>NC_068921.1:73066213-77908713 GCF_023091745.1 Budorcas taxicolor
CTAACTCATCACCATTAGCCCTTCATCACCAGTTACTTTTCTATCACATATGCTGCTGAGACTGTGGGACTTCATGAAAGTGAAGTCGTTCAGTCATGTCTAACTCTTTGCAACCCCATGGACTGTAGACTACCACACTCCTCCGTCCATGGGATTTTCCAGGCAAGAGTACTCTAGTAGGTTGCCATTTCCTTACCCAGAGGATCTTCCCAACCCAGGGATCGATCCCGGGTCTCCCGTATTGTAGGCAGACACGTTAGATGTCTGAGCCACCAGGGAAGTCCTAATAAAGACATAGTTAATCAAGACTGGGGGTGGTCCCAAGATGGCAGAGGAATAGGATGGGGAGACCACTTTTGCCCCACAAATTCATCAAAAGATCATTTGCATGCTGAGCAACTTCCACAAAACAACTTCTAAATGCTAGTGGAGGACACTAGGCACCCATAAAGACAGCCTAATCTCTTCAAAAAGAGGTAGGACAAAACACAAAAGACACAGAGAGAGACAAAGAGTTAGGGACAGAGACCGAAGTTTCCACACAGTAGGAAACCCTCTCACAGGCAGGTCTGTGGGGAGTTTTAGAATCTCAGAGGGCAACATAACCAGGAGAGAGACAAAAAAAAAAAAAAAAACAGAATATGCACCTAACTGCAACTGCGAGCGAAGTAGCCCAGACACTCGTGTCTGCTACCAACAAGTGGGGACTAGACAGGGAGGCACAGGCTGCATAATCAGTACTTAGGGTAAGGACCAGGCCTGAATACCCTGAGGACAATCTGAGGGAGATAACATGAGATAGCAACCCAAACTATGGGATTGGCAGAGAGAGAAAAAAAAGAGAGAGAGAGAGAGAACTTGCCCATGAAAGGCTCTAAGGCACAGCCTGGCCCACTCACAGAACAAAGGATTGAGCTAACACCAAAGAAGAGCTAGCCGGCTGCATACAGGCCCCTCCTCCGCAGGTCCCCAGAGGCAGACAGGCAGGTGTGTGACACCCAGAGCCACATTGCAAGGGGCTGCTCCAATCTTGGCCCCAGGGACCGGCATCCTTCACCAAATTGTGAGCAGGTTCCCAGTTGCTAACCACGTCTTCCTGGGATCCTGGACGGTTGACATCTGCCAGGAGTGTCGTAGCCTGAGATCAGCTCCCCGCAGGAGACACACCTCTCACAAAGCACACCTGAGATCGTGCTCTCGCAGTGCACACGCGATACTAAGCAGCACGGACCAGGGAGGTGATTAAGACGCATGGCCCACCTGGGACAGTGTGCTCACCAAGTACCTGGTCGCCTGAGCTGCTTGGACCTGGGAAAGGCACAAAACACATGCCCAAATGAGTCTGTGCCCTTGTGGAGTACCCAAGAACCTGAGCAGCTTAGACCTGGGAAGTGCCTGTAAAGGCAGGTCCGCTTTGGACAGTACCCCTGCAGAGCACCCTGGAGCCTGAGCAGTGTAGACCCAGGAAACACATGCCACCTTGAGCTTTGGCACACCCAATGTGGTCCTTACACTGCAAACACTCCCCACACATGTCAGCAATATTTGTTTGTAGTATCTCCCCCTCCCCACAACAGAACTGAACAAGTAAGCCTAAATAAGCAACCACCTTCACCCCTTTGTGTCAGGGTGGAAATTAGACACTGAAGAGACTTGCAAACAGAGGAAGCCAAAATAAACAAAGGAGAGGGAACCGCTCTGGAAGTGACAGGTTCAACAGATTAAAATCTTGTAGTTAACATTGACTAAATATTGGAGGGAGCCGATAGACCTTGAAAAGAAGTACAAGCTGGAACAAGGAACTATCTGAAACTGAACTGACCCCACACTGCCCACAACAACTCCAGAGAAATTCCTAGATATATTTTTACTATTATCAGTTTTTAATTTTTTAATTTAAGTTCCTTATTACTCCTTTAATTTTCATTTTTATAACATATTATCTTGCAAAAAGACCCAATTTTAAAGCAAATTCACATATATATTTTTCATAATTTTGTGATTGATTTTGTTTTATAATTTTAATATTGTATTTCTGAGAGTCTAACCTCTACTCTGGGTTTTTAATCTTTGCTTTTTTGTATTTGTTTTCAATTTTGTACCTTTAGGAATACAAACTTCGTACCCATTTTCACTTAGGTGTGTGAAATTGCTGGCTGGCTTTATTGCTATCTCCCTTTTTGACTCTCCCTTTTCTCCCCCATGTCACCTATATCTTCCCCCTCCCCTTTCTCTTCTCTACTTAACTCTGTGAATGTCTCTGGGTGTTCTGGGCTGTGGAGAACACTTAGGGAGTTGATTACTGGCTAGATTGCTCTCTCCCCTTTTGACTCCCTCTCTTTTCCTCCTGGTCACCTCTATCTCCCTTCTCCCTCTTCTCCATGTAAGTCTGTGAACCTCTCTGGGTGTCCCTCATTGTGGAGAATTGTTTCACTATTAACCTAGATGTTTCATCATCTGTGTTATATGGATGGAGAAGTCTTGAGGCTACTGTAAGAATAAGACTGAAAGCCAGAGGGAGAAGGTTTAACTCCAAAACTTGAGAACATCAGGGAACTCCTGATTCCATGCAATATTAATAGACAAGAGCTCACTCAAAAGGATACATTCCTACACTGAAATCAGCTCCACCCAAGAGTTAACAAGTTCCAGAGCAAGATATACCATGCTAATTCTCCAGTAAAGCAGGAACACAGCCCTGAGCATTAAAAGACAGGCTGCCCAAAGCCATGCCAAACCCATAGACACCCCAAAACTCACTACCAGACACTTCATGGCACTTCAAAGAGAAGAGATCCATTTCCACCCACCAGAACGCAGACACAAGCTCCCCTAACCAGGAAACCTTGACAAACCACCAGTCCAACCCCACCCACAGGGAGAAGGCTCCACAATACAGAGGAACCATGAACCGCTAGCAAACAGAAAAGGCACCCAAAACCCAGCAATCTAAACAAAATGAAAAGGCAGAGAAATGTTCAGCAGGTAAAGCAACATGATAAATGCCCACAAAATCAAACAAAAGAGGAGGCGATAGGGAGTCTACCTGAAAAAGAATTCAGAATAATGATAGCAAAGATGATCCAAAATCTTGAAAACAAAATGGAGTTACAGATAAATAGACTAGAGACAAGGATTGAGAAGATGCAAGAAATGTTTAACAAGGACCTAGAAAAGATAAAGACTGAAAGTGAAGGGCTGTAAAAGGTATTTCATGCAAAGAGAGACCAAAAGAAAGCAGAAGTAGCAATACTCATATCAGATAAAATAGACTTTGAAAGAAAGGCTGTGAAAAGAGACAAAGAAGGACACTACATAATGGTCAAAGGACCAATGCAAGAAGAAGATATAACAATTATAAATATATATGCACCCAACAAGGGCTTCCCTCATAGCTCATTTTGTAAAGAATCTGCCTACAATGGAGGAGACCCTGATTTGATTCCTGAATTAGGAAGATCCTCTAGAGAAGGGATAGGCTACCCACTCCAGTATTCTTGGCCTTCCCTTGTGGTTCAGCTGGTAAAGAATCCGACTGCAATATGGGAGACCCTGGTTCAATTCCTAGGTTGGGAAGATCCACTGGCGAAGGGATAGGAAACCCATTCCAGTATTCTTGGGCTTCCCTTGTGGCTCAGCTGGTAAAGAATCTGCCTGCAACGTGGGAGACCTGGGTTCAATCCCTGGGATGGGAAGATCCCCTGGAGAAGGGAAAGGTTAACCACTCCAGTATTCTGGCCTGGAGAATTCCATGAACTATAAAGTCTATGGGATCGCAAAGAGTCAGACACGTCTGAGTGACTTTCACTTTCATACACCCAACATTGGAGCACCTCAATACATAAGACAAATGCTAACAAGTTTGAAAGGGGAAATTAACAGCAACACAATAATAGTAGGAAAATTTAGTACCCCACTCACACCTATGGATAGATCAACCAAACAGAAAATTAGCAAGGAAACACAAACTTTAAATAATACAATGGACCAGTTAGACCTAATTGATATCTATAGGACATTTCACCCAAAACAATGAATTTCACCTTTTCCTCAAGTGCACACAGAATTCACCAGGATAGACCACATCCTGGGCCATAAATCTAGCCTTAGTAAAGTCAAAAAAAAAAAAAAGAGAAAGGAATCATTTCAAGTATCTTTTTGGATCGCAACGTGGTAAGATTAGATGTCAACTAGAGGAAAAAAACTATTAAAAATACAAACATATGGAGGCTAAACAACACGCTTCTGAATAACCAGCAAATCACAGATGAAATCAAAAAGGAAATTAAAATATGCATAGAAACAAATGAAAATGAAAACCCAACAATCCAAAACCTATGGGATTCAGTAAAAGCAGTGCTAAGACAAAGGTTCATAACAATACACACTTATCTCAAGAAACAAGAGAAAAATCAAATAAATAACCTATCTTTACACCTAAACTAACTAGGAAAAAAAAACAACAACAAATGAAGAACCCCAGGGTTAGTTGAAGAAAAGAAATCATAAAAATTAGAGCAGAAATTAATGAAAAAGAAACAAAGGAGACTATAGCAAAAATCAACAGAACTAAAAACTGGTTCCTTGAGAAGGTAAATAAAATAGGCAAATCATTAGCCATACTCATCAAGGAAAAAAACGGAGAAGAATCAAATCAACAAAATTAGAAATGAAAATGGAGAAATCACAACAGACAACACAGAAATAGAAAGGATCATAAGAGACTAGTATCAGCAACTATATGTGAATAAAATGGCCAACTTGGAAGAAATGGATAAATTCTTAGGAAAGTGCAACCTTCCAAAACTGAACAAGGAAGAAATAGAAAATCTTAACAGACCAATCAGAAACATGAAAATCAGAACTGTAATCAAAAATCTTCCAACAAACAAAGCCCAGGACCTCATGGCTTCACAGGTGAACCTACCAAAAATTTAAAGAGCTAACACCTATCCTACTCAAACTCTTCCAGGAAATTGCAGAGGAAGGGAAACTCCCAAACTCATTCTATGAGGCCACCATCACCCTAATACCAAAACCAGACAAAGATGCCACACAAAAAAAGAAAACTACAGGCCAATATCACTGATGAACTTAGATGCAAAAATTCTCAAAATTCTAGCAAAGAAAATCCAACAACATATTAAAAAGATCATACATCATGACCAAGTGGGCTTTATCCCAGGGATGCAAGGATTTATTAATATTTGCAGATCAATCAATGTGATACACCACATTAACAAATTGAAAGATAAAAACCATATGATTATCTCAATAGATGCAGAAAAAGCCTTTGACAAAATTCAACATCCATTTATGATTAAAAAAAAAAACCTTCAGAAAGCAGGCATAGAAGGAACATACCTCAACATAATAAAAGCCATATCTGATAAACCCACAGCAAACATTATCCTCAATGGTGAAAAATTGACAGCATTTCCCCTAAAGTCAGGGAACAAAACAAGGGTGCCCACTCTCACCACTACTATTCAATATAATTTTGGAAGTTTTGGCCACAGCAATCAGAAAAAAAAAAAGAAAGAAATACAAGGAATCCAGATTGGAAAAGAAGTAAAACTCTCACTGTTTACAGATGACATGATCCTCTGCATAGAAAATCCTAAAGACACCACCAAAAAATTACAAGAGGTAATCAATGAGTGTAGTATAGTTGCAGGATATAAAATTAATACACAGAAATCCCTTACATTCCTATACACTAACAATGAGAAAACAGGAAGAGAAATTAAGGAAACAATTCCATTCACCACTGTGATGAAAAGAATAAAATACTTAGGAATAAATCTACATAAAGAAACAAAAGACCTATATATAGAAAACTATAAAACACTGATGAAAGAAATCAAAGATGACATAAATAGATGAAGAAATATACCATGTTCATGGATCGGAAGAATCAATATAGTAAAAATGAGTATACTAACCAAAGCAATCTATAGGTTCAATGCAATCCCTATCAAGCTACCATCAGTATTTTTCAGAGAACTAGAACAAATAATTTCACAATTTGTATAGAAATATAACAAACTTCGACTAGCCAAAGCAATCTTGAGAAAGAAGAATGGAACTGGAGGACCCAACCTGCCTGACTACAGGCTATACTACAAAGCTACAGTCATCAAGACAGTATGGTATTGGCACAAAGACAGAAATATAGATCGATGGAACAAAACAGAAAGTCCAGAGATAAATCCACACACCTATGGATACCTTATCTTTGACAAAGGAGGCAAAAATATACAATGGAGAAAAGACAATCTCCTTCACGAATTTTGCTGGGAAAACTGGTCAACTGCCTGTAAAAGAATGAAATTAGAAAACTTTCTAACACCATACACAAAAAAAAACTCAAAATGGAGGAAATATCTAAATGTAAGACCAGAAACTATAAAACTCCGAGAGGAAAACATAGGCAAAACACTCTGACATAAATCACAGAAAGATCCTCTTGACCCACCTCCCAGAGTAATGGAAATAAAAGCAAAAATAAACAAATGGGAACTAGTTAAACTTAAAAGCTCTTTTACAATGAAGGAAACTATAAACAAGGTGAAAAGACAGCCTTCAGAATGGGAGAAATAGTAGCAAATGAAGCAATTGACAAAGAATTAATCTTAAAAATATACAAGCTGCTCATGCAGCTCAATACTGGAGAAATAAATGACCCAATCCAAAAATGGGCCAAAGAACTAAACAGACATTTTTCCAAAGAAGACATACAGAGGGCTAACACATGAAAAGATTCTCAACATCACTCATTATCAGTTCAGTTCAGTCACTCAGTCGTGTCCGACTCTTTGCGACCCCCTGAATCGCAGCACACAAGGCCTCCCTGTCCATCATCATCTCCCGGAGTTCACTCAGACTCACACCCATCGAGTCAGTGACGCCATCCAGCCATCTCATCCTCTGTCATCCCCTTTTCCTCCTGCCCCCAATCCCGCCCAGCATCAGAGTTTTTTCCAATGAGTCAATTCTTCGCATGAGGTGGCCAAAGTACTGGAGTTTCAGCTTTAGCATCACTCCTTCCAAAGAACACCCAGAGCTGATCTCCTTTAGAATGGACTGGTTGGATCTCCTTGCAGTCCAAGGGACTCTCAAGAGTCTTCTCCAACACCACAGTTCAAAAGCATCAATTCTTTGGTGCTCAGTCTTCTTCACAGTCCAACTCTTGCATCCATACATGACTACTGGAAAAACCATAGCCTTGACTAGATGGACCTTTGTCGGCAAAGTAATGTCTCTGCTTTTGAATATGCTATCTAGGTTGGTCATAACTTTTCTTCCAAGGAGTAAGCGTCTTTTAATTTCATGGCTGCAGTGACTTCATCTGCAGTGATTTTGGAGCCCAAAAAAATAAAGTCTGATACTGTTTCAGAGAATTGCAAATCAAAACCACAATGAGGTACCATCTCATGATGATCAGAATGGCTGCTATCAAAAATTCTACAAACAGTAAATGCTGGAGAGTGTGTGGAGAAAGGGGAACCCCCTTACACTGTTGGTGGGAATGCAAACTAGTACAACCACTCTAGAGAACAGTGTGGAGATTCCTTAAAAAAAAATGGAAATAGAACTGCTATATGACCCACCAATCCCACTGCTGGGCATATACACTGAGGAAACCAGAATTGAAAGAGACATGTGTACCCCAGTGTTTATCACAGCACTGTTTACAATAGCTAGGACATGGAAGAAACCCAGATATCCATCAGCAAATAAATGGATAAGAAAGTTGTGGTACATATACACAATAGAATATCACTCAGCTATTTAAAAGAACACATTTGAATCAAGAAACCCAGAGAGTGCCAAACTGGAGCCTATTATACAGAGTGAAGTAAGTCAGAAAGAAAAACATCAATGCAGTTTATTAATGCATATAATGGAATTTAGAAAGATGGTAACAACGACCCCATATGTGACACAGCAAAACAGATACAGATATAAAGAACAGACTTTTTGACTCTTTGGGAGAAGGTGAGGGTGGAATAATTTTAGAGAACAGCATTGAATCATGTATATTGCCATATGTGAAACAGATGACCAGTTCAAGTTCGATGCATGAAACAGGGCACTCAAAGCTGGTGCACTGGGACAACCCAGAGGGATGGGATGGGGAGGGAGGTTGGAGGGGTGTTCATGATGGGGGGCACATATATACACATGGCTGATTCATGTCAATGTATGGCAAAAATCACCACGATATTATAAAGTAATTAGCCTCCAATTAAAATAAATAGATTGATTTAAAAATTAATCAAAACTGACTTTGTCCTTGGACACTTATAAATTAATGGAAACACTGAATTAAAAATAAGACATGAATATACATACTGGAAAAAACACTCTAACCCAAGCATAACAAAAATATATGCAGCTAAGATCGAGTCTGAAGGATTATTACTATTTAATAATGTTTAAATAACTTCAATATAGGTACATTGTACTCAAGGACACTCTACATATTCAGGTACAGTGCTGGGAGGGTTTGGAAAATCCCATAACTTTTCCTGCTTCAAGATTATCCTTCAGCTTAAAGCTGGAGCCACCACTGGCTAAACTAAGCCTGAAGCATCTACAACACACACAAAGAAGAGATCAGAGAACACATTTTATTTCTTAAACAAAAGCATTCAACAGATTGTAGTTTTCACCAAATATATGTTACCTATTTTTTAAACCAGTGTTTCACTTACCGGAGTGATGCAAACCACATCCCAAAGCAGCTTTGCAACAGCAGAAGGAAAATGAGAACTGCCATCCCAGCAAGACACGATATTCCTGTTTCCATCCAGAGCAGGGCAGTCACTGCAATTGCCTGCAGTGGCCCCACCCACAGATAGTGCAAGAACATCGTTACCTTAAAGAAAAAGATAAGCCTTTTTAGAATATTATAAAAAACAACACAAGTAAGGACACAGTATAGAAATAATATGCTTGTAAATGGAGCCTGGTAGGCTGCAGTCCATGGGGTCGCTAAGAGTCGGACAAGACTGAGCAACTTCACTTTCACTTTTTACTTTCATGCATTGGAGAAGGAAATGGCAACCCACTCTAGTGTTCTTGCCTGAAGAATCCCAGGGACAGGGAAGCCTGGTGGGCTGGCATCTATGGGGTCGCACAGAGTCGGACAGCAGCAGCAACAAAGAAGATACAGGAACCAAAACAGAAATGATCACAGTGGGTTTTAAACCTGCTAAAGCAGAAATCCACATCCACCCCAGATGACACTGTTCTGGGGCAGCACAGAACCGGCCAGAGAGAATCCAACCAGCAGCACTGGGAGGAAGATCTGAATTTTATCCACAACACAGATGAGCTCAGGGTTTCCCCAAACTCTCTTTGTTCCAAAATTCAGCCACCATCTCCCCAGGAGAGCCTATATTATGGTACCTACTACTCTCTCCAGTAATTACTTAAGTATTTACCTCCCTGACAGGCTGTGGCTTTTGGAGGGCAAAAACTAAGCCTAATTTATCCCTGAAACTGAGTAGAAGTCTTACTTCATGGTTTATGAATTAATAATTGAAGGAGAAGCGGTCTAGCGCAGTACAGTTCTGACCAACAGCTACGATGCCCTGGGTAATATGATCTATTCATAAAGTGGGAAAAAAGAGTACAGAGGGACGCCAGAGAGGAGGTTGTGTCTGGCTGAGGACCATCCACTTGGCATTATTCCTCACAGGCTCCCTACACCGCAGGCACTGAACAGGGAAAGAACAACCCCTGGCCCACCAGGCCTTCATCATCCAGAGGAGGAGGAAGACAGCCCAGCAATACCAACACCATGTGCCAAGATGAGCTACACCAGGAGGACCCCTAGGGACACTAACCAAGCTGGGAAAGAATCCTGCTGCCTGTCTATTATTAGAAAAACAAAATTCTCATCCACAGGACAACACACATTGTTACATCTAAGTTGCACACAGAAGAAATGAGAGTTGGATAAAAAGGACCCTTGTCTTAGGTCCTCAACAGAACCCTGGCTGACACCAAACACTGGCACCTGGCATCCCAATAAGCTACACTAAGTAAGAAGGATGGGAAATGGAAGAGGATCCCTCAGGGGCAGCTCACCTGATCAAACCTGTTCACATCATTGGACAGCAGGTTGACTATCTGTCCTGTGGTGGTCTTCCCCATGGCTGAGCTACTCAGACGAAGTACCTAATGAGAGAAAGATACAGAGAATTGGATTGCTAAGGTGATACCAAGTCAACCTTCAGTCCAGTTCAGTTCAGTCATTCAGTCGTATCTGACTCTTTGCAACCCCATGAATCGCAGCACGCCAGGCCTCCCTGTCCATCACCAACTCCTGGAGTTCACTCAGAATCACGTCCATCGAGTCAGTGATGCCATCCAGCCATGTCATCCTCGGTCGTCCCCTTTTCCTCCTGTCCCCAATCCCTCCCAGCATCAGAGTGTTTTCCAATGAGTCAACTCTTCGCATGAGGTGGCCAAAGTACTGGAATTTCAGCTTCAGCAACATTCCCTCCAAAGAAATCCCAGGGCCGATCGTCAGAATGGACTGGTTGGAACTCCTTGCAGTCCAAGGGACTCTCAAGAGTCTTCTCCAACACCATAGTTCAAAAGCCTCAGTTCTTCGGCATTCAGCTTTCTTCACAGTCCAACTCTCACATCCATACATGACCACTGGAAAAACAATAGCCTTGACTAGACGGACCTTTGTTGGCAAAGTAATGTCTCTGCTTTTCAATATGCTGTCTAGGTTGGTCATAACTTTTCTTCCAAGGAGTAACAACATAGCAAAATGGAGTGTGTTTTCGTGGGGTCTTGAGCAGTCCTAGGACAGAGAGGGTGACCCCAAACAGCAGAGTTCTAGGGACCTACATTCATTCTTTGTCTCCTCAATGTGGCAGCAGCCCTGCCCACAAGAACAACAAAGGGAGGAGCAGGAGGTAGAAGCAAAATCCCCCATCCTGCTTCTCAATGAACTTGAACCTGCCTGAAGGATAAAGGAATGTTGATTTAGACTTAATAACAAACCAAAATAAATTTGAGCCAAACTAGATGAGAGTGGAAAGGCTACCTTAAAGAAAGAAATTAGAGGACTTGGACAGACTATAAATCTGGAATCGATTATTAACTCTGTGTGTGATCTCATTTAAACACTTTGGGCTTAGTTTATTCTTTCTGAAATGAGTGAGTATAATGTTCAAAACACTGTTCCTGTGAGGAACCTCTGTTCTTAATGCCAGTCTGCTGACTTTACAAAAAACACAGCCTCTGCTGCAAATTCCTCTATTTGTTAAGAAAAATGCCCTAGAGATCTGAGGAACCTGAACAGACACCATGAGCTGCTTCAAAGACCACCAACTGGATCCAAACACAGTCTCATGGTTCACAAAACTTTTTCATATAGTCCTCAGGTTAAACAGAAAAATCAGTGATAAAGTGGGAATGTAAAGCAATGTAGCTGCCGTAGAAGAGAGTATGGTTCTTCCTCAAAAAACTAAACACAAAATTAGCATATAATACAGCAATTCCACTTCTGGGAATATACTCAAAAGAACTGAATGTATGAACTTGAACAGATATTTATACACTTGTGTTCAGAGCAGCAATGATCACAATAGCCAAAAGATAGAAACAACCCAAATGTTCACTAACAGATGAATGGATACAGAGAATGCTGTATATACATATAATGGAATATTATTCAGTTGTAAAATGGAATTAAATTTGACACCTGCTTCACCATCAATGCACCCTAAAGACATTGTGCTACATGACATAAACAAGACACAAAATGACAAATATTTTACAGTTCCATTTACATGGGACACCAAGTCAAATTCAAAGATTGAAGTAGAATGGTGATGGCTGGTAGGGGTGGGGGTGGGGTGGCTGGAGAATTAATGTTTATTGGATGGATACGATCACTTTGTGAAGATGAAATTCTGGAGATGGAGAGCAGTGTTGTTTCCTCAACAATGTAAATGTTCCTAACGTCACTAAATTGTTGTTGTTCAGTCACTAAGTCATGCCCAACTCTTTGCAATGCCGTGGACTGCAGCACATCAGTCTCCTCAGTCCTCCACTATCTCCTGAAGTTTGCTCAAATTCATGTCCATTGAGTCAGTGAAGGTATCTAAACATCTCATCTTCTGCCACCCCTGTCTCTTTTGCCTTCAGTCTTTCCCATCATCAGGGTCTGTTCCAATGAGTCAGCTCTTCATGTCACTAAACAATGTTCCCCAGTTTAGTTAAAATTGTAAATTTTATGTTGTGCATATTTTATAATAATTTTAAAATCAATGACCAAAAGCCAAAAGTAACTTTACCAAATTTGTAGCAATGACGAATCATTTTATTTATGACACATCCCACAAGATCATTCAAAGTTCAGCTAAAAAGAGCCTAAAAATTTCCCAAAGGTGACATTCCAAAGTGTTAGTGGAAAGAGGAAGAAAAATAGGTGGACATGGCTCACCTGTGCAGCAAAGAGGAGCTTTGACTGAACCGTGAGCTCACACCTAACTGAAGGTTTTCACAGTGCAGTTCTGGTGAAATTTCACACATACTTATGGGAGCTAAGCACGATATAGAAAGACAAACATCTAGCTAACTTGTGGAGAAATCTGAGTACTCATCTCCTAAACAGTGAAAGGTGCAAGAGAATAACAATATATGATGGGGGACAATGAAGAACCCTGGCTAGAGTGTGCAGTCACCACTGCCATTTCCATGTCACCAGGAGGAAACCAGCTCTTGTGCCAAACACACACAGTGAGATGCCAAGGGCCCTGGGTTCATACAGCACTGAGATTAACAAGAATCTGCTCAAAGAAAGATGAGGAGAAGACACTTCACCTTTTTTTTTTTTAGGTTTTATTTTTTTATTTTTTATTTTTTTATTTTACTTTACTTTACAATGCTATATTGGTTTTGCCATACATCAACGTGAATCCGCCACGGGTGTACTACCCAAAGCAATCTACAGATTCAATGCAATCCCTATCAAGCCACCAGTGGTATTTTTCACAGAGCTAGGACACTTTACCTTTTGCCAAAAAAAACATTCCCAAGAAACAGAAGCTCTAGATAAGCAGCGTAAGTAGCAACTAGGTAAAAGAAACGATAATTTCAATTTAAATTGTTTGGCTTTAGCTTTTGATTAGGATTTTATCTTTTAATAAAAATTATATGTATTAAGGTGGACAACATGATTATTGTTAAAAATATACATTGGGAAATGATTTCTGTAGTAAAACCAATTAACATATTCACACTTTATGTAGTTACCATTTTGTGTGTCTCCTGAGAACACTTAGGTCTTCCCTTTTGGCTCAGCTGATAAAGAATATGCCTGCAATGCGGGAGACCTGGGTTCAATCCCTGGGTTGGAAAGATCCCCTGGAGAAGGAAAGGCTACCCACTCCAGTATTCTGGCCTGAAGAATTCCATGAACTACATAGTCCATGAGGTCGGAAAGAGTCGGACACAACTGAGCAACTTTCACTTTCACACTTTCACTTGAGAACACTTCAGATCTACTCTCACAGAAATATTTAAGTATATAATACAATTAAATGAGGATTTTTTAAAGCAAATAACCCAGGGCAACAAGATACTGAGAAACAAGTTTACACAGAGCCTTTCAACAGTTGACATGGTGTATCTGTGGCGATTTCTTTGTAAAGATACCTGAAATCCTAATTCCTTTTACACTAGCTCAGATCAGGGTAAGCTATGAAATAGTTGTGTGCCATTTCTCAATATAAAAATCACTGAACATATCAAATCAGGTCTTATTAAAACTTCTATAATGCATACCAAAGAGAAAAAGGAAGCATAGTATTATGAAGATAACTTGAAAGAACAGCAACAAATTCTCTCCCAAATTACTAAAGACAATGGAAATTTTCAAGTTTTATCCAAAATAGACAATTATTGTCTTTAATGCCAATAAAACGATCATAACTATAGCATATAGCATATAGTGAGGCTGTATTTAGCCTGAGTTATATTTATATTTTTCTTTAGTTAACACAATTGTACTGAATGTGATTAAACGGGCCATTGAAAAATATAATCATTCCCTTTATCAAATCCATTCTGTTCAAGATTTAATTTTATAGATCCAATCCTGAAGTTCACTTTTAAATACAGCTTTGAAGGTTTTAATGAACAACAACAACAAAATTTCCAGAAATACCACTATGAGAATTAGGCATAAAAACATTGAAAATCAATGGGATACCTTTGATACTTTAATTTTTAATTAGATTTTATTACAGATTTAGTGGATATTATGCAACAGTGGATATTATGTGGCTAAAAGTCATAAAAGGTAGCCCTGATCCAATCTCAGTAGAAAACTTGTTATTATATATTGGGAAAGCAACAAAAAAAACTTGACTTGGTACAGATAGCAAGCTTCTCCAGTAAAGTACAAATGATCCCAGTTACAAAATTTTTAGTTTACAGAGAACTTTCCCTAAATGTTCCCGATCCTTCAGGGGAGGTACACACTGTGGAACAGAGTGACACTCACCTTGCGGTAGATCATATGGCAGACGGCTACTCTCAGCCTCATCCCCACGCGCTGAATGTGATAGAAGTACAAGTGGTGCAGAACGGCCCACACGAGCACGCAGGCGCTCAGTCCTGCCGCGTAGCCGTAGGCTCCCTGCAAAGTGACAGAATCCGTGCGATTGGAGTTTTCAACATAATTAATCATTTTCCCCAAAAATATGGGCTGAACGACTCTGGTGGCTTCCTAAAAGGAAAAAAAAAGGCTTAATTAGAAATGCAAGCTCTACCAGTTTTCTTAACACAAGCTTTACTTTTACTGTTAGCATATTAAAAGGGCATTTTGGCAAAACACTACATTTATGATTCACCTGAAAAGAAAATATCTATCTCCTATTAGACAAGCAGACAGCAGTTTTAACCTTAAGCCAAAATTTTACATTCACAGACAATGAAGCCTTAGTACTTCGTACTCACTACACTCTAGAAGTTCAATAAATACTACAACCAGTGCTTTAGAATGCATTTGGCAAAATACCAAGTTATTCTTAGGGTGCTGGTGCTACATCGCTTCAGTCACGTCCAACTCTTTGTGACCCTGTGGACTGTAGCCCACCAGGCTCCTCTGTCCATGGGATTTCCCAGGCAAGAATACTGGAGTGGATTGCCATTTCCTTCTTCAGGGAGTCTTCCTCACCCAGGGATAGAACCTGTGTCTCCTTATGACTCCTGCATTGGCAGGCAGGTTCTTTATCACTAGCACCAGAAAAAGGGTAAGAAATTTGCTTCCACACAAACAAGCTCTGCTGGCAGTCCATCCCTGTCCCCCTGTTCTTTCAACATCTCAGCCTGACAGAAAGTCAAAATGGTTCATGTATGGGAGACACACTCTAATCACCTTAAGAATATTTATGAACTGAGACACTGGGACAAACGCATTCACTTGTACCCACCCCAAACTTCACACATCAGTACAACAAGAAAACAGAGCCCAGACTCTGTTGGAACATCACAAAGAAACCAGGCTGGGGAGGTTCTCAGGGTCTTAGCCCCAAGGGACACTGTGTCAATATGTGTCTACCCTCTAGAAGCTGGGCTGTTCCTTGGAATCAAGCTAAAAAATAATTTTTGTCCACGGTTTGCCATCAGCCACTTATTAAAGGTGCTGGTTTGGAAGAAATGTCACCAATCATCTCTTCCCTAAGGCAAAAGTTAAAATCCTAAACCAGTGAGGTGGGGGACACTGAGCCGTCTTCCCTTGAGTAAGACTTAGGGAAAGCAATTTTCTTTCCCAAAACTAAAAGTGGAAAACTGCAACACTTGCTCACCCTGCCAAATGGCCACTCCACCCCACAACCTACTTCTTCCCTTTAGTCACCCCTTGAAGGTCCCCTTCTCTCCCATCAAAGAAAACCAATCACTCAACACAAATCCAAGTCATCGAAAGTAAATGCCATGACCCTCAACATCATTTCCCCCACAGACTTCTCAAAAGACAAAATGTCAAAACTTTGGAAATCTTTCAGGAACTTGACTTTGGAGCAAGCTTTTCCTTTTAAGCAATCCTTCCTTATTAACACAGACAGGATAAGTAACTGACAGGTTTTCCTTGATAGCACTCTTCTGTCTGTCTAAAGTTGTGGAAAGGATATGCAAGAGGAAGGGAAGGAGAATCCAAAACAACAAACACAAACAAAACTAACAAACATTATCTGCTCAACAAACTAGTGCCTGATGAGGATATATAGAGAAAGTTGTCCCCATTCCTCAAATGGATGTAACATTAAGACCCTGACACTCCTGTCTTGTTCTGCACACATGAACCCACACGTTCACAGGCTACACCAACTGCCTCACCTTCCACAAGGTAATAGAAGGCCTCATCTACTACAGAGAAGAAATCACTGTTAAGCTAAAGAATTATGAGTAGGATGATCAGATCAAAGTAAGAGGATCACTGTGGCTTTGTAGTAGAGTCTGAAGTCAGGCAAGCTGATTCCTCCAGTTCCATTCTTCTTTCTCAAGATTGCTTTGGCAATTCGAGGTTTTTTGTATTTCCATACAAATCTTGAAATTATTTGTTCTAGTTCTGTGAAAAATATGGCTGGTAGCTTGATAGGGATTGCATTGAATTTGTAAATTGCTTTGGGTAGTACACTCATTTTCACTATATTGATTCTTCCGATCCATGAACATGGTATATTTCTCCATCTATTAGTGTCCTCTTTGATTTCTTTCATCAGTGTTTTATAGTTTTCTATATATAGGTCTTTAGTTTCTTTGGGTAGATATATTCCTAAGTATTTTATTCTTTTCGTTGCAATGGTGAATGGAATTGTTTCCTTAATTTCTTTTTCTACTTTCTCATTATTGGTGTATAGGAATGCAAGGGATTTCTGTGTGTTGATTTTATATCCTGCAACTTTGCTATATTCATTGATGAGCTCTAGTAATTTTCTGGTGGAGTCTTTAGGGTTTTCCATGTAGAGGATCATGTCATCTGCAAACAGTGAGAGTTTTACTTCTTCTTTTCCAATTTGGATTCCTTTTATTTCTTTTTCTGCTCTGATTGCTGTGGCCAAAACTTCCAGAACTATGTTGAATAGTAGCGGTGAAAGTGGACACCCTTGTCTTGTTCCTGACTTTAGGGGAAATGCTTTCAATTTTTCACCATTGAGGATAATGTTTGCTGTGGGTTTGTCATATATAGCTTTTATTATGTTGAGGTATGTTCCTTCTATTCCTGCTTTCTGGAGAGTTTTTAAGCCACAGTCATCAAAACAGTCTGGTACTGGCACAAAGACAGACATATAGATCAATGGAACAAAATAAAAAGCCCAGAGATAAATCCACACACATATGGACACCTTGTCTTTGACAAAGGAGGCAAGAATATACAATGGAGTAAAGACAATCTCTTTAACAAGTGGTGCTGGGAAAACTGGTCAACCACTTGTAAAAGAATGAAACTAGATCACTTTCTAACACCGCACACAAAAATAAACTCAAAATGGATTAAAGACCTAAATGTAAGACCAGAAACTATAAAACTCCTAGAGGAGAACATAGGCAAAACACTCTCCGACATAAATCACAGCAGGATCCTCTATGATCCACCTCCCAGAATTCTGGAAATAAAAGCAAAAATAAACAAATGGGATCTAATTAAAATTAAAAGCTTCTGCACAACAAAGGAAACTATAAGCAAGGTGAAAAGACAGCCTTCTGAATGGGAGAAAATGATAGCAAATGAAGCAACTGAAAAACAACTAATCTCAAAAATATACAAGCAACTTATGCAGCTCAATTCCAGAAAAATAAACGACCCAATCAAAAAATGGGCCAAAGAACTAAATAGACATTTCTCCAAAGAAGACATACGGATGGCTAACAAACACATGAAAAGATGCTCAACATCACTCATTATCAGAGAAATGCAAATCAAAACCACAATGAGGTACCACTTCACACCAGTCAGAATGGCTGCGATCCAAAAATCTGCAAGCAATAAATGCTGGAGAGGGTGTGGAGAAAAGGGAACCCTCCTACACTGTTGGTGGGAATGCAAACTAGTACAGCCACTATGGAAAACAGTGTGGAGATTCCTTAAAAAATTGCAAATAGAACTCCCTTATGACCCAGCAATCCCACTGCTGGGCATACACACCGAGGAAACCAGAATTGAAAGAGACACATGTACCCCAATGTTCATCACAGCACTGTTTATAATAGCCAGGGCATGGAAACAACCTAGATGTCCATCAGCAGATGAATGGATAAGAAAGCTGTGGTACATATACACAATGGAGTATTACTCAGCCGTTAAAAAGAATTCATTTGAATCAGTTCTGATGAGATGGATGAAACTGGAGCCGATTATACAGAGTGAAGTAAGCCAGAAAGAAAAACACCAATACAGTATACTAACACATATATATGGAATTTTGAAAGATGGCAATGACGACCCTGTATGCAAGACAGGAAAAAAGACACAGCTGTGTATAATGGACTTTTGGACTCAGAGGGAGAGGGAGAGGGTGGGATGATTTGGGAGAATGGCATTCTATCATGTATACTATCATGTAAGAACTGAATCGCCAGTCTATGTCTGACACAGGATACAGCATGCTTGGGGCTGGTGCATGGGGATGACCCACAGAGATGTTATGGGGAGGGAGGTGGGAGGGGGGTTCATGTTTGGGAACACATGTAAGAATTAAAGATTTTAAAATTAAAAAAATAAAAAACTATTAAAAAAATTAAAAAATTAAAAAAAAAAAACAAAAGTAAGAGGATCTATTCTCAAGAACATGAAGGTTCACTGTTACATTTCCAGCAAGCCCTATCATTCACCCATAGAGGTTCTAAGAGCTTATGGAAGAGCCCCTCAGATTGTACACTGTGAAAGACTGTATAGATTTCACTGAGATAGAAATATGGAGGCTCACACAGAGAAACAAGAATGTCAGCCCAGGCATGGCTGAGGGCAGTCCAGTGCTGCAGCCTGCAAACCTGGGGCTCTCCACCAGAAGCCCAGCACTAACACCTGCCATCCCAAATGGTCCTAAAACTTATGATTTTCTCTAGGAACCATTGTTGCCTGTTACTCAGCTCTCCTTTTGATCCTAATACCATTCTAATTACAACAGAAACAAGAGTAACATTATCCTCTAAAGAGAATACTGATAGATGCAACAAATTCACCAAAAAGTAGTACAAAAATAAAGGTACCTCATTACCATCTGACTGGATTTTTTCTGCTGAGAGACAGTATTTAATAACCAGTTGAGCAAACAGCCCCATTAAGGAATAATGCTATGGACTTCCCTGGTGGTTAAAGAATCTGCCTGCAAATGCAGGGGACACAGGTTCCATCTCTGGTCAGGGAAGATCCCACATGCCGTGGAGCAACTAAGCCTGTGCACCACAACTACTGAGCCCACATGTGCTGACTACTGGAGCCATCACACCTAGAGCCTGTGCTCCACAACAAGAGACGCCACTGCAGTGAGAAGCCCGCACACTGTAACCAGAGAAAAGTCTTTGCTCAGCAGTGAAGACCCAATGCAATCAAATTTAAAAAAAAAAAAAACAGAGTAATGCCAGTGGTGAAGGACAGGGAAGCCTGGCATGCCACAGTCCCTGGGGTAGCAGACACTGACATGACTGAGCGACTAAACAGCAAATGCCAGTGCTGGCTCAGAGCTTCCACTCCTTTGTCTGCTCTTTTTTAAAATCTCATTTATTTGCTTGTTTATTTATTTATTTTTTACTTTGCCGGGTCTTCGTTGACACAGACGGGCTCCTTCTTGCTGTGTGGGCCTTCTCTCATTGTGGTGAGTGAGGGCTACTCTCTAGTTGTGGTGGCTGTGCTCCTGGTTTCGTTGGTTTCTCTCGTTGCAGAGCAGGGACTCTATAGCACACAGGCTTCAGTAGTTGCACCAAGTGAGCTCAGTAGTTGCAGTTGATGGGTCCTGAGGCATGTGGGATCTCAGTTCCTGGACCAGGGATCAAACCCATGTCCACTGCACTGGCAGGAAAATTCTTAACCACTGACCACTATGGAAGTCCCTCCTCTGTCTGTTCTTGATCGTAATCCTCAATGAGCAAGAAATAAAACAATTGAGAAAATGTTCATTAGCAAACTTGAAACTAACCAAATGAAAACCTTCTGGATAGCAGGAACAAGATCATAAATTGCTCCCATAAAGCCTTCATCTTTGATACCAACCTATAGCCCAGTGAATACCCTTTCCACCAAACAACTGGGAACATAGTTCTTATTCCTTCACAAGAATTCTGCATAACTGTGAAACCATAAAAGATTTTTGAAACAGTCAATATAATACTGCAACAATCATTTCAAAGCTCTACGAGAGTCTCAGTCTTTGAGGCAGACATTTCTTTGTGGAGTCCTTGTTAGTCAACCTCCTGAAAGCACTTGACATTCCGGCTCACCTCTTGCTTCTTAGGGGAACTTATAGTTTCTCTGCTACATCTCCACACTACTTGAAGTGCTTCTGGCCCAACTCTACCATCTTCAAGAAAAACTGAGTAACTCCCTAAGCCACCACCTTAAATACCATCTCCAGCTAAAGAAAGGTTGGTAGGGACACATATGAGAGTTAATAGGAAAAGCAGCTAAAATTAAAATGGCTGGGTTTGTTATGGAGATTTAAGTATTCTTCATTGACAAGATTCTTCTGTGATTTAGAGACATCGTTCTCTTTTTGGTACTGGGGGGAAGACACCTTGACAAATGGAGATTTCCTTCATCAATGTAAATGTCCCTCACAGAAGGGCGACTTCTGCTCTGTCTTTACAATTTCTCCTATTTCTCAAAAAAAAAAAAAAAATCAGCTAAAAATAATCTTTGTGTCAAAAATGCACATTCTCAGGTGACACTTTCTACTACCCTTCAATCATAGTCAATGTCTGTAGTTTTGAAATATTTATAACACCTACAGGAAAAAAAAAACCTCTGTAGGAAGCAGGTGACAGAGGAGCACAGAGCTATTGTCAGAAAAACATCTCTTGACTCTGAGTCTCAGTGGAGGCTGTGGGAGGAGAGGAAGCCTCAGGAGAGAATGCAGAGAACACTGGCCTGGGAGTCCGAACACTGGGCTTCAGAAACCAGGTCGGCCATCTGCGAGTCACATGACCCTAAGCCCATCATGTGCCCACCTGCCCTCCAGGTCTTTGTTTACCTTGAGGAACTGTGGGACAACTAAGAGCCACAACAGCTCAAAGTACTCAAAAACCAACACTAAAAACCAAGTGTAAGCTATGATCATTGTTATGATATAGAAGTCCTGGGAAGAGACCTGCTTTATTAAGGGCAGAGGCTGGTTTCACAAAGGGCTTGGAAAACTCAGTGCTGCTCACAGGCCACCATGCAGAACAACTCTTGAGAAAAGTCATTTATAAAAGCCAACATTTCTGGATAGCAATTAAAAGTTTCACTTCTAAGCACATTTTTTTTTAATTTTTAACCATTATGAATGCAACCTTTAAAAAAGAGGCACCTACTTCCCTGACTTCTAAAAGAAAATTGAATAAGGGAGGAGTGGGGAGAATGAGTGAAATAG
Organism: Budorcas taxicolor; assembly: GCF_023091745.1. Classification (NCBI taxonomy): domain Eukaryota; kingdom Metazoa; phylum Chordata; class Mammalia; order Artiodactyla; family Bovidae; genus Budorcas; species Budorcas taxicolor. The sequence continues at coordinate 73,087,822 of NC_068921.1, forward strand.
GTGATGAAGATTAGAAGGTACAATCTTTTAGTTAAAAAATAAATAGTGAGATGTGATGTACAACATAGGAAATACAGTCAATAATACTGGAATAACTTTGTATGGTGACAGGGCAACTAGACTTGCAGTGATCATTTTATAATGTATACAAATATTGAATCACTATGCTATATACCTAAAACTAATATAAGTCAATTATACTTCATTTTTTTATTTTTAATGGGAATAAAACCTTTTTTATGCTTTTTTAAAAATGAATCCACAGGTCATTACTGTGGATATCACTAACAACAAATGGCTAATGCTATGCTCTCAAGATCCGGCAGGGTGCACACAGCAGGTCTCCTCTGCAGGTCCCCTTCTGCTTGGCTCAGTGGCCCCTCCTCCTCTCCCTTGCTGTGTGGACTTCAGTGGTTGCTCTCAGCCCACAGTAACTTTGCCACCAAAGCCTCCACTATGCCACTTTGCCATTTTTAAGCCTCCTGCGTTGAGCAGACTTAAGAGACACTTGGAAGAAAGAAAGAGTTGGGAAATAAAGGCAAAAGACTTATACAGCTCTTGGGGAACCAGTCAAAGCACAAAACCCACTGTGGGACTCAGGATTCTGTTTACCTCCTGCCCATCAGCTGAGCTCCAAAGTGAATATTTATACAAACATGTGCCTCCTTCAGCCTCCACCTAGACCAGAGACCATCAGCAAAAGTGGCCTTGGACAAACAACAAGTGACTGGACAAGGCCAGGCCCTTTCTAATGTTCCTGGGAACAGGACATAAACTCTGGTCACTCCACCCCTCTCAGGGGAAGGGACTGGGTGAACCCACTCCGGTTCTCTGAGGTCACCCCACTTACACACCAACAGGTGGAGATCTCGCCTCTCAGAGAGAAGCCCTGATGACCTGGGGAGGTGTTCTCTGTGTCTCTGGTCCAGGCAGAGACTTCAGGCCCCTCCTCCCCACCCTGAGGGCCCTGGGCAGGCGGAGACCTGTCCTCCCCACCCACATTCCCCTTGGAGGTGTACAAAGCGGGGGGGCCAGACATGCTGAGAACTCACTGCCTGTTCTGTTCTAATTAGGGGTGACCTGTAAATGCCCCACGTTCAGTATCAGCCTGGTACTTGTTTCCCGAAGCATTACAGTCACTCCTCAATTCTCACAGGACAGAGGTTCACATACCTTGAAATTCTAACCCCAGAATCCTCGCCCTGGACTAGCATGGCCCTGCCTCTTCCCACTGATGCTGCCAGGAATACCTGCATTGTGGTTGGTCAGAGCACTGTCTGGGAACCACAGATAATCCATGAGTTATCCTGTGCACCAGAGGAATTAAAAAAAGGCTGGAGGTCACAAAATAAATGTGTTCATGTTTTAGAGAATCCTGAGCTGAGTTTAGATCTTCCACCATATAAAATAAAAAGCCACTTAGGGATGGTAATGAGGGGAAAGGTGGTTTCTTAAAGGGCTCCTGGGTCCATCTGAACATAGCATGATGCTACTGCTAATGTCAACATCCTAGTCACTTCTGGCACCCAGGGTACATGGTCACCTGGAATCTACCCTCAGTTACAATCCCCAATCTGACTTCCTGCTCTAGGAAGTTCTTGGCATCTTATTTATTAACTTCAGGCCAAGTTCAGGACACATGTGTCTTGAAACCTGTAGACAAAGCTCTCAAGATGAGTCTTCCTGGGAATTCCCTGATGGTCCTGTGGTTAAGATGCTTTGCTTTTATTCCATGGCCGAAGTTAAATCCCTTGTTGCAGAACTAAGATCCCATAATCCACACAGTCAAAAAGAATTTTTAAATAATTTTTTAAATGAGCATTTCTGACACTGGACAAGCTATGAGTCATTGAGATGGTCAGGATGGTAAGTCAGAGTGCCTGAGACATAATGTCCCTCTGTCCTTTATGCTTTGTGAGACCATGGGCACATTATGGAATTACTTGGCACTCAGTGTCCTCTATTCAAAAACCAGGATAATATTAAGTCAGGAAGGTGGATTCCTCCAGCTCCATTTCTTCTTTCTCAAGACTGCTTTGGCTATTCAGGGTCTTTTGTGTTTCCATATTAATTGTGAAAAATTTTGTTCTAGTTCTATGAAAAATGTCATTGATAACTTGATAGGGATCACATTGAATCTGTAGATTACATTTGGTAGTATAGTCATTTTCACAATATTGATTCTTCCTACCCAGAAACATGGAATATCTCTCCAGCTCTTGTCTAGTTTGGCTCAAATTTATTTTGGTTTGTTCTTAAGTCTAAATCAACATCCCTTTATCCTTCAGGCAGGTTCAAGTTCATTGAGAAGCAGGATGGGGGATTTTGCTTCAACCTCCTGCTCCTCCCTTTGTTGTTCTTGTGGGCGGGGCTGCCACCACATGGAGGAGAGGAAGGGTAAATGCAGGTCCCTAGAACCCTGCTGTTCGGGGTCACCCTCTCCAGCTGTTTAAGTCATCTTTGATTTCCTTTATTAGTGTCTTATAATTTTCTATGTACAGTTTTTTCATCTCCTTAGGTAAATTTATTTCTAGATATTTCTCTTTTTTTGCAATAGTAAATGGGATTGATTCTATAATTTCTCTGATTTTTCATTGTTAGTATATAGAAATGCGAGTGATTTCTGTGTATCAATTTTGTATCCTGCAACTTTGCTAAATTCACTGATTAGCTCTAGTAATTTTCTGATACTATCTTTAGGGTTTTCTATACAGTGTCATGTCATCTGCAGTGAGAGCTTTACTTTTTCTTTTCTTATCTGAATTATTTTTATTTCTTTTTCTTCTCTGATTGCTGTAGCTAGGACTTCCAGAACTATGTTGAATAATACTAATATGTTGTTGAATAATAATAATAACAAGACACCCTTGTCTTGTTCCTGATCTTAGGGGGAATGCTTTCTGTTTTTCACCACTGAGAATAATGTTTGTTGTAGGCTTATCATATATGGCTTTTACTATGTTTAGGTAGGTTCCTTCTATGCCCATTTTTTGAAGAGTTTTAATCATAAATAGGTGCTGAATTTTGTCAAAGACTTTTTCTGCAGCTATTGAGATGATCATATGGTTTTTATTTTTCAATTTGTTTATATGGTGTATCACATTGATTTATTTGCATATATTGAAGAATCCTTGCATTCCTGAAATAAACTCAACTTGATCATGGTGTATGAGCATTTTGATGTGTTGCTGAATTCTGTTTGCTAAAATTTTGTTGAGGATTTTTGCATCTATGTTCATCAGTGATATTGGCCTGTAGTTTTCTTTTTTGTGTTGTTTTTGTCTGGCTTTGGTATCAGGGTGATGGTGGCCTCATAGAATGAGTTTGGAAGTGTTCCTCCCTCTGTAATTTTTTTAAACAGTTTTAGAAGGATAGGCATTAGCTCTTCTCTAAATGTTGATAGAATTCTCTTTTTTTCCTTTTTTAGAATTCTCTTGTAGAGTCATCTGGTCCTGGGCTTTTGTTTGGGAGAAATTTTTGATCACAGCTTCAATTTCAGTGCTTGTAATTGGGTTGTTCATAATTTCTATTTCTTCCTGGTGCAGTCTTGGAATACTGAACTTTTCTAAGGATCTGTCCATTTCTTCCAAGTTATCCATTTTATTGCCATATAGTTATTCATAATAGTCTCTTATAATCCTTTGTATCTCTGCATCCTCTGTTGTAACCTCTCCTTTTTCATTTCTAATTTTGTTGATTTGATTCTTTTTTTCTTGATGAGTCTGGCTAAAGGCTTGTCAATTTTGTTTATCTTCTCAAACAACCAGCTTTTAGTTTTATTAATCTTTACTATTGTTTCTTTCATTTCTTTTTCATGCATTTCTGCTCAGATCTTTATGATTTCTTTCCTTCTACTAATTTGGGGATTTTCTCGTTCTTTTTCCAGTTGTTTTAGGTGTAAAGTTAGGTTGTCTATTCAATGTTTCTCGAGGTGGGATTATATTGCTATAAACTTCCCTCTTAGAACTGCTTTTGCTGCATCCCATAGGTTTTGGGTTGTTGTGTTTTCATTGTTATTTGTTTCTAGAATTTTTTTATTTCTCTTTTGATTTCTTCAGTTACCTGTTGGTTATTTAGAAACGTATTGTTTAATCTCCATGTGTTTGTGTTTCTTAGAGTTTTTTCTCTTGTAATTGATATCTAGTCTCATAGCATTGTGGTCAGAGAAAATGTTTGATATGATTTCAATTTTCTTAAGTTTACTGAGATTTGATTTGTGATGCGAGATGTGGTCTATCCTGGAGAATATTCCATGTGCACTTGAGAAGAAGGCGTATTCTTCTGCATTCAGATGGCATGTCCTGAAGATATCAATGACACCCATCTCATCTAATGTATCATTTAAGACTTGTGCTTCCTTATTAATTTTCTGTTTTGATTATCTGTCCATTGATGAGAGTGGGGGGTTAAAGCCTCCTACTATGATTGTGTTACTGTCAATTTCTCCTATTATGTCTGTTAGCATTTGTCTTATGTATTGAGGTACTCCCATGTTGGGTGCACAGATATTCACAATTATGTCTTCCTCTTGGATTGATCCCTTGAGCATTATGTAGTAACCTTATCTCTTGTAATCTTCCTTTTAAGGTCTATTTTATCTGATATGAGGATTGCTACTCCAGCTTTCTTTTGCTTCTCATTTGCATGGAACATATTTTTCCATCCTCTCACTTTCAGTCTATATGTGTCTTTGGGGCTGAAGTGGGTTTCTTGTAGACAGCATATATATGGGTCTTGTTTTTGTATCCATTCAGCCAGTCTGTGTCTTTTGGTTGGAACATTTAATCCATTTACATTTAAAGTAATTATTGATATATATGTTCTTATTGCCATTTTCTTAACTGTTTGGGGATGAGTTTGTAGATCTTCTTTCTTCTCATGTATTTCTTGACTATATAAGTCTCTTTAACATTTTTGTAAAGCTGGTTTGGTGGTACAGAATTCTTGTAACTTTTGCTTGTCTGAAAAGCTTTTGATTCCTCCATCAGTTTTGAATGAGATTCTTGCTGGGTACAGTAATCTTGCCTGTAGATTTTTCCCTTTCAGTACTTTAAATATATCCTGCCATTCCCCTCTGGCCTGCAGAGTTTCTGCTGCAAGATCAGCTGTTAAGTGTATGGGGTTTCCCTTGTACATTACTTGCTGCTTCTCCCTTGTTGCTTTTAATAGTCTTTATTTGTGTTTAGTCTTTGTTAGTTTGATTAATATGTGTCTTGGCATGTTTCTCCTTGGATTTATCCTGTATGGGACTCTTTGTGCCTCTTGGACTTGATTGACTATTTCCTTTTCCATGTTTGGGAAATTTTCAACTATAATCTCTTCAAAAACATTTTCATACCCTTTCTTTTTGTCTTCTTCTTCTGGGACCTCTATAATTCAAATGTTGGTGGGTTTGATATTGTACCAGAAGTCTCTGAGGCTATCCTCAGTTATTTTCATTCTTTTTACTTTATTCTGCTCTTCAGAAGTTATTTCCACCATTTTATCTTCCAGCTCACAGATTCATTCTTCTGCTTCAGATATTGATTCCTTCTAGAGTATTTTTAATTTCAGTATTTGTGTTGTTTGTCTCTGTATGTTTATTCTTCAATTCTTCTTCTGCTGCTGCTGCTGCTAAGTTACTTCAGTCATGTCCAACTCTGTGTGACCCCATAGACAGCAGCCCACCAGGCTACCCCATCCCTGGGATCTTTGTTAATTGATTCTTGCAGTTTCTCCATTTTGTTTTCAAGGTTTTTGATCATCTTTACTGTCATTATTCTCAATTCTTTTTCAGGTAGCTTGTCTATTTCCTCTTCATTTATTTGGACTTCTGTTTTTTCTAGTTTGTTCCTTCATTTGTGTAGTATTTCTCTACCTTTTCATTTTTTTTTAACTTATTGTATTTGAGGTTTCCTTTTCCCAGCCTTCAAGGTTGAATTATTCCTTCCTTTTGTTCTCTGTCCTCCTAATGTTGGTCCAATGGTTTGTGTAAGCTTCGTATAGGGTGAGATTTATGCTGAGTTTTTGTTTGTTTGTTTTTCCTCTGATGGGCAAGGATGAGTGAGGTGGTAATCTTGTCTGCTGATGATTGTGTTTATATGCTTGTTTTGTTTGTTGTTTAAATGAGGCATCCTGCACATGGTGCTACTGGTGGTTGGGTGATGCTGGGTCTTGTATTCAAGTGATTTCCTTTGTGTAAGTTCTCACTATTTGATACTCCCTAGGGTTAGTCCTCTGGTAGACTAAGGTCGTGGAGTCAGTGCACCCATTCCAAAGGCTCAGGGCTTGATCTCAAGTTTTGCGTGGGTCTATATATTCTTTGCCACTGGTCAGGTACTCTTGTCCACTCTCAGCTGGTGTTCTGCATGCACTTCTGTGTCTGAAAGTGTATTCCTGATGTATTGTGGAGAGAGATGTACTCCAGGTCCACCTACTCCTCTGCCGTCTTATTATCTGCTACTAGTACTTCTAATACTACAGAAGATGAGCCCCCACATTTACCAGGTCCTCAACTTCCCACTGCTCTGCCATGACTGCCCAACAACCAACTTCCTGAAAGAGGGGCCAGGGCTCTACCAGTTGCACCTTCCTAGATCCCCAACAGGCAGTATTGCTGGCGCTGGACAACTTTGAAATCAACACTCCACCCTGCCCTCACAAGGCACTGCAGTATCTCAGTGGTCAATGCCCTCTCAAAGGTGGCACTCCACCCCACAAACCTGTCCCCATTCTCTGACACAACGGTCAACCCACCTTTGTCATCAAGGACTCCACCTCCCAGAAACACTCAGTCACCTGTGAGCTGACAGACTCTCTCGTCTCTCCAATTCTGTGGGGCAGACTTCACCTACTCTGCTGCCTCCTGCCCACAGTGCCCTTTGGTACAACACAACCTTTAAACAAGAGCCACACCCCCGACTGTAAACCACCTGGCCCACCCCCTTTATCCCCAACACAGTGGACTTATGACAACTCACCACCTTCTCCAACCCTTTCACAGCACCTGCATCTTCCATCCCTCCTGCTCTCACACACTCACAGGCCACCCATGTCCCTACGGCAGCACTAAGGAACCACCAAGAGCACGAGCCACCCAAGTGGGTCTGCGCAGACCTTGAGCAGGCTCAGCCAGGATATGTGGGCTGATGGCACTGTGTCCCCAGGGTGGAACTGTCTCTCTGGGGGATCTTGACCCGGGATCTTCAGGGTCATGAAAGCCACTAACCTCACTGCTTTCTGTCTCTGGTTTTCTACTGCACATCCCCTCCTACACCTTCTGCCAATGCCAGGCTACCAGGATCCCCCTTCAAGCAGGAAACCACCCCACATCCAGGGACAGAAACCAGCATGGATGGTTCATGGAGTCTCTGCAATTCAATGATGAAGCTGGAGCTTCTCATCACAGGGAGCTCTGGCCTGGGTGACGCAGCCTACAGGGAAGGAGGTGGCCCAGGGAAGGGTGTACTCTTGGGAGCTCTGATAGCTCCAGCCCATATGCAGGGCCACGGGTTCGGTGTCACAGGAAGGAGAGAGGTGATGATCCCTTCTTAGGAAAGCACTTATCAGATGTGAATTGGGCAATTTAACAATTACTTGCTGAGCACCTGTAAAATGTCTTATGTTATCCAGGCTCTGGTCCAAGTTTACGTTCTCCAAACCACATTTCTTGAGTTTGTAGTATATTCTTTTGGTCAAGGATCACTTTCAGCATTTATGTTATTTACTGAGCATCTTTAATATCCTAATATGGTAAAAAATGTCTTTTCCACCATACTAGGTATATGGTATAAAATGTCTTTTCCTTCCACAGCACTATGTTTTAACCTGTTAAAAGGAAAAGAGTTAATCCCTGGAGTCCTTTAAGCATCTGTCCATTCTAAAGATAAACACAACTGCTGGGCTAAATCATGATTTCTAGACATTTTATCCTCTAATCTTAAAATACTGGCCTCTCTCCCCACAGGTCCCATCCATCTCAGTACTGACCTGCATATAGTAAAAAGCAATGCACAGTATAAAAAAAGCTTTTACCTCAAGAAGTATAAAAAATCCAAAAACTAAATAGGATTTCCAGTGACACTTTAAGATTGCTTTCATTAAAGAAGGCTCCCGTGCATCTTTCTCAGCTCTCAAAACTTCTTGATCCCAGTACCTGTGATGAGAAACAAAGTAAAGAACAATATGTCCACCAGACAAAACAAGGAGGTGGCAGACTGGAGGAAAAGCCTTTACTACACGGCACTCTGTGGATGCCCCATAAATGCTGGCTAATTGTTCACTGGATGCCCGAAAGATGAGTGGTGCAGATCCTGAAGCACCAGAAAAACAGGCCTTGAGGGAAAAGTCTCAGTCTCAGGAAACAAGTTCCTGCCAAGCCTTTGCTGGATTCACAGGGTCATGAGCAGCTCAGGAGAGCAGACACCCTCCTCCAGGGACCCCACCTCGAGGGACAGAGTTCAGCCTCCGGGGTCTTGGCTGCAGGTTCTCTCCACTTCCACAAATGCACAGAGAATATAGGCTCCCCAGCTTCCAAAGTGTGTTAAGCCCAGGGTCAGCCTGAGGGGACTGAGTGTGCCATGTCAGGGGAAGGAGGCTCAGGAGAATCCAGAGGAAGGCAAAGCTCCCCACAACACAACATTAGCCACACGTGGAAATTCTCAGTCTTCCTCCCCTTCTCCCTCCTGCCTGTGCTCACCCATGTAGTTCTTCTCCAAGGTGCTGGGAGCGATCTTCCGGAAGCACGGAGTACATGTCATCTTCTTCTAATCTTCGTTTGTAACCAATTTTAAACAAGGGGTTTAGCCAACTGTTAAAAATTAAGAGAAATGGAAAGTCACCAATACAAATCACACATATCTAATTAAGTTCTAACTCTTGAGCTTTATAAAAAAAAAAAAGAAGAAGAAGAATACAGAGAGAAATGGAAGAGGAAGAATCAATATAGTGAAAATGAGTATACTACCCAAAGCAATCCACAGATTCAGCACAATCCCTATTAAACTACTAAGGTATTTTTCACAGAACTGGGACAAATAATTTCAGAATATGTATGGAAACACAAAAGACCTCAAATAGCCAAATCAATCTTGAGAATGAAGAATGGAACTGGAGGAATCAGCCTGCCTGACTTCATACTACACTAGAAAAAAGCTACAGTCATCAAGACAGTATGGTACTGGCACAAAGACAGAAATATAGATCAATGGAACAAAATGGAAAGCCCAGAGATAAATCCATGCATCTATGGACACTTTCTCTTTGATAAACAAGGCAAAAATATACAATAGAGAAAAGACAGTCTCTTCAACAAGTGCTGCTAGGAAAACTGGTAAACTACATGTAAAAGAATGAAACCAGAACACTATCGAACACCATACATAAAAATAAACTCAAAATGAATTAAAGACCTGAATGCAAGACCAGAAAGTATAAAAGTCTTAGAGGAAAACATAGACAGACTCTCTTCAACATAAATTACAGCAATATCCTCTATGACTCACCTCCCAGAGTAACAACAATAAACAAAAAGGACCTTAATTACACTTTAAAAATTTTGCACAACAAAGTAAACTATAAGCAATGTGAAATGACAGCCTTCAGAATGGGAGAAGATAACAGCAAACAAAACAACTGACAAAGAATTAATCTTCACAGTATACAAGCAGCTCATGCAGCTCAATATCAGAAAAAGTAACAACCTAATCAAAAAGTGAGCAAAAGACCTAAACAGACTTTTCTCCAAAGAAGACATACAGATGGTTAACAAACACATGAAAAGATGCTCAACATGACTCACTTGTTAGAAAAAGACAAATCAAAACCACAATGAGGTATCATCTCACACTAGTCAGAATGGCCATCATCAAAAAATTCTACAAACAATAAATGCTGGAGAGGGTGTGGAGAAAAGGGAACCTTCTTACACTGTTGGTGGGAACACAAACTGGTACAGCCACTGTTTTTGGAGAACAGTGTGGAGATTCCTTTAAAAACTGGAAATAGAACTGCCATTTTGAGTTAAATTGGGTGAAGTCTCTCAGTCATGTCCGACTCTTTGCGACCCCATGGACTGTAGCCCACCAGGCTCCTCCGTCCATGGGATTCTCCAGGCAAGAATACTGGAGTGGGTTGCTGTTTCCTTCTCCAGGGGATCTTCCCGACCCAGGGATCAAACCCAGGTCTCCTGCATTGCAGGCAGACACTTTAAACTCTGAGTCACCAGGGAAGCCCAGAAAACTGCCTTATGACCCAGCAAATCCCACTGGTGGGCATACACCTCAAGGAAACCAGAATTGAAAGAGACACATGTACCCCAATGTTCATTGCAACACTGTTTACAATAGCTAGGACATGGAAGCAACCTATATCTCCATCAGCAGATGAACGGATAGGAAGTTATGGTACATATATACAGTGGAATATTACTCAGCTATAAAAAGGAACACATTTAAGTCAGTTCTAATGAGGTAGATGAACCTGGGGCCTATTATACAGAGTGAAGTAAGTCAGAAATAGAAAGCCAAATCCTGTGTATTAACACATATATATGGAATTTAGAAAGATGGTACCAGTGATCCTACATGATGGGCAGCAAGGGAGACACAGATGTAAAGAACAGACTTTTGGACTCAGAGGGAAAAGGCAACGGTGGGATGACTTGAGAGAATAGCATTGAAACATGTATACTATCATATGTAAAACACATGGCCAGTGCAAATTCAATGTATGAAACAGGGCACCCAAAGCCAGTGCTCTGGGACAACCCAGAGGGATAGGGTGGGAAAAAAAGTGGGAGGTGGGTTCAGGATCAGGGGGACACATGTATACCTGTGGCCAATTCATGATGATGTATGGCAAAAACCATTATAATATTGTAAAGTAATTATCCTGCTGCTACTGCTAAGTTGCTTCAGTCGTGTCTGACTCTGTGCGACCCCATAGATGGCAGCCCACCAGGCTCCTCCATCCATAGGATTTTCCAGGCAAGAGTACTGGAGTGGGGTGCCTTTGCCTTCTCCAAAATAAATTAATTTTTAAAATAATTAGATATGTGTTTACACACACACACACACGTATACACCCTAATTCTATACAATGAGAGGCCCTGGATTAATGACATACTGGTAGCAAAGAGCATTCCGGTCCTTAGATCTTGGGGTTCTGTTTTTTTTTAACATACACAATTACATTTCCTTTCTTGTGGTGAGAATTTTTAAGGTCTAATTTCTTAGCAGCTTTCAAATATGCATAGAGTATTACTAACTATAGTCACCACACCAAACATTACATCTCTAGAGCTTACTTATTTTATAACTGGAAGTCTGCACCTTTTAGGACCCTTCACCCAGATCTTAACTTTCTGATACCCTTCTTCTCTAAAAGGAGCCAAGGCTCCTTGAAGAAATAGCTGGTTCCAAGGTTGAGGCAGTTTATGTAAGCACCTAATAATCAGCTTTTTTGATTATAATATAAATGCCAGACATTAAGCTTTTTTTTTTTCAGACATTAAGCTTTGGAGACATCCTTGTTGAAGACAGCCACCTCCAATGAACACGTGCCAGCTACACAACTAGATAGAGCCAGGTCACCCCACCCACGAAGTTCCCGCTTGGGAGAAAGCTCTGGTTGACCTGATAACAGACTATCTTGCTGACTGCTTGGTTCTCCCCTCTCACACTTTATTTCCTGCTCTTGTGTTTTAAATTCACCAATAAACAGTGAAACTTCAAAATCCTAGACACCCCACCCTCAAGCCCCAAAAGGCAGAATCTCAAATCCAGACTTACTCACGTGCCCTCTCCCTATTCAGGACCTGGCTGTGTCACCCCAGGTATGTCTGGTACCCTCCACGACACGTGAATGAGTGATACACCTCATCATTTCAAAGTCCCCGGACGGTTGCTGCTGACACGTGTCTCACAATCATAAGAACCACAAGAGCCAGTCAAGCCACAACATTGGCTCCAAAAGGAGAATTTCTGTGGGGGCTGCTCATAACTAGTATGAGCCCTGGTAAGCAGAGCCCCAGGCAATCCCAGCAAAAGCCTGTCTACAGCGTAAGACCTACAGGCAGAGAAAGTCCAAGAAGGAACAACTTGCACCATAAAATAAGGAAGCCCTGAAAGAATCATGAGGTTGTAAAGAAAGCATAGAGAAGCCAGCTTGAATGACTTTTACTAGACAAATTGGGGATACGTTGAGAATCAAAACAAATAAATGGCAATGAATAACAACAAATTAAACAAAGAAAGGATCTCTGAATCCATGTTGTTACATTAACAGGAAAGAAAGGAATGCTCTTGCAAACAAAGGCAAACAAACACAAAAGGAGTGATGGAGTCAGAAAATTATCAATGTAAGTTAAAATCAGTGGGTGAAAGTTTGATGTGGAAGACGGTATCCATATAATCTCAAATTCTCTCTCTGCAAATTACTTACTATATAGGGAAAAAAGCAGTTAACTATACACATGATACCCCTCAAGCCCTGTTCAAATCAATTAGGCATTATTTAAATGATAATAAAATGTAGAGATAGCCCAAAGATTAATATCGTTTTCCTGACCTTGCCAGGGTAAGGAAATTTTCAAGGTCAGACAATAATAAACAGTGAAAGCAGAGATCACACTTCTTTTATACAATTATTCCAAGGAGAGTATGTGAACAGAAGTGATGCTCAAGAATTATTTATTGAATGTATGAATGTCCATGAATCATTAAAGAAGCAATAAGAGAAGCTGAGCTTCAACTTTTACAAACTCTGGTAGGTTGGCACCTCAAAAGAACCCCAAACCAGGAGACAGAAGACTGGATCCTAATCCCAACAGTGGCAAAGAGGACCCAGGGCCTTAACTGTGCTCCTTCCTCCACTCCAGGTCAGCATCTCAGTGACCATTAATATGTCTTCAGTTTGGTTCAGTTGCTCAGTCATGTCCGACTCTTTGCGACCCCTAGAATCTCAGCATGCCAGGCTTCCCTGTCCATCACCAACTTCCGGACTTCACTCAGACTCAAGTCTATCAAGTTGGTGATGCCATACAGTCACCTCATCCTCTGCTGTCCTCTTCTCCTCCTGCCTCCAATCCCTCCCAGCATCAGGGTCTTTTCCAATGAGTCAACTCTTCACATGAGGTGGCCGAAGTTTTGAAGTTTCAGCTTCAGCATCAGTCCTTAAAATGAACACCCAGGACTGATCTCCTTTAGGATGGACTGGCTGGATCTCCTTGCAGTCCAAGGGACTCTCAAGAGTCTTCTCCAACACCACAGTTCAAAAGCATCAATTCTTCAGCACTCAGCTTTCTTCACAGTCCAACTCTCACGTCCATACATGACCATTGGAAAAACCATAGCCTTGACTAGATGGACCTTTGTTGACAAAGTAATGTCTCTGCTTTTCAATATGCTATCTAGGTTGGTCGTAACTTTCCTTCTAAGGAGTAAGCATCTTTTAATTTCATGGCTGCAATCACCATCTGCAGTGATTTTGGAGCCTAAAAAAATAAAGTCTGACACTGTTTCCACTATTTTCCCATCTATTTCCCATGAAGTGATGGGACCGGATGCCATGATCTTTGTTTTCTGAATGTTGAGCTTTAAGCCAACTTTTTCACTCTCCTCTTTTACTTTCATCAAGAGGCTTTTTAGCTCCTCTTCACTTTCTGCCATAAGGGTGGTGTCATCTGCATATCTGAGGTTACTGATACTTCTCCCAGCAACCTTGATTCCAGCTTGTGCTTCATCCAGCCCAGCGTTTCTCATGATGTACTCTGCATACAAGTTAAATAAGCAGGATGACAATATACAGCCTTGATATACTCCTTTTCCTATTTGGAACCAGTCTGTTGTTTCATGTCCAGTTCTAACTGTTGCTTCCTGACCTGCATATAGGTTTCTTAAGAGGCAAGTCAGGTGGTCTGGTAGTTCCATCTCTTTCAGAATTTTCCACAGTTTGTTGTGATCCACACAGTCAAAGGCTTTGGCATAGTCAATAAAGCAGAAATAGATGTTTTTCTGGAACTCTCTTGCTTTTTCTTTGATCCAGTGGATGTTGGCAATTCGATCTCTGGTTCCTCTGCCTTTTCTAAAACCAGTTCATGTATTGTTGAAGTCTGGCTTGGAGAATTTTGAGCATTACTTTACTAGCGTGTGAGATGAGTGCAATTGTGCGGTAGTTTGAGCATTCTTTGGCATTGCCTTTCTTTGGGATTGGAATGAAAACTGACCTTTTCCAGTCCTGTGGTCACTGCTGAGTTTTCCAAATTTGCTGGCATATTGAGTGCAGCACTTTCACAGCATCATCTTTCAGGATTTGAAATAGCTGCACTGGAATTTCATCACCTCCACTAGCTTTCTTCGTAGTGATGCTTTCTAAGGCCCATTTGACTTCACATTCCAGGATGTCTGGCTCTAGGTGAGTGATCACACCATCGTGATTATCTGGGTCATGAAGCTCTTTTTAGTACAGTACTTCTGTGTATTCTTGACACCTTTGTCTTACTATGTCTCAATTTCCTTCCAAAACAAAAGTATAAGTCTGTGAGCTTTACCACTAAACAGATTTGAAACATGTTAAGCCATTTATCCTACAGTCATTCCTCACAGAAAACACTCAGGGAATTAGCACTGGAACATTTCAAGATGATGACAGTCTGTCCCCACACTAGTGCAGGATGAAAAGAAATCTGGAAATTGTTTGCAAAATAATGTGAATGTACTTAACAATGCTAAACCATATGCTTAAAAAGGGTCAAGATGATAAATTTTATGTTGTGTGCTTTTTTCCACAATTCTAAAAAAATGTAATGAGAAAAAAATTGCACATGATATGCCTCAGTTGGAAATCTTCCTGTGTTAGAGTCTGGACTTTGTCACTTTCTGGTTGTATGACCAAAAACTAACAACGTACCATCTCAGTATTGGCCCCTGGAAACTGAGGAGAACATGTGGAGATAACACCTCCCAAGGCTGTTGAGGTGTCAGTGGAGAAGGCGGTGTTGCTCTAAACAGAACAACATCTCACCAGACAAAGAGCAGCCATCACCACAACAGAGCTGCTTAGTAATCCCATTGTACCCGGTAGAAAACCTCTGATAATTTTGATATATGCAGTTACAATGGCAGAGACTGACAGGAAGAACAAAGACTCTGCTTCTTTCCTGGCAAGGAATCAGCCAGTGAAAAGCCTTGGACTCATTCCTTAACAGACCTGCCAACTTCCTTTCCCTTCTATAATAGTAATCTCTTTCCGTGGCCCTTTGAGGACTTGCATGTATCTCCCCACAGTTGTAAACACTGAATTACAATTTTCCATTGATACCATAAGCCTGTCTTTGCCAGAGAAATTTCTGATACTGTATTTGTTTCATGCCAACAGAGAGGAAGGTGGTTAACATGATCGGGGGACCTCTGGAAGACTCAGAAAGGCAACTTATTCCCTTGACACATCTGAAAAGACTCTAACTGACACCTCTCAGGGTGATGACGTAGCATGATCAAGATAAAAAAAAAAATCAAGAAAAAACTACAAGTGATGAATTTGTTAGGCAGTTTAGTTTTCCACAAGGACACACCACACTTCTGGGATGTTCTACATCTAGCTTGAGGCTTTAGTTATTGTATAAAATTACCAAAACTCATCAAACTAAATGCTTACAGGGAACAGATCAAGACCAGAGAAAGAGCCCTGCAGAGGTCACGCAGCCTCAATCTACAACATGGGGATCTCTGACTGTTAATGAAGAACAAGTGGTATTCTGAAAATGGTGCAAAGAATCCTAGTTTGAAATTAAACATTTCTATGTAACCATGAACTTCCAGATGTTCAAACTGGCTTTAGAAAAGACAGAGGAACCAGAGATCAAATTACCAACATCTGCTGGATCATGGAAAAAGCAAGAGAGTTCCAGAAAAACATCTATTTCTACTTTATTGACTATGCCAAAGCCTCTGACTGTGTGGATCACAGCAAACTGTGGAAAATTCTGAAAGAGATGGGAATACCAGACCACCTGACCTGCCTCTTGAGAAACCAATATGCAGGTCAGGAAGCAACAGTTAGAACTGGACATGAAACAACAGACTGGTTCCAAATAGGAACAGGAGTACATCAAGGCTGTATATTGTCATTCTGCTTATTTAACTTGTATGCAGAATACATCATGAGAAACACTGGGCTGGATGAAGCACAAGCTGGAATCAAGATTGCCAGGAGAAATATCAATAACTTCAGATATGCAGATGACACCACCCTTATGGCAGAAAGTGAAGAGGAACTAAAAAGCCTCTTGATGAAAGTGAAAGAG
Source organism: Budorcas taxicolor (assembly GCF_023091745.1). NCBI lineage: Eukaryota > Metazoa > Chordata > Mammalia > Artiodactyla > Bovidae > Budorcas > Budorcas taxicolor. Next base: position 73,104,104 of record NC_068921.1, read on the forward strand.
GAGAGTGAAAAAGTTGGCTTAAAGCTCAACATTCAGAAAACTAAGATCATGGCATCTGGTCCCATCACTTCATGGGAAATAGATGGGAAAATAGTGGAAACAGTGTCAGACTTTATTTTTCTGGGCTCCACTGCAGATGGTGATTGCAGCCATGAAATTAAAAGATGCTTACTCCTTGGAAGGAAAGTTATGACCAACCTAGACAACATATTGAAAAGCAGAGACACTTTGCCAACGAATGTCCATCTAGTCAAGGCTATGGTTTTTCCAATGGTCATGTATGGATGTGAGAGTTGGACTGTGAAGAAAGCTGAGCACCGTAGAATTGATGCTTTTGAACTGTGGTATTGGAGAAGACTCTTGAGAGTCCGTTGACTGCAAGGAGATCCAACCAGTCCATTCTGAAGGAGGTCAGTCCTGGGTGTTCATTTTAAGGACTGATGCTGAAGCTGAAACTCCAATACTTTGGCCACCCCAAGCGAAGAGTTGACTCATTGGAAAAGACCCTGATGCTGAGAGGGATTGGAGGCAGGAGGAGAAGGGGACAGCAGAGGATGAGGTGACTGTATGGCATCACCAACTCGATGGACATGAGTTTGAGTAAATTCCAGGAGTTGGTGATGGACAGGGAGGCCCTGCATGCTGTGATTCATGGGGTCGCAAATAGTTGGACACGACTGAGGGAATGAGCTGACTGACTGACTGATGCATTCATAATCATTAGTTACTGAGGGCCTAATAGCACCAACCTCCCTAAACCATCTCAACAATCGGCTAGTTCACATCCACCCCTCATGTCATCAGCTTCTCTTATCAGAGTCTCTGGAGAGTCTGACTTGACACCAGTGGCAGTTTCCACATCCGCACTCACTTTGCAAGGGGACAGTTCACTGACTGAGACATGGCCACTGTCAGTGGAGTGAGGATGTAACCACTCCCTGATGGGCCAAGTGCAGCTAATCCAAGACCCTGCTCCACCCTCATTTCTAGGGATAGGCCCTGAACCAACACCCAACCTGCTGGCTTCTGGGATGAGGGGGGAAAGAAATGCGTAGCTCACCTCCAAGGCTGCAGGGCAAGGCAGCAGGGACATTGCCAGGGAGAGTCTCAGCAGACTGGACATGGTTCAAAAATTGTGCCACTGATTTCCAGTAATGGGAAAAAGGAAGAATCACTCAATAAACTATGATAGGAATATAGGCTGTTTGGGAAAATGGGGTCTATCTTATGCCAAATACTAAAAAAAAAAAAAAAAAATTCTACTTGTCTTTTTTGTTAGAAATAAAAAAGAAAAGAGGGCCAAAATAGAATGCTTACAGAGATTTAGAGGATGCTAGGATTTTAAAAAGACATTATGAAAGCAATAGGAGAAACCAAAAAGAAAATTCAATTAATTGTATCTAATTTAAAACCTCTAAAGAACAAATGAAAATCTGAAAAAGTATTATATGCACTATTGCAAATTATTCAAATATAAAAATGCCTCATGGGAAAAAATGTCTACGAAGAGACAATTCAAAGAAAGACAAACAGTCAATAGACATAAAGTCACAACTCTAAAAATCAAATAACTTCTTATTAAAACTGATATTGGACTTCCTTGATGGTCCAGTAGTTAAGAATCCATCTGCTAATGCAGGGACACAGGTTTGATTCCTGGTCCAGGAAGATTCCACGTGGCATGGAGCAACTAAGCCCATGAGCCAAAACTATTGAAGCCCACTCGCCCTGGAGCCTGTGCTCCATAACAAGAGAAGCCATGCACCACAACTAGGGAGTGGCCACCAGTCATCACACAACTAGAGAAAAGCACGAGAGAGGCAATGATGGCCCAGAGTGGAGAGCAATAAATAAATAACTGCTTGACATTTTTAACCTCAGGCCTATAAAAAATGTAATTCAGGTACTCACAAATAAAAATGAAATAGCACACAAGCAGTTTTTAAGCAGGCAAACCTGATGGAACAGAATTCAGCTTTCACCAGTTACTCTACTTCTAAGAAACAGCCAAACTATCAGTAAGAGTACGTGGCTAACAGAAATAAACTTTTACTCATTTCTTCTTCTGTAGTTTTAATTTTATTACAGAAATAATAAAGCATATATTATTTTCTAAAATCCACGATAATTATGTATAGCCATAATGCATGCCTTTTTTTTGACCCTAAGTCCCATCTGTGTTTTGAAAACACTAAAACTCCAGTGAGATCATTTGTATAAACACAATAAGCTAGTTACTGGCATCATTTGCAAGTTTAGAAAGCAGGTGAAACACGAGAAGAAGAGCAAACACCCAATGAGAAGATGAGAGTTTTTCTCTACAAGGCGGACTTTGTCTCTGGGCAGTACTTCCTGCCTGGGCTCATGTCAGCTTTCCCCAGAGCAGCGAGTGGGGAACACAAGGAAATCACGAGGGTACCTCAGACTTTATGTACAGGCTGGAAATTGTGGTCAACAACTAACTTCACAAAGTCTGGACTCCTTTTAAAAGTTAACATTGAAGTAGTAATGCCAGTGGGAGGGGTGGCTGAAAGCAGAAGCAAGTCTCAACCTTCCATCAGAATCACCTGGAGCTTATTTAACCCCACCCCCAGAATTTCTAACTTTACACAATTGGTCTACAAAGAGTGCAGGGGGATTTGCGTTTCTAACAAATTCCCAGGTGAAGAGGATGAGCAGGTCAGAGAGCTATACTCTGAGAACAGTCTCCCTAAAGCTTGATTATAGAGATGTTTCACATGCATCATCTCCAACAGCAAGAACTTTAAGAACTTCCCTTGAGCGACTCCTGCCAATAAGACCAAAGGTGTGTTTGGAATTGGCTTCTCTGTGCATTTACAAACAAGGACACAAATAGAACCTACTCGATACAGCACAGGGAGCCAGACTGCCTGGTCTGGGATCCAACTCTTTCACTTTCTAGCTATGTTCTGGCAGACAACTCACTCAACTTCTCTGCTTCAGCAACTTCAAGTGTGAAATAAGAGGTAATAGCTTCTCTCCTTCCAACAGGAAAACTGGAAATTGGTGTCTACCAAAATCAATGAAAAGTCTTTATCTTCCCATTTCCACACACACATTTTGAAAATCCACAGACAGAAGATGGCTGGAGAGTTGCTTGCCCTGCCTTTAGCAGATGTTTGACTGTTTCAGCATTAGTTAGAGTAACCACACCCACATCCCTTCTTCTAAGCCCCTCTTTCCTTAAAGGCCACCAAATGACCAAGAGATGTAACTACACACTGAATACACCACCATCAGAACAAGCATAGTAGCTTCCATTCCCTGGGAATCCCCTTAGGCTGTCCCATAAAAGAAGTATCAGACTTTGTGGAAAAGATGAATAGGTTAGGTTCCAGAAACAAAAGACCTAATAATCACCCAAGAGTGATTAAAATCCAAAAGTTCAGGCCTGCCTAGTTAGTTCAGTTCAGTTCAGTTCAGTTGCTCAGTCATGTCCGACTCTTTGCGACCCCAAGAATCTCAGCATGCCAGGCCTCCCTGTCCTCCCACAGTTTACTCAAACTCATGCCCATCGAGTCGGTGATGCCATCCAGTCATCTCATCCTCTGTCATCCCCTTCTCTTGCCCCCAATCCCTCCCAGCATCAGGGTCTTTTCCAGTGAGTCAGCTCTTCGCATGAGGTGGCCAAAGTACTGGAGTTTCAGCTTTAGCATTAGTCCTTCCAATAAACACCCAGGACTGATCTCCCTTAGAATGGACTGGTTGGATCTCCTTGCAGTCCAAGGGACTCTCAAGAGTCTTCTCCAACACCACAGTTCAAAAGCATCAATTCTTCAGCACTCAGCTTTCTTCACAGTCCAATTCTCACATCCATACATGACCATTGGAAAAACCATAGCCTTGACTAGATGGACCTTTGTTGGCAAACTAATGTCTCTGCTTTTGAATATGCTATCTAGGTTGGTCATAACTTTCCTTCCAAGGAGTAAGCGTCTTTTAATTTCATGGCTGTAATCACCATCTTCAGTGATTTTGGAGCCCAAAAAAATAAAGGTCCCAGCTATTAGATGAAGACTTCAGGTAAGAGCTTCAGCTCTCTGCAGCGTTTTTCATTGGTGTTTCCTCACAGTTCAGGGACCCTTCAGTGGTTTCAGGACCAAATGACTTCTGGGCAGGACCACCTGCATCAAGACCATGCACTGCTTCTCTGAAGGCTAAAGATCTGTGTAAGACCCCACAGGTTTCAGGGACCACGTTCCCAGGGTTTGGTCCTCAAATGTGGAAGTAGAGGCATTCACAATAGAGAAAGGGGCTGTTCAAATACATACTCCAGTCCTGGCTGTGTGTCCCAGGCAAAAGCAAAACGCATTCAAGAATAGTATCCCCATTCGTTACATTAAAAACAAGTGTTTTTACACACATGAAACTTGTCACAAATAGATACCAGGAAATGCAGTGAGAGATGTACAGGGAGAGAGGGAGGGAGACAGAGAGACATTGTCATAGGCACAGTGACGAGGGAGCCCGGTGCAGGCAGAACTCAGTTGTGACCTAAGGAATATGGGGGGAATGGGGACGTTCTCGGAGAAGGCAATGGCACCCCACTCCAGTACTCTTGACTGGAAAATCCCACGGATGGAGGAGCCTGGTAGGCTGCAGTCCATGGGGTCGCTAAGAGTCGGACACGACTTCACTTTCACTTTCAATTTTCACTTTCATGCATCGGAGAAGGAAATGGCAACCCACTCCAGTGTTCTTGCCTGGAGAATCCCAGGTATGGGGGGAGCCTGGTGGGCTTCCGTCTATGGTGCCGCACAGAGTCGGACACGACTGAAGCTACGCAGCAGCAGCAGCAGCAGCAGCAGCAGCAGCAGCAGCAGCAGCAGCAGCAGCAGCAGGGGACGTTCTTGGACTATGATAGCAGTGCAGGGCACTAATTGGATAAAAGCTGTTCATAACTGCTTGCTTAAGGGAAAAATAAGCATGCCGCTTTAGCTCAGAACTGCGAATTCCTGAGCGGTACTGGGGAAGCTGGCTAAGGATGGAGTGTGGGTGTGTGGTATTGGGTGTTGGGAGGGAGGAAGGCGGGGGTGGAGGGGGTCCTTCTCCCGCTTGGCGGGAGACTCCCCTTGGGCAGCCTGGGTTCTCCGCTTCCCTGCCTCCTGCTTCACTCGCCGCCCCTCCGGCTTCACCCGCTTCCCCTCCTACTAGGGCCTAAGGAGTTCGCTGGTGGGGCAGCGAGCTACAAGTCAGGGAGCCCCACCACGAGTTCCCTCTCCCGGGCTCTGCTCCCCTCGCCAGATGCCAGGGACCACGTGGCCCCACGAGCTACAAGCAGCCAGGTCCCCAGGGCGCCAGCGGAAAGCGCTCCCTCGCCCCGACCACCCCCCTCCTCGGTCCCCAAAAGCGCAGCGGCTGCGTCAAGCACCTGCCCCACGAGGGCGGAGGTGTCCCAGCCCAGGCGGGCTCTCACCAGAAGAACAGGCGCGAGCAGAAGTTCGCGTCCTGCAGCGGGTTGGGCTTCCCCATCTTGCCGGCGGGGGCGGCCGCGGGCCGGGGTCGCGCTGCTCTGGTGATGGAGCTGCTTCTGGAGGCGCCGGCGGGGAGGCTGGAGGCTCAGACACAGCGCGGTCCTCTCAGGGAGACAGAACCACCTGCTTCAGGGAGTGGAGCACCGGCGGGCAGCCCGCTCTGCGCCTCTGCCTCTGGGGCCTGGAGTCGGGAGCGGTGGGAGCAGCAGGACCAAGGGGCGGCCAAGCCGGCTCTGCCGGGGGCCACGCAGGTGTGAGGAGAGGCTGCAGGCGCACTTGATGGAGCCACTTAGGGAAACTGCGGCACCCAAGGCACCGGACAGAGGCGCCTACGTTTGGGCACCGGGCTGCAAATTCTACCAAAGGGCGCGCTCTGAGCCCGGGCCCCCACCCAGAAGACGGAGGGGGAGGGGCAGGCTGCATCAGAAACGCTCCCTCAGCTGTGGTGAAGACCAGGAGAAAGCTGGCAGAAGGAGATAGCAGCCCGCGCTCTGGGCACTCTGCCCTCATCAAGACCAAATAGGGGTGCTATAGGAGGGTGTCCAGCTGTTAGGGAGAAGGACCCTGTGGGGCCTTCCTGATAGATCCCGCCCCACCCCACGCCCTCTGCCTGCCTCTTGTTTGTGCATGCGGTGCTCACTCAGTCCTGTCCGACTCTTTGCAACCCTGTGGACTGTAGCCCACCAGACTCCTCTGTCCATGGGATTATCTAGGCAAGAATGCTGGAGTGGGTTGCCATTTCCTCCTCCAGGGGATCCTCCTGAACCATAAATCTAGCCTGCATCCTGCTTCTCCTTGCATTGGCAGGTGGATTCTTTACCACTGAACCACCTGGGAAGCCCCTCTTGCTTGGAGAAAAGCTTTAATCTCCCAGGCCTCCTCTGAGCCACAGAAGGCTGGCTCAAGAATTAATGATTGAAAGAATGTGAATGTGTAGTAACAACAACAACAAAATATTAAACAATAGATCAGCCATATAGCAATCACAAAATCTTTAGTCCTTCCCTGAAGGATTTAGATCATATAGATGACAGTGTCTGATGCACATTCCTAGGTTGTTCTGCAAATACTAAAACCTCACCAGATGGAAGAATTTAACTGCATGATGACCACGAGCAGGGAGCCCCCACACCAGCTGGAGCCTGAGGACTGAAGATGTTAAACCCCATGACATGACCCTGTTACCTCATCATCAACCAATCAGAGAATAATGCTGGAGGTGAGCACCTACACTGCACTTTCTCCCTCACCTTCCCTGTAAAAACTCTCCCCTGAAATCCATCAGAGAGTTTGGATTTTTTTTTTAGCATAAACTCCTTGCTTGACTCTTTCAATAAACCTTTCTTTGCTCCAAACTTCAACAGTTTTTTTGACCTCGGACAACAACAGGGTCTAGCACAGATTATGTTTGTAGAGCTGCAAGACCTAATGAAAAGTAACAGAAAGTTAGAGGAACTCAGATGATTTTGGAAGAGATATGCATGGTGTTATTGGGGGCAGCTTTCTGGCATCTTACATGCTGCATTGTGCAGGGAACCTCTGTGAGCTTGTTGCTGCCCTGTTAGACTGGGAAAGGGAAATCTGAGGGGAGAGAGACTGTCTCATGACTTCTTTCATCATGAGCTCAGGGCCTAGACAAATAACAGTGGCATATGTTACAGAACACAGGTCATGCACATTTCTGGGGAACTTCCCTCACCTTTAACTCTAACAACACCCTATTCAGCAAGGTATTATCCCTGTTTTATGGATGAGAACGATGAGGCTCAAGGACAGCGCTTGTCCAGGGTCTTTGAATCAGTAAATGATGAATCCTGATTTGGACTCAAGTCCAAATCCAGCATGACTATCTCACTGGTGGATGGACAGTGTGCATCAAAACTGCCTAGAATGTGGTGTTTGAAAGAATGAATGACTGTAGGACTGAATGAACAAAATGTTGGGCTCCCACCCATAAATATGTATGTATATATATATACACACACACATACACATCAGTTCAGTTCAGTTCAGTTCAGTGGCTCAGTCATGTCTGACTCTTTGCAACCCCATGAATCGCAGCACGCCAGGCCTCCCTGTCCATCACCAACTCCCGGAGTCTACCCAAACCCATGTCCATCGAGTCGGTGATGCCATCCAGCCCTGGTGGCTCAACTGGTAAAGAATCCACCTGCAATGCAGGAGACCTGGGTTCGATCCCTGGGTTGGGAAGATCCCCTGGAGAAGGGAATGACTACCCACTCCAGTGTTCTGGCCTGGAGAATTCCATGGACTGTATAATCCATGGGGTCGCAATGAATCAAATATATACACATACAAGTAAGTAAATGTCCACAGAAAAATGAAGATGGAAGAGCTTGGACTGGGAAGTTTTTGATCCCATTTGACCCCAGTGTCTGCATTTCCCGCCACTACTCTGCATTGCCTCCACGTTCTCAGCCTTCACTCACTTCCCCGGGTTTGTCATTCTGTCTATGTCCCTTGTCAGGGTGCCAGCCCCCCATGGGATGCAAGCCTGCAGAGCAGCCTGAGCCCAGCAGCCATAGCGTCTTATTGGTGCATGGCGCCATCTCGTGGCCAAACTAGGCAACTGTCAGGGTCAGTTTGACACCACTGTATTTGGGACCCTTACTGAGGTGAAAACAAAGCTCTCAATTGTTGGTTTGTTTTTTCTCTCCTCTTCTTTACTTTTCTTTAGACAGTAAATCACATACACTCAAAGAAATTCATGTTCCTATTTTAATCATCTCACTGAAGGAGCAAGAAATGCACGTGCAGATAGAAACGGAAACGGGGAGTATATCACAGGAGCAAGAGGGGTTGCAAGGAGCATTTTATTATGAACGCAGTACTGATGCCTCTTTTTCCAGTGTGATTCAAAGGGAGAACTACAAGTGTGCATCCAAAAAAAAAAAAAAAAAAGGAAAGAACAAATTAAAAAGAAGAAAAAAGAGATTTCTTTGAAGAGGGGTGGAAATCTGTGAGCTCTTCCAGGCTCATACATTTTATTATATCATAAATACCTCCCTCCTAATTTAGAATGAAGATTATGACCTAAGACATGTAGAGCACAGAGAAAAGCGTTAAATAAATGTCATCTGTTGTTATTTTTATTCCCAGAAAGAGGAGGCTACTGAGAGCAGGGTGATGAACACTTTTGGTTTGCTCAGATGGTCCACACTTTAAGGTTGAATGTCCTGTTTGCTGTGGATCCACTCATCCCCAGGGACACAAATAGTTCTAGGTTTCAGCTTTTGTTGGGGTTGAGGAGGATGGAAGAAAGTGACTGAACGTCTATTTTCCACAATCAAACGATAATCTCCTGTCAGAAGCCCAGCAGTTCCTATTTCTACCTTATCTTCTCCTCACATTGCCACCTGCCTGCAAAAACGAAAGAAATTCTTGTCCTGGGAGACAAGTCAGCACGTTGCACTGAAGAGGGCAGCCTGAAGTTGGACTTGGTGTTCTCTGCACCACTCAGCACCTACCAGCAGAGGGCACATTCCTATCCTGCTCACTGTATTCCCAGTTCCCCTCCCCTGACCCGCCTAGAGTTTCTGCCTTCCAGGAAATCTTAGTCCGTTCATTGCTCTTCCAAGATAGGCTGTGTTCATCCTTTTCCCTCTGCCTCCTTCCTCTCCCTCCTTCCTGCCTCTCTACCTTCCTGCCTCTCTACCTTCCTGCCTTTCATTTCCATGAGTAAAGCTGCAAGAAACGTGAGCTCACAATTACAAATTACAAAGCATCTGTTTTAACAAACCACCATGAGTAAGAAAGTCAAACTTTTGGAAATTTTAGGGAAAAACTAAAATCAATCCAACCTGCAAAAACCACAGATATGAGAATAGTGAGATACAGAATATAAAATAAGCCTCTTTAGGGACTTCCTGATGGCTCAGTGGTAAAGAATCCACCTGCCAGTGCAGGAGACATGGCTTCGATCTCTGATCCAGGAAGATCCCATATGCCTCAGAACAACTAAGTCTGTGCACAACTACTGAGCCCGTGGTCTAGATTCCGGGAGCCACAACTACCAAGCCCAGGGGCTGCAACTACTGAGCCCTCTCACCCCAGAGCCTGTGCTCTGAAACAAGAACAGCCACCACAATGAGAAGCTCATGCACCAAACCTGGAGAGGAAACCCCACTCACCCCAAAAAGAAAAAAACCCATGCTGCACCAAAGACTTAGCACAGCCAAAGATAAATAAAAATAAACAACAAACATCTCTAATACTAAAAAATAAAATATGGCTTCTGAATTTTGACTAAAGAACAAGAGGTTAGAAAAAAATGAAATAGGCAGATTTGATGAATAAAATGGAAATTCTAGAACTTTTTTTTAAGAGTTTTACATAGCCAAAGATAAATTTTTTAAAATCAGAACATATGTCTGAAAAAAAATTCCCAGAATGCAGCATGGAGCAATAAAGAGGTAAAAAATGTTAAAGGGAGTTTGAGATATAGGACAAAGTAAAAAATACATCTTATCAGAGTCACAGAATGAGATAAAGGATAAGGGCAGAGGTAATTCCTAGACAGAGAAAGAACTAACAGTTCTTCAGAACTGATAAAAGAGCATCAGTTTCAAGAAGATCAGTAAATCCTGAAGAAGATTTAAAAAAGAAAAATCCACACTTAGAAAATTAGTGAAAATGCTAAAACGAAAGAAACAATCTTAAATCCAGCCAAACATAGATTAATCTACACAGAAATGACAAATCAGGCTGTCAGTTTCTCAAAAACAACAATGGAAGTCAACTAAAAATTAGTTGTATCTTCAAAGTACTGATTCAAAACGATAGTTCAGTTCAGGTTCAGTTCAGTTTCTCAGTCGTGTCTGATTCTTTGAGACCCCATGAGTCGCAGCATGCCAGGCCTCCCTCTCCATCACTAACTGCCGGAGTTTACTCAAACTCATGCCCATCGAGTCGGTGATGCCATCCAGCCATCTCATCCTCTGTCATCCGCATCTCCTCCTGCCCCCAATGCCTCCCAGCATCAGGGTCTTTTCCAGTGAGTCAACTCTTCACATGAGGTGGCCAAAGTATTGGAGTTTCAGCTTTAGCATCAGTCCTTCCAATGAACACCCAGGACCGATCTCTTTTAGAATGGACTGGTTGGATCTCTATAACCCAGCAAAATTCATCTAATGAAATATATTCTCCTCTCATAATTTATGAACTATAGCTACATTCTGGAACACAAATAAATTTCACAAATGCAATGTGTGGGGAAAAATAGGTTACAGAAGAAACCTAACACAATGATTCCATTTACGTAAGACTCAGAAACACACAAAATTAAAGCAATGGGTCAAGTAAGCCTTCACTGTTACTGTATAATTTGTACTTTGTAATATCTGGTCATTCCATGGTTCGTTAAGCTTCAGACTAACAGAAAATTAAGCATTAACTACGGAGCCAGGAAAAAAAAATCTGCAAACTCAAAACCTTTAGAATCGGTCTACAAAGTTTTAGTAAATAACCGTGTAGAAAGATTGTCTTTGGCTACTTCTAAAACGCCATCGGTAAATCAGACTGTATCCTAAATTCCAGTCCTTCCTCCGGCCATCCGAGCATGAAGCGCTGTCACCTACCCGCATTGACTCGCTGCCACGCTGGTCCACGCGGGTTGTGCCCGCTGCATGCCTAGACCACGGCTTCCATCTGTCTGGACAGTGTCCCCGGAGACGCCTGAGCGACATGTCCAGGGCTCAGATCTCGGCTCTGGTGTTCGGCGTCGGGGGCTTTGGCGCTCTCGTCGCGGCCACCGCGTCCAATGAGTGGAAAGTAACCACCAGAGCATCTTCGGTGATAACGGCCACTTGGGTTTACCAGGGGCTCTGGATGAACTGCGCAGGCAACGCATTGGGTTCTTTCCACTGCCGGCCGCACTTTACTATCTTCAAAGTAGAAGGTAAATATAATAGCTTTGCTTGGGGTGGAAGCAAAATGTCGCTTTTCCCCCTCACGGCGATCAAGTGTCTGCGTTCAGTCTGCTGTTGACTGGGTGCTTAATCCAAGTGCCAAGATTTGCCTAAGACGGATGATGTGTGTGAGTGTTGGCTGAAAGAATTAAATCATGCCTTTTATATGGAAAAGGAAAATTAAGAATAACTATGAATATGGTGAAAGTCATTCAGTCGTGTCCCACTTTTTGTGACCCCTCCCCCATGGACTATACAGTCCATGGAATTCTCCAGGCCAGAATATTGGAGTGTGTAGCTGTTCTCTGCTCCAGGGGATCTTCTCAACCCAGGGATCAAACTCAGGTCTCCTGAATTGAAGGGGGATGCTTTACTGTCTGAGCCACCAGGGAAGGCCAATGGTTGTGTTAGAAATATCTAATGTGAATAATAGATGCCAAGGGAAAGGGCAGAGGTGACTGGCTTGTTTTCAGACTCGTTTCGATTTGCCTTATGTCATGGAGGACTCCATATACACACATATAGGAACACACACCACCAGAAACCATATGTTATACTGTTTTGTTTTCTTGGCCTCCCTGCCTGGCATGTGGGGATCTTAGTTCCCCAACCAGGGATCCAACTTTTGCCCCCTACAGTGGAAGCAGAGTCTTAACAACTAGACCACCAGGGAAGTCGTGATCCTATGTTATCCGAAATCCTTGTATTTCCTCAGGCCATTCTAACATGAAATCCATACACACACATGTATATACTCATATATATGTGTATATATACTTATATTCACAGTGATATGAACATATGAGAAGACATATAGTATTGAGAGTAAGAGTTTTTAGAGGGGTTTCCATATTTTTAAAGAACTATGCTTAGTAATAAAATAGCAGGACAAGAAATTTTTAAAGTAGAAGGGAAATAAAATGCACATGAGGTTTTCGTCAGGATTTATCAAAAATATGTATGTAGATGAGCTTTCAACTTTATGCGTATTAGAAACTATTGCAAGGGGTTTTCTTGCAACATACTGCAAGTATATGTATCCTCAAGAGGAAAAAAATTTAAAGGTTTTTCAGTATAATTTATAAGAATACCAAATCACTGTATAGTACACCTGAAATTAATATGATATTTAAATCAACTATACTTCAAAGAAAGATATTTTCATACCTTGGGATACCTCCAGGCAACAACTATTGGCTACTTGCTTGTTTGACATTATGGAATTACTATCTGCATCTGTTTTCTGCCTATTAGGTATGTTTACAAATCAGTCACAAGTTGTGGGTTTATTATACTAAAAATTCCCCCAGTAATTTATAATACATAGAGTTTTCACAATCAAATGGCAAAACTGAACCTTGGCCCCAGTAAAGAAAATGAAATAAAATTTTAACTAGGAAGTTACTAAAGCTTAATATTTTAAGGGGTTTTTGTGTCAAGTATTCATGTCATTAGTCCACAATGTGTGCCAAGGGATAAAGAGAGGATATTTAGCTAAATTCAGGAGATTCTAATGACAATCAAGGGAACAGTTCAAGCTTGGACACAGGCCTCCAAATAACATGGGCTCTCCTAAGCCCTCGTTATAGGAATCAATGCTCATCTCTCTTCAGTCCCAACTTGTAAACTTATCTTGGGATAGTTCAAAATTGTTCCTTCGGCTGTGGAAGGTTTCCCGAGGTGCAGGGGAAACTGTTAAAGGAGAGTGTTGTGGGGGACATGGTTGTCATTCCACAGACCTCTTGGCCCAGTTCCACCTCGGGCAGCAAGTAGAAGATATCTCATGTGGGTAAGTGTATTTCTTTGTTCTTTCCGGGTTTGTTCTTTATATATATACATACATATATATGCTCTGCTGCACTGTGCGTTAGTCGCTCCAGTCATGTCCGACACCTTGCAACACTATGGATTGTAGCCCGCCAGGCTCCTCTGTCCATGAGGATTCTACAGGTGAGAATACTGGACTGGGTAGCCGTTCCCTTCTCCAGGGGATCTTCCCGACCCAGGAATTGAACCAGAGTCTCCTGCATTGCAGATGGATTATTTACCAGCTAAGCTGGTATATATTTATGGTCTTCTATCTTTCATTCTCTATTCCTTAATGAAACCTAGTTATTGTGAAAAATAGGCAATCAACCTTAGCTCCAAAGTGGGCTAAAGAATCATTGTAACCTTTTATAACGATTTCAACAGCTACTTCCCTAAATGTATCTTAGAAAATGTGGAGTTAGAAATTTTGTTTCTAAATATTGTTGATGGTGATCCAAACAACCTTCTACCCTTAAACTTCATGCTCTTGACTTTGCTTCTCCATAGAAATATAGCGTGTTCTGTTCTATGTCTGCTGTGTACGCTGCACATGAGAGGTAATTTGGAAAAATTTCTTCACTGACAATGCTTCAATTAGAATTTTTTAAATTCATTTAGGGCTTCCCTGGTGGCTCAGAGGGTAAAGTGTCTGCCTACAATGCGGGAGACCTGGGTTGGATCCCTGGGATGGGAAGATCCCCTGGAGAAGCAACACAATCTTTCTACTTTCTTCATCCTGAATCAAAATCTTTATCAAAGACACAGGTTACTATTGAGATGTATGTTCAACATCAGGAACACTGATTCATAGTTTCAAGAAAATGGACACACAAACTTGGATTTCCTCATTCACACAGAGTCATTGCTGTCAACGCTAATTACTTTTCTTTTATTCTTTTTTTAAAGCATAACAGTGAGATGTTTGGAAAGTTTTCTATGCCAATAAGCTCTTAAATGTCACAATAATTTCAAACTGAGTTAAAAAACTCAGAAGCCAAAGAGGAATGAAAATGGTTGTATCGTGTTTTAAAATAATTAATTGATTTAAGCCTATACTGTCAATTTGAGACAAATCTTCTTAGGCCAGATTAAGCCTCCTCTAAGAAAGAAAAAGAGAAGATCTTTTTAAGCTGCAAGATTTTTTTCTTTGATGTTTACATAACTTCATGTCAAAGTCATACCTTCTTGTTGCTCACCATCTTAGATGCCCCAGTATAGCTACAGATTTTTAGGAACTCATTTAGATTAATAATGATGACATCCTTAAAAGATTTGATGTAAGCCAGGACCTCTTTGGACAAGAGGCATTTCCAGTTGTGAAAAATACAAGCCCCCTTTTACTGTAGTTATAAGGAATCAGTTTTAGGAGATTACCATATACTTTATTTTTCTGGGCTCCAAAATCACTGCAGATGGTGATTTCAGCCACAAAGTTAAAAGATGCTTACTCCTTGGAAGGAAAGTTATGACCAACCTAGACAGCATATTGAAAAGCAGAGACATCACTTTGTCAACAAAGTTCTGTTTAGTCAAGGCTATGGTTTTCCCAGTAGTCATGTATGGATGTGAGAGTTGGACTATAAAGAAAGCTGAGCACCGAAGAATTGATACTTTTGAACTGTGGTGTTGGAGAAGACTCTTGAGAGTCCCTTGGACTGCAAGGAGATCCAACCAGTCCATCCTAAAGGAGATCAGGCCTGGGTGTTCAACGGTAGGACTGATGTTGAAGCTGAAACTCCAGTACTTTGGCCACCTGATGCAAAGAGCTGACTCATTTGAAAAGACCCTGATGCTGCGAAAGATTGAGGGCAGGAGGAGAAGGGGACAACAGAGGATGAGATGGTTGGATGACATCACCAACTCAATGGACATGGGTTTGGGTGAACTCTGGGAGTTGGTGATGGACAGGGAAGCCTAGTGTACTCTGGTTCATGGGGTCGCAAAGAGTCGGACACAACTGAGCGACTAAACTGAACTGAACCATAGTTGTTCAGTTACTCAGTCATGTTTGACTCTTTGCGACCCCATGAACCGCAGCACACCAGGCTTCCCTGTCCACAATCCCCTGGAGTTTGCTCAAAGTCATGTCCCTTGTGTCGATGACACCATCCAACCTTCTCATCCTCTGTCACCCTCTTCTCCTCCTGAATGCAATCTTTCCCGGCATTAGGGTCTTTTCCAATGAGGCAGATCCTCACATCGAGTGGCCAGAGTATTGGAGCTTCAGCTTCAGATCATAGGAACACTTGTAATTCAGTCCTCACTGTGGCCTGAAAGCTTCTTGACTCAATTTCAAAGCACTTTGTCGTCTTTAGACGCAATATCCACTCTAAGCTGTGTCTCTTGTTTTGTCTTCTTTGGTTGTTCTTACCTGTGAAATGGTGATGAAACGAAAGAACATAGGCAAAGCGCCTTGTACAGTGCCTGACACAGAGCCGTGCACTATAAAGGGCAGCAATCATTCCTATGAATACAGATTTTGATGCCGGGAGAGCTCACATCTCAGTGGTAGGAAGGTGACTGTTTCTTCTGCTCCATCTATTTGTTTCTAGCCAGGACAGTCGTAGCTGCTACCTGGGATCCAAAACCAAATAGAAGGAGGCCTCTGATCCTTTGTTGCACACCCTATGTCATATTTATGACAAAGTGAAGGCTATTGTGTTCATTGGATTAAAGTTTGTGCTTATCCTACAGGTTAGGATTCACTGTACATCATTAGCCAGGACCACACTTTGTGTCGAAGACAGTTTCTCACCGCAGATGTGGACCTGTTCCTTCTGTCAGTCACATGTTGCATCTGCTGGAATGGGGAGAAAAGGCCCCCTTCAGGCTTCATGGTGGGAAGTAGAGCCTCACCAGACCTAGGATGTGTTTGTATGCTCCTACCGTTACCATGCCGTGCTCAGTCATGTCCGACTCTTTGCAACCCTATACACTGTAGGCCACCAGGCTCTTCTGTCCATAGGATTTCCAGGCAGGAATATTGGAGTGGTTTGTCATTTCCTTCTCCAGGGGATCTTCCCAACCCAGGGATGGAACTGTGTCTCCTGAGCCTCTTGCATTCCAGGCAGATTCTTTACCTGCTGAGCCGTTAGGAAAGCCATTGGGATAGCCTATTTGTGTTCTGGGCAGTCAAAAATAGACAAAGGTTCCTTAAATATTCCTGGTTCTGAGCACTGGGAAAAACTTTGTGACAGTTTAATGTACTGATTTGATTCACATTTGCATTTTACAAAGTAATTTCACATACATGATCATATTTATCCAAAAGATGGTACTCTGTAGTTCCCATTTTACAGATTAACCGAGACTCACAGGAGAGTGTATTTATAACCTTGTATGGTTGTCTATAGAATTTTGGGGGAAATGTCCAGTGTTTGTACCAGCCTAAAACCTGAGTTGAAGTCCTAGCTCGACCACTATTTTTTTGTGTGACATGCATGCACAGATAAGCTACTTAAATTCATTGTTTCCTTTTCTCACTGAGAAGATGATGATATTAGTTACATACCAAAATTTGTGGAAGATCAAGAAAAAGAATCCTCTGTGTATGTGCGTGCTCAGTTGTGTCCGACTCTTTGCAGCCCCACCAACTATAGCCCACCAGACTCTTCTGTCCATGGAAATCTCCAGGCAAGAATACTGGAGTGGGTTGCCATTTCCTTCTCCAGAAGATCTTCTCAACCCACGGATCGAACCCATGTCTCTTACATCTCCTGCACTGGCATAGGATTTCTTTACCACTAATGCCACCTGGGAAGCCCTATTAAGTATATATTTTTAAATGTGCCTGGAATTTGTTTTAATCAGGGATGGTAAGATGCACAGACATGAAATGCCATCGAGGAGGAAGTTTCCACACTCACAGATCCCCAGAAGTAGGAGCCTGGATCCCCACACAGGCCCAGGCTAGGAAGCACTAGAGTCAGTCAGGAGGCTGAGGAGTGAGAGGAAAACAGAGGCAAGAGCTTTTATTGAGTTGTCGGGTACCCGCCCCAGGTTGATCACGATGGAGGAACATTGGCTTGATGTATGAAAGCTTGATCAAGGAGATCACTGGGATGTGGGCTTTGGATTAGCTGATTTGTCTCTGAAAGTGGCACATGTATTTTATCTCTAAGAATCCACTGGCCTTGGTACTGCCCTCCCCTACCTGCCACAGTGATGCCCTGGATGCCAGAGCACCGAGAATGCAGAAAGCAAGAAAATACAGGGACTTTCCAGATGGTCCGGTGGTTGAGATTCTGCCTTGCCATGCAGGGGACATGGGTTCGAGCTCTGATAAACAGCGAAGCCTGCCTGCATGCTCCAGCACTCGTGTGCCATAACTAGGGAGCCCGAGCATGGGAACAAATCATGCGCTAAGACCCCATTGCTGCAGCTAAGACCCAACACAGCCTAATAAATAATTTAAAAAAAAAAAAAAACAAGAAAATACAGTAAACACAGTATGGCTATGGAATCCTTTGGTAGTGTTTGCATAGGTAGGTCAGGA
The DNA here is from genome assembly GCF_023091745.1 of Budorcas taxicolor. NCBI lineage: Eukaryota > Metazoa > Chordata > Mammalia > Artiodactyla > Bovidae > Budorcas > Budorcas taxicolor. The sequence goes on from NC_068921.1 coordinate 73,121,830, forward strand.
AGGCAAGTGCTTTGCCATCCCCCCTCCCCTTTATGGCCTCTCTTGCTTATCTAATGGGAGAAGGCAATGGCACCCCACTCCAGTACTCTTGCCTGGAAAATCCCATGGACAGAGGAGCCTGGTAGGCTGCAGTCCACGGGGTCGCTGAGGGTCGGACACGACTGAACGACTTCACTTTCACTCTTCACTTTCATGCATTGGAGAAGGAAATGGCAACCCACTCCAGTGTTCTTGCCTGGAGAATCCCAGGGACAGGGGAGCCTGGTGGGCTGCCGTCTATGGGCTCACACAGAGTCGGACACGACTGAAGTGACTCACCAGCAGCAGCAGCAGCAGCTTATCTGATTGTCAGTCTGTGTTTTCTTGTGGTGAATATTTTGTGTAGAAAAGGTTCAGATGTGTTTCTTCCCAGGTCCAGGGCTCCTCTCTCGCTCATTGTCCTTTTGACCCCGAGTGCGGCCAGCTGGCGCCGGTGAGTCTCTTCTGCTCCGATTCCCTGACTCACCCACAGACTAATTCGCATCCTCAAGCGGATGAACTCAAAGCGCATCTAAGCAAAGAGCATGCTGGGACTGGTAAAACCCACCACTGTTATGCATTTTTAGACACTTGCAGAGCATTTCAGAAAGCGGTAACACTCTTAAATAAAGCCAGGATAATTGGGCAGATTTTCAGGAGACAGCTGGTCTACAATTTAACTTGGACCAAATTTTTGTACACATTACAGGAAAAAACTGATGATCAAAATTAACAGTCTGGCAAATGGCTATGGTATCATATTACAGCTACAAAAGGAATCCTCTAAGTAGTTGATTTGCTTATTCACTAATAAGTTCCTTTCCATTCATTAGATTCCCAGGGCAGCAGATGGGGACAAGTGAGGACAGGACCCAGGCCTATCCTCTGTGGATATATGGCTTAGAGGAGATGATCATTTAGCAAGCGATTAGCCCAGGACAGTAAGTGCTGTCTGGGGTTAAGTTCAGGGCATAGGCAGACTTCCCAGAAAAGCTAATGCTTGAACTGACTTAAAAGATGGGTAGAAGTTGGCCCAGAGAAAGGAAGGGAGGGCATTTCAGGTCAGGGGACTTATCCAGCTCTACAATTTATTAACTGTGTGACTCCAGACAAAAATGCTTGAAATATGAGCTCCCTTGTCTGTAAAATGGAAGTAATATTATTACTACTCTTTAATTAATTAAATATAATTAATATTATTATTACTTAGTAATATTATCTACTTTAGAGGGCTGTGGTGAGGAGAAAGTGAATTAATTTGTGCAGAGGATTCAGAGCAGGGCCTGAAGCATCTACAAACAAAGACCTCAAGGCAGAAGGAGCTAAGTGCATCAGGGACCATCAAGCACATCGGAAAGGCTGACACGTGGACATGCAGGAGCAGGCTCAGACGGGGTGCAGGTGCAGAGAGAGGGGAATTTGCAAAGAGACCTTTAAGCTTCATTAGGGGACTTAGACTTTGTCTTAGAGGCGCTAGAAAGCCATTGAAACATTCTGAGCAGAGAATTTCTGATGGGACTTGCATTTCAGAAAGATCCTGCAGTATTTCATGTGAGAATCTGAACCATGAGGGCAGCATTGGGAACTGACAAGGAGGGTGCTTAGAGGTAGAGATGATGAGACCAACTAACTTGGTGACTCATGAGGGATGAAGGGGTCATAGATGCTCTGAAGTTCCTGCCCAGAGACTTGTGGGCAGCAAAAGAAGAAGCTGGCTACAGAGCAGGTCCCAAACTAATTTCCATCCCTTCTCCCAGAAGTGTTTTCCAATACATAGCAAGATCTCAAGCAATCAGATCCTCAACTTAATGTCTGGCTTTAAACATCAATTGGATAGAATGAAAGATAATAGTTTGAACCGAATTTTTTAAAAAAACTGTGCGTTTTAGATGTTTAATAAAGAACAACAGGAAAAGGTGGCAGCCATAAGGATTAATGCAATCTGAAGTGCCATTAATAGCATAAGAATGTTAAGTTAGAAGACATATTCTCCCCATATGCTCCCCTGGGCACCATACTTCAAGGAACACAAATACAAACCACATTCATTGATTTGAGAGGAGGGTAACTAGGAGGATGGAAGGTCTTGAAATAAATTCACATGAGAAATTGTTTCACCTGGAAAAAGGAAAAAAAAAATGCTGGGTGTAGGAGGGACTGAGGAATGGGAAGAAGATGAGTAGGACCGATGGGTAGATGGTACCAGGGAATCAGATTCACAGGGGCTATGGAGAAATTTCTGAGTTGCCCAATGATGGAACAGGATGTCCCACAAAGAACTGGCTAGAAGCATCCGGAGGAGGCTGCTATTGGTCCTCTGTTAAAAGGTGGTAGAAATAATTCCTGCACTGGCTGGAAATACAGACTGTGTGCATACTCAGTCACTCAGTCATGTGCAGCTCTTTGCGACCCTATGGACTGTAGCCCACAAGACTCCTCTGTCCATGGGATTTTTCAGGCAAGAATACTGGAGTGGGTTGCCATCTCCTCCTCCAGGGGATCTTCCCAACCCAGGGGTTGAACCTGGGTCTCCTGCACTGCCAGGTGGATTCTTTACCACTGAGCCACTTAGGAAGCCCAGAAAGACAGACTAGGTAATCCCTCAAGTCAATTCCAGTTTGAGATCTGAGATTCTGTGACATGTAAGTAGAGAATATTTAAACATCAGTATTTCTGATTTGCATATTGCCTTATTTTTGGACAACTCACGAGCTCCATGCTGGTTACTTTGGAACAAAATAATAAAAAGACCTGTCTGACCTGGAGATTGTTCACAGTCCAGAAGGGAACATGAATTAAGGTAGTAAATGTTATAGTAATGTTATTAAATTTAAATCAATATATTAAGGTACGTTAGAATTAACATAATAATCATGCAATTCTCTATCTTGAACTGATAACTTCAAAGGTCCTAAGCAAGCCCTAGGGGTGTGCCTCCTAACCCTTGCAGAGGAAGGAAGGACTCCTGCTAAATCCAGGCATAGGGTAAGCCCTGGTGGCTGGGGGGAGAGGTGGATATAAGAGCACAAGTCTTGCCTTTAACTGGATTTCTTTGAATCAGTATTTTTGCTTTATATGAATCAAACATAGTCCATGAATATCACAGCCAAAGCAATCACCTTATTGGGAGACACATTTTCTGCATAACACAAAATGTGACTCTCAGTGACATGGGCAGGAAAATGAAGGCTAGTTTCTCCCTGTCTGACCACAGCAGAGGCCCTCATTCATTTACCAGCAAACCTCCAGCCAGTCACGTCTGGGGATTTTCACCCACTCTGCAGGACTCTTACAAACGTCCCCAGGGAAGCTGAGTCTCTCTTCCTTCCTCAGTCCTGCATGCCTGCTCTGTGCTCTTCCCACTATGATCAGCCTCCCACTTTCTGGAACAGAACAGTAAAACCGCTCTCCTGTTGAAACCTGGACCTCAAACCTCACATTTTGCTCTGCCCGCTGATGTCTGGGCTCCAGACAGTACATCTGTCTCATGACTGTCCTACCCACGAATTGCAACCTGCCAGGCCACTCAGTCCTGACCCAATGCCTGATTTCAACTCTGAGCTCCAGTCCCAGCTGGCCGGACTGCCTGCTGGTTTGCCCAGCGGGTTCTCCTGCCCCAGGTTCTATTTCCTTAGCAGAACAGGCTCCTCTCCTACCCTCTACCTTGGGAAGGACTATTCTCCAAGATGTGAGAATGTGGGCGGGAAGGAGTGAAGCAGGAATCACTTCCATGGTCCAGTTAATAAAGGGAATGCAGTGGGTGGTGGTCTTGGTAGGAGATGGAGCCACAAAGAGGAGCCAACAGATGCTATTTACAGAATTATCTAGAACTGATTTATGTCACCTGGGAAAATACCCAAGTTATCCTAATATCTTGTCCTATCACTTCATGACAAATAGATGGGGAAACAATGCAAACAGTGACAACTTTATTTTGGGGGACTCCAAAATCACTGCAGATGGTGACTGCAGCCATTAAATTAAAAGATGCTTGCTTCTTGGAAGAAAAGCTAGGACCAACCTAGACAGTATATTAGAAAGCAGAGACATTGCTTTACCAACAAAGGTCTGTCTAGTCAGGGCTATGGTTTTTCCAGTAGTCATGTATGGATGTAAGAGTTGAACTATAAAGAAAGCTGAGCACTGAAGAATGGATGCTTTTGAACTGTGGTATTGGAGAAGACTCTTGAGAGTCCCTTGGACTGCAAGGAGATTAAACCAGTCCATCCTAAAGGAAATCAGTCCTGAATATTCATTGGAAGGACTGACGCTGAAGCTGAAATTCCAATACTTTGGCCACCTGATGTGAAGATCTGACTCATTGGAAGACCCTGATGCTGGGAAAGATTGAAGGCAGGAGGAGAAAGGAATGACAGAGGATGAGGTTGTTGGATGGCATCACCAACTCAATGGACATGAGTTTGAGTAAGCTCTGTGAGTTGGTAATGGACAGGGAAGCCTGGCATGCTGCAGTCCCTGGGCTCACAAAGAGTCGGACATGACTGAGTGACTTAACTGAACTGAACTATCCTAACTCCCTCTATTCCAGATTCAAGTCAGTACCGGAGGGTTAGGAGACCATAGCAGCCTCCCCAGGGAACTTCTGTTCCAATGCTGTCCTGTAGGGGCGCCCGAAGGTTCTTAGGGAGCAGTAACTACACTCTGCTTTATAGGGCTCTTTCTGCTTCTGCTTCCTGCTCCTTCATTAATCTCCCCTGGGAGTGCTAGGGGTGGGGGGGACTGCCATCGCCCAGGGTGGTGAGCCATCCAGCTTGTGCTCCAGTTACTCTAGAATCATAAGACAGACTCGCACCAGAGTGCTCACTCCATGTGGGCACAGGCATGCACACAGACACAGCTGGTTCTACAGCTAACTACACGTCCATACAAACTCTCACCATGAAAACACCTCTACACATCATGTGCACACACACACGCACACACAACTCACCATGTAGACATCTCACCCATATCCCACACCACAATCATCAGAGTCAAAAGACAGACTTAGAGACCAAGATTTTCACAGACAGAAATGTGGACCCAATGAATAGAAATGACCGATCACCATTCATCCTGGCCATAGTAACAAATAATTCACGTAGATCTGGGGTCAACACAAAAAAGCCATAATCCTGCCTCATCCTCAAATGCCTTCCTAGGCCTGGGCAGTGCCTAAAAATAACCTTCTATTACATCGCCATCATCTTTCACCAGGTCCTACTTTAAATCATTTCATCTCCTTCCAGGCCTTCCAGCTTCCTAAGTATTCCCTTGGGGGAATTTGGTCTCTGGCAGATTATAAATACTCCATGACCATCAGTTTCCTTCCTACTTCCTTCTGGAGGGCAGAACCTGAAACCTGACTTCCTGTTCAAATCCTAGGTTTACCATTATCAGCTGTGTGACCTTGGTCTAGTTTCTTAACCTCTCGTGTTTCAGTTTCTTTCCCTGTAAAATAAGGATGATAATAATATCTCCCTTATGAAAAAAATTAAATGAGCTAACAAGCGAGTTCATTATTATTGTGGTGGTTGTTTTCTCCAACCAACAAATCTTGCCTTCGAGACGATTTTGAATCCCGATTTGGTCATCTCCATGTTGGGTGTTCATTGGTAGGACTGATGTTGCAGCTGAAATTCCAGTACTTTGTCCACCTGATGTGAAGAGCTGACTCATTTGCAAAGACCCTGATGCTGGGAAAGATTGAGAGCAGGAGGAGAAGGGGACAACAGAGGATGAGATGGTTGGATGGCATCACCAACTCAATGGACATGGATTTGAGTGAGCTCCAGGAGTTGATGATGGACAGGGAGGCCTGGCATGCTGCAGTTCATGGGGTCACAAAGAGTCGGACACGACTGAGCGACTGAACTGAGCTGAACTGATGTTTAATATTGGGCTTCCCTGGTAGCTCAGCTGGTAGAGAATCTGCCTGCAGTGCAGGAGACCTGGGTTTGATCCCTGGGTTGGGAAGATCCCTTGGAGATGGAAACAGCTACCCACTCCAGTATTCTGGCCTGGAGAATTCCACGGACTGTATAGTCCATGGGGTCCCACAGAGTCCAACGTGACTGAGCAACTTTTACTTTCACTGTTTAATATCATACAAAAGCCTTCTGCATACTCCCTGTGGTCTCTGTGGAGCTCCTCCTCCAAAGGTAAAGACATCTTCCACCCAGTTGCACACTTAGCCCTGGATTTCCAAATCCAAGAGGATGCAGCATGATTTCTCCTCTTTGTTTTTCCCAGACTGCTGATCGCACACTCTAGTGGTGGTGGTTTAGTAGCTAAGTCATGTCCGACTCTTGCGACCCCATGAACTATAGCCTGCCAGGGTCCTCTGAGCCCCAACCTTGTCAACTGCCCAATCCTGCAGAATCCGCCTACCGCCCTCCCATTGCCCCTCCAGGAAGCTCTGCCTTGTCTGTGGCTCAGCCAGCGGTTCACCTGAGCTCAGCCTCCCCGCTCACCTGCTGCACTAGATTGAGAAAGACACTGTCTGCTCTTTGACTTGCCATCTGGTGCTGCCAGTTCATGCTTGCAAAACAGAGCTTCTTCCAGTTTAATTCTGAGAGCTTCTTGCCTTACTAAGAGCTCTAAAACCACCTCTTTAGTTATCTATTCTAGAATCGATCTGGGGTTTGCTATCAAGCACACCAATGGCCATTTCTGAAATGTACCCTTTTGAAATTTGGGGTATTTCCTTGACCTTTGCCCTTCTCCCTGGTCATTGCCTTCATGCTGAGATCATACCTGGTCCTTTCATCCAGATATTAACATTATGAAAAATCTCAGGCACCATTCACAACGTTTCCTTAGGGCCATAGCAAACAGCTTATATTTGAAAGGCGCAGCTGAGAAAGCAGAAAGTGATTTTATTAAAAAAAAAAAAAATGTCTGATTATTCTGATTATTCGAGCATACTCACTCTCTGAGAACTTTCTATCCTCTGAGTGGTTGTGGGCTGAGTCCTTCTCTTGGTAATTAGTGACTCTGAGATATGGATGTGGCTGTTGGTCTTGACCATAAATCACCCAGCCATGCATGACCACCGTCAGCAGAAAACAGAGCTCCCCAGCTCCTCATCCGCTGAATTCTGAAGAGGGGCTGGACTGTGGGGCCCTTTCTGTGAGAGTTACTTTCTGCAGGTTACAAGCAACTGGGTAGAAAGTGCAGGGTAAACATAAATGTCATTCACTGCAAGCAGACCAGATTAGAGGCCGTCCCCAGCAGCAGCAGCAGCAGCAGCACCTCGAGATAGCCTGGTACCACTCGGGTTAACTGTGCTACAAAACATGTTTGAGGACAATTTCTCTGGAAGCAGTGGTTCTTTCGCAGGTCTTACTTTAACTCAAATGGTTGACAGGAGGAGGGGAAATCAGTAAGCTACTTCCTTCCTGAATTTTTTTCTCGTCAGGATTTTCTCCTCATTACTCTGTTGCCTGGCCATACACCACCCCCACAACTGAACTGTGCTTTCTTAGCTTCTTAAAAAAACATTTATAATTATTGTTATTAACTTAATTGAGAGCCCTTCTCTTCCTATTTACAAATCTTGATTCTTCCCTTAATCAGGATGCAATTTTTTTTTACTATTTAATCTTTATCTTATATATTTTCTTCTTATGTGTAAAAGTTATATTCTACACTACACCAACCTATGGGAACAAATGCTAAATCTTCACATTTCTGCCCCCAGTTCAAATGAAATCCAGGCAGAAACTCCAGACTTTTCCAGGGGTCGCTGCCCTAAATATCTCCGAGCTCCCCGGTAATGCCTATGATGATCTCGTCTCCTACTTGCTCTTGTCTCAGGGGAGAACGTGGATTCTCCTCAGCAGGGCTCAAGTTCCATGACTACCACCTCTGCACCATCAGCCTTTCCTCTATGTGAACACACTTTGCTTTCTATGCAACAAGTCTTCTAGAAAAGACCCCTAGGCATAAGTTTCCCAATGACATCACTGCACACAAGCTCCTCCCACCTAGAAATCCAGCACCTGCATTTCTCGTCAAGGTCATTCCACTATTGCTGGCCTCTGCGTCCACCTGGCTCCTTCCCCCTCCCTCCCAATGTCAACTGCAGAGAGGCTTGTCCCAGGGCCCCAAGATGGTGACACTTTCAGCTCACCTATGGGCAGGTGTTTCCCACAGAGACACCACAGCCGGGATGGCCAAGGCAAGACAGGTTTTAGTGTTGGTGCCACATTGGACCAAGACCTGGTCCTCCTCTCCAACGATTTAAAGAAGGCTGATGCTGAGACCACACCGCTGCTCAAGCTCCTCGCCCATTCTCCCCACCCATTTATGGGGTTGATGGCCAGGTGGGAAGGGAAGTGCTGTCCTTTCTACACTCTGGCCTCATCTTAGCAGTTCAGGGGGGATGACAGCAGAGTGGGTGGTGTGTGTGAGGAGAGAAGGATGCGAGGGGGCCTGGAAATGATGTCAGGGTCAGAACGCTTGACTCCCATGAAAATTTGTCAATATGAATAGATATTGAAGACAAACTCCATAGGACATGTCATAGTTACATGTAATGCAAAAGGACATTTGGGGGCTTAATTCCATTCCCCCATGTCACAATAAAGTTTGAATTCCAAGCCTTTAAGTCCAGTTGAAGGAAAAAATGCCCCTTTACAGAAAACCCTGGCTGGTGGACTTTGGCCAGTGGGACTAGGCCATTTTCTCTCCAGGTTGTTCTGTGCTAACCAGTCCTGGAGCCACAGAAAGAGATGGACATTGCTGTTTCTAGAGGTGTTGATAGTTCCTGAGCACACCGTGTCTTCTCATGCAATGTTTTGTGGTTCTCAGAGGCTGAATCTCATCCTGGGTTCCAGAAAATACAGCACACTGACAACCTCAGGCAGGCAGCGGCCCCCTTGTGACTGGTCCCTTCTTCCCCCAGGGACCAGTGGGACAAGCAAAGCCAAGGGCCTCCCCCAAAATGGTTCCCTCGAGTTCTTCTGCCTCTAGCCTCCTCTGGTCCTCATCGCCTCCATGAAGCCCATGACAGAGTCCTCATCTCCCAGGGATTCCACAGCCTCATGCAACTCTCTTATGACTATTACTACCATCCACCATGTTTGTTTGTTTGTTTGTTTGTTTTTTGGACAATGATGTGTTGGTAAATGTTAACAACCAGTGCCCCAAAAAAGTACAGATAAAGCATAAATAAAGATATACAGATATATATCCTTATATGCACATGTAAGTACATATGTATGTTTATGATAGATTTTACTGATGCAGGACTTCCCAGGTAGCTCACAGTAAAGAATCTGCCTGCCAATGCAGGAGACACAGAAGATGCAGCTTTGATCCCTGGGTCGGGAAGATCCCCTAGAGGAGGAAATGGCAACCCACTCCAGTATTCTTGGCTGGAAAATCACATGGACAGAGGAGCAGGACAGGCCGCAGTCCATGGGGTCACAAAGAGTCACACACAAATGAGCAACTGAGCATGCACTGATATAAGGAATACGTAGCACACAATTTATAAATAGAAATAAGATGCACAGTAGTGGCGTTTTTTGACAATTTTTTAAATATTTATTTATTTATTTTACTTTTTGGCTGCACCACACAAGACATGGGATCTTATTTCCCTGACCAGGGATTGAACCTGGGTCTCCTGCAGTGGAAGCGCAGAGTCTTAACCACTGCCCATGAGGGAAGTCCCTAGATGCACAATATTCTTTATCATAAACCACATGTAATCTTCAGCAAATTGGACCAAGAATCTCCCAGTGAGTTGAACATTAATCCAGTGAAATGTTCTTTTTGTTTTGGATGAGGGAATTCTATCCCAGATAGGTCACACTCTCTCACTAACCTCAGGTCTGGTTGAAAGAAGATTCCTGTAATCCAAAACATCCTGCGATTTTAATTTAATTACAGAACACATTTTGCAAGTTAAGTTGGACTTCAGGATGACTTAGCAGAAAGACTCTGCTTTTACAAGAAAACAGGTGCCATCTAGAGCAATAAAAATGACCGCACCAGGCCAAGCAGTTAGAGACAAGTGAAAAAAAAATAAAAACAAAACTGGGATGGCGTTTACTTAACATGACATTAGGAGCAATAAATCTCTGTGTCATTCAAGGTTAAATTTTAATTTCACATTCTATAAGCATAAAATGCATTTGTTATTTTCATACTTCTCAAATCACAACTTATTTTTAGGTTCTGCCAACTCTTCCTTCTGATCTTTTACATCTGTCTGGAAAGATCACCAGCCTTTTCCAACCTCTGCTCTCCTCCTGACTCACTTTCCTCTAAGGAACTCCAAGGAGCAAAGGGAAATCTCTGCTCAGGAACATTTGAATATTCATCCACTCATCCATCCATCCATCCATTCACCTATCCATTCAATATCTTCTACGTGTAAGTCATCTTGCTTGGTCGTGAGGTCAAATCAAAGAAAACCAAGCTCTTTCTATTCTTCAAGAGAGGTTTAAACTTGAAGGGAAGAATGAAGCGAAGCGGGAACAAGAGAAAGATGGAGCTGATACACATAAATATATGATATGAATTCACCAGGTCATAAGTAGGTCCTGAACGGAACTCATCATATTCCCCTACAAACCACTTCCTTTTCCAGCCTTCCTCATGTAGTCATGGTCCCACAGCTGCTCCTTTGTCTTCAGGTAGCATTTCACTGTACCTGTCTCCTGTCCACCTCTATCGTTGTCAGTTATGCTTTGGCCCACTTCTTGAGGAGGTCTGTACCTTAAACCTGGCAGATCTGATTCCTAGTTACGTCCTCATCCCTGGAGATGACTCCAGTTTCCACAGGGAAGGACACTTCTCAAGACCATTATTTATGTAAAAAAACACTTTACTTTTTTCCTTCCCCATTCATCCCCATTGATAACCATTCACTCCCATCTCTAAATTATTTGGCTTTTCTCGTCAGAGGATTAACTTTCTAGAATTCTGCCTGAGTCCTTCCACTCTCTCACGCTGCACCGCAGTTTAAATCAAAGCTAACTATTCCTGCTACAGTGCAAATGCTTGAATTCTCTGTTCCTCTGTGAGACACAGGACAACAGAACCTGCTCTTTATAAAGCAATTTCCATGTAGTACCTAACGCTTTCGCTAGGCCAGCCTTTTTTCCTCCACATTTTTATAAAATATTTACAAGCATTTTCCCACAGTCCGTAATACACACAGGGAACATTCACCCAAGCCTAGGATTCCTTGTGATTTTGGGGAAGGAAGCAAGGAATGGGGCTGAAGAGGGGATGGGGAGATGTTAATAAAACGAAGGAAGAAGCTGTGAAAGATGCTGAAAGGGCGAGAGTAGCTACAGAATATCACTTCAGTGAAATGCTGGATTATGACCGTTTGCAGGGTTGTTTTATCCTGCTGAGGTGAGCACCTTGGTCTTTCAACTAGCTTGTTTTACAGCTCTGTTAAGGCAGCAGTTAACTTGTAGAAAACGAATGGTGATACAAATGATTGCTGCTCACAGCAGTGCAAACGATCCTGCACATGGCAATAGCGAGGAGGAGTTTGTCAGGGATGGACTATAAAAACTAATTGTATTATCTTACTGATTCCATCATGAATTAATAACAGTTCATTTTAAAATCCATTTTAAATTTACAATGGACTAATAATGACCATTTATTATTTGCATGAAAGCCATGATTTTTTTATTTTTTCACTTAAATGGTTTTTAAATTAATTTTTATTGGCATATAGTTGCTTTACAGTGCCGTGTTAGTTTTTCAGTCAGTCAGTTCAGTCACTCAGTCAGGTCCGACTCTTCGTGACCCCGTGGACTGCAGCACGCCAGGCTTCCTTGTCCATCACCAACTCCCGGAGCCTGCTCAAACTCAGGTCCATCGAGTCGGTGATGCCATGCAAGCATCTCGTCCTCTGTCGTCCCCTTCTCCTCCTGCACAGTTAGTTTCTCCTGTGCAGTGAAATGAGTCAGCCACACATATACATATATCCTCTGCCTGTTGGACTTCCTTCCCATTAAGGTCACCACAGTGCATTAAGCAGAGGTCCTGGTGCTATAGAGTATGCTTTCATTAGTTGCCTATTTCACACAGAGTGTCAACAGTGCATATGTGTTGATCCCAACCTCCCAATTCCTTCCACCCACTCCCTTTCCCCCTTGGTGTCCATATATTTGTTCTCACTCATGTCTGTGTCCCTCTTTCTGCTTTGAAAATAAGATCATGTATACCATTTTTCTAGATTCCACACATATGCATTAATATACAATACTTGTTTTCTCTTTCTGACTTATTTCACTCTGTATGACAGTCTCTAGGTCCATCTACAGCTCTACAAATGACCCAATTTCTTTCCTTTTTATGGTTGAATAATATTCCATGGTATACATGTACCACATCTTCTTTATTCATTCCTCTGCTGATGGACATTTATGTTGCTTTCATATTTTTGGCTATTGTAAATAGTGCTACAGTGAACATCAGAATACATGTATCCTTTCAAACCATGGTTTTCTCCAGATCTATGCCCAGGAGTGAGATTGTTGCATCAAACAGTAGCTCTATTTTTAGTTTCTTAGGGGAACCTCCATACTGTTCTCCATAGTGGCTATACCAGTTTATAACCCACCAACATTGTAGGAGGGTTCCCTTTTTTCCACGCCCTCACCAACATTTATTGTTTGTAGATTTCTTGATGATGGCCATTCAAACCAATCTGAGGTGATACCCCATTGTAGTTCCATTTGCATTTCTCTAGTAATTAGTGATGTTGAGCATCTTTTCATGTGCTTTTTAGCCATCTGTATATCTTCTTTACAGAAATGTCTATTTAGATCTTCAGCCCATTTTTTCTTAAGTCGTTTGCTTTTTGATGTTGAGTTGCATGAGCTTTTTGTATATTTTGGAGATTAATCCCTTGTTGTTTGCTTCATTTATAAATATTTTCTCCCATTCTGAGGGTTGTAGTTTTTGTTTTTTGTGTGATGTCTCTGTCTGGTTTTGCTATCAGGGTAATATTGCTCTCATTAAATGGATTTGACTTCCCTGGTGGCTCAGACAGTAAAACGTCTGTCTACAATGCAGGAGACCCAGGTTTGATCCCTGGGTCAGGAAGGGAAATTGCAATCCACTCTAGTACTATTGCCTGGAAAACCCCATGGACAGAGGAGCCTGATAGGCTACAGTCCATGGGGTTGCAAAGAGTTGGACACGACTGAGCGACTTCACTTACTTCATTTATACTTTGGAAGAGTTTGTCTGCCACATAGAATGGAATTGATTATTGAAGGCTTGCTTTGTCAAAATAGAGGGTATCTGCATTTTATTACTTACTAGAATATACATTTCAATAAAATTTTTAAAATCACTACAAGTAAATACAACTTAAACAAGCATTATCTTTATAAGATAAAAAGTGTTAAAAACATATAGTTTAGGAGGCAGATGAGTGTATTTCCAATAGTGAAAATGGAATTGGTTTTGAATGGTACCTTAAAAATGGAGAAGCATTTGAAAAAACAGCATTTATTTGTAAAAAAATTTATTGTGGAAATAAAATACAAAAATAGAGAAAATAATATAATCAGCTCCCATGTTCTCATATTCTACTCTCCAGTGATTATCAATACATGGCAACTTCTGTTTTTCTATAGCCACTCTACTCCTCAGCCTTACTCCTACCCTTCCTGAATTATTTTGAAGTGTCAGATATTAAAATTATTTCACTCACATATATTTCAGCCTATATCTGAAAAATATGTGGGCATTAAAAAGCATAGTCACAGGGCTTCCCTGGTGATTCAGTGGTAAAGAATCCACCTGCCAGTGCAGGAGACATGGGTTCGATCCCTGATCCAGGAAGATCCCACGTGCCACAGAGTAACTAAGGCCACGTGTCACCTGCCACAACTATTGAGCCTGTGTCTAGAGCCAGGGAGCTGCAACTACTAAAGTCCGTGCACCCTGGAGTCCACACTCTGCAGCAAGAAAAGCCAGCATAGTGAGAAGCCCTTGCACCTCTAGAGAGCAGCCCCCGCTCACTGCAATGAGAGAAAAGTCTGCACCGCGACAAAGACCCAGCACAGCCTTACTAATAGCACAGTCTTATTAATATAAATAAATAAAATTATTTTTTAATGTCCCACATCAAAAAACCTTTTTTAAAAGAAAGTATAGCCACATAAATATCATGCCACCTCTCCCAGTTTACAGTATTTCCATAACACCATCATATCTCCAAGCAATGTTTTAAATAGACCTTATTTCTTCATAATTTTATCATTTTTACAGTTGATTTGTTTTAGTTGGTCTCCATACTAGACCCCTATATTCACTATATTGCATTTGGTTGGTGTGTCTCTTAAATCTCTTTTCATCTATAGGTTCTGGTCCCTCTCTCTTTTTTTATGCAATTTATCTGTAGAATGTCCCATACTTGTTGTTTTTTTTTAATTATATTCCTGTGGGGATGTATTTCCTATAAAATGGTCATAAGATCTAGGCTGACTTCATCATGTTCATTTGTTTGGTCTTGCTTTGTTTGTGAAGAAGGCTTCATAGGAGGTGTTGTGAACTCTCACTGCATCTTATCAAGAGGTTCATGAAGCCACATTAAGAATCATTGGTGGGTTCTGGTGTTACAGCCTGTTCCATTCATTGTAAAATTTCCTATCCGTGTTTCACCTAATCTTTTAAGTCATTGAAAACCATTTGCCTTCATCCATCAGTTCAATGCTGCTGCTGCTGCTAAGTCACTTCAGTCGTGTCCAACTCTGTGCGACCCCATAGACAGAAGCCCACCAGGCTCCGCCATCCCTGGGATTCTCCAGGCAAGAACACTGGAGTGGGTTGCCATTATGAAAATGAAAAGGGAAAGTGAAGTCACTCAGTCGTGTCCTACTCTTAGTGACCCCATGGACTACAGCCTACCAGGCTCCTCCGTCCATGGGATATTCCAGGCAAGAGTACTGGCTGCTGTTGCTGCTAAGTCACTTCAGTCTTGCCCAACTCTGTGCGACCCCAGAGACGGCAGCCCACCAGGCTCCGCCATCCCTGGGATTCTCCAGGCAAGAACACTGGAGTGGGTTGCCATTTCCTTCTCCAATGCATGAAAGTGAAAAGTGAAAAGTGAAAAGTGAGAGTGAAGTCACTCAGTCGTGTCCAACTCTTAGTGACCCCATGGACTATAGCCTACCAGGCTCCTCCGTCCATGGGATTTTCCAGGCAAGAGTACTGGAGTAGAGGTCATAAAATAGCAATATTCCAATTCTATTATCCCTCTTCATTTATTAGCTCAAATTCCTCTAAAAGAAGAAATTTAGTTTGTAAACTATTTGGTTATCCTTCAATAACAACTTCAGTATAATTCTGCAGGAAAAATGTTGAGCAATTATTTTTCCCTTCTCTTTATTTCCCAATTTTCAGAATAAGAGTTTTAGCTTCCTTCAAAGGTGTGTGTGGGTGGGTGGAGGGAGGTAATGACATGAGCTCATAGATTTTTAACATATTCATTGTGCCTCAATCCTTCCTTTTCGTGTTGAAACTGTATAATCTCTGGCCTACAGAGATCTCTGTTTCTTCAGTTTGGACCCTAAGTCTTTGGGGTACAATCTTGTGGTCTTTGATAGTTCCGTGGCTTGTTGGTATATCAAGATATTCCAGGCTCATCCTTGACTTGGATTCAGCCATTTCTCCAAGAAGCTCTGTTCCTTTTAGTGGAAAATGTTATTTAGTAGCACAATCTAGATGCTAAAGGTGTTGGGGCTATGGGTTAGTCAAGGTATCTAGGCCTTTGTAACAGGCAGAGCTAGAAAGGATATTTTTTAAAAAAACAGAAAACACATATGCATTGTTACTAATATTTCTAAATCAAACTTAAGCTACAGGGTTTTTATTTAACCTCTTTGATTCAATCTGTATATCACTTTTTTCTTGCACTGAAAATCTTGGTTCCTAACAAAAAACATACATTTTATTCTGTGGCAAAATATATTATTATTTAATAACTGTATCAGAAGTCATAATATCAGTCAGGGGGAAATCAGCTAAAAAGTAAACTCCTGAAAACCATTTGAAATTTCTTTGAAGTTTGGGGATTGTTTCTTTTTATCTTTTCTTTCTTTTTTTAAAAATTAATTAATTTTAATTGGAGGCTAATTACTTTATAATATTGTAGTGGTTTTTGCCATACATCGATATGAATCAGCCATGGGTGTACATGTGTCCCCCATCCTGAACTCCCCTCCCACCTCCCTCCCCATCCCATCCCTCAGGGTCAGCCCAGTACACCAGCCCTGAGCACCCTGTCTCATGCATCGAACCTGGACTGGTAATCTGTTTCACATATGCTAATATACATGTTTCAGTGCTATTCTTTCAAAACATCCCACCCTCGCCTTCTCCCACAGAGTCCAAAAGTCTGTTCTTTACATCTGTGTTTCTTTTGCTGTCTCACATATAGCTAATCAATGACTATAGTAAAATTGCCAGATATAAAATTAACACAGAGAAATCCCTTGCCTTCCTATACATTAACAATGAGAAAACAGAGAAATTAAGGAAACAATTCCATTCACCATTGGGACAAAAAGAATAAAATACTTAGGAATAAATCTATCTTTTCTTTCTTGATATGTACCCAGCTAGAAATAAATGATCTAAT
Organism: Budorcas taxicolor; assembly: GCF_023091745.1. Taxonomy (NCBI): domain Eukaryota; kingdom Metazoa; phylum Chordata; class Mammalia; order Artiodactyla; family Bovidae; genus Budorcas; species Budorcas taxicolor. Next base: position 73,138,481 of record NC_068921.1, read on the forward strand.
TGGCTTGGCTTTGTGCTTGGTCATGTCCGACTCTTTGTGACCCCCTGGACTGTAGGCCCTCCAGGCTCCTCAGTCCATGGAATTTTCCAGGCAAGAACATTGGCGTGGCTTGCCATTCCCTTCTCCAGGGGATCTTCCTGATCCAGGGATCAAACTTGTGCCTCCTGCATTGGCAGGCAGATTCTTTACCACTGTGCCACCTGGGATGTCTACAGTCCAATTAGTGTGGTTTAAAAATAGAAGCATTTAAAAAGTTCAGGTTCAGCTGAAGAGAATTTTAGCTAACTTTGGAGGCAGAAATGACACAACCTGGAGCCATTATGATCTCAGGGCTGTAATCAACTATTTATTAACTCAGGTTTCTGCTAATTCAGGAAAGGATATGCACATTGTTATATTTGCAATAATTGCTTTCACTTAACCAGCTATATTTAGTAGGAGGTAGAACCTTGCTAATTATCAATTTCCCAACTGGTTGAGAGTTCATTTCACTCGTGAGGCTTTGGTCTTCTGGAGGCAAGTACAAAGTCCTAGAGCCACGGAGGGCTGGCTTGTTACTGAAACTTACAGGTCACCTGGTTTAACCACTTCAGTTAGCAGAGGCAGAAACTAAGCCCAACAGAGTCTGTTAACCTCTCTGACATCACACAGCTAGTTAACAGCAGGGACAGAACCAGAAAGCAACCTACCCTCACCCTCCATATACTTTGCCCTGCTCCCTTGTTCCCCTTGTGTGAATTTTTGCAATGAGCAGAGGCCCAGTGGAAACTTGAATCTCAAGACTCAAAATGATCAATGTTTATGAGCACCTGCCCTCCATCATTTGGTAGATATTCCTAATTGGCTCTGAGTACATAGCAAGATGGCTTTTACTGTCTACTTTTTCCCCTGTACAGGTAATAAACTGAAGAAAACCTGGATTTTGTACAAAGTTAAACCAGGAGATTCTCAAACATTTGAGACAACTTTCCCATACTCTTTTACAACATTACTTTAAAAGTAATTTCTACTGTCCTGGTTGTAAATGTTGTCTGTGTTTATCTAATTCAATAAATCACAACCATGGACTGGGCTAACGGAGATTTTCCAATAACCAGAACTCTCCAACTATGGAACTGGCTGCCTTGTAAATTAGTGAACGGAAGGCTGTGAGTTATCATCAGAACCTGCAGAGGCCACTTCTGCAGAGGTCGAGCGATGGGAATCAATGATATCCACGTCCTTTATAACCCTGAGAATGGATGAGAGATTCGGACACTATAACTTGTGTAATGTTTCTATTAAAGTGGCTTATTTGGGTTGGAGAGCAGAAACTGTACAAAGACACAACCTCTGTCTCCCTCCAGTTCAGTTTCCACTCACAGCTTTGACCTCAGAGCCTCAACATATCAGAGAACCAGCCAGAGTGAGCCCTGGAGGAACATTTCCATGGCAGGATCGTTCTGGGAGCCCCCTTCACACACACACAGGACAGGCTTTGTGCAAATCACAGCAACTGGCTGTCAGCCACGCTCTTCCTGATCTAGCAAGTTCTTTCCTTCTTTCTCTCTCTAGTTGACTTCTATTTAAATCATACACGTGTCCTCACTCTGATACCTCCCTGCACACATCTGAAGTTTATTAGAAGCTAACTCCTTAGTCCAAGGGAAAAAGAGAAGTGGACTCAGAAATTTGGGACTCGGAAAGTTGTTCACCTACAGCCTGGGTGCTTTCAAAGTCACCCACCAGGTACTGAGCCCTCCTGTGCCCAGGTTCCCAGACATATGCTAACGTCCCTGGAGAGGACACAGCTGCTGCTCTTCCAGGCTGAAGGAGGAAGGAGAGGAGAAAGGAGCTGACGCAGGAGAGTCTGGGCCAGAGCGGGGGTGGGGGTGGGGGTTCATCTCACAGAGGAGGAGGCATCCTGCTGGGCAAAGCAATGTTTCACTTGTGACCTGAGAGCAGAATGAGTCAGTCAGTAAAAGACAGAGGAGGGTTTCCAGGCAGTGGAAAGACAGGCCCAAAGGTCAGAACAAAGGAGACGTTTGTGGGTTCGAGGAACTGAAAGGGATTAAGACACATTGGAACTCAGGCTGGAGAGAGAGAAAGTCTGGAGATGAAGCAGGAGAGGAGGCAGGACTCAGGTGGTGGAGGCCTGTCCCCTCACCCTCTGATGGGCCGCATGCCTGTGTGCTAAGCCACTTCAGTCGTATCTGACTCGGCGACCCCATGGACTGTAGCCCACCAGGCTCCTCTGTCCATGGGATTCTCCAGGCAAGAGTACTGGAGTGGGTTGCCATGCCCTCCTCCAGGGAATCTTCCCAATCCCTTCTATGCACACCGTCTTCAGTCCTAAAGGAGTCCTTCCGCAGCTTCTTACACACCTGTCAGGGTTTTTCACTGGGTAGTTAAAGTCCAACATTTGCTCAGCACCTTTTAGGGGCAGGCATGATATTGGGCCTGGAGAAAAGCAGTAATAACACACAACCCCCCATAAACTCATAAAATTATGTTCTGTCTTTTTAAAACACCAAATATTAACCACAACAAATACATCCAAGAGCCCAGAGACAAAAATTAAGGAATAAAAACACAAAACAAAACAACCCACCCCATTAACAACTTTAGACTAAACTTTAGAAGAGACACTTCTCTACAGTCAAAATCAAAACTTTAAGGCAATAACATTCTAACTTATTTGACAGTGCTTTTCAATTGAGGTATAATTGACATAAAACATATTAGTTTCAGGTGTACAACATGATTTGATACTTGAATATATTGCAAAGTGATTTCCACAGTAAGTCTAGCTAACATCCATCACCACTTTTAAGATCTACTCTTAGCAACTTTCAAATACACAATACAGTGTTACTGACTATTGTCACCATGCTCTATGTTACATCCCCATGACTTATTTTATAATTAGAAGTTTCTATATTTTTACTACCTTCAATCATTTCATCAGTTCAATTCAGTCGCTCAGTCGTGTCCGACTCTTTGTGACACCGTGAATCGCAGCACGCCAGGCCTCCCTGTCCACCACCAACTCCCAGAGTTCACTCACACTCACATCCATCGAGTCCGTGATGCCATCCAGCCATCTCATCCTCTGTTGTCCCCTTCTCCTCCTGCCCCCAATCCCTCCCAGCATCAGAGTCTTTTCCAATGACTCAACTCTTCCCATGAGGTGGCCAAAGTACTGGAGTTTCAGTTTTAGCATCATTCCTTCCAAAGAAATCCCAGGGCTGATCTCCTTCAGAATGGACTGGTTGGATCTCCTTGCAGTCCAAGGGACTCTCAAGAGTCTTCTCCAGCACCACAGTTCAAAAGCATCAATTCTTCGGCGCTCAGCCTTCTTCACAGTCCAACTCTCACATCCATACATGACCACTGGAAAAACCATAGCCTTGACTAAATGGACCTTAGTCGGCAAAGTAATGTCTCTGCTTTTGAATATGGTATCTAGGTTGGTCATAACTTTTCTTCCAAGGAGTAAGCGTCTTTTAATTTCATGGCTGCAGTCACCATCATTTCATACCACCCACCATATCTTCAACTACCAATTTGTTCTCTGCATCTCTGAGTTTTGTTGTGGTGGGTGGGTTTTTTTTTAGGGGGGTGGGGCTTTTGTTTTTGATAAAGTATTTTTAACTTCAGAGTGTGGATGAGAAGCCGGGCACCATGACCAGCCTCACAGTGGAGGCTGACTCTACTGACCATGGTGTTTAGAATCCAGGGCTCCCTGGAAATCGGGTTTCTGCTCAGGACACACCTGAGATCTTTATGTATATTAACAACACCCTGGGGAAGGGATGCATCACAACACGATGATACAACAAGGGCTGAGGAAGAGATAGGTCATGGGCATCCCAGGCAGCTGTAATACCCCATGACCCCAAGTAACAGGGACCAGGGAAGAGTTCTGTCAACCAGGCACCACCCTGTGACGGCTGAGTCGAGGCTAAATACTAAGAGCAATTTCCCTTCACATCCTATTTCCTGAAGTTCTCATTTTTCAGATTCAGCTGATCTCCAACCTGAGTATGCATTAGAATCACCTGGAGGGTTTGTGAAACCTGAGCCCCACTCCTGGAGTCTGACTCAGCAGGTCTGGGGAAGGGCAGGATATCTGTATTTGTGGCAAGTTCCCAGGTAACGCTGCTGCTGGCGGTCCAGGGACCACACTCAGAGAATCATTGATGTACTCCTTCCACAAAAACTGCCCAAGCCCTGCTTGGAGCCAGCTATTCAGCTTCAGAGGACACAAATCCCTGCCCCCCAGGGGCTCGCCCACTAGGGGAGGAAACAAATACAAAGGAAGTAAGGGTAACATAAGGCAGTAAAACAAGGCTCTACTGGGGGTTAGAAGAGGCTGTGATGAGCTCACTGAAGAGGAATGCCCCCCACCCCCACCCCACCTCCCCACCCCCCACCCCCCACCCCACCCCCCCACCCCCCACCCCCCACCCCCCACCCCCCCATAGTCCTGGGGAGCTGAGAGCAGCTCAGCCCGGGCTTCCCGCATGCAGGGAGGGGAGTAGATGCAAGACCAGGAAGAAGGAGCCACGTGCATGGAAAGGGCAGGAGGCCCATGGACAGTGGTCTGTGTCTCAGTGGAACTGGTGGGGGAAGGGGGAGATAGTTCATAGAAAGTGACCAGGGATGGAGGAGGCATCAGAGAGACTGATAAACGGTCCTGAGGGGGGTCAACTGATGGGATCTGCCTTTTCGGAGGATGGTTCTGGGGCTGGGGTGGGGCCGGGGCGGTCTGGAGGCTGATGAGTGTAACAGATGAGACCATGATCCTGAGCTCAAGCAGGAGATAAAAGGATGAGGCTGGTGGCTCCCAGGGACACTTTAGCACGTATCAGCGCCTTGGTGAGGAGTGTTAAACCTCACAGGTTCCCTGGCTTTGGGCTTGTCTGGGGTGAACTGAGTCTGCTAAGCAGTTAAGGACACACACACACCAGCATCTCATGGTTTGAGCAGGAGTGTGGGAGTCACTGGCTGTGTCCCACAGCTTAGACGGGGCAGCAGCAGCAGCTCAGGTCCAGGGTTTAAGGGCCTCCTTGCCCCCTGCCTCCCGCACCCGCTACATATGGGGCCAGGGGGCATCCGAGTGGCCGTGGAAGCCCCCTGATGGGAGAAGCAAGAGGTGAGAAAGAAGAGCATCTGGACCTCAGCGAGGTCCTCTCTTCTGGGAGCTGCAGTTTCCTGGCGCTGCCATGACAAGCTCCACGGACTGGGTGGCTTAAGCAGCAGAAATTCAATCTCTCACCGTTCGGGAGTCCAAAAATCTGAAATCAAGGTCTGGGCGGGGCGGGGGTGGGGGCGCTCCCTCTGAGGGCTGTGATGACCTGCTTCTCTTCTAGTTTCTGCTAATATGGTGACAATCTCTGGGGCTCCTTGGCTTGGAGACAAGGCACCACCATCTCTGCCCTTCTCTTCACCTGGTGTTCCCGCTATGTCCAAATGCCCCCTTTTCATAAGGACAGAAGTCAGACAAGCTGGATTAGGGCTGCCCTAGTGACCTCATCTTAATTACACCTGCAACAACTCCCAGTCCCATTCCGAAGGACTGAGGATGAGGAATTCTATGTATGAATTTGGGGGGTGGGAGACACAATTTAACCCATAATGTGCGTGCATGCTGAGTTGCTTCAGTCGTGTCCAACTCTGTGTGACCCTATGGACTGCAGACCTCCAGGCTCCTCTGTCCATGGGATTCTCCAGGCAAGAATACTGGAGTGGGTTGTCATTTCCTCCTCCAGGGAATCTTCCCATCCCAGGGATCAAACCTGGCATCACCTGCATTGACAGGCAGACTCTTTACCCCTGGGCCACCTGGGAAGCTCCAGTGATCCACAGGCACATTCAAATATGGAAAGCACTGGCCCCGACTACAGACAAATGAATGGACAGATGGGAGAGAAGAAATGTGACAAGTTAGGAAGGCGTCTTGGAAGAGGCCTCTAGCGATGAAAGCAGCTGCCATTTGGGAAGAAATGAGACCTATTGCTTCCAACCGTGGTCCTCACTTGGCTGCAGGGTGGAATCACCTGTGGGGTTTTATTAATAAAAAATGTTGACTCCTGCCTCCCCTCCCCCGAGATTCTGATTTAACTGAGATGAGGCTCCAGCCCCGGGATTTTACAGAGCTCCCCTTGTGATTCAAATTTGCAGCCAAGTTTGCAAACCCCTGACCTTTGCCATATTTAAGATATAAAGGACCGTACCTGTACGAGGAAAGAGTAAACAGGTCAGGTGATTCTGCAGGAGCAGGAGCGTGCGTTTCTGCATGTGGAGGGTGGGGTGAATGATGAGGGTGAGGCAAACTTAAAGACGCCCACCCCCTTGCCTGCTGTGAGGCCTTCCCTGGCTTTCCGCCCTCCTCACCTGGCCTAGATTCTGCTGCCCCCTGGTGGTGGTTTTCAGTATGACACCGTTGTCCCTGGAGGTTTCATACAAGCCCCGCCTTCAGTTCAGCTCAGTTCAGTCGCTCAGTCCTGTCCCACTCTTTGCGACCCCATGAATCGCAGCACGCCAGGCCTCCCTGTCCATCACCAACTCCCAGAGTTCACTCAGATTCACGTCCATCGAGTCCGTGATGCCATCCAGCCATCTCATCCTCTGTCGTCCCCTTCTCCTCCTGCCCCCAATCCCTCCCAGCATCAAAGTCTTTTCCAGTGAGTCAACTCTTCGCATGAGGTGGCCAAAGTATTGGAGTTTCAGCTTTAGCATCATTCCTTCCAAAGAAATCCCAGGGCTGATCTCCTTCAGAATGGACTGGTTGGATCTCCTTGAAGTCCAAGGGACTCTCAAGAGTCTTCTCCAACACCACAGTCCAAAAGCATCAATTCTTCGGTGCTCAGCCTTCTTCACAGTCCAACTCTCACATCCATACATGACCACTGGAAAAACCATAGCCTTGACTAGACAGACCTTAGTCGGCAAAGTAATGTCTCTGCTTTTGAATATGCTACCTAGGTTGCTCATAACTTTTCTTCCAAGGAGTAAGCATCTTTTAATTTCATGGCTGCAGTCACCATCTGCTTTAGGATTAGTATTAGTCACTCAGTCGTGTCCGACTTTTTGTGACCCCATGCACTGTAGCCCACCAGGCTCCTCTATCCATGGGATTCTCTAGGCAAAAATACTGGAGTGGGTTGCCATTTCCTCCTCCAGGGGACCTTCCCAACTGTGCATAAAGGAGACTTCATTAATGTGCATTAGAGGCTACCCCAGGTTAACTGTCATAGAAAACTGTCTCTTGAGCCTTTAAATTCTATACCAATTCTACACCTCTGGTTAGGCGGTTGTTTCTTTGTTTAGGCTTTGAGGTGAATGACCTGGGGTTCTTTGTTTCCATCAACCTGATTGCGAATCTAGAGGTGCAGTTGAAATGTCTATTTTTCTCGCCATCCTCAGAAGAGATTGCTGCACATCTACTCTACGATTCTCATTCTTTTCAGCTTACAATACAAATAGCTTATTATTTTTTGTAACCTATGTCTTATAATAAAGCAATGCTGAAAAATTAAATAGAAGAATGTTCAGTTGCCATATAGGCTACAAAAATGATTTGCTGGTGGTGATTTTTAAGCTTGATTCTAAATAGATGTACGAAGAATGGCACTTGGAAGACGTGGTTCAAATTTTGCTATTTAAGGTATCTTGAAATCATAGGCTCACTCTCCCTAAAATTTCAAAAAGCATAGAGCTTAGGCTCTTAAGGGTATAGCAGTGATTAAAGCTTTCATAGTCATTTCTAAAAAAGCAACACTTCATAGTTTTCTGTCTCCAATGGTTCTCTAATATACTTGTAGAAGGAAGGCAACAGAAAACCAAGAATAAAAATGTGAACTAAGCCCCGCCTTAGTTCATCACAAACCTGAGCCCGAGTCCCAAGGTGTGGCTTGCTGGAAGCAAAATCCTGGTAACTGTACAGGATGAGCAGCTCGGCAGTCGCTTCAGGAGTTGCTCCTGCGCAGAGAAGCTCAGGGAGCTCTAGGTCACTGGCCAAGCGCAGGTCTGGCACATGCCTGTGACTGGAGCCTTCCTGGGCCTGCGGTTTGAGGAAATTGGTCTTATCAGCCAGTGACAAGTGCCTATGATATCAAGCATCAGGACGTGCAGAGGTGTAAGGTGACAAGCTTCACAATAAGCAGCAGCTGCCCCTTATTCGGCTCTGTATTCCAAGATTGTGTTTTTACTTAACTATCACATTTAATTGTAACAAAAGCTTAGAGGGTGTTAGGATTCCCATCTCAACAGACAAGGAAAAAAGCCTACAGCGCTTAACGAAATTGCTCAAGGTCATTTGACTCCCGACAGATGACTCTGAGTCCCGGTGGAACCGCACAGTCTGTCCCAGCTCCTCCCGTGTACCAGCAGGACCCGGAGGTCTCCCTGCCCAAAGACCTGCTCAGCAGCTTCAGCCTGACTCCCCGGGTGGGTCCGTGAGGTCCCTCCAGGCGCCCGCAGCCACTTTGCTCCTACTGCCCCTGACTCGGGTCCTTCCTTCTGCAGGGCAGCCCCTGAGAGCCCCACAGTCTGCAGGAGGACACCCTTGCCCCATTCTAGCAGCTTCTCCCTGCAGCCAGCTCCCAGGGGTGAGGTCAGGCCAGGTTGTGAGGAGAATCAGGAGAGAAGCAGGAAGGGTTTGACCTCATGGTCAGCAACTTTCTCTGACCTGTGACCTCCCTCTCTCCTCCCTGATGCTTCCTGACCCTCAGGTCACCTCCTCTCCATGCCAACCCCCGCCCCCCAATTACAGGTGCTCCGGTAGCTCTGCTGTGGATCAGAGTCACCAGGAGAGGAGTCAGAATGCAGAGTCCTAGGCTCCAGCCCCAAAGATCTGATCCAGGGGGCCACTCAAGTGGGGCCTGGAAATTTGAATTTATACCAAAAAAATGCAATTCTGATACAGGGGGTCCTCTGAGCACACTTTGAGAAGCATTTAACAGACCTGCCACTCATATCTGTGACCTCAGGTCAAGAGTATAAATGAAGTCCATACTATTTGCTTAAATATTCATAAGTTATAAATCAAGCTAACACACTCTCAGGTACACCAGCACTTCTCAAACTGTAATGTAAGCAGGACCCACCTGGGATCTGAAGATTCTGAGTCAGTAGCTCTGGAGCAGAGACCAAGAGTCTGTCTTCCTAACAGCCTCCCAGGCTACGTTGACGCTGCTGGTCCACAGGCCACGTTTAGAACAGCAGAGTCTAGGGCAGGGTGGGCAGGGTGTTTCCGTAAAGGACCAGGAAGTACATTTCCAGGCTTTGTGGGCCCCTTGATCTCTGCAACTCCTCAGCTCTGTTGCTGTAACACAAACTTAGCCTTGGGGAAATGTGAATGAATGAGAAGGGCTGTGCTCCAATGAAACCTTTCTTCTGGACACTGAACCTTGAATTTCATATAATTTTCCAGTGACACTAAATATTCTTCTTTGGATGCTTTCAACCTCTTAAAAATGTAAAAACTGTTCTTAGCTCACAGACCATAACAATAGTGGGCCAGACTTGGCCCCAAATCTCTAAAAGATAAGGATGCTTTAACATAACCATGACATCAACATCACACCTAAAAATAATTAGCAGTAATTCTTTAATATCAAATACCTTTCCATGTTTGAATCTCTGTCTCATTAGCAGATTCACCCCCGTTCTTAAACATATAATCACTAATCTGTCCTTTTCCCCTTTCCCCGTCCCCTCAGTAGCTCAGTGTCTTGCACTCAATCAGTTCAGTTCAGTTCAGTCTCTCAGTCGTGTCCGACTCTTTGTGACCCCATGAATCGCAGCACGCCAGGCCTCCCTGTCCATCACCAACTCCCAGAGTTCACTCAGATTCACGTCCATCGAGTCCATGATGCCATCCAGCCATCTCATCCTCTGTCATCCCCTTCTCCTTCTGCCCCCAGTCCCTCCCAGCATCAGAGTCTTTTCCAATGAGTCAACTCTTCGCATGAGGTGGCCAAAGTACTGGAGTTTCAGCTTTAGCATCATTCCTTCCAAAGAACACCCAGTAGATGGCATCATACTACATTTCACCAGTAGATGGCACTAAAATCATGACATTTACTAACTTGGTCTAAGCATTTACACAAGAGAAAAGTTATATGCAATTTGTAATTACAGGTGAATATAAGATTACAAAAATTGAAAACAGCCTGATTGCTCTGTGCAACATGAGATAAACCTCAAAATTTTCCAATTCCAAGAAAAAAGTTATTGCTGTTAAACAAATTTCAATTTTAAAAAAACCAAAAGAGAGAACGTAGGGAGCCCTTTCTCTATATTGAGGCTTACCTTTACTGTGTCAACATTCTAAGTGTTCAATAATGGAGGCCCTTAAATCTTCATATTCTTCTGCTTAAGAAAATATCACTGAATCTATTTGCACAGTTGATCTCTGTTAAATACCCATTACTAATGTACTGTCTGAACTATATTAAGTGTTCCTACCTCTGAATAAAACAATTTCTTTTCCAAACTTGTTCCATCCTATTGAGAAGAACAAGTAGTTAGGATGTGAGATTTGGATGGAGTCTTTAAGGCCATCTTGTCAAGCCCCCTCAGCTAACAGCAGACTGAAATGTCTCTATGAAATCACACAGCAATGTGATGGTTTTCTGTGCCATTTGCCATCTTTCTCCCAAAGATCTCCCTTCCTTCCCTCCATCCCTACCCTGCAATAAGCATGAACTATTTAAAATATCTAACTACTCAATAATAAATGCTTCATTTTCATGCAAGTGTTTTCTATTTATGAAATATATGCCAATATTTAATAAAATATTTAGTGCAGATATTTTATTTGCACAAAACCCAAATTGTGCAATTAACCCTCCCCTTGGCTGTCCTTGAAATATATTCAGCAGAGATTTATCGGGTCCTGCTATGTCCCAGCAAGATCTTGTTCTCTTGCTCAGCTGGGTCTTCCATTTGATCTCACATCTTGTAATTTCCTAGAGAGAAGTGAAGACAGCTTTAGGAAATCAGCCTGGATTATGTTTCTAAGGGGCAGCATGTATTAACATGACACTTTCCAGCAGACGGTCACAGTAATTCTAAGAGATTTCTTATCCTCTCCTCCTATATTCAAGATATAGGAATATTAACACGATACTGGAATATCCTTTCTGTTTTGAAAATCGAGTCCTTTGTGCAGGGCAGGCCCTATACTACCCCCTTGACAGTTAGTTTTCACCAGATTTACTCCAAGACCCTCTTCTTTATGGTTCATCTTTCCCAAGTTCTGGAGCATCCGGGATCTTCTCCCTGCAGCACGTCTCAACATCTTTCTGGAAAGAGCCCTCTGCTCTGCCTCATTGCTTTGCTCCTCTTGGGCTCACCTGCCAAGCCTCCCCCTGCACAAGCTTCTGACCCCCACCTGGAAACAGACACACAGTCTCACCTGCGGCCCCTTTCAAGTGTGTTCCGTGAAAGATTCACGGGTGTCAGGGTGTTCCATAGTCAAAAATCTTGAGAATTAAACAAATTAAACAAATTTAAATACCTTTCCTTAAACTGCAGGATTTTTCACAGCCTTTGATCTCCTGATAGACATTGTGAGTCCTTTGAGATAGGGAGGGAGTGAACTGAGCCTTTTCCAAATCGCTCCGATTGAAGAGAGCCCTCCCCTGTATTGAAGGCTTCCCTGGTGGCTCAGACAGTAAAGAATCCACTTGCAAAGCAGACGAATCGCAGTTCGATCTCTGGGTCAGGAAGGTCTTCTAGAGAAGGGAATGGCTATCCACTCCAGTATTCTTGCCTGGAGAAGCTCATGGACAGAGGAGTCTGGCAGGCAACAGCCAATGGGGATGCAAGGAGTCGGACACGACTGAGTAACTAAGCACACACACCCCTCTGTATTAAGTCAGCTGAAGCTGCTATTTTTAAAAAAAAAAAAAAAAAGGTTTAAACAAGAGACATTTATTTCCCACAATTCAGGAGGTTGGGAAGTTCAGATTCAAGGTGCTGGCAGCGTGAGCTTCTGCTGTGTCCTCCCCTTGGCAGCGGGAGAGGAAGCCAACCTCACCTAAGCCTAATTCCCTCCCAAAGGCCCCTCTCCAAGCTCCATCACACTGAGGGCTTGGGCTTCAACATCTGGATTTGCAAGGACATATTCAGTCCATAATAACGCCTGCTTTTGTTCTTCTCATCTGTAGTATGTTGCATGGAGTAAACCTCGGGACACACACTCCCGGGTAGGCTCTGAAGGCAGACCACCTGAGATGGAAACAGACACTCCAATTCCATCCCAGCTGTCCCGCTGCCTCCTGACTGTGGGTTGTTTTTGTTTCGTTTTGTCTTATTTGGCCATGGGACATATGAGATCCTAGTTCTCTGACCAGGAATCAAAACTGTGCCCCATGCATTGGGAACGAGGAGGCTCCTGGACCGTCAAGGAAGTCCCCTGACTGTGGGACTTCCTACAGATTTCTCCATCTCACCTTGCTCTAGTCTCCTTATCTGAAAAAACAGGGTTGACAATGGTTCCCATCTCATAGGGTGGCTGTGAGGATTAAACGGGTCAATACCACGCATTGACAATGAACTGTATAATTAACCAGTTTATCGTATGAACTGTTACTGAGCATATTAATAATTACTAACTCATTTGATGGCAACATGTAATTTCTGTTTAGGTTGAATATTGCTTTTTACCACTGGGGCAGGGCCAAGCCTCTTTTTTATTTGCTTATTTTTATTGAAGTACATGTAGTCGGTGTACAATATGATATGAGTTGCGGGTATACAATGCAGTGATTCACAGTTCTTAGAGGTTATACTCCATTTACACTTACTATAAAATGTTGGCTATATCCCCTGTGTTGTACAGTGTATCCTTACAGAGTCTGTGCCTCTCAGTCCTCAACCCCCCTCTTGCGCCTCCTCCACCCCTCCTCGCTGGTAACTACTAGTTTGTTCTCTGTGAGTCTGCTTCCTGTCTGTTGCATTGACTGGTTAGCTGCATTTCTTGTATTACGCATACAAATGATATCATACAGTATTTGTCTTTCTCCATCTGAGTTATTGCACTTAGCGTAATGCCCTCCAAGTCCCTCCACACAGCTGCAGATGACGACACTTTGCTCTTTTTTTATGTCAGTCCTCTGTTTTAGACGGCAGACTCCTAGGGCAAAGTAGCCCTGAGACAAACAGCAAGAGGAGACCTTGAAAACGTGTGCCAGGAATCTGAAGTGGTGTGGCTCGATTTAAGGGAAAAGGGGCCGCTGGTCTCGGCGCCAGAGCTCTGTGCCAACCACCACAGCCCTGGCAGGAAGCGAGCTGTGATTCTGCAAAGGGCAGACCAGCCACACAATGAGGGCGGTAAGCCTGCCCCTCACCCTCTGCTCTCTGCAGACACAGTCCTGCTCGCTGTAAATAAAATTGCTGTTTGCATCGTCTTTGAACTGCATAGCAACTAACATTCTTATTTACCTTCTCCAATAATCCTAGAACAGAGAAACTTCAACACAAATATGTCCCTGAAATTTCAAAGAGGTAAGGGGGTTCCTTTATGTAACAAGACAAGAGATCTGTGCCAGCCGGGAAACCCAAGTGTTTAAAACTTGTTCAGCATTTTTGCAGCGCAAGAGTAGTTGCTAAACATCGCTCTCTCAAAAGAAAGCAGGCCACTGAATGAATTCTAGACAAAGGAAGTCCAAACAAAACTGGAGAATGAAAAGGGATGTCTCAAAATAATGTCAAACTTAAATTGAGATGATAATACACTTGAACATATTCGAAACCCACACAAAGAGAGAAACAGAATAAAGCTGATTTTTAAAAGCCAACCAAGAAAAAATGTTATGAGCTATTAGCTTCTAGATGTAATCAAACAAAAGCAGAGATTCTTTGTTAGAGCTCTTTAGAGCACTCGAAGAGTTATGGAGTCAGGCTCTTCCTGAGAAATGATCTAAAAGGTCAAAGTCAAGGTCTGAGGCAAGTACTTCTTTGGAACGCGCCCTGCAGCTCTCATCTCCTAGCATCATAGCATCCCATGCCCCTCCTTATTATTAGTTAATTGAATTCTCATGGGACCCATAAGGTCCAATTCCAGACTCTCAATAGATATTCTTTAAGGAGAAACGGAGTGGGATCTGTGCTCTGGGAGGAGAATCTGAACTGTTGCTGACAATTACTGGAGGCTCCGGACAGACAAATCTGAGAGTTAAATACTCCAGGGGTATGTTCATAGCATTATTCACAATAGCCAAGACATGGAAACAATCTAAATGTCCATTGACAGATGAACGGATAAAGAAGATGAGGTACATACATGCCGTGGAACGTTGCTGCTGCTGAGTCACTTCAGTCATGTCCGACTCTCTGCGACCCCAGAGACGCCCCCGTCCCTGGGATTCTCCAGGCAAGAATACTGGAGTGGGTTGCCATTTCCTTCTCCAATGCATGAAAGTGAAAAGTGAAAGTGAAGTCGCTCAGTCACACCCGACTCTTAGTGACCCTATGGACTGCAGCCTACCAGGCTCCTCCATCCATGGGATTTTCCAGGCAAGAGTACTGGAGTGGGGTGCCACTGTGGACCTGGAGATTATCATACTGAGTGAAGTCAGAAAGAGAAAGACAAATATCATATGATATCACTTATATGTGGAATCTAAAATATGACACAAATGAACACATGTATGAGACAGAAACAGACTCACAGACAAAGAAAATAAACTTGAGCTTGCCAAAGTAGAGAGGGGGAGGGGGATGGAAAGATTTGGAGTATGGGACGAGCAGATACATAGGATGGATAAAGAATAAGGTCCTACTGTAGAGCACAGGAACTATAGTCAATATCCTGTGATAAATCATAATGGAAAAGAATGTATATATGTGTATAACAGAGTCATTTTGCTATAGAGCAGAAATTAACACAACATTCTTAGTTACTTTTCAATAGAATTTAAAAAAACTTCAGGGAACCCTGTCATAATAGGGCCTCACTATATATATATATACAATATATATGAAATACATATTTCATATATTCATATACGTGAAAATTGAGGGCAGAGGATAAAGGGGCAACAGAGGATGAGATGGTTGGATGACATCACTGACTCAATGGACATGAATTTGAGCAAACTCCAGGAGATGGTGAAAGACAGGGAAGGCTGGTGTGCTGCAGTCCATGGAGTCACAGAGTCGGATATGACTTAACAACTGAACAACGTATATATGTATAATATATTGGCTGCATGGGACAGCTTGTGGAATCTTTGTTCCCTGACCAGGGATTGAACCTCTGCCCACGGTAGTGAGAGTGTGGAGCCTTAACAACTGGACCATCAGGGATTTCTCAGCCCCACAATATTTTGAGATTTACCTCCAACAGGTCGACTAACTTCCCACAGCACGTATTGAAGAAAAATCGTCTCATGTTTCCAGCAGGGAGATGGGGAAAGGAACCATTTTAAAATATGCCAGCGAGCTCTGTTCTTCTTAACAAGGCCCACCCTCAGGGGAAATCAGTTAACCAGGGCCTCACCTGCTGGAGTGTAATCAGAGAGGGGAACAGAGTGAAGTTTATTTTGTTAAGATATGGAAGGCCACACACAGGCATTCTTATGCACAGGAAAGGAAAAACATTCTATTTGCCTATATGTTAATTCTCCCACAAATCCTCTGCAAGAAACACTAATCACGTTTACCAAAAGATAGTGCAACCTTTAAACGTTCTTTAAAAGCATCCGTTTACTTATCTGCATAAATTACCGTTGAATATTATAACGTTTTTTTGAAAATTCTCACCAAGTTCAAGGCACTGAAATGTAAAGTCAGATCTTCTGATTCTATTTCTCTGGAAATTTAGCAGAACCTCAGAGCTGAAAAGGCAGGCATTGGTGTAGCCACACGGTTCATTCCTTGCTCAGATGCACAGTGGTATGCAAGAGACATCTCGGATTGAGCGCAGCGAGGTTGTTGACCGAGTCACTTATTAGCTCTTATTAGTATAAATACTATGGTCTTTGGAAGTTGATTTTGGTTCTAACCCAGGCCAACAGTCTCCTTGTGGCTTGTATGAAAGATATTTTTGGCTCCATAAGCAAAGCCAAGATGATTGTTGGCAGTAGGAGAAATAAGTACCATTTGAAAGCTCTCATCAGTTTATTGGATTACTGCCACAACTCTTAAATCCACTGATGAGGAAGTGGGCAAAGCAGTGTTTGCAAAGGAAGGTTGACCTGTACTAGGGCTTGAATGAAATAAAGACACAATGGTAACTTCGTTTGCAGCAAGCGCTCAGTTCCCAAGTTGCGTCCTTTCTCCATGGGATTCTCCAGGTAAGAATCATAGAGCCGGTTGCCATTTTCTCCTCCAGGGGATCTTCCCGACCCAAGGTTGGCAGGCAGATTCTTTACCACTGAGCCACTGGGGAAGCTCTTCTTAAGAAGGCCCTGTCTTGTGGCAAGACCCCTTCTTAAAAACGGAACCAGTTAATCGTTGGTAAGGTAGGTATAAGGAACTCAGCCTCACTGCCTGGTCTCTCAACGGGCCTTCTCTGCTGAGCCAGCCTGGGGTCTCTGCAGCTGCTGATGGGTGTGTGTGTGTGTGTGTGTGTGTGTGTGTGTGTGTGTGTGTGTGTGTGTGTGTGTGTGTCCTGCAAAATGAAAGGATAATCTCTGTCCTTCCCCCAAGTCCCTCCTTCCACATCTATGGTCTCTTTCCAAACACGCAGTGAATTACAATGAGTTTTCTTCAGAAGAGTTGACAGATCTCAAAAGAAGAGCCCACTCAGTGTAGGAAGGACAAACGGTGGACTTCATGCTTGAACCGTGGACCTCCAGAGGGAAGGGTGCCCATGGGCACTTCTCCCTGCCACCTGATCTCTCTCGAGCCCTCTCTCAGTGTCCATCCTGTGTCTGAGATCTCAGCTTTTAAATCCATCCGCTGCCTCTCTCCTCCGTCTCAGGGGGAAGCTCTGCCTTCTCAGTGTCGGTAGCCTCAACCCCTCTCTCCTCGCCCACGGTGGTCCTTCTGTGCTCAATAAAGGGGAAGGTGGGCCCAGTCCTCTTGTGAGGACAGGGTCAGTGGGCCAAGCCTAGCTCAGTCTCTTTAGCAGGACAAGCTGATGTCTTTACTGTTTTAACCGGAAGTAAGAAGACCTTGCTATGGGACTTCCCTGATGGTTCAGTGGTCCCAGTGCAGGGGGCAGGGGCTCGATCCCTGGTCATGGAACTAAATCCCATAAGTCACAACTCAAGGCTCACATGCTGCAACGAGTATCAAAGATCCTGTGTGCCACAACCAAGACCCGGCTCAGCCAAATAAATAAATAAATGTTTTTAAAATATATAAAGAGAGACCATCCGAATTTTTTTTTTTTTTTAAAGAGCACTTTACTAAAGTGAGCTCTTTGAGGCAAAGAAGCATTGCTTTCTATCAGTTGACCCACAGGGGGCGCACATTGCCTTGTCACAGGAGAGGACACGCACTAGGCAGCCCCGACGGCACTCTCTCCAGCGTCTCCACCTTCCTTCAAATCCTATATCACATCCTTGATGCCAAGGTGAACAGCAGGAGCGCCTGCAGGCAGGGCCAAAATCCTTGAAAAATTCTTCTAGGTCTGCTCCAAGGAGCAGAGAGACAGGTGGTCAGACCATACACCAAAGCCTCAACACTTCTAGCTTCATAAAAATACTAGGAGTGGGGCAGAATATAACCAGATTTAAAAAAAAAAAAAACTTAATTCATCACTCACATAATGCAAAGCTCTCCACAACTCTACTGTCACCTAAAGGGATAATGCAGGTGCTTCCCCTCGCCTCTGGACACATCTCTGCCCAGCTCGCTCACTCAGTCTTCTCCAGGTGGTTTCCTCCACCCTGTTTTTGTCCACCTCTGACTCCTTGCTTATTTCTCCGGCCCCATCCCCTGGTTCCCCTTTCTCCTCTTCACACACAACTACCCTTAGAGCTCCCTGATTGTAAAATGCTGATCTTCCAGGTGTGCTGGTGTGTGTTTAACAATTTGGGGATGGAGTAGGCATGGAGGACTGATTTGTAATGATTGGCAGTCTCCGTGGTGTAAATACTCGCACCTCAGCAGATTGCAAACTTCCAGTGATATATTGTGAATGGCCTCTCAAAATTCCTATAATGTTGACTATGGCCAAGCTTTCCTAAGCCTTTGCAAGTGATCCAGCACACCACTTCTGATATGAAGAGTCACGTGGAATGTGGTAGTGTCCCTTCCCTTCCCCTTGGGGGAGAAGCTGGAATTAAATGGATAGTCTGTCTTGCAAGTGAAGATGTTCTCAGGGGATGACATTTGAATTTTGCTTTTGCCTACCCCTGTGATCTCAGCTCTACAGGGAGGAATTGAACCCCCACTCCCTGTAGTGGAAACTTGGAATCTTAATTCCTGTACCACCAGGGAAGTCCCTGAAATTTAAAATTTTCTAACTTTGCATTTTTCTTTGGCTATTCGTCCCTTTCCTCATCAATGTGCATGTTCACTGTACCCTTTTCAGGAAACTTCTGTGATTTTCCTGACCCCTCTCTGCATACTTGAATGTTTATGAATTCATTCCTTATTTTGCAGATCCTTGTATTTTGCACAAAGACATCAGCTCTTTGTGCTAGTATCACTTAGAGAATATTTATTCTGTTTTCTTAGATTGATCATAAACTTCTTAAGGGTAAGGATCTTATCTCTACACATGATTGACTCTTGAACATTTGATTGACTGCTTATTTGTAAGCCTGTCTCTGGTTTGCCTTATCCTAATCTTTCCTAGGCCCTGCATTTAAAAAATTATGTTCCTGGCTTAACATTAAGCCATATGTATAAATCTTTTATATAGAAGGAAATGTATACGTAATCACATAATTTTACATAATCACGTAAAATGTCTTTGCACATTAGAGTCATTTGACGTTGATAAATTCATAAATTACTTTGCAGGGAAATCAAAGGGATCAGATACACTGGTTCATTGGAGGTTTCCCTCTGTCACTGACTGCCTAGCTACCTGGGGCAAGGTATTCAGGCCTCAGGCCTGCAGCTGACAAAAGGGGGATAATTAGAAAACTTTCAGGGTGTTGGAAAGATTATGTCAGCTAAAAAATGTGTAGTATGGACTTTCCCAGTGGTCCAGTGGTTAAGAATCTGCCTGCTAAAGCAAGGGACACGGGTTCAATTCCTGGGCCGGGAAGATTCGACATCCAGTGGGGCAGCTAAGCCCATGCACCATAGCTACTGAGCCCGTGTGCCCTAAAGCCCACGCTCCACAACAAGAGAAGCCACCACAGTGAGAAGTCTTCCCACCGCAGCTAGAGAAAGCCCTCACACACAGCAAAGAAGACACAGCATGGCCAAAATTAAACAAATTTTAAAAATATATAGTCTTTAAACTCTAGTGTAAAAGTGAATATGATATATCTATCAAGCATAAAAATTTTATAGACATTAAAACATTTTACACTGCAGGGAACATTTGTTCAAACTCAGTAATTCTTGGAACTGCTACAAAATGTAGGATTTGACAACCAGTTTTACAAGAACCGGGTCCAGTCCCTTCACACATCCGAAAGTCAGACAGCCGTAAGAACCCCGAGCAGCATTAAGTGAAGTGAGATATTATAAACACAGATTAGTGTCATTTGTCCAAGCCATTGTGAGGTTTTCTTTAGATTAAAAAAAAAAGCAAAACAGATGATAGAATGGCAGAGAACAAAAAGGTAAGAGGAAAAAATTGCCTGAAACAAGGAGGCCTTTCAAACCTATGTCTATTAATAGAAACAAATATTGAGAAATGTGGGTGATGTGAAGGAAACTTTTTCAGAGAAAAGCATTCCTTCCTGCCAGAGTTTTCTGCAGTAGACAGGGAGGAGAGAAAGAGGTGAGGAGTCTCTTGGTGTTTCAGAGGCCAACAGTGTGTGCATGCTCAGCTGCATACGACTCTTTGTGACCCCATGGACTGCAGCCCCCCAGGCTCCTCTGTCTGTGGGATCTCCCAGTCAAGAATACCAAAGTGGGCTTCCATTTCTGTTTTCACCAGATCTTCCCGACCCAGGAATCGAACTCACATCTCTTGCATCTCCTGCACTGACAGGTGGATTCCTTACCACTAGCACCACCAGGGCAGCCCACAGTAGATTTAGGAAAAGCATTTACTGTAAAGATTCATTCTTCCTCCCTTCCTTCCTCCCTCTCTCTCTCCCCTCTTCCCCTCCTTCCCCCCATTCCTTCTTTCTTTATTTTTATGGAAATGGGAGCAACATGCTTGTCCAACATGACTTAAAGGGAGAGATGGGCAAATGCAGCAATGGTGGAGGTCTTAACTCTCTTTGAGGTAGGTGATTTCATCCAAGGACAGTAGCTTAGTTTCTGCCACAGAGGATGATGTCCTGGGAATTTCCCAGAGGCCCATCCACCCCTAGATACCAGGGGTCATCTTCTCTTTGCCACTTTTACCACCTGTACTTTGCAGTGAGCTGGGCAGAGGTGCTTCTGTGTCTGAGCTCCAAGTGCCTACAGGCTTACTTAGGAGAACGGGCTGAACCAGAACACAGAAGCTTGAGCTCTCTGCACAGAGAAAGTGCCTAAAGTGTTTTATCAATACCTGATGCACATTCAGTGTTTTATTACCTGGAATGAGGAAATTTCCTATCATTGTACTGGTCCTTAGAGTTCAAAATCAAGAGCTCCTACATTATTTATCACTCAATAGATATGTGAGTACCCGCTATCTGCCAGGCACTGTGCTGGGTATGGACTCATAGTGTGAAAGTGGAGTCGCTCAGTCATGTCTGACTCTTGGCGACCCCATGGACTGTAGCCTACCAGGCCCCTCCATCCATGGGATTTTCCAGGCAAGAGTACTGGAGTGGGCTGCCATTTCCTTCTCCAGAAGATCTTCCCGACCCAGGGGTTGAACCCAGGTCTCCCGCATTGTAGGCAGACGCTTTACCGTCTGAGCCACCAGGGAAATCTGAGATTTACATTTTACAACAACAAAAGGCAGACATGGTCTACACTGAAGAGTGGCTTGTTTCCTGGTTAACACAAAGACTGAAAATCATCCCACCTGAAAAATTCAAACCACAAACTCATTCCTTCCATACAACACCCTCTAACTCCTGTTGCACTTTCAGCCCTTCCTTCTTCCACACCCGCCCTGCCTGACGTCCTAGCTCCTTCTTGGACTTCTGAATTTGAAAAGCAGTAAAATAAAAAAAATTTGCTCTGAAATAAGAAAATAATTTTTTTTGACTTAAGAAAGCTAAGGAAAGTAAAAGGCTTGGGAAAAAAACCTTTGTGTGTGACATGAGCACTTGACATTAACTAATAAATATTTATTGAAAACATAATTGATAAGAATTGGGCTAGGGCTGAGATAGACCCTCCTTCCTAGACCATATATTCTGAGAGACATTCAGTACTTTTTTCCCCTTTGAAAAGAAGCACTAAAACTAGGTTCTCTAAAACCCCCACATTCAAGAAACTTTCTTATGAAAATGATGCTGTGTCCCTTGTTCCAATAACCAGCTACTGTGGTCCTTGTTGGCCACAATGCAGACAACGTGTGCAATATTGCTATTTGACACATTTTTCAAATATTCAACTTCCTGGAAGAAAAATACATAAAGGAGGGCCTGGAGGTTGTTGTTTTTGTTGTTTGTTTGTATTGGGTAAGGAGGGGTGAACAGGCTATCTTGAACAGGGAGATCTTGAAGTGGTGTTTATATAAAGCCCTTCCTTGCAGGAATAATAGGAGCTGATCTGTCAGATAAGTGCATTCCTAATACCTATTGGCTGGGGAAAATAAGCAGGTATCCCAAGCTGGCTTGTTTTTTAAAGTTGGTTTGGTTTTTTTTTTTTTTTGTAAATGAAGATTTGATGGATACCATGGGAGAAAGGGAGGGGGGTGGGAGGAGTTGGGAGATTGGGGTTGACACATATACAGTATTGATACTATATCTAAAATAGATCATTATTGAGAACATACTGTACGGCACAGGGAACTCTACTTAGGACTGAATGGGAAGGAAGTCCAAAAGGGAAGCGATGTATGTGTATGTGTGTCTGATTCATTTGCTGTGCAGTAGAAACTAACACATTATAAAGCAACTATACTCCAATAAAAATTAATTAAAAAATAAAATGAAGCTCCATTTTATAGCTTCAAGATAATGTGTTAAAATAGCGAAATAAATAGTTGCTATAAATATATGTTGATCAAACAGTGGGAACACAGTAATAGAGTATTTCTCACTTGTATCAGTTGGCCCATTATCATGATATCCGTACAGTATCATTACATTCTAAATCTTCAGATAGATTAACAGCATCTTAAAAATATAAGAAACAACATGCAAGTGCCCGGAGATCCAACCAGTCCCTCCAAAAGAAAATAATCCTGACTATTCATTGGAAGAACTGATGCTGAAGCTGAAGTTCCAATTTGATGCGAAGAGCCAGCTCATTGGAAAAGACCCTGATGCTGGGACGGATTCAAGGCAGGAGAAGGGGACGACAGAGGATGAGATGGCTGGATGGCATCACCGACTGAATGGACATGAGTTTGAGCAAACTCTGGGAGATGGTGAAGGATGGGGAAACCTGGCGTGCTGCAGTCCATGGGGTTGCAAAGAGTTACTGAGTAAATGAACAAGAGAGAATGCAAGTGAAACTCTCTGAGATCTTTGACCATCATAGCTTGAGGCAGAAAGGATTCGCAGAGAAGGCACAGCAGCCTTCAGGCTTGTGTTTACTGTAGACACACCTTCAAATGAATGATTGTGTTTGGGGAGCCCATTATTTTGTTAATGCTCTCAAGTTCTTTTTTTTTAACTTCTTTTGAAATAAAAGAGAATAATGCTTTTACCAAAAATATTTACCAGTAGATGGGAAACTTAAGTGATTCCCAAAGAAAACCAATTTCCAAAAACCCATAAAGCCTCTATTATTAGGCAAACAAGCACTATACAGAGATCCCATCCCTCTGCCATTCTCAAGAACCCCTTTGGGAGTGGCAACAAAACACACTGAGAAAGTAACTTTGGGTGTCTGGGTGTGCATAGGCCGCCAAGGGGAAGACTGTCTCCTGCGGGCTTCATCCATATGTTATAAATCCTTTACTATATAAATTAAGAAATTAATCAGAACTTTTGGTGGGGTTGGGGGAGATTTCTTTCTGCCAGATATATGGCTAACTACATCTACTAACCACAGGCAATATTTATCCATGAAGTCATTTGTGATGAAACCATTCTCTGGGTTAAAAGATCATTTTCTCCCTTCCTCCCTCCCTCCCCCCCCTTCCTGCTTTTCCACCTTTCTTCCCTTTTTTTCATGAACTTTATCTGCTTATCTTTGTGCTGGGCCTCCGCGGATGCGAGTTGGCTTTCTCTAGTTGCAACGAGAGGGAGCTCCTCTTTGCTGTGGGGTGTGGCCTTTTCACAGCAGTGGCTTCTCTTGTTGGGCAGCACGGGCTCTGGGGCTTCAGTAATTGTAGCATGCAGGCTTAGTAGTTGTGGTGCATGGGCTTAGTTGCCCAGTGGCTTGTGGGATCTTCCCAGCCCAGGGGTCGAACCCATGTCCCCTGCATTGGCAGGAGAATTCTCAACCAATGAACCACCAGGAAAGCCCAGTGAACTTTTACTGAGTATTTACTCCTGTACTATGCTAGGAGCTGGAGGTACAGACAGGAATGTGGCAGCCCTTGCTCTCTGAGATCTCTTTCCAGAGACAAACAAACAAATAATAGGACCATGAAGCCATGAACACATACTGACCTTGAGGATCTGGTGATGGAAGAAGATGGAATCATGGGGGAAAAGTTAATAGTTAAATTGAATCTTAAAAGATTGAAAATTATAGAAAATTATCAACGAGACAAGTGGAGAATAACTGATCTAGGCAGAGACTAAAATACACTCTATTTTTTTCTCATAAAGTTATAAATAGGTATAATATTCATAATTGTGCTAATTCTTCCCTGGGAAGATATTAGGAACCTTAGCTCAGACATTTAGACAGTTTGAACATACCCAATATTCAAAATCACATTTTAAAGTCTTTACATGCTTCCTCTTTCCAAAAGAATGTCAAAGCAGCTTATAAAATATATAATATAAAAGAAAGCATGAATAAATGAGGCAAGAAATGTAAGAATGTTCCTAAATATTAGGAATATGAAATAAAGCTTACAGCCTGCATGCCATGGGTCTTTGACAGTTATTGGAGATGGTCAGCAAATAGAATCTCAAGTCTCCTTCTTACCATGCGGTGAACATAATCAGGCACGATAATCATAGAGTCCATAAAAAAAAATCCCACCAGAGTTTCTCCCACAAATATGTTAAGAGGACCATAGTGGAGTGTGATGGTTTTGCTGCCTGGCGCCCATCCACTCTTACTCTGAAAACTAAACATAATTTTCCTCTCGGAGTGCCATCTTCTATTCACCCATGACCTACGTGCATCTTCTGGATTCGACTCCAACCTCCCCCTTGACCAGAGGTTCAATAGTTACTCAGACAAGACTATTGCGTGCACTGCATTTGGCTACAGGGATTGGCTCGGAGATAAGCGTATGACCTAATCAGAACTAATCTGGACCCAGTCAGACCACGTGGACTTCTGGAAAGAGATTCTGAACTTGAACATGAGAAAGCGTGAGTCCTGGAGCTGCCGCTGAAGCTATTGAGAGATCTCAAGAGCAGAGCTTATCTGAGAATGGGGTCAAGACGAAATGAGAGAAAGTAAATCCTGCTGACATCTTCTGTGCATGGATCTAACCATCCTTGAAGCACATTTAGACTTTTCAATTCCATGAGCCAGTAATTTCCAATTTTGCTTTAGCCAGTTTGTGCTGGACTGTTTATTATCTAATGATATTATATGGTGGAGCAGAAAACATTTCCAACAAAGTCATTATAGGAAACACACAAGATCTGTAAAACTTTCTCATACCCTCAGCACAACCTAATTGCTAAATGCCAAAGCTTAGCAAAGGGTTTCCCTGGTGGCTCAGCAGTAAAGAATTTGCCTGCAAGGCAGGAGCCGCAGGAGATGTGCATTCAATCCCTGGATGGGGAAGATTCTCTGGAGAAGGGCATGGCAACCCACTCCAGTACTCTTGTCTGGAGAATCCCATGGAGAGAGGAGCCTGGTGGACTACAGTCCATAGGGTTGCACAGAGTCAGACAGGACTGAAGTGACAACATGCACACAAAGCACACTAAAGTGAAAGTGAAAGTGATGTCGCTCAGTCGTGTCCGACTCTTTGCGACCCCATGGACTGTAGCCCACCAGGCTCCTCTCTCCATGGGATTCTCCAGGCAAGAGTACTGGAGTGGGTTGCCGTTTCCTTCTCCAGGGGATCTTCCCAACCCAGGGATCGAACCCGGTTCTCCCGCATTCCAGGCGGACGCTCTAACCTCTGAGCCACCAGGGAAGCCCTAAAGTCAGTTCTAAATGGAACCAAAGCAGCGTGGACCCAAATGATAATGCTGATGTGACCCAAGA
This sequence comes from Budorcas taxicolor, assembly GCF_023091745.1. Taxonomy (NCBI): domain Eukaryota; kingdom Metazoa; phylum Chordata; class Mammalia; order Artiodactyla; family Bovidae; genus Budorcas; species Budorcas taxicolor. Next base: position 73,163,966 of record NC_068921.1, read on the forward strand.
ATATAAATACACTTAACATTCTTCACAACACTGCCAACGAATATTCTATCTTGACACCACAATTACAATATGAAGCGAGAGTTTTCTAATGGGATTTAAGTGTAGCTATATTAAATTGCCAACATCCAATGGATCATCAAAAAAGCAAGAGATTTCCAGAAAAACATCTCTTTCTGCTTTATTGACTATGCCAAAGCCTTTGACTGTGTGGATCACAATAAACTGTGGAAAATTCTGAAAGAGATGGGAATATCAGACCACCTGACCTGCCTCTTGAGAAACCTATACGCAGGTCAGGAAGCAAAAGTTAGAGCTGGACATGGAACAACAGACTGGTTCCAAATTGGGAAAGGAGTATCTCAACGCTGTATATTGTCACCCTGCTTACTTAACTTATATGCAGAGTACATCATGAGAAACGCTGGGCTGGAGGAAGCACAAGGTGGAATCAAGATTGCCAGCAGAAATATCAATAACCTCAGAGATGCAGATGACACCACCCTTATAGCAGAAAGTGAAGAAGAACTAAAGAGCCTCTTGATGAAAGTGAAAGAGGAGAGTGAAAAAGTTGGCTTAAAGCTCAACATTCAGTAAATGAAGATCATGGCATCTGGTCCCATCACTTCGAGGGAAATAGATGGGGAAACAGTGGAAACAGTGGCTGACTTTATTTTTCTGGGCTCCAAAATCACTGCAGATGGTGACTGCCACCATGAAATTAAAAGATGTTTACTCCTTGGAAGAAAAGTTATGACCAACCTAGATAGCATATTAAAAAGCAGAGACATTACTTTGCTGACAAAGGTCTATCTAGCCAATGCTATGGTTTTTCCAGTAGTCATGTATGGATGTGAGAATTGGACTATAAAGAAAGCTGAGTGCCAAAGAATTGATGTTTTTGAACCGTGGTGTTGAAGGAGATCCAACCAGTCCATCCCAAAGGAAATCAGTCCTGAATATTCATTGGAAGGACTGATGCTGAAGCTGAAACTCCAATACTTTGGCCACCTGATGCGAAGAGCTGACTCATTGGAAAAGACCCTGATGCTGGGAAAGATTGACGGCAGGAGGAGAAGGGGACAACAGAGGATGAGATGGTTGGATAGGATTACCGACTCAATGGACATGGGTTTGGATGGACTCCGGGAGTTGGTGATGGACAGGGAGTCCTGGCATACTGTGGTTCATGGGGTTGCAAAGAGTTGGACACGACTGAGCGACTGAACTGAACTGAACTGAACTGAATACCATATTACCAATTAAGAGATAGAGTGTAAGCTTTGATAATCAATGAATACTCTCTTACTAGACAGAACAGAGAGCTGACCCTCCATATCCATGGATCTGCACCTGTGGATTATACCAATCTCAGATCAAGAATATTAACAATTCCAGAGAGTTCTAAAAAGCAAAACTTGAATTTGCTGCATGCCAGAAACCATTTACATAGTATGTTCATAGTCGTATTTACAACTATTTACATGGTATTTACACTGTATTAAGTATTATAAGTAATCTAGAGATCCTATAAAGTATACTGGAGGATGTACATAGGTTATATGCAAACACTACACCTTTTTATATGGGGCTTGAGCGTCCTTGGATTTTGTATCTGCACGGGTCCTGAAACCAATCTCCTTCAGATATTGAGAACAACTGTGTTTCTAGAGTCAGCCTTCCAGAGTTCAAATTCCTTTTCCATCACACTTATTAGCTTCAGTTTTCTCACCTGAAAAATGGAGATTATTGTATCACCTGCCACAGAGTTGCTATGAGGACAGAATGAGTAAGTGATGTAGTTGTAAAGTGACTTGAATCATGCCAAGAACACAGTTAGCACTCAAAAAATGTTGTAAAACCATTACTTTACCATTATCACATCCTTACAAAGAATCCTTTAAGGGCAAGACCACTCAAACATTTTCAGGTCCACACTTTGTTGTCATCCAGTCACCTCCTTGCGACCTCAGGGACTGCGGCATGCCAGGCTTCCCTGTCCCTCACCATCTCCCAGAGTTTGCTCAAATTCCACTCTAACACCACCCCCCAAAATGGATGACCTAGTCCCCAGAGTTCTGTCATAGATCATAACCCTAGTCATTTCCATGGGAACATTTACAAAGCCTAGACTTACCAATGGCAACCAAGAAGAGAAAATGCCACCCACAGAACGTCTGATTTTCGGGAAAGCAACTTCCTGATGACACAGATGTGAGACAGAGTAGCCGCAAAATGGACCCCACGTAACACAATCAGGAAAAAGTGACCAGAGTTATAGAACTGTCGGGAGATGTTGGTCAGAAAAAAAATGTTTTCGTTTTAGGGTGTGATCTGATATCATATTTCTGACAATAATTAAATAATTGAATCCATTGTTGAGGCCGCCACGAGTACGTGACAGCCACCGGCAGATCCACGTGACACTGGGTGCATTGCTTAATCTCGCTACCCCTCAGTCTCCTGGGGGTCACAGGGCACGTCTGCCAGGTGCTTAGCACGGTGGCCCGGACCCAACACAAGCTCATCCAAGCTCAGTGTCTCAGGCGGAGACTGAGTCTTCTTGCACAGAACAGAAATCACAGCAAACGGCATCTGCAACCTCTGGCATTTCTTTTTTCTCTCCATACACAAGAAATCTGAAGGTTGGTGGCCCAGGACTGGCCCGGAAGCTTGAAAAGGCAGAAGCCAGGTCTTTGTGACTCTCTGGGCCTTCCTCTCACCTATGGTCACTGGATGGCTGCCACAGCCATCACACCTACGCTGCAAGCTTTAAGCAGGAGCAGGAATGTTTAAGGTCTCTTCATTTTGTAATGGGGGGAGAATTGATATGGCAGGTTTCACTGCAGTTAGCTCCAGTACTCTTGCCTGGAAAATCCCATGGACAGAGGAGCCTGGTAGGCTGCAGAGTCGAACACGACTGAGCGACTTCACTTTCACTTTTCACTTGCATGCACTGGAGAAGGAAATGGCAACCCACTCCAGTGTTCTTGCCTGGCGAATCCCAGGGACGGGGGAGCTTGGTGGGCTGCCATCTTTGGGGTCGCACAGAGTCGGACACAACTGAAGTGACTTAGCAGCAGCAGCAGCAGCCGCAGCAGCAATTTATCACACCAGATCTTCTTAATAGTCATGGAGGCAGGCATGGGAAATGGCTCCATTTTACAGATGTGGAAATTGAGACGAGAGAGGTGAAGAAATCTACCCAAGGCCATACAGTCATAAGTGGCAAAAACAGGCTTCTGTCTCAGTCTACCATTCTCCTAGCTCTTAGTTGGTAACCCTTTCCAGCATACGATACTGCCACAGGGGGCAATCCTTTGTCAGAGGCACTTGGATGAGTTTTAAGACTATAAAGGGGCCAGTGGAAGATAATATCATTACATGTGAATTAAGGTACTGTGCTGTGAAATACTCTGAGAGTCTAGGTAAAGAGGACAGCGAGGGGTAGAACTTACAGATTAAGATGGGAGGTAAATGAGAATCATACATGAACCATTTACAAAGTCATCGATGAAAATCAGATAGTATAAGCAGATGAAAATCTAAAGAGCAGAGAAAAAGGTGTTGTAATTATACCTCTGCTTTCCCTCAAAATATAGTTTGAAGAATAATGTGTATGTGTGTGCACATGTGCATAGATGAACATGCATTCATGTGTGTATGCACATGCCTGATAATAGACACAATCATGTAAATAAAATCAGAAGTAACACCAGATTGTGTTCTAGATTAATAAAAGCTTTCAGCCCAAGTAGATAGATTTTTGCACAAAATATTCTATATTAAAATAGATTTCCCATATGGTATGTTATATATACATGATTTAAGCAACTTTTAATATTTAAATATATATCTTATATGAAATGACCCCACAGTAACAAAATCCATTTTTGTGTATTTTAAAAGAAGGGTAAAAAAAAAGAGGACTATTACAGAAATTATCATAAAAATTTACCTTCCAGAAATCAAAGTTTAATCAAAGCATTTCTTCAGTGATGAAAACAACTAGCAAGATAGAAAGAATGGTAGACATTTTAACCTAAGAAAGCGCCTGGAGCAGAATCGTGGTTTCATTTTTTGTTTCCTCGTCTGTAAAATGGGGATATTTGCCTCAGAGTTGTTTTGAGAATTAGATTTAATAATGTTTACAAAGTCCTTAGCATAGTATCTGGCATATATAGAATATCCAACATTAGTAAATTTCCTTTTTTCTGTAAATCGATTTAATTTTTCTTATCTTTAAAGAATTGGCAAAAAGTTCTCAAATGCAGGCATTAGGATTTTTATTTTAAAGCATTAAGTTATTTAATAAAGTTGAAATTCCAAAAGGTTTATCTTCTTACTTACTCTGCTGCTGCTAAGTCACTTCAGTAGTCTCCGACTCTCTGCGACCCCAGAGACGGCAGCCCACCAGGCTCCCCCGTCCCTGGGATTCTCCAGGCAAGAACCCTGGAGTGGGTTGCCATTTCCTTCTCCAATGCATGCAAGTGAAAAGTGAAAGTGAAGTCCCTCAGTCATGTCCAACTCCTAGCAACCCCATGGACTGCAGCCTACCAGGATCCTCTGTCCATGGGATTTTCCAGGCAAGAGTACTGGAGTGGGTTGCCATTGCCTTCTCCATCTTACTCTAATGGCTACTAAAAGGAAAGCTAGGCTTAAAAATAATTCCATGGATATATTTTGTAAAATTAAACTGCAACATTACTTCTCTAAGTTTCAAAACATACTTATTTTAATGCTACAACAATTGCCTTGGAATTTAAACACTACCATCCATTTTTATGAGGCAAGAAACCAAAAATTACTCATACTATAGAACTTTAACAAACTGTCACTGCCTCTTGGTTACGTCATGGTACTTACTTGTGCTTAAATCCTGTGAGTGCCATCTTGACCTCTCAGTGGTCAGGGTCCATATGAAAATTATCATTAGGCATAAATGCTTCAGCCAGTTCCTATTACTGTATACAAAGCAGGGAGTTCTGTTCCAGTAAGAGCTGAATCTCCAAAGATTTCCTTTAATCTCAGTAGTAACCTTCAGGTTGCATGTTCAGTCACTCAGTCGTGTCCGACTGCAACCCTATGGACTACAGCCCTCCAGACTCCTCTGTCCATGGGGCTCTCCAGGCAAGAATACTTGTGGGTTACCGTTTCCTTCTCTTGGGGATCTTCCAGACCCAGGGATCGAACCCATGTCTCCTGTATTGCAGGAGGATTCTTTACCACTGAGCCACCTGGGAAGCCCAATCTTCGTGTTACAGACCTGGAAACTCAATAGATACTATTAAAATCTCTTCTTGCTTTGCTTATGGATTTATTTCTTCAACCAGTAAGTTAGAGATGCTTTCTTTTCCAGTGATTGGAAATGTTTCCATCGGATTTCATGAAATATTTCTTCCATGACAAGTGAGATTTCCAACTAATTGGAGTAAGCATCCTTCTGTCAAAAGAATGTGCCATGTTTCACAGAAAACAGGACTTGAAAGGAGTTGTTAGGAAACATTAGCCTTATTAATATTTTATTTTTGTTGCTGTCAAGGGCACTGGGAACTCCAGTCTTTCACAGAGGAATTCCTAGCTTCTAAGTGAGCCTGCCTCCAGGCTGGAATAATTTAGTCACCTGACTTTCCTGTAACTTTTATTATTTTTGGCTTTGTGAAGCAGCATTTATGCACAAATGGCCCTTTTCCATGCCCTGAAAGTTCTTTTGGAGGACACTGAAAATCTTTTTTCTTTTTCTACTTCTCTGCATGAAGTGTGAAAAAATCGCTGATCATACCCAGGGCTCATATACTAATAATAAATACAGTTGGGATTCTGATTTTGTTATTATTTGTTGCAAATAGTTTTGGGTTTAACATTGTTGTTTCTTGGTTTAGCAAGAGATAGCTGTCCCTTAAAACAAACTGATTAGATCTGATCATTTGGTACTGTTTTTGATAATTATGGTAAAGAAAACATTGTAAATTATCCTAGAGTCAAATCCACTTTAATTGTTATGGAAGGTCACTTACATTATTTAAAACACTGAGTTCGTTACACTTAAAAAAAATACTAGGAGTGCATGAATTTCATATATGAAACGACAGGCCACATTCATATAATGATTTTTAATGTCCATTCACATCAACTAGAAAGTGTGTTATTTCAAAGCACTTATATTTGTTTGTTCTTGAAAACTGGAGGGAGGCGGGGAGCATCAGAAAGTTTCCACAATTTCCCCTGAGTTATTTAAATTCACTTCCTGTACAATGAAGGCCCTGTGACATTTCCAGAGCTGCTGTTTATTTGGGGATGTGAGGGATGTTAAAATTCTTTGTGCTTAAACCACAATAGTTATGAGTAGCATGAGACAAAGACGCAGGGCAGGGTGTCAGTGGTCAGGCAGTCCTTACCGGAAGGAAAGAGGCTACTGCATTACTGGAGTTGAGGGCAGGCAAATCCACCCGGGTTGGCAAGCTGGGTAGAGGCTGCCAAGAAAGACTGACATCTGTGTTCCCTCTCTGAAGGAACAACATGTCTCTGTCTTCTCACGCAAAGGGGAGCTTACGAGTTCATACACTCGTTGCACCCTTTTACACAAAGGAGAACGCCTGCTACACGGATGTTCAATGAAAACAGCTCGTATGTCTCAACCATCCCATACTATTTATTTCTGACTATTCTATCTGTATGTTTCACTGCATTTATTTCCCTGAACTCACTGTCTTAACAGTGCGTGCATGCTCGATCGTGTCCTTTGCTACCCCATGAACTGTAGCCCATCAGTTTCCTCTGTCCATGGGATTTTCCAGGCAAGAATACTGTGGCAGGTTGCCATTTCTTTCTCTAGGGGATCTTCCCAACCCAGGGATCAAACCCTGGTTTCTTGCGTCTCCTGCATTGTAGGCAGATTCTTTACCACTGAGCTACCTGGGGAGCCCAATATCTCATTGTAATAGGAACAAAGAATTACTTTCTTTTTTTCTTTTTTCTTGAGGTATAATCGTTTCAGATGCGTGACATAATGACTCGATATTTGTACACATTGTAAATGACGTCCATAATACATCTAGTTAACACCCATCCCCATACATCGTTTTCCTTCATACATTTCTTTTTTTAAAAATAGAAAATAGAGAAAATCACTTATCTAAGTTCATATACTAAATTCCTAGAAACATCCCTTGCCCTTCAACCGCTTTACTCGTATGGTAAGTGAAAAGTGATCATCTCGATTACATATTAAAATATGGTGAACTTCAAATTAGAATATAACAGGGGTAACCTCATTCTTTATTTTGCATTCTAAGGCCGTTTTCATTTTCAGATGAGGATTTCAATATATTTAATGACCAATATGAAAATGTTCCTGGTGAATTTAAGGTTTTTGCTTCATTTTAGGAAGAATACAGAGATGAAGCAGGGAGGTTAGCAAAGTAAAGTGAGAAGTTATTTAAGCAAGAATACACTCTCAGAGGAAGAGTGGGCAGAAGGGTGAGGAGCTGCTACCCTGGGTTTCTTTGGCAAGCTGGTTATGAGGAGTGTACCAAAGAAGGGGTGGAATATTCACCAGGGAAGGAGGGGTTTGGGATCATATTCCCTGATTTTCATCCCAGCTCCTTCTGTCTGAGGGGAGGAGGGATTTTTGTCCTTATTTAGCTTAGATCAGAAGTGCCATAGCATCAATGTGTGATGAGTACTCCTTATCCGCAAGACTAATTTATTGCAATGAGAGCAAATGAGCAACAGATTACATCCAGATACAGGAGGTTCCCCAGCTTCCCATGTGGCTTAGTGGTGAGGAACCTGCCTACAGGAGACTCAGGTTTGATCCCTGGGTCAGGAAGATTCCCTGGAGAAGGAAATGGCAACCCACTCCAGTATTCTTGCCTGGGAAATCCCATAAACAGAGGAGCCTGGCAGGCTACAGTCTGTGGGGTCACAAAGAGTCAGACACGACTGAGCGACTAAACAAAACAAAACAAAAAAAGAGCATTCACTGCTTGCATACACTGCAGGATGTGAAGCTGGGAAGTCCTAGGTCCTACCTGCAGGGGCCACACTCTCACTGGGCAGCTCTGAAAAACTCAGCAAAGTTCAGTCCTTAAAGCACCATAGAATAAAGAGAAGAAACAGCTGCTCAGTCCTGTCTGACTCTTTGTGAGTCCATGGACTACACAGTCCATGAAATTCTGCAGGCCAGAATACTGGAATGGATAGCCTTTCCCTTCTCCAGGGGATCTTCTCAACCCAGGGCTCGAACCCAGGTCTCCCGCACTGCAGGCAGATTCTTTACCAGCTGAGCCACCAAGGAAGCCCAAGAAAACCAGAGTGGGTAGTCTAGCCCTTCTCCAGGGGATCTTCCCGACCCAGGAATCAAATCCTGCATTGCAGGCAAATTCTTTACCAACTGAGCTATCAGGGAAGCCCTGAGGCACCATAGGTGAAGGATAAATACCCAAATGCCTAGCAACGTCTTCAAGGCCCAGCAGCGCAGGTAGCCAGGCCCAGCTCGGCTAGCCCCTCCATGCTGGTCTCGCTCTGCCTTCCTCCCGCCACAGGCCCTACGTGGACTGCTGGCTCCATAGACAGCGCTCTCCTCCTACTCCACACAGGAGTGTTCCCCGTCCGTCATGAAGCCCCAGCCCCAGCCCATTTCCTCAGGGCAGTTCTCCTCCACCCAGAGCACGGAGCAGGTCCTTTGTTACACAGCTTCAGAGGACAGTAGTCCTTTATTCCAGAGCACTGGCTCATCTCATAATCCTACGGTCACTGCAGGGGTTGTCTGAGGAGTGTCTGTCTCCTCTACTGGTTTTAAACTCCATGACAGATAAACTATATCTTCTTTTCAATTCCAGTCATATCCCCAGCTATCTATTTCACAGAAGGTTACACAGGAAAACACATAGACAAATGTTGGTTTTGTTGAATTGTTTTCCCTCAATAGGAAAGAAAAACACATACACATACACACACACACACACACACTCACACGTTGGTATTACCATATGAATCTACTGCCAGGGTAGCTGTTAATAATGTAAGTTCAATAAAATATTTTTAAATCAAAAGAAGAAAAATGTTTGTAGAATCATAGAATCTTAGAATCGTAGGCTGGAAGGGACTCTGTAGAGGCCAACCAGTCCACCTCTGTTTCACCATATTCCTGTTGAACTTATGAATCGTTGCTGTTGTTTAGTCGCTCAGTCGTGTCTGACTCATTGAGACCACATGGACTGAAGCATGCCAGGCCTCCCTGTTCCTCACCATCTCCCAGAGTTTGCCCAAGTTCATGTCTATTGAATTGGTGATGCCATCCAACCATCTCAACTTCGGTCTCGCCCTTCTTCTCCTGCCCTCAATCTTTCCCAGCATTCAGTTCAGTTCAGTTCAGTCGCTCAGTCGTGTCTGACTCTTTGCAACCCCATGAATTGCAGCACACCAGGCCTCCCTGTCCATCACCAACTCCCAGAGTTCACCCAAACTCATGTCCATTGAGTCAGTGATGCCATAAAGCCATCTCATCCTCTGTTGTCCCCTTCTCCTCCTGCCTCCGATCCCTCCCAGCATCAGAGTCTTTTCCAATGAGTCAACTCTTCACATGAGGTGGCCAAAGTAGTAGAGTTTCAGCTTTAGCATCATTCCTTCCAAAGAACACCCAAGACTGATCTCCTTTAGAATGGACTGGTTGGATCTCCATGCAGTCCAAGGGACTCTCAAGAGTCTTCTCCAACACCACAGTTCAAAAGCATCAATTCTTCGGTGCTCAGCTTTCTTCACAGTCCAACTCTCACATCCATACATGACCACTGGAAAAACCATAGCCTTGACTAGACGGACCTTTGTTGGCAAAGTAATGTCTCTGCTTTTGAATATGTTATCTAGGTTGGTCATAACTTTCCTTCCAAGGAGTAAGCATCTTTTAATTTCATGGCTGCACTCACCATCTGCAGTGATTTTGGAGCCCCCAAAATAAAGTCTGACACTGTTCCCACTGTTTCCCCATCTATTTGGCATGAAGTGATGGGACCGGATGCCATGATCTTCGTTTTCTGAATGTTGAGCTTTAAGCCAACTTTTTCACTCTCCTCTTTCATTAGGGTCTTTTAATTATTTTTTAAAGAACTTTTTATGTTAAAGTGTTGAAGAATTGAAACCAAATATATTCTCAGTTCTTCAGAGACTGATCTCTGTATAAAGCACTTTGTACGATGCTGGATTCACAGTAATAATTGTAATTATTATAATTAAAGTAGTAGTATTCTCAGAAAATCTATAATTCTGGGTCGTCCAGATGACCATTTTTGCCTTGCGGTCGCAAATCTTGCCTTGCAGCCCCATTAGTGTGGTCTTTGCAATGTCTCTCACATCTGTTCTTTCTTCTCTTTTCCCACGATCTTTGAAACAAAACTGTGTTTATTTTTCAGCCATTGACTGCATTTTAAAGCTCTCATTGAACTGTCTTAACACTCTGTATCCCAAAGAGGGCGCCAATTTCTCATGAAACATAGTATAGTATTTCACAAAATTCACTTGCTCCCAGTAGTTTTTAAATTTCACAGCGGCCGTAATTTTATCCAGAAAGGTTGTTCCAGTGGCATGTTTATATAAATTAAGCCCTATTGTGTGAATGCTAATTAAAGCGTTTTGCTTCTTCAGAGTAGCTTCAGAGAAAAGCCACACTATTGCTGTTAAATAAGTTGAAGTTACCTTTTTTTTCCAGCAACATCAAATTAAGCATTAAATGGGATTTTAAAAAATGTTTGTTTACAATCTACCAACTTTAGGGTGTGTTCCCATTCTTTGTTGTTGTTTAGTCGCTAAGTCGTTTCTGACTCTTCTCGACGCACAGACTGTAGCCCACCAGGCTGCTCTGTCCATGGGATTTCCCAGGCAAGAGTACTGGAGTAGGTTGCCATTTCTTTCTTCAGGGGATCTTCCCAACCCAGGGATCAAACCCCCATCTCCTGCTGGGCAGGCAGATGCTTTACCACTGAGCCACCCGGGAAGCCTGTTTCCATTCTACTACTGGCTTAAAAAATGACTGGTGGAGCAAGATATTCAGACCTTATGTGTGGGAAGTTAATAGGTTACCACGGGTAGGGGGGTTGTCTGCTGGTTTTGAGTTTTCTTGGCCATAGCTGGAACTGTTCCTATTTTGAACACTTTGTACTGTATGCAGGATGACTGTGAATAGAGGAGGTAACGTGGTTTCTGATCTCAGCCTCAACTAGTCGTTTAGGTTGAGTCCCTGTGCTTTGTGTACATTTTCTCAGGAGAATGATGTGCCAAAGAAGTGCCGAAGTGCTGGTGGGCTTCATAAATTCAGGTAATGGAAGTAGCAGGAAATACAATAATGGTAATGTACTATAGGCCCCCTTATTTAACAGAAACTCATTTAACTAAATTCTACACTCAAAATGTAAAGATTCAGGCACAATTTCAATTATGCCCTTCCAAATTTGAAGGTCCTAGGAGCCTGGCGGGTTACAGTCCATGGGGTCACAAAGGGTCGGACATGACCGAGCAACTAACACACACACACTCACACAGACATACACACCCACGCACACAGGCATTAATTAGCTTATTCTTGCCTCTATAACTGGCTTGGATTCCAAATTCCAGCTTTTCTCTCTATGATCCCTGACTGCCAAGTAATTCGCTGGTACATGGTTACAATGAAGGTTTACCCAGAAAAAATACTACCATTTTGATTGATCTCTAGCCCTTAAAAGTAAAGCCAATGATGAGTAGAGAATCACTGAAACTTTGCTAACTGATTACTCACTGGTGGCTGTTACTCAGAATCCAAACTCCGTCCTTGAGTGGCAACATAGAAATAGCCCTAAGTGAGGGCAAGAGCTGAATTCGCAGCCCCTCTTCTTCATGCACCAGTCTAAAAGGACATTGCCAGGACTTCCCTGGCAGTTCAGTGGTTAGGACTCTGAAATTCCACTGCAGGGGACACAGGTTCAATCCTTGGTCATGGAACTAACATCCTGCATGCCTCATGGCCAGAAAAAAAACAGACACTGGCAAGATCTGCGTATCTTTTCAATAGGAAACCAACATGGTGACAATAACCAAGCAATATTTCCAATTTTCATTTAATTACAAATCTACAACCCATTGCCAAGTTGTTTCCAAGAATTGCCGATAAGTGCTCATACCCATCCTCCTCATTTGATCAGTCGCTTCTGTTACGTCCGACTCTTTTCGATCCCATGGACTGTAGCCCACCAGGCTCCTCTGTCCATGGGGATTCTCCAGGCAAGAATATTGGAGTGGGTTGCCATGCCCTCCTCCCGGGGATCTTCCCAACCTAGGGATCGAAGCCAGGTCTCCTGCATTGGTAGGCAGGTTCTTTACCACTAGCGCCACCTAGGAAGCCCCTGATCAGAGAGTACCACAACTGATTTACCTCACTGATTTTTCCTGTGATCAGCCAAAAGTTTCCTTTGTCTTACACCGCCCCCACAACTGCAAGGTCACTGTGTGTGCTCACCTTGAAATGCCCATGCTGCATCTTATCCAGCTTCCTCCTTTTCTGACCAGAAGATTCAATCTCCTCTTCTGTAGGGCACAGCCTGAACCCCGTTCATTTTCTTGGGTTTTGGCTGTCCATGACTCCTCCTCTTCCTCTGCCCCTGACACAGCCAACACCCTTATTCTGTTGTACCCCTATGGCAACACCTGGAACCCCGCTAGATTCCAATCCTGTAGACTCAACCAAGAAGGTAATTTTTAAATACTCATTTCATTTAAGTTTGATGCCAAACTTCATTACATTTCTGAAACTTTCAATCTGTCTTCAACAATGAAAACCAGATCAATCAACCACCAACAATATTTGAAGACGGCTGTGTGGAAATGGAGGGTATAAAGACACACGTATCAGTTCAGTTCAGTCGCTCAGTCGTGTCTGACTCTTTGCGACCCCATGAATTGCAGCATGCCAGGCCTCCCTGTCCATCACCAACTCCCGGAGTTCACCCAAAATCATGTCCATCTAGTCGGTGATGCCATCCAGCCATCTCATCCTCTGTCATCCCCTTCTCCTCCTGCCCCCAATCCCTCCTAGCATCAGAGTCTTTTCCAATGAGTCAACTCTTCACATGAGGTGGCCAAAGTCTTTGGAGCATGGTGATAGGGCTGGACGTTGAGTCGGATTTCCACATTCAGTATTTCTATTGAGACATTTGGGGATACGAATTTTTCAATATACCATCTCTGAAATGATCATTTTCCAGTTGGTACATGACTTTAAAATGTATGCCACATTTGCTGGCGTAAAATTCACACACCAAAATCAATCTGTTTAGAAAATGAGTTTGATTTTATAATAAAAGTTAAAAAAAGATTCAATTAGAAATGAGCAGCTGGAAGAAAGCTGTTGCATTATTTAAGAGCATTAATGATACATAAAGGTAAGTGGGTAATAAGAGCTAATTACAAGATGGTTTTACTTCTTATGGGAGTTATAACTTCTGCCTTTCCAGAACATTGTCATAATGACATTTACACATTCCTTTTTTTCTAAAGGAAATTGTGGAATTAGAAAATGATTATTATTTTGAACTCAAATGACAATGCTTCCTTGGGTTCTTATCCAGCTTCCAAAGGATAATTTTGATCCTTTGACAAAAATTTACCTTTACGAACTATTTACCACTGAAATATAGCAGAATATATATAAAATTATTAAAGATTACTTTTAATTGCTGATCTGAACGAGATAAGAAGCAGATGGTATATATGAAGCCATTGAAAATATCAGGAAAAAAACTAAACAAAAATTAGATGCTGGCTAGTGGCTCTGAGAAATGAATTAATTTCTAGAGTCGTTTCCCTTTATTACCTGTAAATATAAGATCACATCTGTAACTGAAGAGCTTGAATGAAATGTCATGTTTGTTGGAAGTTGCCTCTCCCCTCCGACACTGACAATACCAGTTTACTATCCTATGAAACGTCCTTGTTTAGAACTGAAAGAGATACGTGGTATTTTTCAAAGTTGGCATTCAGACTCTCTTGGACCTATTATGTTTGAGAAAGCTTGTTCACGACCCTGGGCACCAGAAGTTGCCTGCAATTGACAAGAATGTGATTTGCACACTGTGTGGAGCAGCCTCGTGGCCCGGCGGCCCGGGGCCCACACTGAGAATTCAGCAGCTATGCGTGCTCACCGGGGCCCCATCATTAACCTGCTGTGGGACCTTCTACAGATCGCGTAATTCCAGCCATGAAAATAAACACAGACACCAATGCCCCAGAATAGATCTGAGGGAATTAGACTGTGTGCACGAAAGCCAGAAACTGCCTTTCTTTCTAACACTGTTGAGGACAGGGAGTGATCAGGCTGTAGGTTACTGCTCTTTGCTTCCAAATAGGCAAACATAAGCAAGGGACTGTACCCAGGAGGAAGTGTGACAGCTGGGGTAAGGGTGAACAGAACTTGAGCAAAATTCAAGAACTGAAAGGTCAATCTCCGGGGCGGTGAGAAAGATTTCTCAGTGATTCTAACTCTTCTGCTGGTTCCATTTGTGGGCAATGACTCTGTCATTCTTGCCGCTTTAGCTCTGTAGCTGAACCTTCCTTTTGATCTTGTTTCTCTTTCTCTGTCTCCCCCATGCCTTCTTGTTTTTTCCTCGTCGGCACTGTTCAAAGGGAAGGAAGAAACTGTTTTTCCACAGCATTATTCATGTCCTCCCTCCATTGTTGGAGCAAGGCAGAATTTCACAGACTCTCTACAACCCAATCACTTTTTAGATGGAAAAATGGGCCCAAGTTCAGTACATGTAAGTCAGCAAGGTAGTAACAGCTACAACTAGTTGCCAGGTCCTTGATATGCCGGTCCAGTATTATTGCCATGCATTGCACTTAGTGTAACGATAAAAAAAACCCATCCCTCCCAAACCTCCCAGGCTGCACTGACCTTCTATTTTTCATATGTAAAAATGGTATTCTATATGCATTACTTCACAAGCTTAGGAATTAGGAGCAGGAGGAGGATTTGATGACACATAAACTCCACTGTTTCATGTATGTAAGACTATTTAATTTAGAATATGAATGTGTATACTTCAAAAGGCAATGTGAAGGCTTCCCTGGTGGCTCAGTGGTAAAGAATCCGCCTGCCAGTGCAAGAGACATGGGTTCGATCCCTGATTTGGGAAGATCCCACGTGTCATGGAGCAAGAAAGCCTGTGTTTCACAACTACTGAGCCTGTGCTCTAGAGCCCAGGAGGTGAAACTACTGAGCCCACACGCTGCAACTAGAGAGCAGCCCGAGAGCAGTGAAGACCCAGCACAGCCAAATACATAAATGAAGCTTTAAAAAAAAGCAATATGATTTTGAATTGCAATCACAAATATGGTTCATCTTTGACCCTGTTTGGCCAGAAATAATATTTTCCTAGAAATATGTATGCTACATTCAGCAAATAACTTTTAAAAATTATAGTAAAGATTAGAATTATGGTTATAACCATGAAAAAAAAAGTCATATTAGTAAAGACCCACATCTGTCCAGTGGTTAGGTAAAGCAAGGAGGTTGTTCAGTCCCTAAGTTGTGTCCGACTCTTTTGTAACCCCATGGACTATAACCCCATGGACATGCCATGGGATTTTCCAGGCAAGAATACTGGAGTAGGTTGCCATTTTCTTCTCCAATGGATCATCCTGTTCACATCTCTTGCATTGGCAGACAGCTTCTTTACTGCTGAGCCACTGGGAATTCCCAAACACTTGGCTAAATGAGGGTCTAAAATCCAGCCCTTTAAGAAGTCTTGTGCCCTGAGAGCTTTCCAGGTGGTAAGAAAAGAAGAACAGTGTCATTTTCAAACAGGTAGGATTGTGGAGGTGTACACTGCCTAGAGCCCAGCTGGGTTTTCCCCCAAAACCAGCAAAAGATAAGCATCTTGAATGTCAGAATTAATTGGCTGTTAGGAGAAATGGTACAAGAAACTCATGATTCTAATGGGTGAGTTAAGTTAGCACATAGCTCTTCCTGGGAGAGGCTATGGAGTCAACTCTGCTAACAAACAGGAAAAAACAACCAAATGAAAACATATGCTGCATTTTCATATGGTGTGATTCCTCACCATCTGTTGAGAAATTATTTAGTGATAATTATTTATATATGTATATGTGCTCAGTTACTCAAGTCATGTCTGACTCTTTGTGACCCTATGCACTGTAGCCCACCAGGCTCCTCTGTCCACGGGATTCTCCAGGCAAGAATACTGGAGCACATTGTCATTTCCCCCTCCTAGGGATCTTCCCAATCCAGGGAATGAACCTGAGTCTCTTGTGTCTCCTGAATTGGCAGGCGGGTTCTTTACTACTAGAACCACCTGAGAAGCTCCAATATATATAAATATTAAAAATCAGAAAAGGGAAATTATTTGAGGATTAATTTGATCATTTGAATTGTAAAATAAGGCCTTATTTTTGTTGCAAGATTATAATATGAAAGGATATGATTTTTCATCATTTAAAAAGATAAATTACTTGGAACAGCAAATAAAAATTAGACTTTGACAGAGTTTTTGAGAGCTTATGCTTAACATTCCATCATATTTTAAGTCATTTATCCTTTTGACCAATAAAATTAAACAATTTATCAAATACCCATAATATATCCAGTTTTTTAACATCTATGCTTTAATGTATTTGATCCTCTCAATCACATCTGAAAATTAGTATGAAATAAAAGAATTTTATTATCTGCTTTTCTCCTCTATAAAAACTAAAAAAATATCATTCAGTTTACTTAAACAAATTACACAGGGGGAAGGAAGTTCCAGAGGGAAGGACATATGTATACCTATGGCTGATTTGTTGATGTATGGCCGAAGCCAACACACCATTGTAAAGCAATTATCCTTCAATTATTGATACAATTTTTAAAAAATCTTTATTTACCATATCAAAAGTTTACAGTATACTTTTTCATGTAGTGTTTTGATCGGAAAGCAAAGCATTGCTTAACTCTATAAGATTACATGGGTGAATTGTACGCAGAGAAGTCATTGTCTTAAGGCATATTTATTTGTCGGAAAGATTTAAGTCCAAAATCCTAGCGTTGTGGCAGTTATAATTGTAGGCAAAACATGACATCGGCTTTGTTCTTTCGATCTTTTAAATAACTCTTCACAAATCCAAGTCAAACACAGAAACAGCTATTTCCACAGAAACAGCCAGAAAAAGAGGTGTGTCTATTATCTGTCTACCCTCTTATCGGCATAAATCTCCATTCTTTCCAGTTCATGCTGCGTGCTCAGTCGCTCAGTTGTGTCCAGTTCTTTGCGACCCCATGGACTGTAGCCCCCCAGGTTCCTCTGCCCATGGGATTTTCCAGGCAAGAATACTGGAGTGGGTTGCCATTTGCTTCTCCAGGGGATCCTCCCAACCCAGGGATCAAACCCATGTCTCCTGTATCTCCTGCATTGGCAGGTGGATTCTTTAGCACTGTGCTCTCTGAGCTGCGGGCCCTGGTGTGGGGTTACAACCACAAGGGGGACAGGGCGCATTCGTTGAATTCACACAAAAGTGCCTTACTGGCCAACAAGAGGCCCTAAGATGTGATTACTTCTCTCATCTTAAAAAATACTGACTCCCTCATTTCTATCGGTCTTTCTTCATCCAAAAGTCATCTTCTTAAGGAGGGCCTCTCTGGCTGCCTAACTAAAATTTAACCCACCTGCGCCCACTATGCACACACACTTTGTACAACATTCCCCTTCCCTGCTGGCTTATTTTTTCTCTTTAGCACATATTATCTGCTATACTAAGCCTTTTTCTCACCTTGTAATATTTGTCTCCTCCAGTAGAATGTCAGCTGTTTTAGGGCAGAGGTTTTGTATGTTTGGTTCACTGTGTCTACATTGTGTGGAAGGATGCCTAGAGCATAGTAGGCACTCAAATGTATTTTAATTTGTTTCAGTGAACAAATACTGCTGTTTTTTAAATGGGAGCAAAACACCTGAGTGAACTCTCCAGGCTGTTTCATCTTCTCAGGGCCATGGATCCCAACCTCTTACACTGGCTCCTCCAATCTCTTCAAATCCCTCCCAGAGGTCAAAACAGCCACCTGGCTATCACTTTCTTCAGACCACTATCCCCCTAGCTGGTCATTCCTTCCAGGTTTCAGTGATGTTCAATAGTCTCTGATCACCTCTGTTTTTTCAATCACTTCGTTAAAGTCACCTCCAGCAAGTTCCCTGGCAGTTGAAGTTGCCTTCAAGGATATGGCAAAGGAAATGGAAGGCAAAAATCAGTGGACAAGAAATCTTGTCTTTTTGTCATGCCTAGCAATTAAAACATACTATTTGGTGATGAGGAGACTGTGGTTACAAGTTTCTTTTCCAACACTTGGACAATTTAACTCGAAAGGAAAAAAGCAAAGTCGGTCATGCTGACATGACCCAAATGCTTAATTCAGTCATTGTGTTCAACCTTTCATCATCTTCCCAGACACATAAGAACAGCACTGATATTGCTCCTTAGATGCCTTAAATCTCCAGTGTTCAGATATCTGTATGTCTATACATGGAGACGGCACAGCAACAGTGCAAAGCAGGAGCTGGTCCTTGCTTCTGCCTCCCGCCTCATCCCATACAGACATACAAACTTATATTAAAAACCCCTTCACCATCTCCTACCTTATCACCTTCAGTCCCAACCAATGTGTTACAGAGAAAACATCTTCTTTTGTTATTACATGTTCCTCTTGCCTCCCTTTTACTTTCATCCCTTAGCCTTGTTCCTTTCACCCTTTGTCTGTGTGTATGATAGATTCACAAACATTTGTACACACATATATACTAGTTTCCCCGACATTTCAGTTCAATAGTCCAAATTTCTCTCTCCCTACATCCCTATTCTCCCATAATCAGTAAAAAGAGGCCAAAGGAGAACAAAAAATAGTGATGGACAAAAGAAATATTCAGATAATGACTTCTCTTTAACTTTGGATACAGTGATGTGTGGAGATTTTTAGTGTTTGTCTTTGAATGTCCTCAAAACTTGGATGACTGTGCTATCCTTTAAATGTAAGAATATGAACTTTGGAGATATATAAACTTTAGGTCTTACAGTAATATAGCAATTACATAGTCAGGTGAAATAAGTTTGGGGAGAACATGAGAAAACCAGAACCATTCTACACTGCTGTGGGATTGCCACGGGGTAGAGCCATTCCAGATACAATATGGCAATACCCAGTGAGAGAAAAACTTGCCTTCCAGCACCTGAATGCAACACTTTTCCTTTGTTTTATTGTGGCACACCCTTTGTTGGTGAATATGGGTCAAAATTCCAATCAGAAAATAAGCATAAGAAGCATAGGTCATGCACAGTAAACAACACACACCATAGAACTCCCCCAATTCAGAATAGCAAGGAAAACTCTAATGAACTGTTTAGTGTGTATGTACATAAATATACATACACAAATCTACATACATATATATCCAATACATATAGACATCCACACACACACACACACATTTTAAGAAAAAAGACCTAGATATAAACTGTGATATTATGAATTAGTGTGGTCCAGAACATTGTTAAGCAGCATATTAATGAACTTCAATTGATCTAGTACAAGATACAGTCATGTAATAAAATTAAATAAGGAAATTAGGTATCCTGTTCAAACACTTCTGGTTATAAAATCCATTCTCCTAAAAAAATAAAGATAAATGTAGATTATGTAGGATTATTTTAATTTTTTGTATTTGTTCCTTTTTTTTACAAGTTAAAAGCAACTTTTCTTTTTTTTTTTACAATATTGTATTGGTTTTGTCATATATCAACATGAATCCGCCACGGGTGTACTTATACTCAGTGGATATTTACCGAATACATGAGCCACAAAGCATTGCCTTGCGTGCTCATGAAGTCACTTCAATTGTGTCTGGACTCTTTGTGACGCTATGGACTGTAGCCAGCCAGGTGGGTTGCCATGGCCTTCTCCAGGGGATCTTCCCAACCCTGGGAAGGGCATGGCAACCCAACCCAGGGATCAAACCCTGAGCCTCTTACATCACCTGCATTGGCAGGCCGGTTCTTTACCACTAGCGCCACCTGGAACCCCCTAGTAGAAGTAGAAGGCAAATGACTGACTACAAAGGAGTGTAGACTCAAGAGCTAAACTGGCTAAGCTGAAACCGCCTCCACCAGCTTCCAGAGCCAGTTACTACATCTCTCTGTGGTTCAGCATCTGTACAATGAGAGCGAAAACAGGACCTACTCCATAGGACTGTTATTAACATGAGTGCAGTGTTTAGAATGTAGCACCTGGTACCTGAAAGGTACCCGGGTACCCATGTACGTTTATATTAGATAAAAACTGGAGAAGGTCTACATTTGGAGAATTAAAAAAGGCCTCACAATTATTTGCTTATGAGTATGTTTTTGCAAGAACTTTCATTTCTGACCCCTAAAGAATTCGTTTTAAACTTCCACAGATTTTTCCCATGAAGTGAGCCAAATGGTAAACACAGGACTCCTGAGAGCTTGGGGTCAACTTCTTACCAGCTCTATTCTGAGGCGCAGGGAAGGGGGAAGCCTCTTCAACTGTAACAGCCACTAGAACAAGGCCCTTCCCACCTCTTACATGCAACAGTATAGAAAGTTGCGGGCTGGGAAAACAGCCCTCCACGTCTGCATACAGGTCTCCCATCTTCTCTTCTCAGTGCTGACTTACTCCCTCCCACATGCCTTCCCATCCACATTGGTCCCCCTTTCCTCCCATCCCCACCCTGGGGCTTCCCATCTCTTTTTTTATCCCTTGTCCTTATTTCTTGTTCCTTTCTCTTTGTATTTGTTCTCCTCTCACTTTGTATTTGTTACCTTTATTTTAGCTCAGCTGGTAAAGAATCCACCTGCAATGCAGGAAACCCCAGTTTGAATCCTGGGTCAGGAAGATCCCCTGGAGAAGGGTTAGGGTACCCACTCCAGTATTCTTGGGCTTACCTGGGGATTCAGAAGGTAAAGAATCTGCCTGCAATGCGGGAGACCTGGGTTCGATCCCTGGGTTGGGAAGGTTCCCTGGAGGAGGGCATAGCAACCTAATCCAGGATTATTGCCTGGAGAATCCCATGGAGAGAGGAGCCTGACGGGCTACAGTCCATGGGGTCGCAAAGAGTTGGACATGACTAACACATTCACTTTAATTTTATCTTGTAGTTGTCCACTCCCTTTTACATTTAACTATAAAGAGAGGTAGGGAAATTAAAGAGCATGAGTGAATTGGAATAGTACCCATTTTTAAAAATATCTACCATGTTCCAGATCCTTGATGTTCATTGTCTCCAATCTTCACAATAACTTTGAAAAAGCTATTATTTGTTCTCATTTTATAGTTGAAGAACAGATACAGAGGAATTGGGTGACCTGCCAAAGCCACACAGAGAGAATTTTATCCCACACCTTTACAGCTCCTTCATCTGTTTTCGGCCCAACATCACCGCTTCATAAGTGAATTGAACTACTTACTGTACTTTTTCCTTGTTAACTTTTTATGCAACTTAAAGGTTAATTTCCATTTATAGTTTTTACAAAATATGTTCCATATTCCTCCTCTATACAATACATCCTTGAGCCTATATTACACCCAACATCCTGTATTCCCATTCCCCAGCATCTTTACTGCCCCTCTCCCCCTTTCAACTGGTAACCACAATTTTTTTTTTTCATTTTAATGTCTTTTTAACACCAAAACCATTTTGCATTGGGGTATATCCAATTAACAACATTGTAGAAGTTTCAGGTGAACAGCAAAGGGACTCAGCCGTATATATACATATATCCATTCTCCCCCAAACTCCCCTCCCATCTAGGCTGCCATGTAATATTAAGCAGAGCTCCATGTGCTATAGGATAGGTATTTGTTGGTTATCCATTTGAAATATAGCAGTACATGTACATGACCTTCCCAAAGTCCTTAACTATCCCTTCCACCTGGAACCATAAGTTCATGGGAACCACTGGTTTTGAGCTTTATCACACTTCTAAAACACAACGAGAACAAAGAGTTGAAAATAAACCTATTCTTAGAGACTTTTCAAACATACATTATCTTCGTACCCCCATGTACACACCCATATACATGCACACCCTGTAAATATAGCAAAGGATATACACTACTATGTATGAAATAGAAAGCTAATATAGAAACCTGCTGTAAAGGGGACCCTACTCAGTGCTCTGTGGTAGCCTAAATGGGCAGGAAATCTAAAAAAGAGGGGATATATGTGTACGTATAGCTGAACACTTTGCTGGACAGCAGAAAATAACATGACATTGTAAAACAACTATACTCCAATACAATTTTTTTTTTTTTTAATGCAGTTCCCAGGTCAAGGATTTGGGACCAACTTCACGGGCATTGACCTGAGCAGTCACAAATGACACTCACTTAGTTTAATGCTCTGCCATCACCATGATGAATTTTTTAATAATTTGTTAAAAAATAAGCACAGCAAACTGAGTGTGTGTGTGTGTGTGTGTGTGTGTGTGTGTGTGCTCAGTCGAGTCCAACTATTTGCGACCCCATGGACTATAGCCCACCAGGTTCCTCTGTCCATGGGATTTCCCAGGCAAAAATATTGGAGTGGGTTGCCATTACCTCTGCCAGGGGATCTTCCCAACCTAGGGATCAAACCCGCATCTCTTGGGTCTCCTGCATTGGCAGGTGGATTCTTTACCACTGAGCTACCTGGTAAGCCCAAATATAGCAAAGAAGGGAGAATAATGTCAAGAAGTGAGTAGAAAAGAAAGGGGCAAGGACACCAAGGGAAACCCTTGCCTGTTTTCTCTCCTTGTTGATTTTGTCTGTGATTAGTCGTGTTCATTACAAGTCATGGGCTCAGAGATTTTTAGAGTTCAAAGTGGTCTTGGAGTCCATACAAAATAACTTCGTTTTTCAAATGAGGAAGCTGCAACTCAGAGAAATGAAATGATTTGCCCCAAACACATAGATTTACTTTCTGCTCTACCTGGATATGGGCTTCCCAGCTAGCTCAGATAAGAATCTGCCTGCAATGCAGGAGACCCAGGTTCAGTTGGGAAGACTGAACCCAGGTCTGATACATTGCAGGCAGGGGTTGGGAAGATCCTCTGGAGAAGGGCTTGGCAACCCACTCCAGTATTCTGGCCTGGAGAATCCCATGGACAGTGAAGCCTGGTGGGCTACAGTCCAAGGGCTTGCAAAGAGCTGGACACGACTGAGCAACTAACACATACACATATACAATCTGGATCAGCTGGTTGAATTAATACTCATAAGAGGCTCATTGACCAGCAAGTCCTAGAAGTCCCAGCATCCCAGAGTGAGAGTCTTTCCAGACTGGAGGCGTATTCACCAAGACAGCCATGAGCCACTGGCACCTCAAACTCTCCAGGTGCCCAAGAGGAATCTGGATAGTCTTAATATACCTCAGAAAGTCACTGAGCACAAGTTCGTGTGCCCAACGCACAGTGAGGCCAGACAACACGGAAACGTCAGAGTTTGGAGCAGACGAAAGTTGATTTTAGGACAATGCAAGGAGACCTGTGGCTCCTGCCCCAAAAGGCCCCAGACTTTCTGAGGGGTTTCAGCAAAGCATTTTTAACAGCCAGGTGAGAGGGGGAGAGTCACAGAGTAAGTGGTCATCTTGTGCACAGTTCTCTGACTGGTTGACTGATTGTGAGATAGGTAACAGGGTGGCTAATTTTAATCAGTCCTTGGGTACCAGTAGGTCTGAGGGCTACATGCCCAAGACTATCAGGGAGTTAATTCCTTCTATTTGGTTGGTGGTTTTTAGCATCTGAAAAACTCAGGAAAGATGCATGAGATACCATTATCCAAGCACCTTAGAGAGGAACTACGGCAGAGGATGTGGGGGAAGGGTCCTGTTTGGTTACAAGAATTGGAAATTAGTGTTTCAAATGAATGTATGAAAGACAAGCTCTTAAGATATACGGCATTAACTTCTAACGCAGTTAGCCTCAGAGGGTACCGGATGTCAAAATAAACCTCTGTTTCCTTATAATTTCCAAAAAAAATTATATACATAGACACACATATATGATCAATGATGCAATGATAAGCATGAGTATTCGTTCCTGTAACTACTCCTCTCACGCAGTACCTTTCATGCTAAGTAACTAACAAGTATCGTAGAATTAGGATAGAGCATTAAGATAAACTAAGAGTGTCAGGGGAAATGAAGGGAAAAGAGTACAGATATGCTATTTTACTATCTTAGTATCGGTGTTAATGTCTTCTTGAAGGTACTGTAACAATAGTTGGCTCCTGGGCAGTTGCTGTTGTTTTTTTTAAGTTAATACCGCATTTATCAGGACGTTAGTCCCTTCCCACCTGGTGAGCAGCATGTCCCCTCATTGGAATCTAAGAAGGAGCTAGTGTATACTGAAACCAGATTTGATGCTTAGAAAATCCTTGAGCTGTTAAAAGGCACACCTGTGTTGTTTGGCAGCTGAGTTGAATCTCAAGTAAAGAATTTCTGCAAATCTCTGGTTCAGTCGGCTAAACTGGTTTCACTCCCACTGAACAAGTGTGGGGTGGAGGAATCCTCTATTTTTCCTTAACAACCATAATAATGCCAAATAAATAACTTCCGATGTTAAGTCTCAGCAGCTTAGTTCTCAAATGTGGAGAGGCTCAGAATATATTTCAGGCCATTTAATGTCTTTATGTCAAATTTATTATAAATTAGTACTATTCATATCAGAAAAGAAACAATGCTTATTTTTTTTGGAAAGGCCAAGTTAATGTTAATTAAGACGTTATCTTGAATAATTTGGAGAAGTAACTTTCTAAGTGTATCACTTTTGTGTTTAAATTAAGAATGGTTTGTTATGACTAGTTACATAAAAAGTTCAGTAAACTGAATCCTAAAGAAAATAAGGAAGCATTTATCAGTTGAAAGGTACTCTGTAAACGGGTTTTCAGATTAACTGCAAAGGTTATTTGGGACTCTAGAATCTTAAAGTGAAATAGGTCATTTATCCATTATTTCCTTTAAAAAGACTCTCTTCAATCTGTCTTCCTTTTTTTGGATTCTTAATTTGGATGATGTAGTTTCTTCTGACTAAACTGGTTTTGAACAGCTTAAGATATAAGACATTTCTAAGTAAATACTTGATTTACTACATAATATTCTTTAGGTGTTAAGCAAAGTTAATATTTTTCATCCTTCGGTCAGGTACTTGTGGGCTCTAAGAAGTCACTGTTCATAGTTAATATGCAGTACACGCCAGCGAAGAGAAGTCTGGGGCTGTGAAACCTCAGGGAACAAAGGATAAAAGTAAAAGAAAATTAGTCAAGTCCACAGGCATAACGACCCTAGTCTGTTTCACCTGGCAAAAGAACTAATAGTGCTGCCACACGGTTCATAATTTATGGGCTGTTTGTGGTATTTTCAACCCTTTTGAAGCTGTGTGTTATGATCTCTATAGTAAAAGAGTATTTCTTTTTTCAACATTTTCAACCAAGAAAAGTGAAGTGAAGTGAAGTGAAGTCGCTCAGTCATGTCCGACTCTTTGCGACCCGTGGACTGTAGCCCACCAAGCTCCTCCATCCATGGGATTCTCCAGGCAAGAATACTGGAGTGGGTTGCCATTTCCTTCTCCAGGGGGTCTTCCCGACCCAGGGATCGAACCCAGGTCTCCCACATTGCAGGCAGATGCTTTAACCTCTGCACCACCAGGGAAGCCCAGGAATATTCTTTTTCTCTATAACACAAATCATCCAGTTTGCTAAATTGACTGTTTATATACATGAATCTCAACTGGTCAGAGCTGTGATGTCCAACCTGACCATGCATTACAAGTTTTGGAAAAATCACTCCCAGAGGCACCCCTAGAGATTCTGGATTAAACAGTCTGGTGATGTGGCAGAGTCTTCCTTGGAGGTCCAAGCTAGAATTTAGAATTTGTTTCCTCCGAAAGCTATATTGCAATGATAGGTTTGTGGATATTTTAAGTACAGTTCGCAAAACTACATTATTTGTTAAATAAATCTGTGGGGGCTAGTCTGAAGCACCAAATTATTCTTCACAGTTGTTTTTGTAAAACCATGTGCCTGTGGTTCCAAATGATGGCATTCATAACCAATTTATTAATAAATTAGGATCTTCATGAGTCTTCAAGGTCACAATACTAGACTTATTGTGTGTCAAAAGTAAGTCAGGGTCTTGCAGAAAAAGAATCAACAATTTTAGTGAGAAACTACTATGAGGAAGACACAAGCAAAGACACTCAAACAAGGCCAGGAAATAAAGTACCAAACTGACATCTGTGCACGTTTTAACTTTTGGAAAGTCCATCGGGGATGTTTTGGATTATGACTTCTTGTGTTGTCTGAACAGTAAATTGGATTAAAAGAAAGCAGATCATCCAGAAAGAAATATGACATAGAAATAATGATGTAAATATGCTGGAGGGTATGAAACCAGAAAATAAAATCATTCAAAAATGGCAAATCATACAAAAGAATAGAGGACACCTTGTTGTCAATACTCAATTGTGACTGAGGAGGTTAGGTACGTGCTTCCCAAATTATTTCTAAGCTGGATCCCCTAGTAAACCCAGCATGACACAGCAGGACAAGCTGGGACCAAGAGGAGCATAGTAGTGGAATCACGTCTGCATTCCACCAGGTAAACTGTCTTCACCAGTATTCCCATTCATACAAGCCGTGAAATGGTCAAGCACACACACACACACACACACACACACACAGACACACTTCCCAGGAGCTGCTGCAGGGCCAAAAAGTATGACTTAACTTGTGTTTTCTCAGTGCAAATCACGGCAGTTGCATGGATGTTAAACAGAGACAGATTTGGACTCAACAGAAACAAAAACTCGCTCAAAGGCTGTCAGTACAAAACAAAACCAGAACACACACCTTGCCACGCGCTAAAACCTGAAGTTCTGAAGGTTAGAGCGTGAACTGAATATTATCTCTAGAAATACGATGATTGTGTTGAGTGTGGAGTGTGTCCATACAATCTCCAATGGTCCTCCCAAATCTGTTCGGATGTTTCTATAATTCAACCTTCTCTTCTCCAGAGACATCAAATCACTTCTAATTTCATTCTATACTCGTTTATTATTTTTTTTTAAGTGACAAAGGGGAATTGAGAAATTCTTCACAATGAACCAAAGGGTCCCTGCATAAACATTGTGAAGCAGGCTTGTTGTTCAGTCACTTAGTCGTGTCCGACTCTCTGTGACCCCATGAACTGCAGCATGCCAGTCTTCCCTGTCCTTCATTATCTCCCTGAGTTTGCTCAAACTCATGTCCATTAAGTCAGTGATGCCATCCAACCATTTCATCCTCTATCACCCCATTCTCTTCTGGCCTTCACTCTTTCCCAGCATCAGGGTCTTTTCCAATGAGTCAACTCTTAGAATCGGGTGGCCAAAGTATTGAAGCTTCAGATCAGCACCAGTCCTCCCAATGAATATTCAGGGTTGATTTCCTTTAGGAAACAGGGTTAGCTAGCTTTATTATAGCACTGATTTAAAGGTTCATTCCAAGAACTTTGGACCTCCCAGGTGGCTCAGTGGTACAGAATCTGCCTGCCAATGCAGGAGACACAGGTACAAATCCCTATTTCAGGAAGATTCCTTGGAGGAGGAAATGCAACCCACTCCAGTATTCCTGCCTGGAAAATCCCATGGACAGAGGAAACTGGCTGACCTACAATCCATGGGATTGGAAACAGTCGGACACAAAAGAGCACCCTGGCACCAAGAGCTTTAAAGGGACAAACAATAAAGCCAGTCTTTGTTCTCTCATTTTTGCGCAAATGTGTGACCTCTGGAGCCAAAAGTACACCCTGATCTTTAAGTTTACTTTCAGACAGCAATGAAGGAATGAGTTTATCTCTCAGTTGGATGCTAAAGGTGGAGCTGGTAAAAAAAAAAAAAAAAAAAAAGTAAAACAAGATGCAGAGAAGCTGAAACAGACCATCCTAGAAGAGACTCAGAAACGGGAGCTGGAAGGAACCCACAGGAAAATGTCTTAAATGCATGTCCTACGTGTAGTGCATTGGTATCAGCAGGCCAGCGTTGTGACTGGAACAGTCACGATCAGGACTGTAAAGAAGGTCCCCTTGCAGCCTGGGCTCTGCACAGACCGCTGTTCTGAATTGAGGTCTGTGTCACCCACCTCCCTGCAATGACCTTCTGCATGCCGCCGGGCCGAAAGGAACTGCAGAAGCTCAGGGCAAGGCTGACTTCGAGCCCAGAGGTGCAGTGATCGCTCCTTGACAAGCTGAACTGGGTCACCCAAAAGAGCGTGGCACGAAAACCTTTAGAGTTCAGCGGGCCAAGGGCTGCGTTAGCAGGCCGTGTCCTTTCCGGGCATCAAAAGCCTTTCTTTTTTTTTTTGTTCTGCTTTTACAAGATACTCTGAACGCCAAGCTACTGCCAATGGGTAGAGCCGGGGAGGGGAAAGAGGGTGGATGCAGCAGGTCGTCCACATTCGGCTGCCAATTTGTTCAACAGGAGAGCCCCTCTCCACGGTGCCTCGGCCCCGAGATGGCGAGCAGGGAGTGGGGAGCCGCAGGGACGCGCAGGGTCGCGTTGGGCCAGCAGGCTGGAGGGGAACCCGGGCAGCAGCTCCGCGCGAGCCGTTCCTGCTCCCCGAGGGCGCGTCCCGGGTCCGCGCGCGCCCCCTAGCGCCGGGTCCGCGGGTGGGCGGGGCGACGGGGGCGGAGCCGCGGGGCCGGGCGTGCGGGGGTCGCTGTGCGGCCGCCGAGTGGGGAGCACGAGAGCGAGCGCGGCGGCAGCGGACGGCATGGCGAGCACGGCGTCGGAGATCATTGCCTTCATGGTCTCCATCTCCGGCTGGGTGCTGGTGTCCTCCACGCTGCCCACCGACTACTGGAAGGTGTCCACCATCGACGGCACGGTCATCACCACCGCTACCTATTGGGCCAACCTGTGGAAGACGTGCGTCACGGACTCCACGGGCGTCTCCAACTGCAAGGACTTTCCTTCCATGCTGGCGCTCGACGGTCTGCATCCCCTAGCCCCCCAGCCCCAGACCCTCGCTCTCTCCCCTCCGCCCGCGGTTGGGCGCCCGCTGAGCCTCACGACCGCCGGCGGGACCCCCCCACCCCAGCCCCCAGCCGTCCGCCCCGGACTCCTTCCCAAGCCCGACCGCGCTTTCCCTCTCGGTCCCTGGAGGAGCCGGGGAAGAGTCCCCGGTGCCCGTGGCCCGCCTTCCCCGGACATCTGTCCCGAGGGGGCGCCTGTTTGAGCCCGGATCCCCGGGGCGGGTGAAAGGGGACGCGCAGAACCGACCTGGGTGGGGTGGGTTCCTCTCAGGCGACTGGGATGGAGGGAAGCAGGTCTGCTGTCCTAGGAGTTGAGGACTGAGTTTTGGGACCCCGCCTTTCTCTTGAGAACTGTTGGAGCAGAGAGTCACGGAGAGGCGGCTTGCCCTCTCCAGCCAGCACTCCCAGAAGGGCTGGATTCTGATTTAAACGGACTCGTCAAAGCAAAATCTGCTTGTTCTGAAATCCTTGTAGCCATTTCATTCGTGGCTTAAAAAGTGGGCTGGGGGAAAGGAAACATACTGCAGGGGCAACCCCCCTCCAAAAAAAACCGCTAAGTATCTGCAAATGGATCTGCTGGGCTTTAACTTTTGCTGTAAATTTTAGGAAAATAAATAGTTCTTGCTTGTGCAGCAGAGAGTAGCCGAATCCTGGCCACCCAGAATCTTGTGCGGGGGAAACTGACAAGTTCTGTGCGGCTCTCCTAAGTCCGCATCTGCTGCCAGTTGTTCATGAGACTGTTTTCTAGGCTGTTCTTGTTAGCTGCGCTGTATAAGGTATTGTATTAGAGCAACAGGTGTTCACAAAGAAAACTGGCTATTTTTAGTTTCAAGAGGAATGGTACCTGTCCAGGCGGTGACACTGATTGCTCAAGTTCTAGGCTCCTTGCTCCCAGGATTTCACAGCACATCGTTCCTGGCAGAAACTTTAAGAGAGTCATTTACATGAGTTCTCGGTTTGAGGTGTTTTCTTTTTCTTTTATTACCGCACAGCAAGTCTTTGTTTGCGTAGCTGAGTAAATAACAGACAAAATTTAACTCCCCTGAGATGGTGCTTGCCACGAAAAGCAAACTCTTGCTCAACAGAGGTATTTGGTGGAAACCCCGCCGAAGGGAATAGGTATCTGGTTTTAGATGAGTGACACCTGGGTCTGCCATGGTGGTGTGTAAAATAAGTAGCTGGGATGCCACTTATGGTCTGGAATGACTGTTGAATTTCCTGTGCCCTGCAGAGCACACATCCAGATAGATGTTTGAACAGGCAGGCTCGTTTCTGTGGTTTCCATTTAGGAATATGGATTGACAGTTGTTGTTCTAAACACGTTCGTTCTTCTCTTGTAACTGTCTTGTCACTGAGAGGCTGCCAGGCAGGTGCACTTTCTTCTATGGGACAGTTGGGGGACAGAGGTGGCAATCAAGAAATAAATACATCATGAAAATGATTGGGTGTAGAATAGTGAAGCCCTCACCCTGTGTGTGTCAGGTGAGAATAGACATCATGGTCAAGATCTGGGGGCATGGGAACTTCGCTGGTGGTCTGTGGACTAAGACTCTGAGCTCCCGATACAGGATGCCCAGGTTTGATCTCTGGTCAAGAAACTAGAACCCCCATGTCCCAACTAAGACCTAGGGCAGCCAAATAAAGGATTCCCAGGTGACTCAGTGGTAAAGAATCTGCTTGCCAATGCAGGACAAGCAAGAGACATGGGTTCAATCCGTGGGTCAGGAAGATCCCCTGGAGAAGGAAATGGGAACCCACTCCAGTATTCTTGCTGGTAAAAATCCCCTGGACAGAGGAGCTTGGCAGGCTACAGTCCCTGAGGTCGCAAAGAGTCGGACACGACTGAGCTACTGAACACACATACAGGCACACATATGAATAAATAAATAACTTTTTTTAAGAAAGATTTGGGGTCCAGAGAGGTAGTGAGGAGGAAGAAGAGCATACCTTTCAACCATCCAGCTCTAAAGAAGAGGCATGACATTTGTATACAACTCCGCTCACAAAATGGCCTTCCACGTGTGCTGTTGTGTCTAGAAAATGACTTTACAAAACATAAATGACATCACCGCTTGTTCTGCCTTGTTTTCAAGTTAATAACATAGCTTTCCAAGTCAGTACCTATAGAAATGACTCTTTAACGACTGCATGAATACTGTTAAATAAACTGGTTTATTTAACGACTTACCCACTGTTGGACGTTGGGTAAAGCCTTCCTAGGTTTTCACTGTCGTTAGCGCTTTACGGAAAACCTTTCTGTTTGCTTCTTTGTGCGTATGTGTGTTTCTGTAGTGTAAATACTGAGAAGTAGTATTGTCAGAGCAGCCTTCATTTTATTAGTCAGTTTATACTGCCAGATTAAGTCCACCTAGAGTATGAGAATACCCATTTCTCTCTACATTCTCACCACTAAGTTTCTCATCCAGTTTAATGGGCAGCAACCTATCACGTTATTCTTCTAGTTGGCATTTCCCTGATTACTGGGATTTTGACCATTTTATCATATACTTGTTGATCACTTTTTTTCCTTTTATGAGTTGCTTGTCTGTATCTTATGCCCATGGTTCGGTTATTTCCTCTTGGTTTAAATGATTTTTTTTTTTTTAGATTATAGATGTGGGTCTTTGATTTGTTAGATATGTTGCAATCTCAGCCCATTGCTTGTCTTTTAAATGTGGGTGTCTTTTCTCATACAAAACATTGAAATGTATCCTATAATCCAGTGTATCAGTCTCATCGTGCTGGCTCAGCTTCTCGTGGCTTAAGAGGGCATCGCCTATCCCAAAGTGATCATTTACTTTTCATTATCTCCCAGGATAATATTTGAAGGGGGGAGTTCAGCCACGCAGCTACATTTTTCCCTGTAGAGAGAAGTCAGTTCCCCCCACTTACAAGTGGAACTTCCCAGAACAAGCCCGTTTGCTTGTTGATGCTGTGCAGTGAACTTTCGGGGCAGCCACATGTGCTTGGATGCTGGCCCTCAGTCAGGTCCTGCCCATAGCATGGTCCACTTGGACTTCTTGATATTGCATTTGAAGTGAAGGGAGAAAGCTGCATTAGCAGGGGGTGTTGTGGCCGCAGCCCTGAGTAAGCCAACCCTCCCCTTAACCCAGGCAGAAAAATCCAAGGGAGAGAGAAGGCTCACAGTGCTTCCCTGTCTCATCTTAGGTGGAAGAACGTGTCTCTTGGACACAGAGGATGGGGTCATTATTCTGAATTTCCTGTATGAGGTCAAAGCTCTGATTCCTCATTGTCAAGAGGTATTATTGTTATCCCAGTTTTCCCTATAAGGAAGAAGCTAAATGCACAGATTGAATGTAATGCCATGTTAAGATTCCAACTCTAATTTCTGCCTAGAATCAATCTTAGTGTTAGAGACAGGAAGCTTTGATGTGTTTCTTACCACTCACCAGACACTTAGTTCATATTATTCCTCCTGTGAAGTAAGTGCTGTTCTCCCTGGGTTTTACAGATGAGATAGCAGGCTTGGAGAGATTAGGGAATGTAGTCAAGGATACACAGCAGGTAAAGAGAGGAACCGGAGCTGAAATTCAGAGTTCGTGTTTGCCCCTCATACCATCCTTCTCACAAAGGATCTGCTAAAAGCACATTCTTTTTTTTTCTTTCTTCCTTCAATCAACAACTAGCAAGAGTGCTGCTAGGAAATTGTCTCCACCAAGTGGATATTTTTATTTCTGCTAGTTGGAAAATAAGGTACGTGTGGAAAACATTTAACTTTTACGGGACACCTTGAAGGTTTCCTCCAACGGAATTCATTAAGGTCATGGTATTTTACTAATTGAAAAACCCACGGTTGAACGAGCTGGTGATTTCTGTTTATTGCTAACCCATATTCCTTTCAAAGCACCACTTGAACTACAGCTGGGAAGCATTTTAAGCTATGCTTTAGTGTTTTTTTTTTTTTTCAGTTTATGCCATCTATTTTTGTTAGTGGGAATGTTTGTCATTTTTTCCAAGGAAGTTAACTATAAATTATACTTCAGAGAACTTCTGAGCAAATATGTTCATGCCTCAGCACTTTAATGTGTTAATTAGCTATTAACGGTGTCAGTAAATTAGACCTGTCAAAAATAATAGCCTCCTTGACTAGGTTTTTACCACCACTTCACTTGAGGGTGTTACTTACAAATTTTGACCTCCGGAACTGTTAAAAAGCAAGGTTGTAGAAGTCTGCTTTGCAAAAGATAAACTCAAAGAGTTTGTGGGAAGTCACCCAAGGCTTGAGTCTGTGGGTGTTTTAAGAACCAGTAGCCCCTAATTTACAGACCTCGAGCCTACCAACAACTGCGTTCCATTTATGGCTGGCAGTGGAGTTTATCCCAGGAACTCCAGACCCTGCAGTGCCTTCCTTTGTGCGTGTGCTGTGTGTGCTTAATCGCTCAGTCATGTCCGACTCTTTGCAACCTCGTGGCTCCACTGTCCTTGGGATTTTTCATGCAAGAATACTGGAGTGAGTTACCACTCCCATCTCCAGGGGATCTTCCCCACCCAGGGATCGAACGCCCATCTCCAACATTGTGGGCGGATTCTTTACTGTCTGAGCCACCAGGGAAACCCTTTATGCATGTGATGAGTTAGCAACTTATTGCTACTCTTCTCATGGTAGGCAGAGTTACCTTCCCCTCCACATCAGGGTTCTGGTTGGTTCTGATGAAGGACTGACATCATCAGAATCTGCTCTCTCTCTAGCTCTCCTCTTGTGCCAAGAGGGCAGAGCCAGTCTTTTTGTAGGTATCAGAGCTGAGACAGGAGAACCGAGTGAGAAATTCAGAAAAAAATAGTATGAGTAATGGTTAAAGTTTAAAGCCTACTGTTATTTTCCCCAGTCATATTAAGGGGTGAATGCACCAGCTTGGGATTCTGACCACTGTGTACCATCTGGGAAAATGCATTCCACTTTCTGAGTGATCAAATTGTAGACTTAACCGTTTGCACGGCTTGTGTATTTTCTGTACACAAAGTCTATGAGATTACTAAGGTAAATGCAAATTATGGTGGATGATAAGGTTTTCTAGAATAGTTTTTTTAAAAAAACATTATAATAGAGGTTATGGGCTTCCCAGGTGGCATTAGTGGTAAAGAATCAGCCTGCCAGTACAGGAGATGCAAAGATGTGGGTTCAATCCCTGGGTCGGGAAGATCCTCTGGAGAAGGGAATGGCAACCCATTCTAGTATTCTTGCCTGGAGAATCTCATGGACAGAGGAACCTGGTAGGCTACAGTCCATGGGGTCACAAAGAGCTGGACATGACAGAGGCTATTAGTACTACTAAATCACACATACACTTTCTAGTGTGTTTAAGATTGCAGTAAGAATCAGCTAAAACATCTCAAAACCATAGGTTGAAACAAATGTCAAAAATTTTTTTGAAACCACACTGTCCCAGTAGCTCTGGTGGTAAGTGATGAGCTAGTTGCGGTTTCTCTGGAGGACTCTCTTTAACCTTGCAAGGGGGAGGGAGGTGGGAGGGGTGTTCAGGATGGGGAACACATGTACAGCTGTGGTGGATTCATGTCAATGTATGGCAAAACCACTACAATATTGTAAAGTAATTAGCCTCCAATTAAAATAAATTTATATTAAAAAAAAAAAAAACCTTGCAAGGAACTAACAGGCTTCCTCCCCCTGTGCTTCTGCCGCTCCCTGGGTTTGGCTGGGGGACTTGAGGATTGCAGCTTAAAATGGAGCTGAGTTAGCATTCCGCAGCAAACACACAGATCACCCTTGCAGCACTATTACTACCAAAATAAGCCTCCCTTATCCTGTTTTGCAAAAAATAAGTTTCTTTTACTGGGTTTTTTTTTTTTTTTTTTGACAGCCTCACCATCAGTAAAATTATTTTCTGTCTGGAAACAGTTCACACTATAAAATGAAAGATTGTTGTCCTTGCTTTCTGCATTTGGGGTGTTGTTCAATTGCTAAGTCAGGTCTGACTCTGCGACCCCATGGCTTGCAGCACGCCAGGCTCCTCTGTCCTCCACTGTCTCCCAGTATTTGCTCAAACTCATGTCCATTGAGTTGGTGATGCATCCTAACCATCTCATCCTCTGTTGTCGCCTTCTCCTCCTCTTGCCTTTAATCTTTCCCAGCATCAGAATCTTTTCCAATGAGTCAGCTCTTCACATCAGGTGGCCAAAGCTTCAGTTTCAGCAACGGTCCTTCCCGTGAATATTCAGGACTGATTTTCTTTAGGATTGACTGTGGTTTGCATTTGTAGAGGCCTAAATTTGTTCAATTAATTAGAACATCTTCTGGATACTCTTCAAAATGGATCCTGGGGATAGGAATAAAACTTAAAATTTTATTTTTTGACCAAGAAACATGGCCTGGAGGCCACCTTCCGGCATTATTCCCTGAATATATGATTGTTGTAGCCTTAGAATTATTACTTATGTGATTATCATAGCCTTTGCCTGAACACAGTAGGAAATGACTTGGTGTATCTTGGCACTTATGAGTTTTTTCAAATTAAAAAGTTCAATTCCAACTGTAAACCCGATAGATATTATGTTCATTTGTTCAACAAATATTTACTTACACTGGTGTGTCATCACTGTTTCAGAATATAGCACTGTTTCAGGCTGAAGTATACCTAATGACATTTTTTAAATGTATTCATTTATATCCTATTAATTTAAAATTTGTTAATGTCTGGACAAAAGCCAGTCTGAAGTTTACCATCATCCTGGCTGGGCAAATAAGAATATATGACTAAGAAAATGAGTGGTGTAGGAGGAATGTTCAAAGAAACCAACAGAGCAAGCTTTTAGGATACTTGGAAAGCATCCATTTGTATGCAGTTAATTTCATAATTATAAAATATTCTTCTAGGAACTAACCAATGCTTATTTAAACCCAGTGTTATTGTATGTGCCCTGAAAATTTTTTAAAAGGTCATGAAAATACATCTTGATTTAGATTCCTCATGGTTCATGATGATATTTCAGTTGGTCTCATTTATAATCTTTCACTAATAGAAGATGTGAATCTTTGGGAGCTCTGCTCAGTTGTAAGGTTTTCAATGTCAAAATCATCAAAACATCTGTTTTAAAGGTCTGATGTGCAAAGGAGTAAGAGGGTTGAGAGAACGGCGGATGAGGTTTCTCAGGGTGAAAGGCAGTGTCATGTGGATTTTGTAGTCAGATCTGGATGGGATTCATTCCAGCCTCTTACTCACTCATCCCTGGCATATCACGTAGCTCTTGTGTGTCTCGGTTTCCTCACCTGTGACTGTGGAATAATAACACTCAGAGATGTAGCCTGAGGATCCTGCATATGCCAGACTGAAAAGTGTACCACAGGGATTAACTTTCTTTCCATTCTTGCCTGTTTTAAGCTGTTTTAACCATTTTTCTGTCTTTTTTTTTTTCTTTTTTTTCAGAAAACAGAAAGTCATTCAGGAGGACAATGTAAAATGTGTTTCTCCCTGGACAGCCACATGTTTTATGCTAATGTAAATGCCCTACTGTAATTGCAGGTTACATCCAGGCGTGTAGAGGACTTATGATTGCCGCTGTCAGCCTGGGCTTTTTTGCTTCCATATTCGCCCTGATTGGCATGAAATGTACCAAAGTCGGAGGCTCAGATAAAGCCAAAGCTAAAATTGCTTGTTTGGCTGGGATTGTATTCATACTGTCAGGTAAATAGTAACTTTCTTCCAAACAAGGGGCTTCAGGATGTTAATGAAACACCCGGAGTCATAGTCCTTTCCTTCTGATGCTCTTTAGGGCTGTGCTCAATGACCGGGTGTTCCCTGTATGCAAACAAAATCACAACAGAATTCTTTGATCCCCTCTTCGTGGAGCAAAAGTAAGTATTCTTCTTAAGTCTATATGCTTATGGCTTACAGGAAATGGATTTAAAATCATCTTCTAAATTAAGGTACCTAAATTTCCTCTATGGCTTATGAAAGTGGGGTATACTGATAGAGGCTATTTGATGACATCATTTAAGAGCAAACGGTGTATGTGCTCCATTGGCAAAAGATACCCTGAATCACTGCATTACTGTTACAAATGTCTTGTAACATACTTGTCTGTAAATAGCTCAAGGCTTAGGATTTAGAACGCTGAAGCTCGTCTACTATACATTGTAAAACTGAAGTCAAATAGGGGGAAAGTGAAAGAGAGGTGTAAGATGGGGAGGAAAGAAGGAGAAAGTGTGATAAACGAAAATTAAGTGCTTGCCTTGATTGCTGTCCATCCAAAATGATACTTGCCAGCTTTTAGGCTGTGGGCCAGTTTCCATCGCAGTCATTGAGATGAAAACGAGACTGTGGTTCTGAAGATTAGAAATGATTAAATGATAGTGAATAAAATATTATTTTTCATTTTTAATCAGCCTTTTCCATTTGTTCTGTTGACTATGGCCTTAACAAGTTCTACCTAATAAACCTTTGTAAAGAAACTGTACATGATGCAGGGTCTTTAAAAAAAATTCTCTAAGAGTGGCACAGACACCCAGATGTGACCAGTTTCAGCTGCGGGTGAATGCTTTGGCACTTACAGACCAGTTCTCTTGTTGCTGTTGGTTTTTAACTGTGGCCTGTTGCTTTTTATAGTTTCCCTAGGCTTATTTCTTTGCTTTGGAAAAAACCCAAGGAATACCAAATTAGAAATCATAATAGATCAAACAGTTTGTCTTCCGTGAGAATATTCCCATAGATTCCTGTAGAAAACTGCTCATGTATGCATGTGTACTGCTATCAACCAGGCTGGGGATTTTCTTTCAGTCTTCAGATAAAATACTATAGAATTTTAAAAGAGTAATTACTAAAATGTCTGATCAGGATCCATTACTTTTTTCTGGTGGATTTAGGAATCTTTAGGAAATGATTTTTCTAGTAGTGTCTCTTGTGTAGTTCATGCATAAATAGTAAATGCTTATATAATGAAATATAATGAAAGTAATAGATAACACATGTTATGCCCCTACCATTGACCAAGCAGAGCATTGCAAATATTATTTTATTATTTTACTCTTACAATATCCTCTAGTAGAAGAGAAGGAGACAAAAATTAGGAAAATCAATTCGCTGAAAATTGGCTACCAACACAAAGTAAATTGATTCCGTAGGTCTTAAAGTATTTAATGTCTGAAGTGAGATTTTGACTTTGGCATATTCTAGGGGAGAGGACTTCCCAAGCTGGCATTTCCTAGAATTTAGTAATCGGAGCCTCTGATGTAGTTTGTGCATGAACTCGGAGAGGAATATGTTGGAGAATTGCTGCCAAAGGCAGAGCCAGCCCTAGGGGGACTGGGGTGAGGGCACCCCTCCAGGGGTGTTCTGATTATTTCCTTGGTGTCTTCACTGATGTTCGTGAGAGTAGGTTCCTTGAGATCAGAAAACACTTGTATATCATCTCTTATTTGCTTAGCATGGTGCTTGGTTAAGTGAAATCCTGATCTGCAGAGCTAGTCCTCTTGGGATTAGTAGAAAAGCCTTCTGTTATCTCAGCAGACTGGGGAAGCCTCTGCGAAGATGGAGAGAGAAGGCCAGCTCCTCCTCCTCTCCCATCTGTATCATGCATTC
The DNA here is from genome assembly GCF_023091745.1 of Budorcas taxicolor. NCBI lineage: Eukaryota > Metazoa > Chordata > Mammalia > Artiodactyla > Bovidae > Budorcas > Budorcas taxicolor. The sequence goes on from NC_068921.1 coordinate 73,202,592, forward strand.
ATCTTCCTAGAGCAGCATCTCTCCCTGCAGCCCTAGATGGCTCAGCTGGGCACAGGGATGTGTGTGTTTAGCAGTGAGGAACAGGTGTTTGCCACATGCTCTAGTTTAAATTTCTGGTGACAGTTCATGGCCTAATATGTGGACTATCTTGGAAAATGTCTTGTGCACTTGAGAAGAATGTTTATGCTGTTGTTGGTTGGTATTCTCTGTATATGTCTGTTAGATCTCATTAGTTTTTGTGTTAAGTCCTCTATTTCCTTATCTTCTGGCTGGCTGGTCTGTTCATTACTGTGAGTGAGATATTGAAATCTCCAACTATGATAATAGAACTGTTTATTCTTTTTTTCCATTCTGTCAGTTTTTGCTTCATAGATATTCTGTCATTATGTGCATAAATGTTTATGGTTGATATATCTCTTGCTGTATTAAATCTTTCATTAATATAAATAAATAAATAAATTTCTGGTGAGCAAATACCTTCCCTAAGATGCATTGAAAAACAGTGAGCCGCAGAACCTGATTTTGTTGCTGTTGTTTTTCTTAAGGATTCTCTACCATGTAAACTGAATCTTTGTGGATTTCCAAGACTCACCTTGGTTGCTTACGTTAGACACACACGACTAAGCTCATCCACAGAGTTCCCACCACATTCCTACTATGTGCAGGAAACTCAGGAGGTGCTTTATTGATGAGGGAACAAAATGAGTGGCTTCTGATGTTTCATTGGGGTGAAGATTGTGGCAGCTGCACCGTAAACAGTATCAGGCTTTGTATTCAGTGGCTGATTATTTCCGAAACCCTTTCTTTCCCACAACTTATCTGGGAAGATTTTTCTTCCTGCCTACAATCATTTGATTGCAACTGCAATCTTTACAGAGTTTCACCTGGCTCTGGTTGTGTTCTGCCATTTCCCCATTTTCCCCCCTTTTGTTTTGCTTTCTTGCTTTTATTCAAGTTGTGGTTATGTTTTACGGCTCTAGGATGGACTCCTACAAAGCCTTGAAAACTGTTTCTCAATGCTTCCCTTTGGGCTGTTTCAAACCAACTTCCTCCTTTTTATTAAAGCAAAATCTACCAAATTGAAACAAAATCTATCCTCCTGAAAGCTCATGGTCATAAGCACCCCTTGGTATGATTCACCCTATCATTTTGTTGAAATATACATTATTCTCACCATCTGTTGTCCAAACCAGTATCTTCCTGAGTGTCTTGCTTTGTTTTTTTCTTAAATAGACGGTTCCAAAGAATTGATTGGCATAAAGAAACTTCTCTTCAAATCATGCAAAGTTAGAGTATTAAACCCATTTCCTTAATTGAGAAAACAGAACATCTGATCTTAGATTTATTCTCTTTCAGTCAATGAGATTTATCAGTAACATTTTGGCCCTGATAGTCATGGTTTGGGTCTTATCATACTCAAGCCTTTTTAATTTCAGAGTTTTTGAAACCACAGAGTTACTTACCTTTAGCATGCTTCATTCCTGGAATACAGTTGGTTTCTACTTTAGTATCTAAGTTTTACTAAGGTAAAATATTTTCAGTGTTGTGGTTATTTAGTAGTTTAGAAATAAACAGCTGTCTGCTTCCTGGTAAATTCTCATTCCTGTTGTCTATCAAGTTAAATGCACAGCAGACAATTCAAGAAATATGTTTCTAGATTAGACACATTTTCCCAAGTGAACTTGAAAGGGCAATCGATCTCACTAGGTGGCCTTGCCAAGATATTTAACTTCTCTACTCTGTCCTTATTATAATTTAATGAATTATAGATGTTTGTTTACTTAAGCTTGTTCCAATCATGAGGTTATTTGGAGAATGAATTAATCCTGGTAAGAGGGTCATAAAGTCTCAGGTAAGGGATTCCATAGCAGTGCCAAGTGTTAAGAACAAACCGGAATTTGACTGTTAAATATTAAGAAGGATTCACTTTGTTCTGTGGTAGGACTGACCACTTGAGATCATCAGAATTGCTCTGATGCCTTTTTCATGCTGGCAGAACTTAATATACTTAGAAATCAAATGTTTGGCAACTGCGTTTTGTTTTCACTGACCAGTATACAAAGCCACGATTTCCAGTTTGCCATGCTTCCTGGTGACTCAGCTTTTACCACAACCCCTTTCCCTCTCCTTTTCACATCCTGGCCCACCTCTGTGTATCCTGCCGGAATTGCATTCTGGGTGAGGTGCCCACCAGGGTGCTCCCTTTGCTCCTGGTGCTTCTGTTACAATCCCACTGGGCAGTGGCACTTGCCTGTTGGTCCATCTTCCAAACAAGACCAGGAGTATCTTGAAGCGAAGACCACATCTTGCTGATTTGGGCATCTCTTGTATCTAGTCCATACTCTATGATGTTTACAGCAAGGAAGATTAGTAAGCAATGGTGTATAGCTGTCTGTCTGTCTGTCTGCATCCCTCTTAGGGTGGAAAGACTGAGCATGCTTGGGAAGATTTGGTTTAAGGGATGGGGGAGGGGAGACCTCAAGAATGAGAGCCCTGGATCCAGGCTGCCTGGGAGAGAACCGCAGCTCTGCCATCTTTTAGTGCTGTAGCCTTGAAGAAATTACTTGTCCTTTCTTGTGTCCTGTGTTCCTCATCTGTAAAATGGGGAGAGTGAGAACTATGGGTTTATCATGAGGATTAAATGAGATAGTACATTTCAGCTGTTTAGACTGGTGCCTAGAGTAGGCACTCAGTGAACGCTATTCTTTTAAATGGGACTGACCCTTAAGCAGAGGCTATTACGTAGCAGTTTATTTATTTTCCATTTCCTAAATTTGAGAATTCTCCACGAAGTTTCCATATGCAAGTAGATGCTTATTTAAATTATCCCTTTCTACTTGAGCCATGGTTTGGGAGGTGCCTGCCACTATTTCGTGGCCTTTTGGGAAGCTCTGGGTAGGAAATTTTGTGGTGTCTTGCAGATCACTGAGTAAGCTGTTAACTAACATGAATTGCATAAGGGAGAGGAGAATTTAGCAGCCTTGGGAGATACATGGATTGGTGGTCACTAAACAGCCTGCTTCTGGTACCTGGGACCCCAAAAGAATGTGGGGTATTTGGGGGAAAGGTGTGCTTGTAGATAATGCCTGTAGAATGCTTGTTCATATAAAATCCACCCATGTGGTGATATAGAGCTTGGATTATATAAGTGTTAGTTGCTCAGTCATGTCCAACTCTTTGCGACCCCATGGACTCGGGCTTACCAGGCTCTTCTGTCCATGGAATTCTCCAGGCAAGAGTACTGGAGTGGATTGCCATTTCCTCCTCCAAGGATTATATAAGCCTTTGAGTTATGTTTCTTTTGGATGGTAACATTTAAAAGATCAGTATACCAATGGAATTCAATTTTTAAAAGTTAACATTGATAATATATGGATGTACTTCCTAAACTTGGAACTTTTAAAACATATTTAGTTGTTTTAAGGTGACGGCAATGTTTTGGCTGCTACCACCCTTGATTAACATAAGGAGTAGGGCAGTATGTTTGGAAAAAAGTCCATCCTTGAGGTCAAAAGACTTGGCTTCTAGCTCTGCAACCTCTAGCAAGCTCACTTTTCTCTGGGGATCTTAAAAGGATGAGGGTTTTTTTTCTTTTGTTAAACAGTTTTTGTTTTGTTTATGGAGGAGCCGCAGTTTCTTTTTTCAAGTCCAGCAAGCCCTGATTTTAATTACTACCCTCACCTCTTTTTGTGCTGGGTGAAAAGACAGCCGGAGGGAATTCTGAAAAAAAATTCCATACCCTAGAGCCACTGAGAAGGCAATGAGCTGGGGAGAGAGGGAAAACTCACATCTTTCTGAAATGACAAGCCCCAAACATTGCACTGATTGTATCTTTTCTTATCGATCCCATCTTTTCCTTAGCTAAGGTGAAAAGGGAGAAGGAGTAATGGCTAAAAGCTTGGGATTGGTTTATGGTATCCTTTGCTATGCGAAAGCTTTTAATTAAGCCCCATTTCTTTTTTTTTGTTTGTTTTTATTTTATTACTCTGGGAGGTGGGTCAAAAAGGTTGAGATTAACTGATGGACTTTGCTATTCAGCAGAAACTAACACAACATCATAAAGCAACTAGGTGTGTTAGTAGCTCAGTCGTGTCTGACTCTTTGTGACCCCGTGGACTGTAGCTTACCACCAGGCTCTTAAAGCAACTATACTCCAATAAACATTAATTTAAAAAAAAAAAGCTCGAGGATTGGAATCAGTTATGGGTTTTAAATCCTGGTTCTACTATTTACTTAGCTGAGGTATGGGGAGGCAAGTAATTTAAACTCACTCAGGTTCAGTTTTCTCTGACGGTAGGAAGAACTATCTCTTAGAATTGAAGATCAAATATGATAGTACATGCCAAAATACTTAACACAAAAACAAAATCCTGCTACAGTGATCTGATGGTAGCTGTTGTTATGGTGGACTCTTACTTGGACCACATCTATACATATTTGGGAGAACATGTAATGTTTACATTGCAAACACATGTTCTTCTGCTTCTGTTGTTAGGCTTCATTGTCCTTTAATTATTTGTTTAATGTCTGACCATCACCTCTAGACTGTAAGGTCCTTGAGAACAGCACTGTGTTTTCTCATTCACCCTGAAACACATGATTTGAACAATATCTAGCTTGTCACTGCTCTGATGGTGTCACAGGGTAGGTGGGATACACGTGCTCCCTGTAGATGGCAGATCAAATGATAACAGGGCTTTGGGTGCAGGAAAGACAGAGATAAGAGGTGTTCCTTAGTCTGTTCCCTAAGGATTACTGTGCATGTTACTAGGCTAAAATAGGAGGTGAGTATGGAATGCATCAGAATTTAGACTACTGAGTGTGGTTCTAGCCCAGGCTCTCTCGTTAGGAAATGAACAGTAGCCTGGAGTCCTAGCACAGCCAGGTGAATAAGAATTAACTTCATCTAATAATTCAAGGTATATTTTAATGCCTTAGATCATTATGGTTCTTTTTTGGGGAAACTCTGGTCATTAATCTGTGCTTTACTTTCTATAGAAAGAAAAATGTTCTCTATTGCTTGTTTACTAGATTCACAATTATATACATGAATTCAGGTCATAAGGCTGCTTTTATGAGTCCTTTCCATTGAACAGAATGTGTGAGACATAATCCAAGAACGACGTTCTGATCTGTAAAACAGAGATCAGTCCTCAGCCTGTCGATCCTGCATCTGTCTGGTGCTAAGCAGACTGGTAGCCTTTCCGAATAATGAATAAATTTTGGCGATTGTAACAGCTCATAAAAGGCTGGGAAAGCTGGTCTAGGGCCAGGAAGATGTTGTTAACAGAAGACAGACCTGCAGCAGATCATCTGAAATTTGGATAATCTCCTGAGGCGCTGAAGTCAGCTTTTCAGTTTTACCAAAAGTGAAGAAAGATTTCCAGGCAGAGATGGAGTTTCCCAATGAATGTCAGAGGAGGAGCGGCCCGGAACAAACCTGAATGGATGTTACGTGGCTCACCCTCAGTCCTGTCTTTCAAAAACACTTCCATTTTTGCCAGATCACGCGCACTGATGGGTGTGAATTCAAGCCACTGTTGAATAAGTCTGCTGTACGTGTCTTTCAACAGAAGGAAGAAGAAAAAGTCTCTAAGAGAGAACCACATCACAGAATCCCTCACATCCAATTATTAGAAGCTACTGGTATAGATGTGGAATCTGTTTAACACTTTAGCTTTAAAATGGTTCTATTTATTAAATATTTGACTCTGACAGAATTCATAAAATGCTCAAAAGGAAATGATACTCTTCTTGGAATAGAATCTATATTTAGTGACTTCAAGAAAATCTAAAAATATGTTTAAAAACAGAAGTGAACCAGTTCCATGACCAGGGATTGAACCCGTGAACCTGCAGTGAAAGGTCAGAATCCTAACCACTGGACCTCCAGGGAATTCCCAAACCAATTTTTAATATAAGCCACACTGGTGACTCTTAAATCCCTTCAGAAAGTTTCAGTTTGCTTAAATGAATATAAAGACATAGTTCCCAACATTTGAGCTGTGTGGGTAGTTATCCTCTGATTTCTCCCCAGTTGTATGTTCTTTTTAAATGAATTCACAGTGCTGAGCTGTGATTTGAGTTCTACCAACCTGTGCCCTAAGGGACCACTATCAATTATTAGAGACTTATTTTTAACCATGATCCTGGCACTGGCATCCTGTTTTAGAAAGCTAAATGTTTAAAGAAAAATCTCAGACTGTTTTTTCCAGGAGTATTTACACTGAAAGTTAATATACTAATACATAGTTTCAGGAGAGAAGACAGCCTAAGCTCTAAGGAGAAAAGTAAAGAAAAATAGAAAGTAATGTTAAATTGTAATCCTATAATAATGTCCTCCATGTCGAAATGTTCAGTGTGCTCATCCTTTAGTTGTCTTTGCAGTAAGAGCATGACAATGGATGGACTGGATGCCAGCTTACTGTAGAAATTGCAGATATTTTAAAGAGGTCCATTGACCGGTACCTACAACTTGGCAGGCCCTCTGCTCGTTTTATTTGTATAATGTCATCCAAACATTGTACAAGAAGGGCCTATTGTGGGAATCCAGGATATCCTTTGTAGATGTATAACATATTTAATGAAGGTGTCTTTTATAAAACTACAGGTTAACACTCTTGATCTGGCCAGCTCTTTTCACCTGGACACTTCACTGTCCAGTCCTCTTTGAAGCTGGTTTTTGCGGACACTGAAGGCTTTTTCCCCACTTACACTGACCTTCTGTTTCTGCCACTGCCTCAGATTGGAGCAGTTGGAGAAGTTTCATGGTTCCCAGAGCCTAATCAGTGCTTTAGTGCAGAATGGGGGTGCTTATAAGCTCTTCCTTTAGCTCTCACCTTGATTCCCCAGGTAAAGCAATGCAAGAGTGAAAAAGAAGGGATCACGAGGCAGTGTGTATTATGTAACAACGGCAACCCACTCTGGTACTCTTGCCTGGAGAATCCCATGGACAGAGGAGCCTGGCTGGCTACAGTCCATGGGGTCACAAAGAGTTGGACACCACTAAAGTGACTTAGCCTGCATGCACACGCCAAGTTGTAGTGTGTATTATATAATTCACCTCTTCCCAGTTGCAAATGGAAGCTGTGAAATTAACAGAAAAGCCAGATCTGGAATTGGGCAAGTAGACCACCAGGCCCTTGTCTTGTGTAAAGGCTGCTTCCTGCTCCCACTGGCCGGCGGCCGGGGCCACTGTCACACCACCACTGCTGCCTGCCCCTGCCAGATGGGAGTTCAGACATAGTGACCCAGCACACCGAAAAGGATGAGACACACCACAACCCCTGAGATTTTGGTATACTTTCCTTGTTCTGTATTTGTTTCTCCATACATATATATATATCCCCTAGAAAGGATATCCTCCAGCCCTCCACGTGACTTCCTTTGTTGTTCTCGGTAGTGCTGTTTGTTGTATGGTGACCTCTCCAGGGCAAGGGCTGTCTTACTTACTTTGCATCTGTTCTAGTCATCAGTGGTGTACTATGGCCTGCCATCAAGGAGAGGCTTCATAGCAGGCTGTCACTAAATGATACTTTATTCATCTCTCACTGGACTGTAGTGATAAGCACGATGAGGCAGCATCTATCGTGGACACTGTAGAGGAAGAAAAATGATTTTTTCCTCTACTCTCCTAGGCTCTCTGCTGAGAAGAAAGATAGATTCATAAGAGAAAACTGGAGTTTATTTATATGTACCCAGTGGCGTGTAATTCAAAGGGTGGCTAGAACTTGGTCTTATATAGCATCTTAACAAAAGAACAGTACATCTGTAGAGAAGTGACAACACAAAGGAAAAAGACTTTGAGCTTCCAGAGGCACGAATTGTGGGAAGGCACGTGAGGGACAGTCCTAAAGGAAATCAGTCCTGAATATTCATGGGAAGGACTGATGTTGAGGCTTAAACTCCAATATACTTTGGCCACATGATGCGAAGAACTGACTCATTGGAAGAGACCCTGAGGCTAGCAAAGATTAAAGGCAGGAGAAGGGGACAACAGAGGATGAGAGGTTGGATGAAATCGCCAACTTGATGGACATAAGTTTGAGCAAGCTCCGGGAGTTGGTGATGGACAGGGAAGCCTGGAATGTTGCATTCCATGGGGTCGCAAAGAGTCAGTCACAATTGAGTGACTTACCTGAATGTAAGGAGGGAACTAATGAAAAATGCAAATTAGTGAAGTTTGTTAATGTAGGTTGCTCCGGTGCGACTTGTGGGCTAAGCAGGGTGTTCAGTGTGTCTGAGAATTAACTTCTTCCTGGTAGTGAGGGGATGGGGACAGTTCTACACATTTATGCCCTGCTTTTAGGCAAACAGGGAGAAGGCAGAGAGCTTTCCTGTTTCTTCTCAGTTGCTTTTGGTCCCTTGTGCCAAAGTGGCATAGTTGGGGTGGCATGTTCTGTCACCCTTTGGCACCTTGCACATGACTGCACACAGCAGATGCTTAACCACTTACTGAGCTGAACCAAAATAAAAGCAGAGGCAACTTTCCTTTTTCCATCTAAAACCTGCCTAAATAATTTACCCTGCACAACAGGATAAATAGATGGAAATGTTTGGGCTTCAGGCAGAGCCCAGAGGCAATGTGCTGGCAGAGCCAGGAGGCCTCACCTTGAGTCCATGGCTTCTGCTTTACCCAAAGGCATCCCGATGCCTTCAGCTTCCTTTCAGCTTCCTTTTGGGATGTTGGGAAGATACAATTGAGTGAAGGCTATAAAAACACTTTGAGAAAAGTATAAAGCATTCTTTACAGATATTATTGCTTCCTGTATAAGCTCCCATAGCAAGTGTATTATAAGCATTTAGTAAGTGTTGGCTAGTAGTGTTAAATGCTGTTTACTCCCCCAATCAGTAAGCTTTAACACTTGTGCTACTCTTCACAGGTATGAGTTAGGAGCTGCTCTGTTTATTGGATGGGCAGGAGCCTCACTCTGCATAATTGGTGGTGTCATATTTTGCTTTTCAATATCTGACAACAGCAAAGCACCCAGGTATGAAAAGAGACAAAAATGACCTGTTAAAAAGTACAATACTATTCTAAATTGTTATATGTGGGATAAATTATAGGTAGTTCTTATGATTCTTAGAAACTTCAAACACCCAGAATTGGGAAAGGTTAAGAATATATAGTAAATATAACATTTAATATGGTAAAATTATATTGAATAGAATATAGATAATTATAGTTAATTTAAAACACAGAGCTTGTGTTGATATAGGACAGAAACCAACACAATATTGTAAAGCAATTATCCTTCAATTAAAAAATTTTTTTTGATGAAGCATCAAAAAAAAGCAGAGTTTGACATTCTTACGTTCCAAAGCTATTGCTGTAAGTAGAAATTTTGTCTAACTTTAGGGGCATATTCTTCACTTTGGCCTCACAATTTTCACATAAGTGGAAATTGCTGATTAAGGTCATCACAGTCTCCCAAGATTCCAGGAAGATAAGTTTTATGTAAGTTTTGAAGGAGAATAAGTGAACAAACTAAGAAGCCATGAGTTTCTTCTGAGATCCTCTTAGTCACACTAGCTGTTCTGAAATGACATTGAATGATTTCTTGGGCTGAGAAGGAAGAAAGCTAAACATAATCAGGGAAAGATGACTTAGCTGTGACAGAAACGGGGGGATGTGGTTTCTTCCCATTTTTGTTTGTCCTACGTGTGAAAGACCATCTGCCAAACCGTTTTGCCTTTCAGAATGGGATACACGTACAATGGGGCCACGTCTGTCATGTCTTCTCGGACCAAGTATCACGGCAGAGAAGGAGATCTCAAAACCTCAAACCCTTCAAAACAGTTTGATAAAAACGCTTACGTCTAAAAAGAGAGCTGCCTTCAAGCTGTGTCTTGAGCTTGTTCTAAACATGAACTGTTCACAAAATGATGCCATCAAGGCCCTCCTATAATTAACACTCAAACTATTTTTAAAATATGAATTTGAAGAATTTGTTGATTCTTGGATGTAAATGTTCTTCTATAGTTACATACTAATCACTTTCTGTTGTGGCTTTCTATAAAAAAAATAAACAGGCTATTTACAAGATTTGTATATATCTTATACATCTGTGTTTAACACTAAAGATTCCAGCAGTGTTCGTAATGTAGCCTTCTTAATCACCCAGACCTTGCAGTATTTGTCCCCATTTTTTATGTGTTTGTTCCTTCATATATTAAACAGAGTGTATTAAGGAGTCATGACTTGTAAACAGTATGGGGGTGATCTGAGACTGTTCCTCAGATGTCTGGGTTGAATGGACATGTACTGGCTGGGCAGAGCCGATTGCTAGCTGCTGACACCTATCTGTCACCACTGTGCTTCTCAACGGCTGCTCCAGGAAGGGCTCACGGGGCCAAGATGCTACTGCCCACTACCTGGCTGGTCCTCCTTAAATACCTCCTCCTCCGGTATAGAGAGCAGATCTGGATACCCTGGACATGGCCGACTCTGAGGCTGACAGAGGAGGGCCTGGAGCCGCACGGTCCCTGCCTCACTCAGAAACAATGGACCGAGTTCCTGAGGACCTGTGTCGCTCAGGCTGTGTGTGGGGAACCAACTGGCAATGGAGAGACAGCATTTTTTTCAAGACATGTAAGTTCCTCCAGGGATCTCTGACCAAAGACAATGTTTTATTTCTCAAGCCAGCCCTTTCATCTCATATCCACAGGGCAATAGTTACCTCAGCCTGTGTGTGCCTGTCGCTGCTCTAAACGCTCTGTGTGCCCTCAGTCACTGCAGCCTCATAGCCACCCTCTGAGGTAAGTACTGTAGGACCCTGAACTGACAGAGGATGAAATGAAAGCAGAGAAGCTGAAGCGACTTGCCACAGCAAGCGACAAGACCTCAAGGACTTTGAACTGAGGCAGTCTAGGGTGAAGTATATAGTCTCAGGCTGTGGCTATGAATCGCTTAGCCATGTCTTCTGTGACTCAGGTACCCAACAATACCAGTCACAGCATGGGTGACCGTGATATCTTCCTCAAGCCTGAAGGACTTAAAAAGGAAAAATCACATTGCTTGGAGGTGCTCACTGAAAAGAAAATGGACGAGTTTATTACTGATACAGTAAACTTTTTTTTTTTCCAGACCATGATAGTACTTAAATACCTTTTCCGGGGATACAAATGAACTGGAAACCACTGAGGGAGGCTGGGTACTATAAGCAATGTGGGCACAGGGTTTGGTGAATGTGTGTTTAAAACAAATTTTAAAATTTTTAGAGCTGTACTGGTGAAGAAAATATTTTGACTGTATTGAATTTTCACAGCTTCTGAAGAATTTAGGGCGACAAGGAGTCAAAGTACAGAAAAACTGTCCAGAGCCAAAAACATTAGCCGTGTGTCTGTGTCAGGAAATATAAGGGGATGGTCCAAAGGAAAATGAGCAATTCTAGTACAACCTAACATGACAGGACTAAACAGAACATCAGCTTTTGCAACACAGATGCATAAAGACTTGTGTTTCTTAGCAGACGGCCATCATCGTTCCCCAATCCTTGCTGTTTAGGAATAAAGACTCGGCAGACCCAGGACTTGGGAGCTGAGGCCTGGTTTAAAGCCTGCTTTTGTCATTTTTCTAGTCATACGGCTTTTGGCAAGTTACTGTATAGCTTAGTTCCTCACGTCTTTAAGAAGAAGATTAAAATAATATGTCTCAAAGTTGTTCTCATCAAATGAACTAATAACATACATTAGAACAAGGAGTTCAACGGATCTAAGTGGATAAGTGAGTGAACACAGGAGCCCACGTGCCTTCTTAGGCATTGTTGTAGGTTACTTACCTGTGTCTTACTACAGTGAAGATTTGATGCAGGGTTTATTAGAGCTTTTAGAAACTTACATTCAAAGCAGGTATATTTGCATTAAATGGCCTTTATGGGAAGTTTTTAAAAAGGTAAGTGGCCCACAAGTAAAAAGGACCCTGGTGGGGCAGAAACAGATAAAGGAAAAATTGCTCTTTTAGATCAGCATGTTACATGGCATGGCTACCAAGACAAGCTTAAATCCTTGAATGAGATGAGTTTAACTTGAAATCAGTTCTAATAACTCAGCCACAGTCACAAGGGTGTCACTGAGGGTTTTACTTGAAAGGCTGACAAAACAAAGAGAGGTCCAAATCCTAACAGACCATTTAGTTAAAATATTACTTTTTGGGGGGAAACAAAAGTAGAGATAGTATCACAAAGTATAAAAAAAAATGCAAAAAACAGTTTATATGAACATGTTGACTATTGATAATGTCACTGTTAAGAATATAGCTAAATTAGTTTTGAGGTATTTTCGAATGCAGAAAGGGCATTTTAAAAATAAAAAAAAACTACAGACACATATGAATTCAGGACTGACTCTATTCTATTCAGTCTGATAACTGATATTTAAAATGGCTACATTTTATTCATAAAATATCCAAGGTCAAGGTTATGCTGCAGAAATAGTATTTTTAAGTTCTAAAACATGCTTACAGTGGCCCAAAGCTGCATATGGTAAAAGTACTTCCGGAAAATGTAGTTAATATGGGCATAACTATATTCTTATTAACTCTAAATTTACTTCTAGATGAAACATAAGCTGTCTACTCTTTAAAATTTCACTGATTTCCACCAATTCCATTTTAAGGATACTAACAGAACTTTATAGTGAAACACTTCCAACATGACAATGTACATAAGAAAGATTTTTTTTTAAAGTTCAGATGCAAACTAAAACCTGCTATTAGTTAAAAAAAATTCACTTAAAAATTAGTTGAAAAAAATACACCTAAACACTAGAGTACTGTTCTGAAGAAAAAACTTTTTATGACTTCAGTTGACACATTATTTTTAAGCAGCAGCAGCATTCTTAAACACCTTTATATGCTTCAAAATACTGTTGACAATTTGTGTGTATGTGTTTTTAACACTGTATTAGGTGCCATTAAAGAGACTCTTGTTCTCTGAGAGCTGGTTTCCTTGTTATTGCAGGAGATACTGTCAGGCAGGACAATCATAGTTGCGTAGGCAGTGCTGAAATAGCACGATACCAAATACTGCTGAAGTCTGGACGGACCTCCTGACGCACAGGGTGACGGTTACACGTCTGAAGAGTCGCTCCATTCAGTCACAGTTACTAAGCTGCTTTTCAGTGTACTGGACTCATCCTGAGGTCCTGTGTGGGAGACAGGGCGGGAGGGAGGGGAGGCCCCAGTGATTAAACGAGCACATTGTCCAGCCAGTAAAAGCTCCATAACTTCACACTGTAATTCGTCACTCGGGCCTGAGTCGGCTTGCCAACCCCACCCCCCAGCTCCCACAGGCTGGAGCAGGACTCCGAGGACCATCCCACCACCGCAGGACCGCCCTGTCTCTAGGTCAGCCTCACAGGGCCCTCGAAGCTTCCACCCGGTCCCCACCTCCTGGCATTCAGCACAGCGCCTGGAGGCAGGCAGCCATTAAGAGAGGAGAATAAAATTAACAAGCCAGGGAGGGCCTACATGCTAAAAATAGGTTCTCTAGCATAGATGAGCTAAAAGGTGAAGTTAGATCAAAAGTGCCTTGAGCCACTGAAACAGCACAGAGAATTCCACTTGAGCATGACTAGGGATGTTTTCTTTGAGGGGCGTGGGGTCATGGCAGTGGCAGGAGGAAATGTACTCAGGGCATTCTGAGTGTCCTGAGTGTCCCGTGTCCTTCCATAGTCACTGGAGCGTAAATGCGTCCTTATGATGAGGATGGATGCTGAGACATAGCACAGAAAACTTATGACGGTGCCAGAAGAGGTCAGTGTTAACAACTGACACACTGGTGGAGAGAAGAGATCAAGTGAAGACACAGGCAGCAATGGTTCATCTTAGAAATGCAGGGTGCGGGGTACAAGATCCTGCTATAAACAGACCAAGAGATGTGCATGTATTCATTTAAAATTATAGATGGTGGGGGGGCGGGGACTAAAGTACTGAAGAGGGGGCATGAGAGGTGCAGGCAGTGGAGAAGGAGCCAAGTCTTCATCTGTCATATCAGCACCTAGAAAGTTCACGTCTAAAATTGCTAAGTCTAGAAACAAGTCTGAGCCAGTTACTTGCAGGGATATAGGATGGCTAGGAGGAGGCACTGTGTGTATGTGGGGTGGGGGGGGTGGTGAGGGGGCACGTGGAAAAGAACTTCTCTGATTCAAAAAAATACAAATAATAGTTTCTGATTTTAAAAATTAAATGTGTTGAGAGGTTTAGTGACTGGACTTATTATTCAGACTCTAGCCTGGGTGGATAGGATCAATGGCAGTAAACAGCTTCCCTGGTCCTTCATTCCACTGGCTACAATGCTCCAAGAAGAATCTTCCTTGGAAGAAAATAACAATATTTAACACATAGACAGATGAATACAGGAAGACAGGAAAAAAGTGGCCTCATTTAGGTATGTATCAGAAATGTAAATTTCTAGGAGGCATTTCGGAGAAGGCAAAGGCACCCCACTCCAGTATTCTTGCCTGGAAAATCCCATGGATGGAGGAACCTGGTAGGCTGCAGTCCATAGGGTCGCTAAGAGTCGGACACAACTGAGCGACTTCACTTTCACTTTTCACTTTCATAAATTGGAGAAGGAAATGGCAACCCCCTCCAGTGTTCTTGCCTGGAGAATCCCAGGGACAGGGGACCCTGATGGGCTGCCGTCTATGGGGTAGCACAGAGTCAGACATGACTGAAGCGACTTAGCAGCAGCAGCAGTAGCAGGAGGCATTTACATGAAGAGTATTTGTAGGGGCACTTTCAAAAATAGATGTTTAAAATTTTTAAAGATAAAAGATTAGACACTGAAATTAAAACTTAGAAAATTAGTAAATAGATACTAAATCAGTAAGTTGTTCACATTCAGTCCTTATTAAAATAATGTTTTTTAAGTCACTCAGTTGTGTCTAACGTTTTTGTGACCCCACGGACTGTAGCCTGCCAGGCTCCTCTGTCCATGGGATTTCCCAGGCGAAAATACTGGAGTGGGTTGCTATTTCCTTCTCCAGGGGATCTTTCTGACACAGGGATCAAACCCACGTCTCCTGCTTGGCAGGCAGATTCTTTTCCGCTGAGCCACCAGGGAAGCCCATTAGGGTAGTCTGGTATTTATAAAGGCTTCCGGTAGACACCAAAGCTGCAAACCTTCTCCCTTTGGTCCTTTCGGGTTAGCTGCACCCCAGGCATTTGGCACTTGAGTAGAATTTGACTCATTCTTCACAGGTGGAGGAGGTTCCTTCTGTTCTCTCCCAGCTTTTCTCCCTATAGATCTGTCTTCCTCTAAGGATGATATGTCCCAGTCATCATCGTCCACATCTGTACACTAAAAAAAAAAAAAAGCGGAGAATAATGAATGTTCCCTAAAGAAACCATGTGTGTTAGAGCCCCTCAAACAGACTGAGCCACTGACGCTAAATGGTAAGAAGTTGGGAGCCTCAGAGGGTCTCTCATCTGGTCATCTCCGAGGGCGATGAAATGGGTTTGGAAATCTGTGCTTCGAAAGCAGAGGGAACCACCTCTTTTTGTCTGTTGCCGTGGAAATGTATGTTTCCTACGCAGCAATCGTGAATTTAGAAAATTCCAGAAACTATGTTGTAAAGTCAAGTCAGGATGCTCCCCAAGGAGCATGGGAAGGACTGTGTCTCCAGTGCACTTTCTAAGGAAGACACAGTGGCTCTTGACTGATGTGACTTTTTGTCATTTGGGGCTTGTGTAACACAAATGGCACTAACTTATGAAAGCAGTTGGACAGAATGTTCTGGATTCCACAGATGAGCAGAGGAAGAATTAAATCTAGTGTAAGCGAAAAATTAAAGAAACAGCAACTACTACTGGAAGACCCAGTCAACAAAGAGAAGCCCACCCAGGTCTCCATCCACAGGAGCACTTCCGGGGCCTGGTGCCAGATCTTGGAGTGTGTCCGAAGTCTCAAGGAGGAGAGCTCGGCTTTGTCCTCCGCTCGGGTCACAGTCTCTAAAGCATGTCTTATGACTCCAGCTGCCAAGTGGGGATAAACTCTGAAAAGTCCCTATTTCACTTCCAGGTCATGTCTTGGTAGCGAAAAGATTCCTGGACTCAGATCTGAAAGTCCAGATTCTGTTCAGTCACAAGTTTCTGTGAACAAACTACCTAATATCTGCCAGTGTCAAATAATACACGTGACGGGATTCTGAAAACCTGTAAAACCTGATAAGCATAGGATGTATTATTACCAGCTATCCTTTCAGTATCTTTGATTCCCTATGGAAATGCAATACTGAAAACAAGATAAATTAAAAATCTCAACCTCTACTATACTAATAATTGTATTTGTTTTACATTTCACTACAAAATACAATTATTATGATATATTCATTGAAAGATGAATTTGTGTATGTTTAACAAGTAAAAGTGACTTCACCTTTAGATCTTCTTTTAGTTCTTTTTTGATGAATGTGTCAGCAACATTAATTCCACCAACTGGCTTATTCATATTTCTGTGATTTGAAACCGTCTTTTCAACTTTTCCAGTTAATGTTTTAATGGAGGTTCCTATAGGACCCATAGAAAACAGGTAAAGTTTAAAAAATTAAATCTTCAGTTCCAAAATAATCTTACAATGTGAGAGAGACTGTGTGTCAGTCGCTCAGTTGTGTCCGACTCTGTGCAACCCCATGAACTGTAGCCTGCCAGGCTCCTCCGTCCATGGGATTTTCCAGGCAAGAATACTGAAGTGGGTTGCCATTTCCTTCTCCACAGAGAGTCCAAGCATCACAGATAATGCCTTTTAAAAAATCATGATCTTCTAGACTAGAAGAATAACATTTTTATTTTAAATCAAAAAAAGGAAGTCATTCAGACTCATGATCAGAAACTTTAATTTCAGTCAGGCAGCCTGTGTGAATGGATATTCATATGGTATTTTCAAAAGCAATTTTAAAAGTTTTATTTTACATATTATAAAAATACATGGTATATACAAATTCTATACAATAAACTAATTACATCTGATATGTTTACATATCAATTAAGAATACACAATTTTTAAGTTGCATTAAACAGAGTTTCTTTCTTTTTTTTCTTAAATGACACTTTTGCCTCTTCTCCTTGGCAAATTATCAGCAATCACCAACTTGGACCTCACGTTCCTTTAGAATTGCCCCATTTTCAAGAGGCAACATGGTGTGTTAGAACAGTTATTCTCAAAGACACACAGTATTAGGGATTGAATTGTGTCCCAAATGTGTATGTTGACACCCTTACCCCCATTACCTCGGAAGGTGACCTTACTTGGAGACAGGACCTTTAAAGAGGTAATTAGGTTAAGGTGAGGTCATTAAGGAGGACCCTAATCTGACACAACTGGTGTCGCTGGACAAGAGTGGAAAATTTGGACACAGAGGCACCCACAGAGAAAGTCAATGTGACGAGACACAGGGAGGAGACAGCCATCTACATGCCAAGGACAGAGACTCAGGGCAGGTCCTCTCCTCCTAGCTCTCAGAAGAAACCAACCTTGCCACCTTGATTGTGGTCTTCCAGCTCCTATGAGACATTCTGTGGTTTAAGCCACACAGTGTGTGTACTTCATTACAGCAGCCCTTGTATTTGTTACTAATATATCCAGACACCCCCAACCCCTTCCTCTCCTTCCATCTGAACATCAACTACTTGCTAAGCCCCTTCCATTTTTCCTCAGGCATCAACAACTTTTTGATTAACCCCATACTCTCTTTCCTGGTGGCTCAGATTGTAAAGAATCTGCCTGCAATGCAAGAGACCCGAGTTGGATCCCTGAGTTGGGAAGATCCCCTTGAGAAGCCAGTGACTACTCACTCCAGTATTCTTGCCTGGATAATTTCAAGGACAGAGGAGCCTGGCAGCCTACAATCCACGGGGTCACAAAGAATCAAACACGACTGAGGGACTAGCACCTTCATTTTACTTTCACATCGTTTCCTCGAGAACTTTCTCAGCTCAGATGCCCCGTATGGAGAGCTGAGAACCACTGTCCACAGAAGCACTGTGGTTGAGAACCACTGTCCGAAAATCAAAATTTCCAGATGGATTTTCAGTAAAGGAAAGCTTACCTGTGGGCTTGGGGGAAATATCAGAGTCCTCAATTTCACTTCCCTCGGTCCAGTCAGTGTCGCTTTTGACGACAGCGCTCTTTCCAAAATTACTCTTGTTGCTTTTAGACGACAGCACAGGAAGTACATCTGGGGAAGTGAACGCCTGGATGAGGTCGTCAGCATCCAGCTCCTCCTCGGAACTGAAGGGAGGAGTCCTAAACAAATCAAAGCCCAAACAGGGGGCGCTGTTTCCGTGTTTCAGGATTTACAGACAATACGGAGAAGGCAATGGCACCCCACTCCAGTACTCTTGCCTGGGAAATCCCATGGACGGAGGAGCCTGGTGGGCTGCAGTCCATGGGGTCGCGAAGAGTCGGACACGACTGAGCAACTTCACTTTCACTTTTCACTTTCATTCACTGGAGAAGGAAATGGCAACCCACTCCAGTGTTCTTGCCTGGAGAATCCCAGGGACGGGGGAGCCTGGTGGGCTGCCGTCTATGGGGTCGCACAGAGTCAGACACCACTAACGTGACTTAGCAGCAGCAGCAGCATGCCCCTTAAAGAGGGTGGAACTTTCTCAAGAGAGCCTAACAAATGCCTGCGTGGCCACAGAACAAGATGGCGGCCAGGCCGAGGCCTTACTATGCAAAAGGCAGAATGGTCATTTCAAATTTACATCTGCCAACCACATGCCACATGGCCTAGCTACCAAAGTGGACTGAAGTTAGGACATTACTCCTCTAAACTCAAATTTTGTATTTTTTTAATATTAGTTTTTACACACCTAAGAAACATATTTTATAGTGGAAAAAAGTATTTCTGGGATAAAACTATGCTGTCTTTTAAAATAGTGTCATTTGCAAAGAGTCCACACGACTGAGGACACACACAGGCATGCATGCATTACTAACGAAGATCATGGCATCCGGTCCCATCACTTCATGGGAAACAGACGGGGAAACAGTGGAAACAGTGTCAGACTTTATTTTGGGGGGCTCCAAAATCACCGCAGATGGTGATTGCAGCCATGAAATTAAAAGACACTTACTCCTTGGAAGAAAAGTTATGACCAACCTAGATAGCATATTCAAAAGCAGGGACGTTACTTTGCCAACTAAGGTCAGTCTAGTCAAGGCTATGGTTTTTCCTGTGGTCATGAATGGATGTGAGAGTTGGACTGTGAAGAAGGCTGAGCGCCGAAGAATTGATGCTTTTGAACTGTGGTGTTGGAGAAGACTCTTGAGAGTCCCTTGGACTGCAAGGAGATCCAACCAGTCCATTCTGAAGGAGATCAACCCTGGGATTTCTTTGGAGGGAATGATGCTGAAGCTGAAACTCCAGTACTTTGGCCACCTCATGCGAAGAGTTGACTCATTGGACTCATTGGAAAAGACTCTGATGCTGGGAGGGATTGGGGGCAGTAGGAGAAGGGGACGACCGAGGATGGGATGGCTGGATGGCATCATGGACTCGATGGACATGAGTCTGAGTGAACTCTAGGAGATGGTGATGGACAGGGAGGCCTGGCGTGCTGTGATTCATGGGGTCGCAAAGAGTCGGACAGGACTGAGCGACTGAACTGAACTGAACTGAACCAAGTACTTTTATATGAATACACACACTCATTTGTAATATCATGTCAATCATCACCCCATTTTAAAGTGAAACAAATTCAGAGCAGTATCCATTCATTTAAAAAATATTCACTGAGTACCTAAATTCCACACAATGTTCAGTTACACTACATCCCATGAAATAAAGCTCTTCCCATGAGATTATTACATGAAAAGTGCTTCTGAAGGGCGAGTTATCATTTACAGTGTCTTTATTATATTTATTCTCTCTACTATGGAATTCAATTATCATAAAATTAGTTTTACTCATAATTAATAACAATAATATACCTACAACTTATTGAATACCCGCAAGTGCCAAGCACTGAGGCCAAGTCCTTTTCATATGTTCTCATTTTAATTTGTAGAACTATCCTGTGAAAGAGGAAGCATCATCCCATCTTACAGATAGAAAAGCTGAGTCTTTAAACAGGTAGTCAACTGAATCAGTGTCACACAGTTAAGGAACGACTGAGATAGGGTTCTCAGTATCCTAAACAAGCCTAAAAGAGTAAGGTCTAAGGCTGTTAACAACTTCCGCAGGAAGCTGGAACACTAAAATTCTATCCAGATACACCATCATGGATCCAGCCACTAAAAAGCAACATCACGCATTCATCATGCTTATTGAAAATTACTAAACTAGGAAGGCGTGGGGGTGGGGAATAACAAACATGACTCAGGTGTGGTCCCACTTGTTAATGGAGGCCACAAGTGATATTGACTTAGGATAAAGAAATGAAGGTGTAACAAAGGAATCACAGATTAAATATGATATGTAATAATTATGGTTCTAGTGAACCACAATGAACATACTAATTTACAGTAAAAGGAATGTTCAGTGAAAAGAACTTTTAAAAACCACCTTTCCCTGCTCCCTCAGTACTCACACAATAGTGGAAGACCTCCTGGGAAAATGATCTTCTGTGGCATTTTTCTTAACTCTAAAAGCAAGAGAAAAATATTTCCAGCATGAGCAAATCATGTAATTTAAAATAGCGTTCTATGGAATTGGTGATTTTTACTTTATTAGAGGGTGAGCACTTATGAATCTTCCTGAACTGAGAGAAGGGTAGGCATTCCAAGTATGATTCTCTGTTGGGTCACACACTGCTGTGGGCTCAATGCCTGTGGCCCCCTAATATTCCTGCATTGAAGCCCTAGCCCTCAGTGTGATGGTATCTGGAGATGGGGTGATTTGGTTTAGATGAGGTCATGAGGATGGGGCCCACGCTGAAAGGAATTAGTGCCCCCGTAAGTAAAGGAAGAGAGACCAAGGCTCTCTTGTTCTCCGGCTCTCTTGTTCTCCTTGGCATATGAGGACACAGTAAGAAGCTGGCCATCTGTGAGTCCTGGGAGAGAAGCCTCCCAGAACCTGACTATGTTGTCTGGCACCCTGATCTCAGACTTCCACCCTCCAGAAGTGTTAGAAAATATATTTCTGTTGTTTAAGCCACCCAGTCAATGGTATTCTGTTATAGCATCCCAAGCTGAGACAAATATTAAAAAAAAAATGAGTTGAAAATACTCACTTTGGAACAGATGTTCTATCAGAAAAAACAGGTCTTTGTCTAATCAGCTGTCTGCTTTTGGGAGGAAGGTGTATTGCTTTGGGTAGTTCTCCAGTTGAAAGGGTGTCCATTTGAGAAGCACCATACCTGTCTGGAATAGTAGTGTCATTTGTGAGTCTCCACTGCATGAAAAGCAGAAGAAAATGCTATAATACTGTCTACATTGGCACTGAAACAAACAAGCCCATCTCAAGGGTCTAGAGTCCATACTACAGGAGGTTTTTAACCGTAAAAACACAATCTAAAATGCAACATTTAATGGTTCAAACAGTAACAGAGTTGCCGATTAAGTGCCAAGGTTTGTGAACCATATAAAATCATGAAATGGTTGCTCTATCAATATTTCCGCAGACATGAAATGGCAGTGGGTGACAGTCTTACCTGTGGACAGCAGTGTTCTCTCTTCAATTTTACAGCTGACCTGATGTTCAAGGAATTCTCGAATTTGCTGAATGTTAGGTATTTGTCTTTCTCGCTCATGTCTTGTTGATTCTACAGTTCTTAGCACTCTATTCAAGTGATCACTTGGAATACCACGTATATCCTGAAGGAACAAAACATTAAGTTAATCAATTATCCTTTGATGTTTTTCATTTCATGGATGTTTGTCTGCATTAACCGTGCCAATCTTTCGTCCTTACTGCTATATGTAAGATGGGGATATATAATACATGGTCCCAGCCCCAAAAGGAGCTCAAGGTGCAACGGGACACATAAGAAGTATGTAAGATTATACATGGCTGGTTAGGAATACTGTGCATTTGGGATCAGGACTGAATGCATGGAAGGCATGTGAGTGACTGATTATGACTGATTAACCAACAATGCAAGATGTGTGATAAACACTAAATGAATCCACAAGGGTTGGAGGAATTCAGAGATTCAGGCCATCAGAGGCCTCAGTGGCCCAAGAAGGCTTAAGGCGGAGGCTGGGCTGTGCCCTGAAGGATGGGTAGATGAAACAAGTAAAAAGAAGGGTGGGATCAGATGGGGGCACCTTGTGGGGAAGGCAGGCGATGAGGCAGTAACAGTCAAGGCGTCCAGGGGTTAATGCTGCAGAGGAACAGGTGAGGAGAGCAGAAAAGGAGACTGATGCCACAGTGAAAAACTTCAAGGCTAGTTACACCACAGGTAAGAAGAAAAGCATCAGGCTTTCAATTATGAAAATGCCATAATTTAAGAGGTGATTTTAGAAAATTCTTCAGGATTTGAAAGGTTCTAAGAAAACCAGTTAAAGAGTGATTTATTCATGTATTCGATATCAGTGTCACACACACACACTCCCATCTCCTCCCTCACCTTTCCCTCAGTCTTCCTCATTCCAGGAAGTGGCCCCACCACCCATCCAGCTGCCCAGGGCAGAAATCTCCATCATCAGATCGACTGCCACCTCCAAGCAGTTTCTCTGACCTCAATTATTCAATCCCTTCTACTTTTCCTTCATTTCACATCCTATAATCATTATGGATCTACCACCTGTTTGTGTGAGCAGGTGTTCAGCGCCTGTCTTCCTATACCCTGATGCTGGATGCAAAGACACAATTCTGTACAAATGTCAGTTCTTCCTAAATAATACACAACATTTAAAGCAATTCCAATCAGAATCCCAGCAGGGATTATTTTGGAACTGCAGCAGCTGTTTCTAAAGTTCACTGGAAAACAAAATATGAAAGAACTGCCAAGAAATTTTTGAAATAAGACTAATAAAAAGGCATGGCCTGTAACAGATACTAAAATACAGGACAAAGTTACTAAAATTAAACCAGTATGGTGTTAGCAAACAAATGCCAAAAAATTGAAAGGATAAAATTATTGAACGTCCAAAAATAAATCCAAATGTATGTAAAGATGTCCTTTATGATAAAACTGCTTTTTCAAACAAAGAAAGGGTGGGTTATTCAACAAAAGATATTGAAACAACTGGTCCAACTGGAAATAAGTTTAGATCTCCAACTCAGTGTTTCCAAACTTAATTGCTAAAGCCCAGATAGACAAAAAAGTAAACAAAAACCTATACATTCTATTTTTAAAAAGGGTGTTTTTATACTCATAGGATAAAAGTAAATGTCCCAAATGAAACATATAACCCCAGAACCATATGCAGCTGCAACAGGAGCTCTCACACACTCATAGGGATATTGTCAATGTTTATACTTTGGAAAGTTATTTGGCTACACCTACTAAAACTAAACATGTATAGTCTTAGAAATTTCAATTCTAGATATACATCCAAGAGAAAGGAATGTCCATGTCCACCAAAAGACAGTACAAGAATGTAAAGCCAAAAAGCCCCAAACTGGAAATCCAAATGGCTCTCAACAGGAGAACAGATATAATGTAGTGTATTTATACAACACAATGTTACAGTACAAACTACTGTGAAATGAAATAATATGAATGAATCTTAAAGAAAAAATCATAAGCAAAACAAATGACACAAATACTACACGGTGTAGGATTCCACTCATATGAGGTTTAAGAACAAACGAAACTAAATCTGAATAGCCACTGCCTCTGGTTGGGGAGTACGGAGCAATATCGACTTAGAAAAGCCAAACAGAGTCTGCTAGGATATTGGAAATGATGGATTTCTTGACCTGGATGGTAGTTACAGATCATGCACACACACCCCACATACATACAAATCTGTAAATACACATCTTTGTATACACACCTACATTCAGATACATACAAATGTATGCACATGTGTAGATACACATATACACATGTATGCATATAGATTCATGCACCTATGCACACATGAATACACAATATATACACACAGATCAACATATACAAACAGCACGTGCATCTGCACACATAAACACACATGCATGCATGTACACAATGAACACATGTCCATGTGCACACAATTGTACAAGCCACGCACACAGGTACGCATAATTTTGCATTACACATTCACACACGCACATGTAATATGTATACTCATACGCAGAAACAGGAATATATAAATTCAAGTTGTTCAATTCAGGTTTTGTATTTTATGTATGCAACCATTCAATCTGGCAACACCATGAAATATAATTCATTCACCCATTCATTTAATAAGTGCTGCTGATTTTGTAATAGACATAGTTTAGAGCTAACATCAGAATGTAAGCAGCTCTGCAACTGCCTAGAGGCAAATCCTGGCTCCTTCATCACTAACGTGTGACCTGCATCAGTGACTTCACCTCTGCAAAATGCAGATGAACTGACTTACCTCAGAGATCAATCTCTACGTTTAAATAAGTTAACACTGGGAAAGCTCTCTGAAATGTGTCAGGCACATGGTGAATGCCAGCAAAATGTTTAATGAATCATGTTGCATTAGGCTCTGGTCTCCAAATGTAACAGAACTGGCATGCCACCTCCTCTTCTCTGATCATTTATTATTTAGAAAACAAAATAAAACTAAACCAGTAAATATTCCCAAAGTGAGTGAACTTACTGCATTAATTCCCAAGGTTTCCAGTTTCTCCACCAAACTCTGCTCCAAGACGGTTCTTATTTCCTTAGTGAGGGAAGGGTTATTCTTCAAAGTTTTCCTTATATGTATCTTGTTGTCATTTAATTTCTGTTCATTTTCTCTTCCTAAAATAAGGTTTTTATAATGTGTAAAAAGGAATTAAACAAATGTATCAAACCTCTAAGCAGAAAATGGCAAAACACAACTTCTAAACAGCAAGCAAGCATTTATAATGTTTTCAAGTCTTTGAATATTTTAGTCATTCAGCATTATATATAATCCTTAAGTATTATAGCTTTTAAAATTATCTTAAGCCTGCTTCAAAACTTCAGGATCTTCAAAGACTTTTTCTTGATTACTCAACCAAATTATAGCTAGATAAGTAATGTGAGAAATAAGTCTCTAGAGATATTTAAAAGTTTAACATTTTATCCTAAAATTATTTTTACTACTTTCTAAAGAAATCATCTCTCCTAAATCCAGTTAGAATTTAGGTTTCATCTAGTGAAGAAAAAGCCTTATTTCTTTTAAATAATTAAGTTTTATGTAATAAATTTAGTGGATATTAAGTTCACATAAAATTTCAAAATGTGAAGATTATGATCTCTCTCAAAATACTTACTAAAATGTAAAAGAAATTAACAAAAGTCTTAGGAAAAGTATATTTTGTCTAAAACAACCTAAAGTTTGAAACAAAAAATAACAGGAGAGAGTCTCTCAATGTGTCCTTCCTTATTCCTTTTATTTCCTTCTAGAAAAAAATGTCTAGTTTAAGAAGGTTTGGAGAAAGGGGCAGGACTGTATGACCTTGAACAACCGAGTGCTTGTGTCAAAGGAAAATGAAGGCTTAGGAGACAGCCTCAGTGCTGGGCAGTTCAGACCCTTAGTGAACACCATAGGCAGATCTGGAGAAGGTGATGATGGTACTATTGTCACTTTGAAGCCTGTTCTCCTAACAAAAGCATTTCACCCAAAGAAAGTGGCACCAAATTCCACTGTCCAGGTCTGGGGCTGCAGGTCCCCACAGAGACTCCGCTCTTTCAAGGTCTCACCGGCCTCAGCAGATGGGATTTCTAGGTTCCCATGGCACGTGGATTTGCAGAATATCTTAACAACATGCCTTTTGGTTAAGATGCTTTCTAAACACTAGTTCAATTCCAACAGTAAAGAATATTTCTCTCCATTGTTAACAAATTTCAGGCAAAATTAGCCACATTATTATTGGTCCATTAAGTAGGAGGGAAAAGCCTGCATGATGATGCTTTTCTACACTTTGCTACCATGGCTCGCTAAATCAAAATTATGAAATTTTATATGGGTCGATATGGATAAAAGTCAGATGTAATCTTAAATTTTATATTCTCAGCATTTATGCTGCTGTTTTCCCAATATTCTGAAACTACAAAAAAAAAAAAAAAGAACTTCTGCCCTAGGAACTGAGTCCATCAAAACCTAGAGGGCTTAACTGCAGACAGGGCTGCCACTGACTTTGGCTGCTGGTTGGCCATCAAGTCTGCAACTGTCCAGGGCTGAAAGCAAAAAGAAGTACCAAGAGAGAGCCTGGAAGTCATAGAGCTACTATTGAAATAGATGCACCTCCTGTCTCAGTAGGGCAGAGATAATTCTTTGGCCAGCATCTCAGATACAAAAAAAAAAAAAAACACAGAAACACAGTCTGAAGAGAGGCTCCGGGACATGCGGCCACAAGCAGGGGTCAAGCAACACCCGGAACGGACTGGCCACAGTCTAGAAGAGTTGCAAGGCCGTTGACAGAGGTAACTGAATTCATTTGCTGGCTGGTCCAAGTTCACCTTCAGCCCTGATGACAAGTTCATTTTGATGCCTAAGTTCCCCCAAATGATGGAAGATTTCCCTCTGTCCTTAAATTCCTTCGTAAGTGGGTGCTCACTTTGGAAAGTCATTTGTGAATAATTAGAAAAACTTTTATACGATGAAGTCTTATGAGCCTGGGGCTGGCAAGACAAAAGCGAGAGAAAGAAGGTAGAATAGATAGGAAAAGATAATAAAGATAAACCTTTTCTGTAAAGGTGAAATGAATAACTTGAAAGACGATCAGAACTGAAGATTTTTAGGTAAAGCACATATTGTTTCACCAAGATCAAGACAAACTATTCTAGAAATCTGCATTTCCTCTAATTAAAAAACATAAAGCATGCCCAAGCAGATGGCCAGGCTAACGCATAATAGCCCATACATGTAATCAGTTATATCAGACTCATTAACGCACCATACCATTCATGGTAAGCAAATAATTGTAGTGCAAAGCAAGCAGTTAAACAAAACAAAAAGCAACACACAACAGAATTTCTGAGTTGGAACCGACTTGATCGTCTAGTACTCAATTTCCTCATTATTCACAGGACTCTAAAACCAGAGAGGTAGAGAATTCCCCAAAGGCCACCCAGCCAGTCCTGCAAAGGCTGGACCTGTTTGCCTTCTTCCATCACTTTGTCCTTTGCATTAAACCATGGAAAACAGAAAACCTGGACGTTAGTCCCAGCCACTGTCACTAATTAAACTCAATGACCTGGAGCAAGCTCCTAATCCCCTTGTGTTCCAGGTTTCTGAAAAATAAAATAACCCCTGAGATCCCTCCTGGCCCTCACATTCTACCATCCAACGGAAGTGAGATCAAGTCTGCCTCAAAGGATGAGTTAATTCTTGGTAAAAAGCTGTAGTGTTTTTGCAAATCACTGCCAAAATTCAGCTGCACAGGCATTTGTCTGCAAATGTTAGTACAAGCAGAGGAATTTATTGATGGCAATTAGCCTGCTGCTAGCCAGCTGGCTCCACGGAGGCACTAGAAAGATGTAGTCACTGGTTTCTGTAATAGTGCGCTGGGACTCAGTTCATCCCAGTGGTCCTCAGCACTCACCCATCTCCACCAGAGCTGTGTCTGAACACATGGTGGGTGGCAAAGATGAGTTTCCCAACTCTGCTCCCTAAATGTGGCAACAGCCAATGATGGTGTTTGCCATCAGCAACGCAAACCTTACATTGTCTGAAGTAGAAGAAAGCTAAAAGAAGCCCAGGCAGAATGTGCAGTGGGTGAAACCTAGAACTGAAATGGTGATGATGGACAAACCAGGAGTCCTCTTAGAACCTAGCTGACTCATTTTAAACAGTATGAACTATGTAATTGGAGACACTAGTTTCAAAATTTTGGACCCTATCTATGAACCTCCTGACATTTTCATTGGGATTCTTCCAAGAATGAGGGATCTTGTGTTCCGGACATCATTAAATGATACTTATGAAAAAGCAAGCATGTTACATGCAAGTAAAATGAGAAAAAATATCATGCAGATGTTACAGATATGCTTGATTTAGTCCCTTCTCAATCTGTATCCTTATACAAAAAAAAAAAATTGGGACAAGTCTAGAGAACACACAAGTTATAACATTAAGAATTTACATGTTACAATGTATAATTTTACTTTTCTTCCTAACAAAAATGATACAACCACAGCCCATATAAATATTAACAATTTAAGAATTGATGCTTTTGAACTGTGGTGTTGGAGAAGACTCTTGAGAGTCCCTTGGACTGCAAGGAGATCCAACCAGTCCATTCTGAAGGAGATCAGCCCTGGGATTTCTTTGGAAGGAATGATGCTAGAGCTGAAAGTCCAGTACTTTGGCCACCTCATGCGAAGAGTTGACTCATTGGAGAAGACTCTGATGCTGGGAGGGATTGGGGGCAGGAGGAGAAGGGGACGACCGAGGATGAGATGGCTAGATGGCATCACTGACTCGATGGATGTGAGTTTGAGCGAACTCCGGGAGTTGGTGATGGACAGGGAGGCCTGGCGTGCTGCGATTCATGGGGTCGCAAAGAGTCAGACACGACTGAGCAACTGAACTGAACTGAACTAACTGAAAGAAGTAAAATATGGTAAAGCATTACTAAGGAGAAAATTATGAAAAACTGATCCAAATATAACTGTTTTAGGATCTCTAAGTCATTAGAAAATATTATTAATAATGTAAATAAACATTCACAAACTTTAAAAATTAGTTGATAGGAAATAATTTTTATTATTACTGCCAAATAAAATGAGGAAGCAGTAATAACTTTAATTAACTCCCCAAACCTGTAACAGCTCTCAAATTCTGCCACTGAGATATTCTGCATGTAAATATTCCACATTCAGAGCTTAGACATTATGCCTTCCTTGCTATTAAAAACAATTTTTGAAATGGGCACTTTACTTATTCATTTGGTAGATTCAGGGTATGAGAAATGCCTATTGTGGTATTAATATTTTTATATAATCTGGCACACAACTGTGTCAATTTTTCACCTGATCAGAAAATCTTGGCACTGACATGTGGCTTAAATTTTTTTTTCAAGTTCCCTGACATAGAAAATTTCTTACTCATATGCTAAAAAAACAGTAAGGCAGGGCGGAACTATAACAGCACATTATGGGAACAGGATGCCAGAATACTACAGACAGATTGGAAATATAATCCAAACATAAATGCCTTCCTAATTTTGATACCCTACAATAAAACTCAAGTACTTCCAAAGCTTGGGTTTTAGCATCTAAATGTGATTGATGCAGGTATAAACCCTGATCAAGCTCATTGTTACCTTTTTCTTCCTCTGAAAGTTCTTCTATTGGTTCCAGTATGTGCGATGAGAATGCCTGTTCTATTAATGAGGAAAAATAAGAATAGCACAGACAGGACAACAGCAAAGTAAAGTCAGTTCCTTTCAAACAATTTTGAAAGACATTGTTCCACTGTACTTTAACCAGGCCTGAAATAGCAGGCCTGAAATGGGAAAAAAAGGTTAAGGCAAGGCAGTCAGTTAAAGTTGGTTACTTTTCCACAGTATCTGCCCTTTCTATATATTTTCTGTTAACTTCACTCTCAGGAAATTATATTTTTAAATAATTAGGTTAAAATTTCTTGCTCATCACCTTAGTGCCAGACATGATTTCTTTAAGGCACAAGGACACAACTGCAAAAATTCTTCTTCACTTATCCCTAAAAATATTTTTGACACATATATATTTCCCTTATATAATATATATATATTTCCCTATATCTTATATACATTTTCTTATATCTTATATCCTTATATTTTGTATCTATATTTTTCCTTATATAAAAAAATATTTTTTTTCCTTATATCTTAATCAGGTAGCTAAATAGAAAATTATCGAAACAATTTCAATTTCCAAACATAAAAACATAAAAAATTCCCAGGGCCCTGGGGTTCCCACTTCTTGTTAGCCCTAGGGCCTTCGAGTAGAAGGACCAGAATAGTAGAAGGGCAAGGAGAGGTCTCTTGGGATCAGCAGGAAGACTTAGACCCACTCTCATCATACACCTCTGTGTCCCTAAACAACGTTTCATGCGCTCCCAGAGAATCAACGGGGTAAAGCTGTCATCAACAGATGACAGATGAAGGTGGGCTCTTCCCAATCCCACCCCAGAAGAGTGAACAGGGGAGATGAAGTCTCTGGGTGACTTCCTGGGGAAATGTCACCGTGCACACACAAGAAGACCTGGGGCAGCATGGATAAAGCAAACCCCATCATCAGCAGAGGGAAGAGGAGGGCAGGATTTGGCTGACGGTCTAACTAACCACAGCAGTCAGGCATTAGGCACAGAGGGAAATGCAACCAAAAGTCTGGCTTAGGAGGTGCCTGGTTCACTCATTTTCAGCCTGGAGGCTGACACAGGTTTCCTGAACAGAGAGCTGTCCACCTGCCCCCACAAACGGAAGCCATTTCATTCCACCACCAGACCCCAGGGTGGGTGACTGGGGAGGGTAATAGTGGCCAACAATTACTCCCTGGGCTTCCAGGCACAGACCTAAGTGCTTTGCATGTATTATCTCAGATTTACTACCTCCTACTCTGAAGGTCTTCTAATTTATTAAAGGGTATTTATGGTACTCTATTTTAAGCATATAAAAATATATATATAAACACACACATATATATAATAGCTATGTTTAAGTGTTTATAACTAGGCTCTTACAGCTAGTTCAGCAATATACTCAACATTTCTAACACTGACTATATGGGAGAAATGCATTTTAAACTACTTTCAAATGAACTGTCAGCACACAGTGTATCAGTAAATAGGATTCCACTTTAATTCTGAAACATAAACACGGCCCCACCACAAAGGAGCATGTGATTTGAACCCTGTAACACAAGTGGTGAACACCACAAATGTGCTTTTGAATTTATTATTCAGCATCAAGATTTTAAAGTTATACATGTGTAACTATGGGTGGTGGTGGACGTTAACTAGACGTGGTGATTATTTTGCAACATATACAAATATCAAATCATTATATTGTATACCTGCAAATAATATAATGTTATATGTTAACGATACTTCAATAAGAAGTTTAAAAATTAAAAAAGTAAGGTTACACAAGTATTTTCCTAATTTGAACTGCTGAAAACAGAGATTTAAAAGGATAGCTAATTTCATTTTTTTAAGTCACATAGTTTATATTTTATTGTAATTTCTGAAAAAGACAAAAATAAAAGTTATGAGGAAAATGTTTATAAAATCTTACAATATCATAATATACATACTTATAGGGATAATCCTATGATTTATCTTTCTTGAGTCAGGATTAATGCCAAAATCTGACATTTCCTACAGTGATGCAGAAGGCAGGGGAAGGACAGATTCCTGAATCTGGGCTCCTACAATAATAAAGGCTGAGGAAGTGAGGTTGACCAGACCCCAGAGCACCGAAAGCAGGCTGATATCCCAAATTTGGGACGGGAGGCCTGCCATCCTCATGCTTTATAAGCTGAGACCTCCAGGGTAAGAGTTGAAATGCTCAGAGGCTTCCAGAAAAATCTTTATGTCAGTCTCCCACCATTACCTCCAGAAGAAAAACCCCCAGTTCTTCACCCAGCCCTTTCTCCACTGGCTGACTTTGTTGGACTTGATCGCCCCACCCTAGAAGCTACTGTTTAGCCTGTGCATGCTCAGCGACTTCTGCTCCAAAGGCCTTGGCTCATCCACCCTGACCACAGCCCAGTGGAGTAGCCAAGACTCTTCTCCCCATCTGGCAAACAAGGAAACCCAAGTCTACAGTCTCATGACTCAATCATGAATCCAGGCTGCTTCCAAACTCCAGGCTCTTGGCCATGAAGCTCCAATGCCTTTCCACCGATGCCATTTGGTTTGTTTTCCAGACATCGCCCAGCCAGTACCTGAGCTCATCATGTTCTGGCCTTTCTCTCTCCTTTGCTCCCCAATCACTCACACAGCCTTTTCACCAATCCCATAGAACAGCTGTTGTGTTCACTCCCTCCCATTTCATCACCATAACCCCAATCCCTAGGTAAGGAATCTCTTGTTGCTTAGTTGCTCAGTCATGTCTGACTCTTCGCAACCCCACGGACAGTAGCCCGCCAAGCTCCTCTGTCCATGGGATTCTCCAGGGAAGAATACTGGAGTGGGTTGCCATTTCCTTCTCCAGGGGATCTTCCTGACCCAGGGACTGAACCCACATCTCCAGCTTGGCAGGCAGATTCTCTACCACTGAGGCACCTGGGAAGCCTGTCACAAAGGAGAGGAGACCATTCAAGGACAGACTAGGAATCTCTCAGACTATGTCTAACATCACCAACTGATCTCCCAGCTCAGATTCTTTGAATTCTTCGTGCAGCTCAGCTCTCCAATCCTGCCATGCTCAGTCTCTGAACATTCAGCAGCTATGAAATGCCGCAAGAACGACCCAAACCACATCACTCAGTGGTTGCCATAAGCAACCTCAACCAGCATCCCTCCAATTTCTTCTGCACATTCCCCACTCTGTCAATGAGTTCATCGGCACCAATAATTCACATCCAGTGCTCTCCTGCCACCTTTTGCTGCTAATTTTTGCCTGTCTCAGGGGAAAGGAGCAGCCAGTACCCCTCTCCCTAGGGCAATGCATATCTTATAACTGTTCACCTCGACTCTGGACAACTCCACAATGCCCCTCCCACCTCTAAAACTCCCAGTCAGACCTGCTGAGACCTCTACTGCAGCTGCCTCTGGGATCAACGTCCCTTTAACACCCAACCCTGCTTCTCTCACGGGTGTCATCTGAGAGCAGTGCCCAAATCTCACCTGCAAACCTCCACCCTGAAGCCTGTGTCTCGGGGAACCCAACCTCAGGTGGTGAGTAATCATGAGATTTTTCATGGTAAAGGACCTCATCAAGGTTTATGATGGAACAAAAGGAAAGACAGAGAGGAAGCTGGACTAATTAATGTTGTGCAATCCGTGACCAACCCTCCCTGTCCCCTCCAACCCTCTGCCCCACCCCCAGCACCTGGGGAAGCTGCCACGGCTGGGGGCGGGGGCAGTGGGCCCCCGCCAAGCCGGCTCCTCACTCCTAACCATTGAGATGCTCACAAATCAGCTTTGATCCCAATCCAAGGGCTGTGGGCCTCATGCCAGGCTGGCATTTAAAATGAGCATTTCAATCACAGCAGATGCCAGCAAGGGAGCATGGCTAATTCATGCAGCCCCCGCCTGGGCAGGGCAGGATCCACATGGAACACGATGCTCTAAAACATCAGACTTGTTGGGACCTTGGAATCAGCCCCAGA
Organism: Budorcas taxicolor; assembly: GCF_023091745.1. NCBI lineage: Eukaryota > Metazoa > Chordata > Mammalia > Artiodactyla > Bovidae > Budorcas > Budorcas taxicolor. Next base: position 73,235,890 of record NC_068921.1, read on the forward strand.
TAGCATTCCATGCCTACCATACATGTCCCTGCTCGGGCGCCAAAAATATAAAACAACGAAAACACAGCCCTCATATAATGTCAGATAGGAGGCTAGCAATAACAAAGGAGAAACAAAAGAAACTAAAACACATGTTGACATATAAAAAGAAATAGCCAGCAATGCCTTATAAAAATCAACGCTAAAAAAGGAGGCAACAGAGAGATATTAACCTGACATAAATAATATGAATAGACAATAATTGTTAGAAATGATTTCCTCATATATTCGTATATAATTCGTATTGAATATATTCATATATTTATCTCTGTTACTGGTTCAAAGGGAAAAAAACCCTGCATGTTCTAAACACTTGAAATTAATAACATCCAATATGTGAAGAATTTATGCATTATGTATTATAAACACATGCCCAAGGGAACCAATCCCCCTGAAATGATCTTAGGAAAAAAAATCAGGGGCAGTAAACACTTCATCAATCAGTCAGTGAGTAAAGAGAATAATTACCAAAGGCCATCATACATGAACCACAATATTTCTGAAGACAAAAAGTCCAACTCAACTGGCCATGGATTTAAGTCCAAAGTAAAAGGCTAAATAGAGAAGTAGAATGAAGTAATCATTAGATTCCAGAAACATCTGTAGGTAAGACAGGAAAAAGATGGTCCCCCTCCCACTTTAATTCATTTAACACACAGCAGACCACAGGAAAACAATATATCGAAAACATACCATAAAAACTGCTAGCACCTTAGTTGTATAAAAATATGTTTATAAATATTCACCCTGTCTACTGGATCATGTTAATAACAATTATTACCCTGTGACCTGCTCCAAGACTTGGATCCTGGCAGCAATTTCATCCAGGGGTTCCTACTTTTTCCTTTGGTTTCCATCACATGTCTTTTCTAGATTTTCTCAACCAATCCCTGAAACTGTTTGCTTAAAAAAGGTGACTAGCTGCCACATTGAAAGTTATACAAACAATCACGTATGCCCTGTGGCATGTGCTGGTTGGCTGGTCTAGTAGGAAAGTCACCCTCTTACCCGATACCTACTACTTCCCACCAAAAATCACAAATGCTCCAAGAACTACTCAGAGTTAAAAATCTCTACTTGTGAGCCCAGCAATAGAGACATTTTCTACTTTATGACTGGTAGGTTTGACTAGTTCATAGTAACATTACATAGGAAGACTGCAGTTTTATTAACTGTTTTGCATTCATCAAAATGTTTTGTTTGCATAAATAATCCCCACAGAAGAACTTTTCAGTTAATAAGTTATCTAACTCAGGTGGAAACTGTATATAAAACGCTGAGACTTTGCTGAAACTTACCATGTGCCATTGTTAGACTCGACTTCGCATCCAGTGTCTGGGGGGCTGGGGCATTCACTGAAAAAGCATAAAAATGTAATTACAGGGTCCTGTATATACAGCATCAACATCTGAACATGAGGATAAACTAAGTATTTATCAAATTAGTCAAGGTACATTAATATACAGATCATGAGGGAACAAATGTTTCAAATGACAAAGATAGCACCAACTAACCTAAACCAAATTTATAACAATTTGAAATACAAGCCACCCTTTTCAAATATACAAGTCAGTGGGTTTTAATACAGACACAGAGGTGTACAATCATACCCACTCTCAAGTTTTTGAACATACTCATTACATGTACACCTCCCCAAATACCCATCTCTATTAGCCCCATCTCTCCTTCCCTGCAGGCCCGGGCAACCAAGGATCTACTTCCTATCTCTATGGATTTGCCTATTCTGGTCTTTACTTATAAATGGAATCCTACAATTCGTTATGTGACCTTCTGTAGTCCGCTTACTTTAACTTAGCATCATGTTTTCGTGTTTCATCCATGTTGAAGCATGTGTCAGCATTAGCATGTATTTTTATGGCCAACTAACATTCCATTTTGTAGATAGACCACATTTTATTTATCTGTTCATTAGTTGATGGCCATTAGGGCTTTTTCCACTTTTTGACTATTAAGAATAATGCTGTTATGAATATTCATGTACAATAAACCAATTTATAAGACTACCCCAATCACTGGGCTGAAAGACGCCTTTTAAAGGCATTAATTCAGCTACAGCCTTTGGAAGAATATACCTGATTCAAGTAAGACTGAAAACTCTTTACATCAAAATATCTCAGAAAATTAGATTCCACAGCCTTTCTTCTAATACTGAAATTTCTATCTGAGGTTCCTCTCTCAACTATTTGTCTTTACTGACTCTTTCCACAGCTTATTAAAAACAGATCTTTAATTTTAATCCTATCTAAGAAATATGGTCACAAGCCCCAGCTACCCCTGTAGGCATAAAATTTCATCTTTACAATGGCTAGTGTGAAAGTGTTCAACTTCTAACTATGGGTAAACTGCTACCGATTCTGGAAATATGGCCTTCGAACCTATCTGCAACTTGCTAAGCTAGATCCAGGTTTGACAAACTACAGTCTATAAGACACACCAACACCTGCCTGTTTTTGTAAATAAAGTTTTATTGGAACATGTTATTGTTTCAATGGGCTTCCCAGGTGGTGTTAGTGGGGAAGAACCCACCCGCTAATACAGGAGACTAAGAGATGCAGGTGCAATCCCTGGGTCAGGAAGATCCCCTGTAGGAGGGCATGGCAACCCACTCCAGTATTCTTGCCTGGGAAATCCCATAGACAGAGGAGCCTGGTGGGCTATAATCCATGGGGCCGCAAAGAGTCAGACACAACTAAAGCAACTTAGCACGACTATTCCAATATTGTGCTAAGTATAATTAAAATATAAACAACAGTAATTGAACGTCTTGTAATTTTTCCATACTTCTCTGAAATGCTTCTGTTTTCTCCTTAGCTCTACCCTTGGCACTTCAATTGCCCTCTCCTCCTCAGCATCTCTCAACCTCTTCAGCTTCCAGGACCAACATCAACAGGCCTCAAGAAGCAGTTGAGCATTTAAAACCATCAGCGCTTTCTAGTCAATTGTGCCCAGTTCCCAAACATGCTCATCAGTGTCCTTTCATCATTACAAGTCCTGGGCCCACATGCATGGCGTTCCGTGCCCGGCCTCAGGGCAGGCCCTCCCTTAGTATTCAGATCCTGTTCACATGCTTTCCTGAATGGAAAAAAAAATATTTCAACTAATATGAAGAAGACAATCCATGCATTTCTCAACTGTACAGATTATGTCTTTTTGGATTCTAGCCAAATCCTGACAGCTCTGGAAGACTGCGGTGCTGTGACTTTGTGAGTGACTGACCCAGGGGCCTTGGGTCAAACCCTGCAGCACGGGGTCTCAGAGATGCCAAAATGTGGTGGTCACGACACACAGTCACATCGTCACAGTGCTTTGCCTTGGGAAACCCAGAGCACGCCCTGGGGTGATGCCAAGGAATTTTTAGCCATTCTTTTATTAGGCAAACTGTTAAGGTAATAGGTATGGCTAACCAAAACCACCACAAAATCACACGGACATTTATTATAGTGGGTTTTAGAACCAGGTCATGTCAGGAATCAAAATAGATCGTTATGTAATCTCCAGACACACTGATGTTCCAAGAATCATCTCTAAAAAGAATAAGTAGAAGTTATATATGGGTTTAAGCACTTTAAAACTATCTTTAGAACCCTGAGCCTATTATAGAAACTTACTTGGTACAGTTGGGGCAGTTGGCTTAGATTCAAAAGTTTGCCAGGTTAAAAGATTCCCTGAAATAAAAAAAGATAAATTAATAACAAAACCCACAAGCTATGGGTTATATTTTGCTAGTGTACATCCTAATATTTTCCCCCAAAATACAATACATGAAATGTACCAACATGTAGCGACTTGTTACAACAAAGATGCAACAAAGATGCTTAACATAAATCCCTTAAAAGTTAACTTTTTCCTAAAATTATTTTTCAAATATTTATTCTAATTATTCAGGTTTTCCTAGTTATCTGAACTGTAACTATTCCAAGAGAAGTTACAGCCACCCTTTCCAAAACTTGATCTTAAAACAAGGAAAGCAAGTGTCTAGGTCAACATATAGCTCAATCTCATTTTACTGCACTTTATTGTACTTTGAAGATATTGCACTTTTACAAATTGAAGGTTTGTGGCAACACTGCGTTGTCAGGTGACAGCATTTTTAGCAATACAGTATATGTGCATTTTTTAGACATAATGCTATTGTACACTTAATAGACTATGGTATAGTATAAGCATAACTCATATACACTGGAAAATCAAAAAAAATTGTGTGACTCACTGTATTGTGATTACTGGTTGTATTGCAGTGGTCTGCAACTGAACCTGCAATATTTCCAAGACATGCCTGCATTTCTCATGACCCCAGAAACAGGGAGGAAATGCAACCCATACACCCAGTCCCAATTCCCAGTTGGCATCCCTCAAGTAGACAAAAGATGCCCTACTATCTGAGACAGATGGGAACCAAGACTGGGACCACTCAGAAGGCAATCAGGCAGAAGGCAAACTTGATGCTAGGATGGGAGACTCTGTACTTCTGACTCCCAGTCCCGCTTCTAGACCAGTTCCTGAATGTTGTGGAGATGGGTGGCTATCATTACTATTTTCAGTAGGCTGTATATCCCCCCACTATGCTTAGAGCAAACCCTCAACCCCAGCAGACCATAACATAGACTTGCCCATCAAGCCTCCATAGCACTTTAGGCTAATTAAGAGTTTACTATCAATAACAATAGCCAACACTGCTGAGTATTTAACAGGTGCTCTTTTCATGTTTTCCCATTTAATCCTCATAACAAGTCTATGATGTAAATACTACTAATATTCCAGCTTCTGAGCTGAGGAAACTGGGGCAGAGGTTCACAAAGCTACAAAGAGATGGGAGCTGAACCCAGCCTGCCTCTGGACTCTGCGCTTTTAATCCTAAGTCATCTAACTGCACATTCATCCAGGGGTACAGTTACTGAGCATATACTATGTGCATAACAATACTCTGATAAAAAGGACAGGAGACCATTTGATGACAGATTAGGTAATTGAAATTTTTCAACTCTCTGGGTTGTGGTAACAGAGCTCCCAAGTCAAAATAACTAGAGGAACGTCATCTTAGCACCCATGAACCGTCTCAGTCCCACATTCACCAACGTTCAGCGCACGGTTAGGATGGCCCACCTTGCCTTCAGCACTGGGATCCTGGTCCACTTACCTTTGGGTTCACTGACACTGTTTAACGGTTTACTGGTGAACTCCTTAATCTGCAAAGAAGAACAGTCTTTCAGCGATCCATGTTTGAAACTAGACAGGGATGTACTGGATGGTCAACAGATACTCGGCTCAGTAAATGAACCTTTTCACTAAATGCCCCAAAGACACAGGACATGTGGACTTTAATGACATGGAGACAAACGTTTTATAAAAGCAGCATTTGGATTCACCTGCTTCTCAAAGGAATTAGCGAAAGCAATCCTTAGGTGCCTTCACATTTATCCTGAATTTTAACTGAATAAATCTGATTGCTCTATAGTATTTCAAAAATACTTAAAAAAATTATTTTATTGACTTGGACAAACCACGGGGAGTGAGGAGGTGGGAAGATATTCTATCTTCATCTTATCCAACTTACAAATGCTCTAAAGACACGTTCTTAAATAAGTTGCACTTTTTTCAGAAAAATGGTGCCTATATATATATATATATATATATACACCAAAATACCTGCTGTCTCTGAGTGATGATCAGCTCGTTCTGTTCCTGGAGCCTCTGCCCTAGTTCTTCTATCCTTTTCTTATAGAAGACATTACTTGCATTTAGATCGTCTATCATTGAAGTTCGAAGTTTCTCTATATGTGACAGGAGCTGCAAGAAAATGAGGAAGAAAGGCATGCATATGGAACCTGCAAGTAAATTTCTTCTTTCTGCAGTTTGTATGTACACACCTCACCTTCTCACTGGCTTATGTTATCTACACATTGACTAGCTCTCTGATCACCATGTCCCCAGGCCCTGGCTGTTACAAGGGGCTTCATCTCTGTTCCCAGGGAGCTCATGGCCCAAAACAGACAACATTGATCATGTGAATGGCGTAGTGACCCATTACATGAAATCACACAGGGAGGAGCGGGGATAAAGGACCAGGCCACCCACAGAGCAACTCCAACCCCAAGCAGCCCTCACATATTATCCCAGCTGGAAAGCACACTCCCCCAGCCAGAGAGGCCAACTTAATTATTTTATATACCTAGCAGTCTCTGTCCCTTAGCAGGTTTTCAATAAACATTTAGTGAGAAATGGAAGGGGGTTGGGGGTTGAGGAAAAGAGGAAGAGAGGAGGGAGAAGGGTGGAGAGAGGGTGGAAAGGATGGATGGAGGAAGGGAAGAGAAGGAAGGGAAGCACAGGGCAGATAGATCCAAAGATGCACAGATTCATCTCTAGAGGGAATATCAGTTCTGGACAAGAATTGAAGAAAAGGAACTTCCCTGGTGGTCAAGGCTAAGATTCATGCTCCCAATGCAGGGGACCTGGGTTTGACCCCTGGTCACGTAACTAGATCCCACAGGCCACAGCTAAGATCCTGCATGCTGCAAAAGACCCAGCCCAGCCAAATTAATTAACTAAATATTTTTTGAAAAAGAATACAAGAATTTGGTTTCAAAAATTCAAGGAAACATTCTTAAAGCAATTTCAGACGTTGCTTAAAAGGAGGAGAAAAAACCCTTGGTAAATGGCACGAAGCACATTCCAATTCTGTGGCTTGGGAATGGAGACAGGGAAGTGCAGGTCAGAAAAGGCGGGTAACTGTGTTGAGAGGAGCACAGAGAGAGCCTGAAGCAGCATTTCCTAACTGGAGAGGTTCGTTTGTTTTTTAAACAAACACTCAACACGTTTTAAAGGCTAAAACGTTAAGCATATCTTGTTGAATCTACACCACAGCATCATGGATACATATTTTGACTATGTTGTTCAGATGGGGAAACTCAGGTCTAGAGAGGTAAGTAGCTGACCCACATGCAGACAGCTGGAGGAGGGAAGAGCCCAGATCTCAGCTTTCCTGTCTTCCAAGTCCACACTCTCAAACTTAGTGTCTGTGTCATGAGATGTGTTAAGAAATTGTGCATGCGTGCTCAGCTGCCCAGGCTTATTTGACTCTTTGTGACCCTATGGACTGTACACCGCCAGGCTCCTCTGTCCTTGGGATTTCCCAGGAAAGAATACTGGATCGGGCTGCCATTTCCTCCTCCAAGGGATCTTCCTGACCCAGGGATGGAACCCGTGTCTCCTGCATCTCCTGCACTGGCAGACAGATTCTTTACCAATGAGCCACTTGGGAATCCCTATTCACAAGAGTGAACAAGAATGAACCCTAAAATAATGGTAGACTTTGGGGGATAATGAATAAATGAATGAAGTCGCTCAGTCGTGTCTAACTCTTTGCAACCCCACGGACTGTAACCTACCAGGCTCCTCTGTCCATGGGATTTTCCAGGCAATAGTCCTGGAGTGGATTGCCATTTCCTTCTCCAGGGGATCTTCCCAACCCAGGAATCGAACCTGAGCCACCCGGGAAGTCTTTGGGGGATAATGACATATCAATATAGATTCATCAGTTGTAACAAATGTATCACTCTGGTACAGGGTGTTGATAATACGGGAGGCAGTACATGGCGGGGGTGTGGGGGGTGGGGTATTTGGGAACTCTGCATTTCCTCTTCAATGTTGCTGTGAACCTAAAACTACTCTAAAAATAATCTAATTTACATTTAATAGACACATAGCAAAAACCAACAACAAAAAGTTAAAGCTCTCCATCAATACATAGCAGGGTCTTCCCTCTGAAGGGCTGTGTGCTCATATGAGCCCAGACAAACAATAGGTTGAACCAAGTTACAAAGGTTTCCTGGGTAAAGACTAGAAAGAAACCTTACATATCCCAATGGATGCTAACAATCTCAATGACAGGAGAACACTGTCAAGAACCTTCCCCACATTTTCAGAGACCACTGTAAGAGTGCCCCTCCCAAGACAGTCTGGGAAATCCTGAGCAGGAAAGCAGAAGGCGAAGCCAGTAAAAATGTCCAGGGGTCTAGGGGGAGGTTTAGGATCAACAATATGGGGACTCATTGCAGGACCCAAAGAGAAGGAGGACTTAAGAAAAATGATGGGATGGCATCCTTTTGATACTGGAATTAAGAACTGACCAAGAAGGTACAGAAAGAGTCTGCTGAGAGAGGAATGTGCTAGTCTGAAGATGAGGACTAGCCAGAACTTATTTCAAAAAGCTGGTGGCCCTGGAGCTCATTTCTTTTCCTTTTTTAATTAACTAATTCATTAATTTTTGGTTGCAGTGGGTCTTCATTGCTGCAGGAGGGCATTCTCTAGTTGGGGCGAGCAGGGGCTACTCCTCATTGCAGTGCGTGGGTTTCTCATTCCAGCAGCTTCTCCAGTTGTGGACCACGGGCTCTAGGCACGGGGCTTCAGTAGTTGTGGCTCTCGGGCCCTAGAGCCCAGGTGCACGGGCTTAGCTGCCCTGTGGTACATGAAGTCGTCCCGGACCAGGGATCAAACCCGTGTCCCCTGCATTGGCGAGCAGATTCTTATCCACTATACCACCAGGGAAGTCCTAGAGTTCACTTCTTGTGACTTTCTACCACTGCGAGTTTTACATTTTTTTTCTCTACCAGCCACATCACCCCATTCTGCTGCCCTTTTACTACGTGACCATTCCACAACGTCCCAAGCTCTGAGTCTTCTGTTGGGTGGAAAAGGGCATGCCACCATTTACCTGTGGTTCCCTTTGAACTCCTACCACTGCTATTTAAAAACAAAACCAAAAAAAAAAAGACTGCCAAGAATTTAGGTAAAGCAATAAAAAGTTGGCAAACGCAACTTCCCGTAAGCAGAGAAATACAATATGTGCATTGTAGGAACACAGTAGGCACCAATCATGTGGAATAATTGATAGTCAGGTCTCGGGCACAGATTACTAAACCTGAGGGAATTCGCCCCTCTGCTGGGGTTTAGGAGGAATGAAGGGAGAAGCAAGGAGCTTCTGAACAAGCAAAGCCAACAGACGAGGGAGCAGCGTAGCCTGCTGGCAGCACCAAAACTCCCCGCTCCCAGCACACGGGGCGAGGTGCCTCCCTCAGAACCAGACCTTCCCTTCCTCTCTGTCACCACCTGCAGGGGCCAAGTGGAAACATCTACAGCTTACACAGCAGTCTAGCTAGAAAGCCACTGAAATTCCCACAGCTGCCTGGAATGCAAGAGGCTTAAAGGAGCAAGGGCTAAAATCACCTATTAAAAACAAAACCTGAATTTCTGTCCCTAAACCCCTGTGTGCTAAAGAAGCCTTGAAGAATAAAAGTAGGACTTCAAATCGTAAGAGCAGTGGTTCAAACCATGGATCCAAAACACAATGATCTGGGGTCTGCTGCTGTTGTTATTGGTGTTTATTTTTTTCCAAACTCTGCATGTCCCAGACTCACCTGCCGAATGAGTCTCGGGAACTGCTGCCTTAGAGCATCTCAAAGGAAAGATTCAGGGTTCTTACAGAAAAGCAACTGCTCTAAGTTGTCTGTTTCCCTCCCCTGCTGGCTAAGTGCCTCAAGAATGACAGGTGAACAAGGCAGCGGGGCAGATAAGCAGGGACCCAAGGTTAAGAGGATCTGGATTCAAATATCACACTCACACTAACAGAAAGCTCTTTCCACCCACTCTTCTGCCCCCTACAATTAGCATCCCTCTCTCTGCAAAAAAAAAAAAAAAAAAAAAGAAGGCTGAGTGATCCCCTTGTTGGCCACCTATCAACCTTCTGCATTCATTTAGCAAATATTTAGTAGGCCCCTAAGAACGGATGCTTTCAAACTGTGGTGCTGGAGACGACTCTTCAGAGTTCCTTGGACTGCCAGGAGATCAAACCAGTCAATCCTAAAGGAAATCAACCCTGACTATTCATTGGAAGGACTGATGCTAAAGCTGAAGCTCCAATACTTTGGCCACCTGATGCAAAGAGCCAACTCACTGGAAAAGACCCTGATGCTGGGAAAGACTGAGGGCAGGAAGAAAAGTGGGGGGACAGAGGATGAGATGGTCGGATGGTATCACCGACTTGATGGACATGAGTATGAGCAAACTCAGGGAGATGGTGATGGACAGGGAAGCCTGGCATGCTGCAGTCCATGGGGCCTCAAAGAGTCGAACACAACTGAACAACAACAACAAGAACATTTTAGGAACATTATTAGATTCTGGGAATGCAGTGGAGGAGTAAACAGAGCCCTTCCCTCAAAAGGCTAATGATCTGGCTGGAGAGACAGAGAATAAACAAGTAAACTAACAAGCTACTTAAAAAGTGATCAGTCAGAGTTACACTTGTGAAGTGATGAGAATAATTAAGGGAGAGGATCGCTTCCCTGGATGGAGCGGTCTTGGGTGACTTCAAGTGTCTTAAAGGAGGAGAATGAAGGCAGGAGCGATGCTCTCCTATTGGCCTTGAAGAAGTCACAGTCAGGTTGTGAACTGCGGAGCTGAGGGTCTCACTCCACCCTGACTCCCACGGCTGACCATGGGGAACTGCACATTGCCAACCATCTGAACAGGTTTTGAAGAGGCCCCAGAGCCCCAGAGGAGACAGCTCGGCTGACACCTCCAATGCAGCTCATGAAACCCCGAGCAGAAGACCCAGATAAGCCGTGCCTAGACTCCTATCCCATAGAAACTGTGACATACTAAATTTGTAGTAATTTGCAACAGCAGAGAAAACTAGGGCTTTCCTGGTAGCTTAGATGGTGAAGAATCTGCCTGCAATGCAGGAGACCTGGGTTTGATCCCTGGGTTGGGAAGATCTCCTGGAGAAGGGGGGAGTGGGAACCCACTCCAGTACTCTTGCCTGGAGAATTCCATGGAGACAGGAGCCTAGTGGGCTACAGTCCACGGGATCACAAAGAGTAGGACACAACTGAGTGACTAACACTTTCACTTTCGGAGAAAACTAAATCAGAGGGGAAGGAGCCAGCTGCATAAGGAGCAAGGGGAAATACCTCCCAGAAGTAAAAAACCACATGTACAAGGAGAAAAAAGGCTGCGTGTTCTATAAATTACCAGAAGGCCATCATAGCTAAAATAGTAGGTTGAGAGAGAGGATCAGGACGAGCTGAGTAGCCAGGTTGTTCTGTCTGCTCTGCAGAGAGCAGATTACAAGAGGAAGGCTGGAACTGGGAGACTGGATAGACCCAAAAGGGGTTTCCCTTTTGGAAATGCTGGGAGCTCAGTGGAGAAGCAATGGAAGGCATAGAAATGTCCAGAAAAACATGGATATGAGATACTCAGCAGGACCCATCAATAGCCTGGAACTGGGAGTTGAGGAGGAGATGGGAATCAATGTCTGCACTTGAGTGGACGAGGATGCCATCAACCAAAAAGAAAAAGATGTCTGGGAACAAACCCAAGGACCTCATTTTAGACACATCACATTTAAAAAGTTGTGCAGAGGCCGAGTACGAAGCTGGCTATCTCATCTGGAGCTCAGAAGGGTGGCTTAGGTTGGAGAAATGAATTGGGTGTTATATCTACTCATAGGCCAGCCACTATTTTTAACAAACTCTCTCTGTCCAATTGCTGGAGCAATAGAACCATGAGAAATAAGTTTCTGTTGTTTATCAGCCACCCAGTCTATCCTGTTTGCCCAAAAGGGGATACAAAGGGCTATAAAACACATACAATTTAAAGTGAAAAAATAAACAGATGTTTTCCTACCTAAAAATCTCAAATAAATTTATTTTATATTTTTGCACTATTATAAAAGCATCTTAACACTTAAATTTCTGATGTACCTAGCAGAAAGGAAATAGGTGTTACAATTAATTTTTGTTTTCATTAAAATGACTTAAAAAGTGACTTTAATATAAACAATCCTCATTTTTATAGACAGACCTGGAGATACTGTGGATTAAGTTCCAGATCATAGCAATAGAGCCAAATTGCAATAAAATGAGTCGCATGAATTTTTTAGTATCCTACTGCATGTAGAAGTTATGTTACACTACATTGTGGCCCATTAAGTGTGCAATAACATTATGTCTAAAAAACGATATACATATGTTAATTAAAAATACTTTATTGCTAAAAAATGCATCATCTGACAATGCAGGGTTGCCACAAACCTTCAATTTATATAAAACACAATTATCTGCAAAGTGCAATAAAACAAGGTAGGCCTGTATTCAAAACTTAGATTGCCACTCTGTAATGTAGAAAAATTAGAAATATGTATTCAACAATGAAGAAGAGATTAAATAGTTGATGATACATCAATAAGATCATCATGGAGTCATAAAAATAATCACAATTTTGAAGAATATTTTAAAACATAGGAAAATGTTTATGATATATTAAATTAAAATGTATAAAGTTATAGATATAAAGCATAATTTAAAAACTCTGAGACAAATTATATGTATGGGTTTCTATACCTAAAGAAGCACATTTACAGCATCAAAAAGACTGAAGAAATTATAACAAAGCAGTAGCACTGGTTATCTTTGGCACTGGAATTATAAGTAATATAAGTTTTTGTTATACATTTCTCTACAAATTGTTTTCAGTGGACAAATACTATATTATAAAGAGAGCAAATATTCTTTTCAGAAAGACCCACTTTTTATAGGCCAATCATTTCTTAATCTTACCCGGCTCTTTTCTTTCTTGTGTTCTTGATGAAGAGCCTGAACACGAGCTGTCCACTTGCTTTCCTGCAAAACAGTAAAATAGGAGAAATTCAGGTCCAACTATAATAATGACGGGCTTCCCAGGTGTCACTAGTGGTAAAGAACCTGCCTACCAATGGAGGAGAAATAAGGGACGTGGGTTTGATCCCGGGGTAGGGAAGATCCCCCGGAGAAGGGCATGACAACCCACTCCAGTATTTCTGCCTGGAAAATTCCATGGACAGACGAGCCTGGTGGGCTATGTCCATTGGGTCGCAAAGAGTCAGACATGACTGAAGCCACTTAGCATGCTCTCATAATAATGACATCTACTCAGAACGAGAGCTTCTTTTTCAGTGAGTATCTAGGAAACCCAACTATTTGGGTAACATTTTAGCAGCCATTTTTAAAGACGAATACAGTCAGAAACTAATCACACTTGCACCTGGTTTTCACCTTACACGCTGAGGCAGAGGTCAACAAATATTTTTTATTAAGGGGCTAACAGAAAATATGTTAGACTCGGGGGGCCAGATGACTCACTACTACCAGGAATGGGACAACAGCCATAAGTAATATGTGAATGAATAGCCACAGATGATACATAGTAGCAAGGCTGCGTCTTAGTGCTTAGCTGTTCAGTCCAGTCCGACTCTGCAATCCCATGGACTGTAGCCAGCCAGGCTCCTCTGTCCATGGGGATTCTCCAGGCAAGAATACTGGAGTGGGTTGCCATGCCCTCCTCCAGGGGATCTTCCCTACCCAGGTATAGAACCCAGGTCTCCCACATTGCAGGCAGATTCTTTATCGTCTGAGCCACCAGGGAAGCTCTGTGTTTCAATAAAACTTCATTAAAAAAAACCAGGTGTTAGCCTGCCAACCTAAGAAGTCAAAAGGAAACGTCATGGTTTCTAGTCTATAGGTTATGCACTGACAAAGCTCACAGGAAGGCCTCAGACAAATTCACGTGGCACCTGAGAGTTTCATAGCCGAGTCCCTCAACTAGTGAGAGAGCAGCCTGCTGGGAGCAACCAGCAGGACCCAATTCCTGATTCCCTACCGTGTATCTGCACCTCATTGGGCAGCTGCAGCAGGCTGTGTGCGTGCAGGCTAAGTCGCAACAGTTGTGTCCAACTCTGCGACCCCCTGGACTGTAGACCTCCAGGCTCCTCTGTCCATGGGATTTCCCAGGCAAGAATACTGGCATGGGTTGCCATGCCCTCCTGCAGGGGATCTTCCCAACCCAGGGACTGAACCAGTGCCTCTTATGTCTCCTGCATTGGCAGGCGGGTTCTTTACTACTGGTGCTACCAGGCTGGTAGAGGACTAAGAGGCAGGCCCTGCCCTCCCTGGGGGCGGTCGGCGGGGGAAGGTACACATAACAATGGGAGGTTTCCACATAATGGCATGTGGTCAGGTCCAGCTTGGAGGACTGTGGCATGCATTAACCCCGAGGCCCAGGAGAACTTTCCAGAAGAGACGCCATTCCAGCTGAGTAAGTGATGGCGCCTAAAAACTAGGAAGTACATGACAAAGAAAGCTGGAACCAGGCGCTTTTAGGCACTGCTGGTGTGTCAAGGTAAAGCCAAGAATGGTGGGAGATAGCAGGACCAGATGCCCAGGGACTCAAATGGTTCTAGAGTTTGTTCTGTGAAAAACAGGGAGTCACTGAAGGATTTTAGACAGGGTGGTGATGTGTTCAGCCTGGCTGCAATGCAGGAGGTAGATTTGGGGGAGAGAGGCAAGACAAGAAGCTGTGGTTGTAGTCCATATTCACAAACACATCTACTTTTTTAAAAATTTTTAAATTTTGTCTTAGGGTATAGCTGGTTGGGCTTCCCAGCTGGCGCTAGTGGTAAAGAACCTGCCCACCAATGCAGGAGACAAAACAGATGCTGGTTCGATCCTTTGGTTGGGAAGATCCCTTGGAGGAGGGCATGGCAATCCACTCCAGTATTCTTGCCTGGGAAATCCCATGGACAGAGGAACCTGGCGGGCTACAGTCCAGGGGGTCACACAGAGCCGGACACAACTAAAATGACTCAGCACACACACGCAGAACCGTTTAACAATGTTGCGATAGTTTCAGGGGAACAGCGAAGGGACTCAACCATTCACATACACGTATCCATTTTCCTCCAGACCCCCTTCCCATCCAGGCTGCCACACAACACTGAGTAGTTCCATGTGTTATACAATAGGTCCCTGAAAAACACATTTACTTTTTAAAATGATGTAATACTGCTTTTTGAAAAAAAATCATGATTTCATAAGCTTTAATCTGTTTTCTGGCTAAAAAAAGTTCTCCTAAGTCACTGTGACCAAAAGAGCCAGGATGAAGGCCGTACTGATTACTGAGGTTCACTTCCAGATGACTGTAATTCATCTGATATGTGTAAAAGATCATCAGTTCACCAGTGCAGCTTATACGCTCTGAAAACACAGTCTGTGCTTCAAAATGCCTTTCTATGCCTTTCGAAAGTGGGCCTTCATCTGAAACATGAAAAATAACTACTAATAATATAAACTAATTCAAACATATATCATTCGAGGAAAAATTAAACAACTTTGCCAGACGTTCTGTATCCACATCTATTAGTCAATCAGTATCTAATAAAGAAGGCTGAGTGCCAAAGAATTGATGCTTTTGAACTGTGGTGTTGGAGAAGACTCTTGAAGAGTCCCTTGGACAGCAAAGAGATCCAACCAGTCCACCCTAAAGCAAATCAGCCCTGAATAATCATTGGAAGGACTGATGCTGAAGCTGAAGCTCCAACACTTTGGCCACCTGATGTGAAGAACTGACTCATTTGAAAAGACCCTGATGCTGGGAAAGATTGAAGGCAGGAGGAGAAGGGGACAACAGAGGATGAGATGCTTGGATGGCATCACTGACTCGATGGACATGAGTGTGAGTAAGCTCCAGGAGTTGGTGATAGACAGGGAAGCCTGGCATGCTGCAGTCCGTGGGGTTGCAAAGAATCGGACACGAGTGAGTGACTGAAGTATCTAATGAACATCTATTATGAATTACACATGCAATAGGAGACAAGAAAAAAAGAATTAGCCACTGTTACCATCACTGAAAGAGACACTTTTTCTTAGATGCTGTCACCTATAAATTACCTCAACAAGAAAAATCAGTAGTCACCCACTTCTACATACCTGATTGTCAAGTAGCTGCATCACATTTTGGAAATCCTGGGGATGCTGTGGACGTTCTTCTTTAAACTCATGTGCATCTTTTAGCGTGCCTATGTTAGACTTGATCTGCATATTGGACTTCTGGATTTCTGACAATTGCTATAAAAGAGAAGTAAAAATCACTGGTAAAAATGTTCATACTTCTATAAGACTGAAGCAGAGGGCCTCCCTGGTGGCTCAGTGGTAAAGAATCCACCTGCGAATGCAGGAGACGCGGGTTCAATCCCTGATCCGTGAAGATCCCACATGCCGCGGAGCAACTAAGCCCGTGCGCCACAACTATTGAGCCCGTGCTCGAGAGCCTGGGAGCCGCAACTCCTGAGCCCACAGGCCACAACTACCGAAGCTGGCGTGTCTTAGAGTCCATGCTCTGCAACAAGAGAAACCACTGCAATGAGAAGCTTGAGCTTCATAGCTAGAGCATAGCCGCAGCTCTCCGCAGCTAGAGAAAAGCCTGCAGAGCCACGAAGACCCAGCACAGCCAAAAAAATAATGTTTTTAATTTTTAATTAAGAAATAAAGACTGAAACAGAGAACAAAATTGGGGAGCCGGTAGCCATACATTAAATCTGACTATCCTACAAGACACTCATCGTGCTTCTCTTCACAGTGGTTTTCCTGTTTTACTTCTTCCAATAAAAGAATATGCACAGGGTGAAAAAGGGAAAGGAAAACCTAACCTTCTAATCTTAGGCGATGGGTGATGGGCAGGTGAACAGTTACCAGAAACAGGAATTGGGTGCAGTTGATAGACTGGGTGATTTAGTGAGGCGGCCAGAAGGGGGCGACAGAGGATGAGATGGTTGGAGGGCATCACCAGCTCCAAGTTTGAGCAAGCTCCAGGAGATGGTGCAGGACAGGGAAGCCTGGCATGCTGCAGTCCACGGTGTCGCAAAGAGTCGGGCACGACTGAGCAACTGAACAACAACAACTGTCCAAGAGCTCTGATGCTCAGACCCAAGGGAGGTGATGTGGGGACACCTGAACCAAAAGGGAGCTGCCTGAAGGAAGCCCTACAGAAAAGACACAGTGAGCCACCCCACGTTAACTTCCCCTCAACTTTTCATCTGCAAATTACAACTTACGGAAAGGTTGAAAGGACAGTACAATGAACATCCATTTCACTGCCACCAATAGCTAACTAACCCTGGGCCACATTTGCTTTATAGACAGCGGCTGGCAAACTTTTTCTGTAAAGAGCCAGATAGCATTTGACTTTGGAGACACGTAAGGTGTCACAGCGACTCAACTCCATGGCGGCAGCACAGAAGCTCCATAGAGAAAGTGTAGAGGAAACCACACAGCTGTATTCCAAAATACTCTCTTGTAGACACACCGGAAGGTCAATTGATACCATTTTCATGTCATGAAATATATTTGCTTTTGACTTTGTTCAGCCACTTTAAAGGGTAAAAACCTTTCTTAGATCAAGGGCCATACAAAATCAGGTAGTTTGCTAGATTTGGGTCCCAAGTCACAGTTTGCCCATCCCCATGAGAGGGTTCAGGGCGTTTTAGGGAAGGATCTTCGCAGTTTTCCCAAACTACCCCTCTGTTTCAGTTTATAAAACATGTTGCCCCTAGAGGGAGCTCAAGAATCTTCCCTGGTCTCCTTTGCTTCCCTGGGACCAAGGCTGCTCCCACAGGGAAGAGGGAGGGGCTGCATTTAATCACATCCAGCTCATCCACCTCACTCAGACTGAACAGGCCTGTCTTTCTGGGTCAGCTTCTTTCTCCCACATTGGGGATCTGTGTCATTCTTTCTAGACAGTTCCTTTGGAACTTTGGAAAGCTCCAAAAGTTGGGGAAGGGGTTATGGTTTCAGGTTATCCAAACCTAATGAGTTAAGCAAGAGGGCCCTTCTCTGATCTGACCCAAATGTACCAAGTGTTCTGCACTGGGGTTTGGGGCCAGAGCTCCTGCTCTTAAGGACTTGCTCTGTTTTCCACATGCCCGAGCTCCCTAGGCTCTCAGGGAGGACGGGAGTCTGGGCCAGGGCACGATAAAGGAACTTGTGGGTCTGAGGGCCACATTGCCACTGTTATGCCACCTCTAAAGGCCACAACTCTGTCGATGCTATGAGGACTCCTAGGTTTAATACTCACATATTCTAATGCTGAGTTCTTAGAAGTCAGTTCTTTAAACTCCTTCATAAACATTTCCTTGACTTTTTCCATTTCATCAACTAGTTTCTCCTTTTCTTCTTCTTTCCATCTATCGAATAACTTCAGAAATTCTTCCTCTTTTGTTTTCTGCATTTCATATTCCTGAAATTGATTTAATACATGGCTTTAAAAGCTCTGACATGAAGCAAGCCTGCAGAATTTTAAATAAATGGGCACAGCTTCACCTCACATGGGTCGGTGAGACTTGCAAATTTCAGTTAGGCCTTTCTTGTTTTGTTGCAAAAAACACTGCGTATAAAGGGAGGTCTGTGCACAATGATTTTTCCCAAACCAGAGGCAGCACATAGCATCCTTTTGTCCTTACATCTCTTAAAGTATAAACACAGAGGTCCAAAGTCTCAAAACTTCCTAGAGACTATACAATCTTCCAAGACTGAATCATGAAGAAACCGAAAATCCAAACAGACCAATAAGGAGGAGAGACTGAATCAGTAATCAAGAGAAACTCCCAATGAAGAGAAGTTCAGGACCTGATGGTTTCACTGGTGAACTCTACTGAATATTTAAAGGGAATGAACCCCTATCCTTCCCAACACATCACTGCTTCAGAATTCAGCCTCATACCTTAGAGAGCCTGACTGCGTGGGCATGCTGTGCAGCCTCTAGCTGAGACTTGGTGAGCTGCAGCTGCTCCTTCAACATGTCGATCTCACTTTGGAGCTTGTCCGTCTGAGCCCTTGCCTTATACTCTGTTGTAACAGAAATATCGTTAAAATACCATCTCTTAGAAGCCCATTGGAAAACTTACAGGGTACAGTGCTACTAATAAGACAAAGACAAAGGAAACTGCTTTTCCTTGGGATATTACTCTTTTTCATGCTGCACGAGCCAACTTTACTCTTTACTTTGTATTTTCAGCCCTTTGCATCATTGGGCACCGAATTATTTTTAAGCAGATTCTTTCAGCCACTGGGTTGAGGTTGGACTAACCCTGCAGAGGCAGGGTGAGAGCCCGTTCAGGGAGCAAAGGAATAATCCTGGGCTCTTCTCCAAGACGCCTGTCTCAATCAGAGAAAGGAAATCAACAGCTTCAACTGCAGATACCTCAATATTGAAATCTCTATGGTCACCATCTTTCTGGCTCCCACGGAACTCTCCTGAACATGTCATCAGTGCTCAGACAAGCAGAGGCCGGCACTCAAAATGCAAACTTGGGCCACAACCCATCCACGGGGCAAAAATGAACTACTGAGAAGTTGTAAAAGGAAGCAACAAGTGAAGGGAAGAACACTTATGTTCATGTACTTACATGCAGATGTACACATGACTGAATGGATATACATGTGTCTGTGAGTGTAGACATGAAAGGTATGGAAACCAAAGTAGAAAGTCAGAATCTCAAAGATGACCTGAAGAAATAATACTCATTTCAGAGTCTGAAATACTCTCTGAAACGAGTATGAGATAGAATAAGATACTGAAACAGAAGAGAAAGAAGGTCAGTTTCACACTGAAGAATGATAGGTTAATTTAAAATATATTTAATCTTCCCAATTTCTCCAATATACTGTTAAACTGTATCCATGATTAATGGCTTACAAGTGGAATTTTATGCTATTCATATTGTTTATACAAAGCTCAGCTGTCTCCTAAATAAATCTTTCAGAAATAGGCAGAAATGGAAACAAGCCCAAAAGGGAGGGAAAAGCAGGTACAGGTAGTGAGTAACAAGCTAGAAGTATAAACGTCCAGGTACCAAAAACATTCAGATCATAATGAGCATTTCCATGGGTTACTGTAGCAATCTGTAGAGTTGCTCTGATCTGCTCATGGAGAAACAGGCCTTGCATTCTTCGCTTCTGAGAACATTTAGATTAGTTGCAAACCTGGTTCCTTCCAAGCCACAGAGCCCCTCCCCTCTTCTGTTCCTTCAATTAGCCCCTCTAGGCACTGGTTAATTCACACTGGCACCCAAACACATCTTAGTATCTCTCACTGCAAATAAGACAATAATCTTCCCTTGGTCCCACTTTCCCTCCAGATACTGCCTCCTGTCCCTGCTTTCTCTCCCAGCAAACGTTACTGAAATAAATGGCTGTAATCGACATGACTGCTTCCTTGCCGGATCCTCAGCTCAGCTCACTCCACTCCAGCTTTTGTCCCCAGCAGTTTGCTGCCGCAATGTCAAGGCCACCAATGGCCATTTGGTCACTTCTTGGTCTTTATCTCACTCTGTGCCTCAAGATCATTGGGGGTCACTGCCTCCTCCTTGAAACCCTCATGCCCCTTGGTTTCCATGACAACACTCTCTCCACTTCCCTCCTGCCTCCATCACTGCAATTTCTCACTGTCAGCTGCTCCTCCTGGGCTCCTAGTGGGGGGCTGGCCCTGAGTTGTCTTCTCTTTTTAAGTGACCTCATCCAGCCCAGTTCTGCTAACTTCTCCCAGGTTTTTATCTCCAGCCTGGGCCTCTACCTTGACCTCCAGCATCCTCACATGCATGGCGACTATATGTGTGACTTGAGTGTACCCAGAGCCAACCCAAATTCCCCATCCTTCTTCCTCCCTTAATGTGCTCCTCTCCTGGTCCTCCCCTCAGTAAACATGATAACCATTCACCCATTTCTACAGGACAGAAGCCCAGGATCATCTCTACTTCATCTCCAGCTCCCATGTGGAGTCATATGGCTGTGGGCTCTGTGTCCAGAATAAATCCTCTCCATCTCCACGTCTCCCACCTCCCGTCCTGGTCCGGCTGCCGCCTTCTCTCCCCTGGGATACCTGTTGCAGCCTCCTCACGCTTCAACCTGCTTCCACCTCTGTCCCTACCGTCTGTTCCCTGCCCACTAGTAGATGGGTCATGTAAAGTTACAAATTGGAGGCAATTCCATGGGCATCGCATGGTTAGGACTTGGTGCTTTCACTGGCAGTGCTTTGGATCCCTGGTCAGGGAACTAAGATCCCATAAGCTGAGTGGCTCAGCCAAAAAAATATAAAAATACCAGTCCAAATTACATCATGTCCCCACCCCTTCAACTTGAAATCCTCCAGCGGCTTCTCATTATGCTGATTAAATTGCCCACATTCCTAACCAGGGCATTTGAGGCCCTACATGACCTGGCCCCTTCCTAGCCCACCTCTGCTCACTCTGCTCCACCAAACTTTTATCTGTTCCCTAAACACACCGGCCTGCACCGCCCCCCAAACACAGCTGACAGCGAGAATTCCCTTTGCCTGAGATCTTCATTTCCTAGATTTCCTGCATGCCGGGATCCCCTCATCATTCTGGCTTCTGATCAAATATCACCTCCTTAATGAGGCCTTGGCTGACCACCAGGAGTCACTCTCAGTCCCATTCTCCTACTTTATTTTCTTCATTGCACTTGCTGCCACTTGGAAACATCGCTCATTTGTTTAGACGTGACTCCTCCATCCCCTCTATTAGGATGTAAGAGAGCCAGACAGGGTCTGTTTTGCTTATGGCTGCATCCTTGAGCCCTAATGCAGTGCATGGCACATCACAGGGGATCAATATTCACTTAATGAGTGTTCAAACAAGGACTATGACACTTTCTTTTAAAAGGATTGAGAGATGCTTTGGACCATGTCTCGCTGAAAAAAGAAAAAGCTACCAGAAATAGTATCTTTATTATAGGGCTAAAGAAAATAGCTCTCTGAAGCAGAGCTCACTACTTACCAAGATGCGAATCTTCAGGGTGACGGCGCTGAATATGACTTTGTAGGAAAGCTTGGTTCATAAAGGCCTTGTCACAAAAATGACACTGAAAAGAAGAAAGCAATGAATCCAAGTGTCTCTAACAAGTGCCCTTCCACCTAATTTGAATTAAAATCTGAGTACCTGAAGCACTCCCTTTTGGGGGCTTTTCCGCAAGAGATACCAGCCTGGCAACTGATGCTGAAAGCATAACTAAAAAGACATTTACAACCGGGGTGCTCTTCCCAAACTGAACACATGCCAGTGAAAACCATCTCAGTTAACGGAGCCCAACATGGTGGTTTCTGGAACCCTTGAGGCTGCTCCCGTTACACAGCTGGTTCCCAGCCCACCATCACCAACTTGTCCGTGACACTCCAGCCATGCCAGCCTTCTTCCTGTCCCTTACGCAGGCCAGCTTCAGACACTCTGCACTGGCCAGTCCCCCGCCTGAATTTTCCCCAGACTTTCCCGCGAAAGTCTGGCTCCTTCCCAACATTCGAGATGTCATTCATGGAACATCTTCCATGCTGGGGCTGTGCCGCACATCCGTAAGAAATCTTCCTGGATACGCTCCCTGTCAGGCACTGTCTTTTTGCATCATTGTCCATCTCACCACTTACTATTATCAAGTTTAGTTACTTCCTTTGCTTCTTATCTCCTGTCCAGTTCCTCTAGGATCTAGAATGTCAGCTTCCTGAGAGTATGAACTCTCTTCTCTTTATTCACAGCTTTATCCCCAGAGCCCAGCATTAACAGATCACTGATTACATGCTTAGGAATATTTGGCCTCCTAAGATGAACTTACTGAAAAAAACCAATCTTGCCAATATCTCTATTCTCTACTTTTTAACATAATTTTTAAACAAATAACAACAAAAACCAATCAACTTGTTCATCTATATCCTTCCCCAGGACTATTCTTAGTAAATCCTGGATATCATGTATTTCATCCGTCAATATTTCAGAATCTATCTCCAAAAGGATTTTCTTTTAACACGATTATAATATTATCATCCCACCTTTTAAAATGTGTAAATTCCTTAATTATTGACAAATAGCCAACCAATTATTTTTTTCCCAATATTTCACACATTGCCTTAGAAAACATTTTTGCATTTTTTTAAAAAAAATAATTATTTTTATTATTTATTTGACTGTACCAGGTATCAGTTGTGGCATGTGGAATCTAGTTCCCTGACAAGGGATGGAACCTGGGCCCCCCACATTGGGAGCACAGGGTCTTAGCCAGTGGACTACCAGGGACATCCTTTGCACTTTGTTTTGAATCAGGACCCAAATAAAGTTATATCTTGCAATTAGTTGTTTTGTCTCTTAATTCTCTGCTAGTCTATAGGTTGAACCTCCAGCTCTCTTTTCCTTATAACTTTCTTGATAAAGAAAATGAACATTTGTCCTGCTAAGTTTCTCTCAGTCTGGATTTTGCTGCTTCAATCCTACTGTGCTATTTACATGCTTTCCTCTTCAGGTTTTGCCTTAGGCTTATTCATTATAATTATATCACAAATACATAGATTACAGGTAACCACAGCTCACTATGGAGAAGCCCCCACAGATATCAATGTCCACTTGTCAGATGTTATTTACTAAGCCTTCCTCATGCTATTGGAGAAGGAAATGGCAAGCCACTCCAGTATTCTTGCCTGGAGAATCCTAAGGACAGAGGAGACTGGAGGGCTACAGTCCATGGGGTCGCAAGAGTCGGACACGACTTAGTGACTAAACCACCTAAACCGACCACCTCATGCTTACATGCATTATCTCATGGGATTCTGCTACTAGGGCTCTTGTTTTCCAGATGAGGAAACTAAGGTTTAGAAGTTAAATGACTTGTGCAGAGGAATAGCTGGGATTCAAACCCAAGTAGAATAACTCTGGAGTTGTCACCCTAAATGCTCTCACAGCTCAAGAGCCCCACAAAGAGACCACGGCAAGTCACTTAATAGAGGGCAGAGTGTACCTACACTAAATACACTAAGTAGGAAAAGGTGGTGTGGTCTTTCCTTCCTCTTCTTGGCCACCCCCTGGGCACGCCATACAGCTACCACTACCACTCAGAGGGTCTGTTGAGTGGTCAAGAGTTGGCAGGTTCCACTCATTTGATAGAAGTGTGCCATTAGTTTATTATCCTCATATATCATTAACATTTTACAGTCTTCTTTTACTAACAGCTGTTTCTATGATAACCAAAAGAATGAAAAAATGTTTATAAACATAAAATTTTTATGTTACAGGTTTTAATGTTTCACTGCTTAACATCAAAGTCAGTTGCACTTTATTTAAAGGTTTTAAACAGAACCCATTCTATCCATTTTACAATAATATATTTCTAGAGAACCATCTCGGCACTATTTATCAATATTTAG
The DNA here is from genome assembly GCF_023091745.1 of Budorcas taxicolor. Classification (NCBI taxonomy): domain Eukaryota; kingdom Metazoa; phylum Chordata; class Mammalia; order Artiodactyla; family Bovidae; genus Budorcas; species Budorcas taxicolor. Next base: position 73,260,013 of record NC_068921.1, read on the forward strand.
TTTTTAAATAGCATTTATGAAACAAATAGGCAATTATTGATATCTGGGATCGTTGATGATTTCATCTAGGGGTTGTGTACCCAAGGCTAAACATGAAGACTTTCTAACAGGATTCTTTCCTGGCAGTTCACCTAGTGTAAGTACACTTCTCCCAAGGCTCCTATTGGGATGGTCCTGAGGACAATTCATCACACTGCTTTCTGCACCCACACTCATTTCTCTACACTCTCTCCTGCTTTGGCTCCACCATTCCCTAAATCCACTAAGGCCTGTTCAGTCCTATTTAGCCAAAATGACTGGGTGTGAAATCAGTCTCTGTCAGTCTATTGCCTACTTTGATATCTTCAAGCATTCTTCCTTTCTGCACCTAATTCATAAAAGATACATACACTGACTTCATTACACTCAAAAATGACAATATTTATCTTGGGCTCAAGAACAAACAGCTGGAGATTAAGAACAAAAAGACAAGAATTTTAAAACAGTGCTGTTATACTAGCAAGTATTCTTCTTCTCAGAAAATATATACATTGAAATATTTAGGACTCTGCAACTCACTGCCAGACGGCTTAACAGTAATAGCATGGTACAGAGACAGAGGAAATAAAGCCAGTGTGGCAAATGCTAATAATTGGTGGATTTAGTTGAAGGGTATAAGAAGTCTTAGCACTGTTCTTGCAATCTTCCTGTAAATTTTACAACATTTCAAAATTTAAAAATGAGGAGGGGGCGGAAATCCACAAGATGCAAGTATTCCATATCATTGCTGTTGGGGCCCAACCTCAACAACAATTTGCACCTGGTTTATTTTTCATTACACCTGTTAGGAGGAGGAAACAGCTTCTTGAACCACCAGCTTTTAGATAATTCAATAAAGCATTGCAGACAAGGCTGCTCGTTAAATTATTAACCCTGTGTTAGTCTGCACAAGATAATGAGCCATGTCATCTGTTAGTTAAAAGTACTCTTTCGCTTAAAGAGTACTTTCTCCTGATTTAAACAAATCTTAAACAAACACAAAGGGCAGAGCAATAGGAAAGGACTCTCAATATCCCAGCCAGTAGGCACTGAGGGTTTTACTGGCCAATCACGAGGCAGCGTCCCACCTGGTAATAGCTGGCTTTGGCCTCGATCATCAGCTGCTGGGTGGAGATCAACTTCTTCCTGCGTTTACACTCTTCCTTGAGCAGCTTGATCTCGCCGGCCTGCTTGGTGAGGAGCTTCTTGCTGTGCTCGCCTTCGGCCAGGCTCCGGCGCAGCCGCTCCTCCAGGCCGTGCAGCTGCGAGGTGAGGAACTCCTGGGAGTGCAGCAGGTACTCGATGGTGAGCTGCGCCAAGCGGATGAGCTTCAGCAGCACCGGGTCCACGCCCGACTGGCAGTGTGGGCACTTCTCGTCCTCCAGCTTGCAGAAGGTGATGTTCATGATGTTCTCCTGCAGCGTGAGCACGTCCACGGCGCCCGCCACCTTGTCCACGTCGATGGCGCTCAGCCGCCGCCAGTCCACGCTCTCCAGCCGCGGGCGGAACTGGAAGAAGGGCAGGGGGCCCGACGCCGCGCTTGGGGGGCCACAGGCCATGGCGGCCCCGCCCGCCGCGGCCGCTGCGGAGGCGTCGGGTGCCTCCAGGCCGCCGGCGGCGGCGAGCGGGTAGTAGACGTGCTTCTGAAAGGGCTGCGGGAAGGAGAGAGAAGCAGGGGGAGGCGGAGGGAGCTGGGGGTCCCGCCGTCCCCCACATCGTTCCCCCTACCCCACCCCGCCGCATCCGCAGGCGGGCATCCCCGGGTTCCCGGCTCCTTACCATGCTTGGAAGCAAATCCGCCGCCTCCGCTGGCATCGGGGGAGGGGGCAGTCCCGTCTTCCCGGCCCGGGCCGCCGCCGCCCCACCCCTCGGGAGCGGGAGAAGGCCGGGTCCTGGCGGCGGCGGCCTAAGGTCTGGGCGTCCAGGCCGTTGCTATGGCAGCGCCCCGGGCGGGCACCTGGAGCGAAGTGCGAGGCGGCCAGCGCGCGGTCAGCGGGCGCCCAGAGTCCTGCGGTATCAGAGGAGAAGTCGTCTTGGACCCCAGAGGACAGCGGACCACCCCTCCAGGGGACACACTTCCCGGTTCCCCAGACACCACCCTCCAAGTCCCTAAGGCTTGGGGAACCACATCCTAGCCGCCAGCCTCTGACTCTCGCCTTAGGTTTTGGGATGAGAAATAGCCATTCATCCTCATCTTTCACACGCAGCTCAGAAAAACGTTAAGCCACAAACCTTTGTAAAAATCAGTGGGATGGAGGGGGGCTGGCTGCCAGAGGGCATAAAGACACTTTGGGGGTATAATAAAAAATGTTCTCTATTCTGATTGGGCTGTTGATATAACCCAGGGATATATATACATTGGTCAAAACTCATTGAATGGTACACTGAATATTAAGGGTCCATTTTGTATAGTATACTTAATAGTTGTTTTAAGAATTAAATTTATAGTGTAGTCAATTATATTTGATGGAGCATGTGTGTATTAGTCCTTCAGTCGTGCCTGACTCTTTGCAATCCCATGGGCTGTAGCCTGCCAGGATCCCCTGTCCATGGGATTCTCCAGGGAAGAAGACTGGAGTGAGTCGCTATTCCCTTCTCCAAGAGATCTTCCTGACCCAGGGGTCAAACCCAGGTCTCCTGCATTGCAGGCAGATTCTTGACCGTCTGAACCACCAGGAAAACTCTTACCAACCAGAGAACTTCCCAGAATGTGTAATACTTTACTTGTCTTTCCAAAAGGATACATTTTCAAAACAATTATATAGAGGGGAAACTTTATAGGGCCCTGGTATTTACCTTACAAACTTGTGCGGCAGCTGCATTCTGTTTTCTGGAGGGGCTAAAATATTTCTAGCAGCAACCTGTAGACCTCAGGCCTCTCATTCTCCAGGTCTTCTGGGGGCTGCCTGAGATGCATGAACTGAGGAAAAGCCAGCCATCCCTCAGTCCACCAGGGAGTCCCTGTTTGGACCAACCATCAGGAAAATTTCTGTCTTTCCTAACAGCCAAAGAACAGAAGAAAGGAAAATACAGTTGAGAGTAACTGGAAGCAACGTTGTAATATCAACCATTTCTAGCCCTTTCTAAACACTGAGAACTACAAATAAGTCCACAGGAAAGCATCCAAAAATTTAAGCATCCACTTCATAAGACTTCACAGAAACCATACATCCCAATAATTTTGAATTGGATTTTTGGGGGCAAAAAGAGCTAGTACCAATTCACTGCAGCCAGCATACAAATCTTACAGATCTAGCTTCAGGGTCTGATTCTTCCACGTGCAGACCTAGAACAAGTTATATCAGCCCTAGGCCTCAGTTTCCCAGTCTGCTTAAAAGGCGTCAGGACACCAACCTGGCAGGTCTAGATACCGTGGACTCCATCCACTGGGCTGCAGGATCCGCGGGAACAAGGGCGGTGGTCTCTCTTGCTCACCGTAATATCCCCAGCACCTAGTATACGTCAGGCAGAGAAAAGGTGTTAAGAATTTGCCAAAAGGACACGTGGATAAAGGATGATCCGAATGAATTAGGCGCTTGGTTAGGTAAGACGTCAGCTCCCGGCCCCTGTCCCTCGTATTTCCTGTGCCTCTGGACCGTTAGGGGAATTCACCCGGGCTCTGGGTTCAAGCCCTTGGAAATTAAGGTGGGGGTCTCTCCGCGCGCTCCCTCTGTATTCGGGGGAGGAGGTGCGCGGGGCCCCGAGGCGCTCATCTCCACTCCCCGCCACCAGCCTGGCCCCGAGGGCCGCGTGGTTGGCCACGCTGGCCCCTAGGCTGAATCTGAATCGCAAGATGGCCGGAACAGGAAAGAAGGGGGACCGCTTTCCATTCCCTCTGGCCCCCAAGCCTCAGCGGGGCCGCTAGCCGGGTGCAGCGTCTCTCGCCCCGGGCGCACCGCTGGGCCGAGCCGCCGAATCCACAAAGACAAAGGCCCGGGAACGCGGCCTCCAGTGGTGCCTCGGCGCCGCCCCTTGAAGGCAAGACAAACGGGGAGTGAGGATTGCGGCAGGCAGGCCCCTCGGGGTCTGCAGCGCCTTGGCTCGCTTCGGCGAAAAAGACGGAGGAGGCCCCGGCTTCGCGGCACCGAGATGCTCCGGCCTTCCCTGCACGCCTGGCGCATCCCGGACTTATACTCACCCCAGCCGCGCGCTCCTGGGCGGGCGCCGGGCGCTGCAGGCGGACGGGGGCAAGGCTGGGGACGCAGAGTCCAGGGGTGCTGCTGGCGCAGGCGGGCCCGCGGAGGCCGAGGAGCAGCCAAGCGGGAAGCGGTGGGCCGGCTCCTTCTTCCAGGGCGCAGGGTGAGGCCTGTGTGTTCTGGGCAAGTTGTGGCGAGGCGGGCCGCCTGGCGCTGCTCCGGGCCCTCCCAGATTCCCGGGCACGGGCGCCTCCGGATCCCCCACCCCCCTCCCGCCCCCTCCCCTCCGCGATCTCCCTCCAGCCTCTTCTCTCGGCCTCCAGGCTCCTCTGGCAGCTGGGCGGGACCGTGCGCGTCTAGACCGCAGAGCTAAAAAGCGCTGGGCCAATCCCGCTGTTGGTGCAGACACGTGGTACCTCGGCGCGCTCTGTTGCTGGCGGGGGATGCTAGCCCCTGGAAGGTTTTTCAAAGAAAGACCAGATTTACTCCTACCCTGTGGTTAGCCTAAACCCTCAGCTAGCTAATTTCCCATAGAGTCAGGAGCTTTATGTGAATTCCTTATACGTTTTAATCGCAGTAGTCTGTAGATGCAAGAGACCTTGAAGAGTCTAGCTAATGCAACCTTGGGAAAACCGGAAAAAAGACCATGTGCCAAAGCACACAAGAATTTAAGGTTTCTGTGCCTTGGCAGGTACCCTTCTCTTTAGGTTATGCCCATTTTAGGGCGAAAAGCATGGCTCTCTATTGACAGGAAGCTTGTCAGTGGGGTAGAGGGGATGGATGTCCTGGGTCAAGAGCAAGGTTACTATATTTGAAGCTAACAGTGGAACATGGTCTCTAACAATGGGACAAAATTCCATATTTTTAAATAATGAGTAATCCTTTACAACCTTGAGGTTGACCCAGGTTGAGAAGTCTGAGTGCATCTTTTGGAAAATCTTAGTGTCTGTTGTAGCAAAACTGTTCTTTGGTTAGAAAGGAGTAACTACAGAATTTTTATTAGATGTTATGGTACTGTAAAAGGCCTTTGCTTGTGTTTCTCCCTGATGGAATTTGCTTTAGAGACTATTTAGCACGAGGCTTTAAACATAGTAATAGCTCAGTATGTATTTATGTTGAATTCCTTCCTTGTTTTAGTTTTTACTTAAAATCATAAGGACTTGGGCTTCCCAGGTGGCTCAGTGGATGAAGAATCCACCTGCAATACAGAAGAGGTGGGTTCGATCCTAGGGTCAGGAAGATCCTCTGAAGACTGTCATGGCTACCCACTCCATATTCTTGCCGGGAGAAACCCACGGACAGAGGAGCATGGTGGGCTATTGTCCGTGGGGGCACAGAGGCTGGACAGGAAGCAAAAGGACGCATGCAGGACAGCCTTGGCGGTTTTTATTTTTTTAATTTGTTCAATTTCAATTTAATGCTTAAATTGGAAAGATCCACAACTCCATAAAAATGTTCCAAAGTAGTGAAGGAGATGTGGCCACTGCTTTGCAAAATCTCTATTTTGTAGCACTTCGTGGGGGGCGGAGGGGGTGGGGTGTTGTACATAAGATGATTACTTCATCGACATGATTTGATAATACACCTTCTGTGTTACGGGTATTCCCATTACCAGCTCTGAGTATATTATGACACACGTGCAGAATTGGAAGAAGTAAGATGAACCAGTGACACGCCCGGATTTGTCACAACACAGCCCCGTGTCATGACAGGGGCAAACGTGATTTTCCATCTGGGAAATTTGTGGTCTTAAAGGCTAGCAGCTTAGCTCCAGGCAGAACCCTCTGCCAACTCAGGCTGACCTGCCACATAAAGGGAAGTCAATTGGATTGGGAGCTTAAAAATAAAGAATGTTGTTTTGTTAGTCGCTCAGTCGTGTGGGACTCTTTGCAGTCCCATGGACTGTAGCCTGCCCGGCTCCTCTGTCCATGGAATTCTCCAGGCCAGAATACTGGAGTGGGTTGTCATGCTCTCCTCCACGGGATCTTCCCAACCCAGGGATCACACCTCTGCCTCCTGTGCCTCCTGCCCTGGAGATGGATTCTTTACAGATGAGCCGCTGGGGAAGCCCTGCACACTCTCTAGGGCAACCATTAACAAATTTTAAAGAGTGGAATGATTAATATGCTAAGAGAGGAGATAAATGGAATGATATAAACTGCTCCATTAGAAACAGAGAAGGCAGGAAAAGGGGGCAAAAAGAAAGAATAAGCGGAATGAACAGAAAAACAGTTGCAAACATGGAAGATATTAACCCAATGATATTAATAATCATTTTATATGTGAATGATCTAAATGAAACAATTTAAAAACAGAGCCTTATCAGAATGGATGAAAAAAACAAAACAAAATAAAGACCCAACAGTCTGTTATCTATAAGAAACTCACTGCAAATATAAAACTTAAGATAGTGTGAAAGTAAAAGGATAGAAAAAGATACATCACAATTCAAAAGAAATCTAGAGCAGCTGAATTAGTTTCAGACGAACGAGACTGCAGAACAAGAAAAATGTTCGGGGATTAAGAGGAATATTGTATAATGTTGAAGGGGGTCGATGTTCCAAGAAGACATAATACTAAACAGGTATGTATGTACTTGTATGTATGTAAGAACAGAGCATGAAAATAAACGAGGCAAAACATAACTGCAAAGAGAAATAGACAAATCCACAATTACACTTGGAGATTTCAACATCCCTCTTTAACAATAAATAGATCAGCTAGGACAAAATTGACCTGATCTGATTGGCAATTATAAAATCAACCTGATCTGATTGGCAATTATAAAATACTGCATTCAAGCTGGTTTTAGAAAAGACAGAGGAACCAGAGATCAAATTGCCAACAACCGCTGGATCATTGAAAAAGCAAGAGTCCCAGAAAAACAACTATTTCTGCTTTATTGACTATGCCAAAGCCTTTGACAGTGTGGATCACAATAAACTGTGGAAAATTCTGAGAGATGGGAATACCAGACCACCTGACCTGCCTCTTGAGAAACCTCTATGCAGGTCAGGAAGCAACAGTTAGAACTGGACATGGAACAGACTGGTTCCAAATAGGAAAAGGAGTACGTCAAGGCTGTATACTGTCACCCTGCTTATTTAACTTATATGCAGAGTACATCATGAGAAATGCTGGGCTGGAGGAAGCACAAGCTGGAAGCAAGATTTCCAGGAGAAATATCAATAACCTCATATATGCAGATGACACCACCCTTATGGCAGAAAGTGAAGAAGAACTAAAGAGCCTCTTGATGAAAGTGAAAGAGGAGAGTGAAAAAATTGGCTTAAAGCTCAACATTCAGAAAATGAAGATCATGGCATCCGGTCCCATCACTTCATGGCAAATAGATGGGGAAACAGTGGAAACAGTGGCTGACTTTATTTTTCTGGGCTCCAAAATCACTGCAGATGCTGACTGCAGCCATGAAATTAAGACACTTGCTCCTTTGAAGGAAAGTTATGACCAACCTAGACAGCATATTAAAAAGCAGAGGCATTACTTTGCCAGCAAAGGTCCATCTAGTCAAGGCTATGGTTTTTCCAGTAGTCATGTATGGATGTGAGAGTTGGACTATAAAGAAAGCTGAGTGCTGAAGAATTGATGCTTTTGAACTGTGGTGTTGGATAAGGCTCTTGAGAGTCCCTTGGACTGCAAGGAGATCCAACCAGTCCATCCTAAAGGAGATCAGTCCTGGGTGTTCATTGGAGAGACTGATGTTAAAGCTGAAACTCCAATACTTTGGCCACCTGATGTGGAGAGCTGACTCATTTGAAAAGACCTTGATGCTAGGAAAGATTGAGGGCAGGAGAAGGGGACGACAGAGGATGAGATGGTTGGATGGCATCACCGACTCAATGGACTTGGGTTTGGGTAGACTCCAGGAGTTGGTGATGGACAGGGAGGCCTGGCGTGCAGCGGTTCATGGGGTCGCAAAGAGTTGGACACAATTGAGCGACTGAACTGAATGAAAAACAGGAGAATACACGTTCTTCTCAAACTTGCATGAAACATTAAGAAAGAGAGGCTACATTCTAGGCTATCAAACACACCTTAGTAAACATGAGAGAATAGAAATCATAGGACATACGTCCTCAGACCTCAGTAGAATTAAACTAGAAATCAGTAGCAGAAAGATAGCTGGAAAATTCCCCAATATTTGGAGATTAACCAACACTTCTATGTAATATATGGGTCAGAGAAGAAATCTCAAGAGAAATTTAAAAGCATTTGGAACTAAATAGAAACACAACTTATTTAAATTTGTGAGATGCAGTGAAAATGGAGCTTAGAGGGAAATTTGCTCATTAGAAGTGAGTCCCTAAGTTTGACCTACACCCAAGAGGAAAGGAATCATGTTTGCCTTTTGAAGGAAGGAAGCATCAGAGATTTTGAGGCCCTATTTTGAAACCACATTGCAACCAGTACCATCATCTCCCTTTCTTTGGTTGTTCCCCGGTGGCTTAAGCAGAGAAAATGATTTGGTGGCAGCCTCAACTTAACGATTCAATTGAACCATTTATGTGTTGCCTTAAACTGACTTGGATCTGGAATGTCAGTTAAAAAACAAAACCCAAACCTAACTTTCATGGAAGGTGTGGCTCAGTCCTGCTGTTTTGAGTGAGATGGGAAGGGTCCTACAAATCAGATAAGAACTTGTATTTAAATGTCATACTTTGGACCCCCTGGTGAATTTAATCACAACCAGGGCTTCCTCAGTGGCTCAGTGGTAAAGAATCTGCTCGAAATGCAGGAGATCTGGGTTTGATCCCTGGGTTGGGAAGATCCCCTGGAGAAGGGAAAGACTGCCCACTCCAGTATTCTGGCCTGGAATACAGTCCCCCTGTACAGTCCATGGGGTTGAAAAGAGTCGGACACAACTGAGCGACTTTCACTTTCACTTGAATGATTCACTTGAATTAATCATTCACTTGAATGATTTCACTTGAAGACAGAAGTGAGACAGAAGCGATTTTCCTGCTATAACTTTTGCTGGCAAGCAAGGTCATATGCCACAGAGTGTCCAGGGTGTCACTGGGTAAAGGGAGCAGCTGAATTCCATGTCTAGTCAAAACCTTCATCATGTCAAGTGGCTGTTGAGACAGCAGTGACTGCACTGGGTTTTTTCAATCAGAGGATTAAACTCCCAAACCTAAAAGACCCAATGCTACTGTTCCCCACCCCAAACTGCTCTATCCCTTTCTATGATTTTGCAAGTATCTAATTAGGTGCAAATATCCTGAGATGCAGGTTCGATCCCTGGATTAGGAAGATCTCCTGGAGTAGGAAATGGCAACCCACTCCAGTATTTCTTGCCTGAAAAATGCTATGAACAGAGGAGATGGTAGGCTACAGTCCCTGGGGTCTCAAAGAGTCAGGCATGACTGAGCTTGCATCCATGCCCACACCTTGCTGCTTTAACTACCTAGAGTGGCTTTGACTTCCTACACTAAAGCCATACTGATGCCCTTTTTATTACTAAAAGTTTATATCAAAGATGTGAAGAGGTGCCTGGACTAGATAAACATAAACTATCCCATCCTTTATTCCCTTTTCCTGAAATCTTTGAATTCCTTCCTTGTTAAAGGGTTTCTGACTTTGAAGATATAATGGATTGTGGGACAAAATCCAGTGCACATCTGCTTTGAAGTCTTTCTCCCAACTTTTCATACGATGAATACACAACCTCTGGGAAGGGCCATATCTACCAATACATTTAGCCCCATCCAAATTATGAACAGTGCTTCTTGATCTAGAAACCTCAAGATCTATTCCCATAAACGTTCTCCCAGTTTAGGGGGGGGGGGGCATAAATTAGCAAATTCCTACACCATCTAAATTTCTAAATCTTCCATACCAATGTTCTTCCTGATTGTCTCACCCACGCTCCCCACCCCACTCCCAGGCAATGCTAAATTGGTATTCTGTTGCCTTAGTAACAGTGTGGCTTGGCTCCTGAGAAGAGACTGCTTTATTCTCACCTGCAAAGGTAGCAAAGCTTTCTCTGCCAAAGAAAGCAGAGGGAGGAGTCATTTCTGGATGGCTGAGGACTTCAGCTCTTCTCAGACTTTCAGATGCTCTCAAACTTTCATCAGCATTTCCTGAAAGACTTGTTAAAACACAGATAGCTGTGCCTACCAGTAGAGTTTCACATTTAGTAGATCAGGGCTGGAGCTAGAAATTTTGCCTCCGTAACAAGTTCCCACTTGAGGAACCAGAGATCAAATTGCCATCATCTGCTGGATCAAGGAAAAAGCAAGAGAGTTCCAGAAAAACATCTATGTCTGCTTTATTGACTATGCCAAAGCCTTTGACTGTGTGGATCACAATCAACTATGGAAAATTCTGAAAGAGATGGGAATACCAGAACACCTAATCTGCCTCTTGAGAAATCTGTATGCAGGTCAGGAAGCAACAGTTAGGACTGGACATGGAACAACAGACTGGTTCCAAATAGGAAAAGGAGTACGTCAAGGCTGTATATTGTCACCCTGCTTATTTAACTTCTATGCAGAATACATCATGAGAAATGCTGGACTGGATGAAACACAAGCTGGAATCAAGATTGCAGGGAGAAATATCAATAACCTCAGATATGCAGATGACACCACCCTTATGGCAGAAAGTGAAGAGGAACTAAAAAGCCTCTTGATGAAAGTGAAAGAGGAGAGCAAAAAAGTTGGCTTAAAGCTCAACATTCAGAAAACGAAGATCATGGCATCCGGTCCCATCACTTCATGGGAAATAGATGGGGAAACAGTGGACTCAGTGACCTAGCAATGAATTCCACTCCTAGGTATTGGTCTTAGAGAAATGAAAATATATGTCCACAAAAAGTCTTATACTGTAATGTTGTTAGTGGCTTTATTTATAAGAGCCACAAATTGAAAATACCTCCTCCAACAAAAAGAGAGTGGATTAAAAAATAAAACTAAGGTTTAACTTTTTAACTCATCAAAGTTTTCCAGAATGGTTGTCAGTCAGTTCAGTGGCTGAGTCCTGTCCGATTCTTTGAGACTCCATGGACTGCAGCAAGCCAGGCCTCCCTGTCCATCACCAACTCCGGACTTTACTCAAATTCATGTCCATTGAGTCAGTGATGCCATCCAACCATCTCATCCTCTGTCATCCCCTTCTCCTCCCACCTTCAATCTTTCCTACCATCAGGGTCTTTTTAAATGAGTCAGTTCTTCGCATCAGGTGGCCAAAGTATTGGAGTTTCAGCTTCAGCATGATTCCTTCCAGTGAATATTCAGGACTGATTTCCTTCAGGATGGACTGGTTGGGTCTCCTTGCAGTCCAAGGGACTCTCAAGAGTCTTCTCCAATACCACAGTTCAAAAGCATCAATTCTTTGGCGCTCAGCTTTCTTTATAGTCCAACTCTCACATCCATACATGACTACTGGAAAAACCATAGCATTGGCTAGACAGACCTTTGTCAGCAAAGTAATGTCTCTGCTTTTTAATATGCTGTCTAGGTTGGTCATAACTTTTCTTCCAAAGAGCAAGTGTGTTTTAATTTCATGGCTGCAATCACCATCTGCAGTGATTTTGGAGCCCCCCCAAAATAGTCTGTTACTGTTTCCTCATCTATTTGCCATGAAGTGATGGGACCGGATGTCATGATCTTAGTTTTCTGAATGTTGAGCTTTAAGCCAACTTTTTCACTCTCCTCTTTCACTTTCATCAAGAGGCTCTTTAGTTCCTCTTCACTTTCTGCCATAAGGGTGGTGTCATCTGCATATCTGAAGTTATTGATATTTCTCCCTGCAATCTTGATTCCAGCTTGTGTTTCATCCAGTCCAGCATTTCTCATGATGTACTCTGTATATAAGTTAAATAAGCAGAGTGATGATATACAGTCTGGACATACTCCTTTCCTGATTTGGAACCAGTCTGTCGTTCCATGTCCAGTTCTAACTGTTGCTTCTTGACCCGCATACAGATTTCTCAGGAGGCAGGTCAGGTGGTCTGTACATTTCATAATCCTGCCAACAATGTATGAGAATTTCAGTTGTTCCAGATGCTTGCAACACTTGGTATTGTCAATCACTTTTCATGGTAGGCCCTTCTGGTGGGTGTGTAATGAGATCTCATTATAGTTTTAATTTGCATTTCTCTGATGATCAGTCATGTTGGATACCTTTTTATTTGCTTATTGCCTATTTGATTCTGTCATTTATGAGTACGGTTGGCTTTTGAAAATGTAGAGAGTTAATCTGAGTACAACTTATACTTGGCCTTCCATACGCGTGGCTCCTCAATTTCCACAGGTTCAGTGATCCCGGGTCAAGTAGTACTTATTATTATTGAAAAATATCCACGTATAAGAGGACCTGGGCAAACCAGAAGTCAACTTTTTTTTTTTAATTTTTATTTATTTATTTGGCTTCACTGGGTCTTAGTTGCAGCATGTGGGATCTTTAATCTTTGTTGGGACATGTGGGATCTTTAGTTGTGGCATGTGGCATCTAGTTTCCCGACCAGGGATTGAACCTGGGCCCCCTGCATTGGGAGCTCAGAGTCTTAGCCATTAGACCACCAGGGAAGTCCTTGTACTCACTTTTGAATAAGGTGATTTTTTTCCTAAAACTGTTTTTGTAGAAAGTTTATACAAAGGAGGAGATTGGGTTGTGTTCCACACTAGCCATAATTTTTCTTTTGATCCAAGTTTTTATTTAATTTTATTTAGCTTTTATTTCTCCTCTGCAAAGGGTGACAGGTAGCCAACCATAGAGTTGTTCATCATGTCACATTTCTCTCTTCTTCTGCCATGGGGACAAATTGCTTCCTGGAGGTAATAATTAATAAATAAATCATCTTTCAGGACCATACATTTTGTTTCTTGGAACCAAAATACGTCCTAAGTAGATTCTGTCCCTAAGCATTGCATCTCATTCTTCTTGTTGCAAATAAGATATATATATATATTTTTTTTTCACTACAGAATATGCTTCTAACTTTGTAAGACAGGCTAGGACCTAGGACCCATTACTGGAGTTTATGTACCTGAACTAAAGTTTTTGAGCATCAGAACACAAAGTAACCATAAGAAATTAAGAATAACTGTATGAATACTCAGCTGGAGCAAAGTATGATCGGTAAGATACAAAAGGCCAAAACCCAACTGCCACTTCTGAGGTGCCAGGAGCAATAGCAGGATACCACAGATAATCCCTATACACATCACCACCAGGGGGCTGGCCAACCACCCAAGCCACCCCTTCCACCCAACCCAACCTACCAATTCACCTTCACCGTCACTCTGTTTGTCCCCTCCACTCATCCTGGGGAGTGAACAAGGGCACGTGTGACTTGTTCTCACTGCCTCGTGCTACAGCATAAGTCCCAATAAAGCCTTGCCTACATTCCTAGTCTGGCCTCTTATCAAGCTTTACTGATTAAAGAGTCCGAGAACCCAGGCTGGTAACACTTGGAGGAGTAGCTTCCTGAATTTTTGTGAAAGGAGCACTGGTGGACGTTCTCTCTCTGATTCCTCTCTTGTTTGGCATCCCTCCCCCTTACTTTGGGAACTGGAGTTTTCAACATTTTGTTGAGGTTGTAATTTGTTTTTCTTTGTTTTATTTGTTGCTGTGGCTTTGGTGATTTCCAAGAGGGAAAGGAGGTGATATTGATCTGACACTACCATCCTCAAAATAGAAGTTTTGGTAAACACCAAGTTAAAGTAGTTTGCTTCCTTTTTTTTTTTTGGTCGAGATTTTTTCTTTTAAACCTGAATGAGTGCTGTGTTTTATCAAGCGGCTGAATCTGTTCAAATGATTTTTCATCCACCTGTTAATTTGATGTATTTCATTAAAAGATGTTTCAATGTTGGTCTGTCTTTGTATTTCTGGTTAACTTCTTGTGTGTGTGTGTGTTTTTTTTTTTTTAACTGCTGAGTTGGTTTGGAAATAGTCCATTTAAGATCGCTATTATCTATCCTCATAATTCACTTTGTGGTTTTCTTTTCTTTCCAGTATTAGCATCAAGAGTTTTAAATTGAATTGGAGAGGTTTTAATTTAAAAAATATACTCTTACTTTATATAAGATAGGGATTACAAATCTGTGAGGGCCAGGCAGATTTTTTTTAGGTTGGAATGTACAACTACTAATTTATGTTCTTTTTCAGCTCTTGGATTATATGGGCATTCTGTTTTTCACCTCTGTTTTCAAATTTATTGGCATAAATACACTCAAATGTTTTATCTTACACATTAAAACATCTCTACTGTATTTGTAGCTGTTTGCCCTCCTTTAAATGCTAATATACCTCTTTTCTCTTTTTTTTTTAGCTTGCTTTATTTTTGTCCACTTGGCTTTCAATGTTGAACTTTTTGGTTTGGATCCTTCATATTTCTTTGTCACTCTCATCACAGTACATTTTACTCATTTTTCATTAGTTTTTTTTTTTCTTTCTTTCTGTTTCTTTATTATTGTTCTGTAGTGTTTATAACATCCTAAGCTAAGTACATTTCTTCATTCCTTTCTTTGTTAACTGACAGCATTTAAGGCTCTGAATTTCTTTCTAAATACTTGCTTTAGCAGCATTCCACAAATTATGATAATGTAGCATTTTCATTATCCTCTAGTTTTTTATAATCTGGAATTTTCATGATTTTTTTTTTTTTTTTACCGTGATTAGTCTAGAGATACATTTGGGTTTCTGGGACTTCGAAAAATCTGTTAGTTATTGACTTTCAATTTAATTGCATTATGGTCAGACAACATAATATCTATGATAATGATGGTTCAGTTCAGTTCATTTCAGTCACTCAGTCGTGTCCGACTCCTTGCAGCCCCATGAATCACAGCACGCCAGGCTTCCCTGTCCATCACCAACTCTTGGAGTTCACTCAGACTCATGTCCATCAAGTCAGTGATGCCATCCAGCCATCTCATCCTCTGTCGTCCCCTTCTCCTCCTGCCCCCAATCCCTCCCAGCATCAGAGTCTTTTCCAATGAGTCAACTCTTCCCATGAGGTGGCCAAAGTACTGGAGTTTCAGCTTTAGCATCATTCCTTCCAAAGAAATCCTGGGGCTGATCTCCTTCAGAATGGACTGGTTGGATCTCCCTGCAGTCCAAGGGACTCTCAAGAGTCATCTTCAACACCACAGTTCAAAAGCATCAGTTCTTCAGTGCTCAGCTTTCTTCACAGTCCAACTCTCACATCCATACCTGACCACTGGAAAAACCATACCCTTGACTAGACAGACGTTTGTTGGCAAAGTAATGTCTCTGCTTTTCAATATGCTATCTAGGTTGGTCATAACTTTTCTTCCAAGGAGTAAGAGTTTTTTAATTTCATGGCTGCAATCACCATCTGTAGGGATTTTTAAAACTTCCCCTGTGGACGACTACTTGGTCAATCCTGTTTAGCTGCTCAGTCGCGTCTGACTCTTTGGGACCCCATGGGCTGCAGCAGGCCAGGCTTCCCTGTCCATCACCATTTCCCAGAGCTTGCTCAAACTCATGTCTATTGAGTCAGTGATGCCATCCAACCATCTCATCCTGTTGTCCTCTTCTCCTCCTGTCTTCAAGCTTTCCCAGCATCAGGGTCTTTTCAAATGAGTCCCTTTTTGCATCAGGTGGCCAAAGTATTGGAGTTTCAGATTCAGCATCAGTCCTTCCAATGAATATTCAGGACTGATTTCCTTTAGGATGGACTGGTTGGATCTCCTTGCAGTCCAAGGGATACTCAAGAGTCTTTTCCAACACCACCTTTCTTTATAGTCCAACTCTCACATCCATACATGACTACTGGAAAAACAATAGCATTGACTAGACGGATCTTTGTCAGCAAAGTAATGTCTCTGCTTTTTAATATGCTATCTAGGTTGGTCATAGCTTTTCTTCCAAGGAACAATCGTCTTTTAATTTCATGGCTGCAGTCACCACCTTGCAGTGATTTTGGAGTCCAAGAAAATAAAGTCTGTCACTGTTTCCATTGTTTCCCCATGTATTTGCCATGAAGTGATGGGACTAGATGCCACGATCTTAGTTTTCTTAATGTTGAGTTTTAAGCCAACTTTTTCACTTTCGTCAAGAGCGTCTTTAGTTCTTCCTCACTTTCTGCCATAAGGATGGTGTCATCTGCATCTCTGAGGTTATTGATATTTCTCCGGGCAGTCTTAATCCCAGCTTGTGCTTCCTCCAGCCCAGCATTTCTCATGATGTACCCTGCATATAAGTTAAATAAGCAGGGTGACAATATACAGCCTTGACAATCTCCTTTCCCAATTTGGAACCAGTCTCTTGTTCCATGTCCAGTTCTAATCATTGCTTCTTGAAGTGCATACAAATCTCTCAGGAGGCAGGTAAGGTGGTTTGGTATTCCCATCTCTTTAAGAATTTTCCAAAGTTTGTTGTGATCCACACAGTCAAAGGTTTTGGCATATTCAATAAAGCAGAAGTAGATGTTTTTCTGGAACTCTCTTGCCTATGAATATTTGTTAGATTTTTGAAAGTGTTTCATGCATCCTGGTAAAAAATTTACCCTAATATTACCGTAAATAAAATATTGCCCTAGAAATGTTACCCTAAATAAAAAATATTTACTCTAATATTTAAATATTAGAGAGAGATTGTCACCTCTCTCTCTACATATAGAGCTGTTAGATTCAGTGTCTTTTTTGGGGGGTTGGGGGCTACTTTTAATTTCAAAGATTATTTATTAATTATTATGGTGCATAAAATCATGCTCCTCACTCCAAAATTTGTGTACACTCAGATCTTACAGTGCGCACTATTTGGAAAGAAGGTCTTTGCAGATGTAATTAGGAAGAAAAGGAGAGGACGCACGGTAGAATGCCATGCAAAGATGGAGGCAGAGGTTAGGCTGATGCAGCAACAAGCTAAGGAAAGCCAAGTGTTGCTGGGAGCCACCAGAAATGAGGAAAAAGCAAGGAGGGGTTCTTTTCTAGAGCCTTCAGAGAGAGAGTGTGGCTCTGGCAACATCTTGATTTTGGACTTTTAGTTTCCAGAGCTATGACAGAACAAATTTTTTTTGTTAAGTGAAATCACAGGTTAAATCCACTGCGTTTGTAACCTGCCTTTGTTGATCATTTTGATTGTTACCACCAAAAACTTGCCTGTCCTCCAAGATGCTGCTAACTTATACAAGATGTTTGCCTGCGTTGTTTTTCAGGAAATTGGAGTCAGCTGTGTCTCCTTCTAGATCAAGCCAGTTAAGACTGGTTAGGTCCACCTACCCTTCACTGGGTATGCACCAGTGCCCACTATTTGACCTTTTGATGTCAGAGGGCCTAAAACTCCGCCCTCAGATCCTGAGCTCGCCGCCATTTTCTGAACTGGCATCCTGTGAAGACTCCTGTAGCTTATTGAACCCTTGAAAAATGGTAATTACCTTACCCTTTTCTTATACCAAGGGAACATTTCATGCAAAGATGGGCTTGATAAAGGACAGAAATGGTATGGACCTAACAGAAGCAGATGATATTAAGAAGAGGTGGCAAGAATACACAGAAGAACTGTGCAAAAAAAGATCTTCACGACCCAAATAATCATGATGGTGTGATCACTCATCTAGAGCCAGACATCCTGGAATGTGAAGTCAAGTGGGCCTTAGAAAGCATCACTACGAACAAAGCTAGTGGAGGTGATGGCATTCCAGTTGAACTCTTTCAAATCCTGAAAGATGATGCTGTGAGTGTTGCACTCAATATACCACAAATTTGGAAAACTCAGCAGTGGCCACAGGACTGGAAAAGGTCAGTTTTCATTCCAATCCCAGAGAAAGGCAATGCCAAAGAATGCTCAAACTACCGCACAATTGCACTCATCTCACATGCTAATAAAGTAATGCTCAAAATTCTCCAAGCCAGGCTTCAGCAATATGTGAACCATGAAATTCCTGATGTTCAAGCTGGTTTTAGAAAAGGTAGAGGAACCAGAGATCAAATTGCCAACATTCGCTGGATCATGGAAAAAGCAAGAGAGTTCCAGAAAAACATCTATTTCTGCTTTATTGACTATACCAAAGCCTTTGACTGTGTGGATCACAATCAACTGTGGAAAATTCTTCAAGAGATGGGAATACCAGACCACCTGACCTGCCTCTTGAGAAATCTGTATGCAGGTCAGGAAGCAACAGTTAAAACTGGACATGGAACAACAGACTGGTTCCAAATAGGAAAAGGAGTACGTCAAGGCTGTATATTGTCACCCTGCTTATTTAACTTCTATGCAGAGTACATCATGAGAAACGCTGGACTGGAAGAAACACAAGCTGGAATCAAGGTTGCCGGGAGAAATATTAATAACCTCAGATATGCAGATGACACCACCCTTATGGCAGAAAGTGAAGAGGAACTAAAAAGCCTCTTGATGAAAGTGAAAGTAGAGAATGAAAAAGTTGGCTTAAAGCTCAACATTCAGAAAATGAAGATCATGGCATCCGGTCCCATCACTTCATGGGAAATAGATGGGGAAACAGTGGAAACAGTGTCAGACTTTATTTTTTTGGGCTCCAAAATCACTGCAGATGGTGACTGCAGCCATGAAATTAAAAGATGCTTACTCCTTGGAAGAAAAGTTATGACCAACCTAGATAGCATATTCAAAAGCAGAGACATTACTTTGCTGACAAAGTTCCATCTAGTCAAGGCTATGGTTTTTCATGTGGTCATGTGTGGATGTGAGAGTTGGACTGTGAAGAAGGCTGAGCGCTGAAGAATTGATGCTTTTGAACTGTGGTGTTGGAGAAGACTCTTGAGAGTCCCTTGGACTGCAAGGAGATCCAACCAGTCCATTCTG
Source organism: Budorcas taxicolor (assembly GCF_023091745.1). Lineage (NCBI taxonomy): Eukaryota > Metazoa > Chordata > Mammalia > Artiodactyla > Bovidae > Budorcas > Budorcas taxicolor. Next base: position 73,278,945 of record NC_068921.1, read on the forward strand.
AAGGAGATCAGCCCCAGGATTTCTTTGGAAGGAATGATGCTAAAGCTGAAACTCCAGTACTTTGGCCACCTCATGCGAAGAGTTGACTCATTGGAAACGACTCTGATGCTGGGAGGGATTGGGGGCAGGAGGAGAAGGGGATGACAGAGGATGAGATGGCTGGATGGCATCACGGACTCGATGGGCATGAGTCTGATTGAACTATGGGGGTTAGTGATGGACAGGGAGGCCTGGTGTGCCGCGATTCATGGGGTCGCAGAGTCGGACAGGACTGATCGACTGAACTGAACTGAACTTTCTTATTTCCAGTCATTTTTCCCCACAACTCCCACACCTCAGACCACTCTCCTTCTTTATCTCGCAAACTCCACAGCCCCTCATTTTTGGGGAGACAGGTCTGAGACTCACTCTTTCCTTGCTTGGCTGCCTTGTAAGTAAATGCATTATTTGTTGCAGAGCTTGTCATGTCAGTGGTTTGGTTTGCTTCAAGTGGACAAACCAACCTAATTTGGTAACAAGACCATCCAGTTTGTGGTAATTTATTATGGCACCCCTAGGCAACTGTTCTTGTTTTGTGTATGCCAGTTTTAGTCCATTGTTTTTAGTAAGTATGGATGAGATTTCCTTATCTATGTCTGGAAGCCTCCTTAGCCTCTTTAATTAACTTCCTTTTAGGTGTGTTCAGCTCAGTTGTTGATTCGTTGCCTTTTTTAGCTTTACAAAGAAGAAAGTGTTAGTCGCTCAGTCCTGTCCGACTCCGTGACCTCATGGACTATATAGCCTGCCCGGCTCCTCTGTCCTCGGAATTCTCCAGGCAAAAATACTGGAGTGTGTAGCCAGTGCAGTCTCCAGGGAATCTTCCAGATTCAGGTATGGAACCCTGGTCTCCTGCATTGCAGGCAGATTCTTTACTGTCTGGGCCACCAGGGAAGTCCTTTTTCGCATTTGAGTTCTTGCTATGTTTTGCAATTTTATTTTGTAGTTCCATTTAGAGTGGAAAAGACAGTTTTTGTTTATTTGCTTCTTCTCTTGTTGCTGTTCAGTCAGTAAGTCATGTCCGACCCAATGAACTGCAGTACGGCAGGCTTCCCGGTCCTTTAGTGTCTCTCAGAGTGTGCTCAAACTCAAGTCCATTGAGTTGGTGATGCCAACCAGCCATCTCATCCTGTGTCACCCCCTTCTCCTCTTGTCTTCAATCTTTCCCAGCATCAGGGTTTTTTCCAATGAGTTGACCCTTCTCATTAGGTGGCCAGAATATTGGAGCTTTAGCATCAGCCCTTCCAATGAATATTCAAGGTTGATTTCCTCTAGGATTGACTGGTTTGATATATCCACTTTTCTTTCCCTATGGTGCCTCTTTCCTGTCTTGTACTGGCAGTTGCAGGCTGAAATTGCAGAGCCAGTCAGAAGCAGCTTGATTCCCCATTCCTAGGTTTCTACAATCCGTGTAAACAAGAAGTTCTAACAGAGCTGCTGCTGGTGGTGTCAAGCACCCAGGAGAACAAGAAAATTATTTCTGGATTACTTTTGGTCTAAAACAGTGGCTAGCATCCCCTTGGCTTCTGCTGACACATGATTTTGTGATGTTTTCCCGATTTCTAGCCCATAGAAATACTTATCTTGGCTTAGGCTCCAGCAAGTTTCTTTTCTTTTTTTTTTTTTCTGTTTGTTTTCTCATTTTAGTTTCCATATCATTGCTATGAATTTGTAATAGAGGCTCAACGAGTGAACGCTTTGAGTCCAATTGCCAGTTGGTCTTTCCAGAGCCTAAGTAGCTATCAAAAATATTTTGGCTATAGCCAATGGAGCTGTAAATGAACAGGTCACTTCTGGATTCAAATTCTATTTTTCTTTCCATTCCTGGGCAACCACAAGACCTTGTATGTTTTGGCAGAGTCACAACACCTTGAATATATTATAACCAGGAAACCTGATTACTCACTTGGTCCTAATCAATCCTATTTATCACCAACAAAATACATGCCATATTTATTTGCGTATCTCAGTCTCCATCTCTTGTTATCACCGTAGTTCAGACTACTATCATCTTTTATCTGGTCTACAGCAATAGTCTCCTAACTGGCTCACAGTTTATCCCTTTCTTATTCATATGGGAGCCAGCGGGATTGCTCTTAAACCTAAAGCTAATAATGTCAGCTCTTTGTTTAAAATCCTTAAAATCCTTAAAACCAGGGACTTCCCTGGTGGTCCAGTGGCTAAGACTCCATGCTCCCAATGCAGAGCGTTTGGGTTTGATCCCTGGTTAGGGAACTAGATCCCACATGCTGCCAATAAGTAGAACTCGCATGTTGCAACTAAGACTGGCACAACCAAATAAATTAATTTTAAAAAAGTCCTTTGGTGACTTCCTGTTTTCAATGGGATGAGATAAAAACTCCCTTTTAACAGCCTAAATGGCACCATATGATCTGATTCTTTCCTACCTCCTGACATCATATTCTACTACTGTCCCCCAAGTTTATTACATTTCCACAGTCTGTTCCTAAAACACCATAAAACTGCTTTTATTTCAAGGTCTTTGCACTTACTATTTCCTCTGTCGGGTTTCTAAGGTGACTGACTCATTTTCATAACTCAGGCCTCTCTCTTGCCTTTCCCATTCTTGTACCCCCGCATCTATCAGCAGTCCTATCGGCTCTGCCTCCAAAAGTGAAAGTTGCTCAGTCATGTCCAACTCTTTGCGACCCCATGGACTGTATGTATAGTCCATGGAATTCTCCAGACCAGAATACTGGAGTGGGTAGCCATTCCCTTCTCCAGGGGATCTTCCCAACCAGGGGATCAAACCTAGGTCTCCCACATTGCAGGCGGATTCTTTACCAACTGAGCCAATATTCCATATCCTCACACTTCCTTCCGTCTTTGCTGTTATCACCCTGGTTCATGGAACCCTGTTACACTCTCAGTCACTGTAACAGATATATTGATATTAGGGCTCACTGATTATCTGGGTGCGCCAACAAACTTCTGCATCCCTTTCAAGTTACAGGAAGTCATGTCACTCACCATAGCCAATGGAGATACGAATGAACAGGTGACTTCTGGATTCAAGTTCTATTTTTCTTTCCGTTTCTGGGCAACCATAAGCCATTGTATGTTTTGGCAGAGTCACAACACCTTGGGTATATTATTCACTACTTGTAGGCATCTGCACAGGACCTACATTGGACTTTGTGTGCTTTAACTGTAACCCAGAAAGTTGGGTATGTTGTAGTTTCATTCTTATTTGAGTAAAAATATTATCTCATTTCCTTTGATACTTCCTTGTTAGCCCATGGAGTATTTAGAAGTGTGTTGCTACAAGTATTTGGAGATTTTCCCTTTGGAGATTTTTCCTTCCTAGTTTTCTAACAGAAACGAGTTTTCTGTTATTGATTTCTAGGTTAATCGTATCATGGTTAGAGAACATACCTTATGTAATTTAAATTCTTCTAATTCTTTTATAATTTTAATTCTTTTAAATTGGTTAAGATTTGGTTCATTTTATGACCTATCTTGGTGAATGTTTCATGTGCCCTAAGAGAACGTGTATTGGTAGAGCGTTCTATAAATGTCAATTAAATTTAGTAGCTTGATGGTCAATTCTACTGATTTTTTTCTTGCTGATTTTTTGTCTATTCATTCTATGTATTACTGACAGAAGAGTATTGACCACTGCAACTAAAATTGTGAATGTCTCTTCCTCCTCTCTGTTCTGCCAGTTTTTGCTTATATATTTTGAATCTCTGTTGTTAGAAGCATATCATATAGGATTATTGTCTTCTTGGTGAATGGATCGTTTCATCACTATGTAATGTCCCACTTTATCCCTGATAATTTTCTTTGCTTTAAATTCTACTTTGTCTGATACTAATGTCATTGGCCCCTTCATGGATCATAGCATTATGGTGAAGGGGCTTGCAAAACCCAATGAAGCTATAAGCCATGCTGCACAGGGCCACCCAAGATGGCAGATCATAGTGAAGAGTTCTGACAAAATGTGGTCCACTGGAGGAGGGAATGACAAACCACTCCAATCATGTACAGGTGTGAAAGTTGGACCATAAAGAAGGCTGAGTACTGAAGAATTAATGCTTTGGAATTGTAGTGCTAGAGAAGATTCTGCAAGGAGATCAGACCAGTCAATCCTAAAGAAAATCAACCTGAATATTTGTTGGAAGAACTGATGCTGAAGCTGAAGCTCCAATACTTTGGCCATCTGATAGGAAGAGCTGACTCATTGGAAAAGACCCTGATGCTGGGAAAGATGGAAGGTAAAAGGAGAAGGATGAGGATGAGATGGTTAGATAGCATCACCAACTCAATGGATATCAATTTGAGCAAACTCTGGGAGTGAGTGGAGAACAGCAGAGACGGGTGTACAGAGCATGGGGTTGCAAAGAGTCCGACATGATTTAGCAACTGAATAGCAGTAGATGTAGCTGGCCACTCCAGCTTTCTTTTTAATGTGTTTTTTTCATAGTTGTGCTGAGATCTAAAAGTATTCTTTTAAATGGTGGTAAAAAATTTACCATCTTCACCATTTTTAAAGTGTACAGTTCAGCAGTGTTAAGTATATTCACATTGTTGTGCGACAGATCTCTAGAACTTTTTCATAGTGTGAAACTGAAACTCATAGAAACTCACAGAGCCCACTGAACAAGTCCCCACTTCTTTCTACCCCCATCCCTCTGACAACCACAGTTCTGCCTTCTGTTTCTATAGGTTTCACTATTTCAGGTGCCTACTCCAGCTTTCTTTTGATTGGTGTCTGCATGATTAATGTTTTTCCATTCCTTTAAAACTTTTTTTAAAGTGATGATTCATGTAAGAGAAAATTCATTCGTTGAAAGTCTGCACTCTGTGGTTTCTAATATATTCACAGATACGTATACCCATCACTATTACCTAAATGTAGAGCATTCCATCATCCCAAGAAGAAACTCTATGCCCGTTAGTATTTTTCCATATTACCACTAATCTTTCTGCCTTTATGGAACTACCTATCTTGGGCATTTCACACACAATTTGTGACATTTTCTAAGGAGCTTCTTTCACTTAGCATAATCGTTTTCAAGGTTCATCCATGTTGTAGCATGCATCTGTACTTCATTCCCTTTTTATAGCCAAAAACATTTTATGATTTTTAGCACAGTTTGCCCATTCTCTTATTGATGGACATCTGGACTGTTTCCATGTTTTGACTATTATGAACATATAATAGCTAGGAAGGTTTGGATACAAGGTTTTGTATGAACATGTTTCCAGTTCTGTAAACTATATACCTAGGAGTAGAATTGCTGGGTCACATGGTAACTCTGTTTAACATTTTGATGTTTAACTGTTTTCTAAAGTTCCTGCACCATTTTAAATTCCCTATAGCAATCTGTGAGTGCTCCCATTTCTCCATACACTCACCAGCTTTTGCTAATGTTCATCTTGATTATAACCATCCTAGTGAGTATGAAGTTGTCATTGATTTGCATTTCCTCAGTGGCTAATGAGGGAGATGTTTAGATAGCATCACCAACCCAATGGACATGAATTTGAGCAAATTCCAGGAGGTAGTGAAGGACAGGGAAGCCCAGGGTGATGCATCCATGGGGTTGCAGAGTCAGACATGACTCAGTGACTGAACAATAACAGCTAATTATGTGGAACATCTTTTCATGTATGTCTTGGCCATTTTTTCCCCATTTTTCATTAGAATTTTTTTCTTTTTCTTTTGTCTTGGCCATTTTTATATCTTGTTTGGAAAAGATGTCTATCTAATTCCTTTGCCCATTTGAAAAACTGGGCTGTCTTTTTATTTTTGAGTTCTAAGATAGTACTTTATATATTCTGGGTAAGGAAGGTCCCTTACCAAATATGATTTGCAATTTATTTCTTCAATTTTATGCATTGCCTTCATTTTCTTAATGGTGTCTTTTTTTTAAGAGAAATTTTATTTATTAATTTATTTTTGGCTGTGCTGGGTCTTCATTGCTTTGCTTGGGCTTTCTCTAGTTGTGGCAGGTGGGGGCTACTCTCTCGCTGTGTGGTGTGGGCTTCTCATGTTGGTTCAGTTCAGTTCAGTTGCTCAGTCGCGTCCGACTCTTTGTGACCCCATGGACTGTAGCACACCCAGCCCCCCTGTCAGTCACCAACTCCCAGAGATTACTCAAACTCATGTCCATTGAGTCGGTGATGCCATCCAACCATCTCATCTTCTGTCATCCCCTTCTCCTCCCACCTTCAAATTTTCCCAGCATCAGGGTATTTTCAAATGAATCAGTTCTTTGTATGAGGTGGCCAAAATATTGGCATTTCAGCTTCAGCATCAGTCCTTCCAATGAATATTCAGGACTGATTTCCTCTAGGATGGACTGGTTGGATCTCCTAGCTGTCCAAGGGACTCTCAAGAGTCTTCTCCAACACCACAGTTCAAAAGCATCAATTCTTTGGCACTCAGCTTTCTTTATAGTCCAACTCTCACATCCATACATGACTACTGGAAAAATTGTAGCTTTGACTAGATGGGCATTTGTTGGCAAAGTAATGTCTCTGCTTTTTAAAATGCTGTCTAGGTTGGCCATAGCTTTTCTTCCAAGGAGCAAGTGTCTTTTAATTTCATGGCTGCAGTCACTATCTGCAGTGATTTTGGACCTCCCCCCAAAATAAAGTCTGTCACTGTTTCCACTGTTTCCCCATCTATTTGCCATGAAGTGATGGGACCAAATGCCATGATCTTAGTTTTCTGAATGTTGAGCTTTAAGCCAACTTTTTCACTCTCCTCTTTAACTTTCATCAAGAGGCTCTTTAATTCTTCACTTTGTGCTGTAAGTGTGGTATCATCCACATATCTGAGGTTATTAATATTTCTCCCAGCAATCTTGATTCCAGCCTGTGCTTCATCCAGTCCGGAATTTTGCATGATGTATTCTGCATATAAGTTAAATAAACTGGGTGACAATATACAGCCTTGACATACTCCTTTCCTGATTTGGAATCATTCTGCTGGTCCATGTCCAGTTCTAACTGTTACTTCTTGACCTGCATACAGATTTCTCAGGAGGCAGGCCAGATGGTCTGGTATTCCCATCTCTTGAAGAATGTTCCACAGTTTGTTGTGATCCACACAGTCAAAGGATTTGGCATAGTCAATAAAGCAGATGTTTTTATTGAACGATCTTGCTTTTTCGATGATCCAGCGGATGTTGGCAATTTGATCTCTGGTTCCTCTACCTTTTCTAAATCCAGCTTGAACATCTGGAAGTTCACGGTTCACTGTAGTGTTGAAGCCTAACTTGGAGAATTTTGAGCATTACTTTGCTAGCATGTGAGATGAGTGCAATGGTACAGTAGTTGAGCATTCTTTGGCATTGGAATGAAAACTGACCTTTTCCAGTCCTGTGGCCAGTGCTGAGTTTTCCAAATTTGCTGGCATTTTGAGTGCAGCACTGTCACAGCATTATCTTTCAGGATTTGAAATAGCTCAACTGGAATTCCATCACCTCCACTAGCTTTGTTCGTAGTGATGCTTTCTAAGGCCCACTTGACTTCCCATTCCAGGATGTCTGGCTCTAGGTGAGTGATCATATCATCGTGGTTATCTGAGTCATGAAGATCTTTTTTGTACAGTTCTTCTGTGTACTGTGCCACTTCTTCTTAATATCTTCTGCTTCTGTTAGGTCCATATTATTTCTGTCCTTTATTGTACCCATCTTAGCATGAAATGTTCCCTTGGTATCTCTAATTTTCTTGAAGAGATCGCTAGTCTTTCCCATTCTATTGTTTTCCTTTATTTCTTTGCATTGATCACTGAGGAAGGCTTTCTTATTGCTCCTTGCTATTCTTTGGAACTTTGCATTCAAATGAGTAGATCTTTCCTTTTCTCCTTTGCCTTTTGCTTCTCTTGTTTTCACTGGAAGCCCTCCTCAGACAACCATTTTGCCTTTTTGCATTTCTTTTGCTTGGGCATGGTCTTGATCCCTGCCTCTACTATAGTGTCACGGACCTCTGTCCATAGTTCTCCAGGCACTGTATCAGATCTAATGCCTTGAATAGCTTCTCTTATTGCGGAGCACAGTCTCTCGAGCTCAAGCCCAGTGGTTGTGGCGCATGGGCTTAGTTGTCCCGGGGCATGTGGAGTCTTTCTGGACTGGGGATTGAACCCATGCCCTCTGCATCAGCATGTAGATTCTTAACCACTAGAACACCAGTGGTGTCTTTTGAAGTACAAAATTTCTAAATTTTTGTGAAATTCATTTTATCCAATTTCTCTTCTGTGCTTGTGCTTTTGGTTTTGTACCTAAGGTTATATTCAGTTTAGGAGTATGAAGATTTATTCCTGTTTTCTTGCAAGGGTTTTATAGTTTTAGGTTTTACATTCAGGTCTATGACCCTATTTGAGTTTTTTTCGTATATGGTGTAAGAAAAGGGTTCAATTTCACTCTTTTGAATATATTGGATAGATATCCAGTTGTCCTGGCATCATTTGTTGCAGTAACTACATTTTCTCCATTTAATTATCTTGGCATCCTTGTTGAAATTAGTTGATCAGTGTGAAATTTTACCTTTCCTGTAGACAGCTTATAGTTGATTCATGTTATTTTTTTTCAATTATCCATTTTGACACTCTTTTAATTACTATATTTATAACATTTACATTTAATGCAATTATGTATATTTTTGGATTTAGATGTAAGAATTTGGAAAATAAGCATTAAGCCCTTATGATTTATGTTATAGAAGTTTTATAAGTCTTTTTCAAGACATTGGTTATTATAACTTCATTTAGTTAACTTAGAAACTTACAAGGTTTAAGGTTTTAAGTGTTTATTATATATAAAATATCATGTATTAAAACTGGAGAAGATATAGAACTGCTTTTTTGTTGAGGTATAATTGACATATAGCATTGTATTAGTTTAGGTGTTTAACATAATGTTTTGAAATACACATGTTGTAAAATGATTATCACAGTAAGTTTAGTTAACTTTAATCACCACACATTTACAATTTTTTCCTTATGATGAGAACTTTTAAGAGTTACTCTCTTAACAACTTTCAAATATACCATACAGTATTGCTAAATATAGTCACCCTGCTATACATTACAGTCACAGGAATTTTTTATCTTGTAACTGGAAATTTCTACCTTTTGACCACCTTCACTATTTCACAGTCCTTCCCCACCCACATCTCTGGCAACCATCAGTCTGTTCTTTTATCTATGAATTCAATTTTTTTTTGTTTCCACATATAAGTGAGATCATTCAGTATTTGTCTTTTTCTGTTTGACTTATTTCACTCAGCATAATGCCCTCCAAGCTCCATTCATGTTGCCTCAAATGGCAGGACTTCCTTCTTTTATGGATGAATACTAGTTCATTGCATATATATGTATCCAAACACACTATATTCATCCATTCATCTGCTGATGGACAGTTAGATTGTTTCCACATCTTGGCTATTGTAAATAACGCTGCAGTGAACATGCTGGTGGACAAAGAGCTGTCTTTAAGTCAATATTAACTCATCCCAATTGTTGAAAGATCAACCTATTTATCAGAAATAGTATGTGAACCTTTAAAAATACAATTTTAAACCTTCTATTCCAGAACCAAATAGTAAAGAATCCCTGTCATGCTTCAAAATTTTTATCTTACAGTTATTGTAACATAGGCTATCATTTACATGCACTTGTTCGTATTTTAAAAACAAAGTGCAGTTAATGAACTTTTTCTTATAGACATTTTATCTGGACTATAATATTCTTAGAGTGTATATGTAACAGATTTTAAATCAAGTAATTAACAATTTGCCAAGTGAAGGGAAAAGAGGGAAAACAGGAAAAAAAACAAGAGAGGAGCAGGTTTTAGACAACTTAGAAACTGTGTCCCTAAAGTGCTAATTCTCTTTTTCTGCAAGGAAAAGGAAGTTTAGATGCCAAAAAACTTATTGGATACAATCACTCATTACTGTTGATACTGTAGTCCTTCGCATTTAAGTACACTTTATTTCTGAAAAAATTTTAGAATAAAGCTGCAAGGATGCTACGGAGAGGTCCTAAACACTCATTTATTTCCCCCTATTGCTAACATCTTACATATAATCATGGTGCATTTGTCAAAATTAAAGAAGTAAATAATGGTCCATCACTATTAACTACACTTGAAACTTTATGTGGATTTCGGCAGTTTTCTCAGTAATACCCACCTTCTATTTCTGGATCTGGTTTAAGACAGCACCTTTTAGTCATCATGTCTCCTTAGTGTCCTCCTGTCTATTTAGTTTTGAGGAGTACTGATCAGGCATTTTAAAGACAGTCCCTCGATTTTCTATTAGGTGATTTTTTTTTTCATATTTACACTAGATTATAGAATGGAAGGAATATCACAGAGGTGAAGTACCCTGCCCATGACTTTGAATCAGGAGTATACAGAATATCTATAGCCTCACGTTAGTAATATTTACTTTGACCACCTGGCCAAGTTAGTGTTTGCTAATCTCCACCCTAGTCTTTAAAAGTTAGTAAGTCCACATTCAAGGGAGAGGGGAGTTCGGGTCTACCGCCTGAAGTGGGGGGGAGGGGGGCGGGGGGAGGAGGGAGTATCACATTAAGCTGAATAGATCCCCCCCCTAAAGATATCTACGTTTTGAATCCCCAACAACCTTGTATTTTATGGCAAAAGGGATTGTGCACATGTGAGTAAATTGAGGCTGTTGTGGGCAGAGAATATCCTCGATTATCCGGAGGGATTCTAAATAATTAATTACAAAGATCCTTATAAGATGAAGGAGGAAGGTCAATAAAGACAGAAAATGATGTGATGAAGGAGACAGGTTGATGTGGCCAGAAGCCTGCTAACAACATAAAGGAAGGTGGTCAAACAGACAGAGGACTGGCTTTAAAGGCAGATTTCTACATGAGAACACCGAAGTCGGATCAGAGTCTTCAAATTGCTGCAAAGAAGTAGTAAACTTAGAGGGGTAATGTTTTACCATCAGGTTGGCAAAAACTATGGAAATCAGTTATATTTGGTGATGGTATGTGGGGACATAAATAGTTGTTAGGAATACAAATTACCCTGACTTTCAGGGAAAATAGTCTAACAGTATATCTTAAACATTAAATGTGCAGTCTTCGACAAAGTAAGCCCATGTTTAAAAATCCCTTTGATAGAAATGAAAGCTCAAGTTCATAAAGATAAATGTAGAAGGATGTATACTACATCATTCAATATGTGAATTACAATGCTGCCTATTTTATTTTTGAAGTGAAGTTGCTCAGTCATGTCCAACTCTTTGCGACCCCATGGACTGTAGCCTACCAGGCTCCTCTGTCCATGGGATTTTCTGGGCAATAGTACTGGAGTGGATTTCCATTTTTGGTTCAAAAAGATGTTATAAGTATCATACTTGCTTTTGAACCATTTATTTCTCCCCATGGCTAATCCATCAGCAAATCTTATCTTCTTTACCTCCAGAAACTGTGTTCTAGATCTGTCCATTCCTCTTTGCCAGTATTATTTTATTGGTCAGTAAACACAAATCAATATATTTTTATATATTACAATTATATAATATTGGTGGTTTTGCATATACCACAATTGAAATATTCTACTATTATTTTAAATCTTTTTATATCATAGTGAATAGATGCTATTAATTACTGTAGGGTGTTTATGTTTAATTTTTAAAAGTACTGCATAAATGTTGATAAATGCAAACAATATTTATAATTTTCTCTACAATCACTGGATTACTTTGATTCTATTGGCAGGGGTGATTAGGTGAAAACCATGCCCAGATGAGCACTGGAGAAAACATTTCTAAGCATTTTATATATAAAGGTAATTTTAGCCCTGGACACTAACTGCAATCTAAAACGTTTCCTTTCTTTGTTGTAAAGTTCTCTCTTCCACGGGATACTTTGTAAATCTTAGTTTTAAGATTTCAGGCTTCACTGAAATCAACTTCAAGTTGATCAGTGAATTTTTAAAGTCATTCAACATTGAAGGCCCTTGTTATTTATTATCTATGGAGAAGGAAATGGCAACCCACTCCAGTATTCTTGCCTGGAAAATCCCATGGACGGAGGAGCCTAGTAGGCTATGGTCCATGGGATTGCAAAGAGTCGGACACGACTGAGCAACTTCACTTCAGCACAATGTCTGTCCTCTCCTTAATCACTTTTAATTTCCATTCTTAGAACTTCTTTAGCACTGCTCTTCCTTAAGATCAAAATCACAGACAGGCAGCATTCTGGTGATAAGTCATGGTATAGTATTTGTTTGGGCTCCCCATGGTGGCTCAGTGGTAAAGAATTTACCTGCCATGCAGGAAACTTGGGTTTAATCCCTGAGTTGGGAAGATCCCCTGGAGAATGAAATGGCAACCCACTCCAGTATTTTTGCTTGGAAAATTCCATGGACAGAGGAGCCTGGGGGCTACAGTTCATGGGATGGCAAAGATTCAGACACGACTGAGCGACTAAACAACAATAAATTATTTGCTCACCAAATTCTGTCCTCATTATGTTCAACATTTTGTTAGCTGCCTTGGCCACAGTACTTTATCCAGATGATGTCTTCACTACTTGTGGACACTAAAATCATCTGCTCTTTTTTCACTAACACTGCCTTGTGATGGTCGATAAGGAAAAGTGAAGTGAAGATGTTAGTTGTTCAGTCATGCCCGATTCTCTGCGACCGCATGGACGGTAGCCTGCCAGGCTCCTCTGTCCATGGAATTCTCCAGGCAAGAATACTGGAGTGGGTAGCCATTCTCTTCTCTAGATCTTCCTAACCCAGAGATTGAACCCAGGTCTCCTGCATTGCAGGCAGATTCTTTACTATTTGAGCCACCAGGAAAGCCCTATACGGGAAAGGACAAAACAAAAATAAAAAAAAATCCCAAAGAGGAGTCTCATGATCTCACTCTTGTTAGAAGTATGAATAACACTTGTTTGCATGTGTGTGTGCTAAGTCCCTCCAGTTGTGTCTGACTCTTTGGACCTTAGCCTGCCAGGTTTTTCTGTCCAACGGATTCTCCAGGCAAGAATACTGGAGTGGGTTGCTATGCCCGACTGCAGGCGAGCTTCCCCACCTAGGGATCAAACCAGCGTCTCTTACATCTCCTGCATTGGCAGGCTGGTTCTTTAACACTGGCCCCACCTGGGAAGCCCACATAATACTTTATAATTTAGAAAAATTTGTACCCCCTTCATGAAACCTCAGAGCAAACCGTTGAGGCTATCAATGTCATACCCACTTTACAGATGAAAATAGCTTTAGCTAAGAGGTGTGGTGTGCAGCCAAATTTCGTGGATTTGAATCTTCCCCGTTCACATTATATTGTATTACTTTCCACCACAACTACTAAGGGACTGTGTTTTTGGCTTGTTTTTCCTTTCTGCAAACCATTTCCTTTGCATTAGTTCCCTCTGGAATAAAAGCTTAGAAAGCTTTTTAGCCTTCTGAGTGTATTTTTTAGGAAATCACGAATTCCCTATGCTATTTATCATTCATGAGTTCTAAAGTGTACAGTACCACCAAGGAAGCAAGTGTAATCTGGAAAAGTAACAACTTTACACTTGACAACGCTTAACACAGAAAGGCATTTACTGTCTCACCCAACGGGAAGCATCGCTGGTGTATAGCGTGCATTGTGTTGGGGATGCCAGAGGAAGTGGATGTGAACAAGTTTAACGCTCAGACTGCAGCACTTGAACTTTATCTTGTTTATGTCTCTCAAGTTTCATCTCATGAGCACAAGATACAAAATCAGTCCTAACAGCTCTTCCCCACCCCCCACCCCCCTTGTACTTGACGTCGGCTGTACTCTCAACAGCCCTTTGCCCTCTTAGCCGCTGTGCTTCCTAGGTTTCTTTTGCACAAAATCTTCCAGAATTGCTCTTTTCTGGACACGCTGGTCCCCTGGACGGTCGGGGGCTGGGTCCCAAGCTTCCATGCCATTCTCACTTAACTTGCCTTAGGACCCTAACGTACTTGACTGTGTCTGAAAAGCTCCCTGAAATATTCCTGGCTCCATCGGTTAACCCTACTTTACTGCGCTCCAGGTTCTCCTGATCGTTTCTCGAGCTCTCCTCAGGGTTCGGTCCGTATTGGTTCCGAGACGCTCAGCGGGAGGGCAGCAGGCTCTGCGACTCGTCCTGTTCCGCAATCCAGCCCCGAAGACTTCCTGGAACCAGGTCTGGCTTCTCATCCCGGACGCGTAGGCTTCCCTTCTCTCTCTCCAAACAACACACCGGAAAACCTCGGATTGCTGACAGCCTTCTCCTAACCAAGCCGGCGCGCTGGGGGCCGACCCAAAAAGAACTGGGCGGCCTGCGCATGCGGACTCGGCGGCCGCCACACAGGCCTCCCCGGGCCGCCTCCCCTCGGCCCGGCCGCGGCGGTTTAGAGCTCCTGACAGCTCCGCCACCGGCGGACGCAGCCTCGTCTCGTGCTTCCACGTTACCCTATCAGAGACGGGGCGGGGCGGCGGCCCCCGCGGCCTATCAGCGCGAACCACGATCCCGGCGAGCCCAGTAGGAGCCCAGCCAGGAAGGAGGCGATTGGGCCGTGGCGGCTCTGGGGGCGTGGCGTAGCCAGGGCCCCGCCCGCCGCCGCCGCCGCCGCCGCTGCCTCCTCCCTCCCCTGGGCGCCAGCCGCCTTAGGCCCGAGCGAGAGCGGACGGCGGGCGGGCGGCCGCAGCTGCAGCCTGAGCGCCGCGGCCGGGGGCTGGTGGGCCCCGCAGCTTTGCTCCTCCTCTGCGCCCGCGCTCTCGGACATGGTGGCCCCCGGCTCTGTGACCAGCCGGCTGGGCTCGGTGTTCCCCTTCCTGCTGGTCCTGGTGGACCTGCAGTACGAAGGTGAGTCGTGTCCCGCCCCGGCCCGGAGGAGGCGCGCTCCGGGTGGGGTGCAGGGGCGGCCAGGCCTCCCGGCGCTTCCCCGCCGAGCGTCTCGGGGCGGCCGGGGCGGGAGCCGGGGACTCGGCCGCCGGCCTGGGCCCGAGCCCGCCCCGGGGCGGGGGCCGGCTCCCTGTTCCGGGTTTGTCTGGGGGAGAGGTGCGGGCGGCGGCGGGCCGCGGGACCGCGGGTATGGACTGAGGAGCCGGGCCGGTGGGCTAGGCGGGAAGCGGGGCGGCGACTTCTGGGGAGTCTTAGGGCGCGGAGACCCGGGCGGCCTCGCTTGGGACCCTCGATCGGCGCCGGGGGCTCCGGGTCGGCGGTGCTGGGAGGAGGCTGTAAAGGTGGCCCGAAGGGAGGCTGCTTTGGCTTTGGAGTTCCAGGAGGTGGAGGGGACAGTGTCGTGTTGGATGTTAGAAGTGAGTAACCGTCACCCCACTCTGTTCTGGGTTGTGTCTCGAAGTTGTTAACTTGGTGCGTTAAGGAGCCGCTGCTGAAATTCAAGCTCCCGGCGGGCAAGGCACTAAAAGTTTGTGGCTTTACAGTTTCCAGTCTGGTGTCACTCAACCTTTCCTTTTACGAGTTCCCTGAGGTGGGGGTGGGGTGGTAGGGAATCCACTTTTAAGAAGATACGAACGCTGATTTTTCACTGCAGTCCTACAGTTTGGCATGTTGGCTGCTCTTAACAGAACAGGAAACTGAGAGTTGTCCCGTCTTAGTTGTCAGCGGACAGGAGTAAGAATGAAAGCCGCGACTGCCCATTGATCTGATGCTCCAAGCGTGGTTACCCTGCGGAATATTCGAGTATAGTGAAGTTATCTCGTGCACTCCACTGTTTCCAGCCCCGTGTACAGGCTAGTAGTCACAGAGGTCAAATTAAACAGTTTAATATTGGACTATTAGAGGGAGTGAGGAGCTGAACGCAGGAATTGTTTCTGGTAAAATCCCCTCCAGATTTTCAGCTTACAAAGGGAGTAATACTCTCCGATTTTTAGGTCTTATTCATAGCAGCGTTTTGTTTTTTTTTGGGGGGGGGGCGGTGTTCTGGAGGACCATATTTTTTTTTTTAAATCAGAAAGCAGAATATGTGGCATGGCAACATTGGGAAAAAGAATTTGACAGTGAGGCTGCCCCAGAAAAATATATGGAATTGGAACTGGAATGCCTGGACCATGACCTTTAAGATAGGTCATGTATTCCACTTCTTTTACGTATTTTAATGTTAAATATCTTCTACCCTATGAAGTGTAGTACTAATGTCGAGTTAGCATTAATTAATTTTGGCCACTTAAGAGAAAGTTGAGCTTCCTTGGTGGCTCAGATAGTAAAGAATCCGCCTGTAGTGCGGGAGACCTGGGTTTGATCCCTGAGTCAGGAAGATACCCTTGAGAAGGGAATGGCAACCCACTCCAGTGTCCTGGGCTGGAGAATTCCATGGACAGAGAAGCCTGGTGGGCTACAGTCCTTGGGATTGCAAAGAGTTGGACACCAATGATGGACTGATACTTCACTTTGAAGAGAAAGTTGCCTATGTTCTGCTTAATGTGAGTTATTATTTTAAGTTACACAGGTGTACACTTGTGTAAGACACACAGGTGTACACTTGTGTAAGATTTGCCTTTTCCACTGGCTTATAGGCTGTCTTTTTAGAATCACTGTTCTGTATATGATTCTGTAGGACTTTAACACTTCATATCTATCTTGTAGTATTTTCCAGAAGGAAAATCTCACCCAAGAGCTATTCACCCAATGTGGAACGTGTGGTGACATTTCACAAAGAGGTGCCAAAGTGCTGTCTTCTTTAGGGTATTGTCTGTGTGAAGTAGCCAGGACTTGGTCCAGGTGGTAGAGAAGAAAGGAAAAAGTTCTTAAACTTATTGACAGTGACTGGCACCCTCCTGGGCACCTTTCTGTAAGCTGTCTCCTGTTCATGGAGGTACAAGATGTTGTTTCTACTCTCCAGATGAGGAAACTGAGGCTCTAAGAATTTAGCTTGGATAAGGTCACATAGCTGTTAACTCTAAGAGACATAAGTTGAACTTACATTATTTGACTCTAAAGTTCATCTTGCTTGTGGACTGGAGACAGAAGTTAAGTGGCTGAGGGTATCCTGTGGGCCCAAGCACTTGTAAGTAGTGGCAGCTGAGAAAATTCAGCCTTTTTATTTGTTTGTTTGCCACCAGCAGTAATGAACAGGAAGAGAATTTCCTGACATCTTTAATACAGTGGTTCTCCAGCTTGAGTGTGTGGTCACCTGGATTCCTTTTTAAACAAAGGGCTGAGCCTCACTCCCAAAGTCCTTGATTCAGTAAGTCTGGGACCTGAAATTTTGCATATCTAAAAAGGAATCACTGGTATAATGAGTTATGCAGTGGAGTTAAATTAGGTATCTGTTGGGTAAATCAGGTATCTATTTTATTTGATGGAGATATAAAGATAGGAAAGAACCTCTGACAGCAAGCTGTCAGCTCCAGTTTTCCCAAGTAAGTTGTGTGTCTGAGTTTTCTAACTTAAGTCTTTCTGGAGGCATTTAGGACTACTTGATTCCACTATTGAGCCCAAGGCTTGGAGACAGAAGGAACAGAACAGGAATGAGAAGAGTGAATATGAAACAGAGTTGTATTGCAGAGTGTCCCCAATAATTAGCTTAGGGGCCTAGTTTTGTCTGATTTAAAAATACTTATTTTTTCCCCTAGGCTTTTCTGTTAATTGTAATTCAGAGAATTGAAGTATTTAATAGGCTCATGAATTGAAAGGTTAAATCTTTTAGCACCCCTTTTCAAAAAGGCCTTTGAAAAAAGGAAGTCTGAAGCACTAGTTTAGGAATAGAATTTTTGGAGCAGAAGGAAAACTTTTGTATTATCTACTTTAGTATTCTTATGTTACAGATAAGGAGCTATTTTAATTCTCTGCTAATGGTGTGTTCTATTTGGTGATTTAAGTGGGAACATAACCTGGGAACCAAACCTTCTTTTATCTCTTTCTTCCTTAGCATTCTTTCTGTACGCAGTTTATCTTTATTTCACTGAACTGACCTGACAAAACCATATTCTTTGGACACTGGGAAAAGAATGGTTACAAAAGATGGTGATACTTTTTATGCGCACTGTGCTCGCTAGGATTTTCTTGACATTATTTAAATATGAAGATAATAAATAGCAAAAGCAAAGGACTTTCAGTAATTTATATACCCCCTACCCCTTACCTGTGGTTTCTCTTTTCTTGGTTTCGGTTACTTGTGGTAAACTGTGGTGTGAAAATATTAAATGGGAAATTCCAGAGATAAACAATTCATAAGTTTTAAATTGCAAACCTTTCTGAATAGCATGATGAAATCTCACGCGGTCTTGCTCTGGCCATGAATCATCTCTTTGTCCCCTGTGTCCAGCCTGTCACTTAGTAGCCATCTGGATTATCAGCACTACTGCAGGGCTTGTGTTCAGGTAACCCTTCTTGTACTTAATAATGGCCCTAAAGTGCAAACCTAGAGATGCTGACAATTTGGAAGTTTGGATGTGCCAAGAGAAGCTGTAAACTGCTGCCTTTAAGTGAAAAAAGTCTGTGTCTTAGTAAGGAAAGAAAAACAAAACAAAACTGTATGCTAAGTTGCTAAGAATCAATCTCCTATCTGTGAAATTGTGAAAAAGGAAAAAGTTAATTTGTGCTAGTTTGGCCATTGCACCTCAGCCGACAGAGTTTGTGGTCACAGTCTGTGATAAGTGCTCAGGTAAGATGGAAAAGGCATTCCATTTGTACAATAAGATGTTTTGAGAAGAGGGCGCAACATTCACATCTTTTATTATAGTATATTGCTATAATTGTTCTATTTTACTATTGTTGATCTCTGTGTCTAATTTATAAATCAACCTTATCATAATGATAAGTGCGTATGAATAGGAAAATATAATGTGTTCATAGTGTGTGTGTGAAAGTCACTCAGTCATGTCCGACTCGTTGCAACCACATGGACTATAGAGTCCATGGAATTCTCTAGGCCAGAATGCTGGAGTGGGTAGCCTTTCTCTTCTCCAGGGTATCTTCCTGATCCAGGGCTCGAACTCAGGTCTCCTGCATTGTGGGCAGATTCTTTACCAGCTGAGCCACAAGGGAAGCTGAAGAATAATGGAGTGGGTAGCCTATCCCTTCTCCAGCGGCTCTTCCTAACTCAGTAATTGAACCAGGGTCTCCTGCATTGCAGGTGGATTCTTTACCAATTGAGCTATCAGGGATGCCCTAAGTGTATATATAGGGTTCAGTACTATCTGTGGTTTTGATAACCACGGGGATTTTGGAATGTATTCCCTGAGAATAAGGGGGATCTCCTGTAAACTAAGTTTTCTAGCAGACTCTCAGAGAGCTTCTAGAAAATTATTTTAAGTTCATCTAATGATATAGGCTTTTAGCAGTAGTGTCCAGGTCCCAATTCGCTTGACTAGTTAGCACTTACTGAGCAAGTGCCCAGAAATGGAGTAGTTTAGTTTCTGTGGGATGGGGGGAGTTGTGCTGAAATGGGATGGCCAATAGTCAATAGGCTTTACTTTCCCATATGATGTTAATGAATTGTGGTTAAGTTTAATTTCTGTTGCCATAGTGTTCCTTTGATTATTGTCCAGTTATTAATCTTTCTTTGTATGGAAATATCATGGGAACGCAGTCATTTGCTCTTAAGAACAAAAACATCATGTCAGCCATAAATTGATTTTTCAAGATCTTTGGGATGCTGCTTTTTAAATTTTTGAAGATAAGTTTTAAAAATCTGATGAGTTTGTGTTATTCAGAGTTCTAGAATACAAAGACTGATTTAATCAGTTAGCAGAGGCTTCACCATAGTGTTCTTTATAGGTGAGATACATGACTGCATGAACTCTGCCTTTTGTCTTTGCATTTATAGACAACTTGGGGATATAACACATGTTTTGTGAAGCATCTGTGTTCTCTTGCTACTTGCTCAGTGTGGATTTCCTGATCCATCTTGTAGTCAGTCCATTGGAAGCACCCTTTAATTTTCTTGTCCGTGTAATCTTTGGTTTTATTCACGTGCCAAAATTTGAACTGATTTAAATTCAACCTGGCCAGCTGGTTTGTTGAACCTCAGAGCTGATCATGGATGGAGAAAAATGAAGATAACCTTGCTGGCAGGTCTCATTTAAGCCTATAGTCTCTATTTCCAGTGCATACTCAGTACTGCTAACATTCCTCCCTACAATTCCTACAGTTCCCTAGTGTTCTTGAAAGTCCATATCTCACACTTTTTCTTCTTTCTTTAAATCTCCAGCTGAAATCCTCCTTTCTTTTCTTCCTCCGTCTTTATTTTGGCTGCATGAGGTCTTAGTTGTGGCATGCCGGATCTAGTTCCCTGACCAGGGATGGAACCCAGACCCCCTGCGTTGGGAACTCAGAGCCTTAGCCACTGGACCACCAGGAAAGTCCCTCTTCCTCATTCTTTGTGATCAGGGGTCCCCAGCCTCTGGATCTCATGCCTGTTGATCTGAAGTGAAGCTGATGTGATGATAATAGAAATAAAGTACCCAATAAATGTGGTGAGCTTGAATCATCCTGAAACTGTCTTCCCTCCTCAACCCTATCCGTGGAAAAATTGTCTTCTAGGAAACCTGTCCCTGGCGCTGAAAAGGTTGGGGACTGCTGTTTGAGACTTTTTTGTCTTTATTGAGAGAATGAAAGCCATCACAGGGCAGTTTCTTCCTCTTTCTACCTGTGAATTTAGTAGCCTATCTGTATTTATACCCATTCTGCTACTTTTCTTAACATTAATGATTGAAAAAAAAAATCCCTCCTCTTGGCAAAATCCAATTTTATACTTATGCCCTGGATTCCATTTCCTGTCACCATCTGAAAATACTGCTTCTACAGTTACAGTTTTTCTCCTGTATCATCGCTTTCTTCCTCTGCTGGCTCACTGACATCAGCACTCCAGCATGCTGTAACGTCCGTCTTAAGCTGGGCTTCGATGTTAGGTGTTGCGTTAGCTACTGTCTCTCCTGCTATATGCTCATCTTCTATTCTCTTCTCAACACTGTAGAGCCTGCGAAGCCTTACGTATCTGACTCCTCCTGTTTACTTAGCTCTTTTTTATCTTAATCGTCTCTTTCACTGGGCTCCTGCCACATCAACTTGACTTCCAAATGCCCAGCTCATTTCTGATGTAGGTGTCTTTATTCTTGTTGTTCCTATACTCTGAAGGTTTCAGAGAACAGCTTTCCAAATGAGCGTTCATATTTCAGCCCTGACATACTATTTAAGAAGCGTGCTCTAGGTCGGTTAATAACCTCCCTTTGCCTTTTTGTGTTTTCTTCATAAAACTTACTGTTGTCCTCAGTTACTTGATTTGTATTTCTTGTCTGTCTGCCTCTCTAGAATATAAGCTTTATGGAAGGTGCTCTTATCTCTGTACCTAAACTATGTTGACATGGAGTAGATTTGCAATAAGTGTTTTCAAAATGGATGAGTGAGGTTGACTGTTCTAACTTTTTTTTTTTAATATGAATCCTTCTAAACTGATTTTCCAAGCTGAAATTCATTGAAAAAGGTAACGCATCACAACATGTATGCTTTCACATTTAACTAAAGCGAAGACTAAAGTCCTTTGGAATTGAGCAAACGTGGTTACAACAGATGTTATTTTCCTAGTTTACCCAGGAAGATTTTGGTGTAGACATAGTTCATATGTACTTGCTACGTAATTCAGCCTTGTCTTCCTTTCAAGTCTGTGTGTGTGTGCGCGCACGCACGTGCTCAGTTGTAAGTCAGGCTGTGTGTGTGTGTGCGCATGTGCTCAGTTGTGTCCGCCTCTCTGCAGCAACATGGACTGTAGCAGAATACTGGAGCAGGTTGTCATTTCCTCCTCCAGGGGATCTTCCCTCCTCCGGGGAATCTTCCCGCCCCTGGGATCGAACGTGAGTCTCTGCTGTCTCCTATATTGGCAGGTGGATTTTTTACCACTAGTGCCACCTGGGAGCTTTTGGCTTTGAATACTAAAACAGTTGTTAGGTTAGGGTGATTGGAAAGAGATGCTTGCAAGGTCTAGGGGTTCCAGCTCAGTGTATTTCCAGCTCAGTGTATTTTTATTAAAACTGTTTTGTCATTGGTCCTTACTCGACTGTGGAATTGTGAAGATAATGAACTTCCTGCTCTTTGGAGAGAGTCAGATTCCACTGTTCTCTGTGTTTCTGTCTTGAGGCTCCTTTCTCTGCCCCGGCTTGCTCTGATCTTGGGTTTAGATAGGACCTTTTACAGACAGCACTTTTTTCCCCCGCCGCATTATGTTCTTTTTCCCTGCCTGTGTTCGGTTTTAGAATGATCCTAAAGTTCTCTTTCTCCCTGACACTCTTCCGTGCTTCAGCCTGAACAGCCCCCCGGGCTAGCTTCCCTTCTGCCACCTGGCCTTGGCTTGAGCCTTAGCGTCTCTGACCTTTTGTTCTTGATTTTTTCAGTCTGGTTGTTCTAGTCTTGGTTGTGACTCTCAGCACATCATACGTTTTAAGCCCTCAACTTTGTTTCTTAAAATTGTTTTTGCTCTGTAAAAATATGACAGACTCTAATACTGTTATAACTTCAGTAAAAGACTTAGCTGCTTCACCTTTTCCCCGTCCATGCTGTATATTTGGCTTACTATTGTCTGTGGAGAAACCGGTTTGTTTAATGCTGCTCAGGAGACACCAGGATGTTTGGTTGTCTTATCTCAGAAGTAGGAGGCCTCTCTCATTGTCACTGTCTCCCAGGATGTGGCAAAGGAATAAAAATTATCCATAGCTTAAAATGCACAGTTGAGATACTGCAGAAGCAGCCACATTTACAATTTTTAAAGAAACATATTAGTGTCTGTATGAATCTTTGGTGGGTTTGATTTTTATAATTGTTATTGTGTATCTTAGATTCTGTTATATTGATGAACTGTAATACATTTAAGAAAGAAGGAATTTAGTTACATTCATTCAATAAATATTGAGTACCTACTTTGTGCAAGGTACTGGACTCAGTGGTATATAAAGAAGAAAAGACAGTTCCTCCTCTCGGGCTTGCTTTTGGTCTGTATGGGACTTGGCACGCCAGCTGTGCGGGTCAGCTTATTGAGGCTAGGGGATTGCAGTGAAGTCCTGTGCTTGTGAGTGGAGGGATGCACAGTGTAGGAGGAACTGTCCCCACCTTCTCACTGAATTAGTTAGGGAAAGTTTCACAGGGGAACTGGCGTTTGAGGGCAGAATCCTGATGGAGGAGGGAACTTTGCCAGGGGGGCAGGTGAGGAAGGCATTTCTGTGGAACTGCAAGTTGAAAGGGATGCATCGTGAGAACTGGTGTGTTCAGGGAGGTTCCGCCTGTTCCCTGTGCTGTGTGTGTGTGTCAGTTGCTCAGTCGTGTCCAACTCTGCGACCCCATGGACTGAAGCCCACCAGGTTCCTCTGTCCATGGAATTCTCCAGGCAAGAATACTGGAGTGGGTTGCCATTCCCTACTGCAGGGCATCTTCCCGACCCAGGGATCGAACCTAGGTCTCCCACATTGCAGGCAGAGTCTTTAGCGCTTGAGAGTGAGGGGTGATGAGGCTGGACCCAGATGAGGGACCTGATCATGCAGGGTCCTGTTTGCCTTTAGATCTGAAGGGACTTGGACTGAATCTCGCCAGTGCTGTGCAAACACTGCAGAATTGTTATTAGGAATGCATTTTGGGAGGATTTCTCTGGCCGTAGCAGGGGGCTGGACTTGGAGGAAGGTGGGGAAATACCCCAGTTAGGAGGCATGCCCTCTCTTTTGGGGGGAAAAAGGGCTTTGCAGCCACCACTTACACACTGTGGCAAGTTCTGTTATGGAAAAGTGACCGAGGTGCACTGGGGGAATAATAATTAATTCTCCCTGGAAGACTGAAATTTTTATAGAGGAAGTCGTATTTACTTATCACATTGCTAGATGGAAGTGATGTTAGATAAGATAGTAACATAATAAGGGTCTGAGTTTTAGGTAAAAGGCACAAGAAATGCTGGGTACCCTTTTCAATCATAGAAGGCAAGAGAAGCTTAGTTTGGAGAGGAACTTGACCTTTTCGGAGGGTCACCTCATTGCTTTATTTGAAGGACTAGCGCAAATGAAAGAGCCCAGGTGGATGTTTTGGTCCAACTTATAGAAAAGGTCACGGTAACCCCAACATGCATGCACGGCCTCAGTGACAGAGAAAGTGGCCCTGTGGCTGTGGGAAGCCAGGCTGGGGCTCAGCTCTCAGGGTCGCTGTCCCCCAGGGTGTGCTTGTCAGAGAGATCCTCTGCCGTGCCAGATTCACGGGGCCCCATCTTGTGCACACTGGTGTCATGGTCACCCAGGTCTTTGGATTTCATCTGCTCGTTCAGGTAATGAGTCTCAGGGCAGTAGCCCAAGCAGGTATTGTTTAGTCAGTAACCAGCTTGTGCCCTTCCCTCAGGTGCTTTTCAGAAGTAACACGTGTTCTGTTGTGTTCCGCCGGCTTGCTCTCCGAGTCCTCCTGGTTTAGCTTCTTGATACCCTGAAGAATTTGGGATTCAGCCTCCTCGTTGGTCTGTAGCTTCATCAGTGTCTAAGCGTATTCTCTGTCCTCGTGAGACTGCTGAAGGAGATATTGGGCATATCCTTCGCAGCCACACCGTCAGGATCAAAGCGGCAAGACACGGCCAGGGAGATGCAGGAGGCAAGGAGCGCCAGGTGGATCTGGCAGTTGATGGCGGCCCCGGAGTCCTGGTGGTCGCTTGGGCACACCTGTGAGGGGCACTTGGTCGTCGCGGCAGGTGGCCGAGGCACCCTCCAGGGTGCCATGGGGAGGGATGGCAGTGCTGGTTTGGCCCAGCCTCTGGCAAGCACTGTTGAAGTGGGAAACTGCAGTGGCTCTCTGTAGAACGTGTGGCCTGAGGCATCTGGAATAAACAGCTGAAAGAACTTTGCACGTGTACTCTTGGCTCCCACTAAACCTCAGGGTCTACCTGTGAGGTTGGAACAGATTGTGGTTAAAATGTTCCGTTAAATGATGGGTTGGGTGAGTGAAGCATGCAAAGCTGAGCAACTGTGGAGAGAGAGCTTAGCCTGGTTTATATGGCGGAAGGGTTTCTGAGTTGTGCTGCAGATAAGCTAGGGTTTGAAATTGAGTCATGTTCTGACAGTTACCATGAGTCTGCAGGTAGCTTGGGTGACTTCTCTGAGCCTTAGATTCCTCAGTTATCAAAGTATGAAAGATGTTTACTTTCTAGGTTTGTTGTGAAAATTAAGTGAAATAGATATTCTGAACATATTCAGCATTTTTTTTTAAATTTCTTAATTTCCTTCTGTGTTACATCTTTCCTGTTAGACATTTTCATGACTGGATAAGGAAAGTACTGTGACTAATAGTTTAACTCCTATCCAAATTTCTTACTTCCTCCAGCAGTCTGAAATCCTCTACTGAGTACATTGATTTGATTGTCCCTTTGAGAAAATTAAATGGGAGATGTTTGAAATCTTCTTGATAATTGAAAGGCTGCTTCCTTTACGTGTTGCGAGCACATAGATAAATCCATCAGCTTGCCTTTGAAATTAATTTTGCCAGCTGTAATAGACTGGATGGTTAGAGAGTTCAGCCCCAGCATTTTCACCGTTCTTACTCAATCCCTCGTTCAGTCTCTTTAGTGTCATTTTTACGTGTGTTCTGTACACACATTTGTACATGTGATGCACAGTCTTTTAAACTTTATACTGGGAACTGTAATTGTTTATGTGGAGGTAGAGTTTATATTAGAATTTACCTTTAAAAATCGAAATAAACTGCCTTTAATTGTTTTAATTTCCCTACCCCTATCCCTTAAAAAGGTTTAAGTAAGTGAAAGTTGCTCAGTTGTGTCCGACTCTTTGCGAACCCATGGACTCTAGTCAGTAGAATTCTCCAGGCCAGAATACTGGAGTGGCTAGCCTTTCCCTTCTCCAGGGGATCTTCTCAACCCAGGGATTGAACCCAGGTACCCCGCATTGCAGGCAGATGCTTTACCAGCTGAGCAACAAGGGAAGCCCAAGAATGCTGGAGTGGGTAGCCTATCGCTTCTCCAGCGGGTCTTCCCGACCCAGGAATCGAAAACCGAGGCCTCCTGCATTGCAGGTGGATTATCTACCAGCTGAGCTATCAAGTAAGCCCAAAAAAGATTTAAAGTAAAACCTTACTGTGTGAAATTTTCTACATTTACCAAGGTGGGGCATATTATGAACCTCCCTGTACTCATCTCCCCGTGTTAACAATTAACAACCCCTGACCAATCTTATTTCATCTGTACCTGTGGATTATTTCAGAACATTTTACATGACATCATTTCGTTTATAAATATTTTAGTGTTTATGAAAGATAAGGACTGCTTTCAGTTTTAGAATCTATATCATCTAAAAATATTCCCTGCAGTATTTGATTATAATGCTATACCTTTGAACTACAGTCTAACAGAAACATTTGAGACAGGGTTATTTTGCTCTTCTTCCTTGACTTAACCGGCTGCTTAGTTATAAAATATGTCTTTAGTGTTAACAAATATTCTCTAAAAGTTTTCAGTTTCAAGTGATAATCAGTACATCTTTAACAAAGCACATTGCTCAGTTTGTTTTCTTTTTATTGTATAAGCACATAAATACATTTTTACCAGAGAAAAAAACTAAACCATTCAGAAATATATACTATATCCTCTTTTTTAAAGCATCAGTGAAATCTGAACACGTTTACTCTAATACAACTTGCTGTCCGTGGTTCACACCACCACAGTTCTTTCCATTCCTGCCCGCCTCTAATCTGTTTTCCACATGGCCAGCCAAAGTGATCTTTTTAAAATGTAAATCAGATCGTCAGTTCCTTGCTGAAACCCATCCAATGATGTCCCTTTGCTCTTGGAGTAAAATCCAGATTTCTTACCATAGCCTGCAAGGCTAAGTGGGACCCATCCTGCCGGCCGGGAGCCTCTTCTTGATGCCTTAAAGTTGAGCTTGGTCCTGCCCAAGCCCTCTGCACTTGTTTTGTACTACTTGCCTGATCATATTTTGGCATGCTGGAGGCTTTCTGTCATTTAGGACTGCTCTCCTGCCTTTTATGTTTTAACTCAGGGAGGAGTTATTTGACTCCTAAGCACTATATTAAGCACCGCTTCCTTTCCTCTGGCAGGAATGACTTGCTTGTCTGTCTTTATTCCACGGCCTCCCCACTGCTGGAGCGGTCTGCGTGGACACTGGGCTGTGTTTTAATGTATGTTGCGTCCTCTGGGTCTGTAAGGATGTCAGTTATCTTCATTTTTGGAATGTTTTTCCTATTAGCTCCACCAATTTTGGTTCCGTAATTCTCTTGTTTGGTATTGGTTTCATAAGGATAGGTTTTTAATGCTCATCTTTGTTTTTCAGAATTGCTTGTTGCCGGTCTTTGAATTCTGATTGTGAGAGAAGGCTGACTGCCTGTCTGGAGGCTGAGAAGTCTCCAGGACCCCTTCCTTCCTTTCCCTGGTTTCAGCTGTGAGCCCCCCAGAGAGCTGCAGCTGCCTCCACGGCATACCTCTCCTGAGAAGGTGTTTGGATATGATTTTGCCCACCAGTCTCATCCTGTCCGCTTTATGTTTTGAGAATTTTTCCAAAATTTCTGTTTTTTAGATGGCCCTCTTCTTCTTAATAAAGAATTTTGTTTTTCAGTGAGGTTATGCATGTATCTCCTTAAATAAACCTTGTCATTTCTAGAATTTGAGCCTATTGGGAGGTAGGCTCATGTGCTTAGTAGGTGACTGCTTTTTTCTATTTCCTATGGACCACTTTCTTCAAAAAAAATTTTTTTTTAATGTAAGAGGTAATTTCTATCAGCAAGTCATTTCTTCATTGAAAGGATTTAAGTTAAATTTTGTTCTTGGAAAATCTTAAAAATACACCAAAGTATAGAGAATAGTATCATGTACCACTGTGTCCTGTCAGTTCAGTTCAGTCGCTCAGTCATGTCTGACTCTCTGCGACCCCATGGACTGCAGCATGCCAGGCTTCCCTGTCCATCACCAACTCCTGGAGATTACTCAAACTCACGTCCATCGAGTTGGTGATGCCATCCAACCATCACATCCTCTGTTGTCCCCTTCTCCTCCCGCCTTCAGTCTTTCCCAGCATCAGGGTCTTTTCCAGTGAGTCAGCTCTTCGCATTACGTGGCCAAAGTAGTGGAGTTTAGCTTCAGCATCAGTCCTTCCAATGAATATTCAGGACTGATCTCCTTTAGGATGGACTGGTTGGATCTCCTTGCAGTCCAAGGGATTCTCAAGAGTCTTCTCCAACACCACAGTTCAAAAGCATCAGTTCTTCAGCGCTCAGCTTTCTTTGTAGTCCACCTCTCACATCCATACATGACTACTGGAAAAACCATAGCTTTGACTAGACGGACCTTTGTCGGCAAAATAATGTCTCTGCTTTTTAATATGCGGTCAAGGCTGGTCATAGCTTTTCTTCTAAGGAGCAAGCGTCTTTTCCTTTCATGGCTGTGTCTTGTCACCCTACTTCAAAAATTACCAGCACCTGGTGGATGTATTTTGTCTATGCTTTCATCCTCCTCCCCAAGATTATTTTGAAGGCAGTCCGGTGGAAACTCCAACATGATGCTGGAAAATAGCCTCTCTCCAGAGTCAGTGATTGCCCTGTAGGCTAGGGAGTTCTCATAAAGCTAAAGCCTGTAGGAGTCTCCTCGTTGCTTTCTTATTCATTTCTGTTAAGGTTGCAATTTTATACACAGTGTTCAGTAACGTCTGTTAAGTAAAATGTTAATTTCCATAATCTTCATTATGAAAAGCAGGTTGTATTTTTGGATATGATATGGAATTAGGTGAAACTACAGTTGACTCTCACATTCTGAATATAATCAGTTTCTAAATCTATATGGCATACTGACTTTATCTGAAGATACAGGTTAGGAGCCTGTGTCTTCATTTTAAAATGCTTTCCTAGTTCACTGAAAACTCCCAACTAATTTCTCCAGATTATATCCACATACTCTTAAATAGGTTAGACGTTTTTACATTATTGCCCCCAAACAAGTAGGACTTTGTAGGACCCCGAGTTTTGTTTTTTCTTTTAATTTATTGTATTGAAGTATACTTGATTTACAATATTGTATTAGTTTCTGCTCTACAGCCCAGCGAGCCAGTTATACATACATATATTTGTATAAATACACATTCTTTTTCATATGCTTTTATGGTTTATCACAAGATATTGAATATAGTCCTCTGTGCTACACAGTGGGCCTTTTTGTTTAGCCATTTTATATATAAAATGGTAATCCCAGAATTCCAGGCCATCTGTCCCCCTTGGCCACTGCAAGTCTGCTCTCTACCCCTGTGAGTCTGTTGTTCATTTGTGTCGTATTTTAGGTTCCACATTTGAGTGTATGGTATTTGTCTTTCTGACTGACTGCACTCAGTTTGATAATCTCAAGGTCCATGCATGCTGCTGCAGACGGCATTAGTCCGTTCTTTTTCATGGCTGAGCAGTACTCCATCGTGTATATGGACCACATCTTCTTTATCCGCTCATCTGTCGAGGGAGATTTAGATTGTTTCCATGTCTTGGTTATTGTGATTAGTGCTGCTGTAAACATAGGGGTACATTTTATCTCTTTGAATTATAGCTTTAGGACCCTGAGTTTTTGAGACCACCAATCTAAGGTTTCCTCCTTCCTTCTCTTTTTTCCTTCTTCCTTCCTTCCTTATTTAGAGGGCTCCAGAAGGCAACCAGTGTAATAAAACACTACACAGAAACCCAGAAAATGCAGACTGGGCATATGAAGAGCTACCTTGATTAGTAGGGTGAAGAATAAGGTAAAGTGTATTTCATTTGGCTTTTGGCTGCATTAGGTGAAATCAGAAATTCACTAGCTTTTGATGATTGGAATGGCAGGTAGTTGTTGAGATAGGTTGCTCTGGCTGTCTTCCTGGACTCCTCTTTCTTCACTTGGCCCCTGTCCAGACAGTTGACCTAAGTCGCGGGTAGCCTTTTCCTCTCTCGTATTTTTTCTCTGCGCTGTGTCTGTTTCCGCTGCTGGTACTCCATGGTCTAGTCAGCATCGTGTTACCTGAGTTACTGTCACTGGGACTTTATTGATTTCCCTCTTTCCTTTTGGCTGTTTACTGGCATCTTCTAGCAGAGAAAGTAAGAGAAAGTAGTGAGAAAGACCCAGTCAGTAACGAAGGCATGGTGGAGAGGAGAGCTGGCTGCAGTACTGGACTTTGAGTTCTTGAAAGCCTCATTAATCTTGAGTTCTTGGCTTTTATAAAGATACGATGTTCTTTGTGTTTGGAATGCTGGATTCCCTCTTCAGGCTTGGTACATAGGTCCATCCTTCTCACTTGTCCTTCAGGGGAGACCTCCGGGAACACCGTGTCCCCCCAACCCAGCACTGTCCAGGAGAACTTTCTGTGATGCTGGGAAATGTTCTCTATCACCCTTACTGTCCCACACACTCGCCATTAGCTAAGCGACATTTACGCTATGAGTAGTGAGACTGACAAATTGAATTTTAAATTTTATTTGGTTTTAACTGTAGGTGCTAGGTGCCTCTGCTTGTGCCCTCTCAGAGCCCTTTGTGTATTCATTCCATCCTAACACTTACTGTGTCGTATGCTTTTCCAACATTTTATTATTAAACATGTTGCGAAGTTGAAACAATTTTATTGTGTACAGTCCTGTACCTATCACTTAAATTCTACTATTGATGTAATTACTACACATGCTTTTAATGCATATCTATTTGGGCATTTTTCTATCCATTAATCCTTTTGAAAAAATAATTTTCAAAATAACATCAGTGCACTTGTCCCCAAATACTTTAAGATGTGTATCATTAGTATTTGTTTTTTGCAGGGGTAAAATTTGTATATGATAAAATGTCCATTGTAAATACATATTTGCTGGATTTTGCTAACTGCATGTGCTCATGTAACCCTCGCCTCCGTCAGGGCTGGAACACTCTCAGCGTCCCAGAGACTTCTTTCTGCTCCTTCCCAGTCCTGTCTCCCACCCTCTCAAGTGATGACTGTTCAGAGTGTTTTCCCTGCAGTGGCTCCTTAGCACACTGAAAAGCTTAACATCACGTTCATTGTGAAAGAGAAATGCTGTGGCATTTAGTTTCCATATGCACCTTCTCCATGCATTTGAACTGTAGAACAACAAAAAGAGTCTATCTTCTACCTAACAAGGTGCAGCTCTTCTTGTAAGTGAAGAAACGCTCACCTGTATCCTGGTTGAGAAGATATGTTTTCAACAGTCACTGTGTGCATTACCACTGCCCTGTTCGGTACTTAGTTATAGAAAAACTAAATTGTAAAGTTAATTTCAACAGCTTGTAAATAA
Source organism: Budorcas taxicolor (assembly GCF_023091745.1). Classification (NCBI taxonomy): domain Eukaryota; kingdom Metazoa; phylum Chordata; class Mammalia; order Artiodactyla; family Bovidae; genus Budorcas; species Budorcas taxicolor. Next base: position 73,310,185 of record NC_068921.1, read on the forward strand.
AAGAAAAATGGAAACTGGACAAAATCTGGTTAGTACAGTCGATTTTCTGTATTCATGGTGGTTATACTCCGTATGTCATTATGAATGTTGAATTGGCAAATATTGAACCACTGCATGTGGGAGAAAATTTGGGCTTAGGATCCTGCAAGGCCTCAGGTCACTATATGTTTGTCAACCGATCAAAACCTAACCTTGTTGTGTGTGACTTTCTGTTTAAAAATACCTTGTTTAATATAATTGGCTAACATTGAATTCATGGCCAGCAGCGTCATCATTCATGTCTGAATGAAGCTTATTTGGCAAACATGTTTTCTTTTCTTGAAAGTGTTTTGCTTGGGCTGTACAGCTTGCAGGACCTTAGTTCCCCTACCAGGGAGGGATTGAACCCACATCCCTGACAGTGGAAGCTCAGAGTCTTAACCACTGGACGACTAGGGAATTCCCCAAACGTATTTTTTTGAAAGGCCCAGTACGGTCTCTTGCGTTTAGGAACATTAGGAAGTACTGTGCTTGGGGGACAGTTTTAAACAGTGAAATCAATGAAAAAGAAGGAAAAAAATGATAGAGAACAGTTGTTTATAACATGAGAGGTGACACAGGATGGAGAATCCCCTTGTTTGACTTCAGCTCAGAACATGCTCTTCACCTGTCCCAAGTATGTCCCCATTCTGCACATATACATGTCCTCAAATGACCGCCAGGGGGCCTTGAATATTAGTTTGGAGATTACAAATGAGTTTTAGGGGGTTACAAATTAATTTTAGTGAGTGGGCAAATTCTGAGACACAATCTGAATTGTGAGGCTTGACTATATATATACAAATAAACAGATGCGTATAAACAAGCAGAGAGAACATGTGCAAAGCCACCGCAGTCTTGAGTCTGTAATTAGTCATGAGGTCATAGTTGATATATATGGCATCCTTTGTTAACTTCCTGTCCCATACTTCTCGTGCCTTCTGCTGGAACCTCCGCTCCTCTGGCTTCTTCACCTGATGGTGTAACTGAAACCCTCATTTCTGAAGGGTCTGAGTGCTCAATTGCCCTGTTTTTTGGTTGCTATAGTTTTAAATTAATCTTTAGTGTTGGGCACGGAAGGACTAAGGCCCCAGAGAGTCCCCTAGGGTCCAGGGGTACCCCTCTTTGCCACCGTAGCAGCAGAGCCCATTTCTCCTTGATCAGAAACTCCCTGCAGCTGGGCAGCTCGCTGCTGCTTTATCTCAGCTTCATGCTGCAAGAGGTTTGTATCTTGGAACCAAAACACTCAGCAACCATCTTAGTGAATTCTAATTGTATAATCCCTTTTGGGGATAGCATTTAAAATAAATATTATTTGCTGTTTAAATAAAATTTAAAAATATTGACCAATTCTGGTTGAAATAGGTTAATAAATGCATAATGTTCAATGCATATTAGCCAATATAAGGATTTTCCATGTAGCTGAGACTTTTAACTGTAAGTACTGAGAAAAATTTAAGATAATTTTGACAGAAGACTTTTCTCAATATATTATAGTTGTCTTTAAGTTTGGTGGGCTATGTGGTTTTTGTCAAAACTACTCAACTTTGCATTATAGCATGAAAGCAGCATTAAGCCAGGTACAGTGAAGGGGCGTGACTATGTTCCAGTAGAATTTTATTTACAGAAGCAGTTTGCTGACCTCTATTCTAGAAAGTGGGCACACATCAGTTAATGAAACCAGATACAGTATTATATTCTACTCTTCTTAATATAAACCTTTACAACCCATTCCCATGCATGTTCCATGAGTTTCTGCTAGTTTATCAGCAAAGTCTTGCAATTCTTTTGGTGTATAAACTATTTTTTCTTTTTCTTTCTTTCTTTTTTTTTTTTTTTTACAATTTTTTATTGGAGTATCTTTGCTTTACAATGTTGTTAGTTTCTGCTCTACATCAGAGTGACTCAGTTATACATATCTCCCATCTTTTCAGATTCCCTTCCCACGTAGGTAACGACAGAGCATTAAGTAGTAAATTGTTTTCTTCAGGTCACAGTACATATACCTGCCTGGTGACATCCGGAGTGGTTAGGTGTGTCTGAGTGAGCATCCCCTTTCATGGCTTCTGCCCTGAGTGGTTGTCCTTGGAATTTTAAGCGGTGGAAGGCTGAGTGCACTGACCGTGGATGGCAAGCTGCTTCTATGGGTAAGGCAGGCTCAGAAGGACTTGGAGGTTAAATTGGTCCATTTCATGTAGGTTACAACCAGATGTCTCCATTTTAAGTTTGAGGGTCCCATTCTTTACTAATATGTTCTAGATACCTTAGGAGAGACTTGGAGAGACTCTGAATTCAACTATTGTTTTAATCTAGTGATCCTGAAAATTAAATTTTGTGTTTGATTTCCAGCTAAATCATCTCTATGGCTACAAAAAATGAAGAGTTTGTTTTAGGGGCTACCATGGACTCTCTCAGCTAGGAGTTAGCCCTGAGCTTTTCTTCCCTCTTTAAGTACTCTGGTGTGCTCCAAGGAGTCACCCCACAGTCCTTAATTTCATCATTACTGCCATTACGGTCAAGTGCAGCAGCCACGTGGGTTTCCCAGCCATGTGCCTCAGTTTGTGGCATGTCAACTGCAAATGATATCTTCATTAATTAATTCTATACCTGCTATAAATTACTGACTCATTTCTCATGGACACAGAATTCAGCAACAGCGCTCAAGCTCAAGGGCATGACCAAACCAATCCTTAAATCCCATTTTTGTGGCTCTGTGTCTTGGAATCACTCCCAATACCAATTGTGTATGAAAGTCTGGTTCTCTTCAGGAGACAGAAACCTCGTGGTTATTTTAAAAGAGGAAGTTTAATGTGAAGAACTGTTATGAAGGAGGGCGACTGTAATGGTGTCAAAGGAACTCTGCAGGGTAGTCCAGGACCGAGAGGCAGTCCCCAGGGAAGGGCCAGCCTGGAGGGGTCCCCTCCCCAAGGCTGGGGTGCAGACCTCATTGGAGACAGTGCAGTTGCAGCCCATTTGTTGATAGAAAAGTTTGCTTAGTTGCCGGGGCTAGAGCTGGTCCACAGCAGCTGGGGAAGCAAGAAGCCACCTTCTCAGGTGTGTGGTGTCCTCGTGGGCAGTCATGTGTGACCGAGGCTCCAGGTGGCCGAGGGACTGGACCCTGAATGCGTGGCTAGGACAGGGCCCCTCTGGAGGTGGGCCCCCTGCACACCACGCGGCAGGGGCCAGAAGAAAGGAACGGCAGCCACAGGAACCAGGAGGGGAGCTTCCTTCAGCGCCCTTTACTGTCAAAGCCCAACCTGTGCTCAGTGTAGAGAAATGCTTACCCACCCCAGTCCCTTATTACAGTCCGTACTGGAGGACGGATGCGGAGCTGAGAGGCGGCACGTCGGTTGATTATCGGCCTGTCGGTCAGATGCTGCTGTCTACTCCCAGCTCCCCAGTAGGTCCCCATTTTGCTCAGAGTGAAACCAAAGCTGAACATAGTCAGGCGCCTCTACTACTCTGACCCCATCTCATTTGTCATCTCCCTCGTTGGCTCTGTGGTGGTCATCCAGCCCTCCCTGCTGTTTCTGGAACACAACCTGGTAGGCATCTGACCCCAGGGCCTTCGCACTAGGTGGTTGTCCTTCTTGGCAAACTTTTCCTAGCTAGATACCTGCATGGTGAGTCCTCACTTTCTTCAGGCAGGTCTTTGCTCAGGGAGGCCCGTGACCACCTTGTTTGACACTGAAAGCCCCACTGCTCCTGACCCTCCACCCAGGCAGCTCGCCTTTTCACCTCCCATACTTAAGTCTGACTCTTGCTGCTGTAACGTCAGGTGCCACGAGTGACTGAGGTTTTTGTTTGCTTCGCTCACTTATCCCAAATATGTAGAACAGTGCCTGGTGCCCTGTAGTTGCTCAATAAGTTCTTGATTATTACAGTGGATTCTAATATTCATTAAAGTGAGATTCTAGTTAAACAGAGCAGTTCTAATTTTGTTGTTGTTGCCCAAAAAAGTTTAAGTATTTTTGCTACTTACTGTGTTACCCAGTTTTCCTTGTATTTTGTAGAGTAGGTATGTTCTTTGGACTGATGAGGTTAATGCAGGTATATTTTCGGGTGGCTTATACACTGTAAAATGAAGCCCTGTACTTGATTGTTGCTTTCTTTAGCTCACTTTTCAGCTCCTGTGACTTTTTTCATCTGAGTAGATGACTGAAGCAGACAACTATATTTTTAACTTTGTATTAGTGAGAGTTCACTTGTGGTTCATGGAAAGTTAATTAGTTATTTTTTTGTTTGTTTGTTTTTAGGTGCTGAATGTGGAGTAAATGCAGATGTTGAGAAACATCTCGAATTGGGCAAGAAGCTCCTCGCAGCTGGACAGCTCGCGGACGCTTTATCTCAGTTTCATGCTGCAGTAGGTTTGTATCTTGGAGTCAAGACACGAAGTGGCTGTCTTGTGAATTCTGATTTGGTAGCTCTTTTTTGGGATAACGTTTAAAATAAATAGTATTTATGGTTTAAGTAAAGTATTTTAAAATGTTTACAGGATTCTGGGTGAAATAGATTAATAAAGTAAATACACAACACTTGAGAGTCCCTTGGACTGCAAGGAGATGCAACCAGTCCATTCTGAAGGAGATCAGCCCTGGGATTTCTTTGGAGGGAATGATGCTAAAGCTGAAACTCCAGTACTTTGGCCGTCTCATGCGAAGAGTTGACTCATTGGAAAAGACCCTGATGCTGGGAGGGATTGGGGGCAGGAGGAGAAGGGGATGACCGAGGATGAGATGGCTGGATGGCATCACTGACCCGATGGACGTGAGTCTGAGTGAACTCTGGGAGTTGGTGATGGACAGGGAGGTCTGGCGTGCTGCAATTCATGGGGTCGCAAAGAGTTGGACATGACTGAGCGACTGAACTGAACTGACTGAGCATGAGAAAATTTTCAATGTAATCGAGACTTAATAGTCATCCCTAGATAGCCTCAGGGGGTTGCTTCCAGGACCCCCTTGGATGCCAAGATCTGTGGATACTCAAGTCCCTCATATAAAATGATGTAGTATTTGGATGTAATCCACACACATCCTCCTGTATACTTGAATCATCCCTAGGTTACTTATAATATAGTGCAAATACTATGTAAATGTAATGCAGATGCTCTGTGAATAGCTGTGAATAGCTCTGAGAAAATTTTTTCCCAGATATTTATATCTGTGGTTGCAGAACCTGCAGGTACGGAGGTACTGTATATATTTTTCTGCCTTCTGAAACAGATTTCACTGAATAACAGTTTAATTTTCTTGAAGATTTGAGAGCAATGATGTGATAGTTACTTGGAGGTCTTTGGGGGAATCCTGCAGTTCATTGCCTGTTCATTGTTGGTTAGACTCCCTCTGCCCCTTAATCTGTTACTTTTTATTGCTTGCTTGTGTCTGCCTGGAGCATCAACTGTCTTTGTAGACAGTTTAATCTTACAGGACTGTGAGAGATGAGATGACCAGAATACATGTTAATAGGGTGTGAATGAGGTCTTAAGGGTTTTCTTATGAGTCACTGTATCAGCTTTTTGACATTGATACTCTTCATTCCTTTTTAATTTACTTACATGGTCTCACCTTTATTTGGGATGCTGAAGAGTGACAAGTCAACCTGCAGAGTAAGGAGTGATGTAATTTCAATCAGATACAGTTCTGCTCACTGAAAGAATTACTCTATTGTAATTTACTGTATAAGCAAGAAGTAGTTAGGTTTTGGCTTGGTGATGATGTTTTTCTTCATGCTTTTTAGATTTTTATTACTGATGTTACTAACTCTCTGGAATATTAGGAAACCCAGATTTTAATCATAGCTTTGACACTTGATTATTCTGTGACATTGGTGAAGTTATGTAAGAAAATGCAGGCTTAAATTAGAAGTGACCTGCATGTTCCCAGCAGTTTTTACCCTGCCACTCAAAAAGGGCATTCTGTGAAGACTAGATGAGAGAACTGTGTATAAAGATTTCTTTGAAAATAGGGGATGATCACATGTGTAAGGTATATAGAAATATTGTGTCTTTGAAAATTAAGGCTTTTCTAAAGACAGAGTTAGTATGTTAATAGGGTTTTCTTAATTATGTGCACTTTTGATGATGAGCTGGCCTTGGGAAGTCACAGGTGGTTGGCATGGCCGCTCGCACTCGTTCCTTTTCGCTGGCGGCCTGTGCTGTGTGGCCGGGTCTCCCAAGCCCGCACTTCCCCGCTGATCTGAGTTGTCTCCAGTGCTGCAGTGTGGCAGCTACTGCCTTAGATAATGCAAGTCTTAAAAATATATTCTTTCTTGCTACTGTGAGAATAGTTGCAGAAACATGTACATCTACTCATTTTGTACTTTATTATTTGCTTTAGTTAATCTCACAAAAAAATTGGAACATTAAGGGCCATGGCATATTGTTAATGTCGTTTAAAATGACTGCCTATTTTTCTTTAGCTTCACTACCCTACAAGGATTCCACAGATGGCTCTTCCCCAAAAATACCCAATAAAATACTTATTGTCTACACTGAAAGACATAAATTAGTAACGCTAAAACATGGTAATTTATTTGTGAAATTCAGAAAGGGAGAAAGTGAGACACTGCTAATGCATTCAGAATTTGAATAGAAATGTCCTCTTCATGGTAATGTGGCAAGTAGCAGTGATTCTCAAATGGTACACTTCCCATAATTTGAGGAAGACCTGTATGTTTTGAGACAATCATCATTTTAGTTTATATAAAACACTGATGTTTTATAATTAACCATAGAAAGTAGAGTTTAAATTATAGTTGATGGGAATATATAGTAGATTGGGATGGGGTGATGTGGTATCATGGCCTGTTGAATCTTTTTAAGAGGTGTTTGTTGATGAGAAAAGAGCTGTAGGTCTTCTATTTCAGGTATCTTATTTACCAAACATCAGATTTAGTGTGGCCATGTTCACTGCTTCAGATAACCAGGGGGTTAGTGAGAGTCTCTTGTAAACAGTGAGTTAGTCTGGGTCTCCTGACTTTTAGACCAGCAAGTTGTGCAGTTACTGTAGTTACTGTTGTAGATCAAAAGATTGAAGAGCTGTGCCACTGTAAAAGGTACAATTTTTATTGTGTGTGTGGTAAAATACCACCCAGAATTTTAGTTCAGTTTAGTTACTCAGTCGTGTCCGACTCTTTGTGACCCCATGGACTGCAGCGTGCCAGGCTTCCCTGTCCATCACCAGCTTCTTACTCGGAATCATGTCTACTGAGTCGGTGATGCCATCCAACCTACTCGTCCTCTGTTGTCCTCTTGTCCTCCCATCTCCAATCTTTCCCAGCTTCAGGGTCTTTTCAAATGAGTCAGTTCTTTGCATCAGGTGGCCAAAGTAGTGGAGTTTCAGCATCAGTCCTTCCAATGAACACTCAGGACTGATCTCCTTTAGGATGGACTGGTTGAATCTCCTTGCAGTCCAAGGGACTCTCAAGAGTCTTCTCCATCACCACGGTTCAAAAGCATCAATTCTTCGGCGCTCAGCTTTCTTTGTAGTCCAACTCTCACATCCATACATGACTACTGGAAAAACCATAGCCTTGCACAGTAATGTCTCTGCTTTTTAAAATGCTGTCTAGGTTGGCCATAGTTTTTCTTCCAAGGAGCAAACATCTTTTGATTTCATGGCTGCAGTGATTGTGGAGAAAATAAAGTCTGTCATTGTTTCCATTGTTTCCCATCAATTTTCTATGAAGTGATGGGACCAGATGCCATGGTCTTAGTTTTGAATGTTGAGTTTTAAGCCAACTTTTTCACTCTCCTCTTTCACTTTGGTCAAGAGGCTCTTTAGTTCATCTTCACTTTCTGCCATAAGGGTGGTGTCATCTGCATATCTGAGGTTATTGATATTTCTCCCAGCAATCTTGATTCCAGCTTGTGCTTTATTCATCCCAGTGTTTCTCATTGTGTACTCTGCATACAAGTTAAATAAGCAGGGTGACAATATACAGCCTTAACATACTCCTTTTCTGATTTGGAACCAGTCTGTTGTTCTGTGTCCGGTTGTAACTGTTGCTTCTTGACCTGCATACAGATTTCTCAGGAGGCAGGTCAAGTGGTCTGATATTCCCATCTCTTTAAGAATTTTCCACAGTTCGTTGTGATCCACACAGTCAGAGGCTTTGGCATAGTCAATAAAGCAGAAGTAGATGTTTTTATTGAACTGTCTTGCTTTTTTGATGTTGGCAATTTGATCTTTGGTCCCTCTGCCTTGAACATCTTGAACGTCTGAAAGTTCAGCTTGAACATCTGAAAGTTCATGGTTCACGTACTATTGAAGCCTGGCTTGGAGAATTTTGAGCATTACTTTGCTAGCATGTGGGAGGAGTGCAATTGTGCAGTAGTTTGAGCATTCTTTGGCATTGCCTTTCTTTGGGGTTGGCATGAAAACTGACCTTTTCCAATCCTGTGCCCACTGCTGAGTTTTCCAAATTTGCTGACATACTGAGTGCAGCACTTTCACAGCTTCATCTTTTAGGATTTGAAATAGCTCAACTGGAATTCTATCACCTCCACTAGCTTTGTTTGTGGAGAAGGCAATGGCACCCCACTCCAGTACTCTTGCCTGGAAAATCCCATGGAAGGAGCAGCCTGGTGGGCTGCAGTCCATGGGGTCGCTAAGAGTCGGACACAACTGAGCGACTTCACTTTGACTTTTCACTTTCATGCATTGGAGAAGGAAATGGCAACCCACTCCAGTGTTCTTGCCTGGAGAATCTCAGGGATGGTGGAGCCTGGTGGGCTGCTGTCTCTGGGGTCGCGCAGAGTCGGACACGACTGAAGCGACTTAGCAGCAGTAGCAGCAGGTTTGTTTGTAGTGATGCTTCCTAAGGCCCACTTGATTTCTCATTCCAGGATGTCTGGCTCTAGGTGAGTGATCACACCATCATGGTTATCTGAGTCATGAAGATCTTTTTTGTTCAGTTCTTCTTTGTATTCTTGCCACCTCTTCTTAATATCTTCTGCTTCTGTTAGGTCCCTACCATTTCTGTCCTTTATTGAGTCCATCTTTGCATGAAATGTTGCCTTGGTATCTCTAATTTTCTTGAAGAGATCTCAAGATCTCTGGTCTTTCCCATTCTATTGTTTGCCTCTATTTCTTTGCACTGATGACTGAAGAAGGCTTTATTATCTCTCCTTGCTATTCTTTAGAACTCTGCATTCAAATGAGTATATCTTTCCTTTTCTCCTTTGCCTTGTGCTTCTCTTCATTTCACAGCTATTTGTAAGCCCTCCTCAGACAACCATTTTGCCTTTTTGCATTTCTTTTTCTTGGGCATGGTCTTGATCACTGCCTCCTGTATAGTGTCAGAAACCTCTGTCCATAGTTCTAAAATATCACCCATAATTTAGGACACTGCTTTAAACTGACTTTATAAAAAAATTCATTAAATGTTTATGCTTCCAGACTTCTAAATTTCATAATGTACTTTATCTTTTCAACTTTTCCTGTGATTAGAAATTGATGTTAGAGTTTGTAATATAATTTGGGTAGTGGCATCGGGTGTATCAATGCATCATTTTTTGTTATGTTATAGCTGACAGTATTTATGGTTGTGGCATCCTTTTCTCATTTTCATTTTTGAAAAATTATGTGGTTTACATTTTGAAAATTACTTATGCATGGTGTATTTTATAAATGCATTTTTACACAGAAAAATGTTTATGTATTAAAACTCAGTAGCAGCACAGATAACTATAGTACAGCTCTGTTGGTGATGTGGTTTTTGCATCTGGCATATAGATATTTTTTGGCAGGAGTTTTAAGATTTGGAACTGTTTGGGTGTTGGTGTCACTTTTTAAATAGTCTTCTGAAATAGTTGCATCTATTTCACTTAAAAAAAAAATTTATTGATTGATTTGGCTGCATCAGGTCTCAGCTGGGGACACATGGGGTCTTCACTGGGCCCGCAGGCTTAGTTGCTCTGTGACATATGGGATCTTAGTTCCCCGATGAGGGGTCAGACCCACATCCTGTGCATTGAAAGCCCGATTCTTAACCACTGGACCACCAGGGAAGTTTCGCCTCTGTTTCAGTTTTATGGAGTAGTCAGACACAGGTTTTGTTTTGAGATTTTATCCTTAAGAAAGCGCAGTGCAGGTTCCTGCAGTGAGGATGCGCTGCCTCTCATCTCTGCAGCATGGTCTTAACGTGGACAGTAACACTAGGGGCTGAAACATTTCTTTGGTAGACCTTGCAGAATGTCTTAGGTATATCTGGCATGAATGAATGTCTAAAGTGGTGGATTAAATGGTAGACATGAATGAAATGATAGATTTCTTCAACTGCTTGGTAAGAAAACCAGTATCACACTTAACATAATTTTGCTAAATCCATGGGTGCATTAATTTGGTACTTAAACATATTGTGGTGCTTTCTCATTGAATTTAAACTTGTGAAAAGGGGATGAACATTCCTTTTGACATTTACTCAAAAGGGAGCAAAGAATATTTTAGTGACTTGCCGAAGGTCACAATCCAGTGCAGAAGATTGTAAACTTCTTAAGGATAGGTACTATTTTACTGTTGTTATTATTATTACTATTTTAGTCTCTGGTGGGGCTGAGTAAAAGTTTGAATGAATGAAGGGATAGAGTTGGGTTAGCTGAGAGCAAGAATGAAAAGTTTTTTTTAATTAATTAATTTAAATTGGAGGCTAATTACTTTTCAATATTGTGGTGGTTTTTGCCACACAGTGACATGAATCAACCACAGGTGTACATGTGTCCCCCATCCAGAACCCCCCTGGCACCTCCCTCCACACCCCATCCCTCTGGGTCATCCCAGTGCACCGGCTTTGAGTGCCCTGTTTCATGTGTTGAACTTGGACTGCTGATCTGTTTCACATATGGTAATATACACATTTCACTGCTGAAGAATGAAAAGTTTTTTGTACCTCCATAGAGGTGATGTTCTTTCTGCCTCCTGCTGCCTCCGTTTACAGCGTCACTTGTAATTGGCTTTCTGATGTTTTTCTCCAGATAGTAGTTGTATTTTTCTTTATCAGGGCTAATTTTCTCATATTTGAATTGTTTGACAGTTTTAGGATTAGATTAGACTTTCATTTCTCACATTCAAATTTTGAATAAACTAGTAAAACACTTTGACATGTTTTCGAATGAAGTCTAATACTTCCATATGTAGGCTTGCTTGCATATAATTTAAATAATGAACTGTGTTGTCTCTGGATGGATAATAGGGAAAGTTATTATTTTCAATGTTATCAAATCTTATAATGTGAGAAACTAAGGATGTTGCTTAAACCAGTTCTTGTTCAGCTGCTCCTTTATGTATAATGATACAGAAATGGGCACGGATTCTGGGAACTGATAGTATTTTAAGATGAAGAACCAGGAAAGGCTGTTTTGATTTTCCATTTAAGTGTCCCTGTATCACTGAGCACATTGAATCTTGATTCATATGTTGAGCCATTGACATTTGATTCCTTGTTTTTAATAGGTTCAGTGTTATAAATTGGGCTTCCAATCCCATTTTATATCTTAAAATACCTAAAAACTGAATAGTAAAATAAGGGAAAGTGAACGTTCCCCCCCCCCCAAATTTTATGTAGACTTTTTATATGGGGATATCAAATACATAATAAAAAGCTTTCTCACCCATAATCTTCTCTGAAGGTTTTTCTGCATAAAAACATTTGACCATGTTTTTCCCTGGCTGCCTCATTCTTTCACTTTTTTATTGTAGTGAAATATACAAATCAGAATTCCCCGTTGTAACCATTTTTAAGCCTGTGGTTCAGTGGCGTGAAGCGCATTGGCATTGTGGTGCAGCCACCAGCACCATCCATCTCCAGAACTTGTTCATCATGTCAGAGTGAAGCCGTGCCCATTATGCAGCTGTTTCCCATTTCTGATCCCCTTCTTTTCTCAGACCTGGCCAGCCAGCACTCTAATGTCCGTCTTTAAAACTTTGACTACTCTCGGTACCTCATAGAAGTGGAAACGTACTCTGTTTGTCTTTTGTGTCTGGTTTATTCCACTTATGATAGTGTCTTCAGGCCTCATTCATACTGTAGCATTTGTCAGAATTCGATTCCTTTTTGAAGGCTGATTCATACCCCGTTGTCTGTATATGCCACATTTCATTTGTCCACTCGCCCGCCTGTGGGCATTTAGCTTGTTTCCTCTGTTGGGCTGCTGTGAATAATGCTGCTCTGGATATGGGTATACAGTTACCAGCTTTCCATTCTTTTTCTTCAGGGTTATACCTTAATAGTTTGTACCGCTTGGTCCCCTCCCTCTGTATTGCCCCTCCCATCTTCCCTCTTCCCGCTGGTAACCGTTAGCTTGTTCTTTGTATCAATGAGTCTAGTTATACCGAGTTCATTGTATTTTTAAAGGTTCCATATATAAGTGATATTATACAGTATTTGTCTTTCTCTGTCTGACTCACTTTGCTCAGCCTGATGGCCTCCCAGTCCATCCATGTTGCTGCAAATGGCAAGATTTCGTTGTTTTTCACACCACATCTTCTGTACCCATCATCTATTGACGGGCACTTAGGTTGCGTCCACGTCTTGGCAGTCAGCTTTCCTTTCTTTTGAATGGGTACACCTGGAAACGGGGTTGTTGCTTCATGTGGTAATTTTGTGTGTGGTTTTTGAGGACCGTCTGTGCTCTTGTTCACAGTGGCTGTGCCATTTCACATTCCCTCTTACAGGGCACAAGGGCTCCCATCTCCACATCCTCGCTCATACCTTCCGCCTTTCTTTCTTTGCTCCCTTTTTCCCTCCCTCCATCCCTCCCTTCTTCTCTTTCTTTCTCCTCCCTTTCCTTCCCTTTCCCTTCCTTTCCTTTTTCCTTGCTGGCTGCTTGCCTTCTTTCAGATGTTACTGACTCTCACCTTGCTCTCTGGGCTCACTCTCCTGTCCATTCTCCTTCATCCTGTGGTCCATACCCTTATTTCTTCACTGCCATTTTAGTTGGAGTTTGGGAAAGAGCAAGGATTGCACATTCAGTGTATCATTGTAACTGGGAGTCTATAATATTCTAAAATCCTGTGAATAAGTGTAGAGTCCATATTCTCAATCAGTATTTCACTTAAGAAAATTTCAACAAGCATAATTGCATACTTATAAAAGTTGAGTTGAATATAGTTAACATTCTAGATCAGAAGTTGGGAAACGTTTCCCCTGAGGGGCCAGATAATAAATATTTCAGGCTTTGCAGCTATATAGTGTCTATATTTTTCTATTTTTTGGACAGCTCTTTAAAAGTGTGAAAAATATTCTTAACTTAGTCTGTGGCTTGTTTTTGGCTCAGAGGCTACAGTTTGTTGAACCCCAGTTCTGGATTTATTTGCAGTAATCTTATTAGGCAGAATGACCCAGTATTGATGAAGAAGTTCTTTTCTTAATGCTTTTCTTAGTAGAAGTGCAAGCTTTAATACCGTTAAGGTGATTTGGTTTTTTTGAATAAAGTACTGCAAGTTAATATTTATTATTTTAATTTTCAGATGGTGACCCTGATAACTATATTGCTTACTATCGGAGAGCTACTGTCTTTTTAGCTATGGGCAAATCAAAAGCAGCACTTCCTGATTTAACTAAAGTGATTGAATTGAAGATGGATTTCACTGCAGTAAGTGCACCTAAACTTTCTTAAAAGGAAAACTTAAGGAAACTTGGAAGAGGTAATTTGTTTCTTACAGTGAAAATTGGCATGCTAGGCATAGCTGGAGGGTGTAGAAAGCCACTGTGATGTAGTGGACTGGGCAGCAAGAGAAATTCAGTCCTCAGGATCACAGGTGTGTGTGAAGGAGGCACAGTGGAGTGGGACATCAGGTGATTTTCAGGAGCATTGCAGGCAGATTCTTCACCATCTGAGCTACCAGGAAAGGCCAGGAATACTGCAGTGGGTAGCCTATCCCTTCTCCAGGGGATCTTGCCAAACCAGGAATCCAACAGGGATCTCCTGCGTTGCAGGCAGATTCTTTACCAGCTGAGCCACCAGAGAAGCCCAGAAGTGCGGCAGTGATGTCAGCTGTGTGGTTTAAAAGGTGTCTGGGTGGAGGATGGGGTGCAGGCTGAGAAATGAGCTGATTGAGAAACTGTTGAATTAAGAGGCTGTCAGGTGACTGACGGCAGTTTCAATTAAGGCCATAGTGGGAAGAATAAAGAAGAGGGAGCAACACAATTAAACAGTGGTCTGTGATGAAGATACAGCGTGAATTAGACAGAGTCCTGCCCTGAGCCAACACTCAAGCTTCAGAAGTGGAGGAGTTTATGGTCTAATAGGATATCTTGACAGTTGGCAGGTCACTGTAATGGCTTAAAATAATAGCACCCAATTATAGTCTCAAAATTAATTTGGCAGTTCATTTATTTGTGTGTTTGTGTCCTGCTGTAATCCAGAAAGGATCTGAGATGACTGATTAGATGTGGGTGAATGTTTGGTTTGGAATAATTGTATTATTTTAAGATGGAATTCACAAGTGTCACATTTTGTTTATTACTTTACCCAACTAAGCATAACTGTCCACAAAGGTTTTAAGTAGCTCATTTTCCTAGTATTATAGTATTTATTAGCCAGTTGAAGTGGCTTTAATTTTGCTTTTTATGTGTGTTGATGCATTTAACAAAGGATTTAGGGAAATTTTTATGTACTGTGAAAGTAATATATGTCTTACTCAAATGTTGGTGTGGTTTCTGTCTTATGGTAGGCGTTCATCATCGGAGAGTTGGTATTCTTGGAAGAGATGGGACTGAGCACATTAGAAGCGGAATGTCAGAGTTGACTGATGGATGTTAAAGAGGCATTGTTATTCTGGTTATAGTGGAGTAAATATGTGCATTAAGAGTTAATAAAAAAACAAAAACTATGTCCAGAGCTTTGATTGGTAAAGTCCCAAGTGACACGTTTTATTAGAATTGCAAAAAGTCATTATGATGTCTTAAAATACTTTTTAAGTGAGATATAACTCACATATCATCAAATTCACCCTTTTTTAAAGTGTATAGTTTGGCAGCTTTTATTGTAGTATATTCACAATGTTCTGCAAACATCACTCTTATCTAGTTCCAGAACATTTTTATTAGCCCCAAGGAAGCGCTGTTCCCATTAGCTGTCACCTCCCATTTCCATCCTAGCCCTTGGCAACCACTTCTCTCTGCCTCTATGGATTTGTCTGTCTTGGATATTTCATGTGAACAGAGTCATACAATGCATTGCCTTTTGCGTCTGTCTTCTTTCACTTAGTGGCACGTTTTCGAGGTTCATCAACACTAGCATCCGTCAGTACTTCATCCCTTTCTATGCCTGAATAATATTCTGTTGTATGGACACATCATATTTGCTTCTTAATTTATTAGTTGATGGGAATTTGGCTTGTTTCTACTTTCTGGCTGTTGTTTTGAGCATTCATGTCCAAGATTTTATTTATTTGATATAGTAAAAAATATTTTTAAGGAAGCAGACTCTAACAAAATTTATAAGTAGTCATTGGTTCTAGGAATTATACTCAGAGGGCCAAGTGATGTAGGTATAAGAAAAATTAGTATTTCATTAGCTCATTTAGTTTTATTCTTTGGGTTTAAAGAAAATTTGGTATACTCAGTATACTCTCTTTTTTCTTTTTTAGGCAAGATTACAGAGAGGCCACTTACTACTCAAACAAGGAAAACTTGATGAAGCAGAAGATGATTTTAAAAAAGTGGTAAGTTCCGTTTTTATGTTGTTCTGCTAAGATTAGAGTGAACATACTGAACTTATTTTTTTATATATTAAGACATTTTAATAGTTTTATACCTGAAAGGGAAAATTGTTTGGTTTGTTTATGTAAGAATCATAGTTCCTGAATTAATATTTAGTGACTGACATCAAAGAATCACTTTAACGGATGGAAGATAACGTGTATGGAACAGATAAGTAATCCTCACTGGGTTTATACAGCTCATGTTCTGCTTCGTCCTCCATGAGATCTAGACATGTCAGCTGAGCTATTCTGAAAGCTGTCTGAGTGACCCAGGAAACCCTTTATCTGATTTGAAAGGGATAGTGAAACAGATTCACAACAGGACATTTTGTAATCAGCCACGTAGCTGCTTTACAAAGTGTAAGTCATTTTGGATTTGTTGAGGGAGATGTTACAGATCACATGGAATTGAAGGGATTATACCCTGAAAAAGGATTTGAAGAGACAGCTAGCTGATGTCTTTATACCTTCATGGGGTTTGTTTTAAGACCCACTTGTTTTGTTCCACATGGATTTGATTCTGGAGTGTTCTAGAAAAGAGATATATATATACACATATGTGTGTGTGTGTGTGTGTGTGTATGCCTTTCATTGTTCATTATTTGCATTTTTATAGTTTATCAAAATGCTTAGTTACTGTGATGATAACCATTATGAAAATAAAAGTTAAACTTCTGTTTGCATAACCTTTGTCACAATACTCAGTCGTATGCAGACAAATCCAGAACACATTAGATATTAATTGTATTGAATCAGAAGCCGACACTCATGGTCTTAATGAAATTCAGTGTCATTTTCAGCATTTTGCCATCATTTGTCTTTTGTGCTTTATTGATTCCTCAAATCCAAAACCCTGTGGTACACTGTTCAGCATCACACACCGATGAAATCTGCCTGGAGGGCACCTGACAAATTGCCATTTTGCCCCCGTCTTTCACTGAAACACGTTAGCTGATCAGCAGCTCTCTGTCCAGAAGCCCGTGTGCCTTCAGAGGAGGCTCCAGGCCCGCAAGGTAGTCAACATGCTAGTGGGACAGATGCTCCGGGTCACAGTCTTTAGCAAATGGGAGGTTTCTCAGACTGTGAGCTTCATAGATCAAGTGCCATAAAAGAAGGCATCTCCTGACCTGAAGAGAGAGATGTGACAGGGAGGGAGGAAGCAAGTGCCCAGGCCTCAGTGGGCACTGGGGCAGGAGACGGTGTGTCCAGTCTTCTGAGGAACTTGGAGCTAAACGCAGAGGCTCAGCACTGCCCACTACTGGCTGGACACTTGATCCTCGAGGACTGCTCTTCAGCCATGTTTGTATGCTCTTCTGCTTAAAATAAACAAACAAAAAAATTTAGTGTCATTTTATGTTTATCTAATATTCCCTGCTGCTTGGGAACTTGTTAGAAAGGAGCTTGAAGGACAGGTGGCAGGGAGTCAGTAGTGCTGGAGAAACTTTACCTGGCCCAGTCCTCTAGACACACAGCAAGTGTTGTGTAAAGATTTGTTAAATGGATGAGTGATAAAACATAATAATTAGTTTCCTTCTTTTTAATAAGTGCTTAAACTTAGAGTTCTTTTTCCAGTTACAAAGACTAGAGTAGCCTTTTAGAAATAACACAATTTAGAATAAAGCTTTAGCACAAATTAGTCCTTACTGGGCATTGGATGTATCCTTTTGGCAAAGTGTGGATGTATCTTGAGTTAATGTCTTTTCTGTCATCAATATTAAAACCTCTCAGGAATGAGAATGGGACTTTAATGAAACTTCACACTTGTGATTGTTCTCTAACAGTCACACTTCTGCTAATGTGTTCTTAAAACTGCCCTTGTCACAGGGTTCTTCCATGAGAATGTCTGCCTGTATTGAATGATCTTTCCTTTTTAATTGAAATCTTTATTGAGAGAATTATAGATTCCCATGCAGTTGTAATCATTAGTACAGAGAGATCCTGTGTACTCTTTACTCAGTAACCAGTTTTCCCCAATGCTAATATCTTAGGAAACTATTGTATGATATTGTAACCAGGATGTTGACGTTGATACAGTCTACCAGTATCTTGACTGTGTTAATGGATACAGGGAAGTGTATAGAATTAAATACACACAAATAAATGAATATTCATTTCTTAGATTCTTGTGCATTGATTTTGTATCCTGCAACTTTACCAAATTCATTAATTAGCACCAGTAGTTTTCTGGTGGCCTCTTTAGGATTTTCTGTATGTAGTATCTTATTTTCCAGTTTGGATTCCTTTTACTTCTTTTTCTTCTCTGATTGCTCTGGCTAGGACTTGCAAAACTAGGTTGAATAAAAGTGGTGAGAGTGGGCACCCCTGTCTTGCCCCAAATCTTACAGAAAATGCTGTCAGCTTTTCACTGTTGCGTGTGATGTTAGCTGTGGATTTGTCAGATGTGGCCTTTATTATGCTGAGTTATATTCCCTCTATGCCTACTTTATGAAGAGGTTTTTTTTGTAATTATTAATAGATGTTGAGTATTATCAAAAGCCTTTTTTTGCATCTACTGAGATGATCATATGGCTTTTATTCTTTAATTTCAGTGTAGTATATCACATTGGTTTGCAGATGTTGAAAAGTCCTTGTATTCCTTGAATAAATCCCGCTTAATCATGGTGTATGATCCTTTTAATGTGTTGTTGGAGTCAGTCTGCTAGTATTTTGTTGAGGATTTTTGCATCTGTGTTCATTATTATTTTTTTCTCTGTAAGATAGTGACCATGGTAAATAAGAAATAAAGTATTGTAAAATAGGTAAAGGTTTGGCTGAAATGTAAAACACCAAAGACGAGAAGGGATATCAAGAAACATGACAAAAGGAGGGAGGGAAATATCAGCAGGGTTCAGTTTCCACATGTGACTGTCCTCGAACATGAGAGGGTATGAGAGGGTAGTTGAGAAGAGTGAACACCCTTGGGAAAAGAGTGAAAAGCTTCATCTTACTTAACCCTCTTTGAAACTCTCCCGAGTTACAAGTTTAAATCTTTAGTTTGTTCCTCAAACTTCTTTCTTAAACCTCTTTGGAAGAATCTCTCTCTCTCTCTCTCTCTCTCTCTCTCTCTCTCTCTCTCTCTCTCTCTCTCTCTCTCTCTCAGCTCCCGCCCCCACTCGCCTCCTTGTCCTGATGAGGCCCCGATGCAGCCTCGATGCCCTGAGCCCTCTCCTCTTGTCCCATCCCTACTGTCTGACCATGGAGTGAGGCTGAGTCCTCCACCCTCCTCCTTCCCCTCCCTCACCTGCCTCCAGGGACGATTGTGAGGAGGGGGACAGACTTTACAGTTTGGGAGAGAAGAGATGCAAATCCCATCCAGAAGAGGCAGTTATCTGTAAGCATCTACCTTTACCCAGAGCAAAGTGACAGTGCACACCCGTTTAATACCCCTTCCAGCGAGGTTCATCGGAAGGATTCGACTACCCTGAGGATGGTAAAACAAAGACAAGCCGGCCACGGCCCAGAGCAGAGCGGCTTCCTTCAACTTGGACAATTTAGTCACGCAGGGAAAACCCACCCCAGAGGGAGCTGAGGTTACCAGTTTGTAGATAGTTATGAATATTTGGAGTCCTAGACATTCCTTCAAAAACTGAAGATTAAAACGACAGAAAAAAATATCTGAAGTATCCTCTCAGAAACAAAATGGAGAAATGCAGACCTTTTACCAAGAATTAATATTCTCAAGGTTTCTACAGTGTTCTGTCCTACCAGTTAGCTAGTGGAGGTGTTTTTTAAACATGAGTCCGCTAAAAGGGGAAATGGTGTGATTGGAGAATTGAAGGAGAGACATTTCTAGAAATAACCTACTGGCGTTTGCACCTCACCCAAAATGGGAGAAAGCCCATTAATTACAATTTTCATCTTAGTAGAAACATTAGATTTCAGGAATTAAATATAACTGTAATCTCAAAAAAATTTTTAGAAAAATTAGTAGTTTCTTAATGTAGGCACTTTTTTTGTTTTTTTTCCTGAGCCATTAGACTTAAGACTTTTCCATCTGGAGGAAGAAACTATTAAGAGTGACTGTACGGAGAAGGCAATGGCACCCCACTCCAGTACTCTTGCCTAGAAAATCCCATGGATGGAGGAGCCTGGTGGGCTGCAGTCCATGGGGTCGCTAAGAGTCAGACAGGACTGAGCGACGTCACTTTAACTTTTCATTTTCATGCATTGGATAAGGAAATGGCAACCCACTCCAGTGTTCTTGCCTGGAGAATCCCAGGGACTGGGGAGCCTGGTAGGCTGCCGTCTATGGGGTCGCACAGAGTTGGACACGACTGAAGCGACTTAGCAGCAGCAGCAGCAGTGCTAGAGGCCCAGCTGGGGGCGGGACTGAGCTGTAAACAGACACGGGGATCTTACTGAGGTAGCAGAAACTGTCTAAAACTGTGGTAATGGTTGCATGCTTCATAAGTTTGTTAAAAATCATAAAATTGCACATTCAAAGTGAGTGAATTTTATGGCATATAAAATATACCTTGGTGACGTTGTCTTAAAAAAAGAGGCAATATACAAAACTCTTAAAACCACTTCATAGGCCTTTTAATAAGCTGTTATTCTCTTATTTTTCTCTGTAAAGTCTTCCTTATTGTGCCTCAACACCTCTGGCATCAAATCTTTTCTTATACCTCTAGAAAAGTGCCCTTCCTTTCAGTTTTCCTATGCATTTCAGTATTGTGTTGCAATTATTTTATACTTAAAAAGTAAATCCTTAAGAAACATAACTAGAAAGCAAAACACATGAAGCTCAAGTGTTTCTGCAGAGCCGTATGTTAGAGAGAGAGCGGTGCATCCCCTCATTCTCTCCCTTTTCGGAGTCCTAAGTCCATTTGCGTCCTGGAAAGCTGTGCTGCCCCCGTCTTCTGACTCCAGCCCCACTGCCCGCTCTCGTGCATCACGTGGGTGGGAGTGAAGATGCCCTGGCTGCTGCTCCCCACGGTGATCAGCACCCGGGGCTAGTCGTGGGGGGAAGCCGGGTGTGCCCGTGTTTTCCTACTGATCCCCCAGTAAATGTGAATGTTCGGAAAGGTCAGATCATTGTGTATGATTGTTCGTCTCAAAAAAAAAAAAAAGCCCTGTCAAGTTTAACTTCTTATTGTTACAGCTCAAGTCAAATCCCAGTGAAAATGAAGAAAGGGAAGCCCAGTCCCAGCTCATCAAATCTGATGAAATGCAGCGTTTGCGCTCACAAGCACTGGATGCCTTTGAGAGCTCAGATTTTACTGCTGCTATAACCTTCCTTGATAAGATTTTAGAGGTAAGTTTTTATGCTCTTGCAGCCAACAAGCCTGACAGTTGCTGCATTTCCTATGAGGTATGTTTATATGCTTTGACATGTTCTATACCACAAAAATCCTAGGTAGCATAAAATCAGATCAACTCTGGGGTTTTCCACTCTTAATTGAAAGATGGCGTTTATACAGAATAGAAGTTGGGACTGAAATTTTCAGTAAAAATACTGAAGGAGTGATGGCGTGGGACTTCATATTTTTATACATTGCTTTCTTTGCTAAGTTTGTTTGCTATTGCATTTTTTTGTGGGGTGGGGCAAGAAAGCTCTAGAGGTTAGATAATGGGATGAAAGATAAAAGTTGGTTGCAGAAAAAGGAGAAATGATGTTTGGGAGGAAAGATGAGTGTTTAGAGTAAGAAGTTTTTAGGGAAGAAGGCAGTTGAAGAGTTGATAGGATTCAGAGGGTTCTATATACAGAAACTCCATCTGCCTCAGCAAGGACTTAATGACAGAAGGTGAGAGGGTATCAGAAGGAAGTCTAATAGCATATTCAAATGGAAGCAATCTAACTCATGTTTGTCATTTTCACAATGCTTTGTACAGCCTCATTTTATCTTGGTGATAAACTCGTTAGTGTGTAGAATGGCCACTTTGATAGTTTTATAGAGGAAATCATGTGAAGTGAAATTTCCAGTGTAAATTCCAGTGGAATTCACAGTTTACTAGATTATTTTGTTAATGCTTTATTAAGAAAACATAAAGTTATGATTTTTACCTTCTAGTGATTATCCACCTTGACCTGGCTCATTGTCCATGGTGTTTAATTTATGTACAGTGTTGATTTTGATATCTTCACGTGAAAAGTTGACGTGATTTTAAAACAGCTCTATGAAATATGTAAAGACACTTACACGGGTCTTATTGGTGGTGAGCTTTTGGATGTATATTTGGAAGAATAATGGTGGTTTACTAAACATTGTCAACTTTTTGATAAAATGGAAATGGAGATACTTCAGCCTTCTCACATTTTGTTCTCTCTTTTATTTTTGTGATATGAGGATTTAATTTCAAGGAGGTAACATTTTATAAGTTCATTTAATTTAGTTACTAGTAGAATAAAAATATTTTGTGAACTTAGAACCTAGATTATATTTTTTGAGACTAGAAATTAGAATTGTTGATTAAGTATAAAAATCCAATTAGAGCATATTCTCTTCAAAATAAAAAATGCTTCACTGGAAACCACTTTCTAATAATAAATGCCCTGTTTTCTTATTGTCAGTGTTTTAGAATTATATAATTGAAAGGGGTTTGGAAAAGGGCCTTGTTAGTGTGTGTATATATATACACACACACACTCCTTACATCACTGGAATATATTTAAGACATGTTTCGGGACTTCCCTGGCGGTCTAGTGGTTAAGAATCCACTCGCCAGTGCAGGGGACACAGGTTCAATCCCTGGTCTGGGAAGATACCACATGCCCTAGGACAACTAAGCAGTTGTGCCACAAACACTGAGTCTGAGCTCTAGAGTGCATGAGCTGCAGCAGCTGAAGCCTGCGCACCCTAAAGCCTGTGCTCCACAGCAAGAGAAGCCACTGCACGGAGAAGCCCTCTCAGCACAACTAGAGGGGAGCCTCTGCTCGCCGCAACTAGAGAAAGCCTGCATGCAGCAAGGAAGACCAGTGCAGACCCCCCTCCCTCCGACCACAAAAAAAAAGAAGTCTTTGGAGAAATTACTTTATCACATCTCATTATTTTTGTCACATTTAAATTGTATCAGAGTTTTTAACATTGCTTACAATATAGAAGTCATCACATTAGTTGAGGATGTTCTGTGCTGATAAATATGTAGATAAGATATGTGCGGGGCAGGTATGAATGCACGTAATTTACTGTCTCTTTAAGTCTAGTTCTTTTGTTTCTCAAGGTTTGTGTTTGGGATGCAGAACTTCGAGAACTTCGAGCTGAATGTTTTATAAAAGAAGGGGAACCTAGGAAAGCGATAAGTGACTTAAAAGCTTCATCAAAATTGAAAAATGATAATACTGAGGCATTTTATAAAATCAGCACGCTGTACTATGAACTAGGAGACCATGAACTGTCCCTCAGGTTAGTTCTAGTAACATACACATCTCAGTATCTTTTTACTGTTCGCAGTAACAGAATACTCCCATTTTTTTTTAAATTTTAACTTTAATAAAATTAGGGTTAGGGGTTTTTTACATATCTGTAATTTTGTGTCATTTCTAAGTTATTCTGCTTTTACATAGTCATTTTCATGACGTACACTCAGTAAGGTAAATAGGAGAGCTATTACATTTGCAGAAGCAAAACAGAGTGTTTATTATCTCTACTTGAGTCATTTTGAACTTGAATTAATTTCTGTGTGCGCCTAATACAATGCCATATGTGAAAGTGTATGATAAATTATTAAGTCAGTGTTATAGACAAAAAAAAATACCTTTCGTTGTGATTTCTGTATTTAGTATGAAAAACCATTTATTAATTATTTTGACGTGGAGTATTATTTTCCTTCTTTAAATATGTGAACAGTGAAGTTCGTGAATGTCTTAAACTTGACCAGGATCATAAAAGGTGTTTTGCACACTATAAACAAGTAAAGAAACTTAATAAGCTGATTGAGTCAGCTGAAGAGCTCATCAAAGATGGCAGGTAAGGCCGTGCTTTGTGGAGGGCTCTACTTTCCCTCTGATGTCTGGTCATGGGCAGAAGAACTGAACTACTTACTTTTTCACTCCTGGAGGGTGGAGGATCTTATGGCATTGGGGTTTAACAAAACTATCACACTCTTACACTTTTTTTTTTTTTTTAAATTTTATTTTTACTTTATTTTACTTTATAATACTGTATTGGTTTTGCCATACTTTGACATGAATCCACCACGGGTGTACACGAGCTCCCAATCCTGAATCCCCCTCCCACCTCCCACCCCATATCATCTCTCTGGATCATCCCCATGCACCAGCCCCAAGCATCCTGTATCTTGTATCAAACATAGACTGGCGCTTCGTTTCTTACATGATATTATACATGTTTCAATGCCATTCTCCCAAATCATCCCACCCTTTCCCTCTCCCTCACAGTCCAAAAGTCTGTTCTATACATCTGTGTCTCTTTTGCTGTCTCACATACAGGGTCATCATTACCATCTTTCTAAATTCCATATATATGTGTCACTATACTGTATTGGTGTTCTTCTTTCTGGCTTACTTCACTCTGTATAATTGGCTCCAGTTTCATCCATCTCATTAGAACTGATTCAAATGTATTCTTCTTAATGGCTGAGTAATACTCCATTGTGTATATGTACCACAGCTTTCTTATCCATTCATCTGTTGATGGACATCTAGGTTGTTTCCATGTCCTGGCTATTATAAACAGTGCTGCAATGAACATTTGGGTGCATGTGTCTCTTTCGATTCTGGTTTCCTCAGTGTGTATGCCCAGCAGTGGGATTGCTGGGTCATAAGGCAGTTCTTTTTGCAATTTTTTAAGGAATCTCCACACTGTTTTCCATAGTGGCTGTACTAGTTTGCATTCCCACCAACAGTGTAGGAGGGTTCCCTTTTCTCCACATCCTCTCCAGCATTTATTGCTTGTAGACTTTTGGATTGCAGCCATTCTGACTGGTGTGAAATGGTACCTCATTGTGGTCTTGATCACTTTCTAACACCACACACAGAAATAAACTCAAAATGGATTAAAGATCTAAACGTAAGACCAGAAACTATAAAACTCCTAGAGGAGAACATAGGCAAAACACTCTCTGACATAAATCACAGCAGGATCCTCTACGATCCCCCTCCCAGAACACTGGAAATAAAAGCAAAAATAAACAAATGGGATCTAATTAAAAGCTTCTGCACAACAAAGGAAACTATAAGCAAGGTGAAAAGACAGCCTTCTGAATGGGAGAAAATAATAGCAGATGAAGCAACTGACAAACAACTAATCTCAAAAATATACAAGCAACTTGTGCAGCTCAACTCCAGAAAAATAAACGACCCAATCAAAAAATGGGCCAAAGAACTAAATAGACATTTCTCCAAAGAAGACATACAGATGGCTAACAAACACATGAAAAGATGCTCAACATCTTACACTTTTTGAGTAGGGCAGAATACAGAAGATGGTAACTGCATAGTATTCTTTTCAGCAGATTTATTTATATTTTGCCAGCTATTTATTGAATTTCTCCTATGTCAGGTACTGACCACATACTGGGCAGGGAGGGAGGTTAGAAATGAACATGACTCTAGTTTTTGGTCTTAACCTTATAGTTTAGTGTGGGAGACGGGCATATAAACTGAGTATTAACAGGTACTATAGTAATATATCTAGAGTGATGACGATGTATACAGAGTATGCAGACATTTGCTCTCGGTATAGGATTCAGGGTTAATAGTTCTTTTCTTACATCTGAAAAATACTGTATAATTTCTTTCTGGCTTCTGTGGGTCCTGATGAGCAATCCATTGTCCTTCTAATTGTTTTTTTTTTCCCTCCCAAAGATAAGGTGTCATTTTTCTTGGACTGGCATGGATTTCTTTGTATTTGTACTGTTTGGAGTATGCTTAGCTTCTTGGATATGTATGTTTATGTTTCTTGTCAAATTGGAAAGTTTCCAGCCATTATTTCTGGGAATCCCTTTTCAGCCCAGCCCTCTCTCTCTTTTCTGTCTAGAACTCGGACTGACATAAATATTTAGTTCAGTTCAATCTCTCAGTTGTGTCCGACTCTTTGCGACCCCATGAACCACTGCACGCCAGGCCTCCCTGTCCATCACCAACTCCTGGAGTTCACTCAAACCCATGTCCATCGAGTCGGTGATGCCATCCAGCCATCTCATCCTCTGTCGTCCCCTTCTTCTCTTGCCCTCAATCTTTCCCAGCATCAGAGTCTTTTCACATGAGTCAACTCTTTGCATGAGGTGGCCAAAGTACTGGAGTTTCAGCTTCAACATCAGTCCTACCAATGAACACATAGGACTAATCTCCCTTAGGATGGACTGGTTGGATCTCCTTGCAGTCCAAGGGACTCTCAAGAGTCTTCTCCAATACCGCAGTTCAAAAGCGTCAATTCTTCGGTGCTCAGCTTTCTTTATAGTCCAACTCTCATATCCATACATGACCACTGGAAAAACCATGGCCTTGACTAGACGGACCTTTGTTGGCAAAGTAATGTCTCTGCTTTTCAATATGCTGTCTAGGTTAGTCATAATTTTCCTTCCAAGGAATAAGTGTCTTTTAATTTCATGGCTGCAGTCACCATCTGCAGTGATTTTGGAGCCCAGAAAAATAAAATCTGACACTGTTTCCACTGTTTCCCCATCTATCTTAAATGAAGTGATGGGACCGGATGCCATGATCTTCATTTGCTGAATGTTGAGCTTTAAGCCAACTTTTTCACTCTCCTCTTTCACTTTCATCAAGAGGCTCTTTAGTTCTTCTTCACTTTCTGCCATAAGGGTGGTATCATCTGCATATCTGAGGTTATTGGTATTTCTCCCAGCAATCTTGATTCCACCTTGTGGTTCCTCCAGCCCAGAGTTTCTCATGATGTACTCTGCGTATGAATTAAATGAGCAGGGTGACAATATATAGCCTTGACGTACTCCTTTTCCTATTTGGAACCAGTCTGTTGTTCCATGTCCAGTGCTAACTGTTGTTTCTGACCTGCATACAGATTTCTCAAGAGGCAGGTCAGGTGGTCTGGTATTCCCATCTCTCTCAGAATTTTCCACAGTTTCTTGTGATCCACACAGGCAAAGGCTTTGGCATAGTCAATAAAGCAGAAATAGATGTTTTTCTGGAACTCTCTTGCTTTTTCCATGATCCAGCGGATGTTGGCAATTTGATCCCTGGTTCCTCTGCCTTTTCTAAAACCAGCTTGAACATCAGGAAGTTCATGGTTCATGTATTGCTGAAGCCTGGCTTGCAGAATTTTAAGCATCACTTTACTAGCGTGTGAGATGAGTGCAATTGTGCGGTAGTTTGAGCATTCTTTGGCATTGCCTTTCTTTGGCATTGGAATGAAAACTGACCTTTTCCAGTCCTGTGGCCACTGCTGAGTTTTCCAAATGTGCTGGCATATTGAGTTCAGCACTTTCACAGCATCATCTTTCAGGATTTGAAATAGCTCAACTGGAATTCCATCACCTCCACTAGCTTTGTTCGTAGTGATGCTTTCTAAGGCCCACTTGACTTCACATTCCAGGATCACACCATCATGATTATCTGGGTCATGAAGATCTTCTTTGTACAGTTTTTCTGTGTATTCTTGCCACCTCTTCTTAATATCTTCTGCTTCTGTTAGGTCCCTACCATTTCTGTCCTTTATTGAGCCCATCTTTGTATGAAGTGTTCCCTTGGTATTTCTACTTTTCTTGAGATCTCTAGTCTTTCCTGTTCTATTGTTTTCCTCCATTTCTTTGCATTGATTGCTGAGGAACCTTTCTTCTCTCTCCTAGCTATTCTTTGAAACTCTGCATTCAAATGGGTATATCTTTCCTTTTCTCCTTTGCTTTTCACTTCCCTTCTTTTCATAGCTATTTGTAAGGCCTCCTTGGACAGCCATTTTGCTTTTTTGCATTTCTTTTTCTTTGGGATGGTCTTGATTCCTGTTTTGTGTACAAAGTCATGAACGTCCGTACATTTGTTCATCAGGCACTCTCTATCAGATCTAGTCCCTTAAATCTACTTCTCACTTTCACAAATATTAGATTTTTTTTTTTTTTTTTTGGTGTTAGCCCCACAGTCCCTGCAGCTCTGTTCATTTTTGTTTTTCATTTTCTCTGTTGTTCAAATTTAGTAATTTCTGTTGTTTGAATTCACTGACCCTTTCTCAGTCCTCTGCATTCTGCTTTTGAGCACATGCAGTGAGCTCTTTATTTCGGTTTTTATACTTTTCAGTTCTAAAAATTCTATCTGGAATTTTTATATCTTCTATTTCTTTGCTGAGACTTTCCATTTCTTTTCTGAGGCATTATATTTTTCCATTTGCTTTAAGCCTGCTTGTTAATTGCTTTTTTGTGTGTGTGTGGCTACTTTAAAATCTTCGTCATAATTCTAACATCTCTGTCCTCTTGGTGTTGTTTGGAGATCCTGTTTCTTGGTATGATGATTAGTTTTTAATTGAAATCTGGATATTTTCATTTTATAAGATTCTGGTTTTTGATTCTTCTGTTTTGGGTGGCTTTTTCTGACATTGTTTCTGCAAAGTGAGCATGAGGGGCTGGAGGGTGGGCACCACCTGGTTAACTGGAAGATGAATGTAGACGTTTCCCAGTTGGCCTTTGTTGCTACTCAAGCTGTGGGATTCTCCTGCTACTGCTTGGTGTAGGTGAGAGTTTGGGGGACTCAGTTCTGATCAGGAGTGAAAGTTCTGGCTCCCAACTTGATGTTCTCCAGTACCACCTTGGTTTGGATGTGGACACACCTCATTAGAGGCTCACCAGAGGTCTTGGCTCTCCAGTTGAGCTGCTGATATTGGTGGGGGTTGGGGCCATAATTTTCTCATAGTCTTCTCATACTAAACAGTGTACTTGCAAGGTGTTGACACAGGCGTCCAGCTGGAGGGGTGGGGAAAGCGCCTCTGCTCCACCTTCCCAGAGGCTTTTTTTTTAAATGAGGCACATTATTTTCTAATTGAACTCTTCTTCTGATGCAAAAATAGTTTATTATGATAATTGTTTATGTAAAGTTAGATACTATTTGTAATTGAACTTTTAATTTCTAATATTAGTTTCACGTGTGGTTTTAAGAGAGAAAGTGAGGCCTCACACTCTGTATAGTTTCCCCCCATCTTAGAAATCTACAAAACAGCATCCCAGCTAGGATTTTGACATTGATGGCTACCTTTTGCTTTAAGTGTTATCTTTAAACCTGTATTTTAATAAAGCAGCATTTAAATGTGAAGATTGTAGCACTTTTGGAATAATATGCCACAGCAGCATGTAGATATATCTTACAGTTTGTTGTTACTGAGGAAGGTAACAATGCATAACATGACTAGTATTTTTCACCAGTTTAAAAAAATTCTAAAGTAGCTTTTATTGTTCTTAGAAAGTTAATAAAGTTCGGGGTTTCTTCTGCAAGAAATTACCTTGTACTCAGTTATGAATATTGATATTTATTATATAAAATAACACGTAATGGGTTCTGTGATTTTATAAAATGTGTAGTAACCAAATGTGTAAAACCTGATATCAGTTTTCTGCAAGGTGCTTTGTGGCAGTCAGACTTTAACAAAGTGTTTTCCTCAGCTTCAAAATCAGGAACCGCTTTCTATAAAGAATCCGTCATTTGATTTGATCAGTTAGTACTCATAAAGGGTGCTTTAATTTATCCATATACTTTTTCTGTGGCCACGGGTTTCAACTCTTACTTGCAGAGAGGACCTTCATTACTACTGTAGATTATAAGGGAGAAGGAGTCTTTGAGGGCATGTGCTCATTCAGGTCAGTTGATGAAGCAACAGATAGTGATGAGTAGAGGGTCCTTTTCTTTAACTCTGGAAATAGAATTCAGTTTACTCATCATGATTTGCTCATTTAATAGGTACACAGATGCAATCAGCAAATATGAATCTGTCATGAAAACAGAGCCAGGTGTTCATGAATACACAATTCGTTCAAAAGAAAGGATTTGCCACTGCTTTTCTAAGGTAAATTGCTGACTCATTTCCAGAATTGTAAAACTTGACATATGGAATAACAACCATAAGTTCTTTTCTCACGTTTACCTTTAGGATGAGAAGCCTGTTGAAGCTATTCGAGTATGTTCAGAAGTTTTACAGGTAGAACCTGACAATGTGAATGCTCTGAAAGACCGAGCAGAGGCCTATTTAATAGAAGAAATGTATGATGAAGGTAAATCTTTAAGGAATTTGATATGTAATACCTCAAAGTTGATATATGTGCAGTTAGTCTGTTTAACATCCTTTTGTTTGGAACAAGTTTACCTGGAGATGTTGGTGATTTTAGAAAAATGGCAGAGAACCTAAAAATCATTTTCTTAGTAAATCATACTTTCTTGGTGGAACATGAGAGCTATACCATGTAAGGAAAGAGTTCTGCTGTTGAATCCAGTACAGAGGAATACAAAAATAAAAATTTTAGCTTGCTTTATTGTAGACAAGTTAGAAAAGATGAATAACAAACTAGAAAACTCAAGTTACAGATCTCATATCATGCAGAGGTAATCACTGCTCATTTTGGATTTATATCTTTCAGAGTTTTCTCTATGCATATATATGCGTG
Source organism: Budorcas taxicolor (assembly GCF_023091745.1). NCBI lineage: Eukaryota > Metazoa > Chordata > Mammalia > Artiodactyla > Bovidae > Budorcas > Budorcas taxicolor. The sequence goes on from NC_068921.1 coordinate 73,340,421, forward strand.
TGTGTTTTGTGCCTATATACATATTCTATGCATATACATGTTAGACATACATCAGACATATATGTGACATACATGCCTAAATGTAAAATGACCCTCTGTGACCCCTAGAAAGTGTGAAAGTGTTAGTCACTCAGTTGCTCAGTGGTGTCCGAGTCTTTGTGCCTCCACGGACCGTAGCCGCCAGGCTCCTCTCTCCATGGAATTCTCCAGGCAAGAATACTGGAGTGGGTTGCCATTCCCTTCTCCAGTAGATCTTCCCAATCCAGGGGTTGAACCTGGGTCTCCCGCATTGCAAGCTGTTAGTAAATGTCAGGACAGCTGCTTCTCCAGCTTTGTTCAAGTAGCAGATAGAGTTTCCTGCTAGATGTTGTAAGCACCTTGAATAAAAGCAGTGCTCTGTTTTTGGAGGATAACCAAGGCCAATACAGTAGTCGTACAAAATCCTTTCATATATATTGTTTTGTGACCTTTTCCACGTGACATTATACTAAGAACATCCAAATGAGATGATTTTAAAAGAAGTGAGCCTTATAGCCCTTAATGACAAGTTTTGGTTTCAAAACAAGTAAAGCATTTAAGATTGAAAACAGTAAGGGTATGTTTCTGGGGAAACTTGATTTGTGATACTCTGGTTTTTCCCCCTAATAATTGCTGCATATTTATTTAATGAAATGTGCAGTTATTTTAAGCATAGTAAGAATGCAAAAAGTGAAGGCACTCAGTCATGTCTGACTCTTTGTGATCCCATGGACTGTAGTCTACCAGGCTCCTCAGTCTATGGAATTTTCCAAACAAGAGTATTGGAGTGGGTTGCCATTTCTTTCTCTAGGCGATCTTCCCAACCCAGGGATCGAACCCGGGTCTCCTGCACTGCAGATGCTTGACCGGTCCGAGCCACCAGGGAAGGCCAAGAATGCATTACAGCAATGACAAAACTGTACTAAGAAAGAGATAACTGACCTTATAATTAAGAAAGATTCATGGTACTCATTTTTAAGGCAGATTGATCTTTTACTTTCTTCTTGCTTTCTTCAATTTAAAAAGAATCTTCTAAGTGGTTTCCTGGGAGTGATGACAACTCTAGTTACACTGTGGAACATTTTTATGGTATAGTCCTTGAGGTCTGATTGAGGCTTGAAATGTATGTGAACAAAACGACAAATCTTCAGATTCGTAAGAATGTGTCAGTAAGGCAAGTGATTTACACAGATGCCTTTAGCCTGCTTGCTCTTTTCACTCTTGGGCTCCCAGAAGGCTGTATTCTAGGAGTTTGCATTCCAGTTAGTTATTGGAATGCTTCATCAGTGTGTGATTTTCTTCCCTGTATGTAAACCCTTAGCTCTAAATGTGAAATTAATGAAGCTGCACAAGCTTTTAAGCTTAGCTGTTAAGAAAAATAAAAGGTTCAATTTTGTAGGCTGCTACATATAAGTTGAAACATGCCTTTGTATCTCGAGTGTTAAACCCACTTATTTTTTAGAGAAATTTGACAGCTTGATTCCTGAAGAAAAAGATGTTTGATAATAATTTAATAGATCTATCTCTGAAGTATTTTTCCTTATAGGAAGGCTTTCTATATTCTGTTTGCTGGTTTTACCTAGTGGATGTGAAGTGATAACTAGTGGTTTTAACTTACATTTTCCTAATGATTAGTGATTGATGTTGAGTACCTTTTCATATGCTTGTTGGCCAGTTTTATACCTTTGGAGTAAACCATTTATTTTTGCAATGTGATTTCCATCAAGTAACTTAGCCTGTAATATTTTACTTTCCTTATATGTGCAGTAAGAATGCGAACAGTACATATTGCATAGGACTGTTGTGACAGAGAAAGAACATGAGACGGTAGTTGAGGAGTCAGCAGACTTGAGCAATGAGTAAAAAACTCCATTTCACTTAACCCTCTTTGAAACTCTCTGAGTTACAAGACAGGGAAAGAAGATGGTGCTCAGAAAGTGATGCTTAATGCAGTGCTTCTAGTAAATGGTTTCCACTGTGCTTATTTTTAGAGTAGTTGTTGGTAACTTGCATTGACTTTGCTATGTAAATGGTACTTAATGGGATAGCTTGCTTCTAGCTATGACCTGTGGTTGTTTAGTTGCTCAGCTGTGGCCTACTCTTTGTGACCCTATGAACTGTAGCCCACCAGGCTCCTCTGTCCATGGAATTGCCTAGGCAAGAATACTAGAGTGGGTTGCTATTTCCTTCTTCAGGGGATCTTCCTCCCAGGGATTGAAACTGCATCTCTTGAGTCTCCTTCTTGCCAGGCAGATTGTTTACAACTGCCTAGGTGTGACCTGTGATTGCTGCACTAACTCCATCTGACATGGCTATTACTTTAGTGTTACTAATAATATCTATAATTCTGAGAACAGGAGCCAGGTAACACTTTTTCTGGATGAAGGGCCAGCCTGGCCAAATGGTGGAAAAGACATATTTTATGTTTGACATGCTCTGATGTCCTGTAACCAGATTCCTATGCTTTCTTGCCTATTCTTGAACTCTACCTAGTGACGCTAAGTCTGCCCTATTCCATGAAGGTGTTCTGTGTTAAAAGATCATACCTTCATTTTCTTAGAGTTGTATAAAGTTGGTGTTTCTTCTTTAAGTTTAGGAGAATTCACCAGTGAAACCATCTTAGGTTCCAGAGTTTTCTTAGTATGAACATTTTTGATGATGAATTCAGTTTCTTTTATCACTATAGGGTCTCTCATATTTTCTGTTTTCTCATTTTAGTTTTTGTAAGTTGTGTGCATCAGTGAATTCATCCATTTCACCTACATTGCTCCTTTTGGTTATATGATGTTTTTAATGCTTTCTTACTGTATTCTTTTAATGTCTGTAAGGTCTGAAGTGATCATTTGTTCTTCATTTCTAATAGTGACAATTTGTTTTTTTTCCCCTCTTGATCAGTGTAGTTTTTTCAAATTTGTTAGTCTTTTGAAGGAACCAATTTATGGATTGGTTAATGTTTTCTATGACTGTCGTCTATATTTCATTGATTTCTTTCTTTCCTTTGAATTCCTTTGGACTTATTTTTTGCTCTTCCTGCTTCTTAAGTTTAAACTGTCATTTATTTTAGGCCTCTTTTCTTTTTAAATATAAGTATTTAAAACTGCACATCTCACATTTTTTATTTTCATTGTCAATTGATTTGAAATGTATTCTAACTTTCCTTCTAACTACTTCTTTGATGCATGTATTATTTAGATATTTTGTCTAATTTTAAAATATTTCAGTTTCCTAAGCACCTATCAGTCAGTTCAGTCGCTCAGTTGTGCTTGACTGTTTCTGACCTCAAGCCTGAAAAATGCCAGGCGTCCCTGCCCATCACCAACTCCCGAAGCTTGCTCAAATTCATGTCCCATTGATGCCATCCAACCATGTCATCCTCTGTCATCCCCTTCTCCTCCTGCCTCCAATCTTTCCCAGCATCAGGGTCTTTCCAGTGAATCAGTTCTGCGCATTAGGTAGCCAAAGTATTGGAGCTTCAGCTTCAGTATCAGTCCTTCCAATGAATATTCAGTACTTATTTCCTTTAGGATGGACTGGTTGGATCTCCTTGCTGTCCAAGGGACTCTCAAGAATCTTCTCTAACACCACAGTTCAAGGCATCAATTCTTCAGCACTCAGCTTTCTTTATAGTCCAACTCTAACATCCTTACATGACTACTGGAAAAACCATAGCTTTGACTAGACAGACCTTTTGTCAGCAAAGTAATGTCTCTGCTTTTTAATATGCTGTCTAGGTTGGTCATAACTTTTCTTCCAAGGAACAAGTGTCTTTTAATTTCATGGCTGCAGTCACCATCTTCAGTGAATTTTTGTAGCCCAAGAAAATAAAGTCTATCACTGTTTCCATTGTTTCCCCATCTATTTGCCATGAAGTGATGGGACTAGATGCCATGATCTTAGTTTTCTTAATGTTGAGTTTTAAGCCAGCTGTTTCACTCTCCTCTTTCACTTTCATCAAGAGGCTCTTTAGTTCCTCTTCACTTTCTGCCATAAAGGTGGTGTCATCTGCATATGTGAGGTTATTGCTATTTCTTCTGACAATCTTGATTCCAGCTTCTCCTTCATCCAGCCCAGCATTTTGCATGATGTATTCTGCATATAAGTTAAATAAGCAGGATGACAATATACAACCTTATATTTCTATTTTAATTCTGTTGTGCTTAGAGAGCATACTCGTGAATTCTTTCCTTTTAAGTTATTTAGGTGTATCTCCTTTTGAATTTATGTAGACTTGTTTTATAGCCCAGTGTAGGATCTATCTTGCTGAATATTCTATGTGCACTTGAAAAATGTGTATTCTGCAATTTCTGGGTATAATGTTTCTGTTAGTTTTCCCATCAGTTGCTGAGAGGGAACTTTAATTACATGGTGTGGAAATTGCAAACTTTCCTATCTTCCCCTTTAATATTGTCCTTTTTTTCCTTTATGCAATTTGCTACACTGCTGTTAGCAGCCTGCACATTTATGACTGTTAAACTCTCCTGATGATACCTTCTCCCTGTCCTTCTATCAGTTCCAGAAGGGAGTACTGCAGTTTTCTTAGTAAAGGATGCAGGTTGTTGCTCACTTCTGGGAGAGACCATATTCACAGGAAGTGAGTTTTGCTGGCATTCTGGGCTCTTTCCCTTAGGGCTTTCTATTTGCTTCCTCCTCTTACCCTAGATTCATAGCTGATACTAGCTGATTTTAGCAGCCCTTGAACAGGCTCCTTGCACTGTTGTGCTGAAAATGGTGTGTGCCCTCCTGTCCCCCTCATTTCCCTTCCCCCTACCATCTACCTTGTTTTATATGATATCTGGGAGGTGCTCCTTGGGGCATATTATACTGGAGGTCGGATACGCTCTTTAAAAAGACCCCTGAGGTCCCTGTTTTGAGAATAGACTCTAGGGAAGTAAGGGGCAGCTGGGAACCTTGTGAACACCTTATGAAGAAGCTGTTAGAGCTGTCAGGTGTATTAATGCGGGACTGCGTCACAGTGGCAAGTGTGGAAATGGTGAGAAATAGTGAAATCCTGGATATATTTTGAAGGGAAGCTGATTTGGAACTTAATACTGGGTTTATGGAGTGTGAGAAGGGAGCCATTTGCAGCTGTGTGTATTGTGCACATCTGTCTTTTGAATGCTTCTCTGTTGGGGAGCTCACACTGGCTCAAAGTGGGTAGGACCTGTTTACAAACAGACTCCCTGTCGTGCTCGTCATCTTGCCCAGTTGCCAGAATAAGCAGGACTTGACACAGTTACCAGTAGAGCCCGTTGGTGTGGAACTGCATTTCTGGTGTTTATTCCAGGTCTGTTGTGGAGGCCTTTGGTGTTCGGGGGGCCGAGCAGCCACGGCAGGGACCTTCCACATGCTGTCTGGCACTCTGCAGAGACTGGTTCTTGGACCTCGCTTGGGGTTAATGCCGCAGCCAGCTGCTTCATATACAGGCGGAGAGGCTGCCCAGCCATTACTTAACCCACCTCATGGAGTAACCTGATGATTGCCTTAGCGCTCCTCCTGCTTGCTAAATTCAGAATTCTTGGCCAAAGCGAACAGCTTTAAAAATCTTCTAAGGCCTCTTTCAGTGTGTATTTGGATTGCAGTTCTGTTAGGCTTACTTATTAATCTGATCCTAGTTGCCTTCTCTCTTCCAGCAATTTGTTACCATTTCTGCTCTGCTGTAGTTTCAGGACTGCCGTGTTTATATTATTTTTTATTTTTGGAGGGTAGAGGGCAGGAAATTCCTGTGCTTACTGTCTGCCTTCTTGATCTGGTGGTTTGCACTGCTCCTTAAGAACTGGGTGAGGGGCATGTGGAAGAAAAGAATTTGAGAAGGATGAGTTTTTAGGTTCAGAGGTTAGAAAATTAATTGGCTAATATATAACATACTGTTCTAAGAAATATAATTAAAAATGAGTTATCTAGTTTATGACCATGGGATGTTTACATCATCCATATTAAGTTTCTACTTAGTTACCTACCTGTAATCATGTGAATTTGAGGAAACAACCTATTTTTCCTGTACTGTGAAAAATGTATCTATCTTAACTGTTACTAAAATATAGGAGACAGAAGACTGTTTTGAGAAAGCTACTCTGAATATTTAAGAATGAAAACATGTTTTAAATGTAGTTTGCATAAGTAAAAAGTTGAGCATACTGAAACATTTTCCTCTTCTGTTAAATTCCAAGTACATTTCCCCACTAGGCTGTGTTATCAAGTGCTATGGGTATTACAGGTTAAACCTCACTGCTCTTTATAATGGCTTTGTGTCTATGCACTAAATTGGAAAGGTATTTTGTGATGTCACTGTTAGTTGGCTGTAATATTAATGTTTCATATTAATATTTAACATTAATGCTTTGAGGCAGGAATGAGGATGAAAGCTTGAAGTGCCCTCCCTCTTACTCCATGAGTGGAAGGTAGTATTGGTTATTTTTCTATGTAGTGCCGACTAAATTTGTCCATCTTGCTTGAATGTCTTTCTCATTTTAACCTGCCCCAGGGGCCTTTTTAAACCCCTTCCAGGATTAGCTGTTGCAAAGATGAATGCTCAGGCATGCTATCCAGAGAGATGTCTTTCCCATAGTGAAATGCATTTCCATAAAAAAATAGAATTTGAGCCCAAAGATCCATTTGATTTGTCTGTCCAGGGAGGAGAATGAGAAAAACTTGTGTTGGTTTCTCCCCAAACCACCCCCAGATTTGGATCAGAAGGACACCTGGGACTCAGCACATAGTTGTACTCAGGGCTGAGATTTATTTCAGCACAAGGATATAAACAAGATCAGCAAAGGGAAAAGGCACATGGGGTGAAATCCAGAGGAAACCAGGTGGGAGATTCGAGGTCTGAAATTGTGCAGGACAAGCCAAATTCCTCAGCATGTGTGAAGTGTGTCTACCAGGGAAGCTCCTTAGAGACCCAGGGCCTTTACTGGGGGCTGGCCAGCCCATACCAAAATGCCAGATGCCCAGAAGGTAAGATGGTTAGCCCAATCCACATTGTGTAGCTATGGCCAGCCATTCCTATCAGAGAATGTTGGGAACACTGCCCAAATCCAACTTGTCAGTCACCAGCCAACGGCCACCCTCGCTCTCAGGGCCTTCTAAGGATAAGTCTGCTCTGTGTGACCTTAGATACTCAGATGCCTTATATTGTCTACATATTTAAAATAATCTGAAATAAGATGTAGTGTGAATTGGTGTCAGCCTTCCTATACCAGGACTGTGTATGTATTTGTTTTGATTGGCACTTCAAAAAAAATCAGCTTTGTAATAGCTTGTGTTGAAACCTGCGGGTGAACTGGTCATTCTGCTTCCTGATGGTTCTCCTGGCCTCTTCTAAGCCTCTCAATCTTCTGAACCATAGCCCTGCAACGGAGCATGCAGATTGTCTTTGCTGCGTCTTATTTTCCTGTAACAGTCACTCCATTGCTTTGTGTAAGGGCTCATGTTAAGACAACACACAGCTGTGGGGAAGATAATGTGGGAGGGTGGCCAGGTAAACAAGCAGAGTGGTGTTTACTGAATGGGAGTGTAAGCTACCTAATGCAGCCTTAAAAGGATGCCTCATGTAGTTTTGAACCAAATGATGAAGGTGATACCACTTCTTAGGCTCTTAGTGATGGCGAAGGAAGGGGTTGGGATGGTGACTTGGTATCACATTTGCAGGGTAAATGTCACAAGTTACAATTCCTTCTAAGAGCATTATCTTCAACATATTTTGACAGCTATTCAGGATTATGAAACTGCTCAGGAACACAATGAGAATGATCAGCAGATTCGAGAAGGTCTGGAGAAAGCACAGAGGCTACTGAAACAGTCGCAGAGACGAGATTATTATAAAATCTTGGGAGTAAAAAGGTGAATTACTAACTTAAAATTTGGATTATTTTTAATCAACTATTTTAAAGCTAATTGTTGCTTTTTATTCCATGATTCATTTTCTTATGTAATGTAAGCTATAAATTAAACTCTAACAACCTTTAACATCACAAAGTTGTTTTTATATAGTACAGATAAATTTGTTTGATAGAGACTAGTCATGTGATAGAGAATTAGTAGTTGGTGACAAAGACAAGCCACTGGAGCATGAATAGATCCTGGGCCTAGATTTTTTAAGAAAGGTAAAGAGGCAGGAGCGAGCTTTTGTTGGGTGGGGAACAGACGGGAGAGGGGTTGAGGAAAACAAAACTTCTCTAGGCCTAAAGATAAAAATGGCACTTGCAGAATCAACTTTGAGGTACAGGGAGAATGTAATTTACTCAGTATGTGCATTTATATTAGACCCACCTTCCCTGAACAAGGGAACCACCTATCTTTCAATCAAAAGTCTGAAACTTTGTTCAAGTAAGCAAACCTAGAAGCAAATTAGACAGTGTGCTTCAAAGAGTCTTTTTTTTTAATGCCAAGAACTGAATCATGGTAGTTTGGAAATTCAGAAAATTTCAAAATGCATCAAAGTTTTTAAAAGGGGAAGTTGTAAAGAGAAGGAATACTTTATTTCTGGTGAGAGTCTAGCATTAGGGAACAAGCATTCAGGGAAGCCTGGCAGCTGTAGTTGTCAGGCAGGGCTCTGTGTCAGATGCTTAGTTGGGTATGTGGGTACTGTTCAGAAAACCAGTGGAATCTTCTGAGCTGTCTTTTAGCTCTTTGTGGCAGTGTGTTGGACAGTTCTTATATAATTATGAATTTTACCACCCTTCAGAAATGCCAAAAAGCAAGAAATCATTAAAGCATACCGAAAATTAGCACTGCAGTGGCACCCAGACAACTTCCAGAACGAAGAAGAAAAGAAAAAAGCTGAGAAAAAGTTCATTGACATAGCAGCTGCTAAAGAAGTCCTCTCCGATCCAGGTAGTGGTTGCTCTCATGTTTCTCTTCTCCTGAAGGGGCTGCGTCAGTGACTGGTGGCTGTTAGCTCTATTCCTCTGCCCGTCTAGAGGCAGAAGTGGACGGTGGAGTGCGTGCTGGTGGGGACCCGTGGGGGCAACCTCGGGAGCTGGTGACGGTCCCCAAAGTTCATTTCTGTGTCTGCCCCTGTCAGACTCTGGGTGTAGTGGAGACACCACCAAGCGTGGAATCAGAAGGCCTGAGCATGACTCTTAAGGCTGAGTTAAGGTTCTATTTAAGCAAGCTCCTAGAACTTTTTCTGAGCCTCAGGTTTTTTTCATCTGTGATATGAAAGTATAAGAGGAATACTCTTAGTTTTCTTCCAGAGTCACAGATCAGTGCTGATTTGCACACCGTACTTAGAGGAGCTTGATTAGGAAATGGGCTGCCTGGTGGGCATGTGCAGTGGTGGGAGAGGGGCAAATATTCTTGCCTTCTGAGAGCGGCTACCCAGGAATCTTGCCCTGACTCAAGTCAGTTGATTACTAGTGGTTGATATTAACCACCAGTTGTTATTTCACCATAAGCTAAAATGACTTGGATAATAAGAGGGAAACAGTTAAGAACTGGGGTAATGTTGAACAATGCTTTGACACTTCTAGAGGGAATCTCATGTTAAGCTAATACTTACTGCTCTTTTGTGGCCATCCTTGTCAGTGGGAGCAGAAACCATGACTTTTGAGCTAGACAACTACAACAGAATAGAAGGAAATCACATTTTATGCCCATTTGACAGAGTTTTGAGTTACTACTTACTCTATGGAACTGAAGTTAAATGATGTTTATTCCCAAGTAACTTACAATCCAGTGAGGGAGACAGGACTGACTTAGTACAGTAGGTTACATACTGTTTGTTCTTTTACCTGCAGATACTGACGCCTATGAGTGGCTCTGTTCCCTCAGCTTGTGCAGTGCGGGTCAGGCAGCTATTTCAAGTTGGAGGGCCTCTGGGTCTGAGTTCTAGGGGAGCAGGGGGCAGAATGGCATGATGGAGAAAAGAGCTGCATTCTTGCTTACTAAGAGTTCTTTTCTGTACTCTGTTCTTCCTGTCCTTATTTTAAGGATGAAATAGCTTTTTCTAATCTCTGCTGCCTACCGCATCCTTTCTGCCATTTGTCTGCAGTGGCCTCGGTCTCCCAGGACTGACAGGCACAGCAGTGGAGGTGGCTCCCAGATTGTACAATAAAACCTCCCTCCCTCGGGCCTGGGGAGCCTGCCTTCTGTTCAGACTTAACAGTGAGGCCCAGACACTTCATGCGTTGACGAGGCTGCGCCTAGCTGACTTCATGTTTGGGATTAGGACGGTGACGGGCTGTTCGATCAGAAAAGCACATGTGACTCAGGTCTCATTCTCTGCAATTCCTCATCTCTTCCAGGGAAGAATTTCCTTGGGTGGCTTCTTCTGAGAAGATTTCAGGTGTCTGAATTTTGGTGAATGCCCACTTTGAGCCCTGGCTGGTTTCTCTATTCTGTTTCTGATGGGGATGGGGTGGCAGGGAGCCTGGATTTGAACATCAGGCGCAACTGTTCCAACAACTGGGGTGTGTAGCCCCCAGAACCAGCCCCTCCCCTGCCCCAGCAGCAGCTGGGTCTCACCTTGCTGGCTTCTTTTCCAGAAATGAGGAAGAAGTTTGATGACGGAGAAGACCCCCTGGACGCAGAGAGCCAACAAGGAGGTGGCGGCAACCCTTTCCACAGGAGCTGGAACTCATGGCAAGGGTTCAATCCCTTCAGCTCAGGCGGACCTTTTAGATTTAAATTCCACTTCAATTAAACCAGCTGTTTTTCTGCTCCTCTTCCTTCATTTTTTTAAAGTTTTAAAACAAACAAAAATAACCTTGTTCCGGGATCCTATTGAAAAAGAAAATTCCAATCTTGCAGTTTGTCCACGACCAAAGAGGTGTTCAGAATGGCAGTGTCTGTTCTTATCCATTGCAGACTTGAGGCTGACGGGGGTGAGGGCAGGGAGGCAGGCGGGCTTCCGTTTCTGGCAGAGCAGCCTGTGTCTGTGCTGTGACCGGATGGCAGCAGTCTGAGATGGGTGCACAGATCTTTTATCTTCTACACGGGAGCAGTGAGATTCTCTTCTTGTTGCATATGTGTCAGCGCCTGCGTGTGTGAGGAGGAGCCTGGGGTGTCAGCATTCTCCAAGAGGAATGAACATTCTGAGCTGTATGTTCTTAAGCACAACTTTGCTTCGACTCTGGTCTGTCCAGTCACCTGTCATTATGTTAAATTTCCACTTGCGTTCCCATCTCTCTCTGAGCATGAACGTGGCTGTCATTGAAGGTGGGCAGAGCTGTTAGAGAACCTGCTACGAATGTAATAGCAGGAGCCAGGGTGAGGTCTGGGCTCAGGTTAAGCATGTATTTTTTTGTTGAGTACCTGGAGAATACTGAAAACCATGGAAACAGAATTAACTGTAAACCCTACTGGCCCTTTTATTTAATATGAAATACAATGAACTAAAAATATGTAAAGTAAGTTCAGATAACATAGCAGTGGTATTTAAATAATATTGCTGTAGTGCAGAATTGACAACTGAAATTGTGAGTTGTACAGCATTTCCTGTAACAGGATTGGCTTAGAATGCACAGTTGCTCAGTCAATGTAGACAGAATGCCATGCTTCCCACTTTTAGTAAGTTTAGCAGTTTCTCTTATGTCCTGGCCTACCTGGCCCATGGGTGCCCACGTGGGACTGCTTTGAGGTGGGTGTTAAGTAGCAGGCCTGCCCTTTTTCCAGACCTTGATGCCTCTGGAAGTTCTTCTGCCAGGAAAGAAACAGGTTTACAGATCTAGTCAGCTCTGGCTGTATGTCCACTGTCAAGATAGCATCTTTTCTTGGGATACCTTCTTACCTTTTAAGAAAAATGAACTATTCAGTCTTTATGTGCTGGATAATTTTTTCCTTAAAAGAAAAATAAGTGTTAATCTAGAACATTAAATATTTATGGATAGGGATTCCATAAAATATTATGGAACTCTTGATGCTGCATTTAAAATCTAAGAATTATTTAGATAAAAATTGTACCTTTATTCTAGAAAGGTTTTTTTTTTTTTTGCCTCAGAACATTTTGACAATTTAAGTAGGATGGGCCTAATATACTGACTGCTTTTTGGGAAATCAAGCATCTTCTGAGTTGTTGGGGCTGTCCTACCACTAATATCCGCAGCAGCCAGCCAAGCACAAATAGTTTCCTTCTACAGTCATTCTGAAACATATTTGGAAAAGAGTTTTTTAATCTGAGGGACAAAAACAACATAGCTGAGTTGGACAAAACACGTTAAGTGCTTTTTGCATCTATTTAGAAGTTTCTTTCTTACCAATAAACAAGATGGCATTTTGAAAACTAGCAAACAGCTTGCAGCTTTCCTTTTGTTTTAATGTTTCAAAACTCAAGCCAGTGTGAAAATAATTTCCAAAGGAAATTCATTTTTATTCTTTAATCTTATTACTTCATTAGTTAAATCAGCAACTTTCTTTGAATCCAGTTCTTTCATGTATGATGTCACTGTGAACTCTTTGAAATCTTGCAATTGCCTCTACCTACTTTTACAAGGAAGAATTTTCACAAATCAGAACAAAGGAAATATCAAATCACCCACCTTCCATTTGGAGGAGAGGATGTAAAGTTGCCAGCAAGGAGGAGCCTGAAGGGGTCAGGATGGCTGGGGGTGGGCCATGTGGGCCACTGTGCTGGGCACCTGTCACTTGCTGACTGCCATCCTGCTACTGAGAGCGTTTTTTTCTCCACCTGCGAGAACTATAAATCCCGTTCCTGAAGTCTTACCATGCATTGACTTGTCATAAGGGAACTATGCAGAGTTGCTTGTTTTCAGTGAAGACAGAAGCAGGTATGGTGCCAGGTGCCAACGCCGTGGAGAGAAATTCCCTGGATTCTGTTGCTTTTGCTCATGAGTGAGGAAAATAATGACTTTTCAGTTCCAGCCTTGAGGGTCATCAGTAGTCTTCTGGAATCTGCCTGACTGGGAAGATGGTCAGGCCCTCCTGCCCTCCACAGTGATAAGAGTGCTGGGAGTGAGAAGGGACAGTTGTCTGTCCTGGCGGCCTGATGCAGGAGCATCATACTCTCCAGGCTCTGGTTTGGGGACCACAGGTGCCCAGTAACCTGTGCGGCTCTTTGTGGAAAAGCAAAATGAGAGGGGTGCCCGGCCTTGGCTGTTTCACATTCCCTTCCTTTTCAGTGAGCTCCAGAAGTGAACTGTCACTGGTCAGTAAATGGGTATTTTTCCACAGCAACAAGTATTAAACACATCAGCCTATAAACATGAAAAAAACTCTAAAAACAAAGTAAATTAATGTAATACCCATTTCTGAAAGTTTGTGCTTTTTTCCATGGATAAATGAAAACTGGAAAATGGCTTCAACAGTTTACTAATGTGAATTGGATAGAACAGCACTAATTTAAAAACGTTTTGCTCTTTAGGCAGTATTAAAAGTTCAAGTATCAGTATGAAAACAGAACTTTTGGGGACTCTGATAGAAGACTAGTTATAACTGAACATGGTGGGGGGTGGGAAGCTAACAATTTTAAGTTGGCATCATTTTCTATTCATGGTGGAAAAATGAAAGATTTCACCTTTGGAGCATGAAATTGGTCATAAGTTGTGAAATTTACCATGAAAAAAGGACACAAGATGCTTAGTTAAAAATGGCCCTTCAGTCAGGTCTCTGCCTCCTTAAAGAGACAGGGCACCTGTGACAGCCCTGTGCAGTTTTCATTGAGGACACATGTGTGGTTAACTGAGAGAAATGCACGCCACTGTGCTGAATGTGGTTGACTTTTGTGTATTTATAAAGGAAAGAGGGTGGCAAATGCTGATTTATCAACAATTATTCTAAATCAGATCATTCCTTTTTTGTTAGTAGCAGAGTTTATTCTGTAATTGCAAATGATGCTAATAGGTGGAGATAATTTGCTTTAATGGATGATCTCATTTGCTGAATGATTTAAGAGTAAAATTAGCCACTGCGTGGCTTCATGTATAGTAAATGGGTTTTGTTTCACACCCTCTGTATTTGAGCCTCTTACCTGCAGTGGAAAGCAGAGCATAGAGGAGGTAAGAACTGGAGATGTCTGATGAGTTAAAATATTACTCCTGTTGTTAAGTCTGTAGTTGGTCTGAATGAGACAAAACTAAGTACAACTTAATCCATCTCAATTTAGTGTTTTAATAAATAAAGACACCGGAAATTAATGGAAATGGGTCTCAGACATGTCTACAAATATGGGTACTATTTTTATGCCCGTGTATTTTCACATTTAATAAAAATATTTATGGTCAAATGAGTACTTTTGGCCTTCAGTCTTTTGGAGGAGTCTATTTTCCAGTTTTGCTTTATACATAGTCAGCAAGTGAGGTGACAAAGGCCTCTGGCTTGTCATGAGCCAAAGGAAGAGCTCAAAAAGTGAAATGATTAAAATCTAGGACAGCAAGGCCTTAATGAGTGAGCAGTTCTTCATATTCAGTACCATTAAAATCTAACTCTTAGGCTGGCTTTGAGGACCTTCCCTTTCATACCGTAACATATACATTTCTGTTAAAGTTCTGAAAGGGGGTGGGGTGGACACTGCTGCTTATCTCAAATTTCTGGCTGCAAACAAAAGTAGCTTTCTTCATATATACCACCTGTTGCAAAAGTAGCTGATCCCCTCCCCCACCTGCCTTCACACCTAAAGCAGGGTTTCATGATCTATAAAGAAAAAAAAGCCACTTTAATCTTAAGGTATATAGGTCACACCCTAGAAACCTGCAAACCTCTGTCCACCAAGTCGATCCTTTCTTGGGATCAAGAGATCATCAACAGAAGCAAGAGACACACATTCATCTGTCACTACCTTATACTAGGATTCAGTTTCTAATGAGGCATCCAGGGCTTCCCTGGTGGCTCAATGGTAAAGAATCCACCTACCAATGCAGGAGATATGGGTTCGATCCCTGGTTAGGGAAGATTCCACATGGCAAGGAGCAACTAAGTCCGTGTGCCACAACTACTGAGCCCGTGTGCCCTAGAACCTGTGCCCTGCAACAAGAAAAGCCACCACAATGAGAAACCCATGCACTGCAGCTAGAGTAGCCCCTGCTTGCCACAACTAGAGAAAAAGCCCGTGTGGCAACGAAGACCTAGCACAGCCAAAAGTAAAGGTATCCAGCTGACAACTCTGAGGTTGCGGTCTTGTTCAGACAACATTTCCAACCCTCACTAGGGACCGTCTACTGGGAGAAGCGCCTCCTCTGATGTAGCTGTCTCCAGGGACCAAGCTGCCAGATTTGGAAGGCCACTGGCAAAGCGTGTTCCAGGGTCTTCCTGAGGAAGCTGGAGTTATACATTGTTAAAAAGCACGAGGAAGAAAGCACTGCTTGGAGCATTTCTTAGGGGATTTAAGTTTGTGTTCTTTGCATGCTTCCCTACTATTCCAGGAGATTTCTATAAGCACAGTGTCTCGTGTATGGTATGTGTTTATCTGTGTGAAGTTAGTTTTTTTTTTTTTTTTAAAGACTGGTCTTCCTAAACAGATGTGATTTTTCTCTCTGGTGTGAGTCTTTAAAGATAGCAAAGGATATTCTAACAACCTTTCA
The DNA here is from genome assembly GCF_023091745.1 of Budorcas taxicolor. Taxonomy (NCBI): domain Eukaryota; kingdom Metazoa; phylum Chordata; class Mammalia; order Artiodactyla; family Bovidae; genus Budorcas; species Budorcas taxicolor. Next base: position 73,355,912 of record NC_068921.1, read on the forward strand.
ACATTATTACAGTTTTTTTAGGGTTTTATTAATACTTCTTCATATATACCACCTGTTGCAATGCTGTATTTCCTGCAGTGTTTATGCTTTTGTTACCTCAGGTTACAAACACCTCATAAAAGTGGAAAGACTTCATTCCACAGTTGTACAGTTTTAGGGCAAACAAACTAGCTTCTCTTCCTCCTGGTGGGTCCACACGCAGGGAGCGCCTGTACCATATGGTCTTAGGCCAGGGAAGTTTGTTTTGGACACTGTGCAATGAAGAAAAATGGCATCTTCAGATCCCATATGTCTATCTGTTCTTATCCAAGAGCTCTTCCCCAATATAGTTAGGACAGATGTTATGAATAAACGTAATATTAGGAAACATGCAGGCATAAAAATACCCCTTGAGAGATTCTGGATTAACACTGAGGAGTGTGAGAGCTCTTCACTGCATGTCCCCCCCATGTGACCTTGTGCACCAGGCTCCAGCCCCCCACACTGTCTTCCTTGTCCTCAAAGGAAGAAACCTACCTCCATGCTGGCTCTGCTTGGCTTGTGCTTCCTCCTCCTGCATGTTGCATCCTAAATGTCACTTCTCCGGGCCTACTGATGCTTTCCCTTTCCAGCATTTTCATTTGAATATTTATTTTTCCACTTAAACTTGTAACTTCAAAAGGACATGTCAACTGTCACACAACAGATCATTAAAAATTTGCTGGGTTTGTGCAGGTTAGGAAGACCTAGATTACTGGCCTTTGGACAAAACTGGAAACATTTTTCTGGTGGAAGCAGACCGTGGGAAAACAAAGGAAAGTCTACACGCCAGTGGTGGGTTTGTTAACTTTTGTATGAAAGGGGGTTTGGGCACGATGCTCTGAGGCTAGAGACTCCACTGTATGGTCAGTTATGTTTACTTCACAATCCATCCTACTCAAGACTGGCACCAAGCTTACTCCTTCTCTAGCTCTGCCCCCACTTTTAAATTGAACATTAGGTTACCTGGGGCCATCTCCATTCAAACATTTTGGTTTTGAACCAGTCTTTTAGAATTTAAGGACGAAAAGTTATCCAGATTTTAATCAAAACCTTTGATTTAAAAATGAAACCATGTTACAACTACTGAAGCCCGTGCTCCCCAGAGCCTGTGCTCCCCAAGAGAAGCCCCAGCACAGAGAGAGTAGCCCCCACTTGCCACAACTAGAGAAAGCCTGCACACAGCATCAAAGACCCAGCACAGCCAAAAATAAATTTTTTTAAAAAGTGAGATCATATCAGACAGGATACAAACCTTATATACAGTTGGGCAGGATCACATGACTGAAGTAAATAACTTAAATGCAAATAATTATGAACTGTAGGGGATAAGATTATTCTCCAAATCTGAAGTCTATAATCAAAGTTGTTAACAGCAGGTTCTACGTAGAGACCTCACTCTAGAGTTTCTCAGAAACTAGAATTTTACATTTGATACTGGGCTAATAAACTGCAAAATGGGGAACAGCGGTCCCATTACCTAACACTTCAAGACTCATTTTTTGAGTGGTTATAGGGTGGGCTGGGTGCCCCTAACCATGTGCTGCTATCACAAAGTTGCCTGTATTTTGAATGTGGATCAATCCGAGTCCTGGTCCTTTGTGCCTCAACTCCCTAACTCTGCCACCAAAAGTAAGATCTTAACAAATTAATTGATTCTTTGGAAGAGGGTGGTTGCTATTTAGTTGCTAAGTTGTGTTCAACTCTTTGTGGCCCCACAGACTGTAGCCCACCAGGCTTCTCTGTCTGTGGGATTCTCAAGGCAAGAATACTAGAGTGCATTGCCGTTTCCTTCTCCAGGGGATCTTCCCAACCCAGAGATAGAACCCAGGTCTCCTGCATTGGCAGGTGGACTTTTTACCGCTGCGCCACCAGGGAAGCCCCTTGGAAGAGGGTGGACCCCCTTACTACTGAACAGAAGTGGGCAAGAGGGGCTGGGCAGTGACAGATTTTGTGTTACACTTACCACTTGCGCTGTGAACCAGGGATCTGAGACAAATGTCAGAGCCCCTCGATGAACAGTCCTTTCTGTTCCAGGGGGAAGTTAAATGCTACTATCTTCTTTGCTGCTGAATCTCAGAGAAGAAAATTCTCTTAGCCATGCTTTAGTGATCGAAGACAGTCTGACTTGACATACACCTGTTGCTTTGAACGCTATTCACTGGGTTTCTGACATCTCTCCTGGGTGGTAGCAACTGCATGTCTGGTCATGTCCCAGGGGCTGGGCCTGGCCTATAGAAGCAACCATTTCTTTGGGCAGCTCCCATTTGTATCAAACTACATATTTATACAGAAGAGTCCAATTTTATCTGTAACTCCAGGCTAAGGGCCTGTGGTGCTTCCTGGAAGTATTCTTTTCTCTCCTTCAAGGAGCCACACTGTTCCCTATACTTGAGCACTCCATTTCATCACAGAAAAACCCAAACAAGTAACCAGGGAGGGGGGTGGTTATTGGAAAAGGGAGTGAGGTCTTGTGATCTCTTATCAGGAAAAAGGAAGCTGCGAGGAGCTGAGCAGTTATTTTCAAATACTCTATGGGCTGTTATCCAATAGAGAAGGGTAGACTTGTTCAGAAGAGTTCAGAGGAATAAGCACAGACTCGTGATAGACAGCTTCTGGCTCACCATGGAACTCTGCACAGAACTGTCCAAAGAACAGTCCGGCTCTAGGAGCAGACAGTTCCATATGGCCCTGGAAGCTTCCAAAATGGCATGAGGCTCCACCTGGCAGGGCCTTGGAAGGGGGGCTGGCACACTGGCTGGAGACTAAACTCTTATTAACTGTTTCTCAAACCTCACTTATCAACAGGGTCATCCGGAACAATCATGATTTCCCACAATCATGATTTCCCACACTCACCTCAGCCCCAGTGAATCAGCTTCTTCAGAAGACAGGGTCCAAAATGACACAGGTCTTCTCCTGTCCCAAGATCCTATGATTCTAGAGTAGCTGGACAGTTTTTTTTTTTTTTTTTTAACATTTACTATTCCTATTCATCTAATATAAAAGAGAAAAGCTGTTTATATTCTTAACTTAGTTTCAATAAAACTAACCAGTTCTTTTTTAAAAACAATACATACATATCCCATAAGTCCACGAATATAATTTTATAAAAATAAAAATTAGAAATAGTAAAAAAAGCATAGGATTAAAACATCATATGATTTAAAATAAATAAACTAAGTGGTTACAGTGTGGCACTACTTTCATTTTAAAACTAATAGTTAAGGTACAAATGGGCTTAATTTTTAAAAATACTATTCAGAGATAACCATAAGTCCTTCTTTCTCAGAAGAAAAAAACCCAAAATAGGTCTCTCGAATTTAAATTCATCTTTTGAATAAAGAAATATATAAATAAATACAGCTGGAATATTCAAAGATGTAGATGGTTTGATAAATTCCCATGAGGACCAGCTAGTCAGATATGTTCAACCTGGTTATCTGGCAAAATTATCACTTTAACTGATGAAAACCCAGTGTTTTATGCAATCAGGAAAGAGGAACCATCTAATTTTAAACACTCAATGGTCATTTCTTATAGTATATAACTTAAATTTATTCAATACATTAAACACATGTTACTTTTAAATAATTAATATAATTTAAATCCAAGAATATGTCACTGATCGTTAATGAAACTTTGACAAGTCTTGGAAGTAGTTCCAAGTCTTGGAAGTAGTTCCACATTTCCCCAGCAGGTGGCAGATTTCTTGTCACACTTTCTCATCTTACACAAGCCCGTGCTAGAGTTCATCATGTGTCAAAACTGTAGGGGAAGAAAGTATATTTAGCTCTTGAAATCTTAAATATCAAATTAGCTTAAACCTTACTAAGGCATGAATTAACATAAAGTGTAGGTGCTCATTGAGGATCCTCCTGTTTGTTAGTTTAGTACCTACTCACTTTATTAAGTGACAATGAGAACAGCTCTTTGTACATTATGGTATCTATTGTGCTGTGCTTAAGTCGCTCAGTTGTGTCCAACTCTGTGACCCTGTGGACTGTAGCCCACCAGGCTCCTCTGTCCATGGGGATTTTCCAGGAAAGAATACTGGAGAGAGTTGCTATGTCCTCCTCCAGGGGATCTTCCCGACTCAGGGATCAAACCCAGATCAGCCGCATTGCAGGCTGATTCTTTACCAACTGAGTCACCAGGAAAGCCCATGGCATCAATCATATGGGAGCATAACTACCTGCCCTTTTACCCACCTACAAGTGAGCGCCCATGAGTCAGAACAATACTTTATTCATCTTTGTTATCTCCACGACCTAGCACCTTGATGGTGAAAAATAGATTTCTCACCAGGTACAAAGTATGCTGTCATTAATGTAATGGAACAACAAAGAGCAGAAGACATATGTGGTCTGTGTCTAAGATGGGCATGCAGAGCATTCAAACGCAGGAATAAATACTATATAACTGTGAGAATCAAAGTCAATACCAGTGAAGACTTAAGAGTTCAAAATGTTTTTTTCTCCTGCATCAATGCGCTACACATACTAACTGATTTAAGAACACGTGAGAATTCAAAATGGTATTTTCCAGGCAGAAATTAACTAAAACACAATTTAAACGGATCCTGTTCCACAATTCCAGATGGCAGACTTTCTCTTCACTAAATTCCACTGGAATTATGCAATCGATCAATCCTCTATTGTTGGACAGATTCTATGTCATTATTAAAGACAACGTTGTGACAAACATATACACGCATACATTTTTGTTTAGATGTAAGTTTCTGATGAATTGATGGATCAAATGGCATGTATTTGAATTTTTATGTATATTACAAAATTTCCTTAATTTATACAGCTACTGTATGTATATTCACGCTTACTTGTCAATACTCTTGCTAGAGCTGAGTATTGTTAATCCTTTAACTCTTTCCAATTTGATAAGAGAAACATCTCATCTCAATGTTTCCTGCATTTATATTTTATTGTGAGGTAATTATGTGAGTTTTCCTTTCTTCTTTCCTTTTTTAGTTTCTTTTCTTCTCTCCCTCCTTCCTCTGTCTTATCTTTCTTTCCCTTTGAAAACAGTTATGCCACTTACATAATAATCTTTCTCCTGAATTGAAATGGTACCTTTATATTATTAGATTATTAAAAATACTCAGGTGTATTTAAAATACTGAATTTATCCGACAACACACATTGATTTTGTAAGGAAAACAGAATCAATATAAAACACAATTTCATGCTTATGTGAGGAAATTTATATATAATTTCAGCCTCTCTAAAAAGTAAAGTTGAGGACAATAAGAACTATATTCTGAACTATTGGAAAGAATTATTATGAGGATTAATTAGTCTAACCGGTGAAAGTCTTTAACATACTGACTGGAACACAACAGAAGCTCAACACTACTTTTAAAAAAGAGCAAAGAACAATAGAGACAGGTACTGACCAGGAAAGGGAATCATGAAAGAATCAAGAAGTTGATAATCAGCTTTAAAAGAATATCCAGCACACATTTACTGGTGTTAAGGGTTTATGTAGGGTGATAAAATGCTAAGGTAATTTCAGTTTTTTAAATCTAAGAAATGGAAACTAATTCAAACCACCCTCTGGTCTGTGATTAAGGCTACTGGAATAAGGAACCAGCTTTCTATAAGGAAACATACTATGTATGTCACTAATTAAGGAAACAGGAGGTAATACTTTATTTGGCTGTGTAAAGCTTTTATTAAACTTTGGGGCTTGGATTTTCATATTTAGGAAATTCAGTGTATCTTAAAGAGAGTGTTTCTTTTACTTTTTTTTTTTTAACCTCTATCTTAGGTCAGGAGACTAATACTATACTGCTTATCTATGTGATGATATGAAGCTATATCCATAGGGGAATAGATTCTCTATCCATGTTTTAAATTTGTGAACTTAGTCCACATAAAAAGGAAATCTGTAAACATGTCACAGACTTTGGTAAAGAAATTCTGATGTAATCATTTGATAATCATTAAGAAATGATTTTGTAATCTAATTTCACTTAGTGCAACAAGTGCTTCATACACAACTGCAGAACAACTCACCTGCATTTTTCTTCTTGTTTTCAAGGTGATCTAACAGTTGCCGTATCTCAGTATCATACTCCACCCATTCTGGGACAATCCTGGCAGCAGCTTTTAGTTTAGGTTCTTTTGTTTTGGGATTATTGCACTGAAAATTTAAATATTAGAATTAGTTTAACAGAGAAAGGATCAACTGAAATGACAAATTACAGTTTATGTAAGCAGTGTTTAATGCAAACACTCAATCAGAAGTTTAAACAAAAATTTGAAGATTTTCTGATGGTTCCTAAGAAGTCTGTTAAACAATTCTATAAAATATTTGGACAAAGGAGCCAATTACATGACCATTCTGTAACAGAGCACAGCAGACTATATTAATAAATATTTTCTTGCCTTTTCTTTGGACTAAAACCTGTTTACATACTTTTTTTTTCCATACGTAAAACTAATTGTCAGCCTTTAGAAATGTCTCGAGTTTCTTTGGCAAAAGCATTTGTCCTCTTTCCTATGCCTCTGTTTTGATTACCAGCTGTGATATTAAAATGAGTTAACTGGAATTCATTTGGCAAAATACTGATAGTTGTGAAATTCAGAGTTGCCTATAAATCTCCATGCCTTAAGAATATTTAAGTAGTCTGTTTAAGAGGCACAGTGGAAAAACAATGGACAGGGATCCTCGGTCCTCATGGTTCCAATTCTTACTGGCAGTTAGACTTGGACAGTCCCACTTAAACTAGTAGGGAGACCTGTGATGTTTACATCACAAAAAACACTACCAAACTGTGTGTGCGCGCGTATGTGGGGACCAGTGGCAGAACCTGTTTTTTCATTTGCAAAGGAGGAAATTAAAACAAGGTTATCTCCAAGGCTCCTCTAATACCTGATGAATTTTAATTAGCAATTGGTTCTACTATAAAGTTTCTTGGGAAATTAAAAGGCAAAAAGCAAAGGCAAGAGTTTAAGGAGGGTCTGACTCTGGATGTATGTGGAGATACAGCTGTCAGGAGTAGTGCTAGTGGGCTGGATGTGAACTGTGAGGAAAGAGAGGCATCAAACATGACCCCAGTGTCTTTGGCTTGAGCAGTGTAAAGAAAGGTTACAGGAGGAGCATAAACTTCACAGAGCTACACAGGCATCCAGTCTGCTCTTCACAGAGCACACTAATAGAGCACGTGTCCTGAAGCTTACTTCTACATGGCACTTTCTCATGGTAGCCCCAACCTGCTTCATCTTTCATGCCTTATGGGAAAGCTTATTTATGAGCCATAAGCCTGGTATCTTAATCCTTTCCTCACCAAATATTTCCAGTTCACTGCATTGTGGATTTTTTCCTGCAGTAATGTATTCTGAAGTAAGTAGGTAACAGGAACTTCTCTGTAGAAATTAACTTCACAGATAATGCGTTCTATAAACAAGATAACGGATTTTCTAATTGTGTCAGAAACAAAAAACAAAGTACTATTTTTTCCTTAGCTTATGCTACAATTGTCGATTCTTTACCTGCTAAGCCACTGGGAAGCATAATCTCTATCAGCAGTGCTTCAGTGGGGCAATCATGTCCCACAGGGGAGCTGTGGCCAGGTCTGGAGGTACTTGATTGCTGTAACTGGGGGCTGGGGGGCGCTATCGCCATCTAGTGGGTAGAGACCAGGGATGCTGCTAAACATCCTATAATGCACAAGTCGGCCCTCACAACAGAGAACTATGGTTCCCAAGGTCAGTAATGCTTTCTCCTCTCCATTAGGCCATTTCCTGATTTTCCCTTTTAACCTTTCCCCTAAGATGACCAAAACCAGCATGTTCTTTTTTATTTTAAATGTTTCTTTGGAAGAGATGATGTTGTCCACCAAAATCTATGCCACCCATCCATTTTCTCAGTAGACCTACTGCTAGGAAGTGGCTGCCCATCCAGGAATGATGATCCTAAGCTCTTCTTATAACTGGATGTGGACACACAACCAACTGCCACCACGGGGCCAAGCCCTTTAGGATCAGGATGCATCCTCCACCCTCCTTTCTTCTTACCCTCCAGATCAATACTACCCAACAGAAATATGATGGAAGCCACAAATGCAGTTTTACATTTTCTAACAGCCACATTAAAAAATGTAAGAGGAACAGGTGGAATAAATTTTAACACTGTATTTCCAAAATGTTATCTAGTCAAAATTAATCAAAATAAAAATTAGTAATGAGATATTTTTATATTTTTATTGAGTCTTCAAAATCTGATGTGTTTTATACCTTAGAGCACAACTCAGAGCACACCTCAATTTAGACTGGCAACATTTTAAGTACTTTATGGCTGCCTGTGGGAACTGGCTGCCATACTGGATGGATCAGCTTCAGATAGACATAGATGATGACAGGACCCTGGAGGATGAAAAAGTCCCAGGATGGACGGAGACTGGTCCCTGAGTCATGATGTACAGGGAAGCCACTCACTGACAGGACACCCACTTGGGCCTGGGTGTATGTGAAATCACAGAAATCTGGGCATTTGCTAGAGTAGCTCATTTAATCTAAGTACTAGAAATCCCAAGGAGACTTATGTCAACTAACGTATGAGTCACATTCTTATACAACACAACCTTAACACTGTAATGTCCTTAACCACTCTTTAGAAATTTCCCTTGTCTTTTTCTGACCGATGACCACTTGTTTCCGCTACATTCTATCACCTATGATTGCAATCTAATTATATTTTGGCATGCTACTTTCTATACATATCTGGAAAAACATCCCTGTATTTTACTATCCAGTTTTATTTTGTTAAAAACTATGAGGTCTAATATTTTGACAGTTTGTTCTTCAAAGAAGATCTTGTACACAATTATTCTAAACTTATATCACCACATAAAAATATGATCAGGAAAAAAATAATATTTCGTACTACTAGAGAAAATATACAGTATTGGAATATAATGTCTACATATGGACAATAAATCAACTAGCTTAAAATATTTCATGTCTAGATTTAAACTGTGTAGCATAAACTGCTTACAATGAAAACCTGAGAAAAAAATTTCTCAAAAATAATGAATAAAAAGACATATAGGATAATTTAAGTAGCTGGAATTATTCTGGCTGTCTTTATTTGGGGAAATTACTGGCATAAGAACTAAACTGATGATATATTAAGATGATAACTCATCATCTTATGTTTAGTTTATGACATTTCAGCCAGTTTATGGTCTTTCTTTGAAAAGGCCTTGTGCACAAAAGAATTAACACAGCAGGCTGCTATTAACACAGAGACTGCTATTCTGAGAGGCCTGTGCTTACAAGGCTGGCCCTTGGCTGGCTTCTGGGAACTTGGATTTCAGGTGTGTTCCACCATTCCCTGGTAAGAACAGCTCACTGTGCCTAAACTGTGCAAACCTGTAATTTATGCTGACCACCTGCCTTTCTTCTAGATACGGGGAATTTTGGCATGTGCCAGGCTGAGGGGTTGTTTACATGACCAGCCCCCAATAAGAATTCTGGGCACTGGATTTCTGGTAAGCTTCCCTGATAGACCACATTTCACATGTGGTGGTGTACTTGTTGGAGCTTAAGGAATGAGGTAACTTCACAGGGAGAGGACTCTTAGAGGCTTGAATCTGGTTTTCTCTGAACTTCACCCCATGCACCTTTTCCTTCTGCCGATTTCACTTTGTATTCTCTCACTGTAATATTTCCATAGCCATGAGATATTCTGAGTCCTAAGAGTCCTCTTATTGAATCATCAAACCTGGGGTGGTCTTGGGAGCCCCGGATACAGCCCTATACCTGCCAACGTAGGTAAATAAAACAGTAAATTACAGATTGAGCCACAGGTGCCATGCTATTTGTAAAACAGAAAATACTTCTGTTGGAACATTTTCATATCTGCTTATACAAAGGAAAATGCAAACACTCACCAGATCAATTGTTTTGGCTCTTTGCTTGGATTCATCATCACACCAGGTTTCACACCACAACCATTCTTGGGGAAGAGACTTGATGGCAACTTGGTAAATCATATTATTGGGAAGATCCTATTAGAAAAAGAATGATTTCAACACAGAGGAATTTCAATTAGAGTCAGAGTGGAAGAAGTTGAAGCTGTCATTTAGATTATAAATGGATTGATAAAATATACCCAAATCTGAGATATGGTCATATTTTTAAGCTTTAAATACTTACCCAACGGTCTCATATCATGAATGAACCTGTGCACTGGAAGGAAGCGCACATCTGCCCTGGACTTTACTCCTGCACTGGGGGTGAAGAGGAGGGCCCAGAACACACCTTTGCAATTCCCTTTCTACCTCCAACTGCCTTGAAACACCAGGATTAATCACTTACACCGTATCTTACTGGTTATGTGGTCACCACCACACTCTCCAGATTCTGAGGTGACTTTTCAGTTCCCTATCAGGAAACTTCTGTATACTCACAGCTTTCTAAGCAAAGACTGCTGGCACCTGGGTAAAAGGATGTTTAAATGGCAAATGAACCTAGTAAGATGGTAGGTGTTGCAAGAGGGCATCAGAGGGCAGACACACTGAAACCATAATCACAGAAAACTAGTCAATCTAATCACACTAGGACCACAGCCTTGTCTAACTCAATGAAACCAAGCCATGCCTGCAGGGCAACTCAAGACGGGTGGGTCATGGTGGAGAGATCTGACAGAACGCGGTCCACTGGGGAAGGGAATGGCAAGCCACTTCAGTATTCTTGCCTTGAGAACCCCAAGAACAGTATGAAAAGGCAAAACGATAGGATACCGAAAGAGGAACTCCCCAGGTCATTAGGTGCCCAATATGCTACTGGAGATCAGTGGAGAAATAACTCCAGAAAGAATGAAGGGATGGAGCCAAAGCAAAAACAATACCCAGTTGTGGATGTGACTGGTGATAGAAGCAAGATCTGATGCTGTAAAGAGCAATATTGCATAGGAACCTGGAATGTCAGGCCCATGAATCAAGGCAAATTGGAAGTGGTCAAACAAGAGATGGCAAAGGTGAATGTCGACATTCTAGGAATCAGCGAACTAAAATGGACTGGAATGGGTGAATTTAACTCAGATGACCATTATATCCACTACTGCGGGCAGGAATCCCTCAGAAGAAATGGAGTAGCCATCATAGTCAACAAGAGTCTGAAATGCAGTACTTGGATGCAATCTCAAAAACGACAGAATGATCTCTGTTCGTCTCCAAGGCAAACCATTCCATATCACAGTTATCCAAGTCTATGCCCCAACCAGTAACGCTGAAGAAGCTGAGGTTGAACGGTTTTATGAAGACCTACAAGACCTTTTAGAACTAACACCCAAAAAAGATGTCCTTTTCATTATAGGGGACTGGAATGCAAAAGTAGGAAGTCAAGAAACACCTGGAGTAACAGGCAAATTTGGCCTTGGAATGCAGAATGAAGCAGGGCAAAGACTAATAGAGTTTTGCCAAGAAAATGCACTGGTCATAGCAAACACCCTCTTCCAACAACACAAGAGGAGACTCTACACATGGACATCACCAGATGGTCAACACCGAAACCAGATTGATTATATTCTTTGCAGCCAAAGATGGAGAAGCTCTATCCAGTCAACAAAAATAAGACCAGGAGCTGACTGTGGCTCAGATCATGAACTCCTTATTACCAAATTCAGACTTAAATTGAAGAAAGTAGGGAAAACCGCTAGACCATTCAGGTATGACCGAAATAAAATCCCTTATGATTATACAGTGGAAGTGAGAAATAGATTTAAGGGCCTAGATCTGATAGATAGAGTGCCTGATGAACTATGGAATGAGGTTCGTGACACTGTACAGGAGACAGGGATCAAGACCATCCCCATGGAAAAGAAATGCAAAAAAGCAAAATGGCTGTCTGGGGACGCCTTACAAATAGCTGTGAAAAGAAGAAAGGCAAAAAGCAAAGGAGAAAAGGAAAGATATAAGCATCTGAATGCAGAGTTCCAAAGAATAGCAAGAAGAGATAAGAAAGCCTTCTTCAGTGATCAGTGCAAAGAAATAGAGGAAAACAACAGATTGGGAAAGACTAGAGATCTCTTTAAGAAAATTAGAGATACCAAGGGAACATTTCATGCTCGATAAAGGACAGAAATGGTATGGACCTAACAGAAGCAGAAGATATTAAGAAGAGGTGGCAAGAATACACGGAAGAACTGTACAAAAAAGATCCGTGACCCGGATAATCACGATGGTGTGATCACTCATTTAGAGCCAGACATCCTGGAATGTGAAGTCAAGTGGGCCTTAGAAAGCATCACTATGAACAAAGCTAGTGGAGGTGATGGAATTCCAGTTGAGCTGTTTCAAATCCTGAAAGATGATGCTGTCAAAGTGCTGCACTCAATATGCCAGCAAAGTTGGAAAACTCAGCAGTGGCCACAGGACTGGAAAAGGTCAGTTTTCATTCCAATCCCAAAGAAAGGCAATGCCAAAGAATGCTCAAACTACCGCACAATTGCACTCATCTCACATGCTAGTAAAGTAATGCTCATAATTCTCCAAGCCAGGCTTCAACAGTACGTGAGCCGTGAACTCCCTGATGTTCAAGCTGATTTTAGATAAGGCAGAGGAACCAGAGATCAAATTGCCAACACCCGCTGGATCATGGAAGAAGCAAGAGAGTTCCAGAAAAACATCTATTTCTGCTTTATTGACTATGCCAAAGCCTTTGACTGTGTGGATCACAAGAAACTGTGGAAAATTCTGAAAGAGATGGGAATACCAGACCACCTGATCTGCCTCTTGAGAAATCTGTATGCAGGTCAGGAAGCAACAGTTAGAACTGGACATGGAACAACAGACTGGTTCCAAATAGGAAAAGGAGTACCTCAAGGCTGTATATTGTCACCCTGCTTATTTAGCTTATATGCAGAGTACATCATGAGAAACGCTGGGCTGGAAGAAACACAAGCTGGAATCAAGATTGCTGGGAGAAATATCAATAACCTCAGATATGCAGATGATACTACCCTTATGGCAGAAAGTGAAGAGGAGCTAAAAAGCCTCTTCACGAAAGTGAAAGAGGAGAGTGAAAAAGTTGGCTTAAAGCTCAACATTCAGAAAACTAAGATCATGGCATCTGGTCCCATCACTTCATGGGAAATAGATGGGGAAACAGTGGAAACAGTGTCAGACTTTATTTTGGGGCACTCCAAAATTACTGCAGATGGTGACTGCAGCCATGAAATTAAAAGACGCTTACTCCTTGGAAGAAAAGTTATGACCAACCTAGATAGTATATTCAAAAGCAGAGACATTACTTTGCCAAGAAAGGTCCGTCTAGTCAAGGCTATGTTTTTTCCTGTGGTCATGTATGGATGTGAGAGTTGGACTGTGAAGAAGGCTGAGTGCCGAAGAATTGATGCTTTTGAACTGTGGTGTTGGAGAAGACTCTTGAGGGTCCCTTGGTCTGTAAGGAGATCCAACCAGTCCATTCTGAAGGAGATCAATCCTGGGATTTCTTTGGAAGGAATGATGCTAAAGCTGAAGCTCCAGTACTTTGGCCACCTCATGCGAAGAACTGATTCATTGGAAAAGACTTTGATGCTGGGAGGGATTGGGGGCAGGAGGAGAAGGGGACGACAGAGGATGAGATGGCTGGATGGCATCATGGACTCGATGGACATGAGTCTGAGTGAAGTCCGGGAGATGGTATGGACAGGGAGGTCTGGCGTGCTGCAATTCATGGGGTCACAAAGTGTTGGAAATGACTGAGTGACTGAACTGAACTGAACCTAGTAAGTTAAAGACAGATCTCTGGAGACATCAAGCGACCCTTTTCTCAGAGGTATTTGTTTACATGTCAAGGGTTGTAGAGCCCGTCCCTATGTGTCCCCAGAGAGTATCTGTTTGCATTCCAGAACAAAGGGCATGTTTCCTTTCTCTCCCAGCGGGCACCAGGGGTACATGTGTTGGATGTCCCATCTAAGGTCCAAGATTCATAATTTTAGGGTTCTTCTCACAGCACTCCTATTAATCATAATACTGAAAGTCCTAGCCAATGCAACATGATAGGAAAAGGAAATATAAACCAGTATACAGATTGGAAAGGAAGCAATAAAACTGTCTTTGTTTGACAATGACAAGATTGTTTATGCAGAAAATCCTAAGAATCAATAACAAACTCCTGCAATGAATAAGCAATTATAACAAGTTTTCAGGATACAAGGTTAATATACAGAAAGTCAAGTGCTATATACCAGCAATGAACAAGTGGAATTTAAAATTGAAAGCATACCATCATTTACATTAGCGCAATCCACCCCCCACCCCGAAACCCCACCAAACAAATCTAGGTAAAAATCTAAAAGAATGTTCCTCTACATAAGGAAAACTAAAATTCTGATGAAAGAAACTTAGGGACATCTAGATAGAGAGGTATTTCATGTTCACAGATAGAAAGACTCAATATTGGTATGACATCAGTTCTTTCCAACTCAATTTATAAATTCAACACAATCCTAATCAAAGTCCCAGATAGTTATTTTGTGGATATCAACTGATTCTAAAGTTTACATAGAAGGCCCAGAATAGCCAACCCAGGGCTGAAGAATAACAAACAGGATGATAATACTGAATTTGAAATCTTCATATAAATTTTCTAGTAACTAAAACATGGAGATTTATAAAAGAATAGACAAACACAGCAATGGAACAGAACAGAGCCCAGAAATATGAGAATTCTTTGTACTTTCTACTCATTTTCTTCCCTGTAAATCTAACACTTCTCTAAAATAGTCTTATCAATTAAAAAAAAATGTTTGACTATTCCTTCTTTGAACCCCCTTTTCCTGGAAATCCATTCTTTAAATCCTTAAATAACTGGGTCTGTCATCTTATCTCAGCCACTTTCTGCCATCATACTCCCACTCTCGGACTACCTCTAGATTTTCAGCTTATTCCATTAAGTACTCAGACATCAATATCCTTCGATCTCCTTTGGGACCTGATCGCACCACTGTTTCACTGTCATTTATCCTTGACGTCTTCACTCTCCTTTCTTAATTTCCATGGTTAATCATTATACTTAATCCCTTGAATAGATTCTCAACTGTCTTACTCTTCTCTCATTTAGTTGGATATGTCTGACAAAATAGTTCTGGTTAAATCCAAACTCTGACCTGCCCCCATCCAACTAAACATGGCTGGCAAAACACACAGACACATACACTACACTATTCTGCATTCTCATCAGCAGTGTATGATGGTTCCAATTTCTCCATATCCTTGCCAATGCTTTTACGGACCATCTTTTTATTATAGTCATTCCAGTGAGTATGATGTGGTATCTTGTAGTTTTAATGCAGTACCTAGTGACCAGTGATGCTGAGCATCTTTTCATGCATTTACTGGTCACTTGTGCACCTTCTGTGGAAAAATATCTATTTACATCCTTTGAGTATTTAAAAAATTGGTTGTCTTTTTGTTATTATGAATCCTTTATATCTTCTGGATACTAGTCCCTTATCAGATGTATGATTTTCAAGTATTTTCTCCCATTCTGTGGGTTGTCTTTTTCACTTTGTGTTCTTTCATGAACAAAGTTTTTAATTTTGATGCAGTCCTATCTGTTTTTCCTTTAGTTGCTTATACTTGTTTCATATCTAAGAAACCACTGCCTAATCCAAAGTTACAAAGATTTATGTTAATACTTTGCAAGAGTTTTACACTTTATCCTCTCACATTCAGGCATTTGATCCATTCTGAGTTAAGTTTTTGTATATGGTGTTAGGAAAGGGTCCAATTCATTCTTTGAAGGTAGACATCTTATTGTTCTAGCACCTTTGTTGAAAAAAACTATTGTTTCTCCATTAAATTATCCTGGAATGCTTGTCAGAAATCTAGTGAGCATAGGTACATGGACTCTCAATTTATTTCTGGATTCTCAATTCTATACCATTGATTTATATGTCTAACCTTATGTCAGTCCACTCACTGTACATATTTAAAGGGTACAATTTGATAAGTTTCACATATTAAATATTCCTGTGACACTAAGACCACAATCAAGCTCATTGACTATATACATAACCCTCAAGTTTTCTTGTGCCTTTTTGCAATCCTTCTGGGCTGTCCTTTCTACATACACCTAAGCCAGTTCTTGGGCAAACATGAACTGCTTTTTGCCCAAGGATTGGTTTACATTTTCTAGAATTTTATATAAACAGAATGACACAATATGTATATTTTTGGCCTAGCTTGTTTAATTAGATCAGCATGATTTTTAGATTCATCGAAGTTGTTATCTGTATGATGAATAATTCCACCCTTTTTACCGTTCAGTAAATATACCTTTTTACCATTGAGAAAAATCTTTTGTATTCAATCTGGCTTTGATAGATATCTGGGTTTGTGGCAGGAAGCTTCTGACATGGCCCCCAGAGATCCTTGCCTCACAGTACTCATTCTCTTGTGCAAGTATTCCTCCTAGATGTGGCTGGACCCAGTGACTTCCTTCTAACAACAGAACATGCAAACGTAATGGCATGTCAATTTTCTGAAGAGTGTGTGGAGAACTGATACTATTTCTTTCTTTAATACTGGGTAGAATTTCATTTAAGTTTGGTAGAAATTAGAAGCTATCTGGGCCTGGAAAGTTGTGCTAAATTCAATTTCTTCAATAGATACAGTGTTCTTCAGGTTATCTATTTCATTCTGAGTACATTTTGATAGTTTGTCTTCTATGTAATTTGTCCATTTCATCGAACTTGTTCATAATAGTTTCTCATTATTATTTAAGTATCTATAGATATTGTGCTATCATGTCTCTCATTTCTATATTATATTAGTAATTTGTGTCTTTTATCTTTTTCATGATCAGTCTAGCTAGCGGTTTGAGTTTTGCTGATTTTATCAAAAAACCAGCTTTTGTTCGTAAGAAAACCTACTGAAACACATAATTTTTCCCATTTTTTCATTTCATTGATTCCACTCCACTCATTAATTATCCCCTCTTTTCTATTTACTCTGGTTTAAAATTTACTTTTTTTCCCCTAGTTTCTAGGTAGAAGCTAGAGGTTATTTGAGACCCTTTTTCTTTTTAATATAGTACTTCGTGCTACTGCTTTTCTAAGAACTATTTTAACTACTTCAGATGATGTAACTTATCATTTACTTTGTATATAGAAGAGAAGTAGCCTAAGGCTAAAAAATATATAAATTCATATGAAATGGTGAATGGCTTGGTTGATTGGTCAGGGGCCCAGACAGGCAAAGACTTGGGTCTAAGGGAGCAAAGTAGAAGTGACCCTGCTTATCTCTCCCAGTGAGCTTCCTAGAGAAGTTGTGCTTATCATCCTCATAACTCTGGGAGGCTCTGGGTCATATCACTAGGTTCGAGGAATCTAGGTGAAGGAACAAAGAACCAGCCCCCCTGAGCAAACTGTGACAATCAAGAAAGGCCATATCAGCTTTAGAGCCCCCTGTACGGGTTGTCTGAGGCCTTTGTTGAATTTGTAGAATTTGCCCAATTCTGCTTCCTTTCTTTCTCTAAAAGCTATTGGTCCTGAAAGCACGTCCTAATAAACTTCCTGCAAGCTAATTTAGAGTCAGTTTGTTTCCTGGATAACCTAACCTGTAACAGGCAGCTGAATAGTATCTACTGATGTAGGGAACAGTGGAAGAGAAATGTAGCTCGAATTTTGATTTTTAATTTCAGAAATGTTCTGGGCATTACTGTGTCTATTTCAATAGATTTAACATACAGGTTAGGCATTCAGAGGAGAGAGAAGAGCCAAAGATTTGGGAATTCTTGATAGAAAAGCTGTGAATTAAAGCCCTGAGTGTTTGTAGGAATGCTAATAGAGTGGGAACAGAAAGAAAAGTGAGCCATGAGCAGAAATTTAGAGGACAGCAACATTTAAATAAGAGGCAGAAAAAGAGTAGCTCTAAAATAAATTGCAGTGGGAAAATCATGGACATCAGAGAAGCAGCAGGAAGATTTGGTATTATGAAAGCCAAGGCAGTTTCAAGAAGGTAAGGAAAACATCTGTGTTGCAAAAGAAGGTAAATAAGCAAAAAGTGTTCACTGGATAAGAAGATATTGCTCTGACTTTAGAGAGAAGCTTTACTGGACTGGCAGGAACAGGAGTCAAATATGTCAGAGAAAGGACAACTATTCCCCCAATATAGTGAAGCTTTTCTGGGAGAGTTCCTCAGATGCTTGCTGGTTTGTTTGAAAAACTGGTCTTTTCTTCAGTTATCCACAGGCAGATAGGGTTCCTTATGATTAACACACCAGGGAAATGACTGAATTATAAAAATGTGGTATTCATAATCTAAATCTGGAATGTCACTGGTGTTTACTGTGGACTCAAGATCATTTTTTTTTTTACTAATTGGCAATATTGCAGACACTACCTTGCATTTGCACACATACATATGGCGAGTTCTCTCAACTTTAAAGAATGATTTTTTAAAAAAATCAGTCCTTCAATCACTGTGGTCTTGAATGAGTCATTAGTATTTTGAACTATATTACATTTGCTTGACTTTTAAACAAAGGGCCTCAAGTTTCTGTGTTATCTAGACCCTCTGTTACCTCTCTTCCCTTATATCAGACTATTTTCTCTCCATCTATACTATTCCTCAAACATGTAAGGCCCACTCTCGATAGTTTTTCTGTTTGGAATTCTCACCAGTATCTGTACAGTCAGCTCTTAAGCCTCCATTGGAATGTCACCTTCATATAGTTCTCGGCCACTCAATTTACAACAGCAAACTCTAACTCCTGTTCACCATTCTGAACTCTATCATGTTTTCCTGTTTTACTTTGTCTCTGAAGTACGCATTACCTTGAAATACTGTTCATTGATTTATTTGGTTACTTTACCACTAGAATGAAAGCACCAAGAGCTAAGGATCTCTGCTTTGTTTTCTGATGTCCCAGAGCTTAGGAGAGTATCTGACACATTGTAAGTATTTAACAGATACTTGCTGAATGAATGAACAAATATGTATGGTTCTAATAAGAACTTATATTTGTTATTCACTGGAAAGAAGGAACAGTGGAAACTAAGGACTGCAGGGTCTTTTTGTTGTTGTTGTTTAGTCGCTAAGTCATGTCCCAGCTCTTTTGTGACCCCATAGACTGTAGCCCGCCAGGCTCCTCTGTCCATGGGATTTCCCAGGCAAGAATGCTGGAGTGTGTTGCCATTTCCTTCTGAGGAAATTAAGGGTACCATAGTGAGGAAATAAGACGACTTGGGAAAAAAGTATTCGTCTGTGAGGAAAAACAAAATGTAAGGCAGTATCCAGGGAGGGCAAAGGATGAAGGGAATTTATCTTAAAGATCAGAGAGAAAGAGAGAAAGGAAGAGAAAGGGGAAGAGTGAGGGAGGGAGACAGACACGTTTAAATGACGATGGAAGCAAGTGAGAAAAAGACAGGTAACATAGTGAGGACACACGGTGGAAAGAAGTTTAAGGATGGAAAAGTCAAGATCAAACACTTTAGTTCTGACAATGCTGGGCTTAAAGTGAAAAAATATGTACAGAATTGTGTACAGAGAAGAAAGGTTGAAAATACAAGAATTTTTATAAGCAGGGGGTTACAGCAGTCTATGTACTGAAAATTATTCCATAAATATTTCACTTACCTGATCTAGGTTTGAAAGACTGTTTGGATCTTGACTGAGAGTTTGGTACTGGCCCCGGAGCCTGTCACCTGCAGCAATTCTCCTGAACTTCTTGAGATCCACCACATATAAGGCGCTGCAAGAAATGTATACTCCTTGACAGCCAGTGTTGTTTATGTATATTTACTTTCCTCTAGTGTCTATCTACAGTGATGGTATCAACTTTAGATAACCTTGGGTCTAACAACAATGAATCCTTTCATAATTTTCTCCCCATGTCTATTTCCAAGGAATTTGAGGTTTGATTTGAAGCTGTTAGGATCCACATCCACTTAGGGTCACTGCCAAGTTTTTCTAAGATCTCCTGAAACTCATGGCCCTACAAAGCAGTAATAGCTTTTTTTTCAAATTAAAAAAAATTTTATTTGGCTGCGCTAGGTTTCAGATGTGGCATGTGGGATCTAGTTCCCATAACAGAGATTGAACCTAGGCCCCCTGCATTGGGAGTGTGGAGTCTGAACCACTGGACTACCAGGGAAGTCTCCATAATATCAGCTTTGAAGACAGTATCTTCATTCTGTTACGTGATAAACAAGGTTTAAATCTTCTGCAAAAGTTAGGAACAGACAGTAGAGCCAGGTTACTTGGGTTTAACTCCTGGCTCAGCTTTGGACTAGCAGCGTAAGCATGGACAAGGTACAAAAATCCTGTATGTCTCAGTTTTCACATCTATAAAATAGGGACGAAAACAGTATCAAAAGGCTGTCATAGAGATTTTATGAGCTAATAGATGTTAAATCTTATAAGAATGACTGGCATGTAATAAGCACTATATAATTGGTTGCTGTTATTTTATAATTTCAAAGAAAACTGATCCTTGTGATTCAAAAAGTTATTCACTCAAAGACAGAGTATGAATTTTCTTACCTGATATGGTATTTCCTTCTTAGAAGATGTGATGCCCAGTAGCCTGTTTTCCAGAAGCGATATCCATCCATATCTGTGCGGCTATCACAGAAGGGAGTGTACCCATAAGGAGCTCCACCCAGGTCAAAATCTCGAAGTTCTTTTAGGTCATGTCTCACAATCTAAATAACAGAACAGTTTCTCTGATGAAGACTATAAAATAATAGAAGCCCTTTTAATGTGACTCTTAAGTTATCATTATCTTGTAGAGAAGACAGAGAACTGAGTTTTCCCCACAGTTCTTTCATCCAGCACAAGTTTACCAAGTTTCTATTTTTCCCCCTTGTCCTCACAGGTTAAAACAAACCTAAAATTTACATACCTAGTCTGTATTTTAGTAGTTTTACTCATTAATAAGAATAGTTTGTTACATCATTTTTAATCAAGATATTTTAAAACTGAAGTACAGTTGATACACAATAGTATATAAGTCACAGGTATATGATAGTGACTCACATTTATTAAAGGTTATATTTCATTTATAGTTATTATAAAATATTGGCTATATCCCTCATGTTGTACAATATATTCTTGTAGCTTATTTTATACCTAATAGCTTGTACCCCTTAATCTCCTATCCATATATTTGCCTTTCCTTTCTTCCCTCTCACCACTGGTAACCACTAGTTTGTTCTCTATGAGTCTGCTTTCTGTTTTATTCACTAGTTTGTTGCACTTTTTAGATGCCACATATAAGTGATATCAGACCATATCTGTATTTCTCTGCCAGAATTATTTCACTGAGCATGCTGCTGCTGCTGCTAAGTCACTTCAATTGTGTCCGACTCTGTGTGACCCCATAGCGGCAGCCCACCAGGCTCCCCCGTCCCTGGGATTCTCCAGGCAAGAACACTGGAGTGGGTTGCCATTTCCTTCTCCAATGCATGAAAGTGAAAAGTGAAAGTGAAGTCGCTCAGTCGTGTCCGACCCTCAGCGAACCCATGGACTGCAGCCTACCAGGTTCCTCCATCCATGGGATTTTCCAGGCAAGAGTACTGGAGCGGGGTGCCACTGCCCTCTCCATCACTGAGCATAATGCCCTCTAAATCAATCCATGTTGCTGCAAATGGCAACATTCCATTCTTTCTTTATGGCTGAGTAGTAATATGTATCACATTCTGTATTCATTCATCTGTTGATGGATACTTAGATTTCTTTCATATCTTGGCAATTTTAAATAATGCTGCTATGAACATTGGGGTATATACGTCTTTTTGAATTAGTGTTTTTGTTTCTTTCAGCTATATACCCAGGACTGGGATTGCTGGGTCACATGGTTGTTCTATAGAAAGTTTTTTGAGGAACCTCCATACTATTTTTCACAGTGGCTATACCAATTTAAATTCCCACCAACAGTGTAGGAGGGTTCCCTTTTCTCCACATCCTCATCAATATCCGTTATTTGTGCTTTTGATGATAGCCATTCCGACATGTGTGAGGTGATATCTCATTGTGGTTCTGGTTTATAATCAAGGTATTCTGAACAAAACATATTTCAGTACGGAATTAAATATATAAGTACACAACTCCTTAATTTCTCAAGGTATAGATTAATAATTCAAAACAATTTTTATGGTATATATCTATTACTGTAAATATATTGGCAAATGTTAGTTTGAATCATAAAGAAAAATCTTCTGATTATTCTCAATGGCTTCAATGAAGTAATATTAGCATGTTTGATTCTGTAATAGACTCTAGCCTGCTAGAAAAATATTACTGCATATATAATGGGAAAGAGAAATCAATTTTATGTTAGTATGTTTGAAAATACTTCATTACACTTTTGCCTACTTTCTTAGTTTTTCATTATTCACATTTATCAATTTGGAAAACAATACAAAGATAACAGAATTTAGAATACATAGATATAATATAGAAGTATATCATAAAATAGGATTTGAAAATATACTTTAGTACTAAATAATATACTGACTTGTGCATTTAACTTAAATAACACTTATATTTACATATTATTGTTTTAGAAATTCTGTGTATTTTTAAAGGCTTTAAGAAAAATTCTGTGTATTTTAAAAGTACTTATTATCATTATTTTTTTTAACCATAATGATTACAAAGGCAAGTAAGGAGGGAAGGGTAAAAATCATAAAAATTTCTGTTGAAAGCTGAGGACCATAATTTTTTTTGGCCAAATTAGGCTTTTTTAAAGTGTCAGAATAATGGGATTTGGTTATTGGTAATTGCCAAGGAATGTTGCTGAAGGGGGAAAAAAGAGAGGTGAGTGTATGTAATTGCTAACTTTTCCAGCAAGAAGAAGCAGTTCACTTTAAACAAATTTCAGCTCATATCCACAGGCATTCATATAGCTACTTTTATTGTGATGATTTATATAAGTATTTGTTTTATTTTTAAGTACCAAAAAAAAAAAAAAAAACTACATCAGAGGAAAAATTGCCATGTCTTAAGGAATAACTGGTACTTTTGGCAAAACTTTTGATTTTCCCCTGGAATGCAGATTATCTTTAGAAAAGATACTTTGCTTATATATCAAAATTATGTCTTATGTTTACATAGTATGGCAACAAAGATAGCAATAAACTGCAGCAACATCAAATGTGTCCTATACTTAGGAGTATAAAACAGTTAAAGTACTCTTAAAAACAATAGTTAATCTTATTACCTGGTCAGCATCAACAAAAATGATTTTGTCCACTGCAAGAGGGAAAAGGACATCAAGGAAAAGAATCTTATAACCCCAAATAATCCGCTGTTTTTCTGTCTGCTGATGAAGCCACCGGGGCCACCTATACTGGACCAGTTCATATTGGAATCCATACTCCTCAGCCATGTGTGGGATCACTTCCTAAAACACACATACAAATCAAAGAATACGTTTAAGGAACAGAAAGTAGTTTTTGTTTCAGAGAAAAATGTTAACATTTTAAAAGTTAGAGTTTACTACAAATCATTACAAATGAATTGGTAAAATGTCTTAAATGGTTGTCTTCTACAACTTATATCTATTAATAAGAAATATGATGATGCTGACAAATATAACTATACATGAAAAGTGAAAAAAAGTGTTAGTCACTCAGTTGTGCCTGACTCTTTGAAGCCCCATGGATGTGTAGCCTGCCAGGCTTCTTTGTCCATGGGATTCTCCAGGCAAGAATACTGGAGAGGGTAGCCATTCCCTTCTCCAGGGGATTTTTCTGACCCAGGGATTGAACCTGGGTCTCCTGAGTTTCAGGGAAATTTTTTACTATCTGAGCCACCAGGGAAGCCCTTTAAAGACATTAAAAAAATTGGTACACTACATTAATTAGCAGGCTAATTAATTAACTGTTCCTCTAGTTTTACTACTAATGTCTGACCTGAAAAACTTAATGTTAGAAAAGAAAGCCTCTGGATCTTGGAACACCTATGAATCAAACACTTCATGCACATGTCCACATGCTGGTTGACCAGAGAGACAGAAGATGTGAAAGGTGTTAAAAAACACACACACACACAAAATGAGTTGTAAACTGATAAATTATATTCTTGATATAAGTATCTGAGATTTATGACTATTTACTTCAAGGATTAAAAACACAACCCCCAATAAAAACCCTGTACATGAGGTCTGAATGGGCACCTTTAATTAGCAACACTCCATGTATGCTGTCGCAGTTCTACTAGGAGATGCAAGCTCTGTGCACACAACTCCATTGGGATAGGAAAAGGAAAGCTTGGTCTGGTCTCCCCTGGATTCTGTCCTACGCCTCTCTTTGCTTTGCTGATTTTAATCTGCATCTTTTTGCTATAAAGAACTATGTGACTCTGAGTGTAACTGCTTTTCTGAGTTCTGTGAGACCTACTGGGTTCTTGAACTTAGGGGGGGTCCTGGATATGTCCAAATTGTGCAAGTCAGCTGTGTAACTTCTGAGTCTTGGTTTTTCCAGGAATAGCACTTTATGCAGAGCAACTGAATAATGGAGGTAAAGTACTCAGAAATGTACCTGGCAATACCAAGGAATAAAAGCATGGTTGGCTGTTTATATTTCTGCTTTCACCACTGGTTTGTGTCTAGAAAGAGAACTCCTTTAACTGCTGTTGAAACAGACCTTGCCAGGAATCTGATTAACAGGAAGAAACAGGGCAAAAAAGATGTCCTTTTCATTATAGGGGACTAGAATGCAAAAGTAGGAAGTCAAGAAACACCTGGAGTAACAGGCAAATTTGGCCTTGGAATGTGGAATGAAGCAGGGCAAAGACTAATAGAGTTTTGCCAAGAAAATGCACTGGTCATAGCAAACACCCTCTTCCAACAACACAAGAGGAGACTCTACACATGGACATCACCAGATGGTCAACACCAAAACCAGATTGATTATATTCTTTGCAGCCAAAGATGGAGAAGCTCTATCCAGTCAACAAAAATAAGACCAGGAGCTGACTGTGGCTCAGATCATGAACTCCTTATTACCAAATTCAGACTCAAATTGAAGAAAGTAGGGAAAACCGCTAGACCATTCAGGTATGACCTAAATCAAATCCCTTATGACAATACAGTGTAAGTGAGAAATAGATTTAAGGGCCTAGATCTGATAGAGTGCCTGATGAACTATGGAATGAGGTTTGTGACATTGTACAGGAGACAGGGATCAAGACCATCCCCATGCAAAAAAGCAAAATGGCTGTCTGGGGAGGCCTTACAAATAGCTGTGAAAAGAAGAGAGGCGAAAAGCAAAGGAGAAAAAGAAAGATATAAGCATCTGAATGCAGAGTTCCAAAGAATAGCAAGAAGAGGTAAGAAAGCCTTCTTCAGTGATCAATGCAAAGAAATAGAGGAAAACAACAGATTGGGAAAGACTAGAGATCTCTTTAAGAAAATTAGAGATACCAAGGGAACATTTCATGCAAAGATGGGCTTGATAAAGGACAGAAACGGTAAGGACCTAACAGAATCAGAAGATATTAAGAAGAGGTGGCAAGGATACACAGAAGAACTGTACAAAAAAGACCTTCATGACCCGGATAATCACGATGGTGTGATCACTCATTTAGAGCCAGACATCCTGGAATGTGAAGTCAAGTGGGCCGTAGAAAGCATCACTATGAACAAAGCTGGTGGAGGTGATGGCATTCCAGTTGAGCTATTTCAAATCCTGAAAGATGATGCTGTCAAAGTGCTGAACTCAATATGCCAGCAAATATGGAAAACTCAGCAGTGGCCACAGGACTGGAAAAGGTCAGTTTTCATTCCAATCCCAAAGAAAGGCAATGCCAAAGAATGCTCAAACTACCGCACAATTGCACTCATTTCACATGCTAGTAAAGTAATGCTCATAATTCTCCAAGCCAGGCTTCAGCAATACATGAACCGTGAACTTCCAGATGTTCAAGCTGATTTTAGATAAGGCAGAGGAACCAGAGATCAAATTGCCAACATCCGCTGGATCATGGAAAAAGCAAGAGAGTTCCAGAAAAACATCTATTTCTGCTTTATTGACTATGCCAAAGCCTTTGACTGTGTGGATCACAAGAAACTGTGGAAAATTCTGAAAGAGATGGGAATACCAGACCACCTGACCTGCCTCTTGAGAAATCTGTATGCAGGTCAGGAAGCAACAGTTAGAACTGGACATGGAACAACAGACTGGTTCCAAATAGGAAAAGGAGTACGTCAAGGCTGTATACTGTCACCCTGCTTATTTAACTTATATGCAGAGTACATCATGAGAAACGCTGGGCTGGAAGAAACACAAGCTGGAATCAAGATTGCTGGGAGAAATATCAATAACCTCAGATATGCAGATGACACCACCCGTATGGCAGAAAGTGAAGAGGAACTAAAAAGCCTCTTGATGAAAGTGAAAGAGGAGAGCGAAAAAGTTGGCTTAAAGCTCAACATTCAGAAAATGAAGATCATGGCATCTGGTCCCATCACTCCATGGGAAATAGATGAGGAAACAGTGGAAACAGTGTCAGACTTTATTTTGGGGGGCTCCAAAATCACTGCAGATGCTGACTGCAGCCGTGAAAGTAAAAGACGCTTACTCTTTGGAAGAAAAGTTATGACCAACCTAGATAGCATATTCAAAAGCAGAGACATTACCTTGCTGACTAAGGTCCGTCTAGTCAAGGCTATGGTTTTTCCAGTAGTCATGTATGGATGTGAGAGTTGGACTGTGAAGAAGGCTGAGTGCCGAAGAATTGATGCTTTTGAACTGTGGTGTTGGAGAAGACTCTTGAGAGTCCCTTGGACTTCAAGGAGATCCAACCAGTCCATTCTGAGGGAGATCAGCCCTGGGATATCTTTGGAAGGAATGATGCTGAAGCTGAAACTCCAGTACTTTGGCCACCTCATGCGAGGAGCTGACTCATTGGAAAAGACTTTGATGCTGGGAGGGATTGGGGGCAGGAGGAGAAGGGGATGACAGAGGATGAGATGACTGGATGGCATCACTGACTCAATGGATGTGAGTCTGAGTGAACTCTGGGAGTTGGTGATGGACAGGGAGGCCTGGCATGCTGCTATTCATGGGGTCGCAAAGAGTCGGACACGACTGAGTGACTGAACTGAACTGAACTGAAGTAAAGGGAAAAGACGTTCTAAATATAAAATGCCACAGACACTAACTGTAGTGCCCGCAGTACCACAGCAACCACACACTGCATGCTATACCAGAGCCTTCACTCTTCTCAGCTCTATCAAACTATTTCCTGTGGTACAGTTTTTGTAAGTTCTGGATACTACTGTTCTTGCCTTTCTTTGTAAAATTATTACAAAAATCTAATTTTTAAAATTAACAAGCTGCACATATTTTTCATTGCCAACTTTTATCATGAAAATCCACTAATCCTAATTTTAAGCTTACTTTAAAATAAACCATGTCCTGTTGTCCTTTTAATCACTGCTTTAAATAAAAGCTGCACAGTATTTTTAAGCCAGATAAAAACTATTGAATACCAAGTTTTAATTGATTATATAATTTGAGTAAATATACATTTCAAAAGACACATTCTGAAAAGAGAAATGTTACATAAATGTTGCAATGATATAAATCATTTACTACTGAAATATTAACCACTCTATATAAAAAATTAAGGTACTTACTTTAAATGTTGGTGAGAGATAATTTTTAAGAAACCAGAACTTCACTGGTGTTTTTGTGTTCCGTAAAACAGAAAGCATCATAATTCTGCATAAAACAATAAACTCACATTAATAAATTCACATTAATAGGGTTACATCCTACTTAAGACATTTAAATAGTTAAAGATATTAACTAGTTTTTCACTATGAATTATGCAGAGATAGAGTGAAGTGTCTTCAAATACTAAGGCTGCTCATCAGTATGTAATGTATAATAATATAATATAGGTATATATATAGATACACATACATATGTTTATCTATATATATATATATGCCTGATATAGACTAAACTGATTGCCTGTTTGTCCTAGATGACAAGAGAAAGAAGTCTGAAACAGTTATTTAGTTTAATTAAAGTCTAATCTTGGCTCTGTGTCATTATCTCAGTCGTGTCCGACTCTTTGCAACCCTATGGACTGTAGCCCAACAGGCTCCTCCGTCCATGGGATTTCCTAGGCAAGAATACTGGGGTGGGCTGCCATGCCCTCCTCTAGGGAATCTTCCCCGACCAGGGATTGAACCCGTGCTTCCTGCTCTGCCGGCAGATTCTTTACTGACTGAGCCACCGGGGAAGCCCTGTGTCATTAATAGTAGGTGTATAAACCTTGAAGGCTGAACAGCCTGTCTATCTTGATAAATTCACTGGATAAGGCCATGCGTTTTGCTATTCTAGACCTCCGCTTGGAGAAGATACAGATGTATCTAAAGTACCATCTTAAAATGTCAACATCTTCAAATATTTTGGAGGCATTTTCTATGATACTTCTATACATATAGTTAAAAAAATAGCCCTTTGTAGTTTGTAAATATTGCTCCCTCTTCTCAGACTCCTCTTCCTTTTTATAAAACAAGGTATTTCTTTACCAGAAAATTTACTATTTTTCTTTTTTTCCTCTCACATCTTACTACAAAATGTGTCCTTAAAGAATATTGACATTTCAAATCAAACTTAAAATTTCACTGTGTTTAGAAAAAACACTTCTCTCATAAATTTAGGTAGAAAAAAAAAAAGCAAGGTGCAAAGCAGTATGTACTGTGTTGTTATTTTGGTAAAAGAGTTAAAAAATATACATTTGAGCTTGTCTATATGTATCTTTCAGTTCAGTTTAGTTCAGTCGCTCAGTCGTGTCCGACTCGTTGCAACCCCATGAATCACAGCATGCCAGGCCTCCCTGTCCATCACCAACTCCCGGAGTTCACCAAAACTCATGTCCATTGAGTTGGTGATGCCATCCAGCCATCTCATCCTCAGTTGTCCCCTTCTCCTCCTGCCCCCAAGCCCTCCCAGCATTAGAGTCTTTTCCAATGAATCAACTCTTTGCATGAGGTGGCCAAAGTACTGGAGTTTCAGCTTCAGCATCAGTCCTTCCAAAGAACACCCAGGACTGATCTCCTTTAGGATGGACTGGTTGGACCTCCTTGCAGTCCAAGGGACTCTCAAGAGTCTTCTCCAACACCACAGTTCAAAACCATCAATTCTTCGGTGCTCAGCCTTCTTCACGGTCCAACTCTCACATCCATACATTACCACTGGAAAAACCATAGCCTTGACTAGACGGACCTTAGTCGGCAAGGTAATGTCTCTGCTTTTGAATATGCTATCTAGGTTGGTCATAACTTTTCTTCCAAGGAGTAAGTGTCTTTTACTTTCACGGCTGCAGTCAGCATCTGCAGTGATTTTGGAGCCCCCCAAAATAAAGTCTGACACTGTTTCCACTGTTTCTCCATCTATTTCCCATGAAGTGATGGGACCGGATGCCATGATCTTCGTTTTCTGAATGTTGAGCTTTAAGCCAACTTTTTCACTCTCCTCTTTCACTTTCATCAAGAGGCTTTTTAGTTCCTCTTCACTTTCTGCCGTAAGAGTGGTGTCATCTGCATATCTTTGGCAGGTATGAAAATAATAACATTGGTTTCCTGTGAGAAAGTGAATTGGGGATCAAGGGAACAGAAGTGGGAGATTTTTTTCACTGTAATTTCTTTCATTCTTTTAAACTTTAAAAATTATTTTCAGACCATGTAAGTGTATTCCTTTCCAAAACATTAGATTAAAAAAGTACCTACCTTAAAAAGCGTTCATATAAATGGCCAGAAGCAACTGAAAAAATGTTTAGAACATCTTTTTCCTTATTATCTTCTTGTTTATGCAGGCTCCTTGTGAAACTTGGAACAAAAAAAAAACTACTGATCATTAGTTTCTTAATACACATCTGCACACTTGACATACCTAAATAAAGTACTGAATTCGATAAGAGATAAAAAACGGGAATGCTTTGCACAAAATGATTGGTTAGTACACTGTAAATAAGTACTTACCCTAAAAATTATGATTTATATTTAAATGTGACAATATAATTTGAAATTTTATGATTTTTAAAAAATGGACAACACAGAATGCAATTATATTGTAGGTTAATGAGATAATACTTTTGAATCTTTGTTAGTTACGAAAGTTATCTTAAGAGCACAGAATGAGTTGCAGCATGCCATGGCCACATGCAATGTATTGAGGCTTTTGTTACGACAGAGGTATTTTTGAAATCTTTTCTCACTGTAAACCCCCAACTAAGAAAAATACAGTTGATTCAGGAAGGGGAAGAAAAAAATCACTTGAAGTTAGGATTAAAACTAAGATATAAAAGTGAAAGCACTCTAACATACATTTATGTATCTGGAAGAGTCACCATCCCCCAAGACTTATCTTCTCTCCAACAAAGCAGTGCTTTGTTTTGGTATCCCTTCTGCACAGTAAGTGGCTATGCCATAGTTTAACAATATCTTTATTCCTTTCTGTCTCTACCTCTGGTTTCAATGGAAGCTCATGAACAGATACTCTTTAAAATACCCAGATTCTAAACAAATCTACATAGAACTCATTTCAAAAGGAGTGAGTTTGAGACTTTCTCGATCAGGAACCAGTTCAACAACATACTGGGACAGTAACATCATTCTTCTCATCAAATAAGAAGGCAACTTACAGAAAAAGAGGCCTAAACTGGGCAAGCTCTTCCTTGTAAACATTTGTCTGAAAGTGAAGGCAGCACAGATAACAGAACTATGTGTTGGAGAAAGAGTTTCTGGGCCACATCACCTGAATGCTTAAAGTCAGCTCTGTTCCTGAACTCTTTAGATGTGTGAGCCGATACATTCCTTTTCTGATTAATACAGGTCCCAACCTAACAATATTTCCCGTAATATTTAACATCTCAGCTAACCTGGGCTACTTCCTGCTCTGTGAGAAACATACCCAATCTTTCTGACTTTAGGTAACCAGGTACCTTCTCTCTCTGTCCATCCTTTAGAATGTATCTTAGCCATGCACTCCTCCACAGTCTTTTCTGAGGTTCTTTTTCTCCTCTGGTTTGAATAGCTCTTTATGTTGATCTGTCTCACAGCTCGTTTCCTATCCTGTATAAGTAACATTTATGTATTTGTCTTATCCTTTCTAGAGAAGATCTGTGCTTAACTTAAATGTTTACCGTGTGGAGGGCTTCCACACATTAGATTCTTGATGAGTCTATAGTTAACGTTAAAACATCCATTAGCAACTACCTTTTAATGGAATCCCACATTCCTCTCTTCTTTTCACCTTTATCGGAAAGGATATCTTCCTTGATTTTATCTGGCTTTTTCCGTACCTAGATAGCACGGTAAAGAAAAACTTTAGAATTTTATACCTAGATAGCACAGTAAAGAAAAACCTTAGAATTTTATAGATTTAAATATTATGCTGCATGGATAGAAATATCTTGGGCGGGTGACCCTTGTAAATCTAAGATGTGGTTTAGTCACTAAGTCATGTCTGTCTTTGTGACTCCTT
This sequence comes from Budorcas taxicolor, assembly GCF_023091745.1. NCBI lineage: Eukaryota > Metazoa > Chordata > Mammalia > Artiodactyla > Bovidae > Budorcas > Budorcas taxicolor. The sequence goes on from NC_068921.1 coordinate 73,387,412, forward strand.
GGACAGTAGTCCACCAGGCTCTTCTGTCCATGGGATCTTCCCCACCCAGGGATCAATCCTGGGTTTCCTGCATTGCAGGTGGATTCTTTATCAACTGAGCCACCAGGGAAGCCCTAAATAGCTACAGTAAATGAAGCCAAAAAAGATCTTAGTACTTGATAGACACAGTCTGGTTTCAACCATCAGTTCAGTCTCTTGTTTTCAGTTCTTCTGTAATAACCTCCACACTGCTCAATAATGTGCTTACACTTGTACTTATTGATTTATCAACTGTAGATGTCATCTACTGTATATCTGATTCACAGAGTTTAGACATTATTCATTCTTTGTAACAAAAAGATGAGTAGCTTACTTGTATCACTCTTCACTTCCCCTCTTTGTCTGGAGGTTCTAGTAATACTATCTCTATCATTAGTTTTTCTACTGAGTATTTTTGTAACTTTAAGTAATCCTTAAATCTATATTTTTTATTCCAACAAATTCAACACTTTCTCTTGCACATATCCTATGATATGGATACTAGCATTACCTTTTCCCTTTGTCTCACCTTACATTAGCTAAACCTTTACTTTAGCATTGTAAATATGGATAAAATTTACATTTACCTTGATCAATATAACTATCTTTTGCATTGTTTATTTTACAACTTGAAAAATCAATAAAAAGTACATATTGTGACACTGTAAATACTGCTCAATTGAGTCTCAAAGGTTACTACATTTCTTCCAGTTACAATGGTATGACCACCATACTCTTCTTGGCTCACATGGATTCTGCTTTCTCGCGTCAGTAGATAAGTATTTTTTTCTTGGAATTTTATTGTATTTTTCTTGTGGAAAGATATTTCTTATCATATATCTAATATTTTCCAGTTTATTATTCATTGTCTGGAATTCCTATCTTCTTGAAGACATTTTTCTTGGGGCTTAACAATGAACTGCCTCTTTCAAGCATTCTTTGCATTGGTTTTCACATTAATTTCATCATTTCTTGAAATACCCATTTCCCTTTCTTGTTCTTTATTCTCTTTGTGATGGCAAACACCTTCAAGAACAGATGTGAAAGGTAATTTTTCTAAATCTTCACCCTTCAGAGAATATTTGACTAAAGAATCCCAGGTTCAAAATAATTCTCCTCAAAACACTGACGTCTTTGTTTTGTTGTCTTGAAAAATAAAACATCAGATGCTACTGTTAGAGTCATTCTAAGGTCATCGAAGTGACTCATCTTTTTTCTTTGGTAGTTTCTAGGCTCTTGTGTGGGCCATTTCTCACTCATTCTGATCTGTGGAGCCCTTGATGCGAATGTGTTTGCCTCTCTTTACCTGTGTGATACTTTCCCACCTCCATTTTCTGTCCTTCCTTCCTGGAATTCCTACTGGTGAGCTACTGGAATTCATGCGCTGACCCTTTATATTGTTTATCTTTTCTCTTCCCTTTCCCCCATCCTTTTGTGTAATTTGGAAACACGGAAGGTGAACAGATAGAATTGTTATTAAAAAACAAGTGAAGGACCTAGGTATGGTTAGGCTGTAGAACGTATGCTTCAGGCATGGCATGACTATCACCGTCAACAAAGATTTGATGACTTTGGTTAAAGAGTCAGACCTGCTCCATACCAGTCAAGAATAGGTAAAATTAGAGCCAATATGGAGAGTGAAAAAATCCAGCTCATCAAAAAGAAAACTTAATAATTTTCAATGGTCAAAATTCCTCAAATTTAAAACACCTCAAGTCTCCCAGCAGAAATAATATTTTCCTTTCCTGTTTGTAGGGCTAGGATAATACTAGCTGGAATGCTGGTCTTAAAGGGCTTGGGTTAACTTTGTAACTTAAGCAGCTGCTCTGAGTTTATGGGGTTTTCATCTGAAATGATTAGAAGGAAATGTATCAAGGCCAGAATGTAAGTTTCTGCTCCTGAGAAAAGAAGCCAAGGTCAATATAGGAAAAACAGTATCAAAGGTGAGTGTAAACAACATGAATACACTGATCAAGGATAAAGAGCAGAGGTGATAAAGAACAGGTTATTATGTGGGGTGCAAGGCAAATTTTGATTAATTTGGTAATTTAAGATCTATGCAGTATATAAGTTAAGGGTTCTGGTTGCCTACTATTATGCTTCAAATAATACCTATACCTCATTCTGTCTTTCATCACCTTCTTGAACTCCACTTAAATGGATTTTTTTTAATACTCAAAAGTATTTTGTAAAGCTTAATTACCTTACCCTTATGGCAGACATATAAGGAGGATTCCATTATTAACTCTGTATTATAGATAAGAAAAATGAGATAGAAAGAGTTTAAGCAATCTGTCCAACAAGTGAGTGGCAGAGCCAGGTTTAAATGTAACCCTGGTGTCTTAGATTCCGCACTCTATTCTCTATGCCTTTTATATACTCTCTGTTGTATATTCCTCTTTTTCCATGTCTCTGTTGCATATGGGATACTTCTTTTGGTCTGTCTTCCAACTCACTATCTCTTGAGGCCTGTTAAAGCCAAAAACTGAATTCTCTTGTCATTGTATTGCTCAGTTTTAGAAGTTCTACTTAAAAAAAAATCAGATATGCACTTTTTATAGTTTTTTATTCCCTGCAATTGTTTTCATGCTTGTCTTTTATATCTTTAAACACTGTAGGCATAGTTGTTTCAGTGTCTCTGTCAATAACACTGACATACGGAGCATTTGTGTATCTGCTTTCTGTTACTACTGTTTCTGCTGGTTTTGTATATTTGGATATAGTAGTCTTATTCCAGAGATATATGGATATTTCTGTCAGATGCCTGTAAAACCTTATCTATCTAGAACCATTTTAGTACAAATTCAAGGTTCAGGGTTCCCTTGATTGCTTTGTTGTAGTTATTCAAACAATAACACATTGTTGTTGCTAAGTCATATCTGACTCTTTGTAACCCCATGGGCTGCAGTGTGCCAGGCTTCCCTGTCCTTCGCCATTATTTAGATGCTATTAATTTTGGCTAAAAGACTGTGTGGTATGCTTTACTATGGTTCATCCTTCCCCTGAAGCTATAGCCAGCTTATACCATAGAGCATCTTCTAATAGATTACCCACTTTGTAAGGGTCAAGGGTTTCAATTTCTGTTCCTATCACCTTGCAAATTAAATCACAGTGATAGTTCAAGTGAACCAGAATGGACAAATGTTCGAGGGCAACAGCAGCTTTCTTGGGTTATAAGAAGCTTCTGTGCTTGCTCATTTCACTAGGCTCTCATTTTGTTTAATTTTGGTTTTGTATTTCCTTGTTATCATTACTGTCAGCTCCTCATTGCTTTTAAAATGTTAATAAATATTTCACCCAACAATTTTTTGTTTTTTACTGATTTCAAGTATTAAGTAGGTGGGTTCATCCGAAAGAATTAATGCTGCCATCATTAAAAATTTTGCTGGTTTTTGTTTCTGTAAAGGAAAGAAAAATCACTTTGTTTTTCCTGTTGAAATGGATAGCTTTTCAACATGTATTCCTAATCTCATCTCCAAAGCCTAATTTATAATATCAGGCTCACTTGCTTCAGTTATATCTGACTCTTTGTGACCCCATGGACTATAGCCCGCCAGGCTCCTCTGTTTGTGGGATACAACAGGAAAGAATACTGGAGTGGGTTGCCATGCCCTCCTCCAGGGGATCTTTCTGACACAAGGATTGAACCCACGTCTCCTGCATCTCAGGCAGATTCTTTACTGCTAAGCCACCAGTGAAGCACAGTTTATAACATTATTTGGCTGCAAATATAGTAGATACATCATAACTTAAAAAAATTCTTTTCTTCTATGTTTAAGTGTGCTGCTTTCCCTTCATGATTCAATTCTCTTCCTCCTTCCACTGCCAGAGTTTCAATATGACATTTTAGGTAGTAAAACTGTGAAATTATTTGTAAAATAAAAATTAATTGAGAACAAAAAAGATAATTCTTAATATTATGAACAAAGTCTATGAAATGTTTTGGCCTCACACACTTGTACTTCCAGTATTTTGCTTTTGAAGCTGTTTAAAACAACGACGACATCTCCTAGGTCTGGTGGAGAGTCAGTTCCTTCATGCCTAGAAGCATAAAAACATGTAAACGTTTATGCCCAATTTAAGAAAAGACATACAATTATAATCATATAAATCACAGAATAAATTCATTCTGAAATAATCATAAGTATAATCTTATTGGTGCATATGTAATATTTACTGTTTGTATAGTCAATTAAGGTATGCTGCAATACACTATAATTTTCAAAATTACCCAATTTTAACTTAATATAAATAAGAATATACACAAATAACTCACTAAATTTGATATCGCCTAACTCAGAAAAGTAGATTATAGCTTATCTTTAATACTGTATATTAAGATTATCACAAAAGTAATCTTTCACATATTACAATGATCATTAAAATATGAAATATTTTCTAGACTTTCAGTTGTTTACAAAGCGTAACAAAAGGAACTGCACACAACTATTTTACAGTATCTATTAGTCATTTTCAAATACCAAAATTTGAAGCACACTGTTAAACTTATAAGACTGAAAATAAGTCTCTCATGTCCATCTGCATCACTTGAAGATATTTTATATTACACATTATGCATTCCACTGTCAGTTTTCAACACTGCATAAGTCAATCAAATATGACAACTTTGCTCAAAAAATTTTTATAGTATTTTCACTATGAACTGAAAAATGCTACTGTAAAAAACATTTACAATAAAACTGAATTTTTTCACAAAGGAAAAACAACAGATGTCAAATTAGTAGATACTTTGCATTCAGTCAGATTTATAACACACACTTGAAAATTTTTCCAAAATGAAAACCTGGGGATTCTAGGGCTACGCTATCATATGCCTTTGACTCTTACTTCCAGTTCCTCTGATGAGGTACCCAAACCACAGTAGGAGCCACAGCCCTGCCTGGGATTATAATGACTAGGAAAAAAAAAAAAGTATTCCAACTTCAGTTCAGTTCAGTCACTCAGTCGTGTTCGACTCTTTGCGACCCCATGAATCGCAGCATGCCAGGCCTCCCTGTCCATCACCAACTCCTGGAGTTCACTCAGACTCATGTCCATCGAGTCAGTGATGCCATCCAGCCAACTCATCCTCTGTCATCCCCTTCTCCTCCTGCCCCAAATCCCTCCCAGCATCAGAGTCTTTTCCAATGAGTCAACTCTTCACATGAGGTGGCCAAAGTACCGGAGATTCAGCTTTAGCATCATTCCTTCCAAAGAAATCCGAGGGCTGATCTCCTTCAGAATGGACTGGTTGGATCTCCTTGCAGTCCAAGGGACTCTCAAGAGTCTTCTCCAACACCACAGTTCAAAACCATCAATTCTTCGGTGCTCAGCCTTCTTCACAGTCCAACTCTCACATCCATACATGACTACTGGAAAAACCATAGCCTTGACTAGATGGACCTTAGTCGGCAAAGTAATGTCTCTGCTTTTGAATATACTATCTAGGTTGGTCATAACTTTTCTTCCAAGGAGTAAGCGTCTTTTAATTTCATGGCTGCAGTCACCATCTGCAGTGATTTTTGAGCCCCCCAAAATAAAATCTGACACTATTTCCACTGTTTCTCCATCTATTTCCCATGGAGTGATGGGACCAGATACCATGATCTTCGTTTTCTGAATGTTGAGCTTTAAGTCAACTTTTTCACTCTCCTCTTTTACTTTCATCAAGAGGCTTTTTAATTCTTCTTCACTTTCTGCCATAAGGGTGGTGTCATCTGCATATCTGAGGTTATTGATATTTCTCGCGGCAATCTTAATTCCAGCTTGTGCTTCTTCCAGTCCAGCGTTTCTCATGATGTACTCTGCATATAAGTTAAATAAGCAGGGTGACAGTATACAGCCTTGACGTACTCCTTTTCCTATTTGGAATCAGTCTATTGTTCCATGTCCAGTTCTAACTGTTGCTTCCTGACCTGCATACAGATTTCTCAAGAGGCAGGTCAGGTGGTCTGGTATTCCCATCTCTTTCAGAATTTTCCACAGTTTCCTGTGATCCACACAGTCAAAGGCTTTGGCATAGTCAATAAAGCAGAAATAGATGTTTTTCTGGAACTCTCTTGCTTTTTCCATGATCCAGCGGATGTTGGCAATTTGATCTCTGGTTCCTCTGCCTTATCTAAAACCAGCTTGAACATCAGGGAGTTCACGGTTCATGTACTGTTGAAGCCTGACTTGGAGAATTTTGAGCATTACTTTACTAGCGTGTGAGATGAGTGCAACTGTGCGGTAGTTTGAGCATTCTTATGAAGTAGAAATAGTCAAAGCCATAGTGAGCTATCACCTCACTCCTGTCAGAATGGCTATCACAAAAAAAAAGAACACAAGTAACAAATGTCGGCAAGGATATGGAGAAAAGGGAACCTTCTTACGCTGCTGGTGGGATTGTAAACTGGTACAGTCACTATGGACAATAGTATGGAGATTTCTCAAAAAACTAAAAATAGAACTACCATATGACTCAGCAATTTCAGTCCTGGGTATATACCCGAAAGAAACACTAACTTGAAAAGACAGATGTTCACCCCATTGTTCACAGCAATATTACTTATAATTGCCAAGATATGGAAACAACCTAAATATCCCTCAACAGATGAAAGGATAAAGAAGCCACGGGAGTGGAGGTGGGCTGTGTGTGTGTGTGCAGCCATTTAATCATTAAAAAAGAATGAAAAATGCATTTGCAGCAACACAAATGGACTTGGAGGGCATTATGTTAAGTGAGATAAGTCAGACAGAGAAAGACAAATACTGAATGATATCACTTATTTGAGACATCTAAAAAATACAACAAACTAGGGAATAAAACAAAAAAGCAGCAGACTGGCTGATATAGAGAACAAAGCAGTGGTTACCAGTGGGGCGAGGGAAGGAGGGCAGAGCACTAGAGGAATAGGGAAAAAAGTGTTATTATGGAATTACATGAAATTATGTGTGTGAAACTTCTGAAAATTGTAAAGCACTCGAGAATTTAAAGAATCTTTCCATTCAATAAAAAAAAAGCACTAAAAAAGAATTGAGGATTCTCAGCTTTGTGTACTTAAATTATTAAGCATGTTTGCTGAATGACACCATGTTCTAGGCACTATAAGGAATAGGGGAAAAACAATGGAAAAAAGGCACAATAACCCCTACTCCTATATTATCCTTGTTGAGCACACTGCCTATTATAATAATAGGTGCTCAATGAATACTTGCTGAAATAAATGAAAAAATAAAGATATTAAGCCTGGAGAAGGAAATGGCAACCTACTCCAGTATTCTTACCCAGAGAATCCCATGGACAGAGGAGCCTGGCGAGCTACAGTCCATGGGGTCACAAGAGTCGGACACGACTTAGCAATTAAACCTCCTCCTACAGATATTAAGAGGTATAAAAAAGTTTACTAGGTGTTGGCAACCTTTCATGGATTAGAACGTTGTTGTGGAGAAGGGGCTTGCATAACTCAATGAAGCTATGAGCCATTCCCAGGAGGGTCACTTGAGATAGTCCCATCACTTCATGGCAAACAAAAGGAGAAAAAGTGGAAACAATGGCAGGTTTTGTTTTCTTGGGCTTCAAAATCATTGCAGATGGTGACTGCAGCCATGAAATTTTAAAAAGATGCTTGTTCCTTGGAAGGAAAGCTATGACAAACCTAGACAGTAAATTAAAGAGCACAGACATCTCTTGGCCAACAAAGATCTGTATAGTCAAAGCTACAGTTTTTACAGCAGTCAAGTACAGATGTGAGAGTTGGACCATAAAGAAACCTGAGAGCTGAAGAATTGATGCTTCTGAACTGTGGTGTTGGAGAACACTCTTGAGAGTCCCTTGCACTGCAAGGAGATCCAACCAGTCAGTCATAAAGGAAATCAACCCTGAATATTCACTGCAAGGACTGACACTGGAGCTGAAACTCCAATACTTTGGCCACCTGATGCAGAGAGCCGACTCATTAGAAAAAACCCTAATGCTGGGAAAGAGTAAAGGCAAAAGGAGAAGGGGACAGCAGAGGGTGAGATGGTAAGCTAGCGTCACTAACTCAAGGACATGAATTTGAGCAAATTCTGGGATATAGTGGAGGACAGAGGAGCCTGGTGTGCTGCAGTCCATGAGGCTGCAAAGAGTTGGACACGACTTAGTGACTGAACAACAACAGGTGCTGGCAAACTATGGCTGGTGAGCAAAATCAAGTTGGTGGGTGAGTTTTGTATGGCCCCTGCACTAAAAATGGTTTTTACATTTTAAAATGGTTGTTAAAAAAAAACAATATTGGCAAAAATCATATGTGCCTTCAAACAGTAAATATTTACTATTAGTGCCTTATTAAAAAAATATGATATCTGCTTTGTACTAGGTTCATTGATGAGTAGGAAATTTACTGAGACACCAATTCTTATCTATAAAAATGAAAAACTGAACATAATTTATAGATAATGGCTTTTCTAGATAAGACATACATATTATATAATCATTAAACAATAAATATGTTTACAGTGTTAACATGGAAAATTCTATAGAAAATAATAAGTAAAGGAGATAAAGAAAAAGATGTATACAAGACGTATATTAGGCATACCTTTTGTATTTTTGAAATAAAACAATAAGAATAAATGTTACAGTTTTATAAGTAGTTTTTGTTTTATAAAAATGCTACTTGTGAATGTTTTAGCTGTTTTGATGATCTTTGTTCAGTTCAGTTCAGACGCTCAGTCGTGTCCGACTCTTTGCGACCCCATGAATTGCAGCATGCCAGGCCTCCCTGTCCATCACCAACTCCCGGAATTCACCCAAACTCATGTCCATCGAGTTGGATGATCTTTGTTATGTCACACTAAAAACTTTTTTATATATAAAAATTTTAAAGTTGTTTATATAACTCACCCAACTATTTGATAAATATCTTCAGATCTTCCTTGGCGTAATTTCAGTATCCAAGCACCTGGGTTTGCTTTTAATTGAAAATATCCCTTTTAAGATGAGAAAAATATGATCACAGTTACATGAATGAAAACAACATCCAACTGTTCAAGAAATATTATTCATGAATATTCCAACAGTATTCCATTAACTGTGGAATAATTTCCATAAATGAATTCCAAGAAAGATTTTGTAATAACCTATAAAAGCATATTCTGAATGTACGACCCCCTTCATTTTTAATTACCATAGTGAAGGATTTTTTCCCCTGGGAGCTATACAACAACAGCTGCTGCTGCTGCTGCTGCTAAGTCGCTTCAGTCAAGTCCAACTCTGTGCAACCCCATAAATGGCAGCCCACCAGGCTCCCCCGTCCCTGGGGTTCTCCAGGCAAGAGTACTGGAGTGGGGTGCCATCGCCTTCTCCATACAACAAAGGCAGGATAAAAATTATTTCATCTTATTAGGAAAACTTAGAGGATTTCATCAAAACTTCTAATTGAGTATGTATGTACTTACGAGATTGGCCATCACTATTGTATCTACTACAACAGGTTTATTTTTTGTGCCCAGCGTAAACTGCAGACCCCGAGGAGGTTGGTCTGTCGTTAAGTCAAAGCAATGTCCTTCGAGTAGTAGATATTCTAGTTCATATTCTGCTGTGACAGCTTTCTCAATCTAGGAGGACATATGTCATTGTTTGGGGGTTAGTAATTATCATAATGTAAATTCTGTAATAAATGCACATGATTATTTTATTATTAGCCAAAGTATTTTCAGGGGCAGTCTCAAGTCTTCCTTTTAGCCGAGTGAACCTAACAGTTGAGTGAAATTCTTGAACATTAAAGCTTATGATTAATTTTCTTCCATTTCTGTAATACCGGCTTGACTCCACCATCCTCATATACGCAACACAATCATAAAAGAGATGTGAGCACAGATGGGTGCTCGCTGAGTCCAGTTTACCGTTTTTAAGAACAGAAATAAGTAGTTTCTTGAAAACAGTACTTGTTTCAACAACTTTAGCTGGGTTCTTAACCAGTTGTTCAATTATTACTACTCTAGTGATGAACTTCATTTACTTCATTAACCTGTATCCATAATCCCTACAGCATTTTGTCTTTCTTTATATAACTTTATAACTTACATCTTTTAAATGAATATTATCAAGGTCACAGTTGCTGTGTACTATTTCAACCAACCAGCCTTCAGGAGTGATCATATTGAGGGTTAGAAGGGGTGATTCAGGGATATCCAAGAATTTTGCCACTGGTCTAGTAATATCATTAGCTAACGTCAGTTCTGGTTCCAGAACAAAACGGTAAAAGCTGTTGGCAGAAAACATAAAATATACACTGTGATCAAAACTGAGATTTCTTCTAAAATATTTTAAAATCACAAATGGCTTAAAAACATGACCAGAAAATCTTAAAAAACCTAAAAAAACACTCTGCTGAAGTTAATGCTTATGTAAATGGTAGACAATCATTATTATTGTTTATACTATTATCTATTATAAGATTGTGTATATTATATACCCTTGTTAATTATTTCTTAATGAACATGAATCCCTTTAAGATACACTGACTTATGCAGGTTCCAGGAATTTATGATCTGAATTCACTCACTGATCCTTCTTCAAATGTGACCATGGTCTATTTTTAGTGATTTTATTCACTCTTAGCACTATTAATAATATTAAGAGAAATGATAAGCAGAAAGCAAGTAAAATTTAAGCTAAAGTTCTGGTACTAATTTTAAAAGTGCAATTAGAGTGAAGTAAGCCAGAAAGAAAAACACCAATACAGTATACTAACGCATATATATGGAATTTAGAAAGATGGCAATGACGACCCTGTATGCAAGACAGGAAAAAAAGACGCAGCTGTGTATAACGGACTTTTGGACTCAGAGGGAGAGGGAGAGGGTGGGATGATACGGGAGAATGGCATTCTATCATGTATACTATCATGTAAGAATTGAATCGCTAGTCTATGTCTGACGCAGGATACAGCATGCTTGGGGCTGGTGCATGGGGATGACCCACAGAGATGTTATGGGGAGGGAGGTGGGAGGGGGGTTCATGTTTGGGAACACATGTAAGAATTAAAGATTTTAAAATTAAAAAAAATAAAAAATAAATAAATAAAAACAAACAGGAGTGAGTTCAAAGCAGCTGCTTATTAACAGAACTTTCAAAAGTACCAGCAATTATTAGTGTATTTTAACCTTACCTTCCAGTGTCTTACATAGTAAGAAATAGTTATATTACTAAGAACAGTGACTTTCACTATTCTGGGACAACAATCAAGGTGTCAGCTGTGCTGTGGTTATCTCAAGACTCCATGGGGGAGGAATCCACCTCCAGGCTCCTGCAGCTCCTCACTAGTCCTTGGCTGGAGACTGCACTCAGTCCTTAGCACAAGAGCATTTCCAGCAAGCTTAGCAAAGCACACAAGAGCAGGAGAGAGAGAGAATGCGAGCAAGACAGATGTCACAGCCTCTTATAACCTAAGTGCAGAAGAGACATTCCCTCACTTTTGCCATATCCTATTCATTAGCAGCAAATCATCACATACAACCTGCACTCAAGGAGAATCTAGGTAGGGTGTGAATCCCCAGAGGCAGAGTCAAAACAGAGAGAGTAAGAGGAGACGGTGAAGAGAACACAGTCCAAACCAAGTACCGGGTACTATCAAAGGCAGCAGAGATGTCATTAAGAAGTATCCTATGGACTTTGCAAGCAGCAATTTGTGAATTAGTAAAAATAATTCAGTGGCAAAGAGGATAAAGACTAACTTCAGGGGGAGGTACAAGTGAATGAGAGATGAAGAGGGGGGTTGGCCACACTTAAGAGAACCTGACATGACCAAGAATGGAGAAGAGAAGGAAAAGGCAGGCTCCAGAGGAGAGGAAGTTAAGGGAGCAGTTTATGTTTTAAAATTGAATAACTTCTGAGACTGAAAGAAAAGGGCTAGTAGAGAGGTTAGAGACATGGAACAAGGAACTATGTGATAAAAGCAAGGACCTAGAAATAAATGGCAAAACACAGGATCACCTTAACCAAGAGGAAAGATGACAGCTCTTCCCATACCACACAGGAAGCCTGGAAAGGTACAGGAGACAGGAGGAACTGAGGGAATTCCTGCCTATAACCTCTGTCATCTCTAAGAAGAATGAGACAGTATTTTATAAGTTAAGGTCTATGAATTATATATTTAAAAAAGTTAATAAACAGAAACCTCAAATACAGTCAGGAGACTACACTGGGGAGTACTCACAGCCTCTGATGATAACATAGCCCAACAGGAAGAAGAAAGACTTTTCTTCCCTGGCAAGGACTCAGACATGAGAAGCCATGGGCTCATTGTTTACTACAGAACCCCCTATGCCGACTTCCTTTCCTCTTTAAGAGTTCTCCTTCCTCTACCTTGTGTGGAGATTTGTACATGGCACTCTGTGGTTGCTGACCATGAATTGCAATTCTCTGCTGATCCTAAATAAACCGATCTTTTCTGGAGAAACATCTAGCAATCTATTTGTTTTTGGTCAACAGAATTAATGTGTCAACTAGTTTCCTTAATATATGCTACTAAGTATATAAGATTCTGTTGAACTCATAGGTTAAAACAAATTTAACAGTTTTTGTCTTGAGCACTGTTATTAACCACTTGCAGCATCTATCTGGTATATTGGGTATTATTTCACTGTAGAGAAGTCAAGTTCTTTCCCTTCTAACAAATTGTGCTAGATTATGTTTAATATTCTTACTCTATCATATATCCCAAAGCTCTACAGAGACTTTGTGGAGAGGATTCCTACTTGTGTGAGTAAAAACTCTGTACTCACGGAAAGACCTCTCAATTAGTGGGTAAAATGAGATTTAGAAACACATAATAATATCTGAAATACAAAAGAAAAATAAGAAGTATGAAAACTGAATGAATTTCAAGGACAAAAATCTTAGTAAGGTAATAAATGTAACCTATACCTTCATTTGTGTCATATTTTAGATTCCACATATAAGTGGTATCATATGGTATTTGTCTTTTGACTTACTTCATCTAGTATGATAATCTCAAAGTACATCCATGTTGCTGCAACCCACTGTATATTTCTAAATAGGTACTTCTAAATCAAATTTTAAAAAATATCCACAGATGAACATAATTCATGTAAATTCTGCAATTACATTGGGTGAATTTTACTGGTTAGGTTACCTTAATTTTATATCAATAAACTATTTCTGATCTATGTCAACTAAGCATTTTGTGAAGAAAAAACAGGTGTAGTAATTAAGTATTTTTCCCCTTGTAGCATGTGCAAATTTTTCAAAAGGAAACTATGTTCATGTAGACTGACCTCTTTAAAGGGGCTTCTGAAAGTTTACTCCTGCAGTTCATGAACAACTTTAACTTCATGTTAATAATCTTGCCAAGGACCTATTAGAAAAAAATTCCCATATTTGAAATTAATATTAATGGCTAACACTTACTGAGTATTTACTATGCACGATGAACTATATTAATACTTGACATTTGTTAACTTGTCTGATTCTCACAACATCCTTCTGAGGTAGCTACTTTTATAGCCAAGGCACAGACAGATGTAGCAATTTGCCATGATCACACAGTAAGTCAGGGCAGAGGTCAGATTTGAATCCACACAGTTGATATCATTGCCCAAAGGTTATGCTGCCTACCTTTTGCCTAGTGTGACTTCCTTTCATGGCATTTAAATTTCCTCACTACCGAAGAACAAATAAAATAATTATTAGAACCTCAATCAGTTCAGTTAAGTCACTCAGTCAACGTCTGACTCTTTGCGACCCCATGAATCGCAGCACGCCAGGCCTCCCTGTCCATCACCAACTCCCGGAGTCTACCCAAACCCATGTCCATCGAGTGGGTGATGCCATCCAGCCATTTCATCCTCTGTCGTTCCCTTCTCCTCCTGCCCTCAATCCTTTCCATCAATAGGGTCTTTTTCAATGAGTCAACTCTTCACATGAGGTGGCCAAAGTATTGGAGTTTCAGCTTCACCATCAGTCCTTCCAATGAACACCCAGGACTGATCTCCTTTAGGATGGACTGGTTGGATCTCCTTGCAGTCCAAGGGACTCTCAAGAGTCTTCTCCAACACTACTGTTCAAAAGCATCCATTCTTCGGTGCTCAGCTTTCTTCACAGTCCAACTCTCACATCCAGACATGACCACTGGAAAAAACCATAGCCTTGACTACATGACCTTTGTTGGCAAAGTAATGTCTCTGCTTTTAAATATGTTATCTAGGTTGGTCATAACTTTCCTTCCAAAGAGTAAGTGTCTTTTAATTTCATGGCTGCAGTCACCATCTGCAGTGATTTTGGAGCCCAGAAAATAAAGTCAGCCAGTGTTTCCACTGTTTCCCCATCTATTTCCCATGAAGTAATGGGACTGGATGCCATGATCTTCGTTTTCTGAATATTGAGCTTTAAGCCAACTTTTTCACTCTCCTCCTTCACTTTCATCAAGAGGCTTTTTTTAGTTCCTCTTCAGTTTCTGCCATAAAGGTGGTGTTGTCTGCATATCTGAGAACTTCAATGTGCAAATACAAAGTAGTGACCTCACAACTGTATGGCAAGGGTGTCCTGATCTGCTGGGAGCCACCACGGGAGATCCTACCCATGACAAAGTTCATGTGGAAAAGAACTGTTAAGCAGGCTTCAGAACTCAAGGAGCTCCCTAGGCTTTCTCGAGCATCTACCCCCAAACCAGAATCTGTCTGTTTTACTATTTCATGACTTTCACCAACTCCTCTGACATTAACAGGGGGCTAACCCTGACCACCTTTCTCTGGAGAAAATCAACTTAGGGCTATAGCTAATAAGTGTCCTGGACATGAGAGGAATATTTCAAATCAAACCCCCTCTGTTAGCATTCTAGCTTGCTCGGCAGGTATATCCAGACTCTTACAGCTACGCATGTGATTATTTACAGCCTCCCAACTGTGAGAGGCACGGAGAGCCTAAAACATAGAGCCTTTCAAAGAGTTAAAAATTATTAGAGTAGTGCTGGTGTAGGATTTCATTATTGGGCCAATGCTTGTTGCTAAGTTCTCATATCTCTTATCCACTGTGCACCTGGGAATGCATTAGTTAACATAGTGAGAATGTAAGAAAAACAAGTGTAGCCTTGAAATTAACCACATCAGACTTTTGAGCTAATTGGTTCTTTCTTGTAACTCACTGCACCTTTACTCTGTGAAACATAACTCTGTTTGGCATTTTCTGAGGCTGACATAGATTAGAAATATAAAGAAAAAACACTTTGAGGGAAAATAAGTTTTCTGGTTGAGCAGCCTTTATCAAGAGGGTCATAAAATGTTCATAGGCCTCCAAGGCCAGAAGATACTGTACACAACATCATTTGTGGGAAAGGTATGCAGAAAAAATCCTGGTTTCGATAAGCGCAAAACTGCTAGAATGTTTGGGCTGACTCTGTATGACCTTACATCTTTCATTTCCCTCTATATACAAAAAAGTATATAAGTACCTTTTGAAAATAAAGCTATTGGGCCTTGCTCACCGAAGCAGCTTGGTCTCCCCGTGTCAATCATTCTCTCTCTCTCTCACTCTCTCTGTCAGGCTGATCCCTTGGAGCATAGAGGCTCCCTGCATTCACTTATCTGCCCGGGTTTCTAAGACCTGAACGGGAAGACGTTCTGCATCTTCACTCCCTCGGGAGACCGGGAGGGCACCTGTGGCCTCCATGAACAGGGCAAACTTCTTGTCTCGGAGTTTTATTGGCTTTCTATGTAATCCAAGGAATATCAGCCTCTTTCTCTCCTCTATTTTCTTATCTTCAACATTCTTTCCTTATCTCTCTCTAAATCAATCACCGACGCTGCCGTTTCTCATTCAGGTTTCCCTGGATCCTGCGAGGGCTGGACCCCGGCACTGATCCTCATGGAATTTCATCTACATTGTAAAAGATATAGGAAGGTCTTGGCTACATACAGATAATTATAGCATAAAATTTCTGTATAGAACAAAATGAGTTATGTGAAGTTCTGAGCTGCTTTGAAATGAAGTATGCTACTATTACCAATGATGTAAACTAGAATATAATTCCATATCTTGTATTTCTGTATAACCCATATTTCTTACTCCTAAATTCTATGTTTACATAAAAGCTTCAGAGGTAAGCAATTTTTCTTCCTGAATAATGAGTCTCCATAGGAATAGGGAATTTATATACTAAAAGGCATCATACTACCTCCATTCCTTATCAGTATGATTACTGATTTCTGTTTTCTACAGAATAATATTGTGCCTAAAGAAGTTAAAGTTTGAAGGTACAGAAATGCTGAAAGAATAAGGCAAGTAAATCAACTACAGGATTAACTTTGCCCCAGTTATACACTGAATAGGTATAACGGCAAAGGGGATCCAAAATTGCTTGTACACATTAAAGAAATGCATTTATAAGAGATACCTATTACCCACTTTCCCAGTATGATTTGGTAGGGCACACCAACTTCTGAGAGAAACAGCATTTTGAAATTTTGATAGAATGTATCAGTATGATACATCAGTATGTATGATGTATACATACATCAGTATGACCCAGCTTGATCATTTACTTCTTTTCCCAGACTTGATACCTAATTATTTTTGCTTGTTTCCAAAAGTAAACAGTCATAGAATAGTTTCAACTTCGAGAGTATTTTCTAATGTGTCTTTTAAAACAGCACTGAGTAATTTCAAATAGGAGTATCCAAAAATTTTGAACATCACTAGAAAAAATATGCCTTCCAACATGAGTAGCTTATTCAAATTTAAGTACTGAAAGCTGCATCACAATATGAATCTTTTGAGATTATAAGTACAGGAAAAGCCACAGAATGTTCTTTCAGTGTCTACTATCTGTATTCTAATATTCATTCTCTACTTCCCACTGATGGAATCTATAGGCTTCCCTGGGGGCTCAGTAGTAAAAGAATCTGCCTGCAATGCTGAGATCAGGGTTTGATCCCTTGGTAGGGAAGATCCTCTGGAGAAGGGAATGGCAACCCACTCCAGTATTCTTGCCTGGAAAATCCCATGGACAGAGGAGCTTGGTGGGCTATAGATCATGGGGTCACAAAATCAGACACAACTGAGCAACTAACACACTACTTCCCAGTGAAGGAATCTTCAGGTTTACATGTAGTATCTGCCCCCCACCCCTTGTGACTAGGTGCAGCCGGCTGGCTGGCTACAGTATGGTCAATGGGATGGGACTGGATGGAAGATATTTGGGGCTGGGGTTGCATCCTTGTCTCCCCTGCCTGCTGCAGTGATACAGAGATGATGTTGTGATCTTAGACTGCCACAGAGAAGCTGCTTCATGAGGACAGCTGAACAGTACGGAAGGTGGCCGAGTCCCTCACCCTGTGGAGCTTCCCTGGCAACTCCACACAGCTTACACTTGGAAGCAGAGATGACAGAAATCAACTTCAGACTTGAAGGTACTTTGCTTTTGTTCAGTTCAGTTGCTCAGTTGTGTCCAAATCTTTGCGACCCCATGAACTGCAGAACGCCAGGCCTCCCTGTCCATCACCAACTTCTGGAGTCTACCGAAACCCATGTCCATTGAGTTGGTGATGCCATCCAATAATCTCATCCTCTGTTGTCCCCTTCTCTTCCTGCCCTCAATCTTTCCCAGCATCAGGGTCTTTTCCAATGAGTCAGCTCTTCACATCAGGATGCCAAAGTACTGGAATTTCAGCTTCAACATCAGTTCTTTCAATGAACATCCAGGACTGATCTCCTTTAGGATGGACTGGTTGGATCTCCTTGCAGTCCAAGGGACTCTCAAGAGTCTTCTCCAACACCACAGTTCAAAAGCATCAATTCTTTGGCGCTCAGCTTTCTTCACCATCCAACTCTCACATCCAGACATGACGACTGGAAAAACTATAGCCTTGACTAGATGGACCTTTGTTGACAAAGTAATGTCTCTGCTTTTTAATATGCTGTCTAGGTTGGTCATAACCTTCCTTCCAAGAAGTAAGCGTCTTTTAATTTCATGGCTGAAATCACCATCTGCAGTGATTTTGGAGCCCAGAAAATAAAGTCAGGCAGTGTTTCCACTGTTTCTCCATCTATTTGCCATGAAGTGATGGGACCAGATGCCACGATCTTCGTTTTCTGAATGTTGAGCTTTAAGCCAACTTGTTCACTCTCCTCTTTCATGTTCATCAACAGGCTCTTTAGTTCTTCTTTGCTTTCTGCCATAAGAGTGGTATCATCTGCATATCTGAGGTTATTGATATTTCTCCCAGCAATCTTGATTCCAGCTTATGCTTCATCCAGCCCAGCGTTTCTCATGATGTACTCTGCATATAAGTTAAATAAGCAGGGTGACTATATGCCTTGACGTACTCCTTTTCCTATTTGAAACCAGTCTGTTGTTCCATGTCCAGTTCTAACTGTTGCTTCCTGACCTGCATACAGGTTTCTCAAGAGGCAGGTCAGGTGGTCTGGTATTCCCATCTCTTTCAGAATTTTCCACAGTTTATTGTGATCCACACAGGCAAAGGCTTTGGCACAGTCAATAAAGCAGAAATAGATGTTTTTCTCCAACTCTTCTGCCCTTTCAATGATCCAGCGGATGTTGGCAATTTGATCTCTGGTTCCTCTGCCTTTTCTAAAACCAGCTTGAACATCTGGAATTTCACGGTTCACGTACTGCTGAAGCCTGTCTTGCAGAATTTTGAGCATCACTTTACTAGCATGTGAGATGAGTGCAATTGTGTGGTAGTTTGAGCATTCTTTGCCGTTGCCTTTCTTTGGGATTGGAATGAAAACTGACCTTTTCCAGTCCTGTGGCCACTGCTGAGTTTTCCAAATGTGCTGGCATATTGAGTGCAGCACTGTCATAGCATCATCTTTCAGGATTTGAAATAGCTCAACTAGAATTCCATCACCTCCACTAGCTTTGTTCCTAGTGATGCTTTTTAAGGCCCACTTGACTTCCCATTCCAGGAGGCCTGGCTCTAGTGAGTGATCACACCATCATGATTATCTAGGTAGTGAAGATCTTTTTTGTACAGTTCTTCTGTGTATTCTTGCCACCTCTTCTTAATATCTTCTGCTTCTGTTAGGTCCCTACCATTTCTGTCCTTTATTGAGCCCATCTTTTCATGAAATGTTCCCTTGGTATCTCTAATTTTCTTGAAGAGGTCTCTAGTCTTTCCCATTTTATTGTTGCATTGATCTATTGCATTGATCACTGAGGAAGGCTTTCTCATCTCTCCTTGCTATTCTTTAGAACTCTTTGGAACTTTGCTTTTGTTACAGTGGCCAAACCTCTTGAACACAATTTTTTTGCTTTTTCTTCCACTAGCTTCCCCTGTATGGTTAATGTTACTTAGTATACTCTAAACCTATCATACTCATTAACCTTAGACATCTGCTTCTCCAGAAGCCATTCTCCACACTGGGGGAAAGAAAAATGACCATGGCAAGACACTTGTATCAGTTAGCTCAGGCTGCCATAATAAGTCACCACAGACCAGGTGACTTGAACTACAGAAATTTCACATCAAGGTGCTGGCAGACTCAGTTCCTGGAGGGGGCTCTCTTCCTGGCTTTTAGGTGGCTGTCATGTTGCGGTGTTCTCACATGACCTCTTCTCTGTATATGAGGAGAGAATGATCTCTTCTCCTCTTCTTATAAGGCTATTCATCCTACTGGATTCCAGCCTAAACTGTAACACTTCATTTAACCTTACTTACTTACCCAAGTCCCTATTTCCAAATACAGTCACATTGGAGATGAGGGTTCTGGGGTAATGGGGACAACAATTATGTCCTTATTAACACCTAATCTGGTCCTCCCATAATACCCCAGGCACAGCTCTATCATTTCATTTTCTACATTGATATATGACAATCTATTTAGAATGTTGTATGAAATAAAGAATCAAGACCAAACATTTGATTATACTTGAAAACAAACCTGAAAAGATTATGAATTTCAAAATAAAGGTAGTATATATCATATAATAAATATATGTATACTGTTTAATAAAATGTAAAATTATCTTACAATTAATAACTGTGCCATCTTCTGTGCTTCTCTTGTCAATGGATCAACAATAGCAATGACATCAAAGGACATATCATTCTCTATAGAATTTATCTTTATAATGCTAGAAAAATAAGATGAAAGATGATCAGTTAAGTCTACTCAAGTACTGAAATAATCTTAATCTTAGCTATGTACATTCTTCTAAATTTATTTTTCACTGGATTAAAAAATCCTGGCTATTTCTTCATAGAAGAAAATGCAAATTTAAAAGGTTAATGTCTGTGTTCAATAATCCAGAAAATCCCAGACAATTAGAGAAAATGAAAGGAAGAAATTATGAATAAATAATTTAAAACACTCTTCAGAGAACAATATAGTTTTAGTGGAAAAAACTCTGATAATTTTAAGCTCCTCAAATTCTCATGGGTCATACAATGTAAAAAATAAAACAAAGATGCTTTTTTGGTAGTTAATTGTATTTCCTCAGATTTGAGAATGATAAAATTAGCTACTTGGTACTTTTATTAAATTTAATAGTTTTTAAAGCCCAGCATATTATTAACAGGAAAGCTCAGGGGAAAAACACCCACCCAAATGTATCATATAATCTTGACCTCAGTCACCCTCTCCACACTTCCTTCCCTCTGTCCTTTCCATTCAGTCTTTCACTGAAACAAGTGCTAAGATAGAAGATGAATTATATGTTAAAATAAAAAGTTGGGGAACTTATTTAAAGTACAGAAAAGGCCAGTATGAGATAATAAATCCTACATTTAATTCAATGAAAAGTTTTAAGTATACATTTAATTGAAAGTACAGAACAGTCCAACTGAATTACTGTTATAACATTGTAACAACATAGGAAGTCAGGTAATTTTTTTTTTGAGAGGTATAAAATTGGAAAATAAGGAAGGAAGTGCCAGCCATTTTAAGTTTATGATAAACTAATTTGTCTCAATTTGGTTTTATAAGAGCAGTGATTGGAAAAAGATAATAAAATCTATAGTTTCATCACATAATGTCTAACTGATTATTTTTTCCTATTCTAAGTGGTCCTTAAATCAAAAAAAAATTCCGGTTGTGGACCCAGATAATTGTATGTATGTATGAGTTTTATTTCCAATATCTTAGAGGATAAGTATTATATAATGAAATTATAAACTAGTTTATTATTCTAAAACAGTATTTCTCTGATGGCTGTTTTTAGAAATCTAATTTTTTAAGGAATAATAAATTGTTAACAAAAAAGTGTTCCACGAATACTCAACTGCACAGTTTACCCAAAATGAACCTTTTGTTTTCTTTTAACTACACCATATCTCATAACTGTCAATGCATGGACGCACACTGAAAATCTCACTCCTCCACCCCAAAGGATAAAGTATTCTCCAAATTTACCTGACTAGATAGGTTCTCCCTCATAAGATATTTGTTAACATCTCAGAGCAATGTTCCATAGAACACATTCTGTGATATTCTTTTGTACATGTCTACACTTAATTAAGCAGATTTCTTTGGTAATGGAGTCTTTTATACAGTGACAACATAAAGCTATTATTATTTATAATGATTATACTGCAAAAATTTCAAATGAACTTGAGTGTGGAAGAAAGATGAGAGTAAGACAAATCATATTAGGTTTACTTACTTGAAACTTCATATCCTATATATATATATATATAAAATAATTTATTTACCAGAATATAATGACTAGAATTTGTTTCCTAATCTTATCAAAAACATTTATTGTCTAACAACTTTTAATTCTGCTTTAACTTTGGCTATATCATGAACAAAAATGTAAACAACTAACTACAGGATGCAGTGACAGAAAACACAGCACTAATACATTCTTACCTGCGACTCTCCTTAAGAAATGTGATGTCATACCGAGAGGCACGTTTAGGCAAAGAGGAAACAAAAGCATCAATTTTCATAACAAGGTCACTCAAGCTAGAGAAACAAGATAAACAATGAATGAATTTTGGGGAAGAAAGGTCCATACTTCATCTATCATATAACACCTTAAGAAAGGGGAATTTACTGCAAAGTATCTCTAGCAGATAAACTGTATGTAAAAGACTTTTCTTCCAAACTTGTAGATTCTATCAAAAGTACAATGACTGCTGCTTCTAAGGTCAACCTATTTTTTTTTTATCATTGATATGATTGATAGCTAAAGCATATAAGTGATACTCCTAATAGTGTCTATAATCATATAGAGAATTATTCAATTAGTCAAAACTTGCTGAGTTTCTGGTTATATATCCAAGCACTTAGATCCACGTAGGGAAGAAAGAAGAGCAGGCAGAAAAAACAAAAAGTAAATGGTAAGATATTTACTTTCACAGAATTTTTAATATAGTTAAGAAGCCCAGATTTCTATGGTCTCAAATTCATTCAAAAACTAAAAATGTACAAAATAAACACCTAGATTAAATATAATCAAATACAGAAAATGTGTACATTTAATGACATGCTGACATATCATTAAAATATGAAAATGTGTATGTTTAATGATAACAGAAAATGTTAGCTGAAATTTAAGTAGGAAAAAAAAAAGAAAAACAGAAAAGATAGGCATCTCCATTTTATAAACAAAGAAATTCAGAGTCAGAGGGGTTGAGAACCTTGTCAGTATTGTCAGTATTTCTCTACTGTATCAGTTTTTGCTGGATATGTAGTTCCTGTACACTTTATATTATTTATATTTGTAAACCATATCTTTCACAGAGCATTGCATTTAATTGCCACTTAATAAACATAAAATAAAAGAATTAATCAAAATCATAATCTACTCCTAAACTTCCTTAAAGGTTTAGAAACTTAAGGTTAAATTAGCCACACAATCTCTAATATGCAAAATCGTAGGCACAATGGAGGAAATATTTATGGACAACATGTTCCCCATGTTTTTTAAAGTGGGCTGTTATGTACTTAGAGGAGAGGGAGATTAAAAAAAAAAAGAAAGAAAATCTTTGAGGCCTCCAACAAACTTTTCCTAGATTTTCTGAATTTTCAGCTATCCAGGTCAATTTTTCTCTTTTTGAAAAGTGCTTTGAACTGAAGAGAGGAAAAGTGAATGTGTTAATCCCTTAGTCATGTCTGACTCTTAGCAACACTATGGACTGTATGGGATTTCCCAGGTAAGACTACTGGAATGGGTTGCCATTCCCTTTTCCAGGGAATCTTCCTGATGCAGAGATTGAACCTCCTGAATTGGCAGGTAGGATTCTTACCATTGAGTTACTAGGAAAGCCGGATCGTAAGTACTAGGGATAAAGTTAAAAACACACGTGTAAGACTTCATGGGGAAAAAGTCGAAGCTTCACTGAAGAATCTAAAAGGAACACTGTGCTATGCTTAGTTGCTCAGTTGTGTTTGACTCTGCAATCACATGATCTGTAGGCAGCCAGGCTCCTCTGTCCACTGAGATTCTCCAGGCAAGAACACTGGAGTGGGTTGCAAAGCCCTCCTCCAGGGGATCTTCCCAACCCAGGGATCAAAGCCAGGTCTCCCACACTGCAGGCAGATTCTTTATCAGCTGAGCCACCAGGGAAGCCCAAAAGGAACTCTAAAGACCCTGAATAAGCGTGTCTGTCTACCCACTTACCTACCTACATATATATGTATGTATGTATGTATGTATGTGTGTGTAGCTTCATAATAAATATGTATATATTTAATGGGTAAGATAATGCAATATTACATAAAGATGGCAATTCTTTTTAAACAGTAAATTCAAAGAAATTCCCATAAAAATAGCAAGAAGGTTTTCTGTAGAACTTGTTATTCTGGTCCTAATAATATTTATATGAAAACGTAGCCCAAAAAAAGGTCAAGACAACTTTGAAGAAGTAGCATGAGTAATTTTCACTATCTGATATTGAAATTTATTATAAAGCTGTGGTAGTTAGAACATGGGATTGCATAAGACAAGACATCAGTGGAACAGTATAAAGATCTAAGAAGAATTAAAGACATACATCAGAAAAAAAGCAAAACTGTAAAACTTTTAGAAGAAAATAAAAGAGAATACCTTTATGAATTCAGACCAAGGGAAATATTTATACACCCTATACACACACACACGAGTACACACCCTTTACTTCACATACAGATCACAGATTACAAAGGAAAAACCCAGAGAATATTTTGACTTCTCTGTAAAAAGTTACAATTCAATAGCCAAGCCACAAACTGGAATAGTATATTACTGATAAAGATAAATATACCACATGTTTATAAATCACTGAAAGAAGAAAACCCAACAGATAACTAAGCAAAAAGCATGAACATATCTTTTACAGAAGAGCAAACAAATTAAAACAATCATGTGAGAAGATATTCAACTTTACTAGAAGACAAGGAAGTAGAATTAAAACAAGATGCACTTCCTTGTCTTCTAGAAAGGAACTGTAAACTAAAACAAGATGCATTCAAGAGGGAGGGGACATATGTATACCTATGGCTGATTCACGTTGATATATGGCAGAAACTAATACAATATCTAAAGCAATTATCACTCAAAAATAAATTAAAAAAAAACAAGATATAATTTTATATCCATAAGATAGGAAATGAACAGGTTGGGAAACACCAAGTATTGGTGAGGACTTCAGGAAACAAAAATAATCCATTTCTGGTGGGAGTGTTAACTGTTCCAACTCCTTTGAAGGACAGAATTTAGCAATATCTGATAAAGCTGAAGGTATGTCTATCCTAAACCCAGTAACAACACTCCTTTAGTCTAGAGAAACTCAGACATTGCACAAGGAGTCATGTAAACTAAGTTCATGATAGCACTTGCATAACAGTATTTTTGGGGCTTCAAAATCACTGCAGATGGTGATTTCAGCCATGAAATTAAAAGACGCTTACTCCTTGGAAGAAAAGTTATGACCAACCTAGAGAGCATATTGAAAAGCAGATATATTACTTTGCCAGCAAAGATCCGTCTAGTTAAGGCTATGGTTTTTCCAGTGGTCATGTATGGATGTGAGAGTTGGACTATAAAGAAAGCTGAGTGCCGAAGAATTGATGCTTTTGAACTGTGGTGTTGGAGAAGACTCTTGAGAGTCCCTTGGACTGCAAGGAGATCCAACCAGTCCATCCTAAAGGAAATCAGTCCTGGGTGTTCATTGGAAGGACTGATGTTGAAGCTGAAACTCCAATACTTTGGCCACCTCATGCAAAGAGTTGACTCATTGGAAAAGACACTGATGC
The DNA here is from genome assembly GCF_023091745.1 of Budorcas taxicolor. Lineage (NCBI taxonomy): Eukaryota > Metazoa > Chordata > Mammalia > Artiodactyla > Bovidae > Budorcas > Budorcas taxicolor. The sequence goes on from NC_068921.1 coordinate 73,412,613, forward strand.
TGGGAGGGATTGGGGGCAGGAGGAGAAGGGGACGACAGAAGATGAGATGGCTAGATGGCATCACTGACTCGATGGACGTGAGTCTGAGTAAACTCCGGGAGTTGGTGATGGACAGGGAGGCCTGGCGTGCTGTGATTCATGGGGTCGCAAGGAGTCAGACACAACTGAGCGACTGAATTGAACTGAACTGAACGGGACCAGATGCCATTATCTTAGTTTTTTAATATTTAGTTTTAAGTCAGCTCTTTCACTCTCCTCCTTCACTCTCATCAACAGGCTCTTTAGTTCCTCTTCACTTTCTGCCATTAAAGTGGTATCATCCTCATATCTGAGGCTGTTGATGTTCCTCTTATCTTGATTCCATACAGGGTTCCTTGTTCCTATCTTGTAACTCACCCAGCTGGGCATTCCTCATGATTTGCTCAGTATATAGGTTAAGCAAACAGGATGACAGCAGACAGCCCTGTTGTACTCCTTTCTCAATCTTGAACCAATCAGTTCTTCCATACAGGGTTCCGTTGCTTCTTGACCCACAGTTTTCTTAGGAGACAGGTAAGATGGTCTGGTATTTCTATCTCTTTAAGAGCTTTCCACAGTTTGTTATGATCCACACAGTCAAAGGCTTTAGCATAGCTGATGAAACGGAGTAGATGTTTTTCTGGGAATTTTCCTTGCTTTCTCTGTGATCCAGTGAATGCTGGCAATTTGATCTCCAGTTCCTTCCTTTTCTAAAGCCAGCTTGGACATCTGAAAGTTTTTGGTTTGCATAATGCTGAAGCCTCACATTAAAGATTTTGAACATGAACTTACTAGTGTACAGGAGATGAGTGCAATTGTCTGATGGTTAGCACATTCTTTGTGCTACACACATAAATCAGATAGCTTCTTTTTTAAAAAAAAACAAACAAACTAATTTTGAAATAATTATAGACTCACAGGCTAGTATATAGAGGCTCTTCAACCCTCCATCTGGCTTCCTTCAAAGCAGACACTCCACATACCAAACCAGAAAATCACCATTGAAACAATACTGTTTACTGGACTACAGATCATGTTCAGTTTTCACATGGACTCGTGTGTGTGTGTGTGTGTGTGTGTGTGTGTGTGTGTGTGTGGTTTTATGCAGTCTCATTGCCTGTTTAGGTTTGTATAAGCACCACCACTGCTCCATCATCACCAGGGAGTTCCCTGAGATGGCTGGATGGCATCACTGACTCGATGGACATGAATTTGGGTAAACTCCGGGAGCTGGTGATGGATATGGAGGCCTGGCATGCTGCGATTCATAGAGTCACAAAGAATTGGACTCGACTGAGCAACTGAACTGAATGAACTAAAGGCAAGTTAATTGTACTTCAGTCATGAAGTATATAAGTGAATTGCAATATATTCACAAAATACTAGAAAGAAATTGAAGTGAATAAGTTCAGTCTATATACATGAAAATGGGAAAATGGATAAAGTTCCTACAGAGGCAGATTGCAAAAGGAGCCTATGTATAATAGTATATCTCTAAAAAAGTCAAGGCTTTAACACAGTAAACATTAATAATAGATAATTACATATGAAGCAAAAGTATAAAGGCAAATAGAGGAATAATGCATACAACATTTGAGAAAATGGCTACCTCTTGGGGAGGGAGGAGAATGGGATGGATGGAAAGAAAACAAAAGAGATAGATCCAAGGCAAATAAAATATTAACATCTACAGTTTGGCAGTAGTGAGCAATTGGTATTTTCTACTATTTCTTTATATTCTCTACATGTCTTTTATTGTATCTTTGGTTGGTACCTGAAACACTTTCTAATTTTAAAAAGAAATCAGAGGCAAAATACCAAACTCCAAAATGAAATGCTCTTATGATTTTAAATACTTACTTCTTTGAGTTGATTTCTGTATTTTCAACAATGTCTTCAATGTTCTCTACTAACTTAGTAAATGTTATCTTTTCCAACAAGTAAAAATCTTCTGCATAGAAGTCTTCACCTAAAGGGCCTAAAAACTTAAAAATAAAAACAATTATATTATCGTGTGTCTTCTATAAGATCCCACTCTGTGACAGGTATTTTCTTATCAAATAGATATTTCTTTAAGCAAAAACTGATTAAACAGATAGTGGTTATTTATCCTGCCATTTACTAAATCCACTGGGAAACAGGAGAAAAGTATTTCCTCACTTTGAGATTACAAGTTAACATTTGTATAAATACCAAAATCAACATGGCAAAAAAAAAAATCAGCTAATTATTTCTATTTGAAGGTTTTACTTTGAAACATAATGCTTTCAAAAACCTAAGACTTTTCATTTTAAAGTAAATTATTCAAATAATTATCTATATTCCATAAATCTTTTACTTTCAATATTTACTATTTAATCTCTTAATTGTAGTCCATACTATACATATATCAATATATAAATAAGGCATAAAAGATCAAAACCAAGAGACAAATCACATAATTTCTTAATAATACCAACCATTCTTCATCTAACTGATGTATAAACTGCTGGAGCACAGCAAGATCATGTAGGTTAGTTTTAAATCAGCAACTGCAGAAGTGAGAAGCTGTAAACTTGCCAGACACCTAATTTCTCAGGATGTCTATCCCATCACAACCACTCCAACTGTGCTACCATTATCATTCTGGGGGGAAGCTAATATGTGCATCATCATAACAGTATGACCATAATAAGCCTTGATATAGAAGGTGAGCCCTGGCATAGTCTTATGAACAATTAGACTTAAAGACAATTAGAAAACATGTCAACCAGAATTTTTTTTTCCCTTGGCAAAAGACCAGAATAAAACAGCCGCAAGTGGATTTTCTTACTACCCCTTCATATGCTTCTGCAATTAATATTTTATAAAAATTAATCAAGTATAGTTCTTCAATCTTTTCTCATTTGCTCATAACAAAGGTGAAATTAGCTAGAATACTGGCATCCAGCTAAACAAACACCATGTTTCACTTTAAACATAAAACATGGTCTCTTAAATGTACAAAAAATAGGTGCTATAATACTAAAAGTACACATATCAATACTCCATTTCCTTAAGATGACTGTCAATTTTAACCTTCCAAGCACTTTCAATATTATATTTTTTGGACTATGGGTGGGATAGGCCTGGGAAATAGCTGAATTTTATCTATACCACTTCTAGTGACCAAGTAGTTTTTTGTTAATAACTCAAAAAAAGGAAATAAAATCTCAAATTATTTTCCTCAGGGATTAACAAGATTGGGAATCTGTACTGATTAAATTTACCAGAAAATTGGCACTATTTTACCTATGTAAGTTCAAAATTGCTAGCAGAAACTATGTTTTTTTCTGTGCTTTAGTTCTTCTACTTAAAGTTGAATGTAATGTTTGTGGAATAAAATGTTAGTGTAAAATCACATAAGGGCCAAACTGAGAAATGGAACATTAGATTTGAAAATCATGGAATAGTACAATAAAACCTATCTGGAGCTTAAATCTTCTTTACAACATTTCGGAAATGTGACTTTTCAGTTAAACAGAATAACTGCTGTAACAGAAATGTACTACCTCCTTTGACAGATCATTAACATTTTAGAAAACTCTGTTAAAATGTTCATGCACATACCGAGTAAAAATCTCTCTCTACTTGTTGAAGTTTCATCCATTGGCCCTGACTCTATACTGACTCTCAATGAACATAAAATCTGTGAAAAGTGAAAGTGAAGTCACTCAGTCGTGTCTGACTCTTTGCGACCCCATGGACTGTAGCCTACCAGGCTTCTCTGTCCATGGGATTTTCCAGGCAAGAATACTGGAGTGGGTTGCCATTGCCTTCTCCCAGAGATCTTCCTAACCCAGGGATGGAACCTGGGTCTCCCACATTGCAGGCAGAAGCTTTACCCTCCAAGCCACCAAAATTTGTAAAAGTACCCAGTATCTCTCATGATAGCCTTCAGAGATTTAGAGAAAAGAAAAGTTAATATTTACTGAAAATTTACTCTATGTCTAGGGCCATTCTATGTGCTTTTGGTATAAAAGCATATTTAATCCTCTGACAAGTTTGTAAAACATACTATTACTTTTTCTATTGTCCAAATGAACAAATTTTATGACAAAGGTCATATAATTAATGGTGTAACTGGAATCTGAATCCAAACTGTCCTGCTAAACAAAAAGGCCTTGCTTGTTTCCCTACTCTCTGCTGTGCCATGTCTTTCAGTAATTCGTAAGTATATGGCATAATCGTTGTTCAGTCACTCAGTCATGTCTGACTCTGCAACCTCATGGGCTACAGCATGCCAGGCATCCCTGTCCTTCACCATGTCCCAGAGCTTGCTCAAACTCATGTCCACTGAGTTGGTGATGCCATCCAACCATCTCGTTCTCTGCTGTCACCTTATCCTCCTGCTTCAGTCTTTCCCAGCATCAGGGTCTTTTCTAATAAGTCAGTTCTTCGCATCAGGCGGCCAAAGTATTGGAGCTTCAGCATCAGTCCTTCCAATGAATATTCAGGACTGATTTCCTCTAGGACTGACTAGTTTGATCTCCTTTCAGTCCCAGGACTCTCAAGAATCTCCAACATCACAGTTCAGAAACATCAATTCTTCAGTGTTCAGCTTCTTTATGGTCCAACTCTCACATCCACAGGTGACTACTGGAAAAATCACAGCTTTGACTATAAGGACCTTTGTCGGCAAATTTATTTATTATGTAGTGTAATAAGAATAAATATAATTATATTGGGTTAGCTACAAAGTTCATTCAGATTTTTCTATAAGATGTTATAGAAAAACCTAAACAAACTTTTTGGCCAAACCAACAGCAACAATATTATTTAGGGTTTTATTTAATATTAAAATAGATTTTAAATTCTTTAGCATGTCAGTAAGAAAGTATGAGATCATCAATACTCCCTAGTTTTGATCATTTATAAACAATTTTAACTTTGAATATGTTTCAATTTTAATGTAAACATTTGGACCGTTCAAAATGAAGACTGATTCTAAAATGTCAGAATTATTTTGAACATTAAATGATCTGGTTCAGAATTATAGCTACCTGCTACAATTGCTATGATTATTTTGTTTTATAAAAGCATTACTTTTGAGACACAGTAATAAGCTAAGTATTACATTATAGTTCAGAAACCACAGTACTTATTTTCAGATATATCACACTTTTCTATTCAAACCACAATCCTACAAAGATAATCAAAATTATAATTTTTCATTACTCAACATAAAAAGTCAACATACTGACCTCTCCCCTGAATTTAACTCATATCCAGTTGCTGACTCAACCAGTCTACTCACAGGTCCAGGACGGAACACTGAGCGCTTACTATATGCAGAACTAAATTCTCTATCTGATCTTCCTTTTCTTTTGAACGAGCCCACTCCTCCTGCAAGTCTTCCTTACCTTAAAACAATGCAACTTCATTCTGCTGGTCATGCAGTTCTCTCACATCCCACAGCAAATCTGTAAGCAATTCCTGTTCACTTTTCCTTCAAAATACATCTCACGTCTACTTCTATTTCCACTAGAGCCATTCTGGTCCAGGCCACCATCAGCTCTCACTTGGTCTACTGTAATAGCTCCTAACTGGCTTCCCAACGTCTACAGTCTATTCTCAATGTAATAGCCACTGCTAACTGCTAAGTCGCTTCAGTCGTGTCCGACTCTGTGCGACCTCACAGACAGCAGCCCACCAGGCTCCCCCATCCTTGGGATTCTCTAGGCAAGAATACTGGAGTGGGTTGCCATTTCCTTCTCCACTAGTGATCCAAATAAAATGTAAGTCAGTTTATGTCAATCCTGTCTCCAGAACAATGAGCTTCTCAGCTCATTCAGTGTAAAACCACACCTGATCTGGCCCCCAACTACTTCTCTCCTGTTCTCCTCATATCTGCTATTCTTAGAACACATAGACATGAGCTCATCTCAGGACTTTGTACTCCTTGTTCCTTCTACCTAGAACATTCTTCCAGATTTGAAAACAGTTTGCTCTCTCACCTCTTTTGGTTCTCTATCCAGAAAACCCCGTATAAATAAGGAGACTATTTGTTTTTGTTCCCTGCGCATCACAATGTAAACTCCACAAAAGCATGTTTTTTCACTATTATACTCTTGGATTCCAGAAGAATGTTTGGTTCGTGGCAAGATTATAGCTAAATCCTTTTGTCAATTTCAAGGAAAATGAGAAGAAAAGAGTTCTAAAAGAAATAAGCTGCACATAACTATAATATTTATCACTAATATTGATTACAATATTATCATGGTTGAATTATATTAAGCCATGACAAAGAAAACATAGAGTAGCTTTTCCATTATGTATAACGAAAAGGCAAATTAATAGATACAGCAGGCTGTAACTTTTTCCTTTTTATCCCTTAAAATGCCTGACAAAGTCAAAGGTAGCCTTATACTTTAAAATTGTTCTAAAAAGTTTTATTTCTTCCCAAAGCAATTGCTAAAGAAAAAAAAGCAACACCATTTTTGGGCTTTCAAATAGCTCACTATCAAAATTCACTAACACTTTACAGTACTGCAATCATAAATGCCAACTGTTGTCACCAATCTTACAGTAGCACTGTACACAGATGCACCTGAGTCTCACTACCGTTAGGATCTAACACAATTAGCACAAGAACTGTTGCACTGAAGAAGAAATACTTAATTTGTGGATGATATGAGTCCCTCATTATTCTCCAATTTCTATTATTTACAGATTCAAATAAGAAAGAATAAATAAGCATAATTTTAAGTGAATGATGATATTGGAATGGAGCACAGAGGAAACAAAACTCATAAAAATGTAGAAAATGAGCTTTGATGATGACTTAGGGATATACAATTCGATGGTTCAAGCAGAGGTATGTCAAACACACTGCATTAGCTGATTTCTAAAAATACTTAAGCACCAGATTCAATTTTAAAAACTTAAATCACACCTGAGAAAGAAAACTAGACTATCATACTAAAAATATTAACAAGTAGCTATTGTCCACTAATTTTGTATGTATCTATTACAACTCCCTAATCAACTGGAAAAATATTTTTCGTATATTAAGAGAAAAAAGTGTGATTATAATTATGTATTCAAAAAACAGACACGGCTATGCAGAGTAGAAAAGGAGTTGAAGGTGCAACCTTGAGGGTGGGATGGTATGGGAGACAGGAGGAAGATCCAAGAGGGAGAGGACGTATGTATACCTATGGCTGATTCATACTGATGTGTGGCAGAAACTAATACAATATTGCAAAGCAATTATCCTCCAACTAAAAATAAATAAATTTTTTAAAAAGAAAAAATCTTTATTAAGACGGTGGGAGTAAGAGTGACTTTCCCCATAGTTTTTAAAAATTATATTAATACATATGACTTTATACCACAAAACTTACAAAGGTATTATTATTTAATATAATCAATTATAGAAAAAAGCTACAAAAAGAAAAAAGATGTTAAAATGTACTTTATACACACATTTACAACAGTGATTCTCAATTACGTTGTACTATATACTAAACTGCTTGTTCTAATACTTACGTTATAAAAGCTATCCCCAAAGAACATCCTCAGCCACATCCAATGTTATCACGGATGGGGTAGCGGTGAAGACACAGGGAGCATGCCATGAACTAGATTATCTCAGAGGCAAGTTTATTTATGCTGAGACCTGTCTGGCGTGAGCACCATCCTCTGTGTGTACTGCATCAGGTGTGTTGTAACAGAAAATGTTTGAGACCTTTGTATCACAGTGTCACTGAAAAAAGTAAGCAATCGCTAACCTTTGTATCACAGTGTCACTGAAAAAAGTAAGCAATCGCTTTTTCTGCTTACCCTCCCATTGCTGATAACACCTTTTTCTCCAGGACTCAATTTAAGTACATCTCGGCAGAACAACTGGTGAGTTCGAAAAATATTCACTCCAATGGTATTATATTTTTTCTCAAAGGCATTCTTATCCATCCCCTAAGGCATAAGTTAAGAATGATAAAACCAACAAGAGAACAGTAAATACAGAAAATATTTTTTTAACATACCTTACTTTAATAAGTCATTATAAAACTTAAAATTACATTAACTTTTGATTTTTAAAAGTACCATCTTGTTCTGAAATCACATTTTAAAAAAGAATCCTTCTCAGCAAGGCAATTACAATATTTGTAAATCCTGTTATAAGCAGATAGCTTGCTATTCATTTGTTGAGAATGTAAGGTGGATTACTGATTAATAAAATGCTAGGGAACATCATTTAAAAAAATTTAACATTAAAAAATAAAACACGTTAATTAAATTCTGAACTCAGTACTTCCATTTTGGTATACTCAACTAAAAAATACTGGTTAGAATAAAAATACTCTGTCTCATTCCAATCCCACAAAACCAGTTTAGTAATAGTGCATTTAAACTTTGAAATACAAAAGTAATATTATCCATCTCAGTGTGTATCAAACATTTAGTGAAAGTCACTCAGTCATGTCCGACTCTTGCAATCCCATGGAGTTTATGGAATCCCATACAGTTTATGGAATTCTCCAGACTAGGATGCTGAAGTGGCTAGCCTTTCCCTTCTCCAAGGGATCTTCCCAACCCAGGGATTGAACCCAGGTCTCCCTCATTGCAGGTGGATTCTTTCAAACATTAATATGCATACAAATAACTTGGGTGTCTTATTAAAATATACATTCTACTGGAGTAGATCCAGGGTGGGCCTTGCCTTCTGCATTTTTATCATGTTCCTGGAACACCTACAATATCAGAAAAGGTTCCCTGCCTGCCCAAGGCACAGCCACAGGTAGGTACTGAGCTCTAGAAATCTGGCTAGTATGACTGAGAAATTTACTGTAATTTTATTTAAATTTAAAACAGCCACATGAAGTTGGTGGCTACAGTATCAGACAGTGCAACCCTAGAACTTCACTTTCAGAATCTCTCAGTCAACTCCTCTCTGACCACAAGCTGCTGACCCTCCAGCTCATTCACTCTAGTGTCACCAGAACAACCATTAGTCAACCCTTCAGTCCCTTGATCCAACCACTTGTCTATCGTGCTTTCCATATCATAGTTTTCCTCCTAACCAGGCTCTACCTCAGAGCCCTTTACCGTAACAAAAACAGTGCATGCTCAGTTCCCTTGAATGCCTCCTCTCAGTTATAATCACCTGGCAAAACTTCAACCCTGGTTAAACACAAATCTGTTTACTCTGTGACAGGATCTAAACAATGTTAGGATGGCTGGAGAATCACGTGCAGCCAACACTGATCTCACTTTCAGTTACAATCACTAATCTCAAGACAGCCCTCAGAAATTTTCCTATACCACTGTTGATTCACTTTCTCACTCACAGAACAATAGGAAATACTTGACATTCTCAGCTCTTTCCTCCAGCCTCTAAGAACACCTCAGTTCAGTTCAGTTCAGTTGCTCAGTCGTATCCGACTCTTTGCGACCCCATGACCTGCAGCATGCCAGGCTTCCCTGTCCATCACCAACTCCCAGAGCCTACCCAAACTCATGTCCATCGAGTCGATGATGCCATCCAGCCATCTCATCCTCTGTTGTCCCCTTGTCCTCCTGCCCCCAATCCCTCCCAGCATCAGGGTCTTTTCCAATGAGTCCCTACTCCCATCCTAATACTTAGCTAATGATCTGACCTCTTTTTGAAAACGGAATCAATCAGAAGAGAAGTACTCATCTTGCTACCACCAATAAATCTACCCTGTTCTTAAACCAATACTTACAACTTGTGCATTGGGTCCCAGCACCTCTTTTCCACTCAAGAAACATCCTCCCACTTTGCTCCCTTGTCTCTGTATCATCCTTTCTCATATTTGGATGGACTGTTTTCATTAGCATACCAAAAAAGTGAAATCCTTCCCTGACCTCAAGTCCTATTCTAGCTACACAAGTCCTATTTTAGCTACACAGTAGTTCTCTGTTTTCCACATAGGAAAATTCCTTTAGAAAGCTACAAATACTTGCTGTCTCTTTTCTGATTTCTCTTTCTCTCTTGGCTCCAGTTCACCTTTATACCTACTACTTCATCGAAACTATTATCAGTCACCAACGACCACCTTAACAAATAAAATGGTCCCTTATGAAGCCTAATTTCAAGACATTTGGCATAGTTGACCATGTCCTCCTGTAAATACTTTCTTCAGACCCACTGTATTCTTGAATCTGGTACATTCTTCTTACAGACTTTTCATGGCTTGATTTCTCATTTCATTGAGAGCTTTGCCCAAACAACAGCTCTTTAGAGATGCCTTCCCTTGACCACTCCAGCTAAAAGAACATCCCTCAAACAGTATATTTTCTTCTAATTTTTTTTCTAGCACTACTTGCCTTTTCTTTCCCAATACAATGTAAGTCCATACGAACAGGGATTCTCTCTGCCTTGTTCACAAGTATTATCCTCATTGTCTGGGACTCAATCAATAAATTTTTTGAATGGATTAATGAGTCTTTCTTCCAGAGCATCAGCTTTTACCTTAAAGTTTTTCCCTGTACTGGATCCCTTCAGTGAAATAACTGAGGATTATTCACATATTCCTTTAACTCTCAATTCTTCACATAAATAAATACATATCCAAACTAGAAAGCCATTAACTTTAAGATCATTGAGTAGTAGCTGAAATATCTGAAATTTGATACGTTCAGTGCTTCTATGCAAAGCCATATCATTCAGTGAGGACCTTTACCACTGTAAAGCTTATGATCCCCATTTGATTATACTTATTGATTTTTTGGCAACATATCTCCAAGCACACTGAAATATTTTTGAAATATGCAACAGATATGTATCTATTATTTCAAACAAATAGCTACTAACCTCAGTAAGCAACGTTTTAATTTTATTTCCAGAGTAAATAGCTGCAGCAGTTTTTTCTTCTGCCAGTTTCCTGAGAAAGTTTCTCAAAAAGCTGTTTTTCAGTGTTAGAAAAGCTGCCAGAATTCCTCTAGAAATAGTTGTGTTTTCTTCATCTATTTTTGATGTAGGATTATAAATAACCCCCAACCGACTATGACCACTTGTTTTCTGCAAAACAAATTTAAAGGTGATAAAGATCAGTATTTTACATATCCTTTTACAATGGAATTTTGTAAATCTCATAAAATTTTTAAAGACTAAAATCATACAAAGTACACTGGACCCTTAGACAGTGCAGGGGTCAGACACACTGACTCCCTGAGCAATCGAAAATCTACTTATAGTTGGCCCTCCGTATTCAAAGTTCCACATATGTAGAGTCAGCCAACCACAGATGACATAATACCGCAGTATTTACTACTGAAAAAAAATTGTGCATAAGTGGATCCATGCTGTTCAAACCCTGCTGCTGAAAAAGCAAAAGTATATTCTTTGACTACAGTATAATTAAGTTAGAAATCAATCACCAAAAGAAAACTAGAACATCAGTGAGATTTATGAGATTTGGTTTATAGCCCAACATCTACAAATGTTTTTTAAATGTTACATTTGTGCTTTGCAAGAACATATACTATGCAATGTGCATTCTTCTATCAATATTCATTAGGTAAAGTTTGGGGATTTTATTATTCAAATCATCTGTACATCCCTACTGATTTTCTGTTTACTTGTTTTACTTATTACTGAGATAGATATGTAAAAAACTAGTAGAATTGGAGGCTGGCAGATCAAGATCAGTGTGCCAGCATGGTCAGGTGCTGGTGAGGACCCTGTTCTGGGTTGCATTTTCTAATTTCTCCTTGGATCCTTACATGACAGAAAGAGAGTAGACTAGCCCTAGGACCTCTTCTTGTAAGAGCATTAATCCCATTTATGAGGACTCCACCGTTATGACCTAACTACCTCCTAAAGGTCCAATCTCCAAATTTCAGCACATTGAGGATTAGATTTGAACATAAAAATTTTGAAAGAAAAGAAAAAAGTGTTAGTCCCTCAGTAGTGTGCGACTCTGTGTGATCCCATGGACTGCAGCCTGCCAGGCTCCTTTGCCCATGGAATCCTCTAGGCAAGAATGCTGGAGTGGTTTGCCATTTCCTTCTCCAGGGGATCTTCCCCACCCAGGGATCAAACCTGAGTCTCCTGCATTGGAAGAAGATTCTTTACCATCTGAGCCACCAGGGAAGCCCTATAAATTTTGGCGGGGACACAAATGTTCAGCACATATAGGCTACTAGATATGTACATGTATATCTAACAGCAAGGACTAGAAGAGAATATACAAGTCATGAATCACAGAGGACATGTAGGGCTGTCTTTTCTGGGGCAAGGTCACCTATCTTACATGGAGAAAGAATCTGAATTCCTGACTTAGCACCATGTTCTAACCAAGTAAAGGAACTGAAAACATTAACATGAAGGAAAATAAAGACTTAATGAACATTTTTCATACTGCTTTCTCAAAATTACAGCACATTAATTTTTGTAGAAAGTATCCAAATACTCACCATGTGATTTAATGCATTAAAAAGCAGTTTTCTCCCAGATGGTTTGTCAAAATCAGCAACAATCCAGAAAGTAACTGAAGAAATTACATAATCATCTGAAAGTTTCAAACAGTATAAACTAATTCTTAAAATCAAAGCAAAGACAGGAACATTTCCAGTTAACAAAATACATAAAAATAATAATTTTTAAAATGGTGGGCAGAAATAAATGCAAAAGAAACAAAAGAGACCATAGCAAAAATCAACAAAGCCAAAAGCTGGTTCTTTGAAAGGATAAATAAAATTGACAAACCATTAGCCAGACTCATCAAGAAGCAAAGAGAGAAAAATCAAATCAATAAAATTAGAAATGAAAATGGAGAGATCACAACAGACAACACAGAAATACAAAGGATCATAAGAGACTACTATCAGCAGTTATATGCCAATAAAATGGACAACGTGGAAGAAATGGACAAATTCTTAGAAAAGTACAACTTTCCAAAACTGAACCAGGAAGAAATAGAAAATCTTAACAGACCCATCACAAGCACGGAAATTGAAACTGTAATCAGAAATCTTCCAGCAAACAAAAGCCCAGGTCCAGACGGCTTCACAGCTGAATTCTACCAAAAATTTCGAGAAGAGCTAACACCTATCCTACTCAAACTCATCCAGAAAATTGCAGAGGAAGGTAAACTTCCAAACTCATTCTATGAGGCCACCATCATCCTAATACCAAAACCTGACAAAGATGTCACAAAAAAAGAAAACTACAGGCCAATATCACTGATGAACATAGATGCAAAAATCCTCAACAAAATTCTAGCAATCAGAATCCAACAACACATTAAAAAGATCATACACCATGACCAAGTGGGCTTTATCCCAGGGATGCAAGGATTCTTCAATATCTGCAAATCAATCAATGTAATTCACCACATTAACAAATTGAAAAATAAAAACCATATGATTATCTCAATAGATGCAGAGAAGGCCTTTGACAAAATTCAACATCCATTTATGATAAAAACTCTCCAGAAAGCAGGAATAGAAGGAACATACCTCAACATAATAAAAGCTATATATGACAAACCCACAGCAAACATTATCCTCAATGGTGAAAAACTGAAAGCATTTCCCCTACAGTCAGGAACAAGACAAGGGTGCCCACTTTCACCGCTACTATTCAACATAGTTCTGGAAGTTTTGGCCACAGCAATCAGAGCAGAAAAAGAAATAAAAGGAATCCAAATTGGAAAAGAAGAAGTAAAACTTTCACTGTTTGCAGATGACATGATCCTCTACATGGAAAACCCTAAAGACTCCACCAGAAAATTACTAGAGCTAATCAATGAATATAGTCAAGTTGCAGGATATAAAATCAACACACAGAAATCCCTTGCATTCCTATACACTAATAATGAGAAAGTAGAAAAAGAAATTAAGGAAACAATTCCATTCACCATTGCAACGAAAAGAATAAAATACTTAGGAATATATCTACCTAAAGAAACTAAAGACCTATATATAGAAAACTATAAAACACTGATGAAAGAAATCAAAGAGGACACTAATAGATGGAGAAATATACCATGTTCATGGATCGGAAGAATCAATATAGTGAAAATGAGTATACTACCCAAAGCAATTTACAAATTCAATGCAATCCCTATCAAGCTACCAGCCATATTTTTCACAGAACTAGAACAAATCATTTCAAGATTTGTATGGAAATACAAAAAACCTCGAATAGCCAAAGCAATCTTGAGAAAGAAGAATGGAACTGGAGGAATCAACTTGCCTGACTTCAGGCTCTACTACAAAGCCACAGTCATCAAGACAATATGGTACTGGCACAAAGACAGACATATAGATCAATGGAACAAAATAGAAAGCCCAGAGATAAATCCACACACATATGGACACCTTATCTTTGGCAAAGGAGGCAAGAATATACAATGGAGTAAAGACAATCTCTTTAACAAGTGGTGCTGGGAAAACTGGTCAACCACTTGTAAAAGAATGAAACTAGATCACTTTCTAACACCACACACAAAAATAAACTCAAAATGGATTAAAGATCTAAATGTAAGACCAGAAACTATAAAACTCCTAGAGGAGAATATAGGCAAAACACTCTCCGACATAAATCACAGCACGATCCTCTATGATCCACCTCCCAGAATACTGGAAATAAAAGCAAAAATAAACAAATGGGATCTAATTAAAATTAAAAGCTTCTGCACAACAAAGGAAAATATAAGCAAGGTGAAAAGACAGCCTTCTGAATGGGAGAAAATAATAGCAAATGAAGCAACTGACAAACAACTAATCTCAAAAATATACAAGCAACTTATGCAGCTCAATTCCAGAAAAATAAATGACCCAATCAAAAAATGGGCCAAAGAACTAAATAGACATTTCTCCAAAGAAGACATACGGATGGCTAACAAACACATGAAAAGATGCTCAACATCACTCATTATCAGAGAAATGCAAATCAAAACCACAATGAGGTACCACTTCACACCAGTCAGAAAGTCAGCGATCCAAAAATCTGCAAGCAATAAATGCTGGAGAGGGTGTGGAGAAAAGGGAACCCTTCTACACTGTTGGTGGGAATGCAAACTAGTACAGCCACTTTGGAGAACAGTGTGGAGATTCCTTAAAAAATTGCAAATAGAACTGCCTTATGACCCAGCAATCCCACTGCTGGGCATACACACCGAGGAAACCAGAATTGAAAGAGACACATGTACCCCAATGTTCATCGCAGCACTGTTTATAATAGCCAGGACATGGAAACAACCTAGATGTCCATCAGCAGATGAATGGATAAGAAAGCAGTGGTACATATACACAATGGAGTATTACTCAGCCGTTAAAAAGAATACATTTCAATCAGTTCTGATGAGATGGATGAAACTAGAGCTGATTATACAGAGTGAAGTAAGCCAGAAAGAAAAACACCAATACAGTATACTAACACATATATATGGAATTTAGAAAGATGGCAATGACGACCCTGTATGCAAGACAGCAAAAAAGACACAGATGTGTATAATGGACTTTTGGACTCAGAGGGAGAGGGAGAGGGTGGGATGATTTGGGAGAATGGCATTGTAACATGTATACTATTATGTAAGAATCGAATCGCCAGTCTATGTCCGACGCAGGATACAGCATGCTTGGAGCTGGTGCACGGTGATGACCCAGAGAGATGTTATGGGGAGGGAGGTGGGAGGGGGGTTCATGTTTGGGAACGCATGTACACCCGTGGTGGATTCATGTCAATGTATGGCAAAACCAATACAGTATTGTAAAATAAAATAAAGTAAAAATAAAAAATTAAAAAAAAATAAAATGAATCATTTTGAAAATAAGCAAATACTGGTAAAAATTAAACACACAGAGAGTGAAATACATAGAAGATGTTAAGAGTAACTCATTTATAAACTTTGTATAAATTCAGATACCAAAAAGAAAGAATAGTCCCCAAGAAACACATCTATGGGATACTTTTGCCAGTAGAGAAAATTTTATTATGCTTATCAAGGTTCCACTGTTGGCATGCAAAATTGTCTTCCAGCTACATATGTAAAAACAATGATATTTATACCTTACATAATGTAAAACCACACACAATAAATTAGCAGCAGATACTGGAAACAGCAATATTTCATGTATTTCAAAAATTCTGGCTATTGTTAATTTAGTCTGATTTATATCATCTTGTGTGAAAAACATCAATATATTTTTTTTCCAGAAACATCTGAAAATCTGGAAGCCACAAGATGAAACAATTTTTAATTCTGCAGTCACAGTTAAATGGGTTTCATTTCATCCAACCTCAGCATATAACATCTGAAATAATACTTGTCTGGCTATCATTAAACCTATACAAAAATTAGTCCCTTAGATCATATGACCCACTTAAAATAACTGTAAAAAGTCTGCTACACCAAAAACTTACACCTGAACAGATGAGAAGCTACAGTTATCATCACTCTTGTTGTTCAATCACTAAGTCGTGTCTGACTCTTTTTAATCCCATGGACTGCAGCACACCAGGCTTCCCTGTCCTGCACCATCTCCTGGAGTTTACTCAAATTCATATCCACTGAGTAGGTGATGCTATTGTACCATACCCAGTAATATATAATTATGCAAAAACTGGCTTTGGTTAATGAAAAAAATATGTAACAAAATGAAGGACAACACTGATTCTCTTTACAATCCTTCAGAAGCAATTTAATAGTAATGCAATGGTGGCACGTTCTTTTCAAAGAAAGGTAAAGAATTCTCATGCCTTCTTAAATGTCAGCACTTTTACAATTACAAATAGTAAACTGAGAAATACTTCAAAGATTCTAAGCAAGTTTATCCCAATTTTATATTTCTTTCAGTTCAGGTCAGTTTAGTCGCTCAGTTGTGTCCGACTCTTTGCAACCCCATGATTGCAGCATGCCAGGCCTCCCAGTCCGTCACCAACTCCCGGGTAAACACAACTCATATCCATCGAGTCGGTGATGCCATCCAGCCATCTCATCCTCTGTTCTCCCCTTCTCCTCCTGCCCTCAATCCCTCCCAGCATCAGGGTCTTTTCAAATGAGTCAACTCTTTGCATGAGGTGGCCAAAGTATTGGAGTTTCAGCTTTAGCATGAGTCCTTCCAATGAACACCCAGGACTAATCTCCTTCAGGATGGACTGGTTGGATCTCCTTGCAGTCCAAGGGACTCTCAAGAGTCTTCTCCAACACCACAGTTCAAAAGCATAATTCTTCAGTGCTCAGCTTTCGTCACAGTCCAACTCTCACACCCATACATGACCACTGGAAAAACCATAGCCTTGACTAGACAGACCTTTGTTGGCAAAGCAATGTCTCTGCTTTTGAATATGCTATCTAGGTTGGTCATAACTTTCCTTCCAAGGAGTAAGCGTCTTTTAATTTCATGGCTGCAATCACCATCCATGGTGATTTTGGAGCCCCAAAACATAATATCAGCCACTGTTTCCACTGTTTCCCCATCTATTTGCATGAAGTGATGGGACCAGGTGATGGGATCCCAAGTGATGGGATCTTCGTTTTCTGAATGTTAAGCTTTAAGCCAACTTTTTCACTCTCCTCTTTCACTTTCAACAAGGGGCTTTTTAGTTCCTCTTCACTTTCTGCCATAAGGGTGGTATCATCTGCATATCTGAGGTTATTGATATTTCTCCCGGCAATCTTGATTCCAGCTTGTGTTTCTTCCAGTCCATCGTTTCTCATGATGTACTCTGCATATAAGTTAAATGAGCATGGTGACAATATATAGTCTTGACGTACACCTTTTCCTATTTGGAACTGCCGGGAGCCAGCACGGGAGATCCCATCCATGACAAGGTCACGCGGAGAGGCCTGATGGGCAAGGCGAGTCAGGTCTCAAGGGGTCCTCTGTCTGAGCATCTACCCCAAAACCAAAATCTGTCTGTTTACTGTCTGCTATACTATACTCTTCTGACATTACCACCTTTTCTCTGGAAAGAGTTAATTCAGAGCTCCAGTTAACAGTCTCATCCATATAAAAAGAATGTCTCAGTTTAAACCCCTTTGATGGCTTTCTAACTTATCTGACCCATCTGCCCGGACTTTACAACTTGTAGATTGTTTACAGCCCCCAACCGTGAGAGGCACGAAGCTTAAAGCATCTTAAAGATATAGAGCCTTTTAGAGCTAAGAATTAGTTTGGTGAAGGGTTCCATTGCTGAGTTAATGTTTGCCACCAGGCCTCCATATCCTTTATCTTTTAGACACCTTGGAGGATATTAATCAATGTAATCGGGATGCAGAAATAAGAATATAGTAGTTTTGATGTTAACAATACTAAACTTTTGAGTTAATTAATTTTCTCTTTGTTATAAATCACTCTACTCCACTTTCTTGTTATAAATTGTTGTATCCTTGCTATGTAAAAATGTAACTTTATTTAGTGCTTTCTGAGAGTGACACCAGACTTTGGGAAGAACAACACTATTACCCTTATCAGAAAAGGGCTGTAAAATGTTAACTGGCCTTCTGGCCAAAAGATGAGGTAAATCACCTAAGACTTATGTATACAACTAGGTATGCAGAGAGAAAGCCTGGTCTCGATAAGAGTCAGTGCTGTTGACACTACATAATTTTGTATTATCCATTGATCTCTACATACAACCAAAAAGTATGAAAAGCTTTCCAAACAATAAAGATAGACCAGTTTCTCTGACCAGCTCCTTGAACTGGTTTCTTGGAAATCTGGCTTCCCCCATGTCGAGTCTCTCTCTCTCTCTCTCTTTCTACCTCTCCCTCCCTCTACTTTAAAGGCTAAATTCCCATCTGGGGCATAGAGGCTCTCTAAGTCTACTTACTTGCCCTGACTTTTAAGATCCACACGGAAGGGAGCCTAAGGTGGGGTACCCTCCGCTATTCAAGTGGGCGCCGGTGGCCTAATGTAGACAGTACAAGTTCCTTGTCTTGGAACTTTATTAGTTCTCCACGTAAACCAAGCTATTCAGCATCTTTTCTCCACTAAGTTTCCCACTACACTATTCCTTCCTAATCTCTCTTTTATATTTCTAAATAAGTACGTTTTTCCTCACCTACTCCATCTCCCCTTCAAATTACCCTAGATCCACTGGGGCAAGACCCCGTAAGTCTGTTGTTCCATGTCCAGTTCTAACTGTTGCTTCCTGACCTGCATACAGGTTTCTCAAGAGGCAGGTCAGGTGGTCTGGTATTCCCATCTCTTTCAGAATTTTCCACAGTTTATTGTGATCCACACAGGCAAAGGCTTTGGCATAGTCAATAAAGCAGAAATAGATGTTTTTCTAGAACTCTCCTGCCCTTTTGATGATCCAGTGGATGTTGGCAATTTGATCTCTGGTTCCTCTGCTTCTTCTAAACCAGCTTGAACATCTGGAAGTTCACGGTTCATGTATTGCTGAAGCCCGGCTTGCAGAATTTTGAGCATCACTTTACTAACATGTGAGATGAGTGCAATTGTGTGGTAGTTTGAGCATTGTTTTGCATTGCCTTTCTTTGGGATTGGAATGAAAACTGACCTTTTCCAGTCCTGTGGCCACTGGTGAGTTTTCCAGATCTGCTGGCATATTGAGTGCAGCACTTTCACAGCATCATCTTTCAGGATTTGAAATAGCTCAACTGGAATTCCATCACCTCCACTAGCTTTGTTCGTAGTGATGCTTTCTAAGGCCCACATGACTTCCCATTCCAGGAGGCCTGGCTCTAGGTGAGTGATCACACCATCATGATTATCTGGGTCATGAAGATCTTTTTTGTACAGCTCTTCCGTGTATTCTTGCCACCTCTTCTTAATATCTTCTGCTTCTGTTAGGTCCCTACCATTTCGGTCCTTTATCGGGCCCATCTTTGCATGAAATGTTCCCTAGGTATCTCTAATTTTCTTGAAGAGATCTCTAGTCTTTCCCACTCTACTGTTTTCCTCTATTTCTTTGCATTGAACGCTGAGGAAGGCTTTCTTATCTCTCCTTCCTATTCTTTGGAACTCTGCATTCAGATGCTTTTATCTTTCTTTTTCTCCTTTGCTTTTTGCTTCTCTTCTTTTCACAGCTATTTGTAAGGCCTCCTCAGATAGCCATTTTGCTTTTTTGCATCTCTTTTTCTTGGGGATGGTCTTGATCCCATACAAATAAAGAAATAAGGTGTTTCTTAATTATTCTTTTAAATTGCAAGAGATTTAATCTAAGGGCATTAATTATAGGCTAACTTACTCTATTCTGACACCCCAAAGCAAGTTTTGAAATACAGTACAGAACCTGATAAATATATTTCTTCTATTTTTTCATTCCCTGTTTCTCTGTCTACTTTTCCCTTCACTTGACACATTCAGGACCTTAGCCTGACATACAATGGAACTGAATTATATTTTATTATTTGTTGAATTTCTTGTAGACAGACCAGTTTATGAACATAAAATCACAGACCTGTTAGAAAGTAATTCAAAGGTGATCTGGTCCTAATTTGCATTCACCCCATAGTATTCCCAAAAACTAGCTGTCTGGTTAAATCTCTCTCATATATAAAAATTACCCCTTATTTCACAGTAATTTCATCTTTAGATCACTCATTGTCAGAAAGTTGCCACTTTATATAACAACATAAAAATCAGCTTTCTTTTATGTTTCATGCATGGGTTCTCTGTGTTTTCTCCAGAACAATGTAGGTCAAACAAAACAAAGTGAAACTCAAACCAACCAAACTGCATTATCTGAAAAGTTCATAGTATCTCAGAAGTCTGTGGTCATACTATAGTTTTCCTATCTAGGCTAAATCCTTATTTCCAGAGATGTTTCTGTCTTGGTCTCCCTTCCTCTGGATATGACCTCTATCCTAAGCAAAACATTCAGACACTATTTAACCAGAATGCAGAACTATTCTCTCACCTGGGGATTATACTTTTACTCATGCCTTATAAGATTATCAGGTTACTTAATCTTTAAAGTGTTTTACCACCTTCCTACAAAGGAGAATAACTGAATAGCTTGCTTTAAAAAAAAGGCAAAGAAATAAGATTAACCCCTCTGCATATATGTGAAGCTACGATAGGCAGCATCATTTTTCTCAGCAAAATCCTTTTATCCTAACAATTTACAAATTCTCAAATTGAAAACCAGGCCTCTAGTCAAATATCAACATACAAAAATGCGTTATGGAAACATTTAATAAAATTATTAACTTTTACCATTTAGGAATAAATTCAGGAAAATGAAATATGCTTATTACCTCCTTCAGTTACATAGTGCATGTTCTCTGCAATTACAGCACTCTTATCTTGTGTATCCAAGAAGGAGAAAGTAGAGAAATCTTCAACATCAGCAGTTACTAAAAATTTTAATATTAAATGTTAAATAATGAACTAATAAAACATTCACAACTCAATAAACATTTGTAGAAAAGTACAGGGAAGGATTATTTTACCTGATGTAGATATCAAATTAAGGTACTGCCATTTATTGTTCAAAATCAAAGGATTTATTCGGGGCACAACATTATTTTTACCCATCAGGAAGTCAACTGCATTTATTCGATCATTTAAGGCACCCTAAAATAACAAAATACTATTTAGGTAATATAGGCAATTTATATGCATATGTTTTAATATGATGCAGGGAATACATTTAAAGATTGCTTAATCTAAAATAAGTTAATTTAAGATTCTTATAAAACTGGAGTTTATTTCCAATTAAGCAATTTTTAGATGTAATTATGCACAGATAAATTTAATTACTACTTTAAAAAGCACTACTAAATGATTAGAATGGAAACTTTTATGCAATTAACTTTAGCTATTAAGATAGTTCTAATGTAATACAGAAATAATTTATAAATACCACTCATCATACATTTTCTCATACATGCTTACCTACCATAAAAACTTCCTTTTGTAAATATGCAGTTGTATCCATCATTCTGTGAAGAACAGCCATTTCTAGTTCCTTAAAATTCAGCTCTTCACGGTGAAAGGATTCACCATTATAAAGAGCTTGAGGCAAAGGACCCAAGCCAGTCATCTTATAAAAGTTTGTTCCTGCCTATTCAATTAAAAAAAATACCAGAGAATTAAGCAGAATATGTCTGTTTGAAAAAGAAATACATAAACAAAGGGACTGCCACATTTTTGTATGTCATAGAAAAATGTTAGTTTTGCTAATTTTATCTGTTCTTTACAACACTACTTAAAGGAAGGTAATTTACCTACAGAGAGCAAGTCAGAAAACTTTTTTTAAAAGAGCCAGACACATATTTTAGGTTTTGAGCCATCTGGTCTCTGACACAACTACTCAATCATGATGTTACAGTGCAAAAGCAGTGACACACAACACATGAACAAATGAACTTGGCAGTCTCCAACAACCTGTGTTTATAAAAACAGGTGGAAAAATAGGTGGTAGAAAGGCTGGATTTGGCTCAGGGGCTGTAGTTTGCTGGCCTTTGATAGAGGGTATGACTTCACTTTAAAAAATACATCTACCTGCATAAGAGGTTAATTTATCTCTATGTTCATTTGTTTAGTAAACATTCATTGAATTCATGTGTTTGGCTAGACTGTGAGTACAAAGCTAAAATATCTGCCTTCAAGGGGCTCACATATATACAAGCAAAACTGAGGCCATATACCAGGTTTTATGGGAGCCCAGAAAAGAAGTGACAAAGTTTGAGTGTGGAGAGAAGGGATCATAGAAACCCTCTTCAGGGAATAAGAGCAAAATCTTAAAGGACAAGTAAAAATTTGCTTGTCCTTTAAAAGTGGAGAAAGACATTCCAAGCAAAAACAGACAGCACTGCAAGGAACAGAAGGGAAAAGAGAGTATGGTATATTCAGGTAATGGCAAACAGTTTTTTGTGTTTACAGTGGGAGGAGTTATTAATATGTACAGAGAAGATATTTGGCCATAGGGGTGGAGGGGCTAGATCATGAAGGTCTTCAGCATCTGGATTTTATCTTGTATGATACAGTATCACTAATAATTAATTCATCACTACTCAACACTATGTATCATTAAAATTGTCATGATAGCCAACATATTAATAATTACTCTCTGAAGCTAAGTACTATTTTATATGCACTTTATAGATGATAAAACATACAGAGAGTCACTTACAATGTCATATAACTACTACATTTTGGAAACAGAATTTGTACTTATAAGTGTGTGACAAATAGTCTGAATTTGTAACCACTGAACTATATTATCTCTGAGCTATATTACATATATATATATATATAACTGTATATATATGCCAGGAGAAGTATCAGTAACCTCAGATATGCAGACACTACACTTATGGCAGAAAGCAAAGAAGAAGTAAAGAGCCTCTTGATGAAAGTGAAAGAAGAGAGTGAAAAAGTTGGCTTAAAGCTCAACAATAAGATCATGGAATCTGGTCCCATCACTTCATGGCAAATCGATGGGGAAACAGTGACAGATTTTATTTTGGGGGGCTCCAAAATCACTGCATATGGTGACCGCAGCCATGAAATTAAAAGATGCTTGCTCCTTGGAAGAAAAGTTATGACCAATCTAGACAGCATATTAAAAAGCAGAGACATTACTTTGCCAACAAAGGACCATCTCGTCAAGGCTACAGTTTTTTCCAGTAGTCATGTATGTGAGAGTTGGACTGTGACGAAAGCTGAGCACTGAAGAATTGATGCTTTTGAACTGTGGTGTTGGAGAAGACTCTTGAGAGTCCCTTGGACTACAAGGAGATCCAACCAGTCCATCCTGGAAGGACCAGTTCATTGGAAGGACTGATGGTGAAGCTGAAACTCCAATACTTTGGCCACCTGATATGAAGAGCTGACTCATGGGAAAAGACCTTGATGCTGGGAGGGATTGAGGGCAGGAGGAGAAGGGGACAACAGAGGATGAGATGGCTGGATGGCATCATCAACTCAATGGACATAGGTTTGGGTCAACTCTGGGAGTTGGTGATGGACAGGGATGTATGGCGTGCTGCGGTTCATGGGGTCGCAATGAGTCAGACATGACTGAGCGACTGAACTGAAGGGAATACATATATTAACAATTATATCTTCTTCTTGGACTGATCCATTGATCATTGTATGATATCCTCCTTTGTCTCTTATTTCAGCCTTTGTTTTAAACTCTATTTCATCTGATGTAACTGGTTTTCTTCTCATCTTCCAGGATTTCTTCTCATCTCCATTGCATGGAATATCTATTTAATTCCTTCACTTTCAGTCTGTGTGTATCTTCAGATCTGAAGTTAAGTCTCTTGGAGGCAGCTTATACACAAGTCTTGCTTGTATATCCATCTGGTTACTGTCCTTTGATTGAAGCATTTAGTCCATTTACATTATAGTAATTATTGGTAGGTATGTACATATTGCCACTTTGTTAATTGTTTTAGTGATTTTCTACACTATTAGTTCTGAGAAGTAACTTTTTTGATGTCAACAGTGGTAACTTAAACACTGTATAAAATGTGTCATTCAAAGGTATAAATTTCCCTTTTTTTAACATTTAAAATCTAAATCTGACTGTAGAGTTAGTTATAGTAAAATCATTTATTCATGAGATAATAAGTTTCTTCACCATATTTTTAAAGATTTGCATTCCAACTTACCTTTCTTTCACCATCATATTTAGAATCAATTCCCAAAATATCCCAAATATTAGCATGAGGAAACTTATTTTGGAGAACACGCTTCACATTGTTCACAGTGAGTATTTTGTGATTCTCCACTTTTTGGTACATCTGTGAAAATAAAGATATTATGATTTTCATCTTACAGTAATTAGTTTTATTTCTTTTCCTTAGCATGAATATTTACAAAGAACTTATTTTATATTTTCTAAGTTCTAAGCATATTACATACATACATTTATATACACACTTACCCCCACATACAGAGATAAGCAAACTATTTTAACAATAAAATCTATTCTCTTCTAATAAAAATGGTACATTCTATAGCTTTCAAAATACCATATCAAGTTTCTATGTTAGTCTATTTTGATCAAGCCAGACCCTATAATTCTTAATAAAACAATGGTTACATTTTAAAAGATATATATATATATATATATATATATACACACACACACACACACACACATACACAAATAGTTTAAATGACTTATTTCAGAAATGCTTATTTTCATTTCCAATTGCTCTTTGGTAAATATCTTAACTAGCTTTTTTTCTATACATCCATTCTTTCTCCAGTCTCAAATACTTTAATCATACTGGCATAAAGTAAGCTGTTACCCCTTTATTTTTTTCCCCATTTCCCCTTCACTATACATCTTCTACCATGACCCTGTTATGGCACTGTTCCACATGGGGAAAACAGACAGCTCTGCCTCAAGAAAGATGGTACTTCTGAGCAGATGATTTACTGAAACATTAACATGAACTTGAGCCAAGACATTCTGGGGAAAGAGCCTACCAAGCAGAGGGGAAAAACTAGTGAGTACAAACATCATTAGGTAGTATTTTGACATATCAAATAAGAATACTATTTTTAGTCCCAATTCACTTGAAGTATTATTGCCAGAGACAATCCTCATATTATGACTGACAGAATCTTCATATTATTCTGCAGAATAAGGAACTAACATTCTGTAATTTCCTTTCATCACTATAAACTGTGTAACCTATCCCTTTAAGAGGTGACAGACCTAAAAGTAGCTCTCAGATTCTATGAGTCTCTCAGTGTATGAGGAAGTTTTCTCCTTATATTGAAGTAGAACATACTATGATCTTAATAACTCAAAAAAAGGGGAAAAGTACAGCCTTCTTTAAAACATAAACAGTGATTAGAAAATAAGATTCTGAATAAAGCAAAAGTTATATGTGAAAAGTCTTTTGAGGTCAATCATTTTACTAATTTGTTACTTTAAAAATATTAGGTATTCCTAAGGTATATAAGTTAACCAGAATATCTTACATAAGCTATTTTAGATATATAACAATTCAATCTTCTTATATATAATTTCAAAATTTTGTTTTTTTGAGGAATTTGCGATGCCATGCAATTTATTCACATTGTAGATAACATAGTTTATATGCAAATATTTATTAAAATTGCAATCCTTTTTTAAACCAACTCTGTTCCTATGGAAAGCAAAAGACTGTGTGCAATCTAAATATATTAATACATTATGAGAATTTGAGACCTGAAATAAAAATATAAATCCTTTCATTTTTATTAACATGTGTATGTAACATCTTATAAGCACAAAAGAGAGATTTTCAATCTTGTGAAATTTATAATCTAGTTAGGAAGGCAAACTTGCAGATATGTAAGTACTGTCACCCAAATATTACAGACTTACACCTTTGAACATCATACATAAATTTCAAATTTTTGTGATTCAATCTCCAATTTCTTGGCTTCAGAATGTCTAAATTTTTTCCCCAAACTTTAAACTTTCTATTTTGTATTGGTGTATTTGCTTCCCTGGTGGCTCAGATGATAAAAGAATCTGCCTGCAATGCAGGAGACCCAGGTTTAATCCCAGGGTTGGGAGGATGCCCTGGAGAAAGACATGGCAACCCAGTCCAGTATTCTTGCCTTGAAAATCCCAAGGACGGAGAAGCCTGGGAAGCTATGGTTCATAGGGTTGCAAAGAGTTGGACATGATAGAAGTGACTTAGGACACATTCATAGTCTATTAACAATGTTGTGGTAGCTTCAGGTGAATAGCAAAGGGACTCAGCCATATACAATTTTAAGAACTGTTATGTAACTTGGTAAGCAAAAAAAGTATGGGACATTATGAACTATAACTAACAAAATGAACCATCTCCACGAACAAACCAGGTAACACTGAAAATGAACATCACTGTGGATTATAATATCAGTTCAGTTCAGCCGCTCAGTCGTGTCTGACTCTTTGCGACCCCATGAATCGCAGCACGCAAGGCCTCCCTGTCTATCACCAACTCCCGGAGTTTACTCAAACTCAGGACCATTGAATCGGTGATGCCATCCAGCCATCTCATCCTCTGTTATCCCCTTCTTCTGCCTCCAATCCCTCCCAGCATCAGAGTCTTTTCCAATGAGTCAACTCTTTGTGTGAGGTGGCCAAAGTACTAGAGTTTCAGCTTTAGCATCATTCCTTCCAAAGAACACCCAGGACTGATCTCCTTTGGAATGGACTGGTTGGATCTCCTTGAAGTCCAAGGAATTCTCAAGAGTCTTCAACACCACAGTTCAAAAGCATCAATTCTTCTGTGCTCAGCTTTCTTCACAGTCCAACTCTCTCATCCATACATGACTACTGGAAAAACCATAGCCTTGACTAGACAGACCTTTGTTGGCAAAGTAATGTCTCTGCTTTTGACTATGCTATCTAGGTTGGTCATCACTTCTTCCAAGGAGTAAGCATCTTTTAATTTCATGGCTACAGTCACCATCTGCAGTGATTTTGGAGCCCCCGAAAATAAATTCTGACACTGTTTCCACTGTTTCCCCATCTATTTCCCATGAAATGATGGGACCAGATGCCATGATCTTAGTTTTCTGAATGTTGAGCTTTAAGCCAATTTTTTCACTCTCCTCTTTCAAGAGGCTTTTTAGCTCCTCTTCACTTTCTGCCATAAGGGTGGTGTCATCTGCATATCTGAGGTTATTGATATCTCTCCCGGCAATCTATCGGTGAAGCACAATTTTCCTCCCAATGTCATCTCCCTCTGTTCCTCAGAAGCAAGCATCATCTTGTTTCTCTTTTACCATTTCCTTACCTTTTAAGTACTAGAGTTTTATCTGCATGTATTTCCAGGCACTATGATATTTAGTTTTGTTTGCTTTTTGAGCTTTAAACAGTACATGGTAATATGTTGGCCTTCTATACTTTCATTATGCCTCTAATACATCCATAATTTTAGCATATCATGATCCATCATGTGAAATGATTAAGTTTTACTGATTAATATGGATTTTATATATATATATATATATATATATATATATAGTATACCAATATACCATATATATGTAGTTTCCGGTTTGTTGCTGTTGTGCATGATTCTGCTAATAGTCTCCTACAGCAACGATTTGTCTCAAAGTATGTGTGTGTGCATGTGTGGAGGGAATATGCAAATTTAACTTCAAATTTTGAAGAACTACAATTGTTTCTCAAAGTGGTTATACCAATTCATATTCTTAGAGGCAGTGTAACAGTGTAAAGGAATTTCCATTGTTCTCCATTCTCATTAATGTATGATACTGTCAGCTTTCTTAATTAGTGCCAAATTATAGGAGATAAGATATATCTCAGGGTAAGCTTTATTTGCATTTTTATGATTTCTGAGATACTCAGTTACCATTAATTGTAATAAACATTTACTTACTTTAATAATTTCAATACATTTTGGCTTAACATTAGTGTATCCTCTAATATTTTGAAAAATCTCTATGTATTATTTTCATTGGGTTTTTCAACTTGCAGGAAATCTAATACATATCATATACTGCAAATATTTCTCTTCCTTGGAACTTTTTTGCTTCACCTCTTTATGATATCTGCTGATGAACAATGCACTGGTTTTCATTTGTAAGTAGCTAAATCTATCAGTATTCTCCTTCAGACTCATAATTTTTAAAATATTATTGAGGAACCTTAACTCCTTTGGGGTCCTAATTTCTTTCTAACATCTTAATTCTTTGTTTTTCACACTAAGTTTTTAAACTACCTGATATTTATTTTTTACATAAGGTGTGAGATCCTATCTGTTTGTACCAGATTATCATTAACTGCCCAGCTACCAGCTGTTTAAGTCCATTCCAATATGATAGGAAGTTATAATAACGGTTGACAAGCCATAGAACAATAAATATAAAAATGAATAGAAGATTTTTAAAGCTATAATCTGACTCTCTTAACACCAACAATACAGTTCTTTAATGCATTTATATTTCCATTATGAGCCATAAGAGAGCCACCATTATAAAATAATCTTCTTACCTCGTATTACTTCCTTAATCATATTCTTACCAATTTCTTAGTTTCTTTGTCAGATTCAGTATCAGTCTTACCGTTTATCATTTTGATACCAATTTGCTGCCGTGAAGTTTTCCTCCTTTGAAAATCTCTAGGAAGTCTTATAAACTTTGCCACTTAGAGCATTTAAATTTGAAATAATCTTCTCCACTCATGATTTTATTCAAAACCCAGCTCAAGAATTCTCTAATTATTTTCTATAAATATGCTTCCTCTAAATTTATGTATACAATTTATGTTCCTTTATCAGTTGGGTAAACCTAAATAAATTCAGATTTTGGCAGAGCCTCTGTTGCCTTGTTTATAAAGTGGGGACAATATTGTGTACTTAAGCTGAGAGTTGCAAGAATCAATTTCATCATGTGCACTAATCTATCATGACAGTTTTTGTAAACTAAAATGTTAAAACTCCAACAGTAATAATGATAACAATGCAAAAACACTCTACATTCTGAAGAAATTATATGTAGTGCATTAACTCACATGTACTATGAACATAAATGCTTGTGATACACCATTCTCTTCTGCAATATAATTGAAAGCTCGCCAAAGGGCAACTCCAGCATCATTTGTTCCATCAACCTCATCATCTGTATTAACAATGAACACAAAACCAATTCTAGGAAAGAAGATGAATAAGAAATGTTACAACTCCCTCTTGAACCACAACAAACCATGGATTTTAAACATTATTAGACTCCAACATCTAGATGGAGGGAATGAGTTAACAGATGGGGTAAAGAAGAGTATTACTGTTTGAAAAGGTTTGATTTGTAATGACTATCTACCAAAATTCTCATCTCTGTAGGAGTCTTCCAAAATGTAAAACTCTCTGTAGTGACATTATCAAGTGGCTATTTTTTTTCCAGAAAAAAAAGGGGGGCAGGGAAGTGTACTCTTAACACAACCATAGGAAATGGATCCATCTTTAAGCATCCAAAGTGACAAGATCATTCTCTCAGGAAGGTAATACAGTAAACAAGATTAGCAAGCAGGTGTGATTAACTGAGTCTATCATAAGGGTGTATGATTCTTCACAACATACAGCACTGAGATAACTATCACCTTGAATTCCACATTAACACCCTGTGTAACACAATGTGAACATGACTGGATTTCCTTCAATTGACAGTTATAAATTGACAATTACCTAAGAGGAATTTTATGATGATAGAAAAGTTCAGCAACTTTTATAAAATCCACGGTATATTCTTGAGCAGGATCAATAAACAAAACCTAAAAAAAAGTAGACAGTCTATAATCACCATTTTAACACTTCAGAATTTTTATGAAATTGAAATTTAATATAATTTCTGTAACTGAAAGTATGAAATTCAAGGTACAATTTCTTAAAACTTTCTAGTAAAGAATTTTGAGGAATGTATATAAGTTTCACAGTTTATAAAGAATTTCTAAAAGCTACCCACCCAAATATAATAATACATGAAATTTAATCAGATTACTCATCTTCTTTTTGAAGCACAGCTCAAAGTAAATGTTTTTTGTTGTTTTTTTTTTTTACAGGAAGTGAAATACCTTATTCTAAGTATTCACTGGATTTTCTGTGATAAAGTTTTTAAAAAAGAAACAAATTGAATTTGACCAAAAAAATAATGGCTTAACATCTGCTGTAGGAACTAAGATATTCACTTCCTATGTGAAAAACTATAAAAGCCCTAGATGTTTTCTCCACAGTTTAAATTTCTATAAGGTTACTTAACACTGTAATAATGAACATTTATATGCACAGATTACAAAGTAGTATTTATGTATTTTTCCCTTAAATGTACTGAAATTTATTAATTCTTATAGAAGAAAAGTTTGATCAAATTCCTTTTAGAAAATTTAACAATAATCCATCAACTTAATATTGGTATTATAAAGGTACATGGGGATAAAACAATAAAAGGCAGGTTATGTGTCCCTGCTAGCTTGTGAAACCTAGTCAGCCATGCCACCTCAAGCTTATTACATTAGGCAAATACTTCCTTATTACTCAGATGCCTAACAGCAAGGTAGTACCAAAAAAACCAGTGATATCTTCATAAAAGATGCAGACAAAATTTCAAAATAGAAAACTCACCAAATTATGAAAATTACGCCTTATGAAAGGTATACTTCCAGGGAATATTGGTTTCAAAAGTTCCTGGTAACTTGAAGGCCATGTTAAATACATCTCATCAGTTTCTAAGTTATTAACCCACTAGAAAAGAATCCAGAAAGCTGTGAAAGCTATATTAATATTTAAATCATTTTCAAAGCCAAACCTGACTTTATCAAACAGTAAGTGAAATATACCTAAGATTTTCTACATTTCTGATTAAGTATAAGGAGCTAGATGAATATTCTGTAAGGAACAAACATTATGTGCAACAATTTTACATTCCCATATGGTAAAGCATCTGTCTACAATGTGGGAAACCCCGGTTCGATCCCTGGGTCGGGAAGATCCTCTGGAGAAGGAAATGGCAATCCACTCCAGTACTATTGCCTGGAAAATCCCATGGATAGAGGAGCTTGGTAGGCTACAGTCCATGGGGTCGCAAAGAGTTGAACACGACTGAGTGACTTCACTCACTATAGCCTTTTACGTTACATTCCCTTTGAAACAATTGACTATTTACTCATTTTTCATATTAAAAAATTAAACTGTATATTAAATAGTCTTCATAAACCATTTAAGGTATAAGAGGCAATGAGGTCATTCACCTCTCTAAAATTTAAAAGCTTGGACATAAGGAAAATAAAATGACTTAGAAAAATTAAATTTTTAAAACCAACACTTAGGACATCCAGTTCTAATCAAGGTGGAATAGCTTATGTTTAACTAGCCCTCTCTCCTGAAACAAGGACAACAGGAGGAGAAAACTACTGTTTAGAGGCTTGGAGGTACAGGTCAATCAACAATCAAGAACTAAGGAGTTACAACCCTTGAAAGCAGGAGGAACATGAGGCAAGCACCACATTCGCCTCAACTTTGTTCCCGGGGGCATTTTCACAACTGTAGTCTGAAGGAAGATAATTCAAACAGCAAATGACAGTCATATCTGGCTTTCCAATATGGAAAAGATATATGAGTATCTTATCCCCTTGGTGGTGAGTTAAATATATTTTTTTTATTTGAAGTGAGAAACCAGCATAATGCTTTATGCATCAGTCCCACTGAACTTGAATTAATGACTGGAGGTTGAGTAGCTTTTGATGTGGATCAAAATAGCTGAATGGGTTTATTTAAAATGCAGATTCTTTGGCACCACTTCATACCTACTAAATAATTCCCATTCAAAATAAGTGCCCTACATGATTCTTATGACAAATACTAAAGTTAGAAAGCTATAGAAATGACACAATTTATGGCCATGAGTGCTGGGTGAAGAAGGTGAGGTGATATCCGGATCCGTTTTGGAGAACTACTGAGACAACACGGGAAATCATGTTGACTAGGTCCACAGTCACTGACTGCTCTGTCTCTAGTCTCAGGTGAATATACACACAGAAGCAGCAACAGGAACTAGAAGGGCGCCTCACAAAGTCATGTGCAGAACTGGCACTGACAGTCCAAAGATCTACCTCCATCTGTTCTGCTGGTCATAACTCAGGCCTTGGCTATCCACTAGGCTTCCAAGATACTGAAAAGAAGATACTGTCATTTATTGATTAGAACCTGTAAAACAACCTCCTCAACATCCAGGGAGTTATACAAGTCAATAAAGAATCACAGGATAGGTCAATCTGTTAGAGGCTGATACTCATTCTGAGAGAAGCAAAGACTTATAGTTCACATCTTTTGAGTTCCTTTAGGGGAGTGACATTAGCTAAAACATTTGAGTAATAAATTCCAAAACTTCATCCTTATTAAAAAAAACATGGAAAAACTAGAAAATCTGTGGGAATGATCATTTTCAAAACGATGAAAACCAATCAAAAGTTTACAGCAACCCTGAGAGTGTTTACTCATGAAAAAAGGCTGAATCTCAGTAAGAACACTGAGATTTGTGGTATTGTAATAATTTACCTCAATCCCATATCCTGCTCTCAGTCTAAAGAGAAGCCTTGAAAATGACAGCTCACATTCCAGTACCAATATTGGAAGCAGGAGAATGGGCTTTATTCTGAAAGAATTGTAACTTTTTGTCTGAACTGTCTGGTGACTTCCTAGAAAACCTTCTGAAAAGTTTTGCCTTTACCCTGCCTCACCCATAATTTGCCTAGTATGAAAGCTGTTACTCTAATTTATGCAAAACATTTACTGGGAAATGTTTAGACACTCCTGAGATAATAGATAATGAGATACACGATGGAGTAACTACAAACCTAGTGAGGAAAGGTTGGGAAATGGGAAACAGGGCTTTGAGAGGTTCTGATGAATTCCTGGGAAGATACAAGGCCATGACTGAGAGAAGGCCCTACATTCTCACTTCTGGTTGACTTTCAAGCTCTATGCAAACAAGAATTGAATGCAGAGAATGCAGAGATGCAGACTGCCTGGCTGAATGTTCAGTGTGTGCTGCTCTCCCTCCCTCCACGTGTGACACACACAAAGCACCTCTGTCAAGATGCAAAGATTGGGAGATTTTCTGGTTCCAGGTATTTAAGTAAAATCTCGGTCCAGTAGTTAGCAGATGAATAGGCTAACCTAACAGAGATTTCTGTGGCCACACATGAAAAAGAATACAGACTCTATAAAATGAGTCACTATTAAACAACAGCAAACAGCAATAATCACAAATCCCAGGGAGGGGTGAGAATCTGATGTCCAGGAAGTGCCACAGTATTCAGTATTTCAACAACAAAAAAATAAAAGGCAATGAAAAATTCTAAATTAAACATAAGGAAACAATTCCATTTACAGTAACATCAAAAAGTGTAAAATACTTAAAAATAATTTAACTAACCCTGAAACTTACACTGAAAGCTGCAAAACACTGTTGAAAGAAATTATGCTAAATAAATGGAAAGGCATCTCACATTCACAGATTGGAAGATGTCTAAATAGCAACTGTAATATGTATAAATGGCAATATTCCTTAAACAATTTATTGATTCAACAAAATCTCAATAAAAATTCCAGCTTCTTTTTTTTTTTTTTTTACAGAAATGGACAAGCTCATTCCATAATTCAAAAAGAAAGGAAAAAGGTGTAAAATGCCAAGACAATCTTAAAGATGAAGAATAAAGTTGTAGGACTCATAATTTAGAATTTTTAAAGTCACTACAAAGCTACAGTAAAAAAAAATAAACAAACAGTCTGATGCTGGAATAAGGATAAGATAAAGATCAACAGAACTGAACTCAAAGTCCAGAAATAAACTCACATGTCTAGTCAACTGATTAACAGCATCATTACCAGATGAGGACAGGGAAATTTGCCTTTATGACTGTGGGGTGTGGTTGTCAAGTTACACTCTTAACTAAAGTGCAGAATATAGTTGTAGGGGTAGTTTTGCTACCCCTACAATATGACCAAACACCCCATCACTGTGGGTGGTCTGGCACCTTGAACTAAAAAGAAATTACAATCCAGAGGAGCCAAACACATAATCCTATGATAGTTTTCACTGACTCTTCACATACCTGAGGTACTATATAAAGGCTGCAAACGCACAGCAATTAAAGTAGATAAAATCTAAATTGTGACTCCTGAAGTCTGAGACAGAGAAACCTGAAATCATAAGTCAGGGATGGAAGAAAACTAATGACCCTTAAGTTCTTCCTCAATTCTCAACCAGACTTTTAAGAAATAAACTGCCAACCCCTCATATTTTGAGGGGGAGGGTATAAACACAGAAATCAGAAATGACTTAACTCAGAGGCTCAGCTTTGTCCGTAAAGACAAAAAAGTAAGCAGAGAGACAGATTCGGGGAAAAAAGAATTTAAAGCAAAGTACTGCATTCATTCATGAATAACTTTGTTTTGATATTAAGATATTTAACATTTTTTTTTTGCTTACTTCCTATTAAATAAGATCTGATGTATGTTGATGGTATGTAACAAAGTCCTGGAGTGGGGGGGGGGGCACCTACATTCCACTGGAAGAAGATTATAAACGAATACATATCATAACGGGTGGTAGCAAATACTATGAAGCAAAAATAAAGTTTATGTGTGAGCTAATTTTGCTGCTCTAACAGACCAAGTTGAACAGTGCTGAGACCTCGGAGCTCTGCATTTTGTGCCAGTTAATCTTTTTGGAGGTAGCTAGAGAATTAAGTCTCAGGAACAATTTTCTATTCAGACAGGCACTTTCCAAGTGGAAAAATAGAAGCATTTAAGACATAAAGCTTCCCTTAATAGTACATAAAAAAGATACTTTAAAAATTACTAGTCTTAGAAGGAATGAAATTCTTATACATGCTACAATATGGATGAACCTTGAAAACATCATAGTGAGTGAAATAAGTCAGGCATAATTGGACAAATATCATATGACTACCCTTACATGCAGTATGGGAATAGGCAGATTCACAGAGACAAAAAGTAGAACAGAGGTTACCAGGCACTTAAGGGAGAAGGGAATGGGTGTCTATTTGAAATGATGAAGTTCTAGAAACAGATAATGGTGACAGTTGGACAAGACTGTGAATATATTTAATGCCAATGAATTATAGACTTAAAATGCTTAACAGAGCATTACCCTATATTATATTTTACCTCAATAAAAATTACTTCCAAGAAGTTCTTTGGAAAAGAACGCCTCCTCAAAGTGTCCAAGAGCTGGGCAAGAGAGGAGTCTTTATAGCATACAGGCGGAGACTCTGTGGGCAGTGCGGGCAGTGGGAACAGCATCAGGGGACTGCTCCCCCCACGTGACTGACCATCTTCCATAGCCAACCTTGGAGGATAAGGATGCTATTTCATAAATGGAGTTGGAAAGTTTCTTTACAGGTCTATTACTTATGTTCAGAATAGCTTTGAAAATTACTCCCCTCATTTTATCTCACCTCCAGAATTTTTCTGAAAATGGTCAAAAGCATAAATGCTTAAAAAAAAAGACACAAAGTATTAAAGTAACTAACATGGTCATTCCTCTTACTGATAAAGACATTATTAGAAATAGATATCTGTTATTGAGTATAAAGACATCCAAGTAAGAGTAAAATTAAGCCAGTGAGAGGACATGGTCTAAAGACTAGTTAAAAAAAAAAAACCTGGAGCCAACAAACAAGAAACTTATAAAACTGTCCTAGAAGATACAATGGTCCAACTAACAAATAACGAATGTAGTTTGTTTTCAGTGTGAGGTCTCTGATGTTCAGGGAACGCAGCAGTCCTTCGGTGCTGTTATCATTCCCTGATTCCTGGATGGCTGACCAACTCTATAGGTGGGAAGATTGTTCTGGCAGGAAAAGGAGGAAGTAAGCCATTTCCACCTATTAGGCCATACCATAGACTATTTTTGTGCTTTAAAGAAGGAAAAGTGATGTGATCAGATTTCAAAAAAATTCACTTAGGCTGTAATACATGGACCAGAACATCAGGAAGCCACTGCAAATTGTTCGGCAAGATTTTCACTATATTAAGGTGGTATTCGTATATTCCTGAGATATCAACCATTTGGTATTTTGTTGCTGCTGTTGCTTAGGCAGTTATTCTGTTGTTCTCGTTTTGTTTTATCTTTACAGCTGGAAAGGATACTGAATGAGCTGAGTAGATATTCTCCTGAGGAAGTACAGAGAATACAAGAAAGGGGAAAGGAAGATCTACAGGGAGAGGGAATGAGTCTGTAGTTTTACTTTTTCTTCTCACTGAGTTTTACTTTTTATTCTTACTCCTATAACCTCTTTCAAAATGCTTAAATTAATTCTAAAGTCTGCCAATATCTGGTTTTAAGTCTTAAGTCTACTAAAAGTTTTAAAGTGAGAAATTACAGGGGCACTTACCATGATAGAAGAATGTCTAATATCTAGTGCATAGGTATCATCCCAACTATGTACACTTAATTTTAAAAACTTGCTCATATCTTCTCCTTTGATCCCAAGACTGTGAAGGCCATTCATCATTTTTCCTTCCAGTTTCAGCATATCCAAAAGACTTCAGGTTTAAAGAAAAGAAATGTTTTACTTTGATTTGCCAAAATTTTTTATTAAATCCTTTAAAGTTCATAGATATCTCAAAGCATTAGAAACAAGTTTTTATGGTATTTTTATTAACAGCACAAAAACACATTATTAAACTCATTAACAAACAGGACAAGAATTTCTAATTAGTTATCTAATTAAATTAATTCTAAAGTCTGCCAATATCTGGTTTTAAGTCTTAAGTCTACTAAAAGTTTTAAAGTGAGAAATTACAGGGGCACTTACCATGATAGAAGAATGTCTAATATCTAGTGCATAGATATCAAGAAACAAGTTTTTATGGTATTTTTATTAACAGCACAAAAACACATTATTAAACTCATTAACAAACAGGACAAGAATTTCTAATTAGTTATCTAGTGTAAACTATATTGAGTTTTTTTAAAGTTATAACAAAATCTTCCTTAAAGGGCAAGACATTAAGGTATATATATATTATATTCCTTCACCAAGGAAGTGAAAATAGTCATTCCTGAGGCAAGCCAAAAATGAAAGGAAAAAATACAGTAGAGGTTACTCTCTTGATACAAAAAACAAGATCAAACATGACCTAAAATACAAAGTTTCATAAAAGCATGAAAATTCACATATGTTTAGAATACATATTAAAATTTCTAATTGCATATACAATAATTTGACAGCTCTTAGTACTACTAATGTTAGAAAGTATTATTGCTAAAAGTAACAAATCATCAATAAATGACCTTATTGACAAAGAGTCAGAGCAATTTGATACTTTAAACCACTGCTTATCAAGTTCACTCTGGGTCTCATAACAACCTCAGGAAGTCTCAAGAGATGCCAGTGAGGCTCAGAGAGATGAAACCTCCTGCCCAGGAACTTAGCCAGTGGACTCACAGAGCTGAGACATGAAGGCCATCTGCAAAGATAGGTAAGGCTGTACAGACCATGGTAAAGCATGTTCATGTTGGGGAAGGTAAAAATCTACTAGGCAAGGAGGAATTCTGATTATTACTTTTTTGAAAACAAGTATTTGTATTTATTATATTTAACCCAAGTGCTTCATTCAAAACTCCATTCATGGAAACCACCTTGCCTTTCAGAAATGAACAGAATCGGAATAAAGTGATATATTGGCTTTAGATATAGTTCTTCAGGAGGACTATAGAAATCTACATTTAAAGAGTAGAGAGCTAATATCTAAACTCCTAAGAAGGTTGTTTTGGAAGTATTTCAAGCTGGCCTGTATGACAACCGCACAGCATGTCTGTATCCTAGACAGTTCTGACTGTATTACAAAGCAGACATTTTACCATTCCCTTCAAATGTATTAGAAGATGAATGTGATTAAAAAAAAAGCACCACCTTGAATATCATAAATTACCAATAATAAGATTTGGTTGGGGCTATAACACTACACTGGTGTGGCTTCTTAAAGTTCTTAATCCCTTTAGTCTGAATTTTCTCATTTGTAAAATAAGAACTGTGGATGGCACTGCCAATGTTCTCTCCATTTAAAAAATGTTATGATGCTTATTGAAGAGATACTTTTAATGTGATAGAATTATAATACTCTTCATAGCTTCTGTAACTACCATCTTTGTTATCACTACGTAGTTTTCAAGGAAACCTATCAACAGAAAAACTAGATAGAGCTACATGGTACGGTACCCTGAAAAGGGCATGAGATTTCAAACCCTGAAACTATTTGCTAGTTGTGTCCCTATCTTTATGTGAGATCTCAGTCTTTGCTTCCCCATACATAAAAAGAGAACAGCAATAATCACCTGATAGAGTATTACGACTAAATGAATTTACTACTAAGTACACAGTTGCTCTCAACAGCACCAGTTTCTTCCTTGCTCTTTTCAAATATTGAATTTTGAATACAAAATTTAAAAAAAAAACTGGTTCTTGAAATATGATAGGTTTATCAGGAAAACTGGATTGTTAAATAATACAAAACTATTTTTCATGCTTCTCTTTTAATAGTTACTAGGAAAACAATAGAATGGAAAAGACTACAGATATCTCGTCAAGAAAATTAGAGATACCAAGGGAACTTTTCATGCAAAGATGGGCACAATAAATGACAGAAAAGATATGGAGCTAACAAAAGCACAAGATATTAAGAAGAGGTGGCAAGAATACTCAGAAGAACTATACAAAAAAGATCTTCACAACCAAGATAATCATGATGGTGTGATCACTCACCCAGAGCCAGACATCCTGGAATGCGAAGTCAAGTGCGCCTTAGGAAGGATCATTACAAACAAAGCTAGTGGAGGTGATGGAATTCCAGTTGAGCTATTTCAAATCCTGAAAGATGATGCTGTGAAAGTGCTGCACTCCATATGCCAGCAAATTCGGAAAACTCAGCAGTGGCCACAGGACTGGAAAAGGTCAGTTTTCATTCCAATCCAAAAGAAAGGCAATGCCAAAGAATGCTCAAACTACTGCACAATTGCACTCATCTCACACACTAGTGAAGTAATGCTCAAAATTCTCCAAGCCAGGCTTCAACAGTATGTGAACCATGAACTTCCAGATGTTCAAGCTGGTTTTAGAAAAGGCAGAGGAACCAGAGATCAAATTGCCAACATCTGCTGGATCACTGAAAATGCGAGAGAGTTCCAGAAAAACATCTACTTCTGCTTCACTGACTATGCCAAAGCCTTTGACTGTGTGGATCACAATAAGCTGTGGAAAATTCTGAAAGAGATGGGAATCCAGACCACCTGACCTCCCTCTTGAGAAACCTGTACACAGGTCAGGAAGCAACAGTTAGAACTGGACATGGAACAACAGACTGGTTCCAAATTGGGAAAGGAATATGTCAACACTGTATACTGTCACCCTGCTTATTTAACTTCTATGCAGAATACATCATGAGAACTGCTGGACTGGATGAAGCACAAGCTGGAAGCAACATTTCTGGGAGAAATATCAATGACCTCAGATAAGCAGATGACACCACCCTTATGGCGGAAAGCAAAGAGAAATTAAAAAGCCTCTTGATGAAAGTGAAAGAGGAGAGTGAAAAAGTTGGCTTAAAACTCAACATTAAGAAAACTAAGATC
Source organism: Budorcas taxicolor (assembly GCF_023091745.1). NCBI lineage: Eukaryota > Metazoa > Chordata > Mammalia > Artiodactyla > Bovidae > Budorcas > Budorcas taxicolor. The sequence goes on from NC_068921.1 coordinate 73,452,669, forward strand.
ATGGCATCTGGTCCCACCACTTCATGGCTAACAGATGGGGGAAAATTGGAAACCATGATAGAATTTATTTTGGGGGGCTCCAAAATCACTGCAGATGGTGACTGCAGCCATGAAATTAAAAGATGCCTACTCCTTGGAAGAAAAGTTATGACCAACCCAGACAGCATATTATAAAGCAGAGACATTACTTTGCCAACAAAGGTCTGTCTAGTCAAGGCTATGGTTTTTCCAGTAGTCATGTATGGATGTGAGAGTTGGACTATAAAGAAAGCTGAGCGCCAAAGAATTGATCCTTTTGAACTGTGGTGTTGGAGAAGACTCCTGAGAGCCCCTTAGACTGCAAGAAGATCCAACCAGTCCACCCTAAAGGAAATCAGTCCTGAATATTCATTGGAAGGATTGATGCTGAAGCTGAAACTCCCAATACTTTGGCCACCTGATGTGAAGAACTGACTTATTGGAAAAGACCCTGATGCTGGGAAAGACTGAAGGAGAGAGAAGGGGACGACAGAGGATGAGATGCTGGATGACATCATCGACTCAATGGACATGAGTTTGAGTAAACTCTGAGAGTTGGTGATGGACAGGGAGGCCTGGTGTGCTGCAGTCCATGGGGTCACAAAGAGTCAGACACAACTGAGCAACTGAACTGATCATTAAATTTGCTTAGAATCTTTCACTGGCTTCTCCTGCCTTCAAGATAAAAGGCCAAAATGTGAAACCTGGTTCCACAATCTTTGTCCACCTGTGCAACCTAAGTACCTTCCAGCTCTTCACTGCATACTCTGGCCATATTAGACCATGCATTTTCTCAAATATGTCATGTTTGCAGAACCTCCACTCTCTACTCTACCTGATTCATCCTTAAATATCACTTCCTTGAAGAAAACTGATATCCATTGTCCCCATCGAGAACAAGTTTAAAACTCTCAAAGCACTACACTTTATCTTTTAGAAACCTTATCACAATGTAATTATTACTAAATTTCAATTATCCCACTAGACCCTAAATTCTGTTTAGGACATTTCTGTCTTGTTCACCACTATACCCCCAATATCTAGCAGTCTCTATACCACAGAAAGCATTCAGACATTAGCCAAATGGAAATTTATTATTGAACTGATTTTACCACATTGAATTTTAAAGCTGCCTGCATTACAGATACATATTTATCCAGAGATCAAACTGTGAGCCAGACAACTTCACTAAGATACAGAAAAATTACACAAGTGGGACAATCAAGACACCTTTGTGACCTCTTTCTTTCTGGTAGTTATACTGTACTGACATCACTCAAGTCTGAACAGGCTGGCTATCAAAATAAGTAACATCCAATATGTTACCAGAGTTAATTTCTTGGGCGGTTCTACTTGACCAGAGTCTCGTCCACTCTGGGGCTGGGGTAACTATTAAGTAGCTCTATGGTAGATGTAGCTAAGGTAGATACATAAAACACATATATGGAACTCCTCAGATTTATTTGGTCGGTGTTGGAGAAGACTCTTGAGAGTCCCTTAGACTGCAAGGAGATCCAACCAGTCCATTCTGAAGGAGATCAACCCTGGGATTTCTTTGGAAGGAATGATGCTAAAGCTGAAACTCCAGTACTTTGGCCACCTCATGCAAAGAACTGACTCATTGGAAAAGACTCTGATGCTGGGAGCGATTGGGGGCAGGAGAAGAAGGGGACGACCGAGGATGAGATGGCTGGATGGCATCACTGACTCAATGGACGTGAGTCTGAGTGAACTCCAGGAGTTGGTGATGGACAGGGAGCCCTGGCATGCTGCGATTCATGGGGTCGCAAAGAGTTGGACACGACTGAGCGACTGGACTGAACTGATGTGCCTTCTTCCCTAGTCACTGCCCCTGCCTCCTACTGCCCTAGTCTCCCTGGAGGTGAGAGTCAGGCTTGGGCACACGCTGTGTGACCCAGTGCTGACCTGACCCTAAGCATGAGGGCTTTGGCTCCTCTGGGATCACAGGAAGAAAGGTTGCGCTGTGGGCATGACATCAGTTCTCCACAACCCCAAAATGCAGAAGATAGGAAGAAAGAGAAAAATTATGTTTCCTTCACTTTCGTGCCCCAAATTCTACAGTACTGGTTGCACAGCACCTCTCTCCAAATCTAGGACATAACCTCAATATTAGGACATGGTCCTTCCTCTCCTCTTTCTTGCATCATTTTCTTCCATTCATCAGCCTCTTCACACTGTTTTTTATCTGACATTCTCTGATCTTTCCTGAGAACCTCTTTCTTTGATTGTGATATAAATATCCTCATATATTTTCTTTTCTCTCCTTTAAGGGAATTACAGTAGTTTCAACTAGTGATCCCAACAAGAAGGAACAAAAATGTATCACACATCGTGCAGATCACTAATTACCAGGTGAGGACCCAAGAGGGTTCTATTTCTCAAATAACCTGTAGCCTTTCCATTGATAAATTACATCTCAAAGTGTTCCTGCTATAAAAATTTCCCCATACAATGCCACAGAAAACTTCAAAATCTACCTGCCAATTCTGCCCTCTTTTAAATCTATTTTCACTGTTCTTGAGCACAGATGTAATTTCTGTACTTTGAAGCTTACAGCCAGGAGCTAACAACTGCTCTTCTCTATGTGTAGTATCTATCCTTCACATCTTAGATTAGCATTTTCCCAATATTAGGTGCAAAAACTCAACTAAATAAAGATAAAAACTTCACTTGAAATCAACTTCTCAATCTTTCCTGTGTTTTCCTATATATTTCTAAACTTGCTAAGAAAATGAAAGTTTACATTCAAAAAAAGCAAACTGAATTCAATTAAAACTAAATATTTGAAATAAAGTATTGTGTTTACTAAATTCATCTCATATTCTAATTATGAATTTTTAAAGTAGTTTTATGACTCTCTTTAAAAGTAAAATAAATTCACTTTGATTTGTCTTCTGTGGCCCACGGCTTTTCATTTACAGCTTAATGGCCACGATAAATACAAGACTTTCTAATTCTGCACTAGAGTATTTTGGGGAACTTTTTTGACCTAAAGAGACAGTATCGAGCAATCTATCATTTCCTTCTTTTGGCCACACCGTGCTGCATCAGGGATCTTAGTTCCCCAACCAGGGATCAAATCTATGCTCCCGGCACTGGGAGCATAAAGTCTTAACCACTGGACTTCCAGGCAAGTCCCTAGCAATCTAACATTTCAAGTTTACTTTCTGATGGATACAAGCACTTAAAATTCTTCCTGCTGGTTTCTTTATTCTGCGAAAACATCTCATACTCCTTTCACATCTTTCCTGAAGGGTACAACTCCCTAGCTACTCAGCGCTGGCCCAAGAAACATTCAAGCTAATGATAGACCTAAAAGGCAGAGGAACCAGAGATCAAATTGCCAACATCCGCTGGATCATGGAAAAAGCAAGAGAGTTCCAGAAAAACATCTACTTCTGCTTTATTGACTATGCCAAAGCCTTTGACTGTGTGAATCACAAGAAACTGTGGAAAATTCTGAAAGAGATGGGAATACCAGACCACTGGATCTGCCTCTTGAGAAATCTATATGCAGGTCAGGAAGCAGCAGTTACAACTGGACATGGAACAACAGACTGGTTCCAAATAGGAAAAGGAGTATGTCAAGGCTGTATATTGTCACCCTGCTTATTTAACTTATATGCAGAGTACATCATGAGAAACGCTGGGCTGGAAGAAACACAAGCTGGAATCAAGATTGCTGGGAGAAATATCAATAACCTCAGATATGCAGATGACACCACCCTTATGGCAGAAAGTGAAGAGGAGCTAAAAAGCCTCTTGATGAAAGTGAAAGAGGAGAGCGAAAAAGTTGGCTTAAAGCTCAACATTCGGAAAACGAGGATCATGGCATCTGGTCCCATCACTTTATGGGAAATTGATGGGGAAACAATAGAAACAGCGTCAGACTTTAATTTTGGGGGCTCCAAAATCACTGCAGATGGTGACTGCAGCCATGAAATTAAAAGACACTTACTCCTTGAAAGAAAAGTTATGACCAACCTAGATAGTATATTCAAAAGCAGAGACATTACTTTGCCGACTAAGGTCCGTCTCGTCAAGGCTATGGTTCTTCCTGTGGTCATGTGTGGATGTGAGAGTTGGACTATAAAGAAAGCTGAGCACAGAAGAATTGATGCTTTTGAACTGTGGTGTTGGAGAAGACTCTTGAGAGTCCCTTGGACTGCAAGGAGATCCAACCAGTCCATTCTGAAGGAGATCAACCCTGGGATTTCTTTGGATGGAATGATGCTAAAGCTGAAACTCCAGTACTTTGGCCACCTCATGCGAAGAGTTGACTCATTGGAAAAGACTCTGATGCTGGGAGGGATTGGGGACAGGAGGAGAAGGGGACGACCGAGGATGAGATGGCTGGATGGCATCACTGATCGATGGACGTGAGTCTGAGTGAACTCTGGGAGATGGTGATGGACAGGGTGGCCTGGCGTGCTGTGATTCATGGGGTTGCAAAGAGTCGGACACGACTGAGCAACTGAACTGAACTGAACTTGTCAATTAAAGATAGTTTCAAATAATAGGACAAGAATAACTCTAGGATTCAGAAACTTCAATTTTATCATCTGAATAAATTTCTCCAAGGTATCTTTCAGCTCTGATATTCAAAGACACTTAGAATATTCTATCAAAATAACAGAGTTGCTTTGCAAAATCAAATAGATGTATTTGCTTTAAAGTGAATATCTGCATTTCAACAAATACTAAATTCAGAACAAAAGTGCACCTTTACACATAAACCAGAGTTTGTATCAGTAATTTAATACTTACCTAAAAGGATCATAGGAATCCATATCAACATGAAGTCCATTTATATACAGACCAGCATCACCTGGCTGAATATTAAATTTATCTTGAAGATGCTGGAAATAGAGAAAATAATTAACCAAATGATATAACAATAGTTGATCTGCGTCAGGAGTTGGCAAACTATTTCTATTGAGTTGGATAGCAAATATTTTTCGGTTTGCCAACTACTCAACTCCATCCTGCAGCCCAAAAGCACCACTTCTAATCAACAAATGAGCATGATTATGTTCTAAAAAAACTTTCATGCATTATGACAGGCCGCAGCCCATATTTGGCCTTTGGGTAGTACTGCCCACACTTGATGGGAATCTTATAAAAGGTTAGAGAGACAATACTTGAGTATTTTGATTTTGTAATATGTGATATTAATTTCCTAATGCTACAACTACTACTTACCTATTACATTTTATACTGTATGTGCATATGCACACAAACACTTAGCATTTGACAGCTGGCACATTCCTATTCTTTGATAGCCCAGAACTCAAAACTTTGGTGTATGTGTAAAGATTTAGCAATTACTCTAAATTCATAAGTTTCCATGAAAGAAGTGTTTCAATGTTCACTTTTAGTTAACTAAAACTTAACTTTTTTAATTGATATAAATACTGATATAAAAATTCTAATATCTTATGCTTTCAAATGTTATCAAGAATTTTTATAATTTTGATGTATTTTTTCTTCTACTTAAGAGTAAACAGGTTTTAACGTCAAGTGAATAAACTTTTTCTGACTTTGTTATTGATTTCTAGTTTGCACTGAGACTGAGAATTTTTTCCTATTTATTCCACTTTCTGGAATTTTTGCAATTACTACTTTCCCTTGGTCTTCTATATCTTTACTTACTTTCTGACCATTTCATTAGTCTTAGAGAGGTAAATTATACTTCTCCTTCCATTTCCTGTAGTTTGTTTCATGATGGTGCTGCAGTGTTTTGATGTAAAGATATCTTCAACTTCTCTATTTTCATTAGGAATTGTATCCGTTAGTGTTATAAAGGGCCATTTTTTGTCACTGATATTTTTATTTTTTTTGTCATTAATATTTTTAGAACAGAATTTGGCTTCATGGCATTTTAAGATCATACCCTTAGAACATAGTATTTGCTTGATATACCTCTGCACATTCTTTCATTTTTGACATTTCTGAATCATGTTAAGGGTTTTTATTTCACATACAAACATTAGGTGTCTGTTTCACACCTAATGAAACAAACAGAAAAATTTTGCTAATATGTTAAGCTTATTTACATTTATTGATATCCTAGACTTGGTTAGTCTCAAATGGGATTCTTTCATGCTGTTTACTCTTTCAAGATGCATCTTTAAAGTTCTCTTTTTTTTTTTTTTCTTGTTCACTCAGCTCTCTTCATGCTTCGGAAGATTTAGACTTTTCTCTACTAGTTACTATCAAACGTGTATATTTATTTAATACCCTCCATCATCTTTTTAATCAATAGCTAACGATTTGTTACTAAAAATAATAGAATAAGCCTTTAAACTTTTCCTGCTGCTTTTCCTCTTGGACAACCCAATTTTACTCAATAGTTTTACAGTCATTAGTGGTTAGTCGAACCCAGGTCTCCCACATTGCAGGCGGATTCTTTACCATCAGAGCCACCATGGAAGCTCAAGAATCCCATTTGGTCTTTCCAATTATCTCTTTTACTTCCACAATATCACCTCTTAAACCTCATGAAACTCTTCAGCCTCTGGAATCAAAATCACACAGAGCAAAGCTTTGATGACCAGGAACACCCATTTTGGACTCTTAACTGAGCAAAAAATAAATTGGATTATGCGATGCCACTGATACACTGGCATTCCTTTCTTTTCCCTTCTTTCCCAATCTCTCTTCCTTCTTGTAAGTGGCATTATTCAAAAAACAAGAATTCTTATAAAAAATGCATTTTGCTTGAAGAATGGTGAGAGCAATTAGGAAAATTACAGAAAGGAGTAATACTTAGTTTTAAAGGATAAGCAAGAATTTGTTAGGTGGTCAGTGAAGCAAAGAACATCCCAGGAAGGGATGATGTGCTGTGGCTTCTATCACTTGGTCTCCAATGAACCATGCATCTACTTCATTATCATCATCAAAACAGCCTGTATTTACTAAGAGCTTATTCTGTCTTGGTGTGACGGACACTGTTAACTGGCTAACCTAGCATCATCTCTGGGCCACTTCTCCTCTGATTGCCTCAATTACTAGAAAAGTAAAAGACACCTGCTCCTTGGAAGAAAAGCTATGACCAACCTAGACAACATATTAAAAAGCAGAGACATTACTTTGCCAACAAAGGTCAGTCTAATCAAAGCTATGATTTTTTCAGTAGTCATGTATGGATGTGAGATTTGGATTACAAAGAAATCTGAGCACCTAAGAACTGATCCTTTTGAACTGTGATGTTGGAGAAGACTCTTGAGAGTCCCTTGGACTGCCAGGAGATCCAACCAGTCCATCCTAAAGGAAATCAGTCCTGAATATTCATTGGAAGGACTGATGCTGAAGCTGAAACTCCAATACTTTGGCCACCTGATACAAAGAACTGACTCACTGGAAAAAATCCTGATGCTGGGAAAGATTGAAGGCGGGAGGAGAAAGGGATGACAGAGGATGAGATGGTTGGATGGCATCACTGACTCAATGGACATGAGTTTGAGTAAGCTCTGGGAGTTGGTGATGGACAGGGAAGCCTGGCGTGCTGCAGTTCATGGGGTCGCAAAGAGTCAGACCCGACTGAGCGACTGAACGAAACAGCACTTTCCTAGTTCCCTCGTAGCTAGGAAGAACCACATTACAAAATTCTGGCCTATGAGACAGAAGTGAAAGTTGGCTGAAGTGTTCTAGGAAGGCTTTAGTCAAGATGAACATGGTTGATCTTCCTACCTCTTTCTGCTTTAAATATAGATAAGCAGTTTGGAACTGTGGCAGCCATTTTGCAACCATAAAAGAAAAAAAAAAAAAAACATGTCTGTGGCAACCTACTTTGAGACTTCTTTTTAATGTGAGAAAAATGAACTCCTACTGTTTAAGGCCCTGTGTGCCTGGCATTCTATTACTTAAAGCCAAATTAAGTCCTATGTAACAAAGCCAGGCAGTGTTCTCAAGCACTTCCTAAGTATTTACACAATTAGGATCACTTAGAGTCTTGAGGTAGGTAATTTAAGAGAGCATTTAGCAGAATCTTATCAAATTTATGATCATTTGTGTACTATATGCTATAGGATTCAGTAACAGTCCAGTGGTTTAAATTTTTCTCAATCTTCACAAGCTTTTAGGCAAAACTTTTATAGAAAACAGAAGAATTATCTCATGGCCTTTATTCTCTATTTTGTGAAGAAAACCATATAGCATGGGCAGAAAATTTGGAGTATGTAAGGTTAATGAGAAAGTAAGTAGGATCTATGTCAGGAAAGATTGGACAGAATAACAAACTGTATATAAAGCAGACAATTTAAAAATGGAACAGCCTGTTTTAATCATCAAAAAGTACAAGCTAATATTTTTTCTATGAAAATTAAAGATCCAAAGTCTAAAATACAGTGTTATTAGTTTAGTAAATTTCTTTAAAAAAGGAGTTCAAACTAACCTTTTGATTTTCCTGTATTTCCTCCCTCATAAGCTGATTTACAGCAATTCTGGTCAGAGATCTGGGAACATAAATAGAGATACAATTCATTCTTCCTTAAATGTTTAGGACTAAACTATGATTCAATGCAAGATAATACTCTGGATGAGAAACTAAAAATTCTAAAGGCATTATAACTGAGAAGCACACATTTCCATACAGCCTATTTGATGGATGGAACAATGGCTTTCACTTGACAAGGTATTTGATTCATGTGGAACAGAGGTTGTAAAAAAGTTCATGCACACCCACGGCATGCATTATATACTATCAGGGCTTGTTTACTACTAGGTATTTATTTTTCAAGTATTCTTGATTGAAAATGTTATTTTGTGTTGTTTTGCCCATAGGGAGAAATTCTGCATGAAATTACCACTGTCATTATATGTGTTGCTGCAAATAAGAAATTTTAGAATATTTTTACATAAAGAATTTTGGTTAAGCTGGGATCTATACTGGAGTATATAAGCTCTAAAATACTGATAATATTGACTTCATATATTTACTCTTGAAGAGCTTATAACTCCTTTATAATTTAAAAACAGCACAAATGTTTTTTAAATAAGTCTATTGATTATATTTATTTGACCTAATAACGCCTAATGCTTATTTATCTGCCAATTTTATGCATAGAAGAAAGATTTAAAAGTTAAAAGACTGTTAATTCAAAGTTGACATTAAGTAAAACTCAAACAGAAAGGGTATCTTAAAACAACCCATAATAAGTGTGTATTCTTTCCTAAAATTTGGCAGCATTTGAGATAAAACTGCAACTGAAAATTTGATAATACAAACTTTTTCATTCACTTATCAAGTATTTCATTTCAATGAACATTTCCTGGTTGTCTACCGAGTGACTTTTTTTTTAAAGAAAAATAAAAACCTTTTATTAAGTCTGAACATAGAGACAAGATTTTTAGCCTTGAGCATTAATTATGGCTGCGCCATTGATGGGGTCTGGAGGAAACCAATTCAATTGTTTCATCCTCAGACTGAGGAAGCTTCCACAAGTTCATGGTGTAATGAATTATCAGAGTAACTGGAGAGATGTGATGAAGAGTTCTATTTTGTAGTATGTAACAACACGCATGCACAAGACAATATTTTGCTCTAGTTTAAAAACCCCAATATATAGAATAGAGACCCTCATTTTACAAACACTATAGAAACCAGAATTAACTGACATCATTAGGTTGAATGAAATCAGCCATTTTCATAAAATTTATTTAATGGAAAGAGTCCTGCCTTTCATCCAATCAATAACCTTTAATATACCTGGCTTTTATGGGGAAGTTCTGTGAAATGTCTTTCATTAATTTTATGGCATCATAAACTGGAGTGGACATTATTTGAGAAGCTGCTTGAAAACTAAGATCTGGAAGAAAAGAAAATATCATTAAAGAAACTGACATGTTAGACCTTAATAGATATTTCCATGTAATTTAAATAACCCTTCTTACCATGCATTCATATATAGACACATTAAAAAACACTCATACTTACCATTATTCAGAACTTTTAAATGAAATGGAAAGCTATCACTTCTATCCAATTAAGATAAGTTTTACACTTACCTTTACTGATAAAATCTGAGACAGTGTAAATAACAAGTAAATGAATATAATATTATCAGAGTCCATTACCAGCTTTTGCTTTTTTCTAAACTGTTCCATACCTAGATGACTCAAATTGTTATTTAAGTCTTTCACTTTGCCTCTCAAATCCAGATTCTCATATTTTTAACTGTCTTCTTGGTTTTACCACTTGGATACTTCAAAAGCAGCATGTTCAGTAACAAATCTGTGATATTCCTGCCCAACTTTGTCCAAATCTAGTCCTCTTTGGTCTTCTCTTTACAACAAATTCACCACTGTCCATCCAGCTGGGTAAACCATGAATCCAGCAGTTGTTCCTGGTGTCTCTTCTCCCTCACACTCCATTTTCAGCATTCATAAAGGTCTTTGATACTCTCTCTAAATAACCTACCCTCGAATTTATTCCAAACCTTTCTCAGACCTCTATTCAATTACCCCTTCTTGAGGAAGCCTCCTTTTTCTGTTACCCCTTCTCTGCCCCATCTCACCACTCGGATCTTCCTGACATATGCTTTTCTTAATTTTTTGTTCCTTTATTCTGCAGCAATTGTGATAGTGATTTTTACACTGGTTTTTAAAATTGTTTATGTTTATCCAACATCCTTTGAAGAAACATGATGTCTGTTTTAGCTCTTTTTACCTTTGGAATATGTGTTTTTCAAAGTGTCAGTTGCAACCCATTAGTTAGTAGTGAAATCAGATTAATGGGTAATGTGAAGGTTTTTTTAATCACATGAAACAGGGTATAATAAAAGAAAGTTTTATCAGAATTAATAAAATGTAGTATTTGGCTTCCCTGAGAGCTCAGTTGGTAAAGAATCCACCTGCAATGTAGGAGACCCTGGTTTGATTCCTGGGTAGGGAAGATCCGCTGGAGAAGGAATAGGCTACCCACTCCAGTATTGTTGAGCTTCCTTTGTGGCTCAGCTGGTAAAGAATCAGTCTACAATGAGGGAGACCTGGGTTCTATCCCTGGTTGGGAAGATCCCCTGGAGAAGGGAAAGGCTACCCTCTCCAGTATTCTGGCCTGGAAAATTCCATGCACTGTATAGTCCATGGGGTCACAAAGAGGCAGACACACTGAGCGGCTTTCACGTTCACTTCTAGTAAACATATATGGGGCTTCCCTGATGGCTCAGATGGTAAAGAATCTGCCTGCAATGCAGGAGACCTGGGTTTCATCCCTGGGTTGGGAAGATCTCCTGGAGAAGGGAATGGCTACCCAATCCAGTATTCTTGCCTGGAAAAAGCCAGGGACAGAGGAACCTGGTCAGCTACAGTCCAGGAGGTCGCAGAGACTCGGACACGACTGAGCGACTAACACACATATACACACACAGTAAGCATACATATCTGTAGTGAAGTTTTTTTTTTTTAGTTTTAAGTGTATCTATGTATTAACACATTATATATTTGTTGTATGGGTCTTGATATAAAATATATTTCCTACTCCAGGTGTCAGCCAAAAATCATAAAACCATGGTTGTAGGGACATTACTGATTCCTAGCAGAAATTCAATAAATATGTTAAATAAATCAAAAAAGGAAAAGAAAAGGTCTTGATCACTTCCCTTCTCCTGAATCTATTTCCTTGGCTTCTGTGACGTGCTCTTCCATCTCTCATCATCATCATTCCATTGTGTCTACTTGTCCCACATAAATGAGCAAACAGACTCTCCCTTGTGCACTAATTTGGTTACTCTGCACCTTCAGTTAGCACTTCCACCTTCAAAAACCTCTAAGCTAACATTTTGCACTTTTAAAACCTTCTCCGTATAAGGACTTTGTATTTACTCCACCACTGGAACTGGTCCTCTGGATATGTCACAATTACTTCAAGTCCATTTTTTAAACACCAGTCTCATTATTTCTGAGCCCTGTATTCAACTCCAAGCCTGTTTTATATTCTCTTTACAGAGGCTCCAAGCTGGAAATTTTAAAGTCATTTTTGAGTCTTTTAATCTCCTGAATACTTGCTAAATCCAGCCTGCCCATCTATGCCTCTACCACAGCAAAGGTTCTGTCTCTCACTATACTAATTCAATGATGTCTTAACTAGACTTCCTATTTCTAGTCCATCTGAATATACCTTACACAGACATTACGGAGGTTAATTAAGACTAAGCTAACTATGCATGTTCTCTGTTTACCAGTCTTTAAAAGCACTCTATCACTTACACTTTTCTAAATTATGGGTACCCTGGAGAACACTTTGGGTTTCCCTGGTGGCAAGCAACAGTCTACTTTCTTCTCCAAAATGTTCTCCACCATGCCCTCCTTCAGGGGATCTTCCCAACCCAGGGACTGAACCCAGGTCTCCCATATTGCAGGTGGAGTCTTTACTGTCTGAGCCACCACCACGACCACCACCAACAGTGTGCATCCTTAGTCCCATCCATGGGGTTGCAAAGAGTCAGACATGACTAAGCATGCACATTGTTGTTGGTGGTGGTGGCTCAGACATTAAAGAATCCACCTGCAATATGGGACACATGGGTTCAATCCCTGGGTTGGGAAGATCCCCTGAAAGAGGGCATAGGGGAGAACATCTTGGAGAAGAAAGTAGACTGTTGCCTGTCTACAGCTGGAAGAGTTGGAGAGTCATGGAAAGTGGCTGAATATGGGTATGTTGGTTTCTTTTGTGGGGTGAGGAAAAAACGCTATAACTGATGGTGTGTGCTGTGCTAAGTTGCTTCAGTCATGTCCGACTCTGTGTGACCCTATGGACTGTAGCCTTCCAGACTCCTCTGTCTGTGGGATTCTCAGGCAAGAGTACTGAAGTGGGTTGCCATGCCCTTCTCCAAGGGATCTTCCCAGCTCAGGGACTGAACCCGCAGCTCCTGCATCTCCTGCACTGCAGGTGGTTCCTTTACCACTGGGCTACCAGGGAAGCCCTAAAACTGAGTATGGTGACAGTTAAAAATCTCTAAAAATATACCACACTTAATTCTACTCTTTAAATGGTGAACTGTATAATGCATCAAGTATATTTCAATTGGCTGTTGTATTAAAGAAGTTGATGAGATGTTATAAAACTTATGGATTCCACAGAAAAGGACATCCCTATGATCCTAGAAATTATAAATAAAATAGAAAATTACAAACTGAAAAGGAATTACAGTTTAATCCAAACTAAATTTTGGTCTCAAAATACCTGCTTATAGGATCTCAGTACAGAAGCTGTTTTGAGGTCATAATGAAATATGCAATGGTCTCTAAAGATCAAAATTTTAAAGAGAAGAAAACTAAGATTTAGTTCTGATTTCTCTTAACTTACTAATCAGGATTTTTAACCACTGCTGTAGATACCCTGAAACAGTTTAATACTGGACAGGAACATACAAGATAACTCATACATTAAAAATGATTAGGTAATATCAGATAACTGCATATCATATAATTTTAAATCTTCCAGAGATAAAATATAACTTGCTTGATGAATAACATTTCAATTAAATTTTATGTCCACAAAAAGCAATGCACAGTCACATAATTAGTAATTATTATTGCCTAAGAAATAATTTACATCATGTTATATAAAAGCCTATTTAACAAAACAGAGATCAGTTACCAATATGCTATTTTAACATAGACTGAAATACTATACCTTGTAGTTCCCAAACTTTCAAAGGCATCATTTCTTTATTACTCTCAATCAGGTATTTTTGGAATGCTGTCAGATTATCTCTAAGATCTGAATATCTTTCTCTGTATTAGAATATTAAGTAATGTTAATTATCATCATGTGTTATAAACTACTATTATACAAGCAGTATATTTTTGAAATTATCTCTTCCTAATACTTAAGACACAAACTAATGGTTCAAGATAATAACAATTATGCAGCTACAGTGACAGAATTTAAAAATACGGAGGGAGACATGCATGTCTTCTTTTAATCAATGTATAAAACAAAACAAAATATGGAGATATACACTGTCATTTGTTAACATTACCTATAAGGGATCCAAGGGTGAGGATAGAATTATTAGTTTTTATGTTATACACTTTTTCTTTAACATTTTATAAATTGCAAGTCTTGCTTTTATAATTAAAAATAAACTCTATTTTATAAAGAAAGACATCAATGCTTCCCATAAAATTTTAGTTTATTTCTGAAAAGTTCCATCTTTGAAACTTATAAAGAAAACTTATATAAGATAATTTTGCCCAATTAAACATATCCACATATTCTTACAATTCGCTGATCATGATTATTCGTTGGATCATGGAAAAAGCAACAGAGTTCCAGAAAAACATCTACTTCTGCTTTACTGACCATGACAAAGCCTTTGACTGTGTGGATCACTACAAACTGTGGAAAATTGTTAAAGAGATGGGAATACCAGACCACCTGACCTGTATCCTGAGATTCTGTATTCAGGTCAAGAAGCAACAGTTAGAACTGGACATGGAACAACAGACTGGTTCTAAATCAGGAAAGAAGTATGTGAAGGCTATATATTTTCACCCTGCTTATTTAACTTATATGCAGAGTACATCATGCGAAATGCTGAGTTGGATGAAACACAAGCTAGAATCAAGACTGCCAGGAGAAATGTCAACAACCTCAGATATGCAGATGACACCATCCTTATGGCAGAAAGCGAAGAAGAATTAAAGAGCCTCTTGATGAAAGTGAAAGAGTAAAGTGAAAAAGTTGGCTTAAAACTCAACATTAGGAAAACTAAGATTATGGCATCTGATCCCATCACTTCATGGCAAATAGATGGGGAAACAGTGGAAACAGTGACAGACTTTATTTTGGGGGGCTCCCAAATCACTGCAGATGGTGACTACAGCCATGAAATTAAAAGATGCTTACTCCTTGGAAGGAAAGTTAACACCAACCTAAATAGCATATTAAAAAGCAGAGACATTACTTTGCCAACAAAGGTCCATCTAGTCAAGGCTATGGTTTTTTCTAGTAGTCATGTATGGATGTGAGAGTTGGACTATAAAGAAAGCTGAGCACCAAAGAATTGATGCTTTTGAACTGTGGTATTGGAGAAGACTCTTGAAGAGTCCCTTGGACAGCAAGAGATCCAACCAGTCCATCCTAAAGGAGATCAGTCCTGAATATTCATTGGAAGTACTGATGCTGGAGCTGAAACTCCAATACTTTGGCCACCTGATGTGAAGAACTGACTCTTTTGAAAAGACCATGATGCTGGGAAAGATTGAAGGCGTGCAGACAAGGGGTAACAAAGGATGAAATGGTTGGATGGCATCACTGATTCAATGGACATGGGTTTGGGTGGACTCCGGGAGTTGATGGTGGACAGGGAGGCCTGGCGTGCTGCGGTTCATGGGGTCACAAAGAGTTGGACATGACTGAGCGACTGAACTGAACTGAGGTATTCTTAAAGACTGACAAATAATAATGCAGAAGAATGGCATTTTACCATGCATATAATTAAAATTATCTTATTCTCCAATTTCTCATGAATTCAACACATAGTACCACTTCCTATTATTAGAGAGAATTCTTTTTTAAAAAGTTTACCTAGCTACTGGCACAATTTATAAATAAATTTTGTATTTTCAACAGTAAGGAGAAATGAGTATTTTAAAGTGAGAGGAAAACTGTGTATACAGAACACACACACATAAATAGATTAATCTCATAGTTAACAGTAATACATGTACTGCAATGTCCTATGTTGAAATTTTACTCCAATGTGGGACTATATTTTGAAAACTAATCAAGACTACCCTTACAGTGAAAAAGCAATAGAACTTCTTTGAAAAGAGGTTCACTATGAATTTACCACTCCTTTCACAACATTTTGTTACAGAGTAATATTAAGTTTGTAAGAGCTGTTGTGTTGCTTTTCATGTTTAATCATAACCTTAATGATAATTTTCACTGGTAAAATTATGTATGTAATCCAGGCAAAAAGACATTATTCATAAAACACCTCAAAGCAAAAGCTTTTTGCTTAAATCAATTGTGTAAAACCTGGGTACTTCCTCTCCAAAAAAACTAATATCCCAGGGTTCCAAAGGCTTTTTGGAATATGAGCAATTTATTCCCAAAAATAGTTATGTTTAAGAAAGTATGGATTCTACGATGTGAGACATAGCTGGAAATGGGATAAAAACGTTATCTACTAAATAAAAACCTTCCTTAAATCCATTTTACAAGAAGCATTAACAGGTTACAAGCATACAATTTGTTCAGCAAACTACAGAAATGTAACTCAGTCATCTGTATAAAGCAGTATAATGTCCAAAAATGTTCCCCTTGCTCTGTACAATTATCTCCTCACAGAAGTGACGTAAGTGTGCTTTATACATATTTGTAATATTATATAAAAACCAGAATTGAAAGAGACACGTGTACCCCAATGTTCATCGCAGCACTGTTTATAATAGCCAGAACATGGAAACAACCTAGATGTCCATCAGCAGATGAATGGATAAGAAAGCTGTGGTACATATACACAATGGAGTATTACTCAGCCATTAAAAAGAATATATTTGAATGAGTTCTAATGAGGTGGATGAAACTGGAGCCGATTATACAGAGTGAAGTAAGCCAGAAAGAAAAACACCAATACAGTATACTAACACATATATATGTAATTTAGAAAAATGGTAATGATAACTCTGTATGTGAGACAGCAAAAGAGACACAGATGTATAGAACAGACTTTTGGACTCTGAGAGAGAGGGAGAGGGTGGGATGATTAGGGAGAATGGCATTGAAACATGTATACTATCATGTAAGAAGCGAATCGCCAGTTCAGGTTTGATACAGGATACAGGATGCTTGGGGCTGGTGCACTGGGATGACCCAGAGAGATGATATGGGGAGGGTTGTGGGAGGGGGGTTCAGGATTGGGAACTCATGTACACCCGTGGCGGATTCATGTCAATGTATGGCAAAACCAATACAGTATTGAAAAGTAAAAAAAAAAAAGAAAAAAATTTGGAAAACAATTATGTTCAAAATTTAAAAATAAATGGGAAATATATGCCTTAAAAAGAAAAAAAGAACTAAAGATATTAATAAAAATGGTTCTTTATTTTTAATTAATTTTGCCTTTCTAATTGAATCACAAACTTGCCCTTCTTATTAATAAGGAAAACCACACATAAAACTAAAATTCCCATCCATTAACATTCAGAGAGCACTCACCATCCTATTCCTTGTCTTCAATCAGTGATGCAAGAAAAGCAAAGGAGGAGAAGTTTACTTTTGGAAAGGTTACTTATATGTGTATATAAAATGAAGACCAGAAGTTAAAAGGTATTTAATATGGCAATCTTGGGACAGAAATTTAGGGAAATAAATATTTTCTCTTTTAAGACATGAAAGTGTTGATTTTTTAATGCTAAAAACCTAATAACAACTATGAGTTCTGTAACCCATCAGAAAAGATTCTACAAATTTTTGTTTTAGTTTTTGACCACAGATAACGTGGATCATTTTAAATTTCCATTATCTCTAATCGTACTCATTATCCTGTGGAATTAGTGATTATTTTTCAATTTTGAGCTTTTTTGCATTAACCCTGTGTTACTTTTGTAATAAAAACAGTAATATGTATATTTTTAGAATGTGAGACATATGCCAACACAACATATTGAATCTATTCCTTTAAAAACAAGCTTAATAGTATAGTAATAGTTTCAATTCTATTCAGACTTACTTTAATTTCCCAAAGAGAAATCCTTGAACTTCATTTGTTTCAGTAACATCTTCTGCAGTAGTATTAGCCACAGCTATAGTTTAGAAACAAAAACAAAATAGAATGAACATATTTCAGACTGGAAGAGGGATATGTGATAAAAAATTAGAACTCAAAATCAAATTCCCTTTTTTTTTTTTTACCTTTTCTTTCATGGATCAGTCTAATGATACAAGAGTGCGCTCTCTTAGTAAACAATCTTGACTACTAAATACAACCAGCTATATGCTCTATAGATCATTCTGTAGTCAAGCTCCATTTTATACTGGAGTGATAAACCAAGAGACTGATCCAGACTTGCCCAAAGTTTCCAAGTCTCTGGCAGAGGCATGGGTTGGCAGTGGCCTGCTGAAGGGCTGGGGGCACTGAGTGTAGCAGTGCAAGCATGGGACCTTTTGAAAGAGGTCACCATTATCTTCATCATCTTCACCATAGTTTGGTCACAGGTAAATAACAAAGGTGTTCATTGGAGGACTGATGCTGAAGCTGCAACTCCAATACTCTGGCCACCTCATGCAAAGAGCTGACTCATCGGAGAACACTATGATGCTGGGAGGGATTGGGGGCAGGAGGAGAAGGGGATGACAGATGATGGTGGATGGCATCACTGACTCAATGGACATGAGTTTGAGTGAACTCCAGGAGCTGGTGATGGACAGGGAGGCCTGGCATGCTGCAATTCATGGGGTCGCAAAGAGTCAGACAGGACTGAGAGACTGAACTGAACTAACAAGGAGGGAACACAGCCCCACCCATCAACAGAAAACTGGATTAAAGATTTACTGAACATGACGACCGAGGATAAGATGGCTGGATGGCATCACTGACTCGATGGACACGACTCTGAGTGAACTCCAGGAGTTAGTGATCGACAGGGAGGCCTGGTGTGCTGCGATTCACGGGGTCGCAAAGAGTCAGACACAACTGAGCGACTGAACTGAACTGAACATGGACTGGAATGGGTGGATTTAACTCAGATGACCATTATATCTACTACTGCGGGCAGAAATCCCTCAGAAGAAATGGAGTAGCCATCATGGTCAACAAAAGAGTCCGAAATGCAGTACTTGGATGCAATCTCAAAAACGACAGAATGATCTCTGTTGGTCTCCAAGGCAAACCATTCAATATCACAGTTATCCAAGTCTATGCCCCAACCAGTAATGCTGAAGAAGCTGAAGTTGAACGGTTTTATGAAGAACTTTTAGAACTAACACTCAAAAAAGATGTCCTTTTCATTATAGGGGACTGGAATGCAAAAGTAGGAAGTCAAGAAACACCTGGAGTAACAGGCAAATTTGGCCTTGGAATGCAGAATGAAGCAGGGCAAAGACTAATAGAGTTTTGCCAAGAAAATGCACTGGTCATAGCAAACACCCTCTTCCAACAACACAAGAGGAGACAGTACACATGGACATCACCAGATGGTCAATACCAAAATCGGATTGATTATATTCTTTGTAGCCAAAGATGGAGAAGTTCTATACAGTCAGCAAAAACAAGACCAGGAGCTGACTATGGCACTGACCATGAACTCCATATTGCCAAATTCAGACTTAAACTGAAGAAAGTAGGGAAAACCACTAGACTATTCAGGTATGACCTAAATCAAATGCCTTACGATTATAAAGTAGAAATGACAAATAGATTGAACGGATTGGATCTGATAGAGTGCCTGAAGAACTATGGACGGAGGTCAGTGACGCTGTACAGGAGGCAGAGATCAAGACCATCCCAAGGAAAAAGAAATGTCTAAAGGCAAAATGGTTGTCTGAGGAGGCCTTACAAATAGCTATAAAAGAAGAGAAGCAAAAGGCAAAGAGAAAAGAAAAGATATATCCATTTGAATGCAGAGTTCCAAAGAATAGCAAGGAGAGATAAGAAAGCCTTCCTCAGTGATCAATGCAAAGAAATAGAGGAAAAGAACAGAATGGGAAAGACTAGAGATCTCTTCAAGAAATTACAGATACCAAGGGAACATTTCATGCAAAGATGGGCTCGATAAAGGACAGAAATGGTATGAACCTAACAGAAGCAGAAGATATTAAGAAGAGGTGGCAAGAAGAACAAAAATCTTCATGACCCAAACTCACCTAGAACCAGACATCCTGGAATGCGAAGTCAAGTGGGCCTTAGGAAGCATCACTACAAACAAAGCTAGTGGAGGTGATGGAATTCCAGTTTACCTATTTCAAACCCTAAAACATGATGTTGTCAAAGTGTTGCACTCAATATGCCAGCAAATTTAGAAAACTCAGCAGTGGCCACAGGACTGGAAAACGTCAGTTTTCATCCCAATCCAAAGAAAGGCAATGCCAGAGAATGCTCAAACTACCACACAATTGCACTCATCTCACACACAAGTAAATTAATGCTCAAAATTTTCAAGTCAGGCTTCAACAGTATGTGAACGGTGAACTTCCAAATGTTCAAGCTGGTTTTAGAAAAGGCAGAGGAACCAGAGATCAAATCCCAACATCTGTTGGATCATCAAAAAAGCGAGAGAGTTCCAGAAAAACATCTCCTTCTGCTTTATTGACTATTCCAAAGGCTTTGACTGTGTGGATCACAAAAAACTGTGGAAAATTCTGAAAGAGATGGGAATACCATACCACCTGACCTCCCTCTTGAGAAACCTGTATGCAGGTCAGGAAACGACAGTTAGAATTGGACATCGAACAACAGACTGGTTCCAAAGAGGGAAAGGAGTACATTAAGGCTGTATATTGTCACCCTGCTTATTTAACTTCTATGCAGAGTACATCATGAGAAATGCTGGACAGGAAGCACAAGCTGGAAGCAAGATTTCTGCGAGAAATATCAGTAACCTCAGATATGCAGATGACACCACCCTTATGGCAGAAAGCGAAGAAAAACTAAAGAGCCTCTTGATGAAAGTAAAAGAGGAGAGTGAAAAAGTTGGCTTAAAACTCAACATTCAGAAAACTAAGATCATGGTCTGGTCCCATCACTTCATGGCAAATAGATGGGCAAACAGTGGAAAGTGACACTCTATTTTTTTGGGCTCCAAAATAACTGCAGATGGTAACTGAAGCCATGCAATTAAAAGACACTTACTCCTTGGAAGGAAAGTTATGACCAACCTAGACAGCATATTCAAAAGCAGAGACACTACTTTGCCAAAAAAGGTTTGTCTAGTCAAAGCTATGGTTTTTCCAGTAGTCATGTATGGATGTAAGAGCTGGACTATAAAGAAAGCTAAGCAGCAAAGGATTGATGCTTTTGAACTGTGGTGTTGGAGAAGACTCTTGAGAGTCCCTTGGACTGCAAGGAGATCCAACCAGTCCATCCTAAAGGAAATCAGTCCTGAATATTCATTAGAAGGACTGATGCTGAAGCTGAAACTCCAATACTTTGGCTACCTGATGTGAAGAACTGACTCTCGGAAAAGACCCTGATGCTGGGAAAGATTGAAGGCATGATGAGAGAGGGATGACAGAGGATAACATGGTTGGATAGCCTCACCAAATCAATGGACATGAGTTTGAGTTAACTCCAGGAGTTGGTGATGGACAGAGAGGTCTGGTGTGCTGCAGTCCATGGGGTCGCAAAGTGTCAGACTCTAATGAGCAACTGAACTAGAGTGAACTGATTAACCAAGAAGTCTGCAAGAAACCCTGGGCTTACCTCTTAGGCCAGCAAGAAATCTAAACCCTAAAACATACAGGAGTTCTCATATATTTCTGACACTTTCAGACATAATCAAGAAATCTTTAGATAGACACCAAAACTCATGGCCTCAAAGGATAAAAATATATTTTATATTCATTTCCCTTCCCCTCTCCTTTACTTACCAAATTGTTATAGTATATAGTGTGGTAAGGGTGTGTTTGAGGGTACTTCAGGTTCTAAGAATCAATCTGTGACCTTTTACAGCAAGGGGCTATGCTCCATCAGAGGGCATAAGTTACACTTCTCCTTTCTTATTCGTCTGAGAGTGTCGACTTCTAAGACCACAAATAAAAACCCTGGAATGCTTTAATCAGGTAAACATTTACTGCCTTCTATAATGCCCACTGCCTGCCAGACAGACGCCAGGAGGAGAGATGCGAAAGGCACAAACCTTCCTGGGTGGCAAATGAGAGAGACAAATAGACAGCTTTAACAGACTGTTTAAAACTTTTCCAAAAGGAAGCACAAAATATATGGAATACAGAAAACGGAAAAATCCTCCTCTGACAGAACAGGAACATAGGCAGCCATCTCAGAAGTACTGACTGAGACATATAATTCTTAAAAGATGAGTAGGCCTCAGACAAATAAGAGGTGGAAGGAAGGTTTCAGGCAGAGGAACAGCATATGCTAAGGGATGAAAGTACTCCAGAGGTCATAAAGGCTTGGCACAGAGCAATACATGGACCCATGCAGGAAACAGAAAATTGTTCTGTATAGTAGTGCAGTGTTACAGGACCACAGGGTACAAATGAGAGGTCTGAGAGGCAGTGAGAAGGCAGAAAGAGGCCAGGCTGTGGAAAGCTCCATTGTGTTATAGGACTTTAATTTATGAGGAGGTTACAAGGAACCACTAAGGTTACTTAGTTATTTAGGTAACTAAGGGTTTCTAATTGGTAGAATCACAAAGTCAGAAGTTCTGATTGAACACAGAAAGTTCAATCAGAAAGTACTGTGGAGAACAGATGGATTATTCTCTTTTGGAGATGAGAGGATTAAGGTTCCGAAGACAAGGTCAGTTGGAAGCCGGATAGTCATAAGCAGAGGGGAATAAAAGAAGTGAACTAAAGGAGTGGCAAGTAGAATGAAGAGAAGATATATTACAAATATATGATAAAAATTAACCTGAAGTTTGTAATATAAGTAATATATGTAATCACATGATTTTTTAAAGAAACTTCTACAAGCCCAAGGACAGTTAGAAAATGCCTATGCTACTACCATGACTGTTAAATAAGATGTGTGTGTGCATGTGGGTGTTAAGTCACTTCAGTCGTGTCCAGCTCTTGGCAATCCTATGGACCGCAGGCCGCCAGGCTCCTCTGTCCATGGGATTCTCCAGTCAAGAGTACTGGAGTGGGTTGTCATGCTCTCTTCTAGGGGATCTTCCTGATCCAGGGATTGAACCCAAGTCTCTTATGTCTCCTGTTCTGTCAGACAGATTCTTTACCAGTGGGAAGCACTAAACAAAGTACTAAATTATAAAGCACTGTAGAGCAATATACAAGCTATATGGAAATATAAAAAATCTGGGCATTACTATTTCAGTAATGGGCTACACTTTTGCAGTAACCAGCAGGATTTCAATTACAATAATACAGATGTTGATCTGTAGCACACTCAGTAGGAGGGACTAGAGCTAAGCTGTAATCAGAGCAAGGCCTTCAGGACCAGAGCTTGAATAGAAAAACAAAGCTGAAGCAGAAGCAGCATCAGAGAGCATGTAACAGAATGAATTAGAAATTCTTAACCAAGAATCAGGTATAAATAAATTTCCAATGAGCCAGGTAATAAAAGATTTCCATAAGAATCTGAAAAGTTCTTTATTGTTTTTAGGTCTCCAGATTCTTTCATCTAGAGCACGCATTCAGTACACAGAACATAGATACTGGATTGGTAGATTGCAGATCTAATCAATCTAACCAAATATTCACAGGACTTTCCCATCCCATTTCAAAACAAAAACACAACACAAAACTAACTTTATTTAAAAATAAATACTTCAGACCAAGCTTTGTAAGGCAGTGCTACCAATGAGTTTCAGGTTTACCATGACACAACCCCTTTAGAGCCGCAATCTTTGCCCCCGGGGGATGATTAGGTACATCACAGGCCAGTCTGAACTGGGTGAGCCCCTTCGTAGTCATAAGCAGCCTCACCTATTGCTTCTACACATCCTACATGTAGTATCAATTTTTATATGTTGCTGAAAATGACTGGGAAGCCATTGAATATAACCAAAATAATATGCTACTTCCAATTTTTGAAATTTCTGAGAGCATAATAACATGAAATACATTTTAGTTTAAAATTAAATTGCCTCCAGACTCATATTAACATGTGTAGGATTAAATAGAAGTATGTAACCCTCCAATTTTTTTTACTCAAATATAGAGAATAAACTTACTTTTGACTTGAGTATCATCCAATGCTTTGTATTCTGTACTCTTAATCGCTAGCTCCACACCATAGCCAGATAAATACATTTTCTGTGAGGATGGTTTCTGTTCAAATACATTAAAAAAAAAAAAGAGAGAAAATATTTTGTCAAACACCTGCTTTTGAATTCAGAATGACTGTGTGTTGGGACATGAGGGTAAATCATTAATACTGAAGTTTTTAAGCACTGTGAAATACTGCTATTCAGAGGATATTTATATTCTCTCTAGAGACAGTTTATCAAGGAACTAGAAACTTATTGATGACCACTTCTTTACTTTCTAAAACCTTTGTCATGACACTAATGCTTTAATTACTCTTATAAAATGAAAAAAGTATTTGATCTTTTTCTGTTATACCATGATAATTTTGCCATCTTTCCCATGAGTTAATTAACAGAGGATCCAATACAAGTGAGTTTCTACAAAACTGTACTCTTTGGGGAGAACTACACATTTCCTAAACCAGTAAGTGCTTTCATTTGCTAGCTGTCTGGATGGAGGGCAACTAGAGTGTCCCCAAAAACAAATGCTGGAAAGCAGAGACAAAGGAAACAAAAAAACTCAGTGCCTTGAGCAACCTGTTCAGTTCTTTCTTCATGTTTCTCGATGATTAAAATATACCAAATGCCACAGGTTAGCACCTATCCTTGCAGTGAGAGGTCACAATTTGCCTAAAACTGAGTTGTCTGAAGTATTTGTGATCAGAATTCGGTACCTTACTTTCTTTCACCTTATATATTAAGGGCAAACATTAAATGTACTTCTAGAAATTACCATATGAAGAAAAAGAAGTCATATTTTTTAAAAAAGTAAGCAACCTGGATGAATACATGTAAACTTTTTAGAAGATTGTCTAAGGTTCTTTCTGGCTTCTAGGCTGAATTCTTATCAGTTGTGCTATAATCATTACCATTTGGCATATTCTTCCATGGGTTATAAAACCTGTTTAACCTAGTACTTAGCAAACTCCTGTGAAGATGGACTGATGTTGAAGCTGAAACTCTAATACTCTGGCCACCTCATGCAAAGAGCTGACTCACTGGAAAAGACCCTGATGCTGGGAGGGATTGGGGATAGGAGGAGAAGGGGACAACAGAGGATTAGATGGCTGGATGGCATCACAGACTCAATGGATATCGGTTTGGGTAGACTCCGGAAATTGGTGATGGACAGGGAGGCTTGGCGTGCTGGATTCATGGGATCGCAAAGAGTCGGACATACTGAGCGACTGAACTAACTGAACTGTGAAGATGTTATGCCTTGGTTTAACTAAGGTCTGCATGAGGGCAGTTTTGCAATCCTACACATGACAGAGGAAGAGGCAGACACCAAATGGAAAGGAAATCTTAATAGTATACTACTCTTTTCACTCTCTTCTTTCCTCCCTAAACTTCCCCCAAGCCTTAAAAATAAGTACGTATATAACCTGAGTGACTATTCCTGGGCTATTTTATTTTCAAATAAGATGATGTAAGAATTAGCTTCAGATATGCAGAAAGTGTTTTTGCTGCCCACACTAAAATTTAATTTGCTAATTTCTCAGGCACATGCTATAATAAAAGATAGCATGAGAAAACTGGGTTGTTTATAATTATAGTAAAGTTTAAAGTCTTTTAAAGAGTTTTCAGTTTCATACAGGTCAATTAAAAAATACATTTTGACTGTCCACTCAAAAGACAATTAGTTGGTGGCTATGCTCTAAATTCACATATCTTGTTATAATTCATGAAAGAAATGCAATTTCACATAACCAGTTTCCATCATCAGTTCCGGAACAGTATTAGCTCCTTGGTAATAAAGATAAATGTTCATTAATTTCATATTTACTTTCTCTATTTGAAAATGTATTAATATAAAAATCTGAATCATAGTTTAATAACTCTGGATTTGCAAGCCAAAAATTCTCACAAGCTAAATCAACTGTTTAGAGGAATCTTTCTTCATCATCCTATTTCTTCTTTCCCTACAAAAAAAGCATCTGTTCAAAAGGTAGCGTGAATAAATCTGTTTTTATTAGAATTATATGTTGACTAGATTTACAGTATAATTATTTTGGATGCACAATATGTAATTAATTAAATAGGTTATAATTTGATGCTACAAAGTACCCAGATAACTGTTGAGTATGCTTTCACAGAAGCATATTTAATGGTCACATTCTCCAAAGAACAGGCTGGGACACTGATTCTTAATAGATGAAAATGCCACCCAGCAGGAGCATATTAGAATCACTTAGGGACTTCTTTAAAAAAGATAAATATATACTGTAATCTCACATTCTTTTTCTGATATAACTGACATACGACATTGTATTAGTTTATGGTGTAAAATAAATATAATGATTTGATATCAAATCAAACCTTTGAACAACATAGGTTTGAACTATGTAAACTGCAATGATCTAATTATACATGGATTTTTTTTCCAATTGTAAACTACACTATTACATAATCCTTGGTTGGTTGAACCTGCAGATTCTGAACCATGGATACAGAGGAGTTGTATATTAATACTTATCACGAATATTTTGGGAAGTGCAAATTAAAACACTCTTTCCATGCTTGGAATATGAAATAAAAAAGAAAAGTCCTTCTAAGGGCCATTTTAGTGTGTGAGGTGAGAGTTTTGGTTGTGTGTTTGTGTTGGTGGGGGGTGGAGGTGTTAAATAAAATCTGAGGTAGCATAGTAATAAGTTCTATGAAGTCATTAAAAAGTGGTAGAGTGTTACAGCAGTGAGAGTCGGGAGAGTGGGGGATAATACAACACATTTGATCTGAAACTTGAATAAGTAAGCAGCCTTTCAAACAGATTGGTTTGAGAGCATTCCTATACAACGCTTAGCACAATGAACTAATATATACTATCAATATATCAAGTTAGATTTCCTCATTATAATACATTTTCATTAAAAATAACTATGTTTATTAGTCCTACCAAATATTATACATCCTATTGTTGTCTGGTTTTGTTTTTTATCCAAGTTGTCAATCTGTTCCAGATATATATATGATAAGGGAAAGAAACATAAACAGGATACTTTCCAGAAAAGACACAGAATCCCAATATATTTTTCCACATAAAATTCACATTTGATAGTTGTGTTATCAGATATAAGTATTCTAGGAAAAGTTATTATGTAAAATCTAGTAGAGAAATTATAAAAAGTAGTTATAAAAAATTTTTATAGCCAAAGTAATCCTGAATAAAGCAAGCATGTACCTGAATGTAATGCCGAAGAACATAAAGAATTTCCCCATTTTGAGCTTTTTCAGACAACACTGTGTGAAATTTACGAAATGCTCTTGTACCCATTTCTGCATAGAGAATAATCACTGGTAAATTCTCTTTGTCTGTAGGAAATTTGTGATCTCCTTTAAACAGATAGGGTCTGGGCCTAAAATGAAAACAAAACACAAACAAGAACTGAAAGTAAAGAGCATATGAGAAATAAATAATGAAACCAAAGAGCGGTGCCTCTAATCTGCCAGTTGGTCGTCTTCCAAGTGGCAGACCAGATAGGTAGGCCACTGGCAACAGCCCAGGGTCAGTAAAAATGTAGCAAGTTTCATTAGGGGTCAAGAATTCTTCAGCAATAAGAGAACTGCCTTGAATTCTGC
This sequence comes from Budorcas taxicolor, assembly GCF_023091745.1. Taxonomy (NCBI): domain Eukaryota; kingdom Metazoa; phylum Chordata; class Mammalia; order Artiodactyla; family Bovidae; genus Budorcas; species Budorcas taxicolor. The sequence continues at coordinate 73,480,185 of NC_068921.1, forward strand.
CCCCATCTGCTTTTGGTTTTACATAGATGCAGCCTGGATGAGGGCTTTCCAGGTGGCATCAGCGGTAAAGAACTAGCCTCCCAATGCAGGAGACATAAGAGATGCAGGTTCATCCCTGGGTCAGGAAGATGCCCAGGAAGAGGGCATGGCAACCCACTTGAGTATTCTTGCCTGGAGAATCCCATGGACAGAGAAGCCTGGCAGGCTACAGTCCATGGGGTCACAGAGTCAGACATGACTGACACAACTTAGCACACACAGAGCCTGGATGAAAAGCAGCAGAAACCCTAAGACACCATCAACTTCAAACTGAGCTGAATGTATCAATAACTTGATGCAAGCCTTAAGGGAAAAGAGAACTGAAGGCCCCACTGAATCAGAGATTTTACTTCAGGTAAGGGACTGGGGCATGTGCTTTGTCCCAAAGGAGAATTACTGCCCCTTTGCCATGTAACCCTAAGATCACAAAAGGTCAAAGTAACAGTGCTCTTGAATATACTATTTCCACTTGACCAGAGACAATTGCTGGGTCCCTTCCACCGTTAGTCATTGAATCCTAGTTGACTTAGGCCAAAATGTAAACATCAGATAGTAGAGTTACAAGGCTTCCTGAGTCAGTTCAGTTTCAACTAAAGCTCAGCAGTAATCTTTTTAAAAGGGGTGTACTTGATGGCTGAGTCAGGCAGGTGGTGCTGTTGTACTCGGAAACTGCATTCCTGTGCACTCAGGCAGCCATTCAGTCTGTAACTGAAGTTGTGATTTCCTCCTCTCCTCCTGGGATTCTATGTTGTTTCTGTTGGACCACCTGGGAATGTACTACATGTGGTAGTCTCCCAATGACAGTGTCTCCCTTTAGACTTTATGAGTGTTCACATCACTCAAAGCATATACATGTACAATATCAATACCAGTTCCAGATTCAGATGTGGGAACCAAAACAGTAAAAATAAAAGTACACTGAATTGGCCTAGTGTGCATGCTAAGTCGCTTCAGTCATGTCCAACTCTTTGCAACCCCATGGACCACAGCCCACCAGGCTCCTTCGTCCATCGGATTCTCCAGGCAAGAATACTGGAGTGGGTTGTTCTCCTCCAGGGGATCTTTCCGACTCAGGGATCGAACCTGCGTCTCTTACATCTCTCGCACTGGCAGGCGGGTTCTTTACCACAGCACCACCTGGGAAGCCCCAATTGGCCTAGAGATCATTTTAATTCCCTTTCCCATTATGCGCATCTTCCAAACCGCAGCAGTTGAGTCTGGGTGCCTTTTCCTGAAGTAACAAAGACCTAAAACTCTGTATGAGGAGCTACAGTAGCAGGTATTAGAAGACTGCTATCACCTAGCCAGAGGCACAGGGAGTGAAGAACAGCAGAGGGAGAGAGAGGGGGCAGCAGGAAACAAATTCAAGTGTTGAGCTTTTGTCTCCCCAACCCACGGGGGCCTTGTCCTTCCTCTCCCAGAAAGCCACGTTGTCTGTCAACGTCCCACCCTTGTTTCTAAAACCGTCAAGAACTGTAAAAGGGCTGTGGCTTGGTTTCAGCCTACTTACAAAGTAATAAGTTGGGCTTCTGTCATGTCTCATGTCTGGCAGAAGTCCCATGTCTGGCAGAAGACGTGAGACTCTTGTGTCAAAGACAAAGAACTTTATTGCTCAGGGCAGAGCAAGCAGAATGAACATTACACCTGCTCCCTAAGTTTCACAACAGGGTATGTGTAACAAAATATGGACCCAAATGGATACTACACAAACAGTGGGTGTACAAGAAACACTGTACCTGGGAAATCACTGTTTTATAATGAGCCCACTCTTCTTTTCAAAAGCAAAATTTCGAAATTTCTTTTCAACATTAGGAATTATGTAATTCCTCAAGGTTGCTCACTACAAACACAACCATAAAAAATGGTTCAAGTAAAAAGCAGTCCAGATCTTGCCTTTTTTACTTGTCAGACCCAGCAAGAATATGCAGGAATTCACAGGGTCTGTGGCAGGGTGCCTCTCCTAACAGCTTGATGTTAACCTTGTGTTAAATCTTAAATTAATTTAGATTTAATATCTAAATATTAAATATTTAAATTTTAGTTTCCACAAGAAACTTGAAATATCAGACATCAGAAGTCAGAAACCAATAGCAACTCTAAACTACAAGTTATCAAAATTCCCTTTATAAAATGCACTAAAAAAAAAAAACACATTAGGGCAGACAATTTTGGAGTTAGTCTATTAATGCTTTAGAGGAATATATAATTCCCATGCTAAATTAACTCTTACAGAATAACATGGTTGCCTAATTCACTATATGAAGTTAGAATAACATTGAAATTGGCATAAATAGTTTAAATAACAGTTAATCTCATTAAAGTAGAAAAATGAGCCTTAATAAAAGCATAAGCAATCAACAAAAATACCACACCATTAACAAATAGTTTTCCCTAGCAACACAAAGAAGGTGTAATAGTTTAAAATATATTACATAATATGTCCAAAGAGAGAAACTTTGAATTCATCTTAATAGGTGAAAAACAGTTCATAAAATAAAACAATTATTTCTAATTCTAAAAACAGAGAAGAGTATAAAACTTCAGAGTTTTAAAAGAAGGAGTGAACAGAAGACATATGATGTTATCCACTGAGATTTGATATAGTAAACATTTAAATTATTTAAATTAACTAATAGATTTAACATAATTCTAATTAAAACTCTATCCAGGTTTTATAGGGAGTCAGTTTGACAGGAAAAAAAGGACTCTAATGTTAGTCTGAAAGCATCAACAAGGGCAGAGCTAAGAACTTTTGGAGGGGGGGGAGAAAAAGCAGCTATGAAGAGGAAATTGTCCTGTGAGACACTGGAATAAATTATTAAAGCAATAAATACTAACAATATAGCACTGTTACAAGAAACATAATAGTATAAAACAAACAGTTATAAAATAGATCATAGTATAAATACAATGAATATAATAACTGACTAGCACCTGAAGGGGGGAAAGATCTGACTGGATCCTTGCCTTCCTATGAAAATAAATTATACATATATTAAAAGTCTAGGGTAAAATAAAAACTTTAAGAAAGCTACTGGAAAATATTAATAAAATCTCTTACTTACTCAGGTTTGGAAAAAACTGTCTCAGTATAAAATCATACACACATAAAGGAAAAATCAGGCTACATAAAAGTTTCTGTATATTAAAATTAATATGAAACATAAGAAAAGATTTGAAAGATTCCAACAAATAAGTACTAATATGAATTACTAAATATACATTACTGTCTAACATATAAATAACTCTTTCAAAATTAGAGAAACAACTTTAATACTGTTTAAAGTATAAACAATCAGGCAGTAAAACACCTACTGGTAGGTACTACTCTGTAAAAATCACTACTAAGTTAATAATCTCATTTCTCATATTCATTTGCATTAAATACTTGGAAGAAAAAAATGTTTTGAATGTGTTTATAAAAACGTAATTCTGTATTTTTGTTATTTTTAATTTCCAAGGTACACATTCAATTTATATTTAAAGAGATAAAGTCTAGATAAATCCACAGTTTTATATGTTTACAGGCATACCTCATTTTATTGGGCTTTTTGCTTCATTTATGGCACTTCACAGACAACTGCATTAATCACTGAAGGTTTGTGGCAACTGTATTGAACGAGTCTATGGTACCATTCTTCCAACAGCACTTGCTCACTCCCTGTCTGTGTCACATTTTTGTAATTCTCTAATTCTCGCAGTATTTCACACTCTCCTCCAGCAAAAAGATTAAGACTCGCGGAAGGCTCAGATGGTTAGCATTTTTTAGCAATAAAGTGTTTTTAAATTAAGGGATGTACATTTTTTAGACAAAATGTCATTTGTACACTCAACAGACTACGGTTTAGTGGAGATGTACTTTCATATGCACTGGGATACCAAAAACTTCAAGTGAATTACTGCAGTATTCACATTATTGAGGTGGAACTGAAGCCACAATATCTTTGAGGTCTGTCTGTATTTGAAAAAGCTAACTTATGCATATAAAATATCTCTCCCATGTGTTTTATGGTATTTTGGTATCCTAAAATCAAAAGCTAATCAAGACAAAATATTGAAAGTACTTACATATTTTAGGGACGGACTTAAGACTCAGATAAATATTCAGAGCACATTCTTTTAAACACATTCTTAGAATATTACAATTTTTATTGCAAGAAATTTCTATTTCAACCCTCATCTCACTTTATAAACTGCTCCTTTTACTACAGGCTATGATTAATTTACCTTGAAGCAGCCTTCTTCAGCAGCTTTTTAATCTCATTAATTTTACAGGTGTATTTCTTATGGATAACCACAAATGCAGCACAGCCATCTGGTGGGGGCTCATCAGCTGCAATCTAAGATTTCAAAGACGACACTTAGCTACAGTAGCTGGTAATTACAATATCATTTTTAAAACTCACACATTACTTTGATTAAAATAGCTTATCAACTACTATTAAGTTATTGCTCTAGTTAAAGTAAAAATATCTATACACAGGGAGAATCAAACAATTAAACAAAATCAACTTTATAGTAGGAAAATATGCTTTGAAATAGTTGAAAATGTCCCATTAAACTATTTATAGTTAATTTCAATGGTCATTTGTCCTCATATTTCCTTATCTCAGTTCAGTTGCTCAGTTGTGTCCAACTCTTTGCGACCCCAAGGACTGCAGCACACCAAGCTTTCCTGTCCATCACCAACTCCCAGAGATTACTCAAACTCATGTCCACTGAGTCAGTGATGCTATCCAACCATATTATCATCTGTGATCCCCTTCTCCTCTGGCCTTTAATCATTCCCAGCATCAGGGTCTTTTCCAAGAGTCAGTTCTTCACATCAGGTGGCCAAAGTATTGGAATTTCAGCTTCAGCATCAGTCCTTCTAATAAATATTCAGGACTGATTTCCTTTAGGATGGACTGGCTGGATCTCCTAGAGTTCAAGGGACTCAAGAGTCTTCTTCTCCAACACCACAGTTCAAAAGCATCAAAACTTCAGTGCTCAGCATTCTTTACAGTCCAACTCTCACATCCATACATGACCACTGGAAAAACCATAGCTTTGACTAGAGGGACCTTCATTGGCAAAGTAATGTCTCTGCTTTTGAATATGCTGTCTAGATTGGTCATAACTTTTCTTCCAAGGAGTGTCTTTTAATTGTATGGCCACCTGCAGTGATTTTGAAGCCCCCCAAAATGGTCTGACACTGTTTCCACATCTGTTTGCCATGAAGTGATGGGACCAGATTCTATGATCTTAATTTTCTGAATGTTGAGTTTTAAGCCAACTTTTTCACTTTCTTCTTTCACTTTCATCAAGAAACTCTTGAGTTCTTCTTTGCTTTCTGCCGTAAGTATGGTATCATCTGGATATCAGAGGTTGTTGACATTTCTCCCGGCAGTCTTGATTCCAGCTTGTCCTTCATCCAGTCCAGCACTTCTCATGATGTACTCTGCATAGAAGTTAAATAAGCAGGGTGACAGTATACAGCCTTGACGTACTTCTTTTCCTATTTGGAACCAGTCTGTTGTTCCATGTCCAGTTCTAACTGTTGCTTCCTGACCTGCATACAGGTTTCTCAAGAGGCAGGTCAGGTGGTCTGGTATTCCAATCTCTTTCAGAATTTTCCACAGTTTGTGGTGATCCACACAGTCAAAGGCTTTGGCATAGTCAATAAAGCAGAAATAGATGTTTTTCTGGAACTCTCTTGCTTTTCCCATGATCCAGCAGATGTTGGCAATTTGATCTCAGTTCCTCTGCCTTTTCTAAATTCAGTTTGAACATTTCGAAGTTCACGGTTCACATACTGTTGAAGCCTGACTTGGAGAATTTTGAGCATTACTTTACTAGTGTGTGAGATGAGTGCAATTGTGTGGTAGTTTGAGCATTCTTTGGCATTGCCTTTCTTTTGGATTGGAATGAAAACTGACCTTTTCCAGTCCTGTGGCCACTGCTGAGTTTTCCAAATGTGCTGGCATATTAAGTGCAGCACTTTCATAGCATCATCTTTCAGGATTTAAAACAGCTCACCTGGAATTCCATCACCTCCACTAGCTTTGTTTGTAGTTACGCTTCTTAAGGCCCACTTGACTTCATATTCTAGGCTGTCTGGTTATAGGTGAGTAATCACACCACTGTGGTTATCTGGGTGGTGAAGAACCTTTTTGTATAGATCTTCTGTGTACTCTTGCCACCTCTTCTTAATATCTTCTGCTTCTGTTAAGTCCATACATTTCTGTCCTTTATTGTGCCCATCTTTGCATGAAAAGTTCCCTTGGAATCTCTAATTTTCTTGAAGAGATCTCTAGTTTTTCCCATCCTATTGTTTTCCTCTATTTCTTTGCACTGATCACTGAGGAAGGCTTTCTTATCTCTCCTTGCTATTCTTTGGAACTCTGCATTCAAATGGGTATATCTTTGCTTTTCTCCTTTGCCTTTCGCTTCTCTTCTTCTCACAGCTATTTGTAAGGCCTCCTCAGACAACCATTTTGCCTTTTTGTATACATCAAATAACTATAAAATTAATGAAATGTTTAATTATATTATAATCAATGGTAAATATGAAAATATAATCAATGATAGACTATGGAACCAGGTTTATAAATTGTAGATCTTTTTTAACTAAAGATATTCACATTAGGAAATTTATTTATGTTTCTAGTATGCTTCTTTGTCAAATACAGTCTGGGTATTTTTACATACTTGTTGAAACATCTGAATAGTTGGAGAGTATGCCCTTATAGAGAAAGCAAACTTTAAGAGATTGATATGTAAATTGTCCAAAAATTGTCCAGCTTTCTTCAGGATTAAGTTGTTGTAAGAATAATCTGATTCTGTGAAAAGAATTCAAAAGAAAAGGATGTTAGTATTTTGTATTTCAACACATTAGCACATCTCTCAGTGTACAGCTAACTAAACTAATCTCATATTTTAAGTTTGGAACAGAAGGTGTTACAGCCAAAGGGAAAATCAAGATCTCCATGTTTTAATTTACTTCATTTGTACCTTCCAGTGAAGTCCAGGCAATCAATACAAGCCCAGATGAAAATCATCTTGCCATTAAAATCTAAGTGGAAGGCACCAACATTCACTCCCAGGTTGCAGAGTTATAATACATAGATCAGATAAGGCCCTACTTAAAATTTAAGAGGAGACGAAGAACAGCATAGAACTCTGCACCATCTCTAGACCAATTCTTAACCTGCAATTAAAAATTATTTGTATAATTTTTTTGTTTAATGCTATCCTTCCCATTAAGCTAAGCTGTTGAGGCAGGAATCTTTTCTAGTCTTTCAATTATACCTTTCTACTCTTGGCATACAAAATAAGACATTTAATACATTTATGGAATTAATATTTAAGAAGGGAACAGACCTTTTCATTAAGGCCAATAATACTTTCCTAACCCTGTATTTCAAAGAGTCATCATATGAGACTCAGTATGCTCATTCACTTCTACTTCAACAAACTACAGGTGATTTTTCAGGAAGTTATACTGAGTTCCCCTCCAACAGTCAAAAAATAATGCAAGATTCGCTTTGGTAGTAAAAGCAACACAAAAGCAACTAAAGAAGAGATATTATCTTTAAAATGGATTTTAAAAAATCCTAATTGCTACAGGGTCAATAACATAGTCAAAATTTAATCACAGAACAAAAATAAGACTACATCAGTCAAAATGGATTGGTTTTACAAGAAAATAGAGAACGGAGTCAACAGAAACAAATCTGAGTAGTACCAGGCAGAGACATCAAAATTTGTCAAGGTCACTGTTAGTTGCTCAGTTCTGTACGACTCCCTGTGACCCCATGGACGGTAGACCGCCAGGCTCCTCTGTCCACAGGATTCTCCAAGCAAGAATACTGGAGTGGGTAGCCATGCCCTCAGCCAGGGCATCTTCCTGATCCAGGGACTGAAACCACGTCTCCTGCATTGCAGGCAGATTCTTTACCGTCTGAGCCACCAAACTGTCTCTAATGTAGTAACAGATGTAGAATTCAGGGGTTTACAGAAAGAAAATATGTATTTTAGGCTTACCTTGCAAGACAATCATGAATGCATTGGACTATTTTATATTTTAGGTAATGTTTATTTTTTATTTTTATTTTTTTTTTTGTTTTTTTATTATTATTATTATTTTTTTAATTTTAAAATCTTTAATTCTTACATGTGTTCCCAAACATGAACCCCCCTCCCACCTCCCTCCTTGGGTCATGTTTAAAAATAACTAAATCCTTGCTTACCAACTAACCTGCCAATAATGATTTTGCTCTTTCAATATCTTTCATCTTTAGTTTCACCTTTCACTCAGTTTTTTACATACTGGCATTTAATATACATAAATAACTCATTTAAAAAAAAAAAAGCCACACCAGCACCTAATGAGTTAGGTACTGGCTCATCTTATTTGCCTCATAGTCAATCCTGGAAAATTTAACAATACTTTGTCTCTACTTCCTCAACTTACTATAGTGTTTCAATAACATACCAGTAAAACTGCTCTCTAACTCACTACTAATTCTTCTGTTGATAAAGGTTAATATTTATATTACTTGGTTCATCTTTAGTATTTGGTAACATTGGGCTCCAAAATCACTGCAGATGGTGACTGCAGCCATGAAATTAAAAGACACTTACTCCTTGGAAGAAAAGTTATGACCAATCTAGATAGCATGTTGAAAAGCAGAGACATTACTTTGCCAACAAAGGTCTGTCTAGTCAAGGCTATGGTTTTTCCAGTAGTCATGTAAGGATGTGAGAGTTGGACTATGAGGAAAGCTGAGGGCCGAAGAATTGATGCTTTTGAACTGTGGTGTTGGAGAAGACTCCTGAGAGTCCCTTGGACTGCAAGAAGATCCAACCAGTCCATTCTAAAGGAGATCAGCCCTGGGTGTTCTTTGGAAGGACTGATGCTGAAGCTGAAACTCTGGTACTTTGGCCACCTCATAAGAAGAGTTGACTCACTGGAAAAAGACTCTGATGCTGGGAGGGATTGGGGGCAGGAGGAGAAGGAGGACAACAGAGGATGAGATGGCTGGGTGGCATTACCAACTTGATGGATGTGAGTTTGAGTGAACTCTGGGAGTTGATGATGGACAGGGAGGCCTGGCGTGCTGCAATTCATGGGGTCGCAAAGAGTTGGACACGACTGAGTGACTGAGCTGAACTGAACATCTATCACTTATCTCTCAACATGGCTTTCATGATACCACATTTTCTAGGTTTTTGCCTACCTCCACTGGTACTCCTTAGACTCTATCTCATGTTCTTCTCTGGTTATCTCTTAAACACTGGTGTTCTTTATCTATTTTCTTCTCATTCCATCCTTTCTCCCTGTAACTGCCACTACCTTTTTGGTGTTGCTAATTTCCAAATCCTATCTTTTAGCTTAGATTTTTTAACTTAAATCTCTCACTCATATCCGCTTACTGCATATTCTCACTTGGATATTCTACAAGCATTTCAAATGTGACACATCCAGACAGCAAACATTTTCCTACCCCAAACCTGATTCTCATTTATAAGTAAGCTAGAAATGTCATAACCTTTTCTAAAAATCTTTCCTCTAAAATATATAGACAACTTTACTTGTGCAGAAACTACTAAAATCTTTATGGACTTTGAGAATTTTTATATGCTGAGAACATGGAAAAATGAAAATTGACAGACTCTAGAGTCAGATAAACCTTGGTTGACATTTCTGATTCACCACACAAAACAACACAGGTTAGCTAATTATCTTGAGACATCAATAAATACATAACTCTGTGGGAGAACCATACAAAATCATTTAAAAACAGGTATCACCACGAACAAAGCTAGTGGAGGTGATGGAATTCCAGGTGAGCTGTTTTAAATCCTGAAAGATGATGCTGTGAAAGTGCTGCACTCAATATGCCAGCGCATTTGGAAAACTCAGCAGTGGCCACAGGACTGGAAAAGGTCAGTTTTCATTCCAATCCAAAAGAAAGGCAATGCCAAAGAATGCTCAAACTACCACACAATTGCACTCATCTCACACACTAGTAAAGTAATGCTCAAAATTCTCCAAGTCAGGCTTCAACAGTATGTGAACCGTGAACTTCCAAATGTTCAAGCTGGTTTTAGAAAGGGCAGAGGAACCAGAGATCAAATTGCCAACATCCGCTGGATCATGGAAAAAGCAAGAGAGTTCCAGAAAAACATCTATTTCTGCTTTATTGACTATGCCAAAGCCTTTGACTGTGTGGATCACCACAAACTGTGGAAAATTCTGAAAGAGATTGGAATACCAGACCACCTGACCTGCCTCTTGAGAAACCTGTATGCAGGTCAGGAAGCAACAGTTAGAACTGGACATGGAACAACAGACTGGTTCCAAATAGGAAAAGAAGTACGTCAAGGCTGTATACTGTCACCCTGCTTATTTAACTTCTATGCAGAGTACATCATGAGAAACGCTGGGCTGGAAGAAACACAAGGTGGAATCAAGATTGCCGGGAGAAATATCAATAACCTCAGATATGCAGATGACACCACCCTTATGGCAGAAAGTGAAGAGGAACCAAAAAGCATCTTGATGAAAGTGAAAGAGGAGAGTGAAAAAGTTGGCTTAAAACTCAACATTCAGAAAATGAAGTTCATGGCTTCCAGTCCCATCACTCCATGGGAAATAGATGGGGAAACAGTAGAAAGAGTGTCAGACTTTATTTTTTTGGGCTCCAAAATCACTGCAGGTGGTGACTGCAGTCATGAAATTAAAAGACGCTTACTCCTTGGAAGAAAAGTTATGAGCAACCTAGATTGCATATTCAAAAGCAGAGACATTACTTTGCCGACTAAGGTCCGTCTAGTAAGGCTATGGTTTTTCCAGTAGTCATGTATGGATGTGAGAGTGGGACTGTGAAGAAGGCTGAGCGCCGAAGAATTGATGCTTTTGAACTGTGGTGTTGGAGAAGACTCTTGAGAGTCCCTTGGACTGCAAGGAGATCCAACCAGTCCATTCTGAAGGAGATCAGCCCTGGGATTTCTTTGGAAGGAATGATGCTAAAGCTGAAACTCCAGTACTTTGGCCACCTCATGCGAAGAGTTGACTCATTGGAAAAGACTCTGATGCTGGGAGGGATTGGGGGCAGGAGGAGAAGGGGATGACAGAGGATGAGATGGCTGGACGGCATCACTAATTGATGGACGTGAGTCTGAGTGAACTCCGGGAGTTGGTGATGGACAGGGAGGCCTGGTGTGCTGCGATTCATGGGGTCACAGAGTTCGACACGACTGAGCGACTGAACTGAACTGAATTCAATGTTTAAAAGGTTTTAACATACTGGCACATAATGTAAACTGTCCTCATGAAATAGCAGGAAACTAGCACCTGAATTCAAAAAGTTAATGTTCAACATTTACACTGTGTTTTAGGCAAGTCTATCACTGAAATTATTCTTCAGTGTAGAGTATTTAAAAGGCCTCATGGAGATTCAACAACCTAGAAAATTATAAGTAACTAAGGGTTTTAATGTATTCTCTAGGATAATGTCTTGAAAACAAATTCAGTGAAGTCTGATAGTTTTTAACATATTTAATTCCTCATATATACTATTTCTTCCTATGCCTAGCAAGATCAGCAATGAGGTGGCAATATGAATTTGACTTTCACCATTATGAACAACTTCAACTGAATTATATTTTTGTGTTAGTAATTCTTAATACAATTCATTTTAGCTGTTCAATCTTGAAATACATACATCTCCTATGCTTGAGTTTAGGTATTCCTGAGCTTATATTCCATCTTGTTAATGACCTGCCTCGTCTGTCCAGACATGATGTCTCATTTAGGTATAAAATATGCTAATAAACCTAAGTGACTTAAAGGGTTCAAAATTTATAAAAGTAATTTTCAAGACAGCTTCTCCAATAGAAAAGGTCACCAAAGAAGTCCATAAACATGTACTGAGAAGAAAAAATTTGAGATAGGGGCACTCAGGATTTCAAGTGAGAGCCAGAAAATCTGGTGTTTGTTTTTTAACTATCATGAAAACCGGATATATTCATCTTTTTTTAATCTCAAATAGCAAAATTAAAATTACTGTTCAGTTCAGTCGCTCAGTCACGTCTAACTCTTTGCGACCCCATGGATTGCAGCACGCCAGGCCTCCTGGTCCATCACCAACTCCCATAGTTTACTCAAACTCATGTCTGTGATGCCATCCAACCATCTCATCCTCTGTCGTACCCTTCTCCTCCCATCTTCAATCTTTCCCAGCATCAGAGTCCTTTCAAATGAGTCAGTTCTTCGCATCAGGTAGCCAAAGTATTGGAGTTTCAGCTTCAGCATCAGTCCTTCCAATGAATATTCAGGACTGATTTCCTTTAGGATGGACTGGATGGATCTCCTTGCAGTCCAAGGGACTCTCAAGAGTCTTCTCCAACATCACAGTTCAAAAGGATCAATTCTTCTGCACTCAGCTTTCTTTATAGTCCAACTCTCACATCCATACATGACTACTGGAAAAACCATAGCCTTGACCAGACAGACCTTTGTTGGCAAAGTAATGTCTCTGCTTTTCAATATGCTGTCTAGGTTGGTCATAACTTTTCTTCCAAGGAGTAAGCGTCTTTTAATTTCATGGCTGTAGTCACCATCTGCAGTGATTTGGGAGCCCCCCAAAATAAAGTCTGTCACTGTTTCCCCATCTATTTGCTATGAAGTGATGGGACCAGATGCCATGATCTTAGTTTTCTGAATGTTGAGTTTTAAGCCAACTTTTTCACTCTCCTCTTTCACTTTCATCAAGAGGCTCTTTAGTTCTTCTTCGCTTTCTGCCATAAGGTGGAGTCATCTGCATATCTGAAGTTACTGATATTTCTCCCAGCAATTTTGATTCCAGCTTGTGCTTCCTCCAGCCCAGTGTTTCTCATGATGTACTCTGCATATAAGTTAAATAAGCAGGGTGACAATATACAGCCTTGACATACTCCTTTCCCTATTTGGAACCAGTCTGTTGTTCCATGTCCAGTTCTACCTGTCGCTTCCTGCCCTGCATAAAGGTTTCTCAAGAGGCAGGTCAGGTGGTCTGGTATTCCCATCTCTTTCAGAATTTTGCACAGTTTGTGGTGATCCACACAGTCAAAGGGTTTGGCATAGTCAATAAGGCATAAATAGATGTTTTTCTGGAACTCTCTTGCTTTTTCGATAGTCCGACGGATGTAGGCAATTTGATCTCTGGTTCCTCTGCCTTTTTAAAACCAGCTTGAACATGTGGAAGTTCACAGTTCATGTACTACTGAAGTCTGGCTTTGAGAATTTTGAGCATTACTTTACTAGCGTGTGAGATGAGTACAATTGTGTGGTAGTTTGAGCATTCTTTGGCATTGCCTTTCTTTTGGATTGGAATGAAAACTGACCTTTTCCAGTCCTGTGGCCACTGCTGAGTTTTCCAAATTTGCTGGCATATTCAGTGCAGCACTTTCATAGCACCATCTTTTAGTATTTGAAATAGCTCCACTGGGATAAATACAAAACCAACAATCTCCTATTGCTTTACAAGTAGACTTCTAAGTGGTCACAGTTTCTCCTTGCTATCTACTCCTGTTGTCTCTTCTGCTTGTCTTCCTTTCCCTATGATTTCACTAAATCCTGTCATCCAAACTCAACTCCAGCACTTACCACTGGAAAGGCTGTCCTGTTCTCTGAAATACTGACCAGGCACCTCTTAACATACTTCCATGTTACACCTATCCGTCTCTAGTAAAGCTGTGATCACTTACTAGTACATGTCGCGGTTTCCATCATATTACAAGGTTTGGAGAACATAGATCACATTTATTCATGTTTGTATTCTCAGTATCTAAAGCAGCACATACTGTCTCTCATGATTCAAGTAATGATTACTGAATAATGAAAGTTTTTAGTAAGTTTTTTGAAAGAGTAAATTACTTGTTTTTGGAAATAATTTCAGTTTAAAATATTAAAGGTATGTCTGTTCTCTTATCTTAAGCCTATCTCATAAAATCATAAAATTGTTGAACTTAAAGGCCACTTAGCAAGCCAAACAAGCTCTAGTAAATGAACACTTAAAACATTCAAAATCATTGTTCATCTTACATTTACACTCAGGAATAAAATCCTAAACTACTTAATCATCCTACTAAGTTTTCTCTGCTTAAAAGGCAAGAAAATTCCATCTTGAGGGGTTTTATGTTAACATTTATTCTATTCTCTGTAGAGACAGTAAACTAATCTTTTTCTTTAACCTTTCCTTATAACAATAATTAACCTTTCAGCCTCCCCTGCTAAAATCTAATTTCAGCATCTGATATTCCCTAAGAAACACAGTAATAAACATGTGTTCATTCTAGAACTATATATGTATGTGTGTATGTATGTATGTGTGTGTGTGTGTGTGTATAGGTATAAAAAGTAGGAATGATTAACTCCATTTTCTAAATGATGAAATGAAAGTATACCGGTTATCTGACTTGTTAAGGGCAAAAATTAAAAATCTCTTTAAGAGTTCAGGAGCAATTATGGCAAAAAAAAATTCTTTCACTATTATTACATGCAAAACTAATACTATTTCAAAGAAATCTAGGTAAAAAGAAAACCATAATTCAACAATTTCTATTTCTTGATTATAATGTAATAGTCAGACACTGCTAATTATAAAAGTTTTCTTATAATAAAGTATTAAAACCTTATACATTTGGAAATGGATGATTGGAATAGTTTCCATTAAAATATCTTCAAAGTTAATATTCAGATTTACTAACCTAATTAAGTATATACACTTAAACATTACCATTAAAAACAATAAACATGTTTAACATAGGCACAAAAATATACATCTGGAAAGTTGAAATATGTATATCACCTACCTGTTTGCTTATAAATTGCTAATTCTTGTACAGTTTCCAAAAACTGCCAAAATTTTTCATTACTTTCTTCTGCTATAAATTCACTATTAAAAATAAAAGTAATCAGTTAATAGCTAGAAATTTAAAAATGATTTTGATACTATAAAATGTATTTTAGAGCCAAATTACAACTTCTGGTAAAAACCAAAACTCCCAAAACTAAAGTTACCAATTTCCATCTACTGTAATGCAAAAAGAGAACACATTGATGATTCTTACCTGAGTTGTCATTCTAAACTACAGGCATATAATCATAACTGGAAAAGACTATGTGACAAATTACTTTTGGTTTTTCCTCTTTATTAGGTAAAAAATGGATAACTTATTTTGCTCTCTATGTGAAATGCCCTGAGAAGTAAAACTTAATGGCAATATAGGGTTTGATCCCTGGGTCAGGAAGATCCCCTGGAGAAGGAAATGGCAACCCACTACAGCATCCTTGCCTGGAAAATCTCAGACAGAGGAGCCTGGTAGGCTACAATCCACGGGGTCGGAAAGAGTTCGATACGACTGTATTGACTTAGCATGCACACATGTGTAATGCCCTGAGAGGTATAATTTAATGGCAATACAGACAGTGTTATATAAAAGTAAAAAGGTAAAAAACAGACAGCCTATTTTTCACAAACAAAACCTGGTCTTATAACCATGTTTAGAAAGCAATATTATTATTTTTATTTAGCTACTATTTGTGTAGACAATCTTATTTCAACAGAAAATACGTTAATCAAAAAATTAACAGAAAATTGGTACACTGCATTAGGTCTTTGGCATGGAAACCCCCAAAACACTGCCGTTTATCTAAAGAGCATAGGTAAGAAAAAATAGCCAAAGCAATGTAAAGCCTTTTGGAAATAGTGAAATAAGCGAAAGGCTATTCAGTCTTGTTTGGAACAAAGTGCAAGACACCAAAAACAAGTAGATCTAACTATTTAAACTAGAAAGAATACAACCATCAAACAGACGGTACAGATTCTGCTATTGCCCACCTTTTCTTTTTTTTAGCCTCAGTAAAACTAATGATTAATATAAATGGTAAGTATTGAGGACATTCAAGACACATGCAAAATTAACTAATTCTTGTGAGTCTGAGATGGTCAGTAAAGGCAGAAAAGAAGGTGAGAAAACTGACTAATTCATCAACATACTAAACATGACAGGCATATGAATTTAAAGCAGTAACTCCAAGGCAACCCTTATTATTAATGGTGTCCAACTCAATGGCATTAAAACAGGCAAACAAACAAACAAAAAGGCTAAAAGGAGAGGAAACTGCAGGAAACACTAAATAGGATGTAACCAAAAACTGACGGTACAAAACTTTTAGAAAAGTAGAGCACAATACTTATTACCTAACGGACTGGATCAAACACTATTGACAATGCTCATACATTGTGCAACTATGGGAAAAAGACTTCTTCCAAATGTCAGAATTTATACATAAGAGTATGATCCTCCAGAATTTATACCTAAGAGTAAAGTAATCACCTTACTAAAGTATTCCCTTACAGTTACTCCTTCACTATACCACTGCTCTAACACTTTGAGAACTCTTCTTGAATTACTTTCATGGGCAATTTGCCAATCACTACTCTTAGAGGAGAAAATATCCTTGAGAGGCCATCTAAATCAGCATCTCACCTTCCAAAAATTTAAGTTATTACTTTGGTCAAAATTTTTAAAAGGAAAAAAAAATCCTAAATTCTGGTATTTCCAGTTTTTTTACTTGATATTTAGCACCAAATAGCAAGGTTTCTTCCCAAAAGAAGAATTTTATCTATTCTAACATAGATTAAAAAATTTTCCATAGAGGATGATTTTAAATGTACTAAAGAGCCAGACAGTAATTATCAGTGTTATTTCAAAAAATATTTTCAGTAAGAGCAACACCAGTGGAATAAATACAGTTTAAATGTTTAAGTTGCGGTATATGTATTGAAAATTTTAGTCTCACCAGCCTATAAACATCCTTAGCAAATAGTACTAAATTATAAATGTTTTAGGGCTTCCCTGGTAGCTCAGCTGGTAAGAATCTACCTTCAATGCAGGAGATTTCGGTTTGATTCCTCGGTCAGGAAGATCCCCTGGAGAAGGGATAGGCTACCAGTATTCTTGGGCTATCCAGCATTCCTGAGCTTCCCTGGTGGGCTCAGATGGTAAAGAATCCGCATGCAATGTGGGAGACCTGGGTTCCATCCCTCGGTTGGGAAGATCCCCTGGAGGGAGGCATGGCAACCCACTCCAGTATTTTGTATTTCTGCCAATAGTCTCCTCAAGGCAATCTAGCTTTTTTCTACCACGCCTCTCAGAACTCTTCCAGCTTCTGTCAGATTCAAAAGATAATTCTACATTTTTATGTATTTGTTACAGCAGTACCCTACTTCAAGGTACAAATCAAATCAGTTTCCTATTGCTGCTGTAATAAATTATCAAAAATTTGGTGACTTAAAACAACAGAAACTTATTGTCTCACAGTTCTGGAGAAGTCCAAAATCAAGGTATTGGTAGGGCTACGCTCCCTCCAAAGGCTCTAGGGGAGAACCTTCCAGGTTCTGAAAGCTTAAGGTGGTCCTTGGCTTGTGGCTACATCAATCCTATCTCTGTCTCTATTCATATGTCCTCCTCTTCCTGTGTCTTCTCTTATGTATCTTATAAGCGTATTGGACTTAGCACCCATCCAGATCCATAAGAATCATGTCTTAAGACCTTTAATTACCTTGTCAAAGAGCCTTTTTCCAAATAAGGTAACATTTACAGGTTCCAGGGGTTAGGATGTGGACATATCTTTTTGGAAGCCACCTTTCAACCCACTACAAGTTATGGAGTTGGTACATCAGAGAGGGGCTAGACTGTGAAGAACCTAAGGATGCTCCTCAGAGCATCCTATGGGAGTTCCAGTTCTCAGACTCTTGAGGCAAGTAGAAACTGAAACACTCCAACTGCCAGTCTAATACTGGAAGAAGTTAGAATGATTTGAAACTGAGTGTGAGACCATATCCATGCAAAGTATGGAAGAAACTGGGGAAAAGGTAGAGGAATAGGACATATTTTAAACTAGGATATTTTATTTAATAAAAACTGTTTTATTGTAATATCTATACTACATCTAAATATCTATAATTGTAACATCTATACAGATGTATCTATACCACAGAAATTCAATGGATCATAAGAGACTACTATGAACAAATAAACAACAAAAAACTGGGCAGCCTAGAAGAAATGAATAAACTTCTAGAAACATACAACTTATCAAGACTGATCCATGAAATAGAAAAATCCAAACAGACTTATTAGTAGTAAGGAGACTGAATCTGTAATCAAAAGCTTCCCAATAAACAAAAGTCCAGAACCAGATAGCTTCATTGTTGAATTCTACCAAACATGTATAACAGAAACCAACACAATACTGTACAGCAATTATCCTTTGATTAAAAATACACTTAAAAAATAAAATAAAGAATACCAATCCTCAAACTCTTCCAAAATAAAACACTCTCAAACTTGTTTTATAAGATTAGCATTATTCTGATACAAAAACCAGAAAAGGACACAAGAAAAGAAAATTAAAGGTCAACATTCCTGCTGAACATAAACATAAAAATCTTCAACAAAATATTAGCAAATTGAATACAATACATTAAAAGGATCATACACCATAATCAAGCTATTCCAGGGAGGCAAGGATGGTTTAATACCCATAAATATACAAATGTGAAACAACACATTAACAAATTAAAGATAAAAATTACATGATCATCCCAATAGATGCAAAAAAAAAAGCATTTGAAAAAAATCAGTATCAAGATTAAAAACTCAAAATGGGTATAGAGGGAATATCCTCAACATGTGCTGTGCTTAGTCACTCAGTCATATCTGACCCTTTGCAATCCCATGGACTATAGCCTGCCAGGCTCCTCTTGTCCATGGGGATTCTCCAGGCAAGAAAATTGGAGTGGGTTGCCAAGCCCTCCTCCAGGGGACCTTCCCAAACCAAGGATCGAACCCAGGTCTTCTGCATTGCAGGCAGATTCTTTACAGTCTAAGCCACCATGGAAGACCAAGGATACTGGAGTGGGCAGCCTATCTCTTCTCAACATAATAAAGGCCATATACAACAATAACAACAAAAAAAAACCAGAGAGATGGGCTTGCCTGGTGCCTCAGTGGCAAAGAATCCATCTACCAATGCAGGAGACATTGGTTCGATCCCTGATCTGAGAAGATCCCACGTGCCGCAGAGCAACTAAGCCCGTGCACCACAGCTATTAAGCCTGGGCTCTAGAGCCCAGGAACTAGAAATAAGCCCATGCAGCAAAAAAGACTTAGTAGAGCCAAAAATAAATAAAATTATATATATATATAAAATTATATAAACATAAATGACAAGATAACAAGTGTGGTGAGGCTGTGGAGATAAAGGAATCCATGTGCACCCTTGCTGGTTATGTAAACAGATACGGCCACTATGGAAAACAGTTTGGAGGTTCATCAAAAATTTTTACAAACTATCATATGATCCATCAATTCCAATTCTGGGTGAAAACACTAACAAAAATACAGGCAGTCCTATGTTCAGTGCAGCATTATTTACAATGGCCAAGATATGTTAACAACCTAAGAATCCACTGAATGATAAATGAATACAGAAAATGTAGAGACAGGAAGATGGCAGAGGAGCAGGTGAACATGGAGTGCATCTCTCTCCATGGATGCATCAGGAATACCCCTTCAGACACAGAAGGGTTGCACAACATCAGCTGAGAGTGGGCAGGAGTCCCTGACCACTAGAAAGGAATATACAGATCCAGGCAAAATTCGGCAGGATGAAAGGAGAAGGGGGAAAAAAGGAGAGTGAGCAGGACTGCACCTGCACATGGGAGGGTGGGGGACCTGAAGCAGGGGTCAGTTCCCCGTGTCAGGGAAATTGTGTGGGACACTGGAGAAGCATTTGGGGCTGTTGGAGTGCAGAAAATGTACACACACACGAGTATTATTCAGCCATAAAAAAAGAAAATACTGCTATCTGTGAGAACTTGGACAGACCTGAGGGAATTTTGCTCAGTGAAATAAGACAGAGACAAATACCCTATGAAATCTTAAAACAAACATAACACAGTAAGGAAATGAGCTCCTATACAGGGAACAAATTGGGTGCGGGAAGAAGGGAGGTAGGAGAAACGAGTGAAGGTGGTCAAAAGGTGCCAATTTTTGGCTACAATATAAATAATCGGTCATGGGGATGTAACGTACAGCATGGTGACTATCCGTAAAGAACTGCATATTGGAAAGCTGCCAAGAGAGATCTTAAAAGTTCTCAGCACAAGAAACCTTTGTAATTATGTGTGGTGACAGGTATTAACTGGACTTATGTCCATGGTGATAATTTCACACCATGTGAACACATCATCAAATCATTATGTTGCACACCTGAAACTAATACCTTACATAAATTATAGCTCAATTTTAAAAAATCTGTTTTCGTATCTTATATATGCAACTTCACGGAGGAGATGAAGACTTCGGAACCAAAAGCTATGGTTCTGGTGAAGTATTAATACAAAAGCAACTGGCATTAAAACTTCATGCCAACAAAACAACTTCATGCCGGTTAAAAAAGGAACAAAAATTTTCAAATTTTGTTTACTGGAATACTAAGATTAAAATTCATTATCTCCCAGTTTTGTTTCTCCACATAAGGTACATGATACCTTATGCACTAACTCCAGCTGAGGAGATTCAGAAAGAAGTCAGAGCTTTGGGACGCTCTCTTCTCCACAGAAAGCCATCGTATGAAATTAGGTGCTTCAAATACCGGTTCCTAAAAACTAGAACTGCCTCCATCAATTGCAGAGCTTGCACTAAACGCCACAGTCCACCTCCCCGTCTTCCTTTTCTCTCACGTAAATGCTAAGAAAATCCAAAGCAATTAATACTTCTCAAACCCGTGGGTGAGGCAAAGTAGGAATGGCGGGGAAAAGGAGCCGCAAGTGAGTGCGGAGCCCAGGGTAGCAAGGGGAGGAGGTGATGCTCTGAGGGTCAAGCGCCCGAGGCGCCGTCGAGGTCCCGGGGCGCCCACAGCCCCGCCGCACCCTCCCTCCGCGCGGGCTCGGCGGAGGGTCCGGCCCGCACTCCCTCACCTGGCCTCCAGCAGCAGCGGGGTCTCCGGCCACTTGGCAGCCAAGTGGGCCGTCACCGCCTTGGACGCGGAGGCCGTCCGGGCTCCGAGCAGCGACAGCCAGAGCGCCGTGAAGCCCAGGAGCAGCAGCACTACGCCGGCGGCCTTTGCCATGGTGCGGACAGGGAAGCGCGAGCCCCTCAGACCCGGCGCCCTCAGCCCGCAGCCGCCACGCTACCGCCGGCTCCTCCCGTCGCGCGACCGCTCACTTCCGGTGGGGGGAGCGCGAGTCCGTTACACGGGCCGGGCCCTGGCGGGTGCCGAGCGCATGCGCCGAGCGCTCCGTCGCCGTCCCGGGAGCCCCCGAGGGCGGACCCCTGGGCCACGTAGGTGTAAGGCGGCGCCGGAGTGCGGAGCTTGGCTGGTGCCCTGGCGGGTCCCGCCACCGGGACCTTAGGCTCTCGGATCGAGGATGTGGGACCCCGGGAGAGGAGACTGAAGTGGGATTTTGGCCAAGTGTGGCTGAAGATGGCAAAATCTGGACGCGAAGGCAGGAATCAGCGTGGATATTATCCACTTCACATAGGCGGCAAAGAAGGCCTGCCAAAAGTTAAATACCTCCCTCGTGGGATTCTCAAATTTTGTTGCATATCTGAGTCACCTGGTAAAGCTTTTAGACAGCCCGTTTCCCAGACCACACCACGCACCAGTTACAGGGGACTATCTGGGGGTGAGATTCGGTCTTCAATAAATAGTATTTTACCCGGCCTTCCCGCCAGGTGCTTCGAGTGTGTTCGAAAAGCAGTGACATCACCTGGAGGGCTTGTTAAAATACAAGGTGCTGGGTCTCATCCCAGTGTTTCCGATTCAGTAGGTCTGGTGCGGTCTGATAATCTGCATTTCATAGCCATCAAGTTCCCAGGTAATGCTGATTCTGCTTGCTGTCTGGGAGCTGTGCAAAAGCCTTCGTCCTCAAAAGTGGTCCACACACTTGAAGCGTCAGCATCACCTGTGCTCATTAGAAATGCAGAATCTCAGCCCCCATCTCAACCCTATTGAATCCAAACCCCTGGTATAACAGGCACCTCACGTGATATCTGTGCACATTAAAGTTTTCAGAAGAGCTAGTTTAGAGAAAAAAAACAGATGAAAATGCATAGATAGTTGCTCTTGTTATTATCATCCCAAATCATTATCAGCTGTGATTGAAACTCACTTTCAATCAAGGACTGTCTGACCCCGCAAAACTCTTGAATTTAGTACATCCAGTTCAATGACAAAGCCTTGGAGCAGAGTTAACTGTTTTTCCAGTAGGTATGACTCAATAACTCAAAATATTCAGTTTTATTTAACTGGGCAGAGGTGGAGCCTCAAGATTCTGGCTCCTAGTCAGGAATGATACTTTTTCTATTCAGAAGAGAGTAAATTTATTATATATATTACGATATATGGTAAATAGAAGCAGCAGCCGGGATAACCAGTTTAGGGGTTGCTCGTGGTCCATTCCTTTTTTTCCGCTTACTCTTTTGCACTATAGGGAATCTGGGTCTCTCCAAGTTGCTGAAACATGATCATTCCACTTTTTCTTTTCCCCTCATCCTTCTAAGCATTCTGGTTCCTTGGAAGACCTTGCTCTGGAAATTCTATTCAGGTCTCACTTCCTGAGGTTAGCCTTCATTTCCTGATTTCTCCCACTTGATATGATCTATCCCTCCTCTAAATTCCCACAAGTTTTTTATTTTAACAGCCATATACCACTTATAATTCTCACTTTAAAATTTGAATACAGTGCTTATTTATTCTCCTCCTAGAGATGATATATTCCCTGAGGGCTCATGCCTTATTCATTTTTAGCATCTCTTGCAGTACCTAGCATAGTACATGTTATTGAGGCTTAATAAATATTGAAGAGTTCCTGTTTTATGGGTCAGTAGGCAGAAATCTCAGGCAGATGAGTAAGGAACTTTATTTCTGTCCATAGAGCATAAGAAAAAAATATATATAATGAACCCTTCACAAACATTTACTTAAATTAACCCCTTATTTCCTCTTATTTTTGGACTGAATTTTTGACTGAGATTGTGGGATAAAGGAAATAAACTATTGGCTGCTGCTGCTGCTGCTAAGTCGCTTCAGTTGTGTCCGACTCAGCGACCCCATGGACTGCAGCCCACCAGGCTCCTCCGTCCATGGGATTTTCCAGGCAAGAGTACCGGAGTAGGATGCCATTGCCTTCTCCGAAACTATTGGCAGTGAATGTCAAATATCAGCATACGTGATGGGTTGCAAATCTTTAAGAAATGATTCCCCATATGAAAAGTCACATGAAATACACTATTAAAGTATACTACTAAAACATATATTAAACATTCCAATACATTTGAGTTCAGGATAGTAAGGAATACTACATTTCTCTTTTAAAAGAGAATGAAATTAATCAAATGCAGGGATATTTGTTTACACAAATATTATACATTTTAGTTTTTATAGTATTTTCCTAGACACATAAATGGATTTGAAATATTCCTCAGACAGCTCATTCTTGGGCATTCCTCTACTGCAGAACAAAAGAAAAAGTAGGACTAAATGATATTTAAATGTTGGAGAAGGTCACCAAGAGGACATGACCACCAGCTGATCTTTAAGCCGGACCTGGTTAATCAGAGACACCTAAGCCCCACCCCTTCCTTGGATGTACATTTCACCCACTGTTCCCACACTAGGAACCACTCTAAGGAAGCAGCCTTGAGAAAATAGTGTTATTGAGACCATCTGGACTGTATCCATGCCTGAACCCTATTAAGGTCTCTATGAATTTTTAAGATTCTAGCAGGTGGGTGCCGAGTTTGACTCATCCTGTAGCCGCCCAAGACAAGCCTGGTGTGTAAGTTCCCTTGCTGATGAAAACTGCCACCTACTGATCTGGAGTGGTCTTTCTAATTCTCTGGTCTCTCTTTGCCATCTGTATGGCAGATTCTAATTTCACCTGGGGAACTCCTGAGGTTGTGAACCAACTTTGAGGTCTCTTTCATATGTCATTTCTAAGGAGAGATAGAAAAACTTAAAATGCAAAAATTAAGTGACTCAAAAAGTTCACTCAAATTAGTGGAGCGACAAAGTATTCCAATCTTTATTATCCATAATCCTTTGGCACAGATTGGCTGTGAACTGAATGCAGTTCAGGGACACAATTGTACTTTAATGTTGCTTAGCAAAATGTTATTCGAAGTTATTCACATCAGGGTAATATAAATGAAAATTGATGACATTAGCAGTTTTCATTGTGTGTGGAAGTAGTGATTAATGAATGCTATATAATAAGAATATTGTGTTTCATAGAATAAATCATATTGACTTTTTTTAGACAGCATAGGCTATACTTATTTAATGAAAATAGTGGTGCTCTGTAAGGATAAAGTCACTGCCAAATTGTCACATAGTAAGTAGAATAAAACTTCAATTTTTTCCACCTAATTAAAGTCTCAGAGCTACAGCAGCTTTTTAAAATTATCACTCCTACATCTTCCAGATTTCTTTCATTAAAAAAGGCCCTATTCTCATTTGTTAATTTGAGTATCTTAAATACAACAATTTTCCCTTATCCTTGGTGGTTATTTTCCAAGACTTCCAGTGAATGCCTGAAACTATAGATAGTACTCCCGCTATACTATATTTTTCCTATACACACACACTTAGAATAAATTAGACACAGAGATTGACAACAATAACCCATAATACAATAGAATAATTATAATAGCATACTATGATAAAAGTTATATTAAGGTGGTATCTCCTTCTCAAAATACCTTATTATACAAATATAAAGCCTTTTTCACCTTAACTATTTATCAGGCACTGTGGCCATAACTTTTGTAGCTTGAGATGTGAGAGCAAAACTAGCATACATTTCTCTTTTCTTCTTCACAATTTCACGGACAGTAGTCATTCTTACCATAAATGTTAGCAGCCTCATGCTGTCAGCAGTATATGTGATTTCTTCCCCCCTTATTAGGGCAAGAACTTTCACCTTTGCACTGAAATGAAACACTTTATGGTTTCTCTTTGGCATATGTGATTTGCCAGCATCACTACTTTCATGCTTTGGGGCCATTATTAAGTAATATAGAGTGTGTGTGTGTGTGTGTGTGTGTGTGTGTGTGTGTGTGTGTGTAAAGCACTATGATATCCCAACAGTTGATCTGATAAGCCATACAGACACTTGCTAAGTGACTAACTGGCTGGATTCACTGGACAAAAGGCTGATGCACCTCTTTCTTGTGTGAGATAGTTCAAGATTTCATCCCACTGTCGGGAATGGAGTGAGACTTAAAACTTATGAATTACTTATTTCTGGAATTTTCCCTTTAATGTTTTGGACATAGTTGATCACAGGTAACTGAAATCTTGCCCTTCATTCCAGATGGGAAGAATTTATAGACTTAGTTACTGATTTGATATGCTTTTCCTCCCTGAGCAAGATCACCCCCCAAATCATAATCAAACTGGGCTTCCCTGGTAGCTCAACTGATAAAGAATCCACCTGCAATGTAGGAGAACCCAGTTCGATTCCTAGGTCAGGAAGATCCCCTGGAGAAGGCATAGGCATACACACTCCAGTATTTTGGGGCTTCCCTGGTGGCTCAGATGGTAAAGAATCCATCTCCAGTGTGAGAGACCTGAGTTCAATCCCTGGATTGGAAAGATCCCCTGGAGGAGGGCATGGCAACCCACTCCAGTATTCTTGCCTGGAGAATTCCCGTGGACGGAGGAGCCTGGCAGATTACAATCTATAGGGTCACAAAGAGTCAGACATGACTGAGTGACTAAGCACCCATACATAATCAAATTAGTAATGGTTTAGTTTCCTTAAAGTATCAGCAGTAAGTTTGATTTTTATAGGTTTGTATATTTTATTTAAAATAGATTACAAATGCTTCACAAATGTGTGATTTCAGGAATGTTTGATGAAATTTTCAAACAGCAAATTATGTATGTGAAATATGTAATTTTTAAATTAATTATTTGGGGGTTGATATTAGAACTTTAAACCTGCTGTTTAACAGCTTTCTATTCTTATATATATGGTCAGTATTTTATGATTATGTGTTCAAAGTTTGCTAAGTTTGTTTCTTCAACAAAACACTCAGGATTGAATGGTGTTGGTGGAAGACAAAGAAATATATATTCTACTTTTACGTCTTCTAGTAGAAGTTTGTATAGTTATGTGCACAAAGTCATTATTTTCTTCAAGATAAATTGTATATCATCTATGGTAAGGTGATTGCATCAAAAATTGGAAAAAATACTGAGACAAAATGTTTAATGTCTTCCAAAGCCATAGTAAGGATACAAGAACATATATTGATATATTATTACAAGAGAAAAGTTAATAAAATTTTACAAAACTCCATAAGATACATTTTAGAGAAATCTTGTTGAACCAATAAACAAATGAACAGCTTTAGCAAATTTCCCCATTGAAGCTATTTCCTGTCTAACTCTAGCCCTTTAAGAAGCTGCACAAATTCTTTCAGTCACCAATGAAGCATCTGAAATACATTGCCATGATTTTCAACCACAAAAATAGGCATGTGTACAGCAGCTACTTTACATTTGTCATGAAATATTGTCATTTGGTTAGAAAGGTATATAATAGTGCAGTACATAAAAAGTAATAAGAAGTTTTATGTGATAAGATCTGAAGTTCTGGCACATTATAATAACTGATGGGAATTAAAGGAAGAGACTGTCTCAAGAAAAGCCTCACAAAGTAGGTGGTGTGACTACACTTCAAGGAAAGTATGGATGACTTAGATATCAGCCCTGTCGCTGCAGCAAGAATGCAACCATAGACTGTATGTAAAAAAATGGATGGGGCTGTGCTCCAAAGAATTTTACTATGGACTCTGAACTCCCTGTTTTCATATATCACAAAATAATCTTCTTTTGCTTTTTAAAAAATTTTAAAAAATGTATAGCTCTTGGGTTATACATATTTGGCCCATGAGCTGCAGTATGTCTACCTTTGCTTCAAAGAAATTTTCACAGAAAATTTATGCAAGGGAGCTCATAGAGTTATTCTTGGTAACAACAACAAAACTGGATGCAGCTCAAATATCCATTGAAGTAGAATGATAAATTGTGGTTCATTCATTCAATGGAATACTAACAGTGACAATAGAGTCACAGCTATATAGGTGAACACAGAGGAATCTCAAAAACATGTCCGTGAAAAAGCAAGTCATCAAAGAATACATGTACCAAGAATCTATTACATGGGGTTCAAATTGAGATAGTACCGGATGATATAAACTTTAGGGATACATCCAAACTAATGAAAGGAAGGGAATGATTAACACAAAATTCAGTATATTTATTGTCTCTGGGTAAGAAAAAAAGATAAGATCAAAGATGAGCCCACAGACAGCTTTTTAAAGATAATGGTAGTAGTCTAAGTCTTAGGAAATGTGGTGGGTACATGGGTCTTACTTGTTGCTGACATGGTTCATAATTTTTACAGAGTGAAATACAAAGCCGCAAAATGAATTTTGTCAATGTCTTCCTTCAAAAACCCTGATGCTTCTTCATTGCCTGCAAAATTAAGATGAAATTCCTCACATATACACTGCTTGGAAGACTTCAGATTTTAAATAACTTTGTGACCACATGGGCTTCCCAGGTGGTGCTAGTGGTAAAGAACATTCCTGCCAATGCAGGAGACATGAGATCGAACCCCTGGGTCAGGAAGATGCAGTGGAGTCAGAAATGGCAACCCACTCCAGTATTTTTGCCAGGAGAATCCCCATGGACAGAGGAGTCTAGCGGGCTACAGTCCATAGGGTTGCAAAGAGTCGGACACAACTGAACTGACTTAGTACGCATGGACTGTAGCCTCCCAGTCCCGTCTGTCCATGGAATTCTCCTGGCAAGAATACTGGAGTGGGTAGCTATTCTCTTCTCCAGGGGATCTTCCCAACCCGGGAATCGAACTCAGGTCTCCTGCATTGCAGGTAGATTCTTTTCCATTTGAGCTACCAGGGAATCCCATAATTGAATATTATCTATGTTTTCTCATTTCCTGGAAGATCCTCTGCTGATATTCTAAATCCTGCCATGTTGTTTAGAAATACCCTCTCCTGGAATGGCTACATTTTTAGAGAATCTTTCTATAGCTATTTTATTTTCCTCGTGTTTGAAAAAATAATAATAACAATTGAAAAAAAATTAACCCTCTGATACCATTATATCCATATACACCTTTGTTCTCAATCGCATTACCATTTTCCTTATTCTTAAAATTATTTTCCCTTTTCTTAGCTTAGCAACCCATTTTATGTATTCTGTTTAATACGAATTTTATAACTTTTAGTTGGAATTCACTTTCATTCTTTTGCCTCTAGTCTGACAGGAAAATCCATGCATTTTTTAATTTTACTAGGATATAGAGATATTACCATTTATCTCCAGTGTAGCTTATAGTAGGAGAAGGCAATGGCACCCCACTCCAGTACTCTTACCTGGAGAATCCCAGGGACGGGGGAGCCTGGTGGGCTGCAGTCCATGGAGTGGCTAAGAATCAGACACGACTGAGCGACTTCACTTTCACTTTTCACTTTCATACATTGGAGAAGGAAATGGCAACCCACTCCAGTGTTCTTACCTGGAGAATCCCAGGGACGGGGGAGCCTGGTGGGCTGCCGTTTATGGGGTTGCACAGAGTTGGACACAACTGAAGCGACTTAGCAGCAGCAGCAGTAGCTTATAATAAGTGCTCAACTAATATATATTGAATGTTAAGTGAAGAATGGAATAGAATTGTAACTTCTCTACATTCTTTCAGTTTGTCAATAATTTTCAGTGATTTCAATAAAATACATATCCCAAATGACTGACTATAAAGCAATGAAATGAATTTTAAACAAACATTTCAGAATTTATCTGTTGAAACAAATACCCTAGAAAGTCCCACTTCAGTGGATATGTACTTCATCAGATTCTACAACTGGCAGAAGTATTTTTTTAACTTTGGTAAAATGCACATATATAAAATTTGTTATCTCAACCATTTTTAAGTGTACAGTTCAGTAATAAGTATATTCACAGTGTTGTACAGCCCATCTCCAGAACTTTTTCATCTTGCAAAACTGAAACTCTTTTACCCATTAAACCACAACTCACCCTGCTCCCCCATTCCTGGTCTTCTCAACTACTATTCTACTTTCTGTCTATATGGATCTACATACTCTAGAAACCTCACATAAGTGGAATTATGCAGTATTTGTCATCTTATGGCTGGCTTACTTCATTCAGCATAATGTCCTCAAGGTTCATCTGTGATGTAGAACATGTCAAAGTTTCCTATCTTTCTAATGGTGAATAATATTTCACTGTATTTATACACATTTATTTATCCTTTCATCTGTTGGATATCAGGGAGGCTTTCATCTTTTGGCTATTGTGACTAGTGCTGCTATGAACATGGGTGTCCCTTAGATACACTGCTTTCAATTTTTCAATTTTTTGGATACATAAATATATACCCAGATATATAAATACCTAGAAGTGAAATTACTGGATCATATAGAAATTCATACTGGACTTCCTCAATGGCTCAGCAGGTAATGTGGGTTTAATTGGTTGAAAAATCACTTGAAAGTCAGATGGCTGTAAGTTAAGACATGAGTTTATTTTAAAAATACTATGATTCAAATGTAACAAAATATCAAAATTTAGTATTAACTGTTATCTTCAATCTGTTATATTTGAAGCTGAAAATGCTAATAAGTCACTTTGTCTAAAATTAGTTGTATCGAGTATCATGAGCCAAGAAAACTTATGTCATTTGTGTTACTCTGGTTTAAAGTTCTCCTGACCCAGCAACTGATCTTGATATAATCAAATAACTGTTTTATTTCAAAAGCCAAGATGATTATTCTTGCCTAGCTAAAGGAAGACCAGGGAAATTCATTGTTCCCACTTACTTTCTCATCTGATTCTGAGGGTGTAATTCAGCTCTAGCATTAGGGAGGAAGGATTCTGGAAAATAAAGAGGCATGAAGGCATTTCCAGTAGCACATCAAATAGGGAATTTACGAGTATGTCACAGGGAGATGGTGTGTGAGAAACAAAGGTGGAGAGAAAGTGAGAGGAGGTTTTACAATATTGGTAAACTTTTTAGCTTCTTTTTTCACCTACATTCCACTTTGGGGCCTCATCTCTTCTTTTTTTCCCTTCCACTGTTAATCTGATATCACTCATTTTTAATTTAGTGTGAATGCATTTCCAAACCTAAGCTAGGGTTGCTGGGGGCAGGGCGGGGGCGGTTATTTGGAAGAGCTGTCTGGCATGTTTGAAGGTCATTCACTGTTCCTGCTCACAGCTACCCTGTAAGAAAAAGGGATCTGGACATGACCTGAGAGAGCGCAGGTTATTCTCCTTTGTAGGATCCCTGCTTTATCCATTTTTGGCTTCTACACTCTTTCCCCTGTAGTTCAAGCTTCTCTCTTCACAACAGCCCCTTTTAGTTCAGTGGTCCTGCTTCCTCCTTCCAAACTATATAAACACCCAGTAGACTAGCACTTTCATCTTTGGCCCCAGAAATTTTTTTTGTTCTGAATCATTTTGCACCCAGAATATGTGGGGCTAGAACTTCTAAAGGTAGGTAAGATGCAGATGAATGTACTTCTCTGAAACATCTCAGAGGGTGCTAAGTGTATATGCTGGTCGTTCAATCGTGTCTGACTCTGTGACGCGTGGACTGTAGCCCACTGGGATCCTCTGCCCGTGGAATTCTCTAGGCAAGAATATTATGCTGCTGCTGCTGCTAAGTCGCTTCAGTCGTGTCCGACTCTGTGCCACCCCATAGATGGCAGCCCACCAGGCTCTCCCTTCCCTGGGATTCTCCAGGCAAGAACACTGGAGTGGGTTGCCATTTCCTTCTCTAGGGAATCTTTCCCACCCACGGATTGAACCTGGGTCTCCTGCATTGTGAGCAGGTTCTTTACCATCTGAGCCACCAGGAAAGCCCTCCAGAGGGTGCTAGGC
Source organism: Budorcas taxicolor (assembly GCF_023091745.1). Classification (NCBI taxonomy): domain Eukaryota; kingdom Metazoa; phylum Chordata; class Mammalia; order Artiodactyla; family Bovidae; genus Budorcas; species Budorcas taxicolor. Next base: position 73,511,266 of record NC_068921.1, read on the forward strand.
AGTAGGTAAATATGAATCAGAGGGTGCATCATGGCTGGGTGGAGACCATCAGTCATGTGTGGCAAAAATTTCCCAACAGTTGGCTACTGAGGATTTAGGTATTTTAGTGCATTATGTTACTATATTAACATATGTGATTATAGTAAAGATTGAACTCTCAATGTGAGTACTTTATGGATACTCAAAAAACAATAAATAGAGTATAAAAACTCTAAGAACAATGGCACTGTGCGTTGACTTGGGAGAACTTCTCACTGTTACTTATATCATTGCAATGCACCCCAGGTCGTATGTGTAAAATTTCATTAAATAAAATAATCTCTAAAATGCCTCGTGCATGCAGTACATGGCAGGCACAAAAAAATGCAAATACATAATTGATCATATCATCCTATTGTATATTTATCATATTATATAACAATTATATCCTGTTAAAATGCAATATATCACTTTATCATTAATAGATGCTTTATGAGATTATCTTTCAGTTCCTTATTGTTATAATTTTTGTATTCCTACCACAGAGTTTTCTGTTCATGCATTTCCCTAACTGGTAGGTACATTAGTGTGGAGTTTTATTAATCCTACTGAGAATTGTAAGTCATATCTTCATCTAAAATTTATGTTCCAAGTTTCTTTAATTCAAAATGTCAGAATAATTTCTGTCATTGACTCAGGAGGTATCTCATTGCCGATCAGTTTCTCTGCTGTTTTGTCTGGATTTATATTTAAGCATTTGGCTTTCATTTTTATCTCAAGTTCAGCCAGGCTGGAAGAGTAGAATAGTAATACCAGCTGGCATAGAGTTGAGCCTATATCAGCATATTGATGTTCCTGCATCAGCATATTGATGCTAGTGACACCAAAATGCCTCTCTGTCTCACAAAACTGTCGCACATCGGTATTAAGCAGTGTGGTGACAAAAGGGAGCAGATAGGAATCATCTCGTGGAGCGGATACACGGTTACTGTTGGAAGAGAGAATATTTCGCAGTGAGGGGCTGCATTATCACAATGACATGAAACAAATCAATAAATTCCAACTATCTGTAATAAATGAGTATGGGACATTCTTCAGGTCATCAGTGATTAAATATTAAGAGCAGAACGCTTGATTTTGAGTGTAATTGAAACAGAAACTCACCATGATGAAAGTGTTCATAAAAAACTGAAATTATCGCTCAATCCTAATAGGAAGGTAACTGGCTAATTAATTATGTTTTAATTTAATTGGCTTTTAATAAAAAGAAAATATATACAGAAAAGTGACCCCATATACTTGTATAGCTCAATGAATTTTCGTTCACAAAATAGTACATATTGGCAGTATGCACTCCTCCCACCTCCTAACAGTCATTACCCAAGGCTTTCTCTGCAAAGGTAGCCACCAACCTGAATTTTAAAGCAATGCATTAGTTCTATTTGTTTTTTAACATAATTCTATGCCACATTTGAGAGTGGTTTCAAGTGGAGAGTGTATTATCAGACATATGTGAAAGGTTATTCTTCAGCAACACGAAGAGCAAATTCAAGTCCCAAAGTCCAGAAAAGAGATGATTGAGGGACTTCCCTGGAAGTCCAGTGGTTAGGATTCTGCACTTCCACTGCAAGGGGCATGGGTTTGATTCCTGGTCAGGGAACTAAGATCTTAGACACCCTGCAGAGCAGCCAAAATAAAAAAGAATGATTCAAATAGTTCAGTAGAGTAGGACTGGAAAAGAAAAACACAAAGGTGTCTGATTTGTATGGAACATGAGGGATCCAGATGGACATGCGGTTTCTAGGCCTGACAACTTGATGGAGGGATTTCTATTCACCTAGAAGATGGGGCAGGTTTTAGAGGAAAAGACATGAGTTCAATATTGGACATGCTGAATTTGAGGTGCAATGTGGTGAGGAGATGGGTAGGATTCAAGATATTAGGACGTTCAGTTTAGTTCAGATCAGTCACTCAGTCGTGTCCGACTCTTTGCGACCCCATGAACCACAGCACACCAGGCCTCCCTGTCCATCATCAGCTCCCGGAGTCCACCCAGACCCATGTCCATTGAGTCGGTGATGCCATCAACCATCTCATCCTCTGTCGTCGCCTTCTCCTCCTGCCCTCAATCTTTCCCAGCATCAGGGTCTTTTCAAATGAGTCAGCTCTTTGCATCAGGTGGCCAAAGTATTGAAGTTGCAGCTTCAAAGTCAATCCCACCAATGAACACCCAGGACTGATCTCCTTTAGGATGGACTGGTTGGATCTCCTTGTAGTCCAAGGGACTTTCAAGAGTCTTCTCCAACACCACACTTCAAAAGCATCAATTCTTTGGTGCTCAGCTTTCTTTATAGTCCAACTCTCACATTCATACATGACCACTGGAAAAACCATAGCCTTGACTAGATGGACCTTTGTTGACAAAGTAATGTCTCTGCTTTTTAATATGCTGCCTAGGTTGGTCATAACTTTCCTTCCAAGGAGTAAGCATCTTTTAATTTCATGGCTGCAATCACCATCTGCAGTGATTTTGGTGCCCAGAAAAATAAAGTCAGTGACTGTTTCCCCATCTATTTGCCATGAAGTGATGGGACCGGATGGCATGATCTTAGTTTTCTGAGTGTTGGAATGCAAAATCTTCATTGGTTGAATGTGTAGGGAAGAATATATTAAAGAAATAACTGTGTGAGTGCTGATCCTCAGTACTTCAGCTTGGGCAAGTTGATAATCCCTGAACAGAGAGAACTGATGAGTTTTGGATATACTGAGTTTGAGGGATTTGTGAGGAATCCAAACAGAGATAGGTTATGGGTAGTTGGGTCATGGATCTGGATTCAAAACATGGATTTTTTGGCAGATTAAAATAAAATATTTTAAATCACTCTGAAAAATATAGAGGGCTCCAGAGACTAGCTATTATTTTTGGTTCACTCCATTTAAAAAGGCCCTGAATGTGATATCCAACTAGTCCATGATTAATTGCTGGAAGTAAAACATCATTTGTGGTTTTGTGGCAGTAAAGAAGACATCAGCATTTTGTCACTGATGACAATGGCGTCGTGCCAGTCTTAGAAGCCATTTTAGCCAGTGTTCATCAGAAATTATTCACCTGAATTTTAACTGTGAGGCAATTCAACTCTGCAATTTAGTCTTTAAAATTGGTTACTATCAACTGTGGATGAGGACACTGCCTTAACCAAGTGACCACATTCAGCATCTCAAAGAGTGGGACAAGGGGCTTCTTCCCAAGTGGCTCAGTGGCAAAGTATCCACCTGCCAAGCAGGAGACGCTGGTTCGATCCCTGGGTTGGAATGATCCCCTAGAGAGGAAATGGCTACTCACTCCAGGATTCTCACTTGCAGAATTCCATGGATAGAAGAACCTGTCGGGCTACAGTCCATGTGGTTGCAAGAGTCAGATCTGGCTTAGTGACTAAACAACAGAGTGAGGCAATGTGGTGTCATGTACCTTCTCATGAGGTGCAATCAGACGTTTCCAAAATCAATGATGGAGTATTTCTGGCCTAAATGTTAAGCCTGAATCTGTTCAAAACTCTCAGCCTAATTTCCACTTTAGACGAACTATATGGAAGAGAGGAACAAGTTAAACAATGTTGTGAGAAACAACCAAACAAATTCAGGAGCTGGCTGCTGCTTCTGCTAGGTCGTTTCAATTGTGTCCGACTCTGCGCCACCCCATAGATGGCAGCCCACCAGGCTCCCCCATCCCTGGGATTCTCCAGACAAGAACACTGGAGTGGGTTGCCATTTCCTTCTCCAATGCATGAAAGTGAAAAGTGAAAGTGAAGTCAGTCCATGGGATTTTCCAGGCAAGAGTACTGGAGTGGGGTCCCATTCAGGACCTGGGAGTATCTCCAATAGTGCCAGCCTGAACCTCTGTAGGTTAATGCCTTATGGGGGAAAATGATGGGACTGTCCTAGATTAAAAGAGATTCAAGAGAGGTAGCAACAAAATACAGTGTCGGAGTCTTGACTGGATCCCTGTTTTTAAAAAAACAGAAACTACTAATAGTTGTTAAAGACATTTTGGGAAAAACTGGGAGGAAATTTGAGCATAAGTGTGATATTTAGATACATTGTAAAAGAGTTTTAATTAATTTAATTAAATAATTTTCTTAGTTGTGATGAGGAAACTGTGGTTATATAGCAGAACAGATTTATTCTTTGCAGATGCACAAAGTTTAAAATGTCTGTGACACACTTTCATATGATTAAAATATGGTGCGTAGATTTGGCAAAATTATTGAAAAGAAATTGAGGGTTTATAAGAGTTCATGAAATTAAAAGATGCTTACTCTTTGGAAGGAAAGCTATGACCAACCTAGATAGCATATTAAAAAGCAGAGACATTACTTTGTCAACAAAGGTCCATCTAGTCAAGGCTATGGTTTTTCCTGTGGTCATGTATGGATGTGAGAGTTAGACTGTGAAGAAGGCTGAGCGCCGAAGAATTGATGCTTTTGAAGTGTGGTGTTGGAGAGGACTCTTGAGAGTCCCTTGGACTGCAAGGAGATCCAACCAGTCCATCCTAAAGGAGATCAGCCCTGGGTGTTCTTTGGAAGGAATGATGCTAAAGCTGAAACTCCAGTACTTTGGCCACCTCATGTGAAGAGTTGACTCATTGGAAAAGACTCTGATGCTGGAAGAGATTGGGGGCAGGAGGAAAAGGGTATGACAGAAGATGAGATGGCTGGGTGGCATCACTGACTTGATGGACGTGAGTTTGAGTGAACTCTGGGAGCTGGTGATGGACAGGGAGGCCTGGCGTGTTGCAATTCATGGGGTCGCAAAGAGTCGGATATGACTGAGCAACTGAACTGAACTGAACTGAACTGAAGAGTTCATTACACTATTCTTTCAAGTTTCATGTATGATTAAAAATTTTCAAACTAAAAAATTTTAAATATAAATTAGGAGAGAGCTTAAAATGATATTTGATCTTAGCACAATCATTTTCATGCCATTACAGTCTCATTATATTTATAAACGAACCATAACATCTGTCTATACAAGTTATTTCTTGAATTCTATTTGCACAATTTAATTTCCCTGCACAAGCGTACCTCATTTTTCCTTTATGGTATTGTGAATATACTATAGCTTAATGACTATGTGTGCGGGCTCTGGAGTAACTTCTCTGTTTCAGTTTCCAAATTCATGAACAAGGACTTCGTTCTTTTTACTTCTGTGTCCCCAAGGCTTAGAACACACATAGGTGATAAGAGAGTGCTCAAATAATACTTCAAAAACTTTTAATTTTGAAAAATTTCCAGACTTACAAAAAAGTTATGAAAGTGGTAGAGTTCCACTTAGCCTTCACCAAGCATCTTTAAATGTTAGCCTCTTGTATAATCTATAGCACAATGATCAAAACAAGGTAAATAACATTGAAAAGTGCATAATCTACATCAAATGATACTTTTCAAATGAATCTGTAGAATAAACAAATGTTAATAATAGTTCCTACCTTAAGCACATAAACCTCAGTAAGTGTTCACTATCACTTATAATAAAAGCATCATTCTGATTACTTCAGCCCTCTAGAGTTTCTACATAGAAGGGGCAGAGGGGCATAATCTGGTGGGAAGCTGACCTACAGGACTTGAAGACTCATTTACAGAGCAAACATTATTTGTGTTTAGCTTTTAGTTTTTCTGGCACTGCTATCATACCTGCCCTGTCTAATTGTCTAGGTCCTGGATCACTCTAGATTAAACATAATAGGGTGTTTAACAGCACTCCATTCTGTGCTGCAAGGATTTATTCAAAATTTATTGAACCCCCATTATAAGCCCTGAGCAAACCCATGACTGAATGATCAACCAACGAACCAAATATATGAACAAACAGGCTAACAACCAAACCAAACAAAAAAACAAATACAAAAGCCTTTCCCTTCAAGGAGTTTTCAGTCTAGTTGGTATAAAAGATAAACAGCCAGTGATAAAAATAACTAGTAAAGCAAATGCAATCACAGAAGTCGCTTCTCCAAGACCCCACTGAATGTCTCAGGGAACCAGGAGAAAGCTGCTGACTGCAGGTAACAACAATTACAGAGAAGCTAGCAGAATTCTGAGGAAGTTGGGCTCATGTTTCCACCAAAACAAAGTGGCACCGCCTCAGAATGTTGGGTTTCCTCATCTCGGAAGGATCCTGCCTCAAAGATCAGATGGAGTCTTAAACAGTCCTTTACACGCTGGCTCAGGGCTTCCTGCGTCAGGTTGATGATTTGCTTCCTGATTTTGCCACCCCAGACTCTTGGTGACGCCTGCTCTCCCTTGTCTGTCACCAGATCTTTCTGGACTTTAGACCAGCAGGGATGTTGGCCTGTATTACCATGACAAAGTAGTTTCAAATCCTTCCAACATCAATATAATATCACCTGAGCCCATTCCGGGCTCCAATTCTGTGTCTGCTGGGTGACAGCGCAATGTTTCACATGTCACCATAAAGTAATATGTAAAGTAAACAGACATCCTCGGACTTCCTGGTCTTATTGTATGAGACAGTTCTTTTCTTAACGTTCTGTAGATGGCTCTCTCATGCCATGTATAAACGGGGACTACACCATACTCAAGCAAAAACAAGCAATAACATTATTCTTCATTTGCTGCTCTTCAATGCACCACTGCGATTTCTGGGTGCTGAATTTCCAGTGAGGATAAAAAAAAGACATATTGCACCAGTTCTAGTATTATATTCAGCTTTAGCCAAATGAGAATTGAGGCTCATGTCCCTATTAAAATCAAATCCTCATATATTTCAAACTCAGTAAAACAAAACTGGAAAATATACTGATAACTAAGACCAAGACATTCTCAGGCAATCAGGATATCTGATTCATGCTTTGGGAAATACAATAAATCACATTCTGATTATAGCATTTCAAATGGGTAGACTGAAGAGTCTATTATGAATTAAATATTTTCTTCTCAAAAACATTGAGTCTATATAACAACTTATCATTTTCATGATTTGAAACATAGCATTTAAGTTACAGTCATTTAATCACAGAGTCCATGCAATTGCTTATTTTGAACACAACTATGGTGAACATGTAACAGTTACTTTTCAGTAACATAAATGAACATCTCATATCTTTTCCCTTTAATTTTAATACGTAAAATTTTCAACTGAGCTGATTTACATGGCATCATAGTTATAAAACATCCAAGAAATAGCTTTAAAATCAATGCAAAATAACAAAGGTATATATGAATGAGTGAGAATAAAAAAACTGCAGCCATGAGCTATTAAACATGTAATTAAAATGGATTTATCACTTTTGGCTTTGATTTTTTTCCCTCTCTGTTATTGAATCATTATGGGGATCCCTTGAGTTCAATTATAATTATACACATACACATTATAATGTTTCACATATACATACAGTACATATATAGTCTTTAAAGCTGAAATAATAGAACAATATATATGCAAATTTAAATGGGTAAAATCCAGGTAATTAAAAATTATGATTCCCTAAGCAGCATTAACATACAGATAGTTATGAATCACTGCACTGTATATTAAATTTTATATCACAATACATCTCAGTGGTGAGGTGGATTTATGGTGTATGTGGTGAATTCTTTAAACTTCATAACTTACATTCTTAAAGTATTAGGCATAGATAGATGTCTACATTTAATAATTCTGTTCTATATTTATAGGCTTTCTTTGTGTCCTGGACAGTCAATCACTTCCTGCACTGAATCCCCTGCCATGCAAAGTAGCCCTAAATGATTGCATAAGTTTAAAGGGCTATAGTGACACTCACGACCCTGTTCCCTTGGCCACAGATGAGATAAAGGGTGGACAGGCTCCCTCCCCAGCTTTCTGCAATGAATGGACTTGTCAAAGGCCTGAGTGGTGATTAGAATTGAAAATTTTGCACAAGAGAAGAGCAGGTAACTCATTAGAATAATCATATTCTCTGATTGATTTTGAATGTGAGCTTCAGGAAAAGCTGAGCAGCTGGTAGGTGGAACAAAATTATTAAAAAGGTGAGAAGAAGCTGCAAGATATCAATAGGGGGAAATTGTTAGAAGGATCCATAAAGTTTGTGTTCCCTGAGATGGCAGCAAGGTAAGCTAGTCACTAGAGCTGGTTCTCCACAGTCTTCCAGGTGAGGCTCTGTTATGAGTTGAATTGTGTTCTCCTCAAAGCAAATGGGCGTCCATGATAGCTCAGTTGGTAAGGAATCTTCCTGCAATGCAGGAGACCCTGATTCAATTCCTGGGTTGGGAAGATCTGCTGGAGAAGGGATAGGATACCCACTCCAGTATTATTGGGCCAAAACAAATGTTGAAGTCCAATCACCTGGTCCCTGTGATTGGGACCTTATTGGAAAAAGGGTCTTTGCAGATGTCATCAAGTTAAGATCAGGCTGTTAGGGTGGGCCCTAATTTCTTGTGACTGGTGTCCTCATAGGATGGGAAGAACACTGTATGAAGGCAGGGAAGGAAGGGAAGGACGCCTTGAGGAATATGAAGATGGAGGCAGAACCTGAAATGCTGCAGCCACAAGCCAAGGTATGCTAGGAATGGCCAGCAAACACCCAGGAGCTGGGAAAGGCAAGGAAGGGTTCTCCCTTACAGGTTTAGGGCACCTTGATTTCTGACTGCAAGTCTGCAGAACCATGAGATGATACATTTCTGTTGCTTTAAGCCTCTCCATTTGCGATACTTTGCTCTGGTGGCCCTAGAAAACCAATCTGCCTCTTTGAGTCAACTTGCCCAGGTTTCCTGTCCTCTCAAGATTGGTTGTTTGACTCCTAACAGTACCAGTGAAGTTGCTCAGTTGTGTCTGACTCTTTGCGACCCCAGGGAGCCTACCAGGCTCCTCCATCCACAGAATTTTCCAAGCAAGAGTACTAGAGTAGGTTGTCATTTCCTTCTCCAGGGGATCTTCTTGACCCAGGGATCGAACCCAGGACTCCCACATTGCAGGCAGACGCTTTACCATCTGAGCCACCAGGGAAGCCCTGTCTGACTCCTGGATCCCATCAAATATGAAGTGAATGGACTCTACGATCCTTGCAACCAAAATATGCGTATCAGCTGGATCCAGGAGTAGGACTGTATGCAACAGAGGCTGACAGAAACTGAAAGACACATGGAACTGGTTATAGTGATGAGGCAGGATAATGGCAATGAGAGTTCCCTTCATATCTTGGCTGATGTGCTGGTCGTCTGCACTGTATGGTGATGGAAGAATTCATTAAGCCATAATATGCTATTTCTAGATACTTATATAACATGTCCACCAAAGGTAAGTCTTAGACGGTTTTTGTAACTCTAAAGACGAGATCCCCTGGAGAAGGAAATGGCAATCCACTCCAGTGTTCTTGCCTGGAAAGTTCCATGGACAGAGGAGACTGGTGGGCTACAGTCCATGGGATCATAAAGAGTCGGACATGACAGAGCACACACAGAGGTCCAGAAGGCCTATAGAACTGTAGGGTCAGCTGAATTCCTGATTAGTCCATATCCCCATGCAAGAATTTAGGGCATAGGTGGCAGAGTTTGGGATCCAAATAATGAGAAAATCTGGGAAATAGGAGAGGTTAAATGCGTTGCTCAAGCTCATAACAATTTTATAGTATGTGCATTTTACCACAGTTTAAAAGAATGAATAAAAGCACTTAGCTAATTATGAGTCAGGCAAAGAGGAGTAAAGTTAGTTATTTGAAATGTGAAAGGATGTATCTCGGATTATATGTGTCAACATTTAAGGCTGAAGTTGGAACGAGATCAGTGCCAAAGGCCTTGTATTCTGCACCAAATGTGATCTATTGAACCAATGAAGGATTTATCCCTGTGGAAGTTTTATTATTACAATGTGCGTGTTTTGCCAAAATGTCCTAGTGGAGAATGGAACAAAAATTTAGGATAGTCTAATCTTTATGATCTCAAAAAACGGAGAGTGTCTTATTGCATCTAATATTTTGGAAGTACTGGGGGAAATAAAATGATAAAAGACATAAAGAGGTAGTGATCAAGTACTTATTTACTTTTTAATACATTGCCTAAAAGAACTCACAGAATTCAGTTCCATAGTGTTTACCTGAAATAGGCAGTTTGTTTATCTGAAATATGGGCTTCCCTGGTGGCTCACATGGTAAAGAATCTGCCTGCAGTGTGGGAGACCTGGGTTTGATCCCTGGGTTGGGAAGATCCCCTGGAGAAGGGAATGGCTACTCACTCCAGTGTTCTTGCCTGGAGAATTCTATGTACTGAGTAGCCTGGCAGGCTACAGTCCATGGGGGTTGCAAAGAGTCAGACATGACTGACTAGCACTTTACCTGAAATACGAAAGGATAATTTGACTTTTCTAGCCCGTATATATCCTGTGTATCCCTGTTGCCAGTCTGTTGCTTAAAAAGAGGATTCAAAACAAAGGTGAAAGCCTTAGTGTTGTCATGTACTGTCTTTGCCCCATTCTCTGGGTGTCCCATTCTTTTAAATATAATTGAATGTTAGACCTAAGCTTGATTCCTGAAAGAGAAGGGAAGATAAAGAATTATCTGTTTTTCTCTTAGAATAAAAATCATACCAGCCTGTAAGCTCTCTCCTTTGCCCCCACATCAAACCAACCAACCAATGAGCCAACAAATCCAAATTCTTGTACTAAAAGCTCCTTTGCTTGTCTGAGCATCTTCTCACATTATTCAGAGATTAGTCCCATTCTAGAGACAAATTTTTCACGCTTCATCAAGAAAATGCACATGTTTAGAAGATGCTAATTGTCAAGGATAGGCAAGAGATGGAAAAGGGGGAACAGACATTTTTCAATGCGCAACTCTTCTTTTAAAGCTTTCAATCTCAGCATGATGTAGGAAGGACTATCTCCATGTTATAGGAAGAAGGTGTTTACTCAGTCTAGATTGCTCAGCTAGTGAGTGACAGAGCTTGTTCTGTCTGACTCCAAGTCGGGTGTTTTTTCTATATCACCCAGGCTCTCATATTAAGAGAATGTGTATTCAGGGATAAAGTGGATTTTTATTTAACAATTTCCATAGATATCCTACTTCCCTCAGATTTTGCAACAGCTAAAACCTCTTTCCTTAGGATAGTTCACTAGTATCCATGCGCACACAAACCCACACATACACATACCCCATAAGTCATAAAAATGAAAACAATCTGCTAATTGGTGATTCCCAAGCTTCCCAAGTGTCTCTGATATTTATAATACGTCAGCTTATGCCAATGAATGCGTTTTTAAGCTTAGCAGCTGGATGGTGCATATTTTGAAACAGTGATGATAACCAACAATGATAAGGCTCCTATTGAAGCTGTCTAATATTTGATTTTATATGAAGCACTGCCTTTGAATTTAGAAAATCTTTAGTAAGCTGATTTTGGAAAAAATAGATCATTCTTTAATCAACACATATGATGCAAGCTTTGCTATTTTAATTTTACTGTATCTGCTTTCTCTTTTGCTTATTAATCAAAAGCAATTCTGTTTCTTGGCTTGGAGGAGATGATGCTAACAAAATATACTGTAATTGTTTAGAAGTGATTTTCTCCCGAGATCCAGGAAGCTTAAGTAGTTGAGTTTCCTATTACTTTCTGCCCCCTGGGTTTTACATCAGTTCTGCACTGACTTTCTTGTCTAGTGTGTTTGTAGGAGTAAACGATTAGGCAGGGGAGGCTCCAGGGGACTGTTCTTGGCAGGAGCAGGTTGTGCTTAACTACCTTCTACTTGCATGCACCTGATGCAGTCGGTTATTAACAGGGTTTGTGGAATCAATGAGTACAATATCTCTTTGCTTAATAGGTGTACGCAAAGGAAAAAAAAGATGTAATAACATTTATCTGCAGGTGCGTCCTATGGTCTTAATCCAAGAAACAGAATTTTGTAGAGTTCTTGACAGCTGTTTTCCTTGTTCTCTGTTTTCATTGCACAGGTTGAGCCATGAATATTCAAAACATGGTCTGCCTGACTATGCCACCCATGGGAAAAATCAACAAGAAGCGATGTATATGGTAGAAAGGAATGGGCGACAAAGGCTATTGCAAATAGAGAGGTAGGAACGAAGCATAGACAAGCTGGAATAATGGGAGAGACCACGAGGGCAGGATTTTACAAGATGATAGCTTGATCCCAAGCTTTAATACCAAGTTTTAATATCAACCAGTGCTCTTGAAGGGCTTCCCTGGTGGCGTAGATGGTAAAGAATCGCCCTCAATGCCCGAGACCTGGGTTTGATCCCTGGGTTGGGAAGATCCCCTGGAGGAGGGCATGGCAACCCACTCCAGTGTTCTGGCCTGGAGAATCCCATGGACAGAGGAGCCTGGTGGGCTACAGTCCATGGGGTCACAAAGAGCTGGACGCAACTGAGCAACTAACCACACACTCAGTGCTCTTGAATACACGGAGGACCCCAATGGCCTACAATTCATCCACACTATCTGAATGCTGGAGATGAAGCCAGGTTTTGTGACTGTTCACAGAAAATTTGAAGTATAAGTTTTGTAACCTTGTTTTATCATCTTTCTAGTGAAGAAATTATTTACCTTTCCCCCTTCTCTTTTTCTTTCCTTCTTTTCCATCCTTACTTTTCTCTTCTGTCTCCATCTCCTCCTCCTCTTTTTTTTTTTTTTTTGACTCATCTTCCTCTTCTTTTTCTGAAGCTCTGAGGCCTTCATTGCTGCTAGTTGGGAAGAAAAATTGGAGACAATGAAAGCCACGTGGGTCTTTTTTTAATTGGAGTTACAATGTTGTGTTAGTTTGTGATGTACAACAACGCAAATCAGCTGTATGTATACATATATCCCCTCCCTCTTGAGGCTCCCTCCCACCTACCCCACCACCCATCCCATCCCTCTGGGTCATCACAGAGCACCAAGCTGAGCTCTCTGTGCTATACAGCTAGTTGAGTCTTCATGGTAAACGGGGAGGGAGAACTTCGGAAAGAAAAATCTAGTTAAAGGGTTGAAGGCTAGAGGAGTGATTGCCCGCAAGAGGCTGGGAGAGGGAAAAAGAAGTATGTTCTGGTGCAGAGAGCTACAGAAGTGTGCAGCTAAATGGCAGAGGGAACTTCTGGGGCTGGGGCGGGGAAGGAAATGCATGGTAGAGGTTGCTATGGGATGCACGACATAATCTCTGTATCTATAGATTGTGTTAGTCACTCAGTCATGTCTGACTCTTGCGACCGCATGGACTGTAGCCCATCAGGCTCCTCTGTCCATGGAATTCTCCAGGCAAGAATACTGGAGTGGGTTGCTATTTCCTCCTCTAGGGGATCTTCCTGACCCAGCGATCGAACCTGGGACTCCTACATTGCAGGCAGATTCTTTACCATCTAAGTCACCAGGACATTTCTCCGTATCTATACTTCCCAGTCAAACTACTGAATGCTGCGGTGTGTGTGTGTGTGTGTGTGTGTGTGTGTGTGTGTGTACCTGTCATGTCAATACAGACTACTGGGCATTAGGTAAAAGCAGAACTGACCCAGTAAGACCCAAGGAAATGTTTTTCTTTAATTCCTATCCTCTGTTTGCAAAAATGTTATAAAAATTATTTAAAAATAGGAATTACTTGGAACTTCCCTGGAGGAGAAGTGCTGCCAATGCAGGAGGTACAAGTTTGATCCCTGGTCGGGGAACTAAGATCCCACATGCCATGCAACATGGCCAAAAGATTAAAAAGAAATTAGTTTTTTAAATTAAAAAAAGAGAGAAAAATAGGAACACTTCCTTGAGTGTCCTCTAAATGACCCACTACAGTCAAAGGAGACTACTCACAGCTTCCTGGGCATTTTGCCCCTTCTTATCTCTGCACTTTTGTGCTGATGTTTTAACCTTAATATCCTCTGTCACTTCCGTTCCTCCAGGCTGTTAAAATCCTTCTAAACTTACAAAGTTTAAATACCAACTTTTCTTTAAAGCCTTCTCTGACTCCCTGGCTGGAAATTACTTTCCTCTTTAATTCCTATCCTCTGTTTGCAGCTCTTTCAACTCCCTGTCCTGTATTACAGCCACACAAGTGGGTGTCTCTGTTCTGAGCATGTGAACCCCTCCTATGAAGATATCCTTTCTATGCATCCCTGAGTCCAACCTAAATCCTCAATCAGTATAGTTAGCAGATGCTCAGTAAACATCTAAAGAACAATACATGCTTGGTTCACCAACTATAGTTTGTTTTTTGTTTGCATTTTCATTTAGAATTTATGGATTATTTTTTAAAAGCTATTTTGTGGGTAAAATTTCCTTCCCAAAGTACAACCCTGAGAGGTAACTTTGGCATTAACAAATTGCAACTGTCATTAGAGTTCTAAAACAGGCAAGTTGAAAAAATTATCAAGAAATCCTTTAGAGGATATTATTTGTATTTCAATAACTAAATTATAATAGGTGCTCATCATTTGGGAAATATATTTACAAAGTAAAATTGTGTGGAAGTGAAAGACAGCAAATGTGTCATTCTAAAGAAATTTATGAGTCTGGAAGGGGGTCCTTGCTGTTATCTATCTGTGTCTTAAATTAAACGAAGAATTGTAAAATGCAAATTACCCCTGAGTCAGAAAATATAAGTAACTTGAGGTGATAATTAGAGGCGGTTTTCATATTTCCCCTGTGGAAAGAATGGATACTTGTGGCTATGCACATTTCTCAGTTTTCAGATGGTCCCTGTGCCCTCTGGCAAAAAGTTAGAAGAGAAATTCTGACTTGAGACACTGCTTGGAAGAAATAATAGGCTCTCAGAGAAATGCACGACAGCTATATATATCAACACAGATGAATTTCAAAAACACATTGATTAGTGAAAAAGCAAATCACAGAAGAAAATGGACAGGATAAGTCCCTTACATAAAGTTAAAAAACAGAGCAAACAAAACAATATGTGTTGAGAGATATATGTATAGTGTTAAACCCTAGAAAATAGGAAATAATACAAAATTGAAGAAGTGAACTTTATATCTCTTTGAAGCGGTGGAAGGGAAGGTAAATTTAGGAGGGAATAACATGGGGCTTCAAAGATACAGATAATATTTTCTTTCTTAAGCTGACTGGGTGGCTTTGTAGATCTGTATATTATGTACATCTTTGTATATCTGTATATTATATACATCTTTATGTATATGATATTATTAATGTTTAAATATAAATATAAATCATAACTCTACAGTCCTGTTGCAAAATTGGTGTGTGCGTATATATGTATATAACAGCTTGGTAAGGAGTTGTGTCAAGGGTTATGCAAGAGTATAGGGTAGATACAGCATTTGAGAATATCACCCTTAGTCAAAGTGTTGTGGGCAAAACATTTAAAAATGAAAGCATACTTCAATATCTAATGGATTAAAACAAAGCACTTGCATGAGGTTTCTAAGATAAAATACATGTCTTGCCAAGAAAGCTGTTGTTTGCAGTGAGCCATTTTAAGCTTGACCCCACATCAGGCAAGATGCTCATTCACTGTCCTCTATGGTAATAGATGGTGCAGGGAAAGAATTTGGGAAGCAGTCAGAGAAAGGTGTGTTGCCTGAGCCAACAGGGAGAGTAGATTCATGCCTTGTCTCAGAATACAGCAAAGGGGTATTTATAAGTACAACCCTGTAGCATATGGTGTTACATAAACTTGCTTCCTTTTTGCTATTTGAGAGAACACTGAGCAAATTCCTTTGGAGTCCCTTTGCAGAAATAGCTGTTGTTTCTGGTGCCCCCTAGAGGTTATTGGTGATACAATAATAAATTAGTTTCTAGTTCTCAAGTGACGTTTGTACCAAGCCACTTCTAGCAGAGGGAGTGAGAGTTTCAGGAGAGTTTATAGGGACAAATAATACGCCTCAGGCTGAAGAGCTATTAACAAGGAAAAGGAAACTTTGGGATGCAAGAAACAGGCATCCTTAAAGTGCAGAAAGACTTTGTTACCATCCTTTGTCCAAATACGAGTTGAGCTGTCTCTTGCCAAAATAAGGGATGTCGGTCTTCCTAATGTATGCACATAATGAGTGCATACAGACCAGAGTAAAAGTTGTCTTTCTAGGTGAGCAGGGTAAGGATATTCAGGAAGTCTAGATTCAATCATTCTGCAAATATTTGTTGAGTGTTCAATATGTGCCAGGCACTATGCTGGCCAATGGAGTTACACTGATGAGTGAAACCATCATTACTGCCCTTTGGACAGGGATGCCCTTTACTGGATGTAGGTCTAGTACAGAAGAGGGAAATAATTAACCAAATAACATGCAAATAAACACACAGTTAAAAGCAGTGACAATGCTGTGGAATGAAGGTACATGGTGCTAGAAGAAGTGTTGCATAACAGAACCATTAGACGTGGTGGAATGGATCTAGAACTTCTCTGAAGAAATGACGTTTAAACTGAGATCTGAAGGAGAAGTAGAAATTAACTTTCTGCATTGGGGCAGGGTGATCATCGTGTTCTAGGAGAGGTCCTGAGGCAAGACGCACTATCCATGGTACAGTCTAGAAAATGAAAGAAGACCCTTGTGCCTAGAGTACAGATAGTGAGGGGGCTGAGGCAAGCATAAAGAGGGCCTTGAGGGCCATGTTAGCGATTTAGGTCATTATCTTCAAAGCAATGAGAAGCCATTGAAGCATTTTACACAGGAGTATAATATGCATCAGATATATGAGGAGAGTATTATAACTTAAGGGTAAAGAATAGATGGAAAGACACAGAATCAGGAAAAACAGTTAGGACGAATTGTGAACCAAAGCAGCGGATAATGGTAGTTCAGCTTATTATGTTCTAAGGAGTATTTAGAAGGTTAAATCTACAGGGCGAGTGCTGTCATTGGAAAAGAAGCAGTTGTCATTTGTTCTTTCTGGGAGAAGGAGGTGTTTAGTAATTGTGTGGTTGCATGGTGTTTAGGCTTGTTTATGGACTGGTCATGTTTTTTATCTTGTTCATAACCTTGGAGTCCTCACATGATGACGATATTAGGGGATGCTGTTTATATAAAACAGGAAAACACCCTGGCTTAGCTGGTAGCAATAAAGCCAGCTACCAACGGACAGCTGTCAATGCTGTTTTTCTTTCTTACCAGACACGTTGGGATCAGGTCAGGGTAGGGATGACAAAATGGTCAAGGGTAGATTAGGAATGAGGAATGGAATGGGAGTTAGAAACTCGAACAGAAAAAAAAAAAAAAGAAAAAACTAGTATAAACAGACATAGTATGTCTGCCACACTTGTTCAGCTCAGAAAGGCCCATCAATCATTTTATAGAATGATTTTTCTTTATTTATTCTTTCCTTTATTCGTTCTCTGAAAATTCATTTGTCCTTGAATGGACAACCTTTTTTCCAATTATTATGTTTCTTTCTCTTTCCTTCCTTCCTTCCTTCCATAACCTCATTCATTAATTCAAACCATTTCACCCAATAACTAACCAGTCAATATTTTATTATGTATCAGGCACTGGGCTAGTGCATAGTTTTCTATTGCAATATAACAAACTACCATAAACATAGTGGCCTAAAACAAGTCATAATTCTGTAGGTAATAAGCCCAGGCTGGATTCTCCAATTAACCACTCACAATCACTCACTAAAATCAAGCTGTCATCTGGGTCAACTTCCTGTCTGGAGGTGTCGAGGAAGAATCTGCTTTCTAGCTCATTCAGGCTTTGATAGAATCCAGCTCCTTCAGGCTGTGTGACTGAGGTCCCAGTTTTCTCACTGGCTATTGGTCAGGGACTACTCTCAGCTCGTGGAGGCTGCCTGCTGTTCCATGCCACGTGGTCCCTCATGGACAATTCACAACATGATTATAGCTGCTTTTTCCAGGTTAGCAGAAAGGACTCTCTGATTTCTTCCTCTACAACCAGCTGGAAAAAACTTTCTGCTTTCAGAGAACTCAGGTCTCACTCGAATTATCTCCTTTTTGCCATTTAACATAACAGAATCACCACTTCTGCCCACACTCAACAGGATGGGATGAAACCAGGGCAAGGGGCATAGGGAGTCACCTTGAAACTCTGCCTATATGCGTGCATGTGTGCTGAGCCACTTTGGTTCTGTCTGACTCTTTGCGACCCTATGGACTGTAGCTCGCTAGTCCTCACTGTCCATGGGATTCTCCAGGCAAGAATACTGGAGTGGCTTACCATTTCCTTCTCCAGGGGATCCTCCCGATCCAGGGATCGAATTTGCATCTCTTGTACCTCCTACATTGGCAGGCGGATTCTTCACTAACTAACTGGGAAGTCCAAAGTTCTGCCTGCTGCTGCTGCTTAGTCACTTCAGGTGTATCCAACTCTCTGTGACCCCGAGGACTGTAGCCCTCCAGGCTCCTCTGTCCATGGGGTTTCCCAGGCAAGAATACTGGAATGGGTAGCCATTCCATCCTCCAGGGCATCTTCCTGACCTAGAAATCAAACTCAGGTCTCTTGCATTGCAAGCAAATTCTTTACCACTGAGCCACCCGGGAAACCCAAAATTCTGCCTACCTTAGCTACATAGATGCAGAGATCAGTAATCAATAGAGCCTGCCTACAAGCAGTTCACAATCTCACTTAGTAGTCATATGAATGTAATTTAAATACAGAATGGTACTAGGGCTACATCTCATCCTCTGCCTCTGTGAGGATGGGAGGGTTGGATGGCATCACCGACTCTGTGGATATGAACTTGAGCAAACTCCGGGAGATAGTGGAGGACAGGGAAGCCTGGCATGCTGCAGTCCATGGGGTCTCAAAGAATCAGACACAACTTAGCGACTGAACAACAACAACTAGAACTACATAACAGTAGTGAGGTGAAAGAGAGGAAGGGATAATTAACTTCACCTGCAACAGAAGGCTTCTGGAGTGTACAGGTGGCTTTATGGAAGAAGAGATGTTTCAGCTGAGTGTGGAAGGGTAAGATGGATCCTGAGTGAAAGACTCCTGATCGACCTATGCCAGGAATTGTGTGTGTCGGGGGTGGAGAGAGGCACAGGTCTTTGTCACCAGAGTGTGGCAGAGGGAGACGAGGGGACTTGACGACCCAGTCTAGAGAGATAAGCATACAGGTTGGTTTGAATAAGTAGCCATTGTCTGAAGCTTGCTGTTCCATGTTGTGTTTTCGGCAAATAGAACTTCTCACAACAAAGACCCATTAAGACAGATGTTTCAATTTCTTCCCCTCCCCACCACGGGAATGAGATGTTTCTGCATTTGCTACATTAGGACATAGGACAGCACTTTAGTGTTAGATAGGTAAATGATGTATCATTGCCTTATAAAATCACAAGAACAACACTTAACCAACAGTAGTTGGGAAGAATTAGCATAAAATGCTTAAGAGCGATTCACTGGGAAGAAGCATCCACAGACAGCTCCATTCTGTGAAGAGAGGAAAAGGAAAGAGCAACTGTTTTGAAACAGCTTTTTCTGCAAAAAAAGTATATTGAATTTGAGTGTCTGGAGCACAGTTAAGAATTAATTGGATGAAACCCCATGTATTTCATAGCCTGATTTTAAAAACACTTATTATGTTTTTAATTGAATAAATATAGATACACACTTCTGAGGTTGTGTGTAGGACCTTGACTTGAGTTTGGGTAGGCAGGTTTGTAGCTACATTAAACAGTTGTCGGTTTTTGTTGTTGTTGTTGTTGTTGTTGTTTTTTGTTTTTCACTTAGAATATGCATTTTTGATAAAATAGAAAACTAGAACAATAATGAGAAGAGTTGAAAGTTTTAAGAAAATTCTCTGAAGATAATAAGTGTTTACTGACTGCTCAGGAGTAGCCATCATGGTCAACAAAAGAGTCTGAAATGCAGTACTTGGATGCAATCTCAAAAATGACAGACTGATCTCTGTTCAAGGCAAACCATTCAATATCACGATAATCCAAGTCTATGCCCTGATCAGTAATGCTGAAGAAGCTGAAGCTGAACAGCTCTATGAAGACCTACAAGACCTTCTAGAACTAACACCCAAAGAAGATGTCCTTTTCATTATAGGGGACAGGAATGCAAAAGTAGGAAGTCAAGAAACACCTGGAGTAACAGGCAAATTTGGCCTTGGAGTACAGAATGAAGCAGGGCAAAGGCTAATAGAGTTCTACCAAGAGAATGCACTGGTCATAGCAAACACCCTCTTCCAATAACACAAGAGAAGACTCTACACATGGATATCACCAGATGGTCGACACTGAAATCAGATTGATCATATTCTTTGCAGCCAAAGATGGAGAAGCTCTATACAGTCAGCAAAAACAAGACCGGGAGCAGACTGTGGCTCAGATCATGAACTCCTTATTGCCAAATTCAGACTGAAATTGAAGAAAGTGGAGAAAACCACTGCACCATTCAGGTATGACCTAAATCAAATCCCTTATGACTATACAGTAGAAGTGTAGATTTATAAATAGATTTAAGGGACTAGAACTGATAGACAGAGCGCCTGATGAACTATGGATGGAGGTTCGTGACATTGTACAAGAGACAGGAATCAAGACCATCCCAAAGAAAAAGAAATGCAAAAAAAGCAAAATGGCTGTCTGAGGAAGCCTTACAAATATCTGTGAAAAGAAGGGAAGTGAAAAGCAAAGGAGAAAAGGAAAGATATACCCATTTGAATGCAGAGTTCCAAGAATAGCAAGGAGAGATAAGAAAGCCTTCCTCAGTGATCAATGCAAAGAAATAGAGGAAAACAATAGAATGGGAAAGACTAGCTGCTGCTGCTAAGTCACTTCAGTTGTGTCTGACTCTGTGTGACCCCATAGACGGCAGCCCACCAGGCTCCCCTGTCCCTGGGATTCTCCAGTCAAGAACACTGGAGTGGGTTGCCATTTCCTTCTCCAAGCATGAAAGTGAAAAGTGAAATGGAAGTCGCTCAGTCGTGTCTGACTCTTTGCGACCCCATGGACCACAGCCTACCAGGCTCCTCTGTCCATGGGATTTTCCAGTCAAGAGTACTGGAGTGGGGTGCCATCGCCTTTTCTGGGAAAAGACTAGAGATCTCTTCAAAAAAACTAGAGATACCAAGAGAACATTTCATGCAGAGATGGGCTCAAAAGGACAGAAATGGTATGGACCTAACAGAAGCAGAAGATATTAAGAAGAGGTGGCAAGAATACACAGAAGAACTGTACAAAAAAGATCTTCATGACCCAGATAATCACAATGGTGTGATCAGTCACCTAGAGCCAGACATCCTGGAATGGGAAGTCAAGTGGGCCTTAGGAAGAATCACTACGAACAAAGCTAGTGGAGGTGATGGACTTCCAGTTGAGCTATTTCAAATGCTGGAAGATGATGCTGTGAAAGTGCTGCACTCAATATGCCAGCAAATATGGAAAACTCAGCAGTGGCCACAGGACTGGAAAAGGTCAGTTTTCATTCCAATCCCAAAGAAAGGCAATGCCAAAGAATGCTCAAACTACCGCACAATTGCACTCATCTCACATGCTAGTAAAGTAATGCTCAAAATTCTCCAAGCCAGGCTTCAGCAATATGTGAACCGTGAACTTCCAGTTGTTCAAGCTGGTTTTAGAAAAGCCAGAGGAACCAGAGATCAAATTGCCAACATCCGCTGGATCATCGAAAAAGCAAGAGAGTTCCAGAAAAACATCTATTTCTGCCTTATTGACTATGCCAGAGCCTTTGACTGTGTGGATCACAATAAACTGTGGAAAATTCTGAAAGAGATGGGAATACCAGACCACCTGACCTGCCTCTTGAGAAACCTGTATGCAGGTCAGGAAGCAACAGTTAGAACTGGACATGGAACAACAGACTGGTTCCAGATAGGAAAAGGAGTACGTCAAGGCTGTATATTGTCATCCTGCTTATTTAACATATGCAGAGCACATCATGAGAAATGCTGGGCTGGAGGAAGCACAAGGTGGAATCAAGATTGCCGGGAGAAATATCAGTAACCTCAGATATGCAGATAACACCATCCTTATGGCAGAAAGTGAAGAAGAACTAAAGAGCCTCTTGGTGAAAGCAAAAGAGGAGAGTGAAAAAGTTGGCTAAAGCTCAACATTCAGAAAACAAAGATCATGTCATTCAGTCCCATCACTTCATGGCAAATAGATGGGGAAACAGTGGAAACAACGGCTGACTTTATTTTTCTGGGCTCCAAAATCACTGCAGACAGTAATTGCAGCCGTGAAATTAAAAGACACTTACTCCTTGGAAGGAAAACTATGACCAACCTAGACAGCATATTGAAAAGCAGATATATTACTTTGCCAACAAAGGTCTGTCTAGTCAAGGCTATGGTTTTTCCAGTGGTCATGTATGGATGTGAGAGTTGGACTATAAACAAAGCTGAGTGCCAAAGAATTGATGCTTTGGAACTGTGGTGTTGGAGAAGACTCTTGAGAGTCCCTTGGACTGCAAGGAGATCCAACTAGTCCATCCTAAAGGAGATCAGTCCTGGGTGTTAATTGGTAGAACTGATTTTGAAGCTGCAACTTCAATATTTTGGCCACCTGATGCGAAGAACTGACTCATTTGAAAAGACCCTGATGCTGGGAAAGATTGAAGGCAGGAGGATAAGCGGATGACAGAGGATGAGATGGTTGGATGGAATCACTGACTCGATGGACATGGGTTTGGATGGACTCCAGGAGTTGGTGATGGTCAGGGAAGCCTGGCGTGCTGTAGTTCATGGGGTCGCAAAGAGTTGGACACGACTGAGGGACTGAACTAATTGAACTGCTCAGGGGAAAAAGAAATAATTATAAAAGTTTTGAAGATAATCACATTCTGTATGATACCTGTTAGAAGGTGGTAAAAATAATTTTGTCTAATAGCTAATTTTGTCCCATATGCTTCCATGGCAAAGTGACAAGTCATTTTGATGAATGAATATATAGATATTAGAATTTAATATATGTAACATATTAGAATGTATATCTATTTTAGAATTTTGCTTTTGTATGGTAGAAGTCATTAGAGTTTAGGAACATTGGTTGAAATAGTAGCAAAAGGTCATACTTAAAAGACTTTTATCAGTACATTTGGCTTTTGTCTGTTCGCTTCATATTTGGGGATTCAACAAACGAAAATTTGGTTGAATCTGTAGATGGGAATCCCCAAGGGCCAAATGTATTCAATGTACTCTGCTGTTTTATAAAAGGGACTCTGATCGTCTGGGGATTTTGGTGTCACTGGATACCATGGAATGACCGTAGTAGTAGGAATACAATTGAATAACTTACCAAAGGAATGGATGCTGTTTTTTTCACTTAACATGGAGTTTGAGGCTAAGCGCATGTTAGGGAGGGAATTCGTGAAAATTTATTCAGATGCTTATTAAGTGTAAAGCACTGTGCTAAGTGATTCTGAATGAGTCTTACTTAAAGGCTGCCTTCAGGGAGCTTTCCCTCCACCTGTGTTTCTGTCTTGTTGGATGCCATCCTAATGGAGCAAAACACAATTGCTTCCAATATCTCTTAGAGTTTGCTTTAGATATTTGATTTCTCATCAGTCATACAGACAGAGGTGTATCTTAGCTCTCTCTCTCTGAGCCTGAGAGACAGACAGAGAGAGAGAAAGGGTGAAATTCATTGCCAGTGTGGAAAAGTGGAGCAATGCATCCTGATTTATCATATGGAATGTTAGAAAAGACAAAATAGTCTTTACGAAACATACTTCTGTATAGACTTAAGTTTCCAAAGCTAATAATTAAACTAAGTTTATCTGGCTTACTGCAGAAAGATGAAAGTCTGTTTTTAAAGCGGTCTTCCTTAAAATGAAATGTAAATGTTTCGAAGCTCAAACCCTTTTGAAAAATGCAAACATTTAAATTTGCTGAATGAATTAATAATTATCTACACTGATTTCACTCTCAGTCCTTTACTTGTTTCTCCTCCCATGGTAATGGTATTACTACTCATTTAGCTTTCCCAGCTAGAACATCCTCACTTCTATTAAGATAGCTACTATTGAAAAAAAAAAAGATAGGAAAGAACAGTGTTGGAAAGGACATAGAGAAATTGGAACCCTTCTGCACTAATGGTGGGAAAGTTAAATGGCACAACCATTGTGGGAAACAGTACGTCAGTTCCTCAAAAATTAAAAAAAAATACAATTATGTATAATCCAGCAGTGCTACTTGTGGGTATAACCGAGGTTAGGATCTTTAAGGGTTTGTTATACACTCACGATTATAGTAGCATTGTTCACATTAGCTGAAATGTAGAGGAAACCCAAGTGTCCATAAGCCAAATGTGGAATATATCTACAATGGAATGTTATTCACCCTTTAAAAAGAAGGAAATTCAGTAATATGCTACACAAAGATGAACCTTCAGGACAGTTTAATAAATGAAATAAACTGCCAAAAAAAAAAAAAGTCATCCTCAATTTCCTCCTCTCTCACATCTTCAGATTTAGTCACTAAACCCTATTGATTCTGCCCTTGGAATATTTCTCAAATTTCTGCTCTTTCATTCCACTACCACTCCTTTTGTTTGTGTTTCACTTGGACTATATATAGTAATCGCTTACTTAATCCTTCAGAGATTCCTTTAACACATATTTACAGAGTGCTCACTGCTATACTATTAAGAGACATTTCTAAGTATAAAGGCAGGTCAATTTAAAAAGTATCAGCAGATACACACTTGACTTTATCTTATAATCTATAGATAATACATTAGAATAACTTGATCCAAAGCTGACACCAGAATTCACTCTTCCTGAATCACCAGCCTCCCAACTGATTTCTCCTTTATATGTAGCTTCCTGTTAGCATCCTAGTAGCTCCAATGAAAAATCTCAGAATTATCTCTGACTTACCACCAGTCCCCTCCCCCTTATCCAGTCCTATTGATTTGGCTTCCAGTTTCTGTCTGGGAGAAGCTGGCTTTCCTGGTGGCTCAGATGTTAAAGCACCTACCTGCAATGCAGAAGACCTGGGTTGGGAAGATTCCCTGGAGAAGGAAATGGCAACCCACTTCAGTACTCTTACCTGGAAAATCCCATGGATGAAGGAGCTTGGTAGGCTACAGGCCATGGGGTCGCAAAGAGTCCGATTGAGTGACTTCACTTTCTGTCTAGGATCCAGTCATTTGCTCCATCTCTGAAGCAGACTAACATGTTCAAACTGAAGTAGCATCACTTACTAGCTATGCGACCTTGGGTAATTAATGTCTGGAAGTCCTGGTATCAAATGCAAAACCATACTAGGTATTATTTTAAAAAAAATTCTAACAGTGTGACTTTGCCTATTAGGAATCAAAGTCTGACTGAGTGAGGAAAAAAATGAGTGCTGATTTGGTCTCTTTATCTTCCCCAAACTGATTTATACTGATAGTGGAAAGAAATGGGACTTACCAGAATCTTTGCATTTGAATGCAGAGTTCCAAAGAAGAGCAAGGAGAGATAAGAAAGCCTTCCTCAGTGATCAATGCAAAGAAATAGAAGAAAAGAACAGAATGGGAAAGACTAGAGATCTCTTCAAGATAATTAGAGATAACAAGGGAATATATCAAGCAAAGATGGGCACAATAAAGGATGGAAATGGTAGGGACCTAACAGAAGCAGAAGATATTAAGAAGAGGTGGCAAGAATACACAGAAGAACTGTACAAAAAAGATCTTCATGACCCAGATAATCACAATGGTGTGATCAGTCACCT
The DNA here is from genome assembly GCF_023091745.1 of Budorcas taxicolor. Lineage (NCBI taxonomy): Eukaryota > Metazoa > Chordata > Mammalia > Artiodactyla > Bovidae > Budorcas > Budorcas taxicolor. The sequence goes on from NC_068921.1 coordinate 73,536,834, forward strand.
AGAGCCAGACATCCTGGAATGGGAAGTCAAGTGGGCCTTAGGAAGAATCACTACGAACAAAGCTAGTGGAGGTGATGGACTTCCAGTTGAGCTATTTCAAATGCTGGAAGATGATGCTGTGAAAGTGCTGCACTCAATATGCCAGCAAATATGGAAAACTCAGCAGTGGCCACAGGACTGGAAAAGGTCAGTTTTCATTCCAATCCCAAAGAAAGGCAATGCCAAAGAATGCTCAAACTACCGCACAATTGCACTCATCTCACATGCTAGTAAAGTAATGCTCAAAATTCTCCAAGCCAGGCTTCAGCAATATGTGAACTCTGAACTTCCAGTTGTTCAAGCTGGTTTTAGAAAAGCCAGAGGAACCAGAGATCAAATTGCCAACATCCGCTGGATCATCAAAAAAGCAAGAGAGTTCCAGAAAAACATCTATTTCTGCCTTATTGACTATGCCAGAGCCTTTGACTGTGTGGATCACAATAAACTGTGGAAAATTCTGAAAGAGATTGGAATACCAGACCACCTGATCTGCCTCTTAAGAAACCTGTATGCAGGTCAGGAAGCAACAGTTAGAACTGGACATGGAACAACAGACTGGTTCCAGGTAGGAAAAGGAGTACATCAAGGCTGTATATTGTCACCCTGCTTATTTAATTTATATGCAGAGTATATCATGAGAAATGCTGGGCTGGAGGAAGCACAAGGTGGAATCAAGATTGCCGGGAGAAATATCAATAACCTCAGATATGCAGATGACACCACCCTTATGGCAGAAGGTGAAGAGGAACTAAAAGGTCTTTTGATGAAATTAAAAGAGGAGAGTGAAAAAGTTGGCTAAAGCTCAACATTCAGAAAACGAAGATCATGTCATTCAGTTCCATCACTTCATGGCAAATGGATGGGGAAACAGTGCAAACAGTGACTGACTATTTTTTGGACTCCAAAATCATTGCTGATGGTAACTGCAGCCATGAAATTAAAAGACGCTTACTCCTTGGAAGGAAAGCTATGACCAACCTAGACAGCATATTGAAAAGCAGATATATTACTTTGCCAACAAAGGTCTGTCTAGTCAAGGCTATGGTTTTTCCAGTGGTCATGTATGGATGTGAGAGTTGGACTATAAAGAAAGCTGAGCACCGAAGAATTGATGCTTTTGAACTGTGGTGTTGGAGAAGACCCTTGAGAGTCCCTTGGACTGCAAGGAGATCCAACCAGTCCATCCTAAAGGAAATCAGTCTTGAATATTCATTGGAAGGACTGATGCTGAAGCCGAAATTCCGATACTTTGGCCACCTGATGCGAAGAGCTGACGCATTTGAAAAGACCCTGATGTTGGGAAAGATTGAAGGTGGGAGAAGGAGATGACAGAGGATGAGATGGTTGGATGGGAACACAGACTCAATGGGCACAAGTTGAGTAAACTCCAGGAGCTGGTGATGGACAGGGAGTCCTGGCGTGTCGCTGTCCATGGGGTTGCCGAGTCAGACGCGACCGAGCGACTGAACTGAACTGAACTGAACCAGAATCAGTAGGAGTGGTATTAATGCCCTGGGGGTGTCTGGGCTTCTCACAAGAATATGGAGACTCTACTTCATTCATTTGGTGGTTGCAATGAGAGAATTATCTTTCTTCTACATGACTTTTAAATATTCTACTACATTTTGAAATCGAAGTAGCCTTGATGTATAGTATGCGTTTGAGATAGAAAGTAGATTATTTTGAGATATTTTATATTATGGAGAAGTATTTTGATCCAACATTGAAAAAGAAAATCTAGCTCATTGATGAGAATCACACTTCCTTATTTTCCTCACTCCAAAAATCTGCTATTTGTCTTGGTGTATTATTTTTGCTTCTTCTTCTTAGCATATGTATATTTATAAATCAGGGCTATTCTTACTTATTCTAGCACTATTTTAAATTCTAGTAACCACCAACACCTCTGATCTTTCAAGTTCTTCTTGAAGGGGATGGCTTCTGATCTTCTCTTGTATTCAAACAAGGTATTTAAGAGACACAGGCATCTGACTACTTCTTTATGTTGTCTACTAAAGTCAGGTCTGAGCCTTTACACTTTAAAATATACAGTGTTCTACTATTAATTAATTTTCATATCTCAACATTGCAATTTGGGCAAGGTTAGTTTGGTAAATTATGTATGTAGATGTGTGTATGTGTTTGTTAATCGCTCAGGTCTGTCTGATTCTTTGTAACCCCATGGACTGTAGTCCACCAGGCTCCCCTATCTGTGAGGTTCTCCAGGCAAGAATCCTGGAGTGGGTTCCCTGGAGTGGGAGTCCCTCCTCCAGGGGATTTTCCTGACCCAGAGATTGAACACACATCTCCCACACTGCAGGCAGATTCTTACCGTCTGAGCCTCCAGGGCAGGTGCAAGTATGTAGGTAGATTCTGTTATCTATGATATTTAAAATCGGATTATTAAAGGGATTATTTTGAAACATTAGTTCAATAAAAATGAGTGCTTTGTCTGGTGGGGTTAAAAACCACTGATGTGGATGGAAGTGTGCCCTTGAGAAGAGGCCAAAGAAAAAGCCAAAGAGACCAGCAGACAGAAAGGGCCCCACAGTATGGTTGAATAAAATGTAGGTCACGTGGACAGGACAGCTGAGGTCATAAAAAGGCAGCAGAAGATCCAGCAGAAATCAAGACCTCCACTTGAGTCCAGGTGAGACGAACTGTACACTGTAGGGGGAAAGGATGTGGGAACAGGACACTCCCCGCAGACTGTATCTCTTTCAGGCTATGCAAAGATGCTCCATAAACTCCCTTAGCTCAGATCAGCCTAGAGGAAGACAAAGAGAAAGAGAAGGGGAGAAGCACCATCTTCACAGTTTACTTTAAGGAGACAGAGGGTAACTGAGAAGAGACTGAGTTAAGTTGAATGCTTTCATTTTCCTCTTTCTCAGGAAATGGAATCCTGAAGGCAAAATTTCTTTCTGTTATTCAAAAATGAAAAAAATGACTTCTTTTCACACAGATTACGGACTCATGACTATAAGTTATTTCCTCCACTGTTTTTTGTCTTCCAAGTTCCCATCTTCTCTTGCTTGGGAAACTGTACTCACCTCTTAGCTGGTTTTCTGGCTTTCTCCTTCCTAATCATAATCTGTTCTTCATAGAACTGAGTGAGCCTTTAATATCCATCAGTCACATCATTCTCTTACTTTGAAGTTTCCCCAATGTCTCCTTTGCACCATTATCCTGGCTCTGAATGATATTTCCCAACCACTGTCTCTTGTGTTGTTATTCAGATGCCAAGTCGAGCCCAGCTCTTTGTGACCCCATGGACTGCACATGCCAAGCTCCTTTGTCCTTCACTGTCTCTTGGAGTTTGCTCAGATTCACATCCATTGAGTCAGCGATGCTATCTAATCATCTCATTCTCTGCTGCCCACTTCCCCTTTGCCTTCAATCTTTCCCAACATCAGGGTCTTTTCTCATATCTGTACATGACTATTGGAAAAACCATGGATTTGACTACACAGACCTTTTTTTGGCAAAGTGGTGTCTCTGCTTTTTAATATGCTGTCTAGGTTTGTCCTTGAACTCCCTGATGTTCAAGCTGGTTTTAGAAAAGGCAGAGGAACCAGAGATCAAATTGCCAACATCTGCTGGATCATCGAAAAAGCAAGAGAGTTCCAGAAACACATCTATTTCTGCTTTATTGACTATGCCAAAGCTTTTGACTGTGTGGATCACAATAAACTGTGGAAAATTCTGAAAGAGATGGGAATACCAGACCACCTGACCTGCCTCTTGAGAAATCTGTATGCAGGTCAGGAAGCAACAGTGAGAACTGGACATGGAACAACAGACTGGTTCCAGATAGGAAAAGGAGTACATCAAGGCTGTATATTGTCACCCTGCTTATTTAACTTCTATGCAGAGTACATCATGAGAAACGCTGGGTTGAAAGAAACACAAGGTGGAATCAAGATTGCCGGGAGAAATACCAATAACCTCAGATATGCAGATGACACCACCCTTATGGCAGAAAGTGAAGAGGAGCTAAAAAGCTTCTTGATGAAAGTGAAAGAGGAAAGCGAAAAAGTTGGCCTAAATCTCAACATTCAGAAAACGAAGATCATGGCATCCAGTCCCATCACTTGATGGGAAATAGATGGGGAAACAGTGGAAACAGTGTCAGACTTTATTTTTTTGGGCTCCAGAATCACTGCAGATGGTGACTACAGCCAGGAAATTAAAAGACGCTTACTCCTTGGAAGAAAAGTTATGAGCAACCTAGACTGCATATTCAAAAGCAGAGACATTACTTTGCTGACTAAGGTCCGTCTAGTCAAGGCTATGGTTTTTCCTGTGCTCATGTATGGATGTGAGAGTTGGACTGTGAAGAAGACTGAGCGCTGAAGAATTGATGCATTTGAACTGTGGTGTTCGAGAAGACTCTTGAGAGTCCCTTGGACTGCAAGGAGATCCAACCAGTCCATTCTGAAGGAGATCAACCCTGGGATTTCTTTGGAAGGAATGATGCTAAAGCTGAAACTCCAGTACTTTGGCCACCTCATGCGAAGAGTTGACTCATTGGAAAAGACTCTGATGGTGGGAAGGATTGGGGGCAGGAGGAGAAGGGGACGACTGAGGATGAGATGGCTTGATGGCATCACGGACTCGATGGACGTGAGTCTGAGTGAACTCCGGGAGATGGTGATGGAAAGGGAGGCCTGGCGTGCTGCGATTCATGGGGTCGCAAAGAGTCGGACACGACTGAGCGACTGAACTGAACTGAACTGAGGTTTGTCATAGCTTTCCTTCCCTGATGTTGCATTTCTTCCTTGAGCCTGCCTGTTTCTTTCCTGCTCCAGACCTCTGCAGTTGTTGTTCTGTGCAGACAGCTCTTCTCTAGAATGCTTGGCATGGCTGATTCCTTGTGATCATCCAGGGCTCATCCTCTTGAACTCTGAATGACAACAGTCTTGTTTGCCTGCCCAGTGGAAATGACTGCCTCCTCCTCTCCATCCCTGCCATCCCTGCAGTGTCACGTCACCCTCCTTATTTACCTTGATGGCACTTGCAATGGTCTGTCTCAGCTGACATCCCAGTTGACGGCGACTTCATCTTTCCCATTTCGAGGGCTCCAGACCTTGACATCATCCTTGGCTCCCCTTTCCTCCAATACCCCACATTCAATCCAACAGGAAACACTGATGGTTCTGTCCTGAAAATGGGGGCAATTGACCATTTCCCAATGTCTCCTTTGTCTCCTGACTTGGTCTAAGCCATATCATCTCTCTTGGTTACGGAATACAGTAAGTCCTCTACATGCAAAGCTCACATCTTTGAAGACTTACAAAGATATGAGCAAGGATTCCATCAATGTCAGGCATGAGTAAAATTGCAGCTTGCCCTTCATCTTCTACTGCTGATGATCTTTTAGTTCTTCCACTCCGCCTCCCTTTCCTCTTCTAGTCCGAAACTCTTCTTGCCTGTCGTTGATGCCAGGCCCTGTATGCCAGCTGCTGTACTATACTACTGTACTTTTCAAGGTAATGTACTGTAAGATTAAAATTGTTCTTAAAATTTTTTGTTTGTTTTTTATGTATTATTTATGTGAAAAGTATTATAAAGCTATTACAGTACAGTACAATATAGCCAGTTGTGTTAGTTGGGTACCTAGGCTAACTTTGTCGGACTTATTAACAAATTGAACTTATGAAAGCACTCTCAGAATGGGACTTATTTGGATGTAGGGGACTTACTGTACCACTTCACTGCTTTTCCCGCTTCTACGTTGGTCCTCCTACAGTCTATTCTCAACGAAACAGTTAAAATGACACTTCATAAACTGTTCAACCTCCCTCCCCCCATTGGCTCCCTATTTCTTTTGCACTAAATGTCTTACAATAGCCCACAAAGTCCAACTATTTTACCCTGCTTGCATTTGAACTCTTGAGGACAAAAATTGTCGTTTCTGGTGTTCACTAAATTTTTCCAAGTACCTGGAAGTACCTGGTAACACAGTAGGGGCTCAGTAAATAACCTTGGGATAAATGGATGATTCCTGTTTCCTTTTTCATCATTTATTTTTTCTCTGTTGGAATGAAAGCTGTATGAAGGCAGGGTCCTTATTGGTCTTTTTAATGGGATAGACAAAGCACTCAGAAGAGCACCTGGTGTATACTAAGTGCTTAACAAGTTTTTGTTAAAGGAATGTGAATATGTTCTATGAAAATGGTATTGCATCTACTTATGTAATACTGAGTTAATGGATACATTGTGCATACAGGTAAATAACCTCCGTTCATCACTTTCAGGCACCTATCAGTGGTGGATGAAGAGTGCCATACAATAAAGGAGGAAATGAACTGTTCACATACATAGAACTTAATGGGAAACAGTATGTTGGGTTGTGGTTGCCCCAGAGTTACAATCATGTAGTGAACTGGAATACATTCAGTAAACATCACCATTTTTCTTGCAATTTCCCCTATCTATACAAACTCTTCTGCTTAAGTTCCTTTGGAAAAAGAAAGCTACTGCTTTGCTGGTTATTTGCAAAACTGCTTACCCCAGGGGGCTTTCTTTCTTTCTTTTTTTTCTTGGGTTTGTTTACAAAAATGAAAAAAAAAAAAGTGTTCTTTCAGTGTATAAGAGTACTTTGTATTTTTGAAGGAGAGATTTATGATGCCAATGACTTATACAATCTAGTTTGTTTTTCATCTGTATTGAAGGGCATTCATATCCATATACTCCTGTGTGCAAATGTAGGGGATCTAAAACCATTCTCTGTGATTGTTTGGATTGTTAATCTCTCCAGGGTTTCTTCAACATTCTCAAAGGCAGTTTCTGGCACCAAAGGGAAAAGGGAGAAGTTGAGATGCAATTTTATCTCCCAATTGAACTTGATTAAATGGGGACTGTTCTAATCAAAAGTTTGAATCCTACGGGAGTGCAGTGTTGTTAAGCGGTTTGAGAATATTTGAGAAGAACCGGGAGGAAGAGTACCAAAGTTAAGGTAGAGAAGACATCAGGCAAGAAAATAACTGTAGTTAAAGCTTATTAATAGGCTTAAAATTAGGTGAAGAAATTGCTTCACAGATAGTGTCAAGCTCATTGCTAGACTGGCAGAGAAAGTGGAAGAAAGCTCTTTGAAAACATTATTTTTATTATTTTAATAATTTATGTAGGAATCATAGTAGCTGCAATCTGTTAGCCAGAAACAATTGCCAGCTGGTGTCATCATGGAGTAACTATAGTAGGCTGAATGCAAACATGTTTTCCCTTTTACCTGGAGAGCATTCAATTTTAGAAAGTTTCTATTCATTTTTGCCTGAATGTGAGGTCTGCCCACGTAGATAAGGAAGCCTGTTTATTGCTCGTGATTTAAGAGCTTTGATGAGGTTCACACCAAGTTCCACAATTATAATAGAAAGAACACACCTGAGACAGACTGTTTACACAACTAAAGTTACCTATCATTAAAAACGAATACTTGGGTCTATGCCTGAATTATCGGTATAATTGCTTGATGCTATGGATTGTTTTTCTTGGGTCTACCTGAAGGAAATGATGGCAGTCCATTAGTTATTTTACTGAAAACAGAAACAGATCTTCTGGGATAATGTTCTTTGAAAAAGGTTAAAAGGGCACTTATTTATAGAAACATACATTTTGTTAGCAACATAGCTGTTATATCTGTTTGCTGTAATATCTTCTGAAATTCTCCTAGGTAACTTAACAATGGCATAATCATGTTAAGATTGTCATTGTCATTCCCTTGTTTATCTGGAAAGTCACAGACTAGGTTCCACAACAAGGGAAGATGTAGAGATTGTTCAGCTTTGCCTACAAAGCCAGAGGGAGAGAGAAAAATAATTTAATTGTTCTATTGCAGCTCTGTTGTCTTTTCCTGCCTCTTGACTCAAAGGATCTCAAGAGAGGAGAACGGAAATTATGGGCTCTGTTGTTGATGTTCATTGGATTCCTTAAATGGTGATTTGAATGCATTTCAGGGATGATAGTGGTTTCTAATTCTGGTTCTGTTTTCACCTAGTTTCCCTTGGTTAAGTTTCCTCATCTCTGAAATGGCATATTATTCAGTTGGCCTTCTGTATTTCAGGTTCCTCATCCACAAATTCAACCAACTAAGGACTGAAAATATTTGAAAAAAAGTCCAAATAGTTCCAAAAAGCAAAGCTTGAATTTTCTGTGTGTCAACAACTATTTACATAGCATTGACATTGTATTAGGTATTGTAAGTAATCTAGAGTGATTTAACGGAGAAGGCAATGGCACCCCACTCCAGTGTTCTTGCCTGGAGAATTCCAGGGATTGGGGAGCCTAGCAGGCTGCCATCTACGGGGTTGCACAGAGTTGAACATGACTGAAACGACTTAGCAGCAGCAGAGTGATTTAAAGGTATATGGGAAGATGTGTGTAGGTTATATATAACTACTTTGATAAAACTACTTTGTGGCAAAAAGAAACAGTGGAAATGGGGACAGATTTTATTTTCTTGGGCTCCAAAACCACTGCAGATGGTAACTGCAGCCATGAAATTAAAAGATGCTTGCTCCTTGGAAGAAAAGCTATGACAAACCTAGACAGCGCTTTAACAAGCAGAGACATCACTTTGCTGACAATGGTCTGTATAGTCAAAGCTATGGTTTTTCCAGTAGTCATGTATGGATGTGCGAGTTGGACTATAAAGAAGACTGAGTGCCAAAGAATTGATGCTTTTGAATTGTGGTGCTGGAGAAGATTCTTGAGAGTCCCTTGGACTGCAAGGAGATCAAACCAGTCAATCCTAAAGGAAATCAACCCTGAATACTTCCTGGAAGGACTGATATTGAAGCTGAAGCTCCAATACTTTGGCCACCTGATGGGAAGAGTAGACTCACTGGAAAAGACTCTGATGCTGGGAAAGATTTCAGGGCAGGAGGAGAAGGGGGTGACAGAGGATGAAATGGTCAGATAGCATCACTGACTCAATAGACATGAATCTGAGCAAACTCCAGGAGACAGTAAGGGACAGGGAAACCTGGCTTGCTGTAGTTCATGAGGTTGCAAAGAATTGGACATGACTGAGTGACTGAACAACAGCAGCACCATTTTATATAAGGGACTTGAGCATCCCAGGATTTAGGGGAGGGATCTTAATACCAACCCTCTCCCCCCCAACTATAAAGAGGGAGAGCTGTACTTCTCTTATCTCCTTAGGAGTGTTGTTCCAAGGAGCAAAAAAGGTATGGCTAGGAAAGTGCTTTCCACTATAGAAACTGCCACCAGTACTCAGGTTTCCATTTAGGTAGCTAATGAAGTTATATTTATCCATGTGATATCAAGTGATTTTATAGAAAACAAGAAACTTTTCAGATAAAGTAATACAACAAAGTGTAACAGGTTTTTACTTTGCTAATGCAAAGGCATATTTTAAGCATAAGTAACACCATTAACTAGATGCCTTCAGGAAATAATTGTTGGGTTTCATTGGGATTTGTTCTATCACAGTTCCTGGCTTTGGAGAGTAGTGTGATGCCATTAATAGGATTTTAAACTTTAAGTGTGAGAAAAAGAAATGGGATCAAGTAAGCTTTAAAGAAACTGATTCATCTTACCCAACACCTTTGTGACTCATGTAGTCTCATACAGTGTCAGGAAGGACACTATGGTTGGTTTAATAGAGTTGAAAATAGGAAAGGAAGTAGCAAAGGGAAGTTCATTAGAAGAGTCCAACCTGCCTAGAACAATATAAATGGCCTTTTTTAGGCCAGTGTTAGCAACCCTGAAAGAGATCTGGATCTTAACTAATAGCTGTGATGGGGACAGTCTGACAAATGAAAGAAATCAGCACAGTGTCTCAGGAAGAGACAAATAAGGGATAGATCCATGAAGAGGCCAGGAGGGAACGCTGATTGCTATGAAGACTGGGATGTTGGGGCTGGGAGACTAGGACTGGCAGGGCACCCAGGAAGGACATGCCGGCCTGAGCCACAGATTCAAGCTGCACTGTGTCCACCTTCAGTACACTGCCACCCACTCTCAACTTGGCCAAGAACAAGTCCAGGAATTGGGGAGGGGTAGTTATTTCAATTTTTTTTTACTCCATTCATTATCTGAAAGAGAGAAACTGTTATTAAACAAAGAATTGCTTCTCAGATAAATGCAAAATAAAGATGTTTGACAAAGAAAGTTAAAATCTGCATCTAATCAAGAGCTTTTTAGCTTGTGAAATACAGGTGGAGATTTTATCTTCCATATTGGGGTGGGGGGAGGGGGGAAACTTGCACATCGGGAAGCTCGGTGTGTGGTAGTCGGAATTTTAGAAGGAAATTTGGTGGGAACTTTAGGAGGTGACCCCTAAACTCCTCTCTGGTTGCGGGCTGGACTGTCTGGTACCGGAAGCATTGAAGTGTGCCGTGAACACAGAGCCAGATTCACAGTAGGCGCCTAATGGATAATCGATGAATAGATGCTGGTTGAATAAAGTTGAAGAATTGAACACACCGAGTCTGTACTTGTGGAAGGACCAGAATAAAACTTGAGCACCAGTTAGAACGTCTTGTGTAGAGATGAAAAGCAATCCTGAGCCAATATTCCCTGTCAGCAAGGGACCAGCCAACTTGTGCGAAGTCTTGCCTAGGTTGGTCTGCCCAGCAGTGGGCACGTGTTATCCGTGCAAATCGCCTGGCCAGATTTCTGTCCACTCTCAGATGGAGAAAGCCGCGGATTTGGAGGTCTCGGATCAGCGCCAGCGACGACCTGCTCGCATCCTCTCCTCGCTCCGCCTTTGCCTTTCTTCCGAATCTCTCTACGCTCGAGGCTGAAGGGATTCCCACCCCCAGTTGCCTGCTCGGAGCCCCGCGGAGGCACGGACTCCTCCCCTGGAAACTCCTCGGGGGCTGGGGAAGGCTTTGGCGCATGCTCCGTACCTAGGGCAGGTTTTTTTTTTTTTTTTTTTTGCTGCGGGTAGCACGGCTCCTGTCACACCGGCTGGCGGGTTGTGGCGGTGCCAGCCAGTGTGTGCGAGTGTGTCTGCGTGCCCGCGCCTGGGCGGACCGACCCGGAGCAGCAGTGCGCCTCGCCCGGGGGAGGCGGCTCCGTACCGGCGCCTCGCCCGCAGCCGCTGCGGGGGGCTCCTCTGCAAACTTGCGGCGGGCGCACCTGGTGGCTCCCGCACCTGGTGATCCGAGGGCAAAGGCGCCTGGAGCGCGTGCGGCTCGCGGGGCCCGCGGGCGGCCGGGTCGGCGGGGCCGCGCCGCGCCTTCGCCCTTGGCCGGCGCCCTCGAGAGCCCCATGCAGTCCCCGCGCTCGCGGCCGCAGCTGCCCGGCTGCCTGGGGCAGGTCCGGGACCGGAGCCGCGCTCCCCAGCGCCTGAGCGCCGGCGGCGGGATGCCCTGCGCCGCCTGAGAGCGCGCGCCGCGCCCGGGGCGGGGAGCCGGGAGCCGGGCGCTGCCGAGAGCCGGGCGCCCCCGGGAGAGCAGGGCGCCCCACGCCGCCGCCGCCGCCGCGCGCCGGCGCCCGTCTCCCCGCTCGATCCACAGGCCCGGCTCTGCCAGCCCCGGAGCGCCGGAGTGCCGCGGGGCTGCCAGCCCGCAGCTCGCCCCGGCGTCAGGGGCATGGAGGAGCGGCGGGCTCGGAGCCGCGCCCCGGAGTCCCCGAAACTTCCGAGCGGCCGCGCGTCCGCGTCTCTGCCGCTGTCGCCGCGTAGCCTGCCGGCCTGAGAGCGGGACCATGGATGAAAGGTTCAACAAGTGGCTGCTGACGCCGGTGCTCACTCTCCTCTTCGTGGTCATCATGTACCAGTACGTGTCCCCCTCCTGCTCCAGCTCCTGCGCCAACTTCGGGGAGCAGCCCCGCGCCGGAGAAGCCGGCCCGCCGGCCGCCCCGAGTCCCGCCCGCCGGGCACAGGCGCCGCCCGAGGACTGGGAGCGGCGGCCCCAGCTGCCCCCGCCACCCCGGGGGCAGCCCGAGGGGTCTCGGGGGGCCGCGGCGCCGGAGGACGAGGACGAGGAGCCGGGGGACCCCGAGGACGAGGAGGCGGAGGCGGAGGAGGAGGAAGAGGAACCGGATCCCGAGGCCCCCGAGAACGGCTCCCTGCCCCGGTTCGTGCCGCGCTTCAACTTCACCCCGAAGGACCTGACCCGCTTCGTGGATTTCAACATCAAGGGGCGCGACGTGATCGTCTTCCTGCACATCCAGAAGACCGGGGGCACCACGTTCGGCCGGCACCTGGTGAAGAACATCCGGCTGGAGCAGCCGTGCAGCTGCAAAGCCGGCCAGAAGAAGTGCACCTGCCACCGGCCCGGCAAGAAGGAGACGTGGCTCTTCTCCCGCTTCTCCACCGGCTGGAGCTGCGGGCTGCATGCCGACTGGACGGAGCTCACCAACTGTGTGCCGGCCATCATGGAGAAGAAAGACTGTCCCCGCAACCACAGCCACACCAGGTACTGTCCCCCCGCCGCGTCGTCTCGCTTCCGGCCACCTTCCTTCCCGCTCCAGCCCACCCCGCCGCCGCCACCCCAGTCCCGACCAGCCCCCAGCCCCGGGCGACCCCGCGGTCCCTCGGCGGCGCGGGGCGGGTGGTTCCCTAGTATCGTCCCGCGATGCGGGGAGAGGGAGAAGAGGCCTTTGCAAAGTGTCCTGGTGTTGAACTCGCTCCTCCCCTAGCCCCCCTCGCCCTCTCCCCCGCCCCAAAAGTGTCGAGAGCTGTCGTCGTCGGTGTGTGTGTGTGTGTGTGTGTGAGTGAGTGAGTGTGTGTGAGAGAAAGAGAGAGAGACCTTTCTTATGCCTAGCACGGTGTGACCTCTCTGTGCGTGGAACCCCTGGAATGGCCAGGAGGCCTGGGTTAGACCAGCGAGGTCGGATCTTGAACCTAAGTTCTTCGAGTGGAAGCTCAACCCGGTGAAAGGCAGAGGGAGCTGGACATAGAGAGACAGGGTAGGAGTTTTCCAGGCAGGGCAAAGCCGCACACGAGTCTCATCCCTCTGTAAGTGGCTCCTTGGTGGCTGTTCTCAAGGGTCTTGTTGCCGCTTTGAAGACACCCGTTAGAATTTCTGCTCCACCTCCATAACCCTAATTCTGGAGATGGGCTTTGTTGCTGAGCAGCGCCAGTATTTGGACTCCTCCTGTTCTCAGCAATATTTCCACTCTTCCCCCTGCCCAGACCAATCCATCAACTCATTCTGAAAGCATTTGTTAAAGCCTTCCTGTGTGCCTAGCAGTGTGCTCAAGGCTACGTGCATACAAAGATGTCAGAAACAAATCCCTAGCTTCCTCTCCTACCTCTGTCCCCACCCACTTTAAAATGGTAAGGCCGCTGAGAATTAGGAAAGTTTGAAATCTTAATAGCCAATGAAACTGCTTACCTTATTAACATCCTTGCAGAGAGGCACTGGGCTTGAGAATTTCAGTTTAATGTTCTTTCTGCCCATTGCAATTTGAAGATTAATCTGACATGCTTGCTCAAGGGACTAAAATATTAAAAGCTTGGAACACTGGTTTATTGAGGTTTTTATCTCAAAGGTTTCAAACAGTTTGGTGTAAGGAAATAGGAGTTTAAAAACTGAACCTCAATATGTTGATATCAGATAGCTTTTGCCTCTGACATTATGGAAAAGCTTCATTTACTGGAAGCTACACAGATTCTGGAATTCACTACCACTGAAGCATCTAATTCTACTTCATTTCTCCAAGAATGAGCAAAATTTCATTATGGGATTTTTTACTCTGGCAGTTTTTCAAATACTTTCTCTCCTCCCTGCTCTTTTGCCTGTTTAATGGAAATTGCTTAGAATAAGAAACTGGTTGGACTTGGAATGAAAGCACAAGTCTCCTTCCTTAGCATATTTTAAGGACCTTTAACTTTTCAAGATTTCTAATTGTGTAGTGTTTTAGATCCTGCCCCTGTATTTTAGCTTGCAACAGTTTTTCAATTGATAATGACTGCCAAACTTCCTACCAAAGGAGGCTATTATTTCAGTGAGAGACAGTCTCTGCTACATTTCATCACAAATTATACTTTTTGTATTTATACCTTTATGTAATAACTCCTGAATGACCCCAGAGAGTTTACTAGTGTGAATCCCAGCTTCCATTTCACTTAAACTAGAGACTAATTATCACATAGACCTAGCTAGTGATTCTTCAGTGGAGACGGGCATTATTTTCTATCAATGTTCCTAAAACCTTTAGTGAATAGATGAAGCTTTTGGAGCAATTCGAGATTATGAAATTTAAGAATACTTGGATTTTTGCTTAGTGATGACATGCTGCTGCTACTGCAGATCCTGCACAGGTTACAGCAGCGAGGTCTTACTTCTTCTACAGGAAATACTCACTGTTTCATGGGCTTCCCTGGTGGCTCAGATGGTAGAGGAAATACTATCTTTCTGCTGGGTGATGGAGGAGAATGCCACCTTGGCTATTTTAACATAGGGTTTCTATTGCACAGTTAAATGCTTGTCTTTGTTTAATGATAGATTCTTCTCTCTCAGAATCAGAAGTTTTCAGATAAACCTGCACTGGTTTGCTTGTTAAAAAAATCTCTAATAATGTTTTTTTTAGGGGGCACCATATTTATAATCCTTCTTCCTCTTCATCCTCACCCCCTCCCTCTCCCTTTTCCTGATATTCTCAATTACTTTTCTCCTCTGGATGCTGTACGGAGGAATAGCTGTGATGCATGTAAAGGACCCTGCATCAAAAGCGATAGGGAAAAAGTTGAAGAGATGTTCAGCTGCATCTTCCTCACACAGAAGATCGAATCAGTTGTCTGTCATTAGAGTATCTGTGTACAGCGTTCTACAGTCAACTAGATTAGCCTGGATAATGGAGGGTACATTTCCACAATGCAAAATGGCAGATAATCTATTGCTACATAATGGGAACAAGGTTCTACTTCAAATAGGGCTAACTCTGAGCAAAATCAAGAAGTAGATCATGTTGACTTCGGTGCCCTAGTCTCTTTGCTTTGGGTTCCTCCACTGTACCCCGTCTCCATTGCTCTCAGGGATCAATGTCCTTGTGGGTTGTGGAATACCTGTAAGAGTGAGGATTCTGGAGTCAGGTCATGTGGCTGTTGTGCTTATTAGCTGTGTAAATTAGTAAGTTGCTCTTTCTGAGGCTCAGATTCTTCATCTTATATGTCGATAATAATTGGTACTTAACCTCTTGAGGTCTTATGAGAACTAAAAGAGCAAATGCGTGTAAAATGCTTCACATAGTATTGTCATAATATCTGTGCATAGTTTAATATGCTGATACATAGCACCCAGTACTTGGTATGGAGATATATAGTAATATTTAAATATTCGTTGCTAATTTTAATAGCAGTATTTGCCCTAATCAAGGCTGACTTCCACAAAAGCAAGTGAGGTCATTTCCTCAAGCAGCCTGATGCAAATGGACCACCTTAATTTATAGAGATGCCATTTTATGATTATTTGTGTGGAGACAAAATCCTAAGTTCAAGACACTGATCAATAAATTGAAAATTATAAACATTTGGGCATCACTCATTGCAGAGTGAGTGAAGAGTGAGTGGAAGTCGCTCAGTTGTGTCTGACTCTTTGCGACCTGTGGACTGTAGCCCACCAGGCTCCTCCGTCTATGGGATTCTCCAGGCAAGAATACTGGAGTGGGTTGCCATTTCCTTCTCCAGGGGATCTTCCTGACCCAGGAATCGAACCCAGGTCTCCTGCATTGCAGGCAGACACTTTAACCTCTGAGCCACCAGGGAAGCTTTGGGGATGGGAAGGCACACCTTGTAACTGAGTGGATTCTGTGGGTGACAGAGACAAACTGGAATGGTGAGCGAGGAGCTGGGAACAGCTGGGACCAAAGGCTGAAGCAGGGAGCCAGCTCTGGAAGGAGATTCTTGGAAGAGTGGAAGGAGCCATCCTGTGTGCTTTAAGGGGCCAGAACGGAGCAAGGCTCTGGGGCTGGCAGTTTGGGTCCAATGCAGAGGGCATTTCTGACCACAGAAATTGGTTAGAATAAGACAGGAAGGTAGTAGGAAGATGGCTTGTCTAAATGACCTCTTTTATCATATTAGTGATCATTTCTTCCCTTTCTTTTTCTTTCTTTTCTCTATTATTTCTTTAGTAGGTTATTGTTTCTCATCTTTATGCTTCCTTCATTATCTCAGTATGTTTCCCATTTTTGTCTGCCTGCCTGAGTCTTTAGAAGACTCTTCATCACCTTTGGTGGAGTATGGGTAGGCTCCTAATATTTTATGGCTAAAAAAGACTGAAGAATACATCTAAGGTTTCCACAGGGAACTCATGTCTTCATTTTGATCATTTATATTCAATGTTTTGCCCACCGTTTCTTCTGTTCACTTTAACAAGTATAGTGGAGGGTGTCTTAGGCACCTACTATGTGCCAGGCCCTGTGATAGGTCTCAGAATATAGTTTGAGCAAATAGTGTCAGCCCTACGAACTTAGGTGTTTAGGCAAGATAGACCTTGATCTTCTTCAGTAAGTGAGTATTGCTCTCATTCTTAAAATTATGATGGAAGGAGATTCCATCCATCCCTTTTGTAGGGTGGGATGACCACATTCTGTTGGTCCTGTTAGACTGCTTGCAAGGTAATGAATGTTGTCTTCAATAGGACCCTCTGTGTTGCAGATGATACACACTTGACTCAAACTCAGTTCGGACAAAGGGGGAAATCTGGCTTAATAATCAGAATGCAGGAAAGACAGAACAATCCTGTCTTTCATATTGGACCCTTTTTCACACCCCTTTTCATATTGGACTCATTATATCAAAATGGCTTATTCCGTGAAATGAGTAAATGGCTGTTGAATCTAATAGATCTAGGGCTAAGAGGAAAGCAAGTCTTCTCTGAGTTCCAATTGGAAACCTTGGGGAATTACTCTGATTAGTCCAGCTTGAAACTTATGACTATTCTTTCAGCCAATCAGTGTGGCCAGGGAGATGAGGTTCTCTGACCCAATCTATGTCACATGAATGGTGGTGGTGGTGGTGACGGGGTGTGTGTGTGTGTGTGTGTTTGTGTGTGTATCACAAGAAGGGGAGCTAGCATAAATACAGCTTCTGGGAAGATCATTGGGTTCTGGATAGTCGTTGTAATTGTGTCAGTTATGCTTGTAAATAAATGAGAAATAACCTTCAGATCGCTTTTAAAATTTTTTTAAGAAAAATTTTGAGTCACGCTACATTTCCAGTTTATTTGCAGCATTTGGAAACCATGTCATAGGAGGAATAATTGAAGGAGCTGGTAGTATTTAATATGGAGGTGGGAAAAATAGGAGAGACCTAAGGATTGCTTTCAAATACTTAAAGAAGGACTATATGGAAGGTGTAGGAGATTTGTTCTGTGTTTCGCCAAAGGATGAGATTAGGATAAGGAAGAGAGAAGTGAGAGGACAAGGATTTCAACTCAGAGTAAGAAAGAACTTCATAAAACATGTAACTGTCTACAAGAGAAGGAACTCTTTTGTGAAGTGGTGTGCTCCCCAGCAGTGAACATTTTAGCTAATTAACCACTGATGTTGGAAAGGAATTTCTTCCTGGGGAAGGGCTTAGCCTGTGTGGCCTTTTATTTGAAGGTTCTGTGTTCTAAGCTGAGTTCAAAGCATCTTTCGCCTCTACTTTCTTGCCTTGTACGGAGAAAACAAAACAGCCCCCATCACACACACAGAGGCACAAAAGGATTCTCAATGAACTAGTCAGTTCTTGAAGATTTGTAAACATTTCTACCAAGGAAACTTTTAGTAAAGCATGATCTGATGGTATAGACTATTTTACATATTCAGGGCCAAAAGCAATAAATAGGTCCTGTATACGAGGATGTCTGCTTTTTCATAATAAGTATAAAAAGGTAAGATGAGAAAATGTAACATAACTTGGCACATAAAGCCATAACTGGCTTTGAAAAATCATCTGGTTATTGCTTTAAGTGTCTGTCTACAATGCGGGAGACCGGGGTCCGATCCCTGGGTCAGGAAGATCCACTGGAGAAGGAAATGGCAATCCACTCCAGTACTATTGCCTGGAAAATCCCATGGACAGAGGAGCCTGGTAGGCTACAGTCCATGGGGTCGCAAAGAGTCCGACACGACTGAGCAACGTTCCTTCCTTCCTTCCTTCCTAAAATACACGGGAAGCAGCGAAGCTCTGTTTCAAAGGCTATCTAGAATATTATGGCCCATACTGCTTTCTAAGGGATAATCTTTTTGATGTCTCTTCTAATTAGAAATGTTGAACTGCAAAGAAGGTTAATTTTCACCATCAGGTTTGTGTGCAGTATAAAACCAAGGAGATAAGAGATTGTTCTGTCTATATGCCATATCCATTTATATACTCATTACAGGGTCTCTTAAAGCATGGCTTCTGGTTCAGACCTCTGATATTTGCTATAAATCAGAAGGAAGTTGAATTAAACTCTTTCAGTTTTTTTTTTTTTTTTAGTTGTGAAGATAGAACGGGAAATGGTAAATGCTAAGATATGGTTTATTCTGCATTTTCCTTCCTGGTTACCTTGGGATTTTTGAAAGGGTTGAATTCAGAGAAATATAAATGTTTGTGTAATAATTGGAAGCTAAGTAAATTTAGCCACTAGCGACGTGGATTTGCCTAATCTTAGACTGTTATAGTATTATTCCCCAAAGCTAATTATTACCGTCTCATTTTGACTAAGGACAATCAGAAGCTTATGCCATTTGAAAGTTATTTATGCTTGATAATGAATTAAACAGGTTTAATTGAGACTGGCAAATCCTAATGTGATTTTAACAGTCATGAAATAAATTATTGGGCCAAGGAATAGGTTTAGTATGAAAACAAGTAAATGGGGAACCCAAATTAATGCTTTGTATTAATCAATTATCTTATTTTCGAATTTGTTAAATTATGGATATTATGGATAAATTCCTGTTGATTTTAATTGGCTAACAGAACTTCGTTTTAATTATAGCTAAGCATTTAAATATGTGTTGGGAAATGTACCAAATACTTGTTAACCTAGAGAGTGTTATTTGTTTGTATCTTCCTCTAGCAAATGCAGTTATTCAGTAAAACATATGTAAAGTTCCCAGCACAGAGACTGACCTATAGAAGTTCAATGTTAGCTAAACATATACTCTATGTTCTAGATTACTTTGAAAAAGTATCAGCATAACTTGACAAGACTTTGGTTCTTTGAAAGTTGGGATTATCAAACATTTGGCGTCCTGCCTCTCTTATTTTGTGTCATGCAAATTTGAACTGTTAATAGTTGCCTTTCATAATTAGCAAGATGTCAATTCCTCTTATTTGCCAGAAGAGTCGTCAAAGTAAGTATTCAGCCCAGGGCTTATTAGAACATTCTAGGAGGTCTCTCCCCTTAATATGCCACAGATCAGAAATTCATTTGGGTACAGACAGATGGTCTTGCCTCTTGGGAAGGTTAGCGTCATCGTTCATTCTCACTTTAGGAAAAGAATGTGCCGAAACCAAGAGCATGGGAACTCTGATGTAGGATGGGTGGAGAAGAAAAGTACCAATGATGTAGACTCTGAATTATTCCTGGTTAAAGCCAGATGGTCGAGGTGGTTGCAGTTAAGGATAGTCATTTGGAGAGTAATGGAAGGAGACCTTGGATTAGGAAAAAAGTCCTCAGCAGGAATTGGAGAAAATCTGTGAAAAATACACTAGCCCCTGAATATTCCTGAAAATCATGCTGATGCCCAGCTTGTGAATGCAATTAGGGTCATGTGTAGAGTAGGGGCTGTGAAGTCAAGTTAGCTCAATTTTAACCTGGTTCAACCACTTGCTGTCATGTAATCCTGAGTAAGTCAGTTACCTGCTCTGGAAAATGGAGAAATAATAATGATATTATCTCATGGTGAGTGCTAAGAATGCGTGTGGCATTCTTCAAACAGCCTGGCACAGAAAAAGTCTCTTTTTAAAAATTTTCTCATGGGTCTCAAACATCTGTGCTGTTCTGTGTGAAAATAAAATGATAGCTAAACCTGTATGTTGTGTTTTGAATCTGCAACTTTTCATCCTCAATGATGCAAAAATGAACTTGCAAGTTATGATGCAAGAGAAAAGCCATAAATGATAAAAGTAAGTGTTAATTCTCTGGATACCATGGGCATGCAATGGGCACTTAATTAATGCTGTCGATAGAGACTTTCGTTCTTTCTTTTCTTCAGCATATCATTTTATTTTTTTATGGGATATTGATGAAATAGCAACAAAAATGTTTAAACACATACGATTAAATTAATAAATGAAGCAATCCTGTGGTGAAATTGAATTAGTTGCCTGTGGGCACATAAATATTTGTAGTTCATTGCTATTGTTAATATAGTACCATGCTTTTATTGGTAAGTACTGGGTCATTTATTGTCAGAAGCTTGCCTTTAATACCATACGTTCACGGTTGCCTCTGCATTCTAGTGTCTTTACAAACAAAGGAGGGTAGAAAAGCTAACCACCTTGATGGCCTCCATATCTATTTATTATGCTTTACAGAGTATTTCTTCCAAAGAATTCAAGATTATGGATGTAAGACTGTAAACCTGGATGGCAGCTTCTGTATTTTGTGGGGTCTAGTTAGGAACTTGCAGAATTGTATAGATTTACTTAAAAATGAAAACATAGACCCAGAAGAAAGAGTAACCATAACTTTAAACATAAGTATGTGGTAGCTTGGCCTGTGTGTGGAAATCTGCAGATAGGACCCGTATAACACAGTAAAGAACAAGGTGACATGTCAAGGAAGAGAGAACAGACAGTGATAACGCGGAGTGTAAATTAGAAGGATGCTGCAGAGGAGGGTGAGGAGAGGACGAAAGTAGTCAAGGTGAAGTTTGAAATCCTTAAAGAACTGAATCAGAAAGATGGTGATATTGAGAGTAGAGGTCAGAGATGCATCTTGTGTGCAATGATTTGTCTCATTAGTACATTTACGGGGAGTATTAATAAGCACCTATCTAAGAGGCCATCTGACTTGCAGCCTGGTGTATTTGAATGCTGCCGCTGTTCTTTTATTTACTTACACATTCTTTTTCTGTATCCGGTTGCTGTCTCAAACATGGGTAGCTATATTGTAGGTCCTGGCAGCACACAGAGGCACCCGTTCTGATTGCCAAGGGACTATTAACAGAGGTAGGGATCAAGTAATGGTACAAACATTGGACATAAGGTTCATTGTAAGTAATAACAAGGAAAGCAGTTAACCACCCTGGGCGTGAAGTAGCAGAGTTGGGCAGGCAGTGTCAACACTCCATGTCTACAGGTGTCTTACAAGAAGAGCTACAGTCTCAGTGGTAGGAATGGCTGCCTGCCGGCACATGGAGCTGAGGCAGAGAGGAGGGGGTGGGGAGGAAATACCTTCTTTCCTTCCCCTCCCACCTGTCCTCCCATTGTCTTCCAGTGGCTGGATTTACCTGGCAGCTAAAGGACATGTGCGATTCTCATTCCACATGCTTCACTGAGGTAGAGAAGGGTGGAGAATGGATTTGGGGTTGCAGAGGTAGCAGATATGAACGTGGAGAATAACTTGTACAGTGACTTAAAATAGCTGGAAGTTTCTTCTGATTCATTTTATGAATGCCCCGTTCAATCCTACACATGAGACTGAGAACAAGTACCCTTTCCTTTAGAACCTGTAGCACATGTTTTCTATAGGGACCATTAGTCTCCTACACAAAAAATGGTGGAAGAGACAAAGAAAGCTCAGCAATGGAGCTGTCACCATAACAAGTGACTTTTCACTGAGTAATAAAAACCATTCTGGATTCGGGTGTTTTGTCCCCTTGGTGCCCCAGAATTGACTGGCAATCATGACATATTTGAGCAGTTAGGTCTGTATTTTGATACAGATCCAGATAATATACATTTTAAATTATATCTCTGTGTGGTACTTTATACATTTGAAGTTACATAACAATACTGGTTAAGACACTACAAAATAATTTGCTGAACTGGCTCCATTTTATGAGATGAGATGCTTTTCTGCTGCTTAGATTTTCTTCTAAGAACATTAAGCACATTAAAAATAATATTAATGTGGCTTTAAGTCTCTGAAGGTAACAGGTGAGGGAGGAAAAAAATTATATCACACTTGAAACTATTCTAATGTTTTCAGTTTTAATTTTAAAAGGCTTTTGAAACACTATTTCCATCTTTATTTGAGGGGGATAGGATATGCTTAGGGCTTTCCTGGTGGCTCAGTGGTAAAGAATCCGCCTGCTAAGCAGGAGGCATGGGTTCGATTTCTAGGTTGGGAAGATCCTTTGGAGAAAGAAATTGCAACCCACTCCAGTATTCTTGCTTGAGAAAACCCATGGACAGAAGAGCCTGGTAAGTACAGTCCATGGGGTTGCAAAGAGTCAGACATGATTTGGTGACTAAACAATAGCAACAAGGATGTACTTGAAAATATATATTCATGAAACTCTGTTTTAAAATATTATGAACCTGGAATCTCCTAATATTAGATATGGACTTCCCTGGTAGCTCAGTTGGTAAAGAATCCACCTGCAATGCAGGAGACCCTGGTTCGATACCTGGGTTGGAAAGATCTGCTGGAGAAGGGTTAGGCTACCCACTCCAGTAGTCTTGGGCTTCCGTGGTAGCTCAGCTGGTAAAGAATCCACCTGCAATGTGGAAGACTTGGGTTCAATCCCTGGGTTGGGAAAATCCCCTGGAGAAGGGAATGGCTACTGAAAAATAGTGAAATGAAGTTGGTATCTGAGAAAACTCAGTAGAGATAAAGAAAAAGAAACCATCAGTTCCCTGCTTGAGTTTACAGAGTCATAACGCCATGAGCAAAATGCTGTTCAACGTTTGAATTTGTAGATGACAAAAGCCATTTTGGTGCAATGTCTGTACCTGGTGCATGGACTGGGATTGGTGTTGAGTTCATTTTTCTGATCTGTAGGGTGGATTTTGTGTTGCTGGGAGCACCATCCACTGTGAGGAACACACCAACCTCCATCCTCTTTCACGGCCCTTCTTATGCACAATACATTCTTGTCGTTCTCTGGGACAGCATTTTATGACAAGGTTAGAGTCAGCAACACTCTGTAAACGCAAGGGTCATCTTCAGGCCCGTACATCTGTATGAAAGTGACTTGCCCTGAAAAAATGGGCTTAGGGTGTTGTTTTCTGCTGGCTTTGAAAGCCATTAGTAGTAAGGAAACTGCACACTGTTCAGCTGGATTTAAGTCTAGTCAACTGAAGGATTCTGGGAGAAGTTTCAGAGAAATTTTTCTTCTGCACATAGCTTCACTAAATTTATCATTGTGCCTTCCATATAAGATGAAAGAGGTAGATTAATGGATTGTTCTGTTTCTAATATTTCTATTTATAAACATGCTATTAATACCTTTCTTGATAAATTAATATCAAAAGCATTGTGTATAAAAACATCCGGCAACATGAAGGAACTTAGCGACGTTGGAAGTGTCAAATTTATTACCTGACGCATTTTTAGTCTGGAAATATTTGTCAACTATCCTGATCCATTCTTTGTCTTTTAAATTCATACTTAAGCCTACAATCCACTATGGTAGATAAATTTCTTTGCTTTGAAAGTTTTATTCTCCTAGTTCCTTATGTGTGCTATAAGGAATAATTAATGTAATGAAAAAATCAATATTGTGTATAAATTATTTAGGCTTTGCTATCATTGTAATTTTCTCTTCAACACCTATTGATCAGCAACAATTCATTTGTTAATTTCTTCCTAATAAGATATTCATTGTATTAGGTCTGTAGTAGTGCTGTTCCTGCACTTTCGCAAATAAGTCATGAATTACTAATGATACATGGGACAGGTTAACTTGCTAGTGAGTGCTGTGAGGTGGAAAACAGTCGAGGGCAGTCATTTGTGACGCTGTCCTATAGAAACTCTGTGTAGCCAGACAACTGCTGATAGCTAAATGAGCAGACTCTTGTGAGACATTCATCTGTACTTCCAAACTTAATGTGAACCTATTTTTTTTTCCAGGTAAAGAAAGGCCTTAGCATTGGCTGATTCTGTCTAAACAGCGTTTTCTAGATCCAGTAAAGCCAAGAGGCAAAGAACATCAGTTGTGAAGCCCAGATTTGGGTTTAGGCCCTGATTCTACCCACCAGGGCTTTCCTGGTGGCTCAGCCTTAACGAATATGCCTGCCAATGCAGGAGAAACAAGATACATGGGTTCCATCCTTGGGTCAGTAAGATCCCCTGGAGAAGAAAATGGCAAACCTCTCCAGTACTCTTACCTGGAAAGTTCCATGGACAGAGGAACCATGGGGTAGCAAAGAGTGGGACATGTCTGAGCAACTGAACACACTGCACACTCAGACCTGATCCTACCATGAATTACTATGTGAATTAGCACACATTCACACACTCAATCTGTAAAACAGTGATAAAAACCTTCCTACCTGGTGTTTGTGTGGGTTTGCAACCTGGGGGACTTGCCAGGTGAAATCTGAAGGTGGCATCACACACGGAGAGCTGGGAGAGACTGAAGGAAGTGGCAGATCCCTCCAGGGTAGGTGGCAGGTGTAATAAGGAAGGTCACACGTGAGGTTTGTCTTTAGTGGTGACAAGATAGGTAGACCTCTGCACCCACCTACTAGAATCTTTATATTAAGGTTTTATATAGCATTTATATAGAGGTTTTAGTGAGGTTCATGCATGGAGGCTGTTCAGATGTTCTCAACAACACCCTGCTCTCTTGAGACTGTGTCTTTGAAACAGCTTTGAGGGTGGGAACAGTGGATGGCACTTCCATTTCAAGGACCAAGGAATGGGAGAGGAGCCTCTGATTGCTTGGGTCCAGCTCTCGGGACACCCTCTAGATGACCCCCTCCAATGATTAATGATGAGCACACGAGTGAAGGCACACAAACACTCACGTGTGCGTATGTTCCTTTTGTAATTCAGTTTTTATCTCCATGGTTCTCTTGTTTGGGGGAGTATAAGTGTCCTAAATGTGTTGGTTATTAAATGCCATTTTGACTGTTGTCCATTGGATTACTTCAAGAGAGTGGAAAAGAGTCTGAGACCTTTTGAAAACCCAGTGAGATTCAAGTCCGAGAATCAAACTGTCCACAAACTGTCTTCATGGCAAAGAGAACATTTGCATCAGTGAATCTGGACCAGGAAGGCAAAGTGGTATCCTGTAAAAGGCTCTACAGTTGGGATCAGGCAACCAGAGTTTCAATCTAGACTTTAGACTTCCTCATTGATTTGCTGTTTATTGTTTGGCCTTCCTGCCAAA
Source organism: Budorcas taxicolor (assembly GCF_023091745.1). Taxonomy (NCBI): domain Eukaryota; kingdom Metazoa; phylum Chordata; class Mammalia; order Artiodactyla; family Bovidae; genus Budorcas; species Budorcas taxicolor. The sequence goes on from NC_068921.1 coordinate 73,562,052, forward strand.
ATTTAAGTTTCCTGAAGATGGTGACAGTTTTGTTTCCTTCTGCATCTTCAGTGCCTAGACTAGTGCTGGTACATTATGGCTGTCAAGTAAATGACCGAATAAATGAAAACAAGCGTAAATAAATTTACAGGTATTGGACAATTTGGATAACACTGTATATCCTATCTCTATTTTTGAAGAGTTGTTGTGGATTAAGAAAATGACTCTGAGGCACTTCATAAAGTATAAAGTACTATACAAATTTAAATTTATATTGACAGTGAGAATCCATTTGATATAGAATGGAGAAGGAAGGAAAGCTGGATTTTGGAAGTGCACTGCATATATAATTCAGCTTTTATGGAGAGCTTCAAAAATTGGGAATGACAAAGATGCAGTTGAAAAATATGCAAAATACACATTCAGCTTGATAACTTGTTGAAGTAATGAGCACTTTCTGTTAAAACAGGACATAATATATCTTAAAAGGCTTGTTAGAATGCATAAGTCTTCTCCTTTGACTATCAGGAAACCCTTTTTTTCCCCAGGGATTTGGCACAGATCAAGGTACAAAAGTTTCTTTTCTCTCCCATTGCTTTACCCTTTTGAGAACGTTATCCAGGAGTTAATATTTTAAATTTTGTATCTATTCTTTTTCATTATTTTCACATGACAGCTATAAATTAAGGCTATTGGTTAATAATATGTCTTGCAAGTGAGCTCAGAATGTAACTTCTTCATTTGAGCTGATTTAGGATGTGATAATCCTCTGAGCTCTTCACTATATAACTTGGTTTTGCAGCTAATTATGGAGAAAGAAAGAACATAAAATAAAATCTTCCAGAGGCTAGAGTTTGCATGATAATACACATCTATTAGGAGAATAATTTTCCTTAGTAATGAGTTAATTTTTATACATGAGGCAAAGCCTGATTGCTTCCAGAGGATATACACGCTTGCATGGGCAGAGACCTAGAAGCACACACAGCTCCTGACCTGGAGTGGAGTCTTGGAAGAGGTTCAGCAAACTGATGGAAAACCATGAGAGGTGTGATGCCTGTGGTAGGAGGTGCTCTGGCAGAACTGATGGCGGCATGATCATTTGTTGAACACGTCGTCTTAACAGCAGCCCTCGGAAGCATGGAGAAGTGTCCCATATTGAAGATGAAGAATCTGTATATGTTTATTAGGATGCCATCAGCAGCATTTAGCAAAAACTCAAATTCAAATTGCCTTAATAAGACATTTTAAAATCTCATAACAAGCCTAGAGGAAAGTGATTGATTCTGTCTCAGTAGCATTTTCCAGATCCAGTTAAGCAAAGAATATAAATTCTGGTACTCAACCCTGGGTTTAAAGCTTGACTCTAGCATGTATTCACTATGAAATTTTGCTCAAATTGCTGAATTCTTCAGGCTTTTTTCTGTTTGTGTCAAACAGTGATAAAAAACATTCCTACCTGTTATTAGTGATGAGCATCATATGATCTTTTAAAAAAATTATTTATTTCTTTATTTGGGGCTGTCCTGGGTCTTCGTTGCTGCAGGTGGGCTTTCTCCAGTTATGCTGAGTGGGGGCTCCTCTTCGTTGTGGTGCATGGTTCTCATTGTGGTGGCGTCTCTTGTTGCAGAGCACAGGCTCTAGGACGTGGGTTTCAGTAGTTGCAGCTTGTGGGCTCCAGAGCATGGGTTCAATGGTTGTGGCACGTGGGCTTAGTTGCTGCACAGCAGGTGGAATCCTCCTGGACCAGGGATCAAACCCATGTCCCTGGCAATGGCAGGTGGACTCACAATCACTGGACTACCAGGAAGTCTGTATATATGAGTTAATGCACACAGATATTTAGGAATATTTGAAACATAGTAAGCACTTGTTAAATGTTAGCTGGTGTTATTTTACTGAGGACCCAGGTGGTTTTCCACATCTTTACTCTGCCACCCTAAGCTTGCTGACTTGGGCCATAGGCTGCCTCCCTCGTGGTTGCTAGGATGCTGTGGATGTACGGAGAATTTCCTGGCCATGTGAACAATGACTAGAGGGGAAACGCTAACATCCCTATCGGGAAACCAATTGCCTGCAATGGCATCAGGCCCTCCCGGATTTGTCCCTGAAGATGGGGCTAGGAATGCCCTCCCTTGAGCCACATGTGGACAGCAGGACAACCTCGGGGCTCCCCCAGCAAAGGAAAGGAGGGATGGATGTTGGAGAGGCTATCAATTCCATCTCCATCTTGTTTTAGAGAGTCACATGGGATTAAATTGTAAAGCTAGACTTCCAACCCAGGGCTCACTTCCGAGTTCTAGCCTGTCAAATATTCTAACCTATATCTGCTAAAAGTGTTGCATTTCTGTGATTGGTCAAAGAACTGGGATTGTTATTATTTTTAAAAGTATTTATTTATTTATCTGACTGCACTGGATATATGGGTTTCCTCATGGCTCAGATGGCAAAGAATCTGCCTTTGATGCAGGAGACTTGGGTTCAGTCTCTGGGTTGGGAAGATGCCCTGGAGAAGGGAATGGCAACCCACTCCAGTATTCTTGCCTGGGGAATTCCATGGATGGAGGAGCCTGGCAGGTGACAGTCCATGGAATTGCATGAGTCGGACATGACTTAATGACTAAACCACCACTGGATGTTAGTTGCGGCATATGAGATCTAGTTCCCTGATGAGGAATTGAACCTGGGCCCCCTGCATTGAAACTGTGGAGTCTTAGCTGCTGGACCACCAGGGAAGTCCCAGGACAGGGGTTGTTTATTGATTTTTTTTTTCTTCTATTGGTTCAGTTAACTTCAACATAAATTTATTGAGTATCTACTGTGTACCAATTACATACAGTTCAAGTTAAGGGAAGTCAGAGGGAGAAGAAAGAGTGATTACTGCTGCCATTTTGACTGGTTACTCTGTTCTAGGCAAAGTGATTTATGGATATAAGTACTTGCATTGCTGCTGCTGCTGCTAAGTTGTTTCAGTCGTGTCTGACTCTGTGCGACCCTAGAGATGGCAGCCCACCAGGCTCCCCTGTCCCTGGGATTCTCCAGGCAAGAACACAGGAGTGGGTTGCCATTTCCTTCTCCAGTGCATGAAAGTGAAAAGTGAAAGTGAAGTCGCTAAGGCCTGTCCGACTCCTAGCGACCCCATGGATTGCAGCCTACCAGGCTCTTCCGTCCATGGGATTTGCCAGGCAAGAGTGCTGGAGTGGGTTGCCATTGCCTTCTCTGAAGTACTTGCATTCAGTTCAGTTCAGTTCAGTCGTGTCCGACTCTTTGTGACCCCATGAATCGCAGCACGCCAAGCCTCCCTGTCCATCACCAGCTCCCGGAGTACACCCAGACTCACGTCCGTTAAGTCAGTGCTGCTATCCAACCATCACATCCTCTGTCATCCCCTTCTCCTCCCGACTTCAATCTTTCCCAGCATCAGGGTCTTTTCCAATTCATCAGTTTTTCACATCAGGTGGCCAAAGTGTTGGAGCCTCAGCTTCAGCATTAGTCCTTCCAGTGAATATTCACCACTGATTTCCTTCAGGATGGACTGATTGGATCTCCTTGCAGTCCAAGGGACTCTCAAGAGTCTTCTCCAACACCACAGTTCAAAAGCATCAATTCTTCGGCACTCAGCTTTCTTTATAGTCCAACTCTCACATCCATACATGACTACTGGAAAAACCATAGCTTTGACTAGATGGACCTTTGTTGGCAAAGTAATGTCTCTGCTTTTTAATATGCTGCCTAGATTGGTCATATCTTTTCTTCCAAGGAGCAAGTGTCTTTTAATTTCATGGCTGCAGTCACCATCTGCAGTGATTTTGGAGACCCCAAAATAAAGTCTCTCACTGTTTGCATTGTTTTCCCATTTATTTGCCATGAAGTGATGGGACCAGATGCCATGATCTTAGTTTTCTGAAGGTTGAGTTTTAAGTCAGCTTTTTTACTCCTGTTTCACTTTCATTAAGAGGCTTTTTAATTCCTCTTTGCTTTCTGCTGAAAGGATGGTGTCATCTGCATATCTGAGGTTAGTGATATTTCTCCCACCAGTCTTGATTTCAGCTTGTGCTTCATCCAGCCCAGCATTTCGCATGATGTACTCTGCATAGAAGTTAAATAAAGAGGGTGACAATATACACCCTTGATGTACTCCTTTATGAATTTGGAACCAGTCAGTTGTTCCATGTCTGGTTCTAACTGTTGCTTCTTGACCTGCATGCCAATTTCTTAGGAGGCAGGTTAGGTGGTCTGGTATTCCTATCTGTTGAAGAATTTTCCATAGTTTGTTGTGATCCACACAGTCAAAGGGTTTGGCATAGTCAATAAAGCAGAAGTAGATGTTTTTCTGGAACTCTCTTGCTTTTTCAATGATCCAACGGATGTTGGCAATTTGATCTCTGGTTCCTCTTCCTTTCCTAAATCCAGCTTGAACATCTGGAAGTTCTTGGGTCACATACTTTTGAAGCCTAGTTTGGAGACTTTTGAGCATTACTTTGCTAGTGGGTGCTGCTGTTGCTGCTGCTAAGTCGCTTCAGTCATGTCCGACTCTGTGCGACCCCATAGATGGCAGCCCACTAGGCTCCTCTGTCCCTGGGATTCTCCAGGCAAGATACTGGAGTGGGTTGCCATTTCCTTCTCCAATGCATGAAAGTGAAAAGTGAAAGTGAAGTTCCTCAGTCATGCCCGACTCTTAGCAGCCCCATGGACTGCAGTCTACCAGGCTCCTCCATCTATGGGATTTTCCAGGCAAGAGTATTGGAGTGGGTTGCCACCGCCTTCTCCATTGGTAGCAGGTGAGATGAATGCAATTGTGCCATAGTTTGAGCATTCTTTGGCATTGCCTTTCTTTTGGATTGGAATGAAAATTGACCTCTTCCAGTCCGGTGGCCACTGCTGAATTTTCCAAATTTGCTGGCATATTGAGTGCAGCACTTGCACAGCATCGTGTTTTAGGATTTGAACACACTATCGTGGTTATGTGGGTCATGATCTTTTTTATATAGTTCTTCTGTGTTTTCTTGCCACCTCTTAATATCTTCTGCTTCTGTTAGGTCCATACTGTTTCTGTCCTTTATTGTGCCCATCTTTTCATGAAATGCTCCCTTGGTATATCCAATTTTCTTGAAGAGATCTCTATTCTTTCCCATTCTATTGTTTTCCTCTATTTCTTTGCACTGATCACTGAGGAAGGCTCTCTTATCTCTCCTCGCTCTTCTTTGGAATTCTGCATTATGATGGGTATGTATTTCCTTTTCTCCTTTGCCTTTCACGTCTCTTCTTTTCTTGGCTATTCTTAAGGCCTCCTCAGACATCTTGCCAACTTGCCTTTTTGCATTTCTTTTTCTTGAGGATGGTCTTGATCACCACCTCCTGTACAGTATCACAAACCTTCGTCCATAGTTCTGCTTGCCTTACCCTACCAGATTAAAACAAATTCCAGGTATCCTTAAAGCCATCCCCAAGATTGGAACTCAAACATAGGACGAAGAATCTACTTAATCAGAAGCACAAAAGTGATGGAAAGTGGTGGATTCTGAATCAGTGTAGAAACCAGGTGTCAGAGTACAGGTGCAAGGTCAAGTTGAGTCTAGGTTCAGGATTAGAGTAATCAGTGCCCTCATATCCATGATCAAGATTGTGGATTGGTTGCAGAGATGGGAGTGGGACCAGGTCTTTAAGCCAGATGGTTCTAAGCTACAGGAGGACATAGATAGCAGAGGCAGGGAGAGAAGGGAAGAGGTGTAAAGCTCCAAAGCAAGCAAAACTTGAGACAGCCCATTACTTATAACTTTAAGCAATGTTGTGGAAAACACTGACTGGTTGACAAAAGAGATATAACATATCTAATTTTATTTTGAGGTCATTTTCTTTTTAGCTAGCTTGATTGATTGGTTGATTCATGATTGTACATAGCTAACACCAGGCACTAGAGAAGACACAGATTGAGAAGAGGACTCGGTCCTGGCTCTCAAGGAGTGAAATCATAGTATATGTAAGTCATAGATAAAATGAGTTGGAAATATTTACATCACAACATTTAAATCAATTCACGGTGTTATAATCAGAGCTAGGTATAGAAATTCTGAAGAAGATGTGCTTAAAGAAAGAAAGAGGGTGAATGTGTGCAGGAGTGAAGAAGGCACATAATAAAGGCTTTGAACTGCCTGAAGAGTTGGGTGATACTGGGGTGGATGAGGGGTGGTTTATGGAGACCCCTGAATATATCCTAGATTGAGGAAGTGATTCTGATTCAGTATCGAATTTAGAATCATGTTAAATTCTTAAACAGAGATGGTTTTACAAATATGTCCATAAATTCTCTGATGCTCCTCTCTTCCAGAGGTGAAGCTCTGTTCCTGTCTGCGCCCTCAGTGTTGACTTCGGTAACTTGATTCTAATGAGTCAAATACAACCAGAGGGATGAGACGCCATTTCTGAGGTTGGATTATAGAAGGATTGTGGCTTCTGTTTAGGTGTTCTCTCTTTCTCTCTCTCCTTTGGATCCTTTGTCCTGGGTGAAGCTGCACTCTGTGCAGCCTTATGGAGTGGCCCACACGGCAAGGAACTGAAACCTCCTATAAGTGAGCTTGGCAGGGGGGGTCCTTCAGGCCTCATCTAGTCTGCAGAGACTGAAACCTTGCCAGGGCCCCTGAGCCATGTTTAAAGGCTCACAGAAGTGATAAAGCAAGGACAGGTGATGGTAGGAGTGATGTTTTTAAAATGAGAGGGGATCTGATCACAGGACACAGAATCTCATCTGTCTTCTTCCCTTTTGAGCAGAAATGAAGGCAGAGCATTTGTGTACCGATACGGGAAGGCTGGTGAATTGATAGTTGAAGGATGAGGTCGTTCTAATCTGATTGCATCTCTTTTCTCTGTGAGGTACAAAGCAAGGTCATTAGCTGAGAGTGGGAAAGAGAGGAAAGAATGCTGGAAATCTGAGAACAGAGAAGATATGAATAATGATCTTGGAAGTTGGGAAAACATGTTCCCAAGGGAAGTAAGCTGTCTAACAGAATTGAATTCTGTTTTCAAGTTCTGTGATTATACATTTGAAACCAGTCCATTTGGCATGTTGTTCTGGGATTTTCTTCAGCAACATTAAGCTGCTCTGATGGAAGCACAGGCTAAGTACACAGTTGTGTTTAACCAGGATTGGGGTTTTACCAAGGAAGGAGCAGGAGGGTTATGGCTGTTTACCTAGAGGCATTTATAGTGTGGGGTCATGTCATTTGGGCTGGTTAGGAGAGAAATGGCAGAAAGTGAAGAGGAACTAAAAAGCCTCTTGATGAAAGTGAAAGAGGACTGTGAAAAAGTTGGCTTTAAAGCTCAACTAAGATCATGGCATCTGGTCCCGTCACTTCATAGCAAATAGATGGGAAAACAATGGAGACAATGGCAGACTTTATTTTTTTGGGCTCCAAAATCACTGAAGATGGTGATTGCCACCATGAAATAAAAAGACACTTGCTCCTTGGAAGAAAAGTTATGACCAACCTAGACAGCATATTAAAAAGCAGAGACATTACTTTGCCAACAAAGGTCTGTCTAGTCAAGGCTATGGTTTTTCCAGTAGTCACGTATGGATGTGAGAGTTGGACTATAAAGAAAGCTGAGCACCGAAGAATTGATGCTTTTGAACTGTGGTGTTGGAGAAGACTCTTGAGAGTCCCTTGGACTGCAAGGAGATCCAACCAGTCCATTCTAAAGGAGATCAGTCCTGAATGTTCATCAGAAGTACTGATGCTGAAGCTGAAACACCAATACTTTGGCCACCTGATGCAAAGAGCTGACTCATTTGAAAAGACCCTGATGCTGGGAAAGATTGAGGGCCGGAGGAGAAGGGGATGACAGAGGATGAGATGGCTGGATGGCATCACCGACTCAATGAACATGAGTGTGAGTAAACTCTAGGAGTTGGTGATGGACAGCGAGGCCTAGCGTGCTATGATCCATGGGGTTGCAAAGAGTCGGACATGACTGACTGAGTGAACTGAACTGAACTGAGGAAAGAAATGAGGATATCAGGGTGGATGATGGATAGGAAGAAAAGTGGTAGGGTTCACAGTGTGCTGATAGTAGAGGTCTGTTGGGGAGTTGTAATAGGAGAGCTCGGGTGCTGGTTTAGAAGAGCTAATGGCCAGAGAACGGGGTGTTTGGAGTTGAGATGCTTGAGGGAGGGCTGTAACTTTTGTGATCCACATGAAGGGGGCCCTGAAGTATGGGGGGAAATGATCTTTGGAGCTGAGGTGGTGGAAGAATGGCAGGGACAAGATGTTGCCTAGATTATTCACGGGAAGGTTGAAGTCAAGAATGATGATAAAAGTTGAGTAGGAGAGGAAAGTTGAGAGCCTGGTGAGGAAGGTGAGGAGGTCCATGATGGGTTAAAGGTGATAAGGAATGACACGTGGGCAGGGGACCCTCAGGTCAGACCATTAGGCTGTTGAGTTACTCAGGACTGTGATGAATCAAGAAGGAGAGGGACAAAGGAGAGAGAAGAGAGCAGAGAATAAAAATAAGATATGAACGAAGTAGAGATAGGAAGGTAAAAAAGAGGTGGTAGGACCCACCTTCTGGAGAAGGTGATGGCATCCCACTCCAGTCCTCTTGCCTGGAAAATCCCATGGACGGAGGAGCCTGGTAGGCTGCAGTCCATGGGGTCGCTAAGAGTCGGACACGACTGAAGCCACTTAGTAGCAGGACCCAAGTATGTCTGCAGAGAAGGGGAAAGCTCCTCCTCCTTCAGTTAGGGGCATAGAAGCTCCAGGACAGTAAGGTTAGAGGGCAGCATTCCAGGAAAGGTGAAGTCTAATGACTTCCATGATCTTTATTGATGTCACTTAATTGCAGTGATCAAAAGTTTTGGGGACTTCTCTGACGGTCCATTGGCTAAGACTCTACACACTCAAAGCAGAGGGCCTGGGTTTGATCCTTGCTTGGTGAACTAGACCCCACACATCACAACTAAGTGTCTGGATGCTGCAACTAAAGATCCCAGATGCTGCAACTAAGATCTGGCACAGCCAATGAGTAATAAATAAGTCAATAAATATCTTAAAAAGACAGTTTTATTAGGCATTCCCTATAGCAGAAATGTGAATAATACTAGTTAAGTTTTCTATAAAACACTTTTTATTTTAAGCCTTGGTGCCAAAGGGACTGAGATTCTATTATGCCTCTTGTTGGCCTAACACAGCACAGGCCTGTCCCTATATTGCCGGAATCATGAGATTTTCTAGTGGACAGATGACCTCAGAGGAAATAAAGTGTGACCATGGATACGAGCTGAGCCCTAGAATCCGGAAACACGCTATGACTCAGCAGATCCTATGGCAGTATCTGAGTGGATGGGTTTCTCCGAAATAAAGCTTTCTCAAGGAGACAACTCACATTCATAAAGGATGGCCAGACTATTTCAAAGCACTTGTGGTTTTGAAGAGATGCACCAGGAGAAGGATGCATTAAGGGGTAATTACTATGGTTTCCAACAGGTCTTGCATTGCCTATATATGGAGGCAGCCTTGTTCATAGATGGATTGGCCTGTGTTTTGTCTAAAGCTTGATTCTTTTCACATTTGGAGAGCTACTTACATTTATTCAGAATCTGATATCCTCTTGTTCTGTTGTGGAGAAGCGATGCAATGGTACAGGAAGTTACACTGGTGTTAGTGACTTTTCTTTTTGGGTGGGCCAGGTCTTAGTTGCAGCATGCAGGATCTTGATTGCAGTTTGTGGTATCTAGTTCCCTGATCAGAAATTGAACCTTGGCCTCCTGAATTGGGAGCGTGGAGTCTCAGCCGCTGGACCAGCAAGGACGTCCTGGTGTTGGTGACTTTGAGGCATCAAAAAGGCTTAGAGGGATCAAGAAAGGGCCTAGGAATAAGATCCAAAAATGGCCCAAGAAAGCTTGAATAAGAAGGTAGTAATGGCTGAGGGGGGTACTTCCCTGAGGCCCCAGTGGTTAAGACTCTGTGCTTCCAATGCAAGAGCATGGGTTTGATCTCTGGTCAGGGAACTAAGATCCCACATGCTGGTTGGCGCAGTCAAAACTAAATAAATAATTTTAAAAAATGGTGGAAGGGCACAGCACTCAGTATTTATTAAGCCCTTTCCCTTGATGTTTGGTCATATATGACAGGTTTGGGCTTGCAGAGGTGGCTAAGGCCCTGCTGATAAAAAAACACCCTCTCCTCTTAATCAGGGACAACAGTATGAATAATTAGGATACAGTGTGAGGAGATGGAAAGTGCTAAGTACTGTGCTGGGTGCAGGAGATCAAGGGTGACTGAGACGTTGTCCTTATTCTCAAGGACCTTACTGTGGACAGACTGCAAAGCGGACAATTATAATGAAACGAGGGACGGGCTGAAATGCAGGTGAAGTGCATGCACAGTAAAGGGGTGAGGCACAGCCCCTGTGGGCAGGAAAGGCTTGCCTGGAGGGAATGGAGTGATAATAAAGAGTCGTCAGAACTCAGAATAAAGAGAGGAGGATTTTGTGCAAAGGTTATGGTAAAGACTTCACAAGTTATGATCAGGATCTGCACATGACTTCACCTTGTCAAGGAACTTCTCCAAAATCATTTTCTCCCCACTTTTCACCCTTTTGTGTCCAGATGTGTCTTGATGCCATGCTGTTTGCTGCACTTTGACCAGTTACTATGTGGGGCCATAAGTGACTTATCACCAAAAATGTTGGAAGCACCAGTTTATGAAAAATGATTTTTTTAAAAAGATGAAAAAGGACCCAAGGTGACCTGTGGGATTATACTTACGTTCTGTACTGCTTTCTTGAGTATGTTATAAAGGGTAGATTTAGAGTGTGTCCTGGGGAAAAAGGTTGATTACTCTGTTTTTAGCATATGTAATTAGGAACAGATGAACAATACTATTCAATTATCATAAAGCTTAATTACTTGTGAATGTGCATATTAAGGTACACAACCTTCCTAAGCAAACAGCCTACCTCCAAAGACAATTTAAGGTGGATTACAGAATTAAAATTGGACAATGAAAAATATGGGTAAAACCAAAACCAGTTAAAAGGAACAGAAAAATGTATGTGCCAGGCGTGTACATTTAGTTCACTTGTGTAGTTAAACATGAACTTAAGCTTTTAATATCTTGGCTTTAGGACAAAAAGCAAAATACTTAGCTTTTGTCATTGGGTTAAGTTTGACTCAGGGGAAATAAAACCCTTTCTGACCCCTGGAAGAGATTTATTGCTTAAAAGGATATGGGATGACACTAAGAACAATGTTTCCATGATAGTTTTGCAGAAGATACAGAACAAAAAAAAAAAAAAAAAAGAAGATACAGAACATTCTTCAAAAGGCTGTTACTTACGTCAACTCTATAAAACAAAGATTTTGGCATATTAGCAATAAATGACTGTAGAATATAATGAAAAGATCATACTCACTGTAATGACAAAGATATGAAATACTTGAAAGTGAAAGTGAAGTCGCTCAGTCCTGTCTGACTCTTTGCGACCCCATGGACTGTAGCCTACCAGGCTCCTCCGTCCATGGGATTTTCCAGGCTATAGTACTGAAGTGGGTTGCCATTTCCTTCTCTACGGGGGATCTTCCCGACCCAGGGATTGAACCCCGGTCTCCTGCATTGCACACAGACACTTTACCCTCTGAGCCATCAGGGAAGTCATAACATACTTAGGAATTAGCTTTCTTAGGGATCCCTAATAAAGCAAACTACAGCACTTCATTGGAGATATACTTGAAGCATAAATAAACAGAGAACTGTTTTCTGAATACAAGAATGACTATAATAAATATTGTAAATTTTTTATCAAGTTAATAGGTTTCAGAATAAAGAAAATGTGCTAGGTCTTTTCTTGATAAAATCGTTCTAAAACATTTTGAAAAAAAAAACAAACCAGCCTACCAGAAATATTCAAAGAGAAAAGTGAAGAGGTGCAGTTACTCCACGTTACAGTGGAGTAACCACATTAGAAAGTAAATAAGTAAAATTGCATCTACAGGCTTACACAAGCACCTGAATGTAGAGCTGCTAGCCTGGGTCCATGTGTCAAATTTTGCTGAGGCTCGGAAAACACCTGTTGTGAAAAGTTGGAAAAAGGACATGGCTACCAAAACTCGTGTCATTTTTGTCACCTTTTGAGCAAATATTCTTTGCAGATCAATAGTCTACTTATGTATTTTTTAAAAGTACTGTTTTTCATATTTTTTTGTTGGTTGTACTGGGTCTTTGTTGCTCCACGTGGGCTTTCTCTAGTTGCAGTGAACAGAGGCCACTCTCTAGTTGAATTACGTGGGCTTCTTGTTGCGGTGGCTTCTCGTTGTGGAGCACAGTCCCTAGGGCATGCGGGCTTCAGTAGTTGTGGTGCATGGGCTCAGCTGCCCTGCAGCCTGTGGGGTCTTCCTGGACCAGGGTTCGAGCCAGTCTTCTCTGTGTTGGCAGGCAGATTCTTAACCGCTGGATCATCAGGAAAGTCCTGCTCATTTATTCCTGAGAATGCTTTCTTTTGAATTTCCTTTCCTCTCAATGTGGTTTTAGAAACCAGTCCATTAAAAATTAATCCTTTTCATGGGGTAGAAGAATATAATATTCAAAGTGGTCAAATTTTCAGGTTCAAAGATACAATTTTTTTTTTCTTTTTCTGCAAATCTTACTTTCAGCTAATTGTCTTGCGACTAATGACAATCCATTACCTTCTCTACTGTATATTTAGATACTGCGTTGTCCACACAATATGAAACAGCATTAAAATTCTGTGTGGAAAAAATTCTAAAATGTACATTTTTCAAGTTTAAAAGTTTAAATTTATTTTACAGTAAAAATAGTAGGAAATTTGCTCCTTATAAGTTCTGAGGGATTGTTATTTAATAAAATTTATAGCAATTGTGAAAAAACTGTATCTATTGATGCATAGCTGGAAATATACATAAATAAGATGGAAAGATCCAGAAATTGATAAGATTATATTTGTGAGTTGAATGTATGATGTTGTAGTTATTACAGAACAATAGGAAAAGAAGTGGTTGGTTCATAACCAGTCTCCCAACAACATTTATTTTTTACTTATTTATTTTAAATCTAAATTTATTATTTTAATTGGAGGCTAATTACTTTACAATATTTAGGACAGACTCTTTCAAGACCATATTACATATCACAGAACCAATTATTTTCCAAATGAATTTGATATTTCAGCATGCAAAAGTACTATAATATAAGCTTTGGGATAATAAAAAATTGGGCGTATTTGAGTGCCTTGGAAAGAGTGATCCTTTCCAAAATATGAAGCAATAAAGGAAAGCACAAGAAAAAGCCTGAAAGATTTATCTCTGTTAAAAATGTGAAGCATGTACAGTGAAAACAATAGAACTGGAATAAAATGGGAAAGAAGAGGGCTGGGTTCCTGTAGGAAAACCACGGATTCACAACCACACCGGAAGATTAGATTTTTAGTTAGCCAAGAGTGAGTACATAACTCAGTTCTACTTACTAGCTGTGGGGAAAGCTACTTACCATTCTTGTGTCCTAGTTTTCTCATTTATTAATTGGGAGTAATAATAGCACCTGTGTTAGAGAGTTGTGAGAATTACATGAGTTTATATTTGGAATGTGTTTAGAAAAGTGCCAAGCATATATAAAATACTGTGTTGGTATTAGCTGTTGGTGTACTGTTGATTCTAATAAGATATAAAAGACTAGAAAAATCCCCCAATAAAATGCTGTTCTCACAAAACACCATCCCAAGGCCTAATAAATAGGCGTGGACTTCTCATAAATCTTTGTGTGGGGCTTCCCTGGAGGCTGAGTTGTGAAGAATCTGCTTGGCAATGCAGGAGACATGGGTTTGATCCCTGATCTGAGAAGATCCCACAGAGGAGGAGCTCCTAAGCCAGAGTGTCACGACTGTTGAGCCTGTGCTCTGGGGCTGGGGTGCTGCAACTACTGAGTCCACGTGCCTCAACTACTGAAGCCTGTGAGACCTAGGGCCCGTGCTGCACAAGAGAAGCCACTGTAATGAGATGCCTGAGCACCGCAATTAGAGAGTAGCCCCCACTGTCCACAACTAGAGAAAAGCTGGTGCAGCAGAGAAGACCCAGCACAGCGAAAAGTAACTAAATAAATGTGCTCTGTACTCAGATGCTCAGTCATGTCTGACTCTTTGCAACCCCATGGACCATAGTCCGCTAGACTTCTCTTTCTGGGTGATTCTCCTGGCAAGAATCCTGGCATGCAGTGCCGTTTCCTCCTCCAGGGGATCTTCACGACCCAAGGATCCAACCTGTGTCTCTTTCATCTCCTGCACTGGCAGGTAGATTCTTTGCCACTGGTGCCACCTGGAAAAAATAAGCAACAAACCTTTGTGTTGAGAGCAAAGACTTTGGGGCCAAACTGTGACTTTTGCTAGCACATGGACTTTAATTTTATCCGTTTCTATAACATGCTGGGTCATGGCAATCAATAAGTGTTTTTTGACTGAATTGCTCAGATATGTGACTTTTTGATGATCTGGCTTAATAGTTGGGCAACCATAGGAGTTTTTCCTCTTTGAACTTGTGCCTCTTTTTTCTCCCTCCACCTCTGTGCCTTTGCTCATCCTACTAGTTTTTCAGAACTCAGTTGAGGAGTCCTCTGTCGAGGCTTGATCAAGAACTCTTTCTTGACAGACATACAGCTCTACTGATAGGTTTGTTATAACATTTATCACATTTGACTTGCATTTTTGCATTAGTTGGGGCTCACCTACTTCCAAGCAACAGAAATTAATCTAACTAGCTCATACAAAAAGTGATGTTTGTTTAAGATTCTGGCAGGCCACAACAACGTTTCTGGAAAGCAGATAGTAAAACAACAGTTTTTTTGTTGTGTGACAGGTATCAGGAAGAGTCATCAGAATCAAAGTTTGGGCACCAGACAGCAGGAATGCATGAAACCTAATTTTCCTTCATTGACATTTGGCTTCTTTTCTACTGCTACTACCTGACAGGCTTCTCATATGCCTATTATAAATTTTTGGCTGAGAACTCTGACTGGCCCACCTCACCTGACCCAACTAGGGTGTGGGGGTGATGGGATGGAATGACATAGCGATGAGATACACGTGGCTGTTTTCTAATCATCAGAGATGTAGCTTGGGGGAGGCTCCTTGAGAAGGGAACAATAGTACAACAAACATCTCCATACATGTTTCACGTGTTGCAATCTCCCCTCCCCACTCAATACCCAAATCACAAGTGTTTCAATGATGGATGGGTGTCTTACGCATCCATGTATCTTAAACCACTGGTGTGGTCTCTGGCATGCAGAAAGTACTCTGTGCATTTATTGAACTGAACTTTCAAATGTCTTCTAGTTCATTCTCATAGCAAGTGCTAAATTGCAGTAAATTTTCCAGTGAATGCCTGTGTACTACTATTTTAAACTTGATTAAAAATGAAAGCTAGAGAGGTACAGGTGCAGAACCATGGTCCTGTTGTGATTTTGGTGTGCCTGACTTGTGTTCTAATCATTCCCCTTCTGCAGATAGGCTTAGGGGAACTTGGAGGTAGGTCTTAATATATTTAGGGATCAAAGGGAGTTTGTAGGAAGTCATGGGAAAAGCATAGGTTTTAGAGTATACAAATTAATTTCGAGCCTGAGCTTTATTATTTACTACATATAGGAACTTGAGAAGGTCACCAAGTTATCTGAGCCTCAATTTACTCATCTGTAAAATGAGGTAGATAATTTAATATAGTTTATAGGATTGGGTATTAAATGAGATTGTGAAATAAATTTTCTAGGATGTAGTAGGTATTAGTAATTTAATTCCTTTCCCTTTCTCTCTCCTTGCTTCCTACCTCCTTAAGTACTTTGAGAGTTCTCAGTGGAGTCCTAAGAGTCTTGATTTCTGTAGCATGAAAGAGACTGAATATTTCATAAGACAAAGACTTCCAGGAAAATGCTAAAAGGATTAACATGGTAAAATGCCCTCTGTGGTCTAAACATATCAAAATAATAGCAAGAGAATTACAGAAATCATAATAAGTATCACGGAGGGAAAATAACCTTTAAAAGCAATAGACAAAAATTTAAAATAAATTTAAAAAACAATCAGATCTCTCTGTGAAAATATTTTAACACCAAAGAGGAAGAGCACATTTGTATGACCAATATTTGCACTGGTAGAAGTGGAAAAAATGTTAAAAATGACAAAGATACAAGGTTGAATGATTATATCCACTTGAGAAGACAGAAAAGAAAGTATATTATCTATAAAAACATGTAGTGAAGATGAATGACTGCAGCACATGGAAATGCTGCAGAAATACCCAGAAAATAAGATAGGGTGCAAAGGATAGGCTGGAGTGAAGATTACATTAGTTATAAAATGTAGCACTATGTGATTGAATTAAAAATATATAATAGGTTGCTTGAATATAGAAAATAGATTGAGATAAATCTGAAGAATAGGCACTGTAAAGAATAGGGACACTGTAATGAGCTGCACTGTGTCCCCCCAAAATTCATATGTTGAAGTCCTAATCCTGGCATCTCAAAGTGTGATTATATTTTGAGATAGGGCCTTTAAAGATGTAATTAAGATTAAATGAGCTCATTGGGGGAGCTCTAACACAATATGATTCCTTATGAAAGAGAAAATTAGGACATAGATACACAGAGAGAGCCGACAATGTGAAGACAAAGAAAGAAGATGGCCATCTACAAGCTAAAGAGAAACTCCATAGAGTGAAATCAACCCTACCGATACCTTGATCTTGGGCTTCTAACCTCCAAATCTGTGAAGAAATACATTTCTTCTTGTTTAATTCACCTCGTCTATGATAGTTTATTACAGGAGCTCTAGCAAACCAAAACATGAAAAGAAAGAGTGATGATGAAAACCATAGGAAGGAAGTAGAGACTTCTAGCCTGGAGAAGGAGAACTCATGAAAGGAGAACTAGGAAAAGTGTTGAACTGACCTCTATCAATATTCCTAATCAGCAGTATTAGAGATGCTTGTTGCAGGACTATGAGTGGAAAAAACAGATAAATAACATGTGTTACTAAGTACAGACATCATTGTATGTGTAAAAATCAACTGAGAAATCTACTAAAAAACTGTTATAGTAATAAGAGTTCAGTACAATTATAGCACAAGATAAATCCATAGTTCTTAGTACTTTATCCACCGATGGCATCCATACACCTGTGGCAGAAAGTGAAAAAGAACTAGAGTCTTTTGATGAAGGTGAAAGAACAGAGTGAAAAAGCTGGCTTAAAATTCAACATTAAAAAAACTTAGATCATGGCATCCAGTCCTATCACTTCATGGCAAATAGAAGGAGGAAAAGTAGAAAAAATGACAGATTTTATATGCTTGGGTTCCAAAATCCCTGAAGATGGTGACTGCAGCCATGAAATTGACATTTCCTCCTTGGAAGGGAAGCTATGACAAATTGGGGCAGTGTATTAAAAAGCAGAGGCATCACTTTGCCAACAAAGGTCCATCTAGTCAAAGCTACAGTTTTCTCATAGTTTTATATGGATGTGAGAGTCAGACCATAAATAAGGCTGAATGTTGGAGAGTTTATACTTTTGAATTGTGGTACTCTTGAGAGTCCCCTGCACTGCAAGGAGATCTAACCAGTCAATCCTAAAGGAAATCAACCCTGAATATTTATTGGAAGGACTGATGCTAAAGCTCCAATACTTTGGCTACCTGATGTGAAGAGCTGACTCATTGGAAAAGACCCCAATTCTGAGAAAGATTGAAGGCAATAGGAGAAGGGGGTGGCAGAGGCTGAGGTGGTTAGAGAGCATTACCAATTCAATGGACATGAATTTGAGCAAACACTGTGAGACAGTGGAGGACAGAGGAGGCTGGCATGCTGCAGTCCACAGGGTCACAAAGAGTTGGACACGACTTAGCAACTGAACAACACCTCTGAAATGCAGTAAAAATTAATCACTTTATAAATGTAAAATTATATAGAATAACTACCAATTTATAAGATATAAAAGGTATTTAAAGGAATTTAGAATAATGGGAAACATTAAAAAACTGGGAACAAGAGAATAGTATTTTACTCCAGAATGATTTTACTAGGTATGCTAATGACTGTAATATATCTTTATTAAATATAATTAAATATAATAGATATTGATGTGCTTTATAAATTATAAAGATTTGGATGCTAGATATTCTCTTGTCACTAGAATTTAGGATATCAAAATTGAGACTTAAGATAACTTTTAGGGGGAAGTAGATTTTAAAATAGTAAAAAATACTTACTTGGACTTCCCTGGTGGCTCAGTTGTAAAGAACCTGTCTGCCAGTGCAGGAGGTGCAGGAGACATGAGTTCAATCCTTGGGTCAGGAAGATCCCTTGGAAGAAGAAATGGCAACCCACTCCAGTATTCTTGCCTGGAGAATCCCATGGACAGAGGGGGCTGGCGGGCTACAGTCCATAGGTTCACAGAGAATGCATAAACTCAAAATACTTAAGGATTAAGATCAATAAAGAATGCCTAATTGCTCAGTGATCAATTATTTTGAATCTTTGATTAAATGAAATCTGCATTGCCACTATCCCGTTCCCTACTGTATAGGATGGTTAATCTCAAAGTCTATGGAACGAGAGAGCTTGGCAGCTCTTCTTGTATTTTCTGGATGCTCTTTGGCAGTTATTTGCTATTTCTGCTCAATTTTCACTCTATAAAGTGGGGATGAGGTTGTTGCGAGGACTAAAGGGCCCTGAAATAGTACATCAAGATTAAAATTACTTTCACAGACTATTGTTGTTCAGTCACTAAGTTGTGTCACTTTTTGCGACCCCAAGGACTGTAGCATGCCAGGCTTCCCTGTCTGTCACTATCTCCTGGAGTTTGCTCAAACACATGGCCATTGAGTCAGTGATGTTATCTCATCCTCTGTCACTCACTTTTCCTCCTGCCTTCAATCTTTCCCGGCATCAGGGTCTTTTCCAATGAGAAGGCTCTTCACAGCAGTTGGCCAACATATTGGAGCTTCAACATCAGTATCAGTCCTTCCAGTGAATATTCAGGTTGACTTCCTTATCTGCATTAAATATAACAGTGAAAAAAGGAAATTGTGTTCTACCATAGATGCTTCCCAAGTGGTACAGTGGTAAAGAATCTGCCTGCAAGGGCAGAAGACACAGGAAACATGAGTTTGATCCCTGGGTTGGGAAGATCTCTGGGAGGAGGAAATGGCAACCCACTCCAGTATTCATTCTTTCTTTTTTTTTTTCCATAAGAACTTATTACTTCTATTTTTTAAAATAAATTTATTCATTTTAATTTGAGGCTAATGACTTTACAGTATTGTAGTGGTTTTGCCATACATTGCCATGAATCAGCCATGGGTGTACATGTGTTCCCCATCCTGAACCCCCTCCCACGTCCCTTCCCATCTCCAGTGCACCAGCCCCAAGCACCCAGTCCCATGCACTGAACCTAGACTGGCGATCCATTTCACATCTGATAATATACATGTTTCAATGCCATTCTCCCAACTCATCCCACCTTTGGCCTGTCCCCACAGAGTCCAAAAGACTGTTCTGTACATCTGTGTCTCTTTTGCTGTTTCGCATATAGGGTTATTGTGACCATTTTTCTAAATTCCATACATATGCATTAGTATAATGTATTGATATTTTTCTCTCTGGCTTACTTCACTCTGTATAATAGGCTCCAGTTTCACCCACCTCATTAGAACTGATTCAAATGTATTCTTTTAAATGGCTGAGTAAACTCAATTGTGTATATGTACCACAGCTTTCTTATCCATTCATCTGCTGATGGACATCTAGGTTGCTTCCATGTCCAGTGCTGCGATGAGCATTGGAGTATACGTGTCTCAATTCTGGTTTCCTCGGTGTGTATGCCCAGCAGTGGGATTGCTGGGTCATATGGCAGTTCTATTTCCAGTTTTTTAAGGAATCTCCACACTGTTCTCCATGGTGGCTGTATTAGTTTGCATTCCCACCAGCAGTGTAAGAGGGTTCCCTTTTCTCCACACTCTCTCCAGCATTTATTGTTTGTAGACTTTTGAATAGCAGCCATTCTGACTGGCATGAAATGGTACCTCATTGTGGTTTTGATTTACATTTCTCTGATAATGATGTTGAGCATCTTTTAATGTGTTTGTTAGCCATCTGTATGTCTTTGGAGAAATGTCTGTTTATATCTTTGGTCCATTTTTTGATTGGGTCATTTATTTTTCTGGAATTGAGCTGCATGAACTGCTTGTATATTTTTGAGATTAATTCTTTGTCAGTTCCTTCGTTTGCTATTATTTTCTCCCATTCTGAAGGCTGTCTTTCACCTTGCTTATAGTTTCCTTCATTGTGGAAAAGCTTTTAACTTTAATTAGGTCCCATTTGTTTATTTTCGCTTTTATTTTCATTACTCTGGGAGGTGGGTCATAGAGGATCCTGCTGTGATTTATGTTGGAGAGTGTTTTGCCTATGTTTTCCTCTAGGAGTTTAATAGTTTTTGGTCTTACATTTAGATCTTTAATCCATTTTGAGTTTATTTTTGTGTATGGTGTAAGAAAGTGTTCTAGTTTCATTCTTTTACAAGTGGTTGACTGATTTTCCCAGCACCACTTGTTAAAGAGATTGTCTTTTCTCCATTGTGTATTCTTGCCTCCTTTGTCAAAGATAAGGTGTCCATCAGTTCAGTTCAGTTCAGTCACTCAGTCGTGTCCGACTCTTTGCGACCCCATGAATCGCACCATGCCAGGCTCCCCTGTCCATCACCAACTCCCGGAGTTCACTCAGACGCGCATCCATAAAGTCAGTGATGCCATCCAGCCATTTCATCCTCAGTCGTCCCCTTCTCCTCCTGCCCCCAATCCCTCCCAGCATCAAAGTCTTCTCCAATGAGTCAACTCTTCGCATGAGGTGGCCAAAGTACTGGAGCTTCAGCTTTAGCATCATTCCTTCCAAAGAAATCCCAGGGCTGATCTCCTTCAGAATGGACTGGTTGGATCTCCTTGCAGTCCAAGGGACTCTCAAGAGTCTTCTCCAACACCACAGTTCAAAAGCATCAATTCTTCGGTGCTCAGCCTTCTTCACAGTCCAACTCTCACATCCATACATGACCACAGGAAAAACCATAGCCTTGACTAGACGGACCTTAGTCTGCAAAGTAATGTCTCTGCTTTTGAATATGGTATCTAGGTTGGTCATAACTTTTCTTCCAAGGAGTAACCCTCTTTTAATTTCATGGCTGCAATCACCATCTGCAGTGGTTTTGGAGCCCCCAAAAATAAAGTCTGCCACTCTTTCCACTGTTTCCCCATCTATTTCCCATGGAGTGATGGGACCGGATGCCATGATCTTCGTTTTCTGAATGTTGAGCTTTAAGCCAACTTTTTCACTCTCCTCTTTCACTTTCATCAAGAGGCTTTTTAGTTCCTCTTCACTTTCTGCCATAAGGGTGGTGTCATCTGCATATCTGAGGTTATTGATATTTCTCCTGGCAATCTTGATTCCAGCTTGTGTTTCTTCCAGTCCAGCATTTCTCATGATGTACTCTGCATAGAAGTTAAATAAGCAGGGTGACAATATACAGCCATAGGTGTGTGGATTTATCTCTGGGCTTTCTATTTTATTCCATTGATCTATATTTCTGTCTTTGTGCCAGTACCATACTGTTTTGATGACTAGCTTTGTAGTATAGCCTGAAGTCAGGCAGGTTACCATTCTTCTTTCTCCAGATTGCTTTGGCTATTCAAGGTTTCTTTGTATTTCCATACAAATTGTGAAATTATTTGTTCTAGTTCTGTGAAAAATACTGTTGGTAGCTTGATAGGGATTGCACTGAATCTATAGATTGCTTTGTGTAGTATACTCATTTTCACTATGTTAATTATTCCAATCCATGAACATGGTATGTTTCTCCATCTATTTGTGTCCTCTTTGATTTCCCTTTCACTTTTCACTTTCCTGCATTGGAGAAGGAGATGGCAACCCAGTCCAGTGTTCTTGCCTGGAGAATCACAGGGATGGGGGAGCCTGGTGGGTTGCCGTCTATGGGGTCACACAGAGTCGGGCACGACTGAAGTGACTTAGCAGCAGTTGATTTCTTTCATCAGTGTTTTATAGTTTTCTATATATAGGTCTTTTGTTTCTTTAGGTAGATATATTCCTAAGTATTTGATTCTTTTCATTGAAATGGTAAATGGAATTGTTTCCTTAATTTCTGTTTTCTTATTGTTAGTGTATAGCAATGCAAGGGGTTTCTGTGTGTTGATTTTATATCCTGCAACTTTACTATATTCATTAGTTAGCTCTAGTAATTTTCTGGTGGAGTCTTTAGGGTTTTCTATGTAGAGGATCATGTCATCTGCAAACAGTGAGAGTTTTACTTCTTCTTTTCCAATCTGGATTCCTTTTATTTCTTTTTCTGCTCTGATTGCTGTGGCCAAAACTTCCAAAACTATGTTGAATAGTCCACTCCAGTATTCTTCCCTGGAAAACACCATGGACAGAGGAGCCTGGCGGGCTGCAGGCCAGAGATCGAAAGAAGTCAGACACGACTGAGCACTCACACATATGCACACACACACGCACGCGTGCACCATAGAAGCCTTTAAAAGTTTGAGTTGTGTCTTCTCTCCTTGAAAACATGTTGAAATACTAACCCCCGGTATCTCAAAATGTGACTTTAAGCAGGTCCAGTTGGTTAACATGAGGTCAGTCTGGAGTACAGTGGGACCCTAAGCCAGTGTAACTGGTGTCCTTACGAGAGGATGACTGTGTGAAGACAGACATACTCGTGATGGTAAAGGGAAGGACTGGAGTGATGCTGCTACAGGCCAAGGAATGCAGAGGTTCTCAGCAACACCAGAAGCTAAGAAGAGGGCTGAGAAGGATTTCCCTGGAGGTTTCTGAGGAATCATGGCCTTGCTGACACCTTGATTGCAGATTTCCAGTGTCCAAAACTGAGAGAGAATATATTTC
Organism: Budorcas taxicolor; assembly: GCF_023091745.1. Classification (NCBI taxonomy): domain Eukaryota; kingdom Metazoa; phylum Chordata; class Mammalia; order Artiodactyla; family Bovidae; genus Budorcas; species Budorcas taxicolor. The sequence continues at coordinate 73,584,989 of NC_068921.1, forward strand.
TATTGTTTTAAGCCGCCTTAGTTTGTGGTATTTTGTTACAGCAGCCCTAGAAAACAAATTCAAGGTCTATGCTGTTTTTGAAGACATTTAAAGCAGGTTTTTTTTTTTTTATATGTATTTTAATAGATTTATTTAATTAATTTATTCTTGGTTGTTTCTGGGTCTTGGTTGCTACACACGGGCTTTCTCTAGTTGTGATGAGAAGGGGCTACTCTCTAGTTGCAGTGTGTGTCCTTCTCTTTGTGGTGGCTCCTATTGGCTCTAGGGCCTGTGGGCTTCAGTAGCTATGGTGTGCGAGCTTAGTTGGTCCATGGGACCTGCCTGGACCAGGGATAGATCCTGTGTGCCCTGCATTGGCAGGTGGATTCTTAACCACTAGACCACCAGGGAAGCCCTAAAGCATGACCACAATATATTAATCACTGAAAAGGTGGTATATAAAATATTCTGTATACTCTAACTCCTATCATCTAAAAATACACAAACAGACCTAGGTATAGTCCTCCAATTTGTATTCTATACATCATATTGTTAAAACTTGTTTTCTATGACAAGAAGCACTTAGGACAATTTTTTTCATTACATTTTTCGGAATTTTTCAAATTTTATAAGGAGGCAAAAATCTGTACATGTGAATTTTTTGAAGAAAATGTATTTTACTTGGCATTATCTTTCTGTGACTTAGGCAACTATGCTCTCTCATGAAAAATACACAACTCTAAGCAATTTTCAAAATGGAAATTTCTATGCAAGGAGCTTGGCAGAGCCATTACCAGCTCTGGCATGCAAGAGGCCTAACACTAACAAATCATTTAGAATGTATAAAATATAGGAAGCTGACATATCTGAAGAACCTGTATTGCAAAAAAAAAAAAAAATGAGAAAGTTATACATTAAGACATAGCAAATCAGTCTCATCTGGAAACTGAATAAATTTGGGATGAATATGGGAGGTTCTGAAACTAATGGAGATTCATTGGCCTGAAAAGAAATGGTGTGGCGTGGGCTAGATAGGAAAAGCACCTAATAAAATTTGGACACCAAGAATTTCATTTCCCAAATCCCAGACCTTTTAAAATAGAAACTGTTCAAACTAGTCACAGAGGATTTAAATTCGTTTGCACACCTATCTGAAGAATATTTTTAGTTATTTGTTAAGTGTGTTCCCAACCACCCTAATATTTTAAAAATGCCTTCATTTCCCTTTGGGGTTTTGAAAGTATGCCCTTTCAGAGTTACTGATTTACTAATATTTTGAACTGGGACTAATTTAATTTACCTGTACTGAGATATATCCAAGTGGGTAGGTTTTTATGGACTTTCTGGTACAGTTTATCAGAGGTTTATTAAGAAGTCAAGCAAATGTACAGAGGAGCTAGGATATGTGAGGAGAGGGTCACCCAAAGTGGTGCAGAGTGCAGATGTCTGGAAAAAAGGCATACTCTGAATGCTGTTATTCAGTTACAATGTAGGTTGACATCTGTGGCTACTCTCCTTCCCTCTGGGCAGCTGGAACCTCTTGATGCCACAAGGAATGGGGAATAATGAGGCAGCAGATGGACACACTTGCTAAAGGCATGGGCCAGGTCATAACAGCCACCTGAAGAGGGAGCTTAGTTCTCCAACCATCCAAGGTCCCTTCCTGGTGGCAACAGTTGTAGTTATGTATAGGACATTACATATTCATGAACACTTGGCTTATTTTTATTGGCTTCAGTCACTCTGTTTGGAGGAGCAGCTGGTCCTGGGGCTGCCCACCAATTTTCCAGATGCTGGACTCCCTGAATCACCTTTCACTTACCACCCAACCTCTTCCCTGGTTGAACTTATTCTTTTGTCCAGTACTCAAGCTCTCCCCGAACTCATCCCAACCCTGAAGAAGAACTCACAAGACCCCTTGTTACTCTATACTGATTACTTACTCTTGCTTCCTATGGGCTGCCCCAGTGGCTCAGTGGTAAAGAACCCACCTGCAATGCAGGACACGTGGGTTTCATCCCTGGGTTGGGAAGATCCCCTGGAGGAGAGTATGGCAACCCACTCCAGTATTCTTGCCTGGAGAATCCCATAGACAGAGGAACATGGTAGGTTACAGTTTATAGGGTCACAAAGAGCTGGACATGACTGAAGTGACTTAGAGATGGCTGGATGGCATCACTGACTCGATGGACGTGAGTCTGAGTGAACTCCGGGAGATGGTGATGGACAGGGAGGCCTGGCGTCCTGCGATTCATGGGGTTGCAAAGAGTCAGACACAACTGAGCGACTGAACTGAACTGAACTGAACTGAAGTGACTTAGCATGAATGCACGCTTTATATGTTGTGATTTGTACTCATTACAATGGCACTGGCATGAGCAGAGGGTCCTGTCAATGGTAAGTAATGTTTATGCAATTTGTCATCCAAGATTTTGTTCCTTTTGGTCATACTCTAACTTTCACTCTTTCATTTTTAATAGTTAAAAAATGAAAAGCATATCCTATGATTTGACTATCATAAGAGATGTATATACTGGTAAACTCTTAATCATCAATATAATCCTTTCAGCTAGGATTACCATTATTTTATTTCTATCATTGTCTCTATTTTGCAGATGTGGAATTTGAGGCACAAAGAGGAAATTTTCCTAAGATGACAAAGATAGGAAGTGGTGAAGCCAGGATTTGATCTCGGGAGCGTGTACATTTACCTCTTAATGCATTTTGCATTTGATCATAATAGCCCAGAAACTTAGCTATATGTATTTGTTTCTTTCCGATTACATCTTTGATGATCATCTTCCAGTGTTACAAGATAAAGACATATTATTCTAAATCTAAAATTATAGTATGTTATATTTCTATTAACATAATCTCATGATTATACTTTTGCAAACCCTGTAACCAAATACATCATATATATTTTCTGTTTAACCTAATTCTTTCCCCACTCACATTGCTGTATGAGAAGTTACACTGTAGCCTCTCAGTATAATACCCAGAGACCACTGAAAAGAAAGGCTCACAGATAAAAAAAGATGACCCAATCACATGGTTTGTTAAATCAGTTTAAGATAAATAATGAGAATCAAGAGGAAAAAGGTGGCATAAGTTCATGCATTCATGATATGTTCAGTTGGGGTGAAAGGAAAATCACAACCTGAATACTAGGTTATACAGTGTTCATATATCTTATCTCTTCTTTGCTGAATAAGCCTCCAGACTGGTGCTGTGTTCATGAAGATGAGACTGTGGTTTGAGAAAGGGGCTCTGACAGACAGATGGCAGGTGTCTGGGGGCACATACTTGCTCTGTCAAAGAGAGGCAAGGGCAAGCATGCCTGCCAATAGCTTTGCTTGCCAATTAGCCTGCTGAACAGCTTTGGGTTTTGTCTGTGTTCTTTTGGGGAGAACACTTGTGGTGCCAAAATGGAAACATATTAGACAGATTAAGGATAACATAGTTGTCAGCCCAGAATGATGTGATGTTACCTTAAAACTTGGTCCTTCCGAACCTTCCAATCCAAAAGTAATAATCTTTGTTCTGCCATACATTCCATTTATTCTATTAATATCTCTAACATGTCTTATGGGTTTCTAACTTAGTATTTATATCATTATATACCTTGTCTCATAAGCTACTCATTATTTATATTTAATGCATCCTCTAAGTTTTGCCTCTTCACTTATGCTATTAGCTTACTTATTTTCTGTGCGTCACATTTCTTGAGTTCCATACATTCTGTTCATTTGGCTTGTCTTTTTAAAAAAGTTGAGTCTTCTTAAATAATAGGGTGAACACATATTCTTCAAGGGTGATAGATTCCCTCTCTTCCCATCAGCTGGTGAGTAAAACGTACTCAGACTGAACAGACTGAGCCTTAGACAAATGGTCTTGTAAATGAATGACATTTTTGGTGGAAATAGAAAACTTTTTAGAAAAAGAGAATTGGAGCTGATGCTTAGGCTCTTCAGATTGGTTAGTTTTTTTGAACTGCTTTATGTCCACTCATGAAAACCTTCCGTCTCCCTTATTGAAAGCTATATGACTGTTAAAGAAATTTCTCAACTACTTTTTAATTATTTTAAAAGTTTTAATTGGAGGATAATTGCTTTACAATGCTGTGTTAGTTTCTGCTGTACACAATGTGAATCAGCATAAGTATACATGTATCTCCTCCTTTTGAGCCTCCAGCCCGCCCCTCCATCCCTCCCTTCTAGGTCATCATAAAGCATTGAGCTGAGCTCCCTAGCTTCCCACTAGCTGTCTATTTTACACTAGCTTTTGTTGTTGAGGAAAAATATTCCTGGAAATCCAGCATTTAGTATAGCTAGTGAAAGTGGAAGTTTCTCAGCTGAATCTGACTCTTTGCGACCCCATGGACTATATGGTCCATGGAATTCTCCTGGCCAGAATACTGGAGTAGCTAGCTTTTCCCTTCTCCAGGGGATCTTCCTAACCCAGGGATTGAGCCCAGGTCTCCCACATTGCAGGCAGATTCTTTACCAGCTGAGCCACAGGGACACTCAAGTATAACTAGAATACATATAAATTCTCTTTGTTTGAAGGAGTCTGGAATTATCAAATAGAGTTTATTACCAAAGGAGTTTTGGCATGATGGCTTTTGTGAAAAGGGCAAAGCCAAGGCTTTGATTACCTTTATACCTAGCTATGCCTTAATTTTCATGACCAAAGGATGCAGATAAAAGATTTATATGATGGAAAATTCCTTTTGAAGCTTTTTCCAGAGAAGCTGGTTTGAGAATTCAAAATAGTGTGGATAACAATCCTCTAATGTGCCTCCTTCATGGAAACATTATAGAAAAGGACCACCTGGTTGTTTTTTGAAAATTAAAAATGCAGAGCTTATCGAAACATTGGTTGTTGCATGCCTGGGCTGATAAGGAGGTTTGGCCAATATCATAAGGTTAAGCTTGTTGAAGATCATGGATTTAAGCTCTCGTATTTGTCATATAGGGACTGAATGATCCCAGATATTAAAAAGAAAAGAAAGTAAAACGTTCAGGAGCTTTCCTTAATAGTTTTTAGAAGTGGAGCTTATTGCTCTCTTGATGGCAATTTCTAGCCCGTTGTTCCACTGAATTGCCAGGAACAGCGATTTTAGGTGTGAAGTTATTAACCATCTCAAGAGGGCTATCCTTTAGGACAAGGAGACCACTGGAGAGTTGAATTGGAGAACTGGTTTCAGATATTAAAGGTCCCTGTGGGCAATATCATTCAGCAAAGCATCTTTGGCAGATGGACCCCACCAGTCTGCTGCCTAACTTTGGTACTTCCCATTTCTTATTTAGTTGAATACATGTGAAAACCATTAAAATCCTCCATAACAATGTATACAAAATAAAGATAAGCAGTGTGATGGTAGGATTTTCAATTGCAGTTTTCATAAGAAATGCGGAATCACTTAATGTGGTCATTTGTTATTGACTCATTAAAATTACTAAAATGAAATAAATGAAGTTTAAGGGAAAAATAAAGTAGAAATTGTTTTATTCCCATTTGAATAATGAAATGTGTAAGCAACTTTGACTTAAAAGGCCTATAAGTATCTAATGGCAGTGGTGATGGGTAATCCTTTGGTATAGTATTTGGGGTTACTCTGAATTTCTACTGTTGAGCCAGAGGCCCACAGGTTACTTGCTAGAAGCTTGTTGCTGTTCACTAAGTCAGGTTTGACTCTTTGCAACCGCTTGGACTGCAGTACATCAGGCTCCTGTATCCTCCACTATCTCCCAGAGTTTGCTCAAATTCATATTAATTGAGTCAGTGATGCTATCTAACCATCTTATCCTCTGCCACCCCTTCTCCTTATGCCTTGTCTTTCCCATCATCAGGGTCTTTTCCAAGGAGTCGACTGTTTGTATCAGGTGGCCAAAGTATTGGAATTTCAATTTCAATTTCACATCAGGCCTTCTGACGAATATTCAGGGTTGATTTCCTTTAGGATGGACTAGTTTGATCTCCTTGCAGTCCAAGGGACTGTCAAGAGACCCATGGGTTACTAGATGGGGGCATAACCAGGTAAAGACACATTTTGCTGATCTAGTGAGTCACCCATATTAAGAGCTAGTATAAATAAGCAGTTTCCTTTCCTAACTGTCCTTACTTCCAGCTATTAAAGATTCTTCTTTTTGATGATCGGGTACAAATAAATAGTGGCAGGTAGAATGCTGACAAGCAATACAACTTGTAGAGCTAATATACAGAATGTTTTCAATGATCCTCCACTTGTGAAAATAAACTGATAAATGTAGTGATATGCCAAACTCACAGAGGATATTTCACCTTGTCACAGTCTGCCATGTGTAGAAAGGTAAGAGAAAAGATTTTAGAATAGGATAAATTGAAAAATAATTTTTAAGGCATGAAATTAACTATGGAGATGACAGGTTTAAGTGAAAGGTCTAGTGGCTATCAGGTCCATGTCTTCCACTTATCTTAAATTTATTCTATTATGCTTTTTATAACTTTGTAAGTTATTTGAATCCCTCATAGCATAAGGTACAGTGTGAAAGTTAAAGTTAACTCGCTCAGTCGTGTCCGACTCTTTGCAACCCCGTGGACTGTAGGCCACCAGGCTCCTCCATCCGTGGGATTCTCCAGGCAAGAATACTGGAGTGGGTTGCCATTTCCTTCTTCAGGGGATCTTCCCGACTCAGGGATCGAACCCAGGTCTCCCACATTGCAAGCAGGCACTTTAACCTCTGAGCCACCAGGGAAGCCCAAGATACTGTGTAGACAAAGATAAGTGATGTGATGGAACGCTCTTCAATTGTAGTTTTTGTTATGTATGCAGAATCATTTACAATTGACTATAAAGTTATACAAGTAACAACATGTGATCAAGCTTCTGTTAGGCCATTTTGGCCAATGGCCGTGACTAATTCTAGTTGTGTAAATGCATATCCTTCCTTCCTGCCTTAACTCTCTTAATTCCGCTCCCACTGTGCTTGCTTCTTGACTTCAAGTAGATCATTAATCTCTTAGCTTCTCTCCTTTTCCTCCATCTACCAATCATTCCCCTCTTGATTTCTATTCCTTTCCAACTTAGTAGGGACCATGTGTTCTATCATCCAAACTATCATTTCTTCACCAGCAACTTCAGTTGTGCTATCCTTATCCTTGGGCAAAAGGTATAAGTAGACTTAGCCAGCTCAGCAAAATCTGGAGTCAAGATTGATGCTACAATTTGTTTCTCTCCCTGTGACCGTATTTGTTGAACCCTGATGGAGAAGACCACAAACTGTGTAGGCTGTTGCCATGACCTTAGGATTCTGGCTCAGCTGAACCTCAGTGTTACCAGTTCATCCATACTTGTCTCATTAACAATGAGCCCCAAGTCTTACCTCTCTCTTGAGGCTCCCCCTTTAACTTCTGTCTCTGTCAACCCTCAGTATATGACATTGTTACTACTGCATCAAGAAAACCAGGCCCATCAAGGTTATCCCCACTTCTTCCTGTGCCCAGTTATGTGTTTATAGCTAGTAGAGTTAATGCAGTCTTAGATTCTATCTCATGAGGCACTAACAGTATGGTGACCCAGAATGTTTCAAAGACAGGGATTTTCTGATTGTCCCATAGCTGTCCTCTCACAGACAGTCTCTGACTTTGAGCAATGCTGGACCCTGTTGCACCCAGGGTTGTTGTTGTTCAGTCGCTCAGTCCTGTCTGACTCTTTGCGACCCCATGGGCTGCAGTACATCAGGCCCCTCTGTCCTCTGCTGTCTCCCAGAGTTTGCTCAAAGTTATGTCTATTGAGGTGGTAATGTCATCCAACCATCTCATCCTCTGCCACTTCCTTTCTCCTTTTGCTTTCAGTCTTTTCCAGAATCTTTTCCAATGAATCAGCTATTCACAGCAGGTGGCCAAAGTATTAGAGCTTCAGCATTAGGCCTTCCAATGAATATTCAGAGTTGATTTCCTTTGGGATTAACTGCTTTGATCTCCTTGCTGTCCAAGGGACTCTCAAGTGTCTTCTCCCACACCCCAATTTGAAAGCATCAGTTTTTCGGTGCTCAGCTTTCTTTGTGGTCGAACTCTTGTATCCATACATGACTGCTTGCAAAAACCATAATTTTGACTATACGGACCTTTGTTGGCAAAGTGATGTCTTTGCTTTTTAATACACTGCTAGGTTTGTCATAGTTAAAGTGCACCAGGAGACAACTAGATGGTTAGTTCCTATAACGCAGAAGTCAGCTGAGGAGCTCCATCCTCGCTGGCTCCTTCTGGAAAGCTGAATGATTTTGCTCCACGTGGTTGCAAAGCTCAGCTCCTTTGAAGCTCTCAGAGCTCCCGATTCCTTTTGTGAGTTTACTAGTGATTTGAGGGTTCAAGTGGGAATTACTTCTTGTGCCCTGCAGCCTTTCTAGTCTTCCAGTTCTCCACTTTCTCTGCTTCTCTCCCTTCTCTATCTTCCCCTCATCCTGGTCCTTCTCTCTGCTAAGAGCTTTATACATTCCCTTCCTTGCTTGATGCAGGGAGCTTAATAATGATCATTTAAAAATCTGAGTGAGCTTGTGACTTTCCCTTCATCGTAAAAGATTTTTCAGATTTTTTTTCTTGTCTTTTTCCTAAGAGGAATTCTGGAAATAACATTTTCTCTGTCTTGCTTTCTAAGATATCTCCTTCAAAGCTGTTTCTTAAACATGACAACTGTGATGGGCTGTAGCCAATATTGTGAGTGGTTTCTTCTGGGCACGATTGCTTTGTTTCTGCAAGAAGTTCATTTTTCATTTCTGAAGAAGGATGCTCTGGCAGGCAAGCTTGTGTCCAGATAGTCTAATGACTAAATTACAGAGTGTAGAAGCTGCAGCATAAAGTTTTGCTTTACATAACTGGAAGTTTGATATGTTGAAACACATTCTATTTTGATTCTTGTGATTATATTACAGTAAAGTCACTAAAAGTCTCTGGGATCTGTATCTTTGCTAGTTTGTATGAAACCAAGAATGACTTGGGACCAAGCGTCAAAGTTAATTTTGGAGCATTTAGTTTTATCTTCAAAAAATTCATCTGGATTAATGTTATAAGTGGTAGTAATAGTCATGTATACATATATATACCTGTTGTAGTATGTGTTACAGGTTAAACTGTATCTCCCCCAAATTCAGATATTGCAAATCTTAGCCCTCAGTTAGAACTCAGAATGTGACCTTATCTACAGATAGAATTTTTTTTCCAAAGTGATAAGAGGTTTCTTTTATAAGAAACCTTAGTGACTAACCCAGGGACCGAACCCGGGTCTCATGTATTGCAGGCAGAGTCTATACCACCTGAGCCACCAGGGAAGCCTGAGGCTTAATTAGTTGTTGACACTCAACAACCAGGTTGCTGTGCTGTGCTGTCCTTAGTCACTCAGACTGTTTGCGACCCCATGGACTGTAGCCCAGCAGGCTCCTCTGTCCATGGGGATTGTCCAGGCAAGAATACTGGAGTGGGTTGCCATGCCCTCATCCAGGGGAACTTCCAACCCAGGGATGGAACCCAGGTGTCCCTCATTGCAGGCGGATTCTTTACCATTTGAGCCACCAGGGAAGGGGTTACCACATCCTAGTTGGGCAAGGTTTTAGGGTCTATGAAACATGAGGTGAATATCATGGGGAGAAATAACTAACCAGTGTTTGTGAACTTGTCTTTCTTTGATTCGTTTTTCTTGAAGTCATGCCAGGAGCAAGCATATCCCCAAATCTGCATTCATTATTGGCCCTATTGGTTAAGCCTTGGGCTTTTCAGTGAGCTCTGTAGTATTGCATTAAAAACTGCTTATAAAAGGATTTACATTTAATGAATTTCTCTGCAGCTTTCTCTGAGCTCTTTATCCTATCCAATCTAGTCTGGAACTTCCTCCTTCAATTATCACTGCTCTCAGATTTTCAACCTTCTCCTCTCTAATGCCTTATTCCCTGTATTACTCAAAATGTTCAAGCTTTACCCAAACACCTCCATATAGCCCTGCAGTCCATCTCAACTGCCTGAATTGTTAATCATTTCTTCACTTCCCTCTTTTTACCCCCAAGCAGGGTATTTGAGAAGCAGATGATGTCAGAGCTTGGGTGAGGATGTGCCATGAGAAGTGTGTTGTTTCTGATTTTTCTATGCTTCATCAGCTCAGTGACCTTGGCTTTCCAATTTAAACCATCTTGGAATCCTTTGCCAGGGACTGTTATGTCTTGGAGGGTGAAATCTATATATCTATTGTCTTTGCGTTGAAGTCAAAACATGTTCTTAACTGTGTCTAAGAGAAGCATGTATCTTTACTTTAGTAAAGAACTTCTATTTGCTTAAACTGTTTATTCTCCTTAGCATTGTTTGTCTTAGTTTATTAGTCCACTTAATGCTTATCATCTTTTCTCTTTAAAAATTAAAAAACTCCCTAATTTAACTTAAAAAGCCTTCTATTTTGTTATTCTTTTATTTCTTTATCATATTAATTTTTTGTTAATTTATTGTAGAAAGAACACTTATGAGATCCACACTCTTAACAAATTTTAGGTGTACAATATATTATTGTGACAGCTTCCCTGGTGGCTCTGATGGTAAAGAGTCAGCTTGCAAAGTTACTGTAGGTACAATGTTTCACAGCAGATCTGGAGTTTATGCCTCTTATTTGACTGAAACTAAACAGTGGAAACAGTGTCAGACTTTATTTTTTGGGGCTTCAAAATCACTGCAGATGGTGATTGCAGCCATGAAATTAAAAGACGCTTACTCCTTGGAAGGAAAGTTATGACCAACCTAGATAGCATATTGAAAGACAGAGACATTACTTTGCCAACAAAGGTCCGTCTAGTCAAGGCTATGGTGTTTCCAGTGGTCATGTATGGTTGTGAGAGTTGGACTGTGAAGAAGGCTGAGCGCCGAAGAATTGATGCTTTTGAACTGTGGTGCTGGAGAAGACTCTTGAGACTCCCTTGGACTGCAAGGAGATCCAACCAGTCGATTCTAAAGGAGGTCAGCCCTGGGTGTACTTTGGAAGAAATGATGCTAAAGCTGAAACTCCCGTACTTTGGCCACCTCATGCAAAGGGATGACTCATTGGAAAAGACTCTGATGCTGGGAGGGATTGGGGGCAGGAGGAAAAGGGGACGACGGAGGATGAGATGGCTGGATGGCATCACCGACTCGATGAACCTGAGTTTGAATGAACTCCGGGAGTTGGTGATGGACAGGGAGGCCTGGCGTGCTGCGATTCATGGGGTCGCGGAGAGTCGGACACGACTGAGCGACAGAACTGAACTGAACTGAACTGTTGTTTGGACTTCCCCAGTAGCTCAGTTGTTAAAGAATCTACCTGCAATACAGGAGAAGCTGGTTCGATCCGTGGGTCAGGAAGATCCCCTGGAGAAAGAAATGGCAACCCACTCCAGTATTCTTGCCTGGGAAATCCCATGAACTGAGGAGCCTGGTGGGCTGCAGTTCATGGGGTCACAAAAGAGTTGGGCAGGACTTAGCAACTAAATAACAACAACAGCAACACACCTGTTGATTAGTGACTCTGCGTTTCCCCTCCCCGTAGCCCCTGGAAACGGCCATTCTGCTCTTTAATTTGATGAATGAGATGATTTTGGATACCTCATGTAAATGGAGTCATGCAGTGTTTGTCTTCCTCTGACGGGCTTATTTTCACTTAGCATAAAGTCCTTAAGGTTCATCCATATTGTCACATATGGATGTGAAGTGAGAGTCGCTCAGTTGTGTCCGACTCTTTGCGACGCCATGGACTATAAAGTCCATGGAGTTCTCCAGGCCAGAATACCGGAGTGGGTAGCCTTTCCCTTCTCCAGGGGATCTTCCCAATCCAGGGATGGAACCCAGGTCTCCTGCATTGCAGGTGGATTCTTTACCAGCTGAGCCACCAGGCTGAACATTATTCCATTGCCCAAATCAATTTACCATATGTCATATGTATATCATATGATATGTACATATATTTTGCTTTTAAAAAATTTTACTTTGTTTTAATTTAAATGCCTTTTATTCTTTTTCTTGTGTAATTATTTCAGCTAGGACTTCCAGTACTATAAGGTGATAGCAACAGTAAGCATCCTTGCGTTTTTCCTGATTAAGGAAAAACTTTTCAATGTTTCACCATTGAATATAATGTTAGCTGTGGACTTGTTGTATACGCCTTTATTATGTTGAAGTACATTCCTTCTGTACTTAGGTTGTTGAGAGCTTATCATATTAATTTTTAAAAAGTCAAAATCTCTTATACTTAGCATATTTACACTCTTAAATGTCTCAGCTTATGGTCTTATGTATCTTTAATGTTTGAATTTCTTTTTCAAATTCTTTTAATATTCTCTATATAATTATAATTTTTCACTTGTCTTATATTCCCCCCACTTTTCTTAGTGTTGTAGTTTTTCATCTTCCTTTAATCCCGTTGATATTTTTTCTTTGCTCTTTTCCCTTGATTATTATTTTTTACTCATTTATATTTTATCAATATAATAGTCTTTCTCTTTATTTTGAGGTTTTGAGTTTATCTATTTTATAGATTTTAATTTTAGTAATTCTTTGCATTGTAATCTTCTAAATCCTTTTACATTATTGTTCTATTTATTGGTTTCCTATTATAGTATTTTAATTTGTTTTATTATTATATTTGAGAAGTTACAGGCACCTAAGCTTTTGGTTGGGGGCAAAAATTCTAAGAAATTTTTTCTTATTAATCAGCATTTGGATGTTTTTCTCCTGACTGTCCCTAATAGTTGCTCCTTTGGCTTTCTTGAAGGGAAATATTTCCCTTCAGTGTTGATACTCCAGGAAAAAGTAATGTTATCATTGATATCTGCAGAGTTGCATATGATAAATTTATTATCCAAAGGCAGTCATGATCCTCCTGATGAAGAGGCACATTTTATATTAAAATTAGTAAGTTTTTCTTTCCTTGAATCTCATATTGGCCTATTGTTTATTGAGGGGCTGGGTATTCTCACAACCATTTTATCTGACACAAGCATTGTTCAGCAGGGTGTCGTGTCGGTCAAAAAAGAGGTCGGTAGGGGAAGAGCACCTCCATGGCCTGGCTTTGCTGAGAAAACTTTCAAAAGCCCATTCTGGAATGAGGCTTTCTGGTAAAACCACATTCATGCCCTCATGCTCCTGAAATCTGTTCTATGTCAATCTGCTTTGTATGTTGAGTTTGACCTGCCAGCCCTCTTTGCAGATTTATGGGAGCATCGTGGGTGTGTCTGCTTCTCACATTATGGAGGACATGCGAGCTGTGATAATCATGAAGAAGTTTCCTTTTCATTTTTGAAAACATCAAATAGAAGTGTGGATGAGGGAACATAGAACTCTGCTGCCCTGTGTTCTGATTAGACCACATATCGAATCATTAAGTCTGATCTGGGACATACACTTTAAATAGAATAGTGAGGTGACTTAAAAATCATGCTGCATGAGGAATAGTTGAGGGAACTGTTTAGTTTAATTATAACAGGAACTTAAACGAGATTTGCCTACTCTTGGCAGATAGCCCTGGACTGACATGGAAGAGGGGATTGCTAAATAGGGCGGAACTCAATGCAGTGGGTGAAATTTACAGGGAGCCAACCTCGGCTGTGTTTGTGGAAGAAAAGCAATTCAGATATGGAAACTGTTCAGCCATACACCATATTGCTTCAAAATGGTCCACAACAGGCTTATTTGAGGGGGGAGTTTGAAGGTTCTGTGACTATTTGGCCTTAAGTTCATTTTTACCTGTGGCCTTAAATCAGATTGTAAATGATCGGATTAGCTTATTTCAAACAGGGTGTTTGACTTTTAAATAGGTTTGCTCATTTAATTTTAACTATTTTTTGTTAGTGAGGAGGAAGTCCTCTCTCATCAGCATCATTGGGGAAGCCCTCCCAGATGACTGAGTGTAAAGAATCTGCCTGCCAATGCAGGAGACACAGAGAGAAACACAGGTTCCATCTCTGGGTCGGGAAGATCCCCTGGAGGAGGAAGTGGAAACCCACTTCAGTATTTTTGCCTGGGAAATCCAAAGAGTCACGAAGAATAGTGACTGAACATGCATGCATGTGATGAGTTTTGACCATTGTGTACAACCCTGTAGCCACTTCTTGGAAGCTCCTTCACCACCCTTTTTAATTGATTTCTTCTCCATCCTTGCTCCCATAGATCCCACACTTTCAGACTTCTGTAGCTACAGTTTTGCTTCTTCTAGGGTTGCATATAAATGGAATCCTATGACCTTACCCATTTGTGTCTGGCTTTCTTCACGCACCGTAGTTTTTTGGAGGTTCATCATTCATGTTAATACAGGAACAGTAGTTTGTTCCTTTTTATTGTATTTCATTGTCGATTTGCTCCTCTGGAGATTTTATTTTTTTTGAAACCTAAAGGGACAATGTTGAACATTCCCAAAAGACTTTGCATTCTGTAGTTAAGCTCCTTCCTGACCTCATTACCTAGTGTTGTCATATTTTTACTTCATTTTGCCTATTTTTATTAAAAGAAACAAATAAGATAATTGTGTAATATAAATTGTGAATACAGTCTCTAGCTCAGAAAAAGTCTTCAATGAATGTGAGCTCTAGTAACAGCAATTAGCAGTTTACCTAATTTTGTCCAAATAGTTTTTAGTCCTGAACTTTAATGGTATAGTAAATATGTTAGTAAAATGAGTTTTAGAAGAATTTAACAATGTCTGTTGCAAATTGCACAGGAATTGAAATCTCTTTATCAAATCCATAAATCTGCTTTAAATATACAAACTATTCTCTTTGAAAGAAAGTGGTGAATTATATTTGCCACTTTATTTATAATTGCTAAACATTGGAACCAACCTACTGTCCAATAGGAGAATATTACAGAAATAGTTTTATTAGCTTTATGATCATGATTGACATACAATAACTGTGACTAGTTTGGTGAGTAATTGTGAAATCTGATACATTTTTACATGTTTGCACCATGAAGCTATCACCACAACTAAGATAACTAACTTATCCATCATTTCCAAAAGTTTCCCTGTGTCCCTTTTAAATTTTTCTCTCCTGCCTTTTCTCCTACCCTCACTAACCACTGATTACCTTTCTGTCACTATATATTAATTTGCCTTAGATAGAGTTTCAGTAGCAGATTGTTAAAATAAGTTATGGTACATTTATATTCTGTTTGAATTATAATCTTGAAGAATAATTATAGGGGAGGTATTCATAAAGTAGGTGCAAAAAATTGATGTAAAATTATAAATATGGAACGATTTTAAATCTACATACCCTAAATACCTTTAACATAAATAGAAAAAAGGTGAAAGAAACATTCAAATGATATGTTTATTTTGGGGTTTGTGGGATTGCAGGTGATTTTATTTAATTTATACTGTTTTTCTAATTTCTAAATTCAGTGTAATCAGAATATGTTATTTTACAATGAGAAAAAAAAAAAACAAAATAAACAAATCGATGAACGAGGTGGTCTGTGTCTCCAGTGAGCTCTTTATAATGCATTTCTGCTTGACTGAGAAGCTTTCACTTAGGGATTTTAACTGTAAATAGTGAAGAATGTGTCTCTGTGTTAAAGGAAAAATTCTGATAAAGAGCATTTTCTTTTTCCTGGAAGTATTGGAGTGCCTTGCATATTAATATAATTTCTCTGAGTAATCATGTTAATAAGTATGGTATGTAAAATAATTCCTACAGTATCTGACTGCTTATCCTCCTGGAACTGAACTGAAAGCATTAAGGGAGCTCTCTTGGTAATGAAGGTCACAAATCAAAAGAAAGAATATATGAAAAAAGGATTAGAACAAAAAGAGCTAAAGCCATAACTCTACATCCCTGTTATAATGAATCCTATAATTTGACAAATGTAAGAGGGTAAAAAATGGCACTTAATGAATTAAGGATGAACTGCTGTTCCTGATTGTCAATTGGGAATAAAGACTTTTTTTTTCTGAAATCCTGAAAGATTCAGCAAAAAAAGCACATATACATTAAAATAAGTTGTTAGATATAAGCAAATTACATTTTTATAAGTAATATTCTTTGTATAAAGTAATTTTCTTCTTTAGTTTTGTGTAGAACTTGCAGCATGTGTAATAGAAATAAAAATAAAGCTTGCATATTTATTTTTACTTCTCAGTTTAGCAAACCAGTAATTACCTATCAAGTGTTAGTAGGCTTCCCCTTAGTGCTATGAGAATTATAAAAATGAGCAACTAATATGTCTGGTCACAAGACATGTAGAGTTCAGTGCATTCTTTTAGGTGTATAGGCTTTAAGCCAAGTATCTATTTTGAGCCAGAAGAAATGAGTATTTGCAAGTCTTATTTTCACCTATTAGTATAGCAGTCCATAGGGTCGCTAACAGTCAGACTCAACTGAGCGACTTCCCTTTCACTTTTCACTTTCATGCATTGGAGAAGGAAATGGCAACCCACTCCAGTGTTCTTGCCTGGAGAATCCCAGGGATGGGGGAGCCTGGGGGGCTGCCGTCTCTGGGGTCGCACAGAGTCGGACACGACTGAAGCGACTTAGCAGCAGCAGCAGCAGTATTGTAGGAGGAAAGTGACAGCATAGATCGATACTGTTATCAATTTCTGTTAAAAGTTAGATCATTAAAAAAGAGACTGTATTCTATAAAAAAATGAAAATCACAGAATTTTTTTTCTTACTTATTTTTAGTAAGTAGTGTTGTTTCTTAATTTTGGATAAATCATTCTCCTGGAGAACACTTTTTGCAAAGAAGAAATAATTTATTATTTTGCATTCAAATTCCAGATTAGTATAAGTGAAATGAGACTGAATCTGGGATCAGGTCAATAACTGAAATAACTGAGACAGTTATTACGGTCTTCAACAAAAATATAAACCAATATTGCATGAAAGATAATATTCGCCAGGAAGAGGATGTTCCTTTGCACAATAGGGTATATATTTTACTTTCTTTTACCTGTTGTAATAAGGTATGTGAATCATGAATACAGGCAATTTGGATGCACATGACCATGTCTTATCATAGAATTGTTCTAGAAATTTATAAACATGGTAAAGATATATGCCAGAAACAAAGGCATATCATGAAAGTACAGTTAATGCAATTAAACACTTTGTCCTTTCTTTGTGCTTCTGGTTTAGTTTTCTTCACAAATCCTCCCACTTCTTAATGTGAACTCATTTTCAAGGATGCCTTAGAAAAATCAAGAAATAGGAATATGATATTTCAGTAATGTCTTTAAAAAGAGATATTTCTGAGTTAAAAGTGCTGATGCTCTGAGAGCTTAATTGTATTTAAAAATAAATGAAAATCTGATGACTTACATCTTTCACCTCCCCCAAACCTTCCTCTAATGTAAATGCTATTTCATATAAAACTCCTTAAGCAGAACTTGACATCTTTTAAAATCATTCACTATCATAACATAATGTAGTCTGTAAATGTTTTTCCTTCATTTGAAATGACTGTGGATGAACACAGATCCTATTGATAGCAGTCACTGAATGCTTCACTCTCGTTGCGTCATGGAGCTACTATCACTATGAAATGAGACAATGAGCTTTCAGAATGCACAGAGCTCCCCCAAACTTTTCACAGATCAAAACAAAAACTTGGAGTAAAAATAGTGGTACGTAAAGCTTCCCTCATAGCTCAGTTGGTAAAGAATCTGCCTACAATGCAGGAGACCCTGGTTCGATTCCTGGGTAGGAAGATCCACTGGAGAAGGGATAGGCTACCCACTCCAGGATTCTTGGGCTTCCCTGCGGTTCAGCTGGTAAAGAATCCACCTGCAGTGTGGGAGACCTGGATTTGATCCCTGGGTTGGAAAGATCTCCTGGACAAGGGAAAGGCTATCCACTCCAGTATTCTGGCCTGGAGAATGCCATGGACTATAGTCCATGGGGTCACAAAGGGTCAGACATGACTGAGCAACTTTCGTTTTCACTTTGAAATATTTGTTAACCTCTTTATCTTTACGTTAATGATCCCATCTGGATATATTAACAGGGTAGTTTCTTTTTTTTTTTTTTTTTTTGACATGGTAGAAAGTCTATTCTGACCTCAACTTTTGTCATATAATACTGCAGATGCTGACTGCAGCCATGAAATTAAAAGACGCTTACTCCTTGGAAGAAAAGTTATGACCAACCTAGACAGCATATTGAAAAGCAGAGACATTACTTTGCCAACAAAGGTCTGTCTAGTAAAGGCTATGGTTTTTCCAGTGGTCATGTATGGTTGCGAGAGTTGGACTGTGAAGAAAGCTGAGCGCCGAAGAGTTGATGCTTTTGAACTGTGGTGTTGGAGAAGACTCTTGAGAGTCCCTTGGACTGCAAGGATATCCAGCCAGTCCATTCTGAGGGAGATCAGCCCTGGGATTTCTTTGGAAGGACTGATGCTAAAGCTGAAAGTCCAGTACTTTGGCCACCTCATGCAAAGAGTTGACTCATTGGAAAAGACTCTGATGCTGGGAGGGATTGGGGGCAGGAGGAGAAGGGGATGACAGAGGATGAGATGGCTGGGTGGCATCACCGACTTGATTGACGTGAGTTTGAGTGAACTCTGGGAGTTGGTGATGGACAGGGAGGCCTGGTGTGCTGCGATTCGTGGGGTTGCGGAGAGTTGGACACGCTGAGCGACTGAACTGAACTGAACTGAAGAAGCCTTTTGTGAAGGAAGTTCCTTCAATATATACATGTAGAGTTTCAACATATTTCTGGCAGTAGTTGTGGAAAATAAGTAAATTCAATGGATATTTTTCCATTAGGCTATTTCAAGATCAATAATTTCCAAGTTTCTCCACAATTGTGGGCCTCCTACAGAGCATGTTCGTTGCTAGACTGTGTCTCAGCTGCTCCTATGTATCTGCGGATGTGTGGCTTTTCTTTTTTTTAAGTATAAATTTATTTATTTTAATTGGAGGTTAACTTCTTTACAATATTGTATTGGTTTTGCCATACATTGACATGAATCCGCCATGGGTATACATGTGTTCCCCATCCTGAACCCCCCTCCCAACAGGGTAGTTTCATGAATAATCTTAAATACTTGGATATGGTTTACTGCAAGTGACTAGAATTGATTCCCTAAATTATTTAAGTTGAAGAGATGTGTAAAAAAATACTTGGTAGGATTTAAGAACTTGAGGTCATTTGTCACTTTTAAAATGAATACAATTTACTGAAAAAATAATGAAGACTGCTTTGTATTCAAAATGAATTGTTTTGTCTTTCTAGATACCTTCTAAACAAATCATTTAATGCAGCTTACAACTGATTGTTTGTGAGGTGCTTACCCAGTTTGTAAGATTATTCAGACCCTTTCTATTTCTCTTCTTTTTCTGGCTGCTCTCTACCTTCTGTTCATGTTAGTGTTTATACCATCCTAATGGCGTTGGGTGATAGAGGCGAAATGCCTGAAAAACAGAAGTTAGATGAGTCAGTGTTTTTCTTATTAACGTTAGCAAAATGTTTTTCCCAAAAGCTGTTAGTTAAAATCAGGTTTTCAGTGTGCTGTTGATTTAGTTTATAGTATGTGTATCTTTCATTAACTTAGAGGATTCTAAACTTAATTGAAAAATAACAGCAGCAAGATATAGTGAAAAGTTTTGAAATTGGATGCTGCTGCTGCTGCTGCTGCTAAGTTGCTTCAGTCATGTCCGATTCTGTGCAACCCCATAGATGGCAGCCCACCAGGCTCCCCCATCCCCGGGATTCTCCAGGCAAGAACACTGGAGCGGGTTGCCGTTTCCTTCTCCAATGCATGAAAGTGAAAAGTGAAAGTGAAGTTGCTCAGTCATGTCCGACTCTTCGAGACCCCATGGACTGCAGCCGACCAGGCTCCTCCATCCATGGGATTTTCCAGGCAAGAGTACTGGAGTGGGTTGCCATTGCCGTCTCTGGAAATTGGACACAATGGGGTTCAAATCCCAGCGCTGCCATTACTAACTGTAAGCCTTTGGAAAGATAATTTATTTTATTAGCTTCTGTTTTTTCATCAGTTCATGGAGGATAAGGTGTCTGTCCTAGAGAGTTATTTTGAGAATTAATGATAATATATGTTAAAATCTGGTACACAGCATTGCACAATTTTTACCTGATGTGTTTCTCAGTTTATTACAACATATTCAATACTAGAGACTTGTTACTTGATTATATTGATTGCCAACTATATTGTGAAAAGTAGTTATCAGAAATATCATTGGTCAGAGTTTTAACACATGAGTGTAATGACCCATTATTTACATAATCCTATGAAGGTGGTGGTTCTAAGTCATAGATAAGCAGTTTTACCAGTTTTATTTAAGACGTACCAATTTTATTTAAGGCACAGAGGATTTCCATGAATTAGGAGACAAACACAGAAGAGAACGTTCAAAGTGATAGCTCTAGAGACCTCAGTTTTTCCTCGGGTTGTACTCGCTGTCAAATAGTCATGTATAAAAAAGATATCAATTTATGTAACTTGTGGACCAGATATGATCCTGGAATTGGTTATATATAAAATTCTTTTGAAAAAGTAGAAATTTAAATATGTTAGAAGACCTTGATGTTCAAAGAAATCAGAAACTTCTGATAGATGCTCTGGAGTATATTTTTGGATTTCTTGAAAATGCAGTTATAAATCATGTCCCAGAGATTACGTCTTATTCTTCTCATTCCTGCCTGGCTGTGCTTCCCAGGCCTCTCATGCTCGCCTGGGAAGGAAGCAATTTCATAAACTAATTCATATCCAGGTGCAATCACTTTGTGGAGAAATCTCTTGGAAAAATTGTTTTTCAAGTGTATTATAATTTATTTAAAGCTATTTTTAAAAATTCAGAGAACACAGGGCCTACTTCCTGTAACAGGAAATGACAACCCACTCCAGTATTCTTGCCTGTGAAATCCCATGGACAGAGGAGCCTGATGGGCTAAAGTCCATGGGGTCACAAAGAATTGGACATGACTGAACGTACATGCATGCTAAGTCGCTTCAGTCGTATCAGACTCTTTGTGACCCTATGGACCGCAGCCTTCCAGGCTCCTCTGTCCATGGGATTCTCTAGGCAAGAATACTGGAGTGAGTTGCCATGTCCTCTTCTAGGGGATCTTCCGGACCCAGGGATCAAGTCGTTGTTTTTTATGTCTCCTGGATTGACAGGCTGGTTCTTTACTATTAGCTTCACCTGGGAAATCCTAGCATGTATGCATGAATTGTTAATGGAATTGAACTGTGAATCAGGCAGGAGGTAGTGTTGACTGGGAGAATAGGGCTACAGGAGGGGATCGCTGTCCCATCTATCATCAAGACACAAGGAAAGTTCATTGTAGTCTCCAGATAAGGAATTGAGATGCAGAGAGACAGAAGAGCCAATGGAGTGACTCAGTGTGGTTGAGGGACCTTTTAAAAGTAAAACTTCTATTTTCTCAAAATCTGTACATATTCAATACTTTCCCTATTTTAATTGAAAAAAGGGCAGAAGGGCAGATGTGTTTTCTCATTCATGATAGTGATCAACCGAGTACCTTGTGAAGGATTAGCTTGATTATTGATCACTGCAGGGAGTTTCTTTCATAAAAAAAAAATCTACATTCATTAAAGCTGTATATTTTCCCCATTTTACCCTGTATTTTTCAGGTTACTTAGTGACCCTTTGACCGGTTTATTAACTATCTCTCATAAATGTTGCGAAGTTTCAGCTGAATAGATAGGTCATAATGAGATTGAAGACTCATTAGCCATCAGCCTAAGTGCATATTGGACCTAGCTATTTATTTAACAGGAGAATTATAGCACAGTGAATGAATTAATGGCAGGAGAGTCTATCTGGAACATAGTCAGATAGGAGCACGTCTAAGTAGGCTCTGGGGAGAGAGGTGAGACTGTGCTGTATTTAGCTCTTCTTGATTTTTGGCCTGCATACCAAAGCTATTTCCTTAATGAACATCTCAGTTAATTAAGAAACTTCATATAAAGGTTGGTAGTCTTTGTGTAAACTTCAAAGAAGTGAAAACAGCAATGTTAAGAAAATGAATTTCAGGAAAGTCGACTTCAATAAGCTTAAATAAATTATAAGAAAAGGATCTGTAAGTGGAAGAATCCATGCAAACGAGATGATTTCTTAAATCAGTGCTCATAAAGTAGCGAGAGGACAGGAAAGCTGGATGAACCCTGGTAGGTATGCAGAGCTGCAGTTTTCAAGGGCCGAGAAAAGTAGGATTAGAAAGGAATAGTAGACCAGAAACAAGGCATATCAGTGAGGGCAAGCTAGAATAAAACCAGGAAACATGGTGAATAGAACAGGAAGTACACTAAAACTGACAAAAAATATTCTTTAAGTATGCACGGAAGACTGAACAAAACAAAACAAAACAAAACATTTCCTCTATTAGATGCAAAGATAGAGAGATTTGCTACCAAAACGGAGAGCAGAATCCAGTTGTTCATTAAGAAAATGGAGACTTTTCGATGAAAGACAGTATATAATTTGGAAAATGAAATTGCAGACTATGGTTGAAGGGCAAGGTAACAAACTCGACTTGACAGGAAATTGATCAAAAATCATTTAAACAAACAGATCCTGATGACCTTCAAATTAGAATGCCGATTATTGATGATTCTGGCTCTATGGTGCTAAAAATAACACCTTTTTGTTACAGTAGAAAACTATTCTTAGTGATTTTTACGTCACCATGAGCTGCTAGGGCCTGCTTCCTTATGCTTCATATCAAAGGACGCAGAAGGAAATTTAATTTTTTATTATGAAAGTAGTTCATGATCTTTTTGGTCAAGTTCCTTCATTTTTATAGCATTTTTCCTCCACAACGTAGTGTTATCTCCATTTTCCTGTATCGATGGGATACGATGGGACAAAAGCTCACCTCATTTTAGGGTGATTTGTGTTCACAGTAAGAATTATAGATTTGTCTCAAGCAAGAAAAGCCCATCTGTGTGTCCCAAACATCCAGGGCATCAGAGAGGAGTGGACCAAAAGATGAACCCAAGGCAGTACCCCTCCTTATGCATATTGTTTTTATTAGAGCATAGTTGATTTATAATACTATATTAATTTCAGATGTACAGCGTAGTGATTCAGTATTTTTGCAGATTACACTTCATTATAAATTATCGGAAGATGATGGCTTACTCTCCAGTCTTATTTTCAAAAAGCAAGCATTTTATCTGGATCGATTAAAGAAAAATATATAATGTATCTATTAAAAAAATTATATGATCCTCCCCTATAAAGATAGCTTTTTATTATGTCCATGACAGAATGCAATGTACAACTTTATCTTTTGCAATTACAGGGATTTGAAGAACTTGGCAAACCTCCATGAAGAGCTTCAAAGTTTACTCACCAGCAGCCTGTGTGTGTGCTCAGTTGCTAAAGAGTATCTGAGTCTGCGACCCCGTGGACTGTAGCCCGCCAGGCTACCCTGTCCATGGGAATAATGCCTACACATGTAATTTAATATGTATTTGCTCTTAAGATGCCTGAGAATGAATCAGTCCCGTGGAGGATAACCTGTTACCTGAAGACAACTAATTATCTGAAGACAGCTAGTTATCTGGAGGCAGCTAGTTTTCACCAGCAGTGAAACTATTAGTAGTGAAAGTTTGATTGAATTTATTCACTTAAAAAAAAATTAGAAATAAACTTCTGGTGAAGATCTACACTTTATCTAGAAGCTGTAGAGGAAGGTCCACATTGTTGTTTAAAGTAGTTCCCCTGCCATAAAAACAGCATACTGAGCAGTAGCAGCGGTGGAAATAAGACTGCATTCCTATCTGCGTGGTTCTTGTGACTCTGGCCAGGACATTTCAACTCTCTGTCCTCATATTGCCCTAGGCTAGGTGCCCCTGAAGGACCCTCTCAGGCACTCGGATTCTCTTTTGAATTCTCTCTCTTTTAAAAAAATTAATTAATTTATTTTAATTGGAGGCTAATTACTTTACAATATTGTAGTGGTTTTTGCCATGCAATGACATGAATCAGCCATGGGTGTACATGTGTCCCCCATCCTGAACCCCCCTCCCGCCTCCCTCCCCATCCCATCCCTCAGGGTCATCCCAGTGCACCGGCCCTGAGTGCCCTGTCTCGTGCCTCAAACCTGGACTGGCGATCTATTTCATGTATGGTAATATACATATTTCAATGCTATTCTCTCAAATCATCCCACCCTCGCCTTCTCCCACAAAGTCCAAAAGTCTGTTCTTTACATCTGTGTGTCTTTTGCTGTTTCTTTTGGAAAGTTTGTGTAAAGAATCTACATATAAGATGTAAATGGACCAGACTTTTGTGTCACTCTCTGTATGTATATACATATCTCCATATTCTTAAGGGGAAATTGAAAGAGGACATGTGGATGGCAAATCTCTTACCATTTCCTTTTGGCCTGTGGCTTAATGGCTTGAACATATTTCTAGGTAGATGCCTCCTAAATGCTAAAGATGCCCATCGGTAGGAAATTAAGTCATGGGACTTCCATGTGATCCCTAGTAATAATAAGTAAAGAATATCTGGATATGAAATAATATGAACAATGCACGTTCCTTTAAATAATTAAACACACACACACACACACACACACACACACACACGGTTTGGGTGGATTTATACCCAGTGTCAATAATCTTTGATGGAGGGGTTATAGGTGACTATGTTTGCACTTAGGGAAGAAAAAAACAGTAAATATTAAAAAAGCAATCACCTATTAGTTTCTTAGGGCTACTGTGACAAAGTACTGCAATTTGGGTGGCTTACCACATCAGAACTGTATTGTCCCACAGTTCTGAGGTCTGAAGTCTGAAATCGGGGTGTCCAGGGGCTGTGATATCTCTTTGGAACCTGTAGGGGAGAATCCCCCTCTGCCTCTTCTGGTTTCCGGTGTTGCTCTCCAGCCCTGTTGGTCCTTGCTGCAGCACCTTCCAGTCTCTCTGCCTCTGTGTGCACGGCCATCTTCCTTCTGTGTGTCTCTGTCTCCACATGGCTACCTCTTCCCTGCGTGTATTTCTCTTCTTATAAGGACACCAGTGTCAGTTAACTGGGGGAGAAGTTTATCAGTTAGAGGCAGCGAGCATTTCTTTTTCAGTTTTTTTTTTGCTTCCGTAGTAGCTCAGCTGGTAAATAATCTGCCTGCAATGCAGGAGACCCCAGTTCGATTCCTGGGTCAGGAAAATCACCTTTAGAAGGCTACCCACTCCAGGATTCTTGGGCTTCCTTGTTAGCTCAGATGGGGAAGAATCTGCCTGCAAGGTGGGAGACCTGGGTTCAATCTCTGGGTGGGAAGATTCCCTGGAGAAGGGAACGACTACCCACTCCAGTATCCTTGCCTGGAGAATTCCATGGACAGAGGCGCCTGGTGGGTTACATTCCATAGGGTCTCAGAGTCGGACACGATTGAGTTACTTTCACTTTCATTTATGGTAGATGTTCTCCAGTTTTCTCATAGCCCATGCTGTTTTTTTTTTTTTACTAACCTTGCCTGGAATGGAAAGAGGATTTTTTTTTTTCCCCACTTGCGGTAATTGATACAATGGTTTGGGGTAGCAGTTTGTGCTCGCTTTTAACATTGATATAAGTGAAATACTGAATATAATAATGAGTCTTTTTCTGAGGCTTATAGTTTGTTTCCAGTTATGCCAAGAACAGACTAATGCATATGCATAGAAAAGACATATGTTTGATGTTATGTGCATAGATAGATGCTCCTGGCTGATGAAATGGCTGAGAAGACTTGTAAGGTACCTTTTCTTTTTTTATTCTCTCTTGCGTTGTCTACATGCAGGCACTTTGCACGGTTTGCTCTCTCAAACCTCAGTATGGCTGCCTCACAGTCAATCATCCAACCATGTTCTGTGCAGCGAGGAGGATGTGTGAATCTGATGGGACATCAGGGTTTTGATATCAAGCCACTCCTGTTTGATTTGGGGAACAACATCCTCCCCCGAACGGCGGTCTTCCTACCAATGGTCAGAATTCTATCACACAGCCGCTCTAAGGAAACAGGCTTTGTAGCCCAGGAGAACACTTAAGAAGATATTTGTTAATGGCTGATGTTGCCGGAACTCTTTCACAGAGCCTGATGAAAAGGACATTGCAGAAGGTTAAATGACTGAACTCAAGATTATGTGGCTGGTGCAAAAAGAAGTCGTTTTATTAGGGGACTGACTTCATTTGGGGCCGATTCCCTTTCTCTGTTGTGTGTGAATCATGGTGTCAGTCCTTGAAGGGTCATCAACTGAGAGGGTATAAGGTTAAAATAATATAGATGACAATGATGATGATCATTTGTATTTCTTTGAACTTGTTAAGAATATAAGAGTTTCTCATATAATGGCCCCACTCCAAACGTAACCATACTTTCAAAGGAACAAAAAAATAACCAGTCATACTAGATTAAGGACTTAGCCTTGTCCACTGTGACCTTATCTTAAATAATTAATCTGCAGTGACCCTATTGCCAAATAAGAGCACAGTCTGAGGAACTGGGGGCTGGGACTGCAACATGTCTTTTTTGGTAGGGGAGGCAATATGGAGAGTCAACCCAGGACAGTCACCATATTCAAATTGTATCTAATCATCTGTTTATCTCCAACACAATCTTCTCTTGAATACTTTCTTTCCATTTCTCATCAGCAAGATATAAAGTTACTTTGACTGTTTTGGGGCTTCCCTCTTGGCTCAGATGGTAAGGAATCCTCCTGCTGTGTGGGAGACCTGGGTTTGATCCCTGGGTTGGGGAGATCCACTGGAGGAGGCCATGGCAACCCAGTCTAGTGGTCTTGCCTGGAGAATCCCCATGGACAGAGGAGCCTGGTGGGCTACATTCCATGGTCTCAAAGAGTCGGACACGACTGAACGACTGAGCACAGGACTCTTTTTTTAAAAAAGAATTTATTTGGCTGTGTTGAGTCTTAGTTGCGGCATGCAGGATCTTTTGTCGCAGTGTACTGACTCTCTAGTTGTTGTGGGTGTGTTCAGAAGTTGTGGCACTCAGGCTCCAGAGTGTGGGCTTCAACAGTTGCCGCCAGTGTGTGAGCTTAGTGGCTCCATGGCATGTGGAATCATAGTTCTCTGACCAGGGATCAAACCCATGCCCCATGCATTGCAAGGCTTATTCTTAAACAGTGGACCATCAGGGAAGTCCCACTTTGACTCTTACTTTACCCCTGTATCCAGGTAATCCCACACCACCAAGACATGATGGGATAAAATGTGTCTCAGATCTCCTTTTTGTTATTATTGCCACTCTCAGTCCAGACTCTTGCTCTTCTAGCTGAGATATTAGAGTATATTTTTCATTGGCCCCTTCCCCTGTTTTCCCCATTTCCTAACACCCATATAGTCTATGTGCTTCTCCATGATTTCCAGTGCAATATATTCCGTTTCTAAAGTGCATCTCTGGTCTTAACGTGCCCTTGCCCAAAAGCCTCCACTTGCTTCTCCTAGTTAAATCTCCAGAGCTTCCCTCTGCAATCAAGGTCTTGCATGACCTGGCTCTGTCTGCCCTTTCCAGCCTCAGTTTTCACAGTTCTCACACAGGTACTTTGGGCACTAGCCTGGCACAAGTGCTCACAATTCTCCAAGAATGCTCTGCCCTTTTCCACATTCTCAGTTTAACTGGCAGTAGTAGTGTTAGTCGCTCATGTCCCACTCTTTGTGACCCCGTGGACTATAGCCCATCAGGCTCCTCTGTTCATGGGATTTTCCAGGCAAGAATGCTGGAGTGTGTAGCCATTTCCTTCTGCAGTGGATGTTCCTGACCCAGGAATAGAACCTGGGTCTCCTGCACTGCAGGCAGATACTTTACTGTCTGAGCCGCCAAGGAAGTCCCGGTTTAACTCATACTGGTTGCTTTTATTGAAATGGCCTCCCTCTCTCTCTCTCCATTACCTGTTAAATTTTCAACCACTCCACCCTGGCATCTGAACTATCATCACCTCTTGAAGTTTTTCCCGATTCCACCAGTAAGATGTTCTCTCACCTTCATTTGAGTCTCCAAGTGCATTGAGGTACTAGACTTGAGACATTTATCTTCTAAACAAGTCTTGCTCTACTCACATCCCTGTCCAGGGTGAGAACGTGGATGCATGCATGCTTAGTTCAGTTCAGTCGCTCAGTCATGTCTGACTCTTCGAGACCTCATGGACTGCAGCACACCAGGCTTCCCTGCCCATCGCCAACTCCCAGAGCTTACTCAAACTCATGTCCATTGAGTCGGTGATGCCATCCAACCATCTCATCCTCTGTCGTTCCCGTCTCTCCCCACCTTCAATCTTTCCCAGCATCAGGGTCTTTTCAAATGAATCAGTTCTTTGCATCAGGTGGCCAAAGTATTGGGAGTTTCAGCTTCAGCATCAGTCCTTCCAATGAATATTCAGGACTGATTGCCTTTAGGATGGACTGGTTGGCCCTAAATTTTAAAGTCCTTGAAGGCAGCATGTCCACTCTGTGTCTTTTGCCAGTGGTCAAGGATGCCGCCTTGATCCTTTTAGCCCTATTCATAGGATTTGAGTTATTAATAATTTGAGCACATAAGAGGATGAAATAGACTTCTGAAGCATTAGTTCAATCAACAGAAATCTGAATGCAGATTACCAAACATGGCAACCAACTTATTATATTCATTGGCTGCTGGGGCTATTCTGTTGAGAGGGAGCGGCTCGGGGGAGTCACTCTAGGGGATCATGCCTTGGTTTCCACATGGGACATCTCCCCCCCAGCTAGGCTGGGATTCTGGTACTCATCCTTTCCCCTGAGTATGGAGAGTGGGTTGAACTTCCTTTGAAAAGGGCTAAGCAAATGTAGCGACTGGGTAAACATCCAGGACATGTAGTTTACCTGGATCCACCTAATGTTCTGTATGCCAAATATGTCAAAAACAATGTATTTAATTTGAGAAGTTGATGTTATTTACATAAGTGTTATTGCTACTATTATAACTAATATTAAAACAGTATTAAAAATCCCTCTTTCAATTTTAGCAAGTTATATAGGCTAAACTTAAAATATGTAATCAGTGGTGTTGACCCTTATTAGTGGAGGAATTTCCAATCAGAATACAGAGATTAAATGCATTGGATAAAATGTCTGTTTCTATAATAAGTTTCTTTTCATCTGTAGTAGTGAGTACACAGTATCACAATGATAAGGGCTACATGAATGTAAGGCCAGATACTTAGTGGTGAGGGGAACAGGCCATGTGTTTGCATTCAACTCCAGCACCTGCTAGCTGACTGGCTTTGGCTAGGTGGTTAGCCATTCTGAACCCACACTTCTCAGTTGTAAAGTGGAGTGGCTAGTATCCATCTGAAAGGTTTATTCTGAGGATCAAATGAGATAATTTATCTAAACCACTTTGCATGTTCTCTGGTGCTTAGGAATTTTTCAGTGAATGGAGGTGATTAATAATAATGCTAGTATTAAATAATGTCAGATACTTAGAGATTTAGTATTAGCATCAGTTTTAGAGTGGCAGAATCATCCGTTTTATTTGCATTAATTGAATTGTTTCAACAATGCATTAAAAGGTCAGGGGAAGGATAGAGAATGAGACAATTTGTCTTTAATTGGCTGGTGTGACATGTTTGGGGAAAAAACACTTTATTTTAATTTCAAAGGATAAGTATAATTATAACAGGTGTCAGAGAAAGTAAAGACTTTCAAAGCCTTCAAATTGTCCCTCAAATGATGTCAGAACTAGATATTAAAGTATTCCTAAAATACTTTAATTTTCATTTATTAGTGACTGTGATTTCACTACTTGGCTTAGTGTAACATCAGCAAAATGTCAAGGATCCTTCTAATATAATTTTATGAATAAAAGAGATGGCCTCATACAAATCAATGAAAAACTGAGCTTTCTAATAGATGGACAGATAATGAATAGATGACTCACAAAGGAAAAGTAAAACTGGAAAATAACCTCGAGAAGAAAATGTTCTCTGTAATAAGGTAAGTAGAAATGAATACAGTAAAATGTCTATTTTATGTCTTGCCTATTGTGATAGGAAAACTTTTTGCTACAGAGAATTGAGGTCTAGAGATACTGATTACTCACCTAGGTTATAGTAGAATTGGTGAAACTATTTTCTCTCAGTTTGAGAATATGTATCAAGGGCCTTGTAAATATTTGCACCTGTAGACTCTCAAGTCTACCTTTGGAAGTTAAACCTAGACAATAATACAAAGATAGGGGAAGGTATATGCATGAAATGTTCATCATAATACTATTTAAAACTGTGAAGACTGGGGACTTCCCTGGTGGCTCAGTGGATAAGAATACATCTGCTAATGCAGGGGACATGGGTCTGATCTCTGGCCTGGGAAGATCCCATGTGCTGCAGAGCAACTAAGCCAGTGCACCACAACTACTGGGCCAGTGCTCTAGAGCCCACCA
Source organism: Budorcas taxicolor (assembly GCF_023091745.1). NCBI lineage: Eukaryota > Metazoa > Chordata > Mammalia > Artiodactyla > Bovidae > Budorcas > Budorcas taxicolor. The sequence continues at coordinate 73,615,333 of NC_068921.1, forward strand.
GCTGCAACTGCTGAGCCTGAGTGTTGCAACTGCTCATGCCCATGCCCCTGGAGCATGTGCTCCACAGCAGGAGAAGCCACTGCAATGAGAAGCCCGTGCGCTACAATGAAGAGTAGCCCCGCTCGCCACAGCTAGAGAAGGCACACGCAGCAAAAAAGACCCAGTTCAAACAAAACAAATCACTAAAAAAATTATCAAGACTGCAACAATGTTAATGTCCACTACTGTGCTTAAATTATATATATGGGCTTCCCTGGTGGCCCAGCTGGTAAAGAATCAGCCTGCAATGCAAGAGACCTGGGTTCTATCCCTGGGTTGGGAAGATCCCCTGGAGAAGGGAATGGCTACCTACTCCAGTGTTCTGGCCTGGAGAATTCCATGGACTGTATACTCCATCGGGTCCCAAAGAGTCGGACATGATTGGGTGAGTTTCACTTTCATATATATATATATCAATAACAGTGTTGAGAAAAACAGACTATATAGCTATATATGCTGCTGCTGCTAAGTCGCTTCAGTCATATCCGACTCTGTGCGACCCCATAGACGCCAGCCCACCAGGCTCCCCCGTCCCTGGGATTCTCCAGGCAAGAACACTGGAGTGGGTTGCCATTTCCTTCTCCAGTGCAAGAAAGTGAAAAGTGAAAGTGAAGTCGCTCAGTTGTGTCCGACTATTAGCAACCCCATGGACTGCAGCCCACCAGGATCCTCCATCGATGGGATTTTCCAGGCAAGAGTACTGGAGTGGGGTGCCATCGCCTTCTCCAATAGCTATATATATATGTACCACAATTAAAGTTTTATAAAAATATATGTGAAAAACTTGAAGTAAAAGCCTAAATTACACCTGATAGAGGTGTTATGCTGATTTTTTCCCCTTGTATATTCTCCAGATTTTCTTTGTTGTAGTACTTATATTTTGAGTACTATGGCTTAAAGCTCAACATTCAGAAAATGAAGATCATGGCATCTGGCCCCATCACTTCGTGGGAAATAGATGGAGAAACAGTAGAAACAGTGTCAGACTTTATTTTTTTGGGCTCCAAAATCACTGCAGATGGTGACTGCAGCCATGAAATTAAAAGACACTTACTCCTTGGAAGAAAAGTTATGACCAACCTAGATAGTATATTCAAAAGCAGAGACATTACTTTGCCGACTAAGGTCCGTCTAGTCAAGGCTATGGTTTTTCCTGTGGTCATGTATGGATGTGAGAGTTGGACTGTGAAGAAGGCTGAGCACCGAAGAATTGATGCTTTTGAAGTGTGGTGTTGGAGAGACTTTTGAGAGTCCCTTGGACTGCAAGGAGATCCAACTAGTCCATTCTGAAGGAGATCAACCCTGGGATTTCTTTGGAAGGAATGATGCTAAAGCTGAAGCTCCAGTACTTTGGCCACCTCATGCGAAGAGTTGACTCACTGGAAAAGACTCTGATGCTGTGAGGGATTGGGGTGGGGGCAGGAGGAGTAGGGGACGACAGAAAATGAGATGGCTGGATGGCATCACCGACTCGATGGACGTGAGTCTGAGTGAACTCCAGGAGATGGTGATAGACAGGGAGGCCTGGCGTGCTGTGATTCATGGGGTCGCAAAGAGTCGGACATGACTGAGTGACTGAACTGAACTGAACTGAGTGCTTATATTTTATGCAAAATGTTTTATGAAATAAAGATTCTCTCCTCATCAAGATTATTATTGATTATTGGGCAGATAGATTCTTGCCTTGTGGACAAGTTTATCTTGGCCTCCAGGGCAAAAGCTGAATACTTAAATAGGTACTAATGAGCCCTGGATTCAGTAGTAGGAGAGGATGAAGATGTCAAAGGTTAATACAAATTTTGACTGAGTTGCTTTGCACAATGAAAATTCATGTCCGCGCTATTCTGGCAACTTTTCCTTTAAGAAGCTTGAGGATTTTTTTTTTTTAAAGCTATAAGTGGTAGTAATTTTTAATTATGAAACATTGACAGCAGAAAAAGGTTTATGTATATACCAAGCACTACTATTTCCATGGCCAACAAGTAAGTACAGTTAGTTTATCTTGGTCTGTAATTTATCATACTACTTTTCTGTCAAAACATAGGAGATTTAGGATTGTGTTTAATCTTCCAAAAATGTTCCCCTGAATAAATAAAGAGGAATTGTAAGCATGCTACACTGTTTGGTGAATAAGTCATCTAGTCAAGAAAACTTTTTTTAAGAACACCAAAGACCTCCCCGAAACCAAACCCAAAGTTCACTTTTTCAGTGACTGTTATGGACTGAATGTTTTTATCCTCCCCAGATTCATAAATTGAATCTCTTATTCCCACTGTGGCTATATTTGGAGATGAGGATTCTGAGGAATTAATGAGGTCTATAAGAGGTCCTAGAGGTGAAGTCGTGATCAGATAGGATTCGTGTTATAAGGGGAGACACAGAGGGTTGGCGCTCTCTCTCCCTGCATTTATGCATTGAGGAAAGGCGGTGGGAGCACTTAGAGAGAAGGTGGTCATCTCCAATCTAAGGGGGGAGCTTTCACCAGACCCCAAATGGTGAGACCCGCTGGCCCTTCAGTCTTGGACTTTCCAGCCTCCAGAACTGTGAGAAAATAAATTTCAGTGTGTGTTATTTTGTTAAAGCAGTTCAAGCAGACCAATACAGTGACCTTTGAAAGGATTGGGCACCTAATTTCTTCTTCTTTTAAGTATGGCTTCCCTTTAGCTTCCAGCAAGCTACATTCTCATGATTTTCCTTCTGTTTCTCCCTTCTCACAATTTGGAGTCCTCTAACAATCTAAAATAAATTAGATAAACTAAAATATCTAGTGAATATCTAGTGAACTTTATTATGTAGATGGCATCGTTCTATATAATCAGAGGAGCACACTGAAGCAGGCAGGCTCATCATCCCGTTTTATAGATGAGTAATAAATTGAGGCCCAGAGAGGATAAATGACTCGTCCAAGTCATACTATACATGAGAGACCTGGATTGGAATCCAGCCCCCTGGTTTCAGAGCCTGGTGCTTTACCCCTGCACTCCCTGTTTCTTTCAATGCCCCCCTCCCACCGCCCCCCCCCCCACCCCCCAACAGTGGCTGAAAACCCAGAAGGGACTCATCGAGGGCAGACTTTGCTATGAGAAACCCAGAGTGAATGGTGCAAGATGCTCTGATTGGATAACGTGATAGTAAGATGTTTTAGAACTCCTGGAAGATGCATAGGATCGAGTGTAACTTGTTACAAACAAATTTCAGAATGGGAGAGCCCGATTCCCGAGGCTCTTCCCTCCCAGGCAAGGTCCTGCTGATTTAGGGCCGCACTGACCAGGCAACCATCAGAGGCGGCAGCAGCGTTGGTTTTGAGAACACAGTCAGCTTCACTATCTGAGAGATCTTGGATCTGTTTCTGAACTGCAAGTTCTAAAATTTGTTTGCTTGCAAGGCGATACATCGTACTGCCCCATTCATAAGTCATTCATGCTAAGTTGCTTCAGTCGTATCCGACTCTTTGCCACCCCATGGAGTGTAGCCTGCCAGGCTCTTCTGTCCATGGGATTTTTCCAAGCAAGATTTTTCCAAGTAGATTTCCATGCCCTCCCCCAGGGGATCTTTTGGACCCAGGGACTGAACCCACATCTCTTAAGTCTCCTGCATTGGCAGGCAGGTTATTTACTACAAAAATGTATGAAGGCTCTTAGCACAGTGCACAGAATAAACACAGGCAGAGTTTAGCATTGATGTCCTCTTATGGGAATAAGGACGGTTGACTAGGAACTGCTTGTCAACAGGCAGAAGACCTTCAGGCAGGTCAGATTTTTTGAGAAGATTCCTTCAGGTCACTCCAACATATGGCAAAAAGGCTGCCATTTATTATGTGGATAACCTTGGACAATTATTGAACCTGTCTGAACCTCAGTTTATTGATCTGTTAGACAAGGATAATGACATTTACTTTGATGAAGATGAAAGTTAGATAATAATGTCTTTAATCGCTGACTTATTTCTTTAGTATTGAAGCCGTTTAGTAAATGTTATCGTTGGGAAGGTCTTTGGCTGTCATTTTTTTTCCAGTTTTAATTTTATGGCCATCTTACCTGGAACTCAGTTTTGTCTTTCTGCCATTCAGTGGGATCATGAAATGATAGAGATTTTAATTCCCCCAAAGTTTAGAAATGAGGGGGAGTTTATCAAAGAAATTACATCCTAAAAAATAAGAGAGGAGAAAAAGGATTATAAGACAAAATGTAAGCTGGCAGAAAGAGATATTTCCATTGGCTTAAAATGAGGCAAAACTGAGTTGGAAAAAGCATCAGCACTGACATTTCAGAAAGCAATGAAGTATTTGCCCAGGGACCTGTGAGATAATTTGTCATTTTGGACTTTTAAAGTAAGAGTTAAGTACGCAGGAGTGAGCAGCTGGCTGACTTGGGAAACTGATTGGTGTTCTCAGGGAATCTGTTTTCTTTGTTCAGTGGGAGTAACCTTCTCTGAACAAGAACCTTAAGGGGTCGTATTTTGTGACAGTGTGTTTATTTCAGGAGGAAAACAATGTTCATTACTTCTTGGATTTTTTTTTTTTTTGATGTCTTATATGATGAATTATTAGAGTTTGAAGGGACTCAAAAATCCCTTAATATAAGACCTTACCCTTGAGCAGGATTATATATAAACATGACCAGATGGATGGATCAACTTAATGAAACAGACATCTTTGAAGACCTACTGTGGGCTAGGCAACTGAGCCGCAATACACGAAGTACAGAGGGGAAACAACACAGTCCGTTCCTTCTAGGAACAGTGAAGACAAGAAGAGGAGTGAAAGGGAACAGGAATACAAAGTTCCCATAGTACCAACTGGTTCAGTCAGTTCAGTTCAGTTCAGTCGCTCAGTCGTGTCTGAAATTACTGGTTTATACATAGTGCTTTGGAAACACTGAGGAGGAACTGAATATTTCTAAGAAGGATTAGAAAGCGTCACAAAGTATGTGACACATGAGCAGAAATCTGAAGGCTGAAGGCTATATTGAGTGAATGAAACAATATGTCTAAAGGTATAAAACCTATCAGAGAGAATAAAAAAAAGAATCTCATAACATGGGTAGCAAAGATTTTGCGCCTCTCTTTTTTTCGTCAGGCAAATGATGATATCCAAAGCCCAGCACAGTATCTGCTCTACTTACTGTCCTTCCTGGAAAGACTCCAGAAACAATCTTTTGGTTCCCACATTTGTCACTCCCCTAATTGTCAAGGAGTAGAAGATGAAGGGTTGGCTAAAGCTGAAATTTGTTTGTCGGGTTGGTTTTTGACAAACACGGACACCATTTTTCTTACAAACCTCTGTAAAGAATCATCAGGTAAGGGTCCTTAGTCCTTTCTTCATCTCCGCAACATGGAACAAGTTTGGAGATTTCTGGAGCTGTGGGAGATATTACACAGTTTTTGAGCCTTTTTCTCGGAATCTTCTCTGATTTCCCAGATTTTGTGGGAATATGGCAATCCATGAAAAGAAAAATGACTTCTTTCAAAAAAAAAAAAAAAAGCTAGTGACCATCCAGCCTGAGGACTAGGACTCTGGTATGCTTCATTTGCTTGATTACATGAATGATAAGAGTGAGTGATAAGAGGTGAGGGTGCAGAAGAAAGTGTGGAAAAGATTTCAAAATGACAGAGTGGTTTCTTTTTGGGAGATGGAGTGGATCTAAGTTGGGGCAAAAAGAAGAAGTGACTTTAAAGAGAGAAAAGGTAACATGGCTTTGAGTTGTTTGAAGTATGTATTGGGAAGAGTAAAGCAAGAAGAAAAATGAGGAGCTTGAACTCTTGCAAAGAAAGGTCAAGGAAGAAACCTGGGAAGAGAAAGTAGGAAGGGTTGGAGAGGAACGATCGTAGAGGTAGGAAGAGAACCAGCAAAGTGTAGCCCGAAGGAATCACAGAGAGAGCACTTGAGAATGGAGGAGGCAGCATTAGCGTAGACTAGGGGGGATTGAGTTGGATGAGAACTGAGAGTCCAGGAGGTAGGGGGTCACTGGTGACATTGCTGAGTATGATTTTGGAGAAATGAGAGCAAGAACCAGGGTACTTTGGAATGATGAGTGGGTGGGAGGTGAGCTGATGGAGGCAGAACATATTACTTGGTTAACCCTTTGGCAGAGAAGAGAGGAGAAAGGAGGGGCAGAGAGTTCCATGGATGTTGAGTGTATGGCAATGCAGAAGAATTGAGCATGTTTGTATTGATCTGAGAGCTGCAGCCGGGAGGGAGGGAGCCATGGAGGATGCTGAGAGGGGGAAATTTACAGAGGAAGTTTCCAGAGGAGGTGGCAGATGTTGGGATAAAGAGTATGAACAGGAGGATTACGTCTTGAAGCAGGACACTTTTTCCTCTAAGACAAAGAAAGACACAGGGATCAATGAAGGTAGAAAAGAGGACAGTGGCTTGTGTGAAAGCTTTAGTTTTTAAAGATTTACCAAAAGGCACATTTGCTCTCCAATATTAACATTTGGTAGCATTTATTTTATTTTACTCTATTTTCTTAAAATTGCATAGTTTTTTTTCTTTTGGTTTGCATTTTAAAGGAAATGGAAAGATCATACTAATAAATCCTTGCAGCTTTGCAGAAACATTGTCTTTGCAGCTTCATTGTCTGAAGCTCTATTACAATGCTGATCTGGAAAGGGTTTTCTTAGGGGGAGATTCCCAGTCACATCTTGCCAATGTGTTTCTTATATAATCAACCTTCGGTCAGAATTGGAGAATTATTTAAGGGACAGACTGGTGTTTATGTCTTATTGGTTCTAGACTACAATTTGTAATAATAACATTTTTAGGAGTCATTAAATACATGTACTGTACAAAACAAAAAGAAAATAACACATTGGCAAGGAACCAAAGGCTGTGGATATTAATATTAGAATAGAATATTTACATTCTACTAGAATGAACCATTTGGCCATTTTTGATCTACAAAAGTAGCAGTTTCATACAGTCCAACTTGATGATAATGTTAAACTTATGAGAGTATCTGAACACATATATCCTTCCAGTGGACACTAATGTGAGTCAGTGCCTGTAATGGGGAGAAGCCACGACTGTGGCCCCAGAAAGGACTGGAAACTATTTTCATCTTCATCTCTTATTAGCTGAATGACCTGGGGCACATGACTTCATATCACTGAGCTCTTGTTTTCATTTTTAAAATGTGATAAAGATAGTACCCAATGCATAATGTTTTTATGAGGAGTAAATAATTTATACACCTTTTAGGAACATGCCTGACATATAGTAAACATTCAATAAATAGCTAATAAAGTGAATAATAAGAGCAATAATAATATATATGGAGCTATATAAGATTTTAGTAGAAGTATCTTGCTTGTAGTAGAGGATATTGTGTGTAATGAAAATGCTGAATTGGTAGAAATTAACATACACTAAATTGGGTAATATTTATAGCTTTTTAAAGTCCTTCTGAACAGGTTGAATTAATATGGTTGCCCTGGGTATCTAGAAATGATGATGCTATGCTGATCAGTGTGTGGATGACGACTTTGTTTGTAATGTTAATTATGTGCCAGAAGCTCTCAGAACAGAAATCTGGAGGTTACCTGAAGGTTAGTTGGTTTGCCTGGTGGCTCAGCCAGTAAAGAATCTGCCTGCAATGCAGGAGACCTGGGTTCAATTACTGCATCAGGAAGATCCCCTGGAAAAGAGAATGGCAACCCACTCCAGTATTCTTGCCTGGAAAATTCCATGGAGAGAGAAGCCTGGTGGGCTGCAATTCATGAGGTTGCAAAGAGTTGGACATGACTGAATGACTAACATTTTTATTCACCATGTTATTGAGGGGTATTTTAAAGAGCTTCAGATTGTCCATTTTCTTATATTTCTGACTATGGGTGCTTCATATTATATAAAGATATTTAGAAATATGGTGATTAATTTCAGAAAGACCTAAATTTCACTACCAGGTTTCTTTCTCCTGTGATCATGAGTTCATTTAACCTGAATTTAGTCTGGCTATCTACTGGAATATGAGAATAACAGCTTTCCTTATAGCTTGGGACTATTCTGCAGACAAATAAGGGATGTGATATTTAAGCACTTATTTAGTCAAAGCCTTTCTATTTATGCTCTGATAAACACTGTGTTTGATTTCTGCTCTCAGAGAGGATATAATCCAGTAGGGTAGATGGATATACAGACAGTTGCACTTTGGGTGGTAAAAATGCAGTGAAAGAGGCAAGCATGCAGTAGACGAGCCAGAGGACTGGGCTTTTTAGAAAGGGAGATAGTACTTGAGGCTGGTAGAGATTCAGAATTTCAAGAAGCAACAATTTCTTTTTCCTATAATTGAAGGCCATAATACCAAATCCTAGTTGAATATCTTGATTTCCTTTAATTCCTTAATTTCTTGAATTTAATTTTACAAGTATATATTGCTATACAGCACTAGAGTCACTGGAACAAGGGTCATGTCATCTTTCCTTTGAAAAATGTTGAGTGCCTACTGTGTGCTGAACATTATGCTAGGTGCCGCTTGAAATATGGAAAGAAGTGACAAATAACCTTTGCCCTTAAGAAGTTATGGCCTTCTAATGCATTAAGGTAGAATGAGATAAGTGCAGCTATAGGGAGTCTGGTAATGTGTATAGGAGGCTGAGATAATGAAATGTCCATAGTATATGTGAGGTTTCACAGAATAGATAGTTGGGAATTTATCTGGATCTTTGCAAGTGAATGGGACATGGAAGTGAAGTGAGCTTCGGCAAAGGCAGGGAAGCATGAAATTGCATAGATTCTCTGAGTAGTTAGGATGGCTAGAGGGTAGGCAATTTTGAACAATGAAGTAGGGAAGTAGATTGGAAAAGGAGATGGGGCTAAAATTTAGGGGTTTTACCCTTTGTAGTCTCTGCTAAAATCTCTACTATAGAGTTCTTTTTTCTCTTGAGAATGAAGGATCTAAAATAATGTTTTTAATTTTACTGTACTTCAGATGAAAGAATAACACCAAACTCAATGATCTGGTCCTTAGCAGAGCCTTTCATAATAGCACTAGTTGCATTGTGATTTGAACTAGTGGGAAGAAGAGGTGAGTTAGGAGGTTGCTGTCCAGGACACTCTGAAAGGGTGATAAGTGACCTTAGTTCAAGATGGGTGAGAAAGCATATATAGAAAGCTTCTCTTCCCACACAAAACTCCAGGAAAAATGTAAAAGAGAAGACTGTCATACAGAATGAAGTAAGTCAGAAAGAGAAAAATAGACATCGTATATTAATGCATGTATGTGGAATCTGAAAAAATTTTATGTGTGCCCAGTTGCTAAGTTGTGCCTGACTCTTTGCAACCCCATGGACTGTATAGATACTCTTATTTACAAGCAGAAATAGAGACACAGACATAGAGAAAAACATATGGATGCCAAAGGGGAAAGGAGGGGATGGGATGACTTGCGAGATTGGGATTGACATATATACACTTTTAATACATGTATAAAATGGAAACTAAGAGGAAGTAAGGGTCCCTGAGGAGTAAGGGTCTTTTAATTGCATGGCTGCAGTCACCATCTGCAGGATTTTGGAGCCCAAAATATAAAAGTCTGCCACTGTTTCCACTGTTTCCCCATCTATTTCCCATGAAGTGATGAGACCAGATGCCATGATCTTCGATTTCTATACAGCACAGTGAACTCTAGTCAGTTCATTGTGGTGACCTAAATGGAAAAGAAATCCAAAAAAGAGGGGAAATATGTATACCAATGGCTGGTTCACTTTACAGCAGAAACGAGCATAACATTTTAAAGCACTATACTCCAATAAAATAAAATCTTTATGCATGACGGCCAAAAAAAAAAACACAAAAAACCGAATCTCAAACAAAACCAATTGTATATATCTCCACTAACAGGACAAAGTAGATGAGGTTAAGCATAATAACACAAGCGGAAATTATCTCCCATTAAAGAGGAAGTCAGTAGGGAATTATAAGGACCTGAGAAAGAATTCTATCCTGAAAGAGATCACAGTTACTTAACACACACAAAGATTTGCACATAAGGAAACTGAGAAAATTGAACAGTCTGAAAAAGAGAAAAAGAGTGTAAAATGAAAATATTGAATAGTTTCAGAGTGATAAGTGTCTTCACACTTATAAAACCAAAACAAGTATTTGTAATGTAAGAATAGATATTCAGAGAACTTGGAAATAAGCAATAAACTTATTAAAGTGAAATTATAGCTGTTAGACTATGTACTAGCTTAAGTGAAAGTTGCTCAGTTGTGTCTGACTCTTTGTGACCCCATGGACTGTCCATGGAATTCTCCAGGCAAGAATAGTGGAGTGGGTGCCATTTCCTTCTCCAGGGGATCTTCCCAACCCAGGGATGGAACCCAGGTCTCCTGCATTGCAGGCAGGTTCTTTTCCATCTGAGCCACCAGATAAGCCCATATGATAACTTGGACAGAGCTTAATAGGAAACCAGTAAACCTCAATAGTTTATAGTAAACTATTCCTTAATAGTAAACCTAAGGATTTCCTCAGAGTGAAGCAGAAATAAACATATGGAAAATGATAGAAAATTTAAACTTAAGAGATGTAGAGGATGGATTCATAAATCCCAACATCCGTATAATGATATGAAAGTACAGAAGGTAAAAAGACAAAAGAGAAAGTGGAGAAATGAGAATACAAAAGAATGGACTGAGTTGTATTGAATGGTTGAATATGGGAGAAAGTTGGAACACTTGTCAAATGTTTGGGTCTAGGGTGTGTGTGAAGATGAAAGAGTTGAAGAGGCTTTTAAGGGAGTAAATGGGTGGTGATGCCACTGAATTTAGGAAGAAAAAAAAGTTGTGTGCAATGCAGTTCAATTAGGTTTTGGATTTTTTCTTTTTGGTTTGAAAATGCAGGAAAAATGGCTATGTGGACATTCTTAAGGAAAGATATACCCATTCGAACACAGAGTTGCAAAGAATAGCAAGCAGAGATAAGAAGGCCTTCCTCAGCAATCAGTGTAGAGAAATAGAGGAAAACAATAGAATGGGAAAGTGTAGAGATCTCTTCAAGGAAATTAGAGATTCCCAGGGAACATTTCATGCAAAGATGGGCTCAATAAAGGACAGAAATGGTAGGGACCTAACAGAAGCAGAAAATATTCAGAGGTGGCAAGAATATACAGAAGAACTATACAAAAAAGATCTTCACAACCCAGATAACCAGGATGGTGTTTCACTCACCTAGAGCCAGACATCCTGGAATGCAAAGTGGGCCTTAGGAAGCATCACTACAAAACAAAGCTAGTGGAGGTGATGGAATTCCAGTTGAGCTATTTCAAATCCTAAAAGATGATGCTGTGAAAGTGCTGCACTCAGTATGCCAGCAAATTTGGAAAACTCAGCAGTGGCCACAGGACTGGAAAATGTCAGTTTTCATTCCAATCCCAAAGAAAGGCAATGCCAAAGAATGCTCAAACTACTGTGCAATTAAAATGCTCAAAATTCTCCAAGCCAAGCTTCAGCAATATGTGAACCGTGAATTTCCAGATGTTCAAGCTGGTTTTAGAAAAGGCAGAGGAACCAGAGATCAAATTGCCAACATCAAAAGGGCAAGAGAGTTCCAGAAAAACATCTATTTCTGCTTTATTGACTATGCCAAAGCCTTTGACTGTGTGGAACTCAATAAGCTGTGGAAAATTCTGAGAGAGATGGGAATACCAGACCACCTGATCTGCCTCTTGAGAAACCTGTATGCAAGTTAGGAAGCAACAGTTAGAACTGGACATGGAACAACAGACTGGTTTCAAATAGGAAAAAGAGTATGTCAAGGCTGTATATTGTCACCCTGCTTATTTAACTTCTATGCAGAGTACATCATGAGAAACCCCAGGCTGGAAGAAACACAAGGTGGAATCAAGATTGCTGGGAGAAATATCAATAACCTAAGATATGCAGATGACACCGTCCTTATGCCAGAAAGTGAAGAAAAACTAAAGAGCCTCTTGGTGAAAGTGAAAGAGGAGAGTGAAAAAGTTGGCTTAAAGTTCAACATTCAGAAAACGAAGATCATGGCATCTGGTCCCATCACTTCATGGGAAATAGATGGGGAAACAGTGGAAACAGTGGCAGACTTTATATTTTTGGGCTCCAAAATCACTGCAGATGGTGACTGCAGCCATGCAATTAAAAGACCCTTACTCCTCAGAAGGAAAGTTATGACCAACCTACGGAGAAGGCAGTGGTATCCCACTCCAGTACTCTTGTGTAGAAAATCCCATGGCTGGAGGAGCCTGGAAGGCTGCAGTCCATGGGGTCGCTGAGGGTCGGACACGACTGAGCGACTTCACATTCACTTTTCACTTTCATGCATTGGAGAAGGAAATGGCAACCCAATCCAGTGTCCTTGCCTAGAGAATCCCAGGGACAGGGGAGCCTCGTGGGCTGCCGTCTATGGGGTCGCACAGAGTCGGACATGACTGAAGTGACTTAGCAGCAGCAGCAGCAGACGGTGTATTAAAAAGCAGAGACATTACTTTGCCAACAAAGGTCCATCTAGTCAAGGTTATGGTTTTTCAAGTAGTCCTGTATGTATGTGAAAGTTGGACTATAAAGAAAGCTGAGTGCCAAAGAATTGATGCTTTTGAACTGTGGTGTTGGAGAAGACTCTTGAGAGTCCCTTGGACTGCAAGGAAATCCAACCAGTCCATCCTAAAGGAGATCAGTGCTGAGTGTTTTTTGGAAGGACTGATGCTGAAGCTAAAACTCCAATACTTTGGCCACCTGATGCTAAGAGCTGACTCATTTGAAAAGACCCTGATGCTGGGAGGGGCTGAGGGCAGGAGGAGAAAGGGATGACAGAGGATGAGATGGTTGGATGGCATCACCGACTCAATGGACATGGGTTTGGGTGAACTTTGGGAGCTGGTGATGGACAGAGAGGCCTGGCGTGCTGCAGTCCATGGGATCGCAAAGAGTCAGACACCACTGAGTGACTGAACTGAACTGAACTGATCTGGAAATTAAGTCTGGAAGCACAGAGGCGAGGTAAGAAAGAGATCACAGAGGCAGTACTTAAAGGAGTCCAAGTGCATAATACGATGGGAAATGCGATAAAATATGGTGCGAAGAATTCTGTTTGATATACCATCGTTGTAATGTGTGGTTTTACTTTATTAAATCAAAGTTGATTGTGGTACAAAGAGGTCTGTCTCATTAAAAATTGATCACAGGGAAGATGAAAGGCAATGTGTTTTGTTATCTAGCAGTTCTTTTTCATATTTTGTGTTTGAATTATGTTGTTTAGTTTAAGTTTGATATGTTAATTAACCATTGCCTTTGATTTTTACTAATGTTTTCCCATATAGACCATAATGTGTCTTTTCTCGTTCTACCCCACTCCTTTCCCAAAAGAAACGTGTTTAAATCATCATAGCTACTAAATTGCTCAAATAAGAGGTCTCCTCCCCAAATCTGATACATATAACATATGAATGTTAGTTGCTTAGTCGTGTAGTTGTGTCCGACTCTTTGTGACCCCATGGACTATAGCCTCCCAGGCTCCTCTGTCCATGGGGTTCTCCAGACAAGAATTCTGGAGTGGGTTGTAATGCCCTCCTCCAGGGGATCTTCCCAACCCAGGGACTGAACCCAGGTCTCCTGCATTGCAGGCAGATTCTTTACCTTCTGAGCTACCAGGGAAACCCATATAACATATATACAACCTAATTTTAGGATTTGACTCCACGCTCCTAATGAGGCTAGAATAATCATATTCATCAATTCTTAAGAAAGCAGGAGAGATATTGATTTTATAAAGATGTTCTTTTGGGTTTGAAGCATGCTGTTTTCATGTGACACTGGGTGTAAAATTATAATTTTTTTCTGTGGCGTTTTAATGCATTCGGTATGTAAATGTTACTGCTGGACCAGTACACAGCATTTTTTTTTTTTTGTACCTGTCCAGTTGATATGTTCAAGTAACAGCGCTCTGTTCCAAAAATGCCTTTGTAATAATGGCAGAGGATGAATTTATAATGTATTTAATGTGTCCATAGCTTAATAAAAAAAAACCCTTCCCCCCTTTAGCCTTGGAATATATCATTATTAAATTATTATGGCATGGCATGAAGTACTTAGATCCCTCTGTTGTGGTAAATTCTTCTAAGCAGAAGTTCTGAATCTGCCAGTGTTGACAGTTGTTTATTTGAAAGTGTAGTTGCTAGCAGGGGTCTTTTTAAGAGAAGAGTTTAGATATATTACCCACTAGTTGTTAAATATGTATAAAACTGGGAAAACGTTTTACGGCCTTGTTGGCATTCTAAGATATATGATTGGAGTGCTGGGGGACACAGTTCAGTCTTCAGCAGCGCCCTCGGATGATTCCAGGTGCTTTTCTATTATTACTGCACATATTGGCACAGGGAGGTGTTGTCCCCTGGGTTTGGAGAAGAGTAGCTTCAACTGGGATTAGGCTTTCTGCTCAGACTTGTTTTGTGAATCCAGAAAGCACCCTGGAGAGTCAGCCTGCCCGTCTGCTTCTTTGTCACATGCACCACAGCTGTGTTTCACGTGTGTGTGTGAACCATATTCTTCTTTTTTAAAAAATCCTTCTATTAAAAAAAAATATATTTATGTATTTAATTTTGGTGGCACTGGGTCTTCGTTGCTGCATGCGGGCTTTCTTTAGTTGCGGCAAGAGGGGGCTGCTTTGCGTTGTGATGCGTGGACTTCTCACTGCGGTGGCTTATGTTGCACAGCCTGGGTTCTAGGCACATGGGCTTCAGGAGTTGCAGCTCCGGGACTCTGGAGCACGTGCTCAGTAGTTGTGGTGCTTGGGCTCAGTTACTCCACGGCATGTGAGATCTTCCCAGACTAGGGATCGTACCCGTGTCCCCTCATTGGGAAGTGGATTCTCTACCAATGGACCACCAGGGATGTCCCAGAACATATTCTTGCAACACAGGCATGCACACCTTCCAGGGGTACTAATGCATGGATAGATTTCATGATTTGCAGTAACATGCTGCTTTCAAGATTTTCAACTTCCACATGGATTCTTTTCTAAAATTGCCTGAGAAAGTGTCTGCCTTGCACATTTCTCCTCTCACTTTACAGTGAAAGGCCATCTGATGTGTAAATATAGTACATTTGCTCCAGCATTAGAAACCTCCCATACATCAAAAGAAAAAAAAAAGGATAATTAGAAATATTAGTTTTGGAGGATGGCTCCTTTAATTATTCATCAAGGAAACTTAGACCTGGTCGATTTCTTGCCTTTCTGTATCGTACATATAATTCTGATCAGGATAAGCTGGTCCTTGCTGTGTAGGTTAGTGAGGTCGGTTCTTTTGAACACAACACCTGTGTTTTCCAGGACTACCAAAGTTTTAAGATACATTGGATAAAACCACAAATATATATTTCATGTGGTTTCTTTTGGATTCGGTGCAGTTTTCAATATGATAGTTAAAGCTTATTTTATCAAAATATGTCATGAAATATTGATTTCAAAGTTGATCCTCGTCATATTTTGTCTTATAAAATATTTACTATTTAATATCTCCTACTAACAAAAAACTAATTTTAAACTTATGAAAATTTGGGGGTGACAATTTAAAAATGTGTAAAGAGGGTGCATATTTTTTTTCCCCCAAATTCATATAGGAGGAATGCAAGCAAAGTATTTTGAATAACACTGAAAAGAGGTCTCATTAAACGTTACCTGGGATTCTCCAGAGACCTCAGTTGGTTCCTTATTCATACAAGCTTACCTTTTTTGGTGGATCATACTTGCTGCTTTTAAAGCCCCACTGTTCACCCTGTGTTCCCTCTGGGGTATTTCATCCAGGAGGACTTCCGGGGCTCACTGCTAGTTGATGGAAAGCAGTGTCAGAGGGCATTCTTCCCAGGTGCAATTGGTTTACTCCAGAGCTGCTTCTTTGTGGTGCCAAGGGTCAGAATGGGTATGTGAACAGTCAGGACTGCTGGTTGTGCTCTGGTAACAAATGATACCAACATCTTAGTGGCTTTTGACAGCCAACATGTATTTTTTGCTCACGCTGCATGTGCACAGATGGGTCACCGCTGATTGTGTTCCTGTCCTCTTCACTTGAGAATTCAGGAGGATGGATCAGCCTCTGTCTGGTAGAGAGGAGATGGTGCCAACTACAGGTTAGGTCCCAGAGCTTTTTGCCTCAGATGGCATGGCCTTTCAGCTCACTTTTCATTGATCAGAGCGAGTTCATGGGCCAGACCTGGTTTCAGTAGAGGTGAGGAGTATGGTCCTTTTTCAGGGAGGGTCGGCCAATATTATCAAAGCAAAATTTATGCCGACAAAGTTACACATGCAGGGAAAACTTTATTCAGGACTATTGCAATAGGAGAAAGAGACCCAATCACAGTCTGCAGGCAATTCTGCTTGAAACAAAGGGCAGGGTTTTGATTTTTTTTAAGTGCTAGAGTTGGGGTTAGGGGATCTTTGGCCATCTGTGTTTCCTAACTGGACTTATCCATACAAAAGGAAAACTGAGATTTCTCAATTTTTTGGACAGGAGGTAGTTTTACAACAGGAATGATGCACTCACTGGCTTTAGGCTCTTACCCTCCAACCCCCGGCAGGGCCTGGGTGGGGGCTCCCTGTCCTCTCTCATGATTATATTTCAAAAAGATGGCTCCCAGGTCCTGGAGGAAACAGTCTAGGGTTGTGAAACTGGCAGGAGGCTTTTAGAAAGGTTAACATCTCACAAGGGCAGAGGAAGAATTTATAGTTACAAGTTTTCTAAACTGAATATGTATAAGAAAGGGGAGGTCAGGTGCCTGGAGTCAGGAAGAAGCCTGTGTAAAGTTTATCCAAGCTAAGGAGACTGTAAAAGCTATCTTGGTGAACATCTGAGAACAATAATACAGTCTGACTGTCATAGTGTAGAGTGTGTGAGTGTGTGTGTGTATGTGCACGCATGTGTGTGTGAGTGTATGATTTGCTTGACTGCAGACAACAGAAACCAACACTGGCTGCCATCAAAAGAAGAACGCGTATTTGTAAACTAGTGGGGGCTCACGGAATTGATGTGAGTGGAAGAACCAAATTTGAAAAAAACATACACGGCAGCCCCCCACCTTTTGGCAAAGACAGTGCAGCCAGAACTGCCCACTGCTGGGTAAAGATGTGGCTGCCACCATCCAGTACTGCAGCTGCTATGAATAAAGGCTGGCCACTCCTTCAGTTTTGGCCCAGAGCCCAAGTGTGGCTTAGAATATCTGATTGGCAGAGCCAGGGCCACACGCCCTGGGTAATGAGGAGGGGATTATCTCTCTCCCATACCCTGGGCCCTGGCCCTTGGGTAATGGGGAAGGAGTGAGTGCTAACTTGGGCTTTGGTAACGGGAAGTTGGGTACAGCAAGTCCTCTACATACTAGCCTTCAAGCTGTGACCTTTCAAAGATGCAAACGTGTTCCATCCAAGTCAGGAGTGAGTGAAATTGCAGCTTGCCCTCCATCTCCCATTGCTGCCAATCTCTCAGCTCTACCATCTCCCACCTTCGCTCCCTCTTCAGTCAGTAAGTCTTCTTTCTTGTTCCCTCAATGCCACTCCCTACGTGCCAGCTGTTGTACCATACTACTGTACTTTTTAAGGTACTGTACTGTAAGAATCCCATGGATAGAGGAGCCTGGTGGGCTGCAGTTCATGGGGTCATAAAGAGTCGGGCACGACTGGGCGAATTCATTTTCACTTTCACTGTAAGATTAAAAGTGTTGTCTTTATTTTTTGTGTTTGTTTTTATGTATTATTTGTATGTAAAGTATTATGAGCCTCAGTTCAGTTCAGTCACTCAGTCATTTCCAACTCTTTGCAACCCCATGAACTGCAGCACGCCAGGCCTCCCTGTCCATCACCAACACCTGGAGTCCACCCAAACCCATGTCCATCGAGTCGATGCCATCCAACCATCTCATCCTCTGTCATCCCCTTCTCCTTCTACCCTCAATCTTTCCCAGCATCAGGGTCTTTTCCAATGAGTCAGCTCTTTGCATCAGGTGGCCAAAGTACTGGAGTTTCAGCCTCAATATCAGTCCTTCCAATGAACACCCAGAACTGATCTCTTTTAGGATGGACTGGTTAGATTTCCTTGCAGTCCAAGGGACTCTCAAGCGTCTTTATCAACGCTACAGTTCAAAAGCATCAATTCTTCAGTGCTCAGCTTTCTTTGTAGTCCAACTCTCACATCCATACATGACTATTGGAAAAACCATAGCCTTGACTAGATGGATCTTTGTTGGCAAAGTAATGTCTCTGCTTTTTAATTTGCTGTCTAGGTTGGTCATAACTCTCCTTCCAAGGAGTAAGCATCTTTTAACTTCATTTCTGCAATCGCCATTTGCAGTGATTTTGGAGCCCAGAAAAATAAAGTCAGCCACTGTTTCCACTATTTCCCCATCTATCTGCCATGAAGTCTATTACAGTACAATACTATATAGCTGATTAGTTGGGTAACTGTGCTAATTTTGTTGGACTTATGAACAAATTTAACTTACAAATAGGCTCTCAGAATGAAATTTGTCCATATGTAGGCAAATAGCTGTAATGAGTTCCACTAGGACTGAACATAACTGGAGATAACCTCCTTTATACCCACATATGGGGAAGGCGATGGCACCCCACTCCAGTACTCTTGCCTGAAAAATCCCATGGGCAGAGGAGCCTGATAGGCTGCAGTCCATGGGGTTGGGAAGAGTCAGACACGACTGAGCGATTTCACTTTCACTTTTCACTTTCTTGCGCTGGAGAAGGAAATGGCAACCCACTCCAGTGTTCTTGCCTGGAGAATCCCAGGGATGGGGGAGCCTGGTAGGCTGCCATCTATGGGGTCACACAGAGTTGGACACGACTGAAGCGACTTAGCAGCAGCAGCATACCCACCCAAGGCGAAGGTTGGATGGACAAAACTAAACAAAGCAAAGCAAACCCAGAAGAACCATGTAATCTTTAAGGTCCACCACCTGGAGGATGGTGTGTTGTAAAGAAAGTTGGGGCAACTGTTTGCCCACTTCTTTTCTGTCTTTTGTGGGATCCCCGATGGCCAACAAACCACTAGCCTTCTCTGACCTCTCAATTCCTACTGTAACTCCCCGGCTCACCAGGACAGCCTGCAGGTCTCTGAATAGTCTTCCAATGCCTCATGGAGGAAGCTCTCTCTCCTCTCAGCTCTTTGCAATAAGGTGGCATGAATGTATGCGTGAGGTTTGCAAAACCTCTTATGTTTATCAGCTACAAATATGAAAATCTCTCTTAAGAGTACAGATTTCCCAACAGTTCCTTTAAAGAAGAAGCCAGAGTGTAGTCTTTGAAGTTGCAAAACCTAGGGCTCAGATCTCTGTTCCTTTTCTACCTGAGTTCCAGGTTCCCATCAGAGAAATGGCGTTTTCACGCATATTTCGCAGGGAGTTTTAAAGAAAGTGTCAGATAATGTCTGTAGAGTGCACAGCGCTGGCACCTAGTGGGAACATATAAATGGTAATGATTATTAGGAAAGGGACGTCTCTGACTCTTCTTCTTTCCCCTCTGCCAGAGTTATTCCCCCACAGCAGTCACATTTCCAGTATTTTGTTCAGGAGGAAGGAACACAGATCTATTTTTGAATTGGTTTCTGGGGGCTGCAGCATGCCATGTGTTCTGGCTCTGTCTTTCCTCATAGCCCGAGGATCTCCCATGCCACTCGCCTGGCCTCAATCAAACAGGACCAGAAGAGGCCGGATCTTGGGCAGAACAGATTGAAGCATTTCTGCCAGACCACTGGGTCACTTACTGAGCGGCAGTGCTTTGCAAATAGGAAGCATCTAGAGGAAGGTTTTATTAGACAGTCTTTACTGAGTCCTCACACTAATGCTCGTTAATCATCCAAATTGTGCAAGGCCCCAAGTGGTTCATGAATAGGTAATTAATTAAAATGTTATATGCAGTGTCATGCAGTATGTGAAGGTTTTTATGGAAATTATTAACATTTCTTTGAATATTTCTCTTTGGGCCTATTTATAAATATATGCCTAAAGATATGATATCTTTGATATATAAATATACTCTGTGTGTGTGTATGTGTGTATGAGTGTGTTAAGATTTTATTGGTGTGGACTTAGTTAGATTATAAAGATGGACGTTAACACCAAAAATTTTCCCAAGTGTCATGAAAACTTAACACCATTTTTTTTCCCCCCAGTTTTAAAGAATAACTGTCTTACAAAATTGAACAAATCGGAAAGTTTTATTGGCAGTGATATTGTGTTGCTTAAACTCTGGTTGCCTTGGTTACTCTTGAAATATTAAAATAATCTGGGCTTTTAGATAGTGAGGACTAGTGTTCTACTTATTTTGGGCCCATGATGGTATTAATTAAACACTCTCTAGGGCTGGTGAAGAGGGAATTTATGAGCTGTCTAGAAGGGAGGATGGCTGTGGCAGCCAGCAGTTTGGTTAATTTCTGAGCCCAAAAGACAATAACATCATTGGTATGGAGGATCATTGTCCTTGAGACAGATATGAGTCCTTTTCTGAATGTTTCCGGTGCACAAAGGAACATCTCTGACTGATTATTTAAAGTTATTATTTTAGAATAGAGCAGGGAGCACCCAATGGTCCTCACCCATGTCTGTTCATTTGTTCTTTAATTACCCTTCTCCACCCTCACCCCTTTCTCAGAGATAACTTGCTGAAAGTGGTGATGGTCACAGATCACTTCTGAAAAGATAGCCATTCCCACATGTTTATTTCAGGCTTGTTGTTGTGTCTGGCTGCAGCCTTACCCCAGAATCAGAATTTCAAAGCTGAAATGAAACATAAGTGTTTGCTGAGCTCAGCCCACATTTTTCAGATCAGGTGACCGATGATTAGAGAAGTGCATTTCAGTTCTGAATTTCAGATTTCCAGCATAGTGTTTTTGCTCTCATTCTGGTTGAGACTGAAGACAATCCTGACTTTTCCATGTAAATCAAAGTCTCTTATTTAAATAACACCACTGTAGGAAAATTGTATGGTAGGGTTGGAGTTTTAGAAGTTGTCTTGGTAGAGTTATGAACTCACAGAGTGGAAAGGAGCCTTGAACAAATCTATAATCTATCACCCCAGTCCTGGATTCCAACAGACTTCTAATACCCACATACTCTCTTATTCCCTTTCCAATGACGAGCTCTCAAAATGTGTGGGGGAACTTTTCTGGAGGTCCAGTGGTTAAGACTCCGTGTTTCTACTGCAGGGGGCACGGGTTCAATCCCTGGTCGGGAAGCTAAGATCTCATATGCTGTGTGGCGCTGCCAAGAGTTAAAATAAATAAATAAATACAACAGCAATTAAAAAAAATGTGTATGGGGTGCAATGTGAGTATAGCAGGGCTTAGAAGCAAGGGAATCGGTGTAAAGAAGCTTGTTGTGCTCATTTAGCCCATTTTTGTTAACCCACCTAGTTAGAATTATTGCTTATAGTATTGCTGAAAGATGGGAGCATAGCTTTGAGGAAGAATTAGAACTTGCTTATGATAAAAATAAAATGACCTGACTTGTATGTTAGTCTTTCCATTCTTATTGTTTTACATAATCCATCACAAAATCCATACTGATAACTTGAGTTGAATTGATTAGCAGTTAATGAATAAACAATATCAAGAGTAAACAGCCCAAGAAGGGGAAAACTCACACTGTGTGCTGTGTTCTACATGTGGGTCACTTGTATTCAATCTTTACCCTCAGGTGAAATAGGTATTATTGTCTTATAGATGAAGACTCTGAGAATCAGGAAGTTTCCTGTCCTTCTTAAGGTGGCAAGGTTAATGAGTGATGATGGTGGAATTTGAACCTGGCCTCTTGCCTCCAGGAGAAGAAAAGATGTCAAACATCAGAGAAGAGCAGCTTGTCATCAGCATGGTTCAGCCTACTTACATTTTCGTCCTCTTGCCTGAAAATAAGTCATTTCGTACGATCATCTTACTTAACTGTTCCTGCCGAAGCAAAGACGTAACCCAGGAGTTTTCTTAAGTTTTCAGATCTCCTGAAGCTTAAAAATGGTGGGAGAGTGGATTTTATAAAATGCTAACAGCTGGAGAAAAGCCGATGAGTAAGGAAGAACTTAAGACGCAGATTGATAAAGTCCTCACTGGCACTGTCAAGGGGAACTCAGTGCTCTGGAGGAGGAAGATGGGGGTGGAAATGGGGATGAGAAGCTAGTGAAACTATTGAGCTGAATATCTGATAAGTGTGGGAAGTGGCAGAAAGGAGTTTTTCTTCCGGAAGCCTAAAACCCCAAAATGATTAATTGGACGATTGACAGAAAGCAAGGCCTTGCTGTAGCACAAAAACTAGGTAGAGGGAACTCTTGAATTTCTGAAAATAGGAATGATTGACTAAGAGGTTTATATTATTTAAAACACACAAAAACACATACACATACCACAGAGGTCAATGAGATTGTATTGAAATTATTAACAACAAAAAAAAAAGATTGTGAGAGCTTTAATCTCAAGCCAGCTTTAATCTCAGTAATAAGAGCAGACTTTAAGTATATATTAGATGAATACCTTTTAATGAAGAAATGTAGAACTTAGATTTTTGGTTAAGCCTGCTAAATCACAATGTTAGGATCTGGTATGACAGGAAATGCCCAGATGTCAAATTAAGTATTATTTCATTGGCAAGAAACCTTACAGAATGTGTTTGAGGGCAAAGTCGCAATGACCATAAAATCCTGAATTTCCAAAAAAATTTTTATGGCCTCCCTGCACCCCCAGTCACCCTCCATTTACCTCATCTCATCTCCCATCTCTTCTCTCAGCCCTGCGTGTGTAGTTTCATAGTCTAGAGCTGGCATGGTGTGTGCAAGTGGGTTTTCTACCTTTCTTCTGTCTTAGGGAAGCACGGTCTGATCTGCAGGGATTGTTCTTATGGAACGTAAATACCCCCTGAGAGTTTCATTCACACACTCTGATTCAGCCTCCAAGAAGCTTGCTCAGGCCTCTCTGCTTCCTCGAGTATCTTTTCTTTTTTTAAGGCTGCAACCTGAGACGTGAGGGATCCCAGTTCCCCAACCAGGGATCGAACCTGTGCCCCCTGCACTGGAACCATGGAGTCCTAACCACTGAACTACCAGGGAAGTCCCCTCTTGTATTTTTTTTTCTTTGACTGTATTCTTCTCTCAGTGGGCCTCCCGCCAATCTCACAGAACCTCTTGGCACATTAACACCTTTTGTTTTCTACATGCAGGAAATATGGTTTGCTTGTAGCTCATATAGCTGCTGCTGCTGTTAAGTTGCTTCAGTCGTGTCCGACTCTATGCGACACCATAGACAGCAGCCCACCAGGCTCCCCCGTCCCTGGGATTCTCCAGGCAAGAACACTGGAGTGGGTTGCCATTTCCTTCTCCAGTGCAGGAAAGTGAAAAGTGGAAGTGAAGTCGCTCAGTTGTGTCCGACTCTTTGTGACCCCATGGACTGCAGCCTACCAGGCTGCTCCGACCATGGGATTTCCCAGGCGAGAGTACTGGAGTGGGGTGCCATTGCCTTCTCCAGCTCATATAGCAGAGGTTCCCAAACCTCATTGGTTCCTGGAGCCCTTAGGCAAAGACCAACCAAATAAACAAACTTAGTGATTCTGCTTAAGCAGATAGGTTCACACAACTTAATGAGTATTTATGTCCTAGCAGTTGTGGCTATTTAAAAAATTAATGCTACCTTTCATTAGGTAGTTACTTTTTGTTAAGCGCCAAGCATTTTACATACATTATTTCATTTAATCATTCAGCAATAAACTTCATTCAGTCATTTATTCAATAACATTCATGGAGCAGCTGCTGTGTGCTAAGCATCAATTTAAGGGCCACAGGTATACCTGTGAATGAAACAGGTGGAGCCCTATCCTCAAGGAACTTACAGTCTAGTATGGGAGACAGGTAGTTAACAAAGGGAAGAATAGAGAAATAGTAGGTAGAGATAAAGACAGTGGTTAAGGAAAACAAATCAGGGACTTCCTTCATGGTTCAGTGGCTAAGACTCCATGCTCCTGGTTGGAGAACTGGGGTCCAACATACTGCAACTAAGACCCAACACAGCCAAGTGCATAAATATTAAAAAAAAAAAAAAGTAAATTAGATGAAGGGGACAGAGAATTTTGGAGATGCTATTTTAGATACGGTGGTCAGGGATATACTGTGAAATAGGTGATATTATCCTCATTTTATGGAGAATAAAACTGACCTCAGAGAAGTTAAGTTACTTGTCTATGGTGTGCTCAGTTGTGTCCGATTCTTTTTCACCCCATGGACTGTAGCCAACCAGGCTCTTCTGCCCATGGGATTTTTCAGGTAAGAATACCGGAGTGGGTTTCTATTTCCTTCTCCAGGTATAAGGACTTTAAGTGGGATTCAAATATTTCTAATCAAGGAACTGAGGCAATGCAACCAAGTCTTGGATGAATTCAGCAATAAAATTAGGAACATTCTTACTGAAATGTGTGAGCGGATGTATCATTGTGAGTACCTGAGATTTCCTGACCTTAACTCCCACCTGTAAAGAGCTGAGAACTACATGGGACTTGCCTGGATGTCCAGTGGGTAAGGCTCGGCACCTCCAATGCAGGGGGCATGGGTCTGATCCCTGGTCAAGGAGCTAAGATCCTGCACACCACACAACAAGGCCAAAAAAAAAAAAAAAAAAAGAATTGAGAACTACAGAAAACAGTCTCTTTTACATACTTATCAAGGAGATAAAACCTATTATCTCGAGGGTGGAATCACTGAAGACAAGCAAACATTGCCTGGTGTGATAGTGCAAAGTGATTTCTCTGAGGACAAATAAGACTTGGCTTCTTTGATGAGGTAACTTCTCACACTGGGAAAAAAAAATGGGGTTTGGAGGAAAATAATATTTATTTAGTTCCAGAAGGAGAGTGCCTTTTCATGTTGATTGGTGGCTAGTAATAAGAGAAACATCAGGTGGGAATCACATTTCAAATTAAACAACTTAATTTCATTTTCTGTGAAAGTAAAGGAAAATATTCCATTCACCTGAATTTTTAAGGGATTATATAAGAAAGACCACCTACAAAGGATAGTAATATATTTTTTTACTTATTGTTTTTCTGATGAGTACAGTGGAAAAGAGAGCAAGAGAGTGATGGACAGGAGACTGAGAAAGCTCCAAGGGAGACGTGTTAGCTGTAGGTAAATCACACTTGTCACACTGTGTTTTGGGCATCAGAGTAAGTTATCACCTGTTAGCACTACTCTTGGAAGATTTTCAGCAGACAAGAATAGTCTTCTGTTCCTCTGTGCTCTGGGAAGCACATTGCAAATGAAAGCATATAAATGCCAGTTCACATTTTTAAATTCATTTTCATATTTTATGTTTAATTAAAATATTATTATGAAAACATTCTAACCATGCAGAATGGGCTTAAATGAAAAGTGCACATTTTTCCAATTCTAGTACAACTCCCCAGAGCCAACTGCTTCCAGAGTTTTCAGTTTATATATTAACATTCTCGGTATACAATGGGTTACACATTTATCCCCTACTGTATCAACCTGAGACACTATCTACTGATCCCAGTCATGAAAGAGGGATTGATCTCAAACATCCTTTAGGTCATATTTTTACTTTTTTCTCTCATCTCCCACATTTTAAAAGTAATTTATTCTTTTTTTTAAAATTTTCAATAATTTTATTATAATTGAATTAGCAAGAGGCAGCCCCAAACGCTGTAAATAGAAGGAGTTTTGAATCTGGCATTCTTTCCTTTTGTCTCTCATTAAAAAAATAATTTATTTATTTTAACTGGAGAATAATTGCTTTACAATATTGTATTGGTTTCTGTCATATATGAACATGAATCAGCCATAGGTATACATGTGTCCCCTCCTTCCTGAGCCTCCCTTCTACCTCCCACCCCATCCCACCTCTAGGTTGTCACACAGCACCAGATTTGAGCTCCCTGTCTCTCTGTCTCTCTAAAGGTCACTCAGTCGTGACCTCCCTGTGTCAAGTAAATTTCCACTGGCTATCTAATTTTACATATGGTAAGTATATGTTTCTAAAAGCAGTTTATTCGTATTTTCTGACTGTGGTATTCACTTTATTTTCTCTGAAGACACTAGTTAGATTTTATAGTAATATTATTTTTATAATATTAATATTGGATTAGATTTTATATTAATATTATTTTCCATAATGTTAACATTAGATTAGATTTTTAGTTATATTTTTATATTAATATTATTTTCATAATATTACTATTACTAAGTAATAGTAATATTACTTTCATTAAAGCCAGTTTTTCTCCCTGTTCCTCAGTCTTCTTGTGTTTTTTTTTTCTCCCCAAATTTTGATGACATTTATTTCTCTGTTTGTCTTTTAAAACAGAGGGCCACCCACTTGTAGGAAATGACAAAGGCATGGAAATATGTATTATCCAGGCCATTGTTTACAGCACTATTTGTAGCAGGAAAACATTGGAAATTATCCAAATGTCTGTCAGTAGGGGACTGGTTGAACAAAACAGTGAAACATCTTCAGGGTGGATACTGTGTGATAAAATAGAAGATATTAAGAAGGATATATATATATATATATTCATGGAATGATCTATAGGATATATTGTTAGATTAAGAAAAAGGCAAGGTAGAGAAAAGTATGTATCGTATGATACTATTTACTGCAAAAGGGGAGATATAAATGTACACACACATCCTTGTGTTTTAAGAATTGGAAGAGTAAACTATGAAATCTAAAAATATGTTAGCTTTTGGGCAGAGAGGATATAAGTTAATACTATTTGTAAATATGACTTTGGGACCATGTATGTATTTTAATGACTATAATGAAAATTAAAAATAAAAGATAATCCCCCCACATCAGTAGTAAAACAAAATCAATGAATCTGACTGTATATTCAGTTAGCAGTAGAACCAAACAGGGATGAACTATTCCAAGCGCTTTAAAGCACAGTGATCTGTATCTCCTCAGAGAGATGCATCTCAAGGAAAAAAATAATTAAAGAATATCCTAAATTGCTTCAGCAATTACATTGTTGATGGCAGTCTCCAAATCTGTATTCTGAGGTTGTTTTTTGTGTCACATACAATATAAAGTTGATTGATGGTGAGAGGAGATGGGGACGACAGAGGATGAGATGGTTGGATGGCATCACCACTCAATGGACATGAGTTTGGGCAAACTCTGGGAGATAGTGAAGGACAGGGAAGCCTGGTGTGCTGCAGCTCATGGGGTTGCAAAGAGTCGGACCCAACTTAGTGATTGAACAACAACATCAGTATAAAAAAGTAGTAATTATGTTCTTAAGCTCTGGGCTCAGATCAATGAGATGGATTAAAGCTCTGTGGTCCTGACTTTAAAGTGGAAGTGTCATCATGAACTCGTGAGGTATTTTGTGTGTGTATGTATGTATGTGTGTTTTACTAGGTCTCTCCTCCGGAAAACTACAGAAACAGTGACCAGTCCAGTAGTCATGAACAACCCCAGTGCCTAGCTTGTTGTTTCAAAATACCATCTCTCACTAAAATGAAAGCATTCCTTGCAAAAAAAAAAAAAAGTTGATTCCTGGTCAAGGGTAAGAAATGGCTTTCCAGGTGGCACAGTGGTAAAGAATCCGCCTGCCAATGCAGGGGATGTAAGAGATGCAGGTTTGAGCCCTGAGTTTGGAAGATTCCCTGGAGGAGGAAACAGCAACCCACTCCAGTATTCTTACCTGGAAAACTCCATGGCAGAGTAGCCTGGTGGGCTACAGTCCATGGGGTGCAAAGAGTTGGACATAACTGGACACACAGACCCAAGAAATATAGAAGATGAACCTACAATATTTTGTCATTCTAGAAAGCAAGGAAGCTATCAAAGACCATTGAAAGGGTTCTGTGCCAACTTGTATAGGCTCCTGCTGGACAAAGCTAGGATGGTTTACACATCAAAAAGAATAAATAAATTTAAACACATCAAATACATTTAAATCCTTGGTTCATGATAAAACAAATCTCCCCACCAGAAGTCCCCCAAGTTCATGGATCATCTTTGTAGTATCAACTCTCATTTTTCTTTGAAGAAACTAATGGATAAAGGAAAGAATTGATTTTCACTTTCTTTTATAAAAAGTACCCCAGGATAATCAAATATTTGATGAGAGGAAGCTTAATTTTTTAGACATATTCCAGATCATAAGTGAAGAAAGAATGCTAGAATAAGAATATCATCTTTATGCAATTCTAATGAATGAGCTGGTTTAAGTTATCAATGACTGCTAACTTTGTAAAAAGAGAATCAAGCATTATATACTTCCTGTTGAAAGCATACACACTGTGTTTGAATTGGTCTTACCAAGAAAAGAGAAAAAAGACCCAGTAACAGATCAAGCTTTCAATAAATCTATCAATGAATAATAAATATCAACAATAAAGGAACATGTTAAGTGACTCCATGGAGAGGTGGGCATAAAATCCAGATTTTGAGAAACTGTACAGGACAAACAAGGTGATTTCTTCAGGAAATGTAAAGGGCAGGAAGAAAAAATAGGAAATCTATAAACTATAAGAAACCAAGAGTCTTGTCAACCAATTATATTGTATACTCTTCCCTGATAGCTCAGATGGTAAAGAATCTGTCTATAATGCAAGAGACCTGGGTTCGACTCCTGGATCAGGAAGACGCTTGGAGAAGGGCATCACTACCCACTCCAGTATTCCTGCCTGGAGAATCCCATGGACAGAGCAGCCTGGCAGGCTACAGCCCATGGGGTTGCAAAGAGTTGGACACGACTGAGCTGCTATAACAACCACCAACCTTGTTTTCATACTGATTCAAATAAATTACACTTTTAAAAAGATCATTTTTAGAACAACCAAGTGTATGAACACTGAGTAATGTAACATCAATTTTTTTTTTTTTTTGGAAGCTGTGATTTAGATACTGTGGTCATGATTTGAGAAGGCAATCTTTGTCTTTTAGTGATACATACCTAAATTTTTCATGATGGAGTAGCATAATGTCTGGGAATTTTTAAACAGTTGTGTGGATTGGGGGAACAGGTTGGGTCATATGGAAAACAAGATTTGGTATGAATTCTTGAATTAATATTTTGAAGCTGGGTTTTGGATATATGGAGGGGTGCAGTATACTATCATCTACCTTTGTATGTTTGGAATTTTTCATAATTGCAAGTATAAAAGAATAAAGAACAGAAAACCTGTTTGGGTTAAAAATAGGTAGCTAGCACAGATTTCTTTGGTAATTCAGAGGAACCTTTTTAGTCACCAGACCTTTTCACTGTGGGGAGGACTGACTTTGAGCCCCTTGTAGATGGCTGGGGAGTTTTAACTGGCAAAGTTCACTTGAGGGTATTTGGCGTATGCAAAGGCCGACAGAAGGAGGGGGGCCCCCCACTCCTGCCCTGAAACTATCATCTGCCTTGGTAAATTCCTTGCAGACAAGATCTTAGGTTTCATTTTGGGACAACTACCCTATCTATGTGAGGGTGGGAATGTTCTAAAAATAATACTTTCCACATGCACCCCAATGTTCATGGCAGCACCTTTCACAATAATCATGACATGGAAGCAACCTAAATGTCCATTAACAGAGGAATAGAGAAACAAGGTATGGTACATATATACAATGGAATATTACTCAGCCATAAAAAGGAATGAAATTTGGTCATTTGTAGAGATGCAGATGGACCTAGAGACTGTCGTACAGAGTGAAGTAAGTCAGAAAGAGAAACACAAATACTGGATATTAAGGCATATATGTGGAATCTAGAAAAATGGTATAGATGATCTTATCTGCAAAGCAGAAATAGAGATGCAGTTGTAGAGAACAGAGGTATGGACACCGAGGTGGAGAAGGGGGCATGGGTTGAATGGGGAGATTATAACTAGTGAGAAGCTACTGTACAGCTCAGGAAACTCAACTCAATCGCTCTGTGGTGACCTAAATTGAAAAGAAATCCAACAAAGAGGGAAAAAGTGGAAACAGTTACAGATTTCATTTTCTTGGGCTCCAAAATCACTGTGGATGGTGACTGCAGCCACAAAATTAAAAGACACTTGCTCCATGGAAGAAAAGCTATCACAAACCTAGACAATGTATTACAAAGCAGATATATCATTTTGCTGACACAGGTCCAAATAGTCAAAGCAATGGTTTTTCCAGTAGTCATATATGGATGTGAGAGTTGGGCCATAAAGAAGGCTGAGCACTGAATAATTGATGCTTTCAATTCATGGTGCTGAAAAAGACTCTTGAGTCCCTTGGACAGCAAGCAGATAAAACTAGCTAATCCTAAAGGAAATCAACCCTGAATAATCACTGAAAGGACTGATGCTAAAGCTGAAACTCCAATACTTTGTCTACCTAATGCAAAGAGCCAACTCATTGGAAAAGACCCAGATGCTGGGAAAGATTGAGGGCAGGAGGAGAAGAGGGCGACAGAGACTGACGGCATCACTGACTCAATGGACATGGGTTGGAGCAAACTCAGGGAGATGGTGAAGGACAGGGAGGTTTGGCATGCTGCAGTTCATGTGGTCGGAGAGTCGGACATGATTTTGCAACTGAACAACAACAAATGTTATGTATAGCTGATTCACTTTGCTGTACTGTATAAACAAACACAACATTGTAAAGCAGCTATTCTTCAATAGAAACTAATTAAAAAAATAAAACTTTGAGTGAGTTAGCTTGATTGCCATCCTATAGTCCACTGAGAATGCAGTCCACCTGAGATCTCATAGTTCGGAGTATTATCTCTCTGATTCCAAGCATCATTCCCATACGACACCTGGGAAATGGTTTTGCCCTTGCTCTTTTGCAGATCAGGAATACTTCTTTATGGGCAGGAGTAGAGAACAGGGAAGCCCAGGTAGCTCAGAGGTAAAGTATCTGAGCCAATGCAGGAGACTCAAGAGATGCATGTTTGATCCCTGGATTGGGAAGATTCCTGGAGGAGGAAATGGCAATCTAATCCAGTATTCTTTCCTGGAGAATCCCATGGACAGAGGAGCCTGGTGGGCTACAGTCCATGGGGTTGCAGAGTCAGACACAACTTAGCGACTAAATGACAACAAGAGAACAGGGAAGGTTGGAGTTCTCTGGGAAAAGACACTGTTGCCTCATGAAGCACATGTCTGATGAAGTTAAAACTCACGCTGGATCTTTTATTTAGTTTTGTAAAGTTCAGTCAGTTCAGTTCAGTTCAGTTGCTCAGTCGTGTCCGACTCTTTGTGACCCCATGAATTGCAGCACTCCAGGCCTCCCTGTCCATCACCAACTCCCGGAGTTCACTCAGACTCACATCCATCGAGTCAGTGATGCCATCCAGCCATCTCATCCTCTGTCATCCCCTTCTCCTCCTGCCCCTAATCCCTCCCAGCATCAGAGTTTTTTCCAATGAGTCAACTCTTCGCATGAGGTGGCCAAAGTACTGGAGCTTCAGCTTTAGCATCATTCCTTCCAAAGAAATCCCAGGGCTGATCTCCTTCAGAATGGACTGGTTGGATCTCCTTGCAGTCCAAGGGACTCTCAAGAGTCTTCTCCAACACCACAGTTCAAAAGCATCAATTCTTCAGTGCTCAGCCTTCTTCACAGTCCAACACTCACATCCATACATGACCACAGGAAAAGCCATTGTCTTGACGAGATGGACCTTAGTCGGCAAAGTAATGTCTCTGCTTTTGAATATACTATCTAGGTGGGTCATAACTTTTCTTCCAAGGAGTAAGAGTCTTTTAATTTCATGGCTGCAGTCACCATCTGCAGTGATTTTGGAGCCCAAAAATATAGTCTGACACTGTTCCCACTGTTGCCTCATCTATTTCCCATGAAGTGATGGGACCGGATGCCATGATCTTCGTTTGTAAAGTTATTGACCAGGTTTTATATAGAGGAATAGTTTAAAAGCTGAATTATATTGACTTTGGGCCAAGAAAGGGTGCTATTGGCTAATACTAAGGAAATAAATGAGTCTGTCAGTGGATGAAGTTAGCAGATTAATAAAATATGAGTGTGGAGATTCTTAGATTTTTACAGAGGTAATCAAGAAACAGGTTTGAACAGTGGACTTTCAGATTGGGATATGACAAACTCCACTAAGTAGTAAAATGATAAGGTGGTCAGCCTAAATGGAGAAAGTCTTGATGGGAGTGGATAGAAGAGTGTGAGCTGAGGGTGACTGTGCCCTGGGAGAAGTTATCTTTTCAAAAAAGAAATCCAGACTACATTCTTAATAGTCAGAATCCTATTTTATCTGGATTCTTTCATTACACTGTAAGATGGTACTGTTGAAGATCTCATTAACTCTGTGTTCTGCAAAAACATCAGCAAACTTACTGCATCAATAACTAAACCCTATCCTTTGCACTCTCCCTGCTGCAAACTAGCATCATATTTGTATTTTCCGCTGAAGTTCCTGGTAATGCTGTCTTTTCACTCCTTGGGCTCATCATCTTGAAATAATTTGTATATTCACTCATTTGTTCAGCATATATTTATCATTGCTTACATCTCCCAGGTTCTATGCTAGGTGCTGGATCACTGTGGTAAATTAAGTAAACAAGGTCTCTGCACTCACGGAATTAAGAGCTTGCAGAGGTCACCCATGACCCTTCTTCCTTCTTGGACCATTGTGCGGGGATTCCTACTAAGTCAGTCACTCTCAATTTTATCGCCTTTTACTTGACATCTCTTTTATTTATACTTACATCTCTTTTATTTATACTTACCAAAGTCTGTCTTGGATTATAGATATCTGTCTCTTCCATTAGGTTAGGAACACAATTTGTTTGTTATGTATTATAATTTGCCACTTTCCAAACTGTTATTTATATATTTTATGTTTCCTGGTTTTAGGATGCAATTATGTGACTTCTTAACTACACACACACACACGCACGCACGCACGCACGCACACACGCACACACGCACGCACGCACGCACCCCCACCCACCCACCCAAACCAGCCAACCGACAGAACCCCATCATGCATAGTAGCGAGAGACTCTGAAGCACATGGCCAGATGCCTTACACGACATCGTGGCTCCCTCAGCCGGCAGCTTGATGCCTTCCTCCATATTTTTCAGTCTCCTCCTACCAGGAGGAGAGTGAAAATGATGTCTATCTCCCTTCTCTGATACTGAGCCTTATTGTTAGAACACTGCTCCCTCAATTACAGTGTTCTGTTTTTCTTTAGAATGCTTTCATTCATGAAACTCGAGGGGTTCCTTTTGGAAAGACAGACACAAGAAAGGGTTAATAATTATTTATAAAGAACTTTTCAGGTGTTCTAAATGATATCAATAGAATCTTGAAAACCGTGAGATTAATTGCTTTGTAGCAAGCATCTGACACATAAACGAGAATGATTGAGGGTTTGTATGTACCTGGCACTAAGCCAAGTCCTTTCTGTGGCGTACCTTATTTAATCCTCACAACAAATTCTGTGAGGCAGGTGCCTTTCCTATCTCTATTTTACTGCAGATTAAAGACATTAAATAATATGGCCATAGTTATTAAGAGGTGAGTCTGATGTTTCAACTAATTTTAACAGTTGTATCAAAGTATCACATATAAATCTTCCTTCTTTCCTTTCTTCCTTGGCTCCTCCCTCCCTCCTTCCTTCCTTCTTTCCCTCCCTTCCTCCCCTCCTTTTGGTGTTATGGAGAGTACATATACCATGACCTACTTAATAAAAAAAAATGACATTCAGCTTAAGATGATAATGTGTGTGTTATTTGATCAGTCATGTCCGACTCTTTGTGATGCCATGGACTGCAGCCCACCAGGCTCCTCTCTCCATGGAGTTCTCCAGGCAAGAATGCTGGAGTGGGTCGCCATTTCCTTCTCCAGGGGATCTTCCTGATCCAGGGATTGAACCCAGGTCTCCTGCATTTCAGGCAAATTCTTGACTGTTTGAGCCACCAGGGAAGCAAAGATCCCCTGGAGAAGGGAATGGCAACCCGCTCCAATGTTCTTGCCTGGAGAATTCCATGGACAGAGGAGTCTGGTGGGGTAAGGTCTATGGGGTCGCAAGAGTTGGACATGATTGAGGCAACTTAATATTCTATTATCACACGCGTTTATCATTTAGTGAACAGTAGTAGCTGGCTGGATTTCATCTGCTACATTTTACTCTGCATGTAGTAAAGAAACACGACTATCATCTTATTACATAAGTTACTCAATACAATTGAATTTAGAGATTTTAGTTTTCAATAATACTTCTAATAAAATAAAAAAAAAGCCTACTCAAAATTCATGATATATTATAGAATTTCTTTTTTAACTTGCAACTGTGGGAAACTTTGGAAGCACGTTTCCTCACAGGAGAAGCAGTTGGTCTTTGAATGTATGCCCATTTATATTTCTTACTGCAAGTCATTTACATTTCCATGTTTTAGCTATTGAGTCGTGCTCCTGAAATGTCAAATGCAATTATCATAGTTAGCAAGGGCTGGAAAAAACTTCCCTACAAATATTTTTCCTCAGGAAAGAAGAGACTATTTTTCTGCCTTGTTTGAGCTCAGCAGCCAGAAGCTTCCAGGTCGTATAGCTGTCCTCAAGTCTCCTCACAGACCTTCTTGCGCACATGATCTGCTTTTCTGAACATCTTGTTGGAAATCTGTGTCCCAGGAGGTGAGATATGCCCTGGAAGGCTGATTCTACGTGGAGAATTTCACTTCCATTCAGAGCTCTGGAGACCACCCAACACTCTCCTTGAACAGAATCCAAGCCTCTGGACTGACCTTGGGTTCCTTCAGCCTCACAATGGTTAGAATTCCTGCATTTTGAAAACTATTTTTTCAAGACTAAAAACAACCTCTGAATTTGTACCCACACCTCTGTCCTGCTTTGTTTCAGTTTATCTGTTTAATCTTACACAGGCTATCATATGATTTTTACTTGATCATTTTTACCCAGTAGTTATTTTTACTTACTAATCTGAAGGATTGATGCTTTCGAACTGTGGTGCTGAAGAAGACTCTTGAGAGTTCCTTGGACAGCAAGGAGATCAAATCAGTCAATCCTAAAGGAAATCAATCCTGAATATTCATTGGAAGGACTGATGCTGAAGCTCCAATTCTTTGGCTACCTGATGCAAAGAACCAACTCATGAGAAAAGACCCTGATGCTGAGAAAGATTGAAGGCAGGAGAAGGAGACGACAAAAGATGAGATGGTTGGATGGCACCACTGACTCAGTGGGCATAAGTTTGAGCAAACTCCGGGAGATAGTGAAGGACAGGGAGCCTGGTGTGCTGTGGTCCATGAGGTCACAAAGAGTCAGACATGACTTAGCGTGTGAAGAACAACAACAGCTTTATAAGTTTAGTAATTTCTGGTTTTAAACGCACTTACACCTAGCCTATTTTGTTCTATCTGCTCCATGAGCCTGTGAGTTTGCAGAAAAAATTCTATCAAGTGAGAAACTACAGCCAGGAAGAACGTCAGGGACTAATGTAATGACATGCTCGCTGGTGAAGGAATCAGAGCATCAAGCTTAGAATTTGTAACATCAGGGTTATTGGTCCCGAGACTAGACCATGCTGTTGATATAAAACACTTTCAAAATAACAATTTTCATGAATTGATCCCTTCAGTTACTTTGAGTTTCTGAGGCTTTGCTGTATTGCCAACCCCTTGACTTTGCTGAAATGATTTCAAACTCTGCAATTCATTATGACTACTAGGGCACTGTGATTCCAGCAGCTTCTTAAAGTATGCTTGGCCATAAAGACAGTGTCTTAATGATTTAAGACAAGAATCCTTTATTCCTAAAATAATTCTGCTCACTAATGTGATCAGGGAGTTCAATTTCAGTTTGACAGAGGTTTCAAAATAGAACTTCATGAGGGAAAACTGCAATTAGATATTCCTGGGTAATATTCTTAAGTTTGGGAAGTAGAATATTAATGAGGAGGGGTATTGATTTTATTTTACTTTAATTATACTACATTTGCTGTTCTAGCTGCTGCAGATTGTGAAGCCCTTGATATTTTTACTTTGCCTTCTCTTCTTGTTTGGTAGCTGTTATGAATAAAGGCACAGACTTTTTTGCACTCTGCTGCAGAAGCAACATCAGATGTAATAGACCTGTTGTGAGTAAGCAAATAAAATCCTGAACACAATTCCTTGTACTAGTACTTATTTGCAAAATAGTGTCATAGTCTTTCCGTCTTATCTCTGAAGGCTCTCCTCTGAACTGGAGACCTCTGCGAGATTAGGAATCAAATAGAATAGCAGAAAAATAGCCAGCCCAGTCATTCAAACCTAAATTATTAGCTTCCTTTCAAAGTCTTCTGCAATTTATTTCTTTATCCAGTATTTGGAGATTAAGGATTTCCATTTCGTGGAGGAGAGCGGTTGTCATGAGGCTCCTCCTGGGTGAATGAAAGAAGTGATAGAAATTGTTCAAGAACTGATTCTAGATGGCAATAGAGACTCACATGGGACCTGGCCCTGTTGTTTTTCTGTTACGGAATGTTGTGGATAATAACGATCATTTTGATAACCTCCATTTTCTCAGAAAATGATTGAATTGAAAATATAAGCTTGGAAATTACAGAGTGCTATGTTAAAGCCTTTGGGGGGGAAACTTTATAGAAGTTGGTTTTTCTTTACCTTTGCTATTGGCTGGGTCCAGTCGCGTGTTTGGTGGGAGAGACTAAAATAAAGTGTGTTGATTTCCTCAGGGTCTTACCCCAGTGTCAGTGACCCATAGAAACTTAGACGCTTCAGGTGGGGGAAAAAACCTCTGAATGATCTCCACCTCAGTTTGTGCAGACTCAGTGTGTCTTACGAGAAATCATTGTGGGTACCTGGAGATGTTTTTCAATTCTCCTCCCCCATCCTTAGAGTTTATTAGCCCTCATTCTTCTTCCATTAAATTTCTGCCCAGATAGACTCTGCTCCAGGTTCTATTACTCTTTCTATGCCCACATCATAAAAATATCTTCTAAAGGAAATTGTGCCACATACTAAAACATGGATGCACCTTGAGGACAGTATTCTCAGTGAAATAAGTGAGTCACAAAAGGACAAATACTGTCTGATGCCACTTCTATGAGGTACCTGCTGCTGCTGCTGCTAAGTCGCTTCAGTCGTGTCCGACCCTGTGCGACCCCAGAGATGGCAGCCCACCAGGCTCCACCATCCCTGGGATTCTCCAGGCAGGAACACTGGAGTGGGTTGCCATTTCCTTCTCCAAGGCATGAAAGTGAAAAGTGAAAGAAGTCGCTCAGTCATGTCCTACTCTTTGCAACCCCATGGACTGCAGCCTACCAGGCTCCCCTGTCCATGGCAAGAGTACTGGAGTGGGGTGCCATTGCCTTCTCCATGAGGTACCTAGCATATGCGAATTCATAAAGATGGAAAGTACAGTGGTGGTCTCCAGAGGGCTGGGGAGGGAGATGAGAAGTTGTTGTTTTATGTATACAGACTTTCAGTTTTGCAAGATGAAAAGAGTTTTTTGAAGGTGGAGGGTGGTTGATGGTTGCACAACAGTATGAATGTACTTAATGCCGGGGAACTGCATATTTCAAAATGGTTAAGACGATCAGTTCAGTTCAGTTCAGTTCAGTTGCTTAGTTGTGTCCAACTCTTTGCCACCCCATGGACTGTGGTATGCCAGGCTTCCCTGTCCATCACTAACTCCTGGAGCTTAATCAAACTCATGTCCATCAAAAATGTTATATGTGTTTTACCACAATCAAAAATAATTTTAAAAAATCTATCATGCCATCTGTTGGATCTAGAATTTCTTTCCTCAAGTAGATAGACTCACCTTTTCTAATTGTTACCTACAAAATATTCACCCAGGTACTCAATGCAATTTTAGACTCCAAGTCTAAAATTAATTGCAAGTAAAAGTTAGGATTAATATAGGCTTTCCAGGTAGAGCAGTGGGAAAGAATCCGTTTGCCAATTCAGGACCCTCAAGAGATGTGGGCAAGAGACATGGGTTCGATCCCTGGGTCAGGAAGATCCCTTGGAGTAGGAAATGGCAACCTGCTCCAGTAAGCGTGCCTGGAAAATTCCATGGACAGAGGAGTGTGGCGGGCTACAGTCCATGGGATTGCACAGTATTGTATACAACTGAACGACTAAGCACACACAAAAGTGAAAAAGTCGAAGACTCTATAATCCAAGTCAATATACCGCAGTAAAACTAATTCTCAAGGAATTTTCCTGTTTTGTAATTTTCCTGTCTCTCATCCATACATTCAGTGCATCCCCAAGTCTGGGTGATTTTGCTCTGTGATTTTCCTCCTGAAATAAATCTCTCTGTTCCATCTGCTTTCTATATGTGCCACAAGGGGCCTATACTAGACACCATCTTCTCTGGGGCTCAGGAGGTTTAGCAGAGAAGATGCGATCCCTGCCCTCACGGAGCTTATATTCTTCTCTCTCCTGGGCTCCTGAGGCAACCTCCTAACTGGTCTCTAACTAAGTCTTTTTCAGCTTCTTCTGAGTTGCTTCTTGTACCGGAAGCAATCTTCCTCCATCGTTTCACTAGGCTGGCCTTTCAGGTCTTCTGGCAAAGATACATTTCACAGAGGACCTCTCTCACAATCTTTTCTACCTGTTCCTCCTCCCTCCCCTTCTTCCCTAGCCTCAGGTATGTTGCACTCTTAACCCGTATTTATTTTCTTCAGCACACTTACCACATGATGTCCTTTTCTTATTTGTTTGGTTGATTATTGGCTAGCTCTTCCAGAAGAATAAAGCTCTATGAGGGCAGGGATCTCATCTTCTCTGCTAAACCTCCTGAGCCCCAGTACAGGGTGCAGAACATGGCCGATCTTCAGCGAATTTATTGAATGAACAACAATATATATATTTGTACAACTTTTTGTCTTTCACAGTTTACAGATAATTTCCTTTAATGTTTGAGATACATCATATAGTTCATTGTGATAGCATAGATATTCATGGACTTGAAGAAATTGTGTGTTTGTAGTTTGTTTCAAAGATATTTAATATATAAGACCTTAATAACTAATAATTATAAAAATGAGGAATTGTGTTTTCATAGAAGCAAAGTAGGATCAGCCAGTTGCCAGTTTGGATGTTGCAGAACATTAAGTCTGACATGTGACTGACCACCCTGAGCCTCTTTATGAAAGTTGGGTAATGATAGTGTCTCATCCACTTTAGGGTAGTTATAAAGATTATATTTTTCTATTTCTTATTTGTAGAATGCTTTAACATTTACAGAATGTTTTCTTATTTGTGCCTCATAGCAACGCAGTGAAGTAGGTACAATTATCTGCCTTTTATAGAAGAGGGACTGAATTTCTGAAATTCCAGCACTAGTGCACAGCAAGGGTATGTTCAGGCCGAGGTCCATTGGCTGTGTGTCTGTTATCCTGTCTTTGGCATGACAGCTGCCTGCTTTTAGTACCCAAGCTGAGCGACGGAGATCATCTGAAAGTGTTGTAAAACGATGTATCGTTAGGGTTTTTAATTGTTGTGAGTTTTGCCTGTATAAGTTTGCTGCGTTTTCTTACATGTGAAATGATTAAACACCTGAGCAGTAGACAAAAACACACAAATACATACTCTGTTCTAATTTTTTCATCAGCAATGGCTCAATTGCAAAATTGTATATTTTGCTTGAATGTAGAGAAAAATAAAGAGAAAATAAAGTCACCTACAGTCATTTAACTTTCTGAATTTAACTCTGTCTCTTTCTGTTTGCTGTTTCTGCACATGGTTTTGGCCGTGTGAGGGTATTTACCATGTGATGTTTGTGATTGGAAACATTTATTCACACATATGGAGTCCATCTGCTTCTCCCCAAATGGGCAGAGATGCTACAAAAGTAGGGTAGGTCCTAATGAAGTCATATAATGTGTGTGTGTATGTATGTATGTTTCTATGTCTGTGAGTATGTCTATATGCATATATGTGTATATTTTTACATGCATATATTGTTTATTGAAACATTTTTTTATTTTATACTGCAGTATAGTTGATTAACAATACTGTGTCAGTTTTCAGTTCGGTTGCTCAGTCGTGTCCGACTCCTTGCGACCCCATGAACTGCAGCACGCCAGGCCTCCCTGTCCATCACCAACTCCCAGAGTCCACCCAAACCCATGTCCATTGAGTCGGTGATGCCATCCAACCATCTCATCCTCTGTCATCCCCCTTCAGTCTTTCCCAGCATCAGGGTCTTTTCCAGTGAGTCAGTTCTTCGCATCAGGTGGCCAAAGTATTGGGAGTTTCAGCTTCAGCATCAATCCTTCCAATGAATATTCAGGACTGATTTCCTTTAGGATGCACTGGTTGGATCTCCTTGCAGTCCAAGGGACTCTCAAGAGTCTTCTCCAACACCACAGTTCAAAAGCATTAATTTTAGG
Source organism: Budorcas taxicolor (assembly GCF_023091745.1). Lineage (NCBI taxonomy): Eukaryota > Metazoa > Chordata > Mammalia > Artiodactyla > Bovidae > Budorcas > Budorcas taxicolor. Next base: position 73,655,690 of record NC_068921.1, read on the forward strand.
TGTTAGTTTTAGGTGTACAGCAAAGTGATTCAGTTATACATATAAACATATCTATTGTTTTTCAAATTCTTTTTAGTTGTTACAGAATATTGAACAAAGTTCCCTGTGCTATACCGTAGGTACGTGCATGCATGCTAAGTCGCTTCAGTCGTGTCCAACTCTTTGCAACCCCATGGACTGTAGCCCACCAGGCTCCTCTGTCCATGAGATTCTTCAGGTAAGAATGCTGGAGTGGGGTGCCATGCCCTCCTCCAATACAGTAGCCCCCCATTACACACATTTTATACACACACACACATATAGTAGGTCCTTGTTAGTACATATATGTATATACACATACGCACACACACAATGTGGGTATATGATACATATATACTCATGTGTGCATATGTATTTTATGTGCATATGTTGTATGTATGCATATAATGTGTATACATGTATATACACAAATACAGATACATACATGTGCATATGTACATGTATATAGTTATATGTGCATATATATATGTGTATATATTTTTTTCCTCCTGATGAACAAACTAGCCTTGCTGTTTTTCTTGAGGCATCACCTTCCATCTGTGCAGTGAAAACAGAGGAGGTCCTCCGAAGTATATTCCGTTTGTGAAAAGAGAAAGAGGAAAGGTAAACAGGCTTAGAGCACAAAGAATACAAGCTCCATCATCTCAGGGTCACAGTCTGAGGAAGGTGGCGCTCCAGGGATGTCACTGGAATTTGCTCCATCGGGTCTGCTGGAGCAGCAGGACTCCCGAGTGCAGTAGCACGCGTGGCTGTAGACAAGGATCGAATGTTTCTCTCACCTGTCTCTAGTGACCTTTCTCCTGCTGAGCCGCGTGGCACACATCCACAAGTTTAAGCTTTGACTTTCCATTGTCATGCACCCGGCGGTTATACTGTGGATGGGTCTTGCAAGTTTGATGTGATTCAAAGTAGTGCCTGGATGCCTTCCACTATGGAGACCTTTGTATGTGGGTATAAAACACCCTAGGATTTAAAGCTTTATCTAAAGATATTTGAAAATCCAAGTAAATTGTGCCCAGTAGACTATTTTCTATTATGTTTGACTCTGCGGGCCAATATGTAAAACACTTTTCTGAGAAAAGCTACTCCCCCTGCCCCCAAATGTTCCTTTAAATATCTATTTCTGATCAGCCTTTCTGATAGATAGGTTCCCTTTCCTGTTTTATAGGTCTAAGTGTGAATTCTTATAACTCTCAGTGTGTGTTCTTCACCTTTATTCACAGTGGACCAATGGAGCCATTTTTTAGTTTATTGTCCTTCAAGTTCAAGGATGCTGCTGTCTGTGATGATGCTTGTGCTGTGGGTGGATGTGACTGAAGAGGCCACTGTGATTAACCATTTCTGCGATGTACTTTGCTATGAAAACTGTTTCTCAGCTTGTGGCACAGGGCCCTCTTGGCTATGATCAGATCTGATTTACCGGGGGTCCTGGCTTTCATTCTCATGATCTGTCTAGCACTGCTGCTGCAAGGGAGGCATCCTAACATGTTCTGTGTCTTGGTGGTGGCGGCAGCGGCTGCTTATCACTGGTTTGCAGGGATAAACATGCTCTTTGAGGTTGTTCTTCAGTGTGCTTTTAAAACACTTTTCTGCTGCCTTTTGTACTTGCCTGAATTCTGTTCACCTTGCAGCAGCTTCTGCGATATCACATTTCTATCCAATATCTGGTGAAGAGTAAGTATACTGCTGAGAACACCACTTCCAAGCTGATCAAATGATTAGGGACATAAATAACTGTCATCCGCTGAGTACTTTCTAAATGCAGTACTGGGCATCTTACCTATGCTATCTCATATATTCTTTGCCAGAAAGGCAAGGCATTATCCCCATTTTACAGGTAAGGAAATTGAGGTTCAGCATCAGTTTGCTCAATATATTCCAGTTTGTACATTTACACTTGCAAAATCAGTTCAGGACCCAGGTCTGTCAAGACACTGAGGCCCAACTTCCCATGATGACAGTGCCCCATGGCTTATGGGTTATATAATCGGTTCTGGCACTTGGTTGTTGGCTATACGACTCTCTGTAGTTTAAGCATGACCAGTTTGCAAGACTCTAACTGTGTTATTTATGGCAGATCTACACCACCTTGACGCACTGTAGATCTGACACCAGGAAGTGCCCTTTGAACGGTAGATCAATGCCATGTTGGTGTCCTAGTCTGTCTGCCAGTCTGCTGAAGGACACATTGACATTTCTGATTTGGCTGGCTACTTCTTTATCTGTCAAGCTGTTGTCAAAGCACTTGTTCCCCAGGTAGCAGAATTCGGGGACAATTTCTTTCTTTCCATTGATAATGAACACCTGTAAATGAGTTTACATTCTTCTAAGCAGGGGTTGGTATCTAGGCTGATTTTCTTCTGGCAACTGCCAGCTTTTAGCAATTCAAGTTCTAATCATTTCATTTGCTGAGTGTTGCTGGTTAGAAGTGAATTTCTTACCGTATATATGGTAGAAAACAAGTATATACCTATTTTCTGCTGTGCCCTCTTCCTTCTGCAGCTCTGGGTCATGGGAGTTGCATCTGGCCCACATCCCTGGGGTAATCATCTCTCTCAAGTGATGCTGACCATCTATTATGTTTCATTTAACAAACTTTAGACAGTGAGACATTGTGTTTTATATAGGGCTATAGTTTAGTAAGTATGGTGATCATAGTAATTTTCAGATAAAGCTGGATATCAGTCCTCATTATAATTTATATAGAATATTGGTTTTGCTTCAAAATCAAAGTAAAATTTCTAGAAAATATAGTAAGACTTTAATTAAGCTTCTTAATCTTTTTTTTGAGTCATTTTCCTTAAAACAGAAATAATATAGACAGCTCTTATTTGCTGTGCTCACTCAGTTGTGTCCAACTCTGCAACCCCATGGACTGTAGCCTGCCAGGATCCTCTGGCTAAGGAATTTTCCAGCCAAGAATACTGGAGTCAGTCACCATTTCCAACTCTAGGGGATCTTCCCAACCAAGGAATCAAACTGAAGTCTCCTGCTTCTCCTGTGTTGGCAGGCAGATTTTTTTTTTTTTTTTCTTTAACCACTAGTGCCACCTGGGAAGCCCATGATTATTTGGACACAGTTAAAGAAAGGGCTTCCCTGGTAGCTCAGCTGGTAAAGAATCTGCCTGCAATGCTGGAGACCCTGGTTCATTCTGGGTTGGGGAGATCCCCTGGAGAAGGGATAGGCTACCCACTCCAGTGTCCTTGAACTTACCTGGTGGCTCAGATGGTAAAGAATCCACCTGCAATGTGGGAGACCTGGGTTCTATCTCTGAGTTGGAATGATCCCCTGGAGGAGGGCTGGCAACTCTCTCAAGTATTTTTGCCTGGAGAATCTCCATGGACAGGGGAGCCTGGTGGGCTACAGTCCATGGGGTCACAAAGAGTTGGACATGACTGAAGTGACTCAGCACACACACACACTGCCATCTGAGCGACTGAGAGTTTCAGTTTTTTTCATGCATGCTTATGGCCCTTTGTGTTATTGCTTTCTACTCAAACATCACTCATACATTTAAAAAAAATCTGTTATACTTTTGGTGGAAACATATAAGTCCTACTTTCTTAGCAAATTTCAATTATACAATACAGTGTTATCAGCTGTAGTCATCATGCTTTACATTAGATCCCCAGACCGTGTTCATCTCATAGCTGAAAGTTTATATCCTTTTTCCAACCTCCCAATTTTCCCTACTTCCAGTCCCTGGCAACCATTTTTCTACTCTGTTTCGCTGACAGAGGGTGAGATGGTTGGATGGCGTTATTGACTCAATGGGCATGATTTGAGCAAAGGGAGATAGTGAAGGACAGGGAAGCCTGGGGTGCTGCAGTCCATGGAGTCATAAAGAGGCAGACACAACTGAGTGATTGAACAGTAACAACTCCCTGTTTCTACAAATTTACCTTTTTATTCTTTCAAAGATTCTACGTAGAAATGATGCCATGTAGTGTCTTTCTCTATCTGGCTTATTTCACTTAGCATTGCCGTGAGGATTAGATGAGATAGTGAAAGGCTTAGAAAATTGCCTGACAATTATTACTACTATTATCATTAGTAAAACTAGAGACTTGACTATTTTCACCAAGGGTTATAATGTCAATCAAATATGATAATTTTTCAAAGGCAATATTAATAGTAAACAAGTATAGGAATATATTTAGTTTAATGACTTGAAAAGGTTGGGAAGAAGTGAAAAATGGGACAATACATGGAAAGCTAAAGTGTTTCTGAGCTCTCCCAGAAGTATTATGACCCTCAAGAGTCTTCAGAGAGGCGACTTCTCTAGCAGTCCAGTAGTTAAGACTTCACCTTCCAATACAAGGGACGCAGGTTCAATACCTTGTTGGGGAACTAAGATCCCAAATGCTGTGTGGATGTGGCCAAAAAAAGAGTCTTCTGAAAGGCCTTGGACTTCTGCTTCCTTCAGCACTGCTCCTCTCTCAGCGGATTGCAGAAACACCAAGTCCATTACTTCCGCCACGGCAGCCCGCTCTCTAGTACCCCTCCTGGTTCTTCTGATGTGTTTGGCTCCAGGTTTCTGTTTAGAGCTAAATAAGAGAAGTCAAGGTTGTCATGTCCCAGAGATCTTCCTTAAGTTTTAGGTAAACTCAGTGGATTTTCCCACCTCTATTTTGTCATTAACCAAGATGCTCATGTTTTTATTGCTGGAGTAGAATCATCTAGTCAGAGCTTATGGGAATCAGAAGGAACATTGATCCACGGTTCGATTCCATTCCAGCATTTTTAAGTTCCCACTGGGTACTTTAGTCTATATTTCTTGCAGATGTCAATACGCTGGTATAAATAACTAAGGGAGGGAATAAGTAGTTGAGTCAAAGCAGAGGTACAAAAAGTGAAGGGAACTTTGGTGTAAGCTTTCTGAGAGAGCTGTGAAACAGGGGATGGTGATGCTAAGGATAAACAAAAGGGCTGAACTCTCCAAATGGCAATCGATTGAAAGAGGTCAGAGACTGTGTTGTGGGTATGTTCAAAATGTAGGATGGTGTGGAGTATGGGCATACTTTTCAAAATTGGAGATGTTACAGATTTTTAACAGGGCATTAGGGGAGGAGAGAGAGAGAGTTGAAAACAATAATGATCAAGCCCATGTCTTTGTGTTGGCAGTTGCTTTGGTATTACCTGAGCCTGCATTGTATTAAGTGCACAGGGCATTTAGAAAGAACGGTATTGGAGTTTCTTATGGGATTTCATTAAGACCCTTCCTAGCCGTCTTATTATTTTGGAAATTGAATAAAGCCTTTCAGGACACCAGAGCTAATTAATACACTTGGTAATCTGCTACTTCATTAAGTGTAAATCCTTGAGGAGCCCCTGAAGCTTCAAGATGTGCATTCTAGGAATAATTTTGTTGCTTTCCAGTAATAGTAACAGTAGACATGAGCGGTTGACATTGACAGTGTGCTGGGTCCTGGGCTCAGAGCTTTATACAATTCCCCATTAATCCTCACAGCAATCCTATTTGGAGAATTTCCCCAACCCGTTTCAAAAGCCTTGTTCCCCTTATTTGCTGCCATCTTGCTACAAACATATTACAGTTGTTTCCCTGGTGTCCTCATCTCATTATGTATATGAAATTGTAAAATGAAGAGGGGACCCAAAACTCTGCTTGCAGGAAATGTATTGTGTCTGCCTAAACCCAATGGTCATGAAACGAAAGCAGAAAGTGAAAGGTAAAGAGACAGAATACATCTGAAGATATTTAGTCCTGGTCTCTGAATTTTTCAAGTAATTCCTTTGATGTATTTTGTCAATTATAAACCCAGAGAAATATGGAGATCTTTATTTCCTAGGCTTATCTTTTTGCCCAGAAAATTAATCTTATTATGTTCCTCTTATTTCTGTTAATTCCCCTTAGCCTTTCTTATAACAATTATCTATCATTCCTATTAGGTAAATTGATCCCATTTCCAAACTTTAATTAACATTTTGTTATTGATCAAACTTGGAGGTCATGTGCTACTCATGGAATTAATGTGAATATTATGTGCGATGGTTATTTTAAAATGCAATTGTATCGATTTCAGATATAAAACCATTACTTCCTTCAAGAGAGCAATGTGCTGGGTGAAAAATGATGCCTTCAACGCTACCAGTTCAAGATGTGTCTGCCAGTTTCAAGGATTTTCATTTTGAAATGTCAAAACTAAAAAGGGAAACAAAAATAACATTAACAGAGCCACGTAGGAAATTATATTATTTGAGGATGTCAAATTGGAAGATGGAACATGTTTTTTTGCAGACTTCTCTGCTGCCTGAAAATAGCAATGAATAACAGAGAAAATCTTTAATGCCATCTTTGAGCTTCTGCTTGATAAAAAAAACTACTGTATAGCTTCGAAGGTTTAAAAAAAAACAACCAACTCTTTGCAGAAATAGTTTATCCTTTCCAGAGCATCTTCTCGTCTCTGTGCATAAGTGCACTCCCAGTGGCATGCTTAATCCATCTTCACAGCCCTACATATCTTCAAGTGTGTGCATAAATTCTGTCAGGAAGGAACTACGACCTCATTGTGAATAACTGCAAGCTGCACTGTGTGTGGGTCTTGATGTAAAACATGGCCCCAGATGATCACTCTGTACTTAGTTTTTTAGGGTTATAAGGTTGGCTATGAGCTCCTCGCCATGCTGGTCAACATCACTGAATGTTTGCTGTAGAGCGGATGCCTGAAAAACATCCCTTGGTCCATTTCTATAAATTCTCCTCCACCCCCCAGTGGCTCCAAGTGTTCAAAGACAGCATAAGTTACTGCAACCTCTGTGCCTCAGTTTCCTCCTGTGCCAAACAGGGATATTATTTTATCTCACAAATAAAGTTATTATGAGATTAGCTGAAATAAAGCACCCAGAACATCCTGAACAGAGTGCATGGCACCTAATCAAATATGCTCTCAAATGTTAGTTTAAGGCAGGTTTTTTTTTTTTTTTTTGCTTTGCTTTTAAGAACAGGCTCCTTGAGTTCATCAATCTCAGGAACAAATGATTTCTTTCTATTTTTGTGTGTGCTTTTACTGTGTGCATTTTCCTGAAGTAGAAGGCATAATTCTGTAGTCTTCCAGTAAACTTCTGAGAGCATAGATGTGAGTGAAAGTGAAGAATGATTTAGAGTATGGAGTGTCACGCTGGGTCAGCACATTAACTGCTTGCTCTCCGCAATCCATGGAAAAGGCTGAGAAAGCCACCACCGGGGCCCCGCAGAAGAGCTAGGGCCACCCACCCTCCCACCTTTCTGTTCAGATCTGTCCTCGTATCTGGTCTTTGTTCTTCTCATCACTCTGGTTTCTTAGCTGCTCTGTCCCGCTTTGCCTCACCTGTTTGGATTATCCATCTATCACCTGCTCAGTCGTGTCTGACTCTTTGTGACCCCGTGGACTGTAGCCCACCAGGCTCCTCCATCTTTGAGATTTTCCAGGCAAGAACACTGGAGTGATTTGCCATGCCCTCCAATAGAGGATCTTCTAGACCCTGGGATAGAACCCGAGTCTTCTCCTGTATTGCACGTGGATTCTTTACTGCTTGAGTCATCGGGAAGCCTGTTTGGATTACGGCTCGTGTATATTTATGTTGGCTGTTAGATTTTTTAAAAAGCTTACTTAGCTGTGCTGGGTCTTAGTTGCAGCACACAGAACTCTTCCCTGCAGCATTTTGGGATCATTGACGAATGACTTGCTAGGTCTTGAGGACCACGTTGAGAGTGGTTGGTGATAGAGCGGGCTTCCTTTGTGGCTCAGCTGATAAAGAATCCACCCGCAATGCAGGAGGCCTGGGTTCGATCCCTGGGTCGGGAAGATCCCCTGGAGAAGGGAAAGGCTACCCACTCCAGTATTCTGGCCTGGAGAATTCCATAGACTTTATAGTCCATGGGGTCACAAAGAGTGGGACACAACTGCGTGACTTTCACTTTCACTTTTCACAGCTCAGAGCAGGGACTTGGGAAGACAATAGCGAATGTTCCTCCCTCCCCCACCACACAGTGGTGCCGATTGAGGGAGAGCTGTCCCAGGTGGACACCAGAGATTTCTGAGGGACCTTTCTAAGAGGATCATAAGTGGAGTGGAGCTCCACAGATGTAGCAGAAACAGCTGGTTTCCACCTAGTAACCATTTCTCCTTCTTTCTTTATTACAGGACCCCAGTTTTTAGCTCCTCACATTCCTATCTGAGGGGTTTCCCAGGTGGTGCTAGTGGGAAAGAACTCGCCTGTCAATGCAGGAGACATATGAGATGGGGGTTCGACCCCTGGGTTGGGAAGATCCTCTGGAGGAGGTCATGGCAACCCTCTCTAGTATTCTTGCCTGGAGAATCTCGTAAACAGAGGAGCCTGGCAGGCTACTGTTCATGCGTCCACAAAGAGTTGGACATGACTGAAGTGACTAAGCACACACACACACTGCCATCTGAGATGGATGTCTTTCCTCTGGCTTCTTCGTAGCTAGATGGGGTCATGTCACAGTTTGCTTGGTAAGTTGTGAGTGAAGGGCCGTGTGAGGAAACCGAGAACATTGTCTAAAGCAGGGGTCCCCAACCTCCAGGATCTAATGCCTGATGATCTGAGCTGGAGCTGATTTAATAATAATAGAAATAAAGTGCACAATAAATGTAATGTGCATGAACTCTTGTGCCTTCCCTTGTGCCTCCTCTCAGTCATCTTTTCTTTTCCTTTTTTTTCCCTTCTTTCTTCCTTTCTTCCCTTCCCTTCCTCCCAAATCATCTCCTGGTCCATGGAAAAGTTGTCTTTCACAAAACCAGTCCCTAGTGCCAAAAGGGTTGGGGACTGCTGGTCTAAAGGGATCTGACTGACTAGAATGCCCTGTCTCCTTTCTGACATCCCTGCTCCTGGCCTATCACTCAGATGTGATGATCTTGAGGGTGAAAAGCCTCACGTTAGGAAATTGGGTCCCTGGTGACCCAGTACACCGTGGAGCGGTGCTACCAGCCTGGGGCTGCTTCTCTGGGCTACTTTTAGGTAAGAAAGAAGGACACTTCTGTCTTTTTTGTCACTAAATTTATATAACAAAACACAGTTAAGTCTGTGTTAAGTCTACAGCTACACAAAACAGCATCTAGAAGAAAACTATAAAAATATAAGATAGGAGAGGACAGGCACAAGCTGCTGCTGCTGCTGCTGAGTTGCTTCAGTCTCGTCCGACTCTGTGTGACCCCGTAGACGGCAGCCCACCAGGCTCCCTGTCCCTGGGATTCTCCAGGCAAGAACACTGGAGTGGGTTGCCATTTCCTTCTACAATTCATGAAAGGGAAAAGTGAAAGTGAAGTCGCTCAGTCGTGTCTGACTCTTCGCGACTCCATGGACTGCAGCCTTCCAGGCTCCTCCGTCCATGGATTTTCCAGGCAAGAGTCCTGGAATGGGGTGCCATTGCCTTCTCCACCAGGCACAAGGGGCAAGTGCAAATAGGTACCAAAGGCCAGACACCAGAAAATCTTTCCAAGGACCTAGGGTCCTGAGGAAAGTACAGAGGATCTCTGACCACTCAGGAGTCCTGGATATGAAGAGGGTAGGCAAGTACTACCTGTACCCACCACCACTGGGTCAGGACACGGGAGTCAGCGCTAGGCTAGACTCTCACTGATTCATTGTCTGACACCGGAGACCCCTGAGAATAACAGCACTGAGCCCAGCTGTGGGAACTGCCCACCAGATGTGCAAACAATCTGGTGGGCAAAAGGCCTCTGGGCAAAAGGCCCTGTGGCTTGAATGCTTGTATTTGCTCATTGCTCCTGGCTATTACTGCAGTGGACACTAGGAAGATCATAGCCCAGCTTCACACTGTAGCCACTGGGTGGGCACCCAGTGTGGGCCACAGTAGAGTCCCCTCAAACCTGACTGTTCAGTGCTTCTGAACACGATGAAAATGAAAGTACCAGTTGTTCAGTCGTGTTCGACTCTTTGTGACTTCATGGACTGTTGCCTGCCCGGCTCCTCTGTTCATGGAATTCTCCAGGCAAGCATTACTGGAGTAGATTGCCATGCCCTTCTTCAGGGGATCTTCCCGAGCCAGGGATCGAACCCGCGTCTCCTGCATTGCAGACAGATTCTTAACCACATAGCCACCAGGGAAGCCCTTCTGAACGTAATGAGGCTGAGTTTATTCATGCTGCACCGTGCTATTTTCCTTTGATCAGTGGTACAAACTCAAGGCCCTCGGTCACTCGCCACTACCAAGCTATCATCTTCGTGAGCCAGCCCTGCACTCTTCCTTCTCCTTGTTCCATGTCTGTCTCTAGATGTTTTTCTCATCTCCTTGACTTGAACTGAAACCTGGCTGGTCCCCAAGGTCATGGCTTCTCTTTAGCCCTCTCAGTGGTCAGCTGCCAATCATCTCACAGCCTTTATTTCTCCGGGTTAGGAAGTGCCTTCCTTGCTTTGAAACACAATTTTCTGAGCAGTGTTTCTGCACCATCCTGAGGTTCAGGTTGCTCTCTTGCTCTTTCTCTGTGTGACCTCCAGATGGGTCTATATGATTCATGCAGGACAGGTTCACTGACAACAATATGACAGGTAATCTAATATGTTTGATAAGTAGATGATGGAAACTATCTTTGGCTTTTAGGGCCAAAGTATGTCTAAATACAAGGAATATGTAAATTAGTTTGCTTCACTGAGTTCAAATAGAGCTTTGGCTACAGGCAAATGCATTCATATATGTTGTTGAACAACTGTAGTGAAGGTGAGATTTTGTGTACAGGGTAGAGATTGCTTTATTTGAGAAAAGAACAACCACGAAAGATCTCTGGATAGTTACATATTTTCTCTGGGATCTCAAGTATATTGTTTTTAAAATTAATTATAAGCTCACTGGATGGGAATTAGTGGGCTATTATGTGGCCAAGTGCCTAGTCAGCATTAATTCATTTTCATAACTGAGTGTTAGCTATAAAGAAATGAGAATCATTAAACATCTATTGATTTTTTTAAGCTTGTGATTTCTGCTTTGCTTCTGTGTGTATCATTTTATTTTTAATTTTAGAAGCTAGACTATATTTGTTCTAAGACAAGGCTGAGACTTTCGTAAATTGTAATATATGTCACCTGAAATGTAGAAGCTTGGCTTACCAGGAAAACAACCCCCTGACAGCCTTACTCAATTTTGGTAGAGAAAAGCCTAAGAATGCCCATTGGTTACCCTGAAGTCCAAAGACATGCAGATTCTGATTTCCTGGTTCTTTGAATAGCTTGCTAGCAGCTTGAAGGAGAATAGGATTACAATTAAACTTTCTCAAAGTAGCAGACTTCTGTGTCTGTTCTAGGAGGTCAGACTGATTTCTGACACCAAAACTGAATTACATTCATGTGTTTCAAGTCTCCAAACAAAACATCTTTAAGAACTACAGACTATGCCTCGTTCCTTGTTGTGTGTTAGTCGCTCAGTCATGTCTGACTCTTTGCGACCCCATGGGCTATAGCCCTCCAGGCTCCTCTGTCCACGGGATTCTCCCAGCAGGAAGGCTAGAGTGGGTTGCCATTCCCTTCTCCAGAGGACCTTCCTGACCCAGGGATTAAACTCGCGTCTCTTGCATTGGAAGCAGATTCTTTTCTGTCTGAGCCACCAGGAAAGCCCTGAAAGTGAAAGTCGCTCAGTGGTGGCCAACCCTTTGCGACCCCATGGACTATACAGCCCATGGAATTCTCCAGGTCAGAAGACTGGAGTGGGTAGCCAGCCGTTCTCTTCTCCAGGGGATCTTCCCATCCCAGGAATTGAACCCAAATCTCCTGCATTGCAGGCAGTTTCTTTCCAGCTGAGCCACCAGGGAAGCCCAAGAATACTGGCGTGGGTAGCCTATCCCTTCTCCAGAGGATCTTCTTGACCCAGGAATCGAACCGGGATCTCCTGCATTGCAGGCGGATTCTTCACCAACTGAGCTATTAGGGAAGCCCTTATATTGTTGATGATAGTGTCCAAATCTATATTCTGAGATTATTTTTTTGTGTCAAGAGGATGAGATGGTTGGATGACATCATCAACTCAATGAGTTTGAGCAAACTCTGGGAGATAGTGAAGGACAGGGAAGCCTGGCGTGCTGCCGTCCATGGGGTTGCAAAGAGTCGAATACGACTTAGTGGCTGAACAACAACAGTAATATAAACGAGTAGTAATTATGTTGCTGTTATTAAGCTCTGGGATTTTTGATGTGGAGGATAAGTATTGAGAGATACCAGATCAATGAGATGAATTAAAGCTCTGTGGTCCTGACTTTAAAGTGAAAGTATCATCGTGAACTTGTGAGGTATTTTGTGTGTATATATGCATGTATTACTAGCTCTCTCCTCTGGAAAACTACGGAAACAATGACGAATCCAGTAGCCATGAGCAACCCCAGGGCCTAGCTTGTTGTTTCTAAACACCATGTTTCACTAAAATGAAAGAATTTCTTGCAAAAAAAAGAAGTTGATTCCTGGTCAAGGGTAAGAAATGGCTTTCCAGGTGGCACAGTGGTAAAGAACCCTCCTGCCAATGCAGGAGATGTAAGAGATGCAGGTTTGAGCCCTGAGTTGGGAGGATTCCCTGGAGGAGGAAACGGCAACCCACTCTAGTATTCTTGCCTGGAAAACTCCATGGACAGAGTAGCCTGGTAGGGCTGCAGTCCATGGGGTCAAAAAGAGCTGGATGTGACTGAGCACACAGACCCAAGAAGTATAGAAGATGAACCTACAATATCTTGTCATTCTAGAAAGCAAGGAAGCTATCAAAGACCATCAAAAGGGTTCTAGGCCAACTTGTTTAGGTGCCTGCTGGACAAAGCTAGGATGGTTTACACATCAAAAAGAACAAATAAATTTAAACACATCAAATACATTTAAATCCATGGATTCATAATAAAACAAACAATTCTCCCCACCAGAAATCCCCCAAGTTCATGGATCATCTTTGTAGTATATAAAACTCATCTTTGAGGAAACTGTTGGATAAAGGAAAGAATTGGCTTTCACTTTCTTATATAAAAAGTTCCCCAGGATAATCACATATTTGATGCGAGGAAGCTTATTTTTATAGACATACTCCAGATAATAAGTGAAGAAGGAATGCTAGAATAAGAATATCATCTTTATGCAATTCTAATGAATGAATTGGTATAGGTTATCAGTGACTGCTAACTTTGTAAAAAGAGATAATCAGACATTATATACCTCCTGTTGAAAGCATACACACTGTGTTTGAAGTGGTCTTACCAAAGAAAAGAAAAAAAAAAGAACCAGTAACAGATCAAGCTTTCAATAATTCTATCAATATGTAAGATATGCCAACAGTAAAGGAATATGTGAAGTGACTCCATGGAGAGGCAGTCAGTAAAATCCAAATTTTGAGAATCTGTACAGGACAAACAAGGTGATTTCTTCAAGAAATATGAAAGTCAGGAAGGAAAAAATAGACAGGAAATCTATAGACTATAAGAAACCAAGAGACTTATCCACCAATTATAGTGTATACTCTTCTCTGATAGTGCAGATGGTAAAGAATCCATCTATAATTCAAGAGACCTGGGTTTGATTTCTGGGTCAGGAAGACCCTTGGAGAAGGGAATGGCTACCCACTCCAGTATTCTTGCCTGGAGGATCCCATGAACAGAGGAGCCTGGCAGGCTACAGTCCATGGGGTTGCAAAGAATTGGATATGACTGAGCGATTGCACTTTCACTTTTTTTTCATATTCACATGTACTCATTTCCTCAAGTCCTCCTCAAGTCTATGCTCGAATGTCACATTCTCACAGTTTGCCTGCCCTGACCCTGATTCCCCAGGTGGCGCTAGTGGTAAAGATCCTACCTGCCAGTGCAGGAGATGTAAGACATGAGGGTTCGATCCTTGGGTTGGAAAGATCCCCTGGAGGAGGGCGTGGCAACCCATTCCAGTATTCTTGTCTGGAGAATCCCATGGACAGAGGAGCTGGGCAGGCTACAGTCCATGGAGTCACAAAGAGTTGGGCATGACTAAAGTGACTTAGCAGGCAGGATCTTGACTCCCCAGCCAATAGTTACAACTGGCCAACTTTCTCCCTGTTCTCCCCAAACCCTGCCACACCCAACCTTCCTCATTCTGCTTTATGATTTCATTTTGTCATGTTACTTCCCATATTACAACTATATTATTTTCCTATTTACTCCATCTTCTGCTTTTATAGTCTTCCTCAAGCTACATAAGGACAAAGATCTTTGCTCACTAATATATCTCAAGTATCTAGAGGATCGCATGGCTGTGTTTACTGAATGGGTGACTGCAGAGTATATGTCATGTCCCATTCACGATGCCTCACATTTGGATTCCTCACAAGTTACCCTTTTGTTTGGTATGTGATCTCACTTTGCTTTGGACTGTAACTGTCATTCATTCCCAGCTTGATCCCACAATCCCCTTCTCGTGTGTGTTCTGGGGTTACCCATGAATGGGTCTGTGAGGCCAGAAAGCCCAGGCCAAAAACTTATGGCTGCAAGTTCATGGCGGGTGGCCGTGGTATACTGCCTGATTATCTCTGAGATTAGAGACTCAGTTGATAAATGACAACCTGCCAAGCATCTATTACCGCATCCCAGCGGTGCATGGGCTGGGGGCGCATCCCTCAGACTGCTGTATTGCAGATGCACCTGCTTCACTCTGAGTTCTGGCGTGTCTCAGAATTTCTGATGATGGCAGCTAAATAGATGGAGCGATTTGGGACCTGATGTAAGGGGCAACAATCCTTGTCTAAAAGGAAGCTTGGCCTGTAAAATGGCATCATCAGAATTTCAGATGAGAGCTGATCTGCTTTCCAATTAGTTTCCCTTTCAAATTTCTAAATCCCTCGCATGGAGGAAGCCATCCTAGATTAGGCTGGTTGGAATAATGATATCTTCCACCCCAGGTTTTTGTGACTAATATTGATCTCTACTTGTGAAATCCACAAGAAATGCAACGAAATAGAAACATTTAGAAATTGATATAGAAAGTGAAAATCCATCATTTTTATGGAGAGTTGTGTTTTGGTGCCGTTGCATGAATAATGCTGCATTAATGTTTAATTCCTGTTGCACAGGATTGCTCCAGTGCTCCAGGTACATGGCTCTGTGAACTGCAGAGTACGTTGGTGTTAGCACTATTCTTGGAGTGTGAGCTTCAGATCTGAAAGGAAAGATACTAAATAATGAGCTGAGGACTCTCTGCATCACTTTCTTTTATAGCACTTGGCAAGTACCATGTGGAAACTATATGAATGCTTTTTCATGAAATTGATGAAGCTGGGTATTTAATATTTATTAGATAATAAGAGTAGCACAGTTTCATTTCAGGTTTTAATATAAAATAGATTTCCATCTATATATTCATTGAACTGTGAATGTACAGAAATACTTGTTTGAATATGTATATGTATATACAAACAGATTATTTATGCCAAATACTGGATGGTTGTATCAAAGGAATTGTGACCTTCAAATTAAGAATTTGTGTGTTGTGAAATAAAGTGAAGCATTTAGTTAAAATTAAAATTGTGATGAATTTAAACATCCAAACCATCTTAATATAGATCTGTTTTTAAAATAAGCCCTCTAAGATTAACACCTGCATATTGCTGAGTTACCATGGCACATTGCAGTGGCTATAAAAGATTATTTCATCCCCTACCTAAATCCTCTTTTTAATGTCTTTTAAAAAATGAATTGACCTGACAGTAGTGAAACCTGTTATAATGAATCACATCAGAGAACTACATTTTAATGCCTGATGCCCCATCACACGATTAGAGGGGTAAAGGGGAAATGCACTTTCCTTATTCTCGTATCCATCTAAAATTTCTGATCAAAGGTTTTAATGCTTTCTGCCTACTATCCTCTCTGCAATCTACTTCTTTATGTAATTGCACTGGTTTCTTCAAATGCCTTGGTCCTTATTTCCTGTGCTTATCATCTACAAGCATCTACACCAGTGTCCCATCCCTAAAGGATGTTACGTGTCATCTCCTCCACCCCGTGGTGCTTTGGCACCTTGCTCATGCCTTATGATACTTTGTGCTTCAGCATTCCTGATACAACTCTGTGATATTCATTTGGAGCAGCCATCCCCATTCATCTACCACAGCTCCTTCCAGGATTCCTCTAAGAGGCAGATAACTCTGATCTGTGTGACTTTCTTTCCATCATCTTTTCCATCCCAAGAGCTCTCAGGGAGTTTTCACTTTTCAGAATTTTAGGAACCAGTCTCAAAGGTTAGAGAGTCTAATCCTGCTTGATTTGCTGGGCATTTAAAACTGACTTGCCCGTTGAGGGAATTACTCAGGTCACCGGAATAGAAAACCTGGAACAGTTTCTGGAGAAGACTCAGTTCTGCTCTTTATCATCATACCTCTCTGACTTTTTAGAGATCTTTTTTGGCACTTGATCAGCTCCAAGGTGATACTAGAAGGTGAAAAATTCATTATATTTAATAGGTTATGGAGAAGGCTGAAGAGACTGATCAATGATAAAGCCCTCCACCCATTCATCCAATTCATTCATATTCATTTACTCCTTTATTCATTCATTCACTCTTTGTCTCCTATGGTGCCAGCCATATTTCTTCTTATACAGGCATTTGGGGCTTAATCCTTTCTTTTAATATAAGCCCCAATCCTATTACACTATCTTAGTAAGATTTAGTCTTTTTTAAAGTTAATTCATTTCTACCATCTGCTTTCTCTACTTCCAAATTAGAGCCTCACACCCCTTCTTACTGGGACTGCTTTCTCGCGAGCTAACTTGCTGATGTGAGAATGGTGCTTTAGGCCATATTCTGTATGTCAGAAACCTTCGATGACGCTTAGAGGCAAACATGGGCAGTGAATTTAGTCTTGTACACTTTCTTCATGAAGCTGAGTTCAAAGTAGGGTTCAAATTTAAAGCAGCTGAAAATGCATAAAAGTAGGAAATACTACACAGAATTCCACCTCATTTTTGGTCTTGTATGAAGAAATGAAATAAACCAGAATCCATATGCTGCTGCTTAGCTGCTTCAGTCATATCTGACTCTGTGCGACCCTCGGACTGTAGCCCGCCAGGCTTCTCTGTCCATGGGATTCACCAGGCAAGAGTACTGGAATAGGTTGCCATGCCCTCTTCCAGGGGATCTTCCCAACCCAGGGAATAAACCTGGGTCTCCTGCATTGCAGGTGGATTCTTTAGCACTAAGCCACCAAGGAAGCCCTATACATCCCTTTAATCCTACATCTCAGAGATTACTGTATATAGTATTCATATTCACAAATACTGTACTTGGTAATATACTATTTGTGTATAATATAATATGGCATGTGGGGCTTAGTCATGTCTGACTCTTTCCAGTCTCTTGGACTGTAGCTTGCCAGGCTCCTTCTTCCATGGAATTTTCCAGGCAAGAATAGTGGAGTGGGTTACCATTTCATTCTCCAGGGGTTCTTCCTGACCTAGGGATTGAACCCAAGTCTTGAGTGTCTTCTCTACTGGCAGGTGGATTCTTTACCACTAGCACCACCTGGGAAGCCCCTTATATAATATATAACATTTATATTCAATAAATACTTTATTTTGCAGGCAGATTTATCTGCAAGAAAAAAATATTTATCTTGCAGGTGATTCTTTACCAGCTGAGCCACAAGGGAAACCCAAGAATGCTGGAGTGGGTAGCCTCTCCCTTCTGCAGATTGTCCCGACCCAGGAATCGAACTGGGGTCTCCTGCATTGCAGGTGGATTCTTTACCAGCTGAGCTATCAGGGAAACCCATTTATATTCTATAAATACTCAATATATAGTATTTATATTCATGTTGTTTAGTTGTCATGTCCGACTCGTTTTGCAACCCCATGGACTGTAGCCCACCAGGATCCTCTGTCCATGGGATTTCCCAGGCGAGAATACTGGAGTGGGTTGCCGTTTCCTTCTCCAGGAAATCTTCCCAACCCAGGGATTGAATCCACATCTCCTGGATTGGCAGGTGGATTCTTTACCACTGAGCCATGAGGGGATCCCCATTTATATTCATATCCATTTCTTAAAGTGTTGCATAAGATTTTAAATCATAAAAGAAGCAAGGTTAGATATTTGTGTCTATCAAAAGGAGCCCAGTTGAGTAAGTTTGAATACATTCATATAGTGAACTATTATGTGATACTTAAAAGAGGGTGGTATTGTATAAGCTACTATACCTAAAATAGATAAGCAATCAGGATTTACTATATAACATAGAGAACAATATTCAATATCTTGTAGTAACCAATAATGGAAAATAGTCTGAAAAATACACATAACTGAATCACTTTACTGTTTATCTGGAACTAGCACAATACTGTACATCAGCTCTACCTCAACAAAAAGAGTTAAATGGAAAAAAGAGGGTCGTTTTTGGCTTAAAAGTAAGTTTCACATTAGTATGCATCATAAGATTTAATTTTGGTTAAAAATATGCATATAATACAAATCATTTCAAAAGCATAGATGATACACACCGAGCCACTGAAATAGTTTTATCTGTTGCTTCATTTTTTGAATATTTCAAAAGTATATATTACTTTTATAATTATAAAATAATAAAATATTAAAGTGCCCTCTTCCACATCTTATTTTTTATTTCCCTTCAGCAGTCAGTCATGCTAAATACATTGGTCCTCAACTTGCATTTTTCACTTAATACATCATAAAAAAAATCATCCTTTTCATGGCTGCCACTCCTTATACGTCACTCCTTATTGAATCGTTTTGCTATCGGTGGACTTACTGGCCACGTTTAGATGTCAGTTGCAATGTTTCACAAAGCATTATTGTCTAGATAGGCACATATCTAAGCAGTTATTTCTGTAGGATGAATGATCAGAAATAGAGTTGCTAGAAATATACAGTTAACATTTTAATATCCTTCCTAATTTTCTAGGATTCAATTGATTCCTCAGAGACTAAGTAGTTTCAAGTCTTTTAGGAAATATTTTCTTTCCTTTTGATGATTATGCCGATTGTTGTTGGGGCCGAAGAATGAGTACTTCTATTTTTATTTAATGTGGTTGAGTTTGAAAGGAACTGCTGTGTAAGGATAGCATATGATTTTCATTTTATGTTTAACTCAAAACACAACATTCACCAGTGTTAAATGGTAGCAGTCCTTTTATTTGTTATTATTATAAATAATGTACTTTGATATCCTTAGCTAAAAGGGTACGAGGCGAAATGAGAATTATCATTGTTCTTTGTTTATTCTCATTATTTTGGGAATAGATGTTAATACCGCAGAGAGTAAGGCAGACATTTTCTGTGTACAAGCATCTTCTTGGAAATATAGAATGTGTAGAGAAATTAGCAAGAAACCATTTTGGTAAGTGAAGCTACTATTTTTTAAATTACTGCTTCACTGAGTGCCTTATTAAATTCATGAGTTTATGCACTCTCCAAAATCATGTAACAGATCATTTCTGATTTTTTAGTTTGGCTTCGGATACCAGCCTACCATAGGCTTTCGACTGTAACAATAGAGATGTGATGTTGAAGTCAGTATAGTAATAAAGATAGAAAGGCAGATTAAGCTATACACTCGATCTTATAAGTGAGAGAACCGAGGACATGAGATGTTAAATAGTTCATGGAAATCCTGAGTGAGCAATGGCAAAGCGCATACTGGAACCAGGTCTCTGACTCCTAAGCCAGTGTTCTTGTCACCCAACCATGTTGGATTTTTGAAGGGAAGGCCTGAGGTCATTGAATTAATACTACATTAGATCACCATTATGTAACATGTGTTTGATGCTTTCCAACTATTTTTTGATTGCCTCAGAGATTAAAAACATGACTTGGCTATTGTTTATCCCTAAGCTATTCGCAAAGCCCATCATCTGTGATAGATAACAATCTATGAAAATAGACTTAGGAATAGTGAGCCTGATAGTAGTGAAAGTAATTGATATCTTTGGGGGAGAATCTGTGGCAAATAAGTGACATTTGCCCATAGTGGTGTCAGCAGGCTCCTCTACAGGTTTCTGTGTGGTCCAGGCCACCTTTCTTACCTCTTCTCATGCCACTCATCCACCTAGGCTTTTATGTCCTCAAATACCCTGACTTTGATCCAGCTTAGGGATACAGTTTTGCTGTTACTGTTCCCAGACACACTCTGCCCCAGAGGCAGCATGACTGCCACCTCCACAGTATTCAGGAATTGGCTCCAATTAAAAGGAGCATTTGTGATCACCCTATATACTGTAGCAGTGGCATTTCCTCCTACCAGACTATCTTTTTCTGAAAGTCCTTTGCTGAATTATCACTGTCTAAAAATATCAGGACTTCCCTGGTGGCTCAGACGGTAAAGCGTCTGCCTACAATGCAGGAGACCTGGGTTCAATCCCTGGGTTGGGAAGATCCCCTGGAGAAGGAAATGGCAGCCCTCTCCAGTACTCTTGCCTGGAAAATCCCATGAACGGTGGAGCCTGGTAGCTAAAGTCCGTGGGATAACAAAGAGTCGGACATGACTAAGCGACTTCACTTTCAAAATTATCAGGTCTATTTATTTGTCTCTTAATTGTCTGTCTTTTCTTAGTAGATTGTACCTCTGTGAGAGCAATGTAGACTGGTCTTGTTCATTGCTACAGAATACAGTACGTGAAAGTGAAAAGTGAAAGTGCTAGTCGTGTCTGACTCTTTGCGACCCCATGGACTATATAGCCCGCCAGGCTCTTCTGTCCATGGGATTCTCCAGGCAAGAATACTGGAGTGGCTTGCCATTCCCTTCTCCAGGTGATCTTCCTGACCCAGGGGTCGAACCCAGGTCTCCAGCAATTGCAGGCATATTCTTTACTGTCTGAGCCACCAGGGAAGCCCAGCCACCATACAGTCTCAGTGAACTTCATTTTGGCATGTCTGCGGGTGTGTTTTTGGGTCCCAGGAAATTCACCAGTGTCTCTGCTCACATATATACCCATAGCCTTAGTAGAAGTCAAGGTGAACAAATGTTTCTTCCTGTATTTTTTTTTCTTCTATGATATCAACTTAATTGCCTATTTATATCATCACCATTATTGTTGTTATTTTGTCAGTTTTTGTTATCATTGTTATTGTTTGTCTGATGAGGTAAACTTCAGACCCTTAGGCTGCTGGAAACCTTATCACTATCAGTCCTCAGCCAGTCCTGTCTTCCCAACACCTACCCACTTCAAACCATGGTCCATGATCCATCTGGAGTTGGGTCACTGGTGACCACTTCTAGCAATTACATCATGGTTACAAATTCTCAGCATGCTCTTTTACGTTTGCGTAAGTGTCTGTACAGCAGCTTTGATGAATCCCAGGTCAGCAAGCACTTTGCAGGAACTGAATTAGCTACTCCAATTTTCAGAGAACAGTTATGAGCCCCTGGGACTGCAAAGAGATCCTACCAGTCCATTCTAAAGGAGATCAGTCCTGGGTATTCTTTGGAAGGACTGAAGCTAAAGCTGAAACTCCAAAACTTTGGCCACCTCATGTGAAGAGTTGACTCATTGGAAAAGACTCTGATGCTGGGAGGGATTGGGGGCAGGAGGAAAGGGGGATGACAGAGGATGAGATGGCTGGATGGCATCACCAACTCGATGGATATGAGTTTGGGTGAACTCTGGGAGTTGGTGATGGACAGGGAGGCCTGGTGTGCTGCGATTCATGGGGTCACAAAGAGTCAGACACGACTGAGCGACTGAAATCAACTGAACTGAACTGAACTGAAATGTCTTTTATATTATGAGAATGCTGGAATCTTTTAAATATATTGCTTTCTGTTATTTTATTAGATACTTTCTTACTTCAAAAATCTTTATTTTCTTCTCTGGTAGGAGAGAAAAAGAGATAATACAGAGGATGCTATTTTCCTGTGAAAGCACAGCTGTCTTTATATTGTGTTTCTGGGAAACTTAAAATTTTACATCCAGGTTGCATGAAACGCACCTAAATGTCTACACATTACAGTAATATACCATTGCCTTTCTTTCACTTTCTCTCTTCTGGTCAAGAAAACACACCACCTTTTATAGATATTAATTCTCTACAACCCCAGAAGATGAGATAAATGGCAACTGAGAAGAAAGCTGTAGGAGAGATAGACAGTTTTCTTGACACGATAGAGTTTATCAGAAGGGAGAAAGTTCTGTTAATTTCACAGTTTCTCAAACCAGAGTATTTCCTAATTAGTATTTCTAGCAGTTTGGAAATATCCTACAAACTTAAAAACTGACATCAAAAGGGGCTTTTATCTGACTGGTCAATTGCTGCCAGGCACATTAATAGGAAAATATCTCTAGGGCAAAAATGAAAAGAAAGCTTTTTGTAGAATTTTGGAAATACTATGAAAGAAGAATTGAATTGAAATACTGGCATCAGTTTTAGTGCCTGCATATTATAGCAAAACATACAAGAAAACATGAAGTCGTTATACTCCTAGGCATGCAGTAGGTACTCAATACATATTTACTGTTTTGAAAATTCCTTTGAAAACCTATTTCTATTGTGCAGTATTTCACTATCGTTTAAAGGTTGAAATCATATTTAACTTGCTTTCTTTAAAAGATGCATGTTATCCAGGATTAGTTAGTCTTTGTGTGTGTCTGTGTCTTTTAGTAACAGTGTCTCCTTACAAAATTTAAGAAAATTTGGCAAATTCTCTGAATCTGTTTGTAGATCTAGCCCATGTGTGTGCAAGTTATATAAATGTAGTCGATTTTATATTTTCAGAGAAAACCCAAAATATATTTAGATTTGAAGACGGGTCGCAAATGCTATACTGCTTTCTAGAGTTTGGATTATTTTATTCTCTTTGATTGGTTGATTTCCTTTGGGAGGGCAAAGAGGTCGAGAAGCAGGAAAGCAGGAGGACCAGGGTGCACTGCACTGAATCGCAGATGTAATACAAGTGAAGAATTTCAGTGGTGAAGAGTTCTATTACTGAACATGGGAAACTCACACGTTCGAATAATAGTATTTTATTTTTCATTGCTCGATATAGTAAGTGACTAGATTAACTATTGAAAATATATTTTCTCTCTCCAGAATCCAAAGAAAGAAGAAAATTTCACCAGCTAAATTTATTAACTTGCACTGTTAAGCAGATGGTATGATAGGAAAATATTGATTTTTCTATACTGACAGAGCCGCTGATAACTTATTTTCGGTTTGACTTAATGTATAAACCGTGAGTTAGGTCAAGGGATTTTTATGCTATTTTGTACTGGCTTATCTTGGACTTTACAAATCCAAATATTGACTTTTCAAAAGGAAAAAAAAATCTAATTTAACTCATTCAAGTTTTCATAACACAGCCACAGAGTTTCCTTAAAGTCTTGGGCACCTTGTACCTGTACTTGTCATTTATTTCCCATAATGTAGCCATGAAAAGGGCACAATTCATTATTGGAATCTAGTTCTGTGTCCACACATATTGCTCTTTCTGTGGTCCCTCTCTTCCTTTGCTCTTTTCTTTGAATTTGCTGGAGATATATGTTCATCCATTTCACCCATCCAGACCTGAAGATGTGTGCATTATCCTTCTGTGGGTCTCCTTTTTCCTACCTGTGCATTGTGAAGTGAAGACCAGGGTAGGTGAATTGATGTCCCCTACTCTGGGGTCTGTAACTGACTCCTGCCCCAGGGCAGGACATTTGGTACCAGTGAGTAGTGAATCTCAATGTGTATCTGCCTCTGAAAAACAATGTCCTTTAAAAGGAACAGGAACTTGAGAAGTTCCTAGAATCGCTTTTGTATGTAGATCTAGTGAGTATATGTTCGAGTTATGTACATTTGGTGGTTTTCCTAGAGAAGCAAAGTGTATTCACTCTTGCCGATGGGTCCCATATGCCAAGTTGGGATATTTTGGTACTCAAACATTATTGCAGAGTATGTGTCATAGACCTTTATGGCCCTGTTTCACTCATTGCTGCTGCTAAATCGCTTCAGTCGTGTCCGACTCTGTGCGACCCCATAGACGGCAGCCCACCAGGCTCCGCTGTCCCTGGGATTCTCCAGGCAAGAACACTGGAGTGGGTTGCCATTTCCTTATACTTACCTTAATGGGTGGGGTTCTTTTGCTGATTATTATTGTGAAATATTTTATGCCTATAAAAAAAGGTACAGAGAATAGCATAGCATTTTCCTTAAATCTCCAGTTGAAAAAATAAAATCTAACAAATAGAGATGATGATCCCTGTGGGATTCTTCCTGGTCTCATGATCTTTTTCCCAGATGTAATCCCAAGCTTAAGTGTGGTGTGATCATTTTCTGCGTATTTTATACTCGTATTACATTTGCATGCAAATATAAACAAAAATGAGATGATTTATATATTTTAAAATGTATAGAAAAGGTATCATGATGCCTACTGTACTTTCACAATTTGCTTTTTAATTTAACATTGCATTTTAGAGATCAATCACATTAATACATAGATAGTTTATTTGTATTGCACTATGCATGCATTGTATGAATTTACAAGATTTTATTTATCCTTTCTCTTGCTGATGGGCATTTAGATTTTTCCATTGTAGGCAGTTGATACAGTGTACACTTCCATGTGCACAAGTCTGAGATTTTCTCTAGGCTATCTACCGAAGAGTGGAGTCATCATGTTGTAAGGTCTAGATGGGGCTTCCTGGGTGGCTCAGTGGTAAAGAATTCATCTGCCAATTCAGGAGTTGCAGGAGATGTGGGTTCAGTCCCTGGGTTGGAAAGTTTCCCTGGAGAAGGAAATGGCAACCCACTCCAGTATTCTTGCCTAGGGAACCCCATGGACAGAGAAGCCTGGTGGGCTACAGTGCATGGAGTCACAAAAGAGTTGGACAGCACTTAGTGATTGAAAACGTACACACACACACACACACACACACAGAGGTAGACATATCTTTAACTTGACTGAAGTGAAGTGAAGTGAAGTGAAATCACTCAGTCGTATCCGACTCTTTGCAACCCTGTGGATGTAGCCTACTAGGCTCCTCCGTCCATGGAATTTTCCAGGCAAGAGTACTGGAGTGGGTTGCTATTTCCTTCTCAAGGGCATCTTCCTGACCCAGGGATTGAACATGGGTCTCCCGCATAGCAGGCAGACACTTTACCATCTGAGCCACCTCGGAAGCCCCTCCCCCACTTAACTTGACTAGATATTGTCAAATTACTGTCCAATTTATGCTCGTGCCAGCAGTGTATAAAATTTCCGGTTGCTCCATATTGTCATCAGCAATGGTATTGTCAAACTTTTTTTTTCAATCCACCATTGGTGGTCTTGCTCAGCCATTGGTTGGTGCCACAGTGGGCCCTGGCCACAGGCAACAATGAGGGACTCTTAGTGAGCTCATTCAGCCAAGGGTCAGGGGAGTGATGGTCATTAGGATCATGTAGAGAGTGAAGAGGTCACCCTGGCCTTCTTCCTGGGGGCCTCCAGCTCACCCAGCCTCAGGTCAGTAGCTGAGCTGGGGGGGGAGGGGGCAGAAAACAGCTGGGAGCTGTGTCCTGCAGGATTCGAGAGCCCTCACCAAGGCCATCCATTGGCCGGGCCCAGTCCCTGAGGAGGCGGTGAACCTCTCCCTGATCCTTGCCTCTTGACTTGATAGCAGCGGCAGGGAGCCTGGGTTGCAGTCTGTGGGACCCGGCCCCTCGACCTACCCAACCTCCAATTGGCTGGCCCCATCTGAAGAGCCTGAGGGCTGGTTAAGTAATGACAGCAATGATGGCCGGGCAGCATCTGGGGACCTGGCCTTGAGGGAGCTGCCGGCTGAGATCTGCCTCTTCCCAGCCATGACCTGGACCTCAGAGGGTGAAAGTGGTGCCTCGGAATCATGCCCTTTCTTGTTAGAACAGAGAATCACATTTGTTTGGTGGAGGTTTATCGGAACATGGTTTTCTGTCTGTGACCAGACCTCAAGAACAAAGGATCTGACACCAGGATGCTTACAACAGCTCACCCCACCTCTCCCTCACCTTTGCTAGAAAAGGGCTTTATTAGGAGCTTTCAGGGAGTGTGGGGTCTTTAAGGCAAGAGCCACGCATCTCCTTGCATGGCCCTGCAGTAAACCATTCTCTGCTCCAAACTCTGACATTTTGGTTGTTGTTTGGCCTCACTGCATCAAATGCAGGGACTTGCATTTTGGTAACATTGCAATGTTCAAAAAAGCTTTATTGCTTATAGAGACTGTATTAACTAGGTTAACCTCTAAGGTGGGCTACTTATCCCCACAAACCATTATTTTAAAGGTGTTTACTAAACACTGTGGAGGTAAATTATTGAGGGCACAGAACTGGTCAGAATATAACTGAGCCTGGAGCCCTGAGTAGATTGTGACCTGATTGACCAGTTGGCATAAATAGGAGACCGACAAAGAATAGAAATATTTATCTCCAAAATCTTAAACAGAAAACCAGGCAAAGAGGCTTATATATGAAAGTAAGTGAAGTGGAGCATTATAACTTTAGGAGCAAAGTTAAGAATTTGAGGTTTAGACTCGAACTACAACTGAATTCTGAGATAAAAAGAGAGATGTGATGCTAGTATGTGAGCTGGGCTATAACAGATATTTGTTGCCAGCCTGAATGTAGTTTGACAAAATTGTATCTAATCCCCTTCCCTTCCCTCACCTGCACTCCACCTCATGGAAGGAATGGGTGCTCAGAGATGGAGCAAGGTTTCAGGACTGGGTAAGGATGTGGTGGCTCAGATGGTAAAGAATCTGCCTGCAATGCCGGAGACCCAGGTTCAATCCCTGGTTGGGAAGACCCCCTAGAGAAGGAATGGCTACCCACTCCTGGAGAATCCCATGGATAGAACAGCCTGATGGGCTACAGTCCATGGGGACACCAAGAGTCAGACACGACTGAAGGACTAACAGACACACACAAGGATGTCGTAAAGGCAGATTGCGCGTCAGATCCTGCCTCTCTTTGTGACTACATCACAACAGCAGCTTATAAATATCATGGGCCTGTTTTGTCCAATTTGTGATGCTGTGTACAAGCAGTACTCCCCAAAGAAGTGGGGCTCTGTTTTATGGTGTTTCATGTGCCTATGTATGGCTTTCTGTTCACCCAGTGATTAGTAATTCTTGGTTCTTAATGGGTAATGAGACACAACTTGGATAGCTTGGAGAGAAAATCATTGGTCATTTAATTAAATTGAATTCTAGATGCGAAATGCCGATGGCAGTCGGTTTATCCAACTGATCATATAAAGAATGTTGCCTTTCCCAAGTGTTACCAGTCGGAATGATTTCTTGGTGACATAAAATTGTGTATGCTCTTTTATGGTAATGCAAGAAATGAATATTAAAAAAGACATAAAAGAAAGCTGTAAAATAAGTTTAAATTTTGTGTTTTTATCTAAAATGTTATATTATTGATACTTTGTAGTTTAAATTGTTTTCTTGTTAAAAGTAGCTTTCCTTTTGGACTTCTTTTGTTCTTTTTTTTTTTTTAATCAAGGTAATATATATACATACTGTAGAAGATTTAGCAAATAGTGGAAAGAGGAATTAACATATAGTGTCATGATCAGGACATGAGCTATGGAGTGAGATTTGATTTCTCAGTTCTTGTGTCTTTGGGTGTATCACTTAACCCACCCTAATGCTGAGTTCTCTGTCTTTTTATTGAGGTTGATATTACCTACACGCAGGTTTGTTGTGAGATCAGTGCTGCCTTTAGCAGTTGGTAGGTACTGCTATTATCAGCCTGTTTATGAGAGGTAGTGTGGCAGAGTGGTTAAGAGCGTCCTTCCAGAACTGACTGCCTGGGCTCAAGTCCCATTTCTGCTGCTTGCTGGTTGTATAACTTTTGACAAATTCCTTAACTTCTCAATTTTCTCATCCATAAAATGGGGGTAATAGGAGTATTTAATCAGAGTTGTTTTGAGAAATAAGTTAGCATAGATAAGCAACATGAAATAAAATCTACTATATAGTAATAAGTCAATGTTTATTATCATTATTGTACAATTATTGTGTATTGTTGCGTAATTTCTGGGCAATCCCTACTGACATTTTAGCAAATTGTATTGTCCATGGGGTTGCAAAGAGTCAGACATGACTGATCAACTAAACACAGCACATTGCAGATAAATTTTTTTGCTCTACTTTTTCCATAGAACCCACAGTGCTAACTCAGTTCTTCTAATGACTGCATAGTATTCCACTGAATGGGTGCACCGTGATTCTCTAAGCCTTAATATTGATCACTTAAGGTTTCTTTCCTTTTCCCTCACTGTTACATAATAATTAGAGACATATTATTGTGCTCACAGTTTGTTGAAAATTCAGATTCTTTTCCAAGGGTATTTTGTCTTAATGTTTACAATACTTCATATATATCAATACAAAGAAGTACAGAAAATAATATGAGACACCCGTGACTCAACAGCGATGAACACAAGCTGATGTGTTAACACAGTTACTTTAGATGTTTCCTTTGTGAGCAAATGCTTTATCCTGATAGAGTGCAAGGGGGAGAGATGATTGGTGGGGGGAGGTAGACACAATCTGGCAACAGCTCCTCTTAGAAAGATTTCAAGTTTGCCTCCATCCCCACTCTTCTTTTTCTCTCACTCTTTATTGTCCAGGCCTTAGCATGGATGGTCTATTTTTTTTTTTTTTTTCTGAGGAGGATAAAACAGGTTACAAAGGGGAATTGGCTTAAAAAAAAAAAAAAGGGAAAACAAAAGGTGAAGGAAAATAACACACAAGGAGCACGAACGGCCTGGTTTTCTGTCTCCCTTGGAGTCCCGTCTGCCTAGAGTCACCGGTGTCTCCACCGTGTCTTCTCTCAAATTCTGGGCTCCCCTGAACGCCAGGATGTGTTTCTGGACCCTTGCTCATCCAGTGCCGTTGCAGGGTGTCAGGGAACAACACTGAAGGCAGCTGTTTCCCCGGGTGAGGCCAGGAGAAGCTGGTTTTGAACAGTCTCTAGTCTAAGAAGCAAGGGGTCCGGACTAGGAAGTAAAGAGACACAGGAAGAGCATTTTTTGAGTGGCAAACTGTACTTGGTGTTTTAGTTATGCAATCTAGTTTAACTCTTACACAAACTGCAAGATCGAATTTATTTTCCTCACTCGATGAATGAGAAAACAATCTTGAAAAATTAAAGCACCGTGCTTGGAGTCACCGTAGCCTGTTTATAGTATATCCAAGACTATTTCTATTGTCTGTCCCTCTCCTTCGGAACGAAAGCTCCAGGAGACAATAAAAAAGTTTGTGTTTATTCCTGGCTTATTGAGGACTTATCACTAGGGACTTCACTTGTGTTATTTTACTCAATCCTCTCAGCAATCTAAGGAGGTAGCTCCTGTTACCTATGTATCTATGAAAAGACCCTGATGCTGGGAAAGATTGAGGGCAGGAGAAGGGAGTGACAGAGAATGAGATGGTTGGATGGCATCATTGACTCAATGGACATGAGTCTGGGCAAACTCTGGGAGACAGTGAATGGCAGGGAAGCCTGGCATGCTGCAGTCCATGGGGTTGAAAAGAATCAGACACGATTGAGTGACTGAAGAACCACAATCTGTGCTTTATTTTACACATGAATAAACAGAGGCACAGAGAGGTTAAGCAGATTCTCACAGACTCTTATAGTGGTCAAGAGCAGTGCAGAACTTGGAAACCAGGTAGTTTAACTTCAGAGTCTGTACTGTTAATAGCTATGCTATATTGTAGAGAGCAGTCTGTGTGCATGTTTGCGTGTGTACCTATATTTGTGAATGTGTGGCTATATGAATATGTATATGCATGTACATAGTTCTATTTCTTTGCCCATTTTATTTACCACTGAATTTCCAGCAGATACAATAATGCCTGCCACACAGTAGGTATTTAATAAATATTTGTTGAATAAGTGAATACATTTATGTAAGTCAAGGTCTCAGTAGAAAAGCTATGAAGGGGATGGTGCTCTCAAAATAATTCAAGATGAATTTATTTATGAAACGACTCATTAAAAAGGTACAGGATATGCATGTGTTAATATACAATATTTGTCATTCTTCACTCTGTACAATAGGCTCTAGGTTCATCCATCTCATTAGCACTAGCTCAAATGCATTCTTTTTTCAAGCTGAGTAACATTCCGTTGTATATGTGTACTACAGTTTCCATATGGATTCTAGAAAGATGGTACTGATGAACCTACTTTCTGGGCAGCAGTGGAGATGTAGACGTGGAGAACAGATGGGTAGACACAGTGTACAATGGAGAAGGTAGGACGAATGGAGAGGGTAGCATGGAAACATACACATTACTGTGCAAGATAGATCGCCAGTGGGAATTTGCTCTGTGACCCAGGGAGCTCAACCCAGTGCTCTGTGACAACCTAGAGGGCTGGGATGGGGTGGGAGGTGGGAGGGAGTTTCAAGAGGAAGGGGACCTATGTGTACCTGTGGCAGATTCATGTTGATGTGTGGCAGAAACCAGCACGATCTTGTACAGCAATTATCTTCCAATAAAAAGTCAAAATAAGAAATAAAAGTGAAAGTGAAGTCACTCAGTCATGCCCGACTCTTTGCAACCCCATGGACTGTAGCCTACCAAGCTCCTCCATCCATGGGATTTTCCAGGCAAGAGTACTGGAGTGGGTTGCCATTGCCTTCTCCAGGGGATCTTCCTGACCCAGGGATCGAACCTGGGTCTCCCGCAATTGCAGGCAGATGCTTTTCCATCTGAGCCATCAGGGAAGCCACCAAGAAATAAAAAAAAGAAAAAAAAAAGGCAGAAAAAAAGATACAGGATAGAAGAGTCATGGATAATCTGGGGATTCAGATTATCTGAATCTGGCAGTCCCAATGCTATTCACCATCTCTGTGTCCACTGTGATAAGAAGCTGGTGGGGGAAGGTGGAGGGCTGAGAAGAAAGAGGTTGCTGGGATCAGAGAAGAATAAGCAGCTTGAGAGGACCAATGACTGTCAGGGGAGGGACACAACAGCTCGAGGGGACCCCGCAGGAATGGGGTCAGGAGAATAAATCCCCAGACCTCTCTCTGCTCCCCTTTCCCTAGTGTCCCTCCAGGGCTCCCCACCTGCCAAGTCCAAATGGGAGCCAGGGGAAGGATGCTTCTTACTGTAGTCCACACAGGTGAGCCTCCAGGACAGAGGGCAGTGTGGAGGGACCCGGAAGGATCTGGAGGGACCAAGGAACGAGATGTGGCCAAGAATAACTTTGTAGGATGTCTTTCTCTCTACTAACCTGGCTATTTCTAGGACCTCACATTTCCTCTGGGAATGTGCCAGTTTTTCTGAATATGAGATATCCTGATCATTTGCGGCCTTGTGGGGAGACAACGAGCATTAGGAGTATGTTTAAAAGCATTAATCAGGAACTGGCCAGTGATGGAGACTGCAAGGAAGAAAGGCAGCCTGGTCCCACTTCATTAGGAAGGCATCTGGTGAGGAAAGGACTGTGGACTCAGGAGCTTCTGAGTGCTTTTGTCTTGTGCTGTCTGGTGTTATTTGCTGCTGTCCATCACTTGACAGATGGTGCTAAACCAAGCTTGAATATGCTCCCTTCTTTCTTCATCTCAGTTCTGGCTGTCTTGGCAGGAACAGTGGTGGTGGTGGTGAAGTCCCTGAGTCACGTCCAGCTCTGCACGACCCCCTGGACTGTAGCCCACCAGGCTCCTCTGTCCATGGGATTCTCCAGGCAAGAATACTGGAACGGGTGACGTGCCCTCCTCCAGGGAATCTTCCTGACCCAGGGATTGAACTTGGGTCTCCTGCACTGCAGGCAGATTCTTTACCACTGAGTCACCAGGGAAGCCCGGCAGGAATAGTCTTTGTCACGAGTTTTGTTTTTCCCTCCAGTCCCCAGCCCATGCTACTTCACAGGAGATAATTTTAGTGAAGAGCCTAGAACTGTTGCTCATGGTTGAGTCTGGTGTACCATTTTCTTTTCCCAAAAAAGCCCCAATGACTCCCCAAGCTTTCCCTTTAAGGGCTGCTGCTTTTCACACAAAGGTGCCCTAGGGACTAGTCATGAGCCCTGGAAGGTTCCTGTATACCCCTCCCCCCTTGAATAGTCTGCCTACACTAAAATCCTTACATAAAAGTGTATGTTTTCAGATCTCAGATGCCTTACCTGGCTCAGAGGTGGTCTTATTCTCTTTTACTTCTGCTTAAGTTTCCCACCTTGAATAATTGTCCTGTTGGATTCTTAGCATTATTCCTTCCTTCTCCCTTATCCATTTGAACTTCCAGTGTAGTTTTATCATCCTTGTGACCATATTTTAAAGGTAGAACATCATCTAAATAACATGAAAGAATTGCTGTGTGTGATAGAGTTTGTTTCCTGAGAACACAACTTTGTGGTCATTATTTCCTGTAACTATAATTTGAACTCTGTTCTTTCAACATGGCATGTTGATGAAATATGCCAGAGTGAATAGTGGAGGCAGATGTCAATAGCGGAGGCAGCTCATATTAGCATAGGTAAAATTCTTAAATTCCAGTAGCATCATTCATACATTCATTTATTCATTCCAAAAACATTTATTGATGCCACTTAAGTGCCATACATTTTTTAAAAATTAGATTCTGGCAAATTGGAGATAGACAAAGCAGACTGCAGATGACTTCATGAGATAAAGAAAATAATGTCCATCTGGGAGGGTGGTTGTTTGGATGAGATGATGTATATAAAGCAGCCAGTGTGGAATTTGACACATAGTGGTTGCTTAATCTCATTTGTCATCCTTTTCCAGACACTAAACATGATAATAAATACATTTTTAAGATTCTTGCAAAAGATCATCTGAAAGGCAAATACTTTGAAAGACCTTTATAAGTAGATGATTTTAAAGCATCACTAAAGCTTTAAATTTTCTAGTTTGTTTTCTTAGCTTTTAAGTTGTAAAGCAAAATGCATTTCGTAAGGGTGCAAGGTAGAGGAGTTCTCTTTCAGGCATCTAAAGTCACCTTCTTTTCTGCCTCTCAAAGAGCTTTAATTAGAAACAGTGGTGATTTTCTCTTCCTCTAGACGGTCGACTTATTTCAGCTAGTGAGGTTGTTTGTGACAATCTGCTCTGTGCAGACACTATCTTAAAGAAAAATAGCTTTGTTGAAACTTTATTTTAACTTCTTTCCCTTCTCGTAGTTTTATATCCCCTAATAAACCTGTGACATTTCATCTAGCCCAGGGATTCTGTAAATTCATGTATTAGAAAACTAAGTCATATGATGTAAAACTTTAAGGCTGTTATACTGACTTCGTGAATTTAATCTTGTAATTGTCAACGTTAATGTGGTCTGACAATATCATGATTTTCCTATTTTTCATGCCTCAGGGTTGAAGCATTCTGTTCAGGGTAAACGTATTGTTACTATAACGATGACAGTTTACTACAAACCACTAGTCTCATGGAAAGAAATTAAACATCAAAAAAAAATAATCTTAAAACTATAATAATACTAGAGTACAAGCGAGCGTTTGTTTTGTCAACTCCTTTAAAAGTTTTTGCTTAGCCATTAATGATATTTTCAAACTAGCCAATAAAATTTGGGGGAGCCTTCTATCTTTAAGTAGCTAAGAGAAACTCAATACAGAATACATGAGCAATAAGATATTATCTGAGTGAATCATTTAAGTATCAACCAGCCCATTCTCTGAGAGATGCTGTTGATAACTTTTAATTTATAAAACCCATCTGTGCACACTGAGCGTTGTCTGCTTGCGTCTCAGAGCCCCTGCCTGCCTTTTTCCACCTGCTTAATCTCTTGGTGCATTAGTCATCTTGGGCTGCTTAGCAAAATAAAATAGACTGGGTGGGGTAAACAACAGAGATTTAGTTTCTCACAGTTCTGGAGTCTGAAAAGTCCAAGATCCTGGTCCAGCAGGGTTTGGTGTTGGGTAGGAGCTCTTTTCCTAGCTTGC
Source organism: Budorcas taxicolor (assembly GCF_023091745.1). Taxonomy (NCBI): domain Eukaryota; kingdom Metazoa; phylum Chordata; class Mammalia; order Artiodactyla; family Bovidae; genus Budorcas; species Budorcas taxicolor. The sequence goes on from NC_068921.1 coordinate 73,689,566, forward strand.
GGATGGCAGCCTTCTTGATGTGTGTTCATATGACCTTTTCTTGGTGCATGTGTGTGGAGAGAGACCAGACTCTCTAGTGTTTCCTCTCATAAGAGCAATAATCCCATAGTGAGGACACTGCTCTCAGCTTCATCCAATGCTACTTACTTCCCCAAGACCCCATCTCCAAATGCCATCACATTGGGAGTTAGGGCTTCACATATGGATTGGAGTGGGGACACACATCTGGCCCTCGACACCTGGGAAGCTGACCTGTGCATCCCACATCAAGGCATTCCTTGCCTCTGGCTTACTGGTGAATCTGGCCAGTGGGGAGCATCAGGAAGAGACGGAGAAGGGAGAAGAGTGAAGTCAAGGGATGTCATGGACTGCCCATGCCCCTTGATCCAAGGCCATATTGCCCATCAGTCAGCCCTCTCCATGCTTCCTTTCACTCCAGTGGCTGTAACCTGTGCATCTCCTTCCCTTCAGTCTTGTGGAGGTGACAGCCCGGAAGTTATGGATCTCAGGACACTGCAGTCCCTGTGCTTTCTCTGTTTGTCTCGTCTCCTGCCTCATCCGTGTAAGAAATCCCTTTCCTCAGCCTTCCTCACATCACTGGACCTGAGGGCTTCTTCTAGTGCCTGCTACAATCCTGACCCATATGCTTAATTTAAAATATTTTAACATTGGAACGTTTTAAATATTATTATATGTTAGACTGAAATAAACAGACAGCAATAGCTAATAAGAAACTTTGCCTTGCTTGTGTCTCAAATCCTCCTCCTGCCCTCCTCCACCATAAAACAAAACAAAAATTTATTTTTAAAATTGAAGAGAAGAGGTGCTGCTTCGTTCATGGGAAAGCAGTTAGTGACACCCTTCCCTTTTGATTGATTGGAAAGCATTTAGGGTCAGGGAAAGCCTTTGGGGGAAATAAGAAACAAATTACCTTCTTTTTGTGTGGGGCAAATATGACCCTTACTCAGATCGTGGTCAGGGCAAAGTGGTATCAATCCTGGAACCTTGCTAGGTGATCACTGCTTGCTGGAATTGGTACTTACTGATTTCATTGCTCATGGTTTAGTCTCATCTATAGAGTTCAAGATAGGAATTGTGATGGTCTTAAGTAGTACAGTGTTCCAGACACAAAGAACAATGCTCATGACAGCTACCAATAAATTCAATTCGTCAAGTGAATTTGTTATCCACATCCCGTTGAACCACAGTATTATGGCGGGAGTTAGAATTTGGAGGAACGGACTCAGGTGAATGCACTAAACAGAATTCATTTAGCAGGCAGCAGTCGAGGAGATATGGTGCTGTTAGCAAGAAGTGGCCTGGGTAACTGTGGCTCAGGGTCTAGCAAGGTAAGAGGTGGTTCCAAAAATCTCATGGGCCAGAGGGAAAGCGACCGTAGACATCTGTCTGCCTAGAACTGCAGACAGCTGGAGTTTTTATCAACAGGTTGTAAGATGTAAGCAACCTGGCAGACTGGAGGTACTGGGGGTGATGAATACAAAGATGATTTGACACAGTCCCTTATATTCAGTTATTTGTCTGTTTAGCATGGATGTTTGAAAACAGTGATTACAGTTGACCCTTGAACTCGAGGGATTAAGATTGCCGACTCTCCGCATAGTCAAAATTCTGAGCATAAGTTAACATTGGGTCTTGGTATCTGCGATTTCTTGTATCTGTCCCTTATTCACAGATGCCATCAACCATGGATCGTGTGGTACTCTAGTATTTACTAGTGAAAAAATTCACATCTAAGTGTACCTGTGCAGTTCAAACCTGTGTTTCTCCCTCAAGATGGAAAAAAAACAACATTGGTTATAATATGAAATTTTCCTTTTAGGGTAATAAATTGTCATTCTTAGTTTTATAATTGATTCTAGATGGTTGCACAGTAAACTGTAGCACATTGACTTTAAAATTCCTCAAATTCTGAAATACAGATGGCGAAATTGACAGCATGATGGGATAAAATCAAGATTATTTTTCCATGGGCAACCGTAAAACACCAATCTCAAATCCTTATTTAAAACTTCCTAAGACAATCTGGAGATGCTGAAGTAAATATGATTTTCCTCTGAGCACTTTATGGTGTAACAGGGAATAAATTGATTTCCATTCTAACGAGGCACAAATCACCTAAGACAAAGGAGTAATCGTCTTGAAATGGACTTTAATAATTTCCCGGCCTTAGAAGATGCTACAGATGTCGGTGTGGAAAGGTGATGAGCAACATTTCTTATGGTACATCAGCTTCATTTTCCCTGGGCTGAAGATTAATAACACAGGAAATTAAAGCACGTATTGTAGTAAAGCTCAGAGAAAACCAGAGGCAAAATAGCTGAAGCAAGGTCAATATCTAAGCCAGAAGTTAACAAGATCAGTGATAGCTGACACCCGTGCCTAGATATGTTTAATGAAAATTGCCCACTGAACTCCTACCAGGTAAACGGGCTTAGTTATTTTTTCCTCATTCCTGGAGGATTTCATTCTTAGAGCACTCACGTTTAAACAGGAGTGTATTATTCAGGCCCAACAACTAGTAAGTGTCCCAGTGACTGAATCAGCAGTGGAATAATCAAAATGAATGTATTTATAGAGAACTGTTGTGTGTGTTAGTGAATTTTAGATGAATAATTCAGCAGCTTAAAATTTGAGACCTCATATCATGGTTTTATCCATTCTTTTCAGAAATTTCTCATTTATCTGAAAGCATGTTTTAGCTTACCCACTTTTTTTTTTATTAAGTTTATTTTTAATTGGAGGATAATTGCTTTACAATGTTGTGTTGGTTTCTGTCATATATCAACATGAATCGTTTGTTGGTATACACGGTATGTATATGTCCTCTCCCACTTAAGCCTCCCTTCCATCTCCCACCCATCCCACCCCTCTGCTGCTGCTGCTGCTGCTGCTAAGTCACTTCAGTCGTGTCCGACTCTGTGCGACCCCATAGACGGCAGCCCACCAGGCTCCCCCGTCCCTGGGATTCTCCAGGCAAGAGCACTGGAGTGGGCTGCCATTTCCTTCTCCAATGCATGAAAGTGAAAAGTGAAAGTGAAGTCGCTCAGTCGTGTCCGACTCTGTGTGACCCCATAGACGGCATCACAAAGCCCCCCTACATCATACGGCAAATTCCCACTGGATATCTATTTTACATATGGTAACCTAGATAGTATTTTCAAAAGCAGAGGCATTACTTTGCTGACTAAGGTCCGTCTAGTCAAGGCTATGGTTTTTCCTGTGGTCATGTATGGATGTGAGAGTTGGACTGTGAAGAAGGCTGAGCGCTGAAGAATTGATGCTTTTGAACTGTGGTGCTGGAGAAGACTCTTGAGAGTCCCTTGGACTGCAGGGAGATCCAACCAGTCCATTCTGAAGGAGATCAACCCTGGGATTTCTTTGGAAGGAATGATGCTAAAGCTGAAGTTCCAGTACTTTGGCCACCTCACATGAAGAGTCGACTCATGGAAAAGACTCTGATGCTGGGAGGGATTGGGGGCAGGAGGAGAAGGGGACGACCGAGGATGAGATGGCTGGATGGCATCACGGACTCGATGGACGTGAGTCTGAGTGAACTCCGAGAGATAGTGATGGACAGGGAGGCCTGGCGTGCTGCGATTCATGGGGTCGCAAAGAGTCGGACACGACTGAGCGACTGAACTGAACTGAACTGAATGTATGTTTGCCAGTGCTACTCTCTCAATTTGTCCCACTCGCTCCTTCCCCCACCACCCCATCTCCACAAGTCTCTTCTCTACATCTGCATCTCCACAGCTGCCCTACAACTAGGTTCATCAGTACCGTTTTTCTAGATTCCATGTATATGTGTTAATATAGAATATTTGTTTTTCTCTTTCTGACATTTCTTTCTATGTAACAGGCTCTAGTTTCATCCACCTCACTAGAGTAGACACATTCATTCCTTTTTATCACTGAGTAATATTCCATTGTGTCTCTGCACAAAAGCCTCTTTATCCCTTCATCTGTCAATGGACATCTAGGTTGCTTCCATGTTCTAACTGCTGTAAACAGTGCTGCAGTGAACACCAGGCTGCATGTGTCTATTAGAATTGTGGTTTTCTCAGGGCACTGGGCCCACCAGTGGCTTTGCTGAGTCATATATGATAGTTTTATTTCTAGGTTTTTAAAGGAATCTCTATACTGTTTTCCATAGTGGCTGTATCAGTTTATATTCGCACCAACAGTGTAAGAGTGTTCCCTTTTCTCCACAACCTCTACAGCATGTATTGTTTGTAGATTTTTTGATGGTGGCCCCTCTGACCGGTGTAGCTCGTACAATTTAATGTTAGAATTCTTTTGCAGAGGGGACATCTCTTCCTGTACTCTAAATTCTTCCTGTGTATCTGTTTCAGTAAGTTTATGGATATGAATTTGGTAAAAGGTGTCAGCCCTCCTCAAAAAGGAGCTTCTGTGACACCGTTACATCTTGAAATGAAAATTGAAGGTGAGCTGTGTTTTGGTTTAGAAATAGAAAGTAACCAGGTAATATTCCCTAGTGTTTGTTTATGATCTGTAGGATGTTTTTACATGTTAAGTAGCCACTTATTGTTGTAAGCTAGAATTGTTTTGAAATGTTTTATTTCTTCAAAGAAAAAAAAAGCTTTTTTTCCTGGTTGAATTTTTTGTGTTAGTATGTTAGGTGTGAAATCCAGCCAGGACAAGGATAAGATGAATCATGAGTGAAGTTGGAGAAGGGAAGTAGCAATGGAGAGAACCAATGGAGTCATCAAAAGTGGCTGTTCAGCAGATGCTCTGTTGCCCGGGTGATGGTGTATAGTCATCCTGGTTGCACTGCTCAGAACAGCACCCAACTTTAGAACAAGACAGTCTATTGCAATGCCTTTTGCAATAGGGTTGCCTGTACTGTGGCTCAAATCCAGCGCACCACCATTCAGTTAATTTCCTCGTTGGTGCTGACAGGTTGAGGTACATGGAATATCTTTCTGATGCCTCATTTGGGGCTTTCAGGATGAAATACCTATACTTTGTGGTGTCACAAAATAACCCCTTGGATGTTCTTTCTGGAATGAATTCAGGGGGAAAAACCTGTAAATTGAGAAAACGAGAAAATTTAAGTTATTCCTTTATTTGTGTCTAACTTGGGGATGGTTAAAGAGGGAAGAAGGTGGCTCATATGTTGCAATAACATATACACTACAATAGTGTATATGTAATGTATATATGGATAATAGTTATATCAGTTCAGTTCAGTTCAGTTGCTCAGTCGTGTCCGACTCTTTGCGACCCCATGAATCGCAGCACGCCAGGACAGCTGACCCTAATAGCTGCTACCATAGAAGGTAAAAAAAAAACGCTACCTTTGGATATCTAGTCCAAAGACTCCACTCTGTCTTTCAGATGGAAGCTAGTTCCCTATATGAGCTTCCCTGGTGGTCCAGATGGTAAAGAATCTCTTTGCAATATGGGAGACCTGGGTTCGATCCCTGGGTCGGGAAGATCCCTGGAGAAGGGAATGGCTACAAACTCCAGTGTACTTGCCTGGAGCATTCCATGGACAGAGAAGCCTGGATGGCTACAGTCCACGGGGTCACAAAGAGCTGGGCACGACTGAGTGACTAACACATTTCATTTCCCTATATAATCTCAAGCAGAATAGTCCAATTATTTTCATTCTTCTTTCTTTTCCCTTCCCCTCTCCTTTCTTCTCCCCCACCTTTTTTTTTTTTTTCCAGAGTATAAATTAACTGAATACCTAACAGCATGACTCAGCCCAACAGCAGCAAGCTGTGTATCCTAGAGACACACTCATTGGCTCCTTTTCCATGTTACCTGTGGCTTTTCAAGATGTTCTGATTTCCATGTCAGGATATTGGTTTCTATGGTGCTTTCAGTTACACTGTGGTTCTGAAGGCTAACGATGGCAAATGAGGCTCCAGAGCCCCATAACTGTGAGCGCTGCTGGTTTGGACAAGGAAGAGTGAAACTCTGAGGTTTGCACTAAATTTTAACATGAGAAACCAGGGATTAAATGTTTGGCATATATTCGAAATTAAGAAGAAAGTTTTGCATTTTTATACATGTTCACAGTCTCATGTTCTAGGTAGAATATTAATTATCTTTGTTTTAGGGTAAAAGAATATAGAGTTAGAGGTAGCCAGATAGGGTTAGGTTAGCCCAAGGTTGCAGGGCCAGGTAATTGTTTCACAAAACAATTTCCCTAGACTAGTGATCTTCCTACAGGGTTCCTCTGGTGAGAATCTTATACTCCCTAGAGATGAATATCTTCTCCATCACCCAGTCATCCATTGCTTAGATTTAGGCCGTTCTTAAATAATTTGGGCAAACTTTTATGTTTGTTTAAGTGGAGCATGTTTGCCTTATTACTGGAAGTGCATTTAATTTTTTCTAAAGGGTAATTGAATTATTCTGAAGTTGAATGCATGGTTTATGCACAGCAATATATTAGCTTGTAAGTCGGCAATTGAGGGAGTCACTAGGAATAAAACATTTCCTCCAAGCATCATAAGTATTTTAGGAGCTTACAATGTGAATTTTGATCACAGGCATCCTGTGTAGACAGGAGATTTAATTGCTTGTACCTGACAAGTATACCCATATACAAGGCTGTTTAAGAAGTGAACGAAAAAAAAAAAAAAGAAGTGAACGGGCACCCAATCGAGTTTGGCCTAATTAAATCATCCAGGGGGCATACCTAGTGGGAACACTGACGCTGTCATTACAGATTATCTCCACTAGGAGGTGCAAACAATGAGTTTATTCTGGGACTTGGAACTCTCTTCTTGAATTATCTAATAATTTCCAAAGTCCACAAATTAAAAAACAGCAGACTTCAACATTCTGAAAGTCACGTTTCTTCCAAAAGTGGCACATTTTTACTGGAAATGAACATCAGTACTTTTTAATGCTTTCCTCACTGCATAGATGAGATTATTTTCCATAATTATGTTAGATGTGTCCACCTTCAATTTTTTTAATGCAAGAAGTGATATTGGAAAAGGCAAAGCAATATATCTTAATGTTCTTACACATCCATCCCTAGTTGCATGAGTACATCATTGATAGAACATTTCATTAAAATAACTTCATTTTCCTGTTTTTAATAAGTGATCAGCTTATAAATTGATTGATTTATTTCTTTCTTATTAGCTCTTTGCCTGGAAATTCTATTTACCCAGTTTTTTGTTTGTTTGTTTTCATGTCTTTGTGAACAACCAAAATGATTATTGTGTCATTTTCACTTATACATTATTTTTACATTTTAAATTATTTTACTTATATATTTACTTATATGTAGTTATATATTATTATGATACTATTATTAAGTGACTATCAAGTATCTTGGGCTTCCCTGGTGGCTTAGGTGGTAAAGAATCTGCCTGCAATGCGGGAGACCTGGGTTTGATCCCTAGGTTGGGAAAATCCCCTGGAGGAGGGAAAGGCCACCCACTCCAATATTCTGGCCTGGAGTATTCCATGTATTGTGTAGTCCATGGGGTCACAAAGATTCAGACATGACTGAGCAACTTTCACTTTCATTAAGTATCTTAAAATTTAAGAAATAAGAGAAAATGTATTTCAGCTGGGTAAAAATTAAAAGAGCAAAGAAGTACTTTATAGGCATGGAATCATTAATTGTGGCTAATCCTGAGATAATGTCTTATAAAATTTGTTTTGCTGCTACTGGGTTGATCTTGGTAAGTCCCTTTTGGTTGAGTCTCTGGGCTTCTGTTTCACCCTCACTCGGGCTTCTGTTTCACCCTCACTCATCCTGGGCATGAGGTTTAAGTGAAGACACAACCAGAAGTGTCACTTCGGTGAAGGATGAATTGATGCTTTTGAACTGTGGTGTTGGAGAAGACTCTTGAGAGTCCCTTGGACTATAAGGAGATCCAACCAGTCCATCCTAAAGGAGATCAGTCCTGGGTGTTCATTGGAAGGAGTGATGTTGAAGCTGAAACTCCAATACTTTGGTCACCTGATGCGAAGAGCTGACTCATTTGAAAAGACCCTGATGCTGGGAAAGATTGAGGGCAGGAGGACAAGGGGATGACAGAGGATGAGATGATTGGATGGCATCACCGACTCAATGGACGTGAGTCTGAATGAACTCTGGGAGTTGGTGATGGACAGGGAGGCCTGGTGTGCTGCAGTTCACGGGGTCGCAAAGAGTTGGACACGACTGAGTAACTGAACTGAACTGAAGAGGGAATGAGACACTTAAAAATGGATTTGATGGACTAACTTAAAGATTTTCAAGCATTTAAAAACAAGTAACAGCTGGCTTTTATGTCTGTTTCAGAGGGGAACTACCTTGAACAGTTTCAGAATTTAGATGAAGAAATGAAGACATTACACTATCTTTTGTTTTGTTGCTGTGATTTTTATTTTGGTAAAAAAAAGAAGTGAACTCTCTCTTGAACATGTACCATTTAAATGAAACAACACATGTTATAGTTTCAAAATTTGTCATATAGAGTGTATTTTCCTACTTAAGAGAAATACAGTGGTGCAGTTATATGGTTGGAGGCCGTAATCTGTGATACACACCTTGGTATGAGTACATATTTATGGCACATGCAGAGAGTAAAATGAAATATTAAGCTAAGATAGGAAATGATATCTTTGCCAGGTACATCACAGGTAAAGCCTTTTAACAATGGATATTACTGTAGGAGCCAACTCATCTTGACATCATTGAGATTAATTGATTAATTTGTAGACAGTCAGTGGCTTCTTGGCGCCCCATTGTAACTTTATCTGGCTGCTGCTGCTGCTGCTGCTGCTGCTAAGTCACTTCAGTTGTGTCCAACTCTGTGTGACCCCATAGATGGCAGCCCACTAGGCTCCCCCGTCCCTGGGATTCTCCAGGCAAGAACACTGGAGTGGGTTGCCGTTTTCTTCAATGTATGAAAGTGAAAAGTGAAAGTGAAGTAGCTCAGTAGCGTCCGACTCTTCGCGACCCCATGGACTGCAGCCTACCAGGCTCCTCCGTCCATGGGATTTTCCAGGCAAGAGTACTGGAGTGGGGTGCCATCACCTTCTCTGATCTGGCTGCTGCTGCTGCTAAGTCACGTCAGTCGTGTCTGACTTTGTGCGACCCTGTAGACGTCAGCCCACCAGGCTCTGCCATCCCTGGGATTCTCCAGGCAAGAGTCTCTTAGCGACCCCGTGGACTGTAGCCCATCAGGCTCCTCCATCCATGGTATTCTCCAGGCAAGAGTACTGGAGTGGGGTGCCATTGCCTTCTCTGTTATCTGGCTATGTGCTGCATAAATATTTCTATTATATTTAACATTGTGTTTAGTTAAATCTCTGGTTGTTGGGATTAGTCCCTTTAACTTGATATAAACCAGAAATGTTTTTAGCCAATCTCTTTGAAAGAAAAGCTGTGAAACATTGATTTTGCAGAATCCCACATTTTGCAGGTTCAGTGCGAGAGTAAAAATATGGCTTTCCTCTTAAAGTATGGATGTTCTTCACGTATCAGATATATTTTCTCTTGTCAACATACTGTATTTACTACCATTTTTGGGATGAATATTTACCCATCTTTTGCTCTAAAAATAGGTACTTAACAGCATTTGTGGAGATCCAGCCCGAACAAGAGTAATCAATTTGATCTGGCCTCCAAAACAGGTGTCATTTTGATAAATGGCCCTAATTAAGCTGAGACTTCAGGTAGGAAGCCGATTGAGTTAGTGCGTTGGCACCTATGTGGCCATGGCTGGACAAGTACAGATGTTACAGTGGGGTAAAGGCAGCACTTTATTAACTCCTGGGTCCAGTCTCCAAGTTTTGCATTTCCCATCATTTGATCAAAGCATCTCTGTGCTTTAACAGTGGTGCAAAGACACCACTGGCTTTAACTTTCATTTATTCATAGTGTTGCAGGAGGAAGAGGCAGCTATGGAAGTTTCCATTCTTTTGGGTCATTTCCCCGCCTCCTCCCCCCCCTAATCTCTATGCTGCAGTGAGACAAGTGCATAAAAATGATTAATTAGAAAAGAAGCCTCATTATTTCCAATCCATGATTCATATTCCTTCTGTACAACATGGGTTTCAACAGCTGGAAACACAGCTCTTTTATGTCTTCTCGCATTAATTTCAGTATGGATTGTCTAGGTAAAGAATAGGGAGGGTGCTGTCACTGCTTCCCATTTAGGGAGACTTTGGTGCAAAATGATCCAGTGACATGACCCTCTCTCCTGAATTCAGATTGCTTTGTGATCTCACAGTATCAGATTATGTCATGGACAGTGTTGCAACTGGGGACTCTAAGAGAAGACATCATTTCTTTTTCTTTTTTTCTTTACTTATTTTTGAGGTTTTTTTTTTTTTTTTGATGTGATTTTTGTTTTGTTTGTTTTGTTTTGAGGGGGAGATATTTGGGGTAAATATTTCAATAATCCAGTGAATTTAATTCAGTTGCTTCAACTTTCTAATGCAGAGATCAGCAAACTTTCTGTAAAGAGTCAAATAGTAAATATTTCGAGCTTTGCAGGCCATTTGGTTCCTATTTCAACTACGTTCTTAACTTCTGTTGTGACGTGAAAACAACTATAGACAATACAGACGTGAATAAGCATGGCTGGGTTCCAATGTAACTTTATTTATGAAATGCTAAAGTTTAAATTTCAGATAATTTCGGAGGTCATGAATGTTCTTTTTTTTTTTTTGACTTTTTAAACTTATTTATTTATTTATTTTTTTAATTTTAAAATCTTTAATTCTTACATGTGTTCCCAAACATGAACCCCCCTCCCACCTCCCTCCCCATAACATCTCTGTGGGTCATCCCCATGCACCAGCCCGAAGCATGCTATATCCTGCGTCAGACATAGACTGGCGATTCAATTCTTGCATGATAGTATACATGATAGAATGCCATTCTCCTTTTTTCCCCCTTGCAATCAATTAGAAATATATAAAAAAATATATCCTTAGCTGTGCATACATGCTCAGTCACTCAGTCATGTCCTACTCTTTGCAACCCCATGGACTGTAGCCCACCAGGCTCCTCTACCCGTGGGATTTCCCAGGCAAGACTATTGGAGTGGGTTGTTTTGGCTTCCTCCAGAGGATCTTCCCCACCCAGGGATCAAACCCATGTTTCCTGCATCTCCTGCATTGGCAGGGGGATTCTTTATCACTGGACCACCTGGTTCATTCGTGATCACAACCACCTCTTAGCCTGTGAGTCCTTTGCAAACAGGCAGTGTGCCAGTTTTGGTCTGTGGGCCCATTTGTTGACCCTGTCCTAATGCATTTCATGAAACACTGTGCTACACACAGAGAGTAAAATGTGTTTAGTGATGGAATGGACACATCAAAAGTATGAAGTGTTATTCTTGGCTTCCAGGAACTTTTCATTCAGATGGAGAAAAAGTCAGCTGCTTAATATCAATGTTATAAAAGACAATGTAATTTAAGACTACACCCCAAACTGTAATAGTAAGGGTAAAGGTGCAAAAAGTAAGAGGGGAATACCAGTGTTCTGAGAGTCTGAACTCACAGCGTGGGATGATGGAGGTGGGTAGCCTGAGAGATAACAGTATCCAACAGTGGCTGTCAGTGAGAGGGTAACAGGCAGGAAGGCCAGGGGTCTACAAACAGGAAATAGCCTGCACGTGTCAGACATTTTTATCTCTTTTAAGCGGCAGGAGGAAACTAGCGATATTTTTTTTCTTCTCTATACAAATTTAAAAGGAGGTTTCTCTTAAAATACTGTGTTGCCATAATGACACCTGGTTTCACCTGAAGTTAACTATTCTCAAACCTTGAGATAACCAATGCATTTTTCTTATGGAAATGTTTGTCTTAAGCTATGCTAATGTACTATGCATTTATCCCAAACTCTTTCTTCAAGTCGGTTCTGCCATTAGGCTCAGAACCTACTTGACAAACCAGTATATTGTACTCAGATATTGTTTCCCTAATCTAGGTAAACGAAACTATTTGTATAGTAATCTGTCCTTCTACAAGATTCAAGTTAATCATTTTATGGCCCAGGATGAACTATTTGGTGCCAAAATTATCCCCAAATGCATCTTATGGCTGAGGGGCCTGGTGCCATTCTGAGTTTTAAGACATTCCTTTCTTTCATTAATGCTAGTGACTATATAACATCCAGCTGAAGACTAGCAGTGGGGTACTCTCTCTGCCCCCTTCTGATGCCTATGTCAGAAGCTTTCTCTGTCTCCTTTACACTTTAATAAAACTTTATTACACAAAAGCTCTGGGCAATCAAGCCTCGTCTCTGGCCCCGGATTGAATTCTTCTCCTCCGGAGGCCAAGAATCCCGGCGTCTTTTGGTTCAACAACAACCTTTCATCAGGATGGGTTGTCAGAGAAGCGTTCAGATAGATGGCAGAGCTGCGAACTAGAGAAAGATGGATGCCAATACCCTCATTAGCTGTGAGGTTGATCACAGGATCACAGTAATGAGGTGATGCGGCTGGGATGGGATAGACAGATGCCATGTGCCTCTGAGAAGTAGTGTGGGACAGGGTGGAGAAGTCATGGTTCAGAAATGGCAGAGAAAACTCTACTCAAGAATGCTTGTGGATGGGTGCGAGAAAATGAGCAGGCTCCCGCTAAATAGAAAAAACAAATCCTCAGAAAGCAGGGTCTATTTAGGGTAAGGAAGAATCAGCACCCTAACATAAGCTTGAGAGGACAAGAATGTGAGTGTGTGGCCAGGAGCAGGGTGTTTCCAAAGGGCCCAGAGGAAAGGATTGGATGGGCATTAGCTATGGGAAGAATCAGTAGGAACGAGAAGGAAGGAATGAGCCTTAAGAAAATGAGAATGAGAGAAGTGATTGGTGCTTAAAGATGTTTAGCTGGGGGCAGTGCTGAAAGATGATAGCAAGGGAAAGGGGCAGAGATGCTGCTGACTGGTCTTAGGGTTCTGACTGAGACTAGTGGTAAAAAAAAATACTTGGAAGGTAATCCGCAAACCTGTTCCCAAGGCAGATGTGTTGGGGTATGTAGGTTCCATATCTTCTATACCGTATAAGGTCTTGGTTGGACAAAGAAGAGGCCTATTTATTTTATGCATAAAAAATAAGAAAATTGTAAAGAATAAAGTCCATAATTTTGATAAACATGTTATACATTTTTTGAATGATAAAGCAAAATAATTTATTGCTTGATGGGTACATCTGTTTTCCCTTATTAAAGTAGTGGGTTTTTTGTTTGTTTTTAGGTAATATGTTATCCTTGAATTGTGCCATGGAAATATTTCTTTTTCCTACAAATTAGAAAAGAGAAAATTACAATAGATGAAGTTCTAACTTCCCAAGTGGAGCCACTGTCAGGCTTTCAGGAATAAGACCCTATCCAGAGATAGACCCTTTTCTTTTGAAGCTATAAAACATACCACATGCAAAAGGCTTGCCATGTCTCCAGAATGGGTAGGATATTACAATTTGCAGTATTGGTTCTTTGTTCTTTTTATTCCTGTGCTTTGTGTAGTAATACTGTCCTACTGAAAGCAATAGCCAGTGGGGAAAGTTATTTTTGAACTTGACAAATATAGAGCATTCTCTTTATTATCCAGGGTTTGAAATAACTAGGAAAGAAACTATAATTTGAAGAACTTTAGCACAATAAATCTGAAATAGAAAGAGATTCAGTGATAAGGTCTGGAAAAAATATCTAAGAAATCAAAGTGATACCAGTTATGAGGAAGAGGGAAGAGACAGAGGAAATTGGGAAAACAATAAAAGAGATAATGAGAAACAATAGAAGAAGATGAAATGATAGAAATTTGTGTTTACCTGGGAGCTTTAATCCAGAAATTAAATTTGATAGGAGTGGGGGATTTGGAGAGCTTGGGAAGCAAGCTAATCATGACTTGGATCTAGGAGGTTAGAGATGGGATCTAAGCAAGTCAATAAACAGGAAATAAAAATTGTGAAGGCATTTAAATTTAATCCAGGGAGCTTTGGGGGGATTTTGTGCAAAGTTAAAAAGACATCAGGGAAGATAATTAGCATTCAGGGTACAGGAGCAGGCAGAAGCTAGAGAAGGGCATCTTAGGGTGAGTACAGGAGATGTTCCCTACTCTGTGTTGGAATGGAAAGTCACATCAGCCTTCCAGGTTCTGGAATGGAGACTGACTTATGAACAAGACCCTTCCTTTTGGGTCCTTACCTATTGATCTGCTAAAATAAAGAAACGTATCATGTCTTTGTCTTTCTCTCTCTGGCTTACTTCACTTAGTATGACGATTTCTAGGTCCATCCATGTTGCTACAGATGGCATTATTTCATTCTTATTTATGGTTGAATAGGGTTCCATTGCATATATGTATCATGTCTTCTTTATTCATTCATAACCTAAGTGTCACTGGACACTTAGGTTGCTTCCATTTCCTGGCTATTGTAAGTAGCTTGGCAGTGAATGTAGGAGTGCATGGGTATTTTCAAATTATGTTTCTCTTCAGATATATGCCCCCATACTCTTCTCTATAGTGGCTGTACCAACCTACACTCCCACCAACAGTGTAGGAGGGTTCCTTTTTTCTCTACGCTCTCTCTAGTATTTATTATTTGTAGACTTTTTGATGGTGGCTGTTCTAACTGGGGTGAGGTGGTAGCTCATTATAGTTTTGATTTACTTTTTTTTTTTTTTTGTGGTGCGCTATATGAGCTGTTCGCATATTTTGGAGATTAATCCCTTGTCAGTCACATTATTTGCAAATATTTTCTCCCATTCTGTAGGCTTTTTGTTTTTTTATGGTTTCCTTTGCTGTGCAGAAGCTTATGATATTGCTTATATGTGGAATCTAAAAAAAGGACACAAATATGCTTATTTATAAAACAGAATTAGACTCATAGACATAGAAAACATTTATGGTTACTAAAGGGTGGGAGGGCAAGGGGTAAATTGAGTTTGGGATTAAAATATACACACTACTGTGTATAAGACAGATAACCAATAAAGACCTGCTATATAGCACAGGGAACCATACTCAGTATCTTGTTATAATCTATAATAGAACAGAATGTAAAATAAGAATATATATATGTATATATGTATAACTGAATCACTTTACTGTATAACTGAATCACTTTACTGTATACCTGAAACTAATACAACATGGCAAATCAACTATATTTCAATAAAAATTTAAAAATACATATTATAGAAAAATAAAAACAAAAAGAAAGAATGCAAATAATATTGAAAAGCTTGGCAAGGAACAAGGGAAGCCTTAGATGCTACTTGTACAAACTTTCTTTGAAGATGATTGGATGATATGTCTCAAAAAGCCTGAAAGCATCCATTTTCTGTGACTACAGTATACTACTTTAAGGGACTGATTATAGGCAATGATAATTAGAGATGTCTTCAAAGATTTATGCCTATAGATGTTTATTACAGCTTTATTTATTATATCTAATTTGGAAACAACCTAGACATAATGAAAGCACATTGCTTAACTACATCTCAGCTGATTTATCCAATGTGATACAATGCATTTGTTAATATTGTGTTGCAGAAAAGATTTAATGTTGTTGGAAAATCTTTATGATAGGCTACCAAGTGGAAAAGACGTAGTTTCCTAAACCCAACTGTTGGTACAATATGGCAAGAAATATTTATATGAATGTGTGGATGGACATTGGATATTTTATCATTATGTTTGCTAAGAGAAAAATGTATAGTAAGGGAAGGACTGTCTGGAAATCTGCCTTTTAAGAAGTCCTGTGGTTGATCTGCAAGATAAGAATTCATCCTGGGTAGGGTACACAGTCATTTGATGTCTGACGGTGGTCTATTGTAGCCTCATCAAGCGGAAACTGCTTTTTCACTCATGGCCAAGTACCTCAAAAACAGGAGAGACAGCTTTGGGGCCAAACATAGAATCAGGAAAGAGGAGACCATGTCCTGATTCCAGCAGAGGTATGGTAGGATCATCCTTTGTGGCAAATAAATTCCTGTTTCTATACAAAGACCAAAACAGTTTTTTTTAAAAAGAAACACATGGGGAGGCATGGGCTGTTTTCCCCTTGTTCTGTCTTACTGTTTTTAGACTGAGCCTTCCCTTTTCCTACATCAAAACCCCTGGTCCTTTGAGTGTTACACCAAATAGACAGACCACTTTCACACCAAGTCTGTGCTGTCATCTGTTACTGATTGTCTGGTCACCCATCTTCATTCATTGGAAGTTTTAGTTCCTAATTTTCATAGTCTTATTCCCCTCCCTGAACCATGTCAGTATTATTTCCTCAGTGTCTATAACATCCATCCACTCGTCCAGCTTGGTTCCTCTACCTTTTGAAGCAAGCATCTTTCATTTGAATACATTCTCATGGTCCACCCATCACCTCCATTGTACTCTCTTCATTTTCCTCCTTATCCAGTTGAGGGTCCATGGCTGTGTACCCAAATACCTTTCCTGAAACATCCCTCAACTTTTTTTACCTTTCTCCCTCTGTTATTCATCTTGAGAAAAATTCTGATCCTATGAATATGCCATTCACTGTCTCCTTCCCAGTGTCGAAGCAGTTGAATATTCCTAGATTAAAAAAACACGTAGGAGGGCACCGTGGTATAACTTTATTTTTAAATGCATGATCACAAACCTCAAATAGTCCATCGCTGCTCCACTGCTTTATTACTGTATTTCTCTAGCAGACTCACTTTCCCACTTTCTGAACAGCTGTTTCCTATCACCTGCCCTCCTCAAATCTCTTAGAACATTTCATGCATCTTTTGTGGTTGGTGACCCTGCTTCCAACCTCATTGAGAAGACAGAAGCCATCAGGGAGACACTTATTTATCTTTGTACTACCAAATCTGTACACTCACTTACATATGTCTTTCTTAGTATTATAGGGGAAATATCCCACCTTCTGGGGCTTCCCAGGTGGCACAGTGGTAAAGAATCCACCGGCTAATGCAGGAGATGCAGAAGAAGCAGGTTCAATCCCTAGGTCGGGAAGATCCCCTGGAGGAGGAAATGGCAACCCACTCCAGTATTTTTGCCTGGAGAATTCCATGGGCAGAGAAGCCTGGCAGGCTACCATGCATGGGGTCTCAAAGAGACTCCATGAGTCCCCAAGAGTCTCCATAACTACACACAGCACACAGCATCCCTCCTTCTGTCAACTCCAGTGCTTTTATTTTCCACTGGACTCGAGCTCTAATTTTCTTCCTACTGCAGGCCTTTCTTCTCTGCCTTCTCCCTTCACCTTGCCTCATTAATTTTCCTCACTTCCCAATCAGTGGGTAAAATCAGACTGAAAAGCTTGGGTCCCCCATTCTTCTCAATCATTTGCTCCATTCCTGTTTTCTTGATAATCACCCTCCTTTAAAATAATTGTCTACACAAATTCTAACACTTCACCTCCACTCTTGTTTAACTGAACACTCAGCTGAAACTGCTCTTCTCAAGGTCACAAATGACCTTCACTTGGCCCAATTCAGTGGCCTCATCTTTGCTCTCTTTGATCTGAGAGTTCACTCGGCACTGGATTCTCTGGAGTACTACCCCCTTCCTGAATTACAATCTCATTTTGATTTCTTTAACTTTGAACTTTTTTTTTCTGTTTTTTTTTCTTCTCTCCTTTGATGATTTTTCACTCCTCTGTTACAAAATTTTGGTGTTCCTGAAATGTGGGACTCTCTCCCCTCTTCTTTCCCTACACTTTCTCTCTTACAGGTTTCACTCTGTAACCGTGAGTTTAACATGCCATGAGTGAGTGTCCAACTGCCATGTTGACATGTCCAGTTGGTTGTCTTACAGGCTTGTCAAGCTTCTCATGTCTGAAATGCAATCTTGGATTTTGTCCTCTAGATTTGTCCCTCTTTTAGTCTGCCTTGTCTCCATAAGGACCGCCACCACATACCCAGTTGTTTGAGAAAAACACTGAGAGTCATCCTCACTTTGTCCGTTTCACCTTTCACATCCAATTTATCCCCCAGATCTATAGCTTTCACTTTCTATATATTTCAGAACCATCTATTACTGCCCATCACTGTCATCAATTTTCTAAGCCACATCACGCAGTCTCTGACTTGAATCACTGCCGCAGTCCCCAAACTGCCCCCGCTCCCAGTCTTGCCACCTTTCATTCATTCTTCAGCCAAAAGCGCTTTCTTTTTTAAAGTTAGATCTAATTTTGCTGCTTGGAGGAACTGTGGCCTCTTTACTATGGGCAAGAAGGTTCTTTGGTCTGTCATCCCTACCTCATTGTGTGCCTCTATCTAGTTTGCTACTGAGATTTCATTTCTTTTGTAGATCTCATATTAAATGTAGTTAATTCCAAGAGGCTTTCCTCTAACCTTCTGACAAGAGTCGCTCATCTTGTCCTTATTATTCTCCAGCCCAGAACTATTTTAGTTTTCTTAATAACACTTATAATCTCTAAATATGTATATTTGCAGGTTTGTGGGATGTCTTGTCTGCTAGACTGGAAGCCCTCAAGGATAAAACCAAAGCCTCCTCTGGTCCCTGTTTTACCCCAGTTCCTGGCACAGTGCTTATGCACAGTACATAGTGTGTTTTCGATAGGTATCTGTGAACAGAATGGATAGGTGACTGCCAAGTGTTGATTCTATTTGGTGCCGATGATGTGAAAAGAAAGGATAAAAATGATCCAGATTGCAAGATGATTACTGTGATGCCTGGGTGACACAGGATAAGTGGTAAGGATTGGCAGCACAATATGGGAAATGAAAAACATAACAGTGAGGTGTAGAACTTGAAAAATGACAAAATGATTATATCTTTGCGGGTATGAGGAAAGAGGGCGATGGAAAGGTCTGGAGAAAAAAATGCTGGGAGCTCAGTATTCTCTAACTTTTGTGGGAGATCTTATACTTAAAAAATCTTTTGGGCAACCTGACTCAAAAATAGAATTCACAAAACTACCTAGGAGAGAGTATGGTACAGAAAGCACGAAGGCATTAGACTTGAGAAAGGTTGTATAGGTATTAGGTCCTCGGTAACTATATACATACCAGTGAGTCCATGAGTACACACCAAGGAACTGGTTAAGAGGAAGGTTATTTTCATGACATGCTTATTGATTATCAGAGAATTCCCTTGATGACTGTCTTATGCTTTACAGTGTTCATATGAAAGACATCCCTTCATCTGGCTACATAAATGAAATCGATCATTTAGCAGCAGTTGGCTTATCATATTGCACTACTTTACATGAAAGATGCTATCCATAAAGGCAATCGTAATGGGTGGTTTAATAAGGCAAACACTGCTAAAGAATACAATTTAAGTGTATTCTTAGCAAACACAATGCTTTTTGCAATGCATTCGTTTGTTTTATTAAAGCCAATTATACATTTGTTTTGGCTCGTTTTTACTGTACAAAAGACATTCGAAATACTTAATAGTCAATTACTGTGAGCATGCAGATAAAAATAATGAATGTTATTAAACCAAGACTTCATATATAGGAGGCAAGGCAGACATGAATATAGCATATGGAAATTTGTCAGAAATTAATAACTTCTGTTTTAAGTCTTGTTAGAGCATTCAAGGAAGAAAAACCTTTAAATCAATAATATTCCTACCTGGGTCCCTGTTGATGACTGACATGATTATATCTAAATGGGATAGTGGTGAAAACTAAAATCAGGGTCCTCTTAAGAAAACTGGCTTTTCCCCAACAGCATCTTTGACACAACAGACAGGCAAATTCTTGGTGCTTAGATCTCTATATTTCGTCACTTTGGAATATTTGATGCTTTTTTTGAGTCATCAGAAAGGAACTCTGAACTTGCCTTCATGAGATAAAGGAAAATTACATACAAATAATTGGGTCAAGGAATGATGACTATACCTATAATAAAATTATAGTTATGAATTAATAAGATGTCTTATTGAGCAACCATTTATGTAGCATTCGTAATATTTCAGGATCAGTACTAGATATAGAAGATATTTCAGGGTCAGTACTAGGTATATAAGGTAGATACAGTTCTTGCTGTATAAAGTAAAAAATTTCAAGGTGAAATGAAGCATTGAACAGGTTGTTCCAATGATGTGATATATGCAGCTTTGAGGAATTAAGAGTACCGAGAGCATTCATCTATGAGGGTTCTCCCCATGGAGATCAGGGAAGGCCTCTTGGAAGAAGTTACAATTAAAACTAAGCTTTCATTTAAGTAGAAGTCAGGCAAAGAGGACAGAGGAAAGAGCATGTGTGTAGGTTTAGGTCCTGGAGCCTTTGGAAAATGGAAACTGGCTCCAGACTGGCTGGAGCTTAGAGTGTTAGGAAAAGTGGCAGAGATATGCCCAGGAGATGGATTGAGAATGGTTTGGATTACTTTGTGCATAATAACAAAGGAGTTTGTTCAGTTCAGTCACTCAGTCATGTCTGACTCTTTGCAACCCCATGGACTGCAGCACACCAGGCTTCCTTGTCCATCACCAACTCCTGGAGCTTGCTCAAACTCATGTCCATCGAGTCAGTGATGCCATCCAACCATCTCATCCTCTGTCGTCCCCTTCTCCTCCTGCCTTCAGTCTTTCCCAGCGTTTGTGCTTGAATCTAAATGCTGGGATGCCTCTAAAGATTTTAAGGAGGGTCAGAATGTGATCCAGTTTTTTTTTATCCTTTTAACCAGTGGTTCCCAACCTTTTTTGGCACTAGGAACCGGTTTTATGGAAGACAATTTTCCAGGGACTGGGGGTAGGAGGGTGGCCTTGGGATATGAGTCAAGCACACTACATTTATTGTGCACTTTGTTTTTCTCTTATTATTACACCAGTTCCACCTCAGATCATCAGGCATTAGATCTTGGAGGTTGACAGCCACTGCTTTGAACTGTTCTAGCTGTAGTGTGGAGAATGAGTGAGAAGGAAATAAACCTGGATGCAGGGAGATGAGGGAGGGAGGGTGTTAATACAGCATCCAGGTAAGAAAGCGTGGTGGCTTTCTTGGGCAAGGATGGGGGTGGGTGTTGGGAATAAAGGCAAGTGGATAGGGTTAGGAAATGCTGATGTGGTAGAATGGCCAATAGGTCAGTAGGTGGGTGGTTCTGAATCTCAAGAATGTAGACTAACCAGAGGTATGTTTGAAAGTTATCAGCATTTAGGCATATTGTAGGTGAAGTTATGGGAATCAGTGAGAGGCCTACAACTGTGGTCTTCTAATTGAGGTACCTGTGCTACGTAAAGACTCCAAGGTTTCTGTGGGCACACAAATACTATAATTTTAAGGGAATCCAGTTGTTAGGTCCTCAAGCTCCATATGTTGTCTTCCTAAGATCAGTGTTCCTGAGACTCCTGCGGTCAAGTGGATTCTTCCCACATCCATCTCCTTTCACAGGGTTCTCCCGTTGACAAAAGAACAGCGGACCTGCAATTCCTTCTTCATCCTCACTCTTCCTGATGCCTCTGTGAGCCCCATGTAAAAGCAATAGCATTTATATGGAGAAAGTGACTAACTCAAATGGGTAAAAAAAGGGTATAAATTCTTTTTTAACTCCAGTATTTTCTTTTTTTTGCCTTTCATGAAATGAAAGGAATGTGTAATAGAAATGTCAGCTGATAGATTATCAAAAATCATTTTGAATGCTAGGTGACTGTTTGTTTTTTGGCATTTAACTCAGGAGTTTAAAAAATTGAGTGACATTGCTGTAATAAAATCCTTCCATTTCTATCTACCTATTTGTGTAAAGAATGTTCTAAGCACTTTCATGAAAAATGAAAAACAAACCTGATGTAGAATATTGTCTAATTCTGGCAATAAGATATATTCTCCATGGACCCATGGAATAATTGAAAAAAACCTCATTTTAATTAATTAATAGTTCCATATAAATGCTGTTTGATATAATTAATAAATATGTCAAAATATAAAATATGTTACATTGTGTTTATCAATTGCATGTAATGGTAATTTAATGAGAATTCAATCCAGAAGAAAAATGTTATCACTTACAAACTTATGGTTCCAGGATATTAAAAAAATTAAACTTACCAACATATTTTTTTGTAGAGATGTATGATGAGGTGATCAATAAAAGACTTTCAAGCATAAAATAGATCACATTGGACTGAAATTTTGCTGGCACAATAGAACAGAATAATAAGTTCCAAGACTGAAAAGAATGTTATAGTTTCTGATGTTTAAGAAGAGTTTATTCATGTATTTTTTTTTGGATGAAGGTGGGAATAAAATCACTAGTGATTTCACACATTTTAAACATTGGACATATTTAAAAGAATGAAGTGACTGTTATATTTTTAATATTGCTACAAAATTTACAAACCAGAGGCAATTATATCCTTTGCCAATGATATCTAGTACCAAATTACCACATAAGTAATTTTTGGATGTCAACTTAAAAATATTAGAAAGATTTTTCAAAATCATTTTAGCAGGTACATGATAATAAATGATTTAGGACTACTGGCTTAGGATGAAAAAAGAAAGGAGGTTAGGTCCACAAAAGCATCATTATTCAAAGATCTTTCTATCGGTACCTTCACCGGTGTAACAAAGAAAGGACGCAAGAAAAGGCTTGCTAGATGTAGGTTTGTCGGTCGTCTCTATGGGACTGGGATTAAGCCATTTATGAGAGTGCAGGTGGAGTCGGGAAGAATATGCAAAGAGAGTTTAATGTTTAAACTAGCTGGTACAGAGATGGGAGCTTCAACCAGTGGCTGGGAAGGTTGTCTGGAGATTGGCTGACCATGATCCTAGAGTAGTATCAATCTCTTTGGTACGTGAGAGTCTTCACATGCTTATTGGCAGGAAATTCTCAAAGTCAATAGATAACATTGACTTTAAAAATTCTAGAAATTATGTAATATTAAGGGACCATACGGTAATTTGCAGGGAAGGCAATGGCACCCCACTCCAGTACTCTTGCCTGGAAAATCCCATGGACGGAGGAGCCTGGTAGGCTGCAGTCTGTGGGGTCGCTAAGAGTTGGGCATGACTGAGCAACTTCACTTTCACTTTTCACTTTCATGCATTGGAGGAGGAAATGGCAACCCACTCTAGTGTTCTTGCCTGCAGAATCCCAGGGACGGGGGAGCCTGGTGGGCTGCCGTCTCTGGAGTCGCACAGAGTTGGACACGACTGAAGGGACTTAGCAGCAGCATAGGGTAATTTGAGGCAGAGATGATAAATCATTTACCAAAGATGACTTTCAGGAATGGCAGATGGAATCTTAACTTATTGCTTTTCCATTGAAGATGTTATAAACTTACCTTGTACTTCCCTGTGGTATCTCTCACACTGATTTTGTAAAGCAGAAGTGAGATGAGAAGTTAGGAAAAGTGTGTGTGTCCCCTCTGCCTGACTTCAGAACTTTATCTCAACTCAAATGTCAAACCCCACAAATGTGCTTCCAGGCCAATCTCTTCTCTGCCCCTAGAATTTAATATTCCAGCATCTTTCTGGCACATGTCTTTCTCTCCTCCTAATTCCACCTTCAGAGACCTCTGCATCTTTTAAAGGCCAGCCACTCTGAATTTTTCACACAAGTACCAGTATGCCACTTGTCCTCTATACCCACCCTGTCCAGGAGAAAAAGAATACCAATGACAAATGCAAGTCACTTACATAATTTTTATTTTTCTAGTAGCTACATTTACAAAAGTGAAACAAAAAGTTGGAATTAATGTTACTATGCTTTATTTACATCATTTTATCTAAGATATTATCTTCTAATGTGTGATCAATACAAAAATTATTAAAGAGATATTTTATATCCTGGGTGTTTTGGGGTACTGTCTTCAAAACCCAGTGTGTATATTGCCGTAATAGCACATCTTAATTTGAACTGGGTGCATTTCAAGTGCTAATAGCCATATGTAGCTAGTAGCTACATATGTATTGGACAGTAAAAATCTGTATGATAATTGTTAGTGGTAAAAGTTCCATTTTTTCTGGCCGATTGTTTCTTGAATGTTCCAGTTTCCTGAGCAGACTGTAAGATACTAAAAGGCATTTCACTGATGTTCTTAAGGTGCTGGGCTATGAATGCTCAGCCATTGTATGGTATCTCCATCTACCACGTGTTGAATTATTTTGATTAATGAAACTTTTTGTTAAACTGCTTTGGTGATACCAGTCTGTTGACTGGCCTTTTGGGAATAGGATAGCTCTTTTTGGAACAACAAAGCTGTCAGACTTTTAAATAATTGACAAGGCTGCTAATAGCTGTTGCTTGTGTAATTAGACAATCATTTAAATTTGTGAGCATCATGAGGGTGGGACTGTGGTGTCTTTTCAGTTACATCCAGTCACAACAGCTTTTATTTTAAGTATGAGCATCTTTCCATACAGATTAATAGTTCTTTGGAAGATATTAGATGCTCTTTAAAAAAATTATGAGTGTAAATTTTCCCCAGGGTACTTGTCAAGTTGGTTAATATTATCATGCTTATATTTGACTTCTCTGAGAACCTAGATTTAAAAATAAATTGGCTTAGCTGTACCAACCAGTCCCTTAAAATTTTTCATGTTTCTTAGGGGAGGCGGAGAAGAGAAGTTTGCCTAGATTCTGAAAATGTCATTATCTCCTTCCGATAAGCCTTTATATGAGAGTTATGGCCTTCAGGATAAACAAAGTGAAAAAGGGCCCCTTGAGAATCTTAATTTGTTCAAACTCAAATGAATGTAGGGAGATAATAAAGCGGGTTTAAAAAGCTGGTCTGAACTTTAGCACAGTATTTTAAACAATTCCTTTGGGGAAATTACATCACTCTTACATGCAGGGTCAATGAAAAAACAGTAATTATTCTGAGGGGTAGGAATTTTTTTTTTTAAGCCTCCGTCATTATGATTGCAGTGATATGAATTCAATCTCGCAAATTCTTAAACTGCAGCTCTGTGACATTAGAAACCTTTGAGGTATACTGAATAGGGAGGAGGGTTGACAGAGTGATCACTTTGTTCTAATAACTTTATGCTAAAATAAATTTATGATATCAGAATCAGTTTTGTAATACAAATCCTTGGAGCAATTGCAGAGTGCAGGGATTAAAAAAAAAAATTATGACCACTATGTTAAAGCAATCAAGGTATGCTGATTTACTTTTAACTGATGCAATTGATCTCCTAAAAGTTTTACCCAGGCGTTGGCAGTGGGTGGGGAGGGGTGGGGACGTGGGGGCCAGCAATAGGAGATGTCATTGTGATGAATCAGAAATGCTTATTCCTATCACAATACAAAGCAAATTGAGTTGTTAAGTATTCTATTTTGGTATTAATCAAAGGGAAAAAAAAATGAAGTGTGTTCTTAATCTTGTTCTAGGTAATTTACAGGTGGGAAAAGGATTCTACAAGCTAGTTTTAACTTTTTACTAGAAGAAATGGAATTGAAATTTGAAGCCTCTGGTGCTAATTATTGAGGTACATTCTGCTAGGGGTTGAAGTCTATGGGTGGCTCATAACAGAAGTCTGCCAAATATGGTATATTCTGTACATTGATAATGAACTGTTGTCAGTTTCCCTCAAGGGAAATCTGGATATATTGCAGTTTCTCTCTAAGGTAGGTATAGCTGTGTTTGAAAATAAAATTGTTGTTGCTGCTAATACCTATTAACTTTGAATGTTATTCACTTGTCTATGCTAGGAAGTCACAGCATGTACTGAACATTCATTTTAATCTCTTCCAGCAGCGGTGAAATTTTACTCCATAAGCCACTTAGATGAATGAGATCAGGTACGGTGGTGCTAATTTTGTGTGTTATTGCTAAATCATCTCAGATGATTGAAATAGAGCTTTCAGTCATGGTTTGCAACCAACACATGACATTGCAAACAATGAAGTGATTTTGGGGCTTGACTTAGAGCCAGCTCCTTGGTCATGATGTCTAGTTTGGACCTTACTACTTATGCAAGATTCAGAGAATGCAATCAGTCAGAGAAGTGTATAAATGGCATGGCATTAAGACCCAAGCCTTAGGGTCTCCAACAGATGTAACTTAACTTTTTCCCTTTCAAGTCTTTTGACAATTCAGGGTAATAGCTGTCCATCCAAAGTTTCCCGTTAGTCTATGGTTTCTGCTTTCTCATATGTTTCCACTAATTTCTAGGGACCTTGCAGACGCCAAGACATGAAGGTCCATTCTGGTCCTCTCCGTGGATCTTATGTGTTGACCCCTGTGGTTTGCTCCAAATCTCCTTTGTTTGATTATAAGGATTAGGGATCTAGGTCCCCCACTTCCTCGTCTATCCGGTGAACCCTGGACTTATCTAGGGTTCCTAGACAGCCTTTGCAAATTGTAGTAGTCTCCTGGTTGGTTTGGAAAACAGCATATTCTTTTCTCAAGTCGGTCTCTTATGCATGCTAGCTCCTTGGCTTTTTAGATGCAAAAGTCCAAGAATTTGCTCCTTTGACTCTCTCCAAATGTGTACCTGTCTCCTAGATTGCAATAATGTGGGAGTGGAAGAGTGACCTGGGCTAACAAGAAATATAGCTGAACATGGAAAGCTGGGTTTGGGGAAGAGTATAGGGGTGCTGACCCTCTACACAGTTAAAAATCCATGTGTGACTTATGGTCAATCTCCTTATCTATGGTTCCTGTGTATTTCTTGGGATTCTGCATCCTTGGATCCAGCCAACAGGGAATTGTGTGGTGCTGTCGTATTTACTATTGAAAAAAAATCTGCATATAAGTGGAACCACACAATTCAAGTTCCTGTGGTTGAAGGATCAACTGATTAGACAGAAAAACTGCATCAGTTAATATGTCAAAAATACTGCTCTCTGTAAGAACAAACACACTGAATAGAGTTTAGGAAATATTAAAAAAAAGGATTAGGGTTAGTCAATCTGAGTAAAAGAAAGCTCTCTAAAATATGAATTATATATGTCATAATACATATATGAATGACTTTTGTTTGGCTTGTATAAGCCAGTTAGTTACTCTCTCTCAGAGCAGTACCATATCTTTAAATACAATCTAGTCCAGTAATTTCTTGTCATATTTGGGAAACAGAGACCCACAGCTTGCATGAAGTCACACAGCAAATATAGAATATAGTCAGTCCTCTGACTCAGAATCTTTGCTCATTTCTTTTCTCTTTGCCTGAGAATATTATTTTGCAATTGAAGAAAATTGGGTTAGCTATCAGGATGAACTTTTTTGATCCTAATAGGTTGAAACATTGAAATACATTATCAAGGACATTTGCAGTGGTTATTTTAGAAAATGGTTAGCCAGCTACCTTTTTGCTCTGGCCTGGGGGCAGTCCTGTGGAATGAGAGATGATATGGCTTATTGATGTCAATTTCTGTACCCTGGTTTTTAGATTACATGATTTTAAGGCAGATACTTCAGAAAAGATTTACAAATATAGACTTGATTGAAATATTTACTACAGAAGCTGCCCCTGTAGTTTCCCTAAACTCACTGTTATTTCCCGTGTGTGTGTGTGTGTGTGTGTGTGTGTGTGTGTGTGTGTGTGTGTGTGTGTAGGGAACTTTAATCTGCCCTTTTAAGCAAATGTAAGGAATTTTCAAGATATTTAAAAACAGAAGAGTGAAACTGTCTTTGGCTCCCTGGAGATGACTGAGCTGCACAGAACTTCAGCTTCTTCCTTACGATGGAATAGATTTCTATTGGGAGAGGACTTATAACTTTATGGGCCAGATAGTGTAAAAGATGTGACAGGCTTCAAAAACCATTTTTCAGTGGGACTATTTCTTGGCAATGGTAATTGATTTTGCTTAGTGTCTGCTAAAAACAAACCTGGAGGCCTGGGTTGCATAAAAAAGGAAAATCTAGAGCAAAGTATTCCCATTTTTGTGAGGATATGTAGAGATTTAGACAGATTTTAGAGAGATTACTTTGTCTTTCCTTACTCCCCGGTGGAGAAAGCTACATTTTGGAAAACGAATCAGACACTTCCTTTTCCTATAGTAATGTTTAAAATCTTAACTTCCAAGAAAAATTTTTCAGAAATTTTCTTTCTTATTCTGCACCCAGGACGCCTCCCCAGTTCTTGGGTCCTTTCCCTTTGGTGGCAGGGTGTCTGCTTACCGGGATTTTTTGGGTAGGGGAAACACCTGCTTGAATGCAGCCAACCCCACCCCGCCCGCGCCTCCTACCCTCCCTACTTTCCTTCCTCTTTTGAAGTGAATGACGTTGAACTGCCAACATCAAGTAGGTGTTATCAGATGATAACATAACATGGCCTATTCCCCTCCCCAGCTTTACTGACATACAAATGACACAGGACATTTTGTAAGTTTAAGGTATACAATGGGATGATTTGATGCACACAAATATTGCAGAATGATGATTGCCAACAAGGTTAGTTCACATCACCTCACATGCCTGCATGCTTGGTTGTTTCAGTGGTGCCCGACTCTTTGAGACTCTATGGATCATAGACGACCAGGATTCTCTATCCATGGGATTCTCCAGGCAAGAATACTGGAGTGGGTTGCCATGCCCCCCTCCACGGGATTGTCCCAACGCAAGGATCTAACCTGTGTCTCCTGCATTGCAGGCAAATTCTTTACCACTGAGCCACCAGGGAAGCCCTCACCTCACATAATTATCTTTTTTTTTTGGTGGTGAAAACATTTAAGATCTGCTCTCTTAGTAGCTTTCCAGTATACAATACAGTACTGTTAAACTTAGTTACCATGCTGTATATTACATCCTAGGACTTATTCAACTTATACCTGGAAGTCTGTACCCTTTGATCAACATCTCTCCTGTTTTCCCCACCCGCAAGCCCTTGACAACCACCATTCTATTCTCTCTTTCTAAAAATTCAGCTTTTTCTAGATTCTACATGTAAGTGGTGAGATCATATAGTATTTACCTTTCTCTGTTTGACTTACTTCACTTAGCATAATGCCCTCAAGGTCCATCCACGTTGTTGCAAATACCAGGATT
Organism: Budorcas taxicolor; assembly: GCF_023091745.1. Taxonomy (NCBI): domain Eukaryota; kingdom Metazoa; phylum Chordata; class Mammalia; order Artiodactyla; family Bovidae; genus Budorcas; species Budorcas taxicolor. The sequence continues at coordinate 73,718,418 of NC_068921.1, forward strand.
TCCTTCTTTCTCATGGCTGAATAATGTTCCAGTGTGTGTGTGCATGCCTGTGCATGTGTGCATCACATTTCTTTTATCAATTCATCTGTAACAGAGCATATTTTAATATGATTGAAACTGAGAATCTATGGTATATAATTTTATTGAATTTGGGAATCTAAACTACATACTACAGCTTAATATTTCAGTATACTTAGTGAATTTGAGGGAGCTTTTAATTTTATGTAATCTCTTTAGGTATAATAATAGGGTTAGTTGTATTTCCAACATACCTTCCAGCTGTGTTCTCACTCTATGTCAACTCTGTAACATTAATCCCTTAGAGAGAAAAGCCTAAAATGTGGATTTAATTCAGAATTGATACAACACGAGAATAGTTAAGGTTATCTAATTCTCGAGAGTCTTGTTTTCCCTTTGAAGTATACAGGTGTATGTAAGCTTCCATTATTCAAATATTTGCCATAAGGATTTGTAGTCCTTTTTTTCCCCTAAACTCACCGTCTGAATCAACATCTCACTGTAATCAATGTGCCTTTCGTGTAAAATGAAAACCATTTGTTGTTGAGATCAGGCCAGAGGATGTAGAGTGAGGGGGCTGCAGTCTTTGCACAGGTTGTTGAAAAGTGTTGGCAGGACTTCCCTGGTGGTCCTTCGGTTAAGAGTCCATGCTCCTAATGTGCGTAGACCGGGTTCGATCCCTGATCAGAAAACTGGATCCGGTAGGCTGCAACTAAAAATCCCACAGGCTGCAACTAAGACCCAGCATAGCCAAAATTTTTTTTGCATTTTTCTCTAAGGATTTTCCTCACTCTTTTGCCGGAGTGTTGGCCCCTTCCTGAATCTGAGTTCCTTTCTGCCAGCATCTGGGAGCATTTCCAATCAGGGTCTAATGTAGATAGGATCTTTAGTATCTCTAACACTATGTCATGTCTATTTACATTACAGTATGATTTCTTTGCACATGTAAAAGTAAAACATAATTCCCATTTGATACTATAAGAAGGGATTCCTTATGTACAGCATGCAAACATACTCTCCAAACACTTCATTATGTGCTAAAGAATTGGGTGATTGGTGTTTGAAATGATCTAATTTATATCATTCAGAAATCTTAGGTGGACTTGGATTGCTATATGGATGTTTGCAGGTGTTTTATTGATATTTGGGGAAACTGGATGGGTGTTTGGATGAGGTGGGAACATATTAATTTTCCCAATTAAAATAACAGTGTGATAGGCTTGCATCCCACCAAAAATTGCTGTGTAACATATTTTCAGAAAAGAATTGATTCAGGTGAGGGCTGCCTATATTTCTGTTCCAAGCACACACACATGTATATTTTCTGTAGCAGGCTATCGTAGTAGTTATCTTGAAACCTTTGGCAAGACTCATCCTGACATTTGTCGTCCAGTTTAATTGATATAGCTTCCTATTCTATTAAACAATACATTTATAACCTTTTGTGTATTTCTTGAAATTTTTCTTGATTTATGGCTGCACTCCTTCCACCTGTGTTCTAAAGGGTCAGCGCCCTTGCATCTTCTCTCTCCTTCCTGCCCTGAAGACAACTTTTGATCTCATTGCTCTGCTGATCTCTTCATCTTAAACTCTGTTCTCTATCTCATCCTGCTGCCTCCCATTTTCAACTAGCAGCTTTTGTACACTTGTGTCCCAATGCCATTTCAAATATAACATAGCAGGGAGGAAATATATGATCTTAACAGCAGACCCCAGAAATTCCATTTGGGAGGCAGTGGACTTTGTCTATAAAAATGCCCTGTAAGCCAATTGATGCTGCAAATTGAGACCCTGAGAGAGAAGGTTGACAGATGACAAGGTGAGAAAAGGTAACTGAATCCCCCTAAATATCTCAGGTTGGTGCAAAAGTCACTGTGGTTTTGCATTGTTGAACTTTGCCGTTTGATATTGGAGTACATCCTTAAATGTGGTTATTTTATACATCATTTTAATGTGTATTTCTCACTTTATTTATTTATTTTGCTAATGACTTATTACTTGCTGTGTATTTTTTATTTATTTTAGACTCAGGGAAATGATGTTAGACAAAAAGGAAATTTGAGTGAATTTCCTATTTGAGTTCAAAATGGATCATAAAGCAGCAGAGACAACTTGCAACATCAGCAATGCATTTAGCTCAGGAACTGTTAACAAGCGTGCAGTGCAAGTGGTGGTTCAAGAAGTTTTCAAAGGAGATGAGAGCCTTGAAGATGAAGAGCATGGTGGCTGGCCATCGAAAGTTGACAATGAACATCTGAGAGGATCATCAAAGCTGATCCTCTTACACCTACATGAGAAGTTGTGAAGAACTCAGCATCAACCATTCTGTGGTTGTTCAGCATTTGAAACAAATTGGAAAGGTTAAAAAGCTCGATAAATTGTTGCCACATGAGCTGATGGAAAATCAAAGAATTGTTGTTTTGAAGTGCTATTCTCTCTTATTCTATGCAACAAGGAACAATTTCTCAATTGAATTGTGACATGCGATGAAAAGTGGATTTCATATGACAACCAGCAATGACCAGCTCTGTGGTTGGACCAAGAAGAAGCTCCAAAGCACTTCCCAAAGCTAAACTTGCATCAAGCAAAGGTTGTGGTCACTATTTGGTGATCTGATGCCCATCTGATCCACTACAGGTTTCTAAATCCCAGCAAAATCTCTACATCTGAGGAATATGCTCAGCAAATCAATGAGATATACTGAAAATTGCAACTCCTGCAGTTGGTACTGGTCGACAGAAAGGGCTTAATTCTTTTGCACAACTACTCCTGTTGGCATGTCACATAACCAAGGCTTCAAAAGTTGAATGAATTGGGCTACGAAGTTTTGTCTCATCCATCATATTCACCTGACCTCAGGCCAACTGACTACCACTTCCTCAAGCATCTCAACAATGTTTTGCAGGGAAAACACTTTCACAGCCAGCAAGAGGCAGAAAATGCTTTTCAAGAGTTGGTCAAATCCCGAAGCATGGATTTTTATGCTTCAGGAATAAATAAGCTTATTCCTCATTGGCAAAAAAGTGTTGATTGTAATGGTTTCTAGTTTTATTAATAAACATGTGTTTGAGCCTGGTTATAATGATTTAAAATTGACTGCTAAACCCCAGTTACATTTGCACCAACCTAATACAATGACCAGGGATTTGAGGTTAGGAGGGAATGATAGAAAAGGAGGAGGAGGAGAGAGGAGAGGGAAAGGCTGGGAAACTTACAAAGTAATAGCAGGGCCCACATTTAATTTATCCCTGTAGCTCTGGTCTCTAGGGCCATGTGTGTGTGCTCAGCCGTGTCTGACTCTTTGCCTCTCTTGTGTCTCCTGCATTGGCAGGTGGATTTTTTTTTTTTTTTTTTTTTTTTTTACCACTGAGCCACCTTGGAAGCCTGGTCTCTAGGGCAGGGCCTTCATAAAGAAAACATCACATACTGGAAAAGCCTAATCATCCATCTTTTTTGTTTTAAATGCTAAAGTGTGTTTATGATTAAAATTTCAATCACTGTATACTTTTAGAAAGTGAAGAGGGCAAGCCTTGCCCTTAATTCCATCATTTGGAATGTATCCTCCCATTTTCTGGATGTATATAAGTTACTATAAATATATTTTTTTCCACAAAAGGGCATATTATTCTGTGGTGTACTTTTTCCTTTTAAGTACACCATGGACAGCTCTCCTGATTAGTCCTATGGGTCTACCTTTTGATTTCCAAAAAGCCTGGCCCTTTGAAATTTGTAGTTAATCTTCACAGTTCCTGCAGGAAGAACAAAGCTGGGATCTGTCTAAGAAAGTGATGTCATCTGGGGCCTCTAAGGTACAAAGAAGTGGAAAGCCTCAAAGGGATGGACAGACTCCAGAGAGAAGCTCAGAAACTGTTTAGCTTGGAGGAACCAAAGAAAGGAGGCTCCTTTTGCCTCAAAGGAAAAGAAACATTGCTTTTAGAAGAAGGGACTTCAAGTTGTTCTAGAAAAGCAAAGGCTGTGTGTTCTGAAGACCCAAAGAAAAAAGCTGACTAGGTTAAATCCTGACCTTGTAGCTTTCTCCATAGAGTGAATAAGAAAGCCAACTTTCAGCAAGAATTGTAAATGGATTTCAGCAGTTTAAAAACCAAATGCAGGAAGAGTGAGTCAGAGTAAATGGTGAAAGTTAGGTTAGAAAAGACAGTCTGTGATTCTTGCTTTTGTAAAGATCCTTAACTTTTTAGACTATTTAAAAAATTTATTCAGGAAGCAATTAATAACTTGCCACCAAGCTGGATCAGGTGAGGCTCTGGAACAGGCCGAGAGATAAGTGAATCTCTACCCACAGGGAGCTATGGTCAAAATTAGGGCAGTGGGACCTCCTCTACCACAGGATTGCTAAGAAAGCAAACAATTTTCACTTCATTTTATCTTATTACAGAAAGTCTTTTGAAAACATGAATGGAAGTCGTGTTAAAAAGTTGAGTAACATAGACTGGCAAGTTAAGAGTAGGGAGTTGTGGAGAGTAATCCCACAGAAGTGAAAATGTTGTAAAATCCTACCTATGGCATCACGTTTGGTATATGGGTTTTCTTTTTAAATTTTACGATGTATGTGTGTCTAATATACAAAAATTGTTTTAATATTGACTACATGTATGTGCATGTATTTAAGATATAATTTTCTACCTGAGGCTTTGGGTCTCTCAACTTACTTGGCATGACTTTAGAAGAGAGAGGAAATGTATTTTAACAGTGAAGCAGGCTTTTTGGTTGTAATTTGTTGAGGAATTCAGCAGGCAATTATGATGCTGCCTTGACTGTGGACTTACCAACTCTTATACAAAATTTGCTGAGAAGGTTAAAACTAGTCTTTTTCTTCCCTTTATAAGAAATGTATAGAAAACTGTATCCATATCAACAGCTCTAGCAATTTTGGAATCACTTAAATGCTTTCCTGATATTGATCTGTAATCTACAAATTTACGAATATCACCATTTTCTTTACTCCTCACCTCAAATTGTAGACACAGTGTTTGACCTAATTTCCATCATGTCTTGGATGTCATTGAATAATGCTATTTCCTTCACAAATAAGCTCATAATTGACCAGCTCATGTGTCATGAGCTTTTGTTGTCTTGCTTTTGGCTTACTTAATGACAAGACATGTTTTATAAATTGTATTGGTACCACAATCAACATTTTCCTTTTTCTGTCTTCTATTCTGCTGGATAAAAGCAGAAAAGAAGAAAGCAACTAAGCATGCAAACACAGAAATGCTCCCGTACACACAATATTGTTGCCATCAGGCCATATTGTAGCCTGGTGTTTCACCAGGTGATCTCCATGTGGAATAGGTGGTAGAGAGGGAATGGAGTTCCACTGTATAATAAATGAAAGGAGAGGTTGGTATGGATCTCAAAGACTTTGTCATGTGTATATTAAAGCATTCTATCATCTCAAAAGTGCAGTAGTAATGGGACCTAGAAATTCCATGTTATTTCAGCTGTGTCCGAATTATTAATTTACTTTATCAGTTCAACAGTGACCTCTGAGCCTTTTTCTAATAAGAGAGTGCTGATTGTTATCTCCCAGAGCTGCTTTGAGGAGTGAGTGGTGTGCTTACAGTTTAGACAGTGTGGGCTGAGCCAGCAATGGCACTTCAGCCACTTCTCAACCAGAGGATGGCACACACCTGGAGAGCAGGGGCCACGACTTTCCTCCACTTATGGGTCCTTGTACAGGTTGTTAAGAAGTACTTTTTGTTATTATTTTCCCTGGTCAGGATATGTACAAGTGATTTAGCAGTTGAACGGAATTTTAGATGAAGAGTCGTGAAACAGATATGGTAAGTTCAGGGATTTTTATGTACGCTGTACATGTTCAACTGCAGAGATAATTCTCGTCTGGATGTGTTGAGTTACACCCAACCCTTGATTATGCTTGGTGAGGGTTGCAACATGTTTTAACACTCTAACCAGTGTGCTTTTCAGAGAGAAAGAATGTGCTATGAATATTTGCTCCTGAATCACAGTTGAAATCTGGAATTGTCCCAGAAGAACACATAGATGGTCACTCTCTTTGTGGCTGATGTTGATCATTTAGGATCTGGTTTAAGGTGGAGTGGTTCTCAAAAACACTTCCTGTTTCTGTTGAATTAATGTCGTAACTACATTCTAAGTATGAGTGGACATCTTCCTGAGGACGGTCTTTCTCACAAGTGTTGGTGATCTTTCTGGAGGCAAATGCTTGGCATCACTTGGCCGTTCTTAACTGAGCAATGGTACTAACACCTTGAGATTAGTAGATTTATCAAGAGACCAGAGGATTCCCCTCTCCTAATCCAATCTCCCTGGTTTCTGACCCCATCTCTGTCCTCTGTATCCACTAGAGGTGTCTATTAGTCTTGCAGTAGCCCCTAGAATATAAAGCTCTCAGCTTCAAAGCCAAGGATTATTTAGATACTATTTGCAGTTTCCCAGTGATCCATATTAATATTCCTTTCCAGGATTGCTACATGGATTAGCATATTTATCTGAGAGCTAGACCAGCTTGGTGTTTAGAGCCAAGACTATAGCTGCCAGATGGCCTGGGTTGGAATCCTTGCTCTGTCCACATCAGTTTTGTGACCCTGGGCAAGTGACTTAATTTTTCCCCTTCAATTTCTTCATTAATAATATGGAGATAATCATAGTATCTATCTCATAGCCATGTTGCAAGGGTTAATACATACATGTAAAATGTTAGCAACAGTGTGATACTGAGCAAGAACTATATAAATATTTGTAAGCAAAAAATGTAAGTAAAACTTCTAAATATTATCTGGTGCTAGTGATATTAAGCTTGAAATGCTCACAGGCATACATCTAAGAGTAAAGGAAAGAACAAAAGAAAGGGAGACTGGTAGATAGCACTGGGGCGATAGAGAGAAGAAGAGTAGGAAATACATTCTTGGGAGATTTAAAGAAGAAATCTCTGTCTTGGAAAATCCAGTATTTTATCAGGTATAAAGAACGCAAGAGACAAACGTAATTTTTCTTCACTTTATTCTTTGAGCACCATTGAGTTTTTCAGGGATGCCGCTGCAATCATTTTTGTTATTTTTAGTATTTACATTGCTATCATCAATATTTTAATCAGTTATAATATATTAAACTTTGTTTTTGGCAATCTACTTTATCATTTAAATACAGTGGTCTAACCTCAGGACCCAGAGCTTTTGAATGATAGTTCTTTACTGAAGTCTGAATGAGACTCTTGTGGATGTGTGTGTGTGTGCGCGCGTGTGTGTGCTCAGATACTTCAGTGGTGTCCTACTCTTTATGACCCCATGGACCTGCCAGCCTCCTCTATCCATGGGATTCTACAAGCGAGAATACTGGAGCGGGTTGCCATGCCCTCCTCCAGGGGATCTTCATGACTCAGGGATTGAATCTGTATCTCCTGTGTCTCCTACCTTGCAAGCAGATTCTTTACCTGCTAAGCTCCAGTATGTCTATTGTTGAGTTCTCTGACTTCATGGAGCAGGAAAATGGAAACATTCATAGGATTGAAAGGACAGCACAGAATCTGGCAGCGACAGCTCCTAAATCCTGGAGAGAGTGGTCTCATTGCTTCAGGGTGGGATGAACAAGGTCATGTTATTATCAAATTTCCAGTTATCGTGTCAAATTTTAAAAAGTCAACAACAAAGAACCCAAGAAGTTTAAATGTTAGAAAAACAAAAGACACAGAAGAAAAGAGATGTGGGCATTGGAATGAGGTAGAATTGTATTCAGACTCTGGGATTGATTATATAAGCCTTGTTAAGCTCTCAGAGCCTGTCTCTGAAATGGGACTGATACCTCCTCATATAGTCTCAGGTGGTAAAGAATCTGCCTGCAATGCAGGAGACCCTGGTTCTATTCTGGGGTTGGGAAGATCCCCAGAAGAAGGGAAAGGCTACCCACTCCAGTATTCTGACCTAGAAAATTAACAGTCCATGGACTTGCAAAGAGTCGGACATGACTGAGCGACTTTCACTTTCACTTTTTTCATATAGTCAGAATAAGGATTAAGTGAAATCATTTATGTTAAAGAAGCTGTTCTTAGTGGTACTTGGTGTAGGCATTTTCCTTTTCCCTATGATTCACTGGATTATCTTTGTCATGGAGATCATGCCTTTTTTAAGGGAGAATGGCATTCTATCATGTATACTATCATGTAAGAATTGAATCACCAGTCTATGTCTGACGCAGGATACAGCATGCTTGGGGCTGGTGCATGGGGATGACCCACAGAGATGTTATGGGGAGGGAGGTGGGAGGGGGGTTCATGTTTGGGAACACATGTAAGAATTAAAGATTTTAAAATTAAAAAAAAAATAAAATAAAATAAATAATAAATAAATAAATAAATGCATAAAAAAAATAAAGCACATCTCCAACTTCACACACAGTGTCTGACATAGAGCAGATCTTAAATATATATTTATTCAGTGTTGAATGAATGATGGTCTAACTAAATCCATTAATTCATCAACCATTAATTGAATGACCATTCTGTGTTAGTTACTGCGCTAAGAACTTGGGAAACAGAGATGGACGGGATGTGGTCTCCTCCCCACAAGGGCTTCTAGACTGGAAAGAGAGAATCTACATGGTCATGAGTCCAATGTAGAGTCTGTACAAAACACTGTGGGTGCAGGAATGAGGAAGCACTCTGCTAAAATGGGGAGTCTGTTTAACAGAGGTGAGATATTTGAGCTAAGCCCACCAAGCAGATATACAGGGGGAAGGGCACGCTATTCTCTGGAGCCGCAGTGGCTTTGGGAAGAGGACTGAGGTAGGAGTCTAAAGATCTTAGGATAGAAGAATAAGAGAACATTGGGACTGATTGGGTGTAAAGCCTAGAGAAATCCACTTGTGGTTTGAACTGTACAAAGGGATTCTTCTATACTTTAAGAATGATGGAAAATATTTTATATTGAAGACTTTCTAATTTAACTATAGTGTTTCAATGCCTGAAAACAACCACTGTAACCTTTTCTGTATTAAATGTGTATGAATATGAGAAAACACAGTGGTTTTAAAATGAGGGCAAGGAGATGGCATGATGAAGTGGAAAAAGTACAGAAGAGTGTTTTCCTCAGTTCTAGGAGCTGAATGATTTTTGCATGAGTCACTTGTGTTGTTTAGGGCTACTTTCCTTTTAATTTTCCTTTGGTTCTTTCTAGCTCATGTTTTTAAGGTATTTAACTTTGATAATTTAATTTTTGGATTTTTCCATCCATCTCCTTTTTCTACCTGCAGTTGTTTAATTGGGAGTAATAATCAATGACTAGCCTCTCTGTCAGAGAGTAGTCATAGAGAGGAGAGCTAAATTTCTGTGTCCCGTTTATTAGTTCCAATAACATTTACATTACAGTATAAAGTTTAAACTGATGGCTGTATTAAACCATGATTTGGATATGTAGCAATATTTTCCATAATATTATTCCTCTAGGTGGAGCCTTCACTTGGTGATGGCTATATTATATTGCCTCCATCTGAGCCCTCTACATACACAAAAAGAATCAAGAATCTGAGCCTTTTATTTTTTTAAAAAATATTTAATTTATTTATTTAGTTGTGCCGGGTCTTAGTTGCAGCACGAGGGATCTAGTTCCCCGACCAGAGATCGAACTTGGGCCCCTGGCACTGGGAGCGTGGAAAAACCAAAGCAGATCCTTCACTACTACTATATGTGAATATTCTTTGATGTTCTTACTTAAATCATTTGATTGCTACTTTGCTCTAGGATCTCATGAATAACTTTTTAAATGTTTTCTTTTCATTGAGTGAATGCTCTAAGACTTTAGTCTGTTTGCCTCTTATTTTAATCCCATTTACAATGGGTGATGTTCTGGGCTTTACAGTAAAAGCCAAATGGGATTTAATTGTAAGAACAGAAATTCATATATTTGGGCATATTATGATGTCTTGAAGTTTGTTTGATTTAACAAATTCATTACTTTCAAAATGTCTTTGAGTTGTGTATCCTAAAAATTTTATATTCAGTTTCACAGAAATTTGTTAGTAAATACCAATAAGTTTTAATAAAATATAGCAGAAATTGATTCTTTGTTTAGTAGTTGGAAAGCTAATATAAACACTGTAAAATAGTACATTTTAGGTATATATTTATAAGTAATGGTAGGCTTCGAACTGGGGCTAAAACTAGGAGAGTGCCAGTTGAAAAAAAAAAAAAAAGGTGATAGGGCCTGTGAATGAAAAAAGAAAGTTGGGTATATACTACTGTTTTTAAAATGTTAGTAAATATCATTGATAATAGTTTTTCTGTATGAAATGTGCACAAATAAAACACAGTGGTTCTAAGTTGAGGGCAAGGAGATGGCATGGGGAAGTGGAAGAAGCACAGAAGGGTGTTTTCCTGAGCTCTAGCAGCTGAATGGTGTTTTGCATGAGTTGCTCAAGCTGTTAAGAACTACCTTTCTTGTCTGTGAAACCAGGAGAATGAAATAGTTGAATTCGGAGGTCTTTAGAAATGTTCTTCGAAGCTCAGTAAGTGGTGTGAAGATAGAAATATGTAGAGGCTGTGGATTTATAGGGAAAACGTGTCCTACTGGGGTTTTTCAATGTTGAAATGAAGAGGGGTTTTTTGGTACTAGACTAATACACTTCAGCCAGGGCTGGTGAACATGTTAGAAATTTATACCAAGTACACAGGACACCTGAACCAAATTTCTCATAGAAGAAATTGAGAGAAAGATCAACCGCATTTATGAAGCTTTACTGGAAGTCCTAGAATCATCTTAAAAAGTAAGTGTACTTTGCCAGGACAGTGAGGAGATTTATCCCTTGTGGTGTTTATTTGGGGTGAGTGCAGGTCATCAGAACAGCGAAGCACAGCTGTAATCCAAGCATGTTTTAGAAGTAAGATGTCGGCATCACAACTAGGTACCTTTGTTCCCAGGACATTAGGGCCATTTAACTGTTTGACTCTACTGAATGAAGGTAAGGGAGAAAAAGGTAAGATTTTAGTTGCTGAAAAATAGAAATAAAAATAGGATGAACAGAAGGCAAAAGTCTTTTGTTTTGTTTTGTTTTAATTCTTGGGGGCAGAGGGACTTTTTGTCTTAATCTGGAATTATGTGCTTAACAGTCAGACAGAGGCTTTTAAATGTCTGCTGCTACTGCTAAGTCACTTCAATTGTGTCTGACTCTGTGCAACCCCATGGACTGTAGCCCAGCAGGCTTCTCAGTCCATAGGGTTCTTCAGTCAAGAATACTGGAGTGGGTTGACATTTCCTTCTACATTTAATGTCTGGTAAAGTCTGAACCCCATGAGGATTCTAGTTACATATTTCTGCCTCTGTGGCTTGTTACTGAGGGTAACAGGTGATTTGTTTGGGAAAAATCAAGGAAATTATGACCAAACCTTGATTATAAATTTTCCTTACACAATAAGTAATTTAACCACATTAAAGAAATGAAAAATCAGGCAATAAAGAATACAAAAAAAGATTCTCTGCAAGCAGTGTCTGCAGACTGGCCAGCAGGATGGTCAGTTATGTGTTCCTTTACCCATCTTGGGTTTATCAGAGCAGAAATGTAACCTTATCTAGCCCACCCACTATTGCACCATGCATAGACCAGAGAGTTGGGAGGGTCTCTTTTACTTCAGCTTTCAAGAGAGCATACCTCTGAAAATCAATAGAACTAATGAGAATTGAAATCTGCAATTAACTTAAAATAGGTCCCATGGTATTATTGTTTATTTAAACATTTGACCATAGAAACTTTTTTGTGTATTAGCTCTCTGCATTTATTTATATTATTAAATATGAATGTCTACCAGTATTCTTAACCTGTTCTACACCTCAGATCTCTGCATTGGTCTATAGAAGCCTGCAGTGACTTCTCAGAATAGTGTTTTCAAATACATAATATAAAATACAGAGGATAACAAAAGAAATCCTTATGTATTGAGAAATTATTTTCAAAATTGTACAAAGTGATCAACTAAATTTAATAATACTGAAGTGAATATTTGAAAGTTGCTAAGAGAGTAGATCTTCAAAGTTCTCATCACAAGGAAATAATTTGTCATTAGGTGTAGTGATGGATGTTAACTAGATATAACTTATCTATATAAACAAATCATTATATTGTACACACAAAACTAACAAGTTACATGCCAATTATACCTTAATAAAATGTAAATTTAAAAATTATTTTTATAAATTAATAAAATTCTGAAAAAAGCTAAGCTAAGAAAAGCTTTAAACATTATACAAAATAAAAATATGTTATGGGATAGATGTCTTTTAAGTACCATGAATTTGAAATAATGATGAATATAATTGGTATTGTGAGACAGATGTTACAACCTAATGTGTTATGAAAATGTATGCAAATTCTACAGGTGACTCAGCCACAGGATTGACTAATACTGTGATGATGTGTTGTCTATATTCATAATTGAAAGAAATGTTAAATTTTCACTGGAGGTAGAGAAAAAGATGTTTTTATCCCCCTATCCAAACCAGTGTACTTCCTGGTTTCCATCCCTGGACCCCTTGAGAGTTCAAGGACCTCAGGTTCAGAATTGTTTGTCTAGAAGTTTCCCCAGTCCACACTCTACAGTCAACTTAACTTTCAAAGAGAAAGCCAAAATGGATATAAATTCCCACATTAATAAAATAAGTGGAAAGTAAATCAATTCTTTAACATATAACCAGAATACTAGATCCTGATACAAAAGGTTGATGTGTTTTGGTATATCTGTCTTCTCCTAGCTTTCTCCTTAAGATGTAAGACTATTAATATAGTTCAGGTTATTTAAAAAAGCTGTGAGCTTTCAGAAAATGAGGATTATTTTTTGTACATTTCTTGGATAGTCCTTAATGTTTAATGAATCACAAAAGACTTGATATAGATTATAGATGGCAGGAACCAAGATCACAGATTAACTACATGGAATCAGCTATTGGCTTACAAACCGCAGATCTGGACAACAGAGCAGCCACCGACCCAGGGCCAGGTCTGGATACTTCATTCCTTTTTTTTTTTAAGATTGTTTGATGTGGACCCTTTTTAAAGTGTTTATTGAATTTGTTATAATATTGTAACAAAAAAAATTTAACAAAATGTAACAAAAAGTTCTCTTTTACAATCTGTTATTTTTGGCCCTGAGGCATGAGGCCTCCCTGACCAGGATTGGAACCCATACCCCCTGCATTGGAAGGAGGAGTCTTAACCACTGAACTACCAGAGAAGTCCCTGGATATTTCATAATGATTTACAGTACCTTGTTGAAGACATTCCCAAGAGGAGAAACAGCTTCTTTGACAAAGAGCTCATAGTTAGTGAGGGGGCAGGGAATTCACTGTGGTGACAGCCACATGTCAGGGCTCAGGATGGAGGCTGGTTTCCAAAGGAATGAAAACTACTTTGTGGGTCACTTCATGGGGCTGGGAGCCTGCCAGGGTAGAAGATACATCTTCATCCTCCTCCTCACCTCTAGCTGGATGTTGGGAAGTTAGTGGCTTCATCTAGGTGATCAGATGGGATGTAGCTGAGTGGACATCATACCTGGAACACAAAGTATGTGTTTTATGATAATTTTTTAAAGCCTCAAATAATGCAGTTTCTCCTAGTAAAAAATGTTAGGAATCATCTTCCACATTTGTACAGATATCACTGTGGCTCCATGAACTGCAAATACTGGAAGAGGTGCAGAGGTGAGGAGATGGGTGAGCTCTCCAGAATAAAGATCATGGAAGGAAATGGTGCCTTTTGTTCATGCACAGCCATTTTTTAAAACTCACAAGAGAAAGGAGCTTCCAAGGCTGTACATCAAAGTGCCAGCTTCTTCCTTAGTTACCAAAACCCCTCAGATTCCTAGGGAAGTGTTTGAAATAGTCCTAGCTTGTCTACACCTGAGGGATAATTCACATGGTGCATGGACCACAACCAATTAGAGTACTTCTGTTTCTGGCCCCAACAAATAATGAATGACTGGTCTCTCTTTAAAGATGCCCTGCCTATAAAGTAGAGCTTGACCCTCCCAGATGGCTGGCAACAGAAAGTAAACTGATGGACTCTGAGCTCACACCTATGGAACTCCAGCTCAAGCCCTTTTCTCAGCTTTAATTTAGAGTACAGTGAAGTGAGCTCTGGGAAGATGAGAGGCATTCCAGTTCTCCAAAGCCACCCAGTGTCACCATGGGTTATTTCTAAAAGGTGAAGTTATAAGGCTTAGTTTGCACAGCTTCAAAAAAAAAAAATATTTGCAAGTGTTACAAGTTGACATTTCAAAATGCTGAAATTTGAAAATAACTTTTAAAAAGTTCTAATTAAGCAATAATAAGTGAGAATTGACATTTTCTACTATTCACTGAGAAGTTACTTAGCTCATAACCCCCTGTTTTCAAGTTCCCAACCCAAAGCCACTATATAAATGTAGAATGGCATTGTGGTGCTGGTTAGGAAACTGGGGTCTCAACATCTAACCTATTCCCATTCCTCTCTCAGTCCCCCTGCAAATCACTATTGATATCACCCTAAATAGAAAAAAAAAAAAAAAACCAATGTTTACTGTTGCTTGGAAATTTTGAATAGAAATTGCCTTTCTTTCAACAATTCTAATTAGCGCGCCATAACACTACTGACTCTAATTCACTTAGGGTTCCTTGAAACACTCCAGATACTTTTATATAATATGCAATGTGGAAAAATTCTACCTAGCAGTCTTAAGAATTACAGACACATAGACTGATCCAAAAGTAGAGATTTCTGATGGAATGATTAAGATTATGGGGAACTTGCAGACATGCTCTCTTGGAGGAAAGATCCAGGGAAAGGACCAGGGTGATGTTCCTCCAACTTTGCCCAGGACAGAGCCAGCTGCGCTTGTTGCCATAGTTCTTTCATTCTCAAGGAGCGTCTTCACGTGGCTGATGGAATAGATGGTCATCCCATTTAATCGTTCAGTGAATTCCATGGTTTCTCAAGATAGAGTAGAAGGAGAATTGAAGTAGAATCAAACTATCTGGTTTCCAGTCTCTACTGAGGAACATGAGGCAGTTTGCTTAACTTCTCAGTGGCGTTTTCTTTATCTCTAAAATGGAGGTAAAAATCCCTACTTCACAGAATAGTATGGAAATTTACAAAATAAGCATGTATTGGAGAATACCGCAGTAATGTTTGGCTAATATTGGACACTAAGTATTTTAGTTTGGTTGATCTGAATATACTGCCAATTACTGGGACACATGGCACTCATTTTTTTTTTTTAAAGGCATCATGTTGATTCATCTGATATTCTAGGGAAAATGTAAGTTGTTAATTCTTCTTCTTTGGACAGAGTTCTTGGTTGTTTAATTTACACAGCTTAGGACTGGAGACTCAAGTTTCCGGTCTGCCTCTATCTCCCTGTTTGACTAAAGGCACATCACTTGAAATTTATAAGATCATTCTCCATTTCAATAGTTATGAGGATTGGCTAAAATGGATACACTATAACTAGCATACTTGACCTCAGATTTTGATTAGGCTTTCATTCATTCAACAAATATTTTATTGTATGTCTGTTCAGTAGATGTCTAACTGATACACACATTTCCATTACTGATAAATCAGAAGTGAACAAAGTAAGTTTGGTGCCTGCCTCAAAGGAATTGTCAGTCTGGCTTCCTGAGTTGTGTTTTCTAAGCATTTCTGATAGACAGGCATCTCTCTTCTTATCCATCAACAAGGTATCTTAGATTTCTTCACCTAATCCTGTATAACATTTTCTAAATCTCTAAATCTAACTAAACCTCCTCTGGTTTCTACTTAAGTATTTTCCTTTCTGCTTTTTTCTCAGCAGGAAGAAGAAAATCTGCCCTTCTGACTACCTGAATATCTTTATGTTAATAAAAATCTGTCAGGCTCTGTCAAGGCTCTGCACTGTGTAATACCAAGTGATTGCCTTTAGTACCATGATGAACTCAACTATTAGGTTGCATCTCTTAATTTTCTTCATGCTAATATAAACAGTTTTGTAAAATTTAGAGTATGAGACTGATTTTGTGAATGCTGTATTGTAACATTTGCAAGATGGTTCCAATTGAGGTGAGAACTTGTGTAGGCTGAAGCATCAAGAATTGTATGTGTGTGTGTAACTGTGCTAGGAGATTGGTTATTTTTGTAGTGATTGTGTGAGGACCTTGCTTATAGGAAGGAATGGAGATGAAGCAGATTCTGGGTATTTAGACCATGAAAGAGCCCAAAGGAATGGGCTTATCAAGAGATAGTTTGGGAGTAGAGAGAGAATCAGGCTTTGAGACAGTAACCAGGTATAGTTGGGTTCTTATCATTCACCTAAGATCACAGTCTAGTTGCCCTTGGCTGCACTTTGATAAATCTTGCTGGGAGGAAGGGATTGTGTGCAGGCAGTCAGAGACCAAGAAGGCTTATCAAGTGATTCTCTGAGTGGCTGAGGTAGTTGATTAGAACAGAGAGGGTAGAGGCAACAAAAGATAAAGTCTAACATAGCTACATTTTGAACTGCCAAGAATTACCTTCATTTATCAGACTGCAGAGGACATCAGATCATCTCACTTATCCTCTTGCTTCTTGGCAAAATTGCACATTAGTGAATCTGGAAGGAGGTGTGTCTCACATATCAAATGACTTTAGAACAGAAGCTCAGCTAGAGTTAAAGACAACTTTCCTTTGAGTCTAATATTTCTGATACTATTTTGTCAGTTCCTTCCTGGTGCTACTTCTAGGAAATTGACACAATTTTTCTATTACAGATTATTTAAATAATCGCAGAGATGTACATTTCTGAACAGGCAGGTACAAATGTTTCATGAAAAGAGGCATAATGACTCCCCCCTGCCCCGTATTTGGGTTAACAAGATATCCATGCTTCTCAGTTGTATGCATGAGGCAGTCACATTTTATGTGAGGAATAGGTTCATAAAGACATTGCATTGTTTGAAACACACATAAGTCAAAACTAATTTTCCTATTGTAATAAATTGTAATGGAGGGGATGCGTTCCCAGACTTCATAAATTTACCACATTTCTAGTGTAATTTTACTTTTAAATATACTTTTTATGTATATCAAATAACATAAAAATAACACATGCATAAATAAACCTTGACCCTTTTCATAGCTTTTAATCACATCTAATTTCACTCCATGGTGTTTGATTTGAGGGGTGCATTTAACAGCCTCACCATTCAATGCATGATACTGTTATGGGATATAAAAGCAATTATAAGTTATAATATCACTGAACAGTAAAAGAATAGGACAATAGTCACAAAAGTCACAAAATAAATCCAGGAATGTTCCCAGGCTTTAAAGCCAAGTGTGGTACATGGGGTACTTTTATTTCTGATGTTTCTGCTTACCAGCCAAAGTACTGCTGGCTTGTGGGAATGAAAGAAATGCCATTTGTGGTCAGTCTGGTCAGCTTGAGCTTTGAAGGGACATGTTTCATGGATGACTTTAAAGTGTGTATGTGTGTGTGTGTGTGTAGGGTTGTATTACTTCAATTTTTTTGTGTTATATATAATATAAAATATGTACTATTAATATGTCTAATGTAAAAACTAAATCATGGATTTCAAGTTGGTATATTTCAGTTTTGTGTAAGAGAGAATGCCATATCATGATTACTGATGTAATTTTAGAAATGATTTATT
Source organism: Budorcas taxicolor (assembly GCF_023091745.1). Lineage (NCBI taxonomy): Eukaryota > Metazoa > Chordata > Mammalia > Artiodactyla > Bovidae > Budorcas > Budorcas taxicolor. Next base: position 73,736,078 of record NC_068921.1, read on the forward strand.
TCTATTCTTGGACCAAAAATCTGATATATGTTCTTATATTATGTCCCTCCACACCCCCCAATATCCACATGTTGATGTCCTACCCACCATGTGACTACTGGAAAGAGGGCCTTTAAGAAGGTGATTAAGATTAAATGAGATTGTGAGGGTGAAGCCATGGCCCAATAGACAGGGCTGGCTTCCTTATAAAAGAGGATGAGATACCAGAGATCTCTCTCTTTCTCTACTTGTGCACAAAGAAGAGGTTATATGAGCCCATGGTGAGAAGATGGCTGCCTACAAGCGAAGAGAAGAGGCCTCAAAATGAAACCTACCTTCCAGCACTCGATCTTGGACTTTCCAGCCTCCTGAACTGTGAGAAGCAAATTTCTGGTCGATGGTGGTTTGTGATGGCAGCCCAAGCAGACCAATATACATATCATCTTTTAACTCTGAATATCTTTAAGTTATTAGTTCAGTTTTAATTTTTCTAACTTATAAATAATTAGGACTTATATAGATTTGATTGTCTTTTTTCATATAAAACCTATTTTGGTTGAATTTAAAAAGTTGAATTATGAATTTTGTCTTCATTTCTGGGAACTTAGCTATTCATGTTTGCTGAATTTAACATTATGAGAATTCATCCAGTTACTCATTTAGAAATATGCTCGGAGGATGGAAGAAACTGAGGTAGCCACCTGGCCAGGGGAAGATGAAGACATGGTCTCTGTCTTCAACAGAATTATCTGCTGGGCAACAGGGGAGAGAAATACAGGCGTAATAGCACGGTAAGGCAGACCACGGTGCCTGGCAGGAAAGGAGGTCTGGACAGAAGGAAGCTAAATAACAGGCTCTCTCTCTTTGTGGTATCTCCCTACCAACTTCTCAACCATTTGCCAGGACCAAAATCTTTCCTTCCTCACAGAGTTCACTCATGCTTTTCCTTTCCCTAGAATTCTCTTCTCCATCCATTCCAGTGCTAGAGCTCAACTCACGTATTACTTCCTTATGGATATTTCCTTGAAACCCCTGGTTATGGAAGAGTCTTCCAGTTCTGGGCTAATACGTACTTATATTTCTGGTACTTATCACAGTTACTTATGGTGTTTTGGTAAATGTTTAACAACCAGCTCTGTTGGATAGGAGATACTTTGATGTGTAGTGTTTGCTCATTTCAGTGACGTAAATGTTCTCAGTTCAGTGGTGTCAAGCTACCACTGTGAAGTCATGGCAAGTAGAGTTGAGAAGGTGTACAGTAGCAAGTCATGATGTAGAATTTCCACCATAAAGGTGAAAATACATATTTAAATAGTTTCAAGAGTGTAGAAAACAGTAAATTATTTACAACATGGTGAGCTTAAGGTATTTATTCCTTTTGTTTTTCATAGAATTAATTGAAAGTTTATATGGTTTAATTTTTAATATTGCCTGTTTCATGACTGGCTTGTACAATTCTAAAAATTCAGCAAAGAGCTCTGACAACTGGTGGAAGCTGGCTCCTGAACACCTTACCATTACATAATTATGAATGTGGTCGGTTGTTGCATGACTATCTTCTCCATGAGAATGTAAGCGTGTAAAGGCAGGGACTGTTTTTGTCTTGCTCTATCAGTCATTTGCAGTAGGGACAACAAAAACCACCTAGTTATCCAAATAGGAAGGCCTTTACACAAGGAACTAGAGGCTTATCACACCTTGGAAAGGAAACAGATGGTTGGGTGCAGTTGACTTTCAGGAACCAAAAAGAAACTTGTCTCTGCTTCTCCCAGTCTCAATGGGAACTGCTAGTGCTGATCTTAGAGGTTCTCAGAAACTAGCCTTTGCTCATGAGTCTTCCTGCAGCTGCCACCAAAGATGTCCACATCTTGTGTGAGCATCTCCTATTGGATGACTCTAACCTAGTACCATGCTGGGAAGGGCTGAAGAGTCTGGCTCAGAGGCTGTCCTCTGCAATGCAGAGAATCCACAGAAAGGAGCAGAGAGGATGTCAAGTTGCTCTCTCTCTCTCTTGCTCGCTGCATACACCAGCACCTAGAATATTCTCTTAAGCATAGGAGCTATTCAGTATGTGTTAGTTAAATGATTGACTCCCAGGTGTTGAAAGTATATAACACAACCATGATAAAGAGTACTCAACTTTACAGCAGAGGCTTTATTTGGGCATTGCATTCAATTCAATTATCCTCCCTAGTACCTGTAGCATTCAGATAAACCAACTTATGAAATAGTACTCTGAAAGTTAATGTATAACTTACTTGCTTGAAATTTAAAACATATTTCTGCCTATAAATGGTGTTGAGGTCTCTAGACTGGACCATGAAAGCCCATTTCATCCATAATGTTGCTGAAATGTAACAGCGATAATATAATAGCTCACTATCTTATAGAATATTCTGCAAGAAAATGTACTTCAAGTTCCAGTTGTGGTTCCCAACCCACATTTTCTGCTTTTGCATCTCTGGCGAGAATTATAGGAATTCCTCCTCTCCAATTCCTGTTTAAACTTTAAGTAACAGGAATAGGAACAGCTTTAGTCATGACAAGGAAAGTTAAGTTCTGAGTTCCCTAGTAGTTGGAGATAGAAATTCAGTGTAGGGATGGAGTTCTCCTGGCTATAATGAAAATTATATCTAAGAGACTTTGCATATAATCTATGATATTATTAAAGTAACTGTTTTATGTTAGTATTTTTGTATTATGCTTGTTTAATTAAAATCAAAGTTTTCACTGCAAAAGAATATAAGCTATACAGTTAAAGTTAAATTGGAAGAATAAGCTATGTCAAATTTGCATGGGAATTTTCTATAGTAGGTCTTACCAGATGAGAGAACCATACCTCGGGGACATTAACTCTGGCAGTTCTTAAACGAATCACTTAGTAAATTACTGGTACAATGAACTAAAAGATACTCTAAAGAATACTAAAAAGTGCTTTAAGTTTCTGGGGGCAGGGATCATGTCTTAATCATTGTGTTATCCTTCAACAATTAGCACTGTGTTTAACTAACTGACATCCTGTGATTGTCAAATGAAATAGTGCACATTGTCGAAGAGATGCATTTAGACAAGGAAGTACAAACAAAAATAATCTGATCTAATCTCAGGACTTACATAACAGACCATTAGAAAAAATGAGTAAGAATTCTAGATTTACAAATAGGAAAACTGATATACAGTAAGGACAGAGTTAGAGTTTGGATGTATTGTAATCAATACGCTTCACTAAATAATTTGAATTCTTGGCCCCAAGCTCTGAGGTGCAGCTGTGACCAGCTCTGGCCAATGAGTTGTTAGGAGACATGATACTTTTAGTCTGGAGCATTTAATTGCTAGTTTAAGATACTTGACATCTCTTTTCCTTCTACTATGTCGTGTTCCAGATAGTAATCATTGTCTCAGCCTGAGTCTCTGTGATGGATGGATAAAATGAGTGAGAAGTACATAATGTGACCACACAATTTTTCATTCAAACCAGATCACTTTTGACACTTAGAGGAGGCTTTGTTAATAATTTGGCTGAGGCAAGACACATAAACCAGGACTGTCGTAAGCAAATGGAGACATATGATCACAGAACTAATTCTCTGTTATCTTCAGCTCCTGAGATTGGGGTTCTTTGTTACTGCAGCATAACCTCCTATTCAGATTGATACATGGAGTCAGTGCCAGAACGGAAAATGATAGTCTTATTTTTGATTTATTGCCTTTAAGTGAGTATATATGTACTATTTGGATTGCAAGTCTCAGAAACTCAAACTCACTGAGGCAAAGCAAAGGAATTTTGTAGCATTTGGAATCCAAGAAAAGCTAAAAAATAAAACAGTTCTAGGCCACAGATGGAGCTGAGCATCAGCCACAACCAGAGCGGAGTGGGATGGAATGCTGTCAGGCCCTTCACATCCACCTTCTGTTTCTGCTTCTATTTTTGTGGAGCCTACCTGCTTTTCACTGAGGCCAAATTTCCTCCATAGCAGGGCGAACCATGGCCGCCAGCAGCTCCTAAATCTAAATCTGACTGTGCGTGTGTTAGTCATTCAGTCGTGTCCGACTCTTTGCGACCCCATGGACTGTAGCTCACCAGGCTCTGCTGTCCATGAGATTCTCCAGGCAAGAATACTGGAGTAGGTAGCCATTGCCTTCTCCCAAATCTGACTGCTTCCATCATTAAGAATGACAGACTTATAGATGTTCTTTGAATCCAGTTTCAAAAATCCCAGGCAAGGATTTCCATTTGGCTCCGATTTGGAAAGATGTCAACTTCTTAATCAGCTGGCTGAGACTAGGAGATTGGGTCATAATATAGATCAGGGCAGTACCCCTGGAACTATAGTGGGGTAAGGAGAAGAACCGCTTTGAGGAGAAGAGTAGGGTGCTAGCAAGACAAAACGCACTAGATACTTACTTCATATGTACTCACGGAACTGGCTGGAAACCATTGGGAAGTCATGTGCTTAGAGCCTTCCTAGAGTTATTGCTGACATTTTTTTGAAAAAGTAATGTTGACATTTCTTTCCCCACTCCCCAGCTCTCTTTTGTGACTCTTTTTAGATAAAAACCTCATATTTGAAAATAGCTGGATGGAAAAATGAGCTGTGAAGCCAAGAGACTGAGTAAAGTCAACTGACCCACCTGGGCATTGAACCAGAATTGCTGCTCTTTGTAGAGTTACATTCTAATCAACCAAGCTGAGCTGTGGGAACAGAAATGACATAATGACATTCAAAGTGACTTTTTAAAGCTGATCATAAATGTCCATCTGCAATTAGTTAACTTAGTCCTTAAAAAAAAAAAACAAAAGTAAAGAATTAGCCTACATCACCTTAAGTCTGCCTTTAAAGGTCAAATTGTAGGGTTTATGATTCAGCTGAAGCTCCAGCACTGGGTTTAAGACCTACTATTCTCCTCTTCTGCCTCATATGAGCAGTGAAATTTGAGTTTTCAATGTAAATTTGAAGGGTATAGTAGAAAGGCTATTCCCAACAAAGTTACCAGCCAAGGTCTCCTATAGCTCTGAAGGTACCTATGATTAAGGTCTGTGTCTTGATGAAAATAATTGCTTTAATTAGCTATTAAACAGGCTTTGGGGTCAGCATGACAATGGGTTTCTCTCTGTGTTTGATTTAGTGGAAGCAGTTAATGATTTTGTTTTTATTATCTTCACCCCCTGCTTCAGAATTATTTACTTAAGCACACGGAAGGCAACAGATATTTGTTATTATAAAATCAATTTCATGCCTGACTAGACCATCTCTTCCACCTCTGTCGTTACTCTTTGAGCTTTGGGTGTTATCTTGGGCTCATTTATGTTTACACAACTAGATGGCAATGGACCCTACCAATAATTATTTGGGGAATTTGAGTCGTACAGCAAAAGACAGTGCTTTTTCATTCTCATTTTCCGAGCGTTTTTGTGTCTTCCTGTTCCCCCATTCCTATTAACATTTCTTTTTTTTCCCTATTAACATCACTGATCAATAGAATAATGTTTCTCAAGCAAGAGTATCACACTGTACTTTCTCTAGTTGTCTACCTGATGTAAGAATGGATTATATATCTAGAGCAAAAAATATGTAAAAGGACTGCATCCATAAGCTATCATTTTGGTTAAAAGCATTCTTCTTTGAAATCTTTGTTTACTGAAGTCATGTTCCTTTGTTTTCCCTAGCTTTTATGTAAGGCTCAAGGTGACAATCATAGCTTTTCTGAAATGTCAGTAGCTGTGAAGTTAACTAATCTAAATGCCAGTAACATTCTTCTTCTTCTTTTTTTTTTCGTGGTGGTGGTTCTGAATAAATTCCCAAACACACATAAAATTAGATCTGTAAAGTCTCTTTGTGCCTGTTAAACACAGCCTTGTGTGTGCGGGGTAGGAGTGAGCTGGCCTGGTTCTGATGGGATCTGCCCACTGGTTCCATCATGCCTTGATGCCCTCAGTTGCTGGCAGAACCCAGAAGAGTACCCTGTCTGGTACCTACCCTACTCCCAACAGGCCAGCTGCCAGGAACCATAATGCCACTTTCTAATTCCATCACTTAATTTTCCACTGATTAGCTTTGACCTTCCACATCCAGCAAACATTTAATGAGCATGTACCCAAACCTGCCTGTTTGATGCTTAGCAAATTAAACCTTAGTTTTCATATTTAGAAAATGGGACTAATATAAACAGTTACCTTATCTAACTCATAACAGATGTTGTAAGGATTCAAAACAGTAAACCATGAGAAAATGTGTAAGTTGTGATAGTTGCTGTGTAGAGGTTAGTTATTTTGTTTCATTGAAAGTACAGATCTAGATATATGTTAAAAAAAAGTCTCTGTAAACCTGATCAGCTATTTTCTCCTAGAAAATTCTATGGCTCTTCATATTGCCAGGCTCCACACAACTTCAGCCTACCCAGAGAAGCCTTGCTTCAGTAGCTCCAGGGATCTAGCTTCCCCATGAAGTCTCAGTTGAGTTTTATCCTCCGCTTTTTTCTCATCTGCTGTTATTATAAATTGATTGCAATCAGGGACCATGTGTTAGCCTTTTGTGTACTTCATACCACTTCTGTTATAATGTGGAGCCTCCATTAGGTGCTTAGCAAACACCATCTTTCAAAAAAACACAAGTCTTCAGAAAGGTGACAGATTTTACAAGTGTCCTGGGAAAAGAGCGATGATTAAGTATATTGTGCTAATTAAATGGAATATATGCATTCATTAAAATTATGACTATGATGATTATATATTAACATGAAAATGTCACAGATTCTATTTTAATTCTAAGTGAAGAATATAGAATATAATTAAAATTATATTTATACTTCAATTACAGCTATGGAAAAACGTGAATCAAAGCTGGGAGAGAATGTGAATATGAAGACAGTTATATTTAGGTGATAGATTAATGGGCAAATTACTTTCTTTTAATACAAGGAAGCTATTTTCATAGTAACTAAAAAACATACAGTAATAATTTGGATTGTGGTCAACTAAGGAAAAAAAAGGTACTCAGTTTCTGGAAATGGAAAATAAAATAAGTTCTATAGACTTCACAAGCCTTCAATGCATGAGCTGATTCTGATAGCCTTTTGCTTTAGCTTTTATCTTAAACAAAAATGAACACTCTCTTAATAATGGGGATACTTTAAGAACAAGGCTACCATGTCTTTGGAGATCCATCTTGGAATACTGCTACTTATCTAATAAGCTCCAATTTCAATTTCCCCCCAAAAGTAGAACTGCCAGTAAGATATGGGAAATTCAAGACCTATGACAGTCTTAATTCCTTAAACTTCTTTTGTTCAAGATCCACATCTTTTGGGGACTCTTGTATCTTGTTTGTGTGACAAGAAACAGTTTCCAGTGTTTGAATCACCATGTTCTTTCCCCACATAACAATGTCCTGTGGGGTTTTCATCAGGGAAAAAAAGGCAGCATGCTGGAGTAAGATTTTGCTATGATTATCTCATCATCTCTTTTCATATGCGGTGCCACTGGCAAAACTCTTTTTTAAAGAAGATTCAGAAAAATGATTGGCACTTGGTAAGTGGTTGATATTGAATAGGAAAAGCCATGAGCTAATTTGAAGTCTTTATATAATGTTCTTTGTTTAAAAAAAAAAAAGGAGAAAAAACCCAAAATTAGAATACTAAGAACTAGAGCAGTCTTACACTGTACTGTTTTAATTGGCTGTTGCTCATGAGAAGAATCAATAATTTCTTTTGAAGTTTCACATCGACTGCTTAATTTTGATCAAGTCTTATAATTAATCAACTGTGAATAAAATGAATCAACTGTAATTTTAACCTTAGGTTTTTTAATAGCTCCAATGATGTAAGTAGTAGGTTATCTAATCTTATTCAAATCCTTGTATATGCTTTTAGCTGTATTTTGGAGGAGCTACAACTTATCAATTTACTCATGAGTTTCAGCAATCACATTTTCAGTACCTTTGCAGAACATATTTATTGAAATGTTAATGTAATTCTGTGTTTTTCAGGTATGTTACCTGTTTTATCTTAACCATCAAGTAATAGTATAGTGAAAGTGAAAGTGACTCAGTCGTGTCCAACCCTTTGTGACCCATGGACTGTAGTGGGCCAGGCTTCTCCGTCCATGGTATCTTCCAGGGAAGAATACTGGAGTGGGTAGCCATTTCCTTCTCCAGGAGATCTTCCTGACCCAGAGATTGAACCCGGGTCTGCATTACAGGCAGACTCTACCATCTGAGCCACCAGGGAATCCCTGGTTTTATCTTAACCATCAAGTAATAGTATAGTAGTACCCAGTATATTTCCAGGTACCATGCAAGCAGAGAAGTGAGTCAAAATCATCTGAGGGTATGGATACTATTCTCAAAGACCTTAGGATATAAATGGAGAAACAGACATGCTGGACACATACAAAACAATCCGAGAATAACTGACTTTCAAGCTGTCATGTTAACTGTAGATAAAGTGACTCAGAAAAGTAAGGAAGGTGGAGTAGTCTTTGAGCTATTTGGGGGACGTGGAACTTGAGTGGATATTTGAATGATAGTGTGGCTGAGACTGCTAGTTTTTCCCAATATCTGCCTTTCCTTTTAGATAGGAAGAGAACCTAGCTGGCCAGATGAGGGCTATATTTCTCAGGCTTCTTGCATCTACATGTGACCGTGGATCTAAATTCCGTATGATGAGTTGTAAGCAGGATGGTGTGTAAATTCCAGATCATGCCATTAACGCAAGAAGTATGTTCACCCCTTACTGCTTTTTGTCCGTCTTACTGGGAGGAACACAGATAAAATAGCGAGGGGCTGGAGGAACCAGCTTGGGTCATGGTATTTGAGTCATTCCAACATGGCAGAGAATGAGATAGAAGGAGCCTCAGCCCCTGTCACCCTCAGCAAACAAAGTTGTCGTGTCAGCTGAGAATTTCGTATATAAGAGAAATAAATGAATATCTTGTTTAAGCATGTCTCACTTTCTTTTTATTGAAAATTGAACAACTTATATAATATAATGTGGCAAATCAGGAAATCAGATTCCCTCCCTCTTCCTTGGGATTTGTTGTTTTTACTGTTTGTTGTAATAGTTGTTTGTCTAGTGATTTTTCTGAAGGAATTCTGTAAGCTCTGTATTTTTCGTCATGTGCCTTTTCTTGAATTTCTACCTAGTTAGCTTTGTCATCAGCAAATGGTTGGTCAGAGATTGCCTTAAATTCCTGGAATGAATGAGCCTCCCAGTTTTTGCCTAGGTGGTCTGTGTGCATGTTGGGGTAGCCTTCACCACTCAGCTAGGCAGTTTATATCCCTGCCTTACTCTTCACTTCTGCTTGCCTAGAGATCAGCTGGAAGTGAGAGCTTCCTGTGTGTTTCCTGAGCACACATTCAACCCTGGACATATGCATAACCCTACACATGTACTTGACCTTCTAGTTTCTCAGGAATATGTTGGAGCTTTTCAAATTCTCTGTGGGCATCTCTTTCCCCAGATTATCCTTTCAGTTTTTATTAGCAAACAATTAAAATCCTTTTAGTGTTTTTTTTTTTTAGTAAAAATCTAAAATCCTTTTAGTTTTTTTGTTAGCATATTATTTTCCCCAGTTGTTTTCTACCACTTCAGGCAGCCACAAAGTTGAACAATTTTCTGTAGCTACTGAAAAACATTCTGAAAAGAAAAGAATCTGGGGAAGGAGTTTTTTTGCTCTGAGTGGGCTTTGAGTCAGATCAAATACTGGAGACAGACTTTCAAGTGAGTTTTCCAGGGAAGCGGCATCCCAGGTGAATAAGGACAACTCTTTGGGAATGAGGCATTGAAAGAGCTCCAGCTTTCCTCTGGCGTGCACCAAGCTGCTGATTTTCAGCCCAAATCTGACCTGGAGGGCAGAGGATGGCAAGTAAAATGCCACAAATTTTTTTATGATACTCAGCTGTTCTTCTTGAAGAAATACTTTTCACTTTCTTGTGAACATTTGGGTAATTTGCAGAGTTCTGAGAAATTTATTTTTGACATTTTTGCCAATTTTCTCATCACTTTTATGGAAGAGAGAATTTTTGGAGGTCTTTGACATCTTTTGACATTTTTTGCTGCATTCTCATCCACTTTCATAGCTTTTTCTAGGTATTACTTATTATTGTTTGGGAACACTGAGGTAATTTTTCACAACTTATTTGATATCTCAGTGGGGGATTTTGCTTTTACTCTTTACAATTATATTGGTTAGAACATGTCATATTGTTGGTAGTAATGGTCTGTCATACTTGGGAATACCAAATTGGGTTTCATAGTTAACATTTTAAAAACTTCATTTCTTATTGTTTACAAACAAGTATATCTTATTAACATTAAAATATAATTACTTAAGTAATACTCATGTATATGGCTATTTACTTTTCTAATCACATTACAAATATTAATGTCTTTAATTCTCATAACCTGTAAGGAAAATAACATTATTAGCCTCATTTGCATTAAGGAAACAAACTCACAGATAGATTAAGAAACTTTCCAAGGTTCATATAAATAGTAAATGAAAGAAACAGAATTTGAATCCAGGCAGTCAGGCTCCAGAATTTTTGCTGTTAATCATTATGTTATTATGCTGCCTCTCAGAATAGTTATAATAATTCATTATTTCTAATATAAATATATATATGCTGCTGCTGCTGCTAAGTCACCTCAGTCATATCCGACTCTGTGTGACCCCATAGATGACAGCCCACCAGGCTCCCCCGTCCCTGGGATTCTCCAGGCAAGAACACTGGAGTGGGTTGCCATTTCCTTCTCCAGTGCATGAAAATGAAAAGTGAAAGTGAGGTCGCTCAGTCATGTCCGACTCTTCGCGACCCCATGGACTGTAGCCTATCAGGCTTTTCCGTACATGGGATTTTCCAGGCAAGAGTACTGGAGTGGGATGCCATCGTCTTCTCCGAATATATATATAACATTATATATATATATATAATATTTTATTTATCCGTTCATCCACTGATGGATGCTTAGGTTACTTCCATATCTTGCCTATTGTAAATAATGCTTCAATGGGCAAAACAAAATGGAAACAGACTCACAGATCCAGAGAACAAACTGGGATTGTCAGAGGGGAGGGGAGTGGAGGGTTGGGTGAAATAGATGAATGGGATTAAGAGGTACAATTTTCCAGTTATAAAATAAATGTCCCAGGGGCATGAAATATAGGATAAGGAATATAGTCAATAATACTGTAATAACATTGTATGCTGCCAGATGGTTACTGGACTCATGGTGGACGTTTTGTCACGTATTTATTTTTTTTTTTTAATTTTTTTTAAATTTTTTATTAGTTTTTTATTTTTTTAATTTTAAAATCTTTAATTATTACATGCGTTCCCAAACATGAACCCCCTTCCCACCTCCCTCCCTATAACATCTCTGTGGGTCATCCCCATGCACCAGCCCCAAGCATGCTGTATCCTGCATCAGACCATAGACTGGCGATTTGATTCTTACATGATAGTATACATGTTAGAATGCCATTCTCCCAAATCATCCCACCCTCTCCCTCTCCCTCTGAGTCCAAAAGTCCGTTATACACAGCTGTGTCTTTTTTCCTGTCTTGCATACAGGGTCGTCATTGCCATCTTTCTAAATTCTATATATATGTGTTAGTATTGTCACGTATTTAAATGTTGAACCACCTGAAACTGACAAAGTACTATATAATTCAGTTTAAAAAAGGAACTATCCTTTTGACATTCAATCAATATATTTCTTTCATTTTGTGTTGGCCACAATTTGGCAGTGGTTGGAAATTCTCAATTGTGTCTACCCTTGTTTGGTGCTTAGGGGTTTCTTCTCAGTGTCACCTCACTAATATTGTTGTGCTACTTTTTTAATTTTTAAAGATTATTTGTATTTCACTCTTATAAGAGATCTAATGGGTTTTCCAGGTGACTCAGTGGTAAAGAATCTGCCTGCCAAGCAGGAGATGAGAGTTTGATTCCTGGGTTGGGAAGATCCCCTGGAGAAGGAAATGGCAACCCACTCCAGTACTCTTGCTTGGGAAATTCCATGGACGGAGGAGCCTGGCAGACTACAGTCCACAGGGTGGCAAAGAGTCAGACATGACTTAGTGACTAAACAATAGCAAGAGATCTAATACATTTTAGAAAAAATGATTAAATTGTATAACAAATGGTAGGGAATTACAACTCCCTAAAACATGAATTGTTGCTCTTGTGGCTTTAATTGTAAGAGGGCAAAGCTTCTGGGTTTGTCAGTTCTCCGACTTGGTGTTCTCAGTAGCTTGCAGCATATCACACTGGTGGTTTCTTTTTGTCTGTCAACACAAAGCTTGTTTTGTGCAGTTTGCTCCTGCGTGGTTCTGCAAAAGTAATGTGTCACAGGAATTTTCTTTTTTGACATGTCTCTTACCTGGCGGTTAATGGCTGTGATGAAATATGTTTTCCTCCAGAAATGAACCATTTCTTCTTGGCTGTATATTCTAGTCTTTGATGATATATTTGCCAAAAATTGCCAATGAAGCCTTCTTTATATTCTGTTCATTTAAAAAATATCTACTATTTCTCCATTCTAGGTTTATTATTCCCATCATGAAGTGATGTGTAGCTGTAATTTATCAGGTATTATATTGTAAACCAATTGATTGATTACCTTCAACATAAGGGACTTAGTGTAGAGAAAGAAGAGTCGACAAATTCAGGATGTGTTCCATTCAACGACTAGTGAAATAGAAAGTAGGTTTCTACTAAATTGTGTGAACAATCAGAGAGCCGTGGGAGAGTATGTATTTTGTAATCAATATACAGTAAATTATGTTTTTCATCTGTCTTGTATCATATAACACAAAACCTGCTGGGTGTATTTTTAACTGGAGTGTAATATAAAGGATAGGTCTGTTATAGCTTATCTTCAAAGAAGCTTTGTTTCCTAAACAAAATTTATCCTGTTGTACTGCAAGACGACAGTCATTTTCTGAAGCAACAGCTAGTATTGAGGTGGAATTGGGGTAGTATTGAGGTAGAATAAGAGGTCTACGTGACTGACATTCCAGAGAGGCAAAACACACATATTCAGACACCATATCTTTATACAACAAATGATGGTTTCAATATAAGATTCCAGTCTTCTTGAATTAAAGATATTGGTTTCTGATAGTACTGCTTCTCCTAAGGGCAGCTCTGTTTAACATACTCCAGTGTAGCAACAGAAATTTATATCTTTAAGGATGGCTCATGCCTTGAGCTCTGAGAAGAAAACCAGCCAGTTTCTCATAAATCTGAGTATTGCATGCGTGAGGAATAAACACAGAGGTGCATGATTTTTTTCAGTACTAACAGAAACAAATAGGCAAAATTGCCACAAGAGTAATTTAGAGAACTGTGAGGAAAAAGACCAGCAATAAGGTCCCTCTAGCACTACAATAGAATTCTGAGGGCCGTTGTGGAAGTTTTGTCCTAATGGTGTTAAAGACAGCATAGTGTCACCAGGCTAAAGTGATTAAATTGCCTGCATTCAGATGGATTTATTAGACATCATGAAATGACTGGAATTAGTTTTTGGATGAAACCTAGATTCTACTTCTGGTTCTGATAGTCGTTATATGATTGTAGGTATATTTCCAAAAATGGAAAGCAAGGGAGTTATATTGGATTCTCTCCAAGGTTAATTAGATCTGTGAGTTCTTTTGGACTTCCCTCATGAAGCATCGGGCTTCCCTTGTGGCTCAGCTGGTAAAGTATCCGCCTGCAATGCGGGAGACCTGGGTTCAATCCCTGGGTTGGGAAGATCCCCTGGAGAAGGGAAAGGCTACCCACTCCAGCATCCTGGCCTGGCGAATTCCAGGGACACTATAGTCCACGGGGTCACAAAGAGTCAGACATGACTGAGCAACTTTCACTTCACTTCTTCATGAGGCATCAGATAATTCTGATGTTTTGTCTTTTGCTTGCACAACAATTAAAATGATATCTAATCAATGCTCCAGGAAAAACAAGAAAATTTGCAATAAGAATCTTCCACTTGGTGACATATCTGGGCTTAAGGCCTCTGGTCATGATGATGCTTATGTAAAGTTCCAAATTCCTGTCATAGTTAGGAAGATAATTTCAATAAATTTTATGAATTCTGTGGACAGGTTAACCTCTGTTGTATTTTAAATCTCTTACTTATTCTCCGTGACTATTTTAAATTTTTCAAAATGCCTTCACACCTAGTATCTTCTTCAGTCTGCCCAAGTGAGTCTAGGGGTAAAACTTGCCACGAGTCTTCACCTGGAGCCGGTTCTACCAAGTCATAGGGTAGTGGGGGGGCTCTCACAAGGGGGGAATCTCAGTAGAGGTGGGAGGATGAGGGCAGTCTTCTGGAGTCAGTATCCCACGACAAGAAAGAAAAGAAAGAAAGTTAGCAGCGGGGAAGTCCAGCCAAGGTCAGGTGTCCAGAAGGAGTCCAGCTGGGTGTGCTTTGGCAGAAGCACAAGCAAACAACAGTAAAGGTCAAGGTCAATATCCTAGAGATGAAGAAATAATGAAGCAGGTGAAGTTCAGAAAAGAGACTTCAGGAGGTACTGGTTGGCCAAAAAGTTCGTTAGAGTTTTTTCAGAAGATGTTACAGAAACAACACAAATGAACTTTTTGGCCAACCCAGTACATCTATGCCTATTAACGATGGGATCCATGTGTTCAAACAAAGCTTGCTTTACTCAGTTAACAAGCGAGGAACACATGAGGGTCAGTGGGATCTAGCAGCATACCTAGGGATGTTCTTCCCCACGCCATGCGGTGCCAAGAATTAAACCTACATCTTTTTAGTAAGATCTCTTTAGCAAGATCTAGACTTAGTTTCTATTTAGTTCCAGAATATGTAAGTGCTGTTTTTTGAGAAACATGGGATCCATGGTTGGAAGATTCACTCTCTTGTGAGGCACCAGGGTTGGAAGCAGTGTTGTGACGCAGTGTGCAGGTTATAGGGGTACACAAAAATCTGCGGCTACACGTTGGCATCTTCAGGCTGCCTGTCTTTTTCAAGCATAGTGTTAAAATTCAGGGTTGTTATGAGCATGAATTTTTTAAATGTGTTATTGTTTAACGCAAAATTGCAAACAAGGAACACATGCCTGGTTACCTGAGGGCATCGTTGTTGGCTGGAAAGATCCATTCACTTCACAGCTGTCCCTGGTTCCAAAAGCCCCTGATGGATAACCTGGCTCAGCATCTCTTGAATATCTCTTCCTGACTGTGCTCCAAGCATCTGCTGTCCCAGACACACCATTTGCTTCTCGTTTCAGAGAGATGTTAGTGATGGATGGTGGGCTTCTTTTAAAGTATTTTTTCAGATAAATATAAATGAATATTTGATCTGTTTATTTGTGTTATTACCTTTCCATTCTTAATAAATTATTACTCATCTGGATTAAATCATTGTTCTTGCTTCATAATACCCTCCAATGCTGCTAGGTCCTTTTCAATTCTCCATATACCTGGCCTGTGCAAAAGTTGCTGTTTTATGACTACAAAGCATGATCTTCATTCTAGCTGAGGTTATGTTTCCTCACTTTAGGAAGTGTTTGTTGTGTAATATTTGAATATACAAAATATATACAGTGAAGTGAAAGTCACTCAATCATGTCCAGCTCTTCACGATCTCATGGACTATAATACTGTTCATGGAATTCTCCAGGCCAGAATACTGGATTGGTTTGCCTTTTCCTTCTCCAGGGGATCTTCCCAACCCAGGGATCGAGCCCAGGTCTCCCACATTACAGGCGAATTCTTTACCAGCTGGGCCACAACGGAAGTCCAAGAATACTGGAGTAGGTAGCCTATCCCTTCTCCAGCAGATCTTCCCAACCCAGGAATTGAACTGGAGTCTCCTGAATTGTAGGCAGATTTTTTTTTTTTTTTTTTTACCAACTGAGCTATTAGGGATATGCAGCTATCAAATATAGGTAGCCTAATTATAAAAAACACCCATATATCCCCCCTTTCAATTATGAACTAGAAATGACTCTCTTTTCCCTTATCTTGTCTACCTTTCCTACTCCTCCTCTGTACATCTTCTACCTCCAGAGGCGGCCAGTGTCCTAAATTGCTTGGTTATTTATATTTTTTTAATCCCATAAGTCTGAATCTTTAAACAATATACCATTTAGTTTCTTTAATTTTGTAATCTCAGAATGGATATTGTGGCACCCAATTTCCATCATCTGCTTTTTTTTTTTAAACAAAATTATATTTTAAGAAGCCTCCATGATTTGCTCCGTTTACAGCAGGGCTTTTTAAACTTTACTGTGCACATAGATCACCTGAAAGCAAGCAAGCATCTGGATCCCGATTCAGTACATTCATAGTGGGACCTGAACTGTGTCTTGCTAGCAGTGTCCCAGGTCTTGTTCACGTTTCTGGTTTGTGTCACCCTTTGATCAACGAAGGTATAGAGGGTACGGAATATACTGAATATTCCCAATTAATAAAGTGTGACTTACCCTAAAAGAAAGAAGTTCAGGCACGCATGTGTGTGTGTTCAGTCGTGTCCAGTTCCTTGCAACCCCGTGGACTGTAGCTGCCAGGCTCTTCCGTCCAGGGATTTCCCAGGTAAGAATACTGGAGTGGGTTATCATTTCCTACTCCAGGGAATTTTCCCGACCCAGGGATCGAACCCAGGTCTCCTGTGTTGGCAGGTGAATTCTTTACCACTGCACCACCTGGGAAGCATACCTTCCTGAAAATATACATTTTCATTGCATTTATTTCTGCCCCCCAAACATGATGAAAAGATGGAGATGGTGGAAAGAATTATGAGGCTGACTCCTTTCGACCTAAGAACGATGATGAGCCATGTCCTTGTCTAAAAAATGCTCAGGTAACAGTCAACCAATCTCCTCCCTTTGATTGCTTTCTTGGATGCTTTTCTATCACGGTTCCTGTAGGGAGAATTCTGGGCATATTTTGTGGAAAGCTGGGATTTTCAGGCAATGATAATGTGCGTTGGCTGTGTATGGCTTGATACACTAGGCTTCTTAAGACCAAAGGTGTGTTTTTACTTGCCAGTCATGCACTCCATCAGCAAATGAATCTTTGCCTTTGGTGAGGTCCTAATAGTATAAGATAACCAGCGGGGAAGGGAAGAGCAGGGAGCCGTGTGACAGAACTTTGACTCACTCTTCAATGTGATTCAGATGAAAGATCCACAGCACTGATAGGGAAATGATTTATCATTCTTGTATTCCCCAGTGCATCAATTTCAAGGAGCAGCTGACACTTCTGATCCCCTTAAAGATATACAATTTCGCGATAGTTTTACATTCAGAGAGATTAAAAGATAGTTGTTACTTAGTGGTATTTATTCTGCTCCTGAATTCACAATGTCAGGCTGTAAAATTACAATCACCTTCCAATTTCAGAAGGGCCATTGAGCCTTTGAGAAATGGAAATGGGGCCACATATTCCATGTTACTTAATCACATGGTCTAGAATGGGGAATTGGGCTCTTTGGCTCTAATGGGTGTCTACCTTCATGAGAGACATTAGTGTTTGGAGGAAAAAGTCGTGAATTACTTCACACAATATTTACAATTATTCTAAGAACTGATGAATTTGAGAAGTATGTTGTGGTTTTGAGAGTCTCCCTAGCTTGTTCAGAGATACAAGAGTGGAAGTGTAATTAAAGACAAGGGGCTTATTTTGTTGCAAGTGACAGAAACCCGTTTCACATCTAAAGCCAAAAGGGAAATGTCTGTGCTCATATGATTGGCAGATTCCTCTGGTTCTCTAGCTTCAGGCATAGGTAGATCCAGGGCTTAATCAAGTTATCAACTCTCTCTCTCTCTCTCTGTGCAACTCAGTTCTGTTTTCCTTGGTGTTGGCTTCATTCTTTTCAAGGAGTGGCCAAGCTGGCCATCTACACAGCTTGAGGTTGACGTTGTCTGCTAAATGCCAGTCTCAGAGAGTGCAATGAGCTATTTTCTAAGTAGCTGAACCACTTAGTGCTTTCCTTCTTATCCTTTATTATATCCTCTTCTCTTCTCCTTTAACTGTTTAACTCTTAATCCTTTAGCTCTTAAATCACTCTTATTTGTCAATACAATCTATTCTTATTTCCATCCTTAATTACTTCCTGTCTTTCTCTGTGTACCTAAGATGGTTGGAAGTTCAGAATGTGTGAGTGGGTAGGGAAAGATAGTGTATGTTGATGTAGCCATTAAAAATGCTATTATTTAATAGTTCAGTTCAGTTCAGTTGCTCAGTCGTGTCGACTCTTTGTGACTCCATGAATCGCAGCACACCAGGCCTCCCTGTCCATCACCAACTCCTGGAGTTCACTCAAACTCACGTCCATCGAGTCAGTGATGCCATCCAGCCATCTCATCCTCTGCCATCCCCTTCTGCTGCTGCCCCCAATCCCTCCCAGCATCAGAGTCTTTTCCAATAAGTCAACTCTTCGCATGAGGTGGCCAAAGTACTGGAGTTTCAGCTTCAGCATCATTCCCTCCAAAGAAATCCCAGGGTTGATCTCCTTCAGAATGGACTGGTTGGATCTCCTTGCAGTCCAAGGGACCCTCAAGAGTCTTCTCCAACACCACAGTTCAAAAGCATCAATTCTTCGGCACTCAGCCTTCTTCACAGTCCAACTCTCACATCCATACGTGACCACTGGAAAAGACCATAGCCTTGACTAGATGGACCTTTGTTGGCAAAGTAATGTCTCTGCTTTTAAATATACTATTTGGGTTGGTCATAACTTTTCTTCCAAGGAGTAAGCGTCTTTTAATTTCATGGCTGCAGTCACCATCTGCAGTTATTTGGGAGCCCAAAAAAATAAAGTCTGACACTGTTTCCACTGTTCCCCCATCTATTTCCCATGAAGTGATGGGACCGGATACCATGATCTTAGTTTTCTGAATGTTGAGCTTTAAGCCAACTTTTTCGCTCTCCTTTTTCACTTTCATCAAGAGGCTTTTTAGCTCCTCTTCACTTTCTGCCATAAGGGTGGTGTCATCTGCATATCTGAGGTTATTGATATTTCTCCCAGCAATCTTGATTCCAGCTTGTGTTTCTTCCAGTCCAGCATTTCTCATGATGTACTCTGCATAGAAGTTAAATAAGCAGGGTGACAATATACAGCCTTGACGTACTCCTTTTCCTATTTGGTACCAGTCTGTTGTTCAAATGTTCACAATTAATTAAGTGAAAGAGCTGATTCCCAAATAGCCATCGACTATGATATCTTTTCTTTTTTTTCCTTTTATTAAATTTTTATTTTTACTTTATTTTACTTTACAATACTGTATTGGTTTTGCCATACATTGACATGAATCCACCACAGGTGTACTTGCATTCCCAAACATGAACCCCCCCTCCCACCTCCCTCCCCATAACATCTCTCTGGGTCATCCCCATGCACCAGCCCCAAGCATGCTGTATCCTGCATCAGACATAGACTGGCGATTTGGTTCTTACATGATAGTATACATGTTTCAATATCATTCTCCCAAATCATCCCACCCTCTCCCTCTCCCTCTGAGTCCAAAAGTCCGCTATACACATGTGTGTCTTTTTTGCTGTCTTGCATACAGGGTCATCATTGCCATCTTTCTAAATTCCATATATATGTGTTAGTATACTGTATTGGTGTTTTCTTTCTGGCTTACTTCACTCTGTATAATCGGCTTTTAAAACACAAGTAGAATATCTAGGTGGATAGGTATAATGATATATGTGTGCATGCTCAGTTGCTCAGCTGTGTCTGGCTCTTTGAGACCCCTTGGACTGTAGCCCACCATGAAGTCTCCAGGGAAGAATACTGGAGTGGGTTGCCATTTCCATCTCCAGGGGATCTTCCCAACCCAGGGATCAAACCCAAGTCTCTTGCATTGCAGGTAGATTCTTTACTGTCTGAGCCACCAAGGAAGACCTGGGAAGCTATAATGATATAAAAATAACAGCAAAGATATCCAGGGCTCTAAAAAGCTAACTGATTATAGCCAAAAAGGGAAGCCTGGTGTGCTGGAGTCCATGGGGTCGCAAAGAGTCACACGACTGAGTGACTGAACCGAAGTGAACTGATAGCCAAGAAAATGCTAATTCCAAAAGTTACCTTAGTATCCGTAAGGTTTTTCTCTTGAACAGTTCATGCTAGCCAGAAAAGGTCGCTTCACTCTCTTAATGGAAGATAGGTTTGTATATTTCGCTCCATTATCCTAGGAGCTGAGTGAAGAGGAAGACTGGGAATTTTAATACTGGGTATAGAATCTGCCTACATTGTGGGAGACCTGGGTTCGATCCCTGGGTTGGGAAGATCCCCTGGAGAAGGGAAAGGGTACCCACTCCAGTATTCTGGCCTGGAGAATTCCATGGACTGTATAGACCTTGGGGTCGCAAAGAGTCGGATGACTGAGCAACTTTCACTTTCACTATGTAAACTTTTGCTTAATACTGCTGATTTCAGGATGGTACAAGCACATGCCCCTAACGATGCCTGAGGAGAGATGGATTGTGTGCGTGCATGTGTCTTGGGGAAGAGGTGCCAGGCTGAGCTGTGCAAAGCAGGGAAAGAGATCTGGGAGAGAAATCAAATTCCCTAGCCCCCGAGGCAGCACCGCCAGGGCTAAGCTCTTCTCTGGAGGACCTCAGACCACAAAGAGGTCTTTGTTGCCAAAGCACAGCATCGTTGAAACGGACTCCAACAGTCATATTCCCTAATCCCCAATGTTTTCTCATAAAAGTAAATCAGATGCGCTTCTATATAACATCCTTCAAGTCCCTGTCCAATTCCTAATTAAAAACCTAAATGAATCTCTTTTATTAAGGTGTACTTCCAAATGTTTAATATCTAGGAAATAAATCCAAGTTATTTCATTTCAAGTAGTTTCGACCATAAAAATATACAGGAGATTTTTATATAATACCATGAAATATTTGAATTTTTGGCTATTTTAAGATCCTTAAGGAGCATTATCTCCTTAGAGATATTTTAAGATCATTAAAGAACGTTATCCACATATAGCTCGATATTAAGTCATTACTTAATATCGAGCTATATGTTAAAAATAGTTTAGTGAATATTTCAAAATGGAATAATACCTAACATCAAATTTAAAGTAACATTGACGATTTATTTTATTTTCCTTTACACAGAATTTAAAAGTCAGTAGCTGAAAGTCATTACAATACTTTTTATCCTCAGTTCATACAGGGATGAATATTCCTTCTCTTCTTAATTATTTCGCCATTAATTTTGTATGTTAGATATTGACATAAAATGGCAGCAATAAACAGGTATTAGGTGTGGTGTTTGTCTGCATTCTTAGCAGCTAACCGCTTAGAACTCGAGGCTTTAAACTTTGAGGTATCAACCTAACATCTGATAACCAGCATTCCTCATTACTACGTGGATCAAATAAACAACCTAGCGTACACAAAGGGTGAAAACAGAGCCTAGCACTTGGTAACGGAGAAGGCAATGGCAACCCACTCCAGTACGCTTGCCTGGAAAATCCCATGGATGGAGGAGCCTGGTAGGCTGCAGTCCATGCGGTCGTTAAGAGTTGGACACCACTGAGCGACTTCACTTTCACTTTTCACTTTCATGCATTGGAGAAGGAAATGGCAACCCACTCCAGTATTCTTGCCTGGAGAATCCCAGGGACGGGGGAGCCTGGTAGGCTACTGTCTATGGGGTCGCACAGAGTCGGACACGGCTGAAGTGACTTAGCAGCAGCAGCACTTGGTAAACATTAAATAAATGTTAGTTTTTGCTATTTTTCACTGGGTTCTCAAAATGTAGTCCTTGGACCAGCAGCATCAATATCACTTAGGAGCTTATTAGAGATGCAGATTCTTAGGCATCACCCTAGATTTACAGAATGAAAAACTCTGGGGAGTGGGACCTGCCAATCTGTATTTGTAACACAGATCTGTAACACATCCTTCCAGTGATTTTCAGCCATGCCTAAGTTTGAGGGGCTTTCCTGGTGGCTCAGATGGTAAAGAATCTGCCTGTAATGTAGGAGACCCTGGTTTGATCCCTGGGTTGGGACGATCTCCTGGAGAAGGCAACGGCTACTCAATCCAGTGTTCTTTCCCTGAGAATCCCATGGACAGGGGAGACTGCTGGGCTACAGTTCTTGCATAGACTTGGACAGGATTGAACAGCTAACACTTTTGCTTTCACTTTAAGTTAGAGAACCTCTCACATCATTCCTCTCTTAACTCGATATGTAAACTGTGTTCTTGTTGTTGATTTTAACCTTTTTGTAAGTACACACATTTGAATTTATTCTTGTAGGGTTTACACTTTATTTTGCCTCTTAATAAGTTATTGAAAACTCTTGGATTTAAATAACTTCCATATAGTTCACCCCTGTGATTATTTAAGAAAATATATTATACTTGTGGACTATATTACTCAAAACGTTACCAGCTAGAAATCAGCAATGCAGTATAATGTATTTTTAAAAATATGCACTATGGCCAACTATGGTTAATTTGAGGAATATAAGGATGGCTCAATATCTAGGAAACTATTATAATTTACTGCATTAATAAGCTAAAGGAGAAAAATGCATACATGCTGAGAAAAAGTTTTTGACAAATTTAGCAGTCGTTCCTCATAAAAAATTAAGCAAAATAGGAATAAAGCAAAAATACTACAGTATGATAAAGATTATTTACTAAGCCTAATAAGAAACATCATCCTAAATAGTAAAACACTAAATCCACATGCACTGAAATCAGGACAGAGAGAAAAACGTCTTCTGTTGCTGCTATCACTAAATGTTGCTTTGTTAAATGCAAGATGTCAGAAAAATAAAATAATAGCTACAATGAAAAAAATGTCTTTTTGCTGAAGATATTTTTTCTAAGCCTAGAATCCCTAACATATTCTAATAAACATGACTAGAATTGATAAGGGAACTTTATAAAGAGTCTAGTTTTAAGAAAATTTATTAAAAACTTTTATACCACTAATAGCCACTTAAAAATGGAAATAGTTTAAAAAAAAAGAGAAGTTATTAAAGGACTTCCCTGGTGAAAAAAAAGTGGAAATAGTGAAAGTATCTCAGTCACAGGAATGACAAAAAATGTAAAGTATTTTTTTTTAACCAGAAATTCACAAGATTTGTATGAATAAAATTATAAGGTGGCGGCTCAGATGATAAAGCGTCTACCTACAGTGTGGGAGACCTGGGTTCAATCCCTGGGTCAGGAAGATCTCCTGGAGAAAGGAATGACAACCCACTCCAGTATTCTTGCCCCCACAAAAAAAAGGGGCTCAAGGAAATATTTTAGGCTTCCCTGGTGGCTCAGAGGTTAAAGCGTCTGCCTGCAATGCGGGAGACCTGGGTTTGATCCCTGGGTTGGGAAGATCCCCTGGAGAAGAAAATGGCAACCCACTCCAGTATTCTTGCCTGGAGAATCCCATGGACGGAGGAGCTTGGCAGGCTACAGTCCATGAGGTCTCAAAGAGTCGGAGTGACTTCACTTTCACTGAAGTATATAAAATGATAAAAATAAATAGAAGGACTAATATCTTGATCATAATATATAAACCTGATGCAATTTCATTTAAAATCTCAAGTTATTTTTGGAATTTAATTTCAAAATTTAAGGTTACAGAAAATGAATATCTGAGAAAAATTAGAATCATTTCCAGTGATTTTGGAGCCCAAAAAGATAAAGTCTGTCACTGTTTCCACTATCTCCCCATCTATTTGCCATGAAGTGATGGGACCAGATGCCATGATTTTAGTTTTCTGAATGTTGAGCTTTAAGCCAACTTTTTCACTCTCCTCTTTCACTTTCATCAAGAGTCTCTTTAGTTCTTCTTCACTTTCTGCCATAAGGGTGGTGTCATCTGCATATGTGAGGTTATTGATGTTTCTCCCAGCAATCTTGATTCCAGCTTGTGCTTCATCCAGCCCAGTGTTTCTCATGATGTACTCTGCATTAAGTTAAATAAGCAGGGTGACAATAAACATCCTTGATGTACTCCTTTCCTGATTTGGAACCAGTTTGTTGTTCCATGTCCCATTCTAACTGTTGCTGCCTGACCTGCATACAGATTTTTCTGAGATTATGTATGTTTAGAAAATTTTTACTTCTGAGATTGAACTGAGAGGGGTTTTGATATATGTTATAATTCTCATATCATGGTACACTTTTATTATATAACACCACTTATTTGAGAATTGTGTTCTACGCAAGTCAGTTTAGGATCATTCTACCTAAAAGACAGAGGTAGTCTGATCACTTTATTTTAGCAAACTAAGTTTGGGTAAAGTAATTTTAATTTTCTTCCAACGATTCATCATGGATTGAGTGGGGGAGGGCTATGTCTCTTCAAATGTTATTTAGAAAGGCCATTTAAATGAAAAATGCTTAATTAAAGCCAAACCACTGTTCATTATTCAGGTCATTTTTTGATCTATAGAAAGAAATGGATGTATTTGAAATTCTTAATTTCAGTTATATTTATGCTAATAGTACAAAACTATGTATACAGTACTCCAACTAAATAGTCAATGGAGTGACAAATATTTACTGAGCTTGCTGAATGTTTACTGTGGTACCATATAGGCACTGAGAGGAAGAAAAAGTCTCACTCCAAGGTGAATTCATTCTAATGCAGAATTCATCTTGGTGAGTAAATAGCAAGATTATTAGAATAACTTTTATCTTCTTCCTAATTATTAATGACAACAGGAAACCAGGTTTCTGTTTTGTTCCATTTCAAATGATTTCAAATTTTAAAATGAAAATTCTAAATTACTTAAAATGTTTCTTAGACAAAGTAATGCATGCGAAACACAGGTTGTGGCTTTTATATGCTGTATTATCATGTCCTAATTTTCAAGTCACAGATTTATTTTGCAGCTAATGGATGATGACCTTCAGTAATAATGAATCCTGCAGTTTCTCTCTAGAAATGAAAGAATGTAGAGCTATGAAGGAGGTATGAAACTATCCCCTCCAGTCAAGATGATATTAATAATGAGAGGCAATACAGGTATTTGTGAAACAACAGCAACTTGAAATGGAGCAAGAACAACTTGTAAAATTAGAAAATAATCATATTTAATTAGGAGCTTCACCATTTACTCTATTTGGGGAATTTTATCTAACAATTATTTGACATATTTTCAGAAAACAACAGCAACTCTAATAACAAGTTTGTAAAGGGCTACCGATGGTCTTCTACTCCAGTATTGGTGCTTTTAGAGCTTGTCTATAGTTTCATGCATTATTTTTGAAGCTTAGAACAAAGGTCATTATAGATTTTAGCACTTAACAGTTTGGCGTATCTGACTTACCTTTTCAGGGACCCTTTCAGGTAGAGAGAGAGCATTATATTTTCATATAGTGATCTCAGGTGAGCTGATCCCTAGATGACTTTTATAAAAACTTTTCATATGTCTGCACAGATACATAAACACATATAATGCATATAAGCTCACATCAGCCACTAACACACATATATGCATATACATATTCACTCCCCAGTCAACATGTGCACCTATTTCCAGGGTCACTATTTTGTCATTCATGTCATATTTAATGAATATTGAATGTTTTACCTTTAACAATATTATGGCAACATGATTCTCAGATATTTAGGTCACAACTGGCTCTTAAGCAGTTAAGGGTTAATTTTGATATCATCTCTGGAGAATATTGGTAATAAAAATAAACTGGAAGCTGTCCAGAAACTGCTGTTTCCATGAAGCAGAAAGTTGGAAGCTGAGATGGAAAGTGTTCGCAGGAAAGTGATACCCACAGCATCTTCACTACAGATTCCCCAGATTGAGGAAAAAGGGTGATAGAGGTTATTGCTTGTCCATGCACTTCTCTTGACATTTTCAGGAGTCTTGAGGTGGCTTGGTGGGGCAGTATCTTTAAATTATAGTTCAAGACAGAAGACCTATTGTGACTTAGGGAGCCAGTAATGGGACTAGTAATGTCTAGGGGAGAGACATTACCTTTCTTGGGTTTTCACAGTTGGATGGATTTGGCAATGCTGTTTTGGCATTTTGTGCTGCTTTTCTGTAGGCAGGATTCTACACAGTGCAAATTCTATACAGGGAATTACTTATATACTTACATTGTTTTAATGCGAATGGTTATTTAGGGAGCTGGTATTACGATCATTTTTTATTACTGACACAGCATTTAAGTTAGTTTCAGAATAGTTCTTATGTTTTTTGAGCCCCTTCTGTTGATATTTCAGGCAATATGTTTGCATGTTTATATTCCTAATTTCTTATATAAAGTAATAATTCAATGTGGCTGAAGTTACTACATTTTTTGGTGCACAAGCAATATTTTAAGTTGGAAGAAAAAAAGAATGACTGTTTTCTTGCCCCAGTGGAATGAACCTAAATAGGATAAAATAGGTGGGTGAAGAAATTGGTAGCAATAGTATTCAAATTAGAGTCTGTGAAAAAAGAAGACTGCAATTATAAGCTTAGACTCATATAAAATGGCCTAAATGAGGTTGTTTTATTCTGTGACCATTTTAGGGTAATATTACTCTTGAGATTGTTGAAAAATGTACTGTTTGTTTTAGGTTGTGAAAATATGGATGTTGATAATGAAACTGAGGTTTTATTTTTTTCTGAATGAGGAATGTGAATTTATATACATACCACATAAGAATGAAGGCATGTGATAGAAACCCTGCCTGATAGCATTGCTCTAATTCTATATTATTTAGAATTTCCTTTGTTAGTTGGATGAATAGAATGAAACTTATTTTAAAGGAGTCCTAGCAAGAAACAAAGCAATTGGGTTTGTATAATCAATTTAAAAATAAACAACTAGTATATGGTTAAACTAGGGCTGTGGTAACAATCACATGAGGATGATCAATGGATAGGTTTTAGTCTCCAGCTGTCTCACCAGATGGCCACAGCCGGGTACTTTGTACCTTTTAAACAGGTTACATATAATAGAATGAAAATACTTCCACTTAACCTTATTCATTTGATGATAATATCTCAAATATTTTCCTTTTTTGGTTTTAACAGGGATAATATATCTTAAGTGTTTAATAGGTTAACGCTCACCAAATTTATTTATTGTTTACCCAAAGAGAAATATTCAAGTTAAGACAGTAGAGTTTTCCTTTGCTTTTTCTCCCAGGTGTCCATGTGATTTAGAAGTAATTGCTGAAGAGAAGCCACGTTAACATAACAACAGTTGATACCCTTGCAAATCTGTCCATTTTAAGGCCCAGGGTTGTCCCCAAGGAGTGATCCTGACCCACTGCAGATGTTGAATTCTCTTTTTAAAAAAATAGTGCTGAGCCTGATACAGATGTTCCCACATTGCCCAGTCCTTTGATTAACCTCTTATGAAGTATCTGCCTACGGAAATCTCGATTAGGGTGTTCCCAGGTATCTTATTAAAAGGCCGCCAGGCTTTATTGAGCCTTGTGTTTATATTTTGTGTTCTGTGGACAGTTTTGGTGCCGAGTAAGTGGAAAATGGAAAGCATTAGCGTACACTAGCAAGCATGTCTGATGTTTGATGCTGAGTTGAGTTTGAAATGGGAACCGTCATGGTTTGATTCACTGATTGTCATGAAAGAATAAGTGTAGTTACATGAATAAGGGGCTTCCCTTGTGGCTCAAGCTGGGAAAGAATCCACCTGCAATGTGAGAGACCCGGGTTCGATCCCTGGGTTGGGAAGATCCCTTGAAGAAGGGAAAGGCTACCCACTCTAGTATTCTGGCCTGGAGAATTCCATGGACTGTATTGTCCATGGGGTCCTAAAGAGTTGGACACGACTGAGTGACCTTCACGGGAATAAGAGGGACCCTGATTTCCCATAAACGAGGTGCTGATGAAGGACCTACTTTGCTTCATTGCCGTGCCTATGTGCTTGCTGCTGCTACTGCTGCTAAGTCACTTCAGTCGTGTCCGACTCTGTGCGACCCCGTAGACAGCAGCCTACCAGGCTCCCCCATCCCTGGGATTCTCCAGGCAAGAACACTGGAGTGGGTTGCCATTTCCTTCTCCAATGCATGAAAGTGAAAAGTGAAAGTAAAGTCGCTCAGTTGTGTCCGACTCTTCGCGACCCCATGGACTGCAGCCTACCAGGCTCCTCCATCCATGGGATTTTCCAGGCAAGAGTACTGGAGTGGGGTGTCATTGCCTTCTCCGGCCTATGTGCTTAGTCATGTCCAATTCTTTGCCAGCTTTTGGACTGTAGCCCGCCAGCCTCCTCTGTTCAACTGAGAGACGTGTTAATAGAATTTTTTTCTATTATCAGATTATTGGGATTGGGTTTCCAAGTGTGTATCCACACTCTAGTCTAGCTCTGAGCCTTCTCTACAGGACCGACTGGCCAAAAGTAGTTCTTTAAATTTAAGTAAAAATTTAATAAAATTCAGAATTCAGTTTCTTAGTCACATTGGTCACATTTCAAGTACTCAGTTAACTACCTATGGCAAATGGCTATTGTATTGGTAATGTAAATATAGAATATTTCTATCATTGTAGAAAATTCTACTGAATGGCGTTGTGCTGACTGTTAAACACCCAACAGACCCATATGCTTACAGAATTTCCATTTATACGCTGTATCCTTAAAAAGACTTCAATGGGATTGTGATTCCTGTAAATTTATAGTAGTAGAATCAAAAGTATCAAATTTTCCCAAGAGGAATGATCAGCTCCCATTTCTTTTAGCTGATTATTTCAATCCTTTGATGAGAGTTAATACTAAGAGATTTAAGAATGACTCTTTGGAACAGCTAACATTTTTAGATATTTGGACAGTCCTCAACAAGAGACTCCTGAGGTTATGGTGATCTACTTATCTTTGTGAACTACAGAACTATGGGGAGAAAAGCTGGTATAAAACTCCCAGTGTTTAGAAAAATACATTTTCCCGGCTTTTTTTTTTTTTTTTGGTATGTTATTTAATACTTTTCTATTTACATAGCTATTAAAATGACTGAAATTGGTGAGATCATGATCACTTTATCCTGAAATCCCTTTTTATAATCTACTTTGAGTGAATGGGTTCAAGTATTTTCCAGTTTCCCAACTTTCATATCTTTCATAATATGAAATACCTTTTCAAGTTATGCAGTTTCTTTAAAATGTTTTGCCAGGAACACTTTCACTTCTTGTGCTAGATCTACCCTTCTCCATATTCTGAATTGATTAGGATTTGGTTTTTTAACACAGTTAATTGAATAGCCTTGTTTCTCACCTGGGCTTCCCTTGTGGCTCAGCTGGTAAAAACTTTGCCTGTAATGGGGGAGACCTGGGTTTGATCTCTGGAAGATCCCCTGGAGAAGGGAAAGGCTACCCACTCCAGTATTCTGACCTGGAGAATTCCACGGACTGTATAGTCGATGGAGTCACAAAGAGTCGGACACGACTGCGACTTTCACATTCACTCACCTAGTTTGTTGTACTAGCCTATAAAGTGGTTTGTTATCTCCGATTTATCCCCTCTAATGTGGATCCCCAATGATGCTCCTAGGATTGTCTTCCTAAAACGCACATTTGATCATGTGTTTTCCTGGCTTGCCGAATTAGAGTCAGAGTCCTCAGCACTTGTCCAGTGGCCTGTAACAGCCTGGCTGTCATCTACCTTCTAACTACGTTTCCAACAAACTTTTTTTTAAAACCTTCCCTCCTATTCTAATATATTTCTAATAAATCCATCGTCTTTATAAACGTCTCCCTTTTTGCATAGGTTCTCAACCTTATCTGTATCTATTTGTTCTTTGCAATGAGTATTTTATTTTATGTACAAATTGAGCTGGTTTTCTTGACTTCCTTCTTTTCTACATTTTCATACATTTTGCCTGTTTTCTTTTCTTTTCACTCTTCTCAGAGGAAGAAATATCTCTTCTTTTATCAAAATAACTAAGGCCAAACAGTGAATCCCTGCTTCAGTAGTTTCCCCATAGACTGTAGATTAAAGTAAATGAAGGTCTTTGCTGGGCATTCAAGGTGTGCCATGATTTGGTTCAAACCTACTCTGCAAGTGTTAATCCTCACGGTGGTCCATGCACATGGAATTAATTCTCTGTGCCTTGCTTTGCTTATTACCTTGCCTTGTCTGATGCTCTTCCTTCTAAATGTCGTGTTCTCTTCCCTCATCTGTAATGATTTTTAAGCATCCAGACAAAAGCTATGTCCAGATGAAGGCATTTCTAATTCCCCTAGTGTGCAGTGCTCTCCCCTATCTGCATTCCTACAACACTTTATCATCATGTCCACTGGCGTTCATAATCTCACCTACCGGAGGGGGAACCCCTTGGTAACAATTAATTACTGATTCAGCTTTTCTGGTTCCCCATAATGCCCACGACATAATCTGGTATTCAGTTCATGCTCAAAAACATATTTTTAGTGAATAAATGAATTGTATCAATTATTTCCAAGACCAAACATTTTATTAAGTTTTATTTACAAAACTATACCTATTTTAAATGAAAATTTCTTAGAGAAACCTGCTATTTTGGCTGCTCCATTAATGAACTCTGAGTTAGGATGGGAAGATGATCAATTTCTGGCTTTAGCTGATTGGATATGGTGTGTTTAGATTACTGAAATGCTCAAGTTTGTTGGATTTAACATAGGGAGATATCTTGTTTTAACAGTGGTTATGTCATGAATTCTTTGGTTTGCTTAAATGCTAAGGTGTCAGAATTAGTCATGAGGTAAATAGAGATATGTTTGCACTTGTATGACTGTGGTTTTGCATGTACACAGACGAAACACATGGAGCATGGTGGAAGGAAAGAAATAGAGAAATGGGAAAGACATTCAAAATATAGCTATAGGTTATTAGAAAGCTTGGTATTAAGATGTAAATTTTCTCATTGGGTTCATTGGCAAAGAACACTAGTTCTGAGAGTGAATGCATGGGTTTGTATTTGTTTATTTCACAGGGGATTCTCTCAGGTTGGGTGCTTTGCCCTTTTTTGCACATTCTTTGAATCCAGAGCCATCTCTGATAGTCTGCTACCTAAATCGAGATAAAGCAGCACCCAAACTGTTCTATGGCGATTGCAAAACTTTTTTTTTTATTACTGAACTCCATTTCAACTTTATAGATATTAATTGTTCCATCACAAAGAATGAGGTTACAGGGCTTGACCTTTTTGTCTTCTTCCTATTTTAAGGGCAGGAACTAACAGCTCAGCACAAGTGAGGCTCAGTACCTGAACTTTGTTGGGGTAGCTTTCACTCCTATCAAACACTTGAAATTAAGTAGAGGTAATTTCATAGTGAAGGCAAAAAATAAAGTTTAGCAATATCTATTGGACATGGGGGGAAACAATATATCTTTACAACCTGCAAGTTCAATAGTGGTAGAGAAAAATTTAGTTTGAAATATTTAATTTTTAAAGTGAGCTCAAAATTTCAGTACACTCAATTGATTGAACTCTCTAGTGTTACTGATTGTTTCTGAATCTGTTACCCTAGAAAAATTAGAAATCCAAGATGTCATGCTTCTTTGGGCTATTTCTCATGATAGGTTAAAATCCTACTAAATTCCAAGCCTTAATTCAGATCTTGGGAAATCCAAAGACAAATAAGACAGTCTCTACTTACATGTAATTTGCAATCTATTGGCTAAGATAGCCAAGTAAAGCAACTATGAGAATATGGCGACATACTTTGGATGTAAAACTACATAAAGACAGAATGGCGTTGCGTTCATTGCTGCATTCCTTGGCATATAGTACAATGACTTGTACGTGGCAGAAGCTGAATTAATATGTGAGATATTTTGGGGGATTTTGCAGAGAAAGAACTTGGAGAAGTGATACTTGATTCAGTTTATAGAGGGCCTCCCATAAATGGTGCTACTTGAGTGAAGTCTAGAAGAATATGTAAATGTCACCATGTATAGAAAAAATGGCCACCAGATGGGACTAATTTTGAAGGACTTATCAGGATGACTGAACACAATGGGATAACACAATAGCATGAGAAAACATGGTTGTGTTGGATGGAGTATCCACATGTGAGACAGTAGAGGCGGCAAGTCCAAATTATGGAAAGACTTGGAGGATAAGCTAGATGTTACACTTTGGTATGAAGGCTACCAGAGGTTCGTGTAGTATTTTTAACATAGTGGCATACTTAGGTTTGCATTGAAGAAAAAAATCACTGTGACATTGATATTTTGAAGGAAGATGGTGGTGGAAATTGGAGACCAGACAAGTAAAATGTTGTAAATTGTAATATGAAGAAATCTTACCTACAAAGGTAAAATTTCCAGATTTCCTAAATCAGTGGAACAGATAAGTTTTTCTTTCATGAAAGAAAAGCTTAGAGAAGATAAATGTGGTGTTTTTAACAAGTGGTCTTTTTCACAAGTTGCTTTATGGTGTTATAGCTTGTATAGATATATACATAGACACCTCAATATGTTCACAAAATTGTCATATTTGCTCTAGTAGGTGGTAAAACTGAAAACTATTTAATGATAATGCATAATTTAATTTATGTGTAAAGGTTTTTAATAATAATAAAGCTATAATGACTCCAGGAGAAATATTTTTTTAGAAGACTGGACTACACTTTGCATAGATGTTGAAAAATACCAGAAATGCCATTAGATAGAACTCCTTTAAGCCTGGTGTTTTAGAAGGAGACACTTCTGTTACTATGCAGTGGTTCCCAAGTACACCTGTGATTGCCATCTTATTGCAAAGGAGCAATTTTTGAAAGTGAGAGCAGATCCTGTTAATTGTTATTCTGGATAATAGGTGTTAATTGAGTTCCTGGTCAAACAAAGATATATGATCATATCTAAGAACAACTCACTTAGCTTTGGAAATATATTATTTGGTATATTTGTCATTCACAATGTTAGATTTTAATCCTTCAGCAATATACATTAAACAGAACAAAATATTAAGCAACACACTATATAATTTGCCTTTACGGTAAGACCTTGATCTGGAACACTTTGGCAAGAGGAAAGGACAAAGGAAACAGAAAGTTGATTGGTTGTGTTGCACTTAAACTCTCTCAGTAATAAAATGAACCGAAAGTAACTTTTGAGCCTTATTAGACTGATGCACATGTGCAGGTTATAGATGGGTAATGTGCGGGGAGCAGAGGCCATGAAAAGGGTTCTCTCTACTTTGTGACCGTGAGACAACACATAACCTCTCTGAACCTCAGCATCCTTCTTGTCTTTCAAATGAGTGCTGAGATCCACAGAGTAAGAAAATCATTTTTCAAAGTTAGGAAAAATGCCAAGTCTTTGCACTAATAACAGAAATGCATGTTGGACTAGTGATAGCCTTTTAAGCTCATCAAGGTGGCAAATAGAAAGGAGAACATCACTAGACTGCACGGCAGTGCAGTATACTGATGATGGAGGTGTAAACTGATAAATCTGCTCGGGAAGGCAATTTGGCAATATGTATCAGAAGTCTCAGAATTAAAAAAAAAAATGTTTTCATGCTCTTTGATTCTGAACTCCCTTTCTAGGAATTTGCCATAGGGAAGTAATCAGATTGTCATACTGAGATTTATGCACAACAAGATCCATTGTCTAGTTATTTATACTAGCATAGCAACTGGAAAGAAATGTCTAGTATTGTGGGACTGATTAAATAGCTTATAGCATATGTAGCTGATGAGAAAATGACGTAGCCCTTTCAAATTATACTCTTGAAGATTATTTAAGGACATGAGTAAATGCTTATGTAAAGTTGTTAAATAGATAAATGGTTCACAAAATTGGTAGTATGATAATTGCTTTGCAAGAAATTACATATAGAATATGAAAAATATGAAATTTATTTATATATATGTGAGATTTATACATAATGACTAGAAGAATAAACACCAAAATGTTAACAGTAGCAACCTCAGTGTCATGGGAGTAGAGGTAACTTTTCCTTTCCTCTTTATTCCTTTCATTTAGAAATTTTTTAAAATGTTGTTTATGTGTTTTACAAAGGACAATACTTGTCATATAGCAATTTTGACTACAAAGAAGTTGCTAAGCTAGATGATTTATAATTCTAACTCTTAAAAAAAAAAATTCTACCTGTTTCTTGCTACCAACCCATCTCCCTCCACCCCCCTCAGGTGTGCCTGCTGAAGTCATGTGACCCCCATGGACTGTAGCCTGCCAGGCTCTTCTGTCCATGGAATTTTCCAGGCAAGAATACTAGGTGCTAGTGGGTTGCCATTTCCTTCTCCTACAGTGCTGGTTCTTGTTCTATGGTCCTATAATTTTGTTTCAGAATAGGATTTGGAAAACTATACCCTCAGACTTGCTACTTGATTTTGTAAATAAAGTATTATTGGAACATGACCATGCCCGTGTATTTACATATTACACATGACTATTTTCCTGCTACATTGGTAGAACTGAGTTGTTCTGATAGAGATATGACCCACTGGTGGCTAAGATGGTGAAGAATCTGCCTGCAATGCAGGAGACCTGGGTTTGATCCCTGGATTGGTAAGATCCCCTGGAGAAGGAAATGGCACCTCACTCCAGTATTCTTGCCTGGAAAATCCCATGGGAAGGTGAGCCTGGCAGGCTACAGTCCACTGGGTTGCAAAAGAGTCGGGCACAACTGAGCACACGCACATACACACACACATGACCTGCAAAGCCTAAAATATTCATTTTCTGACCCTTTACAAAAAGCTTTCTAACCCCTTTTCTACAATGTTGAATCAGAGATATCCATCATTTAAAAAATCTAATTCAGTTAAAATACAGTTTAATATTATTATTTCAAATAAATATTGATATATGAAAATTCTATAAAAATTTACATGTTATTTTAATAATTTTAGGGCTGTTAAATTCAAAAGGCCAGGAAAGATCAAGATCCAACTTGACTCATACTGAGGAGTCAGAGAAGTTTAGATGTCATTAGACCTAAGGAACATGAATTTATTTGTTACACATTAGTGACAACATCAGATCAGGTAACTGTCTATTGGAGAGCCGCCTTAGTTACTGGGAATGATGGTGATGGGAGAGTGGAGGGCTGGTTATTTTGGAGTAGGAGATGTCTTGGAGGGCACTGTGAACTCACTGATGGCCTGGAGAAGAGCAGAGAGAATAACATGTTTACAGTGTATTCCCCTGAAGGCTTCAAAGCTCAACCATGTGAGAGTCACTACTAGATGTTTTCATAATAATTTTCCTGCTTTGAGTATTCCATGTTTCCATCCTTACAAGAGAACAGAGGCTTCTAATAATTCTTCTGAAATCCATTCCTACCTCTAGATAGTGGGAATTGTGTACCTGGATCTTATTATGGCAAGAAAACCTAATAACAATTTTATTGGAAAGAAATAAATTTATAGGAACACTATTGACAATGCTAAACTTAGTTCTCAAATACCATTCCTATTTGCTTGATATATGTATAAATATTTCTAAATTATTCATATTTATCTCCTAAGAAAATATTTAGTTTTAAAGTACTTCATAAATGCTTTAATTTTTATATTCCTTGATAGACAAGATACTTTGATAGTAAATTTTTCTTGAACCACAAAGAACATATAAAATGCATCATTTATGGAATTTCCTAACTTGTATTAGTGTTTATTCTTGTCAAATTTTAGACAGTTCAGTATTTATATAAATTATACAATTTATCCTTTAGAATCTGTACAGAATCTACTGTGTAAATTTATATATTGCATATAAAATTTTAAGTATGCATTAAAATTTTACATACATTCTTTCACATTATCATATTTATATAAAATGATATCTACTTTTAGCAACTAATACCAAGTCCCATGTAAATCATTAATAGTTTAATATCCTTAGCAATTTTTATACGTAAAAATGATTATCAGTGATTTATACTGCAATCTATATATATTCCACAAGAATATACAAAATATACCTTGGACATGCAAACTAAGTCAAGACTTGTTACTTGCCTTCATATGAATTGTTGTCTGGTTCATGGTTTACTGATCCCCTTAGTTAAAAAGAGCCCACATTATTTTTACTTCAAATCATCTATATGAAGATAAGTTAAATATAGTCTCTCTTAGAATGAAAGTCCTCAGTAGTTTTTCTTTCTCAGGAGGAGCAGAGGAGCCCTGTTGACTGAGTCAGTTTCTCTGATCAGAAACACTAACCACTACAGTATTGTAAAGTAATTAGCCTCCAATTAAAATAAATTAATTAAAAAAATAAAATTAATAAATAAGAAAGACTGGGTGCCTGCTCTGCACATATGCCCTTCTTGCTTCAGTGTGCAAGTCGATAGCTCCCTTTCTGTGCTCCAGGACTTCCATCTGGAAGTGTTTAACCCCATTAAATAATCTTTTAACTTTTAAAAGAAAAATGCACCTCCTTCCTTATAAAACTGGCTTCTAGATGATAAGAAATCTTAATTCTAACATATAATTTTTTGTCATCTTTTATACCAAGCAGCCTTTGAAAGTGCCTTATCTGGAGCGGGTCCTGGGTTGGGTGCTGAGTCGATGGACAACATTGATTCAAGTAAATACAAGGAAGATGCAGACTGCTCAACCAATGTTAAAATTAAAAAAATGTGTACATCAAATAGATAACTTAATAGCATTATAATTCCCAGGGGAATAATTATATACGAAAGGGTGGTAGGAAGCCATGAAATTTCTGTTAGTCTTCTACATTCAATTAGTCTAGGGAAGCTATAAGAAAGGAGGGATTTTAAGATATATTTCAGTAAAAGAATGTGCCTTCTCTAATATCTTATCTTGGGTAGCAAATTCCTATTTTGGTGTTTTTCTTGCATTCATCATCGTGGGCAGTTATTTAGACAAGTAGACATAGTGAATCTTCAAACCAGTGCGAGTTATACCCATACATTTCTGCAAATAATAGGAATAATTATTAAATGTAGCTTCCTGGAAAAATTGCAAAAAACCTTATCTCACTAGGAGTTGATAATATCCTAATTCTGAACTTGGAACACTATGGATAGTTTTTTTAAATTGCTACATTTTATTTTCTACATGTGTGTGAGGAGTCTGAAAAATGAACTGCCAAGGTGTGCTTATTAATATAATTCATTAGATATGCTTGAGATTATTCCTGAGGATGAAGTGTCCATTAATTATGTTCCTTTGCTTGATGTATTGTGGCATAGGAAATATTGTAATTTATTGTATACTGAATTATTTAAAATTCCTAATAATAAGATAGCTCCTTCGATGGGCAGTGTATATAATCTGAATATGAATTCATGATACAGAGTGAGATTTAATAAAATAAAATTTATCACGGAGAACCAACTCCTACTTCATATACATTTTTTTCTTAATACACTTTGTATGTGCTGCTGCAAGAATGCTGTGATTTGCTTTTTGAAATTACAGCTCTCCAGAATGAGAGGGAAGCTTGATTTGATTAATTATGCTTACAAGCTGTTGGGTGGGGGGGAGGGAAGAAAATGGTTTTGACTTTAGTTTTTGCATAATTGCTGCTTTTTGGATTTACATCACTTCCATCAGTTGTTGAGAAATGACGAAGTAATTTATTTTAAAGAGAGAGATAAGATGAAGAGTCGAGGGCATCACTATGGAGCAGTGATGACATTTAACTCCTGCTCTAATGTGGTGATCAGTAAGATGAGAGAAGGCATTTATTAAAATGTTAGTATCGCACTTTGTGGGTGTTTTTCAAGCTTTAAGAAAATAGTCATTCTTATATTTAGAGGACGATTTTTTAGATGATTTGCATTTTACTTAACTGACAACATTAGATGTTACATTAAAAGGAACACAATGGATTCCTTATGTACAGCTTTCTTGAAAGCATTTGTGATGATCTTTGAATTTGGTATTCATTATCCTACTTAGAAGTATAATTGAGATTCATTTCAGTTCTTCTTAGTCAAATAATCATAATGAGAGAGAAAATATTTATTGCTGGGAACAAGACAATGGTGTAGATGGGAAGCATTAGGAAAACAGAAAATATAAGCACCACAATAATAATAAAAAAAACCCAACCCTCTGAATTGTAGTCAGTCTAAAAATTAGATATAAAGGTCATTAAAATAATAAACATTATTTCCTTTTTCCTATAATTAATTTGTAGGTATTGCATCAGCAGGGCTTATGGTATTAACTGTGTTATTAACTCTGGGAAACTAGGGGTGAAAGTAATTTCTGATGTGCCATTTTAATTCTTGTTTCCATTTCCATTCCATTCTTATTCTTTTCTTCCTGTACACTCTTCATTCTGGCATCCAACAAGAACCCTTCTCAACAGCCATGTTTGGTTAAGATTATCTTTTTCTGTTCACGTTCACAGCTTCATAAATATGCATGTCATTCTGGGGAGCAAAGATTCTGTCCATGATAATTTGCTGTCCTGTGGCATGCACGTTATAGCCTGTTACAATGGAGAAATTGCATACACGTGTTGACTGAAGAGTTTTACTGATAGGAATTTAAGAATTTCCTGGGAAGATTAGGAAAATTAACCTTTGTCTAGAGGGAAAGAAAGAAAAATTATATTTGGCATGTTTCTCCTATATTTGTACAAAATATTTACACAGCCTTCCACTGTGGAAAAACACTAATTTAAAATATTTTCTATGTAAATTTTCTGATCAAATGTATAATTAGCACAGTTTGCACGTATTTATTTTCCTCAAATTTCATTCTTACATTGTTCTCAATTAGGCACTTGGATGGCATTATACTTTGGTCTACTCTTAAGTTAGCATTTATCACTTTCTGGTTTCTATTATTTATTTTTCCCACTTAGTCACACATTTTTCAGGAAGGGGGCATTTAGCGTAGCATCTGCTTGGTTCCACGCTGATCATGGCACATAGATGGTGCTCGATAGGTGCCGTTTAATTGAAAGATGACAGTCAACATCAGTGATGATCAAAATGAAGAGAAGCTTCATTTTTACTGTGACAAGAATGTAAATATAATGTTTTAAGAGGTTGGTGTTGGTGCTAATTTGTTTATTCAGTTCAGTTCAGTTCAGTTCAGTTCAGTCACTCAGTCGTGTCCGACTATTTGTGACCCCATGAATCGCAGCACGCCAGGCCTCCCTGTCCATCACCAACTCCCGGAGTTCACTGAGACTCACGTCCACCGAGTCCGTGATGCCATCCAGCCATCTCATCCTCTGTCATCCCCTTCTCCTCCTGCCCGCAATCCCTCCCAGCATCAGAGTCTTTTCCAATGAGTCAACTCTTCGCATGAGGTGGCCAAAGTACTGGAGCTTCAGCTTTAGCATCATTCTTTCCAAAGAAATCCCAGGGTTGATCTCCTTTAGGATGGACTGGTTGGATCTCCTTGCAGTCCAAGGGACTCTCAAGAGTCTTCTCCAACACCACAGTTCAAAAGCATCAATTCTTCGGCACTCAGCCTTCTTCACAGTCCAACTCTCACATCCATACATGACTACTGGGAAAACCATAGCCTTGACTAGACGGACCTTGGTCAGCAAAGTAATGTCTCTGCTTTTGAATATGCTATTTGTTTATTAGATATATTTAATTGAATTCCTCTTCTGAGTAAGGTTAGTTTCTTTAGCAGCAAAAGTTTACAAATAGGGTACTTCAGCCAAGTTCTGTAGTCCACTGGGGCTCTACAGATGGGTTTAATTTTAATAGAAATAATTTGCAAATGTTGCACTCATGTCCATTTTTCTGCAAAGAGAATCAAAACTTTTATTAGATTCTTAAAGAAGTCTGTGACTTAACCAAGATTAAAAAATGACTGAGTTAAAAGAGTCGTTGTTTTGGTGAACGTTCCAGATTTTGTTAGTTGTCACATGTTCTCTCTTTGCTTTGTTATTTGAATTAAATTTTGATAAAAAATTAAGAACATATGTTCCTGTTCAACACTACATTCTATGTTTTAAAGTTTAAGAACACATTAATGTCCTTGCTTTTAACCATAAGAAGAGACTTTAAATGAGAGGAATATTGGTAGAGAAAATCAATAACTAAAAATATTAAGTGGGAAAGTATATTACAAAACTTATGTACAGTAGATATACAGTATATAATTAAATATACTTCACATAAGTACATATCTAAACACATAAAGACAAGGAAGATATCCTCAAAAGATCTGTAGTGATTATTCCTGGGTGGTGAATCTTATATATTTAATTTTTTTCCTTTTATCTATTAAAACCTGTATTTTAAAATCTGTTCTTCAAATCTTATTTAAAAATATACCCCTTCTACATCTAAGGACATAGAGAGAAGTCATCAGTCTGTAACCTGAAAGTGGGCTTTTACCAGAACTGCCTATGCTGGGTCTCTGACCTTGAATTTCCACACTCTAGAATTGTGAGAAACAAATTTCTGTTGTTTATAAGTTCCTTTCTATAAAAAATATATATATATATAGTGAATAGTACTTAGAAAGTCTTTGTCTTAGAAGTTGTTCTTTGCATTTTGTCAGGCTGATTATCTTTCTTTAAACATTTGAATATTCACACAAGCATGTACATATACACAAACATGTATTGCTGTTGTTGTTTGTTGCTAAGTAGTGTTTGACTCTTTGCAACCCCCATGGACTTTAGTTCACCAGGCTCCTCTGCCCATGGGATTTCCCAGGCTAGAATACTGGAGTGTGTTGCCATTTCCTTCTCCAGGGGATCTTCCTGACCCAGGAATTGAACTTGCATTTCCTGCATTGCAGGTGGATTCTTTACCACTGTGAAGCCCCTGTGAAGAAGCACCAGAGAACCCCATACAAACTTGTATACACGTACATATATACATTTACATATAGCCAACTAGAGAAAGCAGTCTTCTTGAATGACATTAGAACAATTTAAACATTATTGAAAAAAAATTTTATTTACCACTGTGTTTTGATGCTTCCATCGTCAATGAATCTATCCTTTGCTTAAAAGTTCTAGGTTTGCAGCGGGCTGAGGGGATATCTCAACCTTTGGGGCACAGGTTGAAAGTTGGAAGGATTTGGAAAATAGATGGACTGGAGAAAGTGAGTCAATTTTTCCAGCCAGTGATGAAATGGGAGATTCCTGTGTTATCCATACAATTAGCAAGGATACTCTCCACACCCTTCAACAATGCATGAACACTTTTTTCACTTCTTTCTGCCTTTTATCGCTTACAGAGTTACCCTGGATATTCACTGAACTATAGTTTAATTATAAAAATATTTCTATTTTTTTGGAAGCTAGAGAGTTCCCAGCAAATATTATGTTGCTGTGTTAAATGGATCCTTCTGACCATGCCCACCAAAACAAACAAAAAAGCTCCTCTCAAAATCATGGAATCAGATTCAAAAATATTATTACCTTGGGTCCAGATAACTCTAATGAAACCAAGAAGACAAATGAACAAAAACTATCCTATGAGTGAATTTTATCATATTTTCTTGTTTGACAAACTATAAAATGCCACCATATTAGGTACCATATTCATAAGAGGAATCCAAGTACCTACATGACCAGGTAAGTGCTTGGTAGAACTCCACCCCATTGTCAGGGTGTCATCAGAGAAGACAGATTTCTGAAGCTTAATGAAATACCTCAGCAATGTTGATGTCCTATGTGCTGTTTCTTTTCTGTCCTCTCATTTCACTGCTCAGACCTTTTGGAACTGTGGAGCGGAAGCATATATATATATATATAATATATAATATATAATATATATATATAAAGTGATCAAAGCATATGAAATTTAAACCTTGGCACTTGGCTAGGCGAACACTTTGCAAAGTCTTAACTGAAGAGGGCCAGTTAGGAGATGGAGTCAGCCAGAATTGAGTGGCCTTGGATCCACCCCTTCTCTGACTCTACTACCAGGCTTGTCCCAGGAATCATCGGAGGAAAACAGGTTGAAATATTGTTCAGTGTTTCAGCTGGGAATTATTCATCCCTCAGCTTGTAAACCTGCAGAAGGCAATGGCAACCCACTCTAGTGCTCTTGCCTGGAAAATCCCATGGACAGAAATGCCTGGTAGGTTACACTCCATGGGGTTGCAAAGAGTTGGACACGACTAAGTGACTTCACTTTCCTTTCCTTTTCATCTTGTAAAAGTAAACTAGATTTCCTTTGAGAAACCAGATTCTTCTGCACATATGTCATATTTGAGGTGGACATGATTTGAGGCCTGCACAAATAGAACATTTTGTAGTGTCCTATGCAGAGAAATTGATTAGAGATGGCATGAAGATGCATTGTGGTTTTCATGGGGATGGGTAAATCCAAGGATAATGCTAGTTTGCAGCTCCTGGCAACTGTCCAGCCACCAAGAGGAACTTGAGAATAAAACCAATATGGAGAAGGGTGGATTTCAAGATAGGTTTGCAGGCTTCAGTTCTTAAGTATATCTGTTAACTTTTTTCTTTTCACCAGCCACTGAGTTCCTTTTTTGTTTAATCCACTTAAACTTTATTTTTTTATTATCTACAGCAGAAAGATTCCTAACTGATACAGTATGATACAGTACCTGTTCCTTCCTGAAGAGCACACAGACTCTTAATAGCTGAAGTAGAATAGAGTAGCATCATTAGAATCAGCATAGAGTAGAATCAGCACCACAGAATCTGACTCAACTTTTCGGTTTCTTGGGATTTTTTTCTGGTAAGCTTCTGCATTCTAAAATTGGACGCTTAGCCCAGCAGCATTCAGCCCTTCAGTTTTCCCAGGTGACACTAGTGTAAAGAACCCGCCTGCCAATGCAGGAGACATAAGAGACACTGGTTTGATCCCTGTTGGTATGGCAGCCCACTCCAGTATTCTTATCTAGAGAACCCCAGGGATAGAGGAGCCTGGTGGGTTACAGTCCATGGGGTCTAGAAAGAGTTGAATATGACTGAAGAGACTTAGCCCGTATGCACACACTCAGATCTTCTCTTCATACCTTTAAGTTTATGCATTTCTTTCTAAGTAATGAGTTAGTTGAACTTCCCAGGCTTCGATATATAATATTTTCCAGTTTCAATTATGGTTCATTATTTGACTCATGACTTATTTATATATTTTTAAAAAATCATGCTATTTTAACCTAATTGTCTTTGTTTTTGGTTTCTCACTTGATTTCATCATTATAGTCAGAGAATGTGCTATGTGTTGGAGAAGGCAATGGCAACCCACTCCAGTACTCTTGCCTGGAAAATCCCATGGACGGAGGAGCCTGGTAGGTTGCAGTCCATGGGGTCGCTAAGAGTCGGGCACGACGGAGCAACTTCACTTTCACTTTTCACTTTCATGCATTGGAGAAGGAAATGGCAACCCACTCCAGTGTTCTTGCCTGGAGAATCCCAGGGATGGAGGAGCATGGTGGGCTGCCATCTATGGGGTCGCACAGAGTCGGACACGACTGAAGCAACTTAGCAGCAGCAGTGATATGCGTGATATCTGTCACTTGAAACATGTACGGACTTGTTTATGGTTTGCTATCTGGTCAATATTCATAAATGTTCTAGATGATGTGTATAAATTATAGTTTATATTTTTTGTTAATTCTATTCAAGTTGTTTTATATTTCTTTTGGTTTATATAGTGCTATTGTTATTCTGTGTCATCCGTTAGTTACTGAAAGATACCTACTTATAATCTCCAAATATCATAGTGAATCTTTCAAGCTTGCATGTTAGTTCTGACAGATTTTGCTTTATTTCTTTGGAATTTATGTTATTAGCTGTATGCAAGTTTAGAATTATTATATCTTCCTGAAGGAATGAAACTTTTAGCAATATGTATTTATATTCTTTTTTGCTAAAAATTCTCATTGCCTTGAAAAGTAAATGCATTTTAAGTTAACATTATTAACAATATCACTTTCCTTTTGGGTAGTATTTGCCTATAGATTGCTTTCTATCTAGGTTATAAGCAGTGGGCAAGTGCCTTTGTATAGTTGCTGAATTGAGAGCCTTCTTGCCACCTTGGATTCTTGTACTTGCTTTCTGCTATTTTTAAGGGTCTCCTTTATTTTCTTATTGTCTTGCAAGCTCAGCCTGCACTAGAACTGATTTTTTAAAAATATTTGTATTTACATCCATGTCTGATCCATGTCAATGTATGGTAAAAAACAACCATAATATTGTAAAGTAATTAGCCTCCAATTAAAAGGAGAGATTAAAAAATACTTGTATTTAACATTTTTCAAGTGAAGTCGCTCAGTCTTTGGGACCCTATGGACTGTAGCCTACCAAGCTCCTCAGTCCATGGAATTTTCCAGGCGAGAGTACTGGAGTGGGTTGCCATTTCCTTCTCCAGGGGATTTTCCCAACCAAGGGATAGAACCAGGGTCTTCCACACTGCGGGCAGATGCTTTACCGTCTGAGCCACCAGGGAAGTTTATTTAATCTGGCATCTTGGGCTT
The DNA here is from genome assembly GCF_023091745.1 of Budorcas taxicolor. Lineage (NCBI taxonomy): Eukaryota > Metazoa > Chordata > Mammalia > Artiodactyla > Bovidae > Budorcas > Budorcas taxicolor. Next base: position 73,780,338 of record NC_068921.1, read on the forward strand.
CCCTCATAGCTCGGTTGGTAAAGAATCTACCAGCAAAGTAGGAGCCCTGGGTTTGATTCCTGGGTCGGGAAGATCCCCTGGAAAAGGAAATGGCAACCCACTCTAGGATTCTTGCCTGGATAATTCCATGAAAAGAAGAGCCTGGTGGGCTACAGTCCATGGGGGTCACAAGAATTGGACATGACTTAGCGACTAAACCATCAACTTGTGAGAAAAATTCTCCTCTACTTTCCGCCCATTTAAATCCTTATAATTTTTAAAATCTCTAAAGTTTCCTCTTCAGAGAGATTTTAAGTGTCAGACAAAATTAACCATCCTTCCTCTAAATTTCCTTATATTATTTATACTTTCATTTAGCACTGATTTCATTCAGTCCTAGTCAGTTCTCATTTATATGTCTTACCTCATTGCTCCAACAAGGTCTCCTCTCTTTCTGCCTATCTTCCTAATGCCATAGATTCTTCCCAGGGTGGTACACATTTCATGTCCCATGTGATAGTCACAAATATTCTACTGCTTGCTGATGTATTTCATTTCTGCACTCCTTTTACTGTCTTCCCTTATGTCACAGAAATATGACATTATGGTTCATAATCTTGCTTTGTTCTCTAATTTTATGATGTTCCCAGAAAGAAACCAGAAAGAGGTTAACATATTCGTATCCCACCCCATCAGGTGACTGGAGTCTCTTTGCCTCCTGGATTCCGGGTAAGATGGACTTGAATCACCACTGCCCACTGAGCATACATCCCAAACCCTTCCTGGGCTGGAGCAGAGTTGTGGTCCCCCAGTTCACCTCTGTCTTCAATCTCCTGTTCTGACAGGTTTAGCTGTTTATGGATCATATTCATATGCCATTCTTGCTGTTTTGTTCTTACCACATCAATCCAGATATGAAATTTATTTTCTTAATTTCCACAAGGAAACTCATTCACATAAGGCAGTTATTGTTTACAAAAACATTTTGCTAGAGATTCATATCCAGCAAGGCAAGGCAACTTAACCAGATTATTTTAGCATGCTTTTAAATATAAAGTAAGTTAAATAAGTTAAATGTTATTATTTCTCATATCTTTTCTTAAAAATTATTCATCTACCCCATCATCAGAAATCATTTTTCTGATTACCTGCACCCCAACTTTTGCTCTAGGCTGACATCAACATTATGGTTTCTCTCTTTTCCCCAACTCTCCTCTTAACGCCCCAAATTTCTGATTATTTCTAGGGCTAAACAGTAGGAAAAAAAAAAACCCCTTCACTTCAGTAGATCCACATCCATCGAGTAACCTGTCTAGATATTTTCCTAAACTGAAACCTCTAGGATAGCTATTAAGACGATAGCATTTCATTTGCTTCTGCCTTAACTCAAACCTATCTTCTTACAGCAGCTCGAGGCCAGCTTTGTGCTTTCTTGCAAGCCCTCCTTTAGTGATGTGGTCACTAGGAGGTAAGAACCCAGGTGGCAAAATCCAGCTGTTGCTAGCTATTTCTGGAGGCATGATCGAGCAGGCAGAGAGAGCTATGCAGCAAAAATGTTACCAGCATTTCCTCAGTTGACTCCACCTGTTTTCTGAATATTGGTGTATCTTTAACATTTTTTTTTTGCTTCTTCTAAACTTTCCAAGATAAGAAAATCGAGAATAGCTCTGCAAAAAATGGCCTATTTTGGTGGCGGTGGGGGGTGTGGGGGGGGAGTGGGGAGTAGGTAAGGGTGGGGTATAGAGGAAGAGGAGAAAGAAAGAAATGTAGAATTATATACATCACATCTTTGAAATTATGTAACTCAACAGACTGTGCCCATTAATCTAAGCTTATTCTATTTGAAAGAGGTAAATCAGTCTATACGTCTTTGGAAAAGGCAGATATTTGTGTGAAAAATAAACCAGCGTCAGGAACAATAGCTACACTCACAAACATGGATGACTTTCAAAAATATACCTTGAAAGAAACATATCTCAGAAAAGAATATAGTTAGTATTATTCAATTTAAATAAAGTAGAAAAACAGGTAAAACCAAACTATGAAATGTTTAAGGTTATGTACAAAAGTAGTAAATATAATTTGGAGATGTATGGGCATATTCTACCTATTGGTCTGAGAATCAGATGCAAGATGCAAGTATTTTATTTTATTACTGTTCCTTAAACTATGCAATTACAATTTATACCCTTCATACTGTTTTGTATGTATGCTATACTTCAAAGTATAATAAATACATCCATTAGACAACAAAAGCAAAAAGAAAATACATCAACATACCAATATCAGCAAAGCAGAGTGTATAAAAAATGCTTAAATTCCAATTTAATTCCTGGCATTAGGCCTATCTGTGAATGAACAAATCTCACCTAAACGTATTTGACCTTGGGGAAAAAATAAAGTACAATTGCTACTAAACAAAAAGCCTTTCTTATTGCTGAATATATCAACTGTAAAGGAGAAAATCAGTGACTCATGTCATACTACACCCAGTGTCTGCGCAAAGGATTTAGATTAATTATTCTTGCGAAGTTCAGACATATTTCTCTAAGATCTTGACAACTGATATTGGTTGGTTATGACCCAAGCCATTATAAAGAAACAGACAGTCATCATTTCTGTGCAAATAGAAAAGTTAAAATATAGCCAATTATTATTAATAGTTGCGGAAGAAATAAAGATAAATATAACACATTATTTAACCTGATACCTAGGAATCTGTTACTTGAAGTACAAAAATTTGCCTTTAAACACTCTCTTTACATTCAAAGCAATAACTGCCACTATTTACTTTTAGGTTTTTGATAATATCTCCTTTTAGAGATGAAAAATGAGAAAAATTCAACAGCTCTTTCTATACAGAATGTGTCAAAGCTCATGGTGAAATTACAGCTTTATATAATTTAGAATGTAATTTCCCCGTTTGTATGCATTAATATCTTTTCTTTTTACTTGATTCTTCGTGTCAACCAATATAACAAATGGAAATGCCATTTTGTTTATAAAAGACTGTGTTAATCATACAATTATGTGTATTTTCACAGCCTTGGTGCCTTTTCAGCTGAGGATATTCTTTTCCTCTGTATTTTCAATAGCAAGCTTGCAAGTCCTCTGAATAGGTGACATAGATACCCAAGAGAGATGTGACTTTTTCCAACTTCTGTGTGAAGTCAGTGGGTTTTCTTTATAGTAAGACTATGTTCCCTTTTTCCCTTTTGTGAGAAAAACAAGACATTATCGAGGAGCAAACCAGACATAACTTCAGCACTTGGCTTCTTTCCAGAACCCTGGAGTGCTCGCTTCTGGTTGTATATTTTTAAATTATCATCATTGTGTTAATATTTACAGTTTGTATTGAACATATCTTTGGAGCACATATTTGTAGGAAGTGCTGTTTTGTTTTCTTAAATCAGTACTTGTGGACTGCTGTAGCTATAAGATTACACACACACACACACACACACACACACACACACTACATATGGGTGCCTGTAGTGTGTATGCAGCAGCAGTGTGTATGTGTGTGTATATAATCTTACACCTATAGTAGTCCATAAATGGGTATATGTAGTCCACATATGGGTGTATGTAGTGTGTGTGTGTGTGTGTGTGTGAATGCATGTGAAAGTCTCACTTTAAGGAAGAACCAAAGAAGAACAGTCAAATGAAAAATCCCATAATTCTCTAGGTTCTAAGCATTCCCAAGATGCTCATCTCCATCGCCTCCTTGAGTTTTCTCCATATACAACTTACTGATCGTGGATTTGGAGGACTTGGGAAGAAGTACAATTCCATCAATGGTCTTTATCCATCCAATACCATAAGGCCACCCTGCACAGGAGAAGACCACTATCCTTAAGTTACCATTTGGCGCCTTCTCTCCTAAATGATGAGAAAATTGCAAGTCACATCTAGTTTGTTAGTTTTATTTTAATTATGATAATTTTAGTTGAAAGCTAAATTAGGGCTTAATTTTAGTCACAGGCAGCAGGAGCAGATGCTACTTTTCTGGCTCCTGGACATTTCTTCTCCTTATAAGAACAAACATGCCATCCCCCTGCTCTTTTTTTCACAACTTTATATATTATACATAAAGCAACATGGAAAAAATGGACAGGCACCCTTAAATCATGAAGAATCACCTTTTAGATATTGGTCATCTGTGAATTCCACATCAGAAAGAGTGAAACAAATGTTGTATATTGATGCATATATGTGGAATCTAGAAAAATGATACAGATGAACTTATTTGCAAAGCAAAAACAGAGACATAGAGATAGAGAACAAACATATGGATACCAAGGGGAAAGGGTGGGAGGGATGGATTGGTAGATCAGGACCATCATATATATATATGTCTCTCTATATATATATTACTCTGTGGTATGCTGTGCTCTGCTTAGTCACTCAGTCGTGTCCGACTCTCTGCGACCCCATGGACTGTAGCCCACCAAGCTCCTTTGTCCATGGGATTCTCCAGGCAAGAATACTGGAATGGTTGCCATGCCCTCCTCCAGGGATCTTCCCAACCCAGGGATCAAACCCAGGTCTCCTGCATTGTGGATTCTTTACCATCTGAGCCACCAGGAAACCCTATATATGTATGTATATAACTAAGTATAAAACAGATAACTAATGAGAACCTACTGTATAGCACAGGCAACTCTACTCAATGCTCTGTGGTGAACGAAATGGGAAGCAAATCCAAAGAAGAGGGGATATATGTATATGTGAGACTGGTCCACCTTAATGTATAGCAGTAACTAACACAACATTGTAAAGCAACCAAACTCCAGTTAAAAAAACAAAAGAACAAAAGACGTATTAAAATAAATGGACATATATAATAAAAAGAAAAGCAATGTTTGGCATGTAGATATTCATAAACATAAATGTTAATTCTGGCTTAATATTTGTCCTCAGCTTTTCAAAATAATAGTTTTAATGAAATATAATTCACAGACATCCATTTCATCCATTTCAAGTTTATGACTCAATGATTTTTAGTATATTCACAGAGTTTTACAATAATAATTACAAATGGAATATTTTCATCAACCCCAAAGAAACCTTGTGCCCATTATAGTCACTTCCAATTTTCCCCAACCTCCCCTAGCACCTGGCAACTACCAATCTACTTTGTGTCTGTATAGATTTGCCAGTTCTGGACATCTCATATAAACAGAATAAAAATCTGTAATTTTTGATAACTATCTTCTTTAATTGATCAGTGCTTTCAAGGTTTATCCATGTTGTAGCATATAATATTGCCCTGTATGGATATATCACAATTTTTTTAACCATTCATTTGTTGGTAGACATTTAGGTTGTTTCCATGTCTTTGGCCATTATGAATAATGCTGCTGTGATCATTTATGTACAAGTTTTCATGTGAATGTATGTTTTCTTTGGCCTTCCCAGATGACACAGTGGTAAAGAATCCCCCTGAGAATGTAGGAGACTCGAGAGACAGGGGTTCGATCTCTGGGTTGGGAGGATCCCCTGGAGAAGGAAATGGCAACCCACTCCAGTATTCTTGCCTGGAAAATTCCATGGACAAAGGAGCCTGGTTCTATGGGGTTGCAAAGAGTCAGACACGACTGAGCATGCCCACACATATTTTCATTACTCTTGAGTCTATACCAAGTAATCAAATTGCTGAGTCACATGGTAATTCTATGTGTAAACTTTTGAGGAAATACCAAACTGTCTCCCAAGGCTGATGCAGCATTTTCCCTGCCCAGAAGCAGTGTATCAGAGTTTCAGTGTCTCCCTGTCCTGAGCTCTTCATTCGTTTTTGTTGTTGAGCCACATTAATGTAAAAATCTATACTTAGCCTCAACAATACATTGTCAACACTGCAACCAATATTTGTCAAACTTGTTAGGACATTATCACGTAAAGTTTAAGATTTGACTGCAGTCAAGGCTATGGTTTTCCCGGTGGTCATGTATGGATGTGAAACCTGGACTATGAAGAAAGCTGAGCGCCAAAGAATTGATGCTTTTAAACTGTGGTGTTGGAGAAGACTCTTGAGAGTCCCTTGGACTGCAAGGAGATCCAACCAGTCCATCCTAAAGGAGATCAGTCCTGGGTGTTCTTTGGAAGGACTGATGCTAAAGCTGAAACTCCAGTACTTTGGCCACCTCATGTGAAGAGCTGACTCATTGGAAAAGACTCTGATGCTGGGAGGGATTGCGGGCAGGAGGAGAAGGGGATGACAGAGGATGAGATGGCTGGATGGCATCACCGACTTGATGGACATGAGTTTGGGTGAACTCCAGGAGTTGGTGATGGACAGGGAGGCCTGGCGTGCTGTGATTCATGGGGTCGCAAAGAGTAGGACATGACTGAGTGACTGAACTGAACTGAACTGGAGAATGGTCTTTCTAGAGCTCTTTATTAGGAGTCAGAAAATGTACCAGTTCTAGAGCTCTCTGAATACTGGGAAGGCAAGGTTGCTACCCCCAAAATTGCTTTTCTTTGTTCTCCAAGGACATTACATAGGAGTCTCTGGTTATGGCTTCTGATGATATTTGCCACTGAATGCTTCAAAATGGCAGTGAGGTTTTCAGTTACTCCTCAAATGACTCCTTTCAAAACAGAAGAAAAAAAAAGACTACCAGAGCACTCCCTGACATAGTGTCTTGGGGTTGTGTGTGTGTATGGTCATGTCTGACTCTTTGCAACCCCATGGACTATAACCCTCCAGGCTTCCTTTGTCCATGGAATTTTTCGGGCAAGAATTCTGCAGTGGTTTGCCATTTCCACCTCCAGGGGATCTTCAGGACCCAGGGATCGAAGCCGCATCTCCTATGTCTCCTGCATTGTTAAGGGGATTCTTTACCATTGCGCCACCTGGGGCTATATATTGGAGACTGAATATTCAACTTCACATGTTTTCCTTCTTCCTTTGTCCTGAAAAGTCATTCTCATGCAGAAGTGAGCACTTGGCTCTTTCACTCACTGTTTTCTTAGCAAGATAGTTGTCTAATGCTCTTCCCCTTCAGATTCTGAAGTTGTTGTTTATTTCTTCATTCAAAGCCTGAAGTATATCTGAGTGTGTTTCTTGATCTGAAATGGAACTGTAGGAGGAAGAGAGCACAAACCTTCACAAGCACCTGGTGTTATATTGTCTCTCACCCTGAAGTTTTCATTGAGATTGTGAGAACGTTCACTTCTAATATGTTTTCCTCACTTTTTTGCAATTGTGCATAGCAGTGTTCTTATGGAAATAGACTGTTGAGGCATAAATGTGTACAGAAAACTGACAAACACAAAAGTTTTGGAAGTGAGCCTTGTTGAGATTGAAATTGGGGTGAGATTCATCACATGCTCTTTCCCATTTGAAGTTTTCTCTGACATGAGAGTGGGTTGTATTTATTTATGATAGGGACATCATTTACTTAACTTCAACACTGTCAGTGGCCAGCAGCCCCAGCATGGGCCCACAGCTGGTTGGAGGGCTTCTGGATGGCCTTCAGCATCCCCAACTCAGGGAACAGATGCCAAGACCTCGATTTCTCATAGTGAGTGGGACCTTGGATCAATCTGGTCTCAAACCTTTGATGCTTCGGTGAGTCTGCTTCCTTTCAGAGACTGCTGCCTCTGTGCCAAGGCCCATTGTGGTAGGTCATTGATGGTCATCCAGATCAGACTGACTTGTCTCATGTTTTTGGATTTTATAATGTGGATTTCTGACCCTTGCCTAGGGCTGGGCTAGGCAATGGAGCAAGGCTAATTTCCTTGGTCCAGGTCCTATTTTGTTTTCCACAATTACTTTTTTCATCCCTTCTGGCTGTGATGAATAATCAGTATATTTTCTTTTTAACTGTAATAAAATTGGCTTTTAAGAAAAGAAACATAGGTGTATCTTCTTTTGGCTTTCTTATTTAATATGTGGAGTACTGAGGGGAAAATGTTCTCTAACCCCTCTACTTTGAATCTGATTCTCTTGGATTAAAAAATGTATGATCTCTCCATGCTGAAGTCTCCCTACCCCCAGACCATTTCTCCTGGATCCTTGAGGATTGAGCCTCTACCTCCCTGTCTCTCTTTCAAATAAGGCTCATGTCATATTTGCTGGTGAAGTCTATAACCATGAGGATAATGCTGTCTATATTCTTGCCTCTCATTTCCTTGGTCCTCCAAGGAAATGATTATGATTATGTTATGGTTATAAGAGTTTTCCTCTAGTCATCTTCCGCTGGTCCACCCTGGATGTCATTATTACTGTTAATTTCAAGTCCTCCACATCTTAATTTTAAAAATACCATTTTCTTACCACCATGTCCTATGTTTCCAACATTTTTTTCTCTGTAGCATGACTCCAGAAAGTTTTCAACTTCTCTGGAACTACACTGTCTCTTGCCCCTCTCCCCTTATGCTCTTTCTTTCCTCCAACTAATTCCATGATTAATGATTGTATTTTTCTCTCTTGTCTTTTGCCTCAGTGTCTGAGTCCTGTATTACTTCTTTGTACTTGCCTGGGGAAACCACAACCCTAAGTATATTCACTTCTCTGCATCTGGACCCACACAGATGAATGTGACCAGCGCGAAACAGACAATCATACTGAGAAGTTTCATTTCAAGTCATGACCATTAATCTCAAATATGCCCATACCATGCTTCCTTAGTCCATTCAATTTCAACTTTCCTGCTCACTCTCATACCTTGCCCCCCAGACTCCTAGTACCTTTTTTCCCATCCTCATTATCAGCTGATGACTTTATTTCTACTTAACTAAAAAAAAAAATGGCAGTCCATCAGAAAAGAACTTCCAGATTCTCATCATCTCATCAACCTATATACTTTGCTTTTATAACAATGACCACAGACAAGCTTTTCAGCACCTAAAACAAACCAGTTTCTCAACCTATTTAGTAATTTCGACTGTTTTGTCTCTTCAAGAACTCCAGGAACTTCTGACTTGCATGAGCAATTTCCCTTTCTATTTGGTCCTCTCCTTCAGCAGATGAAAGTGCTGTTTATTGCCCCTGTTGAAAAACAGACTCTGCCTTGACTCAATATCTCTTTCAAGTTCTGCTCTCCTTCTCTACTCTACTTCATAACAAAACTCCTAAAAAGTATTTCCTGAATTTACTGTCTCCATTCCACTCCTTGCTCTCTTTCATGAAGCTACTATAGTCAGGCTGTCTTCCTACCAATCCTTTGAAATTGCTTTGTTAAGCCCATTGGTGACCTCTTTTTAGCTAGATCCAGCAGTCAGTTGCAGTTTTCCTGTGGCCATATCTGTGCATTTGACATAGTCAATCACTTCCTTCGTTTTGAATGAGTCTTCACTTGGCTTCCCGGACACCATGCCCTCTGGGCTTTCCTCCTGCCTTGTAGTTGATTCTTCTCAGTCTCACCTGCTAGTTCCCCTTCACCTCTTCAACCTCCCTTTATCGGCGCATTGCAAGGCTAGGTTTTGGACATCTCCTCCATCCCTCTCATTGGTAGTTTCATTCAGGCTCATGACTTTGTTTTTATTTACTTACTTTTTTGAGCTGAATTGCGGACTTTCCTACTCAGAGTTCATAGAGTTTGTCTGTTTTTTCTGGCCATACTGTACAGCATGTGGGACCTGAGTTCCCCAACTAGGGATTGAACCCATTCCCACTGCAGTGGGAACGCGGAATCAACCACTGGACCATCGGGGAAGTCTCCAGGCTCACGACTCTAAATACCACCTGTGACTTATGCGTCCAAATCAGCATCGCCAGCCCGCACAACTTTCTGTCACTCCTCATGAGACAGGCTGGGACCTGGGACCCTTTCTCAGGGTGCTTGCCCTTGCACCTGGACAAGCAATTCCTTGAGCAACAAAACACAGAGAAACTGTGAGTGAGTGAGTGCGTGAAGTCGCTCAGTTGTGTGTCCGACTCTGCGACCCCGTGGACTGTAACCTACCAGGCTTCTCCGTCCATGGGATTCTCCAGGCAAGAATACTGGAGTGGATTACCATTTCCTTCTCCAGGGGATCTTCTCGACCCAGGGATCGAACCCGGGTCTCCCGCATTGGAGGCAGATGCTTTAACCTCTGAGCCTAAAGCACTAAAAATAAGTGCATACATATGCAGTTGGGGCAAATTATGAACAATAAGATACAAAAAGGCCCCAAACCAACTGCCACTTCTGAGGGAGGTGCCAGGAACAAATGCAGGGTACTGCCCATGATCCTTGCACAGAGCAGCACCAAGGGAGTGGGCAGACCACCTAAGCCACCCCTCTGGCCTGACCCACTAATCTGCCTCTAGCTTCACTCCACTTAAAGAACCATCTCCCCCTTCCTGGGAGCAAGCGAGGACACCTGTTACTTGTTTTTGCTACCTTGTTCTCCATACCCCTTCCTTTCTTTACACGGCTTCATACTCTCTGAAGAACCTATTTAAAGTTGCAATCTGCTGCCTTCTGGCACTTTCTATTTTCCTTTCTTCTCTATTTTGTATAACATTTATAACCATCCAACGTGCTGTCTGTTTTACATCTTGTTTATTTTTTACTCCCTCCCTTAGTAGAAAATAAGCTTCATAAAGGGCAGGGATTTTTGTCCATTTCATTCAATGCCAAGAACTGTGCCTGAAGAACTCAATAATTATTTGCTCCATGCATACCATGTGAATTTAAATTGGATTTTCTTTCTTATTATAACTTACTAATTTCACAAATGGTGCGAGGTGACAAGTCTCCTTTAAATGAACCACATTGAGGAACCGAAGGTTACTTTACCAGCCCCCTGTGCCTCTGTGCTTGTCATGGGGATTTGCAGCACTAAGAGGGTAGAAAACTAGCCTCCAGGAGGAAATTGATAGAGGCAGCTGCTAAGCACAAATGGGCTGGCAGAAGTTCCCGAAACTTCTTTATACTACATCTTCAAAAACTTTGCAACAAACAGTTCACCAGTAGGGTTGAGGGCCTCATAAATAGCTTCAGGATAGGGGCATAAAGTACCCTTCTTCTTTACTAATTTTAATTGCAGTAAAGTAAAACATTTGAGGGTTTCCCCAGTGGCTCAGTGGTAAAGAATCTGACCGCAACGCAGGAGCCGCAGGAGACATGCATTGAATCCCTGGATCAGGAAGATCCCCTGGAGAAGGTAATGGCAACCCACTCCAGTGATCTTGCCTGGAGAATTCCATGGACAGGAGTCTGGTGTTCTATAGTCCATAGGGTTGCAGAGTCAGACATGACTGAGTGACTTAGCTCACACACACAAAACACTTGAAGGTAGTTGCTTGCCAGAGCTAAGGAACTTCACGACAGTTACTACCTGTTGTAGGTGGAATGTTGTCCCCTCTCAAAGAATATACTGGAGTCTTGATCCCCAGTTCCTATGAATGGAACCTTATTTGGAGATATACTGGTGTTGTTGTTGTTGTTGTTGTTGTTGTTGTTGTTGTTGTTTGCAGATACTTAACCTGAGATGAAGCAGCAGAACTACGTTCTTACAGAAGGGGGAAATGTGACAAATAGAGAGGGGCGATATTATGAAGACACAGACAGAGCATCATCTACAAGCCAAGGGATGCTGAGGTCACCAGAAACTAGGAGAAGGGTTAGAGCAGATTCTCCCTCAGCCCTCAGGAGGGAGTAACCCTGCCAACACCTTTATTTCAGATTTCTAGCCTCTGGGACTCTAAGACAATACATTTCTGTGATTTAAGCCACCTAATTTGTGGTGCTTTATTACACAGACCTAGGAAACTAGTTCATTATTTTACTTTTATATTGCATATAGCTTGGACATATTATTTTAGGACAGATAATTTATTTAAACCCCAGAGCTTTAGATTTTAATTATCTAGAGAAAATTTCCATCCATCACTCACTCACTAGTAGAATCATAGCATGGATGACAACATTCTCAGATATCGAATGAAAAGAAGTATAATTTTACTTGCTTTTTTAATGTATCATTTATAACGCTGACTTTACAAATAAAAGGACAAATTATGTATAACCATTTAATGCTAGATGTGAAGAAGTATTTTTTAAGAAATATTGCTCTACAAGTCCAATTCATAAAAACATGATACCCCCTCTGAGCTTCCTGAGGCCAGATAATGTTTTCACATTATCTTAAACATTTAACATTAACTCCTGGGACTATGAATGGAGTCTGGAAGTAAGGGTTACTCTTTGAGCGGCTAAATTTTGCATTTAAGTCAGATGAGAAAGTTTTCAGGACACTGTGAAGTTCATTTAAATTGACAGACTTTCATGTTAGTAGGAAGTGGTTTTCTATGTTAATATCTTTCCCTCCTGTATTCATTATGCATCTTAAGATATGGTAATATATACACAGAACTATGTTTTTTAAATACTTAATTTAGCTGGAAATTATTGTAAGAAAGAAAAGATCTAAGAAGAGAACAGTGGCTTTAAAAATTCTGTAGTGATAATGAACTTGGAGGGAATCCTTGTATACTAAGTAAATTGTAGGCTAGAGACAATGGGAAAATATACTCAAGTAATAATACTGAATATTATCCAATTGGCTCTATTTGTGAGATCCATTTTAAACTTATCTGATATATTCGATTACTTTTTTTCATGTTTCAGGTTGCTTTCCTCCAATTTTTATATCACAGTTTTAAATTTCGTTACACTTAAAGATACTTGACAGTTTTGTATAATACATAAAAACCCTGAAGGTCTGGGCATCTATGACTCTTGCAGGCCTAGTAAAGTTTGGATCTCAGTTCTAGCTTTAGCTTTACTACCAGCTAACTGGTGACCTTGAGAAAGTCTCTTCACCTTTTTGATTTCGTTTTTGGCATCTATAAAACTTTAACAGTCTGTTTAATTTGCCTCTTGATGTCTTTGTGGAGCCTGACAAAATTTAGTTATGTGGTTCTTTCTCACAAGAATTTAGAGTCTGCATGGCACTGTTTGAAATTTTCTCTTGGTTTAGGTGGGGTGTCTTGCTTTCTAACTGGCTTTAGTGTCCTTTCATCAGTAGAGACCGTCTTAGGACATCTTATTTGAAAAAGTACTGCATGATCTGTGAGAATTTCGAGAGGGCTGTTGTGACTTAAACGATGGAAAAGAAACAAACTTGAAAGTCTTTCTTATTTTGCACAAGTGATTTCTTAGTGTCTAAATATCCATTGGCTTGCAAAGTACCTATTTAAATGTTTCATCAGTGAAAGTGAAAGTTGCTCAGCCATGTCCGACTCTCTGCGACCTCATGGACTACACAATCCATGGAATTCTCCATGCCAGAATATTGGAGAGGGTTGCCTTTCCCTTCTGCAGGGGATCTTCCCAACCCAAGGATTGAACCCAGGTCTCCCACATTGCAGGCAGATTCTTTACCAGCTGAGCCACCAGGGAAGCCCAAGAATACTGGAGTGGTTAGCCTATCCCTTCTCAAGGGGATCGTGACAATCTGGAAATTGAACCAGGGTCTCCTGCATTGCAGGTGGATTCTTAACCAGCCGAGCTACATGGGAAGGCCTGAACCTATTTAAATGTTCCATCAGTAACAAGATGTAAACTTGCCTTTGGCAATATCTACTTGGGGAAAGGCAATGGAAATGCAGACTCATTGCACATATTGGGTCATAGGCTGAGATTTAAGACCATAACTGCATGTATGACAGCTAAGCTGGGTTCTCTGCAGGTTCTCTGCAAAGATTCCATGTTTATAATTCAGGGTCCAGAGTACAGGGCAATTTCCAACCTTATGTCCTTCTTCGGCAGATCACTGAAGTGATAAGTCTTCAGAGTTTTGTGTATTAGGACTTGTGGTAAACATCGGGTACTGACAAAGGAAAGGTGATGGGGCTGGCAGAAGGGTGACAGTTTGAGCATCATGTCCCTTCTCTCGTTTAGGAGTCTCGTGGGCTGGATGGTCCTGGGAACTCTGGGAAAGCTTGTAGCATCCTCCAGCTGCTGATAAGCTTTTGGAGTAACAGTGGTTCTGGGATTTGCAGGAGAAATTGACAAGGGTGGAAGCCCTAGTTGTGTCCAGAGTATAAAGATGCAGTGTGTCGTTATAAACAAATTCTGCAAATGTGGCTTGGGGTGTAGGTGCTTTATAAAATTTAAAGTTTCTGTTGATGGCAGGATATAGCACATTGACCCTTGGATAGATGAAGGCAGAGCTCTTTGTTGCTTGTAGCTCCCAACAAGGGCAGGCTACCAGGCAAGGCCACAGGGAAGGCTGTTCCCATAGACGGGGTAACAGCAGGTTGGAACTGCAGGAGGTAGCTTGTGTAGGTAAGTGGGTTAGCTAAGTGTCATGGGTTCTCTGTGGATTCGATGTTTGGAATAATTCTGTAGGCTCCAGGGCATAGGGTCTGTCGTTAGTGGTCCAGTAACTGGCCAGGGGACAATTAGAACAGGTGCATTGGAGCCCATGGTGTGAGAGCCTGATAAAAGAAATGGCAAGGGTGTGGACTTAATTAGCTGGGTGGGAATGAGAACTGACTGGCCCCCTAGCCATGACCTCAAAAGTGGATCAAGATGGCGTTTAAAACAAAGAAACGATATTACAGCAGATATAGGGCCTTTATAATTGCTTAAGTACCTAAATGATGCTTCTCAATCCTGCCAATGGTTAGTGGATGGCAGGGGAGGACAGATATTCAAGGAACTAAAAGACCTTAGAGAACACCACCCAACACCACTCGAAGCTTATGTGTAAATTGGCCGTTGGGCATCTTGCTGTCCCACAGAGGCTCAGGATCTTGGTGACATGGGAAGGGGCTGGTTGTTGCTAATAGGGAGTGGCTGGTGCAGGAGGTGTCATGTCCTTATTGAGGGCCATCCCCATAAGCAAAACAGCCCTGGGACCATGCCAATGGATAAGGTAGAAAGCACAGTCAGGGTTAGTTGTTGCTGGATCACTTGCAGGTTGAAAGGGGTTGAAAAGTCTCTAGATTCACCCAAGCCTTTTCTTGATCAAGAGCATGTCCCAAGTGATGGTGTATGTAGCATAAACATTAAACCAGTCATTCAGTGGTTTTCACAGACCTCAGGGAGCAGCCTAAGTGGTATTGTGGCCCCAGTGACATGCTTGATTGCTGCCTTTGCCAACTGAGCCATACAGAAGCTTGTCCTAATAGCACTGGCCTCCATTTTTATGCCTTGTGTCTTTGGGTCTCTGGAACTACTGTAAGTAGGGCTCTACTCAATGCCTACACCAACTATCCTTTAGCGGTAGCTGGGGTAAATGTTTCCATGGTGATTCTAACTTTTGGAATCAGGCATGTAGGAGGCGGAAGCTTGGGCTGGTCCTCATGGGTCCAGTTGACTAAGTTGCTACCTATGGAGCGTAGTTTTGCAAATCACATAGGGACTGGTATAATGCTTTTCTCTAGATTGATTTCCTTCAGCCTCTTGGATGGAGTCTTATTTGATTAGGTATTAATAGCCTGCATAATTCACTCTTTTGTTTTTTTCCCAAGGATGTATAGAAAACAAAGAAAAGTACTCCTTGTGGGTGTCAGTGGTAGAATAATCTCTTGTGTGATTAGGCTCACAGTGTCTTATAAATGTGGCCTTTCTTCAGTTTATCGGTGCCTCAGAAGTAATAAACCCATGTTTGACATTTTAAAACACTGTGAATTCTGGTTAGTTTATCACCATTTTCCTTAGTTATTTAGGCTCTAAATGTCATAAATTGTTGCACCCTCAAGCATCTGGTCGGAGAAGGCAATGGCACCCCACTCCAGTATTCTTGCCTGGAAAATCCCATGACAGAGGAGCCTGGTAGGCTGCAGTCCATGGGGTCTCTAAGAGTCAGACGCGACTGAGTGACTTCACTTTCACTTTTCACTTTCATACATTGGAGAAGGAAATGGCATCCCACTCTAGTATTCTTGCCCGGAGAATCCCAGGGACGGGGGAGCCTGGTGGGCTGCCATCTATGGGGTCGCACAGAGTCGGACACGACTGAAGCGACTTAGCAGCAGCAGCAGCAAGCATCTGGTAATACACTGAAAGTTATTATCCATACTTTCATAATTATTTTATATTAAAAAACTCTGATTTGTTTATTTTTATTGTATTTAAATAGTGCTTCAAAAAAAGACAATTAGATGTATAAGATTTAGAACAGGAAAATTTCCTTCTATCCTCTGTCCACCTCACTCTGCAGAGACAGCTACTTTATTTGAACTTCTACTATTTACTTGCATATTTCTGATAACATAATTTTTCAGTTTTAGATTATTCTACTGACCTATGGGTTATTTGGGGATGAATTATGCCCTTTTGGGCTTCCCTTGTAGCTCAGCTGGTAAAGAATCTGCCTGCAATGCAGGAGCCCTGGGTTTGATCCCTGGGTTGGGGAGATCCCCTGGAGAAGGGAAAGGCTACGCACTCCTGTATTCTGGTCTGAAGAATTCGTGGTCTGTATAATCCATGGGTCGCAAAGAGTCGGACACAACTGACTGACTTTCACTTTGCCCTTTCAAAATTCAGGTACAGAAACACTAACCCCTAGTCCCTCAGAGTGTGACTGTATTTAGAGGTAAGGTCTTTGAAGAAGTAATTAAGTTAAAATGAAGTCATTAGGATGGGCTATAACTCAATCTGACTGGTATTCTTATAGATTAGGGCATGACCTTTCACAGGGGGTAAAGCCTGTGAAGACATTGGAAGAAGACGGCCATCTATAAGGATTCAGAAACTGGTGATCTTGCTATGTGTTTGCAAAGTTAGTCAAACTGCTGCCTGCTCCTGAAAGTATAGATGTCATATCTATTAAGTCAGCATCTTAGGGGAATAGCAGAGAAAGTTTAGATTGTGCAGTATGCTGGCTCCTCTGTGAAACCTTTGGTGATATCCTATAAGAAAGACAAAAGGTTGAAGTGAAAATGGTCTATTAAAAAAAAAATGGAGGTACAAGAATAATTAGTTTTTCTAAAAGACATTGACTTTGGCTATGGTCTGAAATCTGTGTCAGTTGACTAAAAAACCAAATTCTGTCCCTAAAACAAGCAGAGGCAGAGAGGTGGATGCTTAACAGGAGATGAAATGGGGCCCCCCAAAATGAGCCTGAGCTGTCAGGAGCTCCCATATTCTTCTGACTCTTTTGTACCTGCAAAGTGATCAGGCCTGAGGGGAAAGAATGCATAATGGGTGGTATTTCCTTGCTCAAGGCTCTGGTTTATCACTGCCTGGAGGCAGAGGCCTTCTGCTTACTGTTCTGTGAGTCTGGATGGGAGGGAATTTGGGGGAGAATGGATACATGTACATGTATGACTGAGTCCCTTTGCTGTCCACTTAAAAATATTACAGCATTGTTAATTGGCTATATTCTGATATAAAATGAAAGGTTTTTTTTTTTTTTTTTCTTTTTTTTTTAAAGCCAAGGGCTGGGCAGGGCCCAGAGATCTGGAGCAGGGACACGGCAGTTTCCGGAAGTAAAACTATCAGAAAGCAGAGAAACCATGCTTATTAAGTAATTGAAGAAGTGATTACCAAAGAAACTCAGATTAGTAGATTACATATAGCCTATGAATGCTGATCTCTTAAAACAATCCTCTGACATCGCCTCACGGCCCCTCCTTAAACTGAACTAACAGTGGGTTCCTATTGTTATTAGAAAAGACCCCGATTCTGGGAAAGACTGAAGGCAGGAGGAGAAGGAGAGGACAGAGGACAAGATGGTTGGGTGGCATCACTGACTCAACTGGCATGAGTTTGAGCAAGCTCTGGGAGATGGTGAAGGACAGGGAAGCCTGGCATGCTGCAGTCCGTGGGGTTGCAAAGAGTTCGACATGACTGAGCGACTGAACAACAACTTTTGTTATTCAAATCTTGAGAAGGGGTTTCTTTTTTTGTGGTTTATTTGTTTGTTTTTTCACTTTATTTTACTGAAGTATAGTTGATTTACAATGTCATGTCAATTTCTGCTGTATGGCAAAGTGATTCAGTTATACATATTCACATATTCTTTTTCATATTCTTTTCTATTATAGTTTATTCCTGGATATTGAATATAGTTCCTTGTGCTATACAGCAGGACGTTGTTGTTTATTCATTCTATGTAAACATCCCTCCTCCTTGGCAAGAAGTCTGTTCTCTGTATCTGTGAGTTTGTTTCTATATAGTAGATAAGTTCATTGTGTCATATGTTAGATTGCACCTATAAGTGATATCATACTGTTGGGGGAGTTTGTGATTTCCTTGGTTCTGTCTCCTCACAGCAAAAATTTGAAGTGACGGACCAGTGTTACAGCTCAGTTTTATTTAGAAAGTAAAGGAAAATACTCCTGAAGCATGAGGACATGCTGACTCAAAAGACAGGAAGAGAAGAGAGGCCTCCCAGCCCAGTTTTGGCTCCTCTTTTTATATGTGTTTTCTCCTCCCCCTGGGCCTGCCCCATGTAAACTGGGCTAGCCAGGAATGCTGTTTTACCTGAGGTCCTCACTCCGGTCCTTGGACCTTCCTTTGTTCTATTTTCACAGGCTTTTCCCTTCCTTGACTTTCAGCCACCATTCTTGACTCCTTTTTCCTATTCTAACTACCTAACAATATGATATTTCTCTTTCTCTTTCTGACTTTGCTTAGTGTGATAATCTCTAGGTCCATCCATGTTGCTGCGAATGGCATTATTTCGTTCTTTCATTGGCTGAGTAGTATCCCATTGTGTATATATGCTTTCATGTAAATTTTCTTTATCCTTTCTTCTGTTGTTGGACATTTAGGTTGTTTCTATGTCTTGGCTACTGTGAATAGTGCTGCTATGAATATAGGGGGTGCATGTATCTTTTTGAATTTGAGTTTTCTCCCACGATATTCCTGGGAGTGGGATTGCTGGATCTTATAACAACTCTATTTTTAGCCTTTTGAGGAACCTCTCTGCTGTTTTCCATAGAAGCTGCATTAATTTACATTCCACAAACAGTATAGGCAAGGTAGGAGAAGGAATTTCTTGAGCATCATGTGTGTGTAGATTTGGGGGCAGTGGAAAAGGATGGCATTCTTTGTGGGTATAGCCACAGATTCTGGAAGACAGGGATCCAAGAAAGTCTCTCCAGAGAGTAGAACAGATTTTGACAAGTTTGCTGTTGAATAACTAGTTCTCTCATTCGGGACAGAGTCCTGGCTCTTTTGGTCCAGCTGGGTGTGGTTTGTAATGTGAACCAGGAAGCCCAGGGCAGTGTTTCCCAGTCCCCCTTTTTTCTGAATTACTTTGTTTTTTCAATTGCTGTTTTGGGGCTTTTACTGACTGTTGTATATGAGCTGTGTTGGTATGTGAGGTGTGGTTGAATTGCAGAGATCTCTCTCATGGTCTAAGAAGTGGATAACATGTCGCTCAAAGGTCCTGGACTTGGAGCAGGTGGAAGAAACTAATTCAATGTAGGAAAACAAAGAAAAGCACAACCCAAACATCACCTCCACACCAGGGGCAGTTGGTGGTTGATTTAGCACTGAGGATTTGGAGATAGATGAACCAGGGTGCAAACCTAACCTGTCATTTGCACCCTTAGGCACATTAACCTCTCCACAGTGCATTTTTTTTTCTGTTATAAAGGGAATGATCATAATCCCTACCTCCCAGGGTTAGTGTTAAGATGCCATAAAGTAGCATATGTGAAGCACTTAGTAGCCTGTCTGGTAGAGAGAAAGCACACAGTCTGTGTCAGCCACGTCCATCCGATTGGCTTCTGACCACAATCAAACTGAGGCAGGCACGATGCTGTGCTTCTAGGTACTGAGATAGCAAAACTAGGTGCATTTGCTTGCGGGGGGTGATCCTCAGGAATCAGTCTAAGGTTTCCTAAGGACGCCAGCTCCTCTGCCATGATGTCCTTTCCTGAATGGTCTGTTTCTCTTGTCTAGCCCTGCCTGGGCAGCACCAGACATCTTATAGCCCTAGTCTTAGGGCCAAATACGGTGCTATATGACACATGTTCAGTAAATGGTTTCTGAATGAATATCTATTTATCACTAATTCCATTCTTAAGTCAACATTTGTAAAAACAATGTTTTAGGTTTTCTTCACTTCCAGCTTATTTTTTAGAGAAATGTTGGATATTTTACTTTCTCAGCTGTAATGGGTAAACTGGCAAAATAAGAAAGGTCTTTGAAATTAAACCTTTTCGGAGGATATGTAGAAAAATAAGTCATTTATTCCTGAGTAAGCTACTACAGTCTTGGGGAAATGGCAGTCATTTTCTATGGAATAAAAGTAATCTATAAAATGTTCTTTTTATTTAGATATGTATACAGAATTTGGCCTGTTATCAAATGGGGAAAAGAGAATCTGAAGCATTGCTTTGAAAAACATTTGCTGTGTTTAAAAAGTGCTTTGAAATATAAGTGGTGTTAATTTTTAGATGGCATTTTCAATGTACAGGTTAAAACAGTAAAATAAAATTTTAAATGTAAACCAGTTAAAAATCACTTTTTGTTAAACTTAAGGCATATTTTCCTTGAGGATATTTGTCTGCTATTGGGACAGGCTTTTATTTCATTCTGTAGAACTAGTTTTTCTTCAATATGGCTGACCTTGTGATATGTGAATCATTTGGAATTTATAAATATATGTGTGTGTATGTGTGTGTATATATATATATATATATATATATATATATATGGGTAGTTTTCAATTTTTGCATGTAGCCCATAAAAAATTATTATACTTTGTAAATTATGTTATGTACAAATTCCTTCCTATGAAGAGATAACTCAGCCAGTTCTTTGTGGTGCACTTCAAACTGAGATACTCTTACCTTGGGGATATATAGTAACATCCTGGGTTGCTGTGAAGCCCTAGGGTAAATATGATTCTTGGCATATCTACCTGAGGTGTCAACTTCACTGGAACTTTTTTTTTTTTGAGAGATATGAGGCTGAGAAATGGAGTTGAAGCTATATTATTTCTTAAACGGTAAGTAATATTTTTACAATAAAAAGTGGATGCAATGTGGAATTGGATGAAAATTCTATGCACTTTTAAAACTAAAAATGGAGACTTAGAGACTACATCTTGCTTGTAAGAGTAGTGCTTCCAAACTCTACAGGATGCATCTTCATTCTCCTCTACCGTTACTGAAAATTTTTAATCAATTTTGCATGTCTATTTTAATTACCATATGTGGAAGTGATTTGTAGGTTAGCAGATATTTGATCCTGTTAAAAATGTCCAAAAGACATTTGGTTAGGCCAAAAGGCCCTTGAAATTTGATCTTATCCAAGATATCCATGAGTATATCTGGTCCATGCCAAATGGTTTGGGACCAAATATCAAAGGGCTTTTGGTGTGGACTAAGTGTCTCCATGGATGTTTTGGATAGGACCAAATATGACCAAATATCAAGGACATTTGGGAGTGGACCAAATGTTTTATGAACGTTTTGGACAAGACCAAATGGTCCTGCAAATATCAAGGACCTTTTAGTGTGGACCAGATGTCTTATGGGCATTTTGGACAGGACCAAATGTCCTGCAAGAGATTTGTAATTTACATATCTTGGTTGATATATTTTGCTGTAAATCAGGAGTTCAGATGAACCCCCTGAAACTGAATGTATTCATGTGTGAGTATGTTTATATTCATTACCTTCTCTTCACCCCTGAACTTTCCTTTTATCCGAAGGGAATTAGGTACCAATAGGAGTTTCTTATTCATTAGCATCAATGCCAACCAGACTCCTTAGTCTTCCTCCCAAAGAAAGGTCCATGATTTTCATAAGATTTATGAATCAATTGATGGTAAAAATAATATTTTGGTTAGCCAAATTGTCCATGGAAAAAAGACCCCAAACAAACTTTTTGTCCAACCTGAGATCTTATTGATTGAAAAACATTTTTTTTTAACTTTTTCATTCACAGGATGGGGCTTCTATAAGCAAATGGTTACTTTTCATATTTTGACTCATTGAGATCCAGTGGCAGTTTATATTTCTCTGCATATTGTTATAGTTTAGCTCCTTGTTTACCACCCACATCTCCTTCCTTTAGACTTTGAATTTTGTGAAGGGTAAGTACTGTGTCTTATTAGCTTCAAAGTCTAACCATTTAATACTATGCCTAGCTCTACAGTAGGTGTTGTGTTGAACTGAATAACAAACACGTTCATATAGTTCCCCTGAAGCGTTGCCCTTGTAACCAACAGAACATTCTGTTGCACGTTAGTTTGAACTTAAATGATTTAATTATCATGTTTACTTGCTAATGCCATCCTATCAATTGTGTTTTTAACTTGAATGTTTTGAAGAATAGCTTCTCCTTAACAAGACAGAATCCAGACAAAGCAATAATCTGTCTTTACTCAACCCAGACCTAATATGTTAATTCTGATTTAATTTAATTTTCCTATGCTCATGGCACTGAAATTTTCAAATGGTTCATTTGATGCTTAATTATCAGCTAAATTTTTTACCCTATCTAGAGAGAAGCCATGCTGTGTCGAGTGCAGCTCGTTTATCTGGGCACATTTCTGTTCTTCTCACTATTGTTGGGGTTTGTGTTATTCAAAAAGAAATGCTTCCATCTGTGACTCTGATTTAGAGAAAATGGATATATTTCAGAAAGGGTTTCTAAGTATTCGGGGCTAAATACCATGGCTTCTCTCTCCATATCTGTATTCTGTACTCAATATTGTACTGCTTCTCTCTTCTCTTAAAGGGACCTGTCACAATAGCCAAACTAGCCAAAGATTCATGGAAAGTTTCCTTTCATTTGAAAGGAATTATGTCCTAATAGAAGGAGTTTCTTTCTGTCCAGCATCAATAGCAACCAGACTCATTAGTCTGTTTCTTTTCTGTCTGAAAGGTATGCTGTCTTGCTTTGCCCTACCCTTCCTGTGTGTTTCCCATTGCTGCCATACAAAATTACTACAGACTTAATGGCTTAAAACGGAGCAGGTCAAAAGTCCAATATTTGTCTCTCTGGGCTAAAACTGAGGTGTTAGCAAATCTGCACTCTTTTGTTGGAGCTCGAGAAGAGAATTGGTGGTTGTTGTTGTTTTTTTTTTTTTTTGTCTTTTCCAGCTTCTAGAAATTGTCTGCATTCTTTGGCTTGTGGCTCCCTTCCATCTTCAAAGCCAGCAAAGGCAGGGCCAATTCTCACACTGCATGACTCAAACCTCCTCTAATGCCTCTTTCTTCCAGTTTAAGGACCCTTGTGGTTACATTGGACCCACCTGAATAATCCAGAATAATCTCTGTTATAAGGTCAGCTAATTAGCAATCTTCATTTTCCTTTGCCACAGCACATTTTGTTAAACTTGAGGTATATTTTCCTTGAGGATATTTGTACCCATAGGTTCTGGAGACAGGACCTTGACACCTTGTGCTGGGGCAGTGGGCAAGGATATTATCCTCATGACTGTAACTTCCATTCTTTTTTTCTGCTAATTCTTCAACTTTTAATTATCCTTCTACTCCCCTTATTTCTTTCTTGTCACTCCTTATTCATAAAAAGAAAAAAAAAGTGAAGTCGCTCAGTCGTGTCCAACTCTTTGCGACCCCATGGACACCAGGCTCCTCCGTCCATGGGACTTTCTAGGCAAGAGTACTGGAGTGGGTTGCCGTTTCCTTCTCCAGGGAACTTCCCTCCTTTCTAGGCAAGAGTACTGGAGTGGGTTGCCATTTCCTTTTCCAGGGAACTTCCTGGCCCAGGGATCAAACCCAGGTCTCCCACATTGTAGACAGACGCTTTCCGTCTGAGCCACCACTTGATCTTAGCCAAAAGGCCAAGAGAGCCTTTATTCATCCACTTGTTATGTTTTATTTATTTTTGCTTTAACATATACCTGTATATGTAGGTGCCAGATGAAGCCTTTTAAAAAATAGTAACATTTTAATTTTCATAAAGACTCTACAAAGCTGTCCTAAGATAGGCACTATTTTCATCTTTGTTTTACAGATGAGAACATTGAGGCCTAAAGAAAATAGTTTGTCTCGCAGATTCTTTAATATATAATCCTTTTTTATTTATGCCTTTTACTTATGATGAAACCGAAAAATCTGTAGACTAATCAGGAAGAAAGAGATGCTTCAGAGAGGTAGGTGTAATTGTCATTTCCTAGAGTGATTCTCAAAATTAAGACTTGCCCAAGGTCAGACAGTTGGTAGTTGATAGATACTTGGGATGCCAAGCATATGAGTTTTGTGTCATATGACACTGTGTTGCCTAATGAATATTTATAGATTTGGTTATGCATTGCCACCACTCTTTCTCTTTGTTATTGATTGGCTACTTTTTAAACATGGTGAGTAGGCATATTGCATTTGGGTATGTTTATTGAATTTGTACTCTCTCCTGTGGTGGTTAGTAACACACACTGACCTTGAACTATCCTCTACTACAAAAAAGTGTTTGGTTTGTATTTCACGTCCTCTTTTTGAAGTTACTTTCATACTGGATATTTTTGTTTAGTGAAGGTCATTGCTTGTGAATAATGTCGTTGGTGTTCTAGACCACCCCCCTAAGAATCAGCGTGCTGAGCCTGCTGATTCAGGTCTTATGCAAACACCTGTGTTGCCCTTAGGTAGATGAGGGATATTATGACAGGATCTTTTGTCTTGCTTTCTTATTATTTGATTGTCTGCATGCAAATAATAAGGACAGGAAAATTCTCTTTCAATTGTGTGTGGATTTGAACCAAAGTAATACAACAGAGCCACGTTTTCTAGGCAAATTATCTTCAGGTTTCATGTTGAAGAAACATTTGGGATAGTAATAATCTCACCCCACAACATGGATTAAGGCAGAATCTGAGAAATGCCCTAGAATGAGGGTTACTGAGGGATGCTTTGCTGTTTGTTTTCTTTTAGAGATATATTTGCATTGAATTAGGCAGCCTTTGGGAGAAATCTTCCTCAAAGTGAGCTTGCAGTGCCTTGTTTTTCAGAAGGCTGTCATCAATCCTTGAGAAATGCAATTACTTAGAAAACAAAATATAAACTCTAGCAATTTACCTGAAATATTCCATATTGTTGTTTCAGAGTTTTGTTGTTATCAGGCTAGACAGCTTTTTTTCTAAAGAAGGTTTGTCTTAGTGACTAGATTAATTTTTAAGTGTGTGTGCATATATCTAGTGTCCAGTATTATTTACTGGAACAGTCTGAGGATATGTTGCCAATGGATTTCAAAAACCACTAGGTGTGGAAGAATTTTATTTGGCTAGTAGAATACATCTTGGCCACACCCAAAATACATATTTATCATTTGTCTTTCCTTTGTTTCTTTCATGTCTACTGGAGGACAGTATTTACATGTCATTCATTTGTGTCGTATATGAAAAGAGTCTGTAATTTTGATTCCTTATCTATATATAGTACAGTTTTCTGCTGGAACCAGCTATGCTTGTTACCATCCTAAATATTGCTTAAAAAAATAAAGCCAAGAAAAACAGACACTTGTTTGCATTTTACTGTTAGAAAATTGAAAATGTACTAAAACTTGAGCACATTTCACACTGATCAAAATCATACGAGAACAGACCCCCAGTCAGCCTGTAAAGCAGACAGCCTTTCAGATGGCCCCCAGTGACCCCAGTGTCCTGGTATCAGTGGCTTCAGATAATCCCTTCCCTTTGAGTAACTTTCTTCTAACGTACAGAATATGATAATATTGAAAAAAATGTCACTTTTAAGAGCTCATGACTTCTTTTTTTTTTTCAAGTTTTTATTGGATTTAGTTTTTATTAGAATTATAGTGTTGTGCCAGTTCAATTTCAGGTATACTGCAAAGTGAATCTGCCATACAAATATATTGTTGTTCAGTCACTCAGTCATGTCCGACTCATTGCGACCCCATGGTTTGCAGCATGCCAGGCTTTCCTGTCCTTCACCAACTCCTGGAGCTTGCTCAAATGCATATGCATTGAGTCGGTGATGCCATCCAACTATGTTATCCTCTGTCATCCCCTTCTCCTCCTACCTTCAATCTTTCCCAACATCAGGGTCTTTTCTAATGAGTCAACTCTTCACATCAGGCCAAAGTACTGGAACTTCAGTTTCACCATGTCTTTCCAATGAATATTCAGGGTTGATTTCCTTTGGAATTGACTGGTTTGATCTCCTTGCAGTCCAAGGGACTATCAAGAATCTTCTATAACACCACAGTTCAAGAGCATCAATACTTCAGTGCTCAGCCTTCTTTAATAGTCCAACTCTCACATCCATACAAGACTACTGAAAGAGCCATAGCTCTGACTATATGGACCTTTATGGGCAAAGTAATGTCTCTGCTTTTTTTATACACTGTGTAGGTTTTTCATAGCTTTTCTTCCAAGGAACAAGTGTCTTTTAATTTCGTGGCTGCAGTCACGATCTGCAGTGATTTTGGAGCCCAAGAAAATAAAGTCTGCTGCTGTTTCTATTGTTTCTCCATCTATTTTCCATGCAGTGATGCGACTGAGTGCCATGATCTTTGTTTTTTAAATGTTGAGTTTTAAGCCATCTTTTTCACTCTCCTTTTAAACCCTCATCAAGAGCTCTTTAGTTCCTCTTCGCTTTCTGCCATAAGGGTGATGTCATCTACATATCTGAGGTTATTAATATTTCTTCTGGCAATCTTGATTTCAGCTTGTGCCTCATCCAGCCCACCATTTTTCATGATGTAATCTGCATATAAATTAAATAAGCAAGATGACAATATACAGCCTTGATGTACTCCTTCACTGGTTTTGAACCAGTCTGTTGTTCCATGTCTGGTTCTAACTTGCTTCTGGATCTGCATGCAGGTTTATCAGGAGGCAGGTCAGGTGGTCTGCTGTTTTCTTCTCGAAGAATTTTCCACAGTTGTGATCCACACAGTCAAAGGCTTTATCTTAGTCAAAGATACAGAAGTAGATGTATTTCTGGAATTCTCTTGTTTTTTCTGTGATCCAATGGATGTTGACAATTTGATCCCTGGCTCCTTGCCTTTTCTAAGTCTAGCTTCTTCATCTGGAAGTTCTTGGGTCACATACTAATGAAGTCTAGCTTGAAGGATTTTCAGTATTACTTTGCTAGCATGGGAAATGAGTGTAATTGTGCAGTAGTTTGAACATTCTTTGGCATTGCCCTTCTTTGGGATTGGAATGAAAACTGACCTTTTCCAGTCCTGTGGCCACTGCTGAGTTTTCCAAATTTGCTGGCATATTGAGTGGAGCACTTTCACAGCATCATCTTTCAGGATTTGAAATAGCTCAACTGGAATTCTATCACCTGCAGTAGCTTTGTTCGTAGTGGTGCTTCCTAAGGCCCGCTTGACTTCACATTCCAGGATGTCTGTCTCTAAGTGAGTGATCACACCGTTGTTGTTATCTGGGTCATTAACATCTTTTTTGTATAGTTCTTCTGTCTATTCTTGCCACCTCTTCTGCTCCATATTTGTTTACCATATAGGCCATTACAGAGTACTGAGCAGAGTTTCCTGTGCTATACAGTAGGCCCTTATTATCTATTTTATATGTAGTGATGTGTATGTCCGTATAGTTAAGGCTATGGTCTTCCCAGTGGTCACATACAGTTGTGAGAGCTGGATGTAAAGAAGGCAGAATGCCAAAGAATTGATGTCTTCAAACTGTGGTGCTGGAGAAGACTCCTGAAAGTCCCTTGGACAACAAAGAGATCAAACCAGTCAATCTTAAGGGAGATCAACCCTGAATATTCACTGGAAGGACTGATGCTGAAGCTCCAGTATTTTGGTCATTTGATGTGAACAGACAACTCACTGGAATAGTCCCTGGTACTGGGAAAGATTGAGGACAGGAGGAGAAGGGCGTGTCAGAGGATGAGATGGTTGGATGGCATCACCTAAGTAATGAACATGAACTTGGGCAAACTCTGGGAGATGGTGAGGGACAGGGAGGCCTGGCCTGCTGCAGTCTGTTGGGTCTCAGAGAGTTGGACACAACTGGGTGACTGAGGAACAACAACAGCAACAATGTGTATGTATGATTTCTATCCTGATAATGGACTCTATTGGCTTCTTGGCTTATATGCTTTGGTGAAACAAGGTGTCATGGTGGAGAAGTTCCCATGGTAAGGAACTGAGGATGACTTCTATCCAACAACCAGTGAAGAACTGAATCCGGTAAACAACCACATAAACTTGAAGTAGGTTCTTCTGAAGTCAAGGCTATAGATGAGACTCAACTTTGATGCCTTCATTACAGCTTGCTAATATCCTGAAGGCTAGGACTCAGACAAGCTGTGCCTGAATTTGTGATCCACAGAAGCTATGAGATAATAAGTGTGCTCTGTTGTTTTAAGCTATTAAGTTTTATGGTAATTTTTGTACAGACATCGACAACTGGTATAGCCTGTGTCCCTGAATTTTTCTGCCCACACTTCCATTCTGTCATGAAATGTATGATGGGATTGCCAACACAGCATATAATGGTTGGCCACACATCCCAACCGTATTCATGCCTCATTATGCTCTTTTGCTGTCTCTTTTCCTAATATTCAGGCTTGAGGAAATTATCTTTATCAGTCATTGTTCAGAAAATTTAATTTCATCAGTGAAACCAGCAGCCTGGTCAAAGCAGTAGCCTTGTGTATATATTCCATCCTGGCAATTTGCGGAAATTTAAGAATTTTGTGTTGCAGGATTGCCTAATATCTGGAATCCATAATAATTTCTTCTTTCTGACTAGACCATAGTTAACATTAATAGAAATTCATAATACAAATGGAATAGATGTTGGGCAGTGATATCACATTGTTTTTGGCCTTGGAATTCAGAGGATCAGAATATATGATACATATTCTGTGATTAGGAAAAATTCCACTCCTATCCTCTGCCTCCTTTTCCTGTATCTTTTTCCAATCATCTTTTGCATGCTAAGTTGCTTAGTTGTGTCTGACTCTGTGTGACCCTATGGACTGTAGCCCATCAGGCGCCTCTGTCCGCAGGATTCTCCAGGCAAGAATACTGGAGTGGGTTGCCGTGCCCTTCTCCAGGGGATCTTCCCAACCCGGGGATCAAACCTGCATCTCTTTGTATCCTGCAGTTGGCAGGCAGGTTCTTTCCCACTAGTGCCACCTGGAAATGACACTTTTTCTAGATACTTTCCCAGACTCCCTTATTCACTTCCCCTTCCTCCTGACTGGGCCGAGTGCCCCTACTTTAGCTTTCTTAAGTGCTCTTACTGAAGAGCTATTGTTTAATTATTGGTATTTCCCAATTGGCTTCAGGCCCCATAAGGCAAGGAGCATAGATCTCTTATCCATTCCGTGTCTCTAGCCCTTGGCATTTTCTCTGGTATAGAGTAAGCACTCAGTAAGTATTTGTTGAAGAAATAAACTTTAAATGTCCATATTATGCAGTCAGAGAATATTTACCAATGGCATCAGCAAAAGTGTGGGAGGAGGTGCTTGCCTTAGAAAATCTACAGGTTGTGGAGAGCCACTAACACTTGCTTTTCTGCAGTATTACAGTGGCACTCTACTGGAAAAGTCAGGAGTGTTGGGTATAGATTCTGCAAAGAGAAAGCCATCTAGGGAGGTATAACATTCAAAATCCATTAGAGTCACTTTGAGGACCTGTTACTGTGGTTCCAATTACCCAGCATCAGGAGGTGTTGGCTATTCATGTAACCCTAAAAGCTGTGGATTGTATCACATTTAGAGGATCTGCGGAATATGCCTGGGAAAGTACTTCAGCTTTTTGAAATCGTGCTAATCAATGACTAGCCACATAAGATGAAACGTAACTCTGATTGTGACATAATTGGTAAATATGCCTTCCGTAACATTTTTTTTTTTCCTAAAAGACTATTTGTCAAGATTATTGAAACCAACATGTATACTTGTGGATTCGATGAACAATGGCTAAATGTTGTGTTGTGAAATGTTGTCTCACAGAGGGACCTTGACTTGTCTTTACGACTGCAGACATCTGTTTTGTCATCCAGAGACCCTGCATCCAGGGCGGTTAGGATAGTCCAGCTTCACAAAGGTCTTAACTGCTTTCCCAAGGCACTCCTCGTAGTGGTGGGCACTTACAGGAACAGCCAATCTCCTCGTGTCTAGATCTCTTTCGGCCACACATGCTCTTGAAGATTAGAGTTTTTTTTTTCTCAGAGAGGAATAAAAGTGAAGAAAAGCCTGATAACTAATCAGAGTGTCATTTGTTTTATATGGCAGCTGGTTTTTACTGATGATGTTGTAGGTAGAAGTTAAGGATATTTTGAATACAGGCCACCAACAGGAAAAGAGGGTAAACAAATTTAGCTTTTACAAAATTAAAATTTCATGACAATCTATATCCTGCAAAAATCTGTCCTTAACTGATTCCTGATACCCTAAGTATTCTGTTCCCTATGCATAGAAATTTGTAAACCTAAATGAAAGATTTGATTCACATTCAGTCCAGTGTTTGATTTTAATTTTCTTCTGAAGTTGCTATAATCTTATAGTGTTAGTGTGATATTCACTTGTTTTCTGTTATTGATGGGCATTGGTCTGCTAAATTTAAAAAGTAAAGCAATCTATAGGATTTTAGCTTTTCTCCATATTTTAAATAAATAAGTCGAGTCAGGTGTGTTTGTGCATTCTGTATTAGGTTTTTAAGGCACTTATTGTGGTGATGATTGTGTTTGAATCGTATTTTTCTTTGATTAAATTTCTCTCTCTTTCCAAACAACTCTCTCCAAAAGTGCTGTATATTATTTTCAAAAATTTAAATGGAATGTCACACCTCCTGAATAAGTAAATATCCAGGGGTATTGTATTTCAACCCCGTGAAGATTGAGATTCACTCCACTTCTAAGAGTATATTGATGGTGTAGCTTAATGCAAGTTTTAGCTTGCCCGTCATCTTTCTATACAGCAAGCTCAGTTTTCAAATATGTATTATAGGACTTTATTGCAACACAAGGCAAATGTTTAAACCATTTTTTTCATTTCAGCTCAGTAGACTTAAGAGAGGAAGAGAAAATTTTACAAATAAAATGTGGTAGAATTTTTTAATGCCAAGACCTTGATGTGTTTATTTAGCAAAGATTAAGGAGAATCTATGCTTCCCTGGAAGCTCAGTTGTGAAAGAATTCGCTTGCCCTGGTTCGATTCCTGGGTTGGGAAAATCTGCTGGAGAAGGGATAGGCTACCCACTCCAGTATTCTTGGGCTTCCCTTGTGGCTCAGCTGGTAAAGAATCTGCCTGTGATGTGGGAGATGTGGGTTCAATCCCTGGGTTGGGACGATCCCCTGGAGAAGGGAAAGGCTATCCACTCCAGTGTTCTAGCCTGGAGAATTCCATGGACTGTATAGACCATGGGGTTGCAAAGAGTTGGACACAACAGAGTGACTTTCGATTCAGTTATATATAAAAACTAAATGTTGTTGGTGTAAATGTTGACTGGAGTTGTGCAAAGGGATACAGCAAATCAACAAATTATTTCAAGAGAAATCATATAATCCTAGTTCAGCTGGTACAAGAAGTAAAAATGAAACCCTCTCTCCTTAGTTATTGACTAAGGTGTTGCAACAAATCTTACACCAGGCTTCTGCAGGGAGTATTTGAAACACTGTTCTGCAGCCTCCTAAGAGTGGATCCAAATCTGCAGAGTCCCCTAAAACCCTAATTTCCTTGTCTGGATTAAATAGTCTTTCTTGTTCTTGTCATTATTCATGTCAATCCTGTAGCTACATTGACTCAGCCCACTGAAATTAGTATTGAAATAAATCCAATTTCCCAAGTCTATTGTTTTTCATCATGCTCACAACAGATGTTAAGACTTGAAAAGGTTGGAGCTGAACACGTCTGCCGTTCCAAGCCAGCTTACATGTTACCGTCACGGTCTGTACTCTTATAAATCCTGTAATGTTTGGTGTGAGATGATTCTGCTAGTGTTGATCAAACCTGCTTATCAATCTGGCATTGTGATAAGTCACTTTGGAAAGTCTTGGCATCACATCCATCTGAAAAGCGCAGAAAAAGGTCTTCTGGAGCAGAATTATGATTTATATGTGATATACTGTTTCTAGAATTAAAATCTGTAAAATGCAGGCTCTCCAACGCTAACTTAAATGTTCATTTTGCCTTCTGAATAAATTGCTAGACGTTCTTCTGCTGGACACAGATAAGGGAAAAAAAAATTGACGCCAACCGACTCTAGGTAATAACAAACTTTTACTTACCTAGGTGTTATTTTAGCTTTCCTTTCCTTCACATGGATAGACTAATGAAATGGAAAATCCTTGGCGGGTGTTTTAATACCTGCTAGTGTATTCTCTTAGAGCAGCACAGTGAAGAGAGAGGGTTTGCAAGCTTTTAACATTATTAAAAGTCGATTTATCAGTAACCTTGTAGAGTTCTCATCTTCCTGGGTATCAAAAATACTCCCCACTGCTTCCTCCCCATTTGTTTCATCTTGAAAATTTTTTTTAGCTTATGTATTTCAAAAATTGCATTACTTTTGAATGTTATTAGAAGAAGATTTTGTTTGAGAAGGTTTTATTTTCCTAAGTAGTATCAAGATGCTGTTCCTTCTCAATGTTAAACTATCATTTAGGGACATGTTTTTATTTATTTATGTAGTTTTGATTTCAACTTTCCTTGGGTTAGGAAGATAATTAAGTCTTTTGGTTAAAGGTCGAATAGGATTAAAGATAGTAAATGAAAGATAATGAACCATGACAACAGTGACTGTCATCTTTTAGCCACCTTTTTACATTTTTTTGTCATATTACTAAAATCTTGAAAACAAGGTTTGATTTGTTATAACTTAAAAATTAAGTGTTAAATGTTTCTATTAAAAATGAGATTTTATAGACTAAAATTGGTAACCATTTCAGCCAAATTGGGAGATCTATCAGTCTTTAATTACATTAATATTCAGAAAAATAGAAGAAATCAAACTGATAAATATTGCTGATACATAAAGTATCTTCAGCCATCATATGTTTTTAGAACTAATATTTATTCCTTAGTCATTACAATTACAAAATAATAATAGCTAGAGAGAAATAATAGCTATAAAAAGGAAAGTACGAGGCAAAATTATCATTATTTGTAGATGATATAATTGCACAGCTGAAAAATCCAACCAGTCAGTTGTCTGACTACTAGAAAAATGATGATATTCAGCAAATTGGCTGGTTACAAAATTAATAGAAGGGTAACAGCATTAAAATGGACAGTATCAATATAATTTAGAGTATAAAATAGAAGGAAGGCAACAAAATTAATAAGAGAAATGTGCCAGACATAGATGACCAAGACTTAATTTTGAACTCCATGAAAGGAAAGAAGTTCCATGTCAATAAAAATGTCCAATATTATGAAGAAGTTTATTCTCTATAAACTAGTCTATAAATTCTATGCCTTCCCAATAAAATTGCCAGTCAGAAGATATATTACTACTGTATAACAAATTTAATGACTTAAAACAACAATAAATATTTATTAATTCACATAGTTTCTATGTGTCAGGAATTTGGGAGCAGTTTAGCTGGCTGGTTTGGGACTGGAGTCTTTCATGAACTACTGTTCATTCTGAGTTGATTTTGAGGACAGAGAGACAGAGTTTTGCATAGAAGGAAAACATAATTTCACTGTATTTCACCTTGTCCTTTTAAACTTTTCTTTTTGTTCTTGTCTGAATTATTCTTATAATAAAAATTTATTAATAATTTAAAATTTTCATCTGTTATAGGGTTTAGTTTTATGATATATGACACGAAACTCCATACATCTTCAGTTTATGTTTGGTTCCTCTGAAAAAGTGAATAATTTTACTGTTTTTTCTTTTTAGCAGATAACAACAAATAATAATACAACTATTGTTATTATAATATAAAATGCATAGAGGTGACAAAATGGAAAAGAAAAGGTAATGTGTGATTGTGAGATTCTGGTTAAATTTTAATTTTTAATACCACTTTACTATTAGTATTAGCAGTTTTATTTAAATAAAGTAGTCTGAAATAAACCCCATTAAAATGAAATTAAAGAACTATTTGCTATCAAATATGCTGGGAAGGATTGGGGGCAGGAGGAGAAGGGGACGACAGAGGATGAGATGGCTGGATGGCATCACCGACTCAATGGACATGAGTTTGAGTGAACTCCGGGAGTTGGTGATGGACAGGGAGGCCTGGTGTGCTGCAATTCATGGGGTCGCAAAGAGTCGGATACAACTGAGCGACTGAACTGTACCGAATTGAACTGATACAACCATATTGTATGTCAATATTCCAGTTGTCAATCCTCTGTACCTGAGGGCTGAATCTGCATGTTCAACCAACAGAGGAAGAGAATTAAATATATTTGGCAAAAAATTCCAGAAAACTCCAGAAATCAAAATTTGAATTTTCTATACATTGATAACTATTTTCATTCCATAGTATTTACATTGTATTAGACATTATAAGTAATCTGAAGATGATTTAAAGTATATCAGAGGATACGTATAGGTTATATACAAATACTGTGCTATTTTATATTAGGGATTTGGACACCCTTGAACATTGGTATCTGTGGAGTGTCTTGGAACCAATATCTTCTGATTCAAGCTAATTTTAGATGATCAATAATTTACCCACCTACCTAATCTATGTAAGTAATTTCTCATAGAAAATATAAAAATCCATTAATATGAGAGTCCATTGAAAAATTTAAGCAACTCAACAAAATGCTAATCAAAATGAGAAAGTGTCTGCCTCTGGGAACTGGGATGAAGTAGATATAACTGGCTAAATTCATACAATATGAACATCAAAACAATTATGATAATAAATCATAACACATTAAATAAAAAGTAAAAGCATAAGTCCACAGCAATATATATGCTTATGTGTATTATTTATATATATAGATATAAAGAGAGATCCATTTTTAACAGAAGAATGATAACTAGTAATTATAGAGGAGACAGAATAAGAAAATCAATGTGACAACCTTTAATTCAATGATTGATCAGTTGAGGATCATCAGTGGATACTAAACCTTTTGGAGGAAGATGGTATTCACAGGATAATCACATGGTCTTGAAGTCTTTTCTCTCAGATTACTTATCTCTTACAGAATGAAAAATACATCTCTACAGTGAAAGCTACCTTATCCATGTGATCAAATCTAATATTGTCAGTGATGGAACAATCTGACATTGTATGTCTCCTGATTTGATGTTAATATCACCTAGGTAATATTCATGCCAAATATGTTAAGCTGAATCTAATCGTGAAGAAACAATTTGACAAATCCAGAAAGAGGGAGATTGTGACAGACAGCTAGCCTGGATTCTTTAAATAGTTAATATTATGATTCATAAAAAAAAGCAGAGGGAATATTTAAATTAAAAAGATTTAGAGAGACCTAATGCATTCCATGAAATTTAGATGCTGGATTAAAAATAAAGAGGAGAGGAAATGACAAAAAACTATGTGGGGGCCTTGAGAACAATTGGAACAATTTGAACATAGGCCGTATGGGGCTGCTGCTAAGTCGCTTCAGTCATGTCCGACTCTGTGCGACCCCATAGATGACAGACCACCAGACTCTCCCATCCCTGGGATTCTCCAGGCAAGAACACTGGAGTGGGTTGCCATTTCCTTCTCCAATGCATGAAATGGGTCATAAATTGAATGAATATTAGTTTCTTAGGTATAATAATAGTTTTATAGTTACTTAGGAAAAATGTATTCTTAGAAGATGCTGTAGGAAGGGAAGAAATATACAGCTGACCCTCAAACAATGCAGGGGTTAATCCAAATATAATTTATAATCAGCAACCCTCTCTGCTTCTTCCTCATCTGCAAATTTAACCGACTACAGAACTTATAGTAATGTGTGTGTGTATATGTGTGTGTGTGTGTGTGTGTGTGTGTATGTGTGTGTGTGTATATATATATGGGCTTCCTTGGTGGCTCAGATGGTAAAGAATCTGCCTGCAATGTGGGAGACCTGGGTTTGGTCCCTGGGTTGGGAAGATCCCCTGGAGGAGGGCATGGCAAGCCACTCTAATATTCTTGCCTGGAGAATCCCATGGACACAGCAGCCTGGTAGGTTTCAATCCATGCGGTCACAAAGAGTTGTACATAACTGAACGACTAAACAGAGCACACACACACACACACACACACACACACACACACACACACACACATATATATATATAGAGAGAGAGAGACAGAGAGAGAGACAGAGAGAGAGAGAGAGACAGAGAGAGAAGATAAATGTGGTAAAATAAAAATTGATGAATCTCAGAGAAGGGTACACTGGTATTTTACTATAATATTCTTTAGGTTTGAAACTTTGCAAAATGAAAAGAATATTAAGCACTGCTTAATGGCTTGCTCTATTTCTGATGGATGCAATAGTAGGTTCTGGATGCCAACTTCATCTTTGCCTTTGGGGTGAAATCACAATCTTTGGAAAGGCTGCTTGAGAAGGCTCTAATGAGGCAAGGTGAATGGAACTATTATTTTCACTAGAAACAAATTATGGTTGTTAATGTGAATGAATGTATTTTCAGGGCCCCTTTACCCAGGATCAATTTTTTCCCTCCTAAAACTGCTTCTACCTTTGATGGGTTGTCTGTGCTCCATAATTGACTGGTGGTCAGAGTGTTGAACAGCTTATCATAAACACATTGCTTTAAAATTTTTGGACTGGATTTCTGAGTAGGAATGTGGAAAACTGTCTAGTTCTATGGGCAAAGTGATCAGTACACTTTTAGAAAACCTTGCTTCCCGTCATTAAAGTTTTTTTTCTTTTTAACCACTAACTGGTTCTACATATGGGGTTCTCAGACCAGCAACATCAATGTTACCCGAGAAGCTGTTAGAAGTGCAAATGAAACAGAAATTGGAAGTGGAGTCTGGCAATCTGCAATTGCAGGATCTTTTTAGTTTCAGCTCAAACGCTCAGTTGTGTCTGACTCCTTTGTGACCCTATAGACTATAGCCCGCCAGACAGAATCCATGGACTCTGTCCATGGGATTCTCCCAGGCAAGAATACTGAAGTGGGTTGCCATTTCCTTCTCCAGGGGATCTTCCCACCTAGGAATTGAACCTGTGTCTCTGGAGTCTCCTGCATTGGCAGGCAGATTCTTTTCCACTAGCACCATCTGGGAAGCCCATAATCTGGCTTTATAAGCTTTTCATGAATGAAATTGACAGGTCCCCTCATTGACACATAGGTGTCAGAAACGGCCACCAGTGGACCTGCTGCTGTGCAGAGGGACGTCACACAGATTTGGAGATTCTTCATACTGTTGGTCTGAACATGCCGAAAGCATTAAAAAATTCTGGGAGATTTGGTGTAATTAGGTAGAGCTGCAGGAAGTGGATTGATCCCTCCAGCCTTGGCCAAGGGAAGATTTACCAGCTGAGTATCCAGGTAAGGGAGGAGTGGGCTTAGGGTGGAACAGATGGGACACACGAGAGCCAGCCCATCCCAGCACTGGGCAGGGGCCCGGGAGAGGGACCTCGGCTGGGTCCTCCAGAGAGTGTGAGGACACAGTTCAGGAAGACGGGATGGAGGTGGACTGTTGAGTGAGCCTGGCCGAAAGTAGGGGCTGGGCCCATTGTTGAAGGACTGGGTGCTAATATGATCCAAGCAAAGCAGCAGCTGTGGCTCTTCCTGGGGAGGTAAAAATAGACTTGGCTTTCAAGTTAAAAGAAGTTTGATGTTTCAGGTTAAAAGAGACTCCACTCTGCAGGGACATGGAGACCCCAGGGACACTAGTTTCTGGGCCAAAATTGGGTACCTTCTGGATAGTTTGTAGGACATACTGACATGAATGGGGAGGGGGAAATGTCTCAGTGCTCCTTTGTTGGGTGTAGGACAAATGGGATTCGTGTTGAATCCCTCTTGGGCTTTGGGAAAGATTAGACCTTCATCTGCTTTGGGGAAAGGAGCAGAGAACAAGTCTCCGATACTAGTATAGTCAGGAGGAGCCGGGGAGGGTGCCGAGAAAATGTCAGTCACCAGCTATCAGTAAAAGAAAGGAAAGAAAGTGAAGTCGCTCAGTCGTGTCCGACTCTTTGCAACCCCAGGGGCTGTAGCCCGCCAGGCTCCTCTGTCCATGGGATTTTCCAGCAAGAATACTGGAGTGGGTTGCCATTTCCAAAGAGTGACTAATATCCTGTCAGGCTCGGTTTCTATTGATAGCCAAGTTGCTTAATAGTCAAGTAGTAAAGAATCCACTTGCCAATGCAGGAGACACAAGAGATGTGGGTTCAGTCGCAGGGTTGGGAAAACCCCCTGGAGTAGGAAATGGCAACCCACTCCAATTCTTGCCTGGAAAATTCCACGGACAGAGGAGCCTGGCGGACTACAGTCCATGGAACTGCAAAGGTTCGGACTTGACTGAGCATACACATGCATGATTTATGATGTTTTTGTATAATTAAAAAATACAAGAGGAGGCAAAAGAACACTTATATACCAGATATTCATGAGAGCTTAACCTGGAGCCTAAAATATTATTGGAAACACTATGTGAGAATGGTATATTAAATAAAAGTAGATGATATGAATAATTAGGCTATTAATAGCTAATGAACTGATTATCCCAGTTGAGAGAGTGCTTTGGTGTACAGTATTGGATGTAGTATACCTGAGTGTAGTAAGGGGTACGCTTTTATCTCCATATTGTGAATGAAGAGGTTCAGGCTAACAGTAATTAAATTCACGACTCATTGCAAGAAGATTATGATTGTAGTCTAATCTTCTGATGCCTTTCTTTATCATAAGGCTCTGCTGATCCTACTATGAAAATGTTTTTGGCTCATTTTGAATGACTTTCTTTATTTCCTCTTATTCTGAATAATGTGGAAAAGAAAGAAAATGTTAGTAAGAAATTTTTGAAGATTCCTTTTAAAAAGATGTTAGGGAAAGCTAAGATCGTCTCATCCTCCTGTGTCTGACTTTGGATTCTAAATCATATCCTTATGAAGTAACACCTCACTAGCCTTTTCCCATCTGACAGTCTCAATTACAGTTGACCCTTAACAACAGGGCTTTGAACTTCAAGTCCATTCAAACAGGGATTTCCCCCCAGCTCCACCACCCCAATAATAAATACTACAGTACTAGGCTTCCCAGGTGGCGCTAGTGGAAAAGAAGCTGCCTGCCAATGCAGGAGACACAAGAGAGGAGGATTTGATCTCCGGGTTGAGAAGATCTCCTGGAGAAGGGCATGGCAACCCACTCCAGTATTCTTGCCTGGAAAATCCCATGGACAGAGGAGCCTGGCGGGCTACAGCCCCTGGGGTTGCAAAGAGTCGGACACGACTGAATGACTTGGCTCATACCATCTGAAGCTGGTTAAATCCCCAGATGAGGAGTCTTGGATACAAAGGTACCTTGTTTGTGTGGAGGGTTCCTTATAAGTTATAAGAATTTTCCAGTGCACTGAAGGGTTAGTACATTGTTCAAAGGCCAACTGTACTTGAAAACCATGTAAGCATGAGACTAAAAACAGGGAGTGAGGCTCCTGGCTTATTTTGGATACAGAGGAGTTTCTTACTTTGGGAAGTGGTTCAGCTAGAATACCTTTAAGGTCTGACTGCCAAGTCCATGAGGAGCTGAAAGTAAGTGGAAAACAAAACAAACAGAAAAGCCCAGTTCCTCTGAAGGCAAAGTAGATGAGACAAAATCTGGCTGCTTAATGCACCTTCCACACTCCTTAGAGACGCACTTACCCAGTCTTGCAGGGTCCTGCTGCTCTTTTTGGAAAAGGGTCTGTTGTCATACTAAATGAGATAAATTACAAAGATATCCTTCGGATTCACTAATATACTTTAAAGAGGTATTCTCCTTACTATGCTTATATTAAAATAACCTTACGTACTACTGAATTAGTTTTGCTCCTTCTCTATGGAGAGGATGAAAGCAATGGACAATATTGAATTTTGTTGTACATTTGAATATCTTTGAACCTTTTTCAAGTACATGTGAATCAGAAACTTTTTTTTTTTTCATATTATAGTTATTGTGTTAAAGATTCACCTGGGTCCTTGAATTTCAGGGTCCATGAGCAGACATTCTTCTTTAGTGAGTCTAGGGTAGTAAGTAGTTCTCAATCTTGAATGCACATCAAGATCACCTAGGGAGTTTTGAAAATTCCCCACACCCAGGCTGTTTCCCAGACCCATGATGCCAAAATTCTAGGGCTAAGACCCAGGGATCCGTACCCCACATGCTTCTAGCTTGGGTGGTCCAAGAACCATCACCTAAGAAACGTGGATTTAAAGAATAAGTTTGTAAAGTGACCTTCAAATAATTACAATTTGTATTTTCCTGTTGTGTAAAATAAATAGTTCTTATGACAGATGTAATAGCAATGTTTAAAAATACTTTTAAAAGAAGAGCTGAAGTAAAATTCTAATTCTGTATGGCAAAACTTTATATAACTCTAAGATTATATTCTTAGACAGAAGTGATATTTTAAAAGCACTCTTTATTGAGAAATGAATAATTAAAAGATTTGCATTTTAAAATCTTTTGGTGATAGGGTGATAGGGTTCAAATATATTTTTGCATATCTGATATCTGCATGTTTTATTCCCTGTGCTTAATGTGTTTAATTAAATATTGATCCACACTTTACTAAAATCATAGTTGTTGATTCTGGTGCTGGTACAATCTTACTCTGCTTATACTCTGAGATAAACTCCTAATTTCCTGCTTCTCAGTTCTTACTGGCTCTTTCCCCTATTTTTTAAGACCTGTCTACTTCTTAGATGTTAACAATGATGAAAATGAAAGGGATGTAAATGAGTGAACATTAAAGCTCTATGCAAAATTTAAGAACAAAACCACATCACTCATTATTATTGTTGATGCAAACAACTCAGAAGTTTCTAGGACTCAGTCACATTGAAGTTCCTGGAGAAGGAGAAGCTGGCTTGATAACAGGGCTTTGATTTGAGATCTTGTTTTGTGATCTTTCCCTTTACCACTGGACCACTGCCCTCTTTTATTTTCCCCTAATAACTTTTTTGACTCTACATCCATACTGAGCAAATTTCTGTTGATAATTCATTGAAACACGTGTTAGAATTTTTAGTTGTTTCCCCCTGTAAATATATGAGGTCAAAGAGAGAGTGCACAGAGCACAATATTTCACTCCCCAAACCTGCATTTCCCAGATTTAGTTCAACATCCCCTGCATGCCCACTCCACCCTGTATTGCTTGTTACTTTTTCCCTTTCCTTAGACACACTGAAATTTCTCCCATTTATTATGCATGTGTGTGTGTGTGTGTTAATTGCTCAGTTGTGTCTGACTGTTTGCCACCCCATGGACTGTAGCTCACCAAGGCTCCTCTGTCCTTGGACTTCTCCAGGCAAGAATGCTGAAGTAGGTAGCCATTTCCTTCTCCAGGGGATCTTTCCAAGCCAGGGATAAAACCCCAGTCTCTGCACTGCAGGCAGATTCTTTCCCATCTGAGCCACCATGTAATAGTTCATCAAATCGAGATTCTCCTTCTACAGTTTC
The DNA here is from genome assembly GCF_023091745.1 of Budorcas taxicolor. Classification (NCBI taxonomy): domain Eukaryota; kingdom Metazoa; phylum Chordata; class Mammalia; order Artiodactyla; family Bovidae; genus Budorcas; species Budorcas taxicolor. The sequence continues at coordinate 73,821,677 of NC_068921.1, forward strand.
AAGTTGAAACCTAGAACTGACTCCAAAATTCAGGGCTCTCCAGCTAGAGGGCTACCCTATTTGGCTTAATGATGGGATGCTTATAAAAAAAAAATTCTTCAGAACCCAGTAAGAAGAGAACGGCTGTTTTGTATTAAAGAATGTTATATGTAAATGTCTATTATATTAATCTTTACTTTATTTGAAGAAGATGTGTTTGCAATCTAGCTGGTAGACATGTTCCAATGGAAAAAGGATGCCTCTCACCATAAGCATTAATCCATACTTGAGCCAGAAAGCCTGATGATGTTCAGAGCTTTTAAGAAACCATAATTTTCTCCTTTGTTTTAAATTACATGGTATAATTCAGGATCTACAGTGTAATTCTTCATTTTAACAGAAACATAATAAAACAGTCAAAATTTGATATTTTGCCAGTTATATTTATGCATTTGCTCTTCTAAGTCAACTATCAATTATTTAGAATTTGTCTGTTTTGGGTTTTACTCCATCCATTTTCCTCTTTCTCTCTTATTTTTGAGTTTAGACAAAACATTCTATATTTGCCAGGGAAATGAAAGGAGACTAAATAATGAGTAAGTTATGATATTGTAAAGGTTGCATAAAGGTTCAAAAGCAGGATGCGTCAAAACTGTTGACACATGCCAGTGTTTGTTACTAACGATCCAAGTCTTTGTGATCTTCCTAATTCTGTTTCTTGGTGAACATGTGTAAATGATGCATTTATCTCAGGAAGAATTTATCTTTGTACCACTGGGATCTAGGAGAAGCTGCAATTCCATCAGAGTGTACTGTGTTTGGATTTAGGAGGATTAAGTCTGTGAAAGAAAAATGATGCCTCCATAGGGTTGTGCTTTTGGGGCAGGGAGGTGTGTGTTGGGGGTGTGTGTTATTCATAACCATGAAGGATAAGGACCCAGGGGGTTTCAACCAGGTTATCCCTTCCCCCTGGAGCCCCAAACCCCAAACCCTCCATTAGTGGGGCTAAATCTCTTGCAGCATAGTAGAGACAGGGACCCAAATTTCTTTGAGCAAAATTACCAAGCAGTGACTAGCTGACTCCCGGTCAGAACCAACCACAGGAGAGTGGGCAGAAGGCTATTTGGTTATTGAATCAAAAGATAACCCCCTCCTTGCCCGGCTTTCTGCACAGTGAAGCAGAAAGCAAATGCCTTCACATCCCCAGTTGCCTCAGGTCTTGTTAACAGATGTCTGATGACTCCGCGTTGAGAATAATCTGGGATCCCGTGATATGGCCATCCTGTGAGCTGCCACAGAAACCTTTCTGGGCAAAGCCCGGGGAAAGAAGATGCTGAAAGTTATTTTTGTAATCTATGCTCCTTCCAGCCAGCCCTGCACATCTATCAGCACCTCACTGGCCTCTGTCATCTGGACAGCGGATGCACAAGAAGACGGATGAACATGCGGGTTGAGGCTGTTAGACCCCCTTTGGGGTGATTTCTAGGGCTTCGCTGCCCTTCAATAAGTACAAAATAGAGCAAAGGATATAAAGCAGGGTGGGTTTCCCGCCACCCATCATGAGAGGGAAGGAAAAAGATGAGGCTTTATATAATTTTTGCCTGGAGAAAATGTGTGGGGAAAGCTAGGATGCCAGAGGACTGGTGACTATTTTCAGAATGAGATTTTAAAAAAATGTTATCCTCTTTCCACCTCTTAATATTTTTTTTAGAAGTTTGGTAAAAATCTGACAGTATAATTCTATTTGATGAGTTAGTGGATGACTTGGAACTTGGGGTTTCGCTAATACTAATGTAGCAAGTCACTTCTCCCTGATCTCAGCTCCTCAACAGGAAATAGGAGGCTTGGTTTACATCAGAGATCTATCCTCCAGGCTGCAGCTTAGAGTCATCTGACAAATGGTGAAGGCAAGCACAAAAGAAAACTAACAATCTGATGACTGGTTTCTAGCCCTGTACACTACGATTTGCTTCATCTCTGATGAGGTCCAGACATTGATCTTTTTTGAAAACCTTCACCAACCCAAGTGATGCTCGTGTGTAGCTAGGGTTGGAAACCAAAGATCTATACTTACAGTTATTTTCAACTGCAGTATTCTGTAATTGTTTATTTGCAACCTTTCATCCTCCCCTTAGAGTAATGCAATTTGTCGGTTCTTTTGTTTATTCTGACTTTTTCTTAAAAAATTTTTCTGGCTAATATTTGTAAAATATTTTATGTAACATATGTGAAAGTTGCAAAGCATAACAATCATATGAAAACCCATGAACTGTATATGAAATCTAGAAAGATGATACTGATGATTCTGTTTCAGGGCAGCAAAGGAGACACAAACATAAAGGATAGACTTTTGGATACAGTCTAGGTAGGAGAGGGTGGGATGATTAGAGAGAGTAGCATTGAAACATATACATTATCATATGTAAAATAGACAGAGGGAATTTGCTGTCTAACACAGGGAACAGAAAGCTGTGCTAACATAGAGGGGTAGGATGGGGAGGGAGGTTCCAGAGGGAGGGGACATATGTATACCTATGGCTGATTCATGCTGATATGTGGCAGAAACCATTACAATATTGTGAAGTGATTTATCCTCCAAATAAAAATTTAAAAAAGAGAACCCATGAACTTAAGAAGTAGAGCCCCACCATTAGTTTTGAACTTGCTTATATGTTCCTCTGAATTCTTATATCTCCTGGTTCCCTCAAGGGTAGTCAAGGTTATGAACTTTGCCCTCATTATTTCTGTTTTTAAAATGTTCTTTATAGTCACTCTGTGCCTGTGTTTCTAGACAATATGTACCTGGTTGGCTCTGGCTGGATTTTGAGCATGATACAAATAATATACTCAGTGCTACCTTATACAGTTCTTTTTCGCTTGAAGTTGTTTTTGAGTTATTCTTGCACACAGCTGTATCTCACGTGTTTTCTTTGCAGTATAATGTTCCATTTTGGTGAACATAGCAGTTTGATGGATCAACCTGCTGACTATGAATATTGGGTAATATGTCACCTTACTCCACTCCACATCATGGACACACGATATTGTAAGCCTTTAGAATTTTTGCCACTCTGATGTGTATTGGTATTTCAGGGTGGTCTTAATTTGCCTTTCCCTGATTACTAAACATTTTTAACATGTTTACTTACTATTTGAATTTTCATTTCAATGAAAGGCCAGTTCAAGATTTTTTGCCCGTGTTTTAATAGCAATTGTTTTTATTTCCTTATCAACATATATTACTTTTTTATCCATTTCTTTTTCTTTTTTTAAGATTTTGGGAACTTTTTCTTTTGGCTGTGTTCGATCTTTGTTGCTTTGTGCAGGCTTTCTCTAGTCGCAGTGAACAGGGGCTCCTCTTCGTTCTGGGGTGTGGGCTTCTCATTGTGGTGGCTTATCTTGTTGCTGAGCACAGGCTCCAGACGTGCAGGCTCAGTGGTTGCAGCTTGGAGGCTCTTGAACACAGGCTCAGTATTTGTGGCACATAGGCTTAGTGGCTCTGTAGCATGCGGAATCTTCCCAGACCAGGGATCGATCCTGTGTTCCCTGCATTGGCAGATGACCCAGTGCATCACCAGGGAAGTAGATATTTGGGGGCTTTTTTATATAGTCATATCATTTACAAATTATCTTAGTCATTCATTTTTTCCTTATATTTTTGTGTGTTTTCTTCTCCTTGGTCCTTTAGTGCTTTTTGGACTGCTGATATGATGTTAAGTAGAAGTGGTACATGTCGGATCCTTTTCTTGTCACCAGTTTTAAAGGAAAAGCTTCTAACATTTCACCAGTGAAGCATGATATTTGCTGTAGAGTTTTGAGAGAGGCCTTCTGTTAAATCAGGGAAGTTCTGTTCCGTTTCTAGTTTGCTAAGAGCACTGTTCCTTCTTTGGTAATCTGATTTATCATCTTATCATGTTTATAAAACATGCCGGCCATGTCTTATCAGTGTACCTTTTGGCTGTGATATAAGCCAAAAGCCCATATAAATTTTCATGTTTACTGCAGCATTCCTGAGACCTGAAATGGTGCCTAGTACTTAGTGGTTGCTCAAGAAATACTTGGGTGATTGACTAATGGTTCTCTATTCATGAATCAAGCAATATGCATATTTTTTTTGCATCAAAATATCTAGGACTGTGTCTGAGTATAGCAGAAACTCACTTATTAGTAATATAAGAGTCATCACAGATCTTTAAATCTTGCAGAATATTTAAGTACGATGTGGTGTATTAAATCAGTGGAATTTACACAGAACTAAAATACATTTGAAGGCCATTATAGACACAATGAAAATACTTGTAATGTTCAGTGAATAAAGGACAATAAAATATCATGTGTTCAGTTCTAGTGCAACAAAGTAAGTATATTGACAAAGGGTCAACAGGACTATGCCAAAATGAAAATATCTGTTCACTAGATTATTGAGCATATAGATGATTTGTCTTGACTTCTGGTCAAACCTTTCTTTAATGTTGCAATAGTGCTTTTATAGTCATTAAGAAAAAGAACAGAAAGATGTTGTATGAGTATTCTAGAGCTCCTATATTAAGTTACCATAAACTTGGTGGCTTAAAACAAAAGAATTTATTCTCTCTCAGTTGGTTCTGAAGTTCAGAAGTCCAAAACCAAGGTGTTGTAGAGCTGTGTTCGCTCTGAAGGCTGTGAAGTGGGGAGGAATCTTCCCCACTTCTTTTGGCTTCTGGTGGCTCCAAGTGTTCCTTGGCTTCTGAGTGCTTCACTCCATTCTCTGTCTCCCTCTTCCCATAGCCTTCTCTTCTCTATGTATTTTACTTATGTGTGTGTGTGTGTTTTTATATAATTACATTTATCATTGCATTTAGGTCCCATTTGAATAATACAAGATGATCTTATCCTGAGATCCTTACCTTAATTATGTCTGCAAAGGTATTTTTCCCAATAGGATCATATTTACTGGTTCCCGGAGGTTAGGATATAGATATATTGTTTTGAGGGTCACCATTCAACCCACTCAAGACACATACTTTCCTGAAGCAAAAGTACAATATCTTCAAATGCTCCAGTATTTGGAGACCATGCACAGTCAGTTCAATCACTCAGTTGTGTCTGACTCTTTGTGACCCCCAAGGACTGTAGCATGCTAGGCTTCCCTGCCCATCACCAATTCCTGGAGCTTGCTCGAACTCATGGCCATTGAGTTGGTGATGCCGTCCAACCCATTTTACCCTCTGTTGTCCCCTTCTCCTCCTCCTGCCTTCAATATTTCCCAGCACATTGTACACATAAATGAAATAGCACTATCTATACACTACTTCTGCTTCATAGACTAAGCTTAAGCCTTTGATTTTGTGAAAATGAAAGTCATTCAGTCGTGTCTGACTCTGTGTGATCCCAAGGACTACACAGACCATGGAATTCTCCAGGCCAGAATACTAGAGTGGGTAGCCTTTCCATTCTCCAGGGGATCTTTGCAACCCAGGGATTGAACCCAGGTCTCCCACATTGCAGGCAGATTCTTTACCAGCTAAGCCACAAAGGAAGCCCAAGAATACTGGTGTGGGTAGCCTATCCCTTCTCCAGAGGATCTTCCCAACCCAGGAATCAACCTGGGGTCTCCTGCATTGCAGGCAGATTCTTTATAAACTGAGCTATCAGGGAAGCCCTGTGTGGATCTGAAGCCCTGTGTGTATCACAATAAACTGGAAAATTCTTAAAGAGATGGAAATACCAGACCACCTGAACTGCCTCTTGAGAAACCTGTATTCAGGTCAAGAAGCAGTAGTTAGAACCAGACCTGGAACAACAGACTGGTTCCAAATTGGGAAAGGAGTACGTCAAGGCTGTATATTGTCACCCTGTTTATTTAACTTTGTGCAGAGTACATCATGAGAAATGCCAGGCTGAATGAAGCACAAGCTGAAATCAAGATTGCTGGGAGAAATATCAACAACCTCAGATATATCACTCTAATGGCAGAAATAGAAGAGGAACTAAAGGGCCTCGTGATGGGGGTTAAAGAGGAGAGTGAAAAAGCTGGCTTAAAATTCAACGTTCAAAAAATGAAGATCATGGGATTCAGACCCATCACTTTATAGCAAATAGATAGGGAAACAATGGAAACAGAGGCAGATTTTATTTTCTTGGGCTCCAGAATCACTGCAGATGGTGATTGCAGCCATGAAATTCAAAGATGCTTACTCCCTGCAAGAAAAGTTATGGCCAACCTAAACAACATATTAAAAAGCAGAGACATTCCTTTGCCAACAAAGGTCCATCTAGTCAAGGCTATGGTTTTTCCAGTGGTCATGTATGGATGTGAGAGTTGGACTATAAAGAAAGCTGAGCGCCGAAGAATTGATGCTTTTGAACTGTGGTGTTGGAGAAGACTCTTGAGAGTCCCTTGGACTGCAAGGAGATCCAACCAGTCCATCCTAAAGGAAATCAGTCCTGAATATTCATTGGAAGGACTGATGTTGAAGCTGAAATTCCAATACTTTGGCCACCTGATGCAAAGAACAGACTCATTTGAAAAGACCCTGACGCTGGGAAAGATTGAGGGCAGGAGAAGGAGGTAACAAAGAACTAGATCGTTGGATGGCATCACTGACTCAATGGACATGAGTTTGAGTAAACTCCGGGAGTTGATCGATAGAGAGGCCTGGCATGCTGTGGTCCGTGGGGTCAAATGAGTCAGACATGACTGAGTGACTGAACTGAGCAGAACTGAGAATCACTGCGGACAGTGATTGTAACCATGAAATTAAAAGATGCTTGCTCCTTAGAAGAAAAGCTACGACAAATCTAGATAGTATATTACAAAGCAGAGACATCACTTTGCCAACAAAGGTCCGTATAGTCAGAGCTATGGTTTTTCCAGTAGTCATGTATGGATGTGAGAGTTGGATAATAAAGAAGGCTGAGCAGTGAAGAACTGATGCTTTCAAACTGTGGTGCTGGAGAAGACTCTTGAGAGTTCCTTAGAGTGCAAGGAGATCAAACCAGTCAATCCTAAAGGAAATCAGCCCTGAATATTCATTGGAAGGACTGATGCTGAAGCTGAAGCTCCAGTACTTCAGCCACCTGATATGAAGAGCCACCTCATTGGGAAAGGCCTGATGCTGGGAAAGATTGAGGGCAGGAGAAGGAGGTGACAGAGAATTAGATGGTTGGATGGCCTCACCGACTCTATAGACATGAGTTTGAGTAAACTGAGAGCTAGTGAAGGACAGGGGAACCTGGTGTGCTGTAGTCTGTGGGGTTTCAATGAATCAGACAGGAGGTAAGGCCTGGAGAACAACATATTTTAAAAAGGAATTTGGCTGTGTATTATTTTTATTAAAAGGACAAGAATGGGTAAACTTATTGATTGTGATTTAAATAATTTAAAAGTCCAACATTGATATGAAGGATAAGCTTTCTGTTTTGTTTCTTACATTCCTCCGAGTTTGGATTTTTGTTCATGTTGTTAACAAATATGTGATTTAAGAAGATGTAAGAGAAGCTTCACTTTTATGTGAAGCTGTGAATGTTAAGCAGAATCTTCCTCAAGCATCGTCTGCTTATTTCAATCATGTCTGTTCTCATCAATTTGATTGGAATAAGTGGCAGGGTTTTTCCCAGTGTAATCCCCGGGGGTCTACAAATCACAGTTTGCCTGACACACTTATCGACATTAAAAACACTGCCGTGCCTACCACAACTTCTAAGTTGCAGTTATCTTATTTTGCCATGATGTTAGTTTAAATCTGCTTTCCTTCTCCCTCACAGAATTAAAAACATTAAAAATTTTTATGGTGGTAACGTTGGTTTATAACATTACTTAAGTTTCATGTGTGCAATGTTGTATTTCTACCTTTGTATACGCTGGAATGTGTTCAACACTGAAACCTTAGTTTCCCTTTGTCACCGTACAATTGACTCCTTTACCCATTCCATGCTCCGCTTCCTCTCTGGTAACCATCACTCCGTTCTTAGTCTCTAAATGTTTGTTTTTGTTTGGTTTGTTCATTGATTTTCTTTTGGAGTTTGCTTTTTATAATCCACATAGGGAAAAGTGAAAGTGTTGGTTGTTCAGTCATGCCTGACTCTTTGGTACCCCATGGACTGTAGTGCGTCAGGCTCCTCTGTCCATGGAGTTCTCCAGGCAGGAATACTAGAATGGGTTGCCATTTCCTCCTGCAGGGAGTCTTCAAACCGAGGGCTTGAACTCAGGTCCCCTGCATTGCAAGCAGATTCTTTGCCATTTGAACCAGCAGGGCTTTGTCTATATGACTTATGTGACTAGAGTAATATCCTTAAGGTCCACCGTGTCATCACAAATGCAAGATTTCATCTAATTTTATGGCTGAGCAGTATTGCATTGTGTGTGTGTGTGTGTATGTGTATTCTTCAGAAGTAGAATAGCTGGACCACATGATAGTTCTGTGCTTTGTTTTTGAGGAATCTTCCTACTGTTTTCCATAGTGGCTGCATCAGTTTACATTGCTACCAACAGTGTATGGAAGGTTCCCTTTTCTCCACATCTCATAGAATTTTGACCCTGTTGATCATGCTGTGCATTTAGAGAAAACAAAATGACTCAATTATTTTTTTTTTAAGGGGAGCATTAGTTACAAAATTATTTGTCTATTTTTCTTCCCCCAAGCAGTCAAACACCTGACCAGGCCAGTCCAACCTGTTTCTCCAGAAAGATAGGAACTGTCTTAACCGTTATTAGTTTATTCCTCAAAAAAGTATCCTATCATATGTCCTTATATGATTATATTATCATTTTGCTCTGTACATAATTTTTGTTTATTTATATTGGTTAGTTAAAAAAAAGGAAGTGAAAAGAATTTTAAAATATGTTGGTCATACTTCCCTGGTGGTCCAAGCCTGAAAATTCAGTAGACACGAGTTTCACCCCTGATCCTGGAAGATCTCACCCACTGTGCGTCAACTAAGGCTGAACTCTGCAACTGCTGAAGCCCTTGAATCCTAGAGCCAGAACTCGGCAAAAAGAGAAACCACCACAGTGAGAAGCCCGTACACCGCAACAAGAGCAAGCCTGTGTGGGCAGTAATGAAGACCCAGTGCAGGCAAAAATAAGTAAATTAATAAATACATCAGAGAGAGAATCTGATCTAACAAGCATTCAATAATTGGAGATTTTTTTTAAAAATACCGAATTTTTAAGATTATTATTTAATGCATTTTTTTGTTATTGGTCTCTACTTCTCTGGCAAACTTCGTGTCCTTTCCAGCTTTCCATCTTGGTATCTGCTACTTAACACTGTTTCACCTTGTGGGATTTCCCATTCTCTTGTCATTTCATTAGTTTTCTCCTTCTTGTGGCATTTGCTGAATCTTTGTCCCTGTCTCTTTCTATAGATGCCATTCAAAGCTATAGCCTGTCTAAGAAAGAGCAATCACCAGGGCCTTCAAGACACTCCTGTAGACAGGCAGGAATGCTCTCTTGTTCTTTTTAATTTCCATCCTCAGAGAAAAAATTCAGTAGCTTTGTTCTCCACCAGAAGTTTGCTACGGAACAAGGGCTAGGGCAGAGCTTCTGGAATCTTAAGGAGTAACACCCATAGCCTGTGGGCATCATGAAAAGGTCACCAGACATCAGAGAACAAGGAGTTCTGACTCCCTTTGTGACCTCACCAGGGTCTCCTGGTCAATATCTAATGAAACAAAGGCATGGAATAGATAACCTACAAACTGTCCTCCAAGTCTAAATTTTATTATTATTTTCTTCTGACTCACTAGCTGGCCCAGGTAGACTGCATTAATTTCACTTATGAAGCAGGTTACAAGGGCCTTTTACTTATCTCGACCATTTCTGCATTTTCCTGTCATACCAGGAAGCTCTGCCCACCTCTCCCACCTCATCACAGCCAAACTCATCCTTGCTCATCTCACTCTAATCCCACAGACATGTGTTCTTTTCTTTTAACTCAGTAAGACCCTGAAATGCTGCAGAATCTTTGCACTTGCTCTTTCCTCTGGTTCTTTGGCTACTATCGTTCTTTTTCTTCTCATTCTACTAATACAGGACTTGGCATATACGCCGCCTTCTTTGTAGTTATTGCTTGCTCCCTCTGTAAAGACCTACCCTTTCAACCACTTAACCTCTGGCTCCTGGCTGCTTCCCATCACTTTGCTAATTTTATTTCTTTTTTTAAAAAAAAGGTTTTAAAATTTTTATTTTGGGTGTGCTTGGTCTCCGTTTCTCTGGTTGTGATGCGAGAGCTCAGTTGTCCCATGGCATGTGGGATCTTAGTTCCCTGACCCGGGATTGCGTCCCCTGCATTGGAAGGAAGATTCTTAACCACTGGACCGCCACAGTTCAGTTCAGTTCAGTCGCTCAGTCGTGTCCGACTCTTTGCGACCCCATGAATCGCAGCACGCCAGGCCTCCCTGTCCATCACCAACTCCCAGAGTTCACTCAGACTCACGTCCATCGAGTCAGTGATGCCATCCAGCCATCTCATCCTCTGTCGTTCCCTTCTCCTCCTGCCCCCAATCCCTCCCAGCATCAAAGTCTTTTCCAATGAGTCAACTCTTCACATGAGGTGGCCAAAGTACTGGAGTTTCAGCTTCAGCATCATTCCTTCCAAAAAATCCCAGGGCTGATCTCCTTCAGAATGGACTGGTTGGATCTCCTTGCAGTCCAAGGGACTCTCAAGAGTCTTTTCCAACACCACAGTTCAAAAGCATCAATTCTTCAGTGCTCAGCCTTCTTCACAGTCCAACTCTCACATCCATACATGACCACAGGAAAAACCATAGCCTTGACTAGACGGACCTTAGTTGGCAAAGTAATGTCTCTGCTTTTGAATATACTATCTAGTCCCACTAATTTTTCTTCCAGCTTTTATCATAATCTGTAATGATCTTACTGCCTTGTGCTATGTCGCTTCAGTCGTGTCTGACACTTTTGTGACCCTATGGACCATAGCGCTCCAGGCTCCTCTGTGCATGAGACTCTCCAAGCAGGAATACTGGCATGGCCAGCCATTCCCTTCTCCAGGGTATCTTCCTGACCCCGGGATCAAATCCCTGTCTCTTACACTGCCTGCATTGGCAAGTGGGTTCCTTACCACTAGTGCCACCTGCTTCCTTATTTCCTTTTTATTGACTACTTCTAGTCTGCGTGTAAGTACACTAAGGGTAGAAATCTTCTCTGGGTTATTTCTGCTGTATCTCAATGCTTAGAAAAATATATAGCTAGATATCCAAAAAAAACTTCACTGAATAAATAAATTTTCCTGAGTAGATCAAATTGCTCTTGAATAAAGCACATTTAATAAATTACCATGATCCCTCTAAGAATCTTTATCTTCAAGCTGGTGACCTGGGTCAGTGTGTATAGCAGGGTGCTTATTTTGGTTCTCAATTATTTGTCTTTTTTGCTTAGTAATATGTCTTAACACGAGATAAAAGCCAATTAACATGTGCCACCTAAACTCTAGAAAATTGTAATATACTAACTACACTTGACCTTGAATGAAAATTGAAATGTTGTTATTTACTTGATGTGGAAAATATACCCTATGGATTTAATCACTTAAATGTTACTGGTGAAGATTTTTTAATGAATAGTGCTGTTTGTTGCACTAGCATCTAATTAGTGATGCCAGAGGCCTTGGAAAGATAAAACTTTCTTTCTGTGTGTATATTTTTAAGGCTATATTTCAGTGACAATTTCAGCCAACGTTTCTCTCTGGATTTATTTACATATTTTGTATTCAGTATTTTGAGTTCCTGGCATTTAAGTTCCTTAATACTCTGTTTTCTGAGCTTTGCAAGTCAGACAATATGGTAACCATGCCCTCAGAAGCATATGGAACCCCAAATGATCAACATAATCAAAGCTTCCACCAAGTAGGTGGTGTGACTCAAGTCATAAGAGCAGATGGAGTTAAAAAGGGTGGATAATAATATCCTAGAGACTAAGCTAAATAAAGAAAAATAAACTTGCCTCCATGGCCTAGCTAAGATACAAGTGTATTTTATCTTTTATAGAACATATGTGCAAACACACTACAACTACCGTTTGTGCTTTTTCTGGGTTGATATCTAAAATTGCTTTTGGGTTAACTACAGACGCTAGTATGTTACTGTTGTCTTCTGTAAGGGATTCTTGGTAAACAGACAAATGCTTAGGAACCGTCGTGTTACCCTTCACGTCCAGGGTCAGATAACAGTGATTTAACCCAGAGATAAATTTGCTCTTTAGTGTTACGTTCACATGATGCTGATATGTCGTACTTTCAAAATGGACTGTAATGTTTTGTTCAGGAAAGTTGCATTGCTACAAAAATGTCTAAGCCTGGTAGCATAACAAGAGCCTGACATATCAGGGCTTGAATTCCTGATCAGCCTTTTGCTAACATCTTCAGCACATTGTTTAAGACATCTATTATTTTCAGCAAGTTCTGTAGCCCTTATGAAGTTCCTCATCTATAAAATGGGAAGAACATCACAGAATTATTGTGAGAATATTTTGAGAAGTATTGTAAATTCCTGGCATATAGTGCATAAATGATGATTTGTTCCCTCTTTTCTCCTTTCCCTTTCCCTTGCAACTTTGACTTTTGAAAGGGATTTATTCTTCCTAAGAAAATGAAGCTTAATTTTAAAAGCAAAAAAAAAAAAAAATGCACACACGTACATGTATATTGTAATTACTGGTGGTAGCTCTTAGGTATTTTTGCTGTATTAATGAGATCTCCTAGGCATAGAGTATGAGCACTAACAAATATTCCTATAAAAGGAATGCAGGCAGTAGTTCTTGAGTTTTTTTCTCAATAAGCAAGCAACAAATTTTATTATGGATGTACAATCTATAAAATAATAAACTAAATGATATATTAAGGCACAGACTTAGCATACAGGTGCTGACATCTGTACTGTGTCTGTCTGATGCATACCTTCAGTCAAAACAATTTTAAGTAATGTTATAAAAAGAATAAGGAAATCAGATGACTGTGCCAAAAAAGCAACATCGTTAAAGAGTGAGAGAAAATCCAGAACGGGTATACAAAGAAACGTTACAGGACCAGAGGTAGTCAACAGTGGACAAGCGTTTTCTTACAGAATAACACACAACTTGGGTAAACAGACACTCAGTGAAATGCTTGGTAGAATTTATCCTCCTTCATAACTGGGAAATCTCCAAGGCAAGCCTATTTTCCTTTATTTGTTGAGTTTTGATGTGCTTGATAGACTGAATTGTTACTTATACAATTAGTCTTGTTCATACTATTTTACAGTATTGGAGAACGTTAGGAAAACCTCAAATCATGTTTCCAAAAATGGGGTGAAGAATATTATTGAAGAATGGATTTTAGGAATTCTTATAACCATAACTAGGTGCTGTCCAAGGTGCTAGACATACAGCCGTGAATGAGACCATCCCAGACCTCTTTGATCTGTAGTCGAGTGAGACTTACCTCTAGCTACTACAGTGAATCCCACATCAAAGACACTTCCCCCTGAATTTATCCTTGGGTCCTTGTCTCAGGAATATCTGACCTCTATCAGATGAAGTGGGAAGGGTTTCCATAAGACTTTAGGGGGCCTTTTCAGTAAACAATCCTAGAAGAATTCATCATGCATGTAGTATCTCATCCATCAATTAATGATTCCTGGGAAATGTTCCCTCCAGTGACTTTACCATCCATTCCCAAGGTCACATCCTGAGTCTTGTTAGTGTCTCTCTGGGCACATTATGATTTGCATGAGGGATGAATGGGAGCTGAAATCCAGTCTTTGTTATTGTTCTCCAGCTGTGGGTCCTGGCACAGGGCTATGTCTGCTCATGGACAGAAGCACCTTCTAATTTGCCCAAAGGAGTCTTCCACTTACCAAGATGCACCCAGAGGTATACTTCTGCATAGACAGTGATGACTTTTTCTAATTTTTGCAAAGATACTGTGTGAACTGGCAAAATGCCTGCTGGCTTGCACAAGTTCCAATTCTGACTCATAATCTGATGATAAGAAACTATCTCAGTGGCACCTCCAGCTCTTGCATCTCCAGAGCTTGAGTTCTAGAACTTAACTTGTCCTCTGTTCCTATTCTCCTCATGCCAACCCTCTCCACCACAGTATGCCTAACTATTGACTCACCAAGTCTTGTTGATTTAGTGAATACTGAATTTCTTAAATATTATTCTTACCGCCCTCTTTCCATTCTATGCTTTTTCCCAACCCCACATAAACTTCCTTCTGGGTTATTGTAATAGATTTTCTTGATTGCAGCTTCTTTCCCCTGAAATCATTCCCCACATCACCATAAAATCCTAAATGTAAGGTTGCTGTTTGAACTGACTTCACATTTTCTAAAGCAATGTTTTTCCAAGTGTAGTTGATACAACCCTCCACCCCCTCCCCCTCATCAGACAGTACCCGACAAAAATGCAGATTTCTTCACCATATTCGGATCTCCTGAATTACAGTCTCTGGTGTGAGGCATGTTGGGGGTTGGGATGGGATTTAGGATCTGCATTTTAATAACTTCCTTAGGGGATTCTTACAAACTTAGGTTAATTATTGCCTAAAATGAGTCTATACTTTATTAAACAGTTTGTAAGGAAAGTTTCTAGAATTTGGACACAGCGTAGTACATAAAAGAACAATTTATTTTTTTGAGCAGAGAATGAATGGGAAAGAAGTAAAGTATTCTAATGTCAGTTTATATTAGAATAATGAGATATTTGTGGTTTCTTTGAAAATCACAGTCTTGTGATTCCAACTGTTTTGAGAGGATTTGATTCAATCTTCACTCAGGCATAAATTTTGTTTTCCACACCCTTGATGAGTAGTCATCAAGCGCTTTATTTTCAGTGAGGGATCTAGTGCTTCTTAGACGAGTCTCTTCCCGTGTTGGCCATCCACAGTTTGATCATGCATGTGCCTATGTTCATGTGCTTGTCTTCATAAATGACATATGAATGGCATAACAAGTATTAATTCCAAATTATCACGCTTTTTAAAATGATGACGAGCTTTCAAAAATTATTTTTAGGGAACTACTTTACCACTTTATAAAAAAATGGTAAATTCCATTCAAAACATTTGTCAAAATGTTCATAAAAAAATCTAACCTTCAAGTGAAGAACTAGTTTTGGACAAAATAAAGGAGCTGCTAACATCTTGACATTTTCAAAAATAAATGGGTCCTTGCAAGACTATATTTACTTTTATATTCATGCATTTGTTTATTTAAAAAAAATCATTAAGGGACTGAGGTAGATTTTGGCTGTGTAAAAAAGAAATGAGTAAGACTTGGTTACTGCTCACAAACAGATCATAGTCCACAAGGAAAGAAGGATATGGGCATTATGAGGCGTAGCTTAGATGGTAAAGCAGCTGTCTACAATGCAGGAGACCTGGGTTGATCCTTGGGTTGGGAAGATCCCCTGGAGAAGGAAATGGCAGCCTACTGCAGTACTCTTGCCTGGAAAATCCCATGGACCAAGGAGCCTGGTAAGCTACAGTCCATGGGGTCGCAAAGAGTCAGACATGACTGAGCGACTTCACTTTCACTTTCCTTCAAGTTATCCTGAGATGTTCATCAGGTAAATGAAAGCACAGAATCTGGATCAGGAAATCTGAGCAGAGGTAGCTTGTTGTAGAGACGTTATTGTATATAATTATATTTGTGTTTGAAAAATGAGTATATTGTTGGAAAAAGACAGGGCCTAAGATAGTATTTTCAAATATTTATATAAATTATGACTATAGAGGATAATCATATTTGGTGTGCTGCTTCCATGTTTGAGGCAAGCTTTTTCTTCAGTTTGTACACTCAGTTCATATGCTGTGTGTTAGTTGCTCAGTCGTGTCCAACTCTTTGCAACGCCATGTATTGTTGCCCACTGGACTCTGTCAATGGAATTGTCCAGACAAGAATACTGGAGTGGGCTGTCATTTCCTCCTCCAGGGGGTCTTCCCGACCCAGGGATCAAATCCCGGTCTCCTGCATTGCAGGCAGATTCTTTACCGTCTGAGCCACCAGGGAGATGTGTACACTCAATAGATACCACTCTTTCTTAGTTGTTAACAGAACTGAAATCAGAGGAACCTTTGTAAACTGAACTTTCTGTTCATAGCTTTCAACTGTTTTCATCCAATGATAGCGTTTTTATAAAATCTATTTACCAGGGGATTCATTCATTCTGAGGCCAGGAGTTCTTTGGCAGTGGGTTTGGCAGTGGCATCGGGATCTCAGCTCCATCCCTCACCAGCTAGTTACTCTGCTTCTTTGTGCTTCAGTCTTACCATCTGTAAAATAGGATGAATAATATAGTACCTACCTCGCAGGATAGTTGGTAAACTTAGATGAAGCAGTACATGTAAAAAGCCCAGAAAGAGCATGGTGCATAGAAATTTCTCCCGAAGTGCTAACTGTCATCATAAGGCACTGGAAGAGCAGTGGTTGTGGAGTCAGAAAGCCGGACTTGGAGCATCCTCTCAGCAGTGTGCTTGCTCTGTGTTTTGATCACCTCTGCTTCACTGTGTTGGTGCCTGAAAGATGCTTCAACCAGGGCTGTTGGCATGGCTGAACCTAGGACAGCTCACACCAGACAGATGAGACAGAGAGCAGTTCTTTAGTTACACGTACTCACAGTCCGAGGAGGAAGATAGTGCAGTGTAGAGTCACATGGAGTTACTCTTGGGAACAGAATGAACAGTCAGGAACTCTGGGAGGCAGGGTTTGTAGTATCAACAGGATGGGGTGTCTCCTAGCTCTCATGGAAGGATGGAGTCGTCTTGTGTGAATAGTTTTGTGGGTTGACAAGAAACTAAAACCAGCTACTCAGAAAAAAAATCAAGAACTGCGCTTGATCCCTTTGATAAGGAGGGCTGTTTGGCTAGAGGAAGTTTTCTATGGATGCAGAGAGGAGAGGGGAATTTGCAGAGAAACCACTGAAGACTCCCCTGATTTTACCAGATGTCAAGGTGGCATGAGATTGAACCTTAGCTTTGGGTCTTACATTACACTCTGACTCTGAGTAATTCAGCTTCATCTTGTAACTATGTTTCTCTCTCTGTAAAAGAGATATGACTTAAAATTAATGTGTCTTATTAGCTACATATGCCATGAAAATACAGAGTTATTAACTGAATTTATTACTGAATATGATTTAGAAAGTACTGCCTATATTCTGATTACAATGCTCTGAAATAAATACCTTGGTAAACCCCACTGCATAAGTTAAGATTTTACTTACATTCTTACTGAAACTTCTTTTCTTTGTTTTACAGTCAAGGCTTATGTTTCAATATGGAAAATTAATGAGTTTTAGTAAGATTCGTGATAAAATAACTAACATAGCTGTCAAACTTAGCCATATAACTTTAGTAATTGCAGCCCAAGGGCCATGCACTTCTAGAAAAGGGTGAATTTAATGACATTTACCTGTAGATAGCAAACATCAGTTAATGTTTCTGGCTGATCATGCTGGTTTACTTCTCAGATCAATATTTGCAACTGACATATTATGTCAAAGTTATGAAGAGCTCTGTAATTAAGGACATTTCTTATCTCTACTTATCTACTGCTCTTAAACTAAGATTAATATATAATTTTATTTTTTTCTTTTTGGGTACATTTTATTAATGGGAATGAACAGTCAGATGAAAGTTAGAGAATACATACATATATTTAAAAAATTTTTTGCCGTGTGTATTTGAGTGTCTGAGTGTGTTACAAATAGCATATCCTTGATGAATCTACAGACTAGGTATGGGAGGCCAACAGTCTACTTCCCTCTGTGATGTAAATTAGTACCCACATAGAGGCAAGTCTGTGATGGATGGAGTGAGGATGGGAGAAAGGGACTCAACAGAAACCAAGTTCAAAGGATATTATAGGAATCCATCATGGGAGAAGAATTTTCTCGAGCAATGGGTCATACTGGACAACTGAGTTTGAAGGTCAGGGGGGAGTCGTGTTTCTGGGTCAGGTGTGAGGTTACTGACTGATCCTGCTCTTTGTCAGGCCCTTGATAGTTTGTGTACAACCAACACAAACACCTATTGATGAGCTCCTAAATAGGGGTGAACACCTATGGATGGAAAACCTTAAAAGACCAAATCCTGGGAGCCAAACAGCTCTGCGGTACAACCTCTCAAGGAGAGGAGGACCTGGAGAAAAGGGAGCAGCTGGCCGAGAGAGATGGACACCAAGTAGTGGAGAGCAGCCAGCTGGCCACGAGGTGAATGTGAGTAGGCAGATAGCATCGACGGAGATCACGAGACAAGATGAAGTCCTAGCTTCAGGGTGAATGTTAGTGGACAGCTAGCATCGGAGGGAGGCCGGAGGTCAGGACGAAGTCCAAGAGCCTCATAAGGCAGGTCAGTGCGGCCTGTGCTCGGTTGCTCAGTCGTGTCCTGAGAAGGTAGCAACAATCTGGGAAATGTACTGGTGCCCCAGGCAGCCTGGGAAGAAACGCTGGGGAATGGAAGATGGTCTAGGGCAGATGATGGCATTGAGACAGCTCCCGAGGGACCTCGGACCACATGGCGATTTCCTCTTGAGAACTCCTAAAGCCACCAGAGGCAAAAGTGAACCATGAAAGGGGGAGGCTATTTGACACCTTGAAGTTATATGTTTGGAAAGGGTTCAGGCCATCTTTGAGTTTATTAATATAACTGTCCATGGTATTATATTGAGGTGTCCTTAATCTTTCAGACTGTGACTATCAGTTCAGTTCAGTTCAGTCGCTCAGTCTTGTCCGACTCTGCAACCCCCTGAATCGCAGCATGCCAGGCCTCCCTGTCCATAACCAACTCCCAGAGTTCACTCAGATTCACATCCATCGAATCAGTGATGCCATCCACCCATCTCATCTTCTGTCATCCCCTTCTCCTCCTGCCCCCAATCCCTCCCAGCATCCAAGTCTTTTCCAATGAGTTAACTCTTCGCATGAGGTGGCCAAAGTACTGGAGTTTCAGCTTTAGCATCATTCCTTCCAAAGAAATCCCAGGGTTGATCTCCTTCAGAATGGACTGGTTGGATCTCCTTGCAGTCCAAGGGACTCTCAAGAGTCTTCTCCAACACCACAGTTCAAAAGCATCAATTCTTCAGCACTCAGCCTTCTTCACAGTCCAACTCTCACATCCATACATGACCACAGGAAAAACCATAGCCTTGACTAGACGGACCTTAGTTGGCAAAGTAATGTCTCTGCTTTTGAATATGCTGTCTAGTTTGGTCATAACTTTTCTTCCAAGGAGTAAGCATCTTTTAATTTCTTGGCTGCAGTCACCATCTGCAGTGATTTTGGAGCCCCCCAAAATAAAAGTCTGACACTGTTTCCACTGTTTCCCCATCTATTTCCCATGAAGTGATGGGACTGGATGCCATGATCTTCATTTTCTGAATGTTGAGCTTTAAGCCAACCTTTTCCACTCTCCTCTTTCACTTTCATCAAGAGGCTTTTGAGTTCCTCTTCACTTTCTGCCATAAGGATGGTGTCATCTGCATATCTGAGGTTATTGATATTTCTCCCAGCAATCTTGATTCCAGCTTGTGTTTCTTCCAGTCCAGTGTTTCTCATGATGTACTCTGCATATAAGCTAAATAAGCAGGGTGACAGTATACAGCCTTGACATACTCCTTTTCCTATTTGGAACCAGTCTGTTGTTCCATGTCCAGTTCTAACTGTTGCTTCCTGACCTGCATACAGATTTCTCAAGAGGCAGGTTAGGTAGTCTGGTATTCCCATCTCTTTCGGAATTTTCCACAGTTTATTGTGGTCCACACAGTCAAAGGCTTTGGCATAGTCAATAAAGCAGAGATAGATGTTTTTCTGGAACTCTCTTGCTTTTTCCATGATCCAGTGGATGTTGGCAATTTGATCTCTGGTTCCTCTGCCTTTTCTAAAACCAGCTTGAACATCAGGAAGTTCACGGTTCAGGTATTGCTAAAGCCTGGCTTGGAGAATTTTGAGCATTACTTTACTAGCATGTGAGATGAGTGCAATTGTGTGGTAGTTTGAGCATTCTTTTGCATTGCCTTTCTTTGGGATTGGAATGAAAACTGACCTTTTCCAGTCCTGTGGCCACTGCTGAGTTTTCCAAATTTACTGGCATATTGAGTGCAGCACTCTCACAGCATCGTCTTTCAGGATTTGAAAGAGCTCCTGTGGAATTCCATCACCTCTACTAGCTTTGTTCGTAGTGATGCTTTCTAAGGCCCACTTGACTTCACATTCCAGGATGTCTGGCTCTACATGAGTGATCACACCATTGTGATTATCTGGGTCATGAAGATCTTTTTTGTATGGTTCTTCTGTGTATTCTTGCCACCTGTGACTATAAGCAAAGTTAAATTTATTGTGATTTTCAAATTATATTAATAACCCTGAGCTCCTCCCTTGCTTGCAGTTAAGTCTAATGTTGCTTTTCCCAGAAATTCTTCCGATGTTATATCCAAGATGGCAAGGGTGGTAACTGAAAACCAAAGGGCATTCTTCACTAATCTTGTCTTTAATGATATCTGGGAAGTTGGGAGTATTGCTTCCTTTGCCAATGAGGGTTTTTGCTGTTGTTAAGTAGCTCTGTCCACTTCAGTGTCTGTGGCTGTGGGTGAGAAAGGCCCTTCCTTACACTGGTGTTGGGCCTTGCCAGAGGTGCTCCTTCTTATGCTGAATTTGATCTTTTCCAACTTGGCCTTAGTCAAGGCTCACTCAACAGGGTTCAACAACATTGAGTGTCACAGAGAAGGCTCAATACCTTCATCCTAGAAGAACCCCAAGATGTAAATACCTACAACCCCTTGCCAATAACCTAGTCTCACCTTCATACACCAAAGGCTGTGTGTGAGGGACAAATCGATTTCATGCACTTACTAACTCAAGTTCAGATTCTCATTAGGTTTAAGTCCAGTTGTAGACTCCAAAGATAAACATTGGTAAATTGCTTTGGATACATATAATTAAGAAGCACTCTTAAAGTGATTCTTTCAAAGTTAAAATGTTGTCCCTCAGGACAGGGGTCCTTAACCCCCAGTCCTGTTGGGAACCGGCTCGCACAGCAGATGAGTGGCAGGTGAGCAAGTGATGCTTCATCTGTTGCTCCCCAGTGCTCCCTATCTCTAGAATTACCACCTGAACCATCCACCCACCACCTCCTGTCCGTGGAAAAATTGTCTTCCATGAGACCAGTCCTTGTCCCAAAAAGTTGGGGACCACTGCCTAGGGAGAAACTCTAGCTCTGAAACAGAATATGTGCTGATCATTATCAAAAGACATTTCACTAACCTTGAAAAGATAAACTCTTCTGCTTCAACAACTATTTCATGTCCACAGGACTTCAATTAGCATGCCTCTTTGCTCCCTTGTTCACACCGGAGCACAGCTTTAGTTGTAGGAATGTGTTAAAATCACAGCGAACATTGATAGTTAATTCCAGCTTTTAACCAGCCAGATAGCATTGTGAAGAAGTGGTTAAGGCACTCACTGGCTTGGAAGACAGAAAACCTAGGGTGGACTCAATCCTACTGTTTATAAGCTATGTGACTACAGAGAAGTTACTTCATCTCTACGGACATTAATGGAATTGGAGGGTTTGGACAATGGTCCTCAAAATTTATTCTTTGAAATTCTTTTCCATCTCTTAATTTGTAAAGGTACAGCAATGGTATTGTTGGTCACAGATTATTATCTTACATAGTAAAGTAGATTTAATACTAAGGACAACTATAATAGTAATAGTAATAAAGATTTTTTAAATTGAATTATGGTGTTTATGAGGTATATGTTGGTGTATCTGTTTTATGAAATTTAAGTAACTTGTATTTAACAGGAAGTTAAGTAAATTAAATCATGTATCTAGTAGGTAGCTCTTTTTATGTACAGAAAGTGCATGCAGAAAAATACACAAACCAAAGTTCTAGCATGATTTGGACATAAAGAAACTGAAATCTAGATAAAAATGAATTAGGTAATAAGAGAAGAACAGGAATAAATTGGGTAGAAATAGAAACAAAAAGGATCCATAGGTGAAAAATCCCTGGAAAGTTGCTTTATGGTGACAGATGGACTGAATGCCTTCAGGGAAAAAGCAACAAAATTGATTCTTGAGAATAAATGTTGATTTGACAGGAAGTCAGACAAACTAATTATGTGAGTAAGTACATCTATTGTATTTTAAGCAAAGTGGCACCAAAAACAAGCTGGGAAGAAAACTTACTTCAGATAGTTGCTGATGTAACTTGGGGTTTCTCCAGTCCACGGAGATACTCTTATAACCTGGAGAATGACACCTTCTTTCCCAGAAGTTCTCCCACATGTCTCCATTTCTCCCAGGTTTCCTGTTGGAAATCTCAAAGGCATTTTGACCCCCTTCTCTCCTTTGGTTCCTCTGCGTTACTTTCCTTTTTGCTCTTGTGTAAATGCTGAGCATCAGTTGAACAAGGGAAACACAGACCTTGTCTCCTGAAGCTTGCTTTTCTATTGAGGGTTACTTCTGGCTGAGGCTACGAATGCTATGAGAATGATCTTACCAGAGTGGGGTCTTGCTATGGTCAAATTCTGGTAGAATCACTGCCTTATTAATTTTTCTGATGTATAAAAGTCACTGTTTTACCTTTTATACATTCTTTTAAAAAATATTCTTTTCCATTATTACAGGATAGTGAATAGAGTGCCCTGTGCTATACATTAGGACCTTATGGTTTATCTAGTCACTGTTTTACTTTTGAACTAGAGACGATTGTGTATTCTGTGTCCCTATTGTTTTTCCAAGTCAAGGCCAAGTTCCTGATTTCATAATTCTAAGATCTCTATCGGTTGTTTACTCCTTCCCTATTCACAGATCTTAGCCCCAGTTCCATCACTTTGTAGTGCCATCCATCCACCTAATCTATTCCCATCTGACTCATTATTTCTCTCCCCACAACTATTTATTTCATGAGATTCACCAAAGCCACATTTGCTTTATCTCTCTCTTCGGGGGTGTGTGTTTATTTATAGATTTGTTTCTTCTTTTTTGTTTTTTTTTAGTGAACCATTTGAGACTAAATTGCAGACATGATACAGCACCTCTAAATACTTCAGCTGCATCTCTTAAAAATAAGGATGTTCTCCTACACAACCATTATCACATCTAAGAATTTAGCATTGATTTATAATATTATCTAAAATACAGTATATATTCACATTTCTCCAATTTGGGGTGGAAAAAGTCATTTCTCTTTCTTTCCAGAATCCAATCAAAGAATTGTATTGTGTTAAGCTGTTAGTCTCTTTAATATAGGACACTCCTGGACGATGTTTTGTGACACTGGTATTTTTGAAGTATGTACATGAAGTGTTTTGTAGAATATCCTTCTATTTTGATTTGTCTGCTAGTTTCCTTATGATTATGTTCTAGTTAAACCTTTTAGCAAAAATACTGTATAGATAATATGCTGACTTGTTACTTTTTCTTTCTTCATGTTGCTCTCTTGGCTTCAAAGTTCTCCTACTTCTGTTTTGCAAACCCATTTTAGTTAAATTCAGAAAAATTGTTATGTGACCCTCTTACTGTACTAGGTGATCTGGTTGTGTGATGGGAACATGAAGGGTATCCTTCCAGGAAAGCTTTATGATACACACCCTCCAAGGAATCTTTGATTAATACCGTTTCCAGTGATCTTGTCTGCCTGAATTTCTATAGCACTAACAATGGCCTATTAACTGTAAGATTACTATGATTACTTATTTTCAACCTGGTAATATGGTATAATGTGTTAGTATATAATACATTGGTGTGTATGAATGTATTGAACAAGTTTTCTTGTCCAGTAAGACTCTGAGTTCCCTTTAGGCAGATGTATGCCTTTTCCTATTTTTTTCTTCTATTGGTTATAGAACTCAGCACTGTGATAGACCAAAGGCAGTGTCTAAGAAACATTTTTTGAGTTGATTCTGGTAATGGCTTCTTCATTTGAAAGCCTTTTGCCTCTTTTTCAAATAAAGGTAATTCTTAACAGTCTTCTGCATTGAAAAGAAGTTGTGGCATAGATAATACAATAATATATAGCTTTGGAATGCATTACATGACTCTTGAAAAATCATCCTTTTATGTCATCCTTATTATGTTTGCCTAAGACCATGATCACTTTGTGTTCCTTGAGTATACATTTGAACACTGTGGAAAGATAATCAGAAGTGTGTTGAGTGATTCAGATTTTTAAATTAACCGTGGGTGATCATCAAAGCAAATAATCCACACCTGCAAAATTAATCATTTAAACCCTTTGTCTACATGTAAGATTAGATGGTTGAACCGTTATGCTATTCTGTACAGGAATCATTCTTCTCATGGAGCTATTTATCATCTGTCTGTGTATGTTGGTTAACACATTTTCCTTTGGAAATAAAAAAGACAGCACAGAATGCAGAGAGTTATAATATTGTCACATCCATGTTGAACAGAATCCGGTGGGGAGGCTGGTATTTTTATAAAAAGTTCTTAAATTTTGCATTGTGCTTTATTATTCTACATTGGGGGAAAAACATGGTTATAGTCATGGGCCAACTGGATCACTCCAGTTTCCCCAAAGCCCTGATATTGTCTGCCCCATACAGAACTAATCAACTACTAAAAAGTGAAACTTTGATGCTTTACTGTTTGCCTGTTTATTTATTTATTTATTTTGGATCCACCAATGCTCAGAAGCTTTGCATGATGCTCTGAACAGGGAGTTCCATAAAGCCTGTATTTTCTCCCACTTTGTGCATTAGGGGCCAATGTAGGTTACTGTGCCAGGTCTCTTGATTGCTGGCCATCTGGTACAGCCAAGGCCTCTGAGTCTTAGAGCCATAGAGCCCCCAGCATGAATTTACCACCCATTCTGGTATAAAACAACCATTTGGCTAACTTTGATGATTTTTAAACTGTCAACTACCCCCTGGTCTGCCTTGACTGTCACAAATTCATCTGTGGTTTGGTCACTGGGAAATAAGCTTCAAGGTATTTAATCATATGCTTCTGGTTACATACAAACAGTATGTGTTGCATTTGAATTTCTGGAGCTTAATCAAGGAGCAAGTGTGAAAATATTCTATATGGATATTCAGAATGGGTCAAAATAGCCTTGTTGAGTTATTTTAGTAATAAGTTAGATGTGGTTTTAAGAACAGTGAGTCCATGGATTGTAATTAGAAGAGTTTAATATTCACAAGGATGGAGTGTCATAATTTCTAAAGGATTGCCATCATACTTATGCCTAATAAACATGTTCTCCATGAATATGTTAAGGCGATATTAATTTACTAAACAAGATGGTGATTATAAGCAACAATTAATTAAAATGATTTCAAAGACTTCTGCAAACAAAGCACATTGTATAAACAAACCTTTGAATTAGAATGGGTCCATAGGCCTAGATATGTCAAAAAATGTGATCATATCTAAAATTTCTCACACTAGAAAAAGAAAAACATCATTCATCTTAAACCTTTTTTAAAGCCTCTAAAACTTCTTGCCATTGGGTACCATCCTTTTTTCCTCAGTTCCACTGAGATATAGTTAACATACATCACTGTATGATTTTTAAGTATGCAGCATAAAGGTTTGACTCATATATATATATATGTATTATGTACATAGTGAAATTATTACCCCAATACATTTGGTTAACATTGTTTCTAAAGATACAATACAAGGAAATAAAAGAAATGAGAACTTTTAGGATTTAATCTCTTAATATCTCATACACAACTGTGTGTGTGTGTGTGTGTGTTGCTTAGACACGTCTGACTCTTTGTGACTCCATGGACTGTAGCCCGCCAGGCTCTTCTGTCCATGGAATTCTCCAGGCAAGAATACTGGTGTGGGTTGCCATTTCCTTTTCCAGGGGATCTTCCTGACCCAGGGATTGAACCTCGGTCTCCTGCATTACAGGCAGATATTCTTTACTATACAACAGTGGTAACTATAATTATCATCTTGTGCATTACATCTCTAGTACTTATGTATCTTTTATTGGAAGTTTGTATCTCTTGACCACCTTCTTCCAGTTCCTTCTCCTTCCACCCCCATCTCTGATAACCACAAATCTGATCTTTTTTGCATAATTGGCTGAATCCTTACCCTAATAAATCTGAGAAAGATTTATGGAAATCTTATGGATTTGTCAAATATTCAGCAAGTTTATAGGTTAGATATAAACACATATACCAAACTGATATAAATAACTGTGAATTATTTTTAAAATCTACCCTGGGGGATATATATAGATTTTTTTTCCTCTCTATGGGGCACACTGATATGGATGCTTAGCATTAAAAATATGTATTCAGGCATTTATTTTGTGAGGTAATTAGTGACTTTTAGTTCCCTAAACTCATCTTTTCTCTACAAAAAGTACTATGTATGAGAATTTGAGTATCTAATATTTAAGCTACTCTAAGTAGCACAACGACTGTTAAAAATGGAAGAGATCTTCAAAAGCAACTGGCAGAAAGTCTTTATTTTATAGGTGAGGAAACTCAGGACTCAGTAGCTGAAAGAATTTGTCCAGGATTTTAACAGAGACAGAGTTGAGATTTGAACTACACATAGACTTCCCTGGAGGCTCAGGCGGTAAAGAATCTGCCTGCAATGCAGGAGACCTGGGTTCAATCCCCTGGATTGGGAAGATTCCATGGAGAAGGGAATGCAGCCCACTCCAGTATTCTTGACTGGAGAATCCCATGGACAGAGGAGCCTGACAGGCTACAGTCCATGGGATGGCAAGGGTTAGATGTGACTGAGTGACTAACACTTTGACTTTTGACTTCCTATTTCTTATTATTCTTCCCAGATTCCAAGAGAAAGCAGAATATTTTAAATAATGTTGTGGTTACTGAGGACTACCTCAGTAAGCTTGTCTCAGCAAGGAGACAAGTAAGAGGTTACCAAAACCAAGCTGTCACTTTCGAACTTGGCTTATAATATCTTTTCTTGCTTCCTACCCTTTGTTGTACTATGGATAACGGTATTTCTTCAGGCTTGAAATAATTTATTTTTCTTTGCTATTTTAAATTCAGTGGAATGTAAGAATGTATTTATTATTGATACAAACTTTTTATTTAAAGATTTATTTATAGTTATCTATAACTTTAATATTAGTCAAAATACTGCAAAGGATATTTAATTCATTCCAATAAGGATGAATTGAATGATTTTCCTCTATGAGAAGCTTGTGTGTTAGTTGCTCAGTTGTGTCCGACTCTTTGTGACCCCATGGACTGTAGCCCTTCAGACTCTTCTGTCCTTGGAATTCTCCAGGCAAGAAACTGGAGTGGGTTGTCATTTCCTTCTTCAATGGGAAGCTTGCAATCTACTTATAAATAGATATTAAACATATTTGTAAATGGCAATATGTTTAGATCATTCTTCCCTTTCTTTCATCAACCACACTCAATCTGTCACCAAACTCTGTGGATTTTTACCTCTTAGGTAAGTGGCAATATATACCCTCCTCCTTCCCCTTCCCTCTAAACTGCTCTAATTCAGGCTGTATCACCTCTGGGCTGACTTTTGCCACAACTTTTTAACTGTCCACCAATCTCTTTCCTTCTCTCTTAATCCCATGCAGTCCAGCTTCTTATCATCGTCAAATGATTTTTTGAAAAATTTTGCAGTCACTGCACGGCTTAAAATCTGTCCGTTGCTCCCATTGTTGAGTGGCTGAAGTTCTAGCCCCATTGCGTCCACTCACAGCATCCTTTGCTTCTTTATCTCCCTGTTCTACATTTCCCCCCAGTCTGATCCTCAGTACCTAAGGCACCAGCTGCGCACTCCATGTCTCTGTTCCTGTGACCTCTTGGACTTTCTTTCCAGTTCCACCTCCTCCTCACTCCCAACCAAGGAAGCCAGCAAATGCCTTCATCTTTAAGATGTGTATCTTCTCTCTACTCCCTTGATCGATTGCATTCTTATTTGTTACATTTGATTCTCAATATGAATAAATTCAGGAACGTGTTTTTTGGCCATGTATCCTCATCATCTTGTATTTGGAGAAGCTCAAATACAGTGGGTCTTCATTATTCATGGATTCCTTTTTGAGAATTCGCCTACTCACTAGAATTTCTTTGAAACTGCAAAACAAATGCTTTCGTGATCATTCACAGATATGCACAGAATGGGAAGATTCTGAGTTGTTTGAAGTACACTTCCCCAGCTGGTTTGACACTGCCTTCTTGTTTTAGTTCTCATACTGTAAACTCATGTCCTTTTAACAGTCTATCTAGTGCCATCCTTTTCATATTTTTGTGCATTTCATCGACAATTCTGCTTTTTAAAATGCAACCCAAAACATAATGATAAAGTGCCTCATGGGGAAAATATGTATATTAAAGAAGTTCAAACAGGGTCTATAATACTGTTGGCTGTGAATTCATATGTCAATAAATCAAGAATATAAATTAAAATGAGGTGGCTTTAAACAGAAACACACATTAACCAAAGTTATGTGTTGATTGGTTGAAAATGTTGTGCCCAGGAGCTGGCAGGAACTTAACCCTGTATTTTACCTAGCAGCAGTGATTGAATATACACGATTTCAGTGTTTGCAATGACTATACAGAACTACTGTGAATAATGAGAGCTCTCTGTAGATATTTGGTGGAAGGTCAGATGAGTAAATGAGAACCATTCATAGCTCTCCTCCCTTCCAGTTTAGTGGTTCATGAGAAGATCAGTTTCATTCTAACAGTCTCAATGAGGAAACCAGCTGAAACTCCTTTTTGCAAATATTGATAGTCACTTTACCCTTTCCTCAGATTGAGTAACACAACACACTTGTGAATTAACATGGTGCATGGAAAGAGAAAGGAACCAGGCACTGAAGATCTAGTTTAAGCCCTGCCCTGCGTCTCTTCCCTTGGATAAATCATTCTTTAAGATTATTTGATCATTCATAAAATGGATGTGAATAATATCTGCCCTACCCTGCTTACCCTATTGTGGAGAAGAAGGAGAAAAGAATGAGATAACGATGTGTAATTTCAACTATGCTGCATAAACTTGAAGATACATTATTACCATATATTCACTGCTTGACGGGAATGAATCCAGTCTTTGCTGCAGCAACTGCTTTTCTAACTTTGCCCACCCCCAACCCCCTTTGTTATTCTTTTTCCTGGCATCTTGTTTTGTTTTGTTTTTTTTTTTTTGGTGGGGGGGGGGTGTGTGTGCCTATGTTGTGCAAGCATGCAGGATCTTAGTTCCCTGACCAGGGATCAAACTCACGCCCCCCACTCCTTTAGAAGATGGAATCTTAACCACTGGACTGCCAGGGATGCCCCCTTTCTGGCGTCTTTATTCATACTCTCTACTTAAGAAGAAAGACTGCCTTCATAGAAACCGTCCTTCATTAAGCATTTTGTGCGGTATATACAATATACTTCAGTTCATACTTACAGGCCAACTTTGCCTTACAGATTTCCACTGGGGCACTCCTGTTAACTTATCCTTTGACTTGAGTCCAGCCACACAAGAAAGGACAGACTGGTTCACTGATTCATTCAATAAGTAGTTATTGAGCATCTCCTCTGTGCCAGGCAGGATGATCAGAGATGGATTTGGAATGATGAGCAGGGAGAGAGTGATGCCACTGTCCTGATCCACAAGGGGTGGACTCTCAACAGTTAGCCGTGATAATAAAACAAATGGGAAGTAGACGAGAGAAATGACACCTTACCTAGAGATGGGCTTGAAGGAAGTCGTGGTGTCCTGAAGAAGTGACCCATGATCTGACATCCAGAGTATTTCGTGGGAGCTAACTTGATGAATGAAGTGGGAATGGAGAGAGGCGAGAGTTTTGAGGGTCTCAGAGGAGTGTACAGCCTGTGCCAAGGCCCAGTGGCAGGACGGAATGTGACATATTTAAGGAACTGAAAGTAACTTGTGCAGCCAAACAGCAGTAAGGACGTGGGAGCTTGGTAGGTGGAGAAGTAGCTGCACATAAGGGAGCAAGCGGATCCTCAGGGTCTCAAAGGCAGGCTTTGGTCCTTATCTTACAAGCTGTGGGAAGCCATTCAGGGGATTTAAACATGGGACTTCCATATATTTGGATTCTGAAAGGATCCCTCAGCCTCCAGATGAAGAATGGATCTTAGAGGGGTAGAAGTAACCTAGAGGTGACCTGGGTAAACTCACATAGGAAGTTATTGTAATTATCTGGGAAAATACTAAATGTAAGAAGATTTGCTTTAAAACTTATAATTTAAAAAGCAAATGGTTCAAATAAAGTTAAATTTCTTGCCTTTAGTTTGAAAAGCTGAGTTAATAATTATTGCCTTCATACTGATGGCATAAATTTTTAAATAATGCTCATAGCCAAATAGGTATATTTGGTAACACCTAAAGTATAGAATGATACTGTATATAAAGACTCTGATGCTGGGAGGGATTGGGGGCAGGAGGAGAAGGGGATGACAGAGGATGAGATGGCTGGATGGCATCACGGACTCGATGGACGTGAGTTTGAGTGAACTCCGGGAGTTGGTGATGGACAGGGAGGCCTGGCGTGCTGTGATTCATGGGGTCACAAAGAGTCGGACATGACTGAGTGACTGAACTAACTAAAGTATATAAAAAAGGTTGCTTGCTTGCCAGTAAAATTCTTGAAGTGGAGTGAAGTGAAAGTTGTTCAGTCGTGTCCAACTCTTTGCGACCCCATGGGCTTCACTTTTTAAAGATAGAAAAGCTAAGAACTTAAGAATTTAAAACGAGGGGCTTTGCTTGGTTGTGATAGTGAACATTTGAGGTTACTCTTTTGGAAAAAGAACTCAGGCTGCAGAACCTGTGATCAAGAAGGGAGATGGGCTTGTTTAGAGAAACAGCAAGAATCAAATTTCTTGTCATCTCATAAAATGTTAGTAGTGAACTTCCAAGTTAAAAATAATTTTTTAGGGTTGAGTTGAGGAAAATGAGCCAGCCAGAGTTTTAAACAGACCAAGATATCTTCTTAGTGGATGAAGAAGCAGGTTAGCGTTCCAGATGCTGGTAACTGTTTTGAGCCCCTGACGCCAGAAAATTGTTCAGTAAAGAAATAATTGTGGGGAAGGAATGATCTCAGTCCTATGTCCTATGAAATTTGCTGTTGTTGTTTAGTTACTAAGTCGTGTCCGACTCATTGTGACCCCATGGACTGTAGCCCTCCAGGCTCCTCTGTCCATGGGATTTCTCAGGCAAGAATGCTGAAGTGGGTTGCCGTTTCCTTCTCCTGGGGATCTTCCCAACCCCAGGATTGAACTCATGTCTTGTGCTTGACAGGTGGATTCTTTACCACTGAGCCACCTGGGAAGCCCATGAAATTTTTTATAATGTATCCATTTTAAATGATTGAGCACATAAAGAAAAACATGCTTTTTCCCACTATGTTCAGCCTCTCTTGGCAGATTGCAATCTCTGTGCTCTCTTAGCTTCCTCTCTCTACTGTCTGCACAGAGAAAGCAGGTAAATCAGATGTCTGGTTGTAGCTGTGGCTCCTTCATTGCTTGCAATTCTCCACAGCTCTTCTTGTGGTCCTTAATGCCTACTGAGGGGAGTGCTTTAGTTGAAGACAGGCTGAGCCTAGATTTCTTCTAGAATGCAGTGGTCACGGCTGTTAATGAAGAGTTCAGTAGTGTTTAGGGCTCAAAGTCTTGGAATAAGGGGCTATAGCCCCTTTTTCAGGATCTACTAAGGGATTAAGCTTCTCTTCCAGTCTTAACTCCTATCTTACTCTCATTTTAACTCTCTTGACAAGGGAGGGGCTCCTCTGTCTTTGTAGCCTCAGTTTTAAATCAGCATGTTGTCATTTTTGTAAAGCTATGCCTGAAGTTTGATAAATTAACTTAAAAGGTGATACCATGCATATCTGGTATAAATATGGTTTTGTAGAAAATTGTATAATCCTCACTGTTAGACATGAAGAAAGGGATGAATATAGCTCTTTGCCAATAATCGTTGTAATAAAGCGCTTAGAGTGTGATCCTATTATTTGAATTTTCCTTGCCTTACTGTGCATTGTTTAGTACTACGCTACAGAATATTATGAGAATACTGCAAGCTCAAACTCATGTTTGCACAAAGTGAGGCTTAGATCTTTGAAAGAAAATCATACATTAAGGTGAGAGAACTGTAATATCGAACACTCAGACTCGTTCAGTATTATATACTGTGTGAAAACTAGGACCTATTTTATCATTTTGTTTTGCTAACTGCAGAAAAAAAATTAAGTGGTGGATGTGACAAAAACATTAAAATATCACTTTGTCTTCCTAGTTATCCTAAGAAGATCTTTCTATTATGTCTTCCTTTGTTCATTTATTGCTTTGTGGTCTTCTCGAAAGGAAAGCTTTTGGCTGACGCACTCATATAATTTGGAAGATTTCTGTTTGTTCCAGAGGATATTGGAGAGACTCTATTCCTTTTTCCAGCATCTGACTTTAAAGATAAATTGTGTTTTTGTAATAATAACAGTATTGTAGAATTTTTATAGTACTTCTGGAGAACAACAAAGAGGGGTATTTATTAGCATCCGCGTGAAGTCTCTAGCAACTGTAATCATTCCCTATTTTGTAAAAAGAAACAAACTAGTTAGGTCAGATTTATCTCTAACAGCAGACTAAAATCCATTCTCATTTCTAAGTAGGTGGCCTTGTGCTGAGTCTGCTCTCATAATATGAATATGTTTTCTCTGTTTCTTTGGGGTCGCATATGACTCTTTCCTTCCAGCGTGTGTCAAACTACCCTCATCACCACAGTAACAGAAAGCATTTAGGGATAAGACTTCGTATACTGACTTAGGTAGTGACTTCCACCTCCTGGGCTTTACCCCAATGTGCCTGTTCACACTGCTATCACGGCACCTACCTCATTCAAACCACATTTTTCTATCTGTCTTGACCCCTGCTCTCCCCAGGTCTCAACAGTGTTGACTGCTTGAAGACAAGATTTTTAAAATATTTGCTTGTTTACTTGTAGTATTTTTTAAAATACTCTGCCCTAGGCACACTGTCTTGGGCACAGTAAACACTGGATGAATATCTAGTGAAGGAGGGCCATAAAGGAGAGAAGGAAAAAGGGAGCGAAAGAGAGAAGGGAAGGAGAAAGAAAGGAAGAAAAGTAGGGAAGAGGTATAGAAACGACAAAAGGATGGACTAGTCTGCCACTTCCTGGCTATGGGATTGTTTGCCTGAGCCTCTGTTTTTCTATCTGTAAAGTGGGGGTAATGATATTACCTACCTTTGGTGGTTGTTCAGGGAATACACGCGAGAACCTTTTTAGAATATGCAATATGGTTCATTGTTTTCTTTCCAAACTTTCCCTTTGAAAAATCCTATACTTCCTCTAGAAGTTTTTCCAAATGTGTCCCGCCCAGCCCAGTTTGGAAATTCCAAGACTTCAGCATGTAGATACATAGGTTATACATTAGACTAAACTTGATGTTCTCTTAATGGTGTCCTTCTGATCTTTCCAAGAGGGCCGTGTGGTATGCTGGAGCCACCTTTTCCCATCTCCTGAACAGTGACATCCTATTGGTAAATTGAAATCGGCTTAGAGACTGACCAATGTTTTCCTCCCAGACACAGGATGTTAGACACTTGCCAGCACAGCACTGCCCTAATCCTTCCTGCCTCCGTCTTACAGGTGGTCCTTGGGCACGGGCAATGGGTGTCCTATTTGTGACTGTCTCGTATGATAATTCAATACGTGTAAATGTCGCCAGCAATGATCTGACAGTAACAATTAAAAATGAAATAAATGTATGGCAAAGATGAAGCCTAGGAATTCAAGGAGAAATATGTTACCCCAAGTCTCAGAAATATCTGCCTTTTTAGACTGGACAAAGCATGTTGTAGAATTATTAAGGACACCTGTAATACTATTACTGTATTATTAAATTTTTTTAATATCTTGAGTTTTTGATCCACTCATTCTCTTGAATAATCCATTTTTGTCTATCTTAGTACTTTACATTTTAACAAAGGCTAACTCAACCATTTGGAGAAGAAAATGGCAACCCACTCCAGTGCCCTTGCCTGGAGAATCCCAGGGACGGGGGAGCCTGGTGGGCTGCCATCTATGGGGTCACGCAGAGTCGGATGCGACTGAAGTGACTTAGCAGCAGCAGCAGTAACTCAACCATTGTTAACATGCATGTGATCAGTTCATGTTTTTGACCCACCAAAATGAATTGTTAAAAAACATCTTTTACATTTCAATTTATTTGCAGATAAGAGTTTTATTGCTTCTCCTACAAAAAGATAGATGGATTGTTTATTCTTTTTTATCCCTTGAGGGCCTTTCAACCATAGAAAAGTAGTGGGCGGATTGCTAAAGAATCCTGAAAATTTCCTGCCTATCGAAACAAACAAATAAAACATAAAAAAATCCACTAAATTCATTGTCCTTATACATATAATACGTTAGGGTTTACATAGGGCCTACACAGAACTGCATTGATACCACACATATTAATCACTTAGCAAGTGTCAGTTTTTGAGCAAAGGCTTTACATATTCTATTATCATTTTATCCTCACAACAAGCTTGGGAGAGTTCTACAGCAGGTATCATTATCTCCCCCATTTTACAGATGAGAAACTGAGGCTTATGGCTATTATGATTTGCTAAGAAATCTAGTTACTAGATTTACAAAATTACTAGACATTCCTTTGCTGCTGTACATGGAACTGAATTATGGGTTCTGAGGATTCTCTGATTCTTTCCAATTGTGTGGACTTGAGCAAGCTGCGACGCCTATCTTTCACTTTTCTTACTGTGTGATGAGGCTAGTCTACCTGGTGGACTTACGTGACTGTTGAGTGTAACACCATGTGTGCAAAGCTCATTACTTGGAAGTGTTGCCCATGTGCTTTCTACTCTAGTTCTTATCACGGCTGCTAAGATAAGGACGCTTTCTAAGAGTGGCCTTCCTTTCTCATTTAGGTTCTTAACTATTCATTTTTTTAAAAAGTTTTTAATTAATAGGAAGAAAGTCAGGCTGCTATAGTAATGCTGTTGTGTTGTGTTCCACATTTTGGAAACACACCCTAAGGTGAGCCCCAGTGAGTCATGCCCTTGTAAAATCCACCAGCCTTGAACAGTGAATAGAAGTTGTGAATTGCTTCTAGCAAAAAAAGATTTGACAAATGTGATGAGTTATCCCTCCTGTGGAGATGTTTTGTTATAGAATTCTTTGTCTCAGTGGATAAGAACATCAGATTCTCCGGCGGCTGGCCCTGAGAGAGTAAGGTGTTGTGTAGTGAGAAACCAACAGAGAAGATCATGTGGCATGGAGCTGCAGACAGCCTCTAGGGCAAGATGGTGACTTCCAGATGACATCCAGCAAGTACTGGCTATTCATTGCCATGTGAGCTTGGGTGAGGACCCCATGCTCCAGAAAGGCATACAGACTGGCTGATACCGTGATTACAGCCTTGTGAAAATTTAAGCAAAGGACCCAACAGCCTGTACCAAAACTGTGTTATTTTAAGCCACATCTATTACCGTATTTGTGGTACTTTGTTATGTAGCAGTTGATAAGAAATATATACATCTATTCAAGTTTCTGAATACCTGGCAAACTGATTCATTTTTGCCACTTTAGCATTAGACCTTAAATTATATCTTAAATTTTATTTGTAATTGGAGCAAAATAAAAGCTAGTTTTTAAATTGTCAGAGGGCTAGTAAATTTTCACTACTGACATATTTAAAATGACCTAGAACAGAAACTTTTCAGCTCCTAGAGATGTTAGTCTAAACCTTTTCTTTTGTAGATGAGAAAACTGAATCACCTTTACACTGCATTCCATTGCCTCTGTGCATTTTGAAGTTTTCACTGAGATTTTTTTATAATAACCTTTATATTATTTATTTACAGAAATGAAGAAATGCCCGAAGTTGCCTTGTACAAATACAAAGAACTTTAATGTTAGCTCTCCCCATTATAGACAATCACTAAAGGTTGCCAGAGTGGAGGTAAGCAGAGACATATCTGAGGATCATCCATATTCACCGCCTGGTGCCAGTGGTCACGGCATTCCTCTTCTCATGAGCTATCAGCACATCAGCTTCTGATTTCGGATTGGGAGACCAATGAATAATAAGTTTATCTGGTGTGTACTGCAGAGGATGCAATGTTTAGTTGAGCTGTTGACTCCTTATGCCTGTAGAATAAGTAAGAACTCTATACCGTGCTCGGTAAAGTCTTCCTTCACCTTCTTTCCAAGGAATACTGGCCATAAATATCCACCTCTGGGTTTTGTTCTCTCAACTCACTACAAATTTAAACTCTGCTCTTCCTTGAGACAGGGAAGCTCAAGTCCTCCATTGCTGCCTCTGCTCATCTCAGCACACTGGCATGTTCCATTTGATTTGGTAGTGCTGAAATCAAACACACACACACACACACACACACACACACACACACACACACATGCACTTTTTACTCTTGGCTCCCGAAATAGACTATAAATATCTCAGGTTTACAGAAGAGTGCCATACACCAGTTTTTATCCCCCACAGTATCTAGTAATGTGACTTCATAGGTATTAATTTGATGTTTGTTAACTGATTAATTAATTAATTGGTTAGTGTGGATAGGAAGTGGGTAATGGATATAATTAGAGGGCTGATAACAGGAACGCATCACAGTTGACAGGAAGTAGGAAGTTGCTAATAGCTGTAATTAGAGACCTAATAACAGGAGCATATCAGGAAGGGATGCAATAAGGAGACGAGGCCACAGGGAAGAACAGACAAGAGAAGAGACCTTCAGGCTGAAGGGCTGAAGAAATATCCCATCA
This sequence comes from Budorcas taxicolor, assembly GCF_023091745.1. Taxonomy (NCBI): domain Eukaryota; kingdom Metazoa; phylum Chordata; class Mammalia; order Artiodactyla; family Bovidae; genus Budorcas; species Budorcas taxicolor. The sequence goes on from NC_068921.1 coordinate 73,858,408, forward strand.
GTGGTGCAGGGCTTTGTTATTTTGGAATTTGGAGAGTAGCATAATTCTCTCACAATCTCTGGAGCAGAAAAGATATGTTGTGGTTTACATCTGATTTGTTTCTTCCCTCATATCTATCTATATGTATCTATGTATCTAGATATGTACCATTGGGTTGAAAGAGTCAGACATGACTTAGAGACTAAAGCACCACGACATACACCTGTATATCTGCCTATTTATCTATCGATCACTGTGATGACTTTGCTTCTTGGAAGGAAAGCTATGACAAAACTAGACGGTATATTAAAAAGCAAAGACATTACTTTGCTGACAAAGTTCAGTTCAGTTGCTCAGTCGTGTCTGACTCTTTGTGACCCCATGAATCCCAGCACGCCAGGCCTCCCTATCCATCACCAACTCCCGGAGTTTACCCAAACTTATGTCCATTGAGTTGGTGATGCCATCCAGCCATCTCATCCTCTGTTGTCCCCTTCTCCTCCTGCCCACCATCCCTCCCAGAATCAGGGTCTTTTCCAATGAGTCAACTCTTCACATGAGGTGGCCAAAGTATTGGAGTTTCAGTTTCAGCATCAGTCTTTCCAATGAATATTCAGGACTGATTTCCTTTAGGATTGACTGGTTTGATCTCCTTGCAGTCCAAGGGACTCTCAAGAGAAAACTGATAACTTTCCCAGAACTGTGTCCGTCTGTCCTGCCCCTACAAGTTGATAGTGCCTGAATGTACTCAATGAATCTTGATAAAAATTGTCCTGTTTCCTATATCTTTATTTGTTAAGTGTTATAGTTGTCATGGGGCTACCTAGGCGGCTCAGTGGTAAAGAATCTGCCTGCCAGTGCAAGAGACACAGGCAACGTGGGTCCTCCCTGGGTCAGGAGGATCCTCTGGAGGAGGAAATGGTAACCCACTCCAGTATTCTTGCCTGGGAAATCCCATGAACAGAGGAGCCTGGTGGGCTACAGCCCACGGATTTGCAAAGAGTCCAGCAGGACTGAGGGAGCAAGCATGCACACACGCACGTCGTTGTCATATGCATATGCATTCGTGGATCAGAGATACTCCATAATGACCTTTTATTTACCACATCAGTTCAGTTCAGTCGCTCAGTCGTGTCCGACTCTTTGCGACCCCATGAATCGCAGCACGCCAGGCCTCCCTGTCTATCACCGACTCCCGGAGCTCACTCAGACTCATGTCCATCGAGTCAGTGATGCCATCCAGCCATCTCATCCTCTGTCGTCCCCTTCTCCTCCTGCCCCCAATCCCTCCCAGCATCAGAGTCTCTTCCAATGAGTCAACTCTTCGCATGAGGTGGCCAAAGTACTGGAGTTTCAGCTTTAGCATCATTCCTTCCAAAGAAATCCCAGGGCTGATCTCCTTCAGGATGGACTGGATGGATCTCCTTGCAGTCCAAGGGACTCTGAAGAGTCTTCTTCAACACCTCAGTTCAAAAGCATCAATTCTTCGGCGCTCAGCCTTCTTCACAGTCCAACTCTCACATCCATACATGACCACAGGAAAAACCCCAACCTTGACTAGACGGACCTTAGTCGGCAAAGTAATGTCTCTGCTTTTCAGTATGCTATCTAGGTTGACCATAACTTTTCTTCCAAGGAGTAGGCGTCTTTTAATTTCATGGCTGCAGTGTAATAAAAATTCAGTAGTTCATGAATTAAAGAGCTCATTGACCCAGACTCTGAACTGTTTAGGAGTCTTTAGAGCTGATGCAGGATATGTTTAGACTTACTAACTGTCTATATAAGATGTGATGGATGTACCACCTCATTAGTCCATCAGGTTATCATCAGTGTAATGGGGATACCAATAGCATTTACCTCTTAAGAGTGTTAGGTGGATTAAGTAAGATAATGTATGTAAACTGCTTTGAACAGACTGGGATGTATTCGTTCTATGTAAGTTTTTGTTGTTGTTTTTGTTCAGTTTCTCAGTCGTGTCTGACTCTTTGCGACCCCATGATCTGCAGCACACCAGGCTTCCCTGTCCTTCCCTATATCCCAACATTTGCACAAACTCATGTCCATTGAATTGGTGATGCCATCCAACCATCTCATCCCCTTTCATCCCCTTCTCTTCCTGCTTTCAGTCTTTCCCAGCATCAGGGTCTTTTCCAATGAGTTGGCTATTTGTATCAGGTGGCCAAAGTATTGGAGTTTCAGCAGCAGTCCTTCTAATGAATATTCAGGGTTGATTTCCTTTAGGATTGACTGGTTTGAGCTCCTTGCAATCCAAGGGACTGTCAAGTGTTTTCTCCAGCACCACAATTCGAAAGCATCAATTCTTCGGCTCAGCACTCTTTATGGTCCAGTTCTCCCATCTGTACATGAGTACTGGAAAAACCACAGCTTTGACTAGGTGAGTTGACATGGTCAGTGTAGATATGACATCATTTTTAGATCTGTATTTGTTTATTGAGGAATACTTTACATTGATAAATAGATAATTTTATATGTGCAGTTTGATGACTTTTGATAACTATGTGCAGGTGTGTTCAGTTGGTCGGTCCTGTCCAACTCTTTGTGACCCCCTGGACTGTAGCCCACCAGGTTACCTTTGTTCCTGGGATTTTTCCAGGTGAGAATACTGGAGTGGGTTGTCGTTTCTTACTCTGATTGACAACTGGGTACATTCATATAATTCACAGTCTAATTAAGATATAGAATTTCTATCATTCCAGAAAGTTCCTTGTGGACCCTTTGCAGATAATCACATTTCCCAGAAAACAAAATCATTCTAATTTCTATTAGTTTTCTCTATCATAGTACATCATATGAGTGGAATCACAGAATATGTACTCCTTTGTGTCTTGCTGCTTTTCTGCATTATATATAGTTTTGGATTTTTCTGGGCTGTTTTATTTATTTATTTATAGTTGACCTATAATATTAAATTAATTTCAAGTATACAGCATAGTGATTCAGTATTTTTACAGGTTATTCTCCATTAAAATTTATTGCAAGAATATATTGTATAGCACAGTGAATTATAGCCATTATCTTACATTACATTTTTGACATTCACTTGTGTTGTTACATATACTGAGTGGCATTTCTTTATATGAAGATATAATTTGTCTATCCATTCTTCTATTGCTGAATATTTGAGTTTCCAGTTTGAGGGCTCTTAATGAAGTTTCAGTGTATATTCTTATATGCATCTTTTGTGGATATATGTTCATATATTCATATATCACATGTTCTTTCAAGAGGTATCTTCATTTCTCTTATAACACCTAGGAATGGAATCACTGAATTGCAGGGGAGACACATGTGAACTCTTAAAGAAACTAACCTTTTCTAAAATGGTTTTTACCATTTTCATATTCTTAGCAGAAGTGTGTGATTCCCAGTTGTTCCAAGTCTTTACTGACCTCCGTCTGTCATTTCAGCCATCCTCATGGCTGTGAAGAGGCTCTCGGTTATAGTTTTCTTTTTTATAAATTGATTAGAATTGGAGTACAGTTGGTTTACAGTGCTGTTAGTTTCTACTATACAGTAAAGTGAATCATATATCCCCTCTTCTTTGGAATTCTTTTCGATTTAGGTCATCACAAAGCATCCAGTGGAGCTCTCTGAGCTATACACTAGCTTCTCATTAGTTGTCTAATTTATACATAGTATCAATACTGTGTGGCCAGTCCCAATCCCACATTTCATCCCACCTCATCTTCCTTTTTGGTATCCATACATTGTTCTCTTCATCCACGTATGGTTTTTGTTTCTGCTGTTTCCCTATTGACTGGTGAGGAAGGACTTTGCATGTGCTTGTCGGCCATTCATACATCTAACTTTGTGAAGTGTCTATTTGCATCATTTGTCAATGTTTAATTTGTTTGTTTTTTGTTATTAATTATTTTAATGTAATTTGAACATTTATGTTACAAATTGCTTGTATATTGACAGCACATTTATTATGTATTTAATCCATTTGTCAATGGGAGAAAATCCCTGCCAGAGTGGTTTACTTATCCTCAAATAGACTCAGCGAAGTTTCAGTACCTTTGCTGCAGAGTTTCACACCAAAACCAGAGCCAAAGCAGGTGTTGCTACCATCTGAGAGTGATAATCATTCACAGATGCTACATATGGTATCTCTAGGAACTCGAAGTCTGCAAATGTAGTTCTCTGCATTCTTACACTTTTGTGACTTAATCATCCCCTTCCTACACTTGTTTTAATTTATCTGTTAAAGGTGAAAAAAATCCCTGTGAGATTATGAGAGTAATTAATTTCTATGAATTGAGTATTTAAAACATATCTTTTTTTAGATGAGAGAGCGACTGTCTCTTTTTTGTAGGGGCCATTACATTCTATGGGAGCTTCCCAGGTGGCGCTAGTGGTAAAGAATCCGCTTGCCAGTGCTGGAGACATAAGAGACCTGGGTTTGATCCCTGGGTTGGGAAGATCCCCTGGAGGAGGCATGACAACCCAGTCCAGTGTTCTTTCCTGCAGAATCCCATGAACAGAGGAGCCTGGTGGGCTACAGTCCATAGGGTCACACAGAGCTGGACATAACTGAAGCTACTTAGCACACATGCATTACATTCTATGGGCTTCCCAGATGGCTCAGTGGCAAAGAATCCACCTGCCAGTGCAGGAGACATGGGTTTGAGCCCTGGTGCAGGAGATCTCCTAGAGAAGAAAATGGCAACCTACTCCAGTATTCTTGCCTGGGAGATTCCATAGACAAAGAAGCCTGCCAGGGTGACAAAAAAATTGGATATGACTTAATGACTAAACAGCAACATTACCTTCTATGTACAGTAATGTAGCTGTGCAATTTGAATGCTTTCATTAGCTTGTATCAGGGTCATTACAATAGTGACAGCTAAGAAATGTTAATACATACTTAGAAAATGTGTTTGTTAATGGTTCTCAGGCAAAGACTGTGACAGAACTGCCCCTAATTCCATAAACATAAGGCATATTAATCCCTTTAGTTGACAGGTGCTTAAATGGGCAGATTGGATGAATCATTGGGTTGTTCTCCTAATCCTTAGCTTTGAATATAACTGAGAAATATACCGATATTTTTATTTATCTTCAGTAACGTCTTCTAATTGATTTATTTTAAAATAAACTGTTTCTGCAGAATAGTGTTTTTTTTCAGCATCTGTTGTTCACATGAAAAAGGTTGTAATCATAAAACATTTTTTAAAAGCTCATACCTTTTAACACTCAACTCTCTTTCCATATCCCATATGAAGGACTGGAGAAGTCATCCTCCAATGATTTCATTTTAAATAACGTTAATTTTTTAAGGGAAAAAAACCCCAATTCCCTAGGAAGAAGCTGAATTCCTCAGGAGGATGTTCTGTGCCTTATATACCCCCAGGATACAATTTACTGTTCTACTGTGACCCAAAATTTTTCAGGTAGTTTCCAGAAGAGCCTAATATACTCTCAGGAGGCAGCACTTGTCCTGGAACGACCCAGCTCAATATTTCTCTTTACTTGACGACAGTGAAAGAATTACTTAACATTTTAAAGAGTGGGCTGATATATTTCTGAACCTTTTGTTGCTGTCTCTCATCTGTCAGTGTGATGAAGGATTGGGAAAAAAATTTAGAGTAAGTGAGAATTGTGGCAGGAGAGACATGGGAGACATTTTAAAAATATCGGAAGAAAAGTTTGGGAAAAAAGAAACTTGGGGAGTTCTTCAGTACCAAATGAAACCAACAACAAGCCAAGAAGCTCCCAAAAGGTCAGCACCTTAAAAACTGACAATGCAGCCAATATCTCACACTAAAGCCATAATGAATGAGAGAAGGACAGTGAGAGATGGGGGACAAGGAGGTCAGGTTATGAAATGTGGTTTTGTGTCCAGAGGGACCCCAGGGCAGGGAATATCTGAATAGCCAAATTATGTATGTGTATGTATATATATACACACATATGTGTGTGTGTGTGTTAGATAGCCATGTCTGACTCCTTGAGACCCCCATGGACTATGGCCCATCAAGCTCCTCTATCCATGGGATTCTCCAGCAAGAATACTGGAGTGGGGTGCTGCACCCTCCTCTAGGAGATCTTCCCAACTTAGGGACTGAACCTATATCTCTTATGTCTCCTGCACTGGCAGCCAGGTTCTTTACCACCAGTGCCGCCTGGAAAGCATGTATATATATTTGCACCAAGTTTAGGGCTGATGACTGAAGGAAAAAAAAAAAGCATAACTTAAAAGTTGAGAATTGTGTCTAACTAGGTGGACTTACTGAGGACACAAGGCCAGGAGACGGCCTCTCAGATAGCTCTGTGGGACTGCTCTGAAAAGATAAAGGAGGAGGCAGCATATATAGGAATTTTTGTCAAAAACAAAACAAAACAAAACAGGCAAACATGTAGTTGAACAGCAAAAGATTATTGCTAATTGAAGAAAAATCAGACATTTCAAGATACTAAATTTAGCACTTTTCTAGGTATGGGAAGATTCAGGAGCCTGTGTTTAATGAGATACTTTCTTTGGTGTGCACCTTGACTCTCTAGGGCCAGGATCCTGTTTTTCTCCATCCTGATTCCCCTCGGGGTGTACCTTTGGGGGTGGCTGCAGAGGCTGACGGCTTGATGACTCAATGTTTACTGAAACGGCAGGTGACATTGTCCACAGGCTCTTTCTAAATCTCATGTCCATGCTTCCCAGGTGGCTCAGTGTTGAAGAATCTGCCTGCCAATGCAGGAGACAGGGGTTTGCGGTCCCTGATCCAGGAAGATCCCACATGCCTCCGAGCAACTAAGCCTGTGCGCTACAACTATTGAGCCGTGTTCTAGAGCCTGGGGGCTGCAACTGCTGAGCCCATGTGCTCTAACTATTGAAGCCTGAACCCTAGACCTTGTGCACATGCTGAGGAGCCTGCACACTGTACCTAGAGAGCAGCCCCTGCTTGCCACAACTGGAGGAAAGCCCACGCAGCAACAGAGCCCCAGCACAGCCAAAGATAAATTAAATTAGTTTTTAAATGTATCAGTTTTATGCCCATACATACCGTCATTTGTCTAAACATTTGAAAACTTAGACAGCTGTACAAAATTTTAATTGATTAGCATTTGTAATGTTAACAAATGGATTTGAGTGAATTTTATATTTTATTTGGAAAAATGATGTTGACCATGTTTGGTCATGATTGATGGGAGCGTCTAGAAGGAAGGAGACATAGCTCTTCATTTTCTTACCTTCTGGGTCTGACACAATCCTTGTTTCTAGATACATGAGGAACATCAGTGGATGGAGTAAATTCAGATTCAAGAACTTTCTACCTGACTTGGCTACTTCATAATAATGGCCTTTCTTTTCTTTTTTCATCTGAGAAATAATTGACAGATACCACTGTATAGGTTGAAAGTGCACAGTATAATGATTTGATGGACATACACTGTAAAATGACGGCCACAATAAGTTTAGTGAACATCTCTCATCTCATATGTAAACAAAAAAATATATATTTTTTCATTGTGATGAGAACTCAGTAATTTTTGTATATAATGTATAGCAGTGTTAATTATTTTAATCATGTTATATATCTCTAGTACTTATAATGATAGCATTACATTTTACTATAATTATTATATTCATAGTTATAATATTTATAAGTATAAAATTATGACATTTAAATTATTATTAACAGTGATTTTTCTTGACAGAATGCAGGAAGCCCTTTCTCTGAAATAGAAGTGCATCTACAGGGTTGCCACATTTTCTCCCTTCTTTGCGGCTGTAAATTGCCTTTCTAATGCAAAAAGATTACCTGTGGCATAGCAAGACAAGAATCCTTGGAATGATTGTTTCCACTCACTGGTATTAGAAGGCCAGGCTATACAGAAAGGGACGTTAGGAAGAAAAATTAGATTTCAGAGTATTACTTACATTTTCTTTTAAGTGCCTTTGGTGGACTTCCCCTGGCTCAGATGGTAAAGAATCTGCCATCAATGTGGGAGACCTGGGTTCAGTTCCTTGCTTGGGAAGATATCCTGGAGAAGGAAATGGCAACCTATTCAAGGCTTCTTGCCTGGAAAATCCTAAGGACAGAGGAACCTGGCAGGCTTCAGTCCATGGGATCACAGAGTCGGACACAATTGAACAACTAACAATTTCACACTTTTTGGTGTACTTTTCAAAGAATCAGTTTATCTTCATAAACTCTCAGGGGTGAGTTTTGAGCCAATTTACTTTTCCATCAAGATAGGAAATCTCCCAACTTGGAAAATGTAAAACAATAAAAATAAATGTATAACTGAATCACTTTGCTGCATACTTGAAATTAATACAACATTGTAAATCAACTGTATGCCAATTTTACAAAGACAAAAAAAATAGAAAATAAAATTATCAAGCCGGTTCATAAGACTGGGAAATATTTTTCCAGCTCACTTTTAGCTATGTGATTAGTTTAGGTTTCTTGAAATTAGTAATCCTTTTATGCTAGGTTCCATGCTTCCCTGGTGGCTCAGGTGGTAAAGCGTCTGTCTACAATGCAGGAGACCTGGGTTCAATCCCTTGGTCTGGAAGATCCCCTGGAGAAGGAAATGGCAAACCACTCCAGTATTGCTGCCTGGAAAATCCCATGGACAGAGGAGCCTGGTAGGTTAAAGTCCATGGGATCGCAAAGAGTCGGACATGACTGAGCGCACTTCCACTATGCTAGGTTCCATAACTGTTTAAAGAGCTGGAATACTGATGTCATTAAACTGTTGTGTTTATTTTGGATTAGTTCAGTTCAATGTAATCTCAGCCTTTTCTAATCTGTTTTATATTTTTATGTAAACTTTAATCTAGTATCACACACAGGTAATCATGACAGCTCCTTAATACAGTAAAAAAGAAAATATTCAACTAGTACTTTGAAGCACGTAGGACTTTGTACCATAATTCTCGGACATGGTGATACTGATTTCTTTATTCTCAAACACTAGTGAATACAACCATTGCTAATTCACATACATTTTGCTTAGGTTCGTGAAATTATAGTAGTTTGTTTTCATATTGATGAAAATACCACTGCTGTTCATTAGCTATAAACTTGAAGGGGAAACTGCAATGTGGATCCATCCAGCTTTGGAAGTTTGGAATCAGAATATTTAAGTTATCATTTGTGGTCTTCCTTGGTGGCCCAGTTAGTAAAGATTCTGCCTGCAGTGCAGGAGACCCAGGTTCAATCCCTGGGTTGGGAAGATCCCCTGGAGAGGAAATGGCTACCCATTCTAGTATTCTTGCCTGGGAAATCCCATGGGCAGAGGAGCCTGGTGGGCTACTGTCTATGGGGTCACAAAGAGTCAGACACAACTGAGTGTACTTTATAGCGAGAGAGATTTTCAAGCTACTCAAATCTAACAGGGAGGTAGGCACTGGCTATAGAGGTAGGCACTGGCTATAGAGCCAGTAGAGTTAGAATAACTCTAGAGTTACTCTCAGTTTTCCTTGGAATGGCTTGAGTTTATATGAAGCATGTGTTCTTTTCAGGTAGAAGAACTGCAAAATATAAGAGCAACAGTACAACCTGTGTAAGTCTAGCATGTCTTCCCACATCAGGGGGTGGGGACAGTGCAGATCTCGGAGTCAGATAAAAGTGCATCTCAGGTATTTAGAATCTTCATTGTCAGAGGATCCTCTAAGATCAGCTTTTAGTCTGGACCATCCATACTGTTTTCTTGGGATACTGTGGAGGAGAGACAAAAGTGGATAGAAAGTCCCCTGTGTTCTCATATTGACTCATTACGTCCGCATGCATTAAGCCTTTTCTGTAGACAAGATACATATACAACTGTGCATTGAAATAGAGTTCTCAAGGGAAGTTGAATCCTATAATTATTCTCTACTTCAGCCTCTGGATATTTATATTAACATTCTACAATGTAGTGATTTTAAAACCTGATGTTATTTGTAAGTGTTTGACTTTAAGTTTACAGAATGTCTTTGAACTGGATGTATTTGTTAATACTGCAACTTGCTGTGATGATTTGTTACTGCTGAAGCAAAATATTTTTTGGTAAAATTTGAAACATAGGGAAAAGCTGTTTTTAAAGGGTCTAACAATTTAATCTGATGAAAAAATAGGCCAGATTTATCTCTTCAATGATAAATCCTCATATACTTCTATAGGGAGTATAGCTCTTGGATAGATTGGGATCATATCTTTGCTCAGCTATTCACTGCCTGTTTAAATTTAGGCAGCTTTATTAAGGGCTTCTCTGGTGGCTGAGATGGTAAAGAATCCAGCTACAATGCAGGAGACCAGGGTTTGATGCCTGGATTGGGAAGATCCCCTGGAGACGGGAATGGCTACTCACTCCAGTATTCTTGCCTGCAGAGCCACATGGACAGAGGAAGACTGGAGTCCATGGAGTTGCAGCAAAGAGTCAGATATGACTGAGTGACTAAGCATGCATGCACAGCCTTATTAAACACTGCTTGTTTTTCTTTTATCTGGTGAAATGGGAATTATAATAATATTCACCTGAGAGAGTTGTGATGGTTAAATGCATAGGACCATGTGAAGTGCCCTGCATCAAGCACATATTAGGAGCTCAACAGACATTCATATTTTATATCCCACACTTAGTACAGTGTCTTGAACATGCTTAAATTATTTATTGAATAAATAAGTCAGTCCTTTGGGGCTCTGAGAACAAAATTGATTCTGAAACACATGGGTGGATAGGTTATACTCGTTTTGGTAATCTGTTAAATGTATTCCTGAGTTAAGTGCTAATTACTTGAATCAATAAATAAGATTTTTGATGACCTTAAGACACCACGAGGCATGTACAGCAGAAGAAGAAGCTGTGCCTCTCTGTAAGGAACTTACATTACTCTCTAGGTGGGGGTGATAAGACCTGAACATTGGAAAAGTTCAAGAATAATATTGAATTAAATAACTGCTAAAATGATTAATGAAAATGATTTTAAAAATGATTCTAGTAAGTGATGGAGATAATAAGAATCTTAGGAGCTAAATGAAATTTCAAGCCTCAGAATTCAGGGGAGACTTAGTTATACCTCAGAACTTCAATGGGCTTCCCTGATAACTCAGCTGGTAAAGAATCTGCCTGCGATGTGGGAGACCTGGGTTTGATTCCTGGGTTGGGAAGAGTCCCTGGAGGAGGGCATGGCAACCCATTCCAGTATTCTTGCCTGTAGAATCCCCATGGACAGAGGAGCCTAGCAGACTACAGTCCATGGGGTCACAAAGAGTTGGGCACGACTGAGCGACTAAGCACAGCACAGAATTTCAATATGGGTAACATTTGGGATTTTATGCATTTTTGCAACTGATATTCTGTTTTTCCTCCATATTCATATTTGAAGTTGTTGTTGTTCAGTTGTAAGGTTCTGTCTGATTCTTTGTGACCCCATGGACTGCAGAACGCCAGGCTCTTCTGTCTTGCACTGTCTCCCAGAATTTGCTCAAATTTATGTCCACTGAATCAGTGATGCCATCCAACCATCTCATCCTCTGCGGTCCCCTTCTCCTTTTGCCTTCAGTCTTTCCTGGAATCAGGGTACTTTCCAATGAGTTGGCTCTTTGCATCAGGTGGCCAAAGTATAAATACATGTTTTACATATAAATATACATTATATATAAACTTTGTATAAACATATATAAGTATAAAATATATATAGTAAATATAAACATTTATTTTTATATAAACTATATATTTAGAAGTATATAATATATAAATAAAGTACAATATTTATGGTTTACTGCTTGAGGACCAACATGACCTACTAGATAAACAAAAATGAATGGAAAATATCCATAACCTGGAGTATATTGTACAAATATGCACATAACAATGAGATATAATATATGACCCCATGGAATTCTCCAGTCCACAATACTGGAATGCATAGCCTTTCCCTTCTCCAGGGGATCTTCCCAACCCAGGGATCAAACCCAGGTCTCCCACGTTGCAGGAAGATTCTTTACCAGCTGAGCCACAAGGAAAGCCCAAGAATACTGGAGTGGGTAGCCTATTCCTTCTCCAGCAGATCTTCCCCACTCAGGAATGGGGTCTCCTGCATTGCAGGCAGATTCTTTACCAACTGAGCTATCAGAGAAGCCCCTATAATATGATAAGTTCATTCAGCCAGCATATTCCACATGGGGAAAGAAACTGAACATCGTTTACATGTTCTTATTACTAAATGGGCCGTGTGTTTGCTAGGGCTGCAAAGGTGAAAAAGATACAGATCCGACATTGAGGACAGGAGAGTCCAAAAGTGGATGAGTGACAGACAGGCATACAGATAAACACAGCAGCGATGCACAACAGCTGGAACAGATGCTTGGGAAGCCAGAGGAATGTGATACGTGAGGCTCCATTAGAGAGAAATAGGGGGATTCTGAGTAAACAGAATGACCTCTCGTGGAGAAATCAGGGAGGGCTTCATGAAGAAGGCATTTGAGTTGAACTTTGTTGGGAGATTATCTCAATAAATTCCCCAAACTGGAGATATTTGTTCACATCTGATATGTGCAGATTTATATGGACATATCAGACTCCTGCACAGAATACTCTATGTTTTAGTATTCAGCCCCAGCACTGCGTCTGCATATAGCAGAGGCTAATAAACATTTGGGTGAATCAAAAATATTGCATGTACATTGTGCTTTAACAGAAGGATACTGAGGTTAAAAAATTGCTGAACGGCATTCCTGGTTCTCGTTTATCTTTGTATCCCCTCCAGTGCCTAATACAGTGTCTTGCATCCTGTATGTGCCTAAATAGTTGTTAAATTTATGACTTCTGGGTAGAAGTTGTTGATAATTAGGCTTGTGTGGTAAGTAAACATGTCAGTTTCCCCATGCTGATGTGTCAGAGCACATGGTAAATTTCAAAATGTGTTTGTCATTGTGGTACTGGTACAAGATGAGATATAGATCTCAACTAAAAATAATAATAAACAGGAACTTATATTTATTGAGTGCTTCTAATTTCTGTATGCTTGTGATAAGCATTTCACACGAATCATTTCTGATCTTTAAAATGAGCTGCAAGTAGATCTAGCTGTTTGGCAGATAATGGAATTAGACATCGAAGTGAATGGACTGGGACTTCCCTGGCAGTTCAGTGGCTGAGACTCTGTACTTCCAGCACAGGGGGCGCAGGTTCAACCCCTGGGCAGGGAACTAGTATCCTACATGCCACATGGTATGGTCAAAAAAACAAAAAAATAAAAAAGGCACCAGAAGTGAACTGACTTAATCAAGGACACAAAATTAGTAAGACCTGGAAATGAGTCTAGAAGCAGAAAACTCCTGAAAAGATTCATTACACAGCATAAAATAGTCTATGATGATATAGTCTTTAAAACATGTGTAAAAATAAAAGTTTACTTAATAAATAGGAATGAGGTTAATTTTAGTGGGGAAAATTTCTATTTTTACCTTAAACAGCAGTATTTCAGTGTAAAATTCCAGATGTATTATAGAGTTAAATGTAAACAAAAGGATAAAAGGAAAAAAGAAATCATAAAAGCACCATAAGGTTAATATTTTGTCCTATTCCTCTGTAGAAAGATATTCTGTATATAATATCAGTAAAAGAACAGCAATAAAAATAAAGATTGATTTGACTATGTAAATATTTACACCTTCTATAAATCAAAAGAATCAAAATTTGAAAAGCAAATGACAAGTTGTGAAAAGCACAAAATATGCATTAGTAGGTTAAGATTCATGATAATATAATACAAGTATCATAAATCAATAAAAATTATAACTTCTTAATGAAAAATAGGCAGAAGAAATGAGCAAGCAGTTTTCCAAAGAAATACAAATTGACAATACATATGTAAAAACACGTACAACCTCACTGATATTCAAAAACTAAGGCCATAAGGAGATGTCTCATATTATCTACCAAATTGTTAAAGATGAAAAAAAACAGAACTTTGTCCTGGGGAGAAATTGTGACTATAACACTTGAATAAAGTATTGGATGTTTGTTGCAGTGTTATCTCTAAGAGTGAAAAATTTTAAAAATATTAAATGTGTAATGGGAAGGAGTTAAATTATGATTTCTTAATCATAATTATTAATCAAAATTATTCCAGTTATATCCCATGGAATATTAGTTAGCCACATTATGGATAATATTTAATGATACAGAAAGTACCATCTCACATTCTCTTAAACAAATAGCACAAACATAGAGAATGTCTTTTGAAAATTTTGGATCCTGCTGCTGTCTAACATTTGACCTGAAAATCCATGATAGAATTCCTTTCCTCTAACAGCTAGCTTTTGATGAGATGAAAAACAAACTGTTAGAGCTTAGGGTTAAATTATGAATGCATATCATGTTTGCAATTATGTTAAACACAGCAACAAAGTGTTACATAAATTAAACTGGACAATAGCCAAATTTCCTTCAGAGGATGACAAAGTCAAAAACTAAGAATGAGATATTTTCAATGTCTCTTTGAACCCACATGGTGAGTTTTACTCTTGTTGTTACAGTTCTAATTCTCCACGAATGGCCATGTTTCATCTTAGATCTACCCTTAAGAAATGAGGTATTTTAATAATGTGTACTAAGGAGATAAAATTTTAAAAAATGTTCACATAGAACACTTTTTTCAGAGAGAAGATTTATTCCATTGTGATTTACTAAATGTTAAATTAAGACATCATTTTTAATCATTTTTGTCCATAGTTGATTAGAATAGTGGAATTTTAGAGTCTGAAGGGATCTTAATGTCATTTAGTCTGGCCTTTTAATTTGTGTACGTAAAATATAGGGCCCCCAAAGATGTATTTACCCAAAGCCAAATTTTACCTAGTTTCTTGATTTCAATTACAACTCAAATCCTTTGATTCCTGTTTCAGTAGTCTTTCTTAACCCAGTGCTCCTTCTTGCGGAGTAAATATGGGCTTGTTTTCATTTTGCACAAAATCCAATCTCAGGTGTTCAAAGAAAATGATATGTTTTATAAGAAATGATGGAGTCTTTCTTAGAACCCTGTGATATTTGAGCGAGAAATTAAACTTCACCTCCCTTAAAAAAAACTACACACACAACCCCAAACATCACTTGGGGATTCAACAGATTTTATTTTCCTGAACGGAGTCATCAGAGTTATAATAATTAACTACATTAAAACATCTACATCAAAAATGTAGATTTAAAAATAGAATATTTTATGTATAGCTGAAAAACTTAGGCTGGGTATTTCTGCATTCCAATTACAGTTCTTTAGGGAATGGGGTGACCTGCTCATCCATTTTGCATCTTCTCACAGAGTAACATTAATCAGAAAATTACAGTTCTGGAGGGAAGTTGTCTGGGAACATGGTGTTCAGTACAGATGGGGTGGGAGCACAGGAGAAAGGAGAGGAAGAGTCAGCCGGCTCCTTCACTTGGGAAATCTCAGGACTCGGTGAGGAGTCCCCAAGTCGTGTGGATGGAAAGGACACAGTCCAACACAAGTCTTAAGCCTCTCAGAGCCCAGTGATGCATTTCCGTTATCTTGCTAAGCTACAGTAATTTTCATTGCCTTTTAAAGGGAAGAAAAAAAAAAAGAGCACTCTGCTTTTATTTGGAATCAAGGGCACACCATTTCCCGAACACTGTCTTTGCTGGTTCTGCCTAATGAAGCAGTTTAGGCACCACGTGACTGGAATAGCTGGAGTTGGGGGAAATAAGACCAGCTTGCAGAGCCGTCGAGATGAGCATATGGGCTCAGAAGACCTCTGATTGGCTTTAGAAAATAATGGTTGATGTTCTCTATGGGATCTTGCAGGAGAATCTTACTGAAAAAAGACATGTATCATTTATGCCACTTCCTTCTGTTACTGGCAGCCCTGCAAACGATCTGGAACAGGTGGGCATACCAATAAGCAAAGGATGTGCTTTATAGCCTGTCATACTCCACTTAGCTTATTTTGATGAAGATATATAAAGGGAAGATCACATTTGCACTTGATCTTGTGTTAGGAATCTGTAAAGCCCTAACAAAATAAAAGGGACGATTTCTCTTTGCTAAGTCAGTTGACTATTAAAATTGAGAATAATTTTCTTGCAGTTTCACAGGACAGGGTTTCATCGATGGCAGTCATCATTTGGGGCAGGAGGGGGAGATGCAGTCTATCAAAAACAGATAAAGAAAAGCCACACCACAGCCTGCTGTTTCTGCTATTTTGGATGATCGAGCTCATGCGCAAATGAAATCATGACAGATTCATTTATATGAAATGGCCATTGCTGATCTCCTTGCCAGAAACTAGATTGCTTTTTTATTTAGGAGATTTGCCGAGCAGTCCTTGGCTTTCTTAGTTAGTGACAAAATGGCACCTGGCCAAACTGCCTCTTCTCATCCAGTTGGTGTTGCCAAGATCTTGGGATGCACACATTAAAATACATTTGCAGTCAGCTGAAAAAAAAATTTTTTTTCTGTTGAGATGTTTAAATCATTTGCAGAGTTGGGTTGGGGGAATACCCCCTTTAGCATAATATTAAGATTAATAGCTGAAATGGTATAAATTTTGCAGTCAATAACCAGAGGGTTATGAATGAAAAAAACAAAAACAACTTATGGGTGTTTTTTTTTTTTTTTCCATTAATGACGTTTACTATTATTGATCATCTCTGAAGTGCTTACAGTATTTTCATTGCTGATTATACAGGCCAAATTTATTGAGCAACTGAACTCAATACATTGATTGGAGAACAAAAAGGTATTAGGTAGTCACAAAGAAGAATCTTTTACAGGAGTAAACTCTTAAAGCTTGTTTCTGGAAAGCTCACTTTCTGCTGTCCACCATCCCTTAGAGCAGGGTTCCCCAACCTCTGGGATCTAATGCCTGATGATCTGAGGTGTCGCTGATGTAATAATAATAGAAACAAAGTGCGCAATAAATGTAATGTGCTTGAGTCATCCAGAAACCTGGTCCCTGAAAAAACTGTCTTCCATGAAATTGGTCTCTCGGGCCCAAAATATTGCCCGAGAGAGACAGGCTGCTTGCTTACTTGCAGAGACATGGGGGGTCTCTTCTTGTGCCAGCTCACCTTCATAAATTCTTAGTAAGGAGGCAGGACTTAGTAGAATTATTATCAGATAGGTGAATATATTTCCTAGTTTTATTTTGCAGTTTGCTTCTGCTCCTTCTTCTTACAGGCACCAGTTGTTGATATGTTTGGTAGACTGATAATATTATTCATTTATTGAGTGACCACTGTGTACAAGGCCTTCCCTGATAGCTCAGTTGTTAAGAATCCACCTGCAATGCAGGAGACCCTGGTTCAATTCCTGGGTCAGGAAGATCCGGTGGAGAAGGGATAGGCTACCCACTCCAGTATTCTTGGGCTTCTCTGGTGGCTCAGCTGGTAAATAATCAGCCTGCAATACGGGAGACCTGGGTTCAATCCCTGGGTTGGGAAGATCCCCTGGAGAAGAGAAAGGCTACCCATTCCTGTATTCTAGCCTAGAGAATTCCATGGACTGTATAGTCCATGGGGTCGCCAAGAGCTGGACAAGACCAACTGACTTTCACATTCGCTTTTCACTGTGTACACGATGCCTATGTTAGGAGCTGGAGATTGAACACGAAATGAACAAAGATTCTTGCTACATTGAAGTTGCATCCCAAAGCACACTTTTCTTCCTTGCCCTCCCTCGTAGCCAATTGAGAGAGAGAAGGATAAAGTAGTAAAGATAAACACATCAACTTGTGCTACTGATGAGGTAATTAGTGAACGTGCCTTTCAACTTGGCAGCCCAAAGGGCTTTGCTAATTAATATTTGACTCCTCGATTAGACTTTAAGGTGCATGAGAGATGGAGCCATATCTGTTTTGTTGGCCACCACCTGTACAGGGTGGAGAAGGCAATGGTACCCCACTCCAGTACTCTTGCCTGGAGATCCCATGGATGGAGGAGCCTGGTAGGCTGCAGTCCATGGGGTTGCTAAGAGTCGAACACGACTGAGCGACTTCACTTTCACTTTTCACTTTCATACATTGGAGAAGGAAATGGCAACCCACTCCAGTGTTCTTGCTTGGAGAATCCCAGGAACAGGGGAGCCTGGTGGGCTGCCGTCTATGGGGTCGCACAGAGTCGGACACGACTAAAGTGACTTAGCAGCAGCAGCATCTATATAGGGAAAAGCATAGTGAAATAACGTGACATAACATAACCTATATATGATGTAATATATAACAGTATAAATACACAAACATGTAAGTATGTTTATGTGTGTATATAGAGTCAATTTTACATAGACAGGTGTACATGTATAGAGTCTATTCTCATTATTTGTGGCAGTTACATTTTATAAAGTGACTGTGAACACTGAATTAATGAGTGCTAATTGTTTCTAGAATTAGTGGATAGTAATTGCAAGTTTGGATGCCTGCAAATCTCTGGTCACAGCATTTTCATCAAGTAATCAATACACAGTGTTGTTTTATGTAAGTTTCTGTTTAAAGACACCTTATTTAATGTCTATTGTCAATTCATTAACATTGAGCTCACAACCAGCAGTTCTATAACTCATACCTGAAAGGAAGTTTAACACATGTATTTTCTCCAAAAGGCACATTAACAGCTTTCTTGTGTCTCTAGTGCTTAGGACACTAGACAGCACTTCAGCTCTACTTGGGGACCATTTTAAGCAGCAAAATTACCAAGAAAAAAGCACAAAATTGTAAAAACCCCATGGCACTAAACAGAGCACAAAAAAGATGCTTGTTTGCAGTATGAGAGTTGAAATAAAAAGGCAGAATGTTGCCTATTCAACCTCATTTGGGAACATGCCCATTGGGTGACTCAAAATTTTTGCTGCCCTGAGCATTTGGTCTGAATGATCACGAGAGTGCAGGAAGTATTGATTTTGGCATTACAAATAAATTTTAGTGAGTGGATGATTTTGCAAATATGGAATCTGCAAATAATGAGGACTGATTGTATAAAGAGATATACATTAAATTGCACCTTCTGCCTTTCTCAGTGAGTTCTGAGCTGTAGATTTAGCTCTGGATGGATTGTAATCCAAAGCTGGGGATGCAGTTGCAAGCTCAGAGGAGGAAGGACAGATAAGCCCCTCTCTGTCCAAGTGCAGGGCTCAGCACTCTAGACCTCTTCCCTCTCCCTGGTAAGCGACATAAGAGATGCAAATGGTTCAGTGACTCCAGCAGCCCAGGCGCAGGCCGGGCCCACTTCCCAGGAGCCCTGAATACTGAACCGGAGAGGAAATGGCTGGAGGAGAGGATGCAAGCGGTGACTGTGTGGAAACTCTCAGGCGGCAGCATGACCTTGCTCTCTGTTTGGGGTCAGATTCCTGTTTCTCAGCTGTAACTCCAGGCTTCACTGAGTCATCACACGCTTCGGAATCCTGCTGGCCCAGCCTCCTGGAGACCAAGCTGTTCCCAGCTGACTGGCAATCCTTTCAAGGCAGGAGTGACCTGACCTACCTCCGCATCTCTGGAAGCCCAAAGCTTAGCAACAGGGCGTGGAGGACCCCCGTAAATGCCTTCTTGATGGGTTAACTGTCTTGAGGCTTTTCGCAAATTTTTAAATCAGACTTTTTTCCCCCAAGTGTCCATTGAATAGGCAGATGCTGTCATTCCTTTATTGAGGAGAAAAGGCTTTCATTCTGTAATTACGGAGGCAAGGCAAAGATCATAAGAATATTCAGTTGTAACAATTTAGTATGAATGCTTCTCAGTTAAAATGCAATTAATCAACAAATGTAAATTACGAATTATGAGTTCTTTTTCTGTTTCAATGTGGAATCATCTTTCAAGTGTTGGTAGCACGAGGAGAGTAAAACTGCATAAACGTGTAGGGAGAAAAATGGAACAACTAATTTAGAAAAAAAGTAAATTTGACCAATTTGTCCTGGATTGGGCCTGGACAGAGCCTAGCTGGATTCTGTGGTGGAGTATTTACAAAACACCAGCTCTACTTGGCATGCTATTTTGATGATGGTAGAAAGATAAATATGTAGACAGAGAGATCACCAGATAGATGACTTTGTATAAGACGGTGTGTTAGTTCCCAAATGTTTCTCAAACAGGTACTGCAAACTGAGTGACTTAAAAGAACAGAAGTTTATTATTTCATAGGCCTGGAGTACTGATATCTAAAGTCAGGGTTTCAGCAGGGCCAGGCTCCCCTTGAGATGTGTAGGAGAGAATCCTTCCTTGTCCCTTCTGATGTTTGCCAACAATCCTTGGCACTCCTGTCTGGTAAAGGCATCACTCCCTTCTCCGCCTCATTGTCTCATGGCTGTCTTTGCTTCTTGTGTCTCTGTGCCCATGTGGCATTTTCCTCTTATGGCACCAGTCCTGTTGGATTAGTGCTAAAGTTGCTTCAGTCATGCCCAACTCTTTGCAACACTATGGACTATAGCCTCCCAGACTTCTTCCATGGGATTCTCCAGGCAAGAATCCTGGAGTGGGTTGCCATGCCCTCCTCCTGGGGATCTTTTCAACCCAGGTTTCAAACCTGAGCTACTTATGATTGGATTAGGGTCCCCTCTAATGATTTCATCTTAACTTCATGACATCTGCAAAGACTCTATTTCCAAGTGAGGTCATATTCACATGTAGGGGTTAGGGGTTAGGATGTCAGTATATCTTCTGGTGAACACAAATCAACCTATAATTGAGGGGCTGCTCCCTTGTGGCTCAGGAGTTAAAGAATCTGCCTGCAATGCAGGAGACCTGGGTTGGGAAGATCCCCTGGAGAAGAAAATGGCAACCCTTTCCAGTATTCTGGCCTGGAGAATTCCATGGACAGAGGAGCCTGGCAGGCTAGAGTCCATGGGGTTGCAAAGAGTCGGATACGACTGAACGACTTTCACTTTCACTTTATGTGGTTCATGAAAATCTTGTGTATAATTTTGGGGTACACCCCTGTAGTCACAGCTTGTCTGTGGCCGGCTTCTCTGTTTCTCTGCTACTGGGGGTTTTCCTTTTCTCCAGGCACCAGGAGCAATTCACACACAGCTGATAATTCACACACATCTACCTGCCCTGGAACTTTATCCTCTCATCCGCTTCATTCTGTCTGGGCGGGAGGAGGGTGCTGGGATTACCTGATGAGTGCTTACATTTATGTAAAGGAATTCATGATGCATCTTCTGTTGTTGTTCATTTGCTAAATTGTGTCCCAACTCTTTGTGACCCCATGGACTGCAGCGTGCCAGGTTTCCCTGTCCTTTACTATCTCCCAGAGCTTGCACAAACTCTTGTCCATTGAGTCAGTGATGCTAGCCAACCATTTCATCCTCTGTCACCCCTTTCTCTTCCTGTCCTCAATCTTTCCCAGCATCAGGGTCTTTTTCAATGAGTTGGCTCTTCACATCAAGTGGCCAAAGTATTGGAGCTTCAGCTTCAGCATCAGTTCTTCCAATAAATATTCATGAGCCATCTTTAAGTGAAAAAGAAAGCCAAATTTTAGAGTTTGAAAGGGTCCCTATGTTATGTCTACTTTTCTGGGGATCTTTGTATATTTTCTTCTTCCTTATCCCTCATCCGGTCTCTTTATCAGATTCATGAGAAATTTACTGAATGCATTGTGAGATTACACTTGGAAGGATTCTGCTGGATAAGGAATTTTACTTGAAATTTTTATTTCTTTTGGCAGTAGGTGAACATTTGAAGAAGAGCTATCTTTAAACCAACAAATATACATCTTAAATATTTACAAATAGCTCACCCTTGATGATCAAATATATACTAGTGTAGGATTTATGACTGTTTCATCACAGCAGAGTCCATGTTTGCCCTTTTTATGTTACCCTATGTCCTATAGACAGATATAATAAGCAGATCTTCATAACCTAGACTAGGACAGCTATGTAGATTGGTATCTGGTGCTTTTGACTTACCTGTATGGTTTTCCTTTGGTTTGAGAAACAGTTCTGCACAGTCAGAGAGTAGTACTGTTATCCTCATTTTGGCCGGATGTTGAGTCAGTGTAAACCCTTCACTGAGGTTTCCACAGTTAGCGAATGAGATTATGCTCTTAACCTCAGTAATTTTAATTCCAATTTTACTTTCTTTCTACCCCACTGCCACCTTTTATGCAATTTAACGCTTGTTTTTCTGCCATTTTTAAGGAAATTTCACCACATATAATTTACTTTTTTTGATGTTTTACTGAGAGTTCCTAACAGATGCTAGGCTTATACTGACTGCCCTGGAGGTTATTCATGGGTGGGATTTAGAGTCGCATCAGAAAGCTAATAACAAATGTTAATTACCATTGAATTATTAAAACCTTGGGTTTTTTTTTTTTTTTTTTGGATTATTTTACAAAACACCCTTTGTTTAGGCTAGCTATAAAATTAGGATTGCTTTGTTACCATGGGTAGAAGAGAATGGAAATTTGTAAAATACTAAGTCATCCATTCATTCATGACTTCCTCGCTCCTTGGTGGAGAACTTTAGGATGCTATCAGTGTCCTAAGTCCTCAGTGAAAGGAAGACGGTTATAACTGCTCTATTGTTTTTCAGTCGCTCAATCTTGTCTAACCCATTCCAGTCCATTTTAGTTCGCTGATTCCTAGAATGTCGACGTTCACTCTTGCCATCTGTTTGACCACTTCCAATTTGCCTTGATTCATGGACCTAACGTTCCAGGTTCCTATGTAATATTGCTCTTTACAGCATCGGACTTTACTTCACCAGTCACATCCACAACTGGGTGTTGTTTTTGCTTTGACTCTGTCTCTTAATTCCTTCTGGATTTATTTCTCCACTCTTCTCCAGTAGCATATTGGGCACCTACCGACCTGGGGAATTCATCTTTCAGTGTCCTATCATCTTGCCTTTTCATACTGTTCTTGGGGTTCTCAAGGCAAGAATACTGAAGTGGTTTGCCATTCCCTTCTCCAGTGGACTACTTTTTTTGGCACATGCCCTCTGGCACATGGATGAGTAAATGTTTATGAATGAATGGGTATTTTCATGCCTTGGCTCATTTTCTCCACAATTCAGTTTTTCTTATCCTTACATAACTTGCTTCATCATTTGTGAAATAATTATCATCTTCATCTGATAGGGAAGTTTCATGCTTCCCTGTCTAACATTGATTTCTTATAGCACAATTTATCTAAGAGGTATTTTTGTAATTAAAACAAAGTTATAGCACACTCTTAATGTGTGCTCTTTGCCATGTATTCTGAGAGCTATGAACCGTGGTGCTGGAGAAGACTCTTGAGAGTCCCTTGGACCACAAGGAGATCAAACCAGTCAATCCTGAAGGAAATCAGTCCTGAATATTCATTGGAAGGACTGATGGTGAAGCTGAAACTCCAATACTTTGGCCACCTCATGCAAAGAACTGACTCAATGGAAAAGACCTTGAGGCTGGGAAAGATTGAAGGCAGGAGGAGAAGGGGATGACAGAGAATGAGATGGTTAGATGGTATCACTGCCTCAATGGACATGAGTTTGGGAAAACTCCAGGCGTTGGAGATGGATCGGGAAGCCTGGAGTGCCGCAGTCCATGGGGTCACAAAGAGTCAGACATGACTGAGCGACTGAGCAACAACTGAGAACTTCGGCAGACTGTCTCGCATGCTTCTGGCCCGGCTGCCTCAGCACATCACACTAAAAACTCTTCTAACCGGTAAGCCCACTGGGCTGTTCTGAGTTTACACTAAAAACTCTTCTAACTGGTAAGCCCACTGGGCTGTTCTGAGTTGACACTAAAAACTCTTCTAACCGGTAAGCCCGCTGGGCTGTTCTGAGTTGACACTAAAAACTCTTCTAACTGGTAAGCCCACTGGGCTGTTCTGAGTTGACACTAAAAACTCTTCTAACTGGTAAGCCCACTGGGCTGTTCTGAGTTGAGTGGGTTCTGCAACATGTGAACTTTGGTCTGTAGCATTCTCTCTCTGTGTCACTTGTTGTTATAAGACTTTGATGAACTTTTCTTCAAAACAAGAGTTTCCTTTTAAATGTTGAAATGTGGGCTTTATAAAAGTGGTGTGAAAGTTCCTCAAATGATGTTCTAGACAATAGAAGATAATATTGATCAGGAAATTAGGGATTAGTGGAAGCCCTTTGACATTATGAAGAGAATGCATACATCCCTGTCAACCAAAGTTGATGGTTTGCAGTGACTGTATATGGTCAGGATCAGTTAAGAATGATATCTCGAGGAGTCTATAGAGGAAGGTGTTCCATGGTTCCATGAGATTTTTGAGGAGGTTGAAGGAGGAACTGGCTCTGTGTGAAGGATGTCCATGGGGACTTCCTGTCATGTGACTTGCCTTAGTGATAATTTTCTTAGAGCCCTATCTAGGAATGCACACACTATCCCCCACTCTTATCCTCTAAATGAGGTGTGTGCATACTCTTGGAATCAAATGCAAACTTGTGAAGAATATGATTGGAGGGATCCAAAATAACAAACTGGCTGGAAGCCATAATAGAAAGTAACACTCTCATTTATCTTTTATTTTTAAAGCATTTTTGGCTTTTTCCCTTTTTTCCTTGCTTTCTTAAGCAGCTGGTCCTATCACTTAGCTTATACAATATTATCATAACATCATAGGTAATATACTTCTAATGTGGACATAGAGAGAAGTATACATACGTAACAGGAAATAATAACACTAAGATGAAATGAATGTATAATTGACACAAAAATCATCAATGAGTAATAGAAGAAATACACAAAACCTCCTTTACTTATATTTTAGGAGCACATGTATTTCCCCCAGGCTTTATAGGCTTTTGAAAAGTGAGCATCCATATAGAATCTATTTGCAAACTCTGCTTTCTTTTAAGATGTGGGCCCCATCTTTATTCTAATTCTGGTGAAAGTGAAAGTGGCTCCGTCTAACTCTTTGCGACCCCATGGACTATACAGACCATGGAATTCTCCAGGCCAGAATACTGGAGTGGGCAGCCATTCCCTTCTTCAGCGGATCTTCCCAACCCAGGGATTGAACCCAGGTCTCCCACATTGCAGTTGGATTCTTTACCAGCTGAGCCACAAGGGAAGCCCCTAATTCTGCTATCCTGGATTCAGATTAAAGTCCTTGCTGTCAGTGGATTTACTGGTATTCTGGGTCCTGGATCTAGATTAAAGTTCTTGCTCTCAGCGGATTTATTTCCTAGTGGAAAAGGTAGGAAACAAACAATGCCCTCAGGTAGTGAAAAGTAAGTGAGAAATTGAATGGGTTAACTTCATGGAGAGTGTGCTGGGATGGGTGAAGGTGACTCTGAGATGGGGAACCAACAAGGCCTCAAGGAGTGACATTTGAACACCCACATGAATTGAGAGTCCAGCCATTTGAAACTCCTTGGAAAAAGCATTCCAGGCAGAAGGAACAGCAGGTGCAGAGACTGTGATTGGAGCCCATGTCGCCAGGGTGAGGACCAATGAAAAGAGGTCAGTGTAGCTGGAGCAGAAAGGAGCTGGACCTTGTTGGCCATGGTCAGGATTTTATAGTGTTCTGGTGATGCTGGACACTATAGGAGAGGAACTTGCATTTTACTGGCTGTTGTACTTGCTGAGAGTCAACTACAGAGGGTGAACAATGTGGAATGAGGGAGACCAATTAGGAGGCTGCTGTCACTCTCCAGGTGACTGAATGATAACAGAACCTGTGGGCTTCCAAACCTACTTCATTCCCAGACATGCAATTGTATCTTAGCAGTGCTAATCCAGATTATTCACATGCATTGCATACTCTAAGCCTGTTATCCCAACTTTACACTTCATGAAGACTGGATTTGAAGCTACCACAGGGACTATTCATGCTCTGATTACAAGGGTATGTTTCTCATAAAGCATAATCATTCTCCAGCCAGTCCAGTATCATGAAATCCAATTGCACTGATCACATTGATCACAGGTACATTTTACCAAATGTTGACATTACTCAACCAGTGAATTACAGAGCAATGGAATATTTCCAGTGAAAATGAAGACAACTCAAATTATTTCTTTTTAAAGATTATTTTTGATGTGGATCATTTTTAAAGACTTTACTAAATTCGTTACAATATTGCTTCTGTTTCATGTTTTAGTTTTTCGGCACCAAGGCATGTGAGATCCCTAACCAGAGATCCAACCTGTATCCCCTTCATTGGAAGGTGAAATCCTAATCACTGGTCTGCCAGGGAGGTTCCAAAATCTCTCACAGTGTATTTAATGGGTATATTTTATGGGTATATTAAATGGGTATATTTTATGTTCAATGGGTAAAACATGTTGATGTTCAGTCACTCAGTTGTGTCCAACTCATTGCAACCCCATGGACTGTAGCACACCAGCCTTCCCTGTTCTTCATGATCTCCCAGAGTTTGCTCAGACTCTTGTCCACTGAGTTGGTGATGCCATCCAACCATCTCATCCTTTGTTGTCGCCTTCTCCCCCTGCCCTCAATCTTTTCCAGCATCAGGGTCTTTTCTAATGAGTTGGCTCTTCACATCAGGTGGCCAAAGTACTGTGGCTTCAGCTTCAGTGTCAGTCCTTCCAATGAGTGTTCAGGGTTGATTTCCTTTAGGGTTGACTGGTTGATCTCCTCACTGTCCAAGAGACTCTCAAGAGTCTTCTCCAGCACCATAGTTTGAAAGCATAATTCTTTGACACTCAGCCTTTTTTATTGTCCAGCTCTCATATCCATACGTGTCTACTGGAAAAATCATAGCTTTGACTATATGGACCTTTGTAGGCAAAGTAATGTCCTTGCTTTTTAATACACTGTCTAGGTTTGTTATTGATTTTCTTCCAAGAAGCAAGCATCTTTTAATTTCATGGCTGCAGTCACCTTCCACAGTGATTTTGGAGCCCAAGAAAATAAAAAGTCTCCCACTGTTTCCATTGTTTCCCCTTCTATTTGCCATGAAGTATGGGACCGGATACCATGATCTTCGTTTTTTGATTGTTGAGTTTTAAGTCAGCCTTTTCACTCTCCTCTTTCACCTTTATCAAGAGGCTCTTTAATTTCCTTTCACTTTCTGTCATAAGGGTGGTGTCATCTGCATAATTAGGGTTATTGATATTTCTTTCCACAATCTTGTTTCCAGTTTGTACTTCATCCAGTGCAAGAATTGAAATAAACCAATTCTTATTTAATGATTGTACTTATAAATGATTTCAGTTAATCAGTTTCCAAACACAAAGCAATAAAAAATTTTACTAATTGCAATAATTGCAAATCCTAAAGTTGTTTGCTAGCATTTCATGGAGAAATATAGTGCAAAAGCTTTGGCTACATCCTGTTTTTTGACCAGCATTCTTTTACACCATGAACTTGCAATCAACTTTGAATTGATAAACATAATAAAAGAAACTTTTGTGTGCCTCTTTGGAAGATTAATGCCTCTCATTTTTTTTCATTGATCTATACTTAAGGTAGGTGATAATAACCTAATGTATGCATCAAGATAATGCATAACTGGGCTATGTAATTCTGGTATTTTGTTGCAGATACATTGTAGCAGGTTGACTGGCGTAAGCTACCCAGGTGAGAACAGGTGAGTAGTGAGTCTGACCACTTGTTCTGGGGACAGGCTGCCTTGGCAGAGCCCAAGCTTGTCTTTTAAGAAGCATGTGGTAGGCGTCCCTGGTGGCCTACTGGTCAAGAATTCACCTGCCAACACAGGAAACATGAGTTCTATCCCTGGTCCAGGAAAACCCCACATGCCGTGGAGCAAATAAGTCCACAGCTGGAGCTTGAGTGCCATACAGCCCATGCTCTGCAACGAGAGAAGCCCTTGTACCACAACCAGAGAATAGCCCCTGCACAGTGATGAAGACCCAGGACAGCCAAAAATAAAATAAATAAATCTTAAAAAATAGAGAGGCATGTGGTTTGGGGAAAATAACCTCTTGCCGCCTCTCACATCTCCACTAAATGGAATAAACATGGTACCAGCCTCTTAAGATTATTGTGAGGATTAAATAAGTGATATGTTTAAAGCACTAGAACAGCAAACACGACAAGCCCAAAACAAATGTGAGCTTTTATTATTCTATCCTGCAGTTTGCTGCCCAAAGCCTTAAAGAACTTTGCAGTTCTGCTTTTGAATAAAACCTCCTAGGTAAATCTCCCTTTGGCATATATGAGAAAAATCTTCCAAGCTCATATTTGACTTTTCAAACATAAAATGTTTGTGTGACATATAAGCTCATACAGAGGTTTTCATTACTTAAAAAAAAATAACAGAAACAAAAATAGACAACTCAGAATTAATTTGTGCCTTGCTTGTGGATTGCTCTTTTTGTTTGTTTGTTTCCTGAGATTCTTTTTTTCTTACATCTAAAAAAAGAAAAGTCAATTATTAACCTTTGTTAAGTTATGCATATGTAATATTGTTAATTACAAGTCTTCTTTTGTATATGGATGTGTGTGAGAGAGAGACAGAGAGAGTGAGAGAGAAACTATCCTAACCGAATTCCAAAGCTTTGCACAAAAAAATCAGGAGGGAGAGTAAAGAACCATTCTCCATCAACTCCAGACAGTCAGCTGATTTGCTGGTGCAGTTTGGTACCCAGGCCAATTACCAGAATGAAATTTTATTTGGCCTATATATCACAAAGAGTGGTTTCCAGGGCTTTTCAATTGCTTAGATTTTAGAAAATACCGCTTTTCTCTAGAGTAGGTGAGATCTTTTCATTTATTGCAATATGCCTTTCCTAAGTAAGCAGGCTCTGTGGTTGGTTGGTGTTGTGGATGTTTGAAAGGTTCTAGAAAAACAAGTCCATGCCCCTGAGAACCCAAGGGAGTTGAAGGAGATCTTCATACTGTCACTCAGAATATGGAATTGCCATTTTCTCAGGTCAAATATTGGCAGTCCCATAAGATTGACCCTAAATTGAACTTTTTAAAAATACAAAAATTCTGCTAACATGAAAAGCTGGTACCCTTGCTCTAAGACCCCATAGTGAAGAGGAGAGGAACTGTGTTTCAGGCTGGGGTCTCTTCAACCTGTCACAGCTGTGTAATTATGTACAGCTAATAAGCTTCATAACCTCATTTCAGGGTTACTATTGTTTGCATTGCCTCTATTTGTGTTTTTAGAATCCAGCTTGCAAACCCTATAATTAGGAAGAAGTATCAAAGTGCCTACTTACACAGTTTTTATTTGTTTTTTGAGGTTGTAATTGTCTATAAGCATTTGCATGGCTGACAATTCGGCAAACGGAATGGTTTCCAAACACCCTCATTGCAGCCTTCTTGATGGTGTGTTCCCGTTTCATTCCTCACCTTGAAGCTATTCTTTTTTTTCCCAGCTTTAATTTCGCTCAAAAGCAGGAAAATGTTTATTTTCAATTAGAGTCTTACATAGCTTGATAGTCTTCCTTTGCCATCTTAAAGGGATCTGAGAAAATTAAAATCAAAGACATAAGTCATTTGACTTCTACTAGTCAAAAGATTACTGCTTTTCTCTTCTGTTATGGGAAGAGTTTGGAGATTTCTCTCTTAAGTCAGCTGTCTCTAAATTCTTGGTGCTATGTGCAATTAGCTGATGACAGTCCTTCTACAACTGGTCTTTGGCTTTTCAAGAGTTTCTTCTCCTCTTGTTGTTCCCATAAGGAATATGTTGCACAAATCGAAGTGAACTGATTTTGATGATACTTACTTACTCCCAGACAAATAACAGATTTGTTCTTGTTCAGTTGCTCAGTCATGTCCGACTTTTTGCGACTCCATGGACTGCAGCATGCCAAGCTTCCCTGTCCTTCACTATCTCCTGGAGCTAGCTCAAATTCATGTCCATTGAGTCAGTGATGCCACCCAACCATCTCATCCTCTGTTGTCCCCTTCTGACCTCAATCTTTCCCAGTAGCTCTTTGCGTCAGGTGGCCAAAGTAATAGATATGACTGCCCTGTCTTTGGGAAGGTTTTAGTTCTGTTTTGTATGACCTTAACATTGAAAAAGCAGTAGGGTTATTCTTCTCTACCTGTTCAATCATCTGGGAAGATTTCTAAAATCCTGAGATCAGGTTGAAATCCAAAACAATTAAATCAGAATCTTCTAGGGTGGGATCTGGGCCTCAGGAGTTTTTATATCTCCTCTGGTGATTCTAACAGCAGCCAAGAATGGGAAGCATGGAGTTAGATAATTAGATAAATGTTTAGTGGGTAAGGCTATATAAATTATTGCTTAACCCTTAGAACAAACATGGTGCACTGGATTTAAATGGACTTGGATCTGAAATCCAGGTCTCTCACTTGGTATGTGACCTTGGTATTTGACCTTACTCAAATGCTTCTGAGCTCCTGTTTTATCAGTTGTCACATTTCACAGATGACAGTGTTGTTGTGATAATTAAAATCCAACAGATCTCCATGAATTTCAGCTCGTTTCTCTTCCCTTCTTTAATATAGAGTATTTCAAAGGATACTTCAGTGATTAAATATGTGGTTTTTCTTTCCTGGTGGTTATTAAGTGGCTCATATATTTTATTTATTTATATTATTTGTAATATGTATCATTCTATAATACATTTATAACATATAAATTTATAAAATGTTTAAATTATGAAGCATTATAATTTACCTTTATGATATGAAATATTGTGATTTGCCTTTATGATATATTGTTTATTATCATGCATTTATTATTATTTTGCTTTTAATTTAAAAACAATTTTAGGATTGCAAAAATAGTACACAGATAGAACTGAGCCTTTTCATAACCCTTTACCTGGCTTTCCCTAATGTTAACTTTTGTACAACAGTCATACCTTTATTAAAAATAACAAGTCAACATAGACACAATGAATGCTATTAACTAGAGGACAGACTTTATTGTGATTTCACCAGTTTTCCACTAACATCCTTTTTCTCTCCCAAGATCCAGTCCAGGATCCCACACAGCATTTAGTTGTCATGTTTCCTTAGTTTTTCCCATTCTCTTACATTCTGTGGCAATTCTTGATCTATCCTTGTTTTCAGGCTTTGACATTTTGAAAAGCACTGTTTAGTTATTTTGGAGAATGCCACATATTTTAAGATTTTTTAATGCCTATTTATGGATAAAGTTGATATATTTTTGACATGAATACTGCCAAAGTGATATATACCCTGTTCAGTATTAGGTACATGATATTGATATGTATAGGGCTGTTTAAATAATTAATATTATATTTAGTGAAATTAGACTTTATAGAGAGCTCTATTAGTTTCGTAGGGCTGTCATAGTAAATACCACAGACAAGATGGTTTAAACAACAAAAATTTGCTTCACAATTCTGGATGCTAGAAGTCTGAGATTGAGGTGTTGGCAGGGTTGAGTTCAACCACTTCTCCTTGACTTGTAGGTGGCTTTTTTTATTTTTTTTGTTTTCACATGGTCTTGACTCTATGCATTTCTGTATCCTCATCTCTTCCCATAAGGAAACCAGCCATATCAAATTAGAGTCCATCCCGTTGACTTTGTTTAACCTTCTGCTCTGCTCTGCTAAGTCACTTCAGTCGTGTCCAACTCTGCGTGACCCCATAGATGGCAGCCCACCAGGCTTCTCGGTCCCTGTGATTCTCCAGGCAAGAACATTGGAGTGGGTTGCCATTTCTTTCTCCAATGCATGAAAGTGAAAAGTGAAAGTGAAGCTGCTTAGTCGTGTCCGACTCTTAGTGACCCCATGGACTGCAGCCTACCAGGCTCCTCCCGTGGGATTTTCCAGGCAAGAGTACTTAGTTACCTTTAAATGTTCTAATTCCAAACACAGTCACTGTGGATTAGGACTTCAACATATGGATTTTCCCAGATGGGGGGAATGGCACAGTTTAGCCCATCACAGGTGCCTCTCAAGCAGGGACATACACTGAAATAGAAGTGGCATAGGATTTTGCTGGGATGATGAGTGATCTGCAATACTTGGAAACAGAAGCCGCTTCTTTGCAAATTGGTGGGATGATCACAGCAATCATAATGAAATTCACTGAGGACAAAATGCTCGATGGAGAACCAATCTGCTTCAGCATTAAATAGAAGATAGTTGGTTAAAGAACATGATGGGGATGGGAGGAAGGCTTGATCCTTGGAATTACTTGTTGTTCAGTTGCTAAGTCATGTCTTACTCTTTGCAACCCCATGGACTGCAGCACTCCAGGCTCCTCCGTCCTCCACTATCTCCTGGAGTTTGTGCAGATTCATGTCCATTGAGTCGATGATGCCTTGGGATTTTAAATGAGTCTAAAAAAAACTGTGTACCAGTACTCCATCTGTAAAAGTCAGCATGATATGGGATGCTGCAAGATATTTAAAGGGACAGAAATCTTTTTAAAGAAACACTGAAAAGGGCTTATTCAGCCAAAAAAAGAAATTGCTGATTGGGGATTTAATTATATCGGAGGACTGTGTGTGTGAGGGAGTTCTTAAACCAAGGAATGACCAGCTGTTTCAAAACTTTACAAGAACAGATTTCAAGTAAACAGTCTTAAATGGCAGTGAATGAGATTTAGAGTAGAATAGAATAACAATTTTCAGACATAAAATTTTGGGTTTTTTTGATGGTTAAATACCGGTTCAATAACAGATGGAAGAAGCATGATTTTGTAAGAACATGGGTGTTGGGGTTAGGTACCTCTGTTTTAGCTACCAGCTCCCCCCATTTAGCTGTATGATCTTGGACCCAGAACTTAAACCCTAGACTCGTTATTTTTAAGGCTGAAATGAGCTACTATAAATAATTTTAGCAGATTTAATGTAAATTTAGCAGATGGAGAAGAGAACTTGCCACTCAGTAATTGTTAGTTTGATTGATTGTTACTCCCTTGTATAATTTCATTTCTTAGATGTGTCTAAGAGATGCAGCCGGTCTGCTCTGCTCAACCTAAACTGGCATATATGATATTATTTGAAGTTCAAAGAAATGATATTTTGAGTCTTTTTAGCTCTGAAGACTTTACATTTTCTATCACAAAGTGATTTTGGGGCTTAAATGCCTAACCTTCTGAGAATCCAGGTAAAACAGATAGGCTGTCAGTTCAATGCAAAATTATAGGGACTAGGTAAAACTGTTTTTGCTGTCAGAATAATGCAGGGGCTTGTGTTTGGGAAAAAGCCTGAATTATTTGACAAATAATAGTTTATAAAATTCAGCTACGGTTAACCACCGTGTATTACTGGATTTCACAGAAATATTTTTCTATTGTAGATTTAAACTCCTTAACAGATAATAAACCCTGACAGAAAGGCATGTAAAATCGAGGGGCTCATTCATGGAATCCAAATTGACGTTGATCACTATGCCTTCAGAAATTGCTGTAGTTTGCCTGCTGGGTATTCACTCCCTGAGACAACGTTGCAGCCAGTGTCTCAGCTTAGCTTTGGGCTCTAAGTTGGGGTATTACACTTTTAAGTTTGAGAAAATCTCACAGTCTTTCAATTTCCCATGTATGAATTTAAAGTAGCCCTAATTTCTGGCTTCATGGGAGTTATTGATTTTAAGTGTATGCAGATGTATCCTAGACCTCAGCAGCATGAGGAATACAAATGATGTCACATTTAAATTAAATTCAAACTGCTCCCTTTGCCTGGTACACTGTAGTACATGAAATTTCTTCTTTCTGGATTCTTCTGGATGACCTCCTTTCGCTGATGTTTTTCCAGGACAGTGCCTCCGTCAGCCTGTGCTGCCAGGCTGGGTACTGCCTGGCCTTTATTCCACTAAAGAGAGCTGACTTCAGGGTTTCCCGGGGCTACGGTTCCTGGTCCTCACTGTTGCCATGATTAAAGCCTCCATCCCAAATATCTGCTTGTGTTCCCACCGGGGCTTCTGCTGCCCTCTTTGCTGGCCTCAGAGGGCCTTGATCTCTTTACCACCATGGAGATCCAGTCACTCCCTACAGCAGCAGCTCAGATGGCCCAGGAGAAGAACACCACCCAGACAGACTTCTCATTGGTCACTCACTTATGGCTCCTGTCAAGCTTCCCAGGTGGCTCAGTGATAAAGAATCTGCTTGCCAGTGCAGGAGATATGGGTTTGATCCCTGGGAGGGGAAGATCCCCTGGAAGCGGAAACAGCAACCCACTCCAGTGAGATCCCACGAGTAGAGGAATCTGGTGGACTATAGTCCTTGGAGTCGCAGAGTCGGACGCAACCGAGGACACGGGCACACACTCATGGCTCCTCTCACAGGTCACAAGTCCATCCAGTCATTCCACCCGATGCTGCTTCCTTGCTCAGTCATATCATACCGCCCTTCCTGATCACGGGGTGCTCTTTAGCCAGCCCACTGCCTGTCTCTATCTTTCAGAGTCATATTTCTGCCACTATTTTTGTCTACCTTTGAGGAATCTTCGTTGGGGTCCAGGCTAAGAAAATAATACCAAGAGAAAAGGTGGAGTTCCTGTTTTCCCAGTTTATTTCCACCTCCAAGTCTCAAGGTCTTTTGTCTCCAAGGTGATTGACACCCAATCCCTTCAGGTCCCATCCTCTACTCAGGGGCGTGACTTTAACCTTTCTCTCCCCAAAGACAGTCACATTCCAGAAAGCTGTAGTCCCGCAGTACTAAACTTTTTCCTTACCTTTTCTTCTGAATTACAAGAACAAAGACAGATCTTTAATTAAGAAATTCCTCAGTGTCTGTGGATTTCATTTTTTACCTAATGCTGAGCATTGAACTTCTAGGCTGAGTTTTGTCAAGCAAGTTCAGTTCCTTTTCAGAGATTTTCTACCATCTGAATGTTCTTGGGTTCTGCTTACTTGGGAGCAAACAGCTTGAATAAAATATATACTTACCAGAAGACCAAGCAATACTTGCCAAGCACTATTTCTCCAATTAAAAGACTGTGTGTGGAGGTACAACTCTTGTATTTTACAAACTGTCTCATGTGGGTCAGCTTTGTTCCTCAAAACCCCAGCTTCTCAAACTTTTGAATGTGCAGTATGTCCTTTGTTTTATATTTGCATAAATTAATGATCTACACCTGTGTCTTTTTAGAACAAAGGCAGCGTCAGCACTAAGGTATTTTACACTCTTCAAATTTCATCCCCCAATGGTACTAGCTTTGAAATTAGTGGGGTTTTCCCCCTCGTAAGACTCCAGATTCTAATCCCTTAACCCAGAAAGGAACATTACTCTGTCCCCACCATAGCACATGGCCGGGAAATAGGACTTTCCATTTCTTTTTGCCTTTTCCCCTTTACATTTGGAACTAAAATATTTGCCCAAATGATACCTTATCCCTACCTTGGGCCAGCTAGTGTGCTCTCTTATGTAAGAATTAATAGATCCACAAAGTTCTTCAAAATTATAGCTAATGAAATCAGTAGAAACATGCAAATTCCCTTAGTGGGCATAGATTATATTTACTACATATTTTAAATTGCTGACCTGATCTTAGAAACTTTATTATAGTATACTTAATGATGTATGTTATCACATCTTTAACAAATAATGAGAAATTTTATTTTTCCTCTTACCCCTTTGTTCTTTTCTTTTAAACAATATCTTCTCTAGTAATTGTTAATAAAGGAGAAAACCATTGTATTGAATTATGGTTCATTGGCTAAAAGGCTCCATATTATTTGAATTATTTACTGTTTTGTAGCATTTGCATTCTCCTCCAAATTTAGCAGTTTATTTGTAATGCAGCAATATTATAATCAGGCTTACTCTGAAAAAGCTAATGGAGCTAGAAAATAAAAGTTTCACCAGCCTCACTCAGTCAGGATGAAATCATCAGTTTCTTCATACCAAATGTTCTTTAGCAAAAGGTCAGCAAACTCATCTTCATTCTTATAAAACGTAGGCAGAAATGAGAAGAATGTGAAAGACAAAAATGAGAGAATCAAAATTACTTATAATTATATCTCTATGCAGTAATAATAACTTTATTACTATGTTGCATATGTGGCTTGACATTCTAAATGAGCTGTATGAAATTAATACCAATAAAACTATAAAGACAATTACTGCCAATTGTGTAAAATAAAAGGCCTTTAAGCTCTTTTTAAAATATTGAAAACCATAAGTGAAGAGTGCATGGCAATTTTCCTTCCTTTTTTTGACTTTAAATCTTAAGTTAAAAAAATCCTAAGTCTTATTTAGCTAATAAATGGTAAGAAAAATGAATTTGGTAATTGGCCAAAGTCATGGTCTATTTAACTTTTCTTAAAAGCGTTTTCCACGAATTTGTGTTCTGTCTTTATTTGAGGTGAAATAATTGGATGGTGATAAAATTCTCAGTTCTGATAAGAAAAAGTCTATAACAATGTTGTACTTAGTGTTCTAGTTCCTCAATTGAGCAAAGGTGTCATCTTTATGTAGTGGAAAATGTAGTCATCTGAATATTTCAATATTTTCCAAAGCTAGGCAAGTGTGCCTATGGTTATTAATAAATTTTAACTAATATTGCCTAATCCCAAGAACCTTAGAATGTGGTTGAAGATTAAATTAAATTAAAATAAGGTCTTTAGGGTGGACCTTAATCCAATGTGACTGGTGTCCTTATAAGAAGAGAAAATTTGAACACACACACATACTCAGAGGCAAGATGGTGTGAGGGCCCAGAGAGAAGGTGGCCATCCAGAGTCCAAGAAGAGATGTCTCAGAAGAAATCAACCTTACAACCTTGATCTTTGCCTTCTAGCCTCCAGAATTGTGAGAAAGTGAATTTTTGTTGCTTAGGCCAACAGTCTGTGGGACTTCCTATGGCAGCTTAAGAAACTGCTCCATCACCCAGCCTTTCCTTCCTCTTACTTTGCTACATGTCAATCCTAGC
This sequence comes from Budorcas taxicolor, assembly GCF_023091745.1. Classification (NCBI taxonomy): domain Eukaryota; kingdom Metazoa; phylum Chordata; class Mammalia; order Artiodactyla; family Bovidae; genus Budorcas; species Budorcas taxicolor. Next base: position 73,895,070 of record NC_068921.1, read on the forward strand.
CATCATCGCAGTTGCCTTAGTTCCTTACCTTGACTGGTGGCTGCCTCAGTCAAGGTAGGTGAGGTTTGGGCTTAGCTGTTAGAATGACTCCCTAGAGCACCCTTGCCCTCTAATCAGATGACCCTTTGACCTCCAAATAGAGGTCAAGTTCACCCAGACTTGAAAGCTAGCTCTGAAGGGTGCCAGGGAGTGTTCTAGTTGGCTCCACATCACAGTCCTTTCTGCCCCTAACCTTAATAGGTCTTGGCCTTACCAGCTTTACCAAGATCCCTTATTCTCCTCTCCCCAAGCTTCCCACACTTCCTCTTGCGCTTTTTCTGGATGATCTGGTCTCTAGATAGAATTAACTTTAATATGATTGCTTTTATGAGGGCTGACCATTGCTTATTTTTTGTGTCCTTGTTGTTGCTCAGTCACATCTCTTTGAGATGCCGTGGACTGCAACATGCCAGGCTTCCCTGTCCTTCACGATCTCCCAGAGTTTGCTCAAATTAGTGTCCATTAAGTCAGAGATGCTATCTAACCATCTCATCTTCTGCCGTCCTCTTCTCCTTTTGCCTTCAATCTTTCCCAGCATCAGGTGTTTCCCAGGTCTTTATGTACTTATATTCCAATTTCTACACCAGTATATTTTGCTTATGTTTTATCTCCTCTGTAAGATTATTAGCCTTAATTAATTCTCTTTATAAATTGCAAAAAGTTAATTAAAAGAATTCTAGATTCAATGCCTCCCTTCTTGATCAAATAATTCCATTTTACACCTATAATTGAGCTTTTTGTCTTGATGGACAGAACCATTTTTGTCTGCTTGTTTTGTGTGTTTTTTTTTGCCTTTCTTTATAGGCAAATTCCAAAAACTACCCTCAACCCAATCCATCTTATGTTCTTGGTTTCTGAGGGTGTCAATATTTGATGGTAGACAATGCCTTGAAACACTTTAATAGTTTTAAAAGTGAAAATTCAAAATGTGGTGGTTAGGGAATTCCTTGGTAGTCCGTTGGTTAGGACTCCACATTCTACTGCCGGGGCCCTAGTTCAATCCCTGGTCAGGGAACTAAGATCCCACTGTTAAAAGAGTGGTGGTTAAATATGACCAACATCTAATGTTGTTTAAGAAGACAACGGATGAAATGGTGGTCCTCAGTTTCCCTCCATTCATTCTCAAAACTTGACCATATGGATTTCCACATTTCCGTTTGTCTTTCTTCTCCAAGAGGGAAGTATCTTCATTCCTTTCCAAGGCGGGCCCCTCCTGGGAGTCTGTCTGTATTTTCCATGACTCTGATTTTGCACAAACTCTTCTGTATGAAATGTCTCCTCTCCTGTGTTAGCCTCACACACTGACCATGCAGCCAACCTTCTTTTTCCAAAAAGTCTTCTCAAACTCCTGACTGACACTTAGATTCTCCTTTTTCTGTGTCTTCTTCAAAGTTTGACTTTCAGCCACTGAGACACATAACTCTGGGTAACTGTCTGTAGCCCAGCTAATTCCACAACTTCCAAAAGCAGAGAATGATAAACAGTGCTAGGATTTCTCACACATGGGTTCCAGCCATACAAGGAGAATTCCTTCCTCCTTTGACCTCTTAAACCCCACTTCTAAGCAGAGCCTTTTCCTTAAACTTGCAAATAAACTCTGGTTTCATCTTTGAAAACTAAAAAAGGAAAAAAGAATAAAAAAGCAAAAAAAAAAAAAAAAAGAAGAAAAAAAGAAAAACTCCTTTTGTCCAGTTTTACCCTAAACCACCACCATATTTCTCCAGTGGTCAGATTTTTAAAAAAAAAGACAGGTATAAAAAAAAAGAAATCATGAATTTTCTATACTTTATATCCCACTTGCTTCTCAGTTCATTAAATCTGCCTTTAACTGTCTCTACTTTACTGGCATTGCTCCTCTGAAGGTCATGAGTGAACTCCAAAGTACAATGTTAATAGAGTCTTCCCGGGCCTTATTTGTCTGATCTGTTCACAGCAGTGGACTCTTGGCTGACTTCCTCTTCTACAATTTCTATTTCCTTTGCTTCTAAAATGTAATTCTTTCCTAATTTCTCTCTTTTCTCTTTATCATTCTCTTTGGATGCCTTTTCTTTCTTGAACCAGACTCCAGAATGCCCAAGTCTCAATTTGTGGCTCTTTCTACTACCTAACTCACTCCTGCCCTGCATTCTTCTAGGGCACAGTCATTTTACCAAAAAGCCTTACCCCCAAATGTAGATATTCCGATATTTTATCAGTCCAAAGGAAGGGAAATCAAGGGTCAACATTATCATTTTCTGGTTTAAATTTGTAACTCTCATGTCTTGCAAAATTTTGGAGCTTAATTGTTCAAGCTGCATTTATCTGTACTTTTGTATTAATCTGTATTCTTAAATAATATATCACTTATGTCTATGACCATCTTATCATACTGTATTTACAGTACAGTGTATAGTTATCAGTGTAATATATCTTATAATCAAAACACTTGAAAATATTTGTGAGTTATACATGTTATTGGCTGAGTTGTTTTTCCCTAAATTCCTATGTTGGAGCCCTAACTCCCAGTATTTAAGAATGTGACTGTACTTAGAGATGAGGTCTTTAAAGATGGGCCCTAATTCAATCAGACTGGGGTCCTTATAAGAAGAGGAAATTTAGACACAAAATTACTAGGCCTGTGTGCTAAGAGAGGAAAGGCCATATGAGGACATGCCGAGAAGGTGGCCATCTGCAAACCCAGGAGAAGGTCCTCAGGAAAAACTAACCTACTGACACCTTTACCTTGGACTTCGAGTTGGAGAATACTAAAGGGGTAAGGGGCCTCCCTTTTTCTCTTTTAGCCGTTCTAGTTATCCTCATATTTTTGTGTGGAAACAGTCCTCAGGGCAGTGGTTTAGAAGGCCACGTTAGTCCTCAGTCATGTCTGACTCTTTGCAACCCCATGAACTGTAGCCCACCAGGCTCCTCTGTCCATGGGATTCCCAGGCAAGAATACTGAAGTAGATTGCCATGCCCTCCTCCAGGGGATCTTCCCAATCCAGGGATCGAACCCAGGTCTCCTGCATTGCAGGCAGATTCTTTACCATCTGGGCCATCAGGGAAGCGCATAGACCATGGTTGTTACCAAATAGGGTATGTGTGTTCTTCAAACAACCTGAACCCCTCTGTGGTCCATTCCCTCTTTGTCTCTTTACTAATGTAATCTTAGTTCTGCTCTTTGAGTTCTGAGTTTCCCAACTCAAGTTGCCTCCCTGCTTTTTCACACATATGCAAACCAGGCCCATTCACATACAGGATGTTAATTTACCCTCCTTCCTGGAGATCACCCTGACTACCCGCTCTACACTGATCTCTTCCTTCTCAGCCTCAGTCCCTTGTTCATGTTATTCACTGAGGTTGCTCCTCGGTGGCTGAATATCATTGTCAGTTTCATTTCCTCGCTCAACCACTTCAATGCTTTGTCTGCTTTGCTTCAAAGATTTTTTATATTCTGGAGGCGAGGGATGTGGTATCACTTCTTTTTCATTTTTCCTCTTCTCCCACCATCTCTGCCACATCCTCATCCCAAAGGAGCTATTGTACCACTGAACACATGGGGACACTTAATTCTCTTTAACATATTTTTATTTTATATTGGAATATAGTTGATTAACAATATTGTGTTAGTTTTAGGTGTACAGCAAAGTGATTCCATTATACACATACATGTATCCATTTTCAAATTCTTTTCCCATGTAGGTTATCATAGAGTATTGAGCAGAGTTCCCTGTGTTATACAAGAGATCCTTATTGGTTATCTATTTAAAATTCTTGAATTAAGTTCAGAGGATTTGACAACTCTGATTCCTCATGACTATTTAAAGTAGAAACAAGGGATTAGAAACAGGGCTGGTAGGAAGTATCAACATGTAAGAAATGAATAGACTGTTTGAATGCAGAGAAAGATTTATTATGTGACACTACACTTTTGCCTTTTCTTGCTCAGGGTCTTTTTTTGCTGTAGTCAGTTCATGATATGCTAGGGGAAAGAGAACTACTATTGACGGTTCAATGCATCTGATGAAAAGGTACTTAAATTATTTAAGGGGAACTTTTGTTTTCCTAGTAACTCTGGTGGGGATACTTCTCATGTTAAAAAGTATGAGAATGGGTCTCTTTTCTAATTTTTCTTTCTTGCTTGTGTAAATGCACAATAAATTCCTTTGACAGTCAGAGGCACAGACAAATGTTATTGGAAATCTCCAACCCGTCTTAGAGAGGAGTAACACTTTTAACAGTGAACTCGCTGGGGAACATCTGTTATGATGTCATGACTTTTTACTCTTTACAAATGTCAGCAACATTCGTCTTTTAAGAGTTTCATTGCTCTAAATGTCTATTTCTCGCCTTTTGTTCATTCATTCAATACATACTCTGTTGTATCGAGGGACTGATGTCTGTTTTCACTTCAGTCTGGTTCTTGTGTCTATTTATTCTATAATAATTCAATTTCCTTCCTCCTCCACCTTAGATATATAAAACAAGTACATTTTCAGATTTAACATATGTATAAATTTTAACCATGTTCTGACAAAGATCTTGGCGTGTAACTTGATATTTCGTCATGCTGCTTTTTCTCATGTGGAATTCTTATTTCACAGATAAGATCCAGAAAGGTGAAGTGCCCTATTTAAGGTCTCATTTCATAGGGGTAGAACTAGAATCCACATCCAGATCTCGTAACGTCTAGTCTTGTGTTTTTCCTCTCTTATTTCCTTATTTGGCTCTTTCTTGTTTGATCCACTTTAGCTCACTGTAGAGTAATTACTTGGGCATTCCAGTGTTATTCCCATGTCTTAATCAGAGGAATTGACTTACTATAAACACCACTTCACTAAAAGTATATTGACTTCATTCAAAGACCTCCTGGTTGTTCCAGACCAGTAATGCCTGCAGGTTATGCTAATGAAACTTCTCAAGAATCTTGAGACATTATCTATGTGGTCCAGTGGTTCCGAATCCTGTTGCCTTTCATGATGTAAACTATTATGACTATATGTGGGCTCTGGAGCACTGGAGGCAACAGTGGTTCCACCTGAAGAACCCCAGCAAGACTCGCTGTAGAGACTTTGAGAGGAAGGAGTATGGCGAAGGTTCTAAGACTTGGGATAGTTTTTGGATGAGAATTCAAAGTGACTCACTGACTTGCACAATTCTTCTGAGATGGTGAAGCAATTCATTTCCATTGATACTGAGCCAGGAGTCAGGGTCGAATTTACCACTGCAGATGCTCAAATCAGTCTGTTTAATCAATTGGTAATCAGTTGTTTAAAAAAAAAGTATAGAAAAATTTTGAGGAAAGCATGTGCAAATGTGAAGCAAACTATAATATTGGTGAATTATGAGCAAGCATGGACTGTTAAAAAGAAGGGATAACTTTGTAACTGTTTTCTTTCAAAAATCACAAGGCACAGCAGGGGGACTATGACACCAATTTCCATGTAAAATTATGTTATTTAGTTGTTTTTCTTGTTTATTGTTCTTCCTTACTAGAATGCAAGCACCATGATTGTCTAGTTCATTGCTGTGTTCCCAGCAGGTAGAAGAGTGTCTGGCCCATAGTAACGAGTGCAGCTTGGATGAAGAAGGAAGCAATCTCCCCATAGTTATAATGGAGTAAGTGCTCTTTCCTAGTATTCAGCTTCCAGAGTCAACATGTAGGCAAAGACTTAATTCTAGTTATAGTACAGAATATAATTGTGGTAGGTCTTGCTGTTTTCAGTTCTGATAATGAAAATGTAATTGTCATCACAGATTTTCTTTATACCGTGTGTGCTATGATCCTGACCCTCTAAGGAGTGACATATATGGGCTCACTTACCCCTCACTCTGAACTAGTTGCACTCTAGTTTTTCCAACATTACAGATTTCCATACCACTGGAAGAAACAGATGAGGAGAGGTGGAGAAAAGTATAGAGTGTGGGGCAGGGGTCTCTTCCTTTGGTTGTAGATCCTTCTGAGCAGTTTGCTTTTTAAGTCATGGGCATGTGCACTTTGATTGAAGGTAAAAGTGAGTTTCCTAATGCAGCCTGTATGTAGGGTTGGGGTGTATAAAGGAAACCACTGTACACTTTCATGCAGTTCAACCATATACATATGCCTTCTTGGGAATGACCAAAGTGATAGCCTATATCACAAGGCATGTAAATTTCAGAACACTAACCAGTTATTCTGGAACGGACCCTAATATGGGAATAAGCCAAAAAGAAAGTTGTATTATAATGAGGGCTTTCTACTAATGGACATTACATGTTTAATTAAAATTGACTTAAACAGTGAGGTTTCACTCTTATTTCTGTAAGGTGAGTGAAATTAAAGCATCAAGAACACCTTAATGATTCAGTAATCAATATTAATTTCTTAATACTAAAATCTTGAAATTCTAATTTTTTTAGTGAATACAAATGGGTTGTTGTATGCAAGTGACATTTTATACTGTGCTTTCTGGGTTCAGTATGAGACCTGAATGATATGGCTTCTTATATAGGACTATATTTAGTAGACTTCACCTTTTTATGGGCAATAAAAGGATTTGAGCATGATCAAGTATACAATTATATGGTATATAAAACAGATATTGTTACCCTGCTATTTATATATATGACATCTCTTAGAATAGTGATGCGAGACCAAGGGTTTCATCTGGTAATTTCTTATAAATAGACTGAATGGATGGTGTCCGCTGAAACAGCATTTTAAAGAATTTTTTCCTCTCATTCCAAACTGCCCTTGAAGCTTGTAAACACATTCTTTGACAATCACAAGATTTAGAGCATACTATACTCAATCTGAATAAAAACGTAATCTAAATGTAAGGAGAAGCTGTAAAAAAACATGGGGTATCAAATGTAGTGAATGACCTCAGCGTCATTAGGGGTCAATTGTGGAGTCAGAAATGAATCACCCTGCATTAGGGATGCTGGATGCTACAATAGGTTGTGAAAATTGGAAAGAAATAGGTAAAAACAATAGGTCAAACCTATTACATGGGCCTTTTTCTTTGGCGTAATTTTGTACTGAAAAGCATTGAACCAGATATCACCCAGTGTTTACTGAAGAAGAAAATGCTGAAGCTATTATGTTTTTTTATGAAATGTAACAATCGGTTGGGCAAAATGTATGTCAGAGGGATTCTTGACATCAGTGTTGGTAACCAGAGTTTATGACTACCAAAAAAGTTTTGTTCACTTATAGTTAACATTTATGGTTTTTTAAAAAATAATTTGAAATCATGGATTATATTTTATGAAACCTAAAATGCCTTTCTCAAAAAGCAAATAATATCCATTATTACCAAAACATTACTTATTAAAGACTGAAAATCAGCCTTGTGAGAGTACCCTGAATTATATATTTTCCTTTATATCACTTTGGTAGAAAAAATAATTTAAAATTATGATGTTAGGGTTTTTAATTTTAAAAGTTTTATTTATGGAATTCTTTGCAAGATAGCTATCAATCTTAAATCTATATCTTAAGATAAAAAATGAGTTCCAGAGGAAGTTAATCTTTTTTTTTTAAGGCATAGGATTTCTTTTTAGACCACTGAACTGAAACTAAATTAAATCAGCCACATCTTATTATGCATATTGACCTACCCAATAGTAATACCTTCAAATATGTATGCTTTTTGTATTATAACTGCTATTTAATAGTAAAAGAATCCTGTATGAGAGAGAAGACTAGTGCAGGGTTACAAGTGGGAGTATTTTTCTCCTCTCATAATGATAACAGAATATGATTGACAAGGTCTTTGGTGTGACCTCCCTCTTAAAAAAGAATACTTGGCACTCCCAGCTGCCTGGAACTGGGCTTCATTATTCCTATTCCATGGGTTTCTTTTTTATTGAATTCATGCATTGCTTTGGTAGTGAAAAAGACTAAGAATGTTAGCGGGCCCCTGAGAGCTGTGTAGGTAAGATCTTTTATTTGAAAGTGGAATGTTCTTGATGAATTCTTATTTGCAGAGACAGCCAACACTGGTGTGGGCATTAGAGTCCAGTAGGACCATGCTGTTATTCCATAGACATGGAAAGGAAGCCGAGACCCAGAAAGATAAGCAGTCTGCCCTCTAGACATGGTCCTTCTTCTGCTTTGCTTAGTCCAGTTTGTGAGGCTAGCGTCATATCCAAGCAGAAACCTGGAATTCCTTTGTCATTTCCACACCTCTTTTTCTAGGTGTTTCTTCAAGTCCTCTTTTCTTCTGCCTCTTTCATCTGCAACTCACCCATATCCTCTCTACAACCCTCAGTATCTGGATCATTGCAATAGTATTCTCCATACTCCAGACTCCATGATGGGCCTTCCCTGGACCCTATATAAGGATGCTAAACTTCTACTCTAGTCCCATTCAAATTTACCAGCTGAAGAAGACCTGGAGGTATCACTGACATAGCAAGGTCATCAGCTTTCTCAAATTCTCCTCAATTGTAACTGCCAAGGCCCATTTCCTCTTCCACCTCTTCTTTCTCTCCTATTCTTCTCTTTTGTGTCAGCTCCCAGAAGTCCTTCTCTCATGCACTCCTGTCTCCAGAGAACTTTCTTCATTTCCACCTGTCTTCTGAGGAGGGGGTGCTCTTCTTCCTAAAGATGCAATCTCCGGTGCCTACTGTGGAACTGTCCATGGTACATTGCTCTTCCCACATCCTCTTTCATTCTGGCCTAAAAACTTGAGGATGATAGAACTTATTTTTCTCTCTTGGCGCAAAGCTTCTGGGTTATCTTTACAAATCAGCTCACTAAATAATCTTAAATTCTGTACTTATTTTATATCAATAGACCCACTTACTCCTATGTATCTCTTAAGTAATCAACCATTTTCACTATTCCCATATGTGCCACCAAGATGTCTTCAATGTAAATATGATCATATTTCCCCTTTGCTTACAGTTTGTCAATTAAAAAAAAATCATTTACACTAAAGACCAAAATATTTAAAATGGCATCTAGTGCTTGTCTTAGTGTATCTCGGGCTTAACTTTCAGCCCTTATTTCATATAGGTCTCTTGAGCACAGCTTTGTTCAGGATATTTCCATGTCTGTTGTAGGGCATGGTACCTGAGAAATACAAAAAAGAGTTGTTATCTCTCCCATCACTTGTGCTGCTAAGGAATCATGTTCTTTTTTTGCTCCTGTGGCTTTTCCCTCCATCTAATGCTCCTGCAACTTTTCTTCCTTCCCATCCTCTTGACTTTCTAGGTTTTACTCTGGAGGGCCTCTCCTAGGGAGCCTTTCCACCCAATGCCCAAGCCCTCCCCAACAAGGTGCTCTTCCACGTTATTTCCGTAACTCCACTGTAGCACTTAGTCTGTATTACAGTTCAGTTTAATTGCCTGTCTCTCTTAGATTATGAGAATATATTTTTTTTCATCTTTACATGCCATGTCTAGCAATTTTGCAGGTACAGAATGAGCACAATTTTTGGATAAGGTACAATTTTATATCTTTTTCCCCTTGCTTTTTAGGATGAACAGGTATAGTCTGGAAACCTCAGAGCAGTCATGCTGAGTATGAACTATTGTCTAAAAAACATTCTCTTTCCCCTCCCACCCCAGGAAGACACTGCTAATGCTCTCTATGACATCTACCATGATAAACCAGGAGAAATAAAAATTATGCCTTTGCTATGAGTCTGCATGATCCCAGTTCCTGGAGAGTTTCTATGAGACAGGATGCTTCTGACTCAGTCTCCTGGCTCCCTTACTCAACTCTACCTCATGGTCAATGGCTCTGTTGTTACCAAATACCACTACTAAATAGACCTCTTTATAGACTAGGGCCATGTTAAATCTGAAACAGACAAGTAAATGTGCATGCATGCCTAGATTTATCTGCAGAAGACCCTACTCCTGTGTGTGTATAATATATAAAAATGTTTCTAACATCTAGCTATCTACTTACCTGCATCTATGTAAATATTCAGAGCACTATAGTGATCTAGTTGTCTTTTAGTAAAGAGAATTCAGGTAGCAGGCTGTCCAGCTATTTATTACAATAGGTTTACTTCTTAAGAACACGTTCAAAAACAATGAACAACATCAGGTCCTTCTGCTGCCCTTCTCCAATATAAAAAGAGATCATGGAATTTCAAAGAATTTTGCACAAATAAAAGGTGTTATACATTATAGTAAGTGTTAGTCGCTCAGTCGTGCCCAACTCTTTGTGACCCCATGGACTGCAGCCCACCAGGCTCCTCTGTCCATGAGATTTTCCAGGCAAGGATACTGGAGTGCGTTGCCATTCCCTGCTCCAGGGGATCTTCCCAAACCCAGGGATCGAACCCTGGTCTCCTGCACGGCAGGCAGATTCTTTACCAACTGAGCTACAAAGGAAGCCCCACATGATATCATATTACTTGCTCAAACTCTGATCAGACTTAAGAAGACTACACAGCAAGTACATAGGTTGCATTTTCAAAACCACATTGTAGAGCAGCCCCAGGTTAGCAAGACCTTTTTATGCCTTCTGCTCCCAGAGACCCCACTAGTCTTCCATGTGCTGCCTCCTTTCCTCTGACCTCAAACGAATGTTTTGCTCAGTGAATCTGAAACTCACTCAGAGAGACAGGTGGTTCTCATAAATGCGTTGGCTTGAACAAAATCATATTTTGGGGGTCATGCTATTGGCTTTTTATCCGTTTTATGAGCCTTTTTGATAGACTGTTACTTTCTTGTTTTCCCCCTGGTATTTGCCCTAGGAACTTTTACGATTTGTTTTGAGACTCATTTAAAAACTTGTCTATTCATCTCAACAGAACGTTGATGTTTGTGAAATATCTCACCATTGTTGACTATTTATAGAATTGTTGTGAGAGCTCCTCATTTTTAGATAAAGATGCCTTTAAACATTTGGTGTTGAATAGAGACCCCTTGCCTGCCTACCTCTGAGCTTTTTTTTTTTTTTTTCCTGCCTAGATTGGTATAACTATTGAGTATTCTTTCCATGCCCTGGAGGCTAGCCATCCATCTTTCATTCTTCAGTACAAATATTTACCAGTCCCTCAAGAAGTTGAGATGATTGTCTTGAGCATACAAATTTCCCAAGAGGTTTCTGGCTAACTTGTCCTTAGAAACGGCGCCTAGAATTAATAAGAAATTATGCTCTGGTGATATTTTCTCTGCCGAGGGAAAGGCAGTAACTGTTCTTGTTCTTTATGAAATAGATGTGGCCGAAAGTGCAGTTGTAGACTGTCATACAGCATGTGGCAGCTCTGCTAAAGAGATAAAATTATGTTATTGGCAAAACAGCCTGGGTAGGTATCAAGTATGCTGGCGTTAGACTAACATTTGGTTGTGACTTGTGAAATCGTAATGGAGACTCTTGAAACCCCTGTGTGAAGACCCCAGCTGGAACCAATAGCTGATTTTTGCCATGTCAAAATACCCACCACAATTATGGAAGGAGATTTAGTCTCTTGCGGCTGCAGCTATACTTGTGCAATTTTATTTCTGACTCTTTTTCAAGTTTCATGGAACACAATTTCCTCCAACACAGCAGAAATCCCATGATGTTAGAGTGGGAAAAAGAGATAGATGGTAGTCATATTGCTCGTTTTTCTACAATTAAAAAGAAAAACCCTCAATGATGTTGACATAGATAACACAATTTTAACCTAGACAGCATATTAAAAAGCAGAGACGTTACTTTGCTGACAAAGGTCTGTCTAGTCCAAGCTATGGTTTTTCCAGTAGTCATGTATGGATGTGAGAGTTGGGCTATAAAGAAAGCTGAGCACTGAAGAATTGATGCTTTTGAACTGTGGTGTTGGAGAAGACTCTTGAGAGTCCCTTGAACTACAAGGAGATCCAACTAGTCAATCCTAAAGGAAATCAGTCCTGAATAGTCATTGGAAGGACTGATGCTGAAGCTGAAACTGCAATACTTTGGCCATCTGATGCAAAAAACTGACCCCTTGGAAAATACTCTAATGCTGGGAAAGGTTGAAAGCAAGAGGAGAAGTGGAAAACAAAGGATGAGATGGTTGGAAGGCATCACTGACTCGATGGACATGAGTCTGATCAAGCTCTGGGAGTTGGTGATGGACAGGGAAGCCTGGCATGCTGAAGTCCATGGGGTTGCAAAGATCTGGACACAACTGAGCAACTGAACTGAACTGAATCTTATTTTAAAAGGCAAAATACTTTTTAAAATTTTGTATTTTGAAATTAAGCAAGATGGTTTTATATCTGTTTGCATTTTAATTTTGTTCTAGTCTAAAAGATAACAAACATGGTCCTCTTATCCAGCCCTGAGTGTTTGGCTAGAGAATGTGGAACTACCTTGTCTTAGCTTTCCAAGCAATGGTATTAGTTTAATTCAGATGCTGCACTTTGAAATTTTAGCTAAAAATTGAAGTTTGAATTCTCTGCTTCAGCTTCATTAGTGGTGATTAGGTAACACAAATGCATCTCTGATTTATGCATGTCTAAAAATGATTCTGAAAAGCCATCTTGTTCAGGGTTGATTGTTCTTGTGTATGATTTGTCCTGCGAGGCTATCTTCTTCAAATACTCTGATCTAGGAGGCCACCTTTGAGAGATAACACTGGCAGACCACATGTACTCTGCAAAGTGATATTATAGAAGCAGTTCTAGAAATTGAGAAGACAGATATTTTTGTGATAATGAGAGACTGGGACTAAATTTATAGAAAACAGATTTACACTAAGACAGTTTTTTTTTTAAAGATATATTTCTAAATTAGTTTCTGACATTTGGGAGTATTTTGACAGTACTTCATTTGTATAAAGCGTTATATGTAGCAGCCTCATTGACTTGTTTTTGTTTAGTCTGGTTTTTATGTGATCATTTTTACCTCTGTTGATTTGGTGAAAAATAATTTAACTTTTTTTTTTTTTTTTTTTGAGGCTCTAGCTGGCACGAGAAAACTCTGAATCCAGCCAGGGATTTTTGTATGCCCTAATTTGTGCATTGCAATGAGCATAAAATTTGCATCTAGTTTTATTTTTCAATCTCCTTACTGGTATTTGTGTAATGCAAAATTAAATGTTTCAGAGCGTTAATTAACCAAGGAGAACTATAATCATCAACAGAATCTATATAGGAAACCTGTGAAATTCGTAGAGGCTCAGAACTTGAGAGTAAAATAGCCATGTTTTGAAACAGTATCATTGAGTTTGTGCTGCAACCAAATGACACAGTTGAGCAGAAGAAACCCAAGTGTTGAAGGAGACATTTTTTCATATTCCAGGGAATTGTAAGAGCTTCCCTTTTTCATCTCAAAAGATTGACCAAAAATAGAGACAGAAAAATGACTGAACTGAAGGTTAATATTTTGTGGGGAGGCTGCCTTCATATATAGGACCATAAAAAGTCTGATTTCAATGTTACTGAAGTTTTATTTTTAAAAATGAGTATTAAGATTTTGTTTTTCTGAATGTGTCTTAATTTTATTTGAATTCCCTACTATTCTAATTCAGAGACAAAGGACTTTATTACTCACAGCACAACAAGCGCATAACACTACATATAACGCTACACATACCGCTTTATACAAAAATGCAGCCTTGTGTCTTAAAAAGCGATCTTTTTTTTCCTAATAAGCAATAAAGGGAATTGTTAGAATATTTGAAGCAGGCAATATGACTATCTCTCAGGTCTTGGAGAAGTTCTTCACTTGGCTTTTTATTCTGCCTTCACTACCAGAACTACCTATGCTGGGATAAGACACACTCCTGTATTTTTTTCCCAGGGGGACTGGAAAATCCATAGCAATTTCCTACCTTGATATCTGGGAGGTTGATCCTATTTCCCCAGGGGTAAGATTTGACTCCTTGTAGGGAAGAGATTTTACTCTGCTTGTAAGCTATCATGCAAGCCTGCCACAGTTCCAGGGATGCTGGCCAAAGATATGAGACCCTTGGCTCAGAGACAAAGGACTTTATTACTCACAGCACAACAAGCAGCATGAGCTTCATGGTCACTTTGGTTCTCTTCTCTGTTTCCCCCTTGCTTGCCCTTTGCCCCCACCCACCTCTCCTGCCCCAAGTCACCCCATGGAGGTGGGGTGCTGGGTACACAGCAGTACACCTAGGATGCTGGGTACACAGCAGATCTGTGGTGCAGCTGAGGACCTCTGAGTATAGGAAATCCAATGTTTTATGGTGGACTGTGTGTAAACCAGACCAACCTTTACCTTGGAAGGAAACACTGTTTTTATCTTCTAAGGATATTTGCCATCCAAACACCCTTGAAAAGATAGGCCAAACAAAAGCTTGGACAGCATGTGGAGAAACACCTTGGAGAATTGTGTCATGTATGGATATGAGAGTTGGACTATAAATACAGCTGAGCACCTAACTTTTGATGCTTTTGAACAGTGGTGTTGAAAAAGACTCTTGAGAGTCCCTTGGACTGCAAGGAGATCCAACCAGTCCATCCTAAAGAAAATCAGTCCTGAATATTCATTGGAAGGATTGATGCTAAAGCTAAAACTCCAATACTTTGGCTATCTGATGTGAAGAACTGACTCATTGAAAAAGACCCTGATGCTGGGAAAGATTGAAAGCAGGAGGAGAAGGGGACGACAGAGGATGAGATGGTTGGATGACATCACCGACTCAATGGACGTGAGCTTGAGCAAGCTCTGGGAGTTGGTGATGGACAGGGAAGATTGGCGTGCTGCAGTCCATGGGGTCGCAAAGAGTCGGAAATGACTGAGCGACTGAGTGACTGAACTGAACTGCTAAGTGAAAATATCTGGACTCTGCCTGCTTCTACTTCTCCACAAATAGTGTATTGGGTGCTCTTTCAGTGGCACATTAAAAGTAGAACTAAACTGGTTCTAGTGTACTATTTTTAGTACAGTCACAAGTTCATGGTCCGTTCCTTTGATCATGCAAAATCATCGCACACCTGGAAATCAACCACAGGAAACGACAATTTGTCATAGCACCTCCTAACACCTGAAACTGCTTTCTACCCCCACCTCTGAGTAGTCTGGTAATTTTGAATATTTCCTGGCCAACTTTTGCTGACTATTGTTGAGTCAGGTTTGATCAAAATATTAATACAGAAATGAGTGTCTTAAAGATAATTGCACTTCCATTTATGAGCCTTCTCCCCTGTATTTTATTCTCTTTATCTTACCCTGCTGGTTATTATTGGAAAGAATTGTATGAGATCTTTGAAAATGTGGTGATAGGAAAGGAGAAGAGTCTCATCTTTAGTCTCGCCTCTAACCTCTGACCTCCAGCCAGCTTGCTTTTGACCTTCTGAACTCGGGCTCTTTGCCCTGGTTTGTCAGAGCTGGTGAAATTTCCAACCTGAGTGGCTGTAGATGGATATGCTGGGGTGTTTGACCAGTAGTGATGTCAAGAGTTGACTATATTACACCAGGTGCTTTCAAGAAGGATCAAAGGTCTGGAGATTAGGGCATATCTTAGGGACTCAGGTGTGGGCCATGAAAGATATCATAGTGGAATGGAGATGTCCCTATAGATGCTACTGCTGCTTCTGCTCAGTCCTGTCTAACTCTTTGCCACCCCATGGACTGTAGCCCACCAGGCTCTTCTGTCCATGGAATTCTTCAGGCAGGTATATTGGAGTGGGTTACCATTTTCTCCTCCAGGGAATCTCCCTGACCCAGGGATCAAACCTGCATCTCCTCCAGGTCCTGCATTGGCAGGCAGATTCTTTACCAACAGCACCACCTGGGAAAGCGTTAGTCACTCAGTCATTTCCAACTCTTTGTGACCCCATGGACTATACCTCACCAGGCTCCTCTGTCCATGGAATTCTCCAGGCAAGAATACTGGAGTGGGTTGCCATTTCCTTCTCCAGGGACCACCTGGGAGGGCCCACTATATATAATAGCAGTCATTGGTTTTGGGGGTGATTCAATGCAAAGTGTAGTACCATGAAAATTTGATTTTGCCGTGTAAACCTAACATTAGTTTTAGTCGTTTATGTGAACGACTTAACATTTATCTCTAATTACCAGGCAGCACAATGATTATTCATAATATTAAATAAGTGTCAGATCAATGTTTTTAAGTTGCATTGATGATCACACTAAAATCTGCTCTGCGCGATGCTTCATCTTCATTTGGACGGGCATCTGCTAAAGTAGCAGGGCTTTCTGCTTATAGCCTAAAATGTTTGGGGTTTTTTCATGGATGGAGAAATTCATTTGCATTGCAAAAGATAAATTTGTAGGCAGGCTGACTGTGGGTCACTATGAACAGTAGAATCCTTGCATCTTCGCTCAATCGTGCCTGACTCTTTGAGACACCATGGACAGTAGCCCACCAGGCTCCTCTGTCCAAGGAATTTTCCAGGCAAGACTAGTGGGTTGCCATTTCCTACTCCAGGGGATCTTCCCGACCAGAGATCAAACCCTTGTCTCCAGCATCTCCTGTGTTGGCAGACAGATTCTTTACCACTGTGCCACCTGAAAAGTGGTTAGGAATAGTAGGAAAGCTGTCATTTTAAGACTTTAAGCCTAATGGCTAATTACCTAATCCTCTTGTTTGGGGGCTTCCCAGTTGGTGCTAGTGGTAAAGTCCCTGCTTGCCAATACGCAGGATACCTGAGTTCGATCCCTGGGTTGGGATGATCCCCTGGAGGAAGGCATGGCAACCCAGTCCAGTACTCTTGCCTGGAGAATCCCATAGATAGAGGAGCCTGGCAAGAAGCCCCTGGGGTTGCAAAGAGTTGGACACAACTGAAGTGACTTAGTACACATACCTCTTATTTCTGCTCCTTCTATTCTTATCAAGGAATGATATTACTGAACCCTAGAAAATATGATGTGTATCTTCATGCCACCTTGGCAGAGGAGGACACAATATTCTTGATATGCTGAAATAAATGGAAGTTCAAGGAATTAACTGAGTGTGGGAGGATGAATGCTATAAATTCCTCTTTCCTGCTTTCTGAGTCAGGACTTAGCCTTCCCCTTTATATTTTTGTCAGTCTGACTACTAATTTTACCAATGTGTATTACCCAAGACCACTTTGCTTTAAAGTTTATTAGTGTGACATCAAGTTAGAATGAAGAGACACAAAGTAAAGTGTCTTAATACAGTAAGAGGGGTCCCATTAGGTATTTTCTCCAAAGAATAGTGTTTTCCCCACTGAAAGAGGATGACTGAGCATCAGTCTCTTAATTACTGAGTGTTGAATGTGCAGGCCACACATATCACTCCCCAGAACTTGAGTGATGAAACAAGACGGAAAGAAATCGGGTGTTTGTAGAGATGGAACTCAAATCACTGGCTCCTCTTAGTACTTTTAGTATAGTTTTGAAACAAAATTTTAGTGGTTAGGTCGTTTTGAACTTTGTCTTTATTATAAAACAGTGTGAACTGTTTATCCATGGTCAAGTTATCCCTTGGTTTTAGGTTGGTTTAAAACTCTTTAATGGTGATTTTATAGTGGAAGCAGAAATGCCGTACTTCTGTGAAACAGAAGTAACCAGGCCAGTGGAATTACTGTAGAAAAATACCTTTTTAAAAACTGCTGGCTTAACTTTGGCCTCTTGAGTTAAGTGTAACCTCTGAGTTGTTCCTGCCAGAGTGATGAGACTGTGTCATCTTTTGTGGAAGTGTCAACTTCACTGAATGCTTTTTTATTATGTGTATGTTTAGTTGGATTCTGAGACTTGGTTGTTCTAGGTAAATTTTTGAAAGAACAAATTCATTTTCTTCCTTCTTATCTGGATGTGTTGGGATAAAGATCATAAAAATAACATGTATATCGTAACTGTAATCAGTATTTTCAACCTTTTGTTATGATTACTACTATGTGAGACTGACGATACTAGGATTGATGTAGCTATATAATCACCATGTTGACCCTTTGTTATAAATTGTTTCTACTGTGAAAAACTAAAAATGAGTAGATTAATCAGAACATGCCTTATCCATTTGTAGTCCGTTTGCAGATGAGGCAAGTGGCCTACTATATCCAGATTTGAATGTCCAAAAGCCTTCTGCTTTAGTTACACACATTATCGATATGTAAATACATTTTTGTAAATAATAAGTGAGTATATTGTTCTTGGTAATGAGTTATGCAATATGTAATCTTATTTATATATTTTGTATATATTTATTTTATATATCTGTTATACATGTCCTTAATTTTGTATGCTATGATGAACTTAGATTCTAAGTTCCTAGGAGACACTTTCACTTCTGTCTCATTTATTGTAAAGTCATCTGAGAAAGTGACAATTAGAGGCTTAGAAAGGCTTATTTTTGCCTTAGTGATGGTATTTAAACTGAGGTTTTCTTAGGTTATGGTGAAGGGAATAGCAAGCCACTCTAGTATTCGTGTATGGAGAATCCCATGGACAGAGGAGCCTGGTGGGCTACAGTCCATAGGGTTGCAGAGCCGTACATGACTGAGGACAAACACTTTATTAGATTAATCTGATTTTCCCTATAACTTAGTTTATATAAAATTTTAAAATTTACTTATATTTGCAACTAATTTTTGGTATAAATCATAGATTTTACTATGCAGTCCTGATTTTAATATTATTTTTCAGTCTGAGGTATTAGGATGCTATCTAGAGTTTTTCCTTTGGAAAGTGTAGCTACTGTATATAATTATAATGTTTGCATATTTATGAAATAATTAATCTTTTTGAATTATTACCATAGCTACCCTTAGAGTATGCAAATAATTTCTCATCTTTAGTATTTATGGATGCAATATTTTAATAAAGTAGCAAAATAATAGACAAAAAATGTTGATATGTTTAAACTCTAACAATTTCATGGAGACTGAATACAATTAGTTTAATGGCCCTGGTTAGAATCTCTCCTCTTATTTTGTCCTTGCTCAGATGTATACTTCAAGGGTCAAACACATATTTATCCTTTTAATGGAAAATTTCTGTCATTTGAATGTGGCAAGATTGAGATTTATCTTTAAAACACTTGATGGAAACACTTAGCTTAAGTTGCAAAAATGCATAACATCACAAGCTTGATAATCCCAGGTTAGGTTTCTTTAAAAGAATCTCAAACTGCAAACCATATAAAATGATTTCCCTTAACTTGCAACTTCTGGCAGCATAGGTGATCCAAATAGAAAATAGTTATTTGCTTGGTGACAATGTGGCAGTTGTATAAATGTGATGTACAAAGTGAATACGTAAATAGTATTTCAGAAACAGAGAACCATCTAAGACTCTGTTGATTATAGTATAGGTGCTGGACATTTTAATGGGATTGCTTCTTAATTACCAAACTCTTTTTGATAGCCATGAAAAAAAATTGAATTGGACAGTATTGATTCCAAGCACTTCTGTTCCTCTTTAGGGATATTCTGAGCTGGCAAAACACATACAGATGGGCAGACAAGACTGCTTAGTTTGCCCTCTGCTGAATTTAATCAATAGGAACCTATTTCTGTATCAGGGAGAAGTAGCTCTGTTAATTTAGGCCTGGAAATCTCATCATTAGATACTCTTGAGTAAGAAGATTTCAGACGTTTTAGTTAAGATATAAATTCCATGTAGGCATTTTTAACAGTAAATTTTTTATCTTTTTTGTTTTTAACATGTCAGGTGTTTCTTTGAGGATTATTTTTTTCTGAATAAAAATGCTAAGAGGGCCTTAGCTAGTGTATCATACCCCTGTTCTACTCTGTGCTGCTATAGTGGAAACATTTTTTCCGTAGTATTGCATGCAGTTTTAGGAACTGGGAAAACATCGAATTTTGAAAGAAAAGAACTGTTTGACCAATAGCAAGGTAGTGTTTTTTTCTTTTATTGTAATTTAGTTAATCCACTTTTGCTTTGTATTCTGTATTCCCAAACTGCCATCTTACCCTAATGCATTCAAAATCCATTTGCTGAACTTTGCTATGCTCAGGGGTACCTGGTTGATAACTTGGAACCAAGAATACATTGTGGGAATTCCTGGGTGGTCCAGGGGTTAAGACTTCGCCTTCCAATGCAGGAGGTGAAGGTTCAATCCCTGTTTAGGGAGCTAAGACCCCACATACTTCTTGGCCAGAAAACCAAAGCATGAAACAGAAGCCACATTGTAACAAATTCAATAAAGATTTAAAAAATGGTCCACATTAAAAAAATCTTTTTAAAAAAATGGAATACATAGCACATTAGGATTGCCAAATTACATTTTTCTATTTTACACATTTATTCATAAAATTGTAGTAACAAAATTATATAAGGTTTATGGATTGGCTCTGATTTATGATTCTTTCATCTTTTAAGAAAACACCCAAAGGTGTTTTTCTAGATGTTTTCTGCTCAGTTCTTCTAAAGGAACCATTTCTCTAAGTGCTGAGATAGACTCACTCTAAGGCATAGGGAGCAATCAAAAGGGACAAAGCCTTGGCAAACAGCTGTGTTTCAGATTCAAGGTGCTCTGGTTCTGATTTGACTTCCTTTTTTAACATTTGAAATAGATTCTAAGAGACTGTTCTCCCCAATCTGTTACATTTGTCAGGTTCTCAAGACAAAAAAAAAAAAAAAAAGATGATGTTTGAATTGCAGCTTGAGAGTTAAAATTCCCAGATCATATTTCTGTTTCCTGCTCTATGTATTCTGAGGGAGCTGTGACATTATTCAAATCATCAGGGAAGTGGAGACTACAGTAGACACAGTGTGTCTACTCCGATGTCTTGACAGGAGGGACACTGAAATCCTTGCAGTCAGTGCTCTTCTGAGATTATAATTCATACCCATTCAGTTTTAATGAATTTTATCATAAATAATGAAGAAATAAATGGATTTCTCTAGTAGTCATCAGGCAAAGAAAGAAAGACATATACATGTTATCTTGTTCTGAGCCTGACAGACATGGATGATTTCAAAAAAAGGGATGTCAAGATCATCATCCAGTTGCTGATAATGAAGACAGTCTTGGTTGTTGCATTGGAGATGTTCAACAAACTGTGGAAGTCATACTGGTTTCAGGGTAGCATATAAAGGATAAACACTGGCTATATCTGAAAGTGAGCGAAAGTCGCTCAGTTGTGTCTGACTCTTTGCAACCCCATGGATTGTAGCCCACCAGGTTCCTCTGTCCATGGTATTCTTCAGACAAGAGTACTGGAGTGGGTTGCCATTTCCTTCTCCAAGGATCGAACCCAGGTCTCCTGCATTGCAGATTCTTTACCATCTGAGCCACAAGGGAAGCCTACAGTTCTAAACAGTGCAACACTGACAGTTCTAAGTAGGTCAGTTTATATCCCTGATATCAGACTAG
Source organism: Budorcas taxicolor (assembly GCF_023091745.1). Lineage (NCBI taxonomy): Eukaryota > Metazoa > Chordata > Mammalia > Artiodactyla > Bovidae > Budorcas > Budorcas taxicolor. The sequence goes on from NC_068921.1 coordinate 73,916,297, forward strand.
GCATGTAGTTTTGGAATAAAGATGAATTCTGATGTGTCCATGGTTCTAGTGTAGCACTGTGTCCCTTCTTGCTTATTAACTGGGCTAAACGGGACATGGAACAACAGACTGGTTCCAAATAGGAAAAGGAGTACGTCAAGGCTGTATATTGTCACCCTGCTTATTTAACTTATATGCAGAGTACATCATGAGAAACGCTGGACTGGAAGAAACACAAGCTGGAATCAAGATTGCCGGGAGAAATATCAATAACCTCAGATATGCAGATGACACCACGCTTATGGCAGAAAGTGAAGAGGAACTAAAAAGCCTCTTGATGAAAGTGAAAGTGGAGAATGAAAAAGTTGGCCTAAAGCTCAACATCCAGAAAACGAAGATTATGGCATCCGGTCCCATCACTTCATGGGAAATAGATGGGGAAACAGTGGAAAGTGTCAGACTTTATTTTTTGGGGCTCCAAAATCACTGCAGAGGTGATTGCAGCCATGAAATTAAAAGACTTACTCCTTGGAAGAAAAGTTATGACCAACCTAGATAGCATATTGAAAAGCAGAGACATTACTTTGCCGACTAAGGTCCATCTAGTCAAGGCTATGGTTTTTCCAGTGGTCATGTATGGATGTGAGAGTTGGACTGTGAAGAAGGCTGAGCGCTGAAGAATTGATGCTTTTGAACTGTGGTGCTGGAGAAGACTCTTGAGAGTCCCTTGGACTGCAAGTAGATCCAACCAGTCCATTCTGAAGGAGATCAGCCCTGGGATTTCTTTGGAAGGAATGGTGCTAAAGCTGAAGCTCCAGTACTTTGGCCACCGCATGCGAAGAGCGGTTGACTCATTGGAAAAGACTCTGATGCTGGGAGGGATTGGGGGCAGGAGGAGAAGGTGACGACAGAGGATGAGATGGCTGGATGGCATCACGGACTTGATGGGCGTGAGTCTGAGTGAACTCCAGGAGTTGGTGATGGACAGGAAGGCCTGGGGTGCTGCGATTCATGGGGTCGCAAAGAGTCGGACACGACTGAGTGACTGAACCGAACTGAACTGAAACAGGTGATTTTAATTGTCTTCCTGTTTTCAACAGTTCTTGGTATGACTGCATAGCCTGTTCTTTCCCTGGCTTTAGGCACACAAATGACAATAAATTCTTTCTGGAGAATGATGCCCTGCCAGCTGTAAAAGGATTGATAGGTGTTCACATTTGTTTTTGTAACTTAAAAATGATAAATTGATAATGTCATCATTAAGATCTGCTTTAATTAACTGGTTATAGTCTGTGCATATATTTGTAAAGAACCCTCTACAATTCAGTGTTTGAAAATTGCTGGAGTGATTTGAAGTTTGGCCCTAGAAACATTTTGAAAGGTTATTTGCTTGATTCTCTTTGTAACTATAATGATGATTAATGAGCAGATTGGTTTATTTTAACTACTTCTGAGTAGCTAAATTCACTATATTGCAATTATGAAAGGCAAGAGTTTCAGTAGATTCTTTTACTTGGAGTTCAAGGTTTTGTATATGACACCACAGCAAAGAAATAATTTCTGTGAAAGGATGCTGTTTTCCCCGGGATTGAACCATTCTTCTGTGGGGTTTTAACCAGGTCACTGTGCCATTATTTATTTGTGGGAGCAGAAAGCAAATCCAACAATGAACAGAGAAGTCTGGCTTTCAACTATCAGACATTTACCAGGAACTTAAACAAGTGAAAGGAGTTTAACTATGAAAGTGAATTGATTTGTTTGGAATTCTTCCACTCATTATTTAAGTTGTTGATTGTTTTATATACAGGAAACAAGTTTCTTTTAATTTGGTAACGAAGCATCATCCTAGAACACTTTCCTTCTCAGTGCTCATAGATTTTTCTGTAAGACTCCATAATGTTTTGTAAAGATATATTTAGTTATTTTATATTCTCTGAACTTCAGGTTAGGAAACAGGCTGCTGTCTTTCAGCTTTGAATGCAGCAGAGTCAATCAGCCATTGACCTGATCTCTACACACTTTGAGACTGGATATTGTTAGTTATTGCAGTAACATTTGCTCTTCTTCAGAGAACTATCTGTGCATTGGTATTGATTTTTCATGTATCTATGCTTAGTGGTAAACTGTAGGAGGCCATTACTTCACATAACAGAAGCTTTAAGAATTAGACAGCTCATATTACTCTAAATTGTATTTGCAGGTAGTTTTCAGTTAAGGAAATAGGTCTGGCAGCATGCCTGCGTTGCACCATCTACTTGTATCCCTTCTCTTTCAATGATGAGGTTCAGATTATCTTGTCAAGAATTATAACTTATATTTATATAACGCATCTAGACTGGACATCTTCTGCCAAAATCAAGCTGCCTGGGGGCAAAAAACAAACAGCATCCTGAGTGCTATTGAACAGCTCACTGTAGGCTTTTAATTATCTGAAATTTACATAAGCAACTCCATGAAATGGGAGATACACCCAATTAAATGACAGTACATTTACTTTGCTGCAGAAATCGATGATTTATATCTTGGTTTCCCTGCATTGCATTCATTACCTATTTGTTAGCTTATTAAAACACATCTGGGTAAAATTTAACCTACATATATTCAAATTAACTACAGTGATTGATTTGTCTGTATACTTATTCACTCATTTATTCAGTAAATTTATGTGCTAGCCACTGGGGATAAGAAGACATATAAACAGATATAAACAGCTTCATATTCTTCAAAAACTGACAGTTCTGCTTGGGTGATAAACATGTAAGTAAAAATTATAATGTGTTGAGAAAAGGGCAATAACAAAATACGTAGAAAGCAGTTATGATATTCATTTGCTCATTTACTAAATATCACCTGAACCTCTACTATGTGTAAGAGTAGACATGGCGTATAGTAGGTGGACTTGAGCATATCTGGTCTGAGAAGTAAGGACAGGTCAAATCCTATCAGAAGATCATTGGTGTTTCCATTTCTGATGTTATGAAAGATCACTTCATTAAAATAATCACAAGCTAGTGAAAAATAATTTTAAAATCTTTTACAAATGCATTGCTGAGCTAATACAATCTGAACAAATCTGAAGAGACCCAAACTCAAGTGAGATCTGGAATGCTGGAAGTTGGGTGAGCTTCAAAGCTTGCTTCCACTTCAAGGGTTTCTGCCAAGTCCATGAGACCTTGAGCTTTCTCATCAGGGCCAAGTGTTTCCAGATAGTCAGAGTACAGGTAATATCAATGTTACATGAACTCTTTCCGAGAAGAACGAAGAAAGAGGGCAGTCTGAAACCTCTTATATGGGGGCAAGCAGACCCTTGATACAAAAACCTGGCAAAAAGGCAAGTAGGTTAGAAGAAAAATTTTAGCTATTCTCCTCATGAAATTAGGTGCAAACGTATAAAGTTGTAGTAGATGAAATCCAGATAACATTAAGAAAGATATATATAGTGTTATCTCAGGAATACAAAGTTTAATGTTAACAAATTGATTATCACACAAAACACAATAATCTTTTTAAACTTCCAATGGATTCAGGAGAAAAAGAATTTTATAAACTTCAGCATCTACTTATGACTTCAGAAATGTATGAAAGTCTGATGAAAGGAATCTATAGCAAAGATTACAGCAAACATTCACTTAATGGTGACATACTGAAAGCTTTTTAAGGCCAAGAGCTGTCACTACTTCTATTCAGTATTATACTGGAGGTTTGTGCTGATGTAATAAGGCAAAGAAAAATAAGAATTGGCAAGAAGAAGCAAAACTGTCATTGTTCAAAACTTATCTATGTAGGAACCACAAAAAGATATGTAAATATGTTAGTAGAATTAATAAGACAGTTTAGCAGGTAGCTGGATATAAAATCAACATCTAAAAGTGAGTTTCATTTCTATAGGCTAACCCTGAGAAGTTAGTGTAACAAACTATGAAAGTAATGAGAATGAATAAATCTGATAGAAGTTTTATAATACTATGTTCCTATTTAAACAATGTGTCAGTTCAGTTCAGACACTCAGTCGTGTCCGACTCTTTGCGACCCCATGAATCGCAGCATGCCAGGCCTCCCTGTCCATCACCATCTCCCGGAGTTCACTCAGACTCACGTCCATCGAATCTGTGATGCCATCCAGGCACCTCATCCACTGTCGTCCCCTTCTCCTCCTGCCCTCAATCCCTCCCAGCATCAGAGTCTTTTCCAATGAGTCAACTCTTTGCATGAGGTGGCCAAAGTACTGGAGTTTCAGCTTCAGCATCATTCCCTCCAAAGAAATCCCAGGGCTGATCTCCTTCAGAATGGACTGGTTGGATCTCTTTGCAGTCCAAGGGACTCTCAAGAGTCTTCTCCAATACCACAATGTGTACAGTTAGGCAAATAGAGTGCAGGAAAAAATGTAGAAGATTATAAATTTTATTGCAAAGAAATTAAAGAAAATCTCAAAAAATGGGGAGCCATATGTCAGAGTCTTAGATCAGATGTTATTTTTTTCCTAGTTGATTTATAGATTCAATGCCAATTCAGTAAAAAGCTCAACAGCATGGTATGTATTTGTGTAACTAGATATGCTTAAAAAAATTACTTGAATAAATAAAGTCCAAGGAATATCCAGGACACCCATGAAGAAGAATAGATGAGGCATATTCTTTTAAATCTGTATTTAAGTCTATATTTCATTATCCATATTGTCCATATTTAGACAATGTACAGAGTTGAATGTGTAGAACTCTGGAGTAAAATGCAGAGAGGTATATATGAAAACTTTATAAAGATATTATTACAGAACAGGGGTAAATATAAACCGTAATGGACAAATGATTAGTTAATTGTATGGTAAGATTGAAGTTTGGTGCCTATTATATCCTTATAAAAAGTAAGTTAAAGTGACTAAAATTTTGCAAGTGAAAGAGAAAATTATAAAACATTTAGAAGAAAATTTAGGAGTGTGTTTTCACGACCACAGGATAGAAAGATTTCTTCAACAAAGACACAAATCATGTAAGACCCCAAAATGCAAATCATAAGGAGGATTTAATTTCATCATATTAAAATTAAGATATTCTTTATCAAAAGGCACTGGTAAACAGAGTGCAAATACATTCCACAAACTGGCAACACATACAACTGGCAAACAACTAGTACCTAGATAACAAATAGAACCTCCTCAATTTGGTGAGAAAAAGACAATCCAATACAAGATAGAAAAATCCCCAAGATTTAAAAAAGAAAGGGAAAATTATAAGACTCACAGACACATGACAATGTGTTAAATAACATTATTCAGAGAAATTAAAATTAAATACACAATGAAATACCATTACCCACTCTCTCAGTTCAGTTCAGTCACTCAGTCATGTCCGACTCTTTGTGACCCCATGGACTGCAGCACACCAGGCTTTTCTGTCCATCACCAACTCCCGGGGCTTACTCAAACTCATGTCCATCAAGTTGGTGATGCCATCCAACCATCTCATCATCTTCTGTCATCTGCTTCTCCTCCTGCCTTCAATCTTTCCCAGCATCAGGGTCTTTTCCAATGAGTTCTTTGCATCAGGTGGCCAAAGTATTGGAGCTTCAGCTTCAATATCTGTCCTTCCAATGAATATTCAGGACTGATTTCCTTGAGGATTGACCGGTTTGATCTCTTTGCAGTCCAAAGGACTCGCAAGAGTCGTTTCCAACTCCAGGCCAGAATACTAGAGTGGGTAGCCTTTCCTTTCTCCAGGAGATCTTCCCAACCCAGGGATTGAACCCAGGTCACCTGCATTGCAGGCAGATTCTTTACCAGCTGAGCCACAAGGGGAGCTCAAGAGTACTGGGGTGGGTAGCCTATCCTTTCTCCAGGGGATTTTCCCAACCCAGGAATTAAACCAGGGTCTCACTTTCACTTTCCACTTTGATGAATTGGAGAAATGGCAACCCACCCCAGTGTTCTTGCCTGGAGAATCCCAGGGACGGTGGAGCCGGGTTGGCTGCCATCTATGGGGTCGCACAGAGTTGGACACGACTGAAGCGACTTAGCAGCAGCAGCAGCTCCTGCTTTGCAGGTGGATTCTTTATAAACTGAGTTATCAGGGAAGCCCTACCCACTCACTAAAGCTACCAAGAAAAGAGTTTTATGAGGTTGGAATAGCAGTGGAGAACCCTCATTCACTTTTGGAATTTCTTAGTAATTAAAACATTCACACACCCATATTTCTAAACACCACTTTAATATACATCATAGAGAAATGCTTATACACATTGTACAAAAATGTTTCTAGCACTGTAGATCATAATAGCTATTCTGGAAACAAGAGTGGAGCTTATAAATAAGTATGTCTGCATGCTAGGTCACTTCAGTCATGTCCAACTCCTTGTGACCCTATGGACTTTAGCTCACCAAGCTCCACTGTCCATGGGATTTACCAGGCAAAAATACTGGAGTGGGTTGCCATGCCCTCCTCCAGGGGATCTTCCCAACCCAGGGATCGAACCCAAGTCTCTTCTGTCTCCGGCATTGGCAGGCAGGTTCTTTACCACTAGTGCCACCTGGAAAGCCCCCCATATAAGTATGCTTTATATCATGGAAAGAGAGGAACCGTAGGTTTCTTAGAATGAACTACATAATTTAGAAGTAGTCTCAATAGAATTTGATCACCTGCTGGAAGATGGTAGAGAATCTACCTTCTGGAAGGAAGATAGAGTAATGGAAAAAAGAAGTAGAGTGATTTCCACTACTAGTTTGAGCAATTATGTCAATAGTGGTGCTATGGACCATGATAGTTTCTCTAATCATTTCTATATTTTAAGTTTTAAAGCCATAAAAACCCAAAGAAGTACTTCCTATCTCTCTTAATTTGAAAACAGCACATCTGTAGTGTCCATTATAAACATATTATGATATTGGCAAGACACTTCACACACTTGTGCACACTCACAGAAACACTCAGAGAGAAACTCAAAATGGCAAAGCTAATAGGAAAAGAGGCTCCAACTCAATAGTATTAAGTATTTAAACTATACTTAACTTCCAGATTGGTAAAAGCTAAGAAGTTGGATGAGACTAAGTGTTAGGTTGTAGATGGGGACTCTCGTCCGCTTTTTGGGGAGTAGAAATTGGTATAACTACTTGGGAAAACATTTTGGTATTACTGAGTAAATCTGAACCTGCATATAACCTTTAAACCCAGTGTACTCGTTATTAGGTGGACACGCTCATGAATGCTTGCAAATTTTCACTGGGACACATGCATAAAAATAACCTTAGCACCAAAACATAGAAACAACCCAAATGACCATCAGTATTAGACTAAAAATCTACAAAGTCTTACTCTGTGGACTACTACACAGGTATAAAAATAACTGAAATGTAGCTTGTGCCTTAATTTGGATGAGTTTTGCACAGACATAATGATGAATGAAAAGAAGCAAGCCTCTGATAATACACAGTGTATAATTTCACTTCTATCAAGTTAAGAAACAAAACTTTTACTTTGCATTTTATTTTTGTTGAAATATAATTGATTCACAATATTATATTAGTTTCTGGCATACAGAGTATATGTAGTAATTCAGTATTTTTACAGATTTTACTCCATCACATATTACTACAAGTTAATGGCTATGATTCCCTCTGTTGTACAATTTATCTTTAACAAATGAAACTTTTAACACATTATTTGGAGATGCAACAGGTGTCAAAAGAAGTGTTAGGTTTAGGAAGAGAGGATGGGAGTGATGAGGAAGTGTGGGGTGACTGGGGTTGGAGCAATAAGGAACTTTTAAAGGATGGTACAGGTTTATACTTTTGAATCTGGGTGGTGCTTACACGGGTGCTTCAATTCAGTCGATTTCAGTCACTCAGTTGTGTCCGACTCTTTGTGACCCCATGGACTTCAGCACACCAGTCCTCCCTGTCCATCACCAACTCCTAGAGTTGACTCAAACTCATGTCCATTGAGTCTGTGATGCCATCCAACCATCTCATCCTCTGTCATCCCCTTCTCCTCCTGCCTTCAATCTTTTCCAGCATCAGGGTCTTTTCAAATGAGTCAGCTCTTCGCATCAGGTGGACAAAGTACTGGACTTTCAGCTTCAACATCAGTCCTTCCAATGAATAGTCAGTACTGATTTCCTTTAGGATGGACTGGATGGATACGGGTGCTTACTTTGTTATAATCTTTAAAAATCTTCATATGTTCATGGTCAATTTTACAATAATAAAAATGTAAAAATGAAATATGAAACCAAACTATGAGGATAACTCTCTCTTTGAGCCATTGAATTACAGATAATTTTGATTTGTTTCTTTTTCTTTACATTTTTCAAGTGAAAATGATAGTCAAAAAGAAATGACACGGCTTCTCAGGAGGCGCTAGTGGTAAAGAATCTGCCTGCCAATGTAGGAGACGTAAGAGATGCAGGTTCGATCTCTGGGTTGGGAAGATCCCCTGGAGGAGGGCATGGCAACCCACTCCAGTATTCTGCCTGGAGAATCCCCATGGACAGAGGAGCCTGGCGGGCTAAGGTCCATAGGGTCGCAAAGAGTCGGACACGACTGAAACAACTTGGCATGCATGCATGCATGTTAGCATTTTTAAATTGGAAAAATTTTCTTTGATGAGAGGGGACACATGCATCACCCATGAAAAATCCTTGGTCATAGGTTAAAATGATTGGTGCCCCTGAGTAGAATTTTATTTTTCTTAGCAAGACTTGTTAGGGGGAAATGTTAGAAAAAATATGCAGTGTTACTTGAAGCTAGTTTCCTGACTTCAGTTGTTTTGCCTTTACATGTATGTTTCCAGTTTCTTCTTTCTTCCTTTCATTTGCAAGTTAAGTGGAAGACATGCTTATTGAACTGAGAGGGAGATCATTTTTTTTTTTTTTTTTGCTTTTTCTCCCTCAACGTGACATCACGTACTGCTTTTCATTTTGGGTGGGTGGGCATTAGGTAGTCTGTCTAAGGAATCCTTCGCACATTAGTGGTTGTACTTATCAACTTGCCTTCTAATTTGGAGTCCTCCATGCTGGCTACAATTCAATGGCTCGCGTATGTGGATCTCATTGTGTACAGGGTTTCAAAGCGTGAAAGTGCTTCCAACTCTCCTTGTGTACTTATTTGCATTTCAGTGGAGAGGTCTTTCTCAAGCATGGGCATCAAATACGATGTGAGGAAAAATGATGGCAGGATTACATGCAGGACAGCCATCATAGCATTTGGCACCATTATCTGCTTAAATCTGTCCTGAGTCCCGTTTCCTTTTAATTAGTCTCATGGGAAAAGAGAAGCAAGATCATGCTGCAAAATGGGATATTTTTGAAATTCTCATTATTCTTTTATAATTGTGCCTCCAGTCATTTTTATCTTTACCTCAGTAGAGTTTCTAGCAAAAACCAGAGACTGGACAGGTTATGGAGCACCCACCTTATACAAGGCATTGTTCCAGCTATACGAATATACAGGACCTACTCTTTTCCCTTAGGATCAAAAGGGACAGACAACCATGCTAATAATAGTAATTCATGTGAATAATTCTGCAATGAACTTGGGAGCACAAGATCTCTCTCTGAGGTATTGATGTCATTTCCTTTGTGTATATACCCAGAAGTGGGATTCCTGGATCGTTTGGTTATTCTAATTTTAATTTTTTGAGGAAATTCCATACTGTTTCTCATAGTGACTGCCCCAGTTTACATTCTCACCAACAGTGCCCGGTGGTTCCCTCTTCTTCATACCCTTGGTAGAGCCAGCATTTGTCACCTGTGAGATTTGGACTATAAAGAAAGCTGAGCACCAAAGAATTGATGCTTTTGAACTGTGGTGTTGGAGAAGACTCTTGAGAGTCCCTTGGACTGCAAGGAGATCCAACCAGTCCATCCTAAAGGAGATCAGTCCTGGGTGTTCATTGGAAGGACTGATGTTGAAGCTGAAACTCCAATACTTTGGCTACCTGATGCGAAGAGCTGACTCATCAGAAAAGACCCTGATGCTGGGAAAGATTGAGGGCAGGAGAAGGGAACGACAGAGGATGAGATGGTTGGATGGCATCACCAACTCAATGGACATGGGTTTGGGTGGACTCTGGGAGTTGGTGATGGACAGGGAGGCCTGGCATGCTGCGGTTCATGGGGTCACAAAGAGTTGGACACGACTGAGTGACTGAACTGAACTGAACTCTTTTTGATAATAGCCATTTTCAGAGGTGTGAGGTGGTATCTCATTGTGGTTTTGATTTGCATGTACCTGTTGGCCATTTATATATCTTCTTTGGAAAAATGTTTAATCAAGACCTTTGCCAATTTTTAAATTGAGAATTTTTTTGGCTGTTGAGTTATAGGGGTTCCTTATATATTTTGGATACATATTTTGAATTAACCTTTTTTTTTTATCAGATATTAGGTTTGCAAATATTTTCTCCCAATTCATCCATTTGTTTTTTACTTCATTGATTGTTTCCTTTGCTGTGCAGAAGTTTTTTTTCTAGTTTGATGTTGTCCTAATTATTTTTGCTTTTTTTCCTGAGCTTTTAGTACTATTACAGCATTCTTCACAACAGCCAAAGTTACTATGACCATATTATGTGTATGTTTACCAAAACATGCTGGACACTTCAAACATATACATTATTTAAAGTAATGATAATTATTATTATAAGTGGTGGTAATAACAACCACAGAATTAATTTAGAGTTTCCTATATAAGCAGCCTTTATATATTAAGTCATCTAATATTCAAACAACTGCATCACGTGGCTGGTATTTGATACTGTTTTGCAGATGAGGGAATTGAGACTGAGACATCAAATCATGTGCCCCAAGTTACAGCGCTACTGAAGGGTACAGTCAGAATTACAAACTACTGAAAGGTACAGCTAGCATCTTGAATATGCATTTCTCATAAATTATAAGAAAACATGGAAAGCAAGAAATTGGATGTCTTTAAACTGAGAAAGTGTAAGAACACAGCAATTGAACTGATGGAACATGTATTTAGTTTCATGGTCAGGTAGCCTGACTGTAGACCCACTGTTTGAACCCACTATATATATGGTGTTCAAGTTCACTGCAAAATAAAGCTGTAAATAAGATTGGTGCAAGGACTAGGTATGGACTGAGAATAGTACTAGTCAGGGTCAAGACACCAAATGAAACCCGGGAATTTGAAACTGACTTCATTAAAGACCCATTCCCGGCGTGGGGCAGTCAGTGTCGGTCACTCCTGTGCTTTTTTTATGTTGACATGCAAGGTCTGTGTCTTCCTAATGATTAAAACCTCTGCTTTCTTTACGTATATCTAAATGTTGACTTTTCTCAGTGACTGTTTACACTTCAAAATGTCAGAAATTGCTACACACCATCCTAAACGAAAATTTCGTGCCTTAAGTTTAAGAAAATGGCCAATCAGACTTAGAAGCAAGTGTGCAAACAATGTATGGCATGATGTACTAGGCATATTGAATGGGTTTTCCTCATAAATTATGAGAAAGCACCGAAAACAAGAAATTGCATCTTTAAACTGAAAAAAGGGTGAGTAAGAACATAGAAATTGAACTGATGAAGAATTTATTTGGTTTTGTGGTCATTTGACTGAATATATTTTGTGTGGTCATTTGAATTTTAATAGACTACACCACCGCACCCCACCCCCATCATGTGGTTAATCAGTTGTGTTTTTTTCTGCAAGGAAAATAGGGATGCTGAAAGTAAAATGCATGCTAATCCATAACTGTGTTGAGAGATTGTTTTCACTGAAAGTTTAAGTCTACCCAACACATGCTGAGTCAAGGTGTCACCATCTTAAACAAAAAGACAAATCTACTGTGCATATATTATGGAGCTCTGTTTATAGAGGCTATGAAGTGATCATTTAGAATTTTAGATGATTTTAAGACATAAAATATTTATCTTGGATCTTGGGACACTGAATGTAAAATACAGTAATTCACAAGAAGAGCTGCCTTCACCAAGCTCTTCTCTTTGGCAAGACCTAAAAACGTCCCTTTTTGATTACTCTTCCATATTGATCTTCAAGGAGACTAGTGAGTAATTTCAGCACCACTGTTTTGTTCTTGTTTATTCATGTCTTTTAGGAGAGTAAAGAAATATTTGCTAATGGAAGAAACAAAACAACATATTTGCACCATGCTGTGCCTTTCTTTTGACAAGGGCAGATGTGGTAAGGAAGCTTTTCTCCTTCATAAAATTGTTTACAGGAAACAGTGGGAAAGAGCAAAAGAAAAACAGTGTTTCTTTAGCAGCTGGAGGTTATCTGAATGGAGTCTTCAACTCTGTACATGTTTTGTAATGCAGATTTCTTTGAAAATGGTCTTGCCAGTGCACCTTAAATACATTTTGGAATTATTTTACCATGAAATTAGTTTTCTCCATCATTGGCTTAGTTGAATCCCCCCACCTCCCCTTTTTTTTGATCAATGCTGAGACATTAAAAATAAAGCCCTGGCTGCACATGCTGCTTTTATAAGTTCCTATCACAAATCCATCAGCATGTGTTGAAAACCAGGTCATTGTTGCAGCCTTGTTACTTGGTACTTGCTCCTCCACCTCTTGCCCCGAGCCTTCATTCTGCATTTCTGCCCCGGTGCTGGCCCACATTTGTCTACTGATTATCGTTTATTATACAAATAGAGAAGGAAAGGACAGGGCAGTGGCAACCCACTCCTGTATTCTTGCCTGGAGAATCCCATGGACGGAAGAGCCTGGGAGGCTACAGTCCATGGGGTTGCAAGAGTCAGGCTCGACTTAGCAACTAAACCATCACTACCAGAGAAGGAAAGGAGCTTCGGGAGACAAAGTGGCACAGAAATGTTTTGCAGCTGGACGAGCCATATCAGAAATTACTGATCCAAGTAGCAACTCATGGTTCAGAAATTATAGTGGAGGCCAGCTAATGGTGATGATATTGGTAGAGGGGATGGTGGTAAGGGTGATGGAGGTGGTCATAGGAATGGTAGTCGGATGGTTGATAGTAGCGATGGTGACAGTGGAGGTGGTGATGGTGATTGCAGTGGTGGTGGTGTTAGTGATGGTAGTGAAAGTGATGATGATGGTAGTGTTGCTAAGTAATGGCAGTGATGGTGGTGGTAGAAGAAGTATGGCAATGACTTGCATGCATGCTAAGTCACTTCAGTCGTGTCCAACTCTGTGCGACCCCATGGACAGCAGCCCACCAGGCTTCTCTGTCCACAGGATTTTCCAGGCAAGAATACTAGAGTGGGTTGCAACTTCCTTCTCCAAGATAAAGACAGCTGCTGCTGCTGCTACTAAGTCGCTTCAGTCGTGTCCGACTCTGTGCAACCCTAGAGACAGTAGCCAGCCAGGCTCCTCTGTCCCTGGGATTCTCCAGGCAAGAACACTGGAGTGGGTTGCCATTTCCTTCTCCAATGCATGAAAGTGAAAAAGGAAAGTGAAGTCGCTCAGTTGTGTCCGACTCTTCGCGACCCCATGGACTGTAGCCTACCAGGCTCCTCCGTCCATGGGATTTTCCAGGCAAGAATACTGGAGTGGGGTGCCATGGCAATGACTTAAAAAACCTCAAAATCAGTTAAGGTTCTAAGAAATATGGTTAGTGCAACACTTTCTCTCTGTGCTGCTCAATTTACAACAGGTGGTCCTCTTTCTATAGTAATACTTTTCTGTATTAAAAAATACAATTAATTTTCACAAGGAAAGTCTTTATCAAACATGCTACATGCATATAGAAGATACCTCAAAGTCAACAAAACACATTTTCAATGATGTGTTGGGCACCCATTCAGTACCCTTGGGGAATGAGTGTTATAAAAACAAAATTAACCCTGTAAATGAAGTTGTGTTAAAAATCTCCCCATATTCACTTTTCCAACTGCTTTTATACCTGGGATTATGGTCTCTGTGTCATTGCTAGTTGGAACATTTTTTTCCATTCCACACTTTGAAATATGAATCTATTACAGAAGGATCATGTTGGTGAGGTACTGGGGATGAATAAGTTACGAACAGTAATTAGTTTTCAGACACTTCAGTTGAGTATGGCAATGCATTTTCCACCCAAAATAATTTCCTCCCAAGTGGTTGGTTTATAATAAGAAGAGTTTAGTTTGACTAACCTTGCATATTCGGAGTGGGCTGTCTTTATCTTCTTGACACATCATTTTCCAATCTCATTGTATTGTTCCTTCTGTTCATTGTTTCCCACAAAAGATTTCCTCTTCTAGACAGGTAACCCGTGACACCTATTCCTCACATCTTTCCCAGTAGACAACAACAGCAAAAAATAATTTTTCAACCCAGCCCAGGTACCCTCCACCTAAAGCCCTGCCTCTTCCATTGTCAAGGTTCTCAGAAGAGTTTTAAGAGTTGTCTCCCCTTGTTTATACTTTCTCATCTTCTCTTCAGCCCGCTGCAGTCTGGATTCTGTCCTGAACACTCTGCATATTTCCCCTCAACATTAGCCAATGACCATTTTTGCTCATATCTTTTCTTCCAAGGAGTAAGTGTCTCTAATTTCATGGCTGCAAGTCACCATCTGCAGTGATTTTGGAGCCCCCTAAAATAATATCAGCCACTATTTCCACTGTTTCCCCATCTATTTCCCATGAAGTGATGGGACCAGATGCCATGATCTTAGTATTCTGAATGTTGAACTTGAAGCCAACTTTTTCACTCTCCTCTTTCATTTTCATCAAGAGGCTTTTTAGTCCCTCTTCACTTTCTGCCATAAGGGTGGTGTCATCTGCATATCTGAGGTTATTGATACTTCTCCCGGCAATGTTGATTTCAGCTTGTGCTTCATCCAGCCCAGTGTTTCTCATGATGGACTCTGCCTGTAAGTTAAATAAACAGGGTGACAATATATAGCCTTGATGTATTCCTTTTCCTGTTTGGAACCAGTCTGTTGTTCCATGTCCAGTTCTGTTTCTTCCTGACCTGCATACAGATTTCTCAAGAAGCAGGTCAGGTAGTCTGGTATTTTCATCTCTTTCAGAATTTTCCACAGTTTATTGTGATCCACACAGTCAAAGGCTTTGGCATAGTCAGTAAAGCAGAAATAGATGTTTCCAGTTCACAAACTGTTGAAGCCTGGTTTGGAAGATTTTGAGAATTACTTTACTAGTGTGTGACAAACTTAGCATATTAAAAAGCAGAGACATTACTTCGCCAACAAAGGCCTGTCTCGTCAAAGCTCTGGTTTTTCCAGTAGTCATGTATGGATGTGAGAATTGGACTGTAAAGAAAGCTGAGCACTGAAGAATTGACGCTTTTGAACTGTGGTATTGATGAAGACTCTTGAGAGTCCCTGGGACTACAAGGATATCCAACCAGTCCATCCTAAAGGAAATCCATCCTGAATATTCATTGGAAGGACTGATGTTGAAGCTGAAACTCTAGTACTTTGGCCACCTGATACGAAGAGTGACTTATTTGAAAAGATCCTGATGCTGGGAAAGATTGAGAGCAGGAGGAGAAGGGGACGACAGAGGATGAGATGGTTGGATGGCATCACCAACTCAATGGACAGGAGTCTGAGTAAACTCCAGGAGTTGGTGATGGACAGGGAGGCCTGGTGTGCTGCAGTTCATGGGGTCACTAAGAGTCGGACACGACTGAGTGACTGAACTGAACTGAACTGATTTTTACTCAACCAAGAGCCCATTCCTCAGACTTCCTGGTCATCTAGATGGCGTTCGACCTTGTTGATTATACCCTCTCTGATAAACTGTTAGACTGATAGCCAGCTTCTGGACTCCTGCAAGTCTGGGAAGGTTATTCCAGAGCATCACAACTTTGAACTGTTGGCCAAACTCTATTCATTTATCTGTCTTACCTCTTTTGTATCCCTCGTGCCTACCACATATATGACTATTTTCCTCAAATTTCTTTCAATTTTGAGTAGCACATCTTTTCTTGAGCTTAAGCAAATGAAGGTGCTTCTCTGGTAGCTCAGACAGTATTTACCTGAGATGTGGGAGACCTGGGTTCGATCCCTGGCGTGGGAAGATCCCCTGGAGAAAGGAATGGCAACCCACTCCAGTATTTTTGCCTGGAGAATCCCACGGACAGAGGAGCCTGGTGGACTATCCATGGGGTCACAAAGAGTCAGACACGACTGAGCGATAACTCTACTTGTCTAGGCAAATGGAGGATTTATTACTGTGATTCAGTGTTACATCTCAGATCAAAAAGCAGGAAGTGCTGCTGGGCCTTGTAGGGACTGAGAATAGGAAGAGGCATGTCTGGGAACTAAGACAGTTGATCTTGGATGTACTCTGCCCTCCAGAGCCAAAGAATTATGAACTCCTGTTTCCTTGTCTGTTTCACCGCCATTTTTTTTTTTTTCTTTCTTTCTACAGACCAGCTTTCCCTGCTTATCATCTTCCCTTTTGCTCCCCTGGGTTTACATGTCCTCAGTGCCTGTTGTCTGTGCCAGGGGAGCAGGGACGAGTGATAGAGACCCCCAGAAGGTCTGTGGTCTGCTCACAAGAGTGGGGGAGGCAGGCCAACATGCCCATTTCAGCAGGCTCTTAAAAATCTGGTGAATGATTGAGCATCTCTCTCCCATCTTCTCTCATTTCCTTAAGCAATCTAAACTCTCAAAACACTAATATTTCTCACTGACAAGAAAGTGATTTTAGCCAGCAGAGCTTCAACCTTCCTCTCCACTCCCCTTAGTCCCACAGTGGGATATATTGTCCTTATCAAAAGAGCTATTTTTATCTAAAATGAGTTCCTTCTGGAGTCTGAGTAGACCATCGTCTTCTTATTTTGGTTAAAAAAAAAAGTGGGAGAAATGGATTCAGTACTTCTATGAGTCAGTTATTCCTGCAGGAATGCAGTGTGATGAACAGTGACCCAAATCTTGGGGCTGACAAGCACAGGCATTTAGTTTTCTTGCTCTGGGATCTGCAGGAGCTGAGGTCTGGCTGATTCTGACTGAATGTGGTGCAGCCAGGTATGGGTCCAATCATTTGAGGACCTGGGCTGAAGGGCCAGGGGCTCTGTGGGATTTGCTCCTCCTGGGCAGAATCCTGAGTAGAAATAGGGGTTGCTTCTGCAGACCTGGGTTCAGACTTGGCAACTGTTCTATTGTTTATAAAGTCAGAGACACAGCATTCAACTACCATAGTCCTTAATCACTTAAAAGATTTCAGTGGATTTTCAGTTTTTAAGGGTAAGTTCCAATATCTTAGCTCTGTATGCTAAGCTGCTAAGTCTGTAACTGCCTCGGGCTGATGTCGTGAGCCTCATTTCTCTCTCGTTTGTCCTCATGTGTGAACACATATGTAACGAACTCCCATTTAAAATGAAGGTCAAGGAAACACTTCCTGCTAGAAGCCACCCGTGATTGCCTTAAGCTGGCCCTGATGCCCCTCCTCTGTACTTCTTAATGTCTGGTGTTTCCCTCTCTCATTGTATTTACCCCATGTGCCATATCATTGCTGTAACTCTCTGTTCCTCTGGACAGAACTGAAAGTTTCTCAAGGACTATAGAAACGCCTAATCAACTTGCGTCCCTAGGGACTAACACAGTGCCTGAAACTTACAGGCATCCGGTCAGCGTTGTGAAAGGAAAGGAGAAGAATGAAAAGGCCAGAAGGTGGAAGGGGGAGGGGAAAGATAGGGGAAGGGACGATGGTGGCTGATAACTTGTAGCACCGGTCATTCACTGGGTTCATCTGGGGAGCTTATGTAGGAATACCTTATTTTTTATAGTTGAGAGATTCTGGACCTTAACCAAGGTAGCATGGTTAGCTCAGTTTAGCAGGCACTGTTCTCCCATTGAGAGCATCTAGACATTTAGTGGGCTTTCCAGGCAGCTCAATACACTTGCCATTGCAGGGAATGTAGGGGCTGAGCTTTCGATCCCTGGGTTAGGAAGATCCCCTGGAAGAAGAAATAGCAACCCATTCCAGTATTCTTGCCTGGAGAATCCCATGGACAGAGGAGTAGTTCTCCAAGTACATGCCTAAACCACCAGACTCTTCCCAAAGCCAGGTTTGTGCCCTTATCACTTTCCTGTAAGTATTTGGTGACTCCCACCTTGTCTGCATGAACGTGGGTGAGCGGACTAACACAGAGTGCTCTTGCTTCGTTATTGACCGGTAGGTAGTTACATGCGTGGTCTTGAGTACCCCTGGTGGAATGTGGAATGGTAATAAGGAAATGGGGACTTAGTTGTTCTTAGATCATTTTCTTTATTGGATAAACAAAAGGGGAAGAATGTAGCCAGGGCTGGGTTCCTCCGTATCCTTGGCTTGTATCAAAAGGAGTTTCATCTTTATCTGAACTTCTCTAGAGCCTCAGTGACTGCATGCCAACTCATGGTAGATAACTCCTTCAGAAAGTACATGCTGGCTTGTTTTCAAATGCATGTGCTATTTAAAAATAGGTACGGAGTTTGACACACACCTGAGGGCCTCGGAGATGGCAGCTGAGGTCTGGCCTTGCAGCCTCTTCCGGAAGAAGGGGGGATGCTTTCTCCTCACCTCACCTCTTGTCTCCAGCTGCTGGCGGCACTTGGCTCACACAGGAAACGTCCAATTACTCAGAATCCCTGCCTCTGCTCTTGGCAGGAACTTAAGCTGCCTGGCTTTCACAGATGATGGATGACCCTTTTTGTAGAGTGTGATTTCTCTAGAATGCTAGGAGCTTGAGTCCGGAAGAGGGTAGGTCTCTGCTCTCACAGGAAAGCCTAACTGAGAACATGGCCAGATGAAGTCAAGAGGCCGCCGAGCGAAGGTCCTGATGTGAGTTCATCAGAATCCAGTGAGGATAGCACTCCTCACTAACGCGTTGGCTGCAATTTACTCTTCAGTGAGAAACTGTAGTTGTTCCTCAGTGAGAATTTTCTTTCCAGCGTGGTGTTACACCTCAGTGGAATGGGAAGGGCCTGGCCAAGTGTTGTGAATGTTCCTGAAGCCTTGCGTGGCCTCCCCAGAAACTCCAAGACGAATGAAAAGTTGCAGAGATGGCTGTCAACACACAATGAGCAGTGAAAATCAATGAGAGGAAAATGGTCCATTTTTGCTCCATCGATTTTTGCTAGTCAATGAGTCCTCTTCATTTTATATACACCCCCCCCCCCTTCAATACTTTTTCCCTCTTGGACACATCTTAATGTGACTGCCCTGCATCAAGCATGGCACTGAGACTGCCGATTTCTTGGGTCACAGGAAGTTGTTAGGGATACAGCATGCTCAGTCTGCTGAGGAGCACAGTGAGATGAAGCCAAGGCTTAGATAAGGTGATGCTTGCTTTTTCATTAGAGAACATCTGATACAATGAATGGATGGGGACTATGGTATTAGGATTCGTTAGGTTAACTTAGAGACTGGATGGATCATGTTCAAATGGATAGGAAGCATTTAAAACAAATAAAATAAAGGACACTGGTAATAGGTCCTATAGATGAAGAACAGAATGAGTATAGGGCCCAGGGAAGTGAGTAATGGCAGATCCACATGGGGCCAGTTGTTGGACTTAGAGGGCTTCCCAGGTGGCACTAATGGTAAAGAATCCACCTGTCAATGCAGGAGACATGAGATATGGGTTCAGTCCCTGGGTTGGGAAGATCTGCTGGAGGAGGGCATGGCAACCCACTCCATTATTCTTGCTTTGAGAATCCCATAGACAGAGAAGCCTGGCAGGCTATACAGTCCATGGGTTCACAAAGAGTGGGACATGACTGAAGTAACTTAGCATGCACGCATGCATAGGACTTAGAATGCATCTTTGGCTTAACACAATGTTACTGCATTGATGGTTTAGTGAGAATGCAAAAAGAAAAAAAAAGTATTTAGTCTACAGTAGTATAAATTTAATATATTAAGTTAATGATTTGGAGTTATTGGCATGTTTTTCATCACCATACTATGGGGAAGAATCATTTTCTCATAATGAAGAGAAATCAGAAGCTCAGAAATCACCATCTCTTGGAGTGTTTGCCCAAGGGAGGTTTGTTCAAATTCAAACAAACAGGATAAAAAAAAAATTGTAGTAAGTACAGCAAGTATTGTCTCTAGCTAGAACTTGTTTTAGTTATTTCTTTTGAATAATCATTATATTGCTCTCCATATTTTTAACTCTCAGATGAGAAACTGAGGCACAGGATTTTGTTTTTTTAATCACATACTATCAAATGGAAGCTAAATGCAAGAACTTCTTAGAGAAGAACTCAAAACCCTAAACATACTGGTGGTGATTAAAACACATTACCTTCTAGGGGCACAGTCGACAGTTATCGGAATTTTCCCAAGTAGGGAAAAGCAAGATTCAAAGCTAAAATGCAACTCTCTTCTCACCAGCGAGGCTATTTATTTTGTTCCTATCATTTCAGTTCAGTCACTCAATCGTGTCCGACTCTTTGTGACCCCATGAATCGCAGCACGCCAGGCCTCCCTGTCCATCACCAACTCCCAGAGTTTACCAAAACTCATGTCCATTGAGTCGGTGATGCCACCCAGCTGTCTCATCCTCTGTCTTGTATTAGGAAACTCTTGCTCTGATAACTAGTACCAAAGCGTCACGAATATTCTTGGATTTAGAATGTGTTCAATTCTCTGGGCTCTTTTTCCTCTTCAGTGTTATACATTTTGCTTTTGGACCAAGATGGTGGGCAGTGACTTAAAGGTCAGCTCCTGGGTCTCAGCAATGCCTTTCCACAGGACAGTCTGTGCTTACATAGCTCTGGACACATGACACAGGGATGACGGGAGGTTGATAGCAGTTGTTAAAATAGGTTCCACATTTTTCAAGACTGGGAAACTAATACAAACCTAATAGTTCAGTTGCTTGATAATAAGGCATCTGGTCCCATCTCTTCATGGGAAATAGATGTGGAAACAGTGTCAGACTTTATTTTTTGGGCTCCAAAATCACTGCAGATTGTGACTGCAACCAGGAAATTAAAAGACGCTTACTCCTTGGAAGAAAAGTTATGACCAACCTAGATAGCATATTCAAAAGCAGAGACATTACTTTGCCGACTAAGGTCCGTCTAGTCAAGGCTATGGTTTTTCCAGTAGTCATGTATGGATGTGAGAGTTGGACTGTGAAGAAGGCTGAGCGCCGAAGAATTGATGCTTTTGAACTGTGGTGTTGGAGAAGACTCTTGAGAGTCCCTTGGACTGCAAGGAGATCCAACCAGTCCATTCTGAAGGAGATCAGCCCTGGGATTTCTTTGGAAGGAATGGTGCTAAAGCTGAAGCTCCAGTACTTTGGCCACCTCATGCGAAGAGTTGACTCATTGGAAAAGACTTTGATGCTGGGAGGGATTGGGGGCAGGAGAGGAAGGGGATGACCGAGGATGAGATGGCTGGATGGCATCACTGACTCGATGGACGCGAGTCTGAGTGAGCTCCAGGAGTTGGTGGATGGACAGGGAGGCCTGGTGTGCTGTGATTCATGGGATCACAAAGAGTCTGACACAACTAAGCGACTGAAATGAACTGAACTGAGCTGAATGTGTTCTTCAAGTGGGTTTTCACAAGTTTCCTTTTATTTTCCTAGAAATCTCTATTCTCTCCTTGACCATCAGCAGTCTGTTTAGGCACGTATCAGCAGAAGTGGTTTGCCTAGAATATTGCCTTGAGAAAGTAGTGGCATTACCCATCAGCAAGTATTACACAGAAAAAAAAAAAAAAGCCTCCTGAATTTGTTTTGCTAATGGTATGCACTAGTTAATGAGGAACCTTACTCATCCAACTATAGTCACAGGGGGGAAAAATCACATAAAATCATTCTAACTTTGTCCCTCAGTAAACCTGGTAAGGCACAAAGACATCTGTGGTCATATTGCAAAATGAGGAATCCAGAAGTTGAAAATGGCCCTTAATGACAATTAGATTAACCTCATCTAAATTTTCTCATCCACAAAAGGAACGAAGAACCATGAAATGAACAAAGAAACCTCACTCTGGTCTTCTCAGCCCTAATATTCAAACTGCTTTAGAAGAACATAATCTCACCTGCTGAGATGCACAGTGACGTAGGCAACTGGTAGATTTTTACTTGAGCAACCACCATCTGAAAACAGCTAGAACTATCCTTTTGTTGAAAGGAATGAGTGGTGCTTTGTCATAGCTAGTGAAAATTCTTAAATGTAAGGACTAACTCTGACATGGACATGATAAGAAGAGTCTGTCTTCATCTTTGCTGGAGCCGTAATACTCCAAGAACACAGATAATTAGGCTAATTTTCTTCCACAGATACTCAGGATCCCTAGATAAATCTGATGGATGGATTGCCCAAGGAGGCAGAGAACTAAGACGTGAATCATTCCTTGAAAGTATTTACTACCCGTGGTGACATTAGCTCTTGTGAATGTTGCCAAATGTGGTTCACTAGGATGGGGTCTATTTGTGGTGAAGTATCTTTATTCATAGGAAGAGAAATATATTTGTGCAGAAGGTGATGGGAAACCAGTATTTAAGCAAGCGTTCATTTCAAAGGATGGTGGATTGGAGTTTACAATAACACCCTGCTTTGATAGTGTCTTTGAGTCCCTCTGAATAATTTAGAGTATTTCACACATACTGAGGGCTGGAAGGAGTTGTAAGGCGGAATTTCATGAATTCCATATTGGACATGAGTTACTAAGAAAGGTTGGAAATTCATCAACTTCCTTTGTGGGTTGTTGTTGTTGTTGCTTTAAATCAACCAGTTTTGGTAAAACTTTGGTCATGTGGCATTTCTTTTCATTTTCTTCATGAGGACCCAGAGACTAACAGTGGCCTATTTTTTACCCCCACATATCATGCTCTAATTAGCAGTACAGGAAGGTAAACCTTTGGAATTCTGGACCAGCGTACTCTCCAGGATGCTATTGCTCCATTTAGTTTGTACAGTGTGATGGGAGACAGGGGGAGAGGAGAGGGATACATGGCGAAAAAGAAAGTGGTATAACCTGACTTTTTATTTTAGTCATCAGACCTCAAGTGACAGTTTCAAGTTCCACAAAGGGAAAAGTTAAATAAAATTTATCAGATCCCTACTTAGTGATTATCATACTGAGTGAAGCAAATCAGACAAAGATACATATCATATGTTATCACTTATATGTGAAATCTAAAAATTAAAAAAAAAATGGTACAAATGAACATACTTAAAAAACAGAAATAGACTCACAGACATAGAAAACAAACTTAGAGTTACCAAAGGGGAAAGGGGAGGGGGAAGGATAAATTAGGAGTTTGAGATTCACAGAATTACACTACTAAAAAAGACCCTGATGCTGAGTAAGATAGAATGCAGGAAAAGAAGGGGATGACAGAGGATGAGATGGTTGGATGGCACCTGAAGATTTAAGTCTTCATTCATTCACCAACTCAATGAACATGAGTTTGAGCAAGCTCCAGGAGATGGTGAAGGACAGGGAAGCCTGGCATGCTGCAGTCCATGGTGCTGCAAAGAGTCAGACACGACTGAGCGACTGAACAACATACAAAACAGATAAGCAACAAGGACCTACTGTATAGAACTGAAGAGCACAGCATCTTGTGATACCCGATAGTGAAAAATAATCTTAAAACTAATGTATGTGTATTACTCTATCACTTTGCTGTACTTCTAAAGCTAACACAGCATTGTAAATCAACTATTTTGTTGTTGCTGTTGTTTAGTTGCTAGGTTATGTTCAACTCTGCAATGCCATGAGCTGCAGCCCACCGGGCTCCTCTGTCCATGGGATTTTCCAGGCAAGAATACTGGGGTGTATACTATTTCCTTCTCCACGGGTTCTTCCTGACCCAGGGATCCAACCTGCATCTCCTGAATTGCAGGCAAATAGTTATTTAAATAGAAAAGATAAGAAATTAAGTAGTTTCCATAGGGTCAAACAGCAAATTAGGAAATAGACATTCACCTCTGTTTAATTAAGTGGGCCAACCATAAATTTTGAAAGTTCATTGACTAAGTTAACCAGAGGTCACTATTGGAAAAATCAGACTTTCACATTTGAAAATTTTAATAAGAATCTGTGGTAGCATACACACACATACACACACACACCCCTAAATTAATTACTAAATCATAGGAACTAGGCTTCAATTAAGAAAATTTAAAAAGTAAATGAAATTCATTTTAATAATACCTTTTACCCAATATACCCAAATATTATTTCAAAATATACAAAGCAATATAATACCTAAAACTATTACCATGTGCTTTAATATATGACACTGTTCTATACTTCTCTCCCTGGTAGATCAATGGTAAAGAATCTGCCTGCAATGCAGACTTGCAGGACACTTAAGCTTGCTCAATCTCTAGGTTGGGAAGATCCCCTGAAAAAGGAAATGGCAACCCACTCCAGTGTTCTTGCCTGGAAAAGCCCACATACAGAAGAGCCTGGTGGGCTCCAGTGCACGGTGCTTCAAAGAGTCAGACAAGCGTGCAAGTCCTTATGCCTTTGGTTCAACCAAACGAATGCCTAATTTTCACGAATAATAGCCTATTTTCACGTATACAAAAATGAAATGTCATGTGTACTACCATTTGTTATGTGATTTATTCAAAACAACAATAACAAAATAAGCCCCCTCTGTCTGGGTATGAAGGAAGCCTCAGTGTGGAAGGGCACTGGCTTTTCTCCAAGAAATTTTATTCTAATTAGATGTGGCCAGTAGTCTGTAACTAATTAATGTTTGTTTAGAGAAGAAAGAAGCACCTAGCTCAGTGCCCCAGGCCTCGCTCTGTAGGTATTCAAGCAACGTGTGCGAAATGACTGATATGGACTTTTGAAGACCTGGGATTAAGACGTAGTGTTGTAAGTCAGGATGGATTGGTTAGTCTTACTTGTGCTCATTGACAGCCTGCTTTCTCTTGGTCAGGGCTATCAAAAAGGAAATTTGCAGAGAGGAGTTTTAAAGATGATGGGGGACAAAAACATGGAGAATGCAGGGGCTAATGACAGGAGTCCTAAGAGGCAAGAAAGGAAAGAACATTGGGAGTAGCTTAAAAAACGAATGTATTTAGAAAACTATAAAGGATGAGGAGGACAGAGGAGGCTGGCAGGGTTGCTGAGAAGAGGTCCATTATCTCCCATATAGTTCCCTGGATTCATTTCCAGTCTAATTGTTTATTCTTTGTTCCTGCTTGGAATAAAAGTTCATCTCATTTCCAAGTAAGTGCATTTCCACCGCTGCCATTGGACTAGTTTTTATGTGATCAATAATAACAAGAATAATATTATCCCTACCTTTTATAGTTAACATTCACTTTGTGCCTGTCACTCTGTGGCTGTTCTGTGCTCATGCCTCCAAGTTTTACAATTCCATCATGGAGATGTGATTACTCCATGGAAATGTGATTACATTTCCCAAATGGAGATTTGGGGGCTAAGAAAGATTAAGTTGTTTGCCTGGGGTCACACCGTTTGCAAGTGGTAGAAGAAGAATTTGAAGCCAGATTGATCAGACTTGAAGTCTTTTCTCTTTGCTTTTTTTTTTTTTTTTTTTTTTTAAATGCCTAAAATAACTGGGAAGGAAAGCTGGGAGAGAGGCTTCTTAGATTTAAGTCTTCATTCATTCATTTGTAATTTGACAAATACTCCTTAAAGGTTTACTGTGTGCTAACCCTGAGGATGGAATAACAACTAGAAAATGGTCCCTATGTCAAAGTTCTCTTACTCTAGCAGAGAAGTATCAAGCAGGGAGACAGTTATATGTCCCAAAGAAATGATCACTAATAGGGGTGAGCAGAGGTTGGCTCTGGAACATTCAACCCAGCCTTAAGACCACAAGAAAGGAGGTGTTGGCTGAATAGGTTTCTAAGGGATTAAGTGAGAAAGTTGGGCAAGGTGGCAACAGTGTTCTAGGAAGAAGAAACAATGAACCTACATGTTGGTAGTTCCAGGGAGGTCAGATGGTTATGGAACTGAAGCAGAGAGAGACAGATGTCAAGAGACCAGCCTGGAGAAATAAACAGAGGTCTGATTACTGAGAGCTTTGAAGGAACACTTATTTTAAGGAACTCTTGTCCCCCTGGGAACAATGGGGAACCATTGTTTGGTTTTAGATGAAGTCTGAGCACTTTAGAATGATGACTCTGGCTATAGAGAAAATGGATTAGAAAGGATCCAGATGAGAGGTAGGGAGACCTGTTCCATTAAGACAGCCAAGAAATGATAACCTGATGTAAGGTAGTGACAGTGGTTACAGTTAGTTGGTAGATTTGAGAAATACTGATGAGATGAAATTAAGAGAACTTGGTGATTAATAATTTGGAAAAGTGGACTGAGTTAGTTAGGTTAAACTAAGTTACATTGCTATAAAAAGCAGCGCCCAGGTCTCTTTAGCATAACAAAAGCTTATCTTTTTTTCATACCTTGTCCCTTATAGGTCTAGGCTACTATTCAGGTAGTTGTCCTACATACCCAGTGATCTAGTGTGTGGATCTTGGCAGCTTTCACAAAGTTGGGTGCTTTGTTTAGATGATGATTGATATTTACTTGAGGGCCCATTACTGTATCCTTGAGGCTTTTGGGGCTCTGGTCTCCACCTCACTGTTCCACAAATCCACTCCGGCCCAGCTGCCATCTTGGTGTAAGTGTTCCTTAAAAATGATTTATGGGGAAGTTTAATGTAATACTGGATCATCTTCACTTCTCAGCCTTTGTGTGAACTACCCCAGACTGTGGATTCGAGTGTGGTCACAGTCTGCTTAGGAGACCACAGTGCCCTTTGCTTGAGAAATGTTTATTCGCACTTGAAAAAGGCATCGTACTGTAGGATAACTAAATGATTTAGACACTTTTTCATTTAGATTCATTCCAAACCATAAAGAAGATCGATTAATCATACCAACATCTTCTCTACCTAAAAACCCTTATTTTCTACTTAAAAACATGATTTAGGGTTTTGGTAGGAATTAGAATTTCTTTATTTCCTTTGCATAAAGCATTTCAAGATCTGCGTCATCCAAATATATCATGCATATCTCAGTCCTATGCTTAGATACTGGTTAAGTTGAAGTCAGATGAACTTTCTGAAATCAGAGAGCACCTGATCTAGGATTCTTGTCAAGGCTCTCAAGAAAAGCTGAGGATGGAAAGTGAGAATCTAAATGTGTCTGTTGATTACAAAAAGCAATCATGACAAGAACTGTGTTTCTTGCTTTTCCTCTTGCATAAGCAGAGAAGTGGTGTGTTCCTTTCAGGGAAGATACAGGATCCATTTTTCTCTAGAGTAGATTTGGAGTAAACATTGGTAGAATCAGTTAAAAGTAGAAAAATGAAATTTAAAGGATTTCTCCTTTTCTAGAGGATCTTGGCTTAACCCCCAAGACTAGTATAGTACCAGCAGTTACCCAGGCTCCTGCTCTGAAAGTGTTAGTCACTCAGTTGTATCCGACTCTTTGTGACCCCATCGACTGTAACCCTTCAGGCTCCTCTGTCCATGGGATTTCCCAGAAAAGAATACTGGAGTGGGTTGCCATTCCCTTCTCCAAGGGGTCTTCCTGACCCAGGGATCAGACCCTGGTCTTATGTATTGAAGGCAGATCCTTTACCACTGAACCACCAGGGAAGCCCAGGCTCATGCTCTGCCAACCTCAAAATGTGGAGTTTCTTTGTCCCCCTGCCCTCAGAGATGAGTTCTGCTGTCAGAAACACAGAGCAGATCCATCCCACTCCTCCACTCGCTGGTTCTGAGACTTTGGGTAACTTACATCCTCTCCGAGCCTCAGGTAATCAGCTGAAAAAGAACCAGGGTGGTGATCCCTCCCCAGTCTGTCTCACAGGCTTAACATGAGGCAGGATAAAGTGATGTGTATGAAGTGCTTTGGAAACTGGAAAGCACTCTGTGACAAGCTCTAAAGAGAAACTAATTATTTGTCAAAATTCTCTTTCTCTGCCCTTGCTCTCACCCTGCTCACCTTTGTTTCCTCCTTCCTTTCTCTGTTCTCTCTGTGTCCTGCTCACCTCTGTTCTCTTCACAACAAGCTCACTTCCTTGCTCTTAGATCTTCACCCTGTGTGCTTCATCAACTCCCAACTGAAAGAATACGAATGGGGAAAAAATCTGTTACTACTGTTGAAAGTTTCAGCACAATGCTCTTTCCTATTTTCCCCTTCTTGTCCTCAAGTATATTATTCACAGGGCTTCTCATACACTGTAGAGGCTTTATAAATATTCCTGTTCATAATAACCCAGAGAGTGATCTATTTCTGCATCAGCGATGATATTTACTAGTTACCTATATCACTCATCTTCAGGGGCTTTTCTCCTGGGGCAAATGCAAGCTCATTATGGTGGTCTGTTAATCTGCTTTCTTTCCTGTACTTCCCAGTGGAGACTGATTGGAGGCTGAGGCTGCTTGGGAGGTTATGATACTGAGTCATTAGCTTTCAAATCGGACTCCTTGAAACCAAACAGAATGTATTTTCTGCTCTTGCGACAATATTTTTCAATATCATAGGATTCACATTCCTGCTTTTTTTTTGGTTTGTTTTATTTTCCATAAAGCTCAGCTTGGATATAGTACTGTCTATCCTATGGGGACTAACTTTTTATTTGGTCTCCTCGCTGGCACTGTTAGAAGCCAGTAACAATCCAGTGACTTGATTAAGGTCATTTCCTGGGCTGTGACAGCTTAGGCTGTCTAGATCCTGAGCAGCTTTCAAAACGACTTTCCTTCAATCCTAGATAGCACTTGTCTCGCCCTACTTCAAATGCAATCAGAAATTGCATATAAGGAAGTAGGTGAAATAGAAATCTGTAGGAAGGTATAAAACTAGGCAGATTAGTCTACATGCACATGTTCCCTTTGGTTGTTGATACCATTATATTCAAAGGGGACCCTAAGCAAAATTGTTAAATAGAAAAGATAATTTGCAGATATGGCCATGCCTTAAATGCCGAGTACTATTTTCTTTTTTTCTGACTTCTATGTGTCCTAGCAAATGTTGGTTTTTTCCCATAGTTTTGCTTTAAGTCTGTGTGCGTGCTCAGTCGTGTCTGACTCTTTACGACCCTATGGACTGTAGCCCACCAGGATCCTCTACCTGTGTGATTCTCCAGGCACGAATACTGGAATGGATTGCCGTTTCCTCCTGCAGGGGATCATCCTGACCCAGGATCGAACCTGCGTTTCTGGTGTCTCTTGCATTGCAGGCAGGTTCTTTACCACTGAACCACCTGGGAAGTCTACTTTAAGTATGCCACAGACTAACTAATGTCTTAATTTATCAACAGATTTGATAATAAGTAGTGTTTTCTGAACACTTATATCATGCCAGATACTAGCACTGAAGATAAGATTAATGAGCCAGAGCAGATGTAATCTCCATTTTACAGACCTTACAATCATTAACGAGTTAATTGTGCTCATGAAACTATGAAAGCAAACGGAGATCTGAAGGAAAGGAATCTGGTTTTATGAATGCATTTAACCATGGCAATGACCAGATTTTTGAGGGTATGGCATTCAGAGAAGTGATCCTAGAGATGTGAAGGGTGAATAAGAATTACCCAGATGAAAGCTGTAGCTTGTGAGGAGAGCTCCTTCAAGAGAGCTCAGCAAGTGCAAAGGCCCAGTGGTGGGCCTTTGAGGTGCATCTTTGAGGAACTGAAAGCAGGACATTGTGATTAGAGCTCAGAGAACAAGGCAGGCAGTGGTTTGAGATGAGGTGAGAGAGACTGATAAAGCTAGAAATCTGAGGACAGATGGGCCATCCATGGAGAGGGATCATGGGACTTGTCTAAAGCACTTTATTTTTATTTATTTATTTTTTGTCCACAGTATTTGTCAATTGTTTATTTATTGAGAGACTATTTCTCACCCCAGAGAGTCACAGTTTCATAGTTCAGGAGCACAGCAAAGTGACAAACTTCCAAGGAATTCAACCCAAAGAGATTCTTTATATTCCAAATCACTTTGCACTCTGAAAGATACCAGCCTTCCTCATCTCCTCAAAATCTTTCATGGAATCATAATTTCTGTAGAAGTCTGCATATGCCTTCTTTCTTTTCTCAGCCACAGCAAACTTATAGAAAGTTGCAAACCCCAGGGAGACCACGAATGCTCCAACAATATGAAATCGCAGACGTTTGGCCAGGAGGCCACGCATCTGAGGTTTTGCCAAAGCAGTGGACATGGCAGTTTTTCTTCTCGACGGCTCAACCGCAACGTCCTCTCAGGCTGATGGAGAAATGGACCTCTAAAGCACTTTAAATAGGACTATGACACAATCCGATTTTTAATTTGAAGAGAAACATTCATAGTGAAAGAAGTATAGAGTATTCTCTCAGAATTAGGAATTATATTCATTTTGAGAAATTTGCAGCATATGGTTCTTTGGCTCACCATTCTTAATCATTTATCACATTATATTACCATGTATCTTTGTGACTCTCTCACTCAACAGATGAACATCGAGAGAGAAGGATTTTTTATCCTCACATCTTTTTATACATTAGCACCTAACACACAATGCCTAGAACACATTAGGGGATTATTACATTGTTGAGTACATGAATGGATGAGGGAGAGATTTGAATGAATGAATGAACATTAGTGTTTTGAACAGGTATGGAATTGTTTGGCCAGCTCAGATAGTCTAAGATACTTTGTAGCTCTCAAATTCCTTTCAGAAGTATATGAACTTCGTTGTGAATTCTCTATTATTTAGTAGGATCCCTTGAATAGATAGATTAGATATACAGAGTGATTGAAATCAGTGACTGGGAGCCTGGACTTAGAGCAGCAGCATCTGATAAATGACATTCTCAAATATAAAGGCAGAAAACTGGGATAATTGGTGTTTTTCAGTAGCAAAGATGCCACTGGATCAGACTCCACAGGTAGACAGAATTTCTAGTTTAAGGAATGCAAATTCTGGCAAAAGTTGAGTAAAGGGACAGGATGACTGGGAACTTAAGAGGTGAAACATTACTTGGAAAGCATCCATATAAGATGGACAAGGATAAGATGGATAAGTTTGAACCCTGTTGATTAAGATCAGTTTGTTGTGAAGTATTTTAAACCCACCAGAGTTGCATCCAGTTTGTTCTTAAAGGAAGAGCTGACTTTTTTCATGTGGATTTTCCTTTTTTTACCCTTCCCACATAACATAAAATAGTTAAGGACAAAAGTAGAAAATTCTAATAGAACTATGTTTAAAGGTAAAACTGGTGGGATGCTTGAGATTTCCTGGAGCACTGTTGAGATGATGTTGGTTTGGGATTGTGAGTGGTGCCTCAGTGCCTAAGAGGTTGATCAGTGACCACTAAATAATCTTGGAATATCTTCATGCTTAAATTTCAGTTCCACATGTGCTATCCTTGCAAGGTAAAAAATGAATCTTAACAGGGACTAATGCTTATTGGCAGGGCTGGTATCAGGGAACCTTTTCAGTGATGTCAAATCCAGAACTCATGGATGGTCTCCAATTACTGCTATTTATATGATATGAAAGTCATGTTCATGTATGAATATTAGGTGAATCAAAGCACCAAATTTCACAACAGCATTGGCTCATTTTGCATGTGTCAGATTTTGGTAATTCTCCCAATATTTCTAACATTTTCATTATTATATTTGTTATGATTTATGATCAGTGATCTTGGATGGTACTGTTGCAAAATGATCATGGCTCACTGATGGCTCAGATGATGGTTAGTGTTTTTAATCAATAACGTATTTTTAATTAAGATAAACACATTGTTTTTTAGACATAATGTTATTGCACACTTAATAGACTGTGTGTGTGCTAAGTCACTTCAGTTGTGTCCAGCTCTTTGTGACCT
This sequence comes from Budorcas taxicolor, assembly GCF_023091745.1. Classification (NCBI taxonomy): domain Eukaryota; kingdom Metazoa; phylum Chordata; class Mammalia; order Artiodactyla; family Bovidae; genus Budorcas; species Budorcas taxicolor. Next base: position 73,947,988 of record NC_068921.1, read on the forward strand.
TATGGATTGCAGCAGCCAGGCTCCTCTGTCCATGGAAATAAACATGGCTTTTCTATGCACTGGGAAACAAACAAACAAAAAATGTTTGACTCACTTTATTGTGATGTTTGTTTTATGCTGTGGTCTGGAACCTAACATGCCGGGTCTCAGATGTATGGCTGTATTCACATCAGACTCAGAATCCATTTTCATTGTGATTTTGAACATGACTGCAGAGTTTCTGCAGCTGATGTGTGACATTGATATCATTACTGTTTTTGCTAGAGTTTTCTGTATTGTAGAATTATGTTCCAAATATGACACCGGTCCTGTACTTTTCTCACTGTGAGTAGGCACAGCTGGGAGTGTCTGGAGTAAGAGATCAGCCACATTACAGACAAATTACTTGGCAGAAAAACATAATTTAACTGAACAGATCAATGCAATCAGATGCCATTGAAGGAGAATGATTTTCTTTGTAAAATGTTTCATTTTTATTGTTACCCCAAATGATCTTTTTCTTCTTTTCTCTTTTTTTATTCCCTCTTCGACTTTCTCTCTTTGGATGTGTATGGACCCTACAAACTTGACTTCTCCTCTCCTGTAACAGGTAAGAAGAACAATTTGTCTGCTTATATTTTCTTCTGTGCTTCAGTTAAATTTAGTGCAAAAGATGATGTATCCCTTCCATTTGCTGTATTTTAATGTGGTGAGAATATCTTCCTACGCTTGAAAGCTGATGACTCTGAGGATGCCTCTAAGATGAAATCTTTTAATTATTGATGCTATACACTATCCAGTGTTATTAGGTCATATGTTGGTGTTTGTACATTAAGGTGTTTTTAGTTAGAGGGATGGGTTCCTGAAAATTAGACTGGGAGTTGATTCATCATCCCCATTGACTTCTACTGTCGTGCCTGACTGAATGTCCATTGGCCATGCTTACTTATGTTTTCAAAGCTGAGCTTCTTTGTTCTCTAGCTTTATCTTCATCAAGTAATGGCTATTTATAAAGAGCAGAAAAGGGCATTTGGTGAGTAAGAATGTGACCATAAAAAGTTGTGCTCATCAGATCATCTTTGATACAGTGAATAATCCCCACCATCAGTATAGTTGCTTTCCTTTTGCAAATAGAACAGACATGTAACTAAAATAATATTCTTGGTTATTTTGAGTGCTTCCATATCAGTCTTACTTTTGATACATGTGAATATATTTCACTCCACTTCCCCCCAAATTTTGGAATCTTAAAAATAGCATGTTTTTCTTTACTTCTTGGGAAAAATACATACAAAAAGATTTCAAGAGAATATGTGTAATGGACTATATGTGTAATACAGTATGTGTGCTCTTTGAGGGGTGTGTGGTTTATTTACTAAGAAGACACAAACTTAACAAAGCTGAAACATTCATGAAAAATAGTAAATTACATTACAGTAGGTATGTTAACCAAACCATTCCTTTACATGCTTTAAGATATATCTTTATATTATCAACGTAAAGGAAATAGTGTTTCTAGCCTCTATTATCTTTTTGTTCCCAAAGAACTGCCTTTGAAGTTATGATTTAATGTTACACTTTTAGCCTTTATCCAGATTTTTTTTTTTTTTTTGCAAAATGACTACTTAGAGAACAAGCTAAAGTTAGTAAATAACACTTCATATTATTCAATGACTCTTAATTCATCAAGACACACAATAAACTCACAAGATTTTGTGCCAGGAAATTTTTTTTTCTGAATATATAAACATATATATAATTTCTCAAATTAGTAAAAGATACAAACAAAACATTGTGTTTCTATTTTCAACTACCAACGAAGAAACATGGAATTAAATTTTATTCTTAATTATAGTAACTAGCTCATTGCAGTTGCTGGTGAGATTTTTTTTTTTAATCCCGAATATTTTCCCATGTTTTCTAAAAAAAAAAAAATCATTCTTCAACAGCACTGCTTATGTGTACTGTAGTATTTGCGTTGCTCTCTTTAGGCAACATTGTAAGTGGTAGATGACGTTACTATGAATCATAAGAACTAATGTTCTTTAAGAGTTTCCCAAGTGCCAGACATGTGTCAACTTGTTTAAACTGTACCTACACGCACATACTCCAATACTTCTAATATGTTTGGAGCTGATTCTGTTAATGTTTAGGAGGAAGAATACATTTATATCATGGAATGTCAAATAATACTTTTCTTAAAATTGCCTCCTCCATGCAGCTCGACCAGTCATTTTTCTGTCTTCTCACTTCTGCTCCTTTCTTCACATAAACAGAAACACATTTCATTATGTTTTCTTGTATAGAGCAAATTGATTCCATCCTGTTCTTCCCCTCACTCTCAGCTCTGAGCCTTCCTTTGCATGTTAAAGAAACCTAGCGATGCATTCAATCGTTTCATAAAGGGGCAAATATATTAAATTTCTAGAAGTAGGTCTTTTAGTTATATAGGCAATAATTATAATCAATCGTACAATTTCATGGAATTAGAGCCTTTAAAACATATTTGGATTTAGCTGCAGCTGAGCCTAATTCAAGAGGAAAACATCCATAATTAGTTTAGACCCAGAATCTTAATTCTAGAACTGTTGCATGTTTATGGTACACAACGGAAGAAGGGCATCTTTGCATGGTAGCATCCTAAAAAGGAAAGTAGAAATGTGTGTACATGAGTGTAAATCTCAGAGAATGAACTGAAGTCAGAATTGTCATCAGTTGTTCAACCATGAACAAATATGTTCAATGTATTTTTAAGGGTCATAAGTAAAAACAAAAGTGCAGGGCAGAATTTTAAGGGTATCAGCATGATTCAGATGAAAGCAGTCTTATAATGCGGAAAGGTTTATGAAAGGACTAGTTTGCATTGACCAGACTACAAACTCATCTAAAATATTATTACATGTAATACAGCTGAAAATGGTGAGGATATTTAAATGACATGGTCTTTTCAAATACCAAACAATTGCATTTCATGGTCATGATGTCACTTGAGAGACATATTTTATTGGCTCTTCTGAATCATCTGGTCTATAAATAGAACTCCCCAGAATGTCTACAGAGTGGAAATTATTAAATATAGATCTTCTCAGAGCGTTCGCAGAGTTAGTAGGCAAGCTTGTTGATCACCCCACGCTCCGTTTCTATTATTGTACTAACACAGCCAGGCTATGCTGCTTCCAGTCTTGCGGCATGTGCTATTTGTTGTCCTAGCAGTCAATGTTGAGTCACATCTGGACAGCCGAGGGGGAACCACATATGCTGAACCACACAAGGGCTCTTGTTGCTACTGTGTATATAGGACACAAGTGTGTAACTGGTGACTGCGAGCCATCCTGAGTACTTGCCATAAGGACTTTCTTCATACTCAGGCTAGGGGACCATAAGGTATCAGTCAGTTCTTAGCGTAATTTACTTTCTTGGGCCAGTTCCGAAGAAGACCCACATTAACTGGAGTGTTATGCTCTAAATAATGAAGTTCTAGGGAGAGATTTCATTTATTTGAGGAAATTATCTTCTTATATTTTGCTAACTAAACACATTTTGAAAAGCTAAGACAAAAATCAAAACAAAACCAAAAACGAAACCAAAGTAACTATGCTGAAACTTGTTCCCAAAGCCATATGCATAACATTTGGTATTTCTTCCCATGGTTATTGCTTCAGTACTCTGTGTGGGCTGGAGGGACTCAGGGATTCATTTCTCAATACAATTAATCAAAGGGCAGGAAACATAGAGAAACTACGTTTTCAAAGGGAGGAAGGGAATTGTCCTAGTATAGAGTTATCACTAACTGTATAATTGCAGTGTTCTTGTGCATAAGACTCCCAAAACAGTGCAGCCGTGTGGTTATGAGACTCTGAAAAGAATATAGTGAAACTGGGAGTTTCTCGCTGTCTGCCCTCAAATGTGACATCGTTTGTAAATGGATAGTCTGCCATTGTCTGCTTGGATACTAGTATGTATGTGAGCCCATCTGGGGCTGTTCTGACAGTAAGTTATACCTTGGCTGCCGGTGTTATTTCCTATTAGCCAACCTATACACATATGGGCTCTTCCGGACTCATCATAAACCCTTCAGTGAGACCACGGTCATGGAGCCTGTGCTCATTTTTGCCCTCACTTTCAGATCTTTCATTTCCAGCCACTTTTGGTAATAGATGTGTCTCAAAGACCTCTTTGTTATTATTTGTTTATCATTTCTCCACGCCCAGAGAATTAATTTATTGTACAATATGAGTCATAGTTAATGTTTATTAATAAATCCTTCCATGCCACTCCCCCAACTAGTCTCCTTACCCAGGTAATCAATATAAACAAATACACATTTTACATTTCTTTAATCATGCCTCATTCTAACTTCTACCCAATAATTGGCTATCTGGTTCAACATTCACCTGAGTTACAGTCTCCCTTTTTCTTTCTTCCTTGTCTATGCCTCCTGTGGAAGTACTTGGTCCGTAATTAGTTTTGTATGCCTGGCACATAAAAATGAATTGACTCCCAAAGGTGTTCAACTGAATTGAAACATCTCACGCATTTTCTTGTCCAGCACTAGAAATCTCACCCCTCTTGATAACTGGAATTAGATACTCTTGTGCTGCTGCTGCTGCTGCTGCTGCTGCTGCTGCTGCTGCTGCTGCTGCTGCTAAGTCACTTCAGTCGTGTCCAACTCTGTGCGACCCCATAGATGGCAGCCCACCAGGCTCCGCCGTCCCTGGGATTCTCCAGGCAAGAGTACTGGAGTGTGTTGCCATTGCCTTCTCCGACTCTTGTACTACTCTCCTGCTTTCTTGATAATCTGTGAGTCTGTGTGTAATCCATAGAGACTTGACTGTCCATTGCTATATTTAGTAAGTATCTTGTCATATCAGCCTGGCTACCTGATACTCTGAAGGCCTGGCCTTGGAAATGAAGGCTACTGTCTTGTCGGGTCCATTTATGTTAATCTTCACAGTAGCTCAGTAGATGTTATCATCACCAGTGATTTATCTCTCTCAGGTAAGACAGCTTTATTATGAAACTCTGATTTCCTAAGTCTATACCAAAGGGACTGCTTTGGAAAAGACCCTGATACTAGGAAAGATTGAAGGCAGAAGGAGAAGGGGGCAACAGAGGATAAAATGGTTGGATGGAATCACTGACTCAATGGACATGAGTTTGAGCAAACTCCCGGAGATAGTAAAGGACAGAGAAGTGTGCTGTGACACAGTTCATGGGGTCAGAAAGAGTTGGACATGACTTGGTAACTGAACAACAACAAATATCAAACAGAAAAATTAAAAGCTGGTGGAAGAATGAGTGGGAAGATCTAATCTCAACCCATATTTTGTTACTAGTACTTCAGTTCTGGCTCCCCGTATGAGAGTGTTTTCCTTAATAACTCTGGGGCTTCTATTTGGGTTGGCTAGAAATTTCATTTGGGTTTGCTGTAAGATGTTATAAACCCAGTTTTTGGCCAATCCTAGACATTTATCTTCCTCAAGGGTGTGTCTCTATTCTAGAGGATAAACCACCTGTTTTGTCTCCTCCTGTGAATCGTGCATGGGTCAGGTTGCTTTGGATGGCAGTGTTCTGCCCACTCACACCATGACATCCCAACTCCTGTATCACAGATGCTACCATTTTGTTATTTAGTCCACATTCTCCAGGGACTTGGCTCATTTTCACTGCCTTTGCTGCTAAATCCACACATTCCCAGGCAGTGACACTCTTTCTACAGTAACTGGGCAAGATCTCAGTTCTCCTGGCCAACTTTAGAGAGGCTAGCTTCTCATTTTATTTCAAAACTTGTTCTATCATGGAACCTCCACCAGCTGTCCAGAGGCTGGGCATAGGGCTATTGTGTGAGACTACTCTGTCTGAGGTTCATCTCCTCCCTGGTCCCGACCTGCTCTGATGCTGGGGGGAATATCCTTCAACTTCTCCTTAGTAACTTGAGTACTTTGCCTTGCTGAGCATTCTGTACCTCTTTTCTTCCTTGTAGGGTCTTAGTCTTAGCATTTACGGGTCAATCCTAAGATATCAGGACCATTTCTAACATTTCCTGTTTTAAAAAAAGAAGAATGGCCTTTACTGAGACCCAATGTATATATATGTGAGTAGATAACTGAGTACCCCTCCATGACTTTTCAACACAAATTAAAATTAATCTGAGTCTTCTTATATATTGATCAGAAGTGCAGTAGCTACCCATTGGGGAAGCCTCTCTCTCAAAATTTCCATGAAACCTGAGGGCTTTTCGAATTCAAATAGGGACTGAAAGTTCAGCTCAATTTCCAGTATAAGAGTGGAGAGATGGAATCCTCTTCAGTTTGCTAATGCTATTGCTTGCGACTGCCAAGTTGGGTGGCTGTTGACAAAACTGTGCTCCCTGCTCTGACAGATGCTGCTAATTCACATCTCTACACTGGCCAAGGGCACTCTGCCAGTGTTAACTTTTGAGCGAGGACAACTTTAATTTCTCAGAGCCACGCTCAACAAGGTTGCCCTTTACTTGGCTTCCCAAGGTCATGGTTCTTCCTATTCAGTTAATTTCATCCCTTTTCAGAACTAGAACCGGTTATTTTCTTACTGCCCCTGGAGACCTGTACCTGGAAATTGGGCAGCTTTTCTCTTTTTGTTCTTAAAACACAAAAGGTCTGTCTATACCCATTTTCCAGTAAGTTCATTATTCTTAGGGAGGTTACATACAGGACTCTGTGTGTCCCTCTATTCACTGTTCTCAAGGTTTTCCTCAAAGAATTCAAAATTATTCTTTGATTCATTTTCTTGATAGAATACATATGTAAGAATCACAGTAGAGCACTTTGCTACATATATACCTAATAATGATCATCATTTAAGTTTTAGAATGTTTTACAGGGTTTACCATTATTAATTAATGACTCATTATTTTATTCTTCACAACCATTCTCAAAATCAATGTTATGGTGTTTCTTTGTGATGGTGTGTGGCACAGTATGGAGTAATGTTTCTCTCTGGGCCTATAGTTTAAATAAAATTGTTACCCTCTTGACTTTTATATATCTTGGGGAAAAAGTTAGCATGCCAGCATGTGAACTGAACTACATTGCTTCCTCAGTAGCAAAATATGAAATGCATCCTGGATTTGCTTTGTCAAAACCTCTGACAAAAGGGTGAGTTTTCTCTTTGTTGTTGTTGCTTATTTTTTCTTATGGTCGTGTCTTTTAAACTTCAAATGCCGTGTGCTAGAAATGACAGAGAAGTAGAATAATATAAAGAGATCGGTATTCAAAAATAGGGCTTTCCTGATAGCTTAGTTGGTTAAGAATCCACCTGCAATGCAGGAGACTCCTGTTCGATTCCTGGGTTGGTAAGATCCCCTGGAGAAGGGAAAGGCTACCCACTCCAGTATTCTGGCATGGAGGATTCTGTGGACTGTATAGTCCATGGGGTCTCAAAGAGACTGAGCAATTTTCAGTTTCACTTTCATAAAAAAAAATGAGATAAATAGCATGATTTATTGAAATGTCAACATCTCACATAGTTAACATAAGGACTAAATATTATTATAAATTTTGCATAGTAATTGATTACCTAAGAACTCATGGTCTTAGGTAGTTTCTTAAAAGTTGTTAGTTCAAAGTCAGGACTCAAGTATAATATCCTTAATCCCTGTTCAAGTCTTTCTACCATGCTGGTAAGTTTTAGTCTGTGATGTCTCAGAACAACCTCTGAAGCTTATTATGATTAGAAATGCTAGGAATTGCCATGTATTTAGTAAATTATTATCTCTGAAGGTAGAGTCTAGGAATTAGTACTTTTATCAAACTCAACTGGAAGTTTTGCAGTATCAAATTTCAAATCACCAAAACACATACACACCCACTAAGAAAGGGATAAGAAAAAGAGACAGTGTGCCTTTGAGCACAAATACTGGAGGAACCCATTAGTGTGGGGTTTTAACAAAGGGGTAATGACATGACTGATTTCTGTATTGTTACTGGTCCTGCTAGTAACCTACGCTTCCTTGTGACTAATGTTGTCCAGACACCTTGCTTGGAGCCTTCTCTTTGATGCATGCTAAAGAATGTAGCAAAATGAAGAATAGTTAGGAATATTTTTGCTGTAAGAACAAATAGAGTTTGACTGCTTACAGTGATGGGCCCAGTTATTTTACTCTCAGTTCAGTGCAGTTGCTCAGTCATGTCCAATTCCTTGCAATCCCATGAACTGCAGCACTCCAGGCCTCCTGTCTTGTTAAAGGCATCACTCCATTCTCTGCCTCATTGTCTCCTGACTGTCTTTGCTTCTGGTGTCTCTGTGCCCACGTGGCATTTTCCTCTTATGGCACCAGTCCTGTTGGATTAGTGATAAAGTTGCTTCAGTTCAGTTCAGTTCAGCTGCTCAGTCGTGTCTGACTCTTTGCAACCCCATGGACCGCAGCACACCAGGCCTCCCTGTCCATCACCAACTCCTGGAATTTACTCAAGCTCATGTCCATAGAGTCGGTGATGCCATCCAACCTCTGTCATCCCCTTCTCCTCCCACTTTCAATCTTTCCCAGCATCAGGGTCTTTTCAAATGAGTCAGTTCTTCGCATCAGGTGGCCAAAGTAGTGGAGTTTCAGTACATGTGAGCTGGCTCACCCAGTCCAAGACATCCTTGGCTTAAGCTCCCAGGTTAAGAAGAGGGTGAGAAGAAAGGACAATGAGTTTGAAGGAAATTTTCCGAAGAAAGTTGCAAAGACAGGTGCCAGGGCTGGGCTCCAACCTCATTTCACCTAAAATCCATTTTATCCTATTCCTAGATGTAAGACCCTGGATTCCATCATCCCCATTTTATCCCTGGGTAATTCATTTCACCTTTGACTATAGGAAGATTTCATTCTTCCTGGGAATGGAGTTGAAGACTCTGGGGAGAGAAACTTTGAAATTCCTAGAAATTACCCTGAAGCTTTGGGAGCTTCTGTCCAGAAATGCTGCCATCAACTCCTTCCCCCTTGAACACTTACACTGCTTTACCCTCAGAAAGTGGGGGGCAGGTCTGTACTCCCTCTCCTTGAAAGGGCCGGCATTCTGATTGACTTTGACCAGTAGAATACAGCAGAATTGACAGTCTGGGTATTTTTCTTCTTGGAAACTAGCTGTCAGGTAAGAAATCTGATTACTTGAGACTATGATACTCAAATGAGTCTCATGGAAAAGCCATGGAGGAAGAGATCTGCCTTCTCCCACAGCCTTCTCCAACTTTTCTAACCTTCCCAGGTGAGATACCAGACACGTGAATAAAAACCTAGCATGGACTCAACTGGGTGTGCATCTCCTGTTCCATGTGGTGTCTTCTGGTGTTGGGTGTGTCAATAGACTTTGCCTATTCTGGATGCTCCATACAAATGGAATCCTACATCATATAGTCCTATGTGTCTGGATTCTTTCACTTAGCATCTATGTTGTAGATTTTCAGGGTCCACCCACATTTTAGTGTATATCAGTACTTCATTTCTTTTATTGTCAAACCCATGGATAGAGGATCCTCATGGGTACAAAGAGTCACATGGGTCACAAAGTGTCATACGTGACTTTGCAACTAAACAGCAACAGGAATTTCGTTGTAAGGGTATACTGTAGTCTGTTTAACCATTCATCAGTTGATGAACATTTGGGTTGTCTCCACATTTTGGTTATTATGAATAATTCGGTGAACATCCATGTACAAGTGTTTATATGAAAGTATGTTTTGCTTTCTTAGATACATACCTGTAAGCCTAATGACTTCTCTTTTTAAAAATATCACTCTATCTACTTTGTTGAGAATAAACTAAAAAGATTCAAAGGTAGAGGTTGTCATAGTAATCAGATGAAAGAGGATGATGACTGCAGGATAAACTTGTCAACAAACCGCAAGTCCTAGGATAAGGCTGATCCATGGACACCTAGTGACAGCCACTGCTCAGGATGAATGTCATCCCAACACATCAACAAGTCTGCCTGCCATCCTGGAAATGGCATGAAAAGGCCCATAGTTAATGGACTAACACTCTGTAACTTTCTAGAGAGATTTTTTTGTTGTTGTTGTTCAATGATATTGTACTGGACCAACATGAAATGTATTAAAATACAATTGTGCAGTAAGACTAGAACCATAAAACATAACTGTAGTTGGCTTGCAAAGAATAAATTTCTGGCTATTTTTATATGCTTTTGCCGATTGTAGTCTTCTTCAGCTATGAAATGCATTACAGCTTATGATACATCTGGGCAATGTCTATTTTTCTTTAGTAAACTGAAAGTTTGAGTGGAAGGAATTATGAGAGGAGATGGAAAGATATAGAAAAATAATAAAGTTGACACATCTGATGATAAAATGTCTTCTGAAGGTGACGAGAGAGAATGGGGGAGAGAGAGCACAACCCACATCTGTTGAGTTCCAATGCCTGAGCCTGGTGGATCTTTTGTATGCTATGTTGCTATTTTTAGTATGCTGTGTTGCTGTTTTTAGTATGCTATGCTGCTGTATTCAGCTGGTAAAGAATCTGCCTGCCATGGAAGAGACCCTAGTTTGATTCCTAGGTGATGAAGATTCCCTGGAGAAGGGATAGGCTACCCACTACAGTATTCTTGGGCTTCCCTCATGGCTCAGTGTGTAAAGAATCCACCTACAATGTGGGAGATCCTGCAGTGTGGGAGATCTGGGTTCGATTCCTGGATTGGGAAGATCCCCAGAAGGAGGGCATGGCAACCCACTCCAGTGTTCTTGCCTGGAGAGCCATCATGGACAGAGAAGCCTGGTGGGCTGCAGTCCATGGGGTCACAAAGAGTCAAACACGACTGAGCAATGAAGCACAGCACATGCTGCTGTTTACAACCTAATTACCTGCTTTGCAGGAGCGTGTCTATTCTTTGAGCATGCACAGTGTATACAGTTGGTGTCTACATAAGAAAAGTAGAGTAAAATGTATTGAGTGTCTACTAATTTATATACTTTTCCCACACTAGCCTTTGTTGCATCCTCTGAGCAGACGCTGTGGTTCAGAGAAAAGATTCTGGGGCCAAACTGCCCAGTTTGAAATTCCACTTAATAGCTGCTGTCCGTGGGCACATTATATAACTGTGTTGTCCTCTGTTTCCTTATCTACTACTTTATTGAAAGTGAAAGTGTCAGTCTCTCAGTTGTGCCTGACTCTTTGCAACCCCATGGACTGTAGCCCACCAGGCTCCTCTGTCCATGAAATTCTCCAGGAAAGAATACCAGAGGAGGTAGCCATTTCCTTTTCCAGGGGCTCTTCCTGACCCAGAGATTGAACCTGGGTCTCCCATATTGCAGGTAGACTCTATACTCTCTGCCACCAGGGAAGCCCCACTACTTTTTTTGGTAATACTAACAACCTACCACACAGGGCAGTTTTGAGGATTAATATGATCAAAAAACTTAAAGTAGGACCTGGCTCATAGTGAGTGCTCCATGAACCAGAATATGAACCAAGTTCTGCCTAGGACCCTGGGTTCTTTCCACCCTGCTCTCATTCTTCCTTTTCCCACACATCGGAGAACAACACACTATGTATGATTTATTGCTTTCCTAATTCATCTGTTACACTCCTGATATGCTAAGAAGTCCTGATGAAGGTAGGAATATACAGTCTACAAAACATCAAATAAGCCTCATTGGATTTGTTGCTTGATGAGCCATTTTGTGAACTTGACCTTTGACATATACCACAAAACTTTTATAATCTAGTATAAAATTGTAATGGTGAATGAAGCAACATTTCAAGGAAATGAGACTTAATTCTTGCTACTCCTTATCCTCTTGCTTACATTTGTCCAATCCTTCCCTTCTCTCCTTAGACCTATAACCAAATATATGGGCAGTAAATCAGGACTGTTTGTTCAGGCTCTGCATGACAGATGCCTAACTTCTCTCCCTCAAGGAAAGCTGGACTCATAAATAACAATGTTCTAGCAGCCCTCAGGTACCCTAACCTCACTGTGTAGACTGCTGTCTTCAGTTCACTTCCTATTCCTGACCAGATTGGAGATTTATTTTAGGAGAGGTCTGAAATGCCAGTCTCTGATATCTTGCAGTTTCACAGTTCTGGGCACCTAGCAGACATTCAGTAAATATTGGTTGGTTGATTGATTGATTTGATTTTCACACCTTTCTGGTTAGCAAAGTGCCAGCATGCCAGCGTATCTTACATTGTCCATGTTGGTCAACATTTATATCACATTCTTTTTTTTTTATTTGACAGTGTTGGACACTCTCAGAGGGAATGGGTCAGAATAAGTTCCAACATGTACAGGCAAGCAGTTCAAAGTACTGATTTCTTCCTTACATATTCTCACAAATGAGCTTTTAAATATTATTAAAGAACCTATTTATTAGCAAACAGGGACAAAGCAGAGGCACTTTCTGACCTTGCCAGAAATAGTCACTGGAGTCAGATATACAGTATTCTGAAGTCAGGATACCATGGAAATTTCTGTAGGTGGCTTTATGCAGCTGGAGGTCTTCTGATGCCAGGTCTGGAAACAGGAGCAGACAAGAGCCCTCACAGTGCAGATAATGAGCCTCCATACTTTTTATACCTTATTCAGTCAAGGATGTTGTTCAAAACAAAAGTTTTGTGGTATATGTCAAAGGTCAAGTTCACAAACTGCCTCATCAAGCAACAAACCCAATGAGACTTATTTGATGTTTTGTTGACTGTATATTCCTACCTTCACCAGGATTTCTGAGCATATCAGGAGTGTAACAGATGAGTTAGGAAAGCAATGAATCATACATAATGTGTTGTTCTTCGATGTGTGGGAAGAGGAAGCATGTGACTGGGTGGAAAGAACCCAGGGTCCTAGGCAGAACTTGGTTCATATTCTGGTTCATGAAGCACCCTTGAACAACATGGGTTTGAGCTGCCTGGATCCACTTCATTTCAGTTGCTCAGTCGTGTCTGGCTCTTTGCGACCCCATGAATCGCAGCACGCCAGGCCTCCCTGTCCATCACCAACTCCCGGAGTTCACTCAGACTCACATCCATCGAGTCCATGATGCCATCCAGCCATCTCTTTCTCGGTCGTCCCCTTCTTCTCCTGCCTCCAATCCCTCCCAGCATCAGAGTCTTTCCCAATGAGTCAGCTCTTCGCATGAGGTGGCCAAAGTGCTGGAGTTTCAGCTTTAGCATCATTCCTTCCAAAGAAATCCCAGGGCTGATCTCCTTCAGAATGGACTGGTTAGATCTCCTTGCAGTCCAAGGGACTCTGAAGAGTCTTCTCCAACACCACAGTTCAAAAGCATCAATTCGTCAGCGCTCAGCCTTCTTCATAGTCCAACTCTCACATCCATAATAGGCATGCATGCTGAGTCATTTTCAATTCTTTGCCACCCCATGGACTGTAGCCCATCAGCCTCCTCTGTCCCTGGGCTTCTTCAGGCAAGAATACTGGAGTGGGTTGCCATTTCCTTCTCCAGGGGATCTTCCCAAACCAGGGATCGAACTGGCATCTTCTGCATTGGCATGTGGATTTTTTACCACTGTACCACCTGGGAAGCCGGTGGGTCCAATTATATATGGATATTTTTCAACAGTAAAATGTTACAATGCTTCACAGTCCACATTTAATTGAATCTGTAGATGTGGAAGAACTGGAGGTCTAACTGTAAATTATATGAGGATTAACCCCCAAGCTGTTAAGTGTATTTCTAAAATATTTTAAACAAACCCATATCTTAAACACCAATGGGAACAATTCTAACAACCTTAATGTGGATGACCAAACCATGAATTTCACCAGTGAAAACTTATTTCTGACATTCATCATACTAACTAGCGAAGTTTCTGCTATTGACTCTGGCTCTGATAACAGAATCTCCTCTATAGGGTGGTGAGATTAATATGTGAGCTATCGTCCCCGGACTGAGAATTCCTGATTAGGACAGTTGGTTACAACTGAGTGTAACGTAACTAAATGGCATCCATTCTATCCAGCTACTATTTATTCTGCGAGAAGAGTTTTTTTTTATAGTAAATGGGCTTTCAGTGAGCTTCATTTTGTGTGATGATTAGAACTCCTCCTGCATGGACAGGTTGTTTTCTAAATGCTAAGACTGAATGAAATGAAAGAGAAAATTTGGAAAGCTTCTTTTTTGTGGTTAAATACACAGCAAACTCATCTAGAATGTTTACAAAGGAACAAACTGACACCTGTTTGGAACTACCCTTAGGTTAGGGTTGGTTTTCCTGGTGGCTCAGACAGTAAAGAATCTGCCTGCAATGCAAGAGAGCCAGGTTCAATCCCTGGGTTAGGAAGATCCCCTGGAGAAGAGAATGACTACCACTCCAGTGTTCTTGCCTGGAGAATTCCATGGACAGAGGAGCCTGGCGAGCTACAATCCATGGGGTTGCAAAGGGTCGGACATGACTGAGTGACTAAGTGCGCGCACACACACACATACACACACAGGTCAGGGCAGTGCCTTTGTTGGCACGTAGTTATGACGATAATAAGAATACATGGGAAACACTAAGAAAACTATGCCCAAGAGTTTCTAATTCACAATGAAAGGGTCTGAGAGTGTCAATGATACAGAAAGTGCATGGGGAGATCGCTGAGATATCTAACTAACATCAGCTCATGGTGGAGGTAAGCCTATCAGGAAAGGTAGGATTTGTAACTGGAAGGATGTGGGAAGGCATTCCAGCCTGGTGAGATGAGTGTCCACGCTTGGGGAAGATGTGAACATGTATGTGAACATGGTGTGTTATTCAATAGCAAGTAAATGGAAGGGGTTGTAGAGGGGTTTGGACTAATGATAATAGCTCACATTTATTGAACACTTATGTGTCCTGCCACATGCTGAATATTGTATCTCTGAGTATATTTAATGACTCCAAAACTTTACACAGTAGTCGCTACCATTATTTCCACTTAACAGAACATGAACTAAGGCCTGGAAAAGTTCAGTAACTTGCCCAAAGGTCGCATCACTGATAAGTGATGGAGATGGGTTTGGAACCCAAGCAGCATGACTCTGAACATACCTGTGATGGCCACCCCATTTTGTCCCTCTGGTGGCCAGTGGCTGTGGCAACTGGTATTCTTGCAGGGAGTCTTGGAAACCTCAGATATCTGAAGTGGATTCTGAACACGTGTTAGCAGCTGCTTAGCAATGCATGTTGCCAGCAGAGTTCAGCAAGTCTTAGGAGGTAGACAGGAAAAGGAGACACCCAGGGACAGAAGGAGAGACAGAGGCAGAAATAAGGAGACACACAAAGAAAATACGGCAACAGAGAGAAATGGAGGGGAAAGGGCGGTTACGCTACAGACAGGGCGGAGCACACCTTCACCTCAGTGACAGTCAGCGGCATCCTTGTTCTCTGTGGCTTTGACATCTTCAAAAAATATCTAACATAATTAAAGATGACCTTTCCCCCTTAGAAAACTGGCTCAGTTTGCAACAGCATGGATGGACTTGAACGGTATTAAGTGAAATAAGTCAGACAGAGAAAGACAAATACTACAAGATTTCACTTATAGGTGGAATATTAAAAAAAATACAACAAACCAGTGAATATAACAAAAAGGAAACAGACTCACTGATATAGAAAACAAACTTGTGGTTATCAATGGGGAGAGGGATAGAGGGAGGGGCGATTATAGGGGTAGCAGAGTAAGAGGTACAAACTATTAGGTATAAGATAAGCTACAAGGCTATGTTATACAACATGGAGAATATAGACAATCTTTTATAATGACGATAAAGAATCCCCTGCCAATGCAGGAGACTCAAGTACGATTCCTAGGTTGGGAAGATCTCCTGGAGGTGGAAATGGCAACCCACTCTAGTATTCTTGCCTGGAAAATTCCATGGACAGAATTCCATGGACAGGACCTGGCAGGCTATAGTCCATGGGGCTGCAAAGAGTTGGACATACCGAGGGTGCACACAGGTATAAATGGAATATAACTTTTAAAGCTTCAAATTACTTTACTGTACACCTGTAAGTTTCACAATATTGTACAGCAATTATACTTCAGTGAGAAAAAAAAGAAACTGGGGTCCATTTTTAGCTTTTGCTTTCAATGTGTTTCTTATGAGAATGTTGTAACGTCAGACTGCAACTTCAAAGAAGTTTAGTTATGATAGAATGGCTTACAAAAATGTATGAAAAGTGTAAATTCTGTTGTGCAATGTGTAAATACTAGAATATCAAGGTGAAAATAGTACTAGAATATTCAATAAAATAATACTAGAACTTCAAGTTGAAATTGTGAAATATACAGATAAAATTCAAAATAACAAATGACCGAAAGCCTAGCTTTTCTGTCTGCTGCTTTGGGAAAATATAGCCCCAAAAGAGAAAGTCCTGACCCAAAGTATTATAATATATACTCAAGTACTAAATTTTGGTTACATCCTCCTTATAGGGGTGTAAATAATGCTTATCCTACATGATAGAAACGTTTCCAAAACTTTCTAAATGATCTCTCCAAGCAGCTGGAAATATCTTTACTATGGGACAAGTTTATTCCTTTGTAATTGCTACTTTATATCCCATGTAATCATGTGGGAGAATTCCCCAAAGATGGAAATCTACAGTTTAGAACTATCTAAACAACCTGAGAAAATATGAGCAAGCTGACTTCCATTAGAATGAAAAACACAGTCAGAACAGCAAGTGCATCATGAAAGGGGGCTCCTTTGTAGGACTGCTCTTCCCAGTAAAAAGCCTTTTCAGGTGGAACTTTGTATTTGAAAGATATTTCTAAGACTTTTCACAGTGTAGCTCAAGCTAGTTAGAATGTTCCATGGCATAGGACTGACTGTTGTTTAGTTTGTGCCATGGAGCTGTCCTTATTTAACTTATATGCAGAATATATCATGCAAAATGCCAGGCTGGATGAATCACAGCCGGGAATTAAGATTACCAGTAGAAATATCGACAACCTTAGATATGCTGGTGATACCAGTCTAATGGCAGAAAGTGAAGCAGAACTAACGAGCCTCTAGATGAGGGTGAAAGAGGAGAGTGAAAAAGCTCAACATTCAAAAATTAAGATCATGGCATCCGATGCCATCACTTTATGGCAAGTAAAAGGGGAAAAAGTGGAAACAGTGACAGATTTTATTTTGGGGGGCTCCAAAATCACTGCAGATGCTGACTGCAGCCTTGAAATTAAAAGACGCTTGCTCCTTGGAAGAAAAGCTATGACAAGCCTAGGCAATGTATTAAAAAGCAGAGACATCACTTTGCCAACAAAGGTTCATATAATCAAAGCTATGATTTTTCCAGTAGTTATGTATGGGTATGAGAGTTGGACTATAAGGAAGGCTGAACACTGAAGATGCTTTTGAACTGTGGTGTTGGAGAAGACTCTTGAGAGTCCCTTGGACTGCAAGGAAATTAACCCAGTCAATCCTAAAGGAAATCAACCCTGAATATTCATTGTAAGTACTGATGCTGAAGCTGAAGCTCTGATACTTTGGCCACCTGATGTGAAGAGCCTGCTCACTGGAAAAATCCCGGATGCTTGGAAAGATGGAGGTCAGGAGGAGAAGGGGGCAATAGAGGGTGAGATGGTTGGATAACATCAGTGACTCAATGGACATGAGTTTTGAGCAAACTCCAGGAGATAGTGAAGGACAGGGAAGCGTGGTGTGCTGCAATCAATGGTGTTGTAAAGAGTTGGACATGACTTAGCGACTGAACAACAGCAACAAATGGAGCTGTCCAGCCTAAACATGCCTTTTGTCCAACAACACTCTCCATCACCCAGAGAATACTGGCATATGTAGATTACTCTGGAAACTATTGGGTTTTAATGAATTGAAGGAAATGTAATTGCAGGAAAATATTTACTTGGGTTCATCTGTTCTAAATATACATTGCAAATCAAGACAACTTTGCCTGATTAGACCTCCAGTTATTCAATGAAGAAATTTTGGGAACTCTAAAACTCCTTTCCTAAGGACACAGAAAAATTGCATACATAGAAGTACACCTCTTTTGTTTACTCTCGGTAAAATATCTGTCACTTCAAGAAATATGACCTGGGAAAGGCCAAAAAAAGTGGTTTTGCGTATTCCTTTTGCAAAGGTTTAAGGTTTTTGCTGGACTAGTGCTTTTAATTGGATTTTTTTTTTATTTAAAATCTGCTGGTTCAGACTCCTTCTGATATTAATGGTTCTGTTTCACTTTGTCACTGTGTCTGGAATTTTATGCACAGAATCAATATTTCTTTCTTTACCTGCTCTGTTACTGTGTGACCTTGAGGGTGTTTCTTATTCTTTTCAGGCCTCAGTTTACCCACCTCTAATAAGGAGCTATTAATAAATAATGCAGGATTTTAAAATAAGATTTGAATAATAGATGTCTGAAAAAGCTTTTAGATTTAGGATTTGAAACCACTCTTCAGCTGGTGGTGGTAATAATAGTAATAGCTTAGATTAACAGAGAACTTTTCTTCCAAAAGTTCTAACCACTTTGATATTATTTTTCCATTTGTCCTCAAAATACCCGTTAGAGGTAAGAATGAAAAAGTACCAGCTTTCACACTTTGCAGGTGAAAAAATAAAGCAGAGACATGTTGGAATGAGTATTAATTTTCAAAAACAGTATTTCTGATTCCAAGAGTTTTTCTTGATTGTATACAGTAAGTCCCCAACCTGTGAGCCCTCAAGTTGTGAACTTTCAAAGATGCGAACAGACGTTCTCACATCCGATCATGTAAGTTAGCTCTTGTGTCTGGCATACAATGTCACAGTCATGCGGCCTCTACAAGTGGTTGTACTTTACAGTAGTATAGACTGTGTACAGTACCTATGGCTACAGTCCATAGGGTCACAAAGAGTCAGCCGAGACCGAAGCACCTTAGCACACATGCACTGTAAGATTAAAAAATTTTTTTAAAATCTTTTTGTTTGTTTTTTATGTAGTATTTGTGTGACAAATATTATGAACTTATTACCATACTGTACTATATAGCCAATCGTGTTAGTTGTGTGCACACCTGCATGCTAAGGTTGCTTCAGTCGTGTCCAACTCTTTGTGACTCTGTGGACCATTGGAGCCCTTGAGCCTCCTTTGTCCATGGGATTCTCCAGGCAAGAATACTGGAGTGGGTTGCCATGCCCTCCTCTAAGGGATCTTCCCAACCCAGGGATCGAAACCAGGTCTCCTGCAGCTCCTGCATCGCAAGCTGATTCTTTGCCACTGAGCCATTGGATAAGCCCCACCTTGGCTAGCTCTGTTGGACTTAGAAACAAATTGGATTTACAAATGTGCTCTAGGAACAGGACTTGTTCTTATGTAGGGGATGTACTGTAATGGCCAACCCTCTTCCAACCCAAACTCTAGAGGAGTCGGGAAACTTCCCATGAAGACTGTCTCTACAAGTGGTGTCTGTCATTAATTCATCTCAATAGGATCAGTATCTTTCATTGCATTTATCACTTATTTTCCTGTTAAATTCTGCCCTTTCATTTAGATGGTGTTCATTTTTTCAGTGCTCAATGCAGTCAGTGAATAGAGTAATCCATATTATTTCTGCAGCCTGTGCAACTGATCAGATAGTTATAGCCCTGGATAAGCCTTTGTAAAGGACGTACAAATGTCATTATCTTGCTACATAACTTATCCACATGCAGGCATTGTGATTTTCAGATGGTTTCCACCTGTAGCCGTGTGTAACCGAAAACCAATCACTCCTCTCCCGAGAACATCACCATTTCTGCTGCTGAAATGGAAATTGACAGGAGGAGTTAGATACAGCTGTACCTGATCATTGAGGGATAAATTATTTTGTGTAATTGTTAGAGCCTTGCAAAGACCTAATGGAATGAACATGTTGTTTTCCACACCCGTGGGTACAGATAGTCTTAGCAAATATTGTGTGCTCGGGTTTAAAGATGTGGGAGACTGTCAGCCAGTTGACAATGAGAAAAATTAATTTGAACTGCTGATAAGGAAGGAAAACATACCCAATGAATTAAATTTAATAGACTGAAAAAAAATGTTTCTCCTTACTATTTCCATGTGGAAATATGTCAGACTTCATTTAACTCAAATAACTGTGGATAGTAACGATGGCTACAGGGCAGCCTGTTTTGGAGAATTCTGTGTGGCAATTTGGTGCACCAGTCCTGGGTTCTATTTTGGTTAACCTTCTAATGTAAAATGTGATGGTGTGTATCCTGAGAAGAATAGAGAGTGGTTGGTTGTCAGTGACAAATTTGACATCATTTCTGTTCACTTTCCTTTGTGGTTGTCCAGCATGAACAGTAGAGTAAGATCATACTCTGGGATATGCCTTTCTGCAATCCTAAGATGGATCTTATCTCTGGAAGGGGAGTAGAATTTAACAACTAAGGTCTCATGCAAAATAACATTCTTGCTTTCAATTCTCTGCAATTAATATATGGGGTGAGAAAATCTTGGCACATAGTGCATGATTCTCTTTCCATCTATATAATAATTTTATAATCTAACAGCTAATAAGAGGGCTTTCCTGGTGGCTCAGATGGTAAAAGAATCTGCCTTCAATGCAGGAGACTCAGGTTCGATCCCTGGGTTGGGAAGATCCCCTGGAGAAGGGAAGGGCCGCCCACTCCAGTACTCTTGCCTGGAGAAGTCTGTGAACAGAGTAGCCTGGCAGGCTACAATCCATGGGGTTGCAAAGAGTCAGACACGACTGAGCAACCAACACTTTAAAAAGGGTTCTAGTCAGTATCACCAGAGAAGGCAATGGCACCCCACTCCAGTACTCTTGCCTGGAAAATCCCATGGACAGAGGAGCCTGGTGGGCTGCAGTTCATGGGGTCATAAAGAGTCAGACATGACTGAGCGACTTCACTTTCATTTTTCACTTTCATGCATTGGAGAAGGAAATGGCAACCCACTCCAGTGTTCTTGCCTGGAGAATCCCAGGGACGGGGGAGCCTGGTGGGCTGCTGTCTATGGGGTCGCACAGAGTCGGACACGACTGAAGCGACTCAGCAGCAGCAGCAGCAGCAGCCAGTATCACCACTTGCTCACTATTTTTCTCTATTTTATTAATAATAACTATTATTCCTGTAAAAAATGAAGTTAAGGAAATGAACATAAACATTCAGATGTAATTAATAATTACCAACATTTGGTGAGCATCATCCCAGATCCCCTCCTAAGCAGATAGACTGAAAAGAATAAAACTGAAATAATTTTAGAATGTATTTTACCATATATAAAGTTTAATATTAACTCAAGTTGAATTTTGTGTGAAGTTAACAAAAGGAGCTAAATTAATCTACAGGAACTGAAATTCAGGCAAATCCCTTGAAAGGGACATTGGAACCTGAAGGCATCCAAAGTTAAGAAGAAGAGTTAATGAAGAACTGAAGAAGTTTCAAAGTTGAAATTACAATGATTAGTAGACTATGTGTGAAATTTAGACTTTATCTGTATACTCCCTGCTATGAACGATAAGGAAATTAGCCTGCTTTTGCCCTTTTATCCCCACCACCCACTATTTTTATTAGTTACATGATTAGGTTTTATGTTATCGAAGTTTGTAACATTTACCTTTTGCTGGGTAATAGTAATCCCCATGGTTTCATAATTTTAAGGGGATATTTAAATTAATAGAATGCTTACCTTGAGCCTTTCTACTACTGAGTTTTAATCTTTGGCTTTGATTCATTCCATAACTGGCTGAATCTCTTAAGCTGTAACCATCCTCCCACTGTGGTTATTTTGGATTTTAGTTTGAGGTTGAGTTAACTGCATTTTTTAGTCCATGGGACACAATCCCTCTTTTTCAAAATTATTATCATTATTTTATTATTCTTGTCACTAGTATTTATTCTCTTTTATTCGATCATTTCATTCTGTTCACCCTACCCCATAGATAATCATTCTGATATGTTTGATAAATACCCCATGTGTCTGATGCATAGAAGTTTACTCCCTTATCAAACAGGCACTGTTGTAGTAGTAATTAAAATAGTGTTAGTTGCTCAGTAGTGTCCAACTCTTTGCAACCCCATGGACTGTAGCCCACCAGGCTCCTCTACCCATGGAATTCTCCAGGCAAGAATACTGGAGTGGGTTGTCATGCCCTCCTCCAGAGGATCTTCCCGACCCAGGGATCAAACTGAGATCTCCCACATTGTGAGCAGATTCTTTACTGTCTGAGCCATCAGGGAAGCCCCATGCACTGTCGTATTTTTTGTAATTTTATGTATATTTTGTGATTTTATGTATATTTTGTGATTTTATGTGTATTTTACACATTTTATGTATTTTACTTAACTTTTATATATTTTATATTATATATATATGGGTTTTACATATATTGTGCTAACCTCATTGAATTGCCTTCATCACTTGTGATATTTTTAGGTTCTGTCCATGTTTCTGTGAGCATAATCCAGTTAGTTGCTTTCATCTCTGCATAGTATTAGGAATAATTTATTTTTCAAAACGGGACACTTCTGAGATGAAAAAGGGCCCAATTAGAAATTTTACCAAGACAATAGACACACAATGGGATTGATCCAGGCTCCTGAGAGACATGGTCACCTTATCCTTAGTGGACCTTCTCCACATTTTAAACTTTCAGAGCTATATACATGGAAACTTAGACTGTGTCCATCCAGCTTTCTGCTGCCACAAACCATGCTGAGATGAATATACTTGTGTATGTCCTTCATGCAACTGTAAGAGAATTTCTCAGAAATTATACCTGCGGTGGCTGGGTGAGAGGTTTATGTATGACTGATATGCCTGACTCACCAGTGTGTGCTCCAGAATGACTGCAGCTGTGTAAGCTATCAGTAGTGCAGTATCCTCAGATTCCTACATCTGTCCAACAGCTGACATCCCGAAGCTTCCTGGTTTTTATCAATCTGATGGCTCTAAAGTAATGGCTCAATGTTACTTTATGTTGAATTTCTCTAAATACAAATGAGTTTGTGCTTCTCAGCCTTTGAATTTCTTCCTCCATTGAATTGCCTACACATCTGCACAGCCCATTTTTTATTGTGTTTTTTTTTGTTTGATTTTGATTCATTTGGTGTTCTCAATATGATTCCGTTACTGATGTTTGATTGTGCTCATCTCCCAGTATATCATTTCATTGTCGTTAACTTTGTACACAATGTCCTTAGTTGAACAGAAATTCTCATTTTTTATTTAATCAAACCCATCACTGTTTCTTTATGTCAGTGCTTTGGGGCTTATTCTTAAGGATTCTTTCTGCATCCCTAGGTTATAACAGTTCTCTTCCACTTCATTGACTATTAACTTTATTGCTTTAATTCCCACATTTTGGTTTGAAAACACTGTTAGATGAGAATATAAATTTTTTTCATATAGTGAGTCAATTTTCTCGACATTACTGACTTTGCAGACTCACATTCACCAATTTTATCTTATACAAAGATATATGAATATACAGTTAGTCTCTTTTTCTTGCTCCAGTATCAAACTGTATTTATTACTATGACTTATGTGTGTTTAAAAAATATTCCTTATGGCAAGTCCCTCTTCTCTGATTTTCTTTTGCAGTGTTAAACTGACTTGAAAGTTCTTGGAACTTTCACTGAAATTTTCAAAAAAATTTTTAGATTGAGTTTATCAAAATCCTCCAAAAAATCGGCTGGAATTTTTATTTTAATTGCAATGAATTTTAGATTGATTAAGAAAAGATTGACTTCTTTAAATATTTTTTCATGTTTTTAAAGTTTTTTTTTTAATGTGGACCATTTTTAAAGTTTTTATTCAATTTCCTACAATATTGTTTCCGTTTTTTTTTGCTTTTTTAGCTGTGAGGCATGTGGAATTTTATTTCCCCAACAGGGATTGAACTCACTTCCTACCCCCTCTATTGGAAGGTGAGGTTTTAATCACTGGGCCACCTGGAAAGTCCCTGACTTCTTGTTAATATTAACTTTTTCCATTCAAGAGTATGAACTGTCTATCTGTTATGACTTCTCTAAGTTCTTCAGTATATTTAACATTTTTCTATATAAAGGACTTATGAATTCTTTTAAAATTCCTAGATACTTCATAAGTTTATTTTTATTATGAATATCTTGATTCTTAACTATATTTTCTAATAGTTGATTGTTGTTGTAAAAAATGCTACTGATTTTGTAAAGTTGATCTTGTTTCTGTCAATCTCACAGAACCCTCTTATTACTTCTAGCAGTTTGATTGCTCTATGTGGGCAATTACATCCTCTATAAATAATGTATCGTT
This sequence comes from Budorcas taxicolor, assembly GCF_023091745.1. NCBI lineage: Eukaryota > Metazoa > Chordata > Mammalia > Artiodactyla > Bovidae > Budorcas > Budorcas taxicolor. The sequence goes on from NC_068921.1 coordinate 73,972,166, forward strand.
TTCTCTCAATCTCGTTTTTCTGATCTTTAACCTTTTATTTCTTTTCTTTTATGGTTTCTTACAGTATGGGTAGATCTTCCACCAGAAACAGTACTATTAGTAGTACTGATAGTACTACTCAGTGGTTTTAGGAAAAGCTTCATGGAAATTGTTTTTCCTTTGGTCTGGTAAGCTTAGACTATCTTCCTGCTACTCCAGTTGAATGATTCTAACGTTATTGTAAAACCTTTTTTCCCCTTGAAATTCTGTGGACTGCTATCACACAGCAGTGCCTGTTGCTTTGGATAAATCTGAGATCAAACTGTATTTCTCCCCCATCAAATATATTCTCCCCCCAACATGCTTTATTGGATATAATAATATCTATATTATATAGATATTATATAATATCTCTCCTTATTCTTTAAGTACAAAGACTTTTCACAATATATATTAGACTTATTTCTGTATTTTTTTTCTTGAGTAAGATCTAAATATTCAAGTTTTTATTTTAGCAATTTATTTTCCTAATGTATCACTGAACACTTCAGTTTTCATTTATTTTTGCCCTGTTCTGTTCTTTCTAAATATTAATAATACTCATTTGGAGTTTGTTTTCATGTCTATCAACATTTTAATATTGTTGCTAATTTCTATTTTGTTTTCCATGGTTTTCACCACGATCCTGACTTTATGTGTAGGAACCCTCATTTTTGTGTTTGAATTTTTATGTTTCTTTCCCTTCCACTTCTTGTCTGAGCTCTGCCAGCTTATTTTATTTTCTTATGTTGTCTTAAATATTCTTTGAACTCTTGTATCCCTTTCTTGAGCTCTTTTCTTTAGAGCCATCACACTGTCAATACTTTCTTTGAGGCAGCAGAGAGCTATCTGAACTTTGCTTGTCTTTCCTTGGGTACTGGCTCTTGTTATGTGTATGCCTGTTTCTTTATTCCTCTGTTCTCCCAGATTTTATGCGTAATTGTGTTACTGGTGCCTTTCAAGTGGTTGCTTCTGTAGTAACAGGGACTGAAATTTACTGTATAAAGCACATGTGGACCATGAAAGCAGGGTGTTTTAAGGAGATGAAATAATCTGAAAACTCTTGTCACTCCGTCTCACTAGGCGCTCCTCTCAGATGTGCTGTTCAAGAGGCCACCATGGCTCAGAGCAACACTCTTTAGGTCCCGATGTCTTACTGCTATCCTGTGGCCCTTGCATGTTTCTCTTCTTCATCTCCTCTGCTTTGTAGACCAGGGTCTCTCTGAAGAAAAACTAGGCGATGAACAATAGAAACAAATGCATGTCATGGTTTCTCCTTTAGCAATCTTTCCCTGATTTTCCAAAGTCTTCAGTGGTGATTTAAGAATCTTCACCCACCTTTCATGTGTATGGCTGTGACGCTAAATCTCACTCATGACTTTAATCCAAGGATCCCTGAATATTCCTTTTAAGACTGTACAGGCGTATTGGAGAACATCTGTGTCCTGCCTGTGGTTTGAGGAGGTATGCATCTTCAGGTAGGGTTTCACATTATTGATGTGTTCATAAAATATATAAATACTTGCATACTTTACGTGAATGACATGTAAATAAGGATACGTTTGTGTGCAGCTATTAAGGATTATTCATTTTTGCTGAGAGTTTGTTATTACTGGTGAGCACAGTGGTTCTCAAACATTTTATCTGTGGTCCACCCTCTTGGGTTTTATTTTCCAGTGGCAACATAACAAAAATACAATGATAAGGTATAAGCAAGTTTGTAGTGTTAAGCTGGCATCTTTAGTGTAGGTTTGAGGAGGTGGGTTGTTTACATTTGTATCATAGCCCACAGATATCTTCAAGTCTAGTCACTGGAAAATCATAGGTTAAAATAATGTTGATGCAATATGTATCATCACGTATTATAAGATGAACCAAGAAACCATAACAACCAAATCCATTAATTTATGAAGATATGTTACTTAAATCGATAGTTTTGTCTAAGTCCTCTTCTAGGTAGAGGGAATATAGTGGGGAAAAGAAGGAAGTAGAGATAGGGGTAGCGGGAAAGAGGAAGGAGAAAATTCATGCCTTATAAAGCCTTCATTCTCATGGGGATAGATAAATAATAAACACATACAGGAACATATATATATCAAGTTATTATGGAAAAAGTACTATGGTAGCAAACTAAGGCATGCAGACATTTTCAACATGGTGAAGAGGGACGTGATCTCTTAAGGGGATGTCTTTGAGCAGAGACCTGAAATGAGTGAGATAAAATGAGAAACAGGGTCACGTGACTATCTAGAGATAAGATTCCCAAGTAGAGGGACAAGTAAGTCCAAAGACCACGAGACAGGAATGTTCTTCAAGTGTGCAGGGGAGAGAAAGAAGAACAGCATGTTTGTATTTAGGTGAGTGAATAGACAAGGGGAGGAGATGCGGTTGGCACGGTGATCAGGAGTTTGGTCGTAAGCCTATGGGACTTGGTTAGGATTTGGATTTTATTTTCAGTGAGATGGAAAGCCAGTGTGCATCTGAATAGAGGGGTGATAGGACATAAGTTGTTTTTCAATGGGTCACTCTGGCTGCTGTGAAGAGAATAGATTTGCAGAGGGCAGGGGTGGAATGAAGGGAGGGGGCAAACATAGGAAGCAATTGTAATCATTTTGAGACTAGAAGATCCCTAGTTCACTATATTGATGAGACTGGAGCAGGGTAGAATTTACTGGCTTTGGGCTTTATATTAAAGGTAAAGCCAGAGGATTTGGTGACAAATTCAATGTGAGATATAAAAAGTGTGAAAGGAGTCCACTTTCAAGGTCTTTCTTGGCCTGGTTACTGGAGTGAATGGTGATGCAATTTACCACCATAGGTAACTGCTATGGGTTTTCCAGATGGCGCTAGTGGTAAAGAACCCATCTGCCAATGCAGGAGATGCAAGAGACACAGGCTTGATCCCTGGGTCAGGAAGATCTCCTGGAGGAGGGCATGGCAACCCACTCTAGTATTCTTACCTGGAGAACCCCATGGACAGAGCAGCCTGGCGGGCTACAGTCCATGGGGTCGCAAAGAGTCGGACATGACTGAAAATGACTTGGCACTCACACAAGCAACTGCTATGGACAGATTGTGTGTTAGTTGCTCAGTCGTATCTGACCATTTGGACCCCCGTGGACTGTACCCCTCCAGGCTCCTCTGTCCATGAAATTCTCCAGGCAAGAATACAGGAGTGGATTGCCATTTCCTGTTCCAATGGACAGATTATTCTTCCCAAAATTTATCTGTTGAAACCCTAACCCCAACATTCTATATTTGCAGCTGGGGCCTTTAGGATCTATCAAACTTAAGTGAAGTCTTAAAGGTGGGGCCCTAATATGACAAAATTTGTGGTTTTAGAAGAGGAGGAAGAGAAAGCGATCTCTCTCTCTCTCACTCCCTCTACTGGGGCATAAAATAAGAAGTCATGTGAGCACAGGAGCACATGGTGGCCACTGATAAGCCAAGAAAAGAGGCCTCAGGAAGAAATCAACCCTGGCAACACCTAGATTTTGAGCTCTCAGGCCTCAGATCTGTGAAAAGTGAATTTCTGCTTTTTAAGCCACCCTGTCTGTGATGTTTTTGTTTTGGCAGGCAGAGTAGACTAATAAGGTAACTCTGAATGACATCCTTTTTATTAATTTACTTAGGCATTTTTGCGGTAGTGTTGTTAATCAAAATATTCAATTTTGGCAGGTTAAATTTGAGATTCTATTAGACATGCAAGTGATGTTGTCTAGTAGCAAGCGGTTCAGGGAAAAGTGTTAATAATGATGAAGGTAAACTAACAGTAATTTATAGCAAAAAAACTGAGAACAGCGATTGAAAGTCAGAGCTACCTCAAGGCAACACAGATTGTGCACAAAAGAAGCAAAGAATTCTTTCTGAAATTAGTAAGAATTCTACCTATTTTTATGTGCACTTCGGTCTTCGAGGAAGGAGCTCTGTAGCTGGTGTGGTGGCTGGCCTCCTTGCTGTACTTCTTGACTTGGGTTCCTATTAACTAGAAATAATAGTGTTCGTTTATGAATACCAAATATTGGTAAACTTGAATAAATGACTAACATGCAGCTCTAATAAAAAATAAGATCTGTAGAATTTCTTATTCCTCTATAAGAATTGAAGAAGGCATTTCTATTCATTGAATCAGTATGCAGCCCAGGAGGAAGGTTCCAAACTGTGGGGTTTAGACTATCACTGAGGCATTGAGCTTGTTGATGTCCTTGCTAATGGTAGCCCTGAAGGAATGGCCTTGTTTACCTTTTAATAGTAGAGTCACTTCTGCCTTATTCATTCTACGTATGCTGAGTACATCCCTCTTGTGTGCCTTTGTATGTTCTAAAATGCCTTTTTACTGCTCTTGAATTTGCAGACTCTCAGGCATCTTCCTACTTTCACCTTAAGTGCTGCCTCCTCTAAGACTATCAAATCACTTAAAGCAGTAGAAGCTGTTTGTGCACACTATACTTATATTTCAGCTGTGCAGAGTTCTATTTAGCAGTTATTGTATTACATTGTAATATTATTATTGCATTATATATTATATATGTAATACTATATATTATAACTTTATATAATTATATATTATTATTATTATATTATTACATTATAATTATTATATTATTACGATTAGTATTATATATTATATATTACATTATAACGTATGCTGTTGTTTGTCTAGATGGTGATGATGAAGATAGTAACAGCATTAATATTTATGACATACTTACTATGTGACTGTCAATACTCTAACCTGTATTTCTCACCTGTATATTCATGTCTGTTGAGCACTTAATAGATGCTCAATAAATACTTAACCAATAGCAAAATATTTTCCATCCCTAATATATTTTGATGAAATGTAAATATTTTCTAATTTGCATATTTTGGAATAAAGATTTAATTTGTATTTTTTCTATGCCCAGGAAAATATCGAAAAACCCTTATTTTGTTCAGTACAATCATTTGTATTAGCACCTCAATGGACACATTGAAAAGAATTGCATTTATTCTAGTCTAGTCTTTCCAGAAGGGCAAGAAATCTTGCTCTGAACTGGCATATCATCACTTCCTCCTATATTCCATTGATCAAACCAATCTTATGGCCAGCCCAGCAGCAGTAGGGCAGAGAAGTATATGGTTGGGGCTGGGGTTGCAGACCAGAACAGAGGGGCCATAGTCAAATTTACCACATTGGACTTGAAAAGTTTCCTTAATGTAGAAATTATTGATTTTTAAATATGAAAAAAATGGCTGCACTGGGGTTTTGTTGCAGTGTGTGGGCTCTTCGTTGCATTGCAGAGACTGTCTCTAGTTGTGGTGTGCAGGGTTTTCCTACTGTGGAGCGCGGGCTCTGGATGCACAGGTTCAGTGGTTGCAACGCGTGGGCTTAGTTGTCCCACAGCATGTGGGATGTTAGTTCTCTAACCTGTGTCTTTGCAATTGGAAGGCAGATTTTTAACCACTGGGCCATCAGGAAAGTTCCAGAAATTTAGACAATTGTTGTGACCCATTCACCCTTATTAAAGCCTCTGCTTTCTCTGCTCATTTTGGGTTTCCTTGAAATGCTTTGATTTCCATAATGGAGACACCATCACCTAAACAGATTTTTATTGAAGGAAAAGCAATAAGACCTAGACCATCGTGAATTTCTTTCTGATTAAGATGATTCAAATATTAATTAAGTGTCGTATATGAGGCAGTGGGCATGACTGCAAATTAATTCTTATTTCCTCTTCAATGGTAAGAAATTAGAATACTACTAGTTAACTCAATTGCTTAGAGTATATTGAGAAAAGCAGTACTGTTTATTTAACCTATGTAGTATATATTGGGTATGTTATATAGCAATTTTGGAAATTATTTATAAAAAATATTACAGAAGAATTTTATCCTGTGTATGTCACCACTACCTCTCTTCCCCCTCACACGGTAAAAGTAAATTCTGCAAACGTTCTTTTCTATTACTTCTTGGTGTAAGTAGCTATTTATCTTAAATGAGTAGTTAACTAGACATTTAAGTTGCTGAAATTGGAATGTCTGCATTAAGGCAGCATAATATAATTATTTATCTATATTGTATTCCTATTAAAAGAAACTGTCTTTGAAAAGGAAATGTCTAATAGCATTTTTGAACTTACTTATTAGGCTGCATTTTATAATGCCTATCCTTCATTCAAAGTCATCTTACAGTTTTCAGGTTGTTTTATGAAGCAGCAGTCCTGCTCAAATCATTTCACTTGTTTCTAAAAAGGACAGGCTTCTGAGTTCTGGAACATTATTTCTATCCTTCCTATGTACAAGCCTTTAGAAAACATTTATTTTCACATCTTGACTGAAAATGACTTTAGAATAGAGGGTTTATGATCCCAATACGTGCATTGTTTTATTTTTTATTGGTAAGTTGTCTACAGTGATAAAACACTTGTTTAAAAGCTATTTACTTAGCACAAGGTAATGGAGTTCATTCTCCCGGGCTTTCAGAAGATGTGATCTTAGTGGACAGGGCAGAGAAAACCTGGAAACCCTTCCAGGGCTTAAGCGTAGTTAATGCTGCATTTGAATCGCTTTGTTAATGGCTGGTGGCCTCAGTTCTCCTTGAACTGTTAGTGTTAATGACTATGCCTAGTGGGCTGGTAGGAAATTGGTAGTGTTTGATAGTCACTAGATAAGAACTGTGGCTTCCCTCAGTGACCTATATACTCCACATAAATTGTAGGACAGAAATTGGCTATTTTGAGATGGCTCCTGTGCCTGTGCTTTGAATGATTGTGTCTAGATTGAACTCTTACCTGTGCTGACCTACCAGTGGGGACAGAGGAGCAAAGGAATGGATATTTCTGGACAGGGTCTGAACGGTGGAGGTTTATTGGCTTCCAGCGATGGGTTCGGTAGTGAGCTGGCCACAGAAGGGTGTATAAAAGTGAGTAGCAAATAGTTCTGCCCTTGGGCAGTGTGCACTTAACTAGGGGAGACAACATTGATTTGTCAATATATAGCTTAGGAGGCAGGCAGTATGGTATAATGGACACAGGCATCGCTTTGGAATCTGGCCAAATGAGTTTATATCCCACTTATGTGTTATTAGCCGTGAAACTTTAAACCTCTTCCTAAATCTACTTTATATCTCGAGACAATCTCCTAAGGTCTATCCACACCCGCTCCCGCCCCCACTCATGTGGATGGGCTTCTCTGCAGGGCAGCAGTCCGGGGTCATGCAGGGAGCCTCTTTCACTGATATGCTGGGTAATGTCTCCTGTTTTCAGAAATCCCTGTTCTTATTTCACTTCACATTTTTTGGGAGTTTTGCTTTGTATTTATATTTATTCAGCAGTACTTTTGAGCACAGGTGTAGTAAATAGACAAAATCCCTATCTTTGTGGAACATCCACTGTAGCCAGGAAAATGGAAAATAAACAATTTAAAAAGGTAAATTATATAGATATGTTAGAATCACTGCCGACCGTGACTGTAGCCATGAAATTAAAAGACGATCCTTGGAAGAACTGCTATAGCAAACCTAGACAGCATATTAAACAGAGACATTACATTGCTAACAAAGGTCCATATAATCAAAGCTATGGTTTTTTCAGTAGTCATGTACAGATGTGAGGGTTGGATCATGATGGCTGAGCACAGAAGAACTGATGCTTTTGAACTGTGTGTGGTGTTGGAGAAGACTCTTGAAAGTCCCTTGGACTCTAAGGAGATCAAACCAATCAATGCTAAAGGAAATCAACCCTGAATATTCATTGGAAGGCCTGATGTTGAAGCTGAAACTCCAATACTTTGACCACCTTATGTGAAGAGCCACCTCATTGGAAAAGACCCTGATGCTGGGAAGGATCGAAGGCGGGAGAAGGGGATGACAGAGGATGAGATGGTTGGATGGCATCACCGACTCAATGGACGTGAGTTTGAGCATACTCTGGGAGATGGTGAAGAATAGGGAAGGCCTGTGTGCTGTAGTCCACAGGGTCACAAAGAATCGGACTCAACTGAGCAACTGAAGAATAGCAAAAGGTGATGAGTGTGGTAGAAAGAAAATAGAAAATGTAAATCAAGGTAAAGGAGACTAGAAGGATGGGTGAGGAGCAGCGCTGTCAGTTATTGTTTTAATTAGCAGCCTTTATTATTAGGTTTGTAGAAAAACTGAGCAGAAAGTAGAGAGAGTTCCCGTATACCATCTCCCACTATGGTTTCCCTAATTACTATTATCTTGCATTAACTAGTGTTAAGTTGATGAATGAGTGTTTATATATTATCATTAACTAAAGTCCTTAGTTTACATTAAGGTTCACTCTTCATTGGTTGGTTTTGATAAACATATGGTGTTCTGTGTTCATCATTAAAGTATCACATGGTTTCACTACTTAAAAAATTCCCTGTGCTCCACCTATGTATCCTCCCTTGCTTGTCCCAAATCCACAGAGACTACCATCTCTGAAGTTTTGTCTTTTCTAGAATGTTCTATAGTTGGAATCATGCAGTATGTAGCCTTTCCGTCAGAACTATGCATTTAAGGTTCCTCTATGTCTTTTTGTAGATTGATGACTCACTTATGTTTATGGAAGTTTGCGCTTTGTAATCAAGCATGCAATACAGGTCACTTTATTGGAGCATGTACACTAATAACTTCCTATGAAATGGTCCCTGAGAGAGAGGTTTTCTGAGTTCTTGAGTACTCAAGCATGTGAGGGTTTTATCCCCATCTGTAACTGATGATTTGGGTTGGCCTAGCTCTCTTGGATAATGGAATGTCCCACTAGTGTTTCTGTTGCCCTGTTCCATCTCCTTTTAGCATCGGTATTAATAGTGAGAAGTCTAACACTGAATACTTTGGAGATCATCTTCATGTTGCAATTTCCTCTGGACACTCAGGATTTTATGCTGATTTTGACTGTTCTGAAATTTCATACGGATGTGCTGGGGTGAAGAATCTTTTTATTTTTATTTTGGTCTTAAATATTTTCTTCTGTCATTTATTTGATTGTATCCTTCCCTCTATTTTTGTGTGTTCTCTCTTTTTGGAATTCCCGCAGCTCAATGTTGACTCTCCTAGATTGAATGTTATATTTCTTCTTTGTTCCAGAAGATCTCCTAAAAGTTTTTTCTAACTCTTTATTTGTGATAATTATATAATTATAAAAATAAGATAATTATATTCTATTTCTTTTCACATATGATTCTTTCTCATAGCATCCTGTTTTTATTTTATGATGACAACACCTTAAATATATGAGAGAATCATATTCATTTTTTAAATGAATATTTGAATGAATATTAAAAAATGTCTTTTGTTTTCTGAATTATGTTTCTTGAGCATTAATTAGAGAGTGTTTGGGTGTGAAATAAACAAGCAAATTGAACCTCAATCCCTTTCTCAACCCACACTTGTTTTCCAGAGGAAAATTATTTACTTTCAGCCAAAAATGAGGTCTTAGTTGTTTTGCCTTGAGGTGAATTCTGAGCTGCCCACTGTCAGCACCTGTGTGGGTGGAGATGGGAGATTAGAGATGAATGTATTTTGTTAATTATGCGTATCTTTTTCTGTTTCACTCCCCACCCCTCCTGGTCATCAGTGGACTCTGAACCTGGGGTTTCACCAGGAAGGCTGGCTCTTGCCTCTACAGCCAATGGGGCACACCAGCTACTGAAAATACTCTAATACAAAAGCTTGAAACATATTTCTAATGTGTCAGTACTAAACACACATATACTCTCATACACACACACACACACACACACACACACCCCACGTACACAAACACACACATCCCAAACTCAATTTTGGATCTTTAATGATCTATTTTACTATCAATGATTTCATATAATTTGTGACTTTGAAAGAACTTCAGTCGGAATTATTATTCTGCCTACGTTTTTGTTTCATTATCAATTTTCTTTTGTCATGTACCTATTATAAGTGTGATGAGAACCGGTAAATGACAGCAAGTCTAAACATGTTAATTCACTTGCTCTACAACTCTCTGTTGTGTAAGTGATGAATCAGGCTCTGTGTTAGGCTCTGGTGACAAAGCAATGAAAGGTACCATTCTTCAGCTCAAGGATTTTGTGCTTCAGTCAGCAAGATGTTCAAGCAGATCCACAATTATAGTGCTGTGTGTGTGCTGATGCTGAGGGTTCCCAGGACACCGTGTAAACACAGGGACCCATGATTAGATAACCTGGGGGATGACAAAAGGTTTTTGGTAAATTGTCGAGCTGAATTAGGAGGAGTTTTAGAGTTTGCCAAGAAAAGGGAAGACAGAATATAATCTGGGCAAACAGAGTAGCTCAGCGAAAGACGCAGAGGATCCTGATTTGAAGACCTGCCGTTTGTTTGATGTAGTGAAAGTGTGTGATGCAGATGCGAAGGTCAAGATGAAAGGGGATGAAGGCCTGGAGAGGACACAGGAGCTCAAGCCCAGTGAGCTTGTGAGATGCACTGACAAGCTTGCAACCTCTCCAGAGGATGAGATATGCAACTGAAGGATTTAAAATAGGTGAGTGTCATGATCAGGACTGCCTTTTAGAAAGGTCACTCTGGATGCCATGTAGAGCCTTAGAATTCTGCCCTCGAATCAGTGTGGTGCTGTGGGGAATGTATTTTATTTCTGCTGAGATCTGGAAGGGACAGTTAAGGGCTGGGCTGCCTGTTCATGCCTTCCTTCTAATTCTCTCCAAAACAGGAAGTTTTAGTGAAAATTCTCAACTAATTGGTAATTCATCTTTTCTGCCTGGCTCCATTTCTGGGAGTTGAGGTGGGGATGGATAGAAGTGTGGAAGCTAGCCAAATGTTTGCCTCAACCATAGCCACAATTTTTGTAAAATTCATGGTATGAAGGACTCTTCCTTTACCTGATTGCTTCTCTAATTATTATTATTATTAGTTGCTACTGTTGACTATTCTTTATTCCATTAGGTTGAGAAAAAAAAATACTTTGGTTTAGTTTTTCCCCATCTTTCCTTAGACAGCGCTTTCTTCTACAGGAGTCTGTAGTGACAAGTGGCTAATTATCTCTTAAAACGTAACTAATCTGAATGGAAACATTCTGTAAATGTACAATATACACCAGAGTTCAAAGTTTTAGTGAGAAAAATAAGAAAGTAGAACATATTAATAATTTTTATACTGATTACATCTTTACATCATAAGATTTTAATGTATTAGGTTAAATAAAATAGATTATTAAATTATTTCCATCTGTTTCTTTCTTACCTCTTTAATGTAGCTTCCAGAAAGTGCAAAATTATATCTGTGACTCATATTTTTGGTAGGCAGCACTGACTTAGAAGACTCTCCTTCATTCACTGAAAAATAACATAGGGAAACCATTTAAGGGATCTTTTAAAGTGTAAATTAGTTCATTAAGCGTTTGTTGCTTGTGACATGTTCAACATTTTTCTAGGCATTATGGCTGTAGTGGCGTATAATACAAAGTCGTTGATCTCACGGAGCTTATGATTTAGTTGGGGAGGTAGACAAGCAGTAAGTAAGCAAGTAGGTGCATGATGGAATTCTACCTAGTGATGAGTGGTATGAAGAACTTGAGCAGGGTGAGAGGCTAAGATAACTTCTTGAGGTTCTGTTGAGGAAGATGGAGCTGCTCATGGATAGGAAAGTCAAGAAAAACATCTTGGAAGGAACTGTCACTTAAACAAAAACCGGAAGTGAAGGAGGAGCCAGCTGGAAAAACCACAGGTAGGCGCATCGCCAGCAGAGAAAATAGCAAATGTAGAAGCCCTGAGACAGAAACAAGCTCTGAGTGTTCAAGAAATAGCAAGAAAGCCTGTGCAGCTGGGGCTGAGTCAGGTGGGAGAGTGACAAAGAGATACCCTGGAGAAGTAGGCTGGGTTGTTTTCAAAGTGTGATTCATAGACCCCTGGGGATCCGAGGACCATTCAGGGGCCTCTGTAAGGTCAAAACTATTTACTGTGTTAATATTTGTACTCCTGATGGAAAGGCAACGGTGATGCCCTAGTATCTGTCAAAGCGAGAGCACTTAACTGTACCAGTCACTGTATTCTTCATTGCCATTCAAGACCAGTACACATGATGTCAAGTTCACTTAAGAATGACCTTGTTAAAGCAGTGCAATTATTAATTGCATTGAGCTGTGAGTACACATCCCTTTAGCATTCTTTATCATGAAATGGGAAGTACACTTTAAACACTTCTGCCATAGATCCAAACGATAATGATTGTCCCAAGAAAAAGCACTGGTGCAGCTGATGGTGAGCTGAACTGGCAAGGTTTTTCATGAAACATCATTTTTTACTTGAAACAATGTCTTACAACTTATGATTATGCTGCCATGGATATTTGGCAGACATTTTCTCAAGAATGAACCTATCGCTTTGAAAGTGAGGCTGTCATTTGAAAAGAAAGAAAATCTTTATATGGTGTTAATGATAAACTTTGAGCTCTCAAGAGAAAATCAGATGTTTTGGAAAATCTGTATCAGTCTCAGTCTCCAAGGCAAGTACCCAATATTCCAAAGACTTTTAAGACTTTATTGGTGAGATTGGTAGTAATATTAACAAGTGTGAGTTTTAAAAATATCATGTAATGAATTATATTAAGAGTTGGAAGTTCTCCATAACTTGATGAACTCATAGTTTACAGTGACCAATGCATAATGAAAAAAAAAACATGCCTGAGTAAGATTCATTCAACATGCAAGACAGACCCATGTGTTTTACAATGATACCTTACAAAAGTTCACTGATAAAGCTTCAGATTCCACATTGTAACTAACTTGAAGACACTACCACTCATCAAGTTTGCACCAAAGATAAATGTCCACAGTCATCTGAAAATGACATGAAAATATTCCTCCCTTGTCCAACTATGTATTTTTTGAAAGCCAGATTTTCTCATCTTTCAATGAAAATCAGACATCAAAACAGATCAAATGCAGAAGCAGATATGAGTCTAACTGTCATCTTTTAAGCCAGACATTTAAAAGATTTTCAAAATAGAAAACAATCACTTTCTTCTCACTGATTTTTTTGTGAGGGTGTTATTATCATTTTTATATAAAAATATATTATTTTTGTAAACACACTATGGATTTGTTATGGACATTTATAAACAAATTAGTATATTAAGATTTTAATATTTTTCAGTTTTAATATAAAATATAGCAGAGATCAATAGATATAACCCATGTAAACAAAAACTCTTTGAAGTACTGAATAATTTTTAAGAATTTAATTGATGCTAGTGATGTATTTTGAGCTCCTGAGGCTTATTTGAGAAGAGCTGATCCAGAGTTAGAAATTTGGATTATATTCAAAGTGTGATGGAACATCATAGGTATAATTTAGATGTAGGATATAGGCTTCCCTGATAGCTCAGTTGGTAAAGAATCCACCTGTAACGCAGGAGATCTTGGTTCGATTCCTAGGTCGGGAAGATCTGCTGGAGAAGGGATAGATTACCCACTCCAATATTCTTGGGCTTCCCTGGTGGCTTAGCTGGTAAAGAATCTGTCTGCAATGTGGGAAACCTGGGTTCGATTCCTGGGTTGGGAAGATCCCCTGGAGAAGGGAAATGCTACCCACTCCAGTATTCTGGCCTGGAGAATTCCATGAACTATATAGTCCATGGGGTCGCAAAGAGTTGGACATGACTGAGTGACTTTCACTATAGCAAGATCTAATTTATAAGTAAAATATTACTGTAGCTACTGGAGATCAGAGCAGATTTCAAGAGAGAGTATAGAGGCTAACTGGGAGAGATGAACTCTTGGACTAGAGTAGTGATAGATGTGGTAAGAATACATTGAAATCAGAGTATATTTTGAAGCTAGAGCCTATGACATTTAGTGATGATTCAGATATTTATAATACTCCACCTCATCCTTATTTACCCATATGCCTTACTACATTTTAATTCTATGTATACATGAATTTGGGCTTCCCAGGTGGCACAGTGGTAAAGAATCCTCCTGACAATTCAGGAGACATAAGAGACATGGATTCGATTACTGGCTCAGGAAGTTCCCCAGGAGGAGGAAATGGCAAGCCACTCCAGTATTCTTGCATGGGAAATCCCATGAACAGAGGACCCTGGCAGGCTACAATCCATGGCGTCACAAAGAGATGGACTCGACTTAGTGACTAAGCAGCAACAGTGGAGTGGGGTGGAAAAATGCAACTTGGACAGGAGGCCAAGGTTTCATCCTTTCTGCTTCTCTCCTGAATAAAGCATATCAGCCTCCCAATGAGCCAGACAAGTGACTGCAGTCCGTTCCGGAAACCCCAGCCCTATGAGATAGGACCTGCCCCAGCTGGATCAAAAGAACAGCCAACCTTCTCACTCAGTCAACCTCGTCTCTGTGGAAGGGCGACAGTGACGGGAAGGCTGATAGCTGGCTCCCCAGGACTTCTAGAAAGAAGTCCTATTCCTATTTGATGTGTCACGAGACTTAATTAAGAAGGGAAAAAAAGATTTCTTCTACACATACGTTATTCCATCTAATAATCACACTGGAGTTATTGCCACTGCACTTTAATATGCATATGATTTTTCCAATGAGAGATGCAACAGTTATAGAGCTTAAGAAACTTGCCCAAGTCCTTTCAGCTAGTATGGATCTGCAAGTGTACTGCACGCTTTCAACGCTTTAGTAATATGAAAAGTATGAGGTCCTTGGGTTCTGGCAGCAAATGTATTTCAGGACATGGTTGTATTTCAGGAGAGGGGTGGTTAGCAAAGAGTCAGTTTAAAAGCAGAGTGTTGATGGAGGCCCAGATGTTCAAGAAGGGCTCACAGAAGTGTGAGAAAATTCTTGGCTGGAATTTCAGTAAGTTAAAAAGTACTGAAAGTGCAGATTAAGTACAAGGATTCTCTAAGTGTTAGTCGTCCAGTCATGTCCAACTCTTTGCGACCCCATGGGCTGTATAGCCCACCAAGCTCGTCGGCCATGGGATTCTCCAGGCAAGAATACTGGAGTGGGTAGCCATTCCTTTCTCCAGGGGATCTTCCTGACCCAGGGATTGAACCAAGGTCTCCCACATTGCAGGCACATTCTTTACCATCTGAGCACCAGGGAAGCCACAGAAGTGCAGAGGTCTGTATGAAAATAGGCTAGAGGGGGAAGGATAACTAAGAGGACCTTTCCGCGTATTCCATGGAACCCAGGTTTTATACTTACCCCACTGATTGGGGGAAAAAAACATTATTAATCATGCTTTCTGACACTTCTTCTGGCCTGATGAGACAGCCCTCCCCAGCATTCTGCTCCCCCTAACCCCCTAAAGCGGAAGCTTCTTCCAGGAGGTGGTCTGAACTCAGTGCTGCTAGGCAGGAGGTTAAAAGCTCTAACATAAGATGCACACTTAATGTGATTTTCTGCTTCATTCTCCTTTAAAGATAAACTGGAGAGCTAAAGTGTCAATGTTTGTAGCTTCATTCTCTATTGTAATTGGATGATGTTGTTTGCATTTGAAATGGGAGCCAAGTGAAGTGAAACTAAAAACTTCTTAAATGGTGCTGTGATTCTTCAGAGAAGAGGGGCCACGGAGACTGATGAGCTATTTGGCCCTTCCTAGGAAAGTCGCCTGGAGAAGGAAACGGCAACCCACTCCAGTATTCTTGCCTGGAGAATCCCATGGACAGAGGAGCCTGGCGGGCTACAGTCCATAGGGTCGCACAGAGTTGGACACGACTGAAGCTACTTAGCATGCACGCACGCAGAAAAATCCCTGGACACTGTCAAGCCCTCCATGTTTATTTACTTAAAAACAAACTTCCCATTCCTCAAGAGTTTCCAAAATGATCCTGCGTGTTATTGACAAATAATAATTTAATGGGCAGCCTGATTAGATGGGCACAATGAATTAGCTGTCGGTCTGACAGCCATGTAAGCATTATGTTCTGTATCTGTTTACTCAGCACTAGGTGAAATGCAGAAGTCTATTGAAAATCAGATTTCCATGCTGCTTTGTCAAAGCAAATTTAATCACAGCCAGAACATGTGGCATCCATCATTTCCACTTCAGAAGACATCACCCGGGACAGATCAGCGACAAGGAGCCTGGCTGCCATGTCTGTCCTCCACTCACAGGAAAGTTAAATTTAACTATAGATCCTTGATAAATGAGGCCACCAAAGCCATCAAACATGATGACTAAGTGCTCAGCATTAAAGTAATCCCCAGAGGCCCCCAAACTGGAAAGAAGCGCAGTCTCATTTGATCTGGCCTTGAGGTCTTTGCACACATTCACACCCTTGCGATGGACAGATAAATATGGGCTTAAGCGCACTGCCCCAGGGGGCCAGAGATGATTTTTCTAGAAATCTTTGCTTGCCCTTTGCTTTTCCAGAAGTTTCTATCACAGCTCTCCCTCTCACATACTCAATCTGTCTTTTCCTTATACATCTCTTTCCTTTCTCTTTATTCTTTACCTTATGAGACATTGATCATCCAAGCCCTAGAATGACTATTGTACCTTGATTGCTTTTAAACTGTTCCTCTCTGACATTTCACAGTGTTCTTGCCCCAGCTCCAACTCATGGAAAATAAGACTAGAAATGTTGTTTTGTGGAATGCCCAAAACTGTGAGCTGTTTGAGGGCAGGGACTATATTTCATTTTTTTAATCCCTAGAGTTTAGAAATTAGCATATGGCACATGGAGGTAGCTTGGTTAATGTCTATCGCATGAATGAGTAAATAGTAAATGCTTATGAAAGTTAGCCGAGGGCTCTAAGGGCCATACATTTCGGAGTTTGATGGAGATGTATACATTGACTGTATTGTTAAATGTCTCAAGAATAATTATGTATACCTATCTCTTTGAAATTGTTTGATTAACTGTCTAGCTAATCAAGCTGACCTTTGTATGCCTCTGTTTGCTCATGTTTAAATGGTGTATTTAACCATATCTATTCCATGTGGTTATTATGAGATTTAAATGCAATAATGTATTGACGTTGAGTAATGCATTGCCTCCCATGTAAACAAAGAATCAATATATATTAGTTGCCATCATAGTCAAAGTCCTCCTCACTTATAATTATTTACATGCTCTTTGCTCAGCACCAGTGTTTGTGCTGTAGAGGAGGTAAGAAACTTATTAAATTTTCTCTTTTCTTAGAAGGAATTTCTAACTGCCTGAGAAGACAAAAGAATTAAAAAACAAAACAAACACATACAAAAACAACATACCAAGAAAATGCAGAACAACCCTAAAAATGCATAGAATTTCAGTGCTGGGCCTGCTCAGGTGTGTGGGTATGGGGAACTCTGCATTAGTGGGAGAGAATCTAGGTCATAGAGGCTAGATCATTGCAGCAGAGAGTCCTGAATGACATGGAGAACAGGGGTGTACCTGGAATTGGGTGGGCCCAGGAGAATATTAAGGAGACCAGCCTAACGTGAGTAGATGGTTTGACTGGGGATCAGTAGAAAGTTAAATTATATAGATGTGGGTGGAGCTAAATTTTGGAGAACCTTGAGAGAGAGGTAGGGTCTAAACTTGTGGGCTAATAGGTGTGCATAGAGATCTGTTTTAGGTTCTTTACCAGAGATGATTTAGAAAAATGAGGTTTTGGAAGGAGTAATGCCTATGGATTGGGAGCGAGAGGCGGTGTTTGCAGCAGAAACCAGAACTGAGATAAAAGAAGACAAGTGAGGGACAAATGTGAGCCTCTCTCTGCATTTCTCAGGGGAAGAATCGATGGGTTTGGGTGACTCTTTCTATTGCCAAAGCAAACTCCCTTTCATAAAGCCAGGAAGAGAGAAGGGCAAGACGAGTTCCCCTCACTCCAGATTGATTGACTTGCTGGAATAATTTGAAGTGTTAGTAATTGAGAATAACTTCAGAGCCTGAGAGCACTTTGCACATGGAGGTATATTTATAACTCTTTTTAACCTCATCAAATGCCAATTTAAAGACTTATAGTCAATAATCAAGCACATCTTAACTCCCCTGAAAAAATTATGGTGCACTTAAGTATACTCCTGCACTTAAATTTTCAGCATCAGGCATTCAAACAGCATTTGGACTAAGTAAATGTACCTTCTACCTTCTTAGCAGATTTACATAGAAATTGTTCAAAGTTGTTATGAAATTGTTAAAGCATTTTTTCCAGTATCGCTTGGAAACACTTAGAAGCTTTGGCAGAAATTGTTGTCTTTGGTCTAATCACATATTTCCAAAGGCAGTTTACAAACATGTTATTTTGCTATTTACTAATTATATTTATTTGATACACCAATCACTTAATAGCCTCTGGCTGCATTTACAAATAGTATTGAAAAAGCTCCCGCTGTTACACTTATAATTTATTATAGACAACGTGAAAACAAGATGCTCCCTCTCTACATGCATAATACACACAGGCATGCATTGAGAAAAAAAAGTCAGTACATATCTTGAATGATCAAATATAAAGGGCATTCTTAGCTGAGGGCATTAGTTTCTTTCTAGACAGCTGGAAACTGTGGCTCTTCGCCATCTGTCCCTGGGGGGAGGAAAGGCAAGGAGGTGCCTGCTGGGCTCTCTTTGGTTGGCCGAACAAGATGGAAAACTATGGTCTCCAAGGGAGAGATTGGTACTTGCTATCCTCCTTTAGGAAAATCTGAAACATCCAGGTAAAGTATGGTCCTTGGGGCTCTCAGAGAGTCTGTGATGACTGCTATATTTAAAATGGATAACCAACAAGACCTTCTGTATAGCACAGGGAACTCTGCTCAACGTTATGTGGCAGCCTGGATGGGAGGGGAGTTTGGGGGAGAATGGCACCTGTATATGTGTGTCTGAGTCCCTCTGCTGTTCATCTGAAACATTCACAACATTACTAATCGTCTATGTGTGAGTTCAGTCACTCATTTCTGTCCGACTCTTGTGACCCCCATGGACTGTAGCCCGCCAGGTGATTCTCCAGTCAAAGAATACTAGAGTGGGTTGTCATTTCCTCCTCCAGGGAATCTTCCAGACCCAGGGATCAAATCTGCATCTCCTGCATTGGCAGGTGGATTCTTTACCACTGAACCACCTGGGAAGCAGCTATACTCTAATACAAAAAAAAAAGTTAAAAAAAAAAAAGATTCTGTGATGAGCAATACTTTCTCCATGAATGATTTATGCAAAAACATCCATCCCACATGGATGCTACCTAAGTTATATGGTTTCAGAAGAATGCCAATAGCCTACTTTTTGGGAGAGACTCTTCCACTTACCTATACCTGATGGTCCCTCCATTGTAGCCTCTTCTTACTTAAAGAATTATTCTCTAAATATTTATAGTCCTTTTGCTCTGTATATAATGTGAGACTCTTTTGAGAAGTTTATATCCTGGAAGTTGGACTAAAGTACTTCTCTCTTGTCTCCAAGACTTGAGTAAGACTTGATCACAGACCATGATGAAAAGAGGCCCCCATCCCCTGTTCCATCTTCATCCTGTATTGAATATTTATTTCTCTGTGCTGGTCCCTCATTCAAACCATTCATTCTTTGTTTATACACATGTGTTTCTTTCCCTATAGACATAAGATCATAAGCTTTTCTTAGGACAGGGGATGTGTTTCATACACCTGACTTATCTAATGACCTGAAGGATACTGTTCACATCATTAAATGTTAATTACCCATCCTACATATAATAGTTTGCCTCTGCTAATCCCAAACTCCCAATCTATCCCTCTTTACCCCTCCCCCTTGACAACCACAAGTTTATTCTCTATGTCTGCGAGTTTCTTTATGTTTCATAGTTAATTTGTCATATTTTAGATTCCACATATAAGTGATATCACATGGTATTTGTCTTTCTCTTTCTGACTTACTTAATATGATAATCTCTAGGTAAGACTGAGACATTTTTATAGTATAGGATGTTGGATGTTAGATATCTACTTTATAAAGGAGCAAGAGAAACAGGTCTGTTTCCATTTGTAGAAGTTTATTTTAAGATCCATGTATGACATGGTGGGAGGGGTGGGTGAGTAGTGATGTTTTCAAATGGGAAAGAGGGTACCAGAAAAAGTGGAGGGAGTGAGATAAACAGACTCTCCCCTCAACCTCACAATTCTGCCGAAGGCTTGGCATACCTTACAGGTTATGCTCCGGGTATAACAGATGCAGATGAAACAGGTGCTAATTCAAGTGTGAAGCTCACACTCTGGACTTCAAAATAGGAAGAACCAAGCACTAATCATCGCTTGAGGTGCCTTGACTTACGTGCTGTCAAAACAACATTTTGAGGGAATTTTACTACATACTCCAAATAAGTGAGGTGATTTATGTAGAAAGAGATGCTGTTTTATTATTCTAGTACAGCATGTGAATAATTTATGAGGTAATTCTAATCACACTTTGAAGGAAAAGAAAAAAAAAAAAAAAGACAATGGCCATGCCTTTCTCCATGCCTTATATATTAATTACAGAGATTGTTTGCATTATAAATTTATTAACAATTTGAGAGGAAAATAGTTTTGGTTTAAAACATTATGAGATGTCCTAGGGAAATAGTTGAGTGTGTGGAAATTGATTTCAGCAGTATTTGAAGCATTTAAAAGCTGAAGACAAATTATCAAAAAATCTCTAAATGTTATCAGTTCTGTATTTTCAGCAGACTTTTTAAAACCCAGTTCACTGTTTCTTGGTGAAGGTGGGTTACAGAGAAGCTGGGACAGAGGAGATCCTCCATCTTCAGCTGGTCTATAAATTCCATTTGGGAAGGTCTCTGGTTCTGTGTTTCTTTGCACGATCTTAAATTAACATTTTGCCTTCCCCAGTGTCTCTTTGCATGCGTGCCAAGCGCTTCAGTTGTGTCCAACACTTAGTGACTCTGTGGACTATAGCCCTCCAGGCTCCTCTGTCCACGATATTCTCCAGGCAAAAATACTGGAGTGGGTGGCCATGCCCTCCTCCAAGGGATCTCCCAGGGCCAGGGATCGAACCTGTGTCTCATGTCTCCTGCATTGGTGGTCAGGTTCTTTACCACTAGCACCACCTGGGAAGCATGTTGTAATAATATCATCAAGGCATGAGAGTGGCTTCTTCCGCTGAGGTTTCTCAATAGGTCTTTCTCAACAGAGAATGATCCTAGGCCATCTAGGGGAAAACAAGTGGTTGACACAACGTAGATGCTTTATACATTGGGCAAAGGGGCTGGGAAATAGGGAAATTATACACTTTAAAATGTCCCTATCAGTTTATGTCCTGTTCTAGTATTCATTGTATTGGTTTACTAGTTTTGTCTACAAACTTTAATCTGAGCCCACATTTGTATCTGTCTCATGACTGTAAAGACTGTAAAAGCGAGTCCAAGGAAGAAGGCATTTGCCCAACTTGGCTTGAGTGCTCATTTGACAGTCTGTGTTCAAGTGGTTCTTCACTGTTATCCTCACAGTTTAATATGTCACCGGAATTGTAAAGGGAAACCCTCAGCTCATTGGCTGATTAATAAGAGATGTTGAGTTCCCTCATGTAACTGCTCTGAGGTTCAGAAAGCCACAGTGGCTCCCTGTTGTATCTTAACACATCTGCTTGTCTCCCAGGTTCCCTGGGTAATATCCTTAGCTAGTGCTGTGAGTTTGTACTGCCCAATCCCCCACCCATCCAATGGACCTCTCCTTTGTGGCTTATACCATAAATGTGCTTGATATTTTCCTATACTCCAGGGACTGAAACGTCTCCATATGAGAATCTTGTTTATTCCTTCCCTCCCAGGGATTCTCTCATGGATAAAAAGAGCAGAGTATTGACTATAGGTCATTGATGAGCCAGACGAGGGGCCCGTGGCTGTTGGGTCAGACCCAATGGCTGTGCAGAATTCCTTTATGGAGACATAACATTGAAAACTAACTTTGGGACATCCAGGCAGAGTTGTTAAATCTTCAGTCAGGTTGGGTCTTGCTATGTGGTGAGCATTGCTGTAGACCTTAGTACATTAATACAATGGACTCTGATGAGTTCAACCTGATTGCATTGCTTCGCAGATACTTTCCGATGTATGATTTGCATTTATTCCTTCAGAAAAGCATGTGTGTGCATGTTCGGTCATGTCCAACACTTTGCAACCCCATGGACCATAGCCCACCAGCTCCTCTGTCCATGGGCTTTTCCAGGCAAGAATACTGGAGTGGGTAGCCATGTCTTTATCCAGGGGATCTTCTTAGCCTAGGGATCAAACTCACATCTCTTGTGTCTTCTGCATTGGCAGGTGGGTTCTTTACCAGCTGAGCCCCTGGGGAAGCCCATTTATTCTTTTAAATCTCTTTCCAAAACAAATTCTAGCTTTCTCTGAATGCTCATCCTAATGTCACAGTACTCGGATATAAAACTTATTCACCATTTCCCAACTATTTATCATGTGCTGTCAGTTCTATGTTTCTCTTTTTCTTTTTTACAATGTATCCCTTCACTTAAGTATTTGATTCATTTTATCTGCTAAATTCTAAGCATGTGAAGGGCAAGCAGTATTAAGGAACATTATCTGACCCTCACTATCTAACCCAGTGTCCCCATTGCCTCCTCAGCCAAAGGGGCCTCGTCAACATTGTTTAAATTTGGTTAATGGATTCCTCTCTAAGGATAATCCCTTAAATTGACATTTTAAGCTATGCCATTAGTTACTAACATGCTCTTATAACTAAATGCCATTCCCTCACTTTGCTCTGCAAACCATTTTTGTTCTAAAATAAATCTCGTGAAGGAATCACTTCTCTTTGCTTAGCTTGGGACATCTAAATTAGCCTTAGGCATTCCTATTTATTTCTGGTTCTGAGGGCCTTAAGGAATTAGATTTGACATGGAGTCCTCCACAGGGAGCTGTCAGCTGGCAAGTACCAGGATAGATGATGCACTTAAAGAGTGCAGAGTAAGAGTGACCCCAGGAACAGATTAATCCATATCTATGCACAGATGTATGTCAGATACATCTTCCTGAGAGTGCTGATATACAAAACCAGAAAATCTTAGAGCTGAAGAGGATATCAGAGGCTATTTAGTCCAATCCTTCTACTTTATCCTTGGGAAGACTGAGATCTAGAAATCAGAAGTGACTTTGCTTAGTCACAGAGATGATTAGTAGAAAATCTGATATTAGAACCCAGGTCTCCTGATTCCTAAGAACATACAGTGGTTTGAGTGCTTAGGAGTTTCAGTTCTTTTCACTGATTCTAGGGCTTTGCACATAAGGAGACCTGAGAGTTAACTAGCAAAATTGAAATGACTATAATAAATTAACAATGTATAGTGCCTGGGAGCTATGATTACAGGGGCTGTGAAAATGCAAAATGTAATGAGAATGATAACTTTACTGAGAAAACTCTGAAAATGGGATGATATGATGTTTGCCCGGGGCCAGCTGGGAGGAGCCTCTTCAAATCAACTGATGCTCTGTGACCTCATTGAACCTCTGGGGATGTTTGCTCATTAGTCATGGCTTACAACTGTGATGCCCAAAATAGTCACCCAAGGGCCCCACACATAAGATATCATTGTCAGTGCTAAATTATTCATGAGAATGGTTTTCTTGGTAAACTATAACTCATTGTATTCTTTGATTTAGATGTGTTTCCACAATTGTTCAACTGTTCTGTCAATTGAGATCCAGTATAACACTATAGGAATACAATTTGAGGTAGTGTACATTTTCTGAGAGTTTTTGTTTTTACTTTTTCTCTCAGTTTACTGGATCAAAATATTTTTACCTCCTGTGGATTAGTTATGCATATTTATTGATCTAAAACCTTTTTGATTCATGGATCCCCAGGGACACAAAACTCCCTGGGACAAATACTTAACAAATAGCGTTTGAATAATTACATAAGGAAAAGATGGTTCCTGGCTCATGAAACAGGACATAACAAAGTTACTTTCTCACATTTGTGGGTAGGATTACTCGACTGGGCAGAAAGAAGAAAAAATTATAAAGCATAGATACAGTATATCTTCATTTTTTATTATGATATCCAGCTGCTTTTCTACTGGTATGGATATGCTCGTGATGAGTAGGGATAAACTGGATGTCATGATAACAGAGTCAAATGGACTCTGACTGAACACCTGTATGTAAATATTAGATGCATGTCACCTGCAAGGTGATCTGTAGTCCCATTTAGTGCTTTTTATTCATGATTATGTAGACATATAATTAAGCAAAGTGCCTCCCATACTTTTAAGGGCCCACTTTTGGCATATTTGGGAAAGAGGAGCTTGGTCTCATATTCCTAATGCAGTCAGAGCATTTGCTTCATTCCTGGTCCCTTTCTGACCTGCTGACCACAGTCCCCTGTATTTGCTGTATCTTCCCATGAATTTAGCAGAGCAGTAAACATAGAGGTGACTGCATTCAGCTCTGCCAGTCTATCCCTTTACTGTTCATGTGACCTTTTCAGGTGTGCACTACGGGGAAAAGGACTAATGAGGTTCACCTTTAATGGGGATTTTCACTTAGGGACACAGTCTAGGTCCTTGCTCTGCTAATTTCAGGTCCCACTCGGTCGCAGTCTGTCTTTCAAAATGTCCCTCCCTATAGCCTCATATAGTCATTGAGAGTCTCCCTAGTTACTGTTTCAGAGGCTCAGACACAAGCGCAAAAAAATATTGTATAAACAAGATGCTTTCAGTTAGGAAGTAGCACTGTGAAAAAAAAGACAGTATGGTTTTTAGTTCTTTACATGGCCATGTTCATATCTTCACACGTCCATAGTTTGGCTCCTTATGGGGAATGCAACAGTTACTGAGAGACAGGGTTCTCTCTCTCTGCCCATCTTCCCTTCAGACTGTCTGGGGTTGGCATACTTAGCAGTGCATTACTCAATATCTGATTTATTCAGTAGAGAATAACTCCCTGGGAGACTTCAGCTACTCTCCTCTCTGTGTCTGGTTGGTGTAAGGTCTCCTTCCCAGCATGTGGTCCACTCATCTTGGTAGTCATTCATTGGGTAATGGCATCCAACCTCAAGAACTGTTCTCAGAGACGAGAAAAAACACATGTTGAAAAAGAGAAGCATAACTTTCACAGTTGCCTCTGCCCATAAGAGATCATTATTGATTTGCAAATATTTGTTCTTTACACTAAATCTGTAGTGATATTAAAAAAATGGCCCACCTATTCCCTATGGACCAACTCTTAACTCTTAGTTACATAAACGTTGAGCAAAACCTTTGTAATTAATGTAGCTTTCCTTAAATCTAGATCCAAGCCAATTTCTTGACCAGGATATTTCCTATAATCATTGTATAAAAGGAATCAATTTCAGAATCTATTCTTTTTCTAAGTAGCATTTCAGGCAAGTGTGGATAAATTGTGCTTCAGTTACACATAGAAAACACACTTCTGAATTTTGTGTAAGACACAAAATATGAAGGATGGCAAATACGTTTTAAAACATATGTTCATAGAAGTTATTTAGAAAAAAACATTGAACAGGCCAAGGCCAAGAATAGATGACAGAATCAAAATGCTTTCTTAACAGGATGGGATGATGTGTTTCAACCCAGATATGAAATATGACAGGAATAAATATAAAACACTCAATTTGAAACCTTATCTGCAGAAGTTCAGGGTGGGTGGGACATGACCTAACAATAGTTAATGTTAACATAGACGCTGAAGGCTTCAGTAGACTGTGAACTTACCCAATGCCCACAGCATGGTATTGCAACAAAAGGGCAAATGCTTAGAACAGGGGAGGATGTATTCTCATAGACATAAGCCGCAGTAAACTCAAATCTGGAAAATTATGCCTAATTCAGAGACTAACTCACGGCCAGTCACAAGCTGTAATTAAGACTATTGGGAGAAATATTGATAACCTCTGATATGCAGATGATACCACTCTAATGGCAGAAAGTGAGGAGGAACTAAAGAGTCTCTTGATGAGGGTGAAAAAGCTGGCTTAAAACTCAACATTCAGAAAAAGAAAATCATGTCATCCAGTCCCACCACTTCATGGCAAACAGATGTGGAAAAAGTGAAAACAATGACAAATTTTACTTTCTTGGGTTCCAAAGTCACTGTGGACAGTGACTGTAGCCACAAAATTAAAAACGCTTGGAAGCAAGCACTTCCAAGATGCTTGGTCCTTGGAAGAAAAACTATGACAAAACTAGATAGGGTATTAAAAAGCAGCGGCATCACTTTGCCAACAAAGGTCCATATAGTCAAAGCTATAATTTTTCCAGTAGTCATGTACAGAAGTGAGAATTGGAGCATAAAGAAGCCTGAGCACCGAAGAATTGATGCTTTTGAATTGTGGTGTTGGAGAAGACTCTTGAAAGTTCCTTGGACAGTAAGGAGATCAAACCTATCAATCCTAAAGGAACTCAACCCTGAATATTCATTGGAAGGACTGAGGCTGAAGCTGCAGCTCCAATACTTTGGCCACCTGATGTGAAGAGTCAACTCATTGGAAAAGACTCTGATGCTGGGAAAGACTAAAGGCAAAAGAAGAAGGGAACAACAAAGGATGAGATGGTGGATGGCATCATTGACTCAAAGAACGTGAATTTGAGCAAACTCCAGAAGATAGTGAAGGACAAGGAAGCCTTTTGTGCTGCAGCTCATGGGGTCACAAAGAGTCAGACACAACTTAGCAAGTGAACAATGAAGAACAACTCAGGGACAGTAATAATTACAGACCACAGAGCATTCAAAATGGTTTAAATCCAATGAAAGGACATCTGAAGCTGTATAATATAGTGAACTGTTTTGGGAACTGAGGAATTGAACTCAGAAAGAAAAGGCTTATAGTAAAAACGGTAAGTTCCTTTAAATACTTACACGGCTGGCTTATGGCAGAACAAATAGATAGAAACTATGTTTCACTGGAGTCCTGATGATGGATAGATGGAATTCTTCGCTGAAATAGTCTGACAGTGGAACAAGCTCCCTAAGGAAGTGGTGAGCTCTTTGTCCCAGAAAATGTTCAAACAGGGGCTTGCGCAGATGTAAATCCCTTTTAGTTATCTCTGTTTTATTTCGGTTTCCACCTCCAAGACTATGTTCTTGTTAGTTTTCCTTCTTGACCCGTAAGATAGGAAAATCTAAAATATGAATATTTTCCAGCTTTGAGTCCCTTATCTCTCTGCCTTTTTGTGCATGCTTGATGTTTATATCAAATTCTGCAGTGCAGTCTTAGCTGGTGGGTGTCTGATAGATGTGATGAGTGGGCCCCTACTGGCCTGAAAGGCTCAGCAATCTACCAGGGAGCGACTTGGGCTCATTATACTATTTTAAAATGAATCTTGTTAAAAATTCACACATGTATTGCTTTGAAATGAAGCTTGTACTGGGAGGAATATCTGGAAATTATAACAATGAAGAAACTTCTTTCAAAATTGATATTTTAGAGAAAGTCAAATGAATCTCTGATAATTAAAAAATGGGGGCGGGGTGGCTCAGAGGTGAAGAATTCGCCTGCAAGTGCAGCGGACACGATCCCTGATCCAGGAAAATCCCACATGCCGCGGAGCAACTAAGCCCGCGCACCACAACTACTGAGGCTATGCTCGAGAGCCCGGGAGACACAGTCCTGAGTCCATGAGCTGCAACTGCTGCAGCCCACGCGCCTGGAGCCCGAGGTTGGCAGCGAGAGGACCCCCCGTGGTTGGCTGCAGGAGAACCCACCGCGGTGAGAAGCCCGCACACAGCAAGCAGAGAGGAGCCCCGCCCTCTGAAACCAGGGAAAGCCCGAGCAGCAACGAAGATGCAGCACAGCCAAAAATAAAAATAAACAGATAAAGAAAAAATAAACGAAATTATAAAATAAAAAATAAAAAATGGGAAATGCTTTCCTTGCCTGGTGAATATGTAATAAAAATGTTTTAGAACATCTCTGGATACTGCTGTTTAAGTCTCGCTAGCATTATTAATGCAGCCTGTGTAGATAGTTGTAGTGGACTCTAGGCAGGACTGAAATATGTCTTACTTTTGAATCAATTCCTGCTGACAATTCTGTTCCATGTTGGATTGTGGGATTGTGAGTTTGGTAACTCACCTCGTTGTGCTCCTGTTCTCCCAACAAAAATGAAATAATTTCAGTTCACCTCATCTAACCATTTGTGAGCAGAAATCTCAGATGAACATAGCCAAGAGAAATTGAATGACATTCCATTAATGCTGCTGGCATATTTACTGTCCAGTGATCCCTTTATAGCTCAAACAACTTTTTGAAAAGCTTAGCAAGCATTTTAGAATTTATTTAAAATTATATTCAAGCCCACATCAGGAATCACAGGAAGGAAAAGAGTGATATAGTTCAATACTGATCTTGTGATGGGGACCAGTCTTCTTACCAAGAGTGGGAAGTTCAGTTGTGCTTTTCTTACGAATGTCACAACAGAGGATCAAATTGTCATAAAGAGATAATGTTTCCTACTTGTCTTTTGGTGATTTCTGAAATGATAATTAGTTTCAAGGTTATTTTATGACCTATGTTCTTATTGCTGTTATAAACATATACGAGTTCACTGGCTTTCATGTGTATTCATAAGAAATTTAAAAACAGAAGTTTCAAAAGGAAAACTCCAATACCTACTTCAAGAATCATCTGATACAGTTTAAATATCAATAACAGGTAAAACATTAGCTGGAATACAGGAAGTAGAAAATGCTGCCCACAGACATCTGCTGAACTCTATGCTCTGTGAAGACAGGGCACATCTGTCTTATTTATTCTTGTATCTCCAGGACCTTCCACAGTGCCTGGCTCATAGTAGGTGCCCAGGAAATATTTGGTGAGCTTGCTCTAATCAATTGCAGGGTGAATTAGAAAAGGAGCGACCTTATAGTGTAGCCTCTAAATTAACTCAAGTCATTTCATAGGGGATATTTAAATTCCATGTAGTAGCTTTGCCTCATATTCTTAAAATTTTTGAATGTAGTAAATCTCAAACTGGACTATATATTAGCCTCACCTGGGACCTTTTAAAAATCTTGATGCCCCAGGCTGCACACCAAGCCAATTAAAGCAGACCCTCTGGGGGTGGAGCCCAGGTTTCAGTATATTTTAGGGCCCACCAGGAAATTCTAGCATGCAGCCAAGTTTGAAAAATCGTTACAGGAGTATGGTGCACATGCAGGTGTGTGTGTGTGTGTGTGTGTGTATGCATGCATGTGCACGTGTGCAGGTATGTTAGAGAGTTTAAGCATCATATTGTGAATTTTGCCTGATACCATTTCTCTCATATGGCAAGGGCAGGGATTGGGGTCTGGAGGGGAGGAACTCGTACCATCTAAAGAAAATGTATAAATATGTATGGAGAAAGAGTTGGTGCCATAAATCATTTCACTATTAATTATGCCACGGCCTGTTTTTATGTTCACTCTTCTTTATAAATGAGATGAAATAGCTTTACAATGTGCCTAACATCGTTTTAAAATGCCACATAAATTCACTCCTGTTTTTATGGGGTTGAAAAATTTTAACACAAAAATAATTTGCCTAGCTTGAAGAATTTGCATAAAACCATCGTAGGGGTGTGTTAAAAATTACTCTTCTTTCCTTTAAATGTAAAAGCGCAAGACAGGATGGAAGATAGATTTCATTCTTATGGTGCCCCAGGTGAATCTTACATTTGCATATTAAGGATTCAATTTAAAATAAACTCCCAAGTCACAATGGGCACTTACCCTAGAATACATATTTCACCATCGGCCTGGGACCAGGGAGGGAAAATTCCTAGAGGGCCAGCAATGTCCACAGTTATTCCAGCCTGTTCCTTTATAGGTAATAGCAGGAGGAGCATATGATCTGGATATCCCGT
This sequence comes from Budorcas taxicolor, assembly GCF_023091745.1. Lineage (NCBI taxonomy): Eukaryota > Metazoa > Chordata > Mammalia > Artiodactyla > Bovidae > Budorcas > Budorcas taxicolor. Next base: position 74,001,897 of record NC_068921.1, read on the forward strand.
TGCTGATGCCAGAGGGAAAATGGTAAGTTCAGGAGTGAAAAGATATGATGGTCTGGTTCCTTAGAGCCTATGGCATTGTTGTCTCTGGCAAGAGTTGGGCTACTTGATGGGAGTAAGGTGGATGAAAGCTTGCTGTTACTAACAAGCTCAGTGGGAGCTGAGTAGAACTGAGGAGATACTAAGGAGAGCTCCTATCAGTAGGGGTTCCATAAATATCCTCTAGAAGAAATTACGGAGAAGGCAATTGCAACCCACTCCAGTACTCTTGCCTGGAAAATCCCATGGACGGGAGAACCTAGTGGGCTCCATCTATGGAGTCGCACAGAGTCAGACACGACTGAAGCGACTTAGCAGCAGTAGCAGCAGCAGAAGAAATTAACCCTGGAGAGAATCACTGGGGCTCCAGAGCATGTGTGAAATTTCAGGCTGTGTGTTAGCTGCTCAGTTGTGTCCAACTCTTTGCGACTCTATTGACTGGGGCCCACCAGGCTCCTCTGTCCATGGGATTCTCCAGGAAGGAATACTGGAGTGGGTAGCCATTCCCTTCTCCAGGGGATCTTCCCAATCCAGGGATCAAACCCAGGTCTCCCACTTTGCAGGTGGATTCTTTACCATCTGAGTCACCAGGGAAGCCCCTGGTACGATTCAGGCAGCTATTTACACTGGGATGTCAACTTGATGCCCAAATTAGCTCATTGTAAATCCACTAGCAATTCTAGGGTCTCTGTCCTCCTTTTTGGGTTTGCCCAACCCATCTGTCTAGTATTTTTCATTCCTTAAAAGCCACTGGAGAGAGAGCTGTACCATCAGTAGAAATCTTTCATTTGAGATAAACTAGGAGTTGGTGATGGACAGGGAGGCCTGGCGTGCCGCGATTCATGGGGTCGCAAAGAGTCGGACACGACTGAGCAACTGAACTGCACTGAACTGAACTGAAAGATATTATATTAACTAGATGTTTATTACTTCTTTAGAATTGCTTTTGTAACTTAAATATAGTAGAGCAGTTTTCCTTAAGATTAACCTTAGTTGCTCCCTTGTTGTCAAAAAAGTGAAAGGCAGAGAGAGAAAGAGAAAGGGCGGGGGGGGGGGGGAAGAATGCAACTTAGGCAATTTTAATCAATTCTACCCTTTATATGGGCTTCCCATGTGGCGCTCATGGTAAAGAACCTGCCTGCCAATACAGGAGAAGCGGTTCTATCTCTGGGTAGGGAAAATCCCCTGGAGGAGGGCATAGCAACCCACTCTAGTATTCTTGCCTGAAGAATCCCATGGACAGAGGAGCCTGGTGGGCTGCAGTTCGTAGGATCACAGAGAGTCAAACACAACTGGAGTGACTTAGCACACACCCTTTAGTGTGCCCCAGTGCATTGTCTGCCACCATGATTGTTTCTGCCTCATCTTCATCTGTAGTCTGGGTTGTTTGGGATTTGGCCAGTGTTTCCTGTGAGTAGTTGTGTTTACCTATTGCAACGGGGACAGTTCCAGTTTTCGGTCTTATTGTTGCTTGGTCTAAAGTTTACTTTTGGTTTAAAAGACTTACAGTGTGATTGGGGTGCTTTAAGGCCTGTGAATCCTTTTTTATCCTATTGATTTGTTTGAAAGATGAAGCTGTCACAGAGGCACCCAAGGAAGTCATGACAAGTCTCTTCCACTGTGAAGCTTTATTTAGGAAAAATGGCAGAAAAGTGCAAACGTTGCAAAAATGTAATTTTTAGAGAAAGACAAGCCCAGACTTCTTACATTTTGTTTAATGATTTTGTTTTAATTGCATGGTGGCTTCTCCTTCCCAGTCTAACCAAACTAATTTTTAACCAAAGGTATTTTTCAGTTCTTTAGGTTGAAAACTAGGTTTCTGTAGAGGAGCTCTCTCTTCCTCAGTGTGCAACTAGACACAGGGCCTCTGAACTTGTCCTCCTTCAGGAGGTTATGCCCTGTATCCAGACACATCTTCCTGAAACATTGTGCTAATTATATCCCTGCCCCACTCAAAAGACATCTGGTGATGTGGACACCTGCAGGAATCAAGCCTACGGCTCCAATTTTAACTGTTCCATCTTCTTCTCCACAATGCCCTTTTGAGAACTCTACCCATATAAACTGACCTCCCCGCTGCCACCCTCAAATGTCTTATGCTTTCTTAACTTCTATGTTTTCTCATGCTAGACCCCCTTCACTACTACTTACTATACTAGTCAGTGTTCTCCAGAGAAGCAGAGCCAGTGGGAGATATGTCTGTCTCTCTGTAAGTGCTTAGTCACTTGGTCATGTCCGACTCTTTGCAACTGCATGGAGCCAGCCAGGCTCCTCTGTCCATGGAATTTTCTAGGAAAAAATACTGGAGTGGGTTGTTATTTCCTTCTCTCAGGGCATCTTCCTGACCCAGGAGTTGAACCTGTGTCTCATGTCTCCTGCATTGGCAGGAGGATTCTTTACTGCTGTGCCACCTGGGAAGTCCCTTATTTCTCTGTATCTATCTACCTACCTAGATTTATTTATAAGCAATTGGCTCACATGATTATGGGTACTGTCATGTCTAAAATCTGCAGAGTTGATATACCAGCTTAAGTCCAAAGCTGAAAGCTGCTGTAGATTCAGGAATAACATATATTCAGTAGGGAGGATGTCAGACTGGAAAAGTCTCTCTTAATTGGGTGATGGTCAGTATTGTGTTCTATTCAGACCTTCAGCTGATTGGATGAGACCCACCCAAACAAGGAAGAGCAATCTGCTTTACTCATGCTACTGATTTAAATGCTAATCTCACCCAAAACACATTTATAGAAACACCCAGAATAATGTTTGAGCAAATAAATTTCTGAGCACTTCCTGGCCCAGGGAAGCTAACACCTAAAATTAACCACCACACTTTCCCTACATCATTTGAAGTTCATTATTCCTGTCCATGTATGATTCTTCAACCTAAATACCCTAGACCTCCAGTCATTCCTCTTACCACTGAGTTTCAGATACACTAGCTCCCTGGTTACCCTCCTGTGAATTGCACTGTGCCTTGCCCCACCCTCCCTCATCCCCACAGTCATATCCCAAAGGACTAGAGCTGTTTCTCCTTCTCCATTTCTCCAAGGATAATCAGACCTCACTTACCTTTTCGGCTTTATTCTCCTAAGGCACTCAGGAGAAGTTATTTCTGGGTGTGCACACAAAATAAAGAACACCTTCAGCCTCCAAGAATCACCATTTATTTGTTGGTTGAATGCATGTATTAATTTATTTGTGTTTTTCAATACACAGTTGAGATAGTTTATCAGACTAGGGGAAATGGCATTGTGGGGCTTGGGGTTTCACAGCTGGCTTGTTCAGAGTATAGAAGATTAGAAATATTAAATCCTCATTGCATCAGGAACAACTGCAGCTCTGATTTGATTCCAGACATTATGAAAACCATTGAACTATGTTTCTGAAAGTCATCAAAAACACTAATATTTGAAAAGAAAACTCAAACTTTGCAAATGGTATAGTGAAAGGTTCTTTATCCTTTGATTAAATAATTATAAAAAATCAACTTTAGTCCATTTATAATTTTTCATGTCAATTACTTGCAGAGGCCTTGGTTTTGCTTAGGTAACAGTTAACCTGAGAAAAATCCTGATAATGTCCATAGCACTCTTGAAATTTCCTTGTTAGCTGTAATAAAACTTCGTGGGTTTATAGTATGCTGTGTTTTTTTTTTTTTTTTTCCTGTTCCCATGCCATTCTTTCTGCCTGGAGCACCCTCTCATGCTTGGCATGCCAACTGGGCTTCAGCTCAACAGTGTCTATTTCTCTGCCTTCTGCAGGCCAACTAAGGAAGTATATTGAGGCAATAAAGCTCCCTGTGCATTCTTTTATTATCTCACTTGTCACATTGTATGTTGTTCTGTTTTCACATCTGTCTTTCTGTCTGCACCAACACCTTGGAAAACGTCACACAGAAACACATACTTTTGGATACTCCTGGCATTAGAGATTCAGCGGTGAGCAGCTCAGACTAGCTCCTGCCCTCATGGAGCTTCCAGCCTAATGTAAACTTAAGCCGTATCGTCTTTGTAAATACCAATACTTATGAAGTCAACAAATAAAAACTGACTCCCCCACTAGACTCCTCAAGAATAAGGACAGTGTCTTATGGATTTGTTTTTGTTTGTTTTGCATTTGCCAAAACTTAGCATAGTAAACAACACAAACCAAGCATTCAGTAATTATGTGTTGAGTGAGTGAAGGAATGATTAATTTAAGTAATTTCGTTTTTGACTTTCAACTTTATATGAGCAAGTAGCTTTTCAGAAAAAAAAAACTCATTTAAAGGTTTATGTTAATTTCTTTTCATAAATGCTGTTTTGAAGCTGATAATTCTAAGGGTAATGAAAACCCAAAAGTCAGGTCATCTCTCAGGAGGATGAATCAGAATCATATGACACTTTTTGCTAGCACAAGGTATTTAGACAATTCTAATCATAGTTTCCATAATTATAAAATTATTAATATCAACTGTCAGTTATATTTAGACTTCCAAGGTAGAATTTAACCTTTAACTCTGTCCAAGTCTGTCATGTAAACAAGCTAAATTAACTATCCTTTAGATCAAAAACTAATATCTTACAAGGATTTACTCAGAGTGTGCTAATTCTTTGAAGCTTCCTGGAAACCAAATTCATATTCAAGACAATTAAATGTTAATAAGTTTCTAGTGATCAGAGCGATAAATACAAGAAAGATTAATATTCTTTCTCAGCTTCAGTGACAGGCTCTCAAAGTGATAAAATATAATGTTACCTTTGAAAGTGACACCTTAAATTATAGTGCTTGTATGGTCCTTATATATTTAGTGAACAAGCAAATTTTTTTTTTTCTTTGTGGGGAGGCATCACAAAGAATAGGTGCTGAGGTTGGTGAGATGCAGGAGATGTGATTTCGATCCCTGGATCAGAAGATACCCTGGAGAAGGAAATGCCTGGGAAATCCCATGGACAGAGGAGCCTGATGGGCTATAGTCCATGGGATTGCAAAGAGTCGGACACAACTGAGCAACTAAACCACCACAGTAAGAATAAAAATACCTTCATTCAACAGATTTTTATAAAGAAACAAATGTGTCAGGCTTTATTCTCTGCACTCAGAAATCTTGTCCTGTGCAGCTTACTGCTGGTGGGTGATGGAATGCAAATATCTAAGGAAAAAACACAAAATAATTGCAAAATAAAGACAAGATAATTTGCAAATACTCTAGAGAGCATTATATTTCACAATTCATATTTTGACTTATCTTTGGGAAGAGATTTAGCAGAGCCTAGAGTTGGGAATTTACCTGCAAATGTTTATTCAGGATGAAGAGTTTGCTCAGAGCCCCAGAGCCAAGGCCCGTACCTGCTCTCTGACTCAGCCCACAACTCCACCCCCTCAGTCACATTTTCTCATTTCAGGAAAAAAAGCTAATGTAGGAGATGTCTAACTGCAGCTGTCTGCCAGCTCTGTATTGACCTTGTATGTTCAGCTCTGTAATTTTAAGACTTCATAAATATAAAAAAATACTTACTTTTTATCTTCAGTTTGGCTTTAATTTCTCTTCTCTGTGAGAACTGTAAACCTGCCAACTTTAAAGTTAGTTGATCTATTTATTCTCAGCCATAGGAATACAGAACAAGTCGGTTGTTATTTTTTTTTTAAGTTAGAGCCATCTTAACTGATATCCTAGGGGAAAAGTTTATTGCATGCATTAAAAATGAAATTTGGTTTATTTCAAGGGTTTTGGAGCAATTCAAAGTGCTTGTATTTATTGCTCCGATACATACTATATAGCTATTGCGGAAATAGAGCGGCTTGCGATGATATTTTCAATGTCTTTCCTCTTAAAAATGTCTCCCTTTTCTGAAGTAGGTTCCTTTGTGTTTTTCTGACCACAGCCTTACAGGGTCACCTAAGAGCGGAAGCAGCTAGAGGCAATAGCTGATCCCAAGTGCCCTAAAGGCGACATGGGGTTTCTGCTGTATGCGTCTAGGTTCTCTGCTGCTGGCTCCTGTCAACCTGTCACATCTGAGGTCAGAGCCAGGTCAGCTAGAGCTGGAAGTCCCTGAGAGCAAGGGTCCAGGGACATAACTCAGACCTTCTTACCTGGGTGCTGTGGGCCCTCTGGATGTAATATCAAGTTGCCTCCTCTTAGAGCATGTCTAGGGGAGCTAAAATGTAAATATCCAAGCCAGCAAGAGCCAGCACCAGGGGGAGAGGGCACAGTAAGGACAAGTGGGGCCAAGTGGACCAGTACCTGGAGTGTGGCAGTGGCCTTGGAGGAGGCAAGCGCTGGGTATTAAGAGCTCTTTTAAGCAGATAGGCGGCACCTGGCGGAGGTTCAAGTGTTAAGAGTTTGTGCTGGAGGAGATGTGAAGATGGTACTGAGAAACACAAGCTAGAATCCAAAACTCAGGGCACCAGAAGATTAGCAAGGGATAGCCATAGCATGAGGTTTCCCTGGTGGCTCAGATGGTAAAGAATCTGCCTGCCTGCAATGCAGGAGACTTGGGTTCAACCTTGGGTCAGGAAGATTCCCTGAAGAAGGAAATGGCTACCCACTCCAGTATTCTTGCCTGGAGAATCCCATGGACAGAGAAACCTGGCGAGCTATAGTCCAAGGGATTGCAAAGAGTCAGACACAACTGAGTGACTAACACTTTAACAGCCATAGCATAAAGCAAAGCAATCCAGCTGCTAGACTGGCGTCTTAGGTGGAAGGAGCAGTAAGCCCAGTTTTAATGGCCGGAAAAAAGATTTAGAGCAGAATTTCCAGGGAAGGCCCTTGGAGTCTGGTAGATGTTTGTGTCGTTCAGCTACAAGGACAGGAGTGAGGGAGGGGCTGGGAAAGGACCTCCTGACATTAGGGATCAGTGATGGATGTGGACACTGGGGTCACTGAAGGTATCAGACTTCATAAAACTCAAAGCACATTCAAAAGGGGCCATGCAGCTCCCACACATGCAGCTTATTTTCCTTATTTCCAGTCATTTCTATGTAGTGACGCTTCTGTTTCTTGGTTTATAGCACCTCTTTCCTCTACCTGTGAGCTCAAATATCCCTTGTTCAAAATTCAACATTTTCTTCCCTACTGTGACCAAGTCCATGTGCTGGATGCCCTGGGAGCTGCCATGGTTAATAAGGTGCAGTGTCAAGAAGCTGACATTCCAGTGGTGAGTTAGGACAAGGAAGCACGTGAGGACAAGTCAAGGCGCCACGTGTACATGTGGTCAGAGTGGTCTACAGCACGGCAGTTCAGGGACAGAGAAAGACGTGCCCAAGAGTAGGTGCAGAAGGCTTCCCAGAGGAACTTTCTTTCTTTTCTTTTTTTTTTTATATTTTATTTATTTATTTTATTTTTTTTTAATTTTAAAATCTTTAATTCTTACATGTGTTCCCAAACATGAACCCCTCTCCCACCTCCCTCCCCATAACATCTCTGTGGGTCATCCCCATGCACCAGCCCGAAGCATGCTGTATCCTGCGTCAGACATAGACTAGCGATTCAACTCTTACATGATAGTATACATGATAGAATGCCATTCTCCCATATCATCCCACCCTCTCCCTCTCCCTCTGAGTCCAAAAGTCCATTATACACAGCTGCGTCTTTTTTCCTGTCTTGCATACAGGGTCGTCATTGCCATCTTTCTAAATTCCATATATATGTGTTAGTATACTGTATTGGTGTTTTTCTTTCTGGCTTACTTCACTCTGTATAATCGGCTCCAGTTTCATCCATCTCATCAGAACTGATTCAAATGAATTCTTTTTAACGGCTGAGTAATACTCCATTGTGTATATGTACCACAGCTTTCTTATCCATTCATCTGCTGATGGACATCTAGGTTGTTTCCATGTCCTGGCTATTATAAACAGTGCTGCGATGAACATTGGGGTACATGTGTCTCTTTCAATTCTGGTTTCCTCGGTGTGTATGCCCAGCAGTGGGATTGCTGGGTCATAAGGGAGTTCTATTTGCACTTTTTTAAGGAATCTCTACACTGTTCTCCATAGTGGCTGTACTAGTTTGCATTCCCACCAACAGTGTAGGAGGGTTCCCTTTTCTCCACACCCTCTCCAGCATTTATTGCTTGCAGATTTTTGGATCGCAGCCATTCTGACTGGTGTGAAGTGGTACCTCATTGTGGTTTTGATTTGCATTTCTCTAATAATGAGTGATGTTGAGCATCTTTTCATGTGTTTGTTAGCCATCCGTATGTCTTCTTTGGAGAAATGTCTATTTAGTTCTTTGGCCCATTTTTTGATTGGGTCATTTATTTTTCTGGAATTGAGCTGCATAAGTTGCTTGTATATTTTTGAGATTAGTTGTTTGTCAGTTGCTTCATTTGCTATTATTTTCTTCCATTCAGAAGGCTGTCTTTTCACCTTGCTGATATTTTCCTTTGTTGTGCAGAAGCTTTTAATTTTAATTAGATCCCATTTGTTTATTTTTGCTTTTATTTCCAGAATTCTGGGAGGTGGATCATAGAGGATCCTGCTGTTATTTATGTCTGAGAGTGTTTTGCCTATGTTCTCCTCTAGGAGTTTTATAGTTTCTGGTCTTACATTTAGATCTTTAATCCATTTTGAGTTTATTTTTGTGTGCAGTGTTAGAAAGTGATCTAGTTTCATTCTTTTACAAGTGGTTGACCAGTTTTCCCAGCACCACTTGTTAAAGAGATTGTCTTTACTCCATTGTATATTCTTGCCTCCTTTGTCAAAGATAAGGTGTCCATATGTGTGTGGATTTATCTCTGGGCTTTCTATTTTGTTCCATTGATCTATATGTCTGTCTTTGTGCCAGTACCATACTGTTTTGATGACTGTGGCTTTGTAGTAGAGCCTGAAGTCAGGCAAGTTGATTCCTCCAGTTCCATTCTTCTTTCTCAAGATTGTTTTGGCAATTCGAGGTTTTTTGTATTTCCATACAAATCTTGAAATGATTTGTTCTAGTTCTGTGAAAAATATGGCTGGTAGCTTGATAGGGATTGCATTGAATTTGTAAATTGCTTTGGGTAGTATACTCATTTTCACTATATTGATTCTTCCGATCCATGAACAGGGTATATTTCTCCATCTATTAGTGTCCTCTTTGATTTCTTTCATCAGTGTTTTATAGTTTTCTATATATAGGTCTTTAGTTTCTTTGGGTAGATATATTCCTAAGTATTTTATTCTTTTCGTTGCAATGGTGAATGGAATTGTTTCCTTAATTTCTTTTTCTACTTTCTCATTATTGGTGTATAGGAATGCAAGGGATTTTCTTTTGAGCTGAGGCTTGGAAGAGGGTAACATCTCAGTAGCTGTAGGTGAGGAAATAAGACTGAGAAAAGAGTAGATGTTCTGATAGGTAGACATCCTCTAGATTTGTTGGTGTTTAGAACAGGACATGAAAGGTTAGTGGAAACATACCCTTGCACAGATATGTCTCAGGGCTACCCTTGGTAGGGTCTTAAATGGCAGATTATAGATAGATCTACTAGATACTGTGGGTTCCAGACCATTGCAATGAAGGGAATATGACCATAAGGTGAATAACAGGAATCTTGGGATTTTCTAGTGCATTGGAAAGTTATATTTATACTATACTAAAGCTGGAATCAAGATTGCCGGGAGAAATATCAATAACCTCAGATATGCAGATGACACCACCCTTTTGGCAGAAAGTGAAGAGGAACTAAAAAGCCTCTTGATGAAAGTGGAAGACGGGAGTGAAAATTTGGCTTAAAGCTCAACTTTCAGAAAACGAAGATCGTGGCATCCGGTCCCATCACTTCATGGGAAATAGATGGGGAAACAGTGGAAACAGTGGCTGACTTTATTTTGGGGGGCTCCAAAATCACTGCAGATGGTGATTGCAGCCATGAAATTAAAAGACGCTTACTTCTTGGAAGGAAAGTTATGATCAACCTAGATAACATATTAAAAAGCAGAGACATTACTTTGCCAGCAAAGATCCATCTAGTCAAGGCTATGGTTTTTCCATCGGTCATGTATGGATGTGAAAGTTGGACTGTGAAGAAAGCTGAGAGCCGAAGAATTGATGCTTTTGAACTGTGGTGTTGCAGAAGACTCTTGAGAGTCCCTTGGACTGCAAGGAGATCCAACCAGTCCATTCTAAAGGAGATCACCCCTGGGATTTCTTTGGAAGGAATGATGCTAAAGCTGAAACTCCAGTACTTTGGCTACCTCATGCGAAGAGCTGACTCACTGGAAAAGACTCTGATGCTGGGAGGGATTGGGGTCAGGAGGAGAAGGGGACGACAGAGGATGAGATGGATGGATGGCATCACTGACTTGATGCTCATGAGTTGGAGTGAACTCTGGGAGTTAGTGATGGACAGGGAGGCCTGGCGTGCTGTGGTTCATGGGGTCACAAAGAGTTGGACACGACTGAGCGACTGAACTGAATAGTCTGTTACATGTACAATAACATTATATCTAAAAATGTACATATCTTAATTTAAAATATGGCTAAAAAATGCTAACCATCATCTGATCCTTCAGCAAGAGGTAGCCTTTTGGTTGTCAGAGGGTTTGACCTCGATCCTGATGGCAGCTGACTAATCAGAGTGGTGATTGCTGAAGATTGGGGTGGCTGTGACAGTTTATTAAAATAAGATGGCATTCAAGTTTGCTGGACTGATTGATTCTTCCTTTCACTGGAACATGTGGAAGTCATTGTAGGGCTATTAATTGGCCTAATTTCAATATTGTTGTGTCTCAGAGAATAGAGAGGCTCCGGGAGAGGGAGAGAGACGGGTGAATGGCTAGTCTGTGGAGCAGTCAGAAAACACACAGTAAGTGTGCCATCTCATACTGTCCCCAATTACAATAGTAAAGTCAGAGGTCACTATGACAAATAATAACGAAAAAGTTTGAAATCTTATGAGAATTACCAAAATGTGACTGAGAGACAGGAAGTGAGCAAATACCATTGGAAAAGTGATGCCAATATACTTTCTCAACACAGGGTTGCCACAAAACTTCAATTTGTGAAAACCTCAGTATATGTGAAGTGCCATAAAGTGGATTCAATACGGTGAATTCTGCATGTAATTCCACTAAGTTACATTGAAGCTTCATGCAGTCGTCCCAGAGTATTTTATGCATAAGATTAATATAATCAAAGAGGTGTTTGGTTTTATCCAGAGTAAATTAAATGGCGACTCAAAAGAAGAAAGCCATGTCAGAAAGCTTGTGCTACTGTGGCCACGTCATGAAGTGCCCGTGATGCAATTTTCTGATGGAGAGAAAAGAGTCAGGAATGGTGCAGGTCTGAATCTTACTGGCTCAGAATATTGGTGCAATAAATAGCATTAGGAAAATTAGGAGGAGGAGTTGGTTCTGTGTGTGTACGTGTGTGTGTGTGTGTATACGTGTGTGTGTGTGTGCGTGCATGGTGTGCACTTGAGTAGGCTAGGGAATGAATGCTGAGAACTGAAATACAAATATCCTGATTAGGCAGTTAGCTGGAAATAGATGTGATCACATTCAGTAATTAGAATGCAGTGCCACCACTCAGGGGATGTGTTAGGGATTAAGACAGAGGAGAGGTCAGAACCTTGGCATCTCATACTCATTTAAAAGACAGAAGAAAAATGAAGGAGAAGAGAAAGAAACAGAGAAAGGACTATTCAGAATGGATGAGAACAAGAGCATGTCAGTGTCACGAAGCCAAGAGGTAAAGAGTTTCATGGAGAAGGTATCATAACACACTCTCCATAGAAAGAATTGTAAAATATGTTTAGGTACATTAACTACAGTGTGAGTATAGACAGAACAGTAAAAATCAACAATTAAGATGAATAAAAGTATTGTAGCCAAACAGGTACATATATCCATTAATATCCATTTTCAGAATGTAAATAGCTAAACAAACAAACAAAAAAAGCCGACCAGAGTCCCCTGTCTCTGCGACAACAAAACCAGCATTCACTGCACAAATTACTCTTTGTTTGGGTTCTCTGGGGAAGTCTGGACACAGTCTCCTTATACGTGGACCTCAGGTCAAGGAAGGAACCATGCAGGGTGGCTGCAAAGCTCTTTCTCACTGCTGCTAGGCATATGAGCCCTCCATCTTTCAACAGCCCATGCCTTCCTGCAGGCATGTGGCTGGGCATTGAAGCCCCAGCCTCCCTTGGGTATTTCCAGTCATGAGCTAAGAGAAGGTACTGTGGAATTTGATGGTGCGTAGTGGTTGCAAAGTTTTACGATCTGCAGAATAAACTGAGATGCTGTGTGCATATTTGTAAACAAGCAGTATTACACCTAATTCTCCTTTTGCTCTTCTGAACACCACCAGAAACCAGGCCAGCAATCCATTGGTTCACAATGAAGAGATAACGATCAGAGAGCAAACTTGCTGAGAAACATATGCCTTAAGCTTCAAGTCAAATATATTGTTTTGGGCATATACACCGAGGAAACCAGAATTGAAAGAGACATGTGTACCCCAATGTGCATTGCAACACTGTTTATAATAGCCAGGACATGGAAGCAACCTAGATGTCCATCAGCAGATGAATGGATAAGAATACTGTGGTACATATACACAATGGAGTATTACTCAGCCATTAAAAAGAATACATTTGAATCAGTTCTAATGAGGTGGATGAAACTGTAGCCTGTTATACAGAGTGAAGTAAGCCAGAAAGAAAAACACCAATACAGTATACTAACGCATATATATGGAATATAGAAAGATGGTAATGATGACCCTGAATGCGAGACAGCGAAAGAGACACAGATGTATAGAACAGTCTTTTGGACTCAGAGGGAGAGGGAGAGGGTGGGATGATTAGGGAGAATGGCATTGAAACATGGTATAATATCATATATGAAATGAATCACCAGTCCAGGTTTGATGCATGATACTGGATGCTTGGGGCTGGTGCACTGGGATGACCCAGAGGGATGGTACGGGGAGGGAGGAGGGAGGGGAGCTCAAGATGGGGAACACGTGTACACCTGTGGTGGATTCATGTTGATGTATGGCAAAACCAATACAATATTGTAAAGTAATTAACCTCCAATTAAAATAAATAAATTTATATTAAAAAAATAAAACGATGAGATAAGATGGAAATGTAGAATGAGAGTCAAATTATAGCCTTCCTGTAGAGCTCATTAGACCTGAGGGAAAGTCCAGCTGCTCTGTGATCCCTGTTATCAGAGCTTGCCTATCGGTGATCTTGGTGTTAACAAACATGGCTTCCATGATGTATGAGTTACTTGGGTGCATATGTAAATACCACCTCTATATTTAGATTCTCATGTTAGGTTCTGCCTAGAGCTCTATGAACGATTTGTTATTAGAAAATTTACAATCTCTAATTTGTAGACATGTCAAAAAATACACCAAAATGAATTAACAAAGTAATTTTAAACAGATGGTTCTTTAAAAAAAAAAAAGTCCTGAATGGAATACAGTGCACTGAACTGAAGCGAGATGTGGAGACAATACATTCTTGTCTGAAAATCTTCACAGATGTCAATGGCAATAAATGCCAGACAGAGACAATAAATTCTTGATTTTTAAGCTGGAAAATTGCTTCAGACAATTTATTTGCCCAGTATCTCAGCCACCTTAAGTTAGTACCATAGATTATTATATTTTGATCTCCTATATATACAAATTGAAGAGAAGTAGAAAATTTCAGGAAGGGTCTGAAAGTCAAGGTGGCTCTATGCCCTTATCCCTTGAATCTAGGCCATTCTTATTAATAGTACAATGGAAATGGAGTTTTGATCAATCACTACTGACCATGTGCCCTCCCTAGACTATTCTTAAATTTAGAGAGATATCTGAGATTTCAAATATTAGACTAGGAGTGACCTGGTTGCTCATAAAGTAATAGGAATGCTTTAAATTTTCATGTCCCTATGCTTATAATGCTTTTAAAAACGACACTGGACTTGGAGGAAAGAGATTTTGGTTTTAATGCTAGTTTTTGTACTAACTAGGTATGTAACTAGGTCGTTTGAGTTATGGCCTCCATTTCGTTAGCTTTAAAATAAAGTTCCTTTCCAGTGTAAGAATATTTTATTTAAATTTTGCCATTTTTACTTATCTATTCCTAGAAATTGAAATCTAAATGGGCATCTTCAAATTTCCATAATCACGCTCAGATTTGGCCAGAACTCATTATCCCTGAATTTGTCAACTGGAATTACCCCAGTTAAAAAAAAAAATTCTACTCAGTGTCCTTTTGGGCTAATTGAGAAAATTATTTGCTTTGAAACTATGAGTGTATTTTAAGAGGATTGGGCTATGCAATACAAGTGCAGCTTTTATCCTGGTTCTGCTACCAACTCTTTTGTGTGTTCCAAACCATCCACTTCTATGAGAAGAGCTAACAATAGTAACTGCATCCCAGGGATGGGTGAGTCACTACTCATAAAAATGACAGAAAAGCAGTTTTCCAATGCTAAAAGTGACGTTAATGATATATAATCATGGCTCAAGATATTTAGGCTGTACACATTTATGTCAGTAGCAGCGGCCACAGCAAAGCACCACTGTGGGGTGTGTGGAAAAGAGGTGCCCTGTCTCTGATGTCACATCCAATTCCTTAAACTACTTAATCCAGGTGATTTATAGATCATCTTTAAAGTTGAGATGGATTCACCAACAGTGAGAGTCTAGAAACAGTTTAGCCATTCATAAGTAATATTTGCTACTGACTTTCAGATTTAGTCAATATTTATGGAACACCAGATTGCTTTCACAGGTGTCATCTCATTGTACCTTCGCACCTTCTCTGGGTGTTGGATCCTGCTGTACGTCTTTTTGGAGATGGAGGTGTACTCCTGGGGGTTAAATGTCAAGGAGATTAAATGTCACACAGATGTCAAAGAGGTTAAATGTCCTGTTGTACCAGCAATGGTGCAGCCTGGCCTGAGCTGGTTCTGACTGCAGAGATGGGGCTGAAGGGCTTCAGCTGATAGGGTCTGTGTGGCAAAGGCAGGTAGTGGGACTCACAGGCAGCAGCTGACAGGTGAGCTGAAGTTGATGTGTTTATGAGTAAGGAGGGCAGGGAATGGCCTCAGAGCAGCCCTGAGGATGTTACACAGAGGTAGAAGCCTGGCCAACTGTGCAGACCTCCCCAAGCTTTCAGTGCAAGGACAGCCCTCACAAGCTCCACATTGGAAATGAATTGCTGGGAGAATTTAGCATTTTTCAGCCAGTCGATGTAGGTGATCCCTCAACAACCTTGGCACGTGTTTGAAGAACGCTGTCTGCTTTGTGTCTCATCATCCTGAGTTCCTAGGGACCTGCTGCATTGGGCCAGGTCTGTCCAAACCATGGCACACTCAGGTGGTTTCTGCCGTCGACCCAGATGTCCTGTGGTTGACTACTTGAATATTTTCAGTATCCAGTCTCCCCCTCTGCTGCTTTTGATTCCTAGTACAGGCCAGGAGCAGAACAGCATAGAATAAGAGCACAGTCTTTGGAGTCAAAGAGCTAGGGTTTGAATCTCAGCTGTGTGACCTTGGGTAAGATACTTAACCTCTCTGTTCCTCAATTTACTCTTCTGTAAAATGCGGACAATAATTATAACAGTTATCTCATAGAGTTAGTGGGAGGATGTAATAAGTATCTAAGTACTCTGTCTGCTTTGGGTCATGCAGTTATCATCCATAAGCTGATATGTGCGTGTGTGTAGGTATCATTTTTCTTGAAATCCTTTTTATTCTCTCAGCTTTTTAATCTTTTTGCTCTTGTCCTATCTCTATCTCTTCGCTATGCTCTTTTATTTCCTATTTTACAAATGAGTACACCATCCAGTCCACTCTGCACTTATTTAACCCACAAAAACTCCATTTTTGAAAAGGAAAAAAAACTGCATTCACAGCTTTAATTATCATGTAGATTCTGATAATGCTCAAACTGAGATGCATATTAAATAGGCTTTGCGAACTCACCATGTGCCAAATTCTATGAGACTTCCTCTGACATGCTATTTTGTTGATTTCTCTCAAAGGCAAGTATGTTATTATTTTGATATTAAGAACAGAAAGTTAAGTTTCAGAGAGATTTACTAACTTGCCTTAAGCCTCACAGCAGGCAGATAACGGTTATCAGTGCCTGCTGCCTGCTGAGCGTAAGAGGTTCATTTTTCACAAACCATTTACAGATTCATTTACAAAGCATGTAATAATGTTCTGGAGAATTTGGGCTGTATGGCAAGTGCCAGGTAAGGCGAAATTTTCCACTGAAAAAAGATCACATCCTATGAAGAGCCCAAGGCCAGCTGGAAGTTCTGGCTCGGGATTCTCTTTTAGCCATTTAAGATCAATGTCATCTCTGGCCAGTCATGTCATCTTTTTGAGCCTCAATTTCCTCATCTGGAAAATGGGAATCACTACTGTTAATGTGAGAATTTATAAGTGGAAAGAGACATGGAAATTGTAGATTTTATGTCATGATAGAAATGTTAAGTTTTATTAGTCTTATTATCCTTTTTCAGACCAGTAGGTTCCACCTGTAACTGAAGAGGTAGATTGGGGAGTAATATATAACTCTCAGACAAGATGCCTTCTGAACACCTGATATACTTTTAGCCAAGAGCAGATGAACAATGGTAGGCTTATGCTTTTTGAAAAGCTTGAAAGTGAAAGTGTTAGTTGCTTACTTGTGTCCGACTTTTTTTAAAATATAAATTTATTTATTTTAATTGGAAGTTAATTACTTTACAATATTGTATTGGTTTTGAAACATGTATAGTATCATATATGTGTCCGACTCTTTGTGACCCCATGGACTGTAGATCTCCAGGCTCCTCTGTCCATGGAATTCTCCAGGCAAGAATACTGGAGTGGGTAACCTTTTCCTTCTCCAGTTTGAGAAGCACATTCTGACCTTAAAAGGAAGCTCTATTAGCATCAAACTGAATTTGGGGGGCATTTTGACCAATTTCTAAGTGAGAATATAGATAGTCAATTAAATTTTATTGGCCAATAAAGCTATGTGTCATTCTGTTCCTCTTTCCCCAGCCTAGTTTATTGCACTGATATCTAACTGGTTTTTGAAGACTTTCATCTTAATGAAACTAGACATAGGAAGACATGTATAGATTATATCTTTGGTTCATTTAATGGGCCAGGCAAAGGGTATGTAGTTCTCTCTTTAATCAGCAGACCTTAGGCTGTTTCAATGAGAATAACCCAGGTGCTGATCACCTTAATGACAACACTATTTTAAAAAGCGTTTTAAACACATTATACTGTAGATTATTCTATTTTTCCCCCTAATGGAGCTGTCCTTGAAGGACCATTATGCCATTTCTTTCAGATGTTTAATAAAGCACGAGATTATAATGATCATGCTTGAGAATAGGTTTTGTGCAGCTGGGAATTGCCGTATAGCAGTTTTCTATTAAATCATCAAGATGCTAAAATGTATCTTTAGTGGAGTGGTGATGCAGATTTTATTAAATTGGTCTAATCAGTATTCCCTATGATCATTCATATAATTTTATTTTTAATTATTATCATCCTAATCAAAAAGCATGTATTCAAGATGCCTTTGTGCATGCTCTAGGGTTGAGATCTGTGAGAGTTTCAGCTCAGGCCCTCCACAGGCTTATAGTTGGAAACAACCCTGAAGCTTATCTGACCTACTAAATAAAGGACAGATACACTGTTCACTGTAGAAGGTGCCAGTGAGAGGTTTGAGTGTGGGCTGCTGAGTGTTCTTGGTTGAATTCAAAGATGTACAATGAACTTATTAGTGCCTCCCTGTTAGGCATGTTATTTAATCACCTCCGAGGATAATGTGACCTTGTGAGAATAAAATACGATGATTTGTATTAAGTAAACCCTTAGCATCAGGCCCTTCACTAGTGCCTAATAAATTGTATCTCTTTAAAAAAGATGCTGAACACTAGAAATCATATGTAACTAGTAAATTTAGATTTGTTTCCCACACATTTTCTAAATCAGTTCAGTTCAGTTCAGTCTCTCAGTCGTGTCCGACTCTTTGCGACCCCGTGATCCGCAGCACGCCAGGCCTTCCTGTCCATCACCAACTCCCCAAGTCCCCCCAAACCCATGTCCATTGAGTCGGCGATGCCATCCAACCATCTCATCCTCTGATGTCCCCTTCTCCTGCCCTCAAACTTTCCCAGCATCAGGGTCTTTTCCAATAAGTCAGCTCTTCACATCAGGTGGCCAAAGTATTAAAGTTTCAGCTTCAACATCAGTCCTTCCAATGAATATTCAGGGCTGATCTCCTTTAGGATGGACTGGTTGGATCCCCTTGCAGTCCAAGGGACTCTCAAGAGTGTTCTCCAACACCACAGTTCAAAAGCATCAATTCTTTGGCGCTCAGCTTTCTTTATAGTCCAACTCTCACATCCATACATGACCACTGGAAAAACCAAATTATTCTTGACATTCAGATTCTTTAAAATATAAAGTCAAAGATCTGACCGAGTGAGTTAAATTTCTTTCTTTCAGAATTCAAAACAGAAAAAACAAAAACAAAAACTTGCCTTGCAAATGAATTTCAGTAAAATAAGTTTTATTCATTTTGGAAAAATGATTTACTTTCTTCCCAATGTTATTCCAAATACATGTTTTACAGGCAAGGGCTTTTGTGGGTTGTGGTGCATTGTGTACCTGCCACAGGCAGAAAGACAGCATGACTTTCACCCCGAGGGAAGGAACTAGGCACCCTCCATGTAGTATGAGGTATTAGGTAGAAGGCTTCAGACATCTTAGAGTTCTGGAAGCTTCAAGAAGTGACTTGTTTGGCGTTCACAAATGGTCAAGAGGGGAGCACACAGAGAAATCCACAAAAGCAGTGCTCTGAGATCCAGATAGAAACTCTCAGTTTTCCTGGTTAAGAAAGAGAAAGCAGGAGCTAGGCTAAGCAATGGATTCAACTAGAAGAAATAAAAACAGGAGCCTCAGGATGGAAAGCTAATCAGCCACTCAACCGATAAAATGTTTTCTTTTGATCTCAGTTTAATTTTTCTAATAAATCAAATGTGTAATGATCTATAGAGATTTTAATTTGAAAAAAATGATCCCATGACACAGGTCTGGCAGTGGTTTAGCAAAGATATTTCTTTCTATCACATTGTTTCAGACCCGTTCCTGATGAAAGGTTGAACCTATCACACATACAGGTATTATAAAGGACTGGAAACAAAACAAAAAACAAAACCGTAACAAGAAATCAAACCCCAGGTGTCTTAGATGGTGACAGAGCCAACACATTTGTTTGGCTTTGAAAATTAGTATTAATATTTGATCCCTACTCTTTTAGAATGAACACCCGTTAGTCTTAGAAAAAAAAATTTTTAAGCTGTCCCATTTTCAGATATTTACTTTTATCCTTGAAGAAGTCTTAAAACAGTGGGAAGAAACACTTCAAGTTACATTTGGGAGAAGGACTCAGAAGTATGTAAGAGAGGGAAAGGAGGGCAGGTCACAATCAACAGACCTCGCTGGGGATGCACCAGGACAGTGGTCCCCAACCTCTGGCAGCAGGGATCGGTTTTAAGAAGACCATTTTTCCATGAACCAGGGGTGGAGGGATGGTTTGGGGATGATTCAAGTGCCTTACGTTTATTGTGCACTTTATTTCTACTAATATTACATCAGCTCCACCTGAGATCATTGGACATTAGATCCCAGAGGTTGGGGGCCCCTGTGCTACAGGGTGTAGAGTGTAGAGGGCCTCTGATTGTCCCACAGAATCACGTCACTTTATGTAGTTGCTCACTGTGCCCCGATCTTTAGCATCCCATTACAGAATATGAAAGGAGGAATTTGAAAGGACTTTTGTGCATCTATTAAGTGCAATGCATTTTGCTGCTCGTGGTTCATGGATCGTATCTCTTAGATTTCATGGAGTCCCTCCAAAGTATGTATTATCGTACCTTTTTCTCTTATAAGTTTAAGTGACTTGCTAATGTTGTGTTTTGGACAGCCATGCATGCATATGTGTGCACTTGTGCCTGACTCTTTGTGACCCCATGGACTGTAGCCCACCAGGCTCCTCTGTCCATGGGATTTCCCAGGCAAGAATACAGGAGTAGGCTGTCATTTTCTTCTCCATGCCTGTTGCCAAAATTCATCACCTTCCTTTATGATACAGCCTCCTTCTGAGAGGATGGGCTTTAGTAAAAGAAGTAAATCCAAGTGCAAATATTTTTTCATGTGCACCCCTCACCCACTCAATTCCCAAGCGTGAGATTTGTGCCATCTCCATAGGCCTGTGTACAAGCAACACCTTGACTTTTCTCCTACCTCTATTTATTGCCCTGCAGATAACACACACACAAAAATAATCTAATTGGCTGTGGCCTCTTCAGATATAAACGGTAATGATACATATCTGGTTTATGACCTCACTCATTTTTCACCACCCAGAAATAGGGAGAAGAAACTACTCTGTTGTTTCTTGCAGTTGAAAATGAACTAACAAGTTTGGCGAGTGGTGTGAACTGCATTGTTAAAGTTTCTTTAGAGCATGAGTAATTGGGCAATTTAGCACAGTACTTCTGGTTGATGCATTTTGTAGAACTTTTCTTCTACCTATTTAGGAATTCTTTGTTTGGGAAAAACTCAGACTGCATGTAGTTTATGTGTTTTTAAGTGAAGAAAGTACATCCTTGCTATTCTTTTGTCTTATAAAATTACTTGAGATTATTTTTTCACCTTTGTGATGAACTGCCATAATCTGTCTTAGATAGTCCTTTCAAAAAACTGGAGATGAATTTCTGTTTCCTTCACAGATCATTGAGCGCTTTGCTGTAGCACCTTGCATAATGAATGTCTCATTGGCATACCGCTTAAGCATCATGAAACCAGAGCAGATTCCCTATAAGACTAGGAGGGCCTCTTTAACACCATAACAAATAAACATGGAAGTAACAGGAAAAGGAAGCACAAGGCCAGGAGAATTCGTGCAGAGATGCACTCTCCATGAGAAGATCTGGGCAAATCTAAAATAAAGAGCTCTTAATTAAATTCACAGAAATGAATGTCTATCTCATTACACTGAATCTTCCCCCATCCCCATCCTTAGTTTTAAAATAAGCTAGCTATCCCTTGGAGCTTCCCTCCTCACCTTCAATGCGTTAGACACAGAAGACATGGGTTCGATCCCTGGGTCAAGATCTACTGGAGGAGGGCATGGCAACCCACTCCAGTAGTCTTGCCTGGAGAATTCCATGGACAGAGGAGTCTGACATGCTATAGCCCATGGGGTTGCAAAGAGTCAGATACAACTGAAGTGACTGATCACCCATGTGCAGCTATTGCTCATGGACCTAAATAATTACACAATTAGCTTCTGAGATAGTGCTCAAACATATCAAGAATAAACAAATAAAAAGAGAGTAAAAGAATAAATGCTGGGAAAGATTGAAGACCAGAGGACAAGGGGGTGACAGAGGATGAGATGGTTGGATAGCATCACCGACTCAACTCAATGAACATGAGTTTAAGCAAACTTAGGAAGATAGTGAAGGACGGGGAAGCCTGGTGTGCTGCAGTCCATGGGGTCACTGGACGTGGACATGACTTGGTAACTGAACTATAAAAACAAAGGAATAAAAGAAGCATTAACACACAAGCACCAACACATAGAGGAAAAACTTAATGTCGATGTGAAATAGAAAACATTCCAGGAGAAAAATGAGCAAACAGAACAAATAGGCACTTTTCAAAAGAAGAAAGGCTTATCATAGCTGATGAACATGGAAGAAAATGTTTAAGTTTAATCTCATTGGGAATCTGAGAAGTGCAAATGAGGAAAAAAAAATGAGATGCCATTTCTCGCCCACCAGATTGGTAAAAATTAAAGTGTCTTATCATATTGTGTGTTTATGAGAATTTAGTGAAGCAAAAGCTCTCATATACAGCTGGTGGGAATTAGTACAAACATTGTGGAAGTCATTTGGCAGCATACATGAAAATGAAAAATGTGCATTCTCTATGGCCCAGGAGTTCTCCTCCCCGGTCTCCAGTGCAGGGAAACTGTCACTCCTATGCTCCAGAAGGCAAGCACTACAATGTTGCTGGACATATAAGATAGTCTATAAAATAATCTAACATGGTTAGATATTCTATAATATGTTCACTCTATAGTGATTTTCACACATACTACCATTTGACTCTGCAAATCTCTACGTTTAAGACCTGGATATTATGATTACTATTCCATGACACAGTCCAATTTTAGACCATAGTATAATATTTACCAATACAAAACAGCATATAGCTGAGAACAATGGTTTTGGAAACGCACTATACATACCATATGTCATATATTTTCATCTAAAGCAGCTACGATCATGCTCGCATGGGTACTAAGTCGCTTCAGTCATATCTGACTCTTTATGACCCCATGGGCTGTAACCAAGCAGGTTCTTCTGTTCCTGCGGATTCTCCAGGCAAGAATACTGGAATGGGTTGCCTTGCCCTCCTCCAGGGGATCTGAACCCACGTCTCTTACGTCTCCTTCATTGACAGGTGGGTTCTTTACCACTAGCACCACCTGACTATGTTTGCTCTTGCTGAAAATCTTATTCTAAACATCTCACATAACCCTTGGTTGCAATCTGAAATGCATTCTGCATTTCCCAACTTTGGTCACTTCAAAAGTAATGCCAGTGTAGTCTATGATAATAAATTCTTTTGAAAAAATCATCCTTGAGTACAGAGTTTACACGTATGGAATTCATTCTCTTCAGAAGTAAGAACTGGGTCACACTGTTTAACCATATATGGAGCATCAGCTAGGGCAGGGTTAAACTCATGGCGAGAGTATCTCTGTCCTGCTTTAAAGTTCTAAAACAGATTTACAATTGATCCGCATCAATTTACAGTGGATTCTGCATCCATGAATTCAACCAAACACAGATGGAAAATATGCACACACACAAAAAAAATTCCAGAAAGTTCCAAAAAGCAAGATTTGAATTTTCTATGCTGCCAGCTATATACATATCAATTATATTAGGTATTGCAAGTAATCTAGGAGTGATTTAAAGTATATGGAGGATGTGCAAAGGTTGCACATAAATGCTATGCTATTTTATATAAGGGACTTGATCATCATCAGATTTTGGTACCCAAGTAGGGGTCCTAGAACCAACCCCCACAGATACTGAGGGGCAACTATGTTTCATTATCTGAACTAGTCATGATCCCGCAATGAAAGACTGAATGGCTTTTCCTTTATACTTTTAAAAATTGTATCATGAACAATCCTGGCATCATCTGTCTGTGTTAGTCGTTTAGTCATGTCCAACTATTTGTGACCCCATGGGCTGTAGCCCACCAGGCTCCTCTGTCCATGGAATTCTCCAGGCAAGAATACTGGAATGGGTTGCTATTCCCTTCTCTAGGGGATCTTCCCAATCCAGAGATCGAACCCGGGTCTTCTGCACTGCACGCGGATTCTTTCCCGTCTAAGTCAACCAGGGAAGTCTCCTGGCATCACACTGGTGTTCAGTAGCTACTTCTCAAACTCATAGTATGGCAGAGAGAAGAAGATGCTTTGCTGAGCTTTTGGTTTTTAGCTTAGAGGAGAATGATGACATCTTCCCAGGAGATTTGACTTTATGAGTTTGGTCTTCATCTTCTCCATTGTACCCTAGACAAGCACCTTGCTATAAGTCTGAAGAGAAAGCTGACCCCCAGGAAGTCGGAGCAGAAAGATGGGGAAGAACCTGGTTCCCTGATAATATCTTTCACCCTGCCCTGAGCCCATTCACTCTCTGAATATCCTCCTTTTGAGATAATACTCTTGGGTGAAGTTAGACTTTCTATTATTTGAGACTGGAAGCATCAAAATGGATAACATTTTAAAATAAACTAAATTGCAGCTACCAAATATGCTTAAAAATTGCATATGTTTTATCATCCTACCAACATTTTCCTCTAAGAGAAAAGTAAGAGCAGCAATAAAGAAACCTTAGAAATAGGAATGATTGAATATTCAAATTGAAAGGAGAATGAAACAGTGTTCTAGCCCCTTTCTTTAAATAGAGAGTTTTAGGCCTAAAGAAATACAAGCCTTGTTCAAGGTCACTCAGCAATTATAGGCTTGGATTGACCACTTCATACTGTCTCTATATGGTGTTAGTGTCAGAGAGAGAGAAAGAGAGAGAGAGAGAGAGAGAAAGAGAGAGAGAGAGAGAGAGAGAGAGAGAGAGAGAGAGAGAGAGAGAGAGAGAGAGAGAGAGTGTGTGTGTGTGTCTATAAATAAGGGAGGTATTAACACAACAGATTCCATTTCTGGGTGGTCATCAGTGCTTGCCCACCTAAAACTTCACAGAGTCCCTTTTTTATTTTCCATTAACTTGAAGGGACTGTATAAAATTGAGGCATTATTATTTTATGTTTCCTTTTATAGGCATATACAGTGTCAACACTTCCAGTGTTGTTTATACATAATTAATAATTATAGGCACTTCAGGCATTTGAGGATTTTTTTAAGCAATAAATGTGCCTCTGGTTTGGTTTATGTCCTTTCTGATTAACGCAGGAGGACCTGTGGCACTTGTTCATTTCATCCTGTTTTAATTGTGAGATATTGTAGCCTTCATTTTAGCCCTGAGCTTTCACACAACACAGTTTCTTCACTCATACCTCTTTGCCTAGTTAATGTTAATGTCATTTGCATTCTTACATCTCTGGATATTAAGCTACAGAAAGGTTTTTCTGTGATATAAATTATAGCTTCCATCAAAAGTGCTGGTGGAATTAATATCCCAGATTAATGTAAGCCTGAAATCTAAGTGGATAGTACATTAAAAGGATGAACAAAGATTCATACACTCTGGTTCACAACCTAAATGAAAGGTCAAGGAGTTGAGACTTTGGGTCAACACATTATGTTTAGGAGGGTTTCATCACACACAAATCTAACGACCCATTAGATCCCAACTATCCACTGGCTACTCCCACTCTAGTTCAGACAATAAACATTTATAGAGCTTACTCTATGCCCATCAGCCTGCAAGACACTGGGGAGCCTGTTGGCAGGTGTAAGGGGCATGTGACCAAGGAATAGCAGAAATATGACAATCCTGGCCACAAAGAATGTGCAATCTAATGGGTAAGGTAATAGCTAATGAAGTAATTATGGCATATTATGGTCAGTGATACAGGAATGACTTGACCAAAGTACTTTTGAGTATAGATGAGTATTCAGTAGACTTTCCATATCCATGAGTTTTACATCTGTGGATTCAACCAACTACGGATTGAAAATATTTGAAAAATATTTCAGAAAGCTCTAAAAAGCAAAATTTAGGTTTACCACAAGCTGAAAACTGTTTACACACATTTATATTGTATTTACAGAGCATTTACATTATATTAGGTATTATAAATAATCTAGAGACAATTTAAAGAATACAGGAGGATGTGCAGAGATAATATGCAAATACTATGCCATTTTATATAAGGAATTCGTGCATCTGTGGATTTTGGTCTCCTCAGGGGTCCCTGCAGATACCAAGAGACCACTGTATGCTTAATTAGAGCTTCTCAAGAAAGTGAAAAATAAACTGGGTATTTAAAGATGAGTAGAATTCTGTAGGTGGAGAAGAGAAAGGAGAAAGGGACTATTTCAGGCAAGAAAACAGGATTTGCAAAGGAAAACTGGCAAGAAAATTGTTGTTGAAGCAACCGTGAGTAAGTAGTTTAGGAGGCCTGGGGGCGGAGCATATGCATGGTGAGAAATCAACCTGAATATTCTAGATGCTAAATTACTGATAGAGTGATGTCAGGAATGCTCACTTAATCTGTTCACAGAGTTATTTAAAGCTCAAGGCTTCTTTCCTCCTCTCCGTGTATGTTGCTCAACTCTATATGTTGATCAGTTACAGGTCTATCCGGTCATTCTAATCTGTTGTCACTGGGCAATTATATGTGTGCACACACATCAATCAAACAGTATCTCTCCTTTATCATACACAAAGACTAAGAGGTGACATTTCACCAGTAAGAATCTCCAGACTGAGCTGTCAACACAGCTCAGTATTTATGGCAATATTAGTAAGCTCAATAATAGACATGATATTGGCATATGTGTAGGATAAGGTGAAAGAGAATCTACGGTTGAACATACGTGTATGTTTATTTCAGCTTCCTCTTTATTAGTAACTTAGCAGCATAAAAGCATTTGCCATGCATGTATTTCTCTATTTAACAAAATAATCTCCAAGATTCTTTGTTTTGGCATCTCTGCTCTCCCCACCAAAGTGGGGTTCACAGAAATTGTTGCCTGAGAAGAGATTGTCCATGAGTTTAGGTCTTGGTAATGTTAATGGTAGATAGATAAGAAGCTATCATTTTTCTTTGCCATTAGAATGACTAAGCAATATTTGGCTCAGTTTCATTTATAAATTAAACCTAGTGTTCGGGAGAAAGAACCAGAAGAATCAAGAATAGTTTGAATATTTATGCTCATGTCATATCAAGGATTAAGGATTTAAGGATTTATTG
The DNA here is from genome assembly GCF_023091745.1 of Budorcas taxicolor. NCBI lineage: Eukaryota > Metazoa > Chordata > Mammalia > Artiodactyla > Bovidae > Budorcas > Budorcas taxicolor. The sequence goes on from NC_068921.1 coordinate 74,028,384, forward strand.
AATTCAGGTACTGATCCATGAAATACTGAAATAAGCCATGGAAGAGAATTCCAGAGTCCCTGGAATCCAGTGAGTTGAAGCCCCAATTGCACATATGTGTATCTTTCTCTTTGAGGTCATAGCACACAAAAAACCATAGAAATGGAGACCTAGAGAGTGAAAGAAAAATGATATCAGAGCCCATTGAGTCCAACCCAGAACTCTGTGCTCTTCATGGAGAGCAAGTGGAAGAGTGAAAAGTACATATCAGGGTCAGAGGACCCCTGGAAGCTGGTATAGGATGTAGAACTTAGATGCTACCTTGAGAAAGTTCCTTCACCTCTATTCACCCTCAGAGCACAAAGGTCTGTTGGGCACAAAGTAGAAAATTACATATAGGGTCCCTTGGAGGCATGGAAATAAATTATTATCACTATCACTTCTGATAGTAGTAAGAGGTACTTATAGTATTTACTATGAGCTACTCACAGTACTTTTTTTGGAGGGAAGGGGGCTGTATGATATGGTTTGCAAGATCTTAGTTCCCTGACCAAGGATTGAACCCATGCCCCCTGCATTGAAAGCTCAGAGTCTTAACCACAGGACTGTCAGGAAAGTCCTACTATGAATATTCTTGATCATTTAACTAGAATTGGACTAAAATTTACCTCTCTACTCTGTAGGGAAATATTTTCCATGCAAAATTTGGGATAAATGAGATTTGATGGCACATTTTTTGATGAGCTATATTTTTCAAATGCTTTCTGATGCCATTTGCATGTGGACAGTTTGTCTGCTAATTACAGATAAGTTATTAAAATAAGCCTCATAGGACTTATATTTGGCAGTATTTAAGTAGTTACTTTTACTTACTTCAAAATAATTGTAATGGACTTCTCCAAAAATATTTAATTTCTGACTTTGTTTTTTTATTGATTTGCTTGCCCCTACCGTGTATGCCACTCTCCACAAAATGGATGAATTAATGAAGTTTTATGGCACTAATTCAGCCAGTGCCTGACACAAAATCTGTGAGTTGTTAGTAGTGCCTGGGTCCTGTTTGCCTGTGATGAACCTTATAGACACGTGAGCAATACCCCAAAGCAATAACTGTTTAGCCATTCTATTTACAAGGAGCATAATAGATATGTGGAACAACACCAAATAATCAAAAAGTCATTTATATGGATTTTGGAGGGTGGTGTTCGCATTTACATGTAATACGATTATCTTGCTTGAAGAAGAATTCCTTTTCAATGTTATAGTGGAGACTCACCCTGAAGATACAACTCAAGGACAAGTTACAGAGGAAAGAACCCTAGACTATGTGGGTACTGAGTTCCGTCCTCTTCATGCCATCAGCTAGCTGTGTAACATGGAGCAAGCCGTTTCACCTCTCTGGACCTCGCTTTGCTCATAGATAAGGTTGAAAGTGAGGCTCTCCTAGATTTGCTTTCCAAGCTTTTTGCCCAAACTATTCTTGGTGAAAGTGAAAGTGTTAGTCACTCACTCATGTCCAACTCTTTATGACTCCATGGACTGTAGCCCACCAGGCTCCTCTAGAGGTCCATGGAATTCTCCAGGCAAGTAGCTGTTCCCTTCTCCAGGAGATCTTCCTGACCCAGGGATTGAACCTGGGTCTCCTGCATTGCAGGCAGATTCTTTACCATCTGAGTGATCATATCCCTGATCAAAGAGCCTTTTACACCTTTCTCAAACTTTCTTACAATAGATAGAATAGGCTTTTGTATAAACAAATAAAGAAACCGACAATCTAACAACAAGCAAGATCTCAGCAAGGCAAATAATTAACTCAGCTAATTCAAAAAATATTAGTATTTTTTCGAAAGCAAGAAGCCCACGTTTTAGCCCTTCCTCTGTCACTAGCAAATTGATCAACCTTGCACGAATCACTATAAGGAGTTTCCCTGGTGGTATTTCTAACTACAGGTCTTAGACACTCATTAAGATTCCAAGTGCTAAAGTGATATGATGCTATGCAAATATTCTGATATCAGTAAGTCAGGTGCTGGATAAGGAACAATATAATCTTTTTTGGATAATTGAAGACTGTTATCTTACATTTTAGTTGATAATGAATTTTCCCTGACTTGTGATTTTTCATATTTTTTTCAACTTTGATTCACTATATGGTATAACAGAATTAGAAATTAATGTCCTTAATGTATTTTTTCCTTCCAAATTCTTTTTACTGCCTCCAAAGATTCAATTTGATTGGGAATTTTTTTTTCTTATTTGTTAATGCATAAGCATCTTCCAAGCTATATATATATGTTTATGAATAATGCAACCCATATTTCACAAAGCATATTAACCTATGAGCCTTTTCTAAGAGATTTGTCTATAATGTTATTATTTTCATCTTCACTAACTGGCTATAATGGAAGCAGTTAATCCATGTTTGCTACTTTATTCATCATTTTAAATTGTGTCTGTGTCTGTGTGTGTTTGTGTGCGTGTGAGTGTGTGTGTGCATATGAAATGGTTGTACCTTATGGATTAGTTCTCGGCAGTAAGCCCATTTAAATTTGTCATGCCTTGTGATCCTGACAAAACATCAAGAGGAGCTGATTTAGGAAAACATAGATTGTTTGCTAATTCCTACTGTGAGTGGATTTCTTACTAATTACTTTTTTTTTTTCCTTTTAACCTTCCTAAAATTTTCTTTAAAGGTAATTATCATGTGGAAAGAATTTTTTTAATTGAGGAAATATTAGGTTTTGGACTCACTTTAAATCTTATTCTTTTTAAGGCATATGACTAAAGTAAATTATTTAAAACTCACTGTTTTTTGCAAAGACATTTAAGTAGATTTTGGTATCTGCTCATATAACTAAACATTTTTTCTTAGAATTCAGGCTTCCCATCTATTTCCTTAAGTCTTAATAGATCCATGCAAACCCAGAGAATAATTTATTCCTTCATTTCAAGTCTTTAACATTTAAGTAATCAGCCTTCTTAAAACGATGGAAAATTAGGTCTTTGAGTTTTAATAATCTCATAAGAAGTAAGAACAAAATGAGTGAAATTTTTAGTTTTTATTGGTCATAGAATCAAATATATCTATGGAATAAAATGAGATAGTGTGGTTTAATAAAGGAACTTTATTAAATTACTTTAAAGAGAATTTTAAAGTTCTTGCTTAGTTTCTATTTCTAACATGCTATTTTTTTTAATAGTAGATTTTAGAAAAAATAACCAGTTTCAAAGCATACTAGTGTACCCTCCAAAATAAAGGAATGTATTCAGGTACATTTTTCTTCGTATATGTTGATTAGATGGCAGTAGTCATTTCGTGCAACCCCTAGTGTTTTAATGCTTTTGAGATGCTCAGAACTGCTAAAATATGTATCAAGGGAGCTAGCAGAGTAGTCTTGATGAGATAAGACAAGCACCTACAAATACCTAGGCAATATATACATGGGGCTTCCCTGGGGGCTTAGCAGTAAAGAATCTGCCTGCAATGCAGGAGATGTGATTTCAGTCCCTGGGTAGGGAAGATCCCCTGGAGAAGGAAATGGCAACTCACTCCAGTATTCTTGCCTGGAGAATCCCATGGACAGAGGAGCTATGGCTGGCTTCAGAAGAAATCAGACAGGACTGCGCAACTAAACGACAACAACAAAATACATGTGCGTCAATTACCAGGAGGGAAATCAAGGTAATGAACAATGTTGGTGATTTCAATAAAATGTTAAACCAAAGGAAAAACAAACTGGATTAAAGAAGAGAAAACGTGGTGAAAGAGCATGAAACAAAAGCTGTTGGAGCTGAAGGAGCAGGAAACAAAATGAGATTTGGGGGCTATCGGACTGAAGTGGGAACAGGCGAAGAGCTTTGAGAAATCTATTTGCGATAGAGGCGTATGGGTATAATCCAGTGTTGGTCACAGCGTCAAATGTCAATCAAGTCACCTAAGCAGGTGAGGACTTACATATTCTATGTAAAGAAGAAAGTTTCTTTTCAACTCCAACTGTTATAGCCTAGAGTAAATGCAGATCCAGTTGGCCAGATCTTTAGATCTTTCAAATGCAGCTTGCTGCTGCTGCTGCTGCTGCTGCTGCTTCTAAGTCACTTCAGTTGTGTCCGATTCTGTGCGACCCCATAGACGGCAGTCCACCAGGCTCCCCCGTCCCTGGGATTCTCCAGGCAAGAACACTGGAGTGGGTTGCCATTTCCTTCTCCAATGCATGAAAGTGAAAAGTGAAAGTAAAGCCGCTCAGTCATGTCCGAGTCGCAGCGACCCTTGGGACTGCAGCCTACCAGGCTCCTCCGTCCATGGGAGTTTCTAGGCAAGAGTACTGGAGTGGGTTACCATTGCCTTCTCCTTCAAATGCAGCTTAGACACTCAGAATTGAAAGAAAATGCTCTTAACCTTAAATATTGACTCTTTTTTACTACTCTGTGAGCCAAATGAAAGATACCTGTTAGTCTGACACAGCCTAAGAATTACCAGTCTGCAATTCTTTGCAATGATAAAGAACACTGGAAGGTTTAAACCTGAAAGTGCTAGCGAACTCAGGTCCCGTAGAAAATCAATACCCAAGAGGCAGTTTTGGGTATTAATAGAAAAGTAGGTTGCTTTTAATCAGAGTGCCAGCAATCTGGAGAGATGGTGGACTCAGCATCCCCTCAAAACCACCTCAGGAAGATTCTGCTTGGCCATGAAGGTTTTTAAAGGGAAAAAGGAGTACAAACTCAGTTAGTCATTGAGAGAGGGGGTTAGAGTTGCTGCCTTCCTCCATGGTGTTTGGACTTCTCGACTTCCTGTGATCTTTCCTTAGATGCTCTCTTGTTCACACAGTTTGTTAGCGAGATTACTGAAGGGGAGTCTGGGGAAGAGATCTGTTCTCTATTAATTACTTATTCTTCATTTCTACTTCTTTGATCTGTGGAAAGAACCAACAGGTTAGGCAAAGTATTGTGCGATCAAAGGATTTGAAAGGTGTGCTGGGCTGGAGATGAGGAGGGCATGGGTGGACTGGGGGTTGGTTTAAGGTTACTGACAAGACAAAAGGAGGCCCCTGAGGAGAGCTCTTTCCTGCCAAAAGCTGCTTATACGACAAGTCCCCACTTGTCAGAATATCGTTCTGTTTCTGTGGGATTATGGGCAAGGGTCCGTCTTCATGCTGACATCGGGCACCTTAGAGAGGACAATAGCAACATGGATCTGTTGCATTTCTTTGTTGACAGTTGTAGTTGCCTGTTTACATGTATGAGCAGAACAAGCCACGATTATTTTGATGTCCACAATGATATAGATGAATAGTAACCATGTTGATCCCATTCTCTTAAGGCCAATTCTTGGAGTTGTGCTAACTATAGCACTGCTCAAGATGGAGCGGCTTATGTCACGGTTGCAGTCTGGTCATCATGCGGTTAGTGTTTTCCCTCTGGTGGCAGTTACAGTATTTATAAAAACAACTCAGGAATGTGCATCAGACCCTGAGTCTGTGGCATGCCTGCTGCTCAGTCGCTCAGCTGCATCCGACTCTTTGTGACCCTTTGGGTTATAGCCCACCAGGCTCTTTTGTCTGTGGGATTTTTTAGGCAAGAATACTGAAGTGGATTGCCGTTTCCTTCTCCAGGGGATCTTCCCGACCCGGGGATTGAACCTGCATCTCCTGTATTGCAGGCGTGTTATTTTCCTGCTGAGCCACTGGGAATCAGGTTGTTGAGTGAGTCTGTGGCTCTATTGATCTAAGCATTAGCTGCTTGAGTTGCTCTTTTGTGGCTCAGGGAGGCTTGGGAGACTTCAGCTTTTTTATAAGCAAAAGGCAGGTACAAGGAGGGGACTTCATACTTGGGCGGGGGTGCCTGCAGGGTTCTGCCCAGTTCCAATCCCCTCTTTTCTTTGATGCTTCTAAGGAGACAAAGGATGAGATGTTTGGATGGCATCATTTACCCAGTGGATGTGAGTGCAAGCAAGCTCTGGGAGATGGTGAAGGACAGGGAAGCCTGGAGTGCTAGAGCCCATGCGGTTACAAAGGGTAGGACAGCAGCAAGTGACTGAACAACAACAAGGGGAGTCTAGCTTAAGAGCAACGCAAAAGAATTGACAAGACTTATACATTTTATTAATTCACATTTGAAAATAAAAGTCATGCAAGAATCCTATGCCAGAGTTTTAAGTTTGGGGTTCCCAGTTGATGGGGATGGAAGACAGCTTCGGGAACAATGAGAATCAATTTATTACATATGGTTTCACTTTCAGTAAGATCCTAGAGGGATAACCTGAAGTTAGTTGGAGATTTTAAACTAATGAATGGGAGATATAAATGTCAAGATTGATTAGGCACTTAATTGATCTCTTGTATAAGCAATATATATTTGAACACATGCCTCTTTCACGTACAGAAATCACCCATGCACAACCTTGTAGTTTTGCATTTGAGAAAAATACCCAGTTGGCTCATTTCCTGAGTATGTATTATTCTGTGTTTACCTATGCAGATATTTGTCCTTTCATGCATGCATAGAGTTTCCAGATTTTACAAATAAAAGTAAAGGATGCTGAGTTAAATTTGGGTTTCAGATAAACAGTAAATAATTTTTTGATTAACTATGTCCCAAATACTGCATGGTACTTACAAAAAAAAATTGAATCTTTTTTTATTTGAAAGCCAAATTTAGCTTGATTGCCTGTATTTTATTTGACAACTCTCCCCATGCGTACATCCAGGTCATCATCTTATTTCTGTTGGATCAGGGCTACAGTCTTGTTACTAATCCCATTCATCTCACTTTGGCCTTCTATAGTTGATTCTGCACACAGTAAGCAGAACATTTTCTTAAAATCTGATTATGTCAGGGCCTTCTTTTAAACGTTTTAGGAGTTTCCCTTTGTACTTAGAATAAAATTCAAACTCCTTACCATGACTCGTAAGGCCCTAAATGATTTGGCCCTTGCCTCCTGTCCAGGGTTATTTTGAATGTACCATGACCTACCCAAACTCTTCTTGACGGTACTATTCTTCCCCTGGGCTAAGTTGAGACCCTTAGAAAGTGAAAATGAAAGTTGCTCAGTTGTGTCCAACTCTTTGCGACCCTGTGGGCTATACAGCCCATGGAATTCTCTAGGCTAGAATACTGGAGTGGGTAGCCTTTCCCTTCTCCAGGGGATCTTCCCAACCCAGGGATAGAACCCAGATCTCTCACATTGCAGGTGGATTCTTTGCCAGCTGAGCCACCAGGGAAGCCCAAGAATACTGGAGTGGGTAGCCTTTTCCCTTCTCCAGGGGGTCTTCCCAACCCAGGGATAGAACCCAGATCTCTCACATTGCAGGTGGATTCTTTGCCAGCTGAGCCACAAGGGAAGCCCAAGAATACTGGAGTGGGTAGCCTATCCCTTCTCCAGCAGATCTTTCCAACCCAGGAATTGAACCGGGGTCTCCTGCATTGCATGCGGATTCTTTACCAACTGAGCTAGCCCCTTTACTCTTCTTTATTTTCTTCAAGACACCCAAACTGGCTTTTGCACTCACTGTTCCCTTGACTTGAAAGCCCTTTCTTTAAAGTTCTGCTTACCTGGATTTCTCTATCATCGTCCAGGTAGTGACTCCAATGGGACCTCCTCAGGGACACCTTCCCTCATCTCTATCTAGCAGAGTTTCTCAATCTTGGTACCAATGACATTTGGGGTTGGATAATTCTTTGTGGAGAGGGGTTGCCCTATGTATCGTAAGATGTTCAGTAGCATCCTTAGCTCTGCCCACTAAAGCTCCTCAGCTGTGACAATTACAAATGTCTTATCCAATGTCCCCAGAGGCAAAACCATCCCTGGTTGAGATCCCCTGACATAACCAATCCCCTCTCAATTGATTTCTATCATATTATCTTATTTTTCCTAACTTTGTAGCACTTATCACTATGCTCTTTTTTCTCTTTGTGTTTATTACTTGTTAATCATCTCTTTCTCTCTCACTAGAAGAGAATCAACGCGTGCAAGATTTGGTTTGCTTTATTCATCACTCCATCCCTATTGTTGAGAACCATGCCTCACACGTGAAGGTGCTCATGAACATTTATAGAATGCATACCTAATAACTTCAAATGACCTTTATCGAAAAGGTAACATGCCCAGGCACTGTTAGGTTCTGGTGGAACAGCAATGAATGGGACATTACTACTGCCTGGTCTCTTGTCTTAGATCCAGTCGTGAACTCCATGCTGTAGGAGATATAGACTCTACAGGCTGCGGGCGTCTGGGATTCAGGTCCAAGGAAGCTAACTGTGTGAGAGTGCCTGGGTCAATTGGTAAGCCCCACACAGCACAGAACTGTCCTGCCCCACTGAGAACATTGGACATGAGAGAAACTCTGGCCTGAGCCATCCCTGGCTCACCAGTAGAAGTGGGGAGAGTGTCATGGGACACCGGCCACGTGGAGGAGAATTGGGAAAGGATTTTCACAAATGAAAGGATGCTCCTGTTCAGCATTTGTGAGAAACGTATCCATCTTCTATAATACAGGAAAGGTGTCAATGTGAAAGTGTGAATATGGAGATTGGAGGATTTTATGAAAATAATGTTTAGATATATTTGTTGTACTCTATCACTTGGGTTAATCTTGCTATTCATCATGGGCTAATTTCTTTACTACCCTTGAAAGTGAAAGTGAAGTCGCTCAGTCGTGTCCGACTGTTTGCGGCCCCATGGGCTGTAGCCTACCAGGCTCCTCTGTCCATGGGATTTTCCAGGCAATAGTCCTGGAGTGGGTTGCCATTTCCTTCTCCAGGGGATCTTCCCAACCCAGGGATCGAACCCGGGTTTCCCGCGTTGTAGACAGACGACTGATAAAAGGGCTTTTTCCTTTCTTCATTGTGTTTGTCTTCTACATTAAACTTTAAAAATGATAGTCTATCATCCTTACTAAGAAGCTCACAAATTGTAAGTATGCAGTAAAGAGCACACGAGCTGCACTCAGACTACCCCTGCCTGACTCAGTCAGTGTTCCCCGCGTTCCTCCAGTGCGGCCACTCTGCTGGTTTCTGTCGTCACGCTGATTTTTGTCAACTTTTGACATTCCCGTAAATGGAACTGCACAGTACCTGCTCTTGTGTTTGCCTTCTTTCCCTCAGCTTTATGCTTTTAACATTCACTCCTGTTGTTTTATAGCAGAGGTTTGTTGATTCCCATCGTCGATTATGCCATTGTATAAATATGTCACAATTTGTTTACTGACTTTATCTCAGTTGTTTTCTTGTTACAAATAGTGCATCTGTGAATGTTTATAGCAGTGTCTTTGTGGGTCTATGCATGCGTTTCTGTTGGGTTTATACCTCGGAGTGGAATTGTTGGTCATAGAGTATGTATATGTTCCGCTGTATTAGATGCAGTCAAACAGTTTTCCAAAGTGGTTAATTCCATTTACGTATATGAGAGTCCCATATGCTCTACATGAGGATAAAATTTTTTCAAAGGCAGTAACTTATAGGATTAGGATATAATGAAAAAATAAAGTATCGCCTTAAGAGAAACACTGCCTACTCTGTAATAATTTTATGCATGCTTGGCATACTTCAGCATTTATAAAAATGATGATCACTTCCTTTTGTGAAATTTTACCCATGGGCCTGCTTGAACCTACTTCAAACCAGATAATCATGGCAAGGATCTACTGAGTCCAGGAAATTAAAATTATTCCCAAAATACGGAGGCTATGGGAATAACTTACTTTGTAAGTGTATAGCATTCCTTTAAGTAAATCATAAAAATCATGGCTGTCTTATATGAAAAGTTTATGAGGTCCCATGAATGCTTGCTTACTGTGCATATGGTGAGAGCTGTGCATTTCAAGTTAAATATAGGAGCAGTTCTGGCTGTAAAGAAGTAGTTTAAGAAATCAAGAGAACTATAAATGGCCATCTGCTCTTCTCCATTTTTATTTGCTGAATTAACCCAGTGAAATATTTTAATGAATAATGGGTTGATATTCCATCTGTTCATTAATTTTTTCAAGCTATACAATAATCCATCATTTTTACTGAGTGGAAACAATTTGCTGCTTTGTAAAAATATTTTTAAAAATAGAGGCAGTGGGTGTAATCAACTTTCCATTAATTTCCAATGCGTTTTAGAGATGGAGCTACTGAGAGCATCTTTGGAGTCAGTGCTTTGGGATGACAAAGCGTGTTGGGTGACGTATACCTTTGTTTTATTAGCTATGTGTGTTTGGGCTTATTTGAAAAGAATATGAAGAGAACTTTTCTCTGTACGGGCAAAGATCACAGAGACATAAATGGCACCAATGATAATAGAACACTTTGGCAAAAAGAGTATAAGGATGAGTTCTTTAAAAATAATGCAAAGCATATGTCACTATCAGAGCAGCTCTTATGGCATTCCAATTCTGTACCCGTGCTATGAATCTAAAGCAAGTGGAACATATGAGTGTGTATATACGTGTGTATGAGCACACACCAATGCACACCTTTAAATTCAAACTTCATTTAAGTATACTTTAAATTCTTTTCTTTCTTTCTTTCTTTTTTTTTTTTTTTTTGCTTTTTATTTCTCTTTAGTTGGCATGGCACATTATATGCTTTCAGGCCATTTAAGGTTCACGTGTCCAGGAGCAGATGTCAGCTTAATGGCATCTTTAATGCCTGCTGTGCCAAGTCCACAAGTGTATTCCCTGAAACAGGATTTGGCCAGAGGGTTCAAGCTGACATTTGGAGAACTGATGGATAAGGGGAGAGACGGGAAGAGCAGGGAAGGGGCTTTAAAGTATTCCAGCATTGATGGGTTTTAAGATTTCTACCTCATTTAGTAAATATTTTCTCTTCTGGTGGTTTCCTAGCTCAGTCAGTTTTAAATAATTTATCAGCAGATTTTTTTAAAAGCCTCCACTCCAGTTCTTATATGTTTTGGGACCTGAGAGTAATCTTTCCTATCAGTGGAGATATATTATTCCCTTTAAAGATAAGGGGTATGTTGTACAGAAGGAATGGAAAATAATTAGTTAACAATGTCCCTGTGGATTATAGGAGCCTCTTCTACATTAATCTTATTTTGAAATAATGACTAAATTCTGAAAAATATAACAATTCACTAATCATCGGGTCTGAAGTAGATGAACCATCTTAGAAGCACACATTTTGATCTCATCATATTTCACTTATAGCTTTTTCCTATTGGACAGAATGAATTAAAGTGATAGCTTTCTAGTTACTCCTTAGGGTTTGTCTAAGAAATATTACCTACTTATATTTTCTGAAGTCTCTTGATCCTCATAAATTGTTCATGTTATCTCCCACAACCAATACTAACCAGAGTATCTAGTAAAATTGAAATGATTCTATCCCAATGCATAAAGTAAATGATATAGTGTACATTTTATTCAAAAGAAGGTTCCATTAAAATTTGAAGACTGGGCAAAAATGAAGCAAAAATAAAATGAGTCAATATTTAAATGGTCCAAAATGAGAAGAAGAGAATTTCTGTTTGGATGACTATGAATATAAAACTGTCTTGACTGCATCAAACTGCAAAGAAAGGATTCTCTGTGGGTTATACCTTGGAGGATTTTTATTTTTTCATTTGCTACGTCCTTGTAAAATTTAGGTTCAAAATAGGAATATGGATGTTTTGAGAACCTGTGGTCACAGAGTTGACAGCGCAAAACGTTTCTATGAGCTGCAAAGCATAAATAATAGATGGGTGTTTATTGACAACAATCCATTAGAATACAAATGCATGTGATGTGCATCTGATAGCTAGCGGAGAACTGAGTGCATCCTGGTGATTGCCCGGACCAGTACTCAGCTGACACTGCCTCCCAATATGTGTTCGTAGATTCTTCTGAAGGCCCTGTCAGACACTGTTCTACATTTTCAAGATCATAGGGACATTTTCTTCAATTAACAAAAGTGGGACTAGAACAGGGGAAAAATCATTATATTCTATGAAAATTTCCCTGTAAATTTAATAGAAACAATTCCATTCAAACATACTTTACTTTGAAATAGACAATAATGTTTCTAATAAAATACATTGATGGAAAATATTCTAGCACAGACAGTAAGGCCTTCTCCTTACATCTTCAGGAAAGCATAGAAGCCCTTTTCCTTTCTCTGTTACACAGCTGTAAGGTAAGCCATATGACAGCAGATTTTATGCTCGCCTTCACCAACACGTCTGTAGTGACAACACAGTGCAGGGCACACAGGCACACAGGTGGGTCTCAGGACACAGACAGTAACATAAAGAAGTAACTCTGGGCATGGATGCTAGCATCTGATACCCTGGGTTCAAACCCCAGCTCCTACAATTAATGGCTTCTGCATCCTTGGGGAAGTGACTTAATCTCTCCAAACTTCAGTCTGTGCCTTTGGGGATAAAATGAACAACCTCCCAGGTTATTATGAGAATTAAGATTTTTGTATATAAAATGTTTGGTTCCACGTGTGGCAGAGTTTGTGGTTAAAAAAATAAAAGATAATTGTCTGCTCTTCCTGCCCCAGCTAGAATTATTTATTTTTAAGCACAAATTTGGGATGGATAATGATGCGTATGCATGAATATAAAAATGCTAGAGAATCTCTCAGGCCATTAGTGGTTTCCAGTGCCCTCAATACGATTTAGTGTATTCAGTTCTCAGAACTATCAGGGACTGACATTATTCCCTTATGAAGCCAATCACTAATAGCTGCTTTATAAGTTAATGCTGGGTTCTTCCTTTGACTTAATTGTGTAGAAAGGAGAATCACACCAGAAACTTGAAATCCCCCTGAGAGTAAAGTATGTTTATCAAAATCCATAAAAATGTTCGATTATGCAATCTGTTCCAATGAAAAAGCCTGTGTTGATTATCATGTTAATTAGAATACCTTCTACTCTACTGAAATGTCCTATACAATCAATGTTTTCCTTCCTCATGTCTCAAAGCGCATAATTTGTAGTTTTTTGAAATGGAAGAGACAGACAGTACCAAATCTTTGTGTTATAGCTGGTTCCCCAGAGAAGCTTGTAGCTGTGCTAAAAAAAGAGAGAGAGAGAGAGAGAGAGAAAGAAAAAATAAAATCTTAAGGCATATTGACTGAACTATATACTTAGATATCATAGAGACATTTTTAACCTTATCATGTAAAACTCAAGGGTATTACACTCATAATCAGCCAAAGAAATGTGTCAGCTTTAAAAACAAAGCAAAAAACCTGAGACACATCAATTCTCCCTTTCTTTTTAAAAATTAGTTTATTTTAATTGGAGGCTAATATTGTGCTGGTTTTTGCCATACATCAACATGAATCAGCCAGGGATGTACATGTGTCCCCTCATTCTGAACCCCCGCCCACCTCCCTCCCCAGCCCAGCCCATCCCATCCCATCCCATCCCTCTGGATTGTTCCAGAGAACCAACTTTGAGTGCCCTGCTTCACGTATCAAACTTGCACTGGACATCTGTTTTACATATGGTAACATGCATGTTTCAATGCTGTTCTCTCATATCTTCCCATCCCTGCCTTCTCCCACATAGTCCAGAAGTCTGTTCTTTATATCTGTCTCTTTTGCTATCTTACACATAGGGATTCTCCCTTTCATTATAACTTTCTTTTCTGTTTCAATTTCTCTGTCAACATTTTATAAGTGAAGAAAAATTTTAAATAAATCTTTATTTGAAGGAATGAAAAATAACAAAATTACAAAAATAACATGTTTTAAAGAGAACACTTGGTTGTTTTATATCAAAGGTATTTGAAGAGATATATGTTAGTTTTATTTTGGTATAAATGTGTTTGTTTAATACAAGGAGTATGTTAAGAACTATAGATCTACTGACATAAATAAGATATGATCTCTACCTGCAAAGAGCTTTCAGTCTGTTTGATGAGACAACTATGTAAAATAATTTAAGATAAAATGGAGTATGTGTGACAAAAGTACAAAGCCTAAAGTCTCCTGCCAAGGCTGCATCAGAGAATTGGAAATCCAAGTTAATCACTTGGATTTAGTGATCTTTTCCTAAGCGCGCAAGAGGAAGAAATGCATCCAGGGAAAAGAACATCATGAAAAAGTCATCCTGTCATGAAGGCTTGGGGACCAGCAAAAGGGTGAAGCTTGGCTGGAGCAGAAACAGCATGGACCAACTGGGTATAGTGTCAACAGAACCTCGAATAGAAGATCCGGGAGCTGAATTTACTTTGCAAAGTAAGCAGGGCTCACTGAGGATTTCTGGAAAGGACGATGACCTGATATATGATGAATAAAACTTTCTCTTGGTTTGCACATCTCAACTGATGGCAGCTTTATCACTGCAGAACCTTGGAGCCAAACCTCGGGAATCATCCTGGATTCCTCTCGCTCACCTTCCATCCCTTGGTCAGGAAACTGAGAACTAACCTAGGCCACATGTCATGTTCCCCTCCGTCTTCAACAAAGATACATCATCTCTCACCTAGACTGTTGTTTCTTCACTGACCTTTCTATTCTCTCTCTTGGCTCACACCTTAGAGTCTTCTCCACACAAGCGGCCATGGTGATTCTTTTATCACAAAAATCCAGTAGCATGACCCTTCTGCTCTAAATCCTCCTGTGGTTTCTCATTAAAATGCACAGTCCTTCCTGTGAGCTACAAGGCCCTGCGGGGTCCCTCTCTCCGTTCCTGCTCTGACCTGGCCCCTGGCCATTCTCCTCCTCCCTGGCTTTGCTTCAGCACCTCGCCTTAATCTCCCTGTGGTTCTGTCAATGCACCAAGCTGTCTCCCTCCTCAGAGCCTGTTCACCTGGTTCCTCTGCCTGTGACAGTCTCCCAAGATTTCCAGAGTTCCTTCCTCCCTGATTAAGGTTTCTGCTCAGAAGTCACATTATCAGAGAGGCGTTCTGGGGGAGACCACCTTGTGTGAAAGAAAGACCACCCCCAGCCTCTCTTCCCTCGCCGTTCTTAGTATCTTCATGGCAGTCATCTACACAACCAATTACCTACGGATGTGTTTTGTGTCTGTCTCCTTTTGGTAGAATTAAGCACGTTGAAATGTCATCAAGCGTTTATTTATATCATACATTCCAGGTGTTCTTTAAAGAACTTTGCAAGTATTAACTCAGTGAATACTCATAACCACCCATGACATAGGGAATATTATTCCCATTTTATAGACTAGGAAATCGCAACCCAGAGAGATTAAGTAATTTACAAAAGATGTCACAGCTTGTATGTGGTAGAGTGTGAGCCTAAACCCAGGTTGTCTTCCTCACCACTACTAAGTCGTGCTGTCCTTTGAAAGCAGGGGACTTGTGTTCATTGTTGCATTGCTTCCCCAGCACTAGGATGTGACCTGGTTCACTATTTAGTGGAGAAATAAACTTTGACCGTGTTACTTTGAAAGTTTGTTTTTATTCAGTCATCATGTACTGTTTCTTTTGAGAATATCACTTAGCTTTCCTTCTTTGTGCTTTCTGCATTTTTTTGTCTGCCTGCATGATGCCATTTTCTATTAAAACAGTTATTGTAAACTCAGCAGTAAATACTAAATATTAAATACTTGACTGATTTTTTTATGGTCATGTGCTGAGTTGAGCAAATTAATCAAAAGAGTGCTTGTCTCAAAAACTTCCTCTTTTTAATTGCGCTGCGGGAAGTAACCGATAAAAAGATATTTGATGAGACAGGTTAGCTTTATCAAACTGAGTGAGCTTATTTGATCATCAGAAGTGCCATGCACTGCGCTGTACTGCAAGTACACAGGCCTGTAAGGGACCCCTACGTCTTTGGAGTTCAGAGTCTAGGAGACGAAGATAGACTAGGAAGTACAAAGATTATTACTAGGGGGCAGCAGGAACATAGAGCTATGTGTTTGGAGAACTGGGTAAAGCCAGAGAGACGACAGGAAAGGCTTGATAGAGGAGAGGCAGTTAGTTGTGTTAAGAGGTTAGTGAGTATTTGCAAAGCTGACTTGGGGCTGGGAGTCAAGCTGGAAGGGGCTTTTGGCGATGGTGGTGGGTTACAGGCTTTCTTCAGTTCAGTTCAGTCGCTCAGTCATGTCCGACTCTTTGCGACCCCATGGACTGCAGCACACCAGGCCTCCCTGTCCATCACCAACTCCCAGAGTTTCTGCAGTAACTCTGCAGAAAAAAGCAGTAAAAAAGCAGCATGAAGAACAGAAGCTTTCTATGTTATGAATCTTTGTTCAAGTTGGTCTTTCACGGGGAAAAAAGTCTCTTAATTTGTGAGAATCCAATTTCTTATGAGCTCTATAAATAGTTTTAAGACTACTGCAGGCTCAGAACTGCCTTATGTATGAAAGTTGCTGACAGGAAATAATGTTATCATTTTATAGGCAGTTGAAAATATATTTCCTTTTAATTATGAAAATCTGGAATTAATGGTTTTATTTTAACTTCTTCCCCTTAGAATTGACAGTTTGTTACAGTTTTACAAAGCAATCAGATTTTACAAATACTGGTTAAATTTTTGCTGAGTTACAGGTTTGTTTCTATCTCAGATACATTTTTGTAATAAGATTATTCTTAACATTTGTTTATAATATATCTTTAAAATGCATCCAATCATTTTATTTGGGGGGACAATTTGACACAGATATGTTGTGGTACCCCATACATCTTTGGCTAGACATCTAGGTTTTCCTGTACAAAAGTTTCTCAGAACAATATCTTAGGTTTTATGATCTTGAAAATTCTTTATCGTATTTGTATCATGCTTTATGGTAGACAAAGCCTGTTACTTGATCACTTTACTTCTATTATATTAGTTGATCCTAGTTCTGTTCTGAGATAAAGCGTCAGATAAAGCGTAGCTGGTTCAGAATTCTGTATGCAGATTCCTGCTTCTCTTGTTACTGGCTCTTCAAAATGCAGTGCACTCAAATCGCTGTTGAGAGCATGTAATTCCAAAGAAGGTGCCAGGGCTCCGTGAGGGTCATTGATCAAGTGCCACAGAGAGAACCACGTCAATGACCAGTGAGTCATGTGATGAGGGTTTCAATCAAGCTGGGCTCTTTCATCACCCGCATGTAGACACTGGACGCAGCAGTAGACTCTCCTGGGTCTCCGTTAATCACACCTGAAGATGTTTCCAAAGCGGAGAGACTAAATCATGTCCGAGGTCTTCTCCTAGTTTAGAGTTCGGAGACTTGCTGTGAATTTGAAAGTAAAAGCAGCAGGATAAACGCAACCATTAGAGGAATCGGTTACAAGATTTTGGTGAAGCATGGTCTTAAGACCTTGTGACACCTGTGAAGTGCATTTGGACATGTTGTCTTAGGCATCCTGCAAATGGGCAGCACCTCTTCAGATAGAATGTACTGGAAACTGGTTTCCTATTGGCCTTGGCACCTTTTGATATATGTGCCCTGAAGTTTACTTGGTAAGGCAGTCACATTGTTCAAGTGATCTGCTTCTAATAGGAATTTTTATTTCCCTAATTTTACTGTAGAGCTTTTCTGCTAACAGTGTTAGGAGAGGGTTATTTTCAGATATTGTAGATTAATGGAAACACAGTTGATACTGGTGAGGAAAAAGTGACTTTTTTGTTCTGAGGTTGTTTTTTTTAATTATTATTTTGCTAAAGTGTATTTTTTAAACCATCTGCCTATGAAAGGTAGAGTGAAAAATAAATTTATAGAAGTCATTTCTGGAAAAGAAGAGTGGTATTAAATGTTGATATTATAGAACATATATTTATTTTCTTAGGAAATCGCTTGTATGTGAAGGTATCTGTATCCCATAATAATTGTTGGGAATTCATTGCTTTCTTGTACACTGATCTATAAACTAGATAATTGACAGGAGGTCAGAACTAAGATTTATTGCCAGTGGTGGTACATTTTCTAAAACAAGGCAGAACTTTCTTTTTTAAATTTTATTATCAGTTCCCCAGAAAATCATTGGTTCTTTTCCTGAAAATCTGTGGTCCTATTTGGAAAAACTAAATTTCCTCTCATTCTAAGCCTTGTCACTAATTCCTACGTTTTAAACAATTCCTATGTGAACACCAATGCACACAAACCCTGCTCAAGAACCTTGCTTCCAGAAGCAAAAAATATTATAACGAGGGACCCATATTCACATTCTTTCTTAGAAATTAGTCTTTTTTCTTTTTCCAATATAAAGATCACTATGTGGGAAAACAATGGATCTCTGACCATGTATTCCTTTAGGTTGCACACCTATCAGAAGAAAAATTCTATTAACCCAAAGTTCAGATTATGTTTCTTTCTCTGAGATGACTTACTGGATAGTTATATTAATTCTATTTCCTTTCTTCAGATACAATAGAATGATGATAATGTCATTGGCTAATTCTTTGAATCGCTATCTTACTAATTTGTGTAACCCTGGCACTTAATATATTGCTGAAAAAACAAAGAGTTGCATAGGCTTCCAACCAAAGAGCAAATACCCACTATGTTTACTACAGAATAATCCATGAGATACTTACTAATGGCAAAAGTACTACCTCTTCTCTCCATAAACATATTCAAGAGTTATTAAGAGTTCAGAGTCGACTAAAGTCTTTTGAACCTTGATATACTTAGTGCTGGCATCTTAAACTAATTTATGGATGTGACTTTTGTAGTATGTCATAGAGATAATTTGTCTACAATCATTTCATAAGCATCTCTGAATAGCTTTCATGTAATAAAAGTTCATCATTATTATATTGAATCTCACTTAAATACAGAATGAAGTTGTACTGTATAGTAGAATGCATTTAAATACCTTGATTAAACCCTACTAACTCAATTTCAAATGACATTTCATGCCCTAGGTCTCTTAGTTATTTTTCCCTCTACCTGGTGATTCTCCTTCCTTGGTTTCTCACCATATTCATTGATTCTATTCTTCTATTAACTTACAGAAAAATTAGGGTACTTATGTGGGTTTACATTAACTACAGTTACTTAGCAATTTTAAATTGGGCTAAAGTAACAGTGAAAGTGAAGTCGCTCAGTCGTGCCAGACTCTTAGCGACCCCATTGCCTGCAGCCTACCAGGCTCCTTCGTCCACGGGATTTTCCAGGCAACAGTACTGGAGTGGGTTGCCATTGCCTTCTCCAAAATTAGGCTATCAGTTCAGTTCAGTTCAGTCACTCAGTCATGTCCAACTCTTTGCGACCCCATGAACCGCAGCATGCAAGGCCTCCCTGTCCATCACCAACTCCAGGAGTTCACCCAAACCCACGTCCATTGAGTCGGTGATGCCATCCAGCCATCTCATCCTCTGTCGTCCCCTTCTCTTGCCCCTAGTCCCTCCCAGCATCAGAGTCTTTTCCACCGAGTCAACTCTTCGCATGAGGTGGCCAAAGTACTGGAGTTGCAGCTTCAGCATCAGTCCTTCCAAAGAACACCCAGGACTGATCTCCTTTAGAATGGACTGGTTGGACCTCCTTGCAGTCCAAGGGACTCTCAAGAGTCTTCTCCAACACCACAGTTCAAACGCATCAATTAGGCTAATTTAAATATATTGAGTTTACCATTGTTGAATTGCATTTTAATAATGCCTCTTCTTCCAACCTAATTCTTCAGTAATTTTTTTCTTCTCAGCATTCTTTGGATTCTAACTATTGTCAATCCAGCCCAACTCTTACACAAAGGGATGGGTTTAGCTTCATTTTAGCTGAGCTGATTAAAGTACCCTTGAGCCATAGTAATTGTGGTTTCACTGGGGAAAGGCAACAGATGGACAGAGTGTTGGGATTGACTTAGTTTCTCTAGGTCAGTGGCTAAATGTGTGGTGCTGGAGTAGTAGTCTCAGTGTCACCTGGGAAATTCGCAGACCCCATCCAGAACTATGGAATGAGAAACCCTGGAGGCGAGGTCCACAGTCTGTGGCTTCACAAGCCCTCTAGGTGTCTCTGATTCATACTCAAGCCTTAAACTCCATCTCAGGGAACTCCAGATCACACACCCCAAACCTCAATCAACTTAAAACTGAAATGCAACAGTATGCATGGATTTCAAGGGAGACAAACTTGAGCTTGCATCTCAACGAAAAGATTTCTAACTCAGTCCTCTGGGGCAACCCATCTGAACCTCAGCTTCCTAGTCTGAAGAGTAATGCCGATCTTTCTGGACTTGTGTGAGGATCAGAAATGATATGGAAAAAGTACGATCCAGGAATACTTTGACCTTGTCGCTAATGAGGCTGAAGTGTCTGGCCTTCACTTGTACAGTTCAGTTCAGTTCAGTCGTTCAGTTGTGTCCGACTCTTTGTGACCCCATGAATCACAGCATGCCAGGCTTCCCTGTCCGTCACCAACTCGCAGAGTTCACTCACACTTACGTCCATCGAGTCCGTGATGCCATCCAGCCATCTCATCCTCTGTCGTCCCCTTCTCCTCCTGCCCCCAATCCCTCCCAGCATCAGAGTCTTTTCCAGTGAGTCAATTCTTCCCATGAGGTGGCCAAAGTACTGGAGCTTCAGCTTCAGCATCATTCCTTCCAAAGAAATCCCAGGGTTGATCTCCTTCAAAATGGACTGGTTGGATCTCCTTGCAGTCCAAGGGACTCTCAAGAGTCTTTTCCAACACCACAGTTCAAAAGCATCAATTCTTCGGCGCTCAGCCTTCTTCACAGTCCAACTCTCACATCCATACATGACCACGGGAAAAACCATAGCTGTAACTAGACGGACCTTAGTCGGCAAAGTAATGTCTCTGCTTTTGAATATACTATCTAGGTTGGTCATAACTTTCCTTTCAAGGAGTAAGCGTCTTTTAATTTCATGGCTGTAGTCACCATCTGCAGTGATTTTGGAGCCCAAAAAGGACCTACTAAATAATATTAAGTTTTTAAATTTGTATTTCTTTTTTAAAAGGAGAACTTCTAAGTGAATCAGCTTCAAGCCACAAACCCTCCTGGCAAAGGGCAATGCTTGGAATGTGCCAGGGGCATAATGGATGTCAGTTATTTGGGGATTGAGTCTAGTTACTATTTCTGCCACTTTCTGTCATTTGCATTTGAGTTCTGAATTGTATTCTAGATTGACTTGTCAGCCTAGCACCTAAGGCAGGTTATGGTGCGTGGTGCGCCTTTCTGGATGACGATGAGGCTGAAATGTATTTAGGAAACTTCAGTGCCAAGGAGTATGATCTCTCCCAGAGCAAGAGTCTGCTTGCTTGTCAGACCCAGTAAAGATCCCAGCCTCTCTGCTTACATTTATCTAATGCATCACAAACCAAGTGTATGGAGAGTTGAATTTAAGATAAAACTCTTTTTAAACCAACAGAAAGTTGCTTAAGATTCAAATGACAGTTCTCTGAAAGTCAGCTTGTATTCTTTGCCCTCTCTTTGATGATGATTATAGTAATTGAACAGAATATAGTCTTCTCCATTGAAGTGTACGAATGTAGACACTTAAGGTTATATTTCCAAAGTAGCATGTATAGACTTAGCCATGTGTCTCTTCTTAATACCAATGATGTCTTTTAAGGAGGTACTTTTGCTCACTGGCTAGAAAATGTACCCCATGACGTTGAAGCAAGTATCCTTCAGCATCACCAGTTATCGCATTTCTATATGACTTCTTCTCAATTAATTTCATTCCAGAATGCAGAGTTTTCTGAGCAGTGATTTTTTTGTTTTGGTTTAATGATAGGAGTACTAGCGGTTTCAGTATTTATCAAGTGATGACTGGATCTTTTTGGTTGAAGGGTTGGTTAGGAAAATGACTGTCAAGCTCACTCTCCACCATAGTAACCGAATTTTAATACCTTCTGGGGATACAGACATTTATATAATCTAACTCTATGGCACTGAGGTACAGTGTATGTAGTGTATTTATGATTGAACAGAAAGTTTCAAACAGCAGCCTGTGAAATTGGATTTTAGATGTAATGTACCATAAATAAGTGCTATAAAGATTGCCTTTAATGCTATAAATCAGATTTTATTGGTTTCAGCTATCTCATTCTGGTTATTGTATTACCCACAAAATCAGAGGAAATCAAAGAGCTGGAATATTTTTTATTTTAATATCCCATATTCTACAGTAATGGCACATGCACCCTTACAGCTTCCTTTTGGGGGAGGTTGGACAAAGTTGACAGGTGGCAGGCCCTGGCAACTTATCAGTGGCAGGATCAGTATAAACAACCAAACTTCGGGACTTGAAACCTTTTCAAATTTCCTGTCTGTGAAATATACAAGGTAGGCGAATTGGCAGATCTCTTTCCTTTCTGAGATGCTGGTTGTCATGTTTTTGTGCAAGGCTGACACCTGTAGAGATTGGCAGGTGAGGTGTGCCTTGCACCTTCTGCAAAGTTGATGGAGTTTGGTGATGACGGTTTTCCATTGCGGAGAGAGGGTATCCATGCATGACCTATCTGAGTTATTTAAAATGTATGGCAAAACCAATACAGTATTGTAAAGTAAAATAAAGTAAAAAAGAAATACATTTATCAAGAAAAATAAGCAAATTAAAAAAAAGCCCCAAACTGTTGCTATAAAACAAAGTTGTGTCCTCATATAATCTTTCAGTGTTCAATTTAGAATCAACACTCTCTTCTCACACACACACACACACACACACACACACGCATACACACACTTTATGATGCTTTTTATTCAGTATGCTTTTAGCCAAGAAAATCAACATATTTGGCATTAAAAATTGCTTAGAAAAGCATACACATGGACTGGGAGAGCCCAGGAGGCTGCAGTAATCTAAAGCTGAACTAGTTAGGGGTAGAGCAGTTTTCAAGCTATTAAAACTGCAGTTGTGCTTGGGTTTTGTACAGTTTTCCTCCATGTTTACTCACATAAATGCTCTGAGTTTGAGACACTCATAACAGCCTTCCAAGGCTTTGTGGGGATGACCTTCATTGTTCAAGGTTGAAGCCATAGGACCTAAAGAAGGCAAGAGAGATAGCAGAGGTTTCTTGAAACACAGGCTGCCAGGGAGCTACATCAATGTGATGCTTCACTTTTTAAATTTATTTTTACTGAGGTATTATACCAGATGTGTTCTCCTTAGTTCCCTCACCTGAAAAATAACCATCTTTAGCAATCAGAGAAAATATACCAAAACGTTGTTTTTTGCCTTGATTACCAAGAAATCTTATTCCCACAAATGCTGGAGTTATCTCGAGCCTACTGGAGATAAAAGCCATATAGAACATAAACACTGCTAATCTTATGTCGATCCAAGTTCAGCAAATTTTTTTTCTCCCCCAAATAGGAAATCTTGTTGATACCACCTTTCCTCCTTTCCTTGCTGTGAACTAAGCTGGAAGAGCTAAGGGGATTATGCTGATCAGGGCTTGACATTTATGACTGCCAGTTCACTGCTGCAAATACAGCCCAGAAGCTCAGCCTGAGACCTGGGAGACAGTTGGATCCCAGAGTGTGTTTTGGCACTTGTTTTAGGCAGAACCCAGTTTTCTGGGAACCCCGTGGGCTGCCAGCATGGAACAAGGAACTGTCCCTGACTGGAAGGGTACGTGCAGTGGCAACCAGAAGAAAGGTGGCTTTTTTCCCCCCTTTTAGCATTTCTGCCATTCATTCCATGTTCTTAATGGAACACAAACGAAGTTCTTTCTCTCTCTTCGAGGCTACCCTTCTCCAGGAATCTATCATCAATGCAATCTCTCTCTAGTTTCAATCGAACCAAATGATTCTAACTAGCGTTTACCTCTTTTCTGTTCCTCTCTCCATGCCTCTCTTTAGCCAAATGCTAAAAATATAATTTAAGATTTTGGTTTCTTTGGTTTGTTTACTCTGCCTCCTGTCTTGCTTAATCAGCCTAAGGTCACCAGAAATGGCCTTTTATTCAGCAGAGTCAGGTATATTGCACCATTCCAATGAGGGAGACTGCATTCCAGGGAAACTGTGGGATATCACACCTAACAAAGGAAAAGATAGAGGTTATTATGGGATTTTGAGGGATAATGGAATTTAGGCTAAACTTAAATAAAGAAGTATTTGGATAGGCTCAGAGGAAAGCAGGGCTGTGTGCAAAGGCTTTAATATCAAGTCTGGACTGTGAAGTGGATCTAAGGTCCTGTTTCCTTGGAAACGACAAAGTTAAGATAGATGTGAGATGTTGTGTCCAGAAACCCCTTATTTGAAGGTCTGCACTTGGTTGGAAATTGAGGCTGCCTCTCTGTCAGAGGGGCTTAGATCCTCTAGGCAAGAGTGGGGTGTTTTGTTTTTGCTGATATAATTTTCAACAAAGTTTTTGAGAGTTAGTGATTTTAGAAACCAAAGCATCTTAGTGAGTTAAAATAGCAGTAGTCACTCAAAGAAAAGGACTTTTATGATACTTAACAGCTGCATTATGGCCAGGGGGAGAAGTATTGTTTTGTGTTAACTATTATTCTGGATGTTTAATGGCCAGTTACTTTTTTTAAACTTTCTTAGTCTAATTTTAATTTTCTTATTTCTAATATCAGGAAACCTTAACTTGCAAAGGACAAAATACTTGACATAAATGAGGTTAAATAATTAAGAGATGTGTAGGTTAACAACATAAAAGCTGAGATATGGAAAGGGTTTCAGGCAAGGTTTGATCAAGTGTCTTTCAAAAATCACAAAATATCTTATTTCTCTCTCTTGTCTTCCCAGGAGTCTCTATATTGTCTGCTTTGCCCACATCTTAAATATATAGCTCTTTTGGAACTCATAATGAATACATGTTGGCCATCATAGTGTGTCTTTCATGACTCTTTCGTATTTTATACTTTTTTTCAGTCCTGCTTTCTTAACAATTTTATTACCTCTATATTTTAGTTCACTGATTCTGTCTTCATCTGGGTCTTATTTAGCTGTTAATCTGTCTTTTGGGTTTTATATTTCAATTATTTTATTCCTGGAAATTCCAGGTAGTAATTTTTCAAGTCTCTCTGGCTTTGTGACAGGGCTCATAATTTTCAGATATTTTTAATTTCTTTTTATGTCCTCAATAATTTAAACTATACTTAATTTTTATTTTATGTCTCATAGTTCTATTATCTGAAATCTGTTTTTAGACATCTGTTTCTACTTGTCTATTGGCTTTCACATGATGAATTTTAGGGGGATTATTTGACCATTTTGGGTGGTGAACTTATTTTTCTTAGGGCTTTATTCATTAGAGTCTCATGCAGTCTGGGTGGGGCATTACGGTGAAAAGAGGAAGCAGGAATCTCAGGAATATTACTGGCAAGAATATTTTATGTTAAATTTTCAGATTGTAGGTTCTTGTATTATGCTGTAATAAAGATTGCTACTCCAAATCTATGTGAGAACATATTTGTGAGTATATGTTCTTGGGGGAAACTTTTATAAACTCTGTATAAACTTTTATTCACCAGTATATCACCCTGTGCTACTGAGATGTTTTATATGTCTAAAATTGTTATGCCTAACTGATAAGTTAAACTTTTTATCATTAGGATAAAAAGGACCATTTATCCCTGCACATACTTTTTTCACCTTAACTTCTACCCACTTTGTGATATTTTCGGTTAGTATTTGACATAAATGATCCTTTTCCAACTTTTAAAAATGTCTAGATGTGGATATATTTTTATTTAATTTGCTCAGAAATTTTTGAGTTTTATTGGCATGAATTTAGTGTCTTTCATAATTGTTGAGAATATTAGTTATTATATTTCTCAATAGTTCCTTCTCCCAATTTTATTCAGTAGTTCCTATGAAACTCCATTTAGATGCAGCTGTGATCGTTTCAATATTTTTTACCCAAAATATTTTTTTCTCTTGATTGGTTACTTCAGATTTATCTTTAAGTTTATTATTTCTCTCTTCAATGCTAATTTATCTTACTGAGTTTTAGATTTCATTAAAAATATTGATATATCCAATGTATTCTTTTAAACAGTCATTTGTTTTTAAAAATGTCTTATTTTTCATGTTTTTGAGTCTTTCATTTCTTAGATGATAGTGAACATAATTCTTTTATATTGATAATATTAAGTGTCCAATGTCTGAAATCTTTGTATTGACAGATGATCCTGCCATCTCACATTCTTGGTGTGCTTCTTGTGTGTGGTGATCTCTTTTATTGTGATTGCCTTGTTTTTCTTAGAATTATCAGTGAAGACTATTAGAGCTCCAACTTGATGTTGAGTTCCTCTAGAGAAGATGTCCAAGCTTACTATCAATGGTTTATCAATACATACAGAAAGTATGAGCATGGGTCACAAATTCCACAGTGTCTATAAGGACTGCCTTTTGATTACTAATTCTCAGGGGGATTTTTTCCTCATACCTAGTGTCCAGTTATGACAGGTACCGTCATGTAAGTTTCATGTTGTTTGTTTGTTTGGTTTTTTTTTTTTTAAGTTAAACCAACAGGTTGTTTTATTTCAATCTTGTGACTCCCATTAACATGTTTCAAGGAGTTTTAGAAAAAGAAAGGGGAGAGAAATTCCCCCAAATGGAAGAAATTATTTTCTTAATAATTATGTTCTATATAATTTTATTTGCTTGAGTTATTAACATTTGTTTAACATTTACCCTGATTACTTAGACACAATTAATGATGATTATATTTTATTTTAATATTTTCTCTTTCATTTTACTCATTCACTCTGGAATCTCAGCTTTATTTAGAACTCTATTAAGTTTCTGACTCTGAGAAGACCCTTACTCTTATCTCTTACCTGCTATGCCCTGACAATCTATCCTAAAAGTGAGTCAAGGTCCCAGGATTTGGCCTATACCCTTATAGGACAGTCAAGGTTTTGATGGTGTCTTACTTCTCTGGGGTCCGGCTTTTACTTCATTTTGGAGACTTGATTCATCGGGAATTTCTTTATTACTCACGACTTCCAGTAAAGTGTTACTCACTTCGTTGTGTCCAGCTCTTTGCAACCCCATGGACTGTAGCCCTACCAGGCTGCTCTGTCCATGGAATTCTCCAAGCAAGAATACTGAAGTGGGTTGCCATTCCCTTCTCCAGGGGATCTTCCCAATGCAGGGACCAAACCTGGGTCTCCTGCATTGCAGGCAGATTCTTTACCATCTGAGCCACCAGGGAAGCCCCATGACTTCCAAGATGGCTTTGAAAAGCTATACTTTAAAAATGACTTTTTTCATTCGTTTTGGGAACTTTCAAAGGGAAACAGAAAATTTAGCCTACCATATACTTTTAGAAATGGGAAGTCCTCTCTAGATGGGCTTTAAAAAAAAAAAATGTGCCCATTGGAATAGGCATGTGAATGAAATTCATGTTATTGGGTTTTACACTTTTTTATAAATGCAGCTCTAATTATAACCATTATAATTAGAAATCAATGGTTTTCAGTTACTCTTAAATGTAAATTCAAGGCAGAGACATTTGGAATGTGAGAGTGCAAATGCAGATGAGATAGGGCTTGCTGTTAATTTCCTACAGGAATTAATGGTCTACAGAACTGGGTTGTAATCCAGTGAACTGTGAAGTGGAGGTAATATTTCAGGCAACCCCTTTAGTTTCAAGGGCAGGGTCAGGCATGTACAGAACAGCTCATCTTTTCTCAAGTATTTCTTCAGAGTGTCTTTTTTCTAATGCAGATTACAAACCTTTCCCTTCCTTTGTGCTTGGGTGTCATTTTTCAATTCCTCTCTATTTCCAAAAATAAAAGTTTAGCATCCCATGACCCTGTTTAGATCAAAGAACATAGCAATAATAAATTTTTTGTCATGAAATGACAGTTATGAATGCTATAAATTTCATTCTCAAAATACTGATAACATTAGACACTGATTTTGTCCAACAGTCTTAAATTTAATGAGGTAAATAAGAAAGTTCTAAGAGTAAAAAATATTATTTATTTGTAAAAAGAAATAGCTACTTATTCCATTTTTCTTTTTCTCTGCATCAACCCTTACTACCAGTAATTCTATTGGGAGATTTTGTTATCATTATGGACTGGTTTTCATCTCCAGTCTTTAACATCTTAGTTATCTATTGATATCCCAGACATGTTGCAGAGTTCCTAATACACAATTAACGTTAGTATTCTTGGGTTGTTCGTTGTATTTCTTAAACATCAACTCAAGGTTTTTTTCTAGATATATCCAGATAATATTGCAAACTTCTCAAAGAGCCAATTAATTGTAATTTGCATTGGTAGAGATGTCACATATTTCTTAAACATCTCTAGCAATGATAGGATGTCAGAATCAGTTCTTTGCTTATGAAAATCTCCTTGAAACAAAACCAGGGAACTCTGCATGCCCAAGCAGAGTGGGAAGGACTGCCATTTTAAATCCCATGGAGACATATCTGAAAATCCATGCAAGTTAGAGCTCAGGTTTATTAAGATAGAAGTGAGGGACTGCTCCATTGATTGGACCTAATTGAGAGTTCATTAAATTATAGAATATCAACTAGTGGAAAATTATTTCTTTAGGGCCTCAGAATATCAGTAAAACTTTGGGGTCTCAGAATATCATCTAGTAAAACTTCAAATGCACTTTGTTTTCTGCAACTTGATTTTTTAAAATAACCCTTGCAAAGCAATTCCAAAGCACCACCTTTGGAAACACCAGGGAAATTAGGTGATCGTGAAGATGCTTAAATTTATGGTGTCAGCGAAAGAAGAGGGCCTCCTTGATTTTGCCATTTAGTCAGCGCCCAGCGAGCTCTGAGAATAGTATATAACATAAAGAGGATTTCTGCCCTTAGCAGCTTCCATACTGAAAGCGAATCACTGTTTTGCAGCAGCAATACCATTTCTTTTTATTGTTAGTGTTGGTGGTGGAACTTTGATGGTTCAGGCTGTACACTACACTAAGGATTAAGGAAAGCATTGCCTCTGTCCATATGGTGCCTCATGTGAGTACACCAGGCAAGACATTAGTAGACGTAAAAATCTGCGACTATGTGAAGGCCATGAGCATGTTGACGGTAAAATCAGCCAGGTCATTTATTTGCGTTTCTCTTCTCACTGTGCTGCGAGCCACACTTATAATCAGAGCCTCTTGTAATTCTTTTCTTGCTCCTTCATCTCGCTTTCCTGTCACTCTTGGAACACAGGAAGCTACAAAGTTGGTGGTGTGCCCGCTCCCTGCAGTGCGTCGAAGTATGGAGGAGTGGATTTTGGTACTCTTCGATGAATCAGTCAGCATGGGTGTGCTCATTGGCGGGGACCAGCGTTTCTCAGACTTCCAGAGAGAAAGGCAGGAATATAAAGTGAAGGCAAACACAACACAACAGGGAAAGCAGAAATGAAGAGCAACTGCAGAAAGCAAAATAAATCTCAGCTTGGTTCAGGAACAAACAGCAAACAGTTCTGTTTACTTAAGAATAAAACTTTTCCTCTCAAAGAACTGAATTAGAGACCATCATCTTTGTTGAGTACTTACAGAGTGAATCTAGGATGCTCCGAAGGCATTCGAGAGTGAAGACTCTAGAAAAACTTTTAAGTGGAAGAAAATTTAGAAATCCATTAGTCTATTACCTCAAATTAAGGCAACGGGCTGCTCCAGGAAAGGGCTGGTGTTAAAACTCTGACCCTGTCACATCTAGTTCTCCATGTTTCCAAACATATCTGCTGACCTGTGACCCCAAATGTACATGTAAATGTGCAAGTGGGTCCTATTTGTGACAAGTGATGAAGGGAGCATATCCCTGGATTCTGTATTTTCACCTTAAGACTTGCTTCATCTATCATTATTAATATGCATGGCCAAGGGTATGGAGAAGGAAAGTCAGTAAGAAAAGGCTTGAGATAGAATGACTTGTTTTGTGTCATTAAATCTAATTAAGGATTCATAAAGCTAGAGATTTGGGGTCCTTTGAAAATCAACCTTTACCCAACAAGTTAAGCCTTTTTATATCCTAAAGTCTCTAAAGACTTGGTTTTATCCATTCATTCATTTGTATATTTATTAAACAATATGCATGTGTGTGTCTGCCACAGAGAAGGACTTCAAAGACTTCCTTATTGCCTAAGCTGTTGGACCTCACTCTAAATTGACTTTACCACAGTGGAGAATTGACACTATTCTCTGCCTTTTCGATAAAAGTCTTTACATATTTTGCAAGTCCTGAGGCTCTAAGACCTCACACTCTTTTTGTCTCACATGCAGGTTTCTGAAAATATCTCCTCATCACCTTCAGGGGCACCTGTTCCCCAGATCACCCCCTAAATCATAGTTCCCCCCCTCCCAGATTCTCAGCTGCTGCAGTTCCCTTTGAACAAGAATTCTTCATGGGACATCTCATCTCTTCTCAAGGATAATTTCAGCTCCTTTAAAATTAGGAGTCACATACATTAATCTTAATCCTTGACACTTCTCTGAACTTCAAGCTCGTATATCTCAAGGTCTAACAAGACCATCAAGCTACTCACTTCCTGCCTCTAATCCAACACAATATCCTTCCCATTCTGCCTTGTCAATATTTCTTATGTAGCCTTCCTCTCAGCCCTAATAACACCTCCAATACAGGCTCCCGTGATCTTTCACCAAGACAATTAAAATTGCTTCCCAGTTGAGCTCCCTGTTTTCAGTCTTGCACAAATAAAAGCCAGCCCCTTTATTAAGTTCCCACTTTGAACAGTTTAAAGCACAGATATGAGCCCATTTCCCTTAGAGTTGAAAATTGTCAGTGTCTATCTTTCTCAAAAATAAGATTTAAAAACGTCCTTGGTTACCTGGATACAGCCCACCTCTGCAGTCTTCGTGGCCTGCTGTTCCTAGCCTCCTGCTTGAAATTTGCAGGGCACACTGCTTGGTATTCTGTGCCCTTTTGCCTTTGTTCTTGCTGCTGCCCATGCCTGGAACTCCCCTCTCTACTAATTCTTGACTTAATTCGTATTTATTTTCAGGATGTAGCTCTGGCATAGTCTTCTCCCAGCGGTCTTCTTGATCCTACCAACCAGAATTACGAATCCATCTGCTGTGTTCCCTTTGGCATCTTGGTCAAACCCTATGTCATCTCTAGTTGCCTTGTGCATAAATGTTAGGCTGATGCATCCATGGAACGACTAGACACTAAGTTCCTCAAGGGAAGGACATCCCATCCTTGGGAGGAGGTTTGGTGCCTAGCACAGAGTAGGTGGACAGCAAATGCATCTTGATCTGACTGTGGGACTCTTTGCTCTAGGTCAAAAATATCGGTTGGTTGGGGCCTCCTAGAGGTCTCGTGGTTAAGACTTTGCCTTCCAAGGCAGGGGATGCTGGATCAAATGCTGGTTGGGAAGCTAAGATCCCACATACCTTGTGGCCAAGAAACTAAAACAGAAAAATGGAAGCAATATCATAAATTCAATAAAGATTTTTAAAATACTCCATTAAAAAAATCTTTAAAAATACCCCACAAAACCACAATATTGGCTCTGGCTCAGAGAGCCCACATCAGACAGAACCTAGCAAGTCTCACCCCCACAGAGTAAGACAAAAGATGTACTTGGGGTGTGAAAACTGCCCACTTAACCTGAGGGGGCCAGACTAGAGAGGTGAATCCCAAAATACTTCTCAAATGAGGCAAACCTTGAAGGCTTTTCTTCACTTACCCTCTTCTGCACTTTTACTTCTTCAATTAAGGAAATACAATCCCTCGAAAACCTGACTGAGAGGTGGAGGACCACTTCATCTACAGGTTGATGAAGTCTGAAGCTTTCCCAGAGAGCTGTTCCTTTCATCTGGCTTCTGCAGGTGTGGAAGCCAAGAAGAAAGTACACTTGTGTTTGCCAGGGACTTGCAAAATGTGCTCCTGACTGGTAAAACACAAAAAGCTTTAAAAAGTGAGGAAACTGCAGCAAGCGCTGCCATCTGAGAGGAGCAAGCAGGCTCATGTTTGTGCAGAAACTGGTAGAAAGGCACTTTACCGCATGGTAAGTATGCAGCCCGTAAGAGAACTCAGTGGCACCACTGCCAAATGTCAGTTTCAGAGAAGTGCTTGTACACCTTTGTGACTTTGGATGTAGTTGCCTACATAGAGCTGAGGGGAGAATTTGGCTCAGAGTGAGCCATTTGGCCATGACTGCAGCTCTGAATATGGAGAAAACAGCAGCGTGCCGTTGGAGGTAGGATCCTGGGCATATCAACAGGATTTCTCATCCTATCTCTCGGGCCTCCCTGTGCCTGGAACACAGTGTGTGTCATTTTATTTACTTCTGATGCTTTACGCTGCCAATATCTCAGCAGCCTAGCCCCAAAGGGAAGCTCAGCATATTTTTCTGAGAGTTCTTATTGCTAGAAACTTAGAATGGAGTTGACACAAATCTAATGAAATGAAAGAGCTCTCTTCCTGTCTCCTGAATCCCAGAAAGCAGTGGCATTTGGAAAACTGTGTTCTAAATGAGTTGACAAGAGCAGGAGTTCAACAGAAGCCAGCTATAGATTTATACATATTTGAAGATTTCTGCCCTCCTTCCTCTCTGCTCTTTGAAGACAAGTTGTATTCAGCTTTGGGGAACTTAGTTTAAATAGCATGCATGCACACCTGAGGATTCTCTTTAAAAAAGAAGAAGAGAAAAAGAGAGGTTTTAGAGTCATGTTGGTTATGGACAATAAAGTAAGAAATAAACTAATGAATGAAAGTGGGATTTTTGGTTACCTCTGAGAAATTAGAAGAAAAAAAAAGTTTTGGCAAGGTTTGTGGATTCAAAATTCGCCACAGCTTAATGAATTCAGAGGTCATTATTACAACGACTGTAGCCCTACGTAACTGTGTGTGAATTTGAATTTTGTTCATTGGAGAGGGGCTTGGCTGGTACTGCTTTATATCAGGTATGAAAATATTTAGCTTACCAGATTCCTATGATAAACAATAGTAGGAGCTCTATAAGTGGTCTCTATAAGGAAGATTTATCAATCACCTGATATTTCTTATTTTACATTGTATGAACACAGAAATAGTTCTTGCCAGGATGATAGAGTCAAGAAATTATAACACACATCTGTGAACAAATACAGATTAATTTTCAGGTCTTGAACAAATTCTTTCATTTTTTTTTATCCTCAGTTCTTTCATCTGGAAAATGAGGATGATTACCTAAAAAGCTTATTCTGTCAATTTATTAGAATGACATCATGCCTAAATGCTATGTGAGTAGTTCACACTAATAGTTTATATTTATATTAAGGCAGGACATTTTAAGTATTAATTTTAAGTATTAAAGCAAGGGTTGCAATAGATGATGATAAAGAGCAAGGCCTTAGAAGTTATTATTCGTGGTTGTTGGTTCAAATATTTATTGAATATTCACCAGGTGCCAGGCATTTGCTAGATACTGAATCTTCAGTAGTGAACAAAAATGTGAATCTCCTGCTCTTACAGAGTAAATAGCTTAGGGAAGAAGCAGAATAAACAAGTAAAGAAACAATAGTGCTTTCTTAGAGTCTCTTTCTTTCAAAGGCTGGGTTAAAAATCCCATCTTTGTTTAGTTTCTACATGGTGTTTCCGTGGTAACTGAGAAGGGTGACTTGTAGTGGGTAGACACAGAGACCCTCCTGAGGTTTATAAGACGCTTAGGGTTGTCAGGGAAGGAAGGTTGACTGCAACACTGTCTCCTAGGTGATCGCTCTT
Source organism: Budorcas taxicolor (assembly GCF_023091745.1). Classification (NCBI taxonomy): domain Eukaryota; kingdom Metazoa; phylum Chordata; class Mammalia; order Artiodactyla; family Bovidae; genus Budorcas; species Budorcas taxicolor. Next base: position 74,061,801 of record NC_068921.1, read on the forward strand.
GCGACTTATGAAGTGAACACCTAGTTGTATGGCATCAGTGAGCTAACACTTGTAGCTCAGTTATTCCTTAGCGTGACCAACTACTCGGATTTTCTCAGGACTCAGAGAATTCCCAGTACTTGGGACTATCAGTGTCAACCCTTGGGAAGTCTCAGGCAAACCAGGACAAGTTGTTCACAGTATTTATATTATCTGCTTTTCTATCTTTAGACCCAGAACTATAATTTCACATTATGGAAAGTCCTATGAAGAAAGAAAAGAGGATGCTGTCTGTCAGAGTGAATTCTGATTCACCAACCACTGATTTTTATTTCATTGCATTTTAGTAATAGATATTTAAGATTATTGAGGCTTGCCTTTGGCCTAACATATGACATATCCTGGAGAACGTTCCATGTGCAGTTGAGAATAGTCTTGTACTGAGTAGAGTGTTCAATGAGTATCCGTTGGGTCTAGTTGTTTTATAGTGTCCAGGATTTGCATTTCCTTGCGATCATCTACCGATTGTTTTATCCGTTATTGAAAATGGGTTATTGATATTTCCATCTATTATTATTGAATAGAAATTTTCAATAATATTCAATTTAATTTATTATTGAACTACTGCCTCTCTCTTCAGTTCTGTCAGTTTTTGCTACATGTATTTTGGGACTGTTTTGTTAGATGCAGAGATTGCTGGAGGGCATCACCGAGTCAATGGACATGAGTTTGAGCAAACTCTGGGAGATAGTGAAGGACCGGGAAGCCTGGCGTGCTGCCGTCCACGGTGTCACAGTTGGGCATGACTTAGTGACTGAACAACAACAGCAAGGTCTATAGTGACCATATCTTGTTGATGGATTTACAGATGAGATGGTTAGATGGATGGATGGTTAGATGGCATCACTGACTCGATGCACATGAGCTTAAGCAAACTCTGGGAGGTGGTAAAGGACAGGGAAGACTGCCATGCTGCAGTCCATGGGGTAGTAAGGAGTCGGACTCAACTTAGTAACTGAACAACAACAACAGCCCTTTTATCATTATAAAATGATAATTTTATGAATTATAACAATTTATAAATTTATAAAAATTATAAAAAATTGTAAAAATTTTCCCTAGACTAGGTAATCTCAGTTGGTCTACAACTTCACTCGTCTTTTAATTCTTCTTGCTCAAAACTGCTGTTGAACTCCTGTAGTGAATTTTTCACTTCACTTATTGTACTTTTAATCTCCAGAATGTCTATTTGGATTTTTTTATCATTTCTCTCTTTTTATTAACATACTCTATTTGATGAAACATTATTTCACATTTTTTCCTTTAGATCTTTACACATGTTCCTTTAGTTCCTTGACCATATTTGAAATAACTAATTTAAACTCATTATTGTTAAGTCCTAATGTTTGGCCAGCCTCAGAAACAGTTTTCTATTGATTGTGGGTATGGGCCATCCTTTCTTGTTTCTTTGCATTTCTCCTATTTTTTGTTGAAAACTAAACATTTTGCCTCATATAATATGATGACTCTGGTAATCAGATTCTCCCTCTTCCCCAGGGTTTGTTGCTGTTGCTGTGTGATGTTTATTTAGCGACTTTTCTGAACAAATTCTATAGTGTCTGTATTCTTTTGTGTGTGTAGCCAGGGAAGTCTCTGCTCAATTATCTTAATGGTCAGCTAATGCTTCAACTTATATGCAGAGTACATCATGAGAATCGCTGGGCTGGAAGAAGCACAAGCTGGAATCAAGATTGCCGGAAGAAATATCAATAACCTCAGATATGCAAATGACACCACCCTTATGGCAGAAAGTGAAGAGGAATTAAAAGCCTCTTGATGAAAACGAAAGAAGAGAGTGAAAAAGTTGGCTTAAAGCTCAACATTCAGAAAACGAAGATCATGGCATCTGGTCCCATCACTTCATGGGAAATAGATGGGGAAACAGTGGAAACAGTGTCAGAATTTATTTTTCTGGGCTCCAAAATCACTGCAGATGGTGACTGCAGCCATGAAATTAAAAGACACTTACTCCTTGAAAGGAAAGTTATGACCAACCTAGATAGCATATTGAAAAGCAGAGACATTACTTTGCCAACAAAGGTCCATCTAGTCAAGGCTATGGTTTTTCCAGTGGTCATGTATGGATGTGAGAGTTGGACTGTGAAGAAAGCTGAGCACTGAAGAATTGATGCTTTTAAACTGTGGTGTTGGAGAGGACTCTTGAGAGTCCCTTGAACTGCAAAGAGATCCAACCAGTCCATTTTGAAGGAGATCAGCCCTGGGATTTCTTTGGAAGGAATGATACTAAAGCTGAAACTCCAGTACTTTGGCCACCTCATGCGATGAGTTGACTCATTGGAAAAGACTCTGATGCTGGGAAGGATTGGGGGCGGAAGGAGAAGGGGATGACAGAGGATGAGATGGCTGGATGGCATCACCGACTCGAGTGAACTCCTGGAGTTGGTGATGGACAGGGAGGCCTGGTGTGCTGCGATTCATGGGGTCGCAAAGAGTCAGACACGACTGAGCGACTGAAATGAACTGAACTGAACTGAACACTTCAACAAAGACTTCCTTAAAAGCCTAGAACTGCTTAGTCCTCCAGTCTTTGCCTAGGGCTGTGTGTGTGTGTGTGTGTGTGTGTGTGTGTGTGTACTAGATGACACCTTTAGCACTCAGCTGGGCTGTGGCTTCTTAGCCTCCTGTTTCTGCTTGCACAGAACCTCGGGTCTAACCAGAGGTTAGCATGCTTTAGTCTCTCCTGAGCACAGACAGTCCTGGTCAGATACACAGCCCAACACATGCACATGGGCTTCTAAATTCCCAGGAACATATTAAGGATTTTCAAAGCCTCCTATGGACATCTCATTCTCCATCTTTTCCTTTTAAGCTTTTGTTAACCTATTGTCTCAACTATTAGCCACTGCTTCAGGGAGTTGCACTAACGAATCGCCTCCTATATATATATATATATATATTTTTTTTTTTTTTTAATACCCCTGGGAAAAAGGCTTCTGGCATCAGGTGAGCTTCAAGTTACAACATTTAAAGGCAGCCTTGCAAGTGCAATCTTTTAGGAAACTACAAAACAGATCAAAGAATGGCCAACCCTCTGGAAATGAAGCTTTGAAGATACTCCAATCTTGTTATTCCCCTTCCAAAGGCTGCCAAACTGCTGGCTTTAGCTGTGATTGTGGTTGCTGGTTTTCAAGGGCACTAACATTTTCGGGGTGGGGGTGGGAATAGGGCAATTTAAAGCACTGTAAAGCTCGCTCTTCTTAATGACATTTATCCTTTTTAAAAAATGCCCTATGAATTGCTGCAAGCTTATAGCAAATTTTCAGTTATAAAAATGTCAATTCTGACAATTTTTACCAGTGCTCTCACTGTCTTTATAGAGGAGAGGCTTTTTGGATGTCCTAACCAAAATGTTCATGATGCTACTTCTCACTATTGAAAGACTCAGTTAATGGTGTTTATCGTTCTCAATTAGCTCAACAACCTGATAATATGAATATCATTATATTCCAAATGATTATGAAGCAAAATGTTTGGTGTCTTCCACCTCCTTTGTCTCTACTATTCCCAGTTCACCTGCTGGAAGGGCTCCTCATTCATGTCTGTCCTCAGAAAGGGATTTTATATTAATAAATTATGTCAGGTTAATCGATTATATGGATTTCAGGTCATATATTTTCTCTCCAAAGAAGATGTATACTGAGTCAAACTGTCTTTATTTTTTTAATGGAGTTTGAAGTAGCAGTGTGAAAAGTGGAATTTTGATTTTAAGGCAGGGAAGGCCTTGAGATGCCTGAAAGAGCCTCACGTGAACAGGAGATGTTAGTCTTTTCACTGGGTCTAGTTTGGAGTTCACCATTGCCCATGGGCTTGGTGATCTGCCAGGGCTTGTGTGGGATGATTTAAGGCACTGCCTCAGGGGGTGGTGTGCAAAGACGGGAAGCAGCCTAGAAAGCTGATTGACATTCTTGCTGGGATGTGATGAGGACTGGCTTTATAACATGTGGCTGGCCAACTCCTAATAGGATGTGAAAATCAATAGCAGAAAGCCATGGCTGTACCTTAGGATCAGTAATGTCGTAAGAGCATCTTACTCAAGAAAACAAAATTTTCAAACATCTCGTTTGCTTGTTGATACAGCAAATAGACAAACCGTGTTTCAGAAAAGAAATCCCTGGAATTGATTTCCCTCTGTGGCTCCTTCTGCAGAGATGACATACTATGCTTCCATAAATGACAATCATTTGAAGGATGGTCTCAAAGAAGATTCTGTTTTAGGTAGAGGAAAGATTCTGCCTTATAAGCAGGATCAGTCCTATACCAGATTTACTAACTGCTCAATTCTAATATAGTTGCTTTAGTCACTAGAGATAAAATGTAAAGAGATTCAGAAAACTGAGACCTTTTTTTTTAAGAAAAGAACTGTATTGTTTAATAGGATTCAAGCATCTTTGGCACAGCTGAGCATGGTTTAATACCTCTGTAGCACTTCTCACTGCTGCTAAATACTCTCACTGTGCTTGGGAGAGTAGTATTGCCAAGGTGAAAAATTCAGCACCACCTTAGGTATCAGCTAAGGCCAGCTGTGTTCTTCCTGCCTTTTCTGTCTTCGTTTGTGGTGATTGTTGTTTAGTCGGTTGGTTTTGATTTTCCGTGTGTTTGTGTTTTTGTTTGGTTTTGCTTTGCTTTGTTTTGGTTTAGGAGAAAACAGCAAAAGCCTGATGTTAATCTGGTATTGGACATGGACCTATAGAATCATATAACGTCAGATATAGTTTCATGAATGAGGAAACTAAGGCCCAGGGAGTTTGGGTGACTGTCTACTGGAATTCATGAATCAGAGAGCTGGACCTTAACTCTATACCCATGTTCCCTTTTGTCCAGTGTTTGTTTCATGTTACTGCTCTATCTCACATACTCCATTTATGTGAAATATAATTTTGAGCTGAGAATACCTGAACTTGTGAAAATATCCACAAGTGTGTTTGTCCTTATCATACACTTTAGTTATAGGATTCATGTTATGTGAAAAATTCAAGCCCGTTTAATATAGAAATCACTTAGTGTGGACGCTCTGTTGATACCAATGCAATACGTGTCAAATACACTCCTTTAGTTCATAAATTAATATATTGAAAAATGACGATTCTCATTGATTGTTGGTTTTAAAATTAACTCCAATTCAGGCAAGAGAATTTGGATTCCATTTGCCTGCCTAAAAGGGATGAAATGCCAGGCATATTGCTAAGAGAAGTTCTGGAGTTTGTTGTACTTGCAAATAGTTTAAAAACAAACATAGTTTATTTCTCTTCTAGTTTATTTTGTATGATGGTCTACGTGGAACAACAGGCTTCCCTGGTGGCTCAGACGGTAGAGTCTACCTGCAATGTGGGAGACCCAGGTTTGATCCCTGAGTCGGGAAAGATCCCCTGTAGAAGGAAATGGCCACCCGCTCCAGTGTTCTTGCCTAGAAAATCCCATGGACAGAGTCGCCTGGTTGGCCACAGTCCATGGGATCACAATGAGTCGGCCACAACTAAGCAACTAACACTTTCACTTTCACTACTTGGAACAAAGTGACCTTTCAGATTTTTCAAAATCTGTGATTCTTGATGGAATGTCATTTCAAAAAGGACTTGTTACTAACAGCCAAGGTGAAAGTCAACAAGCTCAGAAAGATGATCTCGTAGCAGATAAAAGTTAGATTTTCAATGATGCAAAGGATGACACAGAGAAACAATAGTAAAATGCCTTAGAGAGTAAAAAATAAGTAATGTAACCATGTTATACATTGTGATTATAAACTGCTGAATTGGCTTTTACTGTGACAAGAGTCTCCAGTTTATTGGATGCATGTCACTGGAATTTGCCCTTTCTATTTATGTGTCTTTCCATGATGAGTCCTGGTGCTGCAAGATGAAGAGCTCTTACCCTTTTCATACTTTGCAGAATGCTCGCAAACTTCCCAGCTGATACTTCTGTAATTTTTGCCTCAAGGTCACCTGAGGGGACAGAGTCATTCAAACAAGGTCACTACTTTATTGAAAGTTAATAGTTGTTTCTTGAAAGGAGAAGTCAGAGAAAACTTAGGGCGACACAGATATAATTATGAGAAGATGGAAAATGGAGTTAGAGAATATGTTCCTTTAATAATGAAATTCATGTAAAATAAAATGTGATAAATAGTGCTTGGACAACTAAGGTCATTTGGTCTGCTCTCGGTAATTCAATTAGGAGAAATCTGAAAGCAGTAAGTGTGTGGTAGGTGGGAGCTGTAAAAGCACTCGACTGTTAATAATTTGAGGCTTTCTCATCCCTTTATGTGGATGAAAGTGGATCAATTATATGAACGCGTGGGTCTCCGTATTGTCCTCATTTCATGTATGGGCCCTGAGGGACACTGCTCAAGGACCTCAAACTGTGAGGAAATGATCTTGTCTTTTGGAAGAGGGTCACTGTCTTCAACTTGATTTTTCAAACCAGGAAAAATACAATAACATATTTTTTTGTTGCCTTTTTTTCCTTTTTAAGTCATAATATCAATGTCCTGAGAACATAGAGCCCTCATGAATCAGAGCTTCTGTTAAGAACTAGGATAGAAATTCAATGGTGATTTGAGAAAACGTTTAGCACGATCATAGGCTGAGCCATCCTAGGAGTGCAGACCCAGAGAGCGTGTGGCTAGGTTTCTAATAGCTTTTCCACCACATAGTAGAATTCTTAGATTTGGGTAGGCTTTTCCACCCTCTGGCAGACACTGGGGGTGGAACCTAAATTTAATTTCACCCAATGCAGATCTGCTAACAGTGTTAATGTTTTTCAAGTGAAAAAATTGTTGACAATTACAAATACATTTATGAGGACAGTGAGACTGTCCTGAAAATTTTTAGAAACAGGATTAAGCTTTTAAAAAGTTGTCTCATACATCTGATTGTTATAACAAATGTCTAGTTATCCACAGCATGATTCATATCTAAATAATTAAAAATTAACAATCATTTAATTCTTTCTTTAATGAAGTAAATTGCACACACACACACACACACAAACAAATTATCTAGATACCACCTTTTTTTCTAGTGGCTTTTCTTAGTGTTTATCAGTACAACAGGTCTGTTGGCTATTCAGTGCAATGCCTTGTAACAAATGACAAATAACCTTTAAAAAGCTGTTTTTGAGCACATCTAGAGAAGGCAATGGCACCCCACTCCAGTACTCTTGCCTGGACAATCCCATGGATGGAGGAGCCTGGTAGGGTGCAGTCCATGGGGTCACTAGGAGTCGGACACGACTGAGCGACTTCCTTTCACTTTTCACTTTCATGCACTGGAGAAGGAAATGGCAACCCACTCCAGTGTTCTTGCCTGCAGAATCCCAGGGACTGGGGAGCCTGGTGGGCTGCCGTCTACGGGGTTGCATAGAGTCGGATACGACCGAAGTGACTTAGTAGTAGTAATAGGAAACCACATTAACCATTTGGAAAGTCTAAATAATGTATGTGTTGGAGTATTGAGACGTCTTGATGACATTCATTTTAAGGAAAGCTGAAAGTGGTATATTTTTTTCTTAGATAAGTTCAAACTGAAATCCGTATATAGGTATGGTGAAGAACTTGTGCCTATTCTATGAGAGGCTAAAAGGAAAAATTCTTGTCTGTATCTGATATATTTTCACCTATCAGGGAAGATATGTAGAGAGAAAGGGAAAAAAGCTACTTGGTAACAGTAGCAAAATGATGCTAGCTTGAAAAATTCATCTAGAATGTAGCTTCTTATTTATTGACTTCCTTATGTCTATGCTGAGTCTTCGTCACTGCTCACGGGCTTTTTCTGGTTGCGGCGAGTGGCGGCTACTCTTCGTTGCAGTGGCTTCTCCTGTTGCAGAGCATAGGCACATGAGCTTCAGTAGTCGTGATGCACAGGCTTCATTGCCCTGCAGCATGTGGGATCATCCCAGACCAGGGACTGAACCCACGTCCCCTGCATTGGCAGGCGAATTCTTAGCCACCGGACCACCAGGGAAATCCCTAGAATTTATCTTCTTATCTTGCTTTCTTCACTTGAAACTCTCCTGAGCCCCTTACTATGGACATTTTCCTACATCTTGGCTCTAGTTTTCTCCTGTTTATCCTCTGCAGATTTCATTCTTTGCTATGACTTTAATTTCCCTTCCCTAGAGATGATGTCACAAAATTTAAAAGTTTAAAAAATATTTTACTGATGAATGGTGATCTCCTAAATCTGTGTCCACAAATTCCAAAACTCACAACACTCTATACTTTAAAATATTCATTTTTTTTTTACCAACATCAGATGCTATTAAGTGGAACAGAAAGCAAAACAAAAACCTAGTAGGCCAAATAACTGGTAGGATGTCCTGAATATTGTACAAGAGAAGAAAAACATTCAAAAACATTTAATAAATTGTTGTGTTGAGTCTTAGCCCTATGTTTCCAGCTGCCACTAAATGTTGTAAGTTCTGGTTGGTAGCTTACAATCAGCCATGATGGGAATATTTACATTGGTGAATTTGGCAAATGCTGCAAATTACACTCCCCTCTGCTGGAGTCAGTTGTTAAATATTTTTTCAGCACGTCATTAGTGGTCACCTGAATTTCGAAGTTCGGCTTAAACACAGCACGTACAAAATGAAACTCATTTATTGAATTGGCCATGTCTCACAACACTGAGGCTTTCTCTTATGCCCTTAGGGATGCACCGTTATTCTGCTCAATCTCTTGGTGTTGAGTGCCTCTGAACCCTGTCCTTGGTCCTCTGCTTTTCACTTATTCCTTTGGTAATTTCATCCTGTCTTATTATTTTCTATGCAGCTTATATGTGAGCATGTTCCAATTTATACCTCCAACTCAGACCCCTCTGTAGACCTCTACATCCAACCGCCTTTTGAACATCTCCTTTGGTATCTATTAGACATCTTTTGCTCCACATGTGCTGAGCTGCAGTCCCAATTATCAGCACAAATCTGCTCCAGCCACTCTCTTCTCCCCCTCAGTTTTTATAGCAACTTCATGTTTTAATTGTTTGGGCAACAAAACCCTTTCACTCTCCGTCCATTCCCTCTCTCTATCCAACTCATCAGGAAGAAATCCCGTTGGTTCTACCCTGAAATACATCTCAATTCTGCTCACTGCTCACAGTGTCTATTGCTGCCTCCTGATGCGACCGTTGTCATGTCTCACTTGGGTGGCTACAGAAGCCTCCTCACTGATCTCTCTGTTTCTGTTCACAGTTTGTTCCTTTTCTTCTTCAATGTACCATCAGAGTAATCCCTAAAATTATCAGGCAGGTCAGGTTACTTGACTCAAATGTGCTAATGCCGCCTAGTGAAAACCAAAGTCCTCACAATGGCTTATAAAAAACCTACAAGATTTTCTCCAGATTTACTATGATTTCATGTCCTGTAAGACTCTCTTTTACTTACCATGAAGGAGATATCCTGGTGTCCTTGCTATTTGCAGAACTCACTAGACGTGTTCCTATTATTCCTACCTGGAATGTTCTTCCCCTAGACACTTCCTTGGCCAGTTACCTCCATCTTCTATCCAGCCCTCCTCAATGAGGGCTGCCAGCCTGACACAATGTCACATCCTACTGGCCCACTTCTTCTGCCTTCAGTACTGATTCCCCCATACCCGGCTCTACTTTTCCCATAGCACTTAGCATCTTCAAACAGGCTCCATCTTTTATATATATTATCACATTTCTCATGAATTTATTGGCTCTCCCACTTAGAAATCAAGTTACACAAAAGAATGAATGTTGGTTGTTTTGTTCTCTCCTTAGTATCAAGCATGAAGAGCCATGGTTGGCTTATAGTGGAAGCTCTATAAATATCTATAACGGAATGACCTGCCTTATAAGGCAATTGATTTTTGACTTTCATTTCCTTCCCGCATCTACTCTATACAGAAGTCCTCCTCTACTAACTCCTTCCTTGGTGGATCTACCTCCAGGGGGCTCAAGAAATACGGTAGGTTCTGAACAAGTAGGCCACCTTTGGGGTTTGGGTCCAAAGGCTGAGGCTGGGATGAGGGATACACTTACCTGAAGTAACCAGGAACAGAACGAATACAAAAATGAATGCTGAATTACAAATTGGGGAAGTAGAACTTATTTTAAGTCCAAGAGAGATGTAGAAACTTGCCTGGAAACAGGCCATTGAGCTAATAGGGCAGAAGACCAAAATATGAGAATAACGCTAGTGGGGAAATAAAGTGTACCGACCTAAACCACTGCCAAAATAAGCCTAGAGAGCTTGCGGTATATATTTATTGGCTTGCAACACTGTGTTCTTGTGGGTGGGTAGGTCTGGGAAAGCTATGTAATAGCAGTAGATAGTTCTACCTTTCTGATGTTTTCAAAGTCATTCTATCTCTATCTATTCAATTCCTACTGTTACCTAAATCCCTGTTCATTTGAGTCTGCGGTGCAGTGATAGGCTATTCTTTCTGCTACTTCTTCTCTAATCCATCCTTTGTGTCACTCACAGTGCTGGTCCTGTCACTTTTGCCTTTGAAAATCCTTTAGCCCCTCCTCACTGGTGACTGGGGCTTCCCAGGTGGCACTAGTGGTAGAGAACCTACCTGTCAATGCAGGAGATACAAGAGATGTGGGTTCGATTACCGGATCCGGAAGATCCCCTGGAGGAGGAAATGGCAACCCACTCCAGTATTCTTGCCTGGAGAATCCCATAGACAGAGGAGCCTGGTGGGCCACAGTCCATGGGGTGGCAAAGAGTCAGGCCCAACTGAGTGGCTTTCACTAGCATGTGCCAGGAATGAGCAAAGTTTCTTATCCTTATTGTACTTTCACCAATCCCTAAGTCCACAATATGTTCTTATCTACATTCATTTCCTAATGCCATCCTGTTCTTCTGGAATGGTTTTTTTTTTTTTTTTCCATCCCACTTCTGACTATAGAAGCCATATTTATTGTTTAATACTTAGTTAAAATGCCTTGTCTTCCCCATTATCATCCCTGACCGAATCAATAATTGCCCCATCTTCTGACTTAGATTCAGCACGGTGTCCACATCATAGACTGCCTTGTCCCTGGCATGGCTTCCTTGCTGCAGCCTCCTCTCCAGGTGGGTGAACCTCCATGCGATTCCTCGGAATGGTGTCCCCTCCTTCTGGCAGGGCCCTGCTCACATTTTTCTACTGGCTTGCAGAACTCTTACTCCTTCTCCAACTGTTAAAATGAACTCTAAAATATCTCCTTCAAGAGACATTTCCTTGTACCCTTCCACCCTGAGACCATACAATGAAAATCCCTTCTTTCTTTAGTTCTTCTCAACCTCAGGTTTTATCTGTATCAGGACACTGGCTTCATACTGTTCAGTGCTCAACGAGTTGTTCACATGACTTTTCCTTAATGCAGTTTGAAACTCATTTGAACTATGGAAACCATATTCTCCTTGACTCTCTTATCTCCGAAGTACGTGGTTCAATTCTTTGCTCATAACAAAATCTTTAGTAAACTTTTGTGGAATGAATGAATGCACTCATAATTCATATTTGTCATGACATACAATGCTATACATTGCTGTCATGACATGTATCAGATATGTAGAAGCTTAATACCTTGTATCTAGTCTCAGACATATATATATATATGTATGTATACATATATATATATTTATATATATATCACCAACTCAATGGACATGAGTTTGAGCAAACTCCTGGAGATAGTGAAGGACAGGGAAGCCTGGTGCACTGCAGTCCATGGGGTCACAAAGAGTTGGACATGGCTTAGTGACTGAACAACAACAAAATAACTACATGTATAATTAAATTCTGCTATTATATATATATTATATTAGTATATTATATAATATATATATGGCATGTTGAAAAGCAGAGACGTTACTTTGCCAACAAAGGTCCGTCTAGTCAAGGCTATGGTTTTTCCTGTGGTCATGTATGGATGTGAGAGTTGGACTGTGAAGAAGGCTGAGCGCTGAAGAATTGATGCTTTTGAACTGTGGTGTTGGAGAAGACTCTTGAGAGTCCCTTGGACTGCAAGGAGATCCAACCAGTCCATTCTGAAGGAGATCAACCCTGGGATTTCTTTGGAAGGAATGATGCTAAAGCTGAAACTCCAGTACTTTGGCCACCTCATGTGAAGTGTTGACTCATTGGAAAAGACTTTGATGCTGGGAGGGATTGGGGGCAGGAGGAGAAGGGGACGAATGAGGATGAGATGGCTGGATGGCATCACTGACTCAATGGACGTGAGTCTGAGTGAACTCCTGGAGTTGGTGATGGACAGGGAGGCCTGGCGTGCTGTGATTCATGGGGTTGCAAAGAGTCGGACTCGACTGAGCAACTGAACTGAACTGATTATATATATCTATATCTCTCTATATAAATTCATTTGTATGTATGCAAGTGGTGTGTATATATATATATATATATATATTATATATATGCTTATTTGTATGTGTGTGTGTATATATATGTGTGTCTGTATATATATTTGTCCCTGGAGTAGGAAATGGCAGCCCACTCCAGTGCTCTTGCCTGGAAAGTCCCATGGACAGAGGAGCCTGGTGGGCTACGGTCCATGGTGTTGCAAAGAGTTGGACACCACTGAACAACTGTATTCATATATATTTGCGTGCATGCATATATACACACACTTATATAAAATAAACAATTTTATATTTGGCAGACAGTCCAATATATATAGAAAATTTGATATACAGTCCAATAAGAGAAGCTTACTATCACCTTCCCTTGAGCTAAATGTATCAAGAAAGCCCTCATGTTAAGTAGCAGGAAAGACAGACAAGATGGTGTCGTGGCTGTGGACCACGTGAGTAAAAGCAGTAACGCGCGAGTGGTGTGGGCGCAGGGAACAACATGCTGGGAGCTGAGAGCCTCCCGTATTTCTCTCCATGGGGACCAATATGGCATTTTCCCAACTGCTGCCTCCATCCCTTGGTCACAGATGTTCCGACACTGTGCCTGTTGGGCCAGCCCCCTTCTTCTTTCCTAGCTCTTTTCATCTTGCGGAGCAGCTGTCTTTCCAGGAAGAGATTAGACCCTTTGGAGCTTTGGGAAAGGTAGTGCTGGGACATGCTGGATGCTCTTCTGTGTGTAAATCTAATCCCCCTCATTCAAACTCAGATAATCCACTCCCTGCCAGTCAGTCTTCACGTCGTCCTCTCCATCTATGGTCTCCGCATCTATGGAAGAGAGGCTCGAACACGCTTTTTGTTTCTTTGCCTTTCTCTCTATTCCATCTCTTCTCTACCCATTTCTCTCCCTCCCTTCCCTCCTGTCCTTCTCTCTCTTCCTTCCCCCTTCTGTTTGTCTATCTTTGGCTTCCTCATTCTTCATCTTTAAGATATGACTCTGCTTTGATGTACTTAGTACACATAGTAAAAGAAGCTGATGGGTAAAATAGCCATCATCACTTCATATTGAATTGTTGATATATAGCCTTATGGTTTGAAAGCATCTCACCTGCTTGTTCTTGATTGTACAGTGCATTAGGACAAATTGTTCTGTATCTTTCTTTGAAGGGAAGGCTAAATTCAGTCAAAGAGATGCTTAGTAACCTTTGATGTGAATTATGCCTCCAGTCTTTGAGGAACTGTGGGGGCACAGTTTCTGGAAATATTGCTGCAGTCAGCGATAACACTCGTAATTACTCTAAAACTGTAAATTTTAAAAGGCATTGCAGGGCCATCTTCGTCCTCCTACTTGGTTGTTTTTAAGAAATGCCTCTTTAAAAAGAAAGCAACGCTGGTAAAGGAAATGGGACAGATTTTCTTACAATGTCACAAAATTCCAGTCACATCAGAGTAATTGTCAATGAATTGATGACCAGACTTTGATGGTTGGCTGTTTGCTCTGCAAGAAAATAGGAATGCTTTGAGCAAGTTTCTTAAATGTCAGTACTATTCGGGATCTTGCGTTTGCTAAAATCTTTCCTGAGGTGAATGCAAAGGCAGGGGAGCTTCACTTCTTTACTCACACGGATCTTGAACCAAGAGTTTTAGAAAACCCAATTGTCTGTTCACTGTGGATTTAATTCTTATCTTTCATTCTTTCCCATTTAACAGAGACTAGATAGTAGGTTATGGATAAAGCCTTTTGCAATTTTTGTTTGTAAAAATGCCACTTGCAAAAAAGAAATGTCCTAATTGAAACAAATCAAATCTGTAGGAACCAGCCTCTCTGTGGCTTATTTTTAATCATTAGTATAAGAACATCCATCTCATCTTTATCTTTTACACATGCTTAGATATGCCTATTCTAAAAACCATCATTATTAGAAAAAAAAATAGAGTTAACCTGTGTGAAGTGATTATTTAATTTGACAAGGTTAGAATTAGTTTGGTTTTTTCTTCCCCCATCAAGAGTTGAAGGAAATTTTTGGCTGTCTTGGCTGGCTTACCAACAATTTTTTTTTTTTTTTTTGAGGTGTTTATCAGTGGATGGCAAATATCACCTGAGCCCTTAGGACATTGTTAAGTTTATATTTTTTTCTCTGCCAGTATCTGACAGGAAAAAATAAAATGACCATCTTACTTCCTTACTTTGTGCTTTTCAGTTCAACCCAATTTCTCAACAACAACAACAACAACAACAAAAACCACACATTCATGCTGGCAGGGACTCGAGAAACCATGAGCCCATCCCTGATGCGGGTGGATGGTCACTTTGTCTTAAGGAGACTAAATCAGGGGACATTTCATATATGTTAGAAAATGAGTTTCAAAGTCAAGTTCAACGGGGAATACAAAAGTGCTTGACATGCACATGATTATGGCTTATGTCCAGAAGGATACATGTAATAGAAAACATCATCATTTTAAATTTAGTCAAAACTCATGTCAAAGGGAGGGGAGCTGTCAAAGGGAGGACTACTGATTTTTGCTTCGGTGTTTTCATTTGTATCTATCCCCCAATCAGTCTTCTTGGAAGCCTGTATAAAAGAACTATTACTTCATGTAGAAGATGGTTCAAAGACCCTCTGTGGTGAGCCGTCCTCACGAAGAAAATTCTGCTTGTATGCTGAGTATTACTAGAGCCAGTGCTGTGGGAAGTGAGGCATTGATGATAAAGAGTAAAATGAAACTCTGCCAAAAACCTGTAGATCTTTCCCCTTCCATATTCACTGCATGTGCATTTTGTCTCTGGAAGTTGGGTACAAATGGCTGGAGGAAAAAGACAAAAAAATTAAGCCGCAATGTGACAGAGTGGAGATGTGTCTCCTGACCTTGTTTACTTGTCCATCTTCTATCAGGCTGCTCAAGTCTCTTTATATCTTCTGAGAGGAGAACTCACATCTCAAGAACAAAGGAATGAGCTGAGCATAGTTTTTGGTAGTGAGAGATCTCACTCATTTTCACTGTTATGATGATGAGTCTTTGGTTTAATTATAATTCAGAATCTTGGTTGCCAAGAGAAAATCAGATAATGTATGAAACATATCTATAGGTATAATTCCCTGAAGAGCTTCCAAATTAGACTAATATTTCTATGTCTTTGTTCATAAACTAAGCGAATGGTGAAGCTTGTCTTTGAACCTCTGAAAAAAGCATTGTTAACAGTTGTTGTTTAATCACTAAGTCATATCTGATTCCTTTGTGACCCCATGGATGTGTAGCCCACCAGGCTCCTCTGTCCATGGGATTTCCCAGGCAAGAATGCTGGAGTAGGTTGCCATTTCCTTCTCCAGGGGATCTTCCCAACCCAGGGATTGAACCTGCGTCACTTTCATCTCCTGCACTGGCAGGCAGATTCTTTACCACTGAGGTACCAGGTCATGTGATATTTTTTGAAATGCAAGAAAAGTAAATTATGGTCATGGACCTAGATGCCAGGTACAGTTTAAAGTTATATACTCAATAAATTGATTTTTGTTCTTCCAAAAAAAAGTAATATGCAAAGCAGAACATTAATGAAATTAGTAATTCATTCTCCAGTAATGTTTCCCACCCATGATTTCTCAAGATGATGTACAATAGCCCACCATAAATCACACCATAAATAAACTCTTTTCCTACTGAATTTTCGGCACTTTTGTCATAAAGCAATTTACTCTATATGTGTGCACCTACCTCTGAACTATCTATTCTGTTTACACAGTCTTTGGTAAATTTTCTCTGCTTACATATTGTTGTTATATTCTCATGATAATAGGTATTCTACATAGTACTTTTTAATGAGTAGGATTTAATTTGTAGATGCACTAAAATTTACTTAATTCCCTAATGGCCTTTGAACTCAATTACTGTATTTTTTCTTACATATACTGAAACATATGTACCCTTGTTCCATACCCGCATGGTAAGACTAGCAAGGAAATTAAATTTTTAATGAAGAGACCTCTGTTGTATAGTGTGAAATATATTATTCAATACAACATCAGAAGTACTGAATTCCAATCAAGATTCTTCCCCTTAATAACTGTGCAGAATGGGTCTCAGCTGTAATTTGTGTATAATAACATATCTCCCAGAATTATTATAAGAATAAAGCCTATTAATGGACATGGGAATGCTTTCAAAAATGTGAACCATTATAAAACATTTTTGCTATAGATAAGTAATAAATGTTTGACAAACAAAATCCTTCCAGCTTATTTGACAGACATAAAATCATTTTTGCAGGTTTATAAAAAAACAGACCTTATCTGACACAAGCCTCTAATTCAGAAGACACCGCCAGTCTTCAGGTACTTTAAATTGTAGCAACCTTTTATATATTAAATACTTGTCCTATCTCCAAAATTGGAGTCCCCCCTAAATCTGTAATTGTTAGGTTAATCCAATAAGTTATTTTAAAGTTTCAAGAGGAACTGCCCCTGTGCTCCTTGTCATCTACCTTATGAAGCATGGTAGGTAGACTTGTTAGCCTAGATTGCAAAAATTAATAAAGGTGTCTCAGATATAAATTCAAAGACCTGGGGAAATGTTAAGAATAAAACAGTCCTTTAGTTTACCATGGTTGGAGTCAAATAATTTCGCATTGCTTGGACACTAGCAGTTTCAGCAATGACATTGCAGATGAATGGTCAACATTCTAGAATTGTCTGTAGGAGACACGATGACTTTGCCATCTTGAGCCTACCCAAGGTGGAAATCAACAAAGATGTGTCTGCTGCTGCTACTGCTAAGTCACTTCAGTCATGTCCGACTCTGCGACCCCATAGATAGCAGCCCACCAGGCTCCCCCATCCCTGGGATTCTCTAGGCAAGAACACTGGAGTAGGTTGCCATTGCCTTTTCCAATGTATGAAAGTGTCTACCTTTGTTCATTCCAAAATGTTCCTCCTCACACTTAACTCATTGGATAGTTCTCATTCCTATCTTCCTGAGGTTCAGAGAAAGATGGGCTTAACCAGAACACTAGCTCCAGCTCTGGGACATTTTAGTCAACACAGTGTCCTGTTGTTGTAGGTTGGTCCATGGAAATAATAACCTAAGTGACAAGAAGACAGTGTATTTTCTAAATATTAAATGATGGGAATTGGATGCAATTGGATTCTCAGAGAATGCAATATATTGTTATATGTGTTTTGAAGGGCAGACTTTGAGAGAAGAGTGTGTGTTATTGGGAACAAGAAGAAGATGAAGTGTCTACATGTAGTGGCTGGAAAGAAGCAGTCAATCTTAACTGGCAGGTGCAGAGCCCAACAGAGTCATAAAATTGTTAAGGTTAAAAAGTGAAGCACCTCCTCTGTTGGCATCAGCCCCTTACCTGGTTGATGATATTGTAAGCAATAAGAAAAGCTGCCTTCTCGAAGGAATATTAAGTTATAAATAGTGAAATGTTTTAAAGTTTTCTGTGTATCCTTAGAACTAATGGGATATCTGAAGTCATCAAGACCACAGAGAAAGAAGACAAGAAGTGACTAGAAACTCAGATATGCCATATCTGATGTCCAGGAACAGTTAAACACTTATTTCCAAATGGAAAAGTTATCTAAAAGAAACAGTATGCAAATTTTCCTAAGAATACAGTGCTAAAACTGTGTCTCATTACCTAACCTTACAATTGCTTGTGTAGGGTAGATGGTGTCTTTACTGGCTTTGTAATTTAAACCTGTAAGGTGCTAATTAAGGAGAGAAAAAATCCAATTTTTTTTTTGTGCTGTTTTGTGATGTCTGTATGCTGTCTAGAAGAGATGCAGACATAAATAGCTTGAAAGTAAAGATTGGAAAAGGATATACCATGAAACAATAATGATTATGAGTAGTTATATTAATATCGAACAAATTTTAACATAGTAATGTTATAGAAACAAGACATTTCATAATGTCAAAAGAGTCAATACATCAGAAAGATATCACAATTATAAATGTATATGCACCTAATAATAGAAACTCAAATGCTTGAAGCAAAAACCAACAGTACTGAAAGGAGAAATAGACAATTAAAGAAGTAATAGTTGGGGATTTCAATAATCCACTTCAATAACTGATATAAGAAGTAACTCAACAGGCTATGTGCTGAGCCATTCAATAATTCTCAGTACATTTTTTAACTTAAATTATGCAATGTCTGTTTGCTGACCACAAAATAATTAAATTGCAGATCTAAAACAGAAAGAAATCTGCGCCAAATATTTTGATACTAAGATACTTCTAAATAACCCATGGGCCAAAGAAGGAACCAAAAAGGAATAAAAACATATTTGGAATTGAATGAAGACTAAAACAAAACAGACGTAAATTATGGAATGCAACCAAAGCAACACATAGAGGAAAATTTACAACTGTAAATGCTTATAACACCGAAGAAAGTTTCTAATCCCAATGTAACCTAAGCTTTCACCTTAAAATACCAAAAAAGAAAATAGCAAGCCGAGTTGAAAGTAAGCAGAAGGAAGGGAACAATAAAGATCAGAACAGAAAAAAAAAAAATCTGTTTACAAATTACCAAAGTGGATTCAAGAAGAAATAGAGAATCAGAAAAGACCAGAACAAGTAAAGAAATTTAATAAGTAATTTAAAATCATCCTACAGACAAAAGCCCAGCCCCTCATGTCTTAATTAGTACATTCTATCAAATATTTAAAGAAGAAATATCAGTTTTGACAAACAGAAAATGGATGAAAATGGAACACTTCTTACCTAATTTTTTGTCAGGCCAGATTTACCCTGATGCCAAAGCCAGATAAAAACATCACGGGAAAAGAAAACTATAGACCAACATCCCTTATAAAGATAGATGCAAACTCCTTAACAAATATTAACAAATTCAGCAGCATATAAAAGGGGTTATGTACCATGAGCCTGTGAGATTTATCTTAGGAATGCAAGTTGGTTTATATCTGAAAATCAATCAGTATAATAACCACATAAAGAGAAGAAACAACAGAAAGCATATGACCATCTCAGTAGACACAGAAACACATTTGACACCTACATTCGGGTGGGAATACACAATGATGCATCTACTTTGAAAATCATTTTGGCAGTTTCCTAAAAATGTACATAACCTTACCACATACCCTTGTAATTCCAAATTCCACTTCTAGGAATCTACACAAGAGAAATAAAAATATATGCCCACACAAAGAATTGTACATAAATGTTCACAGCAGCATTATTCATAATAGTCCCAAACTGGAAACAATGAAAATGCCTATGAGTTTTAAAATGTGGTATAGCCATATAATTAAATTCTATTCAGCAATATAAAAAGGAACAAAATACCGATACATTGTACAGCATGAATGAACCACAAAATCATTATCCTAAGTGAAAGAAGCCACACAAAAAAACAAATCTTTGTATTCTTTGATTCCATTTATATGAGATGTCCAGAAAAGGCAGATTTATTGAGACAGATAGCACATCAGTGGTTGCCTGGGTTTGGGGTTTAAAGCAGGATTGAGTGCAAACAGGCTCAAGGGAATTTTTTGGAGTAATGGAAATGGTCTAAAACTGTCTTGTGGTGATGGCTGCCAACTGTAAAAATTTAGAAAAATTATTTAAAATTGCATATAAAATGAGTGGATTTTATGGCATATAAAAATATACCTTAGTGTATGCATATGCAATCGCTCAGTCATGTCTGACTCTTTGTGACCCCCCTGCCAGGCTCCTTTGTCCAGGGAATTTTCCAGGCAAGAATACTGGAGTGGTTAGCCATTGCCTTCTCCAGTGGATCTGCCTGACCCAGGGATCAAACCCAGGTCTCCTGCATTGCAGGCGTATTATCATCAATTCATTGAGCTACATTAATTCATGCTGATTTGTTTCTTTTTAAATTAATTTTTATTGGATCATAGTCGCTTTGCAATGTTATGTTGGTTTCTACTGTACAGAAAAATGAATCAACTCTGTATGTACATACATCTCCTCCTTTTTTGGATTTCCTTCCCATTTAGATCAACACAGGGCACTGAGTAGAGTTCCCTGAGCTATACAGTAGGGTCTCATTATATATCTACTTTATATATTGATTTTTTCCTAATACTGCTTTATTTCCAATATTTTTATTAAGTTAAGATTTTAATACTGTTATAGTAATTAGCCTCCAATTAAAATAAATAAATTTTAAAAATAGTTATGGTTAATTTTCAAAGGGCTGAAGATAGTTTCATTTTTTTCTTTACCATTGCTGTTATTTAATACCATGGTTAGAATGTTACAATATTTTTAACTTCAGCTTCCTTATTTCCAAAATAAGGGATTTGAACTAGATAATTACTATGGTCATTTCCATTTCTAACAGGCTGTGGATGCACATTTCTGATCTTTCTGTGTATGTTAATTTTCAGAATTTTACTTTTTATCAAATAGTAGCTATATTTTATGCCTTGATGAAAATAAGTAAATGAAAGTAATTCATATAAATATTTCATCCTGTTTCAAGATGTGTAATTTGTAGATAAGACAGTGCATCTAGTTCAGTGGCTTTTTTATGTAGAATAAAGTTGAGTCAAAACATTCAAAATTCACACTAAAAGACATTTAAATTGTCTTAATGTTTATATTAATACATTTAATTATGTCATCTATGATGAATTACACCAGTGTATTTGCCAATTTTTGTGTTTTTTTCTTATGTAGATGTCAACTAATCATGGAATCAAAAATGTCTTTCTCCTACTAAGAGGGTTTTTAAACCACAATAAACATCAAATTCCCACTTTTATTTGTTTTATTTATGATCCTCATAAAATAGTATGACTATGGATCGTGCATAAAGCAATTTGTATTTTGCTAAAGCCCAAATCCATCAATGGCATTGAATATGAAGTAAAAGTATGTGTGTAAGGCAATATTTAAACAGTCAAATAGTAAACAGAAAGTAGCAGACAACTCCAGGTAGATTTTTCTATTCTCTTAATATCCAACTTTAACTTGTAACAAAATCTTCTGAAAGGGTCAGTATCCAATTATACTCTTGTACTGAATGTTGAATACAGAAGCAGTTGCTTCTTTACAGGAAATATGCCTTCTGGAAACTTCTATAATGCATGTCAACTTTTTGAGGATAAAAAAGCACATTTGTTATCCTGGTTCAGAGATAATTGCTTGCCATTGGGCTGGCTGGAACGTAAATTATACTCATTTCTGTCAGCTAGCGTGTCAACTTCCTAAACTCTATCTCCATCTGCCCCTCTAGTGACAAGCTGAACATCATTTTGCCTTCCACCAAAATGATAATGACTCATAAATGTAAATTTCACTGAAATCACACGTGTGGAAACATTTATTAACTTTTCTTTTTTTTTTTTTGGAATAGAGAAATCAGATGAGTTATCTTGGTTAAGCAACATTATTAAAAAAAAAAATCCCTTCCAAACTCATTTGCTTTTTTCTTACAATAGTGTAAACATATTATTTACTTTCAGCTTTTTTTTTTCTGTGTTTTTTTTTTTTTTCCTTCTCTCTCTGTTTCAAGAACTCTATATGCATTTGGCAGTCAGGGCCCTAGACATGTGTGTCACAGAAGAGGTACTTGCTATGCCTTCCTCTAGAATGGGGTGGGGGTGGCGAAACCAGCCGCCTGCATTTTCCCTTGTGCCAGGATTCTCGTCTCTAAGCCCAGAAGCCTCGTTTTAGCACCACAGACTGTGACTTTAGGGAAAAGCCTTTAATAAAAATAGCTGCGGTCTCCAAAGTACCTACTGTGTTTTTTCTTAACGTTCACCAAGTCTTTACTATTTGTCAGGCTCTGTTTTAAGCTATTTATAGGTATGAACTCATTCTAATTTTTATAAAAAACCCTTGCTATGATGGGGCTCTTGTAAAAAAGATAAGATGCTGTTACGATGCCTCTTTTATAGATGAGAAAACCTAGGCACAGAGAGGTTCGTACATATTCACAGACCAGGAGAGAGGAAGCCAGGATTTGAACCCAGGAAGTGTGGACCATTGGCTATTACCCTGTTAATCACGATATGTGTTTATCCTGTAGCATACAACCGTATTCAGTCCTGAGAAGAACCTGATCGGGCGGGTTGAGAAAACAGATACTCAGAAAGGTAAGTTAGCGTCCTCAGTGGAACAGCTAAAGCAACTAGTAAAGTGGCAGAGCATGCCAGGCGCATGCTCAGAGTGCTCTGCGACGTCATAAGATCCACGCCTGCCTGTCGATTCCCTAAGAGGCACTGATCTGCTGAAGGTGGCGAGGTAGGAAAAGGTCATAGTGCTGCTGCTACACTCCATCCATTCCTGGCAAAACCCTTTCAGGACTGCGCTGAGCACATTTAACTACTCTCACACCAGTTCTAGGCGGGAAAGGAAGACAATGGAGGGAGCTAAGCGCATCATTGGGCTTCCCAGGTGGCTCAGCAGTAAGAATCTGCCGGCAACGTAGGAGACAGGGGTTCCATCCCTGGTTTGGGAAGATCCCCTGGAGGAGGGCATGGCAACCCACTCCAGTATTCTTGCCTGGAGAATCCCATGGACAGAGGAGCCTGGCATATGACAGTCCATAGGGTCACAAAGAATTGGACATGACTGAAGTGACTGAACATGCATGCACCCACGCAAGCACACCATTACAAATCGCCTCTTTTTTCGGTATTAGGTACATTTGGTATAATGCACATATAACTTGCTCATCTAGATTTTTACAGGAAAAAAAAAAGGCAATGTGGTTTTCTTATAAAGACATGAGGTACTGGCACATTAGTCTTACATTTACCCTTGAGGATAAGAATTCTTGCTGATAAGAAGTGAGCAATAAAATATGGATACCATGTCTCTAGTATTTAAGGATAAAGCGATAAACATGCAGATGGGGCCATTAATGAACATTAATTGCTTTAAATTAGGTTTTATTGTGCAGCGGGTAAATTGGAAAGTACACATTTG
This sequence comes from Budorcas taxicolor, assembly GCF_023091745.1. Taxonomy (NCBI): domain Eukaryota; kingdom Metazoa; phylum Chordata; class Mammalia; order Artiodactyla; family Bovidae; genus Budorcas; species Budorcas taxicolor. Next base: position 74,085,117 of record NC_068921.1, read on the forward strand.
CATTGGTAATAGAAAATTAATTTAAATGCTTCAGGAAGCAAAATATCACCTGATGTGCTAAAACCTGTTATTTGCAGTAGACGTCAAAGGAAACTTGAAGGGCATTATGTATTAAAATAAAATAAAATAAGCTATGCTGGAGGTACACATATGTGAACACCTCCTTGAGTGTACACCCTGACGGCTACTGAGTTTGCCTAGGCCAGGATAGCTCCAGATGGGAATTGGTTTAATGTTACGTGTTTATTGCACTGTGTCGCCAAAGCATGGTGGTAATGTAATGGTGCACATGAATCCGAGTGGAGCCCTCAGGAGGTCATTGGATCCCTGCTTCTCCCTGCAGGAAGGACATGTTGTCTTGACATCTTCCAGAACAAAATGCTGCCTACCCAGTCTTGTAAATGCTTGGAGGGACAATGTGTCTCCCTGTTCTAGTGGCCCATTTCTAGCTGGGACCCATCTGGGCTCACATCAAGAAATCTCTCTCTCATGCCTCCCTTAGTCTCTGCAGAGGTGGTTTAAGCCTAGTTTCCGAAGAGTTGGTAACCAAAGGATATGCGTGATTTGATGGTTCTCCAAGTTTCCTATGTTACGAAAGTAACCTTTTGTCTTCTCTTTAACACTTAAAAATTTCTTTTCATACCACTATTTTGCTCTGAATGCTGCTCTGAAAATGATATTATTTTAAAATATTAAAAATTCTCTAATAAGGGAGGTACATTATAAAGACCTTTCATTTTAAGAAAGAAAATAGTAGGAAATTTTCATTGTAGCTATTCTATTGACTCAGCCCATGGTTGCAGCTCCTTAAAATAGGGTAGAGGAATAGGGTTGGGAGGAAGAGCAGAAAATTGAGCCTTAAGTAGCATAGAATACACCATTGTGGGGTTGGGAAGACAAATTGAAGCTGGAGACTTAAAATTTGAAAGTCATCACTTTATAGATTATTTTCAAAGCTATGTGATTGTATGAGATCAACTAAGGAGTAAATGTAGAAAATGAAGTTACTATAGAAAGAACTGAGCCCTTGGGGCACTTTGGCATTTTGAGGTCTGAAAAGAAGGGGAAGAGTCAATAAAGAAGACTTAGAAGAAGTGAGGCCAGAGATGAAATAGGAAAGTTGGGAGAATGCGGTGTCCTGGAAACCAAATAAAGAAAATGCTCTAAGAACATGGAAGCAGCCAGCTGTGTTTAATGTTGCTAAGAGGTCAAATCAGAGGAGGTCCTTGTTGACCTTGGCAAAGTCATTTTTAGTGGTGTAATAGGGACAAAATCTATTTGAGATAATTTCAAGGGAGGTTGGTGGATAAAAGGCAGAGCTAGTGAATATAGACATCTTTCCCCCAGGAGTTTAGTATAAAGAGAAATGGATAGGGTGAGAGCAGAAGGGACTGTGAGATCAAGAGTAAATTCTCTTAAGCCAATGAGATCTTACAGCAAGAATGTGTTCTAGTGGAAATAATTCAGTAGAAGAGCGAAATGAGAGAAATTGTGGTTCTAGAGAGAAAGGAACTTTCACGCAGAGAACAGTATCCAATACACAAGTGGAGTATTGTTCCTAGATCCATCCAGGGAGAATTCTCTGTTGTTATTGGATAGAAGTCACATATGGACTTCCCAGGTGGTGCTAATGGTAAAGAATCCACCTGCAAATCAGATGTAAGAGAGATGGTTTCGATCACTAGATTGGGAAGATCCCCTGAAGGAGGACATGGCAACCCACTCCAGTATTCTTGCCTGGAGAATCCCAGGACAGAGGAGCCTGGTGGGCTACAGTCCCTGGGGTCACAAAGAGTCAGACATGACTGAGGCGACTTAACACATGAAAGTCACGTATATGGGTACAGGTGGAGGAGGTTTCAAGATTTGGCTCATTAAATAAAATCCTTAACTGCTCTTTTTATATATTTGAGTCAGATTTTGTTTCAGGTAATCAGATATTTTCCCAAGGCTTTGATTAATCCACTGATGCTTGAAAAACTGTTGTGTCAAATGAGTAATGAGCAGCTAACAGAAATGGAAAATGCCATGCTATTTGTGCAGCCAAAAGATCTTGTAAGTGCTTTCTACCGAGCATAGCTGCCTGCCTTGGGGGTCCCTCCACCGATGTTCCGCTCTGACCGTCCCTTGATCAGGCCTTCTGAAACTTGGGATCAGACCTCCCAGTGCAACAGAAGCAGCCAGGAACTTCAGGAGGAGTTTACAGAACACTTAGGGAAAATGAAAGTACACCCCTTGAGAGTAGCTTGTTCACTTATACTGGACTTAGGAGTCCTGGGTCCAAATGCCATCATACCCACTCTCCCAAATCCTTGAGAACTCAGACCAGAAGGAAGTGTTTTCTCCTATATGTATTTAAAGAGCTGCTCATTTTCTGCACCAGGGTTCACCCTCTTCCCAAGCTGACTGACAGTGGCAATTCCCTGCAGCCGAATCTCTGCCTACCTAACTGCAAGGACGTGTCCCTGACCCGTGCCCTGGACAGAACAGTCGCCATGACCCAGTTCCCATGTGAGGGCTGCCATAACAAAGAACCCCAGATTGAGCAGCTTAAACAACAGGAATTCACTTCTGATTAGTTCCAATGTTATCAGTCATTCTTCTTATCAGTCATTTTGCTTTGTAGGCACTTTGTGGGCAACTTAATCTAGAAACTCATGTCCTTTATTTCAAGGATATTTTCCTTATTGATTTTTGAATGTATTATTTTCTCTTGTGCTTTCTGTTTCTTGAACTTTTTGTTTCAGTTTCTGAGAGGTTTCTTAAACTTACCTTGTACTTGCTGATCCTCATGTTGGTATTTTACATTTCTGATACTAAAATTTTAATATCTAATACCATATTCCTCCTTTCAATAGCATCCAATTCTTGGTTCATGATCACAATATTTTCTCACCCCTTAGGATTTTTTAATTAGTTGTTTTAAACTTTCTTGTCTTCCAAATGCTTTAAAAATAATGGCCCGTTTTTACCTCTTTTATGCAGAGAGATTTTTTTCAAGTGTCTAAATAATTGCTCATATTATTAGTAAGTAATAAAATCTTATACGAAGATCATCAAATATGTCAGCTTTTTTTTTTTTTTTGCTGGGTGACTTCCAAGTGTCAATTTCTCTCTCTCTTTTCTTTTCTTCATATAGGTGGTCCTTTTTCTTAGAGAAATAACCTTTAGCATCCTTCTGAAGGGGTTAAACCAGCTAACATTGTGGGAGTTCAGTAGGAGAGAGGCCAAGCTTCTCATCACTCCGAGGAGTAAACATTCACAAGTTCTACATTCAGCCTGCCTTCTGTGACCCTCAAATAGACTCACAGTTCTCGAGTTCACAAACTGATTTAGCCTCAGCAGAAATAAACAGTCCTTCTTCAGGATGAGGGAGAGCCTTGGCAGCACATGGCACTTCCACTTTCGGAGTCCGGGGTCAGCAGTGTTCACTGGCTGACTTCTTCTTAACCCAGCCCCCAGCTCAATGCCTTCCCCTCCATCTCCATGCCTGCCCCCATGCACTATAGACGGATATTTCAGCTTCACTTTAAACATTGTTTTCTATGTCTCTTACTTGATTTGGTCTTCTCTCCCATTCTCAAGAGAAATATCCCTGTGACTTTATGCCCTTTCTTTCTTTACTATTTTTTTAAATTAAAAAGTCATGATTCAGGAGAAGGCAGAGATAAATGCAAGGATTCCGTTTACCCTGTTTAACTTTAGCGTGAAATACCAGGAAATGTAGCATCTGAATAATCCATTCCAGCTTTGGCTGCACCATGTCCAGCCTTCCTTCCAGGGTAAGATGGAGAGAAGTCCAGGCCTGCATGCTTTACTGCAGGAGTTCAGTCTCCATTCCTGATCTTGGAGAAGCCAGTGCTTGGACAAGAATGCAAACAGAAGACCAACACACATACACACCGATATAAATTGAAACTTTAAGTGTACATGTAATTCTATAAATTTAGCTCTTCCTAAAGAGCTGGAGTTAAACCCATATTTGATAAAAATCAAGAGCTATATTTTCCGACTTTGAGGAACAATAATTCATCACTATATTATAAATATATATATATGTTATTATAAATACATATTATACATATATTATTTTTCAGCTGTAAGATGAATAAGGTCTGAGGATCAAGGGTGTGACATGGTGGCTACAATGAATAACATTGTATTGTATAATTAAAATACAATTATACTCAATTTCCAGTACTAAAAGATATATTTTTATTTCACTCTAAAAAAAGGACATTTTGGTTATTTCACTGAGTATAAGACTTCCTCAAGAATAAAGTGGTTAAGTGAGCGGGAACATTTTCATATTTGCAGAATGAAAAAGGTCCCACTTTTTGGAAGAGAGAAAAGATTTCTTCTCAAATAAAGGATGGTCTCTCCCAAAACTAAATCTCCTTTTCAATTTGTATGCTTCTCCTTCTATCATTTGGAACAGCAGTTTTGTCCCATTTCAAAACAGTGTAAGATCAAGTGTTTCCGGACATGTAGTTACTTAAGTGTTTTAACAAAAGGTGTTAAACGTCACTGATCATCAGGAAACTGAGTGAGAGATAATCTCACAGCTGTTAGGAAGGCTGTTGTTGAAAAGACAAGCGATTAATCCTGGTGAGGATGTGGAGCAAAGAGAACCGCAGTGCACTGCTGGTGGGAGTATGAGCTGGTACGGCCACTATGGAAAACAGTATTGGGGTTCCTCAAAAAGTTAGAAGTAGAACTAGCCTATGAACCAGCAACACCGCTTTTAGGTAGACATCCAAAAGAAATGAAGTCACTATCGAGAAGCAGTATCTGCGCTCTCGTGTTCACTGCAGCGTTATTCACAATAGCCAAGACATGGAAACAACCTAAGTGAATGTGGTATATTTATATACATTGGAATATAGTCAGCCGTCATGAAGAAAGAAATCTGCCATTGGTGACAACATAGATGCCGTGACGCTGAGTGAAACAAATCAGAGAAAAACAAATACTGTACAGTCTGACTTATATGTAAAATTAAAAAGAACAAAAACCAACAGACTCATAGAAATAGCGAATAGAGTGGGTGGTTGCCAAGCTCTGGGGGTCTGGGGGAGAGAGGGAGGGATGGGTCAAGGGGCACAGATTTTCAGCTCTGAGATGAATAAGTTCTGAGGATCAAGGGTGTGGCATGGTGACTATAGTGAATAACATTGTGTTGTATAATTAAAGCATAATTTAATTATAATTATATAAACTAAGAGAGTAGAACTTGAGTATTCTCACCATAAAATAAATAAATAAAATATATAAAGTGATTTAAAAAAAAGCGGGGGAGAAGGTGAAGAAGGGGAGAACCAGCAGAGCTAACTGTAAGGTTAAACGAGGTTTGGAATTGGACTTGGATTTCAGCCTGAGGCAGCCTGAAGGAGTACCCTCTCGACAGTTTCCACTGAGAGCCCACATGGTCCCTCCCCGTGCTGTCGCTTTTCTCCATGTGGAGCTGTACCTTCTTTATATTTTGACTCTGAGTCTGCCATAGCCACACATGAACGCTGGTACACACCAGTCTGGTTGGGCAGCTCAGTCACTGTCCAGCTGGGCGCTCAGCTGTGTCCTTGGCCAGCCCACAGGGTCAGTCAGCCTAAACACGAGTTACCCTTGTGTCACTTGCTAATCCCTGGTCCAGTAAGAGCCACCTGTGCACCCCAGGGACCCCAGAGCTGCATCTTGGCGCAAGACTTTGTATTAGTTTGCTGGGGCGGCTGTAATAAAGTCCCAGGCTGCATGGCTTAAATGACAGACATTTATCTCCTTCCAGTTATAGAGACTAGAAGTCCAAGATCCAGGTGCTGGTAGGGCTAGTTCCCTCTGAGAACTGTAAGGAAAGGATCTATTCCAGTCCTCTCTCCTTAGCGCATCTTAATGGATGAATGACTGTCTTCTCCCCGTGCTTTCATATCATTTTCCCTTTGTTTGTGTCTGAGTTAGAATTTTCTAGAAGGACAGCAGTCATACTGGATTAGAGTGCACCTCATTTTACTTTAATTACCTCTTAATGACTGTATCTCCAAAATATAGTCACATTCTTCGCTACTGGAGGCCAGGAATTCAAATTCTGAACTTTCGAGAGGACAGAATTCAACTCCTCACAGGCTCTATGGGGTAGAGCTGCCTGAACCAGAAACCAGCTCCTAAGGTACAAGCATCATAACTGACATGCTCAGTGTGATGTTCAGCTTTGTTACATTTCAATGAAACAAACTGAACTAAATGAAGTTGAATTATCCAAGAGTCCCTCCTATCAATTATGGGTAGTGCCAGACTCAAGACGTTTCCCTGATAAATTGCTTTATGTTTCCCATGCCTTCCTTAAGAGACACAAACAACTGTGTTTTTGAAAGTCCACATTTCCAGATTGTGGTTGTCTAGCTCAAAGTTTTTGAGGTCTAAGTCATAATTTTCTAAATTATTTATGATTGTGCTCTTCAAAAAAGACCGAGAAAAATCTGACAAGTCTTGTGAAGTCAAGATAAATGACACCTTCTGTTCCTTTCATCTGTAAGATCCATTACTCTGTCAGGGGAGTAATTTAGATGGCTGTGATTTGTTCCCCCAAAAGTTATTTTGGTTCTTCCAGCACCTTCTTATTGGGTGTGGCCATCAGCAGGTTCTTTAGTTAGAAAATCTCTCCAAGTGAACTAGAAACAGAAGCGGGATCATGGTCATAGTCAGTGGAAATGAGGTGGCTTTCTATTGTACTTTGTTCAGTCGCTCAGTTGTGTCCAACTCTTTGTGACCCCATGGACTGCAGCATGCCAGGCTTCCCTGTCCTTCACTATCTCCCAGAGTTTGCTCAAACTAATGTCCCTCTAGTCAGTGATGCCATCCAACCATCTCAAGCCTCTGTTGTATATGACTTTTGTCAATACTGCATCATGATACGTGCAGGAGATCTCTGAGATAGAGCAAGGGTCATCTTTATGGACGGTCAGGGAAATTTTCAGATTAAAGAAAAATCATCACATGATATTGAGTCTTAGATTACATCATATGGGGTAAAGTACAAGAACATCTATGTTGTTGTCTTGAGGCTCAGAGTTTTCTATATTAAAGCAAGTTGATTAGGTTGGTTTGTACTTTGACAATGTATCTGTTCTCTGTCAATAAAGAGGAAATAAATTGTAAGATGAGACATATCATTAAAAGAGGAGGTGAGTGAGTCAGATTTCGCTGATTACATTTTGGCTAGCTTCGTCTCTCCTCTTTTTGTCGGCAGATGTGGCATCTGGATGTATTGAAAGCCTCTCTATTAAATAGGACATGAAGGAGCTGGTGTTCCTACAGTGGTCATGAGTGTTTCTTGGCATTTCGAATTTCACTTAGACATGTATGTGTATGTGTATGTGTGTGTGTGTATGTGTATGTGTATATGTGTGTGTGTGCGCTCGCGCGCATGTACATATCAAGCATTTTTTTGTTCAAAAAAATTAAAATGAAAGAGAAGATTACAGATAATTTTCATTCTCTGTGCTGTATTTCTTTTTAAAAGAGATTTATTTTCAAGATATTAGCAACTCTGTGCCTGCATCACTTTGTGCTCAACTCTCTTATATGTCTTATGACATTGTGTTGTAAATATTTGATTACATCTCTTTTCTCCTCTTGAGAACTTGAGTCATACTAGACTCACATAAATCTCATTTCAAATTTAAGTGAATATTGTACTCAATCAAAACGTTTATTTATTTATTGTTTCACACTGAGTTCTTTTTTTCTCATACTGAGTCCTTTAACATAGAGAAATATGTTTTAGGACTTGGGCCTACAATACTTGATAATGCTCCTATTTATAATACATTATTATCACTTTCTGGCTAATATTTAAAACCAGATAAAAGCAAGATTGGTCTTCTGAAACTCACATGCAATGTGAAGAATTGATGGTAATTCTGAATCGAGCCTCTTTGATTCAGATTCTAATTTACCTAATTAACTGTGCACCTACTAATTACCACACTATGCATGTCATCATTTATTTATTTTTATTATCAGTTCAGCACTTTATGCAGCCTGCACAGCATGAGGAAAAGAGAACGAAGAAAGCAGAATTTCAAGTGGGTGCTTTTGTTATTTATAAAACAATTGGTTAAAATGTCAACCCCGAGTTCACCCTGAGTATGGAGATGATGGGAAAATTACATCTCTTTCCTCGACTGGTCAAAAAACAAAGAAGTCACTCCTGTAGGGACCAAGGGAATCAGTGCAATGCCCTCATCCATATAGCAAGTTCCTCTGTGCTTGTTTCACTTCCATAAGGCTATATGACCTTCAGATACCAACCTGTTCCCACAGTAGACTGTTGGGTAGGAGCAGCACTTGTGTTAGGAGCCCCTGGTAGCTCAGATGGTAAAGAGTCTGCCTGCAGTGTGGGAGACCTGGGTTCAATCTCTGTGTTAGGAAGATCCCCTGGAGAAGCAAATGGCAACCCACTCCAGTATTCTCGCCTGGAGAATCCCATGGACAGAGGAGCCTAGCAGGCTCCGTGGGGTTGCAAAGAGTCGGATATGACTGAGCAGCTTCACTTGAGCACTTATGTTTGGGTCCTAAGCATCTTCATATGATCCATAAGAGGCTCACATCCCAGCATCTTAACAGCCAAAAGTTGACTGATGGTTCAACTGGTTAACTAATTGGTTCATTAATAATGAGAAATGTGAGCATCTCCTTAGAAAGCTCTGAGCATGCTTGTTTAAGGCCCACAGCAGCATGTCCAACTGCCTCACCCCAAGAGACAGGTAGGACCAGAGACTCTTCACTACCCTGCAAGCCCAGAAACCACTCAAATTCTTACTATCAAAACAATTGCACAGACACACCCACATGTATATCTGAGTACCTTTAAGATGTAGAAGAGAATTGAGCACAAAGTGATACAGGCAATGATTGCCGAAGGTTCTAGTAGGCATGGGTGGTGGGTGAGATGAAGAATGAGGGAGTGCATAAAGGTACTTAAAGTCCATGTGGATCTGTCTATGCTCTTCCCTAGTTTCCTGTGTCCACAGACACCTTCTTTCATGGAGGTCAACCCCCAGTTACTATGGCAACCATACTGTATGCTGCAGATTGGTTTTTGCCATTTCTTTCTTTGAGACAGACGTCAGACATTCATTCATCAAACATGTAAGGATCTGATATTTGCTGAGATCCAGTAATGGGATCAAAAGTTCCAAAAGACCAGTCCTGGCCTTGAAAGCGCTAGCATTCATTGGGAAAGTGTGGGTGTAATAAGAAATGGGGTTCCTGAAACTCCAAAGTCCCTGTTCTTAACTTAAAAATGGAGGTGGTAGAAACATGAGGAAGGAGGACAAGAAAGGGAAATAGACTGAAGAGCTGGGATAATAGGCTCTGTTTTTTAGATTCTCCACAATTTTGGTTCCAACAAGAAGAAAAGCACTTAGTCATATAAATTTTGTTTGGATTGATTATATGCATGTATATTTGAAATAAAACCAGGCACAAAAAGCAAGGTTTACGCTGTCCACGGTAAGAATATTTTGTGAAATAGGAAATTATGACACCTGTTTTCAACCAGTCACCTTTGTCAAATCTGAGACATCAGCATCAACTTTTCTTTCATCCTCATACTCAGATGCTTGACTGGACTTTCTCTCCATCCTCGTTTCCTTTGCTCTGGACTCTCATGTATCTCTTAGCTTCTGTCGTGCTACCCCCCGCCCTGAGAGCTATTCCTCATTCTGCTGCTATTACACTTACCTCCCAAGAAAGCAAAACAGAACCTGTCACTAACCCAATTACAACATTCATTGGCCACATTGTCGAAGATTAAAGTCCAGACCCATTGGATGGTCATGCAAGGCCCTTCATTAACCTAGATTCTTTTTAGTATTGCCACCTGTGGATCATATGCCTTTAATTAATTAATTTTCAAATATATTTTTCTTAGTAGCAGACTACTTCTTCAAAGGAAATCGAATTTCAGTATGGCAAAAACCACTACAATACTGTAAAGTAATTAGCCTCCAACTAAAATAAATAAATTAAAAAAAAAGAAAAATGAATGAAATGGGGCTGCTGCAGTTCAGCTGTGGATAGGGTGTCAGGAGTCCTCGACACTCATTCTTCCATTTCTTCCACTCTGCCTTCCCTTCTGCACCAAGAGGTTCCTTGTAGCCCACTTTTTAGACCATTGTCTCAGTTTAGGCTTGCTGACTTGTGGCCATTTACTGAATAATCCTATTCTTATGCCTCGTCTAGAAATCTGCCAGTTTCAGTGCTTCCTCATCCATTAGTACAGTATTCTGTTTGGTATCCCCTTCTGCAAAGCCTGTGATGACTACTCAAGCAAAATCATGGATTGATTTAATGTAATTGTTTGGGTATATTCCACAGATGGAGCAATTGGAGACCAATGACACATATTATTTAGCTTTGTGTCTTAACCAAAGAGGATACTTCATACATATTTGTAGTGGATGCTTCAGTATTTGGGGAACTAAAAAAGTAAATTTCATGAGAAAGTGGAAGTGTTAGTTGCTAAGCTGTGTCCGACCCTTTGCACCCCCATGGACTATAGCCCACCAGGCTCCTCTGTCCATGAAACTCTCCAGGCAAGAATACTCGAGGGGGTTGCCATTCCCTTCTCCAAGGGATGTTCCTGACTCAGGGATCAAACCCAAGTCTCCTGCATTGCAGGCAGGTTCTTTACCATCTGAGCCACTATACCTAACAATTATCTTTCCTCTCAAGAAAACATTAATTGATACACAGGGCTTAGGCTAGCTGTTAAGACTACCTGTCCATAAGCAGACACATATGTCTTTATACATGAATATATAACCTCTTCATATTCACAAATACATATTAAACTCACTGAAATTGTGAGTTTAATTGCATAAATTAAACTCATAAATATTTAGGCGGCATGTGAAGTGAAAGGTGCTGAGTCATGTCCGACTCTTTGTGACCCCAAGGACTATACAGTCCATGGAATTCCCCAGGCCAGAATACTGGTGTGGGTAGCCTTTCCCTTCTCCAGGGGATCTTCCCAACTCAGGGATCGAACCCAGGTCTCCCGCATTGCAGGCGGATTCTTTACCAGCTGAGCCACAAGGGAAGCCCTTGTGGGTTATTATTAGGTGGCACAATAATTTTTAAAGCATCCAACCTTCATATCATTTATATTCTCTTTATATTGACCGTGTTCAGGGACACCTTGCCTTCCATAGCTAAATGCTTTATTCCTCTTCTGTGTTTAGTTTATCCTTTGTTCTTCTGTTGTTATGGATAGAGACTTGTAGAAACACAATGATGCTTTGATGCATGCTGGATTATCAGAGGACCTCCAGATAGAAACTGGGGAAATCGAAGAGAATAACTTTGACTGTAGAGACCACCAGTGACTCTTGGAGAACTGAATACAGTGGATCATGCATAGATACTGGAGCTGCAGTTCCTGGATGCTAGACTTGATACCAAAGAGACTTCATAATAGCAAATTCCGTTCATTAAGCTAAAGTGGTTCAGGTGAATTCATGGTGAAAAGCTCATTAAAGGCCAATAAAGGAAGAAGCTCTTATATTTATGTTTTAAAATAAATGATGGGTTTATTTCTTTTGTCTTGATCATGATGCAACCTTGCATTAGCTGATGGATTTTTCCCATGCCTTTTGTTAGCACAAAATGAAAATAATTCCAGGGAAAGACCTTATTAGCGATATTAAAAAAAAAAAAATCCTTGACACATTTTCAGAAGAAACTTTATGTCCTCCCATTCCTTTTTATAAACATGAGATTACCTTTAGGAGTTCTTTGTGAGGCTTTTTTCTTTTTAACAGAAGACCCTCATGCGTTGAATGAAATTGGTTTCACAAAAGCTGGTCTGATGCACCAGTGTTGTTGTAAGGTTTATTTTCATCGCTTGTGCTATTTTCTGTGCCTTGTGTATTTAACATATCTGCTTATCCTTCTTAATATTGACAGTGCATTAGTGAGGGAAGCATATAAAATATCATTTATGATATTTAAATGTCAAACCCTGTTCACCCAGCTACAGTCCAGCTGTATATCACTGCTCTAAAAAATTAAATCTGTTTTATCTGTGCCTCAGTTGGAAATGTCAATTAAAGAAGAATCTAATCTCATTAGAAAAGCTCAGTGACAATGCCATGATATTCACATTTATCTGTCAAATTGTGTTCCTCCCTTACATTTTGATGTTTTAATTAAATCTTGGTGTGCCTTGGCACAACTTTTACTGATAGAGACAGTCCTCTAAAGCAGTCTCCTTTTTATTGCATGTTCATTAACGACATCCTAAGAGCATGAATTCTAGCAGATATGATTTCATCATTCGTTTAATACGTGCGTAATTCATTTATTGTCATCATTTGTTCGAAGCAAGTGCTAGCTGAAGCACTGTGGAGACAAGGTTGTTAGTCATTTGTTCTAATAGATTTTGACTCATTTGGCCAAGTCATTGCATTGTTGTTAAACCATCTTAAGTTTGGGGGAAATGCCCTCTTATTATATGTGTAATTCCTTTTTTATTATTACTGTTTTATTTATTTTTATTTTTGCCTACACTGGATCTTCATTGCTACGTGTGGACTTTCTCCAGTTGCAACAGGGGGGATACTCTCTAGTCCTGGTGCTCGGGCTTCTCACTAAGGTGACTTCTCTAGTTGCAGAACACAGGCTGTAGGCCATGCCAGCTCAGTAGTTGGGCTCATGGGCTTAGTTGCTCTATGGCATGTGGAATCTTCTGGGACCAGGGGTCTAATTCATGTTCCTTGCATTGGCAGCCAGGTTCTTAAACTCTGGATCACCAGGGAAGTCCCATATGTGTAAATGGTATTGGTATTACTGGACTATTACTTGCTTGCACCAGAAACAGTCCTAACATTTTTCTGTAGGGAAAACACCTTCAGTAACAATAATAACAAAACCTAAACAATGCCTGGGTTATTTAGCATAATAGAACACAATTATTGCTATCTTCAATTTATAGAAACTTTGTGGTATAAGAATTACCAACTACACAGAATCTGGAAGCAACTGAAATGTGGGTGGATGGATTTGAAGCCTAATGTTTGTTTTTCAATAGAAGTAGGGCTTTCTGTGCCAAGTTTCCCTACATACCTCTCTAACTGAAATGATCTTTGTATACTGGGAAATCTGAAAGGTTAAGTGGAGAGCTAAGTCACTTTCTACACACCCATTAATATTTACTTACCTAGAAATCGTTAAGCAGCTGTAACTTTGGAGATAATAGGTTTGAATAGCCCAGGTTAAACACTGAATTCACACATACATTCATTGCCCTAATAACTAAACTGTTTTACTCAGAGTAAAAAGTTCTGTATTTTCTATGCTATAAAATTTCTAGGAACCCAGGTAAAATGATTATCTTTTATCTTCAAGTCTCTTTTTAGCTTGAATATTTTTCCTTAACATACTTTTTTTTTTTTTGGTTTCTACATGGATACTCCAAACAGTGGTCTGTTTTAAACTGCATTTCTGTATATCTGAACTTCCCCAGTGACTCAGCAGGTAAAGAATCTGCCGGCAACTCAAGAGACACACAGGAGATGCAGGTTTGATCCCTGAGTCAGGAAGACCCCCTGGAGTAGGAAATGGCAAGCCCCTCCAGTATTCTTGCTTGGAAAATGCTATGGACAGAAGAGCCTGGTGGGCTACAGTCTTAGGGTCACAAAGAATCGGACATGACTAAGCATAGCACGTTAACTGTCTGTATATCCAGAGATACCATGTGCAGAATCAATTAGGAAATGTCTAACTTTGGAGCTGCCTTAAGTGGTTAGTTAAATGTTGCTATATCGTTGATACCAGCCAATACTTTTGAAATGATGTCTTCACTTATAGTCAGAAATATAGGTGGAAAGAGGATTGGTAGACTTGTGTGTATAATTTCAAAGGCCTCTCCAAAACATATTGGCTAGAAGCGTAAAGAGGGCCAGTTGATGCCACAGATAGATTCTCCTGCAAAGGTGGCCTATTTCTTGAGAGAGGCTCACACTTTTGAGTGACTCCTGGATTTGCAGTATTCACATTGTGTTGTCATCTCTGCATTTAATATCCTTTATACTCTTGACACTTGAACTGACAGCCCTAACCTGTTATCATTTGATAGTGCAGTCCCATGACATGAAATGTACAGCTAATTACAGTGCTCTCCACAGTCACACATGACAGCAAGGATGTCCACAGAAGACCCAGCCAAGCAAGAAATTACTAGTTGCATTTCAGAGCTGCTTACCAGAAGAGTCATAGTAGAAAAATGCTTTGCGTGTGTGTGTATGTATGTGTGTATATGTAAAAATGTGTGTGTGTGTGTGTGTAGTATACACATATGCAACAAAATCATATTTATACAGCATTTTTACTTGGTTCTTTAGCTTGCGACAAAAACACATGGCTGAAAAAATGATCAATACATAAAATAAGCATTCAGCACACTGCACACGAGAGAGATCTATTTGACAGTGGGCTGGTTCTCTTAATCTGACAGTCTTCTATTTTTAATAGAGAAATGTCATTTAACTATTATTCTCTCTGTCTTGATTCCAAAGCAAACCAATGAAAAGATAATGCAGGTCAAACCTATCACTTTGGCACTAAGTAGACCAGACATTGATTTTACTTAGATCAATAGGATTTATATGCAGATAGTTTATTTCTCATTACTGCATTCTTATTTTTTGGTCATAAAAAAAAAGATGGAAATGGGACAACTGTTTGTAGAAAGAGTGTTAATTCTTAAATATCTGGTATAAGATTATGGAAGAAGAAACACCATATTGTATTTTGTTATTTTACTCCAGTTTACATCATAAGCACAAGTTTGTATTTCTAATCATTTACCTAGTAAGCTCCATACCAGCAGTAAGAAGTATTTGGAAAAAAAAAAAAGAAAGGATTCGAGTTGAATTCTGCACAGAGAATAAACATGACATTTATTCACTGATTCAATCAATGTACACTGAGCATCAGTGATATTTGAGATACCATTATGCAGTTGAAATCGCCTGTTCTGTAGGTGTGTGCCATGTATGAATTATGCCCCTGAAGAGCCTCTTGATGAAAGTGAAAGAGAAGAGTGAAAAAGTTGGCTTAACTCAACATTCAGAAAACGAAGATCATGGCATTCAGTCCAGTCACTTCATGGCAAATAGAAGGGGAAACAGTGGAAACAGTGTCAGACTTTATTTTGGGGGGCTCCAAAATCACTGCAGATGGTGACTGCAGCCATGAAATTAAAAGACGCTTGCTCCTTGGAAGGAAAGCTATGATCAACCTAGATAGTATATTAAAAAGTGGAGACATTACTTTGCCAACAAAAGTCCATCTAGTCAAAGCTATAGTTTTTCCAGTAGTCATGTATGGCTATGACAGTTGGACTATAAAGAAATCGGAAACGTGACGAACGTGAAGCAGTGTCGAAGAATTGATGCTTTTGGACTGTGGTGTTGGAGAAGACTCTTGAGAGTCCCTTGGACAGCAAGGAGATCAAACTAGTCCATCCTAAAGGAGATCAGTCCTGAATATTCATTGGAAGGACTGATGCTGAAGCCGAAACTCCAATACTTTGGCCACCTGATGGGAAGAACTGACTCATTAGAAAAAACCCTGATGCTGGTAAAGATTGAAGGCAGGAGGAGAAGGGGCCAACAGAGGAGGAGATGATTGGATGGTATCACTGACTTGATGGACACAAGTTTGAATAAGCTCCTGGAGTTGGTAATGGACAGGGAGGTCGGGCATGCTGCTGTCCATGGGGTCACAAAGAGTCAGACAAGACTGAGCGGCTGAATTGAACCTAATCTTACAGCCCCAACTACCCTTGTGGCTCAGCTGATAAAGAATCCACTGCAATGTGGGAGACCTGGGTTGGGAAGATCCCCTGGAGAAGGGAAAGGCTACCCACTCCAGTATTCTGGCCTGAAGCATTCCATGGACCATATAGTCCATGGGATTGCAAAGAGTTGGACATGACTGAGTGACTTTCACTTCACAATCTAATCGTACTTAACTCAGCTGGTAAAGAATCTGCCTGCAATGCTGGAGACTTGGGTTCAATTCCCGGGTTGGGAAGATCCCTGGGAGGAGGGCATGGCAACCCATTCCACTGTTCTTGCTTGGAGAATCTCATGGACAGAGGAGCCTGGTGGGCTACAGTTCATAGGGTTGCAAAGAGTCGGACACGACTGAGCGACTAAGGACACATCTTACAGTACAGTTGCCCCATGACACGATTAAGAGGGAGAAGAAGTAGAATTACCCCTCAAGAAGGTAAACTATCACCTCTTACACACAGACCAGGGGAAAGTTGGCAACTACTGCATTTCATTCGTTTTCTTTCCTTTACCCAGAATAATTTCCAAGACTTCTGAGGAGTTGAGTGACGTGATCCACATCCATGTCATGTTATCTAACTCTCTGCCAAATCCAGAGAGTGATTCAGAGAATGACATGTTCATTTTAGATGCTCAGTTAATGACAGTGGCAGACGAAATTGCAGGTATATGGCATTGGGGTTATATTTTAAAACTGAAAATAATTTCATTTTTGGCGTGTACAACTTTGCTCACCTAAGTTATTATTTTCCCATTGGAAAAGTAACCCATCATTAAATTTTCATACAAGAAGGAAGGTGTTTGCCTGCACTTAGACACGACTCATCATCACACTTTCTCATTACCATACATGTCTCCTCCAATTTGGGGTCTCATTTTCCTTACAAACACAGCTTGAAAGGCTTCCTCTTTGCCTATTTATTCAAGCAAGTGACGACCTTTCGAGCCCAGAAAAGAACTGTCACAAGTGAAAAGGTGTTTTTATTGATTTAAAGACCAGATTGTGGTCTAGCCCGCAGCACTGCATTTCTTCCCCTTTAATAATTATAGTTTATTACCTGTGTAAATAGTGCTGAAATGGTCCTTAGTACATCCAACTCAGAGGCCAAAGCCATTGAAAAAATGTCTTGAGTTATTGTAGTTTTCAATTGAATGCAAGGTAACTGAACCTATTCAGGTTTAATGTTCTATCTTATGTTGGCTAGGCACGTCTTAGAAGGATTGATAGTCATTTTTTTATTGCTGTTGTTGTTGGTTTAATTTAGTACATCTAATAACTTCCATTCCTGAGACACTGAACGCACAAGACAGCCCCTTCCATCAAGAAGCTCATGATCTGTGCAACTAAATAGCAAAAAGGGAAAGACTCCTTGATAAAGCAAGCACGCTTACAGTCAAGGAAAGTTAAAATGCCATATGTTTGTTCCAGTCTTCTAATCGTTGTCCCTATGTAAAATTATAGCTCCAGCACTTAATGTTTCCATTGCGGAAACTGACTCAGAAGATAACTCCGTATAACATTGGTGTTGAGGAATGGAATTCATGGCCATATGTTACAGAGGCATTTAATTTGGCATCTATTGTCTATAGGTACTTTTCAACGCTATTCCCCATTGTGGAGTCCAAGGCATGTGATAATAAGCTATATTAAAATGTGGGTTTTGGTATTTAATATTCACCAGAGATAGAAGTGCAATTTAATTTATGCATGCTTACCGCTTTCTTTCCTCCAGGCTCTTTTCTCCTTTTCGTTAAAGAAACACGGAGCAAATACCAAATATATTCTGAGACAGCCAGAAGAGGCTCTATTTATCCATTTTTTTACACACATGATGGCAAAATGTTCCTTTTGTGAATATTTTCAGTATAACAAATAGACAAAATAATTCTGTTAAGAAATAATCTGTGCAGTGAGGCAAATTTATACCCTCTACCCCCAGTGAATAGCTTATTTTTATCCACAGTAGAATAGTGTGTGATTTCAAGGCAGACTATTAAAAGTTTCCTTTGGGGTGGAAAGTTCTGAGTTTGGGGTGCGTTTTTGTGGTGTAACACATGGTCTGTTCTTTTTTATGATTTGGTCACAGTTGGCTGAAAGTCAATTACTTTGAATTTGGGCAACTTATGTTTGTAACACATCTAGACAGGGTGAATTTTAAAAATGACTACAATATGCAGAGCATCTCTAAACATGCTCACAGTTGAACTCACTTTGGTATTTCAGATTTGCAGGAAATGAAGGGCAGAAATGATTATATATTTCCAACTCACATATCAGCCAATCTCTGAAAAATGTGAAGCACTTTCTATCTCTCAAATGATCTAGTAGTGTGTATGTCAATCCAAGAGGCACTTCACACAATGGCTGGATGTATCTAAATATTATCTTGGACAAGGATAGGCATGTTGATGGGTGGCAAAGGGCATAATGTAGTAAAAGGTTAGGAGATCTGCGAAGGATGGAGGCCCAGGGTCTTTTTAGGGACATGGGCAATGGAGGAAGGAGAAAAAACTAGTGAGACACAGTGACTGACACAGTGCAATTTCCCACTAAAAATTGGCTAACGCAATGAATGAGACGATCGAACACCAGGTTAGTCCTCATTTGTGCCATTTGGATAATAGGTCCCTGAAAGGAATTGACTCTTCTGGCTCCAATTTTGTCAACAAAAACCTTTCAAACCTCCCCGTGCTGATACTAAGCAAGGCTGTGGAGCTCAGCTGGATGCTGTGCTTTTATATGCAAATAAAATTTGCTTTTATTTTTAATGGGTTTTGTGATTTGTGATTGATGTGACTTCCTCCAGCTGCTGGCATGAAGAGGTACGGTTAGTTTGGTGTCGATTCAAAGGCTGGTAGATCGAAGGTACTCTCTCTTCCTTCTGTTTTTAATCTCTGCCCCCAACTTTTCAGGTCTTGAAGAATATGGCTGAAGGAATAACAGACGAGATGCTCACTTGAAAGAGAGGTTTATTCTGACTGTGTCAACTGCCAAATTCACAGCCTCAGAATTTAAGTGTATTTTTCTTAATGAGTTTTTGTTAAATCTATGAATCTGCAGGTTGTATATGAACTGAACTCTCTCTCATCTACAGTTACCTATTTAATGTGATAAAATATGTTTATAATCTGCATTTAATAAGTTGCCCATCACCATGCAAATGGCCCCACTAGTTCCGGGCATGTATCTTTCACCTAGCCGCAGCGGTCGGCTTAGGACCTACCTAAGGTGCTTCACCAGTCTTTATTTACTCAAGACCCCCCATTCTTTAAAGCTTTTTATTTTGTATTGGGGAACAGCCAATTAGCAAACAATGTTGTGATAGTTTCACGTAAACAGCAAAGGGACTCAGCCATATATATATATATACGCGTATCCATTCTCCCCCAAACTCCCTTCCCATCCAGGCTGCCGCATAACATTGAGCATAACATTTCTCTCTCTCAAATGATCTAGTAGTGTGTATGTCAATCCAAGAGGCACTTCACACAATGGCTGGATGTATCTAAATATTATCTTGGACAAGGACAGGCATGTTGATGGGTGGCAAAGGGCAGAAAGTAGTAAAAGGTTAGGAGATCTGGGAAGGATGGAGGCCCAGAGTTCCATGCACTGCATAGTAGATCCTTGTTAGTTATCCAGTTTAAACATAGGTGTGTGTACCTTTCCATCCCCAATTCCCTATTTATCCCTTCCCCATCCCCACCTGCCACAACCATAAGTTCGTTCTCTAAGTCTCTGTTTCTAAATCAGTTCGTTTGTTTCATTTATTTTTACATTCCTCATAAAGGGGGTTTCATGTTGTAGTATAGTTGATTTACAGTGTTGTGTCGGTTTCACGTGTACAGCAAAGTGAATTAGTTATTCTTTTCCCAAAGAGACCATTACAGACTGTTGAGTAGAGTTCCCTCTGCTATACAGCATGTCCTTACTAGCAGGACTCCCCCCATTTTAAGCAGCCTCCTATTGCTGCCTACTTATTTGAATCCTACTTATGCTTCAAAGTCCAGCAGGTGCTGTCTAAGTGGTGATCCAAAGAGCTACCATTTAGAGAGCATCTGTTATCTTAAGGCTTTGCTAGAGGCTCAGACATTAAAGAATTTGCCTGCCAATGCAGGAGACCCGGGTTCAATCCCTGGGCGAGGGAGATCCCCTCTAGAAGGAAAGGGCAACCCACTGCAGTATTCATTTGCCTGGAAAGTCCCATGGACAGAGGAGCCTGGCAGGCCACAGTCCACGGGGTTGCAAAGAGTAGGACACTACTGAGCACCTTAATACTTTTGCTTACTTTCACTTTTTAATGTTATCTGTATCTGTGCTAGGGCCTTGCAGTCCCTGCAGGAAAGCTGGTGAGAGACAGTCATGAGTCCAGCTATGTTCTGCTGCTTATCAGTTGTGTCACCTGGGAGAGTTACTTACTTTCTCTGAGTCCTAGTTTCATCTTCTGTAAAATAATCAAAGTACAACCCTTTAGAATTGCTCTGAGGGTTAAACCAAATGGCATCTGTAAGGGTTAGCTCAGTACCCATAGTCAGCACCAGGCACCTGATCACCACTCATCCTGAGAGAGGTCATAGAAGGTAAGAATCACCACTCTGGCAGCTAGTGAGTGGAGGAACTGCAAAATAGATGCAAATTTATTGAGACATAAAATCCAGACTCTTCTTTATTTCCTGTATTTTCCCCTCATCTGAGTTCCTAAAATACTGATCTATAGCATATTTGCTTTTATCCTAAACTACATTCTGGTGTCATTTATGTGCACACCCTACATTCCCCTCTGTACTGCCAGTCATGTAAGAATAGGCACCATTTCATAATTTATGCTAAATAAAATGGTCTCCAAAAATGAATTAATTTGTTGCTTAGTCAGCATGATTTGTGTTTGTGGGTTTTTTTTTCTTTCTTTCTTTTTTTGGTAATTGTGTGGAAGACTGACATATAGAAATAAATAGATAATACCCTTAATTTATAGCTTCCCCCAGTGGCTCAGCTGATAAAGAACTTGCCTGCCATTGTAGGAGATATAAGAGACACAGGTTCGATCCCTGGGTTGGCAAGATCCCCTGGAGAAGGAAATGGCAATCCACTCCAGTATTCTTGCCTGGAAAGTTCCATGGACAGAGCAGCCTATGAGGGAAATGCAGTACAAATTTTGGTTCATCTTCCTCTTAGAAAGAGGAAGGCTGCTTCCTTGGTTATACGTCTTTTAAAAAAATTAATTCTTCATTGCTGTACTCGGGCTTTCTCTAGTTGCCGCGAGTAGGGGGTTACTCTCTAGCTGTGATGCGTTGCCATGACTTCTCTGCTTCAGGAGTGATGTGTTCCAGTGGCTTCTCTGCTTGGGGAGTGCAGGCTCTGGGTGCGTGGGCTTCGTAGCTGCGGCTTCCATGCTCAGTAGTTGTGGTCTGTGGGCTTAGATGCCCCTCAGCAGATGGAATCCTCCTGCACCAGGGATCGAACCCATATCCCCTGCATTGGCAAGTGGATTCTTAACCACTGGACCACCAGGAATGTCCAGTTATACTTCTTTCTAGAAGCATCTAGAAATTTCTGTCGGTAAATCTTAATTAAGAAATACATAATACCTCAGATCATGCTGTCCACAGGCATCTTCTTTCTTATTAAGAATATGCAACTTCCAGTCTTGATTTTATTTGTGTTAAATATTTAGCCAAATCATAGACTGACTGATATGTTGGAGAGAGGGTTTAAATCGGGGAAAGTGGCCCATTTTGAGAAAGCCTCTGAGTGTCCTTTAATTACTCATGTTTTGAATTACAGTGAAGAAAGCCTGTGGTGGATACTATGGACAGAAATCACCTCCCTGCTACACCAGAGATTTGAGATTTTGACTCAGTCTTTACAAAGGGAATTCATACCATCCCATGTTAAACTATTAGATTTAAAAGCATTAATGAACCTTTGAATTAAATGAAATAGAAACTAGAAGGATAGAATTATCCTTTAAAAAACCTGGAAACAAAGAGTAGATGAACTCAAAACATAAGACAAAAGTACAAGAATCCTAGAGCATTTGGATTCATTACTTGGGTTATAATTTATATGCAGACAGTATGCTGTGTACGGTTTACTATTCAAAATGCAATCAAGTCATCTTTGTTTGATAGATTGGTATTTTGAGTTTTCATAACAAAAGCTTTTTTAGACACTGTTGCATAGCTCCCTTCCGACTTGGTATTTGAAACCAGAGACTGGGATATCTTATAAATACAACACAGACATCTCTAGTGTGTTCCCTCGGACTTTCATGGATCACCTGAAATGAAAATCATCTCCTGGGCCAGGAGGGAATGCAGAAGAAATACTCTGGGCTTTGGCATCCTATATTATTTGCCTCCATCTACCAGATAGAGATTACCCTTCAAGCACTGTCAGGGACTTCTGAAATTGTGGAAATGCATTTTTGGATCATTTTTCAAGGTGTCTCTGTGCAGAGATCGCGGCTCTGCACAGAAACTAAGAATAGGGAAACAAGAAAAATCCATTCAGAACACATGAAAGGGTCTTGTTTCTTGTGAAATGAATGCCCACAAGAGCTATAGGGGAAAAACCTGAATAAGGTTTTTATTCTTATTGTCACTGCTCAACTATGATAGGTTTCAAATGTTTCAACTGCTAAACTGAGAATAAATTATACCTACCTAATGTATTGTTGTTGTTGTCCTGTCTGACTCTTTGTGACCCCATGGACTATAGCCTGCCAGTCTGCTCTGTCCATGGGATTCTCCAGGCAGGAAATACTAGAATGGGTTGCCATTTCCTTCTCCAGGGGATCTTTCCAACCCAGGGATGGAACCTGGGTCTCCTGCATTGCCGGCAGATTCTTTACCATCTGAGCCACCAGGATAGCCGAATAGATAATTATAGGGAAATAAAACAATAAAGTGTCTACCACCGTCCTTGGCACAGAGCAGACCTTCTGTAATTTGCAGCTCCTTTGCTGTCCTATGGAAAATCCATCGCACTGGTCAATGGTTACTGCGTCTGCACAACAGCAAATACTACATCAGAAAGTAATGATTCCAAACACATGACTAGTAGCCTTTAATGGATCTGCTTCATTTCACATCCCAGCAAAATGTTTATTTCAAATGAGTGTGTCCTGACATAAGGAGGGGGTGTTTTCAGCCAAAATATTTAATTTGCAGCTGTCTCATGATTGACGCATTGTCAGAGGGCCACGTGTAAATGATTGCTCTGGTGACAGGCTACCGAAGATACAGAATTT
The DNA here is from genome assembly GCF_023091745.1 of Budorcas taxicolor. Taxonomy (NCBI): domain Eukaryota; kingdom Metazoa; phylum Chordata; class Mammalia; order Artiodactyla; family Bovidae; genus Budorcas; species Budorcas taxicolor. The sequence continues at coordinate 74,108,227 of NC_068921.1, forward strand.
AACGTGGACTGTTAAATCTAAGAGTGGTATCCAGCTTTCCTATGCAACTACCCTTGCTTATTTGATATCTATAATCTCTCAAATTGTTAGCTAGTGAAAGAAGCCCATTGTATCTTTTCTTAATACTGGTAGTTATATAGGGAGGACTGAAGAAAGAAACAATTGGTTAGTATTTGAATAAACTTATTGTAGTGAAATTTTTGACTTTGTAGGATGACACATTTGGTCCTTTGAGAGTTTGCTATTCAGTTCAGGCAACTCTGCTTAGTTTTTCTTTTTCTTTTCTTTTCTCTCCTCCTATATCTTTGGAACAACCTGAACACTAACTCAGCAGAGAGAACACTTTAAAGAAATATAGCAAATTCGGTGGATATGTGCCCTAAAGAAATTCAGTTCAGTTCAGTTCAGTCGCTCAGCCTTATCCGACTGTTTGCAACCCCAAGGACTGCAGCACACCAGGCCTCCCTATCCATCACCAACTCCCAGAGTTTACTCAAACTCATGTCCATTGAGTCAGTGATGCCATCCAACCATCTCATCTTCTGTCATCCCCTTCTCCTCCCGCCTTCAGTCTTTCCCAGCATCAGGGTCTTTTCCAATGAGTTGGTTCTTCACATCCAGTGACCAAAATATTGGAGTTTCAGCTTCAGTATCAGTCCTTCCAATGAATATTCAAGACTGATTTCCTTTAGGATGGACTGGTTGGATCTTCTTGTGGTCCAAGGGACTCTCAAGAGTCTTCTCCAACACCACAGTTCAAAATCATCAATTCTTTGGCACTCAGCTTTCTTTGTAGCCCAACTCTCACATCCATACATGACTACTAAAGAAATTGCCTCTTAACTAACTCTTAGGGCACTATTTCATCTCATGTAACTCCTAGCTCAGTTAATCACCATTGTTTTGTCATTCAGTTGCAAAGTCACTCTTTGTGACCACATGGACTATAGCATGCCAGACTCCTCTCTCATCCACTTTCTCCTGGAGTTTGCTCAGATTTATGTCAGTTGAGTCAGTGATGATATCTGACTGTCTCATCCCCTGCCACCCCTTCTCCCTTTGCCTTCAGTCTTTCCCAGTATCAGGATCTTTTCCAAAGAATTGGCTATTCATACAGGTGGCCAAAGTATTAGAGCTTCAGCTTCAGCATGAGTCCTTCTCATGAATATTCAGTGTTGATTTCCTTTAGGATTGACTGGTTTAATCTCTTTGCAGTCTAAGGGACTCTCAAGAGGCTTCTCCAGCACCACAATTCAAAAGCATCATTTCTTCGGTGCTCAACCTTCTTTACAGACCAGCTCTCTCATCCATACATGACTACTGGAAAAACCATAACTTCGACTATACCGACCTTTGTGGGCAACGTGATGTCTCTACTTTTTAATATGCTGTCTAAGTTAATGGCTTTCCTTCCAAGGAGCAAGCATCTTTTAATTTCATGGCTGCAGTCACCATATGCAGTGATTTTGGAGCCCAATAAAGTAAAATCTGTTACTTCTTCCATTTCCCCCCCCTTCTTTTTGCCATGAAGTCATGGGACCAGATGACATGATCTTAGTTTTTTGAATATTGTAAGTTTCTTGAGTTTTGAGCCAGCTTTTTCACTTTCCTCTTTCACCTTCATCGAGAGGCTCTTTAGTTCCTCTTTACTTTCCGCCATTAGAGAGGTGTCATCTACATAACTGAGGTTATTTGATATTTCTCTTGGCAATCTTTATTCCAGCTTGTGGTTCATGCAGTCCGGCATTTCACATAATGTACTCTGTGTATAAGTTAAATAAGCTGGGTGACATTTACATCCTTGATGAACTTTTTTCCCAATTTTAAACCAGTCCATTATTCCATATCCACTTCTAATTGTTGCTTTTTGACCTGCATTCAGGTTTCTCAGGAGACAAGTGGGGTAGCCTAGTACTTCCATCTCTTTATGAATTTTCCAGTTTGTTGTGATTCACACAGTCAAAGGCTTTAACATAGTCAATGAAGCAGAAATAGTTGTTTTTCTGGAACTTCCTTGCTTTCTCCATGATCCAACAAATGTGGGTGATTTGATCTCTAGTTCCTATACCTTTTCTAAACCCAGCCTGTACATCTGGAAGTTCTCCTTTCATGTAGTGCTAACGTCTAGTTTGAAGGATTTTGAGCATAACCTTGCTAGCGTGTGAAGTGAGCATTCTTTGGCATTGCCTTTCTTTGGGATTGAAATGAAAACTGAACTCTGTCCTGTGGCCACTGCTGAATTTCCCAAATTTGCTGATATATTGAGTGCAACACTTTAACAGCATCATCTTTAGGATTTGAAAAAGCTCTGCTGGAATTCTATCATTTCCGCTAGGTTTTTTTGTAGTAAAGCTTCCTAAGGCCCACTTGACTTCATACTCCCACATGTCCAGCTCTGGGTGAGTGACCACACCATCATGGTTATCTGTGTCGTTAAGACCTTTCTTGTATAGTTCTTCTGTGTATTCTTTGCCACTGTTCTTAATCTCTTCTGCTTCTGTTAGGTCCTTACATTTTCTGTCCTTTATCATGCCTATCCTTGCATGAAATGTTCCCTTGATATCTCCAATTTTCTTAAAGAGATCTCTAGTCTTTCCCATTCTATTGTTTTCCTCCATCTTTTGGCATTGTTCATTTAAGGAGGCCTTCTCATCTCTCCTTAGTATTCTTCCTTTACAGAAGAAAAAAACAATGGCAGAAGTTAAGCAATGTACACTCAAGGTCATGCTCTTTTCATGCAAGAGAAACAGCACTCCACCTTGAGCCTAAGTACAGCACCCTTTTACTACAATTGCCCTGATTGAACTAAATAGTTTAGTATGAAGATGAAAAAGATCAACATTTAGAATGCTGACAATTGATCATTCAGTCATCAGCTCAGACTGAAATTTTCCGATTCGTTCAAACAACAAATATTTCTGGGAAATAATTTCTTCATTTGCTCAGAATTATGTCGCCTTGGGGACCTCACTAATTTCCTAGTACATTCAAGGACACTTGCCAGTATTAGGGCAGCTACAGATTCCCGAATCTGCTGGGAACTTTAATCACAGATTGCTTTCAGGGAGCTTGTACAAATCCTGAAGATGAAAATAATTAAACTACATTAAGATTCCACACTCAATGATTCAGCAGTATCTATTTCTATATGAATATTAATAATGTTTCATGAAATAACAGATGTTCATTTTTCACATCTTTTCTTTTTCTGGCATAGCTATTATTGGTCAAATTAGTAAACAAAAAATGTATATTTTTCCTCTCCCTTATTTACTAATTTTGGTCTCCTGTTAATGCTTTGGGCTTTCCAGGTGGCACTAGTGATAAAAAAAAAAACCCACCTGCCAATACAGGATACATAAGAGACCTGGGTTCAATCCCTGGGTCTGGAAGATCCCCTAAAGAAAGAAATGACAACCCACACCAGTGTTCTTGCCTGGAGAATTCCATGGACAGAGGAGCCTGAGGGGCTGTAGACCATAGCACCGGACAGAGTTGGATATGACTGAAGCAACTTAGCACACAATAATCCTTTGTTTCATCTACCTATACCTTATGTTCAGAATTATACAAATCTGATTACTATTCTCAAAATTCACTGAGTAAGAGAAAATATGTGCCTTTGGGGGACATAGTCTAGTCTTTGTTTTATCAAGGTCATCTTAGAATTTTTGCTTGAAAAGGGCATTGTGGCCAAAGGATAATTTCTATTGGAAAAAATGTTTCACACTCAGCTGCAGTGACTCCCCAGGGTTGATGTCCATCTATAATCCCAAATTCTCGGTTTCATTTTAGTTCTGTAAGATAGAATTCACCCTTCAGGTGTTATCTACCTTTATATAGGTAAGGCTGCTTTCTCTACAGGTGAGAGATGAAAAAGCTTATTGTCCTGTTTCCCCTGTTTTTAGTAAAAACATGAAAACAGATCCCAGCCTCCTTATTGAATATAGAACCACCTTCTCTAATGTCAGATATCGGAGAAGGCAATGGCAGCCCATTCCGGTACTCTTGCCTGGAAAATCCCATGGACAAAGGAGCCTGGTAGGCTGAAGTCCATGGGGTCGCTAAGAGTCGGGCATGACTGAGAGACTTCACTTTCACTTTTCACTTTCATGCATTGGAGAAGGAAATGGCAACCCACTCCAGTGTTCTTGCCTGGAGAATCCCAGGGACGGGGGAGCCTGATGGGCTGCTGTCTATGGGGTCGCACAGAGTCGGACACGACTGAAGCGACTTAGCAGCTGCAATGTCGGATGTATGTGACTTTGTTATGCCATTTTTAAATGTTTAGCTAGGTTCTTTAAAGTTGCATTGGAGTTACTGCGTAACCTAATGTGTTTCAGCTATTTGTTCTCCTAGTAAAATTATTATTGGCTATAAGCACAGTTTGGGGGTGGAATTTCCCTGGTGCCTGAGTGGTAAAGAATCCACCTATACCAGTGTACGAGACTTGGGAGATGTAGATTCAATTCCTGAGTTAGGAAGATCCCCTGGAGGAGGAAATGGCAACCCACTCCAATATTCTTACCTGGAAAATTCCATGGACAGAGGAACTTGGCGGGCTGCAGTCCACGGGGTTGCAAAGAGTCGGACATGACTGAGCAGGCACGTACAAGGCACCGGCAGAGCTAGTGTGAGACCATCCCTGGGAAGGTTAAAGCCAGGAGGGACTGCTTTCATATTCACATTCTTAATCTGGGAACATCTTTCATTTGGAAATTCACTCTAGACCTGTAAAAGAGACTCCTCTTTAAATTAAACAGCCCAGATTTGACCCTTAAATTCATGCTGCTCTCAGCAACCGATTGTAACCTACAGACCTAAAACCCTAAAAGCTACTGAACTTAAGCAGTAATGTGCTTCTCACCTCTGCAGGCAGTCATGTCTTCTTTCCCTGTCCGTAGTATTAAATCTTATGAGAATAAACCAACTTGATGTATCAAAATAAGGGACACACACACACACATACACACAGTTGCTCAGACACATAGACACCTTATGAACTCTGGGTTGAAAGTATCCTTAAAAATCTTTTGGTTCAAAGTCCCAGACATGTGATGATTGATAGTAATAGCATCTGGCTAAATGCTTAAACAAGACAGGTGATGAGAAAACCCATTTCAGTGAAGGGTACTATCGTAGTTCTTTTTTTTCTTTTCAAGTCTTTATTGAATTTGTTACACTACTGCTTCTGTTTTGTTTTGGTTTTTTGGCTGCAAGGCATGTGGGATCTTAGTTCCCCAACCAGGGATTGAACCCACACCCTCCTGCATTGGAAGGCTAAGTCTTAACCACTGGACTGCCAGGGAAGTCCCTGTAGTTTTTTTTTAATTAAAAAAACATTTTTTAATATATTTTAATTTAATGTTCTTTCTTATGTTGGCCAGAAAAAAACAAAAACACCAACTTTCTCTTCTTAGATTCTACTCATTGGTCCTAGTTTATGCCTTTGAGGCAAAATAATGAAAACTGTTCTGTACCATTTGAGTCTTCTCTAGGGTCAACCATCCCTAGTTCTCCTGATTATAGGACAATTTCTGATCCTCTGTCTTTTATAACAGACAGTCTCATTTGAAGGGTTTCCAGTCCGATGGCCTCTTGGAAATTTTGATAGTCACTCAGACATATTACAAGCAGGATTGGAAAATAGGCTTGAAATTCCTGGAGAACAATTCGGCAATATATAACGAAAGGATTTTACAACGTGATTACTCTTTGATTCAGCAGTTTCTCTTATAGGAGCTTATTGTACAAAAGCATTGAGATATATAAGGTTCACATATGATAGGCAACACATCAATAATAATAATATTAATAATGAAAACTTGGAAAAACTGAATTATCCAAAATTAATGAGTAAATTAAATCATCAGAGCTTTCTGGCATCAAGTGATAGACTAAGAATATATATTCATATCTTTTTCCTTCATAATAATTTATTTAATTATAGTTGTATAAATCCATAAGAGTAAGTAAGCAGAACTATACTGGGGAAGGAGTCTCTGAATGGTTGAGAGAGCTCAACAAATTTCTAAAGGTATCCATCAGCCTCCAGCCAGAGAAATAGTAGGACATATATATTAATAGGAGCTTTGGTACAAGGAATTGGCTTACATGACTGTCCTGGTTCCTTGAAAGTGAAAGTGTTAATCCCTGAATCATATTCAACTTTCTCTGACCCCTTGGACAGCAGCCCACCAGGCTCATCCTGTCCACAGAATTCACCAGGTGAGAATACTGGAGTGGGTTGCCATTCTCTTCTCCAGGGGATCTTCCCAGACCCAGAGATCCTGGCTCCTTAGGCAGCTCCAGAATCCACAAGCCAGGCTGTCAGAAGAGCTCATGACAGGGGCTGAAGCAGCTATTAACAAATAGAATGCCTTCTTTCTCAAAGAAGCTCCAGCTTTACCCTAAGGACTTTTGACTAAATGAATCAGCACCACCCAGATTATCTGGGATAATCTCCCATATTTAAAGTCAACTGATTGGGAACTTTAAATCTCATCTACAAATAGCTGCAGAGCAGCTGCTGGATTAGTGTTTGATAACTGGGAACTGTAGCCTAGTATAGTCAAACTGACCTGTGAAACTGACTATCACACCAGAAGATAGACACAGCATAGCCAAAAGTGTTCGGATCAATCAGAGAGGAGGAAGTCCCAGCATACATGATACTTTAATGGGGCCACAGCAGAGGAGGGAGCCTGGCAGAGCCCCAGGGACAGTTTTTAGGTAGGACTGGGAAGTGAAGCAGAAAAGTAGGTATTTTCTGAAGGTGAAGGTGAAGTCGCTGTCGTGTCTAACTCTTTGCGACACCATGGACTGTAGCCCACCAGGCTCCTCAGTCCATGGAATTTTCCAGGCAAGAGTACTGGAGTGGGTTGCCATTTCCTTCTCCAGAGGATCTTCCCAACCCAGGGATCAAACCTGGATCTCCCGCACTGCAGGCAGATGCTTTACCATCTGAACCACCAGGGAAACCCTTTTTGCTGAAGGTTAGTTGATTTTTCCACATCTTTCTTACTTGTGCTCTTGTACAGTATCATGCAACTAACCTTTAAACCTGAGTGAAAAATTTGAGAGCTTTTCTCTAAGGAAGCAGAACTAACATCTGGGAAGAATTAGGATGGCCAACATGGGTATTGACAGATGAAAGTAAGGCCTGCATCATTTGGCGTTGAGAAGAGGCCAAGAATGCAACATTTAAAGAAAAAAAGAATGAAAAAGCCCAATGACAAGACTGTCAGAAAATAAAAGAACGTTCAAGAAACAGAAAATAACACGCAATAACTGTAACTATCATATTCAGGGCTATTTGAGAAGATGATACATTCATAAAACAAGAACAAGATGACATGAACAAGATAAAGAGACCAAAAAAAAGTCCCTCTGAAATTAATATGTGTGTATGTGTGCAGAAAAGAGAAAAGTATATTGCAACAATAGTAAAAATAATAATAATAGGAAAACAGGAGCTAAAATATTAGAGACATTAAAATCAACCCATGCATTCCAACATATGACAATTAAAAGTTTCACCAAAAGAGTGGATACAATACAGCCAGGAAAACTAGAAAAGAACCAACGCAAGAACATGGAGCAAATAGAAGACAAGATTCTTCCATTTAACAATTTCCAGTGAGTGTTGACTAGGACCCATGAGTTAACACCAGAATTAGACATATCCATGAGAAACTGAGAAAATATCCTTAAAGTTTCCGGAAGAGAAGATTTAGACAAAATAAAGCTGATTCCTGAAGGAGGTATCATCAGCAGCAGTGCATGCTTGAAGACATTGATACGGTGCATTTGCAGTAAAAGTGTAAGGGGGAATAGTTTTGATTCCAGAATTCTAACAGCCAGTGGTTATTTTTGAATGGCGGAGTGATGGGTTATTTCATTTTCTTGGGGGGGTGGGGTGGGATATTTTTATATTCTACTCTAATTTTCTCCAGAGACTGATGCATTTTTATACTTTCAAAAATGTGAATTATTTTTAAATAAAGCAAACACAAAATACCAAGTACAGCCTAATCAATGATTAATACTGCAGTTTATTACATAATTCCTTTCAGGTACTTTATTTCTACTGAGCAGTGGGCCAAGATTATATTAGCTTTTTTTGGTGACAATAGTTTTTGCTGCGTCCTATCAAACTTCTTGACTTTTTCAACGCTTAAACTATTTTTCATTTCCATGTCCTTAAAACGTATCTGCCCTGCTCAGGACCTCAGCAGACCTTCTTTTCTCACGTGTTTGTAGTTGTGTCCAAAGCTTTGCATTATCCTTTTTTCAATTCTTTGTGCTGGAACAAGCCCATCATATATGTTGTCAGCATTTTTGTGAATGCTGGTTTTTATCTTAACATATTAAACCTAAACTAATAAATCTGTTATTCCTAAAGCCAAGGAAACAACTTGAATCTTTTGCTTGTCATCCTATTATATCTGGGCCTGTGTAGGAGAGGAGGAAATATTATCCCTGTAAGGAAGAAGAGGCCTTAATTTCCCCCTGGCTTCAAAGGGACGGCTTGTCACACTGGAAAAGGTCATTTGCAAAATCGTTTCTTTTTGCCTTAAAATAGATGACACACTTCCCCTAGAGCGAATGATTCACTCTTATTTCATTGGGTTTAATCGTTAGGCTAGATAATGACTTAATGAGTGTAAACTGGTTCCTTCTATATGGCAAGGGCATTGGGACATCCGAGTTCCATTTAGTTCATCCAGAGAAGTAATCCCTCGAGTGGAAATTCACCTCCTGGAATGACATGGTCATGATTTAAGGAGGAATGGTTTGCTCACAGTGTTGTTTTGATCATCATAATAAGCAGAACAATGTTATTTAGCTGATTTGGAGAGAAGAAACATGTTGGATAATAATAAGCTATTTTAAATAGCTGGGTTGATCTATCAATCAAAATTACCATTGAACAAAAGAAGTCCTATACTTCTTTTGTCAATTAAATGCTGGAACCTCAGTTACCAAAGTCACAATGTTTCTATTATGACAGCTGGCATGGCGTATTATTAAAGCCAGTGTTTCACTTTGTTTTCATTTCATCTACGATACTTATGCAATTTGAGACAGGTGAAATATCAGTTACTGGTCTGAAGATATAGAGAAAAACTAATCAAATAGTGTGGTAGCTCATTGAGATTCCACATTATGTATAGACAAATCCAAATTATGGAGTTTAAGAATAAAACTAGACGAGGATGGATTTTAAATAACTCTTGGAAATGGTTAAATAAACATATTTAACTTGCCTTAGATTTCTTTTTTCTGGGCACAAAAATAAAATCCAACAGTACAGAACTCACAGAGCTGGGAAGAAAAGTCAGTCAAAATTTAATATTCAGAGCGTGTTCCTATATTCTGGGTACTTGGTGGACTTAAAAAGGAGTCTCCATGATCCAGTTGTTTATAATTTAATGAGAAAGGCAAGAAAGATGTAAGAATTACCTGTAAGCAAAGGGAGGTGAAGAAACAATACGTAGCATAGACAATGGATAGAAGAAGAGGCTGGATCAGGTGATGATTAGAATTCGCAGAGGACAGAAAAGAGGGAGACAAGAGGAACAGGAACAGGCATGGCTGCACAGAACCTATGAAATTCAATATCCCGGTGAAGTTAGAGGCAGTATTGGTTGTTCGCTCCATGTGATTTGTGAGGAAGAATCAAGAGTTGCAGATGAGACCATTAAAGAATGTGTGGTCCTTTCCTTTTAGGTTAAATGCTGTCTGCAGTCATTCCAGTGTGCACTCAGTCGCGTCCGACTCTTTGTGACCCCATGGACTGTAGCCTGCCAGGCTCCTCTGTCCATGGGATTTTTCAGCTAAGAGTACCAGAGTGGTATTTCCTACTCCAGGGAATCTCCCCAACCCAGGGATCAAATCAAGTTCCCTACGTTTCCTGCATTGCAGGTGGATTCTTTACCTGCTGAACCATCGGGGAAGACCAGTGAGATGGTGCACAAGGCATCTGATAGGGATTTTTCTTCCTTTAGTCATAGTTTTTGGGCTTAAAGAATCTGCCTGCAATGCAGGAGACCCCAGTTCGATTCCTGGGTTGGGAAGATCTGCTAGAGAAGGGATAGGCTACCCACTCCAGTATTCTGTCATGGAGAATTCCACCGACTGCATAGTCCATGGGGTTGCAAAGAGTCGGGACACACCTGAGTGACTTTCACTTAGGGTCTTTTAGACAGAACTTTCTATAACTCTGATCTATCTTGAGACCTCTTACTTTGGCTACTAAAATGATTGAGCTAGAGGATCTTCAAGGCCCAGTCCCTTCCAGGTTTAAAACATTCATGTGTATTAGGCATATTTGCTCTCTGAATTGCTCCCATTAACATGAAATTCAAATACTGAGCATAGGCTCTGTTACCAGGAAGAGTTTCTGCTTCCAAATAGCAAACTATGTGTATGTTATGAGATAGCTTCCACTAAAGACTAACTTTCCTACATGATCTGTTGACCCTGGCATTGCCTATCATCAAGGCTTTCCCTGGGCTTAAGAACTGTATTTAACAAATGGCACTGAGAATTTTAGCTTTAACCCGCCAAGCAGCTCTCCTCATCTGCATTTGTTAAGGTTGTGAGAAGAGTAACCAACCTGTAATTTTCTGGCGCATCCTAATTAAAAATGGAGAATGAAAATAATGTTATGCTCTCATCAGAGGCACTTAGCCTGATTGAGCGCTTGCTTTTTGTTCAGCATAAAATTGCTACAAATATTTTCGTATGACTAAAGTGGGGATAACAAAGAAAACGTAGCAAATTCATAGGCATCAGTGTTACCACTACTTACTGATAATCACTCTCTTATGTTCTGTTTGCTGGATTTGTTGGGATTTCTTCCTTCACTACTGGAGCACTTCACAAAGGATGCAAGATGTCTCTTGTTATTAAAGCAAACAAACAGAAAAAACTTGACTTGAACATGTTGGCCCCAGTCCTTGTCCTCAGAAGTTCTCAGAAGGCACTTCCAATTGGCCCTGAATATCTCAGGCAACTCCACGGTCTGTCCTGAAGCACATCAAGGTTTTATTGTCGTTGTTTTTTAGTCACTAAGTTGTATTTTACTCTTTTGCAACCCCAAAGACTGTCATGGAATTTCTCAGGCAAGAATGCTGGAGTGGGTTGCCATTTCCTCCTCCAGGGGATCTTCCCGACCCAGGGATCCAACCTATGTCTCCTGCATTGCAAGTGGCTTCTTTCCCACTGACCCACACAATAGAGGTTAGTGGGTTATAATATCAGCTGGAGAAATAGAAGGCAAGAGGAGAAGGGGGCCGCAGAGGATGTGATGATTAGAGAGCACCACTGACTCAATGGACATGAGTCTGAGCAAACTCTGGGAGACAGTGAAGGACAGAGGAGCCTGGCATGCTATTGCAGTCTAAGAGTCGATCACAACTTAGTGATTGAACAACAACAACAACAAATAGCAGACAGCAAGCTCAGTCTCTGCTCAACATTACACAAATCAGATGGGATTCCACACCAGGTATTTTCAAGACTAAACCCTAACCTGAAAGTCTTTTTGGTTCTCCATGCATATAGCATGGAGTTTATAGGACTCATTCCCAAGCTGGCCTGTCCTAGCCATCTTGCTGAGGACAGACATCATTAGTCAGATAGGGCAAATCGATGTGAAAGTCTCAAGTGGAAAGATAATTATAGATTAATGCTATTATTTGATCCAGAGCAAAGACCAGAAGTTAAAATGATTGAATCTATTTAGAAACAGTAAGTCTTAATTGAGGCTTCCCTGGTAACTCTGTCGGTAAAGAATCTGCGGGAGACCTGGGTTTGATTCCTGGGTCAGAAGATCCCCTAGAGAAGGAAAGGGAAGTATTCTTGTCTGGAAAATCCCATGGACAGAGGAGCCTGGCAGGCTACAGTCCAAGAGGTTGCAAAGAGTCAGACACCACTGAGCAACTAACACACACACAAGTCTAAATTCCTGTGTTGGAATTAAGATGTTGTTCATGAGTTGAGAGCTCTAGGGACTGGGCTTACAGGCAGGCTGAGTAGGAAACCAGGTCCAGACCATCTGAAGAATCAACCTCATGGGCCTTAGCAGAGAAGCAGCCAGGTATGTGGGAGGAGGATGGAAACTCAGAGAACTAGGACATCAGGTGTCAGGGAGCTTTGGGTCGCAGGACTGAAAGAATGAAAAATCCCCCCAAGTTCCTAAATATCTGAACCTGCAACTCAGCTTGACAGGGCACCCTGAGGTCTCTATAAGGGATGAGAAAGGGAGTGCTAAGTGTCTAAATTGCCTGGAATCGCATAGAGGTCCCACTGGACTTTTTTTTTTTTTTTTTTCCAGAAACTATTACAGCAAATAGGGCATTGCAAAATAGACGTTATTTTTAAAAGCAACTTTAGGTTCACAGAAAAATTGAGTGGAAAGTCCAGAGATTGCCCATATACTCTTTGGCCCCACATGGCTCCCCACTATCAACATCCACCACTGGGCTGATCCATTTATTACACCTGATGAACTTGCCCTGGCACGTCATTATCCCCTGAAGGCCATAGTGTATATTAGGCTTCCCTCTTGGTGTGGCACCGTCCATGAGTTTGGACTAATGTATCATGTCATGTATCCACGTATGCATGTATTACAGTATCGTACAGAATAGTCTTATTGCTTTGCCTGTTTATCCCTCCTTGCCTTGCTAACTTGTTAGAATCTTTTAAATTGCATACGAACCAATGTAAGTATAACCTTTAGAAAGACAGAAGTTGCCGAAATAATGACTTGGGTTAACTCATCTGTTGGTGTGATTTTGTACTCAGATTCTTCCAGGTGATATCATGCGTGGAATGCGATGAAGCTTAGCAAATTTTCCTTGTCTAGAAACAGGAGTTCCATCAGGGTGCTGCCAAAACATGCTAGAGCCCACTCAGTCCTCCCAGGCTCTCCCAGCTCTTTCCTCACACCCACACCCAGACGTTGATGGCCCTTCCACAGCCCACATCTGACACTTGAAAGTGGGTGGCTTCCAGCTCCACCCTTGTGGTCTGCTCCATGACTCGCATCCTCAGGAACTCGTTCTGTACATTCTCTCCCCAAAGCTAGCCTTTGCCTGTAGCACATGAGGATCTGATAAGCGGTGGGGGGGCGGCGGAAAGCAGCCTGCACGGGCTCCAATTATCACTCCAGCCCCTCCGTCTCCTTATGCTGGTAATCTGCACACCTACCCAGATGGCCACAATTCATCAAATCTCCAACTGGAAAATTTTTTTCAGAATAATCCTTTGATTCCTTTTCTTGTGGCACTTCCCATGAAATATAATGATTCATGTGTGCATGCTACGTCACGTCAGTCGTGCCCCACTGTTTGCAACCCTATGAATTGTTGCCCACCAGGCTCCTCTGTCCGTGGGATTCTCCAGGCAAGAATACTGGAGTGGGTAGCCATTCCCTTCTCCAGAGGATCTTCCTGACCCAGGGATGGAACTCAGGTCTCCAGCATTGCACATAGATTCTTTACCACCTGAACCCCCAGGGAAGCCCTGGTATCTGGTTAGTTCTATACTTTTAGTACAAGAGTTTTCCAAATTCAGACTCATCTAGGAATTTTTTTTTTCAGAATAATCTTTTGGTTTCTTTTCTCATGGCACTTCCCATAAAATATAGTGAGTCGTCTTTTTAACTCTTTATGAATAAGGAAATTTACTTCTTTTTAGTACATCTGTCCCCAAAGAGCAGAAAGGAAATGATCATGTTTCTCTTTTTCCAGGATCATTTCCCCTAGAAACTGAGCAGGTGTCCCCTGGAAGCTCTGTTGGGGTTGTGTTTACACACGGAGCTGGACTGAGGGGCAGAGATTGCTGTTCGTAACCTGGGTCTTAAATCAAAAAGGCATGGAAAAAAAAAATCTCTGAAAGCTAAAATATGAGTCCAAATACAACAGCAAAGAAAATCTTATATTTACCAGGCAAAGCACTGTGTAGGTTAAAGAGCATAGGTGTTGGTTAGATGGGGTGATATTGAGGCAGGTTTTGGCAACAACTAGTGATCAAGTAAATTTCTTCTCAGGACAGTGGGTCTATTTGGTTGAAAGGCCTTTGTTTTCCAAGGGTGGGGGCATGGGGAATGCTATGTGTTTCAACCAGAGTGGAAGCCTCAGTAAGACAGACGGTTAGACTGAACACTGTTCGCAAGAATCCATTGTCTTCCACCATTCCATAGGCAACATTCTGCCTCTCCCACAAACATATATTTCTAAAAATTTATTTATTTATTTGAAATGAAACAAAGATGAATATTTTTAATAATAAAAGATACAACTCACAAAGAAAATAGACATCATAAACCATTAGACACCTAACAACAAAGATACATAAAGCAAAAATAAATATAAGGAAAGAAAAAATACATAATCATAGTGAGATGTATTAACATTTCTCTGAGAATATTTGACTTGAAAAATAAGAATAGGAGCATCTTCAATGATGTCATTAATAAGTTAAATATAATAGATTTATATTTAATTTATATCGATCTTATAGCCTACACAAATATATTTAAAATTTTGTATCTCATACGTTGTTATTGTCCATAGGACATTCAGAAAAACTGGCGAAAAGATTACTAAATTTCAAAAAGTAGAATACTTTTTCATGTGTCAGTTCAGTTCAGTCGCTCAGTTGTCTCCGACCCTTTGTGACCCCATGGACTGCAGCATGCCAATCTTCCCTGTCCATCACAAACTTCCGGAGCTTTCTCAGACTCATGTCCATTGAGTTGGTAATGCCATCCAACCATCTCATCCTCTGTCGTCCCCTTCTCCTCCTGCTTTCAATCTTTCCCAGCATCAGGGTCTTTTCCAATGAGTCGGTTCTTTGCATCAGATAGCCAAAGTATTGGAGTTTCAGCTTCAGTATCAGTCCTTCCAATGAATATTCAGGACTGATTTCCTTTAAGATGGACTGGTTGACTCTCTTTGCGGTCCAAGGGATTTTCAAGAGCCTTCTCCAACACCACAGTTCAAAAGCATCAGTTCTTTGGCACTCAGCTTTCTTTATGGTCCAACTCTCACATCCATACACAACTCCTGGAAAAACCATAGCTTTGACTAGACAGACCTTTGTCACCTAAGTAATGTCTCTGCTTTGTAATAATTAATTTAATTATTTTAATTAATTTTAAAAAATGTTCGTGTGTACAAACACCTATCTTTAAAAAGTGTTTCAACACTATTAGTTTATAGGACTGACAGCTTGTTAACCTACTCACAGCTGCCCCCATGGCTGAGAACTTCTGGCAGCATCAAGAGATAAATCTTCCTTCTCTCTCCCACCCTTGTCACTTATAGGCTGTGGAGAGATGTTGAAAGTTTCCCTCAACAGCAGTTCTCAAACTTGACTTTGCATTAGAACCACCAGGGTAGGTTTAAAAAAAAAAAAAAGAAGATTCCTGAGTTCCACTTCAGTTCTACTGTATCAGGATCTCTAGAGGTGTGACCCAGGAATCTGCAGTTGTCAAGCTTTTCCATGACACCATGATGCATCCAGCCAGGCTGAACCGAAGAGCTGACACTGGAGAACTCCTGTAGCGGGCTGTGTGTAGTTCATGCCAGTGGCTCATGCTGGCCACGTTTCCTCTGGCTTCTACGTACGTACACCAGGCACCAGACCCCCTGGATACTTCTTTGCACTCTGTGTGCTCAGGCTCATAAAAGGTCTCTGAAAGTCCCAGGGCTGGTGTCCACGTAGGAAGGATGTGGGAACGATCCAGGATTTATTTCACTCTCCTCTCCTTTTCCCAACAGAGAGCCAAGCTAAGCAGGCAGCGAAACACAAAAGAAAGTCCCCTGAATGAAAGGTCCTCTGAATGCAAAGCAGTTAATAGTGACCCATCTGAGACCCTCTATTGACCATTAATGATCTAAGTGAAACAATGGAGTTAGTGAGGTTTGCTGATGGCATAATCAGTGTCAGTCAATAGGAGTAGCAAAGGAATAAGGGCATTGCACATGGGTTTCAAAGTTAGGAAATCTAATGAAATAACTCCTGGGGATATTGGATTTGTGAACCTTTCAGGCAGCCTGCAGAAAAACACTAAGTGCTGGTGTCATGAGTTCAAGAAAACAACGATCAGAATCACTCCAGGACTCTTGTTTACCTGTCGCCTACTTCACAGTATGTTGGTGGAAAATAAAAAGTGTTGCACTTAGAAGTCACTTTACATTTTTCCCCCATAATTATCTGAGATCAGCTAGTGACTACTTTAAACTTCTGAAAACTATGAGACCATGTGAAAGTCAGACCTCATATTTGCAGAGTGTAACATGAAATTTTCAGTAATAGTATTCTGACTTCCCAAGGCACGGTCAGTCTAATCTGAAAATGTACCAATCCCTTTCTCTGGCCTCTGTTAGGCTGTTTCACTGAGAAAGGTCAGAAAAGTACTGATGCAGTAATATTCAATTTGCTAATATTTGCTTAAATTCAGTTAGCTAATATTGCTAATACCCTTCACTTATTTTCTTATCTGCAGTAATAATGTCCTCTCTCTTTTCCTTCTTCATATGGCCCCTGCCCTCTCTACACATAATTCAGGCTTTTTAACTGAGTAGCCCTCATACACAACCCAGAGACTGATTGTCTCTAGGGAAAAAATGGCCCAGTGGTACGGGACCCAAGGGTCCTGACTATACCACATTGCTACTGCTGCTGCTAAGTCACTTCAGTCGTGTCCGACTCTGTGCGACCCCATAGACGGCAGCCTACCAGGCTTCCCCATCCCTGGGATTCTCCAGGCAAGAACACTGGAGTGGGTTGCCATTTCCTTCTCCAATGCATGAAAGTGAAACGTGAAAGTGAAGTTGCTCAGTTGTGTCTGACTCTTAGCAATCCCATGAACTGCAGTCCACCAGGCTGCTCCGTCCATGGGGTTTTCCAGGCAAGAGTACTGGAGTGGGGCGCCATTGCCTTCTCCGATACCACATTGACTGAGCTGGAATTAGGTGATTATTCCTTCCACTCATCTGTAGAGTAGTTTAGCATTGCAACGAAGATGCAAAATGGTAAGCCTGTCAACGAGGAACAAGGGAACGGAAAGGCCGTGTTACCAAGTCAACGCTCATCGGTTGCTGATAGAATGAAAGAAAGGATAGGAGAAAAAATAACGTTTGACTACATTCCCCACCCTATTCCTAAATGCCATTTTTTTTCTAACGGCAGCCCTACATTCCTCACATCTCCCTCTAACTTTCTCCCTTTTTCCATCTCATACATAGAAGCATATGTGCATATGACTACTGTTGCTTTCAGTGAAGGCATTGTATCTTTTATTTTATTTTTAATGGGATATAATTGCTTTACAATGCTGTGTTAGTTTTGGCTGTACAATGTATCTTATTCAGCTTTGTATCCCTGGAGCCTTTTCCAGTGGTAAGTGCTACAGGCTAAATGTTTGTGATACCTCAAATTTGTTTGTTGAGGCCTTAGCCCCCAGTGTGTTGGTATTTGGAAAGAGGACCTCTGGGAGTTAATTTAGGTCATGAGGCTGAAAACCTCAAGAATGGGATTTGTGCCCTTGAAAGAAGAAAGAAGAGAGAGATGGATTTCATGTAAGGATACAGCAAGAAGGTGTCGATTTGTCAACTATGAAGAGGGTCCTCGCAAAGACCCTGCTGGCACCCTGATCTCACATTTTCAGGCTCCAGAATGTAAGAAGTAAATGTTTGTTGTTTAAGCCACCCAGTCTATGGTGCTTTGTGGTAGCAGCCTGAGCTAAGAGAGTAAGCAATCAAGAAGTGTCAGATTGATGACTCAACGTGAAGCACTTAAAGATACTGTTTAATTTTAATATCTATGTGAAGTGGTAAATTGAAATAGCTCCATCTTCCTTATTATGATTACTATTTTGTAACGTGGAGAAGATGTAAAGAAAATCATTTAGAATTCAAACAAAGGGCTCCAAGTGGCAGAACTATATTTGAACCTGTGTCAACAGTCCATGTCCTTAAATGCCACTCTGAGCCCTTTCTCAGTCACTGGGACATATAAGGGAGGAATGGTAGCTAAACCAATTCTGTTCGTAGCAAGTAATTGCTTCGTGCTATTAATGTCTATTGCAATGACTATTATTCTAATGTTCCCACTATATATAATTAGCCTACTAAATGTACAGTTTAACATTTTGAAAAAGGCTAAAAAGACAGCCAAAAGAAATAGGATGAAGTATTAGGCAGTGTCATTTAACAATAAATTTAGAAATTAAACCATAGTGCAGTGCCCAGACTGAACTGGCTACTTTCATTTGAGGGCCTGACTCAGCAGAGGTCTGTCTGCAGGCAGCTGGCCCTGGGTTACCAGGAACCCCACACCCACCAGCAAGACTTTGGAAGCACAGCCCACCCAGGGTTGGCTGCTTCAGGTCCCAGAGATGAAAGCGATACTACTGAGCTATACAAGGTATTGGCATTTTGTAGGAGAGCTCAAAGAACAGTGGAGACTCTCTCAGTAAACAAATAAAGAGATTAGGTGGATAACTCATTCTGTCATTTGTTATGTAACACATGTTTATTAAATACCTACTAAGCCAGGCACAGCCCCTGACCCCAGGTTCCTTTTGCCAGGCTGACCCCACTGCAGTGGGACCCCCTCATTATCCCTCCATCTCCTGGCAGGTGCTGCCTCGTTGGCAACCTCCCCCTCCAAATCCAAACCAAGAGACCCGTGATGAGGCACCAGAAGTTCTCTGTGTGCAGAGAAACGCTTCCTCCATCTGGGAGAAGAGCTACTGGAGAATTCCGGATGGAAGCTGAGCCTACCTGTGTCCTGGGAAACCCGGGCCTAGTGAACCGTCTCAACCCTTGAAGATGAAACAAGGGCTATCTCAGAGTGCACGTAGCTTGCTGGATCTGGGTGGGCCATGCTGGTCTCAGAACAGCAAGTTTCTCTCAGACTTCTCAGCAAGTTAATACTTTGACTAGTTTTTTGCTGGTCTCATCAACAAAACTATGACTTTTGTCCTGAGTCTGCCCTATATCTTATAACCTTCCCAGTCCAAAGGGAGGTGACAAGACTGTAGAAACTAAGCTTTTACATACTCAGCTTGGACGTCTTTCTTACACTTTTAGCTGCACCAGTCAGTAACCTCAGGCTAACCTGTTCTCCCCTTGCTTGGCCTCAATCTATATGCCCTTCTAACCCAGTCTGAATGAACTACTCTCTCAGGTTTTCAGAGCCTGACCAGCCAAAATATCCATCAGTCATATAATGACGTGGTGAAAACAAAGTAGCTGGGCACTCGAATGATATATAATGCAGAAATTCCCGAACATATGCACAATTTATTAATAAAGTAATAAGTAGTACTCTTGCCTGGAAAATCCCATGGACGGAGGAGCCTGGTAGGCTACAGTCCATGGGGTCACGAAGAGTCAGACGTGACTGAGTGACTTCATTTTCCCTTTGCACTTTCATGCATTGGAGAAGGAAATCGCAACCCACTCCAGTGTTCTTGCCTGGAGAATCCCAGGGACAGCGGAGCCTGGTGGGCTGCTGTCTATGGGGTCGCACAGAGCTGGACACGACTGAAGCAACTTAGCAGCAGCAGTAATAGAATAATAATAAATAAACACTTTAACATTGATATGAATCATTTTCATATGGTAAATATATGTTTATTAAGTAATTCTCTCTATGAAAATAGAATCTGAGCAGTTATGACAAGATGGTCCTCATCTTTGCCTGTCTTCACTCTCTCTGGCTGTTGTTACTTCATGTCCTTCTATGAACCTTTTAGTTTCTACTTTGCATACATATATTTTTTCTCTGAACTTCTAAGGATGTCTCCTTATTAAGCTACCATCTAAAGCATCAATTAAGCACCTGCACATCCCTAGGCCTTTTTTCAGGGACAGCCTTCCCACATATTTTCCATTTATGTGTCATTGCGTGTCTCCTTCCAGACTTCCCATGTGTTTCCCTGTATATTTTGTGCCACACTCTCCCTGTGGGTTTTCTTTATGACTTCATACTTTTTTATATCCCTACCTTGTGATTTTATAATCCAGATTGTGCTCAATCTGAATTTTTTATAGTCTCAGGGATATCCCATATAAAGCATGGTTTCTAATAGTTGCAATAGATTGAGTGGATCGATGAGTATTCTATCTGTGAAGTTAAGATTTCTTATTCTGATTCTCTGTCCTAGTAGAATAGAAAATATATGACTTGTTAGAACTCCAGTTTTATGGAATAACAGATGCGTTACTTACTCTTCTACGGCATATTTGTCCAAAGATGCCAGCCAGGAATGGTCTGATTTCATTTCTTGTTATTGTGTGAACCAGTCCCGATTTTTTTTCTTGTGAACTCTTGGCTGAGGGATTGTGTCAAGGCTGCCTAGATTTGTGAAAAAATGGCTAAATTGAACTGAATTGAATTAAGGTAAGTGCTAGAGAGAATTAAACACAGTTTTAGAGCATGAACACTAAGAGATACAGATATCTGTTTCTTGACACCAGTATCTCTGTAGATACCTCCTGATGTGATAACCTTGTAAGAACTTAGAACACCAATAAAGGATGAAATGGGTGAATTAGGTATCACTCGATGATTTGGAGCTTTGGAAATTTGAGTTTCATGGTAATAGACTCTGTTAGATTCGAATTCCATATGTTGAACTCAATGATATCTCAAACTCACCCAAGCAAAAGTCTACAGTTTCTATTAATCCAGGCCGAGGGCTGAGGTGTTGTGTGTAGTCAGACAATGAAAGAAGGAACTAACCACCAGGACTGCGCCTAATCCTTTGGGGATGTCAAGTAGCCATTTGTCCAGAGTATGAAATGTTGGTTTAACATCCAGATAAGTCAAGGTGACATGTTGATAAGCATTTCATATGTTGATAAGCAAGTGTTGGGTAGCTTCCAATTGTCCCCCACGTTTTTCTGACACTCTTTATTTAGTCAATAAAGGCTTTCCAAGAATCTGGTTCTGGGACCTCTCTCCCTCCCCACACACCCGGTGCACAGAAAGGATTTGGTAGGTGTGGTGCAAACAATACAATGGAAATGTAAGTGACTCTAAAAGAGAAGAGAAAGGAAATAGAAACCAAGGCTAGTGCAAACTGAATCAAACGAGATTTTTAAAAACAGTAAAGCTTCAAAGCTTATTTTCAGGAGAAATTGTCTTCAAAATGACTCCTACCGAGGAACATGAAATGAAAATCCAATTGAGGATATAAAAAGCATGAGCCAGCTTTTCTTGTTTGGTACCACAATTTCACTATTGTGAAATGTCGTCTTTTTCTGTGCTAAATTTTCTCGGCCTTTTTTGGGTGTGATGTTAATGGGATATTTTCAAAGTTCCACATCTGCCCCAAGCTACAAAGAAGCATTTATAACTATAAGCTTGTAAGCCTGCTTGTTATAGAAGTTTTAAATATGGACTCTAAATATTCTACATCTTTCAAAACCATTGATCGCCATTGATCAAATAGAATTAAACTGCTTTTGAGTCTCTTTGGATCCCCTGCATAAATATATATTGAGGGGCTGTTTTAAATGCCCATTAGATCTTAAGGTTTCTCTTTGGAGCCATTACCATTTATCATATGACTGTAAATATAGATTCAGGGATGTTTAAAACACACATTATTTACCTGGCAAGGCTTAATGGCTCCAAAAGATGCATTAGAGCCTGTTTATAACTCCTCTCTAAGAATAGATCCTGAATGCCTCCCATATATGAATTTTATTTTATATCAAGAGAGGAGATTACATGGCTGAGTAATTTAGCCAGTGTTTTAAATAAAATATATTTTCCAAAGCATGTGCTTTGGAACAATTTTGTGACTATTTGTAAAAGTAATTTGCTTTGATAGAAGCAACCATCCATGGTTTAACTGAAAGTTCTTTAAAAGTAATAGAGGCTCAAAAGAAAAGGATAAATTCTCTACCTTTATGGTAAAAAAAAATTATTATGTTTTTTATTTTTATTAAGACTTATTATTTTGAAGTTAATATACATATATGGTTAAAATAAATGTTTTGAAAAAATCTGATAGTGAAACATACATGACTCCTGGAACAGAACAAAACTCCTTAGAAAGTTCCTGTACATGTATGGAAACGTAGTATAACAAGGTAACATATACCCGTGGATAACGAATGGGCAAGTCAGTAAGTGATACTAGGATAACTCGTTATCCACAAGGACAATATTATACCCTTACCTTACACTAGGCTCCAAAGAGCTTCTATGTGGACTGAAGAATTAAAAGTGAAAATGAAAAAGCTGAATATTTTAGAAGAAAATCTCAGAGAATATATTATGACCTCTTGGTAGAGAGACATTTCTTAAGGTACTACTACTGCTACTACTACTGCTAAGTCGCTTCAGTCGTATCCAACTCTGTGCGACCCCATAGACGACAGCCCACCAGGCTCCCCCGTCCCTGGGATTCTCCAGGCAAGAACACTGGAGTGGGTTGCCATTTCCTTCTCCAATGCTTGAAAGTGAAAAGGGAAAGCGAAGTAGCTCAGTCGTGTCCGACTTCACGATCCCATGGACTGCAGCCTACCAGGCTCCTCCATCCATGGGGTTTTCCAGGCAAGAGTACTGGAGTGGGGTGCCATCGCCTTCTCTGTTCTTAAGGTACAAATCCCCATAAACTTTAAAGCAAAAGATTGATAAATTAAGGTATATTAAAATGTGTAACATCTATATACAAATGTATCATATATCAAGTGGAAAGACAATCTAGAAAAAGATATCTGTAAGGTATAAGAGAGGATTAATATTCTGAATATATATCAGTTGAGTCCAGTTCAGTCACTCAGTTGTGTTTGGCTCTTTGCGACCCCATGGACTTCAGCACGCCAGGCCTCCCTGTCCATCACCAGCTCCCGGAGTTTACTCAAACTCATGTCCATCGCGTCGGTGATGCCATCCAAACATCTTATCATGTTGTCCGCTTCTCCTCCCACCTTCAATGTTTCCCAGCATCAGGGTCTTTTCAAATGAGTCAATTCTTCACATCAGGTGGCCAAAGCATTGGAGTTTCAGCTTTAGCATCAGTCCTTCCAATGAATATTCAGGACTGGTACCCTTTAGGATGGACCAGTTGGATCTCCTTGCTGTCCAAGGGACTCTCAAGAATCTTCTCCAACACCACAGTTCAAAAGCATCAATTCTTCAGGGCTTAGCTTTCTCTATTGTCCAGCTCTCACATCCATACATGACTACTGGATAAATCATAGCCTTGACTAGATGGACCTTTGTTGACAAAGTAATATCTCTGCTTTTTAATAAGCTATCTAGGTTGGTCATAACTTTTCTTCCAAGGAGCAAGCATCTTTGAATTTTATGGCTGCAGTCACCATACGCAGTGGTTTTGGAGCCCAGAAAAATAAAGTCTGTCACTGTTTCCACTGTTTCCCCATCTATTTGCCATGAAGTGATGGGACCAGATGCCACGATTTTAGCTTTCTGAATGTTGAGTTTTAAGCCAACTTTTTCACTCTTCTCTTTCACTTTCATCAAGAGGCTCTTTAGTTCTTCTTCACTTTCTGCCATAAGGGTGGTGTCATCTGCATATCTGAGGTTATTGATATTTCTCCCAGCAATCTTGATTCCAGCTTGTGCTTCATCCAGCCCAGTGTTCCTCATGATGGACTCTGCATATAAGCTAAATACGCAGGATGACAATATACAGCCTTGACGTATTCCTTTCCCAATTTGTAACCAGTTTGTTGTTGCATCTCTAGTTCTAACTGTTGTTTCTTGACCTGCATACAGATTTCTCAGGAGTCAGGTGAGGTCAGTTCAGTTCAGTTCAGTCGCTCAGTCGTGTCCAACTCTTTGCGACCCCATGAATCGCAGCACGCCAGGCCTCCGTGTCCATCACCATCTCCCGGAGTTCACTCAGACTCACGTCCTTTGAGTCTGTGATGCCATCTAGCCATCTCATCCTCGGTCGTCCCCTTCTCCTCCTGCCCCCAATTCCTCCCAGCATCAGAGTCTTTTCCAATGAGTCAGGTGAGGTGGCCTGGTAATCCCATCTCTTGAAGAATTTTTCACAGTTTATTGTGATCCTCACAGTCAAAAGCTTTGGCATAGTCAATAAAGCAGAAGTAGATGTTTTTCTGGAACTCTCGTGTTTTTGTGATGATCCAATGGATGTTGGCAATTTGATGTCTGGCTTCTCTGACTTTTCTAAATCCAGCTTGAACATCTGGAGGTTCACGGTTCACATACTGTTGAAGCCTGGCTTGGAGAATTTTGAGCATTACTTTGCTATTGTGTGAGATGAGTGCAATTGTGTGGTAGTTTGAGCATTCTTTGGCATTGCCTTTCTTTGGGATTGGAATGAAAACTGACCTTTTCCAGTCCTGTGGCCACTGCTGAGTTTTCCAGATTTGCTTGCATATTGAGTGCAGCACTTTCACAGCATCATCTTTTAGGATTTGAAATAGCTCAACTGGAATTCCATCACCTCCACTAGCTTTGTTTGTAGTGATGCTTCATGAGGTCCACTTGACTTCGCATTCCAGGATGTCTGGCTCTAGGTGAGTGATCACACCATCGTGATTATCTGGGTCATAAAGATCTTTTTTGTATAGTTCTTCTGTGTATTCTTGCCACCTCTTCTTAGTATCTTCTGCTTCTGTTAGGTCCATACCATTTCTGTCCTTTATTGAGCCCATCTTTGCATGAAAAGTTCCCTTGGTATCTCTAATTTTCTCGAAGAGATCTCCAGTCTTTCCCACTCTATTGATTCCCTCTATTTCTTTGCACTGATCACTGTGGAAGGCTTTCTTATCTCTCCTTGCTATTCTTAGGAACTCTGCATTCAAATCGGTATATCTTTCCTTTTCTTCTTTGCCTTTCGCTTCTCTTCTTTTCACAGCTATCGTAAGGCCTCCTCAGACAGCCATTTTGCCTTTTTGCATTTCTTTTTCTTGGGGGTGGTCTTGATCCCTGTCTCCTGTACAGTGTCCTAAACCTCTGTCCATAGTTCTTCAGGTACTCTATCAGATCTAATCCCTTGAATCTCTTTGTCACTTCCACTGTATAATCATAAGGGATTTGATTTAGGTCACACCTGAATGGTCTAGTGGTTTTCCCTACTTTCTTCAATTTCAGTCTGAATTTGGCAATAAGGAGTTCATGATCTGAGCCACAGTCAGCTCCTGGTCTTGTTTTTGCTGACTGTATAGAGCTTCTCCATCTTTGGCTGCAAAGAATATAATCAATCTGATTTTGGTGTTGACCATCTGGTGATGTCCATGTGTAGAGTCTTCTCTTGTGTTGTTGGAAGAGGGTGTTTGTTATGACTGGTGCATTCTCTTGGCAAAACTCTGTTAGCCTTTGCCCTGCTTTATTCTGTACTCTAAGACCAAATTTGCCTGTTACTCCGGGTATTTCCTTATTTCCTACTTTTGCATTCTGTGCTTCCCTGGTGGCTCAGAGGGTAAAGTGTCTGCCTGCAATGCGGGAGACCTGGGTTCAATCCCTGGGTCAGGAAGATCCCCTAGAGAAGGAAATGGCAACCCATTCCAGTATTCTTGCCTGGAGAATCCCATGAACAGAGGAGGCTGGCGGGCTATAGTCTATGGGGTTGCGAAGAGTCGGACACAACTGAGCGACTTCACTTTCACTTTTAACTTTGCATTCCAGTCCCTTATAATGAAAAGGACATCTTTTTGGGGTGTTAGTTCTAGAAAGTCTTGTAAGTTTTCATAGAACCGTTCAACTTCAGCTTCTTCAGCATTACTGGTCGGGGCATAGACTTAGATTACTGTGATATTAAATGGTTTGCCTTGGAAACAAACAGAGATCATTCTGTCATTTTTGAGATTGCATCCAAGTACTACATTTCAGACTCTCTTGTTGACTATTCTTCTAAGGGATTCTTGCCCCCAGTAGTAGATATAATGGTCATCTGAGTTTAATTCACCCATTCCAATCCATCTTAGTTTCCTGATTCCTAAAATGTCGATGTTCACTCTGCCATCTCCTGTTTGATCACTTCCAATTTGCCTTGATTCATGGACTGGACCTAACATTCCAGGTTCCTATGCAATATTGTTCTTTACAGCACTGGACTTTACTTCCATCACGAGTCACATCCACAACTGGGTGTTGTTTTTGCTTTTGCTCTATCTCTTCATTCTTTCTGGAGTTATTTCTCCACTGATCTCTAGTAGCATATTGGGCGCCTACCGACCTGGTGAGATCACCTTTCTGTGTCCTTTCTTTTTGACTTTTCATACTGTTCATGGGGTTCTCAAGGCAAGAATATTGAAGTGGTTTGCCATTCCCTTGTCCAATGGACCACATTTTGTCAGAACTTTCCATCATGACCTTGTGACCTTGCCCAGTCCTGGGCAAGTTCGTCTTGGGTGGCCCTAGACGGCATGGCTCATAGTTTCATTGAGTTAGACAAGGCTGTGGTCCATGTGATTAGAGATTGGTTAGTTTTCAGTGATTGTGGATTTCAACCTGTCTGCCCTCTGATGGAGAAGGATTAGAGGCTTATGGAAGCTTCCTGATGGGAGAGACTGACTGAGGGGTAAACTGGGTCTTGTCCTGATGGGCTGGGATATGCTCAGTAAATCTTTAATCCAGTTTTCTGTTGATGGGCGGGGCAGTGTTCCCTGCTATTATGTGACCTGAAGCCAAACTCTGGTGCAGGCAATGAAGATGATGGCAACCTCTTTCAGAAGGCCCCATTCAGGCACTGCTGCACTCTGCCCCCAGCCCTGCAGCAGGCCAATGCCGACCCACGCCTGTACCAGAGACTCCTGGACACTCACAGCAAGTCGGCGTCAGTCTCTTGTGAGGTCGCTACTCCTTTCTCCTGGGTCCTGGTGCGCACAAGGTTCTATTTGTGCCCTCCAAGAGTCTGTTTCCCCAGTCCTGGGTAAGTTCTGGTGGCTCTATGGTGGGTTAATGGCAATCTCCTCCAAGAGGGCTTATGCCAGGGTTGGCCAAAAAATTCATTTGGGTCTTTTTGTAACATGTTATGGAAACACCCGAATGAACTTTTTGGTCAACCAAATAGATCACTTCTACATATTACCAAGAAAAAAATATATAATTGAAAGGTTAAGGTAGAATACTTGCAAGAAAGGAAACCCAATGTCTGACAGACATGTGAAAATATGCTGCCTCTCACTAATGACCAGGCAAAGGCAAAATGAAGCAAAGTAATGGCATTTCACTTTATCAAGCACACAATATTAAAATATTTGAAAATGCCAAGAGTTGGGAAGATTATGGAGCAATAGGAACATTCATGCATTGCAGGTAGAAATTTTAATCAGCATCATTTGACGTATTAATTTGGCAAGAGGTGATAATGTTGAGGAAGTGCATTCCGTACTCTCTAGGGACTCACTCTGAATTACACAGCCCAGAACAGCCCTCACATGTGTGCATCAACACACAAGTGGCTTTACAAGGATATTCATGATTGCTCCTAATGGTGAGGATTTGGAAACAGACCGACAAACTGTCCATTGGTGAAAGGATTAATTTAAAAATTGTACAGCAGTCATAAAATGCAGAGAGTCATTTGATAAATATACTAAATAGCAAAACCAAACATCTAGAATGGTGTAGCTCATGGAAAACATGGGTACATCTTTAAGAAGTAATGTTGAAGAAAAAATGGTAGGCTGGAAATTTAAAGTTTAAATGCATGCAAAATAGCACTGAGTATGCTATGGATTTATTCACATGAAGGGAAAAACAAAACATTCAGGGGAATAAAATGCTAACCTTCAATTAGTTTTTAACTCTAGGGAGGGAGGGTAGATGATGGGTTGGGAAGGTCCATCAGGTTCCTTGATTGTATTTTATTTCTTTTTAATTAAACACTTTCCAAACACTTTTTAAATAAGAAATCTGAAGCACATGTGGGAATATACTAACTTTGATAAAACTGGGTTTACTGTGATGTTTATTCTATTATTATCTATTTGTTCTTTGAATTATTGAGCTATTTATAATTAAAACACACACACACAATGGTTCTCTTCCAGATTTCCTTCCATGCCTTGTGCCTCTTCCCAGAGGCAATCATTGTTAACTACCTTTAGCTATTTCTTCTGGCCATTACTGCTCTATCTCTTGTTAAGATGAAAATCCTATCAGTTGAAACATTACCTATTTCCCATCATGAAAGTTAATGATTGTACTAACTTATACCACTTCCTACCTTCCCTCCACAATTTTTAAATATATATCAAGCTGTATAGTTTCTTCATTAGTTCATACTGAGTTTTAAGAAATAACATATTTAAATCTTACATTTCTTATTGCATCAATTACAGGTAGTGTTTCTTGCTCTACTTTCTGAGATGGATTCTTCCTACTGTTTTCCTCCCCTTCCACCTTTTGAGACTTTATCTTTTGTGCTTTAACATTATTCAGATTGATGACATCTGCATTCTTTTTCATAATCATAATTAAATCTCCATGTTTTGTCTCTGAGCTAATTCTGAAAGGTCAAAATCAATAAGAAATATTTTTATTATGATGATTATTTTATGTGGTTTAAAATAGATCCAAACAGTGAATCATAGTTTTATTTCCTGTCTCAGATTGCTTTTTGCTTTTTCTGGAAATTTTAATTGCCTTTATTTCTTGAATTAGCTACTGTTATTATGTCTGTAAATTATTCAAATGTTCCATAATATCAAGCATTCCATTTGAGGGGCTGATATGACTCAGAAAGATTTTTTAAGGAAAGGGGAATCTGGACAGATGACTAAAATAGCCTACTAGATATCTAAAGCCTACTACTTGAAAGCATAACCCGTAATTGTTAAATGATGTTTTAAATGAATGCTTGAATCTTTGACTTAATATTAAACTGAGGTTAAAATCTTTCTGGAAGAAATAGCAACCAAGAACATAATGTAAATTCTGTATCTAGTAATAACCAGAGGCTGTACTTGACCGTGTGTGTGTGTGTGTGTGTGTGTGTGTGTGTGTGTGTGTGTGTATGTTAGTCACTCAGTCATGTCTGACTCTTTGCGACTCCAAAGACTGTAGCCCACCAGTCTCCTCTGTCCGTGGAATTCACCAGGCAGGAATAACTGGAGTGGGTTGCCATTCACTTCTCTAGGGGACCTTCCCGACCCAGGGATCAAACCCTGGTCTCCTACACTACAGGCACGTTCTTTACAGTCTGAGCCACCAGGGAAGCCGTGCACTTGTTCTAGACTTATCACCAAATAACCCTTCTATGCCAGGTCACTGAGTAATTTTAACTCTCTATTGAAATATTTTAACTAATGTAGTATACTGGCAGTGATATCCATCTATCTATCTATCTGCATTATTTTGATATTACTGCAAAACAAATTACTGCAAATTTAGCTCATGGCTTTATTGGGCAGAATTATGGGTGGACTTAGACGGGTTGTCAGCTAGGGTTTCACAAGACCTAAATCAGGATGTTAGCTGGGCTAGGTTGTTGGCCAGAGGCTCTGAGAAAGAATCTGCTTCCAAATCATTGAGATGGTCAACAGAATTCTTTCCTAGTGGTTTTAATAATGAAATCCCATTTCCTTGTGGGTTGTCAGCCAAGATTGCTCTCTGCTCCTAGTGACTGCCTGCCTTTTTGCTCGCATGGCCCACTCCATCTTCCAACTTCAAATTGCTGACTTCTGCCATCAGCTAAAGAAAGCTCTCTGCTCTGAAGAGCTTCAGTGATGAGATCAGACCCACCTGGGGCTTTAATTACATCTGTAAAAATTCCTTCAAAGCGGCACCTAGATTAGTGCTTGATTGAATAAACAAGGTTTGAAGAAATTTGGAGATGGGGGCACCTTGAGAATTCTCTCCAGGGTTCTGTCACCTTCCTTCCTGTCTATCTGTCTATCATCTAGCTCTCATTTATCTGCCTACCTAATCTATTTCTCATCTATCTGTCCAGCACTTATCTAGACATCCATCTATCCAAATATATGCCTATATCTATGCTGTTTATTTCTGTTCCTGGGGTTTTCAGACTTTTAAAAAACAGCAATCTAGAAAGGTGGTACTGACGAACCCATTTACAGGGCAGCAATGGAGATGCAGACATAGAGAACAGATTTGTGGACACAGCAGAGGGAAGAGAGGGTGGGATGAAGGTAGAGAGTAACATGGAAACATACACACTACCGTCTGTAAAACAGATAAGCCAGTGGGATTTGCTGTGTGATTCAGGGAGCTCAAACTAGTGTTCTCTGACAACCTAGAGGGGTGGGATGGAGTGTGAAGTGGGAGGGAAGTTCTAGAGTGAGAGGACATATTTTTACCTATGGCTGATTCATGTTGATGTATGGCAGAAACCAACACGATATTGTAAAGAGACCATCCTTTAATTAAATTAAATCAAGTAAGTTAAAAAGTATTTTAAAAAGATGAATAAGAAAACAGCATACAGTAAAAATCAAAGCAAAAGGAGAAGAAAAATATGGGTAAAGATAGAATATGCTCTTGCCTTTTCCATTAATGCAGGTAAGTGGGCGACATAGAAGAGCAACCATTAGCCTATAAAGTAGTGAACTAAATGCCAAACTGTGATGGAAGAATACCTGATATCACTTTCCTCCTTCTGGGTGAGCCAGACGTTGAGGTCCAGACACAAATCACAGAGTCTGAAGTGTGGAGCTCTGCTGGGAAATTGCACGGAAGTGCCACAGCCTGAGAAGCCCTAGGCCTTGTGAATGGGATGGCAGTAAACGTCCAGGAGTAATTTGTGAACAGCATACATCAGTTGTTTTTTTTTTTTTAACCTATAAATCTAAAAGAGAGGTAGTCAAGAAAGGGAAAGAAAGTATAGTTTTAGAGAGTAGGGACACTCATGTGGCAGATCATACGATTTTGCTATCCATGTGCATAAAGCCAATCTCCACTACGGCACCCCAGGGGCTAGTGTTTAGGTAGGTAACCAGGAGCCTGGTGGCCCTTCTGTAACTAATAGATTATGTGCTGAGAGGGAGCAGGTGCTGGGAAGAATAACCAAGAAAGTGTGAAGTACCATATTTCTCAGACTTTTTCCAGTTTTCTTTTTCCTTCCTAATACTTTTTGAGACTTGGTGAAGGAAATGGCGACCCACTCCAGTATTCTGGCCTGGAGAGTCCCATGGACAGAGGAGCCTGGTTGGCTACAGTTCATGGTGTCGCAAAGAGTCGGACACAACTGAGCACATGCTTTTTGAGAGTATACCATATACTGCCTGCTTCCACATAGAGCATGATGGTTAATCCTCACATTAACCCTGGCAAGCATGGATCCTCATTCCTGTTTTGCAGAGGGAAGGAGGGCATGGCAACCCACTCCAGTATTCTGGCCTGGAGAATCCCCAGGGATTGAGAGGCCTGGCAGGCTACAGTCCATGGGGTTGCAAAGAGTCAAACCTGACTGACTAAGCGCAGCAAATAAGAGAGAGATAAGGAAGTGGACATTAATGTGTGTTATATGGCTATTAGTTACTAAGGACTGTTCAAGGGGGCCTTCATGTTTAAATTCATTTATTCCTCATGTCTCCTTAAGGTAGGTCTATTGCTTTCATGTCACAGGTGAGGAAATCAACACTCAGAAATGAGACAGAAGTTGCCAGATGTCAATCTAGAGGTGGTGAACTTGAATTTAATCTTGGCCCCATGTCCCCAAAACTTCTCTGATTGGAGGGCGGCACAAGGATCCCAGAGAGGTGCTTTCTAGGTTCCATTTGTGTGGAGTGGGGGGGCAAATTTTATGTTTTAAGTGTGTCCTTTAGTTGGATCTTAAAAATATAATAAAATACACTCAGAAGTGTGATATCCAAATTTTAACACATTGGAGATCACCTTGTATGACTTTCCCCCACCCAGCAAAATAAAATGAGAGTAACAAATCTGCTCCACCTTGGAGTTCCCTGACTCAGTTGCCACTCAAGAATCCTAAGCATTTCCATCTTTGCAGCCTTCCACACCCAACCAGTCCTCCAGCCCTGAGATTGCCTGGATCCCAGTCTGAGTCAGCATTCTAGCCACATACTCCAATAGCACTCTGTAGCATTTATTATAATGATTATTAAATAATGAATTGCATAATTAATTTTGTTTAATGTCTGTCTCCCCTGCCAGATTTAAATTTCACAAAGGTGATCAAGATAGCTTCTCACCGCTATATCTCTAGCAGTGACTTATTGAGTCTATAAATAAATACCAGGTTAAATCATTTTTGTGCAGACCTCAGATCAAAGCTTTTCTTTCATCACTATTTAATTGAAGAGGACCCCGAAATGACAGGACATGCTGTCGTGCTGTCAAGGAAGTCTTACCAACTGTGACTCCTTTCTGGCATGAATCAAGATTTTCATGGAATCCACAACAACAAAAAGGGAAGGGCAAAAAATTAATTGGACACTGACTGCTCTAACTACCAGTGTCAAACTTGGAGGCTTATCAAAATAGCCATATTGTTTGGTGATTGACCATAGCAAATAAAGATCATAAATGAGGGACTTCCCTGGTAGCCCAGCAGTTGAGACCCTGCATTTCCAATGCAGAGGGTGCAGGTTCAACCCCTGGTTGGGGAACTAAAATCCCACACATTTTGGTTGGCTCAGCCAAAGGCTAAAATTACTTAAAAATCTTTAAATAGATTATAACCTTGAGTTATGACATACAGTCTAGCTTCATAAGATACCTCTATAATGTGTGTGTGTGTTAGTCGCTCAGTCATGCCTGACTCTTTGCGACCCCATGGACTGCAATCCACCAGGTTCCTCTGTCCATGAGATTTTCCAGGCAAGGATACTGGAGTGGGTTGCCATTTCCTTCTCCAGGGGATCTTCCCAACCCAGGGATCGAACTCGGGTCTCCTGCACTGCAGGCAAATTCTTTACCGACTGAGCTACAAGGGAAGCCCCCAGTACTATATCTTATATAATAAGATATAAGACTTAATTTGAAAATAAAACTGAATAACTACTGATATAACTTTCAAAAATTAGTGCTGGCAACTGAAGAGGCCCTAATTAAAATCTGTTAAGTGAAAGAATGAATGAATGAATACTATATTTGACTTTATGGACTGAATATCTGTATATCCTCTGAAATTCAAATGTTGAAACTCATCCCTCAATGTGATGGTATTGGGAGGTGGAGCCTTTGGGAGGTTAGATGAGATCATGAGGGTGCAGCCCTAATAACAGGGATTAGTGCCCTTAGAAGTGTGCAGAGCTTGCTTCCTCTCTGCTCTCTATGGTTGGAGGACATAAGGAGTAGGGTCAGCAAGCTGCAACTCAGAAGACCTTCACTAGACCTGATCCTGACCTTGGACTCCAGCCTCCAAATCTATGATAAGAAGGTGTCTGTTGTCTACAAGCCACTCAGTCTACCCTGGTTTGTTCTAACAACCCAGATGGACTAAGCATTTGGTAAACACCCACATTAGCCATTGTGGCCACGAATTTCCTTTTCATTCATCAGCCCTCTCTGCCCCTCCTCTCACTTTTTGTCCCCTCTTTCCTCTTACCTATAACAACTTTCTTTAATAAAGCTTTTTGGTAAAAAACAAAACAAAACAAAAAAACTTTAGTAAAGGTGCACCTTTATAAAGATTGTTCCTTTAGAAATAACCCAGACATCCAAATTTCTCTATGAAATCATTTCTTTGAAATGGCAAATAAGTACTTCCTACTTGAAGAAGCCAGAAAATGTGAGACCAACATTAATTCTTGGTTTAAAGACAGTAGAAAAAAGCAACAGAGAGGCTGTTTTATTTTATGAGGTTGGTTTTTTTCTGGTAGTGTTTGTGTTTTGACTTTTAAAATTATTAGGATTTTCATAAATATTTGAACCCTGTGGAAATAATCTCATCAACATTCTATTTCTAGGTCTATAAAGCAATTACAAGCTTGAAAGTGCTATTTTATTGTAATAAAAAAGAGAGTATTGGTGATATGTGGTTTGTGGTTTATTAAAGCCAGCTTGCTTAGACTTTAAAATGAGTAATTGCCAGCATAATTACTGTTTTACATTATGCGATCTGCACTCAGCTTTTTCGGTGAATCAAGTCTTTCCACAGGTTTATTGGTGCTCCTGCCTGCAGGACTAAAGAAAATGTGGTTAAATAATTTAGCACCTAAGTGGTTACCTATAACTGTGAATCTAGCTTTCACAAAGTGGTCCTAGAGATTCTTTGAGTTAAGCCCAGAACAAGAATACCCACACAACTCTCACTGCCTCGAGAACCTAGGCTTCCTAACATCCTCTCTGTCAGTTCCTTCTCCCCTCTCTGCTGCTGGCCTCGTACCTGCAAGTCAGTCACATTTCTCTCCGGATTCAAGGGGACACTCTCTCACCCTCACTGATGAGGTGCTGACAAATTGGAGGTGTGTGTCTTTGGGGCCCCCAGATGCCGAGCATCTATTCTGTATCACCCTTCTCCTCACCCTTTCTTCCTGCTCACTTCTTAAGGTCACCAGGACACTGAAAAGAGTGATAAGAAATCATTTGGCTTCTGCATGTGTATGCTAAGTCACTTTAGTCATGTCCAATTCTGTGACCGCATGGACTGTAGCCCACCAGGTTACTCTGTCCATGGGAATTCTCCAGGCAAGAATACTGGAGTGGGCTATGCCCTCCTCCAGGGGATCTTCCCCACCCAGGGACTGAAACCACATCTCCTGACCCAGGGATCGAATCCACATCTCTGTGTCTCCTGTACTGGCAGGCAGGTTCTTTACCACTAGCTCCACCTGGGAAGCCCTGACTTCTGGAAAAATCGTAAATAATCTCTCTCACCTCTAAGTGCCTAGAGTGTTTATTGGTTCTAAGACCGAGGTGTCACCTATGGGTACTGTCTTTGATAAAATTTGTTTTCTTCTTGTACTTTTATTGCAGAAAGATAGATTACGAGCTCCACAAGGTCAAGCTGGTCTTCCGCCGTTTTGTATTACTCGTCGTGTATAGTAGGTGGTAATGAACTTCAGAAAGGAGAGACTAAGCCTGCAGATGACTCTGCTTGGTCTGATGCAGGCTGGAGAGGACCTGTCCATTCTCCTACCATCTGAGGATTTGACACCAGCTTTCTTTTGCCTCGTGACGTTTAGGAAGGTCAGGAAAAGAATGAACTAAGAGAGCTTTTCAATGACCTTGCCTTCTGTGTTCTTCACTAATTGACTATTATCAGTAACTTTTCTATTCAATTTTATTTTTTAATTTTTATTGGAATGATTGACTTCTAGGTGAGCTAACATGGCTAGTTAGCTATGGTTCTCAAACCTGATTAAGCCACTGCTATCTTGTTTTGTTCAGAGAAGGCAACGGCACCCCACTCCAGTACCCTTGCTTGGAAAATCCCATGGACGGAGGAGCCTGGTAGGCTGCAGCCCATGGGGTCGCTAAGAGTCGGACACGACTGAGCGACTTCACTTTCACTTTTCACTTTCATGCATTGGAGAAGGAAATGGCAACCCACCCCAGCATTCTTACCTGGAGAATCCCAGGGACGGGGGAGCCTGGTGGGCTGCCGTCTATGGGGTCACACAGAGTCGGACACAACTGAAGCGACTTGGCAGCAGCATCTTGTTTTGTTGCTGTTTCACTGTCCTTTGTTTTTATCCTCATTCTGAAACAGTTAAAAGAAAAGGCGGCAATGTGTGCTGCAAAAAGCCTATTGTCAAAAAGCCATATGGAAATAAAGATTTTTCTCTTTTTTGTTTATAATCCCAGGACCTTGATAGGCCTCTGGCTCCTAAGATGTTGACGTGGATGTGTGTTTTGTGGTATCTGGAGGTTCACTGCTCACTTTGGAAACAATGTTTTATATCATTCGTCTCTCGTGTTTAAGGGTGTCATTAAAAGAACAATCCACATTAGCACACCGTCCTGCTCTGTCTTCATCGCTTCTCTTCAGAGGTGCTCAGTGCAAGACAACATAATGAAAACCACTTTGGAAACTGAGGAAAAATCACACCATTTGTGGAAAGACACATGGTGAGTGGATAGTAGAGACCAAGAAGCTGCGAATTAATGAGCCAACTGCAGCCAAGTTTTAAAGTCTTCAAAACTCTCTCAAGCTGATTACCTATATTCTGAGGCTTGTGGTAATTCCTCTTGTTGAAGAATAAGCTGTTTATGCATTTTTATGGTGCATATCACCTGAGTGTGAGCTGCTCAGACATATTATTTTAGAACAAGACACAGCGTTTTTATATCTTTATCGACTTAATGACCTCATATTTGCCTCTCCGGCTGATTTGTGTTCCAGTCAGGAGTCTTCGGGGATTAACCACATATAAAGTGTTGCCTCTGAGGAGGATTTTTTCCACAACCAAATTGAATGGGGCTAATTGGAATGTTAGTGTAAATCACAATATTTATCTAATAATAATAATGTCTAAGAAATATATATTCAAGGTAAATGTACACACACATTCTTTTTTATGGAGGAAAATAAAACCTCAGGTATTGACTTGCTGAGCCAAAGGTAAATGAGCCAATCTGGCCACAGACTAATAATAACATTACACGTCCATGAATTTCTCAAGTCTTTCCCATGTACTTTCACGGATATTACTTTATCTGATCTTTAATAGTTAGAAAGCTTTTTATTATAGAATCTACATTTCCTTATCTGAACCCTAGGAACCAGGTATACTACTTTTACAAAAGTATCAGGGTTTTAAAGGTAATATTGTTCAGTTCAGTTCATTTCAGCCGCTTGGTAGTGTCTGACTCTTTGTGACCCCATGAACCGCAGCACACCAGGCCTCCTTGTCCATCACCAACTCCTGGAGTCCACCCAAATCCATGTCCATTGAGTTGGTGATGCCATCCAACCATTTCATCCTCTGTCGTCCCCTTCTCCTTCTGCCCTCAAACTTTCCCAGCGTCAGGGTCTTTTCAAGTGAGTCAGCTCTTTGCATCAGGTGGCCAAAGTATTGGAGTTTCAGCTTCAACATCAATCCTTCCAATGAACACCCAGGACTGATCTCCTTTAGGATGGACTGGTTGGATCTCCTTGCAGTCCAAGGGACTCGCAAGAGTCTTCTCCAACACCACAGTTCAAAAGCATCAATTCTTCGCCGCTCAGCTTTCTTTATAGTCCAACTCTCACATCCATACATAAGCACTGGAAAAACCATACCAGTTTTACAACTAGACAGACCTTTGTTGACAAAGTAATGTCTCTGCTTTTCAATATGCTATCTAGGTTGATCATAACTTTCCTTCCAAGGAGTAAGCGTCTTTTAATTTCATGGCTGCAATCGCCATCTGCAGTGATTTTGGAGCCCAAAAAAATAAAGTCTGCCACTGTTTCCACTGTTTCCCCATCTATTTGTCATGAAGTGATGGTACCGGATGTCATGATCTTAGTTGTCTGAATGCTGAGCTCTAAGCCAACTTTTTCACTCTCCTCTTTCACTTTCATCAAGAGGCTTTTTAGTTCCTCTTCAGTTTCTGCCATAAGGGTGGTGTCATCTGCATATCTGAGGTTATTGATATTTCTCCCAGCAATCTTGATTCCAGCCTGTGCTTCTTCCAGCCCAGCGTTTCTCATGATGTATTCTGCATATAAGTTAAAAAAGCAGGGTAATAATATACAGCCTTGACGTACTCCTTTTCCTATTTGGATGCATACCATTATTCCACGGCACCCAGGGGTTGTATAGCAGTCTCTATAGTCAAGTTCATTGACTTGCAGGAAAATTTACCAATAGTCACACAAAATAAGTTAAGTAACAAATATAAAGCATCTCACATCAGTTTACATCAGGTTTTGCCAATAAATGGGGAAAAATTTTTGGCTTTCAGAGATTGAGGATTTGGTAAATAAATTAGAGATTGTGAAGGTTTACAAGATATATGTTAAAGGCCCAAGTTTTCACAAACAAAAACCAAAAAATGTTCCATAGGCATCAATTTCTTATTTTAAAAAATCTCCCCAAATTATCAATACATTGTTCTGTCTTTATAAAATTTTAATCATTCTGCCTGGGTCTCCTGCCTCATTTTTGTCTTTACATTTATGCTCTTCCCAAGAATCTCACCCCCAGAGTCATGCATGACTCTTAAATTTCCCATTTTTAATCATGAAAAAAAATGTATGTTTTGAAGCCAGATCTCGATTTTAATCCTATGTAACTTTTTATAATTTACTGAACTCTTGATGCCTCATTTTATTCAGCTCTAAAGTGGGAGTAATAATATTTATCTTGTAGGATTTATGTAGACTTAAAAAATACACGTGTGTAAAAGTGCTTAGCCTAAAGGACTTTGTGATAAAGGCCTCTACTTGTGTTAGCAGTCCTTGTTCTCATCTTGCTTAATGACAGAACCTTAATATTTAGCTGGTTTAGGGCCACTGTAAATAATGACTCCATCTCCCAGCCTTCCTTGTGCTGAGTAGACACAAAATTGCAGCCAGTAAAGTGAAAGCAGAAGTGCTGGGTGGCACCTTCCAGGAGACGCAGGGAACAGCCGGTATGTCTCTTTTGCTCTTTGTCCTTTGTTCCTTCCTCCACCCTGGAATCTGAAGAAGGTGCCTACGGAAAGCATGCCTGCGCCATGATAGAGGGCTCCACCTTCGGGCTGGTGGAATAACGAGCATACCTGGGAAGCATCTTACAACTCCGTGGAGCAAGCTTCAGTGCTGCGCAGCCTACCTTTGCATTTCTTCACAGGAGAGAGGGGCCGAGGTCCCTCTTGTTAAGTCAGTGTTATTGTGGGGTTTTGGACACAGCTGAACCTAATTCTAACTGTTAAAGCTTTCAATACATGTTGATCCTCTTGAGTTGTACTCACAATCCACTTTTTATTGGCACTCATAAACTCCTTTTGCAGGTGTTCAGAACCTTCCAGTTTGGGCTTATTGGTTAATTCCAGTGGTGCGTTCACAGCCCGGCTGTGGGCACCTCCTCCCCATACCTTGGCCTGGCAGGTACCGTCTTTCTCCCAGCCCTTCAACATGATCTCAGATTAACCAGTAGTTTGTTACGTAAAGCATTTTCCATTACATTTCTGCTTTATCCTACTTTCCTTTCCTGAACCTCTTAAAGATCTCTTTAATGGTTTCATCTTAAATTCCTTGAATTCCTATTTTATGATTCTAGAACTCTTTTGATATCTCATTGTGAAATACTGTTTTAGGCTTTCTTTTTGTCTCCTTTCTTCCAACCTTTTCATCAGATCTTTTTTTTTTTTTCCCAGTCTCATTTTTCCATTTCAGAAAAAGTTTTCTCTTCACTTCTTTATTTCTCTCTTGGGATAATACTGGTTTCTTCCCATAAGGCAGTACAACTTCAGAAGTGAAGCTCCTGCATCCTTCACAGCACTCTGGAGAGATTAAAGCCAATAAAACATAATGTGCATTTATATTAACATTTATGTGCATTTGAAACACACAAAACTGTAGTATACATTGTACGGGTACACAACAATGTAGAAAAAGAAAGAAAAATGCACTGAGTAGATAACAAATTGACTTTAATTTGTTAATTTGCTTAATTGATTATGTGGAAGCAGGGAGGGAAGTAAGGTTAAATAGGAGATTTTGGCTCTATCTGTACACTTTTAGGCAGTTTTACTGAGATATAATTGACATACAATAAACTCTCTGTATATACATTCTTAAATCTAAAGTTCTTTTGGCTGTTCTAAGTGTCTGCATTACCATGTGAATTTTAGAACAGCTTTAAAAGTTCTACAAAAATGTCTGGGATTTTAATTGGAATTGCTTTAAATCTATAGATCAATTGGAAGAGAACGGAAATCTTAATCACATTGATTATTCCTGTCCATGAACTCAATGACACACTGCTCATTTAAAAGGAAAAAAAAAAAGTATTTTTCTTTTTGTTTCATTTGGTTAGTTTCCATGATTATATCCTCCAGTTTGCAAATTCTTTTTTTTTTTTTCTTGGCCATCTCTAGTCTATGGTTAGTCCCATCCAGTGCATTTTTTTCATCTATGATTAATCTCATCAAGTAAACTATTTTCATGTTAAAAAGGTTATTTGCAGTTATTTCTATAATTTCAAAGTCTCTCAAGTTTTTTAACATGTTAAATACAGTTAGAGTGTCCTGAATATAGTTTTAGTATCCTGTGTGCCTGCTAAGTCACTTCAGTCATGTCCAACTCTGTGTGACCCTATGGACTGTAAGCACGCCAGGCTTCTCTGTCCAGGGTATTCTCCAGGCAAGAATACTGGAGTGGGTTTCCATGGCCTCCTCCAGGGGATCTTGGATCTGAAATGAAAACTTTTAGTATACTTATCTGCTAATTCTAATATCTGGGTTAGTATTGGTCTGTTTGATTGATTGTTCTCCTCATTATGGATAGCATTCTGTCACTTCTTTGCATGTCTGATAATTTTTGAGTGGCTTCCAGGCATTGTCATTTTTACTTTGTTGGGATGGATATTTTTATATTCCTATAAATATTCATAAACTTTCTACCTGGATTCAGTTAATTTTCTTGGAAATAGATTCTTTAAGTCTAGCATCTATTCTTTTTCAAGGTGGGATCAGGTAATATTACTTTCTTCAGGAACCTGTGAATTTTGAGTTTATCTAGTTTAATTAATTGGAGGAACAAGTACAATTCCCAGACCTGAGTGACAAGCGAAAGGATATATTCTCTCATACTCTAAAATGGTTCTCTCCCTAATCTTGGACAGTTTATTTACATATATTTTCCTCTCCAGAATACCAGTTTTGTAATTGTCTATCTTCTTGTTTGTCTTGTCCACTGATCACGAATTTCCTGAAGGCAAAACCAGTCCCCCATGGCCTGACAGAATGGACCCACTCAATAAATACTAATTGATTAAATAAAGTAGAAAGGACAAGGACATAAATACAAGGCAAATAACTGAGATATACTGTCAGTAAATAAGTTCAGAAGTGAGATATATTACTTCTGATTTCTGCTTAGTAAATATTTACTGAAAGAATAAAGAAGCCCAATGTTATAGTCATTTGCCAAGTTTGTGTTCAGTTCAGTTCAGTTCAGTCGCTCAGTCATGTCCGACTCTTTGTGACCCCATGAATTGCAGCATGCCAGGCCTCCTTGTCCATCACCAACTCCCGGAGTTCACTCAGACTCACACCCATAGAGTCAGTGATGCCATCCAGCCATCTCATCCTCTGTCGTCCCCTTCTCCTCCTGCCCCCAATCCCTCCCAGCATCAGAGTCTTTTCCAATGAGTCAACTCTTCGCATGAGGTGACCAAATTTGTGTTAGCCATATCTAAAACTTGGATTCAGGTTTCTATGGCATCATTTTGTATCCTAAAATATAGATAAAACAGAAAGATACCCTAGAAGTGAGAGTAAACATAACTTGGCAAAAGCCTTAAATATTTATAAAGACAGTGTTCTTTTTTCTGATATTTAACATGTCTTCTCCTGGATGGAGGAGGCCACCTACTGCTTAGATATTTTTCTATCTGTTGAATTACACTAAATAAAATTTAATAGTCCTTTTCATTGTTATAGAGTCAATGACTTCATCCTTTTTGTCACCATTTTTACAATATAACAGGCTCAAATGTTGAAAAGTTTTATCTGGTAACCTTATGAAACTGGTACCTTCCCACAATCATAATTTTAATCAACTACTCCTGGTCCAATACGTGAAAAATAATCACATTCAAGGAAGAGCGACATGTTTTTTCTGGGTCTTATTAAAAGAAGTGCTTTCCAAATATGGAGTTGGTGATCTTTATGTCATAGAATTGTTATGGGGCATAAAAGAGCTAATGTGTGCCAGTGGTCTGGCATATAGTTATTGCCAAATGAACTAGTCCTGCTTTCTGAAACAGTATTTTGTACTGTGTAACCTAAAACCAAACTATGAAACCGAGTAGTAATGGTAATGGAAGTTACTTCCGCCATCTGGTATAAGTGTGAAGGAGAGAAAGCGAAAGAACCAGACATGTGCTTAATACCAAACTGCAAGTTTTCATCTGTAGGTGAATAATCCATGCCTTATCAAGCACCATAAATCATCTATGTATGAGATTGCACCTTGGGTGCTTGAGAAGTGAGGTCTGAAGTCTGCTTTCACTGTCTAATCCCAGGAAAACCTTAGATAAAATTAGTATATCTAAGACAGAGAAGGAGATGAAAAGAGGAGATTTCTAGTTGCAGTAGTTAATGACAGTGTCCCTGGTGGGGTGGGGTGTGGGGAGGGCATCTCTCCTCTGGGGTAATAAATGGAATGCCCAGTCCAAGCTAGAATCCCAACCTCCAGAGGTGCTTTGAACACAGAACCTTCACGGACTTAAAAATATAGTGCCCTTCCATCATTTCAGCCAGTAGTTTGCCAAAAGAGGCTCTGCCTTCAAAGGGGTAGAGAGCTGTCCTGCACCTTGAACTAGAAAAAACCAGAAGAAGGAGACAGAACCTACATGGCATAAGATGCTCTAGCCAATAACCTATTTCAGTCTTGCCTGCTGTTTCACTGATTGTTTGAGGCTTTTACAAATGGTTTATACTTTCCATATGCAAACATTGCAACATATTTTTAGTCTATTTGGTGAGCAATTGGTTTTGCAACTCCCTTCATTTTCTGTATATATAACACCTTGGTCCCCTTGGATTTTATTATTTTACTTGTCTCTGTCACCTCTGGTACATTCTCAATCCAATTAGCCTTTATTTATCTTTTTCAATCTTTGTTCTTTATGTCGAATACAGTGGTTCTTAATGTAGAATGCCATGCAGTTATAGCTTTTCTGTATGCGTAACCTTTATTTCTTGCTATTATTAGCCTTTGCACATAATATTCTTTCTCTGTTTTCACTGGTGTGTTTGACAATTCCCTATTTAGCATCATCTGGAAATTTCATTAATGTACGCCTTCTTCCAGATCATTAATAAAGTTGTAGCTCAAACTGCAGCTGACATTCATTCCCCCGGCTCCCTCTGGTCATCTTTTTGCACTTCATCACATTGCCCTTTATCATCTTTTTTTTTTTTTTTGAGGATTTGCTAGCCACTTTCCAATCCTCCAGATATTGCTTACACTCAGTCATTTTAAATTAATTTTGTGACTGTGTTTCAGAATCTCATAG
Source organism: Budorcas taxicolor (assembly GCF_023091745.1). NCBI lineage: Eukaryota > Metazoa > Chordata > Mammalia > Artiodactyla > Bovidae > Budorcas > Budorcas taxicolor. Next base: position 74,151,291 of record NC_068921.1, read on the forward strand.
AGTACCTTGCATAAAATAAGCACTAGATAAACATTAGTAGAACTAAATTGGGTCACTAGGCCAGCTATTTGATTTATTCAGTTCAGTCTGTTTGGGTCTCCCCAACACTACCAATAAGGAGGAGAAGGGGACGACAGAGGATGAGGTGGTTGGATGGCATCACTGACTCGATGGACATGAATTTGAGCAAGCTCCGGGAGTTGGTGATGGGTGGAGATGCCTAGGGTGCTGCAGTCCATGGGGTTGCAAAGAGTCCAACATGACTGAGCAACAGAACTGAACTGAACTGAACTGAACTGAATGCTACCAAAAAAAAAAAAAAAAAAGAACACAAATCTTTTTTTTTGGATAGACTTTTTAAGACAGTTTTAGCACTTTCTCTAGTCCTGTTGGGGCTTCCCTGGTAGCTCAGATGGTAAAGCGTCTGTCTAGAATGAGAGAGACCCAGGTTCAATCCCTGGGTTGGGGAGATCCCCTGGAGAAAGAAATGGCAACCCACTCCAGTACTCTTGCCTGGAAAATACCATGGACCGAGGAGCCTGGTAGGCTACAGTCCATGGGGTCACAAAGAGTCAGACACGACTGAACAACTTCACTTTACTTCTGGTCCTTTTAAATGATTAAGGGTGCTCCATTTCTTTTTATAGTTTAGACTCTATCTTAATCCAGGTACTGATATAGATAATAAGCAAGGAAGATATCCAAGTACCATATGTGTGTGCGTGTGTGTGTGCGTGTGTACATGTGTATTCTAGTAACTTTACCATTCATCAGTTTTAAAAGTGTCCTGGTAACCCTGCCAAATTCCTAACTGGATTTAAGATATCTTATAATAAATACATATTTACAATAAGACCAAAACAAACCATCCTAAGACAAAAGAGAACACAAGAAAGAAAGAAAGGAAAACAACACAGCTTTAAATTCCAAAACCATGGCAAGAGTGACACGAGGGGGAAGAAAGTGGGAGTTTAGAAGCTAGAATAAGGTTGAATTTTGACTTTATTGCTCATGAGATAAATGACTTCAAGCAAATTTTGTGACCTCTTTCAGCTTCAGTTTCTCCATTAATGATCATCTTTAACTGATCATTCCAGATAGCTAGTGTAGGTAAGGCACTTACACAGCTAGTGTAGGTAAGGCACCTAGAAGCAATCTTGGCTTATGATGTGCTCTGGACCTATCCCTGCCAGCGTTCCCTGCCTGCAGGAAGTGGTCCCTCTACCCCATGGCACAAGCATGAAATTTAGAAGAAACATGCGATTCGCTTCCTCTTCCACCTCCACGTCCAAACAATAGCAAGTACCACTGCCACTTTCTCAGATTCACCCACTGCCACCCCTGTATGGGGTCCTTGGTTTCTGCAATGGACTTGAAGTCTCTCTGCTTCAGCTCAACTTTCCTTTAGTTCACTGCCTGCAGAACAGCTGCATCTAACCTTTTCAAAGTTAGAGCCTGACACACCATTGCTTAAACCTTGCAGGGACTTCTCACTGACTTGAAATAAAAATCCTACCTCCTGTTTCCATATGATCTGACCTGCTTCCCTGAGACCATAAGCTTGAACAGGAGAGGGACCAATCTGTCACTCAACACATACCTGGCACTGTCTGGCATGTTACCTAATACATGGGAAAGTGAAGGTGAAAATGTCAGTCACTCAGTCATGTCCGACTCTTTGCGACCCCATGGACTACAGCACATCAGGCTCCTCTGTCCATGGAATTCTTCAGGCAAGAATACTGGAGTGGGTAGCCATTCCCTTTTCCAGGGGATCTTTCTGACCCAAGGATCGAACCTGGTTCTCCTGCATTGCAGGCAGATTCTTTACCATCTGAGCCACCAGGGAAACATTTACAAATATTTGCTGGATAAAGGAATACTGTGCACTATTGCTGCAAGGGAAAAAGCTTTTCTCCCAACTTGATCATATACTCCCCTTCTAAGTCAGCGTTCTAAAACTGCTCATAGCCATCCAGCAGTGAGAAATGGTGAAACTACGATTGCTCCTACATTGCTTCCACCTTCATTACCCAGACACTGACATTTAATAATCATTGAGTATTCAAGAATGCAGTTCTTATAGATGAAAGTAACTATTTGTTAAAGAGGAGGGGACTGGAATAAAAATGGAGAATCTTTTGATGAACATTACATTCAAATCATTAGAATTTCATATAGATGTAATTGCTCCCTCAGAAATAGATTAAATATACACAGCATTTTAAATGACATTTTTACATTGTTAAAGCGCAGTTGATTATAAATTGTGAGTATTTTAAACCAGACATGCTTCCTCTCCATCAATCAGTGTTATCATGACCATCTTTTTAATAAGATTATTTGCTAATGGAAAACTAAAATGTTCAATGCCTGCAGCAGCATTAACACAGAGAATGAGCAAGTGACAGCTCACCCAGCATTTGATTCTCTCTTCAGAATGCAATGTCTGGAGAAGTTCCTTTTTCTTCATTCACACACACACCAGTGCAGCTTCTGCTAATGGGTATTTTCTTCTGATGAGGAGTTGTGAGTGCCTTCAAGCTCTGAGGTGCTAATCATTAGCAGTTAAGAAGTATCTTAGAAAACAAACTCTGTCATTCTCCCCAAAAGCTGAAGGTTGAGATGCTGCAGGGCTATTTAGAATGCAGGATTTTGACATTTATACTCACTCAAATTAGGAAGATAATATATTAAGTTGACAAAGAAAGTAAAATCATCAGGCTTTCGATTGTACAACTCAGTAGCTGAGAAGTTCTAATGTGCTATTTACCTATATGATTTTTTTTTAAGAGCTCAGGATTATGCATGATGAAAATCACCTTCCAAAAAAAGGAAAACAAAAAGCAAAGGAGCACACAGAATCTCTAAAGGAAAATTCATTTTTATTTTTAAAAAATCAGAGATTTTTTTACGTGTTAGCTTATGTGTTTTGTGTGTTGGAGGTAGGACATGGCCATGGGAAGGAAGGAATCATTGGAAAGTAATCAGGAAACATGTTGATAATTCATTATAGGTGTTACCTACCTGTGTGCATGCTCAGTTGCTTCAGTCATGTCTTCCGACTCTTTGCAACCCTATGGACCGTAGGCTGCCATCTCCTGTGTTCACAGGATTCACCAGGCCAAAATACAGGAGTGGGTTGCCGTGCGCTCCTCCAGAGGTCTTCCTGACTCAGGGATCAAACCTGCGTCTCCTTCATCTCCTGAATTACAGGCAGATTCATTACCCCTGAGCCCCCCTTGGAAGCCCAGTGGCTTCCATACTATACTATACTATACTTCTATATCTGTACTAACTGCTAGTTAAATAATTCTTATTCTTTATGAGAATTCACTATAAAAGAAGCATTGACATACATTGAGGAAGGATATTAAACTAAAAGTGTGAAAACTTGTTCAAAACATAGAAAGGATATTGGGTCAGAACACTGCTTTGTATCTGAAGAGCAAATAGTAGAGAAAACCAAGACCTTCATTTCTGGCCTTTAAGTGTATCTCTTTCTCCGGACTTCCTAAGTTCTCTGCACTGAATGAATACCTGGAACCTGTGCTCTCTCCTACCATATTTTGAGTAACTTTTTTTAAAAAAAGCACAAGCAAGACTCTTGAGAGTCCCTTGGACTGCAAGGAGATCCAACCAGTCCATTCTGAAGGAGATCAGCCCTGGAATTTCTTTGGAGGGAATGATGCTGAAGCTGAAACTCCAGTATTTTGGCCACCTCATGCGAAGAGTTGACTCATTGGAAAAGACTTTGATGCTGGGAGGGATTGGGGGCAGGAGGAGAAGGGGACGACAGAGGATGAGATGGCTGGAAGGCATCACTGACTTGATGAACGTGAGTCTGAGTAAACTCCAGGAGTTGGTGATGGACAGGGAGGCCTGGCGTGCTGCGATTCATGGGGTCGCAAAGAGTCGGACACGACTGAGCGACTGAACTGAACTGAACTGAACTGAAGCAATAAATGATGAAATAATTATATCTATCATATAATTAAAAGTTTAACCTGGTCATACTCACCTCAGAGACTCTCAGACATGCAATAAAGAACCCACCTATATTCTATAGAAAAGGAGTCTGAGTGACCCCCAAGGGGAAGAAGCCACAGGATAAACAAGGACAGCCCAGGCAGATGTGAACAAAAATAAAGCATTGACTTCTGTGTTCATATCAGATGAATTTTAATCTGGGGAGAATCTAGATAGAGAATGGCACTTTATAAGGCTATAGAGTACAGCCCACAATGAAGCTCAAACCAGGTGACTACCCAGTCATGAAGTAATACAACACCAACATCATTATAAAAATTACTAGAAATATAAGGCATAATTGGAGACTTTAAGCTACAATCATCAATAAAACAAATGAACAAAAAACAAGGCATTAAGAGTACAGAAAGCCTAGATAACCATTTATAAGATGACATATATACATATAAACATGGAATATATATATATATATGTATATACATAGGGGCTTCCCTGGTGGCTCAGATGGTAAAAAATCTGCCTGCGATGCGGGAGACCCAGGTTCGATCTCTGGGTTGGGAAGATTGTCTGGAGAAGAGAAAGGCAACCCACTCCAGTATCCTTGCCTGGAGAATCCCATGGACAAAGGAGCCTGTCCATGGGGTCAGAAGTCAGACACAGCTGAGCGACTAACACTTTCACATATAAACACATATGGAATATATAGATATATACATATTAGACCTACTATATATAGTCTAATATAAACATATTAGACCTACTACCTGAGAACAGAGAATACTTCTTTTAGATGCTCAGGAAATTTAATTTAATTTTACAAAAATAAATTACATATTGGCCATAAATAAAACTTCAGCAAGTTCATCAAAGCTGAAATAGGATCAAAGCATTTTTGATCAATTGCAATAAAAGGAGAAATTTGAAAATATAACTATTTAAAAACAAAAAAAGTCATGTGGAAATTTCCAAATTTTCCCTTAATCCTTGAGGCATAAGGAAATTAAAACTTTAATTGTAATACATCTAGAAGGATTGATGAAAGCATGACATGCCAAAACCTAAGTGTACATCTAAAGTCATGCTCAGAGAGAGTCATAGCACTAAATAATTTAATAATGAACAAGAAAAAGAATTTAAACTTATAACTTAGAAAAACAAGACTAATGAGAATGGTAAAAACAGATCTTAATGAATGGGAAAATTGAAAAATTACAGAACCAATAAGTAAATCTAAAAGCTAGGTAACAGGGAAAAAAAGATAAATTATCAGCAGACTTACAAAAAAAAGAGAAAGCAAAATACAAAAAAAAAAAATTGAAAATGAGCAAATGTTGTAGAAAATGAGTCATAGGAGTCTATTTTGCTCAGCTCTACACAAACATGATAAATAATATAGATGAGGAGAGTAAATCTGTAAATAAAATAGTGTTTAGAAAATTTATACAGACCAACTTCTGTAACAGATTATTTCAAAGCACACTTCTACTGAAATGTTAAATAATAGGTAATACCAATGCTGCTCTTTTCAGAGTATAGAAAAATGGAGGAAAGTTTCTATGTTATTTTAATGAAGCTCTCATCTCTAGGGGAAAACATGTTTCCTTGCCTTTCTATTTTCTATAGGAATTCATTTTGTCTGGTGGCCCCTCATCTTCAAAGTCACGAATCACATCACTTGCCTCTGCTCTACTGACATCTCTGCACACACTTTCTCTGACTCCCTTGCTTTCCTTCACTTGTAAGAGCGCCTGTGATAATGTGTTGTTGTTGCTACTGTTTCGTCACTAAGTCATGTCCGACTCTTTGGCGACACCACAGACTGTAGCCCGCCAGTCTCCTCTGTCCATAGGATTTTCCAGGCAAGAATACTGGAGTGGGTTACCATTTCTTTCTCCAGGAGATCTTCCCGACCCAGGGATCAAATCCACGGCAGGTGGATTCTTTACCACAGAGCCACCTGGGAAGCCCTGGGATTACGTGAGACCCACACAAATACTCCAAAGTAATCTCTCCATTTTAAGATCCTTAAATTAATCACAAAGCCACCTTTGCCATGTAAGGTAATATAGTCACAGGTTCTGTGGATTAGTATGTAGACATCTTTGAAAGGCAACTATTCTGCCTTCCGCACCATATTGCCAAAGATGAACATGTTTGACAGCACCATATGTTGACTGGTGGTGGGTCAAAGGCACGCTCAGACAATGCTGAAGGTTGGTAAAACCTTTATAAACAGCCATTTGGATTATCCTTAAGATGACAGTTGCACTTTCAGAAATTTCCCTTATGGACTCACCTAGAGGGTAAAGATGATGGATTATATTAGGGTACGCACTGCAGCATTTTTGTAACATCAAAGAATTGAACAGAAATAAGTCATCACCCAAAAGAAGTGGCTCAATAAGCTAAGCTACATTGATAAAATGGAATATTCTTCAGGCTTTCATGAAAATAATTCAATTTCTTTGAATTGGGATGGAGAAAAACACCAAGATGCAGATCATATGTCTTTGTATATGAGAGATGCTTTTTTTTTTCTTTTATATTTTAACATTTCTGAAATCAGGATGTGTCTTTCAAAGAATGGTCTGTCATGTTTAAGTGGCAGAATATTTTTTTCTTTCAGAGCGGTAAGATAATAATGGTGTGTCTTCTGGCCAGTGAGAACTTGAACTTGATGGAGTACTGTCGTTAAGTGGGGGAAAAAAAATTCAGATTAGTATGTAACAATGAATATGTGTAAACACACATACTTCCCCTCATTATTAGATCATTAACATCAGCATTCAGACAAGCTTTTTGTTTCTCCTACTAAAAAGGCAAATCTCTTTTTGATCACATTTTCTCCCTCTAGTTTTTACCTCTCTTCTTGGCTTCCTTTTACAGCAAAACTCCTCAAGAGACTTAATCTATACACATTTTCTCAAGTTTCTCTTCTGCTTCTAAGGCCTAAATCCATTCTAATCCATTTTGGTCCCACTAAAATGCTTCTCATCAATATTACCATTGACCTTGGTCTTGATAAATCGTTTAGCAGCATGAAGTACAATTGGCATGCCTCCTCTTGAAATATGTTCTTTCCCTTGGCTTCTTGGACATCTCATACTGCTTTCCTCCTCTCTATTGCTGCCCCTTGCCAATATGCTGGGTTTTTCATCATTTTCACTAGTAACAGTGGCAGCATCCCAGGGCTCCATCCTACTCCCTTCTTCCCTACATTCACTTCTGTTGGAATCTCTTCTGAACTCACAGCTTTGAACACCATCGATTTGCCTATAAGTGTCCAATTTGTCTCTCCAACTCAGATCTGTTCTGTGATTTCATATTCATATACCAACTGTTTGCTTAGCATCTCCAATTTGCTGTCTAATGAGCATCTTGGGCTTAGGATAACTGAGACTGAACTTCTCCTTTTCCCCTTAAAGCTTCTTCAGGTTTCCTGTTTCAGTAATGACACTTCTCTCAGTGGTTCCGGCTAAAATCCCTAGAGGTGCTCTTAATACTTGACTTCGTTTCTAAGCCCACTTTGAACCCATAGTCTATTCTTGTTAATTCTGCCTTCAAAAAGTCTATCCAGAATCTGACCTCTGCTTACCACCTCCGTTGCTGCCTTCTGGTCTAAGCCACGGGTCATTATCTTTTGACTGTATTCTTGCCATGTCCTTAGTGCTCTCCCAAGTCTTCAGGCTCTTCTTAACAGAGCATCCAGGATATCCTGCTAAAATGTAAGTCAGATCATGTCATTGCTTTTGTTGAGTTTTTCAGTCATGTCCAACTCTTTGTGATCCTATGGACTGCAGCAAAACAGTCTTCCCTATCCTTCACTATCTCCCAGAGTTTGCTCAAACTCAAGTTTGCACTGACTCCACTGAGTCAGTGATCCTATCCAACTATCTTATCCTCTGTCACCTTCTCCTCCTGCCCTCAGTCTTTCCCAGCATCCAGGTTTATTCAAATGAATTGGCTCTTCACATCAGGTGGCCAAAGTATTGGAGCTTCAGCATCAGTCCTTCCAATGAATATTCAGGGTTGATTTTCTTTAGGATTGACTGATCTCCTTGCAGTCCAAGGGATCCTCAAGAGTCTTCTCCAGCACCACAGTTCAAAAGCATCGGTTCTTCAGTGCTCAACCTTGTTTATGGTCCAACTCTCGCATCTTTACATGACTACTGGAAAAACCATAGCTTTGGCCCTCATGATCAAGGCCAAGTTTGTTATAGTGACACAGCACAGCCTGACTCAGTCCACTGTGTATCTTGCCCTTGTTTCCCATCGTTTACTCTCAGAGTCTTCCTGGATGCTCTTCCTTGATGACAACAGAACTCTCTATTTGCCCTCCTTCTCATCTGTTAAAGTGTCACTTTGTTTGTAAACCTTCATTCTGGCCACTCGTAAATTTTGCCACCCATTTCTACATCTTCCCAAGACTTATTTCCCCCATTCCCTGTTTGAATTTTCTCCATAGCAATGATTATGTTCTATAGGCTACTGAGTTATCACATTTATTGTATTTGATTGCCTAGAATGTAGACTCCTTGAAGGCAAGGAATATTGACTCTTTTGTTCATTGATACATGCGCCATACTCAATGCCTGACACATTGCTGAAAGGGTTATCAATTCTTTATCGGAGGATAGCACAGTTCTGGAAGGATACCCAAAGAGAATGATGGCAAGGCCTCTCTGTGGGTTAGAACTGGGTTTCTGGGAAACAAATGGACAATCTATGTATTTTAAAACTTTGAATTTTATGCCATGTTATGTATTTAAAACAATCAAATTAGATCATTTGCAAACAATTTTAAAATATTAAATAAAGGCTGTAATCTCACTTGCAAGTTGGGATGGAGTATCACATTTTGAGCCAAGAGTGTGAAATATTCTTTACCTGCTTGGCTGCTGCTGCTGCTGAGTTGCTTCAGTCGTGTCTGACTCTGTGCGATCCCACAGACAGCAGCCCACCAGGCTCCGCTGTCCCTGGGATTCTCCAGGCAAGAACACTGGAGTGGGTTGCCATTTCCTTCTCCAATGCATGAAAGTGAAAAGTGAAAGTGAAGTCACTGAGTCGTGTCCAACTCTCAGCGACCCCATGGACTGCAGCCCACCAGGCTCCTCAGTCCATAGGATTTTCCAGGCTTGGAGTCACTCGTTATTCTTTTTGCTCTGGACGTCTCTGCTAGTCATATGGTACTTTAATAGAAGTCAGTGAGGAATGGCAGTGATTTTCTCCATCACTAGTTCCTTCTTTCTTATTCATTTGACATACTTTCTAAAGAGAATTTACAGAAATATAATGTCCAGATGGCCAGGGCTCTTGAGATCAGAGTCAAATTAGCTCTGGAACCACAGCAAAATGATTTCTTCTTCCCTTCTAAAAGGAAAGCAAAGGCCAACCTTTGGCAGGCAGATGGATAGCTGCTTGCAAATTGGATTCACCCAGTGTCTCTGGCAACAAGACTGGAGCAGAAACAATACTTGATTAAATAATTGCTAGATACCGGTTGGCACATAATTGTGAAGAGTTAGAAGTATAGGTTATGATATTGTGAAGCAAAGGCAAATGGTGAAAAATTCTTAAAGAGATGAGAACTCTGTATGCAGGTCAAAAAGCAACAGTTAGAACCAGACATGGAACAAAAGACTGGTCCCAAATTTGGAAAGGAGTACGTCTAGGCTATATATTGTCACCCTACTTATTTAAGTTACATGCAGAGTACATCATGCAAAATCCTGGGCTGGATGAAGCACAAGCTGGAATCGATTGCCGGGAGAAATATCAATAACCTCAGACACGCAGATGACACCACCCTTATGGCAGAAAGCAAAGAGGAGCTGAAGAGCCTCTTGATGAAAGTGAAAGAAGAGAGTGAAAAAGCTGGCTTAAAACTCAACATTCAAAAAATGAAGATCATGGCATCTGATCCCACCACTTCATGGCAAATAGATGGGGAAACAGTGAGAGGCTTTATTTTCTTGGGCTCCAAAATCACTGCAGATGGTGACTGCAACCATGAAATTAAAAGACACTTGCTCCTTTGAAGAACAGTTATGACCAACCTAGACGGCATATTAAAAAGCAGAGACATTACTTTGCCAACAAAGGTCCATCTAGTCAAAGCTATGGTTTTTTCAGTGGTCATGTATGGATGTGGGAGTTGGACAATAAGCTGAGTGTCAATGAATTAATGCTTTGGAACTGTGGTGTTGGAGAAGACTCTTGAGAGTCCCTTGAACTGCAAGGAGATCAGGATTCTTGCCTGGATAATCCCTTGAACAGAGGAGAATGTCAAGTTACAGTCCGTGGGGTCACAAAGAGTCAGACATGACTTCAGTGACTGAACACAACTGAGCCTAAAGGAAATCAGTCCTGAATATTCATCTGAAGAACTGATGCTGAAGCTGAAACTCCAATACTCTGCCCACCTGATGCAAAGAACTGACTCATTGGAAAAGACCCTGAAGCTGGGAAAGACTAAAGGCAGGAGGAGAAGGGGACTACAGAGGATGAGATGGTTGGATGGCATACCCGACTCGATGGACATGAGTTTTAGCAAGCTCCAGGCATTGGTGATGGACAAAGTAGCCTGACATGCTGCAGTCCATGGGGTTGCAAAGAGTGGGACACGACTGAGCAACTGAATCAAGATAGGCAGGAAAAACATCAACAGCCTGAGATATGCAGATGATACCACTCTAATGGCAGAAAGTAAAGAGGAACTAAAGAGCCTCTTGATGAGGGTGAAGGAAGAGAGTGAAACAGCCAGCTTAAAACTAAATATTAACAAAAATAAGATCATGGCATCAAACCCCATTACTACATGGCAGATAAAAGGGGAAACAGTGGAAGTAGTGACAGATTTCCTCTTCTTAGGCTCTAAAATCACTGCAGATGGTGACTGCAGTCATGAGATCAGAAGATGATTGCTTCTTGGCAGAAAAACAATTACAAACCTAGACAGTGTATTGAAAAGCAGAGACATTACTCTGCCAACAAAGGACCGTATAGTCAAGGCTATGGTCTTCCAAGTGCTTATGTACGGTTGTGAGAACTGGACCATAAAGAAGGCAGAATGCCAAAGAATTGATGCCTTTGAACTGTGGTGCTAGAGAAGACTCGTAAAAATCCTTTGGATAGCAAGGAAATCAGACTAGTCAGTCTTCAGTTCAGTTCAGTCACTCAGTCGTGTCCGATTCTTTGCGACCCCATGAATTGTAGCATGCCAGGCCTCCCTATCCATCACCAACTCCCGGAGTTCACTCAAACTCACATCCATTGAGTCGGTGATGCCATCCAGCCATGTCATCCTCTGTCGTCCCCTTTTCCTCCTGCCCCCAGTCACTCCCAGCATCAAAGTATTTTCCAATGAGTCAACTCTTCACATGAGGTGGCCAAAGTACTGGAGTTTCAACCTTACCATCATTCCTTCCAAAGACCACCCAGGACTGATCTCCTTTAGAATGGACTGGTTGGATCTCCTTGCAGTCCAAGGGACTCTCAAGAGTCTTCTCCAACACCACAGTTCAAAAGCATCAATTCTTTGGTGCCTAGCTTTCTCTATTATCCAGCTCTCACATCCGTACATGACCACTGGAAAAACCATAGCCTTGACTAGATAGACCTTTGTTGGCAAAGTAATGTCTCTGCTTTTCAATATGCTATCTAGGTTGGTCATAACTTTCTTTCCAAGGAGTAAGCATCTTTTAATTTCATGGCTGCAATCACCATCTGCAATGATTTTGAAGCCCAAAAAAAAATAAAGTCTGACACTGTTTCCACAGTTTCCCCGTCTATTTCCCATGAAGTGATGAGACCAGATGCCATGATCTTAGTTTTCTGAAGGTTGAGCTTTAAGCCAACTTTTTCCTCCCCTCTTTCACTTTCATCAAGAGGCTTTTTAGCTCCTCTTCACTTTCTGCCATAAAGGTGGTGTCATCTGCATATCTGAGGTTATTGATATTTCTCCCAGCAATCTTGATTCCAGCTTGTGGTTCATCCAGCCCAGCGTTTCTCATGATGTATTCTGCATAGAAGTTAAATAAGCAGGGTGACAATATACAGCCTTGACATACTCCTTTTCCTATTTGGAACCAGTCTGTTCCATGTCCAGTTCTAACTGTTGCTTCCTGACCTGCATATAGGTTTCTCAAGAGGCATGTCAGGTGGTCTGGTATTCCCATCTCTTTCAGAATTTTCCACAGTTGATTGTGATCCACACAGTCAAAGGCTTTGGCATAGTCAATAAAGCAGAAATAGATGTTTTTCTGGAACTCTCTTACTTTTTCCATGATCCAGCAGATGTTGGCAATTTGATCTCCGGTTCCTCTGCCTTTTCTAAAATCAGCTGGAACATCAGGTAGTTCACAGTTCACATATTGCTGAAGCCTGGCTTGGAGAATTTTGAGCATTACTTTATTAGCGTGTGAGATGAGTGCAATTGTGCGGTAGTTTGAGCATTCTTTGGCATTGCCTTTTTTGGGAATGAAAACTGACCTTTTCCAGTTCTGTGGCCACTGCTGAAGTGAAGTGAAGTCATTCAGTCGTGTCCGACTCTTTGTGACCCCATGGACTGTAGCCTACCGGGCTCCTCCATCCATGGGATTTTCCAGGCAAGAGTACTGGAGTGGGTTGCCATTGTGGCCACTGCTGAGTTTTCCAAATTTGCTGGCATATTGAGTGCAGCACTTTCACAGCATCATCTTTCAGGATTTGAAATAGCTCCACTGGAATTCCATCACCTCCACTAGCTTTATTCATAGCGATGCTTTCTAAGGCCCGCTTGACTTCACATTCCAGGATGTCTGGCTCTAGGTGAGTGATCACACCATCGTGATTATCTTGGTCATGAAGATCTTTTTTGTACAGTTCTTCTGTGTATTCTTGCCACCTCTTCTTAACATCTTCTGCTTCTGTTAGGTCCAGACCTTTTCTGTCCTTTATCAAGCCCATCTTTGCATGAAATGTTCCCTTGGTATCTCTAATTTTCTTGAAGAGATCTTTAGTCTTTCCCATTCTGTTGTTTTCCTCTATTTCTTTGCATTGATCACTGAGGAAGACTTTCTTATCTCTCCTTGCTATTCTTTGTAATTCTGCATTCAAATGCTTATATCTTTCCTTTTCTCCTTTGCTTTTCGCTTCTCTTCTTTTCACAGCTATCTGTAAGGCCTCCCCAGACAGCCATTTTGCTTTCTTGCATTTTTTTTCCATAAGGATGGTCTTGATCCCTATCTCCTGTACAATGTCACAAACCTCCGTCCATAGTTCATCAGGCACTCTATCTATCAGATCTAGTCCCTTAAATCTATTTCTCACTTCCACTGTATAATCCTTAGGGATTTGATTTAGGTCACACCTGAATGGTCTAGTGGTTTTCCCTACTTTCTTCAATTTCAGTCTGAATTTGGTAATAAGGAGTTCATGATCTGAGCCCCAGTCAGCTCCCGGTCTTGTTTTTGCTGACTGTATAGAGCTTCTCCATTTTTGGCTGCAAAGAATATAATCAATCTGATTTCGGTGTTGACCATCTGGTGATGTCCATGTGTAGAGTCTTCTCTTGTGTTGTTGGAAAAGGGTGTTTGCTATGACCAGTGTGTTCTCTTGGCAAAATTCTATTAGCCTTTGCCCTGCTTCATTCCATATTCCAAGGCCAAATTTGCCTGTTACTCCAGGTGTTTCTTGACTTCCTACTTTTGCATTCCATCCCCTATAATGAAAAGGACATCTTTTTGGGGTGTTCATTCTAAAGGTCTTATAGGTCTTCTTAGAACAGTTCAACTTCAACCTCTTCAGCGTTACTGGTTGGGGCATAGACTTGGATTACAGTGATATTGAATGGTTTGCCTTGGAGACGAACAGAGATCATTCTGTCGTTTTTGAGATTGCATCCAAGTACTGCATTTCTGACTCTTTTGTTGACGATGATGGCTACTCCATTTCTTCTGAGGTATTCCTGCCTGCAGTAGTAGACATAATGGTCATCTGAGTTAAATTCACGCGTTCCAGTCCGTTTTAGTTTACTGATTCCTAGAATGTCGACATTCACTCTTGCCATCTCCTGTTTGACCACTTCCAATTTGCCTTGATTCATGGACCTAACATTCGAGGTTCCTATGCAATATTGCTCTTTACAGCATCGGACCTTGCTTCTATCACCAATCACATCCACACCCAGATATTGTTTTTGCTTTGGCTCCATCCCTTCATTCTTTCCGAAGTTATTTCTCCACTGATCTCCAGTAGCATATTGGGCACCTACTGACCTGGGGAGTTCCTCTTTTAGTATGCTATCATTTTGCCTTTTCATACTGTTCATGGGGTTCTCAAGGCAAGAATACTGAAGTGGTTTGCCATTCCCTTCTCCAGTGGACCACCTGGTGTCAGACCTCTCCACCATGCCCGCCTGTCTTGGGTGGCCCCACAGGGTATGGCTTAGTTTCATTGAGTTAGACAAGGCTGTGGTCCTAGTATGATTAGATTGACTAGTTTTCTGTGATTTTGGTTTCAGTGTGTCTGCCCTCTGATGCCCTCTTGTAATACTTACCTTCTTACTTGGGTTTCTCTTACCTTGGACGTGGGATATCTCTTCACGGCTGCTCCAGCAAAGTGCAGCTGCTGCTCCTTACCTTGGATGAGGGGTATCTCCTCACCGCCGCCCCTCCTGACCTTGAACGTGGAGTAGCTCCTCTTGGCCCTTCTGCGCCCACACAGCCACCGCTCCTTGGATGTGGGGTTGCTCCTCTTGGTTGCCGCCCCTGACCTCGCGCGTGCGGTAGTTCATCCTGGCAGTCAATCCTAAGGGGTATCCACCCTGAGTGTTCACTGGAAGGACTGATACTGAAACTGAAGCTCCAGTATTTTGGTCATCTGATGCACACAGATGACTTATTGGAAAAGTCACTGATGCTGGGAAAGGTCGAAGGCAGAAGAAGTGGGCAGCAGATGGATGGCATCACCAATGAAATGAACATGAACTTGGACAAACTTCGAGAGATGGTAAGGGACAGAGCGGCCTGGCGTGCTGCAGTCACGGGGTCACAAAGAGTCGGACATGACTGGGCAATGGAACAACAACAACAGGGCAAAGGCACCTTGTTGACATTAAGCGTTTCCCACTTCCACTGAAATATAAACTAACAAAGAGAAAAACTCCATTCATGATTATTTCTCAAATTAACTTTTGGTCTGGAAAACAGTTGACTACCACCAGAAATATGTCTTCTTTTAGAAAAGTATATAATTGGCTGCCATTTGACATTGTGTGGCATTATTAAAATCTTGAAATTCTCTGTAAGTGAATTTTTTCTGGCCACTGGACAACATGTTTGCAATCCCAAAGATTCCCTTGCTGTCTTAATCGGCCTCATCTATTTTGAGAGCTTCTCAGCCAGTGGTGATTTTGAATGAGTCAAGTTCTTGGTACAGATTTAGAGAATGAAATGGGTCAGGCTAAGATAAAGATAAAATGTAACCACGATTATTGCTCCTTCTGATTAACATGTATTCTGTACAGCACACTATCAAACCTTGTCAATTAATACCTGAATTACTGGTTTATACAAATGTTTCCACCTCCCTCCTCCCATTCTAGCACAACAGTCTACCTCACCGTGGCAGACACTCAACGCATCACCAGCAAGTGCAGAATTGACTGGACAGACCATGTGATTGTGCTTCATCTCCGTCTGATAAAGTACTTGTTTAAAATGCAGATCCCCAGGTCTTCCTCATGACTGTCAAACATCCCCCCTGTGAGTCCGCTGCTCACTGAGGTTTGAGAACTACTGAATGAAAGGATGGAAAATAAATTGAAAACCATGTCTTTGTTCCTTTGAAATGCACGATATAGTCAGTGAAGACAAACTCCTTATATATAAAGCCATTTGATTTTATTATCAAGTAATATACCAAGAGTATGAGGGCATGCAACAAAAATCTGCTCTTTGAATACATGGCTAAGTGGATGAATGAATTCAGCCCAGACTAAGCATGGGAGCGTGATGGATATACTTGCTTTTCTCCTGTGCTGCTCTGTCTTCATGTGATTCTGTGGTTTCACAAGTTTAACAAAATATGCCATGTCTCTGTAAGCAAGGTTGGGTTGTGTCAGCTTTGAAGTTATACCAGCATCCTGCTAAGAGAAGAGGTATGAAGCCAGTAGTTTTGATGATATGAAAAACTACAAAGGGCTTCACTTACTCTGAATGAATCCTAGTTAATGTAAGTGGCCACTAAAGAGTAGAAATAGAGTATGTCACATCCTAGCCAATGGCAGAAGGCAGAGGAGTGGAGTTTGAAAATTTGTTTCAAAAATATGATGGAAAAGAGAATAAAATAAACCTAGATAAAATCAGTACAAACGGGAACAATAAAGTAAGATGATTAGAAATCATTTTGAAGATATCAGTGATCTCACTTCATATAAGAGGAACAGACTCTTCAGTTTAAAATGCAGAGAGATTAGTTTGAATAAAAGAAAACCGAAATTCACTATATTCTGTTTATCAGTGACACACATAAAATGACACAGAGAGAACATAAGGGGAAAGAAAGACTGAAAGTGAAAAGAGGAGAAGGATATACCTGGATGTTAACAATAAATATGTTTGAGGCCAGTGCAGTCATATTATGTAGCTGTAAGATTTCCAGATCCTAGACATCCTAAAGGAATAATAACACAGAATTAAATACCACAATTTCAGGTCCTTGATACTCAGGTCCAAGCTGAATATTCAGGCTTGTTTTCAATTCTGAGGTGTTGTGTTTTTTTTTTTTTTCCTAGAAAATGCTAATGTCTAAGTTTATGTTCATAAACTAGAATTACATTCCTGTGTCTGCCAATGTTCGTTTCATTTTCCTGTTACAATGCTCTAGATGGAGAAGATACATTCTATATGAAACTGATTTCAGGAGGAATTGGCATCCTGTTTTGCTAATGGAGGGAATGCTGGGACCGGCAGCTTCCTTGATAAAACCCAGTTCAGATTGCCAGGGTTGGGGTGGAGAGGAATCTCCTTGAGAAACATGTAGGTCCCCTTTCACCTTTTCATTATTCTCCAAGACTTACAGACAAAGGGGCTGGTTTTTTAAGTGGTAATACATTTCTTCCTGGGGGTGAGGTAATACGTGTGAGACCTCAGAAGAGACCTCCAATCCTTCCCATACTTCACTGACAACCTCAGACGATCAGGCCTGATTTCATTAATCCTACAGGAGGTGATTCATTTCCTTAAGATCCAACCAGTGGTTAAGTTATGCCATGTCTCAAGTCATTCTTTGTTCTGAGTGATTCATCAGGCAAGTCTCAAAAGAAAGGCATTTACTGTGGAAAAAGTGAGTTTGGAAAAAGTGGAGAGACTCAAAATTCACGCTTTAAAAATATCAGGAGACGATCGAACAGTCACTCGGGTGACTCTGATAGTGACTGGCCTCTTTTGGCAGTCTTTAGACCGAACATTTGTACTGGAGGGAGAGCTTCTGTGATGACCCAGCCTTCCCTGGAGAATGTGGCCATTAAGCACCCTCTATTCTTCTCTTGAAGGAGTGCTACATACTGTGAGTGAAATCCCATAATGACAGTGGAAATCCTGCTCAGTGAATAGCTGATCTCTCTATTCTTTTTGAAGTGGGGAAACGGGGGCTTGTTTCTTTATAGTCTTTCTAGAGCTCTTAGTCCTTGTGTTGTATGAAATAAAACCAAAACGCAGCGTGTGGTCCTGCCTTTGTTAGTTTGACAA
The DNA here is from genome assembly GCF_023091745.1 of Budorcas taxicolor. NCBI lineage: Eukaryota > Metazoa > Chordata > Mammalia > Artiodactyla > Bovidae > Budorcas > Budorcas taxicolor. The sequence goes on from NC_068921.1 coordinate 74,169,011, forward strand.
TGAGGGTGTTGTGAATCAGGAGATTTTAAGAGAGTTCTCAGTTGTAATATACATTTGAGGGTAGGGACTAATTTTTGAAGATTTATCAATCTGGTGCTTGAAGAGGCATATCACAAGAAATGTTTTGTGCCTTACAACTCTTTTTCCTGGCTATGATTTATTAGACCGTGGTACTATAAATCATGCTTTCTGATTCCCTCTTCTCTTTCTGAAATAAGTGACTCATTCTGTAGGGCCAAGCTTGCTCCTTTTTATTCCTTTTATTTTTCATTTTCACTGAAAACCATGTTTTCATCTATCCCAGTTGTGTTCATGTCATTTTTTGTGTTAATTCTCTCACTATCTGGGAGTGCTCATTTAAAGAATATTTCCATAAAAGTCATAGCTCATCTGAAAAATACAAGAAGTAAAAAACTGAAAATATGTGAGTCCTTAAGAAAAATGCACAGGTTTTAGTATATAATACATATTATTGCTGGGAAGCATGATATAAGTGAAATTTTATCTTATTTTGATTTTTTTCTCTTTCTGTAAAGGGTGTAATTTTCACTGGGCTTGGAGAATGTGAATTCAAATTACAAGTCAGGTCATAAGCAATGTTTATCTCTTTAAGTCAAACTTCTAGAAAACCATAAAGAAAATAACCCTTTTTTTTTTTTTTCAACACTGCAGGTGAACACCAAACATATTTAGGAGCTAGGAGAGTTTTAAAGTGAATGACGGGGTAAATCAATAACTCCCACATGGAGGGAAGAAATGATTTTCTATTCAGGGTATCAAACAAAACTAACGTGATATTAATGGCTGAATGAACAGGCTTCCCATTTGCACTTCCATGAGGGGGAGGTTGAGGATTGGCAGTTGCTCATATAAATCAAGTCTGGTAAGAACTGTATGAATAAGTGTTTGACATTTTCAGTTGGAAAGGAGCAGCTTGTCTTCAGTTCTAAAAAGTCTTACCCTTGTGATAGTCATCTTTTTTCCTCTTTTGATGAACCAGATTTTTAATATCAACTTTGCATAAGCAAATGCACTGTAGTCCAGAGAGCAGAATTTTCTGAGGCAGCAAGGTAGCCAAGATGACAGGGGTAAACAAGACCGTATTTGCCCATCAAAACCAAAGCTGTTGCCCAAGCACTTGCCAATACATTTCACTTAAGCTCTTTCCTCTTGTGCTATGTTTTACAATTCTCACATCTAAAGAAACAGGGAGGAAATGGTGACACGTAAATCAGATTTTCTACTTTACATCAGCTGCACGGAGGAATCTAGTTACTGATCAAATGTCGTACATATCAATTACTTGTTAAACAGTGACTTATCCAACACCTATAGTTGAAGCCCTACTAAGTGTCCAGCAGGTTATATGATTTGTATCCAAGAGCAAATGTGTTGTGTCATAAGAACAAAAGAGAACTCAAGACATCTTGAGTTCTACTCCTGTCTCTACTATTTGTCATATAATCCCTGCAAGTCACCTGACCACTCCCAACCTTTGTAAAAGTGAGGAAATTTAAATAAATATTTTCTAATGCACTTTCCAGCTCAAGCATTATGTCCTCAATTATCTTAACTGAACCTGCATTCCTATGTCTAGAGACAGTAGGAGGAGATCAAAAGGCAAACACAGAACAAATAAAGTACTAAAGAGTGGTAGTGACCACATGGGCTAGGATTTAAGGCAGTGACCAACCAAGTCGTAAAAGTGAAGACCTCATCTCACAAAATATACATGACTCTATGTCCTTTCAAAAAAAAAATGAGTCAAATCTGTCTAGGAGCTGAGTGTCAGAGCAGGACTGGAGACAGCTATGTTTTGGCAAGGCACAAGTCATCTTCATTCCTTCAGTGAACTGACTTCGGCTCAAAGGCAGAGGTCAAGTCCACCTCCTTGTGGAGAACAAAGAGTTGCCTGTGTTGGTCAATTACAGTTGTCGGTGGTGGTGGTCATTTTGTCACTAAGGCATGTCCAACTCTTGCGGCCCCATGGACTGTAGCCTGCCAGGCTCTTCTGTCCATGGGATTCTCCAGGCAAGAACACTGGAGTGGGTTTGCCATTTCCTTCTCCAGGGAATCTTCCCAACCCAGGAATTGAACCCAGGTCTCCTGCAGTGCAGGCAGATTCTTTATGGACTGAGCTATGAGGGAAGCCAATTACAGTTAGTGTTAATATTTAATCTCTCAGAACCGATTTCAGTGCATTCAATTAGTTAGGCCTCTGGCTTAACCCAACTTGAGGTCATTGCATACACACCCTTGGACTATTTTTCTTTGGCTCTTGCAGCTGGCCCAGTGCAGAAGCAAACTTCCCCTGAAGTTCTGCTTCTCCTCCTTTGGCCTTGGTCCTGGTGCCTCACTTTTAGCTTCAGCTTTTGCCCCTCCTGCAGAAAGACAGAGACCCAAGCAGTGCATTGAGCAGCAATTTCTGGCTGAGTTGGCTTTCCTCACAGCCATAAATTGTTAGCTCTAGAACAATGTAGGGAGTCAGTCTTCTGGTATTAGGACTAGACCCAAACAATGCATTAGACTCATTGAAGAGGCAAGAAACTCCACTTGAAAATTATCCGGTCCCTTACTCTCTTTAAAGAGATAGTAGACTTTCTTGCTGAGACTGAGGGACACTAAGGAGACTAATCCAGGCACTTTTATAGAATTATGTATCTAATCTTCTTAATAATATTTAACATTATTTGATATCATTCCAATTTTGCATTGAGGAATTGAAGGTTTAAAAGGTTAAGTAAACTGTCTAAGGTCAAAAACTTAGTACGTGGTAGAATTGGATTAAAACCCTTGACCTCAAAATTCTACTTTTTTCCCCTACTGTGCTCTTTTTGCAAGTACATAGAATTATAATCATCTTGGTTCCTCTCAAAGTCTAAAGATCAAAAAATAAAATGTTAGTAAGTGAAAGATAGACGTAAGGGAGATAGAGTGTTGTAACTATATAGAGGTGACTCCTTTAAAGTAGTCACTTCCAATGCTTTGGGTAAAATAAATAAAACTGATCACTTCCTATGGAAGAGTGGACTTCCACCTTTTTTGCATCACAAGAATAACATGATCTGAGCTTCTATATTGATCTCATAGGAAATTATGAGTCATTAACATTAGTGTTTGATTCATGAATATGATCTTTTTATTAAAGATATAAAATTTAAACACTCTGTAATTAAATGTAATTTTGAAAATTCCTTTTCAGGTCAAGATTTCCCCTGAAACTGCAATCTAATTAATGGTATTATATCATTATTTTTAAAATGATTTTAGGAACTCATCTGTAAGAGAGTCATACCAATAGTCCTGCAAGGTGTAACCTCGTTGATAAAAAATAAACAGCTAGAGAACTAGTGAACATTGCTGAAGAGCGAAAGGTTCTTGCGCCATTGATTTGTGCCATGGTGCTCATAGATGTTTTTGGTTTGATGTCAGTTGTTTGTCAAGGAGTTATAATAATATTTTTCAAAAAGCTTTGCTTTGACTCCTATTACACTGCAAGACTATTTTTTCCCCCAACCTCCCTACCATCTGTCCTGATTCTGCACTGGAAAATCTCCCTGATACTCCATCCAGAAGGGCTAAGCAAAATCAATATGGCAACAGCAGACTGCTGATGCATTCCAGCTTTTAAGTGGGATGTTGTTATGATTAACTATGGCCCAGCTCCTTACCTCTCTGTTATCCCAGTGCTATCTCAAAACACTTCAGTCACTCATCACATTCAATTAACTCTATATGCTTCCTAAAAATGCAGCATAAGGCTGAAAGAAATACGAAGGGGGAAAAAAAAGATCAATTATACTTAGCTTTCAGCAAGATTGAAATAATATGGTTTTCCCTTTTTGTCTATTTTGGTTAAAGACCAATCAATATATAAGAATATCTTGTGTTTTAAAATAGGGGCTGTGAAAATCATTTACATGATCTATCCTTTTAAGTGCCATATGCTTAGCTAGAAATTATACAGAACCCTTGAACTTTTTTTCAGTATTACTACCCCAAATAGGAAAGAATCTTTTTAAAAACTTTATAACACCTAATTATATTAAGCAATATGTCACTGTTGACTTTTCTTAATCCAGCTACTAATGAATATGTGTATCTCTCTAATTATTAGAGGATAGCCCTTCATAGTGTGGCAGTTTTGAGTAATGACAAGGGTCCGATGGTGTTTGAAGTAGATTGAGATTTAGGGTCATGGAGACAGTATACTCAAAAAATGGTGGTGCTAGGGCGTCGCATGAATCATTCACATATGAAAGTCTCTTAGGAGCAGGGTAGATATTAGGAAGATATATTCAGGAGGCATTTGATTGTAAGGGTCAAAAAGTTTAATTAATGTAAAAAACAAATTCATTCATTCATGGAAAGCTGGAGGTGAATCTCACCTCATACGTCATTTTTCTTGATCTATCTCTCAGTATGTCTCTTTCGTTCTGTGTTTACCTCATCCTCTGTGTTGCAAACAAGAACTTTCCATCTGGCATGAAAGATGGTTATGGATATCCCCGGATTTCCAACTTCCTTGTTGAGCAAAGAAATATAAAGAGAACTGTGTCGTACGAAGCCCATGTACAACTTCCAGGACAAGGTTTCCTGAAGCCAAGCTTAAATCCTTTCTTGGACCAGTCACTGGATGGAGAAACAGAGATCCAATGCTTCCTTGGACCAAGGGCATGTTCCCCGGTGACCTGGGGGTTTGAGATCCTAGAAAAATGGAAGTCATTGGGACAAAACCTTTTAATACAGTTGGAAAGGAACAACACCAGTCAAAATTAAAAGTTCTTAATTTAAATGGAGGAAAAGCTTTGGGTTCTGGTGAATTAATTAATCACAACTAGTCCAAATGGGGAATCGATCAATGTAACTCCTGCTGCCCTATTTATACAGCTATATCAGAGCTAAGCTAGCTTGAAAGGGTCTCACATGCAATCCTTACGTTCTCTCCATGGACGACTTCTTTTCATAAATGTTTTTACCTGATCTCATCCATTACAGTGGACACTTTCAAGCTTCATTAAGTGACTGTATCTTGCCAATTTCTCTGCCTGGTTTATAGTAGAACCTCAAAAATGTCTGTGAAGAATAATAATCATGCATTTTTCTTCCCTTTGTAGAGAGACTGGTAGGGCCTCTTTGAAATTAGATGCTCTATAACAGTGTGAGTTCTTGCTGTTTTCAAATTGTCTTCATTAGAGTTGGCACTTGGTGTGTGTATCAGTCACTCAGTTGTGTCTGACTCTTTGCGAATCCATGGCCTGCAGCCTACCAGACTCCTCTGTCCATGGAGTTCTCCAGGCAAGAATATTGGAGTGTGTTGCCATTTCCTCCTCCCGGGGATCTTCCCTACCCAGAGATTGATCCCAGGTCTCCTGCACTGCAGGCAGATTCTTTACTGTCTGAGCCACCAGAAAAGCCCTTGGTAGTCTCCCTCAAATTCCTGGTCTCTCCTACCCCTGGCTCCCTTATTGCCCTTTAGTTTGGACAATAGATAGCCCACACATTGAACTACTTTTAGTTCACCAGATCTTTAGAATTACCTCTCATTGTCCACTTTCTCTTTCTGCCATGTTATTCTCACTAAAATAGAAAATTAACAGTTGATTTCATAGTTACTTGGTGAGTTACTGAAACTAGCATAGAATGTGTAACTGTCAGGTGTTTGCTTTTTGACTAATATCTCTGCAAATAGACTGTGTGATTAATATGAGTAAATTATTTCCTTATTTTGCCTTAACATGGTGATTGCAATGGAATACTATGCAACTAACAAAGTAACCTTGTTGAAGATAAGAAATCAAGATGTTTTTTAACAAGATTTTAAGTGAAAAAACACAATATATATAATCTAATGTCTTGTTATTAATATATATGTAACTATATATAACTACTGCTACTGCTACTGCTAAGTCACTTCAGTCGTGTCCGACTGTGTGTGACCCCATAGAAGGCAGCTCACCAGGCTGCCCCTCCCTGGGATTCTCCAGGCAAGAACACTGGAGTGGGTTGCCATTTCTTTCTCCAATGCATGAAAGTGAAAAGTGAAAGTGAAGTCGCTCATATATGCAAATAATATGTATAAAGGCATGTGTTCATTAGTTTTCTAATATGCCTCTGGATTTGTTAATATTTTACTGGAGATTCTTGCATTTTGATAATTTATAATGATACTAACTTTAGGTGTGTGTATATATGTATTTGTGCTCTCTTTGTCCAGTTTTGGGTCAATGTTATATGAACATTGTAGAATGAGCAGGAAACTTTCAATCTTTTTCTAAGTTCTGGAATTGTTTAAATAAGACAGTTATTCTTCATTACCATCATTTTCTTTTTTGATATTCCCTTGTAAAATAATCTGGGTTGTACTTTAACTATAGAGATTTAAGTAAATTTTAATTTCATCTATGGTCATCTGTCCACTGAAGCATTAAAAAAATTTTTTTGTAAATTTTGGTAACTTATATGTTCATTAAAAATTGCCCCTCTTGTGGATATTTTCAACTGTACTTAGTACACTCACATAACTTTTCATTTTTAATTAATTATTTATTTTTGATGTGGACCATTTTTCGTCTTTATTGAATTTCTAACCATTCTGCTCCTGTTTTATGTTTTATTTTTTGATTCCACAAAGCATGTGGAATCTTTGCTCCTTGACCAGGGATTGAACCTAAACCCCCTGCGTTAGAAGGCAAAATCTTAACCACTGGACTGCCAGGAAAGTCCCTCAGATAATTTTTAGAATCATCTTGTGTGTCTGCAGAAATGCCACTTTTCTAGTATTATTTATATTTCTCTTTTTATCAGATTGGTCAAAACTTCATATATTTCACACTTTTATTTACTCAGTTCTATAGTATCTTGCCTGGAGAATCCTATGGATGAAGGAGCCTGGTGGGCTACAGTCCATAGGGTCACACATAGAGTTGGATGCGACTGAAGCGATTTAGCATGCATGCATGCATAGGAGAAGGAAATGACAATCCACTTCAGTATTCTTGCCTGGAGAATCCCAGGGATGGAGGAACCTAGTGGGCTGCCATCTATGGGGTCGCACAGAGTTGGACACAACTGAAGTGACTTAGCAGCAGCAGCAGTAGCATAGTCTCTTAGTTTTCTAGTTAATTAATTTCTAATTTTATTTTTCATGAGTTTACCTCTATGCTCTCCTCAGCTTTATTCTGCTGCATTTATCATTTAATTCAAAATATCCCTCAGTATCATAATCCAGAGTTAATAAATAAATGAATTTATCAATTACCCTACTCCATGGGCCTAACAACAAATCAAGCTTAAAATTCTTGGCTCTCAATCTATTATGCTATAGTTAAATTGAAGAAGAAATTATTTTGAGTAAAGAGTCCTTAATAACAGTGGAAATCTCCCACAAGTGTTTTGCCTATAATAACTGGAAGACATAGTAATCATATGTTCCAAATCCCCTCATTTACATATTTAAATTACTCTAGTACCATTGCCTCCCTGGTGGCTCAGTGGTAAAGAATCCACCTGCCAATGCAGGAGACATTGGGTCTCCTGCAGACATGATCCCTAGATTGGGAAGATCTCTTGAAGAAGGAAATGGCAACCTACTCCAGTATTTTTGCCTGGAAAATCTCATGAACAGAGGAGCCTGGTGGGCTATATTCCATGGGATTGCAACAACAATATCATTGAAGAGACCTGCACCAAGTTACCAAGCATTACAAGGCAGGCAGCTGATAAAAAATATTAATAACAGTGACAGTTGCATGGCACAACTAAAACTACCACCTTTTGAAATTGCTTCTGTACATGCTGTCTAGTTCTGTACAACCTCAGGAAAAAAACAGGGATTATAAGAGATGCAATATCCTACAGCTGCAGCCTATACAGGAATTGGTACCTTGACCTTGGGTCCAGTCCTTGACCTCCCCTTCATTGCCAGGAAGCCACATCCCATCTTCAACACGCCTGTCTGTCTTTGACAGTGAAGTAAAGATAAAGGTACATGCCACATACCTCCTCCCTGCAATTCTTTCATTATATCAACAGGAGTGTTATTGTTAATGAGATAATGCTTTCAAAATGCTTTGTATGTCTTTGACCAAAAGGAAAAAAAGAAAGAAAGAAGCTCTTTTTAAAAGAAGAATTGTCCTCTGGCCTTGATCTCAGATCTGAGTCTGACCCATGTGCCTTCTGTTGAGAAAAAGCAATTAACCATGAAGAAATTCAAGAAAGACTGGACACTTTGCCCAACAGGCAAGACACTAGGCATGACATAGCATACTATGAAATATCATCAGCTTCCTTTATGATTCTGTTAGCCTAAGTTGAAATGTTGGTGAAGCTTTTAAAATATAAAAAAGAAACATGTCAATAGCATTTTAGTTCCAAAGTGAAAAGAGCATCATTTTTTGTTTATAAAAAATTATAGTTTCATTGAAACACCTTTTCAAACAATATAGAAAAATGTAAAATTAAAATTTCCTGTTTTCTTCCACCCAGAGAGAATCATAATCTAGCCCATACCTCTTTCAGACATCAATCTTTGTATGTTTGTATTAAGGAAATAATACAACTATTTTTCCCCTCATCACATATATGAATATCTTCTCAGATTTGTAACTAATATTTAAAATACAATTTATGTGGATATACCTACTGTTATGGGTTGAATGATGCCCCTTCTCACAAGATATCCATTGGAACCTACCACTATGACTTTATTTGGAATTAATGTTCTTTGCAGAAAGAGGGCAGCACACGATGAGATGATTAGATAGCATCACGGACTCAATGGACATGAATCTGAGCAAACACCAGGAGATGGTGAAGGACAGGGGAGTCTGGCATGCTGCAGTCCATGAAGCCGCTAAGAGTGGGACATGACTGATCGACTGAACAGCAACAAAAGACATAATTAAGTTAAAGATGTTGAGATGAAATCATCCCAATGTATCCGAGTGGGCCATAAATCCAATTTTGCCATTATACCAGAAAGGCAGAGGGAAATGACACAGAGGAGAGGGCTGGGTGAGAAAGAGGTGGAGATTGGAGTGATGTAACCCAGGAAATCTGGAAGAGGAAAGGAAGCCCCTGGAAACTGAAGAGGGAAGGGACAAAACCTCCCCAGCATCTCTAGAAGGAGCACAGACCTGGTGCCATCTTGATTTGGGGCTCTGGCCTCCAGAGCTTTTATCTTAGGCAAAAATTGTAGTTATTTGTTATGACAGCCCTAGAAAATGAATACACATGTACACACATGGAAATTGATACAAGTGGATACATTCTTAAGTGAAACCTCCATTTCCAATATGTTCAAAAGGAGTAAATATATAACTAATCACAGATAATAAAGTGATTTCTCTTGAATATTATCTTTAAAAGAACAAAAGCTGATTTCTAGGACAGAGATAAATATGGTGTATATAACATATATATATGTATAAATATATACATATACTATACATATATATGTATATATATGTATAAATATATACATATACTATACATATATATGTATATATATGTATAAATATATACATATACTATACATATATATGTATATATATGTATAAATATATACATATACTATGGGCTTCCCTGGTGGCTCAAAGGTTAAAGCATCTGCCTCAAATGCGGGAGACCCGGGTTCGATCCCTGGGTCGGGAAGATCCCCTGGAGAAGGAAATGGTAACCCACTCCAGTATTCTTGCCTGGAGAATCCCATGGACGGAGAAGCCTGGTAGGCTACAGTCCACGGGGTCGCAAGAGTCAGACACGACTGAGCAACTATACCTACCTACCTACCTATACATATACTATAATGCAACTCCACTCTTAAAAAAATTGTGCAATGGATGTACACTTGAAAAAGGAAATCAGTCCTGAATATTCATTGGAAGGACTGATGCTGAAGCTGAAGTTCCAATACTTTGGCCACCTGATGCGAAGAACTATCTCACTGGAAAATACTCTGATGCTGGGAAAGATTGAAGGCAGGAGGAGAAGGGGACTACAGAGGATGGGATGGTTGGATGGCATCACCAACTCGATGGACATGAGTTTGAGCAAGTTCCAGGAGTTGGTGATGGACAGGGAAGACTGGTGTGCTGCAGCCCATGGGGTCACAAAGAGTCAGACACGACTGAACAACTGAACTGAACATGTATAATGCATATGATATATACATATACACACATAATCGAAGATATATAGAGAACTATATAGAATTATTTAGGTTACAATTATTTGCATGGGCTTCTCTGGTGACTCAGATGGTAGAGAATCTATCTGCCTAAAATGCAGGAGACGGGTGTTCAATACCTGGGTCAGGAAGGTCTCCTGGAGAAGGATATGGTACCCATTCCAGTATTCTTGGCTGGAGAATTCCATGGATAGAGGAGCCTGGCAGACTACAGCCCATAAAATCACAAAGAGTGGGACTTGACTGAGTGATTTTCACTTTCACTTTATTTGCATAATTTGCAAATAGAAATGTTTTTTCTTTTATTTCTGATTGCACCAGACGTCCTGCAGGACCTTAGTTCCCCAACCAGGGATTGAACCCAGGCATCAGCAGTAGAATCACTGAGACCTAATCATTGGACTGCCAGGGAATTCTAGGGAATAGAAAAATTTTAAGCTAATAATTTAAAAAGCAAAAACTCATGATTTGATCACCAGATTTAAGAACAGGATTATTACTAATACTGATGAAGCTACATATGTGGTCTTTTTGCTCCTACATACTCCGGTATATCCTTCAGATGTAACTACTCTGACTTAAAAAAAAAAAATCATTTATTGTTTTTTAAAGTTTTATACCCAGGTTTCTCTAAATACTATATTGCTTTTCTTTTGAGTTTCTCTAATGGTATCGCAGTCAATGTATTCATTTCAGAGATGCTTTCATCACTGAGTAAATATTTCTATGATTGATCCATGGGCTACATTTATACTGTTGTGTTTCTGGTTTTCTACTGATGGATATTGGAGTTATTTGCAGCATTTGCTAGTGTTTGCTACTAACATGCCTGGGCCTGTCCCATTGTGTACTGGACTTGTACATTCGCAGGATATACACAAGCTTAGGTGTAGAAAATGATGCCAAATTGTTTTTTCAATGTGTTGACACCAATTAACACTCCTGCTGGCAGTGTAGGAACATTTCCTATTGCTCTACATACTTTCCAAAACTTGGTAGCGTAAGAACCTTATTTTGCCAGTCTCATAAGTGCAAAATGGGATCTTGTGATCTTAATTTGCATTTTTCTGATTGATAATTGAGTTGAGCATTTTAAAATGTTTTAAGACTATTTGTGTTTCCCACTGTATGAGGTACTTATTCATGTCTTTTGATCATTTTTCTACTGAATCATGTCTTTTCATGTAGATATTTAAGATTTCTATGCATATTCCAGATATCTTGTCAGTTACATATGTTGTAAATATATTCTCTCAGTTTGCACCTTATCTTTCATCATTTTTATAATATCCCTTGATGAAAGTTTAATTTAATGGAATTAAATGCACCTATCATTTTTTAAATTGTTTGTGTCTTTTGAAAACTGTTTCCAACTTCTAGGAGTATATTTTCTTCTAAAAGCTGCAAAATGCTGCCTTTTATAGTTAAAACATTTGGTGGTGATTTTTGTGAATGGTGTGAGAGCAGTGTTCAAATTTAATTTCTTTCACTTACGAGTTGTCCCAGGGCATATTCTTGAAGAGGCATTTGTTTTCCTAGAGATTCGCATTGCCATGTCTGTCATAAATCTGTTCTCTCCATTCAGTTTTATTGGTCCCCCCCCACAAATCTATCCCTGTAATTACCCTACAGTGTTTTAATTGCTGGAGCCTTAAATTGATCTTGTAGGGCAAGTCTTCATAACCGATTCGTCTTTTACAGCAGCCTTTACCATTTTGCTTTTAAATATACATGTTGAATCACCTGGGTAATTTTCTTAAAAGCAAACAAAAAACAACCTCGATGAGATTTGGATCTTTAGATCAATTTGGAGAGGGATGTACCTTTTATGATAGTAAGTCTTCCTTCCTCTGAACATGCTAAATCTCATTATTTAGTTATGACTTCTTTAATGTCTTTCCATAGCGTTGTAAAATTATGTCCACAATGGTCTTCTACGTCTTTTGCTAGACTCTTTTTAGGGAGTTTCCCAGGTGACGCAAGTGGTAAAGAACCCACCTGCCAAGGAAGAGGACGTAAGGATGCAGGTTCAGTCCCTGGGTTGGGAGGATCCCCTCGAGGAGGGCACGGCAACCCACTTCAGTGTTCTTGCCTGGAGGGTCCCATGGACAGAGGGGCCTGGCGGGCTACGGTCCATAGGGTCACAAAGAATCAGGCACGACTGAAGCACTTAGCAAACATGTAGTAGGAATGTCCATAATGGCCTTCTACATCTTTTGTATGATTTTTAGATACTTTATATTTCTGTTGCTATTTTAAATGCTATCTTTAAAAAAATGTACATTTAAAAATTGTTATCGATGGTGTATTGATTGTGGGTTAATCTTATTTCTAGCCTGATTGCTAAACTTTTATTAATTTAGTAATTAGATTTTCTGTGTAGGTAATTATATTATCTGTGAATAATGACATATTTTTTTCCATTCTAGTTCTTACATTGTAAACTTTAGTTTTCATGTGTTACTACACAGCAAGAACCCATAATGTAAGTTGTATAGAAGCAGATAGAGGACATAGTTCTATTGCTATTTGTTTTAAAGTGATTGCTTCTAACATTTTAGTGTTAAGAATGTTTTGGATTTGGGTTTTAGGAACTATTCTTTATTGGAATCAAGAAGTTCTCTTTTATTTCCAGCTTACTAATTGCATTAACTTTATCATGAATTTTTCTTCATGAATTGAGAAGCTATATCATATTTCTTCTTCTTTTACTTATTAATGTGCTGAAGTGTATTATAGATTTCTACTGTCAAACCACCTTTGTAACTTTGGGAACTTTTAAATGATAAATGGTATTAAATACTGTTCATTTTTTTCTTTGACTATTGAGATAATTTTTCTTCTTCTTTTAGTGAATATAGTGAATTATACTGATTCATTTTCATATAGTAATCAAATCTTCCATTCCCTGACAAATCGTGTGTGTCCATGATGTATTATCTTTTTTATATTTATATTATAGAATCACTATCACTTAATGTGGAATCTAAAGCTAACAAAAAATAAAAAACAAAAAGCAAAACAAACAAACAAAACTGCAAAAACAACAACAATAACAACTCACAGAAAAAGGTCAGATATCTGTTTAAGGTGGAGTATGGGGGAAGGGGAGTTGGGGAAATGGGGTAAAAGAAAGTGTTGCTCAGTCGCATCCAACTCTTTGAGACCTCATGGACTGTAGCCCGCCAGGCTCCTCTGTCCATGGGATTCTCCAGGCAAGAATACTGGAGTGGGTAGCCATGCCCTTCTCCAGGGGATCTCCCCAACCCAGGGATTGAACCCAGGTCTCCCACATTGCAGAGGGATTCCCTACCATCTGAGCCACAGGAAAGTTGAACATTGGAGTGGTTTAAAGGTACAAATTTCCAGTTAGAAGATAAATAAATATTAGGGATTCAATGTACACCACAATGACTGTAATCAACCCTGCTGTGTAATATGTAGAAAGGCTGCTAAGATAGGAAACTCTTAAGAGTTCTCATCACAAGGAAAACTAATTGTTTCATCTTTTTTTCCCCCTTTTTTATTGCATCTATATGAGATGATGGCTGCTAAGTAAACTTGTGGTAATAATTTCACAATATATGCAAGTTAAACCATTATGCTATGCACCTTAAACTTATACAGAGATGTGTATCAGTTACATCTGAATAAAACTGGAAAAAATGAGGTGTGTGTGTGTGAGATTGTCAACTTCCTTGCAATTGAAACATGTAGCTATTTAGATATATACCATCAAACCAGAGTGGGAGAGTTATTTTAAAATGTTCTAAATGTTGAATGTTGTCAGGACACAAATTTTAAACCTTTTACATTGCACATACTCAACAATAAAAGGTGATTTTATAGTTGTGTTCACCTCTCTTGCAGGCTGGCTCTACATGGACTCCAAATGGAACCTTATTCTCTCCTTTCAGGTTGTTCTTGTTGCCCTGTGAATAAAATTAACAAAGAATTATTCATTGGCTCAACGGCCTTATTCAAGACTGCTTCTTTTTAGGAGAATGAGATATTTTTATTTGAAGTCCAACCTGTTCTTTAACTGTTCAAGTCACTGATTCTAAATAATTAGCACTTACTAAATTTATCTTGTGAGAACTGAACATTTTACAAGCCTTGGCAAAGTTGAAAGGTATTGCATTCTTCCTTCATTCCCTTATTCCTTTCACGGCTCTTTTTCCTCTTTTACTTATCCCTTCCACCTCTTTCTTTTTCATTAGACTGCTTTCTCTCCATTTTAGTCCTTTAATTTTTAGAAAAAATGCAATAAAATTTAAAAGAGAAAAACAAGTTACTGGAACCAATCTTCTCCCCTAATATGGCCCTTATACAAGGGTGGTTTAGTCCTTTTTGAGGGAAATGATTTGCAAATGTGAAATGACGTGGCACATTGCCCATTTAGATTCTTTGGAAGTCTGAGGAAAGAAGGCATAGGTAAGGAGCAGTAGAAAGAAAAGCTTGACCTACTAAGAAGTTTTCCAAGCCAGTTAATTTCACCAAGGTTATTCAAAAATTTGATATAGGTGTATACCTCAAATGAATTAACATAGCCTAAAGGTTGGGTAGCTCAGCTGGTAAAGAATTCACCTGCAGTGCAGGAGACCCCAGTTCCATTCCTGGGTTGGGAAGTTCCCCTGGAGAAGAGATAGGCTACCTACTCCAGTATTCTTGGGCTTCCCTGGTGACTCAGACAGTAAAGGTTCCACTTGCAATGTGGAAGGCCTGGGTTCGGTCCCTGGGTTGGGAAGATCCTCTGAAGGAAGACATAGCAACCCACTCCAGTATTCTTGCCTGGAGAATCCCCATGGACAGAGGAGCCTGGCGGGCTACAGTCCCTGGGGTCACAAAGAGTCAGAAATGACTGAGCAACTAAGCGCAGCACGGCACAAAGGTTAAGAGACCCAGACTGGGTGGGTTCAAACCCTGGCTCCACCTTTAGGAGCCACACAGCTTGGACAAGATTCTCAATCTCCTTTTGCATTCTCCTCTATAAATTGGAAGTTACTGTGGTACCTACTTTCAAACATTGTTGATTAAATGAGACAATATTTGTAAAGCACTTCGAATAATGTTGGACATATAGCTCTAGTTTCCTAAATAGATAAAAGTTAAATAAATGGGGAAAAATTGGACAGGAGAGTTAGTTACACGTCTTATTGCATTAAAGTGCTTTTCAAAGATAATTATTCTTGGATAACCTTGAAGATAGAAAATAATTTTCAAAGGAAAATATAGTGTGCAGGAAAACAGTAGAAATGAAAGAAATTACAATGACTTGAAGCTGTGCCTACAGAATCACAACCATTTGTACTTTAATTAAAAATAGTTCATAGTGTAAGAACAACATTTACTCACACCCATTTTAGATTCTAGGGACTTCCTCACATGGTCTTGCTCCTTCCTTAAATATTTTAAAGCCTTTTCTATTGAGTACACGAACAACACTAATTTTAGCTCCAATTGTTATATTTTGAAAGAAGCTAAAAAAAGTGTTAAGCCTGACTGTTTTCAATGAGGGTTTCTATAACAAGAAACTAGGACTGCTAGTTTGAAAGTGATTGGTCTTATTAACTGGAGAGAGAAGTATGGCCTGATGGAAAAGGAAAAAGGAGCAAGTAATGCTTATATCTTACACTTCCATCCTAGGCTTCCCAAAGTACTTGAAACCAAGCCTCATTATCATTTCTTTAAATAGATGAAGCAAGAGCGATAGCCAGTTAAGTGCGGCTTCCCAAGGTCATACTCCAGCTTGCCAACATAGCGATAAAAATCCAATACACTTGATTAGTGTCCGCTGCCTACCCACCCTCTCAGCATTGATTTCATGCACGATGAGGAGAGGAGACAAGCAGGGTGATCTTCTCCGTCTTTCCAACCCTGCCATCTTGCTCAGTGGCTCCCCTTTTATTCTTCATTGATTGAATCTCAGCACGCTTTCCTTCACAACCATTTTTGTTCAGGAAGGATTCTTGCCAGTTAAGAGGTCATAATGACAAGTGTATTCCTGCCGGTTCTTTTTTTTTTTTTTGGAGTAGATACAGTTCTACATTTAGTTCTAATCCAGTGCTATACCATAGGTCCTTGTTCATTATTTTATGTATAGAAGTGTATATATTTTAACCTACTTATTTCACTTATGAATCTTTAAATTTGGCAAAGAAAAGTTTGTTTTATTGGAATATACTTGCTTTGCAATGTCATGTTAGTTTCTGCTGTACAGCAAAGTGAATCAGCCACTATATATGTACATATATCCTCTCTTCCCTGAATTTCCTTCCCATTTAGGTGACCAGAGAGCACTGAGCAGAGTTCCCTGTGCTGTGTGGTCAGTTCTCATCAGTTATACATAGTAGTGTATATGCCAATCCCCATCTCCCAGTCTGTCTCCCCGTCCCTTTGGTATCCATACGTTTGTTCATTATGTCTGTGCCTCTATTTCTGCTTTGCAAATAAATGTGCAATCTAGCAAAATGGTCTAGATGAACTTACCTGCCTCTTCCTCTTCTCTTGGGCCACGTTCACTCTTTCTCATCTTTTTAGCTCATGAGGAAGACTTGAAGTCCTCACAAGTGTTTTGGTTTTTGTAGGTCTTTGTTTCATGGGTCGCTTTTGCCTGAAATGCCTGCCATGTTTGTGGTTGACCAGAAACCTTTGGGGATTTCATTCTTTGTAAATGACTTTTGTTGTTTTCATTCAAATTTTAACTCATTGGCCATGTCTTTAAATGTAAGGGTTCAGTACAGTTCAGTTCAGTCGCTCAGTCATGTCCAACTCTTTGCGACCCCATGGACTGCAGCATGCCAGGCCTCCCTGTCCATCACCAACTCCCGGAGTTTACTCAGACTCATGTCCATTGAGTTGGTGATGCCATCCAACCATCTCATTCTCTGTCATCCCCTTCTCCTCCCACCTTCAATCTTTCCCAGCATCAAGATCTTTTCAAATAAATCAGTTCTTCACATCAGGTGGCCAAAGGATTGGAGTTGCAGCTTCAACATCAGTCCTTCCAATGAATATTCAGGATTGATTTCCTTTAGGATGGACTGGTTGGATCTCCTTGCAGTCCAAGGGACTCTCAGGAGTCTTCTCCAACACTTCAGTTCAAAAGCATCAATTCTTCGGGACTCAGCTTTCTTTATAGTAATGGTGGAGAAAGATAAAGGAATAGCCACTACATAAGAGCCTATTGAAGCTGGAACTCGAGGTAAATAAAATTAAAAATTCAGTCCCTGACTTGCACTAGCCTTATTTCAAGCATTCGATAGCCATGCACTCTCCCTTTCAGTTTCAGCCTCAGCCTTTGCATCTCTAGAGTGGAAAGTTTGGATTAAATGACTGTAAGATCACTCTGGCACTAGCATTATGTGATTTTTTTCCCCCAAGGACTTTTCTTGGGTTTGGCAATACTACCTTGGATTCTGTGAGCAAAAGCTCTCCCCCACAATCTCTCTCTCTCCATCTAGCAAAATGTACCTCTCATATATTCACCTTGTATGTTGGAACCAAGTGCTTGACAAAGAATATGGTAATGTATTCAATGAAAGCTTTGTGTACTAAATATAGCATCAGAGTTTTAAAGAGCTTTTTTTTTCTTTTATGAGTGTTGGCAGCTGTTTTACTATGAAATAGGTCTCAGAAAGAGATGAGGACACATTCTATTTTGAGATAAAAGCTTCATCTGAGATGTAGGAACGACACTGTAATAAATGCTATTACAGCTCATGAAATAAGGGTAGCACCTGATTTTTATTTGATTGTATGAGGCAAATTCTTCCAAATTTCATGTATACATTCTCAGCATAAACTAGCAGTAGAACCTGTCACTGATCAATCCAAACCGTAAGTTGGTCCCTGTTCCATTTTTCTTTGCCACCCTGAGGTAGTAAGGGGGGTGGGGGGAAGCAAGGAAAATAGAGGTTAAAATGGTGGAGATTAGAATTTCCCTTTCTTTCCCCCAGTGTCCACATGAAAGGGCAACAACTAATTATCCAGCGAGAAACACTTATGAACCTCAGTTTACAAACTAAAACAAATGTTCAAAAAATCATATAATGCAAAATTTCTGTTTTAATCCCTTTGAAAAGTAAATGTGACAATATGGTGTTAGTCATCTTAAAAGCGGGAATTTTGAAACCTTGAACACGGCCAATTTCCAACATTTGGATGACATGTGCTAATTGTCTTTCGCTTGTTATTTCTACCTCTTAATTAGGAAGATTCTTTAGCATATGTCTATTCCCCCCTCATCCTTTCTTCAGGCAGAAATTCCCTTGGGAGGGAGTTGCCTGAGAAAATCATTAAGTCGAAGTTTTATGAGCCTAGGTGGGATAACATTTGGAGGTGACTGATTACATGATTGCAGCTAATTGTTCATGGGACTCAGAGAGTCTCTCGCATCTTTAAGAGGAAATCTTTCCACATGCAAGCCAGCAGAAATATTGCAGCTTTCTCTAAGGGGTGTCATGGAGAAATATTTCAGAGGTAACCTTGCATCAGCATCACTCTTTTCATTTTCTGATGAAAATACCACCCTCCCCCACCAGCTTTGTCACCAAAATATAATATATAGCTATAAGGCCATCCCTGGCTAGGATGTTTGCCCTTCGACAAGATTATCTGAGATTTCTTCTGGTTCATACAAGAAACTACATACTAGCTTTGTTCTATTAGATCTGAAAGGATTAATGTTCTTAAGAGATTCACTCCAGAGATAGCTTGCTTTTAAAAAAAGTATTGTTATGAATAGCATATATTTATTTATATATATTTGTTTATTATGGTAAGGACACTTAACATGAGATCTACTCTCTTAGCAAATTAAATGTACAACACCATATTGTCCATTCTAGATACAATGTTGTATAAGGGATCTCTTACTTTTGAATTGAGCCAGTCTCTGAGTGTCTCAAGTGTTTGTAACTTTAGTGTATTTTTATTGGGAACTTCCCTGGTGTCTCAGATGGTAAAGAATCAGCCTGCAATGCAGGAAACCCAGGTTCTATCCCTGGGTTGGGAAGACACCCTGGAGAAGGGGACTTTCGTGTAATTTTTTATTTTATTTATTTAGTATATTTTTTATTTTAGTGTATTTCTGTGCAGAGTGCAAGTATTACCTGCTATTTTTTAGCAGCATATTCATTGAACTCTCTGAATACATTCTTTCCCACATTATAGTTAATAAATGACCATTAATTATGAGACTACAGTGAATCCATCATGCCTGGAATCCTCAAATGCACATAAAAATCCTCTCTGTGGCCTTTTTGTTTTGTAGCTACAGTACAGTGCTAGTTATATGGCAAGTATTTAATAATTATTTTCAGTTATTTGTTCAACTGCTAACTGCTAAGTCGCTTCAGTCGTGTCCGACCCTGTGCAGCCCCATAGACGGCAGCCCACCAGGCTCCCCCATCCCTGGGATTCTCCAGGCAAGAACACTGGAGTGGGTTGCCATTTCCTTCTCCAATGCATGCAAGTGAAAAGTGAAAGTAAAGTCGCTCAGTCATGTCCAACTCTTCGCGACCCCATGGACTACAGCCAATCAGGCTCCTCCGTCCATGGGATTTTCCAGGCAAGAGTACTGGAGTGGGGTGCCATTGCCTTCTCCGATTTGTTCAACATTTGCCAAATACCTCCTATATGTGATGCACTATGACAAACACACACATACATGTGCATTTGTATACGCTAACACACATGCATATATGTACACACTTGCACCCCACCCTAAGGTTTGGGAAGATGAAGGTCAGCTAGGTCTCAATCTGTTGTGATACTGAGAAACTATAACTTCGGGAGGAAATGGAGGTGTTCGTGCAAAAACTGTGAACATGTTGCCTCTCTGTGTGGCCTGTTATGTATCTTGTACACTGCTTTTGTTTGTTTAAGAAACTCTTGAATTTAAGCCCTGGAATAACGCTGGGTGTATGCATGTCGTGGCAGGTAGGATTTTGACAAAATTTCTGCTCTTGGGAGGTCTGGGTAGTATTTGGTGATAAATTGTGCCTGAAGCCATGTGAAATAGATCAGGATGAAGAAATTAGTCTGGGAATTGAGGAATGCAGGCCGAGGCATGAAGCCAGTGAGATTCACATATTGCCCAAATCTCAATCAGCCTAGAAATTAATTATTAAGTGTTCAAAAAATTGGGTATGCCCTGGATTAAAAGTGAAAAAAAATGAAGCATCAACACAACTTTATTGAATGAGATACTCATCACCCTGGCCTGGCTGAGGATCTGGCACGCTTTGTTTCCCTGGAAGGAGCTAATATTAAAATCAGGTTAACTTCCAAATCTTCCGCTCTCATTGGAAGCCATAGTAGCTTTTTTTTCTCATTCTAGCTAAGAAGAATCTTATCTGCAAAAGGAAGACAGAGACACAGACATAGAGAACAATGTATAGACATCAAGGTGGGGGATGGGAGGGCACTGGGATGAATTGGGGGGTTGGGAATGACATATGTACACTATTGATACTATGTACAAAATAGATAACTAATGAGAACCTACTGTATATCTCTGGGAACTCTCCTCCGTGCTCTGTGAAGACCTAAATGGGAAGGAAATCCAAATGAGTAGATATATGCATGGGTGTAGCTGATCCACTTTGCTGTACAGCAGAAACTAACACAACATTGTAGAGCAACTATACTCCAATAACAATCAATTAAAAAAAGAAAAGGAATGAAGCTAGGGAGTGGGAAGGAAAACATCCTTGAGGTCTTCTTATACCTTCTTTTCTTTTTTCCGCTTCTCATTCGGGCAGACCCAGTAAAGTCTCAGGGACTCACTTTCTTTCCGAGGGCCTAGAAGAAGAATGCTTTCATTATTTTGCCAATCACTAGTGGCAACTTCCTCCTCTCTTTGTTTACCTTGCTTATGCTTGGAAGGTAGGTCACACTGGCTCAGCTTATAGGCACCACTCTTAACTGCTTTAGAGGCAGCAGATTAAAGGGAAAAGGACCTGAACACTGTCTATGCCAGAGGGAGCTGCTTAGCATTACTCCTTCCGCTAGTTGACCATGTAGCAAAGTAATTGACAACAGTGATTTTGGGTGGACCAGCTGCAGGCACAACACTTAAGTGCATACACATAAGCCTTTCTGAGCAAATGATCACAAACTCCGGCTATGTCCATTTTGCGTCCTCCTCTAGCTTTTCCTTCATTTCTCCTCTGACACGTTTGTTTGAGGGGCTAGAATTTTCACATGAATACTCCAACTCTATTTCTTGTACTCTGACTGAAGTAGGATTCAATTGAGAAAAGATTCTTTCCTGCCATGCACCATGCAGATGGGAAAAAAGATTCTCAATACCACTTTTTTGGCATTCCATAAACATGCCTTTCATAAAAAGCAATATCCAAACTCTTCAGTCAGTGTACAAGCAATGCCATTGATCCAATGGGCCAGTTATACAAAATCTAAAATGCCAGCAAGCACATTATTTAGTTGCTGATCTCTGCTTGTTTATACCCTCTTTATTCACAGTGCAGGAGAATTCTAGATCGATACTTCAGAAACTCTAGTGAGCAAATGCATCACCTGCAGAGCTTGTAAATACAGATTCCTGGGCTCTGCTCCAGAAATGTAGTAGGTTGGCCATGGGAGGGGCCTGAGAATTTTCAGCCTGAACAAATTCTGACGTTCATGCTGGCCCATGAACCATTTCGGGGAGCACTGCTCCAGGCCAAAGGGCCCACACTGAGAACCTTTTACTGTTAGGTACCTAAAGCAACACACACACACACACACACAATCTGCTTTTATTTAAGGCAGAGGATTTGGTAGGTTCATTTCAGGATAGACTGGCAACACATCTTCTTTACAAGACGTTTCAACTACCTTCGAGGAAATAGCAGAGAGAGTTAGAGGGACATTAGGACAGACCGTTGAGCACATCCCTGACTTTAAAACCCCGAACAGAGGAGAAACCATTAATGCAGACATTCATTCTGTGTTTCATCAGAACACAGCATTGCTGACACATTGCTTTAGAAGGGCCATTTAAAACCTCTCGTCACTTGGTCATTATTAATATTTATTACCACTCTGATGAAACCGCAGGCATATATTTACTTTCTAAAGGTTTGTAATAAAAACACTTAGACTGATAAACAATTAGTCATCCATGGAACTTTCTCCCTGTTTAATTTGTTTCTCACTGCTATCCCCATATAGCTAGATAAATAGTTAGATAGATATAGTCTTAAATAAAATATATGTTAGACTAGAATATATATGGAATATATGTACTTACATATAGTTTTTAAAATATATAATATATATATATTCTAGTTTTGTCAGCTGAGTTATGAGGAGGAAATAAATTACTATCACTTCTCTACCCCTTTCTTTTGGGAGCCACACAATTATATCATTAAGTTAATTATATCAGCGATTAAAAAGGATCTAGTTATTTGGGAACAGTTATTCAGAATGAATGGCTCCTTAATGCATGGACACAAGGATTGTTTTGATGGGAGAACAGGAAGCCTGTAGGTCAGTACAATATTTCTTGTTGCATTTTGCTGTCAGAGGCTTTCATTCTTGCCCTTGAAAGGCTCAGAAGTCCTGGATAAACCGCATTATACCAGCCCTTATCTTTCTTATGGGTATTAGGGACAGATATTCTCATTAACTCTCAGCCTGTGAATTATGGGCCGGCCGTTTACTGTACAGAATAATAAATTGTCCAGAACTTTGTGTGCACACAGCTATTGGCTCTAAATATTGGCTTCCTTGCCCAATGCAGTTACGTTATTTGTAGATGCCAGACTGGAGTTCCCGTGGATGAACTGAATTGAAAATGGATCCTGTTTGTGGTTTTTGCCATTTAGCAATTCTTCAATAGTTTCTCTTGAGTGTAATTTTAATGCTGATATGTTCTACCCTTTAAATGACTGGAAACTTAGGCAAATATAAGTGAGGCCTAACACCTTCATGTTTAACTTACATGCCTGCCTTATAGAACCAAGTTATTCTTAATTGACTATTATACATATCACACGAATAGTGGTTTTGTAAGGCAAAAATGTGCTTACTGCAATATATTGAAAACTATGTTGCAAAACAAAAAATACTTGATTTTCTTGAGGGAGGATGATGAAATAGAAGGAGATGTTAGGGAAAAAATAGTAGATTTTATGGCACAATGAGTACTCAATAGATTGGTATTAAATTATGGATTGATTAATTATTGGGTAGTAATTATCAGATGTCAACAAAAGAGTTAAAAACATTATTCACGTTTATCAAGTTTGAATTGGGATCTAAGATCTGTGGTCATCCTTTTGGGGTGTTGGGGTGTTGGGCTTTTGGGGTGTTTAGGATGCCCTGTCGAAAGTAGTCTTGATGAGGTTACACATGTCTTATCAGTTATTGTCTCTGAAAGGAGGGTGGTGCTATAGTAGATGGTTAATCCATTGGCAGAATGACTCTTGTTGGATCAGCAAAATTGATGATATACCGAAAGCAAGAGTCATCTTTTGCAAGGATTCAGGAAGCATTCTAATGATGTAATTGCACGACTATTCATAGAACTACAATATAAGCAGGTCACAAATGGCTGAGGGGTTAAGGGAGGAGAAGCCTAATCATTCCAGTCCCGAGTTGAGAGAACATATGTACATTTCAGGAAAGTTGCAGTAAACAAATGTTCATTGTTTCCTCTACCAAGCTGCCAAGCCTTCCAAGATTTTGGCAGCTTTTTTCCTGTTACACAGCAGGTGTTCCATTCTCTCCCAGACAGTTAGAGAAGATCTTGGCATGGCTGATTTTGATATTCATAATCACATCCTGATGGAAAAAAAAATCTCTCAACAGATTAGGCATCAACTTGAGGCAAGACTACCAGGAAGTACTAAATATATACAGTGTTTTTCAAGGAGACCATCTTCCCATCACATCTGATTCTAACGGGGATGAGCAGTGGGTAGTGACAGTGAAATACTAGCTTTGAAATATTACAGTTCTATGTGTGTGATAGAATCATGACCTCATGACTGAGTTTGCACTTCTTATTCTTTCTTTGTTGTATTTCAGTTTTCCTTTCATATTTCATGAAGCCTTTGTTTTTTTTTTTTTAATTCCATTGTGTTCCAGCTTTGCCAAGGAATAACAAGGGAAGATATTTGGCTTCGTGCATAGGCCATCATTTTATATGGACAGTAGCACATACCTGGCGGCCAAGATGTTGGTGCAGCTCATACTAACCAAGGTGGGGGAGACACAAGGGGGAAGTGAAACTCAGCAAGACTGTCAGAATTGGGGCTACTGAGACTACCAGGTGCTGCTGGCCTCCTCCCAATCCCCAATTTGGAGATTCACCTTCCAGAGATAAAGTGTTAGCTGCTCAATCATGTATGACTCTTTGTGACCCCATGGACTGTAGCCCAGTGGGCTTCTCTGTTCATGGAGTTCTCCAAGCAAGAACACTGGAGTGGGTTGCCATGTCTTCCTCTGGGGAATCTTCCCGACCCAGGGATCAAACCCATGTCTCCTACATGACAGGCAGAGTCTTTACCATCTGAGCCACCAGGGAAGCCAAAAGATTTGTGATATACCTAATTTCAACAGGAACACGGATGGTCAACTCCAGCATTCCTCTATGCTCTTAAGCATATCCAGTTAAAGAGAAACAAAAAGAGCAATGTTATGTTGGACAGAGCAAGCAAATGGACACGAGAACAACAAAGCCATGTGGTCATTGGGCAGTGGTCATCAAATACTCAGAATATTGTATTATAAATATGTTTATAGTGAGTGAAGTGAAGTCGCTCAGTCGTGTCTGACTCTTTGCAACCCTGTGGACTGTAGCCCACCAGGCTCCTCTGTCCATGGGATTCTCCAGGCAAGAATACTGGAGTGGGTTGCCATTTCCTTCTCCAAAATGTTTATAATAAGCATTATATAGGGAGATATACTAAAGTTAACTATTTCTTGTCCTCAGGGCACAGATATGAGGAAATAAAACAGTATTTATTAAGCATCTTCCTTGACACATACCTAGTGGGTTTCAGTCGATAGGGTCACAAAGAGTCAGACAGGACTGAACATGGCATGAAAATGGTTTGTATATCCAGAGACACCATGTGCAGGACCAGTTCAAGCTATATGGTACACTTTACCTCGTTATTTTTGTTGGTTAGTGACTCAGTTGTGTCCAACTCTTTGCAACCCCATGGACTAGCCCTCCAGCCTCTTCTGTCCATGGGGATTTCCAGGCAAGAATACTGGAGTGAGTTGTCATTTCCTTCTTCAGGGGATCTTCCCAACCCAGAGAGCAAACTTGAGTGTCCTGCATTGGTGGGCAGGTTCTTTACCACTCAGCCACCTGGGAAGCCCTCACCTTGCTACATATACATTATTACACCTAATTGATGGATAATGAAACTGAGCTAGAAGGAGTTAATTTTGACTTATCCAGAGGCAGAAAACTGTCTTTCTGACTTTGAGGAATTCTTCCTTCCCTGTCTCCAATTCCTGAATCTTGCTTACGGAGACAGTCTCTTCCTTCTGGCCTTTATGAAGCAAAAATTAATCTTAACATTTTGAGTTTTTATATTCAGTGTCAGCTGCCAGGCTAAATAAGGACCTCTACTAGCATGTAAATGCCTCTGTGAAAATTAGTAAAAGGCCCTCCTTCCTCCAGGTGGAGGCAGCCCAGTGCCAAGGCACACGGCTGAACAAGGAGAGTGTGGGCCAAATTTCAGTCCACTTACCCTTTGGCTAGATGCCCTTGTTCAGTGAACAACCTGCCCAACTCTACATAGCCTCCTGAAGCCAATTTTTTTTCAAAATGCTATCAGAGGTGGGGAGAGCCAAGGACAAAGCTTTGTTCTCAGGAAATGCCATGGTGTATTCATGGCAGTTTCTTAGTGATCTTGATATTCAGTAGCTGTATCTTCTTAAATAAATTGCTCTGGAAGTTTACTCTTTTGAAAAAGCATGTACTATAAAAATGGAAAGATAAAACTCTCAACAGGAAACCAGGGCAGATCATAACTCTGTTGCAGTTCAGCAAATGAAAATATATCAATAATGAGATGAAGCCCAATTCAAAACAACTTATGCTGTCTTTGGGCCTCAAAAATAATCTCTTTTCCATTATTAGGGAAAACGTGAGCCCTTTTTTCATTTCTTGTGAATCCAAATCTTGTTTGCAAGGAATGATCATGTTTAGCTAAAATTGCTTCTACTTAGCTATTACGGTGAAATGACAAACATGTTATTGTTGGCGTTTATTGGTATTATTATTAGTTAGTTGTCAAACCTTGAAGGAAAAATCACAGGCTAAAACCCTGAAAAAGTAATCTTATTTTCATAAATGTTCCCAAATAATTATCTCATGTCTAGTAGCCCCTTAGCCTTAATATAAACTTTTCACGTGAAACAGCAATGGTTGTAGATAACTTGGAAATCTGTTAGGAACATACATAGAAATGATAAGGCATATTTTGTGATGTATTAGCATCCATATTGATTATGAAATTTCACACTTGTCTCAGCTACTCTCTCTTTTCTCCCAGAGTCTGAGGCTTTTCTTCAGAGAATATAATCAATTTACCCATCCAACTCTGCTGCTGCCCCCAATTTCCACAGGTTATATATGTTAATGGTCAAGCCAAGAAAGCCACTGAGTTATTTAGGAAACTGAAGGCAGTACAATTATCCCAGAATTAAAGATTGCCAGTTTTCTCCATAGTCTCCAGAGTGGTTGTCATGAACACATCAGATCATTGCCAAATAAAATAAATTTTCTTTGTTCCTGTTCAGCTTTAGTGTCATTTCTTACACGTAGACTTGTGACAGTGAGTGCTAAGTAGCCATCCGCCAGCTCTAAAATGGTGAACATAAAGGGAGTTTTGAAATTTGGGAGGCTTCTTTAAACAGACTTGTCTGACATTAGCTTAAAATCAGTCATTCTAGGTAGAGAGAGAGGAAAAGCCTTCCAAATAACTAAAGCTGGAATATCTGGGACCCTGTTAGGAAGGGACAGAAGAAATGGGCAAGCACATATGGCAGAAAGATGAACTCTAGGAGGCCAGGAATTCTGGTCTATAAGAACAGACAAAGGCACCAAATCCAAAATAGTTCATAAGACCTGAAATAATTCATAACTTCAGTAAATTATTTCAAACAATGTGATCAAAGGAAGGCAAAATAGAGCATATTATTTATTAGAGAAACAGAGTCTTAGGGATTAAGAGTCTTAACTGGAGAACATGGATGTTGTTGAGGCAATCTGAGAGCAGGTTGGAAAAGAATTTCCAGATATAGAGCATTGTAAAAAGAAGTGAGTTTATTAAGAGCGAAGAGCAGAGATAAAGTGGGTGTTATGAGCGTAGCAGGCTGACAATGCCTGGCAGGCCAGGAAAAGTCAACAGTTTTCATGAGTTATTAGCCAATTTTTTATAGCCTCATGACAAAATTCCTGCCAGAACATTGGTGTCAGGTTATTGGTGAGGACACGATAGAGTGAATTACTGGAATGGACATCTTTGCCTAATTTGGAGTCAGGAAGTTTGTTAGTGATGATTATGGGGCTTTGGGCAACAGTTACAAAGGAGTTCAGTCCCCTTCGGAGGTAATCTTGGTTCTGGGCTCCACATCTGTAGCCTTGGTACAGGACTCGCACATGGCCCCCAAAATATAAAAACATATATGGCGCGGCATTGAATGAGCCCTTACACTCAGTGCACAAAGGCTGTGTGTGGACCATTACTTAGGCATCAGCAGCTTTAGCTGGTCTTTGAGCTTGGCTGATTTGTAGCCATAGTGGGTCATGACTCTGCTTTCTTTACTTCTTGTCCCATTAACACCCTACCAACTAAACATCAAGAAGGCTGGCTGAATTTATTTTTTATTCAACATTTTAGCATCCCACAGGCTGTAGCAAAATCTGGTATTTCCCCCCACCACCACCTCCCCACTCACCTATCTCCTTTTCTGTCTCTGAGTTTGAAATTCAAAATAGTTTATATTTTCTACTAATAAAATGTGAATTCCACTACCACCACATAACTATGGGGTATTAGAAAAGTAAAGATATTTCTTCTTTCTTATGAAAGGAAGATAATCTTCCAGGGTCTTAGGTATCAGTACCTCAACTTACGGTCAGGATGAAACCAAAGAAGTTTTGCCAGACAATTTGAGACAATATAAACCAATCCCTTTTACTGGGAGATGAGCAGTACAGTTTTCTGCAGTAGGAACTCTTGAAGAGGAACATGACATGTAATCAGAAGAAGCCTAGCAGCAATGTAAGAACTCTGCATCAAGAGATCGCATCAAAGTTGTTATTGATTGGGTTGAGAAGAGGATGCCTTAAAACCATCATATTTGCTGCACCATTGATCTTCAGAAGCTCCCACCATGCTGCTTCCTCACATTTACCAATGAGCTGAATGGCAACACCCCGAAGAAAGACTCAGTAGAAGGAGAGAGTGGAGGACAACCAGACCCTGAGGGCTTCTCTTCATCTTGATATTTTCAAGTTCTTCCGGCTGTAGCCTTTTGATTCATCACTATTGGGAGACTAGAGACTGAGGCTGAAATTCACTTCCTGCTGAGAAGAAAGGGGATTTGATACAAATAAATAAGTTGCATGTTTATTTGTATCAATATCTGCTTTATCTCCTCATGAGGATCTGGGGAAAGATTACCAGTGGGAATGAAAACCCTTCTGGAAATTAAGATGACCTATGTAACTGACCAGTCTGGTGAAAGCCAGTGCTTCAAACGGGAGTTAGCAGATGCAACAAAGAAGAGAAGAGGAAAGGAGTGGCAATCTGCTCTTTAGGATATGAGCTCGTAGGGTTTGTAACTTTAAAGTTTTTATCTATTTATTTTTGTCAAGGGAAAGGCAGAGAGCTGAATAAAATGACATACGCTGAAATCTAATATGATGCACACACATAATGTTGTAGGACCCTATTCAGGTAAGGAGTCATAATGTCATTCTTGCCTGAAGACAGATAAAATGACTTGGCTTTGCTTAAAAAGCAGTGGAGAATGGATTTCTATTTCAAACAAAAATTAGCTTAAAAAGCATTGTGCAAAATGTATTTTACAGATGTTACATTTCTTCCTCAAGGAATTATAAATTGGGTACCTCAAATTGAACATGCAAACTAGAACTTTATCAGCTGACTATATTTGTTGGACTTGACTTTCTAATTTCACTGTACCTTTTATCAGGGTCATCCTCAAGGAAGTGATGGAAATGACGTTTCGTGCAATGAAGCTGTGAAGTTTGCCTAGTAAAAAGATAGCAAGGATTGAATGCTTCTAATACAGAAGGCAGTGCTTGGGAAAGCTGTTTGTGTATTAATGTCGTGACTCAGTAAAGAGAATCCAGCAAGCTACTGGTCACCAGGCAGTGAGACAGAGAGAAGGATATTCACTTATACTAGTGAGAAAAGGTGTTTCTTTGATGAAAATGGGTCTGAATAGAATTGCAGAATTTAGGACAGCAATGGGTCTCAAACACTGTCTAATTTCTAGTAGATGAAGAAACAATTCGGAACAGTGATGGTCCCGTTTAAGTGTGCTATGAAGCTGAATCACGTAAAACTGGCTCACCCTAATTTTAATCAGTTGTGATCTACCGAATAGCTGTTTCATACAGTGCAACCAAATAGAATCAGAGCTGCCTGTCTCCCAGTCCCCTCTCACAAGTGTGCAGCAACAGCAGAAACCAGAGGCTTTGCCTGTGCTTATGCTGGAAGTCAGAAAGAATAAGTAAAAGATGGAATGGCAGAAAAAAAAGAGACAGAACGGAGAGGTTCACACACAAACATAAAAGCAATAAAAGGACACAAACACAATGGAAGAAGATAAACTCAAATTTTATTAAGTACCTGATATACCGTGCACAATTCTAGACACCAATATATATAATTCTCACAAACATTTTGCTCAGTGTGTGATTATTCCCACTTGGCATCTGTGGAGACTGAGATGCAAAGTTAATAGAATTTTCCAAAGGTCACATTGTAATATAAACAAGATCATGGTCACTCCCTTGCTTTAAAGCATAAATTAAAAACAGAACACAAGAAAAACCAGTGGCTTCCCATCTCCCGTAAAAGCAACCGACCGTATGCCATAGCTTACTGGCCTCTGTGATGTGATTGCTTCATCTCTTCCTTTTTGCCCATCACAACACTCCAAGCTCATCAGCATCTTTGTTGTTCCCAGAATGCACCAGCCCTGTCTTACCTCTACCCCTTTATTCTTGCTTTTCCCTGTAATAGCCATGCCTCTTCTGGTCCTTGGCATGAGCGGTTCATTGTCATCCTGCAGATCTCAAGTGTCCCCTCTGCCCCCCTTCATCCTGCTTTAGCTCCTCACCCTGTTTATTTTCTGGATAGCACTCACCACAGCCTATAATCAATTTGTAGTTACCCATTCTAGTATTTGTCTGCTTACTGTTCATTTCTCTAACAAGATTGTAAATTCCTTGCTGTCTAAACCTCTGTTTTCTGTATCCTTCAGTTCCAAAAAACTGATACATACCTGGCATATAGTAGGTGCTCAATATATATGGATAAAATTGGGAGGCAAGAATTTAAATTCAGATTTGCCCCTGAAGCATGTGCTTCTTCCAACAGACTATAAGGATCTCCTATTGGTGGGTACATAGATAGAGTTACACACAGAGGCAAAACACAATAGAATGCACACTTTTGCATGAGAACATTATGACCAGGAACATTTAACATTTGATGAAAAGAGAATTTTTTAAATTTATATACAGTAAAATTAACTTCTTTCAGATGTGCAATGAGTTTTAGCTTATGTGCAGATTTTTGTTAACCATCTCTACAAGCAGGGCACAGAACCAAAATGTCCTCATGGCGCTCACTTTTGTTTAAATCCTCCCCTGCTTCAACCACTCATCTAGTCTCCATCACTGGGATTGTGTCTTTTCAGAGTGTCATAAATGGAATCACACAATATGTAACCTTTTGAGATGGACTTTTTATTCATTAGCATAACGTCATGGCGAGCCAGCCAGTTTGTTGTATGTACTGATTGTTCTGTGTTGTTTATGAGGACTACGCCATTGTTTGACTATAACACAGTTTATCTCTTCACCTGTTGATGGCATTGGGTTGTTTCCAATTTTTTTTTTTTTTCAATTATAGATCGAGCAACTATAAACATTGAGCACAGTTTTTTTCGTGAAGATAAATTTTCGTTTCTCTGGCATAAATACCCAGCAGTAGGGTGGCTGGGTCAGATCATTCTTACCACAAGAGTGAAAAATGCATGTTTAGAAACTGCCAAGGTGTATCCCAGAGTGACTGTACCAGTTTGCATTCTCCACAACAGTTTATGAGAATCACTAGTTGTTCCCCATTTTTACCAGCTCTTGGCTTTGTTGTTTATTCATGGCAATACATATTCACTTATACTAATTTGTTTTAGCCATTCTACTATATGTAGTGGTATCACGTTTGGTTTTAATTTGCATTTCCTTAATGGGTAATAATGTTGAGAATCTTTTCATATGTTTATTTTCATCTGTATATCTTCTTCACTGAAATGTCTG
Source organism: Budorcas taxicolor (assembly GCF_023091745.1). NCBI lineage: Eukaryota > Metazoa > Chordata > Mammalia > Artiodactyla > Bovidae > Budorcas > Budorcas taxicolor. The sequence goes on from NC_068921.1 coordinate 74,200,759, forward strand.
TTCAAATATTTTTGCCTATTTTTAAAAATGAGTTATTTGTCTTATTATTATATTGTAAGAGTTCTTTGTATATTTTGTAATCAAGTTTTCTATGACACATAATTTGCAAATATTTTCTCCCAGCTTGTGGCTTGTCTGTTCTTTCTCTTGGCAGTATTGTTAGCACTGTCAACATTTTTCAATTTTGATGATGTCCAATTTATCCAATTTTCTCTTATGGATTATGTTTTTGGTGTTTTATCTGAGAACTCTTTGCCTAACCCAATATCAGGAAAGTTTATATGTTTTCTCCTATAAGATTTCTAGCTTTACATTTATATTTAGGTTGTGATCCATTTTTAATTTTCATCAGATCGAGGTCAAGATTCTTTTCATGCCTATGCATATTGCTCTGCCATCATTTGTTGAAAGCATTCTTCCTCCTTTGAAAGGCTTTTGCAGCTTTGTAAAAAATCAATTTAGTGTACTTGAAAGTGAAAGTGTTAGTCACTCAGTTGTGTCTGACACTTTGTGACCCCATGGACAGTAGCCCACCAGGCTCCTCTGACCCTGGGATTCTTCAGGCAAGAATACTAGAGTGAGTTGCCATTTCCTTCTCTGGAAAATCCCATGGATGGAGGAGCCTGGAAGGCTGCAGTCCATGGGGTCACTGAGGGTCGGACATGACTGAGGACTTCACTTTCCCTTTTCACTTTCATGCACTGGAGAAGGACATGGCAACCCACTCCAGTGTTCTTGCCTGGAGAATCCCAGGGACGGGGCAGCCTGGTGGGCTGCTGTCTATGGGGTCGCACAGAGTCGGACACGACTGAAGCGACTTAGCAGCAGCAGTAAGTCTTAAAATCAAGTAGTGTGATTCCTCCAGCATTAATTTTTTCCAAATTTTTTTGGTTATACTCTTTTGCCTTTCCATTAGAATCTGCTTGCCTATATGTATAAGACAATCTCTTGGAATCTTGATTGAAATTATATTAAACACATAGATCAATTTGAGGAGGACTCGTATCTTAGCTATGTTGAGTCATCTAATCTATGAACATGGTATATCAGGTCAATTATTAGTTCTTGGTTTCCTTTCATCAGCCTTTTGCAGTTTTCACATATAGTTTTGCTACTCTTTTTGGAGTGTTCTTTAAATGTCACTTAGATCCATGGATTGATGATGATGTGCAGTTTTACTCAAAAGAGGTTAATTGTGGCTTGTCCATTTTTCCTTTCAGTTCTATCAGTTTTTACTTCATGATTTTTGAAGTTCTATTGTTCGGTGCATATACATTTAAGATTGTTATATATGCTTAATGAATTGACCCTGGGATCATTTTGTAATTCCTTTTTTATCCCTGGTAATATTTAAAGTAGATCATTTTAGACAGAATGTAATTGAGTCTTTTGTTTTTGGCTGTTCTGACAATCTTCTACTTTTAATTGCTGTGTGGACTGTTTACATTTGATGTAATTATTGATATGCTCAGATTTAGGTCTACTGTTTTTATTGTTTGTTTTTTCCCTTGGTTTTACATTCTTTTATTTTCCATTCTCTTACCTTCTTCTAGATTGTTTGAATTTTTTTATAATTCCAATTTAGTTTGTGTATGGAATTCGAAAAGATTTCTATTTGCATTAGCACTTAGCACTTGGCTGGAGATTACAATATACATGCTTCACTTTTTGTAGTCTAGTTATAATGAATATTTTATCACTTCTAGTGGAATGTGGAAATTTTTACCACTATAGCAGTCCTTTAGCCCTTCTCCTTCTATGTTATCATCTTCATCATTCATTTCATTTTAGTTGTAATCTCTATATATTTAAGTCCCAGTCAGACAATAGTATAATTTTTGCCTTCAACCATTATTCACATTTGAAGACTAATATGAGAAAAAGTCTACTATATTAATCAGATATCTGCCATTTTGTTTTGCATTCTTCATTCCTGAAGTTGCAAGTTTCCCACTGATATCATCTCTCTTTTTCTTGAAGGACTTTTGTTCTTTAGAGTAGATCTGTTGCTACTGGATTCTCTTCTTTTTCCTTCTGAGAATGTCTTTATCTCACCTTTATTCCCGAAGCATAATTTTGCTTGATACAGAAAACTGCATTGGTAGTTCTTTTCTTTAAATGTTAAATTTAAAAAAAGAAAAAACAAAAAACTGCACTGCATTTTGGCTTCCTTGGTTTCTGATGAGAAACTTGGTCATTTGATTCATCCTTCCTTTGTATATAGTACAACACTTTCACCTGTTTTGCCTTTAGTTTTTAGCAGTTTGATTATGATGTATCTGGGTATGGACTTTTTTGAATTTGTCTTCTTTGGGATTTATGAACTTCTTAAATCTGTAAGTTTATCTTCTACCAAATCTGGGACGTGTCAGGATTTCTTGAGGATATAATAAAGCACACAATCCTCCATCCCATGCATTGAGATGTGTATAATACAGCCCATTAGCTGTCTCCACGGTGGTTCTGGTGCCCCACCTTGATTCAGAGTGACTTTGGGTATCTCATGAATAAATTCCATCAATAAATTCTGATAAATAGTTATCTAACTTTCCCTGGACTGGAATGCTAAACTAGGAAGTCAAGAAACACCTGGAGTAACAGGCAAATTTGGCCTTGGAATGCGGAATGAAGCAGGGCAAAGACTAATAGAGTTTTGCCAAGAAAATGCACTAGTCAGAAAAAACACCCTCTTCCAACAACACAAGAGAAGACTCTACACATGGACATCACCAGATGGTCAACACCGAAATCAGAATGATTATATTCTTTGCAGCCAAAGATGGAGAAGCTCTATACAGTCAATAAAAACAAGACCAGGAGCTGACTGTGGCTCAGATCATGAACTCCTTATTACCAAATTCAGGCTCAAATTGAAGAAAGTAGGGAAAACCACTAGACCATTCAGGTATGACCTAAATCAAATCCCTTATGATTATACAGTGGAAGTGAGGAAAGGATTTAAGGGCCTAGATCTGATAGATAGAGTGCCTGATGAACTATGGAATGAGGTTCGTGACATTGTACAGGAGACAGGGATCAAGACCATCCCCATGGAAAAGAAATGCAAAAAAGCAAAATGGCTGTCTGGGGAGGCCTTACAAATAGCTGTGAAAAGAAGAGAGGCGAAAAGCAAAGGAGAAAAGCAAAGATATAAGCATCTGAATGCAGAGTTCCAAAGACTAGCAAGAAGAGATAAGAAAGCCTTCTTCAGCGATCAATGCAAAGAAATAGAGGCAAACAACAGAATGGGAAAGACTAGAGATCTCTTCAAGAAAATTAGAGATACCAAGGGAACATTTCATGCAAATATGGGCTCCATAAAGGACAGAAATGGTCTGGACCTAACAGAAGCAGAAGATATTAAGAAGAGATGGCAAGAATACATGGAAAAACTGTACAAAAAAGATCTTCACGACCCAGATAATCATGATGATGTGATCACTAATCTAGAGCCAGACAGCTTGGAATGTGAACTCAAGTGGCCTTAGAAAGCATCACTACGAACAAAGTTAGTGGAGGTGATGGAATTCCAGTGGAGCTCTTTCAAATCCTGAAAGATGATGCTGTGAAAGTGCTGCACTCAGTATGCCAGCAACTTTGGAAAACTCAGCAGTGGCCACAGGACTGGAAAAGTCAGTTTTTATTCCAATCCCAAAGAAAGGCAATGCCAAAGAATGCTCAAACTACCACACAATTGCACTCATCTCACATGCTAGTAAAGTAATGCTCAAAATTCTCCAAGCCAGGCTTTAGCAATACCTGAACCGTGAACTTCCTGATGTTCAAGCTGGTTTTAGAAAAGGCAGAGGAACCAGAGATCAAATTGCCAACATCTGCTGGATCATCGAAAAAGCAAGAGAGTTCCAGAAAAACATCTATTTCTGCTTTATTGACTATGCCAAAGCCTTTGACTGTGTGAATCACAATAAACTGTGGAAAATTCTGAAAGAGATGGGAATACCAGACCACCTGACCTGCCTCTTGAGAAATCTGTATGCAGGTCAGGAAGTAACAGTTAGAACTGGACATGGAACAACAGACTGGTTCCAAATAGGAAAAGGAGTACGTCAAGGCTGTATATTGTCACTCTGCTTATTTAACTTATATGCAGAGTACATCATGAGAAACGCTGGACTGGAAGAAACACAAGCTGGAATCAAGATTGCCGGGAGAAATATCAATAACCTCAGATATGCAGATGACACCACCCTTATGGCAGAAAGTGAAGAGGAGCTAAAAAGCCTCTTGATGAAAGTGAAAGAGGGGTGGAAAAAGTTGGCTTAAAGCTCAACCTTCAGAAAACGAAGATCATGGCATCCAGTCCCATCACTTCATGGGAAATAGATGGGGAAACTGTGGAAACAGTGTCAGACTTTATTTTGGGGGGCTCCAAAGTCACTGCAGATGGTGACTGCAGCCATGAAATTAAAAGATGCTTACTCCTTGGAAGAAATGTTATGACCAACCTAGATAGTATATTCAAAAGCAGAGACATTACTTTGCCGACTAAGGTCCGTCTAGTCAAGGCTATGGTTTTTCCTGTGGTCATGTATGGATGTGAGAGTTGGACGGTGAAGAAGGCTGAGCGCCGAAGAATTGATGCTTTTGAACTGTGGTGTTGGAGAATACTCTTGAGAGTCCCTTGGACTGCAAGGAGATCCAACCAGTCCATTCTGAAGGAGATCAGCCTGGGATTTCTTTGGAAGGAATGATGCTAAAGCTGAAACTCCAGTACTTTGGCCACCTCATGTGAAGAGTTGACTCATTGGAAAAGACTCTGATGCTGGGAGGGATTGGGGGCAGGAGGAGAAGGGGACGACCGAGGATGAGATGGCTGGATGGCATCACCAACTCGATGGACGTGAGTCTGAGTGAACTCCGGGAGATGGTAATGGACAGGGAGGCCTGGCGTGCTGCGATTCATGGGGTCGCCAAGAGTCAGACACAACTGACCAACTGAACTGAACTGAACTTTCCCTGGAACGTACATTCCAACATGTTCTATTATATATTACATACATTGCCTGCATGTGAGGTCAGTCATGTCCGGCTCTGTGACTCCATGGACTGAAGCCTGCTAGGCTCCTCTGTCCCTGGGATTTCCCAGGCAAAAATATTGGAAGGTTGCCATTTCCTCCTCCAAGGGATCTTTCCAACCCAGGGATGAAACCCTGTGTCTCTTGCATTGGCAGGTATATTCTTTACCACCGAGCCACCTGGGAAGCCCCTAAGTCTAAAGTAAAAAATAGATTGCCCTTCTACTACAAGTTCGAGGAAATGGGAGCAGCAAAAATTATCTTTTGTGGACAAGGGGATTAGATACTCTGTTTCCTAAGCACTTGACTATCTCTGTGAGGAGAGCTGGCCCAAATTTTCACAGCAAACTAGTGTTCACTGATAGATTTACACACATGAGCTATAGAATGAAAATACACTTTGATCCCTGAATTTGAAACACAAGCTATGGCTCAGATGGCTCCCTGAGAGCTCACAGCACTGGCCCATTTTGACATTCTGGGAGAAACTAAATTCTGAATTGACCACGTGTGTTCCTGTCTGGTGTTCCACGGAGCACTTCCTACATCTGTCACCATCATCTTCATGTTTTGTGTAGCTGCCCTGTGAAACTGTTGATCTCTGCAGCCCCCTGATTTCCAATTTTGATGACAGTCTCTGAAATAGTCCCTTACTTGGATTCAGGCATTAACTTAGAGGACAGGAGGCTGTTTTGGTCCATATGAGCACAGACTGCCAGTTGAGGGGAAATTTTATAACCTATGTTTTGGCCTGGGAAGAGAGACCTCTGGTCCAAGTTCACTGTTTCCAGAAAGAAAGGGAACTATTTACCTTGGGCATAAAATATTCCAGGTGCAGGAAGGGCAGTTTTTCCTGTCCAAGCTGGCATGGCTTTGTTTATCTGGAGAGATTTTGCTCTGTGGCAGCCTGGCAATTTGACTGGAAAATTTTGCTTCTCCATTATCACGCGTCTTGTAACGAGAGATTTGCCAATGACATATGTTTATTAATCTTAGTTAAAAGACACCTGCCTGGGTGGTTTATGGCAGGAAAACACTTGCCGTCATCAATCCTTCTGTAATCAGCAAGTTTTCCTTCCCTCCTGGCACCACACCAGTGTGCGGCCAGGGCCAAGAGTTGCCTCTCTCCCATCATGCGTGGTCCATGCCTTGTACATGAGAGGGATAGAGGGGAATGAAATGCATTGCTTAATCTGCAAAGGAAGTGAGTTTGTGTCTCGCCTGACCTTTAGTTGAAAGGATTCATTTCACATTACTCTTTACCTTGCAGCCTGAAAGTTGTGGTAATGAGGTGCCCTCTGGGTACCCACCCCCTCCAACAGGCTGCACGGAGAAGTACAGCTGCGCACAGCAGGATTCTAATCACCACTTCTCCATGGATGGTGAGGACTGATGGCGTAGAAGTGGGGGCTGATTTTTGATTGGGGAAGTGCTCCGCCTCATTCCAGCATCAGTTATCACTGCTGCCCTGGAAACTCCTGGGTATTTGTTGCTTGCCACAGAAGCTAAGCTTCCATAAACCAGAACCATGATTCTGGGTGAAATTAGCCAATGTACGAAATTGCTCCATGTGATGGCAAGCAAACATGGTAGCTGGGAGACCGAGGAGAAGCCGCCATCATCTGTGAGATGCAAAAGAGCCCAGACGTTAGTGAAGGAGAGTTGGTGAGTTATGAGCCTGCCAGCGGTAACATGGTATTTCCCTGAATCCCATTATGTCAAAAGAGAATTTACTGGATTTTTACCTCATGCATCCTTCCGGCCTGTGGGCATGAGAATTGCAGTGTGTTTCTTGATAATTTAAACAGCGGTCATTAGACAATGCACATTTGATGTCTAATTAAATCTCTCCGACCACAGCAGGGCAACCACGCTTCACCATCCAGGTATCTTGACAGACTGCTCTATACCATAGAGCAAGCAACGGCATATAAACCTGCAATCAATTCTCAGAAGGCCAGGGTGCTAGGAATTTATTTCCACTACAGTGCTCTGGGATTTGTATGCTAGTTTTAAGGAATCCCTGAGGAGGGAATAAGGATATTGTCACGATTGTAAGAATTACCTCCCACCTAAAATATTGTTTAAAGGTAATAATGCATTCTGTTTTAGGTTTTCATCATCACCCAAATATTTTCTTATTGACTGGATACAATGACATGCCAAGAAAAAGCAGGATTCTTAAGGAAGATTTAGGTATGCCTTTACCTGGCTACTTGTGTTTCTACTGATTTTGCAATTATGACATCTTCCACTCAGAAAGATGCCAGTGATTCTTTTTCTGAGGAGACCAGACACTTCAGTGTCATTCTTTATGTGCCAGTTTGCTTGTTCCAATCCCTGATGACAGATTAAACAGGAAAACTTTTGACACTTCCTTCAATGTGAAAACATATAGCCCCGAACTTGTAATTTGCTAAATGAGTTATGTTTACTTTATGCAAAATTTTCTGATAAATGCTCCATGCAGATTATAGTTCCAGGAAACTGTGTAATGAAAGGTTCAATTTGGTGCCAGAAATTTACAATCTATAAAATATAGACATATTTTAACAATGAAGATCTTTCTAACATTTAGATTTTCTAAATACTTATGGTTAAGTTCCCCCTCAAAAATGTATTTAAGCTATGTTTACATAACTTCAGTGCTCTGAAAACAAAAATGAATCTTCTATTTGACAAATTACTTTGTCTGCAAGGAAGATATTTGACCAAGTTTCCGCCCCCCCCCGCCCCCCCCCCCCCCCCCCCCCGCTTATTTTTTGGGCTTATTAAGTGGACAACTATTTTTGGATTCTTGATGTTGATTTCTGAAGAGAACTTGAAAGGTGAAGAAAGGCAACAGGCTACATTGTGGCAGATTTTGGTCACTGTACCATCCTCTGAAAAAAAATAAACAAGGATGAAGAGTGTCGTTTCAGCCCACAATTCTTGATTTGATGTATAAGGTCATCAGAGGAAACATGAAGTAGAGATGGGCTTTCCAGCCAGCTGCATATCTTGGTTCCAGCTGACTGACAATACAAAGAAAATATGTCAGTCATGAATATGAAGTTTCTTTCTGGCATTTTCCTTCCAGATGGAAGCAGCATGCACGTTGTAACAATGCTTCTTCCAGTTGATGAATTTTCTTGTTTATATTTTTGGCAAAGCATATTGATTTTCATCTGTGATTTCCACCTTAGTAACCTAGTTTTGAAAAATGCGCAGTTTAGTTTCTTTTCAAATAGCCCACCCTCCAAAAAACAAAAATCTATTTATAGCAAAGTCCTCACAGCCCAAGTTCTTCTATTATCTCTCAAATCCTTCACTCTTTTTCATCCACTTTATTAGCTTTGGAAGTGCATATTATAAAGCTCCATTTTTAACTGACTAATAACATTATTTCCTAGTCTTGTCATCACAATACTGTAATGATATTAATAATCAATTTTAATATTAAAACCTACTATTTTTAATGTTGTCTTTGTGGCAGGTACTTGAAATATGCTTGATATTCATTATGCTCTTAAGTCTTCCAACAGCTCTATAAGTAAAACATTATTTCCATCACATAGTTGAAGAGAATAAAGATAAAAGGAGTTGAGGACAACCTCCAAAGCCATATAACTAACATGTGGCAGAAGCAATATTTGAAGCTGGTCTTTTTGAATCCCAGTCTCATTCTCTTGACTGCTCAGCTATTGGAATTGTATAAACTCAATGCTTCCCTTCTTCATTCATTTGTATCGGCCTTATATTTTTCAAACAAAAAGAATGCAACAGAAATATAACTATTTGTAAGTTGTTAACATTTTAAATTCTTAAAAAATTTTTTGAAGATTATGCTTTTACTCATTCAACTTTCTGACTTTTTTGAAAATTACATTCAGCTTGGCCCTCAGAGAACCCAAGGAGGATCCTATCTAAAGGGAAGGGTTTTATGTTGGGAGACCAGTTTTCATTGAAAAGCTCTTTTCCTAACCCTTATCCCCAGGGCAGCAAACATCTAACTGAATCCTCCTATGCAGTCTCCATCAAATGGCAGGAAACTGGATATCCTCAAGGGGCTGTTGCTTGTTGGAGATGAGGCACAGTGGTCCAGCCCAGTGGTGCTCACTGTCCATGTCCATTTGTGGTCTTTGCTTCCTTGATACATCTGTTGACAGCTTTGAGATGGTGGAAAGGAAAAAGCACCACAAACCCAAATTACCATTATCATGATCCTTGATGTCACCATTAGTATTGATAGAAGATCTGTTTGTAGTCTGTTACCTTTCAGAAATAACAAGATTCACGTATTTTAAGCAACAGTCACCACATCTAAATCAATCTAGCATTTATTCAGTCTTTCATTTATCTAAGTCAATCACTGAACATGAAATCTTGCCTTTTGATTTGTTGCTGGCCCTTATTTGAATGGGGAAAGGGAAACTTCAGATTTGAACATCTCAAGCCTCGTCGTATTTTCCTTTTCCAGATGACAGCAATAAACAGATCTGGGCAAAACCTCAGATGCAAAAGAAATTTTTTAAATGAAACACACTGTCATTTCTTTTGAATGATATGGCAATAAGCCAGTAATTCAAAAGATCGCTGAACATCTAGGCTTCTAAAACAGGAGAATGGCTCAGACTGTTGGTGCAAGAAAACATCATTCAACTTAATGAATTTTCAAAGAGTAACTTTGTAAAAAAAAGTCATATTTGGGAAGTATCAGTGATGATTGACTGAGGAAAGCTTAATAGAGTGAAAAGACATGAGCTTTTGAGATGGAGAAAGTTTCAGACACTTTATAATTATGAGGCCTTGGGTATGTTACTTAAATTCGCCAAGTTTTGGTCTCCTAAATAATGAGAGAGAAGCATTAATAATAATTGGCAGCTCACCAAGTTATGATAAGAAATAAGACTGAGGTATATTAGAATAGAAAAAAAATGCTCTGTCATATATTAATTGCTCAGGAAACTAGCTATTACTGGTTTTGTCTCTCTGTTATTTTCATGGCATTATTGCTTGTCTGTGTATGAGGAGATGAGTGGATGACTATTTCTTCAACAGGGGACCATGAAACAGGGAATAATGCAGAATACACTATCTGTTTAACACTGTGCCTTTAAAGGTGTGTCCTTGTCTGTCTACAATGTGGGAGACCTGGGTTTGATCCCTGGGTCCGGAAGTTCCCTGGAGAAGGAAACAGTAACCCACTCCAGTACTCTTGCCTAGAAAATCCCATGGACAGAGGAGCCTAGTGTCCATGGGGTCACAGAGTTGGACACGACTGAGCGACTTCACTTTTTTTTTTTTCACTTATGAACCTAAGGACCCTGAATACAACTTACCAGACATGAAGCTATGCAAATCCATAGGCTGAAGGCATCTGCAACCTCCCGCAGCCCTCCTGCTTTAAAAAATCCATTTATTAGTGGGAGAGAGTTGGCCCTCCAAGGAAGGATCGTCTGAGCACGAGATCCAGTTGGCTAAGCCTTTTAATTCTATGCACTGACCCTTTCACTGGATGTCACCCAGTGCCCAGGTGTGGAGGCCCCAGGAGATTCGAAGCTCCGCTTTGAATGGAAGTAAAACGCTGCAGGGTAGAACCGACAGCACAGATGTTTACAAAGCCACAGGTCCCAGGTTGCTCTGACACAGGTGCCATCTGATGGCAGTGCTGTCCCAAAAATCTGGGTCCCACTCAGAGTTCTGATCTAAGGACCTCATGGCAGAACTGGCATGCTGCAACCCCCTGGTGTGATCCAGCTGAGATGCGAACAAAGGGCGAGGGAATAAACAATCTGCTTAATTGAGTTTGAGTGATAGAATTGCAACAAGGGGCCAATAAAAGGCGTAGTAAGAAGGATGTTTAAATATTCTAATAAAGCTTGGAGAGACAGTGGTGTTGGACCTCTGAAAATAATGACGGGGGAAAAATCTATGAAATCATAGCATATAAGCTAGAGATCTCAGTATGGTTATAGGAAATAGATAAATTATTATTTTTTTTTTAATTTCTGTTCCTATGACTTCCATTTTTACAGTTGCCTTTTAGAGGGATCCTATAGTCGATGTGCACTTGGTAAGAAATTACCTGACATATATGACCTTGAGGAAGTCCCTTAATCTAAGCCTCATCATTTATTTTCTTAATTTATTTTATTGATGTACAGTTGATTTACAGTGTGTTAATTCCTGCTGTACAGCAAAGGGATTCAGTTATACATATATAAACAGTCTCTTCCATATTCTCTTCTATTATGGTTTAACATGGGATATTCAGTGTCTTCACTTATAATAAAATGAGGATAATAATGTTTACTTTGTAGAGATAAGGAGAGATTATACACATGTATATCTCTATCTACACTATGTATTATTATACATATATGTGTATGTATTATACATACATATATTTCTATCTATCTATACGGTATATTCCTAGGGCTACTATAACAAAATACCACAGACGAGGTGGCTTAAACAGCAGAAATTTATTTTCTCACAGTTGTGGAGGCTGGAAGCTCAAGATCAAGGTGTCAGGAGGCTAGTTTCTCCCGAGGCCCTTCTCCTTGGCTTGTAGACGGCCACCTTTTCAGTGTGTCATTATGATTTTTTCTCTGTGTGTGTGCACCACTGGCATATCTCCGTGTCTCCAAATTTTCCATTCTTATAAGAACACCAGTCACATTGGACAGATTGAATTCAGGCTCACTCTAACACACTTAATCACCTCTGTAAAAACTTTATGTCCAAATGCAGTCGTCTTCAGAGACACTGGGCAATAGGTTGTTAACAAATGAATCTGAGGATATATGATTTAGCCCATAACAATATACAGAGAAAAAGTAGAGTCTAGAATTATTGAATCATACTAGGTGCCCAATTAGTAATAGTCCCTATTGCTGTTAGGGACATTCTTCATAGTGAAGTGAAGTTGCTCAGTCGTGTCCGACTCTTTGCGACCCCATAGACTGTAGCCTACCAGGCTCCTCTGTCCATGGGATTTTCCAGGCAATAGTACTGGAGTGGATTGCCATTTCCTTCTCCGGGGGATCTTCCCAACCCAGGGCTCAAACCCGGGTCTCCCGCATTGTAGACAGACGCTTTACCATCTGAGCCACCAGGGAAGTCCTTCTTCATAGTATTCCCATATAACTTGATTTTCATGTCAAATGTTGTTATTTAGTCACTAAGTCGTGTCCAACTTTTTTGTGACCCTAAGGACTGTAGCCCTCCAGGCTCCTCTGTCCATGGAATTCTCCAGGCAAGAACACTAGAGTAGGTTGCCATTTCCTATTTCAGGGGATCTTCCCAACTCAGGGATGGAACCCATGTCTCCTGCATTGGCAAGTGAATTCTTTACCACTGAGCCACCTGTGAAGCCTCATATCAAATACATTAACATAATAATTTAAATGCAAATTATCATAAAAATAATTGTGTATGTAGTTAGAGAAACTGAAGTGAAGAAAAGATAAAATACTGGCCCAATAACATTTGATGTGTGTCAGATTTAACCCTGAGAATGCACCTCATTTCTTCTGACCCCAAATCGTTTTCTTTCTACTACATTGGTCTGCCACCAATTGGACAGTAGTCAGAGAAATCGTTTTCCTATTAAATTCATGGCTACCTGTCCCAAAGCATTTATCCGCTACTTACTCCAAAGGAGCCCTTCATCCAGGCAGCTCAGCATCTGAACCATTAGAGTAGTCTCTAGTTAGAGGCGAATTCTGTTCTTCTTTCTCAGAATTCTGAACTTTTAACCCAAGGTCGAAACTTTGAAATCCACAACAAGGTGAATGTGTAAGACTTTCCCATTTCTGGGAAATTCTTTTTAACTCTTGACTTTTATATCGTGTTGTCTGTTGTCCAAGATAGAAGTCAACAGATGGAAATCCACTTGTCTTTCCAATCCCACCAAAGTACCTGCATCCGTCTGCACACACTGTACCTCCCATCTTATTAAACGAAGAAAGTTTCCCAGCTCCTACCTAAGGCCAGATTTCTCACCATTATGTCCCCTCGAGAACTTCGCTGTTGTGATCATCTCTCTCCTCTCTGCTCTGTCACTTTCTCCCTTGGTGCATCATTTGCGTCAACATTCAGACACGTCCTAGCATCTCTCATTTTAAAAGGAAGAAAGGAAGGAAAAAACACCCTCAGCAACCTGCAGTTACTGCCCTGTTTCTTTTTATCCTGCCCTAGTAGAATATGAAAGGTAGGTATAGTCATTGTCTCCAGTCTATTAACCCTCATTTACTGCTCAACCCACTCCAGTCATCTTTTGATCATCTTCCTCCATGGAAATCCCTGTGTCCGCATCTCTCTTCTTGCTATACGTGGTCCTCTTAGCAGCATTTGACAGTGTCGTCCACTCTATCTTTCAAGAACACTTTGTTCTCTTGGCTTCTGCATCAGTATATTCAATTTTATTTTTTTTATTTTATTTTTGCCCTACCTACATCACCGGCTTCTCCATCTCATCCTCATTATGCGATCCTTCTCTGATCATCTCAAAGCCCTTAAACATCGAGTACTTGCTTCTCAGATCCTGGGTTCCTCAGGGATCCTCCCCTCAGGTGCTAAGTTCTTAAGAGATCAGAAGAAAATAGAAATATTTTTGTACTTTGTCTTGCATGAAGTGTAAAAAAAAAAATAGGCTCTAAGTCCTATACTCAGATGTTGTCCAGGATGCCGTATGCCTTTCTGGTTTTATTTATCCTGCTGCTTGAATGGTGTTTATTTTCTCACTTGATTTGTTTCCTATTTGAAAACAGCTGCCAGAGTTGCCTTTAGAGTGTATGTGTGTTTGTATTTTGGTTGCTATTTACTGAGTACACTTTGCATGCCTTCTCTTACAGAATCTTTCCGCATGCCCGGTAATATAAGTGGCTATTGTCCCTTTATTAACAGAAACTTGAGGCTTAGAGTTTAAGTGGCTTATCCAAGTTCATACAGTCCCTGGCAGAGTCTGAATTATCCAGATTCCTGTGTCTGACTCTGTTGCTGGTGTTCTTTATACATGTGCCATGTTGCATTTCTAGAGCAAACAGGAATTTGGGGTCAGGAGGTGGCCATTTCTTTGGGATTTGTATAATGTCTTTGGCTGTAGGCACCAGAGAAAGGTCAACTGGAAGAAATAATGGAATGTATCACCTCAGTGAACTTATCATTAGTTAAGTCACAGTCAGATCAGAAGCTCAGAAGTGTCCTCAAGCATCTAAGCTCCTTCCAGCTCTTTGTTTCTCTGTTGGTATCTGTTGGTTTCATCTAAAGGCTGTTTTCCTTATAATTGCAAGATGGCTGAAGTACTTGCAGAAGCACACTGACATAGAACACCATCCAGAGATAGAAAAGGAAATAGTTTTTACCTATGAAATTTGATATGAAGGAAAACTTTCAAAAGCACCGGTATACATCTTCTCAAATCTTGGTGACAGAACTGGTTACCTGTGCTAAGACTACTCATCTTGGCAGCAACAGAACCATCCCTAATGGCTTAGGCTCATCCAAGCATGATTCATGAGTAAGGAGATTGGATTGTAAACGAGAAGATCAGGGTTTGGGCATCATGAAAGAGGGCTATTGCACGGACAAGCGACTCTGCCTCTCAAGGAATGTTTCAGGCACAGTATCTGTGATTGCACATTGCTGTTTGTGTAGATTGCATTTTGAAGCCTTTTTCCCCTTCTACACAGCTTCACTTTGTTAAGAACAACTCTTCAATTGTTCTTTGTACATTACTTTTGTTTCAAAAGCCTAATGAGCTACGTTGTTGGCAAGAGCCCTAAATAAAACATGCTTCCCGTGGTACCAGGAATGCTTAATTATCCATCATTTGCTCTGTGACTGTTCTGTGTAGGATTTCCAATTTTTCAAAATGAACTGGTATGCAGAGGGATTGAACACATTCCCAAATCATCCAGAGGCTCATGCAATTTTAAAGTGTTCTCCTCAGAAACAAGTTGCCTGAGCTATATCATCTCTGATCACGACTAACCATTTGAATATCTTCCAGTGACTTTCCTTTGTTAATAGTATCTGTGACTCAGTTGCCCTGTGCTGATCTCTCCTCATTCTTATTTATACAAGAGTCACCTTTTCAAATACTTTCCCCTTGCTCTTTTCTTTGGCTCTGAAGCAAAGCGTATTTTCAAGTGGCGCCATAAAGCCTCCGTATAAAGTACCTCGCCATTCTATGTATCCAGTTATGCTGCAGATTAGACCTTGCTTCAGGTGACACGTCACTGCATAATCTCTGTCTCACTCAATAGCATCGAAGCTGACAATTATTCTGCTACCCTTTAGGAGAGATACTCTCATATCCACAGGATGTGTATACAATGGATGCCAGTCTCTTTCCAACCCCTCTGGATCATATACCCATAGGACACATTAATGGCATCACCGGCTCTCTCCCCGAGTAGAGGCTGGACAAGGGTTTGTGGTGTGCCCCGCTCATCCAGCCTCTTTCAAATCCTCTCAACATCTGCTCCCTCTACTTGTTAATCCTCAAGAATTTAATAAAGTGCAACAATAACAATACTTCGCATCTTTGCAGAGTTGACAATTAACTAATTAGCCCATTAACTCATTGAGCCAGATTTGTCCCAGTAAGTTAAGGGCTTTGGGAGGTACATTAATCCTTTAAGGCCACTGGAGCAACATTTGCAGCTAATGGGCCCATATCCCTAACTTACTACCAGGGAGGGACTGGGGTATTATTAGGAAATAGAAGTCGTTAATCCTCACTGTACCCAGAGGGGCAGGTGAGAATGACTTGGCACAAATTGATGAGGAAATGTGTTTTGTTTTGTTTTTCTTTCTAAAGACCAAAAAGAGACTCTGAGTTAAAACCAAGACTGGAACTCAGTATTTTCTGGCATAGAGCCTATATTCAAATCTGAGCTCTTGACAGAATTTATTTATTTGTGTACATATTAAGCTCCTGTACTGAGTGAGTAGACAAGAAGTTTTGTGAGGGGAGGGGTGAGGGAAGCGGTCACAGGGGTGTTTATTCTAGTATCTGGAGTCATTGACAACAGGAGTGGAAAATTGTGATTTTGCTTCTGTTTTATAATCTACTTAAATAAGCACTTATTAAGTCATGTGGACTATAACTCTAGATGGCTTTGCATGGGGGAGAATGTACCCCAAAAAAAGACATTTTAACAAGATTCCAGCTCTGCAGAACCTATAGATAGTGGGAACAAAGTGGGTCCTGCCTTCAAAAGGCTGCAGCTTATCTGAAGGAAGCCTATCGAGGACCCATCTCTCCCTCTGTCTCCGCAGGACGCTGGACATGCTTATTGACAAATCCTGGGGACCTGGGATGCTAAGCTTGAAGGCCAAGATGTGCTCCTATAAACATGAAGGCTGAGCAGTGGCAGAATTGCTTTTGTCAGCATTCCACAAGGGGTTTCTGGTTCCCTGTGCCAAGGCAAATATTATTTGGCCAAAATGTTCATCTGGGTTTTTCCATTGCATCTTATGGAAAAATCTGAATGACATTTATTGGCCAACTCAATACTTTGGAATCAAGTTACCAAAATCAAATGGAGAAAATATGAGCAAAAAAGCCAGAGATGGGAGTGATGGTGGTGGACGCAGGAAAGATATGCAGCTAAAGTGCTCAGAACAGAGAAAAGACTCAATCCTGGTAGAGCAAACGCAGGGCACATGGCAGCCCCCAGTGTCCTTTATGTGGATCCCAAGGCTGTGTGGTATCAAGCGTGAAGCAGGCAATGCCTTATGTATTGAAGGGTAGGGCTTGGGGCTTACAAATGTTATTTATAAACTTACATTCATCAAAAGCACGTTGCTGTAAATCCTCAAGGGCTCTGTGTCTGGCTGGATTAATATTAATAATATAAAAATCCTTGCTTATATCAGTTCGCTAGTTGATATTGAGGTTACCTAGGCAATAAACAACACTCCAGGAACACTTCCTTCTTCCTTCCTTTCCAACTACTGTGATCTGTTCCCTCAGGGTCCTTCCCTCCCTCAAGGTGCCAAATAAGAAGGAAAGCTTTCATTTCAACAATAAGTAGCATGGAATGTGGCAAATACCACATCAAACTCTTTGAAGGGATTGCGTAGACATTCAGTCAAAGAAAGCCTTCAGTGGCTTTCTAGACAAAAAGCGCCTGAAGCTAAGATTTCAAATTCTTCCTCCTTTGCTACTTTGCATCAAGCCATCTCACCTCTCTGTGGCCCGTCTTTGCCCTTTGAACACAACTGTGTGCGTCTGTAATACTAAAGCCTCAGTTTGTTCCATAAAGATTGTAAGCCAGCAGCTAAGAGTTTGAACAAACATGCACTTAGAAATTTGTAAATGAAAAAATTGGCTCAAGGGAAAAGTAAGACTAGGAAGCATGAAGGTGAACTTAAGGTTATTTTGTCCATCACGTAAATTTCACTTGCTTGAGACAGTCAGGAACATTCCTTTGTGCTTTTCAATCGTAAAATGCCAAGAAGGTAGTGAAGGTGTCATGATGATGGTGATGATGACCTTGATGATGGTGACAATACTTACTAATTGCTTAACATGCACCCAGCACTGGGCTAAGTCAGCATTTTGTTGGTGTTACCCCATTTTATCTTGTCCCAAACAGTAGCTCAGCTGGTGAAGAATCCGCCTGCAATGCAGGAGCTCCCGGTTTGATTCCTGGGTCAGGAAGATCCACTGGAGAAGGGTTAGGCTACCTACTCCAGTATTCTTGGGCTTCCCTGGTGGCTCAGCTGGTAAAGAATCTACCTGCAATGAGGGAGACCTGAGTTCGATCCCTGGATTGGGAAGATCCCCTGGAGAAGGGAAAGACTACCCACTCCAGTATTCTGGTCTGGAGAATTCCATATCCATGGGGTCGCAAACAGTCAGACACGACTGAGCAACTTTCACTTCACTTTAAACACTCTGAGGTGGATACTGTTATTCTCCTCATTTTTCTGGTAAGGAACCCAATTCCTGATGATATGATAAAAATAAACGGATTTTCCAGAAGAAGTAGAATATGGAATTTGATACTGCTCCATGGATCATCAGCAGGAAGTTGCAGTGAGCTAGAGCAACCAGTTTCCTCAATTACCTTCTCCTGAAAGTGAAAGTGAAAGTCGCTCAGTCGTGTCCAACTCTTTGTGACTCCATGGACTAGTCCATGGAATTCTCCAGGCCAGAATACTGCAGTGGGTAGCCTTTCTCTTCTCCAGGGGATCTTCCCAACCCAGGGATTGAACCCAGGCCTCCTGCATTGCAGGCAGATTCTTTACCAGCTAAGCCACCAGGGAAGCCCAAGAATACTGGAGTGGGTAGCCTATCCCTTCACCAGCTCATCTGCCCAACCCAGGAATCAAACCAGAGTCTCCTACTTTGCAGGCAGATTCTTTACCAACTGAGCTATGAGGGAAGCCCCAGTCTTCTCCTGGTGAATCTAATTGAATTTGATAGCATTAGAAAAACTATCAAGTTGTTACAGTGTTACATTTATCCAACTGAAGTTTGTTGAAATTCTGTAAGAATCTATACAATTTTGTTCTAGGTATTCAGGGCTTCAGTGCTTTTGCTTAATCCAAGGATATATTTTAGGGCACTTAGAAACAAGAATAGTTCTAGCACCAAAGCAATGTTCCATATATTCTCGTTCAGAGCTTTTAAAACTATCAATTCAGTTCAATTCAGTCGTTCAGTCGTGTCTCACTCTTTGTGGCCCAATGGATGACAGCACACCAGGCTTCCCTGTCCATCACCAACTCCCAGAGTTTGCTCAAACTCAAGTCCATTGAGTTGGTGATGCCATCCAACCATCTCATCCTCTGTCATTCCCTTCTCCTCCTGCCTTCAATCTTTCCCAGCACCAGGGCCTGTTCAAATGAGTCAGTTCTTTGTATCAGGTGGCCAAAAGTATTGGAGTTTCACCTTCGGCATCAGTCCTTCCAATGAATATTCAGGACTGATTTTCTTTAGGATGGACTGGTTTGATCTCCTTGCAGTCCAAGGGACTCTCAAGAGTCTTCTCCAACACCACAGTTCAAAAGCATTAATTTTTCGGTGCTCATCTTTCTTTATAGTCCAACTCTCACATCCATACATGACTATTGGAAAAACCATAGCTTTGACTAGATGGACCTTTTTTGGAAAAGTAATGTCTTTGCTTTTTAATATGCTGTCTAGGTTGGTCATAGCTTTTCTTCCAAGGAGCAAGCATCTTTTAATTTCATGGCTTTTAATTTTATTTTTAAACTGTGCTCCCTGGCAAATACCTAGAACTGTAGGTATCTGCAATACTTGCCGTTCTCTTCTCCAGAGAGCTTACTGGCCCAGGGATTGAACCTGGGTCTCCTCCAACCCAGCCCATAGCTAGAGGTGGGATTGATTCCATCTTATAAATGTGGTGAAGATGAACAAGGGCACATAAGCAAACAGGTTACTATAAATTCACCCAGATAACATCCTTGGATGGAAACAATACACACCACATAAAACAACTTTGAAATGTTTCTAAGGCCCAGAACAAAGTGCCAGATATTAGCGGTGTCATGGAAACAAAATAGATCCCGTCTCTCTCATCACTGAGTGTACAGTCAACTACAAGATACTGATGGCTAAATAAGTGATTAAAGTAAAGCCCATTAGAACTATGATCTGATGGATTTATGGTACACAAACAGGGAGCACCATTAAGAGGTGTCTGCTTTATTGTGGGAGAGAAGATTTTCCTGAAAAAAATGGCATTTCAGTTGAAATTTAAAAGAATATTAGCATTCAGTCAGGTTATGGGCACACAATCTCAGTTTAGAAAAAACATATTAAAGTAAATATTATGAAATCTTTCCTAAAACAATAACCAGTGCCAGGCAAGCACCTGCGATGCCTTCAGTCTTCCTGGTTATCAGAGTGTAAAGTGTAGTCTTAACCGAGTGGATCGATGTACACATATGATAAAATAACTATGAATCAGGTTAAATGTTGACACTTCAATCGCAGATGAGATTCATATATAGATTTGGACAGATTCCAGAATGCCCAAGCTTTTTCTAAGCCAGTATTTTCCAAATCTGTTTCTTCACCAGATACAACTGCCCAGTTAGATCCCCCTCTCACATAGACTTCCCTGCAGAAGGAATGTCATAAAGGTTAAGAGCAAGGGTTCTGCATCAGAAATATCTGGGTCCAAAGTCAACCTCTGCTCCTAATTAGCTGTGTGACCGTGTCCAAGTGACTTAACCTCTCTGTGACTTCTTTTCTAACCCTCTGGAAAGTAGAAATATTCATTTTAATCATCTGTTAAGAATTACTTGGGCTTCCATAGTGGCTCAGTTGGTAAGGAATCTGCCTACAATACAATTGGTAAGAAATTCGCCTACAATGCAGGAGAACCAGGTTCAATCCCTGGGCCGGGAAGAACTCTGGAGAAGAAAATGGCAAGCCACTCTGGTATTCTTGCCTGGGAAATCCCATGGACAGAGAACCCTGGCAGGCTGCAGTCCATGGGGTTGCAAGAGTCAGACACAGCTTAGTGATTAAGCCACCACCACCAAGAATCACTTACAAAGAATCAGTGAGCTGAAGCACATGAAGAGATGAATAATATTCTTGACACACAGCAAGCCCTTAAAAAGATGATGGCCATTATTACAATTACATCACAAAGTGAGCTCTCTGTTTTCCCCCAAGTATCTTCCTAAATTCCTTAATTGTCCCCTAAAAATCCATATATTGCAATCCTAACTCCCAGTGCCCCAGAATGTGACTTACTCGGAACTAGATTCTTTGCAGATGTAGTTAGTTTAAATGAAGTCATCCTGGAGCAGAGGAGGCTCCTAAATCAGTGTAACTGCTGTCCTTATAAAAAGGAGAAATCTGGGTGCGCACACACATACAAACACACACACACACACACACACAGGGAGGGCTTCCTTGGTGGCTCAGATGGTAAAGAATCTGTCTGCAATGTGGGAGACCTAGGTTCGATCCCTGAGTTGGGGAGATCCCCAGAGGAGGAAATGGCGACCCACTCCAGTGTTCTTGCCTGGAGAACCCCCATGGACAGAGGAGCCTGGTGGTCTGTAGCCCATGGAGTCGCAGAGTTGGACACAACTGAGTGACTCATCACACAGTACACAGCACACACACACACACATGCACACACACGTACACACACACGTGCACACACACGCACACACACACGCGCACACACACACACAAAGGGAAAATGCCTTATGCACTGAAGGCAGAGATAATAGAGGTGATACATCCAGAAGGTAGGAACAGATGCTTCCCCAGCACCTTCAAGAGGGAGCATGACCTGCTGATACCTCGATCTCAAACTTTTGGCTTCTAAACTGTGAGACAATAAATTTCTTTTGTTTAAGTCTCTCAGTTTGGCATACCTTGTTATAGCATCCCCGGGAAACTAATATACACCAGCTCCCCACCAAGACAGAAATCTGGGAGTCAGCCCCCTTTGCCCTCTCCCTCTTTCTTCAACAAGCACATGGGATCGCCACGCCCTGCCATCCCAGGCGCTATTGTTCTGCACCTTTGGGGACATCTCCCCTCCTTCCAAATGCATTTGGCTAAGGCCTAGCTCAGCTCAAGCATACAGATCAATCAAGATTCAGAGAAGCACAGCCTCTGTGCCTGAAGGAATTCATTGAGGAATAAGAATTTCTGCAGTTGTGGGAGGAGCTGAAAAGTAAGGATCTGAAAAGGAAATTTTTTTAAAAAAATTAATAAAATATAGTTGATTTTAACTTTTGTGTTGTTTCTGCTGTACACCAAAGTGAATCAGTTATACATATACATATGTCCACTCTTTTATTTTTAAGTTATTTTTATTTTCTATTGATTTATAGAAACATATACATACATAAATAGAGGGAGACTGATTCCAAAATTCCAAATATAAAATGAATCTAAAAGTGAAAGGAAAAATGAATAAAAATCAGAATGCACTATGAAAAGTATTGAACATTAAGGAAAGTACTGATAGATTATTTTAAAACACACCATAATGAGAAACAGTGGAATACTATGCATATTATTTGGTGGAATTTGATTGGAATTGAATAATATATATGTAAGTTAATTTGGAAAGAGTTGAAATCTTTATAATATTGAGTCTATCAGCTACAATGTTGGAGAAGGAGATGGCAACCCACTGCAGTATTCTTACCTGGCAAATTCCATGGACAAAGGAGCCTGGTGGGCTAGTCCCTGCAAAGAGTTGGACACGACTGAGTGGCTATCACTCACTCAGCCACAATATGGTGTATTACTCCATATATTTAAGTTATCTTTGATTTTTCTCAGTAGGGTGTTGCTGTTTTCAGTATAGATTATTCTGATTTCATAAAGAGTTGAAAATTTCTTCTCTTTTTGTGTCCTTTAGAAGACTTTGTGTAAGATTGTTGTATTCTGTTTCCTAAGAGATGAAAGAATTCACCAGTGAAGAAATCTATGTCTGGGATTTACTTTGTGAAAGGATTTAATTGTGGACTCAAAGTTGAAACTATGTAGTGGATTATTTAGAGCTGTTTTTCTTTTTTTTTTTTTACTTCTTCTCTCAGCCTTGACAGGTTGTATTGTTGAGAATATATTTATTATACCAAAATGCCAACTATATTGATTTAAAATTGTGCCTCATTTCCTTTCATCATCTTTTTGATGAGGACATGATCTGTTCTATTGCTTTCCATCACTTCTTGTATTTGGAACTTGTCTTCTTTTTTAAAAAAATTTATTGGTGTACAGTTTCTTTACTATATTGTGTTAGTTTCTGCTATACTGCAAAGTAAGTCAGCTATACGTATACATGTATTTAATTGCTCAGTCATGTCTGACTCTTTGCTACCCTTTGGGCTGTAACCCACCAGGCTCCTCTGTCCATGGGATTCTCCAGGCAAGAATACTGGAGTGGGTTGCCACTTCCTTCTCCAGGGGATCTTCCCAACTCAGGGATCCAACCAGTGTCTCCTGAATTGCAGGCAGATTCTTTACCCACTGAGCCATCAGGGAATCCATATGTATACATATATCCCCTCAATTTTAGATTTCCTTCCCATTTAGGTCACCACAGACCACTGAGTAGAATTCCCTGTGCTATACATTAGGTTCTTATTAGTAGTCTATTTTGTATATAGTAATGTGTCTATGACAATCCCAATCTCCCAGTTTATCCTTCGCTTCTTCCCCTTTGGTAACCATAAGTCTGTTTCCTATGTCTGTTACTCTATTTCTGTTTTGTAAATAAGTTCATCTGTACCATTTTGAAAGGGAGAATTTTTAAATCTAAGAAACGTCATTGCTTAGCACTGGTGTAGATGCAAGAGTTGAAGCTTACAAGGAGGGCTTGAAGGCACGGACAAGTTACTGGCATAATGGGGCCAGGAGGTGTGTGTTGTAGAAGCCTCTGAAGGGTTCTGGACTGCTCATGGCTTGTTGGCTCTTGCTGGGACAGGGTGTAGTGTGGGTCCGTAGGCACTGGAGGTCAGCGGGGCCAGATGTTGAGACTGAGATATAGTTGGTACCGAGCAGGTACGAGGGATCCCTGTGGGGACCACATCTCTGCACACATCTTAGCTTCTCCCCAGTGATGACTTCAGAGTGTAAGGGGTGCTGCCAGGCTTCCACACGCCAAATCTCGCCTGTCTTCATGCTTGAGAATTCTAACCTAGAGCCATACAGAGGAAGGGATTCTGAGCAACGTGGCTCCAAAATTGACAATACAACACTATTGGATGTAACAAATTACCACATACTTGGTGACTTAAAACAAAGGAAATGTATTCTCTGGCAGATATGGAGGCCAGAAGTCTGAAATCAGTGTCCCTGGAGACATGGGCACAATCCCTGTGTTGGCAAGATCCCCTGGAGAAGGAAATGGCAACCCACTCCAGTATTCTTGCCTGGAGACTCCCATGGACAGAGGAGCCTGGTGGGCTGTAGTCCGCAGGGTCTCAAAGACTTGGATACAACTGAAGCGACTTAGCACACAAGCACAGGCCAAAATCAAGATGTTGGCAGGGCTGTGCTCCCATTAGAAATTTTAGGGCACAATCTGTTCCTTTCGTCTTCCAGCTTCTGGTGGCTGCCAGCATTGCTTGACTTGTGGCCACACCACGCTGCATGGTAATTTTCTGTTTACTTTTTGCAACTCCTCTGAAAATCTGAGCTCCTCGTGTGTGTGGATCTGTCTTCTCTGCCCTGACCACTCAGTTTGGCCCATGCGTGCATGCGTGCATGCTCAGTCCCTTCAGGTCTGTCTGACTCTTTGCAACCCCGTGGACTTAGCCCACTAGGCCCCTCTGTCCATGGGATTCTCCAGGCAAGAATACTGGAGTGGGTTGCCATTTCTTCATCCAGGGGTTCTTCCTGACCCCAGGATGGAACCCACATCTCCTGCATTGGCAGGTGGATTCTTTAGCAGGGAGCCACCAGGGAAGCCCCGGACGGTTGTATGATAATGATCATTTTCTACATGTTCCTTAACATGAAAGAACTTGGGAGTAGTGTTCTCACTGAAGAAAGCTTGGTTTGATCTTTTATAAATAAACTTTTTATCTTGCTTACATTCTAATATAGATTGAAGTGTAGTCTTAAGTGGAGAAGGAAATGGCAACCCACTCCAGTGTTCCTGCCTGGAGAATCCCAGAGACAGAGGCACCTGGGGGGCTGCCGTCTATGGGGTCTCACAGAGTCGGCCATGCCTAAAGTGACTTAGCAGCAGCAGCATAGTCTTAAGTAGTAAAATGGACACAGTGTCTAGATAGAGGAAGACTGGAGTTTAGGCTCTGCCTTCACTAGTTTATCGCGCTGTTGTTCTGGTCAGGCAACCTCCCTAAGACTCAGTGTTCCCACCGTGAAACAAGAGCAGCAGTTCTCCCCGCCTCTAAGGGATCGTTTATATGGAAACACTTTCTGCACTCTCGTGTCTGATACAAGGGTTGATTATAGTTTTCTGTTTCTTCTTATTGTTGATTTACAACGCTGTGTTTGTTTCAGGTTTACAACAAAGTGATTCATATATATATATATATATGTATGTATATATGTACGTATGCTTTTTCAGATTCTTTCCCATTATGTTATTACAAAATACAGACTATAGTTCCCTGAGCTCTACAGTAAGTACTTGTGTTCTGTATATTATGTATGGCAGTCTGATGATCGTGGTTTTTGATTTGTGGTCAGGAATGACAATCCAGCTCATGGGTCTAATTAACCCCACATAACTGTATTGGAAATTTGCCATTTTGGTTTATTTTCTGCTCTTTTTATCATCTCTCCCAAGATGAGAGGAAGGCAGGACCCTGTCTTGCCTAATTGAGCATCTGTAGTACAAACAGGTACAGAGGTTGCACCAGGCTTGTAGCAGGCCCCCCCTTCTCGAGGATGTGGCCCACAGGTCCAAGGTGAGTGGAAGATGGACAGAGGGTCACAGCAGAGTGCCCAGTCCAGCAGCAGTGGAGCCAGGGGACAGTGGGAAGGGCACCAGCGCTGGCTTCCTCAGCAGGCTTCCTGCTGTGGGACTGCAGCTGGGTCTTGGTGCTTTAAATCCTGCTTTTCCTTTCTGAACTGATTCTTTAACTGGCTCATCAACTGTACAGGCTCTGCTTTACCTCTTCCCTTCAACCCTCCGCCCGTAAAAATTCCTTTTCTGCCCATGTTAACTAAGCTGGCTTCTCTGGATTTCCATCAAGAACCCAGTTTGAAAAACAAACTTTATTTTGTTTAAGAATACTATCTGGGGCTTCCCTGGGTGGCTCATATGGTAAAGAATCTGCCTGCAACATAAAAATACTATCCTGCAGTATCTGCCAGACTTCCCTAAACTTGCATCAATTTCTTTACCTGTAAAATGAAGATAGTTTCTTATCAGATCATTTTGAACACAGAATGAATTATTCAATGAGATATTTGTTGGGCGATTATTATTTTTATTATTATTATTTTTCAGGCACTATCCTATGAGTTTGGGCTAGAATATTTAATAAGTATTTGATAAAATATCAGTGCTTGATAAAACAACTGAGGAAATAGTATTTGAAATGATTATCCTAAAAATTAAACTGATTAAACAAAGAGTTCAAAGTTCTAATGGGCTTTCTCAATGGCTCAGTAGGTAAAGAATCTGCCGGCAATGCGGGAGACATGGAGACGTGGGTTCGATTCCTAGGTCAGAAAGATCCCCTGGAAGAGAAAATGGCAACCTATTCCATTATGCTTGCCTGAAAAAAATCCCATGGACAGAGGAACCTGGTGGGCTACAGTCCATGGGGTCACAAAGAGTTGGACACTACTGAGCAACTAAACACACAAAAATCAGAGTATAATGTGATACATGCTGTATTTTAAATGTAATTTGGAAAGCTAATCAATACCTCAACAAGCTGCTAAACATCTATTAAGTGCTCTTAACTGTGGTAGCTCAGGTGAATGATTTCCAAAATGACACGGTTTCTGGTCTCAGAGGAGAAAAGACATAAATGCTTGAAATAATAACTTAAAATACATTTAAATATGACAGCACTAAATGAATGGAACAGAAAGTAAAAGTTCCAGGAGTGAAGGGAAAAAGACACCACTGCCATCCAGCTGGGCTCTGTGTGAAAAGCAGCAGAGAGGTTTGAACTTAGCCTTTAGTACTGATAGAATATGAACCAGTACTTTCATGAACGCTGTTTACCACTATTTTTTCCCATTTGAGTCACTGGTGGAACTGCACATTCTGAGTCTAATGGGTCAGGTCATGTGGCTAGTTCTGATGACTGAGTGGACAGTGAAAGTGACATGTGTCACTTCCAGGTCAAAGCATTTAATTGCCTGTCTGAGTCTCACCAAGCTGTTTTCATTCTC
The DNA here is from genome assembly GCF_023091745.1 of Budorcas taxicolor. Classification (NCBI taxonomy): domain Eukaryota; kingdom Metazoa; phylum Chordata; class Mammalia; order Artiodactyla; family Bovidae; genus Budorcas; species Budorcas taxicolor. Next base: position 74,227,630 of record NC_068921.1, read on the forward strand.
AGATATGGCAATCAGCGATGTCCAAAATGGCTACTTCATCCCTTGAGTCTGTTGTGTGAAAGATGAGGCCAGCCCCTGTGCCAGCTTATAACAGACATGTGACCTAAGCAAAAAAATAAGCCTTTGTTGTTCTAAGCCACTGAGAGTCAGGGGCTGTTTTGTTACTGCAGATAACCAGGCCTATTCTTACTGATTCAGCACTTGTAGGAGAAAAGGCAAAAGAGGAAGCACAGATATGGAAATGTAGAATCTTAAGCCCATTGAAAAAACTTAATTTTGAAAAGAAGTGGATTCTAAAAAAAAAAAAAAAAGAAGGAGCCCAGATTGCGGAGAATTTTGCCTGTCAGAGTAAGAAGCGGGACTTCTTTCAGGAGTCTATTACTGGTTTTGAATAGAAGCTAGATGTGAGAAGTTAATTTGATGATCCATAGGAAGACGATAGTCCATGGGAATTAAAGAAGGGAGCTCAGTCAGACTACTGCAGAGTGCAGATGAGACTTGAGAAGATAAAAGTTTTACAAACTGGTGGCGTTACCCTCCTTCAAAAAAGAACAAAACAAAATATGTGCTAATCTGGGGAGAATTTATAGATTCACCTGTAACTTTTTGAGCTACTAGCTTAATATTTTAGAATCAAGGCAAGAGCTCTTGGACTTCCGATTTTGCATTCATCACATTTGAGTAATGGTTCTTGTTAGCCCTTTAATAATGTCCTCTTTTTCCTAAAGTGAAGCCCAGTAATGAAAAGTTTTATTGTAATCCAATGCTAGCATGATTCTTCCTAAGAGTTATGTTTGGTGGATTCAAGCAACCCTAGGAAAATATTCCAGCTAAGATTTTAGATATATTTGACAAAAAGAAAACTGTTATGGATGAATGTTTTAGGAGGATTTCCTGAGAATATGTTGCATCTTATTCTGTCTTGTCTTTTAGCTTTTAAACTTGAAACTAGTTTTCAACTTTTAATTAAGAATTATCTCAAAAAGAAAAAGTAAAAGAGTTTCCTGGTGGATCAGACAGTAAAGAATCTGCCTGCCAATGAAGGACACCCAAGTTCGATCCCTGAGTTGGGAAGATCCCCTCTAGAAGGGAATGGCTACCCACTCCAGTACTCTTGCCTGGAGAATCCCATGGACAGAGGAGCCTGGCAGGCTACAGTCCATGGGGTCACAAAGAGTCAGACATGACTGAGCAACTAACCCTTTCACTTTCTTTTTTCATGCCCACCTCAGAAGGATTCTGATTCAGCATGACTAGGGGAAGACTAAATATCTGAGTCTTCCCAAATTCTTTTGTTGAATTCCTAATCTTGAATGAGTAAAGTGAGTAAAGTCACTCAGTCGTCTCCGACTATTTGCGACCCCATGGGCTGTAGCCTACCACACTCCTCTGTCCATGGGATTTTCCAGGCAATAGTCCTGGAGTGGATTGCCATTTCCTTCTCCAGGGGATCTTCCTAACCCAGGGATCAAACCCGGGTCTCCCGCACTGTAGACAGATGCTTTACTGTCTGAGCCACCAAAGAAGAGTTTTTAATCTTGAATGGGATGGAATTAAAAGGTGAAGCCTTTGGGAGGTGACCAGGTCATAAAGGTGGAGCATTCATGAATAGGATTAGAGCTCTCTCGTTTCTTCTACCTTGTTTGGACTCAGCAAGCAGGTGGCCCTCTAGGAACCAGGAAGTGGGTCCTCACCAGACACCAAATCTGCCAGTGCCTTTTTCTTGGGTGTCCCAGCCTCCAAAAGAGTGAGAAATAAATGATTGTTTAAGCCACCAAGTCGATGTTATTTTCTGTCATTGGTTTGTTGTTGCTGTTGTTCATTTGTTTAGGTTTTGTTGTTGTTGCTGTTGTCGTAGCACCCCTAATATCTAAGACAAGGGGGCTAAGAAGTGGCCCAGGTCTTTCTTGTGTGCAGGGCATCTGCAGGTGCCACTTGGAGGGACACAGTATGACCCTGTGCCTCTAGATTCTACCACAAACTCTGTGAACAGAGGCACCATTTTCATTATCTTGGTATCTCTGAACTTATTATAATTCCCTGCACATTCAGAGCAGAGCTATATGAGACTTACAGACGCCAGCTTTGCAACTGGAAAGACCTGGATTTACATGCTGGCTCCAAGACTTATTCTCTCTGGGACAGGGGTTGTAACCTCTCTAGACCTGGCTGGGTCCTCTGAAAGTGGAATATAATGACACTTTCCTCCCTAAGGATTATGGAGCTTAAGTAAGGTTGTGCTTCCATGGAGTTTGGCACAGGGCCTGGGGGCAAGGATTTTGAGTAGGATCTTAGTACTGAAATGATGGTATTATGACCAGCACACAAAAATGCTACCCTTCGGGTTCCTGACTAAGGAAGCACTGTCAAATAGAATCAGAGTTCCCCTTGCTTAAGGGCTGAGACTGTGTCCCAATACACTGCAAGGCTGAATTCAAGTCAAGGCTAATTTGGAAAATGTGGTATAGACCCGGAGGACCCAGTGAGGAATCCTGGCTCCCTAACATGAGAGAAGCAAGTATGGTCTCACCATGGAGGCTCACTTTGAAGATTTGGTAGCTCTTCCTATCAAAATAAAAGTAATAAACTCCATCACATTCTAGACTCTATCCAAAATTATTAGAAATTCCTTCTTCCTCCTTCAGTGAGGAAGACAGACAAAGAGGAAAAGAGGAAGCAAACCGGTCTCCTCTCCTTACCAAGCACAATGGAAGTGCCCCGTTAAAGGTATTTGTTGGGTTATTATCATTTATTACTATTTGTATCATGAAACTTTGTGAAGGATGAGAGTAGCTGATCTGGTGTGGGTGCTCCGTTCCTTCAGTCCTGTTGGACTCTTTGTGACCCCGTGGACTGTAGCCCTCCAGGCTCCTCTGTCCATGGGATTTTCCCAGCAAGAATACTGGAGTGGGTTGCCATGCCCCACTCCAAGACATCTTCCTGACCCAAAGACCGAATCCACGTCTCCTGCATTGCAGGCAGATTCTTGACCTCTGAGCCACCAGGGAAGCCCAGCTGATCTTTATTTAGTACTTGTAAGCTGGTCAATGGAAGCCTCCCTGGTGGCTCAGTAGTAAAGAATCTGCCTGCCGACACAGGAGATACAGGTCTGATTCCTGGGTCAGGAATATCCCCCATAGAAGGAAATGGCAGCCCACTCCAGTATTCTGGCCTGACAAATCCCATGGACAGAAGAAGCTGGCAGGCTACATTCCATGGGGTTGCAAAAGACTATTTAGCAACTTAACAACAACAACATGTGGTCGACTCTGCTAAGGTTTCTTCCTACTGTATCTCACCAAATCCTCACAGGAAACCCTGTGAGGTTGGTACTATTTTTATCACCATTTAGACACACACACACACAAAAAATAGAGCTCAGAAAGGTTAAATAATTTTTTCAAGTAAATGGTGTCAAAGTTTGAATCCTGTCTAATGAGCAGTGTTAAATATGGATTAGTGGTTAAACTGAAATGAGGGGAAAACCTGAGTTGCCCTGAGTTTGGGAAATTTGCTCCCAACTTAAAGCTTGGGTGTACGTCTTGGGGTGAAAAAATCTGCTTTGCCTTCGTCCAGTGAAAAACTGACCATGAGACACAAAACAAAACAGCAAAAAAAAAAATGTAACTGAAGAGTTTAGGTGATTTTTCTATGACCTGTGTTACTCGAAAAGAAGAAATTACAATTCAACTTTTTCTGCAGCTTAATTACAGCCCTTTGTACTGTGCACAGTATGCTAAGTATTAGCAATAGGGGCCATCCGAAACCAAATTCTCCACTGACCTCCCAACTCCCTCGGGTCTGTTTAGGACAAGTGGTAAGGAAACAATGTTCTATATGAAGGAGCAGCAGGCTCCTAGATGGTGTGAATCTTTTTTTGTTGTTAATGAGGTAAAATGAGCATTTTTACTCGTGTAAAACCAACAGCAGAAATGAAAAGCCATTTTTGTTACTGACCTCAGGGCTGTGGAAGAAATACCCATTCAGTGTGTAAGCTAGGAGGTGATACGTCCCCGTCAGGAGACTTGCCCTGTGCTGCTTTGGCAGAGAGACCAAGGGGAAATAGGCCTATTTTTAAAGGGCTTTTCTACTTCTGATACGATGTGGGCCCTTTGCCTAAATCTTCTTTGAATCAGAATAGCAATTCTTATTCTCCCACTTGGCTGGAGTGTGAAAGAATCTTTGGAAACCGTTCAGTAAGTGTCTTGAGCTTTATGTAAATAGGAAAAAATGCAGCTATATGTAAAAAGGATATCAAAGAAAAGGCCAATATTATTCAACTTTTTCTATACTGGGAAGCAAATACATTGAGTGTACAAAATGGTGGGATTACTTCACAGAATAGGACACACAGGGACAGCAACATAGTAGGCTTATAAGTATCTGTTGAAGGAATTAATGAATAAAAACACAAGCACAAGAGACCTCATTAAAAGCAAATCAGAAATTTGAAAACCTGTAATAAATAACCATTTGTGCCCACCTTTGTAATTTAGTCTTTTACCACCAAAAGAAAGCCTTGTTGAAAATACAAAGAATATTGAGACTTGAAATTCAAGACGGATGTATGAAAGAACCAGAAATACCTAGGTCTCAAGCCCAAGTCAGTAACAAATTCAGTTTTTATTAGATCAGAAAGAACATGTTCAAAACAGACTTAGGTAATGAAGGAGTCTTGGCCAGAGAGTGCATGTACTCGGGAGGTGAGGCTGGGGTTGACTGGATGGGCTGGGGTCTTAGGATTGGAAACAGGATCTGTGGGACAGCCAGGAGCACAGATATCCTTCCCCAATTTACTGTGCCCAGTGAGGAATTCATTTCTTTTCAAGGTCACCTTTTGCGGACAGCCTGAATTCAATGAGATTTCAACTCTGGCACAGATCAAAAATTCAACCTCTTTTCCTAGATGGCCTCAGTCTCCTCCCAGTGCAAGGTGTTAGATTAACAGACTACTGATGGTGTGGGGTGCCAAAGAGGACTTCCAAGACAGAATCACAGAAATAGATTTAAACACAGACGGAGAGAGTGGACATGTGGAGCCAGGGTGGGAAGAGGAGAGTGGGACAAATTGGGAGATTAGGATTGGCATATATACACTGCTGCTGCTGCTAAGGCGCTTCAGTCGTGTCCAACTCTATGTGACCCCATAGATGGCAGCCCACCAGGCTCCCCCGTCCCTGGGATTTTCCAGGCAAGAACACTGGAGTGGGTTGCCATTGCCTTCTCCAATGCATGAAAATGAATATATACACTACTGAGGGTAAAATAGGTAACTAGTGGAAAGCTGCTGTCTATCACAGGGAGCTCAGCTTGGTGCTCTGTGATGACCTAGAGGGGTGGGATGGGGAGGGTGGGAGTGATGTCCAAGAGGGAGGGGATATATGTATGCGTATAGCTGACTCACTTTATTGTACAGCAGAAACTAACACAGCATTGCAAAGCAGTTATACTCCAATTAAAAAAAAATCAGTCATCTCTGTTTTACAAGTCTTCCCACCACTCTGTCTCCAGAAGCCGCCTGCTGGTTAATATTTCCCCTCCTGCCTCCATCGTAATGCGTGGCCTAACATTGTTTTCCTCTTTCTTGAAACTTCTTTTTCCTTCTTACTTCCCTTCACTCCAAATTCATATTAGCTTCTTCTCGAAAGTATCCGTGTCCTCACTTTATTCCAGCCCCTCCATGCTGAGCTCTGGACCTTTTGCTCTACAAACACATACACACACCAATGTAGGTGAGTGACTCAGCAAACTCAGTTCTTCTCCTGCAAAGAATTCTGAAGTTGACTCTTAAGATAACCTTCTGCTTTCCTTCCTCATTAGCATATGGAGACAATGAAGAGCTACACAGAGGGGCAGGTTTTGCTATAACAATGGTTAGTTTGCTAACCATTCCATTTTATTCTTCAGGCTTTGAGATATTGATTACTCCAACAATTGGTTGAAGCTCTGATCATCATAGGGAAGACCTCCTGGAGAAGGGAATGGCACCCCACTTGAGCATTCTTGCCTGGAGAATCCCATTCACAGAGGAACCTGGCGGGCTTCAATCCATGGGGTTACAAAGAGTCAGACACAACTGAGCAACTTTCACTGATCATTATAAAGTTGTTAACCAATCATGATGTCTTTTCTTTTTCTGAATGTGATGAATGATCTTGGTATTTAAAATTGAACACACACACACACACACACCCCATAGGCATTGGTGTTAGACACTGGAGACGTATCTTTGATACCTGACTTAGAGTTTGCTGGAAGGTTCTATGTTGTCAGTGACTCCTGCAGATTTGAGCCTGAAGGAATCTGATATAGGGTTATCAGCTTCTTAGGATTCAGGTGATGGTGAGGCCTGATTCCTTCTGTTCCTCTTCTCTGATCTCAGTACCTGTGAGATCAGCTCTGCCAGCTCTCTTATCTTATTTCTGGTCTGGCAGAGGAGCTATATATAAATCCTTTGCTTCTGAGGCTAGTTGAGTCTCAAGATAAATTTTTGCAATTTTCTTCCAGGAAGATAGTAGTGTCAGTGCAGGTGTACCTGCCCCACAGCCATTCTCGGATCTGACAAAAAGGAATAAAAGCAAAACTAGGAAAGAAAGTGTTAAAAATAGATAAAAGGGGTATGGTATGAACTCTACATTCAGCTTTAGGAACGTCTGTCCCATATAATGTAATTTGGACTGAAGGCAAAGGTAGCAAAAAGCATCAACTTGCAACTTTCCATCTCGAGAAGGATCTATTCCATCTTCTCTGTCACGGGTATTGTCACTGTCCAATTAGGAAGACCTGGACCACAGCTTAGCATGCTGCTTCTACTCTTGCCTCCACAGGGATCAGCGCGTACTTGCATTCAAGGAACAAATGCTTTGTTTATATCTCCATCACCCAGAGATGTCTTGACTCTTCACTATGGAAAATGAGGAAATTTAGGCACATTATGTTCCCTCTCACCCCCATCAATCCACTTCACCCTTAGCATCTGTTGGGCTCACCTTCATCCTGTAAGGCTTTTGTGAACATTTGCACTCTCAGTTCAGTTCAATTCAGTCGCTCAATAGTGTACAACTTTTTGCAGCCCCATGGACTGCAGCACACCAGGCCTCCCTGTCCATCACCAACTCCAGGAGTCTACTCAAACTTATGTCCATCGAGTCAATGATGCCATCCAACCATCTCATCCTCTGTTGTCCCCTTCTCTTCCCACCTTCAATCTTTCCCAGCATCAGAGTCTTTTCCAGTGAGTCAGTTCTTCGCATCAGGTGGCCAAAGTATTGGAGTTACAGCTTCAGCTGAATATTCTTCCAAAGAATATTCAGGACTGATTTCCTTTTTGGATAGACTAGTTGAGTCTCCTTGCAGTCCAAGGGACTCTGAAGCGTCTTCTACAACACCACAGTTCAAATTTGCACTCTAGCCTCCAATGTAATATAGACTTCTGGACTTGTTCTATAGGATGATTCTAAAAACAAAAAATTAAGACACCAGTAAACAAGATGCTTAATGTGACTGTGTACAATATCCACTATTGTGAACAGATTTACAAAAAAAAAAGGAAATGTACACTGATTCCTCCGACCTCCACTGAAGTCAGGTGGATTCTCCTCTCATACATTCCATTCCATTTAGTCCTTGAAATAATGTCTTGTTTTGGCTTGCTTTGCATATAGTTGTGACTTTCTCTTTCAGCTTTGTGTTTCTCTTAGAATTCGATTGCCTTTCTTTCATCCTGTGGAGAGAAAAATTCTATGCGTCTTTCATATTTATTATCTAAAATATTCAATCCTAGAATCCTAGTATTTGTTGAAAGAGAACCCCTTTCCCCTCATATACCTTGGAGATGCCTGAATTGTCATCATTGTAAATCTTTCCTTTAAAGACATTAAAATAAGTATGTTAGAGTCCATCATTATTTCATGAGTTCCCTTTTACTTATGTTGGGATAGTTTCTCAAATACAGTTCTCTTTTTCCAGAAAGTGTAGAGGAGTGAAATTTTCTGGGCATAGGAGTATTTTTTTTTATTCTACATTTAATTGATAATTTGACTAGGTAGAAAATTCAATATTTAAAATCATTTTCCCTCAGAAGTTAAATGGCACTGACCCAATGTTTTTAGCCTTTGGAGTTCTGATTTAAAAATTGTTGGCAATTTGCTATTTATTCCATCTTAATTCTTTTTAGGTCCTTCTCTTTCTGGAAGCTTTCTGGATCTTTATATTTAGACTTCTAAAATTTTATTTATACCATTTGAATTCCACAGGCCTTTTCAGTTTGAAAATTTGTGTATTTTCAGGCTTAGGAGATATCCTGTTTTTACTTTTATTATTTTCCCCTGTGCTTTCTTGTTTGTCTTTACTTTCTATTGGGAATCTTTTCTAGATGAGCATTAAATCTGTAGAATCTATCTCTTTTTGTCCTAATTAAATTTCTCCTATTTCCCACATCCTCCTCCTCCCTATCATATCTGGCAGGTTTGTTCTGACTATGGCTTATTTTCAGGCCCAACAATAAATTAATTTCTAAGAAATCTTGTGTTTTGTTTCCTCCTATCCAATTCTTATGCAATGGTGCAGTCACTTCTCTCGGTAGTCATAATAATACTCTTGTTTCTTAAATTACCGATTTCTTCTAGGCAGTTATTCTGTTTGCTCATTTTTTCCTCACATGTTTAATCATCCTTAATGTTCCATTCATATGTATAAATAAACCCAGTTCTAATGAATGCAGGCAGTGAGAGTTCCTCTGCCATTATGTCCGTTCACCTGCTTCTCCAATAAAAATCTCCCTTGCATTCGTTTTGCGACTGTAGTTAAAGCACTACGAGCTTAAATAACGGAAACTTATTCTCTCCCAGCTGCGGAGGTTAGAAGTCCACGACGAGGCGCAGGCAAGGTTGGTTCTTCCGAGGCTTGGAGCGACTATCTGTCCCAGGCTCTTTCCTAGCTTTTGGTAGCCTCAGACATTGTTTGGCTTATCGATGGCCATCTTCTCCTTAGGTCTTCACACTGTCCTCCTTCTTAACGCGGTCTATCTCTGTGTCCAAGTTTCCTCTCCGTATATGGGCATCGGGGCTTCCTAGGTGGCGCTAGTGGTAAAGAACTCGCCTGCCAATTCAGGAGATGTTAGAGACATGGGTTCCATGCCTGGGTGGGGAAGATCCCCTGGAGGAGAGTACGGCAACCCACTCCAGTATTCTTGCCTGGAGAATCCCATAGACAGAGGAGCCTGGCAGGCTACAGTCTATCAGATTGCTGAGTCAGACCCAACTGAAGCAACTTAACACGCACATAAGGACACCAGTTATATTGAATCAGAGCCCACCCTAATGACCTCATCTTTACCTGATTCTCTACAGAGATCCAATTTCCTAATGAAGTCCCAGTCACAGGTACTGGGAGCTAAGATTTCACCATCTTTTGAGAAAACAATTCAACCTAAAACTTTTTTTTTTTTTGGTGAGAAATCAATGATGGGATTTCTGTTGATTATTAAAAACTGGTAGTTAGGCTAGTGATATCTAAATTGAGAAAGGCAAGTCCTCCAAGCCTCACTCCCAAACTATTTCATTGCAGTGGACTGTTTAGTCATTTAATTTCTTTAGAGATCTGGTGATAGCGTGGTCACATATTACTGTCATCAGATGCTCTATGAGAGGAGAAGCCTGATGGAGAAAGAATTCTCTTATTTTTTCTAGAACACCCACCTTTGCTCTAATAATCAGTTTCAATGTTACAACAAGATACCACATACTGGGTGGCTAAACAACAGGAAGGTATTTCTCATAGGTCTAGGGTCTGGGAAGCTCAAGGTCAGGATGCCAGCAGATTCCATGTGTGGTAAGGAACTTCTTCCTGGTTTGCAGACCACTGTCTTCTTGTTTCCTCACATGGCAGAGAGAGTAAGATCTGGTCTCTTTTTCTTCTTGTGAAAACACTAATCCCAACATGAGACTCTGCCCTCATGACTTCATCCAAACTTAATCACCATTGGGACTCATGTCCTAGTACTATCCATTAGGGGTTAGAGTTTCAACATATGAATTTTAGGGGGGACACAAACACATAGCCTGTAATATTTGGCCTCCTCTTAGAGGGGGGGAAATTCCCTATCTTTATGACCTTGAGTTATCTGAAGCACAGAGATCAAAAAGTATTGCAAAGATACATCCTTAAACTTGACTGATGTGCTTTGTCCAAAACCAAAGTGCCCTACGACCTGTGAAGGATCTGGATGTTTCTACCTGATTGATGGGATTTCCCCTCCTTTATAGGGTCTGTCTCTGTCTTACCTGCGGCTCTGGAAGGACAGGACTCTGAGTCAGGACCAGCTGAAGGCTCTTGTCTGTGCACACAATCCCTAGACTAGATGTCAATCCGAGGTCATGGCTGAAATGCTTTAACAAGGTTTGCACCACCAAAAAGGGCAATATTCCAAGGCTGCGTCAATGAGGGAAAGTATACACAGCAGATGGGATAAATGTGGGAAAACACGAAAGGAACTCTTAAAGTGTCAAAGAGGAAGGATTTAAATGGAATCTGGATTAGATCTGAAAAATACATCATGCTTCCTAGAAGGCACTTTTTGGAATTCTAAAAGAGAAGGATTAAGGCAAATTAAGAGAGATTACTGCTCTTCAAACTGGAAATTAAACTTGGGGAACCACCAACTCCAAAAAGTATTAGCTAAAAACATCCACATAGTTTACACCAAGGTTGGGTTCCACTTGTATTGAGGGCACATGCCAAGCAGTGTAAGATTTCCTAAGACAGAACTTTGTTTCTCCAGATCACCTCTCTTGAGCGCCCAAGTCAGAGGCAGAACGCTAACCTTCTTGAACTAGGAATTTACTCTATGATAACACTTAATTTCAGAGATGAGTGAACGCACGAGCACGAGGTGTGGGCACTCTGATCAGGAGTGACACGGTGGCCCGAGCCGGTGCCCCCCATGTTCCTCAGCCTTCCTCCTGGTGCCAACCGAGGTCCAGGACTGCAGGCTGGCCAGAAAAACCACAATGCCAGGGAAGCACTCCTGCCCTCTGACAATAGAACTGCTGCCCATCCTTACCGGTCTTTAAGATCATTTTACCATTAGCTCAAAGGCCATCAGCAAAGAGTCGTGGACAGAGGAGTCACAGAGGCGGACACGACTGAGCGACTAGGCGCAGAAGAGTCATCTCATGTCAAAGCGGCTTTCTGAGCTTGCACCCGGTGGTTTTAATATTTTGACTAACCCAATGGGATATTCTGTTCAGTCTCCCTGTGTTGGGGTGACAGATGGTTTCTGTCTTCTGCTGGACCTTTGAGAAAGCTCTGTTTCCAGTCTGTCCTTATTTGCTGAAACTTCCCATTCTTCCCACGTGCAGCATTATCTATTATGCTATATACTATTCTGCCCTACGTTTCAGCTTGAACAGAAATTAAAATCCCTTCTGTCTTCCACGTGTCTTTTGTGGTGCAGGCTGTAAACACCATCAACGGCATCAAGCTCACAGTGGGAGTTGAAAACCTCCAAAACTAATGGCTGCAGAAACTTCTCACTGCCCCGGGAGAGGGTCACTGCATTTTAACTTTGGTGTGTCAGCGTCCATGGCTGTTTGGGGAATGCAGGATGTGGCAAAAAGAGGCGGAATAGCCTTTAAAATCCACTGGAGGTCAATGTATTCCATTATATACACAGTGCTTCAAATTCAGTTTTAACCTTTGATGAAATTTGCAGTGTTGGGAATTTTCATGCTAGAGCAGACACAGGAAATCACAGGTGCAACTCATTTTTGGTTTTGACTTACAAATCACTGAGGGCTCCTAGAATTTTTGTAAGAAAAGTCTCTCTTCAACTTGAGCGTAAAGTGTCAGAAGTCAGAAGCTTGTCTCTATAATGGACATTAATAGGTAAAATTAATTTGTGAAAATTAATTACTAGGAAAACATCTCTCAGCACTTACCTTGCATTTGGAAAGATTTGAGAGCCCTCTTGTGGCTGTCATAAACCGAACCTGAAAACTGGATGAAAAGATTTGAGCCGGTTTATTGTTGCTTTTTTCGTTCATTCTTCCCCTCCTTTCTTCTCGGTTACATTTGTTTGCTTGCTCTAGAGTTTGGGGGTTTTTTTTAGATTAATTTTTTTGGATTAATTTTTTAGATTCCACATCATTTCAACAGAGGATGCAGAGATGGTCACTGGTGTCAACGTTAAAAGGACAGGCTACTTCTTTTTCTATGATTCTTAAACTCAGATTCTTATCACCAAGCGAAATAATAAATGCAGAGATGATACGTTTGGGGAAGTTCCCAAAGCAAGGGAGTTGCGGTTGTGTTATTCCATTTCTTAAAGGATACTTCCTCTGATTTTTAATCCAGGTATTGATTGCACAAAGGTAGAAGCCATCTCTAGCGCAGCTCCAAGCTACATTATTTTTAAATATCTTAAAGCTTATTATCCCTGACTTACATATAGCAGAGGAAGGTAGGAAAATAAGTGTCCTTGTTTGAGTGTTTTAAAATCTCTAAGAAATGAATACTGAAAGTTATTTCCTGTCTGAGGCTTCAATCATTCCTGAAGAAAAAATATTTCCAGTTTCAGGCCGCAGTGCTCTGCTCTTCAATTGATGAAGGGTCACCCCAGGTAAAGTTTAGACAGAGCCAATTGATTTTTTTTCTGAGAGGTTTAAATGAGCCTGCATGTATTTTTCTTTTTTACTGCATTTCGGTCTTTGTGTTATTAATTAGGCAGAATTACAGCCATGCTTTGGAATGCACCGTGGCTGAGTAGCTGAAAGATGCCACTGAGTATCCATGTGGTCAGCTGGGCTTCTGGAAGGAGCTCAGGCTCTTATCGTGAATAAGTGGATTTTGGCGAGAACCTCACTAGGGCTCTGCTTTATTTCCTACAGCATCATTTGGTTTCTCCTAGATTCGCGTATATCGTGACACTAGCATCTGGTCACAGATGAATCACTTGCCCTGCCTTTTGTTCCAAGCACCAAGAAAAATGCCGTGCATGTGAGCTTAAGAAGAAAAATGAAAGAGAAAACCCCTGATGTTCGGGCCTCCATAGGACATATGATAGTTAAAGATGGCATCTGGTCCATGTCCCCTTCAATGCATAGGTGTAATGAACACAAATTGCAGTTGCCTGGCTTGGTGGGGAGTGAAAAAGGAGACTGTGGTGTGCAGGTAATACTGGCCAGGAAGAGACGCTGAGCAGAAATCATTCCATTCCTAAGGACCTGCAGAAAATGTCCATCTCTAACACCATCTTTCTTGATCTTTGGTGCAAGGTTCTTTAAGAAGACACATACATGGCTACAGGGGTTGAACCCAGGGGGTTTAGGGTACATCCTTCATAAGTTTCTACTGATCAAAAATTAGATAATTTGAACATCAGTAAGAATAATGACTTCAGTGTACTGAAACTCATTTAATATGTTTAGATTCATGAGCTCATAATGATATGAAAACAAACAAGCAGCATCAACAAAAAGCCCTTTTGAAGGATTCTAGGCAAGCAAGCTATTATTTTGCAAGCCAGTACACAAAATGAGTCAAACATTCATCTACCTCGGAGGATCCCATAGTTTACGGAGATTGGGAGAATTTGCCTTTATAGAAGCATGGCAGCTAATATTTGAATAAAAAAGTATATGATTATATTATGACTATTTTGCAGTCCTCTAACATAGCCATCCTCACAGACTGATCTCAAGGAAGACAATGTTTCCACAGACTGGGGGGCAGGGGGCAGGGAGATGGTTTGGGGATGATTCAAGTACACAGCATTTATCCTGCACTTTATTTCCATTATTACATTGTGATGTATAAGGAAATAATTATACAACTGGCCAGAATGCCCTTGTGGATCTGAAAGGAGGCAGAGCTCAGGCAGTATTGTGAGCGATGAGGAATATCAGTAAATATAGACAAAGTTTCGCTCACTTGCCGGCCACTCAGGTCCTGCCGTGTGGCCAGGTTCCTAACAGTCCGTGGACCCCTGCTCTAACCATTGATCGTCAGTGGCTATGGCTCCCCGAAAGGACAAACCACCACATATTAGTGCCTCCAAACAGAAGTCCACAAAACTGCCTACATAGAAACAATAATGTATTATTCCAGAATGACTTTTTCCCCACAACTTCAAATATTTCCTGCAGGTGTATCCGGGTTTCCCTGGTAGCTCAATGGTAAAGAATCCACCGGTAATGCAGGAGACGCAGGAGATGCAAGTTTGATCCCTGGATCAGGAAGATCCCCTGGAGGGAGGAAATGGCAACCCAGTCTGTTACTCTTGCCTGGGAAGTCCCATGGACAGAGGAGCCTGGTGGGCTACAGTCCATGGAGTCATAAAAAGTCAGACACGACCGAGAATGCCCGCGCAAAGCCATCCATATCCTAGTATTTCTTCTGGTTCTCCATTTTCAGTGCGTTTTCAAAGAGAACATGAGCTAATGTACAAACCAGTGGAATCCTTAAACATAGAATAATGAGCTAATATCATAATTGCTTTCTAACTCTTAACTACACTAGCACAAAATAAGACAACTTCACAGTCAGCTATTGAGGTTAGGCTGTGGCTTGTGGACCATTATGCCCCAAGAATCTAACATAGTGTTTAGCATCAAATACGTAATCAATAAATACTTTTAGGTAAGTAAATAAACTTGTCTCATAGCTGAAGAAGAAAAAAGTCTCAGCTCCACTAGTTGTTTGATCTCGGGAACATCCTTTCATATCTGCGAGCATCAGTTCCCTCATCTGTAAATTCTGCCTCTGACATAATTTTGTACTGAGAATCAAGTGAAATAATGGATGAGGAAAGTGTTTGGAAAACCGTAAGTATGTTATACAAATAGAAAAGCACTATCAGCTATTTTTTAAATTATTAACGCAGCTTGTTTAATATTTAAAATTTCACTGTATTGGGTAGCTTCTGAAGCTCTGATATCCATGGGAGAAGGGAAGCTTTTGAAGTGGAGAGTGTGGACTTATGTTGAGGGTCTGCTATGCAGCAGCTACTGCTGGACCTTCTATAGTCATTATTTTAATCATTAATTCCCTCAACACTATGAGGTAAGCATTTATACCCTGGCTCTGCAGATGAGAACACTAAGCCTCCTAGAGGTCATATACACTGACCAGCTCACATCAAATGTGAAGTGGACCTGACATTGAAACCCATATCTTTCTAACTTCAAACCTATTTTCTTTCTGTGGCACCTTAGGTGATGTTCCCAACGTGTTTGAAATTGTTGGCTAATGTTCCATCCCAATGGTTGAGCTTGACTTGTATTTTTCTTGAATCTTCTCTTCCTGAATAAAGGTGTCAGAACAGCCAGCGTCAGGACCCCAGAACCTTTTTTGAACACCTTTGTAGCATTGTGTTTCAAAAGACCTATTTTAAAAACAGAAAAAGAATTATGGCATCGCAGGAGCTTTGGCTTCATCTGAATTGTCTTGCATGGCTATTTCTAACCACACTTTATTGTCCTGAGATGACTACAGCTTTTGTCTTCCAGGTTACTTGGGCGTGATACAGGGAACTATATTCAATATCTTACGATCAACCGTAATGGAAAAGAATATTAAAAAAAAGAATGTATATATCTGTTTAACTGAATCACTTTGCTGTTCAGCAGAAACTAACACAACATTGTAAATGAACTAGATGTTAATAGAAAAAAAAATGGTAAAAAAAAAAAAAAGAAAGAAAAAAGAAATGAATGGAACTGCAGTAAATTCCCCCTTGTCTCTAATATTCTTTACTCAAGTGTGAATTTTTTACATGGTTGAGAGGGTGTGCTGAACTCAGGAAAACTGTGTTGAGGACTACTCCTAAGCTCTGAGTAGCTGACCTCTGACCCTGAGAGGAGCCTGGTGCCCCTGTCTCCCTGGACCCTGCAGTATGCTGCCTCACTCCCATCTACCCACAGGCAAACACAGATCCCTCACCAGAAGATGCTAATTTTGCTTCTGGAGCTTTGACTTCAACAAAAGCCCAGACCATCGATGCATTAAGTCACAAAGCATCTCTACAACAGCCTGACACAAGACAGTGGAGGAGACTGTCGGAACTCCCATCATTTTATGAAATGTCAGACATCATCTAAAAGCCTGTGTAATTCAAAGGGTTGAGTTACATGATCTATGCATGCACGCATGCTAAGTCGCTTTAGTCATGTCCTACTCTTTGTGACCCCATGGACTGTAGGCCGCCAGGCTTCTCTGTCCATGGGATTCTCCAGGCAAGAATACTGGAGCGGGTTGCCATGCCCTCCTCCAAGGAATCTTCCCAGCCCCAAGGGATGAACCCACGTCTCTTACGTCTTATGCATTGGAAGGCAGGTTCTTTACCACTAGCGCCACTTGGGATTAATAGAAGTACTTGGAAATGTTCTTGGACATAGTGCGCACTCAATAAATGGTGTCCATTATTATGATGGCTATTAGTACCAATTTTGTTTCCAATAAATACGTTAGATTTTAAAATTCAATAAAAATTTTAATTTTAATTTTAATAAATAAAGCATTTAAAACTGTACTTTGATATAATGGGCTTCCCTTGTGGCTCAGCTGGTAAAGAATCCACTTACAGTGTGGGAGACCTGGTTCTATCCCTGGGTTGGGAAGATCATCTGGAGAAGAAAGAGAAAGGCTATCCACTCCAGTATTCTGGCCTGGAGAATGGACTGTATAGTCCACGGGGTCTCAAAGAGTAGGACACGACTGAGCGACTTTCACTCTGATATAGTATGTACTCAGTAAGTGTTATCCATTATTATTATTGCTATTAATAACAATTATTGTTTCACATGGAACTTTCCATGTTTTCCATTTAGCTTGCTTTTAATCATTGCCTGGAGGGGGCATTTCCCTGGTGGTCCAGTGGTTAAGACTTTGCTTTACAATTCGGGGGGTGGGGTGAGGTGGGAGGGTGCAAATTCAATCCCTGGTCAAAGAGCTAAGATCCCATATCCCTCGTGGTCAGAAAACAAAACATAAAATGGAAATAATGTTGTAATAAATTCAATAGGCTTTAAATATGGTCCACATCAAAAAAGTCTTTTAAAAAAAACTGTTGCCTGGGGGATGACCTTCAAGGCACTCTTTCTTTGAGAACTGGCAGGGGAAGGAATCAGGTGGCACTCTCTTAAGTATTTTGTTAAATATGTTTAAAATGATTGCCCAGACCTGATACCAGAATCTAGGAAAATGCTAACACGAAAGACTCTTTCATGGAAGAACATAGCAAAATCTGGACACAGGTGGTTTAATTTTTGGTTCTTGCAATGTTTTAGGAAAACCTGTACCCAAGCTGTGAGCTATAAACCTAAATATCAAAACGTATGCCTTGACCTTGAAGGAATACCCTGATTGACTTCTTTTTTCTTTTCCAAATCAGCTGCTAAAAAACAAGGACAATGAAGACACTGCCTCGCTGCTACTGGGAAATTCCCACATTTCCTAAAAGCAGTGCCTGAGAAATTAACTAAAGAGCGAGCACGACTGAACACGCATGGACTAATAACACAATCTGAGTGTACTATCTGGTGTTCCGCGTTGCCCGGCTGGGGATTAGAGCTGCGCCTGAGATTGAATTGGGCCTTATCTCACTCCGGGGCTGCTCCAGGCTTCAGGTGGATGCCCGCATGCATAAACCACAGCTCTGCAGAGCAGAGCACAGAGCCTAGAGAACTCCTCCTGCCCAAGCCCCAGTGCGGCAGAGCAAAGCAGGGCGCCTCTGAACCAAATAATCACAGAAGTCCCTGAATAATGCATGAGAGCAGGACTCTCCCTGGCACATCTGAAACTGTACTGGGAGGAACTGTACTCAGCAAGATAGCAGAAACACGTCCCTGGAACATGCATTCCCTGAAATTTATTCTTGCAGCGGCCACTTGGGGGAAACTGAAAGCAAATATGACAAGCACCTGAAAATCATGGTATTTTCGTGAGTCTGAGGCTCCCAGGATTTGTGTCAATGCAAAGAAGCCGTGTGACAAGATTTACAATGGCATCATAGTGAGAAATTCTACCTTCTTTTTTCTGGTTGAACTGTGAGGGGGGTGTTGACTATTCCTCTTAGAGAAATTACCAATGACCGGTATCTTCCAAAAATATCTTATTTTGTGCTTTTGTTTGGTTGGTTTAGTGACATGTGCAGTTTCCCATTATTAAAGTTGGCTGATAGCTGTGCTAAGTCACTCCAGTTGTGTCCGACTGTTTGTAACCCTGTGAACCGTAACCCACCAGGCTCCTCTGTCCCTGGGATTCTCCAGGCAAGAATCCTGGGATGGGTTGCCATGCCCTCCTTCAGGGAATCTTCCCAACCCAGGGATCGAACCCACATCTCTTATGTCTCCGGTGTTGGCAAGTGGGTTCTTTACCACCAGCACCACCTGGAAAGCCCTGCTGATACCTAGACTTGCAGAAAAGCTCCATCACAAGAGGGAGGCTGTGTCCAGAAGTACTGGTACTGAATATAATCGGGTGAGGAACTTCCCTCTTTCTGAGCTAGATGTCGGCTTTAATATAGCTCCAGTGTTGATGAGTGGGATTTGATTCCACAAATGTTTAGCCTCTAATTTGATATTCCAGCTGCTCATTAAGTGTAAAATAAACAAATCTTTTTGGAAGAATGTTTCCTCAGCACCACATCACAAACCCCATTTGGCTGTCTTAGGATGTCCATCTTTTAGGCTTAGGATCTGAACAGGGCATCTTTCCTGGCTCAGCTGGGAGAGGGCAGAGCCAGGAGCCTGTTTCATGGCTTTTCCTCTGCTTTCAGATGAACTTGTCCCCAAACACCCCATGATGTCAGGTCACACGGAATGGCTCTGTCCTTGGCTCTGCTGACTGTAGCTGGCTATACTTCAGCATTTTGATTATGAAAAGTGAATGAAAGTGAAAGTCGCTCAGTTGTGTGCGACTCTTTGCAACCCCATGGACTATACAGCCCATGGAATTCTCCAGGCCAGTATACTGGAGTGGGTAGCCTTTCCATTCTCCAGGGGATCTTCTCAACCCAAGGATAGAACCCAGGTCTCCTGCATTGCAGGCAGATTCTTTACCAGCTGAGCCACAAGGGAAGCCCAAGAATACTGGAGTGGGTAGCCTATCCCTTCTCCAGCAGGTCTTCTAGACCCAGGAATTAAAACGGGGTCTACTGCATTGCAGGCGGATTCTTTACCAACTCAGTTATCAGGGAAGCCAATGGGGGCAATTCTCTTGCCTCAGAAATTCTGCATGCTAAATCATTTCAGTCGTGTCTGACTCTTTGCAACCCTATGGACCATATCCCACTAGGCTCCTCTGTCCATGGGGTTCTTTAGGCAAGAACACTAGAGTGGGTTTGCCTTTCCGTCTCCAGGGGATCTTCCTGACCCAGTGATCGAACCAGAGTCTCCATTGCCTCCTGCATTGGCAGGAAGGTTCTTTACCCCTGGAGTCACCTAGGAAGCCAGTCAGAAATTCTAGCCATTTATTCTCTGCCCAAATATTTATGGTTTCAGGAGTTTATCAGATTATTGTCTCTAGTAGCCCCCACTCCAAATAGAATCAACTTATTTGTCCAAAACTGGGAGCTTGGTCACATAAATTACGGTACCTCCGTATTTGGAACACTATGCTCCTATGGAAGAACGTTAAATAAAATGGAAAATACATTCCCCTCATATTTTTAAGGTTTTGCTCAGTTATTCAGTTGTGTCCAACTCTTTGCGACTCCATGGACTATAGCCCTCCAGGCTCTTCTGTCCATGGGATTTCCCAGGCAAGAATACTGGAGTAGGTTGTCATTTCCTCCTTCAGGGAATCTTCCCAACCCAGGGATCAAAACTGTCTCCTGCATCGGCAGGAAGATTCCTTACCACTGAACCACCTGGGAAGCCCTTTTAAGTTTTAAATACTTGTTAAAAATACAATGTACAGTATGATTTCAAATCTGTAAAAGAAATATATGTTTAACTGTGGTTATATCCTAGTGACGTGATTCTAAGTAATTTTCATTCTCTTCTCTTATTTTTTTGTGTTTTCATTGCTCATATTTTCCATAATGTCAATGTACTGCATTTCTAACTGGGGTTAGGTGTGGGGATCAATGATTGAAAAAAAGAGAAAGAAAAACCAGCTACCTCCAAAGTATTCTCTCTTTAATGTTACCAGGTACCCTGGGAAAAAGAGGACACAGAGCCTTCGCCTTTGGAGGGAAGCGCTATGGGCTTTCCTCTCCCCAATATCCTCCCAACTGAAAAGAGTCAAGATCTTTGGGTAATAAGTCAGATAAAAATTCCTCAGTCAAAAGGGTCTGGCTGCTTTGTAAGTAAGTCACCCTCAGGGAGGAGGTGATGGCAGCTGGGTGGGGGAACGAGTGGTTTCTGTGTGGGGCGAGATAAGGATATGTGAATGTTCCCATTTTCTCATCACAATGCCGGACATCCTTAGAACCAATGGCTCTGACAGACGCCATTGTCAGCCTCCGAGAGTTCTTTAATACAACACTTAACAATCATCGTTCCCAATTTCCCATTTGCTTAGAACATCATTCTTAAATCCCTTAATTTGTTTTCAAGACTGGAATCAAAGGGCTTTTCATCACTGTGTCAAAGGGCATTCTGATTGCCAAGCTGTAAGTGCTGTGATTCCCCCTATCAGATACAGAACAGTGCAGATAATACTCCACTGAGATAATGAAGAATGGGCGGTCCATAATGAGCGGCTCTAAAGAGAGTCAAGAAATTAATTCCATTCTGAGCATTTGGAAAATGACTCCTGCACACAGCACAGCGGGGTGGGAGACCTAAGTTTCACATTTTAAAAATGCACACATTGTTAACACAAGTTCACGTGGCCTCACAGTGAGGCCAAACAAACCGAAATGAAGGCGTCTGGAGCAGAGAAAGGTTTATCTCAGGGCCCTGCAAAGGGATGAGACGGGTGGCTCTTGACCTAAAAAGCTCCGGATTCCCCAAAGCGTTTCGGCAAAGGATTTTTAGGGTGGCTCAGCAGTAAAGAACCCCCACCTGCCAATGCGGGAGACATAAAAGGCGCAGGTTCAATCCCTGGGTTGGGAAGATTCCCTGGAGGAGGGCATGGCAACCCACTCCAGTATTCTTGTCTGGAGAATCCCATAGACAGAGGAGCCTGGAGGGCTACAGTCCATAGTGTTGCAAAGAGTTGGACACAACTGGAACGACTTGGCATGCAAAGGACTTTAAAAAGCCAGGTAAGGAGGTAAGGGGGGGTCACAGGGTCTGTGATCAGCTGGTGCACAGCTCTCTGATTGGCTGATGGTGAGGCAGCAGGGGGGGGGGGTCGGTCACAGGGGTTAACTTTATCAGTCTTTAGGTTCCAGAAGGCCTGGGGCTGTGTACTTAAGGTCATCAAAGTCACTCAGTTGTGTCTGGCTCTTTGCGACCCCATGGACTGTAGCCTGTAGCAAGTGCTCTTGCCTGGAGAATCCCATAGAGGGAAGAGCCTGGTAGGCTACAGTCCATGGGGTCGCAAAGAGCCAGACACAACTAAGTGACTTTGATGACCTTAAGTA
This sequence comes from Budorcas taxicolor, assembly GCF_023091745.1. NCBI lineage: Eukaryota > Metazoa > Chordata > Mammalia > Artiodactyla > Bovidae > Budorcas > Budorcas taxicolor. The sequence continues at coordinate 74,249,162 of NC_068921.1, forward strand.
TAAGTACATAGCCCCAGGCCTTCTGGAACCTAAAGACTGATAAAGTTAACCCGTGTGAGTGCCTGGAGTGGGCTGCCATTTCCTTCTCCAGGGAATCTTCCCGACCCAGGGATCAAACCCTGGTCTCCTGCATTCCAGGCAGATGCTTTAACCTCTGAGCCACCAGGGAAACCCGTTAAGGTTATTAAGTAGTTAGCATCTTCCACTGGCTGGAGAAGGGGAGGTTGTTTACATCTGTAAAACAACACAGGAAATGTACATCAAATACTATTATCAAATTCTCTGGACAGAGGGGCTACAGTCCATGGGGTCTCAATAGTCAGACACGACTTAGCAAGTAAACAACACATTTACTTCACAGAGGAGCTAAAGCAGAGGATATGGGGGAAGCCCTGTCCCCCCACGCCCAAAGGTCCCATGGGGTCCCAGTCAGTTACATCAGCTTGTGTTTAGGATGGACTGGTCATCTGTGCTTGCTCCCTGCTGAGGACCAAAGAGCTCCTTCAATGTCCTCAAGGCCACCTTATAGGGAGGGGAGCCAGGCTCAACCAGGAGGGGATATATATATGTATAATTATGGCTGATTCACGTTGTTGTACAACAGAAATCAATACAACATTGGAAAAATTAAAACAGAAAACATAGAACAATAAGTTTCAAAATAAAAGTCTGTAGGACAAGAGGAAGGAGGAGAAATTGATTGTTTCTCAAACATTTCATAAGGTCTAGGCTAAGGGAAATCAGCCTGAGCTACTTCTGCAGGTTAAGGCACCAACAAGTTCAGTTTCCTGGTGACAATCACCATGAGAATTCCTAAAATGGTGGCTGATAAAATGTATCTGTTTTTTTAATTCCATCTACATTGAACAGCTGAACACCCAGGATGTACAAGGTCATGTATCAGATGCTCTGAAGGCTGAAGGATGAGTGATGTATAAAGCCTGCTCAAGGGATAAGACATTCCCTGGCCACCAGAATGAAGATAAAAGCTTGAGCAGCACAGGTTTCCGGGGGTGGGGTTGGGGGAGGGGATACCTTCTTAGGTCATCACAGGAGGTTGAAGGAAGGAGTATCTAGATGAGCTGGATTCTATGAATGCTTTGAACTGTGGATTGTGGCGATATTAACTGTTTTGCTTGATTTTACAAGCATTAAGCTGGTGGTGCAAGGAATATCCTGTTAGTTAGTTCAGTCGCTCAGTAGTGTCTGACTCTTTGCGACCCCGTGGACTGCAACACGCTAGGCCTCCCTGTCCATCACCAACTCCTGGAATTTACTCAAACTCATGTCCCTTGAGTTGGTGATGCCATCGAACCATCTCCTCCTCTGTCATACCCTTCTCCTCCCACCTTCAGTCTTGAACCTGGCATTTTATATGTTTCTTCAAATGTGTTCTTATTGGATAGGCATGTCATAACCTCATGAAAGGGAATATTTTTTAATCAGCACAGGCACAGTGATTCCAGGGCCTTCTACTCCTCACTTCACCGTTTCTGAGTGCATACCTGTGCTGCCTCTTTCCCAACACAGAACTGAAATGAAGGATTAGAAGGATTAGATAGAAGGAAAGAAGGACATATGAAGGAGGAAAAGGTGGTTTAGAGAAAGCTGACCGAGGAAGGGGAATGAACGGTGAAGGTGGAGCCTATGCTAGTTCTATAATTCATCCTTGATCCTTTCTCATCAGTGCCCATAGTTCTGGGTTCTTCCTTGCTGGTCTCTCACCAAGGCTGTCCAATATCTTTCCTGGTCTCTGCCTACTTTTGTCCCCCATAAACTCTGTTGCTCCGTGAAGCTTCCCACGTCAACACTTTCCCTATTTTAGCCATTCACAGGTGCATGCAGAGCTCATGACAAACTGGCCTCAGCATCCTGTTCCAGTTAGCCTGCATGCATGCGAAGTCACTTCAGTCATGTGTGACATGGACTGTAGCCAGCCAGGCTCCTCGGTCCATGAGGATTTCCAGGCAAGAAGACTGGAGTGGGTTGCCATACCCTCCTCTGGAGGATCTTCCTGACCCAGGGAACAAAACCGTGGGTTATTTACCACTAGTGCCACCGAGGAAGCCCCCCGTTCCGATTGTTGCTAGTCGCCAAGTCATGTCCGACTTTTTGCGACCCCATTCATGCAGCACACCAGGCTTCACTGTTCCTTACCATCTCCTGGAGTTTGCTCAAACTCATGTCCATTCAGTGATGCCATCCCACCATCTCGGCCTCTGCTGCCCCCTTCTTCTGCCTTCAGTCTTTCTCAGCATCAGGGTCTTTTCCAATAAGTCGGAGCTTACGTCCCTCTTTCCATTCATTCATTTATTAGCAAACGTTCAGTGAAATGCACAACATGAACTCGCTGGTCTCATTAGGCCACGCTGCTCTCTGTGCCTACTGAAATATTCTCTGAAGTACTCTTTGTCCACTCCTTACCTCCATAACTTGCTAATCAAGGCCTCTCTTTTTTTTTTCTAATTTACCACTCTTACACTTATAACACTTTGAGGCCATTTTATTCTCTTTTTTATTCTCTTCATTTCCTAGAGCAGCTCCTTACACACACACACACACACACACACACACACACAAACCCTCAATAAGCCATATGTTAATTAAATGACTTGCTAATTAAAGAAATGAGCAATTATGAATACAATAAACTGCTTGGTGAAACACAGGTTCTTAAAGCAGAAGGGAAGAAAACTACTAAGTTTAGCATTTAAAAAATCTCATTTCTAATAATTATCTGGCATATGAAATTCTGCCTTTTACCTGAAGTCTCTCATGACTCTCTCTGCATATTAACCATCATGATTGAATGATGGATGGATTAGAAGATTTTATGTCTTTTTACTCTTTTCACATGTTTTGGGTGTTCAAAAATAGTATCGGATTAGTTTTTATGGGAAAAAAGAAGGGCCTATTTGTCAAAGGCAATATTAACCTTAGTCATTAGAAGACACTTATCTCCTTTGAAGGTCATTTCTTTTCCAAAGCCTCATTTACTGAATATCTGCAGTGAGCAGGACTTTGTGGAGGTGCTGTGGGGCACCAGGCCTAAGGTCCCGTTATCAAAAAGGAACTTAAAGGGGAGATGTGAACAGGACTCTCATACGCATGTTAAAAGTGCAGTAAGTGATGCAATAAACCCTCAAGTCTGGCAAAGTCAGGGGAGATGGAGATGAAGCTTGAGCTGGGCCAGGAAAGATGAGCAGGATGCAAATGAGCAAAGGAAAACTCAAAGACTGAGGGAAGGCAGTCATGTCCTTGCGCTGTGTTTTGAATTTTTTAACAGGATTATCTTATAGCTGAGCACATGTTCCTAGTCTTTGCACTATAGTAAGCCACGCTGCTGCTGCTGCTAAGTCGCTTCAGTCATGTCCGACTCTGTGCGACCCCATGGATGGCAGCCCACCAGGCTCCCCCGCCCCTGGGATCCTCCAGGCAAGAGTACTGGAGTGGGGTGCCATTGCCTTCTCCAATAGTAAGCCATGATGGGTTCTATAACAATCATCAGCTGAAATGATCACTGAACTAACCAAAGAGCCCTAAGTTTCCTGAGTACACAAGGCTATGCCATCTTTACCTTGGGCTCACCAGAATAATTATTCTAAAGAGCTGTAATTGCTTTTCAGACATTCTTACATGAATTTGTCCAAACTCTCAAAAAGGCAGGTGGCAAACAGGAAATCTGCAGGCAGCAAGCTGTCATTAAGACAAAGTCTCTGTCCTCAGGATCTTTCTGATCCAGGGAGACTGGCAGAACAGTCCCTTAACTTGGTGGTTAGCATCTGTCCCACTTTACCAAAATCCCTGGGTGCCTGAGATCTCCTTGAGGACTATGTCTTGGTGATCTTGGGGTCCCTGCTGCCTAGACCCATGTGCACGTGTGTGCTAAGTCAATTCAATCATGTCTGACTCTTTGCAAGTTTATGGACCATAGCTCACCAGACTCTCCACTGTCCATGGGATCCTCTAGGCAAGAATACTGGAGTGGATGGCCATGCCTTCTCCAGGGGATCGTCCTGACCCAGAAATTGAACCCCATGTCTCTTACGTATCCTGCATTAACAGGCAAGTTCTTTACCACTAGCACCACCTGGGAAGCCAGTGCTTGGCAAAAAACTGGGGGCTCGATTAATGTTTGGAGGATTCCTAGGTGAGTGAATGGATAGGTGAAGGGAGAAAATAATAGTTTACTTGTTAATGTTTCAAAATCTGGGGAGAGTTTAACTGAAAAGTATTTAACAATTCAAATAGTGTTGAAGTGTTTGAACAGATGGAGCTCTGCCTCTGTTTAGGGGACTGAGTCAAAAGGGACTGGGTTCTGTGAGGACAGCTGCACGTGGCCCCACAGCCTCTCCTGGGGAGTTTGCTTGTCCTTCTCTGATCTCTGTTTTGCCCTCCATTGTACTGTTGAACAAGGAAGGCTTGAAAAGGAAAGTTGCAGATTTCAGGGTATTTTTAAGAATTTTCCTTAGATTGGGCTAGATTGGGAATTTGGGATTGACATGTGCACACTGCTATATTTAAAATAGATTATCAACATGGACCTAATGTATGGCACAGAGAACTCTGCTCAATGTTCTGTAATAGCCTAAATGGGAAAAGACTTTTAAAAAGAATAAATACATGTTGATGCATAACTGAATCATCTTGCTGTATGCCTAAAACTAGGACAACATTGTTAGCCCACTATACTTTAATATAAAATTAAAAAAATTTAAATAAAATAAAAAATAAAATATTCAGTTTTTTTTAAAAAGAATTTTCTTTAGAAACTGAATTGGGCAGAAGCAGAAGAAAACAAGTTTCCATTACTTGGGAGTGGGGAGGAGATTCATGAAACTGGAGTGAAGCTTGTACATATGAGGTTGGACCTGTGGCCTGGAGGTGAACGTCATTTCATCAGTGACCTTGAAGTTTTCTGGCTGAGAGTAGAAAAGCAAACAAAAGTACAGAAAAAAATAGAAATGAGAAAAAATGACTTGATGAATCAAATTGTGGTTTTTTTTCCTTCAATAGTTGGATGTTCTTCAATCCTATTCTTTTTAGCTTTCTGTCGTGACAGCTTTGCAGGATTGAACGAAACAAAGCATACAGGAGAATATATCTGACTTTAATACCCAAATGCTTTCAGGCACTTGGCTCCAGAACCGTGGAGGGGACAACTCTGTACTTTATCGGTATGAATGTCACACTAGTACATTTTTGTGTTTTGATGTCAGAGTTAGTGTTACTTACAAATGGACCCCTGACCTATTTGGCTGGTAGAACCTGCAGACATTTGAGAATGATTTTACTTGTATAAACATCGCCCTACAATTTGGCTAATCATTGTTTCAACATAGTGTTACACTGAATAAAATTTGAAGCCAAGACCATGTTAAGTGTAAGCTAGTTTCAGTCAGCTTGGAGACCATGCGCATTTGCGATGGAGCAAAGACACTGGGAATTCTTTGGCAAGTTTTCCGAAGTGAGACAACAGCTGCTCAGATTCCAGCAGCTGGTTCCAGTTCCTTTATGCCACAACCATTTGTCATCCTCAGCCCTAAAATCTCACAGCTTTTATGATTATGTTAAAAATTTGGATTGTGTATTAATTTGAGATGCATAAATGGGGCTAAGTCTTGTCAGTTGATTGCCATCTTTTTTATTTAAATCCTTTTTTTTTCATTTTCCATTTTATCCAACTAACCAGAAAAATTATAAATTTCCCATTTGTGATCTTATTTCTCCAAGCAAAGATCTGTCTGATTTAAGGTATTCTGTCCTGATGAGTCTGTGTTCCTTAACTCACCTAAGTTACATTATACCCACCATCATCATCATTGTGTTTATATATTTATTATATAATTGTCAAATAAAAATAAGTCTCTGCTTGTAGAACCGAAATGTGAACAAGTTTCAACATAGGACCAAAGCAGGATTAATAATGACATGTCATATAACATTCAACCATATAATATCCTGAAAATCTTTATTGTCAGCATTTCCTTGTGGAGCCGAGAAATGACGTCAGTCATTTTCAACTTTCCCTTCAGACCTTTTGGGAAATTTTCCCCCGCTGATGGAATTGTCAATCTGTCATCAGGAAAGACAATAGAGTAATGTAAAAATGGTGATTGGCAAAGCAGCGTTCAGGCTGGCCTTGCTGTGCCGGTTTCAGTACATTCTTCTTCCTGATTTAAAGGGATGAGAGTATTACTTAAGATTTTGGATTTTCTTTCAGTTCAGTTCAGTCACTCAGTCATGTCCAACTCTGTGACCCCCATGGACTGCAGCACACCAGGCTTCTCTGTCCATCGCCAACTCCCGGAGCTTGTTCAAACTCACGTCCATCAAGTTAGTGATGCCATCCAACCATCTCATCCTCTGTCCTCCCCTTCTCCTCCTGCCCTCAATCTTTCCCAGCATCAGGGTCTTTTCCAATGAGTCAGTTCTTTGCATCAGGTGGAGCTTTAGCTTCAGCATCAGTCCTTCCAATGAATATGCAGGACTGATCTCCTTTAGGATGGACTGGTTTGATCTCCTTGCAGTCCAAGGAATTCTCAAGAGTCTTCTCCAACACCACAGTTTCTTTAGCACATTTCAAAACTGTCTGGCTAGACATTCAAAATAACTGAACACAGTAAATGTATTGTCTTAAATATATCTCATCAATTCCTTTTTTAAAAGCAGCATAAAAAAGAGTACAGAGTGCCAGCTTCCCTGGTGGCGCAGATGGTAAAGAATCAGCCTGCAATGTGGGAGACCCGGGTTCAATCCCTGGATTGGGAAGGTCCCATGGAGAAGGGATAGGCTACCCACTCCAGTACTCTTTCCTGGAGAATTTCATGGACAGAGGAGCCTGGCAGGCTACACTACATGGGAGTTGCAAAGAGTCAGACGTGACTGAGTGACTAACACTTCAATTCCTTATTTTTGTCACTGCTTTTACTAGCTATAAAATTTTTTTTAGTACAGTTTAGATTGTCAGGGGAAGCAATGTTCTTTTCAGAACTTTTCAGAGATGTTTTTGTCTGCCCAGGGCAAACCCTGAGTGTCACTCCTGGTGACAGAGGTGGGGTGGGCAGCCCACTCCATTGGCAGCTGCTCAAATGATGAGAAGGATTTTCCTGACTTGGAATCAATATTTGCTTTTCTCTAATGCCTACTGTTGTGTCTTTATCTGTCGATTTTCCAAATCCCTTCTGGCCTCTTCACATCTCTCTTGTCCTTTTGAGCCAGTTGTACCCTGATCTTTACCTAATCATTCTGAAGCTAACCGTTTATAAAATGTATCTCTTCTCTGTGTTCCGTTAGGTGCCATTAGATGAGATGACACCTATGATTGTAAGAACCACAGCACCTGACAATTAATAGGCATTCAATAAAAATTAGTTACATTTTTTGTTTTTAAAATTTGCTGCCCAAGAAAGCACAGAAGCTTTGAAATCAAATAGGCTGAAAATTTTATCACAGTTCAAATATTCATTTGCTCTAGGATCTTGGGCTGTTTTTGACCTCTGTGTTCTCAGGTTGTTTTTTTTTTTAAAGTCATGATAAAACCCATTTTACAAGTGATGTTGAAGGTTATCTGTGCCAGTACTCACAAAGCACCTAGTCCAGTTTCCAGCACGTAATAAGTGCTCAGTAAATATTAGCCTCCATACAACACATCTTTCCCCTACACCACCTACCTCTTAACCCAAAAAAAGATTAAGGAGACTTGGCTTTCTGCTTTGCTCTTTCTAGTCTCCTGGCTTTGGATAAATCATTTTAACCCCCTTGCATGTTTTCCTATCAAATAGTCCCCAATATCTACTCCAAAAGTACCTTTTAGGGATCAGATAAAATATCATTTGGGTGATAACTTTCAATAATCATGGTGAGTCTTCTAAAAGTAAGGTGGTGTTGTTGCCAGTTGTAATTTATCAATGAATTATTACTGCATTAAGGCATGAACAATTTCCCCCAACCCCAGCCCTCCCCACACTGTGAGTGAGCAAAAGTCGCTCAATCCTGCCGAACTCTTCGCAACCCCATGGACTATAGCCCACCAGGCTTCTCTGTCAATGGAATTCTTCTGGCAAAGAATACTGGGGTAGGCTGCCCACACTGTGGCCAAAAGGAAAAACGCAGCAAATGGTACTGAAAACCCATGCATGCATGTTTATAGAAACATGCACAGCGAGGAACACTGGCCTAACAGCCTCTCACGTGAGCACTGGCAGGACATTCTCAGGTGACCATTCGGCATCCAAGTCCATTGCCTCAGTGCTGATATAAAGGCCACAGAGGCCCGAGTTCCCAGGGTTGTAGTTGTGGAGGACTGACGCTCTCCCCCTCATCTCTTCCAGGAATTTCTATTACATCACCATGTTGCGGGATCCAGTGTCCCGATACCTGAGCGAGTGGAAACACGTCCAGAGAGGGGCCACGTGGAAAACCTCCCTCCACATGTGCGACGGGAGGAGCCCCACCCCAGACGAGCTGCCTACCTGCTACCCGGGGGACGACTGGTCTGGGGTCAGCCTGCGGGAGTTCATGGACTGCACCTACAACCTGGCCAACAACCGCCAGGTGCGCATGCTGGCCGACCTCAGCCTGGTGGGCTGCTACAACTTGACTTTCATGAACGAGAGCGAGAGGAACGCGATCTTGCTGCAGAGCGCCAAGAGCAACCTCAAGAACATGGCGTTCTTCGGCCTCACGGAGTTCCAGCGCAAGACGCAGTTTCTCTTTGAGAGGACATTCAACCTCAAGTTCATTTCCCCCTTCACGCAGTTCAACATCACGCGGGCTTCCAACGTGGAGATCAACGAGGGCGCCCGCCGGCGCATCGAGGAGCTCAACTTCCTCGACGTGCAGCTCTACGAGTACGCCAAGGATCTCTTCCAGCAGCGCTATCACCGCACCAAGCAGCTGGAGCGCCAGAGGGACCGGCAGAGGAGACGCGGGGAGCGCAGGCTACAGCGAGATCACAGGGGCCACCGCCGGCCCAAACAGGAGGGGAACCCCGAGGGGGCCGTCACGGAGGACTACAACAGCCAGGTGGTGAGATGGTGACCGACCCCCCCGCCCTCTCCTCCCGCGGAAGGGGGAGGCTGAGCCAGCACACTGACCTCACCTTGCAGAATGTGGGACCACGCCGAGGATGTCTGGCCCGTAGGTGGCTTGTTTGGGACCCGCCCCCCCGCCTTGCTTCCTCTCTGTCTTCACCTTTTTCCAGCCAGAGATGATCCATCTGGTTCTCTTTTTTTCCTGACATTTGTCAATCTGTGATATTAAGTAGGGTAAGGAATGCATCCAACGGGATAGACCTCTTTAGAAGGTCAAGGGGCAAGGCACCAACAAAGGAAAGAGTCCTTGGGGTTTTTTTTTGCAGCAGCAGCCCAGGTTGTAGTTTGGGCAACTGGAACCTACCCAAGTACACATGAAAAGCCAAATTATGGCTTGGATGTTCTGCTGAAACTGACAGGTTCATATTGTCTCTTTAATGGAAATACTGCTGTTGAAAGAGAGAGGAAGAGAAGGCTTTTTCAGCCTTCCCGTGAGGTTTAATGCCAACTCTCTTGGATGTTGGCTCTCATCTTTGAACTCTATTTGAATGTGGTTTAAAATCATAAGCAGTGTAACGTGTTTTGTTGTTATGGTTGTTTTTCAACACGACTACCCTGCTACGGACCATCACTGCAGACTCACATCCTCTGCATCTTATCCCTGAGCCATGCTTCTCCCCCATCTTTTAAGGAAAGGCTAGTAGATTCAGGAGACATGTGCCTGTGGCCCCAGAGAAAGGAACGTGAGTAAGGGAGAGAACGTGCTTATTAACGAATACCTAAGGAAAACACCCTTTACCAGTTTTTATTTTCAGTATAAGGAATGAAAGATAAATTAAGCAGGGAGAAAAGCAGGAGGATAACCACCTGTCCACCATTTCCAATGTGACTGCAGAACCTTAGCTTTTTTAATGAGGACTATTTCAGAGTTTTTCCTATTTGGAGCAGGCCTCTTATCTGATTCAGCACTGCCAGGTTTGAAACGCTACTGTCATAGAGGAAAAGACACTTAAAAGGAATTTGGCCTTTAGTATTGGAGCTCAGCTAGCATGTATGCAAAATAAAGTCAAGATCACTAACTTAAAAAATAACTCTGACTTAGGCCATGAGACATGGAACGCAGTGCATGTTTACTCCAGGAGTTTAGGACTCTACCTCCCAACGTTTGAATATCTGTAGCCTGGTAGTATTTTTTTCTCCGTGCATGATCACGACCTGTAGTGAGAGTGTGGTCCGAAAAAATATGATGCATTGCCAAGTGCTTCTTATTTCCTCCTCTTCCCAGCCACAGCTACAACACAATGTCTTTGAATAATAAGAGGAGAAATATGGCAGAGGGAGTGGAAACCCTTTGCCTGGCAGTTAGTAGGGGATCAGAGTGAGTAGAAAGTTTCACAACAGACTGATCTGATCAATCCTTTCAAGGAGCTGAAGGCAAAATGAGTGAACCCCCTAAATCAGATTGAAAAGCCTATTTCATTGATATCCAACATGTTTGATGTTTAAGCCAGCTTTACATAAGCTGCGTCTCAGCCTCCAGAATACTCTCTCTGGGGTTGAGAGTTAATCAACCCACATTCATGGAGCACTTGCCTGCGCAGAGGGAAGCCTGGTGTCTCCATCAAAGAGAGTTCTAGAGAAGAGGCTTAGATATTCCTGATACTACCCTCAGCTTCCATCTCTCATGGGAGGAAAGGCATTACTGGGACCTTCCTTGTGCCAGGAACTTTGAGCAGCCCTTGTCATAACTCAGATCTATTCACAAGAAGGTAGATACTGTTTGTCCCAATTTCACGACGTGGGAAGTGAGATTCACAGACAATAAGTGGCTTCCTCATGGGTTGTGAGCTAGATTTGGCTGACTGCAGAGGGCAAACTCTTTTTTTTGTCTCCATAATGTTTTCCATATGGGATAAAAGCTTCCTGCCAGTTGTGCTAGAAACCACCCATTATTGTCCAGAAGGGTTTCTGTCTAACCCACCTGAGTGTGATAGCTCCAAGCCATCAGGGACCCAGTGCCATGTTGCCTTGGGTGAGTCCAACCTCCTCCAAATCACTCATCCATCAAGGGGCTGAGAGACTGATGGCTTTATAGACAGTTGTACTTCTTAAGCCATAGATGGGGTGGGTTAAAGGGGCCGAAAATATTGCTTGTTAGCTGTTAGAGATTAAGCTTACAAAATATTAACATCTCCCTGCCTGATGATTTGTTCCTAAGGTAGTGAGAAAAAAGGCTTGCTACTGGGATTAATGAGCAGCTTTCTCTCTTTCTTTCCATTTCAATGCGAAGATCTAATGCTCTGTAGAATGGCAGAGCTGCAAATTATTGTTCTGCCTGTCACTGAATCACTCACACACACACACACACACACACACACATGCTAACAATCCAATGTTTTGTCATGTGGAAAATCAAAACAAGTTAGAAAGCATTCAGATTGTTTCTTTTAAACTCACTTTACATTTTTGGCAGAGAATTCATGCCTAGCTGAGACTTGAAGGCAGCCTCTGCTAACTTCACACTGTTCCTCCGGCGCCTCGGGGTTTCTATCAAAAGGCTTTCCGTGGCCTCGCTGCTGAAGGCATGATGTATGAGGCTCCGCTGGAGACCCAGTATCAGGATGTTGAGAGGAGAAACCATCTCTCTGGATTGGCCCGAGGCCAGTGCTGAGCAAATTAAAAAGACCGACATGAACTTCCTCCTCGTATCATTTCATTCTAAAGCAGCACACTCGTCCTCTCCCTGCGGTCCTCTGTTGATAGAAATGAAGAGGTGAGGATGCAGTTTGTTCTCTGAAAATTGACGGTGCACCTGCCTGCCCAGTGATCCTCAGCTCTGGGAAAGGATGTCAGCAGAAGGCATCTGGGTCTAAGGATCCATGGGTAGCCAGCAGCCTTAAGTTGTTGCTGTTGTTCAGTTGCTAACTCATGTCTGACTCTTTGCGACCCCGTGGACTGCAGCACACCAGGCCTTCCTGTCCTTCACTCTCTCCCAGAGTTTGCTCAAACTCATGTGCATTGAGTCGGTGACGCCATCCAATCAACCCATCCTGTCTCGCCCCCTTCTCCTCCTGCCCTCAGTCTCTCCCAGGATCAGGGTCTTTTCCGATGATTTGGATCTCCGCATCAGGTGGCCAAAGTATTGGAACTTCAGCTTCAGCATTGGTCCATCCAATGAATATTAAGACCCCAAACTAAGTCATTCCAGATACATCTGTGTTAAAAGCCCAGCAGAGGCAAAGAGAAAAGAAAAATCCCTAAAGAGTTCCACATCCTGTTGACTCCTACAATTCCCAGGTAGACCTTCCTTTTATTCTCTGGCAATGGCAACATCAGTAACCAGACTTGGATTAACTATCTATATATGTGTGTGTTTAAATTATTATTAAGGAATAAGATATGTACTATATATTCTGTCTCCTTTTAACTTTTTGGCTACCTACTCTCAACAATAGAGAAAACCTGCCCTGAGAATTATTTGAATACTCTTTCTAATGATTGCTAACATTAACAATCAGTGTTAGGCAACAGTTAAGGTTATCACATGTGTTATTAAAAAATTATAAAAATATGCTCCTTATCCTCAAAAGGAGGTAACTTTGTCAGAAATAGTTTGACCAAAAAGTTCGAAATGAGGACTTGTTCAAAAATCTGATAATATGAATGAGAGGGGATCAAGGAGGTGAACAAAGATCATTAAAATATAAATACAAGTCCAGAAGGCAATGGCACTCCGCTCCAGTACTCTTTCCCAGAAAACCCCTTGGACAGAGGAGCCTGGTAGGCTGCAGTCCATGGGGTCGCGAAGAGTCGGACCCGACTGAGCAACTTCACTTTCACTTTTCACTTTGATGCATTGGAGAAGGAAATGGCACCCCACTCCAGTGTTCTTGCCTGGAGAATCCCAGGGACGGGGGAGCCTGGTGGGCTGCCGTCTCTGGGGTCGCACGGAGTCGGACACGACTGAAGTGACTTAGCAGTAGCAGCAGGTAGGATTCCTATTTGGCTGCTTTAACAGAGAAACTGAAAACAATAGTGACCTCAAAAGATTGAAGCAATTGCTCTCTCAGTTAGAAGACAAACTAGCCTGCCATGTGATATCACCAGAATCCCAGGCCCTCTCTTGCTCTTTCATCCTAACATGCAGCTTTCAACTCATGGTCCAAGATGACTGCTGCAGCTCCTGCCATCTCATTGTTATTTCAGACAGCTTAGAAGAAGCGGGGAGAAGTTGCACCTATCAATTCCAGTCACATCTCACAGGCTAACACCTAGCTATTAGCTATATCTAGCTGCTAAGAAGACCAGGAAACGTCATCATTATTGGTTGCCCTGTGCCTTGATAAATATATAGGTTCTATTATTAAAGAAACAATGTGAAAATCAATACTGATCAAAACTATCAGTCTCTGACACAGAAAGGAATTGAAAAAATATTTCAAGTACTTTTCAATGTCATCTATTTCTTCACCCATTTTTGCTAAGGCTAAGATTAAAATTTGTAACTTTGTATAGTATTTCATGCTTTTCAAAACATTTTTACATCTAGTATCTCATTTGATTTTCACCACAGTCTTGTATGTAAAATAGCTCATTAATTCCATTCGATAGTTTGGCATGGAGATTCAGTGATATTGAAAGATTTCCTAAAGATTCTAGTTTATTAACAAGACAGGTGCTCACAGCCCCAGTCTTTTGACTTCATATTTTTCTGCTACTTTATGCTACTCACCATCAGTATTGGGATTGAGAATTGCAAGAATATGAAATCTCAATCTCTATTGATTTATAGCTTCCTTTGCCTTCTCATAGAACTGCAGGGACTCAAAAAACACCAAGGAGAGGGGTAGAGTTGGCTCTCAACTCCCTGCTTCCAGCGAGGAAACCTCTTATTAGGCGTGAAATGGCCAAGAGATGGGTAGTGTTACAGGGAAATCTTGAAGCATCACCGCTCAAACACCTCCCACTGGAGGTCCACCCCATCCAATCCAAAAGCTATTCAAGATGAAGCCCAAGGGAAGGTACTCCTTAGGGAAGCTTGGTGGTAGAAATATTTTGAATCAGTGGCAGCCTGAATAGAGATGCTTCACAGAGGCACAAGAGAACCCCTGGTTGAAAAATCTCCCTTCCTCTCTACTTCTTTCCTCAGTCCCTGGAATTTTATCAGCGACATACTGCTTTGGTTCTTAAAATTTTTATTTGCTATTAAATGAATCCCTTTGCACATTTGCCAGGGAGAGGAAATGCTTTCTGTTGTCATAAGCTAATACCTTCCCACCAAGGGTTTATCTGACTCCTCTCCAACTGGGACTTCTAGCTGAGAGCAGAGCTTGTAGGATGGAATCATCCTCATGGGATCAGATGTGAGGGTTGGGAGAGAAAGAGTAGCTACAGAGAAAAAGCAGGCAGGTCTTTAAAAGGGGGAAAGATGTGCAAGGGAATAGGGAAACAGGAAAGTGCGTCGGGGACAGTTTCTGACCTCAGTGTCAAGGGCATTTCCGTCCTCAGTGTCAAGGGCATTCTGGAGCCATTTGGATTCTTTTGGCCACTGCAAAGAGCAAGAAAAGGCTTGAGACTTGTGAGACAGGATCAGAGCATTCAGGATAATTTTAGGGACTGAACTGGAGCTGGATCAGAGAGAAAGCTGGGGTGGACTTTGGCAAAGGGTACTGTGATCTGATCACAGCTGTGTCTCTAAGGTCTTTCTTTTTTGTCATTACTGTGCCTCCGCTGGTCAGCAGAACTCCAGCTAAAAGTCTGCAGGTGGGTATTGGGACTGGCTGAGTCCAATGACCTTACCCATTTATGTCATCTCTGGGCAGCATGCAAAGGTTCTTTCTCCAAGGCACTTTCAGCTTTTCTTCCACTCCCTCCCTCCATCTCTACTGGACATAAGCCTGCTTTCTCTCACCACATCCGCCTAGACACCCCTGAACTAACTCCCTTATTAGCCCCTCTGGGCACATGGGCAGGGTTCTGAGACCTGTGTGTTTTGTAGCCTAATGGACAGACTGTATACGGACCCACCCTCACAACACACCCACAGAACCAACCTACCTTGCAGAGGTGCTGAGCTTTCCAGAGGACTGGCCTCACTATGAACACCAGCAACATCTGCAAGACAAAAGCCCCTGAACTTCCAAGCCAGGACTGGAGGTAACCCAACAGAACTACGGATCTGAGGACACAGGACCACAGATGGTTTTTGAGCCCGTGGTCTAGGTCATTTACGGACAAGACTATAGCTGTCATGCTTTGGCACATTAAATGGAGCCTCCATGGGTTACAAGTTCTGTTGTAGTTGGTGGGAATTTATCAAAGGGCCAGATGTCAGTGCTGAAAGGCTTCAGTTCTTTCTGGGGAAAACTGAGGGAGCAGTGAGTGTTTGTCATGGTCATTGGGACAATGACAGTGTGATCTAGTCATTGTCCCATTTATTTCCACTAGCTTGTCATTTTTTTTTTTTTAATAATGTGGGCATCTTTTCTTTTCCTTCCTTCTCCACACCTCCCTCCCCAGGAAGACCTTCTGGGTTTTGCTTGTATTCTTTTTCATTTCACAAATCCACAATGAAAAATGGTGGAAAGAAGACTCTGGACTTGTGTCTGGTGCCCCATTTTAGATGTAAAGATAGTTATCCAATAGATAGTAAGTGATTTCTCCTAAGATATTTCTTTCCGTTTCTGTGCAGTACTATGTATGAACTCGGGTACTAGGAGATTGTGTTGTGAGATTATCAACCTTTATTGCTATTTAAAAAATGATAGTTTGTAGAACTGAGGATTCTCATTGATGTGAAGCACAATTTAATGAATAAGTTAACATATTAAACTGTTGTGATGTCAAGAACAACTGTTTCCCTCTGTGATTTTGTTAGACATCGTTGCAAAAGGAGAAGAGCTGGTTAAATACTTTAAGGGATTTGTGGAAATTGAATACAGGGGATCAGCTTTGTCAAATTCTAAAAATCCATGCTTTGGATACAAATGTGGTTATTGGATGTGAAACTTTAAAAGCATAAAAGACAAAGAAAATATAGATTGAAGCAATTTCAAATCTCTGAGGCCAGGGAGGGTTTCACAGACTCTCAAACATGTGAACTTCTAAAACCATGGCTCTTGCTGAGCCTCCCCAGTTCAGTGCCTGCTCAGCACACTGAAATTCACAGTGAAATGCAGAAAGCAACCTACAGACTTAAAGGAGGAGGCAAAGGTCTGAGAAGGACTGATGGAAGAGGAACAACAGGGATTAAAGGAAAGAAGTTTGGAATTCAAGCTAAAAGACAGGAAAGAAACAAGAGGAAGGGAGGAAACAGGAAGAGAGAAAGAGAGAGGAAGAAAACCCAAACAGTAATGAAATCCATTATGATCCCTCCAGTTTCTGCGTGTATGGTTTGCCAGTTTGTTTTTTTTTTTTTTTGTATGACTAGTTCCTCTAATACAAAGAAACAAAATTAGCTTCTAGGAGAGAAAAATTTCGTTCATTCAAAAATCCCTTGAGTGATACAATTTATCACTTTCTTTTTGTTCTATCTGGAGAAGGAAATGGCAACCCACTCCAGTATTCTCGCCTGGAAAATCCCATGGACAGAGGACCCTGGAGACTATCCATGGGGTCTCAAAGAGTCGAACACGACTGAGCAACTTCACTTTCACTTTCACTTTTTGTACTATAAAGGTGGGAATTGTGAACCTCTTCCTTGCTTGTTTGGTCGTTCGCTTGGGAGCCTTCGAAAAATGTCCTTCAACCAGGTTCCTCCATCTAGCGAGAGTCATATGCAAAGGGACATTGACTCTAGAGCAACTGGAGTAGCTTATAAAAAAGACTCCAAAAAATGGAAGTTAAATGTACATCTACACACACACACACAGACATTTGGGGGACTTTTGTCTTTCAAGAAAAACCTCAGACAAGTTAAGAGAAGGACTAAGAAATATTCGAGATTTACTGCTTTGTCTCATTCACCTTGAAAATAGTGTTAAAAACAAGATTGAAAAAAAGGTCAAATATATAATTGAAAATATGCTTTCAATCTGGTACTGTTTCACAGATGATTTTTCATATCAAATATATATTTGAAAATTAATGGAGTAAACTAATTCAATATAATTATTTCTTCATGTTGTAAATAATTTGCTTTTTATGATATTAAAGTAATATATGAACTTAGATAATTTGGGAAATACAAGGCATTAAAAGGTTCATAAATTATAGAGCCAAACTTAGACATTATTTTGATCTATTTTCTTTCCTATTATTTAATGCATTAGCAATTAGAGTAACATTTAGATAATAAATGTTTTAGGAAATTAAAATCATATAGGCTATGCAATGTAAATGTGTATGTTAATATCTTAGCACCCATTCTTTGAAAACATAATTTTAATAGCTGCATATAATTTTACCATTCCCATATTTTGGAGCATTCTGGTTATTTTCAGTTTTTTCCACTAATATAAATAACACTGAAATGAATATATTTGTACACAGTAGCATCTTTGTATCCCCCTTGGAGAGAGGACAATGGATCAATTATTTGTATCTTCCCAATGACTCCAAAGGAAAAAATATTCAAAATTATATTCAAAAATTATTCAAAATATGTCAAAATTACTTAAATGGAGCTAAATGAACATTTAAGAAAAAAAAAAGTTATTCATAGAATCGAAGAAAAATATCTGTATGTCTCCAGAACCACCCTCCTGGCCCTGGATTGAAGCTCTCATTCCCAAAGATGCTGGGGTTGTTGGCTATAGGCTGATAGCTCCCAGTTGAGTCTCTCAGGGATGACCTGGCCTCCCCCAAGGTCATGCCACCTTTTGGGGAGAGGTCATGTAAAATGACTCTGCCGTGGAGCTGAAGGTCAGGTCTTTTGACTGGCGGCGTCTCAGCTGCAACACACCCTGTAGGCTCAGCTGAGGACTGCATGGCCAAGCATCTCGGTTCACTGTTTCCACCCCATCCTGCTGCCGACAGGTGTGACCCCAATCAGCTCTGGACACACACATCACCACGGACTCTGCTCTCCGGGAAGGAGGACTTGCCATGGATCTCCGAGCGCTAGCCTCCGCAGCCTTCTGCCATGTGTCATCTTTGTTCTAGCACCTGCAGACTTCCTATCTTTTGAGCTCAGCTGTTTTGAAACATTATTATGGCATATTTTGTCCAACATTTCTACTTGTTTGTAGATATAAGAGGAATCTGTGTTGGCTCAGCTTGTCAGGTTCCTAGAAACAAGTCTGCTTTTAAATGTTGAAATCTCCTTTGAGTCTACGCTTCTACAGATTTTCCATTATTTGGCCCTTCATCACATTTTCTATTTTGAGACTCCAGATTTTCACAATTAACTTTCCCTCCTTTTCTGCTTTGAGGGGCTTTTCTCTCTGTTTGCTTATCTTTTCCAAAACCTGCCTGTTTGTATTCTTTCCCTCAATGATATTTTTATTTTCCCATCTACATGTGTTATATATATTTTACTTTACATTTCCACCTCTTAATTTTTGTTTTCAGTTTTTAATCTTATATTTATGCTTGGATTTTTCATTTTAACTTTCTTTGTATTAAAAAAAATTGTTTTCAAGCCTTTGTTTTATTGGTCTAGCTTTTTATCTTTTATTAATCTTTTTATGTTTTATTAATCTCACCAATTTTATCTATCTCTTAATGCTTAACTTCTTATTTTTATAGATAGTTTGTCCTTATACTCAATTTTGTATCAAGCGTGAAAGTGTTAGTCACTCAGTTGTATCCAACTCTTTGAGACCGCCTGGACTGTAGCCACGAGGCTCCTCCATCCATGGGATTCTCCAGGCAAGAATACTGGAGTGGGTTGCCATTTCCTTCTCCAGGGGATCTTCCTGACCCAGGGATCAAACCCAGGTCTCCCTCATTACAGGCAGATTCTTTACCATCTGAGCCACCGGGGAAGTGCATTTTCTATCAAAGTTCCTTTCAATTTCTCCCTGTTGGTTATAATGGTCCCTTTTCTTTATTTTGAAACAAACATTTTATTCCTGCTATTTTAAGTCAACACGTGGTCAGGTAATTCTTCCCGCACAATTTCTACTTTCTGAACTCTACTGAGGTTCTTTGGGGGCTTTGTATGTACTCAATTTTTGTAAAAATTTCATGGATACCTGAAAAGAATATGCATTGCATTATTAAATTATATATCTACAGAAATTTCTCTATATATAATATAAATACATATGTAAGGTATACTGTAGCTATCATTGCATATATAGCATTGTATATAATCATATGTGTACATATACATATGTGTGTGTGTATATATATATATATATATATATATATATAAATACATAATTTATCAAAGACACAGTGCCTGTTAAAATCTCCCAGTATAACTGTGCTTGGATCATTTCATAATAGTTGACAGCTTATATATTTTGGGGATGTGTTATTTATTGTTTATGACTTCCATTTTGCTTTGATTAGGATGTCATTTCCAATATAAAATGATCTCCTTTGTATCATTTAATACTTTCTGCTTTAAATTCTCCTTTCATTTTAACATTATTTTCAACTTTTTGTAATTTGCAATGTACACACACTTTCGTTTATCTTCACATGGTCTGGAGCCTTTGTCTTTTAGTTTGAGAGTTGTTATGACTTTTAGGTTGCTATCCTCTGATATTCTCTTGTTTTAAGATTTCACTACTTGTGCTTCTCCTCTATTTTATGTTCTGTTTCCTGATAAGCCATGATTTTCTTGGAACCAATATTAAGAATCCAACCATATTTATTTGACATTCCTTTGTGTGACTTGAAGATGTTTACATTGAAATGCTTCTCTCATCCTGTTTCCAATCGTTGGCTTTAATTACCTGATGTAAGAACCCAGGATTAGATGTAATCTGGGACTTGAGATTTACACTGTTATTGCTGCTGTTATAGTGTTACTACAGTTATCATTATAACTGTATCAAAAAGAGATAAGAGAATGTAAATTAAGCACACTGTTGTTCTTATCCTAGTCTGGAAATTCTGAGCTATTTCAAACTCAAAGTCATCACACTTCTGGGTGATGTTCGCATATCTGATCATTTAAATAATTCATACAGTTGTTGCATGTGGAATAAGAAGATATGAGGATAAAGAGGAAATTGGGACCTCTCATACTGGTGTTTGAAAGCCATGGGGACAGCTAGCTTTCAGGATGTCATCAGTTCCTGTGAATAATGTGTTTGCTCAATGAGAAAAAAAAATTAAAGGAGTGAAAATTTTCTCAGAACTCTAGAAGCATAGTTGTTTTCAAGTTTAATTTATGACTAACTAGACCCATAATATACACAAAAGAAGTGAGGGGATAAAACAGTCTTCTGTACTTAATAACAGAAGTTTTGAAATGTAAGAATAGAATTTTAAAATATTTCTGAGTAATAGCAGTGAGTGTTAATATCAAAGTTACAGCTATTGAATAAATGTAACATAAGGATTCTTTTCTGGAAAGGAAAGACAGTGCCTTCACAAATCCGTGATGCTCACTTGATCTGGGGCATGATTTTGTTCAGTCACTGTCATGTCCAACTCTTTGTGACCTCCATGGACTGCAGCACACTAGGCTCCTCTGTCCTCCACTTTCTCCCGAAGTTCTACTAATACCCTCTTGTCTCTGTACCCACAGGTGTTAAATGACAAGAAGTCATTAAATCTGTGCCAATCAGGGCATCATGCCCAGGAGCTCTGCCAGGATGCCTGCCAGTTAAGTCTTAAGCAGAAGCATATGTATCACTGTTCTAAGAAGCCATTCCTGAAGGTTTCTGTCCACACATGCAGCTGCAGGTCACGGCCACTCACCCCCAGCTGCCCCGTCACTACTCCCCACATGAAGGTGGAAGCCACCAAGGATAATACATTATCTCAGTCACCACTGAAGAGTCATGGTCTTCTGCTAATGCCACTTTCTTTGCTCTCTAGGAGACAAAGCCACCCCCACCCCAGGTGAGATTCTGAAATTTAGGAAAGGTATGCAATTAACTCATAGAATTATGATGTCCCCCATCCTGGAGTTACTAATGACCAATTTTACTCAAAGTCATTGGAGCACGCTTTCATTAATTTTCAACAGTCCCCAAACTCAGATTAGCAAGGTTTTTGTCCCCCATAGTAATTTCTGTGACTCCATATAGGGTCAGTAAAGATTCTACAATATCTTTGCTGCTGCTGCTAAGTTGCTTCAGTCATGTCCAACTCTGTGTGACCCCATAGATGGCAGCCCACCAGGCTCCTCCATCCCTGGGATTCTCCAGGCAAGAACACTAGAGTGAGTTGCCATCTCCTTTTTTAATGCATACAAGTGAAAATTGAAAGTGAAGTCACTCAGTCGTGTCTGACTCTTCTCGACCCCATGGACTGCAGCCTACCAGGCTCCTCCATCCATGGTATTTTCCAAGCAAGAGTACTAGAGTGGGTTGCCTTTTCCTTCTCCAGTGCATGAAAGTGAAAAGTGAAAGTGAAGTCGCTCAGTGGTGTCTGACTCTTCGCGACCCCATGGACTGCAGCCTACCAGGCTCCTCCGTCCATGAGATTTTCCAGGCAAGAGTACTGGAGTGGGGTGCCATCGCCTTCTCTGGCAGTATCTTTATTACCATCTAAATCCAGAGCCCCAATTGATGATAATTTAAGTCTTTCCAGGACTTCTGTAGTGGTCCAGTGGTTAACACATCACCTTCCAAAGCAGAAGGTGCGGGTCTGATTGCTGGTCAGGGAGCTGAGACCCCCACATGCTTCAGGGCCAAAAAAAAACAGAACATAAACAACAGAAACAATATTGTAACAAATACAATAAAGACTTTAAAAATGGTTCACATTAAAAAAAATCTTTAAAAGAAAAATTTAACTCTTTCTGAAGTTTCTGTCCTTCTTTTCTTTTTATTATTCCTTTTTTCTTTCCATTCTAAAAAACAGTCGCTGAGTGTGTTCTACCAGGCACGATGCCAGGTACCGAAGTTAAAAGAATAAGGTCCTTCTGTTACAAAACACTAATTTCTGATTGTTTTCAGCAGTCCCTTTATCACCTACAGTCAGGTGGCAGGTTCCCCAGAAAAACTCTTGCCTTGCCCCTGCACCCCAGAAATGCCTCAGAGAATTCTTCATCCTCAGCCATCTGAACCTGCTTACCCCACCTCTCCGGTCCGCTGCTGTACCTACTTTAATCCAGATCAGCATTTCCCTCTGTTCTCAGACACTCTTTGCCTGGACGGTCTACCCTGCTCCTGTGCCACGACCCACAGCCACAGCCCAGTGCTACCCGACTCCGTGCCCTGCTCAATATCCTGGCATCCAGCCCATATACAGGCTTGGCATCCTGGTCACCCAGGACTAAAGGGCAGGGGCATCTGTGGCCAACTCAGATCCTCTGCCCTGGGACAGGATAGGTTTCTGAGGCTCAGGGACAACTTCCACCTGTTCGCCACTGTTTAACATCACTGAGCATGGCTCACAGGGGACACTCAGGGTATGTTTGATGAATGGGTGAGTAGCTGAAAGAATCAATGAGAGGATGAATCCCGCTTGTCCTCTTGGCAAGCCAAGCACATTCCATCCTGACCACAAGGACCTCCATTCTGATGGGTCTTAAATAGACAGCACTCTCTGCTGCTGCTGCTGCTGCAGCTGCAGCTGCTGCTGCTGCTGCTGCCAAGTCGTTTTAGTCGTGTCCGACTCTGTGCGACCCCAGAGACGGCAGCCCACCAGGCTCCGCCGTCCCTGGGATTCTCCAAGCGAGAATACTGGAGTGGGTTGCAACAGCACTCTCTAGATAGCTCTATTTTTGTGAACTAATCGCCGCTGGTGCCTAAATGAATTCCACTCATGCCTCAGTTTAACTATCCAAAAGAAACTCATTATCTGCTTTTTTTTAATCTGAAAAAAAAAAAAAATCTGTTCTTCTTCTGTCCTTTGTTAACCCACACTCAGCCATGAACTATAGGACACTTGGGGGTCACTGAAGGTCAAACTCCTAGTCACCCTCAAATCCCATTCTGGTGATGCTGTCGGAAAACCTGCCTCCTCTCCCACCACTTCCCTGGTTTAGATCAGCCTTCTATCTCATCCTTTATACCAGTGGGAGCTCCTTATACCTATTTAATCTTCATAGTAATACTGTGAGGCTTATGACTTTTTCTAATTAGAAATTGAAGATCAAAGAAACTGAATTTGAAAAACACCTAATGGATATATAGTTGATAAGTATTAGCACTAGGATTTGAAGTCAACTATGGGCTTCCCTGATAGCTCAGTTTGTAAAGAATCCGCCTGCAATGCAGGAGACACCAGTTCGATTCTTGGATTGGAAAGATCCCCTGGAGAAGGGGAGGGCTACCTGCTCTGGTATTCTGGCCTGGAGAATTCCATGGACTGTATAGTCCAGTTCAGTTCAGTCGCTCAGTCGTGTCTGACTCTTTACAACCCCATGAACCACAGCATGCCAGGCCTCCCTGTCCATTACCAAGTCCCAGAGTCCACTCAAACCCATGTCCATGGAGTCAGTGGTGCCATCCAACCATCTCATCCTCTGTCGTCCCCTTCTCCTCCTGCCCTGTCCAAGGGGTCTCAAAGAGTTGTACATGACTGAGTGACTTTTACTTTCACTTGCTTCAGCCCAAAGCCCCAAGTTCTGCATGTGAGAATTTTCACCCCACCTCCAAAACCTTTCCTCTCGGCCTGATATTCTGGCTTTTCAAACACCTGGTCATGTCCTCCTCCCTATTCAATCTTGTTGATGGTGACCAGTTGACCTTTGGGTCAAGTGAACACTCTGCAGCAGGGCCTTCAGGACCCATCATCCCACCACACATCCTCTGGTGTCATCTTGCTCTCTACTAAATCTGTCTCTACTAAATCTGTCCTGCTAGTCACACAGATTCCTGGAGAATTCTCCCAATTTGTCTAGGGGAAAAATGAATACCTAAGGGGATCATCAGATAGGGCTTCCCAGGTAGCTCTCTTGGTAAAAAAAAATCTACCTGCCAATGCAGGAGACATGGGTTCGATTCCTAGGTTGGGAAGATCCCCTGGTGTAGGAAATGGCAACCTGCTCCAGTATTTTTGCCTGGAAAATTCCATGGACAGAGGAGCCTGGTGGGCTATAGTCCATGGGGCCACAAAGAGTCGAACAGATTGAGCAACTGAACATATACACGTGTCATCAGATGGGTAAGGATGGAGTTAAACAAGAAGGGGAGTTAAATGACAGCAGGGACTTGGCCCTTCTTTAGGTGGAGGACCTCACATGGCAAGAGGGCCGTTTTGACTGAGGAGCCAACTGTTATTCTATACCGAGTGCAGGAGAGAGAGGGGAGAAGAATGCAATTCTCTAACTAAAGGGAGTTTTTTAGTGAGTGCCACACTACAGATAATTGTTGAGAAGAGTTCAATCTGATATTGAGGCACCACCACGGCAATGAAGCCATGAACGGTGTGCAGGAGGCCACACCTGTAGGGACATGACTGACTCTCCTTAAGGAAAAGTTCTTCTGGGTCTGTCTTTAGTCATAACAACAAGGGGACCCCTGAAGGTCTCTTGACCTACTTCTACTTCTGGTGGCTCAGACAGTAAAAAATCTGCTGGGAATGCAGAAGACCCAGGTTCAGCCCATGGGTTGAGAAGATTCCCTGGAGAATGAAATAGCTACCCGTTCCAGTATTCTTGCCTGAAGAATTCCATGGACAGAAGAGCCTGGCAGGCCACAGTCCATGGTGTTGCAAATAGCTGGACATGGCTGAGCAACTAACACACGTCTACTTCTTAGCCAGTCTTTGGAGAAGAGACTTTAAGAACATATAGGCAATTTCAAAAAAAAAAAAAAGAAAAAGAAAGCTGGGGGTAGGGTAGGAGATAAGGAAAGCAACCTGTCAAAATTACTGAGTCAGTGACAAAACAGAGATGTACTGAGTATAATTTTAATATTGTCCCATTTAATACTTTGAGGACAGATGATTCTAACTTATCATTTAGTTAACCAGAATATCTGTGTTTCTCATGATACTGCTATCCGCAGATTCCTTAGCCTGAACAAGTGGGAGTTTATCTTGAAGCAATATCTTTTAGTTTGAGTTTGGCTTTTATAGTTTGTTTTCCTGCTTTAGGACTCACTATCTTGTTAGCATGTGGTTCCCGGACTGTCTACGGATTGCTCTGATGAAAGCCTCAAGGTAAATTGGTTTGCTTTACCTCCTGAGATAGTAATTTAGATAGACAAGAAGAATCAGACTCTTGAACACTTTCATTGGCCCTTCATGATCAAATCTTCCTGTAAACAATCAGAAATAGGTAACAGTGGTGAATTAACTCCTTGATGGTAGAAAGAAACCCATTCTAGATTTGGGATCTTCCTGCCTCCAACCTTTGCTCAGCCATCACCCTCCAGATTGCCCAATCATGAGGTCATCCCCACATTTTGAGGACCAGCACGAGCATTCCAATAGAGGATCTGCCCATCTGACCGGTTCCCTCTGCTTCCCATTCCTTGTTCCGTCCCAGACTGGGAGGGGGGATGGTCTCAAGTCCCTGCACATCTCAGGCCAGAAGCCCAATTTGTGGCCACCTCTCCCTGCCACATTCACCCCTTGGGTGGACTCCCACCAGAGCAGGTGGGACCTTGAGGAGTGGTTTGTCCAGCATGCTATTTGTTTGGGCAGATAATCTGAGGCTCTGGGTACCCAGAACATGGAGTCAAATGAGGCAAGGTCACAGGTGTCAATTGACACATCCCTCCTGGACTTGGAATCCTTCCCCCCACCAGGAAGGGGCAGGATTGGAGGAGGACCAGGGTTGTCCCTCTAAGCCTGGGAGTCCTGGTGGCCTGAGCCAAGGGTTGGTTCATTTATTTATTTTTTAATTGTTAAAAATTTTAATTTATTTTTATATTTTTGGCTGTGCTGGGTTTTCATTGCTGCACGGGCTTTCCCCTAGCTGTGGCGAGCGAGGGCTACTTTAGCTACAGTGCTTAGGCTTCTCATCGTGGTGGCTGCTCTCGCTGCAGAGTGCAGGCTCTCGTCCACACAGGCATAAGTAGTTGCAGCACATGGACTCAGTAGTTGCTGCTCCCAGGCTCTAAAGCACAGGCTCAGTAGTTGTGGTGAGGGACTTTGTTGCTGCGTGACATGTGGGATCCTCCCAGATCAGAGATCAAACCCGTGACTCCTGCACTGGCAAGCACATTCTTTACCACTGAGCCACCAGGGAAGCCCTAGGCCAAGGGTTTTCATGCTCAGACTTTCTGTCCTATTCATCTCTGTACTTCCTGGCTCTGATAGCTAGCTAATACCTTAATTTTAGATAAATGTAATTGAAAAAAAGACCCTTGGATCAAGTCCTATCTTAAGGTCTTCTCAGTCAACATCTGAGCACAGAGGTGGATCAGACTCTTTCTTTCCCCAAGAAAGGTAGCTGGGAGGCCTGGCAGGGCCAGAATGCTGGTCCGTGGACGCTGTTGCCAGGTGGGTTGGCACTAAGATGTCATTGCACCCCTGTCCTAGTCATCGAGCTTCCCTGGTGGCTCAGTCAGTAAAGAATCTGCCTGCAGTGCAGGAGACCCGGGTTCGATCCCTAGGTTGGGAAGATCCCCTGGAGAAAGGAATAGAAACCCACTCTAGTATTCTTGCCTGGAAAATGCCACGGACACAGGAGCTTGGCGGGCTACAGTCCACGGGGTCACAAGAGTTGAACATGACATAGCAAATAAACCACCATCCTAGTCACCCATCAGCATGGCCTAGGCCTCCAGACCCGGGGACAGGTAGTGCCGACAAAGCCAGAAAGGACAGCCCTCCAAGTGACACTTCACCTGCATAATCGCCTGGACTGTCGGTGGCACCAACCTCCCAAGGAGGCCAGTGTTGGCCTTAGGTGCCTCGGTGCCCAGAACCTACGGAGGCAAGTCAGTGCTCAATGGGCTGGCAGCGGTCCCAGAATGTGGGAAACTCTTCTCTGTTCCCACCCCGCAGTCTCTGCTTTGGTTTCCATTCCGGTTATCCTATTTCACATCAAGTTTACAGCTGACCCTGCCCCAAATCCTTCCAGAAGTAGGTGAAGTATGAAGTCTAAATCAGTAGGTAAATGTATTTGATATTTATCCATACAGAAGAGGCTGCATGAACCAGAAGGAGAATCTGCGGGGTTTTATTTGTTGTTGCAAACAAGCCAGTTTTATAGGATGAAGAGGGACCGTGCACTGCAGATACAAATGGTGAGGCCAAGTGGCCTGTCCTGGTAGAGCTCCGGGCCTGGAGAACCCAGCCACTCGCCTTTGCTTGAAGTCCCTGGCCGTCTTCTGTGTGGCAATACTGAACATCCCAGAAAGGCTGTTTCTGTTGTTCTTGGCGGGGAGGGGGAATGTGGCCTTTATCACTAGCAGGTTACTTAGTGCTTTTTTTTTTTTTCCAGCAAACAAACAAAAATGTAGAACATTGTTGAGAAAGACTTAAACCTTTGCCTGAGGCTCTGAATCTCTCTCATATCTGGAACAGTGGTTGACTCCCTGTGGGAAGAGGCCCGAGGTGGGAACACAGAACCTACTGTGTCTCCTTTTAAAGTTGCTAAGATGTTAACTTTCAGTCCAAGATCTAAACATGTTATTGATAGTCAAGCTCAGACATCACCTTCTGATTTATCTCCTTCAAAGTAAACGCTATTGTGGATATATTTCCTGGGTCTCTGCTTTCAAAAGAGGGCAGGAAGAGGGGTCCACAGTCCTCCGTCTAGTCTCTAATCATTATCCAAGGTGAGTGGACCACCCCTGCCTCCCCTCATTCCAGCAGCACCCAGGAGCTGAGACAAAGAACAATGGGGTGGGTGACACTGTGTCACTGCTCAGCAGTGTCCAGCCCTCGCACTTCAACGTCACACCTCCCTGTCCTGCTGAACTCAAGCCTGGTCACTGAGATGTGAATGAGGTGAAAGGTGTCACTTTCAGGCCGATGCTTTAGGAACAAGCAAGTGCTTAAGCCCTGGAGAAGGAAATGCCAACTCACTCCAGTGTTTATTGCCTGGAGAATCTTTTGGACAGAGGAGCCTGGTGGGCTAGAGTCTATAGGGTTGCAAAGAGTCAGCCAGGACTTAGTGACTCAACTGCCACCAACCATGTGCTTAAGCCCACCTGACTTTCCCTCTGTCCCCGGTGTTAGCAATGCTCCTAAGACTGCCTGTTCCACCAGCCTGGGCCTCAGAGTGCAAACCATTACAGGCATGACTGAGCAAAGAGGACCCCAACTAACCTGGGATGGATATGTAGCCTGGGGGAGAAATAAACTTGGTGTGTTTAAGGCCACCAAGATTATCCTAACCTGCCTGGCAGGCTACAGCCCATGAGGTCGTAAAGAGTCAGACATGACTGAGTGACTGAGTGACTAAGCATGTGCTTCCTGAGTGATACAGAGTCTAATATTGGCTATTTCCTGAAGAATGGAAAGTATATTCCAGCTTTTCCTGGAAATATCTGGCTTGCAGTTCTGCCTCCCCCTAAAAGTTAGATTTTTGCCAAGTTTGAAGATCTCTGCCCAGCCTATCAATTTCACTGGGTCATTGGAAAGAACAAAGTTCTGATAGCAAAATGATTCTGCTCTATGGAGACAGATGCTAGCACCAACGAGGGTTCCCCCTGCTCCTGAAGGAGCGAGAATTTGAGTTCTTTCACTCCCCAAGTCCGTCCAAGGACTCTTCCTTGTTAGGAGCAGTGGGGGAACAGGAGGTGTCCAACTTCCACAGGATCATCAGTCCCACTGAGGACTGATGGTTGGAAGATGACAAAGACAGAGAAGGAATGGGACCTGCCCTTAGAGGGCTGGCTTCTAGAAGAAATAGCACACACTGCCCAGGACAAGGTCTTCAGGACCGCCCTCCAGGTAACACTGAACGGCGGGGCAAAGAGTGGACCACTATAAACAGGTCCCACATCCGTGAGGGGCGGGTTGCAAAAGCGGTGCTGGAGAGGCAGGCAGTCCATCAGGGCAGGTGTGCTGGGCCACGAGAAGGTGGAAAGGGAGTTTTTCCTGTGTGATCTGAGCCCTCTGCTGCCAACTTGCCCACATACACACACATCATCTCATGCAACATTCCATGGGGTCATTGTCATTATCTTCGTGTTTTTCCGTGAGAAACCAGGCTTTGAGTGGTGGGGTAACATCACTAGAATGAGGATCCCATCCCAGGCCTGTGTGACTTCAAAACCCTGGTCTCTCCTTCATGCCGCACGTCTGTCTTTTCGGGTACCACTTTGAGTGGCGGTCCCATCAGCAATGGGCCTGGAAGTGCCAGCGCCATTAAAGCCCCTGCCCTGGGTCCTTCCCTCCCAAATTAGGCGGTTTAATTTTCTCTTCATGGAACCATTGGCAGCTTCCTCTGCCTGCAGGGCCTAATTGAGCAAGAATCTCCTGGGGGCTCCACTCTGCTGTTTCCTGATGAGCACGGGGAGAAGGGAGCAGAGAAACGCGACCACACTCATTAATGAGGGGCCCCCGTTTGTCATTCTTCTTTTCGGCATCATCACTATTTTAATTAACCATCTTTGCTGTCGGGCCTGCAAATAATGGTTCTCTGCATTGTTCAAATGGCTAGGATGGGTACCTTTAAAGGCGCAGCCTTCTCGCTCCTTTGGCTGTTGCTAATTAGAGCAGGAGAAGCTTTAACTTCAGGAGAAGGCCTGCAAGTCAGGTAGGAAGCGACCCTCATTAACACAGGCAAGATTACAAGCCCTGCTGTCATTATCCAGGTCTGGGTCCCCCTTCTGAAAGTCACCACTTGCTAAGAGGGAATGTTGATCTGCTGTAGTTTGGCCTGACAGAGCAAAGTTACAAGATAATTTTTTTATTCTAACAACAGGAGAAGAGAGCATTTACCTTCCTAGGTGGAGGGTAATGTTCAAGTGAAACAGCAGGCAAAAAGGCAAATCTAAAAGGAAAAATAAAATGAATCTCTCCAAAGTCTGACTGTGAGAAAAGATAGTATTAAAAGGAGTTCAACAAAGACAGCTACACTGCAGCTCAGGATCACGGAGGTGAAGACTCTCCGGGGGACTGGTACTAAAAAAAAAAACAAAAACCTGGAGTGTAAGAGTCCATTTTAATGCTAGCTCTATGGAGAGAAGTATGACAGAGAGCAAAGAAAACTGCATAAAAAGACTATAAAGTGTATTGTAGAAATGGCTTTGCAAACCTGGTTTCAGACCCAGGTAATGAAAGGAAAAACAAGTGTGGCTAAAACGTGGTCACAAGATACTTGAATTGGACTAGTGACTTGTCATGGGTCCGGATTTCTGAAGCCACTGTTATGGACAAAGCTTTTTCTTTGTTATTCTTTGTGGGTTTATCTGTAAGTCTGTGAAAAAGCAGTGATATCCCCTGATCCTTTCCCCTTCTGGGTCTACAGATGTCTGAAGTCCATTTGTGGAATCCCCTCAATTTAGTTCAAGCACCCCATTTCCTCATAACTACTTTTCTTTCTGTGAGACTGAATATACAAATTAACCATGTGCCAGGCAAGAATACTAAGGTGGGTTGCCATGCCCTCCTCCAGGGGATCTTCCTGACTCAGGGATCGAACCTATGTCTCTTATGTCTCCTGCTTTGGCAGACGGGTTGTTTTTTTTTTTTTTTTTTAACACTAGGACCACCTGGGAAGCCCAAAATGGACCATGGCTAGACCATATATATAAAACTCTGACCCGTAAGGTGCAGCGACCACCCCATGATCTAAGCTAAGCAGCCCCAGAAGCTGGCCAACTCAAGGTCAGACTTGTAGAAAGCACGACTACATCTCCAGCAACAATTCAAGAAGACAAATCATAATCCTGAGAACAACTGACCCCAAATGGCCAGGTCTTGATTAGTAACTGCCAGCTTCCCTCATTTGCAGCCGTTCTTCCAACTTGGGGCCAATCATAGAAAGCCAAATAG
The DNA here is from genome assembly GCF_023091745.1 of Budorcas taxicolor. NCBI lineage: Eukaryota > Metazoa > Chordata > Mammalia > Artiodactyla > Bovidae > Budorcas > Budorcas taxicolor. Next base: position 74,280,115 of record NC_068921.1, read on the forward strand.
GTACCTAACCAATCACATAGGTGTTCTGCTCCTAGTTGGCCCACCCCCAGATTCCCTAGGCCAATAGCTTCCAATCAGGGTAGGTGGAGCCTTCTCTTTTCTCCTCCATGGAAATCTGCTGATACCCCGCCCGCCCTTGCTGCTGCTGCTAAATCGCTTCAGTGGTGTCCGACTCTGTGCGACCCCATAGATGGCAGCCCACCAGGCTCCCCCGTCCCTGGGATTCTCCAGGCAAGAACACTGGAGTGGGTTGCCATTTCCTTCTCCAATGCGTGAAAGTGAAGTCGCTCAGTCGTGTTCGACTCTTCGCGACCCCATGGACTGCAGCCTACCAGGCTCCTCCTCCGCCCATGGGATTTTCCAGGCAAGAGTACTGGAGTGGGGTGCCATTGCCTTCTCCTGCCCGCCCTTGAGTTTCTATTAAATGCAAGTCACAGTGGCTGCCTGCCTGCTACCGCAAGCTCTGAAGGTATAGCCCTTGCTTATCTCATTTGATTGACCTTTGTTTATTTCTACCTTTCTCTCTCTCTCTCTACTTTCTGCCATAGTTCTTCTTGGTGCCTTTTTTCCCCTTTTCTTCCCATGTCAGGGTCACATTTTACAGCTTTGCAGTTTCTTTACATCAGACGCTTTGTTTCTTTTCCTCCAGAACCATTCCAGGTTATCCTAGGTTAATTGGTAAACTGCTTACCTATTGTGTAAGAAATTATCCCACATTTTATCAGCTTAGTAGAATACCCACTTATTATCTTAATCATTGTTCTGTGTCTGGGCATGGCTGATCTGGGTGCTTCTGCCTAGATCTCTCACAAGGCTACCAACAGCATCTCTCCTGGGAGTGGAGTTACCTCCAGGCTCATCTGGATCAGGATCTGCTTCTAATCTCACTCAGTAGTAGTAGGCAGACTTCATCAAAGTGAGCAAGTGAGGTGAGAAAGTGCCAGCAAGATAGAAGTCACAGCTTTTTATAGCCTCATCTCAGGAGTGACATCCTGTCACTTTGGCCAGCTCTTGGCATTGGAAGTAAGTCACCATTCGGTCAACAGTCAAGACCGTGAAGATCAGAAGGCAGGGACCGTGGGAAGGCATTGTAGGTGGCCACCTGTCACAATTAGCCAGGCGTGCTCTTTCTGTGAATCTGTTTGTGTTTCCCTCTGGGAATCAAGGGCTTTCCAGGCGCCACATTGGTAAAGAGTCCTCCTGCCAGTGCAGGAGACACAAGAGACTCAGGTTCAATCCCTGGGTCAGGAAGATCCCCTGGAGTAGGATATGGCAACCCATTCTAGTATTCTGGCCAGGATAATCCCCTGGACAGAGAAGCCTCGTGGGCTATAGTCCATGGGGCTGTGAAAGAGTCGAATATGACTGAGTGACTGGGCACACACACACACTGGGCACAAAACTTTCCCTCTTCTTCAGCAAGTTCCAACCTCCTTCCCCTCCCACATATTCTCAGCAAAGTCTTCTTCTTTCCCACTTTGAGATGATATCAAAGGACTCTGTTCCTTTTCAGATGATTTTGGATCTGCTTTCTCACATTGTCCTCAGTCTCATCCTGTGAGTGAGACAGAGTAGCCCTATTGATCACAGGCTCTGCCAAGATTATTGTGCTTGAGGCCTCTGGGGACAGAGTCAGGACTGAATTGCACATTCCCTTTCCTTCCTCAGGATCCTCAAGTCACCAATACACACTGCAGTTCTGCCCATGTTCCAACTTCAGACTCCTGGGGGATCACATGGGTCAGTGATGTGAAAGCTTTCAAATGGGTAGAGATGCTTATCTTAGGGCTGCCAAAGTTAATGATATCTCCCTTTCTGGGCTAGAGTGGCTTTGGTTCTTTTAATTACATTATGATGCAAATTTCAGTACTTAGATATGATGTACAGTTTTCAGATCTCTAACAAAAGTAAACTTCTTGGATATTTTAAACTGATGGGGACTCCAGAGCTGGTGTACCTAAATGCCTGGGAGGGCATAAAGGGATTTTGTCTCCAACCAACCATCACACCACTGTGAGTAATGATGGGTAATTCTTCCCACAAGCTGAGTGGATGTCCTGATCTTTTTAAATAACCTTTCCTGGGGAAAAGATTGATGCCTACAAGGAAATCTATTAATAATCTCCCCCATGGCTTAATCCTATAAGGCTCACAGCAACTTTCCATTAGATGTTTTTTCCGTACTCATTTGGGAAACAAGGGACAAGTCTGTATGCAAATTAAGGAGACAAACTTCTCAAACAAAGAAACTTCAGAGAAAGAAGTTTGTACATATTATTCATTTATCTCCAGTGTAAACTTAAAGACATTTGCTAGGAAAAGGGGCATGGACTTTTGGCCTGCCTTGACCGAGAAAACATTTTAAATATTAATAATAGCCTCTGAACCTATAAGCACAATGGGAAAAAATAATGCCATATGGCTCATATTAGGACTTCAAAGCCCATTTGGGGATTTCCCCAAGGCTCTCCATTTCATGCTTTAGAAACAAAAAGACAAAGAAATAATACAAGTGAATATTTACAAAACAGACTCATAGACTTAAAGAACAAATTTATGTTTCCCAGAGGGGGATGGGTGGAGGAAGGCATAAGTTAGGTAGTGTAGGACTGACATGTACACACTCCTATATTTAAAACAGATAACCAACAAGGACCTCCTGTACAGCACAAGGAACTCTGTTCCATATTATGTAACAACTTAAATGGGAAAAGAATTTGAAAAAGAATAGATACCTGCATATGTGTAACTGAGCCACTTTACTGTATACCTGAAACTATCACAACATTGTTAATCGACTATACTCCAATATAAAATGAAAAGGTAAAACAAACCTGGATGAAATTCGAAAAATACAAAGACAATTTATGAGTATGTTTATTACACTTAACACAAAACTCACAGGTTATGAAGTCTGCTTGTAGGGCTGGGCCATTTCAAGGAGGCTGGGGAATTTCTCTCATCCCACACTATCCCCTCTATTCATCACTGACATCCTGCTGGATGGTTCTATCTCCAGGCATTTCCTAAGCTCCCCTGATGCTTAAATTCAGAAATATGAGCAACCTGTATTGTAGTAATCACTATTTTTGGCAAGATCTAAAATTAGCATTGATGCTTTTGCACTGTGGTGTTGGAGAAGACTCTTGAGAGTCCCTTGGACTGCAAGGAGATCCAACCAGTCAATCCTAAAGGAAATCAGCACTGAATATTCACTGGAAGGACTGATGCTGAAACTGAAACTCCAGTACTTTGGCCACCTGATGTAAAGAGCTGACTCATTTGAAAAGACCCTGATGCTGGAAAGATTGAAGGCGGGAGGAGAGGAGTCGACAGAGGATGAGATGGTTGGATGGCATCACCAATGCCATCACCAATGGATATGAGTTTGAGTAAGCTCCAGAAGTTGGTGATGGACAGGGAAGCCTGGCCTGCTGCAGTCCATGGGCTCGCAAAGAGTCAGACAGGACTGAGCAACTGAACTGAAAACTAGCATGTGAGATCCCAAATCACTGGTTGTCTTTACCACTTCCTAGTCACGTCCTCCTTGCCAAAAAGTAGAGCAAAACTGCTTATGGTCTTAATGACTATTCAACCAAGGGTCACAGACCTCTCAAGGTCAAGAAGCCAAAGCCAAACTCACCATCTCGTCTACCACGATGACTTCCACTCTGTCCATCATGCACCAACCACACCCAACACATTTAGTCTGTCACCAAATTCTGCATCTTATTTTTCCAGAGGTTCTCTCATCATGATTGTTTCTTTGGAATTCACAGACCCAGTCTTAGTCAACCTTTCTTATCTCTTGTCTGGCTTGTTATAATAACCTTCCACCTGCCTTCCAGCTGAAAACCAGAAAGATTTCACCAAAGTGTAGATCGAGTCATGCCATTGTAGCATTTCTAGAATGAGGCCCCAGATCTTCAGCTTCCTTCTTTCCTTCATGCCCTGTATCCACCCTTTTAACAAATTCAAAAGACAAAATCGATTCTACCGTTTTGAATTACTGCCACCATCATTGCCTCCACCCAGGCCCAAGCTGCCATGGTCTCTTGCCTGGATCTTTGCAGTAGTCTCTTCTCCAGTCTCATATCATCTGCTCTTAGCCCATGCATGCTGTTCTCATCACAACACTCAGAGTGACACCTTTAAAACAAAAATCAGATCATGTAACTCCTACTTAAAACCCTCCAGTATTTTTCCTTCTCACTCAGAATAAAAGCGAAAACTCCATAAGATGGCCTAGAGAACCCTTTGTGACCAAGGCCCCCTCCTCTCTGCCTCCCGTCACCTTCTTAACCTCACCCTCCCTATAGACCTCCCTCTAGCTGACAGCCTCTGTATCTCAGAGGCACCAAACAAACCCCACGCTCAGTAGAATAGACGTGCATTCAACACTGGTTGCAATCTCCATTACATTGAGTAAGAGGAAGAAAGGAGCTTTTGAGGTCGTTTCTTACACTGTGAGTCTACAGAATCCAACACAGTCCTAGGCACACAAATTATAGGCTTCCAAAGCACCCACAGAATGTTTAATCCAGCATTTCCCACACTTGCCTGCTTATAATATGTTACCCAGCGACTTCTCAAAAATACAGATTTGTAGGATCCACCCAGACTGACCAAATCAGAATCTCTAGGAGATAATTGAGAAAACCTAGATCATTAACAAATACCGTGATAGAATCCTTTGACCAAGCGTGTTTGCAGAAACCCTGGATAAATCACTGCAACTACTGTAATGGCTTAGAACACATGTGAACTTTCATTCTGTCATCTCACTTAGTTTCCTTAGATGTTTTGATGGATAAATATGGGTTAAAAGTTTCCCTTCATGCTTAGTCACTCAGTCATGTCCGACTCTGTGACCCCATGGATTGTAACCTACCAGGCTCCTCTGTCCATGGGGATTCTCCAGGCAAGAATACTGGGGTGGGTTGCCGTTTCCTCCTCCTGGGGATCTTCCCAACCCAGGGATGAAACTCAGGTCTCCCGCATTGCAGGCGGATTCTTTACCATCTGAGCCTTTAGGCAAGCCCAAAAGTTTTCCTAACCACATGGAATTTTGGTTCCTTCCTTAAAAATTCTAGAGCCCTTGCTCTGGGCTGGTTGGAGCTAAAGTATAGAGGAGCAGAGAACCACAGGGTTTCCTTAATGCTTTCTTACAAATTCCTGAGTTAACTTTCAGAGACTTGTCTTCTGTTGGCCTCAGTTCACCCATCTGTAAAATGAATATGATGCCGCCTCCTCACAAGGGCATTGGAAGGTTTAATTATATTTTGAAATCCTTTGCATCTGTCAAAGAATGAAGACTCACAAGGTCTAATTACGAGCGATGCGTCAGTGTTCCTGGGTTATCATGCCGTTAATGTCAAGTCTGCATTTAAACTCAGAGAATAAAGAGCTCTTGGTTTTCATTTTAAATAACTCCTTTCTCTTCTTGCTTCCCATTGTGCACACAGCCCGACCGTGGAGTCCCTTTCAGGTCCAAGGTGCCTCAGTTGTAGAATTTCTCCATCATTTCTGGAATCTCTTGTAACTCAGCTAAAGTTCCAGCCCTCAGCCAACTGGGCTCCCATCTGCCCTCTGACACTGGGAAGTTCTTTCAGCTTTGGTTGGCTCTTTTGCAAAATGGAGCAATATTAATACCAAAGGGCTAGAAATGAGAATAAGAGAATAGGAACTGAATCAATGGTAACTATTTTTAAGGAGAATAAGAATATTAAGAGAACAAAAACTGAGAGTGATTCCCCAGTGGCTCAGCGTTAAAGAATCCACCTACAATGAAGGAGATGCAAGAGATACAGGTTTGATCCCTGGGTTGGGAAGATCCCCTGGAAAAGGAAATGTCAACCCACTCTAGTATTCTTGCCTAGAGAATCCCATGGACAGAGGAGCTTTGCAGACTACAGTCCATGAGACTGCAAAAAGAGTCAGACATTCCTGAGCAACTGCGCATGCAAGCAAAGATTGAGAAGTGTGAGGAAAACATTTACTGTCAAGCAAAAACTCACTACTGTATAATGTCTAGGTTCCCAGGGATGAGATCTGGGGGAGGAGAAGTTAGGTCAGTTGAAAGATTCTGAGCCAACTTTCCTTATATCAAGAAAACAAAATCCTTGAGTATAGCTGACAGGGCAGGGTTATCTAGCTCCTTGCTTGGATGACCAGTTGGGGCTAGAAGTGGTCAAGAATGTGGGGCTTCACTCTGCCATTCTGGTACTCGGGTCACCAGCACATGGATGTGTTTATGCTGAGATCTGTCTCCAGTGACAGGATGGCCAGGCTGAGGTTTATTAATATGATCACGCTGATGATTCATAATATTACTAAACAAAACATACTGTCATCTTGGAATCTCTTCACCTTCCTTCCCAAGATCCCTTCCAATTCCTGTTCCTGCTCTTTGAAGTGAAGTGAAAGTGTTAGTCCCTCAGTCATCTCTGACTCTTTGTGACCCTGTGGACTATAGCCTGCCAGGCTCCTCTGTCCTTGGGATTCTACAGGCAAGAATACTGGAATGGGTAGCTGTTCCCTTCTCCAGGAGATCTTACTGACCCAGGGATGGAACCCGGGTCTCTTGCATTGTGGGCAGATCCTTTACCATCTGAGCTACCAGGGAAGCCTATTTCCTACTCTTTGGACGTCCATTCTCTGCCCCAGACCCTCAGGGCTTGTGATTATCAGAATAGGACTCGATTTTCAGGAGTCAGTATTATGTGTCTCTTTTCAAGGTTCAATGCCCAGGTAGCTAATCTGAGCAATTTGCCAAGTTAAAGGCTGAATAGGGCTTCCCTGGTGGTTCAGACAGTAATGAATCTGCCTGCAATGCAGGAGACTCAGGTTCAATCTCTGGGTCAGGAAGATCCACTGGAGATGGGAATGGCAACCCACTCTAGAATTCTTGCCTGGAGAATTCCATGAACAGAGGAGACTGGTGGGCTTGCAAAGAGTTGAACATGACTGAGTAACTAACACACACACAATGGCCTAATAGAGAAAGATCTTCTATGGCCTTCTGTAGGTAATGTTATCCCTCTCAATGACTCTCCAACACAAATTTGCAGGCTGACTTGTAGACTTAGGGGTAAACGGAGGAGGGGCCATGTTGGGGATTGGCCATCTTTTTGCAACCCTATGATCACACCTCTTTGGAGCCAGCATGTTCCCCTTTTGCTTTAAGAGTGAGATGCTAGTATTAGTCAATGTTCTTCAGAGAAACAGAACTGATACAAGATGATTTGCAAGTGTAGTTGTTATAGTCTAGGGTCCAAATGTGCAGGGCAGCAGGCTATGCACTCTGGTAAGGCAGGGCTTAAGGCTGCAGTATTAGAATTCCTTCTAGCTATGCACTCTGGTAAGGCAGGGCTTTAGGCTGCAGTGTTAGAATTCCTTCTTCTTTGGAAAGCCTCAGTCTTCACTCTTAAGGCCTCCAGCTGACTGGATGGGGCTCACCCACATTATAGAGAGTGATCTGTCTTATTCAAAGTCCACTGTGATATTATGATTTATAATAAGAAATATATATTTGGTTTTTAACCCCCTTCCTGGCATGGGGTTCCTATAACCCTTGAGATTCCTGTAAGTGATGAGAGCAATAAAGGTACCTTTTGCTATGTTGAAGAAGTGGCTATTTAAATGCTGCCTAGCGATGAGAGCTTGTCACTGGAGGAAGCAACCATTGGATTAGAGGGTTGAAACTTTCAGTCCCACTCCCTGACTTCCCAGGTGGTTGAGTGGGTAAAGAATCCACCTGCATTGCAGGAGACACAAGAGACGTGGGTCCTATCCCTGGATCGGGAAGATCCCCTGAAGGAGGGCATGAAAACCCGCTCCAGTATTCCTGCCTGGAAAATCCCACAGGAGCCTGGAAGGTTACAGTCCAGAGGCTTGCTAAGAGTAGGACACGACTGAAGCAACTGAACACGCATGCACCGTGACTTCTGGTGGAGGGAGAAGGGTTAGAGATTGAGTTCAACTACCAGTGGCCAATGGTCTAATCAATCCTGCCTGTGTCATGAAGCCTCCTTAGAAACCCAAAAGGGCATGATTCTGAGAGCCTCTGGGTTGGTGAACTCATGGAGATTTGGGGAGCCCTTTGCCAGGGAACAGGGCGCACCAGGGGAGGGTATGGGAGCTCTCCACCCCTTCCCACCTCCCTGGTCTTCATCTCTTCTCCATCTGGCTGTTCTGGAATTATATCCTTCTATAATAAACCCATAATCTAGTAAGTAAAATGTTGCTCTGAGTTCTATGAGCTGCTCTAACAAATGTATTCAAGGAGAGGATTGTGGGAACTTCCAGTCTATACCCAGGTGATCAGAGGCACAGACAGCCATCTGGACTTGGCGTTGACCTCTGCTGGGAGGAGCAGTCTTGTGGGACTAAGCCCTTACCCTATGGGATCTGACTCTATCTCCAGGTAGATAATATCAGAATTGAGTTAAACTGTAGGACATTCGGCTGGTACCAGGGAATTGCTTGGTGGTGCTGGAAAACACACTGAAATTGGTGTCAGTTAAATCAATTCACATTGATTTAAATGTGAATCATGTTGAAAGAAAATATCTTTACTGCAAACATCTAGATAGGTCTTGGAGCCAACAAATGGAACCATACCCTAGTCAAGCTGACACAGTATTGCCCATCATAGTGCTCATTTCCATTCTTATGCCACCAGCCTGCAGGGGTGAAAACCAACAGCTTCCTCTTCTTCCTCTCAGTTTTCCAGACTCTTCTATTCAGGCAGAGTATGACTGCAAGAGCAAGCATACAAACAGACCAAGGAAGGCATGCAGGGCATTAGAGCCATTAGGCAAATCTACTGACTCCAAGTCATGCTTTTAAAACACCAGCAATTTTTTTTCATTCTCAAATTTGGCTAATTCAATGTCTGTTTCCATCCCCCATCTTCAGTCCTTTACACTTAGAACAAATTGTCTGAAAAGAACTGGAGAAATTGTGGTCCCTTCCTCCAGGGAACATCTAAAATAATGTTTTAAATGTGGCAAAGGATAAAAATTGGAATCCAGATGAAAAGCGGGCAGACTTTGGCACACAGTAAAAGTCCTGCTCCCTAAGCATCTTGCCCAACTCCTTGTTAGGTAACAGCACCACCCAGGCCAGAGAACAGTTCTCTTATCTTCTCAGGCCAGCTGGCTCATGGTGCTCTCCAGGCAATAGATCAGAGAGAATTATTTCCAGTTCTCAGCTTCCAACCAGCAACCCAAGGGCCTTCCTACCTCCCTGCTGCCGGCCTTGCTAATTCTGCTTATTCCACAGCCAGTTTCCAAGATGGGCAATGCTGAAATGATGGCTGGGGAGAGGGGAAGTGGGTGCTCATCCCCATTTTGCAGATGAAAATACGAAGCACAGTCATGAGTTACTCTTCAACCACAGGACCAGAAACAGCCTTCGTCATAGCCGGTCTCTTCCACTGATTAATGCCTCTGGTCAGGCTGCTGAACTAAGCCGGCTAGAAGGAAACTAAATTCAAGTTCCCTGCTATCCAGATTGCAACCAGCAGTAACTGCTGATTCGTTGGGTTCACAGGACTTGGCTACTTTCTGGCTGTTGGGATGAAAACGGTGATGATGAAAACAGTGATGATGACAATAATGAATAAGATGGTGCCACTCACCAAGCTGCTAATCTGTGGGGCACACACACTAAATCACTAACTCATCAAGCTAGGAACTTTAATCTGTTTCACAAATGAGGAAACTGAAGCTCTTGGTCACTCCCTAAACAAGAGTAGCAGACGTGGGTTCAGACTCTGACCGGCCTCTCTGCTCTCATAAGATCTCTGAAACCATTCCGGACGAGGTGGTTCCCTCAGGCACTCTGACTCAATTGCTTTAGTATCTCTGTGGGCAAACTGTACAAGTTCAGCCAGTAGGAAAATGAAGGTTGATTGACCTGATTTTGAATCTACCACATTAGAAATTTCTTTCACACAACCTTTAACTTCAGACTTGAGGGGTTTTCAAGCTAGAATGTGACATCATTATTGATACAGGTGAAGCATGCTATTACAGTCCAGCTTCATTTTACACAAAAAGTACCCAAACCTACAGAGGGGAGGGAGAAGTCAGAGTCTCACTGGAATGTATTCCCTGATTTGGAGTACAGAGAATGCTAAGACTGGGAAACTTCTGCAAACAAACAACAAACAAGGAAGGAATGACAGCAGCCAGAAAGCAAGCTCTAGTTGTCACAGGTCCTGTAGCTCCTAGTAAGTCTCAAAGCTGATCACCCCCCATCTTGTACCTTTTCCCAGTAAAAGACTTTTCTTAAGTCTCATTTATTGTAGGACTTTTTCTTGTGAAAACATCCATTTAGCTTCTGAGAGTTCTGATGGGAAAATAGATTTCCTTTTACTAAAGCAATTGCTTTAGACTTTTCTTTCCTGGAATGTATGTATTCTGTTAAGTGATAGATACGGAGATATCTTGGTGGGCTTGGAAATTAATTTCCTTTATGTTTCATGGCCTTGCAAACTGGTTCCCACTGTTGACTGTGCCTTATATATCATCCTCTCCAATTATGAACCCTGCTTGAGAAAAACTGGCTGGAGGAAATATAAAAGTAGATCAATCATAATATGTATACCTCCTGGGAAGAAACTCTGTCTGGTTTCCAGGTCCACGAATACAGTATTCAATGGACTTTTCTCTAATTTATCAAACGAACGTATTTTTTTCCTTCATGCATTCAACAAATATTTATTGTCTACTACGTATCAAACACTATTGAAGCAGCCAGAGACAGGAAGAATAAATCATCAGTTAAGAAGCCCTGTCTTCATGGAACTTACATTCTAGCAACATATACACACACACACACACACTTAAACATGCTCAGTTCAATTTAGAGGTAAATTGGTTATAGCCAAATGTTAAGACCTGTAGGGTTAAATTTGTTGTTTAGCAGATTTATTAATATTTGTTAGAATTCCATAGCCTTAATACTTTCAAGTAAATTTCTTTGGTGAAGTTTAACATACTTACAGAGAAGTATACAAATCATGAGTATATATCCAATGAATTTTCTCAAGAACACATTATGGAAATCATCCCAATAGCACCCCACTCTTTGTCTTGTCTGATAACCCCTCTTCCTAAAGATAGCCACCATCCTAACTTCTTTTTTTTTGGTTTTAAATTTATTTATTTTTAATTGAAGGATAATTGCTTTATAGTGCTCTGCTATGCTTAGTCATGTCTGACTCTTTGTGACCCCATGAACTGCAGCCCGCCAGGCTCCTCTGTCCATGGGATTCTCCAAGCAAGAATACTGGAGTGGGTTGCCATGTCCTCCTCCAGGAGATCTTCCCGACCCAGGGATTGAACCCAGGTGTCCTGCATTGCAGAAAGATTCTTTACCAGCTGAGCTACCAGGGAAGCCCCTTGCTTTACCTAATTGTGTTGATTTCTATCAAACATCAGCATGAATCAGCTATAGGTCTAACTTCTAATATCATATATTTGTTTGTTTGTTTTAGACTTTATATAAATTGAACCAGTCAGTGCTACTATTTTATGAATCTGGCTTATTTCATGATAGATTTTTTCTGAAAGTTCTCCCCATTGCTGTCTATAACAATAGTTCATTCATTTCTATTGCTATTTTATAGTATTTCATTGTAGGATAAACAATTTGTCATAATTTATTCATTCATTATACTGTTGGAATTCTTTCTAGTTTATTCTATTAATGATAATGCTGATATAAACGGTCTTATACATACCTTTTGGGGCATATGCTACTGCTGCTGCTGCTGCTGCTAAGTTGCTTCAGTCGTGTCCGACTCTGTGCAACCCCATAGACAGCAGCCCAACAGGCTCCCCTGTCCCTGGGATTCTCCAGGCAAGAACGCTGGAGTGGGTTGCCATTTCCTTCTCCAATGCATGAAAGTGAAAAGTGAAAGTGAAGTCGCTCAGTCGTGTTCAACCCTTAGGGACCCCATGGACTGCAGCCTTCCAGGCTCCTCTGTCCATGGGATTTTCCAGGCAAGAGTACTGGAGTGGGGTGCTATTGCCTTCTCCGTTTGGGGCATATACCTATGAATAAAAATCTAGAAGTGAAATTTCCATGTAGTAAGGCACACACAGGATCAGTTTTAGTAGATACTATTAAACACTTTTCCAGAATAGTTCTTTCCATGTGCCCTTCAATCCATAGTATATGCGTCCTGATTGCTATGCATACTCATCAGCACTCAGTATTTTGCATCTTTTTTAAACTTTTTATTTTATATTGCAGTAAAGCCAACTAAGAATTCTGTGATCATTTCAAGCGGACAACAAAAGAACTCAGCCATACATATACATGTATCCGTTCTCCCCCAAACTTGCCTCTCATCCAGGCTGCCACGTGACATTGAGCAGAGTTCCCTGTGCTATACAGGAGGACCTTGCTGGTTATCCATTTTAAATACAGCAGTTTGTACACGTTACATCTTTTTTTTTAGCCATTCTGGTCAGGTATATAAAGGATTTTAATGTGGTTAAAAATTAAATGTGTCTGGTGACTAGTGATGTTGAACATCTTTTTATTTGGAGCATTTGGAAATTACGTTTTCTAAGGCAAGTCTTTTGTCCAATTTTCTATTGTATTGTCTGATATTTTCTTGTTGAGTTGCAGGAATTTTTGTACATTCTGGATATGGCTCCTTTGTATGGTTGCAACTATCTTTTCTTGCCAAAGCTTGCATTTTCCTCTTTGAATATGTTTTTTGACTTAAAGAAATTCTTCATCTTAAAGTAGTCTAATTTTTTGATAATGTTTATAGTATATGCTTTTTATGTCCTCCTTAAAATTTTTTTTGCCTTACCACATGGTACTGAAGACATTTTTCTTCATTTTCCTCTAGATTTATGAAGAGACTTTATTATTTATAGCTATAATTTACCTGGAATCGATTTTTGTATATAATATTAATATGCTTCAAAATTCATTTTTTGGCACATGAATATTTTGTGTAGATGATTTTTGAGAAAAATTTAAAAGAAGCAGCTTAAAATATTAATATTTAATAACAAAAGGAAATCATTTATGTTGATTTTATTATGTGCAAATATTGCCTTGGACCACTTTACATGTCTCAGTTCATAATATCTAGATATGATTTGTATATTCCCATTTTACAAATGAACAAATTGAGGCTGAGAGAGGTCAAGCAATTTGCCTGAGGCCACACAGCTAATCAGTGGCAAAGCTAACACTTGAATTCAGGCTGTTGCCTGTCAATAGATCCTACGTTGTTTGCAGTCAATTGAAAAGTGGGGTTATACTGTCTAAATTTGGACATGCTATTTACACCGTGCAAAGTGTATGACTTTAGAGAAATCAAACCCTAGAAGAGCAATGTGGAGTTGAAGGATTCAAGCTGTGTTCTTCTTCCCACCACCCTCCCATTTTGGCCTAATCTTAGTGCCTCTTGCTTAAGTTTTAGGCAGGCAGAACTACTCCGGGAGCACTTTTCCTTTTTTTAATTTCAAAGAGTGCATCACTGCCTTAGTCTTCAGGACACCGGCCAAGCTAAAAATGAAGCATTTTTGTCCACGTTCTCACTATAGACCTCTCCCTCCCCGATGGCTGTGATTTAACCAACAGCAACAGTTTCCACCTCAACCCTCTTTGTTTCTGTGGCTGGAAGCCAGCCCTTTAAAATCAATTTCACTTGCCCTTGACTCCTGTGGCTAAATTTCTATTTGATTTCTTTTTCTCATTCTTTCTTTTATTTAAATCCTGGCTTCCATCCAAAATGGGAGAAGAAATGGGCTTTAACCTTGAAGATCGTTAGCTCCACCAGACTGTTAGGGTATCAGGGCCCTGCATGGTGACCTGGGACCTTCCCAAAGCCTGTCTGCAGTCACTGAGGCTGGTGTGAGCAAGCTATTCCATCTTGTGCATTCTGAGATACAGTCAATGCACAAACCGGGAAGGCGAGTGTAGCCGGCAGTCCACAAGCAATGACGAGCCTGCCTCAGAGGAAAGAGCAGCCAGGTTTGGGGCCACCACGCCGTAATACACAGCTCTAATTAGGTTCCCGATCCAGTGGCCCATATGACTAAATGGTTTATAAATAGAACCTCAGATGTAGAAAACAGAAGCACAAAGCCTAAGTCACGACTGACTGAGTTGGATTTAATTAAAAGTCATTTGAGGTGGTGAATGTAGAGGGGAGAGGGAGGACTCAGCTCAGGCACCTGGGGAGACAACTGTTAGACTAACTCAGAAGCAAAAACTTCAAAATGTGCTGCTGGAAAAATATCCCTATACTGAGTGGTGGGGGGATGGGAGAAGCCATTGCAAAGTTCCAGGAAATATCTGTATGCCAAGGGGAAATGTGAAACCCAGAACACATTTTTCATTAAGAATACTAAGAATTCTAAACTTTTTTTTGTGGGATCAAACGTTGGGAGGTGTTTCAGGGCCCTGTCATTTGTGCGGGCCTACCTTCTCTAAACCCCTCAAGGAAGGAAGGTCATTTGAAAAGATCACCATCCTGCTTTGAGTCAGCCTTTCAATGTTCCATGTGACCCTGAGAAAGTCATGATTGCTCTTTCTCTGACGGTACCAGCTTCTCAAGGACAAGGGGCATGCCTTGGTAAACATCATCTCTGGCTGTGGACACACAATCAAAAAAAGTAATGAAGAATGAAAGAATATCTAAGCTGCCTTTTGTTCTTAATACTCTGTGTTTCTACGGGCCTCCCACATGGCACAGTGGTAAAGAATCTATCTGCTAATGCAGGAGATGCAAAAGACATGGGTTCAATCCCTGGGCAGGGAGGATCCCCTAGAGAAGGAAATGGCAAAGCACTCCAGTATACTTGCCTGAAAAATCCCATGGACAGAGGACCCTCATGGGCTGCAAGTCCATGGGGTCACAAAGAGTTGGACACAATGCACACATTCTATGTTTCTACATTTAAAAATAGTTTACAGTAAGCATTATAGGAACAGGCTAAACATAGTCATATATTAACACTCAGGCGAATGGTTTGATTTGCCCTGGTGGGGAGGAGTATTTTAACATTGACATGGTTGAGAATTGCAGGTACATGGTGATAAAATATTTACTGACTTTATATTGATTTTGCTATAGTTTTATAATTATGTTGTGACAGTGCACCCACTTTCTGGCAGCTCCCAACTGCCCTGTGTTGCCCACACCCCCGAATCCAGCTTCCATCTTTTCTTATCAAAATCACAAACTTGAGTTGAGTTGTTTTCACAGTAGCTTTCCTCCAAAGAGTTAACTAGATGAGATAAGAGGAAGCCAATGAAATGATTTCTAGTGAGCTGGTAAGGCCCACTATGGGTATTCACTGAAAACAATCACAAACATATTAACAAAACACACACATACAAAGTGGCTCCTCCCCTGAGGGTTTAGTGGAAGAGATAAACTGTAAGATCTTTGGACGCTCACAGAACCAAAGTATGCTGTGGGCAGCAGCAGTAATGCTCGGTGAAACGGGAGTACATTAGATCTCAAATTTTAGGTTAAATAAAGTAATGCTCGCTCTGTCTTGGGTTTCCCCAGTGGCTCAGTGGCAAAGAATCTGCCTATCAATGCAGAAGAAGCCAGAGGCACAGAATTGATCCCTGGGTTGGGTAGGTCTCCTGGAGGAGGAAATGGAAACCCACTCCAGTATTCTTGCCAGGGAAATGCCATGGACAGAGGAGCCTGGCAGGCTACAGTCCATGGGGTCACAAAGAGTCAGACACAACTGTTGTGGGTGCTAGGAATGCAGACTCTAATGACCCAGCTCACACCCAGACACTTCCAGTCCCTCCACCACCAGCTACATGCCACACAGGGTTCTGAAGTCACCTTCAGATCAATCAGACATTTTTCAGAGAGAGCTCATATGAAGAGAAAAATTGAAGTCTTTGAGTTGACTCTGGATTTGCGCAGGATTCAGTGGTTGCATTTCCTCTATTGCCTTTCCCTACTCCCTGTCTCTGTTCCCCATCTCAGAAGGATGCTGCCAGAGACTAATAGCTCCCAACGCCCTCCACAGCCCATCTGGGGGCGACAGAGCCACAGTTGTGTGCTGAACAGTAGGCGGTTTTCTTTGCCTCCTGGTCACCACAGTCCTCTAGAATCCAGTGAGTCACTGTTCATCAAATACTTTTCTCCAGCTCCTCCCTGCCTCCATCTCAGAGAGGCCACCTACTTCTTTCAAAGGCGAAATTAGGTTAAATGCATTGGTTTCTGAATGATACATCTACTCTCTGAAGGACAGAAGTTCTGTGGCAGCAAGACTGATATGCCCAAAGCCATTGATTGACAGGAGGTTCTCTGGTGACATGATTGGATCCATGGTCATGAAGAGGCTTCCGCAAGCAAATATATTCTGCCTCACAGACACACAGACACACACACACACACACACACACACACACACTATTATTATGAAACTAATACATCTGGTGGCTCAGACAGTAAAAGCATCTGCCTACAATGTGGGAGACCCGGGTTCGATCCCTGGGTTGGGAAGATCCCCTGGAGAAGGAAATGGCAACCTACTCCAGTGTTCTTGCCTGAACAATCCCATGGACGGAGGAGCCTGGCAGGCTACAGTCCACGGGGTCGCAAAGAGCTGGAGACGACTGAGCAACTTCACTTCACTTCAATACATCTGTAGGCTTCTCCAGTAGCTCAGTGATAAAGAATCCCCCTGACAATGTAGGAGAAGCGGGTTCACTCCCTGGGTTGGGAAGATCCCTTGGAGAAGGAAATGGAAACCCACTCCAGTATTCTTGTGTGGAGAATCTCATGGACAGAGGAGCCTGGTGGGCTACTGTCCCTGGGGTCGCAAAAAGAGTCGGACTCAGTTTAGCGACTAAAGAGCAGCAAAACATTTGTACTGAGGGTGAGACATATCCCTTGCAGATCACTTCCACCTACGTGACTGCATTGGTATGCCTTGCACCTGAGGTACTCTGCTAGGCCCTGAGCCTTTGACAAGTTGCCTAGAGCAGTGAGACTAATGGCGTGAGCAAGCTGAGCTAGCTCAGAGAAGGAGGAATTCTGCCCAGGAACACTTGTTATGCTTCCCAGAAAGGTAATAGAGTCTTGAAGAAGTGCACGGCTATAGCGGGAATGCATTTACTGGCTTTCTTGACGAGCCTTTCACTACCTGCTGTCACTCTGTGGAGTCCCAAGCTAAAGGCATAGAAGATGCATGAGATTTCCTGACAGGATGAAATTGAGAGAAGGATTTTCCTTGAGCCCACCCACAGCCTCCGTGGGATGGGATGCAGAGGAAAAAGTCTCAAAAGCAACTTCATAATATATGAAGTATTGGCTTGGGCCAAGCTTTATGGAAATATGTTTCTTTACATTACAGGTTTGAGTGCTTCCTGAAAGAGACAGTCCAAGTTGTTCTGTATGGAATTCATGATATCAATTTTATGAACTATACCTCTATTTAAAAAAAAAAAATGTTCTTTCTGACTTACTTCACTCTCTATGACACTCTCCAGGTCCATCCATGTCCCTGCAAATGACACAATTTCATTCCATTTCTGGCTGAGTAATATTCCATTGTATATATGTACCACATCTTCTTCTTCTTTTTTTTTTTTACTTTATTTTGCTTTACAATACTGTATTGGTTTTGTCATACATTGACATGAATCAGCCACGGGTGTCCATGAGTTCCCAATCCTGAACCCCTCTCCCACCTCCCTCCCCATATCATCTCTCTGGATCATTGCTCTGCTGATGGACATTCACGTTGTTTCCATGCCTTGGCTATTGCAAATAGTGTTGTAATGAACATTGGAGTGCATGTATCTTTTGGAATTATGTTTTTCTCTGGGTATATGCCTAGGAGTGGGATTGCTGGGTCATATGGTAGTTCTATTTCCAGTTTTTGAAGGAACCTCCACACTGTTCTCCATAGTGGCTGTATCACTTTACATTCCCAGCTACAGTGTAAGAGACACAGACTTAGAGATCAAATGTATGGACACCAAGGGAGGAAGGAGGGGTGGGATCAACTAGGAGATAGGGGTTTACATATACAGAGTCACTATGTACAAAATAGATAACTGATGAGAACCCACTGCATAGCTCGGGGCAGAAAGAAAGTACAGTCTGTTTGTAGGACATACGTTGAAAAAATGAAAGTGTTAATTGCTCAGTCACATCTAACTCTTTGCGATCCCATGGATTATAGCTCGCCAGGTTCCTCTGTCCATGGGATTCTCCAGGCAAGAATATTGGAGTGGGTAGTCATTCCCTTTTCCAGGGGATCTTCCTGACCCAAGGATCAAACCCGGGTTTCCCCACATCTGAGCCACCAGGGAAGCCCCAGGACATATGTTAAGTTAATCTTAAAAACGCATTCCAATATACATTAGGTGCAGACAAATACTGTTTGATTCCTCTTATACAAGATACTTAGAATAGTCATATTTGGAGTCAGAAAGTACAGTGGTAGATGCTAGGAGTCAGGGTGTGGAGAACTGGGGAGGAGAAATGGGGAGTGAGTATTTAACAGAGACAGAGTTTCAGTTTAAGAAGGTGAAACATTCTTTGCTGCTGCTAAGTCACTTCAATCGTGTCTGACTCTTAGTGACCCCATGGACTGTAGCCCACCAGGCTCCTCCATCCATGGGATTTTCCAGGCAAGAGTACTGGAATAGGGTGCCGTTGCCTTCTCCGGAAACATTGTTTAAGAAGGTAAAATTGCACAGCAACATAAATGTACTTAATACAACTGAACTGTTCAGTTCAGTTCAGTTCAGTTCAGTCACTCAGTCGTGTCCAACTCTCCGCGACCCCATGAATTGCAGCACACCAGGCCTTCCTGTCCATCACCAACTCCCGGAGTTCACTCAGACGCACATTCATCGAGTCCGTGTTGCCATCCAGCCATCTCATCCTCTGTCGTCCCCTTCTCCTCCTGCCCCCAATCCCTCCCAGCATCAGAGTCTTTTCCAATGAGTCAACTCTTCGCATGAGGTGGCCAAAGTACTGGAGCTTCAGCTTTAGCATCATTCCTTCCAAAGAAATCCCAGGGCTGATCTCCAGAATGGACTGGTTGGATCTCCTTGCAGTCCAAGGGACTCTCAAGAGCCTTCTCCAACACCACAGTTCAAAAGCATCAATTCTTCGGCACTCAGCCTTCTTCACAGTCCGACTCTCACTTCCATACATGACTACTGGAAAAACCATAGCCTTGACTAGACGGACCTTAGTCGGCAAAGTAATGTCTCCGCTTTTGAATATGCTATCTAGGTTGGTCATAACTTTTCTTTCAAGGTGTAAGCATCTTTTAATTTCTTGGCTGCAGTCACCATCTGCAGTGATTTTGGAGCCCAAAAAGTAAAGTCTGGCCAGTTAAATAGGGTTAAAATAGCATGTTTTATAGTATGAGACTTTTACCACAATTTTAAAATGTTAAATTTTTTTGAGGTGAAATCCACACAAAATAGAATGAACCATTTAAAGTGAACACTTGGGTGGTATTAGCATATTCACCATGTGGTGCAGTCACCACCTCTACCTATTTCCAAAATGCGGTCATCCCCCAAAAGGAAACCCCATGCCCAGTAAACAGTTATGTCCTGATCTCCTGTCCTCCAAGCCCCAGGCAATGACCGAACTGTTTCCTGCTTCTATGGATTCACCTATTCTGAAATTTTGATATAAAGGGAATCACACCATATGTAACCTTTTGTGCCCGAGGTATTTCACTTAGCATAATGTGCTCAAGATCCATCCATACGATAGCCTATGTTCGTATTTCATTTCTTTTCATTTTTTTTAACTTTTTATTTTGTATTGGGGTACAGCCAATTGACCATATTATGCTAGTTTCAGGTAAATAGTGAAGGGACTCAGCCAGACATATGCATGCGCATATATCCATTCCTTTTTATGATTGACTAATATCCTCTTATATGTACATACCACCTTTTTTTAAATCCATTCATCCACTGAATTTAATTTGGGTTGTTTCCCAAATTTGGGGCTACTTTTGGCTACTGTGAATAGTGCTGCTATCAGTGTGCTTGAACCTGTATCTGTTTATCTGTTTTTAATTCTTTTAGGTATATACCTAGGAGTGAAATTGCTGGGTCATCTGATAAGTCTATGGTTAAATTTCTGAGGAAGCACCAAATTGCTTTCCACAGCAACTGTACCATTTTACATTCCTGGCAGCAATGAACAAGGATTCCAGTGTCTTCACATTCTCACTGACACTTGTTATTGTCTTGTTTTTTGATTTTAGCCATCCTAGTGAATGAAGGAAATAGCAACCCACTCCAGTATTCTTGCCTGGAGAATCCCAGGGACGGGGGAGCCTGGTGGGCTGCTGTCTACGTGGTCGCACAGAGTCGGACACGACTGAAGCGACTTAGCAGCAGCAGCAGCAGCAGTGAATGAAAAGTGGTATCTCTTTGTGGTTTTGATTTTAATATACCTAATGAGTAATGTTGAGCAGCTTATCACATGCTTACTGGCCATCTGGATCGCTTCTTTTCAGAAATGTCTATTATTCAAGTTCTTTGGCCGTTTAAAAAATTAGCTTATCTTCTTCCTGTTGAGTTGTAAAGTACTTTTTATATATTCTGCATATCTAGACCTTTATCAAATACATATTTGCAAATGTTTTCTCCCACATGTAGTTTGTCTCACTTTCTTGATAATGTCCTTTGATGTAAAAGTTTCCAGTTTTGGTGAAGTCTAATTTATTTATTTTTTCTCTTTTTCTGTGTGCTTTTGGTATCATATCTTAGAAAAAGTGAAAGTGAAAGTTGCTCAGTAGTGTGCAACTCTTCACAACCCCATGGACATAGTCCATGGAATTCTCCAGGCCAGAAATATTGGAGTGGGTAGCCATTCCCTTCTCCAGGGGATCTTCCCAACTCAGGTCTCCTGCATTGCAGGTGGATATTTTACCAGCTGCCACCAGCTAAATCCGAGGTCACAAAGATTCACACCTATTTTTTTTTAAAGAGTTTTAGCTCTTCTATCTAGGACATTGATCCATTGGAAGTTAACGTTTGCATATAACATGAGATAAGTGTTCGAACCCATTTTTTTTCCATGTAGGTGTTTGGCTGTCCCAGCACCATTTCTTAAGGAGACTATTTTTTCCTTGTTGAATGGTCTTGGCACCCTTGTCAAAATCAATCGGCCATGGATGTATTTTTCACTCTCTATTATTACACACTTCTATATTTATAGAACTTTCATGACAAACATTTCAGCTACAATCAGTTCCATTTTGTTTATTTCTCTTAGATACTAGATTTCTGAGGGATGTTCAAGCCATATAATTATGACTTTATATTTTTTCTCTCTCATTCATTTAAGCATTTCTTGACCTCTTTTCTGCTGGTGCTACCTAACAATCCAATAAGACTGGAAAACAATTTTGAGTAATTTTTAAATAATAAACTTGGCCCCTGTGATGACGTAGCACTTGCAGTGCAAACTCCCGGATGAACGGAGGTCCTCACACTTTCTTCCATTTGTCCCTCTGAGTTCCCTTGAAAACAATCAGAGCTCCTCTTCTGATGAAGTTTATTCTCAGAAATGTCACTTCTGTCACCCTCCTCTTAAATTGACTCTATACATGACATCTTGTGTCTTGCTCCACATTTGTCATTTTTTGGCCCAAGATCTCTGACTGATTATTCACTATTGACTCTTTGAGCCCACTGTTGCTCCTGGCAGAATTACCTCTGAGCCCCCAAAAGGCCAATTCCTGAACTTTTCCAATTGAAAAGGACAGGCGGTTATGTTTAATTTTGAAACCTCTGTGGAAAACTGAAGGGGGCAGACTCGAACAAATAAATTCATCTGATGCTGCTGCTGCTGCTGCTGAGTCGCTTCAGTCATGTCCAACTCTGTGCGACCCCAGAGACGGCAGCCCACCAGGCTCCCCTGTCCCTGGGATTCTCCAGGCAAGAACACTGGAGTGGGTTGCCATTTCCTTCTCCAATGCATGAAAGTGAAAAGTGAAAGTGAAGTCGCCCAGTCATGTCCGACTCCTAGCGACCCCATGGACTGCAGCCTACCAGGCTCCTCCATCCATGGGATTTTCCAGGCAAGAGTACTGGAGTGGAGTGCCATTGCCTTCTCCGAAACTCATATGAGCTTGCCACAAAACTCACTGAAAACTGTCATGGGAGGAAAGAAGAGGCATCTGACACCAAAAGACAAAGAGAGGTCCTTGGTGTTCCTATGACAGCATCAAGCTGTGACATCATGGGGATAGGAGGAACATTGAGTTATTAATCCCTTAAATCTCCTACAGGCCTGGTCCAGAGAAGAGCTCTCAGTTTGTTGCTGATCCAAAGAAGATAAGTTACTAATGTATGATGAGATACTGATGCTGAAATGTGCAACAGATCCTGTTTTCTGTAGGATGTTCAAGAGCATTGCAGTCAAAAAGCTTCTGGACGTCTTGACCACAAAGAAGCCTTGATTGGAAGGTTGTCTTTCATCTGAAGCCAAGTCCCTGCTGTGAGAGAAGAAGCACATCCATGCCATGTCGTCAGATGCTGGGACCGCAGTGAAGTCACCACTGTTCTCACATCCTTTCTATGGACAGTAGGGGAGGGACCCAGGTTCAGCACTGTGAGGACTGAGAGCAAGACTGCTCTCAAACGTTCCCTGGTGGCCTTGGGAAGAGGTTGATTCTTTTGCATCCCCTACGTTTTGTCTCTTGGAATTCATAGGGAAAATTATAGGAAAGAAACATTGTTAAATGTCACAGAGGAAGTCACAGAACACTTAAACTACTCTTTATAATAATCTAGATTCAAGTTAAGAAATACCAAGTTGCCGTACAGTATTTCTTCACCTCCCTTTACTATCGCCTCTTTTAGAAAATCATGCGTCCCCGTTGCCTCTTTCTCCTCACCCAAACCTGCGTTCTTAGGGCTTTCATCCTGGCTCCATCTTCTCTTGAGTCACCTTAAACTTCCTTCTGCACTTGCCTCTGCTCATCCCTTTCTGAAACACTTGCTTCTTCTGAGTTCCAAGGCATCCATCTCTCCTGCTTCTATTACTTCTTTCATTTATCTTTCTCGCTTCTTCATTAAGTTCTTGCCTTTTGATGCTGAAGGTATGTTTTCTCCAAAGTTCCGAGCTTCCTGTTCTCCTCTTCTCACCGTCTGTATTCTCTCAGGATGACTGCGTCTCAACCAGTGGCTTCTATTATCACCTATATTCTGATGTCCTTCAACTCTGTAGTTACCACCTGTCTCCCACACTCCAGGCACATTTCCAGCTGCCTTCTGGACACCACCAAGGAATATCTTATAAGATGATCATACTAAGGATGTCTGAAAGTGAAAGTAGCTCAGTTGTGTCCAACTCTTGTGACCCCATGGACTATACAGTCCATGGAATTCTCCAGGCCAGAATACTCAAATGGGTGGCCTTTCCCTTCTCCAGGGGATTTTCCCAACCCAGGGATCGAACCCAGGTTTCCCGCATTGCAAGTGGATTCTTTACCAGCTGAACCACATGACATTTATAGAAAGCTTTGTAATTCTCTGAATTTTACCTTGGTTAAAAGTAGTCAATTATATTATCACCTTCTCTAAGTTTCTACATTTTGTTTATGGCACTTCCAAAATATCTTCCTTATTTATCTTGACTGTCATTGCCCCATTTAAAACCACAAGTCCACAGTATTCCAACCAATAGCCCTTAAACCCTGTGAGGTCCAGAATTTTTGTCCATTCTGTTCACTATTTCAGTGCTTAGCATAGTACCTGGCAGATTGCAGGCCATTGATAAGTATTTGCTTAATTAGCAAAACCATTATTTTCCTAGATTCTCTCCCATTAATTCATTCTACACAGCCATCAGAAGTAACCAACAAAGACACAATCATAACATTAATTGTCCAGAAACTTTTCGTGGTCACCTTCTATTTGCTCCAGAAAGAAAGTCACTGTGTCTAATTGAACCACTCAGGACCTCTCACGGCATGACCCTCATGTACTTCTGAGAACTCATTTCACACTACTATCTGCCAGGACCCTACTCATTGCAGAGGTTACACTGTCTCCATGCCTTCAGTGTACTATGTAAATTTCCATCTCTTTTCTTTTATTCTGTCTATTCTTTCTGCCAAAAATACCTTCTCTCCTTTGTATCTGGGCTGGGATGGTCCTTTAAGTAGTCAAATTTGGCGGGGGGTGGGAGGGGTAAAAATTAAAAAATAGGCAAATAAAGGTAATATAACATGGGGTGCAATTAAAGGTTAGGAAAAGACCAAAAGGCTGCCTTTTAGAATCTCTTTCTTTAAAATGACCCTTCAGCGTCCTGCATTTTTAGAACCCAAAGTTCCCTCACAACTACCTCCACCAAAACTACAGCAGAAACAAAGGGAAAGCAGAATAGAGTGACTCACAGCTCACTCCAAGTTTTCCGAGACCAAGGAGAAAAGTGAGGGAAGGCCAGCCTGAGAGTGTTGGAGGTCAAGACTCCAGGGGATGAAGGGACTTAAAGAAAGAAAGTAGGTTTAGGGCCAGAGCCAGGAGGGGGAAGAGAGAGTCTAATGGTTACTCTCTGGAGTCTGGAAGGGAGAGAAGGTCCACAGCTGGTCTGCTGGTGGAGGCAGCGGGATGGTGGGGCAAGGAGGCCCTGGATTAGAGCTCGAGAGACCTGAATGGTGCCTGAGAATCTCCCCGCCAGCCTCCTACTTGTCTCCTGCCCTGTACAGTGCCACTCCTCTACTGAGAACTGAGAGCAAAGCTCTTCACCTTTTCTGGAGAGTGTGTGTGTGTGTGTGTGTGTGTGTGTGTGTGTGTACGCACAAGCACCGTGGACCATGGACTATCTAAAGGATTGAGAACAGACACCCCCCTCTCCAACCCCAAACCAAGAGAACTCCAGAGAGCAAAGCAGGGGGCTTCACCCAACCAGCTCACCAGAAGAACCGCTTTCACTGACTGCCTCTGGGAGCCCGAACCCCGACCACCAGAGAAACAAAGGCTGGTGACTCAGTTACACGCCTATCAATTTCCTTCTCACACTCCATCAGGCGTTGCCTCCCCAGCCAGAACTGACAGCCTGTCCTCTGGCTTCCACCAGCTTTTACAGGTCCATCTGTTCCGCTCAACTAGATCCTAACTCCTCAAGATCCCGAGTTCTCCAGGAGCTGCCTTGGCATCCTTCAGATCTTCACTGGGACTCTTGAGCCTTGTGGCCAATCAGTAAATACTATCAACTTGCTTTTTACAGACACTGTCGCCAAGGCCCAAAGCAGCTAGATGGCTTTGCCTGTGCTTCCAAGCTTGTCAGTGACTAAGCCAGGATTGGACAGCAGTTTTTCTTTCAGAGGGAAAACTCACTGCTTTCAGTCTAAGATTTTCAGTTTTTTGCATATATTTGCTTAAAATAAAACCAGAGAATGTGCACAGAGTTTATTTTCTTCAACCATATTATAGCCTAAACTAGTTTCAAATCAGCATCATCCAGTGACAACTACAGGCACAGGCTTCTAAATCAGAGATCTTCTTGATTAGAAGCTGGATGCAAGCGCCTTTATCTCCAGAGCTCACTTCTCTCATCCATGACAAAAGGATATTGGTACCCACAGCCCAAGGATGCTGCAGAATTAAATAAGATTGAGGGAGTTAGAACAGTTAGCTATTCCTCAAGCCTATCATTTGGGGATGGACTTCTCTGGTGGCTCAGAAACTGCCTGAAACATGGTAGACCTGGGTTCAATCCCTGGGTTGGGAAGATCCCCTGGAGGAGGGCATGGCAACCCATTCCTCTATTTTCTGGAGAATCCCCATGGATGGAAGAGTCTGTTGGGCTACACTCCATAGGGTCACAAAGAGTTTGCCACAACTGAGCAACTAAGCACACACATACATCATTTGGGTAACAATGATAGCAGCTACTTGTTGGCTCTATCTAGGTTTTTGTTAAAAAACAATATTAAAATTTATTCAAAATGAGAAATCACAACAAATTATAAAATATAACCTTAAACATCACAAAAATCAGGAAAAATAACATAATATTGATATTAACTTCCTGATAAAACTTTGTAACACTTTTTATTTTACATATTTCGCTCACATGCTTCAAATTTTATTTTTATTGTGGTAAAATATATATAATGTAAAATTCACCATTTTAACTATTTTAAGTGTACAATTTAAGGACATTAATTATATTCAAAATATACAATCATCACCACTGTCTATTTCTACAACTTGGTATGGACCACATATGCTCATGGACATTTTGGACAGGACCAAATATCCAGGACCTTTGGGCGTGGACCAAATGTCCTGCAAGCCTTGTCTTCCTGTACACTCATGACTATTTTTCAGATCATCTCCAAACTGAGACCTGAAAAGCTCTAGCTAATTTTGCTTTAGACTTTTCATGAGTGACACTCGGATCTATTGAGTGTAAATTAAAGACTTGCATTTCTTTCCTTGCAAAGTATCTGCCTATTTCCTTGTTCAACTTCTCTAAACTATTTGTATTGTATCACTGATTCACAAGGATTTATATGCATGGTATTTGTATTATATTGTTTTCCTCATCTGTGGAGTATTGGTGATCATTCTATTAGTTAGAAAGATGACAGCTGTTTTGGGACTTGTCTTCTGCGAGTGCCAAAGAACCCTGGATGGTAAGAATGCTGCCAGCACCCTGCAAGAGTAAGAAATGTAGCTGTAAGCAAAGGATGAGCTTCAGAGAATGCTGCCTGGGAGCCCCAGAACTCTGCACGCTGGTTGCCTTGTCTCCCCTCACTATCTCTTCTCAGCCGGGAGGCCTGGAGAATTCCCTCTACTCTGCATCTCAGCTCGCTTCTCCATCTTACCTCTGCCTGGGTTTGACTCCCATTAACTACAGAACTTAGGAGACTCACTGACTACAGAAGGCCCAGGGTCATGGAGGCAAAGCTGGGATAATGAGGATTCAATACATTTGACTTTTAAGACAAAGTCTGTAGCGAAATGCACTATTTTCTTAATATCTGTTTTTAATGCAAATTACAGATCATTCTGTTCTACATAGTGACCAAATCCGATCTGTTCTTCCATAAACATCTATTTGTGATTCTCGAGTATTTAATAACACAACACCTTGTTCTGGACTGAAAGCCACTGCATTAGCCTCCAGAGAACTACTGAGAATTGGTGGCTGGCTTGCACTTCAGGCTGGACACCTGTACGACTGATCGTGGAACCATGTAACTATCAGGCTGCAAAAATCCAACCTGTCTCTATTTTGCTTCAGGGATATCTTACCCTTTCTCCTGAGAGAAGTGGGTGGTCATTTAGCCAATACTTGTAGGCTAAATGGCTGCAGAATGTTTACCTCATCTAAGATGTGCTCAGCATTTCGTTTCTCATCAAACCCTCAGCTGGGCACGTGTCTGCCCAGCCCCAAACCCTTCTTTCTTGAATTCAATGTGTAGAACCTATACATGAGAGCCTCTAGAAACTTTAAAAATTTTCAGTGTTTCCCAGTGGGAAATAATTAGTAATCTTCATGACTTCTGTGCCTTTTCTTATATGTAGCAGAGAAGAGATGTTCACATGCCCTAAACAACCAGACAGGATAATCATTGATTTTGTGTCTATGAGCCTGATTCACACTCATCATGTTCCTCTTGTACCATTGTTTCAAGTTCACAATCCTATGATTGTATGTCCTCATTGGGAGGGGGGAGGGGGGAGTTTCTTTTAAAAAAATTTTTAATTATAGAGGTATTAAAAAAGTACACAATAAAATGCACAGCTTTTAAATGTAGTTTTGTCATTAAACCCAAATTTGTGTACCTGGTGCATAGTGAGGCCAAACAGACTGAAATGTCAGAGTTTGCGGCAGAAAATGGTTTATTGCAAAGACCAAGCAGGGAGAATACGTGGCTCACGCTCAAAAGACTCAAACTTTCCAGTAGGTTTCAGGGAAGATTTTATAAGGAAAATCTGGGAGGAGGGCTTCAGAGTGTGTAAAGTTCCTCTGATTGGTTGGTGGTGAGGTAGCAAGCTAATATTCCTGGAATCTCAGTCATCAGCTTTCAGCCTGAAATAAACTACTTCCAGAAGCAGAATTGGAGAATTTCAAAAGATAACAAGAGAAGATATAAAGAATAGGTGTGGTTGGATGTGATGTGTGGGAAAAAAAAGAGTAAAGAAGAATCCAAGACTTCTGGCTTAGACACTTCTGGGGAAAATTGCAGGACGATGGATTGAGTATTGAGCATAGATAGAAAATAGATTTGAATAATTCATCATGAATTTAATTTGGACTAAATTGAGTTTGAGCTGGCTGTGGATATCCACCTGAAGATGACTACAGATAATTAGATACTTATGTCTGGAACTCAGGAGAGCCCTCCAAGCTTGAACTATGATATATTTGAGAGTCACAGCACACTGATGGAGAAGGCAATGGCACCCCACTCCAGTACTCTTGCCTGGAAAATCCCATGGATGGAGGAGCTTGGTAGGCTGCAGTCCATGGGGTCGCTAAGAGTTGGACACGACTGAGCGACTTCACTTTCACTTTTCACTTTCATGCATTGGAGAAGGAAATGGCAACCCACTCCAGTGTTCTTGCCTGGAGAATCCCAGGGACAGGGAAGCCTGGTGGGCTGCTGTCTATGGGGCCGCACAGAGTCGGACGCGACTGAAGCGACTTAGCAGCAGTAGCAGCAGCACACTGGTGGTCATTGGAGTATGGGGGAACTTTGGTGTCTAGGGTATTGAGGATGAGACTGAGAAATGCTGACATTTTAAGGGATTGACAAAGAAAGATGAACCAGCAAGAGGGATTGTGATGTAGCAGCTCATGAGGTAGGAAGAAAGCCAAAAGAACACAGTGCCAGGAAAATGGGAAGCTGTGGAGGCTGAAACACACGACCACTTGCAGAGTAGGTCACTGATGTTAAGTCATGATGAAAAGTCAGGTGAGATGAAGCCCGTTGAGGCCATTGCAATGAGCACAGAGGAAGCCACCCATTGTTCTTAATGAGAACAGTTTCAGTGATATGATGAGAAAGGCACCCAGGTTGCACCAAGTTGAGCCAAGAGGAGACAGCAACGCAGAGAGCTGACGGAGGCTGTGAGGTAGAAAAGTGCAAGGGCAAAGCTGATGTGGGTGTGAGGTCATGGGAAGCTTGTGTTGTTGCACTTGTTTCTTGAGCTGGGAGAGCAGTGAACTTGTTTACATGATGATTGGAAAGAGTTGGTATGGATGAAGCAATTGTAGCTATTGAAAATAGAAAAGGTGCCTGTGTTTCTCAAGAGACAGGAATGGTTGTATGTCAAAAACAGCTGTGGAAGGAGTAGCCACATGGAAGAGGAACAGAACTTCTGAAACAGTGGGGGCAGGATGCCCATTATGGATTAACTTGCATCTCCTTAAAATTCTTATGTTGGAGTCCTAACCCTCCCCAGTACTTCAGAATGTGACATAATTTGGAAATAGTGATTGTTGCAAATGTAATTAGTTAAGATGAGGTCTCACTGGAGTACAGTGGGCACCTAATCCAATATGTCTGGCGTCCTTGTAAAAAAGGTGGATTTGGACACAGACACGCACGTACAAAGAGTGCAACATATGAAGATGGAGCCAGGGGTCAAGGTGGTGTAGCAGAGGCCGTCAAAGATTGCCAGCAAACCACCAGGAGTCAGGAGTGAAGCCTGGACCAGATCCTTCACTAGCAACTTCAGAAAGAACCAACCCTTGATCGTGAACTTTGGGCCTCCAGCACTGCAAGATAATACATTTCTGTTGTCAAAGTCACTCAGTTTGAGGTGTTTTGTTATCACAGCCCTAACTGACTAATAGGGTACAAGTGGCAGTAAATTTGCACGTGGCAGGCAAGATATCAAGGGAGTTCTGACATGATGGTTGTTACTTTTTACTATGAACTTGGACCCAATGTCATCTCTGGGGCATCTGTCAGGAGGTGCATGGGGTGCTTGGAGATAAGTAGAGAAACCTTGGAGTAGCCATTCTGAACAAAGAAAGATAGCAGTTTAAAAGAAAAAAACTGAGAAGCCTGCTGGATGGTACTGAGACCCCCAACTGAGTTTGGATCTCAGTAATTTACAATTAAAAAAAAAAAAAATTAGTCCCTTCCAGTGGCACGCCACTGCCCAGTGCAATTATTTTGAGAATATATTTTCCACCAGTGAAGTCACAGCCCACTATCTTTCTCTGCTCTGCCTGCCTTTTCTTAAGCCCCTGTCCTTAGTGAAGGTACAAAGTAATAAAACTATTTTATTCATAGGAAAGGTCATTAAAATTGCTCATCACTCTGTTTGCCCATGTGCTTCTCACAGTCTTCCACCACCAAGAACTAATCCCCGGGGTTTAGCTTATAAAATCCATGACTAAAAAATGTTTTTGTCTTTCATCATCAGCTTTCTCATAGATCTGGTGTCTCTGAGCTGTACTCTGGAGCTGAAATGTCTCCTCAAGGCATTTTTCTTCACTCTTAAGTTCAAGAATGTCTTAAGAGGCTTGTTTTCTCTTCCCATGAATATGAATCAGGGCTCAGCAGGGTCTGTAACTAACCAGTCCCGTGGAAGTGCAGTAACATGGTCGCTATAGGAAAAGCTTCCATGGAAAACTTGGAATGCATGGTTTTTTTATTCCCCACGCGCAGCATCAATTTCTTCGGGTAAAATACGGCAACTCATGTGAATCGCATGAAACTCATGTGAAATGAGTTTGAAAGTCCCAACAGAGAAAATGGGACTTTGGTTTTTATGAAAGTTGCATTATTCCTGCTGCTAAGTAAGCCAGTTTTATTTTAGATCCCATCCTCTGAGTAAGCAGCAAAGTTCAAAGCCTGCCAGAAAAAGGTGATGCATTTCTTAGAGATATTGCAAGAGAATTGCAACAGCTGGCAATACTCATTAGGGACACAGAGAAGGCTGGAGCTGGGGACACCTCCAGAAGGAAAAAGAGCTGGAGAAGTGGGCAGAGCAGGAAAGAGGTAGCATTTGGGCTGACAGTTTGTGCTGGCTGAGACAACATCCCATGAGTACCTTCCCCTCACTGAAGGAGTCAATGTCTCAGGTTCTGACGGGCTGGTCTGGCTGCCAAAGCTCCAAGAGTTCTTTAAGGAGGAAGCCATCATTAGATGGTACTTGGTGATAGATTTGAAGTCTAACTCTAGCCCCAGGGAAAGTAGGTCCAAGCCCGGGTCAGGTCTTACCTCCTACTGCTGTATGTAAAATGTTTTCTTTTAGGGGCAGAAGGTGACATGATATTCTTTTTTACGTGTTTTTTATTGAAGTATAGTTGATTTACAATATTATATTAGTTTCAGGTGTATCACATAGTGATTCAATGTCTTTATAGATTATACACCATTTGAAGTTATTACAAAATAATGGCTATATTCTTGATTCATTCTTCACCAGTGACCCTGTGTGCTTATTCATAGGATGCAAACTCTACCCATCCCATCTTATTCACACCACTTTCTCTATACTCTAGTTTGACCGTAATAATGAAATCTCAGAGCACACATATCATAGAATCATAGAATCGCAGAATAATAAAGTTTCAGCATAATTTAGAGGTAATCTAGCCAACAGCCTCCCATCTCTCTCTCCCTCCATTTATGTTATCACCAACATGATCATCATCACTGTTTTATAGGAAAGAAAATAAAAACTGAAGTCCAGTTTAAGTAATTTGATTACATGCTATATTACTGGCAAAACAAGTATTAATCTGAATATTTTGCCTTTGTATTCACAGATCTTCCCACCGCATCACTCAAATGGGTTCAGAGCATAGAGATCAGATGGTCAAAATGAAAGATCCACTGGAGAAGACTCAGTAAACACTGATTTCATGGAAACAGCTCTGATCTGCATGCTAAGAAGGATTTAAAAAAAATAAAAGATTCATCATGGTCTCTTCTTATCTAATCAGTTCCTGTGCTGTGCTCTGCTCAGTTGCTAGGTTGTGTCCAACTCTTTTGTGACCCCACGGACTGTAACCCACCAGGCGCCTCTGTTCATGGGATTTCCCAGGCAAGGACACTGGAGTGGGTTGCCATTTCCTCCTCCAGGGGATCTTCTCGACCAGGGATCAAACCCACATCTCCTGCACTGGCAGGGGGATTCTTTATCACTGAGCCACCAATCCGTTCCTATTAACAAGTATTTCAGTCAGTTCAGTTGCTCAGTCATGCCTAACTCTTTGCAACCCCATGGACTGCAGCATGCGGTATTTACCAAGTACTTAATAATATGGATTTCATTTTATCTATACTTCATAATCGGAGAAGGCAATGGCACCCCACTCCAGTACTCTTGCCTGGAAAATCCCATGGACGGAGGAGCCTGGTGGGCTGCAGTCCATTTATTTCAAACCTTTTCCCACATTGAATTTCATTTAATTCTTACAGCAAACCTGTGAGACAGAGAGAAAGAACAATCCAGTGGTATGGGGTATCAGTAGCTCCACTTTAGAGATGAGGAAAGTGAAGATCCAGAGAAAAGTGATAGACCCACGTTCACAAGGCTCATAATTATTAGAAGTGAGATTGGATCCCTGCATTTTAGCACCTTCACTACTTTAGTGACTGGTTCAATATTTTCTCCCTATTCAACAAACACTTATTAAACTCCCACTGTCTCTCAGGAACTATACCAGAGCCTAGTGCATTTGAGATCTCACCAGAAAATGTCTGATTTCAAGGACTTGGAAGCCTGGTAGGAAATTAGGTTAATAAACAACTGAATTATGTTCAGCGAAAAGAAAATTATTAACTTGTGTCCACCAAAGAAGTCATTTAACTATTCTGAGCCTCTCTTTCTTCATCAGGAATAATAATGCCCTTGCTGTGTTCTGTGGAGTATATGTAATGCTCTTTAAAGTTTCATTTATATACACACAAGACTATAAAGGAGCTCAGAGAGCAGGCATAAGATGCTGACATATGGGGGTGGGGAGTGAAAGTTCTAGGCAAAATTGCTCTAACAAAAACAGATATTTGTTTCACTGAACTTAGGAAAACCAACTTCCTACTGATTCACACAATGCCCTCTAAGGCCCTGTGATCTTTGGGGTAGGGACCGAAACTAGCAGGATGCCCACTCCTCGTATAATAGATCTTGGAGAGATCTATTCTAATTTGAAATTGGTCCACATGCTGAATGAATAAGCATAAATTGCTTACTTTCTCTGATTCTGGGCCCCTGAGGGGTAGAATATCATAATTATCCCCATAAATAATATAGCATTATAAGTCAATAATGGGAAGGCATCTTCCTGGCAGCTAGACTGTAATCGCCTGAATTCAGACCTTGAGTTTGCCAAGGTGCTTGTTACTGCAGGGTTGCTATCGGCTTATTATATTCTTTTGGTCTTGAAAATGGCTGTCTCGGCAGCTGAGTTCATTAGGTAAACAGCTGGGGTAATTGATAGTGTGAATACCATTTCATTTCCTGCTGCTCTGAAAGAATTTGCTCTGAGGTGGAAGAAAATGACCGGTTCTGCTGCCGTGAGTTCTGGCCAGTTTTGCTTGAGAAGCCTGCTGCAGGCTGAGCGTCTGCAAATTGTCTTCTTTCCTGTAAGAGCAAAGACCATGGGAGGGACCTATTGACTTGGTTTTCTCTCTTTCTCATGGCAGGGCTGGAGTTCCAAGTTCAGCTCTCATTCGGCTATGAAGATTTTTACAGAGAGCTCCCAGTCCTCACTGGAAAGCCTTGGCAATGCCAGAAGGATGGTGGGGATGACAAGGAAGGATAAAGATGAGCCTTTTCTCTGCTGTCAGCCCCAGGCCTGAGATTTCCAAATGCCAGCGGAAGGGTGTGACCTGGTTTTGTGAGGGTTAAAACAGGGGATGATGCTCTAGGAGGGGAAAAATAAAAGGGGGGAGGGGGGGATATGCAAGTCTATTTTGTGGGCAGAAATATTTTTCCACAAGTTTTGATGTTCAGTCATTAAGTCATGCCTGACTCTTTACAACTTCATGAACTGCAGAACGCCAAGCTTCCCTATCCTTCACTACCTTCCTGAGTTTACTCAAACTCATGTTCACCAAGTCGGCAATGTCATCCAACCATCCTATCCTCTTTTGCCTCTTTTTCCTCTTGCCCTCAATCTTTCCCAGCATCAGGATCTTTTCCAAAATTTAATTGGTAAATTTAAAGCTATTCCAATAAAAATCCCAGAAGAACTTAGTTTAACAAAATACTCCTACAGAGTATCCAAAAGAATGGTACAGTAATAGTCAAATTTTACATAATCAGAATAATAAGAGGTGGCTTGCACTTGCAGAAAATAAAATACACTACCAGTTCAGTTCAGTCGCTCAGTCGTGTCTGACTATTTGCGACCCCATGAATCACAGCACGCCAGGCCTCCCTGTCCATCACCAACTCCCGGAGTCCACTCAAACTCACGTCCATCGAGTCGGTGATGCCATCCAGCCATCTCATCCTCTGTTGTCCCCTTCTCCTCCTGCCCCTAATCCCTCCCAGCATCAAAGTCTTTTCCAATGAGTCAACTCTTGGCATGAGGTGGCCAAAGTACTGGACTTTCAGCTTTAGCATCATTCCTTCCAAAGAACACCCCTGGCTGATCTCCTTTAGAACGGACAGGTTGGATCTCCTTGCAGTCGAAGGGATTCTCAGGAGTCTTCTCCAACACCACAGTTCAAAAGCATCAATTCTTCGGCACTCAGCTTTCTTCACAGTCCAAATCTCACATCCATACATGACCACAGGAAAAACCATAGCCTTGACTAGATGGACCTTAGTTGGCAAAGTAATGTCTCTGCTTTTGAATATACTATCTAGGTTGGTCATAACTTTTCTTCCAAGGAGTAAGCGTCTTTTAATTTCATGGCTGCAGTCACCATCTGCAGTGATTTTGGAGCCCCCCAAAATAAAGTTTTTACACTGTTTCCACTGTTTCCCCATCTATTTCCCATGAAGTGATGGGACCAGATGCCATGATCTTCGTTTTCTGAATGTTGAGCTTTAAGCCAACTCTTTCACTCTCCTCTTTCACTTTCATCAAGAGCCTTTTGAGTTCCTCTTCACTTTCTGCTATAAGGGTGGTGTCATCTGCATATCTGAGGTTATTGATATTTCTCCTGGAAATCTTGATTCCACCTTGTGCTTCTTCCAGTCCAGCATTTCTCATGATGTATTCTGCATAGAAGTTAATTAAGCAGGGTCACAATATACAGCCTTGACATACTCCTTTTCCTCTTTGGAACCAGTCTGTTGTTCCATGTCCAGTTCTAACTGTTGCTTCCTGACCTGCATACAGATTTCTCAAGAGGCAGGTCAGGTGGTCTGCTATTCCCATCTCTTTCAGAATTTTCCACAGTTGATTGAGATCCACACAGTCAAAGGCTTTGGCATAGTCAATAAAGCAGAAATAGATATTTTTCTGGAACTCTCTTGCTTTTTTGATGATCCAGCGGAGGTTGGCAATTTGATCTCTGGTTCCTCTGCCTTTTCTAAAACCAGCTTGAACATCTGCAAGTTCACAGTTCACATATTGCTGAAGCCTGGCTTGGAGAATTTTGAGCATTACTTTATTAGCATGTGAGATGAGTGCAATTGTGCGGTAGTTTAAGCATTCTTTGGCATTGCCTTTCTTTTGGGAATGAAAACTGACCTTTTCCAGTCCTGTGGCCACCGCTGAGTTTTCCAAACTTGCTGGCATATTGAGTGCAGCACTTTCACAGCATCATCTTTCAGGATTTGAAAGAGCTCCACTGGAATTCCGTCACCTCCACTAGCTTTGTTCGTAGTGATGCTTTCTAAGGCCCACTTGACTTCACATTCCAGGATGTCTGGCTCTAGGTGAGTGACCATACCATCGTGATTATCTTGGTCATGAAGATTTTTTTTGTACAGTTCCTCTGTGTATTCTTGCCACCTCTTCTTAATATCTTCTGCTTCTGTTACGTCCATACCATTTCTGTTCTTTATCAAGCCCATCTTTGCATGAAATGTTCCCTTGATATCTCTAATTTTCTTGAAGAGATCTCTAGTCTTTCCCATTCTGTTCTTTTCCTCTATTTCTTTGCATTGATTGCTGAAGAAGACTTATCTCTTCTTGCTATTCTTTGGAACTCTGCATTCAGATGCTTATATCTTGCCTTTTCTCCTTGGCTTTTTGCTTCTCTTCTTTTCACAGCTATTTGTAAGGCCTCCTCAGACCGTCATTTTGCTTTTTTGCATTTCTTTTCCATGGGGATGGTCTTGATCCCTGTCTCCTGTACAATGTCACAAACCTCCGTCCATAGTTCATCAGGCACTCTATCTATCAGATCTAGGCCCTTATATCAACGTCTCACTTCCACTGTATAATCATAGGGGATTTAATTTAGGTCATACCTGAACGGTCTAGTGGTTTTCCCTACTTTCTTCAATCAGTCTGAATTTGGCAATAAGGAGTTCATGATCTGAGCCACAGTCAGCTCCCAGTCTTGTTTTTGTTGACTGTATAGAGCTTCTCCATCTTTAGCTGCAAAGAATATAATCAATCTGATTTTGGTGTTGACCATCTGGTGATGTCCATGTGTAGAGTCTTCTCTTGTGTTGTTGGAAGAGGGTGTTTGCTATAACCAGTGCATTCCCTTGGCAAAACTCTATTAGCCTTTGCCCTACTTTATTCCATATTCCAAAGCCAAATTTGCCTGTTACTCCAGGTGTTTCTTGACTTCCTACTTTTGCTTTCCAGTCCCCTATAATGAAAAGGACATCTTTTTTTGGTTGTTAGTTCTAAAATGTCTTGTAGGTCTTCATAGAACCATTCATCTTCTTCAGCATTACTAGTTGGGGCATAGGCTTGGATTACTATGATATTGAATGGTTTGCTTTGGAAACGAACAGAGATTATTCATTCTTTTTGAGATTGCATCCAAGTACTGCATTTCATATTCTTCTGTTGACCATGATGGCTACTCCATTTCTTCTGAGGGATTCCTGCCCACAGTAGTAGATATAATGGTCATCTGAGTTAAATTCACCCATTCCAGTCCATTTTAGTTCGCTGATTCCTAGAATGTCGACGTTCAC
Organism: Budorcas taxicolor; assembly: GCF_023091745.1. Classification (NCBI taxonomy): domain Eukaryota; kingdom Metazoa; phylum Chordata; class Mammalia; order Artiodactyla; family Bovidae; genus Budorcas; species Budorcas taxicolor. Next base: position 74,317,171 of record NC_068921.1, read on the forward strand.
TCTTGCCATCTTCTGTTTGACCACTTCCAATTTGCCTTGATTAATGGACCTGACATTCCAGGTTCCTATGCAATATTGCTCTTTACAGCATCAGAACTTGCTTCTATCACCAGTCACATCCACAGCTGGGTATTGTTTTTGCTTTGGCTCCATCCCTTCATTCTTTCTGGAGTTATTTCTCCACTGATCTCCAGTAGCATACTGGGCACCTACTGACCTAGGGAGTTCCTCTTTCAGTATCCTATCATCTTGCCTTTGCCTACTGTTCATGGGGTTCTCAAGGCAAGAATACTGAAGTGGTTTGCCATTCCCTTCTCCAGTGGACCACATTCTGTCAGACCCCTCCACCATGACACGCCCTTCTTGTGTGGCCCCACAGGGCATGGCTTAGTTTCACTGAGTTAGACAAGGCTGTGGTCCTAGTGTGATTAGATTGACTAGTTTTCTGTGATTATGGTTTCAGTGTGTCTGCCCCCTGATGCCCTCTCGCAACACCTACCTTCTTACTTGGGTTTCTCTTACCTTGGACGTGGGGAATCTCTTCACACTGCTCCAGCAAAGCACAGCCGCTGCTCCTTACCTTGGGTGAGGGGTATCTCCTCACTGCTGCCCCTCCTGACCTTGAACATGGAATAGCTCCTCTAGGCTCTCCTGTGCCCACACAGCCACCACTCCTCAGACTACACTACCAAGTAGTGGTTATTAAACATTGTGTTTCTGGGACCAGAACAAACACACGTATCATTGGAAATGAATGATTCAAATGCAAGGAAACCCAAATTCATTTGGGAAACGCAGTGCAAAATAACATTATATTACAGCAGAAATAGTTGTCAACAACTTACCCCTTATTGGTAAAGGTATTGGGAGAGACAGCAGCAGAAATGGTGTAATTTATCTGTGTGTGTGCATGCACTCAGTCATGTCTGACTTTTTTTTAATATAAATTTATTTATTTTAATTGGAGGCTAATTACTTTACAATATTGTAGTGGTTTTGCCATACATTGATATGGATCTGCCACAGGTGTACATGTGTTCCCTATCCTGAAACCCCCACCCACCTCCCTCCCATCCCATCCCTCTGGGTCATCCCAGTGCACCAGCCCCGAGCAGGAGCATTTCTGACTCTTGTGACTCCATGGAGTAGAGGCAGGCAAGCTCCTCTGTCCATGGAACTTTCCAGGCAAGAATATTGGAATGGGTTACCATTTCATACTCCAGGAGATCTTCCTTACCCAAGGATCGAAACTGTATCTCTTGTATCTCCCACATTGGCAGGCAGATTCTTTACCAACTGCGCCACCTGGGAACCCCCGTATAACTCACACCAGTGAAGTGAGGAACACCATATCTACTTAAAAGTACAGAGTGCCTGGAAGAGACTTTGGAATTTCCTTTTTCTTTTCATCTGTTTTTCCTCTTTATTGGAGTAAAGGCAATATTTTTAAGAATTATATTAAAAGCAAGTTATAAATGGAAAGATTCTTTGGTCTATAGAAAAATAGAAAAATCTGAATCTCAATGAAAAACAATTAAAAAGTATATGTTAAACTGGGAAAATTATTTTTAACATATATTAAAGAATTAATACCCCTAGGATAAGAAGAGCCCAACAGAACAATCAGGAATATAAACACTCTAGTTTTGAGAATGGGCATGTGACCTACAAAGGTAGTTTACAGAAAAAGATATCAAAGCACCAGTTCAGTTCAGCTCAGTCGCTCAGTCGTGTCCAACTCTGCCAACCCATGGACTGCAGCAAGCCAGGCTTCCCTGTCCATCACCAACTCCAGGAGATTGCTCAAACTCTTGTCTATCGAGTCAATGATGCCATCCAACCATCTTATCCTCTGTCATCCTCATAAAAGCGTCAATGTTCACAGAAAAAAATGTGTTAACTTCATGAAGCAGTACCAAGGAAACAATGACATTGTTTTTGCTTAACAAATTGGCAAGCTTAAAATATACTTTTAATAATCATTGAAGAATCAGCAAAATGTATGTGTATATGATGAAATGTGGTATATATGATAAAAACATAAGTTGATACATTTGTGTATGGCAAATAGTGGAATTTGGAAAATATTCATCTCTTTTAACACCAAATGTGTTATATATACACCAAAATGTGGTGTATATGATAAAAACATAAGTTGATACAACATTTGTGGATGGCCAATAGTGGAATTTGGAAAATGTTCATGTCTTTTAACACAGCAAGTTTTCTGCTTGGCGTTTATCCTGTGGCTATCATTGTAGATGGCCACAAAGGTTTATATGTAAGTATTTGAAACACCGTGTTCATAATTTGGGCTTCCCTGGTGGCTCAGAGGGTAAAGCGTCTGCCTGCAATGCAGGAGACCTGGGTTCGATCCCTGGGTCAGGAAGATCCCCTGGAGAAGGAAATGGCAACCCACTCCAGTACTCTTGCCTGGAAAATCCCATGGACAGAGAAGCCTGGTAGACTACAGTCATAATTTAGAAACAATTAAAAGGCCTATCAGTATGAGACTGGTTGAAAAATAGAAACATACAATGGAAAACTAGGCAACTATTGAAAAGTACAGTGTAGAAGTACATTTAATGATATGAAAAATACTCTTTACTAAATCACTTGGAAAAAAGTTTACACACCTACATGATTACAATGATTTTCTCTTGGTGGTGAGATTACTGTAATTTTTTCTCTATTTTATGCTTTCCTGCACTTTCTAAAATTTCGACAATGAACATTTAGTGAATTAAAATTTTTGAAACCATGATGTCCTATTATATTTGCTTTCTAGAAACCTAATGCAGAAAACCCTAAGTGTTCTACAGTGCAAGCCTGAGGTAGCTATCTCTTGGTTTTGATACAGTAGTGGTGACTATTTGTGCCTGCCTACAGCTATGACATAGACTGCATATTAAAAAGCAGAGACAGCACTTTGCCTATAAAGGTCTATACATAGTCAAACTATGTTTTTTTGCAGTAGTCATGTATGGATGTGAGAGTTGGTCCATAAAGAAGATTGAGTGCCCAAAAATTGATGCTTTCAAACTGTGGTGTTGGAGAAGTCCCTAGAGAGTCCCTTGGACTGCAAGAAAACCAAATCAGTCAATCCTAAAGGAAATCAACCCTGAATATTCACTGGAAGGACTGACGCTGATGCCAAAGTTCTAATACTTTGGCCGCCTGATGTGAAGAGCTGACTCATTGGAAAAGACCCTGATGCTGGGAAAGATTGAAGGCAAAAGGAGAAAGGGGTGGTAGAGGATAAGATGGTTAGACAGCATCACCAACTCAATAGACATAAACCTGAGCAAACTCTGGGAGATAGTGGAGGACAGGGGAGCCTGGCGTGCTACAGCCCATGAGTTTGCAAAGAGTAGGACGCTACTTAGAGACTGAGCAACAACAATAACTGTGCCTTATTTCCCCTGTAAAGAACCACCTTCTGCATCCTGGTGTGCAATCCCAGGACCACAGGGTACTTCCTGTCAAGATATTCCAGTTGCAGCCAGTAGGATGGACTGAGGCCTATGACCAAGGCCTGGATTGTCAGAGCATACCTTCTGCTGGCCAAGTAGAGAAGTCATGGCTAAACAGGGGACACCAGCCCAATCTTCAGGTCCCATCAGGCCAATCCCAGAATCTTTGAGTGACCAGAAAGAAGACATTCTCTTTTTTGTTCTACTGGGCTTAGAGCTGTGAACTCTCTCCAGGAGCCACTGAAAAAAATCCTGCCCAACACAGGAGGATACAGAGCAGAGGGATGGAAAGAAACTCAGTCCTCATGATATCACTAGGTCCCTGGATCAAATCACACCTGAAACTGGTTGATTCCTCTTCTAAGAAAAATACAGCTAAGCGAGGGATAAAACAGCATTTTTAATCATCTTGAGTCAAAAGTTTCTTGAGTCAGCTTCTATTGTTTGCAAACGAAAGAGAAAGAGTCAACACAGAACTCAGAGCTTATAGCTGATCACCCAGAAATGCATCAGGAAAACTTACAAGAATCAGAGAAGGAGGTGTCCCAAGTAGGAACTTCTTACTCCTACCGTCTACCTCTTTTGAGCTAAAACATTCAACCAACCTGAAGGGACTTCAGTAGGTCCCCCACTTAACTAATTAAGTTCCCCACTTAACTAATTCTAATAGAGCAAATAAAGAGCATTCACCAATAGCAACCAGAGACCTCCACAGTTCCCTAGGGCACTGACTGAAACGTACATACTTCATTCAGATAACCTTCTAAGGGGCGGGGCCAGTGGGCTTGCTGAAAATGGATAATTTGTAGTGTTTCTTATTAATCATATGTGCAACCTAAACTAGGGTTTCCCAAACTGTATTCTTTATGAGTGGGCCCTGGAGGAAGCAGAACCACCATAAATAATATGTAGCAAGCAGTCTAGGAAATGAATCTGTTCTAATCATGAGAGGAACTGGAATGTAAGTCCAGTAAGCACATTGGGAAGAACCAAAGAAGTCACTAACGAAACTTCCTGAAGCTTTGCCCATTGTGGACAAGTTGGAGCTTACAGAAAAATCCCAGAAACCAGTGGGAAGGAGACGGGATCCTGCTGAGGACTGTGGAGAGGTTGCCTCCCGTTGGGATATGAACTTAGTTTCTTAGATTAGCAGGGCTGACAGAAAAGGTAATTTAAAATTTTTTTTTAATCTCTTCTTAGACCTACATGAAAGGAGCCTATGGAGACCACTGGCCTGTACTTGAGATTGGGTACTTGGGCTTATTTTGGTCCACTTGGTTCTTTACCACCTGGGATTGCATCCGTTCTCTGTAGGAGGCTGGTCGCCATCTTTCCTCCTCTGATTAAGCCCAACAAGGCCGAAAGCAGAAACCTCCTCTTAGCTCCACAAGCGATATTCCTCCTGCATTTCATCAGCTTGCTTCTTTCTGAGACACTGCACCGCATTTTGATTTGTGGAGCCCACAGCCAAGTGACAAATGAGGCCACAGAGATCAGATTATGCAAGAGATGAGTTATGGAAGTAATAAGCACATGTAAATAGCATTTACATATTTGATGATCATTTTATTCTATGGCAATTTTGCATTAAATATTCAGAAATTATGTTCTCTTTACTCGTGTAAAAGCTTTTCTTCAAATGCATTATTATTATTCTGGAAAAAGAAACTCTATTAGGCAATTTAGGTGCGTGACACGCAATTGTTTAAGCTCTCATTTTCATGTCAGTCACCTGTAAGGCCTCAGTTCCCCCAGCCTATGGGGGCCCCTTTTACTGCAGTAGTAAAATGAGGTGACTGGAGCTCCACCCACACAGAAGGAAGGAACTTCATTCTTGATCCCTCCATCCCCCACCTGCCAAGGGCCAAGGGTGATTTCAAGGGCATTTGTTTCTTCTCGTCTCTTTTTGCTTCCAGGTTTTATCTCAGTTTCATTCTTAATTTCCCCTGAAGCTCCCATTCTGTGACAGTTCATTTCATTTCCCTTTCACTCCGCTGTATTTGAGCCCCCACACAGAATATGAACCCTTCTGGTTTTACTGTGCTTTTCCTTCAAGGCACCATTGGTGGAAGCCAGTTTTGTTTAGAGATTTTTTTGCTGATGACGCTGGTGTTGGAACAAGTGAGGCCAAGTCTGTAGGTGACAGCGAAGCCCGGTGCAGCAGATTAATTGTGAACAGAGCATCAGACAGCCCAATTCGAGAGTGAGTTTCTTCCTGGCAAGTTTCTCTCCCCAGGCCCCTCAGCCCCTCGCCCCGAGTCAGCCTTCCCTGTCACATCTCCTTTCATCTCCACTCTCCAGCGAGGGCATCTCATCCATCACGGAGACTTCAGATGCTCACAGCGTCTCCCACTTGAGAAGGCAGAGCAAGGTGGGTCCCTCCGGTTTGCCCTCACTTATCAAGGCCGTGAACAGTTTGTCAAGGTATCTTGATACAAACAATAACAACAAAATGCCCTCATCCCAGTAGGAAGGGAGTCTGCCAGTAGGCAATATACCAGTAGTTGTTTGGGGTCTTTTTTTTTTTTTTTCTGCTACCTACTCCTCTCAGGAAAATCTTTGCAGCCCCTGCAAGAGCATCTAATGCTCAGATTCTGACCCTGATGTGATGTATGGGAATGGAGGAAAGAAAGGAAACATATTTGTTCCAGGAACTTGAATAACTGTTTTCAGTTCAGTTCAGTTCAGTCACTCAGTCCGATTCTTTGCGACCCCATGAATCGCAGCACGCCAGGCCTCCCTGTCCATCACCAACTCCTAGAGTTCACTCAGATTCATGTCCATCGAGTCGGTAATGCCATGCAGCCATCTCATCCTCTGTCATCCCTTTCTTCTCCTGCCTCCAATCCCTCCCAGCATCAAAGTCTTTTCCAATGAGTCAACTCTTGGCATGAGGTGGCCAAAGTACTGGACTTTCAGCTTTAGCATCATTCCTTCCAAAGAAATCCCAGGGCTGATCTCCTTCAGAATGGACTGGGTGGATCTCCTTGCAGTCCAAGGGACTCTCAAGAGTCTTCTCCAACACCACAGTTCAAAAGCATCAATTCTTCGGCACTCAGCTTTCTTCACAGTCCAACTCTCACATCTATACATGATTACTGGAAAAACCATAGCCTTGACTAGACGGACCTTAGTCGGCAAAGTAATGTCTCTGCTTTTGAATATACTATCTAGGTTGGTCATAACTTTTCTTCCAAGGAGTAAGCATCTTTTAATTTCATGGCTGCAGTCACCATCTGCAGTGATTTTGGAGCCCAAAAAAATAAAGTCTGACCCTGTTTCCACTGTTTCCCCATCTATTTCCCATGAAGTGATGGGATCAGATGCCATGATCTTTGTTTTCTGCATGTTGAGCTTTAAGCCAACTTTTTCACTCTCCACTTTCACTTTCATCAAGAGGCTTTTTAGCTCCTCTTCACTTTCTGCCATAAGGGTGGTGTCATCTGCATATCTGAGGTTATTGATATTTCTCCTGGAAATCTTGATTCCACCTTGTGCTTCCACCAGCCCAGCGTTTCTCATGATGCATTCTGCATAGAAGTTAAATAAGCAGGGTGACAATATACAGCCTTGACGTACTCCTTTTCCTATTTGGAACCAGTCTGTTGTTCCATGTCCAGTTCTAACTGTTGCTTCCTGACCTGCATACAGATGTCTCAAGAGGCAGGTCAGGTGGTCTGGTATTCCCATCTCTTTCATAATTTTCCACAGTTTATTGTGACCCACACAGTCAAAGGCTTTGGCATAGTTAATAAAGCAGAAATAGATGTTTTTCTGGAACTCTCTTGCTTTTTCGATGATCCAGCAGATGTTGGCAATTTGATCTCTGGTTCCTCTGCCTTTTCTAAAACCAGCTTGAACATCTGCAAGTTCACAGTTCACATATTGCTGAAGCCTGGCTTGGAGAATTTTGAGCATTACTTTACTAGCGTGTGAGATGAGTGCAATTGTGCGGTAGTTTGACCATTCTTTGTCATTGCCTTTCTTTGGAATTGGAATGAAAACTGACCTTTTCCAGTCCTGTGACCACTGCTGAGTTTTCCAAACTTGCTGGCATATTGAGTGCAGCACTTTCACAGCATCATCTTTCAGGATTTGAAAGAGCTCCACTGGAATGCCATCACCTCCACTAGCTTTGTTCATAGTGATGTTTTCTAAGGCCCACTTGACTTCACATTCCAGGATGTCTGGCTCTAGATGAGTGATCACACCATCGTGATTATCTGGGTCGTGAAAATCTTTTTTGTACAGTTCTTCTGTGTATTCTTGCCACCTCTTCTTAATATCTTCTGCTTCTGTTACGTCCATACCATTTCTGTCCTTTATCGAGCCCATCTTTGCATGAGATGTTCCCTTGGTATCTCTAATTTTCTTGAAGAGATCTCTAGTCTTTCCCATTCTGTTCTTTTCCTCTATTTCTTTGCATTGATTGCTGAAGAAGACTTATCTCTTCTTGCTATTCTTTGGAACTCTGCATTCAGATGCCTATATCTTTCCTTTTCTCCTTTGCTTTTCACTTCTCTTCTTTTCACAGCTATTTGTAAGGCCTCCCCAGACAGCCATTTTGCTTTTTTTTTTTTTTTATAGTTTTTTATTTTTTTAATTTTAAAATCTTTAATTCTTACATGTGTTCCCAAACATGAACCCCCCTCCCACCTCTTTTGCTTTTTTGCATTTCTTTTCCATGGGGATGGTCTTGATCCCTGTCTCCTGATCCCCAAAAGGAAATGATTACACACATCAAGCCATGTGTGTACACCACCCATATATTGTAGACCATGAGCAGCACCTTTAAGCATAACTAGGAAGTGAATTTCTCAACCACCCCTAACCAAGATTTTCTCTATTGCAGCTTTTATTCTTTCTCTCTTAGGAGTCCTGATTTCATCCAGAAGGGGGATTCCCAGCAGATTTTTCAGGAGGGAAGGCTGGGTGTTCAACCTCCACTTGGAGGCGGAGCTGGGAGCCCAGGGCACTCCTCACACAGAGCAGGGGCAGCACCCTCTCTACAGGAAGCTCTCCTTGCCTCCCACTGACAGCAGAACAGTTCTCAGTAATCCATGTGCTCTGTCCAGCCAATTGGCCCCATTCAGAATTCTTAATGGTCTCTCCACACCTGGAGCTCTAACCAGCCCACGCTGGAGCCACACTGAGTCCACAAGCTTTGGGTAGCCCTGTCCCCATGCTTCTGCACATTTTTTCTTTTTTTTTTTATATTAAACTTTTTATTTTGCAGTGAAAGTAATAGTTGCTCAGTCATGTCTTACTCTTTGTGACCGCATAGACTGCAGCCTGCCAGGCTCCTCTGTCCATGGGGTTCTCCAGGCAAGAATAATGGAGTGCTTTGCCATTTCTTTTTCCAGAGGATCTTCCCAACCCAGGGATTGAATCCAGGTCTCCTGCATTACAGGCTGATTCTTTATTCTCTGAGCCACCAGGGAAGCACTGGGTTATAGTCAGTTAACAATGTTATGATAGTTTCAGATGGACAACAACGGGACTGAGCCATAAATATGCAGATACCATTCTCCCAAAAACTCCCCTCCCATCCAGGCTGCCACATAACATTTAGCAGAGTCCCCTGTGCTCGGCAGTGGGTCCTTGTTGGTGATCCATTTTAGATACAGCGGTGTGTACCTATTTTGGGGTGGACAGGTGCACAATTTTCTACTCTGTTCACTTGGGTTCCTAAATAGGAGGATGCACCCATGAGTTACAGCTATCCTGTTCACTGGGCACACAGCTCTGGCAGACCGTGGGCAGTGCCCTGGCTGGAGGGCAAGATTCCCATAGTACCCCTTCCATCAGTGTCTGGAATACAATCTCCTGTCACTGAATTTTACCCACAGTGACCACACTTTGGCTGCTTTGGACTTTTAGTGATGACTCTGCTGTTCTGGATTTTTTTCCTAAAAGCAGCTGATAGTGAAAGTGAAACAGAGAAGGCAATGGCACCCCACTCCAGTACTCTTGCCTGGAAAATCCCATGGATGGAGGAGCCTGGTAGGCTGCAGTCCATGGGGTCGCTAAGAGTCAGACACGACTGAACATCTTCACTTTCACTTTTCACTTTCATGCATTGGAGAAGGAAATGGCAACCCACTCCAGTGTTCTTGCCTGGAGAATCCCAGGGACGGGGGAGCCTGGTGGGCTGCCATCTATGGGGTCGCACAGAGTTGGACACGAGTGAAGCGACTTAGCAGCAGCAGTGAAAGTGTTAGTCACTCAGTCACATGTCCGACTCTTTGTGACCACATGGACTATAGCCCACCATGCTCCTCTGTCCATGGAATTCTCTAGGCAAGAATACTGGAGTGGGTAGCCATTCCTTTCTCCAGGGGATCTTCCTGACCCAGGGGTGGAATACTGCCTCCCAAACTCCGTCATCCTAGTTTAACTTCACTGGCAAGAATACTTCAGGAATCCCTGTAAATCACTTGCATCACCCTAGTTCATTTATTTCAAAAGGTTTCACATAAAATATCCTAATTTTCAGCCATCTTAAGTTCCATTTCTATATATGACAGCCCTGTTGTGTTTCTCTTTGCAATGATCTTTCTGATATGTGTATATATCAGAGGATTTTTTCTTTATACTTTTGGTCATATAGTCAAAGTTTGTGTGTATACAACCTATTAAATAATCAAAATTACTGCTAGAATCCATGATGAACATAATATGTTTTAATTTAATATTTCATTGAAGTGTAGTTGATTTATAATGTGCCAATCTTTGCTGTACAGCTAAGTCACTCAGTTTTATACATATAGACATTCTTTTTCAAGTTTTAAATAAAAAGAGGATTTAATTTGGGGGGATTTAATTTTTATTTTTGCCTCAAGTGCTGGTATGGTTGAAGTGTTGATTTTTTTCATCATAGTCTTTTTTTTTTTATTTCATTTTGATTTTTTTAAAGAAATATGGCATTAAAATAGTATTTATCTTGATTACTGAGTATTACAGCACCTAAAGTGAGTACCATGTTCACTTTGCCCTAATCTAAGCTCTGGTCCCTCTAGTCAAAGCTATGGACTTTCCCAGTAGTCTTGTACAAACGTGAGAGTTGGACCATAAAGAAGGCTGTGTGCCAAAGAATTGATGCTTTTGAATTGTGGTGCTGGAGAAGACTTTTGAAGGTCCTTTGGACTGCAAGGAGATCAAACCAGTCAATCCTAAAGGAAATCAACCCTGCATATTCATTGGAAGGACTGACATTGAAGCTGAAGCTCCAATAGTTTGGCCACCTGATGCAAAGAGCTGACTCATTAGAAAAGACCCTGATGACAGAAGATGAGATGGTTGGATGGTATCACTGACTCGATGGACATGGGTTTGAGCAAGCTCCAGAAGTTACTGATGGACAGGGAAGCCTGGCATGCTGCAGTCCCTGGGGTCACAAGGGGTCAGACGTGACTTAGAGACTGAATAACAACACCATAGCTCTGGTCCATCTTCCTTTTGGGTAGTAACTGGAAGGCCAGCCCAGTCCAGGCTCTGACCCATTGAACTGCAGACTCTTTCGCAGGAGTAGCCATTCCTTGAGGCTTGCGAGTAGCAGTGAAGTGTGGCATTGAAGTGAAACAGAAAACTCAGTAGTCTTGATTCACACCAGAGCACTTCTCACTCTTCCTCATGTCCCACAAGCTGACCTTCTGTTCTTTCTCCCCTCATCTTGTCCAGGACTTTGGTCGCCATCTCTCCATTACCAAAATGGCAGACGAAGGACTCTATCTCGCCAGGAGGAATTAAACAGTCAGTACTTAAGTACTTTTTTTTTTCTCTCAGTGGCACATTAACTTAGCACAAGTCTGTGTCTGCCCACTAGTGACAGGCACTAGTAATACAGAAACCAGCAGAACTCATGACTTCTGGCCTTGAGAAGCTGCCGCAGTCTCTCTGATGCCCAGGCAGATCTTGCTGATCCAGACCCAATGAGACTAACTCTGAGTCAGTGACTGGGCAACTGTATTGTGCTAAGCTTCCCAGCTGCTGCTGAAGCACAATGAAGAGGGAAAACCACTCTTGTAGCTGAAGAGCAGACACAAAGACGTGCCCAAGAGGACGCTGTGTTGTAACAAAAGGCGGCATGGCAAGCAAACAAAGGAGAAGTAGGATTAGTTCTGCCTGGAGGGGTTGCAAAGGTTTTCATAAAGGATACGACACTTGGGAGAGACCTTGAAATATGAAAAGAAATTTCTCATACTGCTACCACAGCGCACTATGAACGCTGCAACCGTGTTTGCTTAGTTCTGGCAGAGCAGAGAGACAATGTGAGTCAGAACCAGACTTCCTCAACAGAACCCAGACCGTACTGGATACTGGGGGTATGTGTAGGGGCGGGTAGGGGTGCCACGGGAGAGATGTCATCAGAGCCTGAAATATCTTGAAAAACCTGCATATTTATTTCCCTTCTGGGCCATTCACATTCTGTGTTAGCATACATACTTAAGGCTCCAAGGAGCCGTATAGTGACAGTTTCAATAGCAAATGGATTTAACATGTATTTGGTCAAAACCTTTTCTTATTTTGCTTTGTGTGGTTTTCATGGGATGCCTTAACATCCCAGACCTGACTAGTGTACCATGAAACACACCCAGGTGGCACTGTCAGAGACCAGATAATGCCAGCTGCTTCCCTGTAGAGCAGCTGCTCCAGAATTAGACTATACGGTGACCACACAGGACAAATAAAACAGCAAAGAAAGGTCGACCAAACATCCAACAACAACTGCTGATAAACATTTTCATTTTGGCTTTTTCTTTTCTCATCCTGGTCCATACTAATACCTTTAATATTTTGCAACCATAATAGAGGTGGCATTTTGTGTTTTTATTTTTTCACTGAAACTTAACTGTAAATCCTTTCTCTGACTGTCACATGGCTTTGATAATTATTGCCATCAATGACATATCAAGGAAGCAGCACGGTTTCCATGGCATTCCCCTTGTACGATCTGAATGTTGAACCCAATGGTCCTGGTCCTGCAATTATAAACAATTTGCTACAAAGAGCAGGTAAAATTGTATTTTCTTGCCTAGAATTATTCCTTTAAATTCCCAGAAGTGTGATAACACAGTTACGGAATATAAAGATTATTACCCTGATGGAAATATTTAGTCTAGATGGAATTAATAAGTTTGTGTCTCTGGGGTAAAGTTAGAGAATGGATGAGAAAGAGTTGTCAAGATACCTCCTACTCAATTTATCTGCTAAAATCAGATTTCCCAGTGGACAGGCTTGTGATATATAAAGAGTCCTCCTACTCAGAGAGAATAGGACCCTTCCAGCACTCCCTCTTGTACCATTGCATCTACAAGGACAGAAAAGTGCATATTTAGGACCCCATTAATCTCAGCCAAACTGTTTATCTCTGTTCTTGATCTCCCCTGGCCTTTTTGACCCAAGGAACCCTTTGTTTTTGGCAAAGGGGTACATCCATGCTGCTACCAACTCCCCTAATTCTAGAACTGGAAAGAAAGATCCATTAGGAATATATCTATTAAGTAGGGAAGAGCCTATTCTATTAAAACAAAAAAGCTTTAGAATTGTCTGCTCTGTGACTATGAAATTTCATATCTTAATACCCAAAAAGAAAACAAAAACTAAAAAAAAATTTCCTTGTGAAAATTAATCTCAACAGAGTGTAGGTACAGAGATATGGGTACAATTAGACTTGGAGCTTGAGATTCTAGAAAGTTTTTGATAGCAAGGGATAATTCTAAACGGTCTCTCTGATCCTCTGGAGTTGGTAAAAGTGAAGCACTCTGCTCCTATTTCTGGAACTGAACAGAAGGATCATGATGGTACATTTTGCCTCTGAAATGTGGATTATCTACAGTGTGAACCTAGGTCTTGAAGGTGGTACTGTTGGGCTTTTTTCACTATTTGGCTATAAGGATTGTATACACATTTTATTTGAGGATATCAGTGACAATTCAGTTCTTTCCTGAAACTTCTGGCTGAATCAGAATCTTAAGTAGGATAAAAACCTTGAACACAGGCCACTAGAGCCATTGTTTATCTCAGTGTATGTCCAGATAGCTGAGTGCCAAGCAGAAGGGTGAGTCGGCATGGGATAAACTCACCTTTCTGCTGACTTACCAAAGAAGTACGGAAGTCTGTTTGCTTCTGCCCTCTGGGGTTCCTGGGACTTCTGTGGTGGTCTAGTGGCTAGACTCCACACTCTCAGTGCTGAGGGACAGGATTATATCCCTTGTCAAGGAACTAGATCCCACATACTACAATTGAGAGTTCATATGCTGCGACAAAAAAAAAAAAAAAAATCCTGCATAATGCAACTAAGACCCAGTGTAGCCAAATAAATAAATAAAGTAATTTTTAAAAAGAATTTGAGAACCTTTGAGGGTTTGCTATTCATTTTCTTTATTTATTTTGCAGCTGACAATGATGAAATCCAAAAGGAAAATCCAACCACAGATAACCAGTGGCAGAACCAAAGCAGAAATCTGTTTCTCTGCCTTCTTCTTGTGGTCTTTTCCTTTGAATGCCATCTTCAAGGACTCAAAACTTCTTCTAATTCCATTTTGTTATCCCTTGCCTGTTTCTTGTATCCCTAGAGAAATTTCCCACAGATCCCTATATTTAGAAAGGTACTTACATAGTATGTAATTATCCTTCTAGAAAATGATTTCAAATTACAGCTTGAATAGGTTTAAAAAAAAAAAAAGATCACATACAACTCTGTGTTTTTGTTTGTTGGAATAGTGGCTACAAAAAATGACTCAAGTAGATAAGGAATAGTCACTCACCCACAACCTCACTACCAGAATCTAAAGAGGGTATGTCATAAGTGCAAATCCACCTGCAAGACACTTATTAAATCAACATTAAGCAAGGAGGCAAGCATGTACAATATATTCAAAAGGTCAGTGAAGTGCCGGCTTTCAGTTTCAAGCCTTCTAGCCTTGCTTAGCAATAAGCCAATCACAACAGCATTGCAGAGACTGTATTCTGGGTCCTGGAATCAGACATTCAGGAACCCTCCTAACTAATGGCTGGACCAAGGGACATTTAGGGACCACAGGTGCTTTGCCTATACAAGCAGGCTATAGCCCTTGCTAGCATTTATGGCTGTGTGAGAGGTAGGCGGAGTAGGTGGGAGGGATGTCTCTAAATATTTCTAATATATCTTGGAAACTTTGATTTTACCAATGAGATCCCATTTCCAACAGTCCTTACACTAGTCAACAAATCAGTATTTCTCACCAATAAACACCCATTTCTGACATTCAGTATGCAACCGAACACAAGGTAGCTCGACTGAGGTTTGGCTGTTAGAAATCCATGTAGTGGTTCCTTCTGAAATGTGTCATCTTTCAGATAAAGCCAACTGACCGCCTGCAGACTGTGTGTTCTTTGATAAAGCAGCCAGCTGCACCTGGAGTTAAAACGATGGTTGCTAGCAGACCTTGGTCTAGGTTTCTTTGCCCAAAGTCAGAACATGGGCTTCCCTTTAGAACATAGCCCTAGAAAAGCCAACTCAAGACTCCTTGATAGTCAACCCCTTTGGGACTGTGTTTCTAGGAACTAGCATAGGTTCTTCAGAGGTGGGATGTTAGAATTTTTAACTTTTTATCAAGCTGCTAACAAAGTTCTTTTCATTATGATCCAGGTTGGCAACTCTGCTCCTAATATTGAATCATAAGCAGAAAACTGAGCCAAAGCAGAATGTAGTGGCCACAGTGGGGCATGTGGTCTAAAAAGAACTGTCTGTATTATTAAATCCAAGTGGACACTAACATACTATGCTGTGCTGTACTTAGTCACTCAGTCGTGTTCCCTTCTTTGCGACCCCATGGATGGTAGCCCACCAGGCTCCTCTGTCCATGGGGATTCTCTATACTATGTGCGGTAAATTGTAGCTCAATACTGTTTGACTTCAACCAGCCATGCTGAAGCAAGTGCTGTTGAATCACACGACCAATAATAGATTCTTCAACTTAAACTCTTACCGTGACTTGAATGGAGGTTTCCCACGTGGCGCAGTGCTAAATAATCCACCTGCCAATGCAGGAGATGCAAGAGATGCAGGTTCAATCCCTGGGTCAGGAAGATCCCCTGGAATAGGAAATGGCAACCCAACTCCAGTATTCTTGCTTGGAAGATTCCATGGACAGAGGAGCCGGGCAGCATCCAAAGAGGTGGATGCAACTGAGCAACTGAACACAAACAATTTGAATGCAACTCTTCATCCTCCACAAAGCCTATCTCCTCCATTGATCGACTCTCTAATTTCAAATGCTTCCGATGGAGAAGATAGAGAGACTTTCTGGAGGGTAAGGAGCTCGACAGAAGACAAGCTCTATGCCTCTCAGATCACACTCTGTATTTGCCTATTTGCTCTGCTTGCTTGCAAGATTTGCACTGATAAGGAAACAGAACCAAATCCTCTTACTCTGACATATCCAAATAACCTTGTGATAAGGGATCACAAAGAGTTCAGGTAGGTTTGTACACCACAGGTAGAATATTTGCCTTGTCTGATTTGTCATCATGCACAAACAGTGGCTATTACATTTATGGCCAGGGCAAGGGCAGAAGCCAAAGCTCTGCCAGAGAGTAGATAGCATATTCCTCAGTGACAGGAAAAGCTCATAAGCAAGGAGTCTTCGTGTGCAGAACCCATCCTTGTGGCTTACAGCATTAGCACTTGCCACACATAGCCCCACCCTATAATTGGAAGCTGGTCCTTCTTAAAATAGGAAGATCGTGGTACCTTTGCAGGCTTTATTGGGATTGACCACGTGTGAAAGTACACATTTGAAAGAAAGAAGCATGGGAAAATGGTACTTCTGGGACATCATGTTCAAGAGTGTGTTTATCGGCAGTTGGCCCAAGACTTCTGCCTTAGAGGCAGCCTCATGCAGGGCCCAGGGGACTGGAAGGACCAATTCAGACTGCTCCCTGCAGGCTCCACAGCTGCTACCCGGTAGACCTGTCCACTCATCACAGTGGACCTCGGGAGTTTGTCTAACCACTAAGCTCAGGTGTGGAACGGGTCCTTCTTTGCCATCCTGCAGGGGTCCAAGGAACTATGTATGAAGACCAAATATATATGAGAAACATACTTTGGTCATCTAAACAACCATATGTATGTATCTATAGCTATATTTGGATATCTTATAAATTGCAATCTTCCTGACAAATTTGAGTCACTACCTGTTTTGTATCAGATAAAGCTTTAATTTCACTCCATGTTTCTGCTTCTGAATAAAATTCATCAAGAAGCCCAAATATTGAATTACCCCTATTTTCTTGCAGTGCCCTATCCAGAGTGTATCTTTGTTTCCTTAAATTTCCCCAAATCACTTCATAGGAGCCCAAATCCTAACACTCTTGCTGAGATGGCCTTGATTCTCCAGTTTGGGTCCCACTTGCTACAATAAGCACCCACAAACAACTTTGTTTGAATACAGATGCATTCCAGATGAAGAGTTGAATTAAGAGTCTCAATATCCTCCAAAACTACACTTCAAGTCATTCTGACCAAAATATGTATGTGTGTGTATATGAGAACAAAACATCTAGTTCCCACTTCCTTTGAGAGTTGGATGGTTCAGTCTATAGCAGTTCGATTATAGGATCTCCCCTTTCTAGAGGGGAGGGAAAAGGTGCTTCAGATTTATCTTTTGCCTTTGGGAAATGTCACCATCAACACTCTACCACCATTTTGCTAAGGAAGACAAAAGAGTCTTAAGCGACTCACTGGAAAAACCTAAGGAAATTGAATTTGTCTTTCACTCTCATGTGGTGACTGATTTTCCTATGGATTTTTCAAGTATATTGATCTAGATCTATCATTTGTACCTAGGATCTTTAAAAGCGTTTGACTAAGTCATTTGTAGATATAAACCCAAAATGCAATACAACATAATGTGTCACGATAAACATGAACTCAGACAACTAAGGCACACACAGAAAGGGAATCTTCGTTGACACCAAGAGGTTAAGAAAGATTTCCCAGATAAGGTTATGCTTTTGCAAAGTTGAGTAGTCGTTAACCAGGCATGTGACTTGCAAGGCATTCTGGGTAGAGGAAGCCATATTGGTAAAGGAAAAGAGGTCAGACTCCTTGGGGGAAACCTCTATAGATCAGTTTGGCTCCCTTAAGAAACCTTCCCAAAGCCTTCAGTCTCAGTTGGTCTGTTCTCACTTTTAGGAAACACATGATCTGTTTACATACTGGAGTCTGTATGTACAATGTACCAGTATTATTTTCTATGTATCTCTCTTGCCTTGGAGGGAATGTTCTGGAACATTCCTGGTAGCAGTACAGTGTATGAGACTGAGAATAGGGCTTTCGTGTCAAATAGAACTAGAACTGCCATTTATCCATCATGCAACCTAGGCAAGCATCCAGCAGCACACGTTAGGTGCTCAGAAATGTTTTTTGAATAAATGTGTGCATGTGTGCCAACTCATTTCAGTTGTGTCTGACTCTGTGCAACGCTATGGATGGTAGCACCCCAGGCTCCTCTGTCCACGGGGATTCTCCAAGAAAGACTACTGGAGTGGGTTGCCAAGCCCTCCTCTAGGGGATCTTCCTGACCCAGAGATCAAACCCATGTCTCTTATGTCTCCTACATTGGCAGGTGAGTTCTTTACCACTAATGCCACCTGGAAAGCCCTTTGAAATATGTAAAGTCATTTCACCCCTTTAAGATTTAGTTTCCTCCTGCTTAAAATAAAAATAATACTTACATGGAAGCAGGGAGACCACTGAGGGACTAATGGGACAATCCAGAGAATTAATGAATTCATTAATGATAATGAATTGCCACACAGATAGCAATCAGAGAAGCAGATTGATTCAGGATGTTTTCTAGAGGAGAGTCCTCAGAACCTTCTAATGGATTATGTATGAGGGATGAGGAAAAAGAGAAGACAAAAAGGACTCCATCCCCTTTGGACTTTCAATTTCTAGTGTCACTTACTGATGTGGGAAAGATTAGGAGGTATGTTGCTAAGTAAAGGTAACTAATAATCAGTTATATATAAGAATCTGGTGTATTCACAAATTTGAGACTTTTCAGCCTATTGATGACAATTAAGTGAGACACAAGGAACTACCGAGGGAGCGTGTATATTGAGAGGAGAAGAAATCCCGGGACATATGCCTGGGAACATTCAAACATGTAAGAGCTAAGCAGAAGAGCAAGAGTTAACAGAAGAGGCTAGGAGTGAATGGGTATGAGTGAGTGGCCCCAGTGAAATAAATGGAAAATCAGGAGAAATTGATATCACAGAAGCCAAGGAGGAAATGTGTTTGAAGAAGGAAAGAATTTCCATCTGCACAAAATACAGCCTAGAAATCAGGTAAGGCAACAACAGAAAAGGAACGCGGAAAAGTGAGGGTCACTGGAAACGCTGATGAGCAGTGTTAGCTGGATGTCAAGATGCAGTGAAAATACGAACTTAGGACAACTCATCAAGGATGTTTGCTTGGGGAGGGTAAGGAAGAGTAAGGAATCAGTAGCTATGGGGAAAATGTCAACAGAGGTCTTTGTGGTTCTGTTTTGATTTTATTAAAGACTGGAGGCACTTTTGTTTTACATTGGAGTGGTCTGGTACAAAACAGAAACCAAAGACACTGGAGAAAAGGAACATGCATGTGAGTGAAGGTCTTACTGAGGAAGAAAAAGAGGATGGTTAATATGTGATTCATGGGGTCCCAAAGAGTCAGACACGACTGAGCAACTGAATTGAACTGAAGTGAAATGAACATGTGATTGACAGAAGCAGGAATAGATTATTCACCCAATTGAATGGAAGGGGAAGAGGATAGGCTGATATCCTATGGGTTGATGAATTTAGTAGAGGAAAGGGGGACAGAATTATTATCTCATTGCACGTAATTTCTCTCCGAGTTTTAGGGCAAGGTGATCTGTCAACAGTGAAAAGGGTACAAAGGAAGCAAGATGTTTGAGCAGAGAGGGCAATGTGTTGAAAAGTCAGTTTAGGAAATGGGAAAGAGAATGCTGGGAATCTATAATGAGATTAGCAAGCAGCATTGTATGCCCACTGGAAATGTATGAGCATGTATTAAAGTGAGACAAACACATGCAATTGTGTGCTCTGCTAACCCAATGTTTGGCTACTCAGCTGCAGAAACGAAATAAGTAGATATTGGGTTTCTCCAGGATTGGTATTGACCAGGCTGGTAGGGAGGAGCAAGGGAAATTAAAGGTGTTTGCACAAAAAGCGGGAACATGAAGGGGAAAATGGTTAGGGCTGAAGAAATATTTCATCAATGAATGAATGACTTAGGATGGTTAAAACTTCACCAGTGGAAACACATCCTTACTGGGTTCCTTTCCAGCTCTCCTTAAATGTCTTTTCTGCAGCGATGACTATTGCATGAGGGTAGCTTACACCCTGTTGCCCAAAGCTTGGAGTTCTCAACCGCCTCCTCTCTGCGTGTCCCTGTGAAAGATGCACACGTCATCTGGAGGGGTTGAAGTAACCAAGGAGACCAAAATGATTCTTGCAAAAACCTTGAATGACATTTTCAGGGAGGCAATCCTGGCTTCTTCCTAAAATGGCTTTATAGGGTTTCCATGGTCAGGAAGCCCATCACAAAAAGGTCTCAGAGGCAGAGTGTGAGAGTGGGGACTGAGCCATGTAAGGGGATAAAGCATAGAGAAGGAACCAGAATGGCTTACCCTTCTCACCCCCGCTTCACTTCTCCTTGCTGTCTGAACTCCCAAAGGGAAGTTCGTCTGCTGCTCTTCCCACGTTTTCTGGCTCCTTTCCTTGGCCCCGTGGCCCAGAAACTGTGGTTTAACAACAGCTCTCTTTCTGATAACACCTCTTATGTGAAATGAGGGAGACTCCAGATTCCTGTTGATTCTAAAAATCATCAGAAACCTTTCATTGCTCTCAACTGATAATTTCGCTTTCCTTCCCCAACAGATGTTTGCACTTAGTCACTCAGTCGTGTCCGACTTTCTGCCACTCTTTGGACAGTAGCCCGTCAGGCTCCTCTGTCCATGAGATTCTCCAGGTAGGAATACTTACGTGGGTTTCCATGCCCTCCTCCAGGAGATCTTCCCAACCCAGGTATCAAACCTGCAACTCCTGTCTCCTGGATTGGCAGGTTTATTTATTTTTAAATGCTCTTCAGCAGACAGAACCCTCAAAGACAAAAATAGCAAACACAGACATCTGTGTCTCCATTTAGAAGCATCATGAGTGAAAGGAGGACGCCTGTTGCCTGGGGCCCCTCTTCTTTCCACTTAGCCTGACTACTGAACTGGCAAGCCCAGGTAACAGCTTCTTCTCAGAGCCTCTGAGCACCGTAGCTGTATAATGACAGCTGCGGTTGGAGGGCCCAAAGCCACCGCACTGATACGTCTGCTGTTCCTGAGGACATGCCATGTGAATTGGGTTGTTTGAGTCCCTAAAGAGAAGGCTGAAAAGTGCTTTAATTTACAGTCTTCCAGTGTCTGAGAGTTTTTTTTTTTTCTCCTCCTAAAGAGAGGGATAGCTCTGAATGCCTACAACAAAACTTAAAGCATAAACCTAGAGCAAGAAATCTTCCCAGCAGCCATGAGAAAGCATTCATACATACTGTCATTCAGTCATGTCTGACCCTTTGTGACCCTTTGTGACTCCTCTGTCCATGGGATTCTCCAGGCAAGAATACTGGAGTGGGTTGCCATGCCCTCCTCTAGGGGATCTTCCTGATCCAGGGATCAAACCTTCATCTCTTGTGTCTCCTGCGTTGGCACAACCTGGGAAGCCCTGAGCAACATCTCGTAACTGTTTCCCCTGTAGAAGCACTCAGATGTGCTCCTGAAGAGATCGGCTCTGTCTCTGTCCCTGGATCTGCCATGTCTGGGCATTCAGTGAGCCTTGCTCTCCACCTGTCTGTGTGCAGGGGGCAGGGTCACACACTCTCCACAGCCTCTGCTCAGTGTCTGCTTCCCGGGACATGTACCATGTGGAGCGGCATTAAGTTACAACCTGCTTGCCTGCTCCTTGTGGAATGTTCGTCATCCCCTCTACGGAGAGGGAGAGAACAGGGACCGGCATGTATTAAACACCTACCATCTATGAAGCCCTGTGGATGAGAAAACTGAGATTCAGAGCCGCGACATAATTGGCTCCAGGCCTCTAGCCTGTCTGGCTCCAAACATTGTAAAATTCACAGCCTCTTCTTTCTCAGAGACTCTCTCTGCCTGGCCTATTTGTTCCAGCTTGATGGCCACTTTCCTCAGGTGATAATAGAAGAACTCTGCTGTTTCATGGAGAAGGCAATGGCACCCCACTCCAGTACTCTTGCCTGGAGAATCCCATGAACGGAGGAGCCTGGTGGGCTGCAGTCCATGGGGTCGCTAAGAGTCAGGCACGACTGAGCAACTTCATTTTCACTCTTCACTTTCATGCATTGGAGAAGGACATGGCAACGCACTCCAGTGTTCTTGCCTGGAGAATCCCAGGGACGGGGGAGCCTGGTGGGCTGCCATCTCTGGGGTCGCACAAAGTCAGACACGACTGAAGTGACTTAGCAGCACCAGCAGCTGTTTCATGAGGACCTAATCCAAGCCCTTTGTGGGTACTACTCTTGGGTTGAGTGGTTTATCACTCTGGATGCTAAGCAGTAGATTATTATTCTGAAAATCCAAAGTCTTCCTTTCATTTTTGTGTTAGAGACAGACACTGCAGGGCTTCCCTGGTGGTCCAGTGGTTAAGTCTCTGAGCTTCTGAAGCAGAGGGCATGGGTTTGATCCCTGGTTGGGGAGCTAAGACCTCACATGCCTTGAGGTGTGGCCAAATTTTTTTTTAAGATTTTTTTTAATTAAAAAATATGCTGTTAAAAAGAGGAGACACTGCATATTTATTTTTTGGAGGCCACATAAGGAACTCTAAGCTGAGATGAGCAGGACCATTTCCCAACTCCTTCCTTCACTACTGGCTGTGCTTAGCCACTCTGTTATGTCTCTTTGAGGAAGTCACTTGCAATTGTTGGAAATGGTTATTTTCCCTTTCATTTGATCTTTTAAAGGGGTTACAGGGTGATCGACTATCCCATTTTTTCCCCCTGGGATTCTCCCAGTTTTAAAACTGAAAAGTCCTGCATGCCAGAAAAAACACCAGTTTTAAAACTGAAAAGTCCTATATGCCAGAAAAAACATCAGTCCTGAGCAAACCAAAAGGTTAGTAACCTTGATTAAAACCTCAGCAGGAAGAAGTGATAGACAAAAAGAGCTGGTAAACAAGAATTTAAGCAGAGGTTTGTTAAAAATTGGTTTCCTCTTCCTAGGCATTTGAACTCACTCTTTTATTTTATTTTTCATGGTGACAGTATGGGATCTTCTGAAGGCCCAGGAAAATAACCTAGAAATCCATTAAATGGGACTAGTTAGATAAAATTTGGAAACAAAATCACTAGAATATAACTCAGACTTAAAAAATTAAGACAGTAGATACGTGTGTGTGTGTGTGCGTGTGCATGCGCACGTGTGCGCACGCTTACTTGCTCAGTCATGTCTGACTCTCTGCTGTCCCATGAACTGTAGCCTACCAGACTTCTCTGTCCATGGAATTTTCCAGGCAAGAATACTGCAGTGGCTTGCCACTTCCTACTCCAGGGTATCTTCCTGAGCCAGTGATCAAACCCACGTCTCTTTTATCTCCTGCATTGGAGGGCAGATTCTTTACCACTAGCACCACCTGGGAAGCCATATATACATAAAACCATGTTGAATAATTTCCAAGACTGGAGAAAGAAAGTATAAGTCTTTTGCATATGTACACTATTTGTGGACAGGTACTGTGTTAATTTTCTGTCACTGTGTTAACAGTGTTGCACATTTAGTGATTAGAACAATGCACATTTATCACCTCACAGTTTTTGTGGGTTAGGAATCAGGGCTTGGCTTTGCTAGGCTCTCTCCAAAGTTGCCACCCAGGTGGCAGGCAGGGCTGTGTTCTCATCTGCAGGTGTGACTGGAGAAGGATCCGCTTGCAAATTCACGTGGTTGGGGGCAGAATTCACTTCCTGTGGTTGTAGGACTGAGGGCTTTACTTTCTCACTTTCTGTTGGAGCTTGTGGAGGGGAAACACCCTCAGCTCCTAGAGGCTGCCTGCAGTGTTTTTGCCACATGGAGTTCTGTAGCAAAGGATGCCAATCCCATTTATGGTAGAAACTCCAAACTCACAGATACATGGACACTGGGATATACTAAGAAGCTGCCTGGAAAACAATTCCATAAACTCCCGAGGTGGTCCACAGCCTAGCAACATTGGCATCACCTTGGGACTTGCTGGAAACGCACAATTTCTATTCCCACCAAAGACCTACTGCATCAGAATCTGCATTTTTTAAGGAGTTAAGTGCATATTAAGGGTTGAGAAGTTGTGGAAATGGAAAATATCTACTCCACATTAGAGTCCACCCAGAAAAACTCACCCACATTTCCACAGGAAATATCTACAGAGAAATGCTTCTTGCAGTACTGTTTATAATAGATTTTAAAATGAGTGGAAAATAAAACTAACTGATTGTTCGTAGGGAATTGAAAAACAAGTTGTGGTATGTTCATCAAAGGAATACTATAAGAAGTTAAACTAAACATACAATAGCTATATGTGTCACAGCTATATAAATAAATCCTAAAAAAGCTAATGGTGAGCCCAGACAAAACACAAATAACATGACCAAGGAAGGAATATATAATATAAGATCATTTATATAAAGTTCAAGGTTTAGTGTACAGATATATACATGATGTGATGTGTGTGCTCAGTTGTGTCTGACTCTTTGCAGCCCATGGACTGTAACTCACAAGGCTCCTCTGTCCATGGAATTTTCCAGGCAGGAATACTGGAGTGGGTTGTTTCCTATTCCAAAGGATCTTACCAACCCAGGGATCTAACCTGCCTCTCTTCTTTACCACTAGTGCCACCTGGGAAGCCCTCATATTTTCTAGATGATGCCAAGTTCCCCTTCAAAATACATGTTGATTACTGTTCTGACAAGCATGCATGGGGGTTCCCATTACTCCATGTCCTCATCTAGTCTCTGCTGGTCAGACTTGTAGTTTCTGTCAATCTGCCAGGCCGGTGAGAAACGGCATGACATTGCTGTCTAATCCCCCTTTCTTCCCCATATATGAGATGTGCTTATTGACCACTGGCTTTCCTGTCCTGTGAATTGGAACTTCACATCCCTCACACATTTTTTTTCTAATTCATTTGCTTTTCTTCATTGATTCGTAAGAAACACTAATTAAGAGCACTAAGAATGCAAGTTGATGTCCTTTTTCTGTTTAGGTTGCAGGTAGCTACTTCTCCTAAGCCAGAGAGAGCAAAGGCTGATAGGAGATGTAAGATTCTGGAAACAAACTAGGTCACTTGTGAGGTTTACCATTCAATGTCTTATGGCATCCCCATATATACGTCACTCTTCTTGCATTAAAAAATATAATTAAAGCAATCAATTAACCAAACTAAATGCTTAAGATTAGCCACTCTATATATGTTTTTCCATGGTAACTTTTATTTTATCTTTCAGGGCTTCACAATTTTACTTATTATTGCTGCCATTTTTAGAGGGAAAAAAAGAGAGACAATGGTGTCATAAATTAGCAAAATTTGAGATTTTCCCAATTAGCTAACATTTGTATTAGTCTTTTTCTGTTTGCTTTGCCTTTGAGAAAATGACAATCTTTGGAAATTACTTAATGGAAGAAATGCCTTTATGTGTTTGATATTTACTTCTGTAGCTGTCACTGTTCATATTTTTTTAAACTACACTTACTTATTTAAACTTAGAGGAATTAGCTTCTTTAGAATGCTGGGAATTCTTTGTGCATAACTGATTAGGAAATCTCATTTACATGATGTAAGGGCCTTAGAAAAATTTTGGTAACAGCCCAAAGAGAACTGAAGTTCCATTTATAATGAGAAAGGTACTATCAGATTGGTGAGTGAGGCTTATTGCTTTAAGTAATAATGTGCTTTGTCTTAGGCCCATAACGTAAACAAGATTTTTAAGCATTGCAAAACAGAAACCACATAGACATGCTATACTGCTTAAATCTGAGGTGTAACCCTGTATCCAGGAGTTGACTATTTGCTCTAAGAGTTTACATATGGCTGAAACTTTCAAGGAATTTTGGTCATTAGACCAGTCATTCTCATCCTCCAATGCTCACCAGTGACGGATTTGTTTTGTTGGTTTGTATATTGTTTTGTTTCTGGTTTTGTTGTGAATTCATGTATTTAAACATGTTTGTAGTTTGTTAAAGACTGATCATGTTTCCCCATCATTCTTATCTTAAAATCCTACTCCCCAGTATGATAGTATTAAGGGGTCAGACCAGGCTTCCCTAGTGGCTCAGTGCCAACACAGGAGACAGAAGTTCAATCCCTGGTCTGGGAAGTTCCCACATGCCTTAGAGCAAGTACTCCCATGCACCACAATTGTTGCGCCTGTGCTCCAGAACTCAGGAGCTACAACCACTGAGCCCATGTGCAGCACCTACTGCAGCCCAAGCACCCTAGAGCTCCTGCTCCGCAACAAGAGAAGCCACCACAATGAGCCCACACACTGCAACGAAGAGGAGCCCCTGCTCACCGCAACTAAAGGAAAGCCCAGCCAGTGATGAAGACCCAACACAGCCAAAAAGAAAAAAAGAAATAAAAATGTTTAAAGGGTGGGGCCTTTGGAAGGTAATTGGGATAAGATAAGGTCATGAGGGTGGAACCCTAATGAGTGGGATTAGTGCCCTTTTAAGACTCACCAGAGAGCTTGCTTCTCTCTCTGCTGTCCACCATGTAAAGACACAGGAGAAGTTAGCAGGCTGCAGCCCAGAAGAGGGTCTCCACACCTGGCTATGGGGCACTCTAATTTTGGATTTCCAGCCTCCAGGGCTGTGAAAATTTTCTGTTGTTTATAAGCTGCCCAGTCTATGGTATTTCTGTTATAGCAACCCAAACTAAGATACTGTGTTTTAATCCATCATACTTATTAATGGAAGTTTTCTCATCTTTGGCTGATGGGAGCTAATTCAGACAGGCTCTTTTAGTGTGAAAAGATACTCCAGGCTCATTTTGTATACATTGTGCATTAGACCTAGGATAATTTATTCTCCAGAGATCCCTGATCCCCTTCAGTATTTATAGACAACATTCTGTGTACTAATTGTATCATGGCAAATAAGTTGGCCATTGTTTCTAACATTTTCAGTGGACACAGTAGAAAATAATATATTTTTCTTAAATAAATATAAACAATATAAATAACATAATAGATTGTATAATAATATAAATAATATATATTTATTTATATAAATATAAATGTCTATAAATATAAATATATATAAATAAATAAATATTATGTTCTGCACAAAAAAGTAGTATAAATTTATAGTTCAAATCCAAGCCTATAAATTTTCACCTAACTGCATTGATTTTATATTTATATCTCCTTTCAATTCTGCTGAAAAGCTCACGTAACTACTGGCTTGATATTGTTCACAAAACACACAGAAAAATCTTAAAATAATCACATTTAATATTTCCTATAATAAAACAATTACTGAAAACAGTATAGGAATCTTTTTCCACAGTACTTTTGCCTCTGTATCTATCTCACCAGAGTCAGACAATCAATTTGTGTTTTAAGGTCATTTGGAATAACTCTTCTTCATGTGGTTTTGTCACCAAATAGATACACAGTTAAGGTCATCCACTTTATTTTAGATTCAACTCTAAGTGATTACTTAATTTATTTAAATGTTGTTGAAACACACTATTAACAGGGCTTCAAAGTAAAAACTACAATGTGGGGTATGTTCAAAGCATTCTCCCTTATATTTTCCCTCTGCTCCCATTCTCCTAAAATCAGTCTGGACCTTGTACTCAGAATGGTCTCTTCAAAATGCAGATCTCGTCACCTGGCCCCTTTCCCTTCTTGATTGAAAACATTTGCTCACTGCTCCAGCCATTTCACTATGGGCAACTGGCCTCTGCATGAGAAAGACTTTGCCCACCTCTCCAGCCTCATGCTTTATCCTTACTCTCAAGCAGAGTCAGTACCAAACTCAGTAACACTTGGTTTTTTGCCGCTCTCATTCCTTCCCGTTGCCCACAGTCTTCACGTGGGCCTGTTTAAATCCTAGTCACCTCCTGGTGTCAGCCTATTGGCTACCCTCTCCAGGAAGCCTCTACCTGGATCAGAAGCCACGTGAGTGTGCCCACAGCACTCCACAAACATAACAATATCAACACACTCATATATATAATTGCCTACTAATCTGTCTGCATCCTCCACTGAAATGTAAGCTCTTTTAGGAGACAGACTGTCTTTTGGGGTTATCATTTTATCCTGAGAGCCAAAAACTTTTCCTAACTCTGGCTGCACAGTTTCTTTGTGAGTTGTTGTTGTGTTGTTAAATCATGTCCAACTCTTTGTGACCTGATGCACTGTGACCCCATCAGATTCCTCTGTCCATGGAATTTCCCAGGCAAGAATATTGGAATGGGCTGCTATTTCCTTCTCCAGGGAATCTTCCCAACACAGGGATCAAACCTGTGTCTCCTGCATTGCCAGGCGGATTCTTTATTACTGAGCCACCAAGGAAACCCTTTCTTTGTGGGTAGCCAGGTGCTTTGGTTTAGTCTACACATCGTGTGAACATCCAGAGTAGCCTTGCCAGACACAAAGCATTTGCTCACTAAATATCTGTTGAATTAATATTAATTGTCCCTAGTTTTGATGTTTACTTACTAGTAGTTTTATTGCTAATCCTCTTTTTTGCTTTAAAATTTCTCTTTTAGCATTTTGGAGCATCCTCTAACAGTGAAATCCCCTGAAGATGGTTGCACTGCTGTTCCCCAAACAAATTCAGGCTTGCTGTGTTAATTCACTTGGGAAACCATACAGTTTCCTCCACCTCACCAAGATGGTCCTGAGCTATCAGAAGAGGACCTGTGCTTTTTATTCGAAATCTGACTCCTGTTCTTAGATCTTTGAAGGGATAGGAGAGGGCACAGCTGGAACCATTACTCTTTGTTGGACAGATGGCAGGCCCTGACCTTCCATCTACTCCAAAGCATGGGGGAATTTGGAAGCACGAAGCTTACAATCACGGCTGTACAGTTTGATCTCCACTGTTCCTTTTATTCAAGCAGGTCCTTGAGGCTAATCTGCCTGGTGGAACTCAGGACTACCTCCTTCGAAGAAAGTGCCCAAGGGCTCCCCTCATGGGGGGAGGTGGGAGAAGACCTCTTCACAAGAAGAGAACCTTTAAAATGATTAAGGAACTAAGTCATTTGAACACAAAGTCTCCCCCGCCCCTCCACATTGTAGAAAGAATTGGCCAAATATCACCTTTAGCATAATTCAGTTCAGTTCAGTCACTCAGTCGTGTCCAACTCTTTGTGACCCCATGAATCGCAGCACGCCAGGCCTCCCTGTCCATCACCATCTCCCGGAGTTCATTCAGACTCATGTCCATCGAGTCGGTGATGCCATCCAGCCATCTCATCCTCGGTCGTCCCCTTCTCCTACTGCCCCCAATCCCTCCCAGCATCAGAGTCTTTTCCAATGAGTCAACTCTTCACATGAGGTGGCCAAAGTACTGGACTTTCAGCTTCAGCATCATTCCTTTCAAAGAAATCCCAGGGTTGATCTCCTTCAGAATGGACTGGTTGGATGTCCTTGCAGTCCAAGGGACTCTCAAGAGTCTCCTCCAACACCACAGTTCAAAAGCATCAATTCTTCGGCGCTCAGCCTTCTTAACAGTCCAACAGGAAAAACCATAGCCTTGACTAGACGGACCTTAGTCAGCAAAGTAATGTCCCTGCTTTTGAATATGCTATCTAGGTTAGTCATAACATAATTAAGGCTCTTTAAAAATCACAAGATAATCATTCTGAAAACTCCCTCCCACATTCCCTTGCAACATAGCCTTGCACAATGACAATGAAAATCAGACACCCTTCACATACCACATTTTACAGAAAAGGCAGCTATTCTTTCAGCCCCCGGTAGGGCTTGTTTTAGGACCTTTATAGAAGACAATTCAAGTCTGGAGAGATTGCACTGATTAAGTATCTTTCTTTTTTTTTTAACTGTGTTTAAAGAACAGGAAGCAAGAATTGAAGTGTTGTACGTTGTTGTATGGAGAGAAAGTGTGTTAGTTGCTCAGTCGTGTCTGACTCTGTGATCCCATGGACTGGCCACCGGACTCCTCTGTCCATGGAATTCACCAGGCAAGAATACTGGAGTGGGTAGCCATTACGTTCTCCAGGGTAATCTTCCCAATCCAGGGATCAAAACTGGGTCTCCCACATTGCAGGCAGATTCTTTACCATTTGAGCCACCAGAGTACAGAGAGAATCTGGACTTAAATCTATCACCTCTTAAAAAATTCTTTTAGAGGCTCCTTGTATTTCTTCCTAAACTATTTATATGAGCAAATATCTTGACTTATCACAAAAAAGGTCTGGGATGACAGAGTCAAACAAATTCATGTCTAAAAGAAGATAAAAACTCCCAGTGGATACTAAGGTGGCCAGCTGCCATTTAACATTTAGATCTGTTAACTGCAGTAAGTAAATATTAGTGAAAGCAGGTGTTTTTTTTTTTTTTTTCATTGACTTCAAGAACTGGGCAAACACATATCCATGGAAATAATTCTCTGAAGAGCAGATTTAAAGATTTGTGTTGAGAAAGACTAAAAGTGACTCTTTCACATGGTACCAAAAGAAGGAACAAAGCTTTCGGAGTCCCCAGAAAATTTACTTTTCCTTTTCTGAACTTAGAAGGTCTTTTTTAAAAAACAGTTTTAAACTGTATAATTGATATATAGCTACATATTTAATGTCTATGACTTGATGAATTTGACATACATATATACCTATGAAAAAGCTGGCTTAAAACTCAATATTCAAAACACTAAGATCATGACATCTGGCCCCATCACTACATGGCAAATAGATGGAGAAAAAGTGGAATGAGTGGAAGATTTTATTTTCTTGGGCTCCAAAATCACTGCAAATGGTGACTGCAGCCATGAAATTAAAAGACAATTGTTCCTTGGAAGAAAAGCTATGAAAAACCTAGAACCTACATCTCCAGTGTCTCCTGCATTGGCAGATGGATTCTCTACCACTAGCGCCACTTGGGAAGCCCATTGTGTGAATATAAACCACACTTTTTGTATCCATTCACATGTTGACGGGAATGTAGGCTATTTCCATAAGCTGGCTATTGTGAAGAGTACTGCAGGGACAGGAGCATGCAGGTATTGCTTAGAGATCCTGACTTCAGTTCTTTTTGGTATATACCCTAAACGGAGATGCTGGATCATATGATAGTTCTATTTTTAACTTGTTGAAGATAAAGATGTCCCAGAGGAAGTGAAGCTGGCCAAAAGGCTTCACGTTAAAAGAATACTCAGCAATGTTTCATGACACTGAAGGCACCAAGAACAGGATGTTGAAAAGTGACTCAACCTTAGAAAGGAGTATGACAATTCAACTGCACATGGGAAAGATGCTTCTTCCATGCAGGTTTTAAGTTCTACAATGCGAAGAAAGTAAAGTAAAAGAAAGAAGTGACAGTGTAGATCACTCAGTCGTGTCCGACTCTTTGTGACCCCATGAATTGTAGCCCACCAGGCTTCTCTGTCCATGGGATTCTCCAGGCAAGAATACTAGAGTGGGTTGCCATGCCCTTCTCCAGGGGATCTTCCAAACCCAGGGATCGAACCCAGGTCTCCTGCACTGCAGGAAGATTCTTTACCATTTGAGCCGCAAGGGAAGCTCTATGCTCTGTTCAAACCACTCTCGATACTTTTTTACAAAAAAATGAAGCACTTTCATTCTCAATGTCTTAGTGTTTTAAATTTTAGTATACTGAGTTCACATTGTTTTACTATTTTCATTATTTCCCTTTATGTTTACAACTGACTTAGAGAGTTTTTAATGTTTCAACATAAAGTTTTAAAGATCAAGAAGCAAACATAATTTCCCAAATTGATTATTAAAATCACTTTTCATGGTTTCAATTTGCATCTGCAAAATAAAGACTACCTGTATTCAAAGGGGGGCTTCCCAGGTGGCACTAGTAGTAAAGAATCTGCCTGCCAATGATGGAGACAAAAGGGATGCAGGTTTGATCCCTGGGTGGGGAAGATCCCCTGGAGCAGGGCACGGCTACCCATGCCAGTATTCTTGCCTGGAGAATTTCATGGACAGAGGAACCTGGTGGGTTATGTCCAAGGGGTCACAAAGAGTCAGAAACTACTGAAGTGACTTAACCTGCAAGTATTCAAAGAAATTTCAAGTGTGAATGAATCAGTAGTAAGAATACTTAAACTGTAAAACCTAAACTTTGATTGATTCAAAGTATTAGATATCTTTCTTTCAATGGATGTCAAAGAAAAGGCTTTCAGCCTCTATAACTAGCCCACAAGTCCCACAGGTAAAGCCTGATGGCATAAGGACAAGAAGATACAAGAAGAACGCTAGCTTTGGAAAACCAAGAAGATGAACTAAATATTGGCAGTTTAGCTTATTAACTCTCCAGTCCTGAGCACTCATTCAGTAGCTGAGGTTACTGAAATTGAACATGAAAAATATTGTTCAGGGTGCCTGGCAGAGACTTGGGACCCAACAAACTTTTGCTATACTTTGCAAAACTAGCAAAAGTGAAAAAATCCAGTGGGGGTAGTAGAGCCCTTTTCCCACCCAAAACAAGGGCAGGAGGTTAGCACTTATTAGACTCTCAGCAGATGTAAAGGATTTGGACAGACACATCAGTACAACAACACAGCAAGGTAGAGCATATCCATGACTGTGGGCCTCCTTGTACAAGACATGCCCAGATCTGGGTGATGAAGGTTAGGCTAATGGTTAGGTTAATCTATGGGGAATCTTGAATTTTCTAATAAAAATTTCAGATATCCTAGAAAGAATTTTCAAACCCTAGGGCTTTTTTTTTTAACATCTAATTATTTCTCTAATTTTACATTCATATAAAATGTACCTTAGCATCTCTGCTTCTCATTTTGTTTGAATATACTACAAAGGGAATCAAATTTTAATAACTACTATTATTATGTGTTTACATATAATGAGGCTATTTCCATGCTCCAACAGATGGCCAGAAATAACTAAACATTATTACAACCCATTCTTGTAAATGTGGAATGTTGCTATGAGTTTCTTTGATCTCTATCAATACAATACTGTTATTTTGATATTCATTTTCATAACAAACTTTATACTATGCTGGAAATTTACTAGAATCTTAATTCATTCAAATTTTTTCCAGAGGGGCACGGGAGAGAGACGTTGGTGGTGGAACGCTCCCTCCTAGGAGTTGGAAAAATCAATTTATTAGTTAGCCAAGACAAGAAGAGTTGAGTAGATGTGAAGCTGACCTTGGAAATAGTCTTAGCACCTATTCATCTCCTCAGATTGTCTCCTATCAGTCCACACATATTTACTCTGTCCTGAGTTTACAATCCATTGTCCTAATGTATCATGCCCTCACTTGCATCTGTACCTCAAAATAGCCCACGAGAAAGGTCTGGCAGCCTGGACTAAGGTGGTGCCAGAGTGGATGGAGAGTAAGTATGATTAGTGAAGGGGTTCAAGAACCGGAGGAACAGATCTTGGTACCCGTCTAAATACATATAAGAGACCCTGTCTTCTCCTACGTCATCTCCCAGTGCTGTAGGAACAGTGAAATCCCTCCATGCCCTCAGTTGGCCTCTGATTCTAGACATATCCACCTCCAGGTAGCTCTATTTGCCTAGAACGCTTCCCTCCCCAACCTTGCCTCCTTAGTTTCCCAGGACAAACGTTGCCTTACCCAACCTACCCTAATGGAATGAAGTGCTTTCGTCTAATTGTTCAAAAGGCCCTTTAAACATATTTCTGTTGTGATATAACTTTTTATTATTTTTTTAAAGTATTATTGCCTTGTTGTTGGCAGCGGAGTTTGTGTTAGGGAAAGAAGTGTTTTTCCTTAGGAAAATGCACGGAGAAGCTGAGGCTCACAGAAAGGACAGGTTAGCAAGAGCAACACAGACAGTGACTCTGGAAAGGTGTGTACAGTTTGGAGAGATCAGGGGAGAGAGGTTGAGGAACGGGCTGAAGAGACAAAAGGAGCACAGTGGGAGGTGGAAACGTCCATCTCCAGAGTCCAGTCAGCAGAGGAGACTGTCATGAAAAGAGGAATCTTGGATTCGATTTCAATCCATCTACCGTGTGGTCAGGAGATGCAATTTCACCACCGCATCTCCCACTTCTCCCCAAAGAAAGTCTCCTTCCTGTGGTGATAGCACCGAATGACCGGAGCTTTCAGAGTATGAAAGAGACAGATCTGTGACCCATGCTTCAGTTGACGCCAAGACTGAGCAAGAGGGATGGAGATCAAAGAAACAGAGCAAGAAAAAAAAAAAAAATTCCAAAGAAAATGAGTTGTCTGCTCTGGCAAGGAAATTTAGAAAAAGAAACAGAAATAGCATCCTTCCCCCATTCCAGATCCTTGCCTCTCTTCCCCACTGTGAACCATATACCAGGAGCTGCCCCACCTGTAAAATTAGGGGGATAAATTAGGTGGTTCCTCAGGGACCCTCAGTTTTAATATTTTAGGAATCTAAGCATATCATCAAGCCTAGGGAAACTAATAGAAGTTATGTCCTATTGCAGAAAAATATTCCGTGCTGTGAATGAACTTGATTAGGCTCTGGAGACGACACAAATAATGACAGTCATTTAGCACCTAAGGGGATGGGGGGAAGCAAATTAAGAGAAGTATGCTCGTGGCACCAAACAATGGCTTGTTTTAAGTCTTCTGGCAGTTGCGTCACCTCTGTTCTAAAAATTATGATGTGTTTTGAAATTATTACTTGGGTGTGTATACAATGTGTGCAGACACTTAAATAATTATGTTATTAGAAAAGAGAAGTCTCCAGCAATCTGTGGACACAAACATGCTGATGTAAGCAAAAATATCAACATCCCATTCTCTCCACACTTGGCAATTTAGAGGGGGTCTGTGCAGGCACAGGAGGGCCTAGAAGAGCTATCCCATGTTGAAGGTTAGGAACGGTGGTGGTAAGGAGATACCCCTCGCCCAAGGTAAGGAACAGCAGCTGTGCTTTGCTGGAGCAGCCGTGAAGAGATACCCCAAGCCCCAGGTAAGAGAAACCCAAGTAAGATGGTAAGTGTTGCAAGAGGGCATCAGAGGGCAGACACACTGAAACCATACTCACAGAAAACTAGTCAATCTAATCACACTAGGACCACAGCCTTGTCTAACTCAGTGAAACTATGCCATGCCTGCAGGGCAACCCAAGATGGGCGGGTCATGGTGGAGAGGCCTGACAGAATGTGGTCCACTGGAAAAGGGAATGACAAGCCACTTCAGTATTTTTGCCTTGAGAACCCCATGAATAGAAGGAAAAGGCAAAATGATAGGATACTGAAAGAGGAACTCCCCAGGTCAGTAGGTGCCCAATATGCTACTGGAGATCAGTGGAGAAATAACTCCAGAAAGAATGAAGAGATGGAGGCAAAGCAAAAACAATACCCAGCTGTGGATGTGACTGGTGATAGAAGCAAGATCCGATGCTATAAAGAGCAATATTGCATAGGAACCTGGAATGTCAGGTCCATGAATCAAGGCAAATTGGAACTGGTCAAACAGGAGATGGCAAGGGTGAACGTCGACATTCTGGAATCAGCGAACTAAAATGGACTGGAATGGGTGAATTTAACTCAGATGACCATTATATCTACTACTGCGGGCAGGAATCCCTCAGAAGAAATGGAGTAGCCATCATGGTCAACAAAGGGTCTTAAATGCAGTACTTGGATACAATCTCAAAAACGACAGAATGATCTCTGTTCATCTCCAAGGCAAACCATTCAATATCACAGTTATCCAAGTCTACGCCCCAACCAGTAATGCTGAAGAAAATGAAGTTGAATGGTTTTATGAAGACCTACAAGATCTTTTAGAACTAACACCCAAAAAAGATGTCCTTTTCATTATAGGGAACTGGAATGCAAAAGTAGGAAGTCAAGAAACACCTGGAGTAACAGGCAAATTTGGCCTTGGAATGCGGAATGAAGCAGGGCAAAGACTAATAGAGTTTTGCCAAGAAAATGCACTGGTCATAGCGAACAGCCTCTTCCAACAACACAAGAGAAGACTCTACACATGGACATCACCAGATGGTCAACACCGAAATCAGATTGATTATATTCTTTGCAGCCAAAGATGGAGAAGCTCTATACAGTCAACAAAAACAAGACCGGGAGCTGACTGTGGCTCAGATCATGAACTCCTTATTGCCAAATTCAGACTGAAATTGAAGAAAGTAGGGAAAACCACTAGACCATTCAGGTGTGACCTAAATCAAATCCCTTATGATTATACAGTGGAAGTGAAAAATAGATTTAATGGTCTAGATCTGATAGATAGAGTGCCTGATGAACTATGGATTGAGATTTGTGACATTGTACAGGAGACAGGGATCAAGACCATCCCCATGGAAAAGAAATGCAAAAAAGCAAAAGAGCTCTCTGGGGAGGCCTTACAAATAGCTGTGAAAAGAAAAGAAGTGAAAAGCAAAGGAGAAAAGGAAATATATAAGTACCTGAATGCAGAGTTCCAAAGACTAGCAAGAAGAGATAAGAAAGTCTTCTTCAGCAATCAATGCAAAGAAATAGAGGAAAAGAACAGAATGGGAAAGACTAGAGATCTCTTCAAGAAAATTAGAGATACCAAGGGAACATTTCATGCAAAGATGGGCTCGATAAAGAACAGAAATGGTCTGGACCTAACAGAAGCATAAGATATTAAGAAGAGGTGGCAAGAATACACAGAAGAACTGTACAAAAAAGATCTTCACGACCCAGATAATCATGATGATGTGATCACTCATCTAGAGCCAGACATCTTGGAATGTGAAGTCAAGTGGGCCTTAGAAAGCATCACTACGAACAAAGCTAGTGGAGGTGATGGCATTCCAGTGGAGCTCTTTCAAATCCTGAAAGATGATGCTGTGAAAGTGCTGCACTCAATATGCCAGCAAATGTGGAAAACTCAGCAGTGGCCACAGGACTGGAAAAGGTCAGTTTTCATTCCAATTCCAAAGAAAGGCAATGACAAAGAAT
Source organism: Budorcas taxicolor (assembly GCF_023091745.1). Classification (NCBI taxonomy): domain Eukaryota; kingdom Metazoa; phylum Chordata; class Mammalia; order Artiodactyla; family Bovidae; genus Budorcas; species Budorcas taxicolor. Next base: position 74,353,815 of record NC_068921.1, read on the forward strand.
GGTCAAACTACCGCACAATTGCACTCATCTCACACGCTAGTAAAGTAATGCTCAAATTTCTCCAAGCCAGACTTCAGCAATACGTGAACCATGAACTCCCTGATGTTCAAGCTGGTTTTAGAAAAGGCAGAGGAGCCAGAGATCAAATTGCCAACATCTGCTGGATCATGGAAAAAGCAAGAGAGTTCCAGAAAAACATCTATTTCTGCTTTATTGATTATGCCAAAGCCTTTGACTGTGTGGATCACAATCAACTGTGGAAAATTATGAAAGAGATGGGAATACCAGACCACCTAACCTGCCTCTTGAGAAATCTGTATGCAGGTCAGGAAGCAACAGTTAGAACTGGACATGGAACAACAGACTGGTTCCAAATAGGAAAAGGAGTACGTCATGGCTGTATATTGTCACCCTGCTTATTTAATTTATATGCAGAGTACATCATGAGAAACGCTGGACTGGAAGAAGCACAAGCTGGAATCAAGATTGCCAGGAGAAATATCAATAACCTCAGATATGCAGATGACACCACCCTTATGGCAGAAAGTGAAGAGGAGCTAAGAAGCCTCTTGATGAAAGTGAAAGAGGAGAGTGAAAAAGTTGGCTTAAAGCTCAACATTCAGAAAACGAAGATCATGGCATCTGATCCCATCACTTCATGGGAAATAGATGGGGAAACAGTGGAAACAGTGTCAGACTTTATTTTTTTGGGCTCCAAAATCACTGCAGATGGTGACTGCAGCCATGAAATTAAAAGACGCTTACTCCTTGGAAGAAAAGTTATGACCAACCTAGATAGCATATTCAAAAGCAGAGACATTACTTTGCCGACTAAGGTCCGTCTAGTCAAGGCTATGGTTTTTCCTCTGGTCATGTATGGATGTGAGAGTTGGACTGTGAAGAAGGCTGAGCGCCGAAGAATTAATATGTTTGAACCATGGTGCTGGAGAAGACTCTTGAGGGTCCCTTGGACTGCAGGGAGATCCAACCAGTCCTTTCTGAAGGAGTTGAACCCTGGGATTTCTTTGGAAGGAATGATGCTAAAGCTGAAGCTCCAGTACTTTGGCCACCTCATGTGAAGAATTGACTCATTGGAAAAGACTGATGCTGGGAGAGATTGGGGGCAGGAGGAGAAGGGGACAACTTCCGGGGTCCAGCCCCGGTGGATCTAGGGTAATTCGAAGGTGGGGACAGAATTGGCGTCCTGGAAAAAACTTATTTAATTACAGATATAGAGAGAGATTAGAAACGGATAGTGTAGTAGGAAAATTAGTGGAGAAAAAAGAGGCTGAATAACTGGTTTACATGGAAATCCAATCACCACCTACATAGGCCACAGGCGTCTTTCCATTCTCCCGAAGGAAAGGAGGCACTGAGGCCTCCCAGGTCCGATCTTAGAAGCCCAGGCAGAATTAGCAGGCTTGGTAAGTACCCACATTTCAGATGGGAATTCAGCCAGGAAAGCGGGGAGCAAGAAAGAAATGACACAGGGGAATCAGTCTTTCCAGAAACTAATCCGATTTCTTTATTTTTCTGGTTTGTTTATATACTTTTTTATTATACATAGGGATGAATACAGAGTCATGCGGGGGTCAGCAGACCTGACCCTTGTCACAATCAGGTGCTTCATATAAAATTATACAAAGGTCTTATGGGTTTTTACATCATCTTCTAGCCATGAGGTCTGCTGACATTTTATGGCCCTTTCTGATACCAGTCAGTTAACCAGAAAACTTATTTTTCCAGGGGTGATTTTTTCTTAAATCAGGTGCCACCCTCCAAATAAAGTTGCATTCCTATAGGGTGAGGGTGTAGTGAGTTACAATCAAGAAAGGAATTCACTTAACCTAAGGTTTAACATGATTAATCTTAAAGGTTAATACTTATTTCTCCTGTATGCTAGTTATATTCATTATAAGGGCAGGAATATGGAGATTTAGCAGCAAATATTGGCTCAACAAATGTAAACCCTTGACCAATGTTCCCCTGAAGATCTATTTAGTCTTAAGATAGTGATAATGTTACATTTTTACATAGCAAGGACACAGTGATTTATAACAAAGTACAGTGATCTATAACAAAGGAGAAAATTCATTAACTCAAAAAGTCTAGTATTGCCAACATCAAAAACTACTATATTTCCTTTTCTATATTCCAATTACATTGATTAATATATTCCCAGTTGCCTAAGGATATGGAGGCCTGGCAGCAATCACTGACTCAACAATGAGAAAAGCCCTATGCTAATACTCCAAATTCTCTGTGCTGTTTCTTGTTGAGAGGTTGTCACACAAGCTAGTCTGTCAGCAGAGAGGTTTGACCTGAGACACCCTTGTCGCACCCAGGGCAGGGAATTAGCAGTAATTATTGGCACGACAAATGAAAAAACCGTTCACCAATATAATTTCTAATCAACCTACTATACTACACTAATAATTTTCTAACTTCTCAAAAGAGTCTATATTTAGAAAGTTTTAAAGCATCTCGTGCCTCTCAAGGTTGGGAGGCTGTAAACAATCACATGCGGCCAGACGAGCCTGATCAGGCAGGCCAGAGAACCTTCAGAGTTCGTAAGTTGAAACACTCTTGTCACGCCCAGGATTTTTTATTAACTGGAGCTGCAAGTTAACTCCTTCTCTGAGAGAAATGGTTTTAGGGGAGAGCTCCCCATAAAGTACTCTGGTTTTGGGGGTAGATGCTCGGGAACAGGGGGTTTCCTGAGGCTTGATCATGCCTTTGCGTATGCCAAGCTTCCTTCCTCATGACCTTTGCCATGGGCGGAGTTCCTCACGCTGGCTCCCAGCAGAAAACCCAGGATGAGATGGCTGGATGGCATCATGGACTCGATGGACGTGAGTATGAGTGAACTCTGGGAGATGGTGATGGACAGGGAGGCCTGGCGTGCTGTGATTCATGGGGTCACAAAGAGTCGGACACAACTGAGCGACTGAACTGAACTGAACATAAGGTGGGCTTCCCAGGTAGTCCTAGTGGTAAAGAACCTGCCTGCCAATGCAGGAGGTGTAAGAAACATGGGTTTGATCCCTGGGTTGGGAAGATCCCCTGGAGGGCATGGCAGCCCAAGTATTCTTGCCTGGAGAATCCCACTGACAGAGGAGCCTGGCAGGCTATATACAGTCCTTGGAGCCACAAAGAGTTGTATATGACTGAGGCTACTTAGCAAGAAACATAGGCTGTCGAGTAGCAACTGACTATGAGGACTCAGTTCCATCGATTAATTAAAATGCAATTATTTGGAAGGAAAATATTAGATTGTTTCTGTTTCTCCTGAAGGGAATTATCTAATTGTATTTAAGAAACTGCAGTCACAAAGAGCAATCATTTGAAAGAATGGGATTGGGTTGGTTAGTTCAACCCTATTTAAAGACGGCAGGTCTGCTTGTTCTGCACTGGGGAAAGAAGGCAGTGTTGTCATTTCTAAAATGAGCAAATATTGATGCAATTAGGTCGATTTGCTGTTAGTCATATATTAATGAGGTGCACCCAGAACCGGCAGAGCCCTGGGCAGAGGTCCCTAGGAGCCATCCGAGAATCTTTTGCACCATGTGTAGAAAGGAAGCCCCACAGAATCTGAGTTCAAGTCCTGACTCCAACATGTACCGACTGGGTGATTTTAATTGTTATCTGTGCTTCAGTTTATTAATGTGAAAGTTATCTATAAAACATATCTTATACATAGCTCCTAATTTGGGGGGTTGTTGTGGGGATTACATGAATTTGTATAGATGAAGTATGGAGATCCATGCCTCGCACATAGCAAGCACTACATAAATGCAAGTTATAATTTTTGTTAGACGATTTTGTCACGAGGAGAAATTGAAAAAGAGTATTGACTAAGAAAAAGATAAGCAGGTGCTCTTTGTTACACAGTTGGGAGAAAAATAAAGGATTTAGCGGTAATATTGATGTCATGGAGGGTGAACACAAGCCACCTGGGTAAACGGAGGGAGCGTCTACATATTTCCTGTCTACTATATTCCAGACTCCGGGCTAGGCACGTTACCTGTGACAATTCATACAAACTTTTTAGCATTCAGAGAAGTAGTCGTTACTATTTTCTGCACCTTACAAAGAAGCCATGGGAGGATCAGGGATGCTGAGCCACTTAGCTGAGAGCTCAGAGCTCAGAAATGGGTGAGTCACGACGGGACTCAGGCCTGCAGACTCCATCCTGTGGTCGTTGCATTACAGCACGGCACCTAACATGTTTGCAGTTCTTGCTGTGATAATGAGGCGATCTCCTTAACCAGGGGATCCAAGTAGCTGGCCTGGGACCCCTGAATGACATGGATGTACAGACGACTACACTCCTACGTTTCATTCATACAATCATAAGTCATAGTGAACAATAAAGTAATATAATAGTAGAATGCAATGATACAGTAAAATGAAATAAGGAGCAATAAAAATGCTAGCAAAGTGTATTTATCCATTAGAGAAGAAGTTCGACCAGCGGTTAACATTGTAGATTCTGAGATAAACTGAGTCCAACTCCATTTCCCCTCTGTCTACTACTTCTCTGACCTTGTGCCCGTCTCCTAACCTCAGTGCTTCAGTTCCATCTGTAAAATGGGGACATTAATAACAATCACTAACTCACAGGGTTATTGGAAGAATTAAATGAGCTAATATGTGTAAGGTGCAGACAGGAGTTTGAGCAGACTCTGGCAGACAGTGAAGGACAGGGAAGCTTGGCATGCTGCAGTCCATGGGGTTGCAAAGAGTCAGACACGACTAAGTGACTAAACAACAAATGTGAGGTGCTTACAAACAAGCACTCTAAAGAATTTGCTCTCATCATCACCCACATCATCACTGTTGCCATATCATGATCCTATGGTATAGTGGTTTCTCTTAATTCTGATTTGGAATGTCTCCACTGTAGCACACACCAAGCCAAGTATACAGAAAATAAGTAAGCATTAGAACTGCCGTTTAAGGAGAGAGCTTAATTCTTACAATTTCTATTCACTTGGGGTCCCTCTAACAGCCAAGGGAGTTTTAGATGAGATTCTATTAAATTATTTGGTCTGAAAACTATACCTGTTTCTAGGGCTTCCCTGGTGGCTCAGATCATAAAGAATCGGCTTGCAATGCAGGAGACCCAGGTTTGATCCCTGGGTTGGGAAGATCCCTTAGAGGATGGAATGGCTACCTACTCTAGTATTCCAGCCTGGGAAAATTCCATGGACAGAGGAGCCTGGCAGGCTATGGTCCATGGCGTCGCAAAGAGTCACACAAGACTGAGTCCTTTATATTAGACATGAGAGTGTCACCCAAAAGTTCCTGTTTGCCCTTTATCCACAATTCTCTTCCCAAAGACAAAGAGAACAGCAGTCTCCATATCAACATATGCTCTATTATAATGAGTTAATCTAATTTGGCTCATTTTTTACTCTTTCTTTTCCTTCTAATCTGCCAGGAACTCCATTTAACCAAATAACTCACAAGATAATTTCTTACTCTTTCTTGACAATTTCTCCCTTGACTTCTATTCTTCCTGCAGGTTTAAAACTAATGACTCTCTGTTGGAATAGACAAAACTTCCCTCAGTGTCTCCTTCCAGCCCAAGGCCTCTGCTTCATCCTTTCCCAGGCAGGTGCGGAACCAGGAAAGGCTCTCGTCTTCTTGGTGCACCAATGTTTATTAAGAGTTAGCTAGTAACTCCCAGTGGTTTTGGTAATATGGAGATAATTTGACATCAGCAGACACAAGGGGAAGTATGGTTGCAAGTGAAGTCATAGCATGACCACCAATCCATTTTCATGACAAAGTAGGATTCCAAGATATGCATTTCTTACTTTCTGGAGAAAGAGGCATACATAGATGGAGATGAGTATCACCAGCTACCACCATCACCTGCATCAGTGCAAACCAGGGCCATAAACCAATCAGTCGAAAGGATTAGCCAGCCACGTGATCATTGCCTTATGGTCCAGTGAGCTCAGGGCACCATCAAATTCCTAAGAGAGAGGATCCTACTATTTCCCAAACAAAATCTCCACACACTAGGCCCCATCTCTTCAGTTCTGGTCACCTCTAAAATCTTTTCTAAGCAGAGCAAGTCAGGAAAGTGTTGGTTTTGTGAGCCAACAGGGCTGTAATCTTTAATAGCCACTGTATTACTTTTTATAAAGGACCTTTTAGGATGAAAAAAAATTTTTTTCAAAAGACACTGGTATCTTCGGGCTAATCTAAACTGTAAGGTAGGTTAGAAATTGCTTTGCATCAATGGCAAAAGAGGTACATGAACTAATTTTAGCTATTTCATTCGTATTCCAAAAGGAGAATCAGGCTTTACAGGAAGCAATTGCATTTAAAATATAATGCCCCTCTCTCCCTCCCTTTTCCTTTTCCAGCAGTATTTGGCTTAGAGAACATTTTATGCGTTCCAGTTGTTCAGGTGCTAATGGTTTTCTCTGGGGCACTTTTATTTCTAATAAGGTTTCCGATGCCCTCTAGTGGTTACTGTTTGGTTCCTGGCACTGGAAGCAAGGTCATGTACAATTGGGCAGCAACAGCTCACCTGAGGGAGACTGCTGTGTACTCCGTGCAGTATTGGAAGTGGTTTCTGGGGTATCTTCTCTGAGTGCTGGGCGGGGTGTATTCTAGGATGACTTCACCACCCCTTCCACAAGGACAGATTCAGACTTTGCTTTATTTCTCTAACTTATTTTCCTGTGCTCACCAGCATGGGGTTGTTTGAAATTCTGCTTCAGACTACTTGATAACTCATTATAAGGATTGGTTTTTTTCGTTATTTAGTCGCTAAGTTGTGTCTGACTCTTTGCGACCCCACGGAGTGTAGCTCGCCAGGCTCTTCTGTCCAGGGGATTCTCCAGGCAAGAACACTGGAGTGGGTTGCTATGTCCTCCTCCAGGGGATCTTCCCGATCTTCCCAGAGATCGCACCTGCATGTCTTACATCTCCTGCATTGTTAGGCAAGCTCTTTACCTCTAGCGCCTCTTGGGAAGCCCCACGAGGACTGGTTACTTCCATTCAAAAATTAACAGAGAGGAGCCTATTTCTGTCTTTAAATTCAAGATCCTGGAGATGAAGCTTCGGAATACGCTTCTCTGAAAAATAGAAAGAGTCGTGCCAGTTTTTAAGGCCGCTGGGTGGACCCATATGGCATTTTGTGGGGCCCTTCTTCCTGCTTTCAGGTGCACTGAACTTTGTAGGAATCAGGCTATTCTCATGGTTGGACTTCTCAAAAAGCTAAGGTGATTCGAAAAATACATTCTGAGATGTAACAGCTGCGGCTGCGTGGTTCCAGGCAGATTCATTTTGGTACAGCTGCCAGCCCCTCTTTGTGCCTTCTGTAAATTTTGATCCCTAATAATTATTGGAAATGACACCAACTCTTCTTAATTAACCCCTCCGACATCACCAGACGGTAGGCGTCCTCCCTGAGCTTCCTCATAGGATGGTGTGTAGGGATGGAAAAAATTTCAGTGCTCTGCCCTCTCACCCCTTTATTCACCAGTCCTCGAGAGATTCAAGTGATGAAGTGGATTTGTTCAGACTGGCATGTCACATCAATCAAAGAATCATGCTACCCACTGCTTATGTGATGATGAAACCAAGGGCCAGTTCCAAATAGGTGGGCAGGAGGAAAAAGCAGGATGATATATTACAAAACGTTTCCAATGTAATTAAGGTGGGGCCACTAAGACCATCTTTTCCATAATTCTTGAACTGCAATTTCAAGAGTTTATTGTTTTATAAATTTTTTAAAATTTGTATAATTTTTGCTGCACTGGGTCGTCTCTTTATTCAGGCTTCTCTAGTTGTGGCAAGTGGGGGCTACTCTCTAGCTGTGGTGTGTGGAGCTCTCGCTGTGGAGGCTTCTCTTGCTGTGTAGCACAGACTCTACAGTGCACAGGCTTCAGTAGTTTCTGCACGTGGGCTCAGTAGTTGCAGCTCCCGGGCTCCAGAGCGCAGGCTCAATCGTTGTGGCACACAGACTCAGCTGACACGTGGCATGTGGGATCTTCCCGGACCAGAAATCAAACCTGTGTCCCCTGGCAGGTAGATTCTTAACCACCTGACCACCAGGGAAACCCCAAGATTATTGTTTTAAATGTTTAATTGTGAAATAGATCACTCACACACACACACACATAGTTTACTATAGAATAATGAAAAAGCAAATACCCTTTTGCCCACTCCCTTTAAGAGGTTTTACAAATTACTGTGTAAGTGTCCTTTCCTGACAGTCCTACAAGATAAATCACTTCACTACATCTCCTTACCAGTACTTATTATCCAATTTTTAAACACTTACCCATCAGACAGAAGGAAGAAGGAACGGCAGCCCGCTGCAGTGCAGCTTTGCTTTTCTCTGAATTCTAACGAGTTAAACAGCTTTCTACGTGTCTGTTGGCTGCTCATGTTGCTTCTTCTGGAAATATCTGTCTATGTATTTTTATTTAATGTTTCTACTGAGTTACCTATTTTTCACTTGTAAGAGTTTTTAATATTCTCTAGATATGTAGGTAATATAGCCAGTCTTTGGCAAACAGCCTTCAGAGACAGACTTGTCTTTTTGTACTCTTTATGGTGTATTTTGATGAACAGAAGCTCTTAATTTTTTTAAATTAACTTTAATTGCAGTAAAGTTGCTTCACAATGTTGTGTTAATCTCCTGTTGTTGCTTAGTTGCTAAGTTGTGTCCAACTCTTTCTCTACGCCCGTGGACTGCAGCATGCCAGGCTCCCCTGTCCTTCACTATCTCCCGGAGCTTGCTCAAATTCATGTCCACTGAGCCAGTGATGCTATCCAACCATCTCATCCTCTGTCACCCCCTTCTTCTCCTGCCCTCAAATTTTCTAAGCATGAGGGTCCTTTCCAATTTCTACTTGTCAGCAGAGTGAATCAGATATTCATATACATATATCCTCTCTTTAATGGATTTCCTTCTCATTTAGGTCACTGCAGAGCATTGAATAGAGCTTCCTGTCCTATACAGAATATTCTCATTGTTATCTGTTTTATACATGGTGTCAGTAGTGTATATACGTCAGTCCCAATCTCCCAATTCATCCCGCTCTCCCCTCCCTCACCTTGGATCCATAAACTTGTTCTCTACATCTGTGTCTCTCTGCTTAGCAAATAAGTTCATGTATACCCTTTAACTAGACTTCACATAAAAGTGTTAATATACGGTTTGTTTTTGTCTTTCTGACTTAATTCACTCTGTATAGCATTAATTTTTTATGTAGTTGAATTTATGAATACTTTCTTTATGATTTGTATCTTTTATGGCTTATTTAAAGGTCCTTTCCTTCCCCGGGTTTAAAGATGGGCTCCTATCCCTTCTACAGTGTTACTGAATTGTCTTTCATATTTCAAAGAAAGCTAACAGCCAACCAAGGTCTCATGCCCCTGCCCTTTGCCAAGGAATAGGACTGTTGTTGGGAAGCAGCTGCTCAGTCAGCAAAGAGTTAATCCATCTCTGCACATAGATGGAGCCGCATGACTGGTTCTTGCCAATGGACAATGTGTAGAAGTGATGTGGTGCCTACAGAAGTAGCGTGTGCCTTCTATTTCCTCACCCACAAAGATGCAAGGACTCTGAATGTGGCGATGTCACAGATGGAAAAAATATAGACACCTGAATCACTGCCTGCAGGTAAATAACCTGCCAACCAGGAACCCCCATGTTGGACAGTCACTTGAGGAAGTAAAGGACTTCTATTGTGTCAGCCACTAAATTGGAGCGCTATTTTGTTTCATCAACTAGTATTACCCTAACCAACATGGAAATTGGCATCTTGACATGGGAAGCTGCCTTAACAAATTTGAAAATGTGCAGATCGGGCATGGTGAGTGGCTGGCAGGCAGCAATAAAAATAAAGCAAGACATAAGTACAGTGCTTTGTTATATGGCGGCATAAAATTTGGCCTGCTGAAATTTTTAAAGCAGATCAAGTGCCTAGCAGATGTGTAGCTCGGCAAGAAGCAGTTGGAAGGAGTTAGAAATGTTAGTGCATGTGTGGGTTTCTACTCACTTCTTATAGCAAGGTGTAAAGAGGAAAAATGAGTCCCAGCAAGAAGTGGTTGGCTTGAGAGCAGAGATGGAAGGAGTCCAGAAATTTAGAGTTTCAAGGTTTGGTAAAGCTGACTGTTTCTGCACTCTAAACCAGGATTTAAGAATTAGAATGGAAAGAACTTTGAGCAACAAAGGTCTTTGAGGAATTCTCAGCTACAGGAAGGGAGGAGACCTTGTGCCAAAGATCACATTAAGATTAGTGTTTTCCGAAAATCACATTAAGATTACTTTTTTCCAACACAAGTTTATTTTATGAGGTGGCCCCAAGGTACCTGTCAATGTAGTGAAAGAGGCAACCAGGGGAGGTGGGAATAGAAAGGAAAAGTATGAATCAAAGTGAAAATTGTGTCAGGGGAAGCACTCATGTGGTTATCCATACATGGGGTTTACTGGAAGCAAATAGATGCGAAGCCCTGCTAAGTATTTGTGAGAATTGTGTTTCTAAATAAACTACAATCTGATGTATTAAGCTAACCTTTAATGCATTCCAATATACATTAGGTGCAGGCAAATAGTGTTTGCTTCCACTTACATGAGGTACCTGTGTGTGTATGCTCAGTTGTGTCTGACTCTTTGCCACGCCATGAACTGTAACCCATCAGCCTCCTCTGTCCATGGGAATCTCCAGGCAAGAATACTAGAGTGGCTTGTCATTTCCTTTTCCAAGATATCTTCTCAACCCAGTGATTGAACTCATGTCTCCTGCATTGCAGGTAGATTCTTTACCACTGAGCCACCAGGGCTTCCCATATAATGTACGTAGAATAGTCAAATTCACAGAGACAGAAAGTATGTGGGTAAATGCCAGGGGGCAGGAGGTGGGGGCAGTAGGGAGAGAGTTTCAGCTGAGGAAGGTGAAAAATCCAGGAGATGGATGATGGTGAGAATTGCATAACAATGTGAATGTACTTAGTGCCATTGAAACATACAGTTTAATATGGCTAGAATAGTGTGTTGTATATGATGTGACTTTTAACACAATAAAAGAATTTTTTAGTTAAAAACTGCAGTCTGCTTTTAAAAGCCTGTGACTATAAAATTGCCGTCATGAGTCCAAACTTGTCCCAGTGGAAAGCTGGTAGTGCAAATGGTGTGCCCTCTAAGAGGACATATTTCTCGAGCCCATTTCAGATGGAGCTTTAGGGCAATGGTTCTCTCAAAGTGTGTTCCCCACACCATAAGCCTCACCATCACCCAGGAACTTGTTAGAAATGCAAACTCTCCAGAAACTCTATCTAAAACTCTCAGCAGAGTGCCCATCTATCTGTGTTGTAACAAGCCCTCCAGGGAATTCTGATGCTTGCTAGGACTTGAAACCACTGCCTCAGAGGAGAGAGGATTAAGGAGAATCTCCAGGACAGTGAGGAACAGTGCAAAGGAAGTTTCTTCTAAAGAATAGAATTGAGTTTAACCCAGACACCTCAAGGACATCCCCGGCAGTCCAGTGGCTAAGACTTCCTCTTCCAATGCAGGGGACACAGGTTCGATCCCTGGTTGGGGAGCTAAGATCCCACATGCCTCACAGCCAATAAAATCAAAACATAAACAACAAAAGCAATATTGTCTCAAATTCAATAAAGACTTGAAAAATGGCCCACATCAAAAAAAATATTAAAAAAAGAATGAAGGTATCTACTGACACCTTGACTTTGGAGTTCTCAGTGTCAAGAATTGTAAGAAATAAATGTTTTAAAAAGAGAGAAACTTCCACCGCAGCTCAGGCTCAGTGGTCTTCACAATGCCTACATGGTAGGATTTCAGAATTCTTGTCTCAATCCTTCCCCTTTTCTGAAGGAGCTTTTATAAGACAGTTATCTGTGATCTGCTCTGCCTTTATGTATTATGATTGGGACAGTTGGCATAAAATTAGCATTGCAATCCTTAAATTGTCAGATAATGAGGATCTACAACCAGGCCATTTGGAGAGATCTGTGATCAGTTACTGCCAATGGACTGTGAGAAAAGTGGTTAAGAAAAAGGGGGATTAAGAAGATTCCAAGGCTCTAGGGAGTAGAGAAGTCATGAATTGAAAGGCATTTGGGTCCCTGAATATGTGAACAACAGCTACCATCTGCCCAGAAACACTGGCACTGATTATTTAATAAGTAGCAAGATTATATTGTGTTGAGAAAATTTCTAATGTTTTCAATACTGTAAGTGTGTTTCTTGTGTTTATTTATATTTATTGTTTAGTTAGTAAGTTGTTTTGCATTTTAGATGTGTCTCTTTAAAAGAGTATTTTTGTTATTATTATTCAGTCACTAAGTTATAAGCTTCATCATGCATATGAGCTAAGTTGCTTCAGTAGCGTCAGACTCTTTGCAACCCCATGGACTGTACCCTGCCAGGGTCCTCTGTCCATGGGATTCTCCAAGCAAGAATACTGGAGTGGGTTGCCATTCCTTCTTCAAGGGAACCTTTAGCACAAGTTATATGAAAATGTAATCTGAAAATCTACACTTTTTTTTTTACTTTTATTTTCAAATTTTGACAAATGTCCCCTGGAGAAGGGAATGGCAAACCACTTCAGTATTCTTGCCTTGAGAACCCCATGAACAGTATGAAAAGACATAATGATAGGATACTGAAAGAGGAACTCCCCAGGTCAGTAAGTGCCCAATATGCTACTGGAGATCAGTGGAGAAATAACTCCAGAAAGAATGAAGGGATGGAGCCAAAGCAAAAACAATACCCAGTTGTGGATGTGACTGGTGATAGAAGCAAGGTTCGATGCTGTAAATAGCAATATTGCATAGGAACCTGGAACGTCAGGTCCACGAATCAAGGCAAATTGGAAGTGGTCAAACAGGAGATGGCAAGAGTGAACATCAGTCCTGGGTGGTCATTGGAAGGACTGATGCTAAATCTGAAACTCCCATACTTTGGCCACCTCATGCAAAGAGCTGACTCATTGGAAAAGACCCTGATGCTGGGAGGGATTGGGGGCAGGAAGAGAAGGGGACAAGAGAGGGTGAGATGGCTAGATAGCATCACCAACTCGATGGACATGAGCTTGAGTGAACTCCGGGAGTTGGTGATGGACAGGGAGTCCTGGTGTGCTGCGATTCATGGGGTCACAAAGAGTCGGACACGACTGAGCAACTGAACTGAACCATAGTTATTTAAGATGTTAACAGTAGGAGTAACTAAGTAAGAAGGGCTTCCCAGGTGGCTCAGTGGTAAAGAATCCATTTGCCAATGCAGGAGATGTGGGTTCAGTCCCTGAGTCAGGAAGATCCCCTGGAGAAGGATATGGCAACCCGCTCCAGTATTCTCGCCTGGGAAATCCCACGTACAGAGTAGCCTGGCAGGCTACAGTCCATAGGGTCGCAAAAGACTCAGACAGGACTTTTCGACTGTACAACCACCACCACCAAGTAAGGAATATATATGAATTCTTTGCACTATCTTTGCAACATTTTATAAAATTAAAAGCATTCAAAACAAAAGCAAACAAGTTTTGACTTGGTGCCTGGGTGCTCGGTGGTTCAGTTGTGTCTGAGGCTTTGTGACCGCATGGACTGAAGCCTTCCAGGCTCCCCCGTCCATGGGATTTTCCCATGTTAGAAAATACTTTGACCGTGTAATGTCACTCTGCTTGCAAACTACTGCATTCATGGATCTGTCTATCTTTAGGCCAGTTCAACACTGTTTTTGTTACTGTAGCTGAAAATCTAGACTTTAGATTGGACTATTTCGTCATTACGTTTATTGTGATCACTGACGTATTTGTTCTTCCATCTTATTTTATGGCCTCATTTGTCCCACTTTTCTGTTTTTTTTTTCCCTCGTATTTCTTGACTTCACTTGAATTAATTGATTATCTCTTTATCTCTTATAACTCCCAGTAAACAGAACTGAATTAATCATATCCTTAGTTTAGGACAGATTTTCATCACTGTTCTATACAAAACCTTTCTATAATCCATTTTCTTGCTTGTTAATTAATACAGTAAATACTTGTGACCTAATTACTAAGCTGTTTTTTCCCCCAGTCTCTTTTATATCTCCTTCTAAAAATCTGCTCAGATGCATACTGGGCCTTATCACTTTCTCCTCAAGGTGGGACTCCTTCAAATCTTTCATTTTCTTGTTTCTTTGGGTTGCGTTGCAGAGAATTATTCCTTATTTCATTTTCAATTTTTCAGTTTTCTTTTTCAAAGTTAGGTCTCCTGTTTTACCTATCAAAGTTTTTATTTTTAATTTATTATGTCTGTTAGTTCTAGAAGTTTGAGGGGTTTTCACTTACTAATATTATAGTCTCACTTTCATCACTCTTCTTCTCAAGACTCAGTTTTTAAATAAATAAATGGCTTTCTTAAGCTGCTCAGTTTGGGGGTGTCTTTTATTTTATTTGTTTTTTTATTTTGGCTGAGCCATGTGGCATGCTAGGTCTTAGTCCCCCAACTAGGGATTGAACCCATGCTCCATGTGTGGGAAGCCCAGAGTCCTAACCACTGGACCACCAGGAAAGTCCCAAGACTCAATTCTGGCAATTTGCTATATGACTCAGGGAACTTAAACCAGGGCTCTGTAACAACCTAGAGGGGTGGGAGGGGGAGGGAGGTGGGAGGGAGATTGAAGAGGGAGCAATATGTATACCTATTTCTGATTCACGTAGATGTTCGGCAGAAACCAACACAATACCATAAAGCAATTATTCTTCAATTAAAAAATAAATTTTAAAAAATCTCAATCTTTAAATTAAACCTTCATTTTGCAATCAGTGTCTGATATTTCTCACGTATGAACTCTTTGACAATTTCTTTCTTCTATTCTCTAATTTTGATGTATTTCACCCATTGGGCCTTTATGATGACACTTCTTCTGATTTGTTTTTAGATGTGTTTCTCATTTTCCTTGAAAATTTTACCAATAGGAATTCTCGGAGACCGAGGTTAAAGCCCTGTTCCCTCAGAGAGGTCTTGCATATGTTTTCTGCCAGTTCCCTGGTAGTCCTATCCATCTGGAAGTCACTTTAAATTCAATTCTCCACTTGAACTTCAATTTTAACATGCAGGTAACAACAAATTTACATGAGAGTTTGATGCTGACAATGATTTCTCAGGGGCAAATTCATTTTCCTTCCATCCAGTGTCAAAGTAAATGCAGGCTATTTTACATGCTGTTCCCTTCTGCTTTGTAGTCTTATTTAATATTCCCTCTAACACTGATGGGCCGAGTTTTGCAAAGATCTGTTAGAACTCCTGACTTTTTGAGTCCCATACATTATGTCCTATCTCTTACACTTAAGATGAGCATGTATCATTCCATATGCTTTTAAGAATAAAAGTGGGTGCAATTAATAACTACACCAGAGCAACAGACATTAACTAGTATTGTCCTGGATAAATCAGGAGGTATGATCACCTTATTCTTCCCAACACAGGTATCTTGGGCTCAAAACCACCGTGATTTTGCAGCTCCTATTTGGAAAACTGCTGCTTCTGCTGTCTGCTGACTTCTAGCTTCCCATCTTCATATTTATTTTTTCCCTTTGTGGATTCTTTAGTTTCTTACCAGCTCAGTGGGCATTTTTATAGGTGTTTATGAAAATATTTTATTTAGCCATTTTCACTGGTTCCAATTGGAAGGTTGTAGAGTAAATTTAATCTAGCCTGTTACCAAAAACAGAAGGCAATCCAAAGGTTCAATTTAAGCATGAATCCCCAATACCCAGAAATTGGGAGAGTAAGAATTGGGATTAAAAAAAGCAGGTATTCCTCATTCTATAAGAGGCTCGTGTCTTTAATTGTTCTATATATCACACCTTCTAGCATATTGCCAAGAGCTGGAAACATCACACGACCATGTGCTGGAGGAGCTAAAAATCTCACTGGGGAGAGAAGAAACACATGGATATGGAAGAGTGATAATCCAAGACCTGTAAGATACAGTGCCCAAAGTGCTTCATAAATAAGAAAAAGAATTTGTAGAACTGGCTATCTTGGGCTGAGGGTTTAGAGAAAATTTCACAAAAGCTGAAGAAGGTGTGAATAGTTTATTTATACAAAGAAAATCATTTGTGGTACACTTGTAGATTTTTTCTTGACTTTTGTGATGTGAGACACAGATATTTATAATGTGGCCTCTGATAATGGGATAATAATAAGCATTTAATACCAAATACTGCAGTGGTGTTCATATTCTAGATGGATTTAAACAGATAAATGGGGCATGCACAATTAGCGCCCTTGGAAATTTCTGTGGATTTACCACCTAGAACTGACTTCAGGGTTATTGGTGAGAGGAATTGAGATAATTATATGTGTTCATGAAATGGCCCTTTGGATTGAGTTTTTTAGATGTAACTAGAATAATAATAAACTGAAATGGTGACAAGAACATGATAACATTTTATTGAGATTTGACTACAGGACAATATAGAGACTCAACCTAAAAGGCACACATGAATAATATAGTTAGTTTGCAAGACTGTAGTATCTTTGAAAGCAAAATTGTTTATTATTAGGGTTTATGTCTCCAGGGTATAACAGAGTACTTTGCATACAGTTCAGTTCAGTTCAATTCAGTCGCTCAGGCATGTCTGACTCTTTGCGACCCCATGAATCGCAGCATGCCAGGCCGCCCTGTCCATCACCATCTCCCGGAGTTCACTCAGACTCACATCCATTGAGTCCGTGATGCCATCCAGCCATCTCATCCTCTGTCGTCCCCTTCTCCTCCTGCCCCCAATCCCTCCCAGCATCAGAGTCTTTTCCAATGAGTCAACTCTTCGCATGAGGTGACCAAAGTACTGGAGCTTCAGCTTTAGCACCATTCCTTCCATAGAAATCCCAGGGCTGATCTCCTTCAGAATGGACTGGTTGGATGTCCTTGCAGTCCAAGGGATGCTCAAGAGTCTTCTCCAACACCACAGTTCAAAAGCATCAATTCTTCGGCACTCAGCCTTCTTCACAGTCCAACTCTCATATCCATACATGACCACAGAAAAAACCATAGCCTTGACTAGACGGACCTTAGTCGGCAAAGTAATGTCTCTGCTTTTGAATATGCTATCTAGGTTGGTCATAACTTTTCTTCCAAGGAGTAAGCGTCTTTTAATTTCATGGCTGCAGTCACCATCTGCAGTGATTTTGGAGCCCAAAAAAATAAAGTCTGACACTGTTTCCCCATCTATTTCCCATGAAGTGATGGGACCAGATGCCATGATCTTCATTTTCTGAATGTTGAGCTTTAAGCCAATTTTTTCACTCTCCTCTTTCGCTTTCATCAAGAGGCTTTTTAGCTCCTCTTCACTTTCTGCCATAAGGGTGGTGTCATCTGAGGTTATTGATATTTCTCCTGGCAATCTTGATTCCAGCTTGTGCTTCTTCCAGTCCAGCGTTTCTCATGATGTACTCTGCATATAAGTTAAATAAGCAGGGTGAAAATATACTGCCTTGACGTACTCCTTTTCCTCTTTGGAACCAGTCTGTTGTTCCATGTCCAGTTCTAACTGTTGCTTCCTGACCTGCATATAGATAAGTTTAGAAGATGCTGGTGTTAGTTAACCTGAACAGAAATTTTAAATAATATAGTAATTCTAAACATGTAGGCATTCCTCTGTTCTTTAAAACCCTGTATTCAATAAGCAAAGATATAAACAGAATACAGAATGTTTATGCATCTTTATTTAGTTTTCAGATGTTTCTGGAAGGAATTGTGATTAATCCAAAAAGCATCATTTAGAGGCATGAATGTACTGTTAATGAGCATTTCCAAAAAGGAAAACAATATGATCAGGCTAGGGGACACATTTTCAAATCATGGAGAACAAATTAAATGCTTTCACATTATCACATACCATATACTCCTATATCATATAATATGGTATCATAGAGACAAAATAAAAATAAGGAAACAGAGCAACTGCAAGAAACTCGGTGGTTTAGGTGCGCTTTAAAAAGTCCCGCTGTTCTAAAACCTCAAATGTACACAAAAGAACAAAAGTCAGAGGAAGCTTCACCCGCACTGAGATCAGGAAACACCTCTGGTATCGTATTACCAGCCCCTAAGACTTTATTCTAGATATCAAACAGTTAGGGTAAATAGAAATAAGATGCCAGAAATACACCGGGCTACAGAGGTACAAAGGGCATATCAAGTCATAGGCAGGGAGTGGAGGGCATTTGGAACAACCTCACTAATCTCCTCCAGCTTAGTATCCCAGAGTTCTTCTTTGTTCTTTGATCATTCCTTTAGAACTCCTGTCTGTTTCAAGCATGTTTCTGAGGGTGTTAATGATAGGTTTCAAAAAATTGTCCTCAAGTCAAGAATCTTTCTGGTTCAACCTCAAAAGCTTAGCAGTCTCTTGATGTGAAAACAAACAGGAAGTGTTCCGCATAGGTCCTGCTCCCTCACCTGCCATAGACTACAGTGGAACAAAGAGAGCCTCTTCTCAGTTCAGTTCAGCCGCTCAGTCGTGTCCGACTCTTTGCAACCCCATGGACTGCAGCACGCCAGACCTCCCTGTCCATCACCAACTCCCGGAGCTTACTCAAACTCAGGTCCATAGAGTCGGTGATGCCATCCAACCATCTCATCCTCTGTCGTCCTCTTCTCTTCCCACCATCAATCTTTTCTAGCGTCAGGGTCTTTTCCAATGGGTTGGTTTTTCGCATCAGGTGGCCAGAGTATTGGAGTTAGCTTCAGCATTAGTCCTCCCAATGAATAAAACTGGGCAGAGTGTCTGGTGGCTCAGTGGTAAAGAATCTGCCTGCCAGTGCAGGAGACATGGGTTCGATCCCTGGTCTGGGAAGATCCTACATGCTGATCCTGGAAGAAAAGTCAACTGTCTTCAAAGGACAATAATAGAATCTAGTGTCTCTACAATACCCAGTATTCAGTAAAACATCAAGACACACAAAATAGAAGAATGTGTTCCACAGCCAAAGAAAGCAATTAGAAACTGACCTCTAGGTCACTTTATGTTGTTATTATCGTTGCTTTAATGGCTTGTCCTTTAAGAAACCACTGTGATAGGCTGCGTGTTAACCTTTCCAAAATGTCCTCATCCTAATCCCCAGAACCTGTAAATATTTACCTACCTGCTTAGTTGTGTCTGACTTTGTGATCCACGGATGGTAGCCTGCCCGGCTCCTCTGTTCATGGGATTCTCCAAGCAAGAATACTGGAGTGCATTGCCATTTCCTTCTCCAGGGGATCTTCCTGACCCAGGGATCAAACCTGGGTCACCTGCATTGCAGGTGGATTCTTTAGCCTCTGAGCCACCAGGAAAGCCCAAAACACAGATGGAAGGGTGTGGGATCTTAGTTCCCTGACCAGGGATCAAACCCTGGCCCCCTGCATTGGGAGCATGGACTCTTAACCACTGGACCACCAGGAAAGTCCCAAACATGTTACTTTACATAGAAAAATAGACTTTGCAGGTGGGATTTAATGACAGATTTTGAAATGAAGAAATTACCCTGAATTATCTGCAGAATTGCAAGAGTTACAGTAAAATGAAGTCAGGAGAGTCAGACTCAGAGATGGGAGATAGTCACATAGAAGTCCAAGTCAGAGAGATTTGAAGATGACACACTGTTGGTTTTGATGACGAAGGAGGGGCCATGAGCCCAGGAATGCAGGTGGTGTATATGAGCTGGAACATGCAAAAGAATGACTTCCCTTCTAGAGCTCCCAGAAGTAAGGCAGGACTGCCAACTCCCTGACATCAGCCCAGTGAAACTTGGTTCAGATTTCTGGCCTCCAAAGACAGTTGTTGTTCAGTCGCTCAGTCAAGTGCAACTCCTTGTGACCCCATGGGCTGCAGCACACCAGGTTTCCCTGTCCTTCCCCATCTCCCGGGGTTTGCTCCCACTAAAAGAGAGTAGGTTTGTGTTGTTTGAAGCCACTAAATTTATCATAACTGTTTCAGCATCCAGGGGAAAGGGATACAAGCCAGATGCTGGATTTAATAGACAATGATGTTAAAGCAGCTGTTTAAACATGCTTAAAGAGTTAAAGAAAAAATATATTTATTCAGTGAATGACACCAGTGTAACTTTCAGAGAGCAATGGAGATCAACAGAAATTTTACAATTGAAAAGTAAAATAACTGAAATAAAAACCTCTCAGGAAAGCCTCTCTGATTCTTTCACAGGCAATTTCATTCATTCAATCAAAAATAAATAGACATGCAAGGAGACAGAACCATGTGGTTAATAAAAATGAGGAAGATAGCAGTCAATGGAAGCAGACCCAAAGGTAATCCAGATATGGAAAGATAAGAACTTTAAAATAACTGTGATTATTCAGTTCTAGAAAACATGGGGAAAGGAGGACAAAATAGATTAAAGGACAAAGAAATTCACTGACATGGTAGAGTTCATTAAAAGAAACAAATGTACATCCTATAAATGAAAAAGATACAGTATCTGGTATTAGAAATTCAATAGATATGCTTAATAGCAAGTTGCATAGAATACAAGGCACGATCAACAGAAAATATTCAGACAGAAGCAAAACAAAGGAAATAGAACTGAAAAAAAAAAAAAGCACCAGTGTGTACTGGGATCTAATTTCTTCCTGGAAACTCAGTAACAGAAGTGGCTCTCACCCTTCAGTCATTTTTACATTATTGCTCTTCTATCATTTGAGCTAATTGTATAACATCAGATAGATTGTATTGAATGGTGCTGGGTAGAATTTAAGAATAAAATTATAACGGGAAATAATGTTTGACCCTAAGTGTTACATGGCCTTGTAGTTATGAATGATGTCTTATTCTGCTCCTTATCAGAACCTCTAAGGGGAAAACAAATTGGCCTCCGCTGGCCCAAAAGGATACCCAAAGGCAATAAGGTGGGTTTGGAGGAAAAACCTGGCAGCAGTAAGAAAGCTCTTCTGATGACCTCCTTCCCCAAGGGCGCAGTTCCTACCCTATGGATCATAGGCATGGCTGTGATAGTAAACCTCAAAGAGTTAACAAAAATCCATCTCATAGAAAGCCATAATTCAAAGAGACACATGCACCCCAATATTCACTGAAGCAACATTTACAATAGCAAGGACATGGAAGCAGCTAAATGTCCATCAATGGAGAAATGGATGGAGAAGATGTGGTGCGTATACACAATGGAATGTTACTCAGCCACGAAAAGGAATGAAGTTGAGTCACTAGTAGAGACGTGGACGGAGTGTCATGCAGAGGGAAGTGAGTCAGAAAGAGGAAAACAATATCGTGTTTTAATACTCACAGCCGGAATCTAGAAAAATTGTGTAGATGGTCTTATTTGCAAAACAGAAATAGAAACACAGACCTAGAGAACAAATGTTTGGATTCCAAGGAGGCGGGGAAAGGCTGGGATGAATTAGGAGGTTGGGACTGACATATATACGCTATTGATGGCCCGGGGAATCCTAGTCAGTGCTCTGCGGTGACCTAAATGGGAAGGAAGTTCAAAAAAGAGGGGATATATGTATACATATAGCTGGCTCACTTGGCTGTACAGTAGAAACCAACACAATATTATAAAGCAATTGTACTCCATTAAAGCTTAAAATTCATGATCATCAGAAACATTTTTCTCATATGAAAGAGAAATTCTATCAACACTTACACTCTCTTGGAGGAAATACTGGAGAGGAAGCTTCCATATCTCTTTTTATTCCTTCCTCATGTCTTTCCACAGGTGCAGGAATAGCTGAACCTGATCAGTGAGAGATGTGTTCAGAGTGGAAGGGGTAAAGGCAGTTGAGGCATCAAAGATCTTTACAGGAAAGCCATGACTAACAAAAAACAGGAGAATGTTTGAATTTTAAAGTAACCACGGTGAAAAGCCCAGTGGATTATGACAACAATAAGCAATGACCAGAAAACTAGTTTTATGATCGAAGGATCATGCTGGTACATCCTGAAACCCTGCTCAATCACCACATTACAAGATAGTCAGACATCACACACCTCCTCTGGTGGATTAGAGCGTCTGAAAAAGAAAGGAAAGAAGGACTTCCCTGGTTCAGTGGTTAAGAATCTGCCTTGCAGCGCAAGGGATGTGGGCTTGATCCCTAGCTGGGGAACTACGATCCCACATGCTGTGGGGGCAACTAAGCCTGCCCCTTCAACTGGAGATTCCATGCACCACAATGAAAGATCCTGAATGCTGTAACTGAGATCCGATGCAAATAAATAAATAGATGTTGTTTTTAAAAAGTAGAAGAGGGAAAGAGAGAAGGAGGGAGGAAGCGAGGGAAGGAAGCAGGGTGGGAGGGAGGGAAGAACGAACCTGAACCTAAGCCTACCTCTAGCTCTGCCTTCCCACTTAAATACAAGGCATCGAGGACTGCTGATAAATAACAAAAAGGAGTTCAAACAATCAAATTCACAATGTGGAAAGTTTCCGAGAACAAAGGACGGGCTTGTTCACAAATAAAGGGAGAGGTCACTCGAATAGACTGAAAGAAATTTAACAGATATCTCAACCCAGTGTAACACATACGCCTGGTTCGGAACCTGATTTGGGGAAAAACAGAAAAAAACTATAAGAGGACACATTTGAGGCAACTAGGGAAGAGAAAATATGGATCAGATATTAGATAATGTGAAGGGGTCATTTTTTATTCTGTTTTGGTATCATGTGTTTTGAACGAGATCGATGTGGAAGAATTTATTGGTGAAAGTGAAGTCACTCAGTCGTGTCTGACTCTTTGGGACCCCATGGACTGTAGCCCACCAGGCTCCTCCATCCATGAGTTTTCCAGGCAAGAGAACTGGAGTGGGTTGCCATTTCCTTCTCCAGGGGATCTTCCTGACCCGGGGATCGAACCTGGATCTCCTGCATTGCGGGCAGACACTTTACTGTCTGAGCCACCAGGGAATCCTACTATGTTTTCTAGGATTAGCTGTTGGATGCTCTAGAAAAAAAAAAATCTATGGGAAAGGATACATGAAATAAGGATAGTAGATTGCTGATTCTTGGTGAAATTAAAGCATGGCTATGTGAGGTCACTTGCTAATTTCTCTAATTTTTGTGATTATTTGAAGCCTTACCTGGTGGTGCTATTGATAAAGAACCTGCCTGCCAAGGCCGGAGATGCAAGAGACATGGGTTTGATCCCTGGGTTGGGAAAATCCCCTGGAGAAGGAAATAGCAACCCACTCCAGTATTCTTGCCTGGAAAATTCCATGGACAAGAAGCCTGGTGCGCTACAGTCCAACTCACAAAGAGCTGGACATGACTGAACACACACTCATACATGTTAAAGATGAGGTGGAGGGGTTACTGTCTCCTGAGTTCAGAGCAGGTGTGTCTGGATGCAGATTCCGGTCCCTAGGCTGTGGGAAGACCAGCCAGCTCCCTTCCTGGCAGACAGCCAGAGCTCTGCTCTTTTGTTCTTACCCTTTCTCTGCCTACAACTGGGAGAACTGGGCAAAGGGCATTCCGGTCCCATTCCAGTCTCAGAAGTATCATCAATCTCTTTTTTGGCTTCAGTTCCAAACTGCATCCTCCGGCACAATTTGTGCACAACGCTTTACTCGGGGAAAAGAGAAGTGACCCTTTGAATCTAATTTAGCTAGGATCATTGTGATTACATTCTATCAGCAAAACCCTGGAGGGCAGAGAGTCATCTGTACCTGACCCACGACTGCAGGGAACCGGTCAGATAAGACAATGACAGAACTGCTGAATCAAGCGAAGGAATTCTGAGGATAAAGGAAAAGAATGCATGTTCCTCAGCTAAGGTCAACTAGTCAGGGTAATAAAGATGTTAAAAATCTGAGAAAGTGGGATTGAGTGTTGGCTCAAGTCCCTAAGAGAGCAGAATAAGGACCAAAGACACAGTGGGAGGAATCGGCATCAGAAAGAGAGATGATTTGTTCTGTACATTCGTGGGAAGAAGGAAAAGGATAAAAGAAGCTACGGTAACAAGTTGAGATTGAGATGAAGGAAGGAGACTGGGGTGAATTTTCTCTGATGGGTGAAACCTTTGGAATAAGAAATAGAAAGGCAAGGGGCTTGAGACCAGAGCTAGAATAACAATGACGGTAGAAAGGCTGATCTATCTGGTCACGCTTTGGTGATGGCCCAGGAGAGGAGCTGCTTATCCCTGGGTGGGGGTTGTGGGGAGGACAGATACTGAACTTCCAGGTTCCCAGGGGACATTTGAATGCAACTCAAGCTTCCTGAATGGCACAGTGGTAAAGAAGCTGCCTGCCAATACAGGACATATGGGTTTGATTCCTGGGTCGGGAAGATCCCCTGCAGAAGGAAATGGCAGCCCACTCCAGTGTGCTTGCCTGGAGAATCCCATGGACAGAGGAGCCTGGCGGGCTACACTCCGTGGGGTATCAAAAGAAGCAGACACGACAGCAACTAAACAACAGCAACTACAACGAAAATCACACAGTGTGGCTACTCAGATGGGAAAGTCGGGCCTCGAGTGAAAGGGCTTTTTGAAAAAATCTTATTGGAGTATAGTTGCCTTACAGTGCTAGGTTAGTTTCTACCGCACAGCAAAGTGAGCCAACTCTGAGTATACATATAGTCCCTCTTGTTTGGATTCCGTCCCATTTAGGCCACCGTCGAGCATGGAGTAGAGTTCCCGGTGCTATACAGCATGTTTTCCTTACTTAGCCATTTCATGAAAAGTGCAAGTGGGGTCGCAAAGAGTCGGGCACGAGTCGGCAAAGTGTCCGACTCTTTGCAGCCCCATGGACTGAAGCCTACCAGGCTCCTCCGCCCATGGAATTTTCCAGGCAAGAGTGCTGGAGTGGGGTGCCATTTCCTTCTCCAGGGGATGTTCTCGACCCAGGGATCGAACCCTGGTCTTCCGCATTGCAGGGAGACACTTTACCATCTGAGCCACCAGGGAAGCCCCTACCTATTCCATACACAGCATCAGTAGTGCATATATGTCGATCCCAATCTGATTCATCCCACCTCCCTCTCCCCCGCCCTATACCTTTGTTCTCCATGTCTGTGTCTCCATCTGCTTTGCAAATAAGATCGTCTATACCAAATTTTTTTTCAGATTCCATGTGTTAATATACAGTATTTGTTTTTCTCCTTCTGACTTACTTCACTCTGTATGACAGTCTCTAGGTCCATTCACGTCTCTACAAATGACCCAGTTTCGTTCCTTTTTATGGCTGAGTGATATTCCGTGGCATATACGTACCACATTTCTCCATCCATTCTTCTATTGATGTACATTTAAAGTGAGTGAAGTGAAGTCTCTCAGTCGTGTCCGACTCTTGGCGACCCCGTGGACTGTAGCCTATCAGGCTCCTCCGTCCATGGGATTTTCCAGGCAAGAGTACTGGAGTGGGGTGCCATTTCCTTCTCCAGGAGATCGTCCCGACCCAGGGATTGAACCCCGGTCTCTCCCATGGTAAGCATTGTAGGCAGACGCTTTACCGTCTCAGCCACCAGGGAAGATCACATTTAGGTTGCTTCCATATCCTGGCTATTGTAAACCGCTCCACGTGCTATTTCAAAACAACAACAACAACCCAAGATAGGACTGCAAGTTTCTACTGTTGAGGGCCTGAGTTTGATCCTGGTCAGGGAACTAAGATCCCAAAAGCCCAGGAGAAGATAGCACAGAAGGTTCTGTGCGGAGAGGCACCATCATCCAGGGAAGTTTGCAGAGCTGCTGGCCTTCCTCTTTCTCCCCTACTTGCCTGGAGTGTCCCAATAAGCATCCTCACTTAGGTCTGAGCCAGATGGCAAGTTCTAGAAGATCCCGAAAATCACAAAGTGTTCCTATGATACACTCTGCTTTGTTTAAATCATCTGCTCCAGCCTTATTCCATAACTGGTTCTTATTTTTGTACCATAAACATGGAGAACATAAGCTTCAAGTAATTAGAATGGTGGTAAGGCTGCATTTTCACAGAAAACTATTATCAGCCTATTCAGTGATTTTAAATTAGTTTATTAACTGTATCAACACATTTACCAAGGTTTTGAGTATCCAGACTAGGCATTTTCTTAAATATTTACATTTAGTGCTAATTAAGTACACACAATTCAGAAATTGCTTCAGCTGTTACAACAGAGAACATATTTTCAACAGAGACACGAAAGAAAAGGTATCTAAGGAGAATCAGTGTTTCCTAGAATATTTTCTCAGAGAAATCAAAACAATGTTCAGTTCAGTTCCGTTCAGTCACTCAGTCATGTCCGACTCTTTGCGACCCCATGAACTGTAGCACACCAGGCCTCCCTGTCCATCACCAACTCCTGGAGTTTACCCAAACTTGTGTCCATTGAGTCGGTGATGCCATCCAGCCATCTCATCCTCTGTTGTCCCCTTCTAATACTCAATATATACATGGGGCTTCCCCGATGGCTCAGCCTGCAATGCAGGAGACACAAGAGATTTGGTTTTGATCCCTGGGTGGGGAAGATCCCCTGGAGGGGGAAATGTATACTCCAGTATTCTTGCCTGAAAAATCTCACGGACAGAGAAGTTTGGCCGGCTATATCCAAAGGGACACAAAGAGTCAGACATGATTGAACGACCAAAAAAAAGAAAAAATATACATTATGTTTTAAAGTACTTCTATTACCCCTAAAGTGCTTCTTCCTTCTCCAAGAAATGTTGATAATTACTAGTACAGCTTTAAAAATTTATAAATTCAATAAGGTTTTTTTTAATTATTAAAAAAATTTTGGTCATGCTGGGCAGCACTCAGGATCTTAGTTCCCCAACCAAGGATCAAATTTGTGCCCCCTACAGTGGAAGCATGGAGTCTTAACCACTGAACCCCCAGAGAAGTCCCTCAATAACAATTTTTTAAATGATCTACAACAATAAAAACATAATTCCCCAAATATCTTGCAAGTATTAGTTTCAGCTATTTGCATGGAGATCTTTGAATTGTCTCAAGAGTATCACACTGAGTTGTTTTAATCTACAAAACTTACTAAAGCCTAGTGAAAACCACAGTTTAGTACTTTCAGAGCAAATTTTGAAAAAAATTTAAAGACATGAGGTTTTTAAAAAGTGAAAATTAAGAAATACACAAATAAGGCTTTGAGTAGTTTAGGTGCTCATGACAAACAGACCTGAGCATTAAAAAAAAAATGTAAGGGAGAAGATTGGCTTTCTCTTATCATGGCCTTAAATCTATAGCAAGTAGGTAAACTTCAATTTATATACATATATATACTGGTGGCTCAGTGGTAAAAAATTTGCCTGCCAAAGCAGGAGATGCAGGTTTGATCCCTGGGTTGGGAAGATCCCCTGGAGAAGGAAATGGCAACCCACTCCAGTATTCTTGCCTGGGAAATCCCACGGACAGAGGAGCCTGGTGGGAGTTCGTGGAGTTGCAGAAGAGTCGAATATGACTTAGCAACTAAACAATATCAACAATAATGTGCAAATATGTGTGTGTATGTAATTATATATATATATAAAGCTGGTGAGACTAGATGTGCTCCCAGAGGCCCTGAGTTCCCATGCTTCCAACTCGGCATCTGAATACTTGACTTATATGTGTGTATCCCACTCTTTTATCTACCCAAGGGGAGATGTCAATAAACAGATTGCAAAGAATTCAAACAGCCCCGCCCTGGCTTTGGGATATAATGACCTGAGTGCACAATATTGACTGAGAATTCCACTGAGGGAGACAGTCCGGACTTCTTAGAAGTTATTATTAAAGTATCAGCATTTCAATTTGGCTGAGCACATGGGGTGTTTCAAGGGTTGTTTGACTGACTGACTTTTTTTCCCTGCTCCAGGTCCCCGCCTGCTCTGCATCTTACCATGGAGCAGACGGCCTGCTGGAAGTTGCTGCTGACTACCACGTAGAGTAATAGGTTACCAAAGGTGTTCAGGGCAGCTAGCGGTCTTGAAACGATGTATGCTTCGTGGATCTGATGCTCAGTGGAGCAGCTAATGGAAAGCAGGCGAGATTCGATCCGAATGACCCTCAAGATATGGAAGGGCAAAAAGCATATATAAAACACGAGAAGCAGCAGAATGGTGAGCCTGCGTGCTTTCTGCTTCAGGCAGCTGTGCGTCTGAGGTCCTTGCGTTAGGGTGTAGATAATCATTGTATAGCAGAGCGTCACTATCACCAAGGGGAGGCAGAAAGTGGTGGCGGTCAAAATTAGATTGTACCATTTGATGGTCATGAGGTCATCCGAGCTGGTGAGGTCAAGGCAGGCGGATCTATTGGTGCTGGTGGTAGCTGTGATCAGGAAGGTCATGGGTATGACGGCCACCAGCGACACGATCCACACCACCGCACAGGCCACCACGGCCCATCGCTTTTTGTGGACGGAGAAGCAGCTCATGGGGTGAATGATGACAAAGTAGCGGAAGATGCTGAAGCAGGTGAGGAAGAGGATGCTGCTGTACAGGTTGAAGTGGAAGCCGAAGCGGATGAACTTGCACATGAAGTCCCCGAAGACCCAGTGTTCTCCGCCGGCGTAGTAGTGAATCAGGAAGGGAAGGCTGGTGAGATACAGCAGGTCGGTACAGGCCAGGTTCAGCATGATGACGGTGCTGCTCCTCCAGGGCCGCATTTTGAAGATGTACGTGGAGATGGCTATCACATTTCCGGGAAAACCCACCAGGAAGATGATGCTATAAATAACAGGGAGGTAGTGCGTCTTGAGTGGGATCTTTTCATTGGTGCAATTCTCAAGAGCAGCTGCATAATCGGGAAAATCAGAGGCATTTGCAAAATCATCTAGTGGCTCATTCATGGCTGTCTCCTTTCATCTTGCAAGAAGACAAAGAGAGTTCAGTTTGGCAATGCAGACCGAGAGAAAGTAACTCGCTGATAAAGGAAAACAGAAAACATTAATGGTAGGGTAATGAAAACAATGATCCACTTTTAAACAAAAATTGCTTGAACAGCCTCAATTGGCCACTTCTCTCTCTTTAATCTCCAAAGAGAAGAAATTGAATTTCTAAGAAAATGACTTTAAGGTAAGTTACTAAAGACATCTAACAACGATATAAAAGTTAAATGCTGTGAGAATTAAAAGGGCTTCCCTGGTGGCTCAGCTGGCCAAGAATCTACCTGCGTTGCAGAAGACCTGGGTTCAGTCCCTGGGTTGAGAAGATCCCCTGGAGAAGGAAACAGCTATCCACTCTAGTATTCTGGCCTGGAGAATTCCACAGACTGCGTTGTTCATGGGATTGCAAAGAGTCAGACACGACTGAGAGACTTTCACTTCACTTCATAAGAATTAAAATGAAGGATTTGGGTGGAAAACCCCACGTGTAGCTGTGAAAAACAACTTAGCCAGGCTGCTACTGGGGCAAGCTCTAAGGTGTCACCGTTAGAGACTTACCCACAACAAGATCCACCATTAATCATGCATAAGGCTATCTATTTTAAATATAGCAGTGTGCACATGTCAATTCTGGGCTTTCCTGATGGCTCAGTGGGTAAAGAATCCACCTGCAATGCAGGAGACTCAGGTTTGATCCCTGGGTTGGGAAGATGCCCTGGAGGAGGAAATGGCAACCCACTCAAGTATTCTTGCCTAAAAAATTCCACAGACAGTGAAGCCTGGTGGGCTATAGTCCAAAGGGTCATGAAGAGCTGGACACAACTGAGCGACTGAGCACCCCCCTGAACATGTCAATCCCAAACTCCTCATCGATCATCCCCGCCACCCCAAGGACCTACTGTATAACACAGAGGACTCTGAACAATATTCTGTAATAACCTGAATGGGAAAAGAATTTGATAAAGGATAGATACATGTATATGTACAACCGAATCACTTAGCCGTACACCTGAAACTAACACAACATTATTAATCAGCTATGCTCCAATATAAAATAAATATAAATAAAAGATTCAATCACCAAAACAAAATAATCACCCATGAGGCACTTCACCACAGCACGACCTCTAAACCTGACAAAAAGCTGAGAAATATTTCTTATCCCTATTTTACAGAAGAGACTAAAACTGCAACCTATTCCTGATAGCATCTAGTGGCACAGGTGGGATTCGAACCTCTGTTTGTCTGACTTAATGCATTCTCTTTCCAAACTGCCTCCCTCTACACCTCTCAGTCAGGATGGCCCTAAATGAGGGGTGTGATAGGAAGTGCAAAGGCATGGAAAGACTGAACACTGGACATTTTTAAAAGTAGATGTCATGCATTCCAACTTGATGTGTCTGGTGGATTTCATTTTCAAATTTCAGCTCTTCCAACCCATTTAATGTAATTTGTTTATGTTGTGTGTAGGGGGAGGGGGGCGCACCGTGTTTGAAGGGGAAGAAGGAACAGCAGTTCCATGCAGTGTTAAGAGCTAGTTTGCAATAAACCAGAGGGCCTGACCTTGACTCTGTTCAGTCAAAGAGAAGTTGTGTGTCCCTAAGCAAGTTGCTTACACTCTCCTGTACTGGGAAGGAGGGGGAGTTGTACTCTAACTTTCTTCTTCTTGCTTATCAGTGTTTGCTAAAATTTTGACTGTGTACTTCAGCATGATGTTCATTTAAAAGAAGAATTACTTACAATTAGCTTATTATTCAGCTGTAAATAGCTGTTGGTAAAATGTATCCACTTACATATTTATGCAGTGCCCACTGTGTATTAATTAGGCACTCTGCCAGATCCTAGAGATACCAAATGAATAACATGCACAGATGTACAAGCCACTATCACAGCCTACTTGGGGAGATGGACAGAGAAATTATTTTAACAAAGTACAACTCTGCCTCATAGAACTGTCAATATACCACCACCAGCACCACCCAAAAAGATAAGAAAAACACTTGGACACCACTGGACACACAATAAGTGCTCAATAAATGGTAGCTATTAATTGCTAGGGGCTTCCCTGATAGCTCAGTTGGTAAAGAATCTACCTGCAATGCAGGAGACCCCGGTTTGATTCCTGGGTAGGGAAGATCTGCTGAAGAAGGGATAGGCTACCCACTCCAGTATTCTTGGATTTCCCTTGTGGCTTAGCTGTTAAAGAATCCACCCGCATTGCAGAAGACCTGAGTTCAACCCCTGGGTTGGGAAGATCCCCTGGAGAAGCGAAAGGCTACCCATTCCAGTATTCTGGACTGGAGAATTCCATGGACTGTATAGTCCATGGGGTCACAAAGAGTCGGACATGACTGAGTGACTTTCACATGTTAATTGTTAAGTCCTTTGATAGATGAATAGAACAAGGCTGTACAATAGTA
Source organism: Budorcas taxicolor (assembly GCF_023091745.1). Classification (NCBI taxonomy): domain Eukaryota; kingdom Metazoa; phylum Chordata; class Mammalia; order Artiodactyla; family Bovidae; genus Budorcas; species Budorcas taxicolor. The sequence goes on from NC_068921.1 coordinate 74,385,017, forward strand.
ATGATATAACAAGGGCTTCCCTGGTGACTCAGATGGCAAAGAATCTGCTTGGAATGCAGGAGTCCTGGGTTCGACCTCTGGTTTGGGAAGATCCCCTGGAAAAGGAAATGGCAACCCACTCCAGTATTCTTGCCTGTAGAATTCTGTGGACAGAGGAGCCTGGCGAGCTACAGTCTATGGGGTTGCAAAGAGTTGGATGCAACTGAGTGAGCAACACTTTCACTTCACTATATTACAAAAAAGAAAGGGATTAACTACCTGGGCACATGACAGGTCACTAAAGGAACAGCATTTAGGAGGGAACATTTCAGCCTTTCAGGAAACAGGCAAGAGGAGAGGAAGCATTCTAGGCAAAGAAAACAGCATGTGCAAAGGCACTGAGGTCTGACAGAGTTCAAGGGATTTTAAGAGAAACCTCAGAATACATGTAAACATCTATCACTTTTATTTTGAATGAATTGGGGCAAGAATAGCTCAAGGATAGGAAACCTGCCAGAGGTGGGGAGGGCAGTTGTCAGAATCCTCACACAAGAGGCCAGCGCTCCCTGAAAATGAAAGTCTTAGTCACTCAGTCGTGTCCAGCTCTGACAACTCCATGGACTGTAGCCTGTCAAGCTCTTCTATCCATGGGATTTTCCAGGCAGGAAGACTGGAGTGGGTAGCCATTCTCTTCTCCAAAGGATCTTCCTGACCCAGGGATTGAACCTGTGTCTCCTGCATTGCAGGCAGATTCTTTACCATCTGAGCTGCCAGAGAAGCCCGAATGCTCCCTGGGACCTTGTATTCCTGATCCAAAGTGAAGGCGTTTCTCCTGGTCCAGTTAGTTTACCCTTGGGGACAATGCTACTGGCAGAACTATCACGGACACAGCACTCGGGGTGATAGGAGTCAGGCACTGCTGACCAGCAAGGATGCTGCGAGGCCAGAAGACCACAGCCTGTCCCTTGGCCAAAAGCCATAATGCACTCATGCACAGATAGAAGGCAGTCATTTAAATCCCAAAGAAAACAGTCAGGGAGTCCCCGAAGCAGCACTTCCTGAAATCTGTTCTTAGCAAGTCCAGATTCAAGACCTCATTGCCTATCTGTCGACTCCTTGAAAGCAGAAACAAGAAGTCACCTCCTACCCCAGGGGCTGACACACAGAGGGCCTCAATAAACACATTTGTGAATAAAAGAATCATGAGTAACATTAGCTAAATTTATCTTGTACTGAAAAGCTAGTGTAGCAGCAACTGTTATTGAAAAAAAGAAAAAAAGTTTGGTTCTTTTAATGGCTTTAAAGTAAGGAGCAAAATTAATTTGTCATTGCAAATAAACCCCTGCCATGTTAATGGGGCCATTTAAACCATAATCATATCAGGAAAAGGCAGGCTGTAGGTAGAAACAACCACCTCATTGTTTTGAAAAACAACAGTGCAATGTGGGATTTATTTAGAGTGACTGACTGAGAAATGTCACCTCCATCCCTTAAACCTCACTGAAAGAACGGTTTGAGTTTACCAAACACGTGTGAAGTTAAGAACAGGAGGCGAAAACTAGTCGGGACCATGAACCAAGTAGAATGAGGCAGTTTCTTTCCTCATCAGTCCTAGAGTCCTGTGTGATTCACAGCTGCTACCAGAGCACCAGACTGCCACAAAGGAGCCATGTCCATTCAAAGGACATTGTGGAATAATGCAGTCTATTCCCTACCCTTGGCCACAACAGTGGATCTCAATCGTAGGGAGGTTACAGACCACCTAAGGCTATCAGACTCTCTATAAACTACAGATAATAATCTATCAAGCTTCAACAAAACCAGATAGATATGTTTCAACTAAACTACATGGCATACAAATAAAAGCCAGCACCAAAGATTTGGGAATTTTTTTTATAATGGAAAAACCCCATCATTTTAGCCTCTACTTTTCTTTCTTTAAAAGTGGGAAGAGATTGCAAGGGTTTAAGGCTAGCTGCAGGATGTCAGTGTTTTGAAAACACACAGCTCAGGACCTCCAGCCTAAGACCAGCCTGCCCATGAACCTCACAGACTGGGATTGCAAGTTTTTGTGGATAAAGAAGGCAGGACCAGACATGGTGTCTACTCACAGGGCCGCATATACTGCTTTACATCCACGGAGGACTCTTGCCCACTTGGAGGGAACAAATCCAGTGGGATGAATGATGCGATGTGATTTTGCTCGGGTAGCTGAGAATTTTGCAGTAAACTCCCATCCACCCCTCCCCCACCCACACACGCTCCTCTGCAGCTCCCCCCAGCACACCCTGGGTTTTCCTAGTGCTTCTCTAAGGCTAAGCTACCATCCATTCTCTCCTCCTTTCCCCAAGTTGCCAGCTGACCAGGGAGACACAGACTTGGAACCCTGGCCCTCTCACCCACCCTTGGAGTCCTCCAAAACCCTGCAGCTGAGGTTGCATGTGGTTACCAAGAGAAACCTTGGATACACCTTTCATTCACAAAGGTTCATCCTGGTTTCGCTATCTGTGTGTGCGTGTCTTTATGCTAAGTCACTTCAGTTCAGTTCAGTTCAGTCGCTCAGTCGTGTCTGACTCTTTGCGACCCCATGAATTGCAGCACACCAGGCCTCCCTGTCCATCACCAACTCCCGGAGTTCACTCAGATTCACATCCATTGAGTCAGTGATGCTATCCAGCCATCTCATCCTCGGTCGTCCCCTTCTCCTCCTGCCCCCAATCCCTCCCAGCATCAGAGCCTTTTCCAATGAGTCAACTCTTCGCATGAGGTGGCCAAAGTACTGGAGTTTCAGCTTTAGCATCATTCCTTCCAAAGAAATCCCAGGGCTTATCTCCTTCAGAATGGATTGGTTGGATCTCCTTGCAGTCCAAGGGACTCTCAAGAGTCTTCTCCAACACCACAGTTCAAGAGCATCAATTCTTCAGTGCTCAGCCTTCTTCACAGTCCAACTCTCACATCCATACATGACCACAGGAATATCCAACTCTTCGCGACCACATGGACGGGCTCCTTTGTCCATGGGATTCTCCAGGCAGGAATACTGGAGTGGGTTGCTATTTCCTCCTCTGGGGGCTCTTCTCAACCCAGGGATCGAACCCGAGTCTCTCGTGTCTCCTGCATTAGCAGGCGGGTTCTTTACCACTAGCGCCACCTCGGAAGCCCCAGTTGCCTCATCTACATATTTATTAACTAGTTGAACTTTGAACTAGTGGAAAACAGACCAACTCTTAGCTCTCTTTTGTGATGAGGGTGAATGTTGTCCGCCCTGGACCCTGAAGGAACCCCCTCTCCCCAACTCTTCCCACAAACCCAAAATTTCAGACAAGAATCTGCAAGTCCAGTGCCCTGAGGACCCTCAGGACCTGCCATGCTGATGCCAAAGATGCGATTTTAGCTATTTAAACATCAATATTTTCCAATTAAAGAAAATTCATGGAAATGCCCATAAAGACACACACAAGTTTTGCATACAATCTGGAGGTTTAGAGATTGTATTAGTTCGCTTAATCTATAGCAAGGAAAGAAAACAAGATATAATAAAAGCATTTCAGGGGGAAATGTGTTTTTCCCCTTGTTTGTGGTGGGGTTGACCAGACAGCATCTTTGGACTTTGTTAACACCATAAAGCCCAGAAACACACAGTGTGAGCTAAGAAGGCATCCGGAGCCAGGAAGCAATCGATGTCAGAGAGGAACTCAATGCCCCCAGAGTCCCCATGCTTGGTTTCGAAAAGGGTAAGAGAGGAAACCAACAGTCAGGAACTTCTGCAGGTCTCCCTGAGACAAATCTCCGGCCATTCTAGCTTTAACTGTCCCCGGGTGCGTCCCTCCTCCATACCACAACGCGGGGTCTACACCTACGGTTAAGTTGGGGGCCCGGGACTCCCACTTTTTCTGGGTCCTGCAGCAGAGATTGGCCCGGAGGCTCTGTTCCCTCTGGGTGAGGGCATCCCGCATCCCAGGTCCCCATTCCCGGATGAGCGCCGGTTCCCCCCACACCCGGCTCCCTCCCGCCCCGAGCCCAGCTCACCTGGTACCCCAGGCGCGGCCGCCGTGCGCCCCAGTGGCGGGACGGTCCCAGCAGAGGCACGCGCACCACCCCCGCCCCTCCCACCGCGGGAGCCCGCGCGGCAAGTGTGCGCCCAGGTCCCGCCCAGTGCGCCGCGGACAGCACCCTCGGTCATCCATTTTCATGGGCAACGCGGGGACATCAGCTTCTGCTCCCGGGGATCTCTGGACCTCCTCCACGCCTATTTTACGCGAAACTGCCCAGAAGGAGTATTTACAAGGGAGCAAACACAGCCTTTTCATACTGTTTGTACTGTAGGCTTCCGGAGTAGGCATCCCGGTATGGAGTTCGTGATGGACAGAGAAGCCTGGAGCGCTGCAGTCCATAGGGTCGCAAAGAGTCGAACAGGACTGAGCGACTGAACTGAACTGAACTGAACAGAAACGTAGCCTGGCAGGAGGGTTCTCGCCCCAGATCCATTGTAAGAAAAAGATTACTAGAAGCTTTCCCAAGCAAAGGATGCTTGGGCATTTTCCCTTGGTGATCAGAATGTCCTGGTAAAGAGGAAATGGCTTAATGGGATTTTTTAAAAACAGGTTTTGGGTCCTAGAAATTTAGGTGTGGAAAGGACGTTTACAAGTATCCAGTCCTAGGAGTATACACAGCTGCAGTTGCTGCGGAAAACAGCATGATGGTTTCTCAAAAAAAATTAAAAATAAAATGACCACGTGATCCAGCAGTTCCATTCTGGATATATTCCCCAAAGAATCAAAAATAGAGTTTCAAAGAGATATGGGTACACACACGTTCATAGCAGCATTATTTACAGTAGCCAAAATGTGGAAGCAGCTCAAATGTCCACAGGTGCATAGATGGATAAGCAAAAAGTAGTATGTGCATACAAGGGACTCTTAGTCACGCTTAGTGAGGAAGGAAATTCTGACACATGCTACAATATGGATCAACCTTGCGGACGTTACATTCAGTGAAATACGCCAGTCTCGATACGATAAATGTAGTATGATTCTGCTTACATGAGATGTTTAGAATAGTCCAATCCATAGAGACAGAAAATGTCAATACAATGGTGGTTGCCAGGGGCTGGAAGTAGAAGGGATGGGATGTGTTTGTTTAATGGGTACAGAGTTCAGTTTTGAAAGATGAAAACAGTTCTGGAGGTGGGCCGGGCTAATGGTAGCACGACAATGTGAATATATTTGATGTCCCTCAACCATACACTTGAAAGTAGTTAGAATAGTAAATTTTATGTCATATGTATTTTACCACAATTTTTAAAATTCTGTTTAAAAACCCCCATTTTTATGGTCTCTGTTTACAAAGGAGATAACCGAGAATTAGAGAGGGCCAAGTGACAAGCCTGAGAACAAGGCCAGGGAGGCCTGAGTTAAACCAAGGCATCAGTTCTCTGTTCTGACTGCACTGTGCTGGGGGCAGCTGGGCCGTTTGCTGGGAGCCATTGTTCTCTCAGATATCAATGTGCTAGGACTTCCTTGACCTCCCGTGATTAAGACTCCAAGCTTTCAATGCTGGGGAGCAGGTTTAATCCCTGGTGGTAGAACTAAGATCCCACATGTTGTTGTTGGTTGCCAACTCGTGTCCAACTCTTTGGAGACCCCTTGGAGTATAGCCTGCTGGGCTCCTCTGTCCATGGGATTTTCCAGGCAAGAATACTTTAGTGGGCTGCCATTGCCTTCTCCAAGGGATCCTCCCAAACCAGGGATCGAACCCATGTGTCCTGCACTGGCAGGCAGATTCCTTACCACTGAGTCACCTGGGAAGTCTGTAAAATCCCACACGCTGCATGGGCAAAAGAAAAAGATCATGTGCGGTAACCCAACACTCCAAATTGGTTCCATCAAGAAGATAATTTTACAAGCAATTGTCTTTTCATCTTTTAATGTTATCTATAAATATTTCTTCTTACTACAACTTGAAATCCTCAAGAACAAAGTAGTCATTGCAAGAAAAATAGAAAATAAAATACTAACCAATAGACCTTAAACATCTCTGACTAAAGACAATACTATAATTTACATATTTTGAAAGCAACTTGCCTTGGACAGACGACACTACTAATTTAGACTATGTTTTAAACTTAAAATTTGGGACCTTGAAGTAGTCTTTTGCTAACCCAAAGTCAAAGACTCATATATGGGTAAAAGTCAACTTCCCTTTAAAATTGGTCTCTTGCCCACATTCAGAAATGTGTTTTCTTCTTTAAAATGAGCACCCAGTAGAACAGGCTTCCAGCATTTAGATTCGCAGCTATTTGAACAGTATAGGTACCACCTGCACTGCACTGCAATTGCTCCTCTGAAACAGGGCATGGAGTTTAGCTCTGAAATAATAGGGTTACTCAGAGTTTCTCTGATTAGGAAGCACTGACATCTTAAAGCATCCTGCTCCAAAAAGCCTTACGAGACTCTACAGAGGAGGCAGATTCAAGTAGCATCCTCCAAAGGCAAGAGGAAGGAGGACTAATATATTAATACAGGTTACAACTAGTCTCCCGGCTTCCATGGTGGCTCAGATGATAAAGAATGCAGGAGATGTGGGTTCAATCCCTGGGTTGGGAAGATCCCCTAGAGTAAGAAGTGGCAACCCACTCCAGTATTCTTGCCTGGGGAATTCCATGGACAGAAGAGTCTGGCAAGCTACAGTCCTTGGGGTCACAAGAGTCAGACATGACTTAGTGACTAAACACGCATACACAGCTAGTCTCCTATTCAGAGTGAAGTGAGAAAAGAACAATTAATTGGTGATAACATTGACCCTACAGTTTCCCTCTCCCCTGGTTATCATTCCCCATCATTCCCAATCATTTGTATTACCCATCTTTATTCTATTCTGTATTCTGATGCTTTGACACCTGGGACTTTGTCAACCAGGGAGAGACTGCCTCTCCCAGAGTTGGCCAATTTCTATAATAAACTCATCCAAGAGTATACTTTTTTTTTTTTTATGGAGTATAATCACTTTACAGTGTTGTTAGTTTCTGCCATACAACAAAGTGAGTCAGCTATCTGTGGACATATATCCACACCCTCTTAGCCGGCCCTCCTTCCCATCCCATCCCTCTAAGTCATCATGGAGCACCTAACTGAGCTCCTTGTGCTATAGAGCAGCTTCCCACTGGTATCTGTTTCACACGTGAAAGTAAATATGTCAGTCCTAATCTCCCAGTTCATCCCATGCTCACCTTCCCCGCCGTGTCATACATCTGTCGTCTGATTCTGCATCTCTGCTCCTGCTCTGTGAATCATCATGTACCGTTTTTCTAGATTTCACATATATGCATTAATAAATGATATTAGATGCGCATCAACAGAGGAATGGGTAAAGAAGCTGTGGTACGTATATACAACGGAATATTGCTCAGCCATAAAAAAGGAATGGAATTGGGTCATTTACAGAGATGTGGGTAGACCCAGAATCTGTCATACAGAGAGAAGTAAACTGAGAGTGTACTGTCAAATGCACACTGAATAATACAGAGCTCACCTTCCTTACTGGGCTCTCACACGCTGGCCCACCATCCCTAATCATCTGAGGGCCAAGTACCAGACTACTAGGGTTTGCCCCAATGCCACAGAGCCCACTGAAATTAGCTAACTAGCCAGTCGTAAGCCTGATTCCCCACCTTGCCTGGTCTTTTCCACAGAAGCCACAATAAAGGCTCCTCTTTATTGTTGCCCCTCTTCTTGTACCTCCTGACCGGAACTGGTGCTCTCCTATGTGACCTCCTGAGGTGGAGAGTGCCCTCCTCTTGAGATCTGTGAGTGTAACACACTGTCTTTCCAATGGCAGTTGTCTGCTGGTGTGTTGATTTCACCACCACTGAATGGTAGTAAAGCCTATATATTTGAAGCCCTGTTTATTGGCCTTGTCAGGCTCTTCTGTAACTCTGGCCACAGTATGATACGTCTTGGTAGGATAGCAGTACTTTCATGAAGTGAATTGTCTGGATTTTTTTTCTTAGAAAATGGTTAACTTTTTTTTGAGCCTTTAAAATGGATTGCTCGGTAAAGATGCATTGTTTAAATGAAGCAAGGTTTTGATCTGTATTCTACTAGGCAACTAATTCAGCTAGCAGTGCCTTCCAGATTCCTACAATATTTCTTCAGTGAGGAGGAAGACATTATGGTACAGCTGAGAGTCACAGAAATTTGAGGCCTCAATGGTAGTGTTTGGAAAGCAACTCTATTAGCTGAGAGGGGAAATTCCCTCCCTAGGTTTCCATCTAGGACAAGCAGAGGTTGGACAAATCACTCTCCAAGGTGGGTTCCAGATTAAAGGGCTCTTACTGTGAAAACTTAAGAGAAACTCGAAGCTTAGTTTCTTAGAAGAGTAGGTATAATACTGCTGTGGCAAAGTGAGTCCTCTGCTATGCTGCTTTTATTTTTATTTCTTTTTAAAATAAATTAAAAAATAAAATAAATTTGGGGTATAGTTCAGTTCAGTTCAGTTGCTCAGTCATGTCCGACTCTCTGTGACCCCCATGGACTGCAGCACGCCAGGCCTACCTGTCCATCGTCAACTCCCAGAGTTTACTCAGACTCACATCCACTGAGTCAGTGATGCCATCCAGCCATCTCATCCTCTGTGCTCCCCTTCTCCTCCTGCCTTCAATCTTCCCCAGCATCAGTGACTCCTTGGAAAAGGAGTCTTCTTCGCATCAGGTGGCCAAAGTATTGGAGTTTCAGCCTCAGCATCAGTCCTTCCAATAAATATTCAGGACTGATTTCCTTTAGGATGGACTGGTTGGATCTCCTTGCTATCCAAGGGACTCTCAAGAGTCTTCTTCAACACCACAGTTCAAGAGCATCAGTGCTTCGGTGCTCAGCTTTCTTTATAGTCCAACTGCCACATTCATACATGACTACTGGAAAAAACATAGCTTTGACTAGATGGACCTTTGTTGGCAAAGTAATATCTGTTGTTTAATATGCTGTCTAGGTTGGTCATAACTTTTCTTCCAAGGAGTAAGTGTCTTTTAATTTCATGGCTGCAGTCACCATATGCAGTGATTTTGGAGCTCACCGAAAATAAAGTCTGTCACTGTTTCCACTATCTCTCCATCTATTTGCCATGAAGTGATGGGACCAGATGCCATGATCTTAGTTTTCTGAATGTTGAGCCTCAAGTCAACTTTTTCACTTTCCCCTTTCACTGTCATCAAGAGGCTTTTTAGTTCCTCTTCACTTTCTGCCGTAAGGGTGGTGTCATCTGCATATCTAAGGTTGTTGATATTTCTCCCAGCAAACTTGATTCCAGCTTGTGCTTCTTCCAGCCCAGCGTTTCTCATGATGTACTCCACATATAAGTTAAATAAGCAGGGTGACAATATACAGCTGCTTTGCAATGTTGTGTTAGTTTCTGCTGTTCAGCAAAGTGAATCAGCAACAAGTATACATATATCCCTTCCCTCCTGAGCCTCCCTCCTACCCCTGCTATGCTTCTATGTGAACACTCTTTGATGATTTTTAAATGTTTTCAAAATGCTGTTTTCTTTGAAAAGAGGCTCTTCTGGGGTTAGAGAGCTGTTAGGAAAGAGATTGACTAGATTGTCCATCCTGAGATCCAAATCCAGTATAATCTGGGAGACAGCACACATCTTCTAGGTGGGCAAAGAGCTGGGCACTAGCAGAGCCAGAGTAGATGGGCACAGCTAAGGATGGGATACTTACTCCACCAGTAATGGAGGAGTCTCAGGGGGCTCAGTTGCCATCCCTGGGTTGGGAAGATCCCCTAGAGGGGAAATGGCAACCCAACCCACTCCAGCATTCTTGCCTGGAGGATCCGATGGACAGAGGGCTATCCCTACAGTCCTTAGGGTCGCAGAGTCAGACGCGACTGAAGCAACTTAGCATGCGTGTACATGGTGACCAGTGGAAGCAGGGAGACATGCAGATTGGAGACTAAAGAAAATGTGGTATAGAAAAGCCATGCCCCACGCCCTCATATCCTCTGCTTAGCTCCTCTCTGAAGTACCTAGATAATAGTATTTGATGCAGATTTCCTGAGTTGTTTTGCAGGTGTTAAAATCCCCTTCTTTTCCAACAAATGGAAGAGGTTAACTATCTGACCAAGAGCACATACCCCCAGGACTCCTGGAGCTTAAGAACTGATAATATTGACCCCTGTGACACCACCCTGCTGCCGCACCATCAGCCAATCAGAGATCTGTGCACAAGCTGATCACAGATCCTGCGACCCCTCCTCCCTCACTTGGCTTTTAAAAGTGCTTTGAGGAGTCCTTTGGGGTTTTTTAGGGCATTAGTTACCCATCTCTTTGCACGGTGTTGCGATAAACCTTTTTCTACTCCAAACTCCGATGTTGCAGTTTGTTTGGTCATTGTGTGCTCTGGCAAACGAACTTGCATTAACAAAACCATCATCAAGGGAAAGAGTTCTTTGGATTTGCTGGTGGAGGGCCACCTGCTTGGAACACCCTTCCCATCCCATCTTTCTGGCTTGAATTTTAGAATTTGTTCAAGACTTACCGAAACACTAGTCTATGGTTATATTTTCCCAGAAGCATTTCCTCTTCTCTGAATACTTACTATACTTGTAGTCTGAACCATGCAGTCCAGCATTTATTCACTTTGAAACTGTTAATAGAATTATAAGGGCTTCCCTGGTGGCTCAGATTAAGGTAAAGAATCCACCTGCAATGCAGGAGACCCAGATTCGATCCCTGGATTGGGAAGATTTCCTGAAGAAGGGAATGGCAACCCACTCCAGATTCCTGGAGAATCCCATGGACAGAGGACCCTGGCAGGCTATGGCCCATGAGGTCGCAGAGTCGGACATGGCTGAGTGACTGAGTAAACACAAAGATTTTAAAATTTGAGTCTTACCTAATCAACAAAACTAACTGTATCCCAAGAGAGAGGAGTTTATAGTCTCCTCTTTGAAACTTACAGAGCCATCGATCCGTACATGGTAGGCTATTACGACTGCCTACTGTTGTTGGGCAATTATCACTATAACCATAAATCTGGTTCCTCATTTGGTGTTTATTGTTGTTCAGTCACTAAGTCATGTCCGGCTTTTGCAATGATGCCATCCAACCATCTCATCCTCTGTCACCCTCTGCTCCTTCTGCCCTCAATCTTTCCCAGCATCAGGGTTTTTCCCAGTGAGTTGACTCTTCACATCAGGTGGCTAAAGTATTGAAGCTTCAGCATTGATCTTGATTAATTGATCTTGATTAATACTGTTATTTTAGTTAGAGTTGAGACTAAGCTGTCTCCCACTGGCATGTGTCCAGTAAGTTGAGCATATGAAAGAGAATGTGGGGAAAAAGTGGTTGAGAATTTACAGAAGGAAAACTAAGCGGAAAGATTGACTGGGGCAATTAGGAAATCCTTGCTGACCTCAAAACCACTCAGTCACATGGCAGGCACCTGAAACTAGTTTGTGCAATGGATGAAGGAGTGAAATTGGAGTCACAAGTGGTTAAGAGTGATGGGGAGAAAGAAATAAGGATATAGCTCAAAGATGACAGGTCTAAAGGAAAGATTTTTAGTTTTATTTATTTTTAGGATAGAGAAAACCTAAAGTTATGAACAACCTATATAGTATATTCAAAAGCAGAGACATTACTTTGCCGACTAAGGTCCATCTAGTCAAGGCTATGGTTTTTCCTGTGGTCATGTATGGATGTGAGAGTTGGACTGTGAAGAAGGCTGAGCGCTGAAGAATTGATGCTTTTGAACTGCGGTGTTGGAGAAGACTCTTGAGCATCCCTTGGACTGCAAGGAGATCCAACCAGTCCATTCTGAAGGAGATCAACCCTGGGATTACTTTGGAAGGAATGATGCTAAAGCTGAAGCTCCAGTACTTTGGCCACCTCATGCGAAGAGTTGACTCATTGGAAAAGACTCTGATGCTGGGAGGGATTGGGGGCAGGAGGAGAAGGGGACGACCGAGGATGAGATGGCTGGATGGCATCACCAACTCGATGGACATGAGTCTGAGTGGACTCCGGGAGTTGGTGATGGACAGGGCGGCCTGGTGTGCTGCGATTCATGGGGTCGCAAAGAGTCAGACACGACTGAGTGACTGAACTGAACTGAACTGAAGCATTATTATAGATGGAGGGGAAGAAAAAAAGCCAACAGAGAAGAAAAGATTGAAGAGGTATAATTGATGGACAAGGCATGCCCATTTAGTCTTGACATGACATGGTAATAGAGTTGGAATCTATGACTCAGCAAATGATGAACATGTGTTTGACTTCTGGCACCTACCTTTATAAGCTGTAGAACTTCTCTTTCTAAACCTTATTTTGTTCATTTATCACACTGGGATAACATGACTGTTGTAAAACTTAAATAATATATAGGAAGTCATTGGCATATTACATAGTAAGTGTTGCTAAAATAGTCGCTAGGATTAGGCCAGGAGCACAGGTTGAAAAATGAAAGGCCACCAACTCCTCTGAGATAGGAGAGAAGGTTGGGAGAAGATCTGCACAAACTTGAGATGAAATTTCATCATCTCTGAGGCTAGTTCAGAGACTGTCAATGCTGGCAGAATATTAGAATCAATTGAGGAGCTTTCAAAAATGCCAATACTTGGCTCTCACCCCAGACCAATTATATCAGAACCTGTGAAAGTGGGCATGAATTTTGGTGCTTTTTGAAGCTCTTCTGGTTAACACTCTATAGAAAGTTGAAAATGATTTGGATACATTTTGATTCTCAAACCTGACTACACATTGTAACTACTTCAAAAAGTTTAAAGAATACGCCTGCCAACCATGCATGGTTTCAAAAGTGTGACACTGAGCAAAATAAATTAAAAAAAAGAAGAAGAAAAGAGAGCCAGAAACAATGAAACCTACTTTGTATGATTCCATTTTGATTCCATCAAGGTCAGGCAAAAGACAAAAAAATTCTATGAGGTTAAAAATTAGAGCAGTGGTTTCTTCTGGAAGGAGAGGAGGGTTAGCCCAAATGGGCAAGAGGAAACATTCCAGGTTGATACTGGAACTGATATAAATACTCTATATCCTGGGCTCCATTCAAATACTGATATAAAAAGCATGATATAAATACTCTATATCTTGATCAGGATGCTGGTTACTGAGATGAACATGTTTGTTGAAACTCATTGAACAGTATATTTAAAATCTGTGTATAAATATTGTATTTATACCTTGATTTAAAAATAATTAACCCCAAAGGAAAATTTCATGCAACTGGTATGGGAAGTGGGTTGGCAATTGGGATTTTTATAAGCTTCCCTGGTGGTTATAATATAAAGAAAAGTTTGAGAACCACTCAGCTAAATCACCTAACTGAGATTGAGACTGAGATTAAGAAGAAGCAACCTTGAGAAATTCGAGAAAGGTTTGAAATTAGAAAATGGGGTTGAATAGGTACAACCTTTTTTCTCAGAGTATCGCATCAGAGACCCCTGTGGTGCTTGAAAAAAAAAAAAAGTTCATTCCTGGGACCCAGAATAGATGTACTGTTATACACTGTGGGAGTGAGTTCCAGGAATGTGTGCATTAACGAGATTTCTTCAGGTGATTTTCATAAAGTTAGAGCACTTCCTGAATAAACGGAGCAACTGAAGATGAGAACCAAGCGTTTCAATGGAGAGAGGAAGGGTGTATGGAGAACAATTCCTAGCAGGGAAGGGCAGCTCTAACTTGGAGCAGAGAAAGTATCAGTATTTGGAAAACCAATCACATGACAGCCTGGACTGCCAGGCATCTAGATAAAACTGAGAAGCTGACGTGGAACATCACAAGACAAACATGGAAAGTCGAAGGAAAGAAAAGGAGTAATAAAGGGTGAATTAGTTCTGGAGTCTGAACCTCAACCCTTGGACCAACCATCTTCCTAGGATGTATGTTTCGGGCAGCAGCCAGTGCTTCTTAAAGTTGATTCCTCTGAAATGAACCAAAAGTAGATGGCAGGATTGCCAACTGTCATGGGAAGTATTCGCAAAATATTACATTTCAGAAAGGCATACAGCACACCTTTGAGATGGTCTTTGGGTGGGATTTAGGCAAAGGTAGATGTAAGGGCAGAAAGCAAAGAGGCTATTGGTGAGGGTGAAGGAGGAGAGTGAAAGAGCTGACTTAAGACTACATATTTTAAAAAATTTAAGATCATGGTATCCAGCTGCATTACTGCATGGCAAATAGAAGGGGAAATGGTGGAAGTGGTGACAGATTTCCTCTTCTTGGGCTCCAAAACCACTGCAGACAGTCACCGCAGCCATGAAATCGGCATGAAATAAGACGATTGCTTCTTGGCAGGAAAGTGATGACAACCCTAAACAGTGTGTTGAAAAGCAGAGATGCTGCTCTGCCGACAAAGTCCATATTGTCAAGGCTATGGCCTTCCCGGTGGTCACATGCAGCTGTGAGAGCTGGACCCTGAAAAATGCAGAGTGCCAAAGAGTTGATGTCTTCAAACTAGGGTACTGGAGAAGACTCCTGAGAGCCCCTTGGACAGCAAGGAGATCAAACCAGTCAATCCAGTCAATCTTAAGGGAGATAAACCCTGAATATTCACTGGAAGGACTATGCTGAAGCTGAAGCTCCAATATTTTGATCATTCGATGCAGACGACTCATTGGAAAAGTCTCTGATGCTGGGAAAGATTGAGGGCAGAAGAAGAGGGCATCAGAGGATGAGCTGGCTGGATGGCATCACCGATGCAATGGATATGAACTTGGGCAATCTCCTGGAGATAATAAGGGACAGGGAAGCCTGGTGTGCTGCAGTCCATGAGGTCACAAACAGTCGGACACGACTAGGCAACTGAACAACAAGATGCTACTGAGTCCCCTGGTGGTCTTGTGGTTCGGATTCAATGTTTTTACTGTCGTGTCCAGGTTCAATCTCTGATCTGGGGGACTGAGATGCCGCAAGCCCCCCAAAAGAAAAATACAGACAAAGGTAGACGTTTTAAGGAGTATTTTCAGCACTTTATGTAAAAATACGGAAGCCAAGGATTTGAAGGAAGTGTTCAGGTAATACATGAGGACCAGTTGTGCTGGAATGTTAAAGAAAAAGTACATCTGGATGAGTAGTTCTGGGGATGGCTAAGTCCTAAAACGTAGAATGGGGTCACATTGTGGAGAGGCTAAATTCCCTTTCTCCAATGCCAGCTCTGAAGAAGCAAGCCACCGTGAATCATGAATTCTGTAGCCAACAAGGAGACCATGTCTGCTAACAGCCCAGGAAGAGTGGAAGTGGATCTTTCCACAATGAGCATCTGACAAGAACTGAGGTCTGGACCACAGCTCGACGGCACCTTGGTGAGACCCCAAGCAGAGGACCAGCTAAGCTGTGCTCCGACTCCTAACCCTGGACTCACAGAAACTGTAAGATAATAAATACATGTGTTCCTCAGCCACTGAGATGTGGTCAGTTATGTAGCAATAGGTAACAAATGCAAATTTAACTGCAAACGCAGTGGGGAGCCATTAGAAGTGTTTGAGCTGTGATGTGTAATAAGTGAAGTGAAGCAAAAGTCGCTCAGTCATGTCCAACTCTTGCGACCCCAGGAACTGTGGTCCATGGACTTCTCCAGGCCAGAATACTGGAGTGTGTAGCCTTTCCCTTCTCCAAGGGAGCTTCCCAACCCAGGTATCAAACCAGGTCTCCCACATTGCAGGCAGATTCTTTACCAGCTGATCGCAAATGTGCTCAGCACCTTATCATCCTTTATTTTTACTGTTGGACAGGTGTTCAGTTCAAATCATTCAGCAAGATTCCACCAAGTCAAAAAAGATATCCCAGAAAAGTATTTGAAAAGAACCAACCTTGTGGGTTTTGTTCTTGTTTTTACATTAAAGAATTAGTTGCTCATATTTCTCATTTATTTATATATCAAGTTATATTTATTTTATATTTTGCTTATGTTTTTAGGTTTCATCTTCTGGTGTTTGGGCTTCCCTAGTGACTCAGAGGTAATGAATCTACCTGCAATTCAGGACACACAGGCAGGAGATGAAGGTTTGATCCCTGGGTCGGGAAGATCCCTTAGAGAAGGAAATGGCTACCCACTCCAGTATTTTTGCCTGAAACGTCCCAATCTATGGGGTTGCAGAAGAGTTGGACACAACTGGGCAATTAAACAACAATAACTTCTGGTGTTTACTCTTGTGGTTAAGGTTTTATTTCCTCATTTTTTTCTTTTGAAACTTTGAGGCTATAAAAAGAATGTTGGGAGACCTCCCTGGCAGTCCAGTGATTAAGACTCTTGCTATTCCACTGCAGAGGGTGCAGGTTGGACCCCTGGTTGAGGAACTGAGATCTTACAGACCTCTAGCACAGCCACAAAAAAAAGAATGTTGGACCACAGAATCCCATGGTTCCTTAATCTATCTTCTTGTTTCATGAAAGGCAAGTAGGTTTAGGGGTCAGCGCCAGTTTCTTGCCAGCAGAAGGGAAACTTTACTATACCAGCTTGTCACATAAGCCTTATCCTCTTTAAATCGTGAAGGAATGTAGTCTCCATCCCCACCATGCACACATACAGCCATTCATCATATAAAGATACCTCCATACCGTCTCCTTTGCTGAGGGTCCCTTAATGCAACTTGGGATTTTTCGAATGCCAATGGCATGAGAAACAACAGCACAGGATGGTTAAATTTGTTCCGGCATCTCCCTCAACTTCTGTACCCCACCTTATCCTATTCACCATGGGAACAGAACATTAATCACTCCTACATGCCAATGGAAGTTCAGAGATTCAAATTCTTTGGTGCTGAAATAATGGTTGCTTGCATTTTCTGTAGCACTCAGTACTGATTGCATTCATATCATCTAACACTTAAAAAAAACATTCCTTGTCAGGGATCCCTTTTCCTCCCACCCTCTGTTAGGATTTCTCCTCTTTCATTACTCTCCTTAGAGAACACTGGGTGATCATGAGCTACTGAAATCTGTTTCCCTACCCTTCCAGTGTCTTTTGTCTGTTTTCACTTTCAGCAACCACATTGAGCAATACCGTCTTATTTTATTTGTCATGCTTTTGTGTTTGAATTAAAATGCCTCTAAATTAAAAAAAAAAAAAAACCAACCCCACCATAACAGGCTCTGTAATTCTTTATTATAGCATTTTCAACTTCTTCCTTTTGACCTTTTGGTATTGCTTTCATGATTAATTTTTTTCCAGGGCCCTGTTGACACAACAGACCACTATACTCACCTATTAACCTTTGAAAAATCAAAGTTGAAATCTGATTTGAGTAAGGAAACCAAAATAATTTTCAGCTGGTCTGAGCTTTATGAACAATAAGCTAGACAAGTTCATCTCTGTGATGGACAGGCTCTGCGTGTGGAGGAGTTGGTGTGAATAAAAGGAGATTGAAATGCACAGCAACGCAACTAAGATGGAAAGATAGCATCATGTCTAATCTTAGAGCAGCTTGTCTTAGTGCTCATTTTCAGGGAAAAATGAAAACACAAGAAATTTAATTATAGCAGCTATTTCTTCCCTTCTTCCATTTTTCATAGACAGTCCTCAAGAGTCCTCTCTTTGTGATTTTTAGTTAAAATCACTAAGCTGTTTATTGTTCCTCCCTATTATACCAAATTGATATTTCATTAAAATGAACATTTTTAAATCCTCTTTAATTATAGCTCCTGCTTTAATCACAAATGTAAGTTTAACTGTACCCAGACTTTTGTGAAACCGTTACATTTGTCCAGTGATAACAGGAGAGACAATTCAAGCTCTATTTGGGTCACCAATAGTTCTAAAAAAGTGACTCACTCACTCACCTCCATCCTGTCTTCAAAGGTGGTTTATCCCTGGCCTTTGCAAGCCTCCCATAACCCTCCTTCCCATATCAAAACATATTGATCGCTGATTCTGTGGTTTTAGATGTCCTCTGAGTCCTTATATCTGAGCCTTCTGTTTTATTTTAACTAGAGGCAAATTGTTCAATTGCTAAGTCGTGTCCAACTCTTTGCAGCCCCACGGCTTGCAACACACCAGGCTTCCCTGTCCTTCACTATCTCCTGGAGTTTGCTCAAACTCATGTCCATTGAGTCGGTGATGCCATCCAACCATCTCATCCTCTGTCGTCCCCTTCTCCTCCTGCCTTCAATCTTCCCAGCAGCAGAGTCTTTTTCAATGAGTCGGCTCTTTGTATCAGGTGGCCAAAATATTAGAGCTTCAGCTTTAGCATCAGTCCTTCCAGTGAATATTCAGGACTGATTTCCTTTAGGATTGACTGCTTTGTTCTCCAAGGGACTCTCAAGAGTCTTCTCCAACACCAACGTTTCAAAGTATCGATTCTTCAGCTCTCAGCCTTCTTTGTGGTCCAGCTCTCACATCTGTACATGATTACTAGAGAAACCATAGATGGCCAAAATCTCAAAGTGGTATTCTCTGAAGAAATACATCTGTATTTGGTTGTCATGCATTTATTTGAGAAATACACACTGCCACTTCGATTGCCTCATACAGCTGCCTTCCAGCCCGATTTCCTTTGGTCTTGTGGTCACAGCCCCGTGATGCCCAGGTGGGTGGAAAGCAGGGGGTGTGAGAGTGTGTGAGGTGGAAGTGAATGCATGTAGGCTTTCTCCCTAAAGGCCACCTTGCAGACCAATCGTGGCACAAGAACGCCTAGACTTTCTCACACAGGTACCCAGGGATTTTGCTCACTTGCCCTTTAAAAGCTGAGCTCCTGAAACGTACCCTCCTGTTAACATCACCTGGACTGGTCACTAAATGTAGCCTCCTTTTGCACTATGGACCTATTTACTTATTAGGCCTTGAGCAGGGCCAGCTCTATAATTTGCAAGGTCATTACACAGGGAAAATGTGAGCCTCCTTGCTTAAAAAGCGGGAGAGAAGTGCCTTTGCGTGCGTGCTAAGTTGCTTCTGTTGTGTCAGCTTCTCTGTGGCTCTATGGACTGTAGCACCCCAGGCCCCTCTGTCCATGGGATTTCTCAGGCAAGAATACTGGAGTGGGTTGCCATGCCCTCCTCCAGGGCATCTTCCTGACCCAGAGATCGAACTCAAGTCTCTCACATCTCCTGCACTGGCAGGCGAGTTCTTTACCAGTAGCACCACCTGGGAGGCTCTGTTCTACATGGCAGATTAATTTCATAACCTATGAACATGCTGGATTATCTCTAGCTCCTGGAAGAGTTTTATGTCTGAATGTCTGCTTGCCCCTAAGCTTCTCACCTCACTGAGTCTCAAGGTGCAGAACCCCCCACCTCTGGTTTATTCTGGGTCATTCCAGCTCAGGGTCTCTCTAGTGATGCTGTCTTTTGGACATGGCATCTGTACATGCGTGATGTATTAGAGGCTTTTAGTGGATGGCCTTCATCCACAAAGGGGATAAAGTAGACAATAATGCCTTGAGAGACGAAAGTGGGGCTGTGGAGAAAGACTTTGCAAACTCACCCCAAAGAAGCCATGCAGCATTGAGTACACACACATATATACACACACATGCACACAGACATACCCCACGTGCACACACACACATACATACATACACATCTACACACACACACACACCCCTACACACACACACCTGCAAGAGGAGGAAATAATAACATGGTGTCGCTCCTCAAGGACTGAGATAGCAAGCTGTTTGTAAGTAACATTTTTAAGCTGGCTCTATGCACAGTTCAAGCTTTTATCTTATAAAATTACTGGAGACAAAGACGCTGCCAATAACCCAGACTCCTCAGGCATAGCAGGAAAGTTGCCAACCATTCCTTACTTCTTTAAGTTATTTCGGAGAATGAACTTGCCTATCAACAGAAATAACAAAATAACCTTGGGGCCAGATGCCGCTGTTTCTCTAGGGAGCAGCATTCCAGCCCCATTTTTCTCTGTGTGTCCAGTGGAGGGCTGCGGAAACAGACCCTCACCTTCCAGCCTCTGTTCCAGCAGCAAGGAAGAAGAGTGAGTCTGCTGCCTTCACGGGCTCAGGGCGCTGGGTTCCGAGGTCTGAGCAGTAGGGGACCCTTCTTGCCCTCCCTGCCCTTGAACGCTGGCCTCAGCCCCACGTGTGTGCAGGGTAAACAAAGACCAGATTGGCTTTGCCTCCACTCTTGCTGCCGACTCTCTCTCTGCTGCCTCTCCTCCCTTCAGCTGGAGTGGGTGCCAAGGGCATCGTGCCTGAAGCTGAGGAACCTGGGTGGACAGAGCTGAATATATGTGTGTTCAGTTGCTAAGTCGTGTCCGACTCTTTGCAACCTCACATGGACTGCGGCATGCCAGGCTTCCCTGTCCTTCACTATCTCACAGAGTCGGCTCAAACTCATGTCCACTGAGTTGGTCATGGGCTGAGTTTAGAATGTGCTAGAATGGCACTGCACTCTCAGTGTCTTGCACTTCTTCTTTGTGAGACCTCCCCAGGTGCCCAGCATTCACTGTCACCCATGACCTCATCCATCAACCACACCCGGCCAGACATTAACAGGAAGCACCATAAAAATGATCCCAGTGCCTAGACAGGACAGCCACTGAGTTTGAAATAGCAACCTCCGTTGTTCAGAGTTTGGCTCTGGATATTTTTAACTGTATGAGCTTAGACAAGTTATTTAATTCCAGAGGCTAGTTTTCCCAATAACAAATTAAAGATGAAACTATCTCCTTGACTACCTCATGGTTCATGGGAAAATTGAACAAGTTTTAAAACTGCACATCTAGTAAGATGCCATAAAGGAAACTGTTAAACTATCGAACAGTCAGGCATCACCAGCAAGTGCCTAACCCCATGCCAGGCAGTGTGGAATAGCTAAGACGTCATGCCTATCAGAAAATAGCTCACAATACAGTGGACAAGAAAGATTGTGTACATGGTACAAATAAGCTCTTTTAGGTCTCCACATTACGTATGGCTAAAAACAAACAACACTTCACACTATAAATTTGGTTCTATGAATCTTCCCATTACCTATGTGGTAATGAAATGCAGGGCTTCCCTGGGGACTCAGTGGTAAAGAATCTGTCTGCCAGTGCAGAAGACGCAAGTTCTCGCCCTGGCTCAAGAAGATCGCTCAGTCGCTCAGGAAGAAATGGCAACCCACTGCAGTATTCTTGCCTGGGAAATCCCATGGCCAGAGGTTGAAAAGAGTAGGACAGAGCTGAGCAACGGAGCACACACACAATGAAATGCAATGACCTGGAATAATTCTGTGCATCATGAAGCCACAGGAAAATGGGAAAATGGCAGGTCCAAAACATGAAACCCATCTGGACAAAACTCTAATTCAAAAAGATACATGTACCCCTCTGTGCATAGCAGTACTGTTCACAGTAATCAAGACACGGAAGCAAACTAAATGTTGATCGACAGATGAATGGATAAAGTTGTACATATATACAATGGAGTATTACTCAGTCATAAAAAAGAAAGAATGTCATTTGCTCCACCATGGATGGACCTAGAGATTATCATACTAAGTAAAGTAATTCAGAAAGAGAGACGAATACCATAAATGTGGAATATAAAATATGACACAAATTAACCTATCCATAAAACAGAAACAGGCTCAGAGACATAGAGAACAGACTTGTGATTGCCAAGGGGAGAGGGGATGGATTGGGAGTTTGGAGTTATACAGAATGGATGAGCAAGGAAGATCTGCTGTATAGCACAGGGCACTATATTCAATATCCTATGATAAACCAGAATGGGAAAACATATAAAAAATAACATACATATGTATAACTGAATCACTTTGCTATACTGCAGAAATGAACACATTGTAAATCAACTATATTTCAATTTTAAAAATAGAAAGAAACCCCAAAATATGAAGACCAACGGTTCTTTGCTTAGTCACTCAGTCGTGTCCAACTGTTGACGACCCCATAGATTGTATCCCGCCAGGCTCTTCTGTCCATGGGATGCTTCAGGCAAGAATACTGGAGAAGGTTGCCATTTCCTTCTCCAGGAGATCTTTCCGACCCAGGGATCAAACCTGCATCTCCTGCATTGGCAGACAGATTCTTTACTACTGAACCACCAGTAGCAATGTTCTTTAGCAAAACAACAGTGAAGTGTTCTCATTGTTGGGCTCTCCCTCTAAGAAGCGCTGCAGTGCAGACACGGGTGGAAACTCACTCACTTAAGTATAAACCCTTTTGCTTTACAGAGGAAGGAAGAAAAGCATACTCCAAGTAGCATGGCACTGTAGGGCACCTGAGTCATGTTCTTTAAATGTTAGTGTAGTGAAAATCATTCAGTCGTGTCAACTCTTTGTGACCTCCATAGACTATATGGTCCATGGAATTCTCTAGGTCAGAATACTGGAGTGGGTAGCCTTTCCCTTCTCCAGGGGATCTTCCCAACCCAGGGATTGAACCCAGATCTCCCATATTGCAGGTAGATTCTTTACCAGCTGAGCCACCAGAGAAGCCTAAGAATACTGGAGTGGATAGCCTGTCCCTTCTCCAGGGGAGCTTCCTGACCCAGGAATTGAACCAGGGTCTCCTGCATTGCAGGCAGATTCTTTACCAGCTGAGCTACCCAGGAAGCCCCCACCAAAAAAATAAATAAATAAATAAACCCCACAACATGAAACCCATGAAGTCTAACTTCAGAGCCCAAATTTCACCCTGATATCATATCATCTCCTTTTATTGGCACCAAATATTTAGTACAGACTGGAGTAGGAAATGGCAACCCACTCCAGTATTCCTGC
This sequence comes from Budorcas taxicolor, assembly GCF_023091745.1. NCBI lineage: Eukaryota > Metazoa > Chordata > Mammalia > Artiodactyla > Bovidae > Budorcas > Budorcas taxicolor. Next base: position 74,407,686 of record NC_068921.1, read on the forward strand.
CTGGAAAATTCCATGCACAGGAAAGCCTGGAGGGTTATAGTTCATGGGTCACCAAGGAGTCGGACACAACTGCGCATGAGCACCCCCATTATTGCAGACAGTAGCTGTGGAATGTTACCCAGAATTAGTTATGGATGAGATCAATATGGTAATCCTTTCAAAGATCCTCTGTGAGTATCTTTCCCTCGGAGCCTTATTTTTAGCTTTATGAAAAGCCATAGCAATAGCCTAAACATAAAAACTAAGCCTTCTTAATGCAATCCCTCCCCTCTCCACCCTGAAGCTCTCAAAATCTGTGAGCCTGTTTAAACCGCAGAGCTCCTTCTGGGGGACTTTATGGAACACTCAGGACAGGAGACATGGGTGCCTGAGGGAGAAGGCATCTTCCAGCAAATCTCAAAGCCTGTCCTGCAGATGCCAATAGCTCTGGCCACACATGGGACTGTTTCTGCCAAGGACACCATACTTTCTGGTGTATTTTCTGTCTCTTTTTCATCATGCCCCCTTGCTCTAAAGTACTGAGCTTTGCATCCATTCCTTTGAAACAATGCTGGTCCCATGCATAATGAAATAGAACCCAATAGCATTTCTGGCTCTCGCAGGGTCAAAAGTATATATCCAATGATAAAGAGCAATTTGAACACATCAAGGGGTTGTACAATTGGGCAGGCGAGGGGAGGGGGAGGCAGGGAAGAAGAGGTCTTAGTGAGAAGGCTGCTCTGTGGAAGAAAATGATAGACACCCCTTTTTCAAATCTGATAGAACTCACTGGTTCCTGCATCTTCACTTACAGCTTCTGACACCTCCATGTAAAAATAATAGAATTTTAACACACTTGCCCCTAATTCTGCCTCTGCTAATAACTATCTGGTATTCATTTCAGTGGACTCCTCACATGGCCACATGTTTTAAGAGCTTGAGGTTGTTGAGGTTCAGTCGCTAAGTCATGTCCAACTGTTTGCAACACCATGGATTGTAGCATGCCAGGCCAGGATCCTCTGGCCTTTACTATGTCCCAGAGTATGCTCAAATTCACGTCCACTGAGTCAGTGATGTTATCTAACCATCTCATCCTCTGCTGCCCACTTCTCCTCTTGCCTTTAATCTTCCTCAGCATCAAGGTCATTTCCAATAAGTCAGCTCTTTGCATCAGGTGGCCAAAGTATTGGAGCTTCAGCTTCAGCATCAGTCCTTCCAATGAACATTCAAGGTTGGTTTCCTTTAGGATTGACTGGTTTGATTTTCTTTCAGTCCAAGGGACTCTCAAGAGTCTTCTCCAACACCACAGTTCAAAAGCATCAATTCTTTGGTACCTCAGACTTCTTTATGGTCCGACTCTCACATCCATATGTGACAACAGGAAAACCATAGCTTTGACTATATGGACTGCTTTTAATATACTGTCTAGGTGTGTCATAGCTTTCCTTCCAAGGAACAAGCATCTTTTAATTTCACGGCCACGGTCAACCATCTGCAGTGATTTGGGAGCCCAAGAAAATAAAGTCTGTTGCTACTTCCACTTCTTCCTTGAGATAGTAATGCTGAAACTTTTCAGATCTCTTCTTGATATCAGAAAAATGGGATATTTCTCTGAGTGGCTTTTTTCATGAGTTTATTCATGAGTTTTCATTTAATGTTTCAGTCCTGATGAGTGAGTGGTCTGTTTGATCAGGCTCCCAGTGCTCTTCATTGAACACAAATCCTGTGCAGATGAACTTGGTGTTTGGGTAGCCTCTTGTTAGTGGATGTTCACCCTTAGGCAACTAAGAGATCCCTGAGAGGTTTTTGCCTTTGGCAGAGTGCTCTTAGAACCCCAGGGCATCACAGCGAGGGGATCTTAAAATCAGAGGTTTGCCAACCACTTTCTTGGGTGAATTTCTAATAGGTTTGGAGCAACCGGACATTTGAGATCTAGCCAGGGATTTGGCCAGAGAGCCCCTAGAGGCTGGTAGAAGCCAGACACTCTGCAGTGGTTAGCCATGTTCAGTCTTGGATGTTTGTTCAAAAAAACAAGTTTGGGCTAAGCAAAACCCTTAAATCAGGGGTCCCCAGTCTCCAGGATCTAGTGCCTAATGATCTGAAGTGGAGCTTATGTAATAATTATAGAAAAGTAAAATGAACAATAAGTATAACGCACTTGAATCATCCTGAAGCCATCTCCCACTTGCCCGGTCCGTGGAAAATATGTCCTCCATGAAACTGGTCCCTGGTGCCAAAAATGTTGAGGACCACTGCCTTAAAGCATCTAAGGATGACCTGAAAACAAGTGCTTTCCAGAAGTCTTAAAGAATCATTACACGTGCAATTACTGGTCAGGGTTTGTCTTCCCCACTAGGCTCCAGGTCTGTGTTCACCTCTGTTTTCCTTATGCCTGGTACGGGGTATGATGCATGGCGGCCACTGAACAAGTCAGAGCTACTATTTGAGGGGCTGGGAGGTGGGGATTGAGCTATGGGGTCTGACCTAGGGAGGCATCATCAGGACCCAGCAATTGCCCTGTAATATACGCAGGACATTTGCAGACCCCAAATGTTCATGCTGCCCCTCTCCTTGGAGTCAACTCTTGCTAATTCTAAGGGTGGACATGCTTAAGGAAAACAGAGATGAATCTGTATTTCTGTAACCTCCTTTTAAGTTGTTCTCTTGAAAAGACCCTGATCCTGGGAAAGATTGAAGGTGGGAGGAGAAGGGGATGATAGAGGATGAGACGGTTGGATGGTATCACCGAGTCAATGGTCATGAGTTTGAGTAAACTCCAGGAGTTGGTGATAGACAGGGAAGCCTGGCTTGCTACAGCTCATGGGGTCACGAAGAGTCAGACACGACTGAGCGACTGAACTGAACTTGAGCAAACTTGCTCCAGTTGTCTCCTAGAATATGTCCAAATTTATTTTCACCTTTTAATTTTTCATTTCAAAGCTTAGCTTTTAATCATAACTGGAAAAGAATGAAATGGATTCAGCAATGACCCTTTCAGCTCAGTTCAATTCAGTCGCTCAGTCGTGTCCAACTCTTTCCAACCCTGTGAATCACAGCACACCAGGACTCCCTGTCCAACACCAACTCCTGGAGTTCACTCAAACTCACGTCCATTGAGTCGGTGATGCCATCCAGCCACCTCATCCTCAGTGGTCCCCTTCTCCTCCTGCCCCCAATCCCTCCCAGCATCAGAGTCTTTTCCAATGAGTCAACTCTTCGTGTGAGGTGGCCAAAGTATTGGAGTTTCAGCTTCAGCATCAGTCCTTCCAATGAACCCCCAGGACTGATCTCCTTTAAAATAGACTGGTTGGATCTACTTGCAGTCCAAGGGACCCTCAAGAGTCTTCAACACCACAGTTCAAAAGCATCAATTCTTCGGCACTCTGCCTTCTTCACAGCCCAACTCTCACATCCATACATGACCACAGGAAAAACCATAGCCTTGACTAGACGGACCTTAGCCGGCAAAGTAATGTCTCTGCTTTTGAATATGCTATCTAGGTTGGTCATAACTTTTCTTCCAAGGAGTAAGCGTCTTTTAATTTCATGGCTGCAGTCACCATCTGCAGTGATTTTGGAGCCCCCCAAAAATAAAGTCTGACCCTGTTTCCACTGTTTCCCCATCTATCTGCCATGAAGTGATGGGACCGGATGCCATGGTCTTCGTTTTCTGAACGTTGAGCTTTAAGCCAACTTTTTCACTCTCCTCTTTCACTTTCATCAAGAGGCTTTTTAGTTCCTCTTCACTTTCTGCCATAAGGGTGGTGTCATCTGCATATCTGAGGTTATTGATATTTCTCCCAGCAATCTTGATTCCAGCTTGTGCTTCCTCCAGTCCAGCGTTTCTCATGATGTACTCTGCATATAAGTTAAATAAGCAGGGTGACAATATACAGCCTTGACATTCTCCTTTTCCTCTTTGGAACCAGTCTGTTGTTCCATGTCCAGTTCTAACTGTTGCTTCCTGACCTGCATACAGGTTTCTCAAGAGGCAGGTCAGGTGGTCTGGTATTCCTATGTCTTTCAGAATTTTCCACAGTTTATTGTGATCCACACAGTCAAAGGCTTTGGCATAGTCAATTAAGCAGAAATAGGTATTTTTCTGGAACTCTCTTGTTTTTTCAATATTCCAGCAGATATTTGCTTTGTAGGAAACGTGATGTGTGACCAGGAGCAATAAAAATTTCCAACCCATACAAGTTAGAGGCAGCAGAAGGCACCTTCTTGAAGAACTAAAGCAGTCCAGTGTTTTTGGTATCAGCATTGTTGATACTTGTTATATGACATTTAAGAAACTGACTGCTCTGTTTTCCCCCTCAGGTTCAGTTTGTTAATAGAAATGCTGAAAGGATTAAGGATTTATGGAACTCAGATATTTGGGATGTTATTTCCAAGTAACATCTTCTGGCCTGGTAGACTTGTGACAAATGTGTCCTCTCCCATCTCCGAATGCAGAGGGTTTAATTGTCATGAGAGTTGACATTTTATCCTGCTGTTATTTCCCACCCAAGGTAGGGTGCTCAGGAAATAAAGCACTTTTTCTTTCAGTTTCAACTCATGTTAAAGATTTTCAGTATGTGAAGAAGTATCTTATTAAGCGCCTTCTTTTCACAAGACTAAAATAAGTCACCGATGGGCATTTATTCTCAAAACACCCTTATAAGGACCCCATAGCATTATTCTCCCTAGTTTATACATGGAGAGACTGAGTATTGAAGATGTTTTTCAACTTGTCGATGGGCTCGCTAAGAGTCGGACACGACTTCCCTTTCACTTTTCACTTTCATGCATTGGAGAAGGAAATGGCAACCCACTCCAGTGTTCTTGCCTGGAGAATCCCAGGGACGGAGGAGCCTGGTGGGCTTCCATTTATGGGGTCACACAGAGTCAGACACGGCTGAAGCGACTTAGCAGCATCAGCAGCAAGATCTCAGAAACTGTACTAGCTATTATTTGCATTACTTAGCTCATGTTTTCTTATCCTGCTTTGCAACCGTGGGTCTCCACAAACCTCATTTCTCCTTTGCCTGCCAACAGGTACCCCTGGAGGGGAGCAGCAAGGCTGTGAGAGGCAGGAGGGACTTTTGTGAGTTACACAGGACTGTCTTAAGCAAGTCCCTCAAATGGGGTGGCTCAACACAGCAGAAACACCGTCTCTTGCAGTTTCAGAGCCTAGAAGTCTGAAATGAAGGTGTTGGCAGGGCCCACTCTCGCTGAAGCCAGTCGAAGACAACCTGTCCCATGCCTTTGTCTTGGCATCTGGTGCTGCCGGCAGTCCCTGGCACGTCTAGGCTTGTAGATGTATTGCCCCTATCTCTGTCTCCATCATGGCCTGGCCATCTTTCTGCTGTGTGTCCGTGTCTTCATGTGGCATGTACTCTTGGGGTACATCTGACTCTGTGCCCCTTCTCTTCTCTAAGATCAGTCCTACTGGAATAAGGGGCCACCCTAGTCCAGCAGGACCTCAGCTACTCTTACACCTTAATTAATCTGCAGAAACCTTATTTCCCAATAAGGTCATTGTCGCAGGAGCCAGAGGTTAGGACTTTAATACATCTTCTGTTATCCGTTGTTCAGTCTCTAAGTCATATCTGATTCTTTGAGACCCTGTGGACCGCAGCACGCCAGGCTTCTCTCACCTTCACTATCTCCCAGAATTTGCTCAAAAACTCTTGTCCACTGAGTTGGTGATATTATCTAACTATCTCATCCTCTGTCAACCACTTCTCCTCCTCCTTCAATCTTTCCCAGCATCAGGGTCTTTTCAAATGAGTCTGCTCTTTACATCAGGTGGCCAAAGTATTGGAGCTTCAGCATCAGTCCTTATTAAATACGTTGATAATTTTGACCTTATTCTTTTTTATTATGTTTGCTCAACATTTTACAAATTTTTATTTTATATTGTAACTATAGTTGATTTACAATGTTGTGTTGGTTTAAGACGTATAGCAAAGTCATTTAGATATATGTATATATTTATACATATATATCCATTCTTTTTCAGATTCTTTTCCAATATAGGTTATTACAGAATATTGAACAGACTTCCCTGTGGTATACAGTCAAAGCCTGAAATGTGTTTTTCCCCAATCTTCCCAGGATTCCAAAGTACAACACATTTGGTTTTGATTCAAATGCCACCTTCTCCAGGAAGTCTTCCCATACCACTCTATCTAACCTTCCACCCAGGCCCAGTAAATCTCATTACCCTGTTTCTTTTCTATATTTGATTTGTATATGAAACTGTGCTATTAGCTACTTGTTTGTCTTCTTCCATTACGTGAACCGTGAACTTCCTGATGTTCAAGCTGGTTATAGAAAAGGCAGAGGAACCAGAGATCAAATTGCCAACATCTGCTGGATCATCGAAAAAGCAAGAGAGTTCCAGAAAAACATCTATTTCTGCTTAATTGAGTATGCCAAAGCCTTTGACTGTGTGGATCACAATAAACTGTGGAAAATTCTGAAAGACATAGGAATACCAGACCACCTGACCTGCCTCTTGAGAAACCTGTATGCAGGTCAGGAAGCAACAGTTAGAACTGGACATGGAACAACAGACTGGTTCCAAAGAGGAAAAGGAGTATGTCAAGGCTGTATATTGTCACCCTGCTTATTTAACTTATATGCAGAGTACATCATGAGAAACGCTGGACTTGAAGAAACACAAGCTGGAATCAAGATTGCTGGGAGAAATATCAATAACCTCAGATATGCAGATGACACCACCCTTATGGCAGAAAGTGAAGAGGAACTAAAAAGCTTCTTGATGAAAGTGAAAGTGGAGAGTGAAAAAGTTGGCTTAAAGCTCAACGTTCAGAAAACGAAGACCATGGCATCTGGTACCATCACTTCATGGCAGATAGATGGGGAAACAGGGTCAGACTTTATTTTGGGGGGCTCCAAAATCACTGCAGATGGTGACTGCAGCCATGAAATTAAAAGACGCTTACTCCTTGGAAGAAAAGTTATGACCAACCTAGATAGCATATTCAAAAGCAGAGACATTACTTTGCCGACTAAGGTCCGTCTAGTCAAGGCTATGGTTTTTCCTGTGGTCATGTATGGATGTGAGAGTTGGACTGTGAAGAAGGCTGAGCACCGAAGAATTGATGCTTTTGAACTGTGTTGTTGGAGAAGACTCTTGAGAGTCCCTTGGACTGCAAGGAGATCCAACCAGTCCATTCTGAAGGAGATCAGCCCTGGGATTTCTTTGGAAGGAATGATGCTGAAGCTGGAACTCCAGTACTTTGGCCACCTCATGCGAAGAGTTGACTCATGGAAAAGTCTCTGATGCTGGGAGGGATTGGGGGCAGGAGGAGAAGGGGACGACAGAGGATGAGATGGCTGGATGGCATCACGGACTCAATGGGCATGAGTCTGAGTGATCTCCGGGAGTTGGTGATGGACAGGGAGGCCTGGTGTGCTGGGATTCATGGGGTTGCAGAGAGTCGGACACGACTGAGCGACTGAACTGAACTGAACTGTCTTCTTCCATTAGAATACAAATTCCATAAAAGCAAGGACCTTGTCTGTCATGTTCATTCGTTTCTCCCTGGCGTCTCGAACTCCATCTAGTCTATAGCTGGGCAAACAAAAGACTGTGGGATGAGTGAGTAAATGTTTATAACTTCAAAAGCATCTTAATGGATAGTAATGGCACAGTACTACATCACACATGTAGATGAATTAGGGCCAAGGGCAGTTGTACAAAAAGAAAATTGCCTGGTTCAGACAATATTTTAGCACACCTCTTTTGTGGGCCACAGCTGTAAGTAGTTGAGCTGATGTGTTTTATATCAAAGGCCACTTGAAAATTGTCTGTATTGATCCACCTATAAATTAGCAAGACCTCAGCCCACAGTGCCAAGGTTTCACAAGTGTACTGTGAAAGTTAGACTGAGCTGGTATAGTGCATAAGAGCTGTTTATCAAAATAATTAAGATTCCATAAAACCCTCCTGTTAAGCAACTTCTCAGCATGTCTGTTTGTAGATCAATAACTGAGCCTGAATAAAACTGGATAGATGCAGAAAGTTGTAGTCTCATCTACTGGCTTTAACTGGGTCAGTAGCTCAACTCAGGGAGTAGCCAGTCCTTCAAATAGACCAAGACTGAATAAAGAAGACACAACCCAGGCTGGTGGTAGGCCCTCTGATGTGGTCCGTCAGTCAGACACTAAGAGACCAGTTGTGGAGAAAATTGAGATAATCCTTCAATGAAAGTTATAATTTATATTGTTTGCAATTTCTAGGAACTTCCCTAGTGGCCCAGTGGTTAAGACTCACACTTCCACTGCAGGGGAACAACCAAATCGTTGATATCGCTTTGTTTTCTTTTGAGTCTCTGTCCCTCCAAAATAGTTCTGGCCCTAGAAGGTGTGCAAACCTGTTTGAAAACAATATAGAGGTCTAGGCTGAATCTGTATTGACCACAGGGCAACTCTTTCTGTAATTGTTGTGGTCATCATTTTTTTGGTTTTTTGTGGCGGGGGCGGGTGCCAAATGGCATGTGGGATCCTAGTTCCCTGCTTGGGTTTCAAACCCATTGCCCCATGCACTGGGAGAGTGCAATCTTAATCACTGGGACCACCAGGGAAGTCCCTGGACAAAATATTCTTGATCAAGAAACACTCTTGTAGTGTTTGTTTGTCTTAGGAAAATTTCAATTAATGCTACTCAAATAATGCCATGTATTAATAATATGCTAGTCTTGAGGATCTGCTTATATTTAATTTAGGATTTAATATTCATGAATACATAAAATACAAAGCAATTTTTACCTGATAAGACTATTCATTTGGAATTTTAAAAGCAAGTGAACTCTATTTTAATGCAAAGGTGATTTTCTATTTTGTCTCAACTGTTTTTTCCAGTATATTCAATGGCTAGTGAAAATAAAACAATTTGTAAAACTTTTAGAACAGCAAAACTTTTCTTGTTTTAAAGTTTCAGGAAGGTTTGTAAATTTTAGGATTATCTGACAGATTCATTTTGCCTTCATGTTGATTTTGATAGATTATCTGACATATCTGAAGCTCTGTTTTATTTCTTTCACTCCCAGCTCTTCTCCAGATTATCATTCAAGACAAATATGAAGCCTTTAATAACGCTACTTAAATTGCATAATAATCCTTAAAACTCAGAGTGCTTACTATATTCCAGGGACCATATTTGCTCATATTTGTACATACTAGCTCAGGACTAATTCCCATGAGGTAGCTTTTATTATCTTTATTCTCACTTTATACATCAGAAAACGGAGCCACAGAGAAATTCAGTTACTTGCCCAAGGTTATAACTGTTAGTGGCAGATCTGGGATTGGAACCCAGGCTCTATAGCTCTCAGAGTCACGTATCTAATTACCATTTCATATCACCGTGGGTGAGTGGGATGCAAGTTTGTTGTCCATTTGTGTATTTCGTGTCTTTGTAGAACTGGAGATAGAAACTCATTGCACAGAGTTCCAAAACAGCTGGTAAATTAGTATTTTTAAATGTTAAAAAAAAAAAAAATCCTAGAATTTCGAGGTCTTCTAGACTATTCCCCTACCTGCTCACCCATTGAGGTTAGAATCTCCTATAGTTACTTAAATAGTAAATATCATATACTCATCATTAAAAATACACAGAACAGCACTTTAAAAAGAAACTATTTCTGGCCAATCAGATACCGGACCTGTTTGTACTGGTCAGTGTTGTCGCGTGTGTGTTGCGTGCCCTGTGCTATGTTGTGTCCGAGACTTTGCGGCCCCGTGGACTGTAGCCTGCCATGGCTCCTCTGCCCATGGGATTTCCCAGGCAAGAATACTGGAGTGGGCGGCCATTTCCTTCTCCAGGGGATCTTCCCAACCCAGGGATCGAACCTGCATCTCCTGTGTCTCCTGTATTGCAGGCAGATTCTTTACCAGCTGAGTTATCAGGGTTATCTTGGCCAGACAACCAAGTTTCATAAACTCTGAAAAAATATATATATATTAGGTGTAGCTGAAAATGTTGCCTTTCACCAGCAGGTGTCACTGTGACCTCTTAGCAGAGAATGTTTACCATCCACTGGTGATAAACTTGATGGAAGGGATGAGAACTATTTTACTAAAATCTCTCTAAGTCTTTGGTACAAGCCAATACTGCTTTGGCATGAAGACAAAGAAGCATACCAAGGATGGAGAGAATGTGCTTCCCCACTTGCACAGAGAACCCGGTGGGTTTCAGATGACCTGGTGGCCCTCTGCTACCTGGGGCAGCAGGACCTGGAAGGAGGCTGTGGATGCGTGGAAGAAGGAATTCCTGCGAGGTCAGTACACAGCCTTTCTCCTTCCACATGGCCAGGAGGAGCAGAAGGGTTAGAAAACAAAACCAGAGCCATGGGGAGGCAGCGAACAGAGCTTGTTGGTGAGCAAGGCACTCTCTAGCAATGACTAGAAATAACTGGGATGGAATTTGCAAAGGCTGACCTTTCTGTATTGGTGGGGGCGGGGAGGGGTCCCAAAATCAATGGAAATGAGACTCACATAAAGCATTCCGAACATATCTGCTGGGGCTGGGGTTGCTGAGGCAACCCCACACTGTTCTAGACCCTGCCTTCACCCTGAAGGCAGCAGCAGCAAGGTACAAGGAATCCTGGCCAGCCAGAAAAGACAGTTGTGATCTTCATACATCCCCCGCCACCCACCCAAATATCCTACTACTCTGAAAAACTGCCATGATCATTGCTTTCAGTAACATTAGGATAAAATAATTAACTATTCTGAACAAGTCTATAATCAAGTAATAGGATATCTTTAAATTATAATTGTCTACAGATGATCGCTCAGTTGGTAAAGAATCTGCCTGCAATGCAGGAGACCCTGGTTCGAGTCCTGGGTCAGGAAAATCTGCCAGAGAAGGGATAGGGTACCCACTCCAGTATTCTTGGGCTTCCCTTAAGGCTCAGCTGGTAAAGAATCTGTCTGCAATGCGGGAGACCTGGGTTTCTCTGGGTTGGAAGAACACCTGGAGAAGGGAAAGGCTACCCATCCAGTATTCTGGCCCTGGAGAATTCCATGGGGTCGCAAAGAGTCCGACAGGACTCAGCGACTTTTACTTTCACAGATGTAACAATTATTTGGGGGTGCTAAAGATATCTGCTTTTCAAAAAGGTTTATTTATACAGGTGACCCTTAAACAACTTGGAGGTTAGAGGTACCGACTTCCCATGCAGTTCAAAATCCAGGTACTGCCTTCTCTGCCTCCAAAACCAAGGAATTGATAAATGACTCACCCAAAGGCAGGAAGCTGCAACAGTTTGGATAGAATCAGGGCTCAAAGACTTCCCTTGTGGCACAGTGGATAAGAATCCACCTGCCACTGCAAGGGACACGGGTTTGATCCCTGGTCTGGGAAGATCCCACATGCTAGGGACTACTGGGCCCATGTGCCACAACTACTGAGCCCATAGGCCACAGTACTGAAGCCTACAATCCTGGAGGCTGTGCTCTGCAACGAAAGAAGCCCAGGCAATGAGAAGCCCACTCACTTCAACCAAGAGTAGCCCCGACTTGCCATAAGTAGAAAAAACCCACGTGCAGCAACGAAGACCCAGCACAGCCGTGAATAAATAAGCAAATGAAATTATTTTTTAAAAAAGAATCGGGACTCAAACCCCAGTTCTTTTGATCCAACATATTATGATCACTAATCAAACATAAACTTTTCCCCACACTTAGTTAATTTAAAACTCTGTAAAATTAAAATACAGGCACTATATGTAATGAAAAATGTCTGTGTGTATGTGGACCTGTGCCATTCAATCCCATGTTGTTCAAGAGTCAGCTATATTCTAGAAAATTCTGTTGCCTATGGTAGTTAAGAAATATATTCTAGCTAAATTTTATGCTGTTGTTTTAGGGTTCATTGGGAAAAACTTTTCTACCATCAATCAGCTACTTTTCTATCTTGGTCCATTGATTTCAGAAGGTTACTGACAAAAAGGATATGATATCAGTCTTCACTTCTGGATATGGGCTATGTTTTGGTCAAGTTGACTGGTAATGAGAGGACACCTGGGCTCCCCAGGCGGCACTCGTGTTAAAGAACCCACCTGCCAACGCAGGAGACATAAGAGACCCGGCTTTGATCCCTAGGTTGGGAAGATCTGCTGGAGGAGGAGATGGCAACCCACTCCAGTATTCTTGCCTGGAGAATCCCATGGACAGAGGAACCTGGTGGGCAATAGTCCATGGGGTCACACAGAGTCAGACATGACTAAAGTGACTTAGCACACATGCACGGGAGAAGACAGCTAAAGAATGACCCTCACTGCTATGAGGGCATCAAAAGGACCCCTTCACCTCAAGCAGGTATTCACAATTATATCTCCTAAGGAACACTAATTCCTAGGTCACAAATAGTTTGAAATGGGATGGTGATGCCCACTTTGTGAAGTGATTCTCTGGCAAAATTTTAAAATTCACTGTGACTGCCTTGCCTTGGTCTTTAGATCTTTCTCTCGAATATCCAACCCAGACATTTCGATTGTCTCAAGAACTTTATTGTTTAAATATCTCCAGGCATCCTGAATTCATAGGGTCACCAGATATGTCAAGTAAAAATACAGAATGCCCAGTTAAAATTGGATATCAGATAAACAAAGAATACTCTTTTTTGCCATAAGCATGTAATTTCATGGACTTCCCAGGTGGCTGTGTGGTAAAGAATCCACCTGCCAATGCAGGAGATGCAGGTTAAATCCCTGGGTAGGGAAGACCCCCTGGAGAAGGAAATAGCAACCCACTCCAGTATTCTTGCCTAGAGAATCCCATGGATGAAAAAGCCTGGCGGGCTACAGCTCATGAGATTGTAGAGTCAGACACGACTTAGCAACTGAACAACCACATTATATATAAGGGATTGAGCATACTAGAATTTTGGTACCCTCAAGAGTCCTCGAGCCAATCCCCTGGACTGTCCCGGGATCTCCACTCTTAGGTACTATTTCACTAGTGTGTTTTGCTCTTATGAACGCACATAAAACGTGTAGCTGTCAGTGTTTTTAATTGAATTGAGTAAACATATACAGCAAAGCTGTCCTTTGTTTCTTTTTTATTTTAATAAATTGATAACTCTTTTGCTTTGTTTTCTTTTTTCTTTCTTTTTTTTTTGCTTCCTCATCAGATCTGCAAAACATTATTTGTCAATCCCATATCTGGAAGACTCAATCAGGTAAGTAGTCTTTTCTGCCCCCTAGTGGCAAGCCTTGTGAATATTCGTACGCAGGCTTTTTGATGAAGGCTGTCATACATCGGGGGCTTCCCTGGTGGCTCAGACAGTAAATTCATAGATTGTGAAACTCCTGAGCATTTCAGTCACCAAGCTCTGAGCCTTATTTCACGTCTCATCTTTACCCTATATAAAGACGAAATTCACTTTCCTCCTTATCAGTGTTTGAATGTGTTTATGCCTGTGTGCATGCTAAGTCACATCACTCGCGTCCAGCTGTTTGCAGCCCTATAGACGGTGGTAGGCCAGGCTCCTCTGTCCATGGGATTATCCAGGCAAAAATACTGGAGTGGGTTGCCATTCTCTCCTCCAGGGGATTCTCCCAACCCATAAGAGACGAACTCTCTTACGTCTCGTCTCTTATGTCTCCTGCATTGGCGGGTGGGTTCTTTACCATTAGTGCCACCTGGGAAGCCTGTATTTGTTTATACTAAGTACTTATAATCTTCATTGTGAAAAAACAAAATGGAAAATATTTCGTACAATAACTTTTCATAGCAGCTTTGGTCTTAAGGGGGTCTGTCCCACAAAATCATTGCCATATATGAGTTTTAAGACTTAAAATAATAACACGTCAAAACACAGAGGAAGCCATGTAAACATTAAATTATATCTTGGGTAGTTTGAAAATGTGAATAGGACATAATTTTTATTGTCCAGTAGCACTTTTTGTACCTGGCATCAACACACTCTTCCAATATGTATCCAACCTAATGAAAGTTTTAAATAGGGAACCTAAAGTAAGCAGAGGGTCTCCCATGCTTAGACAAGTATTTCATCTTAGTTTTAATCCTTGGCTCAATTTGATAAACAGGAACATCCCAGCATCTTTGGTCCTTCCTAGAGATTCACAGCTGCCGTCCAGAAAGTTTCCATTCAAGCTTTACGGTCTCTGCTTTAACAAAACAACAATTTCCTTTTTCTTTTTTAAATACAAAACTGCTTTGATTATTGTCTTGCCTACCGCTGACCCTCCCTACTTCCACACAACCCAAGGCATATCATTTGTGTTGATTTAAAATGATGGTTTTATTAGCTATAAATCTCTCTGCTCTTGCTGATCTCAAGAGGTGCTATGACTGATTCTAAACAGAATAATCTGCACATTCTTGGGTATCATGAATGACATGCATCTCAAAACCTCTGACATCTCTCTCAAACAAACACAGTCTATACTGTTTTTATTCAGTATATTGATCAATGAGCCTGGTAGACACGTGACTACAGCCTTTATGACTTGTTTGCCTGATGGTGCCTGACCCTCTGTGGTTTCCATCCCCATCCTGGTGATGGTGTGAGGCTCAGAGATGACAAAGTTTGCATAAGGGGTTCCATTTGCTCAGTAGTCGATCAATGCTGAAGAGTTTAGGATTTAAATTTACGTTATCCTATGCATGACTCCCCATAAGGAATTTTGCATTAAATCAGAGATTCAGCTTTTGAGAAGGTGAAAGTTTCAAATGCTCCATAACTCAACTGGATAAATCCTAAGCTTTCAAAAACAGGAAATCTGGGGGTGGGGGAGGTGAGGGAAAATGGGGCCGAGGGGAAATCTGTGGAGAAGAAGAGTTCCTTAAAGTTAGTTTTTGAATTTTATCTTCCAAATTGCAATCTGCTTGAAGTATAAATATTAGCCAACTGAAAACTGGGAAAGTGATAAATAGGTGAGGTCATTAACGAGGAATAAGATTATTTGTGTGTGTGTGTGTGTGTGTGTGTGTGTGTGTGTGAGCATGTGGTGTAGGGTGTGCCTGAAGCAGGTTCTGGTGATAGGGGGTGATTTGGATGATGCATTTTTAGGTGAATTCAATGGAAAAACTATATACCTCCCACATGAATTTTAGCTCTTTATGCCTCATGGTACATATTATAGCCACAAGATGGGGATGTAACATAGTTTTCCTTTCTCATATTTGTTACTAGCATAAATTCTAATGAGAGCAGGTTTTCAAGTGAGGTGACTATTTCCAGACTCACAAGAGGTCTCCTCCTCTTTTCCCTTCTAATTTAATGGTAACTTTGGCTACATATCCAGGCAGAAAATATGCTTGTCAAAGGAAGTGTGTATTTTTGAAAATCACTATGTGCAATAACCAAGACATGGAATCAACCTAGATGTCCATAAACAAATGAATGAAAAATGATTTGGTATATATAGATATATACCACATCATATATCAGTTCAGTTCAGTTCAGTTCAGTCGCTCAGTCATGTACGACTCTTTGCAAACCCATGAATCGAAGCACGCCAGGCCTCCCTGTCCATCACCAACTCCAGGAGTTCACTCAGATTCAAGTCCATCGAGTTAGTGATGCCATCCAGCCATCTCATCCTCAGTCGTCCCCTTCTCCTCCTGCCCCCAATCCCTCCCACAATCAGAGTCTTTTCCAATGAGTCAACTCTTCGCATGAGGTGGCCAAAGTACTGGAGTTTCAGCTTTAGCATCATTCCTTCCAAAGAAATCCCAGGGCTGATCTCCTTCAGAATGGACTGGTTGGATCTCCTTGCAGTCCAAGGGACTCTCAAGAGTCTTCTCCAACACCATAGTTCAAAAGCATCAATTCTTCGGCACTCAGCCTTCTTCACAGTCCAACTCTCACATCCATACATGACCACAGGAAAAACCATAGCCTTGACTAGACGGACCTTAGCCGGCAAAGTAATGTCTCTGCTTTTGAATATGCTATCTAGGTTACCACATCATATATATATAATATATATAATGGAATACTATGCAGCCACGAACATAATGAAATAATGCCATCTGCAGCAACATGGATGGATCTAGAGATTATCACACTAAAAGAGCTAAGCCACGCAGGGAAACACAAATATAATATGATACTGCTTATATGTGAAACCTAAAAAAATGATATAAATGAGCTTTATACAAAACAGAAGTAGACCCACAGACATAGAAAATAAGCTAATGGTTACCAAAGGGGAAAAGGGGAAGGGATAAATTGGAAGTTTGGGACTAACATATACACACTATAATATATAAAATAGATACACAGTATGGACCTACTGTATAGCACAGGGAACTATATTGAATATTTTATAATAACCTATAAGGGAAAAGAATCTGAACAAGAATAGATACACACACATATACATGAATGTATCTGCATCACTTTGCTGTACTCTGAAATGAATGCCACATCATAAATCAACTATCAGTTCAGTCGCTCAGTCGTGTCTGACTCTGCAACCCCATGGACTGCAGCACTCCAGGCCTCCCTGTCCATTACCAACTCCCGGAGCTGGCTCAAACTCATGTCCATTGAGGCGGTGATGCCATCCAACCATCTCATCCTCTGTCATCCCCTTCTCCTCCTGCCTTCAATCTTTCCCAGCATCAGGGTCTTTTCCAGTGAGTTAGTTCTTCACATCAGCTGGCCAAAGTATTGGAGTTTCAGCTTCAGCATCAGTCCTTCCAACAAATATATCAGGACTGATTTCCTTTAGAATGGACTGGTTTAATCTCCTTACTGTTCAAGGGACTCTCAAAGTCTTCTCCGGCACCACAGTTCAAATGCACGAAACGAATACAGCATTGTAAATCAACTATACGTCAGTGAAAAACAACAACAACATGAGGGAAATTCCTGAAAAGAGGGGGGAGCTGTAAGATTTTTAAATGAAGCAGAAAATATGGATGGAAAAGCTCTGTTTTCTCACACTGGAAATTTTAACTTTTAAAAGCATGTGTGTGCTTTATTTTGGTATCAGTTAAACTAAAATACATATTTATCCATAAAAAATTGAAGAAAGCCTTAAAATAGAACTTCTCTAGCTGCGATAAAGCAAAAATGTTTTAGTGAATATTTGTTTCTATTTGCTTGTTTCCATGGTTTTTGAGAAAATATTTCTGTACAGTTTGAAATGGGCCCATTAAAATCCAGTCTAAAACTAGGTGTTCGAAACATGAGAAAGATTTCTGACAGGAGAATTAACTATCAGAAGAGAAGAATCTGCTGGCCCTTTCTTATTTATGCTCAGCGATGTCCAGCTCTTTGTGACCCCATGGACTGTACCACACCAGACTTCTCTGTCTATGGAATTTTCCAGGCAAGAATACTGGAGTGGGTTGCTGTTTCCTCCCCCAGGGGATCTTCCTGACCCAGGAATCTAACCCAAGTCTGTTGTGTCCTTCTGTGTTGGCAAAAGGATTCTTCACCCACTGCCCCATCTATAGCAAGCTTTCTTCTTTGGAGTACAAAATTATAACTTCTCAATTAAAGAAAAACTTTCACCTAAAGGATGATCTTCACTCTTGTGTAATTCTTTAATGATTTGTCAGTAATAATTCTATAAATGTCATGAACCCTCATAATGAAATATATTTTTCTGAGGGAAAGGTTCTTCATGGAAATTTATATATGGCATTGAAATATAATGATCATTTTTTACAGTACAATAATATTGAAATTATGAGGCTATGATAGAGCTTATGGTCATATTTTAAAATAACATAATATTTCTAAAAAGGGATTGAGTCTTTATATATGCATGCATGTATGTGTTGGGGGTGGATAATGATGAATATATATGTGAACAAGAAAAATAATTTTAAAGCTACTCTTTCAACTTTAGTGAAATGAAAGACCTCATAGATTAAGATACCAGGATAAGGTACCATGTAAGTCCGAATTTCTTTTATAGAAAATATTTATTTTGAATCAAATCATGTATCGCTCTCCCTTCTCTTTCTTCCTTCCTTTTCAGGGCTTCCTCGGTAGCTTAGAATCTGCCTGCAATGCAGGAGACCCAGATTTGATCTCTGGGTTGGGAAGATCCCCTGGAGAAGGGAACGGCTACCTACTCCAGTAATCTGGCCTGGAGAATTCCATGGACAGAGGAGTGTAAGTCAGAATTTTTCTTATAGAAAATTTTTGTTTTGAATCAGTTTATGTATACTCCCTCCCTCCCTCTCTTTCTTCCTTCCTTTTACCCTCTTGCAAGTCAAATGTTAACTCCACAGAGAGGGTATGTTTGATAATAGGGTCATGAAGATAGCAACTATATTAATTATCTCAGTTAATCACCTTAATAAAGAGTGGTTGATAATTCTAGCTATATCTCTCTTAGAGAAGTAATTCCTGGTTCAAAAAAAATCTTATTAGGATACATCCCAATAAACCAGATTCCCCCTGAAGTGTTAGTCACTCACTGGAGTGGGTTGCCGTTCCCTTCTCCAAGGGATCTTCCCAACCCAGGGATCCAACCCAGGTTTCCTGCATTGCAGGCAGATTCTTTACCATCTGAGCCACCAGGGAAGCCCCCAAGCATAGATTTATTTAAGAACCTTGTATCTTTGCATGACTTGTCTCTTTGTCTGGGACAGTTTTCTTCCTAGTTTAGCAAATCTTAATCTTTTAAATTTGGCTCTGATCTCAATTCATCCGATATTAGATAGCCTGCCTTAACAGTCTCACCTCCTAGCTTTTCATGTTAACTAGCATGCCCCTGGCTCTGTGAAATGCCCACAGTGTACCCAGGGCTGCCTTGTTTAAGGCTGTTCTTTTGTGCTCCAGCTGGTTTCTCCCATCAGCTCAGCATGCACTCACCACGTCTCACTCTTATGATCCCATGGACTCTAGCCGGCCAGGCTCCTCTGTCCATGGGATTCTCCACGCAAGAGTGCTGGAGAGGGTTGCCATTTCCTTCTCCAGGGGATCTTCCTGACCCAGGGATCAAACTCAGGTCTCCTACACTCACTACAGGCAAATTCTTTACCAACTGAGCTACAAGGGAAGCCCTATCCCAAGATCAGCTACCCACAAATGGGAGGAGTACTGTAACTGTAGAGGGACATCCCAAGAACAGTGGGTATGAGCCACACATTAGGCTCCATAGACTGGGGAACCTTCACAAGGAAGACAAACACATTGAACAATTGGGTTTGAAACACAAAGACCTTACTTTGAGGAGAGCTGGAGAGCTATAGAAAAAAAAGTCCACTGTTAAAGGGCACATCGCCACCAAGAGTCACTTCAAACCACTTGTACCAGGGGTGTGGATTATTATAATCACGTAACTTAATTAGAGCTTACACAAACCAAGAAATGTGCATGAGAAAAGGGTACATTTCTCTGAAAAATGATTTCAATGTCCCATTGAGAGGCCTCCTTGAAGGTAAGTCTTCAAAAATGCAAAAAGGATGCAAAAACAAATAGGCAAAACAAGTGTGAAATTAGTGGAAAACATGAAAAAATCTAGAAGGATAGGGAACTTGGGTCTTTCAAACAAGTCATTTCGGATTCATTATTCTGTAAATACACTGAAACTGGAAATCAGCCAAGATTCTCTAGAAACATGGTATACACAAGAAGTTTTCCAAAATGTGGGCATGCAAAAAGGCTTGATCCTTCCTTAGAGGATTGACAAAAAGCAAACAAAAAATCCCCCAAATGATGTTTCATTTAAAATAAAATGTTTTGTTACTCTTTTTAATATTTACTTAATCCAAATTTTTTGATTAACCAACAGTCCTTGATAACATCTGACCAAAAAAGAGCTTTTATCATAACCATTTCCTCTTCTATAGTATTTTTGTTCATTAAAATAAGACACTCATGTAGTATAGTAAATGCATTAGTGTAAGTTCTGAGAGTGTAGCTGTGAAAAACGTAAGGTAGTCCTTATGGGGCTTAAAAGTCTTCATATTTGTCTTTTACCACCTTACTGAACTTTACATGTGTGTTTACATATCTCTTTTCCTCACTATTCGACAATCAGTATAAGGTAGGAAATGTAATTTTCATTTTTGTATCCTCCGTGCCTTACTAAGTATCTGGGACTCAGTAAACACCAAATAAAAGTTGGTAGAACTGAATTAATAAACAAAATCCAAAACTTTATTTTATCTAAAAGTTCTAAGATTGTAGCAATCAATATTGTGACTCATAATTTGTAGATCTGTCTGCCTTAAACCAATGGATGGAATTGGAACATGAGTATATCTGATATTGTTAACAAAAAAAAAAATGGCATCAGGATTGCCCAATTACTTACTAAGTGAAGTGAAGTTGCTCAGTCATGTCTGACTCTTTGCAACCCTGTGGACTGTAGCCTACCAGGTTCCTCAGTCCATGGAATTTTCCAGGCAAGAGTACTGGAGTGGGTTGCCATTTCCTTCTGCAAATAACTTACTAACTGGGGCGTTATTTACCAATGAAGTACTTAGCCAGCACTACTTTCAGAAATTTGCACCATCCTCAGTACTCAGCAGGTCTCCAGCTCAAAAGTTCAGCAAAGAAATAAACTTCCTGTCATGCAAGTGCCTTTGAATGCATTTATCTGCATAAAGGTGAGTCACAGAAACAATTCATTTCTAGTGGTGAGGGGATGGGGGTGTGATGAGCTTAAGCTGTGATTTTTTCAAATGATGCTGGGTTCCTCCCCACACTTAACACTTTAATCCTGTAATAAACGGCTGGAGTAGACCTAAGGATTCCTTGGAACAGCTTGCACTTTTAATAAGTTTCATTCAACTAAAACAAACAAACAAAAAATCTCTTCAGTCCTATCCAGCAGCAAAATTAACGAAAAGTCATAAATGAAACCTTAATATCACTGATAATTTCATCCTGAAGATCTAAGTGCTCCTTGTGAAGGGATCTGAGTTTTGTTTCCAGGATTTGTTGCCCAAATGGTTACAGTTGTCCAAACGTCCTCAACTCTATCTGCTCTGTCATCTGGCATAAACGTCAGTCTTTGATGCTTCCATGCTTTTCATGGATGTCAAACTTTCTTGAACAGATGGTGGAGTTTCACACTTCCTGCTTCCCAATATAACTGGAGCAGATATCTGGTAACATGCAACCCTCATTTACTAAAAGTACAGCCACCTTTTTGTGCTGTTTTTCTTGAGAAATTTAAAACTATAGAAAAGTACAAATAACACTTATCAAGTATCCATGAACCTACCACCCAGCTATTGAAAGTTGTTAACATTTTTTGACATATTTTATTCAAGTCATTTTTTAAAAAGTAAATATAATAAAGCATTATGGGTTACACTGAAGTCACTTTGTTGTCTATTCCCAGGCTGAATTCTCTCCTTTCCAAAGGTATATCTTCCCATCTATCAAAAACAAAAATTCTTTTAAGCTTCCAGGAAACTAAAAAGAGCATTGATTTGTGTGGGATTCTTTTTATTAATGTAAAATGACATTATATTCTTTTTATATTGAAAATTATGTATTAAGTTCCTTTCGGTGATTTTATGGCATTCTATTGAATCAATATTCCACCATCCACTTATTCATTCACTACTGATTATTGGATGCTTTCTAGTTTTTCAGCATCATAAACTACTGTAATTGTTTATGATATTTCTTTGTGCCCATGGTCAAGTTTCCCCAGACTGTGCTACTTAAAATGTGTCCATAACCTGGGTGCTCATTCACAAATTTTTATAGTCCTTGGCAAGATAGGGATTCTGTGACAAAAAAGATAAACTATGAAGCAAAGCACACTTTTCATTTCACTTGACATTTCACAGCAAAACTTTTTGGAGAAAGGAAGTGATGCACTTATTTATATTCTGGTGCAAGCTCTGTCTCATGGATTGAGTAGTGCTGCTGCCGATCACATACGTGAAAGTGGAATTCCCAAGTCACAGAGGATGTGATTTTTCATTTTACTATGTGCTACCAAAGTGCTTTCCCGTAATGACTGTCCCAATTCACTCACCCACAGCATCTGAAACTTCTCATTTTATCCACATTCTTAAACACTCTTTTCGATATTTGTTTATTACATCTTTACTGAGATATAATTTATATACCATACAATTCACCCATTTAAACTATACAAGTCAGTAGTTTTTACTATATGTACAGAGTTATGCAACTATCACCACAATCCATTTTAGAACATTTTCATCACCATCCCCCAAAACACCCATACCCTTTAGCTATCACCCCACCCCCACCCAACCCTCAAATCCCCCAATCCCTAGGCAACCACTAATCTACTTCCTGCAAAGAGTGGCCTGTTCTGGACACTTCATACACACAGACTCATACATATATCACATTCATATGTGTCGTCTTTTGTGACTGCCCTTCTTTCACTTGGTGTATTATCTGTGAGTCATCCATGTCGTAGTATGTGTCATCACTTCACTCCTTTTTACGGTCAAATAGCATTTCACTGGGAGATGAGCTTTTCCCACCCACCCCAGAGCTGCTTTCCTGCTGCAGCTGCTGGTTTGGATGAACCAGCACCCTGGGCTGGAGGCGACACTGCATAGCCGCCAGGGTGACATTGAACTGGGGGACCCCAGGAGGGGCCTACCTTCCTGGGCTGGCTGTGTCCTGGGGGACCTGGAGTCCCTGAGAGTCCTCTACCCTTTACTGAACTAGGCTGGTCTGTCCACCCCCTAGCAAGCCCAACACTGAGCCTCCCAAAGCAGAGAAAAGGTTGTTCACAAGCCAGCATCTCTGCACATGGCTTGCCGCTGCCACCATCTTGAATTGCGGTGCCAGGCACAATGGTTCTGTGCTGGGAACCTAACCTGACCCGTTAGGTGCCAGGCCTCTGCACACGGTCCTCTTTAGGTAAGTGAAACTATATGAAGCACAAAAGAAGAGGTTCGACCTTATCACCTAGATTCCATTTTACTTCCCACTCCTTTTCTGGTTCCTGGGCTTCCCAGGCAAGGATAGTGGTAAAGAACCCGCCGGCCAAGGTAGGAGATGCAAGGGACACAGATTTGATCCCTGAGTTGGGAAGATCCCCTGGAGGAGGGCATGGTAACCCACTCCAGTATTCTTGCTTGGAATATTTCAGGGACAGAGGAGCCTGGTGGGCTACACAGTCCATAGGGTAGCAAAGAGTTGGACATGACTGAAGTGACTTAGCACACATGCATGCTTCTGATTCCTAGTGGGCTTTGCTAGTGACACCATGGAGTAAACTAAGGATTACCCTCTGTTTCAGCTGAACACAGCGCCCACATGGTTGGGCCATCCAGTAGGAGGCAGTCAGCCCTGGGAACCCTGAGAGGCCTCATCTAGTGCTCCAGTAAGGGGACTCACAAGACCACCCAGAGGCTGGCAGGAATTCCAGAATTGCTTATAGACACTTCCAGGCCCCAGATTCTAGGAAGAGACGAAGTGTAAGGCACCAGCTGGGTGTCCCTCCTGTCAGCGATATGCCCAGTGACATGGACCGTGGGATGCCAGTCTGCAAGGAGACATCAGTCTCCTGGGCTCTGAGCACATGACCGGGCAGCTCAACCTGAGACGCTTCTTCTTCAAGGGCCAAGGGGCAGAAGCCTGGTGAATGGAAGTGACCAAGACCCAGTCGGCCATGGGTACAGGGAGGCTGGGGCGTGGCCTGGCAGGAGCCGGAAGCGGAAATGCTGCGGCCCTGCGGCCCAGAGAGGAGCCTGTGGCCAGGGGCCTCACTCCTCCCAGTGGCTCCACTCAACCGGACACTCACAATGTGGCGTTCCAGAGGTCAGTTGGGATCCCGCCACACCCAGGAGGTGCCTTTGAGGCTCCTGGGTCCACCCAGCGGGTGATGGGACAACACTGTAGAGCTGGTCTCACCCAGACAGTTTCCTGGGGTACCTTCAACACCCGCCGCCCCCCCAACCATACACACACACACACACACACACACACACACACACACACACACGCCAAGGCCCATCTATACTGGAAGCTGTTGTTCTGGGGAGGAGCCGAGGTCAGGGTGTCCCCAGTGTCTCGACTTTTGACCTCACTTGTTTTCTTATAAGGATTTATTTAGGCTGTGGTTTGGGGTCCCAAGTTGACGTCTCAGGAGCATGGCTGTTTCTGGGCCATTATGGCCTAGGAATCTGGACTTTCTCTGACAACATATGCTACAGTTCCAATTACAGACTTAAGAAAACAGATTTTTTAAAGTTTTATTGAGATATAATTTTATATGCCATACAGTTCACCTCTTTAATGCGTATAAGTCAATGTTTTTTAGTATATTCACAGATATGCAACCATAACCACAGCCAATTTTAGAACATTTCCATTGCTTCAAAAAGAAAACCCAGGGACTTCCCTGGTGGCCCAGAGGTTAAGACTTCACCTTCCATTGCAGGGGGTTTGGGTTTGATCCCTAGTCGGGGAGCTCAGATCACACATGCCTGGCAGTCAAAAAAAAATCTAAAACAGAAATGCTATTGTAAAAAATTAAATAAAGGCTTTTAAAATTGGTCCTCTTCAAAATAATCTTAAAGAAAAAACTCCACACCCTTTAGCCCACCATCCCCTCATCCCCTCCCCCAGCCCTATGCAAGGACTAATCTGTCATCTACAGATTTCCTATTCTGGATTTCTGTATGAACAGAATTATACAATATGCAGTCTTTTGTGACTGGCATCATGGTTTCAGGGTTTATTGAAGTAGTAGCATACAAATACTTTCTTCCTTTTTATGGCCGAATCGATTGTATGAATATACCACATTTTGCTTATTCATTTCATCCATGAATGGATGTTTGAATTGTTTCCACTTTTGATGATCATAAGCAATGCTGCTATAAGCATTAGTGTGCGTTGCTAAGTCATGTCTGACTTTTTATAACCCCATGAACGGTAGCCCACCAGGCTCCCATGGGATTTTCCAGGCAAGAATACTGGAGTGGGTTGCCATGTCCTCCTCCAGGGGATCTTCCCCACCCAGGGGTCAAACTCACATTTTCTGTGCCTCCCACATTGGCAGGCAGATTCCTTACCACTGAGCCACCCGGGAAACCCCGTAAGCATTAGTGTACATGCGTGCTCAGTCACTTCACTCGGTCTGACTCTTCGCAACCCTGTGGACTGTAGCCCACCAGGCTCCTCTTGTCCATGAGATTCTCCAGGCAAGAGTACTAGATTGGGGTTGCCATGACTTCCTCCAGGGGATCTTCCTGACCCAAGAATCGAACCTGCATCTCCTTCGATTCTTTGCCCACTGAACCACCTGAGAAGCCCAAGAATTAGTGTACCCAAAAACAATTCAATTATATTGGTATACCACAGTTTGTTTATCTTATTCATAGCTGATGGACATTTGAGTGTTTCTGCCTTCTTGGATATTAATAATGCTGCTCTGAACATAGTATATAAGACAATTTTGTGTGAACATATGCTTTCATTTCTCTTGGGTATATGTCCAGGAATGGAATTGTGGGGTCAAATGATAGACTGTCTTTAGCCTTTTGGGGCGGGGAAGGCAATGGCACCCCACCCCAGTACTCTTGCCTGGAAAATCCCATGGGCGGAGGAGCCTGGTGGGCTGCAGTCCATGGGGTCGCTAAGAGTCGGACACGACTGAGCAACTTCACTTTCCCTTTTCACTTTCATGCATTGGAGAAGGAAATGGCAACCCACTCCAGTATTCTTGCCTGGAGAATCCCAGGGATGGGGGAGCCCGGTGGGCTGCCATCTATGGGGTCGCACAGAGTCGGACACGACTGAAGCGACGCAGCAGCAGCAGCAGCAGCAGCCTTTTGGGGAACTGCCAGACTGTTTTTCAAAGTGTCTACAGCATTTTACATTCCCACAAGCAGTGTATAAAGTATAAGCCCACAAGTTTTGTTCTGATTTCTCTACATCCTCACCAAAACTTGTTACTACTTAACTTTTTAATATATCCATCCTAGAGGGTGTGAAGCAGTATCTCAATATGGTTTTGATTTTCTTTTTCCTAGTGACCAATAATGCTGAATATTTTTCATGTGCTTATTGGTTATTTGCATTTTTTCTTTAGAGAAATGGCTATTCAGCTCCTTTGTCCATTTTTTAGTTGGATTATCTTTTTATTACTGTGTCATGAGTTCTTTGTATAATCTAGATACAAATCCCTTAACAGATATAGACTTTGCAATTTTTTCAATTAATTTGTACTACTTCTATTTTTATAACTATAAATGAGGCATAATACACATCAGTAAGCTCAATTAAGCTATAAAAATTTAATATATAAAATTGTGTGCTATTGATACATACATGTGTACATATATATAATTCACTACAGCATTTGATTTTCTGTTATTTTTAAAGCCTTTGTGACTATTTTCATGAGGAATATTAGTCTGTAGTTTTCTTAAAAGCTCTTTGGGTTTATGCTAGTATGTCTGATAAAGTGGGTCTTTTTTTCCTAAAGCGTCTGTGAAGTTTCAGTATTATTTTTCCTTAAATAATTGACAGAATTCAACAGTGAAGCCATTTTCTATGGGGAGAATTTAATTACAAGGTGCTTTTTTATTGAATTCTGAGCATAGTGGATTTTATATTGCTGAGTTCCAGGTTTTGTTAGTTGCTTGTAGAGAATTTTGGTCTTTGCTTAAGTTGCTTGTGGACCAACTGATGATTTTGAGACTTTTGCATTTTGTTGAGGTGCATTTAAAGCAGTCTTTTTTTCTTGGTCTAGCTAAGTCCCACCACCAAGGCTTAATCCCTCTGGTGTCTTTATTGAATACCTGGGTGTGCGGCTTTCCACCCTGGCTGTTTGGCTCTGGAATTTCCCTTACTCTGTATGAGCTCTGAGACTTGTTCAGATTAAAGCTCTCTGAATTCTTTGGTCAATTTGTAGCATTTCCTATACCTCCCAAACTTCAGACTCCAGTGGAAACCTCTGCACAAGGCTTTATTCCATGTAGCATTTTCTTCTTATTATTTTCCCCATAAATTCTGGATGCTTCATCTTTCCCAAACTCCCATCTCTGTTGCCTCACCTCAGGGAGACCCCTACACTCTTGTTTAGACCTTGGTTATCACTGCAGATGGTGATTGCAGCCATGAAATTAAAAGACGCTTACTCCTTGGAAGGAAAGTTATGACCAACCTAGATAGCATATTCAAAAGCAGAGACATTACTTTGCCAACAAAGTTCCATCTAGTCAAGGCTATGGTATTTCCAGTGGTCATGTGTGGATGTGAAAGTTGGACTGTGAAGAAAGCTGAGTGCTGAAGAATTGATGCTTTTGAACTGTGGTGTTGGAGAAGACTCTTAAGAATCCCTTGGACTGCAAGGAGATCCAACCAGTCCATCCTAAAGGAGATTAGCCCTGGGTGTTCATTGGAAGGACTGATGCTAAAGCTGAAGCTCCAGTCCTTTGGCCACCTCATGCGAAGAGTTGACTCATTGGAAAAGACTCTGATGCTGGGAGGGATTGGGGGCAGGAGGAGAAGGGGACAACTGAGGATGAGATGGCTGGATGGCATCACCGACTCAATGGACATGAGTTTAGGTGAACTCTGGGAGTTGGTGATGGACAGGGAGGCCTGGCGTGCTGCAATTCATGGGGTCACTAAGAGTCGGACACGACTGAGCGACTGAACTAACTAACTAAAGAATCTTCCTGCAATGCAGACATGGCTTCAATCCCTGGGTCAGGAAGATCCCTGGAGAAGGGAATGGCAACCCACTCCAGTATCCCTGCCTGGAGAATCTCATGGACAGGAGAGCCTGCTGGGCTTACAGTCCACAGGGTCACAAAGAGTCGGCTGAGCAACTAAACAACAACCCAATCCCCACTTCTACATTGTTATCCAGAACGTCTTTCCAAATGGAAAGCCGAGGCTTGCCTCATTTGTTGCCCTAATCACAGCCCTGTGCTGCCTGTTGTCCAGTCTCTGAACGTAATTGCCTTGTTTATTTTGTGTGGTTTTCTACTTTGTTTTGCTGGAAAGGCAAGTTCATTTCCAGTTGCTATATATGGCCAAAGCAGAAGTCTTCACAGAAAATTCAAAGTAGTAAGAATACCAGCCTCTGTCCAACGGATCAAGAGAGATCCATTCTTTTTTTTCCCTGGGATCCCCTTCTTGTAATACTTTGGGACTCTTATTCAGCCCAGAGGCCTCAGTACTGACTCTCGTCATCTGAGATAGAAAGAACCAGAGTGTGTTCAGTGCCTCGAGGACTTTTTTCCTCCTCTCCATTTCTCTGCTGTCGCTGTAATTTCTCTGTTATGTCACCATTTTAACAGGGTTTTCAGTATCAGGCAAGTGTTTCACACTGAGACAGGTTCCTTTTGACCAACCCATCTCTGTACTACAAAATTATCTTTAGTAATAATCATGAAGAAAAATATTTAGATTTCAGATGTGAAATAAGATGTTCTTACCAAATCAAGATATTACACCTTTCAGTGATTTCTCTATTTTGCAGTTTTAAATCCAAATAAAAAAAAATTTAAGTTCACATGATTGATAGAATTGAAATAACATGTTTCATTGTCTTCATAATCATTGTACTATCATTGTCGTTCAGCCACCCAGTCGTGTCCAATTCTTTGAGATCCATGGACTGCAGCACACCAGGCCTCCCTGTCCCTCACCATCTCCCAGAGTTGCCCAAGTTCATGTCCATTGCATCGGTGATGCCATACAGCCATCTCATCCTCTGATGCCCTCTTCTCCTTCTGCCTTCAATCTTTCCCAGCATCAGGGTCTTTTCCAATGAGTAGGCTGTTCACATCAGGTACTATCATTATTTATTTCTAATTAAAGCATAGGGATATGTACCAGTACTGAGGTTGTTGATACAAATTGTTCCCAAAGCAAGATCAAAATTTCCAAGCCATTGCACACTTACTCTGAAAAAAGTCCTAGGTAGCTAATTCTGCATGCTTATGGCTGACTGTATAACTTGGAGATCTCAGAGTTAAATTCCGTGTAAAGTGCCCTGTTTATTAAATGAAGGATAATTAAAATGTACATATGTATAAAATTAGTTCCGAAAGGAACTGATATTTTTTCACTGAGGAGCATTTTATCACTGACATTGTGTAGAACTGAAAACACATGGTGATAATGAAAACCAGACTAACCTGTAACTGTAGCTGTTTTTATTACAGTTTTTTAAAAAACCGTCTGCAGGCAAGGCACTCTGTTCTGTGCCTGTGCTCTGAGTGGACCCCTGCCACCACCTTCCTTGATTTCCCACTTTCAGGAACCCTGGGTGGTATCCCCGCTCCCAAGAAGCACTGTGATCATTAAAATTCCACAGTTTGAATCCAATCAGTCCAGTCTAGGTTCTGCCCATTTCTGAGACTTATTCTTTGCCCATGGCTCCGCATAACCCTCAGTTCAACCAAGGTTCTTCAGGGTGTCAGAGTGGGGGGCAGAAAACACCTCCATCACAGCACTTTTGGGCAAAAGGAGGTCTCACTGTCCAACTTTTTGGTGACATGCTGGTCAGTTATACACATGCACACGTGGACGTACAGATCGGAAGGGGTCCAGTCTGCTGGAAATATTTTATGTAGCATGGTTAAAATAATTTACATTCAAGGCAATTTGCATTTATATTCATAATGATTGCTATATAGCTTTTTGTAATGAATCATCTTGTTTTGTTGCCAGTGATGTATTGTAGAACAAGTCAGAAATTTTCTAGCTGTCTGTGCTTTAAAACAACCTGCATATAGAAACATTGTTTCTTGAAGCTTTAGACCTTACTGATAAAATCCTCCAGCCTGGAGACTTTTGTTGGGGGAACGTTGGACTGAAAAATGTTTTAAAATAAAATAAAAGCAAATTAGATTCTGTTTACATATGATGCAAAGAATTCAGTTATTGCAGAAAAGGCCAAAATGAAAGTAAAATATTTGTACCCCATCATCTATGAATAATCATTAACACTTGGACTTTAATAAAAATAGCCATTGTATTGCTCAATAAACTGTATTAAATGTAATTTATCTGAATTTAATAGAAGAAAAATAAACTGAATAAAATTGATGAGATTCCCTTAAGCTTTACATAAATGTTTCTTTATTCCATGAGATATTTCCCGACAAAAGTTCCCTCTAAAATTAAGGAAACATACAAAAAAAAAAAGCTTGAGAATGTGGAGTCATTATGTCTCATTAAATACATAATACGATTTTAGGGAGTATCAGCTGATTACCTGCAGGGATAGATAAGTGCATTAGCAATTTCCTCCTTCCTCTAATTGTCAAATATTTATATTCTGTAACCATAATTCCTAAAGTTGTTTACTATTTGTTTTACATAGAGATAAATTCAGTACTCACCATCAGTGCAATCTCTTCATTTCTGAGTTCTTTGTTTTACTTCACTCTGGATTTTTGTCATCAAATAATTTGCTGAAGAGGGTTCTCACTGTGCTTTGTATGTACCGAGTGTTTCCTTTCTACTGGAAAGCAGGGCCAGCTTCATCAGTGTGCAACCTGTGCTACTGTACAGGTCCCACTGAGAAGGAAATTGTGCTTGGCTTAATGCTCTGCTGTTAGTCTTGAAATTCTCCATTCTTTTAAATAAGGGCTTCCACATTTTCATTTTGCTTTGCCCCCTCTCCCAAATTATGTAGCTAGTGGCTTGAAAGACGGGTTTGGGGTATGCTACTTCTTTCTTATGCATAATTTTATCCTACTTATTTATTCATTTTTGGCTGTGCTGAATCTTCATTGTTACGTGGGCTTTTCTCTAGTCGCACTGAGCCGGCGCTATTCTCTAGTTGCCATGTGTGGGCTTCTCATTGCAGCGGCTTCTCTTCGTTTGGACCACAGGCTCTAGGGAGCGCTTGTTTCAGAAGTTGCGGCACGTGGGCTCAGTGGGTGCGGCTCCCAGGCTCTAGTGAAAGGGAAAGTCACTCAGTCATGCCTGACTCTTTGCGACCTCATGGACTATACAGTCCATGGAATTCTCCAGGCCAGAATACTGGAGTGGGTAGCCCATCCCTTCTCCAGGGGACCTTCCCAACCCAGGGATCGAACCCATGTCTCTTGCATTGTCAGTGGATTCTTTACCAGCTGAGCAACAAGGGAAGCCCAAGAATACTGGAGGGGGTCCCTTCTCCAGCCAGTCTTCCCAATCCAGGAATCAAACCGGGGTCTCCTGCATTGCAGGCAGATTCTTTACCAACTGAGCTATCAGGCTCTAGAGCACCGGCTTAATAGTTGTGGCTCACCAGGGCCTTAGTTGTTCCGCAGAGTGTGGGATCTTCCCAGATCAGGGATCGAACCTGTGTCTCCTGCTTTGGCAGGCAGATTCTTTACCACTGAGCCACCCGGGGAATCCTGATGCTAGTTCTTCGTCTCTCTTTCCTTGAGAACACAGCCCTGCAGTCAGCAGCGTCATCACAGAGAGCTGGAGGCCAGCCTGACAACTTTCTCTATTTCGGTGATACGATACTCTTGTCTGGATACCTGCAGAAATCTTTCATCTTTGAAGTCCAACGACTTCACCAGGATATGCCTCTGTGTTAAGCTTCCAGAATTTACAGATTTTTGGAATGCAGTGTGCTGCTTCTTCAACCTTTGCAGACTTGTTTCAGAGAATGATACTGATATATTTAGATTTTATTTTTTAGAAAGTCAAGAAGCAGACCTGGGCCACCATATGCTCTTTATTAAGTTGCTCTCCCTTTGGACCTCAACTTCCAGCAGCCATGAAGAGCAGTCTCGGAAGCTCTTCTTCCAGGAGCAAGGGGAGAGATTCCCTTAAAAAGGCAAAAGCAAACCAAACCCTGACCCCAAATCCCGCTCCAAATAATTATGGTAAAACTGCTTGAAAAAGCTGTCTATTATTACTGATCCCAGCTTGGCGTGGTGGTGGCTTCCTACTGCTGCTAATCTCTTGGCTCAAGAACACCCATCTGTCATTGCAACTCGCCCATCACATGTGTTACCAATTTCTTGCACTAAATCCCCTCATCCCTGTTTTAAAGATTTAACATGGCTTCTCTTTTCTTGATTGGCTCCTGACTGACAGATAGTGAAAGTGAAAGTCACTCAGCTGTGTCCGACTCTTTGGGATCCCATGGATTATACAGTCCATGGAATTCTCCAGGCCAGAATACTGGAGTGGGTAGCCTTTCCCTTCTCCAGGGCATCTTCCCAACCGAGGGATCGAACCCAGGTCTCCTGCACCGCTGAGTGCAGGAGCTGAGCCACAAGAGAAGGCCGACTGACAGATATGTGGCTGAGTATTTTAGTAATATCAAAATATCTACTAGATTGCACTTAATAATTGTATTGTTTAAATCCTGTGTATCTTTTCTGATTTTCTTTTCTTGGTCTGTGGTCTATCAGTTATTCAAGAGTTGGAAAGTTTTCCATTGGTTTGGCCAAGGTTTTTGAATTTCTCCTGACAAATTTGTCTTTTTTTATTATTTATTTTTATTAGTTCTGTAAATTGTATTACTATGCATTATTCAATGCATACAAGGTTCAATTTGTTGTTATTTTTCAGTTTGGAACTCAAAGTCAACTTTTTACTCTGTGAATTGTGTGAGCCCTTCCAAGTTTAACTGGCCCAAGGGCATCAATGGGGGAAAGTGTGGTTTTAGTCCATACATTGCTTTTCCTTGTGTGGTATTTTTCTTCCTCTGGTTTTTATACCCTTCCGATCCAGTCTGCTTTTTCTTCCAAATATTGTTCAGTGTTTCTGGGTCACTAGTTTCACACTTCTTTCCCGGCAAGGTGATAGATGCATTCTCTTTTATAGTGTGTGTGTATGTGTGTGTGTGTGTTTAACACACACATATGCATTTCTGTTTCAATGGAATGAATAAGCTTCTTTTATAGGTTTTTCCCTTCCCTCAACTGTTTTTATGATTTTGAAATCATCTGTTTAAAAGTATTGGCTGCAAAAATCATCAGGGCTTAGTCTGTTTAGAGAAGTAATTATTTGATACGTTTTTCATTTTTTAGAATTATTATTTTTCCAGGTTTTCTATTTTTTCTCAAGTCATTGTGATCATTTGTATTTTCTATAACACTGAACTTTTACCAAGATTTGCAAGTCTATTAGCATTATTTGAGTCTAATGCTAATTTAATTTAAATAATTAAAAAACCCCCATTAATAATCACAGATATAATGCCTCCTCATTTTAATTTATGGTTTCTCCTCCCTAACTAAAGAGACCAGTGGTATATTAATTTTATTGCTACTTTTATCTTCTATAAATAAAATAAAATTAAATTTTATAAAACACATTTTAATTTATTTTAAATACATTAGCAAAACATGTTTATGTTTCACGTAAAAAATACAGGATGCATAAAGAAAAAGTTAATACCATTCTCTGCACTCCCTCCCTTTACTGCCCTAAGATAATAATAACAGCTTGGTGCTATCATATTTCAACTCTATTCGGCACGGCACGTTTGTGCAAACACAAATTTGTCAGCTTTTGGTTCTTATACGAAAAGGATACACTAAACACGTTACTCTTTAACTTCCTTTATTCAGTGTTTAAATATATTGGACACCCTTCAAGCTACTAATCTTTGTTTAGGCATGAGTGATAGTACTATCAGCTAAATTTAAAGTTAATAAATCAGTAATAGATATTAAAATAAGATGTCCTTAAACAGAAACACACATAAAACAGTTACATATTAATCACTTGACAAAAATGTTACCAGAGGCTAAAAGGAACCTAACCCTGTACTTCTCCTAGGAGCAATGATTCAGTATTCATCAGTATTCACAGCTACTTTGTAAATCATAACTATCATAAATCAAGAATTGACTGTATTTCAGGAAGGTGTGGATTTTGAGGACAAATGCTTGACTGTCAAGCCATTTTTAGCTGTTTTTGTACAAAATAGATAAAATAAGAAAATACTTTCCTCAAAATCACACACACACACACACACTCCCCAGCTGGTAACCAAATTGGTGTTTTTAATATTTAGCTAAGAACATTCTTTCCCTCTCTTTACCTGATCAATTCTGGAAGGAGAGTACTGAGCTCTTGAAGACATATTTTCAATTGAAATAGTGAGGACATTGTCTTAGAATTTGGAAGTTATTAAAGATACCCTTCTCAATTTTTTTGCTTTCTGCAGATAAACAGACAAAGTGGAATCCATGTCACACATTATTCTTTCTACGATATTGATGTTGACTGTAAAGCACAAATAATCAAAAAAGATACTTTGAGATCTATTTTTTGTTGAGAAGGCAATGTATTTTTAAAAAGACAAATAATCCAGCACATTAACACAGAATAAAATCCTTACTTTTGGAGTAGGAAGAGGATTATTATCTGTGGTTTCATGAACATTGCAGTCATAGTCATAATTAAGAACCTGAAAGCTCTGTGCTTTCTTTTGAAAGAGCACAATTTCTGTTACTTTAGAAGGCATTTAGTAAAACACTGCAGGGTGGGGGGTAAGGGCGGGGAGAAGGCAGTGGCACCCCACTCCAGTACTCTTGCCTGGAAAATCCCATGGACGGAGGAGCCTGGTGGGCTGCAGTCCATGGGGTCGCTAAGAGTCGGACACGACTGAGCGACTTCACTTTCACTTTTCACTTTCAGGCATTGGAGAAGGAAATGGCAACCCACTCCAGTATTTTTGCCGGGAGAATTCCAGGGACGGGGGAGCCTGGTGGGCTGCCATTTATGGGTTCGCACAGAGTCAGAGGCGACTGAAGCGACTTAGCAGCAGCAGCAGCAGTCCCCAGATAATTGATAAGATTTTTATCAATTGATAAAAGGATACGGTTTCATATGACAGCTAGGTTTAGGCTTTGTTTTTACACTTAGATTTTTTTTCTCTCTACTATTATAAGAATGCAGTTCTCAGCTTAGCTATATCAGATGTCTACTCTACATTTTCTATTAGTTATAGAAGATTGATGGTTTTTCCTGGTGGCTCAGAGGTAAAGAGTCTACCTGCCAATGAAAGCAACGCAGGTTTGATCCATGGGTGAGGAAGATCCCCTGGAGAAGGAAATGGAAACCCACTCCAGTATTCTTGCCTGGGAAATCCCATGGACAGAGGAGCCTGGCGAGCTATAGTGCATGGGGTTGCAAAAGAGTCAGACACGACTTAGCGCCTGAACCACAACAACAACACATGCAGTGTGTGCTCGGTTCCCTCCAACTCATTGGGACCCCCTGGACTGGAGCCCACCAGGCTCTTCTGTCCATGGAATTTTCCAGGAAGAATACTGGAATGGGTTGCCATTTCCTGCTCCAGAGGATCTTTCTGACCCAGGGATCAAACCCAGGTCTCCTGCATTGGCAAGCAGATTCTTTACCATTGCACCCTCTGGGAAGCCCAACAACAACAATCAGTTCAGTTCAGTTCAGTCGCTCAGTCGTATCCGACTCTTTGCAACCCCACAGACTGCAACGTGCCAGGCTTCCCTGTCCATCACCAACTCCCAGAGCTTACTCAAATTCATGTCCGTCGAGTCGGTAATGCCATCCAACCAACTTATCCTCTGTCGTCCCCTTCTCCTCCCGCCTTCAATCTTTCCCAGCATCAGTCTTTTCCGATGAGTCAGTTCTTCCCATAGAAGATGATAATTTAATGAAGACTCGTTAATGGTCTTCAGCAGAATGAGCTCAGTGTTGACTCTCTTTACCACCCTTCTAATCTCTTACAGTTCCTTCCACCTCTCATCCCCTTTCTCACTCTGCCTCCCACCACCACCCATTATCCAGGTTTCTTTGGATTTCACCTTATCATGGGCTTCCCTGGTAGCTCAGCTGGTAAAGAATCCACCTGCAATGCAGGAGACCCTGGTTCGATTTCTGAGTCAGGAAGATCCCCTGGAGAAGGGATAGGCTACCCACTGCAGTATTCTTGGGCTTCCCTGGTGGCTCAGCTGGGAAAGAATCTGCCTGCAATGTGGGAGACCTGGGTTTGATCCCTGGGTTGGGAAGATCCCCTGCAGAAGGGAACAGCTACACACTCCAGTATTCTGGCCTGGAGAATTCCAGGGACTGTATAGTCCGTGGGGTTGAAAAGAGTCGGACATGGCTGAGCGACTTTCACTTTCAATTTATCATTACCTTACCTGGAATGCCTACCTCTTATATTACCTTTCTAAATCGCATCTTCTTCTTAAAGCGTCCTAGAGGCCAACTGAAAATATTTTCTCCCTTTCTTGACTCTCAGATTATACATGTAATTTGTCCTATACATTTTATTTTTAAAATATAGCAATTCACTTTACATATGTGTGTGTTTAATATACCTAAGTCATTTCATCTTGTAGGTCTTATCTGCCCAATAAGATACTTTTGAAAATAGGCTTTTTGTCATATATTTTTCTTCTGTTTTTCAGAACAATAAAGCACACAAGTTTTCCACTGTCTCCTATAAGTTAAATTGTATTTCTTAATGGGTATAACTACAAATCAAATACAGGAGAATTAGTCTAAAGTTGCAAGGAGATTTTCCAGGAGAATTTTGAGAATGAGACAAGGGATTAAAGACAAGAGTTTTTCTCAGATTACTTTATTTTATTTATTTTGGCTGTGTTGGGTCTTAGTTGTGGCACGTGGGATCTTTAGGTTGTGGCCCACAGACTCTCTAGTTATGGTGCTCAGACTTAGCTTCTCCAAGGCATGTGGAATCTTAGTTCCCTGACCAGGGACTGAACCTGTGTCCCCTGCATTGCAAGGCAGATTCTTAACCACTGGACCACCAGGTAAGTTCCTTTAAATTATTTTTTAAGCATAATACTTTGATTCCTTTTATAATCATCTCTCTTAACTTTCCTACTTATCCCCGATGCTACAGCCAAACTGAACACTGCCCCAAACACTCTTTCTTCCCTCCCTGCCTTTTCATGATCTTGGGCTTTCACACAGTCACACTGAGCTGGTTCGGTTCCCATTGCGCATACCAAAGACCTGCGTGATCTCCAACCTGTTACAACATGTTATTTATTCTCTCCAACCCCAGTTTCCTCATCAAGGATAATACTGGTACCCAGCATAGGATTTCTGAAAATATCTGTTGATATTTATCCTTTGGCCACTTGATGCAAAGAGCTGACATTAGAAAAGACCCTGATGCTGGGAAAGATTGAAGGCAGGAGAAGAAGAGGACAGAGGATGAGATGGTTGCATGACATCACCAACTCAATGGACAGGAGTTTGAGCAAGCTCCAGGAGTGGGTGATGGACAGGGAGGCCTGGCATGCTGCAGTCCATGGGATCACAAAGAGCTGGACACGACTAAGTGACTAAAGATCAAGATTAATCTTACAAAGTACCCTGACCCCTGCTATCCATTAAGGCAGTGTTTAGCAAATTGTTGACAACAATTGGGTTGTGAAATAAACTTCATGGGTTCCAATCATGATTGGGGGCTAAACAAGAGCAAATGGAGAACAATAAAATAGAGGAGAGTAGGCCATAACAGACTATTTTGACCCACAACTAGAAAAAATATTTTTGTGAAATTTTTATTCAAATATATTGATATATATGAGTATGTGTGCTACACTGTGACATGAAACG
This sequence comes from Budorcas taxicolor, assembly GCF_023091745.1. NCBI lineage: Eukaryota > Metazoa > Chordata > Mammalia > Artiodactyla > Bovidae > Budorcas > Budorcas taxicolor. Next base: position 74,445,145 of record NC_068921.1, read on the forward strand.
TATTTCTCACTGAGGGTTCAGGACGAAATCGTTTGAAAACCACTTTTAACATCAGTTTAAAGTGCATGTCATTTACGAAGCCTTCCCAGATTTTGTCATCAAGAAATGAAGTTTTCCTCTTTGATCTTCTTGGATTGACGTCTTGTAGCAACATTCTATGCAGCACCAGAGTTGCCTTTGTGATGAGTATCTCATTTCTACAGCATTTTCAGAGTTTCTTTGAGCATTTAGAACGTGCCTTGTTCATCTCTGCATACTTGGCAGCGCTCTCAGCATATTTGTTTGCACATTATAAATGCTAAATACATATTTTGTTAATAGATGTCTAAGTTTTACTCCTATTTAATTATAGAAGTGACAAATTGACAAGGGAAGCCTGGAAGAGGCACTGAAAACAAAGAGTCAGGGATTTAACTTCAATCAGAGATTTTTTTTTTAAGTCTCCTATTTACCTATTTGCTTTGATGAGGAATACCCACCCCCATCCCCTTTAATTAAAGATTTTCAAAGTTTCTGAAGGGTAGAATTTTGTTCTTAGAGCATTTCCGTCATACTGTATACAAGGCAGAATTTCCTAAGGTGAGCTCAATGGCTATGTTTAGGAGCACAAAGATTCTCTGAAATTATCTGTAAAATCTGATCTGTGGGCTTCCAGTCTGAGCCCTGCCTTGCCACTGGATTCGCATCACCATCCCTGCCAGCCTCTGGACCTCAGGGCAGGCTTCTGGACGGGCAGCCACACGTGGGCTCCAGGGACTCAGAAACTGCAACTTGAGCTGGCAGACTGCTCCACCCTCTTCACAACTACGCCTGAACCTTGGCCTATAAAAACCTGAACGAACAAACACTAACACACTTTTTAACATCAAGTCCCTATCCCCAAACCCCACCTGATGTGCCTGCCTGTGAAAGCTCAAGGCTACCAAAAGAATTTAGCTTTTGTTCCCGATCAACATCAGAAAATAGGAGCTCAACCCCCAGCATCTCTAGGAGGGGAGGAGCCTAACTTCCATAAATTCTGTTTGGCAATCCCAGATGGTAATTCCAGTCTGAATTCCCACCAGCAGCCGCATGGGATTTCCTAAATCCCTGCATTCTTTCCACACTTACTGGCCACTCTAACAAGTAAGAGTGATAAATCATTGTTGCTTTAACTTGCCCTTCTCAGATTGCTAATGAATTTGAACACTGCTTTTTAGGCTTCCTCTTGTGTATATTGATAACCTTCACCCATTTTTCAATGTATTTGCTATCTTTTTCTGATAAATTTCCAAATCTCTTGTACAATTTGCTCTATTTATATGCCATGTTTGAATTTTTCTCCAGTTTACTTTTAACTTCATTTATGATATTTTATACATTTCTAAGTTTTAAATTTATTAGGTAGTTAATTCTAAGATTATTATGTGATTTCATGCCATGAATTTATTCATGGTATTTGGCAAAATAAATTGTGTCTTTCCTTTGAAAAAAAAAATCAAATATGTGTATATGTGTACACATGCAAGTTCAATCCCTAGGTCAGGAAGATCCCATAGAGGAGGGCAACCCACTCCAGTGTTCTTGCCTGGAGAATCCCATGGACAGAGGAACCTGGTGGGCTACATAGTCCATGGGGTCACAGAGAGTCTGACACAACTAAAGCGACTTAGCATGTATGCAGGCACACACATGCACACACCCTGGAATTGTGAGAGAGTACAGAACTTTATGTTTTGTAAGGAAGTGTTCTACGATTCAAAAACCCAAAACCCCACAAATATAAATCAGTGATGCATCCGGATCAGTTAAAAAAAAAAAAAAGAATTCTCAGCTATCCTGTTGCCATAGCTTTAATCCTCTCTTCTATTATCTTAAAAATTATCCCAAAGGGAATCCCTGCTGTCACACTGGGATTGGAGGGAGTCGCGGTGACTCAGGCCATTAGGAAATCGCTGAGTCACTGATCTCCTGGGTCCTGCTCCCTTCAGGCATCTCTTCTCAGCCTTCTGCAGCAATAAATCACCTGTTCACTCAGCATCTGGACAGTTCTCTGAACACGTGATCATCAAACCCATCTGTCCTCTTCCTGCATTGCAGAAACCCGATGGGCCATGCCTGGCATCGTCAAAGTTCAGTTTGCTTTTGGCCTTTCCACTTGAGAAGGGTGAAGCCCAGGGAAAGCCTCTACAATCAGCGCTTCTTTGGGACCTTCCACGTAATGAGCTCCTGAGGCAGCGGAGCAGGAGTAGCTGTGCCCAGAACAATCTGGAGACCAATGCATCCAGTGTTTAAATGGGATTGAATATCTGCCCTCTTGCCTGCAGCGGTGCCTTCCACCTCCCCTCACCGATGAGACTTCTTCCAATCCGCTACCCAGAGGGAGGGGCGGGGAAGGAATGCCTGGATAACCTCCAGGGGAAGGTAAACGCTGTAGATAGTTAAACAACTTCTTCCCATCACCTTGGAGCTCATCTTCTCTCTTCACTCCAGCTTCCACCATTAAAATCGACCTTGCTTTCCAGAGAAGAGATGCTGGGACTCTGGGGAACCTGACCTGGCTTAAAAACCAAGTAAACCAATTTCCAACCAGTCAAGGAGTATTACAGACAAATTACCCTCTGATGTTTCTCGGGCAAAGCATGCCACCTCTGTCAGGCAACACTATGAGTTCATTTCAGGTCATCTCCAAAGCTGCCCTACCAGTAATCAGTTTTAAGGGAAGTGGTCCAGGCGAGATGCTAATTCAGGAAGGCTGGACTCTCCCAGCAGCAATTACTTGGAGGACGGGAAGCATCATTCCGGCAGGTTAAAGAAGTAGTTGAGTCCCAGGGTTTCATCTTCTGCATGGGATCTAAAAGCCTGAAACATTATCTCTTCAAACGCGGCTCCCTCTCTACCCCTCTCTACCTTAATTGAGCACTTATCTTATGAGCAAACAATTTAGTGGTGAAATCAAATCATTTAAAAGGTGACTCTTTTGGAGCAGAGCATCTTAGGACAATAGTGGTCTCCATTATCCACTTAAAGTGCAGTTTTTCTATTCTTGGCTGAGTTTCCATTTTTCCCCACTTCCTGTTATTCTTCAAACTTTTTTACTTTCCATAGTGGCAGTCATGGGCACATCAGAATTTGGTGTCCTCTCTTCTTCACTGTCCATAAGGACTTCCTTGCTTCTGGATAAGCAGTATACTAATTCTTCACATGTTTTCTGATGTGTTGAAAACACAACAGGTGGCTCCATTTGCCAGTGGGCACCCCTTGGCCAATGGTCAGTGTCCAAAGTCCTGTTCGCCAGTGCCCCAGTTTTTCAGACCAACAGGAAATGTTTTAAATCCCTATCCTTATTCTCAACCCCCAGCAAAAAGGGGTCTCGTCTCTTTTATTGCCTGACGGCCATTCTAATCAAGGACCACATGGCCTTGTAGTGCTGTGAGCTGATTAAACTCCCACCTAACCTAGAAGTGTTAGTGGCAGGGGTACAGTTTGGGGCAGATACCTGTTCTTCCTGTTTCTTGGCTCTTAACATTTCCTCCAAAAACTTAGTAGGCCTATTTTTTACCTCTCTGTAGAAGAAGGGATAATCAATAATCGATTCCTCTAAAACCAGTAAGGGCGAATGCTTCAAATGTAAGTCAACAGCCACTGGGCCCCAGAGCAACAAAAGAGTGCAATGGTCCATGCACAGTCTACAAACGAACAGGTCACTGGAAGTGGGACTGTCCCCAAGGGGAAGGGGGGATCCTGCTCCCGATGCTAGTTGACTGAGGCAGCCTGGAGAGTCTGGCTACCCCTCCTGCCCTCTCTGAGATGTCTGTCTCCATCAGGGAGCCCCAGGTGGTCCTTGATGTGGCAGGTAAGAAAATCATTTTTTTAACTGATACTGGACCCACTTACCCTGTCTTGATTTCTCACGCTGGGCCTCTTTCCTCCAAAAGCTGCTCTGTGACTGGTGTTGACTGAAAGCCTCACACCCGTTTCTTCACGGGGTTGTTCACTTGTCAACTTGAACAGGGTTAGCTCTCACATGCCTTTTTTTTAGTTTTTTTAAAAATTAATTTATTTTTTGAATTGAAGGATAATTGCCTTACAGAATTCTGTTGTTTTCTGTCAAACGTCAACATGAATCATCTGTAGATTACACATCTGTCCCCTCCCTCTTGAAACTCCCTCCCATCTCCCTCCTTCATCCCATCCCTCTAGGTTGATACAGAGCCCCTCTTTGAGTTCCCTGAGACATAAGCAAATTCCCATTGGCTATCTGTTTTACGTATGGTAATGGAAGTTTCCATGTTACTCTCTCCATACATCTCACCCTCTCCTTTCCTCTCCCCATGTCCCTAAGTCTGTTCTCTATGTCTGTTTCTCCACTGCTGCCCTGCAAATAAATTCATTGCTACCGTCTTTCTAGATTCCCTATATATGCATCAGTATACAATATTTATCTTTCTCTTTCTGACTTACATCACTCTGTAAAATAGGCTCTAGGTTCATCTGCCTCATTAGGACTGACTCAAATGCATTCTTTTTTATGGCTGAGTAATACTCCATTGTGTATATGTACCACAGCTTCTTTATCCATTCATCTAGGACACCTAGGTTGCTTCCATGTTCTAGCTATTGTAAATTGTGCTGCAGTGAACATTGGGGTACATGCGTCTTTTTCAGTTTGGGTTTCCTCAGCGTATATGCCTAGGAGTGGGATTGCTGGGTCATATGGTGGTTTTATTCCTAGTTTTTTAAGGGATCTCCATACCGTCAACTTGACCAGCATTTGCCTTTTTAGTTGTGCCTAAGTGTCCTATTCCCCTCTGGGGAGAGACCCTCTGGGTTCCCTTGTAGCCATATTGTGGTTAGGAGGCCTGTAGCAGCCCATTTTCTTGGCTCTAAGACAAATCAACTGGAAGAACAAGGACCTGTTCTCAGCCATATCTTACATGCAGTAAACCCTGCAGTTTGGAACAAAGGGATCCCTGGGAAGGCTAAAAATGTTCAAATTAGCCTGTATTTCTACAACCTGTACAAATTAGCCTTCAGCCAGCGGTCACTTATCCTAACAAGAGACAGTACCCCATAAAGTTGGAAGCAAAAAAAAGGTTTGCAACCCCTCAGAGATAAATTCCTAAAACATGGTCTCTTGGTGTCCTGCTGGTCTCCATGCAATACCCCTATTCTGCCAGTTGTTAAGCCAAATGGGGAATACAGGCTGGTACAAGACCTTAGAGTAGGAAATGAGGCAGCAATCCCTATACATCCCCTTGCAGCCAATTCTTCTAATATGTTAGTCCAGATTCCTGGAGATGTCAAGTGGTTTACTGTGCTTGACCTCAAGGACGCCTGCTTTTCCATCCCGGTTCATCTCTCATTTCAGTATCTATGTGCCTTCGAGTGAACTAGCCCCCAGTTGGCAAAATGCAACAGTTTATCTGGACAGTATCGACACAGGGATTTTGGGACAGCCCACACTTGTTCTCTCAGGCCCTAGGAAAAGAGCTAAGTGAAATATATGTACAAGAAGGGGCCATTCTTTAGTACACAGATGACATGTTAATATGTGGTCCCACCAGTGGAGGCCTCAGATCAGAATATCACTGAAGTCCCTAACTTCCTTGGGGCCCAAGGCCCAAAAAACAGAAATCTCAAAGCAACAAATATGTGGGATATATTATACACCCTGGAGGCAGACTGTTATCTCCAGATAGAAAATGAGCTATATTAGGTCTAGGTGCCTCAAGGACAGAAAAAAAAATCTGGGTACTTTCTTAGGCATCACAGGATTTTTCAGAATTTGGGTTCCAGGATTCAAGATGATTAAAGTATTTTGGATATAAGCTCTCTGCCATTGAAAATAAGTATCTTCTAGTTGTGGTTTGCATTTGCCTTTTCACTGTAAATAATGTCTTTAGATGAGAGATTTTCAAATTATCGATCTTTGCCTTTCTAATTGGTGCTCTTATGTGTACTGTTAAATCTTTGCCTATCTCAGGATCATGAAAATATTCCCCATGTTATCTTTTAGAAGTTTTATTATTTGATCTGTCACAATTGTCAGTTTTCAAGCTACCTGAAATTGACTAATTGACTTTTGAATGGTGTCTGTATGAGTTAAACTGATTTGGATAATACTTGGGAGTGCAGGACATCTCAAGGTGAAGGTCATAAATGTGCTCAGTCTCTCAGTCATGTCTGACTCTTTGCAATCCCATGGACTGCAGCCCGCCAGAATCCTCTGTCCATGGGATTCTCCAGGCAAGAATACTGGAGGGGGTTGCCATTTCCTCCTCCAGGGGATCTTCCCAGTGCAGGTATTGAACTCAGGTTTCCTCTGTCTCCTGCATTTCAGGCAGATTCTTTACCCACTGAGCCAGCAGGAAGCCTCCAGAAGTCCTAAATAAAATAATCATGTAGAATGACTATGCCAATAGATACCAAGACATGTTCAATTTATGTCAAGAAAAAAATCTCTTAATATGATGGTTTGGTATCATGTTGACCAACTAAATGCATGATATTTTGACATTTAGACTGAAATGGTTCAGTTGCCAATTTGGCACTGCAAAAACATAGCAAACGGACTGAACATTAGACTCAATTTAGAAGAAGAGAGTGATCTTGCTTTGGTTTTAGACCCAGACACAATTACTCCCAAGATTCACCTGTTAATAAAATTGAGCTTGATTTCCTTAGTCACTTCTTATTATGGTTATAAATTCATCATTTTCCTGGCAGGGGCCTGAATTGAGGCTATTATGTTTCCTCCAGCTCTGATATTCAATGACTCCCTACCTCTCTGCAATTCCCGGCAAATCAGCTGATTAATACAAAAATTAAAATATAAATAGGTTTAAAATTACCACAGCCCACAACAGATAATTTTAGATTTTGTGAAGGAAGCAAGATTATTTTTTAAGGTCCTTCCAGCTCTAAGACTTGATATGTATATGTGTATGCACACACATGCACACACATACACACACACATATAGCACATTTTTCTGTGCATATCCATACCTGAATATAATCTTGCTGCTGCTGCTGCTGCTACTGCTGCTAAGTCACTTCAGTCATGTCTGACTCTGTGCAACCCCATAGATGGCAGCCCACCAGGCTCCGCCATCCCTGGGATTCTCCAGGCAAGAACACTGGAGTGGGTTGCCATAATCTTAAGAATTCATTTATTAACAATGATAAAACTTTCTGTGAAAAAGCTAGGTTGCTTTCCTATTTAGTCAACCTTCCCATTGCTAAAGTAATCTAACATTTACTAAAAACTAGGGCAACCGTCTTTAATTCTATTACTCAGACATTACCAATTTTGTCATATTAGGGAATATTTCTTTGTAATTTTTTTCAAAATGTTTAATGGATAAACATGTTTAATGGAAAATTTTTCTACAAATACCATTTTCTACCTGCCACCAAATTTTATAAAAATTGGGAGATAACAGTGGGATGGCTTAAAATTACAGGTTTTGAACATACTCAATTACATTGTTAGAGTCTGGGGGCAGGGTGGAGCTTGTTAAAGATTTATGTTTAGAGATTTTTGGTCCAGAGAAATTGATGCGAGGCCAAAAGGAAGTGATGTGACTACGAATTGGATGAGTCAGTCTGGAGGAATTAGAGAGGCCATGGACCAGGCAACCAAAAGTGTCTTCAGACACAGGCCCCCAAATCAAAGTTGTGAGTGGAAGTGGCAGCATTTGGAACCCAGCAACTTGTGGGAAATTCATGTAACAACTTAGAAGCAGAGGGGATTTATTTAAGTCAATGACTATGGAGGCTTCTCCTGAGAGTCTTTAGGTTACATGGGCAACTGCTCTGTGCAGAATCGCCAGATTAGTTAAAATACTACCAACAGTCTATATTTAATACTTATTAGTTCCCTCTCATGACTGAATCACCCTGATGGCACTCTTAATACCAGTTATTTATCAAATGAAGTGTCCTAAATTTTAAGGAATAGACTTGGAAAGGAGAGACTTTCACTCTCTCCATCCCTAACCCCAACCTTCTATTCTTGCTCCCGAAGTAGCCGACTTCGACAACAGTGTCAGGGGTTCCCAGGGTGGAAGTTAGATGGGCTTTTCCTGACTTATCCTTCTCAGGCTATGTTTAAGACCCTTTCTGCTCATTGTTAGGCTTGAAGTTTATGTGGGGCATCTTTGCAACCATCTCGGGCTGGTAACATCATGGGAATAAACAAGCTATGCATCGTGTATTAGTGTTCTCCATAAACAGAACCAATAGGAGATGTGTGCATGTGTATAAGACGATGATTAGAAAGTATTGGCTCATGCAATCACAGAAGCTGAACTTGTGGGAACTCTGCCATCGGCGAGCCAGAGACCAAGGGAGATCAGTGATACAGTTCAAAGGAAGGCCCACAAACCAGAGAGCTGAGGGTGCAGATTCCAGATGAAATCTGAAGATCTGACACCAACCATCAGGTCTGCCATCCTCACTGCAGTTGGGACAGGCTGAGGTCATGGGCAAGTGACTATCTCTCTGTCCTTCCATCTGCTCTGGAAACTGGCAATAACAGTAGCACCCATCTCACAGGGCCATCGTGAGCACCAAATGAATTAGCAGATGTGCTGGCCTTGTGGTAATTGTTTGGTAAGTATTAGTGAGCCTTAATTTTGACTCAACCTCTATTTTTTACTTAGAGACATAGTTATCGACTGATAGTAAAGATCTTTCCCACTGATCAAAAAGAAGTTACTGCTGATTCACTGAAGGCTTTAATGTAAACATATATGTTATTTGAACTTTAGTTAATATGACCCTTGCAACCATTTGGTTCAGTCAGTTCAGTCGCTCAGTCGTGTCCAAGTCTTTGCAATCCCATGGACTGCAGCACACCAGGCTTCCCTGTCCATCACCACCTCCCGGAGCTTACTCAAACTCACGTCCATCACATCGGTGATGCCATCCAACCATCTCATTGTCTGTTGTCCCCTTCTCCTCCCACCTTCAATCTTTCCCAGCATCAGGGTCTTTTCAAATGAATTGGTTTTTCACATCAGATGGCCAAAGTATTGGAGTTTTAGCTTCAACATCATCCTTCCAATTAATATTTCCTTGAGGATGGACTGGTTGGATCTCCTTGTGGGCAAGGGACTCTCAAGACTCTTTTGCAACACCACAGTTCAAAAGCATCAATTCTTCGGTGCTCAGCTTTCTTTATAGTCCATCTCTCACATCCATACATGACTACTGGAAAAACCATAGCTTTGACTAGATGGACCTTTGTTGGCAAAGTAATGTCTCTGCTTTTTAATATGCTGTTTAGGTTGGTCATAGCTTTTCTTCCAAGGAGCCAGTGTCTTTTAATTTCATGGCTGCAGTCACCATCTGCTGTGATTTTGGAGCCCAAGAAAATGAAGTCTCTCATTATTTCCACTGTTTCCCCATCTATTTGCCATGAAGTGATGGGACTGCATGCCATGATCTTAGTTTTCTGAAAGTTGAGCTTTAAACCAACTTTTTCACTCTCCTCTTTCACTTTCATCAGGAGGCTCTTTAGTTTTCTGCCATAAAGGTGGTGCCATCTGCATATCTGAGGTTACTGGTATTTCTCCCGCAATCTTGGTTAGAGAAACCCTAATACAGCCCTGAACACCTGTATTGTTTTCAGTCCCAGGTTTGCAAGAGAAGATCATGCGAGAGGCTTTTTGTTTAAACAATAATGATAACTAAGAAAAAAAGGGAAATTCACTCAAAATATTTATAATTAATATAAATCTGTTGATAATATAATTAATAAGTCATAATATTTTAGTACATAGGAGTACAGGCTTCTTTATATATAAGTCATAGTCTTGATAATCAAGGTTTGCTGCTGCAACAAACAAACCCTTAAATCTAAGAGGCTTAAAATAGTAATGGTTTGTGTCTTAATCCTTTCAAGTTCAATATGGATTAGGCAGCCTTTTGCCATCTCATACCACCTTCTGGAACACGTGGCCTCCAGTGTAAAACTTGAGAGAAGAATAACGGATGGAAAAACTAATTTTCTTGAATATCCAGTTATCTCAAAGACTAATTTTCTTGGGTATTCAGTTAACTTGAGCTGTGTGTTACATTGCATGTGAAAAAAAAATATTTATAGAAATTATTTGAGGCATACAGTAAAGGTACTTCATGCCAGAAAGAAGCAAAGTTGCTTTTACCTTTTCCAGGGGCCTGGTGGAGAGGGCAATGGCAACCCACTCCAGTGCTCTTGCCTGGAGGATCCCATGGGCAGAGGAGCCTGGTGGGCTGCAGTCCATGGGGTCACGAAGAGTTAGACATGACTGACCGACTTCACTTTCACTTTTCACTTTCATGCATTGGAGAAGGAAATGGCAACCCACTCCAGTGTTCTTGCCTGGAGAATCCCAGGGACAGGGGAGCCTGGTGGGCTGCCATCTATGGAGTCACACAGAGTCAGACACGACTGAAGTGACTTAGCAGCAGCAGCAGCAGCAGAGGTCACTATAATTTCATGACATCCTTAAACAAAATTCAAGACTTTGTATCACCCGTGTAGCCAAAGGGTTTGAAGCCAGTATGCAGTTCCTCCATGAACTTTGCCACTTTGATTTGCCATCATCCATGCATGTATGGCCATTTGGAGCCTCAGAGGTCATTCTGGGGAGATGGAAGAGGAAGTTGGTTGCAGAGTCTCCTATGGCGTGACCCGTTTTGTGCAGACCCTGGGGTATCTTTTCCATCTCTTCCAACTTAGAATCTCATCAAAAATAAGATTCTAGGATACTGGTGTTGTCAAATCACCAAGGCAAGAATCTTCCATGCTTACTTAACTTTGGGGGTACTTATTAATGTAGCCTTTATTTAGAACTTTCAATAATATACTTTAAAAGTTCATCCAATATTTTTTAGTTCTTTTCATAGCCAAAAGCACTATGAAACATTTCTTTTACCCTCCTAGTGTTAAATAAACAAATCTTGATATATTGGGGAGTAAAAGTTGCATTTGCAAGAATTTCAAAGCTAGAAGACTTAAAATACTTGTGCTGCCCACTGTGGATCACTTGATATCCTACCCCTGGTCAGAACCTCTCCTTCCTCATTTTCTACCATGCCTCCACCCCCATTACAGATACGTACAAATATGCTTATTTTATGTTGTTATTCCTCTGGGCGAAAATGTCTGAGAAGGGCTGTCCTATTTTATTTCTATTACGTCTCCTGGATCTATTCTGTTTGCCTTTTGTATTTTCCCTACAGTCATTACTTGTGGGCTTTGTTTTTTGTTTCTTGCTCTGAAAGGGTTTCTTGAGCTGTTTATCTAATTTCTCGATTTACTGTTCATTCTGTTCTTAGGTCTGCCACTATACTTGTCACTTTTAGTACAACCATTTCCCTCTGAAAGTAATCTTCCCTGCTCTCAATTTTTTCCTTTTTCATTTATATAATATCTCAGGGAATCATATTAAGAACAGAAATTAGATTTTAGAAAAGCAAAATCTCCTGGATTTTGCTTGGTGCAAAACGTGTTTCATCACAGATTGTTTCCTCTTGACAACTCAGATGCATGCCCTTCTTTTGAACTGCAGTAATTTTTTTCTTGTACAATATTTTCTTTGTTTTCTTATCCTTTCAGATGCTTACGTACATCCAGTATGCAGAGCTCAAATAAGCCTTCTTGGAAATGAATACATATTGAGTATATTGAATATGTATTCATATGTTCAAATCTTTTCATCCTTGAAGAAGGGGGGAGATCTGTCTATCTATCTATCACCTATCTTTTTGCCTAGATACAGTTTCATCTTCCTGCGGAAAAACAGTTCGGTAGAGAATTCCACTGTTTGCTGAAGAGTTTCTTGTCTGTGTTTGCCACTGCCCAGCTCTTGCTAGGAACCCCTGTGACTCAATGAGCACGTACTTTATTCTCATGATCTCTAGGGTTGTGAAAAGAGGTTTCTTCCCCCAAACTACCAAGCCAGTTTTGCTCACTCTGAACATTTCTGATAATGTCTCACAAAGCCCATTGCTAAAGGTATTTCTTCTGCTCACCTCACCCAAGTTCTCTCTTAAGTGTTGCTTTTTCTCTCATTCCCCTCTGGGAAGCCCAGGATAATCTCTTCTGTGTCTTCAGATTTTCACACAATGCAGGAAGGGTTAAGGGCTTTTGCTTTCCGTTCTTCAAGAATTCCTTAGGCAAGAAAATATTAAGGGCTTTGCTATGGGTTCGAAGTTGGAGAACCAAAATATGCAGGCCGCAAAATACAACTCAGCTCAATAAAGACATTTTGCTTTAAAGTATCCGATTACCAAAATACAGCCAGTAGAGGAGAAGGCAATGGCAACCCACTCTAGTGCTCTTGCCTGGAAAACCCCATGGGCAGAGGAGCCTGGTGGGCTGCAGTCCATGGGGTCGCTACAAGTCGGACATGACTGAGCGACTTCACTTTCACTTTTCACTTTCATGCATTGGAGAAGGAAATGGCAACCCACTCCAGTGTTCTTGCCTGGAGAATCCCAGGGATGGGGGAGCCTGATGGGCTGCCATCTATGGGGTCGCACAGAGTCAGACACAACTGAAGCAACTTAGCAGCAGCAGCAGCAGAGGTCATGTTTTATTTTCCTTGGTCCCAAAATCACTGTGGATGGTGACTGTAGCCATCAAATTAAAAGATGTTTGCTCCTTGGAAGGAAAGCTCTGACAAACCTAGACAGCTTATTAAAAAGCAGAGACATTACTTCCCCAACAAAGGTCCATATAGTCAAAGCTATGGTTTTTCCAGTTAACAAGTATGGATGTCAGAGTTGCACCGTAAAGAAGACTGGGCACCAAAGAATTGATGCTTTTGAACTGTGGTGCTGGAGGAGACTCTTGAGAGTCCCTTGGACTGCAAGGAGATCCAACCAGCCCATCCTAAAGGAGATCAGTCCTGGGTGTTCATTGGAAGGTTGGTTGCTGAAGCTCCAGTACTTTGGCCACCTTATGCAAAGAGTCAACTCATTGGAAAAGACCCTTATTCTGGGAAAGATTGAAGGCAAAAGGAGAAGAGAATGGCAGAGGAGGAGACAGTTAGATAAGCAACACTGCCTCAAGGGACATGAATTTGAGCAAACTCCGGGAGATAGTGAAGGACAGAGGAACCTGTTATGCTACAGTCCATGGGGTCACAAAGAGTCAGACACAACTTAGTGATTGAACAACAACAACAAGAGGTCACGTTTATGAACATATTTCTTGAAAGAAAAAAGGAAATAAAAGAATCATTAAGAAAGACACACTCTTTCCTTTCAGAAAGCTCTTAGACCAATATTGGATCTGATGAATATTTTATTTAGATGTTGAAAGAAATCAAAGCGAATGAGCACATAGTTATTTTTCAACTATATGTACTCAGTATGGTGAAGAAAATACTTTCATCAAATGTATCAAGTTTGCCTATCACTATGATGACATTTGATTGACATCATCAGCCACTCTTTTTTTTTTTTCCATCAACCATTCTTAAATGGTCAAGGATATGAGTTTTGCTCACTGCATGGGTGTTTAAATTGTGATAAAATAATAAGATCAGGTGATTGTATTGAAGGTCTGGGATCACCTCTATATTTTTAGCCATTGCAGTGGGAACTTGGGAAGATTCAAAGTGCAATAGTGAATTAAATTTTTCATGTGGCTGTGCTGTCACTATTAAGAGTTATAATAGATAAAAAGATTATTGGAGAAAGACAATATTGGGCAATATCAACAGATGCCTACCTGCTCCTTAATTGCTGGGTTAGAACTCTCAATTATATGCAATGGCATCATGCTTACCCCATATTGAAGTTAATATGAGAAATCTTCCTAAAGAATTCTTTGAACATTGGTGGAGATAGCTTTGTTGTTGTTGTTTAGTCACTGAGCTGTGTGTAACTCTTTGTGACCCCCATGGACTGTAGCCCGCCAGGCTCCTCTGTCCATGTGATTTTCCAGGCAAGAATACTGGAATAGTTTGCCATTTCCTTCACCAGGGAATCTTTCTGACCCAGGGGTTGAACCTACATTTCCTGTATTGCAGGCAAATTCTTTATGACTGACCCCCTGGGGAAGCCCACAGAGATAGTTTAGGATGTGCCCATAGAATCACAAAAGGCCACAGATGCTTCAGTCTTCATACCATGGCCAAATCTAGTGTGACCCATTTGTGAGACAGAACGGGAAAGGTGAAGCTGATTGGAAACTGAGGCCATTCAATCAGCTATGGCAAGCCATCTCAGATAGCTTTACCAAGTAGAGATGAACCATTGAAATGGTAAGCCACTACACTATTGTCAATGGTAGCCTGCCACTTTTGGCTTTTTTATGTATAGTTGGAAAGCATAAGAAGCTCAGTTTCCCACATGGATAATTGGTAACTACCAATTCAACCTTGTAGATCGGAAAAATCTTGAACATTCAGCACAGCTGCTGATCCCCAATGCATGATTTGGATACATATGTACCTGAAATACCCCCAATCCAAATTTTGAATTAAAAGTGTGAATCATCAGCAGCATTTAAGTAACTACTGTAATCACCAACTGCATGATGACAAAACATAATGGGGTGGGTTTGTTGTTCAGTTGCTCAGTTGTGTCTGACTCTTTGCGACCCCATGGACTGCAGCATGCCAGGCTTCCTGTCCTTCACCATCTCCCAGAGCTTGCTCAAACTGATGTCCATCGAGTCGGTGATGCCGTCCAACCATCTCATCCTCTGTCAACACCTTCAATCTTTCCCAGCATCAGGATCTTTTCCAGTGAGTCAGCTCTTTGCATCAGGTGGCCAAAGAATTGCAGCTCCAGTTTCAGCAACAGTCCTTCCAATGAATATTCAGGACTGATCTCCTTCAGAATGGACTGGTTGGATCTCCTTGCAGTCCAAGGGACTCTCAAGAGTCTTCTCCAACACCACGGTTCAAAAGCATCAATTCTTTGCTGCCCGGCTTTCTTGAGCTCCAACTCTCACATCCATACATGACTACTGGAAAAACCATAGGTTTGACTAGATGAACCTTTGTTGGCAAAGTAATGTCTCTGCTTTTTAATATGCTGTCTAGGTTTGCCATTGCTTTTCTTCCAAGGAACAAGCGTCTTTTAATTTCATGGCTGCAGTCACCATCTGCAGTGATTTTGGAGCCTCAAAAAAATAAAGTCTCTCACAGTTTCCATTGCTTCCCCATCTATTTGCCATGAGGTGATGGGACCAAGTGACATGATGTTTGTTTTTTGAATGTTGAGTCTTAGGCCAGCTTTTTCACTCTCCTCTTTCACCTTCATCAAGAGGCTTTTTAGCTCCTCTTCGCTTTCTGCCATAAGAGTGGTGTCATCTGCATTTCTGAGGTTATTGATGTTTCTCCTGGCAATCTTTCTTCCAGCTTGTGCTTCATCCAGCCCAGCATTTCTCATGATGTACTCTGCATAGAAGTTAAATAAGCAGGGTGATAATATACAGCCTTGACATACTTTTTTCCCAATTTGGAACCAGTCCATTGTTCCATGTCCGGTTCTAACTGTTGCTTCTTGACCTGCACACAGGCTTCTCAGGAAGCAGGTAAGGTGGTCTGGTAGTCCCATCTCTTTAAGAATGTTCCACATTTTTTTGTGATCCACCCAGCCAAAGGCTTTAGCGTAGTCAATGAAGCAGAATTACAGGTTTTTCTATTGCTTCATTGAAGCAGAATGGGGTGGGATGAACACTTATTTATTATTAGTGTTATCAGTAAATAACACTAATAGCTGCCTTTTACTGAATGCTTTGTAAGAGCTGAACACTAGGATATTCACGTAATATTTTTTCCTCATTTAAGCCTCAAAACAACCTCATGATTAACTTTACAGAATAGGAGAATGAGGCTTTTAAAAGATTAGAAAATTTACCTTAGATCATACAGTGAGCTATCAACGTGAGGATATGAACCTACTTTTTTCTGATTCTAATGGGATCCTTTTCAATTCAACCATGTTGCCTCATGCACAGACATTTGGTGTAAGGACATCTTTTGCTGCAGTGTATTTACATTTAAGTTTTCTATTTCTTCACCTCAAGGTGGATGTTTAAAAAGGGTAAAAGGCTGTGCATAAGAATTTTTATGGAGTGTCATAGTCTATCATATTTACCTTTTAAAGTAAAGATAAGTTAAAGTCACATTGTGTTTAAGGAAAACACTGAGCTTGTTTTGCTTTAACATGTGCGATGAATCTGTAATAATTTCGAAGATGTAAGAACTGATGGGTGCTTTGAGTTTTAAGTGTTGACAAAGTTACCTTTTTGAGCAAGACAACTGTTTCAATATTTACCTTCCAACAACTCAAACTGTGCTGCAGGAGAAAATAAATCAATGAGAGACATGCTCCAACTCTGATCCAGCAGCCATGGAGCCATGGAAAAGAGAAACTCTTCAGGATCAAGTGCTGTAGTAGAAGCATTTCATACTGTCTTATGAGATCCTATAAATTTTTAGCCATTTTGTGAGCAGTTGTTAGAGCCATTATTAAAAATCACATTTTATATTATTAAAATTTGTGCATGCTAAGTCACTTCAGTCATTTCCAATTCTTGGCGACCCTATGGACTATAAACCACCAAGCTCCTCCGTCCATGGGATTCTCCAGGCAAGAATACTAGAGTGGGTTGTCATGCCCTCCTCCAGGGGTTCTTCTCTACCCCAGGATGCAACCTGCATCTCTTACGTCTCCTGCATTTGCAGGTGAGTTCTTTACCACTAGCGCCACCTGGGAAGCCAGTATTACAATTAAATTATATTAAAAACAAAGGTGATATACTGTAAAGCAATTATCCTTTAATTGAAAATAAATAAATTTTAAAAAGCAAAGGTGATAAATACTCATTATGATTTTATTACATCTAATTGTTTTATTGTTGCTAATAATAACTATTATTATTGATGGTCTTCCAGTTATTTCTACTCTGTCTGGTGGAAATATATAATGTTCAGTTACTGCATCTCTTGTTACAACTCTGCATTTAGCAACATCTCAACAGTAGTCTGAAACTGACCACGGTAGGAATGCTTACTCCAAACAAACTGGCGAAACCTGCATATCAAGACTTGATTTATTGTTTTGCTGATTACTTGGACAGGGTTTGGCAAACTATGGCCAGTAAGTCAATTTCAGCCTATGATCTGTTTTTATAAAGTATTGCTGGAAAACAGCCAGGCAGAATTTGTTTATGTGTTGTCTATAACTACTTTTATACAATGGCAGAGTTGAATCATTTCAAGAGTGACCATCTGGACTGCAAAGCCTAAAATATTACCTAAATTTATCTTTATTTAAAAGGTAGATATGATAGATTATGACATTATGTGAAAATTGTTATGCACAACGTTTTAACCCTTTACAGAAAAATTTTGTCAACCTGTGATCTAGAGTTGAGAAACAAACTAATGGAGAAAACAATACAGGTGAAGCATGTAGTCATTACATTGTGAGTAGCAAAAAAAACTTACAGAAATATTCTTGTAGCAGTCAAAGACTATTGTGCAATTCAGCAAAAAGCATTGCTCATAACTGACAAATGAGTGAAGTCCCCATATGGGCAGGGCTGAAGTTGAAAGAAGTTTCATTTTAGTGAACATAATTTGTCTGAGGCTAAGAAATAGTAGGCTACGTAACATATTTGAAAATAATAAATGTATCAGGAAATGAATTAGCAGATTGAGATGCAACTGTCAAATCAGGACTGAATTGCGATAATAGGTTGGTGTGGGTACAAGAGCTTGGCAAATATCAGGAATTCCCTGGTGGTCCAGTGGTTAGGACTCTGTGCTTCCACTACAGAGGGTATGGGTGCCATTCCTGGTCAGGGAACTAAGATTCTGCATGCTGTGTGACCAAAAAAATAAAGTTTTGGCAACAATAGAGAAAGCATTCCATGAGAATCAGTTGACTATATAATGTAAAATACTTTTTATTGTACATTTTATAATTAAATTGTGTGTTACAAATGATTAATATCAGTAAAATTTATAATAGTGTGTATATATATATATACATGTATGTACATATGCCTATGATTTGTTCCAGAGAACTGATTGCTAAACATTGACCAATGCACCACCAATCAGGCTCTAACAAGTATGTAACCGCTGCCCCAGTGATCTTAGGAGACCCAGCTCATTGCTAGTGATTTCCCCTGTAGACCGAACCGAGCATATGAAAGTTGGACAGTAGACGGTAATAAACTGAACAGGAGTAGAATTGAACACGGCAGGAGACAAGTCCTGGTCCCCAGTGAGTCATAAGCATCCTATCCTTCAGAGCTACATCCCAGTGAAGGAGCTACACACAAGTTAATTACCTACGGTGATTAACCTACCCTGAGACCAGAGGTGAGGACGGCTGGGAATCAGGTGTTTGGTACCTATGTGGATTAGGAAATGAAAAATGCTGTCACAAACAGCTCCAGAAGCTCAGTGACTCTCAGAGTTCTATTTCTCGCTCGTCTCACAGTCCGTTGGGGTTTGAGAAGTGGAGGAATAGGCGAAGTTCAAGCAGAAACCCAGACTCCTTCTGCTGAATGGCTCCACCATCTGTGGGGGCCTCTGAGTCCTCATGGGATGTCCTGTACCAGGTTGGCCCACAAGGAGAGCGCATGGAGGTTTTGGCAGGTGGTTTTCTGGGCTAGGTATGCAAGGGGTATGTCTCATTTCCAGTCCACATTTTCTAGCCAGAATTTAGTTGGCAGGGGCTACAGGGGATAGCTAGCCTTTCCACAAGCCCAGGAGGAAAATGAAATGGGAATTTATGCACACTTTGTCTTCCTCTGCCACTACTTTCCTCTTTTTCTTCTTTGCCTAAAAAGTCCCAGTGACGTTAGGACATTCCCTCTTTTAAAGTGCATACCAGTGTTGTTCAGTCACGAAGTCGTGTCCCCCGTTTGCAATCCTGTGCCAGAAAGCTCTGTCGTCTACCGCCTCCCAGAGTTTGCTCAGACTCATGTCCATTGAGTCAGTGATGCTATTTAACCATATGATCCTGTCGTCCCCTTCTCCTTTGGCCTTTAATCTTTCCCAGCATCAGGGTCTTTTCCAATGAGTCGGCTCTTTGCATCAGGTGGCCAAAGCATTGGAGCTTCAGCCTCAGTCCTTCCAATGAGTATTCAGGGTTGATTTCCTTTAGGATTGACTGGTTTGATCTCCTTGCTGTCCAAGGGACCCTCAAGAGTCTTTTCCAGCACCACAATTGGAAAGCATCAATTCTTTGGCACTCAGCCTTCTTCAAGGTCCAGCTCTCACGTCTGTACATGACTCCTGGAAAAACCATAGCTTTGACTATGTATGGACTTTTGTTAGCAAACTGATGTCTCTGCTTTTCAGAATGCTGTCTAGATCTGTCACAGCATGCCAGTGAGAATATTTTGTTTTGTTGAACTACATGGTAAACCAGAAATGATGTGGGTAAACTAACTGATAGCCATCCATTGAAGACAAGCAGGCTTTCAGATGGTCTCCAGGTTTTCCAGCATAAGCATAGTGCTAGAAAACTGCGGGAGGGATGAGATTGGAGGCTAAAAGGATTTTTATGGTTCTGACAGCATTGCTTTCCTACTTGAATTTTACAACATAATTACTCAGAGAACTTGGCCAGTTAATGCATATATATTTAGGTCAGTGCCTTCCTTTACATCATAGCAATCTCCTGATTTTTTTTTTTTTTCAAAACTTTATGTGAGGGAAAGTAGGAGATAAAAAGACATGTTAGGAGAAGTATATAAAATATGGAAAATACTAAGGAGCTGTTCAAGAACAGACACCTTAAAAACCACAACTGCATTGTTACAACTGCAAACTGCAAAGATAAATGTTCAGCCACATGAACTATGGGTAATGTGCTCATATGTGTGTATTGTGAGTCTGCGTGTTGTGGGTGTGTGAGCGGCTGCGGAGCTGTATTTCTGGAGCCTGACTGTAAGGACAACACAGTAGGCATGTGCTCCTGGAGCAACATCAAACGAACGGGCAGCCCTCCCCGCCCCAAGTCGGGGGCCAACGGTGACATGTACGTGAGGGAGGTGCTTCACATGCCTCTTCCCATCTGCTTCCTGGGTTTTGTGAACAGAATGGAATGCTGAGAGGCACGCCAAAGCCAGGGCCACTGCTGTCAGTTGGCCCAAGGTCACCTGCTCTCACGGTGTCTGGCACAACCCAGGTTATCTACACTTTGACAAGAGCAGCCGCTCCGGCCAGCCCACTATGGGAGCTGCACACGCACTACTTCTCAAGAGTCTCTGTCCTCGGTAAAGCAGCGAGGCCATGAAAAGATGGAGGCGGTTGAGAAGCCGTAAACCGGAGTGTCAGGAACTGCTAGCAGGCAACGAGGGTCTCCTCTTTCTTGGCTGCAGGAAGCCTCCCCACCTGTGGAGGGAGCTTGCCTGCACTCCCCTTCTGGGTCTCTCCTGGTGCCATCTGCCATCTGTCACGGAGTATTCTGGGAGAGGTCTCCTATCCCTGTAACCTGCAGAGGAATGACAGATGAATGAGGGGGCGGGGAGCACACATGCCCCCCGCTGTCTGAGTGGGCTCCTGTGACGGCAAGGGAAGCCAGGCTCACTGCCCTTGGAGCAGCGTGCTTTAGAAAGAATACGCTTCCGGCACCAAGAGTCGAGGGGTTCTATCTTCTCTCCTGTTTCTGTTCATCTTCTATCTTTTTTCCACACCTGCCAGGCTCCTCTGTCCATGGTATTTCCAAGGAAAGAATACTGGAGTGGGTTGCCATTTCCTTCTCCAGGGGATCTTCCCCACCCAGGGATCGAACCCAGGTTTACCTGCCTTGCAACCAGACTCTTTACTAACTGAGCCACAGGGAAGCTCACGTACATACCTACACGCACACATACAGTTGTTGGTAAATGGGGAAACTCTTACTCCACAAAAAAGAAAAAAATAGAAGTAAAGGTGGGGGAGAATTTGACTACAAAACAACAGCACAAGGGGTTATTTGGGGTGAGAAGACTGTTCCGTACTCTGACTGTTATGATGGTTACATGCCTCATGTGTGTATCAAAACTCACCGAGCTCTATGCCCAAAAAATGACACCCACTGTTTATAAAGTAAATTTATAAAAATTTTCAGACACATCACTAGCTCTTGTAGCTCTCTTTATGAAAAGAATACTCATGTAAATTAAAGGGACAGGAAAGTTTATTTTCTAAAAAAATGTTTATTGGCGTATATTTGCTTTACAATACTGTATTAGATTCTGCCGTACAGCAAAGGGAATCAGCTGTATGTATTCCTATATCTCCTCCGTTTTGGATTACCTGCCTATTCAGGTTACCACAGACCACTGAAGAGCGTTCCCTGTGATAAATAGTAGGTTCTCCTTAGTTATCTGTCCTGTCCATAGTAACGATAGTAAATATACTTCAGCCCTGATCTCCCAATTTACTCCACCCCTCCTTTCCCCCTTGGTGTCCAAAAGGAAACCACTTGTTTAAATGCACTGAATTGTGCCAGTCTGTACAATATGGGAACCCTCACTCACATGCAGCCATGGAACACTTGAAATAGGCAATCCAGTTATGTGCTATGAGGGGTGTAAAGTACACACCACCTCTTGAAGACTTCATACCAAAAAAATGCAAGGTAGCTCATGAATAATTTTGCATATTGATTACATGCTAAGGTGGTAATATTCTGGATATTTATAAGTAAATGAAATGATTAATTATTAAAATTAATTTCATCCATTTATTTGTACTTTTTAAAATAGAACTACTGAGAAATTTAAAATTACATCGTGTTCTGGTGTTTCTGCTGGGCAGTGCTAACTGGCACTGAGTACAAGGTACAAGTAGATGTATCACGGAATCAGCAATTTATTTGAAAACCCCCTTCCCAGCAGCCCCCCCAACCCTAATTTCATCCTCATTACCCAAAGCTTTGTTTTTAGTCACCAGCTATTTCTCTCCCGTGTTCCATTTCTTATTGGAACTGAGACTTACAGCATAATCTTTAATCAAATGACTCCTAGGTTGATGTCTCTAACCCAGCATCTGTTGCAACCAGTGGTTCTCTAGCCAGGGCCACGGCACCACCCCCCAACAGGACAATGCTGTGATACCATTGTCATCTAGTGGACAGGCGTCAGAGACAGTTCGAGACATCCTGAAATACACAGGTCAGCCTCCACAGCAAAGAACCAGCCAACTCAAAATGTTAATTCCGCTGAGAAATCCTTATAAATATTTGTCAATCTGCTAACCGATATAACAAATGCTTATTGATAACCTATCATGTATCATTCACTGTGCTAAGAATTTTGAAGAAGATAAAGTGCAAAGTATAAAGTAGTATCTACAAAAATAAAATGGATATCCTGCATTTACCATATTTACAGAGATAAAACATTTGTTTGAAACAGAACAGGTAATCAATAATGTCATAATAGGATGATGTAATGAGACAGTGATAAGTGAAAATATGGATGACTTCTCACCTGTGTTCTTTTATGTTTGGGGTTAGAAAATTGAGAGCTAACCCTGACAACAGATACTGGCAACATCCGTTGGGTCACAGAAAAAGCAGGAGAGTTCCAGAAAAACATCTACTTCTGCTTTATTGACTACACCAAAGCCTTTGACTGTGTGTATAATGACAAACTTTGGAAAATTCTTCAAGAGATGGGAATACCAGACCACTTTACCTGCCTCCTGAGAAATCTATATGCAGGTCAAGAAGCAACAGTTAGAACCAGACATGGAACAGTGGACTGGTTCCAAATTGGGAAAGGAGTACGTTAAGGCTGTATATTGTCACCCTGCTTATTTAACTTATGTGCAGAGTACATCATGTGAAATGCTGGGCTGGATGAAACACAAGCTGGAATCAAGATTACTGAGAGAAATATCAGTAACCTCAGACATGCAGATGACACCACCCTTATGGCAGAAAGTGAAGAGGAACCAAAAAAGCCTCTTGTTGAAAGTGAAAGAGGAGAGTGAAAAAGAAGGCTTAAAACTCAACATTCAAAAAACTAAGATCATGGCATCTGGTCCCATCACTTCATGGCAAATAGATGGGGAAACAATGGAAACAGTGACACACTTTATTTTCTTGGGCTCCAAAATCACAGCAGATGGTGACTGCAGCCATGAAATTAAAAGATGCTTGTTCCTTGGGAAAAAAGCTATGACCAACCTAGACAGCATATTAAAAAGCAGAAATGTTACTTTGCTGACAAAGGTCCATCTATTCAAAGCTATGGTGTTTCCAGTAGTCATGTATGGATATGAGATTTGAATCATAAAGAAGGCTGAGCACTGAAGAATTGATGCTTTTGAACTGTGGTGTTGGATAAGACTCTTGAGAGTCCCTTGGACTGCAAGGAGATCCAACCAGCCCATCCTAAAGAACATCAGTCCTGAATACTCATTGGAAGGACTGATGCTGAAGCTGAAGCTCCAATACTTTGGCCACCTAATGTGAAGAACTGATTCATTGGAAAAGACCCTGATGCTGGGAAATGTTGAAGGCAGGAGGAGAAGGGGACAACAGAGGATGAGATAGTTGGATGGCATCACCAACTCGATGGACAAGCTCTGGGAGTTGGTGATGGACAGGGAAGCCTGGTGTGCTGCAGTCCATGGGGTCTCAAAGAGACAGACACAACTGAGCGACTGAACTGAACTGAACCTTGACAATCTCCCCTAACTTCTCTATTGCTTATTAAGATTCTTTAAAATTCCTCTCATTTAGTCAACAAAAATAATTTTTCTTTTTTTCTTTACCAACTGTGGGTAAGCAATTTTAGGGGCATATCAAAGCATTAAAAAGTATCAATATATAATTCAGCCATAAAAAAAGAATGAAATTGTGAAATTTTCAAAAATGTGGATAGACACAGAGACTGTCATACAGAATGAGGTAAGTCAGAAAAACAAAATATTATATGACATCACCTATATGTGGCATCTAGAAAATGATACAGATGCAGTTATTTGCAAGGCAGAGATAGAGACACAGATGTATAGAACAGACATATGGATACAAGGATGGACAGGAGGGGTGGGATGAACTGGGAGATTGGCGTTGACGTATATATACTGCTATGTATAAAACAGATAACTAATGAGAACCTACTGTATAGCCCAGGAAACTCTGCTTAAGGCTCTGTGGTGATCTGAATGGGAAGGAAATCCACAAAAAGAGGGAAAATATGTATACATATAACTGATTCATTTTGCTGTATAGAAACCTAAACTGTTGTGTGGAAACCAGCAACTGTTGCTGTTTAGTCGCAAAGGCATGTCCGACTCTTTTGCGACTCTATGAACTGTATCTTACCAGGTTCCTCTGTCCATGGGGCTTCCCAGGCAGAATACTGGGGTGGGTTGTCATTCCCTTCTCCAGGGGATCTTTTCGACCCAGGGATCGAACCCATGTCTCCTGGGTCTCATGCCTTGGCAGGCAGATTCTTTACCACTGAGCCGCCAGGGAAGCCCTGTAAAGCACCTATATGCCAATAAAAAGTAATTTAAAAGTACAAATATATAATATGTTCCCAATATGTAATCTAGCAGAAGAGGAACATGGGCTCTTGAAATCACACTGGTGGTACGGAAGAAGCATATTAACAATAGAGACAAATGTTATAGAAATTCTGAGGGAAATCGGATAAATTTTTTAAAAAAGATGGAAGCTGTGAGCAAGTTGCTTGTTACTCTAGCGTTCTTGTGCCTATATTACTAAAATAGATTCCTCTACTTCCTGCTTTAAACCCCTAGATGTCCTTTTAACTTTCTGAAAACATTTCTTTTATCCCTGTATTTCTCCTGCTCCAGTGTCTATTGGAGAAGGAAATGGCAACCCATTCCAGTATTCTTGCCTGGAAAATCCCATGGCAGAGGAGCCTGGCAGGCTGCATTCCATGGGGTCACAAAGAGTTGGACACAACTGAGCGACTAAACCACCAATTTCTATAATGACTGTTTCTAGCATCAATTATTAAATACTCCAACTCCTCTTCCCACCTTTGAAGGCATTTTACTGTTTGACCCAATCCTACCTGTATTTCTCACTATCCCCCAGAGTACTAACAGGTGGGCCCATTCATAAGCCCCATCTGCGTAATTTTACAGGGCTGTCCTTCTCTATGCCTTTGCTGATATCAATTCAAGCCATGTTTCTGGGTCCATCTCAATCTCCTTGAAGCCTTTCTTATCCCTCCAAGGCACATTCTTTCCCTTCTTTGAATTCCTTTGCTTTCTTAACAGGCACCATCCAACACCAAACATTCTTATTCTCTGGGAAGAAAGAACCCAAGTTGAAGTGGTCTTTTAACACCTGAATTCACCTAAAAAAGTCCTTGGAAGATAGTAAAGGGCTATGTGCTTCTCAAAGAAAGAATTGCTGATGCTGTGTTTTTGGAGAAATGGAACTATGATTCTTCTTTTTAAAAACAAAATTATGTAACTGATAGCTTTAAACAAGCAGATCAAATATCCCTTCCACGTAAATGTTACATTTCAAAGCAATTAACTTCAAGATTACACACATGTTCTAATTTTAAAACGTTTCTGATACTCCTTTCTGAGAATTTCGTTGAAAGCCTGTGGCACATTCTTTTAATATATTCAGAGCTCACAAATTTTAATTCTGTGAAGGTGAACTTGACTTTTTAAAACTGACATTTGGAACCACGTCAGGGGATTAAGATGGGTGAAGTTGGGTAAGTCTCCTAAATGGTTTTAAAAAGAGGTGCAAGTGGAATGAAGAGACTCACTTTTCCTATTGATTTTAAACTATTTTTGAAGGTAGTTTTAAACAAATGTCAAAGCTCTGATTCCTGGTGGGAAGAGCCCCATCCGACACAGCCAGGGCTCATGAACACATATTAATTGACTAAGGCAAGATTTCTATGGGAGCCTTCACCCACCTCATTTGCCACTTTGTGCTACTCTTCACTTCACTCCAACTGTCCTTTGCCGATAAAGCACACCGTCAGGCGAGAAAAATGTGTGATTTACAACACCCATGAAGCCTTGCTGATTCTAGGGCAGCCATGATAATTGACTGAATGGGTGGGAGGTGACCGCTGGTGAAGGTTTCTATGGAGAAGTTTTAGGACGAGTGAACTCTCGGTGAAGCTGAAAGATGGTAATCAAAACTTCAGAGGTAAAGGAGCACTGTTGCAAAAGTAAAGTGACCTTTGCTGGGGAGAACGAGACTAAAACCCTCTGCCTCTCTCCTTTCACCTTGTGTGTGTGTGTGTGTGTGTGTGTGTGTGTGTGTGTGTGTGTGTGTGTGCGTGTTGGAGGGTACAGCAAGAACACTCATCAAGATGGAGCGGATAGATTGACTACAACTGCAAGTACCACCATTCAGACCGTTAGCGCTGTGTATATTCGGTATCCCTATTCCAAGCTCCCATGACACTTGGCTGTAATAATAAACTGGATGTGAGGCATTGCATGGCTTCTTGATCCTTTTTGAGCCTTGCCCCATCCTATACTCTGGTACATGGGTCTCAAGCAGAGGGGAACAGGGGCTGTATTGTGTAAACATTTCTTATCACATGTTTCTTTTAATCCTCACACCAACTGTCTCGGGTAAAAAACAATCCTCCTCATTGCCACCAATGGGGAAAGTCATCTTGGAGAATTCAAGGATATTGTCAGGGTCAGATGTGTAGCAATTTTCTGAGTCGAACTGAAGACAGTCAGTGGCCAGCTTCCCAAGCCTTCTAGAAGATTCTAAATCCAAGTATGTGAGACTTCCTAAAAAAAAAAAAAATCTGCTGATGTACTCTTTGCAAGGTTATGTATTTCTGCTGAGTCCTCTTCCACTCTGACAAACTGCCAGGATTCAAAGCTTCTTTGAATCAGGGGCTCCTTTCCTGCTGTTGAACATCAGCAAACAGTCCCTAGGGATCCTTCCTTGTTTTCAAAGGTTTAAATGAGAGAGAACAACGCAGAGTCACATCTCAATATTCTGTAGCTTGTCTCTGCTTAGTCATGCCTCCAAACACCTTGTCTTGTGAGAGTCAACCTATAACCTATTTGCTGAGTGCATGAAAATAGACTTATTTTCCCCTTTACAATTGATAAAGTATTTTCACATGCAGCATCTAATTTCATTTTACCTTGGCAAAAAAGAGGGTGCCAAGGTCCAGACATTTCCACAGCAGTGGTAAATCAAGGTTACTTCTTTGAACTCATTATCACTTATCTCTGCAGTAAAGGGCAGACATGAAAGAGAAATGCCTTTAATAACGTACTCACAGTCAAGCAAGAAAGTCTAAGAATGCCGTTCTAAGCCACGGTTTCTTACCACACATCAGAGCACCTCGGGAGGCTTGTTAAATATTCTGGGCTCCCATCCTGGACCTGGTCATTTGAGTCTCTCAAGGTGAAGCCTGGTAATCTGCCTTGTTTCATAAAACTGTCCCAGGAATCCTTCATATACTATATTTATCAGGATTAACATGGAGGCTGCTATATAAAACAATGTCTGAAAATCTTCCCATGGCTATTTTCTATGATCTGCTGCATTCAGCTCACTGAGACCCAGGTGAATATTCTACCAGACCCCCTAAAAGAGTTAACTAAAATAAAAGAATTGATTTTTAGGCCCCATAGAGTGTAACTACCTTTCTGAAGCTGCTGTAATCTCTGATTAGTTTAGTTGTAGCCTAAGAACTAACACTGATATGGATTGGGGGTTACTTTTAATTAGAATATTTTCCCTCTGTTTTCCAGAATTAGCACAACTAGATTGCTTTGGAAAAGAGAAACATTTGGATTTTGAAGGAAAAGGGAGACATCTTTAGTCACTGGGACATTGATACACACTCCATATTTACATTCAATTTCATCAGTGATATAAAATGAACCACATTTAGCTCTGTGACTCCTGGAGAGTTAAGGCAGGTAAATCTGGTCACCCAGCTGGACAACAGGCAAAGTAGTGTAAGACAAAAGGAAAAGTTTTCAAATGGCGTATTCTACTAAGAGATACTTTGATTGTTGAGAAGCATAGTTTTGACCCTATTGGTGAACCACAATCACAACATAACTTCTGTTATCCAGGAGGGAACCTTAAAAACTATAAAAACAGACTCTAATACTCAAAACAAAGAAAAAGGCATGCACACCCATCAGTTCTATCAAGACGAGAGAGTCTCAGGGACTTCCCTGACAGTCCAGTGGTTAGGATTTGGTGCTTTCACCGCCAAGGGTGCAGGTTCAATTTCTGCTTGCGGGAATTAAGATCTTGCAAGACTTGTGGCATGGCCAAAATTTTAAAAGACCAGAGATTCTTAACTTTTGCCCTCCTGACATTAAGGGCTGGAATATTCTTTGCTGTGAAGAGCTGCTGCATCGTCAAATGTTTAGCAGCATCTCTGACTTCTACCCACTAGATGCCAGTAGGACCTCTTTCCCAGTGGGGAACCAAATAAATTGTCTCCAGACATTGTCAGTGTTCCCAGAGAAGTATGTTCACTCCTAATCCAGAACAACTTCCCAGGTGGTACAGTGACAAGGAATCCACCTGCCATTGCAGGAGATGTAGGAGACAAGGGTTGGATCCCTGGATCAGGAAGATCCCCTGGAGAAGAGATGCTTGTAACTATAATTTCTTTTCACTACTGTTTAATATTCTACTATAAGAGTGTATCACACTGATTTATTCATTCGACCTTAGATTTTGATGTTTTCTAGTGTTACACATTACAGATAAAGCTTCTATGACTATTTTTATGTGTCCCTGAATTAAGTATTCACAAATATTTCTTACTTCTCACATATAAAGATGAAAAGGCTGGATTTTAGGGGATGCTTGCAGTTTCTCATGCTCAGCTGTGTCCTACTCTTTGCAGTCCCATGGACTGTAGCCCACCAGGCTCCTCTCTCCAGGCAAGAACGCTGGAGAGGGTTGCCATTTCCTACTCTAGGGGATCTTCCTGACCCAGGGAACCAACTTATGTCTCCTGCATTGCAGGCAGATTCTTTACCCTAGTGCTACCTAAAGGATATATTAATATGCTTTCAAATGTCTGTGTGTCTGTGTGTGTTAGTCACTCAGTCATGTCCAACTCTTTGTGACCCCATGGACTGTAACCTGCTAGGCTCCTCTATCCACGGCATTCTCCAGGCAAGAACACCAGAATGGGTTGTCATTCCCTTCTCCAGGGAACTTCCCAACCCAGGGAAGAAACCCGGGTCTCCTGCATTGCAGGCAGATTCTTTACAATCTGAGCCACCAGGGAAAATGTCCAGATAATGCCAAATTGTTTCCCAGATTGTTTGTACCATTAACTCCTGCCAACTCACCAACCTCACCAACACTTGGCATTGATCAGGCCTTAGAATATTTACCAATCTGATAGTAGGAAAATGTAGTTGATTGTGGCTTAGTTGTTGTTTTTAATCTTTTGGCTGCCCCACATGGCATATGGGATCCTAGTTCCCCAATCAGGGATCAAACTCCTGCCCCCTGCCTTGGCAGCATAGACTCCTAACCACTGAACCACCAGGGAAGTCCCCATTGTGGTTTTATTTACATTTTCATGATTACTAAAAAACTTGCAATCTTTTCAGATTGTAATTGAATATTTATGTTTCCCTTTTGGTCAAAATTTTGAGTCCATCTTACACTTCCTTATCTGTTGCTTTCTTATTGATTCATGTTAACATTTTTATGTATTCCAGATAAGTCTTTCTTCAGTTATAGATAGGTTTATGTGTGTGTACCAGCTAGTGATTTGTCTTTGTCTCTGTAGAGTTTTTTTGTGAACAAGAGTTGTGCATTCTAATGTAGTCAAATTCACCCCCTGCCAGACGCTTGAAGGCAAAAAGAGACAAGGACAGCAGAGGATAAGATGGTTAGATAGCATCACTGACTCAATGGACGTGGATTTGAGCAAATTCCGGGAGATAGTGAAGAACAGGGAAGCCTCATGCTGTGGTCCATGCTCCAGCTCCAGCTGGATTTCCTCTAGTTAGCTATCCGGCTTCTGCTATGGTTTCACGGAATCAAAGCTGAATGTACATGAGCAGGAATATTCCAACCTCTTGTGTCTCTGGTCCCAGTACATCTGAACACTGGAAGGCCACATCACATAAATGCACACACATACAAAAATGCATGCACACATGTGTATACACACTTTGTAATATATGTTTTTGAGATCATAAAGACCTAGGTACACATTTCAGGAAGCAGTAAAGGGAACACCATAGCCCTGCCACATGGTGTCTTTCTCCTAAAGCCTGTTCCCAGCTGGGATAACACACCCTCCCCTCCACTCCCCTCCTCTGGGTCTGCCTGCGTGACCACCTGGAGGCCTGGCACTCACCTGGACAGCTAGGTTGGTGGGAAAGCGGTCAACATTAATTAATCCAGCTACTGGATGAATTAATCCAGTCTTATATTTGTTCACATGAAGTCTCCTACACCCGGCAACTGGGAACGTGTCTGTAAGACAACCCCTAGTTAAATTAAGTGACAGGGGTGACGAAAGCCTGACCTATCCACCTATGCCAAAGTAGTGAGGATGGACCCGGCCGTGGGGGTGACCCTGCTGCTCTGGACTGGACTGACGCTGACGATGCAGAGTCTAGCTCCGCCTTTGCCAGAACTCCTGTCTCCACCTCCTTCCGCCATCTTCCTGACCTCCAGTCCTCAGCGTTTCCGGTGGTTTCCTGCCGCCGCCATCTTTGCGGCCAACGGCTCAGAAGTTAAAGCATCCGCCTGGAATGCGGGAGACCTAGGTTCGATCCCTGGGTCCAGAAGATCCCCTGGAGAAGGAAATGGCAACCCACTCCAGTATTCCTGCCTGGAGAAGCCCATGGACGGAGGAGCCTGGTGGGCTGCAGTCCATGGAGTCTCAAAAGAGTCAGACACGACTGAGTGACTTCACTTCACTTCTTCACTTCACTTCTTCTCCTCACCAACCTCATCTAATTTGCCTAATTCCGCCTGCCCTTAGCTTGGGTGCCGCACTCCTTCCCGGAAGTCTTTCCTGATGTCCGGCATCAGGCCTCCACTCTGTTTTCATGTGTCATGCATCACTCTCTTCCTTCCCTTCACATTGCTTGTGTCTCTGTGACCCTCTCTAGATAGAAAACTCCTCAGAGGGAGGAAGTAAGTCCGGGTTGTTCACTTGTACATCTTCAGTATCTAGCAGAGTGCAGAGCACGTGGGCACAATCCCATAGTGTATGTTGAAGGAATGAGCAAATGAACGCCATGATGTTCTTTTCCAGTGAGGAGCAGACTGGGCTCAAACCTTTGGGAAACACCGGCAAGTGGCCTCTCAGAACCCAGAAGAGAAAACAACAGGCTTCTTTCTGTGTGATCGATGTCACGTGCAGACTTCTCCCCATAAAAGCTCCTCCACATCTGTGATTAATCAGTCCAGAGAGAAGTCTTCTGTTTTCTTAACTGAAAAACTGTTAAAATTGTTTGCTGCCATGAGAAGGCTAAATTAGATCATGCTCTGGAGTGCCACAGATGGCTTACAGGTGCCGCGTTGGACCCTTCAGCTCAGTGCAAGAAGGCCTGGGATAGCTGGACCCCTGCCCAAAGCCCCTGGCCACGCACAGCCTCATCCACTCAGCCCACAGCCTCATCCACTCATCCCCATGTGTCACGCAGACATTGGCATGGGACGTCTATAGTGAATTTGAACAAGTTTATAAGCACTGATGGCTAATAGGCTGGCAGAGTGGCCTGTGCTACTAATGATTATTTTTAGCCATTATTAGTTCTTATGTAGATGTGTCCTTAGATGAGAAGTGGAAGGAAGCATCCTATTTTCAGGCTTTGGAGAACTTAGCAGCAGTTCTATCCTCCTGGAGACTGGGGTTTCTCCAACTTGAAGAAAAGATAAAAAAAAGAAAATGGAAATGCCTGTAATTATGAGCAGCAGCAGTAGTAAAAGTAGTATCTGTACTATTAGTAGGACTAGTAAGTTGTGGCAGTTGTCCTGGTAGCAGTAGTAGTAATCCTATTTCCAAAGCAAAAATTGTAGATGGAATGAAATGTCTAATCTTAAATTTTTCATGCGTGGGTTCCCAACAGCTCCGAGGTCAATAGATACAAACAAGGAATTTCCTTAAAGTCTTGTGCCTTATCTTTTTAAAAATCCATGTAAATTTACTGACTACTCCATAATATGTGAGTGACATCTCTTTCTCATTCCCCTGCAAAATAGTAAAAGCTGTGAGTTATAAATATGTTCCTGGAACATGGGCCAAGTTCATCCTGAGGCTTCAAGAAGTGTTACCCCACTGCTTCACTTCTAAGCACCCTGGGGTTGGGGGAGCTGTGTATTCTTGTGTAGTTTTATTTCTCTCTGTGTGTATGTGTGTGTGTGTGTCTGTGTCTGTGTGCGTGTTAGTTGCTCAGTCATGTCTGACTCTTTGCAACCCCATGGACTTTAGCCCACCAGGCTCCTCTGTCCATGGAATTCTTCAGGCAAGAATACTGGAGTGGGTTGCCATTCCCTTCTCCAGCAGATCTTTCCAATCCAGGGATCGAACCTGCATCTTCTGCATTACAGGCAGATTCTTTACCATCTGAGCCTCCAGGGAAGCCCTTTTATTTCTCTACATGGTATGAAATAAAAGACAAGCCACAGAAATTCCATGTTAGTAGGGAAAATAGTCCATGGGACGAAAACACCCAACTAAGAGACAAACAGAAAGCCAGAATGAATCTGTCATTCATTTATTTTTTTAAGGAACAGGAGGAGGAACTTTCCCTAAGCTGGGATGACAGCACTGGGGGCATGCAGCTGCACCTCCCAAGTATCTCGCCATAATTCCCAAAGAGCTGGAAACCTTGTCCTGACAGCCTTGCAGCCTGTCAGAGGCCCATCGTTGTTTATCATACTCATGTTCAGTTACGCTTGGCATGTGCTCTAGGTCTGGAAACTCTGCCAGATACCATCTCTGACTGCAACTTGGCTGCCTCTGACTTAGTGGGTTTGATTAGCATTTGATTGGTATTTTATCATCAGTTCAAGAGTGGACATCATTTGGGCCTTCTTAGATAAGTTGAAGAGAGTGTTTTCATGAAACTGGAGTAGCCCTCCAGGCACCATGTTCAGAGGGAGAGCTCTGGGAAGGATGCTAATTTATTTTTGGCACTAGATCTGACTTTCTTCACTGGTGAATATAATAATCAGGCCAAATCCTAACTTTATGATAGCTGCCCTGAATCTGTATTGACTCAGTTTTCCTAATGCCTTCCTCCAAATATGTGCAAGGTCCCATCCAAAGTCCTGGAAAATATGCTCAGTCCATCTCCTTTTATTGTTTCTAGAGAACTATCCTTATTTGGACAAATAGTTCAGACTGTCTTCCATAAAATCAGAGAATGGGATCATATAATCTCTAAGGTGTCTTTCAGTTTGTTTGCTTTGGGATTTTGAAATTTTCCATTAAATTGTCTGAGAGGCGGAGATGCTTCCCAGCTCTATGTGGGCAAAGCAATCCTTAAAATATTTTATGAGCTGAAGATCACAGTGAACTAGAAGAATGTCATAAGTCAATATCCAAACTAGACAGGACTGAAATGTCCACCCACTTCCTATCAGTAAAGAACCAAACAAAAATGCCTTGAGGATTGATTCAGACTGAAAGCAAGTATGCCTGAAGCAAAGGATGAATGATAAAAAAAAAAAAAAAAAGAAAGAAACACAAAAACAGAGCAGGGGAGGAAATTTTTGGAGGCAATGGATAAGTTTATGGCATTGATTATAATGATGGTTTTGAGGGCACACTTACCTCCAGACCCATCGAATTGTATTCATCAAATATCTACAACTTTTTATATATTGATCTTACCTCAATAAAGTAGATTAAAATAATTTAAAGTTTCCACCAGCTCATTAAGTGGGACCTCAGGGACTTGTGCCAAAAAATATAAAAATGTTCATGTCTCCTGGAGCCTGACAGGCATGGATGAACCTGCTCAGTTTGTAGCGTTCATTTCTCAGCAACATTAACCGTGTATTTTGAATGGGCGAGATTGACTCGGAAATTTCACCAGTGATCAGACATTTAAAACTTGAAGGCTTGTTTCAAAAGCACAGCTTTGAAATAATTTGGTAGCCTCTGAAGAATATGACTGCAAGGAGATCAAACCAGTCAATCCCAAAGGAAATCAGTCCTGAATATTCATTGGAAGGACTAGTGCTGAAGCTGAAACTCCAGTCCTTTGGATGCAAAGAACTGACTCATTGGATAAGACCCTGATGCTGGGAAAGATTGAAGGAAGAGAGAGAAAGGGGACTTAAAAGGATGAGATGGTTGAATGGCATCACCAACCCAAAGGACATGACTTTGAGCAAGCTCTGGGAGTTGGTGATGGACAGAGAAACCTGGTGTGCTGCAGTCCATGGGGTCGCAAAGTCGGACACGACTGAATGACTTACCTGACTAACTGAAGAATATGTCAGGAGGTCCAGTATGCTGGTGCTACTAGGTGGGTGTGGAAGCTAGTCCCCCGTAGCTTTGTTTGATGAGAAATGCAGAGTCCCCCTGGGGAAGATAATCCCATAGTCTACTCCTGCTTAAGAGGAGCAGATACATGTACCCCATCTTCCCTATCCATTCATCTGTTGATGGACACCTAGGTTGCTTCCATGACCTGACTATTATAAATAGTGAACATTGGGGTACATGTGCCTGTTTGAATTATGGTCTTCTCAGGGTGTTGTACTCAGAATGTGAGAACCGAAAGGCACCACAGAGCCCACCTCAGTCAGTCCCTCATCTGAAAAATGAAGAACATCAAGACCCAACATGACCAAGTATCTGGTCCAGCCCCTTAGCTAAGGAATGAAAGAGCCAGGTATAGAAACCTGGTATTTGGAAGTCAGAAAGGGCCCCCCTTCCAAACTTGGCTGGATCTCTCTCTAGTGATACTTCCCTCACTAACGTCAATCCCCAATCTCCCCCCAGCTTCAGGTTCTTCATATTCAAAACAGGAGTGGTCCCCCTGCTTCTAAGAGCTCCTGCTCAGAGTGCATTCGAGTACATCCTTGCTCGGTCCCTTCTATGTTGAGAAGGCACTTGCTCTTTTCTCGCCCTCCGCTTCTCTTATCTTTTGTGTTTAATCGAAGCGCCAAGAGGTCAGTGGTTTCCTTTTCTCACACGTGCTCTTGTTGCAGTCCGGTGTTGCATAACCTACTAGCTGAGGCTGCAGGTCCCCTGGGAGCCGCGGCGATGCGACGAGACGCGCGGGCGGGCGTCCGGCCAGCAGAGGGCAGCAGAGCTCGGGCCGGGCTCCCCCGCAGCCTGGTCGGCGCCCCGCGAGCCGCGCCGTTTCCCTTGGGGGGAGGTCGACCGAGCGCTCCTTGCAGCGTGTTCTTTCCAGTGGAGCATTTTTTCCTGTCTTATTCCAGAGAGGACACTGTGTTTTGGCAATTCTTGTTTAAATCTCTGCTTTCTTTGGTTTGGTTTTGTTTGCGGGGTGATCACTGAGATTTATTAGACGTCTTCCTTGTACACCAGGCACCTAGTAGTCATTTTTACAGTTATTCCCGATTTAGAAAGGATAACTGTTAATCGGATGAGTTGAGTAACGGGTAAGAAGCGAAGGCTTTTTCTAAACCAAGGATGGGGCTGGGATGAAGAAGGGGGAGGTATTTTATGTGTCACTGAGTCTGCCTCCCTTCTGTCCAAACACATTGGACATTTATGAAGTGCCCTATGTGAGCTTTTATAAATGCAGGGGAACAGGAAACAGGAACAGGAAAAGTGTTTTTCTTAATTTTATATGATTTCCCCCCCCCCCCCACCCCCCCACCCCCGCTCTGAGCAACTGATCTGGGAGGAGGTAGGGCTTGTTAGGAACCAGAATCTCATGTCACACCCCAAAACTACCGGATCAGAACCGACAGGTTTGCAAACTCCCTGGGGTGAATTTCGTGCACTTTCCAATGTGAGAAACAAGGCCCTGGAGGGCAGCCAGTCGCTGCCTTCAAATATTTGGAGGGCCAATATTTGAAAGAGAGAGCATATTTGTTTTGCTTTGCTCTAAAAGGCAGGTTTAGGTTTAATTAACGTAAGCCACAGGAGAAGGAGTTTTCCAAATCCTTAAGGAGCAAGGAATTGGGAGTTGGATTTTGTCCCAACCTTTCTAGTAGTCTCTCAGCTGAATTGACATCGGAGGAGACTCGCTAAACCACTTCTCTCTGATTCTCATTATCTATAAGCTGGGGATGTTGATATGTAAACAACTATAGCTGTTTTTTCTATAAATGAGGTAATGGCATTTGAAAATGATGTGTATATCTGAAAATTGTATTTTGTATATTGAAAATGCTATAAAATGTCCATTGTAACTTGTCACCATTTGCAGCACCCAGGATGGGAAGTGTATTTCCCTGTGGGGGACAGAAGACTCGGCAAGAATTAATGGACAGTAGGAAAGGATTCAGGGAAGTCTGTTTGGGGCTCTTAAGAAATTCCACGGGGGGACAGGGGTGATGAAGAGCTGGAAGGTGGAGCCAATGGCAAAATTAGAACTAAGCCAGAAGTTGACTCGTTGCATTTTTACTGTGTCGTGAGGAAGACAGCCCCACCCGCCCAGTCCCACATCCTTCAAACTCCTGGCTCTAGAAACCCAACATCGGTGGCATCGGGTTGGTTAGGAGCCTTCTGAGTCACCTAGACCCTTGGGGGTACCAAGAGGACAGAGGAAAGAAGTCTGTTTACTGTTTCTTAATGCCTCTGCAATTCAATTCAATTAAGAGCAAGTGGAAGCAATGCCAAGAAGAGCCATCACAGAGCTGGGTTGTGACTGCTGGAGCCCAAAACAGCACTTGTCTCGTCAGCACCGTGTTATTAAGCAGAAGGGAAACGGTGGCCTCTTCTGGGAGGCCTGAGGCCCTCGGAGCTGTGGGTCCTCTACTCACAGGGTGAGAGTGAGGAGAACCAGCGTGGGAAGCTCGCTGGGACCCGGCACATGGCATTCCTCCAGAAATGCTCATGTCCAGGACATATTGACACTGATGATGCTACGTATGAAATAGATAACCAGGGAGAGCAAATAGATAACTAGGGAGAAATGCTGTAGAGCACAGGGAACTCCACTCAGTGCTCTTGACCTAAATGTGAAGGAAACTAAGAGAGAGAGGATGCATGTATTAGTGTGACTGCCCAACTTTGTTGCACCGTAGAAACTAATACAACATTGTAAAGCAACTGTAGTTCAATATTTTAAAAAAAGAAAAAGAAATGCTCATGGACGAATGGCTGACAAGCAGGAAAGTCAGCCAGCAGCTCTTTTCAGCCTTCACCCCACCCTCCCATCTACATATTCCACAGAACACTCCAAACAGGGCAAAGCTCCCACCAGCGCAGTTCTGATT
Organism: Budorcas taxicolor; assembly: GCF_023091745.1. Classification (NCBI taxonomy): domain Eukaryota; kingdom Metazoa; phylum Chordata; class Mammalia; order Artiodactyla; family Bovidae; genus Budorcas; species Budorcas taxicolor. The sequence goes on from NC_068921.1 coordinate 74,482,470, forward strand.
CAGCCCTTCAGTCTTGAGTGGCACCTCTAAACCCTGGGATATTAAGGAAAGGACACACTATACAGAAATTCATCCCGCCACACCAAAGCAGGCTCTGCCTCAGAGATCGCTTGTGAGCCAGACAGGTTGTTTTCTCATTGTTGTTCTGGTCACCTGTTACTGTGATCAAGCTGAACACCACCATCATGCCATGCTGGAGGCCTGTTTGGTTTTTAAACCATCTAGTCTTTCCCGGGGTGGAGGGCTGGAGTGGCAGAGGAGCTGTGAACTGTTAACGGTGGTCAGTGAGGCTGGAGTAGGTGCTTGAACCCTCTCTGGTTATGTGGTCCTGGGCCAAACTGTGTGGCCATCTATTTCCAGGCCTGTTTTTCCCCTTGGACAATCTGTTCCAAAGTCAGAGCAACTCTTCCCTCCTCCCTTCCCTTCCTCTCCACCCTCACTAACTTGAATCCTTGCAATGTCCGTGAATCTCTCCAGATGCTCTGGTTTCCAGAAGCAAGCAACCTCCGGTGCATTCAGCTCAACACCGTCTGCTGGTCACCACTTTGTGCCCTAAATAGGCAAGTAAATGAGCCAATGGCACCTCAGTGTGCACCAAATTCTGTCCATATATTTAAGTGTATTTTTGTCCTTTTTGTGGCATTCTACCTGAAAAAACAGATGCTTGTCTCTTTTCACGTTGTTGACAGTTTCATGGAGTTGTATTTTTTATTCCTCTTCTCAGATTGTCTGAATCTTTTTTTTAAAACCTGGTGTGATAAACAATGTGCGATTTGAAATCAGCCTTGTCTGGATCTTAGTTCCAGGCTAGCCCCTAATGAACCAGCTGAGCCCTGGGACTTCCCTCACCCTGGGAGCCTCAGTTTCCCCATCAGCGAACAGAGACCCTGCTAAGCTCAGAGGATTTCCATAAGGATGCACATGAAAGAGCTCTGAGAAGTGTCATGGAAATGTCTCTCTGTCTCTTTTCATATTTTTGTTATTGTTGTTGTTTAACTCCTCTCCTGTTTTATTCCCATTTGCTTTCTCTAATGTTCTCTTTCCTCGCCTCGAAACTGGCATTTTAAAAACTGTTGCTGTTAAAATGAGTACTTGCCTTTTAAAAATCTTCAAGTTGCTAAGCAGCCTCTACCTCCTCCCCCCTCCCACCCTTTTATGCAGCCTGGTTGCCATAGTATCATCTGAGCATGGTAACAAGAAGCAAAGAGCAATCATTTTTCACTAAATAGGGCTGGGCAGACAGACAAACACGCTGCAGTGTTTCCTTACAACCTGTCTCAGAGAAGGGTGGAGGGATGCACTTCCCAGTACACAGCTCGGTTTCTGTAATCAGTTCCCACCTGCATTTGCCTATAGCTGTTCTGCACACCTGTAGCTCTGGGGATGTCAGACCACCCCTGGCACAACACCTCTTACAAAAGCTTTCGAAGGGCTCTTGCTATTACTCCCTTATTTGTAGCTATTTAGGGCTAAATGCAGACTCAGATCTTTCTGAGAGAGTTGCTAAATATAGAGCACTGAGCACGGATGGCCATTGTGACTAAAGGTACCGGTGCTGTAACAGGGTTGGAGAAGATAATAAATAAATGTCATCCACGTGACATCATAGAGCATTCTTCAAAAATGGAAAAGTTTAAGAGGGAGAGGAAAATAAAAAACCAACGTGACATCTGACAAGCATGTGAGAAATATAAATCCCAGACTCCAGCCCTTCAGCTCAAAGCTCACGAGGTCAGGCACTTGCACACGTGTGTGCTAAGTCACCTCAGTCATGTTTCTTTGTGGACCCCGTGGACTGAAGCCCCCCAGGCTCCTCTGTCCATGGGATTCTCTAGGCAAGAATACTGGAGTGGGTTGCTGGGCCCTCCTCCAGGGATCTTCCTGACCCAGGGATCGAACCCACATCTCTTACGTCTCCTGCACTGAGAGGTGAGGTCTTTACCACTAGCGCCACCTGGGAAGCCCAGGCATTTGCTTACCAATAATATAAACTGAAACACCTCCAGAAGCGACTGTTCCCCTTTGATCCTGGATGGCTATATTTTCATAGCCAGATGTAGAGGAACAGCCCGATGGGTTTTTAGGACATTGAGGATGCCTCTAGTGCCTGGCTTCCCCTTCCTCCAAAGTGTCCTTCTGCCACTTCATGACCCATCCTCCAGCTCCAGGACCCACACAGTCCAGCACCTGAGAGGTTAAGGCTGGTCCACAGGTCTCCAGGACCCAGCACTAAGGTGAGCGTCTGGGCCAATGTGTCCTTGTCCCTGTCCTACTTGTTATCTGTGGTGTAAATCAGCTCTTAAAGCTGCCCTCCGGTACGCTAGTCCTTTCCGTTAATATCATTAAGCCAGTGTTTTCTCCAGGAAGCAAAGTTTACTTCTCCAGATTAAGCCATCAGGAAAGTGTGCCGCCCTCTAGGAAAGACAAGCCTGCTCCCCCAGCTTTCTGGGGGAAGACATTGCCTTTGAACTTGGGGCCCTGGGTTGAGATGAGCGAGCGCTGCCACCTGTAGTCTCACGCTCAGCTGCCTGATGACAATGCCACACTCCGCCGCTATGGCCCAGCCATGCCGTGTGTGTTCATCGCCTGAACTGATCCCTGCATTGTAAACACTCAGCGCGAAAGAGGGCTTTTCAGGCAAAGGCCGGCTTGTCCCAGATTCATTCAAACATATCAACTTCCCCCTCAAAGTGGAAGGAAACTTCACTGGTCTTCCAGAGCCTTCTTATTCTGCCTTTGATAGTTTCCTCTCTTTAAGAATGTCTCATCTGGCAATGGCACCCCACTCCAGTAAAATTGCCTGGAAATCCCATGGACGGAGGAGCCTGGTAGGCTGCAGTCCATGGGGTCACTTAAGAGTCGGACACAACTGAGCGACTTCACTTTCACTTTTCACTTTCATGCATTGGAGAAGGAAATGGCAACCCACTCCAGTGTTCTTGCCTGGAGAATCCCAGGGACAGGGGAACCTGCTGGGCTGCCGTCTAAGGGGTCACACAGAGTCCAACACGACTGAAGTGACTTAGCAGCAGGAGCATCTCTTTAAGAATTTTCCACAATTTGTCATGATCCACACAGTCAAAGCCTTTGCCGAGAATAGATAAAAAGAATACCTCAAGGTTGAAAGAATTCCATCAGACACTTTCCCAAGGCATACATCCTGAGATAACTTCAGCACAAGATTAGCCAGGAAGAACAAGTTCCCGACAACATCTCTGGGTGAGATATAACTCTTGCCGTATAATCAGGGGGACGGGTCTTGAGAAACAGTTTCCCAGGCAAGATTTGTTACAATTATATTTATTACCATAGAGCTTAAGAAAAGCATTTCCATGCATAAGACCTTCTGCTGTGTGATCATTAGTTCAGGACCTAAACAAAGGTAAGATACATCTCAGGTAAGATACATTGTTGCACAAGGCTCAAGGAAAGAATGACCTAGAATGTTCACCTCCTCCTTAAAGGGCCTTGGACTGCCTGCCTAAATTTTAACTCTTCCCATTTTCCCAGAAGAGCTCCTTCTTTCTCTCTGCAAACTTCTACATAGTCCCTAACACGGTACCCAGAAGGTCTTTGCTCAGAGGTTCACAGGGTTGTGGCTGTTTTGCCAGCCAGATCATCTTTGATTAAGTTCCAATGGTATGCTGAGAAATAGTTTAAAACTGGCTCTCTGGGAAGAAAAAGAAAAGGCCCTGATGGGTGACTTTTGCCAACTACGATGGTATAAATACTTCTCCCCTGATCAGGTTCAAGCTGCTAATGGGAAGTTGCTGAATGCTGAGCTGGGAGGAGACGTCTGTGCATGATTGTTCCTTGTGAGCTGGTACACACGAGCTGGCTCCAGCATGTCCTTGACGTATTCCCTCTCCAGGGGAATATGACCATGGATCTTTCTCATGTCACTTTCTGCATCTTGTTTCCAAATAACATCTAATTCTGTCAGACAGACCAATCCTTTAAGCCAGTGATTTCTAAATCGTTTTTTGGCCAAAGGTCTTCCTGTTTTTATAAATAAATGAAGAACATAAAAGCAATGCTAGCCTGACTGAGGGACTAGGGAAGGTTCTAGGCCCCACACCATCCTATAGCTAGGATTGTTGTTGTTATTCAGTTGCTAAGTCATGATGAAAGTGAAAGAGGAGAGTGAAAAAGTTGGCTTAAAGCTCAACATTTGGAAAAATAAGATCATGGCATCTGGTCCCATCACCTCATGGGAAATAGATGGGGAAACAATGGAAACAGTGACAGACTTTTTTGAGGGGGGCTCCAGAATCACTGCAGATGGTGACTGCAGCCATGAAATTAAAAGACGCTTACTCCTTGGAAGGAAAGTTATGACCAACCTAGACAGCATATTAAAAAGCAGAGACATTACTTTGCCAACAAAGGTCCGTCTGGTCAAGGCTAATCTTTTTCCAGTGGTCATGTATGGATGTGAGAGTTGGACTATAAACAAAGCTGAGCACCAAAGAATTGATGCCTTTGAACTGTGGTGCTGGAGAAGAGTCTTGAGAGTCCCTTGGACTGCAAGGAGATCCAACCAGTTCATCCTAAAGGAGATCAGTCTTGAGTGTTCACTGGAAGGAATTAAGCTGAAACTCCAAAACTTTGGCCACCTGATTTGAAGAGCTGACTCAATGGCAAAGACCCTAATGGTGGGAAAGATTGAAGGCAAAAGGAGAAGAGGACAGCAGAGGTTGAAATGGTTAGATAGCATCACCAACTCAATGGACATAAGTTGGAGCAAACTGGGAGATAGTGAAGGACAGGGAGGCCTGGTATGCTACAGTTCACGGAGTCGCAAAGAGTCAGACACGACTTCAGTTCAGTTCAGTTGCTCGGTTGTGTCTCACTCTTTGTGACCCCATGGACTGCAGCACTCCAGGCCTCCCTGTCCATCACCAACTCCTGGAGTTTACCCAAACTCATGTCCATTGAGTTGGTGATGCCATCCAACCATCTCATCCTCTGTTGTCCCCTTCTCCTCCTGCCCTCAATCTTTCCCAGCATCAGGGTCTTTTCAAATGAGTCAGCCTTTTTAATGGTCCACCTCTCATATCCATACATGACTACTGGAAGAACCATAGCTTGGACTATATGGATTTTTGTCAGCAAAGTGGTGTCTCTGCTTTTTAAATCACTACTTACCATTTCTTCCCACTTTTTAGTGATTTTAAACAACCAGAGTTCTATGGAACATGTGACATAGGTCTTGATATGTTTTCTTGAACTCTTTGGAACAGACTGAAATGAGCAATACTTTTGGTTTACCTGAAACCATTTGTGAAACCCATTGCTTTTGGCTGGGAGGGGCTCTTGGGAGCTGTATCCATGAACACACGAATAATGACCTCGTGTGAGCTACAGGACAGACCTTAATGTGGGAGCCCTTGCTCTACCAGGACACCTCATGTAAATGTTTGTCTGAAGTTCCGAATGTTCTCTGGCTTCAGCCATCCACCAAAAACTAGGACCTATGAGTCACACCACTGAACCGGCTTGCAGGTTTTCAGTTCTGCTTTTTTCTCAGTCAATCCCTTTCTCTGTCTCTAATTCTCTCTCTCTCTGGGTTTTCTCATGGTATTATTTCATGTAATTTAGATAGCCTTCAAAGATTCTTTTATATGTTTTCCTTCCAGCAGAGTGCTTCCAATTTTATTCATCTGTTTTACAATGTAAATCATGGTTTAATGGGGATGCTCCATTCAATGTTAATGGAATCATGATTCCTTCTGATGAGCTCCTCTCATTCTGATGGGAGAAATAGGCTTGGAATTTCCTGAGATTTCAGCATTCAAGTTCTTAATAAAGAAATAAAATTTTGAAAGCAGGAAAGGAGCCTATGAAGACAGAAGAGAAATCACAGGGACGTTCTATCGACAAAACCTCCTTGTCTCTCTGAATATCACTGCATTGTGTAAGATTGAAAGGTCCCGCTGTTTCTAGTTCTGCCTGGTGATACTTTTAGATCTGAAAGCAATAGTAACTCTCAGACACATATATATTCAGGACCATATTCAGGCTAAGGGCTGATGGAGGTGGCCATTGCCCAGACCCCATGCTACATGGGACACACGAGTGCAGAAGCTTAAGGGGCTTTAGCTTTTAAGCTAATGGTGTGAAGTGCTAATAGTTAGATTTCAGACATCAAACTGGGTTAGCAAATAGGACTGGGGAATTTCTAAAATGACACATGTAGGTCATTGCTACTTGGCATCTGCATGCAAGACCTACCTCATAGGTCCACTGGGACAACATTCCCATCACAGCGAATTGCTAGACCTCTCCATTTAGACATTGTAACACACTTCATGCTAAGCAGGCCCCAAACAAAACTACTCAAATCCAGTGTTCAGTCTCTGCTCTGTATATCAACTAGTAAAGCCACTCCCAGGGTTATGAAAGTGTTAGTCGCTCTGTCGTGAGATGCCATGGATGGTCTCCTCTGTCCATGGAATTCTCTAGGCAAGAATACTGGAGTGGGTAGCCATTCCCCACTCCAAGGGATCTTCCTGACCCAGGGATCAAACTCAGGTCTCCTGCACTGCAGGCAGACTCTTCACCATCTGAGCCACCAGAGAAGCCCGATCCACAGGGTTACCTGATCACAAGCCAGGGTGTTCTCTCTGGCCTCTGTCTTCTCCCTGCTCTCCACTGAGTTGTCAGGTCCTGTCGACTTCATTTTCAAAGTCTCCCATTTCTGCCTTTTTCTTTCCAGTTGCAACCATTGCCCTAATTCAGGCCACCGCAACTTTGTTTCATCTAGAATAATATTTTATTCATACAACATTTTCAGTAACTATCAATTGAATGCCTGGGTTACTCTAGAATCTCCCTCCTAACTTGGCTGCCCCCAGTCAATTGCGCTGTCTGCTTCCCACTTACGCTGCATCCTCCAGGGTAAGTTCTTAGACAGAACGTGGTTGGTGTTGCTTCTGGAGACCATCACGTTGGACCTGCCATTCTACAGCTCCCTTCGTGCTCCCACACCATCTTCAGGCCATGCTTCCAAGCCCTTCCATGGCAGTCAGCTACTTCTACAGAAGCGCTGGTCCTCACTGCCCAGCATCAATTCCAGCCAGGCTCTGCCCTACAAAGTTCATGGGTCAGTTTGACGCCTTTCAGGGACTACTTCCTCACTTAGGCCTTCGTGGTTGGTGGTTAGTAGTTTAGTTGCTAAATCCTATCTGACCCTTACAACCTCTTGGACTGTAAGCCAGCCAGTCTCCTCTGTCCATGGACTTCTCCAGAGAAGAATACTGGAGTGGGTTGCCATACCCTCCTTCAGGAGATCTTCCTGATGCAAGGATCAAACCCACATCTCCTACAGTGCAGGCAGATTCTTTACCACTGAGCCACCGACCTAGACCTTATGTCAGATCATCTCTTTCTCCTTCTGCTGTTCTCCAAATCACATGGGCCATAATACGTGGAAACTTTATTTCCCAGAAGCCTTTCTGGAGGTTTCCCACATAGATTGTTCCAGAAAGAAAACCTTAGGCGAGATTCAAAGGTAGGAGAGAATTTGATCTCACGCCTTCTTGCAGCAGCAACGGGCACATTACGAAGCTTTCCTGGAAGACCAAGGTGAGACTTCCAGGACTGCTTCTGCACCTGTCACTGGCACCTGAATGCAGGCATCTGGGGTCATTGATGAGTGTTTCCTGAAATTCTTGCCTTTCCTCCCTCCCTGAATTCCAAAAGCACTTTTCATTATCTTTCATTCCTCTCCCAAAGGTTTTGTAAGCCTTTGCCACCCTGCATTTGACCTTTTCTTCTGGAAGTATCCAGGGTAGGTTTCTGTTTTCCTGATCAAAGTTTGACTCACACAAGTCAGATGACCAGGGTATTAAAATGAGCTCAAACCAAGCCTCAGTTGCAAGCTTGCTGATACACAAGCTTCTGTCCCAGGTATGGTTGCAGAGATCCACAGATTCCACTTCCGCTGCCATTCCTGAGTTGTATTCTGAATCCTCCGTAGGAAGTAAATGCTTGCAGTGGATCCCAGCCCACTAGGCTGACACGCCCTAAGTTTTGCTGGAAATAAATCAAGTTCGGAGATCTTAACCCTGGCCTTTTATCTATTCTTCCACTTGAGCTGGTGCTCCAAACTAGACAATCTGCCTGGCACTGAGGGACTGACATCATCCGACTTTGATATTCATTTCTGCCTGGAAACGTCCGCTCTCGTGCTTTACCCACTTTTGGGCTCCAGTGCATGTTGGTTACCGGTTGAATGTTCGCCTCATCTCTCAGGTGAGAAATCATGCCATCAAGTTTGCTTGCATGGCCTGGGTCTGTTTTGTCCTAATTTCTTTCCTTCTACTGCTAGTCTGTTCTTGAAGTCCCAGCATGTCCTTCAGGGAAGACAGTCATGGGCGTAGTCATAACAAGTCAATTGCTTAAAAGTATAACACTTGTCTATCCCTCTAATTGTGCTTCAAGTCTTGTTTTGCCCAACCTCAAGTTAGGGTAGAACTCACAAATGCAAACGGAAGTCACTTGGGTCATTAAAAAAAAACATCATATTATCTAACGTAGAAGCAGGGACCAGTTAGAACTACTCACGACAGCTCTTCATTACGCTGAAGTCACCTACCCTCTTTTCCCTACAGATGACATTATGACAGCTTGTTTTACCTTTTCTCTTCATATATACGATTTGCTGTTCTGAAGGATCTCTTATTCCATTTTCAGGTACGAAACATTCACATATACTCGGCTTTTGAATCAGCCTTCTGTAGTTGCTATGTGTTCCTGAAAGAGTTCTTTCTTTGCTCTGGCTCCGTCTCTGCTTTTCCTCTTCTGGAAAATTTTTGTAACCACATGTGTGCATTTAGTACTACAGACTCTTCTTTAAGAGGGAATTTATGGCAAACCAATCCATGTGCATTATGAGTGCCAACGTTACAAGTCCATGTAATCATATAATTTCAGATTTTGTTTCAGCCAGAAAACAGAGGCATCAATCTTTGCGAGGCCTGCACAATCCTCCTATCTACAGGCGAAAGGGAGTGTTTAGCCCAGGAAAGCATAGCAGTGGTTTTTTCACCTGCCTCCACTCTGAACGTCTGAGTGAGTGGAGAAATCATTTTTGCTAAAAGCCATCTAGATATGGACACGCCACCTATTCTTCTTGGAAATCTTGTAAAAGAGATTCCACCCACCCATCACTTTGTTCTGCAGGATGAGTCATGAGCACTGTAATGCCACAAAGGGAAGATTCTGACACGTTTACTCTTAGGCTTCCTGGCTGGGTAGATCAGCCTTTGAGATCCATCACGCTCCGGCCTCCTAATGGTGTTGTAGGCTTTTACCTCTGGACACAGAGGTGGAGAAGGGGCCGTGTTGCTCTTCGATGTCTGACTTCATTCTGGGGCTTTGGTGCTGCTCTCATGGCATCGAGTCTTGCTATATCCAGTTCCCAAAATCCAACTGCCTGCCTTCCAACGGGGTTTCCATGACAACTTCTGTTTGTGGTGCCGTTGACTCCAGTGCTCTCTTTCATCTCTCCTTTGTGGCACTGAGCTCTTCTTTCCCAAACATCCCTGGTTCCTCTTTCTCTTCTTATACTGTGCTTGACTTTGACCCCAGCCTCTCTGACTTCAGTTCACATATGGATGAGTTTGGCTCGACTCTCTCTGGTTTAGCCTAGAACAAAACTCCCATCATAGAGAACTGAGTCAGACCAAGAGTCTTCTGACTTGTAGAGGGTCATTAATTTCCTGCCCTGGAAAACAAGCATTAGATGAGAAAGGATTTAGGGAACATCAGTGCCCCCCGATCCAAAAGATATATACTTACAAGGTTATCTTTTGAAATAATTCCACAAGTTTAACCAAGTGAAAACTCATTTCAGATCATGCGTCTTTTTTTTTTTTCCTCAGATGCATTCCGCAGTATAGAATGTCTATCAGTCACCCACTCTGTAATATAAAGTGACTTTATCACTCAAAGGCAAATTGGTAATTCTGGGTAAAAGTAGAGATTGAGAAGGGTCATTTTTATTTTTGTTAATTTATTTTGTTAATTTATTTTTAATTGGAGGATAATTGTTTTACAGTGTTGTGTTGGGTTCTGTTGTACAACAATGTAAATCAGCCATAGGTCTACATAGATCCCCTCCTTCTTAAAGGACCCGTCCCACCCCTCTAAGTTGTCACAGAGCACTAGGGTGAGCTCCCTATGTTATACAGTAACTCCCCACTAACTCTCTGTTTTTCATAAGGTAACGTATATGTTTCAGTGCTACTGTCTCTGTTTGTCCCACAGAAGTGTCATTGTTAAATGTGGAATGCCGAGGGTCAAAAAGGAAGATGATTCTGTAAGGAGATGTTTCAAAAACAAAAGTATCCCAGAGCCTGAGCAAATGAGACAGCCCTTTGGATGAGCTGATGGCGCTGTTGATAAAGGGAGCTGGGGGCGAAATTATCACATAGTTTGCAGATTTCTTGAGCACATCAGTGGCAGCACCTGCGGCAGACCAGTGTGAAGCCTGTGCTCTTGGCCCTGGGCATGAGCCCATAGGTTGCTGATGCATGTGTGTGTGAGTTATTTCACCAGAAGCAATTGACATCCTCTTTCTACAGTGCTCTTGGAAGAATAGCAGACACACAAATGCAGATCCATCACGCTCTACCTAGAACTTGGGCTCTGTTCCTCATTCTCATCCCCCTTATTCCTCTCCACTTCAATCTCTTCTTTAAAAAGGGCTCATTAAGAATCAGGCTTCCCTGGTGGCTCAGATGGTTGTAAAGAATCTGTCTGCAATGCAGGAGACCCCGGTCAATCCCTGGGTTGGGAAGATTCCCTGGAGAAGGGAATGGCTACCCACTTCAGGAGAATTCCATGAACAGAGGAGCCTGGAGGGCTACAGTCCATGGAGTTGCAAAGAGCTGGACATGACTGAGGGACTAATACTGTCACTTCATTAAGAATCATTCCATGAAGTTCTATTGGTTGTCTTCCCGTCCAAATATATATAGTCAATGACAGATGTAGAAGGAGATATAGACACGTGGTCTACAAAGTCACAGTAGGATGAGTATGTCTTCTGAGACCTGTTTCATTTATTTATCTAATTATTGGCCGCACAGCTTGTGGGATCTTAGTTCCCAGACCAGGGGGTTTCTGAGATCTCTGAAACACCAAGCATTTCTATACACTGGAGAGACTAAAGGCTCTTGACTTGGAAAGTCTGCGTGTGGGTCCTTATCCTGCTTCTTATCCCACCAGAGGCCCTTGAAAAAGTTATTTAACCTCCTGAGTTTACCCAGAGAAGGATGAATAAAAATATCTGCCTCTTAGGATTATGAAAATTACGAGATAAAGTTTGTAATGTGTCTGACAAAGGGTTAAACCAAATTAAATTCCAACAAAAAGTATCATATGTGTCTGTGTGTATATATATATGTATATATGTTAGAAATATACTATGTATTAGAAATGAAGGGGCTTCCCAGATAGCGCTGGTTGTAAAGAATCTGCCAGCCAACACAGCAGGTAGATGAAGGAGACGCAGATTCCATCCCTGGGTCGAAAAGGTCCCCAGGAGGAAGGAATGGCAACCCACTCCAGTATTCTTACCTGGAGAGTGCCATGGACAGAGGGGCCTGGTGGGCTACAGTCCATGGGGGTCACAAAGAGTCGAACACGACTGGGCACACATACACACACGCAGACACACGCACATTAGAAATGAAAACATTTTTACTCTTCTAGAACTTTTTTCTAGAATGTTTTCTACCCATATTCATCCATCAAAATAATTATTGAATGACTAACCTGTGTCAGCCAGTGTAAAATTTGACATAACTTCTTTTTATGGATTGCAGCTGAGAATGTGACTGAGACTTATTTTGAACCCAAATCTTTGCAACAAAGTCAACTTTATTAGACTCAGGATAGCTATGCTCTTGTTGGGGGGGCGGGAGGGAGTTGGAATTCTATGCTTGTGTACCATATTTGAAAAGCCAGTCATGATTCATCTTACGTCCACATTCTTCTGAGAGCCCTCAACCCCATTCATTTCAATGCAATCAGTATTTATATGCTACTTCCTGGATGCGGAGGGCAGTGCTAGAAGCTGGGGGTAGTTAAGAATAAAGCACTGTTCTGTTTCAAGGAACAGTAAACATGGCTGAGAGCCAAGGCATAGGGCAAGTGTCTAATACAAGACAATAAAGTAAATGCAATCAGCCCTGATGGAGGAAATGTGGGGAGAGGGGTTCTTTCTGGCTGGAGAACCAATTAATGGATGAGATATCATTTGTACACAGCCTCAAAAAATGAACGGCAGCTGACCAGGAAAGATGGGAAGAAAGAGAGACCAACGTAAGCAAAGAAGGTTGAGCGTTTAAGGTGCATATTTAGGGAGACAATGAACTTGGCTGAAGTAATACCTCTGGAAGCATAGAATCACTAATTTTTATTGCTAGAAGGGACCTTGAGTCCCAAACCACTCATTTTAGTAACAGGTGTTAAAGGGAATTACGGCAGAGATGTTTAGTAGGTCATGTTGCATTAATTCATGGAGAATCCGGAGTGTCACTTAAAAAGTCATGCCTTCTACCACAGATAATGGATATTTCTGTAAGTTTCTGAGTAGTAGAGTTGCATATACTGTTTTTCCTGTTTTGGAGCCTTCTATGGCAGTGAAAGTGAAAGTGAAGTTGCTCAGTCGTGTCCGACTCTTTGCGACCCCATGAACTGCAGCCTATCAGGCTCCTCCAACCATGGAATTTTCCAGGCAAGAGTACTGGAGTGGGTTGCCATTTCCTTCTCTAAGCGATCTTCCTGACCCAGGGATCAAACCCAGGTCTTCTGCATTGCAGGCAGATATTTTACCATCTGAGCCACCTGGGAAGCCCCCTATGGCCGTGGTTCTGGATAAATATTTGGAGAGTTTGTAGACACATTGATTACTGGCTTACTTACACTCCCAAAGTTTCTGATTCAGCAGGTCTGGATAGGGCCCAATAATATGAATTTATAACAGGTTCCCAGGTGCTGCTGCTGCTGGTCTGGAGACATCAGTTTGAGAATCATTGTTCTAGTGTGTAACTTGTTCAGTTGCCAGATCGTGTCTGACTCTTTGCCACCCCATGAGCTGCAATACACCAGGCTTCCCTGTCTTTCACCATCTCCCTGAGTTTTCTCAAAGTCATGTCCACTGAGTCGGTGATGCTATTCAACCATTTCATCCTCTGTTACCCTCTGCTCCTCTTGCCCTCAATCTCTCTCAACATCAGGGTCTTTTCCAATGAACTGGCTCTTCACATCAAGTTTCCAAAGTATTGGAGCTTCAGCTTCAACATCAGTCCTTCCAGTGAATATTCAGGGTTGATTTCCTTTAGGATAGACTGGTTTCAGCTCCTCGCTCTCCTCTCCAAGTGACTCAAGAGTCTTCTCCAGCACCACAATCCAAAAGCATCAATACTTCTGAGCTCAGTCTTCTCTATGGTCCAACTCTCACATCTGTACATGACTACTGGAAGAACCACAGCTTTGATTATATTGTCGGTAAAGTGATAACTGTGTTAGTTGCTCAGTCGTGTCCTACCGTTTGCAACCCACGGACTGTAGCCCCCCAGGCTCCTCTGTCCATGGAATTCTCCAGGCAAGAATACTGGAGTGGGTTGCCGTTTCCTCCTCTCAACTCTGGATGCCCATTCAAATCATTCAAGGAGCATTTAAAAATGACTGAGGCCTGTGCCCTGCGGCGGACCCACTGACCGAGAAGAGGGGGCTACAGAAGAGCTGGAGGAGAGTTTTTAAGGCTCAGGTCAGCCCTTTCCACATTTTCTCCTGTGTATGAATCAGCAGGAATGTGCAATGTTTAGATGCAGATTCCTTTTGAGCAGATCATAGTTGAGGTTTGAGATGATGTATTCCTAATAAGCTCCCAGCAGATGTTCACGCCGCTGGTCAAGGGACCACACTTTGAATAGCAAGCTCTAGAAATAGTCAACATTCTTTCTTTCTTTCTTTTCCTTTTCACTTCTGCATTCAGTGGTTGATTCAGTCCCTCTTTTTCTGCTCCCAAAGCAACTTAATAACCTACCATTGCTTCCCTAGTGGCTCAGATGGTAAAGAATGTGCCTATAATGCAAGAGACCGGGGTTTGATCCCTGGGTCGGGAAGATCCCCTTCAGAAGGGAATGGCAACCCATTCCAGCATTCTCCCATGGGTAGAGGAGCCTGGTGGGCTATGGTCCATGTTACAAAGAGTCAGACCTGACTGAGCTACTGACACTTTCCCAAAGCCCTATTTGAATTGTGCCTAAGGAAAAAAACCATTGGACTTCCCTGGCAATCTAGTGGTTAAGACTCCAACTTGCCAATGCAGCGGGCACGGGTTCGATCCTCGGCTGTGGAACTAAGATTCCACATGCCCCGCAGAGTGGCCACAAAATAAACCAATGAAAAGAACCATAGCATGCTGGAGTGAAGAACTCGTTTGGGTTTGGACGGCAGCTGAGTTGACCAGGAGCTGGGACTCCAGGCTAACTCCTGCTTGGCAGCATGGAGCCTGACGCAGTGCAGGTGAGTGTGTGTATCTGTAGCCCAGACCTGGAGGTGTCCATCTGAAGCCTTCTGTTCCTACCAACTGCCAGGCTTGGCAGGACACCCACCTGCTGGGGCTGGGCCGCCTCCAGCTCCCCCTTCCCTTCTCCCGAGCATCCCTGGCCCATCCTCCCACAGCCACTTGCTTTTTTTTTTTTTTTTTTTTGCACAAATTACTCTTTGTTATAAGCATAATTCCCAAAGAGAGCATAAGAAGCTTTCTGGCATATCTATTAATCATGAAGGAGATTGAAAGCTGGGAATAAGGAACGGGAGAAAGAAATGTATAAAGTAAATGGAAAATGCCCATTAGAAATGAAGACCCTCTGACAGCCACCCCACCCTCCCCAACAACAGCACCTGCAAGCCTGTCCATTACCTGAAATGCCTCCTTCCCTTCCTTTGTGTGTATGGAGGATGGAGGAAGAGGCGGAGTGGGGTGGGGGAGACGGGCAGGGGGATTGTTCCCTTATATTTTCTTCAGTAAATTCTGTTGACAACTTGAGGTGCTCTTGGCTAGAAAACTATCCTTGGAGGAGTAAAAATGAAAACATTCCGAGGCTGTAACGTGAATCTCCTACCCCTACAACTTTGGGTACATCCACGCTAGGACATCCAAATTATTTCAGTAGGAGGAAGACATCAGAGCAGGAACCGCACGGAGGTTATTGCACAGAGAAAGAAAACAGTCATTGTTTTGCTAAGCTGTGTTTACATTAGCAATAGCCCCTGGCCAAGTTCAGCCCTTGAGATTCTTCTTGGGACCTTGGGACATGACCACGGAGGACCGACAGTTTATGTACTGACGATGTCTATGGGGGTGAAGGAATGCCTGCAGTAGTTCCAAGAGCGACATCCAAATGGACATGACTATAGATCGGCGCAAAGGGTGCGGGAATTCAGGCCAAGCATGAGACGCTGTGACACTCACAAATTTGGGTCACCCTCTCAATTAGTTTAGCTCCTCATCTGTGTGAGCACAGAAACAAAAGCCACTTGGAGCCCTCGAGGGTTGGCAGAGCATCTTAAAATACCCTCCTAAAGAGGCAGTGCTGTAAATTCAAAACAGACTTCCAAAATAAACTCAGCAGGGCGCACTCTGTTGCCTCGCCAAGCCAGGCCTCCGTTCCCAGTTCTAGATGTTTGAAACCTCAACCCTGTGGACTGTTACAATCCTCCTCTATGAGCCACCTCTCCTGGGAGGAATCAATCATTCCTAAACATAGTCAAGATTTCTGCCATTCCAGATGCAAGCTCTTAGGAACCCTGCCTACTCCTACCTCTGCCCAACCCCCCTAGTTACGATCCATCCTTCCCGGGGTGCAGGGAATTAGATATACTCAGCTTGTGTGCTTGGAACCCCTGCATGCGTGAAAACCAGCATTTAACGTAGGAAGCTGATCAGGACTTCATCCCCAGTGACGTACAATAAAAACACAATTCTCTTAGAACCGAATCCAAACCCTGTCCTGTTTGTCTCCATCGTTTCTGCCACCAGAGCAAACTTTTCTGTTTTGGAGCATAAGTAGAGATCATCTGTTGTGCTTTAAAGTGGGTGTTTTTTTTTTTTTTTTTTAAAGGAGCTAATTCGGTTGTGCAATACCATGAAGAGGAGCCACTTGTAAATTCTATTTAGGTGTGTGTATGTTCTTCCCCTTGTGGTGGTGATGAATCATAGCCATCTCCCTGTTGTTATGTAACTCTGCACTTCCAGAAGGGTTCCCAGCCCCTGCCATCTACGCTCAGCCAGCACAAGGATCTCCGCTCTTTACTACCCCTTTGACCTGGCCTTTCCCGCATGGAAGAGAGTAGAGTAACCAACTCATCCAGGTTTGCCTGGGAGCTTCCTGGTATTAACCCAAAGTCCTGTGTTGCCGAAACTACCCAGGCCCTCTTAGCTCCAGGCAAACTGGGCCAGATGGTCTCCCCAACAGGTGGGGCTCTGTGCCCATTCCTGTCCTCAGGAGATGAGTGCGTGGTTAGCCCTGGGTACCAATGGCTCTGGGTCCACCTAAGCTTGCCTGCTCTAGCTGGAAGCCAAGAAGATCCACGCCCTGGGGGCAGGAGGCAGGTTTGTGGAGGGCGGGGGCGGGGCACAGCAGGGTCTGCTCTGGTCTTGGAGAGGAGGACAGCTGGCCCCCTCCACGTGGAGCCACGGACAGGTGTGAAGGAGTCCCCTCTACCCAGGGAAGCCATGGCCCAGTAGGTGAAAGACTTGTAATTCCAGTGCATTGCAGTAGGACTGAAGCCAGGAATCACTCTCTGCGTGGGTGAAGAGGTAGGGGGGATAGCGGAGGCGGGTCTGGAGACCAACTGGGCTCAAATATTACTCACACCACTTATTCATCCTTTTCCTGGGTGAGTTATGGAGTCTCCCTCAGCCTCAGGCTCCTGGCCATTAAAACATTTAAAATTAAAGAGATAAAGCACAGACTGTGACTCTCAGCCCTCAAACTTCCGGATGGTATTTCCCCATGTAAAGGCCATCAAATTCCCATTTCCTTTTCCCAGACTTCAGAATAAGGCAGTAACCTTGGCTTTTTGACCAAGCCTGTGTTATCTCTAGAACAATACGGCATGCATTTAATGGACATAACCTGTATGCAGTGTAATTAGGATGTGGAGATTTATTTTTCAATAACTGAATTAAATTTCCTCATGAGGCTTCATTTCCACTGCTGGAGGGGAAACTCTTGCGGATTGTTCAGCTTAAGACTACACATTTCTTAGTTTAAATTCAGTCTATGGAAGCCTCTGTGCTTTCTTCTCTGGGAGATCAGGGTGGGTGTGGACCACCAGCCTCGGCACGGGAGGTCGGATTAGAGTCCTCTGTGGGAGCTCACCTGGGGTGCCCTGTCCAGCTGGGCTTTGGGTGAAGGCCCCTGCACCTCTTGGGGCTGGTGGGTCCCTGGTGCCCTGCCCTTCAGTCTGCTGCTGAGTCCACGGTCCTGCTGCAAGCTCAATCATGGCGCCCAAATACTCCTTCTTAGCCTGACCCCAGACCTCTGTGGACCGCTGACCCTCTTGACATCTTGTCTACCCTTCCCCACACTTAATGGAGAAGAATCAGCGAGAATGAACCAGGCTCTCTTTAACTAAGTGTTCGAGGCCACCATGTTTGCTCAGAGCATAATGCAAGGTGCTCCAGTTCTTCCAGGGTTCCAATAGCTGGTGGGCATAGTCCCTCAGGGTGATGGGGTCCCTCTTAGCCTATTGATGTTTCTAAGCTCTCATCCAGTGAGGAGATAACCCTCGTCAAAGGTAAGGAGCAGCAGCTGTGCTTTGCTGGAGCAGCCGTGAAGAGATACCCCACGTCTAAGGTAAGAGAAACCCAAGTAAGACGGTAGGTGTTGCAAGAGGGAAGACACACTGAAACCATAATCACAGAAAACTAGTCAATCTAATCACAGTAGGACTACAGCCTTGTCTAACTCAATGAAACTAAGCCATACCCTGTGGGGCTACACAAGATGGGTGGGCATGGTGGAGAGGTCTGACACAATGTGGTTCACTGGAGAATGGAATGGCAAACCACTTCAGTATTCTTGCCTTGAGAACCCCATGAACAGTATGAAAAGGCAAAATGATAGTATACTGAAAGAGGAACTCCTCAGGTCAGTAGGTGCCCAATATGCTACTGGAGATCAGTGGAGAAATAACTCCAGAAAGAATGAAAGGATGGAGGCAAAGCAAAAACAATACCCAGCTGTGGATGTGACTGGTGATAGAAGCAAGGTCCGATGCTGTAAAGAGCAATATTGCATAGGAACCTGGAATGTCAGGTCCATGAATCAAGGCAAATTGCAAGTGGTCAAACAAGAGACGGCAAGAGTGAAAGTCGACATTCTAGGAATCAGCAAACTAAAATGGACTGGAATGGGTGAATTTAACTCAGATGACCATTATATCTACTACTGCAGGCAGGAATCCCTTAGAAGAAATGGAGAAGCCATCATGGTCAACAAAGAGTCCGAAATGCAGTACTTGGATGCAATCTCAAAAACGACAGGATGATCTCTATTCATCTCCAAGGCAAACCATTCAATATCACAGTAATCCAAGTCTATGTCCCAACCAGTAACGCTGAAGAAGCTGAAGTTGAACGGTTCTATGAAGACCTACAAGATCTTTTAGAACTAACACCCAAAAAAGATGTCCTTTTCATTATAGGGGACTGGAATGCAAAAGTAGGAAGTCAAGAAACACCTGGAGTAACAGGCAAATTTGGCCTTGGAATGTGGAATGAAGCAGGGCAAAGACTAATAGAGTTTTGCCAAGAAAATGCACTGGTCATAGCAAACAGCCTCTTCCAACAACACAAGAGAAGACTCTACACATGGACTTCACCAGATGGTCAACACCAAAATCAGATAGATTATATTCTTTGCAGCCAAAGATGGAGAAGCTCTATACAGTCAACAAAAATAAGACCAGGAGCTGACTGTGGCTCAGATCATGAACTCCTTATTAGCAAATTCAGACTCAAATTGAAGAAAGTAGGGAAGACCGCTAGACCATTCAGGTGTGACCTAAATCAAATCCCTTATGATTATACAGTGGAAGTGAGAAATAGATTTAAGGGACTAGATCTGATAGATAGAGTGCCTGATGAACTATGGACAGAGGTGCGTGACATTGTACAGGAGACAGGGATCAAGACCATCCCCATGGAAAAGAAATGCAAAAAAGCAAAATGGCTGTCTGGGGAGGCCTTACAAATAGCTGTGAAAAGAAGAGAGGTGAAAAGCAAAGGAGAAAAGGAAAGATATAAGCATCTGAATGCAGAGTTCCAAAGAATAGCAAGAAGAGATAAGAAAGCCTTCTTCAGCAATCAATGCAAAGAAATAGAGGCAAACAACAGAATGGGGAAGACTAGAGATCTCTTCAAGAAAATTAGAGATACCAAGGGAACATTTCATGCAAAGATGGGCTCGATAAAGGACAGAAATGGTCTGGACCTAACAGAAGCAGAAGATATTAAGAAGAGGTGGCAAGAATACACAGAAGAACTGTACAAAAAGATCTTCATGACCAAGATAATCATGATGGTATGATCACTCACCTAGGGCCAGACATCCTGGAATATGAAGTCAAGTGGCCTTAGAAAGCATCACTGTGAACAAAGCTAGTGGAGGTGATGGAATTCCAGTGGAGCTATTTCAAATCCTGAAAGATGATGCTGTGAAAGTGCTGCACTCAAAATGCCAGCAAATGTGGAAAACTCAGCAGGGGCTACAGGACTGGAAAATGTCAGTTTTCATTCCAATCCCAAAGAAAGGCAATGCCAAAGAATGCTCAAACTATCGCACAATTGCACTCATCTCACATGCTAGTAAAGTAATGCTCAAAATTCTCCAAGCCAGGCTTCAGCAATATGTGAACAGTGAACTTCCAGATGTTCAAGCTGGTTTTAGAAAAGGCAGAGGAACCAGAGATCAAATTGCCAATATCCGCTGGATCATGGAAAAAGCAAGAGAATTCCAGAAAAATATCTATTTCTGCTTTATTGACTATGCCAAAGCCTTTGACTGTGCGGATCACAATCAACTGTGGAAAATTTTGAAAGAGATGGGAATACCAGACCGCCTGATCTGCCTCTTGAAAAATCTGTATGCAGGTCAGGAAGCAACAGTTAGATCTGGACATGGAATCACAGGCTAGTTCCAAATAGGAAAAGGAGTACGTCCAAGGCTGTATATTGTCACCCTGCTTATTTAACTTATATGCAGAGTACATCATGAGAAACACTGGGCTGGAAAAAGCACAAGCTGGAATCAAGATTGCCAGGAGAAATATCAATAACCTCAGATATGCAGATGACACCACCCTTATGGCAGAAAGTGAAGAGGAACTGAAAAAGCCTCTTGATGAAAGTGAAAGAGGAGAGTGAAAAAGTTGGCTTAAAGCTCAACATTCAGAAAATGAAGATTATGGCATCTGGTCCCATCACTTCATGGCAAATAGATGGGGAAACTGGAAACAGGGTCAGACTTTATTTTTTGGGGCTCCAAAATCACTGCAGATGGTGACTGCAGCCATGAAATTAAAAGACACTTACTCCTTGGAAGAAAAGTTATGACCAACCTAGATAGCATATTCGGAGAAGGCGATGGCACCCCACTCCAGTACTCTTGCCTGGAAAATCCCATGGACAGAGGAGCCTGGTAGGCTGCGGTCCACGGGGTCGCGAAGAGTTGGACATGACTGAGTGACTTCCCTTTCACTTTTCACTTTCATGCACTGGAGACGGAAATGGCAACCCAGTCCAGTGTTCTTGCCTGGAGAATCCCAGGGACGGGGGAGCCTGGTGGGCTGCCGTCTATGCGGTCACACAGAGTTGGACACGACTGAAGTGACTTAGCAGCAGCAGCGGCAGATAGCATATTCAAAAGCAGAGATATTACTTTGCCAACAAAGGTCCGTCTAGTCAAGGCTATGGTTTTTCCAGTGGTCATGTATGGATGTGAGAGTTGGACTGTGAAGAAAGCTGAGTGCCGAAGAATTGATGCTTTTGAACTGTGGTTTTGGAGAAGACTTTTGAGAGTCCCTTGGACTGCAAGGAGATCCAACCAGTCCATTCTGAAGGAAATCAGCCCTGGGATTTCTTTTTTTTTTTTCTAATACATAATCTTTTTTTTTTTTTTTACTTTATTTTACTTTACAATACTGTATTGGTTTTGCCATACATTGACATGAATCCACCACGGGTGTGCATGCGATCCCAAACATGAACCCCCCTCCCACCTCCCTCCCCACAACATCGCTCTGGGTCATCCCCGTGCACCAGCCCCAAGCATGCTGTATCCTGCACCAGACATAGACTGGTGATTCGATTCTTACATGATAGTATACATGTTTCAATGCCATTCTCCCAAATCATCCCACCCTCTCCCTCTCCCTCTGAGTCCAAAAGTCCGCTATACACATCTGTGTCTTTTTTGCTGTCTTGCATACAGGGTCATCATTGCCATCTTTCTAAATTCCATATATATGTGTTAGTATACTGTATTGGTGTTTTTCTTTCTGGCTTACTTCACTCTGTATAATTGGCTCCAGTTTCATCCATCTCATCAGAAATGTATTCAAATGTATTCTTTTTAATGGCTGAGTAATACTCCATTGTGTTTATGTACCACAGCTTTCTTATCCATTCATCTACTGATGGACATCTAGGTTGTTTCCATGTCTTGGCTGTTATAAACAGTGCTGCGATGAACATTGGGGTACATGTGTCTCTTTCAGTTCTAGTTTCCTCGGTGGGTATGACCAGCAGTGGGATTGCTGGGTCATAAGGCAGTTCTATTTGCAATTTTTTAAGGAATCTCCACACTGTTTTCCATAGTGGTTGTACTAGTTTGCATTCCCACCAACAGTGTAGGAGGGTTCCCTTTTCTCCACACCCTCTCCAGCATTTATTGCTTGCAGATTTTTGGATCACAGACATTCTGACTGGTGTGAAGTGGTACCTCACTGTGGTTTTGATTTGCATTTCTCTGATAATGAGTGATGTTGAGCATCTTTTCATGTGTTTGTTAGCCATCCGTATGTCTTCCTTGGAGAAATGTCTATTTAGTTCTTTGGCCCATTTTTTGATTGCAGCCCTGGGATTTCTTTGGAGGGCATGATGCTGAAGCTGAAATTCCAGTACTTTGGCCACCTCATGTGAAAAGTTGACTCATTGGAAAAGACTCTGATGCTGGGAGGGATTGGGGGCAAAAGGAGAAGGGGACGACAGAGGATTAGATGGCTGGATGGTTTCACTGACTTGATGGACATGAGTCTGAGTGAACTCTGGGAGTTGGTGATGGACAGGGAGGCCTGGCGTGCTGCGATTCATGGGGTCACAAGGAGTTGTACACTACTGAGCAACTGAACTGAACTGAACTGAACCTCTCATCCATCCCCTTCCTCCAAAACAATTTTGGTTAATGGCACTGGACCAAAGCCTTTCAGGGACACCGATCCAATTCCGAGGTTAGTGCATGGCACACTTCCCTTAGGTCAAACCCCAGCCCTTTCATTGGAGAGGAAACTGCTTCTATCATGTTTATAGACGGTCCTCAGTACTTTCCTGTTCTAGACTTGCTGTAAAAATATTATGGTCTGGGTCCTCCAACCTTGACCTTCGAATCTTCCAAATGAAACCCTTTTCAACACAAAGCTAGCTCTTTCTTTTTCCTTTCCCACCCCTTCCCTCCCCCTTCTCTTTCTCTCTTCCTCCTTCCCTCAGCCTATCTCTTACAAATCTACTGTGCTTTGGCATTCAAGCAATTGCTATTCTCTGTGTACTCATTAAAATAAAAACAGTCAGAGCAAATCAACCCCAAAACTTCTGTATATATCCTGGGCAGTTAGGAAGTTCTGTCCAAACAGGAGGTCTACTTTGAACTAGGGCACATGGTGGTGGGATTCCTAGACCAGAACAGTTCTGAGGCCTCAGAACACACACACACACACACACACACACACACACACACACACCCTAAAGTGGCCCATAAATAACTGGGAAAGGCCAGTGACCATATCACCAATTTCCCAATGTGTTGTTGTTTGTGCTGCTGTTTATGTGGCTGAGTTAAAATCCCTGTAGAGGCTCAGACTCTACTGCAGGCTAAAAACCACGTGCTCCACTGTTCAGCTGGAAGAAACAGAGTGGGCAGAGAACCTTCATTCCTCAATGTGTAAATAAAATGAAGTTTTCCTACAGCCCTTGGATATTTTCACTGCAACTAAATATTTACCTACATTTCCCCAGAAAGCTACAAAGACACCAATTTACCTTCCAAAGACACATTTTAAATTGTGCTGAAATGGCCAATTTTCTCCCAAGTTGAAAAAAAAAATCCATTCCATGTGGCTGGAATCAGGCCCACTGAAACTTTTCATCAGGAGCAAAATCATCTTGCGTGCATATCAAAAACAGTTGGAAAGGACTGGCTATATTTTTCTACACCAATGTCGTCAGACTAATGGCATTCTAGGCAATCAGTTGGCATTGGTTTTTTTGTTTTTTGGGTTTTTTAGTGGGGCAAAGCCAGAAGGGCCCAACTTAAGCTGGCCCAAGAAACTTGACCATCCTTTCGGAATCTACATTTGAATGTATAGTTTAAGCTCTCCTTCTACAGGCTGACATTGGAAGACTATATGCAAGTGTTCACTGAACCACTCAGCCAAGATTTATAGAAAACTTTCAGCATTGAGCTGGGCACTAGGAATTCCAAGATGACTTAGACCTGGCCTTCACACTTTACGAGCTTACCTTAACGTCTGGGGCATGCATGAACATGGTACTCAGTCGTGTCCAACTCTTTGGGACCCCTTGGACTGTAGCCCACAAGGATCTTCTGTCCATGGAAGTTTCCCAGCAAGAATACTGGAGTGGGTTGCCATTTCCTACTGCAGGGGATCTTCCCAACCCAGGGATCAAACCCACGTCTCTTGTGTCTCCTGCACTGGCAGGTGGATTCTTTACCACTAGCGCCACTGGCAAATTAACATCTGGTAGAGGAAACCAATGCGGTACCAGACATGTTCACACCGGGAGGATGATCAAGTTCACTTAGGATAGCTTGCAGCACTGCTTTGTTGCACATTTCCAGGAGGATCACGTGTGTGATATTTCTCTGCCAAGAGCACCCTTGGGTCCAGTATATCACCTATGGGTGATAGTTGCAGAAGTGTCACATGGCTGCTCTGGGAGGAGTCACAGAAAGGCTTCATCGAGGATGAGACCCTTGAGTTGATAGAGGCAAAGAGTAGGTAGACAAGACACTGTAAGGAATGACCCAGGTAGGGGGTAAACTATAGACCTGGCAAGTCCAGAGTTAAGGACAGGAAGGAGTTGTGGCAGGAGATGAGGTGGAAGTGAAGGCAGAAGTCAGAAAGCGGTGTCCTTGTGTGCCATATCAAGGAGTTGAAATGCACCCAGTTAAGCTAGATAGCCTTGAAAGACTCTAAATATGGTAGTGACTTGCAGTTTTGAAAGTTCACCTTGAAAGTAAGATGGGAGATGGACTGACATAAGGAAAGGGTGGAGGGGTGATCAGGGAACTAAGTTAGGAGGCTACTGAAATAGCCCAGCAGAGAAGTGATGGAAATTTGAGTTAGGGGGATGAGGCGAACAGTGATTCAAGACTCTTAGGAGCTGAAATTTATAGATGTAGGTGACTTCCAAGAAGTAAAGGACAAGCAAAGGGAGTTGCTGGGGAAGAAGCTATATGGGTGGATCATAAATCACTTCATCTCAGCCAGGAACCCAGAATGAAGGTAACACTGGGCACAATAATGACTGTGGTTTTGAGGTGTATTGAGTCCAAAACTGAGGCCACTAGACAGGTTGCAGACATAGGTCTGGAGTGGAAGAGACATGTCTGGGCCACAAAAAGCAATTTAGAGCCATCAATGTGGAGAGTATGTTGGAAGATATCCCCCAAATTCCTGATTTCTCCCTTCTCTCCACTCTGAAGTGACCTCTGATGAACCTGCCTGATGATTAAGCTTTTTCAAGGCCGTCACTTGGAATCTGTTCAGTCTTAGCTGTCAGATTGAATTACTACTTACACGGCCCTCTACCTGATTATCACAACTCCAAGTCCCCTCCTAAGGTTTCTCTGCACTTCTCTTTTCCTGATTGCTTCTAGTTAAATAGTTGAATAGACTTCCTCGTGGGCTCTGGTCCAGCATAATGCAGTGAAAAGATCAGAAGTCTGATTCCCTGCTCTACCACATTCAATCCATGTGGTTTTGTCCAAATGATTAAACTTCTCTGAGGCTCAGTTTACTTACCTTTGCCAGCAATTGTAATGATAACCCGAACACGATTCTTTTTTGAAATTTATATGAGATGAATTGTAACAATATTTAGCACACCACATTAACAGATGCTCAACAAACAGGAGACGGGTTCATTCATCAATCTTGTAAGTCAGAATCTATTAAAGCTAGGAGAAAACTTCAAGACTCTCTCACCTGATCCCACAAATTAAAGAGGAGAGAGCTGGGCCCTGGAGAATGAAAATGACTTGACAAGGTTACATAGCCAGTTGTTGCCACGTGCTCATGTTTAGCACATGCTCTACACCATGTTTCTTTCTTCAGTTTGTTTTAGAAGAGTCTCTGGCTCCTCGTATAGCACCGTGGACTTCTTGGGGAGATAGGAAAACAAGATTGGATTAGCTATCCTTTACTGCGTAATAAATTACCACCACCTTAATGACAGGGGGCTTCCCTGGTGACTCAGATGGTAAAGAGTCTACCTGCAATGCAGGAACTGTGGGTTCGATCCCTGGCTTGGGAAGATCCCCTGGAGAAGGGAATGGCAACCCACTCCAGTATTCTTGCCTGGAGAATCCCATGGACAGAGGAGCCTGGCAGGCTATAGTCCATGGGGTCGCAAAGAGTCTGAGCGACAGCACACACACACACACATAATGGCCCAATACAATGTGTGTCTATCAGTTCACAATTTCTGCAAGCCAGACGTCCAGGCACAGTTTGGCTGAGTACTCTGCTCAGGGTCTCTGAAGGCTACAGTCCAGGTGCTGGCCAGACGGTGTTCTTGTACAGAGTCTTGCATAGGGAAGAATGTGCCTGGCAGTGTCCCTCAGGTTGCTGGCAGAATTTGTCTCCTCATTGTTATAGGATGAAAGTGCCCGTTTTCTCGTTGGCCATCATCTGGGGGCCACTCAAGGTTAATAGTCATCTGGCCCCCTCCCAGGGCCTTCACAGCATAGTGTCTCACTCTACAAAGCCAGCCAGAGGCAGTCACTGCTGATCTGCGAGCAAGTCGTGTACCATTATGGGACATAATGACAGGTGGTGGCTGGTGGTTTAGTCACTAAGTCATGTCCGACTTCACAGACTTGTCAAGACCTCATGGACTGTAGCCCGCCAGGCTCCTCCGTCCATGGGATTCTCCAGGCAAGAATACAGAAGTGGGTTGCCGTTTCCTTCTCCAGATAATGTCAGGAGTGATGTCCCATTTCTTTGCCTTGTCCCATTGGCTACCAGCAAGTCTGGGTCCCACTCACACCTTGAGAGGAAGGGATGATGCAGGCTGTGACACCAGGGGTCAGAGTTCACGGGGTCATCTTGGAATTCTGCTCTCTGTGGGGGTCACAGGAGTCACAGTAAGGGTGTGGCAGAGTACAGTCCTATTGGTCATCAGTCTGTAATCAGAGCCCCAGGCATGGCGCGGATTTCAGGGGAACTGGGCCTGCGAGGGCTCTGGCGTGACTGTGGGAGCCAGACCCCAGGTGTCCTCCAGAGACTCTGTGCGATCCATTGTTGCACCAAAGATCGGGGTGATGCTCACAGAGAAGACAATATGTGTGTGTACACATGAGTGTGGACTTTGCTGGTGGCTCAGTGGTAAAGAATCCACCTGCCAATGCAGGAGACGCGGGTTCAATCCCTGAGTCAGGAGGACCTCCTGGAGAGGGAAACGGCAACCCACTCCAGTATCCTTGCCTGGAGAATCCCATGGACAGAGGAGCCTGGCAGGCTACAGCCCATGGGGTCATGAAGAGTCAGACACGACTGAAACAACTGTATGTGCACGTGTGTGTGTGTATGTGCTATACATGTACGTGTGTGTGAGAGAGAGAGAGAGACAGAAGGGGCCCCACTCCTGAGAGTGCACCCAGAGGCACCGCCTGCCATTCCTGCAACTGTCTGAAGTGGCTTTTTCCTGAATTGTTGGTACACTCTGTGACATGAATCACGCTGCCTCTTTATTAAAAATCCATCTTCTCCAGCTGAGACAAAGCAAATATTTACCCATCTCTAGCTCTGGTCCCAGCCCCGCCAAATGCCTGTGCCTTCTCCGCAGAGTCGTCCACCCCCACGGGGTACGGCTGAAAGAAGGAAGACGGTGTGTCTTCCCTCAATGCTTCTGGGGACAGAAACCCTGGAAGGTGCTTTCTCGATCTCCAGACCCCTGCCTGCAGTGACATCTGCCTGCGCCTGCCAGACCGATCTTCCTGAAATACAGCTCACACCAGGCTACTCACTTGCTCTGCCTGCCTGAGGAATGCCTCATCTTTCCCTTTAAGATGTATCAAGGTTTGTAACCCCTCCACTCACCACCCCTTCCCCTGCCCACTGGAATTTCCTACTCAGCACCCAGGGCATGTCATAGCAGGGTATGAACCAGAGCAGCTGCCGTCTCTCTTCTAACCATGTGGTTCTGCTCTCATCCCACACAAGTCGCCTCCTTATCCCACCAACTGTCAAAAGGGTGGCGTCTTCCAAACCCCACCTCCAGTCCCACCGCCTCCCCTGCCACCCCATAAGCACTAATCTGTACCAACTCTGACCTCTCCTGGCATTTGCTGCCTGAACCTAAGGACCTGTTTTAGGCAACTTATTTGATTATTCCATTGAAATGTAGCTTGCCCCTCTAGTGAGAGTATAAGTATCTTGAGGGTAAAATGCACACTTTTCCAATTTTTCTTTCTTTCTCCCTTCTATTTTCCTTTCCTTTCCAATGTGTTTAAAATGTGAGCGATGGGGCTGGATGGGCCTGTATTCAAATCTTAACCCCATCACTTTCCACCTGGGAGGAACCTCTGCAATACTCATTTTCTTATGTTTAAGTGAGGATGATAACTGTCTCATGTGGTTACTGAGAGAAGCCAGTAACATAGCATGTGTGAAGAAATGAATGTACATATATGTGCTGATTCACAGTAAGTATACAAGGAACTCAAAGTACTATGGAATATTTGTTGCTGTTGTTTAGTTGCTAAGTTGAGTCTGACTCTTTGAGACCCCATGGACTGTAGCCCGCCAGGCTCCTCTGTCCATGGGATTTCCCAGGCAAGAATACTGGAGTGGGGTTCTATTTCCATCTCCAAGGGATCTTCCCAACCCAGGGATCAAACCAAAGTCTCCTGCAATTGGCAGGTGGCTTATTGACCGCTGAGCCATATGAAATCGTTAACTGCATATTAATGACCATTTCCGTTTAGTCCAACAAGAAATATTTGAGCACCTGCCATGAGCCCCGTACTATGCTTAGGTGATGGAGAGATGACAGAAAGCCAAATGAGCATGCTCATCTATCTGGCCTATAAAGGCTCTTAAGGCTTCCAGGAGTCTCTAGACCATGACTTGAAAACGTTCACTTTCACTCACTTTGTCTCTTTGAGGTCTTTGGGTCATGTTCTAGAGAAAAGAGGCAAAGTGAGTGAAAGGGAAAGTCACTCAATCATTCTTTGTGACCCCACGGACTGTAGCCTGCCAGGCGCCTCTGTCCATGGAATTCTCCAGACCAGAATACTGGAGTGGGTAGCCATTCCTTTCTCCAGGGGATCTTCCCAAGCCAAGGACTGAACCCAGGTCTCCCGCATTGCACGCAGATTCTTTACCCACTGAGTCACCAGAAAGTAGATAGCAATTGTTTCTTTAAAAATTGACTGGAGTTCCTGGACAATGACTTCACTGGGAACAACCCTTTCAGTGCATGGCGCGTGCCCAGTTGCATTCCCAAGGAGAGCAGCACAGGGGTCTCAACTGTGGGACATTGTCCATCGCTCCTCATGACCCCTGATGCCACTGGTTTGATGAACTGTTACAGAGACAACAGGTGAGTCCGTCCCCTTCTGCCGCAGGTGCAGAGAGGAAGGTGAGGACAGGTTCATCACCTCCAGCTGCTTCCTCTCTCTCCTCCAAGATTGTCCTTCTCCTCGTATGTGTTCTCCTTGCCAGCTGGGGAGATCTGGAAGAATGTCTTAAGATGCAGCTGTTTGCGGAGCTCCTGGAGATGTTCATGCAGGATGGTCACTAATGTTGCGGAGGAGTCAATACCCAATAAGTATAGGCGGGCTTCCCTCGTGGCTCAGTGGTAAAGGATTCTCCTGCCATTGCAGGAGACGTGGGTTCGATCCCTGGGTTGGGAGGATGCCCTAGAGAAGGAAATGGCAACCCACTCCAGTCTTCTTGCCTAGAAAATCCCGTGGACAGAGGACCTGGCGGGCTACAGTCCATAGGGTCACAAAAGGGTAAGACATGGCTTAGCAATAAACAATAACAAAAAGGTGTGAGCTGAGTGAGCAAGTCCTTCCTCTGGGAGTTGATGCCTAAACTGAAGAGCACATGCCCCAACCCAAGGGGATCAGCATCCTGACAAGATGCCCCTGCGCTTGTTAAAACCCCCAAGCTAAAAATGGGGAAACAATCTTCAAGCTAAACCATTAATATTTATCTGGGTTGTTTGGCTTGCACCTGAGCTTGTAGAGGAATTCAGGCTTTCTCTGCTGCCTTTGGTGGGTGGCTCAATAAAATGGGAGACCTTGCGTATCAACTCCCATCAGGGTAAATTTGCCAGTGGGAGAATTCTTCACTTTCCCCTTTGACAGAATGCAGAGTGCCTTGAGTATTGAAACGCAACATTGCATGATGAAAGTCCCAAAGGCAGACGAGATTTCTTTCCTGAGAGGTGCCCACCAAGCCAGTTGTTGCTGGCGAGAAAGCACTCATTTCAGGGAGTGGGAAAGCCCTCTGCCTTGTGCCTGGTCCACTGAGCACCCCCATGCTGGGGGCACTGATGCGTGCCTCAGGCATTTGGTGATGTTCTGTTTTCCTGCCCCTGTCTTGGCTGATTCCTAGGTCAGTTCATGTCATAAATGACCCATTAAACTACATCGCCCTCAAATCTGCTGGATTCAGGTTGTGTCTGCTAAGGGCCCTGGAGGTGAGGAAGGAGCCTCTGACCCCTTGAAATCCCTTCAACTCTGTGGTCACATGGTGGGGAAGAATAGGAGGAAATTCTGCACCCTAGCCCTGTGGCATTGAAGGAAAGACAGTTTCCATTTTAGCTGCTCTCTACTCCCATCCTTATCCCTTCCTTGGGTCAGGTTGGGTTTGAGAGTTCCTGTTGTTGTTGTTGGGCTTCCCTCATAGCTCAGTTGGTACAGAATCTGCCTGCAATGCAGAAGACTCCAGTTCAATTCCGGGGTTGGGAAGATCCCCTGGAGAAGGGATAGGCTACCCACTCCAGTACTCTTGGGCTTCCCTGGTGGCTCAGCTGGTAAAGAATCTGTCCGACTCTTTTGCAATCTCATGGACCATAGCCCACCAGGCTCCTCTGTCCATGGGATTTCCCAGGCAAGAATCCTGGAGTGGGTTGCCATTTCCTTCTCCTGGGTTTCTTCCCAGCCCAGGGATCAAACCCATGTCTCCTGCGTATTGGCAGGTGGATTGAATTCTTTCCCACCGAGCCACCAGGGAAACCTCCATAAAACTGTAGTTTCCGGTGGCTTTCCCTCACCTTCTCCCATGAGAGTTTAATGGAAAGACAAAGGACAGGACGTCCCTGTCATCCAGTGGTTAAGAATCTGCCTTGCAGGAGACGTAAGTTCCATCCCTGATTGGGGAACTAAGATCCCAAATGCTGTGCAGCAACTAAGCCTGAGAGCCGCAACTACTGAGCCTGCACATCACGACTGCAGAGTCCTTGTGTGGCAACTTAAGATCCTGCATGATGCAACAAAGATCCTGTGCACCACAAGCAGGACCCGAGGCAGCCAAATAAAGAAAGAAACTCAATTATAAAAGCAATGCAATTAAAAAAATAATGAAGGACAAGCAAATGGTTCCTTACCTCATTGCAGGATTTAGTAACAGTGGCAACCTCTAAACACACACTGATCTCCTCTTACTATGTGGCTGATTCTCTGCTAAGCACTTGTTATGTATTAAGTGGCCCAGAAACCCTACCAGCGAAGTACTCTTATTACTGATAGTTCTTGATAAGGAAACAGGGTCCAGGGATGTTAAATCAGGTATCCAGGAGCACAGAGCCAGGCAGTAAGAAAGCCAGAGTGTGAATGCCAGTCTCCTGATATACATCTGTATGCTTAGGTACCAGGCTGTGTCACTCTGTGAGTTTAAAGAAAAAGTCTTCCAAAATTTCTCCTTTTATTTGGTTTCTTCATCATTTTGCATGCAGTTTTCATTTATTTGTGTTCTCTGATCTGCTTCCTGTCCTCTTTCCTCCTATCCAACCGAAGATTAGATGTTACTCATTCAGTTCAGTTCAGCTCAGTCGCTCAGTTGTGTCCGACTCTTTGTGACCCCATGAATCGCAGCACCAGGCCTCCCTGGCCATCACCAACTCCAGAGTTCACTCAGATTCATGTCCATCAAGTCAGTGATGCCATCCAGCCATCTCATCCTCTGTCGTCCCCTTCTCCTCCTGCCCCCATTAGGTTACTCTTACCTATAGCTGTCGGAGAAGGCAATGGCACCCCACTCCAGTACTCTTGCTTGGGAAATCCCATGGGCGGAGGAGCCTGGTAGGCTGCAGTCCATGGGGTCGCAAAGAGTCAGACACGGCTGAGCGACTTCCCCTTCTCTTTTCCCTTTCATGCACTGGAGAAGGAAATGTCAACCCACTCCAGTGTTCTTGCCTAGAGAATCCCAGGGATGGGGGAGCCTGGTGGGCTGCCGTCTATGGGATTGCACAGAGTCGGACATGACTGATGTGACTTAGCAGCAACTATAGCTGTCATATAAGCAGTCAATTCTTAAGGAAATCAACCCTGAATATTCATTGGAAGGACTGATGCTGAAGCTGAAGCTCCAATACTTTGGCCACCAGCTGCGAAGAACTGACTCATTTGAAAAGATCCTCATGCTGGGAAAGATTGAAGGCAGGAGGAGAAGGAGATGACAGAAGATGAGACGGTTGGATGGCATCACCGACTCGATGGACGTGAGTTTGTGCAAGCTCCAGGTATTAGCGATGGACAGGAAAGCCTGGCATGGTGCAGTTCATGGTCCATGGGGTCGAAAAGAGTTGGACACGACTGAGTGACTGAACTGAACTAATAGCTGCCATGGTGGATGGAGGCATTGGAAATCTATGAATGCTTGTATCTATCACTTATTCTTACCAATCACATGGTGAGCACAGGAAACAGAGTAATAGTCCGAGGGTCTAGCCCAGTGTGTCAGGTTCAAGGAAGCGAAGGACAGTGAGGCCTGGGAAGGACTTGCTGAGGGAGATTTCAGCCTGGACTTAGGTCTGGTACAAGCATAGAAAAGCTCACCGATGGGCAGTTCCTCCGGCTGGTTTCGGTGTTAAGGAGTGGACTTTTTAAATATCTTAACCTACTGATCCATCTTCACATCACGGAAAGTGGGACATGTGGATGCCACAATTTGCTCTGAAGCAAGCAGCATCATCAATGAAGTCATTTTGCCCAAAATGTTTGAACTGGGTTTATCTAACTCCCAGCTTACAGGAAACACAGGGGCTAGAAACCAAGGTAAATGACTCAAGGAGCAAGTAATGAGACAAATCCAGAAGGCGGGACATTCCACAGGACCCCTGCCAGTCACCTATGCTGGTGGGTAACATGGAAATAAAAATGTACAGGGAGGAGGTGTGGTGGTGCTCTGCAAGATTCAAAAAGAACAAAGAAATGGAACAACCAAACACGATTTGTGGACCTTGATTGAAGGCTGCTTTGAATACATGAGTCATAAAAACACATTTGGGAGACAATAGGGGAGATTTGAATAAGGAACAAGAACTGCAAAAGATGCAGGAATTATTGGTAATTCTGGTAGGTATAGCAAAGGGATGGTGATTACATAGAAAAATGTCTTTAGTTTCTAGAGATGGATGCTGCTGAAGTCCTCAGAAGGAAAATGTTATGATGTCTGAAATTTACTTGAAATACGACATCCAAACATGAAGTACAGAATGTTAATAACCGTTCATTGTTGGTGATGGGTGCATGGCTTCACTGTACTGTCGTGACTATGATACATCTAATGAAATGGAAAATTACCACCTTGGCTTGGCAGTGTAAAAGCAACGTAGTGATTTATAAGACCTATTTATGGTATAATTGCCACATGTACAATGGCTATTAGGCATATTGTGAATATGTCAGATTCATTTCAGTGAGCCTTTTTAAGTTCGAAAGCGTCATGGACAGAGAAGCCTGGCAGGTTACGGCCCATAGGGTCACAAGTAGGACATGACTGAAGCTACGTGCGCGCATGCACTCAAATGCCCTTAGGTGCTGTCGGAGGGGAGCAGGAAGAGCCTTCTTGTGTGTTGTGGTCCAGCTTATGGACCACACAGAGGGAACCTTGTCTAAGGCTCTGTGGGCTGCACGGCCCTCCACTGGGCAGATCTGAGATGATGCCAGTGGTCAGCTCCTTCAGGACAAGGAGTAGCAGCCCCTGAATCTCGGAGGGAAGATGCCGTTTCCCATTCTACTGGCTGTCATCTCCTCCTCCGCCCCTCTTATTTCTCCGTACTGTTTTCTCACGAGGTCTTAACATCCATCAGCTTTCTTACGTAGAGGCTGGGCACACTTTCCTGCTCCTCTTCCAGTTACGTGGAATCTACTGCTTAGCCCTTTTCCAAGTCAGCACCACTTCCTAGTGCCTTCCACAATTTCTCCCGTCCTTTTTGAAGCCTTTCTCATTGACTTTGTACAACTCATCCTGTTTTTTACTCGGCTTACGGATTTTATCATGATTTATACTGTGGTTTTCTGTTTGACAACAATTTTTTTTCTTTTACTGGTACCATCTGCCTCTTTGAAGAGTTGGTGATATACCTACAGATTCACACAAACATGTACCTGTACACCTTTGGTGAATGTCAAATTTGCGATTATTCATGTACTAAGTGACACTTAGGAAAAGGCCTGCAAAAGGTGAATTGCTTGTCAAAACCACACTGTCTATTTACCATTTGGATCAGCTGGTGAGTTTCATTTCTGTCTGCCCTCATGGTAATTTTCGTCCCAGTGGTAAGAGCCGCTCACCTTCCCTGACTGCTGAATTCTTCATCCACTGCCTTTATGTCCAAACCTGGTTTGTTTGGGGTAATTTAGGTTTCGAGCATTCTTCTCTTGTTAGAATCTGTAATGCCTTTCCTAAATTGAAATTCTTCCTTCAGGGAGCCAAGAGCTCTGATGCTTCTAAATTTACATCTGGGTAACAGATTTGCTACAGAGTTGGAATACAGGGGAACAAATTCATT
This sequence comes from Budorcas taxicolor, assembly GCF_023091745.1. Classification (NCBI taxonomy): domain Eukaryota; kingdom Metazoa; phylum Chordata; class Mammalia; order Artiodactyla; family Bovidae; genus Budorcas; species Budorcas taxicolor. The sequence goes on from NC_068921.1 coordinate 74,517,046, forward strand.
GTTTCAGAAATTTTACAAAGAGTTACATTCCTCAAGGTCTCATCCAGTGAATTCTGTCATCGGGGACAGATGGTCGACTTTAAGGATGATCAGGAAGTTTCAGAAACATGACATAATGTTTCTCTCTCTTAAGATTTTTCTTTTTGGTTTGGCTTCTGAGAAACACTCCCTGTGCTCATCTCATCCTCTATCTTTGGTAGATTCTTATAAAAAAGGATGTCTGGAAAGGTTTTTGTGTTATCTTTTATAAAGAAAATGTGTTTACTTCTGATATATTGACTATCCTTTACTGTTTTTAGATCACAAAACTTCAGGGTTTTTTTTTCTTATGAAAAATAATGTGCTTTATTTAGCATGAACCAATAAACCATAAGCTCTCTGAAAAGCACTGTTATAGAAAAACCACCCAAATGTAATCATTCTGACCCAAGTTATGATCAAAATTGTCCTTTATACCTGTCCTACACCTGACATTTAAATTCCAGTTCTAGCTGCAGTCTCATGACTGCTGACTCTCCTGAGTCTTCTGCTACGATGACATTTAATAGAATGGGTCTGGTAACATGATGCATGTTTCTGAAATGCAAATCAATCTTCAACCATCTTCATACACGTAGAAAATGCCCCCAAACTCAACTATGTCAACCTTTGAGGAATTAGTGTTTATTTAGAGACACAGGCTCCCCGATGGCTCAGATGGTTAAGATTGAAGTGAAAGTTGGTCAGTTGTGTCCTATTATTTGCGACCCCATGGGCTATACAGACCATGGAATTCTCCAGGCTGGAATACTGGAGAGGGTAGCTGTTCCCTTCTCCAGTGGATCTTCCCGACCCGGGAATTGAATTGGCGTCTCCTATATTGCAGGTGAATTCTTTACCAACTGAGTTATCAGGGAAGCCACCCAATCTGCCTGCAATGCAGGAGACCTAGGTTTGATCCTTGGGTCAGGAAGAGCCCCTGGAGAAGGAAATGGCAAGGCAGTCCAGTAATCTTGCCTGGAGAATCCCATGGACAAAGGAGCCTAGGGGCTACAGTCCATGGAATCGCAAAGAGTTGGACACAGCTGAGCAACTAAAACATACATAAGTAAGCATGTAAGTATTAATCACTCAGTCGTGTCTGACTCTTTGTGAACCCATGGACTGTAGCTCACTGGGCTATTCTATCCATGGAACTCTCCAGGCAAAAATACTGGAGTGGGTAGCCTTTCCCTTCTTCAGGAGATCTTCCCAACCCAGGGATCTAACTCAGATCTCCTGCATTACAGGCAGATTCTTTACTGTCTGAGCAACCAGGAAAGCCCTACATATTAGAATTCTTTCAATTGCTTTCTGTGTTGAATAGCCTTCATTTAAATGCAACACACATATTTTTGTATTTTTTCTCCTGTCTTAAAATGTAAATATATTATGCCTACCATTCGTTTGAAGCTTCTGTGCCTACTACAATTGATATACACTGTACCACTCCTCACTTTTAGTCTATAGATCATTGAATTTAGCTCAAAGTCTTCAAAGCTTTGGTGGGGGTGGTAACGGGGCCCTGGAAAAGCGATGATTCTGGGAAGCTGAGAGGGTAAACTCCCGAGCAGTACACAATGACTCACGTTTGTCCGCGAAATGACTCACTCCTGTGCCAAACTGCAGTCCTTAGCTACTACATCGCCCGGGGCTGTTTGTTTGTTCCGAAAGCAGATGGAAGGTAGACTTGTGCAGAGGCTGGGGAGCTGCAGCCAAGGAGCCACCTCTCCAACAGAAACAGAAGTGCTTGATCAACCTCTTCTCTGGGGCTCTTCTATCTCAGAATATCCAGTTCCCTAAAATAAAGCACGGCCAATACTTTCCACCTAAGGATTGGAGCCAGAGATGTTAATTTACAGAACAAAAGCAGAAGAAAACTAATAAATCTGTATGGAACACTGACAGGGTTGTGGGGGGTGGCGGGGGGAGGAACAGAACCAGAGATTTAAAAGCCCAAGGGATGCTATCCTTCTCATTTAAGGAGAACTAGTGCAGATTACCGGAGAAGGCAATGGCAACTCATTCTAGTATTCTTGCCTGGGAAACCCCATGGACAAGGAGCCTGGCGGGCTACAATCCATGCGGTCACAAAGAACCGGACACAACGTAGTGACTAAACCACTATCACCGCCAATGGGTATTATTACTGTGCGTGCTGTTGCTGTTCATCACTAACTCTGCACATAGGTTAAATAAGCAGGGTGACAATATATAGTCTTGACGTACTTTTTTCCCAATTTGGAACCAGTCCATTGTTCCATGTCTGGTTCTAACTGTTGCTTCTTGACCTGCATACAGGTTTCTCAGGAGACCTGTTAGGTAGTCTGATATTCCCAACTCTTTAAGAATTTTCCACAGTTTGTTGTGATGAATCACAGTCAAAATCTTTAACATAGTCAGTGAAGCAGAAGTAGATGTTTCTCTGGAATTCCCTTGCTTTTTCAATGATCCAACAGATGTTGGCAAGTTGATCACTGTGCTATTTATTAGTAATTGTATACAGAACAGTAGAAAGTGGTTGATTTGATAGAAAAGTTTAGTAAAGATAAGATATTAATAATTGTGTATTTTTCATTCATTCATTAATAGTACTAGAATTCTCAGAAAGAATGAAACTTGGCTTGTCTTATTGAAATAATATATTCACCTCTGATTTCTCAATTGTATATAGAATCTTCACATGCTGAATGCAAGGGCTTTGTCTCTAGCCCCTTGAAAACAATTCCTACCACAGTGATATCTTTGAAGGTGTTTGGAACTGCTATGAAAAAAGGTATGATACACATTTCATGTCGAGGTAGAAGCTTCTGGAGACAATGTCTGCCTCCGCACAATGAGCAGTGCCCCCTGCCAAACCGTGATGAACGTGTGGAATGCTAAGACGTGAACTTTGTTGCTTCGAGCATCAGAGCTTTGGGGGGTGCTTGTTACTGCACTGTAACTTGGTCTAGCCTGACTGATGTTGAAGGAACAGGTGAGAAAACACCAAACACAAACCTAGGAAGAAGAAAAGTGAAAGATTTAGAGATGGAGAAAAAAGGAGGGGCAAGGAGAGATAATGGAAGACATGGAGAAAAGAAGGTTAGTTTAAGAGAGAAAAGAACGATCTGAGGATTTTAAGAATAAAGAGAAGGAGAAAAGTGCCAAAGGGAAAAGAACCAGGTAATGGAAGGCGTGGTGGTCCAGAAAACCTGGAGTGATGATTACCATATGAAAGTAAGTGTACGGACCTTGAAACTAACTATGCATTTTGCTTTATTTGAAAAATTGTTGTTAGCTAATATCCCCTGGGTTATGCCTCAGCCTGTATATTTGAGGCCAGTGTTATTTTTACATAGAAACAAGCTAAAACATATGGACATTGGATGGTGTTTGAAACTGGACAGTCCAGCTTTATTAGGAAATAGTAGTTCATTGCAAAAAAAAAAAAAGAACTTGATGAATCACCTAGTTCTGAGCTGTTTAGACGCTCTGATGGGCTTTAAGACCTCTGCATGGCTGTCTCAAGCGCTGCTTCCCGAAACAAGGCAAAGCAGACCAAGCAATTGATACAGCTTGTTTTCCACCAGAGCAGGTACATTTTGATCTGATGTGTATAGCGGGCTTCCATATGAGATTTTGTTTGAAGAAAGCATTCTCATTTTAAAAGACAAAGTTTTCAAAAATATATCCTGTCCAAAATATCACAGCATTTTGCCCAGCATTCCACCCAGCATCATGTATAAAATGAACACTTCATTCAGAATGAAAGGAGGTTTGCAGTTTAAGAATATGACTTATTAATAGAATGTTGTGGGCTAGAGATCTCACTTAATCAGGGGGCCTTAAGAACAGCCAGTGGGTGATGAAAGACCTACTGAGAGGATCCTATGGAGGGAGCACCCTTTATGCTGAGGGGATGACTGGAGCAGGAAATTGCCTGAAACTCTGACTTTACAGAAAGCCTTTTCCCTGTTCAGAATCCCACGTCACATTCTAGCATTTTTGTTAGCATGCATGGCTAACCTTCCCTCCTACCCAAAGCCAGGAATGACTGCGAGGGATGTCCAGGACATATTTCGCTCCCAGGGGACCACGGCCCAACAGTCACTCAGCAGTCAGAGGGGTTATTGACTGAGGGGATGAAGTTCAGGAGATCAAAATGAAACCTTAGAGGCCACTTCCGGTTTGGATAAGAAAGCCAAGGAAACCCACAATGGCCATCTCTCAGTGAAAGGCCACCCTTGGGTCTATTGCAGAGCTGCGAGGGGGATGAGGTTCTCATTGTTCTGTGCACCACGGTAGGCCCCTACTTGCTTGGATAATTTGGTAAAAAGGAGGTAGAAGGCAGCAACATCTGGAGGAGGGTGTCGGACGCTAGATTATAGGGGAAGAGAACATCATGGCCATTGTCCAAACAAGGGCAGAGACAAGAGCAGCATCTGGAAATCTGAAAAGTTAAATGAACTACTATGGTTGGCTCCTCGGCTCCTTGGGTTGCTCAAAAAGTAGGCACGTTGCATGAAGCATGAGAAACGCTTTGTGGTATTTCTCACACTGATTGCACTATCCATTCACTTTATATTATTCCAGACTGAGATCCTTGCAGGAGTGTTTTTCATCTGTGGATTGGTGAGATTTCTAAATTCAGAATGTATGAAGGTAATTGGAGCTGTGTTTATATAATGCATGTTCATGTTGGCCGTTGTCCGCAGTTCTGTTTCCATAATCATACCTCCCTGTTCAGTGCTGTAACTTTGGCTGAGAGTAAAGCAATAGCCCACCAGTGGCTGGGAATGGTCCCACATGGACAATCTAGAATGATTTTTTTCCCCACTAACTAAAGAAATGTTCATAGGTACCCCATTCTATAGCTTGCAAATGAAATAGGCCATTTCTCACATAGGTTAGAGTTTAGGAGCTGTTTGGTACTGTAAAAAATATAATGGAGCCAATGAAAACTAGAGCTTTCTCTGCCCTTCACATCTAGAGAGAAAAGAAATAGCATTGAAATCAACATCCGTTTGGGTACCCAGGGAAGGATGGCAAAGATGGCTTCATCCGACTCCAGGGCATGGTTTTCAGGGTAAACAAGAAGAAATCTTGGTTTGAGGACATGGTCTGTAGACTACAGGAGTCAGTGAGGAGGTGACTGAGCAGACTCCAGTGTTAAGAGGCAGAGATACAAAGATGCCTAGTGCAGGGAGTGGGAGGGGAGGGTAAACAGAGGCTCTGGGCAGCGACAGGAGAGAACTAGAAAAGAGGAAGATATGACTGCAAGCCAGGCATGGGTCAAGGCTCTGGTCAGTCTAAACTCATCTGTGCAAACTTGACCTTGGAAAAAATAGGAGTCGGCATGGTTGAGAAGCAGAGATGCTGAACTTTAGTTCCAAGGAAAACAATAACAATGCAGACTGTCCCTGAAAACATATTCATTCATTGACAATGTTCATCAGAGAACTGGTGAAGAAAAAAAATTTTTTTTTTGTTGGAGCCTTGCTGTATCATTTGAAAAGTTTCTAATGTTTCATAGCTGAGACAATTCTGCCTGTAGAACACAGGGAGGAAAATCTCGGTATTCAGATCCTATTCTCTCAGCTGGTAAAGCCCGAAGAACTACTAAAATAAACCATGGGCACAAATCATTACATATTTGTCAAAACCTATAGAATGTAAAACAAAGAGCAAAAGTGAAGCCTGAGGTAAACTACAGACTTCAGCTAATTTTGAGGTGTCAGCGTCGGTTTGTCAATTGTAACAAACCTCCACTCTGGTGGGGGATGTTGACAATGGGGAAGAATATGGGCAAGTGAGTGGCAGGGGATCTACAGATATTAATTATTATACAGATAATCTCTGTATCTTCACTTTAATATTGCTGTGAATATAAAACTGCTGTAAAATTAAATCAATTTTAAAAGAAGAAAAACCTATGATCCTAAAAGGAAAGTGAAAATGAAAGTGAAAGTCGCTCAGTCATGTCCGATTCTTTGCAACCCCATAGACTGTATAGTCCATGGAATTCTCCAGACCAGAATACTAGAGTGGGTAGCCTTTCCCTTCTCCAGGGGATCTTCCCAACCCAGGGAGCAAACCTAGGTCTCCCGCATTGCAGGCGGATTCTTTTCCAGCTGAACCACAAGGGAAGCCCATCCTATAAGGAGGAGGCATCATAAAAGATATAGATCAAGATTGCTTTATAATTTACTATCCTCCATGGAAAACTTCAAGATTTTTTTGCTAATGTATATGCCATATACCTGATATGTTCAGAGTTAATGAGGGTCTTGCATAGGACGTGATGAAATCCGAAGTGACTTTGTGTGCTGATAATCACTATTATTAAAAGTGCTGATTAGTTTCATTCTTCTTAGAAACACATATGCAGTCAGATGTGGTCTAACACACACACACACACACACACACACACACACACACACACACACAGCGGAAGCTTCATAATTCAAAACAAATTAAAAGTACCTAGAGGAGAGCGAAGACCCAAACCCAGCTTTAAACCTGGGAACTTTCCACATGATTGTTTGCTGTGTGTGTGGATTTGAAGGAACAGGTCTGTGCTCAAGCCAAGACACACCGTTGCTGAGGCTGTTTATCTTGGAGATGCAGGCCCTGGGCTTTGAACTGTGTGAGTGTAAAACTAGGGGCAAAGAAAGTAATGAGGTCAAGACGCAGCCCTGGAAGGCAGGGGGAGAATGTGATATTAAGCTTCCTGTGGTACCTTCTCACTAGTGATTAAATGAGGACCTGTTCATGCTCTGGTTGGATGTTTAATGCCTTAAGTGAAATGTTCCTGGAGATAAATCTGCTTTGGGATATGATCTGAATAGTCAGCAAATATTTAATGTCAACTCTGCATCTTCCTCGGAGCTTCCCTGGTGGCTAAGCCAGTAAAGAGTCCATCTGCAATGCAGGAGACCCCAGTTCGATCCCTGGGTTGGGAAGATCCTCTGGAGAAGGGATGGGCTTCTCTGGTGGCTCAGATGGTAAAGAATCCGCCTGCAATGAGAGAGACCTGGGTTCGATCCCTGGGTTAGGAAGATCCCCTAGAGGAGGGCATGGCAACCCACTCCAGTATTCTTGCCTGGAGAATCCTGTGGACAGAGAAGTGTGACAGGCTACAGTCCACGGGGTCACAAAGAATTGGATACAACTGAGCAGCTAAGCACAGCACAGCCCTGCATCTTCCTCAGGTTTACTAAGTCATTCTCTGCTTTTCCAGAGAGCAGCCTGGCACTTCCCAAGAGACGAGATGCTGCTCCTTGATCCATACCTTCAAAAGCAGCCACCCAGGAAGAACTCTGAACAGGTTGGGGGTAGACACGCTACCCATAAGAACAACCTAGAATAGCAAACATTGAGGGAGCTTGTGAGCCAGCCTGGGGGCTACTGCTTTTCACCTACTCCTTCCAGTAACCTCCCCAGATATTTATCATTACTTCATTTTCCGGAAGATGGCATTTAGCAAAAGACAGTTGCCTAGAGACTGGTGGGACAGAGGGTTAAGACCCCCATATTTCAAACTCCAAATGTGTGTACTTACATAATAGACTCTTTTACTCCTCCATGGCATCACATGTTCCGATGAAATCATTTATCAACTGCCTTCCCACATTTTAAAGCTAAATATTAAGGAAACAGATACCTGGATCCTTTTCCCTCATGGCTCGGCAGGAAAGTTGCTCTCTCGGACGTGAAGTCAGGACGTTCCTGGAAATGACTGGCCAGGGCTGCACCCACCATGTCCCACGCCAGTCACCAGGCACAAGTCCCCCGAGGCACTTCGGAGCATGTTTTCAGTTGTATTTCCATGCTGGGTGGTTGCCTGCTGTCACAGGAGTGGGTTTTTTTGTCTCCCAGATTGTTGCCCATCTTGCAACCAAAAGTGGAAAAGTTTTTCAATCCACAATCATCAGCCACCCTACATGTACCACTGTTCCATCCACCAGGCACAGAAGGAAGGGAGCCAGCAAGGCTTTATCCTTGTCCGGCACACGTTTTTGTTCGGTAATCTGCCCAGAAACATCTTTTGTTCTCCAGAGTTATTCATGCTGAGATATCTCCTTATCTCTCAGAGTTGAAAACCTGAACTTAACAAGATGAATGGTGTGAACCTTCAGACTGCATGGAATGGGGGCAAGATTAGTTATTTCTCAATTGCCAAATAAATTCTAACCAATTTACAGGCCGACAGGTAATGGCTCAAATCCACGGGATCTCTTCAGGTTGCCCTGGTACTTGGAAACTTTTCCAAGAGAAAATATGTATGTGTTTTACAAAGACCAGTAAGAGGGAATTTTCAGAAAGTCAGAGTTGCTAAGTTTGTAGCAGTTGGCCAAGCCCTGAAGAGCATCAAGCAAGGACTTAACAAATACTCCATCCTCACTTTATGTGGTTCTGCCCTGCCCCCAAATGATTCTGACCTGCATATTATTACCTGGAGCCCAAGGAAGGCTGCCTTGGTACTACTGGGGTTGCCCAGGGTCCTGAGACGTACTTCTGGGTGATTTCAAGGTAGGAGGAGTGTTTCTGAACCACTCTGACACTCAGCCTGCCCCTAACACATCATAAACGTTTCAGCTCAACTTTGGGATTCAAAAAAAAAAATAAAGGCAGAGTGAGCGTGCCTTTATTTTACCCCTCCCTCAAACCACTAAACAGACCATAAAAGCTTTAAAAAAATAAAAAATAAAATGGCTCAGACGGTAAAGCATCTGTCTGCAATGCTGGATACCCAGGTTCAATCTCTGGGTTGGGAAGATCCCCTGGAGAAGGAAATGGCAACCCACTCCAGTATTCTTGCCTGGAGAATCCCATGGACAAAGGAGCCTGGTGGACTACAGCCCATGGGGTCACAAAGAGTCAGACACGACTGAGCGACTTTACTTTCATAAACCCTCAACAAAGAGGAAACAACAGAAACCTAACTTTGCGCGTTGGGAAACAGATGGGTGAATGGCCACTGACTTGGCAGTTCTGAGAAAGCTGAAACCTCAGCCAGCAGCAGGTAAAGACAAGAAGTAACCTGGCTGTGCTTCAGGAACCCAGGTGTGGGGTGCCAGTCCTTTTCAAAGTGCATGTGAAGACAGGGTGGAAAACAGGAGAAAGTGTGAAAGTGTTAGTCGCTCAGTCATGTTCGACTGTTTTACGACCCCATGGGCTATATACCCTTCCAGGCGCTTCTGTCCATGGGATTCTTCAGGCAAGAATATTGGAGTGGGTTTCCATTCCCTTCTCCAGGGGATCTTCCTGACCCAGGGATCGAACCTAGGTCTCCTACACTGCAGGCAGATTCTTTACTGTCTGAGCCACCCCAGAAGCCTGGAAAACAGGGGGGTGGTTTGCAAATCTGGGAGGCAGATTGATGCTGGATTTCTGCTCTCTCTCCCACTTACGCTTCTTACCCCCAGCCCTGGCAGGAGACTAAAGGTGTATTTTTAGAGGGGTAAACCAGAGGAATTCTGGCACAGGGAAAGACCAGACACAGCTAGGGGCAGCCACAGCCTGCTCCATGGAGCTCTGGTTAACAATCAGCTCAGGGTTGGGGCAGTGGGGGTGGTGCAGAGACACGATTTGTTATCACTGCCAATTTCAGAGGTAGAAAATACTAGCACCCAAGCTAGTTTCAAGCAAACAACACAACATCTGTGATTATGGAATAGGAAAAGATGCCTATGATCGGCTTTCTGTGAACTGGGCCAAGCTGGCTCCAGTACCACTGAGAGTGACCTCCAGGTAATAATATGAGGTCAGAATCTTTGGCACAAGGCAGAGCCACTTGAAGTGAGGATGGAGCTACCAGTATTTAAGGACTTCTGTGATGCTATTCAGGGCTTGCCCAACTAACTGCTACAATGGTGGTGTCTATTTCTCAAAAGTGGAATCTTACACATCAAACTGAAATAAGCCCTACCTTCCTCCCCTTCACTATTTGATGCCTGTACTCAGGCAGTCAGGATAACGCCTTATAGACAGTATACCGGAAGTTTTTGCCTTGGAGAATCGAACTAGTTGGTGAGAGGTAACATGGACCTGAAAATTCTTACAGCCATCAGTGCCCCCCCAGGAAATGACCAACCGGGTTGCTCAATAAAGAATTTCATCTGAGAGCAAGCTACCTCCGCAAAAGTTTCCAATGGCACTTTATAGACCCACTCATATGTAAGCAGCTAGTGAAAATGACTGGTTGCATTAGGAAATCTGTTGACTTGAAAGACAGAAATGATAAAAAGAAAAAGAAAGAAACTTGGAATAAAAGAAGAAGACAGTGTAGAAAGAACACTTCAAAAAGATTGAGATGGATTACTACATTCATGAAACAAGAAAAAGGAGCCATGGGCAGAGGAGCCTGGTGGGCTACGGTCCACAGGGTCACAAAGAGTCAAACTCGACTGAGCAGCCAGCACTTTCACTTCACTTTACTTCACTAACTCTGGATTGGAAGAGGAAGACAGAGGCTCTGGAAGGATGTCTCGCAAAAGAACCGATGACTTACCAAACGTGTGTTGAAGAGGAGACTGACATTTATGCTAAAGAGTTTAAGGATTAATCAGTAATAGGTACTTAAAAAATTAAGCAACCCTCCACAATCAAAATAATTACTATCTCAGCAGACACAAAAATGAGTAAAAGAAAGGAAATGGAATAGTTCACTACCCAACACAGTTGTGAATAGTGTTCTCCAAACTTGCAGCAACAAAAAAGACCATATACAGATACAAATCAACGTTGCAATACAATGGTATAAGAAAAATATTGGTTGAGACTTTGCTGGTGGTCCAATGGTGAAGTCTTTGCCTTCCAGTGCAGGAGGTGGGGGTTCAATCCCTGGTCTGGAAGCTAAGATCCCACATACCTCTTCGCCAAAAAACCAAAGCAAAAAAGAGAAGCAATGGTGTAACAAATTCAATAAAAACTTTAAAAATGATTCACATCAAAAAAATCTTTCTAGAAAAAAAATATCAGGAGGGGTGGGTCTGTGTGTATACATGCTGAAGGTGAGGGTCTATAAAACCAAAATTCTAGTCATCTACTGAGAACTAAAAAAGTGACAGAAACTGTATGAGCACATTATTTAGATAAATATAAGTATAATCAAAATAAATAATCAAATAGAAGTAGTTAACAGTTAAAGTAGTTGGGAGGCAGGTGAAAGAGGCTACTGGGTTTTTAAAATAAGCCTTGTAGAAAAAAATTTAATTCTAATCCCGTGTACACAGATAATTTTTGATTCAACAGTAAACGTAAAACAGGAAAGAAAGTGATTATATTTAGAGAAAATAAAACCTTTAATAAGACTAGAACCATCTATGACTACCTGAATATTCTCTGAATGATCAGAACAAAGGATAGCGTATAGTCCAGGCAGAGGTACACCATGATATGTTACCCCCAGTCCTAAAGGTCTGGTGTCCATTCACAAAGGGCTGACAACAAAGTGGCCGATGACTTGACCATGTCCACCTACCACAAGATTTCCTAATCCTGAAAAACTTGCCAAATATGCTGGCTTTCAAAAAATTGTGCCCATAAATTTCTCCCATACATTATGACTACCCTTTGACATACTCCTACATAGAAGAGACCTAACCAGACTCTAATGATTAATTTCTCTATCTGCCTCCTTCACTAGATGTTGACTCTATAAATTCACTTTCCCGCATTAAATATTTTTGGAAGACAAATACTCTGTGCCAGACTATACAGTGTACTTGGGAATCAAAAGCATTTTTCCTTCTTTCTTGCACTCAATATTTGTATCTAATATGTCTTGAAGCTGGAGAAACCTGATTAGTCAACAGGTAGAATTTCTTCCACTAGACCCATAGTCATAAAAGGGAACTAGATATGTACTTAGAAAAAAAAATAGACAAGAGATGGACCAATCTTCTCATTCTCATAAGAATCTTGGATAAAGTTTTTTAGTTTTCACAAAAGGATTTTAACCCTATTTTTCACCAAGTTGTGTTTTTAAGCGTATGGATTAGCATCAGCAGTGCAAAAGAGAGAGTGATTAAATCTGTCTGGAAGGAGCAGAGAAGGCAGCGTAGAAGAGAAGAGAAGTGTGTTCTGTTCTGCTTTTATCCCTAATGCCTAGCACAGTACTTGTCACATGATTGTTACTGCATAAATGCTTCTTGAATGAATAAATGGCGGATGGATAGATGAATGGATAAGCAGACTCATTTGAAATTCACCTTGGCTTATTACAAAGATGATTCCAAGAGTAGACGGACCATACATCAGAGACTGTGTAAATGTTAATAGATGGTGTTGATTCCAAAAAAGGAATCCTTTGGGCAGATCTGATTCTGTGGCTTCTCTCACAGTCAGGACATGAGTATTCCAGCCCTTTCAGCTTCCTTAAGTACACATTTGAGAAAAGCCTAGGCTCACAGGGGCCATACTCTTTTAAAGGGCTAGTTTTCAGAGTTCCTTCTTTCCTGAGCTTAGATTTTGGGGAACCATGGGACTAATTACACCCATGGACTTCAGGATATTTTTTAGCTATTTTTATTTGAGTCAGAAACACATTTTCCATGCTCTCATTCCAAGTTGTTCTCTTTAGCAATGGTTAATATATGTATTTTTAGATCCAGATTTTAAATAACTTTTCTGTCTAAAATCGAGTTCTGTTCCTCTCATTCTCACCCTTGTCTAAATCCAAAGACTTTATATTTGCTGGAAAGGAAGTTACTTTCTTACGTTTCAAAGACAGTATAGCTGTTTGGGGACAAATCTCTGTAACATGAACTCTGGAGTGAAAGAACCTTCTGGAATTAAGCAGCTGTCTCTCAAGCCAATTGTGTAATTTAAGGTGAGTCGTAAGGAAATTCCAAATTGCCTTTATCTCACCTTGCTGAGCTCAGTGCTTCCATCCTTGCTGCCATAGGCAAGAACACCCTGAATAAATCTCAGATTGTTTTTCACTGAAAGGAATCATTGCTTCAAGGTAAGAATAAATGTAGGTCCACCGAAACAGGGTGAGTTCTGCTTATGAGAAGTCTTAAAGAGCAGTCTTTTTTTTTTTTGTTTCTGTCTAACTGCATTTAGTTTGCATTTAATTGCTGTTTGGAAACTGTGGAAAATAAGGCAGCACTAACTTCAGTGGCTTGATTGTGAGGCACCTAAACGCACATAGAGAGACAGACAGAATTAGGCAGGTGAGCCCGTAAATATGCTTAAAAGGTCTATGGCCAACTGTAAAGGCATCTTTTGAAGATTAAAATTACTGGCTCCATCAGTTCTCTTTTGGATCCCCACACTAAGCTCTCTTGGCTTTGTAGGTGAGTAACTCAGGGCAGCGTTTGGGCCATTTTATTTATGGAATGTAATTTATGAGGCAATAATAAACCATTTAAGCCTGTTCTCAGCTCCCATTTATTCTCTGAGCGTAGAAGTGCCTTTCCACTTGCTCTCAGATGGGTGCTGTTAAGCTGCACAACCCCAGTTGGCCAACATCCACTGCCTGCAATGCTCACGCTCTCTCCAGCCTGGGTGGTTGCCCCTCTGCTTCATTAGAGCTGAGCTAACCGTATTCATTGGCCTCAGCTTTTCATTCTCAAGGATAAACACCTTGGAATGAGAATCAGGAATCTGGGCTTTCCAGACTTGCTCTTATTAGCTTTGATGCAGCCAGAGATAGGCTTCATGGCTTGCCGAAGAGGGACTTATTTCATTTCACTCAATAACTGTTTACTTCTTTAAAACCTTATTGCTTCTGACACTATCATTGAGGCAAAAGTGAAAAGAAGCAATTTGCACTTAATTTTTCAATGAAGATGGAGAATGCCATGCAAAGTGACGTCTGAGATTGAAGGTGGGGTTTTCTGTGGTTGGTGGGAAGATGCTGTTTAGCCCTCGATGAGTGAAGGGCAATCTGTAGACAACATCACCTGGAAAATTTTAGAAATAAGGGATCTCAATCCCTCTGTCTTCTTTATAACAAAATCCCCAGGTGATTCACACATACGACAGAGTTTGAGAAGCATTGGTTAGGATGCTGATTTTCACTGAAGCCAAGGCAGACTAATTCGAATCACATTGGGTGTTGAAAGGAAAGTTAATCCAGTTGGACTTCATATGCATTGTTATTTAAGAACCTAGAATCTTTTTTTGCCCACCCACCTCTAGAGACTTCATATTTGGGGCTGTTCTCATGGATTGTCTACTATTATCATCTTCTTGACTCCTTTTGCAGCTAAGTTGAATATCACCATAGAGGATGAAGGTAGTCTTTGGGTGGGTTCCATGCCAGTTGATGGACTTTAAGGTTGGAAATTCCCAGAGGAGGCTGGAACTTTCAGATACTCTAGAGACTTCCTCTTATCTTACTTTCAATAGCATCCTTGTTGTTGTTGTTCAGCCGCTCAATCAAATCTGACTCTTTGCGACCCCATGAACTGCAGCATGCCAGTCTTCCCTGCCCTTAACTATTTCCTGAAGCTTGCTCAAACTCATGTCCATTGTGTCAGTGATGCCACCCAGCCATCCTCTGTCGCTCCCTTCTCCTCCTGCCTTCAATCTTTCCCAGCATCAGGGTCTTTTCCAGTGAGTCAGCTCTTCACATTAGGTGGCCAAAGTATTTGAGTTTTAGCTTCAGCATCTGTCCTTCCAATGAATATTCAGGGTTAATGTCCTTTAGCATTGACTGGTTTGATAACATCCTAGATTCTAAAAATTTCAGGCAAAACCTGTATAACTAATTATAAGTTTTCATTATAATTAACATTGTAGCTATAATATTTTTTATGAATGAACCAATAAGCTTAGGAATTACCCTGAAAATATGTAAAACATGCATTTATAATAGAGTAGCACGTTTGAGATGGCTGTGAATTCTGTCATTACACTGACAGAATATAAACATACCTGTTAGAACTGGGAACTTCATAGCAGTAGATGAACAAGAGCTTGCCATGTCTTTAGTTGCCCCAGGCTATGAAAATTACTTGGAACTTGGAGACACATTGCATTGTTTAGGATCCATTTTTTTAAAGGTCTTTATTGAATTTGTTATGTTTTGGTTTTGTGGCTTGGAGGCATGTGAAATCTTAGCTCCCCGACCAGGGATCGAACCCACACCGCCCTATGTAAAAAAGTGAAGCTTTAACTACTGGACTGCCAGGGAAGTCTCTAGGATCCATTTTTTAAAATATATTGAGAGTGACCTTGTAATGATAAAAGCTCTATATTTCAACACAGCGACATGGGGTCTGAGGAGCGCACCCAGTTGATATCTGTTCCTCCTCCCCTTTGCACGCACTGCACACTCTCAGGAACCACCCCCACCAAGCCAACTCTAAGAATAAATAGCGTGGTGGGAGAACAAGAAGCAGAATGCTCACTGGGCTCCAACCTTGAATACATTTGAGATGGAAGAAGTGGCTCGTATACAAGAATTCCTGCATAGATAGAGGACGCTCCTGTGTAGAGAGATGAATGTATTTTCTATTGAACACCTGTTACTTTTTAAAATACATGTGTGCATTCATATGCATAAGTTTCTTTGTCTTACAACAGCAGTTCCTGCTGCAGGAGGCTTGAGGAAATTGTGAGACTATGAAGGGCAGGTCCTAGAACACGACTATGGATGGGTATCTGGCGGTGCTCCCCACTCTTGTTTCACCATCGTCAGGAGGAAGTCAGGACAGTCACCAAAGAAGGGAAAGGAGATTGTGCTGCAACCCCACCTCTCTCTGCCGGCTCAGATGCGATGGACTGAATTGACTCATCTTTGGAATTTTCTCATCGTTGCATATTGCTCAAGAGTGTGAACCTGTGAGGTTACATTTTTTTTTCTAATTATCTTTAAAGTCTAACAGAAAACAGATTTGTTCTTCATACCTAGTCAAGGTTTTTAGGTTTTATGAAGTTGTAGATTGTATGAGAAGATAGGAGAGGCAGAGCATTTAAGGAAAGATGGGAAGGACCGCAAGTCTTGAGAATTTTCGGCTTCCTAGGAGAGGGGATTCAGATGTTCAGGGGAAGAGGAAGTAACATCACGAAAGATCATTTCCTTTGCCAGCCTGAGCATGATGAGCCCACTGTCAGCTGCAGAAAAATTAGATTTGTAGACTACTACCACCAACAACAACCACACAATGACAACAAATGTGCTCTGTTGACATTACAGCCAAGAAATGTGCTTTGTCTTGAAAAATTTGAGGAGAAATAAGGTATTAAGCCGAAAGAGCATTGCATAACAGGGCAAGCTTGCCAGCCAACAGTTTTCCTGAGCTGGCCAGGCTGTAACTTCTGTGGGCTGATTTAAGAGGACAGAGGTCCAGACACCAGGTACTTAAATTTGTAAATTACAAAGTGCAGTCCCTGGCTAAACGGCAGCCTCACCATTTGGGAGCTTGAGAGGGACACAGGACACGGCTGCTTGTGGGGGGCAGGCTGGAAGCCAGGCTGAGTCCAGGGCTCCTTGGGGAAAGCAGACTCACCAGATCTCAGAAGTGTTGACCTGCCCAACTCTGCGGGTGCCAGGCTGAGCAGGTACCCCTGCTCTACACCTCATGTTTCTGACTTATAATCCCAATTAGGCAGTTCCAAGCACCCCTGACAACTTTCCCATCTGAGCAGGAGGGAGAAGGCAATTATACTTATAAGCGGAGCTCAATTTGCCTAAACACCCACCCGGGTGATTAGTGTGGCCAGCTTGAGGCAAAAGTACCCCCTCTCTCTGGTCCCCATGGGCAGAAGCTGAGGCCTTCTCTTCCCCCTGCCTGCACTCCCCACTCTCATCAACCACCCCCATCCTCTGGCCTGGGAGGCCCAGGTGTCTTCCGGTTCTAGTTCCCCAAGTTCATTCCCATTTGCTCAGCTGGCCAATGACTTGCAAAGAATTTCTTGTGGACTGAGTGGGAAGTGCCTATGTTGCAGTGTTTCATATACGCAGGGATGCTGAAGGGTGGGACCTGGTGCGGGGCTGTCTTGCCCAGGTTTAAGGCGGCCCTCTGGCCCCATTGCCAACAATGAATCACCTTCTGCTAATAGTGTTACCTTTGCCTGGAATGCCTGTTAGCACTACCGCACACACACACCATTTCTTCTGTCTTGGCAACTCCTGCTCATCCATCAGGACTGAGATCTCTTTTTATCCTCTTTCTTAAAGGAAGGAGCTATTGAAGCCCTGACCCTCGGTACTTGAGAATGTGACTCTACTTGGAAACAGGGTCATTGCAGACGTAATTAGTTAAGATAAGGTCCTATGAGACTAGTGTGAGCCCCTAATCCAGGGCTTCGCGGGTGGCACAGTTGGTAAAGAACCCACCTGCCAATGCAGGAGACCCAAGAGATGTGGCTTTGATCCCTAGGTTGGGAAGGTCCCCTGAAGAAGGAAATGGCAACCCGCTCTTGTATTCTTGCCTGGGAAATCCCATGGACAGAGGAGCCTGGTGGGATATAGTTCACAGGGTCACAAAGAGTCAGACAGGACTTTATGACCAGCATCCATATAAGAAGAGAGTTCACCTGAAACTATCACAACATTGTCAATCAGCTATACCCCAGTACAAAATAAAAACTTCAAAAGAAAAAAAAATCTTATAGGCAAAAAATATGTATATACACAGAAAATAACTTAAAATGTAATAAAATAGTGCCACTTGGGAAATCTAGGTGAAGAGTATGTGGGATATAGTTTTATTTTTATGTAAGTCTGAAACTGTAGTTTAAAAAAATGATGTTATGAAATGCGTGCACACTAAGTCGCTTTGGTTGTGTCTGACTCATTGCAACCCTATGGATGGTAGCCTGCCAGGCTCCTCTGTCCATGGGATTCTCCAGGCAGGAATACTGGAGTGGGTTGCCATGCCCTCCTCCAGGGGATCTTCCCAACCCAAGGACAGAACCCACGTCTCTTATGTCTCCTGCATGGGCAGGCAGGTTCTTTACCACTAGTGCCGCCTGGTAAGCTCTATTGTAAGGAGAGAGAGACACAAATAGACACAGAGAAAAGAGAATCCTTCTGAAGATACAGACACACAGAGGAAAGATGGCCCAGTGACCATGGATGCAGAGAGCCGAGGCAGGCCAAGGACGGCTGGCAGCACCAGAAGCCCAGAGAAAGGCATGGGACGCGTTTTCCTCCAGAGCCTTCAGACAGAGTGCGGTCCTGCTCATACCTTGATCTCAGGCCTCCAGCCCCAGGACTGTAAGAGGATACATTTCAATTATCTTAAGCCACACAGTGTGCGATACATTTTATAACAGTTTTTTTGGAAACATACAGAGACCATCCTCAAAATGCCAGGCACAGCTTGCTGCTGCTGCTAAGTCGCTTCAGTCGTGTCCGACTCTGTGCAACCCCACACACAGCAGCCCACCAGGCTCTCCCATCCCTGGGATTCTCCAGGCAAGAACACCAGAGTGGGTCGCCATTTCCT
Source organism: Budorcas taxicolor (assembly GCF_023091745.1). Taxonomy (NCBI): domain Eukaryota; kingdom Metazoa; phylum Chordata; class Mammalia; order Artiodactyla; family Bovidae; genus Budorcas; species Budorcas taxicolor. Next base: position 74,535,456 of record NC_068921.1, read on the forward strand.
TCTCCAATGCATGAGAGTGAAAAGTGAAAGTGAAGTCGCTCAGTCGTGTTCAACTCTTTGCGATCCCATGGACTGCACCCTACCAGGCTCCTCCGTCCAAGAGATTTTCCAGGCACGAGTACTAGAGTGGGTTGCCATTGCCCTCTCCAGCACAGCTTGCTGGTGCTCCCTGAATGGGCACCTACTTTACTAGGGCACCAATCATATTAGTGTGGTTAGGATTTACACGCCTAACTCATGATTCCTTTAAGCGCTGCCACCCTGCCATATGTGGTATTGGAGCAGAATCTTGAAAGTCCCTTGGACTGCAAGGAGATCCAACCAGTGCATTCCAAAGGAGATCAGTCCTGGGTGTTCTTTGGAAGGACTGATGCTAAAGCTGAAACTCCAGTCCTTTGGCCACCTCATGCGAAGAGCTGACTCATTGGAAAAGACTCTGATGCTGGGAGGGATTGGGGGCAGGAGGAGAAGGGGACAACAGAGGATGAGATGGCTGGATGGTATCACCGACTCGATGCACATGAGTTTGAGTGAACTCCAGGAGTTGGTGATGGACAGGGAGGCCTGGCGTGCTGCGATTCATGGGGTCGCAAAGAGTCGGACACGACTGAGAGACTGAGCTGAACTGAACTGAATTGAACCTGCCATATTACCGTGTATCTCCCAGCCCAGGTCCTGGAACACAGAGGGACTCAGTAGATACAGAACGAACAGATGATGGACAAGGTTCACACAAAAGGAAAAAAAAAAAAAAAGTAAATATTTAATTACAAGTTTTGGGGAGGCAGCAGCCATAGCAAAGAGACAGGAGTGAAAATGGCACCGTGCAAATATTCCTATTGCGTTACAATCTAACGGGGGCTGTTGAAGTGTTTTATCACAGAGCACCGAGCTGAGCTCTCTGCGCTGCACGCTCTTGTTTCTAGCCATCCACTTTACGCATGGCAGTGTGTATACGTCAGTCCTAATCCCCCAGTTTGTTCTGCTCTCTCCTTCACCCACTCTGTCCACACGTTCATCCTCTACATCTGAATTTCTTTTCCTGCCCTATAAATAGGCTTCTCTCTACCATTTTTCTTGCCCAGGTGGCTCAGTGGTAAAGAATCTACCTGCAATGCAGGAGACACATGTTCAATTTCTGGGTCAGAAAGATCCCTTGGAGGAAGAAATGGCAACCCATTCCAGTATTCTTGCCTAGAAAAATCCCATGGACAGAGGAGCCTGGCAGTCTACAATCCATGTGGTCACAAAGAGTCAGGCACCACTGAGCAGAAGTAGACACCACATATATGCACTAATACACAATATTTGTTTTTCGTTTTCTAACTTAACTTCACTCTGGGTCCATCTGTGTCTCCCGAAATGACCCAATTTCATTCCTTTTGATGGCTGAGTAATATTCCATTGTGTGTATAAATATGTGTGTGTGTGTATCACATCTTCTTTATCCAATCATCTGTTGATGGACTTTTAGGTTGCTTCCATGTTCTAGCTATTGTAAATAGTGCTGCAGTGATCTAGACGGGTGGGATGAGAGAGGGGGAAGGGAGGCCCAAGAGGGAGGGGATATATGTATACATATTGCTGGTTCACTTCATTGTATGGCACAAACTAACACAACATTGTAAGTCAATTATATGCCAATAAAAAATAATGTATTGCATCAATTTTTCTGTTCTTCCTCTCTTGCATATATGTTCAGTCACTAACTCATGTCTAACTCTTTGCAACCCCATGGACAATAGCCTACCAGGCTCCTCTGTCCATGGAATTTTCCAGGGAAGAATACTGAAGTGGGTTGCCATTTCCTTCTTCTCTCCAATCCAGGGGTTCTTTCAGATCCAGGGATTGAACTCATGTCCCCTGAGTCTCTTGCATTGGCAAGCGGGTGGTTTTACTATTGAGCCACCTGGGAAGCCATTCTTCCTCTTTTAGAGACAGGCAATGGCACCCAACTCCAGTACTCTTGCCTGGAAAATCCCATGGATGGAGGAGCCTGGCAGGCTGCAATCCATGGGGTTGCTGAGAGTCGGACACGACTGAGCGACTTCGCTTTCACGTCTCACTTTCATGCATTGGAGAAGGAAATGGCAACCCACTCCAGCGTTCTTGCCTGGAGAATCCCAGGGACAGGGGAGCCTGGTGGGCTGCCGTCTATGGGATCACACAGAGTCGGACACGACTGAAGAGACTTAGCAGCAGCAGCAGCAAGTTTAGATAATTTTTTACAATTGGAAAACAGGTGATTGATTTTCCCTGTTTCTGAGTAATGCCAGGGGGAAGAATGCCTCTTAGTCTAGGCAATCACAGTTCTGATTTTACACCTGATGTGACGAATCCAATGCCACTAAAGACTGTCTCCTGGGCCACATACAAAGGTCTAGTGTAGGCCTCCCAGCGGGAGAGTCATTCTCATTATGTTCCCAGACATAGAAAAAGAAAATAAACTCTATTTGCAAAACAAACGCTAAGGGGCTATGCAAAACTACAGCCTAAGGGAATGAGGAGAAATGAACATTCTTATAATAATCCCTTAAAAGGGGAAATGTCACCTTAATTTAATTGGGGCTTTGCTATTACATTAATGTTCTTCTCTATCTGTGACACAGTTAAACTCTATTATCTAAAGCACTGACCCAAGATGAGCTACTTTTTCTCAAAAAAAAAAAAATCTTCCTGACATCATTTTTTCCAATGTCTTTTGTGAGTCCTTTGGTTCTGAATTCATTATTCGGAGGAAAGGAGAGTGAAACAAAACATCAGTTCGAAGGTTTGGGGCATGAGTAGCTTGAAAAGCATATTCAACATTGTGATACAGATTTATTCTAGAAAATTTAAAGAGATACTTTGATGATACAAACCATAGGAAGTAAAGGATGACAAGTGCTCATCAGTAGGGACACGTGCATGATAGACATCTGAGTGCCAGCAACTCACCAGCACCAGGACATTTTATTCCACTAATTCCACAGAGGGAGGTAATACCTCTATTAAGAATAATGTTTTAATATTCATTGCTTCATTGACTCAACAAATATTCTTGGCATTGTCTCTGTGTTGGGTAGCATTCAAGGTATTTCCCTTATCTAAACTTTGTAATGAGGAGACCTTCAGGTTGTTGGGGTGAAGGTCTTTCCCAGAACAGATTTTTTTGTAAGAATCTTGAACTTGAACCTATAGTGATACATTCATGCTTATTGAAAAGAGGGATATGCTTTTAAAGATACATTTTTATAAATTACATTTATATAAATATAAATATTTAAATATTAATCATTTAATCTAAATATAGTTAACCTTAATAATTTTTTACTTTCTCTTCCTATAATTCACAATGTCTATGACATTTGGAGTCCACCTTTGGCTACCAAAGGCCTTGAAATCTGTTCCCAAACCTGGGAGCTGTAACTTGTTACTTGGGGTATAATTCTTCCATGATGGAAAATGTGCTTTCCCCCTTTGTGGCTACTGCTTAACAATATTTCAAGACAAATCATTAGAAACCCTTTCTAATGGTAACAGATAGTTGCCATGAAAACACAAAGTAACAGTTTGTTAGGAACCTGGGGGGATGGGGAAAACACTGCATGACTATCTTTTGAATATGAAGTTAGTATTCCACGTCGGTTAAAGACAATATTAGGCGCAGACACAGTGATTTTTTAACTTAGGAGATGAATTGTTTAGGATGCTTCCTCCCCCAATTAAACAAACTATCAGGCAGCACATGAATCACAGGAACTCAAAAAATCCGTTTAGACAATCTATTAACAAGTTCATGTTCTTACGCTAGTGGATGTCTTTCATCTCCATCTCAGCTTCAGGTGTGAACGAGAAGGTAGATAAGGCTTAGGACAACCATGTGCCTCAATTCTTTCTTCCTCTGGGTAATTCTGATTCTACAACATGCAAGGATGGCCAATAACCTGAAGGCTTCCTCTACCCAGATCTACCAACTGGCTCTGCTCTCATTACAAAGTTTAGATCAAAGAAATACCTTGAATGCTACCCAACACAGAGCAAATGCCCAATAATATTCGTTGACTTGATGAATAAATGAATATTAAAATATTAGGTGACTACCTCCCTATTGGGGGCTTCCCTGGTGGCTCAGATGGTAAAAAATCTGCCTGCAATGTGGGAGACCTGGGTTCAATCCCTGGGTCAGGACGATCCCCTGGAAAAAGGAATGGCTACCCACTCCAGTCTTCTTGCCCGGAGAATCCCATGGACAGAGGAGCCTGGCAGGCTACAGGCCACGGGGTCACAAAGAGTTGGACATGGCTGAATGACTAAGAGTTTCACCTCCCTATATTAAGAATAATAATTAATGGAATAAAATAACAAAGAATCATTCAATTTGAAATCTCCAGAATTGAGTTTAATAACCAAAATAACAAAATAAATGGAACATGTGTAGGAGAGCACACAGGGGTGTAGGAGTGTGTTTAAAGAGATAAGTTGATTGTATTGCTTCTGAATTGCCTCTAAATTGTAGCGTTCACCTACATGCTCCACAATGCTGCCATCGGCATGGTCCAAACACCGGAAGATCAATTAATGATTTACTTTTTTGAAAGGTGGATCTCAGAAGTGGAAACCAGGAAGTTGAAGTTCTTATAGAAAACCTAAAAAGTAAAGGGAATAAGTATTAAATATAAACACTAAATCAAAACCAAAAATAAAAACCCTAGAGAAAGAATTCTTTTTGTTAACAGTCTGTATTTCATGGTTTTCAATTAGACTCACTATATTTTATGTTTTCATAAATTAGCTTGTTGAACATATTTAGACAATTCTAGTTGAATTTCATATTTAGTCATAAAGCTGGTATATATATGTACGACCTCATTCTACGTGGATAATAGACATGACCTTGGGAGCAACATTTTCCTCTCCTTCTACATAAGTTCCTTATGTGTAGATACCATTTTGAAGATAGAAAATGCGGTCTGAGGAATTAGTGCTTCCATCATGTCCCCAAGTGTTAGTTGCTCAGTCGTGTTGAGCCCTTTGTGACCCCTTGGACGGTAGCCTGCCAGGCTCCTCTGTCCCTGGAGTTCTTCAGGCAAGAATACTGGAGTGGGTTGCCATTTCCTTCCCCAGGGGATCTTCCTAAGCCAGGAATCAAACCCAAGTCTCTTGCATTGTAGGCAGATTCCATACTGTCTGAGCTATCAGGGAAGCCTCATGTCTCCACAGTGTCTGTTTTATTTGTCCCTTAACCTCTGTATTTGCCAAATTTTAAATTGACTGATTTCTTGCCACAGTAGCATACATTGTGGCAGAGGGGAACGAAGCTCCAAAATTGTTGATGGGTGTACGCTTTTAAAAAAAAAAAGTCCAGAAATTTTAAAAGAACAGCTCCAAAATTCATAAAACACAAAAAAATTCCCAAATTAACTTTCATTTCCCTGTGGTTCCCTAGAATTGTCAACAAATGAATAACAATAAAGAAAAAACAGATATTACGTAAATGAAAGAGACTAGAAGTATTACATAAATATTGCATTCCCCGTCTCCATCTTCATTTCCTCCTTTCCCTTCCCCCACTCCCCCTACCCTAGTTGAACGTTCCATTTTCTAATATTCTGTATGATTTTTTAACTTTATTTCTTTTTCTCCTCCTCTACTAGAAAGTAAGCTCCCTAAGGGCCCAGACTTTTGCATGTTTTATTTTCTGATGCATTCCCAGTGCTTAAACAGTGGCACATAGTAGGCACATCACAAGTATTTTATAGACTGAATAAGGCTAACTCACGACTTGCTTCCCAGGTGGTGATAAAGAAATCTTCCTGCCAATGCTGGAGACGCAAGAGACACGGGTTCAGATTCCAGGTCAGGAAGATCTCTTGGAGTAGGAAATGGCAACCCACTCCAGTATTCTTGCCTGGAAAATCCCACGCACAGAGAAGCCTGGTGAGCTCAGTCCATGGGGTCGAAAAGAGTTGGACATGACTGAGCGCGTGCACACACAATGCAGGACTACAAATATCATGTCAACACGTGCAGCTCAGAGCCCCATTTTCCATTAGCATTCACATAGAACAATATGTGGTATAGTTTTCTCAAAGGCTACCAGGTCAAACTTCACGGAAACAATAAGCTAAACAGCATTGCAATGGCACTTCAGCAAGAGGCTAAGTGCTTTCTCTCACATTGTCTCTTTAGATTTCCCAGCAGCCTCTTGGGGAGCTTTTCCCATTCTCACCATATCACAGAGGGGGTTACTGAAGCTCTGATAGGTGAAAGGATTTGTCCTAAATTACCCAATACGGAAAGTGCAAGAGCTTGGATGTCAAGCTGCGTCGTTAGAAGACGCAGGCTTATTTACTCTTCCTTCAGCCACATGATCTATTTCTGGATTCTTCCCAAGCAACCCTCCATGTAGTATCCCTATAAATGTCTATTTTGGCAAAAGATGATTTGTCAGAACTATGTTACTTCTATTCTGGGGGAACCTTCAAACACCATCCAAAGAACAACCTTATTAAGCTTGTCGCTGCCGGTGGGGGCCAGATCCTCATTAGAAAGCCCAAGCCAGACAGTGATGTGACTCAAACCATCAATATAGTCGCGTACCGTGCCAAACCTGATTCTGATCAGCGCTTCTGCACACAGTATATCATCTATGAGGACTTGTCTAATCATTGCCCAGAAAGGGTTCAGCTGGGCAAAGTCTGGGTGGCTCCTTCCAGCTGGTTTATAGATTGTGTGATGGCCTTTGAGTTGCTCCCTCTTGACAACTGAACTCACACAATGTTATAACCTAGTGATTGCACTGTTTTCATCAGTCACATTTTTACAAATACATAGACTCATTCATCAGAGAAGGCAATGGCACCCCACTCCAGCACTCTTGCCTGGAAAATTCCATGGATGGAGAAGCCTGTTGGGCTGCAGTCCATGGGGTCGCAAAGAATCAGACACGACTGAGTGACTTCCCTTTCACTTTTCACTTTCATGCATTGGAGAAGGAAATGGCAACCCACTCCAGTGTTCTTGCCTGGAGAATCCCAGGGATGGGGGAGCCTGGTGAGCTGCCATCTATGGGGTCACACAGAGTCAGACATGACTGAAGTGACTTAGCAGCAGTAGCGGCAGCATATCCCAGTTAAATTGTCCAATATGCCATAATTTCAGGTAACTCTTACTTGACAACCATGTTCTTGTAGTTATTATGCTTAGTCTCCTACATACAAATGAGTTCTGCTCCAAGAGCATGTTTTTAACTCCAGTTTGTGCATAAGTCCAACAACGTTAGCCTAGGTACCCAACTAACATGATCCACTATATAGTACCATACTGTAATAGGTTTACAATACTTTCCACATGAGTAAGAATTAAAGATTTTAAAATTAAAAAAATAAAAAACTATAAAAAAAAGAATAAAAAATAAATAAATAAATAAGCAAACAAAAAATAAAGAAACCATTTTTGATCTTATAATACAGTACCTTGAAAAATAGACTAGTACAATACAACAGGGGTATGTTCGCGTCTTTGAAAGTTTGCAACTTGAAGGTTTGTATGTAGGGAACTTACAGTATTAGAAACAATTTTGTTCAATGAAATAGAGAGGGTAATCATCTCAGGTGGTTTCATTTCCTTTCATTCCTATTTCCCAACAGTTGATCATAAATAGAATACAGCTGACCCTTGAGTAACACAGATTTGAACTCTGCAGGTCCACTTATAGGCAGATTTTTTCCAATAAATAATACTAGAGTACTATATGATCCACAGTTGATTGAAGCAGCAAATATGCAAACTAGTTTATGGAGAGCCGACTGTGAAGTTACATGCAGACTTTCAGCTATGCTGGGTGGGGGTCAGCAATCCAACCCCTGCATTGTTCAAGGGTCAACTATGATGCTGGAATCAAGACTGCTGGGAGAAATACCAATAACCTGAGATACACAGATGACACCACACTTAGGGCAGAAAGCGAAGAAGAACTAAAGAGCCTCTTGATAAAAGTGAAAGAGGAGAGTGAAAAAGTTGGCTTAAAACTCAACATCCTGAAAACTAAGATCATGGCATCTGGTCCCATCACTTCATGACAAATAGATGGGGAAACAATGGAAACAGTGGCAGACTTTATTTTGGGGGAGGCTCTAAAATCACTGCAGATGGTGACTGCAGCCGTGAAATTAAAAGACGCTTGCTCCCTTGGAAGGAAAGTTATGACCAACAGCATATTAAAAAGCAGAGACATTACTGTACCAACAAAGGTCTGTCTAATCAAAGCTGTGGTTGCTCCAGTAGTCATGTATGGATGTGAGAGTTGGACTATAAAGAAAGCTAAGCACCAAAGAATTGATGCTTTTGAACTGTGGTGTTGGAGAGGACTCTTGAGAGTCGCTTGGACTGCAAGGAGATCTAACCAGTCCATCCTAAAGGAAATTAGTCTTGAGTGTTCATTGGAAGAACTGATGTTGAAGCTGAAACTCCAATACTTTGGCCACCTGATGTGAAGAATGGACTCATTTGAAAAAACCTTGATGCTGGGAAAGATTGAAGGCAGGAGGAGTAGGGGACGACAGAGGATGAGATGGTTGGATGGCATCACCGATTCAATGGACATGAGTTTGAGTAAGCTCCAGGAGTTGGTGATGGACAGGGAAGCCTGGTGTGCTGCAGTCCAAGGGGTCACAAAGATTCAGACATGACTTAGCAACTGAACAACAAAACAAATACACACACATACAGAATCTGATGGTTTCATGTCTGCCTATTAATGTTTGGGTGCTTCCTCAAATGTCCTCAATATGAGATACATTAGGTTGGAAATTTTGCAAAAACAAGATTTTTCTGCTTTCATAGTTATCTGAGAAAACTCAACCTGGCCAAAGCCAAATGTTTTACTGGTTTTTTGCAAGTTTCTTGAGTCTCTAAAGGAAATCATGAATGCGAAATGACCATGTAATTGTCCTTTGTACTTAAAGTTCTCCATCTTTCCTGAAGTTTATAGCAGGATATGTGGAAAGGTCAAGTGAGAAAGTCTAATAACAGGACTATCCATCTTCCTTTCACACTGCTCCTTCAGTTTGCCCTCCCACTTATGACTGGTGTTACTCTTCCCAAATCTCATTCAGTGGATAGGCTTAAAAGGTGCTCCCTATGGTATTAGATGCTGACTTTGTGCTGTTATGGGTACTTGCTTCCCTACAGTGCTGCCTGGTTGGTGCGGCCCTTCAGCATGGAGCTCACACGGTGCACTCAGTTCCACAATTTGAATCCCAATGAAATGACTTCAATTTACACATTTTGGAAAAGAAGTCCAATCACTAACATAAGAGGTATCTGGTTGTTCTTTACTTACTTTGCAACCACATCCTAACATCAACCACCTAAATCATTAGAACTCCCAGGCTGAAGTTCTCCTAATTTTAGCAGTGGTTATTCTAATCATTCTGACACTATGCATCATAGGGTTAGCCTGCCCCCTTTCATTTGGGATATTTTCTGTGACTAGGATGTCAATTTCCTCACTCACTTAAAGTGAAAAAAAGTGAAAGTCGCTCAGTCGTGTCCAGCTCTTTGTGACCCCATGGACTGAATAGTCCATGGAATTCTCCAGGCCAGAATACTGGAGTGGGTGGCTGTTCCCTTCCCCAGAGGATCTTTCCAACCCAGGGATCGAACCGAGGTCTCTCGTATTGCAGGCAGATTCTTTACCAGCTGAGCCACCAGGGTAGCCCTTATTCACTAAGATCAACCTAAATTCTATGTACTAGGAGATGGTTAAAAGTTGCATGTGGCTTTGTGATGATATTTAAAAAGTGTGTATGCATGAATGATACTAACAGTTATCACTCTGGTGTACTGAGCATCAACTATGAACTGGTCTTTATGCTAGGTGCCAGACACATGCTAGCTCATTCAAAACTCCCAGCAACAGTAATAGGACATAAGTATCACTGGAGTGAGTAACGAACTTGCCCAAAGCTGGACAGTGGAAATGCTGAAACCCAAACGTGGGTTTGCCTGATCTGAAGCATTACAGGACTGCCTCTTCACTCCAATTCTAAGATTTTTTAAGTGGCCAACCTTTCCTACTTGATTATAATAATAATAAATCCATAGCGCTCAGCACTCATCAGGAGCCAGGCACTATTATTGCTTATATATTTTCTCATTTAATACTCATGAATAAGGCTGGGGAAACCTAAGCCTATGGTGTTTAAGGATCTTGCCCAATGATCCTTGCACCCAGCTTGCAACTTTAGAGAGTCAGAATTTGAAATATGACAGTCTAGTAACAGAGGCTTTGCTGATAACTACTGCATGATATTAGCTTCTCAGCTTAACAAATGCCTTTGGAGAGAATTTAGCAAAATCACTAGAAGGGTAAAAATTTTCTTTCATGCCATGTAAATGTATTTGTGTGTACCTACTGTACACTACACCCACACACAATTTGTACACTTAAAACCCTTTCTTCACCATATGAATCATTTACAGCTTTAAAATTTACCATGCCAAATACAGCCCTTCTGCCAACAATCTAGAATTGCCTCCCCACCCCTCCAGCACCAACCCCTCCCCCCCATCCCCTGATTTCCCACCAGACAAATCTATACAGATTTCTTGGACACCAAGCCAAGCAGGATAGAAAAAAAGAAGCAACCCGTGTGCAATTCATTCTCATTGGTCCATTCCAGGATGAAGGAGGAGAGCGTATTTGGGTGGTACCCAGCATCACAGACTGAGACCAGGGTGCTCAGGCCACTGCCTGACACTTAGCCAACTGTGAACCCTAAATCCTCCTGCTGTTACTCCAGTGCTCTCTTCCGCTTAGCCCTGGGCTCACGCCTAGTCTCTGTTTTGCTCTCTGCATAAAGTGCGAGCAATTTATTTGGGGCAGAGCTCTGATTTGGATGTCAAATAAAACTGATTGATTTTATGATTCTGTAAAGGTTACCTCAAAAGGTGAAACGATTTCTGCAGCAGAAGCGCATCCATAAATCCAAGCTATTTGTGACAAGTCCTGTCCCGCGGTGGGAAGATGGATTCCGGAATCTCCAGCGAATCTGGAAGAATGGTGAATTTTCCAGTAGATATGGCTTAGGAGCTCAGGCTCCTTAGGTATCAGGGAGGCTGACATATACAAAGACAGCGTGGTTAAAGGAGAATTTGTTGTCGTTTTTTCCTAGAGTCATACATACCAGGAGAATGAAAAATGAAATTGCCACGCTATTCCGTCGGCAAAATAAAACAAATCTGACACCTGTTAGTTACCTCACTGCCATCAGTTTAGAGCCCTGGAACGTGTTGTCTACAAATGATGAAGAAGGTCAGTGTGTGACTAGAAGCCTTCCAACTGTCTCAGTGATTCCAAAACTCCCCAGAGGCAAGGTGTTTTCTTGTTGGATGTCATAGGCTAGGTGCTCAAATACATTTCACAGAATCTTTAGTACATCTCGAATTTCTGAAAATTCTCAAAATTCTTTGGGATTCTTGGCCCAGCAAATGGAGACTAGGAGCCACGGGAGATGGTGTTGTAGCTGTTGGTCAGTCACCAAGTCATGTCTGACTCTTAGTGATCCCATGAACTGCAGCACGTCAAGCTCCCCCGTCCTTCACAACCTCCTGGAGTTTGCTCAAATTCATGTCCACTGAGGCAGTGACGCTATCTAACCATCTTATCCTCTGCCGCTCTCTTCTCCTTTTGCCTTCAATCTTTCCTAGCATTGGGGTCTTTTCCAATGAGTCGGCTCTTCACATCGGGTAGTCAAAGTTTTGGAGCTTCAGCATCAGTCCTTTCAATGAATGCATGTTAGTCACTCAGTTGTGTCTGACTCTTTGTGAGCCCCTGGGCTATAGCCTGCCAGGCTCCTCTGTCCATGGGATCTTCTTGGCAATAATACTGAAGTGGGTTGCCATTCCCTTCTCTACTTTCCAATGAATATTCAGGCTTAATTTCCTTTAGGACTGATTGTCTTGATCTCCTTGCAGTCCAAGGGACTCTCAAGAGTCTTCTCCACCACCGCAATTTGAAAGAATCAATTCTTAAGTGCTTAGCCTTCAATTCTTAAGCACTCAGTCTTCTTTATGGTCCAACGCTCAGTGACACCAGTGGTAAAGAATCTGCCTGCCAGTGCAGGAGACACAAGAGACATGGGTTTGATCCCTGTGTCAAGAAGATCCCCTAGAGTAGAAAATGGGAACCCACACCAATATTCTTCCCTGGGAAATCCCGTGGACAGAGGAATCTGGCAGGCTGCAGTCCATGGGGTTGCAAAGAGTCAGACGCAACTGAGCATGCACACACATACGTCTACATCCATGCATGATTTCTGAAAACAAACAGAACTTTGACTATCCTGACCTTTGTAGGCAAATTGGTATCTCTGCTTTCTAATACACTGTCTAGATTTGTCATAGGTTTCCTGAGATGCTGAATATGGTAGAAAAAGGAAGGAGGAGAGGGATGTGGGGTGTGTGTGTGTGTGTGTGTGTGTGCACCCACCAGTCTATAAAAGTGTTATCACAGAGGATGCATGGACCGTGGTGCACGCTAGTTTAAAGCATGAGGATCCCCAGAGCATGTTCACTTGTCATGCCAATTGGCCTCAAATAGCTCCCCAAAGCAAGGGAATACTGGAGGTTACTTAAAAACACAGAGTGAAGAAAGGGGGTGAAACCACAGCTTATGTGTCAAGGAGCATGCCAGGCTCTTCACCGACTCAACCTCTCTAGAGCCCAGAATTAATCACAGGGCAGAGAGTGTGGTTCCGGTCGGTAGGAATGAGGCTGAATGACATAATGCAGAAGTGACTGGCAGAGCAGCGATTCCAGTCTGGTCTTTTGGCTGCGATTGCTGCCCTTATTCTCCTCAATTCCTGCTCTCACCCACCTGGTTCAGGCTCTCACTGCCAATTGCCAGCCCACCCTGAGCTCTCCTTAGTCCTTATAGTCCTAATCAAACTGTTGCTGTGCTTAGTCGCTCAGTCGTGTCCGACTCTTTGCGATCCCATGGACTGTAGCCCTCCAGGCGCCTCTGTCCATGGAATTCTCCAGGCAAGAACACTGGAGTGTGGTGTCAATTCCTTCTCCAATCAAACTGTATCAATATTCAAGTCAGACCATGGCACATTTCTTTAATTCCTTGAAGCAGTACCAGAGGACCCCACGGTCTGGCCCTTGCACTTTCTGGCATCCCCTCAGGTGACCCCTCAACCTCCCACTCACCACTTTGGTCATAGTTTCCGCCGTGCAGCCAGATAAATATTCCTCACCACTGCACACTGGCTGTTCTAACCCCTGTTTCTGGAATGTCTGCCCCTCCTCCATTTGCCTGGCTGACTTAGTATCATCTGAGGTTTAGCTGAGGCCTCAGTTCCTCTGGGGATCTTGCCTGGTCCCCAAGTTGATTCAGAGGTCCCTCTCTGTGTTTCCATAGCATTCCCTATATCCCTATGCCATAAAAATTTGCCACATTATGTGAAAACAACTTTTCTATATCATCTACCTCACTGGTTTTATATTTTTTTAAGATTTTTCTTTAATGTGGACAGTTTCTAAAGTCTTTGTTGAATGTGATACAATATTGTTTCTGTTTTATGTTTTGTTTTTTTGGCCACAAGTCATGTGGATCTTAGTTCCCCAACCAGGGATCGAACCTTCATCCCCTGCATTGGAAAGCAAAGTCTCAACCATGGGACCACCAGAGAAGTTCCTCTCACCAGTTTTAAATTCTTTAAAGGCAAGGGCCAAATGCTACATGTTTTTGTCCACCTGGGCTTTCCATCAGTTCAGTTCAGTCACTCAGTCGTGTCCGACTCTTTGTGACCCCATGAATCGCAGCATGCCAGGCCTCCCTGCCCATCACAAACTCCCAGAGTTCACTCAGACTCACAGCCATCGAGTCAGTGATGCCATCCAGCCATCTCATCCTCTATCATCCCCTTCTCCTCCTGCCCCCAATCCCTCCCAGCATCAGAGTCTTTTCCAATGAGTCAACTCTTCACATGAGGTGGCCAAAGTACTGGAGTTTCAGCTTTAGCATCATTCCTTCCAAAGAAATCCCAGGGTTGATCTCCTTCAGAATGGACTGGTTGGATCTCCTTGCAGTCCAAGGGACTCTCAAGAGTCTTCTCCAACACCACAGTTCAAAAGCATCAATTCTTCAGCGCTCAGCCTTCTTCACAGTCCAACTCTCACATCCATACATGACCAGAGGAAAAACCATAGCCTTGACTAGATGGACCTTAGTCGGCAAAGTAATGTCTCTGCTTTTGAATATACTATCTAGGTTGGTCATAACTTTTCTTCCAAGGAGTAAGCATCTTTTAATTTCATGGCTGCAGTCACCATCTGCAGTGATTTTGGAGCCCAAAAAAATAAAGTCTGGCACTATTTCCCCATCTATTTCCCATGAAGTGATGGGACTGGATGCCATGATATTCATTTTCTGAATGTTGAGCTTTAAGCCAACTTTTTCACTCTCCACTTTCACTTTCATCAAAAGGCTTTTTAGTTTCTCTTCACTTTTTGCCATAAGGGTGGTGTCATCTGCATATCTGGTTATTGATATTTCTCCCGGCAATCTTGATTCCAGCTTGTGCTTCTTCCAGTCCAGCATTTCTCATGATGTACTCTACATATAAGTTAAATAAGCAGGGTGACAATATACAGCCTTGACGTACTCCTTTTCCTATTTGGAACCAGTCTGTTGTTCCATGCCCAGTTCTAACTGTTGCTTCCTGACCTGCATACAGATTTTTCAAGAGGCAGGTCAGGTGGTCTGGTATTCCCATCTCTTTCAGAATTTTCCACAGTTTATTGTGATGCACACAGTCAAAGGCTTTGGCATAGTCAATAAAGCAGAAATAGATGTTTTTCTGGAACTCTCTTGCTTTTTCCATGATCCAGCAGATGTTGGCAATTTGATCTCTGGTTCCTCTGCCTTTTCTAAAACCAGCTTGAACATCAGGAAGTTCATGGTTCACATATTTCTGAAGCCTGGCTTGGAGAATTTTGAGCATTACTTTACTAGCATGTGAGATGAGTGCAATTGTGCGGTAGTTTGAGCATTCTTTGGCATTGCCTTTCTTTGGGATTGGAACGAAAACTGACATTTTCCAGTCCTGTGGGCACGGCTGAGTTTTCCAAATTTGCTGGCATATTGAGCGCAGCACTTTCACAGCATCATCTTTCAGGATTTGAAATAGCTCCACTGGAATTCCATCACCTCCACTAGCTTTGTTCATAGTGAAGCTTTCCAAAGCCACTTGACTTCATATTCCAGGATGTCTGGCCCTAGATGAGTGATCACACCATCGTGATTATCTGGGTCGTGAAGATCTTTTTTGTACAGTTCTTCTGTGTATTCTTGCCACCTCTTCTTAATATCTTCTGCTTCTGTTAGGTCCATACCATTTCTGTCCTTTATCGAGCCCATCTTTGCATGAAATGTTCCCTTGGTATCTCTAATTTTCTTGAAGAGATCTCTAGTCTTTCCCATTCTGTTCTTTTCCTCTATTTCTTTGCACTGATTGCTGAAGAAGGCTTTCTTATCTCTTCTTGCTATTCTTTGGAACTCTGTATTCAGATGCCTATATCTTTCCTTTTCTCCTTTGCTTTTCGCCCCTCTTCTTTTCACAGCTATTTGTAAGGCCTCCCCAGACAGCCATTTTGCTTTTTTGCATTTCTTTTCCATGAGGATGGTCTTGATCCCTGTCTCCTGTACAATGTCATGAACCTCATTCCATAGTTCATCAGGCACTCTATCTATCAGATCTAGTCCCTTAAGTCTACTTCTCACTTCTGCTGTATAATCATAAGGGATTTGATTTAGGGCTTTCCAACTTTGCAACAGCAGCAGCAGCATGCAGTGCCTTAAGAAAAAAAAATTTTTTTTTTTGCTTTTCCCTATTATATATAAAGGGGCTTCCCAAGTGGCTCAGTGGGTAAAGAATCCGCCTGCCAGTGCAGGAGACACAGGAGACACAGTTTCAATCCCTAGGTTGGGAGAAGGAAATGGCAATCCACTCCAGTATTCTTGCCTAGAGAATTCCATCAACAGAGGAGCCTGGCCAGCTACAGTCCATAGTGTCACTAAGAATCAGACTTGACGGAAGTGACTGAACATACACGCACATTATGTATAAAACACATAGGATGAAATTATTTGTTCTAGCTCTGTGAAAAATACTGCTGGTAGCGTGATAGGGATTGCATTGAATCTATAGGTTGCTTGGGGTAGTATACTAATTTTCACTATATTGATTCTTCCGATCCGTGAACATGGTATATATCTTCATCTATTAGTGTCCTCTTTGATTTCTTTCACCAGTGTTTTATAGTTTTCTATATAAAAATGGGATCCCATCATATACACTCAACTTCATTTGTTATTATTTTTTAATTTATTTTTTTTAATTTTTATTTTTACTTTATTTTACTTTACAATACTGTATTGGTTTTGCCATACATTGACATGAATCCACCACGGGTGTACATGTGTTCCCAAACATGAACCCCTCGCACTGTTTATAATAGCCAGGACATGGAAACAACCTAGATGTCCATCAGCAGATGAATGGATAAGAAAGCTGTGGTACATATACACAATGGAATATTACTCGGCCATTAAAAAGAAATGAAGTAAGCCAGAAAGAAAAACACCAATACAGTATACTAACACATATATATGGAATTTAGAAAGATGGCAATGATGACCCTGTATGCAAGACAGCAAAAAAGACACAGATGTGTATAGCGGACTTTTGGACTCAGAGGGAGAGGGTGGGATGATTTGGGAGAATGGCATTGTAACATGTATACTATCATGTAAGAATCGAATCGCCAGTCTATGTCCGATGCAGGATACAGCATGCTTGGGGCCGGTGCACGGGGATGACCCAGAGAGATGTTATGGGTAGGGGGTTGGGAGGGGGGTTCATGTTTGGGAATGCATGTACACCCATGGTGGATTCATGTCAATGTATGGCAAAACCAATACAATATTGTAAAGTAAAATAAAGTAAAAATAAAAATTTTTTTAAAAATAAAATAAAAAATAAAACACATAGGAAAGGGAGAATTCTCTTAGATAGATGGAGATATAACTAATCTAAACTGCTCCTGGAATGATACTGGCAGATGGGCAGGGGACATGAAAGATGGTAGGTTTCTAAGAGGAAACAAATCGGAGGGCATTTGGGGGCAACAGCCTCAAATCTCAATCTACAACCACCAAGCTATCCCTGTCTGCACCCAGTTCTTTCGGATTTTCTTCGGACCACATGAAAGAGTTGGTCCCTCTCAGGATTAAATGTATCCCTTTGTCTCCAGATCCCATCTTCCCCTTCCTCCAAAGGCCCTCAGAGCATTGATTATCTCTCTCCCCTCCTGAATTCTCGACTGAGAAGTCCCATCAGAATTTACACATCCTCCAGTCGCAGAGCTTCTAGGTAAAGAAAGTAGGTTTCCTATTTTCTTTGCCTCCACTTCCGTCCCTGAATCCATAAGAATAAAGGAACACAAATGGTGCAGATCCACTAGGACAAAGAGAAACAGGACAGAAATCTGCAGTGGGTGATGATAAGATATCAACCAAGTTTTGAAGCTGGAAAGAGGGTGTATGAATTGCCCATTGACTTGGCAAAGGAGAAATGGCTGAAAGCTGTCTCCATGTATGTAGAGAAATGCTAAAGAGATGCAGGTTGATTTGTGCCATAAATCCCAGCACAAACTTGAAAGACTGGAGGCGTGAGGTAGCATACCTCAAAAGGCAGGTTGATGAAGGTATGGTTGAAAACAGGATTGGTTATATAAGAAGCAGACTCCTAAATCTCACCACCCACTTTGCAACCGATTAATCACCCTTCCCTTGCTTAGTATTAGAAGGATTGTTTTTTGGAACATTTTTTGAAGCAGAGTCTCTCCGGGCTCAGAAACACAGCAACCAGGGGAAAAAGGTGATGACTCACTCACCTTGAAAACAAGAGGATTCAGTGCCAGTCCAGAAACTGATCTTGATATTCTCAGTGCTTTCTCTCCTCAACTCACAGGTCACTCGCAACCAGACTTGGGTCGTTAGAAAGGAGACTATAACATTTTCCTGTTGAGAAAACACCTGTGGCCGTCAAAGAATGACTAGATGCTAAAGCCCAGTGTAACCTTGCTGGGAATGTACTGGGGCTGATAAGGGAGGAAAGAGATTAGTCACTACAGGAGGTGGAAGAATTAGCTGGCATGGACTAGGAGAAACTAGCAGGGTACCCCTAGGATTAGCTTTGAGAGCAACTGATCAAGGGTGCCAGAATATAAAGTTGGGTGAGAATACACTGATTTGGGGGCTCTTCTTCAGAAAATGGAATTAAATATTCTGTCTAGGATTCTGGGGCTTGAAGCAGACTCACTATTAGACAAAGTCTGTACATGCTTGCCCTGCACTGAGAAAAACTGAAATGCCAGGATTTCTCTGTTGTTATTCAGTTGCTAAGACCTGTCCAACTCTTTGCGACCCTATGGATTGCAACCTGCCAGGCCTCCCTGTCCTTCACTATCTCCCGGAGTTTGCCCAGGTTCACGTCCAGTGATGTCCATAATATGATCATCAAATGTTACAGCTTCCTTTCTAAAGACCCCAGTCTGGTTGCCAGGGATCTGTGAGTGGAGAGAAAAGATTGAGTAGATCAAGTCCATGAATTAGTGATGCCATCCCACCATCTCATCCTCAGCGGGACTCATTGGAAAAGACCCTGATTTTGAGAAAGACTGAAGGCAAAGGGAGAAGAGGGGGGCAGAGGTTGGCAGGTGGTGGAGGAAGGCATAAAAGGTGGAGAAAGATAGGCCTGCTGGAGTAGATAGACTACAAGAGGCCCTAAGTCCCTCTTGGGGATTAGTGTCCTCACGAGGGCCCAGGTGATACAACAGTCACCAAGGCCATCAGGAATGCAATGGAAAGTAAGCAAACAGCATTTTTAAGAAGATCAGATTGTGCTGCATAAGGATTTGCAAATGCCCTGAGCAGAAAAGTCCCAAAGAATGCAAGACCCACCTCAAAATATTCCCCTTCTTTCACAGATCTTGGTCCCTCAAGTCCTAGATGACTTAGTAGCCTTGTGATAGCTCTCATCAGATGTTTTATATATATATTGCTGTATATTTTTAGTTATATCTTATAGGGGATTATTCTGTAATGCACTACATTACCACTACAGAAATAGCTAGGAGATCTACAGGAGATCTGTAGATCCAGCTTTCCACTGCAGGAGATCCAGCTTTTTGAGGTATTTAAGTTTTTATACCTGAAAATGAATATGAGCCTATAAATAATAATCAGCAATTAATAAGTTTAATATACTAACAGCACAATTCTTTTGGAGAGCATGAAAGAATTGATGCTTTTGAACTGTGGTGTTGGAGAAGACTCTTGAGAGTCCTTTGGACTGTGAGGGGATCACATCAGTCAATTCTAAAGGAAATCAGTCCTGAATATTCATTGGAAGGACTGATGCTGGGACATGAGTTTGGGCAAGCTCCAGGAGATGGTGAGGCAGAGGGAAGCCGGGTGTGTTGCAGTCCATGGGGTTGCAAAGGCTCGGGTACGACTGAGCAACAGAGCAACAGCAATTAATAAATATTGAAAATAAACGAGTCAAATCTCCAGAGAAAACTGACTAACTTGAGAGGCAGATACAAAACAAACAATAAAGGAAAAACAAACTTTGGGAGATGGATATGAAGCAGGGAGTGAAAGAAGAAAAACATATAGTGTCCTTACCAGAGAAATTAGAGAAGCTATTGCAGCCATGGAAAAACAAGATATCATCAAAATGGAAGATCTGAAGAATAACTAGAAACTTTTCAAATTTAGAAATCATTCTTTCTAAAACACTATATTCTAAAATACAAATCAGTAACTCTATAGAAGCTTGGAGGATAAGTTTAACGTAAAGTAACACAAAAGGGTGAAAAATAAAAGGCAAATAGAAGAGAAAAAATAGGAAAATAGGGGGTCCATTCATTAGGTTCGATGTTTCAGGAACAGGAGAGAGAAAGAAGAGAACAAAGTTATCAAGAAACAGAAATATTTGTCCACAATTAAAAAACTGTGCTTGTAAAAAAATCCTGAAAGAAGACAATGACTGGCAACATAAACAAGACACAATATCATTCAACTTCAGTTTACTAAGGTTAAGAAGATAATCTCAAAAACTTCCATAAAGACAAAATGTGTCCCCTATTAAGGATCAAGAATTGGAATGGCATCAGACATTCCCATTTGCAATAGTGAGAACTAGAAGAAAATGGAACAGCATCTTCAAATTCTGGTGGAAAATGATTTTGCACCTAGAATTCTCCAAGACAATCATTAAGTATGAGTATAGATTACTCCCATTTCCAGACGTTTGACATCTCAAAAATGTACCTCCTGTGTGTTGGCTGTTAGGAAGATACAGGAGAATTTGAGCTACGAGAATGATAGTAAACCGAGAAAGCCAAAGACATAGAATCCAGGAAACAAGGACTCTGACAGAGGAAGAGCCTGTGGGAGTTAATCCATGGGGTTTTGGCAAAGAAAATGCCAGGATGACAGCCCTTAGGCATAAAGAGAGAGCAGCTCGTGTGCACTGAGGCAGAAGAATAGATGTCCACAGTAAGAGAGGCCTCAATAACATTAACAGCTATGAAAATGGACCTGATTTATTTACGTGTTTGAGTATACTAATAGGAATACATAATTCTCTTGGAGAGGCTGGGGAAGAATTAATGATAGCACAGAGAAATTTAATGAAAAAGAAACTGTGAAGATAGAAAAAGCAATAATAGTGTGCTTCATAGCTCAACATGAATAATAATTATACATTCAACCCTGAATATTTATTTAAATAAAAATAAATATTATTTTTTATGTAATAAAAGTGGTTATATAACCATTTTGGGGAAATAGGGGAAAGGAAATATGATATGGGTACCTAGATTTTCTCTAAGAGTGTTTCCACCTCATCTTTCACAGTAGGGAGTCAATAGGAATGTCCAAAATGAACATTAATCAGAAACCCAATGGCAAATATCAATATAAACAGCTAAAAGCATTAATCCTGTTTCCAGGAAGTAAGTCTTGGAGATGGAAGGTTGAGACAGAGGAAGTATAGGTATTTTTATTAGCCTTTGAGGCATTTGACTTTTTAAAACTTTGTACATGTATTGCTTTAAATATATATATATAATTGTATATAAAATTTAAGATCTAATCACTTACACAATAAGTAAAAGCAATGAGTAATTCACAGACATTTAGCCGTACACCAGCCCCTCCCATCTTAAAACAAAGAACACCTCCCTTGACATGTTTTTCTTCAACTTTCTGCTCCATTTCTTTTTCTTCACAGGCCAGGTTCTTTAGTGGTGATTGTCCTCACCGTATGCATTTCTCACCAGCCACTTAATTATTTCCCTCCCTTTCTTACTGGCCTCTTTGTCATTCAACCCCATGAATTCAATTTCCTTGTTTGACGATGTTAGCTGACTTCTCTTTCTGTCTTACCCACCACAATTTCTCCTGCTCTCTGTGCCCCTATGGTCACTCCTTATCTTCTCATCCCTCCAGAGCTTCTGCTTTTTCTATTTAACATGCCAATGGGCTCAGGAAACGCCTCTCAGTACCTGTAGAATCCACTTCCAGGCCAGTTCCTAGATTCCTCTCTGGACTGACCCCTCAACGGAATGTCTTCTTGTTTCCAGATCTGCTGGCTCCTTCAGACATATGGTTACCAGGTTCCCTTGAACTATGCCCTGAATCTCTGGGACTTTTGCTCACCCTTCTGCCCAGCCTCATCTTCTGAGACTGCTGCCTGGACCAGAGAATCCAGTTTCTACTTGTCCAGGCAAACAGTATGCATGACAGCCCTAAGTTAGAAAGGAACATGGTGTTTCAGAGAGAGAAAGAAGTCTAGAGTGCCTAGAGAAAACAAAACCAAGGAAACAGTGGCTGGAGATGCAGCTGGAGAAAGATGCGGGGGCCATATAACCCGCCACCTTTTATTCAGCGTGAGAACTTTTGTCTTTTTCAAGGCTAATGGAAAAGCATTGAATTCTTTGCAGCAGAGAATAATTGTGATCAGATTTCCATAAAAGATGAGTCTGGATGAAGTACAGAGAATGCATAAGATGTGGATGAGAGCACCCCAGTTAAGAATGGTGCAAAGAAAGACAATGGTAGTCAGATTAAAGTGTGATGGTGGAGATGGAGAGATGAAATTGAAACCGATTAGGTGGTAAAATCAACAAGACTCCATCATATTTGGTTAGGGGTGATGAGGGGAAAGTATCAAAAATTCTACTTGAACAGTTGAGTCATTGATGGCAGCAATCAAAGAAAATAAGGAAACTGGAGGAGAATCAAGTTTTGGTGAGAAGATCCTGAGTTTTTGAGTTTGAGTTGTGTTTGAGACAGCTAAGTGAAGATTTTTAGGTTAGCTAGATAGATAGTTCTGGAGGATAGCAGAATTATCTGAGTTGGTAGTTACAAATGATGTGGTTAGAGGTATGTCAGTTTCCTATCATTGCTATAACAAGTTGTCCAAACTATTAGTAGCTTAAAACAATATAGGTCTATTATTTTACAGTTCTAGAGGTCAGAAATACAAAATGAAGGTCGGAGGTCCAACATGGGCTTTGCTTGGACAAGTCAAGGTGTTGGCTCAAACCAAGTTGTCAACTCATCGGGAGAAATGTTCTTTTGTCCTTCCAGCTTCAAGACACTACCTACATTCTGCATTCCTTGGTTTGTAGCTCCATCCTCAATCTTGAAAGCCAGCAATGGAGCATCTTCACATCTCTGTCTCTGCGCTGGTCCAATTTCTGCATCTATTTCTCTCTCTTTCCACCTCACTTTCTCTCTCTCTCTCTCTCTCTCTGAGCTTTGCTCCTATTGTCATTTCTCCTATGATTCTCACCCTCTGGCCTCCCACTTCTAAGGATCCTAGTGGATACCTTGAACCCATCCAGATAAACCAGGAAAAAGTCCCCATCACAAGATTCTTATTTTAATCATATCCATTAAATCTTATTTATCATACAAGGTACAGTAATATATTCCTAGTTTCTGGGATTAGGATGTCTACTTTAAGTGTAGGGACACAACTCTGTACATATTTACTGTGTAGGTGATGCAAACAACCAGTGAGGTATTTTAAATGAGATGCTGTTTTCCTCTAATCTGATAGAATCAAACTCATATATAGGGAAGTACAATGGCTGAAACAAGAAAAATAATAGAATTTACAGTACTGCTGAAATCCAGGTTGTTTTCACCCAAAAAGTTTTAGGTACTTTTTTAAAGATTTATTTATTGACTGCACCAGGTCTTCATTGCTACACATGGGCTTTCTCTACCTGCGGCAAACAGGAGCTCCCCTCTAGTTGCAGTTCACAGGCTTCTCATTGCAGTGATGTGTCTAGTTGGGGAACACGGACTCTAGGCACGTGGGCTCAGTAATTGTGGGCCTAGAGCACAGGTTCGGTAGTTGTGGCGAGTGGGCTTAGTTGCCCCATGGCATGTAGGATCTTCCCAGACCAGAGATCCAACTGGTGTTCCTTGCAACACAAGACAGATCCTTAACCACGGCACCACCAGGGAAGCCCTGGGTAATTTTGCTACTAAAGAAATTGTTGCTTTTGAACAAGTATAGACTTTGCCATGTCCTCAGTAAGCAGATGACACAGCCCCCATGAAGGTGACCTCTCTCATGGCTGGATCCAATGAGACATGCAGGGAAGTTTTGTTTCCTGCCCCTGTAACTCAGATGTGCTAGTCTGAGAGATTTTGGTATCCAAGGGAGTTCTGTTTTCATCAGGGGACACACATGGTTGCAAAGGAGTAGCAACTTCCTTGTAACCTGGTTTTTCATCATACCACTGGACAAGCAAGCAAAAGGATTAGCATTCAGGTTGGCTTGTTTGATCCTCGCTCTCAAATGACAATAGGGCGCTGCCACTCAAAGACGGAAAGAAGAGGTATGAAGGGAACTCTTGCTGTCTTGTAAGATCATGTCCATTGGATGATTCGTGCAACCTAAACAGAGAGGTCCATCTAGAACTCAAGCATATGCATAGCAGGGGACTCTAGTCAAACAGAAATTGAAGTAGAGGGAAGAAGGAAGTTGTGAAAACTCAGCTACTACGCAAAGGCAAGTTATGGAAACAAGAAGTGCAACTGTTCCTCAGTGTTCCTTCTTTGTGATGTTACACAGGTATTAAATGTGTTATCTGAGCTCCTTCTCTTTCCTCTCCTTGCTCCCACTGTCAGATTAGAGTCTTCCTTGTGACATACAGGCCATTTTGCTCATCGGTGGAAGACCACTAACGAGAATGATGCAACACAATGGAGCAAGAGGAGGAGAGGCATCACTCAGTTAATCCAGGTTAATCAGATAATCAGAATTCCAAGAGGATGTTGAATTCACTCTGGAGAACCACTCCCTTCCACTGTGTATTTCATCTTGGCAAGGAAGCTGGGTTGATCTCGTGACAAGGAATACATGCTGGCATGGGTGTGTGCATGTTTGTTCATTTGTGTCTGACTCTTTGTGACCCCATGGACTTCAGCCTGCCAGGCTCCTCTGTCCATGGAATTTTCCAGGCAAGAATACTGAAGGGGGTTGCCATTTCCTTCTCCAGGGGATCTTCCTGATCTAGGGATCAAACCCACGTCTCTTACGCGCATGCTGACAGCCAAAAACAAAACAGGAAGTAAAAAGATCCCTTGCAAGTTCCACCAAGTGTAGTGTGTCAGTTTCCATATTTGGAGAATAATTAAGTTCAGGAAGTTTACAGCGTCAGTAAAAACGGCTAATTTCTCACTAGTGCAAAATGGAAGTACAACAATTACAGTGGAGTCAAGCATGAATGCAAATTCATCAAAATCGAATGTTACAGGGTAGGTCTCTCTGAACTCTACTCTCTTCAACAAGAAACGGAAGAAAGTTTAATCAGATGTGGCTGAAGGATGTGTCTCCAGTTCGGTTTCCTCTTCTGCTTTGATAGTTCAGTACCAGCAGTCTCTCTGTGTGTCTCTGTTAGTCCCAATGATTCCTTCAATTATTATATCTAATAGAAATTGAAGCAAATTCTACTAATATCTCTCAGAGTAATCATTCAAAATTCAGCAACTATGTTCTCAAACTCCAGTTACCTCTATTCTTAGTCACACAGGAGTGAAGAAGATCCCTTCTGTTTCCAGTGCACTCGTAAAATTCCTTCCCATTGTTTATTGCCCAAGACACATTTTTCTATTTGGGAGATGCATTTTTTCAAATGTGTCCTCATCACCCCGCTGGTCCCTCCCTCTGCCTTTTTCTGAGCCCTCCTCAATCTGCCATCCATCTCTGCCAAATGCCCAACGGGATTCCCTCTCTGCCCAGATACCCATTGGTATTTCTCCTGCATACACAGCAGCAAACACCTGGTGTTTGATGATTTCACGCCCACAGTTGGGAACCTCTCAGAAAGCACCTCGGCCTGATCTACCTGGAAGGTAAATGTGCATCCTTCAGTGCATACCTTCCTTTCCTTCTTTAATTTTCCTCCTAATTGTATCTTTTAATGGAGTGAAAGGAAAAAATATTGGAATCTTAATGGTAATTTCTTATCCCCGCCAAGGTGGATGGTGCCTTATGTTGGTTAAAGGGAGAGTTTATTGTCCTACTTCTTCTGGCATTACCATTTTTTTTTTAATTGTTGAATTGCTCACATAGAAGTGCTTCTAGGTGAGAGAACTAACTGTTTGGGCTCCATTGGAATCAGACAATTGGATATGAAACCACACCCTCAGTCTCTTTTCTTTACCATTGTGCTCTAATCATTCTCATGAGACAGAGAAATGAAGGCTTTTTAAATGGACCTAGAGATTTCAGAGATGAATATAAAGTGTTACAGCTTAAATGATCATTAGAGACCATCTGATCCAAACCATGCTTGTGAAAAATGAGGAAACTGAGGCTCATCAAATGGAAATACCTTTCCCACAGTTAGGGAGAAAGAAGACTAGCCTCACAGTCATAGCATATTCTCATGGTTGTAACACTACCAGGCACTGCTTCTCTTTCCTGCAAGACATATGGTATCATCAGGGAAAACCTAAAGAGGACATTCAAAACAGCCTAACTCTTGTCACCCGGCTCTGCCTGATGC
This sequence comes from Budorcas taxicolor, assembly GCF_023091745.1. Taxonomy (NCBI): domain Eukaryota; kingdom Metazoa; phylum Chordata; class Mammalia; order Artiodactyla; family Bovidae; genus Budorcas; species Budorcas taxicolor. The sequence continues at coordinate 74,561,610 of NC_068921.1, forward strand.
TTTGTTCAGAACCGAGAATCCCCTCTCTTCTCTTAAAAATGATGACAACAGCTACAACCACCTCGCTTGCTTTCCCAGTCCCTGGCTTCCAGAAAGTTTTGCTTTCATTTTTCCCTTCCTAACTAGTGATCTGCCTTGATGGTCTCCAACATAATCCCTCACTGTCTTCCCTACATCCCCACCTCACCCCGAAATGGCTCCTCCTTCACCCACCACCAGTGGCCATCTGACTCCCCAGTTTTATTACTTCTTCTTCACTTTTTTTTTTGAATTTGGCTGCCTCGGGACTTGGTTTCAGTACTCAGAATCTTTGTTGCCTGTTGCCATGAGGAATCTTTCTTTGCAGTTCGAGGGCTCTCTAGTTGTGGCTTGCAGACTCAACAGATGCAGCACATGGGCTTAAGCTGCTCCACAGCATTTGGGATCTTAGTTCCCCGACCAAGGATCAAACCCATGGCCCCTGCTTTGCAGGGCAGATTCTTAACCATCAGGCCACCAGGGAAGTCCCTTCTTTCATCTCTTCCAGACCCTTAAGAATTCTTTAGGATGTCACTTTTTGGTTCAAGTCAATGTATGGCAAAACCAATACAATATTGTAAAGTAAAATTAATTAATTAATTAATCTTAAAAATAAATAAATAAAAGCAGTTTTAATTTTGCTTGAGAATTAGAGAAAAGGGCCAAAGTATGATTTGTATTCCCATATTTCTAATGAAACAACTATTCATTTGACATATTTCCTTTTGGACTATTTTCACATTGCAAGTACATTATCTCAATTATTTTTGTGTTCTTGCATATTTTTCATGCTTTTTAATCATGAAAGCTGAGGATGGGGTAACATACTTTAAAGATGGAACGGGCCATGAGCCAAGTGTATGGGCAGCTTCTAGAAGGTAGGAAAAGCAAGGAGAGAGATTTTTCCCCTGGAGGCTCCAGAAGGAACGGAGATCTGCCAATGCCTTGATTTTAGTTTGCAAAGCCAATTTTGGACTTCCAATCTCCAGAATTGTAAGATAATAAATTTGTGTTGTTTTAAGCCACTAAGTTTGGGGTAATTTGCTACAGCAGCCGTGGGAAACTAATACAATCTTCTCCCGTACTCAAGGCCAGAACTCCAGGAGCTCCGTATAAACACTATAGCTTTTTTCAGTGACTTGGGGTCTCCTTCTAAAGTCTAGCTCCCACCTGCAAGCTCACTGCTTCTCCTGATTTTGCTACCTTTACCCCATGCCTCTCTACTTGGCCCCTTTGGATTAGTGAACTGGACTAACTTCTACCTGGATGCCCTCTCTTGATAATTCAACTTTCATCTCTTCAATGTCTGACCTCAGTACCTCGAGTACTAGGCTGGAAACAGCACTCTGAGATCAACACTTGTCCAAAAGGGGAGATTAGACAAGGTTTTCAGATCCATAAGACATGGACAATTTATCATTATCCCAGAACTTTCCTGAGCTCTAGACTCCCATGTTCAATAACTAACTGGTAACTTACATCTACCAGGAGGTACTCACAGATACTTAAACTCAACATGTCAAAAAGTGAACTTAAAATTTCCCCAAGTCCTATCCTTTCCTTTGCATTCCCAGTCCTGGTTATTGATAATACCCAATCTTCTCAAAAGAAGGAGGAGGGCATGGCAACCCACACCAGCATTCTTGCTTAGAGCTTGATGGGCTACAGTCCATGAGGGTCACAAAGAGTCAGACATGACTGAGTGACAGCATGCACACAATAATCTCATTCTTAAACCTCAAAGTAATTGTGGGTCCCTCCATCTCCTTATATGCTACCCAATGCTCCACGAGGAGAACTGCTCATTTGTGTATTTTGGAACACTTATAGCTTACCATTCATCAAGGGCCATAATTATAGTAGACTTAATTATTTTATTATAATTTAGCTATCACTAGCCATTAATACATAATGCATATTCATACATATATACATATAATTATATAGTATTAAAATTGGTTTGTCAATGAATGAAACAGGACAAAGTGACTATCTCCCCATATGCAACATATGTTCCCCTTACTAACTAGAAAACTGCACCAGGCCTGCACTAGTCTAACAATAGACTCTTTCCTCTCCAACTGTGGGTACTTCCAAATTCTTCTGGAGGTCACAGCAAATTAGGCTTTTATTATAGAAAGAGATTATTCCTGTTTTCAGTTTACCAGTTTACCCTCATAGAAGTGTTTAAGACTCTGTGCTCCCAGGGCAGGGGGGCCAGCGTTCAATTCCTGGTCAGGGAACCAGAACCCACATGCCACAACTAAGAGCTCACACGCCATAGCTAAAGATGCCACAGCTAAGACTCAAAGCAGCCAAATAAATAAATAAACATTTTTAAAAAATGATCCTTGTACATCATGACACAAGCAGTGGTATTTTGATATGTGGGAAGGGATAGCAGCCCGCACCTGTCACCACCAGTGCTCAGAAAGCATTTCTGGCCTAAGATGAGATGTACTGAAATTGAATCCCATGGGCTGCCAGTGATCACTCAGTGACTTCATTTTGTAGGGACCCACTGAAGTCCATTGTCTTACTTACACCTTCAATGAGAAGAATGAGTCTATCACCAATCGATTCCTTGTCCCGAGCATTTTGTCCTACTGGGAATGAGATTCTTTAAGATCCTAATTTTTACTAACAGGTGACTGCTTCGAAAGTGTAAGTGATATGGAGATGTACAAGCCATGTGCTTTTTGGAGTTTAGAAGGTTTGCAATTTTTATGTTTCCAAATGGGATCCAGCCTTACTGCTTTTCTGTTTATAAAAATATATATTCTCATTGCCAAGAAGTGAAGGTAACTAAAATGAAGATACATAAGATAAATACCATCTTAAATCCACCCCTGCGATTTAGTTACTGTTTACATTCGGGTCACATTCTTTCAGGATTTTTGTCTAAGTAGCAAGTAACTCAAAGACTTTTGTCTGCGCCAGAGGGGGAGAAATGAAATTGAGAAGCTAAAAGTTTCAAAAATAGGAGAAGCACACTCCTATTTCTGGTGTGGCAGTAAACAGAAGGAACCAGAGCCCAGAGCCATGCATAAGGCTCCCTAATGTAATTAGAAAGTCAAGCCTATCTGTTTCCTTCTGGCATTGGGAACCCTCACACCATGCAGTATGCAGCTTTAAAAAAAAAAAAAAAAAAAAGGAAACCGACATAATATCTTTCCTTAAATGCTCATGAGGACTAAGATATTAGCCCCTCGCCCACGGAGAATTGATGTAGCCCTTGATTTACTATAAAAATCTGCTGGGGAACAATTTCGTTTCTCATCACCACCACTGACAGATTCATGCTCAGAACAAGGCTGCTTTAGGTTGCAGGGGGAATATTTTTCCTAAATTCAACCCACAGAGTAATTGTCCTTAAAATGAAACTACAAAAGGTGAGAGGATCCTTAGGAGGCACTTGGGCTGACAAATGGCTCTGCTGCAGCCATCATCAAAGAGACAGGGTAATTCCATCACCTCGCCAGATCCTGGCTCCCTTCCCTGCGTGGTGGAGCTAGAAATTCATGTGCAAGACACAGGATGCTTCCCCAAATACCAACCTGACAGTGGACATAAGCATGCCTTGAAACGACTATCATCACATACAAAGATCAGGAATTCTCATCGCTCCTGGGGCCATAATATATCCATCATCTCAGAGTGGTGCGATTTATTGGAGGACACACACGTGCCTCTTCTCCTGTATTTCTGTTTAGATCACACTATCCACATCTGCTACACACATACGGAAATGTACAATGCTTTCTCCTCGACCGGATCCACTTTTTCCTTATGGCTTTCTGAATCAACTGACTGAGGAACCAAGCATTTGTATGCAACTGATGTGCGTATAATTTCCCCAGAACATGGATACACGTGAAAATCAAGCCAAAAGAAGAAGAAGAGTGAGGCAAAAATAATACACACCATTAAAGCCTTATTTTTCACAAAATCCATGCTGTTTCCTTTGGGCCATGGACCAGGGCTTCTTTGAGCTCACATTCTAATCTCCTCATCACCCAGTGGCCTCCATTCCTTCATTTCTGTCAGTGTCTTCTGGTCACCTCTCACTGTCCCAGCCACAATCTACTTTCCCCAAACCAGGCCTCACTGACTTCTTCACTCTCAGCCAATATTACCCGAGATTCCTGAAAGAGCCATGCCACCCTCAGCTTCCATACCTGAGTTCATCTCTCCCTCTGGGACTCTCCTAACTCCACCTGCTATTAAATTGTATCCTTTAAACATCTGCTGCAACCCTTGACCTAGGAAGTCAAAAGCTGTCACTCCAAGGTAGGCAGTGTGCTCCACATGCTTGTATTCACCCCATCAGAACCCCATCCACCGAATTCCAGGAGGCAGTTTAGTTGCCTGGGTCGCTCACTGTTGTAGGAGGGGATCATGTCTTCCATCTTTGTTTTATAGATACTGAGTATATGGTGGAACTCAGGAAATGCCGATTTCAGAGAAAAAGGAAAGAAGTTAGTTCAAGGTGGATCAGTGCATTTTTGGCTTTGTTATGATGAAATTGAATATTTTAGTAGGAGAAGAACCAAAATAGTTCTTTATTTCTGTGGGGAAAGACACATACATATATATGGGTATGTAAACACATGTACATATATATCTTTTGTTGTTGTTGTTCATACATGTATCAGCATTAATGTGTATACATGTGTGTGTATTAGTCACTCAGTTGTGTCTGACTCCTTGTGGCTCCATGGACTATAGCCCATCAGGCTCCTCTGTCCATGGAATTCTCCAGGTAAGAATACTGGAGTGGGTTGCCATTCCCTTCTCCTGGGGATCTTCCCAACCCAGGTCTCCTGCATTGCAGGCAGACTCTTTACCATCTGAGGGACCTAGGACACCCCTATATATATATGCATGCACGTTTATTTATATGTATATACATCACATATATTTATATGTATATACGTGTGTAGGGCAAGTGTGTATCTATGTATCTGTGTGCCTGTATGCATGCATGTATGTGTGTATATATACACATGCATGGATGCACACAAGCATGCTAAATATTTATTTGAGTCTCCCTGGGTCATCTAACAGCCGATCTACACAACCCACAGTCCACACAAAAGAAATTAAGATGATCACGACTTAAAGGGACAGGTAAGGACTTTCAGCCAATTTTCAGTAAATGGATATTGATGTTTACCTTTGAAAGCACAGGCACAGCATGTGCAGCTGCGGACGCTGTGTGGGCCACCTGCTACCTCGTGCTTCTTCAATCATGCTTGATTACAAAGATGACAGAGAAAAATACCAGGTAGCCCACACTGATATGTATTTTACCATTTAGTCTGTGTTTGGGCAAAGGAGTTCAAACCACACATGTCAGCAGTCTACAGGACGGCCTGGGGCTCTGGCCACCTGCCGCAGCAGATCCCTTGCTTGGTGTCCATGTGCTCTGTTAGCAGGACAGAGAGCAAATCCAACTGGCCACAGTAGGTGACAGGAGCTAAAGATCAGCCCTTCCTGAAACTGACCCGTGTCCTCGCTGGTGCTGACACTGTTCTGAATAAATGTTCCAGTTCTCTTGTCCTGTGTAAATAAATTTAAAAATAGAAAAAAAACAAAAAACAATCATCAGTAAAGAAATAAAAACATTTTATGAAGACTAGTAGAGTTAGCCTCGCTCTCCTTTGGACAGTGCTTCACAGTTTTGGGGGGCTTCCCTAGTGGCTCAGAGGTAAAGCATTCACCTGCAATGCAGGAGACCCCCCTGGGTCAGGAAGGTCCCCTGGAGAAGGGACTGGCTACCCACTTCAGTATTCTTGCCTAGAGAACTCCATGGACAGAGAAGATTGGTGGGCTAGTCCATGGGGTTACAAAGAGTTGAACACAACCGAGCAATTAACACTTCACAGTTTTTTCATTGTTTCACATCTATCATTTCATTTGTTCTCCATAATAACAGAGGAAAGAAGATAGAATGTGATTTTTTTTACATGAAGATAATGAAAATAGAGAGGTAAAGTTTGTTTCCCATAAATGCTCATGATAAGTCTTGAAAAGTCATGTGTATTTTGTGTCAGATATTTACCCTAACACAAAAATGCAAAATAGTAGAATGATGGGCTTAGAGGCAGAAGATCTTTGACTTTGTCCAGGTACATCTAAGGACTTGGGCAAGTCATTTGCTTTCTCTGGGACTGATATTCTTATCACTGGAAAGGAAACCCCTGCCTTTTGCATGTCCGAGGAGATGGTGCATATGACAGGATGTTGTGAGTTAGGAAGGGCTAACTCCTACAGGGGGTTGCTAGCACCTTGCTGAGTACTCATCATCAACACTGACTGTTGGTCTTCAGACACCCATGTGACAGAGTCTGAAGCCTGAATCTGAATTTATGATGACCAGAGAATACACCAGCTTCTATCATTCCTTTGCAAACTGGTTACTTATTCAAAAATTGCAGATTGGTTTCATCTTTTATTAACTTATCTGTTGATTAAAATATCTTCTGTTTCTTTGATTCTGAATATTAACACTGGAAGCTTTAATGAATGAAAGATGGGCACTTTCATTGAAAATAAGTCAAATGAAATTGAAAATGTATTTGTTTACTTGAGAATCAAAATGCCTACAATCAAGTCATGCTACTGTGTATGAAACAATGGAGTGACTATCTCTGATAGAAGCATTGTCACCTGAACCCTCTGTAGGAGAAATTTTCAATTTATATAAAGATTTGTCCCAGAAGTTCACATATAAGTTTATACTTATTGAAATTTATAATTCAAATCACACAGGAAAACATGTTATCCATGTCAGTTCAGCCAATTTTTTAATGTTGCTTGAAAGAAAGTGAAAGTCACCCTGTCGTGTCCAACTCTTTGTGACCCCATGGTCTATACAGTCCATGGAATTCTCCAGGCCAGAATACTGGAATGGGTAGCCTTTCCCTTCTCCAGGAGATCTTCCCAACCCAGAGACCGCATTGGAGGTATATTCTTTACCAATTGAGCCACAAGGGAAGCCCTTGATGTTGCTTATTTTATTACTATTTTTAAAAATTTGGCTGTACGTTGTAGCACGTGGGACTGAAGTTGTAGTTCCCAACCAAGGATCTGTAGTTTCCCAACCCAGTTTTTTTTTATTTTTTTAAATTTAAATTTATTTATTTTAATTGGAGGCTAATTACTTTACAATATTGTATTGGTTTTGCCATACATCAACATGAATCCACCACAGGTGTACACATGTTCCCAATCCTGAACCCCCTCCCACCTCTCTCCCCGTACCATCCCTCTGGGTCATCCCAGTGCACCAGCCCCAAGCATCCTGTATCCTGCATCGAACCTAGACTGGTGATTCGTTCCTTATATGATATTATATATGTTTCAATGCCATTCTCCCAAATCATCCCACCCTCTCCCTCTCCCACAGAGTCCAAAAGACTGTTCTATACATCTGTGTCTCTTTTGGTGTCTCACATACAGGGTTATCGTTACCATCTTTCTAAATTCCAAATATATGTGTTAGTATACTGTATTGGTGCTTTTCTTTCTGGCTTACTTCACTCTATATAATCAGCTCCAGTTTCATCCACCTCCAACCCAGTTTTGAACTATGCCCCCTGCATTGGAAGGCAGAGTCTTAACCACCAGGCAGCCAGGCAAGTCCCACCAATGACTGTTTAATCACAGTGTGGGCAAAATTTAAGAGAAATAATTTTGCTAAGTTTTGGATTAAAAGGAATTGTGTGGACCAGCACGATTTTAATCTATTCACCGTTCTTAGGGAAAATTTTACTCATGAATGGGAACTGTGAGTACACATTCCCACTTTCAGAACAGTCGGGAAAGACACTCCCCTGCCAATGAGAAGAGTCCCTGGGGCAGGGGACTCCCTCCACAGCTGTGCTGGGCACCTGGCACAGATGAGGAGGCACCTTCCTCCATGCATCTACCCAGCCTCTCAAAGGAAAAGAAGAAAGCGTTCCACCCACGCTTTGGGACTCAACGCAGTACATTCCTATATATAGAACTTTCATAATTTAGGTGTTTATATGTCATAATTTAGGTGTTTATACTCCGATGCATTTCCTAATTTTTATTCCCTGCTGTAGACATGTAAGACTGACAGTCTGTAAGATCTAAAACCCAGAAATCATCTGGCCCCTGGTTAGCCTTGTTACTATGGCAGCTTGGTTGGCCTTTTCAAGCTTAACATCCAAATCCTCCAGTGAAAGAAAGCAATATGAGAAATTAACATCTTCAGTAATTGAGGCAGACCTGATATTAAAGGACATTTATTCAGGAAAAAAAAAACCTTCATTGTTCGTGCTTTCACAATAATGCACCAGCTATTATTTAGCTTTGATCTGATGCCATCGATATTTTTCCAGTGTAATTTTTGCTTCTGATATGGGCATGACCCTGGCACAGACCTGAATGATTACTAGAGAAAATAAGATCAGGCTTGCTCCTTGGGGCAGATGTGAAGTGCAAACAATCAGAGGCAGAAATGAAGCTAAATAACTTGGAATTGAAAGCTGGGCTATTACCAGTGCCTAGGAAAATAATTAATACTCCAAAGGTTAGACAAGTTGGAAAGCACATGGAACTGAACCCAGCAGCATAGACAAGGGTGCCCCAGGACATTTGAATCTGGACGGGCTCATGGGTACCTAGGCAGATGAACTGCCCTATTTGCTATCCATGGCTTGCCAATCAGGAAACCCAGGATCCTGAGAAGGGCCCAGAAAGTCTTCATACACCAGACGGTAGAATTACCCAGAAGTTAAAATTGCTCCACCTACAGAGATCTTGATTGGGTTGATTTATGGCAGCCCCAGGTGATGCTAGTGATAAAGAACTTGACTGTCAATGCAGATGTAAGAGACACAGGTTCAGTCCCTGGGTGGGGAAGAGCCTCTGAAGGAGGAAATGGCAACCCTCTCCATTATTCTTGCCTGAAGAATCCCATGGACAGGACACGGGATTGCAAAGAGTCAGATATGACTGGAGAGACTTGGCACAAACCACGCACTGCTATTTGGGGGCTTCCCAGGGTCGCCAGTGGTAAAGAACCCACCTGCCAATGCAGAGGACACAGGAGTTGTAGGTTTAGTCTCTGGGTTGGGAAGATCCCCTGGAGGAGGGCATGGCAACCCATCCAGTATTCTTGCCTGGAAAATTCCATGGAGAGAGGAGCCTGGTGGGCTACAGTTCTTGGGGTCTCAAAGGGTGGGACACAACTGAGCAACTGAACACACACACACGGCAGCCCCAAGAATCTGTGAGTCACACTTCGGAAAACACTGTACTGGAGAATAGCGTAAGATTTCATGCTTCAGCTGGGATAGTAATAAAGGAATACATTGAGATTAAAAGGAGGTAACGTCAAAGGGTATACAGGTGCCCAGCATCAATTAGCAGTTCCACATGAAGCTTGAAACAAACCAAGGATGAAGCCAGCAGATGAAAAATAAACCCTAGACCTGTTCTGGCCTTTGGTCCCCATACAGCTTAACTGAGAGGGACTTGGTGGATATTTTGATGTGATGATTCTGTGGCCTCTTTTTCATCTAAGCCTGAAGAACCCTGGCATGCTTTTTAGCTGGACAGTTACATAGAGGAAAGGACCTGCTTTGAGTGAAGATTGCAGGCAGAGACCTGGTGTGGAGAGCTGAACCGGATGTAGATCATCAGGAAGAGGTTGAAAGGGAAGCAAAGCTGGAAGGGAAAATATGACAGCAGCACCATTGTTGAGAGAAGGAATGAGTTCTCTTAATATTGATACTTTCTTCCCTAGACAAGTCAGCCCTGGGGAAAGAGTTGCCCAAACAACTGGATTTGGTTCTGCCAGCTTTGGTTCACACCCCGAGGGTGCCTAGGATGGTGGCGGGCAATACGTGGAAGAGTGGAAAGGTTGAACCCTGAAAGGTATGTTTGATGGACGTGGAGCTAATGGGAACACATGGACCTGTTGGTTTCCACTGGGTTTAGAGCTGACAGAGTGGGAAGAAAGTACAGCTCAAGGTTTTAAGAGGCAGCTTCTGTGGCTGAACGAAGCCTGCATCTTGGTGTTACTGATTTTTAGCTTCAGAAACCCTGGGCAAAATATTTGAATTTCAACTATTTTATCAGTAAAATGTAGATAATTATAGTTTCTACCTCTTGGGTTCTTGTGGGGATTAAATGTGAAAATCAAGGTAAAGTGACTAGAAATTACTGGGTAGGTGCTGCCCATGAGGGATGTTGCCATATTAAGAAGTTCTTTGTCTTCTCGGCCTTTCTCTGTCAATCAATCCTCCTTCTTTTCATGTGCTCCCTGACCACTGACTCATTCCTTTCAGCGTGTGCACTCACGCTGCAATTTGCTCCATGTTTTAGCACTCCAAGCCAACCTTGCTTTCAAACGAGACTGCTTGAAGGATTCAACTCGACTCTGTCATTTCCTCGCCAACTGTTCGTTTTTGCCTCCACCCATCCCTCTTCAGCTACTCTCGCCAGTGTCCCTGGTGAGATGATTGCTAAATCTGCAGGTACCGCTCGGAAGATTGTGTCGAGGGCTCCTTGCCAACCCTGGCACTCGCCCACTCCCTGCTCCTTGGGTCTCTCTACCTCCTTGCTGGCCATTCTATCAGGCTCACCTGTTTCTCCATTTCATGAGCTATCATCATACCTTCTCAATGTCCCAAATCCTTCTCTGCATTGTACCACCTTCCATCGCTTTGCCTGGCTCTCCTCGTCTCTCAGCTGTCTCCATCCCTATTGTAGTTCTTTTTCCCAGTGTGTTATTGGAACCTTCTTAACCTCAGAACGTAAAATCTTTTAGACTTCTAGAAGGCTCCCTAACGTTCCCCACATCTCACACACCCCCTGCAAAGCTTAGTAAATCCACCAAATTGCAATAAAGACTGTATTTCTAAAGTGTAAATGTCTTATTTCCTGTTCCACTCCACCCGGTGTTTCTACATTTCAGTAAATGGCTTCATCACGGGACCTGGTTCTCCAGGTCATAAAGCTAGGAGACATCAGTGATTAAATGCTGGCCACCTCATTCCACAGCAATGTTGTCAGAAGGCAGAGCAGAACTGCCTCCAAAATGTACCTACTTCTTGTCATGTCTCCTCAGTCCCAGCCACCATGACTTCCTTCCTGGGCAACCACCACATGTTTGGTCTTCCTGCTTTCAATCTTATCTATCTGCAACCCAGTCTCTACCTAGCAGCCAGGGCTACGTCAGGTCATCCTCATCGCTCAGGGCCTTTAACACCTTCCTAGAGCATCTCCCATGAACCTCCGACCCTTTTGTCCTGGCCTTCCTGGTCTCCTGTGATCTGGCTCCTGTTAACTCCTCCAGCACCATCTTGGATCACTCTCCTCTCTTGCTATGCTCCAGTCTCACTGGTCTTTTCATTTCTGGAGTAGGTCTAGTTGTTCGCCTACCTCGGGGCATAATATTACCTGAAGATCTTTCTGGAATATTCTTCCACCTGGAACATTCACCCAGCTCTGTGTATGACTGCTTCTTTCTTAGCTTTCAGGTCTTTCCTTCCAAAACAACTCCTTAGAGAGGTCTTCTCGGAACATCCCACGCAAAATCCATTTTCCTGGCCCACACTTCTCAACGCACACCTTATTTCCTCTGTAGCATTAACAATAATTTGTACTTATTTTATCCATTAAAATTGTTTTTCTGGGCTTCCCCTGTAGCTTAGGGGTGGAAAGTCCACCTGCCAACGCAGGAGACATGGGTTCAATCCCTGGTCCAGGAGGATGGCACATGTCACAGAGCAGCTGGAGAACTTGGACATGATCTCCGCTATGATTTCAGCTATCCCCTAGCCCACCCCAGAGATGCCAGCTGACCCCCTCCACTACACATGGCTCCCCATTAGGAATCATTTGTCTCTTCCCAACCCTGCTCTCCTTTGGACTGTCTGTGCCTCAGGGACAGAGTATTTGTCACTGTGTTGCCAGAACCTAGCACCTTACATAGCACGCAATTGGTGCTCAGGAAAAAAAAAAAAAAGTCAAATAAATAAAAGAATGAATAAATAAGCCCTCTCAGAAGGTTCTTAAAATAGCTGCATTAGAGTACTCATTTATACCTCTTACTGAATTCGATAATTTTAAACTAGAAATTCAATATGGCACATAGAGTGAATTAACACCATATGGGCCATGGTACTAAAATTATATATAATAGCATAATTATACCTAGTATCAGATAATTAGATGTGATAAGTGACTTTAAAAGCTTTTGGGGACGTTTTCACTAATGGTCAATTCTTGGTAATCCTGCACATTTTCAATCTTGCCAGTCAACATGTAGCTTGGTAACAACCCATTTTACTTGCGAGAGGCTTATATCTGTGGTGTGTTGTTTTTCTTTCTAATGGTACAGCAAATGTTACTTTATACATTCATTACACTCGACAGCATCAGTCAAAGGTAAATGGAGGATCATCTCCAAGGACTTCCATAGCCCCAGCAAGACAAATATGTACAAGTGGTTTCATTTGTTGCAGATTAGAGAACATCAGTTTTCAAATAATTTTGACCTTAAACTTTCCCTCACTGTATTCTCTACCAGTCCCATTAAACAATAAAAAATATAAACTCCCTTTTTGTGCCTTGCAAGGTTGAAGCTCTGTTCCTCCAGCATCCTCTCTGAACATGACTGGAAACCTCAAATACTGAAAACTGACCTTCTTAAGGGGGAGGTGGATCCAACTGCCATAGGATGCAAACAGCTCTGCACAGAGCCTATAATTCATCAACAACTTTTGAACAGATATATTAAGATTGCACTGCATTTGAAGTGTCATAGAGGGTGTGTTAGGGATTGTAAGACTATGTAGTCCCTACCCTTCAATTACTTTGTTGCCACTTAGAAATTACCGAACACTCCTGTGACATTCAAGGGAACAGAATCCAATTTAAATGGTTCCGAAGATTTTAAAGAAGGGACTGTCCACAAAGGTAAAGAAAGGCAGGGTAAAAGCCATCTATAAGAAAAGTTGAGCCTCCCGAGGTTATCAACAGTGGAAGCCACTATCACCTTCAGGGCTGAAGGGGAAAGGCCAGGGAAAGTGTTGCTGGGGCCAGAGAGGAGAGGCCCAGGACAGCAGCTGGTGCTATGGAAGGTAGGAGTCACTTCCAGAAATGCAACTTAAACAAGACAGGAAAATATCTCCTCCTGGGAGTCCAAGGGATTCAGTCCAAAGAGGATCAACTCCAGATCACTGAAGAGCAAGAGGGAGGGGGAGGCAAAGGCTGAATAACCAGCTAAATCCCACAGTTCTAATTACCATAATCCCCCTTACATACTTTCTTCTGAACCTTTCCCATTTCCAAGATGTTCTTTGCCCCATATGGTTCTGAAGCTCTGTCTTTGAGAACCAGCAGCCTAGAAACATGCAATTTAAATTGAATGTCTCTCTAATGTCCCTTTTGTGATCTTTGTTATTCAGACTGTTTACATAGACCAAGGGTCACCAATTACTTTGCCCCTAGAGCTAGATTGTGGAATGCCAGGAAATTGCTTTCAGTGATACTGCAAATTAAAAAGCAGAGTCACAGAACCTCAAAAGACATTGATTATCCAGCCTGCTACTCAACGGGGGAGGTCAGGTACCTCCCATATTAACTCCCCTATCTGTAAGCTCGGCGAGAGGTTTTTTCCTATTTTAGTAACAAATACATACTTTATTTCTCATGTAAATAAATTGTCTTGATATCACGTCTACTTTTATTTTAAAAATGACTGTTTCTTGCATGCACAATCGTTCTGCCTTATACCCTACACTTTTAATAAATCAGAATAAACTAATGAATGAATTCACAATCTCTGCAATAGATTCATGTTATAATAAGTGAAATTATCTACTTCCCATCCCTGGTTACAACGACGATTTTTGGTATTCCTAAGTTATTGAGTGAAAGAAGTGAAAGTCTCTCAGTCATGTCCGACTCTTTGCAACCCCGTGGACTATACAGTCCATGGAATTCTCCAGGCCAGAATACTGGAGTGAGTAGCCTTTCCCTTCTCCAGGGGATCTTCCCAACCCAGGGATTGAACCCAGGTCTTCTGTATTGTGGGTGGATTCTTTACCAGCTGAGCCATCAAGGAAGCCCAAGTTATTGAGTTTCTACCTTTATTCCATTAGTGTGTCAAGCTCAGCTTTATGTTTATGCATTTCCTGAAATAGTACTGCTAATCTCTTGAAAGTTTATTGCTACAATTGGTTTTCTTTTCATTTGCCCTACAGATAGTTTTTCATTTGTTGGGGCATTTATATGTGTGTGCAGTCAGTTTTTTCCAGCCCGTAGTGCTTATTTTCTCTTCTTTCTCATACTCAACTCTCTTGATAAAAACCACATGAATGATATGTTTGTGTTCTTTGATCTACAAATGAACTACTACTTTATTTGAAATATTCATAATTCCTCTAATTTTGATGTTAGTAATGTAATCCTCCTCTAGAGAAAAATATTAATGGGTCTTTTGCCTGATTTTTTTTTTTTTTTCCGAGGAGGTGGGGAACCTGCAATGCGGTAGACCTGGGTTCAATTCTTGGGAAGGGAAAGGCTACTCGCTTCAGTATTCTGGCCTGGAGAATTCCATAGAGTGTATAGTCCATGGGGTCACAAAGAGTCAGACATGATAGCACTTTCACTTGCACTGCCTGATTTTTTATCCTTAATTCTTCTTCTTTATCTGTTTTTTTTTTTTTTTTTTCCCCACTGTGGTTATGATTTGAACCCCTACTTCAATCCTGAACACAAATTTTAAACAAACAGAGATCCTGCTGTCAGGAAGATTTTAGTACAAACAAGACTCCCAAGATTGGGTTTCCTGTCTGGTCCTCTCTACTGAACTTCCAACCCATGTTCAGCTGCCTTCTCTCAAATGTCTGATGAGTACCTCCTATTGAGCCTGTCTCTAACCAATGCCTTCAATTCCCTTTGCTCACCTGCTTCTCCTGTGGTCTTCTTTTCCTTAGTAAATAGCAACTCCATCCTTCTAGGTACTGGGGCCCAAATTCCTGGAACCACCATGGGCTTCTATTTTTCTATCACATTCCAGAACAATCCTTCAGAAAGGCCCTCAAACATACGTAGATCCTCCAAAACATACACAGATCCTCCACCCTGATCCAAACTACCACTGCTTGGTGGCAGTGGTACCAAGTTGGTAGCCGTGGTACCACAGTTGCTGTCTTTGCCTACTGCAAACATCAAAAGCTTCCTAAGCGGCCTCTCTACTCCTACCACTGGCCCCCATTGTCTACCCTCAATGCAACAGTCACTCTTCCACTCAAAACCCTTCAGCACTTCCCATAGAACTCAGAGTAAAAGCAAAAGACCCTACAAATTGCTTGCAGAAGATGCAACGCGATTTGCCCTCTACCTCTCCGGTCTGCCACCTCCACTGTCCCCTTTGTGCATGCATGTCTGTCCTCCCAGTCTCCCTGCTGCTCCTGAAACAATGAACCAGGCCTCCTTCCTTTCAGGCCTTTGTCCATGCTGGTCTCCCTTCCTAGAATACTTGTCCTCCAGGACTCCAGAAGCTGGCTTCCTTACTTCTTTATGTCTCTACTTAAGCAGCACCTGGAGAAGGAAATGGCAACCCACTCCAGGATTCTTGCCTGGAGAATTCCATAAACAGAGGAGACTGGCAGGCTATAGTCCATGGGCCCGCAAAGAGTTGGACACGACTTAGCAACTTTCACTTCACTTCTTCAAGCAGCACTTGGTCAGAAAACCCTTCCTTTCCCATCTTATTGAAAAGAGCAGCCCTCTATGCTTGACATATTTATCTTATTTTTCTCTAAGCAACAATCACCTCCTTACATATAATATTATTATTGTTCAGTTGCTCAGTCATGTCTGACTCTTTGTGACCCCATGGACTACAGCACGCCAGGCTTCCCTGTCCTTCACCATCTCCCAGAGCTTGCTCAAACTCATGTCCATCGAGTCAGTTATACCATCCAACCATCTCATCCTCTGTCATCCCCTTCTCCTCCTGCCCTCAATCTTTCTCAGCATCAGAGTCTTTTCCAATGAGTCAGCTCTTGGAATCAGGTGGCCAAAGTATTGAAGGTTCAGCTTCACCATCAGTCCTTCCAATGACTATTCAGGACTGATGTCCTTTAGGACTGACTGGTTTGATCTCCTTGCAGTCCTAGGGACTCTCAAGAGTCTTCTCCAACACCACAGTTCAAAAGCATCAGTTCTTTGGCACTCAGCTTTCTTTATAGTCCAACTCTCACATCCATATGTGAGTACTGGGAAAATCATAGCTTTGACTAGATGGACCTTTGTCGGCAAAGTAATGTCTCTGCTTTTGAATATGTTGTCTAGGTTGGTCATAGCTTTTTTTAAAGTTATGCTCTTTTTAAAGCATAGCTTTTAATTTCAAGGGCTGCAGTCACCATCTGCAGTGATTTTGGAGCCCCAAAAAATAAAGTCTGTCACTGTTTCCATTGTTTCTCCATCTATTTGCCATGAAGTAATGGGACCGGATGCCATGATCTTTGTTTTCTGAATGTTGATTTTTTAGCCAGCTTTTTCACTCTCCTCTTTCATTTTCACCAAGAGGCTTTTTAGTTCCTCTTTGCTTTCTGCCATAAGGGTGGTGTCATCTGCATATCTGAGATGATTTATATTTCTCCCAGCAAACTTGATTCCAGCTTGTGATCTGTTCAACCCAGCATTTCTCATGATATACTCTGAATAAAAGTGAAATAAGCAGGGTGACAGTTCATATATAACATATACACTCCTCAATTTGATATCTCCCCACTAGTATATAAGCTCCACAGGGGCAAGGAGTTTACCTATTATGCTGTATCCTAGCATGAAGATCAATACCTAGACCCAAATAGGTACTTAAGAGATATGTGTTTGATTTTGGACAAATGCACCAGCTAGTAGCAGCTTGTGGCAAGCAGCGGCTGGAAGCAAGACCTTAGTTCCCTGACTGGCAATTGAACCCTGGTCACTTTGATGAAATCCAGGAACCTTAACCACAGGGGCCAGTGACTAGACTGTAAGTTCCTAGTCTTTGCCTGTCTTGTAAGGAGAAATCAGACAAGAAGATAAAAGCTATACAGGAAAGTAAAGTATTAGGAGAGCAAAGTACATGCAGAAAGATGCATGAGGCAAACTCATCCAGAGAGTTGCTAGAGTTGTACCTTTGGGAAGCTTGAATCCTCTATAAGGAGTAGTCTCAGGGTCTTTGTCTTCTTCTTGGCCAGTCATCTTCTTTTGACCCCCCCTGGCCAGTTTGTCTCAGGACCCACACCTGGGTGTGCATATAACCTTCAGTCAAGACAAATCTTATCGCAAAGGCATATGAGAGGAAAATAGCAAGACATACTATGGTCTGCCCCCCTTCCCCACTGCTTTTTTGACCCCATGAAGCCTTTTGCTCATCCCCCAAGGATGGGAAATGTATGACCTCTTGATCTTTTGCAGGGTTTAGCCCTTCACTGATCCTACCATAAAGTACCCAATGTCTAGTTATCTACCCTATTTCTGTTGTTGTTTCTTATATTGAAGTGCAGATCTCAAAATGTAGACAGGATGATGGTCATAAATATGTAGCCTGGAGCCCATTTGTCTCTTGCCTCAGGAAATGTAAACACAAGCCTGGGAGTGAGTATCCAGCCTGAAGCCCCTCTTTTTCTCACCCCAGGAGGTGTGAACAGGGGGCCAGTTGTAAATGTCTAGCCTGCAGCCCATCCATCTCCTGCCTCATGTTGAGTGAATGAATAAGCACGGGTATGGGATGGCCATTGTTGAAAGTAGAAGGTCTTGATGTAAGTGCTATCTAAGATTCATCAGACAAGTTCTCTGCATGTAGAGATGAGAGATGACTTCTGATGGGAAGACCAAGGAAGGCTCCTGCCTGAGGAACCTCTGATCCTCATTCAGGTAGGACTGAAAGCTGATGGCACCTTGGTTAAAAGCTCCTGCTTCCTACCAGACACACCTGGGTTCAGACTCTAACCTTGCCACTTACACCCTTCTCACCCTCCATTTTCTTAACTGGAAATGAGTAATAAGGCTTTTTTCCTAGAGTTAATGTCAAGATTGATGGGGTTAATATAGGATCACATTTGGAAGACACGAAAAGCATATCTCAGCACATGGTCACTCTTAGAGAAACAAAAATTGAAGGAGGCATTCTAGATACGAGGCTTTCCTGATGGCTCAGCAGTAAAGAATCTGCTTGCCAATGTAGGAGACAGGAGTTTGATCCCTGGATCAGGAAGATCTCCTGGAGGAGGAAATGGTAACCCACTCCAGTAGTCTTGCCTGGAAAATTCCATGGACAGAGGAGTCTGGTGGGCTACAGTCCATGGGGTCCCAAAGAGTAGGCCATACCTGAGCACACACAACACATTCTAGGTCTAGAGATGTGGGAAAGCAGTTATAAGAGGCAGGGAAAGACAAGGTGTGGCTGGTGAAAAGTAGAAAGTCTCCTCTTTCTGTACATGAGGGCCATACAAGGGCAACATGAGATAAAGATGAAGAAGAGATGGTCGTAGCCAGACTGTTGAGGATCTTAGATGGCAGTCATATGTGTGAACTTTATTCAAAGGCACCAAGGAGTCATTGAAGACACTGCATGGGGGTGCAGATGGGATGAGACCATTGGAATAAACCCACTCTAGTCAAGTGTAAAGGAAGGACTGAGACATTCATGTGCAAGTTTTTACTGTAGCATGGAATTTAGAATGAGATAAACCTGGCTCCCAGCCCCGACTCTACAACATTTTATCACGTTAGTCTCTTGGAGACCTCAGTCTCTTTGTCTGCTTCATGGAGGCAGAAGTGGTGCACATATCACACAGTCCACATGAAGTTTCAATGAATTAAAACATAAAAAATGTTTAGACTGTTCTGATATATAGGAGACACCCTATTAAGCTATTTTGAGCCTCTCTAGGCAGTTACATTGGGAGAGAAAGAAGAAGACAAACTCTAAAGGCATTTTGCAGATAGATACAAAAGGACTCAGATCTTGCAACTGCTTAGAAATGAAAAGGATTCTGATGTGTTCCTGTTATGTGTCTACATCAGCTGGGATTCTTAATCGCAAGTAAGAGAATCTGGTCTAATTGGATTAAGTGTTTAAGCCTGCCTACCTAGCTCATAATGTCTTCAGAATATACAAAGAATCAGGCTTGGAGACTATTTAACAGGAACAGAACACAAATCATACCACCAAGCCCCTACTGTTGCTATGGGGAGCAGACATCACAATTCTCACTTCAGAACTGGGCAACAGAAACCAGAAACTCTCCCCTTGCTGTCCTGGGAAGCCCAAAGCATCCAACCACCACTCTTGCCAGAAAGTGAATTCCACCTGGTACCTACTATGTCCCCAGTCTCCTTTAAGTGGAAGACTTGCCTGGCTACAACTGATGGGGGTGGAATATATCAGACACCTTCACCAGAGCTGCAAGGGAGGGGGGCAAGTTTCCTGGGATGGGACTAACCACATGGAAAATTCCCCAGATATAGATATAAAGTGGGAGTTTTCTTTTGTTTGTTCGTTTTTAACACATTTATTTATTTTATCTTTTGGCCGTGGTGAGTCTTCATGATGCAGGTGGGCTTTCTCTACTTGTGGCAAGTGGGGGCTACTCTTTGTTGGAGTGTGCAGGCTTCTTATTGCAGTGGCTTCTCTTGCTGCAGAGCACAAGCTCTAGGGTGGGCTTCAGCAGTTGTGGTGTGTGGGCTCCATAGTTTTAGCACATGGGTTTGGTTGGTCCTCGGCATGCGGGATCCTCCCAGACCAGGAATGGAACCAGTGTCCCCTGCATTGCAAGGCAGATTCTCAACCACTGGACCACCAGGGAAACCTAGAAGTGTTTTTAAAAGATACTTGAAAGTGAAAAGAAAGTGAAAGTGAAGTCGTATCTGACTCTTTGCGACCCATGGACTGTAGTCCACCAGGCTCCTCCGTCCATGGGGTTCTCCAGGCAACAGTACTGGAGTGGGTTGCCATTAGAGGCCACAAATCATGACAAATGTCAATTTCTGCTGTTAACAGAAATTAGGAAGTCTGGAGAAAGAGGGTTTTTTTGCTCAGGGTAAGGAAATGTTGAAAAATTGAGTTTGGGGGAGAGATTTCAATGGAGTATTCGACAGAATACATCTAGCAGACATTGGATATGGGTGTCAAGGTCAGAATGGCATTGGGGGGATGTCATCCAAAATTGGAGATTGCCCACACTTTCACTGCTGAGAGTATGGGTTCCATTCCTAGTTAGGGAACTAAGACTCTGCAAGCCACATGTCACTGCCAAAAAATTTTTTTTAATTAAAAAAATTTTTTAAATTGGCGATTGCTGAAGGAAATCAATCCTGGGTGTTCATTGGAAGGACTGATGTTGAAGCTGAAACACCAATATTTTGGCCACCTGACGCAAAGAGCTGACTCACTTGAAAAGACCCTGATGTTGGGAACGGTTGAGGGCAGGAGGAGAAGGGGACGACAGAGGATGAGATGGCTGGATGGCATCACTGACTCGATGGACATGAGTTTGGGTAAACTCTGGGAGTTGGTGATGGACAGGGAGGCCTGGCATGCTGTGGTTCATGGGGTCACAAAGAGTCAGACACGACTGAGCAACTAAACTGAACTGAACTGAACGAAAGCAATGAAATTTATGAAACTGTCTGCTAAACTCTTAATGAGTGGTTTTGGAAATTTCTCCTTGATTTTGTTTCTTTAATTTTGAGAGTTTACTTATAGTTGATAAAGTGAAAATACACAATGAAGCTGGAAAATCTATATTGTTGGATTTCATAAAGTAATAAATTTATCTTCCTATAAGTTTTGTACTATGGGCTTCCAGGTGGCACCTTGGTAAAGAATCTGCCTGCCAGTGCAGGAGACGAAAGAGACTCTGATTAGATCCCTGGGTCAGGAAGATCCCCTGTAGTAGGAAACAGCAACCCACTCCAGTATTATTGCCTGGAAAATTCCATGGAGAGAAGAGCCTGGAGGGTTATAGTCCATGGGGTCCCAAAGAGTCATATGAAACTGAGCATGCACACAAGTTCTGTACTGGCCAAATAACTATTCCATTCAACATTTAATGAAGTGCTCAATTTTTATTAGAATTATGTAACATCTGATTGAAGTATATAATTTATCTAGAATTATTACAATTAATTTGGTTATTTTAGCAAATAATTATTACATAATAATTATAATTATTCATTATTTTGAATTACTTAGGGATTTTTTTGGTAGAAAGGAACATTTGCTTTAATCAGAAGGCTAGCAATCTAGAATTGTTAGAATTATAAGTAATAATTATAAATATAAAATATATGTTATAAATTATAATTTAATCAAAATTTATTATAATTATAATAAATTATATCAATTAATTAGAATTATTTCAGTTTTGACCTTTTAGTCTTAATGCACAGAATATTTAATAATAGATATCTTGATGAATCAAGAAATATGAGTTACAATTTTACAAGCAATATTCATATCATTGGCCAGTTTAGGAGACTTTATATACATTCTGGAAACAGTGGCAGACTTTATTTTTGGGGGCTCCAAAATCACTGCAGATGGTGACTGCAGCCATGAAATTAAGAGACGCTTACTCCTTGGAAGGAAAGTTATGACCAAACTAGACAGCATATTAAAATGCAGACACGTTATTTTGCCAACAAAGGTCCATTTAGTCAAGGCTATGGTTTTCCCAGTAGTCATGTATGGATGTGAGAGCTGGACTATAAAGAAAGCTGAGAGAGGAAGAATTGATGCTTTTGAACTGTGGTGTTGGAGAAGACTCTTGAGAGTCCCTTGGACTGCAAGGAGATCAAACCAGTCAGTCCTAAAGGAAATCAGTCCTGAATAGTCATTGGAAGGACTGATGCTGAAGCTGAAACTCCAAAACTTTGGCCACCTGATGGGAAGAACTGACTCATTTGAAAAGACCCTGATGCTGGGAAAGATTGAGGGCAGGAGTAGAAGGGGACAGAGGATGAGATGGTTGGATGGCATCACCAACTCAATGGACATGAGTTTGGGTAAACTCCCAGAGTTGGTGATGGACAGGGAGGCCTGGCATGCTGCAGTCCATGGGGTTGGAAACAGCTGGACATGATTGAGTGACTGAACTGAACTGAACTGAACTGAACTGATATGCATTCTGGAGGATATTTTTTCTCCTAAGCACTGAATTTCAGTCTCTGAATGGTTTTCCTACCTCATAGAGCTAGTGTACCAGTCAAGATTTGATCAAGAAGCAGAACTGCTATGCATGGGCTTTGTTACAGGGGTTAGACCTGTCTGCACGTGTGGGAGCTGGTGGTGCAGTCTCTTGTTGGCTGTGCACCCCATCTTAGGATCAAGAGATGGAGCCGTTGGGTCAGCCAGGCTGAAAAGTGAGGAAGCGAGCTGGGTGTGGTTGAGAGCGGGGAGCAGACAGTGATGAATTGGAGCCCCACAAAATCAGCCGTAGCCTTCAAGATCAAATAGGGCCCACACCTGTGTCTCCCCACCGGCGGCCCCAACGCCGCAGAGGTGGGGAGAAGCTGGGGACTCCGCACAGAGATGCACACGCACCTGCTTTGAACCTCGGAAAAGCCAAAGGAGCAATCTCGCGAGAAGTGGAGATGGGGTGAGGTGGGATGCTGCGTCACACCAGCCCCACCCGCTACGGGGTCAAGGGTGATGTGCACACACGTGGGCTGTGGGCCCTGGAGCCTGGCTCTGACCTTTCGAGTGTCCCAAATATGGCTACGACTGCCCTTCCTCTCCTCCCAGCAAATGTCTCTTGTGACCAGCGCTAACCCAGAACCGTACAAGGAAAGGAATCTGGAGAAACACAGATCTGGCTGAGCCAAGTCAATGCACCACGGTTGTTAAGAATTTCTACTCATAATATTTGCATTTTACACGTTATCTCTCTGTGTAGAACATTAATAGACATTGGACAGCCAAAAAAAATCCTCTTGGATTACACTTTTTATGATTTTGACTGTAAACAGTTTTAAATAAATTTTGATCACATCACTTGAAAATGTGCAAGTAACTTAATCCCTCAAATATGACTTATATTTGAGTGTCTTATTTAATATCCTAGCACCTACAGATAACACGTAAAGACGAATGAAGCAGTTGTGGAGGATTTTAAACTAATGGCAACCCACTCTAGTATTCTTGACTGGAGAATTCCTTGGATGGAGGAGCCTGGTGAGCTACAGTCCATGGGGTCCCAAAGAGTTGGCCATTACCGAGCAACTAAAACACTTAAGTAGACATATTGAATCATTGCACACTAAGCAGGCGCTTTGCTCTGCCCTCTCTTCTGGAGACAAGTTCCAGATGCATTAGGAAGGGGGAGCTAAATGGTTCTTTTGAGAACCTTGGCTACCCAACTTCTGCCCAAGGTCCTGCAGTACTGGATGCCCTTCCTTTTTTCCTTTGAACTCTAAATTTGTTTATGGAGGTTCATTATTCTTCATCCATCCTACCCTCTCTCCTTACTTTTGACCTCAGACTCTCTTCTTTCTGAGATTATTTCCTCTCTCTTGCTCATTAAGCTAATAGCCTAGGAACGGGGGTGTGGGGGGGTGGGGAAAGTTCTTTGAAAGCCACTTCTTCCTTGAAGCCCTTAAGTGATGAGATTTTAATGATCTATCACTTTCTTCTTGGTAAAACAAGGCTGGGGAGGGGGGGCAGGGGGGAGTGAGGGTCAGAGTCATCTGCCCATAAGAAGAAAAGTGAAACTTCAAAGACCATCTTCTCTTTAGAAACACATAGCCCTCCTGTCTGAGTCTCATCTGATGTTGCAATTTTTTCCCTTTTTTCTCCATATTACATAACAAAGCAATCGTACTTATAATGTTATAATTCACTTGCTTGACTGTGTTTTGGATTCTGTGAAAAATAATAGCTTCATTTCACGTATTAGTAAAAAACTACTTTTAGATGTATGTCTTCCTAGATATATAGGCAGGCATGTGTATTGATGGATGGATAAATGGACTGGTAAATGGGTAGATAGATAAATACATTGAGTGTTAGAGGAAGAGGCTATTGGAAATCATTTACCTCTTGTTCCTTTTTAACACCAATGATTCCACTTTTCAAGTTTAGAAAGATAGTCCACTAAGGGAATCTTATTTATGAAATAAAACCCCTTTGGGATATATGTATATATGTGTGTGTGTATATATATAGATATGTAAAATAAACTTCAGAAAGTTCTAGAATTGGGGAATTCTGAATTATAAACCACTGATAGTTCAAGTTCTTGTTTTATGTATAGGAAACTAAAGCCCTAGAATACAAGCAGTAAACTTAAACATAGGAGCCAAAACTTGAAAACTAGATTTCCTAAATCCCATTGTTTTCTACTATGCCATTTGGAGAAATACATGGCCTCGGCAACTTTCATGTGAAATAGTCTCATTTGATCAAACACAATTTAAGGGGTCAATGCTGGAATACAAATGATACAATTAGCAGTTGGTAGATATATTTCATCTGTACCAAATCATGTCCTACCTAAAAAATTATGGCTTTTGTAGTTACACTAAAGCCTGAGACTGGATATTTGTCGTTTCTAGTGAATTATTAGTAATACTTTTAAGGTGTAGTTATGTCTTTTAAATTTATGTTTTAGAAATATATACTGAGATGTTTATAGATGAAATGATCTGGATGTCTTGCATTTGATTCAAAATTAATCAGTATTGGGGGAAAATGGATGAAACAAGACTAGCCTTATTGATAATTATCAAAACTGGGTGATGCAGGCATATAGGTCATAGTTCAGTCGCTCAGTCGTGTCCGACTCTTGGCGACCCCATGAATCGCAGCACACCAGGCCTCCCTGTCCATCACCATCTCCCGGAGTTCACTCAGACTCATGTCCATCGAGTCCGTGACGCCATCCAGCCACCTCATCCTCAGTGGTCCCCTTCTCCTCCTGCCCCCAATCCCTCCCAGCATCAGAGTCTTTTCCAATGAGTCAACTCTTCACATGAGGTGGCCAAAGTACTGGAGTTTCAGCTTTAGCATTATTCCTTCCAAAGAAATCCCAGGGCTGATCTCCTTCAGAATGGACTGGTTGGATCTCCTTGCAGTCCAAGGGACTCTCAAGAGTCTTCTCCAACACCACAGTTCAAAAGCATCGATTCTTTGGTGCTCAGCCTTCTTCACAGTCCAACTCTCACATCCATAGATGACCACAGAAAACCATAGCCTTGACTAGATGGACCGTTGTCAGCAAAGTAATTTCTCTGCTTTTGAATATACTATCTAGGTTGGTCATAACTTTCCTTCCAAGGAGTAAGCGTCTTTTAATTTCATGGCTGCAGTCACCATCTGCAGTGATTTTGCAGCCCAAAGAAATAAAGTCTGACACTGTTTCCACTGTTTCCCCATCTATTTCCCATGAAGTGATGGAACCGGATGCCATGATCTTCATTTTCTGAATGTTGAGCTTTAAGCCAACTTTTTCGCTCTCCTCTTTCACTTTCATCAAGAGGCTTTTGAGTTCCTCTTCACTTTCTGCCATAAGGGTGGTGTCATCTGCATATCTGAGGTTACTCATATTTTTCCCGGCAATCTTGATTCCAGCTTGTGTTTCTTCCAGTCCAGCATTTCTCATGATGTACTCTGCATAGAAGTTGAATAAGCAGGGTGACAATATACAGCCTTGATGTACTCCTTTTCCTATTTGGAACCAGTCTGTTGTTCCGTGTCCGGTTCTAACTGTTGCTTCCTGACCTGCATACAGATTTCTCAAGAGGCAGGTTAGGTGGTCTGGTATTCCCATCTCTTTCAGAATTTTCCACAGTTTATTGTGATGCACACAGTCAAAGGCTTTGGCATAGTCAATAAAGCAGAAATAGATGTTTTTCTGGAATTCTCTTGCTTTTTCCATGATCCAGTGGATGTTGGCAATTTGATCTCTGGTTCCTCTGCCTTTCTAAAACCAGCTTGAACATCAGGGAGTTCACAGTTCAGGTATTGCTGAAGCCTGGCTTGGAGAATTTTGAGCATTACTTTACTAGCATGTGAGATGAGTGCAATTGCGTGGTAGTTTGAGCATTCTTTGGCATTGCCTTTCTTCGGAATTTGAATGAAAACTGACCTTTTCCAGTCCTGTGGCCACTGCTGAGTTTTCCATATTTGCTGGCATATTGAGTGCAGCACTTTCACAGCATCATTGTTCAGGATTTGAAATAGCTCAACTGGAATTCCATCACCTCCACTAGCTTTGTTCATAGTGATGCTTTCTAAGGCCCACTTGACTTCACATTCCAAGATGTCTGGCTCTAGATTAGTGATCGCATCATCATGATTATCTGGGTGGTGAAGATCTTTTTTGTACAGTTCGTCTGTGTATTCTTGCCACCTCTTCTTAATATCTTCTGCTTCTGTTAGGTCCGTACCATTTCTGTCCTTTATCGAGCCCATCTTTGCATGAAATGTTCCCTTGGTATCTCTAATTTTCTTGAAGAGGAATATGCAGGCATAGGAGCTCTTTATACTATCCCTTCTACTTCTGTTCATGTTTGAATTTTTCCATAACAAAAAGTTAACTTAGAAAAAAGAATATCACTGGAGCATTGGGATAATGACCATAGGTTCTGGAATCAAAATGAGGGAGATTTCAGTTCCAGATTACCAGTTACTGCCTCTCCAGTTACAGAATACATGTAAAGTAGCTTCCTCATAGGGCTATAAAAATTAAGTGAGATAATACTTGCAGAACCCTTAAAACAACCCCAGCACATTTGTAATCACTCAAATTTTGCCTAATATATTATTACCATGATTGTCATTATTTGAAAAGCTGCCTTCTCTCAGGGCTTTCTGTTCCTTCACATCTACTGTAACAGTTAAAAAAGAAATATGAAATGAATAAAAGATGTGAATACTATGATCCTAGGTTTTGAGATAGAAGGAGTACTCACTGAAGTTTTTATAAGACATGCAGCAAAGAAGTCGTAAAGCTCAATTGCTGACTGCAGAAAGGAAAAGAAAATAAATGCGCTTGATTATAAAGATGAATCTTTACCAAAATCAGAGCAGTCTTATATCTTACACTCAGCTGAGAAGTGGGCACCAAAGGCGACTTTGGCCTGGAACTGGATGTGTGGTCTGTCACAGCCATCAGATTCCATTCATTCATTCATTGCCAAAGGAGTTGTTCGGTGTTGACTCCCTTTGGCTTCTCTTCTCCTTCTGCGTTAGTCTTTATTCCTTAGTTCTTCCATCAACTGTTTTTCTTGTCTTTTTTTCATGGAATAGCAATTTATTCGTAACATAGACCACGTTCAATAAAAAGGTCAAGAGATCCATTGCTTTGCAGAAGACTTTGGTAAGGGGTGGGGTGGGTGATTGTTGTTCTGTCCCTAAGTCATGTTCAACTCTTTGCGAGCCCATGGACCATAGCCCACCGGGCTCTTCTGAACGTGAAGGGGTGGGTAGTCAGCAGTATTTAGCCAGTACCCGTTTTAAACACTGCTAAGTGTATGGATGTAGAAACAAAAAACTGGTGTTTTACATTGCTAAGGTAGAGGTCCTTATTAGCTCACATATACATTGTTAAGTGCAAAACAGTTCAATAATTCTATCATACAAGCCAAAGTCTGTAGACTATCATATGAGTCCATATCCAGAGCACCTGTCCAGGGTGCCTCTAGCTGTCACCCTCACCCACACATTGTAACTGGTCCAACCTCTCCTCGACCTCTTTCATCACCACCCCAGTGTGCTCCAGATAAGATCCCTTTACTTCAAGCTCTTTGCCCTCATTTTTCCTCCACCTCAAAAGCTGATGTCTTAGGTATTGCTATGGCTTGATTCCTTAACGTCTGATCAGATAACAACCTTCTTGGGGTGGCCTCACCTGACAACTAATTAATACAATAAACCACCACCTGAATCCACATTCATCATCTCTTTTCTCTGTTTTACTCTTCTGTCCAGCATTTATCATCTTTTAACACATTATGTAATTTACTTACTTACTTAGAAAATGATGATGTTCTCCCCAACCCATGAAGGCCTGTATTTCTGCCTGTTTTCGTCTTTTATGGATTGCCAATGCCTAGAGCACTAGCCGACACATGCCTGCGTGCTAAGTCGCTTCAGTCACGTCTGACTCTTTGCGGCTCTAGGGACTGTAGCCCACCAGGCTCCTCTGTCCACGGGATTCTCCAGGCAAGAATACTGGAGTGGGTTGCCATTTCCTTCTCTGAGGGATCTTCCCAACCCAGGGATCAAACCTGCGTCTCTCATGTCTTTTGCATTGGCAGGCAGGTTACCTGGCCCAAAGTTAGTGTTAAATAAACATTGTTTGTTTTTGTCTATTTATTCATTTGACTCTGCCAGGTCTTAGTTGCAGCACAAGAGATCTTTGTGGCTGCATTGGGCCCTTAGTTGTGGCACGTGGGATCTAGTTCCCTCACCAGTGATTGAACCCAGGCCCCTTGCAGTGAGAGCATGGGATCTTAACCAGTGGACCACCAGGGAAATCCCTAAGTAAACACTGTTTAATTGAATGAATGATAGTAAATAAATGAACAAGGGAAAGAAGTCCTGAAAGAACTGTAAAGCATGTCATCACCAGATGTGTCGCTCATTCATTTTTAACTGGCAAAGTTCATCTCCCTTTTCTGCCTACCTAGGGTGGGTCTCCCGAGTCTCAGCCTGAGGATCTGATTTACCTGACAGTCAGAGCAGGGACACAGCTGAGCGAGTTCACTTTCACTTTTCACTTTCCTGCATTGGAGAAGGAAATGGCAACCCACTCATGTTCTTGCCTGGAGAATCCCAGGGACAGAGTAGCCTGGTGGGCTGCCGTCTATGGGGTCGCACAGAGTCAGATACGACTGAAGCGACTTAGCAGCAGCAGCAACAGAGCAAAGGTCCCCTTTCTAACAGAACTGCCATGTCACTGTGTCACCATCTCCTATAGCCCGAAACATGAGCTCATCTTCTCAATTCAGTAAATCCTAGTTTTCCACATGTGGGGTGGGGGCTGCAGAGTGTTACAAGGTTCCAGATCTTAACCAGAGAGAGTTTTAAGATCCATGCTTGGATTTAATGCCTTGACCGGTTAGTAAATGTCTTAGAAAAAGACTTATCTGGAATAATAAAATATCCACTTAGAAGATTTTTTAAAATACATTCAGGAACTTCTCTGGAGGTCCAGTGGTTAAGACTTCACCTTCCAATGCAGGGGGTGCTAGTTAAACCCGTGGTCGGGGAGCTAAGCCTCCACATGCCTTGTGGCTATAAAACCAAAATATAAAAAAATAATAATAATATTGTAGCAAATTCAATAAAGACTTTAAGAATGATCCACATCCAAGAAAAAAAAATCTAAAAAAAAAAAAGGCTATACAAAATACATTCAAAAGAAGACAATTTGGAGAATTCCCTGGCAGTCCAGTGAGTAGGACTCCACTCTTCCACTGCCAAGGGTGTAGGTTCAATCCCTGGTAGGGGAACTAAAGTCCCACAAGCCAAGGGACATGGCCAAAAAAAAATCAAAAGAAGAAGATAATTTTGTTAATCTATGTATATAGAGGCAACTCAAACTGCTAACAAAGTATTACTGACAAGAGGAATTCTTAGCTTTGTTTCTTTGAACACATAGAGTTTATTTATTACAAAAGCGTTTATTTGCCTTAACTACTTGAATGTACTGTTAAAGGAAGAAAAGAAAGCTATACTTTCTTAAGAATGTTCAACATTTAAAAAATTATTTAGCAGTTTTAAAATTATGTATCAATTTATTTAGGAAATATTTTTTTCTAAAAGAGTAGGAAGGGGTTTGGAGCTCAACCCACTTCCACCTGTCCCCCACACTTGTTGACACCCCAAGTTCACACAATTGTCTTACAGCCATCCAGTGATTTTTGTAAAGTAATGCTCGGCATATAAAGTGAAATGTCAGAAGCACAGTATTCCCCTTGAACTCTTCCCTTCATCAATGTTCTTCCTTAACAGTAAGTTGGAATCTACAAGTCTTGCATTATAACAGCGCATCCTCTTAAAAGATTCTACATAGGACATTTAGGATGGATTACAATTTATATCAATTTCCCCCTCATAAGAAGAAAACTCTCTCTCAGAATAAGATTTGTCAGAAGGTGACAGCTGTTTTTTGTTGGACGCAGATTTAGGTAAACAGTTAAGACAGTGGAGCTTTTACTAAGATGATTTAATAAAGCTCATTAACGTGGCTGATTTACATAGCTGACCCGAATAGAATATGAAATTCATCTTTCTGCTGCAGTAGGGTGTCATCAAAATATACTGATGTATTAAATGCCCTGCCGATGTTAAATTTTAATCCTGAATGTAATCAACCTTGTTAAGACAAAAGATGACACAAAGGGAGAAATATTGGAAATACTGGAAATAGTTCACATGTATTTTCCTTTGTTTTTAAATTATATAAAATGCTCAGTTCCCTCAGGAAAGTATTCCCACCATTATGGAAAAAAAACAAAAAAACAAAAACCATGAGTTATTTTCGAGATTATAGATCAAAGCTATTAGGTCAATCAATACAAAAGCCAATGAGTAGTCAGAGACGCGCTTAAGCTCTCAACACCCCCTCGTCTCGCTCAGCTACATCCACAGCCATGAGTCAGCAAGAAAGCGTTTGACCCAGCAAAACTCACCCTCATGTCTGAATTGTGAGTCACACGATTCTGAGCCTCAGAGCACAAGCCACTTGGATGTTTTCTATTTTCTGGTTCCACACTCAGTGCTCTCACTCTTCACCACACAGTGGCTGGGTATCATACAGTCTATTTGCCAAGTATGTGATTTTTCACATATTAAGATCCCGTAGTACCCCTTCAGCTTTAGGTGAGAGGAAAGAGAGAGGGACTCAATTTTACATTTGATCCCAGTAGTTCCTGACAGTTCCTGACATAGCCTTGGCTGTGAAACCTGTAAACATCAGAAGTAAGCTATGGAGAATAATAATAAAAACAACTGGTAGCAACTATCATTTACTTGAATAGTAATGAGAAGCATTCAAAGTGTTTTCTGAACACCCAAGTCCCTTCATCCTATCAACCGGCCTGTGCAGATTACTACTCCCTGTTGAAGAGATGAGGAATCGGAGGCAGGCGGGACCCCAGGCAAAGTCACATGCTAATCAGTGGGCAGCAGGGAGCTGAACTTGAGGACTGGCTGGAGCCTGCACTCACTGTATCATGCCTTTTCCGTAGTGGCAATATTAGTGATAGTGGAAGATTGTGCCAAACGTAACAAAGTGGAAGAGCAGGGGATATAAAGTCAGCCATGTGGGTTCAGGTTAAAGCTGTTCACTGAATGAATAGTGTCAGCTAAAGCAAATATTTCATTTCTCTAAGCTTCGATTTCCCCAAATGTAAGATGGATTTGGGCGTCCTGGATGGCTCGGTGGGTCAAGAATCTGCCTGCAATATGGGAGTCACAGGAGAAACAGGTTTGATCCCTGGGTTGGGAAGATCCCCTGGAGGAGGAAATGGCAACCCACTCCAGCATTTTTGCCTAAAAAAATCCCATGGACAGAGGAGCCTGGTGGGCTACAGTCCAAAGAGTCTCAGAGAATCGGACACAACTGAGCAACTCACCACCCAAGACGGATTTAATAAAACAGGACCAGGTAACAGGGCTACCTTCCCTGAGTTCCCCTGGTCACCTATCTGTGGTTGCTTTCTCTCTATTCAGCTCTGTGTCCCTCGGACCCCCAGGTTCCTCCTTCTCTTTGTTGTATGTAGGGTTGTGACGCTCAACTCCTTCTACAGTGAAAACCTGTGAGGTGCTTGGGAGAACCTGTAAATGGTCAAGGTTCTGCTGTGCACACTATCATGGATGCTCAAAACTAGCTAACTAGTAAGGGTGAGAAAGTTTTAAATCATATAGAGAAGCAGTGTTTGTAGAGCGTGTTATTCTGTAGACTAATGTTTCCCAAAGTGCATTCTTGACATTGATAGGAGCTATGAAAAATAAATAAGCTTGGACATAAACAAAATTAAACAAATTTATTTCTTGCAGGACTTCTCAGAGCCTTTAATATGCTAACACACTGTGTGAGTCTCCAAGTGAACAACACAGCTTGCAGTGTTTCCCAAACAAATCTAAAAATTTAAATAAATCTGAAAATCATTTTTTTAATTTCTCCAGATCATCATGCAAGACCAGTACTTAGCAGGAAAAAAATTGGGGAAAGTTTTGGGCTCTGATGGCACCAACGAATAAATGTAGAACTCAATGCTTGGGATTGTTTTCTGTGACTTAGGGAGTGAAGTAGTGAGACCAGCTCCATACTACTGATTCCTTTGTAAAGCTGGAACTCGAACCTTTTGAGGAAGCTGCAGCCTGGCCCAGATTGCACAACGGGACTAGATTGTTCCTAGAACTCTAGAAGTTAAAGCTGATTCATGGATTTATTTTATCAGTCTCCTGGGATACAGAAACCCTAGTTACTAGTCCTTAGGCTATTAGGAGCAGTGGAGAGAAGTCTCAGTTGTAGATGTATATGGGTCAGGGGTTTGAGAAAGATATGAAAAAACACTGAAAGCATTTACAGAAGACTAGAAAAAAGTCAGAGGAGAAACACAAAGATTATCTAAAAGTGGCAAATCGGTGACCAGCCCCACTGGCATCTACCACTCCAGTGCTAATCTAAAGATGTTAACTGGACAGACATGTACAGTTGAGCAGGTTGTGTACTGCCTAACTCCAGCAGAGCATGTATTTTATGAATGGTGACTGCAGAATGCAGTCACCTGAATAACACCCTGAAAATTTTCCATGCATAACCTCTCTGGTCATATACAGTGGTCCTGGACATTTACCTCAGGGACTAAGTAAACTAACTGAAAATGTGCACTTACAAAATACTTGTTTGATTTGTCAAGCTGCATATGGTTTGTCCACTAAGCAGAATTCTTAAAGTCAGGGGGCAGTAAAATCAAACAGGCCACCCAAGCAGCTAAAAACATGTAAGATATGAATTCAGAATACCATAAAGAAAGGATTTAAGTAATTTAATTACGCATTTTAAAATTAAACCTCTGTGTTTTCTTCAGAACATTCAGGAAGTTCTCTGTATTTCCATGTTTCCAAAACAATCCCTTTCCCCTTTGTTTTCCTCTTCATGAACAAGAGAATTCACCAAAATTTCACTTGCCACCTCTCTGCTAAAACATGGCAATTGAGTCTGAATCTTTGCTCAGGTTTCAGGATTAGACTATGTCTACAGTATTTGTGCCACTGAAGGGCCTAACTTTTACACAAAATCTGGTTTCACCAGCCACCTAGATTCTTTAGAGATTCAGGATGAAGCCTTCATCCTCCGGTGCCTCAGTTTCTCTACTTGTAAAATGAACGTAAAGAAAGTGGCCTCCCAGATTGAGTAACAGTATGAAGTGATGTTATTGTAAAGCACTTTTCAAAAGAGAGTATATGAGTGCTTCATAATAATCTTTCCACTATTGAAGACATAAAGATAAATTAGCCCATTTTTCCTCCTCTCAGAACAATGATAAAATTCATATTGGGGTGTGAGTTAGTTTAATTAGGGCAACGAGTACTTATTAGTTGATTCCGTATGAAAAACACATTCTAATTGCCCATTTGGTGAAGCTTACATTTCTAGAAGGTCAGAAATTTTTTGTTTTGCTGTTTTCAATATTAAGAAATCCTTTCAAAGGGAAATGTTGATTTCCAACCAAAAGGCAATTTCTTCATTATACTTAAACATGAAATCTTGAGAATGCAGAGTTTTTTAAAGTGTGGTGCAAATTATTAGCTCAGCAATGTTATGTAACTCCAAGTATATATAAAGCAAAGTTATAAGTGCTTAATTATGTTAAAAATAGCTTTAAGATTAAAATAGATTAAAAATATCATCTGTGCTTCTTAGTCAGGGATCCAGCAAATGGAGAACTTTTGAAATTACTTTTGGAACACGACAGTTAATGTGTGATGAGAGCTTATGAAGGAAGTCTTTGTGTTTGTAGCAGAGCTTGTGGTTTTGAAAGCTGAGAGCCTAGGTTAGCCAAAGTGTCATATGTATGTGGATAGTTTTCTATTCATTGATAGCAAATTTCTCCTGTCGATTTATACAAATGTGTATTACTATAACTAGACATAACTTAAACCATCCCACACAACTATGAATTTTGAAAAGTTATTTATTTTGAGACCACAGTCAGCATTTAAACTTCTAAGTGGAGGAGTTTCAGACCAGTTTCTGGTACAAGAAGGATTTCTGGCTGTTATAATTCAGCCAGTTAGGTGTCTGGAATTTTTGTGTATTGAGAAGATCATGGGGAAGGGCCTGGGGAGGGAGGCAGGGAATTCGGGTCCAAGCAGTCTATAGTATTCAGTTCAGTTCAGTCGCTCAGTCGTGTCTGACTCTTTGCGACCCTATGGACTGCAGCACGCCAGGCCTCCCTGTCCATCACCAACTCCCGGAGTCCCCCCAAACCCATGTCCATTGACAGACTAGACTATACTGTACCCAGAGTATAGTCTGACCCCCTGTGATAATCCTCACTGAAATTTTGAGGAAGTACAAACTTCTAGAGGGTTAAAATTTCTTCTGCTTTAATAAAAGCCACGCATTGTGTTTCTGTTTCCTCGCCTTCAAATAAGGGGCTAGAATCTAGATGCAGAGTAAGATATCTTTCAGCCCTAGGCTCCACGATCGTAATCTCACGATAATCGCCTCAGGACTGGGCCGCTTTGCAAAATAAAATAATTACACTTGTAAGTGATCGGGCTTGTTGGATAGGCTGGCCATCCGACGGGCTGGGGGCACAGAGAGGGAGCGCATGGGCTTCAGCTCAGGTGGAGAGGTACAGGGAGGCAGGCAAAGCCATGGCCAAAACTGGAGTGAGTCGAAAAGGAACCATTCTCATTTTGTTTGGCTGAAGAAAAGAGACCGGCTTAAGAGAGTTCAGGATTATGACTCAGTGAATATTTAACTATGGTGATTTCTTCCTTTCTCGTCAAGCCTTTTCAATGCAGAGGTCTATAAAGCGTTGGGATTTAAAGGTTTAAGATTTTAGAGAAAGAACACAGTGACAGGAGGCCAGAATGATGCGAGGTGAAGACATCGGCATCAGAATCCTGTTGCTAAGGTGAACCTGTTTTTCTCTCTGATTCAGAGGGAAGGCTAAAAAATCTCTCCGTGGCATGATCCCTTTCCTGTAGCAGATAAAACAAAGCCAGATGCTTTCTCTTTGGACAAATTATTTTTTTGAACAAAGATAAAATTTTTATTACAAAACATGCCACATGGCCTTTGAAGAAAATTCAGGACACTTTATATAAGTTTGAAATTTTAATGATCGAGAATATACAGTGAGATCTCAAATGATTATCTGCATGAGATGATGATTTGATGAATCAGCCTAAATTTAGTGAAAAGGGAAACAGGGAAACATTTAGAAGCCAAAAGAAAGATCTGTTCCCCTTCTGATGGTTGACAGAGGGAAGGCAGCGAAGGGAGTCCTGGGTTGGAAGTCAGAGAGACAGAAGCCAGTGGACTGAACTGAATTGAATAAGGGATTATGCCATTAGTAAGGAGAGAACAGGGGGTACAGCAGGAAAGCTTTTGCCTGCCAGTGAAGGAGACACAGGAAACATGGGTGCCATCCCTGGTCGGGAAGATCCCATGGAGGAGGCAACCCACTCCAGTATTCTTGCCTGAAAAATCCCATGGACAGAGGAGCCCAGCGGGCTACAGTCCACGGGGTCACAAAGACTTGGACACAACTGAGCGACGCAACAACAGAAACAGCAACAGAGAGAACAGGACAGAGCTGAGAAAAACTAAGAAACAAGGGGTGGGATTCACTGACAAACTGGAGGCCAGAGCACAGAAGTCCCTCCCACGGGAAGGCCTTCCAGAGTTCTCTCTGGAGTTTGCATCTTCGGCTTGGAACAGGCTCCTCCGGCAGCCCATGACACACTGCCTCACCTCTGCAAATGTCAGCTCAAAGGGCACTGTGTCAAGGAGGCCTGTCCTGCCAACTCATTGTAAGGTTGCCCGGTACCGCGTCCTACTTTTCCTTCTTTTCTTTTTTAAACACTTGACACCTTCTAATTTACTGTATGATTTTTTTTCCTCTGTTACACTTAGAGCCAGCATGCACTAGGGGCAAAGAAAATGGACTCTGAAGTCAGCCTGCTTGGGGTAGATGGGCTCCACCAGTGAGTAGCCGTGTGGCCCCAGAAAGGTTCCTTCACCGTGCAGGTGACTTTTCTCCTCTGTAAAATAAGGCTGGGATAGTAATGGCATGTATTTCATAGTGCTGTACACAACACATAGTAATTACTATGTAAATATTTAATAAATTGTCTCCTCCCCCTTGGAGGGCTTCCCAGGTGGCGCTAGTGGTAAAAAAATTTACCTGCCAACTCAGGGAGACATAAGAAATGTGGGTTCAATCCCTGGGTCAGGAAGATCCCCTGGTGGAGGGCATGGCAACCCACTCCAGTAATCTTGCCTGGGGAATCCCATGGACAGAGGAGCCTGGCAGGCTGCAGTCCATAGGATGGCTCAGAGTCAAACACGATTAAGTGACTTCTCATGCAGCACGGACGCTCTCTGAAACCCCCAAGGCTACGGGAACTCCTGAGAAGCACTTGTCATGAATGTTATTTGATGGAGGGAAGAGATGTCTAACTCATTTTCCAGAACCTGGTGTTTTCACTGAAACACAAAATTTAGATGCAGTTATGATTCGGAAGGATATTTCTGCACATAGGTCACTATAGAACCACCAAGGACCCTCTGCTGGCCAGAAAAACCTGGGCAAATGTTCTCCAAGGTTTGAACAAGAGGGACAGCTGGGAGTGCATGGTCTATCCAAGATGTCCTGGAGCCACAGGGACATCCAGGTAACGTGGTCCCAAGAAATGAGCAGCAAGTTAGCCCTGGGGACATGTTGGTCTCAACTTGGTCACAAGTTATTAGCAAAGTTGAGGACCTCCATAGAGTAGGAAGATCTGGCACCAGTTAAAAGATGTTGGGGATTCCCTGGTGACTCAGTCCATAGAGAATCCAACTGCCAATGCAGGAGATGCAGGTTCGATTCCTGAGTCAGGAAGATCCCCTGAAGGAGGAAATGGCAACCCACTCCAGTGTTCTTACCCGAGAAATCCCATGGACAGAGGAGCCTGGCAGGCTACAGTCCATGGGGTCTCAAAGAGTCGGACATGACATTGTTGACAGGCACAAAGTTTCACCCTCAGTCATTGGTCTTGACTCAACCCTGGTTTTCACTAATGACCCTTGGAAGGCCCCCAGGAAGTGCCACTCCAACTTTGCTGGTTGTGTCTCAAGCACAATTTCCTACTCGCATTTCAGGCCTCTCATATCTTATTCATTTATCTAATGGATATTTATCATCAGTCCTATGTCAAGTACTGTGATAGGCACTTGGACTATACTGATGAACAAAACTGGAAAAGCTCCCTGCCCATGGGTGCTTACATCCTAGTGGAGGAAATGGACAACAACAATAAATATCAAGTAGATTATATATTACGGTGAAAGGTGGCAGGTGCTATGGAAAAGAAAGGGAAGTAAAACCAAGTAAGTAGGTGTCCTTCCATCCAGTTCTCATTAAACCCCAATCCAGCTTGATTCCTCATGCAGAAGATGGGCAGGAGTAATGGCTGGGAAATTCTTTAAGGTAACCCAGCAGGGGAGCCTGCCAGCCCCCTCTGGAATTTCAGGTCCAGAGGATTCTTCTCTCTGTTAGGCACACTACTTGGTTACAAGAAGGTAGAGACAAGGTCTAAGAATACTCACCCTCTCTTCTAAGTGAAGGGTCAAGTTATGGTGGACACAACAGGAAATGGAAGGGAAGCATGGCGATCTCGCAGCCAGCTCGCAGCCGGCCTAGAAGAACCATGGGGATGAGCTGCAAAAGACGTGTGTGGTCTCAACGAAGAGAGATTATAGGAAAAAGACTCATTGTTTCTTCCTCTTCGCATTTGTTTTCAGAATTCATCGTTTTGAAAGGCAACTGGTCACTATCAAGTTCTTCCTGTGAACATCAGTATCCTCTTTGATCCAAAGCATTATTCTCCCTTTGACCCACAAGCAGCTGAAATTCTGAGGATCATAAGGTTCACCCACTTCTTAGAAGTTTGCTTTTAAAGCCCTCAGTCTCAGGGATGGACATGTCCTGACCTTGTCTCTGCAACTATAAATGTCCTTGAACCTCAGGACAAGCCTGATACAGCTGTCACACCAGAAGGGGGAAAAAAAAAAAAAACATGGGGACAGGTGATGTCGGCCAACCTATCTCAACTCTTGCTTTAATGCCATGGCTCCCAAATTGAACCATGAGTCACCCTGGGAGACTGCCATGAACACAGGGCCTTCCATGGGATATTTCATATTTCCAGGGGAAACATAGACATATTTAACATTTGTCAGACACTCCGCAAGCTATTAATTCAAGGTAATTCAATTCCAATAGTAGACTCACACTCTATTCCTTTCAGTGATATCTATATCTTTGCAAAGTTAGACTTCTAGCAGTTGCTAAGAAGAAAAGCAAGTGCCCCACAAAAGTCAGTATTGAGCAGGAAACCAGAGCAGTGCTTTCAATCTTATTGCAAGCTTTGAGTAGGTAGTGCCCAGTAGGCACTCACATTTCGTTAATAAGTAATTAGGGTTATTCAAGAATGAAATAAAAATATTGGTTTTTCTTTCAAACTTTTTTTAGTAACTTTTCAGTCAGCTACAAATTTGTGAAAACCTAAACACTAAGTTGTTAGGACACAGTTAATAAATAGAACAATCAGATGTTTCTTTGGCCTAGGGGCACAGTGAAAAAAATACTGCCACAAACCAAGAAAGGTTGGAAATCTCTAGTCCACAACCACATGGACTCCTCAATGAAATCTTGCTAGAATACTAGAAATTAAAGATGATGATAATAGCAGTAGTAATAAGAGTTGTAGTTAACATATATGAAGCATTTATGTGCAATGTTCTATGCAAAGGATGTCTCAGACAGTATTTCATTTACATGCTTTAGGCAGTTCATGTTTTTTAACCCAGAAGTGTTAGTTTTAATTTTTCCCAGAGTCTGCTGCCCCTGGACCTACAGAGAAAATGTAGGAACCAGTTGAATTTTTTGTAATAAATTTAATTGAAAGTACTATAACTTTTGTCTAACAATTATAGAACAAAGTTTCCATTTCCTGCTGCATTTTCAACAACCTGCATATTAAAAAAAAAAACCTATCCATTTCTTCTAATTATGCAACTTTTCTCCAGATTCATAAATAAAAATCCATCAACCAAAAGTAATTCAGCACTACTTCATGCTAGGCGGTATAGAGGATACAACAGGACTTAAATGCATGGTCTCAAACGACTTCCAATAGGATTTATACATAAAAATGTGCTTAGTCACTCATTGTGTCCAACTGTTTGTGACCCCGTGGACTGTAGCCCACTGGGCTGCTCTGTCCATGGAATTCTCTGGGCAAGAATACTGGAGGGGGTTCCCATACCCTCCTCCAGGGGATTTTCCCAATCCAGGGATCAAACCCAGGTCTCCTGCATTGCAGGAGAACTTAGCCATCTGAGCCACCAGAGAAGCCCGTGAATACTGGAGCGGGTAGCCTACCAGAGGACAATAAAAACCGTATCTACTAAAGGACTAAGTAGGGAAGTATGGAGTAGAAATATTACACTGAGAGAGGAATGTGCCCTGAGGTTGAATTATCATGGACCTGGCCCATCTGCAAGTTGTCGTCCTGTCTCATTTCCCTCTTGCGATAAACAAACTTCTCCTTTCTAACCATCTCTTCCGGAAACTCAACACTTGCACCTGTTCTAGGACACCTATCCATTTCCACTCGAAGAAAGGCTTTGTTTCTATGGCAATCACCCCCATTTTGCACATCATCAAAGATTAATTTTCCTCCTGCTTTTACGCTTGCTAACTCTGGTGTATCAACAAAGAAGATGATCATGACTACATGGCTTTTTTGCTTTTATAATATTTCAACTTTCCCTTGTCTAGAGAAATATTTTTTAACATATTGATCAAATCCATTGTCTCTGTCATTATCATTTTTTTTTTTTGCTTGAACCCTGAATTGGCCTTTGCCACTTAATGACTAGTGCTATTTGCAAGTGGGGGTTTCCCAGGTGGCTCAGTGGTAAAGAACACACCAGTGCAGGAGAGTCAGCAGATGCAGGTTTGACCCCTGGATCAGGAACAGTCCCTGGAGGAGGCAATGGCAACCAGCTCCAGTATTCTTGCCTGGAAAATTCCATGGACAGAAGAGACTGGAGGGCTACAGTTCAGGGAGTCACAGAGCGTCAGACACGACTTAGCAGCTGAGCACATTTTAAAGTTTATCCGTTTAACCATTAAACAGCCCTCAGGCTCCTCTGTCCATGGGATTCTCCAGGCAAGAATACTGGAGTGGGTTGCCATGCCCTTCTCCAGGGGATCTTCCCCACCCAGGGATTGAACCCGCGTCTCTTATGTCTCCTGCATTGGCAGGGGTGTCCTTTACCACTAGTGCCACCTGGGAAGCCCTCAACCACTTAATAACTATTAATCAATGTCTATTATATTGCTACATATTCTAGGTACTGGGATAAACTAATGAGTAAGAAAGACATGGTCACATCTCTCATAAAGGCTGCTGCTGCTGCTGCTGCTGCTAAGTTGCTTCAGTCGTGTCTGACTCTATGCGACCCCATAGACGGCAGCCCACCAGGCTCCCCCGTCCCTGGGATTCTCCAGGCAAGAACACGAGTGGGTTGCCATTTCCTTCTCCAATGCGTGAAAGTGAAAAGTGAAAGTGAAGTCGTTCAGTCGTGTCTGACTCTTCCCGACGCCATGGACTGCAGCCTACCAGGCTCCTCCGTCCATGGGAGTTTCCAGGCAAGAGTACTGGAGTGGGGTGCCATTGCCTTCTCCGTCATAGAAACTAGTGAGGTACATAAACAAGTAAGACATATTTAATTGCTAATTGATGTGATAATTGCTATGAAGAATAAATGTCAAATTGTCAGGGACGTTTCAGGAGTCAGGAAAGGCTTCCTGGGAGAGGTGATGAGTACATTAAATGTTGCTGGATGGAAATACATTTGAGGAAGGCAAAAGGAGTAAAAGATGCTTCATGCAGAATAAATCCAGCCTCTAAATTAGAGAGGGGAGGGATTTCCCTGGTGGTCCAGTGCTTAAGAGTCCACACTTTCACTTCAGGACATGCAGGTTTGATCCCTGGTCTGGGTATTAAGATCCTGCTTGACGTGGGGCAAGGCCATAAAAAGGGGGAGGGGGCGTAACACAGTCTAGGAAATAAAATTAAAATTTATTAGATGTGAATAGGAGGGAAGTGAGTTTGGGAGGAGCGTTGAGAGAATCTACTCAAGTCTCAGTCAAAAGATTTAATCTGACGGTGATAGGGAGTCATTGACTGTGCAGTAATGTCATTATTCAATTTGTGTTTTTAAAAGATGAGTTTGGTTGTGGTGTTGTGAATAGAGAGAGAAGTGAGGGGCTAGACTGGAGGCAGAGAGGTGAAGAACAGACAAAAAGTGATGGGGATTTAAATCAGGCACAAAGCAGAGGAGGAGGAGAAAAAGGAAAAAAAAAAAGCAGAAGTCCAGCTGGATCTGCAATACATTGTATTGATCAGTTCATTCATTCCACACACATTTCTTACTGAGACTCTCCTCTTCTGTGCCAGGCATATTCTAGCTTAGATGCTGGAGAGGCAGTGATGACTCTGACACTGACAAGCTGGTTGAGAAGACAGATCTTAAGCAGTTAACCAAAGAAATGGATCACTGCGTCCTGTAAAAAGTGCTATAAGGTGAACAAGATCTATAGTCTTGCTACTCAAAGAATAGTCCATGGACCAGCAGCAGCAGCAGCATCACCTGGGAGCTTGTTAGCAATGCTTAGTATCTACCTAAAAACTACTGAACTAGGATATGCATGTTAACAAGATCCCTGGGGGGAATTTACATGCGTATTAAATTTGAAAAGCACTGATCTAGAGCGAGAGAAAACAACAGGTGGACCTGAGCTCATCTTGGGGTTTGGGGAAGGGTTCCCTGAAGAAATGGCCTCTGGTTAGGCTGGAGACGTAGGCAAGGGCTGGATAGCTCAAGACCTTGTGGGCCATTTAGAGTACTGTCACCTCTTCCTAAGAGCAACTCAAAAGGGTTCAAAGGTTAGATTAGTCAGTCCAAGCAGCCGTAACCAAATACCACGCAGACTGGTAGCTTAAACAACATAAATTAATTTTTTCACTGTACTAAAGGCTGAAAGTCTGAAATCAGCGTGCCAGCATGGTTGGGTTCTGCTGAGAGCTCTGACAGCCTTCTTGTTGTGTCCTCAGTTGGCTGAAAGAGAGAGAGAGAAAGAGAGAGAGCAGAAAGATCTTTCTCTTCTGGTTTTTCTTATGAGGACACTAATCCCATGATGTGAGCCCCACCCTCATGACGTAAGTGAAAGAAAGTGTTAGTTGCTCAGTGGTATCCGACTCTTTGAGATCCCCTAGACTGCAGCCAGCCACACCCCTCTGTTCATGGAATTCTCCAGGCAAGAATACTAGAGTGGTTTGCCATTCCCTTCTCCAGGGGATCTTCCAGATCCAGGGATTGAGCCTGGGTCTCCTGCATTGCAGGCAAATTCTTTACTGTCTGAGCCACCAAGGAAGACCCATGACCAAATTACCACCCAAAGGTTTCATCAGCAAATGCCATCAAGCTGGGGCTTAGGGCTTCAACATATGAATTTCGGGGGTGGGGACACAGTTCAGTGCGTAGTAAAGTTTTTTAAGCAAAGGAATATGGAATAATCAGAATTCTATTTTTAAATTCTTATTCTGCTGCTGCTGCTAAGTCGCTTCAGTCGTGTCTGACTCTGTGCGACCCCATAGATGGCAGCCCACCAGGCTCCCCCGTCCCTGGGATTCTCCAGGCAAGAACACTGGAGTGGGTTTGCCATTTCCTTCTCCAATGCTTGAAAGTGAAAAGTGAAAATGAAGTTGCTCAGTCGTGTCCGACTCTTAGCGACCCCAGGGACTGCAGCCTACCAGGCTCCTCCGTCCATGGGATTTTCCAGGCAAGAGTACTGGAGTGGAGTTCCATTGCCTTCTCCGAAATTCTTATTCTAGCTGATGTGAGTCAAAGGGATTGAAGGGATTAAGAATATATGCAGGATACCCACTAAGAGGCTATTCCACTAGTCATGATGAAGAACACTGAGAGTTGGGACAAAGTTGCACTGGTGGAGATGGAGCAGAGTGAAACATTTCACAACATTTAGGTGCTGAACTTGACAATTAAGCTGAAGCTCCAATCCTTTGGCCACTTGATGCGAAGAACTGACTCATCGGCAAAGACCCTGATGCTGGGAAAGCTTGAAGGCGGGAGGAGAAGGGGGCAACAGAGGATGAGATGGTTGGATGGCATCACCGACTCAATGGACATGGGTTTGAGCAAGCTCCGGGAGTTGGTGATGGACAGGGAAGCCTGGAGTGCTGCAGTCCATGGGGTCGCAAAGAGTCGGACATGACTGAGCAACTGAACTGACTTACTGAAACTTGACAAGCTTTGATGATAGGTTTCATATAATGGTTGGGGAGAGCAGGGTCAAGAATGACTGCCAGATTCTTGGCTGGTGCAATTGTATGGACATGATATCAAATCTTGAGATACTAGTCATGAAGTCAGCAAGTTTGTGCATGGCATCTTGCTACATGCAATGAACAATATAGAAATTAAGATAAGAAGAACCGTCAGTTAGTGTTAATCATGTGCCAGCCACAGTATAGACACTTTACATACAGTAAAATTAATATACTATCAAGCCAAGCTTTCTGAGATGGAAAGGTCAGCTCATCACTAAGGATTTAATGGTCTGGTATAGCAACAGCGCAGACTGCTTTTACAGGAGAACATCAGAGAAGACAATGTGAGCAGGGAAACCATCAGAGAAGAAAGAGGATTCAAGCAGAGGTCTAAAGGTTGGGGGAGATTTTGTTGAGTGAAGCTCTGGGGAGTCAGGTCTGTAGATGGGTTT
This sequence comes from Budorcas taxicolor, assembly GCF_023091745.1. NCBI lineage: Eukaryota > Metazoa > Chordata > Mammalia > Artiodactyla > Bovidae > Budorcas > Budorcas taxicolor. Next base: position 74,605,728 of record NC_068921.1, read on the forward strand.
TAGGAGCCATGGAGACTCAGGCATGACGCCACCAGAAAGTACTTAGAAAAACAGCTCAGAAAAAGTTGGGTAGAAAGGGAGGGCCCAGATTATGAAGGACCTTGAAAGTCAGTCATTTGGATTTTATAGAGAGAAGACTTGACTATGAAAGGAACATGACACCACACGACTTTGGAAAACCTGTCTGGCAACTGGGGAATGTGAACATGGGCAGGCTTGAATCTCAGAAGCTAGCTTATTAGCATTTGTATTAGCTGGGTAATAGGTCAGAGTTGTGAACTAGCTAGAAAGAAAAAAATCAACCAGATTTAGTTTCACTGAATGAAAATAGAAGAATGAGTCAAAGAAGACTAAACTTTGAGGACTGCAATCAAGGGAAAGATAGTTTTAAAGTCATAATCAGAGGGGGGTCAGGAGGGGGATATCCATAAACCTGTGATATTCCATTTACATGCAGCATGATACTAAGGATATTTAAAAATAGTGGTTTACCTGTTCAACCACAGAGATCATTTAAATTTCTAGAAAAATTATAGTAGATGATAGCCTGCAAGTTATGTATATGATGGATTTACACTGGAATGAAATGATAAGTATAAGATTTGAGGGGAATAAAGTACGGTATTCTATTAAAAGAAACAACCTACAAACCATTATGAAATATTGTGATTTTTAAATGAAATTGATAAAATCAAAAGAAACAATTACATTGCACTCCATCTGTCACTTCATTACAGATGCAGCGAATAATCACTTATAAACAATAGCGCCAAGGATTCAACCTTTCAGACTTTGTTCCTGCCTTGGTCTAGCTTTGTAATCATGGGGCTTTGTTCCTGCCTTGGTCTAGCTTTGTAATCATAACACAAGTTTTCCCCCAAAATTCAAAATGTTGTGTTTAGTGGAAGGAAAATGTGTGCTTTTCATGTTTTCTAAACACCACATATATATATATAAACAGAGTAACATTGACTGGGGAAGATAAATAAACTTTACTAACCTTTCTGTTCCTTTTTTGCTTTATCTCAGGGAACTTCAGCACCTCCACATTATCCTTTGTGGGGTTGCACCTGATGGCGCCCCTAGGATCACGTGACAAGTGTTTTCAACAGTAAACATCCTCTGGTTAATGGTTGCTTCATTAATGACGATCTGGACCAGTGCACGGTATTTGTCAAGTGGTGAGGAACCTTAGAGTCAGGTGACGGCACACCTAATCCTCTCGGGGGGGCCTGCCAAGGGTGGAGCAGAGATATCAGTTCCATTGTTCAGAATTCCTTAATTGAAGGTCCCCAGGAGCCTGAAAACTTGGAGAAAAGGTATATGAGCTCCAGTAAGTAACCACGGCCATAACAGATGTTATACAGGAAAACTGTGTTCGGGACACAAGCCTGTTTTGACTTTTGACTATGCACTTGGCTTAACACGTTCCTCACTAGTGAAAACCAGATGCAAATGTTTTGCAAGGTGTATTCATTTCCATGGCAGACATGGAATTGTTTGCCTTTAAAGATAGACAGATAGACAGACAGACAGACAGACAGATAGATAGATAGATAGATAGATAGATAGATAGATGCTTTGTCCAATGGGATAGCGACTTCAGTTTCATGGACAACCTGGAGGTCTCCTGAATCTGCCCGAGTTTTGTGTTTTTCCAAAGTATTGACAGTGCCACCGCGGGCTCTGGGCTGGCTAGGCTTAAAGGGTGTTCTCGGGGAGCTACCCCCTCTCTCTGCTCTGCCAATGATGTGCCACTTTGTCTGGGGGCTCTGACTGCTTTCTTCCGAGAGGGAAATTCCTCTTTCTTCAGTATGGATGCACTGTTTTCACACACCGCAAGTGCTGTGTTGCTGTGTCAGTCATCCTATGAGGGCCCGGTTCAGACGAGCAGCGCTGACGAGCTGGCTGGCGATTGGCTGCCCGCGGCGGGGAGGGATTTGTCGGAAGGAAGGGCTGCAGCTTACAGCAACAGAGTTTAGACTGTCTTTGCTTCATCATCTGAAGGCAAAATTTTCCAGATACGGCAGACGGCTCCCAGAGTACAATAAGCAGGGAATGAGAACTATTTACATGGAAATTTCTTCCTCAGGATGCAGCGAAGAAACCGCGGCCGCTTGATTTTACCAGATGTTCCTGGGGTTACTGTAACAGAGAAGGAGAGACAGAGCTAAACAAGGTAGGGAAATCGTCCCCCCGCCTCTCCTTTTTTTTTCCCCCCTGAATGTTTGAAGAGTTTGCTGCAGTGTGCTGCATTCCGTGTGTGTTGCTTCAGGAAGCCAGGGAAACCGGGTTCCACTAATTCAAATGAAATCCTTGCAGGGGGGGACCCTGGAGTTTTACGTAACGTTTTGATTTGAAAAAAAAAAAAAAAAAAAAGAAATGGCCAAGCGTGAATCTCTGCCGCCTGTTTGGGGTGAAGCATAAAACGAGTTTTTATTTCAAAGAATAGGACCATTGATTACTCAACAGAAACCATTTGAATTCTTGCGGGCCTTCTTCTTTTCTGGTTCTAGAAAAAAAATTTTTCAGACTGCCATAGTTAGCTCCCGAATAAATAAAGTTTGCATTGATCCTAAGATTTGAAAACAGACTCGTGATTAAGGGGGGGGGGGGCGAAAAAAACTTCCTGGTAAATAATTATCGATGAAATGTTTTTTAAAGAAAAAATACATCGACTTATGGGATATTAGGGACCTACCTAGCTCTCCAATGCCATGGCTTTTAATTGAGTTTCAAAAGCACATTTTAACAAGCCAGCTAGAGGTAGCTTTTTGACAAGTTTTCGATACTGTAGTTCAATGTTTACATTTCTTCTTCTGGCATGTCTGAGCCTTTGTTTCCAGCTTAAAAGTGGAACCATTATATTCAAAAGTAAAGCTGGGTTAATAATGCTTACTGCAATTATCTGATCTTTATGCATTTTTAATGAGAACACACAGCCAACAGAATAATTTAATGAGGGCAGGCTAGCTTTTTAAAGCTGTGTTTTCACTGTGCCGAACCATATCAACTTTCTTGCCGAGAAGCAGCAGTGAGAAATGATGGAGAAGATTTATTTTTAACACAGTTGGCCCAAGAGAAGGAAAGGATATATTTGTTAAAGAATTCTTTCTGCCCTTTTCCGTTTTAAATTTCTGCCAGGCATGAGGAAACTGTGCTTTTTTGTTAGGCCTCGGAAGCATATGTTTACAATAAATGTGTAACATTTTTAGAATAGTTAGCAAGCACTGAAGCGAAGGAAAAAAAAAATTTGACTAGCCTAACTACTACCATGGTGAATGTTCTTCAAGAAACACTGCTGGCCTTTGAAAAAGACAAAGGTTAAGTGGAAAGATATTTGTTGATTGAGTAATATGTGCATTGTGAGGATAATAAAGTAAAAATAATAATAATAATAATAAAGAGGTTCTTAGAGCCTCTAAATAAGATGAAGTTTCTTCAGCCAGCTTGTCTGAGCAGTGGAAGTCCTCATTTAAATAAGGGCAATGCCACGTAGATTCTTCTAGACCCACTGTTTTTACTTTCAAGGAGAAGTGCAGGACACTCGCCCAGAACTTCTGACGTCATCTCCCAACTATTTTCTGCTGTGTGTTCTTTTATTCAAGCTCGTGGAGAGGAATATTTCTTTATGTCCTGGCTAGGAACGTTCGGACTCTTCCTTGGCAGGTCTTGAGTTATGTCTTCATTTTCCCATCCTTTCTAAAACCCGAGCCGATTCTCCAGCAGAAATAGGGCATCTTCTCCTACCTGCCTCCTCATGTCGGGCAGGTCGTTTATCTGCAGGGCTCTGGCTGTGGCGGGGAGTGGACTGGCTCTGCTTCAGGCCTCGGTCCCCTCAGCGCAGTCTGTCTCTTGGCACCTGGGCGGACATCACCACCCAGGGGCCCCGTTGCCAGCTTCCCCCGGGGCCACTCTTTAGGACCCAGGCCATGCCACCAAGTTCACGGCTGGCAGTGATGGTGGGAACAGCTCCTCTGGTAGAAAGATCACCATGCCCTAGTGTCGATGGACCCAGGGAGGGGCAGTCCGGCACGGCAGGCTCTTCGCCCCGTGTCACAAGTGGCAGCCTTGGTCACAGCGATCCAGGGACAGTTAGTTTTTAATAGGGAGCCTTTCAGGGAAAGAATTTCCATCAGAACAGCCTGGAGTTCTGGGGAGTTCCCGGCCCTAGTTTGCACCCTCTTTAGGACTGCTTGGGTTGTGTAGCCTTTAACAAGCACCATCTCAGTTTTTTCTCTCCCTTAATAGAATTGATTAATACTTGCTACACTTTCCTTTATACTTCTAGCATTTTGAGAGACCTTGACCTTGCATCAGGAAAAAAAAAAAAGTTGTTGGTCTCTTGACACAGTGAGCTAGTTAAAAGGGATAAAACCACCCTATGAATGAAACTGGAAAATGCCTTACGGTGTTAAGATACATAGTCATGGATACAGAACCCTTCACTCTACGTCATGTTCACGTAAATTTTCTAGGGATATTCATCCTCAGACCACGACATACGATTTCCAAGAAAATCAGAGCGTCGCTTGTGTGCGTGTTCTCCTTTGATCTTGTGCAATATTACTAGAAGCTATGCAAACCAGATCCTTTCAGACACAGGCCTTGTAGTACCCAAAGCATTTAGTGCTCTTTTTGCTTTGACTTGGGTATGAAATGTGTGTAAGTGGAGTGAGTAAGAGAGAAAATGAGAGGAGGGGAGAAAAATACGCTTGTGAAATCTACTGGTTGTGTAGCGTCCCTGGTTAACAGCCTGCCTTCTGCCTGCTAGTTGTTTTAATTTGCTGTTGCTATGGTAAAAACAAATCAATATCACATGGCTACCAGCCAGTCCCGCTCGGGGCGTGCCATAGAGACTCGAGATCAGGTACTCACGATTCCAAGCAAAAACTGGGAGAAGAGAGACGTTTTAGGTATTGGGTTGAAGAGAATTCCTTATGGGGGACCGATGAGGCTCATGCTTGCGTGTATTCTCTTCCTTTCTTCCTGCCTATAACAAGAAAAGATGGGTATTGTATGTCAACTAGACTAAAAAAAAAAATGGGAAGACGTACTGGTTTGTTTACATTTTCCAAAATGACAAAACATATCATCAACATAGAAGGAGGTGGCTCCCATGGGAAGTGGTAAAGGATGCTGATTACTGAAGAGGTGGGACGCCTGCAGGGCATGTTGGTTTTAAAAACAGAGTTTGGGGTCTTGAGAAGCTCCAGGTACAGCGCAGAAGAGCTGGTGGGTCACAAGCCATTGCGGTTGTCGTATCAGGCAGAGAAAGCTGCCTTCTCTGGGGAGCAGGTGGGCGGGTTTGTGTGGGTGAAGGGTGTTGTGGAAAGGTGGGAGGCACCAATGTCAGCCTATAGCAAAGTACCCAGAAAGCTGGATGTCCAACATCAGGCCAGATGAGCGCAGAGCTTGGGGGCAGAGCAGCACAGGGGCCCGGACACTGACCTCTTGTAAAACCTGCCTGAGCCCAACCTGGAGGCCCAGCAAAGAAAGAGAAGTGGCTGTGAAGGGACGTAAAGATGTAACATGCCCCGGCATCCTTTCTGAAATGAACCAGGTGGGCACAGATGTGCACCTGTGGAACGGGAAACTTGGTACTTCATGCTCTGCTTTCTTGCAGAAGAAGGAGGCAGGAAGACTTAGTGGGGCTTTGTAAATTAGTTGCAGTACTGTTTTTTCCTCCAGTATTGTTACTCAATGTAGTTGTTTCTTTTGTTTGTTTTTTGTTGGATTTTTTTTTTTAAATGTGCAAACGGTTACTTGTGGCTGTGATGATATTCATGATGAGAAGCCCATGGTGGCGTCATGGCTGGTTTGCGTCAGGCGTGTGCCTCCGTAGCTCAGCATTGTTGAGCAGAAGCTGGGCCCGGCTCTGTTGCTGAGAGTGAACACAGGTGTGAAAGAAACCAGAGGGTTTCTTCTGCGAGCAGGAGCCACGTTGCTGATGGTTAAGATTTTGGCTGGCTTGCTCCCTTCAATGTGGCAGAAATGCTTGATAATAAAAATGGACCCACCGATGTTCCCTTAGTACACAGACAAAGAATGCATTGTCTCCGAGATCCTGGGTCGGTTTGTTCCATCAATCAGTCAACAAGTGTTTATTAAACACCTCTTGGCTCCTCTGGCTTTTGCTGTTTCGTTAGAACAAGTCAATTACCTAATACCTGCCTCTGAGTAGGTTCAAAATACAGGACAGAAAGAAGCGATGCAAAATTGTAAGTTTCAAAGACTTTAATAATAACTTTATTGGGTAATGTTAATTTCACATTGTTAACCATCAGATGTTAATTGTAGGTTTGGAGACAGTTTTGGTGTTTGGGGGAGGATTAAGAGAAGAAATTTTGAGTTTTAAATATCTATCTGTAATTTCTTCACTTCTGCTGTATTTCTCAGAATAATATTGTTTAAATAACACATAATAATGTAAGATGAGGAACAGGCATACAGGAATGCTGCCGTCCAAATCCAAAATAATAGGCCACTGAGAGCAATCGCCTGAGTCTCAGCAAGCTGAGAGTCAGCCCTGAAACGACTGGGGAACATGGGCTCGTCATCTGAAAGCCTCATCCGTCAATCAGCCAGAGGAAATCCTAGCCCCTCTCCCACACTTCTGAGCCTCAGGGTGGCTGAGATCTCACCGTCCCCATACCAGCCAGGAAACCTGATTCCTGACCCTGGAGAGTTAAAATTCCATAACCCCTACCCTGTCCTTTTAAAAAAAAACATAGGTACTTAAAAAAAAAAAAAAAAAAAAAGTCAATTTCCTTTTTAAACACAAAATTTTGGTTTTATTTTGTTTTTCACCCTAACATCCAAATTAATGTGAATTCTCTGGGCACTGACAAGCTGTGAGGGAAGGAACCCAGTTTGGGAAGAGCTAGAAGAAGAGAGTGTAAGGGAGCCTCAAGAATTCTTTTTAGCAGTGGGTCCTGGCAGGCACATCGGCAGGGTCTAAGGTCTAGGAGCATCGAGGCAAGCTGGATGCCACAGAAAATCTTTGGGGCAGTAAAAGTGGAAGTTGCTCAGTGATGTCCGACTCTTTGCGACCCCATGGGATTCTCCAGACCAGAATACTCAAGTGGGGAGCCTTTCCCTTCTCCAGGGGATCTTCCCAGCCCAGGGATCCAACCCAGGCCTCCCACATTGCAGCGGATTCTTTACCAGCTGAGCCACAAGGAAGGTCCAAGAATACTGGAGTGGGTAGCCTATCCCTTCTCCAGCGGATCTTCCTGACCCCAGGAATCGAACCAGGGTCTCCTGCATTGCAGGTGGATTTTTACCAACTCAGCCACCTCAGAGGACAGCAGGAAGAATCAGGAGACACCAAAGAGAGTGCAGGTCCACGGGCCTGAGCAGCATGCGGCCCATCCTCACTGGGAAACAAGACATTTACAAACAAGACAAAAATAGTTCTCAGTCCCTCAGTCATGTCTGATTCTTTGCAACCCCATTGACTGTAGCCTACCAGGCTCCTCTGTCCATGGGATTTCCCAGGCAAGAGGATTGAAGTGGGTTGCCATTTCCTTCTCTAGGGGAATCTTCCCGATCCAGGGATCAAACCTGCATCTCCTGCCTCTCCTGCATTGGATTCTTTAGCACTGAGCCACATAGATCAGCACGCAGATACCTTCAGAAGAATGGTTAGCCTATGTACACTTCCGTACCTTCTACAAAGGTCTTTCACAGACTTTATCTCAATTGACAGTTCAAATCTAGGTTTAGAAACTGGGAGCCTAAAATTAGAGCACTCCTGTAGGGACATGCTAGGTAAAGCTTCTGGCAGAGATGAGTTATAAACCAGATTTTTAAAAATTGTATTCACTGATTTTTTTTTTTCAGTGCTTAATTGATGTGAATTTTGAAGAACAGGAAAAACTTACAAGTGCCCCTGGAACGTGTGTGCACGTCTCTTTCTCCTGTCCTCAGATGCTTTCACAGACAAGGGCATTTATAACTAGTACAGTAGGCAGCCAGGTGTGGCCATGGAACAGGAGGGGCGGATGGCTGGCTTCGTTTATCCAGCTCTGACTGCTCAGAAGGCATCAGGGAAAAAAACCCTACCCTGGCTGCACGCCCCAACCCAGCCACACAGTAGCAGCGCAAGCCTGGCTATGACTGGCAGGAAGGTGTTCTAGAACATAAAATTCACAAAATCGTTGTAAATGGCTTACAGGTCAGGGAAGAACCAAAGTCAGCAATGAAACCAAAATTCAAAGTATTCCATTTTCCTATGAGAACATCTCGTTGAGTTCTCTTAAGCCTGTTAGAGGGGTGGGGGCAGAAATTAATATTTTAGTGGCAAGTGTTATAAGCTGTTTTACACACATATCTTGGGTATTTTGAACCTTAAAGGAAGTCCACGGATTAATGTTATCCCCACAAAGTTAGGGCTTCCCAGGTGGCACCAGTAAGAACCCACCTGCCAATGCAGGAGACCTAAGAGATGTGTATTTGGTCCCTGGGCTGGGAAGATTCCCTGGAGGAGGAAATGGCAACCCACCCAGTATTCTTGCCTGGAGAATCCCCATGGACAGAGGAGCCTGGCATGCTACAGTCCACGGTGCCGCAGAGTCAGACACAGCTCAAGTGATTTGGCACGCACGCATGAACTACAAAGTTAACGCTGACCAGTTGAAGTTCCGAAAGGTTCTGTAACACACCAGTGATCCCACAGCTAGTATTTGGTGGAGCCAAGATTTAAACTCAGACCCAATCGTACCTCCAAGTCCTATAGAGAGAGAGCACTATGTTTTTTTCATCTGAGCAGTTAAGATTGAGAAGATAAAAATAATTTGCAGAAAGAAATGAAAGCTCAAGGTGAAAGAAGGTTTATTATTTTAGAAATCTCAGATATACTTTACATAGTTTACATTATGATACCTAAATACTGGGTATGATAACACTAGCAGCATCTTACGTCATGTATCATTTCTGTTTTTATGCTTGTCATATCTTTTAATGGCCTTTTGTCCCCTTTTGTCCCCATCTTATAAATTAAAAACCGAATTTGAGTTTTCAGTTAATTGAGGTTAAGCTATGTGTTAAAAATCTCACTAACCAAAAAATGGAAAAGTTGATCCTCAAAACTATGGGGATCTGAGCAAACAATATTTAATGAGATAAAATAGTCTTTAAATGAAATTACACTGCAGTCTGACTTGGAGTTTTCTTGCAGTGGATGTTGTGATGTGGACTAGAGCCCAACCCAAGCAATTTTGGGGAAGATAGTGTGTTTTTAATTAAGATATGGAACTGTTTGCAAAAATCTATAAATTTCTCGCATCTCAGATGCAAGCTCCAATTAATCAACTAAAAAGTATTGGTGATGTATATATTACATCAATGATTTACTACTTATAATTTTAAAGTTTCTGGGAATTCAGAAATGTAGAACTGCTTTGGGGCTGGAGAAGTAGATGATACTTCAAGGAGAAGAGGCTCTGAATAGATGTACTTTGTCTAGATCAGAGTTTCTAAAATGAGATGTCTACTCCCCAAGCCTAGGGTCAGATCATTCACTAGGTGAGGAAAAGAAACAGTTGAACTTAGCATCTTATATATTATTTAGCTCATCCTTTTAAAATGTCAGTTTCCATGTATGTTTCATAATGTATGTAACATATTAATATTATTATGCAAGTATAACATTTTTAAAAAGTAAATAACCTTATGATGGTTGTTCCTGCAGAGAAGTATTTTTCTGATGGGGTGGCATGCTTGGATGCTAAGTCGTTTCAGTCCTGTCCGACTCTGTGACCCCATGGACTATAGCACACCAGGCTCCTCTGTCCATGGAATTCTCCAGGCAAGAATACTGGAATGGGTTGCCATGCCTTCCTCTAGGGGATCTTCCCAACCCAAGGATCGAACCCACGTCTCTTATGTCTCCTGCATTGGCACGTGGGTTCTTTACCACTAGCGCCACCAGCGGGACGTGATCCAAAAAGTTTGGAGTGGGCAGTAGTCAGAATTAGAGGAAGGAAGATTATCTCAAGGAGGAACAGCTTGGTGTGAGGGCCAGTGCAGAACTGGACTTTGAAGAACAGGGATTAAATACTGGGGAGTAGGGGAAATAAGTTTATTTTTTGACTAATTTTTATTGGAGTGTAGTTGCTTTACCGTGTTGTGTTTCTGCTGTGCAGCAAAGTGAATCAGCTATGTCTATACATATATGCGAGGAGATCCAGCCAGTCCATCCTGAAGGAGATCAGCCCTGGGTGTTCTTTGGAAGGAATGATGCTAAAGCTGAAACTCCAGTACTTCGGCCACCTCACGCGAAGAGTTGACTCATTGGAAAAGACTCTGATGCTGGGAGGGATTGGGGGCAGGAGGAGAAGGGGACAACAGAGGATGGGATGGCTGGATGGCATCACTGACTCAATGGACGTGAGTCTGAGTGAACTCCAGGAGTTGGTGATGGACAGGGAGGCCTGGCGTGCTGCGATTCATGGGGTTGCAAAGAATCAGACACAACTGAGCAACTGAACTGAACTGAACTGAACTGAAACATATATGCACTCTTTTTTAGATTTCCTTCCCATTTAGGTCAACACAGAGCATTGAATAGAGTTCCCTGTGCTACACAGTAGGTTCTCATTAGTTTTCTACTTTTTTTAAATATAAATTTATTTATTTTAATTGGAGGCTAATTACTAGTTGTCTACTTTATACATAGTATCAATAATATATATATATATGTCAATCCCAATCTCACAATTCCTCCCACCCAGAAATTAGTTTAGATGGAGTCAGGGAAAATGAGAATATGAAAGAACTAAAGAGCCCTGTGGTGACTCAGATGGTAAAGAATTTACCTGCAAGGCAGGAGACCTGGAAAGGGAATGGCAACCCACTCCAGTATTCTTGCCGGGAGAATTCCATGGACACAGGAACCTGATGGGCTACAGTCCATGGGGTCACAAAGAGTTGGACACAGCTGAGTGACTAACATTTTCACTTTCACTTTTCAAAGAGCCATGTGGAGGAGTTTCATTTTTGTTAACATCACATCTAATGCTTTATAAGGATTGAACTGAGCTTATAAGATCAGGTCAGAGGTTAGAAAATTTATAACAAGTGATGCCACGGGCCAGAAAACTTCTGCAATATTCCAGACGTCATGTGGTAAAGGAGTTGGATTAGAATGGCAGTGGGGGAATGGAGGAGAAAGGGCAAATCTAAAAGGTGTCTTGAAGGAAAAATAGAGACTGGTGAGAGTTTAGAAGAGCCAAAACGACATTGGAGTTTCTGGCAGGAGAAATATCTGTGGGATCCTAACAGCAAATGGGGATAGATGGGAAAGGGGGCTAGTAAGTGGGAATGGGGTCAGGAGAGGGAGAGAGGATGAGTTTTGAGTCCTGACCATGGTGTTTTAGGTAATGATGGGTCACCCAAGTGGGTCATCCATAGACATCTGACAACGTAAAATGGAGAAAAGCTCAGGTACCAGGTTGCAAATGTAAACTAAGACACACCTGTATGGAAGCCATTGTGGAGGCCAGGAGTGCTCACCACGTCCAAGAAGAAGGGAGCATCAGCAGAGGCAGGCCGATGACCAAGGATGAGCCTTGGGGAGGCTGCCAGGGCCCAGAAGAGAGTAAGAGGTGGCAAAGAACCACGAAAACAAGTACCCACAAAGGAGCAAAACCGTCTATCAAAAATGAGTCACCAAGACTGTTAAGCATATGCCTGTTACACACAGCCTCCATGGCTCTCGGCACATTATCCTGCCATAGTTATCCTCTCTGACGTGAGTGCTCAGGCCATGGTCCTCCTGGAGGCAAATATCAGTTCACTGCCGTGGTGAGAGTGATAGAACACCAGATGGATACAAAGAATCTCCTGTTATATACACACACACACACACACACACACACATATATATCATATCTCATATATACCATATCATATATATCATATCGCATATATATCATATATATCATTCTCTGCCATCCTCTTCTCACCCTTGCCTTCGATCTTTCCCAGTATCAGGGTCTTTTCCAATGACTCAGCTCTTCACATTGGGCTGAGATAGTTAGATAGCATCAGCAACTCAATGGACATGAATTTGAGCAAACTCAGGGAGAGAGTGAAGGACAGGGAAGCCTAGTGTGCTGCAGTCGATGGGGTTGCAAAGAGTCATACACTCTTTAGCTTAGTTAGCAACTGAGCAACAAAAGCAACATACACACACACGCACAAATACTTGAATATTTAAAGAGTGAGTCTTCACTAATAATCAAAAGAAAGCATTTAAAACCAACAATTATCAACATGTATGCATCTGTATCTCAAAATATACATTTTGAGGGTCTAATTGGTTAGGACTGTAATTCCAGAGTGATTGGAGATACCACTGGACACTAGGTTCCCTGTTGTCAAAGACCCAGGGTCCATTCATTCTTGGCTCCAAGGTCTCAGTTGAATCAGCCATAAAGACTACTTTGAAGAAAATGAGACGGTACCCACATGCCTACGGTGAGGAAGCCAGAGCAGCACCCCTCAGACCTTCATGTGCACAGCATTTCCTTGGGGATCTAAAGTGAAACGATAGAGTCTGATCCAGTCCATCCAGGATGGGAATCGAGATTCTGCATGCCTAACAAAGTGCCAGGTGAGGAAGATGACCTTCCTTGCTTGTCCCAAAGGCTCTAGAGCACTTTGCTGGCATAAACGTCGACAGTGGTGGATTTCTGAGTCTGAGACGGTTTTCATGGAGCCTCTGCAGGGCTGAGGGCCAGGACCTGCCTTCTCCACACAGGAGGCCTTTCTAGGCTGCCCAAGCTCAGACTGGAGCTAAGGTTGAGTCTGTCCCACAAGGCTGGCCACGATGCTGCTGTGGTCCAGGCTGTGAAGATGGCCTTTTGGCGTTTCTAGCATCTCTGTGGTCACAGCAGCCGATGTCTGTGGATGGCCCCCGTGCCCGTAATGGCTGTCTCTTCTTTGTGGACACAGACTCTCACCAGTTCCCTAGGAGACTTCTCACCGCCTCCAGGGAAGGCTGGTGTGTCTGTTTACACGTCTGCTCCAGAGATATTTTTTTCCTACCAAATATCCGTGTTCAAAATCAGCCGTAGACTTTTTCCTCTTGATGGTGGTCAGAGCTGGAGCTTGGAGCTCTGACAGCCTCAGTGGATCAGTCTGGGGACCCCTGAGCAGCTCAGCATTTCCCTTAAGATAATGCTGGTTCTTCCTCCAAAGAACAGAAAGAGTATAGAGGAAATGTTATGTGCAATTAACATCACATTTAAAAAATGCTAGTTCTGAAGTTGTGTGCAATGAGTAAAAACATTAAGTGAGATGGCAGCTGTCTTAGGTGGTGGCTTCAGTGAACATCCAGGCCTGACCGTGGACAGTCTGAGGTCTTCTTTCCTGTCCGTCTTTCTTTCCTGCCCTTGAGGGCTTCATTTTTCTGTTTGTTCAGCCTAGGGCCTCCTCTTTCCTGGGCCAGGAGTCCCGCTAACCTGATTTAGCGGAATCTGCCCTGCCCAACTGCCCATTTAGTCCACACACAGATGGCCAGTACTTTTATGCACTTTTAATTTACGCAATAACCTTTTAGGGCCAAAAGGCACCAAGTCTTTATTGAGTTTATTGAGTGCCTACTATATGCCAAGCCCTCTGCTAAGAGCTTTATGTGCATCAAGTCAGTTAAACCTTTTTATGAAGAGAATGAAGTCCCAGGAGGCTGAGTTCTTTGCCAAGGTCACACACAAACAAGCGACAGAGCAAGGCCGAGAGTCCAGTTGGCGCGTCTCCAAACACCCAGGCCTTTTCTGACGGCGGTTCCTCGGGGTGGGGGGCGGGTAGCAACAAAAAGGGATTTGCTTTAGAAAAATTTCTCTCACGTTTGCATGAACCGTTAGCAGAATTCACTAAACGGTTAAGTAACAGGCAAACAAGCAAGTCCTGGCAGGCTGCTCGGGCATGAGTTCAGCATTAGCCGCGAATTCCGCCTCACGGAGGGCCTGGGAAATCACCCAAGACGCTGGAGCGTCGTCTCCGGGACGCGCCGTCAAGAGTGGCCCTCTTCCTCAGCCGAGCTTCCGCCGTGTCTGTGTGCGCGTGCGCAGAGGAAGACGCTTAAGGAAAGGCCTCGGCCGAGGTGCCCTCTAGACGCTGACAGTGGATCACGAGCAGTGGCGAGGCCTGTAGAGAAGTGAGATGCTTTGTGTTGTCACGGCTTTACCACTCGCATTTTCTTGTTGTTGTTCAGTCGCCAAGTCGTGCCCGACTCTTTGCGACCCCATAGATGTTCCTCACCATCCCCCGGAGTTCACCCAGGTTCATGTCTCTTGAATCAGTGATGCTCTGAGGACCTGGAAGACCCTTTGCCTGTCCATCAGTGTCTCCGTTCCCAGGCAGGGCTGTTCCACTCACACGGGTCACCCGTCCTCCAGCAAGGACGCGTGGCCCTCCGCTCTGGCTGTGTCTCCTGACCATCCTCACGTGGCAGGCTCTCCTCTCTTGCTCAGCGGGCTCCTGAGCGAACCCGTGGCCTCTTCTCTCTGCCAAGGTTGTACCTGGCATCCCCACTCAATGGCACACGGAGGCCCCAAGTCTCTGGGGTTCTGGTCACACCTGGCTCTCACCTGGGGGAAAGGGTGGTTTATTTACCGCCTCAGGAAGCCCCTCATTTGAACCCTGCAGTATCAGCTTCCTGGCAGCCACCACAAAGACCATCCCCTCAGGAAACAAAACAAACCCTATCTCCAGAGTTTCCTTGTTTCTTTTCTTCAAAGTCCCCTGTTGCAACTAAGCTGCAATTAAGAGGCAGGATCAAAGGGACTGGCGGCCTCTGGGGCTGTGGGACCCACGCAGAGCTTTGCCCTCTTTTTAACTCTTTGCTTTCTGTGACCTGCTGCTTCCACCGCGTCTTTGTTCCTCTGGGTGCTCAGGTATCGGAAGGCGGAGCCAAAGGGAGACAGGTGAGAGTCGGTGGACCAGCTTTGCACACCTCCCCTGATTCTGAGAACCTCCCAACTGACAGAACCCACAAACGTCAGATGAAAAGCAGTGGGGATGCCCCGTTGGAAGGAATTGGCGGGATTCCTGTCTACCCTCCACCATGGTGCTGCCCGATTGCTGCTTGTCCGTCACGACAATCACGACCCCGTGATGCGTGCAGACCACAACATTTCATTATAAAATATCTTCCCTGTACTGAAATGCAATGTGACTCCCCAAGCCCTCCACTGCTCAGGCCGTGTTCAGGCCTTTGGGATGCCCCCAGAGAGTCAAATATACCCCGTCAGCAGGCGAGCCCCTTCATGTATTTAAAGACAACAAGCAATCTTCTTCCGATAGGAGCAGTTAGCACCCCCGGTTATTTTCAGGAAATGATACTTTTATTTATGCAACCTAAGGCTCGCAGTGTTTCTGGCAGCTTTGTCACATTGGTGACCCTTATCGCTGTTATACTTGAACCTTGAACCAGCTGTAGGAGAGGAAGGGGTGGGGTTCTCCATGTTCCCTCAGGCTCTGTTCAGGCCTGAGTGCAGTGGGGAAAAACTGATGGGTAGGGGCAACATGGGGGAGGGACAGACAGCTTCCCCAGTGGCATGGAATGATTGAAAATTGACTTCCGTTCCAATGGGAGGCTTTAGGCACCTCCTGAAATAACAGGCGAGTTCCTGGGTGTTGACCTGCAAAACTACCCATAGAATGATTGATAAATAGATATAGATAAGAGATAGATGATAGATTTAGATTAATATATAGATAATACACTCATATTACTGGAGTGGATTGCTATTTCCTTCTCCAGGGGATCTTCCCAACCCAGGGCTCAAACCCGGGTCTCTCACATTGTAGACAGACACTTTACCATCTGAGCCACCGGGGAAGTCCATCTATATAATACATCACATCTATTAATCTAGATGGGGCTTCTCTGGTGGCTCAGACAGTAAAGAATCTGCCTGCAGTGCTGGAGACTGAGGTTCAATCACTGGGTTGGGAAGATCCCCTGGAGAAGAAATGACAGCCCACTCCAGTTTTCTTGCCTGGAGAATCCTATGAACAGAGGAGTCTGGTGGGACGCAGTCCGTGGGGTCGCAACTGAGCAACCAAGCATGCACGCACACACACACACACACACACACACACACATATTAATCTAGATATAGATTAATAAAGATACAGATACAGATAGATATAGATTTAGGGTACTATATATAGATGGATGGTTATAGATATAGATTAATATTTATATACACAGAAGAGATAGGTAGATAAAAATATAGATAAATGTATATACAAATAGCTATAGATTAGTGTATATATATAGATAGATAGATCTAGGTTGATTGATAGATGATAGAATGATACATACACAGTTTGAACACCACACTAAGGCACTTTTCAGAGGTAAAGTACCTGGTTTGGGATTGTGTTTTGCTGTGTTTGTCTTTGGCACAACAGAAAGGTGATCGTTTTAGCAGTAGCTCCGAGCCCTCCCAAGTTTCTCTGCAGCTCTCAGCACAGTCCTTAGCGGCTTAGACACACACTCAGCCTTCAGTAGATGCCAAGGTCACCGAAGGAACTAATTAATCCCAGCTCCCATCAACAGCAGGCTGCACTAACCCGCCCTCCTTCCTAAAGCAGGAGAAACCGGGAAGGATTTTCTTCTTCTGTTCTGCCCAGGCCTACTCAGGACCACCCTAAGCAAATAAAGAGAAGGGAGGAGATTGGTAAACCATTTTCCCAAGGAACTGACCAGGCTTCATCTAGAGAAAGCCCAAAGAGGGCCTGTTCTAAGACTTTAAAACTTGAGGGGAGATAAGACCGCCAGTTTTTCTTAGGAAAATTCCCAGGTTGATATTTAACCTGAGGTCCCTGGGTTCCTACTCCATCACAACGTTGCTTTTTTTTTTTTTTTAACTACTAGTTTCATTAATGTCCTTTAAACTCAGCCAACCGTCTTTGCCACACTGAAAATTTGCCTTTTTAATTGAAACTGCAAATTTTCCAGCTGGCCATGAGGGAGCATGAAATTTGTTCCCCCTCAGGGTGAAGCTGATGTTGTATAACCCAGACCACACTAAATAATTGATCAGAGAAATTCATTTTGAGGGGAGGGGTGATTTTTGGCTACACCGACAGGCCAACCGCTCAAGATGTGAGGCTGGGGAAGGTTGCAATTCAAACATCACAGATTCTCGAGTTAATATCCATCCCCTTAGCCAGATACGTGTTGGGTCTTGAGTTAATTGTTCTGCGGCTGCGGATTTTTATTTGAAGTTCTGATCCTTTACTTTAGTGCAGAAAGTCACCGAGAAGCTCTGACATGGCCCGCATACTTTATCAGGTCATCAGTCCGCGGTCAGTGGGTCCTCCCAGGCTTCCCGAAGCTTCCAGCACAGGATGGGCATCAGCCTGGAGTTAGTTTCCCCTTACACAGTTTGGCAGAACTAGCAAATCCTGGAGTTAGGTTTGTGACACTCTCCATCTTGTTCTCTGCTTCAAAACTGGAAAAAAAAATGAAAACCATATGTTCAATACAGTATCAGGCTTCCAGTGAACATTGTGCTAGGAAATAATGATCAGACACCTAGCCATGAATCCAGAGGCTTGGGAAGGGGGAGCCGACCTGCCCCAGCAGGTAGGGACGGGCGATGCTGTGTGCTTCCTTTCTCAAAATGGCACGTCGCTGGAAGGCGTCCAGCCTCTAATGGGGAAAGCAGAGAGGCTGCATCTACCGACTTATTTCCCTCCTTCACATCTTCCTTCTTCCCCTCACATTTTCAGGATTGAAAATTAGAAACACTTTTCTCCTACACACAAAATTACTCCCTCACACACACTTTTTTTTTTTTCTGCTTTGAAATGGCAGTTGCTGCCAGAAAAGGTTTCTCTCTCTCTCTCTTTTTTAAAGTATTTATTTATTTGGCTCCACCAGGTCTTAGTTGCAACACGTGGGTTCTTTAATCTTCATTGCAGCACGTGGGACCTTTTTAGTTGTGGCATGTGGAATCGAATTCCCTGACCAGGGAACGGACCTGGTCCCCCTGCATTGGGAGAGCGGAGTCTTAGCCACTGAATCACCAGGGAAGTCCCCATTAAAAGGTTTCTCAAATAACACACACTGTCCTGACCAGAACAGTCGAAGAGTTCACTTCAGCTGTAGCCAGCTAGTTAGACGGGACTAGCGGGGGAGAGGGCTCACCCTTTGTGGAAAGCAAGGTATGATGGGAAGGGAAGCCAGAGGAGTATCCAGGGTCCTGCTGGGAGTTATTGCTCAGTCTGGGTGTGCATTATCCAGGGTGCTCAGATGATGGAAAGCCAGCAAGCTGGACACTTAGGAGAAGGGGTGCGGTCTTTTGGTCTTTCCTGCCTTCAGGAAGAAAGTTTTAAATGTAGCTGGTTGCCTGGCACTGTTCTAAAGGGAGAACTAGTCAGAAGGTCCCCCTGTTTCCTTCTTTGATTTCCACTCATGTCTCCCCACCGTAGGCTTCCCTGGTGGCTCAGATGGTAAAGAATCTGCCTGTAATGCAGGAGATCTGGGTTCGATCCGTGGGTCGGGAAGATCCCCTGGGAAAGGGAACGGCAACGCACTCCAGTATTCTTGCCTGGAGAATCCCATGGACAGAGGAACCTGGCAGGCTACAGTCCATAGGGTCACAAAGAGTCAGACATGACTGAGCAACTAACACACACTCCCCACCTTAGCAGTTTCTCTCCTAAACTGCTGAACTTCCGAGATAGGGCTCCATCTCCACTGATAACAAGAACCGTGAAGCCATATAATGTCTTACTCCTTGGCCAGTGGAAATTACTACTTCAAATGCAAACTTGAAATCCTCAGTGAATAATAATGATGATAATCATGATGGAAATCGTAATCAAAAGACCACTTTGTCACGGTGCACATAACATCTACTTTTCTCTCCCTGTTTTTACTTTTTTTACAAACACATGAAAGTTTTGCTTCAAGGCCTTTAAAAAAAATCTTATTTGTTTGTCAAGACTAGTGGAAGAAAGGGACACCCTGGAGACCACAGATGACAGTGTCCTTTGCCCTTTCAAGGGAGTGCAAGTCTCAAAAGATAAATAAGGGTGGCTGAGGGTAGCCAGGATCCAGAGCTTGCGGATTGTTAACATGAGTCAGAATCCTGGGTTCCCTTACTTAATTAGGATGAACAGGAGTTACCAGGTCACTTGGAACTTTGGTCTCCTGGTTGGCATAAATCAAGATCACCAGGCCACATCTCGGGGCTTTTGTGATGACCTGGCGAAACAAGGTAACCAGAAGTACCCTGCACACCATGAAACCCCCAGTGTCAGGGGGAGAGAGAGCGGATCACTGTTAATTTCGTCTTAATCTGTTGGGCCAGGGCAAATGTGTTTTACTGAGTGAAGTTTTCTTGGTGACAGAAAAATTTGCAGAGAAAAAGATTTCTGTGTGTAAGGTCAAGATCTTCGGTGTTCCTCATTTCCTTTCCTCTCATGGAATTTATGCTCTAGAATAACACATAAGATACAGAAATAAATCATCACAGTGAAGGTAATCCATGCCACATGGGAGGTATAAGATGCCTTTCCAGGAGATTAGCTGTTGTCCACGTGAGTCAGGGAAAGCTTCCTGGAGGAGACAGCCTCTAATGGGCATATGAAGGAAGGCCAGACCGTGGTGCATGCATTCAGGGAGCACCCAGGCCGGTGTCCACGGAGTAGGAGGCAGAGTCCAGGAAGTACTCATGGGGGCACAGCTAAAATGTTTGAAGGACCCTGAATGCACACTGTGGAGTCTGAACTTTATTCAGAGTGTGGCAGAGAGCCATCATCTGTTTGTGAACAGGTGAGTGATGGGGTAAGGCCCTGCTTGAGAGGGATAATTCTGTGAGCACAGCTTAGAGCTAGCACTGTGGACACCCAAGAGTCATGGAGGCACGAGCTGGAATGGTGGCAGTGAGACTTGGTGGGAGGTGATGCCCAGATACAGGGGCAGCATCCTAAGATGGTGGGCAGGACTCTTGGAAGCCGAGGGAGAAGCAGGGAGTCCATGAACTGAGGTCGCGGGAACCTTTGTGATGCCAATGAGAGCCTTGCAGAAGGAGTGGGGAGGGAAGGAGATTGTTCTGGGCCATCGGAAGATTGAAGTGAAACTGCAGTGTCCTCGTGGAAGTGTAGGTCGTGGACTGCAGAGCTCAGTGTGCATTTGAGGCTCATCCACAGAGGAGTCGTACCTGGGCTCATAAAAGGAGTTGAGATTCCCTAAGGAAGCAAGTGTGATCTAGAACGTGGCTGACAGCACAGGCTTGGGGAATGCTTATGGTTGAGGGGATTTCCTAGACACACTCCCGCAGGCAGAGAAGTCCAACGTGAAGAGCATTTCAGAGGACAGATGCTTCTTGGGACAGGTGTGTGGGCCTCTGGACATCTCCAGTTGCCTTTAGGTCTGTGAGAAGAGATTGGGATGTTCACTCTGCCCTAGAAATAATGCTGATCAGTGATAGCAGTGATAGCAAGGCTTCCCTGGTGGCTCAGATGGTAAAGAATCTGCCTGCAGTGCAGGAGACCCTGGTTTGATCCCTGGGTCAGGAAGATCCCCTGGGAAGGGGAATGGCTACTCACTCCATATTGTTGCCTGGAGAATCCCATGGACAGAGGAGTCTGCCAGGCTTCAGTCCACGGGGTCGCAAAGTCAGACATGACTGAGCGACTAACTCAACACAATGATAAGAGTATGAATGTGTAACACTGTTTCCTGAGACCAGATGATAATGGAAGATAATGCCAGATCCTAAACAAAGTTCAGGAAAGCTGAAAACTGAGGCAGATGCCACAAGAGGCATTTTTGGAGCGCGGTGACCAGGCAGCTGATCAGCAAGGAACCAGAAGAGCAGAAGGTTAAAACATCCAGGGAGGGGGTGTGGGGAATTTAGAGCAGCCGAAAGAGAGATGAAGTAAGCAGAGGGGAGACAGGGTTAAGATAAGAGGGTGTCTGTTTGCGGAAAGGTGGGCTGGGAGGGCAGATGGCACCTGGTGTGCCTTGAAGCCGGAGGAGACTGCCGTGGATAGACAGGCTGAGACCACCAGGGAATAATAGTGTTTGAAAATGTGTAGAAACAGGTCTGATCCTGCTGTAACAGGAAAGGGGGAAATCATCAGATA
Organism: Budorcas taxicolor; assembly: GCF_023091745.1. NCBI lineage: Eukaryota > Metazoa > Chordata > Mammalia > Artiodactyla > Bovidae > Budorcas > Budorcas taxicolor. The sequence goes on from NC_068921.1 coordinate 74,626,848, forward strand.
TGTTTGAAGGAAGGTAGATATAAGCTGAGGTTTAAATGCTTCTCCTGGGAGACTCTGAGAGACCTTTGCCTTGAAATGAATCTTGCTCTATTCAAGGCAACCATCGTGGGGTGATGCCAACACACTGCATCGATCCCCAATTATTAATTAAAGATGAGCCTTGCATCATTGAAGGCTTAACTAAAATACAGTGGCCGCCACTGCTTTCTAAAGTGCCCTGCCGATGTTATTTGGTGTTTCTTTGTTATTTACTCGTTCTTCTTAGCTGTTTCCTTTATCTCACTGGGTTCAGCAAACAGATAATTCATGGGCCTAGAACTCTTTTTCAAGATCACAGTCTGTCAGTAGAGATGTTCACATGTGGAGTATTTTTAAAGCCTCCTTATTTGAGCAACCTCCATGCAGTTGAAACCCATGTCTGGTAAGAAGTAGGTGTTCAATAAATGTGGGACACAATTCAGTGAAATATTTTATAACTGAGACAGGCCTCTCTAGAAATGATTATTAACCACGAGTCGTACTTACAGAAATGCGTAGCCCATCATGCACCCAAAGATACCCATAAGTTTCTATCACAGACACAGAGAGAATTCATCTCTCCCCCCGCCAACCAGAGATTGTGCACATTTGTATGAAATTGTCTTTTAGTACTGAAGAGGGGCCAGCTAAACCTTGACCCCTTCAGCCAGAGCTCTTTTTTTTTTTCTTTTTTTTCATTTAAACATCAGAGAAGAAGTGTCACTGATGAAGGCAACAGAGAGAGACCAGGGGTGAGATGCATCAACCAGGGAGTTATCTGGAGCGCCCTAACTTTTAAAATAAGTCTCAGGTGCTTAATTGCTGTAGGACAGAGCCTTCTGATTACATTCAGCTGCACAGAATGTACAACGCGTCTCATAAAACGGATTGGCCTATTTATTCGCCCTTGAGGGCCACTTGAACACTAAGTCAAAGATAAACATGCCCACAGTCCAGGCCACAATGAGCTCTTGTAGCCATTGGGACAAGGTCATATTTCTGTAACCACATGGACTGCCCCACCCAACTCTGTCCATGAAGAAAGAGGTGGTTCTTTCCAAGCGCATCTCAAAATCCCTCACCGGTTACTGCAAATGCTGGTTTCCCTGGCTGCACAAACTCTTGGGAAGCTTGCTAAAAGCTTGCTTGGTGAGTGATAGCAAGACTTGGTGAAACTGCAGAAAGAGTCATGGTGAAGCCCCCCTCTTTCCGGAATTGTGTAGAGGGTCTGTAGCATTCACTGGGGATTAGTCCCCCTTCAGCTTCACGTTCACCCAGAGAACAGATGACAGATTCCTAGGCCTCAGCCAATGAGATTGCGACTTGGGACGTCTGAGTTGGGACCCAGGAATCAGCATTTATTGCAAGACGACAGAGTGATTTGTACACAAATGAGAAAGAGACCTCCTGGCCTAGAGGTTAAGAGAGAATTCAAGCCCTGTGTTCATATTCTGGGTAGATCACAGACTAAATGCACAACTTCAGGCAAATTAAAAAATGTGTTTGAATCTGTTTTTTCATCTTTGAAATGAGGGTAGTCTTTTCCACTTCTCGGGGTGATGGGTAGTGTTATAGATTACACACATAGAGAACTGGGTTTGTTCTCTACTGCACAGAATAAACACTCAGTGCAGAATATTTGGGTATATTTCTCTGGGTGAACGTGAAGCTGGTTGGGGACTAATCCCCAGTGAATGCTACAGACCCTCTACACAATTCCGGAAAGAGGAGGGCTTCACCATGACTCTTTCTGCAGTTTCTCCAAGTCTTGCTATCACTCACCAAGAGTTCACTGTTTTCTCAGCAAAATGCAAGAAGGCTTTATATTCTACAGAATAATACTATACCAGACTTTTGGGGAAGACTTACATTTGATAGGGATGGTAAGACACTGGAGCATGTTACTGTGGACTAAAGAAATGTTTTTGCTTTGAAAACAGGAGGACTGGGCCACTTTCGAGAACTTTCATACCGTGTGTGTATGAAAGTGGAGCTCTTAGCCCAGCTCCCTGATTGCCTGTGCTTTGAGATGTTTCAGCAAAGATAAAGGTGATTTTGTCCCCACTCAGGTTGCTGTTAGGTCATTTAGACAGAAGGTAACTGGCTCACATGGGGACCAAGCTCCTGAACTTACACTTTTGGAATGAATGAATGAATGAGCAAATGAATTTCCTCTGAGACCCTGATATACTCCTAACAGCTGCCAGTCCATTCTGGTCCTCTGGTCCCTGAGGAAAGGATGGTCCTTTGTTGCTTGGAGAATAAATAAGCAAAGATTTCTCCAAGGTGTTTCCTGCAACCACATGCTCCTTCCTTCCTGGATATAGTGACCCAGTTGCCTGTGTTGGAAGGCTCAGTGTCACATGTCCATTTTTTTTCCCCACTGAGAAGCCATCAACAGCAGAAGTATTTTCACAAGTTAGGTGCTTACTGCTCCAGGTCATGAGATCTGGGTCACACACAGACAGGAGGGAAGAAGTGTGGAGCTGAGTCCATTTGATCTATACACAGGGAGCAATAACAGAAAAGCGAAAAAGAAATTTAAAAAGTGGGGGTGGAATGCAGAGAGAAATTTATGATACTCTGGGATAGAAAGTCTCGGTTTCAGCCCAGGATATCTACAAATCTTCCAAATCATTGTGAATCATTTTCAAGAGGCTCATTCTCTCTACTTAGAACATCCTGATTAAAAGCCAACTGTGTGCCTGTCCACAGATGCTTCAGAAAGCAAGCAAAACAAAGATGATTGATAGCCGGCAGTCACACTGAGGTGTTAAGACACACACATGCATACACATCTTGAACACACACGCGTGCACACAATGGAGAATCTGACTGTGACTCTGTTTGGATTAAGGGGCCCAGGCACTTACTGCTTAATCTGTGGCAGGAGAGAGGGAAAAGCCATCAGAGTTAGACCAACTGGGCCTGACTCCAGTTGGAGGGGCCCCGGGTTGAGAAGAATGCCTGGATTTAGATAACTTCGAAGGAGAGCGGAAGACATCCCATATCAAAGGAAACGGTTCAAACAAAAGCCAATAGGAGGAAATGAGCTCTCATTGTGTGCACACATGGGGCTCCACAGAAAGGAAATTGCCTGATTCAGGACACTTCCGATGCCTCCTGAAGCTGCGAGGAAAGACGTGTGTTCCCACAACCCGGAGAAGGTGTCTTTCTCAACCCAGGGCTGGTCACAGTGAAAAATGGGTAGGACTTTCGATTACAAAACGTATCCTTGGAAACCTAGACGGTATTTTCTTATGCTTCTCGTGATGCTCTTGGGTGTTTGAAGATAAGAAAAACTAGGGAGCAGGCACATGGGTAAAGCTCATTCATTCTTCGGGGTCCGTCAGCCGTCTGAGACATAGCCTGTGCTTTGCAGGGCCACCTCCTCTCCACAAGGCCGTTGTTGGCTCCCTGGGGTGGATCAGACCAACCGGGATGAGGTCCCATGATCAGTTCAGGCCCCTCTGTTAGACAACAGTAGCATCAGCAGTCTTGCAGCCTGCTCTCATCCATCTAAACTACAGTCCTGACCATAAGCTTTTGATTTCGCAGGATACAGCTTGGTCTTGCCTGGTGCTTGTCCTGGGCCGCATGGGGAACATAGATGTATATATGACATTCCCAGTACTCAAGGACTTCAGTGTCTAGAAGAGGATCATTCATTCCAGTAAACAATAAGAAATAGGAATTTCCCTGGTCCCTGGAGACCCTGAAATAGGGGTGAGGTGGGGCACCTGAGAGTTGTTGAAAAGGCGTGGAATGAGCAGGACTTTTTTTTTTTTTCACGTTTGTGTTGTTTGATTGACAGTTTGAGTACGGTCAAGCTTGAGTCTGTGAGATGCTACTGTAAGTGGCATGTATTATGCAGTCATCCTCTGAAAGTGGTGCTGGTGGAAGGAGAAATGACAGAAGACTTCAGTAGGGCTCCATGCCCAGTGCACGGCCAGTCCCCCTCCCCCTGGCTGAGAGGATGTGCTCCTATGGAGGGGTCGCCATTGGCCTCCGCCTCGACCCCCATAGCTTTAGCACAAGCTCAGGCATCCTCTCCTCCATCTTCCCCGACGTGAGTGTCTGCAGCCATGGCCAGGAAGCAGGTGCAGACAGAGGATGTTGGAGAGAAAGTGGATCACAGGCCAGTGCTCCTTGAACACATCAGGTTTCACCGCACCTTAGCAGATGGATTTCCAGCTCACTGTGGAGAACGGAAAATTACGGCCCTTAAATTTCCTTAGCAGTTGCTCTTTATCCCTTGAGTCCTTTATTTCTTCGGTCAGTCCATCAGTCAGCAGACCCCAGGTGAGTACCCAGATGCTGTTCTGGGTGCTGAGCTAGAAAGAGGTGTTAGCCTGGGCTCACTTGGCTCGTGTTCTAACCGGACTCAACATCACCAAGGTCAACATCAAGGACATGACGACTCAAGTAGGTGGAGCACAGTGGCAGGAAGAGTGCCTTTCTAGGGCAGTGAGGGTGGGGGAACAGGGCCGGGAAGGACTTTCCAAGAAGAGACATTTGAAAGGGGGCCTTGCAGGGAGCATCCAATGACAGTCAGCAAAGAAGGGGGAGAAGGCTGTCACCATCTCCTCATTAGTGAGCTCCTTCTAATTAGTGGCTTCTGAGGCTTATCAAGGCTCATCTATAAACTAAAACTAATAGGCAGTTAGGTTTTTGTTTCATTTTGCCTCTTTCCTCCTACCTTTCAAAGGAAAAACATGAATTAAAGAGTTATTTTGCCAGCAAATAGTATAATATGGATGCACCGAAATAAGGCTCTTTTATTCAGCATGGATAGGGCTAAATATTTAGGGAAATTTTTGTCCTGCAGCCTAGATCTTATTTTGTTATCATTCGTCAGAAGCAGCAGGGGAAAGCACACCGTCAAAAATGCAAGAAAAGAAACTGCAGCCTTCTGCTCCACCGTGGTGTGGACTGTCTGCTGCCCTCCCAGCTGGCCAAAAGTGACAAAATCAAAAAAACACAGTTCATCTCATATGACATTGGATGATGGTGGTTTCAAAATTCCTCATAGTTTAAAGGCCTTAACATTACAGGGTTAGGTCCTAGAAATGCGTGTAAAATTCCAAAGTGATTCTTTAGTTGCGTTTGCTTTCTTTCAAATATTACCACATGCCCCAAGAAAAACTGCACTCGTGAAAATAGATGCAGCAAATTTAAGTTTACTCGCATTTCAAACAGGTTGATTTTTTTTTTAAATTCTGAATAAACACAGGCTATCATTTTAAGAGCAACAAATTGAAAGAGACAGAGAGAAAAAGAGGCCAGTACCCAGGAATACTGCTGAGTAGATCCTGATCAGAAAGGGAGACATGCCGTCTGGTAAGGAAAATATGGAAACTAAACAGAGACAAGTCAACTTAAATTCAGGTTGATCCCACCAGCCATTGAAGTTCACTGAGAACCGTGAAACTTTGGCTTTTTCGTGTATTAACAGCGCTTTTGTGCCTTTGTTTTACAATGTAGACCAGCTGATAATGTGCCTTGTCCCTCACTGACTTTGCAATCTCATTCTTTGCCACAGATATAATGGCCTGTTTGTTTTGCCACTAATGCACACTGGCCAAAGAATCAGACATTTGTTTTGCAGTGCTTGTTTTGAAGGAATCAGCTCTCGGTACATCTTTGCACTGCCCATAAAAACAGAAGCTTATCTGGGTGACAGGCACCCCAGGTAGGCTTCCATTTATCCACTACTATAGAAAATGAAATGGAAACATAATAAAACTTCATTTCAATCTAATTACTGAAGAGCCCGAATTATAGACTACTCATAAAGATGTACACTTTTCTTAATTATAACGACATACAGCAATGTGAACCGGCCAAGACTATTTTATCTCATAATGACTCTTAAGAAGCGCTTATTAATGAAGAGATAAGAGTGATTTATAAGTAGTATTCCGGGTATTTATATCTAAATGAATAAATGAATGGTAATGAAATGCCTGAGACGTTTGTGCTCACAAGTCGGGTAAATATTCCCATTAGAATTACATGAAGACAGTTTATTTATTCAGCAAGCACGCACCCTCTGCCCTTGTTTTTCACAAGTAGTTCAAAGGTAACCTTTAGCCTAGGCTGGGGGTGGCTTCAGCTCACAAGGGAACTCTGATCTGGCGGTGGTGGCTGCCTGCCTGGAAACTTGTTTTGAGAAATTTTCGAGTGCCAAGTGTAGACTCACAGGGGAAGAGCACTGGGATCAACTGGTCATGCCTGCCATGGACGAGGAAGGCGGGGAGAGGAGACCTGAGTGACATCCATTCAGTAGTCTGGCATAGGCCCTTCCAAGGTGTTGCAAAGTTGGAATCCTCACAAAAGTCCACTCCGGATTAGACCACAAGAAGATCTTAACGTGCATGCCGCAGGTAATACTAAATTTCTGGGTGTCTCCAAAATCCAGCCCTTGAAAGTTCTTTCTACAAGGGTGGTATCCATGGAACCATCCTAACTCACTCAAACCCTAAGGGAAAAATTAAGTTGCCTTGACTGAAGATAGGTATATAAAATGCACTTTTGTTTTTTCTAAGCTTCAGGAAACAAAATGATTTTACAACTCTCCTTTCTCCTGAAAGTGATATTAGGTGAGTCAGGGTGGCGGGGTTGGAGGCTGTTAACACAGGAATGAGCCTTTTGAGATGGGATTCTGATGTTTTGCTATAGTTTAATTTGTAGTCATTTCTCTCACTGTTTTTGAAAGGAAGTGAACAAGTGCTTATGTCTCTCCACTAAAACAAATCAGGAATTCAGGGCCAGGTCCACAGAGCAGCACAATTTTCTTTGATTTCTAGGTTAAATAACAGATAATGAATAGAGCAGAAAAAGGGAACTAACTCTTTTAAAGCTCTTGTTATGTTCTAGGCACTTTGACAATTACTTTCAAAACATTAATTTTTTTTTTCTAATTTAATGTGCCCTGAGAGAGATGTATAATACTGCCTCATTTTACAGATTTAAAAAAAAAAGTGAGGTTTAGAGCATTTACACTGTTAGTTCAATATGGAGCTTAAATTGCAACCAGCCTCTAAAACTGGCTGAAATTTCTGTTTGGAGTTCAAAGTTTAAACATAACCACTCATCCCAACTTTCAAACAGGACTTTGGCAGTGATATTTCAGGCATTGACTAACAAGAATTTTAGAGCTTTAGAATTTTGAGAGCCCTCAATCAATGTTGGTTACTATTATTTCTCTTTATCTGCCTACACATACCCATATTCATATATATACATATATATTCATGGGCCAATGCCTGTTGAACTTCAGATGTTGATGGTGAACCACTTTGCCTCATTATTTCAAAGAGAAAAATGTGAATGCCTACTCTTTACATTAGAAAATGATCTAAACCTCGAAAGGGGAAATTTTTATGGGAGGAAAAGACTGTAAAGTATACAATAAAATCAGCAGTGTGTATAAGAAACCAGAATATCATCCTGACATTTTATACAGTATGTAAATTGCACTTCTAATGCAGGGGAAGTCTGCTTTGAGTTAAGCGCTGTGAATAAACTCCTGTTTCTAAAATTCTCTGTCTCTGTCTTCTGGTGGGAGGGGGCAGTGGGGTTGGCGGTAGAGAGAGATTTTTTTTTTAATCTGAGAAGGCTTTTTATTAATTTCTTTTGCTGAATTTTTGACCCTGTAAAGAAAAAGAGAGCTATTGTACTGAACCACACCACAGGACAGGCTCTCCCCCAGACGGGATTTTTTCCTTCCTGCTGAAGGACACAGATACCAGCTCTATGAGCTGGTTACAGTCAGCTTTATCGCAAAGCCAGTAGATTTTCTTAATATACTTATTGCTGTTCTGTAAATAGCACAGGGGCAGTCGTGAATCCAAATACTTACGGGGTCACAATGAGACTGATATTTGATAATCTGGGGAAGACAGTGTTGAGTAGCCTAAATAATGAAAGTCGTAATTGGAAATCTTCTTTTTTGTGCAGGCTGACAGTCTCCAAACCAACCCTTTGAGTACCTATTGTCCACGTCTGAAATTTAATGAGATAGTGCATGCTGGAAGCACTTTATTCACTGGATAAAATTCTATGTAAATGACAGCTGATGATATTAATGAGAATAATTATATTGAGGCTTTTCACTAAGACATGAAGAGAGCTTGAAAATTGCCCACCATGTCTTTTTTAAAAAGATGATTCATTAAAAACTGCCGTCTGCTTTATTCTGTTTTTTATGTTTAGCAATATTAGGAGGAACAGGAACCTGAATCCTGGCTATATGTTAATACTGAAGCCCTCAGAGAACACGCTATTTGTTTTTCCTTTAAAATAGTTTGCTGCCCTGATTTTTTTAATTCCAAATTGTCTTTTGATTGGATTGTCTTTTGAAAGAGGGACCAGAAAAAGAGATTCATTCCAAGGTCTAGGACAGAAAACCTCTAGCTTTTCATTCTAGAAGAACGTGACTATGGTTCTTCTCAGAGTTCTTAAGAAAGGCATCATTTCTCCCCTATCTGTTTCTCTTGCTGATCAGTTGAAGTTAATGATACATTTTGGGATATGCATCTGTGAATTCAAATATAAAGTATCATGGATTTTGAGGCAGTGGTGTTGCTTATATGAAAAATGTTTAGAACTCTAGATGTTTCTTTAGGTTCATTCATAAAGTCAGATAGCTTTAAAAAGCAATTCACAATGCCCCCCTATATTTTAGTCACATTTTGATTTAGTGGCATTATTTTTGTTTTAAATAGTTTATAAGCAGTTTAACATTTTGGATCTGCTGACTGATTGCTTTGCTTGTAACTTTTACCCCCAAACCTAGGTGGAACCATACCTAGAACACATTTAGTTTCAATCAAAACATATATAGCAAATCCTTCATCACACTTTCTCAACCTAAAATATTCTATCATCAGACAGTCTCACTCTAGTTTTAATGTTTTTATGTCACACTGGAAACAATGTTGCTTGGCAAATATTTCTTCCCATATTTATTACTCCTGGATTTAACGTGTAATTATTTATTCTTTGCATAACAATTTGCTCTTCCTAATATTTCATAGTCATGTTTGACGCTCTTGTACTTGATGGAATAGCTTAGTTGATTAAAGCATAAGACAGTGATTATGGGGCCCTGATATCGCAGATTCACGCTTCATTCCAGACCTTAGCCAACAATCCTTCTAAAATACATGCTCCAAGTCCCCAAAGAGACCAAACCATAGCCCAATATCTTTAGCCATTTGAAACACAAAAACAATCTCTAGGTTCCCTACTGCTATTAAGAAAAGTAAAATTCAGATGCCTTTTTTTCCTTAAGAAACCCCTCTCTTTTTATCTAAAATCCTGTTGAATCAAAGGAGGTGATGAGACAGTGGAGCCATAGCCTAAATGTCATGCTTAAACTGTCTCATTTGGTGCTTCCATTAGTTATGTCTTATTATTAGAAGTAATAACCAGCAGTTATAATGTAACATTTTTATTCCCAAGTTCTATGAAAAATGCTATGCAAATTTTACTATTATTGGAAAGCTGCAATTTGCAAGCCATTGTCACTCTGTTCATTCTTTCCTTTAATCTCTTTTCTTAAAAGTTGGCCAGCCCCTCTACCACCACCCACTCGCTGTGAGTTTGAATTATTCAAATTAACATCAGGTTGTTGAAATACTAAACTGTATTTTACCTGTGACTTATTTTTCAGTAACACTGATTATTATAATTTCTGCTGATCAACTTGGACAACAGACTATGACATATGATATGCTTATTATCTCATCTAACTGGGCAGAGTTCACAATCATGAAAGTATGTCCAGACTTAGCAAAAGAATGTAATTTCTCTATCTTGCTACTTTCTTGCATTTGAGGCTGTTCAGGCTGGGAAGTGTACTTGCAGCTTAAACATGATTGTCCCTAGATTTTCGTAACATTTGACCTGTTGTTCAGGAAGTGACATGTTTGCAAGCATAAAAGCCCAGGGGGTATTTTTAGAATTTTTGTCTTACAATATTTTTTGTTTTGTTTTCTGATAATAGAACATTTGCTTCCTAAAGAAAAAAATATTTATATCACACGAGAAGTGTTTGGATCAGATATTCTACATGGTTAGAAAACATGGTTATTAAGAGCTGATTAATGTCCGATGATATGAAGATACCATCATTTATTTAGCATTTCCTGTCACTTAACATTTGCATTGTTTAAGCAAACTAATTGTTTGTTCTCATAAATCATGCTGTGATTAGCATCCGTATATAAATATTTAATCCCAATGCCTAGTTTTTTTCCTTCAGAATCTAGCTCTAGTGGTATTCCTGGGAACTGCTATAGTTTTTGATCCAGTACATATTTGAGAATATTTTTCACTTTCTGGCAGGAAATAGAATATGATTGAGTGTATTTATTTGGAGTAATACATTTTTCACTCAAAATTCAGTAGAGATGTTTCTATTGACTTTTATTAGTGTTTTGTACTGCCCAAGAGAAGTCGGAAGCCAATGAGTTCATTTGTAGCTAACTCTTTTGGGGGGGCAGAAAGGCTAATAATTTTAGAAATTTCCCTCTATCTCTACAATTGCTAGGGTGTTCACAAGCTTTTTGTTGCTTTGCCTCGAGCACCAAATTCTCTTTGGATCTTCTTTCTCAGTTCCTTTCTGAACCTCCCAAGACTTTGTTACCTGTACCTTTTAAGTATTGCTATTTCGTTTCTTTCTCACTCACTTTCTGTCTCTCTCTCTCTAAGGCATTAATAGTTCTTAGGCTGGATCTTTGTTTTCTCCATAGCTGTCACTAGCTCTCTGATCATTTTCATCTTTTTCCTCTTTCAGTATGTTGTACGAATATGTCCCGTGTATCCTCCCCTTCAATGATTCCATTTTGTACACTGACAATTCTCTTCAGTGCATAAAATTAAGTTGTTGTTTTTTTTTTTTAATCTGCCATTGAAATGTTGGTTTACTCAGATTCCTTTCTTACGTCAACCAACTACTATTTTTATTTCTGGATAGCTCTCAGTCCCTTTTAAGTTCAGTGTGTTGTCTTTTCTTCTCCTCTTTCCTTTTTTAGTTCATATGTCTGTGAAGAAAGCATGAATTTTACTCAGCTTTACTGAAAACACAAAGCACGATGGTATCTTAATATTTCCCACTTTTTTATGATAAACCTTGAGCGTTCCATCTTGATCTTCGTTTTAGTTTGCAAAATCGTTCCATTGGTCTCATATTGGATCTTCCTTACAAGTCTAGTTTTTTGCTTTTTTTAAAAAATTCATTTATTCATCTTGAATGAAGTCTGCTCAAGCTTGTTTCTTTTTATTCAACCAGGGCAGAGAAATCTGTGTTTATGGCCCGTCACTTGCCGCCTGACTGTAGATAGCATCTCACCTCATACATGAAGTAAAAGATCCCTTGGTGTCAATTTGATGGAGTTCCATGGTGGTACAGCTTCAGTACGGGGTGGAGGGGGTTCTGGTTAGGGGGTGCCTGGTAGGGATATGTCACCTCTGCTCAGTTTCTTGTTATGGGGGTTACTTCTGTCTACCCAGCTTTTCCGTGTCCTCAGCCTGTATGCGAAGTATCCAACCTGGCCAAGCCTCACTGCTGTTGCTGTTTCTGTGGCACAAGGGAGTCTGATCAGTGACCTGTTGTTTATTGGTTTAATATAACTCCTGGGCAAAAGCTGAGGTTTTTCAGTATAACTAGTAGTAGCACAGACTTCAAAACATGTGGCTGATACACTTTCCTTGTTTCTAACCCTGCTGCAAATTCTCTTTTTCCCCATTTCTTAAATCAACTGTTAGTTATTTTACTGGGGATTTTGTGGGGGAAGTTAGATAGCTGCTTGCGCTCAGGCTGACACTGAACCAGAAGCTTCGCGTCACCGATTGAAACCATAAAAGATGGAGCTTTTTGTTGTTCTTTTTTGTTTTCTTTGTATGCATTGTTAGCTTTTTTAATTCTTCAAAAGACATGCCTGCCTGTTACTGCTGAATGATTCACCTATATCTTCGTTTGTCATTTTGTGGATTATCTTTTTTTAATCAGATCAACATAGAATTTATTTTGAGGAACGGTTTACAAAATAACTTTTATTTTCAATTTTTCTAAACCTTTTTCAATAGAAATAAGGCATCTTTTCCCATATGCAGTACTTATCTTGGATCCTGAGTTCTGGGTGAACTGGGGTCTCTCTCAAGATACTTTTAGTCAGTTTCATTGATTTAGCGATCTATTCCTTCGTTAGTAACAGACTGTTCTGATTGTTTTAGATTAATAGCATATGTATCCATCTACTAGTGCCAGTTCCATATACTGTGATTATTTTGCAGAAATTTCTTTTCTGTCCTCATCTATGTCTTCTTCAGATAAATTTCAAAATCATTTTTAAGTTCTTTCCCATAATCATAATAACCTCTTCCAGCAACAAAAGATCCTTTTACTATTTTATTAAAATCATGTTGAATCTATAATTTTGTAAGATCTAATATTCTTAAATGATAAGAACACGAATCTAAAAATCTCTCAATTTTATTCACTTATTACTTTATATCTCTAGATAGTTTGTTAATTTTTATATCTGTCTAAAACATTTTCAGTTAGCATTATTCCCATTTGTTTTATGCAGCTATTATAAATGATATATTTCTCTTTTTTGTATTCTACGTGATTATTGCTGTGCTGGAGAACAAGACGACTATTGGTTCCATTTAACTCTATTTAGTTATCTCATTTCTGGCAGCTCAACAGAACTCACTTTTTGCTAGTGAGAATTAAATTTAATTCTCTTGGATTTTCTAGGTATATAATCATATCATCTGAAGATAATGATAACATTTTCTCTTCTTTACCAATAGTTATGCCATATATTCCTGTTATATATTAAGGTATTGGCTGCACTGTTTCCTGACTGTTTGAAAATTTTGAACAGCTGATCTTCTGAAACTTCTCAAAAGCAAATAGTTAGTGACAGATGTTTCTCTCTATTTTATATCTTGCTATGAATGCAGGCTTCCCAAGAGAATTTTCAACTAATAATGCAACCAGCAGTAGATATTTCATCTTGCTAACTGAAAGTTCAGACCCTTACACATCTCATAAATATTAGTTTTGATGTATTAAAAACACAGTTCAGGCTAGTACATTTAGACTGTACAAAAGTATCCTTTATAGAAAATATAACTGATATATACATTTAAAATAAAGAGAATCATTTTTTTTGGTTTTGTCCCTTTTATCCATCTATCCATTTATCTACTCAACACATATTTATTGAATCTTGTAATTAAAACAAAGAAATGAAAACTATTCATCCCAACCATAGGGAATCTCAGCTTAGACTTATTTGGGATATATAGTTTATTCATAGTAGTGTACCCTCAAAAGTTCATGACTTGATTAAATGATATCAAGTAGAAACATATATAGATATTAAGTTCACGTTATATTCTAAAAATTTCCTTATGAGTTAAAACTTCATGTTTTTGAGATAGAAACACCTCTGACACATGAGTAAAAGCTACCATCACTTATGGATCTCGTTCATTTGTTACCAAGGAAATTAAATGTATTCCAAGTTTACTAGTTTTCACTCTCATTAGAAAAAATCCTTAAGCTAATCCTCCCTTTAAGGAATAATGATGCATAAAAATTCTTTTTACAGTTACATCATACTTCTTTTTATACTTATTACAGAAATTATCAGATAGTGTTTTTTTTTTAGAAGTTTACATTCTAGAAAATGCACTCGATTTTTTTCTTTAGGGGTTTTCCAATACAGTTTTTTCAAGCATATAGAATTTTGGTTGATAAATGTTGCTGAGTAAGAAGCATTTAGATATCTAGATTAAAGTATTGTAACACTGAATCATTTCCAAATTTGCCAACATTTGTGATTTCCCTTTGAAAAATCACAATTCACACCTAGACATCTGAAAAAAAAATTCCAATTTTTGAAGCATGATGGAGGATTTTGTTACATTATGATTGGAAAGGAAGGCATTTAGCAAATATCAGGAATAAGTAGCTGATGAAAATTTTGGTTCTAAAAGTTTAAGATAAAAACTAACATTATTAACTTACTCTAACACTCTTACTCTAACTTATCTCTATAATAGCCTCTGAAAAACATATGCCTCAATACTTTTTCAGTCTGAACGTTTGATTTAAACTTGATTTTGACTTCTTTTGACCTTAAACCTAGTCCCCCATTCTGTCATGTTTAATATGTATGTGGATATAAAATGATCTGCAATTCCAAATCTGCTTTTTCATTACCATATTATCCTTAGTCATATTGTAAATTCCTAAGAAAAATAGTTAATTTGATGGATTTCTTAAAGCAAGATTATCTCTTGTCCAAGTGAGCAAATTAGAACTGAAACGCAATGGACACCACTTCTCAGCGACATGAACAGTCCAAGTACTTTTGACCAGCTCTGATTTTATAGTAGATTAATTGGTACATTAGATTGCCCAGCCCCAAAGATAACACCAAGTCCAGAGTACACCCCCGTGATCATTTTAGGCAAGTGAATGGCCTGGAAAAGCATTATTTTCTTTGAGGAGGGTTAGTGATTCGGATGAAATCTTTCGCTGCAGTGAACTTTGTGTTCCTGCTGCAGTTAACAAACTAAACCCCACTGGATCACAGGTCCCTAAAGATTCCTCTTACTACTAGGTAAGAAGCACAATCCCTAGATGTTAAAAGTAGAAGCAGCAGCCCAGGAGACCCTGTCCTTCAGTATTTCTCAAGTTTGTCCATTGAGGCATCGTGATAGCAGAGGAGAGAGGAGTTGGTCTCCTGAGGCTTAGAAGGACTGATGGAACAGGTCTCCTTATTTATTTGAAGTCTTCTAAATCTTGTCTTCTCTGTGTATACGTGTTAGTTGCTCGATTATGTCAACTCTTTGCAATCCCATTGCCTGTAGCCCACCAGGCTCCTCTGTCCGTCAGATTTTCCAGGCAAGAATACTGGAGTTGATAGCCGTTCCCTTCTCCGGTGGGATTGAACCTGAGTCTTCTGCATTGCAGGCAGATTCTTTACCATCTGAGCCACCAGGGAAGCATATATATATATATGTTCTAATATTAAAAAATAACTTTAAATGACTCACCCCTTTTACCCCCAAACTTTTAAAGTAAAATTGATGTTTCCGTAAACTACACTACATGTTTACCTTTGGCCTCGTAGCTGCTCACACCCCAGTTTGAAAACCACTGCTTGGTCGTTTTTTTATGACTTGAGTAAACTCACCCCCAAATCTCCTGGCTCACATGTCACTGTGCAAAAGCTCTTCTGACTCCCAGCCCTACCCATTTTCTGACAATTAGGCAATTAGGCTACTCCCAAAGGGCAGGCAAGTACATTTCAGAGACTTTTTACTTTTTATACTTTTCCACTTTGGAAAAAGAGATGCTGGTTTCCCTTTCCTTCTAGAAACTGCCTGGCATCTGATAAACTAGCTGCGTTTTGGGTGGGTAATGAGAAGAGCTGAGCTAATTATCCATAGTTGGTCCATAGTCTACCCAGGGACTTGTGCATTCAAACACTCCATCTTCTTTCTGACGTGTAAGCAGAGTGCGTCTCTTTCTGAAGGTCACCTTTGGGTAGCCTAAAGCATCCATTTAAGTAAGAGGGCTTCCCAGGTGGTGCTGGTGGTAAAGAAGCTGCCTGCTAATGCAAGAGCTGCAGGAGATGCAGGTTCGATTCCTGGGTCGGGAAGATCCCTTGGAGCAAGGCATGGCAACCCACTCCAGTATTCTTGCCCTGAGAATTCCATGGACTGAGGAGCCTGATGGGCTACATGCAGTCTGTGGGGTTGCAAAGAGTCGAACAGAACTGGAGCAACTTAGCAACAGCAGCAGCAGCAAGACAAGCGAGAGGGAACCGTTAAAACTGCTGGCCTGGGGACAGGGATCTTTTTTATCAGCTTTCTTTGGACGTATCAGAACTACCATTTGGGAAGCTAGATGAGACCTGGGAATAGCTGTTAGCAGAGCTGACGAGGAGTTATAGTGTCAGGCCCAGGGAAGAGCGTGGAGCCAGGCTTAATAAACGCTTGCTGCTGCTGAGTCATTCTTCCTGGGAAAAGCAGTGCAGACAGGGTTGTCTCTGGC
This sequence comes from Budorcas taxicolor, assembly GCF_023091745.1. Lineage (NCBI taxonomy): Eukaryota > Metazoa > Chordata > Mammalia > Artiodactyla > Bovidae > Budorcas > Budorcas taxicolor. Next base: position 74,642,956 of record NC_068921.1, read on the forward strand.
CGGGGCTGCAGGATTGCCACTGGCCTTCACTGAAGTTTCCAGCATCAGTGGCCATCTGCCATCACTCAAGAAGGACCCTGGGAATGAAATCCTGACACTGGTGCCCTGCATTAAGTCTCCCATATGCTTTCATGGACAGCTGATTAGTGGAGTCTTGGCAACAAAGTAATGGGGCAAAGGAAGTCTGCATTTTAAAGGCTCGCCCAAGGGCACGTGGTTGTGTAAGCTGCAATGTCTTTGACTCTCAGAATCGTGGATTTGGGTAAACCATCTGTGTCTCCCTTAGATGCACACTGATGTTCAATCCTGAGAAAGACCCATTGCAATAAGCAAAACCCCATTTACGTCTACACATAAAGTTTTATTGTCATCATAAAAATTATTTCCAATTTCATCTCTGTTAGAGACTGCTTTAGGAAAATAATATTTTAATTGTAAAAGCTTTACTTCGTGGTCCAGTTGCTTTTTTATACATAGTGTTAATGACCAAAAAAAAAAAAAAAAAGATTTTGGGTACTGGAATAGGCAAAGACTGTTAAGTGGGTAGTTATGGGATGATCTTCATATCAGAGAAGGTGTTATTCAGACTCCACCTGTTTTTTTCTCTCTCTTATTTTATCTTGTCACATTTGGTTTGATTCAAAGCCATTGGTTCTCTTTGAGAAGGAGGTCAGACTGGTTTCAGGAATAACCAGTGTTAGAAGAGCAGTTGAAGCGTGCACATGGGAACGCAGGTGATAAAATCATTTTTAAAAATAATGAACAGGTAACTTGAGAGCTTGTCGTGAGGGTGGTATCACAGGTTATACCAGGTTATTAATTTTCCGACTCAGCAGTACACCTCTTAAAAAAACACCTAAAGGAAAATGGATCTGTTTTGGAAAGAAATACAATGGGCAGAGAAAGAACTGAGGAGCTGAGGGAAGTCCACAGGTTGGGTAGACCTGGGAAAGCAAAACTACTTAGACATTTAAATAAAAATTGTATGTCTGGAAAATAATGTGCAAAACATGTAGTTAAGAGACCAATGTTTAGTGTTCATACATTGAAACAGATGCCTAAGGAGTTCTTGGTTTACCTACAAAATACCAAAGCACCCACCCTGTCTGGTGTTTGCTTGCTCGTTTGTCGAATGACTGAGCGACCGCCACATCAACGAGGGAGCACAGAGCCGGACAAGGTGTGGTCCTAAGGTCTGGCGGTTTGCTCCTCCATTTCCCCGGAAGACAGGAGAGCCTTTGTCCATTCCTCAGTCTCCCCTTCCATAAAATGGGAAGAAGCACGTTTGCCACCCCTGAAGTTGCCCGTGACTGGGAGCGGTTCGGCACATGACCCGTTTTTTCCTCTCCCCATTTCCCTGTGGCACTCCTCCGAGTGGTGGCCCGCCGTTGCCATGGTGACACGGCACAGGGTGACGTTGCTTAGAAATAATGACAACTGGCGGCAGCAGGGAAGCAGAGCCACAGTGGTGATTAGCCTCCAAGGAGTGCCCTGTCTGGGCAGAGCGCAGCAAAAGGAGAAAGGAGGGGAAGGAGGGGTTTAACAAGTCGTGAGCTGATGCCACCTCCCTCCAGCAATTAGCAGTTGCCACCCCTGATAATGCCCGGCCTCAGCGTGCCGGACGTTTTTATAGAATATCCCTTTGGTTGCCAGATTTGTCCTTTTTTTTTTTTTTTATTACTCAGAACCCCAAGTTGTAAGCACAGTAAGGTATTTGTTGTCCATTTCGATTCCAGCAGTTAGCTCAATTTCCTGAAAGATAAGGGGAACTGTTGACTCCCACCATCTTTTCTCGCCTGCTTTGTACTTGGACTTGAGTCATGCCTTGTCAATGGCGACTTTAAAAAGTGTGGCAGGAAATTGATTTTTTTTTAAAACTTCTAAGGTGAGTGAAATGACAACAAAATTAAAATCTTATTTGAATAGATTGATCTCTCCCTGATCCTGAACTCCTGGGTTTGGTTTTTCAGCTGAAGTCAAATGGTGCTCTGTAGGGAAAAGTTTTGAGGGGGTTAGATAGTAATGAGATAATGTCACCTGCATGCCTGACCCTGCTGGTATCTTTCCCACAGGGTTCAAAAAAATAAGTAGCATTCTGCATCCTTCTGGGGCCTTCTGAACCCTGGGAACATCCAATCCAGATTACCCCCCCACCCGTGTCTGGTTCTGTGATTGTATTCCCCGAAGTTAGTGGGATGTGACTGGAAGTGAAAAGAAGTTGGTGGGCTGGGAGGATCTTCCCAGCAGAACCTCCCTGGGATGGATTCAACACCGGTTTGCAAATATCAAGAAGAATGGGTACCTAGCAATGGCCGTTACTTAAGGGGACCAGGGCAGAGGAAAATCTGGTCTCTAGTTTGCCTTCAGAGGCACGTTTAACCCCAGGGTATCCTGTGTTGATGGTCCCTGGGTGTGTGCTAAGTTGCGTCAGTCATGTCCAACTCTTTGTGACTCCATGGACTGTAGCCTGCTAGGCTCCTCTGTCCATGGGATTCTCCAGGCAAGAATACTGGAGTGGGTACCCGTGCCCTCCTCCAGGGGCTCTTCCCTACCCAAGGATTGAACCTGTGTCCCTTAAGCGTCTCCTTCATTTTTAGGCAAGTTCTTTACCACAAGCACCACCTGGGAAGCGCCATGTGGCCCAAAAACTGGGCCTTTACTTGCTGAAAATACCAGGGTCTCTTGGAGCCCAGTCTTACCAAGAAATAAATTCACTTCCACTTTTAGCGATCTTTCTTTCTTTCTTTTTTTTTTTTCGCTGAGAGCCTTCAGGAACCAGTAGTGCTCCCATTCAGAAAGTTCCAGACCCCTCCTGGAGGTCTGAGAGCAGAGCAGCTCCCACCAACACAGCATGAAGACAGGACTGGGAGTGTTGCTGAGTTCCTGGTGCATGGTAACGCTCTACGTGCTGTTCTGGTGGGAGAGAAAACATGAAGAAGAACTAAACCCCTGGGGTCCTGAGACCTAGATCTGTGTGCTTTCTGCAGCCTGGGACTGCAGTGTTTAACACCTATTCCTTCCTGGGCGCTGAGTACAGAGCCTGCGCAGAGCCCCCTTGGATCTGAATTCTGGTGCAGGAACACAGTGAGCTTCCCTTCTATTCTCCCCTCCCCACCCCTCCCCACTCCCCACCCCTCCCCACTCCCCACCCCCGACCATCACACACACACGCCCTTGCTCCTGTTAGATCCCCGGGCTCAAAAGGCCTGGTAACAAATCTAGGCCAAACCCAGCTGGGCTGATAAGATTTCCAGAAGAGGTCCTAAAAATACATTTCTCCTTAAATCAGCCTTGCCAATCACTGTGCAATCACAGAACGTTAAGGGCAGAAGTGGCCTTAGAAATCGTTGCGCCCTCTCGTTTTTAAAGCTAAGAAATCAGAGTCCCAGAGAGCTAACAGTGAGAACAACAGTGGCTAGGGGATGTTTCAAATCACATCATGAAGATGGAACAAAGCAAACCATACAGACGGTACAAACTGTGAGCTGTGTAGTATGTTCTTTTTACTTATTTGTCTATTCAGCCTTTCACTTATTCAGCAAATATTTATTGTGTACTTGCCCTGTCCTGAAGTTTTGATGTTGCCCTAGATGGCAGGGATACAGACAGACCCTGCTCTCAGAGGCATCACGTTGTGCTTGGGGGAGAGCTTGAGCAGATAGGTAAGTAAATGTTGTGTCAGACAAGGAACAGGACTTTGGAAAGGAATAAAGCAGGGTGAGCTGGAGTGAGGGGATAGGACTGATGCACTATCACATCAGGAACGTGGCAGCATCCTGTCTCTGCTCCTGCTCTCAGGTTGCCGAGGGCAGGTGGAGAAATCGTGTATTTTAGATCAAGTTCACGCTGTCAACTGAAGTGGTGCTTCCCGGGCTGTTTGACACCTGTGGCTTTATCTCTCTGCCCTTGGGGGACATCTCAAGCCCCACCTCAGCTGATCTCAGCCTGTACCATATCTCTTCCCGGACTGAGATTAAGGGCCACAGCAAGAACTACTCCACTCCATCTGCCTGCCCTCCAGCCGGAGACCAGTCTGCTGCCCTTTCTCCCCACTTCTATTTGCCCCAGTCTCAGAGCCTCCCACCCCACCCTGGCCAGTGCCCAAGTCTCTCCTCCTCCTTTGGGTGCCTCTTCTGGCCCACACCCCCATCCTGCCATTTCCCCATGCTCCCATTGTGTTTCTTCTCCTTCCATTCAGAAGACTAAGGAAATGGGGGAGAGTGTTGGAGAAGCAGGTTCTTGCCTCTCTCTTGCGGCTCCACAGAGGGTGGTCTTATGATGCTGTGAGCAGATCTCAGATTCACAAAGGTTGCTTCCCCAGGAGCCCACAGGTGATCAAGGGCTATCTGCCCGCTGAGCACCAGAGTTCAGAATTCTCCTGGCTGCTCCATGATGTTCTTGCAGCCCCAGGTATTCTGGGGAGCCCCAGACACTGAGCACCTTGTTCCCCAGCACCCACCTCCCCCTGTGCTAAACTGCCACCTGCAGAGTCAGCAGTGACATCTGCCACCACCAGTTGTCCACATACCCTTGATCTCGGGGCAATGATCAATTTTGACCGCTCAGTCCACCCTGAAACTCTGCATGTCTCTCCCATCACCTGGATGTAACACTATTCAGAAAACCCTTTATTTCATATTACTCTTTTCTTCTGGTTTCACCTGCTCCTCTTCTTTCTGTCATCTCTAAGTAACTGGACAGAGTGTCTTTGACCCTGTCCAAATCTTTCTTTATTCTCTCCTACATATATGCGTGTGCTAAGTCGGTTCAGTCATGTCCGACTCTTTGCGACCTAATGGACTGTAGCCCGCCAGGCTCCTCTGTCCATGGGGTTCTCCAGGCAAGAATAACGGAGTGGGTTGCCATTTCCTTCTCCAGGGGATCTTCCTGACCCAGGGATTGAACCCGTGTCTCTTCCATCTCCTGCATTGGTAGGCGGGTTCTTTACCACTAGCGCCACCTGGGAAGCCCGTCCTAGATTATACACACAGATGTCAATATCGTTATAAATATTTCTCTTTTCTCTCTCATTTTAGCCATTCTGTGGTGTTAGCTATCATTTCTATGAAAGTTAATTCCAACTATATACCCATGACCACGACCTCTATGCCCCAGTTTCCAATTTGCCTCCCCTCTCCAACTTCCTTCCTCCTGGGCAGAGCATCATTGTCCTCCCACTCACACGGGACCCCCATTTTGACGTCCTCTTTAACAGTTCCCTTCTCTGCATTGCTCACTCCCAATCTCGCAGGCTGCTCTGTCCATGGAATTCTCCAGGCGAGAATACTGCAGTGGGTAGCCATTCCCTCCTGCAGGGCATCTTCCCAACCCAGGGATTTTCCTGTGTCTCCTGTATCGGCAGGCAGATTCTTTCCCATTGGTATAACTTTGGGCCTGAATTGTTCCTTTTCTCCTGGACCCTTGCGAGAATCACCAACCAACTTCACCACCTGTGAGCTCTTCTAATTCTAACGAATCCTAAGTGATCCTCCAGCTGGGGACTTGTCTAGATCTCAAGTGTTCCCCAATGTCTACATTACTAATGACCCTGATATTTTATAACAGAGTCTACTTACTCAGACTTACTCAGCACTGTCATCAGTGGAGATAGCACTGCCCCCTATAGAGAACCTTGGAAATTTAAAGGAGCATTTTCCCCCCATCGTCCTAATGACCAGGCAACATCTCTGGAACGTAATGGGTGGACGTAATGGATTTTGACATCTTGCAATGGATATGACTCTGTGGGAGTGAAAAACTAGTCTGTATCTAGTGAGTGCTGAGTGTACAGCTGGACATTCACATAAGTAAAAGTGCTATTCTGGGCAATCCGGGTCAAGATCTTAACTCTTTCACATAATTGCACAAGTGTTTTTTTCTAATTGATTTTTTATTTTTTGGAAAGTCGATAGAACAGAATTTTTCCCAGAATGCAACTATGTAAATTGAGGCAAGATTGTTGTTTAACTGGTTAGGAACTTTAATAGGAATTGTTTGGCATTCTGAAAAGCCACATCACGCGTCACACCTACATCGGTTTGCATTTGTGTGCCCATCACACAAGATAAGTCGTGGATATCCACCACTTTATTCTGTCTTCTAATATACTTGTGCCTAAGCTTGGACCTTCTAAAACACATTTATTTTATAAATAGCTTTGTTGCCGTTCAGTTGCTAAGTCATGTCCGGTTCTTTGAGACTCCATGGGCTGTGGCATGCCAGGCTCCTCTGTCCTCCACTGTCTGCTGGAGTCTGCTCAAATTCGTGTCCGTTGAGTCAGTGATGCTATCTAACCATCTCATCCTCCATGGCCCCCTTCTCCTTTTGCCTTCAGTCTTTCCCGGCATCAGAATCTTTTCCAATGAGTTAGCTCTTTGAATCAGGTAGCCAAAGTACTAGAACTTCAGCTTCAGCAACAGTCTTTCCAATGAATGTTCAGAGTTGATTTCCTTTAGGATCGACTGGTTTGATCTTCTTGCAGTCCAAGGGACTCTCAAGAATCTTCTCTACTTCCTTTGATATTTAGTTGTATTTCAGTTATGACAATACATTGATTTTTCTTAAATGTGTGTATGTTGCCTAGATTATGTATGATTTTCATCTGTTGGTAATAAAAGTTATGTTACAAAAATCTTGTTCAAAAGGGGTCGTTGGCATTTGTACATGTACAGGCCGATGAACAAGGCATTTGGCTAGTGATTACAGAAAGAGAAAGAAAAGGGAAAGGGTCAAGTGAAAAGCAGTCCTGGCCACCAGAGGCAGGGAATGGAAGTTCTGACAAAGGATTCCCTGGCTTTCAGGCCTAGATGGCTTGATAATTAAACTGACTGCACCCACTGGGTCCTGGACTTCCAGGAAACCGGTAAGTGCTGTCAGTCTTAACTGGTATCTAATACAATTGCTTTTATTCTAATAAGAGTAGCTCCTAACTGAATTATAAATGTTTAGATAGAACACACAGGCATAGCAAAAAACCCCATAATTTGAATACCACTATGTGTTGAATCTGTTCTATCTAGCTGTAGTTTCAGGAGTATATTTAGAAATCTCTCATCTTCTAACTGAAGAGGGGATTTTTCTCTCTGTCCATTCCTGGAAATGACAGTGAAAATGGGCTGGAAATGTTTGTGCAGGAAAAGGAGCTCTGGATTTTATAACGTTTTTACTTGTACTGTAAGATACCAGGTCCAAGAGGAAACTTTTTCGTGGGGGAATTTCTCCTTTTATTTCTGTTAGCATGAAACGTTGGCTTATCTGACTTACTGCATGACCTTGAGTGCCCCAGTGTTTAATTTCCCCTATAGAAGTGGATTTGAAAGTATGTTCAAAAGAACGAGTATCATATGAAATGAAGACATCACTGGTAGCCCGGGTTCTTTCTCTGCTTAGAATGAACAAGGGTTTGGAGGTAGTTTTTGAAGACAATCCATCAAAGGATTGTCTAACATTCTGTGAAGGACTTCATACTTTGTACCACCTTCATGGAAAGAGGCTCTACTTTCTTTAAGCTACAGTTCATTTGCTTTGCAAAAACGTATAACAGTGAATAGGAGTCATTTCCACCAGTGTGTGTGTATGTATGAACACAGATGTAAGGCAAGTTGATATCTTATCTAGCACTGATAAGGGTTAGACACCAAATAGAGAGTCGTTAAAATAAACTAGTAATTATACTTTGGTTGCAGTACATCCATTTATGGTTAACTGCTGAGCCACCTGGGAAGCCACATATATACTGCTAATTATATTTTGGTTACAGTACATCCATTTATGGTTTATGTATTGGTTGGCCAAAGAGTTCATTCGATGTTAATGGAAAAACTCAAATGAACTTTTTGGCCAGTCCAGTGTTTTCAATCCTCATGATTCCAAACAAGGAAACCAAAGCTCAGAGAACTTCGGTGACATTTCACAGCTATTCAGAGAAGCAGAGGAGCAACTGACTGGAATCCAGGGTAGAAAATTCCATTCTTACCCACGTGTGTGTTCAGTCACTAAGTCGTCCCCGACTGTGACTTCATGGATTGCAGCACGCCGGGCTGCCCTGTCCTTCACTGTCTCCTGGAGTTTGCTCAGCTTTATGTCCACTGAGTCACTGATGCTCTACAACCATCTCATCCTCTGTCGTCCCCTTCTCCTCCTGCCTTCAATCTTTCCCAGCATCAGAGTCTTTTCCAGTGAGTCAGCTCTTCACATTAGGTGGCCAAAATATTAGCGCTTCAGCTTCAGCGTCAGTCCCTCCAGGGAACAGTCAGGGTTGCTTCCCCTTAAGATTTGACTGGTTCTTACCCATAATCTGTGCCAGAGTTTCAAAGCACGATTTCATTTACATTTCCAGGATATTTTTTTAAAAATCTGAAAGGTGTCTAGAAACAAAAGCCTTTTTAGGGACAATCACTTTGGCTGCTACCTTCAAAGTCAGTGAGGTTCTATATGGCTTTGGCAGTTGGGACCAAAATGGTTTCTGTATTTTTATTGGTCCTCTGTGGTTCCTGTGGGAAGGGACCTCTTCTCAGGGGCTGTGATTAGGGCGGGATTACACCACTCCTGGAGGTCAAGTGGCTCTTAGCCCAGCGCTTCGGATGGCGCTGCCCTGGGTCCCTCTCCAGCCCGGGCATCTTCATCTCCCACTCAGGATGCGCCGAGTCAAGGATCGAGGGAGCGCACACGTGGAGAGCTATTTTAAATTAAGCTCCAGAAATAGAGGTGGGGATGTTCAGATTTCAAGCCACTCACAGGAAGGAAAAAAAAAAATCATTCTTTTAAATGATGTATTTTAAGAATTTAAAGATTTAAAATAGGAAATCCTCAAGATTTTCTCCACATTAAAATTTAGAAAACTCTGGGAGACATGGTTTCTTTATTGTAATTAGATTTATGCGAAATGAAATTAAAGGCATCCCATAAATTACTTAATGGATAATGAGTCCTTAACTGTCTGACTCAGAAATCGGTTTGTTTTGCAAGGATCCTTTAATCAGCTCCCTAGGAGGCCGTTGTCTGGCAGACAGCTGAAATACCTTAGATGACCAAGAGCCGGCTGGAGGGGTTGTATGCCACACAACTATTTTCCTTAAGGCAGTCTTACATTTTGATCAATCTCAGGCCCAAGATCGGACGTGATGAATGTGTTTCCCTTCAGAAACGTACAAACTGGCTACAAAGCGTTGGTGAGGCGAGGACACCTGGGGTCCTCAGCCTGGGCTTGTCTGAGGGATGTGGCCTGGGGGCAGTTGGCCAGGGTCAGGGAGGAAAGGATCTAAACTCTCCCCGTGACATCGTGACATCACAGAGCGGCTATAACAAGCCAACGTGAGCAGCGAATGCTTGCCTACAGTCAAAAGTCACAGCTTTCTGAAAAATCTAACACCTACAGGAGTTTTCAATATGTTTTGAAAAATGAAGTGTCATGTAAGTGAAGACCCTAAAAAAAGCTTGGGATTCTTTGGTGTCATTGCATTGGCATTTCAGGAAATACTACAGAATCTCCTTTCAGTATCCTTGAACTTCAGTCTTGCTTTTCCTTTGAAAATGAGTCTAGCAGTGATGCTCCATGTTCTTCACACCTGGTGCTGTCTAGAGAAGGTGGCGCCTCTGTAAAGAGCTCTGGCCTTATGGGACTTGGGACCCAGCTGTTGGTCACCAAGGACCGCCACCACCCTAAGACGGCCCTCTCTGAGACAAGGGTCCTGGAAAAGCTCTGTTTATCCCCACCAAAGGCCTGCTTCATCCTGAACAAAACCCGCAAGCTATGAGAGTCTATTTTTCAAACTCTCTTAGAAGCACATCTTATCTGGGGCAGATCTCCCAGGTGTTTTCTGTATTATCTAGTTTTATTTTGTTTGACTGATCAGAAACACAGCCACTGGGAGAAGCCCTCAGCCAGCCCTCCTGCAATTGTTGGTGTGGGAATCAGTGACCCCAGGACCTGGCCATCAACTGAGGGCAGACATCCAGGTTCCCTCAGAGCCCAGAGGATGCCAGGCACCCAGGAGGATGGCAAGAAATGCTTGCCCTGGTGGTACTCCAACTTGAGAGTGCCTCAGAGTTAGTCCTGGAAGGCTGGTTAAAACACAGATTGCTGGTCCCCACACCCAGGACTTCTGATTCAGGACCTCTGGGCTGAGACCCAAGGATCTGCATTTCTAGCAAGTTCCCAGAGGCTGTTGGGACTGCTGGCCCACGTACTACACTTTGAAAGCCACTGGGCTGAGGATTCAGGGTTTTGAAGCTCAAATAATTTATCCCTGGGGCATCTTCTCACCTTCACCCTCAACTTACTTGGCAGCAGCAGGGTAAGCCTGTGGCACTTGCTAGAATTTTCCTACAGGATAATACTGACATTCTCTATTCAGAGCCTATTCCTTTAGGTTAGACTTTGGTCCATATGTTAGTCACTCAGTCTTGTCCGACTCTTTGTGACCGCATGGACTATAGCCCGCCAGGCTTCTCAGTCCATGGAATTCTCCAGGCAAAAATCCTGGAGTGGGTTGCCATGCCCTTCTCCAGGTGGTCGTCCAGACCCAGGGGTCAAACCCAGGTCTCCTGCACCGAGGGCAGATTCCTTACTGTCAGCCACCAGGGAAGCCCAACGTTTTGTCCATATTGAAGTGGAAATGGACCAGGAGGAGGACCAGGAGTTTATCTGACAAAGCTTCGTTGAGCGTGTTCTATGTATCAGGCACTGAGCTGAACTGTGGGGATTTGAAAACAGCAGTCTGTTGCCTCAGATGGTAATGCAGGAGGCCTCGGTTTGATCCCTGGGTCAGGAAGATCCCCTGGAGGAGGGCATGGCAGCCCACTCCATAGTCTTGCCTGGAGAATCCCATGGACAGGGGAGCCTGGCGGGCTACAGTCCATGGGGTCACAAAGAGACAGGACTGAAATGACCCATGCACGCCTTCTCCACACAGACACATTTTAACAGGGGCCCCTCTGGGCAGATGAACTGGAAGATGCCACCCCCTCCCCCGCAACTTCCCCCGCACCCAGGGCGCTGGGAGCTCAGTCCAGAGCTGTGCTCTCACCAAGCCCTCAAGCCACCTAGGTTCCCTGTCACTGCAGCACCCAGGGTGACTGCTGGGTCCGGAAAGTGTCTCATTCAGTTCTGGGTTAGCAGCAGCTGGAGGAAAACAGCAGGCCCAGGCCTTTGTAGTGACACCGCGGGCTCTGTGGTTGGGGGAACCGTCTCTGGGGGTTCCCTTCCGCTGCAGACTGAAGGCGACCTGAGAAACGACGGGCGCTCTGGATACGCGGCCCCGGACGAGCGCCCCCTGCAGGCAGTTCTGTGATCTCCACGGCACCGTCTTGCTCTCAGAAGCTACACCTGGAGCAGATCCACCCCAGGCAAGACCTGGGTCATTGATAACCACTGCAGAGAGGAAGCTTGGGAGTGCATTTCTTCAGTAAATATTGATAGAGCAGCTTCTCCTTTCATCACCTTGCACTGGGTCAGCACTTTACTGTTCACAGAGTGTCTCTATGTTTCTTTTGTAATCAGTCCTTCATGACAGCAACCATGTAAAGCAAGTAGGGACTACCAACATTTTACAGAGGAAGAAACTGGATCACAGAGAAAATTGACTTACCAAGGTCAGATAAAGGAGCCTTGGCAATATACGGACTAGAAGCTGGCTCTTAGGGCAGGGTTCTTTTCACCATTCCAGAAAGTTCTGTGGCTACTAGAAGAAATGCAAAAGCCCTTACGACATCAGTAGAATGAATGCAAAGTACATATATAATTCTGATTTTTTTTTTTTTTGGAGAGGAGTTAAAAGGAAGATAGTTTAATTTTAATAATAATATTTAATCCAATTTGTTAATATTAATATCAATTCACCATGTAGTAAATATGAAACAATATTGAGATTTTTCATGTTCTTTTTTTTCATACTAAAAGTGCTTGAAATTGGTGGTATTTTTTCCAGGTGGCTCAGTGGTAAAGAATCTGCCTGCAATGCAGGAGCTCCAGATTCAATCCCTGGGTGGGGAAAATCCCCTGGAGGAAGAAATGGCAACCCTCTCCAGTATTCTTGCCTGGGAAATCCCATGGGCAGTTTTATACTTAGAGCACAAGTCAATTAGGATGCTGGATTTTTGTTGGAAAGATTAATACTTTATCTGTATTTAGATTCCGTGAAATTTACAACTGAAAAGTAGATTCATAGTTGGTCCGAGCATACTGAAAAGTTTTCCAATAAGTATACCAAGGATCAGTTTTTAAGTTAAATTTACATTAAGAACAAATAAAAAATTTAAATTTAGTTCCTCAGTGGCTCTAGCCACATCTCAAGTGTTCGGTAGCCATCTGTAGCAAGTGGCTTCTGTATTGAAGAGCGAAGCCCTAACAAGTAACCCTGCCTGGCTGGAGCCTCCAGTCTGGTAGGCTCGGATTGTAATTTGTTCTGCGTGTTAGTATAGTTTAGTCTTGGCCCTTGGTCACCATGTTAATCATCCTCACCCATCATTGCCCATCTCCTTCAGTGGGCTCCCGTGACCTGATTCAAATCTGCTCTCAGTTCCTCATTCCCAGAGCTGCTGCTGCTGCTGCTGCTGCTAAGTCGCTTCAGTAGTCTCCGACTCTGTGCGACCCCACAGACGGCAGCCCACCAAGCTTCCCCGTCCCTGGGATTCTCCAGGCAAGAACACTGGAGTGGGTTGCCATTTCCTTCTCCAATGCATGAAAGTGAAAAGTGAAAGTGAAGTCGTTCAGTCGTGTCCAACTCTTCGAGACCCCATGGACTGCAGCCTGCCTGGCTCCTCCGTCCATGGATTTTCCAGGCAAGAGTACTGAAGTGGGGTGCCATTGCCTTCTCCGCCCAGAGCTGCTAGTTGTACCCATTCCTGAAGAGGGAGGTTGCCATGGCCCGAGGGAGGCAGTATGTTTGATTATAGTAGTTCCGGAACTTTTAGGATTGAAACAGAACAAGCTGGGAGAAAAAGTGGATTCACCAACAGTTAGGACAGCAGTATATTGAGCTGCAATCTGATGCACTTTCTGGAACATCTTTGACTTCCACTGGACTGGCCGTCAGAGACCGGCTCCTCTGCTTTTAAAAGCAAGTTCATCGTGATAGAGTCTGATGATCTAAATTCCGATTGGATTTTCACAGAAGTAGGTTCTCTCGGGGTGGGCGTTAGGAGCAGGGAACTGTCTTCATATCTAAAAGTATGAGCAAAAGTGTACCCCATTCACTGGACTGGATTAAGAGCGTTGTTCCAGTGTGGTTTTCAGGAATACTTGAGTAATTATTCATTGCTGCTTGAATCCGTATTTGCCTGTTTCTTTTCCCACACGTGAAGGGTTGGCCAAGACTATATGGCTTTGAGGATGAGAACCCATCTCCTGCATCTTTGCTGTTCTGTGACCCCAGTAAACCCAGGTCCTTAGGATTCAGGGACGATGTAAAATTTTTGCAAGTATAAACTCCATGTGTCCAGCCTCTCACTGTGTCTCCAACATTATTGGCGCCTCATCTCCACTGAACACACCGGCAGAAATGTTTCCTCGTCCCTCATTTCACTCGTCCTTTGTTCTCATGGGGGTTAGAGGTGGGGGGTGAGCTAAGAGCGCAGGTCCAGGCTGGTCGGTGAAACCTGACCTAGAGTCAGCTTGGTTATTAAACTCATCTTCTTAAACTCTTGAAGTTAAGATGGTTGAATGTTAGCTTCTGGGAATGCAGTGCTGCCAAACAGACAAGCAGGAGCCTGTCAAGCCCCTCAAATATTTCACAATTGGAAGTTAGGAATGTGTCACAGCTTCCCAGCTTGCCGATGTCCTTCAATGCACATACAGTTATAGCTCATTCAAACACTTCTACTGACAAGTAAGAGAAGGACTGTGATGAAGAACTGTTCCCCCCGTCCCAGGAGATGTCCCACTAAATATTAATAAATGATCCACAGTTAGATGCCATTGCAGGCCCTCCCCCCATCAGAGACTCATTCAAGGCTGGAAAAAGCCCTATTGCAGGTAAGCCTTGTTCGGCTTGGTTTACCTGGAGTTAACTAAACCTAATTGACGGTCAGACCTACTTTTTCAGGGAACACTTGTGAACCACTCAAGGATTATTGCTCTCTGAACTTACTTGGTACATGATGATTTTAAATAACCTACTTCCAGCCTCCATTAAGTTTTTAGTTATAAATTTTTTAAAAGGACATCAAGGCTAAGGAAATAACTAAGGTAGCCTGTGGCATACTCAATATATGAAAATGACCAACTTCTGTTATTTTAGTCTTTCATTCATGCTGCACTCAATATTAAATTTTTCAATGTTTTTATAATTTCATAATCCTTAGAGATATTAAAAGAAACGAAATGGGCTGATTTTAGAAATCTAAATTGATCAGTCATATTTTTGTTGTAGGTCTGTGATTCAACTCCAGCATTCTGCAGAACCCAACATTTTTAAGTTGTGACTCTGTTAAAAACGAAACTGCACTAAAGTAAAATGAACTCGCGTTCATTCACTTAGTGGGTGAGTCAGTCATCAGCTAAATTGCTCGATAAATACTTTTTGAGGACCTAATAGCCCTGATCTAAGGCGCTAGGGAAGCGGAAATGAAAAGTACAAATGGGGAAGAAAGCAACATTACCATCAACCAAGTATTAAAAGTAGAGAGAAAGTATGAGAGATCTGAGAATAATATCAGGAGGGGTCTACCTATCCCTCTTTAAGCTCAAACCTCTGTAAACTGGAAAGGACATATAGGGTGAGGAGTGCACATTTCATCCAGAATGACAATATATCCTTATTATATAGAAGAGACACATCCCAAATAATTGTTTATAGCATTTTCAACAATAAAATCAATGGCCTAAATGTGAAATTAATTGGAAGCCACGGTTCTAATACACTGTTTTGGCGATTAAGCACATTAGATTGGATTGTCTCAGAATGCCTAATTATTGTGTCTGCCACACTCATCTGTTTGAGTCATCCCTAACTTTTGGACTGCTGCCTGGATCATTTCTGCAATACAGTTGCAGTTTCGTATTCTTCTCTCTCTCTTTTAATGCATAACTTCTCTTACTATATTCAAAGCTCAAAGCTCTAAACTGCACTTTTGCAAATTCGAGATAAGAGCTAAATAGTTTGTTCAAGGGTTGAGTCCATTGAGTTGGGGTGTAAGTTGATTTTATTTTTTAATTGAGAAATGTTTTATACTATAGGATAGTTGATTCACCACTTATTTATGTTTTACAGCTTCAAGATTTAAAAGTGCCTGTGTGAAGTCACTTTTGCTGGAAACCACAGTCCAGGAGCTTTTTGTTCAAATCTTGTTTTTCTGTCAAATATACATTACCCTGACCTTACGAGTGGATGAAGATACCTCAACTGTCTGACTTTGCCAATTGCTTGCTTTCAGAATTTTAAACGGTGGAAGGAAAAAGAAATCCTGCTAAGATCTGAACATCTCAGTGGCTTATTTTCCAGCGTCGTCAATAGCTGTGAGTATCAGGACTAAATATTCTCCCAAGGAGTGCCATGATATTGAGGTCACTTTATTAAAAACAGTTTTGTCTGCGAAAGGATCAGGAGACTCGGACGTTTGCAGTCAGAGATGACACTGAGCATGCTTTTATTGCGGCCCGCAGTCTTCGAGTGGGGCATATTGATTGATGAGTGACTGCCTGCCGAAAAATTTTCTCCGCTCTGTTTCCTGGATTGGACTTCATTAAGCAATTTATCACTTACCTTCAGACTTACATGTGGGATTTTCCACAACAATAGTTTTGGGATCATTGGAACTTGGATTGATTTCATCATTTACAGGGAGGAACAGGATCCCAGTTATTTTCTCATCATGGCTTTGAATGTTGCCCCCGTCAGAGATACAAAATGGCTGACGTTAGAGGTCTGCAGACAGTTCCAGAGAGGAACCTGCTCCCGCTCTGATGAGGAATGCAAATTCGCCCACCCCCCTAAAAGCTGCCAGGTTGAAAATGGAAGAGTAATTGCCTGCTTTGATTCCCTAAAGGTAAGAGAATGCATTTTTAGGTAGTCACATCAATGCCACATTGGACTGTCAAACGGAATGCTTTCCGTTGTACTTCTAACAATCGATTTTCAATCCTGTTTTTCTTATTTGTGGTGATTATTGGGAGATTTGCACGCAGATTTTTTTTCATGTCAGGCATATATAAATTTTTTACAGATCCATGTTTAAATTAAAAATACATGATGGTGTATTTTTGGTCTGGCATGACATTCATGTACTCAAGAGTTTTAAATCAAAGTCTGGCTTGTGACAACTGAAGATAAATATTTTATTAACGTTTGATCTTCTGGAGGTTATATAAAGGTGAAGAAATTGAATGTGTCACTTTTTATGTGCCAGTTACTCGGATTCACCTCTTGAAGAATTTCTACTCTTGTGGCTTTCTTTCTTGACCAAGGGCTTCCTAAAATACTTCCTAAGAGGTTTTTCACGCTCTTTGGAAATTTGCCATGGCTAACAGGAATTATTAAATACACACTCAGTGCTCCCTGAGAACCTACCGTGTGTAAGTTAACACATAGCACCTCAGAGAAGAAATGAATGTGCTTCAAGTTGGTATCCTTGATGAGCCCACTGTCTAGGAGGGGAAATACAGCAAACGGCAATAATTCAAGACAGAAAGGGTGTGTGCTTAGTCTCTCAGTCGTGTCCAACTCTTTGCGACCCCGTGGACTGTAGCCCTCCAGGCTCCTTTGTCCATGGTGAATCTCCAGGCAAGAATCCTGGAGTGGGTTGCCATGCCAGGGATCAAAGTCAGGTCTCCTGCATTGCAGGCGGATTCTTTCATGTCTGAGCCACTAGGGAAGCCCAAGACAGAAAGGGACATGTGCCCTAAGAGAAGGATAGAAAGCAGACTTCTGTGATAGAAAGCAGATTCATAGAAGGAAGCACTGGCTTCCAGCTGATTGTTTCAGAAATGTTTTTGGAGGCTGTGGCACCTGAGTTGTATACCAAGTTGGGTGGAGATTAGACTTGAAGAAATGGGAGAATTATCGTGAAAGATCTCATTGAAGAAAATGGGGATGACTTAACCCATAATTCTTTGAGGTGGATTTTTTTCCCTAAAATTATGGATCCTATCAATCCCTGACTGTCTAGGATAGTTCTAACATAATGACAATATTGTTTTCAATGATACATGTAAGACACATAGCTTAAAAAAAAATAGAGCTTAAATTTTACATCTCTGAAAAACTTCATATAAATAAGCTTACCAAACAACAACAAAAAAATTGATCCATGCTCTTAATATACAATTTGGAAAATCATAGTGAATAGTGACCTTAGCCTATTTTGGAGTATTAAAGGGACTGGGTATGTTTCTTGAGAAAATTTCTCCTTTAAGTAAAAAAAAAAAAGACAAAACTTTCTTATTTGATTTACAGATGAAAATTGAAATATGACTTCAAATCATATTTTAATGGGAAAATTTGTCTATACTAAAAGCAGAACTTACTTATAGCTCAATAGAATAAATATTAAAATTTGAAAAAATTAGATATGCAGTTTACCTCAATAACTACCCCTCTTTTCTTCCTTGTTTATCTCTCAAAGCTTATTAGTTTAGACTTTAAAATTATAACTCATTTTGTCTACATAGAATTGACCAGATGGGTGATAAATCACAATTCATATAGACTGTAACAGCATGAGCACATTTTTATATTAGTATGTATTTTGCTTATAGTCAAAAAAGTAAGTAAAGTGTGTATTCATTTCTGTGATTATCACAAATGACAGCCTTCACTGTAAAAAATAGTGTAGATTAAAAACTAGAATGTAAGAACTTTTAAGATATGGAATCAGGTTAGAAATGAGGAATTCATTTTCCAGGTCATCCCCAAGCCCTTTGTTTATCAAGTCAACCCTTTTTTGGTTGCATACTTACTATTAAACTGAGGTTTTAGTAATTTCTTAAAACTTTTAATTCTTTTAACTAGTTAGGCAACTGTGCCCGACCTATTAAGGCTCAGTATTTTTTGACTATCAACAGCACAACTCCCAGATTCGTATATGTCAATATTGTACTGGAGATTCACCAAGATCACAATTGTTTGAGAATTCCCACCCATGAGAAAGAATCGAGAACAGTTATATTTAGAATAAAAATGTAAAGCAAGCTGTGAGAACGTTGAGTACTATTTAGAAAGAAACCTTGAAGATCATTTTCAGAAGTGTCTAGTAAAACCATTTCCAAGTGTGGAAGCAGAGTTGTATATTGCCTCAAGTTATTAGTTTCCTTTCAGAATTGTACGTTTTTAGGTTACTTAATTTGAGTGCAGTGTTACAGATTTGTGACATGGTCAAACTGTGAACAATCTAGAAAGAGCCCCCACTCACAGAAGTAAGACAGACCCGAGCCTACCTGCTCAACCACTTCCCAGCCTTCGGTGGGTCATTTATCACTTCTTAGCTTTGTTATCTCATCAGTAAAATGAGAAAATTCACCAGGGACATTGGCTAAAGAATTTACAGTGCCCAGCACCACGCTGACCTGTTCACCTTGAAAGGCGGCTATAAGGAGTACAAGTCCTTACAACAGGAACTGGTAAATAAAACAGACACTCAAAAATACAGGCTAAAATGACAGATGATGGTGATCATAATGAAGCTAATTTAATTTTATTTCATGTGTTAAAAAAGGTAGCTCTGCAGCAGTAGAACCAGCCTAGGGTAGAAAGAAGGGCAAGGGTTTTGAAGTCAGGACAGGCCAGGACTTGAAGAAACCCTGGCGGGGACATGGGCTAACTATATCATTTGAGACAAGTTATTTTTCCTCCTTGACTTCAGTGTCATCTTATTTTAAATTGCTACAATAATTCCTACTTCATAAGGCTGCTTCAGACACCAGCTGGCCTAAAATATACCTGTCGCCCAGCACGAGCCGGACGTGGTGATGTTAGTGTCTTTCCCTTCCTAGTAAAGTATCATATAGTATGCACCTTGAGTTTAATAACTGGCTTTACAAGCAAAACGTGGCCAACTCTTAAAGCATCCAATTCTTAATGTGTCCAGACTCTTAATCTATTGTAATAATACCTCAGTGATGCAAATTAGTCATGAGGTTAAAAGAAATCAAGTTTGAGGCAGACATCGTTTTTGTTGTTGTTATTTATGGCAAGATATCTTCTGTAAACACTGTAGGGTACTTTTATTCATAAAAATAGGAAAAACAAATCTGTGATGACTTATATAGGTACAAGTTAATTTGTGAGCCTCAGATACTCCACTTTTGTTTTTGTTGTGAGTTAAGTTTGTATATGTGACGAAACTCCCATAAGTACATACTAAACAAATTTGTGGGTGTTTGGAAAAGAGATTTGCTGAGGTCTTTGTCAAGAGAGGTGTGTGTATATAGATGTTATTATAACAGAGATTTTGTAAAATGTACAGAGTTCTCGCAGTGACATTTGTCATTTATTCACAACTGTTACCATGCTGCATTTTATGTGAAACCACCGGACATGCAAGCACTTATGATTGTTTAAAGTTACAGTGTTATTATGAACAGTGGAACTGCTTAAGTCTTTTACAGAAGGCCAGAACATTCCAGAACACCCTTGTATCCCTGGAGCCTAGAACAGTGTCTCATACCCTGTGAAAGTGAAGTGACAGTCACTCAGTCATGTCCGATTCTTTGCAACCCCATGGACTATATAGTCCATGGAATTCTCCAGACCAGATTACTGGAGTGGGTAGCCTTTCCCTTCTCCAGGGAATCTTCCCAACCCAGCGATTGAACCCAGGTCTCCCACATTGCAAGTGGATTCTTTACCAGCTGAGCCACAAGGGAAGCCCCTTCATACACTGTAAATGCTCACTAATAGTAGAGCATGTTCATCAGGAAAATACTCAAGCCTCTCAGATAGGGCTGCTGCATATGGTTGCATAGGGGCGCACTGAACAATAGGGGTCTATTTCTCATCATAGTGAGATGGGCACTCTCTGGAGTTGTGCAATGCACAGCCTGTGCAGCCATGTGCTATGGCCCTGTTCTTCATATCCCAATCAATTTCAAACTCAGGGAGCTCTGTGCAAGGACTGAAGACACAGGCTGACTCTGGAAGTACAATACAACACTGGAAAATTGACAGGACAGTTATTTCACTTTCTCTGAAACTGCATGTGATGCAAAAACTACTTGATTTTACTCTCCCATTGTATGAGATGCTGGCTATAAGCTGACTGATGACAAGTAAAATTTTAGTCTTCAGATTTATGGATGAAAAATTTAAAAATTAGAAGTGGTTAGATATGTGGCCATTTTGGACAATTTTTAAAAACTATTCCCCATAGGTATCAGAATATGTCACTGGCCTCAACCTTAACTTCACATTTTTGAATTGCCATTGGGCTCTTCAGTTCAGTCACTCAGTCGTGTCTGACTCTTCGCGACCCCATGGACTGCAGCACGCCAGGCTTCCCTGTCCATCACCAACTCCCAGAGCTTGCTCAAACTCATGTCCACTGAGTCGGTGATGCCATCCAACCATCTCATCATCTGTCGTACCCTTCTCCTCCTGCCTTCAGTCTTTCCCAGCATCAGTCTTTTCTAGTGAGTCAGTTCTTCGCATCAGGTGGCCAAAAAAGCTGGAGCTTCAGCATCAGTCCTTCCAGTGAATATTCAGGACTGATTTCCTTTATGATTCAGTAAGATTTTCTTTACAACTAGGCTCTTAATAGGGGCTAATTCTTTGCAGAAATTGCTTGAGTGTTTTCTAAATTACATGCCTCATTTTGGCCTGATTTAGAAATATAATCTCAGGTAATTATTTCATTATCAATGGAAATCACTGTAGTCCTATAGAGCCTGTCAGCCAGGCATTTTTCATGCAATTATCTATTCTTTCTAACAACTCTGTAAGGTAAATATTACTCAGTTAACCATTACAAATGTGGATACAGATTCAAAAATACAAGTTGCTCTCCTATACCTTATAAATGGTGGAGCAGGGATCTGATTCCAGGTGTGACTCCAGAACTAATGTCATCTCTTCCCTCTTCCTAATTCCCCTTACAGAATAATCATCGATGTAATTAATTCTACAGCTCCTAATAGCTTAGTAATATTTATGTTTAACAAGTTTAGCATATTGAAGTATAAAAAAACATTCCAAAATAGAAGCTCCCAGGAATGAGCCTATTTATGTCCTTGGATATTAACTATTTTTTAAAAGTGAGAAACTGCAAGAGAATGCAAGGCACATGTTATATTTGTTTTTGCATCTGTACACAAATATTATATCATCACTTACTAGGTCTCAGTAACAAAAATGCTTTGGATTCAAGGTATTGGAGCGTGTGTATGCCCCGTGATTCTGAAGTGCATGGTTTCAGATATATGATGTGAGAAGGCAGGACAACTTTGCACTTTAAGAATTCTTGGATCCCCTGATTAGACCTCTCCCTTATGAGAGATCCGTTTCCCGACCATGACTTCTACTCTCTCCTGTAAATCAACCACTTCCCCTTGTGCCCTCGCTTGGCACCGTTCAGACCTCTATATATAGTTGTGTCCCAGTACAAGCGGGTAAGCTTCCTAAAGGCAAGACTGTGTCTCATCTCTGTGCCCCAGCACCTAACGTGGCATCATAGCAGAAATGCAATCATGACCACTCAAAGAACGCATAAGCCAACAAAGAGTCCTCATAACTTTTCAAAAGGGATTTATTGATGATCATCAGTGCATTTCGGATCCAGCATTGATCTCTGGATGAGCACTCACCCTTTTCTTTAAATATTTCATTCTGCCAGCCTGGTCAGCCTCTCCTTGGAATTCTCTCTTGCTCTTTCCCCCACGGTATACTCCTAGTTCTTTCACCACTCTAACCTCCCTGTCTATTCTGCCTCTAATCCCACCTCGTCCTCCCCTTGCTCCCTAAGGTAGATGTTCTCCAAGACCCAGTGTTGGTGCTTCCTAGGTCAAGTCCAGTGATCCATTCTGAAAGGGGAAGCAGAAATGAAACTGTTAGTCGCTCAGATGTGTCCGACTCTTTGCGGCCCTATTGACTGTAGCCCACCAGGCTCCTCTCTCCGTGGAATTCTCCAGGCAAGGATACTGGTATGGGTTGCCGTGCCCTCCTTCAGGGGATCTTCCCCACCCAGGGATCGAACCCAGGTCTCCTGCATTGCAGGCAGATTATCATCTGAGCTACCAGGGAAGCCCTCTGAAGGGGGACCTGCCCTCAAATATTCAGTTCCTACCCCTGTGCTGATCAGTCCCAATTCTGGGTGTGTGCCCTTTCCTTGCCAACGTCGAGGCTCCAGATTCCTACTGAACACCTCATGTGAATGGTTCATTGTCTGCTGCAGTTCAGGATGTCTAAATCCACACGCTTCATCCTGTCCCCACCCTGAGCCATCACCCACTCCATCCCCATGCCTTGTTCCCCAGGTGCAAAATCTTAGTTTGATCCTCACCATCATGCTCACTTAGTGGGTTTTTTTTTTCCCCTCCTTGTCATGATAGTGGGAAGTATGCATCTTTCCTAAGTAATCAAGACGATGGAATCTTTACTCAGAAAAGTGGTCATACCCTGAGACTACTGGCAAACAATCTCAGGATTGCAAAGGTTTCATGGTTACCTCTATAAACTATCTAAGGACTGTGAGTTAAGGAAGTCTCTTATTCACAGAGAAGTCTGACACATTAAAGTGGGCACAAGAAGACCAGGGGACCATTAAAGATACTTTCTGATTGTTTCCCAAATTTTCCTAGAGCCAAGATAAGCGCCAAATTCTTCCTAATGCTCAAGATATTCTCTGCTCAGGGTGGATATTCTTTTAGTTTTCCAGAACAAGAGAAGGACCATTACTTAGCAGACGGAATCAGCTTTGGTGCCTTCAGTGAGCAAGGGAATGAGATTCTGAAGCTCTGCATCATCTGCCTAAATGTCTTACTTAGGGGCAGCATACTTGCGGCATTTATTTTATGAGTGATGCCACTTTCCTGGGACACGATTGCTACCTAACACAGTTTACAGTGATGAGTCAGACAAGAGCACCTCCATGTTAGTTTCCTAGGGCTGTGATTACGAAATACCACCAACTGGGTGGCTTAAAACCACAGAAATGCATCATCTCCTAGTTCTAGGGGCTGGAAGTTTGATCAAAGTGTCTGGAGATCATGTTCTTTCTGAAATTCCTACAAGAGCAGCTTTCCTTCCCTCTTCTGGTTTCTCATAATGCATGCCCTATGACTGCGTAATTCTGATCTCTGCCCTCCTCTGCAGATGTCTGTCTTCCTGTGTGTCTCTCTTTGCATCATCTTCCCTCTGAGTCTGTGTCCAAATTTCCCCTTCTTACAAGGACATGAGTTATATTAAGGTAGGGCCACTCCCGTCCTGCAGTATGACCTCATCTTATCTAATTACTTCTGCAGTGACTCTGTTTTCAAATCAAGTCACAGTCAGAGGGACAGGGATTTAAGATTTCAGTATATCTTTTGGCGAGGGGTGGAGGGGGACAACGTGAGGCAGTACATAACAGTGAAATCTAAACATCAGAAATCAAGGACTGTGGTCTAATTCAAGGAGTCCAAACTGGGTTTCAGAATCCATCTCCACACACTTCCCTGGATGGCCACTAGCCTTCATCGGAGCTAGCAAAAGAGAGGAGGCTTAAAAAAACTCCAGTTTTTGATATTGAGTAAGAGAAGGCCTGATGATAAACAGTCATTCTGTGATTATAATGGTCTGTGTTTAAGCACGAAAGAATAGATAAAAATAATTCACAGAGAAAAATGGTGAAACTTACTTCTCCAAAAATAAAACTAATGAAATAAAATACCAATTGTAACCTTAATTATATTGTTTAATAATTACATTTGTTTATTTACTCACTTTGCCTTGGGCAGTGATGGTAACTTCTGTTAGACCGTGTGGCAGTTCTTGGGAAACCATTTCTCTACATTTATCATAATAAATAATTTGTTTCGTATTCTGTTTTTCTGAAGATGGAAACAGCATTTTGTCAGTACCCTTCTTCCATTCAAACTCCTGTTTTTATTTTAGGGTGTTTAAATAACAGTGACAAACTCGGAAGCAAAGAGCTTGGGTAAAAGCCCTGGCCTGAGGCTCTGCCGTGGTTCTGAATTACGACATTGCTGCATGTAAGCTTACCTCATTTTACCTCCCTGGGTTTCAGGTGATGCGTCAGTAAACATTCACTAATTCATTCATTCCCTCTAACTAAACAAAAGTTACAAACTCAAGATCTGTAGGAATCAGCAAGTAATATGAATGAGTGACTCAGCACTCACTGCTGGGGAGACCTAGGGCTCACTGGAGACAGCAGGAAGTTAGCCAAAGAGCACATAACCCCTCTAAAGATGCCAGCAGCCACCCAGCCACAGACAGCTGTTGCCTGCCTTTTGAGCATCTTGGGGGTTTAAAAAACAAACAAACAAAAAAGAACCAGGGATACAAGTTTGGATGTGAAGTTTCTCAATTTCTAAATCTTGGCAGCCAATTAAAATATCTTTAAATCCCGAAGTTCAGATAGAACACGTCTACCAGAGGGATTCAGCCTAAAGTCTGCTACATTCAGCCTCTGAAATAAACAAAAAAGCATTGATCCTGTGACAGACGCCGCTAAACACCGGGACTAGAACAGCATATACAGATTCTTCCATCATTAGAGCTAATTGAGGGCAGAGTGAATTTATGAACTGCTCTTCGTCATCCTTGAAAGACTGTTTTCACACCGCTTTGGTGATTCACTCTCTGGTTTTCCCCTTACCTCACTGGCCACACCTCCTCTGTCTCTCTTCCTGAATCACCCTCCTCCTCTGGACCTCTAAGTGCTGGCATCTCTCCAGGCTTTGTCCTCAAGCGTCTTTTCGACATTTGCTCACATCCATGGTGGGCACCTTAATCTTCTGATGACTTACTGAATACATTCTTACCTCCGGGACTTTGGGCTTTCTGCCCATCTACCCCTAAACTGGACTTCCCTCAATGACCTCATCCTACCCAAAGACTGTAAACATTTCCTATATGCTGAAAATTTTAAATTTCTATGTCTAGCCTTGATTTCTTCTCTGTCTAGGCTCACACACCCAATTGCCAACCTGCCATCTTTACCTGGGTATTCAAGTGACTTCTCAAGTTTAATATATCCACTAATAAGAACTCATTGGAAAAGACTCTGATGCTGGGAGGGATTGGGGGCAGGAGGAGAAGGGGACAACAGGATGAGATGGCTGGATGGCATCACGGACTCGATGGATGTGAGTTTGAGTGAACTCCGGGAGTTGGTGATGGACAGGGAGGCCTGGCGTGTTGCAGTACACGGGGTCGCAAAGAGTCGGACACGACTGAGCGACTGAACTGATTAAGCACTTGAGGCCCCCCCTTCAATCTGCTGTCCCCATGGTACCTGTTCTGAGTAGATGGTACCTTTTATTCAGTTGATCAAATTAAACATCTTAAAACCGGCTGGAATCTTCTGTTACCATTACCACCATGTCCAGTCTTTCTCTCTGTTCTATCAGCAAGTCCTATTCTCTCTGCCTTAAGAAGACGTCCTAGATCTGAGCATTTTTCAGCACTTCTGTGATGACTGCCTTGGCCCAACCTACCATCGTGTTTCAAATGGATTGTTACAATAGTCAACCGTAGCCTTCACTTTTGCCATTCCTTACTCTCGTGACTCAACAGTCATGTCACTCTCTAGCTTAAAACTTTTCAGTAGCTGTTCATTTCACTGATGAAAACCAAAGGGCTTTCCCTAAAGCCCCATGTGGTCTGGCCCCCAGCTGCATGCCTGGCCCCACTTTCCCCTCTTTGCACTGGCTGTTCCCTCTACCTGGAATGCTCTCCCCCCAGGTAACTACAAGCCTCAGTTCTTCACTTTGGTCTGGACTTTGCTTAAATAGCACACATCCCTCCACAAGAGCAACCTCAGAACTTGTCCTTAAGGGATGTTATCTGCCTATGTATCTCTTTCTTAACCATCTCCACTGCTGGAAGGTAATGCTGTAAGGCTGGGTCTTCATTGCTCTATCACTATACCTGGCAGCTTCTGGGTGCTCATTCATATTTACAAAAGAATTACGTGTATCTTTGGGCTTCCTTGATGGCTCAGTGATAAAGAACCCACCTGCCAGTGCAGGAGGTGTAGGTTTGATCCCTGGGTCGGAAAGATCCCCTGGAGAAGGAAATGGCAACCCATTCCAGTATTCTTGCCTGGGAAATCCCATGGACAGAGGAGCCTGGTGGGCTATAGTGCCTGGGGTCACAAAAGAGTCGAACATGATTTAGTAACTAAACAACAAATATATCCTTAAATCTTTAAAATACCACTTAAAAGTACTTTAAAACACTTTTTTCCCCCACTGTTTTCCCCACAAAATTCTGATAACTCTTTTGGCTACCTATTGCTCATTTTTCCCCATTAATCTACAAACAGAAAACCCTTCTTGGTTTAAGGTTTTGTACAAACAAGTTCTTTGATTTACAACCCAAAAGGTGTTTTTGGACCCTGTGCATGATTTTGACTGCCTTGATAGGCGGGTCACATGGAGACGTGCCCACAAGTGTCTGGTAAGAGCTATTTAAATTCCCGCAGTGGCCTGTTTGGCCCCTGTGAGCAGCTAACGCATCATTTCCCCAAAGCCCGACTGTAGAATGATGCTGGTCCTGGACCACATTTTCCCTAGTCTGCTATAAAATCAGGACATTGAAATACATTTGTGTATTGTTTTATTTTGTTTTTATTGTGATGAGAACACAACAGGAGATCTACCTTCTTAATACATTTTTGGGGGGACTGTGCCATGTGACTTGTGGGATTTTACGTCCCTGACTAGGGACTGAACTTTCAACCCCTGCATTAGAAGCATGTTGTCTTAACCACTGGTCCGCCAGGGAAGTCCATTACCACATTTTAAAATGCACAATTCAGTATTGCTGTCTACAGGTACAATGTTGTAATGCAGATCTCTAGAATTTATTCATCTAACATACTGAAACTGTATAAATACATTTTTTTCATGAAGGTAAATTCTTTAAATTTAAAGGTTGCTTTTTATTCTGATTTTTTTTTTCTGATTATCATAGTATCCTTTTCTTTTCTAAAACGATTGTCAATAGATGCGTTTTGTTGTCCTTTTTTCCTTAATGGCCTTACTCAGCAAAAAAAAAAAAAAAAAAACTGGGCAGCTGTATGTCAGTTTCCCTCTCTTCTTATGACATGTTACTGCCCAACAAAATTCATAAAAATCTATATTATTTGGTCTGAAATTCCCACCATCAGACTCACTCCTTTGAGTCACACACAGGAAAGGCTTTGTCATTAGAAAGTTTCCCGTTGAGTCCACGTTCCCTGAGAGGACCCTGGAACTTCCTGGAACTTTTCTGTTAGCAAATGAAGCCAGCTTGATCTATCAAATAAGCTCATTTTCATTCTGGGGGAGGAAAGGAGCCTGACCCAGAGACTTTGAGACCTAGGACATATTTGCTTTATTGCACAAGAGCAAGTCCCCAGGAAGCCAAAAACAGCTGGCGTTCAATATCAAGATCTAATCCACAGTGGGGGGCTCACCCCAGGGGGCTGGGGAGACCAGGGTTACTCTGGGGGAGCTTCAGCAATAATGAACTTCACCTGTTTTACAATTTCCCCATGAACTTATCTGCTAATACTAAATGGCGTATTCTTTCCACTTGGTTTGGTTCAATTTCCTCTGGCTCAAAGATTACAGTCTAGCATGTATTACTCTTTCACGGCACTGCTATGACCAAGGAGGATAAAATTGATAGAGGACAGATTCTCCCTGAGCACCCGCCCTTGGGATTCAGGGAGTGAGTGGATGCTGACATGTTTATTTGTGATCAACCTTGCCCAGCCATCCTTCCTGACCGACCAGCATCCTGGGGATTTGACTGATGAGACCATCTTCTTGAGACTGAGGTCATATACCCATAATGAATATTAAGCCCTGTAAGAAGATGAGATGCTGCCAGGAGAAAGAGGAAGAGAAAATGACTCAGGGCTTTAACCTGGTTAAAGCAAAACAAAACGACTGGAGTCAGTCCACTTCAGGCGTGTTTATGTATTTCATTTAGATTGCTGTTATCGTACTGGAGCATTTCGTATTCTTTTGAAAGTCAGTGCTTATCATTTTTGATTGAACGTGATATGGACACTAAGGTCCATCAGTAATCAGTCTTAATATGAAAACTTATTTGCTGAAAAGCAGGAAACAGTTGATATAGGCTTCTTAAAAATGCCCATCTGGTCCACATCTCAAATCTCATTTGGAAGAATTTTCAAGCGCTCTCAGCCCTTAGTAAAATCATTAATAATGACACTGAAGATATCATTTCCACACCTGCTATGAAACTGAGCACTGACCCAGATGCTCAGGATCTAAAATTAATCAGCAGCGGCTTCATTTGAGTAATTTAATTCACATTGCTTCCCTTCCATTCCCGTTGGGCGCTGGGTTGTTAATGGAAACAGTGATACTGGAAAATTTTGGATAGCCGAATTCTTAATGAAGGATTCTAGTAGATCCAAACATTCTGAGTGGTGTATAGAGGTGAGGCGAAGGAAGTTTCACAGTCCTAAAGAACTTCAATATCTTTATTCATTTATTTCTTCTACAAATAGTCACTGAGCCACTCCTAAGTGCCAGACACTATGTTTGGTACCAAAAAAAGACACAGGAACCTTATTCCAGTGGAACTTATAGTCAAGTGGAGGAAGCAATAGCCAGTGGAAAGTCAACAAACTCGTCACATCTACACAGTTTATCAGGACTGTTATTCATTCATGAAAAGCTGAATGCCCAGAGAATGCAGGCATTGAGCCAGGCATTGGCATACAACACTGTATAAAAGCAGTCTTGACCCCATGGGGTTTTTAGTCTAATGTGAATGACCAGAACGGGGTAGAAACACCTCCCCTCCCCCCCAAAAAATATTAGCTATTTTCAAGTTGGGTGAAGTGCTAAAAAGGAAATACAAGGAATGAAGATAAAAAGCAATGTGTCTGAAAGAAAGTGAAGTTGCTCAGTCCTGTCCTATTCTTTGCGACCCCATGGACTGTAGCCTCCCAGGTTCCTCAGTCCATGGGATTTTCCGAGCAAGAACACTGGAGTGGGTTGCCATTTCTTTCTCCAGGAGATCTTCCTGACCCAGGGATTGAACCCAGGTCTCCCACATTGTAGGCAGATGCTTAACCATCTGAGCCACCAGGGAAGTCCTGTGTCTGAAGAATTTAAACAGAAAAGATGGGCTGGGATATTTTCCCCAGGAGGGGCTTTCTGAGCAGAGACCTGAAAGGTGAGAAGGAGGCAGCCGTGAGAAGAGCTTCCCCAGCACAGAGAAAAAAGAGCAGTTCTAAAGCCTGGAGAGAAAAGCACTTGGCTGGCTTCTGGAAACCAGAGGCGAGGGTGCCTGAGACAAGGAATAGGAGAGCCACTGTGTAGGGCTGGATTTGATGCTCAGTGCTAAGACTTGAGCAAGAGGATGTCTTGCCTCGCGGGAAGGCCTGCTGCCTGGAGAAGGAGTTGCTGGCAGGGGCTGGGCCAGGAACTCAGAGAAGGCAGTTATGCATCTTCACACTGTCCAGAGATTGCTGCCAATGCCGCCCGGGGTGGGTGGGAGTGTACAGATTGAAAGTGTGTTTTGGAGGTAGGTATTACTGGGAAAGTTGCATCTGGACAGTTTATTCTTTAACAATTGTTTATTTATTTGGGGCTGTGCCGGGTCTTCCCTGCTGCACGGGCTTCTCATAGCAGTGGCTTCTCTTGTTGCAGGCCACATGTTCAGTACAAGTGGCACACGAGCTCAGTTGCTCCAAGGCATGTGGGATCTTCCCGGACCAGGGATCGAACCTGTGTCTCCCGCACTGGGAGGTGGATTCTTTATCACTGAGCCACCAAGGAGAATACTGGAGTGGGTTGCCATTTCCTTCTCCCAGGCATCTTCCTGACCCAGGAATCAAACCCAGGTCTCCTGCATTGCAGGCAGATTCCTTACACACTGAGCCACAAGGAAAGCCCAGGGAAGCCCCAGGACAGCTTATTGAAAGGGTCAATTAATGTGCATCCATGCTTAATTTGTTCCTGCCTTTATGGTTCCTGGGCCTGATGGTTTAGAGTGGGGTGTTAGCCTTTTCTCTTGAAAATACATTTCTCCTGGTCTGTTCGCCCTGTTGGCCGTTTCATTCTTAATGTTTTCTCTCTGTGTGGTCACTCAGGAGCTGGGTGGGATCCAGAGCTCCAGGAAGAAGTTGGTTTCTTATCCGAGCAAATGTACTGCTTTGCAGAATCAGACTGCTTATATCAAAAACCCTTCTAAGTGTGTCTTATATAATTGAAGTTCCTGTTACTTTTGGTTTTCTTAGGGTCAAGTCTTGAGATTGACTTCAATCTCATGAACTTTTCCTTAGCTGTTTTACACAGATAGTTCTATTGGATCTTTTTATTTTTTTCAGGATTAGTTTTTATTTCCAATTTCAATCCTAAATTTAAAAACCTAGATTTTTTCTTTCCGTTCATTTCAGTCCCTCAGTCATGTTTCTTTGCGACCCCATGGACTGTAGCACACCAGACCTCCCTGTCCATCACCAACTCCTGGAGCTTACTTAAACTCATGTCCATAGAGTCTGTGATGCCATCCAACCATCTCATCCTCTGTCATCCCCTTCTCCTCCTGCCTTCAATCTCTCCCAGCATCAGGGTCTTTTCCAGTGAGTTAGTTCTTCACATCAGGTGGCCAAAGTATTGGAGCTTCAGCTTCAGCATCAGTCCTTCCAATGAATATTCAGGACTGTGGGGTTTAAGCCCAGTTCTTTAACTACATTGCAGAAAGTGTTCCCAAGATCCAAATTTCCTTTTTCAGAGTGCCTTATGTCTCTCAAATTTCTGAAATCTCTAATTGAAGTAAAAGTAAGTTTTAGATAAGTGGTTTATTTTCTTCTTTATTTATTTATAGGTTTTCTTCTCATTAATTAATTTATATTTTTCTCAGATAATTGTTAATTTTACTCATTTTAAACTTAATCATTAATTCACATTACTGTTATAAATCTTAATGTTTTATTATTAAATAATTTAAATAAGTTTATTTATAAATGTTATATTTTTTCCTTCTAGTTTTTTCTTTAATTAAATTTGCCAGATTTTCCAGAAATGTATCTGTATCATGTTCTTGGTTTAAGCTATCAATTCTACAAAAGATATGCTTTATTTTTTTCTTTCTGCTTCATTGTTCTCCTTCTCACTACATGCATGCCAACTCAGTTCAGTTGTGTCTGACTCTTTGTGACCATGTGGACTGTAGCCCGCCAGGCTCCTCTGTCCATGGGATTCTCCAGGCAAGAACACTGGAGTGGGTTGCCTTGCCCTTCTCCAGGGAATCGTCCCAACCCAGGGATCAAACCCGCAGCTCTTAAGTCTCCTGCATTGGCAGGCAGGTTCTTTACCACTGGTACCACCTGGGAAGCTTTTTTTTCCTGAATTCCCATGTTGAATGTTTTGTTCTCGTCTCAGTTCTTTTCTTTAAAAAGCATTTAGAGCTGTGTATCTACTACATAAAATAGCTTTGGCTGAGTCTTATAGGTTTTTGGTCAATAATGTTCTCACATTTGTTATTTTCTAGTTTGCTTATTAACTCAGGTGTTTTTTATGTGACTATTTCTAAAATGTCCGTAGTTTGGGGTTTTTTTCCCTTTAAAGTCCCAATATGAATTTCTTATAATATTTTATTATTAAGATAATGGAGTTGTGCAAGTTTTACTTTAAAAATGTGCTGAAATATCTTATCATCCAGATCATGATCAGGGTTTTATAAGTTGCATTTCCTGTTCTTAAGTGCAACGTTATATCAAGGCATAGATATTTCTAGAAACATTAAATAATTCTTTATGTCCTTAATTGCTAATTTTTGTCTCTGGGACCTACCAGAGAGTTATGCAGTTTTGAAATTTTAATATGACTCATGCGATTTCTTATATTTCCAGAAACTTTTGCCTTTCATGGACTGACGCTGTGTTATTTTGTGCCTGGTGTTTCATGACTCATGGCTTTTTATGTGTCTACTTGTATCAATATGCAGTTGACCATCCATCAAATTTATTTTATGTTCAAATCTTGCTTTTTTCTTTTATACTTTCCAAGTATAACTTGTCACTCTTATTTTTATTATATCTCACTCATGTGAGCATCATTTCTTCAATTTGATTTTTAATTTGAATAAATTTTGGAATCTTACATGTCTTTAATATTAAAAAAGCAGCCTAGGAACTTCCTTGGTGGTCCAGTTCTGCAGTTCCATTACAGGGGACATGGGTTCAATCCCAGGTCAGGGAACTAAGCCACATGCTGTAGTGTATGGCCAAAAAATGTATTTAAAAGTAATTTTAAAATAAAATTTTGAACGCCTGTGTAGCTATCTAAGGAACCCCTTCATCCTTATCCTGAAATCCTTATCAGGACCTATAGTGTCCTCACTTTGGACTTTGTCAGATCATAGAGTTGTACCAGAAGAGATAGAACTAATTTATGTCTGGTGTTTCAGATGGGCTGGAAACACAGGAAATAATATACCTCCTGGCCATATTTCTATAACGTCATCTTGTGGACTACCATCTAACATCTGTAAGGATCAGGTGTGATGAAGGTGGAGAAATCCAGCATGGTCTGTGAACTCTATTACTTACACCTGGTAGCCGGCCATAGCACAGTGTGAAGGAAGCTCTTTTCAAAAGAAAAAGACCTCCCTAATCTTAAACCTTCCCACCTAGACTCATACAATGTCTATCTCCTTTTTGTCTCTAACTGCTTCAGCTACCTCCAAAACCCCTCATCAATCAGTCCATGACCCTGTTTAATATTGTGCCATATTCCTTGGGTGTTCTTGCCCTGAGAGATTTTATAAAATACCGGAGACAAAAAGGCGTGTAGAAATAACAATTAAATGTCCAACTATTTGGTACTGATTATTAGAGGAAGAGGCTTCTTTGAAAAAGAGAGAGAGTCATTGGCAGTAATAGGCTT
Organism: Budorcas taxicolor; assembly: GCF_023091745.1. NCBI lineage: Eukaryota > Metazoa > Chordata > Mammalia > Artiodactyla > Bovidae > Budorcas > Budorcas taxicolor. Next base: position 74,675,966 of record NC_068921.1, read on the forward strand.
CCCTGGTGGCTCAGATGGAAAAGAATTGACCTATGTTTGATCCTTGGGTCAGGAAGATCCCCTGGAGAGGAGAACGGCTACCCACTCCAATATTCTGAAGATTTCCATGGACAGAGGAGCGTGGGCATGTTACATTCCATGGGGTCGCAAAGAGTCGGACCCAACTGAGCGACTAACACTTTCATTTCAGGTGGCCAGAATGTGTCAACAGCCAATCCTAGTTAGGCCCTGTTTAAGACATGATGGTCCCATTGAGAGGGGAGAGCAGCCAGGATGTGAAATAAGGAAGAGCTCTTTATAGGCTAGGTAGAATTAGCTCAAAGGGATGACTGATCCTCATGTGTGTACCCCACACCATGGATCCCAACTGCTTTTCCCTTGGGAACTTTCAGAGGCACCTGTTCAGTAGGTCTGGGTATGGATCCCAAAAATCTATTTTTGGAAGCTCTCCAGTGATTCATATGCATGGCCGAATTTAGAAAATATTACTTTAAATGAGCCCATCCCACATTCTGTAACTGTTTGTTCCTCTGCTGCATAAATCTGTTAAGCATCCCTGAAGGTCTTAAAGTTCCCATTAGTCTTGCAAGTTTCCGATAAGGTATAAATGCCATGATTTCTCACCGGTAGCATTTTCCAAGTTAGGATTAAAAACAAAAAATCAGGCACTTTTTCATACCCTTGTTGAGTACTCTTACTCCTGTGCCAATTTTAATTGCTGTGTTCAGCAACACAATGGCCTGTAAATCATTAGTCATAACTGTAAACTATGAAACAACAGCAGCCAATCCTAGTTAGTCCCAATTTAACACATTATGGTGTCATTGAGAGGCGAGAGCAGCCAGGATGTGAAATAATGGGGATGGATAAGGGAATGAGTTGGATCCATTAACTCTGCAGAAGAAAGATTCAAAGACATGCTGCTGCTGCTAAGTCACTTCAGTCGTGTCCGACTCTGTGCGACCCCATAGACGGCAGCCCACCAGGCTCCGCCGTCCCTGGGATTCTCCAGGCAAGAACATTAGAGTGGGTTGCCATTTCCTTCTCCAATGCATGAAAGTGAAAAGTGAAAGGGAAGTCGCTCAGTCATGTCAGCCTTCTCCAAATAGCAGAGTTAACATGTTGAAGAGGAAGTATACTTGCTCTATGTAAGGAGTGGAACCAATCTGTGAGGTCTGTAGAAAAAAAGTCTCCATTCAATATGAGGAAAAAATTAATAAACACGCCTGGTAGGATAAAGTTCCCAGCTCCAGAACCTCTCAGATAATGCAAGCCTGGGATTTGCATTGTTGTTTGTATTTAATCACTCTGCCGTGTCTGACTCTTTGCAACCACAAGGACTGTAACCCACCAGGTTCCTCTGTCCGTGGGATTTCCCAGACAAGAATACTGGAGTGGGTTGCCATTTCCTTTGGCAGGGGATCTTCCCAACCCAGGGATCGAAGTCACGTCTCCTGCATTGGCAGGTGGATACTTTACCAGTGAGCCACCAGGGAAACACACGGGTTTTGTGTTGTATCCTTTAAAAAGTTTTTTCTATGCCAGAGATACTCTGAGAGAGTCCCATGCTGAACTAATTATTAAAATGGCCAAGCTCAGCAAGAGAAATTTTCCCCAGTGTCAGTGTTAGATTATTTGGTTGCCTAACAACCAGTAAATATCTGTGATGTAGTGGAAAATCAATAGTTTGTGTCTCTGAACTGATTGTATAGTTCCTAACACCACACTTGGTTCATCCCATTGATGGTAAGTATTTCCATTACAGTTTGTTGTGTATCAAAATGGTATAGAATTGCAACCTGCTCTGTTCTGATTTTTATCAAACATGAGCCAACTCCCCAACTTAACTATAATGTACACAATAGAAATAGATGTTGCATTCAGATAGGAGTTGACAGGATACAGTGGTGAGAACAGAATAATTTAGGGATCTGTAAAACTGTTACATAAAGTCAAAGCTAGTAGTGTCTCTAGTGTGATGGTAGAAGTTTAATCATGAACTCTTCATCGTTGGAATTCTGTGGATTTTTCATAAGTGACTAATGCCACCATTTAAGGTATAGAACAAATTTTAAATATTGATAGATAACATGATTTAATTATTTAATCATAGCTTTCCATCCATCCAGTCTCCTAGGAAACCAACAAAATATATCTGGATAGTTTAAAAGTTTGATCTCGTTTATAAAGGGCTGCTTTACATTATAAGAACCCAAGAACTGTTATTTGTCAAACTTGTGTATTAAACATCTGCCAAGATATCTTATTAGGTTTCTGAGCAATAATGACTTGGTACAAAATAAACCATGGAAGCCTGTCAGATTCTATCCATACTAAATAACTGAGACGCTCATTTTCCCTCCTTTGTTTGATCTCTCAAGCCCAAATCATAATTTTTAAAAGTGATTGATATGGATTAATTTCACTTTCTCTCTGAAAGATTCAGAATTGCTTTAGGTAACTTTTTATTAGCCAGTCCAGGACATTTTTACAGCAATATAATTAATAGCATTTTTAATGAAAATGATGGCATATTAATTGGCAATTTTTGGATGACTGTGCTTTCTAATTACTTATTAACCTTTAAATCAGATATACACAAGGGAGAAGAGCAAGATTCATGTCTTTGAGTATCTGAAAGGTTTTTTTCAAGGTGCTTTTTATAAAAAGAATCCAAAAGAACTGTTTTTTCCCCCAGAGGAAACTCAAAATTATATCAGGAGCTAAGTGTGGTATGACGCTTAAAAACACATTAATATGCTAGAGAAGTTTTCAGTGTATCTATTCTTGACACTTCAGTGAATCATCATTAATAGAAGCGTGGTTTAATAAGATAGTAAAAATGATGCCATCAGTTTTCCTTTATCATTTAAATTTGGAGTTAGTTGCAAAAGGCGCTGAAAAGTGGAAAAATACTATTATTAGTTGAGATGGTCTATTTGAATATTTCCATATATATATATATATATATATACTGAAAAATGAGGAAGACCAGACCTACAGGAGATTTCCCCAGGTCTTTTGCTCCAAACATCAAGTCTGACTTCGTGAAGTCAAAATGGCCTTTTAGATAAGACCTGGTCTGAACTTATCTCATTGTCATTTAAACAGTAGGTCTATTGAAATAAACATAAACTAGATGAAGAGACAAGTCAGTGGACCTTGGAAGGCAAGAGTCCCATTTCAGCTAATAAGATGGGAGAGATCATTTTTTCTGTAGACCTGCTTTCTTTGAGCTTCTGTGTGGCCGTCCTGTCTCTAGCACCGTTCAATGAGTGCTACTATTTGAAGGTCAAAGTTGCTTTTCACTTCTTTTGGAGATTTGTTTTATACCTGTGCCTTCTTGTTGACTTTTGCCCTGTTGAATTTTCTACACTCTCTCTCTGTCTCTGCCTTAATGCATTCATCAGATATATTTCTGAAAGTCTGCTCTTTGGCATAGAGGATCCAGAGGCAAAGATGCTCATAATAAGTTCTAGGGCATGTGCTCTGGAAGCATACTGTGGGCTAGCCAACTCAGACCGGAGGTTGGGAGAGATCAGACTTCACCAGGAGAATGGAGCTGGTGGTGGTGAGTGAGAAGGCAGAACACACCAGCTCTGAATCTTCCTTCTCTAACTCAATGAAACCACCTGTTTCCTCACTCTCCCTCCACCCCCATCTGCCTGGTTTCATATGTCTTCATCTTCCATGTCTCCCTATTGGATCATTGTCTGCTTAAAGAGTAGACCCTATGAGAACCATCCATCAAGCTATAATGCAACAATAGAGAGTAAAACCACTACCTGAAGGCCCTGCTGCACCTGGAGAAGGCTGCAGGCTGAGAATTCTCCTTCAATGCCTTGCCTGCCAATTACAAAAGGTCTGGTGCACATGAAGTTACAACTGGCTGGGCTTGCCATTCCAAAGAAGAGATAACTGCCAAAAAAAACAAGATGTAAAGACAAAATACTAGACTAAAGAGAGAGCAGCAATAAATACATACAGGCACTCAAAGTAAATAAATGGATAGAAAAATAAACCGAATGTCTCTTGAAAGGGAAAAAGCAGACACATGAAAGAAAATAGTAACAATCATAGCTATCATTTGCTGAGCATACACTATACATCGTTGACTGTACCAGCCATGTTCGATATATTATATGCAACTCTTAAATTTACTATATGTAAATCTAGAAGGCAGATTTTTAAAATTAATTTATTTATTTTAATCGGAGGCTAATTATAATATTGTAGTGGTTTTTGCCATACATTGATGTGAATCAGCCATGGGTGTACATGTGTCCCCCATCGTGAACCCCCCTCCCACCTCCCTCCCCATCCCATCCCTCAGGGTCAGCCCTGAGCACCCTGTCACCTGCATCAAACCTGGACTGGTGATCTATTTAACATACGGTAATATGCACGTTTCAGTGCTATTCTCTCAAATCATCCCACCCTCGCTAGAAGGCAGATTCTTAAAGCAAGTGCTAGAACAGTCTTTGGCCAGAGTATGAGCTTCAGTTCAGTTCAGTCGCTCAGTCGTGTCCGACTGTTTGCGACCCCATGAATCACAGCATGCCAGGCCTCCCTGTCCATCACCAACTCCCGGAGTTCACTCAGACTCACGTCCATTGAGTCAGTGATGCCATCCTGCCATCTCATCCTCTGTCGTCCCCTTCTCCTCTTGCCCCCGATCCCTCCCAGCATCAAAGTCTTTTCCAATGAGTCAACTCTTCGCATGAGGTGGCCAAAGTACTGGAGTTTCAGCTTTAGCATCATTCCTTCCAAAGAAACCCCAGGGCTGATCTTCCGAATGGACAGGTTGGATCTCCAACACCACAGTTCAAAAGCATCAATTCTTCGGCGCTCAGCCTTCCTCACAGTCCAACTCTCACATCCATACATGACCACTGGAAAAACCATAGCCTTGACTAGATGGACTTTAGTCAGCAAATAATGTCTCTGCTTTTGAATATGCTATCTAGGTTGATCATAGGTTTCCTTCCAAAGAGTAAGCGTCTTTTAATTTCATGGCTGCAGTCACCATCTGCAGTGATTTTGGAGCCCCCCAAAATAAAGTCTGACACTGTTTCCACTGTTTCCCCATCTATTTGCCATGAGGTGATGGGACCGGATGCCATGATCTTCGTTTTCTGAATGTTGAGCTTTAAGCCAACTTTTTCACTCTCTTTCACTTTCATCAAGAGGCTTTTTAGTTTAAAAACCATTAAATAAATGAATAGATCAGTATTTCTCTTTGCTTGGTGTCTGTCTCTCTTCCCTCCCCCACCTCCAGAATGTAAGTTCCTTGAGAGCAGGAACCTCCTTTTGCCTTCTTCTTTACCCTAAGTTCCTAGAATGGAGGCTGGCATTTGGTAGTTACTCAATAAATATGCCTCTTCTAAAGCACGAGGAAACTCAGATTTAGCAAGATTCTGTACTTAATGCAAAATCACACACAAAACTGGGACAATTTGGGACTTATTCTCAAGTCAACCCGTGCTTTTCGTCCCTCCATGTCACACCAATCTGGCCTTTCCTTCTGCACAGTTCATTCTCTAATTCTCTCAGGTCTGCTTATATTCCAGAGGTAGTTTTCTGCTACAGTTCACCAGTAAGGTCTTGTTGAAAGGACTTAGCACAATAGCATATATGGGTGCATATTTAGCACCTCTCTGTTATGGGCTTCCGGGTGGTTCAGTCAGTAAAGAATCCGCCTGCAATGCGGGAGACCTGGGTTCAACCCCTCAGTTGGGAAGATCCCCTGGAGGAGGGCATGGCAACCCACTCCAGTATTCTTGCCTGGAGAAGCCCCAAGGACAGAGGAGCCTGGTGGGCTACAGTCCATGGGCTCACAAGGAGTAGCACACGACTGAGTGATTAAGCACAGCACAGCGCCACACATACCTATCATAGTGGCAAGAATCAATTTCCCTAAAAATAATCTTTGAGGGAAGAGAAATAAAGTTTTATTCCTTCTGCTTGTGCTGAAAAAGCCTAGAGGAGAACAGCTTGCAGTTGGGCTTCCGCTATTGTGATCATGCAGCTTAAGGTCCTCATCAGCACTTATTTACGTTATTAAAATGCAAAGACAGATGTGCTGAAGTCCCTCCTCATAATTACCTACAGTCATTATGGTAACCTAGCATATAGTATAAGAGCAGAGTGAAGTGTGTAACTTGCGGTGAACTTGGCTGGTGTGGGACAGAGGCAGCAGGAAAGCAGTGGGATGCTAAAAATCACGGGATTAGGACTGACAATCGCTGTGATCGTTGGAACAGTTCAAGTGGCTCAGAAGTTCACCAAGTGTGATCATTGATGGGTTTTCTGGATAGCTTATCATACTAGATTCCAGCTACTTTCATCTTTGTTTGTTCTAGACGTCTTTTTATTATTTCCATAATAATCTTTTCTCCCAATTTGTTCCCCATTAGCTGGGCAAAATTGAAGATTGACGGGGGAGCCTGGTGGGCTGCCGTCTATGGGGTCACGCAGAGTCGGACACGACTGAAGTGACTTAGCAGTACTGACAATGTTATAGAGATGTATGCACTCTCATATACTATGGAAGTATACATTTATATGGAATTTCATATGGAAGTATAAATTTCATATGCTATAGAAGTATAAATTAGCTTAGACTTTTAAGAATACAACTTGGAAATATAAATTGTATTCTTAAATGTTCATAGCATTCAACTCAAGAATCCCATTTCTAGATTTATACTAGAGAAAAATTTATAGATCTGAACAGAGAAGCATGTTTAAGAGTATTCATGTTAGTAGTATTAATAATAGTGAAAAGTAAAAACAACCACAAAACTAGCCAATAGGGTAATCCAGGAAGGAAGCTGGTTAAATAGACTATGGATCTCTGATACCATGAAATAATCTGACATTTCAAAAATAAGGTGAAATTACTTTGTCTGTCATCAATATCAAACACATACACATCTGAATTGGAAAAATCTCTGAAACATATTATTTAGTAAGAAAAAAGGCTAACTACAATATTTTAGATGCTATTATCTAGTTGTACTTAAAATACATTCCAAGAGATCTGTTTCTAAAAGTGCATATATAAGGCACCTATTATGAATAATGTTATATATTATATCACATGTTATATGTATAGGTGATATTCATGGATATGTAATATCTATATGCTATATATCTATATACAATATATGTTATAGTGTTTTATAAACATATATATACACACATATATATATATGCTGCAGTTGGGTTGCTTCAGCTAAGCTATAATAAGAGACCAACAATCATGTGGCTTTTAACCACATGGCGTAGACCAATGGACAAGAAACATTTCTCTCTCATATGGGATGTAATGAGTGTTCCACAGTCATCAGAGCTAGGGGTCCTTCCACATCATGGCTCTGCCACTTTCAAGCCTTAGAATCTTAGCATCTGCGTAAGCAAGGATGCATCACTACCACATCCAAGTTCCAGGCAGTCTTAAGGGAAGGAAGAAAATATGAAAGCAGCCTACATTCTGTCTCAAGGATCCCAACTTGGAGGTAACACTCATCACTTCCACTCATCATCTATTGTTGATAACTTGGCTAAACACCTACCTCTTATAGCAAAGGGGGTTGGATGTTCTGCCCAGGCTAGAAGACCACACACACAACCACAGACCATTACAGTGGAAGTAGGAGGAAATAGATTTTGGCCGACAGCTAGCTGTCTCCTCCACCAGGTAGAGAACATGAGCACAGACAAAACAAATAAGAAGTTTCGCTCTCAAGTGAGGATGGGGCAGCGTTTCAAAGGAAATGTCTGCTTTGTTGGCATTCTTCGAATTGTTTAACGTGAGTAAGAGAGATTATGACTGCCTGCAAGCTGGGAACAAGGTTAGTTGGCTAATCTCCTGTCTAAACTTGAGTGGGTGTTGGCTCCATGCAGCACCCTTGACCTCCTGCCTGACCTCTCATGAGTACTAAGTCACTTCAGTCCTGTCTGACTCTGTGTGACCCTGTGGACTATAGCCCACCAGGATCCTCTGTCCATGGGATTTTCCAGGCAAGAATACTGGAGTGGATTGCCATTTTCTTCTCCTGGGGATCTTAACCCAGAGGTGGAACCCAGGTCTCTTGTGTCTCCTGCATTGGCAGGCGGGTTCTTTACCACTAGCGCCACCTGGGCAGCCCTAACCTTTCATAACTCTGGCCAAATTGCCTTTCTTTCCATCTTACGGTAACTTGACCCCACTGTCCCTCCATGCTAATCACCATTGAAATGCTTCCAAAATATGGATAATCAACACCTACTGGATTCAGTTCAGTTCAGTTTCTCAGTCGTGTCTGACTCTTTGCGATCCCGTGAACTGCAGCACACCAGGCCTCCCTGTCCATCACCAACTCCCAGAGTCCACCCAAACCCATGTCCATTGAGTCAGTGATGCCATCCAACTAACTTATCCTCTGTCGCCCCCTTCTCCTCCTGTCCTCAATCTTTCCCAGCATCAGGGTCTTTTCCAATGAGTTAGCTCTTCACCTCAGGTGGCCAAAGTATTGGAGTTTCAGCTTCAGCATCAGTCCTTCCAATGAATACCCAGGACTGATCTCCTTTAGGATGGACTGGTTGGATCTCTTTGCTGTCCAAGGGACTCTCAAGAGTCTTCTCCAACACCACAGTTCAAAAGCATCAATTCTTCTGCGCTCAGCTTTCTTTATAGTTCAACTGTCACATCCATACATGACCAGTGGAAAAACCATAGCCTTGACTAGACAGACCTTTGTTGACAAAGTATCCTACTGGATTATCATTTATTAAAAAGACAGGTCACCACTGACCTTCATCCTTGCACTGGGATTTTTTCCTTTACTCTATAACTCTCACAGATATATTGAGCATTTTTAACAATTCAGTAGAGAGTTTGAGTGGTGAGACAGAATTTTCACTGACACTGGCCCTGCCCTTCAGGAAAGTCCGTCTAACTGACTCAACAAGACATCAGTGTCTGGGCAGATGAGTAATAGTGGCAGTTGATATGCCTGAGTTAGCGTTGCAGCCATTAAAGTAAGAAGGACTTAAGAATGATGACTGGGAAAGGAAGTTTAAATGAAGATTGTTCAATGAGATAAGCCTGGAATCGGGCCCCAGGCACATGTGATGTTTGTCTAGACATTAAAACATTCACATGTATTGGGTGGATAGAGTGAAAGTTTATTGACACCTACCACATGCTGTGTGCAGTACAGACATTTTGCATTCATTATTGCATTTATCCTACCTTAATGATGTATCCATGGGATTCTCCAGGCAAGGATATTGGAGTGGGTTGCCACGCCTTTCTGCAAAGAGAGCTTATATTAATGATTCAGGATCCTGGAGCTAGTAAGTGCAGGAGGTGGGATTTGGGTCTAGACACCTCTATTTTCTGGATAGATCTAGGTCTTTCTATGGTTTCTAATTACCTCACTGTGTGAGCATTTCAGGCATTTCAGGAGGAAAGTGTGTGTTAGTCACTCAAATGTGTCCACCTCTTTGCCACCCCTTGGACTGTAGCCCGCCAGGCTCCTCTGCCCATGGGATTTCTCAGACAAGAATACTGGAGTGAGTTGCCGTTTCCTTCTCCAGGGCTCAAACCCTGTCTCCTGCATTTGCAGGCAGGTTCTTTACCATCTGAGCCACCAGGGAAGCCCTCAGGACAAAAAGCAGAGGCAATGGCCTGGAATGGGGCTGAACATGGTCTGTGGAGGTACAGGAGGGGCACAGGCCGAGGGGCACGATGTCAGCTCAGATGCTTTAGGGTTGAAGTCACCCTGGTGTCTGAGCGCTCCGTTGGGTGTGGGAAGATCGAGGTAGAGTTACTTCTGGAAGCGCTGCATCTAATTTCACTTGATGTCGAGTTCTGTCCCCCCACCCCCACTCCCAGCCCTGGGGAAGGAAGTTCTAAAAGTTGGCCCAGCATCACTGGCCAACTCAACAACTTCACCAGTTTAGAAAAGGGGCTTCGTTGGCAGAAAACACCCCCAGCCTGTGTGAGTTCATCAACTGCAAACAGTGATGAGCCTTGTGTTGCTCCAGGTCACTTGTGGTCCCTAGAAATGAGGCTGGGTGGGGTCTGCCCGCCTCTTCGAGGGCTCAAGGGCGCTAAGCTGCATCTGCTCCTCTCTGATTTCTTCTGTTGGACCTTCCCCAGCTCCTCGGGGGGTGACTGCAGTGCCGTGTTTTCTCACAAGAGTGAACGTCGACATTTTAGGAGCAGTGCATACTTTTTTTCTAAATGTTAAATGGAGCATTTTGGTTGTGGGTTGAGATCAGGTGGGGAAAGCTTTGGAGTTCCTTAAGCTGGAGACAAGAGGATAGGATAAAGTTGAAGTTTGAGATGTGTGATCAGGTGATGGCATGTAAGACTAATTTCAAGTGAAAAAGAGACTGTATTTTTATAAATTGGACAGTAATTGCTTTCCAATGTTGTGTACAGTTTCTTCTGTACAACAGTGTAAATCAGCTATAAGCATACATAGATCCCTCTCGAGCCTCCCTCCCACCCTCCCCATCCCACCCCTCTACGTCATCATAGAGCACCGAGCTGAGCTTCCTATGAATACAGAGGATTTCTATATGTCCAGCACCATGCCAAGCTCTTTAAAACCGCTATTTCACTTAATCCTCACTACCAACCCAATTGATTTTTGCCCATTTCGTGGGTGTGGCAACCGAAACTTCTAGAGTTTCGTTTTTCCTGTGGCTGGTATGTGGCAGAGCTGAGTCTAATACTTAGGACTTTAGTCCAAATACAACAGGTGCAAAAATGTCACCAGAGTGAAGACAGGGGTACTCCCAGGAGGCTGGCATAAGTCCTTAATTTCTCAGAGTTGGGACTCTGTTGGTTTGAGGGATAGACCAGAAAGGAAGCTGGAGGGCATCACAGGACAGGCCAGCAGGCTGAGAGTAAACAGGGAACCAGGGCTGGGGAGAGGGGACCCTAAGTGAGCATCCTGAGTGCCCAGCACATGCGGGCGGTTATGTCAGCCAGCTCTGTAATCGCTCTGTGTAGGAGATCTTGTTTCATCCCTCTTGTGGCTGAAGAGACAGGTTCAGAGGTTTGTGATAACAGCCCCCTGAGTGGCAGAGGAGGGATCTGAACCAGGACCTTTGGGATCACAGTCCTGCAACTCATTGCACTGTCTCAAATGTGCTTTCAAGCTGGAGGCCTGGGCTTGGGGAAAAAGGGCTATACGACTCCCAGAAACGGGGAATTGTTGGGAAAAAGAACATGTAAGAGGGCACAGGGTGACCAGGTTTGCTGGGGGTGAGGTGGCAGGAGTCTACCTGGTTAGCATTGTGTTGAGCATCTGGAGACTGGAGCTGGTGAAGCCAATTAGGTGGCAAAAGTCACGTGGCTGATGCCAGCTCCTCAAGCTAGAAGCAGAGTGAGAAGAGGAGGGGCCAGGAGAGACCCCGAAAGTGAGTATTAGTCCCTCAGTTGTGTCCAACCCCATGGACTGTAGCCGGCCAGGCTCCCCTGTGCATGGGATTCTCCAGGCAAGAATACTGGAGTGGGTTGCTATTTCCTTCTCCAGAGGATCTTCCCCAACCTGGGATCGAACCCAAGTCTCCAGCATTGCAGGCAGGTTCTTTACTGTCTGAGCCACCAGGGAAGCCCAGGAGAGACCCTAGGCACCACCAAAAGAGATGGAAAAGAGACAGTTGGCATGGAAAGGAAAATAAGAGGGTGCTGTGGTCAGAGACTCAGCCTGGAGGACGTGCAGAGAAAGTTCCAGGCAAGGGCACCACAGCCAGCCAGCCGCCAGTCCATTCTAACCTGCCCAGGCTGCTGCCAGGATATTTTGAATCACGTCAGATTTATTAAGAATATATTAAATTCCATCAGATCCTGTAACCACAAAGGACGATGAGGTATTTACTCTCTCAGGCACCACTGCTTTGGGTGGCAAAGCGCCCTGTTTGCACAGTGGCTCCATCTAACCAGTTCTTGTTTTCTGATAAAGTATTTGCTGAACACTTGCCTTACATAAACAGATAGAAAAATAATAATAGTGTGTACTCCCTCGGACCATTATAGGAACGGCTAGGCTCCCACTTGATGAGGTTTGGAAACGACATAGCAATTTTGATGTCCTGTCAAGCTTGCTAAATTGCAATTCTACCAGGATTTTACATCGAGCCAGAACCAGCACGTCCCAGGGTATAAATTAGACATAATTGGATATGCACCGATTCTTTCAGGTCACTGGGATAGAATTTAATGCTACAATTGAATAAATGATACTGTTGTGACCTGAAAAGCCCTCTCCCAAAACTTATAGCCCACTCTCTGAAATCAACTGAGGAAGCTGAATCCACTGTATGATTTTATCTATGTTTTAAAAACCTAGCCCCACATCTGAAGAATGGCTCCAATCCAGACCTGTTACATTTTCAATTGCCATGCTAAGTCAATTCAGACTCTGTGCAACCCTATGGACTATAGCCTGCCAGGCTCCTCTGTCCATGGGATTCTCCAGGCAAGAATACTGGAGTGGGTTGCCTTGCCCTCCTCCAGGGGATCTTCCCGATTGAGGGATTGAATGCATCTCTTGCATTGGCAGCCTGGTTCTTTACCACGAGCACCACTTGGGAAACCCATATTTTCAATTGAGAGGGCAGGAATTTGCATTTCTGAAAAATTCTCTGGGACTTCCTAGGCAGTCCAGTGGTTAAGACTTGGTGCTTCTGCTGCCGGGGTCACAAGTTCCATCCCTGCTCAGGGAACTAAGGTCCCACATGCTGCACTGTGAGGCCAAAATAAAATAATAAATTTAAAAAGTTTTAAAGTGAAAAAGTTCTCTGATTAGTTCTGTTGGAAAGTCATATTTAGAAACGCTGCTCTGTTGCTCAGGGAGCAAAGGTTTTTCACCTATTTTATCCGCCTAATCTACCTAGGGGTTGACCTCATGATGCTAAGTAGGGAGATGTTTTATTTGCTCATTGCCTGTACCAGCTATGATTTTAAATTTATATTTAAAAAATTTACATACCATTTTATATATGTATATAATATATGTGCTTCCCTGGTGGCTCAGATGGTAAAGATTCTGCCTACAATGGAGGAAACCCAGGTTCAATCCCTGGGTTAGGAAGATCCCTGGAGAAGGAAATGGCAACCCATTCCAGTATTCTTGCCTAGAAAATCCTATGGCAGAGGAGCCTGGCAGGCTACAGTACATGGGGTTGCAAAGAGTCAGACACGACTGAGCGACTAACAAACATATAAGAACAGGTGTACTTACTTTTTAGTTTTTTTTTTTTCTTGTTCTGTGGCTTCTGGTTTCTGCCTTAAATACTCTTTGATTGATCTTAAACATTTTTTTTTTCCTTTTGGCCACACCTTGTGGCGTGCAGAACTTCCCAGATGAGGGATCGAACCTGAGACCCCTGCAGAGGAAGCAGGGAGTCTTAACCACTGCACCACAAGGAAAGCACCATACTCTTAAATTTTGAATTTAATAATATTTGCTATTGTCCTTTATGTTATCCAAATTCTCAAACATACTCTGACCTGGAGCAGGAGTGTCATGAGCTGACAAGTGAAAGATTTCACAGTGAATCAAAGTAGAACTCTGGGACTTCCCTGGTGGTCCATTGGTTAAGGATGCGCCTGCCAATGCAGGGCACGCCAGTTCAATCCCTGGCCCAGGAACTAGGATCCTACACACTGTGGGACAGCTAAGCCCGAGAGCCGCAGCAAAGACCCAGCCCAGCCAAAACAAACAAACAAAGTAGAAGAGCTCTGAAGACCTGGTTTTGGATCCCAGAACTCCACGGAGAAGCTCGAGGACCTTAAGCAAGTTATTTGCAATATAGCAATAATAATGCCAATGTCTAGTCTATGTAGCTCATGGCATTTCCATAAAAATCAAGTGATATGATAAAAGTGGCAGTGCCTTTTCAACTGTTAAATGGTTACAAATATGATGTGTTACCATATAGAATTAAAATAACGACTCCTATATTGTTACCTCTAGGACAATCCCCAAGGAGAAGAAAAGTGAGAGGGATTCCAGCTGTGATAGTTTAGAGAAGCTATGTTTGATTTTTCTGCCTTCTGTCTGATTTATATATTGGTTTTCTACATAAGACTTCATTGGAAATCTGCTGCTTAAAAAGGAGGGGTTGAAAGTCACTGTTCTGTGGCCTATTGGGCTTTCTGCCCATATTCTTCCTTCTTTAATTGTGAGCCTACTTTCTAGAGCAAGTAACTGATCATTATCACCTTCACAGACATTTTTAAAAGGTAAAATTCTAGTTAATTTCCTTCCTTGACTTCTTATCAGTAGTTTTGTTTAAATTCTTGAATTGAGTTGAATGGTTAAAATAGCATTTTTAGATGAATTATTATTATTCCCAAATTTTGTTTCTACTGTCCCTGTGCATAATTACAAAATTACTGTAATAAGGGAACTTCTTAACTAATTACAATCTACTACTTGGAAGTAAGAGTGAACTCAGAGACTTAACCAGGTATGAGGCAACGTGAGCAAATCAGAAAACTGATCAGTCCCCAGGGCTCAGTTGATATTCAGTTCAGTTCAGTTCAGTCGCTCAGTCGTGTCCGACTCTTTGCGACCCCATGAATCACAGCACGCCAGGCCTCCCTGTCCATCACCAACTCCCGGAGTTCACTCAGACTCACGTCCATCGAGTCAGTGATGCCATCCAGCCATCTCATCCTCTATCATCCCCTTCTCCTCCTGCCTCCAATCCCTCCCAGCATCAAAGTCTTTTCCAATGAGTCAACTCTTCGCGTGAGGTGGCCAAAGTACTGGAGTTTTCAGCTTTAGCATCATTCCTTCCAAAGAAATTCCAGGGTTGATCTCCTTCAGAATGGACTGGTTGGATCTCCTTGCAGTCCAAGGGACTCTCAAGAGTCTTCTCCAACACCACAGTTCAAAAGCATCAATTCTTTGGTGCTCAGCCTTCCTCACAGTCCAACTCTCACATCCATACATAACTACTAGAAAAACCATAGCCTTGACTAGATGGACCTTAGTCGGCAAAGTAATGTCTTTCCTTTTGAATATGCTTTCTAGGTTGGTCATAACTTTTCTTCCAAGGAGTAAGCATCTTTTAATTTCATGGCTGCAGTCACCATCTGCAGTGATTTTGGAGCCCCCAAAAATAAAGTCTGATACTGTTTCCACTGTTTCTCCATCTGTTGCCCATGGAGTGATGGGACCAGATGCCATGATCTTCGTTTTCTGAATGTTGAGCTTTAAGCCAACTTTTTCACTCTGCTCTTTCACTTTCATCAGGAGGCTTTTTAGTTCCTCTTCACTTTCTGCCATAAGGGTGGTGTCATCTGCATATCTGAGGTTATTGATATTTCTCCCAGCAATCTTGATTCCAGCTTGTGTTTCTTCCAGTCCAGCGTTTCTCATGATGTACTCTGCATATAAGTTAAATAAGCAGGGTGACAATATGTTCGGAGAAGGCAATGGCAACCCACTCCAGTACTCTTGCCTGGCAAATCCCATGGATGGAGGAGCCTGGTAGGCTGCAGTCCATGGAGTCGCTGGGAGTCGGACACAACTGAGCGACTTCACTTTCACTTTTCACTTTTATGCACTGGAGAAGGAAATGGCAACCCACTCCAATGTTCTTGCCTGGAGAATCCCAGGGACGGCGGAGCCTGGTGGGCTGCCATCTAGGGGATCGCACAGAGTCGGACACGAGTGAAGCGACTTAGCAGCAGTAGCAGCAGCAGTTTTACGTTAACCTGAGAATTCAACGGTACAGAATTCTGCCAATGCAGGAGACCACCCTGGAGGAGGAGATGCCAACCCGCTCCAGTATTCTTGTCTAGAGAATCCCATAAACAGAGGAGGCTGGCAGGCTGCAGTCCATGGGTTTGCAAAGAGTCAGATATGTTAGTGACTCATGAACCATAACCTCTTAAAAGCCTAAATCAGTACCTCAGAAATCCCAAATCATGTATTTTCTGCTTTCTGTATATTTTTGTCAGAGTCTTATGGTGGATGTCTCAGGAAAAGTTCAAGACATTTGACAGGAAGTTACCCCAAAGTAATTAACCTTTCTAAGAGGAAGTGAGCAAGATGGAAGGAGGAGAAGGGACAGAAAAGGAATAGAACAAATGTGTTGGTGCACAGACACATACACTGGTTAAGGGAAAACAAACCAAAACAGGATGCCAGCGGGACTTTCTCTGCCCCGAGCATGGAGGGCATTGCCAGTACCCTACCTGGGCAGCTTCCACTGCTAGTCTGCACGTGGTCCCTTTTGTCACCATACACAGAGGAAGGTGGGAAAAGAGAGATTTTCCATGACATTAAACATCATTTATCTCCTCTTTCCCCAACACCTCTGACCTAATAATCTACTAAGATGTTTCAGATGAAAGAATCGTCCAATTTGACTTCTCACCACTTCCCAACCCTTGTTCACTGCATTGCAGTCTGATTTTTGTTCCCAAAGCTCCACCAAAGTTGGTTATTGATCACCAATAACTATGGAATTGCCATATTCAGTGATCACTTTTGCAGCTCTTTTTAAAAATTTTTTTAATCAAGTATTTTTATGTATTTATTCATTCTAGCTGTGCCGGGTCTTAGTTGTGGCACACGGGATCTTCGATCTTCTTTGTGCCATGCAAACTCTTAGTTGCGGCGTGTGGGATCTAGTTCCCTGACCAGGGATGCAACCCAGGCACCCTGCATTAGGAACTCGGAGTCTTAGCCCACTGGACCAGCAAGGAAGTCCCACTTTTCAACTTTTGATTTTACCTGACCCCTCCTTAGTACGTGACATCGCCACACACTCGACTTTCTTTCCCCATACCACTTCCTTCTTCCATTTCCCTAAGGCCCATATATGTGGACTCTTTAATTCCCATCTGAGACCATACTGGTGATGGTCTCTTCCTGTCACCTCTGTAACTTAAATGACACATATTATGTTACACTGTGATGACTTGTTGGCACTATTGAGAGGCTGGCCCTAGGCAACCAGTGTGAATACCTTGGGACATAAATGGGAAACTCGGTCCTTGGTGATCCTTATTTAACTTGTTCCCTCTGAACAAGGAACAAAACAGCAAAGGCTTCTAGAAAAACCTGAAGGGATTCCCAGCACCAGAAAGGAAGGGGGAAAAATAAATGTCCTACTTAGTAGCTCATTTTCCACATTGAAAAGGAAAAAAAAAAAACCTACATGGGAAGTAGAGAGCCTTTGGACATTGGTCTCCTGGGGCTCAGTGGAGTCTGATGTCGGTTGCCAAGCAACAAGAACAAAGATCAAGGACTTTGAGTTCTCAGCAAGGTGGGAAGCATATTTGGATGGATGCTCAACAGGATGTCTGGAATTTGTAGGGAGGCTCAGCCTTGGTTAGCTCCTCAACGTGAGGTCCTCCAGCATGCCTAGTCCTTTAGGTGCTTGATTCTTGTTCTCAGCATAATATCTTATTCGTTTATTTTGCTATGCATGCTCCTTTTATCTCCCTAGTTAAATTGGAAACCTTTTGAGGGATAGAAAGGAAGCCTAAATGTTATGGTCTCACCTCCCAGCATCTCTTGTGAATTATCTTCTATAAAACTATATTGGGTGATTATTCCACCTACCATCCTAGTTGGTTGTCAGAAATCCTTCTTTTATTTTTCTTTAGTGGACACAAGTCTAGTGACACTTGTCGAGGCGAACTTTGCCTGTCAACTTTTAACTTCCATTGATTTTTCCATGGAGTGTGCCAAAACCTTAAATTGATTCCAGTTGCTCAAAAAAGATGTATGTTTTTCTTCTACACGTTTTAAGGAAAAAAACACTTGAGTGTGTTTTCCCTAGACTAAACCACAATCAGATAGTTTTTCCAGGAATGTATGAATGAACAACAAAGTGGTTACTTTGGAAGCAGACATGCCGTTATATAGGATTTCAGGAGAACTCAAGTAATTCCATATTTCACATGACTCCAGGTAAAAGGAAAAAAAAAAAAGAAAACTTAGCTGGCAGTAGGAAAGGGGAAAATAAATCCTAAAGCTCTTTTGTGCAGATTTGTGGTTCAGAAACTGAAAAAATTTGATTCAAAAGAAATATGGCAAATTATATTAGGGAATATGAATTGCCTTTAGACAAAAGAATATTCATGGATTTTTGCTGTTTAAAGATAAAATAGCTCTCTTTCTCGATCACAGACTCACCACATCTTGGATCTGTAAAGGACTTTGGGGAATTAAATTATTTTCCACACAGTGCCAAGGCAGTGACTCCTTTAGGGCAAGGATCATGTTTTCTGCTTCCTCTTCAAAAATGTCCACAGTGCTGAGTCAAGAGCTATGCGCTCCATTCCCTTAAATAACAGGCAATGATGTGGATGCTGCTGAATCACAGCTGTGGGGGGTGAAGAGAAAAATCTCATCTTTACTTTCTGGATTCGTCTTTCTCTTTGATAATGGCCCATTTTGAGCCACAGAGCATTATAATAATAGGGATCACATCTCTGGGATTTTTGCCTGTGCCACTCATTCAGATGTCATTCGAAGAGCTACCCTGGTGCTTTTGTTGCCTGATGGACCCTGGCCAGCTGCCCTAACAGCCTGCAGGCCCACACTTCACAGAGAACCTAGCCCATGGACCTGTCCATTCAGAAACTGTTGCTCGGGTCTTACCTTTGGATCACCACGGTGCCGACACTGACAGTGACTCCAGGCCAGTACTGCTCTTAGGGTTGTCTAGGAAGTCCCGCCAGCTGTCACGTAGGGTAATTAACACATCCCTCTACAATTATGCATGCTGGTAGAAGAATTTCAAACATTTGGCCAGATAACAAATCCATCCCCTCTGTTAGAGAAAGGTCATTGCTCTGGCCATCTGGATATTTACTTTTCTTTAGAAATGAACTTCATGGAATTTTCTGTTGGGAGGGCAAAATGATGAGGACGAATGGGAATTTCCTAGTAAAAATAATCTCCCATTCAACACTGGCCATGCTCACATACTAGCAGTCTTAGATTTTACATCCAACCTTTATTTATCCCACTATTAGCATACATCGTGCTTTAGTCTGCACGCTGCTACCGAGGAGTGTCTTCAATGACCTTGACATGTTACTATTGGTCTCTGTAGCATAGTACATATCTCTTTTATCATCCACATGTTCATGAAAGCTACCAGCAACCACTTTGGGGGAAGTCGAGAAAGAAAAGACACTGGGAGGAATGCAAGGATGGATAATTCC
The DNA here is from genome assembly GCF_023091745.1 of Budorcas taxicolor. NCBI lineage: Eukaryota > Metazoa > Chordata > Mammalia > Artiodactyla > Bovidae > Budorcas > Budorcas taxicolor. Next base: position 74,695,170 of record NC_068921.1, read on the forward strand.
TGCCATTAAGAGGGATGTGGATTAGCAGGAGGGAACACACAAGTGACTGTAATACAGGGATCGTAATCCTTAACTGCCAGAAAGATACATGAAATGAATCCCTGTGGGAGGAGAAGACATTTCTGAGGGGGGCTCGTTGGGAAAGACCCTGATGCTGGGAAAGATTGAAGGCAAAAGGAGAAGAGGGCAGCAGAGGATGAGATGGTTAGATAGCATCACTGACTCAGTAGACATGAATCTGAGCAAACTGGGAGATAGTGGAGGACAGAGGAGCCTGGTGCGCTGCAGTCCATGAGGTTGCAGAGTTGGACACGACTTAGCGACTTAGCAACAACAATAAGTAGACTCAGTGGAGAAGAGGGCACCTGAGATGGGCCTGGGCGGTGGGGGAAGAGGGCTTTTGAGGCAGAAATAGCTGCAGGAGCATAAGTTTAGAGGGAGGAGAGAGTGGAGTGTTTGGAATCTGAGGGTCCTGCTAGTTGGACTGCAGCGTAGAGGAATATGGGCCATGTCAGGAGATGAAATAACAATGATGTGTCCAGATGGGGTCCAAGGAGAGGTGGAACGCCAGAGTGAGGAATTCAGAATTAATTTGGCGGGTCAGGACCATGAAGGATTTTCAGCACAGAGATGAAAACTTTGAAAGATGACCTTTTCTAATGTTCCAGGTTGAATTGCATTCTGCCTCCACCTCCCCTCCCCTGTCCCACTTCCCACCCTGCCAAGTCCTGTGCTGATGTCCAACCCCTCCTTGTCTCTGAATGTGGCCATGTTTAGAGAGAGGGTCCTTACAGCTGTGACCTGGTGAAAGCAAGGTCATTGTTGTTCAGTTGCCAAGTCATGCCTGATTCTTTGGACTTCAGCACACCAGGCCTCCCTGTCCCTTACCAAAGTTTGCCCAAGTTCATGTCCATTGAATCAGTGAAACCATCCAACCATCTCATCCTCTGTCACCCTCTTCTCCTTCATTAGGTCATTAGGGTGGGGCTCTAATTGAACGCAACTAGTGTTCTTATTAGAAGGGGAAATTTGGACACAGAAATGTACCTATAGGAAAGACAGTGCAAGAGACACAGGGAGGAGATGCCATCTACAAACCAAGGGGGGCGGCCTGGAACAGATCCTCCCCTTGAACCTTTTGGAGGAGCATGGCCCTGCTGACACCTTGGCTTCAGACTTCTAGCCTCTGGAACTGAGACAGTCAATGTCTGTGGTGTGAGCTTCCCCACCAGCACTTTGTTAACGCAGCCCTCAGCAAACTGGGTTTCCCTCGTGGCTCAGTTGGTAAAGAATCCACCTGAAATGCAGGAGACCCCAGTTTGATTCCTGGGTTGGAAAGATCTGCTGGAGAAGGGATAGGATACCCACTCCAGTATTCTTGGGCTTCCCTTGTGGCGCAGCTGGCAAAGAATCCACCAGCAATGGGGGAGACCTGGGTTGGGAAGATCCCCTGGAGAAGGGAAAGGGGATACTACCCACTCCAGTATTCTGGCCTGGAGAATTCCATGGACTGCGTAGTCCATGGGATCACAAAGAGTCAGGCAGGACTGAGTGACTTTCACTTTCGGCAAACTAGCATGGCGTTGGTGGGTGCGATGGGCTGGAGTGGGTAGAATCTGGACTCTTGGAATGAAATACATGTGCCTCACAAGGGCTGGTAGCATGGGAAATGGTGGCAGAAGTAAGAGAGAGCAATGGAAAATGTCGTGTAGAGAGATGCTCTTGACTGAGCCCCTGGCAGGAGTGTCAAGATGTAAGCTACAGCCAATAGGTGGCTCCTCGCGCTTTGTTGAGGGTTCAGACTGGGCAGGAGAAGGCCTGGGTTCCAATTAGTTCCAGCTTCAGCACCAGTGACCTCTGTGATCCCAGACCAGTCGTGTTCTCTCTCTAGCCCAGGGTCTCTACTGTAAAAGGAGGGGATCACACTAGATCATCTCATGGATTCCAGATCCCAAGAATTTGTATTTTATGATGCTAATTACACAAAGTTTTATGTTCAGATACAATAAAGACACGTTTGTGTGTATGTGTGAGTGAGCTTTATAACCAACCTGTTTCTAAAAGGAACTGGAGGAAACTTTCAGAATTGTTTTTAAAACGGACAATAAAGTAGAATATCAATTCAGAGGACACGATCACGGGTCACCCGAGATGAACTCATTACTGGATTTGGACTTAAGCTCCAAGTTTCCTGGCAGTTGAGGCAACAAGAAAAAACATCTGCTCGATGTCTGATAAAAATCAGTGCAATGTGATTAGTTCTTGAAGAAAGGATCTAGATGGTGCTGAGTGCTCAGCTATGGTTACACTTTTAAAAACTGCTGATTCCAAATACATTAAGCCTTGCAAAAATCCATACTCTCTAATCCAATAATTTCACTTATCCTGAAGAAATAAACACAGGGCAAAGAGGATGACTGTATGAAAATGCTCGTCACAAAATCATTTACAAAAGTGCAAGGCTGTAAGGAGTCAAAATGAGAGAAATAGTTAAATTAATCGTACCTCCTTCCAGGGTATTATAATGCAGGCACTGAAAACAAGACTCCCCAGCAGCAGAAAGGAACAAACATGCTGATGAGAGGCTCGGTGAGAATAATCAGGAGATGAAATGATTTGTTCACCAAGATGATAACTATAGTACAATATGGAAAACATCAAGAAGTAGTCCTCAAACAGGAACAACTGTGATAGAAAGGTGCTCTTGATAGTGATTTCCCCCCACCATTTCCCAAATTTTTAATAATGTTTACAACTAAATTTAGAAGAACAAGCCAACTCACGTACTTAAGCTTTGCTTTCTAGATGTTCTATCAGGGATTTTAGTTTTTTAGTTCAAAAGAAAGGAAAAGTTTTCAGAAATGCAAAAATAGCCAACTGAAATTGTATTGCTTGGGAAAGGCTGCTAACCGATTTCTTGAAATAACTTGTTTTTTTAGAAATGATTCTTTTTGTAACAGGTGTGGATGTTAAAGGTCACACAGAAGCTCTCGTTGTTGGCTTCTGAGGTTACTGGAAAGCTGGTGAAATTAAGCACGTGCTGAGATGCTAGTAGGGAGCTAGTGACAGATTAAAATCCAACAGTCCTCCACCTATAGCACCTTCTTAGGCCCCCACACCTTGGTGAAGTCCCTTCCAGTGAGCTCCCAGACACCAATATTCCTTATTTTGCATAACTTTGCCCCCTTACTCACTACAAATCATTCTTCCCTGTGCTAGTCTTGATCTTGTTATTTCCTCAAAATAAAGAAAGGAGCTTCTACCTGGTACCAATTCGAATGAAAACAGCTAATTATGATCAAGAACTAGCTCTTAGTGTTGAATTGAAACGCTGAGAAGTTTTAAATTTTCAAAACCCTATGGCATGTGTAAACAATCTAGAAATGAGTCATCGCGGGCGATAACCTGAAAAATTGATTCACAGAAGAAAATATAGGTGTATATGTCACCCGACAGTCCAGCCTTTGTCGAAGCACTTCCAAACGTAGAAGGAAAAAAAAAAAAAAATCAAATGTAATAAATCGCATTAATAGAATGAAGAGGGAAAAAATGCATCACTTCAATTGATGCAAAAAGACATTTGATAAAGTCCAACACTCTCCCATGATAAGTAAGTTTCTCTTCTACTTGCAACATTCCTCCCCCACTTTAAGTCTCTTTTCTAGGTTCTTTTCCTGATTTCATGTTTTTCTCACTAGTTTCTGTCTGCTGTTTTCTTTTACTCAAGCAGATCATTTCACACTGAAGTTTAAATGATTTTAAGGTTATTCTTATTGTAAAAGGCCTGGGCCAGAAAAAACAGGAAATACCTCCAAGAAATGAGTCTGTAGTAACAAGGCTTAGAGATTCAGAAGGCCCACGAAGGCTTGTTTGCATTGGTCTTGTTCACTGTAACACCACTGAGTTAAGAACTAAAATGTCAGTAGCCCGCAATTTATATTCATTTATTACTTATCATTTACTACTTATAGGTTTTTGAAGAATTAAGATTCCTTTGTTAACACTGAAAAATTTTATCTGAGCCTCTGGGCTCATAATGTTTCTATTCTCTGTTGAGGGAGAACACACCTTACAAAAGTTAACTATGAATTCAATGAACTATTGTATGTTTCAATCTGTATTTCATTGCTGGCAACAGCATTGTATAACCTTGGAGACTGTAATACTATATTTACAAGCCACTGTTCACATGTTCTCCAGGCAGTGTTTGGTAACACATGCTTCCATGTCCCCCTGGCCCAAACTCTTCCCACTCCCCAGGGGAGCACCCATGCTCTCCAGAGAGAAGCACAGATAATTTCAGAGTAAAGTTCGATCCAGAAAATGCTTAGAAGGAATTGCATGTATATATACCAAAAAGCACTAAATTCTCCCATACCTTGGGCTCCCAGTGGTACACTCGAAGTTCTAAAGCTCCAGTGGCTCTTAGCATCCTGACATTTGCGAGGGTAAAGGAAGGTCCAGTGTGTTCACTTTAAATCCCCAAAATAGAAACTGAGCTGTCAATTTGATTATTCTGAGGCCGATTTTCCCTGCTTTCCTTCTTTTCCATTCATCTAGGTGCACTCCTGCCCTCTCACCACAGGTTATTAGGTCCGGCACCATCACAGAAAGTAGAGCAGGAGAATCTCAGCCAGTGTTCTCTTTGTGAGATACTCCTCAAAGTAAAAATTTTAAAAGTCTGATTGAGCAGTGGTTGCAATACTTTGGCCACCTGATGCAAAGAGCCGACTCATTAGAAAAGACCCTGATGCTCGGAAGGATTGAGGGCAGGAGGAGAAGGGGGCGACAGAGGATGAGACGATTGGATGGCATCATCAAACTCAATGGATATGAGTTTGAACAAACTCCGGGAGATGGTGAAGGACAGGGAAACCTAGAGTGCTGCAGTTCATGGGGTTACAAAGAGTCGGACATGACTCAGAGCCTGGACAACAACAACAATTGAACAGTAGGGTGAAACTGGGGAAATAAGGTGAGGATTCCTTTATATTGGCAGGTGTAAAATGGCGTAAGTCTGACCAGGAGTTTGCCAGGCTCTGTCCTAAAGACCTTTCTGTTCTTTGCGGTGCATCTGAAGTTGCTGGTGGATGGTTTTATCCCCTCAGCAAAGCTCCAAGAGGCAGAAGACGGCCTGATCGCTCCCAGCTGTCTGGATTTTAAGACTGGGAGATTGCCACCCATCTCCTTTTGAGGAACAGAGTGGGAGAGGGCCAGGGCCTGGCGTGCTGGAGAGAGGGTCTCCACCCCCCACCACACACCCCCTCAGCCCTGCGGTACTTTAGCCTTGCTCCTTCTCCCGGCCTCTGGCCTGCTCCCTGGTCACAAGGGCAGTGCTAAATGGAGCTCTGTATGAGATCAGCAGTATTTAGCGATTGGAAGTCTGACATAATGCACTTTCTCATAATTTATTAAAGTTGCTAATACATTTGAAAAATATGTGAAGAACATGGGAAACCTCTGGGTAATATCGTCCGGTGCATTAACCCTCCATTGATTTTGCACCTCAGTCAGAGTAAGAGCCAAAGTCCTACTGAGGAGGCTGGTCACCCGACTCTGGTCGCCTCGCCCTCCCCACCTCTCGCGTCTCAGCGACGGCTCTTCCAGTGGCGTGCTCTGCTTCAGCCACACTGCCTGGGTTGCCGTTCTAGAATACTCTAGGCGCACTTCCGCCTGTGGACCGTTGCACTTCCTGTCTCCTCTTCCCAGAGTCCACCAGGCTCGTTCCCCTGCCTCTGGCAGGCCTCAGCTGGCCTCTGCTCACCGAGACCTCCTTCTGTCCCTCTTAACAAAAACTGCCAAGTTCCCCAGCCACGCACTTCCTGGCTCCCTTAGACTGATTTTTCTCCATGGCACTTAACCCCATCACGCTTACTATATACGGTATTGGCCAAAAAGTTCTTTTGGGATAAGTTTTTGGCCAGACCAATGTTTTACTTCTCTGTCTTCGTTAGTGCCTGTCTTCCCCCCATTAAATGTAAGCTCCACGAGGGTGGGAACTTTTGCCTGTTTTTTTTTCCCTTATTCTCTGTCCAGTGCTGAGAACAGTGGAAAGTGAAAGTTGCTCAGTTGTGTCCAACTCTTTGCGACCCCATGGACTATACAGACCATGGAATTCTCCAGGCCGGAATACTGGAGTGGGCAGCCATTCCCTTCTTCAGCGGATCTTCCCAAGCCAGGGATTGAACCCTGGTCTCCCACATTGCAGGCGGATTCTTAGCCAGCTGAGCCACAAGGGAAGCCTGAGAACAGAGGAGATGATCATTAAATACACAGTGAGTGAATAAATGTCTGGAAATGGTAGTGAATTCTGTCTAGGAAAGTGATAGACACATTAGTCTCAAACTATAGATTGATATGGGCTTCCTCTGTGGCACTAGTGGTAAAGAACCCTGCCTTCCAGTGCAAGAGACCTAAGAGATGCGAGTTTGATCCCTGGGTCACAAAGATCCCATGGAAGAGGGCATGGTAACAGACTCCAGTATTCTTGCCTGGAGAATCCCATGGACAGAGGAGACTGACAGGCTACAGTACAGGGGATTGCAAAGAGCCCGACACAACTGAAGTGACTTAGCACCACGGACACATAGATTGATGTTTGCATAACCCGTGTATCTCCCGGACATCCAGGTGCCTCGCCTGCAGATTTTGAGGGCTTGTGCGTTCCCCAAACATGAGGGTCCCTGAGGCTGTTAGCACTGCCTCCTTCTGCCTTAAGACCTGGAGATGTGCTGGCAGCAGCTGACTCGGGTTGTTCCCCTCAATTATTAATGTATTAAAATCCAACTATATTTTTTAAATGTATTCAATCACCTTAATTGGATTTGTAAGAATGCATGATTTATGAAACACTACATGGATCCTTTCAGCTACTATTACAATCAAATATTACTCATTACTACAGTTTCTTCCCTTTCTTCTCTTCATGTGTCTAGAGTTTCTTAAAGTTAGAAACAATTTATTTTTCATCTTTTGTATCCACCTGGGCCTAGTACAGTACCACGCATAGCATAGGAATTAATCATTTATATTCTCAGAGCATAGGGAGTTTTGGCAGAGCCAGGTTTGGATAGGTTCAAACTTTGGATCTTCCCCGTACTTGCTGTGTGGCCTTGTCAAGGTAACCTCTCTGAGCCTTGGTTTCCACATCTGAAAAATGGGGATTAAAAATAAGATTTACCCCCAGCGGCTTATAATAAACATTAACGGGAGGTTCCTGTGAAACACATAGTACCATGCTTGGTGCATGTGAACATTCAGTAGATATCACTTGTGTAAGATGAACATGTGAACATGTGAAAGAAGTGCAGTGGTTAAGAGCAGTGGCTCAGGAATCACACTGTTTAAATCCTGTTTTTTCCTTTGGCTCCTTTTATGACCTGGGACCAGACGATTAGCCTACCAGGTCTAGGTTGTCCCATGCATCACATGGAGATATTAATAGTGCCTCCCTTTCTGATAGGTTTGCTGAGACAGTGCTGGTGTAGCACTTAGCACAGTACTGCTGCTAAGCTGCTAAGTCGCTTCAGTCGTGTCCGACTCTGTGTGACCCCATAGACGGCAACCGACCAGGCTCCCTCGTCCCTGGGATTCTCCAGGCAAGAACACTGGAGTGGGTTGCCATTTCCTTCTCCAGTGCATGAAAGTGAAAAGTGCAAGTGAAGTCGTTCAGTCGTAGCACAGTACTAGCATGTATTTAATAATAAGTAGTCAATAATAATAATATCAGTATTGTGCTCAATAAATGTTACAAAGTATTGCTACCCTATATATAGTTCTCTTAAAAAAATAATAATACTGGACTGTAATAATGGATGGATTCAGTTTACAAATAAACCTGACCAGCAATTGCTGGACTATGAAGAGCTTAAGTGTCCAAGCAATAGTCATGTATGGATGTGAGAGTTGGACCATTCATTAAGAAGGCTGAATGCGGAAGAATTGATGCTTTTGAATGCAGTGCTGGAGAAGACTCTTAAGAGTCCATTGGACAGTAAGGGATCAAACCAGTCAATCCTAAAGGAAATCATCCCTGAATATTCATTTGAAGAGCTGATGCTGAAGCTTTAGCCACCTGATGCAGAGAGCTGACTCACTGGAAAAGACTCTGATGCTGGGAATGATTGAGGGCAGGAGGAGAAGTGGGGGACAGAGGATGAGATGGTTGGATGGCATCACTGACTCAATGGACCTGAATCTGAGCAAACTCCAGAGATAGTGAAGCAGAAGGAAGCCGGGCGTGCTGCAGTCCACGGGGTGGCAAAGAGCTGGACTGAGTGACTGAACAACAGCAAAGTGTCCAACCAGCTCAAGAATCCACAAAGAGGGAGCACTGGGGTTTGCTGAGGGACAGCACTCCTTCCACAGTCTTAAGGAGGAGACGGAGCAATGCCATATTTCAGTGTTTGGCTGGAGGATCTGACCAGAGGGGCTCCAGAGTCTGGGGTTAGTTCTGCCCCCTGGACCAAAGAGATGCTGACCGTGAGCCCCGGGGTGCAGTCTGCCCTCCTAGGTACATCCTGGGGAAATATTCAGCAGCAGGACGTTTGAGAAAAATGGGCGGATTGTCCATTGAGGGTGCGTGACAGTGAGGACAAGTCCAGGTTGTTGGCTCTGTAGGTGGGTCTGTAGGTGGGCAGCAGCTGGCCCCTGGTGGGGCAGAGCTGGGCAGACCTTGTCCCTGCACCTCATCCTCTTCCAGAATCGCCTGGTGCATCCAAGTGCCTGTGGAGGTGGCCCTGCTTCGCAGGAACACATATCAACCTTTTCAAAAGCAACTTCAAAATGCTGGCCAAATTTACACATTTTCTTTGACTTCCCTCCTGCTTGACTGTGCGAGCCTCCCCTCCTCCATCTGCCACCTTTGTGCAATTTTAATATCAAGGATGATTTTTATCAAGTCTTTCTCTGTAATCAGGATATAAAAATGATCCTAGCATTTCTCTTTGAAAATGGATCTTCAGAGACTCAGTAGGCCTTTATGCATGACTAATAAGTTCTTCAGTGAAACATTTTGTCTTTTACTAAAATAAATCTCTCCTCTTAAATCTTCCATGTGAAAAATCTGACAGCATTTAAGCCGACGAGTTTCATTTGCAGAAAATCATTGTACTTGTTCAGGATTTGGGAGTTGTTGTAGTTTGGTTTTGGTCAGACAAGGGGATCTGGTTACCACAGTTCATGAAAAAAAATCAGAATGCCTGTTCATAGACCAAATCCTTGTGTCAGAAGATAGCACTGTGTTTTCCTTGTATAGCTTCCAATCTCATGGAAAAAAACAAAACCCTTCATCTGGCATTTCTTATAGGTGACTGTATTTGCTTCAAGGGCTGCGGCAACAGTCGCCACAAGCCAGGTGACTTAGAACAATAGGAATTTATTCTCTCCCAGTTTGGGAAGCTGGAAGTCTGAAAGGAGGTGTCAGCAGGGCCATGCTTCCTTTAAAGGTCAAGGGACGAGCTGTTCCAGGCCTTTCTTCCAGCTTCTGAGCCTCTAATGTTCCTTGGGTTAGAAATGGCCATCTTTTCCCTGTGTCTCTTTACACTGTCTGTCCCTGTGTCTGAATTTCCCCTTTTTATAAGGACACCAGTCATGTTGGATTAAAGCCCACCTCAATGACCTCATCTTTATCTAATCACCTCTGTAAAGACTATCTCCAAATAAGGTCACATTCCAAGGAACTGGGGCTTAAGACATCGACCTCTCTCTCCAGGAAGACCCTATTCAACCTGTAACAGCCGAGCAGTATCGTCTCCCTAATGTCCTTTATCAGGTGCCCACACTGTTCTGAATGAATCTTTTCCTTGTTACCCCATAGCTTCCTCTACAGGCAAGAAGGGGCAGGAGAGGGCACATGTTTCAGTAACGGGGGCCTAGAATTTAGCCTGGTTGATATTAACAACATGGCCTTGGAAAATGTCTTCAAATCTCTGGGAGCCTCATTTTCCTTCCCTTTAAATTGGAATAATATATTATGAGAATGTTGTGAAGATGTAATAAGCTGTTGTGTGTGAAGAATGCCTTTTAAGGTGTAATAGGAATGTTGTGTTGGATGTCAAGTTTCTTAAAAATGTCTCTTCAGAGGGGCAACAGCACAGATTGCAGTGTGGCCTGGGTCAGGTGCCCGGCTCTGCCACTGACTCCTTGCAAGACTCTGGGATGTGGTTCCCCCCTCTGTAGGCCTCCCTTTTCTCCCATAAAGTGAGACTATTAACAGTCCCTCTGCTAAGCACTTGTATTGGAGGTTCGAGTGTGGTTTACCAAAAGCACTCAGAAACTGCTGGTACATGATACGTGCACTATTATGTAAGTCTTAGCTATTTTTATGGAGGCTAGGATCACATCTCAGTACCCTGTGTGCAGTTCCATCCCCATTTCTGGCCGTGAGCAGAGGCAATCGCAGCATTTGCTAAATGAATGAAGGAACGGAGACCCTCAGCTCCTGCCTTCAGGAGACCATCACCTCCCCTCTGTCTTGTGTCTCAGCTGGCCCTCCCCCAAGTGGCCAGGCCCACCCCTCACCCCCATCCTGTGTTTCCTGGATGAAGTGCAGTTTCCTCCTGCGGCCGCTCAGTTTGCAGGTCAGTCCCCAGGCAGCAGGTCATCCACACCAGCCTGAAGAGGAATGTGCTTTTCTGTGTTACTAAAAATGAATGCACCCTGAAAAGGACACTCTACCCTTCCCTCTCCTTACAGTGCTGCTTCACCTGACTGGCCGTTTTCCCCATTATCCTCCCTTTCCTGCCCACTCCTTCCCAATGCTCCGTCCATACCGTAACCCTCCCTTCTCACACCTCCTCCTGGAAGCCTTCCCAGATTGACACCAACAGTCCATTACTCTGGCTTGTCACAAATATATTTATAATCAAGCGTGATATGCAAGGTATTTTAACATAAACAACACCTCCTAGGACAGTGACCAATCAAATGCCCCAGAGCTAGGTCAGGGAGGCCCCCACCCTGCTGTGTCAGGTTTAACTCTTTGATTCTTAAGATTCAGGAGGGGAGCTGGTAGGATCTGGAGGAAGGGACTAGAATGACCAGAGAAGTGGGGAAGACACCTGACACTCGACAGACTTGGTACTGTGGCTCTTTCTGCAGAGAGACGGAGGTATACCCACCAAATGCCAGCCTTTAAGGCTGAGTGTCTACCTGTGTCCAAATTCCAAGTGATTCCCCGCGTGGTTTCCACTCAGACTGAGAGAGAATCTATAGTAGCAGGAGGTGTATAATAAAGTTTGCGTCTTTGGCTAGATTTCACTTACTTGGAAAATGACCAGTTTCTGATCATACTTTTCAACTGACGATAATAAAAAATGATAACCTGTGCTTCCTAAGCATGTCCTTTGTTTTGGGTGCTCTGTGAAAGCCTTTATCAGGCTTCGGAAATTTGACCCCCACAGAGCGGTAGTGAGTTACTCTGGTGGTGGTGGTTTAGTCGCTAAGTCATGTCTCACTCTTGTGACCCCCATAGTTGTAGCCTTCCAGGCTCCTCTGTCCATGGGATTCTGCAGGCAAAAAATACTGGAGTGGGTTGCCATTTCCTTCTCCAGAGGATCTTCCCAACCCAGGGATCGAACCTGGGTCTCCTGCATTGCAGGCAGACTCTTTACCAACTGAACTCCAGAGAAGTCCCTGTGAGTTAGTCTGGCTTGTTTTAATTTTCCAAATTGCCAACCCTTACTCCCCTCCCCCACCTCCCTCCACATATATCCAACTAGATAATCCGAGAAAGATCTTAGTCTAAACATGATCTGTCCATTCCTCTAGGGTCATCCCAGCCCCTGAACTAGGCAGAGTTTCCCACAATGTGTTTACAGCACCTTGAATCCCACTCTGTGTTCCGACTGCCCATTTAATATTTACAGGGCTTGGCAGGTGATGGGGCTCAATAAGATTTGCTGGCTGAAAGACAGAAGTCATTTCATAAGCTGCACTGAATGCCTACCATGTGACGGTCCCTGTACGGAGAGGTATAAGACACAGACCAGGGGACTTCCCTGGAGGGTCCCTGGAGGCCAGTGGTTAAGACTTGGCCTTCCAGTGCAGCCCAGTGCAGTTCAATCCCTGGTTGGGGAGCTTAAGATTGCATATGCCTTGTGGCCAAAAAAACAAAACAAGAAAGAGAAGCAATATTATAACAAATTCAGTGAAGACTTTACAAATGGTCTACAAAAATAAAAAGGACATGGATGAGGAAGGCCTGCTCTCTCCCACAGGAAACATGTTGTGATATTAACAATTTCGCAGAGCTTCTGCTTCTCCCAGGACCCTGGCCATGCACGCATGGATGAATGTGATGTCAGAAAACTAGACGCTGTGAAGTCAAACAGTAACTAGACTAGTTCTGTATTATGTTCATACATCATCACCATCCACGCTGACTAATGTTCCTCTGTGACTCAGAAGACATCAATCTTCTAGCTAAATAAAATCGTTTTCGAATGAAGCACCTGATGCCTGGAAATTAGTTTCCTTACATAACTGGAAAAATGGAGGGACTGTTTTTGGTCTCACTGATTTCTCTTACCTGGCACACTTTCAGTTAACATTTAAAGTTAACAAGACAGAGAATCCTTACCAGTTAAGACAGAGCTTGGCCCCAGCATCAAACCGATGAACAGCTCTTTCCAATTCTAAGACACAAGAGTATGAAAATTTAAACTGCCCAGGCTCAAGAGCAGAGCAAAGGATAGAAATCTAGGAGAAAACCAGTGAAAAAGGCTTCTTCACATAATTGGAGAATCAAAGGAAGGAAACACACTCAGTACATTTTAGAGCATATATATATATAAAAATTATCTTGAGGCTTAATGTTAATAAATTAATTGATTAATTAAATTTCTCAGGCAGCCAAATTCATTTTTAGAAAAAGATTGAAACATGCTTTGAAATGGAAAACTACAAACAATTCACCCTCTTTGCCTCTCCTCCCCACTTAATGAATTTTTATCTTTCGTCTATTTAAAATGGTCACAAATTAGGTCTTTTTTTTTTTTTTTTAATCTATTTGGCTGTGCTGGGTCTTAGTTCTGGCATATGGGATCTAGTTCCCTGACCAGGCATAGAACCCAGGCCCCTGCATGGGGAGCGTGGAGTCTTAGCCCCTGGACCACCAGGAAGTCCCCGCAGACTAGGTCTTAACCGCACAGCAGTGCTTGAAGGCACCGGGCAGTTATTGGCATGACCATAAGGAATCACAGATCTGCTCCCGGACTACTGGCTGCCCTAAATGCAGATCAAGAGGCCGACTCCAAGCGTTTGCAGCTCCCTGTAAGGAAGAGAAAGCACCAGCCTTGGGGAAGAGCACTCGGCCTCCGCTCCATAGTCCGGGGGAGCCGGTGGAATGATGCGCTGTGCCTTCTCATATGGTTTTCTGGGGAGAAATGCAAACTAAGCCACAGCTCCCGTTGTGACCTGGGCCATGCAGCTACACAGCCTGATTCATGCTTTTCCTTTTACTCTCCTAAACTCACTCCCTTCCCTGGTGGCTCAGCGGTAAAGAATCCAGTAAAGAATGCAGGGATGCAGGTTCAGTCCTGGGTCGGAAAGATTCCCCTGGAGAAGGAAATGGCAACCCATTCCAGTACTCTTGCCTGGAGAATCCATGGACAGAGGAGCCCGGTGGGCTACAGTCCATAGGATCACAAAGAGTTGGACATGACTGGAGTTATTTAGCATTCAAGAAACCAGCACACAAACTCACAGCTGTGCAGTGATTGGTGGTGGGTAAAATCGAAGGTATTGCTAACTGCCTGTCAGCATGCCTGATTTTTCTTAGTTTTTGCATCTGGCTGCCTCTCCAATCTTCTTTTATAACATCCTACGTTTCCTCCATCCCTTGCAAGCAAAAGAGAAAAAGGAACACACCCTAGAGAAGTTTGTAAACATTCCCTTTTTATCTGTCTTTAATAATGGGCCTCCCTGATAGCTCAGTTGGTAAAGAATCTGCCTGCAATGTGGGAGACCTGGGTTCTATCCCTGGGTTGGAAAGATCAAAGGGAAAGGCTACCCACTCCAGTATTCTGGCCTGGAGAATTCCATGGACTAAGTCCATGGGGTTGGAAAGAGTCGGACACAATGGAGTGACTTTCACTTTCAATCAGTATAATATTTTATGCTATTTGCCAAAAGAGTATAGCATACATAGACTATAAAAGATGAATTATAATATAAATTGGACTAAATTTCTAATAAGCAGAAAGTTCTTATTATAAATTCACCCATAATATTGATGAGATGGGCAGTTGTTCATTTTGATGAGACTTCTGGTTATCATTTGCTTGTAGTCATTCCCTGAATCTATAATTTCCTCTAATTCTGATGCCCTTATGTGGCTTGTATTTTATTTGCTGTATTATGTAGTTGGAGCTAATGATACAAGGAGCTCATGTAGTTCAATTAGTTTATTTAAATTCAAAAGAAGCCTGAAAACCTAATCTGTCACTTGCCTTAGAGCAGAGCTATTTCAGTCTCGTAGTTAATGTTAGGAATTAAGCCTCGATGTAAATAACCATTTTATTCCGCTATGCTTTGTCTTGCCCATATCTTTCTGGAAATGTGCTGGAGAAGGAAGAGAAGTCAGGCCAAATGTTAAACTCAACCTTTGCTCCTGACTTAGACCCAGAAAAATGACAAACCAATAGAAATCTGCTTGAACCAAGGCCTTTGTTTTTTTTCACTTTCAAAAACTTTTGAGAGATTTTGAAACTAGGGAAACTGAGTCTGTGAGCATCTGATACACCCAGCCAGTTTAGCCACTGAGAAAATATCTGCTAAGCAACTTGGGTTTCCCAGGTGGTTCACCAGTAAAAAATTTGCTTTGCCAATACAGAAGACGTGGGTTCAATCCCTGAGTCGAGAAGATCCCCTGGAGAAGGAAATGGCAACCCACTCCAGTATTCTTGCCTGGAAATCCCATGAACAGAGGAGCCTGGTGGGCTACAGCCCACGGGGGTCACAAGAGTCAGACACGACTGAGCACAGCTAAGCAGCTTACATCACAGGGACCTAAGCAGTGGTCCCTTTGATTGAATTTTCTAGTTTCAAGCTGTGTGCACTGTAGGTACTTAATCAATCCTCCAATTGATTTTGACTCAGTTTGCCATTTCTGCTGATGTGCTTCATATGGACTTCTCACAATTCTCAGAACTTATTGGGACTGTTACCAACAGAAGTCTCTGGTGTCCCTTTTTACTGTAACTGTTCTTTATGTGGCTTTCTCCTTTTACCAGATTAGGAACATTCCACAGGGAAATAGATATAGAATTGACAACATGTAGCAAATTATGGTTTTTTGCAGAGCAACTGTGGCTGTCTCTCAAGCTCTCACAAACATCCAAAGGGGTTCAGATGTGGGAACATGATCACACCCCCATTTGACAGATGAGAAAACTGAGGCACAGACTATTATATATTATGTGTAAAATTCAGTTTAACCGTCTTGGGATGAAGCCACAACAAGAACTGGGGATTTTCCCACTATGATGCATAGCCGCTTTAAACTAGATTAGTCATGCCATGTTAATCAGCCCTGACAAGTTTCAGCAGGAAAGATATTAAAGAAAATCAGATCTGAGGTGCTTCTAAAGAGAGAGAGAGAAAAGTTGGCACTGATTGTGAGAACAGGAATAATAAAAGTGTTAAAGAGCTTGGTAGAGAGGCCAGAGGGAAGCACCATGATAGAGACTGAACTAGTATCAGAAAGGTGTTTTTTTTTAATACCAGCTATTTTATCTGCTCTGCAGAGAAGGTGTTAGTAATAATGATGAGGAGGATAATAATAATAAAAACTTACGGAGGGCTTACTATGTGCCAGGAACTGTCCAAACACTGTATATGCATTAAATATTAATCCTTCCCCAAGTCTGCTGCTAAGACGCTTCAGTCGTGTCCGACTCTGCGACCCCATAGACGGCAGCCCACCAGGCTCCCCTGTCCCTGGGATTCTCCAGGCAAGAACACTGGAATGGGTTGCCATTTCCTTCTCCAACGCATGAAAGTGAAGAGTGAAAGTGAAGTCATTGAGTCGTGTCCAACTCTCAGTGACCCCATGGACTGCAGCCCACCAGGCTCCTCCGTCCATGGGATTTTCCAGGCAAGAGTACTGGAGTGGGGTGCCATTGCCTTCTCTGAAGTCTAGGAAGTGGGAACTATTGTTGTCCCCATTTTACAGATGTGGCAACTGGAGACCACAAGGTCCCCTGGAAATAACAGCAGACTGGATTCTGAGCCCACATAGTCCAGGTCCAATATTTCGCAGGTGGCTTAGTGGTAAAGAATTTGCCCGCCACTGCAGGAGATCCAGGTTCCATCCCTGGGTTGGGAAGATCCCCTGGAGGAGGGCATGGCAACCCACTCCAGTATTCTCGCCTGGAGAATCCCATGGACAGAGGAGCCTGGTGGGCTACAGTCCATGGGGTCGCAAAGAGTCGGACACAGTTGAGCGACTGAACACACAAAATGTTCAGGTCCAGGGACTGTTCCTTTTACCCCTGGTGCAAACTGCTTCTCCAGGAATGAGTCCAAGACAGAGCTGGCTTCAGAAACGTGGCTCCAGGACAAGAGGATCTGCCGCCGCCTCAGGATTTCGCTAAATTGGTTTCCCTCATGTGGAAGGTGAGGGAAGCCGAGAGGTTCTTCCCTGGCTTCCATGGGATCCCAAGCAGGCCCCTGGACTCAAAATGTCCCCTCAGGCCACTTTGGGAGTGCACACTGTCTGCCCCCAATCTTGAAGTGACGTGAAGTGAAGTGGCTCAGTCTTCAATTCGCAGCCTAACTCTGCGACCCCATGGACTGTAGCTTACCCGGCAAGAATACTGGAATGGGTTGCCATTTGCTTCTCTAGGGCTTCTTCCCAACCCAGGGATTGAACCTGGGTCTCCCACACTGTAGGCAGACGCTTTACTGTCTGAGCCACCCGCAAAGCCCCCAATCTTAGCATCAGATTCTCCCTTCCACAGCCTGGCCGGCTCCCTTGAAAACGCCATCACATGCTGAAAGCAGTGAGCAGCCAAGACCCAACTGGAAAAGGTGAAATTCAGTGGATCAGGCTGTGACCCTGGCCCTCAACTGGAAAAGGGGCCTTTTTAGAGTCTGCTGATCAACAGCATGGCTCGCACTAAGAAACAATTTCAAATTATCCCAAGTGATACAGCAGGGGCCTATTGTCAGTGTGAACTGTAGATCATATAAAATCCATTGCTTCTCCCATGGAAAACTAATGGGATATAGTTTTCTGCTAGCAATCCCTATGGCCAAAACTCCTACTGTTAATCCCTGTAACAATCTCCTAATTAATCTGTTTTCTTTTTTGCTTCCATATTTTAACTGACTTTTTCAATTAAGAGCATACGAGGAAAAGATTCTGAAACTTACTTGTTTTTAAATAAGCAATTAGAAAACCTCCTTTTCCAATTATGCTTTTTCTTTCTCGCACCAACCTGATTCTGAAATCTTTTCTCAGCCAAAGCCGCATTTATTCTCTCCCACGTCGTGTCATATAATGACCATGTAATTCTGAGAGCTCAGATCTGTTGTTCTGCCAAGTACATGTTGTAGTTATTTAACATTTTTCCTCTCGTCCTGTTGAGAATCAACATGGGTATTCTGTATTAGAATCTTTCATGGTCGCTTATTTTAATAAACTTAATTCAGCTTGAAATTGTTACTTGCTTCTAGCCATTCTCCCTAAACTGAATTTTCCTGCAGTAGAGAGTATTTTTGGAGATAGAATGAAGTATACAAAAATCCTATGTAAACTATATCCAAATTCTGTTATTGTTTTTAAATAAATGGTTTCCATAAATGGATTCCAAACAATGTAAACCATTACATTAGAAATAAAAATCCAATAATCAGGATAAGATTTTATTGTTGCTGTTGTTGTTCAGTTGCTAAGTCATATCTGACTCTTTTGTGACCCCATATCCCTCCAGGCTCCTCTGTCCATGGGATTTACCAGATAAGAATACTGGAGTGGGTTGCCGTTTCCTTCTCTAGGGGATCTTCCTGGCCCAGGGATCAAACCTGCATCTCCTGCCTTGATTGGCAGGCAACTTCTTTACTGCTGAGCCACCAGGGAAGCCCAAGATTTTATACATAGCATAAAACGTAAATCCTATCTGGCTCTTCTCCTGTTTCAAAACTTTCGGTGTCAATCAAGTTCATAGCCCTTAACTCAACACCCAGAGTTTGTTGTTACCTGGCTCTAGTCAACTCCTCCTGTTTTCTCTCTTAACATCCTCTCCACTGCAGCCCACACCGTGTTCTGCGATCCAGCCTTGAGAAACTTTGTGAAGGTCCCAGATGGTTCAGCCCCCTAGCACATCCTTTTCCTCTTTCTCTCATGTTGGATTCTCCCCCTCCACACACACACACACATGCACACACACACTCCAGCCCCAACTCACTCCCTTGCCAAGCTCCTTCTCATCCTTCAGGTCTCTGTTGAAATACGTTACTTCTTCAGAGCCCTCGCCTGCCGCCCGTCTCCATTCTAGCGCTCTCCCTCCGCCTTCTCTCAGCCTTCTCCAGAACCCGGTCCATAATTTGTAATTAAACATTTGTCTCTGTCGCTGTTTAGCTAGTATCTGTCTTCACCACTAGATTTCAGGCTTCCAGAAGGGAGGCAGCAGAGCCTATGTTTTCTCATCTTTTAGTTAGCTAGCCCTTCACTCAGCACCTGACACAGAGCAATAAATATTTGTGGAATGAAGGAAGGAAGGAGACCCTAGCCTGGAAATATACCACAAACGTGAATTTGATTCCAGAACACCTATCATTTCTATAGTTGGTGGGTCCCACCTGGAGCAAGTGGAGTCCTCTGGGGCTACCATCTCCACATTAGACCCTGATATGAGACCATCGGCCTGGACTCCTCGAGGGCTCCTGTTTTCCAGTTCTAGAAAGTTCTTCACAAGGAATCTGGGACGGCATCCCCCTGCTCCATCCCACAAAAGATGCTGTGCCAGTCCTCTTCTCCAGGGACTGGGTCCTACCTCTCTTATCTCTCCGCAAACTGTTTAACCAGGAGAGGAAGAGTTAAAATAAAACAAGAAACAATCCTGGCAGTCACAGGAAGACTTTGCCAAGACATTTTTCATCTTCATTCCTTGGACCAAAATTGAGAGACACTATTTTTGACAGTTTTGTTTTGTTTCACAGTGATATACAAAGATGCTTTACATTTCTGCTCACTGCCCCTCTCCCACTCGGGTATGACAACTTGCTTTGATAATCAGCAGTTTTTGTGCGATGATGCATATCCTGACAAATCTTACTCCTTAACAAAAACTTCCTTACAAGTTGTTTACTGTGTCAAACAGCTTGTTATATTTTGACAGTAGCTTTTCCTTTAGGACTTAAAGAGTCCTGTAGGATCCCTTTCTAAAATTCTGCTGCCTGGAGTCTTCCTGATGTTGAATTTGTATGCCTCAGACACCCATGCTATGATACCCTTCAAAATATTGATATTAATATTGGATCGATTCAGGGCCCTCTCTTCAAATATGGGTCCTTGCAGAAATATCCTATAGAATTGAAAATAACCTTAAAGTAAGGTACTTAAATAAGTATAATTAAGTAACTTTTATCATGCTTTCAAATGAAAAGTTACCCTATAGAAGAACCAAAAAACCAATCAAAATGTAACTAAATCTGTAGTTTTGTACTTACTGTAAAGAAGTGAAAAGGTTTTAGTCACTCAGTTGTGTCTAACGTATGGACTGTAGCCCACCAGGCTCTCTGTCCATGGAATTCTCCAGGCAAGAATACTGGAGTGGGTTGCCATTCCTTTCTCCAGGAGATCTTCCCAACCCGGGGATCAAACCCGGGTCTCTCACATTGCAGGCAGATTCTTTACCATCTGAGCCACCAGGGACTGTAAAGAGAATGATAGACAAATATTGTTTTCTTTCTTTGGTAATACTGACAACACTTCCTCAGTGCTTACTACCTTGACAAGCATTTCTCTGCACCTTTTATCTGTATTATTAATAACTCATCTAATCCTACAACAGCCCTTAGAGGAAAATACAGTAATTATTTTCATAGTACAGATGAAAACATAATACACAAGAAGTTCAAGTAATTTGCTCAAAGTTACAAAGGTAGCAAAAAGCAGAGCCAACTTATGTGCCCAGGTTTCTGCCTTCAGAGCCTGGGGCCTTAACCATTTCTCTTGCCCCTTTCCAATAGACAGAGCCAGGCAAATGAGCTTTTTCCATTCCCAAATCTTCATATATATTCTATTATATTTTAAATCATGTTAAGTAGCCTATCATTCTGCGAAAGGATAATGCTAGATTTTTACCCTCCCTGGATCTTCAGTTCAGTTCAGTCGCTCAGTCGTGTCCTACTCTTTGCGACCCCATGAATCACAGCACGCCAGGCCTCCCTGTCCATCACCAACTCCCAGAGTTCACTCAGACTCACGTCCATCGAGTCAGTGATGCCATCCAGCCATCTCATCCTCTGTCGTCTTCTTCTCCTCCTGCCTCCAATCCCTCCCAGCATCAGAGTCTTTTCCAATGAGTCAACTCTTCACATGAGGTGGCCAGAGTACTGGAGTTTCAGCTTTAGCATCATTCCTTCCAAAGAAATCCCAGGGCTGATCTCCTTCAGAATGGACTGGTTGGATTTCCTTGCAGTCCAAGAGACTCTCAAGAGTCTTCTCCAACACCACAGTTCAAAAGCATCAATTCTTCGGCACTCAGCTTTCTTCACAGTCCAACTCTCACATCCATACATGACCACTGGAAAAACCATAGCCTTGACTAGATGGACCTTTATTGGCAAAGTAAAGTCTCTGCTCTTCAACATGCTATCTAGGTTGGTCATAACTTTTCTTCCAAGGAGTAAGCATCTTTTAATTTCATGGCTATAGTCACCATCTGCAGTGATTTTGGAGCCCCCCAAAATAAAGTCTGACACTGTTTCCACTGTTTCCCCATCTATTTGCTGTGGAGTGATTGGACCAGATGGCATGATCTTCGTTTTCTCAATGTTGAGCTTTAAGCCAACTTTTTCACTCTCCACTTTCACTTTCATCAGGAGGCTTTTTAGTTCCTCTTCACTTTCTGCCATAAGGGTGGTGTCATCTGCATATCTGAGGTTATTGATATTTCTCCTGGCAATCTTGATTCCAGCTTGTGCTTCTTCCAGCCCAACGTTTCTCAAGATGTACTCTGTATATAAGTTCAATAAGCAGGGTGACAATATACAGCCTTGACGTACTCCTTTTCCTATTTGGAACCAGTCTGTTGTTCCATGTCCAGTTCTAACTGTTGCTTCCTGACCTGCATACAGATTTCTCAAGAGGCAGGTCAGGTGGTCTGGTATTCCCATTTCTTTCAGAATTTTCCAGTTTATTGTGGTCCACAGTCAAAGGCTTTGGCATAGTCAATAAAGCAGAAATAGATGTTTTTCTGGAACTCTCTTGCTTTTTCCATGATCCAGCGGATGTTGGCAATTTGATCTCTGGTTCTTCTGCCTTTTCTAAAACCAGCTTGAACATCTGGAAGTTCACGGTTCACGTATTGCTGAAGCCTGGCTTGGAGAATTTTGAGCAGTTAGGGCTTTGGGTTTCTCGTATTTACACAAACTATGTAAAATTGTTTATGTAAAGAAGACCTCTTATATGTGACAATTGAAACTTGTCATTAACACTGAATGACCTAAAAATAGCAATTCCAGTAAATACTAACCTTTTTTTTTTCTATTCCTATTCAGAACACTAAAAAAAAAAAGAGGCTATTCAAATTAAAGCAATCCTCTACTCATATTTTTACATCCATTCTCTCTTTTGCCATCCTTCTCAACTTCCACCAAGTTCACAAATATAGAGACCTCTTATCCTCAGTTTCTAAGCCAATGCCTGATAATAGTAGGTGCAAAGGTGCTTTAACTCTGTCATTCTACTAAGAAATGAATTCTATTAATCATAGAATCTTGAAGGTTAAAGGAGTCTTAGTGATCTCCACATCCAGTTGATTGTTTTACAGATGAGAAAGCTGAGGCCCCCTAAATGTGAAGTGACTTCCCAAGGTACCTGGATGTTGCTGCTGCTGCTACGTCGCTTCAGTCGTGTCCAACTCCATGCAACCCCATAGACGGCAGCCCACCAGGCTCCCCCATCCCTGGAATCCTCCAAGCAAGAACAGTGGAGTGGGTTGCCATTTCCTTCTCCAGAATCCGGCCCAACCAACCACCAATTATACAACCTTTGGAAAGTTTCTTGATCTTTCTGAGCCCATTAACTCTTTTGTAACACAGTGATCATTACAGCTGTTATAAGGAGAAAATGAGATAACCCTGTATAAACTATTTGGCACATGGGTAATCGAAAATATTCCTCACTCCAAGCATATAAGTAAGAACAGTAGGAAATTGTATTAATTCTCATAGAAAAGAAGGTTCCATCAATAAATTACTAATTCAGTGTAGTAAATCATGTTCCATTCCCTGGAAATAGTTTATACAGTTCCTTAAGAGTCCCAATTGTATCAAGAGATAAGAGCATTTACAAGAAAATCGTGTTTTTCCAGGCTAATCAAAATTTTTGTCTGCAGCTACAAAGCATTACATTAGAAGTGATGTGGTGGTTTAGTCGCTAAATCATGGCCCAATCTTTGCGAACCCATGGATTGTAGCCCGCCAGGGTCCTCTCTCTGTGGAATTTCCCAGGCAAGAATACTGGTGTGGGTTGCCATTTCCTTCTCCAGGGGATCTTTCCAACCCAGGAATCAAACCCACATCTCCTGCACGTGTGTTCTGCATTGAAGGTGGATTCTTTACCACTGAACTATCGGGGAAGCCCCTTACATTAGGAGACTAGTGATCAAATCGACCATTATGTGAACGAGCAAAATATAATAGCCAGACTGGTAGACATCAGACTGTATCACAAATTCTAACTCTGTTCTATGGAACTCTGCTTTCCCAAATCCCCTCATGAGGCCCAATGTATGTTTGTGCATGTAAGCCCATACATACATCTTGTATACCTGAGCCTTTCTGGGTGTTATCTCCCTAGTGAACTGACTGTATTTAAAGAGAGTTTGAACTGAGGTTGTCTGGGGGCAACTTACCCTCTATACAAGAAACGTCACTCTGTTTAGTCCTCCCTACTAATGGGCCGTGGCTACATCCTGTATCCCATGACCACCTCCCACCATAGATGGAGTGAATGTATTTGGATACCTGACATAAGGCAGCCAATCCGAAGGCTGGCCACACACCTTTCTTGAAGGAGCTGGCCTAATCTGAATGTGTTCTTGGAGATTTGATTGTAGCAAACCCTGAGACTAAGGCCATTGTCAAGGGAGGACAGAAAGAGAAGTAAAAAAAGAGGTGCCTGAGGCAAATTGGCAGGGCTGGAGGGACCCCAGGACACCATAAAACAATAAGTAAAGCAGAGTTATGATTAAATCTTCCTCTTAAAATTCTATGGAGAGAAGTAGATGGAGAGATGCCAAGACTGCTTTGATTCAGATTATTTTCAATTGTGGGTCCAGTTTGCCTGTATTTTTACATTAGACCTTCCAATACTGGACCCAGGTTGTCTATTTCAGGAACTTCCCTGGTGGTCCAGTGGATAAGAATCTACCTTCCAATACAAGAGACATGGGTTCGATCCCTAGTCTGGTAACTAAGATCCCCTGTGCCCCGGGGGTAACTAAGCCTATGAGCCGCAAATTATTGCAGAAGACCCAGCACAGCCAAAACAAACAAACAAACAAAAAAGTGTCTATTGCATACATTAGGAAGCCGGATGAAGCATCCACAATATGAACTTGAGCCTAAGGAGACACGCCGACCTTGCCCATGGGTGTAGAACTACTTTAGCATTAATGTGACCTATTCCTTCTGGTGTCCCTGTATCTGCCTCAGTGTCCTCCCTGCAGAGGGTAGCACACTTTCTCATGTTGACAACACGAGGGCCTCAGGACAGCACGGGCTGATGAGCTCAGACCACCAGGACTAGACCAGGATCTCTGTCTGCCCTTCTCCACTGCAGCACTGGGAGACTCACGCTTGGGAAGGATCCCGCGCTGCCCAACGCACAGCTAAAATAAGCGGGAGGCAGCGTGAGAGCTCCAGATGTTTAGAATTAGGACGACTATAAACAAATTTGTTTCTCCAGATCCACCCAGCTCGCTTTTTAAAATTACTTTTATCTCTGGTAAACAAGCTCATATTCTCTTTTCTTGGTTGCAAATAGACTAATTCTTCAGGGGATGACAATTCTCGTACTGGTTAGTACAGTTCGTTATTCTTTCTCCAGAAATTGCGTCATTCACACATCAACGTGATTCTTTCAATTGGTAGTTTGGAAAAGGTGGGAATACAGTATAAACATTAATTACCATTTGCAGCCACTCTTCAAAGACCGGCTTTAGGCACACCTGTCACCTAATTAATTTTATTTTTCACTGTGCCAACTTGAACGTCCCAGCGTTACTTTCGTTGTACACACTTCACAACGTCAAAACCTGACATTAAATGTTATATAAATAACTGTCACGAGAGCTGGGCAGGGACATGGGTGACAGCGTTCATGTAGCAAGCTGATCTGTTGCAGGTGATCATCTGAGTTCACCTGTGCATCAGTTACTAAGAAATGCCCACTCCTAGACTAATACTCCTTCCATCACTCAAATCAGGGATGTCTTCAGCCAACCTGGAGTGCACATTTCAAGAAATCAGATAGTGCTGATTACTATCCCCACAGCATAAATGTGGCACCTAATTATTCACATATTGTCATCGTTCCAGCACGCACATCTAGCAAGTTCAAAGCTTCCTTTTGATAAGGCAGAATAAACATGCTCCTCTGATCACCCTCCACACTGCCTGGAAGGGTCTGACTTGACTCTGCTGTCACCTTTCCTTAGGGTCTTTTGTCAGAGTTAGAATCCATTCAGAACAACAGTAACATCTCAGGAAGCTTCTCTGTTCAACAGGTTTGAGCAAGGTTGATGATCAGCTAATGCCCAATCCACTCCTTGTGTGTTCCAGCTCTGATGTATGTTCCAACACATCTGTGCTCACGCACACACACACAGATACACACCTTCACATAGATGAAGTGATTGTGAAATGGTTGACAAAGAGTTGAAAGCTACTTCTAACTGTGCTAAAACTAAAACTCTTTTTTTTTCTCCCCCAGGGCCGTTGTTCAAGAGAGAACTGCAAGTATCTTCACCCTCCCACACACTTAAAAACTCAACTAGAAATTAATGGGAGGAACAATTTGATCCAGCAAAAAACTGCAGCAGCCATGCTTGCCCAGCAGATGCAATTTATGTTTCCAGGAACCCCACTCCATCCCGTGGTGAGTACACTGAAGCTAACGAGGACGGGCTTGCTGATGAAAGTGTTGGTACGGGCAATGTACCAACCGTTGACCTAAAATGGCCTCTCTCTACTTTGTCTCTTTGGCTACAATTAAAGCAAATAGCTTTGAAGCTAAATAGATGCTGAAAAGAGGGTCTTTTAGATTATCCAAATGGGAAAAAAAAAATGCAGGAGGAAACTGTAGGCAAAGGCAATTTCTAATCGATACCCGGAAAATCTGTGTCACTCCAGCTCTTTCTCACCA
The DNA here is from genome assembly GCF_023091745.1 of Budorcas taxicolor. Classification (NCBI taxonomy): domain Eukaryota; kingdom Metazoa; phylum Chordata; class Mammalia; order Artiodactyla; family Bovidae; genus Budorcas; species Budorcas taxicolor. The sequence continues at coordinate 74,720,770 of NC_068921.1, forward strand.
GTCACCTCCACATTTGAGCTATCTTAGAAGGGAAATAGTTCTCCATTGAGAGTATGAATCAATGATCTATGTAAATAGGAGATTTTGATGCCTAAAACATCTTTAGCAATGCAACTGATTATTTCATTTCAATGGTATCATTTTAAGGAAGGGGAAAAATGAAACCAGAGAAGTTAATGGATTTACCCAATGTCCTGCAGTTAATCAGTTGTGGAGCTGGGCCTAGACCTCAGACATCTTGACCAGGGCGCTTTCTGCTGTCTGCTCCACTCCCGACCACCACCACCCCCGGGGCCTGAAGGAAGCCTGAACCAGGGTGCCTCAGCCACCCACACCTGCTGTGTCAGAGGCCAGCAGAGGGTGTGGCAGCCGTGGTGAGGACCACAAGATTAAATGCCAAGGGAGTTCAGTCTATGAATATGTATTGTGTAATATTTTCTCCCTGACTTCACAGTGTTTGAAAGTATTTCCTTAAAGGTCTGGAAATTGCTTTAGGAATGAGGCCCTGAGGGAAAGGAGTGCTTTTTTTTTTTTTTTTTTTTGCCTTTAGTGAAGTTCGTTCACGTTTGTAAATTATTTGTCAAAAACAAGCTAATTAAAATAAAAAAAAAGCCAGTGAAGTGGGTGAAATTTGCTCTTTTTTTAAAAAAAAAGTACATACACAAAAGACAATTGTTTAAAAATCAGTCTTTATTGTATGAAAATTCTATTGTTATTGAAAGCTGCTAAATGAAAAAAGGATAGCTACCAGGGAGTTTCTTATTGTGTGTCTGTGAGATGAGATGGGGAAGGTGGGGGCTGTCCAGGAAGAGGGGAGAGGATCTGGGTAGATGGTTGGCAGTTCTGCTTGTCTCCAGGTTTCTACCCAAGAATAGTGAGTGGCACCAAGTGGCCAGGAACCAGCTCTGCCCAAAGTGAAAAAGTGCAGGTGCAGGTGTGAAGGACCCTCAGATAAATAAGCTACAGTCTTGTAGGTGTAGACAGACTCAGGGGAAAGGCAAAGCAAGCCTCAAGCCCAGGGAACTAGATTTCAGATGAGGCAGGAAAGGCTGCTTGGAGGAAATCCCGAATAAGTACCTCTTAGGGCTTCCCTGGTGGCCCAGCAGTAAAGAATCTCTCTGCCAGTGCAGGAGACGCAGGTTCGATCCCTGGGTCAGGAAGATCTCGTGGCGAAGAAAATGGAAACCCACTCCTGTAATTTTGCCTGGAGAAATCCCATGGACAGAGGAGCCTGGTGGGCTACAGTCCAAGGGATCGCAAAGAGTCAGACACGACTAAGCAACTAAACACACACATAGGCATTTAAATGGATCTATCTAAAACCACTCACAAGTATATTTTATGGTTTCTTTGTTGATACACACATATAAATTATTTTATTAAATTATGTAAATACTAAAATAATTTAGTTATGCATATTAATAATGTCTATGGGAATAAATTGAGAACCACCTAGGTCAACATAGTTGCAATGCATTATATCTCAACTCATTTTAATCATTCACTTCTTATTTATTTAGAATCTGTAAGGATTGACCCTGGCACTCAATAATGGCCTGTTAATAAATTCCATTCATGTTCTAAACTGTTAATTGAATTTTCTTTGAAAGTTATGTTTCCATACTGTCTCATATATTAATTAGAGGACAATAATCACGATTGCTCTATGAGAAAGAGGTATTACATTTAAATACTTTAAGAGAGGTCTTTAAATCACAAGAGAAATTGGGATGCAAAACTGTAATAAACTTAAAAGTCATTGACTCTACAAACAAGTAATTTCAGAGTCACAGGAATGAATTAGTGACAGTAAAACAGTTCCTAGAACCTTCCAAGGAAATAGGGTCTTTGCTGATGTGATTGAGTTGGGCGTCTTGAGATGGGGACATTCTCCAGGATTAAATGCGATCACAGGCATCCTTATAAGAGAGGCAGAGGGAGAGTTAACGCACATACAGAAGAGGAGAAAGGCAATGTGCTCATGGAGGCCGAGACTGGAGTGATGGGGCCACAAACCAAGGAACGCCAGCAGCCGCCAGGAGACGGAAGAGTCAAGGGGCCGATTCTTCTTTTCTGGAGCCTCCAGAGGGAACACAGTCTTGCCAGAACCTTGATTTTGTCCCAGTGCAACTGGTTTCACACTTATGGCCTCCAGAACTCTGAAAGAAGAAATGCATGTTGTGTAAGCCACCAGGTCGGTGGGAATCTGTTAGACCAGCCTCGGGAAACGAATACATGCAGAAATTGCAGAAGACAAAGAAACGGCTAAACAGAGTCACAAGTACCACTCTATTTTTAGGTTTCCTTCTAGGGTAAGCTTCTCTAAAGAGCTCCGGATGGTTTTTTTCACACCCTTTATCTTCCATCTGCCCTGAAATCTCTCATCTGCTGAAATCTCTCACCAGTGACCTCCATATTGCTTAACAGGTAGTCACTGATGCTGGCATTATTCTTTGGAGATCTTGGTAGCAGGCAGCCAGTCTCTCCTTAGAATGTGGTCCATCTCCTCTGCAGAGTGCCCCTTCCTCTCTGACACGCCTTCCTCCACTGTCTCCTTTGCCCGTTCATTTCCTCTATTCTATTCGGGCTTCCCTGGTAGCTCAGTTGGTAAAGAATCCGGCTGCAATGCAGGAGACCCTGGTTTGATTTCCAGGGTCAGGAAGATCCGCTGGAGAAGGGATAGGCTACCCACTCCAGTATTCTTGGGCTTCTCTTGCGGCTCAGCTGGTAAAGAATCCTCCTGCAAAGTGGGAGACCTGGGTTCTATCCCTGGGTTGGGAAGATCCCCTGGAGAAGGGAAAGGCTACCCACGCCAGTATTCTGGCCTAGAGAATTCCATGGACTATCCCCATGGGGTCTCAAAGAGTCAGACACAACTGAGCGACTTTCAGTTTGCTCTATTCTGTATTGAGGCTGCTATGCACTGATGTTCCCAGTGCTGGCTGCCTCTGTCACTTACCTGCTCCTTCGTGGTCTCATCGATTCCTGTGGCTTTGGGTCATCTACAGGCTGAGAACTACCAAAGGCATGTTCTCAATCCATGAGCCCTGGGTTTAGGTACCCAACCTCCTCCTGGATTCCCCTTCAGAATTTTTCCCAGGAACTTGACATGCTTAAGACCAATTTTCCATTCTACTCCCTTCTCATCTCAGTAAGTGTAGCCAGCAGTTTCAAACCGAAACCGAACAGGTTCTCTCACATCCAGCTCATCAGCAAGTCCTGTCATATGCCCTCAAGCCCACCTACTTCTCCTTCTCCCAGGACCCTCATCTTAGCTGCCATCAACCTTTCTTTCAAAATACTTGATAGGCTTTACCCTCCTTGTGGTGTTTGTTTAGTTGCTCAGTTGTGTCCAACTCTTTGTGACCCCATGGACTGTAGCCCACCTGGGTCCTCTGTCCATGGGATTTCCCAGGCCAGTATACTGGAATGGGTTGCCATTTCCTTCTCCAGGGGATCTTCCCAACCCAGGGATCGAACCTCTGTCTCCTGCATTGCAGGTGGATTCTTCACCACTGAGCCACAACTCTTGCTTTATCCCAATGGGCACAGCAACCAGAGGAATCTTTTAAACACATAAATGGTATAACGTCACTCCCTTACTTAAAACCCTTCAGTGCTTTCCCGTTTCACTGGAGACCAAGTCTAAATGTGTAACCTTGATTTTATTTACAGTGTCAAGTCCCTACCCAGCTCACCTCATCAGAGGCCACTCTTCCCGTGTCCCCTGAGACCAAACCAAACTTTCAGCTCTGTGAACACACAGAGCTCCTGTTTGCTTAAAGGCTTTTACTTTTGCTGGAAGCTTCCTACTGATCTTCATATTTTAACTTCATCTTATTCATAAGGACTCCAACTCTGTCGACTGCAACCCACTGCCAATCTCTATCTCTAGCCTCTATCTTCTCTCCATCTCAGAAGTGAGGCCTCTTCATTTCTGCTTATCCGTAAAATCACAAGTGAGTTGTGATTTTATTTCTTTGTTCTTCCCCATTAGGGTTTAAGTTCAATAAACGGAGACACAGTGTTCTGGCACCATGTCTGTACCAGCGATGAATATTTATTGAATAAATGAAAATGCTAATGATTCTTTCCTCTTATAACGCTTCTGTCTCAAATGCATTACATCTGCAAAGTCTCATTCACCCTTCCTGCGAGGAGTTTTTCCTTCTCCAGTTCCTAATGGAGTATGACAACAGTTCTTCTCTCCTTTCCTTCCAACCATACGGCCCCACCCCTCGACTCCCACACAGACATCTCACGTACACTCACAATAAAGTGGCAGGTGGGTGGCCTTTAGTACGACAGAGATTAAGAGCCTGTGCGATCCAGTCTTTAGTGGCAAGATCTTGCACTGAACATTCTGCCCTCCAGAGATGCTCCTGGCAATAAAGGGAGAAGGCTTAAGAGATGCCGTGTTTTAGGCCTTTCAGTTTAAGTACCAAATACCTATCCTTTGAAGTCAAAGCTTTCTAAATGCATGAGCTCTCATGTTCTTTTTCTAAAAAGGCAATCGACCACATTTTAGAGCCATAAGATACGTCAGGCCACTTAGTCAGTCCTCCCCAGCCCTGATCCTTTCAAGCCACTACAAAATATCAAAGTGCATGTGTGCATGTGAGCATGTGTGTGTGTGTGTGTGCGTGTGTGTGTGTGATCTTTGAGGCCACATCTACTGCTGTGAGTTACAGAGAAAGCAGAGTGGAGAGTGAGAAGCCAAGGAGAGAAGCACAGACTCTTGGAATGAAGTCCAGAGGCAAGATGGCAAGACCTGCATTTCAGACACGATTTTCTTCTAGAAGGCTTTCTGCATCTCTTGTCCTCTGGCCTTGCTGCAGTTGGTGCTGGGAGATGACAAGGACCAAATGGATCTCAGACCACCTGGCAACAGCCCCCCTGCAGGAACCACAGGGCCAGCTCTCCCGGCCCTGGCGGGTGGGCTCCCAAGAGCAGAGTCCCCTGGAGATGCTGCCTTTCTTCTAGCTACCGACTCAGACCCGAATCCAGACATCAGCCTCCACTCTACCTTGAGACTTTCGCTCGAATCCAGGATCTGAGACCCACTTTCCCAGGCAGGCGGCTGTTCAGAGCAGCCCTAACCTCCTGTCTGCGGGAGGCCCTGGGCTGACTGTGGGACGTGGCTCCCTACCAAGGCTCTCTCTGTACACTTAATGTCTGTAAGGGCAACTCGTGGTGGGTTATTTTTTTTTCCCCCCTCTTCTGTTTTATGAACTTACCAACAAAATCTAGTAAGGGCAGGGGAGTCAGAACAGCCCCAGACTGGGAGCCAGGAGTCCGGGGTGCTCTGCCTTGACTCACCTTGGCAGCACTGGCCTTGGGTAATCCATGCAGCCTCTGGTCTAAATTGCTTTCACCTGCAAGACTGTGCGGTTCTGGCTGCCAGGCTCGCTTCTCGCAGCTGCTCAGGAGATTAAAGCAGACACTATGTGTGAGAACGCTTTTGAGAACAGCCCAACCTTTCACAGATGTAAGGTATTACTGTCACTAATAATAACAACAACAATAATAATACAGTGCCCATCTCTGAAAATCAGTATTTTTTTTAACTTTTTAACGTCAACGAAAAACACTCTTGATAAGAAAAAAGAGAAAATATTTAATTGAATCTATCTTCATAAAGTCTATGAACTTTTAACTTTCACGTGAAAGAAAACATATACTTTCCCAGTCTATATTCAAAGTAGAGACGATGTTTGCCTTCACTTAATAAGATTTTTATACCTCTTATATTGCTATGCTAATTACATTCCTGTTATAGAATCAATGGATAATTTTTTGGGGGGGGACTTTATTAATACTAACTTTTACACTACTAATGATAGCTGCTATTTTTGAAGTTCAACTATGGGAAGTAAGAGAGAAATAACATCTTGCTCAGCCCAACTCTTTAAGCTAAGTAGTTTTACTTCCCTTCTGCAGAAAAGCTCAGGGTAAAAATTTCCTGCCCAGGGTAAAAATGAATAAATGGCCAACCTCAGGATTTTGAATTCATGTCTCCCTTTGTCTCATATTTGTGTTTTTACTTTTAAATAATACTCTCCATGAACTTTATTACAGCTCTGCATCAGTAGAACAAACTGCAACATTCCTTTTTGATCATTAAATTAGATGAACAAGTAACATATTTGAGAAAGCAAAATTTAGCTAATTGCAAGAGATTTGTTGATATCCAAAAAGGTTTGGGGAAATGAGTTTTGAGGTTCTGACAGCTCATGGACAGTCAAGATACAACATGAATTTCTGTCACTATGCTGATCTGGGCTTCAGATGATCTACAAGGGAGGGATATTGGGAATTTGATTCAATAGAAAGTCAAAAATGGAGATATGGGGGAGGGCTCTTTTTTCTTAATGTTTATTTTGATCATTAGTCTTTGAGTTAATTACACAACTAGTACTAGATTTTTTTAATATTTATTTTCACTCATTTATGACAGTGGTCCTCAAACTGGGCCGCACATCAAATCATGTAATAAAATTTTTAATGCAAATTTCAAGCCCCCCCTCAACCCAGATCTGTTAAGTCAGAATTTGTGATATCTCTATCTATGAAATTCCCCCCAGGCATTTCTGATCTAGCTGGTTCTTTGAATCACTGGTCGTTTTTTTGATTTATGACCTTTCAGAATTGATTCTCTTAAATCTTAACATTATATCGTCCTTATACCATTTAAATCACTTGGCTTCTTTTCAATGGTACTGAATTATAAAAGCTACAGTTACTGAAAACCACAACGTTCTATAATTATGACTCAAATGGGTTGAAAATGGAAAACATACACATATAAAATTTTGTAGAAAGTTAAGGAGGAAAAAAAAGTCCTAGCTGCCATCAGTTTCCCATGTTGAGACCTCATGTTGCAACTTTCTCCCAAAGTGAATTGTATGGCGGAGCCATAAAGATCTAAGAGCCCCTCGCGGGAATGCTGGCAGCAGCTCTCGCAGGCCATTAGAATCACCTCTTCCATCCCTGCCCACCCCCAGCCACTTCAGTAAAGACTTTCAGCCTCCCTAAGAGCTCCCGGCGCAAACTATCAATAATTCACTGTTTTCTAACATGATCATTTGTAAGAGATATTTTTCTGTTACTGCTGTCAACAAAAACCTGTTTAATTCGCACAGATTATTATTTTCCCCATATGTTCCACAACTCAGAGCTATAAATAGACAACAGGAATGTTACCCACAATGTACAAATAGAGAAGCAGCATGACATGGCCAACGGCGTTGTTCAATATTAGAAAACTGCGTTGACGTGTAATTGCAAATATCTGAAAACTGGTCCTAAAAATGAATAGGTTAAAAGCCATCCAATAACAAAAAACAAACCAACAAAATGATACAGTCCCAAATCAGTGCAAAATTTATGCTAAGAAAAATCTTTATCTAGCATCTTGAATGTTTAACATCAGCTCCTTTAAAGTGAAGCTGCGTTTGTCCTTCTCTTAAACGTACATTATTTCCTTTCTGAAAGGCGTCCTTTCAGGTGAAGCTTTTGAAAACCATCATCCCATCAACCCTCTAGTATATTTTGTCTTATCCCTGGACAAAGAGGACAGTGATGACGACGTTTTAATAGGGTACTCTATGCCTTTATCACAGCCACGTTGACTTTGTGACCTAGGAAACCAAAGCAACTTTTAATGGCCAACAGAGAAGTTCAAGCTTTTCCATTCACCCTCTCAGGAAAAGAAGACCGGACCTAGACATAGTTGAGCTAGAGCAAGAAATAGCAGGTCTATGTGAAAACCGCCTATGAATTTGGGGATTTTACATACTAGTGATAGAACATGGAGGCATACTGGTAAGTCTGAGCAAAAATAAAATACCAGATAATCCCCAGTGCTTGAGAGTGTACAAGTTTGATCAGTCTGAAACTCAGCCTATATTCATGGTGTTTGTTTTTTTCTTCTCCCTTTGAGAGACATGTAGAGCACATCAGAGATCATGAGTCAGCGTTCCGTCCATCTGACTGTCTTCATGTTGTAACACTCACTAGTGTGGAATGATGAGGCACCGGAACAGAATAACCATTTTCTTTTCTTGAGAACACTTTCATGGGAATAAAAGTTTAAGCCGGTTCCTGTAGTGAGGTTTCGATGACATTCTCCTTTGTGTTTATATGGTTTGGGAAAGAGAGGGTGTATGTGGATTTCATTTTTATTAAGCACTAAACAGAGAGGCTTAAAGAATTTTCACAGTTCAGCACTGATTTTTGCAGCTAACACAAAGAGTCTTATATGCAGTGAGTAAATGTTGCTGGTGATTTTTTTTAAGTTTTATTCTAAAGAAGTTTTTGTCCTGTGTTATCTTCCTTTAACAGCCCACTTTTCCTGTAGGTCCCGCAATAGGGACAAATACGGCGATTAGCTTTGCTCCTTACTTAGCACCTGTAACCCCTGGAGTTGGGTTAGTCCCAACGGAAATTCTACCCACCACACCTGTTATTGTTCCCGGAAGTCCACCTGTCACTGTCCCGGGCTCAACTGCAACTCAGAAACTTCTCAGGACTGACAAACTGGAGGTACTTCGATTATATTTGTGTTTTGAGATGCCTTTGGGGGTAGCAGTGTACTTCTATGGAAGTGAATGCTTGTAAGATACCAATTCAGTCTTACAAAACAGCCACGCACACAGATTCACCTAAAAGTCACGCATTTCATAATTCTACTGTTTGAATTGAAGGCCAAGTATAAAGGAAATTAGTCTGTGGGAGAAGAATAAGTTCAATACAAATAAAAATCGATTGTGTGGAATGTGTATTCAGAGGAAAAATATGCAACAACCAATGAAATGGAAATGGCTCCCAAGGGTTCCAGCTGTGTCAGGCATGAACCTTTGATGGATCTTGGAAAGGTCTGGGAATGAGTAGGTTAGAAAGCCAGCAGCCAGGATGAAGGGGACAGAGGTGGGAGGAAGTAGGACAATGACTACAGACCGACTGGTATGATCATATTTCAGTACTTTAAGAACTAGTATGGCTGCTCCAGCATGCTCCAGCCCCAGTTGTATGTAGGTAAACAGGGGAACTAGAGCCTGGGAGAGTCTAATTATTGATTTGAGATATTTTCTTTAACTGACATTCAAGCCTTCTAGAAAAGTCAAGAAAACAAATTCATATATTTATAAAATGTAATTCTTAAGTCAGGAGTCAAACCAGCTCACCTGGGTTTAACTTAACTGGGTTAAATTTCTTTTTAATCAGGGCATCCATTTATCTTAACTACTGTATCCTCTGGTATTGAATAGAGCATTTTATATGGAGTATAAAGAATCTGATAGATTTTTCAAAGGGCTCCTGAAATTCGATCACCAATTATAGTTAGTTGATACATATGTAAGATTAGGATATATACTGTACTTTATCTTGGGATCATTCAAGAATGATTTTTTTCAGTGTGCATTTGTTTAAATATTTACTCTATAAATCTTGAAAGTGATAAAATGTTGCCTAATACCAGCTTCCTTCTGAAGTATATGGATCCCCAAATGAAAAGACTATAAACTCCCATCGCTACAGTTTTGATCCAGCCTACCCCTGTGAATATTGAACAGACCTTTCACGGGACTGGAAAAGTGTTTGGGGCGCCACCTGGTGGACCCGTGAAGCTTTTGTGTTCAGTACGTGACTGTGTGGTTTAGAAAACAAATTAAATCAGTCGAGTTGGGAACAAGTTGTCCTTCCCAACAGGATTGGCAGACAAAGACATATGTAAAAATGATTCACGAGGACTTTAGCAAAGCAGCTTGCAATTTATTTCAAAGCAGGAATGAAGTCGGTGGCACACAGAGCCCCTAGGTAAATGCTCAACACCCAATGCCATCTCAACCTCGAGTCATTCCACTTATAAGGGGAGGCTTACTCACAATCTGTGGGAACAGCTTAGTAATTTTTCTTTTGTACGTTTTATGAGCTAAGGATGGAATGTTGGACAATATCCAAAGTAAAAGGAAGCAATTAATAATTTTGTGATGTATCTGCTTGGCCTTCAAACTTGCCTGGCCACTGATCAGCGAAACTGTATTTCCCAAGTACCTTTGACTGTCACAAGGCTCCCAGTGTCATGCCAGTGACCCTTCCTATAAGTCACTAGTGATCGAGATGTGAACCACCACTTAAGCACATCAACACTGGATGTAGAGCCTGAGAAGAAAAGAAATTACCGTTTCACTAATAATTTTTCTCTGATACAGATATTTATAACTGTTATATGCTTCTTAGTTGTGTTATTTCATATTATTGATATTTAGGGCAAGATGAAGAATACTCTTTAAATTCCAAGGAAAATTTTCTTTATACAGTTAACTCTTGATCCATGGGAATTCTCAGAGGATGGAGCATTTTAGTTACTAGAGATTTCAGGATAATTAAGGACTCAAGAATAAGAAAAAGAAACAATACATCAACACTTCAAAATCTATCTTACTTCCTTCCCCCAGGCCCCTGCTTTATCTCTTCCCATATTTCTCTCCTTTTTATCTTTTCTTTATTGTAAAAAATAATATTGTGATTTAAATGAAAGTTTTGGTGTCTTGGGTATCATAGTTGTTCTAATCTATGATTAGAAGCCCACTTTATCTTGTAGAACAGGAGAGATTTAGGGGAAAACGGGAGTATTCACATTCACCCTGCCCCCCCACTTCCTGTCCTCAGGGAGAAGAAATAAGTTGGTCACTTCTCCTTAATTCTTTTTGGAATTGTGCAGCTATGATATTGTGGCTGGATCCTTGGTGAAATAATCCCTCCATGCAAAAAACCCCACAACTTCCCAGAGTTGTCATGTCAGAGATGTAGTTACATACAGAAGACCAGATTTTATACATATATGTGTGTGTGTGTAAATATATGTGTATATATATATAAAATCTCTGAATCAGTATATATATAACATATTTTCTTTCCTTCCCTTCTCTATAAAAGTAAACAAATAAATATAAATAAATAAAACCCAAGAACAATGGGGGCCTTGTTGATTTTTCTGTTATCTTAGCTAAAGTGTAGATTTTTACTTCCTAGCTCAATACAGATTCTCACCCCAGCAAACAGAGCGAAGCAAAACTGAAGTGATCATAGTTTGCCCGGGATTCCAGTGACTTGGGTTCTGGATAATCGAACGTTGATTGTAAATGGCAAAAAAGCCAGCATTCAAAGAAAGGGAAAGCATCTTCTTTTTTTTTTTTTTTTACTGCATCGTATGCTCCTCTCCCCCCGTGTCCTAGGTCTGCAGGGAGTTCCAGCGAGGAAACTGTGCCCGGGGAGAGACCGACTGCCGCTTTGCACACCCCGCCGACAGCACCATGGTCGACACAAACGACAACACCGTAACCGTTTGTATGGATTACATAAAGGGGCGTTGCATGAGGGAGAAATGCAAATATTTTCACCCTCCTGCACACTTGCAGGCCAAAATCAAAGCTGCGCAGCACCAAGCCAACCAGGCCGCGGTGGCCGCCCAGGCAGCCGCGGCCGCGGCCACAGTCATGGTAAGTGGGGCGCGCGCGCCGCGCACCTTCCCCGAAGCCCGCGCGCCCGGAGCCGCGCCTTCCGCGCGGGCACGCGCACGCGCGCCTCGCCGCCGGGAGTGGGGCCGGCTGGCGCTCCCGCTGCTCCGCTGCCTCCGTCCTGTCGTGGTTCCCCCGCCCCGCCCGTTTCGTTTTCGTTTTGTTCCGTTCCTCCCTCCTTCCCTTCGCAGCACAATAAGTAAATCCCTCAGGCGGGCGCAGGGAAGCCAGGGGCGGGTGCGAGGGCCCCTCCCCAAGCCCAGCGCGCCTCTCGGAGCGCGGACGCGGGCGGGACCGGGCTGGAAGGACCAGGGAGGCGGCCCGGAGCCGGGGAGAGAGGAGAACCGGGCGGAGGATGCACCCGGGCCGGGAGCCACTGCCCCCACTTTTTTGCTCCCCACTTCTTGTTACTTATTACAAAGGCCATGCTGCAAACTCCCTCTCTCCCCGAAAGAAAATTTATGCAGAACATAAAGTCATGAAACAGATGAAGATGGAGCTGTATGGATGGTGCTTTGAAAAATAAGAATAATAATAAAAGGCCTGGAAGGTAGCCCCAAGTCCCGTGCGTTAAAGACACAGGCCTCCCCAGCACCCCTGGGAGCCTGTTACAGCTCGACTCAGCGCCACCTTCTCCCCACCCCCGCCAGACCTTTGGGATCAGGATTTAAATTTCCCAACATCCCCAGGTGGATTGTATACATAGTAACGTTTGAGAAGCACCTGCCTAGAACACGTTGTTGTTTGGTCGCTAAATCAAGTCCGACTCTTTGCAACCCCGTGGACTGCACTAGCCAGGCTTCTGTAGTCTGGGATTACCTGAGGGCACGTGAAAGTTTCTAAGGGCAGTCACTTCCCCCCAAGTTTCTTATTTAATTGGTTTGGGTGTGGCCTGGGCATGCGCCTTTTCTTTTCCAGCTCCCCGTGAGTCCGTTGTGTTACAAAAATTGAGCACCACCCGCACTGGATTGTAATTAATCTGTTGTGGTGTGAGATCTCTGGCTTGACGTCCGTGGGTTTTAATGTGTGATAGACACTGGATAATCCATGAGACCTGGCGCTCATCGGGCACTTGCTGGATGGAATAAATAAATTAGGCAGTTTTCCTCGCCCTCGGGGAGCTTGGAGTTCAGTAAGTGCCAGGGATAACGGTCCTCCATGACGTGATGGAAATGCATCATGGGGTCTAGCTTCTGGAACTACGAAAAAAATCAGTCCTTATTCCTTAGATACCTGTTAAATACAACAAACCGCTGGTACTAATAGTAACCTTTAGCGCTGAGCCCTGAATTTATCAGAGTTATCTGAGACTTGATTTATCTGCCTGTTACCTAGAAGTGGGTTTCCCTGGTGGCTCAGGGGGTAAAGAATCTGTCTGCAAAGCAGGAGACCTGGGTTTGATCCCTGGGTGGGGAAGATCCCCTGGAGAAGGAAATGGTAAGCCACCCCAATATTCTTGCCTGGAGAATTCCATAGACACAGGAGCCTAGCTGACTACAGTCTGTGGGGTGGCAAAGAGTCAGATACAAGAGAGCGACTAACCCAAGACACACTACTTAGAAGTAGCAGTCCTAACATCTACATAATCAATATATTCTTGAATCATTGAAGGAGCAGTGTACCTAGAATAAGTCAATGGTAGATGACCTGGGTTGATGGAGATAAGAGAAGAAATGGCCATTACATGTATACACACAGCCCGATTTCTTTAAATTGTGAGTCTACGTGCCCTTCTTCAGTGCAGTTGCAAATTCTTCTCATCAAAATGCACAAAGGTTGTTAGAGTGGATGCCATAGTTTCCTCAATTGTTACACTGTGCTGGATTTGGAGTTCTGATATTTCAGGTGGTCTTGCAGCATCCTCAAAGACAACCCAAAGGAATGTAGTTTCAGAACAAAAGCATCAGGTTCTTTCTGACAATGACATGAACGTTACTGAATCTGCAGTGTCTTTTGAAAGTGAGAGGCTCATTTGAAACCAGTTGCAGTTCGATGAAGTCAAAGTCTTCTTACTCCAGTAACAAGATTACTCAGCACCATGAAGGAAAAACGATTGTTTTATTTCTTTAAGAGAATGAATGGGTGTGATGATTGCAGCCAGAAGATATTAGTATTCCATTCACCTGGGTTTCATGCCTGAGCTCCAAGAATTTCTGTAGTGTAGTTTTTATTGTTATCCAGGAATTTCTGCTTCTTTTGATTAATTGGACCCTGAAAATGAATTCAAACTTTGAGTCCAGAGAAAGAGGCATCTCTTTCCTTTAGAGCCTTATACTTGTACAATAGCTCTTAAAACATGGGCATCATCCTCACCAGAGTTTTTCAAATGTGAAAATAAATCAGAGCTTCTCTCTGATAATTTTAACACAAAGGGTATCTGGTCTTCAAGACAACAGTCTTTCTTCACACACACACACCAAAATTGGGCTGCACCAGAAGATACTTATTTTGTAAAAAGAAACAAGACCAGCTGCCATCAGCTAGTCATGAAAACATGTTCAGGAACTTTGAATTCCATCCTACTTGTCCATATCCTTTTCTTCTGCATTGAAGTGGCAGCTCTGGTTACTGTCATCCACGATTCTGGACTCCTCAGGTTTGGTCTTTACCTCTAAGGCCGGGCAGTTGGTTCACTTGCCTTGAAGTTGGCTTGCTCCTTGATCCAGAAAATGAAATGCCTGGCTACATGCACACACACTATAGAGAAGGCTCGGAGAGGGGACAGAGGATCAGAAATGTTGGTGAGGCCAGCTGGAATGGATGCTCAGTATCTGGCATATAGTAGGAGCTCAATTAAAGAGAATCTGGTTCTCTGCGTAGGTGCCTAAGGAAGCTCCCAAAGTTCACTGGCCTTGGGGATCTCTGAGGTCTGCTCTAATCCTGAAGATCTTTCAATATAGGTAAACATATGGCTGCAGTCACATAATATCCTCTAAAACAGAACATCTGTGGACTACAAAGGCACATTATAACATGATTATTCACCCATACAGTTTTTAAAATACATTTCACACATGTTCCTCAAAGCGTGAGACATGCAAGATATTTATATGTCCACTCCAGAAGCTGTGTGTTTCCTTGAAAATACAAGATATTTGCATCTAGTAAAGAAACCCAAATGAGTGGTAGAAAGAGAGATGCTGTCAGTGTCTAGCTCACTTTAGAGCTCTCAGCTTCTTTAAATTCCTAGTTTATTATAATTTCTGTGGAAATTACATTCATCAAATGAGGTTTGGAAAAAAGAGAACATAAACCTTTCAGGTGCTTATCTTAGGCAGAAATACTTAATATCTCTTTTTCTACTCAGAGACTTCGTTAAATGATCTTTTGTTGAAAATTTTGTTCATAAGCACCAGGCTTTAGAGACATAATCACTCTCCTAGTTAGCATATCAGAAAAGATCAACCCAAGAGTAGGTGTGTTCTTTATCTCCCAAGGACTGAAAAAGGGAAGGGAAGAATGGAATCCAGAAAGTCCAGGCCAAAATGATTTTGAGTTTAACCATCCAGTTAATAAGCTTCCCTGTGGCTCAGACAGTAAAGAATCTGCCTGCAATGTGGGAGACCCAGGTTCGATCCCTGAATTGGGAAGACCCCCTGGAGAAGGGAATGGTCAACCCACTCCAATATTCTTATCCAGAGAACCCCATGGACAGAGGAGCCTGGTGGGCTAGTCTGTGGGGTCGCAGAGCCCAACACGACTGACTGACGCGTTCACTTCGTTTCATCCAGTTAATGTTGTTAGTGCACTCTATGAGAACAGGCTATGTAGCCTTATGTAGTTAGTATAGGCTAATGTAAGCAAAAAAATTTTTTTATTATCTAGCAATGTAAAAATATATTGGAATGAAAGATCTTAAATAAAAGTGGTGTCATGAAAGTTACATCATGGCAAACTGACGTTGGAGTAAAGAATATTCAAAGCTTTCTTGTTCTGAATCTTGTTGGTTTTTTCAGATGTTCACAGTTCTGCCTGTAGAATGATGATTTCCTCTGTGATGGCCTCTATCCAGACTGCCTTCCAAAACATCTTTCCATTGGCCATTCCAAACCTTTTCTCTCCCTACAGTCCTTTCCACTTTATTTCTAGTCCCCACATCCCCGCCCTCAACTCACCCTTAGCCCTGTATCTCCTGTCACTTTCATACTTTTAATCCTGAAACATCAAATGATGAAGAACAGCTCTTTACTGGTCAAGGAAAATGTCATTCATTGTTCCCATTTTAAGGGTTATTTACTATCCCATTTTCTTCCAAATGCCATACTTGTAACTCAGAGCTTTAGAGTAAAACATTTTGTATTTGTTATACAAGCCTTGGGGATTTACCTATTGTGCTAAACATAGAAAAGGGGTATTTCATTTTTTTTCTTTTTTTTGCATTGGAGCTATTCCTTTGACTTTATTTTCATAGAATTCCATCATAAAATTTTTAGATTTCTAACAACAGTTATCAAGGAACAGGAAGATTTTCTCATCGTGGTCTAAATCAATCACTATTTATTATTATTTCAGCTGTTTAAATGAAACTATCTGCCCAAAGGATGGTTATAAGTTAAAGATATTATCTTACTTATTATATTCCAAGCAGTTCATTGCTATTTTTTAGCTTTTTGCTATTTTTAGCTATTGTACCTGTTCTAGCCAAGAGTTCCACCTCTCATTAAGTGGGTTGGTCACTAATTGTAGTTAAAAGTATGAATAGAATTATTAGATAAAATTATTTTGATACCTGAGGATACCAAATACCCTTTAAAGGGTATTTTCTCAGTGTAATCCCGGTAAGTTGTTTGCCATAAATTGAATAAAAATTTCAAATGTGGTGGAAAACAGAATGGAAGATAAGTTAGTCATTAGAAACCATACGGTGGAATGAAATGGAAATTTGAGAAACCTACTCTTCAAATTCAAAACTTGTTAAGTTTGGAAGCTTACTGCATATTGCCAGATCCACACTAGCAGAGTGAAGAGAAAAATTGAGACAATTATCCACATAATTCAGACAAAAAATTAAGATCCAAACCCAAACCGTTTTGCCTAAATAATCTTGTGTTTGAGTATTTTTTTGCCTGAATTGTTTGTCTCAGTTTGCCACTTCATTTTGTTAGGCTAGATTGTCATTAAAACTTCCGTTTATGAAGGTTTAAGACATATTTTTTTTTTCAACTTGGATCTTATACATGGTACATTCATTATTTTATATTTGAAAACTAACTTATCAGAAGTTCTTCGATCCTGTGGCCCTTGAAAGTTTTGCATTTTTTTTCTGAAGCAATATAAAAATGCTTATGGTGTGTATGCAAGCTGCTGTTTTAATTAACTTTCCTGAATTTCAAACATCTATATTTTACTCTCTTATATGCTTTTAACTAAGGTATAGTAGATGCATTTTTGCTTCAATACTAATTTAAGGTGTAATATTCATTTCTTTAGAGAACATTTTTGTTGTTGTGCATGCCTAGTGTTTTGTACGTTGTATATTGCATTCAGAATATTTTTTTCCTTCTCACCTATCCACAATGCAATGCCGTTCCCATGATGCACCTCTGCTTGCTGTTTACCTGTATGTTAATTCGCTTGAATCCCATTGGCCCACTGCCATCATGTGCTCGCTGCCTGTTATTAAAAGACTCAGTCGACTGCCAAAGCAATGAAGCGACCTCTCGAAGCATCTGTAGACCTGGTACTTTGACCTTTCACCTTTCGCTTTGCATGTAGCTTTTCAGAGAACCATCGAGATTTGTATTACTTGTAAAATATCGGTTGCAAACAATCATTATGTTTAATGAGAAAAATTCAATAAGGTGTTTAGCCATCTCATTTTCATATGTAATATGTGGAATAAATTAATCCTAACAAATTTTAATACCTTTTCCAAAAGAGTGAAGCAAATTTAAATTACTTGGCTCGTAAAAAATGCTCATGATAATCCTAATTAACCTTTAAATTCAAGAAATTGCCATTTTTAGTTAAAGAAAAGAATAGGTATTAATATTAATAACACAAATGCTTCCTCCCCCTCCCCCTCTTAGAATAGTTTAACTCATTTTAAAAGCTGAAGTCATTTTTCGCTGTTGTTGCTTGATAGTTTTTCTTTTCCTTAGTTAAGATGCTACCGTTTTGGGGTTACCGAAGTCATGCTTTCGCTCGCAATAACAAGTTCTCACTCATTCGACATTGCCGCTGTTTAAATTAAGGTGCATGGCAGAGGCATCTCCTTAGCTGTCATTTTTTAAAAGTTTGTTGCGATTGATGATCTCTGTGGACACTGAAGGTGTGTTTACTTTGAGTTATACATGTCTTATCCGATTCTTCACTTATAGGCCTTCCCTCCTGGTGCTCTTCATCCTTTACCAAAGAGACAAGCACTTGAAAAGAGCAACGGTGCCAGCGCCGTGTTTAACCCCAGCGTCGTGCACTACCAGCAGGCTCTCAGCAGCGCGCAGCTCCAGCAGCACGCCGCGTTCATCCCGACAGGTGCGTGCCTTGACAGTTCCAAGCCCTGTGTCCGTGTGCCCTCCGGTCATGTGCTTTCTTTCTCATTCCTTTAAGCTGTTTGGTGGCATCTAGTTTGCTTTTTCAAAGGTACGATAAATACAGCCTGAAACTTGTCATTGTCCTAGCTATCTAGATAATCTCCCTTGCTTGGAAAGATAGCGAAAGACGGTTAGGATTCTAAAGCCAAATATTCTGTAGAGTTAAGTGACTGACTGAACCCATGAGAAACTAATAACAGTTAGGGCTTTGGGTTTCTCGTATTTACACAAACTGTGTAAAATTGTTTATGTAAAGAAGACCTCTTATGTGTGACAGTTGAAACTTGTCATTAACCCTGAATGACCTAAAAATAGCAATTCCAGTAAATACTAACCTTTTTTTTCTATTCCTATTCAGAACACTAAAAAAAATAAAAACAGAAAACAAAATGAGGCTATTCAAATTAAAGCAATCCTCTACTCATATTTTTACATCCATTCTCTCTCTTTTGCCATCCTTCTCAACTTCCACCAAGTTCACAAATATAGAGACCTCTTATCCTCAGTTTCTAAGCCAATGCCTGATAATAGTAGGTGCAAAGGTGCTTTAACCCTGTCATTCTACTAAGAAATGAATTCTATTAATCATAGAATCTTGAAGGTTAAAGGAGTCTTAGTGATCTCCGCATCCAGTTGATTGTTTTACAGATGAGAAAGCTGAGGCCCCCTAAATGTGAAGTGACTTCCCAAGGTGGCAAGACTAATGATAAAAAGACCTAGAACCCAGTTACCCTGAGACCAGTTTGATTTACAAGACATGACACCAGCCGGCCTCCATATGTGGAGGCCAGAGTCCTCTTTCGGAGTCTGGTGTAAAACATCAGATAAAAGTGAAGAAGGAAAAATACAATACATGCCAACCCTCTCCATGTTTTTACCCACCTCCCTGACCACAGACCTATATACATATACAAACACAAAGAGTCACCATAAATGGCTGGGGTTTTGACCTTTTAATCTGAGCTAAATGCAGGGATAATATTTTCAAAATAAACTTTGCTAGAGGAT
Source organism: Budorcas taxicolor (assembly GCF_023091745.1). Classification (NCBI taxonomy): domain Eukaryota; kingdom Metazoa; phylum Chordata; class Mammalia; order Artiodactyla; family Bovidae; genus Budorcas; species Budorcas taxicolor. The sequence goes on from NC_068921.1 coordinate 74,739,833, forward strand.
CCAAAAAAAATTTTTTTAAAGAACCAGGAGTGACTTAAGCTTTAGAGAGAAGACTGTCCACTGAATTCTTAGTTTGAAGTCAAAATTTTCATCCCGCGATAGTGACTTTAAGGTCAATATAGATGAATAACAATTTTATCCTAAAGAAGCACACTGATGATCCCAATCCACTTGGGTGGACTTTTCAGGTTTCTTAAATACTGTAGCATATCTGGAATTAACATAGGAGGGAGTTGAATAAATATTTCTATCCTATTCTTCATATAAAATCTATACTTTGAAATGAATTATTATTAAGAAAATTTAGATTGTAGTAAAAATATCAACTGTGTGAATAAAGTGTTTCTTAGCATACAGTTTTCTTAGTTTAGTTCTCTTAACATAAATAGACTCACAGACCTATAGAGTGAGTCTCTAAATCAATAACTATCAGGGCTTCACTCTTGTCCGATTGCAGCCTTAATTGGTAACATTTAAATGCAGTTGTAGCCCAGCAGTAATAGTACTTGTAATCCACTTGATGTAACATGTTTATAAAATAATTACTAGAAGGTAAACTTTTCTTGAGGTTCTGTGTGGTTCACCAAGTGTCTTATTTTATAGGCCTCATCACTAGATGTTTTAAGGGGAAAAAAAATGTGGAAGAATATACTGAGGGGGAAAACAGAAAAAGTCAAGTCTGCTTCTGACTGGGTAGTAATGCCACCACCATTTTCTGGGAATGCCTCTGAAACCCTGGAGTTAAGCCGTGCAAAAGACTGAAGGCCTCTAACCCATACTTAACTCTTCCTCTTTTTGTCAAATCACTGGAAGAATTCTCATTTAAAAATATTTCACCTGGAAACCACTTAAAGACTGCCAAAGAACAAATAACATCCCTTTTTTGCCATGACCTGATTATAGAGTTGGTGAGACGCTTGTGTAGAGGGCGCTGTGGTTGTGCACTTCCGCCCTCTGCTGGACTCTTTAAGAACTGTTCAAGTGTGTCCAGCAACCCTCCAGTGAGTGAGCTTTGGGAGCCGAACAGTGGGTCCTAGTCCACTTAATTCTGTGGTTTAGAAGTATTTACATCTGTAACATGATATAAATATAGTGAACAGACATGTGGATCTCATGCTCTGAAGTGTATTTCAACTTCTGTGACGTTTTCACATGTTTCTTTTAAATGATGAAAGAATAATTTTATTAAAAGGATTTTAGCATAAGTCCTGGGCTTCCCAGGTGGCTCAATGGTAAAGAATACGCCTCCCAATGCAAGAGAGGCAGGAAACTCGAGTTCGAGCTCTGGATCGGGAAGATCCTTTGGAGGAGGAAATGGCAACCCACTCCAATATTCTTGCCTGGAAAATTCCATGGACAGAGGAGCCTGGCGGGCTATAGTCCATGGGGTCTCAAAGAGTCAGATACAATTGAGTGCACTGCAAACACACACACACACACACACACACACACACACAGCAGAGTCCATCCCCTAGTTAATTCCATAACAGAAAATTCAGTGTTTATTTTCCTGTAGTTTTTATTTCAGCTTTCTTTCTCATAGGCCACATTTTTAGCCTAATTTAAGATGATAATGATGATAATCAGTCTTTGTTAATCATTGTTGTTTTAAATCCTGCAAATTAAATGATGATGCTCAAAACTTTTTTTGATGATGCTCAAAACTTTTTTTTTTTAATTGGTAAATGAAGGGCTCATTACTGTTAATTAACTGATTTTTCTATAAATACATTAAGAATTATCATAAAGATGAAACAAAAAATGTTTATGTTATCCTGGAAGTTATGCTTTGAAAGGTCATTCGCAATGAAGTTTTTAGTATACTGCTAAAATTCTCCCATCGATACAATGCGACTTTGAATTTTAGGAACTCTGCCTCCAGACTGGGGAGATGCTAATATAAAATATTATGCAAAATATGGGATTCTTCCCCAAACCCATGGTAATATAATTATCACCCTGGTTGATGCCTTAGCACATTTGCAGTGAGTGGGATTTTTCCTTTTTTGATAGGAATTATTTTAACCTAGTGGTTATACTTTTCCTTTGCTCTATTAGGAAAGTGATGAAAACCACACACAAAAATAGCAGCATAATAATTCTTGACATTTCTCTGACAGGTTTATTCTGAGTTCCTGTAAGTGTTCTTATCACATTACTCTTCAGGATAGTTCTGCCAGTGGCAGGCATAATTATTTGCATTTTGCAGATGGGAAAACTGAGGCTGTGCTTATGCTGCAAAGTGGAATATATAATTCATGGAAGTGTCCCGATAATCCTACTCAGAGATTCTAGACTTGAAATATTTGTGCAACTGAAGCAGAAGACATTTGAAAAGTCTTTGTTAATAGAATTAATGCCTTAGTGAAATGCTTCTAACAGTCGGAACAGAGATGACCCACTGACTCTCTCATTGACTTATTTCATTAAGTTGGAAATACAAAGTAGAACAGGGAGGTACTAGCGCAGATCTTCCCTAATGATCAGAAACCATACTCTTACATAAGCTTATCACACATCTTGATGAAAGATTGGTCAGTGTTTAGTGGAAACGCTATGTATATAACCACAGCAGAATGTATTTATCCTGTTTAATTCAGCAAGCTGTTCTCAAACACATGGTCTGTTCTGGATTCCAAAGGAGTAGGAGCACACAAAGGAGTTCAGAACAAGGCAAAAGTCAAATCTCATGCAGAGCACCTTAGGGAATTTGAGAGTGAAGAAGAGACAGACAATGTATTTGGCTATCAGATCTCCAGTAGGTGGTGGTGAGAAACGACATGGAGCAAGAAAGACTGACTTGGAAAGAAAGACTTTCCAAAGGAGGAGACATTTCCTTAGGACTTGGAGAGGAAAATTCTACCAGTGGGGGAAGAGCATCCCAGGCAGCAGGAAGAGCATGGATTGGGAAAAGTGTGTTTGAGGAATAACAAATTGTCTATTGTATCTCTAGTGTGATGTACTGGAGAGGCTGTGTTGGTGGGGGGAGGATGATAGTGGGGTGAAAAGGCAGAGATGGGGCTTAGAAAGAACATCAGGAGAAGACTCTGACATTGAGTAAGATAGCCACACACTGCAAAAATCATGTGTTTTAAATATTCATATCGGGCTTACCTGGTGGCTCAGCTGGTAAAGAATCCACCTGCATTGTGGGAGACCTGGGTTCGATCCCTGTGTTGGGAAGATCCCCTGGAGAAGGAAACGGCTACCCACTCCAGTATTCTGGCCTGGAGAATTCCATGAACTGTATAGTCCATGGGGTCACACAGAGTTGGACACAACTGAGCAACTTTCACAAAGTTTGTATCACTTTTGGCCCCATAGGGATGCTCATCACATTAATTTGGTTGAGTGTTTCAGCCACATCCTGAACTGAGGCCAAAGGATAGCACCCCCAGCCCAGTGTGGCTGCAGGAGCCGCTGTTGATGGTTTGTAACCCCGTGACATTTGTGTGTGTTCCAGGAAAGCCCATCCATGTTGGAATGTAAAAGAATAATGTGAAATTTCTAAAGGGGTAACTTTGAATCCAGCCATAGTTGACTTTGAAATCATTCACAAACTGGGTACTTTAATGAATTTTAGGAACAAGTTGCTCCCAACACACTCTCACTGGCAGATGAGAACATTCACTCAATTAACTGACTACCTACTATGTACCCCATATATGTAGACAGACATGAACCCTGCCCTCCAGAGTTTACAGTGGAAGAAGAGGGGTGGATTTCAATGAATAGCCATATAAATGTATAATCAAAATTTTTATGAGTGTAATGAATGAAGAAGTAAAGAGTTTAAAATGGAAACTGATTTCAGTGGCATGTGAAGATAGGTAAAAGAACAAGTGAACAGTTTTTGGAAGAGGCAACATATACCTTAAGACTTGAAAATGGGATACAGATGATTTTTAGGCAGAGGGCTTGGGAGAAGCCCAAAGGCAAGCCAAACATGTGATGAATTTGGTTCAGAGAAATGAGAGGCTAATCTGTCTGGATCTTGGTGCCAGGGGGAGAGGGGTATAAGATGAGCTAGGCAGACAGACTAGACCATGGGAACCTTTATCCTAAAAGCAGTGAGAAAGCAGTGAATCATTTGCAGCAGAGAAGTGAACAGACCTCTTTGGGGAAGGTTTACTCCACTAGCAGAATGGAGCCTGGACTAAATGGGGATGAGAATGGAGGCAGGAGGACCAGTTAGGATGTTACTGCATATCTGAGCCCAGATGTCTTGATGATCAGGCTGAGAAGTGGCGGTGGAGATGGACCAACAGACAAACAGAAGGTGCGTTTTAGAAGCAGGATTGCTCTGTCTGATTGGTGAGTTGGACCAGGGAATTTCACAGGGGAAAGTGATATCCAGAAGAGCTTTCAGTTTAGGCTACAGCTGCTACATGGACAGTGATGCATCCCATCTAGCGTGTCTGGAGGTGCAGAAACGGGTGCTGTGGGAAATGCTTGAGTGTATTAAATTTGAGATGCTTGTGAGATCTCCCAAGTAAAAAGTCTGGATAAGCAGTTAGATGGAATGACCTGGAGCTCAGGGGAGCAATCTGGGAGGGATACATAAATTTGGAGACCTTGAGCTTGTGGATTAAATCCTACACTGATACCATGGAATGAATGATATACTAGAAGAAAAGTGTAGAGTAGATAAAAAGGATCAGTCTGAGCCCTAAAAACTCTTCGTGTATATAGAGTGTATGTGTGTGTGAGTCTCTGTCATCAGAAAATCCAAGAGAAAGAGAAAAGAGTGGTTTATTACAGAGCAGCCAAGTGCTAAATGTTACCGTGACTCAGGAAGTTAGATGAAGATGGAAGTGCTCCATCTGACTGCAGAAGTGACTTGGCAGTTTGAGTGGAGAGGTGAAAATGAAAGTCAGATTGGAGAGGACTGAAGAACAGATGGGGTCAAGGAAGTGAAAGTGTATGTGTAGGTAACTTTCCAAAAGTTTCATTGTGAAGAAGGTTAGAAAGATAGAGTGTCATGAACAGGATTTGGAGGTGCTTGTATGTGTGTTTCCAGTTGGATATGTTAGCACATGTTTGCTGAAGAATCCAGGAGGAGCCCAGTTAAATAGCCTCTTTTTCTGACTAGGTATTAATATTGGCCTGATCAAAATACAGATCAAGCCAAAAGTCTCCCTCAGGTGTGATCAGTTCAGCAGAGAGAATAAAGACCTAAGCATCTCAGAGTCTTCATCTAGTGTCTCAGAAGGCAGTTGTAAAACCCTAAGTGGATATACTTCCTTTGATTAAAAACTGCTTCTCTGGCAGCCACATGACACCCAGTCTTCAGTTATCTGCATCCTTCCACTACCTTGATTTTCAAGGAGCTGAACCAGAAGTAGATAATTCCTTTTAATACCTTTCTTTTTTTTGGTATTCCACAACATGCGTTCTATTCATGGTCAGTTTTCTGATTCAGGTATATTAATAAGACCATTCACAGGTAAGACAGCTATTCCCAGGGAAGGACTGAAATCTAGCCCCCTCCTCACTCCCTTCTACCCACCTAGACACCTACTTGAGGTTTCCTAGGAGTTTCGCCAAAAGTACCCCTCAGGGATCACCTAGTAGCAACCTTAACAAACCCCCAGCCCCAGTTCTGCAGTTTTGCAGAGCTTCTGCCTAAGCAGTGCTTAGTTTTATTGGAAGCCACTGCTCCTTTATCATAATGAATCTCATAACAGAAAATAGGTCACACATATCCTGGTCAGCCTGTCAGGGGAACCTCTTCCTACATTGAGGGCTTTCAAGCAGCAATCTAAAATTCACCTGACCCACAACCCTTTGATTTGGAGGGCACAGAATCTTAATTACTATTTTTATTTTCATATTGTCATTGACACAAAACATTCTACAATCACACAAGCAAAGTCTTGATGCAATAAGGTCAGCGTGATCTAGTGAATACCAAACCTGACCTGGATTTTAGGAATAGATTTCTATTTCTAGCCTTACCCTTGACTCCCACGATGCATGACCTTGGAGTAGTTACTATGCCTCAGATTTTTCATCTGTAAAATACCCACTTCCTGCCTCGGAGGAGGAACTGGAGAATGTCTGTTAAGATACTGTGAGGTCTTAGAGAAAGGAGACCGCCGCATGATCACATGTCATTCTTATTAGAATCATGTTGATGGAGATGAATCCATAAGTATGAAAAGCAGTGAAGAATATCGGCTTAAAATAAGTCAGATATATCTGTGTCCGCACTGAAAATGTGAATGACTCTAAAGGACTGTGTTAACTAACCCTACTTATTTCTGGTTGTGCTTCAATCTCACTTTGAATGTTAACTCTAAACCGCTAACCTGTTTCTTTCCCTTTATTCACTTTTTTTCCACCTACCATTGCATGACATGCAGGGTCAGTTTTGTGCATGACACCCGCTACCAGTATTGGTAGGTTCCAACCTTTTTTTATTTGTCTTTTATAGTATGTACAATACCTTCACTTGACTGAGATTTATTTCAGAGATGGTAGAAATGCTGTAGGAACTGGTAGATCTGAAGGCTTATTTGGCTTTAGAGTTAACGTTGAGGTTTTAAAATGTACTCATATACTTAAGAAAATGACCATTTTAATGTGACTAGAACAACCACTACCAGACATGAAACCACAAGTACGAGTCTGCTTTTTAATGATCTGTATTTTGTTTCTATTTAGAGTTTATACGGTTTAGTGTAAGGGGGAGAAAAAGCTTACTTTGTCAGAGAGGCAGGCTAATTTCATCAATGTTTTAAAGTTTCATGTGGTGTGCCTTTATCTCCTCTTTGCTGTGTGTTAGAGTTATCAGAGTTTCCCAGAAGTACTTACTTTAAAAGATTATAAATGGATGTATTTTGAAAACAAATGTCACAACTGCCTTGCTTTACTATACTTCTTGATTTTGTGTTGATTTATTTGTAATGAGTATTTGTACCTTACTATTCCCATAGATGTTAACTTTTAATAATACATACATAAGTTATCCCCACACTTCCCAAAGCCTTGGTACAAAAATCTGTCTTAAGGACACGTGGATTAGTTCCATTTACAGTAAAGAAAAATAAACATTGGTAAAATTTCCTTGTCTATTTCACAGTGTGAAATATATATACATATTTCACAGTGTGTTAGAAATTACATCAAGGCCATAATTTTTGCTTCACTGTTTCTGGACCCAAATAAATCACAACCCCAGTAATTCCAGTTCAAACAGGCAGCCCCAAATTGACCCCGAAATTTCAATTTAACCGCAATTCATTCCAAGAAAATTCTGACTTGCCAAATTAGGCCTACATATTGAGGTTCTGATGTTTTAGAATGATGATTAAAAAATGAATATCATATATTCTTACTTCATTTGGACATTACATTTTGCATTTTTAGAAGCACCCTTTATTATAGGCACCATAGGCTCTGAATTGGGAATGATCTATTGCTAGAAGTAAAAATGTTTATAAATACATCAACCAAAGTAATCTGCTTTGGCCTTTCTGGGAATCACTGATTATGTTTTAAAACTTCCTTTAATTGTACTTGTAATAAGCTATTTTCCCTTTTTTATTTCTCTCCCATGCTTCCTTGCTTTGCATTGTGATTGCATGCCATCTGCTGGTTTAACCCATGATGGCTTGCTGCTCTGATATTCACCATGCCAAAATACCACTTCTATTACCATAATGCTACACCCTCCTGTTCATTGCTCCCATGGTTCCCCTCCTGAAAGTACCCATGATGCACAGCGCTACGTCAGCCACTGTCTCTGCAGCAACAACTCCTGCAACAAGTGTCCCCTTCGCAGCAACAGCCACAGCCAATCAGGTTTGCTCCTTTTAAAGCTTTCTTTCACAAATCCCAAACTCTAAATGAGTGCTGATATTTAAAAAAAAAATTCTCGGTGAGAATTTTTTTTTCATGTTTATCCATCAAATTTTATTTTTTTGATTAGTTTATAGCCAGCATTTATGGACAGGTTGCACTTATTTAGAGTTAACATTTACTGCAAATAATGATGTAGCTATGTTTTGTGTTGCACTGTTTGTTTTCGTACCTAATATTGTGTAATTAACCTGACAGGCTTACATTCCTTTTAGTACAGCATTATGTATCCAGTGGTTTGTGAATTGTCACAGGAAAAAAAAAAAAAATGAGAAAAGCATGCGCGGGGGTGCTTCGAAACTGGCTGTATTTGGATTCAGTTCATTCAGACCCTGTTATCTGTTGTAGAGGAAAAGAAACGTTCTCCTCTGAGGAAAGCCTCCCTTTTTTCCTTAGCGTCAAATTTGAGGTCTGAATGATTCTGGTTAACATTTCACCTTGGTCTTGTGTGCTCCTCAAACTCATTTGGTTCCCAAGTGAGAGCCAGACGGTACTGGAAGCAGAGTACCGGCCCACCGAGTTCACAAAGGCTGGATATAACCGACAAAGGGGCGTTTAATTCTTTTGGTTTAATGCATGTGCCATTAAGACCATGGATGGACTACTTCTCAGTGAGGGCCAGTTGGCTGTTTCCTGTCGTCACGGGCTGACTGTAACCCTAACCCCAGCCAACCAACTTGCAAATGTGTGCGCTCGGGGTCCCAGGAGAGGAGTGTGAGTGTCAACTCTCGCTTGCCCCGGAAGAAAAAACAAACACTTGATTGCGCATGCGCTCCCTTCACAGACAGCCCTTTTAGTTTTGTTCTTAGTGTAGTGGGGTTTTTTTGTTTTGTTTTGTTTTGTTTTTTAACAAAATCGACTGTACTGATAAAAGATGACAAGAATTATAGGAGGAGCGGGGGAAGGTCCCAGGGAATGGAAGAAATTGGGAAAAATCATGTCTGGGTATAAATGGCAGATTCCAAACTCCATTCTGCAGGCGGGAAGGGCTGAGTCACCCTTCCTTCCTTGTTCAAGTTAATAAGCGTTGCCAGAGCTGTAGGTCTCATCACTGAAAAGATAGGTGTGAGTGCCCTTGAATGAGGAAACGAAGGCAAAATCTGTGAGCTCCCCACCGTGTCCTCTGAACGGTGATAGAGCAGAAAGGAACAAAGGCGGGAGGGGAGAGAGGCCAGGTGGGCACTCAAGCAACGCCAGCTAGTGACAGCGCTTCAGCTCATCACTCAACACCTCAACAAGCCAGCTTCCCTCTCAGGAGAGCCAACTCGGCTTCCACACAGATGTAACAAAGAACATCACATCAGTTTCTTAGCTGGAGGATTTTTTTTTTTCAAACGATAGGTTAGGAGAAGGGAGAGACAGTGTGTGTCCTTCCATTATTAGGTTGAAAGCTCCTCTTTTTACTGGGTCCTTCTTAATAGGGGAACTGGAAATGTTTCTTTTATGTCTAAGTCTAGCCTTCTTGAGCTGTTTTTGTGATTTTTGATAGAAGTTTTGCTGTAAGGTCCGTTCATAAAACAAGTTTAAAGTGGAATATAGTTTTGGTTACAGTGGAATTTAACATTATATTTTATGGCAAGTTAAGTGCTTTTAATACAGAGAGCGCTTTCTTGGGAATGAAAAGGAAGTCAAGATAAATACTTTGGAGTTTTAGGTTATGCCCCTTTATTATGATAAATTCTTGATCCTGTATCATAAATATTTTTGCAACCTAGTGATTTTTTTTTGGCCCCATTTGGTAGAAAAATACTGAGCGATCACATGCCTATGTGTAAGCTTATGTATTTGTGTAGGGAAGAGGCGTAAGCTATTCATAAACTAAAATATATCACTTTTCAGCACAGTGTGACTGGTAAAGGAACTAATAAGTTAACTTCAGTTAAGTCCAAAAAACTAAAATTACAGGCCTGATGGTAGCTTCAAGAATCCTAGATTCTGTGCTTTGCAGTTTATCAGGTATAATCGTCGCCAGACTTCGCTTCAGTGATGACGAAGAGAAATCCTTTTGTGGCTCTTGATGAAGCTCTTCTTTCACGAGAACATAACAGAAAAAGAACTAATAGTAAACATAAATTCTCAGATATGATACTCTTAATGTATTTTCAACAAGTTTCAAGGAGCGGAGCCACTACAAAAGAACCTGAAAATTCTTTTAGTGCCCAGGAATTCAGAATTCAGAGAGATTTCTAATGACTATGAAATGGCAAGTTTTCCTCTTATTAAGATTTCACCCTTACATGGAATCATATGGATGTGAATTATGTGTGTTGTTTAAACAAAATGAATCTTGTTGCCTTGCTTGTGAAAGGAAGATGAGAATTTGATGGCCACTAAGGTCCCTTCCAGCTCTTGAGATTCAACAAACCTACGGTTCCTTAGCTGCCATGCTAGGCCCAAAGCATGAGATGATAGAGGTAACCATTCACTTCTCCAGGGGATCTTCCCTGACTCAGAGATTGAGGGTCTGACCCTGAGACCCTGGGTCTCCTGCATTGCAGGCAGATTCTTGACCGTCTGAGCCACTGGGAAAGCCCTAAACACACAGAGAAGAAAGGGGTGCTGTTGATTTCAGAGTTGAGTGCATGATAGACATCCCTTCCTTCACTGAGCCATCTGTTCTTAACACAAAACATGTGGGCTTCTCTGGTGGCTCAGGCGGTAAAGAGTCTGCCTGCAATACAGGAGACCCAGGTTCCATCCTTGGGTTGGGAAGATCCCCTGGAGAAGGAAATGGCAACCCACTCCAGTATTCTTGCCTGGAGAATGGACAGAGAACCCTGGTGGGCTGCAGTCCATGGGGTGGCAAAGACTCAGACACAGGTGAGCGATATAAACATGTGGTAGGGTTTTCACAGTATTTTAGTTCATTGGACCAACTGTCAGTTCAAATAGTTCAACTCTCATAGGTATTTGTAATTAGATACAAGTCATTCATAGAAGAAGAAGAGAGACCAGAACACCCCGTGGCAGCCCCTCCAGCCCAGGGTTCCTTTATGGGTCACCCCAAGGTGAGTCAAGATGAACCGACAGATTTATAAACTCTGCCCTCAGGGCTTAATCAGGATGCCAGCAGTGAAAGTTTTAACTGAACTTAGACTTGCAGTTTCAAATTAAACAACAACAAAACCGAAATACTTTGGGGAAACAGAGAATGACGTTTTGGTTATTTAGCTCTGGGAGTAGATATAAGAACGAAAGTACAATAGGCAAATTTACCAATAGCTATCTCCTGTTTCAGTTAAGTCCTTTGGGCCTTAATATACAAATTATACAAATAATATTATTTACAAATTATGTAGATGTCCAAGATACTATTCTAAATGATTTCTCTCTCATGTAATACATTTACTATTATATCATATATTTGATATCATATGAGAAAGAACACATATGTATAGGAAACACGCAGTCTTACTATAGTGTTAACGATTATCGTTGTCCTCACAGTTAACTACCTTAGTCAAAGTTAAACATCTAGTAAATTGTCTTGCTAGAATATGCTCTTAACCACCTTGCTATACTGCCTCTCTCTATAATTACAAATGGATGAAAGTCACTTATTCCACAGATAAAACTAGCTCTAAAGTGAAACTCAGTAACAGCAAGCTCTGTTGCTTTAGGGAAAAGTGAAGGAGTTCTGCCAATGCAGCTCGAACCGAGGTGAATTCCAAGCTGGGGAGACAGCCTGAATCTGAGCAGAGCTTCAAGCTAATTATGTAATAGCCAAGTCATGTTTAGAAACTATAGACAAGGTGATGTCTATTAATTATGATATGGAACTATTTATTAATAGACTCTGTAATATTCAACCCAGTGAGTAGACTGAAAATTATGAGTAATTTCTATGCAGGTAAGATGAGAACTAAGATGAGAAGTGGAAAGAAATTAGTCAGTAGCCCTGGTGACGCAGATTCAGGGGCTGCTCTTGTGTGAATCATGACCCTGGTCTCTAACCCCAGCCTCTGCCGCTCATCTCCCTTCAGCTCTGGAGTGAATACATATCTCAGCGCGGGATGACAGTTTCTGACAAGGGAAATCAGAAATGAAAATGCAGGCCCTATATAACCCATTCAGTTTCAGTTCACTAACAGAAGGTCAGAATGTATAAATCTATAGACGCCTAGACTGACGCCAATTGAATCTCAGAGTGTCCAATAAAAGAGGTGAGGCCCACAGCAGAGTAGATGGATGGTCTCATTTTTTTCATATTATAAGAAATTTTATTAATAAAATGAGAGTAGAGATCGATATCCCTCCAACTGGAATTATTGTGGTGTTCTACTGTGTCATTACGAAAGACTCTGATGCTGCCAACGACTAAAGGCAGAAGTAGAAGGGAGCGGCAGAGGATGAGATGGTTAGATAGCGTCACCGACCCAGTGGGCGTGAGTTTGAGCAAACTCTGGGAGAGAGTGGAGGACAGGGGAGCCTGGCATGCTGCAGTCCACGGGGTTGCAAAGAGTCAGACGCAACTGAGTGGCTGAACGACAACAGCATCCTCCTGTCATTGCTTTATTAGTAGTATTTTTCTGCTTCAAAAATACATTCTGTTTCAAAAGAGGAGAAAATAATTTCCAAGTAAATATATTTTAAATTTTAGTTTCTTCATTTATATATGGAGATTATTCAGCCTACCGAATGACATCCTTGAAGGCCCAATTATATTCGGAGTCTTTCCCTGAACCCCTGCAGCTAGAATTTCCTTTCCTACCCTCTGAATTCCACAAGGACTTGATCGGCATGTCCCTTAAAGCGTCATCATTAGATAGACGGAATGACAGTACAAATGTGCAAAGACGGGGAAGTGTAAAGCTTAGTGGAGAAAAACTAACAATCCAGTCGGTTAGAGCACTGGTGTCCAGGAGCGGTGACAGCATAGGTTTGACATGAAGTGTGCAAGACTTTAAATGCCAAAGTTAAGGGCCCTGCCTTTACTTGGCCATTGAAAGTTTTTAAGCAGGAAAGTGAGAGGACGCAACCCTAAGAAGAGGACGCAACTCTAAGAAGAGCACGCAGATGGATTCAAGGCAGGAGAGTCTGTGGAGCCCAGGGAGAGGCTTCACCTGGGACAGTGGCAGCTGGCAAGGGGCTGACTTTGTCCTGCCTCTGCCTGTTACGTGGAAACTCAGAGGCTTAGTAGTAAAGAATCTGCTTGCAATGCAGGAGACTTGCAGGAGATGCAGGTTCGATCCTTGGGTTGGGAAGATCCTCTGGAGACGGAAATGGCAACCCACTCTGATATTCTTGCCTGGAGAATCCCATGGACAGGGGAGCCTGGTGGGCTACAGACCACAGGGTCACAAAGAGTCAGCCAAAGAGAAATGTGAGAACGATCTCATGCTATGGCAAAACCTGGTCAAATAAATGTCACACAGCAGAAAAAGAGATTGAGGCCAACATGAAAGATTGCCTGCAAGAAGTTGATTTTCTGTAGGACCTGAATTCAAGGCTATCGGTTGGGTGGACTCCCTGGTCAAATGCCTCCGGGGTGCTGGCTCCTAACCTGTGGCCCACCAATCCTGACCTGAGTGAGCCCTCCCAGGTCTTTGTTCAAAAGAAAGAGTCCCTTCAGATCTGGAGTGAATACATATTGTCTGTACATCCACAGTTAGAGCTGTGCAGACATGTAGCAAAATGATACGTCTAATTCATTCTGGGTCATGGGTCCATGCTAGGAAGGCAAATTCTTACATATTGGATATTAGAAATATTTTAATGAAGCACCCCATGCACTGCTTTTAAAGCTGGTGAAATCAAATTATATTTCTGGCAAGATGTTAATAACACTAATCAAATCTCCAAAAAGTGCTGGTTGGTGTTTAAAATTAGGACCTTGAGGTCTCGTCACATCTTTTGAATTCTCCTCCAAAGATTAAATCCATTCAGCTGGAAGCTGGCCTTAGGAAGAGTTTGTTGAAAATTAGTTAATAACATATTATGCATTCCTACAGCAGAAACTAACACAACATTGTAAAGCAATTATACTCCAATTAAAAAATAATAATAAAATAATACATGTATTCCTAGCCCTTCATTTGTTAGGATATCTCATATGTCAGAAAATACCCATTTTGCAAACATGCCTGATAATGTTCAGTATATATAATCATCAATTTCAATCATATCTTATCAGACAAAATAATTACATGCAACCTAATACATATATTGTGCTTTATCAGGCTTGCTACAAAGTACTAAAGAGAGATGAGAAAAGTTTAAGAGCATCAGAGTTAACTTACTTCTCACATATAAATGTGAATGCAACTTCAAAGCTATTTGTGTACAGAATCTTTATCTATATACAGAGTAAATCACCCTATCCTAACTAAGAAATCTAGAAAGGTCAGGTCATGTTTTACTTAATCTCTTGTCTCAGAAAGTTTTATAAAACATCTATTATTCAAAGCCATCTGTTAGGACTATATTCAGACAAATGTAGGAGGCATCAAACATTCCCCACTGTTCCCCACTTGACCCATTTGGAGCCTGTGTTTTTTTCACAAGAAAAATCTGGGTTCTGCAAGGCCCCAGTGTGGGCGAAGCAGACCCCCATCAGCTCCCTCCCCTGAACCACAGCAGAGTCACCAGCCTCTCTGTCCGGATGATCCAACTGTGACTCCTTTCTCGCAGTTTGCTGGGTCCCAAGAACAGACGACAGAAAGCCCCGGGGTCCCGAGTATGTTGTGCCCCCAAAAAGGCCTGGACAGCAACTGTCTAGATCCAGCGCTTGTGAAATAATGCTGGGGCCGCGACACCCGTCTCAGCATCACGGTGCTGCTAAAGGTGTGTGTCGCAGCTTCTCTAACTTTGTGCTGATGTTCTAACCGTGGAGGAGGGCTTAGTTTCAGTAATGGATTGGGATGCCTCAAATGAAAAAGAATTGCCATATCAGATAATTTGCAGAGAAGGAGTGACTGCCTGTGTGTATGTGCATGTGTGCATGCATGTGTGTGTGTGTGTGTGTGTGTGTGTGTGTGCGTGCGTGCGTGTGTGTAGACAACAGGGGGAGAGAGGAGTAGAGAGAGGAAGACTGCTGTATATCCCTTCAAGTTAAAGAGCAAAACAATAAAAAAGGCATTTTTGCGTTCATTTAATGCCACTAGTTAAAGCTGCTTGATAATTAAGAGTCTGAATTCCATGCCGCAGTGTGGCTGGTGCATTGGAATCCAGACTTGCTGTGTGTGCATGCTAAGTCGCCCCGTTGTGACAGACTCATTGGCACCCCGTGGGCTGTAGCCCATCAGGCTCCTCTGTCCATGGGATTCTCCAGGCAAGAATTCTGGAGTGGGTTGCCATTCCCCTCTCCAGGGAACTTTCCGATCCAGGGATCAAACCCACGTCTCCTGCATTGGCAGGCAGATTCTTTACACTGACACCACCTGGAAAGCCCTCCAAACTTGCTAGTCTGGTCCAAAAAAAAAAAAATTCTTGAGGTGCAGGGAAGGAGAGGTGGGAGGGCTGCTCTGTATGTCTTAGGGGGAGCTGGGTCTATGAGAGCCATATAGAGGCAGATTCTGTTTAAGAGATCAGAAAATAAGAAGAAGGAAAAAAGACCTTTTATTTTCCTGCCTCAGAAGCAGCCGATTTGCAGAACTACCATGAGATTTAATTAATATATGTATTTGCAGATTCTCCAAGGAAAGGCTAAGTTATATAAGTGTTGTGATCTAGTACATTTTCATTTTTCATGAATAATTTACACCTCATGGTGAGAAACTTGGGCAGGATTCTTTTGTATATAGCACCTAAAGACATCATATCAGTTCCAATTTCGTGCAGCTGAAGAGAAAAATGTCAAGGGTTCTTATGTGGAACTTGACTGCATGGTGGATCGTCCTACTTTTATTCTACCTCAAATCCCATCCTCTTTTGCATTTTGATGGAATTTGTGGGGTGGGGGGCGGGGGCGGGAATCTTTTCAGATTGAAAAGTCATTCCCAGTAGTACATCGGCTTTTGTTGACCGTCCTAAAAGTATGCTCATTTTTCTAACTGTAGGTTTTCTCTTTTGAGAAAATACACGGTTTTCCTGAGATAAATATACAGTTCATCCTAGAGGTGTGTTTCCTTCCAGCTGTAGCTGTGTAAGGAAAGAGAGGCGAGGTGCAGTGCAGGAATTTGGATCCATTGCCAAGGGTTGAAAGATGAATGGGGTCTCATCCTTAATACAAGTCGCTATGGATAGAGTCAATTTTTGACTTATAGGTATTTCTCTTCCCAAGTTCGGCCACTGCTGCCTGCCTGCCCACGTTCTACCTGCATGTCTGGGGAAGTTGTCAGCCTTGCTGTGTGGGTGGATGGAGAGGAGAGATCCTTTCAGTCTCCCGATACAGTGCTAGCCTGAGTGTCACTCCCCTTCCTGGATATCATGCCCCCACGAGTCAGGGACAAACTGGCATTAGGCGCGACCTCTTAGACCCCCCTAGCGTTCCCTCTGGGCCACATCGCTGGAGGCAGTGGCTCCCAAGGTCAGACCTGTCTGAGTCTGCTGAACACGCTGGAGACACAGTGTGGCAAAGTGCTAATGGTACCTAGGAGTTAACTGCCCAGTCAGATGCAAAGTAATCAGTGTCACAAAGGGAAATCGTCAAGTCCTCCGATTAAAAAAAAATAAGCTTCATGGCAGAACTTTACTCCTGAAGTGGGGAGGGCGTCTTGAAGGATGTGTCGGAATTAGATAAGGAGCAAGTGAGCTGTCCCTGCCAGAGTGAAAGGTAAGGGGTAGAGCAGGGGGTGGGGTGAGGGGCAAGGAGGGCTAGCGTCATAAACGTACCAGCATCGTGCCTTGTGTGTGCCCTCATATCCAGCCCTATCAGATGGGTTCTGTTCTTCCTCTTTAGCATGGGAAGACATCAAGGCTCAGATTTTGCTGTGACTCTATAATCAGTAGAAGGGCCTCTCTTTGACCTCAAGACTCTCTAACCCTGAGGTCAGTGCTTTCCCTCATGCTGTCTTCTTCCCCAAGCCTGGAGTTTCAGAAGTCTCAGTCTTTACCCCACAATGGACGCAGACAGAGCAGCTCTTACTGTGTCAGGTCTGAAGCGGGGGATGGTATGGCTCTGGCGCTGCATGCAGTGAGTGAGGGGGTGCAGCAGTAACACATGGGTAGGCCCGGAAAATCCCATGGAGCGATGAGGAGGCGTTAGGGGACTGAGGGCCTTGAGTGGCAGGCTGAGAGCAGGTCAGCAAAACGCTAAAGGGGGGCTTTGCAAACCCCCACCTGCTGGACATGAGTGGGTAGGTGTGAGCTGGGGTCAACTGAGTGCAGGTTAACTGGTGAGAAAGCTACTTCATTGATAAAGTGATGAACTGGGATGGAGAGAAAGATCCTTTTCTCATGTGTGAGGGAGGATGAATACAGCCATCCCTCTGTATCTGTGGGGCCTTGGTTCCAGGACTCCAAATGATACCAAAATCCACAGATGCCCAAGTCTCATATAAAATGGTGTATTCGCGTATAACCTATGCACATCCTCTCTTAGACATTAAATCATCTCTGTATTACCTAAGGCATCATAAATGCTATGTAAGTAGATGCCAGTACATAACAGATTCAAGTTTTGCCTTTTGGAACTTTCTGATTTTTTTTTTTTTTCAGATATTTTCTACTCATGGT
This sequence comes from Budorcas taxicolor, assembly GCF_023091745.1. Classification (NCBI taxonomy): domain Eukaryota; kingdom Metazoa; phylum Chordata; class Mammalia; order Artiodactyla; family Bovidae; genus Budorcas; species Budorcas taxicolor. The sequence goes on from NC_068921.1 coordinate 74,757,311, forward strand.
TGGTTGAATCTGTGAGTGCAGCCCCTGTGGATATGAAGGAGTACATGTGCTCAGTACCCAGTCGTGTCCCACTCTTTGCAGCCCTGTGGACTGGAGCCCGCCAGGCTCCCCTGTCCATGGGATTCTCCAGGCAAGAAGACTGGAGTGGGTTGCCATGCCCTCCTCCAGGGGATCTTCCCGACCCAGGGATTGAACCCAAGTCTCCTGCATTTCCTGCATTGCACGTGGATTCTTTACCACTGCACCTGGGAAGCCCAGGAAGGAGGACAGGCTGTAACTAAGAAAGTCAGGAAAATTCAGGGAGGCATTTTGATCCTTTCTTCTCCCAGTGGCTCTTTCTAGCTTCTGAGTATCTGTGGATTCACCAGCTTTCTGGTCCCTGCCACATCAACCTTCTAAAAGGCATCTCTCCCCAAGACTCACATAAAAAGAGTGGTCCCTGTTGACACGTGCTCACTTTTATTTGTACTAGTGTAGAAGTGTTGATTGCACAGTTGTGCCCAAACTCTTTGCGACCCCAGGGACTGTAGCCCGCCAGGCTCCTCTGTCCGTGGGATTCTCCAGGCAAGAATACTGGAGTGGGTTGCCGTGCCCTCCTCCAGGGTTGATTTGTACCGTAAAGGACAAATGTGCTAACTGGTATTTTCTGACACTGGTTTATGAGAAACTATAGCTCATCTAACATTTAGTCTCCATCATGCCTCGGCATTGTGTATAACATGCTGGGACTTCTGGTCTGTTTTCACTCTAGGTGATGAAATTATATTATTATCATTACGCTCCCCTTGCTCAGTTTGTGTCAATGAGCTTCCTGTAATCAAGCACAGAGACTCTTCACTATTTACTGCAATATATTTCTGAAGCAGCATCATTAAGCTGAACGTTGTAAAATGTCACCCATTTTCCCAAAGTCATTGTCACCTCAGGCATTGCAGATCTGACCTAAGACCTGCATCAACTACATCACAGCTATGAAAATCTTTAAGTCCTGTGAGGAAACTGACCACAACCAGGCCATCCTTCTACAATAACAGAAAAAGGGAATAATGATGCAACTTACATTGTAATTTGGAGCAAGTCCCCAGTTCAGCAAGGAGGCTTATCCAAGTCCCATAAATAATAAGAGAACCATGACCGGAGCTCGATTGTCCCTGTCCTGCTTAGGGTAGTATTTTTTCCCGTTCATCACACTGACTTCCTGAGAAAATGCTTTAAATGATCATTAAAGGGGCCCCAATGGGTTTCCCTGATGGCTCAGTGGGTAAAAAGAATCTGCCTGCAATGCAGTAGATACAGGAAACAAGGGTTCGATACCTGGGTCAGGAAGATCCCTGGAGAAGGAAATGGCGACTCACTCCAGTATTCTTGCCTGAAAAATTCCATGGACAGAGGGGCCCAGCAGGCTCCAGTCCATGGGGTCGCAAAGGACTGGACACAACTGAGGGACTAAGCACGCACAAAGGGGCCCCCAAGTACTATAGAGCATGCGGACAGCACAGAGATGACCCAGGCATCTCTGTTAGTAAGTGCTTACCAAGTGCCAGACATTGTGCTAAGCTTTTGTATGAAGTTTTCTCATTAAAACCCCCAAATGGCCCTGGAAGGGAATATTCTTATTCCTAGTATATATATAAAGAAACTGCAGTTTTGAGAAGCTGAAAAGCGTGTTCAAGATCATCTCTTAAGTGGCAAAACCAGATATACAACCTTCCGTAAGCTCCTAAGCTTCCATTTTTAAAATGAGGAAAAGGACCTGGAATGGTTAAGTGACTCATTCAAGGTTACATAAGGGATTAGAAACTGAGACCCCCAGACTTAGTCCTCTCTCTGTCCCTCAAACCACAATCCAGCATGAATATGCTACCTGCACCTTTTTTTGAACAATCAATAGATTTGCTTCCTCCTCAAAATTTAGAAAGGTTTTGGAGGAATCAAAAAGATTAAACTCGATTCCTTCTTTTTCTCCAAATATCATCTCCAGTAATAATTTCATAACTTTTCCATTAGCCGTTCTTTCAGCATGTGTCATTGTTATCCGAAAATATTTGAAAGGACCAGAGAACCACTTTAGTTATGAAGATTCAAGAGAAAAGGAATTGCTTGAGTCAGTTCCAATTGTTCATCTTCTTTTCTTTGCTTTGCTCTTCTCTGACCCCTGTAATATTAAGGTTGTTCTTGAACAAGGAAAGAAGTTAAAATAGGGTAATCTAAGTAGTTTGTGAAGAATGAGAAGAATACTCCATTGTACTCCTTTGCCTTGGAAACTGGGTTTAAGAATTGCTTTCTTTTTTTATTTCACATAAGCTCATAATCTGAGTTCTCTTATTTTTACTGCCACATATGGGGACCTGTATCAGAACAGGTGAAGGTTTAAAAGTTGAAGAATGATGTTTATTAGACAAGACTGGATGTGCAGAATTGTCCATAAATAGTAGTCTGTTCTGAGCACAGTGATCTAAGAAATATTAGTACGTGCTATACCTTGTCTAAAGGGTTATATTCAGGCTTTTTGGCTTAGCCTAAGAAACTGCCTGATGGCTCAGAGGGTAAAGAGTCTGCCTGCAATGCAGGAGACCTAGGCTCAATCCCTGGGTGCAATCCCTGGGTCCGATCCCTGGGTCAGGAAGATCCCCTGGAGAAGAAAATGGCAACCTACTCCAGTATTCTTGCCTGGAGAATCCCCATGGACAGAGGAGCCTGGCGGGCTATAACAGTCCATGGGGTCACAAAGAGTTGGACACAACTGAGTGGCTGCATTATTTATTATTAAGAAACTGAAATAGGTGATATATTACCAAATGATAACAGAGCATTATGTGCTTGCTACCACCAAGCACTTGTTAATTATATGAGACTCACAGCAATTTATGTTAGGGACAACGCTTGATTCCCATTACAGAGATGAGGAGTGCTGAGAATAAAAGACGTGGAAGCACTTACCCGTGGTAATACACCTATCAGGTCTAGAAACTGGGTTTGAACTGGATTTAAATTTAGAGAGTTTAAAGAGTGCCTGTCATGGGATATAACTTTCTGTTGCAGTAGACATTGATCACTGTATGCACTGGATATTGATGCTTTTATAATAAAATATTTTAGTTTGAAAAATGATTAATGTGAATGACAGTCAAGACTTTCATGAACAATAAAGAAATTCAGTCTCTATTTAGTTTTCAGTGACAAGTCAAGATATACATACACAATAAGGGAAGTGTATTTGACATTTAGAAAACCCTAATCTCATCAAAATCAAGTTTATTAACAGGTATGGAGTGTCATACAGACCATGTAATGTTTAAATGCACAAAATTATTATTTGAAGGCCTATTTAAATAGAAGCTGAAACCAAATTTTATTTAGGATTATGAATCTTAAATAGACCAACAGAAGGAAGCCAAGGTGTATCAACAACCACTATTACATATCAGACACTTTATATACATTATTTAATTTAATACTCAATAGAGCTCTGTGAAGTGTCCTATCCATTTCTCAGAGGGGAGAAAACTTTAAAGAATTTGCCTAACATTCAAGCAGGTTGGAAGTGGCTGAACAATTTGAGAACTCAGGTTGGCTAACCTCCATATCCTGTTCTCTTGTGTCTGCATTTTATTTGCATTAGATGAGAGCTTATGATCAATGTAGAACTGGGATGAAGTTCTTTACATGGTTCCCTTAAAAACTGCTAACTAAAGAATTCACCTGCCAATGCAGGAGACATGGGTTCAGTCCCTGAGTCAGGAAGATCCCCTGGAGGAGGAAATGGCAACCCGCTCCAGTATTCTGGCCTGGGAAATCCCGTGGACAGAGGAGCCTGGCGGGCTACAGTCCATGGGGTCGTAAACAGCCGGACACAGCTAAGCATGCACTATCTATACTTACTAACTATCAGTTTACAAAGTTTTAACCATTTAAGAGGAAAGTTCCAGTAGAAGCAAGCCTTTTAAATCTCAGTTCAAGATATGGTTTGAAAATGTTAGTTGATGAGATCAACAAGGAAATTCAAATTTCAGTCCAGTAAACACGACTTAGAAAGCGGATGAATGAAAACTCACTGTTCTCAATGTGGTGAACTGGCAAGAAACTTCTGTAAAAAGTCAACCAGGAGGAGTCCTTTCATCCAAGACTGTCTCTTTTTTTTAAACAGCAATAATTTTAAAAGAGAGATACTGCTTTTCTCCACTGTTTCCACAAAGCCTTACCTCCATATAAATCTCAGATTAAACAAACATCACTACCTGAGAATGAACATTCTGGGCAGCCTGGAGGGGCAACTATGAAAGGAGTGGTTAATTTGAGGTTAATTTGTTATAGGTTGTTGTTTAGTCACTAAGTTGTGTCCGACTCTTCCCAACCCCATGGACTGTAGCCCGCCAGGCTCCTCTGTTCATGGGGTTTCCCACGCAGGAATACTGGGGTGGGTTGTCGTTTCCTCCGGGGAGTCTTCCTGACGCAGGTGTCGAACCTGCTTTAGCAGGCAGATTCTTTACCACCAAGCCACCAAGGAAGCCCAGAGGTTAATTTAGTTGTAGGTAAAAGTCATAGAGCTAAATTGCAAAGTGAGCCAAGGAATTTATGATGATTCAGATTCTATTTTTGAAACCCAAAATGGGGAGGATAAAAAGAAAGGTGGGCGGGAAAGAAGGAAGAAGGGGTTAAGTATTGGCAAGCAAGGGGAACAGGGAGTTAGTGTTTGATGGGTACCGAGTTTCAGTGTGGAGTGATGGTAAGTTCTGGAGAGAGATAGTGGTGAGATGCACAAGGGTGTGTGTGCTTAATGCCACTGAACTATACACTTTAAAATGGTTAAAACGGCACATTTTACGTATTTTTAACTGGGCAAAGGATCTGAATAGACATTTCTCCAAAGAAGAAAGAATTAGGATTGGCAAGAGAGATACCTAATTATACTTAGACTTTTGTTTTATTACATCCTTACTCTTTTCATATGAAAACTTCCTTCTTGTTGCTGCGTTTTCCTGTAAGAGTTCTGTCTCCATGAAACAGGTAACTGAGTGCAAATGCGCTCGGCTCTTCCTCAGTGAACCACGCATGTTAGAAGCTGGGTCTGCTCTGAGGCTGACCCAGAGCCCACCACGTGTCATGTGAAATTCAGAACTCTGGGAACAGCAACAAACAAGTCTCTGCTCTCATGATTTTTAGCATTGTCAAGCGGACAGGCAATAGACCAGCATGTACACAGTGATGATAGAAGTAATATCATATCATAAGAAGCATCCCAAAAAGTAGGGATGCTGAAAAGGTGGGCCTAACCACTGAGCTTTGAGGGAAGATGGTTAGTAATAAAGAAATGAGAGCAAATGTAACTTGCTCGCTTTCTACCTTTTCTTTCTTTGGCTTCCGTTTTGCCATCTTTTATACGAGGATATTTGGGACACTATCCGAGGTGTTATTAGAGAGGATAGATGGTCACCTGGTTAACTACCCACCACGCTGCAGAGGTGCCAGTGTGGTACAAGCAGAGTGAGAAACTCAGGCCCAGAAGGGTCACAGAGCCGGTTGATGGCACAAGCAAGCCTCCTCAATTTCCACTCCTGGACCCTCTTTGACTTTTCCTTTGCATCATTATTTTACATCCATTGGGTGGTTTCATTCCTCTTTCTCTCTCTCTCTCTCTCTCTGACACACATACTCAAACCCACGGGCCAAGAACTAAAAAGGAAGAAAGCAAAACCAGACTAATTTTTCTGGAAATTTTGTTGGATGGCGGTATCATCCTACCAGTTCAAGAAATGTGTAAGATGATTACAGTACACAAAGACAGACTTTGTGTCCTGGACGTAACATTCATCTCAGCCTTCTTTTTTACTGAATCTCAGCGTTTGGTTTCTTTTTCTGCCTTTCATGTCTTAAAAGCCAGTTCTCAGCAGGCTGAATTATACATTCTGCTACACTGTTAAGACGAATACTTCGGCCAAAATGTGCCCAGGATTCTAAGTCCAACATAGTGTAGTGGATACAAAAGCAGGGCATTGAGCAGGACTGGGGATTCGATGTTGAATCCAATGGGATCTTGTTTCTGTGATTTTTCTTGGCCTGATTCTTTGGTGTATTCCTGGGAGCAAAACCCCATATTGAAAAGAACAGGTTTCAATGAATGCTTCTGAAATTTCTTTTCATTTGCTGCATAAACTGGTTTTTAAAGATATAAAAAAAGTTTTCTTGGATTCTGCCTTCATATCCAGAGGTCACCTTCACTGAAATAGCCTCAGATGTGGGCAGCCTGACTAATCTCAGATAGCTTTGTTTCCTCCACATCTCAAAGCACATATTCTAATATAATATTCTTAGAAAAATATTTTATATCATAAATATTTTATAATAAATTTATCTCTTATAATATGTTTCTATAATATTTTAGAATATTTTGAAATAGTGTGACATAACTACTATATATTATTTCTTGATATAGTAGAGGAATTTAGCCTTCCTTAATATACAGACAGCCCTTAATTTTAAAAATGTTTGTTCAGAATTTCTTTTGCCACCTGGTTTGGAACTCAAGTAATTTTCCTGTAGAGACAGTGAAGGACTTGATGGTTAAGTCTCCAGGCTGGCTGACAGTAGTTTATTTCACTCATGACCTTTCTCAAGGATAATAGTGTGCTAACAGCATGGAAGAGGCCAAATACCATGTTATGGATGTTTCCATGTCTTTAGGATTCAGGAAAGATGCCAAAAGCATATGCTTAGCCAAAACTTCCAGACAGTGTGTGATAGTAAAATCCTTCACCTTCTCCACCAGCTGAGGATAGGAGAACATAATCCATGGTTCAACTGTTGGGTGATTGGAATGTTTACTGGGGAAGGCGTCTGGAGTAGGAATGGGATATACCACATGGAGCCAAGACTTCCAGGAGATCAATAGGAAGATAAAAGCTGGAACCTGGTCCTGGGTGGCCCCAGAAGCATTCAGAGCACCCTCTTTATTTGACTTGGGTGCTCTATTTGGTTTGATGACTACTTTTTTCCTGGCTTTCGTGTGGCCCTTCCAGTCTAGCATTTTGTTTTATTTTGACCTTCTCTGGCAGACACGGTCTCACAGCCCCTGTCTTCCTGAATGAGCACAGAACACTCTTGGATGTGATCTTCTTTTCAGCACTTCTGTAGCATCAGGGAAGTGCACGGAGTAAAAAGCCTCCTCTCAGGTGCTTTCCCCTTCTTACTCCTATATATCACTCTGGAGAAAAAGTCACCTTTGCATGACATATGGATTTTCAGATGGATCTGAGGTGTAGATTCCCATCTCCCCATGAAGGTGACAGAAGTGGTCCTCAGAATTCCCTCAGCTGGGTCTGGGGTGGAGGAGGGGATCCTGTATTTCAGGCATCACTGAAATACAAGAGCCTGGGTTTTTTCCAGGCAACATGGACTCGTGCAAGGAGTAGAATCTTACTCAAGTCAAGAGTTTCCATATACATACTATATCCAGATAATACCAATTGTCAGTGTGGACCCTGGTCAGTCGTCTTCATAAGGTCAGTGTTACTGCCTTTTAGGGAGAAACTCAAATAGTAATATTTTACATGATTTTTAGAAAGTATAGCTGAAAAATCTTTTTGTTGAAATATCATAGAGTAGAAAATACCAGACAGTCATGAGTCATCAATAAAATGATATGTCGTTGAAAAGAGAGGAATTAGAGTTTGCAATGTAAACTTTATGTTAATGACCAGAGGACAATGCAAGAATCCTGACTAAACTGTTCTTTAAGTTCTGGTAAATATTATAGGGCTTCCAACCAACCTCAGGTTGCTCATCTCAAGAGTGAAACTGGTTGTCATGTTTGAGAGTTTTCTCCCAGAAGCCCAGTCTATGCTTTTTCTGTATAAATAAAAATCTATTTGGAAAACAGTATCGCAGGAAACACTGTCCCCCACCAACCCAGGACAGTATTCCCCTCAAATGATGAACTTGCCAGGTTTTCAAAGTGTCTTTTCATATACCACTCATTCTCTTTGAACGTTGTATACACTTAAAGTTTACAAATAGTCATGAAATAGGTCAGCATTCTTGAAAGTGTTCATTCCTGGACATGTATCATGAGAATTACTCTGATGACATAGGTCCACCAAGAGACCAAAGGCATTTGCTTTTGACTTCAGTAATTCATAGTTCGGTCATCCATCGTAATCCACTCTACAATTAGACACAGAGTCCTTTGGCTGCCAAAAACGTACAGATGTCTGTCTGCTTTTGTACAGTTTGCCTCAACCAAAATACAAAAATTTCACCTCTCAAGACAAAACCAGGGAAATTTCAGGCAGTAGAGGATGCTGTGGAGAAGACGTGTGGAGGGCTAGGCAGAAGATGGAGAGCGTATTAGACAGTGCAGGGCCTGGAGGAGCGGGGAGGCCCAGTGGAGAGCGGCGAGGAGGAATGTGAGTGGCCGAACAGCAAAACCGGGAATGAAGACAAAGATACTGGGGTGGTGAACGACAGGCAGGCCTCCGTAGCTTGGCAAGATTTTTAGGAAATTCCATTCAGTTTTCTGTCTTTAGCTTAATACTAAGTTTTGTTTAAGGAGACAGTGAAACATCCCTTTCTTTAATTACTTTCTGCGGAAATAGGGCCTTGTAACCATGGGAAAGGGCTTCCCTGGTGGCTCAGTGGTAAAGAATCTGGCTGCCAATGCCAGAGACACGGGTTCAGTCCTTGGATCAGGAAGATCCCCTGGAGAAGGACATGGCAGCCCACTCCAGTATTCTTGCCAGGAAATTCTATGGACAGAGGAGTCTGGTGGGCTACCGTCCATGGGGTCGCAAAAGAGTCAGACACAGCTTAGCCACTAAACAATGCCATGCCTGGGAGAAGACTTCTAAGAACTCTGCCAGGCCTAGAATTTTGTCCTCAGGAGGCATTTTTGTTTACCTGCCATATTTCTGTCCTCTGAGTGATTCTGCCCCCAGCCTGGAGTATCTGTCTTTTTATCTAGAGGGGACACGGGCTGGGTGGATGGGGACGGATGTTTCTTTTTCTTGGATATTCTTAAATTCTTAGCTTCTCTGAAAAAGTAAGAGGTATAGATTGTCCAAGGGGCTCTTTTCCTACACCCATTGTTACCCCTCACTTGTGAGGGGTCTTTTGGTCTTCTGTCAATGCCAACATTATGGCATCATGTCCTCAGTAAATTCTTATTTGTTCAGCCATCCATGCAACCGAGAGTTAAGAAGTACATGCTGTGTGGCCAGCCCCGCTAGGAATCTGGAGAGGAATGAGACACTGACCCCCGACCTTATGAAACTTGATTGTGGACCTAGTTTATGCAACACCCCTGGTTAGGAGTATCCACTTGAGCTCTTATGCTAGTGGCATCCAGATCCATTGAGATTCCTTTAGATTTCAGCAAGGCCACACAAATATTTGATAAGGTATAAGTTATCTGCCTCTCCAGACTCAACATTACAAAGACCGTATTGAATGTTTAATTAAAACATTCATTAGTCCTCTTTTCCAATTGTTTCTCATGGTTCGGGTCCCTTGAAACAGTTGGTCTTTTCACTGAAATGTTTATTCCTATCATTTAAGCCAAGCAGTAAGAGTTCTTACCGAACTTAATATTGAGCTAACATTTTAAAGGATAACGCATCTGACATCTCTGACTGTCTGCCATGAACCCATTTACATAAGAAGTGTGAACACGTCTAGAAGTCTTCTGGAAGCCTACAATTTCCAAAATTATTTATATGTACATTTCCAACCTTATTTATATGTACATTTCCTGGAGATCAACCACAAGGTAGAACACTCAGAATGTATTAATACTGGACGCCTCTGAAGCACTGAGATTATATGTTGGTTTGTCTTCTTTGAACCCTCTCACATAAGTGCTAGTTAATTCAGCTGTTGCGATCGTGCTGGCCCTGCATTCAAGGTCAGGGTTTCAGCCTCTGCACAGACTGGTTTGCTTTCCACTGAGTGCATTTCTCACTCTGGTCAGCTCTTTTTCAAGCGCACACCAAAGGTAGGGGCCCAAGAGGGACTCAGTCTGAATCCATCATCATCTTGGAATCTTGGAAAAGACAGGGCAACGTGTGTACTTCATGCCTGCTGAATCAGTCAAGTGAGAGGCAGTCATTTCTTCTTAGGTAGAGGGTGCCAGTTGGTCAAATAGCCAGCTCCTTTGGGTGCAAGAAAACTCTCTGAAAGTTGCAAGACTAACTCCCTGTCAGACCTGCTGTCTCGATCCCGCCCACCATCACCACTGCTGCCTCCCTGCATGGTGCCTGCAGCTCTGGCTGCTGTCCAGCTCAGGAAGCTAGCAATCCAGGCTTAACAGATATCTTCTCCGAAAAAGTAAGGTTCAGGCTTCCCTGGTGGTCCAGTGGTTGGGAATCCGCCTGCCGATGCAGGGGACACAGGTTCGATCCCTAGTCCAGGAGGATCCCACGTGCCTCGGGGCAGCTAAGCCCTCCTGCCCTAGAGCCTGTGCTCCTCAACAAGAGAAGCCGCTGCGATAAGAAGCCCAAGCACCGCAGCTAGAAAGTAGCCCCCACTTACCCAAACTAGAGAAAGCCCACATGCAGCAGCAAAGACCCATGGGGCCCAAAATTAATTAATTGAAAGAAAGTAAGGAAGGCTCACGGAAAACACAGACTGGCAGCTCATAGCTGAATTCAGCCCAAAGAAACTGCTAACCCACACAGAGTTGTTTTCCAGTGTGGACCAGTGGCTGAATTTCTAGCTTCTTCTGGCAAATGGAAAGGTCAGGCCATCCAGAGTTGCAGTTTCTGCAGGTGACAGTTGGCTGGAGCTGAGTAGCTGCCTCTCCGTTCCTTCTAGCCAGGCGCCCTTCCATCTGCTACGCTTCCCACCTGACCTACCCACTTACGCACACTTCCTGCCTGGCCCCCGTAGGCTGAGTCTTCAGGCAGTGCCCAACCCAGTCCTCTTGGCAATGAGCTTGATTGCCATTGCACTGGGGCTTCCCAGGTGGCTCAGATGGTAAAGAATCCACCTGCAGTGCAGGAGACCTGGGTTCAATCCCTGGGTTGGGAGAATCTCCTGGAGAAGGGAATGGCAACGCACTCCAGGATTCTTGCCTGGAGAACCCGCATGGACAGAGGCGCCATTATACTACAAGTCAGTGGTAGGCACTTCAGTGGGGATGCAGTTATTAAATAGCTCCTTGTAACACATTTGGTGGGAAAACAACCCATCTGATGTTCTTTGGGTCCATTCATATTTTGTCTTCAATAAATAAAAATGAGACTAATTGTGTACTGGCCTCATATAGGAATAATTTAAGGATATGGATTAAGCCAAATCATTATGTTCTTAAATGTGACCAGCCAGAGGAGATGCTCATTGCTGCAGCCAACTGATAGTTTTGCCTTGCAGACAGTCTTATTACAACTAGGGGGTCCACTGAAGATTTATGAATGCAGTCATGATTTGAGATCATGTGTCTTTGTATTAAAAAATAGAATCACCGATTTTGTGGACATCAGCTATTCTCATTTTTGTGTGTCCTCCTTTCAGTGGAAAAAAGAAATTGAAAATAATGCTTTCAGTTCAAGACTTTGACCATGAAAGATTAGCTAAAATCTTATTTTAATAATTTAATCCTCTTTTTCATCATGATTCTGTTATAGAAAATAATACTTATTTGAAGGTCTAGTCTATTAGAGAGATGAAGAGATTTGTTCAATATGAAGTGAAGTGAAGTCAGTCGTGTCCGACTCTGTGACCCCATGGACTGTAGCCTATCAGGCTCCTCCATCCATGGGATTTTCCAGGCAAGAGTACCTGTAAGGCAAGTACCAAGAAGGTTGCTATTTCCTTCTCCAGGGATCTTCCCGACCCAGGGATCGAACCCAGGTCTCCTGCATTGTAGGCAGACGCTTTTACCGTCTGATTTGATTCCTTTTTCCTATCATGTAGCTTGCCAGGGCTCCTTGGAAGCTGGAGCAGTGGAACTCTGATTGGGTAGGGGCTCCAGTTACATAAGCAGACATCTTTGCAGCATCTGTCCAAAGGAGGCCTAGGGTAGGATGTGGCCGACCACCCAGGCAAGGAAGACCTGGTGGGGTTGGGGGCATCCAGCAGCTCACAAGTCCATCAGCAACTTCTGCACATCTGGTTCCTGCAGCCTAGACACTGCTGCCTCCCATCCAGCATTCCAGGCTCTGTCCACTCCAGACCCCACCCCTTGGTCTCACCTCTCCCTGGTTCCCAAACTCCCAGGAGGTTCTGAGCATCTCCTCTGGCACCATCAGGGGTACAGACCTGCTCCTTGGAATCACTGCTTCTCCTGGTCGCACTGCAGACTGTCACTATACCCTGGAGGGGACTCCCACGCCAGGGAGAGGGTGAGCCAACATCTCTAAGCTCGTGCTGGTTTGCCCAAGAACTTGGTGCATCACCAAGCCAGCTAACACTGCCCATGCTGCCTCACCCGTGTCTGCCAAACAGTGACCTAACTCTTCAGACTCTGATAGGAATTTCTCAGGGCCTCCTGGAAAATCAGGGGAGTATCTGTTAAAATGAAAACCAAGACAATAAGGATGCTTCAGGAAGGGGACTTTTAGGAGACCCAGCATGGTAGCTATTTCTGTGACTTACACAAATGCTGGCAGACCCCAGGGGAGTTTGCAACTGCCTTTTCCAAAAAAAGTCTGAGCCTTGGTGCCTGAAGGTTGAGGAAGGAACTTTGGGTATCAGCCTCGGGTTTGACAAGTGCAGGGCAGGAAGGACGCCACTGACAGCCAGTCTGGGCAGGTCACTTTCAAGAACTGTGGTTTAATTAACCTTTTTTTTTGTTTGTTTGTTTTTAATGGACCAGCTCAGGATTAGGGCTTGTCAGTATTGGATTCAGAACCAATGTTCCCAGGACCACATATAAGCCTGCTCTTTTAGGAATATATGCTTTGTACCTAGATGTATTGAAATATTCAGTCACCTCCAGAAGCTTTCGGTCCTCTTGGCTATTGAAATGACAATGGAGGCTGAAGTTTTCATGTATAGAACATAGTTTATATGTTCGTATAGCATTGGTGTGAAGGCTCTCCAAGGAAAGACAGCAGAAAACACACAAAATTCCCTATTCATGCTATTTTTAAATTACGGTTTTTTGGTGTGAATTTAAAATACAATCTAAGTAAAAGCCATATGAAAAACTAGTCAGAAGAGCCCTCTTACCCTCAAAACAGTTCCTCCACACCCTTCCTACTTGGCCCTCCGCTTCCCGCCAGAAGTCTCTTCCTGGTGGAGACTGTCCTCCCCTCCCTGTGGGTCCCAAGACCTGTAATGTCGTGCGCCTTCTAATATCAGAAGCAGCGATCAGACACTCAGGAGTTCATAAGAGGCTCTCAGCTGGCAACTGGCCCTCATCTGGATTCCTGAATGTATTTCACCCCAGAATACACTTCACTCAGACTGTACCAAGCTATATTTCTCAGAAAAGAAATTTAATAATCCAATGGTATTTTTTTAGAAAAAGGCTACCACCAAAAAAATGAAACACCCAAAGCTTTCCTTCCTTCTAAAATCAAATCTCTTAAGCTTCTTGAAACTCACAGCTGCTAGGGGCATAATTCATTTTTTAATACCACACATATGGTCCTCAAACTAGCCCAAGACTTAGACCAGGCTATAGTCAGAGTTTTCTGGCCAAGATGCCAGGAAGCACAGCTTAGAGGTCAGTAGTGCCTGATAAAGACACTTAATTTATGTGTCTTTATCCACATAATGGATCGTGTGTAGGCTGGGGCAGAGGGGAAAAGCAGTCTGGGTGAGCCCAGTTTCAAGGTTGACTTCTGATTCAGTTAGACCTGGGTGGGTTGACACATCCGTCAAGTTCAAGTCCAAAGCATCATTGTAACTATCTTCTATAATTATAGATTGGCCCATTCCTGGGCTCTCTGTTAGATACTTTTTCTTTCCAGGTGGTTAGGAATTTTCATTCTGTATGGCATTTTCATTTCAGTTAATAAGCAAGAATGTGAATACATTCTAAAACATATATTATTCTATTTTAATGTAAGAAACTGAACATTTGTTTTCCATAAATATTTTAGAGAGACTTTGCTAAAGTAAAATGAAAGAGAACAAAACAGGATATGATCTCATATCCTGGGGCACATTCTTATTTGGAAACCTTACAGACAGGATGGAAGCTAAGGGATAAAATAGACTAATTCCTATTTAATACTCAAATATCTAAATCTAAAAATGAAGTTATAACCATCTGAAGAATTTGAATATTGGCTATGGGCAATGACTATTCAAAGATATTATGATAATATTTACATATAAATCATATCATTATTTTTATTCATATATGAGTACATGAGATATTTTTTCTCAATTTTAAATTCCTAGAACTTTTTGAAAAACAAAAAAATGGTCTTATCCAAAGTTTTAAGTTTTCATTTAGTATAAGCATTTAACACACACAAATTCTTCCTCTCTTTTTATCAGTTCTATACATATCTTATATTCTCATGAAATAAATCTGATACTTATTTCATAGGAGAAATTATTTAATTGTATGTACTAAAACTGTTTTATATTAACTGCAGAAATACCCACTTAAAGTGAAAATATCCATGTTATAAATTCTAACATAATAGGGTGCGAAATTATAGAAATAAGGCTTTTATTGGGAATTGGATCCCAGTGTGTAGGAACAGTGAATGACCTTGACCATGAAGAATTTTTACTGGTTAGTTCATAAACAGAGACTCTTGGCTTTTTAATAAATAAACATTTTGTTTATTAATTGCACAAAGTTTGGTCAAAGCATTGTACAAAAAATAAATATTTTTGTTAAAATATGTCAAAAGCCTGGCTTTTAAGCTTGACACTTAGTTGAGTGGGTCACACAGGACAAGCTCCCTGTCCTTTGCAAAGTTATAGAGTTGGAAATGAACTGAGATCAAACTCCAAGAACCATGGTTTGCATTTGATGGTTTAGTTTTATCTGTGCTTTAGGAATTATTGACTGTTGTAATTGCTTTATTAGAATGTTATCTCTTGTTTCTTTAATTTGGGGCATTTAAACAGCTCCTGAACTTGAAACTTGTTGTGACTATCTTGGGAACAAAATTACTTTTAATGGGAATAGATGTTTGAGTGATAAATGCAAGTTAATAGATAAATATTGCTTAATTTATTACACATTTTAAATATGTATACTTAATCTTTACAGATAACATTTTGTGTACAAACTAATTCATTGATTAGACTTCCTGATCACATTAACGAATATTAATTGAATGATAATTGAATATATAATTAGGAGATACAAAGACAAAACTAAAAAAGGAAAGATCTAAACACACTGCATGCCAACATGTATGCAGTCACAGTTTTTCAGAAAATGCTGTGCATTTGAATCACCTTTCTTCACAGTGGCTGCACAGTGTCAGTGCTTAAGCCTAAGTATTTTCAGCATGAAGGGTGGGGATTATGCAGAATTATAATTGCATCAGAATTATGAGAAATGGCAGAAAATTCCTATTTTTAAATGTCTGTTTTCAATGAGTAAGACTTAAACTAGCTCTCTTCTCTCAAGAAGGCGGTCTAAATCACATTTGTCTTTTTCTTTAACAGATAATTCTGAAATAATCAGCAGAAACGGAATGGAATGCCAAGAATCTGCATTGAGAATAGCTAAACATTGTTACTGTACATACTATCCTGTTCCCTCCTCAATAGAATTGCCACAAACTGCATGCTAAATAAAGATTTAGTTCTTCTGGACAGACCACAACTCTAAGAAGCTAGTGCTGCTATATCATATATGAGTATTAAATATGGTATGCTTAGTATATTCCAACCTAAGATAGTTAACTACCTGAGACCAGCTGTGATGTTAAAGGACATAAAGGATAAAGTTTACTTTTAAAGGGTTTCTAAACATAGTTTCTGTCCTAGGAATATTGTCTTATCTCCATAACTATAGCTGATGCAGAAAGTCCAACCAATTTATTCGTTTCGACTCAGAATATTTCAAAGTTAGCAATAAGCGATTAGCATTAGTTTAAAAAAAAAAAAAAGAAAGAAAAAACAAACCTATTCCAGGGGCAGGTTCAATTCTAACTTCAATTACTGTCATTTCATTTTACCCACTGGATCAGAGCTGTGTTTCACTTCTTGACAACAAGAATGCTGCAGCAGAGATGAGAAGTGAAGTAAAACCGTGACCTGTCCTGCAGGTCTAAAATCTGAATGGAAATTCAAGCACAAGTACTGGGGACACATCGAAGTGCGGTATTTGGTTTGCCTGGAGACGCCGCATTGAATCATGTGATTCTAGAATAACATTAATAGTTTGAAAAAGAAACTTTGTACGGTGTGAGTTTCATACCTAACCAAACAAAGTCTTGAAGGTATTATTTTACAAGTATATTTTTAAAGTTGTTTTATAAGAGAGACTTTGTAGAAGTGCCTAGATTTTGCCAGACTTCATCCAGCTTGACAAGCATGAGAGGCCCATGCCGACAGTCTAACCGAAGGGATCAGTCTTTCCAACTCACCATCCGGTTGCCTGTTACCGAGTAACTCTTCTAAACTAAAAACCTAGACAAACAAGGAAGCTGTAGGTGGGGAGATCTGTATAATATTCTAATTTAAGTATGTTTGAGTTTAGTCACTGAAAATTTGACTGTGACTTTAATCTAAATTACTACGTAAACAGCAAGTAGATAGTTTCACTTTTTAAAAAATCCATTACTGTTTTGCATTTCAAAAGTTGGATTAAAGGGTTGTAACTGACTACAGCATGGAAAAACAAATAAGTTCTTTTAATTCTTTCACCTTAAAGCATATTTTATGTCTCAAAAGTATAAAAAACTTTAATACAAGTACATACATATTATATATACACATACATATATATACTATATATGGATGAAACATATTTTAATGTTGTTTACTTTTTTAAATACTTGGTTGATCTTCAAGGTAATAGCGATACAATTAAATTTTGTTCAGAAAGTTTGTTTTAAAGTTTATTTTAAGCACTATCGTACCAAATATTTCATATTTCACATTTTCTATGTTGCACATAGCCTATACAGTACCTACATAGTTTTTAAATTATTGTTTAAAAAACAAAACAGCTGTTATAAATGACTATTATGTGTAGCTGTTTAAAACATCCATTTTCTTTGTGAACATATTAGTGATTGAAGTATTTTGACTTTTGAGATTGAATGTAAAATATTTTAAATTTTAAATTTTGGCATCACCGCCTGTTCTGAAAACTAGATGCACCAACCATATCATTTTTGTTTGAGAAAAAAAGAAATCTGCCATTTTAATTAATATCGATCAGAGTCTAATGACTATTTATCTTACATGGTAGATTTGATAACCCTATCAAAAAAAATTACATTCTAAGTATAATCTTACATAGTGCTTGTATTGTTGCATTTGTTTTAATTTGTGGAAATGTATTGTATCTAACTTGTATTTCTTTGGTAGTTTCATCTTTATGTATTATTGATATTTGTAATTTTCTCGACTGTAACAATGTAGTTATGCTACAACTTGCCTAAAACATTCAAACTTTTTTTCTTTTTTTCTTTGTTAATTCACTTAAACTCATTGAAAACGTAGTATACATTACTAAAACATAAATTATGGGAATCACCGAAATATTTTTGTAGTAGACTAATTGTTATTACATTGTCTTTCTTTTTTTTCTTTTGTTTCATGGTTTTGATTTTTAAAACTATTAGTACACAACTATTTCCAGCCCTTTAACAATGGAACATCAAAAATATCACCTATATCCCTAAGCAAATATAGAAGACTGTATTTTTACTATGATATCCACTTTTCCAGAATTGTGATTATAATATGCAAAGAGTCATAAATATGCCATTTACAATAAGGAGGAGGCAAGGCAAATGCATAGATGTACAAATATATGTACAACAGATTTTGCTTTTTATTTATTTATAATGTAATTTTATAGAATAATTCTGGGATTTGAGAGGATCTAAAACTATTTTTCTGTATAAATATTATTTGCCAAAAGTTTGTTTATATTCAGAAGTCTGACTATGATGAATAAATCTTAAATGCTTTGTTTAATTACAAAAACAAAATCACCAATACCAAGACATGAAGATAGCAACTCAACAAATACTGTAGTTAAGAGATGAACTCGTCACTTGTATGGGAACCACATTTCACTCTTTGTTTTCAGGAGGTAACAGCACTTCACCTAAATATTCTTTGAGCCATATCACTGGTAACATTTCTACTAAACCTCTCCGTAACACTTAAAGAATTCCCTCATTCATTACCTTACAGTGTAAACAGGAGTCTAATTTGTATCAATTCTATGTTTTGGTTGTAATATTCAGTTCACTCACCCAATATACAACCAATGAAATAAAAGAAGCATTTAAAAGGATTTCTGGTCTTCCTCCACTTTTTTGTTGTTGAGACAGATTGATAATTAGCCAAACAAAATGGTTTTAACACTCACACAGACAATGGTTGGTAACTTCAGAGAAGAGCAGGCTTTTGATTTGGTTTTGGGGGTTTGTTTTTTTCTCTGGATTTTTAATAGTAGGAAACACAATTTACAAGGCTCATTTGGGAAGTAGTTCTAGTATTCTTTGAAATTGAAATAAAAATAAATCCCACCACTCTGCCCCCTACTTTAGAATTTTGCCTGAATATGAAGAGATGTGAACATCAGTAACCAAATGGGGAACAAAACATCAGTTAATTAACAGACAAGAAAGTGCCCATTAATCCATGAGACAGGCTTCAGGTGAGAGCCCAGGTGAGCGACGTGTCTTAGACCTTAGGCTGCAGAGAGGGGCAGAATGATGAGCCCTGGTCTACGGGCTATCCCAGCCCCAGGTAGGCCAAGGAGAGCACGAGCGCTGAGCAGCACACCTGTGGACAGGTGTTCATCAAAGCCACGCCTCCCGAGAGGTGCTGGGCGCCTTCTCAGTCTCCTCCTTTCTCTGTCCTTTGAGGCCCATGATATTTCTTAAGGAAGGTGGGAAGGGTCCTTGTCATGCAGGGTTTGGCAGAAGTCACCCCCTCAATGAGCCAAGGCAGGAATGGGGAGACAAGATTTTCTTCAGTGCAGGTTTAAAGCTTCAGGCCTTCTGAGTGGTTATGAGACCCCTTATGAGCAGAAAACACAAACATTCAACAGACCAGGCATATTACAAATAAAGGCACTTGTATTTTTAAACGGTGTCATCAGGAATTCCAAGGGTGAAAATACTTGGGTACTTTCGCAGATGTTTGAAAAACCGGCTCTATGTTTGGATGAGCAATGATTTAAAAGATGGGGACTTCCCTGTTGGTCCGGTGGCTGAGACTTCGCCTTCCAATGCAGAGGGTGCAGGTTCGATCCCTGGTCAGGGAGGTAAGATTTCACATGCCTCATGGCCAAAAAACCAAAACTTAAAACAGAAGCAATATTGTAGCAAATTCAATGAAGACTTTAAAAATGGCCCACATTAAAAAAAAAAGAAAAAAAAAAACTTTAAAAAGCTGCTATGGTATCAATCACTCCTGCCAAGAAAACATTCCCTGTTAATAGTAAGTTCAAGGTGCCAGACTTCGAGAACAAGTTATTTTAAGTGAAAAATGTAAGACAAGCTACTCAAAATTGTTCACACCTGGTTGATGAAGTATAATTTTCATGAGTAGACCGACTTTCTCTGGTACTGCATTAAAAAAAGAGAAATTTAAACCTGAGAGGATGAAACTAATTTCTCTCTTCAGCATAGAAAATGTTAAAATATAAAGTAAAATTATTCTATAATTATCTGGCAATAGGAAGGTATCTTAATTTGGGGCAGCCCCCAACTAAAAAATGTTTCACACTCACAAATATACTCTTGTTTATTATTAGTCACAGATCTTCTGTAACACTTTAAAGCTTTTAGGGGCAGTCAGGCAAACCAAGATACAGTTCAACATTCTGAAATCCGTGAGAAGGAAATTCTGGCTCACTTAAAGAATGAGTTCTCCTCCCCACCCCCCCACCCAAATAGAGTCTCAGAAATATTAGACTCCCATTGCTGTTGGACTGGGTTATCACCGTTGAAATGACAGTTATTGTGAATCAGAATGATTCATACGCAGTATGAATGGACGCAGTAATAACTTCCCTCCATGCTTTTGGTGGGAGATGGGTTGGCAGGATGGGGAAGGGGTGGAACCTAGAATATTCCCCAGGGACTAGCTTATGCGTCAAGGGCTTTGGAAAAGAGTCCACATAGATTTCTATTAAATGTATAGAGACCCACGCTGGTCATTGAGGAGAATCACTAATCTAAGTTCTAACGACTGCAGAGATTCTTTTCAATATACATAGAGGTTCTGCTGTGACCAGTAACCTGACTCGACAACATTTCCTCTCCGTGTCTGCCCTCAGGATGACTAGGTCCACAGCTTAGTTGGAAAACCTCTATCCAGGTGATTTCAATTGCGTAACCAGCAATCATGTGACCTCTCTTTCTCCCACTGCTTCAGCGATTTTGAAAAAAATGATGGCTCACCCATCTGAGGGATCGTTTCAGGTGCTCAGTCTAAGTGTCTTATATGCTAGCTGGCCCCTGATGTGTGCTCAGACGCGGTCATATCTGACTCTGCGACCCCACGGACTCCAGCCCACCAGGCTCCTCTGTCCACGGGATTTCCCAGGCAAGAATACTGGAGTGGGTTGCGATTTCCTCCTCCAGGGGATCTTCCCAAACCAGGGATCAAACCCGTGTCTCTTGCAGCTCCTGCATAACAGGCGGATTCCTTACCACTGGCACAACCTAAGAAGCCCTTATGTCTCATGTGTTACTTGGCATATATTTTAATAAAACCATTTCAGACCTCCCCTCCAAATTTGGTCAAAACCATATAGTTATTCTCATGAAATCGGGTATAATCAGAAAGTAACTTTGTTGTGTTCAAATATACTTGACATAATCCTTAGCATTATGAAGGAACTACTACATTCATAATGTACAAGGGAAATCGAGACACAAAAATTAAGTGATTCTTGAGATCACACAGAGCAGCAGAACTCTCAAGCCCTGGCTTGCCCTAACTCTACAGTCATGTCGGCATGAGCTGTATTTGTGGCAAATGTTCAGGCCCAAAATTCAGAAAAGAACTCAGAGTAAAGCATTCATCCGGGTTCAAGGGGAAGCCATCATAAGAATCCTTTAATAGGATTAAAAACAGGTTTTCTTCCCTATCACGAGAATACTATTTATGAAATATTCTGTAGCTCTGAGCTGCACAGTGCTATTCTAAGTTTAGTAAAGAGCTTAATTCTTTATTAGGACCAGAAACCACTGAAGGGGATGTGACATTGCCCCATCTCACCAGGGTTATCCAGTTTTTTAAATCAAACTTCAATATGAAATTGAAATAAAAATATCTAGTGTTATCTGCTTTTTAAAAATCAAACTTCAATATGAAATTGAAATAAAAGTATTGAAAGCCATTGAATTTTCCCCGATTTTTCCCAATAAGGGTATGTCCCATTAATGTCCCATTAATTCCTGATGAAGCAGTCCCCAAAAAGATGTAGCATGACTTTCTGGATAAAAACCATGTATGGATCATACGTCCCTAAAATCCAGTTGTGTCCACAGAGTCGCTCCTTTCTCTGATGTCTTTACTCTGGTGGATTTTTTTCAGGAGTTTGGATTAATAAACCAAGGGAGATGCTTGCTTATCAACCCTCATGGGGAACCGTAAATGATCTGAATTTGGGGAATTTAATTTTTCTTTTGCTAAAGAACAAAGTGAAAATGTTATTCGCTCAGTCATGTCCAACTCTATGCGACCCCATGGACTCTGTCCGTAGAATTCTCCAAGCAAGAATACTCCAAGCAAGAAGTGGCTAGCTATTCCCTTTCTCCAGGGGATCTTCCCGAACCAGGGATCCAAACCCGGGTCTCTTACATTGCAGGCAGATTCTTTAGCATCTGACCCACTGGGAGCAACTTTCTTTCAAAAGAAAGAAAAAAGCAGAACAGCAGCAAAGTGTCCTCATTGCCGGGCCCTCCCTCTAAGAAGCCCTGCAGTGCACACACAGGTGGAAACACACTCACTTAAGTATAAAACTTGTGGCTTTGCAGAGGAAGGAAGAAAAGCATACTCCAAGTAGCATGGCAGCGTCGGGAACCTGGGTCATATTCTCTAAATGGCAGTGAGGTGAAAATCACTCAGCTGTAGACGCTTTTTGACCCCATAGACTATACAGGCCATGGAATTCTCCAGGCCAGAATACTGGAGTGGGTAGCCTACCCCTTCTCCAGCAGATCTTCCCAACTCAGGGATTGAACTGGGGTCTCCTGTACTGCAGGCGGATTCTTTACCAACGGAGCTAAATACATTGAGTAAATTGATGGGCTATATATGGAGGTAACAAGCATACGACAGAAGAAGTATATATTCAACAGTCTCACAACACACTTCTATCTAGAGCAACCTAAACACATTATTATCCATAAACACTTTCCTGGTGGCTCAGACAGTAATAAATCTGCTTGCAGGGCAGGACACCTGGGTTCAGTTCCTGAGTCGAGAAGATCCTGTGGAGAAAGGAATGGCAACCCACTCTAGTATTGTTGCCTGGAGACTCTCATGGACAGAGGAGCTGGGGCTACAGACCATGGGGTCTCAGAGTCAGACAGGACTGAGAGCCTAACACTTTCATGTCCGTAAACACAAGGTTGAGGGTTTTTCAGTTCTGCAGAAAGGAGTGGTGAGTGTCTGCATTTCCCAGCAGTCTAGTGGTTGAGAGCAAATTTTACAGGGTTACTGCCCAAGCTTGACTCTCAATTCTGCATATTACAGCTTCTAAGCATTAATGTTTTTCATCGGTAAGCTGGATCTAACAGGATCGCCCTCAACCAGGCTTTATGACAGTTCAATGAAAGGATGTGCACTGACCATGGGGAACAGACGCTGACACACAGCAAGTTCTCAGTCAATGTTAGTAACCGTTCTTAAAATAATATTAAAGTAAGCTCCTGGGTTTCCCTATCAGTATTTATTTCCTCATTTTATCCGAACACCTCTCGGCAACTAAGAGGCACCTCTTCTATGTCCTCGATGACAATTAATGTCAGAAGCTGACAGGCAAATTATAGGGGGTTTACAATAACTAATAATGAGCTGCACTATCTCTGGGGAAGCCTACAATTATTTCAGTTCAGTGAATGCTCCCCGTGCCCCGACTAAGTCCTGCTAAGCTGTTCAAGGAACACGAACAGGAGGAAGGCCAGTTTCTACCCTCAAGAAGCTTTCCGTGGAACAAACGAGGAAAAATCAACCTGTGAAAAAGGGAGAAAGGCTAGAGGGTACTATAGTTTTCCTAAGTCTGCTTTAAGAAAGCCCTCCACAGAGAGTGACTTACAACAGCAGAGAGGAATTCTCTCCAGTTCTCCAGGCTGAAGTCTGAAATCACGGAGCTGGCAGGGCTCAGATCCCTTTGCGGCTCTGGAGACATTTGATCCCTGCCTCTCCCAGCTTTTGGTGCAACATACACGAGAGTTCAGTCGTGTCCAACTCTTTGCGACACTATGGACTGTAGCCCGTCAGGCTCCTCTCTCTATGGAATTCTCCAGGCAAGAATACTGGAGTGGGTTTCCATGCCCTCCTCCAGGGGATCTTCCCGACCCAGAGATCGAATCAGCATCCCCTGCATTGCAAGCAGATTCTTTACCACTGAGCCAGCAGGGAAGCCCCCAGCTTCCGGTGGTGGCCCTCACTCCTTGGTGTTTCTCAGCTCGCAGCTGCATAACCCCGGTTGCTGTCTCCATCATCCCAGGGCCTTTCCCTCGGGTGTCTGTCTTCACGTTATCCTCTTATAACGTCACCAATTATCTTGGATTAGGGCACCACCCCAGTGACCTCATCTTGACTTGATGCTGCTGACAAAGACCCCATTTTCAGGCTGCAGCTGTCAGCCTTCTTCTGGAATTGCATTGACTAAAGAGAACTGCCTTGTCTGAAGTCTTGCCCCCTCCCCCAGCAGGGCCCTTGACCAGTGGATTGACACACGAGTGTAAAGGCCCCCAGCTTCGCCCAACTCAAGGCAAATACTGCAACCAGATCCAAAGTTCCCTGGGGTGGGGGCTGAGGCCTCTGTGGAGACTGTGTCACAGCCCAACTTCTCCCTTCACCCAGTTGTGCCCCCTTCCCTTCCACAGGGGTAGAAATCCCCATCTCCAAGACTGCTTCTCAGAAAATCCAGACTCAGACAGAAAGGCACCTCTATCATTTACTAATTCCATTATTCAAGTGTTGGAGTTCCTTTTAAGCAAGAACTGTATTCTATGTCATAATTTGATTCTTTTAGATAAAGAAAATTATTTGCCTATGAAAGTGTTTTGCCTAAGAGAGTGTTGAATTAATCATCTAAGAAAAAGAAGAAAAAAGTCAACATTGAAGTATTCTTTATTGCGGATTCCCAAAATGGCAAATTTTCACATACATTCAGAGGAAACATAGCTTTTATGTTTTAAGGCACCAGAGAAACTCATGTTTCACTTGATCTAAATTTTGCTCTTGGTCTTTTGTACTCCTGAGCTCTTTGTCAGTACTTCTTTGAAAAGAAGCCAGGAAAAAAAAAATATCAAAGTGGTTCTTATGGAAGCCAAAGACCTTCATATTAGGTTGAAACAAAGCATATTCAGTAAATACGATTCTGGAGCCAGATTTGGCTATAAAGCACAAGAGTATAAAACTCCAGAAAGTGACCCACACCACCTGTCAGGCTCATTTCAAAATAACCGAAGTGATTCCTCTCCATCAATCATGACATTTACAAGTGGAAGGGGGTCACACTCGGGAATTAATACAATTGATCTGCACTATTGACCAAGGTGCCCATGAAGACAGCAGGGAGTAATTAAGAAACACACACACATAATCAATGTTGAGATGATCTCAACTCCTCCAAGAGTCATCAATATGTTTTGAATAAAAGCCACATATTTGGTGGTTTCGCTCTGGTAGAAATCTTTACAGAAATCAATTGACATATTTAGTGCATGAGTTGATGACTAGCTGCGGACACCGGGACTCATTTTCATATATTCTACGCACATGCAGAACTGCAGGAGCCAGGAAAATGGGTCAGGCTGGGAGCCCTTTGCTCCTTGGTCTGGGCTAACCGCATCACGCCCTGTGATGTGTGAAGGCCCTACAGCATAGCAGTTAAAAGCGCACCACTAGTAGCCAAGCTGACATTGCATTGCCCGTGTGCGCTCAATCGTATCCCACTCTTTGTGACCCTGTGGACTGTAGCCCGCTAGGCTCCTCTGTCCATGGAATTTCCCAGGCAAGAATACTGGGGTGGGTGGCTATTGCCTACTCCAGGGGATCGTCCTGACCCAGGGATCGAACCTCATCTCTTGTATCTCCTGCATTGGCAGGTAGATTCTTTACCACTGAGCCACTTGGGAAGCCCAGTGCAAATCCTGACTCATCATAGGCAGGTGAGTGAACCTCTAGTTCTGTCTTCCTTCTCTGTGAAAAAGAGCTGATTAATAATAGTGTTTACCGCATAAGGTAGTTGTGAGAACTAGTTAACATACGCCAAACTCTTAGAACTGTGCCTAGAACATAAAAGCATTAACTATCTTTGAAAAAATAAATCAAACTTTGAAAAGTTTGCCATTTAAAAGGAATTGCTCTGTATGAATCGTTTTTCCAGGAGGACCATCTGTCAGCCCTGCTCCTGGAAAGGTTAATCAGGGTTGCTGAGAGATGAAGAATTGATGCTTTTGAACTGTGGTGTTGGAAAAGACTCTTGAGAGTCCCTTGAACTGCAAGGAGATCAGACCAGTCCATCCTAAAAGAAATCAGTCCTGAATATTCATTGGAAGAACTGATGCTCAAGCTGAAACTCCAACACTTGATGTGAAGAACCGACTCACTGGAAAAGACCCTGATGCTGGGAAAGATTGAAAGCAGGAGGAGAAGGGGATGACAGAAGATGAGATGGTTGGATGGCATCACCAACTCGAGGCACATGAGTTTGAGCAAGCTCCAGGAGTTGGTGATGGACAGGAAAGCCTGACGCGCTGCAGTCCATGGGGTCGCAAAGAGTCAGACACGACTGAGCGACTGAACCGAACTGACCTGGTTACCTCTCAGTGGAATTAGGTAAAGCAGTGGCTAGTCATCAGACACTGGCTGAACTCAGCAGATAAGTCATATTTTTTACATCTTGTGGTAATGAACCTCCCAGACTTCCATTTCTGGGGGCAATAAATAGAATAAACACAATGAATGAGCCTCTGGGGAAAAACAGACAGCTGGATAAAATATTAAAAACTTCTCTTCATATGCACTGAGGAGCTATCAAGAAAGTAAAAAATGCTCAGAGATTTTTTGCTTTAATGGGAATATTTTAATGTGAGCAAGCACCAAACCCATTCTTTGCCTGGCGGCACGTGCCCGGCTTTAAGTTGCACGGGAGATCAAAAGCTAGACTGGACCCATCCCAGGAAGTATGGGCCTGCAGCAGGGGCCCCAAGCCCTACATGGTCAGCAGGGCTGAATCCTGTTTGCTTGCCTACCTAGGGTGACTGATAAAAAATATCCGTAATCCATACGTAATCCATATAACAAATAGTGTAACATATTAAAAATCAAAACTAATGGGGGAAAAGTCCACGATAACAAAGGATCAAGATTGTGAACAAGGCTGCTGTCCTTGTTTGCTTGACTTGCCACTCTTTGCAGAGGGAGCTGACCTTTCCCATCAGCTTGCACATGGCCTCTGGGTTAGACACCAGCCTGACGTCAGACTGGGCCTCGCCGGCTTTCTATATATTCTGGTGTTTCAGCTGTTGACCTTTCATTAACTTTTTCCACTTAGTCCACAACAGAAGAAAATACTTTGAAAAGTGTATATATTTTATGTATGAGAACAAATTCTGAAAAGTACACAGTTTTCGTTTTGCTTCAGCCTCCAAAATGGCTCTACAGGGTATTGCTATTTGGCTATGTTAGAATGATTGAAAATAAAACCAGCGGACCAGTGAGGCTAATGGAGGCAATAATAATAACAAGCCATGTTCCAAGCTATATATGCATGTATGTGTATATATATATGTATATTTCAGATATACCTGAAATACACATATATCTGAAATATACATATATCTGTAAAAACATGGTCATGAAAACAATATTTTCCCTAATTATACATTTACTACTCCATTTACCATCCTATTCTATATACTTTTTTTAAAGTCAATAATCACAAAATTATTTTCACAACTCACAGTTTCAAAGACACTGTTCCTAGTAAACCACTAAGGGGAACCACAATGAGTACAACTATCAAATGGAGGGGAAAAAAAGTGACCACCAATCCAAAAGAAGGTGGGGAAAGGGAAATAAAAAGAAACTGAAACAAAGAAAATATATAGAGATCACAAAATCAGATAGTAAAATAAATGCAAATATCACTATTGACAATAAATATAAATAGACTGAACCTTCTGTTATATCTTTGCTAGGCTGGATTTCTTTTTAAAGAACCCTAGGTATGTGATGTTTAAAATAAGCATTTCTAAAATATAAGTACACAGAAAGTTGGAAAGTCAGAGTATGAAAGAGGAGAAACTAGAAAAAACTAACTAAAAGAAACCAGGTATAACCACAATAATACCAGACAAAGTAAATTTTAAAGCCAAGAGCCAATACTAGAGAATTTAAAAGGCTATGTCAAATGATCAGATCATAAAGAAAATCAACTCTATATGGGTATACACATTAAATATAAATGCAAAACATCACATAAAAATTGAATATAAGCAAAAATTAACAGAACTCTCAGAGATCCTCATCATAGAAAATTTATACATCTACTTAGTAATTGACTGACCAAGCGAGATTAAGTACATGAGGAGACAATTGAAATATTTAAAGATCATATCAATATGCTTGACCTAATAAGCACAGAACTCAAAAAAGAATGAATATGCATTACTTCACGCACATAGGAAACATTTTTTAAAATTCACTCTGTGCCAGGCCATTAATGCAAACCTCAATCAGTTCAGTTCAGTCACTCAGTCGTGTCCGACTCTTTGCGACCCCATGAATTGCAGCACGCCAGGCCTCACTGTCCATCACCAACTCCCGGAGTTCACTCAAATTCATGTGCACCAAGTCGGTGATGCCATCCAGCCATCTCATCCTCTGTCATTACCTTCTCCTCCTGCCCACAATCCCTCCCAGCATCAGAGTCTTCCCCAGTGAGTCAACTCTTCGCATGAAGTGGCCAAAGTACTGGAGTTTCAGCTTTAGCATCATTCCTTCCAAAGAAATCCCAGGGCCGATCTCCTTCAGAATGGACTGGTTGGATCTACTTGCAGTCCAAGGGACTCTCAAGAGTCTTCTCCAACACCACAGTTCAAAAGCATCAATTCTTTGGCGCTCAGCTTTCTTCAAAGTCCAACTCTCACATCCATACATGACCAGAGGAAAAACCATAGCCTTGACTAGATGGACCTTAGTCGGCAAAGTAATGTCTCTGCTTTTGAATATGCTACCTAGGTTGGTTGTAACTTTTCTTCCAAGGAGTAAGCGTCTTTTAATTTCATGGCTGCAGTCAGCATCTGCAGTGATTTTGGAGCCCAGAAAAATAAAGTCTGACACTGTTTCCACTGTTTCCCCATTTTTTGCCATGAAGTGATGGGACCAGATGCCACGATCTTTGTTTTCTGAATGTTGTGCTTTTAGCCAACTTTTTCACTTTCCTCTTTCACTTTCATCAAGAGGCTTTTTAGTTCCTCTTCACTTTCTGCCATAAGGGTGGTGTCATCTGCATATCTGAGGTTATTGATATTTCTCCTGGCAATCTTGATTCCAGCTTGTGTTTCTTCCAGTCCAGCGTTTCTCATGATGTACTCTGCATAGAAGTTCAATAAGCAGGGTGACAATATACAGCCTTGACGCACTCCTTTTCCTATTTGGAACCAGTCTGTTGTTCCATGTCCAGTTCTAACTGTTGCTTCTTGACCTGCATATAGGTTTCTCAAAGACAGGTCAGGTGGTCTGGTATTCCCATCTCTTTCAGAATTTTCCACAGTTTATTGTGATGCACACAGTCAAAGGCTTTGGCATAGTCAATAAAGCAGAAATAGATGTCTTTCTGGAACTCTCTTGCTTTTTCCATAATCCAGCGGATGTTGGTAATTTGATCTCTGATTCCTCTGCCTTTTCTAAAACCAGCTTGAACATCTGGAAGTTCACAGTTCACATATTGCTGAAGCTTGGCTTGGAGAATTTTGAGCATTACTTTACTAGCATGTGAGATGAGTGCAATTGTGCAGTAGTTTGAGCATTCTTTGGCATTGCCTTTCTTTGGGATTGGAATGAAAACTGACCTTTTCCAGTCCTGTGGGCACAGCTGAGTTTTCCAAATTTGCTGGCATATTGAGCGCAGCACTTTCACAGCATCATCTTTCAGGATTTGAAATAGCTCCACTGGAATTCCATCACCTCAATAATAAATCACAAATAATGCATATCCAATCACACTTTCCTGGTTTAAAAAATGCAGTTGTTAGAAATTAATATAAAGTAACTGGAAACTCTACTTGTTTAGTAATTTTAAAACAGTGCTCTGAATGAAAGAACAATGGAAATTTAAAATATTGAACTGAACAATAATGAAATATATACAAACTTTAAAGATGCAAATAAAATGTTGAATGAAAATGTACAGCTTAAATATTTATGTTAGGAAAGAAAGGCTCAAAACTAATAAATTAATATCTACATTAAGAAGTTAGTTTAAAAAAAGCAGATTAAGTCCCAAGAAAGTATAAAGAAGACAATAATGAATGTAAGAGAAATTTTCCTCAAAATAGAAACTAAATAGATAATATTGAGAATCTGCTTCTTAAAGTGGATTTATTAATTTTGAGCCTCAGCTAAAATTATGGTGAATATCACTCACAAAACAGATGTATTTGCACATTATCAGATTAATGCAGAAACACATTTTCCCAAAGACATAAATATATCATTAAATAAAATAACTTCCATTTATGATTTTTAAAAAATCTCTTGACACATTAGTAATAATAGGGAATTTCCATATCCTGTAAAAAGATATACATACAAAATTATACCAAGCATGCAATTAATGGCAAAATATTAAAAGAACACCCTTGAATATCAGGAGCAAGGCAACTTGCAAACCTTTGCTACTTTGATTCAGAATTGTACAGGTCTTAGTACTATAATACAAAAAAGAAGAAAACCTAATTTAAAAAAAAAACAGGAAAGAAATCAAGCAAAGCTCATTATTTTAATTTTAAGTAACAAATGATGTTAATTTTAGCATGCATGTGTGTGTGCATGCCCAGTTGCTAAGTCATGTCTGATTCTTTGAAACACCATGGACTGTACCCCACCAGGCTCCTCTGTCCATGGAATTTTCCAGGCAAGAATGCTGGAGTGGGTTGCCATTCCCTTCTCCAAGAGATCTTCCCTACCCAGGGATTGAACCTATTATCTCCTGCATTGGCAGGCAGATTTTTTTTTACCACTGAGCCACCAGGGAAACCCCAATTTTTATGTGGAAAACACTAAAGAATCAACAGATAAATATTTAGATTAATAGATGTGCTTATCAACTTGCTGGAATTAGAATTACCATGCATTCATTAAGATAATCATATTCATTGTAATACAATTGAGATACAACTCAGTGGCTTAATAAAATAAAAACTGTGTCTCATCATGTAAAGCTAATTTAACTGGAGCAGGTGAGAGATGGGGCTCCATGCTACCTAGTCACCTGGGGACCCAGCTGATAGAGATGCCACCCTATTCAACATATGGTTTTCCAAGTTTTTCTGGCATCCACATCCGGCACCTTAGAAGGAAGGGATAGTGGGCCACAGGGGAAGGTTTTATGGGTCACACCTCAATGTGGGATACAGCATGGTTACCCCCATTCCATCTTTCAGAGATCAGTCACATGGCCGCACCTACGTGGAAGGGAGGCCAAGAAGATGTGGGTCTAGGAAGAAAGGGAAACACCTTTAATGACAACCAAGGTGGTCTCTGCCACATAATAAATAATTGTATAACTGTGCAGAACAGCAATTCAAAAATACATTTTTAAGCAAGATGCCAGTTATAAAAGATGGATAAAGACTTTTTGAGAAAATTTTTCAACTTTTTTGGAAAGACTTTAATAAACAGGGATATTTCAGGTACACAAAAAAGCTGTCACTTCTTCCTATAGTAATCTACAACTGTGAAACCATCCAATCAAAATACTAACATTGTTTATGGTAACTGACAGACTGATTCGAAAATGTATATTGAAAAGCAAAGGACTAGAAATGGCAAAACATTCCCAAAGGAGAATAAGGAAATAAGGGAAAGGACTTTTAGAATCCACATCAGAACTAGTTATAAAACTGCAGCAACTAAGATAGGAACTGATGAAGCGTCAAACAAGGCAGACCAATGGAACAAAACAGAAAGGCCAGAAACAGTCCACACATATAAGAAGGCTTGACTATGACAATGACAGGGACTTGGAAAATCAGTGTGGGAAGGGAAACTACCCAATAAATGGTACTTGAACATCTGGTGATCCAATGGATTGAAATTTTTTTTAAATTGGATCCCTACCTCCCACCATACGTGAAAGTTGCTAATTCCAATTCAAGACTTAATGTAAAGGGGAAATCTATAAATTTTTAAGAAGACAATGCATAAGAATATATTTACTAGATACATTAAATACTTTAAAGCTCAAAATCATAAAGGAAAAAGATCAATAAATTTAACTCTTTAAGATTAAGAACTTCTATTTATCAAGTGGATCAATAAGAAATATACAAGTAAGTTATCAATATACATATTATAAGAGACAAAAAATTAACAGCAGGAATATGTAAAGGATTCCTATAATTCAATATGAAACAAAGACAAACAACTCACTACAAAAATGAGCAAAAGCCATGAACAGACATTTCACAGAAGAAGGAATATAAATGGCCCAAACACATGTGAAAAAATTTCCACTGTATCCATAATTTGGAGAAATGCAATCTAAAAACACAAGATACCATTTCACACCTATCACGTCAGTAAAAAATTTAAAATAGTACAAGACAGACTCTCATATAGCATTGAAAATTTTAACTGGTATCATCATCATTTTAGAAAATGATTTGGTATTCCTAGTAGTTGGTAAAGGCCTGACCATAAAGGTCTAAGCCCCAACTTACCAGTAATAACAGCTACCAGGGATGATAATAGAAACTGACAGAATTTGCCTGGCATGAGATATTAATTAATCCCACTAGTATCAACGTTTAATGTCTTCAAATATGGTATGAGATGTAGCATGGCGGTTAAATGAGTAGCTTTGAAATCAGATTGCCTGGGTTTAAAGCTTGACTTTGGCCACTTATTAACTATGACCTTTGTTAAGACCCTTAACCTCTCTGTGCCTCAGTTTTACCATCTCTAAATGGGGACAATAAGCTTGAAGAGTCAGTGAATGCTATTGTAATTACTGAGTCCTTTAGATGTTCCCCTGGATACAAGGATGAATGTGGAAGAGGATGGGGCTGGTGGCCCAGACTGGGGCAGCACCTGCTGAAAACACTGGTTACTCATTTTCAGGGTTTACTGTCTCCTCAAGACTGTTCTTGGTGCGGTCTCAGGTGAAGACCAAGTTTGGTAAATCCTCATATTTCTCAGCTAGAATGCAGCATGTTTCTAACCATTTCATGCAAACCACAAAACCCCCCACAAATTCCATGTCTAGCTTCCAGGCATAAATGAAGAAAATGAAGTCGCTGCTATTTTAAAAGCTAATTACTAGTAAAATACTTTCATATTCACATTTCCTGTGAAATAAAGGTCTCTGGCAGGCAGAGCTAGTCAGTAACACTTTTGTTCCAAGCAAGGGTTTTCCTTTAGTACAGAACACGCTGTACCCTACTCAGAAAATGTCTGATTTAGTTCTGAAGGGGAGACCGTGAAAGCATATAATTTTTTATTACACACATTTACACATTTAAAAATATCTATCCCATCTCACTAAAGAGATATGGACGCTGTTGGTGAATTCTTTCATTTTTGAAAATTTTATGATAAATAAATGAAATAAAACATACAGAGATGCCTAGTTTCATGTCTGGGATTGTAACAATAAGCAAAGAAATTTGACCACAAACAATCTACACTTGGAGCATAAGTTTTAAGAGACCTTCATATCATCAAATTTCAGCTTCTTTGGAAGAATGATCTTTAGAAATATTTTCAGGGATTCAGTATTTTCAATTTTGAGCATTTTTCTATATGCATACTATTGGTTCTTCTCAAAAAGCTATATTAGTTAGAGAATAAGGAAGAATATAAAGAAAAAATCATTTTGAGCTTTTTGCTTCTTAATGATTGAAGTCAATACAATTCCAAATTGTGTAGGATTCAGACCATGTACCCGGTGCTGCCCAAATACTAGAAAGTACTTCACAGAGTTGAATATATTGAGTTTGAGCTCAGAATTCTGCAGTTCCCCATGTCAGTTTATCTAGAAAATCACATATATTTCTAAATGCCTCCAAATCACTTGGTATAAGTAGAAAATAGGGGGGTTCCCTGGTGCCTCAGTCTTAAAGAATCTGTCTGCTAATGCAGGAGACACAGATTTGATCCCTGATTCGGGAAGATTCCACGGGCTGAGGGGCAACTAAGCCCAAGTGCAGCAACTACTGAGCTTGGGCCCTAAAGCCTGGAAGCTGCAACTCCTGAGCTCACATGCCGTGACTACCGAAAGCCCGTGTCCCCTCGAGTCTGTGCTCCACAACAAGAGCAGCCACCACAAGGAGAGGCCTGCACAGCGCAACTACAGGAGCACCTGCTCTCTGCAACTAGAGGAAAGCCCATGCAGCAACAAGGACCCAGCACAGCCAACAATTAAGGAAACAACTTAAAAATTATTCAAAAAGAAAGAAGAAAACATTCTTCCTTTCCAGTTTCCCTTCCCTTGCCTTTTCCTGAATGACATTGAAGTGAATATACAATGTAATTGCCCCAAACAGTTTGAAAATATCCCATTGTCTTCTCTTCTCTATGATAACAGAGCTCCTACAACTATCCATTTGAATTGCTTCTCTACGTATAATCTGTCTTACCTCTTGCAGCTTTATATATTTCCCTCTTTCCCTTTGACATCCTGTTCTTTCAATATAATGTTTCTAGATGCAGACTTGTTGCATTTGTCTTAGTTGAACTTCTGCGTGTCTTTTCAAGCTTTGGGTTCTTTTTGAACTTTAAAAATTATTTTTAATATTGTTTTTCCACCATGCTCTTATATTCCTCCTTCTGGAATTTCTACTAGCTTTAAATCGAAGCTTCTCGTTTCATCTTCCATGTCTCTTCATTTCATCCTCCACATTTCCTATCTATTTCTCTGTTCTGCATTCTGTGTGGTTTCATCAGGAATATTTAACAATTCATTAATTTTCTCTTCATCTGCATCTACTCGGTTGTTTAATCTGTTGGCTTTTATTTTAACAACATTGTCTTTCATGGCTTAAAATGTCTGCATGCTCCTTTTTTCAAATCTGGATGCTCTTTCTCCCCACAAAATATCCAGTTCTAGAGGTGGGAACTCTATTCCTTCTGGTATCCCTTTGAACATTTTAAACATTCCTAAGTGGGAGTGCGCATGGTCTTTCATTCATGGTCCTGAAGCTTCTGTCCTTGGCTTTCTTGTTTTCATATTCTATGTGCTGACCTTTGGTAAATCCATTCAGTGCCTTGTTATAAACTGTAATATACTAATGACCGTCAAATATAGGCCAGATACATCTTCTAAGCTTGAATCCCACATGCTTTCCTCCCAGTGCTTGTATATGCACCTAAAAATTTCACAGATACTTCAACCTCAGCCTATCCAAATGAGCTCATGACTGGCCTCATAAAAGTCTGTTTTCTTTCACATTCCCCATTCTTTTTGTTTTTTAACATTTTAATTATTTTTTACTTTAAACTGAAGGATAATTGCTTTACAATATTGCGTTGGTTTCTGCCATATATCAGCATGAATCAGCTATTGGTATACATACGTCCTCTCCCTCTTGAATCTCCCTCCCACCCCATCCCACCACTCTAGGTTGTCACAGAGTCCCCATTCTTTTGAGTGGCACTTTCCTCTTTCTGCTCAGGCATTGAAGCCAGAAACCGGGGTAACACTGCAAATCTGCCTGCTATCTCAGCTCTTACAGTTGCTTAGTCATGTCTGACTCTTTGCAGCTCCATGGACCATAGCCTACCAGGCTCCTCTGTCCACGGAATTTCCCAGGCAAGAATACTGGAGTGGGTTGCCATTTCCTTCTCAGAGGATCTTCCTGACCCAGGGATCAAACCCTCATCTGCTGGATCTCCTGAATTGTGGACAGATTCTTTACCCATTGAGCCACTTAGGAAGCCCAGTCAACAAGAACCTCTGCATATTCTGCCCCTCTGACAAATCTCATGTCCATCCCTCTCTTCTCCATTTCTCCTGAGTTCATTGCTTGATCACTCCCTCTGGGATGCTACAATAGTGGTCCAGGTGATCTTCCAACTCTACTTTGGTCCTGTCAGATTTTTTAAATGATCCCAGATAAGAAAAATATCAAGATTTTCTTTTTATTTCTCTTATCGTTGAACCATGAAATCACCAAAAAGAACTTCAAAATATCGTGTGCTCATTTCCGGTCTGAGGTGATAGCTGGATCGCAGCCTAAGAGTCAGCCTTTCTCAACTTTACAGTAATATTAAATATATAAAGGACACTCGGGGCAGGGGGGGACAAAGACAGTCACATATCCTATTGACAAGACTATGGGAGGAAATGCCAACAACGAAACCTGCAAAGCTGATATGAACTTCAAAATCCATGGGTGACCCTGAGTCATGCTTTGAGTCCTGAAAAAGAGGTCACGCAGACTTGCAAGGCAGATGAAAAAGGCATTGTTCCTCTCTATTGGCTTTCTTGGGGCTGGAGGATCCAAAGTCACTCTCAACCAGGACACCAGGCAACCAGCCTCTTTTGTAGATAATATATTTTGATGCAACCTGAGTATCGTTTATCCACACCCCCTTCCAACCAACAAAGCCCAAGTACCCATCTCAGTTAGGTTAGAGTCAGAAACCCCTACTAAATATAAGACCTAAGAAATTTGGCTGATCTCCCCACCCCTGGCTTATCTCTCACTATCTCATCAGAATAGAATTCTAGCTATCTGAAATCATTCTAAACTAAAACTTCTAGAAACTCTGATAAAGGTAACCTTACCTGAACAGACACTATCCATAAAGTTCTAACTGTCCTGCTTAACATTTAAAGCCTACTCTACAGATTCAATCTACATTTATCATCTTACCCCTTATGTTACTTCTAAACATTGAGAACTCCAGCTCCACAGTATTATCAAAGATTTCCAAAACATTTCCGGTGCTCTCCCACATTCTTGTCTAGGTTTCCCTTGTTCCTTCTGCCTAAAAGGGCCTCTCTTTCCTCTTTCAGCTCACTGAAATTGTCTCATTATTAAAAATCCATCTTCAAGGTGCAAATTTCTTCACAAAGCCTTCCCCAAATCCCTAAACAGGAATTAATCTCTCCCTCCCCTATGTTCCCATAGAACTTTCCTTGTACTCTTATTATAATACTTATCACTGTCTGCCTTATACAGCTAGCTCAATTTTGCTTCTCCCATTGGACTGTGAATCTTTTTAAATCAGCTAACACATATCACAGTGCCTTCTGTATCATAGCTTTGCAGCAAACATGTATTGAATTAACTGAAGACAAGATGAAATGAAATTTCACAAAGAGCTTCTCACTCAAGTTTCAACCTTTACTACTCAACTTCATATTGATCTTTAAAACAATAGCTGAGATTTGTCACAAAGCCAAGGAGCCAGCTGAAAAGAAACTAAATCTTGAATTTCCTTTGCAGTTTTAAAGAGGAAACCCAAAGGAGACACCTTCCCTGACAAAGGAAAGTGGAACTAAAGGCCACAAGGGGGTTTGGGGTCATGGAACAAAAGGAAGTCCTATTTTCTAATCTCTGTAAGATGGTGGGTTTGCTGATCTCTCCTGTCTCACTAGAGAATAAAATATGTCATGGAAAACTTGAAGATGTTACAATAGTGGGAAAAGCAGGAATGATGTGATAATGAGTAGCTGAGATGTTCAATAGGTCCATATCAGTTTCTCGTCTTCCCTTCTTCCAAACAAATGACAAATATATAGGCATTGCTAATTTTAAAGCCAGTTAGGTATTTCTCACGCAATAATGAATCAACCATCCAAACATCTTTCATAGTTACGTCCAAATTAGCCAGACACTTTAACTGTGAAGTCTGCAGTCGTCCTGGAGCTAGAGGGCTTATGGAGAACTTGTCGCTTTGTATTGGTCGTAAGAACTTCAAAACCCATAATGGTTTTGAAAGGCATAGAAGCTGTGCTTTGGGTTCCTCTTCTCACCAAATCCAAAAGCACAATTGCTTTTGCTTTTCAGTCATTTATTCAAAACATTAATCAAGTTCTTGCTATGTTCTAAGCACCATGCTAAAAACTAGTGGCAAGGCGATGAGAAATAGCAAGCATGACCCCTGGCCTCATGGAGCTTCCTTTCCCTTAGAGGAGAGAGATATCAATAAAATAATTCCATAAAATTACTCCTGTGAAAGAAGGCCTTGTGATATGTTTACGAGACAAAGGAATCTGAGTTACTCTGGAGAATTACAGTTTCTCTAGAAAGGGATTTTACACTGAAATTCGAAGGTTGAATAGGAGTTTAACAGGAAGGGTACAGGGAGGAGAAGAAAAGAGAACGTTCTCGGCAGAGTGAAGCAAGGCATACAAAGGCCTTGCTGCCTGAGAAAAGACATTTGTGAACACTGAGATAAAAATAACTTTAAAGGGAGCTTCCCTGGTGCCTCAGTGGTAAAGAGCTTGCCTGCCAATGCAGGAGACACAGGTTCGATCCCTGATCTGAGATGGTCTCACAAGCCACGAGGTCACTAAGCCTGAACACCACAACTACTGGAGCCCACACTCTCCAAGAGAAACACTGCAGCGGGAAGCCTGCGTTGTGTACCGCAGCCAGAGAGCAGCCCACGCTGGCCACAGCTAGGGAAAGCCTGCATGCGGCAACAGGGACCCAGCGCCGCCAAAAATTAGAAAGATAAATAAACAAATAAAAGTACTTTTTTAATAGCTTTAAAGCTAACGTGGTGACTATATCACATCATTCTTTCTGTCTGCCATACTACCTACTGCCCAAGTTCATGGGATTCTACAGAACATTCTATTTAATAAAAATTAACTGTGTAGCAGTTTGGAAGCTTAAAATTGCAGGCTGTTTTAAAGAGTTGGGTGAAAAGCATGTCATCATATGGGGGAGGGAGGAGATGTGAATACCTGAGTGTGTCCAGAGACTTCTGAATTGTTTCTTTTTTATTTCTGTGACCCATCCTCCTTCCGCTTCCTCTCTGAGCTCAGATGACCATCACAGGATCTAAGTTTTCCCTTCCGTTATTCTGCATTTTCCCTTCAAATGAATGACAGTCCTACAAAAACCAACTCAGAAAGGATTTCATTATCCTTTCCTGGGCAATCACTGGAATTACTAAGCTAACTGCACAACTCCACTGCACTTTGTTTAAGGCTCCTGGGATAGAAACCAACATTATTATTATTATTTTAATTATCAGATAAGAGGAAGCTGATTGGTTTTGTACATCCAAGAGCTCATTTCTTAAAATTTCCAAGGTTTGTTTCACTGATTCAGAATGACCCTTGAAGCTGTATGTTTATTCAGTGTTTTTACCTACTGGCCAGCGTGTTCTGATTTCTGCCTTGTTAGGGGCAATACATTAATCTCCACCCACAATCCTGACATATAGGATTGGCACAGCATTTATTAATTGACCTTTCACTTACATTGGTTTTCTTTTTACCTTCACCGCATCCAACATCTTGGACTGACCATATCTGTGTTTTTAACACAGCGTAAAATGGGGTCAAGCTGCTACTTCCTGAGCCGGGTTCAATAAATAAAACTAATAACTGAGATTGATTACCCATTTAGATAGCAAACTACAAAACCCAAGATGTATTGTGTAATTTGCAGCTCTATGACGTGTATTAAATTTCCAGACATAATATAAATAATTCATGTAAATAACCAAGAGAAGATACCCAAGAATGAAATTGTATGGTTCTCCTTTCACAGCAGGCGAAATAAACGACAAATTTAATGACAAAGTTCATTAATTTTTGACTTAGGTTCTCCGATAAGTATATTTTCGGAGAAGGCAATGGCACCCGACTCCAGTACTCTTGCCTGGAAAATCCCATGGACAGAGGAGCCTGGTGGGCTGCAGTCCATGGGGTCACTAAGAGTCGGACACGACTAAGAGACTTCACTTTCCCTTTTCACTTTCATGCATTGGAGAAGGAAATGGCAACTCACTCCAGTGTTCTTGCCTCAGAATCTCAGGGACGGGGGAGCCTGGTGGGCTGCCGTCTATGGGGTCGCACAGAGTTGGACACGACTGAAGCAACTTAGCAGCAGCAGCAGCAGCATAAGTGTATTTTAACTAACCACTACCTAATTGAAACTGTGTATAGATTAGAGAAATTCTGTGATCTGTCCTTATTTAGACGTTCTTAAATGAACGTCTGCTGCTGCTGCTGCTGCTGCTAAGTCGCTTCAGTTGTGTCCGACTCTCTGCGACCCCATAGACGGCAGCCTATCAGGTTCCCCCATCCCTGGGATTCTCCAGGCAAGAACACTGGAGTAGGTTGCCATTTCCTTCTCCAATGTATGAAAGTGAAAAGTGAAAGTGAAGTCGCTCAGTCGTGTCTGACTCTTCGCGACCCCATGGACTGCAGCCCACCAGGCTCCTCTGTCCATGGGATTTTCCAGGCGAGAGTACTGGTGTGGGTTGCCATTGCCTTCTCTGATTTCAACGTCTAGACCCCTCCAAAAGTGATCTCTTAGCCTACATGTTTCTTGTTGTTGTTTAGCTGCTAAGTCATGTCTGACTCTTTTGCAACCCTATGGACTATAGCCCACCAGTATTCTCTGCCCGTGGGATTTCCCAGGCAAGAATCCTGGAGTGGGTTGCCATTCCCTCCTCCAGGGGATCTTTCTGACCCAGGGATTGAACCTGCATCTCCTGCATGGCAGGTGGAGTCTTTACCTCTGAGCCCACTCTGAATTCTACCACTTTGTGATTTAGGTAATTAAGTCCTTCAGATAACGATTGGAGGGAAAAAGGGGAAAAAAGCAAGTATAAAGGATACGAGAGCTAAATTCTTCTTCGTTGGTGCCAGGGGAGTAGAACGTGGTGGATAAAATGTGGAATGAGTGTTGAATTTTGTTTATACTTGCCCATGTTTAAATTGGTAAGCTGAACATAATCACTTAACCCCTAAGGTTTCATAACTTGCAAGATAAGGATAAATAGTCCACTCTATAAGGTGGTTTCATGGCTTAATTAGATTTGAGGAAGCCAAGATAATCCTCATATCCTCCCTGAGAGATATATAAATAATGGATGATGTGATGTTCATAGCCTTTAATGAAGAGGCTCTGCCACTGGGATATTCCAGCCTGGGATGAGAGAGTGGCTACGTTTGTAAACTGTCAAAAATAGTACGTGAGACTAGGCAGTGTGGATCCCTAGCCTTCGGGGATGAGAACATAAGCACTTCTGGGTACTCTGTAGCTTAGCGAGTACTCACCACTGGTGCTTATACTGGACACTGCTTTCGTCAGTGAAGTCCTTCTAGTGTCTACAGATAGCTGAACAGGTTTTTCTGGAATAGTCTTAAGATGAAGAGGATTCTGCTTTCTAAGTGTTTTTTATAATGGGAGCTATAAGCAACTAACTTGACTTTCATTCTTTAGAAGAATCATTATTGTTACTATCATTCCCATTTTACAGATGAGAAAACAAACACACAGAGAAGAATTCAGTGGTCCGTCTAGGACAACAAAGATAGGAAGGGACACAAATGAGGTTCAGCTTGAGCTCACTCTGTGCCCTACTGTTGAAGAAGCAAAGAGAAGGTGTCTGGAATCTTCTTTTGTGTTGAACTTTGTTCTTCTCATGGGATCCAAAGTTGGTAAATCTTCATCAAGGATGACAGTTTGAATTTTAGGAATTCCTGAGGCTTTGTATAAAAGTACAGGCATACTAGGGTTTCCCTAGTGGCTCAGTGGTAAAGAATCTGCCTGCAATGCAAGAGACATGGGCTTGATCCCTGGGTCAGGATGATCCCCTGCAGAAGGAAATGGCAACCCACTCCACTATTCTTGCCTGGAGAGTCTCATGGACAGAGGAGCCTCGCAGGCTACAGTTCATGGGGTTGCAAAGAGTCAGCAACTGAGCAACTGAAAGTACTGGCATACTATTAGTTCTGGGTATAAACTCGCCACAGTAACCCCTTTTACTTTGGATATAATTACTTGGGTTGCCAGGTCTCTCAAGGCATTGCATTGAGCTACCAAAATCAAGGAGTCCCTCACGACATATATTAACAAACCAGTCTTTGAAATTTTTCCGGGCAAGTTAGAAATGAGTGTGGAGGTAACATTTTGAATACATTCAGATTAAAGCAGAGGCTTTGTACTGTCTCAGTGAAGGAGGAGTTGAGGGGAGTTGATTTTGTCTTTGACAAACTTTCAGCAGGTTTTGTAGCCACAATAATACCAGGAGCTCTTCTCTGGGCCCAGGGACAGAGTCACCCTTTTGTCAGCTCCAGCCCCATCCCCTTCCACATGAAATTTTGCACTAGCATCTTCAAGGACAAGCTGACTTTTCTAGGGATTTTTTTTTCTCCAGCAACTGCTGGTATTCTCAGGCTGCTGACTTCTCCCACACTCAGTCTGGGACACATGAGGCAAAAAGAAAATCCACTGAACTTGCAGTTGTGTCAGTCCTTGGATCTCAAGGCTCCTAGTGAATCACCTTTTTCTTTCTACCTTTCATAGGCTTGTTTTATATATCCTGTCCTTATAGCTTATATAACCACATATAGCTGTACTTGGAGAAACAGAGAAAAATATACCTATTACATCTTTCCAGAAATGATGGTCTCCTTAACTTGCCTTTGTGTGTATATATGTTAAAATACACATAACATAACGTTTGCTGTGTTAACCATTTTTATGTGCATGGTTCAGGGACATTAATTACTTTCACAAAATTGCGCAACCATCACCACCACCCATCTCCAAAATTTTTCCATACTCCAAAGAGAACCTCTGTACCCATTAAACAGTAATTCTTTATTCTCTCCTTCCCCTAAACTCTGGTCACCTCTAGCCTACTTTCCATGTCTATGCATTTGCCTAGTCTAGGTTATTTCACGTAAATGGAACCGTATCATATTTGCCCTTTTGTGTCTGGTTTATTTCACTTAGCATAATGTTTTAGGGTCCATCCCTTTTTTTTTTTTCTGGTATGAAAAAAAAAGGTCCATCCATTTTTAATGTGTGTCACAATTTTATTCCTTTTCATGGTTGAGTAATATTCCACTGTGTTCTGTTTATTCATTTATCTGTCAATCAACACTTGGGCTGTCTCCTAACTTGCCTTTTTTGACAAGGTAGCACTGAGGACAAGGCAGAAGAGGGCAGGGGAAGTGTGTGAAAATCTCATCTTGGTTTGTCCTAGCTCCTCCTCTTGGTTCTGTCAGAGGCAGCAGGACAGAGTAAGGCCTGACTCAAGATGCAAGTCCCAGAATCCCAGAACGCTCTTCAGCCTGCCTTCCTCTAGGAAGCCTATGAACTTAGGTGGTGGGCAAAGCTGTGCTCACTTCCTTTGATAACCTTCTAATATGTATTCATTCACAGTGTAAGCTGATGCTTTTTGAACGCCAAAAAAGAGAAGACTATTGCTAGTCTCTGCACATCCCGCTCCTCTGGGCCTCATCAGTCCCTGTCAGAGCACCGCTCTAGTTGGGCTGCCCAGCACTGCCACTGAGCCTCGGAGAACCAGCCAATCGAACCTGCAGGAAATGGGGGATGGGAAAACCCTGCCCAAAGCGGAGCA
Organism: Budorcas taxicolor; assembly: GCF_023091745.1. Lineage (NCBI taxonomy): Eukaryota > Metazoa > Chordata > Mammalia > Artiodactyla > Bovidae > Budorcas > Budorcas taxicolor. The sequence continues at coordinate 74,800,400 of NC_068921.1, forward strand.
TGTGTGTTTAAGGAAACAGGAAGACACAATTAAGGTGCTAAGGACAATAATTAAAGGAACCAAATAGAAAACTTGTTTAAACTCCATACAACGTAAGAAACTGAGAACAGTGTGACTCACTGGTAGGAACCCTGACATGGCAAGGGGGAGCCTGCATCTCCGTCCTGCCTGGGCTCCAGGGCCCAGGAGGGTGGCACTGATGTTGGTGCAACTTCTTGGGGGTGGCCACCACAGTCCTACTCAAAAGTGAACACCCCACAGGCACCACTTTGAATTTGCCACAAATCCTACCTGACCTACTGTGCTATTCCTGGTAAAACAAATAACCTCAATTATTCTCCAAAGTTTGAAATTTTCAGTCTCACTGGCATCAGAGTCTAAGGTTTGTGCCTTTTATTCCAGATAGTAGGAGACCATTTTGCTTGGTTTTCCCAAATAACCTGTCCTGTTGTGATGGACTCGAGATTTTAGATCCTGGCTCTAGTTTCCATTGCCAATTCCTGTTGATGATAAACATTAGACATGGCATTCTGGGAGATCTGAAAATCAGGAGACGTCAAATCCTCTTTATACCAAAATCTGGAAACTAAGCTGATGGGTCCTTGGTCTTCTTCCAAACACTTATAAATCTTGGATAAAATATATCAGATATAATTACACCAAAGTCAAAACTGGAAGATGGAATTGGAAATCACTGGCTACAGAAACAGTAAAGAAATTGAAACCCAGAGTAGAAAGTAGGAAATGAGGCGGAGGCCGTCCACAGGGCCTGATAGAAGTCCAGGTCCTGAGAATGAAGGCAGGTTGGGGTTTTAACACTCACGCAGCTCCCGTAGTTTCCATCTCAGTCAGGAAGAGAGCTGAGATAAAGCTGAGGACCTTAAGGAACTACCTTAAGAACTAGCAGTTGGCCAAAAATCTGCTCAATCTAGATCGTTCTCCTCAAAAATAATTGTATTCCAAGCTTTAGGCTCAACTGGAAAAGATTCGAGGAAGATACTTCTCGGCACCAGAAAATTCGGAATCTTTACTAAGCAATGATACTTTTGACCCCTGTCTAAGTCATGTATTTGTTTAACTAGAATTAATTGAGACAATGAGAATAAAATCAAGTTGTCAAGTCTGTTTCTGATGCACGTTAGGTGAATTATCATCATCATCCATGTTGTCTGTCCTCATTAATATCACTGTTAAAACTCTCTAAATGCAGATCATCAGCACTCCACACTAGATTTCTTATCAATAAATTATAGGAGTGAGCTCCTGCAAAAACAGAGTTTATGAGAGGAGCAGGTAGGGTTCAGGTGAAACTAGTTTATTACTCATCAAACTGTTCTGCCTCATCAATAAAACGATTAACAGCAATTCAACACTGTTTCAGAGTTTATTGATCCAAGCCTTTGATTTCACTGCCAGAAGCCCTGTATGGGAAAACGTATCTGCAACCCTACCAAAAAATCTGTAAATCATGGCATTGTGGCTGGTACATGATAGATGGCTCAACAATGACCATGAATGAGATTTGCTGAGTGGGTACAACACAGTGCTGACGAAGGGACTGTGGGTTTGTTGTCTCAAACACCATTCTTCCCTTGTAAACACTTCTGTAGTCTACATGCACTGTATAAAATTTCTTTTATGGAAACATTTCTCTTCTCCACTTTAAATGGAGAACTTGATTTCTATTCTCCAATATTATCTTAACTACAACATGGTAACGACAGTTCCTATTATTGACTATAAGCTAGGCCTCGTGCCCTGTGATTTAAATACATTACTCATTCACTGTTTACATCGAGAATATAGAGACTGTGTTAGCCTAAGCAACCTTTCCAAGGTCATATATTGAGAAGGTGAGAAAAGATATTTTGCCCCAGGTATGTTTGACTCTGATAATGCATATAATTATAGATGTGCTTTCATCTACTGTAATACTGCCTCTAACAGTAAATGCCAATATTGAGAATAGAAAGGTCCATTAGTAGTCCACATTAATGATATATATATATTCAGTAATGACACTAACATGTAATAATGTTAGCTAGGTGATTATCATTGCTACCATCATTACTATGTGAAAATTAAGTCACTCAGAAACTGCGAATACAAAAGCCAAGTGTAGGGTGATAATATCATCCAGTTTGCCTATGGCAGCCCCAGTTTATGTTTGGTGGTCTAGCTTTATTATTAACAGCACCCCTTTTTAAAGTGGCTAAGATGTTAAAGTATCCTCCTGCAATGCGGGAGACCTGGGTTCAATCCCTGGGTCAGGAAGATCCAAAGGAGAAGGGATTGGCAACCAACTCCAGTATTCTTGCCTGGAGAATTCCATGGACAGAGGAGCCTGGCAGGCTACAGTTCATGGGGTCACAAAGAGCTGGACACGACTGAGTGACTAACACTGCTATCTTACCCTCAAAAGGGTTTATATTTAGATGATGAATACTATGGTCTAAGAGAAGCACGTCCATACTGATCTAAAAGTTAAATATGAAGCTATTTTAGAGACGATGGAGGTTGACCAATGTGACCTAGGCTACAATCCAGAAGCCGTATATGCCCTTCACTGCTGGCTGGAAAATAAGGAATTGCCTGTATTTACAAGAGATGCTACAACTGGGTGAGCCAGGTGCTGTCTGACAACAGAACTAGATAGTTCCATATCAGTTTTTAGTTTTTCCAAAGGACAAGTTACATTACATACACAAAAAAATGGTAAGTTGTAGCAGAGCACCTCCTCTGTATGAATAGTTGCAGAAAATACTCAGCTCCTCCTGGTTTATCCATATTTAGAGAGCTGGCTCCAGGCTCTCTGACTGGGTCTGGGAAATAAACTGCAACCAGGCTTTAGCTTGCATGACCTGGTTATTGCCTGGAGCCTTTGTGTTGAGTTTCATTATTAATGCAAAACTAACGTGCATGCAAGACAATATTTCCATTACAGAAGGAACCCACTATATTCTCCAGGGAATATACTCGGACCTTCTAACTAACCAACATGCTGCAGCTCTCAGAGTCGTTGTCACAAGCTGTATGCAATTAGGCTCTGAGGAGTGCTTGGGCCACAACATGTAATTAATGCTGACAAACTGACAGCAGAATGCTGTTCATTTCCAATGTCAACCTAATTGAGGCTTAAGGGAACATATCCTAATGGAATAATCTTGTCTTTGTCAGCAGTCTTCGAGTTATAAGTAATAGAAACACCTTGCCAACGCAGGAGACTCAGGTTCAATTCCTAGATGGGGAAGATCCCCTGAAGGAAGAAATATCAACTCACTCCAGTATTCTTGCCTGGAGTATCCCATGAACAGAGGAACCTGGCAGGCTACAGTCCATGGGATCACCAAGAGTCAGACACGACTGAGCATGCACGCACGCACTCATGATATTAACTTAAAGGAAAGGAAAATTTAGTAGAAGCTTGGAGTGGGAGAAGTATCTGACAAGACAATGGCAGGAAATGCGACTGGTCCCTTGTAAGCAGGAACCTGAATGAGCTGTCACCTCTGGAACTTAGGGGGCCATTCCTGCTTTTTCTCTCTCTTTATGAATCTGCTTCATTCTTTGGCTTTTCTCCAAAGATTGGCATTCTCTGCTATTTGTATAGAGCCCAAAAAAGGCCTCCTCAGTGTAGTTTTCCATCCCTTCTTAGTTCAAGTGCCCAGCTATGGACTCTAATTCTAAAGTCCCAGGAGAAAACAAATCTGACTGCCGCTGAGCTAGACGTGGTGGGTCCACCAGCTTCGAGCACAGAACTTCTGTGCTATAAACATGGGTCCTGGGAGCCTGGCTTGAATGAATATTCCCAAAGGAGCATATGAATGGATACAAAATGGTCATTTGCATTTTTACTATCTCTCTTTAGCACCAAGGAAATCTGTTTTTTATTTTTCCCAAATACATTCGGAAATAAGTTGGGCTTATGGGCATGCAGAAACATGATGCTCTACGTAGGTAGTAATGCCTTTTCAGCACACTCAGCAGTGCCTCTGAAAACTTCTGTACAGAGGATCAGGTTGTGTAATTCATGAGCGTTATCCCAAGGGCCCAAACCAAGGCATTCACTGTGGACTCACAATGAGGAGGCTGATGTTAATTATTCTCTATCCTGTCTGCTGTCATATGGCTATTCTATTATTTTTCTATTTTAATATGCTTCAAGGCTAATGGGATCTTAGTTCCCTAACCAGGGATTGAACCAGTGCCCTCAGCAGTGAAAGAGCCAGAATCCTAACCACTGTACTGCCAAGGCACTCCGCATCTGGCTATTCCAGCCTGAGCCTCTACAGAGTTTCCATGCCCACCACCACCTCTGAGCTTTCCTATCCTCTTTACACCAGACTTTGGGCTGGAAAGAAACAAGGGATCTTGAATAAGGGAATTAAAATCATAATAAATATTTCCTTAGGCAGCTTGTCCAAGTCCTACTATTCAGACGTCCTTGGTTTCTAAGCAACAAGAAAAGATCCTGAAATTTTAAGGAATGCAGACAAGACTATATCAAAGGCTGTTTAAGTTTTTATAAATTGTCCTAGTATTTTTTCAACTTGGTGATTCACATCTTTGAAAACGCATTTGCCTTGGTGATTTGTTTTATAATTGTTGTTTATTTTTCTTCTTACCTAATTAGAATTGTGTTCTTGAAATGGAACAGGACCCTATGGCCCTTGCCCTACTCCACCCCCCGTCATCTTCTCTGCCTGCCTTTGGTCTATGTCAAAGAATAAGTTTAATCAGAGAAACGAGAACATAAGGAAAACAGTAAAAGGAGCCCAAATAATAATAATGTAGTCATTAAAAGCAGTCGAGGACCTTCAGTTCTTTCTCAAGGCCTAATGATAATATTCTGAGCCATGTCACGTGAGCTGTCTTATAGACAATAAAACACCAGGTGGAAGAAGTTAACCGCGTGATGACCAGACTGTAGGACATAAGCTGCCACCATTCAGAGAACTGGCCTCAAAGAAATGGCAACAAGCCAACCCTGGAACTGAAGATTAACTGTACCTACAACAAACAAGATGATGGCGGTCAGACCACCAGTGACCAATCTGAAGACGACTGTCAGAGCTGGCTGTGCTGGTTCTGCGTGTAGCCCCTCCCTCCATCTGTAAAGCTCTCACCCCCTGCTTGTCAGCGGGGGAAGTTGGCCTTTGGACAGATGTCCAACCTACCCACCAGTTACCAGCATCTGAAATAAACTTTCCTTTCCACCTAACTGGCCTGTTTATTGGCTTTTGAGTGGCGAGCACCCAGGCCCCACTTTTCAGCAACATTATTGGCTACTTTTCATTGAAACAGAATTTTAAGAATGAACTTACATACAGTGAGATAGAAAATGGGAGCTTTTCTATTATTTCAATTGTTTTGTCAGATCCAGAGATTGTTTGTGTTTTAGTATTGGGATTTAGTTAGAAAATTAGCAAATGATTACCTAAAAGATATGGCTCAGTTGTGAGTCTTGTGAATTAAGCCTATGTTACTGCTTTTTGAAGAATTACATTGTTTAAAATTTTTGACTGTTATGATTTTATCTGGTTAGGGTTTAAGTTCAAAATTTTAAAACATCGTCTTTTAATAGAGAGAATAATATAAAAATTCAATAATTTGGAGCTTGATCATATTTTAATATCACTTAATATTTCATATTTAATCCAATCCAGTCAGCATTTATTAAATATACACTGTTGACCAGCCAAAGGAATATAAGGGTCAGAAAGACGGAGAAAAAAATTATAGCTTCTCTGCCTTTCTCTCCTCTGCTCCAAACATGCTTGAGTCCACATACTAGCTGAGAAGGCAGATGGAGATAAAGCAAATTTAATACAAGAGAGATGGCAGTATATATCAAAAGAAAAGCATGGAGTGTTTGGCAAATCTAGAAAGAGAGATTAATTCTTATTTGGGGAGCACCTGGGGAGGAGGAATTTAGACTAGGTTCTGGATTTGGGGTACATAATCTACTTACTCAATATCCTCAGAAGCAATTTTCAAAATCACGATGTAAAGTATGATTTTTACTTACTTTTTTAAAAAGAGATTAGGCTTTATTTCATTATCCAAGTTCTCATTTTTTGGTTTTTTTGGCCATGCCAGATGACAAGCAGGATCTTAATTCCCCTAGCAGGGATCAAACACGGGCCCCCTGCAGTGGAAGCTCAGAGTCCTAACCACTGGGCCACTAAGGGAGTCCCGATTTTTACTTTAGAAAATGCAAATTTAATATTGTTACATTAATTTTCACCATGAAGGCATGACAGAATAATCTACAGAATTTTGTTCAACATATATAGTATTTCCAATAGACACACGCCCACCCACCCTTCTGTCCCCTAGATTCTTAGTTGGTGAGACTTGAGTAGGATCTGGGCACACCTCCTTCCCAACACACACTCACACAGATATGTACACACACATAGGAAGCAGACAAAGTGTGAATGCTATGATGAAAGCTTTTATAGAGGCGTATTCCAGCATGAAACACAGTTTCTATAAATACTTTTTTTGGACAGATAATGTTAAGGTTTCTTGGACACATCTCATTTGACTCCTGGATTTAGAAGATTTATCACTATAGTTCATTTATATTTAAGGTTTTCTGATATATATGTATGAAATGTACTTCAGTCCTTTTCTGAAACTGAGTGCAGTGGAAAAACAAAATAGGAAGGTGACCTGAATGACCTGAGTATTCTCTATTTCCACTTTTGGAAAGCCAAGGTAGCTGAGGAGTACTCACTACTTAAGACTGACTGCCATACACACGTGATTCACCAAACCATGGTTAAATGTCTTACGAAACTTCACCCCACCCCAACCCCATCAGTCACAGGTATCCAGACAGAAAATCCCCAGGCTTACAACAGTCTACAGTCATAATATCCAGGTGGCATTGAGCTCTTTGAAACTTTGCAATTTCAGTATAAAAATCTTGGTAATGTATGCTATTGATCGGTCTCCTTTCTCAATAATCTTAAGTGGGTTTCTTTCTCTTGTGCTCCATCATCAGAACCTGACAACACCATAAACTGCTCATTTTAGCTCCTTTCAGCTTGTCAGGGTGTAGTGCAGAACTGACTTATGAAGTTTCATTCCTGGAGCTAATTGTTGTTCATATGACCTAAGTATGTCCACAGATTAAAATTTCTTAAATAATTTACATATATAAAACATTTCATTGGGAACATGAGTTTGCATGAGACACAGCCAAAATATTTATTACAAAAAAAAAAAGAAGAAAAAAAACTATAAATGACAGAGACCAGTCTCCAACAGGATGGAATCAGGGCAACTTGCATTATAGGATAGTTTAACCTCATTTACCTACCCCGTATGCCAAGGAAAATGAAATGGCTTAACATCCTCTGAAATGTCTTTCTGAGCTTCTCTTACTCAAAAGTAGACTGGAATCAATTTTGCAATCAGTGCCATTGCACAGAGGTAGGATTTTCACTAAGTAAACAAGATTACTTTTTCAACTAGTGCAGCCGTTTGAATGTGGTTCACTGAGTGCTAATATTTTGTGGAGCTGTGTGAGAAGCATTAATTAAGATAATAATAAGAGGCTATACTGTTCTGCAAAAGCAGGATACTAAGTTTTGAGGCAATAGCCCTGAAGAGTGGGATGAATAACTCTCCTTGACATGAGAACTCACTGGCTGCTGAGAAGAACTGGATGGACCTTCCACTGTGGCACTCATCTGCTTTCCCCAAGGGGCCCCAAATCACTGTTGAACACAATAGAGTGAGAAGCAGAAGAAAAATTGATGGAATCACTTGAAGGATGCAAGCTCCTATACAGAAAATTCTCATACTCGCTTGAAAATAAAACAGTACTGGAATCAAATTTGAGAATCCAGTCATTGTTAAAGCTGGCATTGTTCATGTCATACCATGTGAACAGATTAATCTTCTCATTAACAAAAAATAACATAAGATGCAAAATACTGTGAAATCCCATGAACTCCTCACAATCATTCTGGGCACACACTCATGCCATGATTTATGTACTGACTTAACTTATTTCTTTCTATTTTATTCTCCTTGTTTTCTTTTCCTGCCAAATAAGCGTGGCTGAAAGTCCTAAAGTTTATAGGATGATGCTGCAATTTAACTACATATCTGCCACTTACATTATGACAGGAAAAAAAAAAAGGCTTCATATCAAAAGACAAAAACCCTAAGCGGAGAATTTCGGGCATCAGTCAGCTGATACAAGAGGTGATTTTTCAAATCTTTCCTGGCACTTCTACCTTCAAACTCATAGACTGACGCCTACCTTGCTTATTGTAGACTTCCTCTTTTTGAGCTGGAAGTTTCTTTGTGGTACAAAGCCAGCTTTAGAGAAATATTTGATTTTCCCTCTCCTTGATATTGACAAAATCTTCATTCCTTTCCTCTGTTTTCATCCTCTCTGTATGTTAAATACAGGATTTTCAGAAGCATAGTGAGAGTTCAGTTGTTCATTAGGATTTGCAAACGTCATGCAATGTACTGAACATGTGTGTGTGTTCAGTCACTCAGTCATATCTGACTCTTTGCGATCCCATGGACTATAAACTGCTGGGTTACTCTGTTCATGGGATTTTTGCCAGCAAGAATACTGGAATTGGTTGCCATTTCCTCCTCCAGGGCATCTTCCCAACCCAGGAGTCAAACCCGCATCTCCTGCATTGGCAGGCAGATTCTTTACCACTGAGCCACCTGGGAAGCCCTGGTGTGCTGAGTGCTAACATTCAAATGAACAACAACATTGTCCCAGTCTCAGCAGAGGAAACCGTGCAGTAATATGTTATGGATGCTAAGACACAAGTCTGCTTAGGGTTACACTGGGGGTCACGAGCCATGAGTGGTAAATTCTACCTCCAGCGTCCTTTTCTATACGAACCGACTAAACTCTGAGAAACAAATATTCCACCTATTGTATAAAAAGATAGAATACTGTAACCCCCAGCAAGAAACTAGCAGTTGTCCTTAACTTCAAATGGAAAAAGTGATTTTGGGAAATTATGTTCTAACTCAAAAGTCATCAGGTTAACCACACATTTGTCACAAGTGTGACAAGAATTGTGAAACTCACAAACTCAATATAAACCAGAAAAAAAAAAGATGTTAGAAAATAGACACCACATGGAAATGTACCCTAAATAATCCTATACCTACACTTTTGGGAGCCACTTTTTTAAAGCAAAGCCTAGTCTTTAACATTATGGCTAGTTTATATACAAAAACATCTACTTCTGCTTTATTGACTATGCCAAAGCCTTTGACTGTGTGGATCACAATAAAACCGTGGAAAATTCTGAAAGAGATGGGAATACCAGACTACCTGACCTTCCTCTTGAGAAACCTCTATGCAGGTCAGAAAGCAACAGTTAGAGCTGGACGTGGAACAACAGACTGGTTCCAAATAGGAAAAGGAGTACATCAAGGCTGTATATTGTCACCTTGCTTATTTAACTTAATGCAGAGTACATCATGAGAAACTCTGGGCAGGATGAAGCACAAGCTGGAATCAAGATTGTCCGGAAAAATATCAATAACCTCAGATATGCAGATGATACCACCTTTATGGCAGAAGTGAAGAAGAACTAAAGAGCCTCTTGATGAAAGTGAAAGAGGAGAGTGAAAAAGTTGGCTTAAAGGTCAACATTCAGAAAACTAAGATCTTGGCATCTGGTCCCATCACTTCATGGCAAATAGATGGGGAAATAATGGAAACAGTGGCTGACTTTATTTTTTGTGGGGCTCCAAAATCACTGCAGATGGTGATTACACCCATGAAATTAAAAGATGCTTGCTCCTTGGAAGGAAAGTTATGACCAACCTAGACAGCTTATTGAAAAGCAAAGACATTACTTTGCCAACAAAGGTCCGTCTAGTCAAAGCTATGATTTTTCCAGTAGTCATGTATGGATGTGAAAGTTGGGCTATAAAGAAAGCTGAGCACTGAAGAATTGATACTTTTGAACTGTGGTGTTGGAGAAGACTCTTGAGAGTCCCTTGGACTGCAAGGAGAGCCAACCAGTCCATCCTAAAGGAGATCAATCCTTAGTGTTCATTGGAAGGACTGATGTTGAAGATGAAGCTCCAATACTTTGGCCACCTGGTGCGAAAGCTGACTCATTGGAAAAGACCCTGATGCTGGGAAAGATTGAAGGCAGGAAGAGAAGGGGACGACAGAGGATGAGATGGTTGCATGGCATCACCGACTCAATGGACATGAGCTTGGGTAAACTCCAGGAGTTGGTGATGGACAGGGAGGCCTGGCGTGCTGCAGTCCATGGGGTCGCAAAGAGTCAGACACTACTGAGTGACTGAACTGAACTGAACTGATATACACACATGATGAGGAAGAAGTCACCTTTTATTCCCAGCATAGCACACTGCACACAGTAGATGGTATTCAGTGTTAATCTTAAAAACACCAGACAGCATCATATAAATCATAAGAAGTTGTTTTTTCTGTAACAGATATTTTCTTTACTCTCTTTTGACTTTTGGAATTTTTAAAATTCTATTTTGATCTAAATTTAATTTATAACTTATAAAGTTATAACTTTAAAAGTTATAATTTGTTTATCTGAGTTCCTTTCAGTTATTCAAGCGTGTGTGCGTGCGAAGTCACTTCAGTCATGTCCGACACTTTGAGACCCTATGGACTATAGCCCACCAGGGTCCTCTGTCCATGGGATTCTCCAGGCGAGAATACTGGAGTGGGTTGCCACGCCCTCCTCCAGGGGATCTTCCCAATGCAGCGATCGAACTTGGATCTCTTATGTCTTCTACATTGGCAGGCAGGTTCTTTACTACTAGCACTATCTGAGGAGCATTTGCTTTGTCCTAGGCACCGATCTAGGTACACAGGATTACAATGACTGAGAGAGAACAAGAGCTTAGAGTCTAGCAGAGTAAACAAACAACCAGCAAATAATCAGTCAGGTAGTGATGGTAAGTATAAGAAATAAAACAGTAATCTAAAAGCATGATCTACAAAAGTAAACAAGTGGGACTTAATTAAGCTAAAAAGCTTTTGCACAGCAAAGTGAAGTGAAGTGAAGTGGCTCAGTCGTGTCTGACTCTTTGCAACCCCGTGGACTGTAGCCTATCAGGCTCCTCCGTCCATGGGATTATCCAGGCAAGAGTGCTGGAGTGGATTGCCATTTCCTTCTCCAGGGGATCTTCCCTTCCCAGGAATCGAACCCAGGTCTTCCACATTGCAGGCAGACGCTTTACCATCTGAGCCAAACTATAAACAAGGTGAAAAGACAACCCTCAGAATGGGAGTAAATAACAGCAAATAAAACAACTAACAAAGGATTAATTTCCAAAGTGTACAAGCAGCTCATACAACTCAATACCAGAAAAACAAACAACCCAATCAAAAAGTAGGAAATAGACCTAAACAGACATTTCTCCAAAGAAGACATACAGATGGCTAACAAACACATGAAAAGATGCTCAACATCACTCCTTACTAGAGAAATGCACATCAAAACTACAATGAGATATCACTGCATACCGGTCAGAATGGCCATCATCAAAAAGTCTACAAACAATAAATGCTGGATAGGGTGTGGAGAAAAGGGAACCCTCTTGCATTGTTGGTGAGAATGTAAATTGATACAGCCACTATGGAAGACAGTATGGAGATTCCTTACAAAACTAGGAATAAAACCACCATATGACCCAGCAATCCCAGTCTTAGGCAGACACCATGAGGAAGCCAAAATTGAAAAAGACACATGTATCCCAATATTCATTGCAGCACCATTTACAATAGCTAGAACATGGAAGCAACCGAGATGTCCGTCGACAGATGAATGGATAAGGAAGCTGTGGTACATATACATAATGGAATATTAGCCATAAGAAGGAACGCAGTTGAGTCAGTTCTAATGAGGTGGACAAATCTAGAGCCTATTATACAGAGTGAAGTAAGTCAGAAACAGAAAGATAAATATCATATACTAACATACATATATGGAATGTAGCAAGATGGTACTGATGAATTTATTTGCAGGGCAGCAAAAATGCCTTGGAAAGCATCACTACGAACAAAGCTAGTGGAGGTGATGGAATTCCAGTTGAGCTGTTTCAAATCCTGAAAGATGATGCTGTGAAAGTGCTGCACTCAATATGCCAGCAAATTTGGAAAACTCAGCATTGGCCACAGGACTGGAAAAGGTCAGTTTTCATTCCAATCCCAAAGAAAGGCAATGCCAAAGAATGCTCAAACTACTGCACAATTGCACTAGACCCGGGTTCAATCCCTGGGTTGGGAAAATCCCCTGGAGAAGGAAATGGCAACCCACTCCAGTACTCTTGCCTGGAGAATCTCATGGAGAGAGGAGCCTGGTAGGCTACAGTACATGGGGTCACAAAGAGTCGGACACGACTGAGTGACTTCACTTTCACATGCTAGTAAAGTAATGCTCAAAATTCTCCAAGCCAGGCTTCAGCAATAAGTGAACCGTGAACTCCCTGATGTTCAAGCTGGTTTTAGAAAAGGCAGAGGAACCACAGATCAAATTGCCAACATCCGCTGGATCATGGAAAAAGTAAGAGAGTTCCAGAAAAACATCTATTTCTGCTTTATTGACTATGCCAAAGCCTTTGACTGTGTGCATCACAATAAACTGTGGAAAATTCTGAAAGAGATGGGGATACCAGACCACCTAACCTGCCTCTTGAGAAATCTGTATGCAGGTCAGGAAGCAACAGTTAGAACTGGACATGGAACAACAGACTGCTTCCAAATAGGAAAAGGAGTACATCAAGGCTGTATATTGTCACTTTGCTTATTTAACTTATATGCAGAGTACATCATGAGAAATGCTGGACTGGAAGAAACACAAGCTGGAATCAAGATTGCCAGGAGAAATATCAATAACCTCAGATATGCAGATGACACCACCCTTATGGCAGAAAGTGAAGAGGAACTAAAAAGCCTCTTGATGAAAGTGAAAGAGGACAGTGAAAAAGTTGGCTTAAATCTCAGCATTCAGAAAACGAAGATCATGGCATCCGGTCCCATCACTTCATGGGAAATAGATGGGGAAACAGTGGAAACAGTGTCAGACTTTATTTCTTTGGGCTCCAAAATCACTGCAGATAGTGACTGCAGCCATGAAATTAAAAGACGCTTACTCCTTGGAAGAAAAGTTATGACCAACCTAGATAGCATATTCAAAAGCAGAGACATTACTTTACCGACTAAGGTCCGTCTAGTCAAGGCTATGTTTTCCAGCGGTCATGTATGGATGTGAGAGTTGGGCTGTGAAGAAGGCTGAGCGCTGAATAATTGATGCTTTTGAACTGTGGTGTTGGAGAAGACTCTTGAGAGTCCCTTGGACTGCAAGGAGATCCAATCAGTCCATTCTGAAGGAGATCAACCCTGGGATTTCTTTGGAAGCAATGATGCTAAAGCTGAAACTCCAGTACTTTGGCCACCTCATGCGAAGAGTTGACTCATTGGAAAAGATTCTGATGCTGGGAGGGATTGTGGGCAGGAGGAGAAGGGGATGACAGAGGATGAGATGGCTGGATGGCATCACTGACTCGATGGACGTGAGTCTGAGTGAACTCCGGGAGATGGTGATGGACAGGGAGGCCTGGCGTGCTGCGATTCATGGGGTCGCAAAGAGTCGGACAGGACTGAGCGACTGAACTGAACTGAACTGAATGGAGAAACAGAAACAGAGAATAGAATTATGGACACGGGGGGAGAGGAGGAGGGAGAGGGTGAGCTGTATGAACAGAGTAACATGGAAACTTATATTACCATACGTTAAATAGGTAGCCAATGGGAATTTGCATTATGTCTCAGGGATCTCAAACAGGGGCTCTGTATCAACCTAGAGGGGTATGATTGGGGAGGGAGATGGGAGGGAGGTTCAAGAGGGAGGGGCCATATGTATACCTGTGGCTGATTCATGTTGATGTTTGACAGAAAACAACAAAATTCTGTAAAGCAATTATCTCTCAATTGAAAATAAATAAATTTTTTAAAAAAGAAGAAAAAGCAGTGTACAATGGACAGGAGCCATGTGATGCAGGGGCTCATTATTCTACATCCCCCCAACAACCTACACTATTACAATGGGTGCTGTTAATACTATAATGACTCTATAATTGTAACATTATTAAAATAATTATAACTATTAATTGTTAAAATAATTGCATTAAAAGAAAAAAAGAAAGGATGGAGATAACTCCAGATTGTTTGGATAAGAAAGGTCTTTCTAAAGAAAGAGAAACCTGGAAAAATGAGGAGGAATCCACCAAATAGAAATCTGAACGCAAAGCAAAGTCATTCTGAACATCTGACCCGACCACAGACACCAAACACAGACCAGTCTGCTCAGGCCAAGAACCCGAAAGTTTTCCTTGATGTCTCTTGTCTTCTATCACCCCATCATTCAAACCACCATTCAGGCTTGTCAGCATCACCCACAAAACAGCATCTCAAATCTCTGCATTGCTCCCCTGAACCATCCACCATCGTCCATCGCCTGGAACCGTTCTGATATGGTAGCCACTAGCCACACACGCCTAGCGATCATTTGAAATGTGTCTAGTGTGAATGCTGTAAGTGTAAAATAGACACCAGATTTCAAAGGTTTTGTATGAAAAAAGTAAAAGATCTTATTAATAATGTTTATCCTGATTATATGAGGCTTCGCAGGCAGTGCTAGTGAAAAACCTGCCAGCCTATGCAGGAGACAAGAGACTCAGGTTCGACCCCTGGGTGGAGGAGGGCATGGCAACCCACTTCAGTATTCTTGCCTGGAGAATCCCATGGACAAAGGAGCCTGGTGGGCTGCAGTCCATAGGGCCTCACAGAGTCAGACACAACTGACGCAGCTGAGCATGCAAACACACATCTCAAGTATATACTGAAAGGATAATATTTTTAATAGATTTGGTTAAATAAAGTATCCTGTAATTATTAATTTTACCTGGGTTTTTTGACTAATCTACTTCATTGTCTTCCCCATCAGACTATTGCACTCCATGGGAGAGAGACACTGAATCAACTTTATTCACTGCTGTATCTCTAGCATCTAAAACAGTGCCTGTGTTCCAGTTCACACTGAATAGAGATCTGTTGAATGAATACTGTCTTATGGAACTGCTTCATCCTGGCACTTGAGTGTGGGTGCTGAAGACATCAGTTCTAAAGCCCGTTATTAGGGCCTTGTGTATTGTTCCTCTTCAAATGTGAGGTTAAGGAAAGTCTCTTCCTTCAATGTTTATTTGTTCTTCTCCTTTAGGTGCATCTTTTGTAAACTGCATATGAATGGACATTTTTTCCCCCCTTTTAACTGGTGAGTTAAGTTTTTTAATAATTACTGATACATTAGATTGTATTCTGAATATCTTTAGTTCAATTCAGTCGCTCAGTCATGTTTGACTCTTTATAACCACATGGACTGCAGCACGCCAGGCCTCCCTGTCCATCACCAACTCCTGGAGTTTACCCAAGCTCATGTCCATTGAATTGGTGACACCATCCAACCATCTCATCCTCTGTTGTCGCCTTCTTCTCCTGCCTTCAATCTTTCCCAGCATCAGGGTCTTTTCCAATGAGTCAGCTCTTCGCATCAGGTGGCCAAAGTATTGGAGTTTCAGCTTCAACATCAGTCCTTCCAATGAACACTCAGGACTGACCTTTAGGATGGACTGGTTGGCTCTCCTTGCAGTCCAAGGGACTCTCAAGAGTCTTCTCCCATACCACAGATCAAAAGCATCAATTCTTTGGTGCTCAGTTTTCTTTATAGTCCAACTCTCACATCCATACATGACCACTGGAAAAACCATAGCCTTGGATAGACGGACCTTTGTTGGCAAAGTAATGTCTCTGCTTTTCAATATGCTGTCTAGGTTGGCCATAGCTTTTCTTCCAAGGAGCAAGCATCTTTAATTTCATGGCTGCAATCACCATCTGCAGTGATTCTGGAGCCCCAAAAATAAAGTCTGACACTGTTTCCACTGTTTCCCCATCTATTTCCCATGAAGTGATGGGACTAGATGCCATGATCTTCGTTTTCTGAATGTTGAGATTTAAGCCAACATTTCCCCTCTCCTCTTTCACTTTCATCAAGAGGCTCTTTAGTTCCTCTTCACTTTCTGCCATAAGGCTGGTGTCATCTGCATATCTGAGGTTATTGATATTTTTCCCAGCAATCTTGATTCTAGCTTGTCCTTCTTCCAACCCAGCATTTCTCATGATGCACTCTGCATAGAAGTTAAATAAGCAGGGTGACAATATACAGCCTTGATGTACTCCTTTTCTTAATTGGAACCAGTCTGTAGTTCCATGTCCAGTTCTAACTGTTGCTTCTTGACCTGCATACAGGTTTCTCAAGAAGCAGGTCAGGTAGTCTGGTATTCCCATCTCTTTCAGAATTTTCCACAGTTTATTCTGATCCACACAGTCAAAGGCTTTGGCATAGTCAATAAAGCAGAAATAGATGTTTTTCTGGAACTCTCTTGCTTTTTCCATGATCCAGCAGATGTTGGCAATTTGATCTGTGGTTCCTCTGCCTTTTCTAAAACCAGCTTGAACATCAGGGAGTTCACGGTTCACGTATTGCTGAAGCCTGGCTTGGAGAATTTTGAGCATTACTTTACTAGCATGTGAGATGAGTGCAATTGTGCGGTAGTTTGAGCATTCTTTTGCATTGCCTTTCTTTGGAAAATGTTCCCTTAGTATCTCTAAGTTTCTTGAAGAGATCTCTAGTCTTTCCCATTCTATTGTTTTTCTCTATTTCTTTGCACTGATCACTGAGGAAAACTTTTTATCTTTCCTTGCTATTCTTTGGAACTCTGCATTCAAATGGGCATATCTTTCCTTTTCTCCTTTTTTTTCTCTATATTTTTAAAAAGTCTTTTATTTTTAATACTTCCAACATTATTATTTTTCTTGTGATCATATATACATACTTGCTATTATTTTATATATAATATCCCCATTAATAAAATAAGAACACCTCTAGCACATTCTCAGACTTCTTGGTGTAGGCTCATCATGCTGATATTATCTAGACTTTTAATTCTGAAAATTTATGGATGTATTTTCTCTTGGATATTTCTTTCATCTCAGGTATTTTTTAAAGACAACTGATTTTACTAAAATATTTGATCCTCTCTCCTTCAACATTTCATGCAGTATCACCAACTTTTCCTCAAGTAATCTTACACTGTTTCCAATGTGGTTCTCTGCACTGCAATATTCCTGAGGTCTTCTACACCTGAGATTATTTGTACCCTATTCTCATATCTGAATGGCACCCTGAAATGAAAGTGTTAGTCACTCCATGGACTGTAGCCCTCCAGGCTCATCGGGCCATGGAATTCTCCAGGCAAGAATACTGGAGCGGGTAGCCATTCCCTTCTCCAGGGGAACTTCCCAACCCAGGGATTGAACCCAGGTCTCTTGCATCACAGGCAGATTCTTTACTGTGAGCCAGCTGGCAAGCCCTGAATGAACGCACCTTGGCTGAATATAAACTTCAGTTTCTAAATTCTTTGCCTTGAATATGTTGACAATCTTATTCTATTGTTCTTCTTGCTTCTTGTGCTATTGAAACATCTGCTGTTAATTTTTCATACTATAAACTTTTAGAATTTTCTCTTTGTCTTGGATGTCTCAGATTTCCCTATAACCTCTGTAGGTATGGGTTTTTTATAACATTCTCCTTTGATACTTCATGGACCCCTCTAGCTGAAGTCTTTTATTTATTCACCCATCCATTCATTCGTTGAAAATTAAACACTTTACTCCAGTACTCTTGCCTGGTTGCCTGGAAAATCCCATGGACAGAGGAGCCTGGTGGGCTGCAGTCCATGGGGTCGCTAAGAGTCGGACACGACTGAGCGACTTCCCTTTCACTTTTCACTTTCATGCATTGGAGAAGGAAATGGCAATCCACTCCAGTGTTCTTGCCTGGAGAATCCCAGGGACGGGGGTGCCTGGTGGGCTGCTGTCTATGGGGTCGCACTGAGTCGGACATGACTGAAGCGACTTAGCAGCAGCAACAAACACTTTACCTAAGAAGTCCTCTCTTTATTTTTCCTTCTCTTTCTTTTGAGAATTATCTGCATGCTGCCACTTCTACATCTGCTTCCCATTATCTCTTGGCTTCCCCCCTTTTCTATTTCTTCATACTCCCTTCTTTCTTTGGGGAGATGACCTCAATCTGATCTTCCAGTGCATTCACATAATTATATCTGTTCTGCTATTTCATCCCATCTCTCTTGTTCTTTATTTCAACTACTACATATATCATTTGCAATGTGTACAGACTGGTTCCTTTTTGTCTGTTTCTTTGTTTTCATACAGCTAACATTATCCCTTATATTTTTTAGGCTTACTTTAAATTTTTGGTCCACTGTAATGTTTATGTTTGTGCTGGAAACTATGACTACTATTTTCCTTGTCTTTTGAAATAACCATACTTATCAAAATATCTTCTTTGCACATGCATTCATTTTCCTCTGGAAATGTGTGCAAGAACTGGCCTAGGATGACCCACTGGCCTGAAGGGGTTTTCTGGGATGGTAGATTAAAATCAGGACAGACCAAGGTAAACAAGGATGGTTCATCAGTTCACTAGACTCCAGTCTGAGTCATGCCAAGTTGCTCAAGGTGTGAGAGTAAATGAGCTCGACAGTGAAGAATCCCAAATCCCAATCAATCACTTCTTAGATCACGAATTCACCTTCTACTTTCCCAGAGAGAAACAACGGGGAGAAGAAGTCATTAGGTTGTAATTCACCAGCCCAGGGGAGTTAGAGAAGGAGGTGTTAGTGGGCAATTGCCCACTAGCTGGTTAGGACCTAAGGAGTTTCTTGACTCCTCAGAAGCACAGGCAGGACTTCCCTGGTGGTGCAGAGGTTAAGAATCTGCCTGCCAATGCAGAGGACAGGGCTTCCATCCCAGGTCTGGGAAGATCACACAGCCACGGAGCAACGAAGTCTGTGTGCCACAACTACTGAAGCCCGTTCACTCCAGGGTCCGTGCTCCTCAACAAGAGAAGCCACTGCAATGAGAAGCCGGCGCACAACTGGAGAGCAGCCCCCGCTCTCCGAAACTAGAGAAAGCCCGCGAGCAGCAACGAAGACCCAGTGCAGCCAAAATTAAACAAAGAATAAGCACAGGGCTTCTACACAGCCTTGATTGTCTTCTTGAGTCCGACTGGACCGGAGCTCAGAGTCACAATACAGGTGAGGGCCGTCACTGATTTTCCCAAGGCAATGCTGACCGAGAAGCACCGGCAGATTTACAACAGTTCTTTTCCTATTTTACTCTCCCACAAGGTGGCTAGCTGCTGACTGCCCCAGGCCTACACCACCACTACCCTCTTCTAGTCCCAAACAATCAGAAAAATAAACAAAAATCCTCATGACTGGCTTTTGCCATAGTCTTCTTCACTGGAGGATGTTTCACTCTCCACAGTACTCTAGTAATCTAGGAGGAAGGAGCGTCTTCATTTTACGTGGTTTAGCATCTTCATTTTACATATGAGCATAGTTGCTCCTAATTAGTTTTAAAATTTTTATTAAAAACAAAATGCATCTTTGATTTATGGGAAAGGCCTTTGCAAATGCAAAACACAACAAATATTAGTTACTTTATTATGAGTAACATCAAGATATTCATATGTCTACTATAGCTTAATTTTTTTTAATATTTTTAGATTTGTATAGATGATAGCATGAGAAAAATTACTAGAACTGAATTTGCCCAAAAACCAAATAATAGCTGACAAATTTCTGATTTTAATACAGGTATTTATTGCTGTTGCTATACTATTACATTTGACAAATCTATTTTTTTTAATTTCCAGAATGTATCACTAAGCTGTAATTTATTACTCCTTAACAGCTTTTTTATTGAAGTTTTTTTTTCTCCCTATGGCAAAAAGGTACTATACAGAAAACATTTTAAATTACATTATTTACCAAAAAGACTTATCTTTATATATTGCTGGTCTGTTGAAATTTTTTTTCAATCAACTTCCATTCATTTTTACGTAACAGCTACCATGAAAAAATAACTCTAAGCAAAAATTGTTTTCCAACCTATCTTCCTTCTTCATTTTTTGCTTCACCTCATTTTTTCTTCCTGCTTCTATTTGTGAAAGTGTGAATCCCTTCTTCATGATGTCCTCAAGTCCATTATTACTGCCTATGACAATTTCTTCATGGCACCCACATTATAAATTATTCATTATTTTGAATAATGCCTTAATTTACCCATTCCTGTCCATTTTATTGATAATTCACTGATTTCTAAGATGTTAGTGTTCACTTTTGTCAGCTCCTGCTCGACTATTTACCAATTTACCTTGTTTGTGGACCTAATCTTCTAGGTTTCTAAGAAATATTGTTCTTTACAGCATTGGACTTTACTTTCACCACCAGACACATCCACAACTGAGCGTTGTTTCCACTTTGGTCCAGCCACTTCATTCTTTCTGGAGCTATCTGTAATTGCCCTCTGCTCTTCCCCAGTAGCATATTGGACACCTTCTGACCTGGGGGGCTCATTTTCCGGTGTCGTATCTTTTTGCTTTTTCATACTGTTGTGGGGTTCTCATGGCAAGAATACTGGCATGGTTTGCCATTCCCTTCTCCACTGGATCATGTTTTGTCAGAACTCTTCACTATGAACCCTCCGTGTTGGATGGCCCTGCACAGCATGGCTCATAGCTTCATTGGAGGCAAGCTCCTTTTGTTACAAGGCTGTGGTCCCTGAAGGGCTAGGTACCTTTGTACTCTTCCACTTTTTCTTCTGTATTCTTTATTTATTTTTTGTATAGGATTTTTGTATCTGTTATAATCTTGCTTTGAGACTTCTGATTTTTTTCCTTGAGAGTTGTCACTAGAATGGTGCTGCTATAGAGAAGTAAGGAATCAAGCAATCCTGTATCACCCTTCATTTCACTCCACTGCATTCCTGCTTTCTTCTTTTGTTCTTTAGGTTGTCACTTCCTCCGAAATATGGCTTCATATTAATTTTCTCAGACAGCTTTCCTTGGCTAAATCCCCTCCAGGTTATTACATTTCTCTTGACCTCTAGCAATTCATGTATAAATGGCACATAATATAGCATATTAAAAAGTAGAGATATTACTTTGCCAACAAAGGTCCATCTAGTCAAGGCTATGGTTTTTCCTGTGGTCATGTATGGATGTGAGAGTTGGACTGTGAAGAAAGCTGAGTGCCGAAGAATTGATGCTTTTGAACTGTGGTGTTGGAGAAGACTCTTGAGAGTCCCTTGGACTGCAAGGAGATCCAACCAGTCCATCCTAAAGGAGACCAGTCCTGGGTGTTCATTGGAAGGACTGATGCTAAGGCTGAAACTCCAATACTTTGGCCACCTCATGCGAAGAGTTGACTCACTGGAAAAGACCCTGATGCTGGGAGGGATTGGGGGCAGGAGGAAAAGGGGAAGACAGAGGATGAGACGGTGGATGGCATCACCGACTTGATGCACATGAGTTTGAGTGAACTCCAGGACTTGGTGATGGACAGGGACGCCTGGCATGCTGCGATTCATGGGGTCGCAGAGAATCGGACATGACTGAGCGACTGAACTGAACTGAATATTACCATGTACTTTAAAAAGTGTTTTTTCAGTTTTACTCAATTAGTTAGTTATGCATTTTCTAACCTTATTATTTTATTATACCCATTGTAATTCCAGATTTTTTCCCTCCTTACTAGCATTAATTATAACCATTAACATAATAATTTAAATGTGTAATCAGCTGCCTATGATGCTGGGAGGGACTGGGGGCAGGAGAAGAAGGGGACGACCTAGGATGAGATGGCTGGATGGCATCACTGACTCGATGGACGCGAGTTTGAGTGAACTCCTGGAGTTGGTGATGGACAGGGAGGCCTGGCGTGCTGCGATTCATGAGGTCGCAGAGTCGGACACGACTAAGCGACTGAACTGACTGACTGAACTGATACCTCCTTCTAGAATACAAACTCTTTTGGCTAATTGTCTATTGTTATATCCTCAGAGCCTAGAATAATATGCATAATAAGTGCTCAGTAAATATTATACTGTCTTTGAAATCCCATCCAGGATATTAGTAGAAAGAAAGTGCTCGTGAGTGTTTGCTAATCTTTTTAAACATATTTTTGTCTCAAATCCCTAATACTTTGTATAACAGTTGAGATGTATCTGACTGCAAGATGCAGAAAACCTAACAAACTGAAAAACATAAATGGAAGGACTAGCTGTTTACTTAGCTATGGTCCAAAAGTGGGCATTTACAGTATAGGTTTGACATTTCAATGTTGTCATCAGGATTAGGCTCTTCCCATCTTTCTTCTTAGCCATCCAAAGTATCACAGCCCAAAGATGGTGACCATATACTCACATTTCAAAGTGCAAGGCAGAAAGCAAGTGATGTCAAAAATGGGGATGTCAACTTAGTCTTATCAGAATCCCATAAATCCCCCAGTCCAGCATCCTTCTTCCCAGACAAACAGCAGGAACTGAATCATGCGCTTACTTCTGAACTATTAGTAACTGTATACAGGGGGGACGGTGCTACCTTCAATGATCAATCCTGATTCACCTTTTTTTGTTTCTTCAAAAATAAAGGAAAACTGCAGGATACGCAAGCAACATTGTGCCTGGTCTGTGCTCAATAAATTACACTAGAGTTATGTTCCTCTGGGCTTCCCTGCTGGCTCAGTGGTAAAGAATTCACTTGTCAATGCAGGAGACTCACAAGACGAGGGTTTCATCTCTGGGTTGGGAAGATCCCCTGGAGGAGGAAACGGGAACCCATTCCAGGATTCTTGTCTGGATTATCCCATGGACAGCAGAGCCTAATGGGCTACAGTTGCCACGGCTGCAATGAGTCAGACATGACTGACCACACAGGCACCATGTTCCTCTGGACCTTCAAGCTCTTAAGATTCTTCAGGGTTTTTCTTTCTTTTTTTCCTTTCCCTTATATTTTAATCATTAAGCCTTTCCTTCTGGGTTTTTTTCCCCCCTCTGCTTAAAATTGCCTATTCAAAAATTTCTCAACAAAAAGGTTTCTTTCACTGATTTGTTTACATACTCAATTTCTGCATTCTAATTCTTTTCTAAAGTATTGAGACATATCATATTTTCAAAAGAGACACGCATTTATTTTGCCCCTTCCTTTTCACTCTTCATGAATATTTTTGATTCTAACCTGTACTGGAGCCTGGAAGTCCAAGAATATGTCTTCAGCTCTCTTTATAACTGCCGGGAGCATGTCATAGGTTCTAGATGTATTTGACTTGTCCTTCCCCTTTATGGCTAATCAGAGATACATCGGCTTTTATAGAAAGCAATAGAAATCAGGGTCTTATAGCCAAGAAGCTCTGGTCATTTAAAAATGCCCTCTCACTTGTTTACATTAAATTCATTGCATGCTTGCTTCTTGCTATTGCCAGAAAGTCCCAGAACACAGTGTATTCCCCACTTCATCCCACCTTTTCCAACATCTTTCACAGAAGCAAAGAAAGGAGCTGGGTTTCCATGGTAACACAAGTGTGACAATTGAGGGTATACGGGCATAGGTGAGAGAACTCTCAGATTCAGTGAGGAGAAGAGAAATGAAGTTTCTCTCTCCCTCTCTCTTTTTTTTTCTCCCAGCAGCACACTTCTGAAGCTAAAGAGATCCTAAAGTGT
Source organism: Budorcas taxicolor (assembly GCF_023091745.1). Taxonomy (NCBI): domain Eukaryota; kingdom Metazoa; phylum Chordata; class Mammalia; order Artiodactyla; family Bovidae; genus Budorcas; species Budorcas taxicolor. The sequence continues at coordinate 74,824,101 of NC_068921.1, forward strand.
CAGTGTACACTGTTAAGTTTTCACTAGCATACAGATTTACCACTCTTGGGGAAAATTCATTAAAATTTCATTTTATCTCATTTTTATTTCGTGTTTTCCACGAACAAACGAATGGAGATATTTTATTTCTAAAATCACTCTCAGAATAGATAGTTCATGCTAGCGTAGCAATCAACACGATTAAGGGATCAGAAGATACACACCCAATTCCCACCCAAATCTTCAAAATTCTCTCCACATTTCAACATCCTTTCTTACAGCAGCTAATTCTTCAACTAGCATTTCACACTGAGCCTCAAATCAGGTCATGACCAAGACAGAATAAGTAAGAAAATATGATCCTACTTGACATGTTTGTCTGAGTGATTAAAAATCTATCTTTACGGCAGCACTGAGAATGAAACTGAGGCCTGTCATTGTGAGAAATATAAATGAGGTATGACTACTCCAAGAGCCACAGTCTCTACCCTTCTCATCAAGAAAGTCCACACTGATGAAAGAGCAGGGAAAATAACCTGAGAAATGTCCCCTAAAACTTCTCCTCTCTCTATAAGGCTAAGAGGAGTAAATGGGCACTCCATTCATTATTTTTGTGTATGTGACAAATTCTAACAGATGCATTCCAGGTCATAGCTTCTCAACATCTGGGGACCTAAGAAATGAAAACAGTTGCTTAAGGGTACATTCTGGACCCATAATCCCAATGCAAACTTATTTATGTGCTTATTTATTCATTTATTTTCACTGCACCAGGTCTTACTTGCAGTAGGAAGGATCTTTATTTTAACATGCAGGATCTTTAAGCTGTGGCAATGTGAACTCTTAGCTGAGGTACGTGAACTCTTAGTGGCAGCATGGGAAATCTAGTTCCCTGACCAGGGATTAATGGAGAAGGAAATAGCAACTTACTCCTGTATTCTTGCCTGGAGATCCCCATGCCAGAGGAGCTTGGCAGGCCATTGTCCATGGGGTCTCAGAGAGTTGGACATGACTGAAATACACACCACCAGGGATTAAAGCCAGGCCCCTTGCATTGTGAGTGCAAAGTCTTAGCCACAGGACCACCAAACAAGTCCCTTAATGAAAATTTCTCAAAAAAAGAAAAAAAAAAACGTTGCTGGACTTTTATTCCTTGCAAAGTGAATGGTTTTCCAGTTCCGTTGTAATAGAAGGTACTACACAGGAAGTAAAGAACTATACAAAGAGAGAAAGTGTGATGTTTCTTGGCTCTATTTAAACCGTAACATGTCTAGGAACTTATTAACACAATACTCAAGTTGGATATTAAAAGAGACAGTATGTCTATTCTGTGAAAGAAGTATAGCTCTTACAAAGAAACCACAAAAAGCATGTAAGTTTTACACAATATATGAAAAGTCTAAAAAGCTAATTGACCATTGTATGCACCTACAAAATCATCTTGAAACATGCCTGCCAAAAAAGCTTAGATGTGAAGCTTTATCTCAAACCCATGTGAGCTCTTAATTTTAATTCACCTAGTCACATTATTAGTTTAAGATGGGATAACAGACCCTCTTTGGCTTCAACTCTCTTGACACTTTGCTCTTGATTCTTAGTTCTTCTGCAATCTGCCTTCGCTGTTGATTCTGGTGGCTCAAATGTAACTCTCATATTTTGATATGTAATCAAGAAATAACAACTCATTTATATATTACTACATATTTTGACAGGACACTTTCCTGCAATTATTTTAAGCACGAACTTGAGGTGTTATACTATACCAAGGTAATGCAAAGGTCAGCTATCCATTTTAAGGTAAGAGAGCGATACAGCTGTTAGGACACTGCTAAATGTGAGTACATCTTTATAGTACTTCGATAATTGACGAGAAAAAAGACGATAAAAGAACATGTTTAACTGATTAACACAGACCAAAACCCTCTCTACAAGATGACATCGTGGGGACCAAAAAGGGTGAAGAGGCATACCATGATCAAACCTTGCAGTGGTTGCTGTTTAGCCGCTAAGGTGTGTCTGACTCTTTTTGCAATCCCTTGGACTATAGCTCACCAGGTTCCTTTGTCCGTGGGATTTTTCAAGCAAGAATACTGGAGTGGGTTGCCATTTCCTTCTCTAGGGGATCTTACCAACCCAGGGATTGAATTCAGTCTCCTGTGCGAGTCGTTTCGCCTGTATTGCTAGGGGATTCTTTACCACTGGAAGCCCCAGATGAAACCCTAGAAGTATAGAAATTTGTAATTCCCAAGAAACGTGTACTAGTAATGGATGGGTGTAGACTGGTTACAGAAGGACATAGTTTAAGAACGGTAAACCCAATAACCAGTTATTGCAAAATACAATCCAGGAATACTTAGGGACCTAAGTTCTCCTAAATTTGACTTTACGGATGGGAGAGAATGTGTAATTTGGAGAACAGTAAGTGGCAAAAGTGAGTTGCTAAAAATATTTTAGGAGGCACACCTGGAGAACCCATGCAACTACTGCAGTACGTCTCCCTAACGACTAGAAAATTTCTCACCCTAAAAACAAGATACTGTTCTCTCGATTCATCCCACGATTTAGCCCGCATCCCTCAGCACTATTTCTGTGTGCCTCATTTAGGCAGAATGCCACGGAGACGACATTAAAGCGAAATTCATCACTCTCACTTGCAATTCAACTCGTTCCTTCGCCAGAATAGGGTGCTGCGACTGCCACCTCAATCAATGACCCCGCCCAAGCCCCACCAGCTCGCCCCTGTCTCCATACTACCAGTCTGTGCTGGCAAGAGAATCGCGATTTCTGATTGGCTCAGAGCAAGTCTCCGTCATGCGTGAGCTCACCTACCATTGGCTGGCAGAGCACGCTCAGCCAAGCCGTTAGCGATGGGAGGGCGGAGCCTGCAACTGGACTCCCCCCATTGGCTGGTGGATGGCATCACGTGGTAAAAGGCGGTTCTCCATTGGCCGAGAGTGGCACCACGGGGTCCACAGAGGTGGGCTGGTTGGCTGAGATGGACCCCTAGCTTCCTACTAGGTTGTCCCGGCTGGCTGTTGCTATGAGGTGTCCCTGGGCTTTGGGGCTGTGGCTGAGGTCTCCGCTCTCCCGGTTTTCCAAGCGCCCGTGGTGACAGGGCGTGGGAAGAGCTCGACTTTCTCTCAGGCCAAGAAAAGGGCGGGGCTGGGGGAGTTGGGCGGGACCCCCGGCGACGTCACCGGGCGTGGGCCCCGGCTACCGCGGCCTCAGTGCCTTGGGCAGTAAGCTCCCTGGGGCCTCTCACGTCTCCCTGAGTGTCCTGAGGCGTAAAATAAAAGCTTCCTTTCGTGGTGTGCCTGCTTCTCCCTAAAACAAAGAGCCTTCTCGTTATCTTTATAAAAAATCCCTCAGGAATGCTGACGGACCGGGTGGTGTCCAGCCAGGCCCTCGTGCCAGGGTCGCCGTTTGGGCCCTGCCGGTGTCTCTCTTCTCACTCCCCTCCTCAGGTTAAATCTCGGAGACTGCTCTGGCTCCTCCAACAGCCTGTCTCCGCCAAAGTCTTGAACTTGGCGTGTTCAGGTAGAAACAGCTCCCGTCGCCGGGTGGAGAACTGCGCATGCTCAGTATGCCCCCTACCCACTGGGTTCGACGGACTGGGGTGTTGTCGGGTGACCCAGGTAGTTGTTTATCTAAGCCGCCAGCCGAGGATTCCGCGCGGCGCAGAGCCTCCCGGGAGCGCGCGCGCGGCCGGTCGCCTAGGCGACGGGGGCGCAGGGGCGGGGCTGCGCCTCAGGGCCCCGCCCCCCCGGGCCTCCAGGCCCCGCCCCCCCGGCAGCGCTGCGGCTCCGGCTCGGGAGCGCGCTCCGCCGCCGGGAAGAGCAGCAGCCTCGGCGGCGGCGGCGGCGGCGGGAGGGGAGCTGGGCGTGGAGGCGCGAGGGGCGGGGCGGCCGGGCGGGCGGCACTGCGGGCCCGCGGTTCGGGCGGCTCGGGCGGCTCCTTAGCTCCCGCTCCCCGCTCGCCTTCAGTGCCTGCCGGCGCCCGCGGGGCCGCTTTGCAACCTGGCTCGGCCCCTATGCCCAGGGCTGCGCTTACCTCCGCCGGCGCCCGGGGGGCCGCGGCGGCCGTGAGGTGGGGGCGGCCGCGGGAGTCGGCGGGGCCGGCCGCCGGCGCAGGGTCCGGGCGCGCAGCTAGGCGGGCGTAGGTCTATGTCGCGGGCGGCGGCGGCGGCGGCGGCCGCGGAGGGACGATGCGCGAGTACAAAGTGGTGGTGCTGGGCTCGGGCGGGGTCGGCAAATCCGCCCTGACCGTGCAGTTCGTGACCGGCACCTTCATCGAGAAATACGACCCCACCATCGAGGACTTCTACCGCAAGGAGATCGAGGTGGACTCGTCGCCGTCGGTGCTGGAGATCCTGGACACGGCGGGCACCGAGCAGTTCGCGTCCATGCGGGACCTGTACATCAAGAACGGCCAGGGCTTCATCCTCGTCTACAGCCTCGTCAACCAGCAGAGCTTCCAGGACATCAAGCCCATGCGGGACCAGATCATCCGAGTAAAGCGGTGAGAGGGCCGGGGGCGCGGGCAGGGGGCTTCGCTGGTGGGGCCCCCGCAGCCCTCCTGTTCGGGGATCAGAACTCCCTCCCGCGTGCTCTGGGGTGGCCGTGGGCTGGAGGAGCTGTCTAGCGAGACGGCTCTAGGATCATAACGCTTTATCATAATTTTTTTTTTTTACCAGCATCATCCTCATCCTCTTGAATCTCAAATTTGAGTGCTTTGTTTCACAACTCAAATTTGGCATCCCACAAGCACAGCTCTTTGTCTCTTGGTTGTTACTAGTAGCGCTTGTGCAGAACCCCCAAAGCAAAGAAAGTTTAAAACTCGCAGAGGGGAGAGGGGCGGGTTGGTTTCTGCTGGGAAGAGGGCAGCTGTGCAAGTATAGTGGAGACATTTTCAGATTCAACAACAATAAAAAGACCTTTGCAGTTAGATGACAGCAAAAATTGCTCACACATACGTGGTAAACATGTCAAGTCCGAAGGAAAAAGACCTTTCTCATTTCATAGAAGACTGAATGGTGCCAGGGCGTTTGAACAAAAATGAACTCTGCAATTAAGATGAAACTTGAAAGACAGATTATCATATTATTTGAAGACTTGGCTCAGTGGAATCGATAGAGTATATTCTAGTATATAGAAGCACAAATATACCACTCCCGTTAAAGAATGTGACAACTTTTTTTTTTCTTTTTTTAGTCTAGCTGCCTTATTCCTCTCAAAAACAAAAAAGAAAGAAAGAAAAGGGGGGAGGGGGAGACATTCCTGAAAATAAAGCAAGTTTCTTCAAAGGTGTGACTCAAATATTAGCTAATGTAAAGTTAATGGAAATAAGCACTTTCCTGATAGGAACTCTTTTACTCTAAACTGTGCATTTTGAAAATATGGCTGGTAGCTGAAATGGCTTATAATATTTGTATTCTCTTAAATTGATTGTATTTTTTCCTATAATTTCAAGAATCAGAAATGCAATGCCTCAGTTCAGAGTTTTGGCAAATTTTTCTAATTACTGGTTAAGTGCACATTACTGGTTTGTCTGATTCTTATTATTAATAATTGCTAATAATTTTGATCTAGTGTAATTTTGTTTTTCTTACCCAATTCTACCTATAACCCTAAATTAATAGACATTGGCTGAAAGCTAGCTGTAAGTGTACTGTAGACGTAATCTCATTTTTAGCCAAGTTGAATCAACTCATTTTGAAAGAGCAAATACCAAGTCATGTGCCGTCAGGGGTTGTTCAAAAATTCATTACAAGAAGCAGATTTTTGATGCCACATATGAGATCAAAGGGGAAGCCCTCTCGTGAAGTGCCCCCTGACCTTTAACTCATTGAATATGCACTTTAATAGGTAAATTAAAATTTTGTATATTACTTCTTCCATTAAATTTCAAACTAGAATAAAGTGAATATTTTTATGGTTTCTGATGATGTTCTAAGATCTGAATCTGATAGCTTTTTTTTTTTTTACTTCAGTATCATTTTCTTAAAGTTAATTGCTATAGTTAACATAGGAATACTTTGGGTGTTAAAGTATATGATATTAAGAGGCTCAAATCTTTAACACTTCCCCTGGTCTATTAACAACAACAAAAAATCCCTAGAGAACAGGGCAATCAAACACATTGTCACATGTCAATCTTAGGCTGTATACATATATCACATTTAAGTAAATGCCCCAACTGCTCCACTCTTCGCATTTACATATATACAGATAATACATACATTGATAAAGTCACATGCTCGGTGCAAACTTCTTGACAGGAGCCTAGGGGATAGAATAGGGCAAAATGTCATTGGATAGTATAGTTCACAGGATTTTGTAGTTTCTCTTGGTATATTTGAGATCACCAGTAATGAGTTAGTCTGAACTTAGTGTACTGGAACAATTTATTTGTTTGCAGTATGACCCAGGAAGAAAAAAAGTAACACTCCACTTGCCCTGATGTCATTTTACTCACTCGTCTTAGTTCCTGATGTAAAAGGTTGAAAAAAATCAGCTGATGTGGAGTTCATAAGCTCAAGATAATTGTCTGTAAGAACCACTTGGGCCTATCTGTGTCCTGATATTTTTTTTACCTCACCCTAACCTCATTATCTGGCCTCCCAGCCTATAGCATATTTTAAACAATATTGAAAGAAAGAATCTGTGTATTTTATGTATAATACAGTATCTATTATGCATATATTATGCTAGAGCAGGCATTCAGTGTATTGATTCTTTAACTTTTCCCACTTAAAGAATAAAATGTGATTTTCAAATAAGTGCATTTTCTATTCTTTTTGAGGATCAATTTTTAAGCAGTTGCTGTAGGAGGTATTTGTAGTTGTTCTTTCCCCTCTGCCAGTTAGCTGCTTTACATATTACATACAACAGTTGTTTGAGGATGTTTAATATCACCATAATGCTGATGACATAAGTGAAATGTAGAGAGGGTTGATATTTTTTGCCAAAAACTAGTCACTGGTGGAGGGGATATTTAAACCAAATCTGCATGAATCCATGTACTCTTCTCTTCCTCTACACCAGGCTGCCTTTGAACTTGGCATTTACTGACAAATTCAATTATGCAGCCTTTCGTCTACGGCAGTACTATTCAATTCAAATATAATTGTGGGCCACATGTGTAGTTTTGAAATGTCTAGTAGCTGAATTTTTTTTTTAATATGTGAAACAGGTAAAATTAATTTTAATAATAAATTTTATTTAACCCACTATAAAATATTGTCATTTCAACATCTAATCAGTATTCAGAAATTGAGGTATTTTCATCATTTTCTTTTGCATACTAAATTTTCAAAACTTGGGGTTCTGTTTATACTTACTGCACATTTCAGTATTTATACAGTATTATTGCTGTATTTCAGTTGCTTGGCAGCCACACCTGGCTCCAAGGCTAACATATGGGACAGTGGAGGTCTAAGGTGTAAATATTTTGGGAAAACACTTGCTTCTCTAAGCTCCAGCTTCCATGTTGTGAATTAAGAGTATGGCACGCACCTCTCAAAGAATCTGCCTGCAGTGCTGGAGACCCAGGTTCGATCCCTGGGTCAGGAAGATCCCCTGGAGAAGGAAATGGCAACCCACTCCAGTATTTCTGCCTGGAGAATCCCATGGACAGAGGAGCCTGGTAGGCTACAGCCCATGGGGTCGCAAAGAGCTGGACACCACTAAGCGACTAACACACACACGTGCATGCACCTCTCAGAGGTCTTTGTTAATATTAAATGAGGTAATACATTTTAAGGTATCCAGCGCAATACCTTGAACATAAAAATGCCAGCTGTTATTTAACTTTGTCTCCTTGTCTGCTTAAATGTTATTTTAGGGGAAATAAATTTGTGGCTGCATTTTGAAATTCATTACCTGGTATAGACCAGTAAAGTGTTAGTCACTCAGTTATGTCTGACTCTGCGTCCCCATAGATTGTAGCCCCCCAGGCTCCTCTATCCATGGGATCTCCCAGACAAGAATACTGGAGTGGGGAGCTATTCCCTTCTCCAGGGGAATCAACCTGACCCAGGGATTGAACCCGGGTCTCCTGCCATTGCAGACAGATTCTCTACCATGTGAGCCACCAGGGAAGCCCAAGATAATACTAAAAAAGTGATAGTGATCCTTGGAAAAATTTTGTTGGTATTCTTTTAAAATATTTTCGCTTATTAAGGATCTTGCAGGAAAGGCCACAGAATGGACATGTAACTTTAACTGTACCATCTATGCGTGGGCAACAGTGAAATGGAGTGTGTCTTGTGTTGAGTGTTGCTTCTAGAAAATATAAAAGTGTCTATCAGTTCAGTTTAGTCGCTCAGTTGTGTCCAACTCTTTGCAACCCCATGGATTGCCGCACACCAGGCCTCCCTGTCCATCACCAACTCCTGGAGCCTACTCAAACTCATATCGATTGCGTCAGTGATGCCATCCAACCATCTCATCCTCTGTTGTCCCCTTTTCCTCTTGAGTTCATTCTTTCCCAGCATTAGGGTCTTTTCTAATGAGTCAGTTCTTTGCATCAAATGGCCAAAGTATTGGAGTTTCAGCTTCAGCATCAGTCCCTCCAATGAATATTCAGGACTGATTTCCTTTAGGATGGACTGGTTGGATCTCCTTGCAGTCCAAGGGACTCGAAAGAGTATTCTCCAACACCACAGTTCAAAAGCATCAATTCTTCAGTGCTCAGCTTTCTTTATAGTCCAACTCTCACATCCATACATGACTGCTGGAAAAAGAGTAGTCATAGGTTCATGGATATTCATACACAGATTTCCCATGCCCCATCTGAAAGGAAAGCATTCCTATGAAACCTTTCCTAAGCCACAATGGCATAAAGTAAAGAAGTGGTTACCTTAGGACACATCGTGCTTACAGATACACACAAAAAAATCTAGGTAAAGCTCAGATGTGCACAGACACAGTTCAAAGCTGTGGCAGCTTGATGCTGAGATGCTGAGTGGTTCCTGGGGAGGGAGCTTGGGGGTGCCTCTCTCCTTGATAGGGTAGTGCTACTTCTTAGCTGCTCACATCAAACCAAATGCTGAACGCCATTTTCATTTTTCACTTTTAAAAGCAAAAATCATCAAAAACAGGTACTAACAGGGGTCTTTTATAAACGCGAAGTGGCATAAAGCAACTTTGGAAAAGTACAGGACATTTGGAAAGTGCATACGCAAGTTCCTATCCAAGCCTAGCGGGCCGACTAAATGATGGTTTTTATAAATTCCCGTGCTTTCTTTTTTCGAAATTGACTTTGGATGAGATCAAACACATAGGGAAGAGTGGCGGGGATATAGAATATATTTCAGTTGAAATAAAACTCGAATTCTTTCTAATGTCATGGGTGCTTGTCCCATTCCTCCCAGGGTAAGCTGTGGTCCTGACTTGAACTATCTTGGAACATGCTCTCCAAGGCTTGTCTTAAGATAAAGCCCAGAAATCCTCCCCATGACCAGGCTCAGCATGCTCTCATCCTTCCTGGCCTTTCCAGCTTCACCTCTGGCAACCTTCCTCGCCCCTTGCATCTGAGTACCCAGACCTCCTTTTAGGTCCTTTTAGTTCCTCAAAATTGCCTGTCTTCTGGGCATTCCTTCTACATGTAGAAATCACCTGCCTTTTGCAGTTAAATCCTCCTCTTGGTGGTTGTAGTTTTTTAGTCGCGGAGTCATATCCGACTCTTTGCAACCCTATGGACTGTAGCCTGCCAGGCCCCGCTGTTTGTGGGATTTCCCAGGCAAAAATACTGGAGTGGGTTGCCATTTCATTCTCCATGAGATCTTCCCGACCCAGGGATTGAATCTGCATCTCCTGGTGGCTCAGACAGTAAAGAATCTGCCTGGAATGCAGGAGACCCGGGTTCCATCCCTGGGTTAGGAAGATACCCTGGAGGAGCAAATGGCTATCCACTCCAATATTCTTGCCTGGAGAATTCCAAAGCCAGAGGAACCTGGCAGGCTACAGTCCGTGGGGTAGCAAAGAGTCGGATATGATTGAATCACTAACACACACATAAAAGATTTCCTCCTCAGGGAAGCCTTCCTCATCTTCCCAAATTGAATTTCCTCCTTCCCGTCTTCCCACACTACACTGACTTCATGCCTCACCCCTTCCCTCAACCACACATATTTCAGACATCAGTGGTACCCTGTGCTTCCCCTCTTCTGGTAGTGCTCATCAAAGTTTAAATATTTGGGTGATACTTAAGTACAATCAGTCTTTCTTATTAAACTGTAATGCCATGTGGCTAGCACAGCTCCTGGCACTTAGGAAACAATCAAGAAAAATATGTTGAAAAAATTTAGTGTTCAAAGAAAGAATTACTTTAGTGGCCTCAGTTTCCCCAAGCATTTGAATTTTACAGAGAGAGGAGGTGATTCTTTAAAGTCCATTTTGTAGCTGGAGTAGACAGTCTCCCTTCAACTCTAAGAGAATACTTCTCTCTGCTTAGGGCAACCAGAAAAGAGGTAGTTTAGTAATAACCTTAACGAATTAGGAACGTGACGTTGTCCAGATGGAGAACACGGCATGGGAAATGCATAGGGGGTTTTGTTCAGGTCCTTAGTCATGTCCCACTCTTTGCGACCCCATGGATGCAGCATGCCAGGCTTCCCTGTCCTTCCATATCTCCCATAGTTTGCTCAAAATCATGTCCATTGAATCGGCAGTGCCGTCCAACCATCCCATCTTCTGTCATCGCCTTCTCCTGCCTTCAGTCTTTCCCAGGATCAAGGTCTTTTCCAATGACTCAGCTCTTTCCATCACATGGCCAAAGTATTGGAGTTTCAGCTTCAACATCAGTCCTTCCAATGAATATTCAGGACTGATTTCCTTTAGGATTGGCTGATTTGATATCCTTGCAGTCCAAGGGACTCTCAGGAGTCTTCTCCAGCACCACAGTTCAAAAGCATCAATTTTTAGGCGCTCAACCTTCTTTATAGTCCAGCTCTCACATCCATACATGTCTCTCAGATCTAAACCATAGCTTTGACTAGATGGACCATTGTTGATAAAGTAATATCTCTGCTTTTTAATATGCCGTCTAGGTTTGTCATAGGTTTTCTTCCAAGGAACAAGCATGTTTTGATTTCATGGCTGTAGTCACAGTCCACAGTGATTTTGGAGCCCAAGAAAATAAAGGTTGTTTCTGTTTCCATTTTTCCCCATCTATTTGCCATCAAGTGATGGGACCAGATGCCATGATCTTAGTTTTTTGAATGTTGAGTTTTAAGACATCTTTTCACTCTCCTCTTTCACCTTCATCAAGAGGCATTTTAGTTCCTCTTTGTTGACTGTTAAGTAGACCAGATTAGCTAAACCAGGAATTTATATAAAGTGTGAGAGGAGGTAAGGCTAAATATTAATATGCAAAGCTGAATTACAGAAGGTTAAAGACTTTCAGACTTGATCTTGTAGTCAAGGAGCATGATCAAGATTCTTGCTGAAATGGTAATATGGTGATGATATGATAGATTCTGGCTTAGTGATAATAGACCAGAGTCAGAAGGAAGAGTTGTAAGATCTTGTCAGAATCTCATATAAAGATTCTGAGTTAGCACAGTGTCTGTTGGAACAGAAAGGAAAGAATGGATGCAAACAATGTGAATTAATCAAACTTAGGGGGAGAGATGAGGGAAAGGTCAAAAGTAACCTTCACATTCTGAACATGAGCGAATAGGATTAGGGAGGAATAGCTGCAGGAGATGTTTTCACCTTTGGAGATGGTAATCATCCAGATAGATGCACCTAATAAGCAATTAGGATATTGGAATAAAGCCTGAAAGGTCAGTTTATGTATGAATAAATACAGAGACTCGAGATCATCATAATTCAGACTTGGAGAGTAGACAAGACCTTCTGGATAGAGTATAGCGAGACGGAAGTGGGTGGCCAGTAATAGAAAATAAAATGTACATGGCCAAGGATAGAACTTGAGAATTGCAAGTTACCTAGGGGAGACTTTGTTACATTAGAAGAAATGGCGCGCTTTAAGACTGGGAAAAAGAACTGGGGAAAGGGGTGGTTAATATGTACTACCCAAGTGAGTGAGTGACTTTTTTTTTTTTTTTTTTTTTACTATTCTTATTTATATTTCTCTATCATTTGAGAGATCACTTTTAAGTGACCAGCTGGTTGTTTGCCCTTTTTCTTTTCACAGCAAGTTGCCAAAAAGCCTGGTCTACGGTAGAGATGGATTGCTAATTGCTAAAGCATAGATCTTGACCCGCAGTAATTTGGCGCATAGAGCTAAAACCAGGAAATACATCCGGTGCTGTTTGTCCCGATAAATGATTTCTGGAGTCTGCCACCAGCTCCTTCTTCCCCAAACACTACCTTGCCTGGTTTGATCCCTCCGAAAACCAAAATTGTAATTGAGAGCTCCTCCAAGGTACAGAGCCTAATAGATATGAGTCATCTTTTTACAGCCCAGAGTTTTTTTTTTCCCCCGAAAGGGGAACTTGGTTTGACTGCAATGTAAAATTAGAGTAAATTACAGTAGAGTCGGGTTCTTTTTACCATCCCAGGATTAGAATTTTTTGAGTTCACTTTGTAGATGATGTCCCTCCAGCCCAGCTTTCTGGGAATACCTCTGTCTAGTTAGCACGATAAGGGAAAAAGTAGTTTGCTATGAATCTTAAAGAATCAGCAGCCTGTGACTTGCAAATCTTAATCTAGTTAAGGTTTTGTAATCATCGTATCAATAAAATCTCTAATCAGGGGAATCATTACAGTTTCTTTTTAAAGGTAGAGAGGGCAAAAATGAATTTAGCCAGCCATCCATGCCCCTGCACACCGATGAAAGATAGAAGCCCTCCCCAAATGGATAAATCCTCTGGCAAATGGAACAGATGGATGATTCGAAAGGCAATCTGACCGGCCACTGAAATGAGAAGTCTTCAGGCAGGCAGAGGACACTGACTGACCTTCTAACTCTCCTTTAGGAAAAAGCCAATAATTGATAAACGTTAAGGAGTAGGAACTAGTAAGATATGTCTGGATGACAAAACCGACAGGAAAAGCCACGACAGCTGGGATCTTTCTAAGTTTCCCAGTAACACTACCCTTGAGTGGTCTAATTGTATGACATCTTTTCAGAAATTATACATGGCACATTCAGGTACATACATTAGATATTCATACATATTTCTAAGCAGTGATCTTTACATAACACCAGGCATACCATGCTTCAGGTTTTTTCCCAAGGATAACTTTTCCTTCCTATGGTTTCTCTCTCAGTCATCGTCTCTGGAACCTGAACCCCTGGGGAAAGAAGGGTGGCTCCCATTCTAGGCTTTCCTCTGGCCCTGTTGGGGCTTCCCCCTTTCTCTCCATCTGTTCTTACCTACTGTTTCCTCATGTCCTTATGTTTTTCTGGCCTATAGTATAAAATGTACCCCACATTTGTGGGGAAAAATATTTGAGTTTGAATATGAGTAGACTTTAACCCAAGATAAAACTGTTGGAGACGGAATAATTGCAGAAGTTAAAATGAAGAGAGTGGATTTCTCTAGGAAATGGCTTATGAAATATTAATGGCGTACAGAAATCTACCATGTAGATATTTGCCTTTTTATCTGTAACTTGGACAGTTGTGAAAGTGAAAGTCGCTCAGTTGCGTCCGACTCTTTGCAACCCCATGGCCTATATAGTCCATGGGATTCTCCAGGCCAGAATACTGGAGTGGGGAGCCTTTCCCTTCTCCAGGGGATCTTCCCAACCCAGGGATCAAACCCAGGTCTTCCGTATTGCAGGAGGATTTTTTTTTACCAGCTAAGTCACAAGGGAAGCCCAAGAAAACTGGAGTGGGTAGCCTATCCCTTCTCCAGCGGATCTTCCCTACCTAGGAATCGAACCAGGGTCTCCTGCATTGCAGGCCGATTCTTTACCAACTGAGCTATCAGGGAAGCCCTTTGACCGCTGTGGTTCATTAAATTAAAAGTCATTCTCAGCCTGACAGAAAAATTTCTTAAACACACTTTTATGGTTTATCAGATCTAGCGTTTTAGTACAATGATATCAATAATGACAATGCTGTGATTTTAGACATCTGCATTTCAGTAAAGTATATAAGTAAAATATATTGATAAGATTTAAGGTTATCAAAATATATTAAAACACATATTTTGATAACCTTAAAGATTAAAGCTTCTAAGATTTTGACATGGTGTATACTATTGAATGGGCTTCCCTGGTGGTTCAGATGGTAAAGAATCTGCCCGCAATGCAGGACACCTGGCTCCAGTCCCTGGGTTGGGAAGATCCCCTGGAGGAGGGCATGGCAACTCCAGTATTCTTGCCTAGAGAATTCCGTGGACAGAGGAGCCTGGTGCACTACAGTCCATGGGGTGGCAAAGAGTCAGATATGATTGAGCAACTCACATACACACAGAGTACTAAATACTGTTTAAATTATACTTCTAAAAGATTGAAACCTCTTTGGAAATGTCTGACCTAATATTTCAACTACTTCACCTTTTATTCTTGTAGGAAAACTCTAATAAAAAACAGACACCTATATTAGCCTGATTTTTAATAAATTTCAGTTTAAATTAAAGGTCACCGCTATGAAATAAGTTGTTTTTTTTTTCCCAGCATGTGAGTCAGAATAAGGTTATTGGTTATCTGAATCAAATGTCAGCAGCATATTATATTGAAGACATGGTTTGGGAGATCTAGTAACAGAACAGCATTGGGATTCTTTGCAGTTTGATGTATTTCATTACTTAATGTTGGAAATGAACTTATCATACAGTGCTGAACTCTATCCGAATAAGCTATTTAAAACAGATTGCAGCATGTGAATAAAGTATACTTGTAAATTACACATTCTTTAAATCAAAATGCTGAAATGTATTCACTGGTCACATTGGATGGATTGTTGGTTTTGTTTTGTTTTTTGTTTTGGAAACAAATCAGATTGGTATTTTATGGGGAAGTATGCTGATTAATGATTTTGTGGGTTTTTAAAGTTTATTCTTATTGAGATAATTGACATATACATTGTAATTGTTGTAGGGTTTTTTTCACTCAGTAAAATTACCCAGGACAAAAACATTCTAAAGGTTTAACTTAAAATATTTAGAAGTTATTTCTCATAAAATATAATGATTTGATACACATATATACTACAAAACAATCACCACAGTAAGTTTAGTTAACATCTGTCACTACACATAGGTAGAATTTGTGTGTGTGTGCTGACAACTTTCATGGTTTACTCCCTTCAGTTCAGTTCAGTCAGTCAGTCGTGTCCGACTCTTTGCGACCCCATGAACTACAGCACGCCAGGCCTCCCTGTCCATTACCAACTCCCGGAGTTCACTCAGACTCATGTCCATCAAGTCCGTGATGCCATCCAGCCATCTCATCCTCGGTCATCCCCTTCTCCTCCTGCCCCCAATCCCTCCCAGCATCAGAGTCTTTTCCAATGAGTCAACTCTTCGCATGAGGTGGCCAAAGTACTGGAATTTCAGCTTTAGCATCGTTCCTTCCAAAGAAATCCCAGGGCTGATCTTCAGAATGGACTGGTTGGATCTCCTTGCAGTCCAAGGGACTCCCAAGAGTCTTCTCCAACACCACAGTTCAAAAGCATCAATTCTTCGGCGCTCAGCCTTCTTCACAGTCCAACTCTCACATCCATACATGACCACAGGAAAAACCATAGCCTTGACTAGACGGACCTTAGTCGGTAAAGTAATGTCTCTGCTTCTTAATATGCTATCTAGGTTGGTCATAACTTTTCTTCCAAGGAGTAAGCGTCTTTTAATTTCATGGCTGCAGTCACCATCTGCAGTGATTTTGGAGCCCAAAACATAAAGTCTGACCCTGTTTCCACTGTTTCCCCATCTATTTGCCATGAAGTGATGGGACCGGATGCCATGATCTTCGTTTTCTGAATGTTGAGCTTTAAGCCAACTTTTTCACTTTCTACTTTCACTTTCATCAAGAGGCTTTTTAGTTCCTCTTCACTCTCTGCCATAAGGGTGGTGTCATCTGCATATCTGAGGTTATTGATATTTCTCCCGGAAATCTTGATTCCAGCTTGTGCTTCTTCCAGCCCAGTGTTTCTCATGATGTACTCTGCATATAAGTTAAATAAGCAGGGTGACAGTATGCAGCCTTGACGTACCCCTTTTCCTATTTGGAACCAGTCTGTTGTTCCATGTCCAGTTACAACTCTTGCTTCCTGATCTGCATTTAGGTTTCTTGCAGCTCTCAAATATCCAATACAGTATTATTACCATGCTGTACCTTACCTCCCCAGGGCTAACTTATTAGTTATTTTATAACTGGTAGCGTATACCTTTTTTTTTTTTAACCACCTTCGCCCATTAACCACTCTCCCTCTGTTCTCTGTATCTTTGAGTTCAGTTTTGTGGTTTATTTGTTTCTTTTAAGATTCTCTATGTAAGTGAAATTATACAGTATCTGTCTTTTTCTGCCTGACTTATTTCACTTTGCAGAATACCCTTAAGTTCTATCCCATATTGTCTCAAATGGCAGGATTTCCTTTTTTTCTTTTCTCTTATGGTTTAGTAATGTTCTGTTTTGCATATATGCCGTATTTCGTTTATCAGCCTGTCCATCAGTGGATGCTTAGGCTGTCTCCATGTCTTGGCTCTTGTAAATAATGTGGCAGTGAACTTGAGGGCGCGTGTATCTCTCCGAAATAGTGATTTTGTTTTCTTCAGATGTAAATGTCCAAATGTGGCATCGCTAGATCGTATGATAGTTCTCTTTTAAATTTTTTGAGGAGCTTCCATACTGTTCTCCATGGTGGCTGTGCCAGTTTACATCCCTGCCCACTGTGCACAGAGGTTCTGTCTTCTCCACATTCTCAACAACACTTGTTTTCTGTGTTCTGGGTGATAGTCACTCTAACAGGTGATCATCTCATTGTGACTTTGATACATCCTTCCCTGATTAGCAGTGTTGAGCACCTTTACATGTACTTGTTGGTCATCTGTATGTCTCCTTCAGAAAAATGTCCGTTCAGATGCTCTTCCCATTTTTTAATTGGATTTTTTTTTCTATTGAGTTGTATGAGTCCCTCTTATATTTTGGGTATTAACCCCTTATAAGGTATATGATCTGTAAATGTTCTCTTCCATTCTGTAGATTGCCTTTTCATTTGGTTGATGGTTTCCTTTGCTGTGCAGAAGCTTTTTAGTTTGATGTAGTCCCACTCTTTTTTATTTATTTTGTTGCCTTCACTTTTTATGTCAAATCCAAAAACTTATTACCAAGACCAGTGTCAAACAGCTTACCACCCTATGTTTTCTTTTAGGAGTTTTATGGTTTTAGGTTTTGTGTTTAAATCCATTTTGAGTTGATTTTTGTTTGAGATGGAAGATAATACTCCAGTTCTATTCCCAAACATGCAGCTGTCCAATTTTCCCAGCACCAGTTCCTAAAGAAACTATTCATTCCCATTGTATATTCTTGGCTGCTTTGCTGTGAAGTAGTTGATCGTATATGTGTGGGCATTCTTTAGTCTGTTCCATTGATATATTAATATATGTCTGTTTTTATGTTGGTACCATACTGTTTTGATTTCTGTAGCTTTGTAATATAGTTTGGAATCAAGAAGTGTGATGGCCTCTGCTTGGTTCTTCTTTCTCAAGATTCCTTTGGCTATTTGAGGTCTTTTGTAATTCCATACAATTTTACAATTGTTTATTATATTTATGTGTAAAATGCCATTGGAGTTTTGATACAGATTGAATTGAATCTGTAGACTGCTTTGGGTAGTATGGACATTTTAAGAATAATCTTCTAGGCCTTGAGTACAGAGCGATCTTAGATTTTCCTTCATTTTCTCTCATCAATGTCTTATTTTTTAAAATTGTTATTATCTGTCAAAAAGAATATTTTTTAAGAAACTATCTACTTCTTTGTATTCAGTCAGCAGTGAGGGGCTTTTACATTTTCTTGAATCATGGCTCTCGGAAATACATTTTACAATGCACATACAGATATAAATACGTATAACTGAAACCAAAATTTCATGAAACAAGAGTTACACTTGCTGTGTTGCTATTATTATAGTTTCTGTATTATTCTTTTCTTACATCGTTGTTTATAAGTGTTCCTCTTGATCCACTAAATTGATCTCATCACACACAATTTGAAAACTGCTATTGTGGAACATTTTTCTCTAAGAAAAATAAATGGAACTATCTCTTTCATAGTTTGAAACAACTTGTATCTTCTCTTCCCGGTTTTCCATTTTCCAGCAATGCTGTATAAATGCTCTAAAAGTGAAATGAATTTCCCAACTTGAGTTAGTAAATGCAGTCTCTGTTACGGAAAAAGAAACCATTTGGTCAAGGATCAAAAAGATACAGGAAGTGTATCTTTTGAGGAAGCATTTGTTACTGTTTGTTGGGCAGATTACAGTTACGAGGACTTGTTTCTCCTGTAGTTTTGTTTGTCCTGATAAGGCAGGATAGCTCTGGCCCTGTGCAGTGTAGAACAGAGAACGGGACGTTGCAGTAGGATTTCAACCAGAATGCATGTTCATTACCACAACAGGTTGCTGGGGAGACTGATCTTTATAAGAGGCTTGCTGCATCTCTCCAAGATGATATTGATTCAGCTCTGCCTTTAAGACAGTAAAAATAGATGAAGATGACCATAATTATAGCTATCTTAAAATCACTCAGTAAAATTACCCCCAGAGAAACATTATAAACCTTTACTTAAAACACTTAAGAGTTGTTTTTCATGCTTTTCTTGGAACAGCCCTTAAAAATTAATAATTCAAATGTGGAAATCCTACATCCTGTTAATAATTCAGTACATCTTAATATTTTCTCCTTACCAGATGTCTTTACATCTTTCTGCAAATGAAGCCTTAGAGTGTTTTTCTCGCATTTTGGGTGGAAATTTTTATTTTGTTCTTAATTCTAAATATATGTGTTCTTAGGTTTCCAATGAATATAACAAATATACTGTGTTTATTGTAGTTGTTAATTTTACTGAATTAAAAGCTAATTCCGTTTTTAATTTTATCGTATGTAATGATCAGATTTTACCTATGAAGACCATAAGGGTTAATCTGGTTAAAGCTGAGCTTCAGTACTTACTGGTTATGTTATGAGGAGCGAGTTAGCATTCTCTGCATCTCAACTTCCTCATCTGGAATATAGCTATAATAAAATAACTGATGAGGTAATGAATGTAAACTTTCTTTGCTTTGATTCAGTTCCTCAGTCACATCTGACTCTTTGCGACCCTATGGACTGCAGCACTCCAGGCTTCCCTGTCCATCACCAACTCCCAGAGCTTGCTCAAACTCATGTCCATCGAGTCAGTGAGGCCATCTAACCATCTCATCCTCTGTCGTCCCCTTCTCCTCCCACCTTCAATCTTTCCCAGCATCGTGGTCTTTTCCATTGAGTCAGTTCTTCACATCAGGTGGCCAGAGTATCGGAGCTTCAGCTTCTCGATGAAGCGACTTAGCACACAGCACAGTCTAGAATTGCATTTCCATTTCGCCGCTGCTTTCTCCTCCATGCCTGAAGTGCTCATCCAGCGTGTGTTACAGACCTTACAGGCCTGAGTGCTTTGTGATGTATGTGCAGTATGATTTTGGACTCACAAAGAATTGTGATTTGTGTGTGTGTGTGTGTGACTCAGTCGTGTCCAACTCTTTGCGACCCCATGGACTGTAGCCTGCCAGGCTTCTCTGTCCATGGAATTCTCCAGGCAAGAATACTGGAGTGGGGTGCCATTTCCTTCTCCATTTTTTTTTTAGTACTTGTATGTAAAATGTAAAAATAATTCATAGGAAATGATCAGACATATAGAAAGTATTTGTTAAATAACATTTCTTCTTTAAAAAGTTGACAATCAGTGATAATAGACCTTGTGTGAAAGCCAAAACTGTGCATGGGGTAGAAATAATTTTAATAGTATTTATGGCTGGTTACATATAACTACGTCTGTATAGATGCGTGTGTGTGTATATATATATATATGGAGAGAGAGAGAGAGAGAAGGAGGGGGCAATGAAGGGAAATACGTTGACAGAGCTTTTTAATAAATTGATTCTAGAAATCTTGTCTTTGCATAAAAGTCATCACTGTCAACATCAAATACTATGGTTTAAAGCATTTTATTTGCATAACATTGCCCTGGGCGTTATGCAGAATAAGTACAAGATTCTATCTTCATCCATCTGGTGTGTCAACATGTACTGCAAATGAATATATGTTTGACAGTGTTGAGTTTATTATATATGGAGAGAGAGACAGAATACATTTTTTTTTTGAACAGTTTTATTTCTAAGTTTTAAAGTATTATTCCACCAAACACATTGCTTTTACTAGACCACTTTTTCTAAGGAAGCTTTTGGGGGGTACAACTTTTTTCCCCCCTTCCTATTGTATTGAGCTGTAACTCACCCACAGCACTATATAAGTTTAAAGTGTACGGCATAATGATTTGATTCAGGTACATCGTGAAATGATCATCACAGGAGGTTCAGTGAACATTCGTCATCTCATACAGATACAACATTAAAGAAACAGGAAAAAAAGATTTTTTTTTCCTTGCGATGAGACTTTTAGAATTTACTCTCCTAACAAGTTTCATTGATAACATACAGCAGTGTTAATTACATTTAATCCTGTTGTACATTATATCCTTATTTACTTAGAACTGGAAATCAGTGCATTTTGACTCCTTCATCCAGTTCCTCCCCTGCCTCTGGGGAGGGGAGATCTGTTCTTTTCCTGTGAGTTTGTTTTCCTGTTTTTGCTTTTGAGGCAAAATTGGCCTACAATGCTCTGTGGGTTCCCGGTGCACAACATAGTGATTCGATATTTCTACACATTTGCAAAATGACCACCGTGATAAGCCCTGTTACCATCTGTCATCATACAAAGAGTATACATTATTATTATGCTATTCCCCTGTACAGCTGTATACTATATATTTTCATACCTCTGAATCATATTTTGTAACTGGAAGTCTGTGCCTCTTAATCCGCCTCACCTATTTCTCTCACCTTTTCTAAAGATGCATTCTGACTCAAAAATTTCTCTCTAAGTCTAATGTCAACAATTGTGTATTTGCTTTATTTAGTACATCTTAATCCTCCCTGGAAATGAAATCTTAAAACTTGCTGTTTGTATTTGGTTGTTGAATGGTTTGAACAGAATTGTTGTCTTAGAAAGCATTAAAAAAGCAAACTGATTTATGGATAATTGAGAGAAAATAGAGTAGGTTAGCTAGTACCCAGGGAAGATAGCTGGGAGATAAGCTAAAGATAAAAGTTCACTTAAAAATAAAAGTTCATTATCAGGGATAGCTTAATATAGACTGAGAAACAAAGGATAAGCTTTATCATCATATCAGGTTTTTTTTTTTTGTCTTTGCATTTAGTAAAACTGAAATTTCCAAACATGATATATATGAAACTCTTTTTGTTCAGCCTCTAAGTCGTGTCCGACCCTTTGAGACCCCATAAACTGTAGCCTGCCAGGATCCTCTGTCCATGGGATTTCCCGGGCACCAGGCAAGAACACTGGAGTGGGTTTCCATTTCCTTCTCTGAAACTATACTGAGATATAATCTCCTCCTCACCCAGACGACCCACATGTACTCAGAATGTTTTCTCTTTTGCTTTGTGAGCCAAACAAACTTTGACCATCAATCCTGTTGGTATAATGAGGGGCTAGATGCTCCCTGTTAAGATAGGTGCATACTACATGAACACTAACTAGAAAGTTAAGGTGATTTTTAAGTTTTATTTTAGAGGAGCTAGAGATGAGAAGGTGATGGCACCCCACTCCAGTACTCTTGCCTGGAAAATCCCATGGACAGAGGAGCCTGGTGGGCTACAGTCCATGGGGTCTTGAAGAGTTGGACACGACTGAGTGACTTCACTTTCACTTTTCACTTTCATGCATTGGAGAAGGAAATGGCAGCCCACTCCAGTGTTCTTGCCTGGAGAATCCCAGGAATGGGGGAGCCTGGTGGGCTGCCGTCTGTGGGGTTGCACAGAGTCGGACACGACTGAAGCGACTTAGCAGTAGCAGAGATGAGAAAATAACATCTCGATGATTTATCGTTTATGCGTAATACTAATGACACAGAACTTGTTTCAGTGGCCTTACATTAAAGAGCTGTAATGCTTGCATGAACTCTACCTGTTCTTGTTCTCAAAAGGCCATTAACCAGTTTGGCATACTGCTGTCTTCAGAGGGGAAGGACGTAAACACTGTCGGGTGGTAGGTAGGACGCCTCCCAGAGCTACATCCATTTGAAAAGGCCACTCTTGATGTTTATTCCTCAGGGTATCCTGAGCACATCATCTGGTTTTACTAAATGAGATAGTTGGACATTTATGGAGGAAGGACTATTTGGGGAAGGCGAGTGGTTGTTGCTCCCATCAGCACATGCTGTTGAAATCACAAATCCTAAAGCTTTTGGAGGGGAAGGGGACAATAGATGATGAGGTGGTTGGATGGCATCACCGACTCGATGAACATGAGTTTGGGTAAACTCCGGGAGTTGGTGATGGACAGGGAGGCCTGGCGTGGTGTGGTCCATGGGGTTGCAAAGAGTCGGACAAGACTAAGCAACTGAACTGAACTGAACTGAAAGCTTTTGTACACCATACTGATTGACTTCTAACAACCCCATGAATATTTCCCTTTGAATGAATACCACCACTTTCATCTGTTCCCTTTTCTCCAAAGGTGACCCAATGCCTCTTTACCTGGGACAGTTCAGGTTTATGCCTGTTGCCTTGGCACATTTGTTTACGGTGTCCCTTTCCCTCTCAAAAGCATCTCTTGGCAGTAAATTATATAGTCCCTCTAGACTCTTACCTTAAGTTCTCTGTTTTTAGAATCATGACAATTACAGCCCGGTTTTTCACATGTATTTTTGAAATACCCAGTCTGTATAAACAATTTCTTTAACTTGACCACCATCCTTCTGTATTATATTTCTTAACTTGGGGCAGCAGATCCTCAGGAACTGGGAATTCAGTTTAAAGAATGACATCTTCTTTACAAAACATCCTAGACTGAAGATGGCTGTGGATTGCTGGACACGACTCCTAGAAAGAGGTGGGATCTATCTCCCCTCCCCTTGACTCTCGACTGGCCTGTAACTACTTTGACCAAGAAAGATGGTGGAAGTGATGCTAAGCAAGTTTGAGGCCTAGTCTCTACAAGGACTGTGCACCTTCCACCGTGGTCTTTTGGAGCCCTGAGCTGCCATGTGAGAAGTCCAGCTGCCCTGAAAAGGCCCTGAGACTGTGTGGAGAGAGAAAGGGAGCTGCCCATCCAACTGTGCCCACCGACTGGCCAGGCCTAGGGTGCAGCCAGTGTTGACTGTCTGCCCAGCACAGCCCTAGCTGAGCACCACTGAATGAGCCCAGTCAGTACCACATGGAGCAGAAGAATCACCCAACTGAATGCTCCCCAAATTCCTGACTCACACCACCACGAAATACAGTAAAATGGTTACGTTAATGCATTAGTTTTGGGGTGGTTTTTTATACAGCAATAGTTATCTGAAACAGTAAAACATTAGATGAACATGTTGATATTTTATAAATTATTTTGATAAAAGAGTATCATTGATCCTTTGGATTTCTCTCTGTGAAGATCTTTAAAGAATATTGAGGATGAGTGGTAAGTGAATGGATGAATGTATTTTAGCTATTAAAAGGTGGCAAACTGATGCAGGCGCTCACCATTTGCCTTCACATTTTATATGCCCTGTGTCATTTTACTGTTCTTAACCACACATGACTAACCACACTTACAAGCTGGAATCAAGATTGCCGGAAGAGATAGCAATCACCTCAGATATGCAGATGACACCACCCTTTTGGCAGAAAGTGAAGAACAACTAAAGAGCCTCTTGATGAAAGTGAAAGAGGAGAGTGAAAAAGCTGGCTTAAAGCTCAACATTCAGAAAACTAAGATCATGGCATCCGGTCCCATCACTTCATGGCAGATAGATGGGGAAACAGTGGAAACAGTGGCTGACTTTATTTTTCTGGGCTCCAAAATCACTGCAGATGGTGATTGCAGCAATGAAATTAAAAGACGCTTACTCCTTGGAAGGAAAGTTATGACCAACCTAGACAGCATATTAAAAAGCAGAGACATTACTATGCCAACAAAGGTCTGTCTAGTCAAGGCTATGGTTTTTCCCGTGGTCATGTATGGAGGTGAGAGTTGGACTACAAAGAAGGCTGAGCGCCGAACAATTGATACTTTTGAACTGTGGTGTTGGAGAAGACTCTTGGGAGTCCCTTGGACTGCAAGGAGATCCAACCAGTCCATCCTAAAGGAGATCAGTCCTGGGTGTTCATTGGAAGAACTGATGTTGAAGCTGAAACTCCAATACTTTGGCCACCTGATGTGAAGAGCTGACTCATTGGAAAAGACCCTGATGCTGGGAAAGATTGAGGGCAGGAGGAGAAGGCGACGACAGAGGATGAGATGGTTGGATGGCATCACCGACTCAATGGACATGGGTTTGGGTGGACTCCAGGAGTTGGTGATGGACAGGGAGGCCTGGCATGCTGCAGCTCATGGGGTCGCAAAGAGTCGGACATGACTGAGCAACTGCCTGAACTGAAGATCATATTTAATTTTATTAGATTATAACATATTAAAGTTTAGTTTCAGCAGAAAAATCTAAGTCTACGTGTATATGTTTTGCAACTGCTTGTAATAATAATCATCTTACTGGACTCTCCCTCTGTACTCTGCCCACAGTGTATATTGTTTATAAAAGTAGTTGACAAACACCATCTAATCTGTCTTAAGAATAAAAGCTTCTTCCATGTATTGATTTGGTGGTAGTCTGCTTCAATTTTGATATCTAGCACTTGGTACAAAGAAAGTATTTGTTGAATTATAAATAAATGTTCCTTTAGTTCATTGCATTATGGATTTTGACCATTTTTCTTCCAAATATCTGGAGAGCCTTTATGCTGCAAATCAGTTTTAAGCATTTTGGCATCTAATGGAAAGCATGATAAAGGATAAAGAAAAATAAAGCTTTCTAGATAAAGTACATCGAAAATGCTTTCTCAGCTTGGGGACCATGGATATGGCTTTCCTGGTGGCTCAATGGTGAAGAATCTCCCTGCCAGTGCATGAGACGCAGGTTCAATCCCTGGTCAGGAAGATCCCCTGGAGAAGGAAATGGCAACCCACTCCAGTACTCTGGCCTGGAGAAGTCCATGGACAGAGGAGCCTGGTGGGCAACAGTCCATGGGGTCGCAAAGAGTCAAACACGACTGAGCGACTGAAACAGCAGCAGCAGCCATGGATATGTTTGCATTTTCACTAGGGGCTCCATGCGAAGGCTGTCATATTTGCAGATCATCACTTCATTAAGTCATTCTGTTTTGTAGGACTGTAAGTGTCAAGAATTTATTCCAGTACTAGAGAAATAGCTACATAAAAACATCCCTGGCCTTTGCTTTCCTGAGGTCCCAGATCTAACTTCAAAGATGGCACAGCTGGTTTAAGGCAGAAACGAGACCTCGGTTCTCCTCATTCTCTTCAGTTCTGTTCCATTTTCTTTTTTATTACACCATATTGTTCTGTAAGGCTTCAGAGTCATGGTTCAGCCTACGGCCATACCACCCTGAACACGCCCGATCTCGTCAGAGACATGGTTCATATCTAGTGACTTGACTCAGCAGTGTTTGAAGCAAGATGAAATAGAGTAAGGAAAGATACTTCTGTTTGGAGAAGATGGTAAACTGTCAGCTTTTGATATTAGAGGCAATTTGATTGTAGTAGCAGACTAATTTGATATTAATATCTATCCTGTCGTTCTCATGTTGTGCCAATAAAAGTAATGGCCTTTATTGTAGAAGATCATCCTGCTGGGGAATGGAAGCTGGAGATAAGAAATAAGATACTATGTAACAATTTTTGTACTTTTTTGCAGCTATATCACCACAATTAAAATTCTAAAACTGACTTACTAACAGATGGTTTGAGAGAACTTAGAAAAGAATAATTAGCATTTTGTAGTATTTTACAGTATCCATAATACTTACATGGATAATTCATGTAAACTGCTTAGCACAGTGTCTGGCACCTACTAAGCCCTCTATGGGTGCTAAGCTATTATTTAGTAAAGTCATCACCATCTTCTTCCATACTATAATATCTAAGGATCAGTAATGTTTGTTTCACAAGCGAGGAACAGGAGGGGAACTTGCCTGGCAGTCTAGTGGTTGGACTCCGAGCTTCCAGTGAGGAGGGCGTGGGTTCAGTCCCTGGCCAGGGAACTAAGATCCCACATGCTGCATGGCACAGCCAAATTTAAAGGAGAGAAAAGGAGGTGGGGAGGACCTGAAGCTGAGAGGTCACGTGACATGTCTTAGGGAGCACAGCTGGGACTTTTTCTAAGTACCCTAAATATACATCCAGTTCTCTTCCCCTTGTGGACTCCATCATGATTTTAGCCAATGACCAAGCTGTGGTTGACCTTAAGTGTTAGCCTTTATCTAGTGGTTGTAATTGTTGTTCTTTAGTTGCTAAGTCATATCCAACTCTTTGCGACCCCATGGACCGTAGCCCGCGAGGCTCCTCTGTCCATGGGATTTCCCCAGCAAGCATACTCGAGTGGGGTGCCATTACCTTCTACAAGGGACCTTCCTGATGCAGGGATTGAACCCACATCCGGCATTGGCAGGCGGGTTCTTCACCACTGAGCCACCGGGGAGGCCCCAGTGGTTGTAGAGCCACCATTTATGTTTCTAAGGTTGTGATTTGTGGGGATGGGGAGAGGACCATGTGCAGGGTTTTAGGATAACTGTTGTGGACATGACATAGAGGATAGAATAGCGGGGCAAAAAATTGGAGGTAGGACCAGTTAGGAGACTTGCATAGCTCAGGCGTGAGTTGTTTTGGAAATTAAAGGAGTTTTGTGGCAGGAATGAAAATGAAGGGACCAGTTTTCTCGCATCCAATAATTCCCACCCTGCCTGTCCCCTGTAATCAGTACTGTTCCAGACCTGTTGTTACAGCCTCTCGTCTCAAACTTGATTACTTTAGAGACTCTTGACGACTTTTGCTGACCATCCTTTCTCCCTCGCTCCCACAGTGACCTCTTACAACCATTGCTAACTTCTTTTACTTTGCTGTTGGGTTGAATCCTGCCAACATACCCGTAGCTCATCATTCTCCTTTGGCTGCTCTTGGGCACCATAATCTCTGCCAATAATGAGGGTTTCCAGCTCCTTTCTTCACTGTGCATTTGTTTTGTTTTGCCTCTGCCATCTGTCACCTGTTAACTTCTCCCAGTTCAAATGAAAAATCCTTTTTAATAGACATCACCAGTCAAACTTACGCCCAGTTGAACCAACCAGTTACAACCTGCCGTGCATAATTGATGGCACTCATTGCCTGAGCTGTTTATTGCTGAGAGAAGAAAAGCTCATTCTGCTGGTCTGATAACGTGAACTTTCTGGAGATGCAGCCTGTTTCTGTTTTTTAGTTTTATTTGGTGCTGTTTGTATTTAGTGATTTGGAAATAAATATTTTAAGATCTCAAAGTTTCTTAGAAAATCTTAGCTCTACCTAGCTTTGATGCATCTTTAAATGTTCTTCAGTCAGAGGTAACTTTTTAAAAAATACTTGTAACTGAACTTTAACTGTGTACCAAAAACATATGAATTTCCATTCATCAACGTTTTTGCCAAGAATGCTGAAATGAGGGGATGCTGAAAAGAAATATCCTATAATTTGATGTAAACATAGATAACAGTTCAAATAACTTGTGTATTTCTGAGTAATTGACTCAATTTAGTCTTTTCAAGTACAATAGATGGAGCTGTTTTTTAGTGCAGAGGTTTTAGATTTCAGCCATCTCTAAAGATAAAATGCAAGTTTTATGTTTGAAGACCTTTGTTTCTTAGATAGATGAGAGTTCTGTGTTCTTCAAATATGTGTCCACGCTTGAATTGTCCCTGCTGTTTAAATTATGTAAAAAGATGCTTACTTTGTTGACAGATTAATTGATGACTGAATATACATTAAAATGCAGGTTGAAATTTAGTTACACATTAAAGTACATAAAGTGAACCAGTAGCTGCTTTCCTCTGCCTTATTTTGGATATCTTGGATATTGTGCTTTAAAAAAAATAATAATGGTTTATTCAGATATTTGCACGTGTAGTTTCCAAATAACAAGGTTTAAGGCTTCCAGTTGCAAACACTTGCCCACATAAGACACATCTAGGGGGAAGTATTTTCATATCTAATAGATAAAAAGCCAGGTTGAATGTAGTCATAGTTCTATTCTGTTTCTAACATGGATATTTGGAGTTCTCTGGCTTACTGTGACATCTTGCTATGCCTGAGAAGAATTGTAGTCAGATGGATGCAATTTATAGATCCAATAGTGAAGAAAATGTTCAGAGTTTTCATCATTTTTATTTCTGAAAGCATTTACTTTAGTATTCCTTATGCTTTCAGTCTTCAGCCAGCTTTGAATATAAAATAAATAGCATAGGACGTGGACAGAATTTTAGAATACATTAGCAGTATTTAGCTGAGCAGTAAACCAACTGATCAACTTAATCATGTACTTTGTGCAGCTTACACCCATTACCGACATGCATGCTCACTCAGTTGGTCTTGAAGGTTATTTTACTATTCCTATTTCAGTGAGGAAATCATTTAGATAATTATCTAATTTGTTGATTTTTTTTGTTTCAGTTTCTTTCTTTAATTGAGGTATAACTTTTATGTGGTAAAACACACAAATAAGATCAGACAGCTAAATGTATACTCCAGGTAGCCAAATCCTGCATAAAGATGTAGGACAGACCTTTCAAACAACACAGCAGTTTCCCTCTTGTTTCATGCCTGTCACTTCCATGCTCGAAGACCAACACAGACTAGTTTTGTTTATTTTTAGGCTTCTGAAAGTGAAAGTGTTGGTTGCTCAGTTGTGTCTGATTCATTGCGACCACATGGACTGTAGCCCGCCAGGCTCCTCTGTCTATGGGATCCTCAAGGCAAGAATACTGGAGTGGATTGCCATTTCCTTCTCCAGGGGATCTTCCTGACCCAGGGATCAAACCGGGGTCTCATCATTCAGCATCCTCGTTATGAGAGTCATTCATGTCGCTTGTAGCAGCAGCAAACACTTCATTGAGGTACAGTAGTCCCTTGTGTGGCTATCCCATGATTTCATTGTTTATTCTGTTGATGGGCATTTGGGCAGTTTTGAGATCAGGGCTATCATGAGTAACACTTCTGTGAACGTTCTAGTACCAATCTTTTGGCGCATATGTGTACACTGTCCCTTGGTGAATACCTCGGAGCAGAATCATTGGGTCATGAATGCACAGTAGATACAGCTGACCCTTGGACAGCATGGGGCAAACTGTGCAGGTCCACTCACATGCAGACATCTTCCAGTAGTAACTCCTGCAGTGCCGCGTAGCCCATGGTGTGTTGAAGCCCTAGTTGTGACCATGCCTACAGAGGGCCAGCTGTAAGCTATGAGCAGATTATCCCCAAGTTGTTGAAGGGTCAACTGTAGTGACAAATGATTCTCCAAAACCGTCGTGCCAACTTACTCTTCTCCCAATGAGTTGTTCCACTTGCTAACCGACATTTGATATTATCAGCCTTTTAAAATTTTAGCTTATCTGGTAAGAGTTGAGTGGCACCTCATTTTGATGTTAGTTTTTATTTCTCTGGCATGTAATGATAAACACTTTTCTATCTGCTTAATGACTGTTGGCATATCCTCTTTTTAAAACAACTTACTCACATGTTTGGTCCACTTAAAGATTGTTTTGTCTTTTTCTTAAATTTTGTAGACATTCTTTATACGTTTTGGAGATACATGTATTGCAGGTACCTTTTTCCCCTTTTGCCTTCCCTTTTCACTTGCTTAGTAGCTTCTTTTCAAGAACATAAATTCTTAATCTTTTATTTTTATGTTTAGTTCTTTTCTGTTTCCTAGTTAATACATCTTTCTTCACTCCAAGGTTATGAAGATTCATCTTCCATATTTAATTCCAGAAGGTGTATTGACTTTTATTCTGGGATTTATCTCTTAATTTGTACGAAAGGTGTGAGACACAGAGAGTCAAGATTTTTCTTTTTGTCCCCCCATGTATGGCTATCCAGTTGACCCAGTGCTATTTATTTAAAAGACCATTTCCCCAAAGAACTGTAGATGGACCTTGGCCATAAATCATGAGATAAAGCTATACTTGTAAAAGCAGTAGTTTACCTACGAATCGTTTACTGATTTCTCTGTCGTCCAACCATTACCTGCTGTCTTCTTCAGCCAGTCCATTTTTGTTGATGCTGCCTCCAAAATGTATTTTAACTGTTCTTTCTTCCCACTGGCATTGCCGTCATTCCAATTCAAGCCATCAATTAATGCCTTGAAGACAGCAGTCATCTCCTGTCTGCCTGCTACTTCTGTGCCCCTGAAGAACATTTTCTGTGTATTAGCCACACTGCTCTCTTGACACAGAAGCCTCCTCACTTCCCTGCTAACAGACCTTCAGTCACTTCCTCCTCTTCTTAGCAGAGCGGTCATAGGTGCTTCTTCAGTCGTCCCGCATGCTTTTCTTGCCCTTGCTCTTTGTGCTGTAACTAAGCCAGTCTCCATTTTGTTCCCTGAATAAAGCTGGCAGCTTTCTATTGCCTTTCCTTTATATTTTCTCCTGGTTAAAATGTTTGATTCCTGGTTTTTTTTTTCCTGTGGCTGACTCAACTCTCAATTTTTAGGTTTCGGCTTAGAATTCATCACCCTAGAAATGCCGCCTTTGATGCCCTCATGTAATGTTGGCCCACTCAAGTTACTGTATATTAATCAATATTGATTTTCTTTGAAACAGGTATCACAGTCTTTAGTGATATTGGTTATTTGTTTATAGTGTTTCCTTGAACTTGAGCACAAACTCTTAAGGATTTCATATGTCTTTTATCCACAGTCCCTCACACAATGCCTAGTAGATACTCAAAGAAATAAATTAATGAAAACCTATGAAGCCCAAATTCTTAATGACATAAAATGTAAATATAAGAGTTCAGCTATTTATAAAAGTAAGGGAGGATTTTGAAAGATGAAATCTGACCTAAGCTTTGAATGGGTCTTAGAATTTGATTGGTAGGGACCATTCTCATTAGAGAACTATTATGAACAGGCAGACAGAATTCAGAATGGAAGATTCTCTTTATCAAGCTGTAGGAGAGAAAGTTGAATTAGATAATGAAGAACTAGAGTTTAGATACCTGAAGAAGTGAAATGGAGAGGTTTACAGATTATATCAGCAGTGCTGTCATCCTCTGAAAAGAGGGGCAGAAGTGACATCACATATGTTCCAGGGTATTGGTGCATTTCATCCTAGTTTCTCTTTCAGGAGCATATTCTTTTCCATGTCAGTAGTGTGTGTAGTAAGTTTCCTCTTTCTGGTATTGTTAATTTGTGTCATCTTTTTTTTCTTGATCAGTCTGGATAAAAGTTTACCAATTTTATTGCTCTTTTTCAGAGAACTACATTTTTAGTGTTACTGATTTTTTTCTATACTGTTTTTCTGTTTTCTAGTTCTTTTATTTTCGTTGTTGTTGTCCAGTCACTTAAGTTGTGTCAAGCTCTTTGCAACCTCATGGACTGCAGCACGCCCGGCGTCCCTTTTACGATCTCCCAGAGTTTGCTCAAATTCATGTCCATTCAGTTGGTGATGCCATCCAAACATCTCGTCCTCTGTTGCCTGCTTCTCCTCCCGCCCTCAATCTTTCCCAGCATCAGGGTCTTTTCCGACGAGTTGGCTCTTCACATTAGGTGGCCAAAGTACTGGGACTTCCGCTT
Organism: Budorcas taxicolor; assembly: GCF_023091745.1. Lineage (NCBI taxonomy): Eukaryota > Metazoa > Chordata > Mammalia > Artiodactyla > Bovidae > Budorcas > Budorcas taxicolor. Next base: position 74,855,930 of record NC_068921.1, read on the forward strand.
CAGCATCAGCCCTTCCAATGAATATTCAGAACTAATTTCCTTTAGGATTGACTGGTTTGATCTCCTTGCTGTCCAAGGGACTCTCAAGAATCTTCTCCAGCACCACAATTAAAGAGCGTGAGTTCTTCAGCACTCAGCCTTCTTTATGGCCCAACTGTCACATCTTTTATTTTTGTCCTTTAGCATTTCTTCCTTCTGCTTAATTTGGACTTATTTTTTGCCTTTTCTCTTAGTTTCTTAAAGTGCTAGCATATCCCACTGATGTGAGGCATATAAACATGTAGCGCTGTAATTTCCCTCTCTGCAGTGCTTTAACTGCATCCCACAGATTTTGTTATGTTTAATTTTCATTCACTTAAATGTTTCTAATGTTTTAACGATGTCTTCTTTGGCCCATGGATTATTTAGAAATATATGGTTCAGTTTCTCAGTATCTGGAGATTTTTCTGAGTATCTTTCATTACTGATTTCTAGTTTAATTCCATTATGGTCTGAGAACATATTTTGTATCATTTCAGCTCTTTTACATTTGTTACAGTTTTTATAGCCAAAAATATGGTCTTAAGTGACTATTCCAGGTGCACTTGACAAGAATATGTATTCTACTTTTATGAAGTAGAGTACCCTATAAATACTAATTAGGTAAAGTTGGTTGGTATCCTTCTGTACTGCTGTACTACAACCACTAGCTCTCCCGGTTTGGGTCATCTTCCTAGCAAAGTGGGCAGAGAAGAGAGGAGGGGAAAAACTAGACCTTTCTCTCATCCTCTTTGGACCTTTAGAAGCCCTGTTTTCAATTCCTCTAACCAGAAATTTCTAATGAAGTCTTAGCTGTTGGCATTGCCCACCACCCCAGCTCTGCTAGGGGACCTGTTGTAGGTGAGCTGTGAAAGGACAAGCGAAGAAGAAAGGGCAGCTTTCCCACCCACACACACCTTCCAGCTCACAGGCATCCCTTCACTTGACCTTCTGGGTAGAATGAATTTCTCCCAGAGTTCTGGCTGTGTGCATACCACTGACTGCCCACTCTCGGAGCAAAGAGAAAAAACCAGGAAACTCAGCCTCATGGGTCTTCTCTCCAGGAATTGGCCCCCTGCCCCAATCTGCCTGTTTTTCTCTTTACATCTCAGAGTTGTTTGGTAGTTACTTTTTGTATTCTCTCATGAGTTTTCACTTGTGATCAGTGGGATATAAAGACTTTAGTGAACTTAAGCCCCCTTGGCTACCCTAGTCCTCCAGTAGCTTTCTTTTTTAAAGACTCTTTCTTTAGAGTAGTTTAAGGTTCACAGCACCATTGAGATGATGCAGAGATTTATTGTATAGCTCTTGACCCCACACATGTATAGCCTCTCCCATTAACACCATCCCCCAACGGACTGGGGCAAGGGAAGGGAAGGTGAAAGGTGCTCAGTGGTGTCCAACTCTTTGCGACCCCTATGCACTATCAGTCCATGGAATTCTCCAGGCCAGAATACTGGAGTGGGTAGCCTTTCCCTTCTCCAGGGGATCTTCCCAACCCAGGGATCAAACCCAGGTCTCCCACATTGCAGGCAGATTCTTTACCAGCAGAGCCACAAGGAAAGCCCAAGAATATGGAGTGGGAGGCCTGTCCCTTCTCCAGCACGTCTTCCCAACCCAGGAATTGAACTGGGGTCTCCTGCATGCAGGCAGATTCTTTACTAGCTGAGCTATGACCTTGGTTAAATTGATGAATCGACACTGACTGGCCGTAATCACCCAGTGGTTTACGTTAGTACACCCCTGGTGTTGTATGTTGTGTGCGTGCGTGTGTCAGTTGCTCAGTCGTGTCCAACCCTTTGCAACTTGATGGACTGTAGCCCGCCAGGCTCCTCTGTCCATGGGGTTCTCTAGGCAAGAATACTAGAGTGGGTCACCATTTTCGTCCTTCCAGAGGATCTTCCTGATCCGGGGATTGAACCTGCATCTCCCGTGTCTCCTGCATTGCAGGCGGATTCGTTACCTGCTGAGCCATCAGAGAAGCCCTGTACATTGTGTGAATTTGGGTAAATGTTTAATAGCATGTATCCATCATGATGGTATCATGAAGAGTATTTTCACTCTAAAAAATCCTCTGTATTCCATCCATTCCGCCCTTCCTCCCCACCCCATCAACTGGCAACCATGGATCTTTTAACTAACTTGTCTCCAGAATTCTGCATTTTTCAAAATGTCATGCAGTTGAAACCACGCAGTATGTCGCCATTGCAGATTGGTTTCTTTCACTTAACAATGTGCATTTAAGTTTCCTATTTTTTTCATGACTCATTAGGTTATTTCTTATTAACACTAATGATACTTCATTGTCTGGATATACCACAGTTTATTTATCCATTCACCTGCTGAAGGATATGTTGGTTGCTTCCAAGTTGGGGCAGTTATGAATAAAGCTGCTATATACATCTATGTGCAGGTTTTGTCTATTTGTAAATTTTGGGTTTGGGGAGCTAAATACCAGGGATTGCTGGTTTGTATGGTAAGGGTATATGCTGTTTTCTAAAAAATCACTGAACTGTGTTCCAGGTGGCTGTACCGTTTTGCATTCCCACCAGGAATGAATGAAAGTTCCTGGTGCTCCACATCCTCTCTAGCATTTGGTGTTGTCAGTGTTTTAGTTGGTGGCCATTCCAGTAGCTGTGTCGTCGTGTCTCTATTTTAATTTCTCTGACAAAATATGATGTGCAGCATCTCTTTACATGCTTATTTGCCCATCTGTATACCTTCCTTGTTGAGGTGTATCTTAAAGGTCCTTGGCCCATTTTTCAATCAGGTTGTTTGTTGCTTGTTGAGTTTTAAGACTGCCTTGTATATGCTGGATAACAGCCCTTTACCAGATGCCTTTTGCCAAGTATTTTCTCCCCCAAATGGCTTTTCAACACAACATTCAAAGTGCCTGAGTTACATTGTCATGACCAATTGGTCCCTCACCATCACGCTGTTCTTCAGATACAGTGTCAGCTCTTAATTTCTGGAAAAACAGGTTATTTTCATTTGTATCATCATGGAGTAGCCCTGAGTGCCTTGCATATCTTTCCGGTGTCATTACAGCCCTTACTTAATTTTTAGATTGCATTTACAAATTTCTCTCTGTTCTTCTTCAGTATGCACGCAGGCTGAAACCAAGAGACCGTCACCGCAAGGAGTTTTGGTTTCCTTTTATTCTTCAAGCTAAATTACCAGAAATTCGCTTTTAAGATGAAATATTTAGTCGACTCAAAACAAGTCAGTTTAGAGGAAGAAGGAAGCCTTACTTAGCTTACGTTTTCCACCTTTATAAGAAGTATTGATGTTTTTATGCTAGCAGGCTGTGGTTGGGGCCTTCAACTCCCAGCCATAAAACCATTTTCTTTGTCCAGAACTGCCATAATACTTCCCTGAAAGATTAAAAATACCCACCCCAAGGGTGGAGAAACAGGCACCCTTGACCTCAGCTCTACTGGCTGTAATATAAATTCCTGGATGTCAGTCAAGATTGCATGTGTGTGAGCACAGTAGTCCGAACTAATCTAGAAATGTGGTGTTTTTTATTTTCCTGGTTCAAAGGGTATGCCATACATACATGCGTACAACACACACTCTGCAGACTTTTCAGAAAGAAGCTCCACGTGTAGGTGTGGTTCCTCAGTTTGCTGTTGGTTAATGAGAACAGGAGTGAGGGGAACGCTTCATGCACAAATGGGGAAGGGGAATTAAGTTATGGTATGTTTATTATCACATAGACTATAAAATGGAGTACTCCTTAACCGTTAATGTGATGCATACCACTTATCGGTATACAAAGTCCAAGATAATAAGTGAAAATAGAGCGACTAAATATAACCGGGTATGATCGCCTTTCCGAAAAATCTCCGTTTATATAGGTATATATAAGAAGATAGCGTGAAACGATACACACCAAAATAGTTACAGCAGTCATTCTCATGGAGGTGAGATGAAGAATGCTTTTTCATTTTCGTCTTTACCTATTTAAATATTGTCATGGACTTTAAAAAGTCATCTTGTGTTACTTAATTTGAGCAGGGAGATGGGGAAGAAAAGCTGTGAGAAAAGATTTCTGTGTTCTCAACGGTCACAGGAAGGACAAGGTGTTATAGGTCACAGCTCATTAGATAGGGATAAACTTTTTAGCACCAACTTTTTAACACTCACATTTAACAGAGCTGACAGGACAAAATGGGTTGCCTGAGATGTGAGTTCCGCATCACTAAAGATGTTCAGATATAACCCATTGGTGAAGTTGTCATGGAAATGATTAAAGCATCAGGTGTTCTGACATTTTACCTTGAGACTCTCTTGGAAGGTGAGATTTTTAACAATGGGTAGAAGGTTGAACAAGGGAAAGTAAAACTCCAATTCTCATTTCTGAGTTCAAAGAGAATTGTATTTCAGCCTGCTTACGGAAAAGTGAGTAAGGAAATAGCAGGGTGTTGAAATTTGTGTGAGGGCCTAGCCTCTTTTAACATGCTACAATAGAGCGCCCTCAAAAGGAAGTCAAAGGAACTGAGTGTGGTGGCATCTGTCCCCAGGTTATCATTGGTGAATCAACAAAGGGAAAAGGAACTGATCCTGGGCTTGCCGCAGTATAAAACCATGAACTACACACATCCAGTGCTATTTGGGGTCACAAAGTAACAGAACAGGTCAGTGATTCCTAAACCTTGCCGAACCTCACAGTCATTCTTCAGAACTTAGACGTAGTTTTAAATAGGCACTTAGGCCCAATCCCAGAAATCCAGTAACCCTGGATTTGGGCCTGGGAATCTTGGTGATTAGCCGAGTTTAGACACAACCAGAATGAAATACACACACACATATACCCCTATCAGGACAGTTACATAAAGACCATTGATAAACATCAGATGCGCTTGAACTAGTCAGGTTTACAAAGCCGCCTCGTGTGGAGAAGCCCACCAGAGCTCTACAGCTAAGTGATACTCAAGCCAGTGTTTCTGATGTTTCATTCAATGCATTCAGCAGAGCTGCTCAAAAGAACTAGCTCTATTTATTAATACATTATGTAACCGCGCTTATGAATACTGTAAACAACAGGGACATTCATGTTAATGAAACCAGTGTTAGTTCTCAGACCATAAACAAAAGTAAAGCGATTTGAGCTGCAGAAGCCACTGGTCGCGCTCTCAAAGGAAATACCAAGGAAGATACACTGAAGTTGGTGAGAAACCAGCTGATGCCTGAGATGTGGATACAGCGGTACCCTGCTCATGATCACATCAACAGTAACACATAAATTAAGTGTTTGGGGGATTTTGCATCTTCAATTTCATTCCCAAGTAATATGTTTATTAATAGAAAGTGGGGGGCAGAAATCAAGACAGCTCACCAAACTATGGTAAATAATGAGCATGAGATGAAAATACTAATGGTCACCTGCTAACCAAGCACCTAGTCTTCCTAAATAATCTAGTCGATCTCATCACAGAGGTCACATTTGTCTTCTGAGGGCACTTTTGCCACCCAAGTTCCAAAGTTCATGTGTTCCAAGTGAACACGTTTCCTATACTGCAGAATTTCTGGCTGCTGGAGTCAGGGAGGTGATACAGATGGACCCCACGGGCCCTTTGCTCTTCTTCCCACCAGTGTTCACACTGCCTGGTCTGTGTCCTGTCTGGAATGCTCTTCCCCAGACACCTGCTTGGCAAACTCCCTCCCTCCCTTCACATCTTGCTCACCTGCCACCATCCCAACAAGGCCTTCCCTGCTCATCTGGTTTAAAATTGCACCTGTGCTCCCAGCCCCATCCCTGTTCTGCAATTTTTTTTTTTCCCATCGCACTTAACACCATTTCAGTTCAGTTCAGTTCAGTTCAGTCGCTCAGTCGTGTCCGACTCAGCGACCCCATGAATCGCAGCACGCAAGGCCTCCCTGTCCATCACCAACTCCCGGAGTTCACTCAGACTCACATCCATCAAGTCAGTGATGCCATCCAGGCATCTCATCCTCTGCCGTCCCCTTTTCCTCCTGCCCCCAATCCCTCCCAGCATCAGAGTCTTTTCCAATGAGTCAACTCTTCACATGAGGTGGCCAAAGTACTGGAGTTTCAGCTTTAGCAGCAGTCCTTCCAAAGAACACCCAGGGCTGATCTCCTTTAGAATGGCCTGGTTGGATCTCCTTGCAGTCCAGAGGACTCTCAAGAGTCTTCTCCAACACCACAGTTCAAAAGCATCAATTCTTCAGCACTCAGCTTTTTTCACAGTCCAACTCTCACATCCATACATCACCACTGGAAAAACCATAGCCTTGACTAGACAGACCTTTGTTGGCAAAGTAATGCTCTGCTTTTGAATATGCTATCTAGGTTGGTCATAACTTTTCTTCCAAGGAGTAAGCATTTATTAATTTCATGGCTGCAGTCACCATCTGCAGTGATTTTGGAGCCCCCCAAAATGAAGTCTGACACTGTTTCCCCCTCTGTTTCCCAGGAAGTGATGGGACCAGATGCCATGATCTTCATTTTCTGAATCTTGAGCCTTAAGCCAACTTTTTCACTCTCCTCTTTCACTTTCATTAATAAACCAATAATTTAGTTATTTACTTGGGGTTATTATTGACCACTGTCTTCTCTGCTAGACTATATGGCAGAGCTGTTTGCTTTGTTCGCTGATGTATCTTAAGTGCCTCGAATAGCATCTAGCACAAAAATAGGCTTCTATCAAATAAATGCTTGTTAAATGGATGGATAAATATATGATACATTGACTGACAGTGAAAGTGTTAGTCGCTCAGTCGTGTTCAACTCTTTGCAACTCCATGGACTGTATGCCCCCAGGTTCCTCTGTCCATGGGATTCTCCAGGCAAGAATACGGAAGTGAATAGCCATTCCTTTCTCCAGGGGATCTTCCTGACACAGGGATCAAACCTGGCATCTCCTGCACTGCAGGCAGATACTTTACCAGCTGAGCCACAGGAGGAACACATAACTGTTGTATGTGAAGGTCCTAGAAGATGTGCAAAACTCTTGGGTCCTATATTCAGAGCTCTCAGTATGATCAGAGAGCATAATCACTGCTGATACACAGTAAATGCATGTAAAGTCCTTTGATAAAAATTAGAGTTGTCCAGATCCATTTCCTGCGGAATGATAGTATCCATATCTTAGATTTATCTTTGATAATGCTGTGCTGTCACAAAGTCAAGTCCGACTGTTTGTGCCCTCATGGACTGCAGCACGCCCGGCTTCCCTGTCCATCACCGTCTTCCAGAGTTTGTTCAAACTCATGTCCATCGAGTTGGTGATGCCATCCAACCATCTCATCCTCTGTCATCCCCTTCTCCTCCCACCCTCAATCTTTCCCAGCATCAGGGTTTTTTCCAATGAGTCAGTTCTTCTCATCAGGTGGCAAAAGTATTAGAGCTTCAGCTTCAGCTTCAGCATCAGTTCTTCCAATGAATATTCAGGGCTGATTTCCTTTAGGATAGACTGGTTTGATCTCCTTGCAGTTCAATGGACTCTCAAGACTCTTCTCCAGCATCACAGTTTGAAAGCATTAATTGTTCAGCGCTCAGTCTTCTTTATGGTCCAACTCTCACATCCATACATGACCACTGAAAAAACCGTAGCTTTGACTGTATGGACCTTTGTCAGCAAAGTGTTATCTGTGCTTTTTAATATGCTTTATAGGTTTGTCATAGCTTTTCTTCCAGGGAGTAAAGAGTCTTTTAATTTCATGGCTGCACTTATTTTGAAGTTGTGTGTTTCAGACTGCTAAGGAGCACACTGCCTAGAGCATGCTGTCTTGTTGAGACCGTTGTCAGTGTGATCCTGTGTCAAAGAGAGAAAACGAGACTCTGTTGGGAATACAGTTCGTTTTATAAATTAGAGTGAGCAGAGAGAACCATGTTGGCCGGAAGATGAAGCTGTGAAAGTATTGTTGCTAGCATTAACTGCCTGCCTGTCGCTCTTGTTTCCTGAATGATAAAAACGCTGCACAAACCCTGCCTTAGTAAATCCTGACTGTGTGTAGTTTTCTAACGGATTAGCTGTGTCCACTCACATTTGTTATCACTTGTGTGCAGTTTTGCAGTTTGCTTCCTTGATAAATTAAGAGATACATTCTGTGAGGAGAAAGTACAGACACACATATTGATTTATACTGAAATCACAAAAAGCCTTTAGAACGATGTATAAAGTAAAAATGTTTTAGCAACATTGCTTAGAACAAACATAAACACAAGTAGTAAATAAATTTGCACAGTAGCACTGTCTGTTTTTTACACCATGAATAACCATTGTAGAGAGAATCATCTTTCGGTACAAAATGATTTACGACCTCTTGTCTTTGTTCTTTTCATATTTCTGTTGTCTGAGCATTTTCCAAACATCTTGACTTAAAGACACCTTATCTTAGTCCATCTGGCTCCTGTAACAAGAATACCACGGACTGCATGGCTTAAACGACAGAAGTTTATTCCTCATATTTCTTGAGGCTGGGGAGTCCAAGGTCAAGGCTCTGGAAGATTCAGTGTCTGGTGAGGGCCCACTTCCCTAGGGTCATCTTTTCACTCTTGTCTGTACGTGGGTATAAGGACAGTGGTGATCTCTGGGGTCTCTTGTATAAGGACACAAATCCCATCCATGACCCAGTCCTTTCCCAAAGGCCCGACCTCCTAAATACCATCCCATGGGGGATTAGGTTTCAACATCCGAATTTCAGAGAACACACGTTTAGTCTATAGCACACTGATTCTAGTCAGGAAGGAAAAGAAGAGATAACATCAAACAGAGCTAATGATTGGAATGTTTAAGTCCTTGTCATGCTGAAAAGAATGGTAATTATCTTTCAACAGGCTAATCTATGACAGTTTGTATAAAGGGATAGAGCGTAGTTGTATTTGGTGGGTTCCATCCTAGTGAGTTCTGCTAGCTTTCTTCTTATTTACGAATGATTGAAACCTGATCAGTTTTGTATACTTTCATTGTCGTTTTAGTTGCTCAGTCATGTCTGGCTCTTTTGCGCTCCACGAACTGTAGCCCACCAGGCATTTTTCAGGCAAGAATACTCGAATGGGTTGTCATGTCCTTCTCCAGGGGTTCTTCCCGACCCAGGGATTGAACCCGTGTCTCCTGCATTGGCAGGCAGGTTCTTTACCACTGAGCCACATGGGAAGCCCTTGTATACTTTTAGAACACAGTAAAATTTATAAAATTACAAATTATATGTTTAGTCACTAGAGGTATTACCTTATCATCTGAAATTCTGCATAAGTATCCCTTAATAATGAACAAAGTTTACATTAATCCATCTAAGGGGATTATTCTGAGAATAATTTTCCAAGTATTTCTGGAAAGGTAAATTGACTTTTAAAGATATGTAATTGATTAAAACATTTTGAACAACCCATTTGTGATCTACTATGAGAGCTGCTTCTAAATGCCTTCTGGCCAATGTCAAATCAACTGGAGCAAATATTTTTCATGTAGCTAAGGAGAATATCTGTAGTATCAGTTCAGTTCAGTGGCTCAGTCATGTCCCACTCTTTGCTATCCCATGGACTACACCACGCCAGGCCTCCCTGTCCATCACCAACTCCCAGAGCTTGCTAAAATTCATGTCCATTGAGTCGGTGATGCCATCCAACCATCTCATCCTGTGTCATCCCCTTCTCCTCCTGCCTGCCTTCTTTACCAGCATCAGGGTCTTTTCCAATGAGTCAGTTCTTCACATCAGGTGGCGAAAGTATTGGAGCTTCAGCTTCAGCATCAGTCCTTCCAATGAGTATTCAGGACTGATTTCCTCTATGATGGACCAGTTGGATCTCCTTGCTGTCCAAGGGACTCTGTAGTATCATGTCATGAAAAAAGAGAAAGTCCACTTCGTCTGTCTAGCTCTGTGCTAACGTCTCCAACCCCTGTGTGCCCATGTCTGTTCTCTCCTAGGTATGAGAAAGTGCCGGTCATCCTGGTGGGGAACAAAGTAGACCTGGAAAGTGAGAGAGAGGTGTCCTCCAACGAGGGCCGGGCCCTCGCCGAGGAGTGGGGCTGCCCCTTCATGGAGACGTCAGCCAAAAGTAAGACCATGGTGGACGAACTCTTCGCCGAGATCGTGAGGCAGATGAACTATGCCGCACAGCCCGACAAGGACGACCCATGCTGCTCCGCCTGTAACATACAATAGCATTGACACGTGGCTGCCCGCCCCCCCACCATCGGAGGCGACACCGGCCTCTCCTGCCCGACCGTGGAGCCTGCAGGGTGTGCGGTGTGAACCTCCAGTGAAACAGCAGATTGTCCTTCAGAGCCAAGCGGCGACTGTCAGCTGATATCTCTGAGTCACCTTTGGGTCCAGTTACTCCAGTCTTCACCATTGTCCTCAGTCTCCTCCAGGCACCTGCAACTTCAGGCGTCGTGGCCCAGTTGATCCACAGGGCGACCTCCTTCGAAAGCTATGATGGCATTGTCGCTTGAGTTGACAGAAGCAGCTATGGTCAACATTAAAAGTAATCACGGGACAGAAACCGGAAGAATTCCTGTGACCACTTAACCATTAAAATATTTTGTCTTCTTTAAAAAAAAAAATTAGATGAGTCAAGGAGAAATATTTTCCTACCAGAGTACTGAATTTCAGGAACTGAGATAGTGCTTCTAACCCATGAATCACATCAAGGAAGATGACAGCAGCTGACCTGCCAACAGCATTCCAGGGAGAGAGTCTTTGCTCAGCTGACACACTTCTGCTTTTCAAAGTTGATGCTTAATTGTAGATGTTATCCTAATTTGTGACACAGAACTAACTCACGCACCAGTCTCTGACAGAGCCAGAGTCAGCCCAGGTTGGGTGAAAATACAGCCTGGTGTTAGAATGTCATCACCTGCTTTGCCCAGAAAGTGGAGACTCTCACAAGGGTTTGAGTCAAATTAAAACCCCAGACCCACCCCTCTGTTCACCAAGCAGGGATGGTCTTTGTTACTTTACTGAACAAGAAGGAAGCAACTGGGATGGAAAGAGATTGCCTAGCCTTACTAACGAGAAGCGTTGCAGTTAGGTGAACTAGTACCATCGTGTAAGGAAAATGAAGCCATGTTGCAGCCACATGTTCCCGTTTGCAGAAACCTCACAGGACAGTACAGATATCTTGCATTTTTATGTTCGTTAAAGCAGCAAATTCCTTCTTGCCTTTAAGGGCTATGGTTGTGGTGTGATTCTTGGCTAACCTGCTTTCGAAATCAAGTTTTCTATAGCAGAGCTTTATTGCAGGCATTTAAAAAAAAATTGAATAACCATGTGAAATAATTGGGGCTTAAAAGTAGAACAGAAATTATAGAGTGGAAGGTAAGAGACAAAAAAAAAAAAAAAACCCTTTAATTTTCCTGGAGAATTCTATAAAGATTTTCTTACAACAATTTTGCCCTGATTACTGAAGTGGCAAATAAAGCTAGAGTGAATATTTTGTCTTGAAAAGGTGCTCAAGTCCTGACATTTTTGGTTTTTATAGCCGCCAAGTATTTATCATTTGCATGACTAATGGCACAGGAAAAACGTATTCATAAGTTTTACAATCAAGCGCAGAAGGGTTTTCAACCACCTTCAGAGTTATAAAATGCTGAAGAGAGTATTTTGAGCTGATCCTCTGGAGATGAATTTGGCCTTCAGAACTGCAATATCACTGAGCCTGTGATCTGCATACCGCCCCATATTTCTTGTTGGTTTCACACTCTTGTGCAAGTAACCTCGGGTCTTAACGTGTGTTACTGAGTGAAGAATGTGTGTTTGCGTGTGCATGTGTGTTTAATGTTCTGAAGAATTTGGCACAAGTCAGAGATAATTGCCTATGCTGAGAATCTGTCCTGCAGAATACCATGGATCAAAACCTTTTTTTTTTCTTTTATACATTCTTGAAATCATTGCTAGCCCACCCCCCAAGTGTTTAGTAAACTGATGTTAATGCTGGAGAAGAGAAAAAAGGTGGATGGATAGTACTTTTCATAAATGAGAAAACAGATGTGTGGGTAAAACCAGGCATGGTTGTCAGAAGTCTTTGAATTGTGAATATTTGCATTCTTCAGTATAATTTTTTGAATAATTCCCAATTATGAAGCACCTTTTATAGGCCAGAAAGTTCTAACCAGTTTTACTGCATCAAATTTGGTCATGTAAAAGGTGATTTGACTCAATCATGTAGACAAGTCAATGATTCAAGAAGTATGATTTTTATCAACTGAAAAAGAAATATTTGTTAGTGCACTGTTTGAGTTTTGAAGCCTCTAACTTCTCAGAATGATTCTGGTTTTTAGAATTCCATATTTAGTAGAAATTTATGGCAAGTAAGATTACATATAAAAACATCTATAAAGATTTTACAGTTTTACAGTGTGGATTGCTATGCAGACAAGAAAAATAAGTTAAATAATGTGAAAGGTATGGCAGGATATAAGGTGGAAAAGATTATCTAAAAATTTGGGTTTTAGTTAGATGTGTTTATGTCAGACAATAAGGTGGTTTTTTGGTGTTTTTTTTACTGTAAAGATGTTAATAACTGATATGGCTGCCTGATCAGTGTTTCCACCCAGCCCTGCGTTTTTAGCGACAAAGCATCAAATATATCCAGAAACTTGGAAACCCTCGTGTGCTCTTACTGTTGGTGTTTCATCTGGTATGACAATAACTCAGCTTGAGTGAGTGTGTTTGTTGAGATGTTAATACAGAGCTTAAGAACAGGAAGATGAAATTTGTTGGCACATGAATTAATAGTTGGTGACCTTGGGTCACTATTTATTTTATGCCCTGATCAGAATAGCAACTAGATAAGTGAAAGTTTTTCTAACATGCCTTAAAAATGTTATGGTTTGATCCAAAGACCCACTTTTTGTTTAGCTACTACGATAAGGTTTTCTTCTTCTTTTTTTCCCTTTGTTTTGTCTTGTTTTACTTTTATACAAAGGCAGCATTTTTTTTTTTTTTAAGATTTTTGGTTCTATGTTGCAACTTTTTTTTGTTGTTTTTTGGTTCTCTTAAGCTGTGATAGTGATGGTAACTGATGCCTTTCTTTTTGTTCAACTCATACAAAACAAGCCAGCATCTGATCAAAAGTATTACGTAAAATCTTCTTAAACTATGGAAAGGTGCTTTGATGATTTTTCTTCTTTGGTTTGTAGAATTAGGACTGAACTTTTGACTCTAATCACTACAGTTGCCATCACTTTTCTGTGGTCAAACTACTGATATTTGCTTTTCTATATAAAGAAATGTTGCCTAAGGCTGTCTACTGTTTGTTTTCAGGAGCTGTCCAGTGGGAATGTTGTCTATATGTATGAATATGAAAGTGCTTATTTTGCTTGTTGCCATTGGGTTTTCTCAGTAGTCCTGTGTTAGCACTTGGGTAAGCTTTAATGGTCTCCTTAGCCAATCAAATGTTAAAGACTATGGGGGTCTCTTTTTTTTTTTAAATTAACATGTCATTGTGCATCTCTTAAATCTTGATCAGGGTTTCAAGAATGACTGCAGTGGGTTTTGGAAACAGACTTATCTTTATTGATTTGGGGTTTCCCAGAGATAAATATAGTTCACAGTTAATTGTTGAGCTCTAATACAACTGACCATTTAAAATTGAACAACAGTTTATTGTTTTGTAACAATGTCAGTTGTTAAACCTTGACCTTTCAGTTAAAACATGAATTGTAGTTATAACTCAATGCAAATTCAACAGTTGTATTTGGAGTTAAATTATTTTAACAAATAAATTTATTTAATGAAATTGCCTCTGGATTTTTTTTGTTGTTGTTGTTTTGTATGTATTCATGGGTGAAATGTATTTTTTTCAAAAACTAAAAAATTGCTGTAGAATTCTGTTTACAGAAATGGTCAAGCTAACTGAGAATTCATCATATTAAAAAGGGAGGTTAGTAGATCATTTTCATAGCTTTTAAAAATAAAAACATGAGAAAGATTTTTAAATTAGTAATTTTAGATATAAACGGTATTTTATATTTTTGATGATAGCTGGCTAATTTGAAATCTCAATGGTATTCACATTCACAGAATTGTTCTAGATAATTAACATTAATTAGCAGTTGCTTTGTGGCCCTGCTGGTATCACAAAAACGTATCAGTGTCCTTCCAGTGATGGCTTGGGGGTGTCTCTTTGTTTAGATCTTGTGGATTTATTACGGTACCAGAGGCTGGAGGTTGCTGTTTAGTAAGGGCTATAGGGCCTGCTTGTTCTATATAGGGCCCTGTGAATGTTGACAGATGCTGTTAATTATATACAGCCTTCAGCTGCTCTGATAAGGAGCCCATTCATTCCCTAAACCAATTTAAACTGTTCAAACTGTGTTGAAATTTCCTGGCAACATTCCACCAGTTTAGAAGCCTCATTGTTTTGGAATAGAAGAATAATTTGAATGAATATAACAGAGGCACTGTCGGCAGAATCTCAAATATTTAAAGGAAAATGTGTCTATATTTTAGTATAATAAACAAATATCTGCTGGTTGGCTTCATAATCTCATTTGAAGCATTTGTAAAGTAATCCTATCACATTCTGCTTTCAATTGGGAGAGTTTCTTTGTGACTGGAAAATAAAATTTTGAAATTTTTACACACTGTACTGTTTATTGATTGTTAGAGGTCCATGAATAAAAATATAAAAAGCTAAAGAGAAAAGTGCTACCAATTGGGAACCCGTCTGACCTCTTGAGACCTGTAAAGCAGAGAAAATTGTCACAAAATCCCTTTAAAAAGCTGCTGACCTCTTATTTATTTCTCTATAAATAAACTTTATTACATGAAAAATATATTACATTTAAGGGTGAAAAATGTAATCTCTGGGAAAAAAAAACACCAAACATCCTCTTTCATGAGCAAACACCCATTTGTTCTAGTATAGCACACTTTTTTTCATGTTCTTTATTTTCTTTTTTTAAATTTATTTTTTAATTGAAGGATAATTGCTTTACAGAATTTTGTTTTCTGTCAAATCTCAACATAAATATCTATGTTTCCAAGTAACTAGGAATAAAACATAGTGATACTTCATTTGTTAAATGGAAATTTTAAACTGGTTTTAGATTTTCAATATTAACTTTTTTCCCCTGCTTTTTGCCTTTTTTTTTTTTTGAAAGTTGTTTTTCAGTCGCTAAGTCCCATCCAACTCTTTGCGACCCCATGAACTGCAGCACACCAGACTCCCTGTCTTTCCCAGTCTCCCGGAGTTTGCTCAAACTCACGTCCATTGAGTCGGTGACGCCATCCAACCATCTCATCCTCTGTCATCCCCTTCTCCTCCTGCCCTCAATCTTTCCCAGCATCAGGTCTTTTCCAGTGCGTTGGTCCTTCTCATCAGGTGGCCGAAGTATTGGAGCTTCAGCTTCAACATTAGTCCTGACTCCAGTGAATATTCCAGATTGATTTCCTTTAGGATGGACTGGTTTGACTAACCTTGCTGTCCAAGGGACTCTCAAGAGTCTTCTCCAGCCCCGCAGTTCAAAGGCATCGATTCTTTGATGCTCAGTCTTCTCTGCTGCTCTTCTAGGTGATGTGATATGTTATTTCTTCAAATATTTTCTTTGAACAATAGTCTTAATGTTAACCTTTCTAAAGATTCCTGCACAATTAATGGAGAAAAAAGTAGAAGAATATTTGCTGGAAATGTTCAATATGAAGACCTATTTATACACACAAATTAGAGGTGAAAACAACTGACAGAACAAGAATGTGATTCCATTTGTGGGAATTTTTATTAACGAATCTCCCACTTCAAAAACTCAAAAATATGAAAGATTTCATTGTTTTATCATATGATTACAATTTTATATTGACTGTGTTTGGGGTATGCTTTACACTTTTACCTTTAAAAAGATCAAATATCAGTGAAATGTACAGAAAGGGAAAAGCCACTCAATTTCCAAATTCCCAAAACAACCATGTTAATATTTGATGTAAACCATTCTAGACATCTTTCTCTGCATATACAGATACACACACATGTGTAAGAAGGATAAATAATTCTATGTTGCTTATAAGAAAACTGACTCTAAAGCAATAAAAATGAATCACACATGGTCACTGAACTAATAAAAGTACCAGATCCAGACTCATGTAACTTTAAATCACCTTTTTCCTGTTACTTCTTTTTTTAAATGGTATCCACTCATTCCAGGCTCATTCATCTGTTATTCCCTGAGGATTACTCCTACACCGGCATGGCACAACCTTACAGACAGGCACAGACACATAATCCCTGATATCAAAGACAATTTAATTGTCCTGGTCCCTTCAAGCTGCTCTGACAAAATACCATTGTGCATGTACTCAGTTCTGCCCAGATATTTGCGACCTCATGGACTGTAGCCCACCGGGCTCCTGTGTCCATGGGATTTCCCAGGCAAGAATACTAGAGTAGGTTGCTATTTCCTCCTCCAGGTGACCTTCCTGACCCAGGCGTCAAACCACATCCCCTGTGTCTCCTGGATTGGCGGGTGGATTCTTTACCACCGAGCCACCTGGGAAGCCCAAAATACCATCAACTGGGTGGCTTATACAACAAACATCTATTTCTCACAGTTTCAGGGCTTGCAGAGTCCAGGATCAAGGCTCAGGCAGATTCAGTGTCCAGAGAGGGCCCTCTTCCAGGTTGCAGATGGCTGACTTTTCCCTGTGTCCTCACATAGAGGACAGAAGGGGGAAGGCAGCCCTCAGGTCTCCTTCATCAGGGCACTAATCCCATTCATGAGCAGTCCACCCTCATGACCTAGTCACCTCCCTCACCTCCCAAAAGCCTCCTCATTACGCTGGGGATTAAGTTTCAACACACAAATGTTGAGGGAAGAAACATTCAGCCTCTATTACTAGTCTTCTTGCTTTTCCCTTTACCTCCCCATATAAGAATTAGCCTACTGGCAAGAATGAATTAACTTGTACCTTGCCTACTTCAGGGCTTCCATGGCGGCTCAGACGGTAAAGCATCTGCCTGCAATGCAGGAGACCCAGGTTCAATCCCTGGGTTGGGAATATCCCCCTGGGGAAAGGAATGGCTACCCACTCCAGTATTCTTGCCTGGAGAATTCCATGGACAAAGGAGCCTGGCAGGCTATGGTCCATGGGGTCACCAAGAGTTGCACACGACTGAGCAACTAACACTTTCATTTTTCATTGCCTATTTTTACATGCCAGTGCTCCAGCAACCCAGGAGGACCCAGAGTCCTGGGCATAGCCCACAGACACTGCAGCTGGCTCCATTCTTTCCAAAGCCAATGCAGCCAACCTGAGCTGTTTCATCTTGGGACTTGAGGAGTCTGGATGGATGGCCATACAGCAGGGTTCTGCTGTTGGAGCAAGTGTCTCTTTCCTAAGGAAGCATTCAGGCTGACAACAGGATCTGCAAGGGCCCTCCCTGCTCCTGGAGGGTGAGCACTGGGGGGATCTGAGGTAATTTAGGGATACAGCAAAACTAAGGGGGGCAGAGGCATGTATATATCAGGACACAGAAGAGTAAACACCAAGTCTGTGCCTACAGTTGGATATTAGACATTTTTTGGTTTTTTGATTTATGGTTACAAACATCAGGACTGGAAAAAGACCCTTCTACAAAATGAGTGATTCCTATATACTTACAGCAACTGAAATAAATCACTGTTGAATGGAAACTACTAACACCAAGGAATGATATACGATAGAGACAATAGAATTTCTGTGAAGAAAGTCACAAACTCTGAGTTAGGAAACCAAAAAAGGGTGAACCAAAGCAGCCAGGGGCTTCATTTATCTGGTCCGTAGTCATGTCTGTGTGGTAAGAAAGTGCGAAAGTTCTAGCCTGCATTGGGAGTGCGGAGTCAACCACTGGACCACCAGCGAAGTTGGAAAGGTTGAGCCTTTAAGTTATAGCTTTAATCTCTCTTGGTCAAGGTTAATGAAAACATATTTATGAAATTCATTAAAAAAGATACTATCTGATTTCTTTTTTCTTCCTTGTACAATTGGTTCATAATTATTGATAAAGAAGCAGTTTAAATGTCTAATGATGGTTGATTTCCTGTCAATTACTGAATTTACCTGACTGCAGATAAACTGGTTTGTAGACTATCCTAACTGCCCATGAAAAGAGATTGTTCTCCTCCCTAGAGAGGTTTTCTCCCAGAGAATCTTGGCTGATAAGATCTGGTGGTAGATATCTGAGCGAGAGTAACTGTCTTGATTAAATCAGAAGTATGAACCCTAGAGCATTCCTCTCTTCCCCCATCAGACCACCAAGCCCTAGAGTTTGGTTCTTTCTGCTGCAGAGGAGCAAGTCAGTGTACTAATCAGGATGATTGTTTTACTAAGCCCATTCCAATCAACTTTCCCTAGAAAGTGACAGTATCACAGATAACTATAGCACCTTAACCAGATTTAGTCCACAAACCAGTTAATCTACAATGGGTTAATACGGAATTTAGAGTTTGCTTTTTTTTTTAACTGACCTGTAACACACACATATATGTGCGTGTGTGTGGATGTATATATGTATGCATATATATATATAGCACACACAAAACTCTTGCTCCTTGGAAGGAAAGCTATGACAAACCTAGACATGTATTAAAAAGCAGAGACATCACTTTGTTGACAAAGCTCCATATAGTCGAAACTATGGTTTTTCCAGTAGTCAGGTACGGATGTGAGGTTAGACCATAAAGAAGTCTGAGTGTGAAAGAACTGATCCTTTCAAATTGTGGTGCTGGAGAAGACTGCTGTGAGTTCTTTGGACAGCAAGGAGATCAAACCAGTCAATCCCAAAGGAAATCAACCCAAAGTATTCATTGAAAGAACTGATGCCGAAAATAAAACTCTGATAATTTGGCCACCTGATGTGAAGAGCCAACTCACTGGAAAAGACCCTGATGCTGGAAAGATTGAAGGCAAAAGGAGAAGAGGGCAGCAGAGGATGAGACGGTTATATAGCATCACCTACTCAATGCCCATGAATCTGGCCAAACTCCAGGATTCAATGAAAGACAGGGGAGCCTGGCATGCTATAGTCCACAGGGTCGCAAAGAGTCAGACACAACTTAGCAACTGAACAACAACAATGACACACATAGAGTAAAATCCCCAAAACTAAGTGTACAATTCAGGGAATTTTACATATGAAACCACCAACCACATCATGATATAGACTATTTCTGTCCCTCCAAAGGGCTGCTTCCTGCTCCTTCTCAGTCAATACCCACACCCCACAGGTTAACATCATTCTGACATCTACCACCATGGGTTAGTTTTGCCAGTTCGTGAGCTTCATATAAATTAAATCACACAGTATATGCTGTTTTGTATCTAGAAGCTTTTGGTCAGCATTGTGTTTGTAAGATTCAGCCATGCTGTTATGTGTAACAGTAGCTGCTTCTTATACAGCATTCCTGTGTATGAACTTACTTACATAATTAATCTACAGTTGATGGACATTTGTGCTGTTCCCACTTTGGATCTATTATTGGGAAAAAAAAAATGCTGCTATGAACATTCCCATAGATGGCTTTTGGTGGCAGACCAGACACAAGGCTCACTTCTCCCAGGTAAATATAAAGTCTCAGTTGACAGTTCTCCCAGGTGGTTGTACCGGCTCACACCAAAACCAGCGGTGAGTGAGAACTTAGGTTTCACAGGTCACAGGACAGGCTCTCTGGGAAGCAGACACTGCAACAGAGTGTAACACGCAGGATGTTTATTACGGAGTGCCCTTGGGATCCCAGGTGGCTTCCCAGGAGGCACTAGTGGTAAAGAACCCACCTGCCAATGCAGGAGGCTTAAGAGACATGAGTTCAATCTGTGGGTCAGTAACAGCCCCTGGAGAAGGAAACGGTAACCCACTCCAGTATTCTTGCCTGGAGTATCCATCCCATGGACAGTGAGGCCTAGTGAGCTACAGTCCATAGGATCGCAAAGAGTAGGACACAACTGAAGTGACTTAGCACACACACACACACATGCCCTTGGAATCGGATCCTGCAGACGGGAGCAGTGGGAACCAAGATTGGATAGAGGGAGAGGGAAACTGAGCTGCAATGCAGGGCCAACAACTGCCTGGGCTCGGGAGAGTTAGAATGGCCCGCAGAGTTATCCCAAGTCGGGCCAAGTGACTCGTGTCACTGGTCTCAAGTCCTTTGTGCCCTCCGTCCCTCAGTCACTGCGACCTTGGATGAGACGCAGCTGAGACAATCACAGAAGGATTAAGGATGGAGGCTGTCAGTGCTCCAAGCATCCAGGCAACAATCACTCCATTGAAAGGAGATCCAGGCAGTGCCCCGCAGTGTCTACCTACTCCACACACCCACGTGCATACCTAGTGCTGTCAGTGTGCTTCACTTTAGTCATTCTGGTGGGTGTGTGGCGGAATGCCATCGTGGATTTTACTTTGCATTTCTCTGAGGTCAGTAATAATCGTATGCTTATTGGCCATTGGGTTTCCTCTTTTGTGATGTGTACCTTTTTGACGTTCACCACCTTTTTGTGATGTTCATGTCTTTTTTCCATTGTTTAAACAAGTTGTTTTTTCTCTTCTATATTCATATTAGGTCTTTGGGTTTTTTTTGGTTTTTTTTTTTGAGTTTTTTATTTTTTTAATTTTAAAATCTTTAATTCTTACATGTGTTCCCAAACATGAACCCCCCTCCCACCTCCCTCCCCATAACATCTCTGTGGGTCATCCCCATGCACCAGCCCCAAGCATGCTGTATCCTGCGTCAGACATAGACTAGCGATTCAATTCTTACATGATAGTATACATGATAGAATGCCATTCTCCCATATCATCCCACCCTCTCCCTCTCCCTCTGAGTCCAAAAGTCCGTTATACACAGCTGCGTCTTTTTTTCCTGTCTTGCATACAGGGTCGTCATTGCCATCTTTCTAAACTCCATATATATGTGTTAGTATACTGTATTGGTGTTTTTCTTTCTGGCTTACTTCACTCTGTATAATCGGCTCCAGTTTCATCCATCTCATCAGAACTGATTCAAATGAATTCTTTTTAACGGCTGAGTAATACTCCATTGTGTATATGTACCACAGCTTTCTTATCCATTCATCTGCTGATGGACATCTATTTTATCAATTTATATATATGCAAACATACTATCCCAGTGCAAAGTTTGTCTTTTCATACTCTTGTTGGTGTCTTCTGATAAGCAAAAGTCTTTAATTTTTTCTCCAAACTTTAAACTTTTTATTTCGTATTGGGATATAGACAACTAACTCCAAAGCCAAATTTGCCTGTTACTACAGGTACTTCCTGGTGGCTCAGATGGTAAAGTGTCTGCCTGCAGTGCAGGAGACCTGGGTTTGATCCCTGTGCCAGGAAGATCCCCTGGAGAAGGAAATGGCAACCCACTCCACTACTCTTGCCTGGAAAATCCCCTGGACAGAGGAGCCTGGTGGGCTACAGTCCATGGGTCACAAAGAGTCGGACACAACTGAGCGACTTCACGTCACTTCACAGGTACTTTTTGACTTCCTACTTTTGCCTGGAGTAACAGGCAAATTTGGCTTTGGAGTACAGAATGAAGCAGGGCAAAGGCTAATGTAGTTTTGCCAAGAGAACGCACTGGTCATAGCAAAACACCCTCTTCCAACAACACAAGAGAAGACCCTACACGTAGACATCACCAGATGGTCAATACCAAAATCAGATTGATTATATTCTTTGCAGCCAAAGATGGAGAAGCTCTATACAGTCAGCAAAAACAAGACTAGGAGCTGACTGTGGCTCAAATCACGAACTGCTTATTGCCAAATTCAGATGTAAATTGAAGAAAGTAGGGAAAACCACTAGACCATTCAGGTATGACCTAAGTTAAATCCCTTATGATTATACAGTGGAAGTGACAAATAGATTCAAGGGATTAGATCTAACAGAGTGCCTGATGAACTATCGATGGAAGTTCGTGACACTGTACAGGAGGCAGTGATCAAGACCATCCCCAAGAAAAGCAAAAGGCAAAGGAGAAAAGGAAAGATATACCCATTTTTGAATGCAGAGTTCCAAAGAATAGCAAGGAGAGATAAGAAAGCCTTCCTCAGTTATCAGTGAAAGAAATAGAGGAAAACAATAGAATGGGAAAGACTAGAGATCTCTTCAAGAAAATTAGAGATACCAAGGGAACATTTCATGCAAAGATGGGCTCAATAAAGGACAGAAATGTTATGGACCTAACAGAAGCAGAAGATATTAAGAAGAGGTGGCAAGAATACACAGAAGAATGGTACAAAAAAGATCTTCACAACCCAGATAATCATGATGGGGTGATCACTCACCTAGAGCCAGACATCCTGAAATGTGAAGTCAAGTGGGCCTTAGGAAGCATCACTACGAACAAAGCTAGTGGAGGTGATAGAATTCCAGTTGAGCTATTTCAAATCTCAAAGATGATGCTGTGAAAATGCTGCACTCGATATGCCAGCAAATTTGGAGAACTCAGCAGTGGCCACAGGACTGGAAAAGGTCAGTTTACATTCCAATCCCTAAGAAAGGCAATGCCAAAGAATGCTCAAACTACTGTATAATTGCACTCATCTCACACGCTAGTAAAGTAATGCTCAAAATTCTCCAAGCCAGGCTTCAATAATATGTGAACTGTGAACTTCCAGATGTTCAAGCTGGATTTAGAAAAACCAGAGGAACCAGAGATGAAATTGCCAACATCTGCTGAATCATCAAAAAAGCAAGGGAGTTCCAAAAAAAACATCTACTTTTGCTTTATTGACTGTGCCTTTGACTGTGTGGATCACCACAAACTGTGGAAAATTCTGAAAGAGATGGGAGTACCAGACCACCTGACCTGCCTCTTGAGAAATTTGTATGCAGGTCAGGAAGCAACAGTTAGAACTGGACATGGAACAACAGACTGGATCCAAATCAGGAAAGGAGTACATCAAGGTTGTATATTGTCATCCTGCTTATTTAACTTATATGCAGAGTACATCATAAGAAATGCTGGCCTGAATGAAGCACAAGCTAGAATCAAGATTGCTTGGAGAAATTATCAATAACCTCAGATATGCAGATGACACCACTCTTAAGGCAGAAAGCAAAGAAGAACTAAAAAGCCTCTCTATAAAAGTGAAAGAGGAGAGTAAAAAAGTTGGCTTAAAGCTCAACATTCAGAAAACTAAGATCATGGCATCTGGTCCCATCACTTCATGGCAAATAGATGGGGTAACAGTGAAAAAAAAGACAGACTTTATTTTTTTGGGCTCCAAAATCACTGCAGATGGTGATTGCAGCCATGAAATTAAAAAGTGCTTGCTCCTTGGAAGAGAAGTTATAACCAACCTAGACAGCTTATTAAAAAGCAGAGACATTACTTTGCCAACAAAGGTCCATCTAGTCAAAGCTATGGTTTTTCCAGTAGACATGTATGGATATGAGAGTTGGACTATAAAGAAAGCTGAGTGCTGAAGAATTGATTCTTTTGAACTGTAGTGCTGGAGAAGACTCTTGAGAGTACCTTGGACTACAAGGATAGCCAACCAGTCCATCCTGAAGGAAATCAGTCCTGAATATTCATTGGCAGGACTGATGCTGAAGCTGAAACTCCAATACTTTGGCCACCTGATGTGAAGAACAGACTCTTTGGAAAAGACCCTGATGCTGGGAAAGATTGAGGGTGGGAGGAGAAGGGGATTACAGAAAATGAGATGGTTGGATGGCATCAATGACTCAGTGGACGTGAGTTTCAGTAAACTCCAGAAGTTGTTGATAGACAGGGAGGCCTGGTGTGCTGCAGTCCATGGGGTTGCAGATCTGGACACGACTGAGCAACTGAACTGAACTGATAGTCAATTAAGAATGTTGTGGTAGTTAAAGGGGAACAGCAAAGGGACTCGGCCATACATACACACATATTCATTCTCCCCCAAAGCCTCCTCAGAAGTTCTTAATTTTAATGAAGTTAATGTATCAATCTTTTCTTTTATAGTTAGTTATTTTCTGTATTCTTTTAAAGAACTCCTTCATTACTTCAGGGTTGCTCTTGACCTTCAGGCCCTTAATAGTATGCTGCATTGATCTTAACATGGAATGATTATAGAATAATTACTCATACAGAAATTGTTGACCAAAGGGAAATACAGCTACTGTTACTAGTATTCATTAATTTATTTATTTTTGCTGCCCCAGGTCTTAATTGAGGCATGTGGGATCTAGTTCCCTGACCAGGGATCAAACCTAGGCCCCCTGCCATTGGGAGCATGCAGTCTTAACCACTGGGCCACCAGCAAAGTCCCTGTTTCATATTATTAGTGAAACATTTACTTGACAAGCTTGGTTCTTGGCCAGTGTTTCCCTAAATGTATTTCACCAAGCACAACATCTGTGTTGGAAAAAAAAAAAAAAGAATTCCATGGTCAAGTAAGTTTGGGAAATACCTGGTTAAACAAAATTAAGCAGGTTCTTTCCTGTAGAATTCCTTGGAGTCTCAATATTCTGATATACACTAGGCAACTTCAAGAGAGATGGCAGGTACTTTTCATCCCTAAATCACTTGACTACAGAAAGCATCCCCCCAGAGCATTTCACCCAAGTGTTGTTTCACAGGTGACTAATTTAGTAAATATATCTCAAGGCAAAGGATATAATGTCCAACAAAAAAGGGGTCGAAAAATCTGAATCCAAGAGTCCATAGGGATATTTTAAAATATCTCTAAAAATAAGGGAGGAAGGGGAGTAGCCACTTTTTATAGGATACTAGTTAATGAATGTAGAAAGACAGAATTAGAAAATCATCCTCTTGCATCCCCTTATAAAAGCTGATTTGGATTTTGAATGCTCTTTATGATTCCATGAACTGCAGCCCGCCAGGCTCCTCTGTCCATGGGATCCTCCAGGGAAGAATATCGGAGTGGCTTGCCATGCCTCCTCCAGGCGATCTTCCTGACCCGGGGACAGAACCTGTGTCTCTTACTTCTCTCGCATTGGCAGGCGTTTTTTTGTTGTTGTTGTTTTTTTAACCGCTAGCACCACCTGTGAAGCCCTGCATCATATTCAGTTCAGTTCAGTCGCTCAGTCGTGTCCGACTCTTTGCAACCCCACGCAACACAGCACGCCAGGCCTCCCTGTCCATCACCAACTCCTGGAGTTCACTCAAACTCATGTCCATCGATATTATGGGGTGGCAATCAGCAAGTCCACATCACAGGCATTCCACAAAAACAGGTTTGAACGCTGCAAAAAGGTTTGTCTCAAAAGACAAAAATTGGGGGAGGGGGGACGACACTGTTCTAGATTTAAGGAAAAGAAACAGACATTTTAAAGAGAGGATGCCCGTTTCCTGCGTTCTGGTCTCTCATATATGCAAAGTGGGCCCACAGGCAAAACTGCATTGCCTATGGAACGTCTCCAAGGAAGGGAAAGGGGTCCCTCCTCCTAACCGAGTGCATCCAAATCTGTATGTGAATCTCGGGAGAAAAAGCCATCCTTGCCCCTGATCTTGAGACTCGAGAACCTCCTCCACTGGGGATTGGACTCCCCTGCTCCTGAGAATCAGTGAATTGGGTTAAGGTTTTTCCCTTAATGTAAGTGATACCCATAATACTTGCTGCCTTAAGACTCACCTGTTGGTTTGTTTGTTTGTTGCCACCTTTATGGTTGAACAATACAAACTAAAGAAAATCCAGGATACTGTTGCACTGTGGCCAACGCCAGAGCAAATAAGGAATTTCGGAGTTCGTCCTGTGAGACTGAGTGGGAAATTTAGGATAGGCATCAGCGGTCCCCTTAAGCCAGTTCAGAGTTTCAGCACATGCTTCCCTCCTCCCTGCCTCCCTACATCCCTTCCTTTTCATCTCCTTTGCCACTGCATCTTCTGTGGCCCCGTGTGGCTGGATTTTCTCCACATCCCAAACACAGACAGTTGCTATTTAAAGCATTCACATTACTTCCTTTGGAGGATGATGCTGGTCTGGTGGTTGCTCTGGTTGTTTTTTCTAGCAATACATTAGCTCACTTCAGCAATTTCCGGTGTTTTCAGGCTCCACTCAGAGAACTGTGATTTGCAACTGAAACAAAGCAAAGATGCAAGAAACCCTCTCATTCACTCATACCGCTAGTATTCATTGTGTATTTTTTTAATTACCAACTTTTTATATATAACAAAACCAATTTCTCGGCATTTACTTTAAAGCAGGACAACGGTGATGGTGACCTCTAGGGCCTCCCAAGGCCGCCCATGGCCATGGCCTGGGGCCCGGGGGGAAGTACCGGAAAGGATTGACAGGACTGGCTAGGACCCTGCAACCAACTGGGGAACCAGAACAGATGCTTCTTGGACTCAAGGAAGAGGCGTTTCAGAAGCAAATCCTGGCAAGGGTCCGAAATGGAGAAATGTGATAGTAAGAAGTGGAAAAAAAAAACAAACCCTAAAATAATGGCTGGCCTTCTCATCCTAACTGGAAGGAATTCCAAAGAGGAGCAAATGAACACATCTTTTCTTCTTGTCTTATTCCATCTGCAGAGCTCCCTTCAAGATGACTGTGTCTTCATTTCTTCTTCCTACAGAATTTTGTCAGCCTCCGTCCTGAACAAATATTGTCTGACGTATTAGCACATCGGTAGCTTGGAAAAATACAATTAAAGGTAAAATGTCCTAGAACTGAATGATACAGATAACCTAGTCATTCACGTTTAATTACATTTGGATGGATTCTTTGTTGCCATGGAAACTCTATCCTTAGGAAATTTTAGAGGCAGGGATCGCCTCCAAATTTCACAGTTCTGTATCTTAAAGAAACTTTTTGTTCTATTTAGGGGTTTAAAAGATATTCTGCAACTTTCCATTAGGTAAGCAGGCTAACAGCCAAAGCAGTTAACAGAAAAGGCATTGTTTGCTTTTCACTGTTACAAATTTCACGGCTACAAATTCTTTATGGAACTGTTTTCTCTGCTGTCTGTAGATCGGTTGATTCATTAAACTTCTAAATGTCCAATATGGCAGCCAGTAGCCATGTTTGCATGTAGCTGTTTAAATTTATGTCAGGTAAAATTAAAATTGGAATATAATTCTTCAGGCTTTCCAGGTGGTTCAGATGGTAAAGCGTCTGCCTGCAGTGCAGGAGACCTGGGTTCGATCCCTGGGTCGGGAAGATCCCCTGGAGAAGGAAATGGCAACCACTCCAGTCTTTTTGCCTGAAGAATTCCAGGCAAAGAGAAGCCTGATGGGCTACAGTCCATGGGTTGCAAAGAGTTGGACATGACATGACTGAGCGACTACCATACCTAATTCTTCAGTGGCATTACTAGAATTTCAAGTCCCACTACCCACATTTTAAGTGCTCAATGGCCTTAGGTAGTTAGTGGCTCTATATTAGCATAGATACAGACCATTTCAGTCATCATGGGAAGTTCTATTGAATGGCACTACACTAGAATAAAAATTGCTTACATCAGACCTATTCAATTTTGTTTGCTCAGAAACAGCAAGAGACTTAAGAACATATACGTGAGGCTTGTTTTATGGGTGTGCACCCTGTCTTGTCATAAATGGCCTTGCACTTAAGAAGGACCCTGCTGCTGCAGCTGCTAAGTCGCTTCAGTCGTGTCTGACTCTGTGCGACCCCATAGACGGCAGCCCACCAGGCTCCTCTGTCCACAGAATTCTCCAGGCAAGAGTACTGGAGTGGGTTGCCATTTCCTTCTGCAAAGAAGGACCCTATGCTTGGCTTAATGCTCTGTTCTCACAATCTTGAAATTCTTAATAATTCTGAACAAAGGACTTCACATTTAGGTACTAGGTTTCCCTCTAATTATGTAGCCAGCCCTGAGCATATAACATGGCGCTTGGATGCTGAGTTCTTTGTTTCCTTTTCTTGTTGTTGCTCAGTTGCTCAGTCGTGCCTGACTCTGCAACCCCATGGACTGCAGCACGCCAGGCTTCTCTGTCCTTCACTATCTCCTGAAGTTTGCTCAAACGTATGTCCATTGAGTCAGTGATGCCATCCAACCATCTCATCCTCTGTCATCCTCTTCTCCTCCTGCCTTCAGTCTTTCCCAGCATCAGGGTCTTTTCCAGTGAGTCGGCTCTTCGCATCAGGTGACCAAAATATTAGAGCTTCAGCTTTAGCATCAGTCCCTCCAATGAATATTCAGGATTGATTTCCTTTAGGATTGATTGGCTTGATCTCCTTGCTGTCCAAGGGACTCTCAAGATTCTTCTCCAGCATCACAACTAGAAAGCATATGGTTCTTTTTCAACCTCCTTTCCCACAATCTTCAGAGTAAGAAAAAACAGTTGGCACATGGGATAAAATTTAAGTGCCTATAGAACTTTAGACCATGTCATCAGAGACTCTCATCAGGGATTCAGTTTAAATAATGTCTGTTCCCAAGAATGCCAAAAGCCTGCAGCTACGTCCTGGCACCTGCAACATTAAGGGAAAATTGAGTTCTCTTTCCAACAGGTGTTTTATAACAAGGATTCTGAGTTGCCCACAGTGGAATTCCTTTCCATTAACCGCCTTGCCAGAGTTCATGTTTAAGGTTTAGCCTGATTGGTTTTATTCACCATTCATTCATTCCTTTATTCTCACTGTCATTCAGTCAGCAGAGAGAAGGCATCTATTATGCACAAGACACTGTTGTAGATCTGAATAAAAAAATTATGTTACACAAACCTACTGTTGCCATCTGGTAAATTATGTGCTGCAATTAACCCAACATTAATGATAGATACAGGAGGACAGTTAAAATCAAATTCAGCCTGAGTACCATCAGGGGCTTATTAGCTACTATCCATGTTTCCATGGTCACATTAAAACAAGAAGAATAAAGCTAGAATGAATGTAGCCACAATTCTGACTGATTCCTATATTGTGTTATGACGGGGAAGGATTTTTTCCAAACCAAATTTTGGTTAGATTTCTTTTTCAAAATAAGTACAATGTACCTGCCCCCCAAAAAAGAAAAAAATAGTTTGGATAATAGCAGGGTTAATAATAACAATATAGGAAATACTAAAGTCATTTTCACTTACTTTGGAAATTCATTACAAGAGGTGTTTTCTGACCATTTTGATTGCTTATTATGTTGATTTAAGCTCACATTCACATTGATGTTGCACTCGGTGAGCTTATGTGATTCAAGAGTGTATCGCGTGGCAGAGAGAAGTCAGTTACATGATTCAAATGGCCCCCAAATATTTGCAAAGTGAGAGACACTCATGCTGAGAATTGGACTGTCAGTTTAAAAAGTACTCCTCTCTCCTTTCTATATCCTGTGGACTTGCAGAAAATCATGCCATGAAAATTGACGAGAAAATAAGGGAAAACAAAATATAAAGTAGAAAAATCAGAAAAAAATAGAGGTGACGTTATTATTCACCCTGTGTGCCAGATGGGCATGTACTCCTGAAAGCTGAGCTCTTCCTGTTCCATCCTGAGCTCCCTGGAAGCCAAAGTGAAAGCCAAAGAGGAAAGCAAAACTGTGCAATTCACTGGGTACCTGAGATGAAGGTAACCCACTCTGCAGAGGTTCCAGGGGTTCCTGTGGAGTCCTATTAAGGTTCCCTGTACGATGGAGCAAGTGACACCATCGGCCCCATAATAGGGACGCTTCTGTTGTCAGTCTTGTTCCCTGTCCCTCCTTTATTCACTTAAATGATTGCTGTTTATAGAATAATTTTCTGGATTTTCAGCAAAGGGGCAGGTTTTAAATATTCCACTCAGACCATTACAGAAAGATGAAGCGTTTCTGCTTGTTTCATATTTCAGGCACAGTGAAAATACCCTGAGCTTATTTAAACGAGGTGAACGAGGAAACGACTCATGAGGTGTCTCAGAGTTTAGGGGTCAAGATTATCTTTACAGAAGGACCCTCTTCAGATGTTTCATGATAAGGGAGAATGGTGTGGGGTGAAAGCTCAGGAATTAAAAAAAGAAAGAGAAGGAAAGGGGGGCGGGAAGACAGATTAGAGAGCAGAGAGCAGTCCTGAGAAATTAGCCCTGTTGGACTTAGCATCCTACACAGTGATGCCAAGGAACCTTGGGAGGGAAGATGCTAGACATTCAACAGGAGCAAAGATGGAGTGCGTGGACACCCTGGACGTGACGTCGAGGTGTTATTAAGCCGGTATGTAATACTTGTGTGTGTGTTTACTTTCTTTCTTATTATCTATATACAACTGACATAAAATTATATTAGTTAGGTATGTTTTTAATAAACCTCCCTTTTAGAGCAGCTTTGGGTCCACATAAAAAAGGAATGAAAGTACAGAGTTCCCATACACACCCCGCCCCCTCCACACAACCGCCCCACTATCAACACCCCCCACCATTATCATCTAAAGTGCCCAATTTACATTAGGGTTCACTCTTGGTATGGTACATCCTGCGGGTTTGGACAAGCATGTAATAACAAACGTGCAATAGCATAATGATGGAAAGCTTTTCTTAATTATATTCTAATTGACTATAATTAGCACTCATTTGGACCACTTGTGTATGTCTGTATAGCCTATCCCTTCTCTGGTGGATCTTCCTGACCCAGGAATCGAACCAGGGACTCCTGCATTGCAGGCAGATTCTTTACCAGCTGAGCTACCAGGGAAGCTATATATATATACACATATATGTGTCTATATATACATATGTGTATATATATATATGTATATAATCACATTTTCTCTACGCACTCATCCACTGATGGAAAAGTCCATATATTTTTATCCTCAGGAAGTCCCAGTTCTTTGTAGTCATTTGGCTAGACTTGAGCGTGATATTATCAAGAGCTCAGGCTATGAGAACAGCTAGAACCAAGCACTTCTCGTCCTCAGCAGAAATCAGTGGGTTCAAGGGCTTTTTCCTTATTAACTCCACAGTTGACTTCCTTTAGTCCTGGTCTGGAAAACTATACATTCTAGTGGGAGGTGGAAAGAATATGGGTAATGGAAAATAATGGAGTGTGAGATAAATCTAATTAGGAAAAGCTGATTACAATCTTACCTCAGGAGACTGAGTTGCTTAGGGAAATGAATTAAATTTTAAAGTTAATTAGGCAGTAATATATTGCATCATTTGTTGAAAATCTTCCTAAAAATCATGTGTTCAATTTCAGAGTCAAAGTAGCGGCAAGTTTTGGAGCCCATGTACTATTTCCAAGTCCCCACTAAATTGCTCATGAAAATACTGAAAAGGAAAAATTGACAAAATGGGAAAGTCAAGGTAGGATTTCTACTAACTGCATTACACTTTAAAACACACACACACCCTCACACATGCATCTATACTAACTTAAAGGCAAAATACTAGAAATAACTTCAGTACGGTAAAGGAAAAAAAACAATATTTTTTATAATTACCATATCATCAATATTTAACAGTTCTAGGAGTTTCCCTAATTCATTGGAAGATGGAAAAGATAGAGATAAGAAATAGTAGGAATTAAGGGAAGAAAATATTGCAGACACAGTTGTCTAGTTGGAAAACCTTAGAAAATCAATTGGAAAACTAAAATTATAACTAAAAACGAATACAAATAAACGTACACAAATTAGGGCTCTGCTGTTCTTAGTTTCTCAGTCGTGTCCATCTCTTTGCGACCCCATGCACTGTAGCCCACCAGGCTCCTCTGCCCATGGGGATTCTCCAGGCAAGGATACTGGAGTGGGTTGCCATGCCCTCCTCCAGGGCAAATCAGTGCTAACTACAATCAATTAAAATATAGTAAAGAAATGCTCCTGTTTATTATGGGGCAAACAAATAAGTTTAAAAATGCCTTAACAAGAGAGGTGAAGAAGCTACAGCGGAGGGAACCACAATAATAAGACATGATGCTGCTGAAGATCTAATACTATTCAGATGCTATTTTTCTTGAATTTAATGCAACATCAGTCAAACTTCCAATTTTGAGGGAACTGATAAAATCATTGTAAATAGTTCATCTGAAAAATAAATGGAAAGGAAGAGATCAGAACATTATAATAATGTAGAAAAATGTCAGTGTGGGGGCTGTGGATCTTGAGTGCCTGATCTTAAAGTGCCTGATGAAAAATAAATAAATAAAATTTTGTAGATGCTTCAGAGTCAGACCTGGTTGAAGCTATACCAACTACTACTAGCTGGGTTATTTTAGCCAAGGGGCTAAACTTTTCTAAGACAGAAAATTTCTTCATCTAGAAAATCATTATATATATAATTTATTTATATCTAAATATATATTTATAACATATTAGTGTATTATTTGGGCTTCCCACATGGCGCTCAGAGAAGGCAATGGCACCCCACTCCAGTACACTTGCCTGGAAAATCCCATGGACGGAGGAGCCTGGTAGGCTGCAGTCCATGGGGTCGCTAAGAGTCGGACACAACTGAGTGACTTCACTTTGACTTTTCACTTTCATGCATTGGAGAAGGAAATGGCAACCCACTCCAGTGTTCTTGCCTGGAGAATCCCAGGGACAGGGGAGCCTGGTGGGCTGCCATCTATGGGGTCCCACAGAGTTGGACACGACTGAAGCGACTTAGCAGCAGCAGCACATGGCGCTAGTGGTAAAGAACCTGCCTGCCAATGCAGGAGATGTAAGAGATGCGGGTACGATCCCAGAGTCAGGAAGATCCCCTGGAGAAGGAAATGGCAACCTACTCCAGTATTCTTGCCTGGAGAATTCCATGGACTGCAGGCTCTGGCAGGCTTCAGTCCACAGGGTCACAAAAGAGTCGGACATGACTGAAGTAACTTGGCATGCACACAGTATATTATCTGTTTATAAATATATATTATTATATGAAATATGATCATAATTAAGAGATAATTTTATCTCTTAGCACAATACCTGCTACATTTTTACTCGTTTATATAGACAACGAAACCTTTAGGGAAATGTGTTCCATGAACCACAAGAGGGTCATTTCTCAAACCTGATAAAGCACATAATTTAGAATGAAGCCATATTATAAATCTTCATGGCTATAATAATACTCATTGCTGGTAATTGTCTGATAAGGTTCCTCCTGGAGTGAAAAATGGTGTGAAATGACTGAAAAGTAATCTAACAATACTTCTCAAGAACTTTGAACAGGTTTCTACTCTTTGACCCAATGATTCTACTTCCAGGAATCTAAGCCTAATGTATTCGTTATCTCATCATAAATAAAAGTTCAACTGAGAAAATATAAAGTAATATATGGTATATGCACATGAGAATATTTTAAGTTATGTATAATTTATGCAAGTAAAGAATTATAAGTGACATGGTAAAATGTTCACAGCAGAATAAAGAATGTATATTTTGAATATCTTTATGTTTTTCTGTTTTTTCCTACAATAAGCAATTAGAAATAAAGGTCACTTTAAAAAAATTCTATTTTGGAGTATAGTTGATTAACAGTGTTGTTCTGGTTTCAGGTATATAGCAAGTGATTCACTCATACAAACACATGTATCTGTTCTTTTTCAAGCTCTTTTCCCATTTAGGTTATTAAAGAATATTGAGCAGAGTTCCAGCAGTGTGTATATGTCAATCCCGAAAAAAGCATATCTATGAGAACAGTTAGGCTGCTATAAACCAGTAAAGTATAAAATTTAAACTTTCTTTAAATGAAATAAAATATGTAAGTCTACTTCCCTGCATTAGTATTAATTCACCATTTATATTTTGGCATTGGTTTATTTAAAAGCCTTGGAGTTGTTTTTTTTTTTTAAATACTAATCATTCTATAATACTTATAATATCAAACAGTAGAATTTTAGACCACATATGTTTTAAGGGAAGGACAGAATACTCCCTGGAATTGTATATATACATGCTTATATTTTAATTACTATTAATAGAGTTACCATTCTTACAATTTTTCTCTTTCTCTTACATAATTTCAATTTTAAAAGTGAGGACCACAGTTATTTGGATTCTTGTTAATGGAGATCCTTTATATACTGAAAATCACAGAGTGCCTCTATTCTGTATTACTAAGGAAATGAACACAGCACTTGGCACATGTCAAATCTTGGTGAAAATTCTAATTCACTCCCTTGCTAACTGTAGCTCTTGACTTTGTCCAAATTATTTCACCTCTACCAACTTCAGAGATCAGCAACTACACAATGGGGGACAGTTTTACAAGTTCTTTTGAGATAATTCCTGACCCACCTGTGGCTAGGATTAAAAATATAGGCTGTGCCCCAGAGAACTAAGGTTAAGGGACAAAATTTTACATAGAAAAATAGAAAACAAAGTGCAATTTTTAAAAGGTGTTGTGTTTAGACGATAAGAATGTACTCTTATAGCAGCACAGAGAAAACTAAGTTTAGGACGGAGTAAAGAAAAACAAATGGCTAACCTGGAATAACAGGGCAGAGGGTGTGTCTGAAGTTAGATTTGCTAGTTTGGCTTCTTGGGGAAGGAGGGGAGTTTCTATACCACCCCACCAGACTCCTCCCCTTTTCTCCTTTATATAAAGGAGAGTTAGAAAATGAATTTTCTGCTAAGTTGAATATTCCGATTCACTGATACTACAGTAATTACTGTAAGACAGCTTACACATTCCCAGATAGCTACAACCTTCTAATAAAAAGTGCTTCACCTGAAACTGCTCTGAGCATAATCATAGACTGAATCATAGATTGTATCTGAATCTCTGTAGATGCAAACATTAGCTCAAGATCTTACAGGTTATCCATTTAAACATCATTTATATACACAGCAAATAAAAGCCTGATTATTTTCACTTTATGGCTTTCTGTCTGCTTTTTATCTACTTTTTGAACTGGAGTTTGTGACAAGTGTTATAGCTATGGAAAAAAGATAAATCATAATACACTGGGAATCTCCTGCATTAGACAAATTGGGGAAGATTTTATGTGGCTGTACATAGAGGACTTAGATATTAAAACTGACTATGTTTGGAGAGCTGGCTTAAAAAGCAGATAAAAATTTAAATGCTGTGGCATTTTTATTTTGGTTATTTGTATGGTTAAATGCACACACTGACCTTTTGAAAGTCAGAAATTTCCATGACCCAGACAAATAAATAGAACATAACAGAACATATTTTAAATCCAACTCCATTGTCTTTAAAGCATTTGAAAAAATAAAAAGCAGCTAGAGAGAGAGTTCAAGAGGAAAAAAAAAATACTTAGTACAAATAAAATATTCAAAAGTCTATAAACAAATTAATTTTAAGCAAGAGAATCAATATGAAAAGCACAATACTATTTGGCACTGATCTTTCTGACTTTTTTGGCCCCAGGCTGAGAGACAATGTTGACAGAAGAGGAGCTAAAACATTGACTGCTGGCGCGTGGATGTATGTTTTGGTCCAAGGTTGTGTGAGTTAATCATATTGGGAGAAGAGAAGAGATAGCATTTGGTTTTGGCAGAAAGAGCTGTAGAGTTTGCAAAATAGTGGGCCTGGACAGTGAAAATGCTGCTCAGTGGTAGAAGGTGGAGACCAGAAAACCAAAAAATCCAAGGGTTGACTGGGATTTGAGAGACCTTGTTTACTCATGAGAGTGAAGCCAAGCAGGGTCTCTCCCAGTGACAGAGGCCTCGGTGTCCCCTGCTTATCACGGAAGGGGAAGAGAGGCTGTGGCAATAAACTGCAGCCTCCTGGGCCTTCCCCGAGTTCCAAAGAGCAGATAATCAGAGAACTCAGAAAATGTAGAAACAAAGAAGAGCAGTCAAGCAAGACAAAATAATAGCTTAGCAGTAGAACAAGGTCAAGGACATTTAATTCCTCCTCAAGGACTCCAGATAATATCCTAAGCCATCTCCTCGAGTTATTCTGTAGATACTGAAGCCCACACCAGGTGGGAGACGTGAACTCCATGCAGATCATCAGGATGTAGGCCCCAGAGAGGTTGGAACCAGAATGTGGGTGATTGAGATTCCAGAACATTCCAGAACATTATCCTGTCACCTCGCCATCAATCAGAGAATTGTGCACGAGCTGATCACATGCCCTGCAACACACACCTCTGATCTTGCCTTTAAAACCTCTTCCCAGAAAGCCAGCAAGAAGTTCAAGTCTGTTGAGCATGAATTGCCCTTCTTCTTGTTTGTGTATGAAAGTTGCTCAGTCCTGTCTGACTCTTTGCAACCCCATAGACTATACAGGCCATGGAATTCTCCAGGCCAGAATACTGGAGTGGGTAGCCTTTCCCTTCTCCAGGGGATCTTCCCAACCGAAGGGATTGAACCCAGGTCTCCCACACTGCAGGCAGATGCTTTACCATCTGAGCCACCAGGGAAGCCCAACAATACTGGCGTGGGTAGCCTATCTCTTCTCCAGGAGATCTTCCTGACCCAGGAATCGAACCAGGGCCTTCTGCACTGCAGGTGGATTCTTTACCAGATGAGCTACTAGGATAGCCCACACTTTTTCTTGCTTGGCACCCTTTCATCATAACCAGTTATCAGTAGATTGGCTTTGCTGAGCACGGGTAAGTAGACCCCAGTTCAATTCCGTAAAAAGTGGTAGATGTTACTAATCGACTTCCTGTTTTCTCCTGCCCTAGCAGAAGGATTCTCAGAAGCCAATCTCTCAGCTCCAAACATTAAAAGATTTACTTCCAGCCTAATTTTTGTGATGTGCTGGGCAAGTATCACAAGAATTTTCTGTGAAACATAAATCAATTTGAATTTACTTCAAACAGAAGTGGTATATATCACTTTGAAGTGCACAGAATGTATCAGAAACCAAACATTTTTTAAAAGCCCAACACCAGTTGCCTTCTTGCTGATAATAGAGCATTCTCACGTTTTTTTAAAAAATTTATTTATTTATTTAGCTGTGCTGTGTCTTAGTTGTGGCCATGCAGGACCTTTAGTTATGGCATGTAGGGTCTAGTTCCCTGACCAGGGATCAAACCCAGGCCCCCTGCATTGGGAGTGCAGAATCTTAGCCACCCAACCGCTAGGGAAGTGCCTCTCACACTTTTAAGCCATTGTTAAACCATGGTAAATTCTACTTTTCTTTATCCTTAATCATTATGCTTAGTATCATAGGACTTGAAGGTAACCTAGAGAACAACTCCTCTGAACCTTCAGTTGTATCCATGAGGATATCAAAGCCTAGAACTTTTACAACAGCCCAAGGTGCATAGATGTTTCAAACAGCCAAAAATGATACAGCAAACTTCTTTCTTTTCCTATAGTCTCTATTTCAGATAATAATGGAAGCATCCTTTAAGTACCCTTAACTCTTTGTGTTGTTGTTATTGTTCAGTTGCTAAGTCACGTCCGACTCTTTTTGACCCCCTGGACTAAAGCACTCCAGGCTCCTCTATGCTCCACTGTCTCCTGGAGTTTTGCTCAAATTCATGTCCATTGAGTTGGTGATGCTATCTAACCATCTCATCCTCTACATCCATCCATCCATCCATCCATCCATTTATCCATCTGCTGCTAAGTCACTTCAGTCGTGTTCGACTCTGTGCGACCCCATAGACGGCAGCCCACTATCCACCTATTTATCTTTTAAATGCTTATTTGTCATTGACTATGGAAGATCCCCTGGAGGAGGAAATGGCAACGCACTCCAGTATTCTTACTTGAAAAACCCCATGGACAGAGGAGCCTGCCGGGCTACAGTCCATAGTGTCACAAAGAGTCAAACATGACTGGGCAGCCGAGCACATCTGTAAAGATACTGCACTTCCCAGGTGGCACAGTGGTAAAAAATCTGCCTGTCAGTGAGGGAGACGCAAGAGACATGAGTTCAATCCCTGGGTCGGGAAGATCCCCTGGAGTAGGAAATGGCAACCCACTCCAATATTCTTGCCTGGGAAATCCCATAGACAGAGGAGCCTGGCAAGCTACAGTCCATAAGGTAGCAAAGAGTAGGACACGACTAAGCGACTAAGCACACTCACACATTAGGCCCTTTGGATATAAAGATTGAATAGAATACCGTCTCTGGTCTCTAGACCTTGGACAGAAGGGAAAAGAGTAGTCTCAGAGTCCCAGGTAAGCCAAGCATGACTCACCATCAGTCCCTTTGGTGAATAGCAGGAAATTTCACTTCTGCTAGTAAACAAGGCCAGAAGGGAAATGGATCAAGTTTAGTCAGATTACAAGTGTTGACTTCAACTTTCTACAAGGTGTTCCCAAACCAAGCAAGTGAGAAATGTTGTCATGCAATTTTAGCCATATTTTCTGCAGGCCTTATAGCTCAATTTTAAGCTGAAGTGTTTTTGCTGACATCCCTTAACTTTCTTGGAGATAGTCTTACTTCTTCTGTGCACCTGCCTACACTGCCTTCTACAGTCTACCCCTTCATCCTGGTGTTCCCAATTCTCAACTTAAAAGTTGAAAGAGAAGTATTAACACTTGAGAATGTCCTTACATGTTTTATATCATTCAAATGTATATGAGTGTTAACTTGTATCTAATTTATGATGTGCTTCACAAGCATACTCTCTATTGCAACTGTAAACTCTTTAAAAATTAAAACATCTTCAGTTGTCGTTACAAAAACAGTATATGTTCAGTGCAGAAAAAGTAGTCAGAAGCCCTTTTCTCCTGATTTCAAGCACTTTATGTTGAAAATCCATTCGTGCGGCCAGAAGGCTCTTCTGGTGTGGAGACACTGAGGACCTGTGATATTCTATTTACTCTCGTGTCAAGGGAATCTACAGCAAGAACTTAAAGGTCTTGATGGAAAAGTCTGAGTAACTCTCAGCTTGATTGCAGCTTGCTGCCTTGTGCTCAGGGAGCTGAGAGAAGGCCAAACTTACAGCTGAATTTTCTCAAGTGGCTTGATTTTAAATTAAATGTAGTTCTGATGACATCTGATTCCCAGCCTGAGCTACAGATTTCTGGAGCACTTTCATGAAGGTGAGGACTGGGTTTTTCTTGTTCAGGGCTGCTGGCCTCTCATAGCTAGTGTGATTCGAGACACACAGTGAAGAGGGCATATTCTACTCTCACTGACTGAGAGTTGAATTACACTAAGATATTACGGCCCAATATAAAAAAATCTCTGCAAAGTATACAAGGTCATTGTGCCTTGTAATGGTCCTTTTTTTTTTTTTTTTAAGTGCATCTGGGGCAAGGGGTCTCACAAGCATAACCAAGCAGTTTCAATAAGAAAGATAGTGAGGAGAGTGTCTCCTCCAATAAACATAACAGCTAAAGCCTATCGTACTTCATGAGGGCTTCCACTGTAGTTCAGCAGTAAAGAATCCGCCTGCATTGAAGGAGATGTGTGTTCGATCCCTGGGTAGGGAAGATCCTCTGGAGACGGAAATGATAACCCCCTCCAGAGTTCCTGCCTAGGAAATCCCATGGACAGAGAAGCCTGGTGAAGATCCTCTGGAGACGGAAATGATAACCCCCTCCAGAGTTCCTGCCTAGGAAATCCCATGGACAGAGAAGCCTGGTGAGCTATAGTCACACACACACACACAGAGCATACTTCACATGTACCACACACACACACACACACACACACACACACACACACACACACACAGCATACTTCACGTGTACCAGGCACTGTTCTAAACATTTTACAAATATCAGCCAATGCAGTTCTCCCAGCAGCCCCTATTTTAGAGATGACGCAACAGAGACTCACAAAGCTTAAGCCATGTGGCTGTAGTCACACCCCTGGTGTGTTCTGAAGGTCACATCACACAGGGCCAAGTCTTTATCTCCCTCACTTCATGTAAAAAGTCTGATTGGGACTGTTGGAGGAAGAGTTGAAAACAAGCAGTTAACAACTGTGTAGAGTGAACTCATTTCTCATCCAGTCTCCGTTCTCTGGGTGAGTTCTGTGTCTGGAATGTTGACTCGGTATATGAAGACTGACCCCAGGGCTGACCTAGGGTCTCTCAACGCTTCGAACCTTCAGGCTGGACTGTGCCCCTGGGCTATTTGCCGGGTCTTTCTCGGATCTTGCTGTAAATAAGGTGCGATGTCACTGCAAGTCAATTGATCTAGCTTCCAAGTATATGGGTTGGGAAAGAAGGTCAAAAGCTTCATTTCCGAGGAAACACTGTTTTCGGAGACATTCATTCACTCATGTGTGAGGCAAAAATGTTTGTTTGCAACGATCAAACATATAGGTTGTCAAACGGTGGTAAGTTTCAGGGAGAAGAGGAAAGCAAGGAGAGGTGGTAGAGAGTGCTGGGCTGTGGGTGGGGGAAATGTCACACAGACTACTTTGGGTGTTAGAAATCTCTATTGATAATCTGAAATTCGGTCCACCCGATGCCTGTAGCGGTGGGTAAACGAGCTCTTTCCTTTCTTTTTTCTTTTTATTTGGCTGCCTCGGGTCTTGGTCACGGCAGGCACAAGGTATCTACGTTGTGTCATGTGGGACCTTTTGTTGCAGCGCATGCCTCTCTAGTTGTGGCCATGGGCTTAGTTGCTCTGAGGCATGCAGCATCTTAGTTCCCCAACCAGGGATTGAACCCATGTCCCCAGTGTTCCAAGGCAGATTCTTAACCACTGGACCACCAGGGAAGTCCCAGCTCTTTCCTTTCTCAACGTCAACGCTATAAGAAGAAACATCACTGCACTAGAGAAGTAGTTGGCTAGCGGATCCTCCGGAGAAAGAAATGGCACCCACTCCAGCACTCTTGCCTGGAAACGCCCATGGAAGGAGGAGCCTGGTAGGCTGCAGTCCATGGGGTTGCTAAGGGTCGGATTCGACTGGGCGACTTCACTTTCACTTTTCACTTTCATGCATTGGAGAAGGAAATGGCAGCCCACTCAGGTGTTCTTGCCTGGAGAATCCCAGGGATGGCGGAGCCTGGTGGGCTGCCGTCTATGGGGTTGCACAGAGTCGGACACGACTGAAGCGACTTAGCAGCAGCAGCAGCAACAGCGGATCCTCATTTCAGGGTGAAAGGGGAAAAACTCATTTACTGAAAACTCAGCTTTGCTTGGGTTTGAAATTGTTAGGGCTGTTACAGTGGCAATTTATCCTGGCCTTGAACTTCGTGATGTGTGCCTTTGATGAAACGGACTGGGTGAAGTGAAAGCAATACCTTGGTTTAACCAGAAAATCAGGAAGCAGAATGCAAAAGATGACTGCTACTGGCTGTTGGAGACGCCACACTGATATAGGAGCTTCCCTGGTGGTGCCAGTGCTAAAGAACCCGCCTGCCAATGCCAAAGACAAAAGAGACTTGGGTTCGATCCCTGGGTCGGGAAGATTCCCTGGAGGAGGGCACAGCAACCCACTCCAGTATTCTTGCCTGGGAAATCCCAGGGACAGAGGAGCCTGGCGGGCTACAGTGCTTAGCGTCGCAAAGAGTCAGACACTAGTGAAACGGACAGAGCACGCGTGCACGCACACTGATGTAGACATCTTCTCACTGGGTCCAGAAACCCTTGTGAGCCAGGCAACTATCTTTTCACACTCCTTTCATTTCTTAGGCATCTTCCAAACAGATGGAAGGACCCAGGGCTTCAGAAATTCTGATCAGAGTGCTGAGGGGGCCACATATGAAAATACTCCAGAGTGCTTGCCAAGGTCCACCCAGTGGTGCCGAGCTCCACAAGAAAGCAGGGCCTGGGGACAGGGTGCGAGTTTGAAGCATACTCTGAACACACTGAAAATCATGAGAAATGATCTTCTCAAAAATTTAATTAATTGATTCAGCCCAAAATTTGATTAATTTAATTGATTCGGCCAATTAGATTGATTCGCTCACCACTCCTAGGAGCATGGTGCAGAGACAGGGACTTAGGGGAAATACCTAACCGCCATCTCACCCGCCTTGAGCAATGAGAGGAGCCATGGGCATCAGCTGAAACAGAATCCGACCTGCCTTCTATCAGAAGGTGGGAAGATGCTCAATGACCTACACTCCCATCCAAGAGCCCCAGGTGACGTGCTGAATGAGAGTGGAGGTGAGATTGGCGAGGGCTGTAGAAAGCTCCATGATGTTCCTAGGGGCACTTTGCAGCAGGACGGAGACGAACTGGTTCCCGCAGTCTTCAGAGCGCTGGTTGAAGGTTTAGTTCCTGAGCCCCCTCTCTGGAATTGGTTGGGCCCCTTCTCCACCTCCCCTGGTCGCCTAGGAGCCAACAGGTCCCCATAGTCTGGAAGCAGGACCACGGGTTTCCCAGGCCTGGGACACGCTCCAGAAGTTAACACCAGTAAGGTCAGGATTTCCTGTAGCCTCCACACAACACAGCCTCCAGAGCGCTCCCAAGGAACATCATGGATCCCGCGGTTCTCCCGAGGACTTCTGCCCTTTCCCACACTCTAGGCAGGAGGAACAAAAAGGATCTTTTTAATCCCTAGATTCTCTCCGGGCCTTATTGCTCCGCCCCCTCACTCCAAATTGGAATACAAGTTACCTAAAATTGTTCTTAAGATTTTTACAAGATGTAGATTGACAAAATCTTCCCTTTGGTCCACCCGTTCAACAGTCGGGCTGTGACCCGGTGCCTGAGATGACCGTTTGGGATGCCCTGCCTGGGAGCAGTAACAACTCCTCCAGTCCTCTTCTTGTACTCATGCCAAGACATACTGTATTTAAGAAGGGTGGAAATTCCCCACGGCATTTTCTTTCTGATGTTTGAAATACTTGCTTATGTTTCCCACAGGAAACTTTACAGTTAGTGTGCATTTCTAAATCGATTGTTTCCTTTTTTTTTTTTTCTTCCTGTCTTTCCCTCTTTAGCAAATCCTCGGGCAGCTCATGATGGACCTCTCTGCCAGTGTGACACCTCACAGCAGCGCGAGACCTTTCTCTTTGCACAGCATGCTTTAATCCATGGCTGCCTGTTTTCATATTTGCTCAGTAAATAGCCATTGCGCTGTTCAGGACTCCTCTTCACATGTAAGAAGCATCTCCAAAAGCCAATTGGACCCTGTTATTTTTTCACCTCTCCTAGGCTCAAACTCATGGCTTTCTCTTTAAAAAAAAAAATTATTTTATATTGGAGTATAGCCAAGTAAAAGTGAAAAAAGTGATCTCCCTGGCTCCCTGGTGACTCAGAGGTTAAAGTGTCTGCCTGGAATGCAGGAGACCAGGGTTCGATCCCTGAGTTGGGAAGATCTCCTGGAGAAGGAAATGGCAACCCACTCCAGTACTCTTGCCTGGAGAATCCCATGGTAGGCTACAGTCCATGGGGTCGCAAAGAGTCGGACACGACTGAGCGACTTCACTCACTCACATAACCAATTAACAATGTTGTGATAGTTTCATGTGATCAGTGAAGGGACTCAGCCATACACATATATGTAATCCATTCTCCCTCCAAACTCCCATCCAGGCTGCCATACAACGTTGAGCAGAGTTCCCTGTGCTATCCAGGAGGACCTTGTTGGTTATCCATTTTAAGTATAGCAGAGTGTACATGAAGTGAAGTGAAAGTCACTCAGTCATGTCAGAGTCTTTGCCACCCCATGGACTATACAGTCCATGGAATTCTCCAGGCCAGAATACTGGAGTGGGTAGCCTTTCCCTTCTCCAGGGGATCTTCCCAACCCAGGGATCAAACCTAGGTCTCCCACGTTGCAGGCGGATTCTTTAGCAGCTGAGCCACAAGTGAAGGCCAGTGTGTACATGTCCACCCCAAACTCTCTAACCACCCCTTCCCCCTATCCTTCCTCCTGGCAACCACAAGTCAAACTCATGGCTTTCTCTTGACAACAGTTCCAAGGGTTCCCGTGGGGCTGGCTGTGGAACCCAAGCCCCACCGAACTCTCCAAGTCAGTAACAGTTTGCCAGGTTTTGCTTCCTGGTAACACAGGAAGTACCACAGCCAAAGGGAATAGACACTTGAAGATAAACTAGAAGTGGCTGGTGGCCGAAGAGAGAAGTTTCCAGTTGGAACACTCGGTGGGTGGGGGTGGGCCGTTTTACAGCTCTTAGCTTCGCGTGGGCATGAGAGGCAGTCCTGTGAGGCAGAAGACAGAGCAAAATGGGCGCAGAGGACAAAGGATGGCGTCAGGGAAGCCCTGTGTTTTGAGGAGCCTGAGGCCGGGGGAGGGGAGCAAGGCATCTTCCGTCTCAGAGAGAGTGTCAGCGGACTTGACTGCAGATCTGGGAGCCTGCTGGACCAAGTGGAGAGGCTGTAGTCAGTTTCCCTTTCCTGGGATTGTCTGTTTCCAATTAAGGTCCAGGTGAACTCTCCAGGTTCAAAGATGCGAGGTTTTAGTGCTTCCAAAGCAGTTTCCATGGTCGGATCTAAATAATTGAAATTCAGCTGAATTCTGTGAGTACGTATGAGAATCTGCTCTCCATAAGCCACTGTGCTAACCACGACTGTGTCAACCACGTGACCCCTGGGGAAGCCAAGGATCTTGTCCATAAGGGCTTGGAGCTTGGGGAAACAAATTTGGACATGTAAGCATATACATTTTTCTAAGGGACTTAGGATAAAATCATGTAAGACCATCTTACAGGCCCAAAAGAGGGCATGGTGATTCTCCTTGAGGAGTCAAGGAAGGGTTAATAAAGAAGTGATAATTTTGCGGAGGTTTAAAGGAATTTAAGTGGGTGAG
This sequence comes from Budorcas taxicolor, assembly GCF_023091745.1. Lineage (NCBI taxonomy): Eukaryota > Metazoa > Chordata > Mammalia > Artiodactyla > Bovidae > Budorcas > Budorcas taxicolor. Next base: position 74,900,330 of record NC_068921.1, read on the forward strand.
GTGTGAGAGATCAGTAGGGCTTTGTTATATGTGGTCTGGGGTAGAAGGATCATTCCTGACAGAAGGAATACTATTAGGAAGGTCATAGGGGGAATTCCCTGGTAGTCCAGTGGTTAGGACTCAGCACTATCACTGCTAGGACCCTGGGTTGGATCCCTGGTTGGGGAACTAAGATTCCATAAGCCAAGGCACAGTCTCTAAGAACGGCCATCCCCGGCTTGTCCGTCCAAAGCCTGAATAGCCACACGTGGTGACCATCACACCGGACGCTGCAGCAGTGTCTCAGGAGGACTCTCTCTGCCTTCAAAGAGCTTGCGGTCTGGGGAGGAAAAGGTTGCTACAGAGGCAGCTATGATACCAGGCAAAGCCAGCTCGGTGGCCCAAGGGAAGTAACCAAAATGAATGTAGAGGGAACTCACGATGTAAGCTGTGGGCAGAGCAACAGAAGCAGAAGGAGGAAGAGGAGGCTGAGTTATCTTGTGGGAGCCTCCCATGCCTGGTCTTAAACTGACAGGTCGGCAAGGACTGTGCCTTAGAAGATAACACTGAGAAAAATCGGCAAATGTGTCTGGAGACTGGAAGCCAAGGAGAAATGCACTTCACATAGTCAAGGTAAAAGATAAGGAGGCCTGAACTTGGATGATAACAGTCAAACGGAGGCAAGGCACTGAACTGGGAGGTGTTTGGAAGCTCATAAAGATTTCATTTTGACTAATCGTGAAGTGAAAAGTGAGAAAATTAGTAAGAAACAAAATACCGATGAACCCCAATTTTAATATAACAAGAAACAACATAGTCCCAGATTTAAATTGGATGATATGAAACTGTCATTTTTTGTAGATTAAAAAAGTGGTCAACTATCAGTAATTTCATGAAATTCAAATTTACTTGATAATAGGATCCCCTTAAATATCACACTGTAGAAAAAGTATAACCCCAAACAAAACAACATTAGAAGAAATAAAAATTAACCACGGATACAAAAGAGCAGGAAGTCATTTATTTAGCAGGGAGACAGGTGAGGGCATGTTTTAAATAGAAGACTCTGTTCTTAAGGAGACTGTAGGGTAAAGAATTTCCCCGTGGCTTTCAGCCTAAGGCAAAAAAATTCCAGAGAAACGTGGTTAGGTGAATGAAAGCCCAATACTTGTTTTGAAACTGAAGAAGGGTGTTGTAACTTACTTCAATTTACAATTTCCTATACATCTCCCTTTGGGGTTTTTCTTAAGAGGAGGTTTGTTCTGGAGTTATTGGCAAAGATTAAAGATACCTCCAGTGAAATCTTCCCTGAGTCCATTCACTATAATATACACTGAAGACAGAGTTTAGGAACAGAGAAAACCTACTTAGCTCTGTTAAGCAAAACCTTAAGCAAACCTTCCATTACATGAATATGTTATTAGGTCACCTAGTAAATGTTAATGACTACCCAAAAGTGAACCCTGTGAGTTCCAGTCAGAATGATGCAGCTCCTAGAACCTCCATAATTTTCACTTCCAAATTCTGAGCCATATGCATGCTCTTCCAAGCCTTCGCTCCCGCTGATTCCTTTTTCTCCCAGATCTTTGCTCTTTAAGGAATGCTAACTCACCCTTCAAGCCCTGGCCCACTCCAGCCTTGCCTACTCCCGAGGACCTGAAAATATACAGTTCACGCTTTTATTTCCATTGTGTTCAGTTTGGTTGTCTCCCAATGTTACTTTGGTTTTCACTCTTAGATTCAGTCAAGAAAACAAGCCCCAAAATGCCCGTTGACCAGTGCGGACCAGTGTTGACTACTGGTGAAGGAAAATAAATTTCATGACTGCACACTGATAATAGGCAGCATTTGTGTCGATGAGATAAAGCAAAAAAAAAAAAAAAGCCACCGTGAAAGAGTTTGCAAGTAATGTCATTTGTATATAAAAGTATGGGGTTTTCCTGGTGGCTGGTGGTAAAGAATCTGCCTGCCAATGCAGGAGACATGGGTTCGATCCCTGGCTTGGGAAGATCCCCTGGAGAAGGAAATGGCAACCCACTCCAGTTTTCTTGCCTGGGAAATCCCATGGACAGGGGAGCCTGGCGGGCTACAGTCCATGGGGTCACAAAGAGTCAGACACAACTTAGCAACTAAACAACAATAAGAAAGTATACATCAGCTATGTGTAATAGAAATATGTTTATAGAGGCATAGAAAATAGTTTAAAGGATACCCATCAGTTTCCCCTAGGAAATGAAATTGAGGATGACGGACGGATTATGGGCATTCACAATATTATTTGATCAATGCTTCCTTCCTTGATTTTATTTTAAAAAGAATCCTTTTATTGAAAAACACACATAATTCTCCCATACTGGATCTCAGAAAACTGTGGTTCATTCAAGACCCTCACCAAATGTCATATGTCCCAGAAGCCCAGAGCACCCAGTCCCAAATGGAGACGTTGTCTTCAAGCCTGTTCCTTAGTGCTTCTAGTAGAAAGTGTTCGTCATACCACAGAGTGATTGCTCCAGGGCCAAACACAGACAAGTTAACTAACTCAAGAGGCTACATTTCACAGCCCTGGGGAATGATCACCAGGAATAAATGAGAGAGATTTTAAGTTAAGTCTTTTAGTAACAGAAAAGGACTGTTGCCCAAGAAAAACATAGGACTGGCAAAGATTTTAAATGCAATATTGAAGACTTCCCTGCTGGTACAGTGGTTGAGACTTTGAACTCCCCACTGCAGGGTGCACGGGTTTGATCCCTGGTTGGGGAGCAGAAATCCCACATGCCAAAAAAAAAAGAAAATTTCTTGAACTGAATAAAAATGGAAGTACAATATATCAACTTAAAAATTGTTTAAATAACTGCAATACTGGATATCATTTTACTACGAATTAAGTAGCTGTATCCCAAAAAAGGGTGTTTCTCACATAAATCTTTTGATCTGAGCTTCCTGCCATCTCCTTGCCTCTCTTGTTTCTTCCAACACCTCCTCTTCCAGTTTCTACCTACCAGTCTTCAACCATCAAATTCCTATTCCATGATTCCATTAAATTCCCTATCTCTTCAAAGTGAGATTTAGATTTACCTTTAAATATCCCCAAATGTCAGCAACTGTGTTAAGGAGACTCTGCTTAACAATGGACCTTGTCTCTAGTGTGTCTTCCTGGATCTACCAACATGTAATCAGGTGAATCAACATCTGACTTCATCAAGGCTCCTAGTGAGGCCGATCAAAGCCGATTCAAAGCCGGCAGAGGTATAAAGTAGAGGGAAGGTCCTCCTAAAAGCAGTAACAACAGAACAATAAACATTAATCAGACTCTTTTTATGGACCAGGCACTGGACTAAGACCTTGCCTCTGTAATATCTTATTTAGTCTTCACAGAAACTCTATAAAGTTATGATAGAAAAAAATTACCCTGAACTTGTCTGCACGACGCAATTTATAGCCTCCTTTTGGAAAGAAATTAGGATTTTACTGATCAAATGTTTAAGCCATTTTCTGATTAGCTTTAATGAAATTAAGACTTGCGCGGGGGACTCATGGCCCATGCCTCAGCTGACTGATCAGTTGAGAATCTAGTGACCATTTTTAATGACTTATGCTTTTCTTTGAATAATCAGGCTGACAAGGATAATCTTATTGTTTTTCTCTGTAGAACATCTTTACCAGAAGTGAATCCTCTTTGAGCTGTAAGAGGATTTGTTTTTCTCCCCTTCATTATTGCAAGATTTTTGTACAGTATTGACAATCAAATTGCCAGGATTTTTTTAAACAATTCTATTTATTTATTTTTGGCCACAGTGGGTCTTCCTTGCTGCGTGGACTTTCTCTCATAGTGGAGAGCAGGGGGTGGTTCACGGATGGCCTTCTCGCAGCTTTGGAGCACAGGCCCTAGGGCACACAGGCTCAGTAGCTGTGGCAGGCAGGCTCTAGTGCCTGGGCTTAGCGCTTGTAGCAAACGGGCTTAGTTGTTCCATAGCACATGGAATCTTCCCAGGCGGAACCGTGTCCCCTTGCATTGGCAGGCAGATTCTTATCCACTGCGCCGCAGGGAAGTCCCTGCCTGGATTTCAAGTACTCTTTCCCCGTTGTATTCTTGCCTGGAGAGTTCCACGGACAGAGGAGCCTGGCGGGCTATCCTCCATGGGGGTCACAAAGAGTCAGACACGGCTGAGCGACTGACACAAGCAAGCTGGCTTCTCACGTCATGCTTTCACACCACAGTTAGTGACCGTCAGTCTCACTTGTCTGTGGAAACCGTTCTCTCAAAGTCTCATCAGTCAGGGTGTCAATACCCTTCATAAAACCAAATTCTAATTTTCCAGTTTTGACGCTGGTTTTAAAATTTCCAAACGGGGAGAGAAAACCAGCTGTGCGGCCTTCCCCTGCGTCTGTAGACTGTCCTCCTGGAGGCTCTCCTTTACCTCCACAACAGGCCCTGCCTCACAGGAGTACAGTTCCCCCTGTACTGTCTCCGGTTAATCAACACCAAAGCCTCCCGCTCCCATCGTGACTGAAAGCTGCCTGGAACAGTTAAACCAGCTTGGCTCAAGGCTGGGGGAGAAGGAAGAGAAATACTCAGCACATCCTGGTGAGTAACTTCCATGTAAGTATGAGGCTCACAGCTGAGCGTTCTTTGTAAGATCAGAGTCACCCATAGGCCCCCTTGACAGAGGTTATCTTAACCTACTATTCAGAGGGGAGTCCTTGGTGTATCCAAACTCCTTAAATTACAGACCCAAGGTGGTGAGGTCACAAAGCCTTGTCTGCCTGCCTAAGAACTGCCTTCAGACTCCATTTCCTGTCTAACCTGTATCAGACAGGAATATCCAATCACCATCCACAGAAACACTTCAGACTCTATGCCAAAGAAATATCAGAGTGTCTGAAACATCAGAGTGTCCCCATTTAAAAATGTCTGATCACTGAATATTCCTTCATTCATTTAGTCACTCAGCAAACCTATCATATGCTATCTCTCTGCCTTTGATCGTGATAGTTTTATTTCTAAAATGGTCACCCTCCATCCCCACCCCCACTTTATCTGGATATCTCTTTCTCATCCTTTAGGTCTCAGCCTAAATGCTCCTTCCTCCAGGAAGCCTTCCCAGATACTTTGTAATACCTCACACTCGCCTGCTGTATAGCTCTTATCCCTCTTTTAGTCACCTCTTTATTTGTTCCTTTTTGTTACCAGGCTCCTACACAAGCTCCATGAGTAAAGAATTTGATCTACCTTGTTCATTGTATCTCTAGTTCCTGGCTTAAATAAAGTGTTATGTAAATATTTGTTGAATAAATGAATTGTGTAGCATAATGCACTGCACAGAGAGGGTTTTTAGTTAAGGAGCTCATGTTAGATTGTTGCTATGTGAGGTTGCTGACATCTTCAGGTAGAAAGAACTTCAACTATTGTATGATGGAATTAAAACCAGTTTCCTCTCTTCTGCCTTGAAAGCAAGGGGTCCAGAAGATACAGGTTTATTTCTCTTACTCTGACAGTGCCATCTTTCTAAGAGACAAAGTATTTATATTAAATGGAGGAGGTTACTAAACAAACAAGACAGTGAATTGGGTAACAGGACCCTATACTTTATTTCTGACTCAGCTCACCACCTCAGGCAACCCACTTAGCAGGCTTTCAAGTCTGTCCATGAATTCGGATGTTAAATGATCAGCCATATTTAGAAATCCTTAGGTGGTGACTGTAATTCTCAAGTACCTATATTCTCATTTCAGTCATTATTGTTGTAAACAAGGAATGATACCCAGCCTTATTAAAATGCCATTTTGTAAAGTGTCATTGACTATAAACTTACTATCACACCACCTTAATTCACCTGGCACTTATGTAAAAAACACTCCTGTCAAGCCAAAGACCAACTCAAAGCAAGCTCTTATGAACGGGGATATTAAAATTATAAATTCTCCTGCATGTGGTTCAAGTTCTGATCAGCTTAGCTTTTGAGGTTGAGACTTTGAATAAGACGACAGCTGTGGTTCTTCTACTTTCTAAGAACACTATTAACCCAGAGAGGAATGTGCAGTGGACCTGTGGATCACCTATTGTAAACAAGTCTATTCTGCTGTGTCAGCTCCCTTTAGAGAAAACAGGCCCAACACTTAAAAGCTTTAAAAAACAAAAACACATAGAAAGGTGTGAAAAGAAGTGCACACGCATGATTTCTTTTCTCTTTACATTTGTCCCTTATATTGCTTTTATAAAAAATTTTATTCGTTCACGCATTTATTTATTTTTGACTGCTCTGGGTCTTTGTTACTGCACATGGGTTTTCTCTAGTTGCGGCGAGTGGGGCTGCTGTGCTGCGGCGTGCAGCTTCTCGTTGCAGTGGCTTTTCCTGTCGCGGAGCACAGGCTCTAGGCACAGGGGGTTCGGTAGTTGCAGCACGCAGCCTCAGCAGTGGTGGATCAAAGGCTCTAGAGCACAGGCTTCAGTAATTGCGGCACATGAGCTCAATAGTTGTGGCCACGGGCTTAGTGGCCCTGCGACATGTGGAATCTTCCCAGACCAAGGGTCAAACCTCTGTCCCCTGCATTGACAAATGGATTCTCAACCACTGGACCACCAAGAAAGTCCAAGACCCTAATATCTCTAATCTACTAATAGGACTTACTGAATAATTTCTCCCTAGGAACACAATCCTGGTGGATTTCTTTTCTATGGGAAAATAAACTCATAATGCCTACATGGAGGGACTTCGGAATGATGACTCCGATGATGTGAAAACCTTCCATAAAAACACTTCTGCAGAACCTACTTGTGCCAGGTAACCTCTGTGGTGGAAGACAGTTCTTCTCAACTTTAACAAAGTCACACTGGTTGGTGTGAGCTCTACAGATGATATGACTCAGCTTCTAAGCAAGAAGTAGCTCTTTTAACCAAAAGAAATTTAACTCAATGTAGGATGTGATCTCAAAGACAGTGCAACTAGCAGAGAGCATAGATGTAGGATTTCACAGTCACCTTAAAGAAGACACTTGCCCCCAAGTCTCCAAAATATAAAGAAAAAAGAGAAAACTTGCAGGATAAAGGAAACAGTGAAAAACTATCCCCTTAATTGATATGTAAAAAGGAAGCACTACCATTTTGAGGGGCATATAGGAGGGAGGTAAAGACACCATGAAAGCTCTGTAGTATCATTGTTGTGAAAGTCTCATCCTAGTGCAGAAGCTCATGAAATAAGACATCGTGGGAAATGTGGCAGAGACTTGGTGGAACTTGAACAAGGCAGGAGAAGGGTCCCAGGCTACCCTAGCATGAAGATCTTTCCCAAAACCCTCTGGTTAAAGATCCCTCTTAGGTTCTTCTGTTAAGGACTGAACATTTATATGAAAATCCAACTGTATGTAACACTCAAAGGTATACATGTTTATATATACAAAGTGAAAGTCGCTCAGTCATGTCCAACTCTTTGCCACCCCATGGACTATACAGTCCATGGAATTCTCCCAGCCAGAATACTGGAGTGGGGAGCCATTCCCTTCTCCAGGGTATCTTCCCAACCCAGGGATTGAACCCAGGTCTCCCACATTGCAGTCAGATTCTTTAGAAGCTGAGCCACAAGGGAATCCCAATGGATATATCGTATGTATGTGTGTGTATTTGTGTATATGAGCTTCCCTGGTGGCTCAGATAGTAAAGAATCTGCCTGTAACACAGAAGACCAGGGTTCAATCCCTGGGTTGGGAAGATCTACTGGTGAAGAGAAAGGCTACCTGCTCCAATATTCTGGCCTGAAGCATTCCATGGACAGAGGAGCCTGCTGGGCTACAATCCGTGGGCTTGCAAAAAATTGGTCATAACTGAGCAACACTTGTGTATATGCATGCCTAGTTAAATATAAAGGAATTCCCATTGCAACCATTCTCAAAAAAGGTATCTTGGTATTTTTATGAAGTATTAAGTTCAAAAAATTCCACTAAATGTTGTATACGTAGGCATTAACCAAGATGGATCAGACATCCAGTTTGACTAGTTTCCACTTAAAACAACTAAAAATAATAGACAAAATGAAAATAAAGAAACAAACAAAAGTTATCTCAACTACGTTCACAAGTTAGCAAAATGTCAAGAATTCTCAGGTTAAAAACTAAGACAGGCAGCCAGAAACAAAAGCAGAGACAGCTTTTCCATTGAGCATATTTACCATGAACTTGAACTTTGGTGTTCAAAGTCTTTCAGGGTTTGGAAAAGAAGAGGCAAGGACAGGGACCCCTCTAAGTGTGACTTAACAGAACCCCCCTAAAAAAAACCTGAACCCCAAAGGCTATCCTCTAAAAGCATACCCTGGAAGCAAACTTGGCCTCTGCACCTCTCCCTGAGGGAAGTGAGAACAAACACTGTCTGGAACTTTGTCCCTGAGTAAAAGGGGAAAGCCACATGCCAGTCTTCGTGTGGTTTGCAATCCCAATTTAGACAACCTGTGCTGTCCAAAAAGTACCGTCAAAAATGTAGTTAAAAGTGATCCCAGAATGGCAGTTGTACCTGTTGCCTGGCAGAACCACATATAGTCTTTTCTTGAAGAACTACCTTCATCGCAGAGACAGAAGGGAAAATCTGACCAAAGACAGAATACCGAATTAGAAAATAGAGCTGAATCAACTGTACGGAATGAGGCACAGAGAGATGAAGAGATGGGAAATAGGAAAGGGTTTTTAAGAATCATGGATGGTAGGTTGGGAGAAAATATCTCAGGTCTGATGTGACTGCCAGATGGAAAAAGAATCGGATACAGAAACAACATGTGAGGAGAGAATAGTTGAGAAGTTTGAAAACATTCAACTAGAGATTCAGAAAGATCAGTATAAAGCAGGATGTGGGTGCTAAGCTGCTTCAGTTGTATCCAAATCTTTGTGACCCAATGAACTGTAGCCTGTCAGGCTCCTCTGTCCATGGGATTCTCCAGGCAAGAATACTGGAGTGGGTTGCCATTTCCTTCTCCAGGGATCTTCCCAACCCAGGGATTGAACCTGGGTTTCCTGCATTGCAGGCAGATTTTAAACTGTCTGAGCCACCAGGGAAGCCCTGGTACGTACTTGAATCATTGCAAAACCATCATCCCCTCCTCCCACAACTCTGGTGCATGGAGAAAATGGCTTCCACAAACCTGGTCCCTGGTGGCAAAAAGGTTGGGGACCACTGAGTAACTTCTAAAATAGAAGAGGAAAAAGAATGAGAAAAAAAATTTTTTTTAATCTATAAGAAGCTGAGAAAAGGAAGCAATGAAACATAGAACAGGGACAAGCATACACACACACAAACTGGAAAAAAGAAGCCTAATTTATAACCCTGGTAGTTATAACTCATGTAAATAGGTCTAATGATTTAGTTATGAAGCAGAGACGATGCAGTTGGGCTTATAACATGTCATCATATGCGTTTTTACAGAGGTGCACTGAAATACTTGAATCATTAAGACTGAACACAAGCAGAGGGGAAAAGAGACACCATATAAATATTAACTGAAAGAATGCTAGTGAAGTTATGCGAATACCAGCCAAAATGGACCCAATTTAGGCAATGATCTGTGTCTTGACTTTGAGTGCTTCCCTTTCTCTCGCAGGGCCTTCCCTGGTGGCTCAGATGGTAAAGCGTCTACCTGCAGTGCAGGACACCCACGTTCGATCCCTGGGTCGGGAAGATCCCCCGGAGAAGGAAATGGCAACCCACTCCAGTATTCTTGCCTGGGAAATTCCACAGACAGAGGAGACTGGCAGGCTACAGTCTACGGGATTGCACAGAGTCGGACACGACTGAGCAATAACACACATTTCTCTTACAGTGAAAGTCACACCTTGAAAGCTTCACATCCTTGACATGCAGTTGCTGTTGCTCACTCACCTAGTCGTGTCCAGCTCTTTGTGACCCCATGGACTGCAGCACAGCAGGCCTCCCTGTCCCTCACCATCTCCTGAAGTTTGCCCCAGTTCATGTCCATTGCATCAGCGATGCCATCCAGCCATCTCATGCTCTGATGCCCTCTTCTCCATCTGCCCTCAATCTCTCCCAGCATCACGAACTTTGGTACTCAATCATGTAGTACCAAATATTTTTTCCTTCATTCTTTGACAACTCTGGGCAGTGTTTCTTATTCAAAAAGTCCTAACATCTCTTGCTCAGAAACCGCTTTGAATTTTTGTTCTTCTTTTCTCTTTTAAAACATTTTATCAGCTACACCAGGAAAGTATGAAAACAAGTCTTTCTGCCTCCTCCATAGATCACTTAACACTATCATCACTGGGTCTTGTGCCATTTCCGTATCATCTCTTTATTCTATTTCCATGCGTGATTTATTTCATAAATCCATGCCTCTTTTAGTTTCTGCAACTTTCATTTAGGTTCCATGGGTTTCTCCCTAAATCAAATCCCCATTGTTTGGATGCACAGAGTTTACTTGTGGTCCAGCTTTCTCTTTTGGGTTCCATGCATTTGCAGATGAAATCAATTAATGTTTGATTCACTCCAAATGGTTTCATGGTATTTTAAGTAACAACCATGGCTTCAATTAAAGCTTCAACTTTCTTTTTTTTTCTTTTCTTTTTTTTTTTTAGTACACACCATTCACCTGAAGTCTTGGTTCCTTTCAGCTAACTGAGCTTCATCTTATATTTCACATTAAGTCCATCTCATTTTTCTGTTGCAGCTTGGACTAATCTATTTGAGTGTCTTACTCCACTTGTTTTACTCTGTGCTGTTCTTAAATCACTCAGTCGTGTCCAACTCTTTGCTACCCCATGGACTGTAGCCCACCAGGCTCCTGTGTCCATGGGGATTCTCCAGGCAAGAATACTGGAGTAGGTTGCCATGCCCTTCTCCAGGGGATCTTCCCAATCCAGGGAGCAAACCCAGATGTCCCATACTGCAAGTGGATTCTTTACCATGTGAGCTACCAGAGAAGCACAAGAATACTGGAGTGGGTAGCCTATCCCTTCAGGGGATCCTCCTGACCCAAGAGTCAAAGCGGGGTCTCCTGCATTGCATTCTTTACCAGCTGAGCTACCAGGGAAGCCCCAGTTTCCCAGAAGTCAAGCATATTCAACTGACTGAGGAGATAACTGGTTCCCCTATCTGATTTTTATACTCTATACGTCCTACACTTAGAGATCCCATTCTAAGCTGTCCTCAACTGTGTGTTATGCATGTAGCTGACTACGCTCTTGTTTCTGTCCTCATCCCCTTCCAGGTTTATTAAGTACTTGGTGACTATATCAACATGATGTTTATAAATCAGAGAATCTTGGTTTTCAGTTACCATCAGATGCCCTCTCAGAAGCAAGGGTCAGGAAATAATGAGATCAACCATGGCAAACAATGGTACCTATGAGGGAGCCCATTTCTTCCCCCTGGTGTGCCTAAACTCTGTATAATGAGCTTGCATTTTCCCATCAAAGTCTTTGGATCAACGTTTGGATTCTGTCACAGACCAGCTAAGTGAGCTTGAGAAAATCACTTAATTTCTTGGAGCCTCAATTTTTCTCTTCTGTAATATGGAGATTATTATTATCACATCAACTGTTGTACAGATTAAATGTGACAGTGCATGGAAAGCTTTTTGCAAACTATAATCTGATTAATTAAATATAATCTGATTAATTAAATGCAATCTGATTAATGAAGTAATCCCAATTCTCCTTAAAACTGAAACTATACCCAAATTAACCTATCTTAGAAGGCTTCTAGGGGGCTAATCTTGACTCTTTCAATCTGATCATTAGTAATCCGATTTGGACTCTGGCAGCCCCCTGGTTCTGAGTTCAGTGGGAAAAGTGGGGCAAACTATTTAACCTCTGTCTTCTGTTTGAACCACTATTCAACATTCTGTCTAGTCTTTGAGATATTTTAATAGATGCTTTTAAATTAAAATATATATATATATATTCTTTATTCATAAGTCGAATAAGGTACACTACAAGAAATGTACTGTAAATAAAGGCATTTAAAGTTGCTTTTTCCTATTAACTCTGGGCAAATCATTTCACTTCTATGGACCACAGTGTTTACTGTTCTAATCTTGAGTTTCCACACTCAGGAGGATATTTTGAAGGTTATTGGAAAAGTCTCTGATGCCGGGAAAGATTAAGGGCAGAAGGAGGAGAGGGCATCAGAGCCTGAGATGGTTGGATGGCATCACTGATGCAATGGACATGAACTTGGGCAAACTTCAGGAGATGGTGAGGGACAGGGAGGCCTGGCGTGCTGAGTCTACGGGGTCACAAAGAGTCAGACACAACTGGGCTACTGAACAACAACATGATAAGCCCAACATACACAGGGCATTTGCCCCTTATTGCCATCACTTTACATCAGGGATTGTCTTAGTCATCTCATGGGTATGCTCAGCCACTTCATTGTGTCTGACTCTTTGTGACCCCATGGACTGTAGCCAGCCAAGTTCCTCTGTCCATGGGATTTCCCAGGCAAGAATACTGGAGTGGGTTGCCATTTCCTCTTCCAGGAGATCTTCCCGATCCAGAGATTGAACCCTGGTCTCCCATGTCCCCTGCATTGCAAGGGGTTTTTTTTTTTTTTTTTAAAAACTACTGAGCCTACGGGGAAGCCCCTTAGTCATCTCAGGCCACCATAAAAAATACCACTGACTAGGTGGTGTAAACAACGGAAATTTATTTTCTCACAGTTTTGGAGGCCGGGAAGTCTGAGATCAAGGTGCCAATTGATTCAGTTCCTGGTGAGAGCTCTCTCCCTAGGCTTCAGATGCCTGCCTCCTTGCTATGTCCTCACGTGGCCTTCCCTCAGGTCACATGCTCCTCTGAGGTTACTAACTCCATCATGAGGGCCCCCCTCATGACCTAAACTAACTCCAGCAGCCTCCGTCTGGCCCCATCTCCACAAAGCAGCACACTGGGAGTTAAGACATCCACGTATGAATTTGGGAGTGGAGACGTTCGGTCCCGAACATGATTAAGATGAATTTTGTTGCTGTCACATTCATCATGTAATGTATGTATTTGCTCTCTCTGTGATCACTGGACTGAGATCAACCCAGTTATGGCGAAAACCCTGCCCCTGCTATTAAGAATCTATTTTCAGTGAAAAGGTAGGTCTGGAGAGTTTCAGTAACACATACACTAAGCAGAATATAATTTTAATAACTGACACCTGGGGAGACTTCCCTGGCAGTCCAGCAGTTAAGACTCCACACTTCTACTGCAGGGGTCCCAGGTTCAAACTCTAGTCGGGGAACTAAGATACCACCTTCCACGCAGTGCAGCCAAAAAAGAAAAACAAAAAAAAAGACCCCTGGAAAGAAGCGCTAATAATGGTGACCAATCAGCTTAACCCAGAACCCTCTTAGGTAAGCTCTGTGCCTCTGTTGTGTTAGTTGCTCAGTCATGTCCAACTCTTTGTGACCCCGTGGATTGCAGCTCACCAGGCTCCTCTATCCACGGAACTCTCCAGGCAAGAATACTAGAGTAGGTTGCCATTTCCTCCTCCAGGGGATCTTCCCAGCTCAGAGATCCACCCCAGGTCCCCTGCATTGCTGGCAGATTCCTTACCATCTGAGCCACCAGGAAAGCATAGACTCTTTAAAAACATGGTCAATTAGCATTCTACAGATATGACTCTAGCCTGAGATAAGTGAGTCTTTGCATATCACTTAGCTCAGATGTCCTCAAATGCCTGGAAATATGGACTTGGCCAAAAAGGTTTTTTCTGGTTTTTCCATTATACTTTAGGAAAAATCCCAACCAACTTTGTGGCCAACCTAATATCTGCGAAGTCAAGGTTGATTCACCAAAAAGTATATGAGTAACAGCTCCCGGAGGGGGCAGCCCACTGCATCTCTGATTTCCTATCACAGCAGACGCCTGAAAGACAGAGAATAAATACACAGCGTGCAGCAAGATTGGAGCCCCCGTCAGGCTGAATCAAGGGGAAAAAAAATTTGAAGCCAGCATTTGGTTCCATCAACTCACACTGTCAAATTGATCAGAAAGTAGGAAGGCTCCTTGTTCTCTCACAACAGATTAGAAGAGCAACTCCAATGATCTCCAGGTATGACATAAAATATTCTCTAAAATAAGCATGACATCAGAAGACGATTGCTTCTTTGCAGGAAAGGTATGTCAAACCTAGCAAGGTATTGAAAAATAGAGACATTACTCTGCCAACAAAGGTCCACACAGTCAAGGCTATGGTCTTCCCAGTGGTCACATACAGTTGTGAGAGCTGGACTGTAAAGAAGGCAGAATGCCAAAGAATTGATGTCTTCAAACGATAGTACTGGAGAAGACTCCTGAAAGTCCCCTGGACCACAAGATCAGACTAATCAAAAGGGAAATCAACTTTGAATACTCATTGGAAGGACTGATGCTGAAGCTCCAGTATTTTGATCACCTAATGCGAACAGCCGACTCATTGGAAAAGTCCCTGATGCTGGAAAAGATTGAGGGCAGAAGGAGAAGAGGGCAACAGAGGATGAGCTGGCTGGAAGGTATCACTGATGCAATGGACATGAACTTGGGCAAACTCTGGGAGACGGTGAAGGACAAGGAGGCCTGGCGTGCTGCCGTCCATGGGGTCACAAAGAGTTGGACACAACTGGGTGACTGAAAAACAACATTCTCTAAAAAGGGTATGCCTTTGGCATATGGCCTGATTAACTTCTGCTTTTTGGATGGAATATTTCTCTTTTTTTCCTTTTAATTTTTTGTCTCATATTTCTAGCCCTTGTTATTTATATTCTCTGATGGGTATTTTAAGTATCTACAATATGCCCTCCATATTTCAACCCGCAAGTGTCTCAAGGCACTGAAAAGACACTTTTTCAGTGTTTTCTGAAAAGATCAGAACCAAGTAATGGGCCAAGGCTGATGTGTCTCCAACAGTATTGGGCTGGAGCTCTCAGTGGGAGAGTCGATCCAAAACAAATGAGTGAGTGTTGCCAGAATCAGAACCTCTTCTCGCGTGTTTGAGAATTTTTGTTGTGAGCTCATCTGTGGTAAGACCCTATGTGTGCAAATTTCACAAGGCTTTAATTAACAGCTTATTTCTCTAGAAGGAATTTGCATTCATTTTTTTCCATGTGCTTGGTAGCACTCTTCCCAGCTTGACCAATTTAAAGTTCGGTCATGACTATACAAATAATTATATCGCTACTTGTTTATGAATAATTTCTAATAAACTGCTTTATAGTCAAAAAATTGGGGCAATAAAAAATTCTTTGGAATGTCTTAAAGTTTTCTTTGTAGTCAGATAAATGATTTATTTACCCCAGTTGTCTGGGGGATGTAGTGAAGCGTAGGGCACAGAATTATCTAAGGCCTATGTCTGGATCAGATTTGTTAACAGCATTATTTGAGACATTCATACTCTTACTTACTGTTCACTTATTTTTCTGAAAAAGGTATGCTACGTCTCTACTATGATTTTGGATTTTATAAGGTCCCTTTGCATTTCTAGTTCTTGTTTTACCTTCTATGTTTTACTGCTATGTTATTTGGAGACAAACATTTATTATCTCTTCCTTATAGATTATGCTTTTTATCACTCTCCTATATCATCCCTGATTTTTTAAATCTGGTATATATTATTACTGGAGTAGGAAATGGCAAACCACTCTAGTACTCTTGCCTGGAAAATTCCGTGGACAGAGGAGGCTGGTGGGCTACAAACAATGAGGTCGCAAACAAGCTGGACATGACTGAGTGGCTGAGCAGACGTTAATATTTTTTACTTTTCTCTGGTTTTCTGGTTTGCTAAAATCAGAACCCGCCAACAATGCAGGAGACCCCGGTTTGATTCCTGCATCGGGAAGATCCGCTGGAGAAGGGAAAGACTACCCACTCTCATATTCTTGGGCTTCCCTGGTGGCTCAGCTGGTAAAGAATCCACCTGCAATGTGGGAGACCTGGGTTCAATCCCTGGGTTGGGAAAAATCCCCTGGAGAAGGGAAAGGCTACCCACTCCAGTATTCTGGCCTGGAGAATTCCATGGACTGTATAGTCCATGGGGTCGCAAAGAGTCGGACACGATTGAGCAATTTTCACTTTTGCTAAAATATTTTTGTATGTCCCATTACTTCCCACTCTACTATTTTACTTTAGCTGAATTTATTTTAAACAGCATAGAGGTAAAATTTGTAAGTATTCTGAAGCTGCTTGTTCTTTTATTAAAGTATTCCTTTACTTTCATTGTGATATTCACTTTATTTTTACATTTTACTTTCTGTTTGTAATCAATTTTCACTCTTGTTTCCCTTGATACTGTTCTTAATTTGCTGCATTGAAAAAGGTTTTTTTATTATTTTTTTTATTTCCACCTTAACTTTGCAAATTAATTAGGAACTTTCTGTCAGCTACTCATTACCTCCCTAAATTTTAAAGTCGCAAAGTCATAGATATGCAATAATAAAATTAAGTAATAATGATGTTCCCCACATCAAGATTTTTATTAATCTGTTCTCTACACCACCAACCCCAACCAAGAGTTTCCCATCACCCTTGTACCAACTGGTGAGACTCATTTAAACTTGAAATCGTAACCTAAGTATCACTCATAAACATTAGAGCTTACTGCCTGGGGAGACAGCTATTATTTCATACAGTTACATGCAGTCAGCCTCTTCTATTTAGGGGATTATTATTTAACTCATATTACAGTTCACAGCCCTTGTCATCATCTTTTAGACTTAATTATACATCTTAGAAGTATATTGCTCACTGCTGTTTCTTATACGCTTCATCTTCTCCTATCCTGAGATCTAGGTTATCATTAAATTTCATTGAGTTAGAATAATTCCTCCAGTCATATAAAAAGTGTACCTTCACAAAGAGTGGATAACAGCCTGTTTAATAATGGCTGTCTTTTGTCCTCACACTTGAATGACATTATGACTCAATTTCTCTTGAGACTTGTAAATGGTCATTACTGTTTTCTAACATCCATTGTTGCACATAAGAAGTCTGATGTTAGTCTAATTCTCCTCTTCCTATGACAGCTTTTTTCTTTGCACTGGAAAGTTTACTAAACTTCTTCTGTTTTGAATTTTAGAAGACTTATATGGATGAATTTGGTTTATATGTCATTGTCAGAAATACTTCCTGGAGTTGGTGGAACACTTTCAATCTGAAAAAGCAAAATTTTGTTCAGACAAGGAAGTTTTATCTATTGTTCTTTGAACTGTATTTATCTCCCATGTATTCTTCGTCTCTTCTTTGTAATTCCTGTTGTCTGTGTCTCCCATGTCTTTTGTCTTTTCAGCTCTGGTATCCATTTCTTCGAGTTTTTGCTCTGCACTCTGTACTACTTTCTCCACTTGCTCTTTCAGATAATCAGTTTGATTTTTATCAGGAACTGCTCTCTCTTTGAAGTCATCTTTTAACTTTAAATTTGGAAATTTTGTGTGGGGCTTTAAAAAATATTTCCAAAAGTCTTTTTATAATCTCTTATCTCATTAAACCTTCTCATTACATTTTTATTAAATCTCTAATCTGTTTTCCCATTAATTCTGCCTTAGTTCAGTTCAGTTCAGTCGCTCAATAGTGTTCAACTCTTTGTGACCCCATGGATTGCAGCACACCAGGCCTCCCTGTCCATCCCCAATTCCCGGAGCTTGCTCAGACTCATACCCATCGAGTCAGTGATGCCATCCAGCCATCTCATCCTCTGTCGTCCCCTCCTCCTCCTGCCCTCAATCTTTCCCAGCATCAAGGTCTTTTCCATTGAGTCAGTTCTTCGCATCAGGTGGCCAAAGTGTTGGAGCTTCAGCTTCAACATCAGTCCTTTCAATGAATATTCTGGACTGATTTCCTTTAGGATGGACTGGTTGGATCTCCTTGCTGTCCAAGGGACTCTCAAGAGTCTTCTCCAACACCACAGTTCAAAAGCATCAATTCTTCATTGCTCAGCTTTCTTCACAGTCCAACTCTCACATCTGTACATGACCACTGGAAAAACTGTAGCTTTGATTAGATGGACCTTTGTTGGCAAAGTGATGTCTCTGATTTTCAAGATGTGGTCAAGGTTAGTCATAGTTTTCCTTCCAAAGAGCAAGCGTCTTTTAACTTCATGGCTGCAGTCACCATCTGCAGTGATTTTGGAGCCCCCCAAAAATAAAGTCTGTCACTGTTTGCATTGTTTCCCCATCTATTTGCCATGAAGTGATGGGACTGGCTGCCACGATCTTAGTTTTCTGTATGTTGAGTTTTAAGCCAACTTTTCCACTCTCCTCTTTCATCTGCCTCAGTAGGACCTATATAATCTAGCTGTTCAAGCTGTTGGGCTTATTGCAGTGATCTGTTACTTTCTTTTCCTACTCAGATCACTGAGTGTGAATTTTTTCAGAAAGAAACAAAGCAAGTCCAGCTACCGGGTCTCTCAGGTAACAGAGGCTTGGCACATAGTGGAAAACCATTCTTATTACAGTTCTTGACACTCAAAAAATACTTACTGAATTAGACTGATTTTAGGGACGACCGTGATGGTACAGTGGCGAAATTCTACCCCCACAAAGCAGGGGGCCCAGGGATCTAGCTCCCACATGCCGCGACTAAGAGTTCACATGCTGCAACTGAAGATCCTGCGTGCCACAACTAAGACCCAGCTCAGCCAAATAAATAAAAATAAACATTTTTTTAAAAGACTAACTTTATTCCAAAATAATTGGCCTTTGTGGACAAACCGTGTTCACATGGTTTCTATACCAGCGCTTCTCTAACCTTTATACCACTGACATAGTTCAGGGTCTGCTCAACCTTCTTGAGAATGCTCATCTTCACAATCTGCATTTTCTGCTCTCTAGCCATCATTTCCGTTTAAATGAGCTCTGTGCTCACCCCCTGCCCCCTGCTCCCTACCCCGAGCCTCCACCCCGTGCACTGGACAATCTCCATCCTCCTCTCTTCCTAAAGATGACAAGGCTGGAACCCACAAATAAGCCAACAGGAGACGTGGTCTGCAGCCCCCATCACACGACAGAAGGGCCTGTGAGGCCTGGGCGGGACCAGGGCGCCCAAGGCAAATGACTGCAGCTGTTGAATCAGCTACATCATTAAACACAAGAGACTTCCTAACTGAAGGAGAGCCAAATCAACAGTCACAAACTTGGGGGACCTACATGTTTTTCTCTACATCAATAGTATACCTTACATTTCTCAATATTCTAACATGACTGCAAGGGAGAAGGGCTATTGTGACTCAACAAATGACTCAAAAGGAGATCTTGGCTTTCTGTGACTGGCTCAGGACTCACTATCATGTGGATGCCTTATTTTTTTTTTAAATTATTTCATGTTATTTTATTGGCTGCAGGGCTTGCTGGATCTTAGTTCCCCAGCCAGGGATCAAACCCATGCCCCCTGCAGTAGAAGCTCGGAGTCTTAACCACTGGACTGCCGGGGATGTCCCTCACTGTTATTCTTATCACAATGAAATTAACCAAAAGAAGTCTTTCGCTTTCTCTATTCATTACATCATTACCCTTAACCTCCATTATTAACAATTAATATTACCTGTTTAGGTAGCAGAGAAGGTAACGAACAAAGACTGAATTTTTTTTAATCCCCAGGCCCTGCATTTGGCCCTCTTAAGTTTTTCTGGGAGACTGCACTATCTGGGCAGGGCCTTCTAAATTTTCTTTCTTCATTGCTAAGGCCTGCAAGCTTCCACTCCTTGGGACCTCTACATTCTGGCGACATTCTTAGTGAAGGTAAATGGTAAACTTAGCTATTGTAATGCTTCCAATGCAGTGATGTTGATAGATGTGTATTCATGCTATACAAAAGTGTGAACTACAATTTGTAAAACAGTCACATAAATGGGGATTTTAATTGTGCAATAATTCTGGAAAGCAACTGATAATATAACTCTACTTTTAGGACTCAAATCTATGAAAATAATCTGAAACAACAAAAATAAGCGTGTCACAGAGATCTTCATCACAGCCTTATTTATAACAGTAAATAACAACAAAACCCTAAATCAAAGAATCCACTGGTCTATGCAGAAAATGCAAGAAACGCTGGTTCAGTCCCTGCATTGGGAAGATCCCCTGGGGAGGAAATGGCAACCCACGCCAGTGTTCTTGCTTGGAGAATTCCATGGACAGAAGAGTCTGGTGGGCTATAGTCCTTGGGATCAGTTACAAAGAGTCAGACACGACTGAGCAACTGAGCACAAGCACACACACACACTCACAAGTAAATTAGAGTGAAAAATAGCCATGTAAATAATGTAATATTATGGGGTCATAACCAATTGTGTTTCATATCAGTCTAATTCAACAAACATTTCCTGACCACCTTCTAATTTCTAGCAGCATTCTAGCAGCATTCTAGCAGCTCATGATCTACCGAACAGATATATATAAAAGAATATTTGAAATAGATTGTGCTGAAATGCCACAAAAACATGGAGAAGTCTCAACTACCTCAAGAGAGAAGCAGGCTGGGGAGGCAAGAAGGAAAACCAGGGACGCCCTAATTTGGTTATTTCTTGTGAGTTGGTAAATAGTTGATTACGGGCAAGTTTGATGTACATAGAAGAGGCTTCTAATCAAGTCCTACAAGAATGATTACGCTGAAATGTAAGGGATCAGTACGATTTAGCATCAGAACAGGGGTAAAAGCTCTGGTGGGAGAAGATGGCAGAAAAGAAAAAAATACGATCAAACTTCACTACTGTACATCACAATCTATTGGTAAACCTTAAATACTGTACATTGCTCTCTGCCGGGTGCTCAGATGTTCAGTCGTGTCTGACTCTTCGTGACCCCATGGATTATAGCTCGCCAGGCTCCTCCATCCATGGGAGTCTCCCGGCAAGAATACTGGAGAAAGTGGGTGCCACTTTCTCCTCCAGGGGGATCGAACCCGAGTCTCTTGTGATTGTATAGCCTTTTCAGTTTAAAAAAAAAGTGAAAGTGAAGTCGCTCAGTCGTGTCCAACTCTTTGCAACCCCATGGACTGCAGCCTGTAGACTGTAACCAGGCTCCTCTGTCCATGGGATTCCCAGGCAAGAATACTGGAGTGGGTTGCCATTTCCTTCTCCAGGAGATCTTCCTGACACAGGGACTGAACCTGGGTCTCCCACCTTGTAGACAGACGTTTTACCATCTGAGCCACCAGGGAAGTCCTTTTTTTTTTTTTTTTTTTTTTTCAGTTAAAAAGGCATTTTCAAATGTATTCATTTACCTCTTCTAATAATTTGCTCAAAGTTATAGAGCAAGCAGAAACATGTCGAGACCAGCCCCAGGCTTTCTGAACTCAGAGCACTTCCTTTCCTGTACATTGTTAACCTAAAACAATAAAACAGTCACTTATTTTTCCAGCTAAACAGGTTTATGTGGGAGCAGCAAAGAACTGCAATTCAGGACATGCAACTATGGTGACCCACATGCAAATTCTGTAAAGCAAACTCTTTTTTAGAGGAGAAGGGGGAGTTGAAAGGGACTGTTATAAACAAAAGTCATTGGAGGAAACTGGGAGTTTGAAGGAAAGTGACGTCTCATTGGCTGAGTTGTCCCAGTCTCTCACTGGCTGGTCTGTTACCAGGCAAGGAGACAATCTCCGGCTGGTGGTTAAAGGATGTCACTTCTTGCTGGAGATGCAAGGTACATTTCTTCCTGCTAGGATCTGAGTTGGGATCATGTGATATGTGTATGTGAGCTCTCCCTTCTGGTCTCCTAACCCTATTTTAGTGCGGTTTTTCTTTATTAATTTTCTCAGTACCAGGAGCCTTTCTGACCCCACCAGACTGGTGCTGAAGTAGCATCTATAAGACGGATTTGCAGCCTCTGACCCAGGGGTTATTCTAGTGAGGGTGCAGGATCTTTTTTCATAAATGCCCTAGACCCATTCTAAACACACACACACACACACAAATACACCCACACAGTGTTACATTCAACAACAATTACAACAAGTAAAGGGAAGTTCTCCTGCAGACTCATTTGACTTGCTTACTCAATTCACTGCTTGACCCAGTGTCAAGAAGAGAAATGATATGGTTCCCTGCCTTCTCTGGAGTAAGAGATTTCTTGACCTAGAGAGTACAGGGAACAGGAAAAGCAGAGACACTACTTTGCTGACAAAGGTCCGTCTAGTCAAAGCTATGGCTTTTCCAGTAGTCATGTATGGATGTGAGAGTTGGACCATTAAGAAGGCTGAGCACTGAAGAATTGATGGTTTTGAACTGTGGTGCTGGAGAAGACTTTTGAGAGTTCCTTGGACAGTAAGGAGATCAAACCAGTCAATCCTGAAGGAAATCAATCCTGAATATTCATTGTAAAGACTGATGCTAAAGCATCAATACTTTGGTCACCTAATGTGAAGAGCAGTCATTGGAAAAGACCTGATGCTGGGAAAGACTGAAGGCAGGACAAGGGGGCTGGTTGGATGGCATCACTGACTCAATGGACATGAGTCTGAGCTAACTTGGGGAGATAGCGAAGGACAGGGAAGCCTGGTGTGCTGCAGTCCATGGGGCAGCTAAGAGTTGGACACAACTTGAGACAGAACAGCAACAACAACAAAGAGCATAAGCCCAAATAAACAAGTCCTTTCCAGTTAATTATCTACTGGTATGAGTCACTTATCTTCTGTTCGTTTTCTCTCTCCTCTCACATGTCCTTGGGCTATTTGGTGGTAATGTACTGGGTTGGCCAAAAAGTTCATTCAGGCTTTTCCTGCTCGTACAGAAAAACCCAAATGAATTTTTGGCCAACCCATTAATATGGAAATAGTACCCCTGAGGAGGAAAGTAGCAGAATTCCTTAATCCTTTCTGTATTCAGGAATCTTCTGTCTCCCAGTTTTTCTCTGTCTCAATTAGAAACACTACAAGACAGCCAACTCCCCTTATGAGTGAGTAACAGCCTTAATCATCACCATCTCTTTGGAACTGTGTCACAAGATACTGGCTTTTGTCCAGTAATTCGCATTTCTTGCCCTAACATGTGGAAACTGGAGCTTCCAAACCAAGACGAGGTCATCGCTTGACTGGTGTCTTCCATAGCTGTCAGCCTCATCAAGTTGTTTCCTATGATTATTATCGAAATGCAGAGACTCTGGGGAAGTAAAATCTCTATCTTGTATGAAGAAAAATTAAATGTTAGATATATCTGAACTTCACAAGCATTTGATATTTGGTTCCTGACAACCTACAAGGAAGAGACTGAGATATATATACTTTGTTTCCATTAAAAAATGAACAGACCAGGACTTCCCTGGTGGTCCCCTGGTTAGGACTCTGTGCTTCCACCGCAGGGGCCACAGATTCAATTCCTCGTCAGGTAACTAAGATCCCACATGCTGTAGAATGTAAGCAAAACAGTAAATTAATTAGAATTTTAAAAATAAATATTAATAAAAAACAGAAACGAACAAACCATTTCAAAGGGGGTTTATTCCCCCCTAGTCAGGCAGATAGAGAGTCAAACTCCAGTGCTGTAACTTACTGGGTTGTATGAACTTGGTTAAGTGACTTAACCAAGACACTTACGTCTAGTTCTTGAATGTCCTATTAATAGTTCTGGAATGTCCGATTGTAAATGAGAACATATCTCTTCCACAGAATTTGGAGAGAATTAAAAGAGAGATTGCAAGTGAAGCAGGTACAAAATATTCAGATACTAGTCTTCAGTCGTCCCCTTCTCTCAACCCTCACTCACACCCTGGAATCATAACTAGTACACAAAATATTACTTAAAAAATTAAAATATTTGGTGAGAAAAATAACTTTGCAGGTGCCAGTGTTATTTTTATTTTGCTCTGCAAAGACATGACAGGATCGGACAGTCTTTTTTCCCCAAAGCCTAATTAGCGTTTTTCCATGACTGTATTTGTGTTTGTTTTTGCTTCTTTTGTTCAAGTTAGGTCTTCAGGCGACTGAAATGAAATGCTCGCCAAAGAGTCATCCTTTGTAGCAGTGATGACACAAATTACATTGTTCTCCAGGGTTTAAAACACCCAGCCATTAAATTTAACTATGTGAGCTTGGCAAATCTTTTCAAAAACAAAGCAGCTGTTTCCCTTTTGTTCATTTTTGTTTAAAGCATTGCTCACCAGCTTAAAGACACACACACACCCCTATTGCAAACCCAGGGAAATACCATGAAGTAGGCAAATGCGTTTACTAATGTGGAGGTGCACAGAGATGAAAAGAGAAAGAAATGCTGAATTTTATTTTCAAGCAGTTCAATACTCTCTGTTTCTTAAGCACTGAGGTCTTTTTGATTATGTGGTGTGTCAGCCCCTCATCCAAGTCTTTATGAATAATAAGTTGTCTTTATGAATAACAGTTCCTCGTAAGGTCGGAAATATTATTATTCCCATTTTACAGATGGAAAGTGAACAATTGCCCAAGATCATGGAAAACTGAACAACTTGCCCAAGATCATGTAGCTCTAATATGCAGAGCTGGGGTTCTGGACCCAGAAAGACCAGATCCACAGTCCTTGTTTTCATGACATTCCTCCCCCTCTCTTTTGCAACTTATTCTCTTTATTTCATTTATCCTTTATCCTTTTAAAAAATTTGTTTTATTTATTTTTTTACTTTTTGGCCATGCCCCAGGTCATGTGGGATCCTAGTTTCCCAACCAGGGATCGAACCTGCACCCCTTGCAGTGGAAGTTTGGAGACTCAAACATTGGACCAGCAGGAAAGTCCCTATTTTTTATCCTTTATGTCATGGCCCTCAATTGTCCCCACTCATCATGGTAAAGCCCATGCTTTCATTACCCTCTAGTAACTACTTCCCTCCTGCAACAAAGATGGCATCTCCTAAGTGGTCACCACCATTGCAGCTGCCCACAGACATGCCTCTCCTAGAGGTAGGGAATCAGTAGAAAACTCAACTGGTCAGTAATTCATAAGATGACACTTGGCTCAGGTTGTGGGCAATGTAGTTACAGCTGGAGGAGGTGTGCCAAAGAGCCCACAGCCACACCCCTCCTCTGAGCCATCCACGGTGGTCACCTTCTCAGGTCTCTGCAGAGTCCTTCCTGTCTGCAACATTCTCAGCTCCTAAGTCTGTTCAACATCCACAGAAGTTTGAGATTCTGTCACTACTACCACTGGTCAGGTCAGGGTCTTTCAGTGAATTAGAGAGGGCAAATGGTGCATGAGGGTGTCAGGCTATGGTCTGTGGGCAGAAGGCATGCTCAGGTCATGAATAACTTCAGAGTTCACCTGCCATTGTCCTGGCCCCATCACTCATTCCTCAAAGTGCAACAGTTCAGTCCAACAAAACCTTGCCTGAGAAGCTACTAAGGACCAGGAACTGTGCTAGGTACAGGAGAGACAAAGAGAAATGTGACAGGCTCCTTACTCACTTTGGTCAATGTCAGCAGTAAGTGTCAACCCCGCATAACACATCAGCGATAGAGTTAAGTCTGGTACATGAGATAGCAGTGAGGAGAGCCGCCCGTCTCGCTGGACAGTTTCTTTAAAACGCAGCCTGACAAAAATATACAATGAAGACAGACTCTTCAATAAGTAGTGCTAGGGAAATGGGACAGCTACATGTAAAAAAATGAAATTAGAACATTCTCTAACAATAAAGTCAAAATGGATGAAATACCGAAATATAAGGCGTGCTATCATTTCAGTTGTGTCCGACCCTTTGCTATCCCATGGGCGGTAGCCTGCCAAGCTCCACCATCCAAGGGATTTTCCAGACAAGAATACTGGAGTGGGTCACCATGCCCTTCTCCAGTGGATCTTCCTGACCCAGGTGTCCAGCCCGAGTCTCTTGTGTCGCCTGCGTTGGCTAACAGGTTCTTTACCACTAGCACCACCTGGAAAGCCCTAAATGTAAGACCAAACAGAGGAAAACGTAGGCAGAACACTCTCTAACATAAATTGTAGCAACATTTGGAGGGCTTTACCTTCTAAAGCAAAGGAAATAAAAGCAAAAATAAACAAATGGGACCTAATTAAACTTTAAAAGTTTTTGCATAGCAAAGGAAACCATAGATAAAATGAATAGACAACCTACAGAATGGAAGGAAATACTTGCAAATGATGTGAGAGCCGCAGATATAGAGAAAAAACTAGTGGTTACCAGTAGGGAGAGGGAGGAAAAGCAAACTAAGGGTGAGGAGTGGGAGGTACAAATTATTTGGTATAAAATAAGCTGTAAGAATATATTGCATAACACAAGGAATGTAGCCAATATTTTAATCATTAACAATAACTTCACAATACCGTACACCTGTAATTTATATAACATTGTGCACCAGCTATATGCACACGTGTGTGTGTGCGCACGTGTGTATGTGTTAGTCACCAGTCGTGCCCAAGTCTTTGCGACCCCATGCACTGTAGCCCGCCAGGCTCCTCTGTCCATGGGATTCCCCATGCAAGAATACTGGAGTGGGTTGCCAGTTCCTACTCCAACACCAACTATACTTTGACTGAAAAATCTATTACCACTGTATAGCACGGCAAACCCTATTCAATATACTGTGGTGACCTAAATGGGAAGGAAAGCCAAAAAAGAAGGGATATGTATGTGTATAGGTATAGCTGATTCACTTTTCTGTTCAGCAGAAACTAACACAATACTGTAAAGCAACTATACTCTAGTAAAATTTTTGTAAGTGCAAAATGGCAAAAAAATAATAATAATATTAAAAACATAAGATAAAATCACGCGCACACACGCACACAAAAGCTGCCTCAGTACAGTGCTTAGGTGCTCAATAAATACACAGAGAATAAATGAATGGACAAATGCATAGATGCACGTCTTCAAGAAAGAGTAGGCAATAACAAGACAAAAAGAGAGAAAAGAGAACCCAGGCAAAGAGAACAGCATGAGAGAAGCCCAGAGACAGGAAACAGCTTGGATTGCCTGGGGAATCTCAGTTCAAATCCCAAGAAGGGGAGTAGCAGGGGACGAACCAAAAGAATGAGGGATAAGACTTCATTCATTATACGAAGTGGAAACCTTCCTTAGTAGATCAGGGCTTCTCAGAGTTCAGTATGTACACAGATTACTTTGCGATCTGATTCTGATTCAGGAGGACTCAGGAGAGGCCTGAGAACCTCTGGTTCTAACAGGCTCCCAGGGGATGCTGCTGTTGCTGGTCCAGGGACCGCACTTTGAGTAGCAAAGCACTGGGAGGTGGTGGAAAGTACTGATGAATTTTAAGCAGGAGCGTGACTGGCGATGGGCCTCCTGGCAGCTATTCAGCAAATGTATAAGAATAAGAATGTCACAGTACACGAACAATGACTAAAGTTCATTTCACAAAGAGAAGGAGACAAGCATTTTACTGAGCATTTTTCATATATTAGTATCTGGTAAACATTATCTCCTCTAATAATTAAAATGAAAGCCCTATGTTTCACTGTGCCTCTTTAAACTGTATAATTATATAATCAAACAATTGTTTCAGGTAATTTTCAAACAGAAACAACCAAATGGAAATGAACTCACACCAGAAATGTTTTGCATGGTGTAAACTGTGAATGCTGAATATTATAGGAACATAAAGAGCATTTCTCTTCTGAGTCATGAGTCTAGGCACAATTTAAAAAGTCGACTAAGCCACTGCTCACAGTTTTGATGCTTATTACTGGGGAAGAAGTTATAAGCTTGAGCGCTTGGTCATCACCCTGCAGATCCTGAAAATAGGCGCAGATCTCTAATTTTAAATTCAAAATTACACTTTGCTCTTGATCGAGCTAGCCTTGGGTGTTTCGGTGAGTGACACAACACACAGGGAGGTTGTTTGGAAGTCTTATTTTCAGAGAGGGAGAGAGACCAGCTGGACCAAGAGGAGAAGAGAAACGAGGGCAGCATGGAGCACGGACTCTTCTTGGGCCCACAGTGACTGCAGAACCGGACGGTTATTTTCTGCTTGCTTCCCCCTCAGCCTGGCTGACTTATCAGTTCCTCTGAACTTGTTGACACTGGGAAAGAGGCTGTGGGGGGTGCAGCAAAGGAAATAAAAACCGAGGGAAAAGCAGAAAGGCATGAAAGGTCAGACAGGGCTGCTGACTCATTTCCACCGAAACCCTACCTTTCCCTGGAAGAGTTCAGAAGGTTTTACAAACACAGGGCTGTGGGTCTACTGGGCTGCGGCTGTCGTCATGCTGTTCTGCTCAGTGGAATAGAGGGGAGTCTGCACGGGGAGAGCGAGGAGAAACCCACAGGGGCTCAAATCTCAGCCTTGACATCTAGACACATGACCTGACATGGAACTGAGTGTAACTGACCTCCTTCCTCACCTTTAAAATTAGGAGACTATTCTAGCAGGCACTTTGGATCTTGGCCTCAACAGCTTCCCTTCCTTGTTTCTTTGGGTAACAGCGCCCCTTTGTAGAGTAAAGCCAACCCCATCCAGGGTGGATCAGAGTACCCTAAGGGAGGGCATCCCTGATGGCTCAAGAGTAAAGAATCCACCTGCCAGCGCAGGAGACACAGGTTTGATCCCTGATTCTGGAGGATTCCACATGCCACACACAGAACAGCTAAGCCCATGGGCCGTAACTGCTGAAGCTTGAGTCCCCTAGAGCTGATTCAGTTTAGTCGGTCAGTCGTGTCCAACTCTTAGCTTCCCCATGGACTGCAGCACACCAGGCTTCCCTGTCCATCACCAACTCCTGGAGCTTGCTCAAACTTATGTGCGTCAAGTCTGTGATGCCATCCAACCATCTCATCCTCTGTCGTCCCCGTCTCCTCCTCTCTTCAATCTTTCCCATCATCAGGGTCTTTTCTAATCAATCAGTTCTTCTCATCAGGTGGCCAAAGGATTGGAGTTTCAGCTTCAGCATCAGTCCTTCCAGTGAATATTCAGGATTGATTTCCTTTAGGATTGACTGGTGCTCCATAGTAAGAGAAGCAAGCGCAACTAGAGAGTAACCCCAACTCGCTGCAACTAAAGAAGTCTGCGCAGCAACAAAGACCCAGCACAGCCATAAATAAGTAGATAAATAAATAATTTTTAAAAGTGCCCTAAGGGAAAATAGACTCAAGCCAGGACCATCGGACACCCCGCTGCCACCATCATTTGTAGGACTTGAATCAGGGTCCAGGAACAATGAGAGGCTCCCTCGACAAATGACTCATTAGTTTCTGCTCCTGCATCCCCCAAACTGCTTTGCTTGATGTTCTTCCTGAAGCCTGTGTGTTTTGCTGTTCCCATGTTTCCTTGAGCCTGACAAATTCCTTTTTGATTAAATTAGCCAGTGCTGGTTACTGTTGCTTGCCACGGGGAACCCTAAATGATGCCAATACTTACTTCTTAGGGCTGCTGTGGGAATTAGCAATAACACCTGCAGTTCTAAGTTTAAAGGCTCAATATCTGATTTCAAATAATTAATATTAAGGAATAACTTAAGGTTATATCACAAGCAATCAGTCCTAGGAAAATTCACAAAGTTAACGAGTCTGCCCCTGGATGTTGCAGCAGGAGTGCCCCCTTGGCACTGTTTCTATGGTTTAATTAACTGTGAGGCACAGAAAATTTCCCAGATCAAAAGTACCTTCCCCTACCTGCCTGCCATCTCTCCTAAAATTCCCATCATTCATATTATGTCTCATGTTTTCTCATAAAGAAACACTTGCTTAACAAGCTTAAATATGGTGCCTCCTTGACCTAGTTAAAGATATATTATTGGTGAAAAAATGAAGTGAAAGTGAAAGTGAACGTCCTTCAGTCATGTCTGAATCTTTTCGACCCCATGGACTATACAGTCCATGAAATTCTCCAGGCCAGAATACTGGAGTGGGTAGCCTTTCCCTTCTCCAGGGGATCTTACCAACCCAGGGATCAAGCCTCGGTCTCCCATATTGCAGGCAGATTCTTTACCAGCTGAGCCACCAGGGAAGTCCAAGAATACTGGAGTGGGTAGCCTCTCCCTTCTCCAGCGCATCTTTCTGACCAAGGAATCGAACTGGGGTCTCTTGCGCTGCAGGTGGATTCTTTACCAGCTGAGCTACCAGGGCAGCCCGTATTACCAATATATACATGAGTGAGTGAGTGAAAGTAGCTCAGTCGTGTCCGACTCTTTGAGACCCCATGTACTATACAGTCCATGGAATTCTTCAGGCCAGAATACTGGAGTGGGTAGCCACTCCCTTCCAGGGGATCTTCCCAACCAAGGGATCTAACCAGGGTCTCCTGCATTGCAGGTGGATTCGTTGCCACCTGAGCCACCAGGGAAGCCCAAGCATACTGGAGTGGGTAGCCTATCCCTTCTCCAGTGGATCTTCCTGACCCAGGAATCGAACTGAGGTCGCCTGCATTGCAGGTGGATTCTTTACTGTGAGCTATCAGGGAAGCCCAGTATATACATAATATGTACTTTTGTGTCCTTTCTGCTAAATGCAGGAGACAAATATTTGACCAGTCTAGAAAGAAGCTTAAACTCCCTATGCCTATATGTCATTTGTAATCAAGGTTTACAATCATAAATATTCACTTTGTTAAGAAATTCTATGGCTTTTTAAAATATAAACTTTATCTCTTAGAGCAGTTTTAGGTTCACAGAAAAACAAAATGGAAAGTACAAAAGATCTGCATGTGTGCTTAATTATTTTATTATAACTTCTGTTTTTCCTTTATGATAAACCATAATTATGTAGCCCTATAAAATGTTTAATTTGATATATCCCACTGAACATAGGCAATACCAAGATATTTGCTTTATACAGTGTGGTGCTTCTCTCAACATTTAGAAACCGGTAAGCCACCCCTGCAAAGCCCTGTATGTTCCCTCTGAGTGAAGCTGGGAGCCTTATGCTTCTTGTTCCAAATGCTGCCCATTTATTATTTATTGGTTAGATTTCAAAGGCATGCTTCCTCTGGAAAGCTCAAGGCCATGTACAAAGGAATTTTGTCTTCATTGTTATAAACATCCCTCTAACCTTATAACAGCCCAAACAGCCAAGTATCAAGGGCATCAAGAAAGCAAGAGGGAAAGTGAAAAGCTCATTCAAGGATCGTCTCAGTGTTCTGTCTGGAAGCTACTTAGCTGAACACCAGAGTGGCCTTCAACTGAAGGAGGAGGCCGTTTGCTTTCCTTTCTTTGAGAAAAATAAAAGGATTTTATTCAGAAATCAGTTTTTAAATAAAAAGAAAAGAAAATTGAACTTTCAGGGACTTCCCTCCTGGTGGACCCTGTGAAGTGGAAGTAGCGGACACTTCCCTCTGGTGGCTCAGCTGGTAAAGAATCCACCTGCAATGCAGGAGACCCAAGTTCAATTCTTAGGTCGGGAAGATCCCCTGGAGAAGGAAATGGCAACGCACTCCAGTATTCTTACCTGGAAAATCCCATGGACAGAGCACAGAGGAGCTTGGCGGGCTACCGTCCATGGGGTCGCAAGAGTTCGACAGGACTTAGCGACTAAACCACCACCACTGGGGGACCGGTGGCTAAGGCTGCACGCTCCCAGTGCAGGTGGCCTGGGGTTTGATCCCTGGCCAGGGAACTAGATATCACATGCCACAACTGAGACCTGGCGTACCACCACCGCCCCCGAAAAGAAAGTCAAGAGACAGGATGAGTTGTCTATCTGAGTGGGATTTAAACAAAAGAAGAGGGCAGGTCTGAATGCCATCACATTGAAGGATTTTTGATCTAGGTCTGCCTGGGGAGGAAGCTTTAGGAACAATAGAAAGACAGAGGCTCTGACTTGACCTGGAGACCTTGGGCCCCTGCCACCTTGTTCACTAGCCAGGCACCCTCCTGCCTCCAGGCAGCCTGAACAAAGGGATGCAGACGGTCCTGGATCAGCTTTGTTCCTGGCTTTACTTCTAGGTTTTCTGTCTGATAGCTTACAGTGGTCTGTGTTCAGTGCTGAGATAGTGGTCTCTGAAGGAGAAGACATAACTCCAGGACCAAAGACAGTCTTAGTCACTCAAAGCTTTGTGTAGATTTTTATTTAAAGTGAAAGTGTCAGAAAAAGCTTCTGACATAGAGATTATAAGGGGTGAGGAGAGTACCTCCCTCTAGTTTAAGCAGGGCCTTATCTACTTCTCAACTGGTTGCTGAGAATAGATAAAAAGAATACCTCAAGGTTGTAAGAGTTCCATCAGACCCTTTCCCAAGACATACATCCTGAGATAACTTCAGTACAAGATTAGCCGAGGGAGAACGAGTCTGGGACAATGTCTCTGGGTGAGATAGAACTGTTGCTGTGTAATCAGGGGGACAAGTCTTGAGAAACAGGTTCCCAGACAAGATTTGTTACAATTATGATTATTAACATAGAGCCTAAGAAAAGCATTTCCATGAGTAAGACATTGTGCTGTGTGATCATTAGCTCCTCAAGGAAGGCCAGTTCTCTTGCAAGATACATTCTTGCACAAGGCTTAAGGAAAACATGAGCCCAGAGAATGTTCACCTCCTCCTTAAAGGGCCCTGGACACCCTGCCTAAGTTAACTCGCTCACTTCCACTTTGTGTTGACTCCATGGGGATGTAGGGCAATAGGAGGAAACCCTGTGTGTACTTATTGCAGACCTGATCATACTCCTTGGAAGGAAAGTTATGACCAACCTAGACAGCATATTAAAAAGCAGAGACATTACTCTGCCAACAAAGGTCCATCTAGTCAAGGCTATGGTTTTTCCAGTGGTCATGTATGGAGGTAAGAGTTGGATTATAAGGAAGGCTGAGCACCGAAGAATTGATGCTTTTCAACTGTGGTGTTGGAGAAGACCCGTGAGAGTCCCTTGGACTGCAAGGAGATCCAACCAGTCCATCCTAAAGGAGATCAGTCCTGGGTGTTCATTGGAAAGACTGATGTTGAAGCTGAAACTCCAATACTTTGACCACCTGATGTGAAGAGCTGACTCACTGGAAAAGACCCTGATGCTGGGAAAGACTGAGGGCAGGAGGAGAAGGGGATGACAGGATGAGATGGTTGGATGGCATCATCGACTCAATGGTCATGAGTTTGAGTAAACTCCAGGAGTTGGTGATGGACAAGGAGGCCTAGAGTGCTGCGGTTCATGGGATTGCAAAGAGTCGGACACGACTGAGTGACTGAACTGAACTGATCAAACCTTCAGAGGTAGGACTCTCGTGAGGACCCACTAAGGCAGCCCAGCACTTGGCTCCATCAGGACCAGAAGATTTACAAGATCCCTTGGGGTCTCTGCCCCTAGCTGTTCCCAGCTGGCAGAAAAAGGTGCATGTTTAGAATAAAGGAGTATTTACTAAACCAGAGGGGGAACCAAACGGATGCTTTGGAAGATTCAGATCAGAGTGGTTCTTGTGATTTGCTAAAGCGATAACCAAAAATCGGAAGATGTGAACGGGAGTTAGAAATCTAACCCCAGTTTTCCTGGAAGTTCTCACATACCTGGGAGTAAACGGCTTCATTTCAACACCAACTCTGTGGGCAACTACCAGGCTTTGAAATCTGGCTCTATATTTGGTTGATGAGACACGAGGCATTAAACTAGTTAACTTCTTTATGCTCCCTTCTTTCTTATGTGCAAAATGGGCATTATAGAAGCATCTACCCCTCATATGGTGAGGATTACAAGAGATAATATGAGAAAATCCTTTAGAACAGTGTCTGGTACTGAGTGTGTGCAAATATATCGTTTGATCATTTTCTATTTATGTATTTTTGGCTGTTCTGGGTCTTCCTTGCTGAATGTGGGCTTTCTCTAGTTGAGGTGAGCGGGGGCTGCGGTCTGGTTGTGGCGTGCGGGCTTCTCATTGCGGTGGCTTCTGTGGTGTGGCACACAGGCTCTAGTGCACACGGGCTTCAGGAGTTGCGGCATGCAGGCTTAGTTGCCCCTTGGTGTGTAGAATTTTCCTGGACCAGGGATCACACCCGTGTCCCTTGCATTGGCAGGTGGACTCTTAACCACTGGATCACCAGTGAAGTCCCTTATTATCTTTTAAATATTATTATTTTTATTACTATGCCTCCTTGTTGCTGCTGCTGCTAAGTCGCTTCAGTCGTGTCCAACTCTGTGCGACCACATAGATGGCAGCCCACCAGGAGCCTCCGTCCCTGGGATTCTCCAGGCAAGAACACTGGAGTGGGTTGCCACTTCCTTCTCCAATGCATGAAAGTGAAAAGTGAAAGGGAAGTCGCTCAGTCGTGTCCGACTCTTCCCGATCCCATGGACTGCAGCCTACCAGGCCTCCTTGTAGTTCCCTATATATAAATGGGGACCAGGATTTATTAACTTGCTTTGAATGAACCACTATCTGACTCTCATTTTCTTTTAAATAACCTACAAATTGCTATATCACACAAGGTTCTGTTAGTGCTGTGAGGTTTGGGTTTCAATTAAAAACTCTCTGTCCCCAAGGATACAAATCCTGTTCTAATAACACTGAAGATTAAAGAGAATTTGAAGCTAAAACACAGTTGCTTTGTATAACAGTAGGGATGCATTTTTTTCTTTTTTTTTTCCAAAATCTAATTGCATTGTCATTGAAAGGTTATTTTTTTGTTTGGAAAAAGAATAAAAAAATCATTGTTGTACCATAGCAACCAGACTGGTAAGTGATTCAGAACAGGCTGAACTGATAAACATCTGTGAAAATGTCCAGATTGATGAAATAGTATAACAATAAGTTTAAAAAATATGAACAAAATGAAATGGGCCTAATATTCTATACATGCTATTTTATGGTTTTTTTGTTTTTGAAAGTTAAAATATTCACTTTGAAAATGGTTATAACAACTGCCATCTGGTAAAAAAAAAAAAAGTGAAAAGACCTAAATTTTAAACAATAGAAAGATATGTTTTCAGAACTAAGGAGTAAATCTTAAACATTCTAAGGGAAAACAAATACATATATAGCTCAAAGTTTAGAGTTTATCCTTCTCCATGCTAAGTCTTCAAAGTAATATCTTTTAAAATACCCATATGCTTTGCAGTAAACTCACTTATTTTTTTTCCCACTATTATTTATTTCTCTTTTCAGGATTTCAAAGCAGATGTGACTGTTGATTTGCTCGCTTTAAGAGAACACAGAAGTTTCAATTATATATTCTAACATTAGATGAGTGAAACCCTATTCAAGACTAACAAGGAAACAAAGGGGTCTAAAACAGCAGTGTTGCTTTTTGTTGTTGTTTGTCCTGTTTACTTATTTTTATCTTTTGGCTGCATGAGGCATATGGGATCTCAGTTCCCCAACCAGGGATCAAACCGGCACCCCACTCCCTTGGAAGCAGAGTCTTAACCACTAAACCGCCAAACAAGTCCCTAAAACAGCAGTGTTCTAAGAGAGGAACTCCCAGTGTTTGTTCGGATAGACTTAGAAGGGTATGTGCTTCTGGTCTGCAGTTGATCAAGGGCTCGCTATGTTTCCAGAGTGGACCAATGGCACTGAGTAATGGGCTATAAAGCTGAGTTACTCCAAAAGATATTTGGATTTTGTGTTTTTTCTCATGATTTTCTATGAACAGGAAGGACCGAGCAGTGAGCTGCTTTCTGTGGGGCCTCATGTTCCATCGTTGCAAGGCTATACTGGGTAACATTTTATGAGTCACATCTTCATTCATTCAACTTAACAAAGCATTCTTTGGACAGATAGGGCCATGAGCCAAGCGCTGAGCTGGGTCCTGGAGACCTGAGGATGAATAATACATAGCTCTTGTCCATAAGGGCTTGGAGCTTGGGGGAACAAATTTGGACATGTAATACATTTTTCTAAGGGACTTAGCATATAATCATGTAAGATAATCTTATGGATCCAAAGGAGGGAATGGTGATTCTCCTTGAGGAGTCAAGGAAGGGTTAATAAAGAGGTGATAATTTTGCTGAGATTTAAAGGGATTTAAGTGAGTGAGGTGTAAGAGATCAGTAGGGCTTTGTTATATGTGGTCTGGGGTAGAAGGATCATTCCTGACAGAAGGAATACTATTAGGAAGGTCATAGGGGGAATTCCCTGGTAGACCAGTGGTTAGGACTTGGCACTATCACTGCTAGGACCCTGGGTTGGATCCCTGGTTGGGGAACTAAGATTCCATAAGCCAAGGCACAGGTAGGAAAAAAAGGGGGGGGGGGGAGGTCATGGAAGCATGACAAAATTATGACAATAATCCAGCTTTTAAATGTTAAAAAGTTCTTTGTGTTTACTACTCCTCTGGACATATGTGTTAACTTTTGTTAAGCACTGTAATAGCATTTTTAAAACTGGGGTATTTGCATATTATGTTTGGGGCTGTTTTAAGGACCTACTGTACGACAAAGAAGAAATAATTTAATCGAATCTCTAGCTAAGGCACACACTGCAAAACAGACAGGAGTGATGTGCACTAAAATCATTAGACGGAATGTCTGTACTTATTCAGACTTATTACTATATCATTTAAGAATTTAGGAGTGATGAGAGAAACTTGAATCCCACTCCACACACAGATTCAATTCCTCTAGCTGAAGCAGAGCTCTTCCAGTGGCTCATCCATCACATCTCAGACTAGTGAAATCTCTCAGTCTTTACTTGTCTCAAAATGTCTTTACTCCGCCCTCAGTTTTGAATGATAGATTAACTGGATGCTGAGGTCCCACTGGATATTCTCTCCATCCGTGCTTTGAAGATGTTATCCCACTGCTGTTGTTACTAATTGCAAGTCTGATTGTGGCTCTTTTTGTAAGCTCCATTTTCCTCCACTGACTTTTAAGGTTTGCTTCTTCTCTTTGATTTCCTGAAATTTCACTGTGATATGTCTAGTTGTTTTTATTATTTATTTTTTGCTATTTAACTTGCATGGAACCTGGAATCTTAGGGTGATAGGTTGGGTTCTTTGAAAATAGCTGATGAGATGCCCAGTGCAAGTTCGATACATGAAGCAGGGCACTCAAAGCTGGTGCTCTGGGGTAACTCAGAGGGATGGGGTGGAGAGGGAGGTAGGAAGGGGTGTTCAGGATAGGGGGGACACATGTACACCCATGGCTGATTCATTTTGATGTATGGCAAAAAACCACCACAATATTGTAAAGTAATTAGCCTCCAACTGAAATAAATAAATAAATTTTTAAAAATAGCTGATGAGATAGAATATGGAAAGCACTGGGTTTATCAAGGTGTCAACACCTGACCCCTATTTTAGTGGGTACCATCATCCTCATTGCCATTATCAAGCCAAGTTCTATTACAGCCTCTCCCACTGTCAGCCCTGTTCAGCAGAGAGCCGCCACGGACTGTTTCAGTTCAGTTAGTTCAGTCGCTCAGTCGTGTCCGACTCTGCGACCCCATGAATCGCAGCACGCCAGGCCTCCCCGTCCATCACCAACTCCCGGAGTTCACTCAGACTCAAGGCCATCGAGTCAGTGATGCCATCCAGCCATCTCATCCTCTGTCGTCCCCTTCTCCTCCTGCCCCCAATCCCTCCCAGCATCAGAGTCTTCTCCAATGAGTCAACTCTTCGCATGAGGTGGCCAAAGTACTGGAGTTTCAGCTTTAGCATCATTCCTTCCAAAGAAATCCCAGGGCTGATCTCCTTCAGAATGGACTGGTTGGATCTCCTGTTTAGTGATGCTCATATTCCTCACCTTGGACTTCCCTCATAGCTCAGTTAGTAAAGAATCTGCCTGCAATGCAGGAGACCCAGGTTCGATTCCTGGGTTGGGAAGATCCCATGGAAAAGAAAATGGCAACCCACTCCAGTATTCTTGCCTGGAGAATCCCATGGGCAGAGGAGCTTGGTGGGCTACAGTCCAGGGGGTCGCAAGAGTCAGACATGACTTAGCAACTAAACCAACCAACCATATTCCTCCCCTTACCTCATCCCATGTAACTCTGATAAATGGTGGCCATCCACATCTTCCTGTAAAACATCACCAACTGGCCAGCCATACATGGAATACCTATGACTCATTGCCCACCACCTTGAGGCTTTTAATCCTTTCTGCCTTGGCCATTCTGGCATTTCAGCTTCATTTCTTAGGGTATTTGCCAGGTTTAAACTTACCTATTCTTAACCACAGGACAGTAAACTTACATATCCGACTTTGTGCTTTGGCCCTCGTGAGCCAGTGCTCTTGGAATCTAGTCCCACATGCAAGCTCTGGCTCCTGCCGGCAGCTAACATAGATCTGGTAGGTCTTACAATGCCTTTGTAGGTATAGCCAGTCCCTTCCATCCCTTATCATGCCCAGCACGTCACCAGTTAGGTTATGCTGCTCCTTGGCCCTAATTACTGACCTGTGTCCAGGAGGAGGCTTGGAGGGGAGTGTTGGGAAGAGAGGAGACATGTTCTCAGCACTAACACTACGGAACTGGGGCAGGGGCAGGGAGCGCTGGGGTGGGGTGGAGCAGAGCAGGGATCTTCACTCTTATGGGGAAGACTGGCAACACCTGCAGGCTCAGAAGGCGGGAGATGTCTTAAGTCAAAATCTTCAAGAAAACCCACCGCAATGTCCCCATGCTGTGTTTTCGGGTCTCAGAGCTTCTCAACTTAGTCGTAACAGACCTGGGCAATGCACTGAAGTCCAGCCATCAGATACTTACTTTCTGACGTGGATCTAGCTATTATCTATTGGAGGGGATGACAGCTTCTTTGTAAGCAGCCCAACGACTCCCAGCTCCCTCACCCAGGTTTCAGGTGCCTCTAGCACATTCATTGCTGCATTTCATATTTCTGAAAAGCATCAGTGTCACTTAGCAAAAGATGCCAAATCCAGATAGTTACCATTTTGTCTGTAATCTTAAAGGTCTGAGACCGCCAATCCACTGAGCATTCCTTTCTATCGATGAAAGTAAAAGTCACTCAGTTGTCTCTGACTCTTTTCGACCCCTGGCCTGTAGCCCAGCAGGCTCCCTTATTCACGGAATTCTCCAGGCAAGAATATTGGAGTGGGTTGCCATTCCCTTCTCCAGGGGATCTTTCCGACCCAGGGATCGAACCGGGTCTCCTGCATTGCACGCCGATTCTTTACGGGCTGAGTCACCAGAGAAGCCCAACTTTCTCAAATCGCCAGTAGGAGATTTAGCAGTATGCTGCCTTGTGCTAGGGCTACAGAAAAGAAGCACAGTAGAGCTAGTTCCAAACGCTGTCACGGTACAGCCCAAGACACTCTGCTCACATCTCATCAGTGAGCACTGACTATTGATATGTGGGCTTTTCCCAGAAGCTGGAACTGGAACTTTTTCTTTATCCTTAGATTCATTTATGTTGAGCAGAAAGCTTTTGGCGCCCTGGGTAACTCTTGTATAAAGAGTTTAAGATAGTTTTGCAACAATTTCTAACCTTTGCCAGCAATAATCCCGTATACCTTCAAAATGAGGAAATTGGTATTGGTGTTTTGTATCATTATTTGAACTGTAATTGTTAAATTGCTAAGAAAGCACTTATTAAGAAGACACTTATCAAGACAGACAAAAAGAAAAATATCCTTTTAAATGGGCAACATATATGTCTTTTGACCTTAAAGAACCTAAAAAAGAAAAAAAGGAAGTTCTAAAACATAATATTGGCAAAGGGAGTGATTATTTAAATTAAATTATTCCCTGGTGGCTCAGATGGTAAAGTGTCTGCCTGCAGTGCAGGAGACCCGGGTTTGATCCCTGAGTTGGGAAGATCCCCTGGAGAAGGAAACGGCAACCCACTCCAGTACTCTTGCCTGGAAAATTCCGTGGACTGAGGAGCCTGGTAGGCTACATTCCATGGGGTTGCTAAGAGTTGGACAGGACTGAGCGACTTCACTTCACTTCACTTTATCCATTTATGAGATGAAAGTATGTTCCTCTCAATAAGACAGAACTTCCTAATGGGGGGGTGGGTAACTCGGTTCTCTGCTGTAACAAATAGTACTGCACTTTTCTGTGAACATAGAGAGTAGCTGTAAGGTCATTTCAAGGACCTGAATGAGATCACAGTGCTATGATCAATAACGGCTGAGGAAATCCAGACCTTTCTCCAAGGGGGAGATTTCTAGTAGGGTATTTCCAATTACCTACTGTCTGTTTAACTTTTGCAAGAAATGTAATTGGAACAGACAGCGTGTGTCAGGAGAACAACTAGTGACATCATAGACTGGTAATGATCAATAGTCAGGCAATCACTGCCCTAGTTGAAGCATGGTGCTTTCTGAGACGGGTATTTTTCATTACTGGGAAAAAAAAATCTAATTATAATTCTTCAGCATTCAACACTCTAGAGCTTCTAAGAATGTTCACATTCTTTCACAGAGAGGATAGAGTTTAACAGTTTTATTATTGTATGTTAGCAAATGTTGACGGCACTAGAAATCAATAGCCAGACTGCTCTGCTTCTGTTGATTGGTATTCACATAAATAGCTCTTTTACGCAATTAATTCTCTGTAAAGCATATTTGTCCTCCCTCCTATAGTACAAGTGTCAAAACAATGGCCTGAGTAAGTTGTATCAACATGAGGAATGTACTCTAATGACACTGTTTGGTTTTCTTGGTTTCCTGATGCAAAGGAATATTAATTATAACTATGAACTTTCAACACAGAAGATCCTACGCTGCCTACCGAATAAAAGTGAAAACACAAGCTTAATTTACTGCTAGTTTGAGAAAGGAAGTATCACAGTATCATCACATATAACTTTCCGTTCCTTCTAGGGAAGACGTCATAGCAAAGAAAAATGTTCTCAGCAACTAAAATGTCATTGAGTTATGAATGATCGTATTACATATAAACTACCACATCTGCATGCACACTTTAATATAGAATCTGACTGTTCCTTTTGCGTCTGTGTGTTTCTTAATGTCTCTTCCTTCCGCCGGGTGGTAGCTGTTACTCTTTGACATTCCTTGGCTTGCAGCTGTATGAGTCCAGTCTCTGCTTCCATCTTCATGTGTCCATCCTCCCTCTGAGTGTATCTGTGTACCTCCCTCTCCTTTCTCTAATAAAGACCCCCGTCACTGGATTTTGGATCACCCTATTCCAGTATAACTTCATCGTAACTCGCCTACTTCCTATTTCCAAGTAAGGTCACATTCAGACATTGAGGCATAGGACCTGAACATATCTCTTGGAGGACACATCTCAACCCACTGCAATGTATGAAATAAAGTGAAGTGTGAAAGCCACTCAGTCGTGTCCAACTCTTTGGGACCCCACGGACTATACATTCTATGGAATTCCCCAGGCCAGAATACTAGAGTAGGTAGCCTTTCCCTCCTCCAGGGCATCTTCCCAACCCAGGGATCGAACCCAGGTCTCCCACATTGCAAGTGGATTCTTTACCAGCCGAGCCACAAGGGAAGCCCAAGAATACTGGAGTGGGTAGCCTATTCCTGCTTCAGTGGATCTTCCCAAGCCAGGAATCAAACTGGGGTCACCTGCATTGCAGGTGGATTCTTTCCCAACGAAACCCATATAAAATTAAAATGATGCTTATAAGAGACCCACGTGGGTGTAAGGCTCATAGAATCCATCTTGATACCTCAGAGTTACAATAAATTCTAATAATAAGATATGTTGGAAGTCTAATAATATTAAACAGATTTTTAAAGCATTGGTCTTACAAGTACATATTTTGACCCTCAAAACATTTTTGGATCTGTCTCATCTCTGTTACCTCAGGAGATACAGCAAAGACCATGCACCTGGGTGAGCGTTCTGGTCTAGTACTTACGGTAGAACCTTATTAATCCTTTCTACAATTGGATGGATCCTTGTTGGGCTTTGCATATGGCACTAAGCACTTTACTTAGTGCATCAGATTTAATTTTCACTCCAGCCCCATAAGGGAGTAGTATTACTCCCATTTTATAAAACAGGACTCAGAAACTTTAAGAGAATTGTCTAAGACTAAACAACTAGTAAGTTCTGGAGCAGAGATCGGAGCCCTGGTCCATCAGATTTCAGGTGCATTTTAACCATAATGTTCTTTTCACTTGGAGCAAACAATTTTGGTTAGCCTGTCTGAGACAATTTGCAACCTGTGATGGGTAGTCTCCTTAGAGAGAGGGAGACTCTTATTGGAGGGAGACTCTGCCCTTCAATAACTCTGTGTCTGGAAAGCCTAAAACTACAATACATCCCACAGATGCTCTTCCAGGTAGGGTTCTGAATCACTTAGGTGTCCTCCCGTAGATCTAGAAGGCAGAAACCATCTCCCTGCCACTTTGGTTGCTTTTCTGCTAACAAGCAAGGTTGCAGTAAGGTTTAGGGACTAGCTGTCCAGCATCCATTGGATGCCCCTATAAGTATCCAATAACCTTAAATGATTTTCTCTTGAAACTTCCCAGAATAGATTCTTTTTCACGGGGGGGGGGGGGGGGGGGGGGGGGGGGGTGGTGCGGGTTATAGCTTAGTGGTAGAGTACTTGACTGCAGGTACTGTTTTATACACTGAACCCTCCCTAATAAATACATAAATCAAAATTAACCACACTTATCCATGGGGCCCTTCCTTTTAGAAAACGGAATGGGGAAATGTATATAAAGGTAGATCACAGTGTCTACTTGTTTTTGTGGGTTTTTTAAATACTTACTTGCTTGGTTGTGCCGGGTGTTA
Organism: Budorcas taxicolor; assembly: GCF_023091745.1. NCBI lineage: Eukaryota > Metazoa > Chordata > Mammalia > Artiodactyla > Bovidae > Budorcas > Budorcas taxicolor. The sequence goes on from NC_068921.1 coordinate 74,942,711, forward strand.
GTTGCAGCACATGGTATCTTCCTTACGGCACGTGGGGTCTTTAGTTGTGGCGTGACCTCTCAGTTGTGGCACGTGACCTCTCCGCTGTGGCATGCGGGATCTAGTTGCCTGACCAGGCATCGAACCCAGGCCCCCTACATTGGGAGTGCCGAGGCTTAGCCACTGGACCACCGGGGCGGTCCCCACAATGTCTATTTGTGAATGCCCTTGTACACCTCCCTTTTCTGCCCTCCTTATGATAAAACCAAAAGAATGGACATCATCAGCCTGTGTGGAAGATACTCAGCATTTTCCCACCCACATATTTCACCGTAAAAACCACAGCGGGAGGGCATGAACTTGAGAGACAGGGTATTTCCGTCCTGTCCCATTTTCCCCGTTCTACTGTCTGCTTTTCTTTTGGGCTACTTCCTTTACTTCCTCAACATTTAGGGGGACTCACAGGCCAAACATTATATTATTTATACAGTTTACTTGCCAAAAAAAAAAAAGGCATTCCCTATGAGACTGAATTCCCAATGGACATGAGCCTCAGGTTCAGGAATAAATTCTTGCCAAACAAGAAACATATTGGGGCTGTGACATGATGTCACTTTGTGCCCTGATCTCAGGAAAGATCTCTGAGAACTCAATTCCACTGGGAATGCTGCTCCATCAAGCCCTTCACTGTGCTGAGAACGAATAGCCAAGAGCCTATGATGACGGCCTTTAAGATGGACTGCATTGTTGTTCAAGTTGAAAATGGATTTTTGCTCCATTTTCAGCCCGCTGGCCTAATATGCAGCTGGGTACCAACCCCAACCCACATCTGTCCTGAAAGACCAGTTATATCATAGAAACAGGGAAAGGCAGAACATGAAAGGAAAAGAAACATTTTCCCAAGTTAAAAACTGTCCAAAATGACAAACCTAAATAGCGTATTAAAAAGCAGAAACATCACTTTTCCAACAAAGGTCCATATAGTTAAAGCTATGGCTTTTCCAGCAGTCATGTATGGATGTGAGAGTTGGGCCAAAAAGAAGGCTAAGCCCCGAAAAACTGATGCTTTTGAACTGCGGTGTTGGAGAAGACTCTTGAGAGTCCTTGGACTGCAAGGAGATCAAAACAGTCAATCCTAAAGGAAATCAACCCTGAATACTCACTGAAAGGACTGATGCTGAAGCTGAAGCTCCAATACTTTGGCCACCTGATGTGAAGAACTGACTCATTGGAAAAGACCCTGATGCTGGGAAAGACTGAAGGCAGAAGGAGAAGAGGGTGACAGAGGATGAGATGGTTGGATGGCATCACCAACTCAATGGACACAAGTTTGAGTAAGCTCTGGGAGATAGTAAAGGGTAGGGAAGCCTGATGTGCTGCAGTTCATGGGGTCACAAAGAGTCGGACATAACTTAGCAACTGAATGACATTAAGAATAACCAATGGTTTCCAGGTCCATTAAAGACTCAAGAATTTGATGCCTCCGTTAAAGAGAATCTGACTTCTGTCTCTCTCCTGTTGAAGTAAGCTCTGAAGCAGGAATTTACTGGAGCATCCTTCTTAGGTTGTGATTAGCTGGGTCTAATCTCATGTTCAAGCATGATCTAAAAATCACTCACCTTCCTGATTCGTCCCGAGTGAGGCCAGGACAGATGCAGAACCCATGGACTGGTTCTCCTTTTGCTGTGCACTCTTACACACGTCATTCACTACAGCACACAGGTTCACTCTTCTGAAAAGACACCAGGTGTTTCCAGACAGCACAGGTCTAATGACTAGTGAGCAGGAGGGACATAAGAGCCTCCAAACCTCAACCCCAACATGCCCCCTCCCCTTTCCTATGTCTTCATCATGTCTTGCCATGATTTCCCAAAAGCACGACTCCTTGGTTGTTGGACTGTGTTTATCTGCTGAACAAAGGCTGCTCCCTGCATATGTGATGGGCATAATTACCAACACTGTCCACGTATGCACACGCTCTTTTCCTTTCACTTGCTGTAAGACTGGAAAACGGCAAGAGAAATGACAGGCGCAGAAGGGGAATTCATGCCTGCCCTGCACACTGCGTTCAGGGCTTCTCTGCTGACATCTGAAACGTGGTGTTGGGACCTTGACCTGCCCCATCCTCCGAGGCAAGGGTGCAATTTATCAAATACTGTGGCAGGCGCTAGTAGGGAGGGAGCCTCAGACAACGAAGTTTTTAGAGAAAGGCTGGTGCTCGTAAGTTGAGAATTTGAAGTCCAGGCTACCTACCATCGAATGAGCTGGCAGGGAGGGTGGTTAGGCAGCTGGGCTCCTGGGAGACATGGGACCCTTTCTGACTGCCGACTTTGACCCAAAGATTTCCCCAAGATCTTGACAAACCTTAAAAACTGCATGACAGCCTCTGATGCTTTCACAGACTTCTCTCCCTCTTTTCTTCACTGGGGTTCAATTTGCACGGTGAGGTGATGCTCTCCCAGTTTTTTCCCAACATCCTTTCCATTTCCTGCCACAAGAGAGTATCCTCTGATGAAATCCTTGCATGTTTAATCCTATCTTGGCATCCATTTTCCATGGAAACTAACGCATAGAATGCGGTGGTAGAGCTGTTCTCCCCTGGAGCCATCTTCCCGTACATTGACAGAGTAAAAATTACACTGTATTTTATAATACAGGATCTATGAGCACAGTGAAAGGACTCAGCTCCAAGCTTAAAACATGAGAGGCAAAGTTCTTCTGCAGTTACAACTATTGGCTGACACCTTAGGAGCTAAGGAGCTGAAGTTTCCAAAAAAGTGAAGGATGGGTTAGGTGTGGGGGGTGGGGGTTATTGGAAGGGGAGGTGCAATTAAATAACATCTTTTAAGAGAAGATTCTGTGCGTGTGCGTGTGCGTGCTCAGTCGTGGCCAACTCTTTGCCACCCCATGGACTGTAACCTGGCAGGCTCCTCTGTCCATGGGATTTCCCAGGCAGGAATACTGGGGTGGGCTGCCATTTCCTCCTCCAGGGATCTTCCAGACCCAGGGATCGAACCCAGCTCTCCTCCCTTGGCAGGCAGATTCTTTACCACTCCTCTACCAGGGAAGAGAAGACTATGTGACTCCAAAAATAACTAGAGTCCCTGAAATAGCAAACTAGAGTCAGCACTGCTAAATCCACCTCGACTTGAAGAAGGAAAGCACATCTATGCTTTTGCTTTTTTTTTTTTTAACACAAAGGGTAATGAGAAGGCTGAGTTCATTACGGCAGTCAAGTCCCAAGGCAGTCAGAAAGCCGAAGATTTCACCAGTCTGTGTCTCACCGACTCCCCATCGCCCTCCTTTGGCCATTATGCCTCATATAATGCATTCTAATGGCTTAACATGACAGCGTTTTGTTTACAAAATGACTCCATTTCTCAGGAAACCCAAGAGCCTGTCCGCCATAACAGGGCTATTGATAGAAGATAAAATGCACAATGTGCCAGAAGCCGGTCCCCACCTTCCTGGCCCGTAATCCATTTTAGGGCCAAACTTGCCCATTTATCAACTCAAAAATAAGGCCTGAGGGGCATAGCCTAACAGACCCTAAGGGAATGAAGCAAACAACTCAGTTAAGGTGAAATGAGGTTCTCCGTTCTGTGCAAGTAAAAAGGAGATTTGACCTGAGTTTTCACTAAATGTCTGAACTTGAGAGGCCAGTCCTATAACGCTATGGGTTTTCTATCTCTGCTGAATGTTACACTGTCTGTCACTCTTAGACCAGAGCATTAGCAGGACACTCAGTAGCCCCTCCTTTCTGCTTTTAATGATTAAAAAATGCAAACCACAACCATTGTCTCAAGCCCATGGAGTGGGTCTACTTTCTGTAAGAGGCAGAACTTATAGCCTAAAACCATGAACCAAGTATCAGTCCTAAGTTATCAAATGCCATGTTCTTAGCCCACTTTTATCTTCTATGAGTGAAAGAGTGGTCAGGAGTTTTTAGAGATAATAGGCCCTGGCATAGGGTCAATTTGAGGTGATGTGTCTTTCTTTGTTACTTTAACAAATTGCTCAAATGGCCTATTCTGCCTTGGATTATAACTGTATGCCCACCTTGAGAACTTCTAGGACACGATAATGTCTTAACCATTTGTGTTTTTTGCTCTCAGTCATAGAGCAGGCACTGCAGTAAAGGAATGAAAGGAAGGAAGGCAGGCAGCTAGGAAAGAAGGAGGGAAGAAGTAAGAGGGAGCAAAGAAGGAAGAAAGGAAGAGGATAAGCTGTTTAAGGATTAAAATAGATGAATTTTAAATTTTATATCTAACTAAATCAAAGAATTGATGCTTTTGAACTGTGGTGTTGGAGAAGACTCTTGAGAGTCCCTTGGACTGCAAGGAGATCCAACCAGTCCATTCTAAAGGAGATCAGTCCTGGGTGTTCATTGGAAGGACTGATGCTAAAGCTGAAACTCCAATACTTTGGCCACCTCATGTGAAGAGCTGACTCACTGGAAAAGACCCTGATGCTGGGAGGGATTGGGGGCAGGAGGAGAAGGGGATGACAGAGGATGAGATGGCTGGATGGCATCACCAACTCGATGGACATGATTTTGAGTGAACTCTGGGAGTTGGTGATGGCCAGGGAGGCCTGGCGGGCTGTGATTCACGGGGTCGCAGAGTCGGACACGACTGAGCGACTGAACTGAACTGAAATAGATATAAAATTTGAATATTAAAATTCCTTTTTGGATGCCTATTGGAATAATATTCAGCTTTAAAAAGGAAGTTCTGATATATACTAAAGCATGGATGAACCTTGAGGACATTTTGCTAAGGGAAATATGTGTGCTAAGTCGCTTCAGTTGTGCCTTACTCTTTGCAGCCTTATGGACCATAGCCTATGGATCACCCTATGGACCACCCGGCTCCTCTGTCCATAGCATTTTCCAGCAAGAATACTGGAGTGGGCTGCCATGCCCTTCTCCAGGGATCTTCCTGACCCAGGGACCGAACCCATGTCTCTTACGTCTCCTCCACTGACAGGCAGGTTCTTTACCACGAATGCTACCTGGGAAGCCCATAAGCCAGTCACAAAAAGACAAGTACACCGTGATTCCTGTTCTATGAGGTATGTAGTCACAGAAACTCTTAGCAAAGAAAGTAGAATGGTGGTTGCCAGAGGCTGCAGGGAGGAGTTGGGGGAGAGAAAGAACTGAGTTTCTGTTTCGCAGGATGAAAAAGTTCTAGAGATTGGTTGTACAATAAAATGAATACACCTACCATTACTGATCCATATGTATGCCTACAAATAGTTAAGATGGGAAATTTCATGTTATTTTTCTTTTACCACGAGTCCAAAAAAAACTCCTTACTGCATTAAAGGGTTTCCTGAGAGATTGCGTTCTCCTTCAGATGACACAAACATCATTGAAGCCACACCTGATAGTCACACAGCCCAGGAATTTCATTTGTTCACATTCAGTGGAAAAACATCTTCGCAAGAACTACATTTGATCTATCCAGTTCCTGTGACTTGTCCCAGGGGTTCTGAGTAAGGCAAAGGATTTCTGAGGAAGAAAAGTAATGCTAGGAAGATGCCAACCCTCATGCTCCAAAGCAATTCTTAAGGGGAATTTTTCTGAATTCTTTTTTTCAACCAGCCCACCCACCATGCACAAGGGTCTCTCTAGCAGATTATCTTGAAAGACAAAGGATTTCCTCCTCTTATCTCTTAACCAAATGGTCTACTGATGAGCTGACAAGAGTCCATATTTGCAACACATAATAATTGTTTCCTTGGCTAAAAAGGATTAGTAACTCTGACATCATAAACAAAGAAGCACACTAGGGATTCATCTGGAATTTGGTTAATCTTACATGGAGGGAACGACATTAATTCCAGGGCTGATTTGAGGCTTAATGTCCCCCAAATAACTACTAAACTATTACTTAGAGGAATATAGGATGCTTTTACACATAAGACATACCAACTCTGGCCCCCATATGATTGTTAGCAATGCTGGGGGTTCTCATCTTGGAAATTGCCATGATGGACAAATTGGCCATGGTCTAGATACGAGGAGATGCAGGAATTGGGCTCACAAAATCTTCTCCTGAAAATATCTATCTGAGGACTTGTTCTGCTAGTTTTTCCCAGTACACAGAGTGCCTCATTCCTGATCTCTACCCTAAATTCCTTTCAGGGGGTGTTGAAGGTCAACAACTGAAGCAGCTCATAATTTGATCTTTGCAGAGGTAGATGGGAAGTGCCAGTTTGTAGCTGGCAGTACAAAAGCAACAGATGCTTATAACAGGTAAAGAACAATGGAGTTATGTTAAGATAGCTCATAATCTTTCTCTCCAGGCTTCATTCAATCCCACCACTCTGAAAAAAACCAATGTTAAGTTTTATAAGTATTCTGCCACAGTTTATGTTTATATTACATATAAATATATATATTCAAAAATATATAAGATTATGATATATGGGTTATAGTATTTTACTTTAACAAAACTACTATAATCATTACTCAGCAGATTACATTATTTCACTTTAATAATATTATGGATTTTTCTATAGATGCAATGCAATCTTTTTTTAATAGCTGTATAATTGTCGATAGTATGAATGAACATAATTCATTCAACCATTTAGAGTTTTCAAATAATTATTTTTCCATTACAAACCATACTGGAGTAGCACGTTTATACATATCCTTATTTTACTGGTCGCTTGATTCCTGCAGACTAGATTCCTTGGAAATGAAATTTCTGGATGAACGCATATATACATATTCAATTTTAATAGATACTATTGTGTGTGCTGTGCTAGGTAGCTCAGTCATATCCAACTCTTCACAATCCCATGGACTGTAGCCCACCAGGCTCCTCTGTCCATGGGGATTCTTCAAGCTAGAATACTAGAGTAGGTTGCCATGCCCTTCTCCAGGGGATCCTCCCAACACAGGGATCGAACACAGGTCTCCTGCATTGCAGGCAGATTCTTTACTGTCTGAGCCACCAGGGAAGCCCAAATAGATACCACTAGATTACTTGAAAAGAGTACAATGTTGTAGCCATGAGTTCCCGGAAACAAACTCACTCAGAAGGACAATGTAGATAGTGGGGTGCAGTTTATTACACCGACGGGCCCAAGGCAGAGTCTGCTCTTAGCCAAGGACCCCAACCGACTTTTGTGAAAACCTTATATACCTTAAGTGTACTGCTCAAGCCCACATCCCCAAATTCCTTAAGCCTAGCCTGGAAAGTGTTAAAGGCAGATACAATCAGGTTACAGCCATGATTCATGATCAGAAGGGTCAGCTGGTTATACATCGGAGCCTACACCAATGGGTGTCATAATGATGGCAAAGGTGATGGACAATATAGGGGATTACTACATTCTTTTTGAGGAGAAGGCAATGGCACCCCACTCCAGTACTCTTGCCTGGAAAATCCCATGGACAGAGGAGCCTGGTAGGCGGCAGTCCATGGGGTCGCTAAGAGTTGGACACGACTGAGCGACTTCACTTTCACTTTTCACTTTATGCATTGGAGAAGGAAATGGCAACCCACTCCAGTGTTCTTGCCTGGAGAATCCCAGGGGTGCGGGAGCCTGGTGGGCTGCCGTCTATGGGGTCACACAGAGTCGGACACGACTGAAGCGACTTAGCAGCAGTACATTCTTTTTGGCGATGGGAAATCTTGGTATGGAATCTGTTGTTTATCAGTCCAGGAGGCCAGTTCAGCCATAGGTTATGTTATCCCCATGGCTACTAGGCACATAGTCCAAAGCTCACTGGAAGTGCGAGATGGAGTTTCCTTCTTTTGCAAGATGGAGTCTGCTCGGCTTGTTCATTTCCTCCCTCAATAACAATTTAATCTTCCACCAGCAATGAAGATTATGTCCATTTCCTACCACCCTTGCCCGTACTGGATGCTAATAATCTCGAAATGTTTGCCAATCTGATAGGCAGAAATTGAAATTTCCGTCATTTGATTTCTGTTTACCTGACTACTTGAGACTTCGAGCATCTTTTCATATTTTACTGACCATTTACATTTCCGTTTCTGTGAATTGCTTGTTCAGAGCTTTATCTCATCTGTCAGGCTGTTTGTCATTTCCATATCCGTGTGGAGGCACTAAGTCTATTAGGGGTATAATACTTTGTCTGTCTTATGTATGGCAAAAAACTTTTCCTAAGCTATCATCTTTTTTTTTCACTCTGTGTATAGAGTTTTGGGGTTTCCCTGGTGGCTCAGATGGTAAAGAATCTGCCTGCAATGTGGGAGGCCTGAGTTTGACCCCTGGGTTGGGAAGGTACCCTGGTGAAGGGAATGGCCATCCACTCCAGTATTCATGCCTGGAAAATCCCATGGATAGAGAAGCCTGGCAGGCTACAGTCCATGGGATCGTAGTTGGACACGACTGAGCGACTAACACACACAGTGTTTTGACACATACAGAAATCTTTGTATGTAGTCAAAACTGTTCATCTTTTTTTAACGGCTTTTGGATTTTTCTTTCAAATGAACTTTAGAACCAGCTTAACAAATTTGCGTTAAATAAACTCTTTTCAGCTATTAATTGGGATTGCATTGAATTTATAGGTTAATTAAAGAGAAGCGACACCTTCACAGTAATAAGTGTGCATTCCACCCAAGAGTGGTATGAGTTTGAGTATATTTAGATTTTCTTTCATTTCCTTCAAGAACATTTAGCAGTTTTTCTTCATTTGGGTACAAATGTATCTTGTTTGGTTTATCTTGGGCACTTATGATTTATCGCATAATTACGGACTGCATCTTCTTTTCCACTCAAGTTTGTAGGGATGGAAATTGTGTTTGGAGTGATTGAGCCCAGTGGTAAAGGGCAGGAACTTTGGACTCAGTGCCCTGAATTCAAGCCCCAGATTTCCCACTCACTGTTAACTTAAGTAAGTTAATTCCTCTCTGAGTGTGTTTCTTCACCTGTGAAATGGGAATGACAAGTTTGTTATGATGCTTAAGTAAGATAATAACATTGCATCTTCAGTTCAGACCCTAGAATGGAGTTGTCACTAAATGATAACAAAGACAATGAAAATTGAAAGTGTTAGTCACTCAGTCGTGTACAACTCTTTGCCACCCCATGGACTGTAGCACTCCAGGCTCCTCTGTCCATGGGATTCTCCAAGCAAGAAAACTGGAGTGGGTAGCCATTCCCTTCCCTAGGAGATCTTCCTGACCCAGGGATCAAACCCAGGTCTCCTTCACTGCAGGCAGATTCCTTGCCATCTGAGCCACCAGGGAAGCCTCATAAAGATAATACAGACCTCTAACTCATACATCTTAAAACTTACTGGGTTTGATTCTCTTGGCTTTTCTAGGGAGAAAAATCACATACTCTTCTAATAGTGATAATCCATCTTGATCTTTCCAATGTTTATATATTTATTCCTTTTATTGTCTATTACACTGGCTGAGGCCTCCATTCCAATGCTGAATTGGAGTGGTGAGAGCCAGCATCCACTCTCCAATTTACATTCTCACCAACAGAGCAGGAGGATTCCTTTTTCTCCACACTCTCTCCAGCATTTACTATTTGTAGACAGTTTAATGATGGCCATTCTGATAGTCCTGAGGTAATACCTCATTGTAGTTTTGATTTGCATTTCTCTAATCATAAGTGATGTTGAGCATCTTTTCATGTACCTGAAGCCCATCTGTATGTCTTCTTTGGAGAATTGTGTATCCATATCTTCCACCTATTTTTTTTTTGATTGGGTTGTTTGATTTTGGGGGGATATTAACCTGCAGGAGCTGTTTGTATATTTTGGAAATTAATCCCCTGTCAGTAGCATCATTTGCAATTATTTTCTCCCATTCTGGGGTTTGTCTTTGCATCTTGTCTATGGTTTCCCGTGCTGTACAAGACCTTTTAAGTTTAATTAGGTCCCATTTGTTTAGTCACTCTTTCCCCCCCCCCCCCCCCTTCTCATGTAATATTGGGTTGAGAGCTCTCTAATAACCAAAGTCAAAAAAATTAACATTAAAAACTGGTCATAGATGGGTAATACCCCTGGGGTCCCTGGCAAAATACTTACCAGGAAAGACACCCTAAATTTGGGGTACAAAGAAGAGCCACAGACAAAGCATCTTGCTCATGATTCCTTCCTCTCTCTCATCTCTCACACCCAATCTTTACCTCGATCTGAGCGACAAATACAACCATTTAACTTACTTGCTGCTCTGTTTCCTCTCTGACTCTTCACCAAACCATTCTGTATGGATAATCAATCAGTGTTTTAGAACTGTGCATCACATCATGTAACTCCCTTGTTGAAAAATCTTTAGTGACCTACCACTGCTCTTAATAGAACAGTCAAGCTTTCTGCCTGGTGTTCAAGGCCACATACGTTCTGTCTCCTGCCCATCTTCTAGTTAATTCTCCTGTATGTCTCACTACGATTTACAAAGTTGTAGCCGCATTGGCCTCCCTTATGTTCCCTGAAGCCAACAAACACGATGGGGACCCCACTCAGGATGAACAGCAGGGAGGAAGAGTAAAGAGATAAAGGCCTCTTCCTGACATCATCAAGACCCTGGACCAAACCTTTCCTGAAGTCCCACTTACCGCTGGACTTTGCAATCATGTCTCATTCCTTTTCCCTTTTCATGCCTTTCTTTCCACCAGCCACTCTCACACTCAGCATTTTGTTGGCAGGTCAGGGTCTTCATCCATAAAGAACTATGTCCCTTTATTGGACATTTCCCAGAAGCTTTCAGAGAAATGGTACAGCCAAAGGCGGTCTTTACAGAGGCTTTGATTCTATTCCAGGGTCCAACAAAAGTTGAAGAAGAGCTACTCGTGATATATCCTTGGAAAATTCATATTTACCAATATTCAGAAGCAATTGAACATGACATTTCTGAAATTTAATGCAGCATTCAGTTTGCAATACCTTTTGATAGGCGACACACATTTTTCTATTTCACCATCCTTGTATATATGCTTTTAACGAACTCAATAGCATTTAACGACCACAAAGCACTCCCTTTCAACATCACTTCATGCAACTTCTCCCTTTGTCAAAACAATTGGTAAGAATTTTTTTTTCACAACCTATCAAACATTCTGGCCAGTTCCAAACACCTGCCGCATTCTTTGGACTCAAAATGTAGCAAAAAATCAGAAGTGTGTCACATTCAAAAACAAAAGCTTCTCGTTTACAAAATTCCTTAAGCATGCATTGTTGTGTTAAACTCTAATGACAATGTGTCAGTCCTGAAATGCACACAGTGTGAACATCCTGGTTTTACAACTGATGGGAGGAGAGTGAGAAAAAAGGAACAAACGTGTACTGAGCAACTGCTCTACGCAGAGCATGCGTGCTAAGCTGCGTCAGTCTTTGTGACCCCCTGGACTGTGGTCTACCAGGCTCCTCTGCCTGCAGAATTTACCAGGCAAGAATACTGGAGTGGGTTGCCATTTCCTCCTCCAGGGGAATCTTCCCAACCCAGGGATCGAACTCATCTCTCACATCCCCATCGCTGGCAGGTGGGTTCTTTACCACTGGCGCCACCTGAGAAGCCCATTATCACACAAGAAGCGCACATATGTCATCCACTCAAAGTTACGTGTCTTCACCACATCACACAGTAATTGCCAGAGGAAGGACACAAACCTGGTCTGCAGAGCTTTCTTTGCTGCAACTTGCCTCTTCAACTCAACATCCCTGGGAGCCTCTTGTCTACACAAGGATACGGGCTGAAAATGATTTATTCTACAGGAGATCATTACTGTCTTTTTCCCCTCAGAGCTGCCCACAGACTTCTCTGATTTGTGTCTTTGACTTCCTGTGATTGGTGTTGAGTCTGACACTTTATTATTTTCAAAGAAGAGAACAATCAGCTCTTAAGACAGTGTGGTATGGACCAAGTAAGCAGTTCTTAAAATTCAATTACTTATTAATAGCAGATCTTCCCATTAGAACTCTTTTAATATTGTAGCCTTGGGCTCGGATTCTATTTTGATTTACATCTCCTATAGGACAAAAGTACTTTTCTGGTGTTGCAAACACTGTCTCATGTTAAATCAAAACATCCCCTTTGAGACAGAGATGCTTGTATAATGTGAGTGTGATCTGAGAGTCTTAGGATGGAGTTTGGGATCCAAAGTGAGAATTATTCTTTAAAAGGCAAAATACTCATATAGGGCTTATCTGCCAGGCGCTGTGTGCTTTACAAATATCAAATCATTTATCTGATTAGCAGTTCCATTTAGGGACATTAGCTTAGTCATTGTTTTCTCTTGTAAGCAACAACAGTAATCCTGTAATAAAGGAGCTTATGAAAGAAAAATTGAGTGTTCACAGTGGGGTTGAGAGGGCTGGCAAACTAGGCTAAAGGTTAGGCATCCTGGAAACTTCCAAAGCCACTCCAACAACTGGCCTGGTGAGGGACCACCATGGTTGATGCTGCCACTGCTCAAACCACACGCTGGGCCACCAGGCGCTCAATCTCACAGCCACCAGAAAACCGCCACCTGTACTCAACTGCTTCCTCTTGAGAGGGGGGAGGTGTGGAACACAAACCTTCTGCACAGAGCCTGGGTCCTGACGTCACCCCCGCCCAAAGTATCAAGCCAGTGTGGCTGCCTAGAAGCTTCTGATCACACACGTGTCCCCACCGCAAAGCAGGCTGGGTGAACTTGAGCTCTGGTTTCTAAGCTCTGGCGTTTCTTCACAAAGAGCAGATCTCTCCCAAGGATAAAGGATGACCACGGATGTGATGGGTCATGAAATGAAAGCCCTCCTTCACCTAACTTCCAGTAAGCAGTCCATTCTAGAGGAATGGGCGGCTGTGGCACACATTACCTCGGAACATCAATTCAATAAAGTGCATTTAATTCCACTCTATTTGGACTGTTTTCTAGAACACCTCAACTCTAAAGGGGACTGGGGCTCAGATTTCTCTTTTTCAGCTGCACGTCTGTCCCAGTGATCTTAGTCAGTCTCACAGCGTTAAATATCTTTTTTAGAATTTCTATCTCTGACACCCACCCCTCCCTGGAATGCCAGCCTCCTAGCTGCAACTGTCTACTTGGATATCCAAAAGATCTCAAACTCCAGGAGGCCAAAACCAAATGAATGGTCTTTTCCCCTAAAGTCAGAGGTGCCATGTAGATGCTTCTTCCACGCAGATGCTCAAGACGGAAGTGTGGGAGGCAGGCTAGATTTCACCCTTTTTCTCATTCCCCTCATCCATTCAACAGGAAAGCCTATTGATTCTATCTTCAAAGTACATCCCAGACTCTCCCCTTCTCCCATCTTCCCTGCTATCACCCTTTTCTCACGCAGATTGCTGCAACGGCCTGTTGCCTGCTCTTCCCTCTAGAACTGCCTTCACAGGGGAGTGACCAGTGCCACTGCGTGGAGATCCACGCATACGGAGGCCCCATGCTTGGGGCTCACTGCTCTGTGGAGGTGGCTTGACGCCCTTAATAAGTTCATCTTGAATTCGTGTTTCCAAGTAAAGTCTGATGGGACGAATCTGCATGCCCTTGGGGTTTGAAGCCTGATGGGTGGCGATGTCTCTTGCTGTCTCATGGATAAACATGAGTGAGTAGGCATGGGTTTTATCTCATCTCTCTGTGTGTCAATGAACATGCGTGTCCAGTCGCTTCAGTTGTGTCTGACTGTGCAACCCATGGATGCAGCCCACCCAGACTCCTCTGTTCACGGGATTTCCCAGGCAGGAATACTGGAGCGGATTGCCATGCTTTCCTCTAGGGGATCTTCCCAACCCATGGATCAAACCTGCATCGCCTGCATCGCAGGAGGATTCTTTCCTGCTAAACCACCTAGGAAGCCCCTGAGTGTCACTATTTCACGTCAAATGAGCAAGAAGTGAATAAGAACCTGCGTGGATAGGGATGAGCAAGGCCATCTCAGGGTCAAGCATGTGCTAAGGGTGGGGAGTCCTGTTCGCATGGAGGGTGGTGTGTAAGAAAGCTAACAGTGGGTGATGAGTTGAGGGACGTGTGTGGGAGCTAGCAAGGGAGGCAGGATTAGCAGCAGCAGCCAGCAGGTGTCAGGAAAGGGGGGTATCTAAGTGAAAGAATCCAAGGCCAGTTGACCAGCCACCAAAGAGAGTGGTGGTATTAATTAACACCAAAGAGTATGGTGTTAATACCCATCAGCAGTAGAACTGAAGCTCCGGCTTTGCCACTAGGCCCATCATGAATCTTTGGCCGCAAGAACTTTGCTGTGCACACACATATCCCACCACACTCAAACCAAGTAAATCTCCAGCTCAGCTTCCTCCTAGGCAGGTCTCAAATTTCCGCAAAGTTCTTCTAACCTCAGGCAACACGAGAGGAAGTGGTTTGACAAGAGGCGAGGTTGCAGAGAAAACAACAGACATCTTAACCGATATTGGCTAAAATATGTGACTCTTGCAAGTTTTGCAAAATCAGGTGAGCGTGTCAAAGAGATGGCAGGGCCCCTCCCACAGACTCGGAAAGAGAGAGGCAGTGAAGCACCCTCCGGCTTTAGTGTCTTTGGCTTGCTGCTAAATCCACCTGTGTGTGTGCTCAGTCACTCAGTAGTGCCCAGCTCTTTGCGACCCCATGGACTGTAGCCTGCCAGGCTCCTCTGTCCATGGGATTGTCTAGGTGAGAATACTGGAGTGGGTTGCCACTTCCTTCTCCAGGGGATCTTCCCAACCCAAGGATCAAACCCGGATCTCCTGCATTGACAGAAGATTCACTACCACTGAACCACCTGGGAAGCCCAAAACCACAACTTTGCAGGCCCTTAATAAATACTTGTCAAATAAATGAGTAAATGCATAGTAATGGCTTAAACTTGATGTCTGAGCATTAAACAATGAGAATATTCCAAGAGTACTTCTGAACTACACCAGTAACTAAAAAACAAACAAGCTTAGAAACAAGAGCATAAAAGCTTAGCATCAGAAAACTGATGAAAAGTATGAAAAGCTGGGGTGAAAAATAAAACCTCTTGGTGAGACACTGAAGGATGAGTCTAGTCCCTGTGGCTGAAATTTGGACAGCTATCTCCTAGGAGCCCCGCAGGGGAACTTGAGTTTCTCCTGAATCAAAAGCATGTGGTCAAAAACGTCTCTGAAAATAAAAGACAAAAAAATTCAACCCTCATTTATAATCAGCCAAAACTCTTAGGTGTTTTCACCTGATTTATTACTATGTCAAGTTCCTTATTCTTATTTATCAGTAGTTGCTGAACACTTCATGTGTTCAGATCAAAAAAAGGTTTTTATAATCCGGACTAAGTTCCTCCTTATTTATGACTTATTAAATAAACCATTTATCTGAGGTTAAAAAAATAAATTCAAGCCTTTATATTAGCACATAGTCAATGTGCATTGAATGACTAAATAAAAGCAAAAATAATGGAACAAATGTTCCCAATGGAGAGAGTCCCACTTGCCCATTCTTAGCCTCTTAAGGATAAAAATGAGCCTGATACACCAGTCAGGTCTGAAGGGTTGTCTAAAAGGAACTCCCAGGTTCGGCTGAAAAGGATGCTCTTCTGGACGTGCAAGGGAGGAGGAAGGAACAGCTCTCACACTCCTCTGTCCCTAAAGTAGGTCATTTTGATGTGGCAGAGTGTGTATGTTATCTGCCCTCTATCTGTTCCTTTTCTTCTGGGGACAGGAGAGAGATGCGCAGAAGGAGCTCCAGAAAAGTAGCTACTGTTGCCATTTCCTGCTCCAGGGGATCTTCCTGACCCAGGGATGGAACCCAGGTCTCCTGCATTGCAGGCTGATTCTTTACCATCTGAGCCACCAGGGAAGCCCCCAAAAGGTTGTGGGCTTACCCAATTAATATCACACCCTCCCATGAGCTAAGATACGAGGAAATAAACCAAGACCAATTCCAGGAGAACAAGCAGAGGAGGTTTATCCAGCGTTTGCCGAGGCAAGGGAGGCAGCCAGGTCCCTTGCATTTGGCAGAGATGCCAAAGAAGAGGGTAGCAGGGATGGGAGGGTTTCCTGGAGAAGAACGGGGGAGGAAGATTCCTGCGACCTGCTCTGAGGCTGCTGGTTTCGGGAAGCTGGAGGTGGGCCAACTAGAAGGGGGTGGGGGGTGTGTGAGGGTGGGCGCGGGTGTCCTGTGTGACGAGTTGTGAAAGTCGTTCAGTCGTGTCCAACTCTTTGTGACTCCATGGACTGCAGCCTGCCAGGCTCTTCTGTCCATGAATTCTCCAGGCCAGAATCCTGGAGTGGGTAGCCATTCCCTTCTCCAGGGGATCTTCCCAACACAGGGACCAAACCCAGGTCCCCCACATTGCAGGCAGACTCTTTACCAGCTGAGCTACCAGAGGATGGGTTGGCGAGGGGGCTGCCTATTTGGCTTTCTCTGCTTGGTCCCAAGTTAGAAGCAGGGACAAAAATTAGGAAAGCTGGAAGTTTTAAGTCAAGTACTAGCCGTTTGGGGTAGGTGATTACGTAAGCTATTATTTAGTTTCCCGGATTGTTATAGACGGAGCAGTCTGTCTGTCTACAAGTCTAGTCTGTCCGACAGCAGGCTGGCTTCCCAGGCTGTTTGAGGCAGACGAGTAGGGGTGGGGTGGCCTTCCTGGGCAGGGGCTTTGGGCTGTGAGTCAGGGCTCTATCTGCACCTGTAATCTGGCCACTGTCCCTTCCTCCAGTCCATCTCTCACACACCATTTGCTGTCAGACACATGTAGACCTGTGGCTGATTCATGTTGATGGAAGGCAAAAGCCGTCTCAATATTGTAAAGTAATTAACTTCCAATTAAAATGAATAATTTTTTTAAAAAAAAGCTTTTTGAATAGGTATATTCACTGTTACAGGAAAAGGCAAGAGGGTATGGATACTGATTGTTTTTCTTAGGAAAAAACTCTTAGCAGCTCCACGAAGGGAGAGCTTATTAAATTAAAGGGTAAATGGAAGTGCAAGGGCCAAGCTGCGTGCATCTCATCAGGGTAATAGGAGGCATGTGGTTAAGTGCCCACATGCCGGGCTAGAAAATTCCCCTTTAGTATTTTGAAAATAAAAAAGCAGGAAGAGGAGTCAGTTCACTCTAAGCCTCCTCAACCTGCTCTCAGCTCATCTTCTCTCAAGAGAAAAAAAGTGGGGAGGACGCAGGTCTATTACTGCAATAAGGCCTGAGAGGTCATCATCTGGGCCTGATTCACAGCAATAACCACATTCCAAGCCCAGAAGTGATTCAGATTGTTTGCAGAAGAGTGCTCTCATATTTCTTTTTTTTAATTTGAGCCAATTATTTAAGGCAAAACTATCTTTCACATTAAAAACCCAGCGGGCAGCTTGTAAGCATGGAATACATTGCACCGGGGGTCCATTTCCCAGCTCTGTTATGTAAAACTGCCAGCATTACTTGCTCTGCTAGTTGTGGAAGAAAAAAAATCTGCATTATTCTGCATTTCACACACACACACACACACACACACACACACACACTAAGCTCAAAGGCATTTTCAAAATGCAGGCTTGCCTTTCCAAACTTTGCACAGTCCATGGGCTCTAGGAGGTGGAGTGAGTGGGCCAGACTCACTCCAGTAAATTAGCCCCAGATGCTAACAGGATGAATGTCTTCCCCACCCCGGGCAGGGCAGGGAGGCAGGCAGAACCCTCACCTCGGGACCAAAGACAGCTTCCCCTCCTTCCAGAGAGGGTGTGGCCATTAACCAAATCCTCCCCCCAACCCCTCAGGAGCAGCAAATGTGAAGACTCTGTTCAGTTCAATCTCTCAGTTGTGTCACCCCATGGACTGCAGCACACCAGGCCTCTCTGTCCATCATCAACTCCCCGAGCTTGCTCAAACTCACGTCCATTGCGTCGGTGATGCCATCCAACCATCTCATCCTCTGTCGTCCCCTTCTCCTCCCATCTTCAATCTTTCCCAGCATCAGGGTCTTTTCCAATGAGTCAGTTCTCCGCCTCAGGTGGCCAAAGTACTGGAGCTTCAGCTTCAGCATCAGTCCTTCCAATTAATATTCAGGACTGATTTCCTTCAGGATTGACTAGTTTGATCTCCTTACAGTCCAAGAGACTCTCAAGAGTCTTCTCCAACACCACAGTTCAAAAGCATCAATTCTTTGGTGCTCAGCTTTCTTAATAGTCCAACTCTCAATGGCACCCCACTCCAGTACTCTTGCCTGGAAAATCCCATGGACAGAGGAGCCTGGTGGGCTGTAGTCCATGGGGTCGCCAAGAGTCGAACACAACTGAGCGACTTCACTTTCACTTTTCACTTTCATGCATTGGAGAAGGAAATGGCAACCCACTCCAGTGTTCTGGCCTGGAGAATCCCAGGGATGGGGGAGCCTGGTGGGCTGCTGTCTATGGGGTTGCACAGAGTCGGACACGACTGAAGCGACTTAACAGCAGCAGCAGCATATCCATACATGACTGCTGGAAAAGCCATAGCTTTGACTAGATGGACCTTTGTCGAAAAAAAACCTCTCAGCGGCTCAGATCAGACCCGAAGCAAGGAAAATCTCCCTTCAGCTTCATTAACTGGGTATGCAGAAGTGCGTGATTGCAGCCCAGTAAAGGAGCCCAGTAAAGGAGCAACTGTCCCCCAAACTCCTCATACAGTTGAGCTGGGGCCTCCATTTCCTGACTTGTTTTCGAATAGCTGAACCTCCACTTTGCACAGTCACTACTGGACACGTTTCTTCCCAAAAGAAAAATAAACTAACCAGAGGCACCGTTTCCTTCAGCCTCCATCTCTGCCTATATGGGGTTTTTCTACCTGGGAGCTGATTAGCCTGGTGGCTCCCAGGAAGCCTCCCTGGAAAAGGCATCTTGGGAGGCCTGAATGTCCTGTTGAGTCTCTATCTCTTTCATTTTACACAAGGTCAGTGCTAAAGCCAGCCGTCCCTAATGTGGGGCTGGGAGAGTTATCACATGCATCAGATTGATAGAGTGCTTAATTCTGGAAAGGATTAAAAAAAAAAAAAAAACACCAAGGGGGAACTTCCCTGGCAAACCACTGGTTAAGACTCTGCTCTGCCAATGCAGGGGGCTCGGGTTCCATCCCTGGTGGGCGAACTAAGTTCTCACATGCTGCTCTGCAGCCAAAAAAATTAATAACTAAAAACAAAAATGTAATATAAAAAAAATTTTTAAACATGGAAGCTGCAAACCAAACCCCAAGGATTTACATGTGACTGAGGAGAAGAAACCTGCATTGTGAAATACAGAAATTCATTCATTTTCCAGATCAAACAGTCACGATATTCTAGGTGGGATTTCAGGGACCTGACCCTGCCCTCAAGTAGTTTATGGTCTAGAAAGTCAACATCCAACTCATAGTCAGTCCATCCCCAAATTCTGTGAATTACTTTCTATCTCAATTACCCAATTCGCTTCTACCTCCTCTCCCACGAGAGCGGCCCGAATCATCACTGCCATCATCTTCACCATCATCATCCACCTCGTCTTCATCTCGCACCTGAACTTTGACAATGGCCTCCTCCCTGCTCCTCCATGTCTATGCTTTGTTTCCAAAGCCAGAATGATCTTTGCAAAGGCAAAGTCCACCTTAAAAATCTGTGAGCAATACCCATAGACTGCAAATAAAATGCCTTAAACTGTCCTTAAGGCCCTGCCTGCAATGGGCTCAACCTGTAACCGAGCAGGATGCTACGGGGCCTTCCTGGGACAGGCCTTCCCCCATATCCTCTGCTTTAGCTCCTCTCTGAAGCACGACTGTAAGTGTTTGCACATTTCCTGAGCGGTTTTACCAATGTGAAAACCTCACACCCTTCCCCCCAGCCACCACCACCAAAAGGAAGATGTTAACTACTTCATGACGTTGAGCAGATACGCCCGAGCATCCTTGAGCCTAAGGAGTGATAATGTTAACCCCTGTGACACCACCCTATTCCCTCACCCTCAGCCTGTCCGAGATGTGTGCGTGAGCTGATCACGTACCCTGAGACCACACCCCCTCACCTGACTTTTAAAAGTACTTTGCCAAAATCCTTTGGCAAGCTCAGGGCTTTTGAGGGCACGAGCCACCCGTCTTCTTGCACGGCCCTGCAATAAACCTTTCTCTGCTCCAAACTTGGGCATTTCTGTTTGTTTGGGCTCACTGTGTGTTGGGCACATGAAATTGTGCTAATAGTTGCAAGAATGGTCTCAATTCTCCACCCCTCCTTGTATCCCTGGTTCCGCACTGTGACTTCATAGCTCATTCCATTAAGAAGGGAAGTCCATTTTCCCACTCTTGAATCCTCTCTGTGAATTACTTTGGCCAATAGAAGGGGATGGAAAGGTTCGAAGCCCAGGTTAGGATCCTAGCTCTCCTGCCTGCTAGTTTTGCGTCTATGGAAAGATTTGTAATCTCTGCTCAGTTTCCTCATCAGGAAAATACCCATCTCAGAGCAGTGTTCTGAGACTTCAGCTGGAAAGTGTTACTATCCATGGTTTAAGATAACTCAAAGGAAAGCTGAAGACTGTACAACTATTTACAGATCAGAAGAGAAAAGGTGGAAATTCAGATTGGAATGAAAGGGACCAAGGTCAAAGGGATAATTACTATTACACACACATATACTTCTTCTTATTCAGCCCTTGGAGACTTTCACCTCATTAAGATGCCAACTACTCATGCACCTTGCTTATCTACTTAAATCATCAAGGCAGATTGCAAAGATCAGCATAGGGATTCCCTAAATGGACCTTCATTTATCCACCTGGCAAGTTTAACCAGCCCTCTCCAAGTTTCACCTTCCAAGTGGAACAGACTGATAACCAATGCCTTAAGTGTTCAGATCTACGTCATTCTCGGGTATGCATAAACACTTCTGCTCACATCAGCTCATTATATGTTTATCAAGATTTGGTTACTTTTATTTCCCAGTCTATGTCCTTACTATTGCAATTACATAATGTAATGAAATATGAAAATCAACAAAAGATGTTTTAAAATTATTTCTAAAAGTGAATTGTTTCTATGACTTCTAAGTTGGATGCTATAGAAAGAATGAGTTGAAAAGAAGATTGTTGTGGAACTTGGAGTGTGAAATAAGAGCAATGGACTAAGAATAATTCTTAACTCTAGAAGATTAAAATATTCAGACTGATTTTTAAGTATTTTTCACTTCTCATTTCTGCTTCAAAGAAACTAAACTAGAAAATGTAGGTGATGCAAGATAAATTTAATTTGCAAAAAGAAACCCCAATGTGTAGAATCAAACTCAATGAAAGAGTCATGGCACTGTATCAAGAAATCAGGGAAAGAATCCACACTTACATGTTTCAGCCAAAATAAAATTACTGAAAATTTCTACTTCTGGCTAAGATGGATGAGCAAGAATATAAAGAATTTCCTATCTGAAAACTGAACAGAATATATGGAATAAAAGCTTTCAAAACACTGGACATTAGGAAATGAAAGGAAACTATCTCTAAGAGACAGAACATAAATTAGGTGCCCCTGTGCATTGTCCCAGGTAGAGCCCATTGAGCTCCCTGGACTGAAGAAATGGAGCTGCAGTTCAGGACTAGGGTTTGCAGGTCAGAGTTTGGAGAGGAGAAAGCTACACAGAGAAACTCAGGATCTTCAGAGGAGCCCCCACAAGAACTCAGCCAGGTGCACATACATAAGGAAGGCTGGGGAAAAGCCACTGGAAACAATTGTCATTGTTGTTTAGTCGCCAAGTCATATCTGATTCTTTTGCAACCCCATGGACTGTAGCCCACCAAGCTCCTCTGCTCATGGGATTTCCTGGGCAAGAATGCTGGAGTAGGTTGCCATTTCTTTCTCCAGGGGATCTTCTCCACCCAGGAATTGAACCCACATCTGCATTGGCCGGTGGCTTCTTTACCACTGAGCCGCCAGGGAAGTCCATTGGAAAAAGTAGGGTCCCTATTTTACGAGTCAGACTAAAAGTGTCACTGTTCATGAAGCGCTGAGGAGAGTTTATCTCAGTGGTAGGTAATGATTAGCTTTACACTCACTACTGCTCTGATTAAGCCTAACAAATCTTATAAAAACAAAAGCCCCAAAGACCAAACTGTTTTCCAAATTATGAATTACATTCCAAGAATGGAAGCTCAAAAGATTTATAAGAAAACAAAAATATCCAGTACCCAACATGGTAAAGCTCAGAGGGCAGGGATTCCCACTAGTTCATGACAGGAGTGGTCTGGTTAGAATGCCATCAAGGGCACCTTTGTCCCTCCCACTCCAGGACAATATCACCCTTTCAGAACACCTGTATCACTGCCATAGACATCACTAACTGTGTCGCTGGCTGCCTTCATCATGAATAAATCCTAAACTGCCTTTTCATCTCTTTGTCACTAGCTTGATGATCAAAGTCCCAAAGAGGAGTTAAAATTGGTCAAGCCTGAGTTACATGACCATACACCAGCCCCCAGGTAGTAGGAAAAAGAAATATGTGGTTATCTTTGGCTTTTATGGTGGGAAGTAAGGCCAATACTCACAAAGGTGGCCTCTCCCTAAATAGGATGGGGCTTTAGATGCTGGGCAGCAAATGAATGACAAATGACCACTATGGTGATTGACTATGTATTATTTAATTTTTTTAATTTTGAACTTTTTATTTTGTATTGGGGTATAATCAATTAACAATGTTGTGATAGTTTCAGGTGAACAATGAAGGGACTCAGCCATACATATACATATGCCATTCTCCCCAAACCCCCCTCCCATCTAAGCTGCCACATAACATTGAGCAGAGTTCCCTGTGCTATATAGTAAGTCCTTGTTGGTTATTTTTCTTCAAATCTAACCTTAATCTGTTGTCTTTTCTCATGGTCCACAGTAGCTCTCTGATAAGGATTCAAGCTCTTCTTTCTTAATCATCTATTTCATTTATTTTTCTAAGATACCTTTTTTTTTTTGTATTTTAACAGTTCTGAAAACGTTCTCTTACAATTAATGAAAATTATCAATCATTAATACTGATGTCTTAAATCAATAAAAATTAAAAATTGCCAACTTCTTTTTTCTTAGAGGTTTATGATCTTTCAAATTATTATGGCACCGTAGATTCAGTGAAATTTGGCAGCATCTTTTCTCCCCTATTATGCAACTTATCACATTGAATCGTCTTTATCTCTCATTAGACTGTAAGTTTCTACATATATCTTAATCTCAGTGCTTAACAGAAAATAGATCCAGAACACATGTTTATTGGAAAAATGAGTAATTTGGTGCGTGAGAATAAAGCTGCTAAGCAAATTTCTGTATTTCATGTTTCATGCTCCATGAGTCTCTGAGATTTAAATACACCCAGAAAAGTTTGTTTTTCAATACTTTCAACCCCAGATGTCCAACTTATTCATTCAGCAATTACGGAAGTCTGAGTTGATCCCAAACATTGTACCAAGTACCTTCTATGAGTTATCTCATTTGATTACAAGTGTCCTCAATAGGTACAGTGAGACTCAAAGAAGATTAATAAATTACCAAAGGTCACACAGCTACAAGTAGGGGAGCCAATGGGTAGTCTAACTTCAGAGTTTATGCTCTCAACTCTTCCACTATTGTCAAGACTATATTCTGTAGGTTCTCTACTATTGTGGACTCTCTTCATTGTTGAATGTATCAGGGGGTCCCAATCTGAGTCTAAGTTGGGTCCACACTTGGATTCTGTCAAGTTTGGAAGGCTGACTGGATGGGTCCCTCAAGAGTCTACCTAGAAAAGTTCTTAACAGAAACCTCAGCACACAAGTTCAGGTTGGTGAAAATGATCCAAGGTCAAGGGGAAGCACAGTTCTATGTAAAGCATTATCTGTGACACTCAGGTTTCTTCCATACCCACTCAGAAATTCATGCTGAGATCCTGAGTGGGTATGGGAGAAGAGAGATGGGCTGGTACTGGTGGACCACATTGACATCAGGTGGTACCATTGCCTTTGGCCCAGGCAGAAGCAACATCAGCTCTGATAGACACCTTCAGAGCAACCATCGTGTTTGGGGAAGGCATCAGCCTTGGTGGCCTGGTCATCACTTGTGGTATCATCACAACACAGAGAGGAGGAAAATGGCAGGAGTCATGGTGTAGTGAAGGGTTTCATCCGAGGAGCCCACGGCGGACCATTCCCGGTGGGCTCCAAGAACAATCTGAGAGACATCCGAGTGGGTCTTGAGGAGCGAGAGCAATGCTGTTGCTTGGTGACCCTGTTTTCACTCTCAAGCTGTGCATAGTGGGCAAGATGAGTTATATACTTACAACTCCAACCCAAGGGACACATTAAACCCATCAGAGCTTTGAAAGTGAACTAGGAAACAAAGAACAAGCAGTCTATTTGAAAGAGAGCAAGGAGAATAATCAGTAGGATGACAAATACTTTTTAAGAAGGCAAATGTCATGGATGAGGAAGCAAACCAGAAGTCAGGAGATTTTAGTTCCAGCCCCAGTTCTGTCCCAAATGTTCTGTTTCACTGAGAGGCAGTCAATTCACCTCTCTGAGCCTGCTTCCTTACCTCCTGCACAAGAGGGCTGGACTACATGGACAACCAACCCTAACTTCCACGTAGCTCACAAATGTTGTGCTTCAGCAAACACTGGGTTGTACATTCTAACACCCATCTGACTTTTAAAATAGCCTTGCTGGGGATTCAACCAGCATGGGAACTGCGTGACAATAGCAAGACTAAGTGGCTTTCTGGGCTCTGGAAATCACAGCAGTAAAGCAACAGGGAAACTGAATGTGCAAAGCAACAGGGAAACTGAATGTGCAGTCAACTGGTATACCCCAGCAGGTTTGAGCAGGGTGAATAGATTCCATTTGGGGATGTTAATAAGTGCCTCTGGAGGAGCCTGGTCAAGTTAATTGTACATGTGGGTAAATCATAAGAGAATGTATATTTCTGAGCTCATAAACCCACAGAGTGTTTACAGGTGGATTTAGTAGCCACAGGTAAAATAATGTTGCATAAAAGGACACCCATTTGAGAGCAACACTTTCATGGCTTCAGTTCAGTTCAGTTCAGTTCAGCCTCTCAGTCGTGTCCAGCTCTTTGCGACCCCATGAATCGCAGCATGCCAGGCCTCCCTGTCCATCACCAACTCCCGGAGTTCACTCAGACTCACGTCCATCGAGTCAGTGATGCCATCCAGCCATCTCATCCTCTGTCGTCCCCTTCTCCTCCTGCCCCCAATCCCTCCCAGCATCACAGTCTTTTCCAATGAGTCAATTCTTCGCATGAGGTGGCCAAAGTACTGGAGTTTCGGCTTTCATGGCTTAGTACCTGATTAACATCTGCCTAAACTCCCTCTGTCTCTCTTTTTTCACACAAACCTTCATTGCATTGTCACTTCACAAAGTTGGACAGGAAGTTGATTTTCAACAGGTAGCTGTCACAGGACTCTCTGGCTCTGGGGTTGGCACAGGCTTCTCTCTGTGCATTCACATTACATTTGACAGCTAAAGTCCTTCAGGCTTCTGCATACTTCCCTTCTAGTATCCATCACTCACCAGTCAAGGTAGACCACGCCATGGACCAAAAATACACCCTGGGCTTTCCTGCCTCCTGCCATTCCTTCTGCTCTGACTCCCTCCTTACCCCTCATTACCCTCTGCCTATCATATCTTACCCATCTTTTAGGTCCTTAAAGTTTCAATACTCTCTAAAGTCATTTTTACAATTAACATAATTCTGATCAAAATCTTGACAGTGTCTCTTACGGATCTTGATTCTGAAATGTAGGTGAAGTGTATAAATAGCCAAGACAATTATGAGGAAGAATGAGACAGCAGAAGTGCCATACCAGTTGTAAAGATATCGTATAAAGCACATTTAAAAAGCAATTGGTTCAAGGATAAACCAACAGACCAATGGAAGAGAAAAGAAAGGCTAGAAGCAGACTCAGGACACTTGATATGTGACAGAGATGGTGCTGGAGACCAAAGGACTTTTTGTTTTAATAAATGGTGCAAAGATAATAGGGTACTCACATGGAAAAAATAGAAGTAGAGGTCAACTCACCCTAAGCACTAACTTCACTGCAGATTAAGAAATACCTATAAAAAAACAACCATTTCAGTAAGAACCTGTATGCTGTTTTCTCATGCTCATAACAATCACAAGGAGTGGGCATTTTTCATTCACTCTAAGTGGAGAGCGAGCTCCAATAAATAAAATAATTTACTCATGGTCAGAGAGTCAACACGTGACTGGGTGATAATCCCCAATTGTCACCCCAAAGCTTACTTTTGTCTATTGTCTCTCCCTCTTCTAAATATTACATTATTTGATTTTAAAAAGTAACTTTGGGTAAGCAGTACTCTATCATTTGTCTGGCTACCCACTTACCCACTTTTGTCCTCTGTTTGTATGTCTCATCTGTTTATCTCACTGAAGTCAGAGATCCCGTCTTGCTCTGTGGCATTTCTGCAAGAAGCCTGATGTGCGTCTTAGTAATAGATCTTCCTGGCCTGTTAATGATCACTGATTATCCATAGTCACACCTAAATAGTTAGCAGAGAAAGAACAAGAGCAAGTCTCTTCTCTCTTCATTCCTTCTGTCTATCCTGTTATGTGATTGATACCTTTGATTTGAAGAAATTATGCTGGAAAATGTTGATCCAGAGACATGTTTGTAACAAAAAGCAGCCCACGCTTCCACACAGACAACAATAGAAGGGTTACACTTTTGTGTGTCTGCTCAGTTCTCTCACACCCATCCTCCCATCAGACTTTGATCTAAGTCAGAAATAAAAGACCTTTTTCACCTGTGACACCTTTTTTTCTCATATTGTTACAGTTTTGACTGTGCAAAGAAAAAAAAATCAAAGTAACAGTGATTTAAATAAGATAAATGTTTTTCTCTCATAATAGTCTAAGCACAAACAATCCAGAAGTGACCTATTGGCTATAGGTATTGGGAATCCATGCTCCTTTCTTCTTAATCTGCCATTCTCAACATCAGCTTCTGCCTCAAAGTCAAAGAAGGCCACTCCAATTCCTGCCATCACGTTCACAGTCCCACCAGCATGAAGAGCAAAAAGCAGGTAGACAGTATGTAGCTAAGTGCCCATTAAACTTGGGAGGTTCTATTAGTTCAGGAATAGTGGGGAAATTAATATTTAGGGGACAACTGGCTCGAAGGACTTCATATGATCTTTTGGGCTTCCCTGGTGGCTCAGAGGTTAAAGCATCTGCCTGGAATGCGGGAGACCCAGGTTCAATCCCTGGGTCAGGAAAATCCCCTGGAGAAGAAAATGGCAACCCACTCCAGTACTCTTGCCTGAAGAATCCCATGGACAGAGGAGCCTGGTAGGCTACAGTCCATGGGGTGGCAAAGAGTCGGACATGACTGAGCGACTTCACTTTCACTTTCAAGATCTTATCACATCTATTTAAGGAATTCATTGAGATTTAAGTAAAGAAAATTTTTTCAAGTGTACTTGCTGTCACACTTTCCATCTCTCATAGAAAACATGTTTCTCTTTGTCCAGGACGTGAAGCACTGCTAATTTAAAAGGAAAGAGAGACATGTAAATTGAACATAGCAATACACCACAGAGAATGTTGTCAACATGCAGAGGAAGAAGAGAAATGAAATCTGCCCAGGTGGCTGTGGAATGGAGTGATTGAAAAGGTGTCACTGCCCTGGGAACAGAGGGCCATCCTGGCAAAGGGCAGAGCTTATTCCAAATCCAGGAGGAGTGGAAACACACAGCATGATTTGTGAACTGCAAGGATGTCCCTGAAGCTGCGAGGGGAGATGCGGGAGGTAGAGCCAGGGGGTGGAGGCCTAGAGTCGGATCAGGAAGGGCCAGGGGCCACACCGAGAAACCTGGGCCTCATCTTTTGTGGGGAGCAAGAGTGCGTTTCCAAATGTAAAAGAGGGGACTTGGTGGAAAGTGAGCTTTACTTTCTGCAAGAACACACAGGACATTAGAATGAAGAAAACGGGATAGAGAAGAACGGATCAGTATGTTTGTCATTCACTTTTGTAACCCAGACCCTGAATTCTCTTTCTGCAGTTGGGGACTCCTAGATCTTACAAATCCAAGCTCACCTTCCACTAGAAAAGCTGAAAAATGCCAGACCCTTGGTAGCCTCCTTTGCTAATAATATATGCCGACCTATGATCTCTGTTCAGTCAGTCAGATCCACCTGCGTCAGACTTTGACTTGAAATGTAGTTACAGGTAGGGTGATCAACTGTCCTCATTTGCCTGGGACTGTCCTATGTTAAAGAGGAAAGTCCTACAGCCCAGGAGACCTCTCAGTCTCGGTCAAAGTGGAATGGTTGATCACTCTAGCAGGCACCACTGACAAGAGAAGAGCTTCCAGAAATACACAAGCCACATAGCCACTACAAGGGCACAGGTAAGAAGACACAAAACCCTGATCAAGGGTGGCAGCAGCAGGCTGGGGAGGAGACGGCTTCTGCTGTTCTTTAAAGGGAAAATCAGCTAAACTCAAGGATGTGTGATTGTATGGAGAGAGATGAATGGCAACAAACATGAGCCAGGCCTGGCTGTGAAAAGATGCCATTTAACAGACAGAGAGAAGGTTCGTTCAGTCTTGGCCGTGCCAAGTTGAGAGTCTATGAACAATATTGAAGGAACGATTTTCACAGGCATTTGTCTATGTTGCTTTGAAACTCAGAAGACTGACGGAGAAATGGAGCACCTAGCGCAGGACCTGGGATGTGGTTTACGCACATTCTGCTGAGTGCTGCTGACTGCTGAGTTCCCCTCATCGGCACATACAGGACACGCAGTCCTCTGTGCACAACAGACACCCCAGAAGGATGTGGTTACTGACGGAGTCATTCCGTAGCTCAGCACACCAGACACATCCCCCTCAAAACTACCTTTTTTTTTTACTGATTAGTTCACTTATTACTGGTTAAATACAAAAGCTTTTTAGAAGAGAAAATGTTCTTCTATTAGCGGAGCCCCACTTTAATTTCTAACTATCAAAACATTGTGTCCCTTTCTTCAATCAAGCAAATATGTGTAACTTCTAGCTCTTGCCTGAATTCTAATTCCAATCAAAATCCCTGTATTTTCTCACATCTCCGAAAACACTCCATTTCCTGAAGACAAAAAACTAGGTTGCAATGACATTATTTTTTACACTGAGCCAAGAAGAAATCAGGGTAAATAAAGAAAGCACAGTTTTTCATCATCATCACCGTCATTACTAGTATTATCATTGTGGGTAGTTTGGGAGAAATTGCTTAGAAGAGAACAAACGAAAGAGTAGAACTGAGAGTGGAAAACATTCCCTTTCTCACTCTATTTTATAACAAAGACCAGTGGGGGGAAAACTAGTCAATCATTAGTGTGGAAGAAAAGCTAATAAAATAAAAGGAGTTTTTTATGAAAGAAATAAATTTAATAGCTGATATTATGTGCTAGGACTCAGGCACTGTGTTAAACAAAAACTCAGATGTATCAAGTAAGTTTTAAAACTTATTTTTACATTATCTATTTGTTCTTATAAAATGTCAGTAAATGGGTAGATACAGTAATCAATAAATACAATAAACAAAAGACAAATGACAGGAAAAGCAGATGAAATTTCTAGAACCTCTTCCATACCTAGTATTAATATTTATAATATTAATATGAAATATTAATAATGTTTTATTAATAAAACTTCAGAAATGAATGTACAGGACTAGATGCAGGGAGGCAGAATATGCACCATAGTCCTATGTCTCTAACACTCTGTGTGTCTCCTTTTTCAAGTGACTCATGTAATTGGTGCTTTAGGGAATGAGCCCCCCAAGGAGCCCCAAAGAGTGGGAGAGAATGGGTGTCTTTTCCCTCCGAGGCCTTCCTCCAAAAGCAGACTTAGAAACAACCAGAGAACTGAGATGTTCTCCACTTTCTTCTGGGTTAAAGACAATGACATCCAGTCCCATCATTTCATGGCAAATAGATGGGGAAACAATGGAAACAGTGAGAGACTTTATTTTCTTGGGCTCCAAAATCACTGTGGACAGTGACTGCAGCCATGAAATTAAAAGACCTTTACTCCTTGGAAGAAAAGCAATGACAAACCTAGATGACAGCGTATTAAAAAGCAGAGACATTACTTTGCCTACAAAGGTCCATATAGTCAAAGCTATGGTTTTTCCAGTAGTCATGTACAGATGTGAGAGCTGAACAAAGAAAAAGGTTGAGTACTGAAGAATTGATGCCTTTGAATTGAGGTGCTGGAGAAGACTCTCAAGAGTCCCTTGGACTGCAAGGAGATCCAACCAGTCTGTCCTAAAGGAAATCCGTCCTGAATATTCATTGGAAGGACTGATGCTGAAGCTGAAGCTCCAATACTTTGGCCCCCTGATGCAAAGAGCTGACTCAGTGGAAAAGACCCTGATGCTGGGAAAGCTTGAAGGCAGGAGGAGAAGGGTACGACAGAGGATGAGATGGTTGGATGGCATCACCAACTCCATGGACATGAGTTTGAGCAGGCTCCGGGAGTTGGTGATGGACAGGGAAGCCTGGCGTGCTGCAGTCCATGGGGTCACAGAGTCAGACAGGACTTAGCGGCTGAAGGACAACAAAAACAATGACAGAACAGAAGACACTGGACAGGGGAGGCTCGGCGGAGAGTTTTCCCCTCCTGCTTTCTGAGAGCAGCAGGGCTTTCCCAAAGAAGATGCACAGCTGGAGGTGAGCTCCGGAAAAGTGAAGAAGCTTTTCCCTCTCATGTCTGCGTTAAAGTTGCAGATACCAGGTTTCCACTGGCCAGCAGCAGAGCAGGTGCCTGGGAAAGAGGGCACCTCGGTCAGGAGAGGCACTGGGTACTCCTGCCCACCTCTGGCGTTGGCACAGCTCGTTAGCACATCCTGAGCACTGCAGAACTGGGGCTGGGACCTGCCCTGAGGGGCGGTCCCCTGCAAAGTGTCTCTGCGGCATCTCAGACTTCACGGCTTCTGTACCTGCACACAGGAGGAACACAAGAGGGTCCATGAGGCGACTTTGATTTGCGGGAAAAAGAATGCTGATGGGTTGGCAGCAGCCAGAAAGAAGAGAGGAGACTAGGGGGCAGAAATGGAAGAAAAAGAAATGTGGTGTGAAACAGGGGAAAGCACAAGAGAGGGTTGTATATGGGGAGTAAAAGAAAAAGAGGAGAAAGGAAAAAAGAAGCTGATCTGCGATTTAGAGGAGATGGGAGACTACAGAGGATGATGGAGAATTAGGCGGCTGTTCCTTTGCCCTGTACCTTCCATCATGCTCTCAGAACACTTCTCTGCATCTTTATTCACCAAGGTAAACAGGAAACACTGGGATGTAGCAGAATGATAGCTCTAGAACAGGTTTTTTTTTTCTTAAAAGTCGCTACCTTTTCCTCTGTAGACAATCAGAATCCTGGAAACGAAGGTAAGTAAAAGCCAAGAGGCTGTCAAGACCTCCAGAATGGCCCATGAACATTCTCAGAGCTTTAATACTAGGGAGGGCTGACTGCTGTACTGTGTGTTGAGTGGATATGAGGGTGGAACAGACTGGTCCCAACTCACTGGAGACAACTGTCACTCACCAGCGGAAGCCTACCAGCTCTCTCCCCCTGCAAATGACAATGCGCAACCATCCTGTGGTCCTACTAAACCAAGCCACGGAAATCGCAGCGGGCTCCCAACCTGCTGAGTACATTGTAACTACAGCGATGCAGACGCCATCACTATTTGCAGCACCCTGCTAATGAATTATACTTAACTACATTAAAAGATAATGATCTGGAAAGGCTACAATTATTACATTTAAAATATGAATTGCACCCAACAGATATTACATGCGGGCTTTGCACTCTCTATTGCATTCAGTGCCTAACAAATATTCTTTTATCCTCTGAAAGAAAATGGGCAAACAGACGGATCAAATAGCTCACTCTAAGCAATTAAAACTTTCCATTACCATATGGAAGGATGTATGACTTGTTTCCAGAACACTTGATTCTAATAAGGATGTATTAACAACTGCCAACTGGAGTTCAGAAGTTAAATAAGATGGCAGTAAAGGGATTAGGAAGTAGTGAAAAAATGTTTTTCCAATAAGGCAGAAAAAAGCTTGATTTATCCTGGAAAAGCAAGTTTTACATATATATATATATATATATAATTTGTATATATATGTATATATATATAATTTGTATATATATGTGTATATATATAATTTGTATATATATGTCTGTATATACATATGTATACATATATATATATATATATATATAAAATTTGTTGTTTAGTCACTAAGTGCTGTCCAACTCTTTTGTGATACCATGGTCTGTATCCCACCAGGCTTCTCTGTCCATGGGATTTCCCAGGCAAGAATACTGGAGTGGGCTGTCATTTCCTTCTCCAGAGGATCTTCCCAACTCAAGGGCTGAACATGGGTCTCCTGCACCTCCTTCACTGGCAGGCAAGTTCTTTACCACTGAGCCGCCTGGGAAGCCCCATATATATGTATAAATATATAAGCATGTGTGTACGTTCACATACATATGTGTGCTTGTACGATATTCCCCAACTCATCTTAGCAAAGGTAGGGTTACCATTAGAGTAATTGTCTTAGCTCAGGCTGCCATACAATACCATAAACTAGGTGGCTCAAACAACAGAAACATTTCTCACAGTCTTGGAGGCTGGCCAGTTTGGTTCCTATGGAGAGCCCTCATCCTGGCTTGCAGTTGGGGACCTTCTTGCTGTGCCATGGGGTGGAGAGAGGGAAGGGGTAGAGAGAGAAAGAGAGAAACCGCCTCCTCTTCTTGTAAGGTCACCAGTCCTGTTGGATTAGGGCTCTGCCCTTACGACTTCATTTAAATTTGTTGTCGTTCAGTTGTTCAGTCATGTCCGACTCTTTTTGCAACACTATGAACTGTAGCTCACCAGGCTTCTCTGTCCATGGGATTCTCCAGGCAAGAATACTGGAGTGGATTGTCATTTCCACCTCCAGGGGATCTTTCCAGTCCAAGGATCGAACCTGAGTCTCCTGCGTCTCCTGCATGGCGAGCAGAGTCTTTACCGCTGAGACCCCTGAGACTTAATCACCTCCTGAAGACCCCATCTAAAAATACAGTCACACTAGGGGCTAGGGCTTCAGCATATGAATTGGAGGGGATACAGTTCAGTTCATAATAATAAGGAAGCTTAAATTCCAGGGCTTTTTTCTCGCATACTTCCGTTTTCAGTCTCTGACCTACATTTGTGTTTGTAGCTTCATATTTTTTTTCCTTAAAAATCATTCCTCAAGTTGTATAAGCATCGGGCCCTACAAATCCCAGAGGTTTCCTGTATCTCAAGTCACAAAGTATTTAAGTGAGTTCCAGATACATATAAGAAATAAATAAACCATGTAGTGGGGCTATGTTGTCAAACACAATATTCAATATATACCAAGATACTGAGTGGGATTTTCCTGGTATCCTAGAGTTGTTATTAAGGCCCAAAGCTAAAAACAAACTGGACTAAATACGTTATGCACTAAGCAAGATGGTAGCAAATATGCTCAGTGGGGTCCAGCTCCCAGGCCGGAAGTGAAGCACCAGTTTAGCCTCAGCTTCCTCTCCCAACACCCACCCCCCCTCCCCAGGCAACTAAGAGAACAGGCAGAAAGGGAAAGGAGTGAGTGACCTGTAAGCTCTTTCCTCCCATGAGGAGAAAGGAGAAAGGGGGGTTTCCTCTCCCTGGAACCAAGAGGTACGCATTTCATTTCCCAGTTGGATTTTGGGATGCTTAATTTTATGTGTCAACATGGCTAGACTGGGGTGGCCAGTTATTTGGTCAAACAGCAGTTTAGATGCTGCTGTGAAGGTATTTTGAAGGTGTGATTAACACTTAAATCAGTAGACTCTACGTGGGGCCGGTTACCCTCTATCACATGGATGGACCTCGTCTAATCAGTTGAAGACCTTAAGAGAAAAGGCTGAAACCTCCTGAAGAGGAAGGAATTCTGCCTCCAGACTGCCTTTGGCCTCAAGACTTCAGTATCAACTCTTCCCTGGCTCTCCAGCCTGTCCACATCCCCTATAGATTTTATACCTCCCAGCCCCACAATCATATAAGCCAGTTCCTTAAAATCCACCTCCTTCCTGTGTGTGTCTCTCTCTGAAGACGTGCATATAAGCATCCTATCCGTCCATCCTCTGGATGAACCCTGACTAATAACAGAGTTTGTTCAGCCAAGTGCTGGTCTGACACCTGAGTGGGAAAAAGAATTAGAGGGAGATGGAGGGGTGGCTATGGTGAACACGTAGGAAGTGGTTATTGGGGTGCCTTCTGCACTCCCACCTCTGTGCGGCAAGAATATGTTATGTGTGTCCCTTTGGTCAAGCA
Source organism: Budorcas taxicolor (assembly GCF_023091745.1). Lineage (NCBI taxonomy): Eukaryota > Metazoa > Chordata > Mammalia > Artiodactyla > Bovidae > Budorcas > Budorcas taxicolor. Next base: position 74,976,936 of record NC_068921.1, read on the forward strand.
AGTATTCTGGAAAATGCTGAGGCTTCCGCCATCTTACCAAGCCCACATGCGTGTGCTAAATCACTTCAGTCATGTCCTACTCTTTGAGACCCTATGGACTGTAGCCCCACCAGGCTCCTCTGTCCATGGAACTCTCCAGGCAAGAATACTGAAGTGGGTTGCCATGCCCTCCTCCAGAGGACTGAACCCATGGGATCGAACCCATGTCTCTGATGTCTTCTGCATTAGCAGGCAGGTTCTTTACTACTAGTGCCCCCTGGGAAGCCCACAGAACCCTTTAAAGGGCCCACAATATGCCTCAGAACAGAGCCAGCACTCAGATGTCGGATGGGGAGTGAGGCTTAATGAATTGGGGAAGCAACAGCACCCAATCAAGGAGAGGACCACCATCACTTCCAGTTGATTAAAGGACCATCAGCCTTTTCCCCATCCTCCTTCCTACCATACACCCTGGAGGAGCTAGGGAGAAGCTGTGTGGACCAGCATGACGTACCACTCACACACAAGCTGGTTTCCAGCAGCAGTTCTCAGCCTGGGCTGCACGGTTACATCACCTGGGAGGTTTGAAAAAAATACTGCTGCTTGAATCTGACCCCAGAATCACTCAGGCTGGGGGAGGTTTAACAGCTCCCAGTTGCAACCAGGGATGAGAACCATCTTGTTAGTGCCACTGACAGATTACCCCAGCTAAGATGAAGGGAGAAAGACAGCTTTAAGGTTGGACACCTGAGAGTGATTAAGACTGCATCTTAAATCCCAGAATTAGACTGTTCTAGTCACCTCTAGTGGACAGAGGTCTACAGAATCGGGCTAAGATATTAGGACTCGTGACCCAGGGTGTCCTAACCACCTCTAGTGGGTGGAAGGTTATGGAACATAGTAAATACATGGTCCCAAGACTGATTACTCAATGTAATAGTAGCTTTGCGCTTAAATCATCGGTAAGTTAAACTGAGAAGGTAAGTTGCAGGTGCTGACCCCAGTGAATTGAGACCCCTCCAAACAAGTTCCAAAGGCATCACTTAATAGAGCTGCCCAGGCCTCAGGCTATGTGGTTTATTCTGTGTGTGTGTGTGTATGTGTCCAGGCCTCAGGCTATGTGGTTTATTCTGTGTGTGTGTGTGCGTGCATGCGTGCTGACACTCAGTCATGTCTGACTCGTTGCAATCCCATGGACTATACCACACCTGGACCCCACCAGGCTCCTCTGTCCATGGGATTCTCCAGGCAAAAACGCTAGAGTGGGTTGCCATTTCTTCCTCTTATTCTACATGATCTTCTACAAATCAAATAGCCCAATAGTTTGGTTCCTATTATGGGAGCAGGATTTTAAATGCAAAGTTACCTAGGTGTTACTCAAGCCAGAAATGTATGTCTTCTCCAAAGCCAGTGCCTCCAGCTGTTCCCTGCTCTTCCTTAGACATCTGACAGCTGGCGGCCTCGGAAGCAAAGCCAAATTCTGGCTCCTGCCCCATCTCTCCTGTCGCTCTCTGCCTCCCGACTCTGCTCCTCTCATCTCCAAGCCAAACAGTGAGAGGATGGTCCCCATCTGCCTATTTTTCTTGTCTGCTGCTCATGGAAATACAAAGCATGGGATGGGGGTCCTTTGCTATTTTTCCTGCTGACCATCCCACCTGCAAATAGAGAGACTGAGAAGGGTATGAGGGAGGGAGCAGGGGGCGGCTGGCTTCGTATCATCGTCTCTCATTCCTTCTCCCTTCTCCCTGCTTTCTAAACACTTCCCTCCAATTCTTTTGTGATTGTTTCTGGCCTTACTGTAGTGGCAGTGAGGGTAGCGATGGCTGGAGGGGAGTCAGCAAGCCCCTCCTTAGCTACCAAAAATCAATTCGGAATCTAATCACCTGCCACCAAAAGGCCTTCAAGCAGAAGTCTGCGAGTAGGTGTGTGCTTGTGTGTCCCCACACGCATATTTGAACTGTTGCACCTTTATGGAAAAGGAGTCCTTCAGGGCAAAAGCTGTGTAAGAGTCTATATTTCAAATGGGAAAATATTTAAATACCTCATAAATTATGATGTGATCACTTAAATGGAGCATCATGACTTTTGAAAATAATGTTTCTAATTATTATTATTGCAAAGCAAACAGTAATATTTGGCAACATTTTATTATTTACTCATCATCAAGTGCTGGGAACTATAAAGTAGTTCACACAGTAGCAGATTTCTTTTTCACACACACACACACACACACACACACACACAAAATTCCTTGAAGTAAGAGGTAATCTTCCCATTTTCCAGGTAAGAAACTGAGACCCAGAAGAGATGAGGAAGTTGCTGTAATGATGAGACATAGCAGAAGAGAGAGAACACAAATGAAAACCTGTCTGATTCCAGGAACCATAGCTTTAACCAATGCCTTCATACAAAATAAATACTAAGCAAACATCTTCAGACGAATTTTGGAGAAAGCAGCTAGCTGCAGGAACATCAAAGTCACCCTAGCTAATGTATTCTCGGATTAGCACAGGTCCACAGGGACAGAGGAGCCTGGTGGCTACAGACCATAGCGTCTGAGAGTCAGATACGACTGAAGTGACTCAGCACACAAGCACAGCTGCCTATGGTGATCTCACAGAAATATTCAGAACAAGACTCACAGATTTTGTGTCTACCTAAGAATTTAGAGGGGGGCTTCCCAGGTGGCTCAGTGGTAAAGAATCCACCTGCGAATGCAGGAGACTCGGGTTTGATCCCTGGGTCAGGAAGATCCCTTGGAGGAGGAAATGGCAACCCACTCCAGTACTGTTGCCTGGAAAATCCCATGGAGAGAGGAGCCTGGCGAGCTTGTCCATGGGGTGGCAAAGAGCTGGACACGACTGAGCAGCTGAGCAGACATTCACACAGGAATTTAGAGAATTTCATCAACCCTTCAATCCTTGGGGAGAGCCACACACGTGTGCATTGTAGACGTGCAGTCTGCTCTTCTAAAAACCATCAGAGGACATTCTCTAACTTCTTTCAGGGACCAATTCCAGTACTTAACAGCACTCCTAACGGAGCAGTTTTACATCTAAACCTATTTCTTTACATAGTCAACGTGCACTAAGAAAAGCCGATCCCGTTTTTTTTTTTATAATTACTTTTCATCGGTTTGAAGGCAGCCACAAAATTTCTCTTCATTCACGAATAATCTTAGTTCTTTCAGTGTTGTTTTTTAAACCCTAACATTTGCAAGCTTGGATTAACGTGTGTGCCTCTGTTCCCTGAGTCTCCTCCAGGATTTTCACGTTGCTGCCAAAGCCGTGGAAGCCAGAGCCAGATGGGGAGGTCCGGGCTCCAGGGTGGGTGTGGGGCGAGGCTCCCTGCTCAGGCAGATCCTGTTAGGGTCCCTCATTTACCCAGAGCCTTTCACAGCTGAGTCACGATGCCTGGGACACTCAAAATGCCACCTAGAGCTACGGCAAGCTCCTTTCTCCCGATGTCCTCATCAAATGACAGTCTCAAGGCTGTGCTGTGCTTAGTCACTCAGTCGTGTCTGACTCTTGCGACCCCATGGACCATAGCCCGCCCGGCTCTCTCTCTGTCCATGGGATTCTCTGGGCAAGGATACTGGAGTGGGTTGCCATGCCTTCCTCCTCCAGGGGATCTTCCCCACCTAGGGATCCAACCCAGGTCTCCCGCATTGCACACAGCTTCTTTACCATATGAGCCACCAGGAAAGCCCCACAGTCTCAAGGGACCTGCTGTCATACACTGGAAGGGATACTGATGGTTAAGACTAGTGTCAAACCATTTAGCTTCAGGGCAAATAAATATAGCAGTTCCAACTCTCGTTAGAGGGATCACACAGCGAATGTTCCAAGTATGTCTGATGAATGAAATAGCAAATAAGCCCATTTAGCTTGATGAAGACTAACTTGCTTGCACCTCATTTTGGACTAACTCCGCCACGTGACTCTATCCTGCTGAGCTGGGCAGGAACCTGGAAGAATCTCATAGGAATGAGAGGATAGGGTGTGGTGAGTCTGCAATTTGAGGGTTTTATGTGAAATATATTTTGATTAGGAAAGCCTTCCCCCAAAGCAGTCTTAAAAACCAAAATAATTTCTCTGGTATTCCTGAAATAATTAAATAATAGGCATAAGAATTGGAGAGTATACAAGACTTACTTAAGAAACAGCCTAAATCAGCCCCACAAACCGTAATAAGCTGTCACCTCCTCCTCCAGGATGCCCTTAGCAGCAAAGTGCATAAGAATAAGGGCTCTGGAGTCCAATTCTCCGGGTTTAAATTCCAGGTCCATCACTCACTGACAGTTCTTGCCTGGAGAATCCCATGGACAGAGGAACGGTGCAGGCTACAGTCCATGAGGCTGCAAAGAGTAGGACACAACTGAACACGCACACACAGGATTAGCCTCTATCTAAAAAATTATCCTATAACAACCTATTCCTAAATAAGCATTCAACTATTTATTTACTGATCAGAAACACTGAGCACCAATAATAAGAAATATGTTAAAATGTATGTGCAATACAGGGATGAATAGGCATTGCAGCCATGAAATTCAAAGACGCTTACTCCTTGGAAGAAAAGTGATGACCAACCTAGACAGTATATTGAAAAGCAAAGACATTACTTTGCCAACAAAGGTCCGTCTAGTCAAGGCTATGGTTTTTCCAGTGGTCATGTATGGATGTGAGAGTTGGACTGTGAAGAAGGCTGAGCACCGAAGAATTGATGCTTTTGAACTGTGGTGTTGGAGAAGACTCTTGAGAGTCCCTTGGACTGCAAGGAGATCCAATCAGTCCATTCTAAAGGAGATTAGCCCTGGGTGTTCATTGGAAGGACTGATGCTAAAGCTGAAACTCCAGTACTTTGGCCACCTCATGCGAAGAGTTGACTCATTGGAAAAGACTCTGATGCTGAGAGGGATTGTGGGCAGGAGAAGGGTATGACAGAGGATGAGATGGCTGGATGGCATCACTAACTCGATGGACATGAGTCTGAGTGAACTCCAGGAGTTGGTGATGGCCAGGGAGGCCTGGCGTGCTGCAATTCGTGGGGTCGCAAAGAGTTGGACACAACTGAGCGACTGAACTGAACCGAACTGAACTGCCCTTCAATAGATTCACAAAATCTTATAAAATAATTGTAATCCAGGGTTACTGACAAGCACCATGCAAAAGGAGAATTGGGAAAGGGAGATATTGTGTGCTCAGGGGAAGATGGAAGGATCCATCTCCAAGATGGAGGAGATTTCCAGTGATTTCCAGTGGGGAGGGTGTTGTGAGTGAGTGCTTGGTCCTGTCTGGCCAAACCTGAGTGCATGCGGTACAGAGTAGGCAGTACAGAGGCAGGAGGCAGGGCTGGAAAGGAAAGTCAGGTATCATCATGGGGCACCTAATATACTGTGCTGAGGGCAGAAGGGAGCCACTGAAGGTTCTTAGCAGGGGAGCATCCTGGTCAAGCCACTGGATGCTAAGCTGCCCTGCAGCTGGAGGATAATTCAGAGAAGAGGACCACATGACTCCAGGGGAAAGAGTTAGGAGTCAACCTGCAGTATTTCAGGGAAAAAACTGATAGTAATGGACTGGACCAGAGTGACCAGGTAGGGAACAGGAAAGAGGCCCAGGTGGACACTGTCTGATCACGCCCTCACCACCCTGACATCTCACACTGCAGCCACCAACACTGAAATTTCTGCAAGTCATTTTCTCTCCCCACTGGTGACTTTCAAACATCAGCCAGCCTGTGCTCTTTCTGGTTCCCGGAATTTCCATGCCAGTCCTTCAGCCGCTGCTGTCTGGCCTCCTTATCCACAGGGCAAGATCTTCACACTCCCGCAGGAATCTGACACCCACTGCTTCTCAGTGAAAGCTTTTAAGTGACATTGAACTATCTGTTCCAGTGCATCCGTAAAGCGTTTCTGTTTGACCTACAGAGACGTCACATTCCGGGTCAGCAGAATGCTCTCCTGGGCTGTTAATGCATGACTAACTACCTTAATCATGAAAATAAGCTCCCCGTCAGTGGTATTTTGCAGGTACAGGTGCAGAGATCTCAGCAACGGCAGAGTGCACTCAGGCACCATGGCAACCAGTGCGTCAGCCCGGGTACCCTCTGCAGTGTGGAAACAGTCAGCTCTCCATTCATTTTAGCTGACAACAAAACCGAGAGGCATTCCACCCTCCCCTGTCCTCTCAGGAGACATCTGGCAGGTCCCAGGTAGCGAGGATGCTGGTCTCTATCCCTGGGGAAATTTGGGGTGGGGGCTGCAGCCCAAATTGACATGAATGCTTTCTGGTCCCTCTGCAGAGGCTGTCTTCTACTGGCGCTCTTGGCGGGGGCTGGTGGCGCATGCCTGCCGGCTACGGTTGGCTCACATATGTTGCTTTAACTTGATTTAAAATCAGTTGCCAGAGACTTTGCCCCACCTCTGCAGTCCCACAATCTGTAATCTGCATTTTGGGGTTATCATTGTAACTCCTGTGCAATTAATGTCTAAGGTACCCTATGTTATTGGTAAGTAATGTCTACGGTACCCAATGTAGCATTGCTTTAAGGGGTGTTCTGTAAGAAATGGAAACTCAGCTAAAACTATCTTAAGCAAAACTGAGAATGTAAAGGCTTATATAGAAAAAAAAATTTTTTAATAATAAAGGCTTATATAACTGGGCAATCCAAGACAGAGTTGACTTCAGGATTCCAATAATATGGTTCTGTTCTCTCTCTTCTCTGTCTCTCTTCAATACTCGACCTAAGTCCTTCCTGTTCCTTATGGTCTGTACAAAAGCAGGGCCTGCCCACAGGCAGTTCTAGGCTGACAGCCACCACATTGCAAAGTCATAACAAAAGGAGAGCATCTTTCTGCCAGGGTGGGCAGAGAACATCCCAGGGAAGTGTTCTGATTGGACTGTCCTGGGTCACGTGCCCACATCCAATGGGACTATGGGTGTCCAAGCAAATCAGATGCCTATCACTCTGACAGAGGAGTGGGTTCTGTGATTACCAGACCCAGAAAGACAAGGAGAGCTGTTACAAGAAAGAAGGAATGGAAGGTAGCCATGCTGAAATAGGCCAAGCTAAAAATTTGGGGGTGGGGGGGAATCTCTCAACTGGCTTCACCAGATTTCCCACTTTCGAGTACAATAGCTGTAACAGTGCAGGGGTGCCCAAGTCCAGAGGGCACCATTAACACCACATCCCATGGAAGGTCTGCCGGGGATGCCTTTCACGAGAATACTGTGGGAATTCTGCCGTGGAGTTGTGCAACCTCAGGCTCTGTCACTCCTCGAGGAAGAAGAAGGGAAGTGTCAAAGGTCAGGGGCTGAAATCAGACAGCCAGGGACCAATGCCTCAGCACTCCTGGAGATCTGAGAAGAAGCCAAAGGTCTGGGAGATGGGAAGCCGTCGGGGCATATAGAGCCGATCCAAGCAGGAACGTAGGAAGAGCCACGGAAGCCCCACCAGAAAGGCGGCCTGGAGGGGGCTGGATGCTCTCGGCTCTCTGGCCTCCACTCCATGTGTCCACAGGCACGAGCATCTCTAAGCGCACGGGAGGTAACTCCAGCTGGAGGAACCGAGTCGACGAGAGCTTGAGTCAGGAGCAGGAGAAGAGGAGGGGTGGGTGCTCTCGCCCTTGTCAGCCTGGCTCCCCAGCAAACGCACTGTCTGGCTTCCAGCTACCCGAGCTGCCAGGTGGAGAAGCCCAGTGGTGAGTGCAGTATGTGCTACACAGGCTGATTTTCAGCTGGATAGAATACCTGGGCCCCACCAGTGACTGGCCCATTCCCTGGTGGCTTAGATGGTAAAGAATCTGCCTGCAATGCGGGAGACACAGGTTTGATCCCTGGGTTGGAAAGATCCCCTGGAGAAGGAAATGGCAACCCACTCTAGTATTCTTGCCTGGAGAATCCCATGGCTAGAAGAGCCTGGTAGACTATAGCCTATGGGGTCACAAAGAGTTGGACATGACTGAGTGAGTTCCATTATCACCAGTAACTGACATCAACAGTGTCCACTCCAATTGGTTATCACCTGTCCCAATTGGTCATCAACTATGCTTCACTACCTCCCTGGGTGTGGGTATCTATGCCAGAGTCATGCCTTCCCCGCCTCTTACTTTTCTGGACCCTGTGCTCCATCTCCCAAATCCAATGACATCTCTGACAAAGGAATTGTGTTGCTCACAGCTTTCAAAGGAAAGCACTCTGAGCCCTTCTAAAGAGTTCAGTTCAGTTCACTCACTTGTGCCTGACTCTTTGCGACCCCATGGACTGCAGCACGCCAGGCCTCCCACACGCCAGGCCTCCCTGTTCATCACCAGCTCCCGGAGTTTACCCAAACTCATGTCCATTGAGTCAGTGATGCCATCTGCACATCTCATCCTCTGTCGTCGCCTTCTCCTCCTGCCCTCAATCTTTCCCAGCATCAAAGTCTTTTCATATGAGTCAGTTCTTCTCATCAGGTGGCCAAAGTATTAGAGTTTCAGCTTCAACATCAGTTCTTCCAACGAACACCCAGGACTGATCTCCTTTAGGATGGACTGGTTGGATCTCCTTGTAGTCCAAGGGACTCTCAAGAGTCTTTTCCAACACCACAGTTCAAAAGCATCAGTTCTTCAGTGCTTAGCCTTCTTTTTGGCCCAACTCTCACATCCATACATGACTGCTGGAAAAGCCATAGCTTTAACTATATGGACCTTTGTTGGCAAAGTAATGTCTCTGCTTTTGAATATGCTATCTAGGTTGGTCATTACTTTTATTCCAAGGAGCAAGTGTCTTTTAATTTCATGGCTGCAGTCACCATCTGCAGTGATTTTTGGAGCCCTAGAAAATTAAGTCTGTCACTGTTTCCACTGTTTCCCCATCTATTTGCCATGAAGTGATGGGACCAGATGCCATGATCTTAGTTTTCTGAATGTTGAGCTTTAAGCCAGCTTTTTCACTCTCCTCTTTCACTTTCATCCATGTCCTTTATTAAACCATAACAGACTCGTTGGTGACCCTGAGAGGGGAAGCGTAGTTACCAGCTGGGAAAGGCTTCCTCCTAAGACTGGGGCTTGTCTGTTAGTCACCATCTATGGGCCTCCCCTCACCACAAGACAGACAGATCTTCCTCTTCAGCCCTGGCCCTCGAGGGGAAGCAGGAGTGACCTGCGACCCTGGGAGGGAAGAAGGGTCCAGAAAGGGAAGCCTTGGGGAAGTTATTCTATACATGGAGCTCAGGCAAGAAAAGTAAACGAAAACTGACACTTCCTTTACTGCAGTAGCCGATTCCGTCTGGGAGGAAACCTTGGATGAAACTGGGATCAGAAACTTGTCTGGGCTCTATTCCTTCTCCCAGTTTCTAAGCATTTGAAGGGCTTATGTGTCTGACTATTCTTTGATTTCTTAACTCATCTGGAAAACCCACAATGTTCTTTTACTAACCTCGGGTGGTGTTAAGAGGTGTTGCGTGGATGTGTGTTGGGAGCAGAGAGGTCGGAGGAGCGACCCACCTGCCATGAAGCCCCAGAGGCCATTCACCACCTCTCTTCTAGTTTGATGTCCCTGAGAAGCGAGTCTGGTGCCTCTAAGCATCCCTACTTGAACCGTGCCTTCGGTTGTTCCAAATCATTTGGAGGAAACCCCAGTGGTATGTAATTTCAGCTCCTTCTGTGAGGGCAAGGCAAACTTCGCAAGTCCCATATGGGCTGGCTCTTGGAAGAGAGCATTTTCTCCAGCCTCCACAACCTGTTCAAGCTGGAGCTCCAATGTGTGGAGGATGCCCTGGAGAAGGGCCCCTGCCTTCCCTGTGTGCCCAGCTCAGCCTCCCGCCTGGGAGCTCAGACTGAAAATGACTTGGGTTTGAATAATGGCTCTGCCACTTGCCAGCTGTGTGAATTTAGGTAAATTTCCTAATGTATCTGTAACCCAGTTTCCACATCTATAAACTTGGGGAAAAAATCATTTCATATAGCTTGGGGTTCTTGTGAGGATTAAATCAATTATTGCACTAAAAAGTGGTTTTAGTCCATTTTATGTTATGTATACTTTGTTCGCTTATACATAGTCAGTCGCTCAGTCGTGTCTGACTCCTTAGATCTCAAGAAGTCGTTTATTTACTGCAGTGTAAATAAATAAGTAAAAAAATTTTTAAGTGGTATTGTTGTGGTTGTTTAGCTGCTACTGCTGCTGCTAAGTCGCTTCAGTCGTGTCCGACTCTGTGCGACCCCATAGACGGCACCCTACCAGGTGCCCCCATCCCTGGGATTCTCCAGGCAAGAACACTGGAGTGGGTTGCCATTTCCTTCTCCAATGCATGAAAGTGAAAAGTGGAAGTGAAGTCGCTCAGTCGTGTCCGACTCTTCGCGATCCCATGGACTGAAGCCTACTAGGCTCCTCTACCCATGGGATTTTCCAGGCAAGAGTACCGGAGTTGGGTGCCATGTCGTGTCCAATTCTTTGGAACGCGATGGACTGCAGCCCACCAGGCTCCTCTATCCGTGGGAGTCTCCAGGCAAGAATACCGGAGTGGGTTGCCATTTCCTTCTCTAGGGGATCTTCCTGACCCAGGGATAGAACCCAAATCTCCTGCATTGACAAGCAAATTCTTTACCACTGAGCCACCAGGGAAGCCCAAATAGTGGTATATTACATTTTATAAAATGCTTTTTTCTGCATCTACCTAGATGATGGCTTTTTTTTTTTCCTATTCTATTCTGAAATACATAGTGGCATGTGTGATTGGTTTGGAATATTAAATCAACTTTCTGTTCTTGAATAAAGCCAATTAGTCCACAGGACAACATCCTTTTTTTAATTGTTGGATTCAGTTTGCCTTTTTTTTTTTTCCCCAAGACTTTTACATCTATCTTCATGAGAAAATTCAGCCTATGATTTTCCTTTCTTGTAAAGTCCTTGTTATGTCTTTGGAGTAAGGTTATGCAGGCCTCAAAAATAAGCTGAAAAGAGATTCCTTTATTTTTTTCTTTTCTGAAAGATTTTGTATGATATTGATGCTATTTCTTCCTTAAATTTATAGAGAGTTTTCTCAGGAATAAACATGGACTAAAATTTTCTGTTGGAAAAGGTTTTTAATTACAGAGTAAATGGCTCTCATAAAAAGGGTACTGTTCACATTTTCTGTTTACACTTGTGTCAATTCTGAGCTGTTCTATCTTTCTACGAATGTGTTCACTTCATTTAAATGTTCAAATCAATTGACATAAAGGTTTGAAATGATATTTCCTGATTATGCTTTTAGTGTGTGTAGGATCTATAGTGCTGGTTTCTTTTTATTTCAGATATTGGTAATTGTGCCCTCTTTTTTTCTTGCGAATCTGGCCAGAGGTTTATCAATTTTGTTAGCCTTTTTAAAGAGTCAGTTTTTGACTATGTAGATTTTCTCTATTGTAAATTTTGTTTGTATATCACTCAGTTCTTCTTCTTCTTAGCCTTTTTTTCTTTTTCCTTAGGTTTATCTAACTTTTTGAGGTAGACCAATTTTTTTGATCTTTTTTCTATTCTAACACATGCATTTGAGGTTTCAAATTTCCCCTTAAGCATAGCATTCATGAAGAATAACATTTCAAGAATTTTGATATGCTGTATTTTTATTATTTAGTTCAAAATGTTTTAATTTCTGCTGAAATTTCTTCTTTGAACCATGTGTTGAACTGTATTTCTTGTCTTCAAAAAAAGGCTATTTTCTAATACATTGTTATTGATTTCTAGTTTAAATTGTGATGAGAGAGTATCTCTTTAATCTCCTTAAGTTGTGTGAAGTATGCCTGATGACCTGCTTGTGGTCAATATATGCAAACATTTTATGTGCAGTTGAACAATTGAAAAGTATATGTATTATATAGTTATTGGGAGTTCATTTGTGTGTGAGTGTGTATGCATGCGTGTGTGCTAAGTCACTTCAGTCGTGTCCAACTCTTTGTGACCCATGGGCCATAGCCCACCAGGCTCCTCTGTCCATGGGATTCTCCAGGCAGAATGTTAGAGTGGGTTGCCCACACTCCTCCAGAGTATCTTCCCAGCCCAGGGATCGAACTTGCGTCTCTTTGCATCTACTGCATTGGCGGGTGTGTTCTTCACCACTAGCAACACTGGGGAAGACGTGTGGGTGTGTGTGTGGGTGTAGGTGTGTGTGTGTGTGTGTGTGTGTGTGTGTGTGTGTGTGTGTGTATGTGAGAGAGAGAGAGATGGGTGATGAAACAGGGGCCCACAGGATGAAATAGGTGCCCATGTGAAACAGGAAACTATAGTTCTCCCACATCTGCTCCCAAGTCCTGACAACGCTTATCTGAAACGCTGCAAATTCATTCCTCCAGCAGAGCTGGACCATCTGATACTGTATTTCTGAGAGTGTACCCTCCCAAGGCCTCTGCTGCCCTTCAAAGAAGGAATATTCCAGAAGAGCCAATTGCTCACTGGCAAGTCTGCAATTCTAAATGTGAATCAAAGAGCAGCCTGCCAAAATAAAGAATAAACAAATGCTTTAATTGAATTGAATTTGTTAAAGGGCAAAAGTCAGGAATATGAAGAGGGTATTGTTATTCCACTACCTACCAAGAGGAAGCAACCATGATGATATGACAGATTCCATTTCTTATTATGCATTTTCCACAGTTGAGATCATTCTGTATTTACAGTTTTGTAATTGTCCCTTTTTTGGGTGGGGGGAATGCTTAACGTTATTTCTCTAGTATTTCCAAGACTATTTTTTAACATTTTTGTTTTTGTTTTTATTTGGAGGATAATTGCATTACAATGTTGTGTTAATTTCTGCTGTACAACAACGTAAATCAGCTGCATGTATACATCTCCTCCCTCTTGAGCCCTGCTCCCACCCCTGCCTCATCCCGCCCCTCGAGGTCATCACAGAGCCCTGGGCTGAGCTCCCTGCATTGTACAGCAGCTTCCCACTAGCAATGTCTTTTACACATGGTCATGTATATGTGTCAAGGCTACTTGCTCGGTTTGTCCCGCCCTCTCCTCCCCGTTTATGTGCACAAGTCCATTCGCTACATCTATGTCTCTGTTCCTGCCTTGCAAATAGGTTCATCAGCACCATTTTTTTAGATTCCATATGTATGTGCTAATATATGATATTATTTTTCTCTTTCTGACTTACTTCCCTCTGCAGAACAGGCTCTAGATTAATGTTATTTCTCCAGTATTTCCAAGGTTATTTAAAAATGTTTATCAATTCCAATTGTAACTTTATGGTACTGTGGAACACGGTGATTTTCTTCAGTTCAGTTCAGTTCAGTCACTCAGTCGTGTCTGACTCTTTGCAACACCATGAACCGCAGCACACCAGGCCTCCCTGTCCATCACCAACTCCCAGAGTTTACCCAAACTCATGTCCGTTGAGCTGGTGATGCCATCTAACCATCTCATCCTCTGTCGTCCCCTTCTCCTCTTGCCCTCAATCTTTCCCAGCCATCAGGGTCTTTTTAAATGAGTCAGCTCTTCGCATGAGGTGGCCAAAGTATTGGAGTTTCAGCTCCAAAATCAGTCTTTCCAATGAACACCCAGGACTGATCTCCTTTAGGATGGACTGATTGGATCTCCTTGCAGTCCAAGGGACTCTCAAGAGTCTTCTCCAACACCACAGTTCAAAAGCATCAGCTCTTCAGCTCTCAGCTTTCTTTACAGTCCAACTTTCACATCCATACATGACTAGTGAAAAAACCATAGCCTTGACTAGATGGATCTTTGTTGACAAAGTAATGCTTCTGCTTTTTAATATGCTGTCTAGGTTGGTCATAACTTTCCTTCCAAGGAAAAGTTATTTTCTTAAAGGGTCTTAATTTTGGATATCTTCATTTTTAACCCAATAATAATCTTTATCATCTACTTGGTACCTTGTTCATAAGCCTCAGAACTTCGGTAAGATTTTCTAAAACTTCGAAGTGCCAACTTTGTCCTTCCAACAGAGCTGAAGAATCTGATTACAGTTCTCTCAGAGTGATAGTCGCTCACACATTTTTTTTCTTATGGCACATTTTCCCTACTTTACATATTTTCCCTTCTTGCAATTTTTCAAAATCAGCCTTGAACTGCTTCTAAATAGGTTTCTCTGTGGCAAGGTATTCTTGTGCTATATTCTAATCATCTTTATGGCCATTCTGGAATTCTATCAGCTTTTCAAACAAGAGCTATTTAGATTTATGAAAGGCGGGTACTGCTGCATGGACAACTTTGCTTGGTGATCCTAGGAAGAAACTGCAGTATTTGAAAATGAAGTCAATGTTCGTTCCCACCCTGACATCCAGGTCTGTCTTATGGCTTCACTTCAAAGCTCAGTGAAAATATTCTTAGTGCTGCAAGATCAACTCGAATGTGCTGGAGACGGTAAATCAGGCTTCTGTCAGGTGAAAGATACAGACTTAGAATCTGCTTTCCCTTGCACCTGCTGTGTGGCTCTTATGCTGAATCCAGAGCTTAGAAATTTGCTGAGAGCTGCTTTCTGGGGATGCAAAAGTCAGCTGCAGGCATTCACAATGTCTTTCCATGGCCAGACACTGAGAGACCACCTCACGTGGCGATGTACCTGAAATGCACCTGAGCCGAGCACCCACCCTTGCACATGGGCATCAGGCTGGGAAGGCATTAAGCCACTGTGGAACCTTAAACCTAATTCATTCAATAAAAATCAAATGAGGGTTTACAGTGCACCAAGGTCTGTGTTTAATGAGGGCTATGGAGACTTAGTCCTTGCCATCAATGAGCTTAGAGTCTTATGACAAAAACAAATATGTAAGCTAATAACAGCTGGGGATATAACTGGTGATGAGAGTGGTGGGTATATCCTAAGGGATAGGAGGGGAATAGAAAAAGTGATAAATAACCAGCGGAGGAAGAAGCACTTGATCTGCATCTTAAAGGGTAAGTTGGAGTCAGACAGATCAGAGAAGGTGAGAGAGGCCAGAATGAAGGAGTAACAGTAATAGAAATCACTGAGCATTTTCCGATGTTCCAGGTCTACGCCAAGCCTTTTCTGCATATTACCTCATTTAACCCCCACAGTAATACCCTAAGGCAGATTCTATCCTAGTCCCAAAACACAGAGAAGTCAAGGAACTCACCCAAGGTCATACGCACAGAACCTTAAACAATAAGATGCATTCAAGTAGCTGTCATCATTTTGATAGTTCTGGAGTGCAGAGTCTGGTGGGCACAGGGCCAGGAAAGAGGCTGCGAGCAAGAGGGGTCAGATCTCAAGTGGCCTGAATGTCATGCTGCGAGATTTGGATTTTAATCCTGCCTGCTGCAAAGAACTAAACATTCTGATAGCTATGGTCAAACCAGAGTCAGGAAGCCAATTAGAAGATTATTAAAACAATACTGGGGGAAATGAATGAGCTTTTGCGATGAGGGTGAGAAAGTGAGGGTGAGACTGAGAGACGATATAATGGTCTTCCCTGTATCTCTGCTTCTTCTTCTTCAGAGTATGCAATATCAGTTCCTCAGTGGGGGCCAGATACTGGGACGTGGGACAGAAAATGGGGAGAAGGAAGCATGTGGCCAGTGGTAACTCCACTTCCTGACCAAAGTGTCCGCTACACTGTTAGGACCTCCAGCGGGCACTTTCCCCCTCCCAAGGATGGTGCTCCCCTTCTCCACACAAACCAGGCAAAGATAATGCAGCCGACAGGCCTGGGGCTCACACACCCAGGGTCACTTCAACCCAGCAACACAGAAGTTGGCCTAAGAGTGGGATGTGGTTCTGAAAATTCTCCTCCATTTTTTGTGTTCTTCCTTTGTAGATCTGCCAAAGTACAGAAGCAGAAAATTGCACAGGGTGAGAAAAACAATACAAATTACAGGCATACCTGGACGATATTATGGGTTTGGTTCTAGATCATTGCAATACAGTAAATACTGTAGTAAAGAATCACATAAATTTTTAGGTTTGGCATATAAATGGTATGTTTATACTATACTGTAGTGTAATAGCATTATGTCTGAAACAATGGACATGCCTTAATTTCAAAATGCCTTATTGCTAGAACATATTAATCAAAACATCTGAGCCTTCAGCGAGTCATAATCTTTTTGCTGGTGAAGGGTCTTACCTCCATGTTGATGGCTACTGATTGATCGGGGTGGTGGTTACTAAAGGTTGGGGTGGCTGTGGCAATATCTCAAAGTAAGACAATAATGAAGTTTGCCACATTGATTGACTTTTCCTTTCACAAACAAATTCTCTGTAGCATGGAAGGCTGTTTGATAGCATTTTATCCACAAATGCACTTCTTTCAGAGTTAGAAATCTTCTCAAATCCTGCCATTGCTTTATCAACTACATTCATGTTGTATTCTAAATCCTTTGTTTTCCATTCAGTGATTTTCATAGCATTTTCACCAAGAGTAGTTTCCATCTACTTTCTTTGTTCACCCATGAGAATCAACTGCTTGTCCATAAAAGTTTTATCATGAGATTATAGCAATTTGGTCACATTTTCAGGACCCTAGGTCTAGTTCTCTTGCTATTTCCACCATATCTTCAGTTACTTCCTCCACTGAAGTCTTGAACCCCTAAAAGTCATCCATGAGGGTTGGAACCGACTTCTTCCAAACTCCTGTGAATGTTGATATCCTGACCTCTTTGCATGATTACTAATGTTCTCAATGCCATCTAGTTGAATGGTGAATCCTTTCTAGAAGGTTTTCAACTTACTTTGCCCAGACGCATCAGACAAACCACCATCCACAGCAGCTATAGTCTTCTGATATGTAATTCTTATATAATAAGACTTGAAAATGAAAATCACTCTTTGATCCATGGGATGTATAGTGGATGTTGTGTTAGTAGGCATGAAAAGCACATTATTCTCATAGTATATCTCCATCAAGGCTCTTGGGTGACCAGGTGCAGTTAGAACACAAACATTTATTGATTAAATTCACCAATTTAAATGGACAAGGTTGGTTGGGGGCCCAAACAGTTACAATAGCAACAGCAGAGATCACTAATCACAGATCATCGTAGAAATATAGTATAATGAAAAAGCTTGAAATAGTGGAAGAATTACAAAAATCTGACAGAGAGACACCAAATGAGCAAATGCTCTTGGGAAAATGGTGCCAACATACTGGCTTGACCACAGGGTTGGCACAAACCTTCAATTTGTTGGGAAACCCCCCCTACACACACACACACAGTATCTGTGAAGCACGTTAAAGCAGACAGCACTAAAATGAGGTCTCCCTGTGAAACTCTGAAGAGTTTTATACAGAGCAGCAACATGTACAACAAAATGGTATTTGGGTTGGCTGTGTTTTCTTTCAGTTTGTTACAGCCACCACATGTGAACTCTGATCTACTTTCTGCGGTTGCTCTTCAATAATAACTAAGACTCTACTGTGATGGAAAATTCTAGGGTGTGTATCATTTGTCTTTTGCTGATGTATAAATAAGAGAACTTTATGATTAACTGATTAAAAAGAGAGGAAAGTTTCATAATTGGGTTTTATAGAGCTATGGATTTTGCATTAAGTGGTTTACTACAAAAAGTTGGAAACACTGATCTGAGACATTAGACCACTCTGATTAAATTTATGGTACATTGAGAATACTTGGGCCAGTTATAGGATTAAGCATTCACAGTGCTGATATAATTTCACCTAAACTATGGCCTGTCTGGTGATTATTTTAAAACCCTTGACCCAGGCTCTTCTATATTCTCGTTTCCTTAAAAATTTTGCCTACAGAGAGGAACTGGCACACTTAGCTTTCTGTAACTGAAATGAAATTCAAGACCTCATTTAAGTTTCAAATCCACTTGGACAAATTTATGGGACAGTTATAGTTTTAGATCTTGTCATTTGTAAGAGTTAACCCTAAAATAAAATAAAAAGTTTTTAATGCCCTACAACACATATTTTAAAAGATGGTTTGAATATTTATATGATAGAATATTAAACAAATGCTCTTAATCATGTTATCACAACTACTGAACTCCTTGTGAAATAAATGTTCATAACATGATGCTACGTGGAAATAAGATTGTTGTTGCTGTTCAGTTGCTAAGTCATGTCCGACTCTTTGCAGCCCCAAGGACTGCAGCATGCCAGTCTATGTCCCTTGCTGTCTCCTAGAATTTGCCCAAGTTTATGTCCATTGAATCGGTGAGGCTATAACAACATATTTACTGTGATCCCAAATATGTAAGCTTGCACACATGTGTGTGCAGATATTTGAGAGCTGGAGATTCTAGAATAGAGTCTACAAAAGTTTCACAATGGATATCTCTAGGGATGGTGTAACAGCAAATTCCTTTTGTCTTACTTATGATTTTCCAATATTTTGGAATTGTCTACATTAAATATTAATATGTCCTTATTTTACAATAATTTTATAAATGATTATTGTCCTTCAAAGTAGCTTTCTGGGAAGTGCACAATTATTGCAACGATGCTGCCTTTGCCCACTTTTATAATTACCCCTAAACCCACTCTATGGTCACAAATCAAAAGTGATGTTTTTACCTTATAACTACACTTTGTTTTTTTGTCTTATTTCAGAAAATGTTCTTACTTTGTTCACTCATCCATGTTTATTCAATAGCCTTGGCTTCAAACAACATTTGGCTGATTCTAAAAGTCAAATGTGCCTTCTTATGACAAAGATTTGCTATCCAGCGGGTATTTAAAAGACTGTTTTAAGGCTTCTATATTAGTCAGCTCAGATGGCCATAATTAAGTAGCATAGACTCGGTGGCTTAAACAGTAGAAATGTATCTTCTCATTGTTCCTGGAGGCTGGAAGTTCAAAATCAGGGTGTCATCTTGTCAGATTCTGATGAGGACTCTCTTCCTAGCCTGAGGACAGTCACTTTCTCTCTGTATCCTACATGGTGGAGAAAAAGAAAGCTCTCTCTCTTCAAAAAGGCCACTAATCTTATTGGATCAGGGCTCCACTCCACCCCCATGACCTCACTTAACCTTAATTCCTAAAGGCCCTGCCTCTAAACACAGTCAGATAAGAGGTTAGGGTTTCCACATACAAATTTTGCAGAGACACAATTCAGTCTATAGCAGTCTCCGAAAGCATTTTGAAATGAAGAATTTTCAAGTTTTGAGCATTGTATGCCATAAAGCATATTGTTTGCCAGTTTCCTACTGAGAGGGTAACAGGCAGGAAGACCAGAGGTCTCCAAATGGAGGAAATAGTCTGCAAGTGTCAGACATTTTTTTTATCTCTCCCTTAAGCAGCAGGAGGAAACAAACTCGCTATGAAAATGTTTTTCTTAAGCTATGTTAATGAAACTATGAATTTGCTTTGGAATTTGCCTTTCTTCAAAATGGTTCCACCTAAGACTAACTACATATAGCTGTGAAAAGAAAAGAAGCGAAAAGCAAAGGAGAAAAGGAAAGATATAAGCATCTGAATGCAGAGTTCCAAAGAATAGCAAGAAGAGACAAGAAAGCCTTCCTCAGTGATCAATGCAAAGAAATAGAGGAAAAGAACAGAATGGGAAAGACTAGGGATCTCTTCAAGAAAATTAGAGATACCAAGTGAACATTTCATGCAAAGATGGGCTCGATAAAGAACAGAAATGGTATGGACTTAACAGAGACAGATGATATTAAGAAGAGGCGGCAAGAATACACAGAAGAACTGTACAAAAAAGATCTTCACGACCAAGATAATCACGATGGTGCGATCACTCATCTAGAGCCAGACATCCTGGAATGTGAAGTCAAGTAGGCCTTAGAAAGCATCACTACAAACAAAGCTAATGGAGGCGATGGAATTCCAGTTGAGCTATTTCAAATCCTGAAAGATGATGCTGTAAAAGTGCTGCACTCAATATGCCAGCAAATTTGGAAAACTCAGCAGTGGCCACAGGACTGCAAAAGGTCAGTTTCCATTCCAATCCCAAAGAAAGGCAATGCCAAAGAATGCTCAAACTACCACATAATCGCACTCATTTCACACGCTAGTAAAGTAATGCTCAGAATTCTCCAAGCCAGGCTTCAGCAATACGTGAACCATGAACTCCCTGATGTTCAAGCTGGTTTTAGAAAAGGCAGAGGAACCAGAGATCAAATTGCCAACATCCTCTGGATCATGGAAAAAGCAAGAGAGTTCCAGAAAAACATCTATTTCTGCTTTATTGACTATGCCAAAGCCTTTGACTGTGTGCATCACAATAAACTGTGGAAAATTCTGAAAGAGATGGGAATACCAGGCCACCTGACATGCCTCGAGAAACCTATATGCAGATCAGGAAGCAACAGTTAGAACTGGACATGGAACAACAGACTGGTTCCAAATAGGAAAAGGAGTACGTCAAGGCTGTATATTGTCACCCTGCTTATTTAACTTATATGCAGAGTACATCATGAGAAATGCTGGGCTGGATGAAGCACAGGCTGGAATCAAGATTGCCGGGAGAAATATCAATAACCTCAGATATGCAGAAGACGCCACACTTATGGCAGAAAGTGAAGAGGAACTAAAACGCCTCTTGATGAAAGTGGAGAGTGAAAAAGTTGGCTTAAAGCTCAACATTCAGAAAACTAAGATCATGGCATCCGGTCCCATCACTTCATGGGAAATAGATGGGGAAACAGTGGAAACAGTGTCAGACTTTATTTTGGGGGGCTCCAAAATCACTGCAGATGGTGACTGCAGCCATGAAATTAAAAGACCCTTACTCCTTGGAAGAAAAGTTATGACCAACCTAGATAGCATATTCAAAAGCAGAGACATTACTTTGCCAACCAAGGTCCATCTAGTCAAGGCTATGGTTTTTCCAGTAGTCATGTATGGATGTGAGAGTTGGACTGTGAAGAAGGCTGAGCGCCGAAGAATTGATGCTTTTGAACTGTGGTGTTGGAGAAGACTCTTGAGAGTCCCTTGGACTGCAAGGAGATCCAACCAGTCCATTCTCAAGGAGATCAGCCCTGGGATTTCTTTGGAGGGAATGATGCTAAAGCCAAAACTCCAGTACTTTGGGCACCTCATGCGAAGAGTTGACTCACTGGAAAAGACCCTGATGCTGAGAGGGATTGGGGGCAGGAGGAGAAGGGGATGACAGAGGATGAGATGGCTGGATGGCATCACTGACTCGATGGATGTGAGTCTGAGTGAACTCCGGGAGTTGATGATGGACAGGGAGGCCTGGCGTGCTGCGATTCATGGGGTTGCAAAGAGTTGGACATGACTGAGCAACTGAACTGAACTGAACTGAACTGAAGACTAAGTATTTTTCTTTTCTCAAACCTTGGGCTGATAATAGCTCAACAAACTAGTATTCATATCAATTGTTTTATGGCTGGGGGATGAAACACCTTGTGCCATCTTATCTCAAAAATGCATATTGTGGGAGAGGGGCCTGGTGAAATCCCGTCAGCCTTGAGGTGTCTCTCTTATCTGATTAATAGCTTTCTGACAGACATAAAACATCCGGCTAAAGACTAGCAGAGGGGGCACTCTCATCTGCCTTCTGATGTCTATGTCAGAAGTTTCCCTGTCCCTTTTCATACTTTAATAAAACTCTGCTACACAAAAGCTCTCGAGTGATCAAATCTGGTCCTTGGTCCCGAAGCTAAATCTTCTTCGGAGATAAAATATCCGACGTAGTTCACCATAAGCTATCATCTTGGGAGCTCTCCAGGATCTTCAGGACAAGGCAAGAACTCTCAGAGCTCTAGAAAATTCTGCTATACAAAAGCTCTTGAGTGATCAAGCCTGGTCCCTGGTCCTGAAGCTAAATCTTCTTCAGAGATCACGAATCCAACACCATCCACCAGAAGCTATCACTACTATGAAGACTACATCCCTTTTTGTATGAATGGTTTCATTTTATAAAATGACTAATCTACTCTGCTAGAAGGCCTATTTCTTAAACACAGATTATCTTACATCTGATCAAGAAATAGGAGAATGATATTTGCGTTGCTCTTTCTGTCATTTTTCTGATCACAATTTTTTTCTACTGAAACAAGAATAAGCTTTCTCAGCATTAAGGACAAAGTCTTAGAAATATATGAAGATCTTTAAAGGTTTAAAATCCCATAGAAGTAACTTTAGTGCAATCAGTGGCTGGTTTAATGACCTCATAAACCACAATGTTTATTTTAAGCCTATTTGGGGAGGCTACAATTATAGATGGAGAAGCTACAAAGACATTTACCCCTGGGAAAAAAACCAAAAACAACACTGAAGAAAACTTTATGCTGGATT
Source organism: Budorcas taxicolor (assembly GCF_023091745.1). Lineage (NCBI taxonomy): Eukaryota > Metazoa > Chordata > Mammalia > Artiodactyla > Bovidae > Budorcas > Budorcas taxicolor. The sequence continues at coordinate 74,999,098 of NC_068921.1, forward strand.
ACATGTTTAATGTTGATGAAACTGGTCACAATTAGAAATGAACTGTGCATCAATTCCAGTGTCTTAAACTGCAAAGGGTCAATACTGGGTCCTACGACCAACAAGCAGGGTTCACCAGGCCAGGGTTTCATTGGATTATTATCACTTTTCTCTGTCTGTCTCTTGTTACAAAATGTTGTGGATTTTGAGGAATCTGTCCAATCCCACCTTTCCCTATAAATTCTATTTTGTTTTCTTTTTTTTTATATAGTTTTTTTTTTAATTTTAAAATCTTTAATTCTTACATGTGTTCCCAAACATGAACCCCCCTCCCACCTCCCTCCCCATAACATCTCTCAACACAGCTCAATCTTAATTAGTGGCCAAAGAATGGAGAAGCAGGAACTAAGTTCACAGATCAACTTTCTCTGTTACTTTCAATCCACAGATTTAAAGACAAGGCTTTCAGCAACCCATGCATGGAGTTACTGACAATGTGCCTGTACATAAACAATCTTCTACAAATAAAAACATATAAATTATGTAATTTTAGAATCACTCCCTGTCTCTTCCTTTCAAAACCCAGCTCTTCTGAATAAGCTTTCTAATCATCACCCTCCATTTGCATCCCCACTAGTTTAATTGCCTCCTCCACCCTCTCTCTTTCCTCCTACTTATTGGACCCTGGCCACACTTTATTAAATTTCTACTGGTTTCTACAGAGTTTCTTGCTTCGGGGCCTCTAATCAGGTGATTCAGTTGTAACTCTCTATTTGTCTTTTCAATTTGGGGGACAGTGGTTTGCCCTGTGATCTCATTTCTCTGATGGATGTAAGAGGAGCTATTGATTTTGGGTTTGTTCAGCTTCTTTCTTGTTCAAAAGCTCCTTTCATGCTGGACCAGAATCCAGAAGTCTAGATTTGCCCAAACTCCATCCAACCTGGGAAATGGCCTTCTGCTCAGTCCTGGCTGACTTTTCCTTCCTACAGCTTTGCTGACATGTAGTACGACATGGGCTCTGTGGAGGATGAACTCCACATGGTTCAGGACAGGAGATTTTGAAGTTGGTATATTTCAGAATGGGTGATCTGATTTTTCTACATGCAGTCACTCAAAATTCACAATTTTGAATTCTGGATTTCTTAATCAGATGCCATTCAAATAATTTGAGATAACTATTTATATAGAAATAGTTTCATATGATAATAGGGGCTTCATGTGATAGCAACAATATTTATAAGAGGTCTTTTTATTGAGATCAAAGAAGAAAATTGACAGAATAGTATACATGGCTGTTCTTCTGTGACTAAGTCAAGTCCACGTTTGTTTGTTTTTTTTTTTTTTTTTTTTGCAATATTCACTGTCTGAGAACACAGATAGGCTCAAAAGGAAATTACTAATGAGTTTACTATCTAATGAGAAAGGCAAAACTGGCAGGAACAATTGCATGAAAGGCATTAATTACACACAGATTCAGAATACTCCAAAAAAAAAAAACCAAAGGCTAAAGATTAAGAGGATGAAGGACATGGCCAAGGTCTTACTTGAATGGACAGGGAGAAAAAACCCGAATGGACCTGCGATGGGCTGGTGCTTCCAAAATATTAGCCCATGTTTTCCTTTGCACCTGTGGTTTTCCTCCAACCCTCCTGCCGACATCCCAGTTAAGCCATTTTGTGTTCACTGCCTCAGAGGGGAGATATGACTTTGTGGAAAGGAGAAGATAACAAAGAATCCTTTATCTTTTCTGGTCCAAAGGCAGATGCGCTTGGAGAAACAGAAAAGCTTGGACAAAATGCCTGCTGCAAGTAACAGAGGACATTTTCTCCTTTCCAGACTTGAAAGATTTCCAGAACTCATGGAACATAAAAGAGAGGGACAGCGGGCAAGTGCACAGGTCAGCATCTCTGTGTTGAGTGAGTCCGTCAATAACAGGAAGGGAATATCTATGGGTCCCAGAAGAAAGGGGCCTGTCTTGTGCATTAGGGTGCCAGGGAGGCAGCAAAACCCACCAGAGGGTTGATGAAACCCAAAGGTAGAAGAAACTTACACTCTTGGACTAAACAGATCCCCACCAAAGGAAGCAAGACCCTTGAGAAGGAGTATGTCTACACATGGACCACCATAACTAAAAAAAACGATGAATGGAGGATACCTCTGTGGACAGACGCCATGAGGGACCAGATGCTCCCCATCCCCCTCCCAAGTTGATGGCAAACCCAAGCTCCTAAGTTCTCGGTGTCAGATGGACATAACCTGCCTCTGAACCAGAGTTCACCTGCATTGTCTGGAACCTTGTGAAGTCACTTCAGCTGAGTTTTTCCATGCTGGAGCATGGAAAGTCAGGCCTTGGCACTACCTAAGCCTTACCTGAGTATACCCAGTGAAACTCAAATTGAGCATTTCTATTCATCCCAGAAGAATGGAACCCACATTAAAGGAGGCTGAATTTTAGAGAAGTATAACATGTGTTTATGGACTCACATTAAAGTCACACCTGCAACTGGCTAATTGGCAAAGTTTGGTTCATCTCAACTTTAATGAATATCTCTTATGTGTCAGGGACTAAACTAAGAGCTTTCCTCTACTTAATGTTCTCCACAACCTGTAACATAAAGAAACCAGGCTCAGGGAGTTTATGTAACTTGCCAAGATCACCAAGCTAGTAAGAAATCAAGAACTCCAGCCATGACCAGATAACCGTCTGTGCTCTTAACTTCTCCTCTATTCTGATTCCTGCTGGAGAGCAAAATACATTGGTGAGATGCTCTGTCCCTGCCCTCGTTAAGCCGATGGTCTGGAATGAATCAGAGGATGGAGATGGCTTCCAAGGAGACTCCCCCAGCCCTGCTGAGTGGGGAGAGTGTAGGAGCAAACAGTCTGGATCATCTTTTATCTTCACAAAAAGGAAGGAAATCTCAGCTGGGGATTGGAAGGCAACGGAGTGTCCATTATGTACTTTGTAAGTATTATTGGTTTTGAAGTCAGAGTTTGGTGCAAACCTGGGCTATGAGCAACATCAGCTGTGTAGTCTCAGGCAAATAAATTAATCCAGCTGAATTTCACTTTCCTGACCATTAAAATAGGAGTAATAGTACCTAAGTCACATGGCATCATATGGATAAACATGCAGCCTAATAGCTGATTGGGAATCAACATACATTAGCTCCCTTGCCCTCCCTCCAACACAAAGGATCCTCGAGACCTGCCAGCCCATCCTGAGTTCTCCCTAAAGAATTCTCACTTTGAGATGCCAGGTGAACCTTCCACAGTGACGGCAAACCCAAGCTCCTCAAGTTCTCAGTGTCAGACGGACATAATCTGCCTCTGAACCAGAGTTGACTTGCGTTGTCTGGAACCTTTTGAAGTCACTTCAGCTGAGTGATGCCATGCTGGAGCCACCAAGTCTGGTTATAATTAAAATGGCCTCTGGTTCCAAAGTCCTGGCCATAATCTACGTCTTGCAGACACTGTTCTCAGCCTGGCCCTCAGAGGTCATGTTTCCAATTTCAGTGAATGTGTATTGAGTTCCCCTAAGTGAAAACACATGGTCTTTGGCCCTCCAGGAGTTTACAGACTGGAGAAGCGAAAGGATATATACAAAAATAACTAACACAAAGCAGATGGATAAATTCCACAAGAGAGAGTGAAAGCGCTCTAAGACGTGGATTTATGCTGACTGAAGAGAGAGTCAGGAAGGCTTCTTAGAAGAACTGACACTTAAAGGAGGCCTTGAAGGATGGCTGTGACTGAACCTGAATAGTACGAGGAGTCTGACAGAGCAGAGCACATAGACGGAGATTTCAAAGCGGAGGGAATATCTTCAGCAAAGGCAGATGGCTTAGAAAGCCCATAGTATATCCAGGGATGAGACGTGACCAAAATGAATGTGTGGTAGGGAGCAGCCCTGGATGGCCAAAATGGAGGGTTTCTAATGCCTGTTGAGAGTCTATCTTTTAGAGAACGGAGAGTCATCACAGACAACTTTGTATAATGGCTGAAAGAATACTGAATGAATGGGGGACAGACGTTATTGTGATTATTACATGTTCTAACTAGAGTAATTGCATGCACCTTTCTGAGTAATTACATGCCAAGGAAGTAGCATTACTGAGCTAAAAAACTTTGACTCCTGCTTCTGAATTTAATACTTTTTCCCATTAGTCCTAATCCAGGAGCTGTCAACTCTGGGCACAAAATAAGATCATCTGGAGAATTTTTTAAAAAATACCTACGTCTGGATCCTGCTCTCATAAATTTTGAGTTGCTTGATCTGGGATGGAGTGTGGGCATTGTTTTTGTTTTGTTTTTTTATTCCCCTAGCTGATTTCAATGTTAAGGCACATTAAAATCCACAAAGTATGGACTCTGGACCACCACCAGCAGCATCACCTGGGAGATTGCCATAACTAGGAAAATAGGAAACATTAGGTCCTAACCCAGACCTACTGGATCAGATTTGCTTTTTTCAAAAAATAATATCCCCGGGTAGTTTGTGAACATCAAAATGTAAGAAGCACCTGTATATAGAATATTGCCTACACGATCCCCACTTCTGGCAAGCTCATGTTAGCCTGAAAAGGGGAGACATAAAAGCCCCAAAAGCACTAAACATAATTATTACTGGATCATGTAACAGAAATGTGAATAAATGAATCTCAAATTGGCCAGGTCAGGGCTTCATTGCATGGCACCAGATGACTTGAAGAGGAAGGAAAAGGGGTGGCGGGGGGGAAGTGTTTGTTTAAGCAAAAGGAATTCCTGACAGAAGGATTAAGTTCTAAAATAGTCAGAGGCAGATGGGGGTCAGCAGAAGCCTTCAGTGACTGGGATGTGACTTAGCACGTGTTCCTGACACAGCAGTCCGGGCTCATAGGACAGCGAGTCAACACCTGGGATCTGCTCCTGGTTCAGCCCCGTGCTCCTCTGAGGACATAGGGCTTTCTCTTCCACCTCCATCCGTTCAAAGGGCTACGTGTCTACTGTCCTTTCTACCTGCAGCCATTGAGCTTCAGGCCCCCGGTGTGTTGAAGTTAAAAGGAAAAGCTCAAAGCCAGCCATCACTTTGCTGCAACTGGAAGCAAAGACCATCATGGAGACAAAGAAACCAACTTTTAACTGCCGAAAGCTGCCATGGTCTGAATGTCTGTGTTCCCCCACCCCAAATTCATATGCTGAAACCTAACCCAAAGGTGATAATTCTGGTAGGTGTGGCCTTTGGGAGGTAATTTGGTCACGGCATGGGCGGGGGAGGGGGTCCTCATGAATAAGATTAGGACCCCTATAAAGGAGGCCCCCACAGAACTCCCAGGTCCCTCCTGCCATGTGAGGACAGGACATGATGTCTACCGCCTGGGAGAGGGCCCTCACCAGACCATGCTGACACCCTGATCTCTGACTTTCAGCCTGCAGCACCGTGAGCAATAAATGCCTGTTGTCCATAAGCCACCCAGTCTGTGGGATTTTGTTATAGCAGCCTGAATACACCAGGATAGAAGCCTTTACTAAGCACCCCCTTGGCTTCAGAAAATCATTATGAAATTACAAATTTTTGCTTTGTTCTTAAAGCAGAAGCCTAGTAAGGAGCCAAAAGTGCTCAAGGGCACAGAGAGCTGGTGAGAGCTAGAAGAGAATTTTCCAGCAAGAAAAAATTCATCTCAGAGTGAAATCAAATCTGGCAGAAATATCTACCACCCTCTCCTTCTATGCCTTCCAACTCATATCTGAAGACCAGAAGAACTTCAGGATTCACATGGAAAAATACCTCACTTAGATCTTCAATGTGTGCCTGTAACCAAGTTTCAGTGAGTTATGAAGCCATCCCGAAATTTGAAGCTACCCTCAGTAACCAATGTCCTTCTCTGTCTAATGATGGTGGGAAACCCCAGGACGCTTCAGCCCTTGTCTCCTATCTAGAAAAGGCCCAAAGGGTTAACCTCTCTTACCTTGATTAAATTCTAAAATGATTCACTTTCTAGCTTCCTAAAAATGTTATCTTGAAAACATAAATTCTAAGTAAATAGCCAAATTGGCATGTACCCTGACCACACCTGGAGATGCTTAGACCCAAATCAGGTCCCTGCAGAGATACACCAAGCACACGAAAAGCAGCCTCCCTTCACCACTTACTGGAGACACACTGCTCCTCACCCACATCCTGCAGGACCATAAGTGTTCAGTAGATGTTTACTAGTATCTTCACCTTTATTGTTAATATTTTAGGTTGAACTCTATGAAATTACTATTTTTGTGGAGCAAAAACAGTCAGATATTGGCAAGTTCAGAAGTTCAAACTAGTACCAAGCTGACTAAAAGATGTTCTGACTTTAAAAAAATGTACAACGTGGGAGTTGCAAGTTTTATTTGGGCAAAATGAAGACTACAGCCTGGGACACAGTATTTCAGATAGCGCTGAGAAACTGCTCCAAAAAGATAGGGGGAAGGTCAATATAAATATGCTTTTGGTGAAAGGGAAGCACATGCAATCAAACATATATTTTTGCAGAAGGTTTCTGCTAGCCAGGAGGAGCAGATGTCACCTTGAAGGAATTTAGTGCTTTTCTAGATATGAGGAGATGCGAGAATAAAATCAGATCCTGAAAATATCTAACTATCTGAAGACCAGTTCTGACAGTTTTTCCAGAGCACAGAGTGCCTCATTTCTGCTCTCCACCCTGAACTTCCTTCAAGGGTTACTGAAGGTCAGCAGCTGCAGTGGCTTATGATATAATCCTTGTAGAGGTAGATGGCAAGTGTCCTCGGCAAGTGCCAATTTGTAGTTGACACCAGCATGACAGAGTGATACTTATAATAATATCCTATCAGGTGTTTTCTTTCTCTTCAATTTATTTATTTTTAATTGAAGCATAATTGCTTTATAATATTGTGTTGGTTTCTGCCATACATCACCATGAATCAGCCATAGGTATACAAATGTCTCCTCTCTCTTAAACCTCCCTCTCGCCTCCCACCCCATCCTGCCCCATCCCATCCCTCTAGGTTGTCACAGACCGCTAGTTTTAACTCCCTGAGTCATATAGCAGATTCCCACTGGCTATTTTACACATGGTAGTATGTATCCATGTTACTCTCTCCATTCGTCCCGCCCTCTCCTTCCCCAGTTGGGTCCACAAGTCTGTTCCCTATGTCTGTATCTTCATTGCTGCCCTGCAAACAAGCTCATCAGTACCATCTTTCTAGATTCCATATATATGCAGTAATATATGATATTTGTTTTTCTCTTTCTGACCTACTTCACTCTGTGTAATAGGCTCTAGGTTCATCTGCCTCATTAGAACTGACTGAAATGCATTCCTCTTGATGGCAAAGTGATACTCCATTGTGTATATGTACCACAAGCTTCTTTACCCATTCATCTGTTGATGGACATCTAGGTTGCTTCCATATCCTAGCTATTGTAAACAGTGCTACAATGAACACTGGGGTACATGTATCTTTTTCAATTACTTTCAGGTATTTTCTATGAGCCAGGTGCTGTACAATCCAAGTAGTAGAAGATTTGCTAGCATAAAAACCAAATAAGACTATCAGTAATACACAGAGGGATGGGGAGAAGTAGGCTTAGTACCAAACTCCTCCAGGCTCACCGACATTCAGACTGGGAGATGAGAAGAGAGATCGCGGTGCCTTTGCTGAATGTGCTAGGTAGAATCCTGGGATGACCCCTGTGCATTTATCTTTGTGGCTCAGATCATGAACTCCTTATTACCAAATTCAGACTTAAATTGAAGAAAGTAGGGAAAACCACTAGACCATTCAGGTATGACCTAAATCAAATCCCTTATGATTATACAGTGGAAGTGAGAAATAGATTTAAGGGCCTAGATCTGACAGACAGAGTGCCTGATTAACTATGGAATGAGGTTCATGACATTGTAAAGGAGACAGGGATCAAGACCATCCCCATGGAAAAGAAATGCAAAAAAGCAAAATGACTGTCTGGGGAAGTGAAGTGAAGTGAAGTTACTCAGTCATGTCCGACTCTTTGTGACCCCATGGACTGTAGCCTACCAGGCTCCTCCCTCCACGGGATTCTCCAGGCAAGAGTACTGGAGTGGGTTGCATTAAATAGCTGTGAAAAGAAGAGAGGCGAAAAAAAAGGAGAAAAGGAAAGATATAAGCATCTGAATGCAGAGTTCCAAAGAATAGTAAGAAGAGATAAGAAAGCCTTCTTCAGCGATCAATGCAAAGAAATAGAGGAAAAGAACAGAATGGGAAAGACTAGAGATCTCTTCAAGAAACTTAGAGATACCAAGGGCATTTCATGCAAAGATGGGCTCAATATCGATAAAGGACAGAAATGGTATGGACCTAACAGAAGCAGAAGACATTAAGAAGAATACACAGAAGAACTGTACAAAAAAGATCTTCACGACCCAGATAATCACGATGGTGTGATCACTCATCTAGAGCCAGACATCCTGGAATGTGAAGTCAAGTGGGCCTTAGAAAGCATCACTACGAACAAAGCTAGTGGAGGTGATGGAATTCCAGTTAAGCTATTTCAAATCTCAAAGATGATGCTGTGAAAGTGCTGCACTCAATATGTTAGCATATTTGGAAAACTCAGCAGTGGCCACAGGACTGGAAAAGGTCAGTTTCCATTCCAATCCCAAAGAAAGGCAATGCAAAAGAATGCTCAACCTACCACACTATTGCACTCATCTCACACACTAGTAAAGTAATGCTCAAAATTGTCCAAGCCAGGCTTCAGCAATATGGGAACTGTGAACTTCCTGATGTTCAAGCTGGTTTTAGAAAAGGCAGAGGAACCAGAGATCAAATTGCCAACATCTGCTGGATTATGGAAAAAGCAAGAGAGTTCCAGAAAAACATCTCTTTCTGCTTTATTGACTATGCCAAAGCCTTTGACTGCGTGGATCACAATAAACTGTGGAAAATTCTTCAAGAGATGGGAATACCAGACCACCTGACCTGACTCTTGAGAAATCTGTATGCACGTCAGGAAGCAACAGTTAGAACTGGACATGGAACAACAGACTGGTTTCCAGTAGGAAAAGGAGTACATCAAGGCTGTATATTGTCACCCTGATGGGGAACCTGGAAACAGTGTCAGACTTTATTTTTGGGGGCTCCAAAATCACTGCAGATGGTGACTGCAGCCATGAAATTAAAAGACCCTTACTCCTTGAAAGAAAAGTTATGACCAACCTAGATAGCATATTCAAAAGCAGAGACATTACTTTGACGACTAAGGTCCGTCTAGTCAAGGCTATGGTTTTTCCAGTGGTCATGTATGGATGTGAGAGTTGGACTGTGAAGAAGGCTGAGCACCAAAGATTTGATGCTTTTGAACTGTGGTGTTGGAGAAGACTCTTGAGAGTCCCTTGGACTGCAAGGAGATCCAACCAGTCCATTCTGAAGGAGATCAGCCCTGGGATTTCTTTGGAGGGAATGATGCTGAAGCTGAAACTCTAGTACTTTGGCCACCTCCTTCTAAGAGTTGACTCACTGGAAAAGACTCTGATGCTGGGAGGGTTTGGGAGCAGGACGAGAAGGGGACGACAGAGGATGAGATGGCTGGATGGCATCACCGACTCGATGGACGTGAGTTTGAGTGAACTCCGGGAGTTGGTGATGGACAGGGAGGCCTGGCGTGCTGCAATTCATGGGGTCGCAAAGAGTCGGACACGACTGAGCGACTGAACTGAACTTATTTAACTTATATGCAGAGTACATCATGAGAAACGCTGGACTGGAAGAAACACAAGCTGGAATCAAGATTGCCTGGAGAAATATCAATAACCTCAGATATGCAGATGGCACCACCCTTATGGCAGAAAGTGAAGAGGAACTAAAAAGCCTCTTGATGAAAGTGAAAGTGGAAAGTGAAAAAGTTGGCTTAAAGCTCAACATTCAGAAAACGAAGATCATGGCATCTGGTCCCATCACTTCATGGGAAATAGATGGGGAAACAGTGGAAACAGTGTCAGACTTTATTTTGGGGGGCTCCAAAATCACTGCAGATGGTGACTGCAGCCATGAAATTAAAAGACGCTTACTCCTTGGAAGAAAAGTTATGACCAACCTAGATAGCATATTCAAAAGCAGAGATATTACTTTGCCGACTAAGGTCCGTCTAGTCAAGGCCATGGTTTTTCCTGTGGTCATGTATGGATGTGAGAGTTGGACTGTGAAGAAGGCTGAGCAGTGAAGAATTGATGCTTTTGAACTGTGGTGTTGGAGAAGACTCTTGAGAGTCCCTTGGACTGCAAGGAGATCCACCCAGTCCATTCTGAAGGAGATCAGCCCTGGGATTTCTTTGGAAGGAATGATGCTAAAGCTGAAACTCCAATACTTTGGCCACCCCATGCAAAGAGTTGACTCATTGGAAAAAACCCTGATGCTGGGAGGGATTGAGGGCAGGAGGAGAAGGGGATGACAGAAGATGAGATGGCTGGATGGCATCACCAACTTGATGGATGTGAGTTTGAGTGAACTCTGGGAGTTGGTAATGGACAGGGAGGCCTGGCGTGCTGCAATTCATGGGATCACAAAGAGTCGGACATGACTGATCAACTGAACTGAACTGAATCCCTTGTGGGTGGAATTTGTGATATGATGAGACACCTCCATTGTGATTATGATCAGGGTTGTACTTAAAGGATTTTTCAACTGGCTTTGAGTTCATCAGAGGAGAGATTACTTGGGTAGACCTAATCTAATCACAGGTGCCTTTAAAAGCAGGAGTTTTCTCTGATTGATAGCAGAAGTCAGAAAGCTTCTAAACACAGGAGATAAAGGAGTCCCTTTGAAGATGGAGGAGGTCAAATAGAAAGGAATGTAGGTGGCCTCTAAAAGCTAAGGGTCATCCCTACTGACAGCCAGCAAGGACCTGAATTCTACCATTAGCCCAAATGAACCTGGAAACAGATTTTTTCTTAGAGTCTCCAGATAGAAGCTCAGCCCAGCCAACATCTTGATTTTGGCCTGATGAGACCCTAAGCAGAGAACTCAGCTAAGCCCACCCCAACTTCTGACATCCAGAACTATGAGCTCGTCAATGGGGGTTAAGTCTCTAAATTGGCAGTAATTTGTGAGGCAGCAATAGAAAATGAATACACCAAGGGAAAGACAACAGTGCAAGATAAGTCAAACAGTCACCACCAAGCTCTCAAGGCTCCAGTCGAACCCCAGCACAGCAGATGTTCCTAAAGGACTTACCTTTACCTGGGACTTACCTGGGAGGTCTGATCTAATCAGAAGTGCAGTCACTGAAGCCAAGATCTTTCAGAAGTACCAGGCCATAGAGGATGGGATGGGATGCCAGGCCACTGGAAACTAGGAGATGAAAAAGTAATATTAGAATTTTAGTAGGTGCCTAAGTTTCACCTCTGTCTCCCCACCCGAGGTGGGGTTTAGTTGGAGATAATATTGAAAACTGCAAAAGAGATGAGAGGCAGAATTCCGTTAGCACGTCCAGGATTCCACTCTGGAGCTGAGTTAGACAGTGAGGGTTCAAATGAGCTGCTGGAGTCAAGGGTGCAGGCCAAGAAGGGGTTGATGGAGGCACCGATTAGCCAGACAGCTCTTCTCATTCTCCCTCGGGTACAATTCACCTTGCACAGGCCTGCTTTGTACCTGTGAAATCTCCTTCAAAGGTCCACCTCTATTCTTCTCCATCATCTTCTCTCTTTTTTTTTTTTAAATTATTCATTTATTTTGGCTGTACCAGGTCTTTGTTGCAGCAAGTGGGATCTTTCATTGCAGTGCACAGACTCTCTAGGTGTAGCTTGCAGATTCCAGAGTACACAAGTTTAGTTGCTCTGCAGCATGTGGGATCTTAGTTCCCTGACCAGGGTTCAAACCTGGGTCCCCTGGATTGCAAGGTGGATTCTTAAACACTGGATCACCAGGAGAATCCCTTCCATCATCTTCCCACTGTCCCTTGAAGGACCAGGAGAAATCCTTCTCTTCCATGAAATCTACCCTTGGAACAACTGCCTGACGTCACCTTCCTACATTAGAACTTCAATTTTCAGAGAAGACCTCTGATCAACAGGAGGCATTTCAGACTTGATTAGTTCCAAGGGCAATGACCTCATTTCTTTGAGCAATAACCCACCCATTTCGAGGCAGTTTTCATGGCTAAAGAGCTCCTCCTTGCCCTTAATAACTGTGATACCAGGAGAGTGACTCCCTTTCTGAGGCCCATTTTCCTCATTTGCAAATAGGAAAAATATCAGTACCTTCCTCTAAAGATAGTTGGGAGGATTAAATAAAATAGTTCAAGTAAAAAAGGCTTTGAACTGTGTTTGACACTTTGTCAGGGCTTGACAAATGGGGTTGTTACAACGTAGAAAGAGATGTTATAATGTGTCTATTACAATGGCTGGTGCCCTGTAGGCTCTCAATGAATGGCAGCTCTTATCAGCCACGGCAGCTGTCTGAAGCCATGCAGAGTCCCAACTCCTCTCTTTTCAGCTGATACCTCCAAATACATAAAGACAGTTGTATAAGCTGCCTGAAATAAAATATATGATCAATAAATGCTATTTCCTTTATTTCCTAAATGTTCTCTTGTCCAAGTAAAAGGCCCACTTTTCAGGTCTTCTTCTTCCAGACAGCCTCTACCAGGTTTATAACTGCCTCTCTCCAAATGAACCCCCACCAACCAAGAAGAGTTCTAGCCATGTGGCTACATATTCAGTGAATATAGAGACGCCATTATCTACCTTCAACTGGAAAGAGCAGTTCTCCTAATTTGATGGTATTACTTTTTCAAATATAAAATCTGGACTTTTGATCACTTACATTTCCATCCACGGCTCTCTAATTTAATTTAATCCTTCAAGATAATTTGAAATTTTTATTCTCTTATCCATTATATTTGCTATTCTTTTCAGCTTTGTCATCTGAAAATTTGAGAGCCCGCTTCCCAAACCTCCATCATCATTTGGCACTAACTTTGTTTTTATATCTCATCTCCTAATGGATTTAAAGAAGTTTGTGGGTAAAAAAAAAAACTTCCAGGCTTTATGGTATCCTCTACAGCAGTAGCTTTTAAACTTTTGTAAGAGAGAAATACATGGTGAGAAATACATTTAACACTGCAATTCAATTCATTTACACATATACACATTACACATATACATTAAATATACATATTTAATAAGATAACATATATATTTATGATGGTCCCTGATATGCATTCTATTATACTTTAAATTTTTATTAATTATTGGTCACCTGATTGATTTCACAATGTGTTAACAGATCCTGGTCTGTTGTTTGCAATATGCTGTTCTATAAAATGGCTTTTAAAATTTTCCACTAAGGTGGCTAAGTAAAGGTCATCTGCACTCTGGGGTAAGGTAGCATAGCTGCCCAAAGAAATCTTTGCTTTCAGAAAATCATTTAATAATTATATTAATTCCTTACTTCTACACGAAGCTCAAAAATAGGGTAGAACTTCCCTGGTGGTACAGTGGTTAAGAATCTGCCTGGCAACGCAGGGGACACAGGTTTGATCCTTGCTGGGGATGATCCTACATGCCGCGGAGCACCTAAGCCTGTGGGTCACAACTGCTGAGCCTGCGTGCTGCAACTACGGAAGACCACGTGCCACAACAAGAGAAGCCACCACAATAAGACACCCACCTACCGCAACAAAGCAGAGTAGCCTCTGCTTGTCACAGCTGGAGAAGGCCCGCGTGCAGCAACGAAGACCCCGCACAACCAAAAACAAATAAACACTTAAAAAAAAAAAATAGGGTAAAACTCATTTAGTCAAACTACTCAAATGTTAGATCTCCAAATGGAGTAAAACAAATTTAGTTAATCTGCTAACTTAAAGAAACTGAGATACTTCAAGTTAAAACTCTATAATATCATATAAACATCAAAAAAAAAAGGCTACATTCTTCTTTTTAGCAAGTAGAACAACTTGAGATGACCAGTACCTTGGACCTTCCAAAGGATCGAACCTGTGTCCCCTGCATTGCCAGGCAGATTCTTATCCACTCTACCACCAGGGAAGTTCTATCCTACTTTTGAGCTTCGTGTAGAAGTAAGGAATTAGTATAATTATTGAATGACTTTCCTGAAGCAAAGATTTCTTTGGGCAGCTATGCTATCTTGCCCCACAGCACAGACCTTTACTTTGCCACTTTAGTGGAAAATTTTAAAAGTCATTTTCTAGAACAGCATACTGCAAACAACAGGCCAGGATCTGTTAATGCATTGTGAAATCAATCAGGTGGGTCTTAACCAATAATTGATAAAATTTTAAACTATAATAGAATGGATGTCAGGGGCCATCGTAAATACAAATATTGCCTTATTAAATATTTTTATCAGGATGTGTGTGTGTGTGTAAATGACTCTAATTGCAGTGTTAAATGCATTTCTCACCATGTGCGCAGAACCTAACTCACTTAATCTGATGTTTCATGTGTGCTCAGCCGCTCAGTCATGTCCGACCCTTTGCGACCCCGAGGACTGCAGCCCACCTAGCTCCTCTGTCTGTGGGATTCTCCAGCCAAGAGTACTGGAGTGGGTTGCCATGTCCTTGTCCAGGGGATCCTCCCGACCCAGGGATCAAATCCGCGTCTCCTGTGTCTCCCGAACTGCAGGATTCCTTACCACTGAGCCTCTGGGGAAGCCCTACAAAAACCAGACAGATAGAAGATCTCAGATCCCAGAAGTGAAAGTCTCTCAGTTGTGTCCAACTCTTTGTGACCCCATGGACTGTAGCCAGCCAGGCTTCTCTGTCCATGGGATTCTCCAGGCAAGAATACTGGAGTGGGTTGCCATTCCCTTCTCGAGGGGATCTTCCCAACCCAGGGATGGAACTCAGGTCTCCCACACTGCAGGCAGATTCTTTACCATATGAGCCACCAGGGAAGCCCAATGTTCTGTGATACCGACTGAGTCAGACAATGGTACAATTCAGGCACTCTAAAATTGTATATATGATTTTTAGTTCCTTAAACTCAACAGTATTCCCATAATTTCATCTTTAGGGGAAGTGTTCCTAGCTAAGAAATTTTTCGTAGATAATTCACAGGTAAACTTACCAGTCATATTGATCACAAACACTGTACTACTGCCATCCCCATGGAGGCAGCTATATCAGAGACCTATGATCATTTAATCACAGCTGCTGGGCTGGAAGAAGCACAAGCTGGAATCAAGATTGCCGGGAGAAATATCAATAACCTCAGATATGCAGATGACACCACCCTTATGGCAGAAAGTGAAGAGGAACTAAAAAGCCTCTTGATGAAAGTGAAAGTGGAGAGTGAAAAAGTTGGCTAAAGCTTAACATTCAGAAAACGAAGATCATGGCATCTGGTCCCATCAGTTCAGTTCAGTTCAGTCGCTCAGTCGTGTCCCATCACTTCATGGGAAATAAATGGGGAAACAGTGGAAACAGTGTCAGACTTTATTTTTTTGGGCTCCAAAGTCACTGCAGATGGTGACTGCAGCCATGAAATTAAAAGACACTTCTTTCTTGGAAGGAATGTTATGACCAAACTAGATAGCATATTGAAAAGCAGAGACATTACTTTGCCAACAAAGGTCCGTCTAGTCAAGGCCATGGTTTTTCCAGTGGTCATGTATGGATGAGAGAGTTGGACTGTGAAGAAGGCTGAGTGCCGAAGAATTGATGCTTTTGAACTGTGGTGTTGGAGAAGACTCCTGAGAGTCCCTTGGACTGCAAGGAGATCCAACCAGTCCATTCTGAAAGAGATCAGCCCTGGGATCTCTTTGGAAGGAATGATGCTAAAGCTGAAACTCCAGTACTTTGGCCACCTCATGTGAAGAGTTGACTCACTGGAAAAAACTCTGATGCTGGGAGGGACTGGGGGCAGGAGGAGAAGGGGATGACAGAGGATGAGATGGCTGGATGGCATCACTGACTCAATGGACCTGAGTCTGAGTGAACTCCAGGAGTTGGTGATGGACAGGGAGGCCTGGCGTGCTGCGATTCATGGGCCTGGCGTGCTGCGATTCATGGGGTCGCAGAGTCGGACACGACTGAGCGACTGAACTGAACTGAACTGGGCTGATGCTCTGTTAGGGAGACTGAAAACTACTGCAGCAGGACAGAGCTATCTGAATTCTCTGATATGAACACAAGTAGGAAAACACTGCCGTTCAGGTAAGGACCAGAGGCCTCTTTCAGAGACCTGGTCCAGACGGGATGGACCTGAGTGTGTCTCCAACAAGCACTGTATCTGCAGGCTGGGTGGAGATGGTGGTTGTTACTGTTCAGTCACCAATTGTGTCAAACTCTTTTGTGACCCCATGGCCTGTAGCTCACCAGGCTCCTCTGTCCATGGGGCTTTCCAGGCAAGAATACTGGAGCAGGTTGCCATTTCCTTCCCCAGGGGATCAAACCCACATCCCCTGCACTGGCAGGCAGATTCTTTACCGCTGAGCCACCTGGGAAGCCCAGGTGGGGGTTGGACCACACGTCACATGGCTACAGATCTAAGTCCCAATAAAATCCTTCCCAAAGTCCAGTTAATACAAACTAAGAGTTTCTCAAAATGGCTGTCATCACATTTATGCTTTCAGGTTTGGAGAGCTCATTGCTTTTACGTTCAGAAAGATCTGAAAAAGCTGGTGATGGGCATTTCCACAGCACGTGAATCTCTGAATCCCACTTGATCCCAGGCACACAGTGAGTGCAAATCCAGACTGCCACCTACTGACAGGCAGAAGGGGTGGCCTGGCATTGTTCTGTTCTCAGGTACAACAAGGATGCTGTTGATTACAAATGGTCTACTGAACCCAGCTGCTGCTTCTTAAAAACCCAATAGAAATGAAGCAGCCATTGATTTGAGACCTGAAGTATATATTTCTTAAATGTTTGGGAGAAAAAAATTTTGCCCAAACATATGTAACATCTGCTGATGGGTTAAAAAGAGAAGGCATATGGAGACTGAGGGTGTAAATATAGTTTTAATTCAAATAACCCCTCCTATTTCTTCAGTATAAGAAATGAGAGGCAGCAGGCTTGTACCACTTAACCGAAGACTCCTCAAAGGCAGGAATTATGTCTTACTTATGTTTCTTTTTTTCCTAGGCTTGACCTCTTTCTTAGTGCATTTTGAACACAAACAACCCTTGTTAAATGAGTGTTTATAATCTTAATAATAGTAAAATTAAAAAGCAAATCAGAAGCTCATATAAATGAACCAAGACCACCCTCAGCTCATATCCTGCCCCTGATAACTGTCTACTTGAGGCAGATTACTTAACCTCTTCAAGTTCAGGTTATAATTTTTAAAACGCAGGTGAAAATGCAAAGAAAGAAGGGATATATGTGTACAGCTGATTCACACAAACTAACACAACACTGTAAAAGCAACTATATCCAATAAAGACTAATTTTTTAAAATGCAGATGACATGACCATTGGGTTGATCTACCAGGATTAAGTAACAGAATTCACGTGATGTGCTTAGAACAGTGCTTAGGACCCAGTAAGTCTTGAATAAATGGAAGTTTTTTAAAAAGTAAAACAGGGGACTTCCCTGGAGGTCCAGTGATTAAAACTCTGAGCTTTTAATACAAGGGGCACAGGTTCAATCCCCTAGTCAGGGAACTAATATCCCAGCATGCCACTGCCAAAAAACAAACAAATAAATAAAGATAAGAAGCCTAGAGTTCTGTCTGCTGACCCTGGGCAATGAAATCATCTCCAACCGAGGATCCTGTAGCCTCAGCTCCCTTGGCAGTTTCAAGAGGTTCTTCAGCTGGCTGGTCGCTTGCACACACCTGACACATGAGCACCAGCCGGAGAACCTCAGCAGAGCAGGCTGGGGAGGCGGGGAGATTAATTGAAGACTTTTATTATTGTTATTTTTAGTTACAAAACTTCAGGAAAACAGTCCCTGTCGGCGGGTGCGTCTCTCGCTGCAAGGCAACAATGCAGGTGGGAGGAGGGCTGACCATTAATCGCAGGGAAGCAGGGAAGGAAATTGAGACAGGAAATGTCGGCAGCAAGATGTCCTTCCTCTGGGTCACTCAGGCGCAGCCACAGGCCAGCGCGCTCAGAGCCGGGGATCGGCCCCAAACAAAGCCAGGCCAGAGGAAACGGCCAGCCATCGGATGTCAAACCCAAAATAAATCGGGCAGGCTTCCTTCTGACACCGAGGGACCAGCTCTGCTTCTGCTTGGCTCCCAAACGCTCACGAAAAGTCTAGGAATATGTCTCGAAAGAAAGTGCTTTCGTTATGGATGAGAGTTAGATGCCCAAGTAGCGGAGGATAGGAGCGTAGCTTCATATAACTTTTCTGAGCCTCTGCTTTCTAGTCTGTGAAATGGGGATTTCCAGGGCTGCTATGGAGACCAGAAACGTAAGGTGATGACATTGGGCTTGTTGTGACTCTAGGAATTCTGTTGACTCCTCTCCGGACAGAAAATGAAAATCCAAACCTTGACAGTCCCTATGCCCCCAACTGAGGCAGGGCAAACCCAGTCTGCCTGGGGACCCTTAAACTCCACTGAGGATGAGAGATGCTGCTTCCAGAGGCACCACATTTATGCCTTTGATCAAAGCTTCTGAAGAACATTTGCTTCCCTTTTGATTTTTTTTAAACGTTGGCTTTTCCAGACAAGTATTTTTTAAGGAATATATTTTGTCAATATTACAAATTAAGCCCTAAGGGATAAATGAATGAAATAAATGCTTATGTTGTGATAGCTTTTATCCCTAACAAATCTTTTACTCCCAATACTATTTTTATCATCAGATATTTCAGCATTAGGGAGAGTGATTCAGAACACAGGCTAGTAGTCGAACAGATCTGAGTTCAATATCCATATCCTAAGCCTTCTGGATGAATGACTGGACATTTAACCTTATCTATGCCTCAGTCTGCTCATCTGTAAAGTGGTAGAAATAAACACATGATACAAAACCCCGCACTTAATGGTAACTAGTGAGTTTATGATGCATCGAGACCATAAAGTTTTTCAGTCTTATTTTTCAATAAATTGGCAGGTTCATATTCATTCACTCAGCATTTATTCCAGACCTATTGCCCTGGGCATCATATGAAACAATTAATTTGCTAGTGAATAGAGCTGGATCCCTCAGTCTAGTTGAGGACAGAAACATGTAAACTATTGCAATTCCATGCAGCAAATGCTGTCCCAGAGGAAAGTTCTAAATTCATTTGGTTTCCAAAGAAGGGTGTGGTTAAGAATCGCCTTGCAATGTTAGGGAATCCCTGGTCCGGGAAGATTCCACATGCCAAGGAGCAACTAACCCTGAGCACTGAAACTGCTGAGCCCCAGTGCTGCAACTACTGAAGCCCGTGTTCCGGGATCCCTGGTCCACAACAAGAGAAACCGCTGCAGTGAGAAGTCCATGCACCAAAAGGAGAAGGAGCCCCTGCCTGCTGCAACCAGAGAAAGCCAGTATGCAGCAATGAAGACCAACCACAGCCAGTAAATACATGAATCTTAAAAGCAAAAGAAGGTATAATTGCTAAAACATAGAAGTTCTTTGAAATTTTTTGAGGAGAGGAAGAGAGGTGTGATGGAAGAAAGGGATGGGATTAAAATGTGGAAAAGAAAGTGTTAGTCACTCAGCTGAGTCTAACTCTTTGCAACCCCATGGACTGTAGCCAGCCAGGCTCCTCTGTCAGGCAAGAACACTGGAGTGGGATCCCTTCTCCAGCGGATCTTCCCGACCCAGGAATCAAACCAGAGTCTCCTGCATTGCAGGTGGATTCTTTACCATCTCAGCCACCAGGGAAGCTCAAAAGATGGAAAATTCTCACAAAATTAACCTTTTTTAAACAAAAATATGGGTTTGGGGAATGCAGAAATAAAGACCACAGCTCAACTTTCAAGACGCATGTATCATCTCAGACCATGAATGGAAACCAATAACTACGGAACAGGGTTTACTGTCTCACTTTGAACGCAGACATCTAACCTCCAGAACTGTGAGACTCTAGATTTTTGTTGCTTATATCACCTAGTTTGGAGTACTTTGTGAGGGCTGCCCTAGCAGACTACTATAAGAATATCCTTATAAGAAATAAAGATCTCAACAGATTTTCAATCATTCACACTGCAAAGACAGCACTTTGATTCTGTCTGGTTGTCTTGGTGAAATAAAAGTCTTTCCACCTGATCTCTGGGCAGAGGAAACTCAGGAAAACAGCTGAAAAGGCATGATCTGGAGACCAGAACAAGAAGCAGGTGTCTCTGTGACTATCTCTATTCCTCCATCCCATCGGAGGGTACCAACTTGATTAGCACCACCTTCCCTGGTGGCTCAGATGGTAAAGAATCCGCCTGCAATGCAGGAGACCAGGGTTCAATCCCTGGGTCAGGAACATCCCCTGAAGAAAGAAATGGCAACACACTTGACTATTCTTGCCTGGAAAATTCCATGGACAGAGGAGCCTGGCAGGCTACAGTCCATGGGGTTGCAAAGAGTCGGATAAGACTGAATGACTAACACCTTTGCGCTCACCTCCAGTGATAGTTCAGGCTTTATAGTCAAGGGTGTTTTAACAAATGTACAGTAAATACATGTATAGCAGACTAGCTCTTCAAAAAGAAAAATGTGTATGTATATGTTTACTATAGATTTTAACCATGTATACATGGCATCCAATTTACAAATATTAATACACTTGGTTGTAAATTTCTAGCCAATGCAGTCTCATGGAATGCTTTCATTGATTTTTGCCAAACTCTTGCATCCAGTGCCAACTGATAATTACATTTAAACCATGACTGATAAATGGAGTTGCCTCCCAACTCACTAACTCTCTTCCCCATGAATGTGATGTCCTTAAATCTGCTACGTGGTTTTCTGTTAAACTAATTTCTCACCCTTGTATGAATTATATTCATTAAACTGAACATTTTCCAGCTTTGGCCATAAGTCAAACTCTAATTTACACTATCTACTGATCTCAGTGGTATAAATACCACACAAAGACCAATTTCAAGCTACCGTAGTGTCATCATTGAATGCAGATTTGGGAGGAAATGTATAATAATACTCCTTTATGTAATCTTTCCACCATACAGAGGCCATAGCTATAGAACCCAAGAACATAGACTAAACGTACTAAAACATTTAAACAATGATGGATTTTATGTATTACTGTCTTTGGTTTTGGTATAATGCTTTTAATTTTGAGTTTGTATCACTTAATTTCTCATTAATAGTTGTGTTTAACAATCAGCTTTCAAAATACATAAAAAATTAACAATTGGCTCTCATAGTCTGGTGCAAGTCAGTCCAGCATACCACTGCATGTGGCTATTACCAACTTGTAGATTTCCCCAATATGTGAACACAGCAGAGTTTCAAGCTATAGCCTGAAGAGGAAATAACTGCACCTAATACAATATCCAGAATCACTGTGGACAGTTATGGCAGCCACAAAACTCAAAGACACTTCCTCCTTGGAAGGAAAGCTATGACAAACATAGACAGTGTATTAAAGAGCAGAGACACACTTCGCTGACAAAGGTCTGTATGGTCAAAGCTATGGTTTTTCCAGTAGTCATGTACAGATGTGAGAGCTGGACCATAAAGAGAGTTGAGTACTGAAAAATTGATGCTTTCGAACTGTGGTACTGGAGAAGACTCTTGAGAGTCCCTTGGAGAGTAAGGAGATCAAATCAGTCAATCCTGAAGGAAATCAACCCTGAAATTTATTGGAAGGACTGATTCTGAAGCTGAAGTTCTAATATTTTGGCCACCTGATGCAAAGAGCCTACTCATTGGAAAAGACCCTGATGCTGGGAAAGACTAAGGGCAGGAGGAGAAGGGGGTGACAGAGGATGAGATGTTTAGATGGCATCACCGACTCAATGGACAAGAGTTTGAGCAAACTCCAAGAGACAGTGAAGGACAGAGAAGCCTGGCGTGCTGCAGTCCATGGGGTCGCAAAGAGTCAGACCTGACTTACCGACTAAACAACAACACAATATTACTCTTTTTCCTTCTACCATGCCTCGCCCAAGAGGCAATCCATAGAGTTCAGCATCATCAGTCACAACTGTTGATTATATTTTCATGATGTACACCAGCCTGTGAGTCCTTGAGATCAGGGACCATGTGGCCACAGCACGGAGCACAGAGCTGGACATACTGTAGCTTCTCAGTGAATGTCTGCAGAACCAGTGACCTAAAATTGTTACCTAGTACTCCAAGCAATCAAAAGTCTACCTAGGGTACATGATAATTTTTTTTCCTTCATCATCCCTTTTCCAATCAATTTATGGACAAAAATGGCATAAAAATTAACAGACGAAATGAACTGGGCCTACAGTCATTCCTGTCCTCCTCTTCTACTCTTGTTTGTTAAAGCAAGGCTCTTTGGCTTGATGGGGGAATAAGTAAAATTATCTGAATGTAACCCTAGGAGCCCTCTCTGGAGTCTTGGACTACAAATTCAGCTAGAGTCCAGCAGAAGGGGCCACATCCAGTGGGACCAGTAATTTCCATCCTCTAGAAAAAGGATATGGCAACCCACTCCAGTACTCTTGCCTGGAAAATCCCATGGACAGAGGAGCCTGGTAGGCTGCAGTCCATGGGGTTGCTGAGGGTCGGACACGACTGAGCGACTTCACTTTCACTTTTCACCTTCATTCATTGGAGAAGGAAATGGCAACCCACTGCAGTGTTCTTGCCTGGAGAATCCCAGGGACTGGGGAGCCTGGTGGGCTGCCATCTATGGGATCGCACAGAGTCGGACACGACTGAAGCAACTTAGCAGCAGCAGCAGCAGCAGAAAAAGGATACAGCAAACAAGTGTAAGTCGCTCAGTCATGTCTGACTCTCTGCGACTCCATGGACTGTAGCCCGCCAGGTTCCTCTGTCCGTGGGATTTCCCCAGCAAGAATACTGGAGCAGGTTGCCATTTCTTCCTCAAGAGGATCTTCCTGACCCAGGGACTGAACCTGCATCTCCTGCACTGCAGGCAGATTCTTTACCATCTGAGCCACCAGGGAAACCCAGAAGAAAAATATGTAACCTCTTACAGGCCCTGAGGTTTCTAGCTGATGAACAGATGAAGTACCCAGACAACTTCTACCTAGAGTCAGCAGCCCAACCAGGGCCTACCTGCTACCAAGCAAGCTGTGTATTCCCCACCGACCTCTCTCTCTGAACTGTGCTGTAAAAAGAGTCCCGCAGAGGTGCAGTCCAACCACCAGGATGGAAATCCACACCAAGGGTCTATCCATGCCGTGGCCCAGCACATCTTTCTGGGATGATGAGAAAATCAGGGGTCCACCCCTTCTCTTCTGTTAATGCCCCCCCTTCTCCGGCCTCTGTTAGTTTTTTACTTTCCCAGTAAAGCCTGTATTATAACCCAAGCTGTGCAACACTGTTGAATTGGCATCAAACCCAAATGAGACTCATTTGGTGGAACAGAAAGGGTCCCAGAAGGAGCCCACGATGTTCTGCATTAACTAGGAATCTATGCATGTGGGGGGAAGTCTGAGCCAAGGAATCAGGCAGCCAGGAGCCCAGCAATCCCCCAAATAGATGTTTTTGAGATCTCTCTTTGAGTCCTCAAATAGCTTATCTCTGAATTTCCAATAACACACAAGCTAAAAAACAAGATAGTCAAACAAAACTCTAAATGCCCTTTAATGCCACAAAGCCCGTTGAGCTGCCGCATTTGATGTCATGCGATCTTTACTGGTGATTTCTTATTGATGCCCAGGGGGAATTGGGGGCTCACTATGCATAGTCCAGAACCTAAAGGGCATCTTTGTTCTAGGATTGTTTGGGAGACAATGAAAGAGGTATAACAGATGCGATTCTGCCTGATGTTGTGACATGTCAATATGTATTTAATAACAAACAAACGGTAAAAGGTGAGTCTTGGTTCACTGAAGGCTCTACAGATGATCTGATGAAAAGAAAAAAGGTTCCCAAAAGATGCCAAATTACACACCCACGTATTTTGTCCCTTTAAGTCTTTTTCGATCATTATTGTGAAGGGAACACCCAGGGTCATCAGTGAGATGCAGTTGCTGGTCACCTTAACAAATGCAAGACACACAGTAACTCTAGACCAGACACTTCTGTGTGGCATCTTGGAAAATGTCAGACTCCACTAAAAGAACAGCAAGTTCTTCATGCTTCTTCAAGAGTTCAAGGGCTGTGCAGAAGTGCATTGATTCAAGTCCAAAAGAAAGTGGAATCCATTTTATGTTATTCTCTGATTCCTCTGCAAAGATAGAATAATTTTTTGCAGGATAGGAAAATGAAACTGAACTTTGCTTCTCATGAAGTACAGCTCAGCAGTGGTGAGCACAACGGGGCTGTGGTCTTCACATCACCCCAGCCCCCACCTGACAACTGCTCCTACTATCACATGCCGCTACTGGGCTGAGCTGTGATGGTGTTTACAGGGGACATCAGAGAGCAATAGCCACTACTTAGCCAAACCTCCAGGTGGCTCAGTGGTAAAGAATTCACCTGCCAGCGCAGGAGATGCACGTTTGATCCCTGGGTTGGGAAGATCCCCTGGAGAAGGAAATGGCAACCCACTCCAGTATTCAGTTCAGTCGCTCAGTCGTGTCCGACTCTTTGCAACCCCATGAATCGTAGCACACCAGGCCTCCCTGTCCATCACCAACTCCCGGAGTTCACTCAGACTCACGTCCATCGAGTCAGTGATGCTATCCAGCCATCTCATCCTCTGTCCAGTACTCTTGCCTGGCAAATCCCATGGACAGAGGAGCCTGGTGGGCTGCAGTCCATAGGGTCGCAAAGAGTCAGACACGACTGAGCATGCATGCAGCCAAACTCAGCAGCAGGACCATGTCCATTTAAGACACTGAGGTCAAAGTGTTTCAGTTCTTGAAAGTCACAATGGTGCCACAAAGCACAAAAAATAAAATCCTTTCATGTTGAGATCCAGTTCTGTCTGCAAAGGACCACATGGGCTATGAAAGCTCCTTCACACCCACCAACAAACAAATAAAATCCAAAGTCACTTAGGCTATCCTAAAAGTCACTTGGAAAACACTGAATTATTTGGGGCAGTGAACTTGTTTCATGAAAATCTACAGGGATCACTGTATGTACGAGTGCGAAGGGCTTTTGAGTTTCAGATGGAGGAATCATAATCCATACTCGGCACCATTATTTTATAACTAGCACAGTGGTCCCTTTTGAAATTGCTTAGGGGGTCATTAGCAGTGAAAGGATAGAAATCTAAGACTTCTATATCATGATTACAAATTCTTTCTACAAATGATATGTATTTTTCATGTTGGGAATTAGATTATTGGTTGAGACAGTTAAGTCATTGTTGTTCGACTGCTAAGTAAGATCTGACTCTTTGCAACCCCATGGACTGCAGCACTCTAGGTTTCCCTGTCCTTTATCATCTCCCGGAGTTTGCTCAAACTCACGTCATTGAATCAATAATGCCATCCAACCATCTCATCCTCTGTTAAGTAATTACCAACAGGAAAAAAAAACAGCACAAACACAATAGCATGCAACCCTAGGCTGCTGACACATACCACATACTCTGGCCCTATAGAGAAGATGCTTTTTGAATACAGAAAAAAAGGCAGGAGTAATGGCAGCCATAGCCACAGAATCTGGTTACAATAAATGCGGTCAAGAAACTGTATGCAGTACGACATTAATTGTGATTGAAGAGCTGTACTTACAGTTTCTGTCTGCAGACTCCCAGATGTTTCCTCTGTGCTACCTGAACCCAAAGCCCTGTGTGGAAGATTGAAGGTCACTGCAAAACTCAAATGTTAATAGCTTGGTTTTGATGGAATCAAAACATCAGTATATCTTCCATAACCTATTTATGTATTACAGGGCTTCCCAGGAGGCTCAGTGGTAAAGAATCTGCCTGCCAATGCAGGAGACATGGGTTCAATTGCTGGATTAGGAAGATTCCCCTGCAGGAGGAAATGGCAACCCACTCTAGTCTTCTTGCCTGGAGAATCCCATGGGCGGAGGAGCCTGGAGGGCTACAGTCCACAGGGTTGCAAAGAGTCGGACACGACTGAGCGCGCACAAACCCACACACACACACATTTATTCATTATACACCTGCCTTCTACCTGGCACTGTTGTTTTCACATACAACAGTGTAACATAAAGACAATCTTGTGATATAATGTTAAGTGAACAAAGAAAGCAACCTACATACACACAAGGCTCACCTTTATATAGTTCACATCTTCTCAACAAATACCTACAGCATTTGTATTCAACTATCTCTAGCTGTATTTGGAGCACTAGAACTAGCTCATTTTCTCCCTTAAAAAAAAAAATAGCATTTTTTTTCAGGGTTAGTATAGTTGGGATTTTTTCTTTAAGATTTTTTTAATGTGGACTATTTTTTAAGTCTTTATCGGATTTGTTACAATATTACTTCTGTTTTAGGTTTCAGGTTTTTTGGCCACGAGGCAGGAGGGATCTTAGTTTCCCAACCAGGGATCAAATCTGCACCCCCTACATTGGAAGGCAAAGTCTTAATCGCTAGACCATGAGGGAAGTCCCAGGACAACTGTTTTGACTCTTCAATCCAACATGTGACAAGGGTGAAAATTAAACTTACCCTAAAGATACAGGATAATTCTTAGAGGGCTCTGAAACCCACCAGGTGAGGAGGATCTGAGATTTTTAAAGATATTCATGTTGTAAGCTCTTAGCATTCACACCTAAAATAAATGGCTTCAAGATGGACAATATAACACTGATTACCAAACTCCAAATTAACATTCATGTTCCACTTCTAAGATGATACACCTGGTTTTGATCACCAGAGTGTTTAATTTTTCTAATAACTACAAATTGGCAGATTACACCTCACATAGTCATTGAATTTCAGTGTTTTGAAGACAGTCCTATCTGTGTTTCAACAACCTTGTCAGTGTTTTCAGATCAAGTCATCAAATCATAGTGGCAGATACACAAAAGCGCAAAGTCCCATGATTTAGGAATTAATAGACTCCAAAAACACAGATGTATGTTTAAAAGTTAAATTATACTAAATTATTTATGACTTTAACATTTTAAGACAATACTAGGAGAGATGTCAATTTTGGTGCATGAAGGAGTACATAGATTCAAACTCAGATCTGATTAGCTCCAAACCCTATGCTCTTGTTTTAGACACAGCTATTTCCAGAAAGGTCTGCCTAGCTTGCTCTCTCCACTAACCTGGGAATTTGTCTTTTAGCAAAATGTTTCTGAAAGGCTTGGCTGTCTTTCACAAAGAGGAGGCATCAGGCAATTGTGAGATGGGAAGACCTTGACACAAGTCCTGGAGGCTGGTCTGCACAAGGGACTCTGGAATGTTCTTCCCCAGCAAGGGTATCTCATGTCATTTGCTGTCCTGGAACATTAAGAACATGCCCCTTCATGCCCTTGCTGCATCAGCAGGCTCCCTTGCCCTCTGACTTCCAGTTGGGCTCAGTTAATAAGGGTTATGAAGAGAGTGAAGGTGGAACACAGTACATCTGGGAGATTTGTCTGCCAGGCTTCTGCCCTACAGAGTCACTGCATCTTGTGTAGGAAGGCCTCAGCTCCTGTGTTGTGGTCAGCCCCCCAGAGCTACAGTCACCGGGTCCTACTGACAGCTCTCTCCCCTACCCTTTTATGCCCTGACGTTACAAATGTCTGCACCTTGCCATCTTCCCCTCGTAGCTTTCATATACCTTGTCCCTTCCTCCATAAACAATCCCTTTATGAATTCTCCTCACATTACCCAATTTGATTATGCCCCTGTCTCCTTCCTGCCAAAACCATAGCTAACACAAACACTGAGACTCAGGAAGTCTCAAAAAGGTGATATTTGATTTGAGTCTTGAAGGATGAGTGTAATCCTATCAAATAAAAAAGGAAGTGTCAACAGCCACAGGCAAGTAGAATATCTCCTTCAAAGAGCACTACAGCTCTGGTGGCTCACTTCCATGGGACATCACTTACACCATGTTCTCCATGGGTGGCATCTGGAACTAGGCAATAGCATTATAACTGCAGGACTGAATTTTAGTCCATATCCAAAGGTGCATGCGAAATACTATTTTCCAAATTTTCCACAGTTCAGCTTTGGTTTCTATGTCAAACAATCCATCCCATAGAAAACAAAGTTTCTAAATCAATTTGAGATTTCTACTCAAACTGAAATGGGGCTATCTGGAGATTTAAAATTTTTTTCAAAAAAAAATGTCAGCAAATATTTCAAAAAGACACAACTATGTTGAATGACATTTTATTTCTTTGGAATACACTAACTCAGCATTTGTTAAGAGTTCAGTGTGGAATTAGTGTTATATGTTGTAACAGTGTGGGTTAGTTATCTGGTTCAGTGCTAGAGTTCAGGGTGGCCCATGAAAAGAGTTTCTGCCAAGCAGCTGACTAGGCGGAATGTGATTCAGGAACACATTTAGTCTCTGTATGAGAACAAATTATTTTTAGGACTTTGGTCCATCAACTATTTGTATGCAAATAGGGATGCTAATTATACATAAGTTTTATCTACTCGGTACAGCAGCTCGGCACCACATCAACTTGGAAGTCTTCTTGCAGAACTTTGTGAGAATTGAGTTGCTTTTAAAACACATTTCTTTAAAAAAAAAAGTCAGTCTAGTAACTAATTTACATTGACCTTCCATCTAATTAGTGCCCACCAGCAAAGTTTAACCACAGCTTGACAGGAATGATGGCAAAAAAAAAAAAAAAAATTAGCCAAAAGCATTAGCATATAATCTGTAGGATCCCAGATGGCTAACAAACACATGAATAGATTCTCAACATCACTCATTATTAGAGAAAAGCAAATCAAAACTACAATGAGATATCACCTCACACTGGTCAGAGTGGCCCTCATCAAAAAGTCTACAAACAAGAAATGCAGGAAAGGGTGCTGGGAAAAGGGAACTCTCTTGCACTGTTGGTGGGAATGTAAATTGATACAGCCACTATGGAAGACGGTATGGAGATTCCCTAAAATACTAGGAATAAAACCACCATATGACCCAGCAATCCTACTCGTAGGCATATACCCTGAGGAAACCAAAATTGAAAGAGACACATGTATCCCATTGTTCATTGCAGCACACTTTACAATAACTAGAACATGGAAGCAACCTAGACGTCCATCAACAGATGAATGGATAAAGAAGTTGTGGTGCATATACACAAAGGAATATTACTCCGCCATAAAAAGGAACGCATCTGAGTCAGTTCTAATGAGGCAGATGAACCTAGAGCCTATTATACAGAGTGAAGTAAGTCAGAAACAAAAAGATAAACACTGTATTCTAACACATATATACGGAATCTAGAAAAATGGAGCTGAAGAATTTATTTACAGGGCAACAGCGGAGAAACAGACATAAAAAACAGACTTATGGACACGGGGAGAGGGGAGGAGAGGGTGAGATGTATGGAAGGAGTAACATGGGAACTTACATTACCGTATGTAAAATAGATAGCCAAAGGGAATTTGCTGTATGTCTCAGGAAACTCAAACAGGGGCTCTGTATCAACCTAGAGGGGTGGGATGGGGAGCGAGATGGGAGGGGGTTTCAAAAGGGAGGGGACATATGTATACCTATGGCTGATTCATGTTGAGGTTTGACAGAAACAATGAAATTCTGTAAAGCAAGTATCCTTCAATAAAAAATAAATTAATTTTTAAAAAAGAATATAATCTATAGGATCCATGAGGCACACTGAACTCTTTTCAAATCCAGATTATGAAAAAAAAACCTTGAAATAAACAATTAGAAGAAGAAACAGCCACCCATTCAATCAGCTGAGCTAAAGCATTTACTGAATAAGGTTAATGGCAATAAAATTGAAGCAGAGGAGAAGAGTGGAGAAAACCTCCATACACAAAGGCCAAAATTAAGTATGCTAATCCTTGCTTTCAACCTGAGATAAGATGTGGAAATGCTAGTGCTTACCACTGATTAAGCATATGTTTGGAATTCCTGTTTCTTTTTGTGTGTTCACACAACACCTGCTGGGGAAGCCCACAAACCTGCGAGATCATTGGAAACCAGGACACAGACTGATAATTCCATCTTGGTGTAGTAACCCCAAGTGCCTCTCACAAACACCAAACCGAGAGTTGGACCACAGGAAACAAGGCTATGGTTTTCTTCCAAGCCAGCTGCACTAAGAAAAGCATCTGTGGTGTTCTGTACCTAAGGCACAAGGACAGCTCTGGTGCAAAATACTTGTTTCTGTTGTCCTGTCATTATACAGCTGGGAGCTCTCTGCAGTTCCACTGACTGGATGAGGGAGGAGGAAGTCATCCTCCATTTTCCTTGCACTCACCCCATCCAGCTTCTTTCAGTTCAGTTTAGTTGCTCAGTTGTGCCCATCTCTTTGTGACCCCGTGGACTGCAGCATGCCAGGCTTCCCTGTCCATCACCAACTTCCTGAGCTTGCTCAAGCTCATGTCCATTGAGTCGGTGATGCCATCCAACCATCTCATCCTCTGTCGTCCCCTTCTCCTCCTGCCTTCAATCCTTCCCAGCATCAGGGTCTTTTCTTTCTTTTCTTTAAATATAAATTTATTTATTTTAATTGGAGGCTAATTACTTTACAATATTGTATTGGTTTTGCCATACATCACCACGAATCCGCCACAGGTATACACGTGTTCCCCATCCTGAGCCCCCCTCCCTTCTCCCTCCCCATACCATCCCTCTGGGTCATCCCAGCACACCCGCCCCAAGCATCCAGTATCATCCATCGAACCTGGACTGGCGATTCATTTCCTATATGATATTATACATGTTTCAATGCCATTCTCCCAAATCATCCCACCCTCTCCCTCTCCCACAGAGTCCAAAAGACTGTTCTATACATCTGTGTCTCTTTTCCTGTCTCACATACAGGGTTATCATTACCATCTTTCTAAATTCCATATATATGTGTTAGTATACTGTATTGGTGGACAAGGCAATGGCAACCCACTCCAGTACTTTTGCCTGGAGAATCCCATGGACAGAGGAACCTGGTAGGCTATAGATATTGTATTGGTATTTTTCTTTCTGGCTTACTTCACTGTGTATAATCGGCTCCAGTTTCATCCACCTCATTAGAACTGATTCAAATGTATTCTTTTTAATGGCTGCGTAATACTCCATTGTGTATATGTACCACAGCTTTCTTATCCATTCATCTGCTGATGGACATCTAGGTTGCTCCTATGTCCTGGCTATTATAAACAGTGCTGCGAAGAACATTGGGGTACACGTGTCTCTTTCAATTCTGGTTTCCTCGGTGTGTATGCCCAGCAGTGGGATTGCTGGGTCATATGGCAGTTCTATTTGCAATTTTTTAAGGAATCTCCACACTGTTCTCTGTAGTGGCTATACTAGTTTGCATTCCCACCAACAGTATAAGAGGGTTCCCTTTTCTCCACACCCTCTCCAGCATTTATTGCTTGTAGACTTTTGGATCGCAGCCATTCTGACTGGTGTGAAATGGTACCTCATTGTGGTTTTCATTTGCATTTCTCTGATAATGAGTGATGTTGAGCATCTTTTCATGTGTTAGCCATCTGTATGTCTTCCTTGAAGAAATGTCTATTTAGTTCTTTGGCCCAGTTTTTGATTGGGTCATTTATTTTTCTGGAATTGAGCTGCATGAGTTGCTTGTATATTTTTGAGATTAGTTGTTCATCAGTTGCTTCATTTGCTATTACTTTCTCCCATTCTGAAGGCTGTCTTTTCACCTTGCTTTTAGGTTTCTTTGTTATGCAGAAGCTTTTAAGTTTAATTAGGTCCCATTTGTTTATTTTTGATTTTATTTCCAATATTCTGGGAAGTGGGTCATAGAGGATCCTGCTATGATTTATGTCAGAGAGTGTTTTGCCTATTTGTTCTCCTCTTGGAGTTTTACAGTTTCTGATCACATTTTGTATGGAAATACAAAAAAACTCAAATAGCCAAAGCAATCTTGAGAAAGAAGAATGAAACTGGAGGAATCAACCTGCCTGACTTCAGGTTCTACTACAAAGCCACAGTCATCAAGGCAGTGTGGTACTGGCACAAAGACAGAAATATAGATCAGTGGAACAAAATAGAAAGCCCAGAGATAAATCCACACACCTATGGACACCTTATCTTTGACAAAGGAGGCAAGAATATACAGTGGATTAAAGACAATCTAACAAGTTGTGCTGGGAAAACTGGTCAACCACTTGTAAAAGAATGAAACTAGGGTCTTTTCTAATGAGTCAGTTCTTCGTATCAGGTGGCCAAAGTATTGGAGTTTCAGCTTCAGCATCAGTCCTTCAAATGAATATTCAGGACTGATTTCCTTTAGGATTGAGTGGTTTGATCTCCTTGCAATCCAAGGGACTCTCAAGGGTCTTTTCTGACACCACAGTTCAAAAGCATCAATTCTTCGGTGCTCAGCTTTCTTTATCCAGCTTCTTGAAAGAAAGAAAGTGAAAGAAAGTGAAGTCGCTCAGTTGTGTCCGACTCTTTGTGACCCCATGGACTATAGCCCACCAGGCTCCTCCATCCATGGGATTCTCCAGGCAAGAGTACTGGAGTGGGTTGCCATTTCCTTCTCCTTATCCAGCTTCTTGGGAGGCCATAAAGATGACGTGTTTCAGGTATAGACACACCCACCTGATTCACAAACCACATATCCTTTTGCTGAAAATAATCTTTATACTATATATCAATCAGAGAAGGCTAGTTTGTACTGTGGGAACATGCCGCAAATCCCAGTGGCTTCAAAGACTGATATCTCACCGGTAGGACACATTCTTCATTGCTCTCTGAGGGCTCTAAGTCATCCTCACACAGGGACCCAAGCTGGTAGAGCAGCCAACCCCCTGGAATGTTTCCTGTGCGTGTGTGCTCAGTAGCTTCTGTCATGTCCAATTCTGTGCGACCCCATGGACTATAGCCCGCCAGGCTCCTCTGTCCATGGGATTCTCCAGGCAAGAGTACTGGAGTGGGATCCCCCTCCTCCAGGGGATCTTCCCGACCCAGGCATTGAACCCGTGTTTTCCTGCATCTCCTGCATTGCAGGCAGATTCTTTACCCACTGAGCCACCTGGGAAGCCCCAGAATATTGCCTGACTCTATGCCAAATAACACATGCATTCTTTAAACTTCTGCTTAAATTCCATAGACCAAAGCATGCCATCAGTACATGCTGGAGCCAGCCCCACCATGTGTATAGAGTAATAAAAATCAGAATACTTGTGAATAGTCCCATGACACTTCAAAATACTCTACATATTGCTGCTGGGAGGGGGTAATCAGAAAGGCAGAAAAGTGGAAGGAAACAGAAGCAAACTGCAGTAAAGCAAAGAGCAGATTAGAGAAGCAGATAGGAAAAAACGTGAGAGGAAAGGATGGAATTTGTGGCAATGATTTTTAGTCACTCATATGACCTATATTCAGATTTCTGACAGTTGCATATGTACAAGCAATTTCTCTTCTCACCTTCTCGTTACTTTGGCTCTTCAACTGATAAAGAATGACAAGCAGAGGGGGTGATAAGCTGACAAGACAGCACCATGCTGTGTGTGTGTGCGTGTGTGTGTGTGTGTGTGTGTGTGTGTGTGTGTGAATGTGTGTGCTGGTGTGGAAGAGCTGCCATATGAGGCAGGTTGTTTTATTAATCCTCCAAGCAAATGGCCGGGGTGGAGAAGGCTGCGAATGAGTGTCTGCAGCAGAGAGCTCCACTGTGACACTTGCGGGTGTCCACCCCGTGTCCCCTCCAGGAGCTCCTTGGCTAAGGAAGCGGAATGTGCTGGAGACTGTAGATCTCCAATCACAACTTTCAGGACTTGGAAATGTGTGAATCCAAAAATATCTCAGGCCCAAAAATGGATGCTCAGATCTGGCAAACAAAACGGATGCCCCAAACACAGATGCCCAACCCAGGGATCGAACCCACATCTCTTATGTCTCCTGCATTGGCAGGCAGGTTCTTTATGACTAGCACCACTGGGAAGCCCACTGAATATATAAGATATGTTAAATACATTTTTAAACAAAAACAGTATGGGGGAGACTTCCCTGGTGCTCCAGTGGCTAAGACTCTGTGCTCCTAGTACAGGGGGCCTGGGTTCACTCCCTGGTCAAGGAACTAGACCCCACGTGAGGCAACTAAGGGCTTGCATGCCACAACTGAAGATTCCCTGTGCCACAACTAAAACCCAGCACAGCCAAATAAACAAATTTCTTTAAAAAAATAATAGAACCTTATTTTTAAAAACAATCCAGGGAGCAAAGGATGAGCTATTTCATAAAAAGGACCAGGAAATCTGAAAGTTCTTTGGAAATAAATCCATTTAGATACCTGCTACAGCACACCACCGACTGACATAAATTCTCACTGCAAAAAGCCACAGGGATTTAATTACAACAGAAAATAGCAATAGACCTCACGACATAAAATTTTTAACTTATTGTCAAAAAATCAAAGAACAGACCTCTCTGGTGGTCCCATGGTTAAGAATCCACCTTGCAGTGCACGGCAAGCAGCTTTGATCCCAGGTCAGGGAACTAAGATCCCACAAACCACAGAACAACTAAACCCGCGAACCACAACTTGAGAACCCACGCCCTGCAATGAAAGATCCTGCGTGCAGCAACTAAGACCTGACGCAGCCAAATAAAGAAATACGTATTTTAAAAAATAAAAATAAAAGGTGTGTCAGACTGCGCATGGGGGTTGGTGTGTAATGTGAAAGGCAAAGATGAACACATCGTCACTTCATTACGAGCGCTTATAATTCGATAAGACAATAAAGAATATGGCTAACCATACAAAGTCAGCTTCAACTAGTGAATATAGGAATGGAGGTAGGTAGACCATGCAGAGAGGCCATAGCCTGGGGAGGCCAGGAAGAAGGACAGCATCATTTCTGCTCTATGGTTGGATACATCCCACGGGAAGACAAGTGAGTGTACCCACCGCAGACCCACCTGGTGTTCACCCAGGTGCATCAAATCTCTCCCAATCGGCCCCTCTACCCCTCCACGCCCTGCACCACCAGCATAATTGCTCAGTCCACTATCTCTAAAATTAGTCACAAATATTCTAAGCATGCTAGCACCACTGTATCAGACACTTATTTATCTCACATCATCTCCTTACGTATAGTTTTTGGCTACCCCAATAAATGGCCAGACTCTTTGAGAGTGTGAGCATCCTGTCTTCATGAGAGGCAGCTTGTTGAAGTGAAAAGAACAATAAATTGATTGAAAGTTGCACCCCAGCACCTGTGACCCTGCCCACTTGGTGTCCGACCTTAGGTCAGCCTCCAATTCTCTGTAAAAGTGGAAATGATTATACCTTCTTTGCCAAGTTATCATGGGATAATATGTCTTGATAAAATTTAAAGTGTTATAAACCATAAAGTCCATAAATTCTCAAGAAGCTTGCCATCAGTTTTCAGTTCAGTTCAGTTCAGTTGCTCAGTCATGTCTGACTCTTTGTGACCCCATGGACTGCAGCATGCCAGGCTTCCCTGTCCATCACCAGTTTTCATATGCAATAAAAAAAAAACAATAATAATTAACATTCGTATATGTTATTTTAAATATTTTGCATGTTAATTATTCTAATTTAAAAATAATTATTTAAATTATTTTAACATCTATCAGATGCTTTACATAGTTACCCTATAAGGTCAGTAGTATTATCTTCATTTTTAAGATGAGAAAATTGAGATGCTTAAGGAAGTTAAAGGGCTTCCACGGTGGCTCAGGTGGTAAAGAATCCACCTGCAGTGCAGGAGACCTGGGTTCAATCCCTGGGATGGGATGATACCCTAGAGAAGAGAATGGCTACTCACTCCAGTATGCTTGCCTGGAGAATCCCATGGACAGAGGAGCCTGGCAGGCTACAGTCCGTGGGGTTGCAAAGAGTCAGATATGACTGAGCGACGAGGCACAAACACAACGAAAGTTAAATAATTTGCCCAAGATCATGAGTAAATGGCAAAGAAAAGACTCTCCTTCTTTATTACTTTGTATTTTCCTTTGGGCCTAGAAGACTGTATCCCACATAATGCATTCAGTAAATATGGATGACATGCTGAAGCCTATTTTTACTGTTTATGTAGCAAATCAGAGCTATCTTTTCCTTTCTGGGCTCCTCTGCTGTAATAGGCTTTTATGACATGTTTAGGTCTAAAGAACACAACTTGCCTTGAGGTTTACCAGAAGTCCGGCAATATGCAGCTCTGTATAAGCCAGTATGAGCATACTTAGATAGACATGACATTAACTTCTTCCCGTCTAGATTTTCACTCTTTGTCACTAGCTATAAACAGTCGCCTCCCTGGTAGGTAGGACTTGAAATTTTTCGTCTGACTTTCTATCTCCCTGAGCATCTCCACCAGGAAATCCCTAGGGGCAACTAGACTGGCAGAGCGATGCCTGCATCGATCTCCTGCATCTGAGTGTCAGCCAGACCCTAGGAGCCCTCAAGTGCTTGACTCACTATGGTGACAACGCTGCTTCTTCCGGGTTTTATTATATCTTCCCTTCGCCCTTGGATCTGAGGTTTCTAAGTTACAGTATTTACCACAATCCTAAAAGATATTTACTGCTTTTATCTGCAGGTGAAGGCTCTGGTTCAAGGCAGCCAAATATAAAAATGTGCTTCTTTGCAGGCTCAACTGCAAAATGAACACAAATCCACTGTGTTTGTCTTTGCCTTCCTGCGACAGCTCATATCGTTTTCAAGCAAACTTACTGTATCCTCTGAGATAATCGCTCCAGAAATCGGAATTTCAGAGTTCACGTTTTACAGATGAGGATCGGAGGTCCAGGGATGGGACGTGCTTCGTTCCCCCTAAAGATCTGATTTGGTCTTAACGCAGTAACCAAGGTCCCTGACTCAAGTCTTTAGGGATCAATTTTAAAGGCTGTTGGAAAGAAGTTTATTTCACTCCACCCTTCACTCATCAAGGATTGCAAGTGACCCTGAGGGAAGAAAAAAGGGGCTTCTCAGAATTCTGGTTCCTGATCCCTGGACATTTTCAATCACCCCTGCCTAATGAAGGACTTCCTAGGTGGCGCTGGTGGCAAAGAACCCACCTGAGATGCGGTTTTGATCCCTGGGTTGGGAAGATTCCCTAAAGTAGGCAGTGGCAACCCACTGCATTATTCCTGTCTAGAAAATTCCATGGGCAGAGGAGCCTGGTGGGCTACAGTCCATGGGGTTGCAAAGAGTCAGACACAACTAAGCAACTAAGCACTCTATGATGAACATTTGAAAATTACACAGAACTCAAGAACTTGAGGTTTCTTTACCAGCTCATCAGCATTATGAGCAGTGAGGCTCCTAGAGCAGAGAAGGACACAGCATTATTCCACGTTGTCAAGCTGTTGATGTTTTCTCATTCATCATTGGTCAGGGAGTTTTGGCCCCTCTTGCCTTTCTGGTTCCTCTTTGGAAAACATCATATGAGACTGCATTAACGGCATCGCCAGCCTCCTGCTTCACATGGTACTTAAAGCTATCTGGAAGCACCTCCAGGCATCACACTGGATAGATGGACCATGAGCTTTGCCTGGCATGACCCCCTCTGCTCTTGATTCTTGAGGGAAATCATTTGTTTGCATCAAGCCTCACAGACAGCATCAGTCCTGGAGGGCTGGCAAGTGCGGCCACACAGAGCCATGTATCTCACCAGTTCCCATATGCACACCAGAAGGTTCTCAGTTATGCCTGAAATTCCCAAGAAGCTTCAGTGCTCCTGGAGCATCTGAAGAGGAGGGAGCAAAAAGAAAATAAGAAACACTGGCAGCCAGTGAACCAAGTGAAGAGCGTGTGGTTGGGGATGCTGACAAAACTCCTCTCTCTCTCTGTCGCTCTCTCTCTCTAACACCCTTGGCTATCACCCTCATCTACTCCTGCAGATACCTGCATCCTGCTGATGCCTTTGACTGCATTTGTGGAGCAGGCAGACTGCACCAGCTCTGTCAAAAAGGGGACAGTAATATCATCGTGAGAAGTCGCACGCTTTACTTCGGAAGCGATGATGAATTTAAACCAACGAATGCCTTGCAATTATGAAATCAAATGCTAAGAAACCTGGGCATTGGCAGGAGGAAGAGGGTGAGTCAGCAAGGGAAGGAGGAATGTTATCTGCTTTGCCAGGCTTTTACCTCCTGGCTTCAGAGCCACCCCCTCTGTTCTGCTCCACAGGCTTCTGTTTTAAATTAGCACTAAATGAAACAGAATTAAAATATGATGGAATAGCCTTTAGGTGACTCTGTTCTGCATTTAAATCCTTGAAAAATATTGCATTTCCAAATTCTGAACACTTTCAT
Source organism: Budorcas taxicolor (assembly GCF_023091745.1). NCBI lineage: Eukaryota > Metazoa > Chordata > Mammalia > Artiodactyla > Bovidae > Budorcas > Budorcas taxicolor. The sequence continues at coordinate 75,037,387 of NC_068921.1, forward strand.
GTTCAAGGAATAATTTGAGTTTGAGGATAAGAGTGATTTTTTTTAATGGCTTCTTTGTGGTAAAGAAGAAACTGTTGCTAAATTTAACAAGGAAGAATGTGACGGGGTTGAAGAAGAAAGTCAACTGCAGCTAAGAGAAGAGTCCTTGGTCCCCTGCCTCTGACTCCATATATGAAAAGGGAGGAAACTGGAGAATGGATTTTATTTTTCCTAGGGTTTGAAGGAGTTTAGCAATATAGTTGTAGCTTTTAGACCGGGCCAATTTGGTACCTTCCAACACTGTGATATAAGCCCACGAGGCTACTCTGTCCACAGAATTGTCCAGGCAAGAATACTGGAGTGGGTCACCAGTCCCTTCTCCAGGGATCGAGCTGGGCGGGTCTTTACCATCTGAGCCACCAGAGAAGCCCCATGTGACAAGACCAATCCAAATTGATTGTGGAGCCAGTGTCCTTAGGGATTGAAGAACCACCTTGCCCACTCCCTTCATCCACCCCTCCAACCATATATACTGAAGATCAGAAGAGTTAGGTAACTTATCCAAGAACCTCCTGCTGGACGACAGTAGACTGACTGCCACCATCAGCCAGCCCCTGGGGGTCTCTCCAATCTCTCACAGTCTAGTATTAACACAGTGTTCAAGGCTCCAGGTTGGAAAATCAAAGCCACTAAAAGGGACATGTACAAACTGCTGTATTTAAAATACATTACATTCATGTCAATGTATGGCAAAACCAATACAGTATTGTAAAGTAAAATAAAGTAAAAATAAAAATTAAAAATAAAATAAAATAAAATACATTACCAACAAGGACTTACTGTATAGCACAGGGAACCCTGCTCAATACTCTGCAATAACCTACATGGGAAAAGAATTTGAAAAAGCATGGATACATGTATGTGTATAACTGAATCACTTTGCTGTACACCTGAAACTAACATAACATTGCTAATCAACTATGCTCCAATATAAAATAAAAATTAAAAAATAATAATAAAATGAATTCTTTGGAAAGATTAAAAAAAAAAAAAAAAAGAAGCCCAAGGACTGGAGACTCTGATCTGACAAAGAAAAAGAAGTCTCTTAACTCAGTCCAAGACAGGCTTTTTTGATAGATTTGTTATCTCATCATACTGATATAAATAAATGATTAAATATAAATAAATGTGGGACAAGAAACAAATCTCCCATGCAGAAGCATTCCAAATAATTTATGTAGATACTCAGCTTTCAAAGAGATGGAATATAACCCCCACTCATGGAGTGTGAGTTGCACAAAGTGACTTCCTTCCGAAAAGTGCAATGTGCAAAAGAGAAGGGAAAAGGAGCAACTTTATATTAATAGCAGAGTAACCTGATAAACATTACCTCAGCCAGTTGACCAGTGTCAAAATCAAAAGTCAAATCATGTTGATGCTATGTACCCTTGATACCATGTGAAGAGAATGGCACTTTATTTCTGTGATTTTCCTCCCCAAACCCATAACTACAGTCTTATCATGAGAAAAATATGAACTGAATCTGAACTGAGGGGCGTTCCACAATATGCTTGACCAGCATTTTATTCCTTGAAGCTGTCAAGGTCATCCATAACAAGGAGAATCGAAGAAATGGTTGCAACCAAGAGCAGCCTAAGAAAACATGATGACTAAATGTAACATGGTATCCTGGATAGGATCCTGGAACAGAAAAAGAACTTTAGGGAATAACTGAGGAACTCCGAATACAGTATGGACTTTAGTTAACAATAATGTATTAATATTGGTTCAGTTGTAACAAAGGTACATACTATTCATAACAGAAAAGTGGGTGTAGGGTACATAAGTATTCTCAGTATTATTTAACCAGTAATTCTGTAAATCTGAAACTGTTTTAAGTAAAAAGCATAGTAACAACAATAACAAACTAATCATCACCACTAAGTGAGGTCCAAGAAAGCTGGTTAATAAGCATTTAATCTGCTCTCTAGTTTCACATTTGGCTGAAATACTTTATAGGCATCATCTCCAGGTTGGAACAAATATGATTCATTAAAGCAGCAATAATATTATCTGCCCTGAATGTTACAGTTTCACAAGGATTCCTGGAGGGTGGGAAAGTTCCTTCTGCCTCCAGCCCTTCTTTATTTCTTCCTCATGATCACATTATGAGGTTCAAAATAGAGCAGACATTTCAACAGGCCATGTCCCTGCCCTGCCTCCCCCATACTGCTGGAATTTGATTTAGTAATATACCTGAACCACCTCATTATTGCAGTGTGGCCAAGAGGAAATTAGGACTGAAACCACATTAATTCTTAATTGGGTATCATTTTATTAAACAGAAAATGGGGATTACCAGGTACTCGTCTGCCATCTGAGGCACTAACAGCTATGCAAAATAGCCTCTGGATCTCAAAACTGCCTCTTCTGTGATTGGCTTTTAATCACAGGATCAGAGCATGAAAGAGTCAGGTATAGTAATAACAATATTAAAGATGATAATGACAATACTTAACGTTTATTGAGTCCTTCCTGTGTGTCAGGTTCTGGTCTGTATGTTTTTATTGTGTTTTTTTTATGCTTGTCTTTCAAAAGGTTTCCACCTGCCAATCTAGGAGACTCAGGTTCGATCCCTGGGAGAAGAAGGTTCAATCTCTGGAAAAGGAAACGGCAAGCCACTCCAGTGTTCTCTCCTGGGAAATCTCACGGACAAAAGAGCCTGGCGGGCTACAGTCCATGAGGTTATAAAAGAGCCAGACATGACAAAAAGAATAAGCTGGATTCAGAAGAGTGCAAGAGGGTGAAACAACTTTGTTATCCTTATACCCATGACTTTCAGCTATGCTATCTCATCACAGTCCTAGACGATGCATCAGACAGCATTTTCCAAGTCACTCTCGGGAATGAACAAGCATCCCTACTCTGATATATAAAAAGTCCAGCCCCGTCTTACATCAAAGCATCAATCTCTCAACCAATTGGAAGCTTCACCTACAAAAGCTCAGGCTTGACTCAGACTGAAGCCACCTGAAAGGGCCAGTGGGCAGGGGGCAGGACCCTCTCTGTTGCTGTTTCTCCACCTTTTTCTTCTTCAGTCACCTCACACCTCTAACTATGCTTGGAGGAGGGAAACGAGAGAGGATAAGGAAGGAGCAGGGACAGTCTCACCTGACTAGCGCTGCTATAATCTGGTGCTGATGTCCTTTAAGGGGGTGGACATCGAGTGAGTCCTTGGAGTTTTGACATTAAACTGATTATGATCAGTATTTTAATATGTGTAAAATTAAGCTGAACCACAAAGAGACAGCATCTCACAGCCATTTGGATGGCTACAATTAAAAAAAAACACACAAATAATAATAATAATAAATGTAGGAGGCAAGGACATGCAGAAACTGCAACCCTTGTATACTATTGGTCAGAATGTAAAATGTTGCTCCCACTGATGAAAACAGGATGGTAGTTCCTCGAAAAAACTAAAATACAATTACATATGATTGATCAGTTTCACTTCTGGGAATATACCCCCCAAATTGAAAGCATGGTCTTGAAGAGATATTTGTGCACCCATGTTCAGAGCAACATTATTCACAAAAGCTGGAAGCAATCCAAGTGTTCATCAACAGATGAATGGATAAACAATATGTGGTACCTACAGACAACGGTATATTATTCAGCCTTAAAGAGGAAGGGAATTCTGGCACATGTTCCAACATGGATGAAGCTTGAGGATACTATGTTAAGTGAAATAAGTCAGTCACAAAGGCAAGTACTGCACCATTCCACTTACAGGAGATGCCTAAAGTAGTCAAAAACATAGAGACAGAAAAAAGAATGGTGGGCGCCAGGGCCTTGAGGGAGGGGAACAGGCGCTATTATTTAATGGGTAGAGAGCTTCAGTTTTGCAAGATGAAGAGAGTTCTGGAGATGGATGGTGGTGATGGCTGTACAATAATATGAATGTACTTAATACCACTGAACTGTACACTTTAAAATGGTCAAGATGGGGAAGTCCCCCTAGTGGCCTAAGTGGTTAGGATTCTGGGCTTCCCTGCTGCAACCTGTTTGATCCCTGGCTGGGGAACTGAGATTCTACAAGCAGCCAAAGAAAAAAGTCAAAATGGTAAATTTTATGTGCATATGTGTTGTGCTATGCTTAGTCGCTCAGTCGTGTCCAACACTTTGCGACCCCATGGACTGTAGCAAACCAGGCTCCTCTGTCCATGGGATTCTCCAGGCAAGAAGATTGGAGTGGATTGCCATGCCCTCCTCCAGGGGATCTTCCCGACCAAGGAAATGAACCCAGGTCTCCCACATTGCAGGCAGATTCTTTACTATCTGAGCCTCCCGGATATTTTACCATAATTAAAACATGTTTAAACTGAAATGTAACCTCTCTAAAGTAATAAAATTGTGGTTAACAGGAAAAAAAAATGAAATAATGATATATGAAAACAAAGCCTGTAAGTGATGAGGAAAGCAATGAGCTCAGCTCAAAGTGTGGCTAAAAGATAGGAGAGAGAGATTCAACACAGCACTGTTGAAAGATGGTAGCAAAAGAGAAAGAAATTAAAAAGGTTCTTCATGATTTACTCCCTCTAAGGACAGTTTGTTCCATGAACTAATTACACGGACTAATTTTTTACCTCACAACGGTTTTATGAGGTGAAGTGGAAAGATATATTTTCTGAAGAAATAAACTGTTCTTAAATGATATATTCTGATCATCCATCAGAATACACCAATTCAACTGATAGTATCTGTGTAGATCTTTTGGGGCCAGGCCTCCCTTCTAGTGACTGTTGAAGTAAAATTCAAAGTGGCAAGTTTCCAGGAGAGGACTTACTTTGAGGAGAAGGACTTTTCTAGCTCCTAATAAGGTTGTTGTTTTTCAGTTGCTGAGTCTTGTCCAACTCTTTGCACCTCCATGGACTGCAGCACACCAGGCTTCCCTGTCCTTCACCATCTCCAAAAGTTTGTTCAAACTCATGTCGATTGAGTCGGTGATGCCATCCAGCCATCTCATCCTCTGTCACCCGCTTCTGCTCTTGCCTTCAATCTTTCCCAGCATCAGGGTCTTTTCCAATGAGGTGGCTCTGCGCATTGGGTAGCTAAAGTATTGGAGCTTTAGCATCAGTCCTTCCGATGAATATTCAGGGTTGATTTCCTTTAGGATTGACTAGTTTGATCTCTTTGCTGTCCAAGGAACCCTCAAGAGTCTTCTCTAGCACCACAGTGCAAAACCATCGATTCTTCATCAGTCAGCCTCAGGTGGATATAATGCGCAAGAAATTGTTTGATCATCAAACATTCATCAACCAAAACCTCCCTCCTTCTGGCAGGAAGTGGGTTTAGATTTCAGTTGGTCTAGAAATCCAGTGAAGCTCCAGGTATGATGACTTGCATTAGTGCACAGAGCTGGATAGGGTAACCATTAATCCACTGTGCCTTTATATCATGATTTATTTTTCATTATCTTTGCCCACTGTCTCAAATCCTGAGACTTCCCTTGGTCTGCTATACCAAGTTACACCTATTACCTCACTTACTCTCCAGGTCTATATGAAGTATTTTATGAAATAAGTTGTCAGAATTCATTGTTATTACTGTTGTTGATTTCTACTTGACAGCACTTTTAGGAACTGAGATGTTTCCATCTCAATCACCTGTTTTCTAGAAAGTCTTGAGGCTTCTAACAGTCTCTATTTGGACAAGAGGTACAATTCAATTGACAAAGTCTTTTTCTTCCATTAAGCCCAGAAAATACTGAAGTTTGCATATTTTTCTTTCCTCTTTCTCCAACTGTTAAGAAGTTGTGGGGATATCAAGATTATTGAAAACAGAACCAGGAAATTGAAATAAAAGCAAACAAGTGATAGGCATTAAGCTGGTTGATTTGAATTCGAAGGAATATGGGCACAGAGGTGGTGTCGGCGTGTCCTTACAGAGAGAGTGAAACTGATCACGTCCAAGTGTCCTAGCTTTCTATTGTTGTGTAGCAAATCATCCAAAAACTTATCAGTTTGAAAGAACGAATCTGTATTATCTCACAGTTTCTGTGGCTCAGGAATTCAGGTGTGGTTTAGCCAGGTGAGATCCCATAGAGGATTATCTCATGAGACTACAGTCAAGATACTGGCTGGGCCTGCAGTAACCCCAAGACTCAGGGGCTGAAGAATCTGCTTCCAAGGTGGTTCACTCTCCAGTGTGCTGGAAGAAGACTTCATTCCTTGCTGTTGGTAGGGGACCACAGGGCCTTGCCGCATGAACAATCCACGGGACTGAATGTCTTTACAACATGCCAGCTGGCTTCCCCTGAGAGTGACTGAGCCAAAACGGAGATCAAGGAAAAAACCATAACGATTCTTTTTTCCTGGTCTCAGAATTCAAACACCATCACTTCCACCATATCCTATTCATTACAAGAATACGATACACAGTGTCTTATGCAAGACAGATAGTGCAGCCCATGTGCAGGAGAGGAATTAAGCTCCATTTCTTGAAGGGAGAAATATCAAAGAATCTGTGTACATACTTAAAACCAACACATTAAGATTTGGAGATGGTGGTTGTTGTTTTCTTTGTTCGTTTTGCATTTAAACTTGCAGTGAGCAGAAATATCCGTGAATGAAACAAATAAAAATGCCAATTTTAGAGATTCCTTTTAATAAGATATAATACGACACCCTTTATTTTCAGCCACAAGAAGCGAAAGATTTTTCTCCTTTGAATAGTGAGAGAAAGAAAAACTCCTAAAAATCTTACTCCAAGTAAGAAGAAAACAAAAATTCTTTCAAGATTGTTCTTTTCTTCCAGTACAAAAAATGATATTTTAATAAAACAGCATAATTAAAGAAACTGCTAATGTACCTACAGAGTTACATTTTTTAGATGCAAATGACTGGGCTCCACTCTTATTTCCTCCTTAATAACAATAGTTTAATCAAGGAGGCAGTTCTTGATGAAAATCTAATGCCCAACCTTTTATAAACTACCACAAACTTCTCAGTTAATCAACTAGCATTCATGGTGCAAATTAACATCCATGATATAAAACTTTTAAGTTCTATCTACGTTGATTAAGCAAGGCAAACCAGGACCCATTCACATTAAATTGGTTTCAATTTACTTCAACACCATGGAAGTTCTTCCACATATTATTTATATTATTTGTTACATAATGCATTTTAAAATTGCAAGAAGAATGAACATTTGAAGCATGGTATAGGACATTGGCGGAGAAGGCAATGGCAACCCACTCCAGTATTCTTGCCTGGAAAATCCCATGGACGGAGGAGCCTGGTAGGCTGCAGTCCATGGGGTCGCTAAGAGTCGGACACAACTGAGCGACTTCACTTTCACTTTTCACTTTCATGCACTGGAGAAGGAAATGGCAACCCACTCCAGTGTTCTTGCCTGGAGAATCCCAGGGACGGGGGAGCCTGGTGGGCTGCCGTCTCTGGGGTCGCACAGTCAGACACGACTGAAGCGACTTAGCAGTAGCAGCAGCAGCAGAGGACATTGGGCTTCCCTAGTGGCTCGGTCAGTAAAGAATCTGCCTGTGTTGCAGGAACCCCGGGTTCAAGCCCTGGGTGGAGAGGAACCCCTGGAGAAGGAAATGGCACCCCACTCCAGTACTCTTGCCTGGGAAATCCCATAGACAGAGGAGCCTGGTGGGCTACAGTCCATGGGGTCCAAGAGTTGAACACAACTTAGTGACTAAACCACGACAGACATTGGAGAATTTCTTTGGGGATATTACATATGCAATTTTAAAATTACTTGGTAGTTTTTTAGTTTAAAAAAAATCTAGAAATGGTTGTTTTGATACTCTTCTCTTTTCTGAAACTGAAAGTCGCTCAGGCATGTCCAACTGTTTGTGACCCCATGGACTAGCCAGTCCATGGGATTCTCCAAAGCCAGAATACTGGAGTGGCTAGCCATTCCCTTCTCCAGGGGATCTTCCCAACCCAGGGATCGAACCCAGGTCTCCCACATTGAGGATGGATTCTTTGCCAGCTGAGTTACAAGGGAAGCCCCAGAATACTGGAGTGAGTAGCCTATCCCTTCTTCAGTGGATCTTCCCAACCCAGAAATAAAACCAGGGTCTCCTGCATTGCAAGCAGATTCTTTACCAGCTGAGCTATGAGGGAAGAAATTTGGTCATTATGCTGCTCTTGACGTTGTTATCAAAACTAGCATCAGCATGTTGTAATATGTTGTCGTAAATTCCACTTGTCTTTACAATTTCGAAGCTGAACTTTCAGTTTAAAGATGGTGGTTTAAGGTAAAAACATCCTCTGACCCTCTCAGAAATCACCTGAAAACCACAAGGAGGATGGCAAATAAGAAATGCAAACACTGATTTTGGCGAAAGCAGGCAAGAGCAAACTCCACACCACCGAACAGATGGAAAGGCTGCCAAAGCAGGGCTCAAGCAGGAATGTGTGTTAAAGGACACAAGACTAAGAAAACGCAAAAGCCAAGGCGGAGGAGAGGGTCACAATTTCAATTCTGTACGTAGTTGAAAATAAGATTGAATTTGGGGCAAAAAAGCACTCACTGAGAATAAGACAGGCACTCTATAAAGAAGACACAATAGTTTCTGATATTCATATGCCAAAAAAAATAGAACAAATAGTCACAGAATGTAAAACATAACCAAGTCTCTCAAAATCTTCATGATTTTTCTAAATATTTGATCCCTGTTTTGTTGCTAATCACACTGACACTTCTTTTTTAATTATGCTTCTCTTTCTAGAATGAGACATACTCCGGAAAAGGGCTTCCCAGGTGGCACTAGTGGTAAAGAACCCACCTGCCAGTGCCGGAGACATAAGATCTGAGTTGGATCCCTGGGTCAGGAAGATCCCCTGCAGGAGGGCATGGCAACCCACTCCAGTATGCTTGCCTGGAGAATCCCATGGACAGAGGAGCCTGGCGGGCTATAGTCTATAAGGTCACGAAGAGTCAGACACAACTGAATTGACTCAACAGACACACACACACACTGCAGAAATCAAAAGACCATATCCACAGGCTTTTTAGGAGCCATTTTATGCAGATAAAAAGATCTACTGGGGATCCTGTAGGTGTAATCCATGGGTTCTTTCATATACTGCTTTTATTAACATTTTTTCTAGATGTTCTAAAATTTGGTTTTGATTTCAAATCATTGAGCTAAAAGTTCTTTAAGAGAAAATTAAAAGTTTTCAATTGATAGAGGCTTTTCTTCTTTTGAGTGTTTATTTTAACTATGTACTAGTATTATTAGACTGTGATAAGTATATGTTTCTGTGTTGTCTTCTTTTTAGATTTTTAATTGAACTAAATTGTCAAAAGCTCTGCCAGCCAGAATTAAGACTGTAATTATGTAAGATATAAGACCTTTGTTCTCTCCAACTTTCTATTGGCAGGAAGCAGGCTAAGACAGCTTATTCTTTAGTGCTGACTTCAGAAGTAGCTAAGGAACATGATGGTAAAGACTGACTCTTCTAGAGAGCAGCATCAAGAGTCTGAGAACTATAATATGAGGACCTACTCTTAAGTGGGGGTAAAGTTCAGGCTAGTAAAGAAAAATGCTCTACTCCCAGGATAAGGGGGCCAGGCAGTACTTGCCCGTAAGACTTGCTGCTGCTGCTGCTAAGTCGCTTCAGTCGTGTCCGACTCTGTGCAACCCCATAGACGGCAGCCCATCAGGCTCCCCCGTCCCTGGGATTCTCCAGGCAAGAACACTGGAGTGGGTTGCCATTTTCTTCTCCAATGCATGAAAGTGAAAAGTGAAAGTGAAGTCACTCAGTCATGTTCGACTCTTAGCGACCCCATGGACTGCAGCCTACCAGGCTCCTCCATCCATGGGATTTTCCAGGCAAGAGTACTGGAGTGGGGTGCCATTGCCTTCTCCCGTAAGACTTGAGTACTGCCATAAACCAGTGACAGTCACGTAACTCCTTTTCATGCCCTGTTTGAATGGCTGTGCCTGTGGAGGTTAGCCTGTCTGTGCTCCATCATGGCATACAGGATGGATAAGAGGAAATAATTTACAATTCTCCTAGGCAAAAGGAACCAAATTAAAAACTAATATTAATGAGAGCCCAGGTGTAATAATTGGATGAAATTTTGGCATGTCTCAAATAAGAGTAAGTATATTCTGCATGTGCGATGGAAGTAAAGATAGATAAAAGAGTGGGCTGTGGTAGAATAAATCGTTGTTCTCAATTCTTCAAGTCCACTCAGTTTTAGAAGTCACTTCCTTTGCCATGTGATTTTACAGTAACACCTCTCGGCCTTGAGCTTGGAGCCCTGTGGTCCAGCCTACCTGAGTAGAGTTACAGCTAACTTATAGATCCATGAACAAAAAATAATGTTTTTTGCTTTAAGCTACTGAGATTTGAGTGTTTTCTAATACAGTAAAAAAAAAAAAAATCTACAGGGAAAAGTAGAACAAACCACCAAAACATAAATTTTTTTTAAGAATTAGAAAGAAATACGTCTAGATAAGAGATCATTCTCAACTTGCAATAGGGTTACATTGCAATAAACCCACTGTAAGTTGAAAATATCATACACTGAAAATGCATTTAATATACCTAGTCTACTAAACATCATAGTGCAGCCTAATCTACCTTAAATGTACTCAGAACACTTACATTAATCTACAGTTGGATAAAATCATCCAATGCAAAACCTCTTTTATAATAAAGTATTGAATGTCTCATGTACCTTACTGAATACTGTACTGAAAGTGAAAAACAGAATGGTTGGCTAGAGAAGAGTTGTGAGTGTAGGAAAAGGGTTGTGAGCACTGACCCCAGTGACCATGTGGGTAACCGGGACCTGGGCTGCTGCCCAGCATCATGAGAGAAGATTGTACCATGTTATCCCTAGACCAGGAAAGGAACAACATTCAAAGTACAGTTTCTACCGAATGCGTATCACTTTTGTGCCATCATAAAGTTGAAAAATCATCAGTTGAACCATTTTAAGTCAGGGACTGTCAGCATAATGATAGAAAATTACAAAAACTGTATAGACTTCTTTGCCCAACTATATGCAGATAAGTTTGAAAAGTGAGATAAAATGCATAATTTTTTAGAAAAGTACAATGTTCCCAAGCTAGCTCCAAATAAGACAGTAAGTCTTAACAGATCCAGTTTCTAGAGAAGAAATAGGAAAAACTTGTCAGAGCACTCTCTCTCATCAATTTCATACTAAAAGTAGTGGACTCAAATGGTTTCACAGGAGAATCCTAAGAAATCTTTAAATAGCACACAGCTCCAGCATTATTTAAACTGTTCTAGAGCACAAGAAGCTTCCCTGGTGGCTCAGCAGTAAAGAATCCACCTGCCAATGGAGGAGACACGAGAGACATGGGTTCAATCCCTAGTCTGGGAAGACGCCCTGGAAAAGAAAATAGTAACCCACTCCACTATTCTTGCCTGGAGAATCCCATGGAGTCTGGCATGCTACAGTCCATGGGATTGCAGAGTCCAACCCGACTTAGTGACTGAACAGCAACAAGAGCATAAAAAAGGAGGGAAATCTTCTAAGTATTTTCTAATGAATAATATTGACACCAAAATCCAGCAAAGAAAAGTCAAGTACAGCACGATCGAGTACAGATCAAACTGATGTATGAATACTAATAGAAAAATATTCAATAAAATATTAGCAAGTGATATCCACTTCCAATAGGTAACACATCTGACCTAATGGACTTCATTCCAGAAATGCAAAATATATCAATACTAAAGTAACTTTATTAATGTTTCACCATACCATATTCTAAGAATAAAAGTTGTATTATTTCCATGAGTGATGCTGATAATGTGTTTGATATATTCAGCATACATTCTTACCTGGCCTTATGTTTAATGAAGAAACATTCTTTTTTGAAATATGTTTCAGGGGTGTGTGTGTGTGTGTGTGTGTGTGTGTGCTCAATCATGTCCGACTCTTCCAGGGGATCTTCCCGACCCAGAGAGAGAACCCGGGTCTCTTGCATCTCCTGCATTGGCAGGCGGATTCTTTACCACTGCACCAACCAGGAAGCCCCAAGTTCCAGATGTACAGCATTATAATTCAGTATTTTGTACCCTGCAAAATGATCACTACCATGAGTCTAGTTACCATCCATCACCATAGAGTTGATCCCTTTCACCCATTTCACTCAACCTCCAGCCCCCTTCTACTCTGTTCTCTGTATCTATGAGGTTTGTTTTAGATTCCACATATGAATGAAATAATAAAAACATATTATTCTTACAAACAGACCATCTATATACATATGAACATGCTTATACACATGGTGGGCATGAGTTGGTTGCATTTCAGTTCAGTTCAATTCAGTCGCGACCCCATGGACTGCAGCATGCCAGGCTTCCCTGTCCATCACCAACTCCCAGAGCTTGCTCAACCTCACGTCCATCACGTTGATAATGCCATCCAACCATCTCATCCTCTGTCGTCCCCTTCTCCTCCTGCCTTCAATCTTTCCTAGGATCAGGGTCTTTTCCAATGAGTCAGTTCTTCGAATCAGGTGGCCAAAGTATTGGAGTTTCAGCTTTAGCATCAGTCTTTCCAATGAATATTTAGGACTGATTTCCTTTAGGATTGACTGGTTTGATCTCCTTGTAGTCCAAGGAACTCCCCAGAGTCTTCTCCAACACCACAGTTCATTTAGGTGGGTATATAAGGACTCTAGAATTTCTGGATTAGAGTATATGAAGCTCCAATTTTACAAGACAATTAAAAATAGTTTTGCAAAGGGACTCTACCAAATTACCCTCCCATCAGCAGTGGATGGAAGATCTTAATGATCCATATTCTCACATACATTTAGTGCTATCAAACTTCTTAATCCTATGGCAGGCTGTAGTTATTTTAGCCCAAAATAAATAGCATTAATTACACACTATGTGCCAGGCAATTTCACATGGACTGTCTTCTTTTAACCCTATGCTACTATTAGCATTGTCGTTTTACAGATGAATTTTGTTCAGAGTCACAAAGCTCCCCCAACAGGCAGCCCTTCCTCCCAAGCCAGTAGAGAAGTTAAAAATCTTATCAGCTGGGTTGGAGCAGCCCACCAAGGAGCAGAGAGGAGAGAAGCAAATCCAGGACAAGCACAAGATGTGTCCTTAGCAGCCTCTGGAATCCCCACTGCTGAGACAGCTTTTAGGCGTCAAGGAAAGAATACAGACTTAGGAGCCCAGTGGAATGCAATCTATGTCCCGCTGCTGACCAGTTTAACAAAACAAATAGGATAATTACAGACAAGATTTTTATAGAAACCAGCAATCACTATTCTAGGTAATTTTACATAGAGGTGATGCTACAGGCATAAAACAAAACATGCATTCTAGAGACCATAAAAATACAGAAACATAAAATTCACTTGAGACAAGCAGAGCTTCAAATATAAGCAATCTTTTAAAACTTAGCTTCCTAAAAATATTAATAGTTTTCCCATACATTCTCTACAGAATTGTCTGTTCTCAATATCTCTGTTTCAGCCCATGTAACAATAGCATTCCCAAGTTATCTGGACTCCCTAACCTGAGTTAACACTGACTCTACCCTTTCTAACTCCAATCAGCCAACATATCCTGCAGATTATTCCCTACATAAAACCTGTCTCATCCATCTCTTCATGTCTCCCTCTTCTCCTCCAACTATTTCAGACACCTTCTTGGTTTTACTGAAATTTTCTTCTCATTCTCATTCCTTAATCCACCTGCTAAAAAATAAGACTCTAAAATATTGTGTTATTCATACCATTTTCCCTGTTCAAATACTTCAAATAGAACCCTACTACCTAGAATAAAGCCCCAAATTATTTACAGGGGCATTTTCAACAATCTGACTCTAATTCCTAGTGTCATGTGCAATCCTTCCTTCCCTCCTTTTTACTTCTTTCCTTCAATAAATATTTATGGAGCATCTAGCGCATGCCCAGCACTCTGCTAGCCAGAAGAGATTCAACAGTAAAGAAAGAAGACACAGACCTTCCCTTCAGGAGGCTTAGGGTCTCGTGGATAAAGAGATTGTAACCAAATACTGACATAGCTATACAAATGTGTGTGTCATACAAGTGTATAGTAAGGGTTTTAAGCTAATTAAGAGGAACACATGACTTCACACCACTCCAGAATGGAGTGTACCCAGAACGGAGTTGTGCCCCATGGCAGCCATGGTCTGGACAATCAGACAAAGCTGGAGTAAGGGACATTTGAGTTGTGAGTCAAAAGATAGACGGGGATTGACCAAGCTCGGTATCCATGATCTGAGGGGAAGATCCTTCCAGGCCCAGAGAATACTATGCGCAAGTCCTTGAGGCAAAAGGAGCTTAACATGATCGTGGAGAGGAAGCCATGTGAATGGAGTGCAAAGAGCACATACAGTCTGAGCCAGTCACCTCGCTGTCCCCACATCACACCTCGGAAGCATCAGCCTCCTTCGCTTTGCTCCCACATATTTTATTATCTCCCTCCTTCCTCTTAGAACTTAGTTTATAACTCAAAATGGATCACAGCCCTTGATGCAAAACCTAAACCTATAAAATGTCTAAAAGAAAACCTAGGAAAAAGAATTTGTGACCTTGGGCTAGCCAAAGATCTTCTAGCTATGATACCAAAAGCTTGTTCAACAGACAAAAACTTCTTAAATCAGACTTCATCAGAATTTAAAACCTTTCGTTCTTCAAAAAAGACTATTAAAAGAATAAAATGATAAGTCACAGACTGGGAGAAAAATACATGCACACTACGTATCAGAGAAAGGGCTTGAATCTAGAATGTATAAAAAAAGCTTTTGGGACCAATAATGAAACAAACAACCCAATAAAAAGTGGACAAAAGATCTGAATACCCACTTGACCAAAGAAGATATCTGGGTTGAAATAAACACAAGAAAAAGTGCTCAGCATTATTAGCCATTAGGCAAATGCAAATTAAAACCATAATTAGATACCACTACATATCTATTAGAATGGCTAAATTTAAAAAGACTGGCCATATCCAGTATGGGTGTAGATGTGGAGCAAGTGGAATTCTCATACATTGCTGGCAGAGGTGCAAAATATTACCACCATTTTAGAAAAGGAAAATTTTGGAAAATAATTTAATAATTTCTTAAACAGACACTGGGGCCTCCCTGGTGTTTTAGTCTGTAAAGAATCTGCCTGCATTGCAGAAAACCCAGGTTTGATCCCTGGGTCGGGAAGGTCCCCTGGAGAAGAAAATGGCAACCTACTCCAGGATTCTTGCCTGGGAAATCCCATGAACAGAGGAGCCCATCAGTCATTGGGGTCACAAGAGTCAGACAAAACTTAGTGACTAAGCCCCACCAAACAGACACTGATCACTTGACCTAGCCAAATGGTAGTTACAAGACTTCCCTGGTGGCTCAGATGGTAAAGTGTCTGCCTACAATGTGGAAGACCCGGGTTTGATCCCTGGGTCAGGAAGATCCTCTGGAGAAGAAAATGGTAACCCAATCCAGTATTCTTGCCTGGAAAATCCCATGGATGAAAGAACCTAGTAGGCTACAATCCATGGGGTCACAAAGAGTCAGACATGACTGAACGACTAAACTTTCTATGATAGTTACCTAAGATAAATAAAAATATACATCTCCTCAGAGAACATAGTCCTTAAGAGAAAGCAGAGCATATGTACTCCTCCAAAGACTTGTACATGAATATTCATAGCTTCTTTATTTGTACCAATTAAAAACTAGCAATAATTTAAAGGCCATCAATAGACAGATGAATAAGCAAAGTGTATTCAACAAAAAAGAATGAACTATTGATAAATACAACAGTTGAGAGGAACTGCAAAATAATTGTACTATTTAAAAGAAGATGTGTGCTGCATGCTTAGTCACTCAGTCTTAACTCTTTGCAACCCCACGGACTGTAGCCCACCACGCTCCTCTGTCCATGGGATTCTCCAGGCAAGAAAACTGGAGTGGGTTGCCATGCCCTCCTCCAAGGGATCTTCCCGACCCAGAAACTGAACCCAGGTCTCCCGCATTACAGGCAGATTCTTTACCACCTGAGCCACCAGGGAAGCCCTAAAAAGAAGGTAAGGCACAAATTTTTAGCAATGCAAACCCCAGTGACAGAAAGTGACTGTCTGGAGGTATGAAGGTGTAAGTGGGAGGAACTCCAAAAGAGCACAAGGAAACTCTTGGAGGAGATGAATACATTTATTATCTTGACTTTGATGATGGTTTCATGTCTGTATACATATGCCAAAATAGATGAAATTTTATACTTTAAATATATACATATAGTTGATTGATGCCATCCTAACCCAATACGGCTTCTGTAAATAAAAGCAATTTCATAATGCAGTTCATAATTCAAATCTTTTTAAAATTTTATTTATTTATATTTGTCTACACTGGGTCTTCATTGCTACCCACGAGCCTTCTCCAGGTGTGGTGAACAGGAGCTACTCTTTGTCACGTTGCGCAGGCTGCTCGTGGTGGTGGCTTCCCTTGCTGTGGCACACAGGCTCTAGGCCCCTTGGGCTCAGTAGCTGTGGCCACAGGCTTAGCTGCTCCACAGCATGTGGGATCTTCCCAGACCAGGGCTGGAACCTGTGTCCCCTGCAGTAGCAGGCAGATTCTTAATCACTGGCTACACTAGGGAAGTCCCATAATTAAAATCTCTTAAAAGGTATCTCTGACCCATTTTTGTTCACCTCCCTTGAGACACATGAGTATTTAATGCTTCTACTATTCATTTGACTCAACACCTGCTGTGTTACCGATTATCATTTGAGGGGTATGTTTCTGAGTTACCACCTCATGAACAGAATTAAGGCGTCTGTTCCTCCCTCACCCCCTGGACCAGTTCTTTCCCTAAAGTAGGTCCTCAATAAATGTTCCGTTGAAAGATTTCACCTTACACCTCTGGAGAAAAACATTTTGTGTTGCTTTTCAGAAGACAAATTATGGAACTTCTCCCGACATTTGATCGAGTTTATAGGAACAAATTCCTAATTTATACTTAAGCAGCACATTGCCAAACACAGCAATTTCCAATGTGAAAGATATTTACTAATCTAAAAGCGCCATAAATCAAGTGTGACAAAAATCAGGGTGTGTTGGCCAAGGATCAGAGGATTCACATCATCAGCCACTCAATTAACTGAGACTGCCAAAGTAAATGTCTCAAAAGAAGCTAATTTGTAACTGTTCTTATTTGTTTGTTCATTTATTTATTAAAACCCACATCATTCCAAAAATGTGTGTGAGCAGAAAAAAGTGAAAAATCGTCCCCCCCAAATCATGTGTTCCAGATCAATTTGGTATCTCAGCTTCAGAGCATCTAAGTTTTGTGTCAAGGCATTTATTTCATCCTATACAATATCACTGAGTAAATGTTACATCAGACACCAGCATAGCAAAGGACGCAGAGCGCTGCAAATTCTGTGTCTCTAGTTGAAACCTGAGTGTTGGCTGTGCTAACCACCATTTCCTCTCCAATATTTGGAAAAAACTGCCATGAACCCTTGTTCCTGGTCAAAGTGTAATGCCAAGGTTTTAGCAGATGTCAGAGGGGTTCGGAGTCTCCAGATCTACCTCTGGTCTGAGATGCCCTCACCTGTGAATTCATTCCACTTTGGAAATTCTTGACCCCTGTCCATCCATGCTCTCTCTTTTCTGTACCACAAAGAACCAGCCATGGAATGCAGCACTTAGCTAGTTTTTGACAAAACCACCACATCTAAAAACCAACTGTGTGCATGTGTTATGTTTAACAAAGCTTTAGGAAGACTCGCCATTACATCTCAACAAGGCAAGCAACTGCTAATAGAGCAAAAACACCAATTCTAGAAGATAGATGCACCTCAATGTTCAGAGCAGAATTTTTTACAATTGCCAAGGCATGGAAGCAACCTATGTGTCCATCAACAGATGAATGGATAAAGAAAGTGTGGAATGTATATACAATGGAATACTACTCAGCCATTGAAAAGAGTGGTATTTTGCCATCTGCAGCAACATGGATAGATTTGTGCCACATGAAATTAGTCAGACACAAACTGTTTGACAGCAAACTAGTGAATAAAATGAAAAAAGAAGCAGACTCACAGATACAGAGAACAAATGAGAGGTTGCCAGTTGGGAGAAGGAAAGAGGGAGAGGCTACATAGGGATAAGGGATTTTAAACAGGGGTTATTATGGGATTAAA
The DNA here is from genome assembly GCF_023091745.1 of Budorcas taxicolor. Lineage (NCBI taxonomy): Eukaryota > Metazoa > Chordata > Mammalia > Artiodactyla > Bovidae > Budorcas > Budorcas taxicolor. Next base: position 75,055,575 of record NC_068921.1, read on the forward strand.
CGACATCATGTGTGTGAAACTTTGGAAACCTGTAGTGCACTAGGTGGCTCAGTGGTAAAGAATCCTCCTGCCAATGCAGGAGACGCGGGTTCAATCCCTGGGTCGGAAAGATCCCCTGGAGTAGGAAATGGCAAACCACTCTAATATTCTTGCTTGGAAAATCCCATGGACAGAGGAGCCTGGCAGGCTACAGTCCATGGGGTCGCAAGAGTTGGACACAACTTAAGAACTGAACCGCCACCACCACCACACTGTAGGGTGTATGGTAGTAGAAATAGAACGTTGTAACATAAAACTTACATAATGCTATAAGTCAACGTTACCTCAGTAAAACAAAGTGTTTGAAAATTGAAGTGAATATTGAAATAAAGAAATAAACAATACTTTATCAGGCCATATAACCATCTCAAAAAAAAAAAAAAAAAATCACTGAGTGGCAAATCAGATACTTAGTCCCAGATAACAAATGTGCAAATCCCTATGAGAGTGAAGCTGTAATGCCACAAGTTAAAAATGGCCTTTTAAACCCACATAAACAACAAAACCAAAGAGCTGAAAAGCCCAGAAAGGTACACAGTGTACCTTTGATTGTTCAGCGTCTCCTGGAGCAGGCTTTCTGCAAGCCTTGGCTTTCTGCTCTCAGCAATTCTCTTCTAGCTGTGCGGCCTCTGGAATTCACAGAGCCCACTTCACTCGGTGATGACTCACACTCACCATGTAACAAATTGGTTCCATTTTCATATCATCTGGGGGCCCTAGACAGAAAGACCATAACCCCGTTCTACCACAAAAGACGGTTTCTCAGTAAAGAGTTTTCACCCACCTCCTCTCTCAGCTAGTTTTCCCAAGAATAATTATAGAGCAAAAGTGTAAGCTCCCTGAAAATACGAGCTGTGTCTAACCTTACTGTATATGACATCGTACATAAACTTGACCTTAGTAGGTATTCAGTACATGCTGAAACACAGGGAAATAACTGTGAAGTAGATTCAGCACAATAGTGACTTTAACAAAATATGTGTGTGTGAATAGGTATGTATCTATATATCTGTACATGCATGGTATATATCCATACATATATACCTATTCACATACACACACAGAGAGAGCCTGCATTGCAGATAGTAGTCAGTATTGGTGCTTGATCATTTATTGTTCTGTATAAACCACACTATACCATCTGTTTATTCATTCATTCCATCAATATTTACTAAGTTGTGACATGCCAGGGAGAACTCTTAAGATGCGAGGAAACGATTTCTTGTCTCTTGACAGCTGTCTCTGATTTTTCTCTCTGTTGGAGCAGAGAGGACGAAGAGGAGATGGAAAAATAACACAGCCTCGCTTTCTAGCCCCATCACTGTTGGAGAATATAGATGAGGTTATTAAAGAGCAGAAGGCATAAATCCCAGGCAGGCCCCAGCACCAAGGAAGGGCCAAGTAAGGGCTGAACAAACACCAAACTCACGTGCTTCAAAAGAGGCTATCAGACACCTGATCTCAGTATGAGGAAAATGTGAGTGAGTAAGACAGTATCTACAGAATCTGATTCAAAAAAAGAAAGGCAAGCACTGTATATGCGTGGCGTGGGCTAACTGCCACATTCAGAGGACAGTGATCAACATCTATTTCAGATGGAGGTAGTTATCAATCAAAACCTCAAAACCCGTACTATTTCAGAGCCAAAAAGACCTTAAAATTCCTCTGATCCAACGCTTTCCAATTTTTTTATGTGTTATAGCACACATGGAAAATGATGGTATGGTATTGGTAAAGCTTTCTGAAATAAGTGAAGACAGATGCTCAGGGCAGGAGGATACTGATGCTCAGGGCAGGAGGATACTGGCTCAGTGACCCACCCAGCCTCCCTCAGGGCTGCGGGACACTGTCAGTGTCCCGAGACACCAGCTGGGAAATCGGCTTCAGGTCAGTTTCTTAATTTTGTGCAGTGTTAGTTGCTCAGTCGTGTCCGACTCTGCATGACCCCGTAAACTGCAGCCTGCCAGGCTCCTCTGTCCCTGGTATTCTCCAGGTAAGAATCCTGGAGTGGATTGTCACATCCTTCTTAACTTTAAAGGTGAGGAAATGAGATCCCTGTTCACGATCTTCTAGCAAGAGAGTCACAGCAGAGCCAAGAAAGGAGTTTTCAGTGTCTCTATTCAGATTTCTGACTCCAGTGGGCATCCCAAGTGGCACTAGCGATAAAGAACACACCGCCATTGCAGGAGACGTTAAGAGACATGGGTTCAAAGATGGAGGGGATGAACCCTCCCGCCATGCCCTGGAGGAGGGCATGGCAACTCACTCCAGTATTCTTGCTGGAGAATCCCATGGACAGAGAACCCTGGCAAGCTACAGTCTATGGGGTCGCAAAGAGCTGGACACGACTGAAGCGACCTAACATGCACACACACATGACTCCTATAAGTATGGTCCCAGACAAGCAGCTTCAACGCCACCTGGGAACTCATTTAGATGCAATTCTTCAGATCCAACCCTGGACCTACAGAATCAGACAATGGAGGGGCGAGACCAGGCACTCGGTGCTTTCAAAAGCCTTCCAGGTGATTCTCACACTCACTCAAGTTTGAGAACCACTGCCGGAATCTGCACTAACTCTCTGTGCTTCTACAAGCTACAGGGTTAACATGCAGGGTGTCTAACTCAGGGTCTGGCAAGGTTTTTCAGGAAAGGGCCCGATACTAAATATTTCGGGCTTTGTAGGCTGTCTGTTCTCTGTCACAGCTTCTTAACTCTGCCACTCTAGCACAAAAACAGTTATGGGCAATACTTACATGAATGGGCAGGGCTGTGTTCTAATAAGACTTTGTTTATAAAAATAGGCACTGGGGTGGATGCAAGCCCAGGGGCCATGGTTTGCCAACCCCCTGGTATCAAATGACTGGAAGAGATTCTTGAAACTCATAATTCAAATGCTTGGGCATTCTGGTTAATATCAAAATCTGTTAGCAACTTACGGCATCAGTCAATGTTGGTGTCAATATCTGTCTTTCCCGTTCAATTAACATGTGCTAAATGCTTCATAAGTACCAGACTCTGGGCATACAGAGATGAAAAGATCCAACCCATGCCTCCAAGTATGAGAATTTCATGAAGCAGAGGAGCCAGACATCAAGTCAAATGACATTATTTTTGAATGTGGCCTTGTTGAGGGAAATGCCCACTTAAATGTATGGATTTTGCTGCTAAATATGTTAAGATTTTCCATTTATAAATGGACAAAAAGCATGATAATGCATACTCCAAATTCTATGCCAGAGGGGATGGCAATTGAACTGGCAACCACTGTTTGATTATACCCATAGATTCTGTGGGGCGGGAATTCAGACAGGGCAAATTGGGGATGTTTGCACCCGCTGCACGAAGTGTGGAGCCTCTATGTGGAAGGTTTGAAAGACCAGGCATGCCAGATTTGAAGGCTTCTTCATTCACGTGTCCAGTATCTGGGCTGACATGTTAGTTGCTCAGTTGTGTCCAACTCTTTGCAATCCCATGGACTGTAGCCCATCAGGCTCCTCTGTCCATGGGATTCTCCAGGCAAGAATACTAGAGTGGATACCCATTCCCTTCTCCAGAGGATCTTCCTGACCCAGGGATCAAACCCAGGACTCCTGCATTGCAGGCATATTCTTTACCATCTGAGCCACCAAGGAAGCCCCCCGGATGTGATTCAAAGACTGAACTAAACTGGGATAGCTGGTCAGATGCTCTGTACATGGCCTTTCCACGTGGCCTGGGTGCCCTTACAGCATGGTGGCCTCTGACCTGATAGACTTCTTACAGGGGAGCTCAGGGCTCCAAGACCATGTATTCCCATGAGCAAGGGCAAACAGCATGGCCTTTCATGATCAAACTTCAGAAGCGCACTCCATCATTTTGCCATAGTCTATTGACCAAAGCAACAATAGTCAGCCCAGATTCAAGAGAGGAAAGCACACACCCTGCCTCTTAAGAGGAAGAGAGTCAAATAACTTTCATCCATGATTTAAAACTGTGAAGAGTCGGAGACGACTGAGCAACTGAAGAATGTTTTAAAACCACCAGTCACGGGAACCAACAATGAGAAACGCCCCATTCCAGAGTAACAGGGAATTTGTGGAATTTTCAAAACTACAGATAATATGTTTAATCAAAGCCAACTCTGCTAAACATCCAAAATGAAAGAACAGGTCTAGAAGTTAATTGGTTTGGTTGTCCTCATTAAATAAATGATTCTCCAAAAGAGGAATTTCAGAAATTTTTCTGTCTCCCCATAGAACAAAAAAAGACTACAGATGTTGCATAGATCTGAATGACCTAAAGAATATTGGCTCATATATTAGACTGATATGACTGGCCACTTCCCTTGTGGCTAAGCTGGTAAAGAATCTGCCTGCAATGTGGGAGACCTGGGTTCGATCCCTGGGCTGAGAAGATGCCCTGGAGAAGGGAAAGGCTACCCACTCCAGTATTCTGGCCTGGAGAATTCTATGGACTGTATAGTCCACGGGGTCGCAAAGAGTCGGACACAGCTGAGCGACTTTCACTTTCACTTTTCACTTTCATACCAAGGCAGGTGATTGGCTATCATCAAAGAATAGATGCTCACAGTCCTTTACCAAGCTGCCAGAAATCTCACTTATCAGAGAACGAGGGTGGAATTTCAAGTCTTTATTTGTACATTTTCATGGGTGTATCTTGGGAAAAAAAAAGAAGCAAGCTTGAACTTTCCTTCTCTCATGTCTGTCCTTCATTTAAAATTGCTTACTTCCTGAGAATTCAGCACTAATTTAGAAATAACTTTCTAACCCTTTAATATAGGAAGTCAAATAAATGTTTTTCTTGGTGAAAAATGAGTTGTTTGTACATACGGTAGATCTTTTTCATCATCTGCGTGAGAAGTAGTTGGGACAATAAATGATAACAATTTTCTTAAATTCTTCCAACTGAAGAATTTGTTTTGAAAGAAGTTTAGCTCAGAGAAATACTTCTTTCTAATTTGTCTATTTTTCTCTCTAACAATAAGGAATTGTTTTTCTAGTAAAAGGAGTGAGACTATTCAATTTAGGACAATAAATTGAGTGAGTGGAGATAATGCTAATCTACTTCCTTTAAAAGTTGAACTATACTTCAAGGACAAGTTTGAATACTTAATCTGAAATCATGGCCATGTGGTTAGTCATAGCCTTTTAGATATTTACAGTTATAAAAGGGCCCTGAAGAATTATCCAGTTTAATCCTATCATTTTGTAGATGAGGTAGCTCAAAGGGGCCAAGAGTAGAAGAGAGTTTCTGCTCACCAAATATTTCAGAAGTTCTTTTCTATTTCCCCTGTGTCTCCTGAAGCTAGACTACGGCCATGTCCTCAGTTCTGGCCCACGAACCATGAGCAGAAGTGACATGTCAGTTCAGTTCAGTTCAGTTCAGTCACTCAGTCGTATCCGACTCTTTGAGACCCCATGGACTGCAGCACGCCAGGCCTCCAGGTCCATCACCAACTCCTGGAGCTGGCTCAAACACATGACCATCAAGTCAGTGATGCCATCCAACCATCTCATCCTCTGTCGTCCCCTTCTCCTCCTGCCTTTAATCTTTCCCAGCATCAGGGTCTTTTCCAATGAGTCAGCTCTTCGCATCAGGTGGCCAAAGAATTGGAGCTTCAGCTTCAGTATCAGTCCTTCCAATGAATATTCAGGACTGATTTCCTTTAGGATGGACTGGCTGGATCTCCTTGAGGTCCAAGAGACTCTCAAGGGTCTTCTCCAACACCACAGTTCAAAAGCATCAATTCTTCGGCGCTCAGCTTTCTTTATAGCCCAACTCTCACATCCATACATGACTACACTTTCTGGCTAAATTAGTGAAGAGCTAATACGCCCCCTGCATCTCTTTTCCCACTTGGTGGCCCCCATATTAATGGTAGAGCCTCCAAATAAAAAGCCGCCTGCATCTCTGAGTTATCCCTGAAAAAATACTGCCCTAGAGAGTTGCCTAGGGCTCATCAGACTTCTCATAAGCAAAAAAACAACTTTTGTGATGTAAAGTCACAGGGATTTGTTTGTTCCTGCAGCTTGTTTATCCAGCTTCACTGAGGTACCAAGCAACTCACTCAAGTCTGTTCAGCAAGTGAATAGCAGAGCTAAGACTGGACTCTAAGTCTTCTGAATTGTCAGTTCAGGACCATACTCTATTATCACAGGAGCATCAGTGTGGGCACCACCACACCAAGTCATTCAGAAAATAGCCCAGTCAGCTGGAAACAGACGGACTACGGATGGGCCAGTACAGACGTGGCACCCACGGATCACAGTCCAGAACCAGAGAAGGTGCAGTCCAGAAGGACAGAAGCCTCGGTGCTCAGCCTTCACATGGGACCAGAGAAGATGTATCTGGGGGTACAGATAACCAAGATTATCCACAATGGGTCCTTTATGCCCAATTTGCACATATTTTCCAAGTTGATGACAACTGCCCCTAGACCCTGTAGCCCAGCAAATAAATTAAATGCCCCAAAAGAAGTGTTTCCACCTTTTTGTGTGTGTACAGCAGCCATTAAACAGAAACAGGAATCCTATGTCTCAGACCCAGATTAATTCAACACGATGTAGAATTTTTTAAAACAACAAATTGAGGTGGGGAGGGATGAAGTTTTGGTTGCTAGGCAATGTCAGTACAAAGCTCTTCCCTTCTCTTCCAGAGCATTCTCTCCATCTTCATGGACAAAAAGTCAGAGAGTCCTCAGTGACAGGCATATATTTTGTTGTGACATCAATACACAGCAAATTGAATTCTTCCTGAAAACAACACACTGCATTACGTCAAGCACTTCAGGGTTCCATCACTCCCCTCGGTACACACAATGATGCTTCCTGTTCTGAAATACTCATTTTTCTCTGTACAAACAGGTCAGATGGCTACCTTTGGGCAGGAATCAAAATAGAAGCTGAGATTTTGCAAAGTCATACTAGTTTCTTCTCTCCCAAGAACAGAAGGGGCTTAGTTGGGAACCATTCTCTGTCTGCATGTTGGGCAGCATCTGTCAAAGGGAAGTCTCTCTCTCTCTCTCTCTCTCTCTCCCAGTCTCCTCCTGAGAAATGGATGCTTCATCCCTGCTCTGACCTCCTTAGATACATACACTTATACTCAAATGTGAACAGAAGGAAAGCTAGCCATAGGCATGGTGACCACATCCCTGGAACAGTCTAGAACACTTTCCACTGACCCTCTGGGTTACACAACTTTTTGCATTTCTTTGCTCAGTTTCTTCTTCCTCCACCCTTTCACTTTCAGCTTGACTTCACCTTCTGGCCCTGATAGTTACTTCAGCATCCTTTGCCCAACATCTATTTTAGACCCAATTCCCAGGATGAAGCTTACCAACATCGCTGGAACTCGTTTCTGCCAGGAAAGGAGCCCCCAGCTCCAAACAAAAGGGCAACCTTGGGGAAGAAAGGGAAATGAAAATGCACTTTAGGGGATGACATCCAAATGCAGTTGCCCTAGAGATGCTACTTGACCTGAAAAGAACCAGGGATTAGGATGGTCTCCACAGCAGTCCCCTCGCGGACACAGAGAGCTTCTCTGAAGAACTCACTAGCTGTAAGACACCGTAAGAAAGAACTATAAAGAACATAAAAGAAGAAACGTCATGATTTTAGAGGAAGTAAGACCAACACAAAAGAATGCAGCCCTGACTACTCACATCACTCAATTTTGTTTTTACGAGAATTTTACAAGAGATAAGGAAGCCAGGGAAAGGGAGACAGATGATAATTTTAGAGATGGTGTTGGACCACTTGGGATTATCAAATACCAAATTCCCAGTGACTCTCTTGTTGGCCAGGAGGCCCCCAGAACGTGTCCAAGGTACTTGGCAGAAACAGGGACCTGTTAAATCCTGACTTCCTGGCTTGGCCTCTTTATTGATCCCTCCCACGCCTGATCTCTGAATGGTTTGGGGAGACTGGGGTCTCACTCTCATTGCTCTCATTCCCATCTTCTCTGATTTTCGCCTCTTCCACCCCATCCATCTGGAACCAGCTGCCCACATTAGGTTCTTGAATTCAGCACATTACCCCTCTGCCTGACTTTTGTCTTCCCTCCCCAAAGCCTACATTAGATACCACAGTGGTAACCACTGGGAACACAAAATCAGGAGGGAAAAATGTTGCCCTCATCTTTAACGGGCTTATTATCCAAAATAGGTAACCAACACACACACAAAGTTACAAGTACCACGGAGGCTAACACCTGGACAACGTGGATGCTCTTGGTTGGAGCATCTACGTGAATAGCAACAGTTAAGTTTTTCAGTTCATTTCAGCTGAATCTGGTGCAAGTAAAACATCTATGCAGGAAAAAAAATTCCCTACAAAAAATTTCAGTTCCTATCCTTCAGACAAGGATAATGCTTGAACTTCCCTGCTTAATCCAGTACTCTGAACACAGGGCATTTCTGGACACAGAAAACTTGCCCATTCAAGTTATAATATTGAAAGGTAATTCATTCAAAGGGAATTCTGGTCTTTCTCTGCTTCTGGTCTCCCTGCCTCTCTCTCTTACACTGCCACCAACCCCACCACATACACACTGACACACACACACACACACACACTCCTACAGCAATTTTTCATGAACTATGCTTTGCAAATCTCGAGGGTACTTCACAAACACTAGGTATTATCATTATATCCTATTTCCCTCCTATTCCCTACGGGAATAAGATACCCTGGGCATCACAGCCCAACACATGTGTCTCAATCCATTTCCTTCACCTCCCACACTGTTATGGAGGTGAAGCCAGCATCAGGCAGAAATAAAGCCAGATCCCAGTAAAGGAGCTGTCTCTTCATCTTGGCTCTGCCCAACCTTGTGTGACCCTGAAGCAGCTTATTTTCCATTTCTTGATGAGTGTTCTAGTAAGCACAGACCTAAGATCTTTGTAAAGTCAAAGCAGATTACATCCTTGGCTTCCTCTCTATTGATTTGGCTTCCCATGATGTCCTTGAAAAAATGGAATTGGTCTGCCAGGATTTTTACTTTATGAGGTCTCACATTATCACCCTGAAATCTGTTTTCCTCCAAGGGCTTTCAGACCCATACCAGTTTCTTCAACATTTTTTCAAGTATAGAAGTGCATCTTTGAGGATCTTCTCATCCACACTGAAATCTTGCAGAAATGAGAGCTCTGTGTGTGACGGATTTGATAGAATAAGTTCATAGCATAAGAAAACTGGCTGCACTGCACAGAATGGTGATCAGCGGAAGTCGTGACAAATAGCATCCTTCAGATACTGTAAAATGGCTTAATCAGTGGATGCAAACTCAGAACTCTAAAGCAGAAAATTAATAAATAGAAAGTTTGTTCTATTAGACTGTTGACTTAAAAAACAGTCACAGCCTAAAAATTGAGAGTTCGGTTGTATTTGATGGGAATTTTTATGACTTCAAGCCTGGAAGGCAGTATCTCAAGTGACACTGAGAGAAGTGTTCCGAGGAGGTGGGGAGGGCGGGGGAGGAGACGGGTTACATAGAAGTTTGCAAAAAGGAGCAGGTAGTCTGAACATCAAACTATTATTGTTAATTAAGGAAAAGCAGATATCTCGAGTTAAAGGAACTGAGGGCTTTTCTGTGTATGGGAGGATAAAAGTTCTGGGCTTTTTGAAACTTTTCCTTTCACATGCATCTCAATTATCTGGGGCCAGAATCCTGCATTTTTTCAGATTCCCCCACACCCCAGCTCCTCGGTGCTCACTGTCAGAGAGGTTGTGCTTGATGGCTGCCAGATAGCAGGCGTTGTTTTTCCTGGATGCCCTTCAGTTCAGTTCAGTTCAGTCGCTCAGTCGTGTCCAACTCTTTGTGACCCCATGGATTGCAGCACGCCAGGCTTCTCAGAAATTCACATTTGGAGGGCCGGAATGGCTGGTGGCTGTGACATCCTTGTTTATTGATATGGCAGGAAATACTCCATTTCTCAAAAGAGAAGCTCAATTCTGAGGGCAAGAAGATCCTACGGCAGTCCGAAGATGGCTTCAATGATTCTAAGAGCCCAGTCAGTTGCACAAAAGACTTCTGAAAGGCATGCCACTCAAGCAGCAACAAATATTATGTCCTTCTGTCTTTGGAATCCTAGAACCAAGTCCAACATGACCTAGCTCTGAGTGCTCATGTGCCAAGTTGCTTCAGTCATGTCCAACTCTGTGTGGCACTATGGACTGCAGCCTGCCAGGCTCCTCTGTCCATGGGATCCTCCAGGCAAGAACACTGGAGTGGGTTGCCATGCCCTCCCCGAGGGAATCTTCCAGCCTAGCTCTACCAGTGTTCTTTCCTAGAACAACTAAGCTCTAAATATTTTAGCAAGAGCCCTTTCAGCAGGGTAAAAGCACTTTTTAATGTGTGTGGGTTTATTTTTTTTTTTTTTTTTTTGGCAATTGTTCTCAGCAAGGCAGCCGTGAGCAGTGATGTGACTTGAGATCTTCATTCCCCACCCAGGAACTGAACCTGGGCAGCCTGGATGGGATCCAGGAATTTTAGCCACCAGACCAGCAGAGGTTAGAGGCTAGAAGCTACTTTTCTCTGGATCTTTGCCCCCAGTGGAAAATGCATCTATCCCAGAAGCAGAAACCGTAAATGCAGGTACAAAGTTTATCACTAGAGACACAGCACAGCAACAAGTGGGAGAGCACAGAGAGAAATGGTTTGTTTAATCAAGACGGAAGAAAGGCAGAGATTCAGACCTGGAGAGAAAGGCTGGGGTGCCCCCCTTAGCGAGGAGGAGCATAGTACACAGGCAGTTAAGTTCTCTGCGTAAGTCAGTTCTTCTGGGCCTTTGCCTACCTTCAGCCCACACTCTGGTTCCTTTTTCCACACCTAACCGACACTGGGACACTCCCCTGGGTGTGCATGCTCCCCTCAGCCAAGATGGATCTTGAAGGGAAGGCTTCTGGGAGGTACAAGACTCATTATGGCCTGATTCTGACCCACAAAGAGCCTTTCTGCACGTGTGTAGTGTCTCCCTTGTCCTAAAAGGGGCAGGGAGTAGAGATCCCTTAATCCTTTACTCAAACAAGGTTTTGCCCCTCTTTGTCTTTCCCATGACTATTGCCTTACAGTGTTTACAAGAGATAAATACTGGCTATTTACCCTATCTCTGTTGGTTCTTCCATTTCGGAAGGCAAACAGCAGGCTGATTGTAAATGCCTTTACTGGAGCCCACCTAACTCATGTCTCAGAAAATGCTAACAGTTGTTAAGTATCCAGCCTGAAGCCCACTTCTTCATGCCCGGTGAAATGTAAACAGGAGGCCAGTTGTAAATGTCTAACCTGGAGCCTGTCTATCTCCTACATCACAATGGCTGTCAGTATGAATAAATTCCTTTTTAAGACCCTAAGCTAGTTTGCGGGGGGTGGGGGGGTGGGGAAGGTTGTGATTAATCTCTAGACCTATCCACCAAAAATGTAGGTATATGTTTATAGCTAAGGTATACCTATAACTGTAAACATATACCTACATACATTCAAAAATATTTTTGAAATGATTGGAATTCTAGCATCCTAATATTTTCTGCAGGTACTGCTTTCCTACTGCCCTGCAAGTTTTTCTATCTTAAAATATATTGTCTAAGCAGAAAAAAGTCCCTGTATTGATCAACCAGTATTTATAGAGAATTAGCTCTGCACCAGCACTGTGAGATTAGTTTGGGGAGGAAACTACAGAAGAATCATATGATGTGATATCTGTTTCAAACAAGATCACTATCTACTCAGGAAAATCAACCCATGAACTTGCATAAGAATATTTAACATTTAAATTGTGTGACACTGTCTGGGCTGTTTTAAGAGGTGAGGATGGACAACATGGTGAAAGGATCTGGGACTGACATGTGCTTATTTCAGGGATGTGCTCTGCACTTCTTTCAACCAGAGGGGACCTTGGTCCAACCTCAAAATCAAGGTCAATGCTCCCCTTCCAGCGAATCCTTCATCAGTCCCTTCGGGACAGCATTGTTTTCTTCGGACTGTATCAGTCCCCTTTGTCAGCACTAATTATTCCTTTTGCCAAACTCCTAAGTAGCATTTTGTTTGTACTTTTGTTAAAATCATTACTTAAATCTGTGTTCATTTATAATTAACTAGTAAATATCTATCTCTTCTAATAAGTGTCTTGAAGAAGTTTCCCAAGATTCTCTCCCAAATCAGCAACTTGCACTTAAAAATATATATATTGTCAATGTTCAATAAAGATTTGTTGATTTTATTTACTTTTGTCATGATACAGAGATTATACTTTCACAGAATAATTCATGTGCCTTTTCATATTAGTGTCCTATTGACTATGGAGCCTCAGCTGAAATAAGATAGGTAAAGTTCTAATATACTGTTCACCATTAAAGTACATATATTCATGTTTTCAATGATGTATTACTTTCCTCTATACATTATACATCAGATATTTTCCCATAGAATAAAAATGAATTCAATCCAAAAAAGTATATTACTATGCCAATAGCATGATAAAGTTATTTTTTCCTCCTTTAACACTCACATTTGGAAATAAGAGCCTGGTTAAGTACAAGGAGGCTCTTAAATCACACACAACACATTTAGAATATTCTGGGGGGAAAGTGTTTTTTAAAAAGCAGTATTATGTCATATTAGTAATATCTAACATTTATGATACACTTGCTGGTTGCCAGGCAGTGTGCTAAGCCTTTTACATAAATTATCTCATTAATTTATCACAAAACTTCAGATTCTAACATTTTGTTGTTGTTATCACATGCTCTTCCCCTGTCCTTGTAAGTTGGTCTTTTTAAAAATCTTTTTGTTTAGTTTTAGTGGAATTGCTGAAGGGAAAATATTTGATGTTTGTGTTTAATCTGCCTTCTTAGTCTGACCAGAATCCAGTGTTTATTAAAATGAAGGTATTTTTAGGATAGTAATCAAGAGATCAGGCCTTGATGACAGACTGCTCAAGTTTGAATCCCTATTCTAAAAATTCCTAACTATGAGACCCTTAGATACTATTCAGAGAGAAAAAAAGAATTTTAAAATAGCTTTAAATCCCTCCGAGACAGAAGAGAAGGTTTGCAGCCATGAAATAAAGACAGAGTGCTATTTTTAAACAAACAAGTAAATATTCAAGAAACAAAAAAGAAATGGCTTCTCAAAATTAAAAAACACAATAGCACAAATTTAAAAATCAGAAGTGGTGGAAGATAAAATTGAGGAAATCTCCTGGAAAGATAATAGCATAGAAAATAAAAAAGAAAAGCAGGGAAAATCAGAAGACAAGTGTAGAAGCTGAACCTTAAATAAAGTACATTTCAGAAAGAGAGAGTAAAGAAAATGAGTGGGGAGGAAATCATCAATGAAATAATGCAAGAAAATAACTAGAACTGAAGTATATGCATTTCTAGAATGCAGGGGCTCCCTTTAAAAACTGTTGCCTGAACACTTTACAATAACTAGGGCATGGAACCAACTTAGATGTCCATTGACAGATGAATGTATAAGGAAGTTGTGCTACACAGATAGAATGACATATTACTCAGCTATAAAAAGGAATACAACTGAGTCAGTTCTAGTGAGGTAGATGAACCTACAACCTACTATACAGAGTGAAGTAAGCCAGAAAGAGAAAGACAAATATCGTATATTACTGCACAGATATGGAATCTAGAAAGATAGCACTGACAATCCTACTTGGAGAAGGAAATAGCAACCCACTCCAGGATTCTTGCCTGGAGAATCCCAGGGATGGGGGAGCCTGGTGGGCTGCTGTCAATGGGGTCGCACAGAGTCGGACACAACAATCCTCCTTGCAGGGCAGTGAAGGAGACACAGACATTTCGGACACAATGGGGAAGGTGAGGTGGGATAATATGTGGGAATAGCACTGAAACACACGTATCACCATATGTAAAGTAAATAGCCAGTGGGAGCTCAGAGCCTTCCCCTGTCTATGGTGTATCACCCCCTTCCTTACCCAGCCAGGTGTGCTCTCTACTCAGGTTTTCAAACCATGTGTCACTAGGGATACACACTTGCATGATAAACTCTGAAGAAAAGCAAGATCATTACATGAAAGCCACAGTTTGACTTACTTTCTGGGGGAAGGAGGGCAACGTACTCAGGGAAGAGCGAATAGGATAGTGGGGAGGGGTCAGTGGGGTGTCTAAGGCCTGGGACTAGAAATGTTCCATCTCTTAACCTGAGTTAGATGTTCCAGAAAAACATCTATTTCTGCTTTATTGGCTATGCCAAAGCCTTTGACTGTGCATCACAATAAACTGTGGAAAATTCTTCAAGAGATAGGAATACCAGACCACCTGACCTTCCTCTTGAGAAACCTGTATGCAGGTCAGGAAGCAGCAGTTAGAACTGGACATGGAACAACAGACTGGTTCCAAATAGGAAAAGGAGTACATCAAGGCTGTACATTGTCACTCTGCTTATTTAACTTATATGCAGAGTACATCATGAGAAACACTGGGCTGGAAGAAGCACAAGCTGGAATCAAGATTGCCGGGAGAAATATCAATAACCTCAGATATGCAGATGACACCACCCTTAATGGCAGAAAGTGAAGAGAAACTAAAAATCCTCTTGATGAAAGTGAAAGAGGAGAGTGAAAAAGTTGGCTTAAAGCTCCACATTCAGAAAATGAAGATCATGTCATCTGGTCCCATCACTTCATGGGAAATAGATGGGGAAACAGTGGAAACAGTGTCAGACTTTATCATTTTGGGCTCCAAAATCACTGCAGATGGTGATTGCAGCCATGAAATTAAAAGACGCTTACTCCTTGGAAGGAAAGTTATGACCAACCTAGATAGCACATTGAAAAGCAGAGACATTACTTTGCCAACAAAGGTCCATTTAGTCAAGGCTATGGTTTTTCCAGTGGTCATGTATGGATGTGAGAGTTGGACTGTGAAGAAAGCTGAGCACTGAAGAATTAATGCTTTTGAACTGTGGTGTTGGAGAAGATTCTTGAGAGTCCCTTGGACTGCAAGGAGATCAAGCCAGTCAATCCTAAAGGAAATCAACCCTGAATATTCATTGGAAGGAATGATGTTAAAGCTGAAACTCTAGTACTTTGGCCACCTCATGCGAAAAGTTGACTTATTGGAAAAGACTCTGATGCTGGGAGGGATTGGGGGCAGGAGGAAAGGGGACGATAGAGGATGAGATGGCTGGATGGCATCACGGACTCGATGGATGTGAATCTGAGTGAACTCCGGGAGTTGGTGATGGACAGGGAGGCCTGGCGTGCTGCGATTCATGGGGTCACAAAGAGTCGGAAACAACTGAGCAACTGAACTGACTGAACTTAACCTGAGTGGTGGCTATAGAACATTCATTTCATCATTATTCTTTAACTTGCACATGTAAGTTCTATACATTCTTCTACATCTTGTTGGTGTTCAGTCACTCAGTTGTGTCCAACTCTTTGTGATCCCACGGACTGCAGCATGCCAGGCTTCCCTGTCCTTAACCATCTCACACTCATGTCCATTGAGTTGAAGGTGCCATCCAACCATCTCATCCTCTGTCGTCCCCTTCTCCTCCTGCCTTCAAGCTTTCCCAGTATCAGGGTCTTTTCTAATGAGTCAGCTCTTCGCATCAGGGGGCCAAAATATTGGAGCTTCAGCTTCAGCATCAATCCTTCCAATGAATATTCCGGGTTGATTTCCTTTAGGATTGACTGGTTTGATCTCCTTGCTGTCCAAGGGACTCTCAAGAATCTTCTCCAACACCACAGTTCAAAAGCATTAATTCTTCAGTGCTCAGCTTTCTTTATGGTCCAACTCTCACATCCGTACATGACTACTGGAAAAACCATAGCTTGACTATAGAGACCTTCAAAGGCAAAGTGATGTCGCTGCTTTTTAATATGCTGTCTAGGTTGGTCATAGCTTTTCTTCCAAGGAGTAAGCATCTTTTAATTTCAAGGCTGCAGTCACTGTCCACAGTGATTTTGGAGCCCAAGAAAATAAAGTCTCTCACTGTTTCCATTTTGTCCCCATTTATTTGCCATGAAGTAATGGAACCAGAGCCATGATCTTAGATTTTTTTCTTTTCTTGGCTGTGCTGGGTCTTTGTTGCTGCTTGCGGGCTCTCTCTAGTTATGGCAAGTGGGGGCCACTCTGTAGTTACGGTGCTCGGGCTGCTCATTGTCGTGGCTTCTCTTGTTTTGGAGCATGGTCTCTAGGGCACACAGACTTCAGCAGTGGCAGCTCATGGGCTCTAGAGTGCAGGCTCATTAGTTGTGGCACCTGGACTCAGCTGCCTGGCAGCATGTGGGATCTTCCCAGACGAGGGATCGAACCAGTGTCCCTTGCATGGCAAGGTGGATTCTTAACCACTAGACCACCAAGGAAGCCCTGATCTTAGTGTTTTGAATGTTGAGAGTTAAGCCAGCTTTTTCACAAAGGACACAATTCACAGTTCATAAAAAAAATGAGATGACTGAACCTCAGCTCAGAATACATGAGGCTTGTCTCTACCTTTGATTGCCCAAATGACTTTAGACAATTTATTTATTTTTTTAATATTTATTTATCTGGCTGTGCCAGGTCTTAGTTGTGACATGTGGGATCTAGTTCCCTAACCAGAGACTGAACTCCAGGCCCCCTGTATTGGAAGCGAGGAGTATTAGCCACTGGACCGTGAGGGAAGTTCTGACAATTCATTTCTTATGAGACTGTATTTCCTCAATTGCCAAGAAAGATAATTCCTCTTCCACCCATCTCAACATGGGTGCTGAGAGAGGAAATATTATCATACATTTGAAAGTGCTCTCTAGTATTACACTGCAAAATAATGTAAAAGTAGAGGTATTGATACTGTGATAAGACCCTTTGCCAGGGACAGCTATAAATAGAGAAATGCCCATGTCAGGGTCAATGTATCCCATGCCTCCTGTGTATCCCAGAGATTGTTATCAGGCTCTTTGCTATTCTTGGATTCCCTTGGTTGTAGCGCAAATATTTGTTCTCTCTTGGGAATAAATGGGTGAAATGAAAGTTTTGCTGTTGACAGCTCTTTCTAGAGAGAAGGTGCAAAATTTATATCCTTAAGCACACTACAGTTTAATAATAATTTTAGTTGCTGTTCTTGATCATTATGAAAAAAAAAAAAAAAAACCTTCTAAACTGTTATAGCCACAGGACCTGAGAACAGGGTGAGTCTTGTTCACAAAACAATGTACTTGGAAGAACTTGGAGCAATTTAGGTTATGTAACCATCACCAGCTGCTGTTTTCCTCCTGTGTGCATCAAGAGAAAAGCCAGAAGTGGAAATATTTTTGGTTAACAACTTGTACATGGGGATTCCCTGGTGGCTCAGTGGTAAAGAATCTGCCTGCCCATGCAGGAGACACGGGTTCAAGCCCTGATCCGGGAAGATCCCACAAGCTGAGAAGCAACTAAGTCCACACACCACAACAATTGAGCCTATGCTCTAGAGCCTTGGAGCTGCAACGACTGAGCCCACGCACCACAACTGGAAGCCTGCGCATCCTAGAGTCCACACTCCACAACAAGAGGAGCCGCCACAATGAGAAGCCCGAGGCCCGCATCGAGAGGGTAGCCCCAAGTCGTCACAGCGAGAGAAAAGCCCACACAGGGACGAAGACCCAGCACAGCTGAAAATAAAGAAAGGAACAGAACCTGTAACGGGTTGAATTTTGTACCCTCCCAAATTCATATACTGATGTCCTAAACCCTAGCACCTCAAAATGTGCCCTTATGTGGAAATAGGGTCATTCAGGATGTAATTAGTTATGATGAGGTCATTAAAGTGAGTCCTAATCCAACATTACTAGTGTCTTTACTGTCATCTGAAAAAAGAAGAAAAACGCACAAGAGTTGTGAGTCAAGATTAATCTGGGGCAAAATGAGGACTATAGCCTGGGAGACAGCATTTCAGATAGCTCTGAGAAACTGCTCCAAAGAGGTAGGAGGGAAAGTCAGTGTTATATATGATTGGGAAGTGAAGTGAAGGGGGTGTGCGCAGTCAAGCACATTTTTCTGGCAGAGGCTTGCTGCTTGCATGAGGAGCAGATGTCACCATTAATAATTTTAGTGCTTTTCTAGGTATGGGGAAATGCAAGAATTGGGCTCATAAAATCTTCTCCTGAAAATACCTATCAGAGGACTTGTTCAGTTTTCCCCAGTGCACAGAGTATCTCATTCTTCATCTCCACTCTGAATCCCCTTCAGGAGGTGATGAAGGTCTGCAGCTGCTCATGATTCAGTCCTTGTACAGCTAGCTGGCAAGTGCCAGTTTGTAGTTGGCAGTACCAAAGGGGAAATCTGGACACGGAGATGGGTACAGAGAGAACCCAAGGAATGTCTGAGGCTACCCCAAGTCAGGAGAGATGTCTGGGACGCATGCTTCTGCACACCCTTTAGAGGAACCAATTCTGCTGACACCTTGGACTTCCAGCATCCACACTGTGGGAGAAAACATTTCTGTTGCTGAAAACCACCCAGTGTGTGGTATTTTGTTACAGCAGGCTTCAAAACCAACAGAGGTGAAGTGTGAAAGTGTTAGTTGCTCAGTCATACCCAACCCTTTGCGACCCCATGGACTGTAGCCCTCCAGGCTCCCCTGTCTGTGGGATTTTTCAGGCAAGAATACTGAATGGGTTGCCATGCCCTTTTTCAGGGGATTTCCCAACCCAGGGACCAATCCGGGGTCTCCTGCATAGCAGGCAGATTCTTTACCATCAGTGCCACCTGGGAAGCCCCAGCAGCAGTTAAAGGGAGACGAAAAGCATTTCTATGTTGTCTGTGTGGAACCGCATATCCCCCTGGTCAAGTTTTTCTGTATTTTCCCTTTTCATTTGGCCTCCAGTGTCTTGTGGATCTCCCAGACCCTGAAGCTGAAATGCGAGCCATCTGCAGGCAGAGAAGGTCATGCCTGCCAAGTGTCCTGCCTGCCTTTCATTCCTCTGATCCTGCAAAAATTGGCCTCTCCCATGCCTCAGACCTGGGCTATGAAAAATGAGCCACACTCCTGGCCCCTGCTTCCTTCTCATTTATATCTGTTTGTGCTGAGGTCCAGGCAGTGCAACCCAAGCCCACAGGACCCTGACTGCAGCCTTCTCCCCAGCAGCACTCCAGCCCCCAACCCAGAGAAGCAGCCCACTCCACTGGACCAAGCCCCCACCTCCTAAAGTCTGCTCCCCAGTCCTGCAGCTGCTTCCCTAAACAAGCCCCCCCCAAACAGTCCTCGCTGCTTTTCCTCCCCTCTTTCCATCCACCAAAATAAGTTTAAAGAACAGACGTGTCAACACAGGGTAGCAGGGGGTGAACTGAGAGATTGGAATTGACATATATACACTACTGTGTGTAAAACAGATAGCTACTGGGAAGCTGCTGCATAGCACTTAGCAGCGCAGGCTCTGTGATGACCGGGAGGGCTGAGATGGGGGAGGAGGGGAGGAGGTCCAAGGGGAGCGGGTGTATGTATACATATGAGTGATTCGCTTTGCTGTAACGGCAGAAACTAGCACAACATTGTGAAGCAACTATGCGTGCGTGCTCAGTCGCTTCGATCGTGTCAGACTCTGCGATCCTGTGGACTGTATAGCCTGCCAGGATCCCCTGTCTGACGGATTCTCCAGGCAAGAATATTGGGGTGGGTAGCCCTTCCCTTCTTCAGGGGATCTTCCCGACCCAGGGATCAAATCCATGTCTCTTGAGACTCCTACACTGCAGGAAAATTCTTTTACTGCTGAGCCACTAGGGAAGCTCAAAGCAAGTAGACCCCAATTTAAAAGAAGAATGGCTCTTCGAGGTTCTCCACACTGGCTGTATATTAGTCTCTGTTGGGTGGTTTGTTGTTGGGTTTTTTTTTTAAATGCAGATGTCTGGGCCCACCTCAGACCATTTCAAGCAGAATCTCTGGTTGGAGGCTGCGGTGTAACATAAATATGTACCTGGTCTTTGCACTCAGTTCTGAGCACAGAGACCCTAAAACCCCTGGAGTTTCAGGGTGGTAGGAGGTCCTTTCTTACCCGTAACTTATTTTGATGAGCTCCCTCAGGCTATCGGAGTTTATGCTAATGAGGTGACTCAGGGTGGGGTCCTGGGTAGGAAGAGTCAGCATGGGGGCTGGTCACCAGAAAGACCAAACCTGGATTAGAAGGGTGGAACTTTCAGCCCCACCCCCAGTTTCTAGAGAGGGGAGTGAGGTTGGACATGTGAGTTAAGCTCTTGAGATTCCGAGAGGGCCCAGGAGGGCAAACACTTCAAGACTGGGGATGGGTGCACTTAGAGAGGGCATGGACGCCTCCGTCCCTGGCACCTCGCCTGGGCCTCTCTTCACTTGGCTCTTCCTAAGTGTATCTTGTAATAAGGCTGGAACCACAAGTAGAGCTCTTCCCTGAGTCCTTTGAGTCATTCTAGTGAATCATCAACCTGAGATGGGGGGTGAGGACCCCCAAATTTGTGGTCAGCAGAAGTGGGGGTCACCTGGGGACCTGTCTCACAGCTGATGCGGGGGCAGTCCGGTGTTTGGTTCCTCTGGCAACCAGAGCCCATCCTAAGCTATCCAGGGACACCCCCAGAGTCAGCTCATAAGAGTACACTCAGGTACAGTTGAAAGGGGCTCATTACAAACAACAAGAAACGCTCCTCTCCCCCGTCACTCAGGTAATTCTGAGAGTTTCAGGAGTCCTAGTGTCAGGAAGCTGAAACAAGGGCCAAATATTAAATAAAACATGCTCCTATCACTCAAGAAATGATAAGAGTTTTAAAAGCCTTATGCCAGGAACTGAGGACAGCCCATATATTTCTTAATTATATCATAATATCACACAAATTCACAAGACTCAAATTTGATTTCCAGGGAGTTCTATTCAAATCAATAGAAAGAAAACCAACTTCCTCAAACACCCTGGCAAGGGAAAGTGGGAAGGGAAGGAGGGAGAGGGAGGAAGGGAGAGAGACTCTGTGTGTGTGTGTGGGGTGTGTGTGTGTGTGTGTGTGTGTGTGTGTGTGTGTAACACTGCTTCCCTAGCCTGCCATGCTATCAACACACATACTTTTGAAATGTAGAGATTTTTACATCAACTGTCTCCAGTAATTTCTGGCTTTCCTTTTAAAAAATGCATCACTAATTATAGGATAGTTATCCCAGCTGGGAGCCTTTTATCCTTGCTGGATACAGCCATTTCCCAGCAAGGCTAAAAACCAGATAAGTGCTATGCGTGGCATTTAAAAAGTCAAATATTACACAAGGTCACATACGAATCACTTTTTCCCCAGATGAATGCGTTATTTTGATGTTCCAGGAAACGTGTTCTAATACATATTTTCTTTTAGCTTCAATTATTAAGCAATTTAAAACGCAGGCCTACATCACATCCCACTAGACCGCCAATCTCTAAGACAGACAGCTTCACATAGTATAGCTAAGCAGCTCTCGATAAATGTGGGACAAAAAGAGAATAAAAAAGAAAACACGAATATTTTCGGTAGCACTTTTCATTTGAACTGTCATCTGAAGTTGGAAGAAGAGTGGCCACAATAACTGTTTCGTGCATAAGTTTTATTGCTTTCTTTCCTTTTTTTTACCATAGCAACATGAATAGAATATAAAATTTACCATTAACAACATCTAATCCTTTTCACAGCACATTAACCTCTGGCATACTGTATGTTCACATCCTGTCCCCGGACACACACACAGTCCCTCATACACTCACAACATGTGTGCACCCCTAACCTCACCAATAGACATGAGTTTGAGCAAACTCAGAGAGATGGTGAAGGACAGGAAAGCCTGGCACGCTGTAGTTCATGGGGTTGCAAAGAGTCAGATGTGACTTAGTGACTGAACAGCAACCTTGCCTTGGGAATCCTGACACCAAATTGAAACATGATGAACACCACGAGGTGAGTGGACAAGAACCAGTGAGATGAAGCTCCCACAGAGGAACACGGGATTTGTCCCTGTTGGGCAGAAAACAGATATCTGAAAATCTAAAACAATGAAAGGGGTTAATGTACATAGAACTGATTTGCATAGGAGAGTACAGTTCTGTTTCTTTAGCTGTCCATGGTTCCTTAGCATAAAAATAGGAATGAAAGTGGAATTTCAGAAACAAGGAAGGAAACAACTGCCTCCCATTTGCCTCCTCCTCAAGCCATCTCCACATCTCCTGGTGCTTTTCATAAACAAATAGCTTCAAGTCAGAGTCTATCCTCATCTCTCTTAAATCCCTTGCATTCTCAACCCAATGCAACCTTCATTTCTGCCCTGACACAGCTCCTAATAGTTATCTCCTAATGACCAGCCTAGTTGAAGCCTCTACAGCACTTGACGTTATTAACAAATGGCCTTAACCCCCACTCGCTTAGCTTCTAGAACACCCTTCTCTTGTGACTCCTTCTTTGGCGGCTTCTCCTGCGTGCCCATAAGTGTCTGGATCCCCAGCTTCTTTCCTGGCTTCCTTCTGGTACTTATTCTACATCCTTTCCTTTGACAATCTCCTCTTTTCTCTTGGCTTCTGCTTCTATGCTGAGAGTTCTCCAAACCATCTCCTGACCTGTCTGTGGAGCCCTATCCCAAGGTCACAGGTGTGGAGCCCTGTACCAAGGTCACAGGATAAAAATCTCTGGAACTGACCAAACCCCACAGCAACTGTTGCCTTGAGCCTCTGAGTTTAAGTCAGTCAGTTTCCTGACCCCATAATATGTAAAATACCCACCCTATAGCATCCTAACCCATCACCTAATGCCACCATTCCTGTAGGAATTTTCTCTGTCCTGAGGCTATAAAAATTGGCTGTAAGCCTGTAAAAGGGTTTGGCTCTCCCTTGAGCTGGTCTGCTGTTCCAACAGCATCTCCCACTCTAGCAAACTGAATTCTCCTCTCATTCTGCCTCATGTCTGGAAATTCTTTTCCAGTCCACGCACAGACCATGACGCTGACTGCTCCCCATTGGCCCTGGTCCATGTCCCCAGCTGCCCACTGGACATCTCTTTCTTTCTGCCTTATGAGCATCTCATACTGAGCATGTCCAAAACCAAACTAAAAATAAATAAACACAACACCAAAAATCCCCTGTACTCCTTTCTTTACCTGAGTTAATGGTACTTAACCATTAGTCATGGTGCTTGGGCTGTGATGACAAAATGGCATAGACTGGGTGGCTTAAGAACAGATACTCATATCTCACAGCTCTGGAGGCAGGAAAGTCCAAGATCGAGGTGCCAGCAGACTGTTTCCGGCGAGAGCTTTCTTCCTGGCTGGGAGATGGCCATTTGCTCACTATGTGTCCACATGGAGCAGGGACAGACAGACAGAGACAGAGAGGGACAAAGAGAGCTCTCTTGTGTCTTCTAAGAACACTAATCCTATTATATTAGGGCCGCATCCTTATGACTTTACACTTACTTATCTTTTAAAGGTCTTATTTCCAGACGCAGTTACATCGGAGGTTAGGGTTTCAACATACAAACGGGGGGGTGGGGGCAGGGGGACACAATTCAGTCCATAGCAGGCACCATGTCCCAAGGCAGTGAGCGCCCTTTACTCTTCCTCTCCCCCACAGTCATCTGGACACCCTGGTTTATGAGCTCTTGGCCCCAAATTTCTCTTTAACCCATTCCTTCATTCCGCCTCTACCATTACACTTTCAGTTCAGGGGCCCCTGTGCCTAGCCTGGGCCACCCCCTGTGGTTGAATGGCTGTCCCTCCTCTGCGGCCCTTCCACTGTGGTGCCGCTAGGTCGGCATCCCAAATAACAGACCTGGTTGGGATGTCCATGAACTGTTCAAGCTGCAGTGTCCCCTAATCTAGCCCTCATCTAACCACGTGGTGGTTATGGTCTCATTTCCAGCCCTGGGCCCCATGCTTCATGTTTTGACCACACTGAGCTTCTAACTGTCCCCCCATGTGCCACCCACTTCACACCCTCCCTTCCTCCCTTCCTTCAGCCAGCATTTCCCACTACTTGCAATGTGCCTCCCTTCCTCCTTCACGTGGCACGTTCATCCCCACCTTTCAGGCCCCAGTTTAGCACCATCTTCAAGGAGCATTTCTCAGCCCCCAGGACTCAGCTGGCCTGGCACCCCATTCACATCCCTGTTGCAGCACCTGCCAGGTTTATGCATCCATCTCATCAGACCTGCGGTTCCTCATGAGTTCTGACAGATTCTCCCTTGATCTTGAACACCTGTGCTCCACCTAGACTATCTGATAAACGCAAATAGAAATAAATATGTTTTAGGGAACCTAGCCTGGTGCTCTGTGACAACCTAGAGGAGTAGGATGGGAAGGGGTGGGAGGGAGACTCATGAGGGTGGGCCTATATATACACTTATGGCTGATTCGAGTTGCTGTACAGCAGAAATTAACACAACATTGTAAAGCAATTACCCTCCAAGTAAAAAATAATAAATAAGAAATGAGTGCGTTTCAGGAAAGTCAGGAGCAGACATGCTATTCAAACTTTGCCCTTAACTTTTCTCATTTAAAAAAGTAAAGCTTAAAATATTTTTTCTTACAAAAATATATTAAAGTCTTAAAAATAATATTAAAATCTTTAAATATTTTCAATTATATATTCAATGGACCATTTAATTCCTCTGAATACAGAAATATTAGACTTTAAATATGGATGCATTATTTCTTTATGTTTATGTACATGATGTTATTTTTTTAAATTAAGAAGATCACCTAGATAACAAATCAATTCTTCCATTTTCAAAAAAATGTATGCTACTTACAACCAGATACTTCATGTAGGATTCAAATATGATTTTAAGTCAATTATATAAAGGTAAGGACCATTATATTTTAGTGTCACTCAGCTTTAATATTTATTTTAGGTTTAATTTTTTAAAAACCTACAAGAAAAAGGTTACAAATGTCCTGAATTTAAAGCTCCTCTTGGGATGAATGGTCTGACCTCTGGTCTAGAGCACCAGGATTTTTAAAGATCGTATAAAAGGTGGGTTGATATTAAAACAAAAGTCTTCTTAATTAGCCAGGATAAATCTCTGCGCATTGCTGGCCATACGCTCCCAGAACAGCATCTCTTCTCACAAGAATTCTTTGAAATGAAATATCTACCAGAGGTGGAAATGGAGACAAAACCACACAGAATCATGTGAGGAGAACAGAGCCGGAAACATCAGGCGGTCTTTGCAGGAATCGCTTCTTACCTATTAAACCAGATTTTATAAAATCAAGCCGCTGAGGGAAAGCTTTTTTGTGAGCAGGAATCCTACGGTGAAGAGATTCAAAGACACAGAAATATTCAGGAGTCAGGACGTTTCTATGACCTTAGACGATGCTTCAATATTCCTTCTAATTAACATCATCTGGGAGCTTTTGCTTAACGATGAAGGGAAGGAAGTCTCTCTCTGAAATCAGAGAAATCTCAGGCAGAACAGAGCTGGGCCTCCCAGTAGCAAAACTGGGTCCTGAGCAGTCCAGGAACACGGTATTTCTCTCGTGGCTGAATAAAGATGAACCACCATCAAGGCACTGATTTCATGAAACTAAGAAGTCGAGCCACCAGCGCTCAGCAGTGCTGGGCAACGGGACAGGGGCAGGGGTTTGGGTGTTCCATGGGGGTCTCCAGCCTGGGACGCCAGTGATTGCACCCTTAACAGGTGCAGGAGCACATCTGCTATGTCTTTACACGTTGGTGTGCACCCCACGCCTTGTGCTGGCCAGATCCTGGCTGTAGATTTCTCTCTTCCTACTTTCTGCTTCCAAAACTGCTCCCCACCCACATCACCAATGCCTACTACCTAGCTGTTTCTCATCCCAGCTTTTGCCTCTTGCCACCCCATTGCCTGCAATGCCATTTTGACATCCCACTCCACCCTTCTCACCTGAACTTGCTGTTCAGTTCTTACAATTCAGCTCTGTCACCTCCTCCAGGAAGCCTTCCCTGACCCTTCCCTCCCAAAGCTGAATTAGGGTCCTTCTGCAGGCTGTGAGGAAGCCTGTTCTGGGCCTCTCTCCTAGATTCTGCTGGCTTTCCAGCAATCTCAGGTGTTCACTGGCACGCAGAAGCATCACCCCGGTCTCTGCCTCTACCTTCACACGGCATTCTCCCTGTGTTCCTGTGTGTTTCTCATGTTCCCCTTTTAACCAAGACACCAGTCATACTGGCATAGGACTCACTCTAAAGACTTCATTTTAACTTGATTACCTCACTGAAGACCCTCTCTCCAAATACAGTCATTTTCTGAGGTCCTAGGTATTACAGATTCCTGGATATGAGTTTGGGGGCCAGGGACATGATAACAGACCCCATTACCCGTATTTCCATAAAGCCCTCAATTATCCCTGTCACTGCTTTATAACTGTACATGCAAAGGGCTGCTTCCTTCACTGGACTGTGAGTGCCTTTGCAGAAGCTCCTGTATTCTCTGATCTTTATGTATCCAGTGCCCAGCATAAGAACCAAATGAGTGAATGAATGAAAGTGAAATTGTCAGTCACTCAGCTGTGCCTGAATTTCTGCAACCCCATGGACTTTAGGCCGCCAGGTTCCTATATCCATGGAGTCCTCCAGGCAAGAATATTGGAGGGGGTAGCCATTCCCTTCTCCGGGGGATCTTCCTGACCCAGGGATCAAACCCAGGTCTCCTGCATTGCAGGCAGATTTCTTTACTGCTGACCCAGCAGGGAAGCCCTCACAAATGAATGAGTGAGTGATTAAGGCCTTGGAGAAGAGCCAGAATGAATGAACTGTGAACAGATTCAGTTCAAAGCCACCTTAAACATGCCTTTTTGTGTTTTTGTGTACCAGATTACACACAGACGACACATTACACACATGCTATGTAGGTGTCACCAAGAGGGGGCTTCTTCTGAATCTCTTCTCTTTCCCACCCCAGTAAGTAGTTTCCCCGAGTCAGAGCCATTGGGTGAATGCAAAGACCATCCTGGGGCTCCTGGTGCAATCACCCTGTTTCCATCGCTATTTTTGTTCCTGTTGTCTTTGCACAACTCCAAGGCACTGAACTTGCCCTTTCCCAGGCACTGCCCTCTGGCACTTCTTGCTCTGCTGGTTCCTCCCCTAGGGGAGGTTTGGGCAGGAAGGGAAGTGTTCTGGGCAGAATTCTGCCCGGAAGGCTATCCCACTCTCACATTACTTGGAAATTGTTGGTTCCATAATTATTTCCCAATTCTCACTGCAAATATTCTCATAGCAAATCCAGAGACCTCAGACCCAGCCACTCTGGGGAAATGGCAGCTGAGCTTGTCCTCAGATGCAGATAAGCTCTCCTGCTCTTCTGTTCCCACGACATTCGGGTCACAAGTGCTCAGAATGTTTTCAAAAGCTCTGAGATCTCCACATTTGAGTTTGCTCTGATTCATTCTTAGTTATTCTCAGTGTCTTCATCTCTGTTATTTCTGGGAGTTTTACTCACTGGCCATTAGAAGGACCTGGCACCCCAACACAACACAGTCAGATGCAGAAAAGAACATATACAAGCATGTGTGTGTGTGTGTGTGTGTGTTTTAAACTGTATACTGGCCTGATCTGCACAAGTATTTTTAATAAATACAGTTAAGTTAAAATTTAAGAACAAGAACTGTGTCCCAAGTGTCAATGTGGCTCTGAGTTTCTAGGAGTGAATGGAAATATCAATCCATTTGGAAACCTGCTCTTAGCTTATAAAAGGGCTAGTTGAGTTTAACTTCAACTTTTACCTTTGTATGCTCAGTCATGTCCGACTCTCTTGTGAGCCCATGGACTGTAGCCCACCAGGCTCCTCTGCCCATGGGACTTTCCAAGCAAGAACAGTGGAGTGGGGTGCCATTTCCTACTCCAGGGGATCTTCCCAACCCAAGAATGGAACCTGCCTCTCTTATGTTTCCTGCATTAGCAGGAGGATTCTTTACCACTAGCGCCACCTGGGAAGCCCAAGTTAAACCTTATAGTGACTTAACCATGGGCTGCCTCCAGAGGTCACGCTTAGAAGCTTTGAAGTCTACCCTTTCCTCTGCTGCTTCCTAGCAGTTGGGCCTGGGGCTACCTACTACAGTTCTATTTCTCTTCTGCAGAGTGGCCATATGAACAGCAGTTCACACACAGGATTCTGATCATTAAACAAGAGAATACACCACATTTAAAGCTTCAGTCAGTTCAGTCACTCAGTCGTGTCGGACTCTTTGAGACCCCATGGACCGCAGCACACCAGGCCTCCCTGTCCATCACCAACTCCTGGAGTTTACCCAAACTCATGTCCATCATGATGTCAGTAATGCCATCCAACCATCTCATCCTCTGTTGTCCCCCTGCCTTCAATCTTTCCCAGCATCAGGGTCTTTTCAAATGAGTCAGCTCTTCACATCAGGTGGCCAAATATTGGAGTTTCAGCTTCAACATCAGTCCTTCCAATGAACACTCAGGACTGATCTCCTTTAGGATGGACTGGATGGATCTCCTTGCAGTCCAAGGGACTCTCAAGAGTCTTCTCCAACACCACAGTTCAAAAGCATTAATTTTCACTTGGTGTCTAATGGCATGCAATGAGCCCCGAATAGATATTAGTCAGTGTTACTAATGTGTATAGGTCTGTGTGGCTCAGTGTCATACTCTTGAAGATATCTAAGAAATTTTTCTGTATGTTTTCTTTTTTTGCATTTTCTCTTTTTCATGGTTAGGGATGATCAAAATTCCTTATATGTGTGTGTGCATGCTAAGTCACTTCAGTTGTGTCCAACTCTTTGCAACCCTATGGACTGTAGCCCACCAGGCTCCTCAATTCATGGGATTCTCCAGGCAAGAATACTAGAGTGGGTTGCTGTTTCCTTCTCCAATGCGTGAAAGTGAAAAGTGAAAGTGAAGTCGCTCAGTTGTGTCCGACTCTTAGCGATCCCATGGACTGCAGCCTACCAGGCTCCTCCATCCATGGGATTTTCCAGGCAAGAGTACTGGAGTGGGGTGCCATTGCCTTCTCCATATACTGTGGTAGAAAATAGCAAATACAGACAAACAAGCAGTTTCCAACTGAGACAAGTGCTTGAAATAATAAAAGACGGTGTTAGGAGACAGTATGATACAGGAGGCCCTTGAGAATGGATCACCAGGGAAAGTTCTCCTGCAACAGTGACATTTAACTGAAGCCTGAAGGGTTAAGGATGAATGGGAGACCATTTGATGAAAATAAGCAAGATATTCCCAGAACTAGGGAACCCAAAACCAAACTGTAAAAAGATATCCTGACCCACAACTCTGGGACCCCACTGGTGGTCCCTTTAAATGACCCCCCATGGTGAATCAGCAAGAAATGTCATTGTGTTTTCCTTCTCCATCTTCAGCCTGAAGCTTTCCTAGACCGCCCATACTGTTTTGCTCATGGTTTAAAAAAGAAGAACAAGAGCAGTCAGGAAGTATCTGACTACAGGGTGTTCAGTCAGCATTGCGATAAGTCTAAACGACCACAATTCCCACTGCAGAGGTGGTTTTCTTTCATTTGACCCTAGTCAATCACATTTCAAACTCAGATGGCCTGAGGTTTTGAGACCAGAACCTCTCATGTCCCTCTGTCTGAGCCCAGGATTTAGACGGACGGTGGCCCACGTGTTAACAGCGTGGTCACCTGGTGACCTGACAGGTAGAGGTCACCATGTGCTCTGCTTCAGGGGGGGAAAGCGTGGAGGTGGGGTTCAGCCCTCCCCACTCTTTACGCTGCTCTGATCATGCCGCCAACACCTTCCACATTCCGGCCGTGGTGGGAGGAGCAATAAAAGATAGAATTGGGAGTTAGGGAGACAGCAGAGAGGAAAGCAATGAGAAAGGAAAACGTATCAGGGCAGGAGGGGATAAGAAAAGCTCAGAGATGGGAATATTCCATAGGAAACTGGAGCTACTCACACAGGGCGAGAAACACTGAAAACAACGATAGATACTGACACACACACACTAGTGATACCATGTGTGAAACTGACGGGAACCCAGTGAAAAGCACAGGGAACTCTACTTAATTCTTTGCGCCCACGCTAAGTCACTTCAGTCGTGCCCAACTCTTTGTGACCCCATGGACTGTAGCCCGTCAGGCTCCTCTGTCCATGGGATTCCCCAGGCAAGAATACTGAAGTGGTTGCCATTTCATCCTCCAGAGAATCTTGCTGACCCAGGGATTGAACCTGCTTCTCTTACGTCTCTTGCACTGGTAGGCAGGTTTTGTTTTTTGTTTTTTTACCACTAGAGCCACCTGGGAAGCCCACTTAATTCTCTGTAGTGACCTAAATGGGAGCGAAATCTTAAAGGGGGAGGATATATGTATTTGTATGGCTGATCCATCTTACTATGCAGTAGAAGCTAACACAACATTGTAAAAAAAAAAAAATTGCAATAAAAAATTGAGAAAAAATAAAACATCTGTGGATAGCTACAAAAAATAAAATAATTTTTTAAAAGACAGGTTTATCACAGTCCTTTATTCCTGCCCCCAAGTACACATAGGTACACCTGGGCCCCAAAATACACAGATTTCTATTTTACAAGTGCCTATATGAAGATTCCCTACATTCTACCCAAACGCCAAAACAAACCACTGAGCCTGTGATCCAGGTTGGACTATGCATCTGTGTATATTAATGTGTTTGTTTTGCTTTTTTCAGTAACGCAAGCCTCAAGACATCACACCTCATGGGTTCCCTCATAAATGCCCTGCCCTAGTCTGCCTTTCCAGTGTTCTGAGGAAGAAACTGTTAGGCTCACATTGCTCCCCAGTAGAGGAGGTGCCAGTATTTTCTTCATGAGGGCCTGCTTTGATGTCGTCCTTGCAGGGAGAAGGGAGACAGAAGGAGGAGGAAGTGGGGAGGGAGATCAGCTCCGAGAAGGAGGCTGAAGGCACACATTGGAGTTGAGCATGACGTGTGACCAGCTATGATTTTGACATCAATCAACAGATTGTCATTGGCGTCTTGGTGACAGCTGCTCTACTCACTCCGCACCTCCCCCCAGCCCCAAACAGGACCCAGTGTGGGGCTCTGAATGGCAGTTCATTAATTGAGCACCCCCCAGGCTCTGCACTCAATGAGATACTGTTCCAGCTCCTACAGAGTCCATCCTCTGAAGGGGAAGAGAAATGGACATTGATGACCACCTCAAAAAAAAACCATACAGTTCTATTGACCAGACAAATATAAATCCGTACACACTCATACACTCACTTTTCTGCCCCAGCTCCCACTTCCTGCTACTGGAGAATTAGAAAAGCATGCCCAGCCCTTTGGGCAGATGAGCCCCGAGCCTCACAGGCCTGGGGTTCTGCTCATCACAGCTATCCAGACAGGCCCTGTTCACTGCCCACATTTTACATCTAGAATCTGAGGGAAGAGGATCTGGGGTTTAGTCTAGATTCCAAAGAGTATTAAGGTAGCATCTCTGGATATTTTGATAATGTACCAAAAAAAAAAAAAGGAGGGATAAAAGCTGAATATCCCTTTGTATCTTTTTTCAAGATACCAACTGAAGCTTCCAAATGTTAAAAGAATTTTTCATTAATGCTTTTGATATCTGTCTAGGCATCTGCATATGCTAATGGATATTTCTACTTAATCCAGATGAGAGGGTTCCACATCCCTCATAAAGAAAAGTTCCTCTGCTGTGGTTCTCTGTTTTACTAATTCAGAAACCTGACATTTCTGGAGGTGCCGTGACAAGTAATTTCACGATGATAAATTTTCTAAGACAAAATACTCTGCTCTACGGAACTCAAGAGTAATTTAAAAGGAAGATAAACAGTTCCGACATTTAATGAGTAAACAAATGTGGCAGGATAATTTATTGAGATATTAATTTGTGATTCTTTTCTCGCTCCTAGAGGAGCTTGGAAAGATGGAAAGGGACTGTCCTTCTCCCAGGCGAGAAGGTGGGCGTGTTCTAAATGTGGACGCCTTTGCCTGTGTTACTGATAGAGTCTTGTCCTGAGATCTACGATCGAGACTGCAGAGCACACATCCATGGAAAGAACTACACATACAGACAGCGACAGACCCACAGTGGCTAGGCCTGGGGGTCGGAAGGAGAGGTTTCCCAACATATGGCAAGGGATGGGGTCCTGGTCATTCTGTAGAGGGACCAGGAGGATCTGGAGGAGACGGTCCCCAGGTTTCCCCAAACAGCTTCATCTGAACTACTCTGGTTACAGGTAATCATTCCCAGTGCTATCCTTGGTCATGAGAAGTCTGAACTAAACTAGTCCAGGCTTCACTCCCCAGTGGTATGTTCTGCTAAGCAACCTTAGGTTAAATTGCAGAGACTGGTCACCAATTTTTCACATCTCTGCCCATTAAGAGGTGGAGTCTGTGTTTCTCCGTCCTCTGAATCAGGCCTTGGCCATGAGGCTTGCTTTGGCCAACAGAACACAAGAGGAAACCTGAAAGGGACCTGCTAGCTTGGAATTGTCTTCTCTTGCTTTTTCTGGGACAGTTGCCAGGTGCAGAAGCCTGAGACTGCCTGCTTGAGGCTGGGCTAACACGGCCCAGCAGCCCGCATTCTCAGAGGCCACCACCAAACACCAGGGAGGCTGCCGGGACCAACAGCCCCTAGTGACCCAGCTGCGCAGCCGCAAGGGCGAAATCATTAAAGACCGCTGGAAGAATCACTCGACTAAAACTCAGGCCATGCAGGCAACCTATAAAAAGCAGGAGATATGGTGTGGGGAGGTTTGTGCTAAAGCGATAACTGACACCAGGTTTTAACAAGACTCAGATGGTAAAAAATCTGCATGCAACGCAGGAAACCCGGGTTCGATCCCTGGGTCGGGAAGATCCCCTGGAGAACGGGATGGCAACCCACTCCAGCATTCTTGCCTGGAGAACTCCATGGACAGAGGAGCCTGGCGGGCTACAGTCCACGGGGTCGCAAAGGGTCGGACATGACTGAGCGACTAACACCTTAACAGGATGGCATTCTAGGTACCCTCCTACTCCAGTAGTATCACACAAGTCATGCTAAGCCTTGCCCATAACGGCGAGCACAGGAGCCGGGTAAAAACCCAGGCACAAAATTAGTCAGGGGTCTCCCACAAGTTGACTGCATTTTCAACCCGCAGTATTCCTGGGGCACAGTATTCCTCTCCAGAAAGTCAGGATAGAGCCTGTGTTCGTGCTTCTGGCTCACACTATGGGCACTGTCCCCCCGTCCTTCTTCCTCACCATGGACTGTCTTCACCTGCCCATTCCTCCCTGAGAGGAACTGTAACTTCACTGCCATGGCCTGACCTGAGCAGTGGCACTGTGGCCAACTGATGGCTTTCTCTTAACTCAGGGTCTCCAGATGTTATGGGTGGACTTGCGTCCTCCCCACACCTCAAGTTCATATGTTGAAGTCCCAACCCCAGCACATTACAATGTGATCTGATTGGGAAATAGGTTCTTAGGAGATGCAATTAGTTAAGGTGAGGTTATACTTGAGTGATGTGGGCCCCTAATCCTCATAAAAGGCGGAAATGTGAGTCTCCCTTATGAGGAAGAAGGTTTCCTGACACCCAGTATTCAACAAATGTTCTGTAACCCTTTGCCAAGGAGGACCATTAAATTTAAAATGTCAACACCTGCCGCCCCCACCCAACTCTTGCTAGCTTCTGCCCCTATATTATTTTTTTCGTAACACATCACTTTCCACTCCAAAGCATGATTTAATCATGTATGTATATATCATTGGTCTGTCTCTATTGAATGTAAGCTCCTCGAGGGCAGGGTTTTTATCTGTTTTGTTCACTATCGTAACCTCAGTACTGAACTCATCGTAACCACTTAGTATTAGCTGACTGAATGAATCAACCAGATGAAAGGTTGAACTCTGTGACCTCTAAGACCCCCAACAAAGCTAAAATAAAGTATGTGTGTGCATATATTCAGGGAATTCTCCAGCCTCCGTTTCTCCACCTTTACCCAAGAAAATCATTGACCCAATTCTCACCTTCTTGGGATGAGCATCCTTGATCACATACCTCAGGCAAGCACAGCACATTCAGCACTAACTCTGGCCAGCCCACTGTATCTGGCAAGGAGTTCTCTAGCCACGACTGGCGATTCAATCTTAATCACAGCCTTCTCCTGCAATCAAGAGCCTTGATTAACTCTATTCACAGTCCTGCAAGGTCAAAAATGAGGAGGTGGAAAGCGCAGAGAAATCAGAAGGTAACAATCACAATCCCGTCCTGTAACTTGTCCCGAGCGACAATTTCATTTCCCGCCAGCCCCTAAGTGATGACATCCCAGGATTGTCAGGCTCCTGTCCTGCACTTTCCTTCTCAGGGGTTTTTCTGTTCTGAGCCCCGCTGCCAATCACTGTTCAAGGGGAGAAGCTATCACCAAGAGAGGATTGGATACGAAAAAGGAAGCCAGGCCAAGAATATACCTGGTCAGGCAGGAAGGACTCCTTGTCCAACACCTTAGTGATGTAAGAGCAGAAAAACAGCAGTTTCAGAGGCCACCACCCATGACCTTGAGTGTTCCTTACAGGGGCACAGTTCCCCCTAAAATCCAAGCATTGTTTGGCTTTCAGCTTACTTAGTAGAATTCTACTGTTCTTGGAAGCAGCTGTCTGACCCCATCTTGATGATGAGGTCAAGGTTAAAGCTCTTGATTCCCTCTGTCTTTCTTCTGTGAGTCCATCATCCAGGACATTTTTGGTTTTGAACCTCACCTTACATTGTAAGGGCTTCCCTGGTGGCTCAGACGATAAAGACTCTTCCTGCAATCTGGGAGACCTGGGTTCGATCCCTGGGTCAGGAAGACCCCTGGAAAAGGAAATGGCAACCCACTCCAATATTCTTGTCTGGAGAATCCCATGGACAGAGGAGCCTGGTGGGCTACAGTCCATGGGATGGCAAAGAGTCGGGCACAACTGAGCAACTAAGACTTTATATTGTAAAGACTTTCCATGTTTGGCTGCTATTTCTCAAGAGTTTTCTGTGATCTAAACAGGCCTCGTTAGATCAGATCCTCCACAAAGCACTCTGAGGACAAAATGTCTTGAAAGAAATCTACAACCTTGGGCAAAGCAGAGCTTCAAACAAGGTCCCCCCCGCAAAAAAAAAAAATGATCATGGGCTTAACCGTGGTTGAATCTCATCTGATGGGAATCCAGAAAGTCCTCAGGGGGAAAAAGAAGCTTTAGAGATAGGCCTAAAAGAAGGAGAACTATTTCAACAGGTGGAAATGGGGTGTGAATATAAAATGTTCACATGAGCTTCTCAAACATTCACACCTTTAAATTTTCCCATGAAATGTGCTGGGCTTAATTAATTCAGTCTAAACCCCTCATTTGCCTCTTCTCTCTCTGCTTAAGATACAGCGAAATGGGAACACCGTGTTCCTGCTTCCTCCCACTGGCTCCTGGAAGCAGAACGCTTGGGAACAGAGCGAAGGTACTGAGAGGGTGAGTCGAAGACTCTATTTGTACCTCATGGCCCTGGCTGTGGCATTGCAGCTCATCAGACTCAGGAAAAAGCGCTCCACAAGTATGATGTTTTTGCACCAAAAATAGGTTTAAGCCAAGTTAAGTTTTGCGAGACTGCTCAGGCAGGACACTCATATTTAGATGAGTCCAAAAGGCATCATTTATTGACTGCAGCTCACAGTGCCTTAACCACAGGTCACAGACAGCAGCTGGGCTGAGGCACGTCTTCTTCTGTATTCAGTTTCCCAGCAAGGTCAGCACAGGGCCCAACACAGACAACAGAGCCCGCACTGGGGCTTCCCGGGAGACCCGTCCTTCCGCCCTGACCCTGGCTCCCTTCATCTGGATGATGCCAGGAGAGGAGAAACAATGCCGGTGTTTTCTGTGTGCTCATTAATTAACTCTGCAATTAAGACACTGTCATCAACAATCGAACAGATGCCAAGGGCCCTTCTTGTTTCCTTTGAAATCAAGATAGCTTTGGAACAACATGGTGTCTGGAACATACCACCAGGGCCACAAACACGTGCACTGTGCACTGTCTCCTCTAATTGCACCATAAGGACACCCAAGGATTTGAAAACGTATTTTTCAGGGAGCTGCAAGGTCTCTGATTTTTTTTTTTTTTTTTTGGAGTATGTTTTCATTTCAATGCTTATATCAACATAAATATGTCCTTTGGGTAATGACTGTGTAACCAGTTATCTCCCCAGATGTTACTGTTCATGCTTGCATTTATATTTAGAGTTATGCTGGAGACAAGGAGAGCTATCCAGGCTAATAAGAAAAGAAGTGTGATTAATCCATAAATGAAGCATTATCACAAAATGAGAACAGACTGATACTAAAGTGACCCACTAGACAAATGAAGATGTATCATGGTTTATACGGAAAAAAGTGCTGGGATAATTGATTGATCACACGGCCCATGGAGGTGTAAGCACAGGTAACTTACTATTTACTTGCATTTGCTATATATATTTGATTTTAATCAATCATTTAACAGAGCTTACAAATAAATTTTTAGAAACTAAGTTAACAACACTAATCGGATATGTTATTCCCTGAGTTTGGCTAAACTAAACTGCTATTACTTGAATATGGTAATAAGTGCCTAATTTTATGTTTGCATATGTCTAGGTAAAATTACAAAAACATTAAGATGATTTCAGTCAAAACTACAACTCTCCAAAAAAATTCTGTTATCCTTTTGCTCAAATATGAGGAATAATGAAATATGCCTAATCTTTTCCATTTGCCTAAAATGTGATGAGCCATTTTTTTAAACCATTCTAATTAAAAGTGAAGAGCTTAGTATAATGAAAGAGAGAAATGGTCAAAGAGCTAAGAATCAAATCCCAACTATGCCATTGAAAGGCTGAGAGTCCTTGAACAAGCCACTACAGCCTCTCTGGACCTTGATTTTATCATTTGTGAAACAAGATCTTAGCAGATTTTTTTTTTCAGGTCCCTTCCAACTCAGGTCCCTTCAAACAGAAATTTTATGGTTATGTTTGTCCTTTAAGTCTGCAGATGGTGACATTGAAAAGTGAAAGTGTCAGCAGCTCAGTCGTGTCCGACTCTTTGCGACCCCAGGGACTGCAGCCCGCCAGGCTCCTCTGTCCATGGGATTCTCCAGGCAAGAACGCTGGAGTGGGTTGCCAATTTCTTCTCCAGGGGATCTTCCTGACACTGAACCTGGGTCTCCGGCATTGCAGGCAGATGCTTTACCGTCTGAGCCACCAGGCCAGCCCCCCGGCTCGCAAATGCCTGCCCTCTGCTGGTCGTAACCCGTTGTTGCAATCCTGACACCAGCCAAGTAGGACTGCGGGTAAATAAAGGTAACTAAATAGGCCTCACCTGCAACTCTTTCCCTTCCTCTTTCTCCTATTTTCTTCCTTCTCAGATTCTACTGTTGAGGACAAGTGAATACCACTTGGTTGGTCTCATCTCTACCCTATTATTAGAAAAGAGCTACAGTAAGTAGGTTTATCCCCCAAGGTCCCACCCCCCACCTCACTATCCCTGAGAGCAGCTCGTCTTGAAACAATTCAGCAACTAGGGAGTGACCTAAAGTGGTGTGGTAGCCCACTTCCAGGACATCCCCAAGGGAGCCCCCTTCCTGACATCATGTCCTGGTGTTACTCCTCCCACGCAACTAGCACAGACCTGTGTAAGCAACAGGATGTTTCCGCAATGGCGTTGTGTTATCTCCAAGGCTAGGTCTTTAAAGGGAGCTGCTTCTGTCTTGCTCACTCTTGGATCACTCCCCCTGGGGGATGGGAGCCAGTGGCTGCGTCTCGGGGACACTCAGCCTGGGGAGGGTCCAACATGATGAGGAACTCGAGCCTCCTGCCAACAGCCATATGCGTGAGCCATCTTGGAGGAAGATCCTCGGGCCGTGGTCAAGTCTTAAGATGACTGTGGCTCTGGTCAGCGTCTTGACTACACCCTCATGAGCCAGAAACACCCTTGAACTTCTCACTTGAAATCCTGATCAACAGAGCTCAGAGATCACAAAGGTCTATTGCTTGAAGCCACCAAGTTATGGGGTAATTATTTATACAGCAACATATCTAATATGGGACTTCCCTGGTGGTTCAGCAGTAAAGAATCCGCCTGCAATGCAGGAGATGTGGGTTTGATCCTTAGGGTTGGGAAAATCTCCTGGAGGAAGTCATGGCAACCCACTCCAGTATTCTTGCCTGGAGAATCCCATGGACAGAGGAGCCTGGTAGGTTACAGTCCATATGGTTGCAAAGAGTCAGACACGACTGAAGAGACTTAGCATGCATGCACGCATATCTCTAATACAAGAGTTAAACCTCTAAGGGTATCTTTTATGGAAGCTAGAGGAATCTCCATCTTTTATGGAAACTCAGAGCCCCTGATGTTATGTCCTCCTGTGGTCAGCCTTACCCCGATGTCCTAAGAAAGAGGATCTAGAAGTTCTCACAGGATTGCTACAAATAGCTATGTATGGACACAAATCTCTGGCCAATTGTGCAGATAAACATAATAGAATTATGGCAAAAGAAATTAGTCAGAGAATACACAAAATTTAAATCCATAAGTAAAATTACGTGGCAATTTTGGCAATGAGACTTATTAAGATGAAAGCAACAGAGCTAGAAAGAACATGTCTGTGTTCATGAATGCCTTCAGAGGGTGGGGGATATACATGTTTGTTGGGATAAAAGGGAATGATGAATACAAAAACCAAAACTGATAAAGACAGGGCTAGGAGAGGAGCTACCCCATGCCTGAGGTCAGGGGCGGGGGCCGAGAGGAGCAACCCCACGTCCAAAGAGCGGTGGCTGTGCAGGCACAGGAGGGCTGAGAGGAGCTACCCCACGTTCAAGGTCAGGAGGGGCGGCCGTGAGGAGATACCCCTCATCCAAGGTAAGGAGCAGCAGCTGCGCTTTGCTGGAGCAGCCGTGAAGAGATACCCCACGTCCAAGGTAAGAGAAATCCAAGTAAGACGGTAGGTGTTACAAGAGGGCATCAGAGGGCAGATACACTGAAACCATAATCACAGAAAACTAGCCAATCTGATCACATGAACAACAGCCTTGTCTAACTCAGTGAAACTAAGCCATGCCATGTGGGGCCACCCAAGGCGGATGGGTCAAGGTGGAGAGGTCTGACAGAATGTGGTCCACTGGAGAAGGAAATGGCAAACCACTTCAGTATTCTTGCCTTGAGAACCCCATTGCTGGGAGCCAGCGTGAGGAATTCCACCCGTGACAAGGTCATGCGGCAGAGATCTGATGGCAAGGCTAATCAGGTTTTCCCCCTGGCATTTCCTGAGCATCCACCCCCCAAAAAATAAGAATCTGCCTGCTTTTCCACTCTTCTGACATTCTCTGAAAAAAGTCAATTCAGGGCTTTAGTCTTCTGCATTTGAGTGTTTCAATCCAAAAACCCCTCTGATGGCTTTCTAGCCTGCCTGCAGGACTTACAGCTGCGCGTGTGATTGTTTGAGGCCTCCTGACCACAGGAGGCACAGGGAGCTTAAAACCTCCTAGGAATGTAGGGGCTTCCGAGGAGTCAAAATCACTAGAATAGGACTGATTAAAGGTTTCATTTGTTGAGCCAATACTTGCTGCCAAATTTTCATATCCTTTATTTTTAGATATAGTTGGTATATAGAAAAACAAGTAGTAGACCTGGTATTAGCAACATAGATCTTTGAGTTAAGTACCTTCTTTGTTATAACCCACTGCACCTTTGTTCTATAGAGATGTAACTTTAATGCTTTAAGGAGATGCAGATTAAAGGAAAATACTTCAGGGGAAACGAGATTAACATTCATTAAGGAAGAGAGCCAAAAAGTGTTAACAAGACTCTTGGCCAGAAGATAATGTAAATCACCTGAGACCTTTTGTATACAAAAAGATATACAGAAAGAGTCTGGGCTGCGAACGCTACATAATTTTGTATTACCCATTGATCTCTATGTATAATCAAAAGTATAAAAGGCCTTGAAGGACAATAGAAGGAGAGCCAGTCGCTGGACTGGTTTCCCCGGTGTCTCCTCTTTACTCTAATTTCAGGCTGAATTCCCATCTGGGGCGTGGAGGCTCACTATGTCTACTTACTTGTCCTGGCTTTTAAGATCCATAAGAGAGACAGCCCAAGGCGTGGCACTCTCCGATATTCAAACGGGCGCCTAACGTAGATGGTGCAAACTCCTTGTCTGGAACCTTATTGGTTTTCCACGTAACCCAATTTAATCAGCCTCTTCTCTCCACTTAATCTTCCTACTAGACTATTTCTTCCTAATCTAACCTTATATTAATAAACAAATAAGTTTTCCTCGCCGACTCCGTCCACCCTTCGAATTCCCTGGATCCATCGGGGCTGGACCCCGGCACCCCATGAACAGTATGAAAAGGCAAAATGATAGGATACTGAAAGAGGAACTCTCCAGGTCGGTAGGTGCCCAATATGCAACTGGAGATCAGTGGAGAAAGAATTCCAGAAAGAATGAAGGGATGGAGCCAAAGCAAAAACAATACCCAGTTGTGGATGTGACTGGTGATAGAAGCAAGATCTGATGCTGTAAAGAGCAATATTACATAGGAACGTGGAAAGTTAGGTCCATGAATCAAGGCAAATTGGAAGTGGTCAAATAGGAGATGGCAAGAGTGAACGTCGACATTCTAGGAATCAGCGAACTAAAATGGACTAGAATGGGTGCATTTAACTCAGATGACCATTATATCTACTACTGTGGGCAGGAATCTCTTAGAAGAAATGGAGCAGCCATCATGGTCAACAAAAGAGTCAAAATGCAGTACTTGGATGCAATCTCAAAAACGACAGAATGATCTCTGTTCATTTCCAAGACAAACCATTCAATATCACAGTAGTCCAAGTCTATGCGCCAACCAGTAATGCTGAAGAAGCTGAACAGTTTTATGAAGACCTACAAGACCTTTTAGAACTAACACCCAAAAAAGATGTCCTTTTCATTATAGGGGACTGGAATGCAAAAGTAGGAAGTCAAGAAACATCTGGAGTAACAGGCAAATTTGGCCTTGGAGTACAGAATGAAGCAGGGCAAAGGCTAATAGAGTTTTGCCAAGAGAACGCACTGGTCATAGCAAACACCCTCTTCCAGCAACACAAGAGAAGACTCTACACATGGACATCACCAGATGGTCAACACCGAAATCAGATTGATTATATTCTTTGCAGCCAAGGATGGAGAAGCTCTATACGGTCAGCAAAAACAAGACTGGGAGCTGACTGTGGCTCAGATCATGAACTCCTTGTTGCCACATTCAGACTCAAATTGAAGAAAGTAAGGAAAACCACTAGACCATTCAGGTATGACCTAAATCAAATCCCTTATGATTACACAGTGGAAGTGAGAAATAGATTGAAGGGACTAGATCTGATAGATAGAGTGCCTGATGAACTATGGATGGAGGTTCGTGACATTGTACAGGAGATAGGGATCAAGACCATCCCTATTGAAAAGAAATGCAAAAAAGCAAAATGGCTGTCTGAGGAGGCCTTACAAATAGCTGTGAAAAGAAGAGAAGCGAAAAGCAAAGGAGAAAAGGACAGATATAAGCATCTGAATGCAGAATTCCAAAGAATAGCAAGGAGAGATAAGAAAGCTTTCCTCAGCAATCAATGCAAAGAAATAGAAGAAAACAACAGAATGGGAAAGACTAGAGATCTCTGCAAGAAAATTAGAGATACCAAGGGAACTTTTCATGCAAAGATGGGCTCCATAAAGGACAGAAATGGTATGGACCTAACAGAAGCAGAAGATATTAAGAAAAGGTGGCAAGAATACACAGAACAACTGTACAAAAAAGATCTTCACAGCCCAGATAATCACAATGGTGTGATCACTCACCTAGAGCCAGACATCCTGCAATGTGAAGTCAAGTGGGCCTTAGAAAGCATCACTACGAACAAAGCTAGTGGAGGTGATGGAATTCCAGTTGAGCTGTTTCAAATCCTGAAAGATGATGCTGTGAAAGTGCTGCGCTCAATATGCCAGCAAATTTGGAAAACTCAGCAGTGGCCACAGGACTGCGAAAGGTCAGTTTTCATTCCAATCCCAAAGAAAGGAAATGCCAAAGAATGCTAAAACTACCGCACAATTGCACTCATCTCACATGCTAGTAAAGTAATGCTCAAAATTCTCCAAGCCAGGCTTCAGCAATATGTAAACCATGAACTCCCACATGTTCAAGCTGGTTTTAGAAAAGGCAGAGCAACCAGAGATCAAATTGCCAACATCCGCTGGATCATGGAAAAAGCAAGAGAGTTCCAGAAAAACATCTATTTCTGCTTTATTGACTATGCCAAAGCCTTTGACTGTGTGCATCACAATCAACTGTGGAAAATTCTGAGAGAGATGGGAATACCAGACCACCTGACCTGCCTCTTGAGAAACCTATGTTCAGGTCAGGAAGCAACAGTTAGAACTGGACATGGAACAACAGACTGGTTCCAAATAGGAAAAGGACTACATCAAGGCTGTATACTGTCACCTTGCTTATTTAACTTCTATGCAGAGTACATCATGAGAAATGCTGGGCTAGAAGAAGCACAAGCTGGAATCCAGATTGCCGGGAGAAATATCAGTAACCTCAGATATGCAGATGACACCACCCTATGGCAGAAACTGAAGAGGAACTAAAAACCCTCTTGATGAAAGTGAAAGAGGAGAGTGAAAAAGTTGGTTTAAAGCTCAATATTCAGAAAACTAACATCATGGCATCTGGTCCCATCACTTCATGGCAAATAGATGGGGAAACAGTGGAAACAGTGTCAGACTTTATTTTGGGGGGCTCCAAAATCACTGCAGATGGTGACTGCAGCCATGAAATTAAAAGACGCTTACTCCTTGGAAGGAAAATTATGACCAACCTAGACAGCATATTCACAGCAGAGACATTACTTTGCCAACAAAGGTCCATCTAGTCAAGACTATGGTTTTTCCAGTAGTCATGTATGGATGTGAGAGTTGGACTGTGAAGAAAGCTGAGCACCGAAGAATTGATGCATTTCAATGGTGGTGTTGGAGAAGACACTTCAGAGTCCTTTGGACTGCACGGAGATCCAACCAGTCCATCCTAAAGGAGATCAGTCCTGGGTGTTCATTGAAAGGACTGATGCTAAAGCTGAAACTCCAATACTTTGGCCACCTCATGTGAAGAGTTGACTCATTGGAAAAGACCCTGATGCTGGGAGGCATTGGGGGCAGGAGGAGAAGGGGACGACAGAGGATGAGATGGCTGGATGGCATCACCGACTCGATGGACATGAGTTTGAGTGAACTCTGGGAGTTGGAGATGGACAGGGAGGCCTGGTGTGCTATGATTCATGGGGTCGCAAAGAGTCGGACACCACTGAGCAACTGAACTGAACTGAAGTGCAGGGCCAGTTCCTGTATAAAATAATCAAAAAGTCCTATCTGTCGTGTCCAAAAGAGCATGGCCAATCTGCTTGATGGTGAAGATATCAATATCCAGGGAGGTTTTATCTGAATGATGAGGCATCAGCGTAGTGAACTATAATCACTATTTTATAACAATCTAGAAGGAAAAAGAATCTGAAAAAGAATAGATGCATGTGTGTAACTGAATCACTTTGCCGCACATCTAAAACTAACACTACATTGTGAATCAACGCCAATGAAAAAAAATTTTCAATAAAAAAATTTTTAATTGCATAGAAATCTGAAAATAAACAATTAATTAACTAAAAATGAATGGTGAGACATCACAGCTATTCAGGTCTTAGGCAATCAGGCCTTGGAATAACCAGAAAGCAGAACATAGCCGGTAAAGGCATCAAGACCTCCTTCCTCAATAGAAACGGGGTTTGGAGGACTTCCCTGGCACTTCAGTGGTTAAGAGTCTTGGTGGTCCAGGGGTTAACACTCTGCACTTCCATGGCACGGGGTGTGGGTTTGATTCTTGGTCAGGGAACTAAGATCCCACATGCCATGCTGTGTGGCCTAAAAATGAAAAAAAAATGTAAAAAAAGAAAAAAGAAGTGGGCTTTGGATCAAGACTTCTGGCTCAGGAGAGAAACTGAGGCAGTGGATAGGTTGGATCATCTCAACTAGAGTAAAGGGAAGGCTAGGACTCTTCAATAGATACATGCATGTCCTCGGTTTAGCCAAACACAGTGGGTGACAAGACTCATCTAATTCCTGACCCCTGGAGCTTCAGGGATGACTCCAGAACTGGGTGAAGCTGGGAACACAAGCACTCACAGACAACCTGGATGGTGCTGATGACTACTGCTCCACCAGGGCTGCTGGGGACAAACCAGCTTTGCAGAACATTTACTGATATTGATGAACTGCACACGGTGGCGAGCAGGGTTTCACCGGAAGACTTCTGGAGAGTTGCTCTTATTGTGGTCACTCTGTAGAATCGCACGGACCCTCACGCAAAAGCTGGTTCAGATGTCAAGACTGATGATGCCATATCCACACCTACAGAGTAGGAAGGGCTTGTTACTCATATTACGAGGCTTCTGGGGGGAAAGCAGGATAGGACCCAAGCTGGTTCAAAACCAGCCTGGAAAAGCAGGGAAAGGAGACTGGGCTTTTGTTGTGGTTAGGGGGTGGGGCTGGATCAGGGTTACTGGTTTGAGCCTCCTGCCAGCTTC
This sequence comes from Budorcas taxicolor, assembly GCF_023091745.1. Classification (NCBI taxonomy): domain Eukaryota; kingdom Metazoa; phylum Chordata; class Mammalia; order Artiodactyla; family Bovidae; genus Budorcas; species Budorcas taxicolor. The sequence goes on from NC_068921.1 coordinate 75,100,141, forward strand.
ACAGGAGGGAGCACCTGGGCTTTCTGGTCAACTTGCCTAGTTATGAGACACACGGGAAGAGGGAAGATAATGCTTAAAAGCTGCCAGCCATCAAACATCAAGACAAAGGGTCAGACTCTATGATAATTCTTAACTATACTTTGTGTATTACATTTTACACTTTTCAAAGAATGTTCATCTCTTTTGCAGTTCAGTTCAGTCACTCAGTCGCATAAGACTATTTGCGACACCATGGACTACAGCACGCCAGACTTCCCTGTCCATCATCAACTCCCAGAGTTTACTCAAACTCATGTCCATTGAATCGGTGATGCCATCCAACCATCTCATCCTCTCTCGTCCCCTTCTCCTCCCACCTTCAATCTTTCCTAGTGTCAGGGTCTTTTCAAATGAGTCAGTTCTTCACATCAGGTGGCCAATTATTGGAGTTTCAGCTTCAGCATCAGTCCTTCAGTTTGATTTAAATGAAACTGATTTAAATGACTAACCAGGAAGACCCAATCAAATTTTCCTATAAATATGAATTTTTTGGTATGACCTTAGTATACATTTTTCAAAAACCCTGTTAGATGTCACAGAAATCATAAAATCACAGAGGTATACACTATACCATGAGTCTGACATTTTATGATTAATTTTCTAGTCATCAAGAAAACCAAACTGTTACATGATTATTTTGTCATAATCAATAAAGACAGATGCTGGATTAGTCACAGAATGATGAAGCATTGCTGACCCAAGAGGTGAGTCAAGAATATGTGGGGGAAATTATTTTTATGCTGTACTAGGAAAACAGTGGCCATCAAAGCCATAATCAAACATAACAATCAACATTTGAATTGTGCTTTATAGCTTAAAATCCAATTGGCATTTTGTTTCTTGTCTGTCTCCCCACATTAGAATATAAGGTCTATGAGAACAGACTTTACTTCTGCTTCCCCCTCTATGCTATCTTCAGAGTAACAGAATCTGGCACGTAGCAGGCACTCATGAATGAATGAATGGGTAATCAAAAGAGATTACAAAGAACCAGAACTTGAACCCACATCTCCTCCTTATATTAAAACATAAAATTTTAACCAGTACACTCACTAAAACAAGAGCAGAACCCTTGGCCAGAAAAGGACCTATCCCAACCATTGCACATTATAAAAGATGATTAGAATGACTCTGCGATCATCTGTTTGACTGTTCCACGTGATCAAGGGCAACCAGCCATGACTTGTGGCTTCTTGTCTAGGGATCAGCTGTGATTGCTGTACAAGGTTTCAGCCGCCAGGCAGAGTCAAGTGCTACCATCAATAAACACAGGTGCAATAATCATTTATAGTCAAATGCAACGCGGATAACCACTTCTCTAATCAGAAAATCAGTTCAACTGGATTAAATATTCACGTTTTTAAACTCTTAATGAATAAGTCAGACTGACAAAGACAAATACTATATCTTCTAACTTACACATGGAATCTAAAAAAGCCAAACTGAGAGAAATCAAGTGGAGATTGAAGGATGGGGGGAGTGGGTAGATGATGATCAAAGGGTACAGAGTTTCAGTCATAAGATGAGTAATATGTAAAATAGCTAGCTAGCAAGAACCTGATGTATATAGCACCAGGAGCTCAGCTTGGTGCTCTGTGATGACCGAAATGGGGGGAATGAGGGGTGGGGTGGGAGAGAGGCTCAAGAAAGAGGATATATAAATATATAGATATAGATATAGATATGACAGATTCATATTGCTGTACAGTAGAAACTAACACAACATTGTAAAGCAATTATATTTCAATTTAAATTTTTTTTCATTGGAAAAAAAAGACAAGTAAATTCTGGGGATCAACTGTACAGCACAATGATTGAAGTTAATAACACTGTGTTGTATACTTGACATTTGCTGAGAAAGTCAATCTTAAATGTTCTCGGTATACACACACACATAAAATGGTAACTGTGTGAGGTGGTGGACATATTAACCAACCTTATGTGGTGGTCATTTCACAGTTTAAACACAGACCAAATTATCATATTGTACACCTTCAACTTACACAATCTTATGTGTCAGTTATAAGCTAAGAAATCTGGGGAAAATATTTTTAATTAACTAATAAATTAAGTTGTTCATGAAAACTATGTATAGTACAATCTAACTAAAAGAAAGGGATATAGTGATATATGTATAGAAGACATCTAAAAGGATGCAGCCAAGTTTTGTTCAATACCTACTATTAGGAAGTGGAGATCTGGGAGGACGGCAGAGGACAGAGTAAGTGAAGAGCATACTGAAGACTTTTGCAGTTTCAGATGATTCTAGATTGTTTATTTTTTTACATAAACATAGGATTTTTCTAATTTTTAAATGTGTTATAATTACAATATAACATAATTCTTCACCCTATATATAACAAGTACTCAATGATACTGGTTGATGACGTTGAAAATATGCTTCCAATGGCCACCCATGCCAGATCTGCCTTAACTCCGATGCTATTTTATCTACATATTCATATTTATTTAAATATACACTTATATTTTCCATAAAATAAATGTATGTAAATATTTACACTCATTTTAGAATTCTGTACCTCATACTAATAACTCTTATTGGCATGATTTCTAAAACTAGCACTAACTTTTCTAAAAAAACAGAAAATAACAAGGGTTGGCAAGTATATGGGGAAATTGGAACACTGTATACTGTTGGTGGGCACGTGAAATGATGCAGTCATTATGGAAAACAGTATGGAAGTTCCTCGAGAAATTTAAAATATTGATAGACTATCAAAAATAGAATTACCGTATGATCCAGTAATCCCACTTCTGGGAATATACCCAAGGGATTGAAAACAGAGTCTCAACGAGATGTTTATATACTCATGTTCATAGTAACACTATTTACAATAGCCAAGAGGTGGAAGTAACCCCAGTGTCCATCAAGAGATGAATAGATGAACAAAATGTGGTGGAACATATATAACGGCGTATTCTTCAGCCTTTTAGGAAGGAAATCCTATTACATACTACAACATGGATGAACCTTGAGGGTATTAGGTTAAGCGAAATAAGTCAGTCACGAAAAGGCAAATATGTATGATTCAACTAATGTGAAATACCTAAAGAAATAAAATTCATAGAAACAGAAAGAATGGTGATTTCTGCAGCTGGGGGAAGGATGAAAGGGGAGGGGTTGTCTAACAAGAGTTTCAGTTTGGCAAGATGAAAAAGTCCCAAAGGTGTTTCACAACAAAGTAAATATACTTAACACTACTGAGCTGTACACTTAAAATTGTTAAAATAGTAAATGTTTCACTACTAAACTACTAAATAGTTTTTACAGTTAAAAACAAACAAAACTTAAAAACTGTACTTTGTACTCGTAACAATCTTTTCAACTAACTATTAAGCCCATTTTATAGGCAACAAAGCTGAGGCTCAAAGAAAACATGGAAAGATTCCAACTAGGCTGCATCAGTCAAGTTGTTGCCTAGGCCTTATGGATTTGGTGTTGTTTAGTTGCTCAGTTGTGTCAGAGTCTTTGCGACCCCATGGACTATACAGTCCGCCAGGCTCCTCTGTCCATGGGATTTTCCAGGCAAGAATACTGGAGTGGGTTGCTTTTCCTCCTCCAGGGGATCTTCCCGACTCAGGGATCAAACCTGCATCTCGTGCCTCCTGCATTGACAGGCAGGTTCTTTACCACTGGGACCACCAGGGAAGCCCACAGGCCTTATTGATTGGGCTCAACTCTGGGAAACAGTAGAAATGGTGCCAGTCAACTTGGACTTCCAGTTATGTATTGACTGTTGAACTATAAATTGGTTCCACTCCCATCAAATTAAACAGCATTTCTAAATGAGAATCAAAATAAGCCCTTCTTACTAGCTCTAGCCTGTCTCTGTTTGGCATTTTTGACATCTACAGCTGCAGACAACTGGATCTCCAAAGCAGGGCACAGTATTGTGCTCGTTATTGAGGACTGTGCTGGGCTTAGTCGCTCAGTCATATCTGATCATTTGCGACCCCGTGGACTGTGACCCATCCGGCTCCTCTGTCCATGGGGATTCTCCAAGCCAGAATACTAGAGTGGGTTGCCATGCCCTCCTCCAGGGGATCTTCCCAACCCAAGAATCAAACCCAGGTCTCCCACATTGCAGGTGGATTTTTTACCATCTGAGGCACCAGGGAAGCCCATGAATACTGGAGTGGATAGCCTATCTCTTCTCCAGGAGAATCTTCCCAACCCAGGAATCGAACCAGGGTCTCCTGCATTGCAGGCGGATTCCTTACCAGCTGAGCTGCCAGGGAAGCCCTGTTGAGAATTAGTCACATATTTTATTACCTAAAGTCTAAATGCTTTTATCTACCTTTCAGAAAGTTGTTTTGTTTAGAAAATTGCAGAAGATATTCAAATGAGATTAAAAAAAAAAAAAACTACAGAAAAAGTGTGAAACATTTTCTCCACTTGGACCAATGGAAATGAACCAGTCCATCAATCTGGTTTTGTAAATAACTTCATTAAGATGACATCTGTGTCTCTGGGGCTTCACTGAGACCTGCCTGAGTAAATTCTTAAAAGATATCAGTGTGATAGAAAGACAACTTTGACTTCTTCAGAGCATCAACTTCTGCCGCCTTGGGCTATCAACCCTTGGTCACAGGACACTCAATCCTTATGCACCTCTGTCACCACACTTACCTTTAATTTTTAAGATAATGACCTGTAATTACATATTTCCTCCACTAAACTGAGCTCCATGAAGGTGGTACAGTTATCATCTTTGCATCCCTGGGTCTCAGTAACCAGCCTGGTGCCTGAAGAACAGGAGTGCCCATAAATATTTATTAAGAACTGAGTGGGGCTTCCCGTATGGCTCAGTGGTGAAGAACCCACTTGCCAATGCAGGAGGCACAGGAGACTCAGGTTTGTTCCCTGAGTTGGGAAGATGCCTTGAAGAAGAAAATGGCAACCCACTCCAGTATTCTTGCCTGGAGAATCCCATGGATAGATGAGCTTGGCAGGCTACAGTCCATGGGGTCACAAATAGCTGGACACAACTGAGCATGCATGTTCATAAAACAACTGAATAAATGGGAAAAAAATGCAAGTCAGTGTTTGAAACCTGTGGCTAACCCTCATTCGCTTGGGAAGACTATAAAGTCCTAGTTCACTTGGGAACACTATAAAGTCTAGTTCAATGCTAAGCAACTCAGCAGAAACTGGAGTTCACCGACAGTGGAATCTGATCTTGTGAGGCAGTTTAATTAACTGATATTTATGTTGTCCTAACACCTTTATGTATTATGGGCTTCCCTCGTAGCTCTTCCCTCATTGCTCCTCCCTCATTGCTCAGTTGGTAAAGAATCCTCCTGCAATGCAGGAGACCTCAGTTCGATTCCTGGGTCGGGAAGATCCCCTGGAGAAGGGATAGGCTACCCACGCCAGTATTCTTGGGCTTCCCTTGTGGCTCAGCTGGTAAAGAATCCGCCTGCCAAGCAAGAGACACAGGTTGAACCCCTGGGTAAGGAAGATCCCCTGGAGGAGGAAATGGCAACCCATTCCAGTATTCTTGCCTGGGAAATCTCATGGACAGAGGAGTCTGGAGGGCTACAGTCCATGAGGTTGCAAAGGAGTCAGACACAATTTAAGGACTAAACAACAACATCAACAATCCTCTTTCCCTCCTCGGTATCCATTCGTTTGTTCTCTGTATCTGTGTCATGGAGCTTTGGAAAGAAAAAATTGTGTTGAGAATATGGTGGTGGTGAGAATACAGCTTTATATCAAGTAGTGAAGGGGGACCTCAATGAGGAGATGGCATTCCAGTGAATTAAGAAGGGAATGAGTTAAGCAGTAGCTGGAGCAATGGAATTCCATGTAGCAATGGAATCCCAATCTGCACTCCAGCTATGCCAACCTTCGAAGGCTGGAGGGAGCCTGGTGAGGCTGAAGCCAAGTCAAGCAGAAGGAGAACAGTGGGAGAGGTGTCAGAAGAGAGGCAGAAGCTGGGCATGACACACGCCCACCCTTCAGCCTAGCTCATCCTTGGTTCTTCTCTATAGGACATCGCGATTGGAAGAACCAGGGCTTTAGACTCCGGAAGACCCGCGTGGGAATTCCTTCTTCACCTTTCGCCAGCTCTCGAACTTTGGGAAGTGGGTCTGTCTGGCCTGTAAAATAAGCACTTTTTGCCAGTCCTCTCAATTAATCCTTTGAAGTGTTCCCTGAGAGTTAGAGGCTTTAGAGAGGATTCAATGATTTACTCGGAATTGTCAGTCTGAGAAATGACAGAAACAAGATGGGAATTCCAGCGATCAGATTCACACAGAGCTCGTATCCTTCCTGGCACACACACGCTGTGCTGTGTGTCAGGGACACGTGTGCATGTGCTCAGTTGCTTCAGTCGTGTCTCTTTGTGACCCCATAGACTGCAGCCCGCCAGGCTCCTCTGTCCATGGGTTTCTCTAAGCAAGAATACTGGAGTGGGTTGCCATGTCCTCCTCCAGGAGATCTTCCCAACCCAGGGATCAAACCCACATCTTTTATATCTCCTACTGGCAGACAGGTTCTTTACCACTAGCACCACCTGGGAAGCCGGTCAGGTACATCACCTGCCCAATAAATGTAATTTGTTTCTCTGTCATCACCTTGAAGTGGTTCCCTGAGGTTGTCTGCCTTCTTGGAAGGGTGCAGCACCTCTGGGTGCTGTCAGCTCCTAGGATCCTCATTTTCACATGAGGACCCTCTTGTTTCCCAACACAAACCCTACCCACAGTGCTAAATGCCTGTCCAGTATCACCAGCCATATGGCCCAGGGCAACGTACATCCTCTCTAGTAAACTGGGTTTGATGATACTTGCTCTGATGGTGGACACACAAGAGGGAATCCCCAGAAGGCATGTCTCACCAAGGCTTCCAACCTCTAAGAGGCACCCACGACTAGTTGTTATTATCATCATGTCTTCTGGGACTAGCTTTTGACCTTCCTGGCTGGTCTCACCAGCCATTGATTGGCCAGCCCCACTTCAAAGGTGGACAGGATTGTGTGTTCTCACCCCATGTGGTCTGCTCAGAAACCCTTCGCATCATTGGCCCTGGCACTGGATATGACAAATACATCTGACTGTTTGAGCAAGCATGTAGATTCTAATACTTTTAATGTTTTAGATACAGGTGTGGTGGGGAGTGGGGTGCGGTGCGGGAAGGGCAACTCCACTGGGGCCAATTTAGCCTGTTTATGTATTCAGAATTTTCCTAGAATTCATATGCTGGAAATAAAAGTCTGCTAATCATTACAATTTAGAACATGTTCCCTATTTAGAGAGATTAATATAAAGAGGGCTGCAGTCTTGCACAGCACCAGGAGGTAATGTTCGTGTGTTACTGTGGAGCTTGTAACTGGGTGGAGCTTGTAACTTATGTGGCACTTGGAACTGGGTGACCCTAGGTGCACAGAAGGCCTGGCTGTGGGTCGACCTACAGCTGCTGTGTCACTGCTGGGTACTAGCTGTCACCTTCTCTGGAGAACTGTCCTCGCCAAAGGGAGCCTCTGCCAGGCCCACAAGGCCAATGGGAGGATGAACGAGTTAACGTGCAGAAACATTTGGCAAATGTTGCCTGTTCCCTCTGTTCCTGGTGGCAGACCTGGGATGGTAAACCACAACTCCTCATCCTAACTCAGGCCCCTTCCACTGAGTGATATTCTCTACGGAATCCAGCTCACTCTCACATCTATGGTTTTGATCCACCCACTCTCTAAATCAAAATTCAGATCTATCTCCCCAAGTTGGCGTTCTTTTAGGGTTGAACAAAAGTTATGAGTCATGGAGAAAGGAGGCCAAGAAGAGGCTCAGATTTCCAGCTCTAAACCTCAGAAAAACAGCAGCAAAATGTTTCCTTGGAGAACCCAAATCCCTGCCCTGAAAAAGCAAAAATCTCAATTGCCAGGATTCAAAGAAGAACCTATCAAAATAGCTAGGTTGGGCTGAGTATATTGAAGCTGTGATAAATTTCATGATTTACCATCAGTTTAAACAATGCAGATCTTAACGTTTGTCAGTAACTCTGAAGACAGAACAGCACTGTTTCGATATGCACCCATTTGCGTATCAGTATGTCATGCTTCCTTAAAAGAAGGCTTGAGAAAGGATTTAATTCAGAACTCCTTGAACTGATTTAATTCAGCTACTTAGATGCTTCAGTTTTCAGCTAACTGGCCACTTTCTTTCAAAGTCACCTTAGAGTATTAAAAGACATTAAATAGTGATGATGTTTATGGAGGCATAACCCTATCTCAGGCAAATTCTCCTGGATGTTAATATTGGAGATATATTTTCTTTCTCTAAAGAAAATAGTCAATGCTTGGAATTTTCAGCCGCAGAACCAAAAGAATATTAGAGCCCCATCTGGTGGATCTGATACTTATTCAGGAGACAAAATGAAATTTTTCACCAAGCTTTTACTGAGTGCTATGCTATCATTACTTTCAGAACATGGCAGTTAATCTCTGTGTCTTCATTTTACATGTGGTGTATATTTCCTTTTATCTGAATGACTGGACTTCTTCCTCCCTCCTGAATCTGGCTCACTCCCTTTCTATTGTGTGAAACAGCCTTCAACTTGTGCATGGTTAGCAGTTTTCTATATATTAAGCATTATATACAAAATAACATTTCAAAAGGGTGTATATAACAAAATAGTTTATACAACTTTAGCTCATAAATACATCACAACATAAATATTATTGTATATGTGATGTGTATGTCATAAATAATTGAATTTTGTCATGTTAAAATGTATATATTAAACTTCATGCTGTACTGTACTTAGTTAGTCATGTCTGACTCTTTGCGACCCCTTGGACTGCAGCCCGCCAGGCTCCTCTGTCCGTGGGGAATCTCCAGGCAAGAATACTGGAGCAGGTGGTCATGCTCTTCTCCAGGGGATCTTCCCCACCCAGGGATCGAACCCAGGTCTCCCGCATTGCAGGCTGATTCTTTACTGTTTGAGCTACCTACGCGGTCTCTGAAGGTATGTTAAATTAAGATTTTATCTTGGTGCAGTATTATCACTTCTTTTTAATGAAAAGCAGGACATATGAGCAAAGAAACACTGTCTGCATTCTCTACTGTCTACTCTAATCACCCCTCAGTGTCCATAGGGAACTGGTTCCAGGACACCCGCCCCCTGACCCCACCCTGCAAATACCAAAATCTGTAGATGCTCAATCCCTTACAGGCAGACAGACCTCGTTTCATGGCCCTTTGCTGTATTGCGTTGCGCAGATCCTGCGTTTTTTTACAAACTGAAGCTAGCGGCAAGCCCACATCAAGCTATTCACGTCATTTTTCCAACAGCATCATTTTCTACACACGTAATTGTATTTGTTTATTTCTTCTTGGCTGTGCTGGGTCTTTGTTGTTGCGGGGCTTTCCTCTAGTTGCAGGGAGCGGTGCGCAGGCTTCTATTGCAGTGGCCTCTCTTGCCGCTGGGCGTGGGCTCCAGGGCCCAAGGGCTCCGAGAGCTGCAGCTTCCAGGCTCTAGAGCGCAGGCTCAGTAGTTGTGGTGCACGGGCTTAGCTGCCCCACAGTATGCGGGATTGTCCCTGCTCAGGGATGGAACACGTGTTCCCTGCATGGGCAGGCGGATTCTTGACCACTGAGCCACCAGGGAAGAGAGAAGCCCCCAGCAGCATTATTTTAAATTGAGGTATGTACACTGGTTTTTTGAGACATAAATGCCATTGCATACTTAATAGACTGCAGAATAGTGTAATGGTCGCTTTTATATGCGCCAGGAAACCAAAAAAATTCACATGGCTCACTTTATTGCTAAATTCATTTTACTTTGGTGGTCTGCAACCAAACCCATAATATCTCCAAAGCAGGCCTGAATAAAATGGCATAGTTCAGTTGGTAAAGAATCCGCTTGCAATGCAGGAGACCCCAGCTCGATTCCTGGGTCAGGAAGATCCTCTGGAGAAGAGATAGGCTACCCATTCCAGTATTCTTGGGTTTCCCTTGTGGCTCAGCTGGTAAAGAATCCACCTGCAATGCTGGAGACCTGGGTTCGATCCCTGGGTTGGGAAGATCCCCTGCAGATGGGAAAGGCTACCCAACTTCAGTATTCTGGTCTGGCGAATTTCATGGACTGTATAGTCCATAGGGTTACAAAGAGTCAGACACAACTGAGCAACTTTCACTTTCTTCTTTCACTTTCTTTCAGTATTTGCACATAAGCTACACATATTTTCCCATATACTTCACATCATTATAATACTTAACACAAGGTAAATGCTATGTAAGTAGTTGTAAATACAATATAAATGTTATGTTTATAGTTGCCAGTGTACTACAGCAAATTCAAGTTTTACTTTTTGGGAACTTTCTGGAATTTTTCTTTAATAGTTTTGATCTATGGATGCCTAACTGGCAGATACAGAGGGCTGGCTGTATTTTCCTAGCAAGGCTTTATACGATGAAAGTTGTGCCCCCCCCAAAAAAAAATTTGTGCCAGTTTCTAACTTATTGCCCCTCATCTCCAAATGTGCATTGCTTTGCTTTGCTTTGTCACTGTCTTATGACACTTTTCCTATTATTGTATGGGTTTATTATTGAATGCATGTAGTTCCCTAATTTTCTCACAATATACCTGTTCTGCTCAGTAATGTAAAGTTTGCCATAGCTGGCGTTTTGTTTTAAACGTCTCTATATCCCCAGCACCCAGAAAAATAAGTCATATATAACACACACAGACATGCCTAGAATGAATGGCAATGGAAAGGTCACAACTAGAATAAAGTATAGTAAGACTGTAACTATTTATTATATACCCCCAGACTTAAAGAAAGTTAATGCACATAGTCTTTTCTAGAAGACACATAAATATGATGTGAAGCTTCAGTAATTAAAACAGAGCGGTATTAGTTTTAATTCCTTAAATCAATCAAACAAATATAAGGGCTCAAAAACTACAAAGTACAAATGGGATTTTGTTCTATGAACAAGGTGGCACGTCAGATGGATTTGGAAATTGGGTACCTCTCAAAATAAAATGACGAGGAAATTGACCATGTATTTAGAAGAAAAGTTAGATTCCTGCTTCTTCACTCGGCAGCCCCAAATTGATTCCAAATAGAGTAAGATTTAAATGGCTGTAAATTTTTATTTTCTGGTAATGCTGAGTTAGGTTATTCAAACTCTCCCACAGGAAACAGCTAAATATGCCAGGCAAAATATTTTAAGATTATTAACTGCATCAAGGAGCAACAGATAGAATGGAATTACTGAGTTAAAGGCAAATAAAACTGCATATCCAGAGAGCTAAACTGACATGGAAGCCACTTATGCTCTAAAAGTACTTGCCAATTCAGGCAAACTTGAACTTTTGTTTGAGTAGACTCAGGAAGGAGAGTGGAGTAGAGGAACTATTTGAAATTATAAAGATTGAGACATTTTCAGATGTGACTACAACACCAACCAACAGAACCCCAAGTTGAAGAAAATTTCAAAAAAAAAAATTTAATTAGATATATCATTGTGAAACTGCAGAAGACCAGGCACACAGAAAATCCTTAAAAACAGCTGAAGAAAAAAAAAAAAAGAATCAGAGGCAAATTTCCTACCATCACAAAAAACCGTCATGAGTCTGACAGAGGATGTCTTTAGAAACAGTGGAAGCAAAATGAAGGCTTTCTCTCCAGTTATTCTATAGATTTTTGCCTTCAGCCTATATTTTCTGTCCCAGTATGTCTCTATCTCCCTTAAAGGGAAAGGGAAAGATTCAGAAAGTTTAGTACTCCTCGCCATAATGTGATCTTGGAGCACCCTCTCATTAGCATTTAAAATAATCAAGAACAAAGCTCTCTGGGCAACTGCAGTGCTGCAGATACACTGCCCTGATTTAAGGTGAATCTACTTCATCGTGGAATCTATTTGCCATTTTCTCCAGGAATGTGAATCTCGTTTATGAGAATGGCACCTTTTATTGGTACTACTATTATTAGGCGTTGCATTAGGTTCTTTATATATACTATTTAATTCAGTATTCACAAGAAATATGTGAAGAATGCTTTTATCTCCTTTTGTCAAATGAAAAATTGAGGCTTAGAGAGATTTAATGTGTTTTATGATTGCACAGCAAATGCGGGTAGAGTCAGAAATCTAACAGGTTTTCTGCCCTCAAGTTCCGTGTGTTTTCCACCCCTCCTATCTTCCCAAAGAACCCACAAGTCAAAGACATAATGACATAAATTACACATTATTACCAAATTCTGTCTGCTTCTGTCTAAATCCTAACAATTCTGCATACTGCATGAAACACACACACACAAAAGCATCATGATACGTGTACAATGCAAAAAATTATTCTTAATTCCATATGTTTGTACCTAGGGAATAACAACAGTTTTCCCCTATTCAAATGTCAGATTTAAACAGGAGAGAACACAGGAATTTCCACAATGGGCCACTTGCTGGGGATTATTTCTGCACGTAGATTTCCAATAAAACAATATCTGTCTAAATACTGTATAATAAATTTTTTATTTAATAACAAGGCTGTTTCTTTTAACAGAAAATAATTCTCAGTACACACTAAAGCCTCCTATTTGTTTTATGTGACAAAGCAGTATTTTACTGCCAAACAAGAGAACTTTTTACAATGCACTGGATTTCTTAATTTTTATAACTTAATTTCAGATTCTTCTTTTATGGATAAGAACTTAGAAGAAACTACCTTTACTTTTTTCCCAACTGCTTTATAATCTAGTGTTATTTAACAAAACATTTGGAAGGGTATGGAAAGCAGGCTTGTTGTTGTTCAGTTGGTAAGTCACATCTGTCTCTTTGCGATCCCATGGACTGCAGCACGCCAGGCTTCCCTGTCCTTCACCATCTCCCGGAGTTTGCTCAGAGCGGGCTGGATTCAGTGATTCAACGTGGCTCAGACAGTAAAGCGTCTGCCTGCAATGCGGGAGACCTGGGTTCGATTCCTGGGTCGGGAAGAGCCCCTGGAGAAGGAAATGGCACCCCACTCCAGCACTCTTGCCTGGAAAATCCCATGGACAGAGGAGCCTGATAGGCTACAGTCTATGGGGTCGCAAAGAGTCGGATACGACGGAGCGACTTCACTTTCTTTCACTTTCAATGATCTTGAGTCTGCCCTGCCCAACGTAGTAGCCACTAGCCCCGTTTGGCTACTGAGTGCTTGAAATGTGGCTCATGTGAATTGGGATGCACTCTAGGTATAAATCCTGGAGGAGGGCCTGGCAACCCATTCCAGTATTCTTGCTGGCAGAATCCTATATAAACAGAGGAGCCTGGCAGGCTACGGTCCATGGGGTCACAAAGAGTTGCACATGACTGAAGTGACTCAGCATGCACGCTAGGTATAAAATGTGCATTGGATTTCGAAAACTTAGTATGAAAAAGAACTGTAAAATATCTCAATAGTAATCATTTTCTATTGATTACATATAGAAATGATGGTATTTTAAAATATTGGGTTAACCAAAATAATTAAAGGTAATTTTACCTGGGACTTCCCTGGCAGTCCAGTAGCTAAGAATCCACGTTCCCAATGCAGGGGGCCTGGGTTCCATCCCTGGTTGAGGAACTAGATTTCACATGCTGCAACTAAAAAAATCCCACACACCAAAACTTACGATCCAGCATGGGCAAGGAAGATCCTGAGAGCTGCCAGTAAGACTCAGCATAGCCAAATAAATAAATATTTTCTTAAAAAATAACTTTACCTGTTTCTTTTTATTTATTCTAATGGGACTACCAGAAAATTCTGAATTACTTATATGGATCAATTTATAGCTCACCCTGTGTTTTTATTGGAGAAGGAAATGGCAACCCACTCCGGTGTTCTTGCCTGGAGAATCCCATGGACGGATTTGCACGGTGTCATCTTACAGAAAGGCATCGGCCCCCTAACTGGTGTACCTGCTTCCACGTAAGACTCCTCCTTAGTCCATTCACAACAGAAGAATTTAAGTAAACCCTATAAAACAGGAGTCAGATCACGTCACTCCTCTCTGGAAACCCTCTTTCAAAGTGGCTCGTGTCTGAGCCAGAGAAAGAGCCAGAGTTTTTACAATAGTCCAGTGGGCACTCTGCTTGATCCCCATCCTTTCCACGACTTCCCTCCCCCCAGCTCTGTCCCCACGCATGCGGCCCAACCATGTCCCTGTTCCTTACAAACCCTCCAGGGTTCTCACCTCAGGGCCCTACCACTGGCTCTTCTCTTTGTCTGCAACACTCGTGCCCTAGTTATCCTCCTGGCGGACTCCTTTAGCTTCTTCAAAACTGCTTGAAACTCACTTTCCCCATGAGACTTAACTCTCCTCTCATTTAAAGCTGCAACTTCTGGGGGCTTCCATGGTGGTCCAATGGTTAAGACCCTACACTCCCAATGCAGGGGGTCCAGGTATGGGTTAGGATTCAATCCCCAGTTAGGGGAACTAAGATTGTCGTGGGCAGCACAGCCAAGAAAAAAAAAAGAAAAAAAAAAACCTCTTTAAATAAATAAATAAAAGCAAAGCTGCAACTTCCTAAAATTACCACACCCCTTTCCTCTGCCTTACCTTTTTCTTTTTGTCATAGTCTTTTCATCTTTAAAACCTACCAAATAATTTACTTATTATGTTATTACCTATTTCTCACTGTCTTTCAATAATTGTTGAATGGATGGGGGGAGAGCCATTATTACATAGTACAAATTCTTAGCACTTTCAGGAGATCCTTGGCAGTAAAAGCAGAAAAATTGTTACACATAAAAAAAGGAGGGTGAGGGGGGGAAGAAGAGTGGGGAAAAAAATCAACAGACAGAGCTTCAGTAACATTATTCTCACATAGACAGTATCTTCAAGACAAGAACTGTGTCTTAATCATACAGCTATCTCTTACACCTAGCATAAAACCTATAGCATATTGATTATTCACTCTCCCATAATAAAACTATGCATTCTTACTCTTGTCACGGGAGAAGAAAATGGAGTATATTTCCCCATTCATTGACTTCGGACTTGGCCATGTAACTTGCTCTGGCCAGTGAGAGATTAGCAGGCATGATATAAGCGGAGGTTTAAAATGTGTGTGCATAGGTTGCCTTGACCTACTTGTGCTTCCAAAATCCTTCGTGAGAACACACTCCAGGTAGCCACTGATCATCCAGTCTGAGCCCCAGAGTGAGATACACAGAGCTAACCTGAACATGACCCACAGGCCCAAACCCAGGAACAAAGAATAAATGATTATCACATGCCACAGAAACTTTGTGGCTATTTGTTATGCAGCAAACGCTGACTAATACAGCACCTGCCACATAATGCTACTATAAATAAAGTATTTATAGAAAGTTTTCAAATATCAAATGAGAAGAAGTTATATCAACTGTCTGTCTTCCATATCTGATGTCTGACCTCCTGCATCAATGTTCAGAGCTTCAGGAACACTACTGAAAGTATCAATGTTCAGTATTTGTTGCTCCTGTCTCGATTGCACATTTGGTTTCTGCTCTTTGCTTTGTGTCTAAAGGAATGAACTTACCTACTTGGCCCCTGACTACTACAGATACATATCTCACTCATCATCTTGTTCCCAAAGCTTGACCTTGACTAACCCAGCCTGGCCTCCTACCATGTCTAAACTCTGCCACAGACCATTGCCCAACCCTAAGTAACAGCAGGTCTGTCCAAAGAGGTAAAGAGCAGATAAACTTGAGTAAGAGGGAATAGGACACTGGGCAGCATGGTTAAGAGGGGAAAGAAATTTAGAGTATGCAGAGAAAGCAAACTTCCAATAATCATCTGAAAAAACCAGCCAGATATGTACAATAACTTCTGCAGAAATCCAGCTCTCAATGAGTCTGACATTTTCACCCAGCAGGAGGCAGAATTTATTTCACATTTTTTCTTTGTGTTCTCTTCTCAAAGGCCTCTCAAGAAGCCGTCGTCTACTACCTTGAGAAATCATCACACTTTCTCCAAAGTCCATCAGATGAAAGAGGTCACCTCACAAAATGGAAAACATCCTCCAGAAAAGATGACCTTCCCCGTGCCACTGCTATGGGACTCGTAACAAAACAATCCACTTTCATCCTCAATGCCACCTCCATGCAAATGCTGCGGCATGGCTTTGGTGTCAACTAAAATCTCCCTCATGACGTACTCTGTTGGAAGGAAAGTCATGACCAACCTAGATAACATATTCAAAAGCAGAGACATTACTTTGCCAACAAAGGTCCGTCTAGTCAAGGCTATGGTTTTTCCTGTGGTCACGTATAGATGTGAGACTTGGAATGTGAAGAAAGCTGAGCACTGTAGATTTGATGCTTTTGAACTGTGGTGTTGGAGAAGACTCTTGAGAGTCCCTTGGACTGCAAGGAGATCCAACCAGTCTATTCTAAAGGAGATCAACCCTGGGATTTCTTTGGAAGGAATGATGCTAAAGCTGAAACTCCAGCACTTTGGCCACCTCATGTGAAGAGTTGACTCAATGGAAAAGACTCTGATGCTGGGAGGGATTGGGAGCAGGAGGAGAAGGGGACGACAGAGGATGAGATGGCTGGATGGCATCACCGACTCGATGGACGCGAGTCTGAGTGAACTCCGGGAGTTGGTGACGGACAGGGAGGCCTGGCGTGCTGCGATTCATGGGGTCGCAAAGAGTTGGACACGACTGAGCGACTGAACTGAACTGAACTGACTGAAAATCTCCCTAGTGTGGAGTTTTCATAACCACAGGAATTGCTTCTTTTGAATTCATTTGCATAAATGCTGATTACTTGCCTTCAAAAGGACAGAGCTTTTAGAGACAATTCTCGAGCCATTAGAGGTTCTTCCCCTTTTCTGATGGTCTTCCTCTGGATCATATTTATCAGTAAAGTCCATTTCCTTCATTGGTTCACCAAATCAATTCACAGTAAGGTACAGGGTCAATCTTCTTGATGATAAATCCAAACTATTGGATGCATTCTATCCTGAGTCATCTCTCTTTCTCTAATGATAATAATTTGTGGGCATTTTCTTCATGCGTGTGTTGAAACATGAAGAGGGATCATTTTTTAAAACTTTGCACTGAAGTGCAACATACATCCCAAAAAAGGCACTAATCAAATATCTTGAAGACTTTTCACAAAGTAAATACACCAATGTATTCAGGACTTAGATCAAAGCACCAGACCTTACCAGCCCCCTAGAAGCACCTACTACCCATGCTCCCTCACACACCCAAAGGGAAAACACCATCTTGACTTCTAACACCATGAATTAGTTTTACCTGGCTTTGAACTTCACATAAATTGCAGTCATATAGCATGTAAGCTTTTGCATCTGTTTTCCTCCATTCAAGATTATATCATATTTATTCATTTGCATTATGTAGTCACAGTTCAATCATTCTCATTGCCATATGGGGTTCCATTGTAGAAGAGTACGTTCGTTTTATCCATTCTACTGTTGATGGACATTGGGATTGCTTTTGGGCTATTACACACAGTGATATGAAAACACTCTTTGATATATCATCTGATGAGCATACATGGACATATATGGAGCTCAGTGGGTAAAGACCCCACCTGCAGTGCAGCAGATGTGGGTTTGAACCCTAGAACAGGAAGATCTCCTGAAGGAAGGCATGGCAACCCACTCCAATATTCTTGCCTGGAGAATCCCATGGACAGAGGAGCCTGGCAGGCTACAGTCTATGGGGTTGCAAAAGAGTTGGACACGACTTCATGACTAAATGACAACAATATGAACATATATTTGACAAACATGTATGATTCTGTTGGGATTATACTTAGTAAAAATCATTCTAATTTAGAGATTCTACCTGTAAAATCACTCTGAATAGTCTTGAAGAGACTAGTACTTTTACATTATGAGTTCCAGATCCAAACTCCCAGGAAAGGTCCTTTACGTATTTTCTTATCTGGAAAGGAAACAGATCTCTGTGGAAGAAAGCACCCCCAACACTGAAATGTATCCAAGTATTAATAACATAAGAAATGTAGTTGAAAAGAATATTAACAATTAAGTAATTTATACCTTAGGTTCAGCATTTTGAGTTTCATTTTGGGGAGCATTCAAAATTTTCATTTCCTTAATATGCTTTAATCTCTAAGGAAAATGAATTCTGGCAGCCAGAACCCAAAGCCAAGCAGGTTTTGCCTCCATTCAGTCCAGCTTCACTCTCCAGAGGGCTGGCTGACTGAAGGCTGCACTAAAGGAGCATAAAAATAAGATCCTGCCAGTTGTCAGGGATCCATCTGCAGCTTTGTCTCCCCAGGACACATCAACTGAGAGCAAGGACAGTCAAGGGACATGGGTAACAATAATAATGCATTCAAAAATAATCATTCAAAATGCAAAATGGGACAGCCACTCTGGAAGATACTTTGGTGGTTTCTACAGAGCTAAACAGAATCTCACCATATGCTCCAGTAATGGTGCTCCTTGGTATTAACCCAAATGAGCTGACGATGTTTGTCCACACCGACACCTGCACACAAACATTTGCAGCAGCCTCATTCGTTAAATGCCAAAACCTGGAAGCAACCAAGATGTCCTTTAATAGGTGAATGGATACACAAACTGTGAGACACCTACACAACAGAGTATTATTCAGGAAAAAGAAATAAAAAGAAATGAGCTGTCAACCACAATGAGATACAACCTCTCATCCACGAGGATGGCTCCTGTTAAATGAACAAATAAATAAATGATAAAAGAAAATAACAGCTATTTGTAAGAATGCGGAGAAATCAGAAACTTTGTGTACTGTTGTTAGGAGTGTAAAGTGAGGTAGTCACTAAAACAGTATGATGATTCCTCAAAATAAATAGAATTACAATTTTTTTAGATTCAAAAATAAATAATTACCTTTTCTCCACACTATGTACAGTTGGTAAAGAATCCACCTGCAATGCAGGAGACCCCAGTTCAATTCCTAGTTCAGGAAGATCCGCTGGAGAAGGGATGGGCTACCCACTCCAGTATTCTTGGGCTTCCCTTGTGGCTCAGCTGGTAAAGAATCCACCTGTAATGTGGGAGACCTGAGTATGATCCCTGGGTTGGGAAGATCCCCTGGAGAAGGGAAAGGCTACTCACTCCAGTTCCTGGCCTGGAGAATTCCATGGACTGTATAGTCTATGGAGTCACAAAGAATCAGAGACAACTGGGCAACTTTCACTTTCAGTTTCACACACACACACACATATATGTACATACATACACATGGGCTTCCCAGGTGGCACAGTGGTAAGGAATCTGCCTGCCAGTGCAGGAGATGCAGGAGACTTGGGTTCAGTCCCTGGGTCAGGAAGATCCCCTGGTGAAGGAAATTGCAACCCACTCCAGTATTCCTGCCTGGAGAATCCCACGGACAGAGGAGTCTGGTGGGCTACAGTCCATGAGGTCACGAAGAATCAGATGTGGCTGAGTGACTAAGCACACATATACACACACACATATGTACGTTCAGAACTATTGTGTGACTCGGCATGAGGGTCCCAAAGAGACACCTGCACAGTCATTTTCACAGAAGTATCATTTTCCATAGCCAAAAGATGGAAGCAACCCAAGTGTCCATTCAGAGGAATGGATAAACAAAGCATGGTATTATCCATACAACGTTTACAGATGAACACTGAAGACCTTAGGCCAACTGCAATAAGTCAAACAAGTGTTAGTCGCTCAGTCGTGTCCAACTCTCCGAGATCCCATGGACTATAGCCCACCAGGTTCCTCTGTCCTTGGGATTCTCCAGGTAAGAATACTAGAGTGGGTTGTTATTCCTTTCTCCAGAGGGTCTTCCCAACCCAGGGATCGAACCCAGGTCTCTTGCATTGCAGGCAGATTCTTTACTGTCTGAGCCACCAGGGAAGTCCCTATTCTAAGTGAAATGAGCCAGACAAAAGGCAAATACTATATGACTCCACCCACGTGCAGTACCTAGAGTAGTCAAATGCAGAGACAGAAGGTAGAATGGTGGTCGCCAGGGGCGGAGGAGAAGGCGGATATGGGGCGCTGGACTTCAACGGCTACAGATTTTCAGTTTTACAAGACAAAGGTGGTACTGGAAAGGGATGGTGGGGATGGTTGCACAACAATGTCAAGTTCTTAATACCACTAAACTGTCCACTTCATAACGGTTATGATAGAAACTTTTTGGTATAGACATGTTATTGTTGTTGTTTAGTTTGTGACCACATGGACTGTAGCCCACTAGTCTCCTCTGTCCATGGGATTCTCCAGGCAAGGACCCTGGAGTGGGTTGCCATTTCCTTCTCCAGGAGAGCTTCCCGACCCAGGGATCAAACCCGCACCTCCTGCATTGGCAGGCGTGTTCTTCACCGCTGAGCCACTAGGGAACCCAACAGACATGTTACCGCAATTGAAAACAGCTGAGAGGAAGAAAGAGTGAAGGAGGAAAGGAAGCTATCAAAAGAGTGAAATGAGCTAGCAAACAAAGAGAGGCCATAGGCGGGGAGGAGGTCAAATCCATATTGCTAAGTGAAAGAAGTCGTTCCAAAAAGACTGCATTCTCTGTAAGTCTAGCTATGTGGCATTCTGGAAAAGGCAAAACTACAATGATAATGAAAAGATCAGTGGTTACCAGGAGTTCAGGGGAGAAGAAGGGAGGGACAGACAGGTATGGCAGGTGAGAATTTAAGGGCAATGACATTATTCTGTGTGCTCCTGTGACGGTGGATACATGTCACTATACAACTGCGAAAACTCATAGAGCTGTACAACATAAAAAGTGAACCCTAATATAAACCACGGACTTTAGTTAATAATATTTGAATATTCGTTCATTCATTTGAATAAATAAACCGTTCTGTTTCAGTCCACTCAGTTGTTATAAGAAAGCATCACAGATACTGGGTGACTTACAAACATCAGAAATTTACTTCTCACAGTTCTGGAAGCTGGAAGCACAAAATCAGGGAGCCAGCACGGTCAGGAGAGGGCCCTCTTTTCGGTTGCACACTTACTGTTTCTCTTTGTTGTTCCTGTTCAATCACTCAGTTGTGTCTGACTCCTTGTGACCCCATGGACTACAGCACACCAGGCTTTCCTTTCCTTCACTGTCCTTCACTATCTCCCAGTTTGCTCAAATTCATGTCCATTCAATCGGTGATGCTTTCTTTCACAGTTAAAGGGGCAACGAATCTTTCTGGGGCCTGTTTTATATAAGGGCACTAATTCCATTCAGCTCTTCATGACCTAATCACCCCCTAAAATTATCACCTGGAGCATTAGATTTTAAACACATAAATTCTGGGGAGACACAAGCTTTTAGACCATAGCACAGCAATGTGAGATGTTAATAACAGGGGAAATTGTTGGTTGGGGTGATGAGTTTATATAGTTTATAAAGTTCTATACTTTCTGACAGAGACGGCGATGGCACCCCACTCCAGTACTCTTGCCTGGAGAATCCCAGGGACAGGGAAGCCTAGTGGGCTGCTGTCTCTGGGGTCGCACAGAGTCAGACACGACTGAAGCGACTTAGCAGCAGCAGCAGCAGCAACAGCAGCATACTTTCTGAATAGTTTATCTGTAACCTAAAACTACTCCAAAAAATAGAGTTTACTAGGACTTCTCTGATGGTCCAGTGGCTAAGACACTCCAAGCTCCCAATGCAGGGGGCCTGGGTTCAACTCCTGGTCAGGAAACTAGATCCCAGACCACAACTATGAGTTCGCATGCCTCAAATAGAAGGATCCCACATGCAACAACTACGACCCATCACAACCAAATAAATAAATAAATACATTTAAAATGAAGCTAACTAATTAAAAAACAGTCTTGGACCCTGTTGTCTAATAAGCAGAATCCTGGAAATGGACTCTGCAAAGCTCCTCCCCTCTCTGGGAAGAATCAGGTCGCCATTCTTTTAGTGGTCATGAAACCCCTCCCAGGCCACCTCTGATGCCTTTGCCTTCATAATCCTAGCTGCCCCGAACCCTCCTATTTGTCCAGCACGAGCTCGCTTTGCCCTGATTCTGTCTGGAAGATGTTGTTGCCATGATGGCAACCCACCAGCCATCTCTGCTGAAGCTGCCCTGGCCTCTGACGGTGGTCTTGCTGGAGGAGGACACTGTCTCTCCCACCAAGAATATGATGAGCACAAAGTGACTGAATGGGGTGATCCTGATTTCTCAGTTTCCTGCTGCAGTCTTTGATACCTTTTCATTAGGTCTCAGCTCTCCTATAACTTCTGCCTCCTTCCCATGTCCAAGAAACCTAACACAAGCTGTCCTCGAGACTGAATACTGTGTCACATGAGTGACCCTCCACAGAATCACATGAAAAATCTCCCTTTGTGCTGGAAGCAAGTCAGTGATTAGGGAGATTATGCTCTCTGCCTTCCTCTTACCTCTGACATTTCCTGATCACCAAGAGCATCACCAAAAACATGGAAGCCCTAATGTCTTAATAGAAGGTCCTGTGTACCTCAAAATTAGCCACTTCAAAGACCTTGAAACTCTCTTTCCAAATGGAATCTTTGACTCTACATGAAATTGTTATGACCAACCTAGAGAGCATATTCAAAAGCAGAGACATTACTTTGCCGACTAAGGTCTGTCTAGTCAAGGCTATGGTTTTTCCTGTGGTCATGTACGGATGTGAGAGTTGGACTGTGAAGAAGGCTGAATGCCAAGGAATTGATGCTTTTGAACTGTGGTGTTGGAAAGACTCTTGAGAGTCCCTTGGACTGCAAGGAGATCCGACCAGTTCATTCTCAAGGAGATCAGCCCTGGGATTTCTTTGGAAGGAATGATGCTGAAGCTGAAACTCCAGTACTTTGGCCATCCCATGCAAAGAGCTGACTCATTGGAAAAGACCCTGATGCTGGGAGGGACTGGGGGCAGGAGGAGAAGGGGACGACAGAGGATGAGATGGCTGGATGGCATCACTGATTCGATGGACATGAGTCTGAGTAAACTCCAGGAGTTGGTGATGGAAAGGGAGGCCTGGCGTGCTGCGATTCATGGGGTCGCAAAGAGTCGGACACGACTGAGCGACTGAACTGAACTGAACTGAAGGGCTCTGCCCTAGTATTCCAGGGTTCTCTAGAGCTGAGGTTCCCAACTGCTGGCCCATGGCAAAGCACTCATAATTCCACAGCAAAATGAGAAAAACAATGATAGTGTAATGACTTCTACCACAAAGTCAAACTTGTTGTTGTAGTTTAGTCACCAAGTCATGTCTGACTCTTTTGTGAGCCCATGAACTGCAACCCGCCAGGCTCCTCTGTCCATGGGATTTCCCAGGCAAGAATACTGGATTGCTATTCCCTTCTCCAAGGGATTCTCTCTATCCAGGGATTGAACCCTCCTGCATTATAGACTGATTCTTTATCACAGAGCCCCTGGGAAGTTGAGTCAAACTTAACTAAACTTAAAAGTTCGCCTTTTTTTGGTAAATTAAATCCTTCTGTCATAGGAAAAAGTAGGGCTATTTAAATGTCAGTTTCTTAATGAAAGGTGATACAAAAGTCTTTTTTTTAGGTAGATAATTATTTTTTAATTCAACAAATTTTAAAAATCAGAAGCTTACAGAAAATTACAAGTATCAGTTCAGTTCACTCACTCAGTCATGTCCAATTCTTTGTGACCCCGTGAACCGCAGCACGCCAGGCCTCCCGGTCCATCACCAACTCCAGGAGCCCACTCAAACCCATGTCCATCGAGTCGGTGATGCCATCCAACCATCTCATTCTCTGTCATCCCCTTCTCCTTCTGCCTTCAACCTTTCTCAGCATTAGGGTCTTTTCAAGTGAGTCAGTTCTTCACATGAGGTGGCCAAAGCATTGGAGTTTCAGCTTCAGCATCAGTCCTTCCAATGAACATTCAGGTCTGATTTGCTTTAGGACTGACTGGTTTGATCTCCTTGTAGTCCAAGGGACTCTCAAGAGTCTTCTCCAACACCACAGTTCAAAAGCATCAATTCTTCAGCGCTCAGCCTTCTTTACAGTCCAACTCTAACATCCATACATGACTACTGAAAAAACCATAGCCTTGACTACACAGACCTTTGTTGACAAAGTAATGTCTCTGGTTTTTAATATGTTGTCTAGGTTTGGTCACTACCAAAAATAAAGTCTGTCACTGTTTCCACTGTTTCTCCATCTATTTGCCATGAAGCAATGGGACCGGATGCCATGATCTTAGTTTTCTGAATGTTGAGCTTTAAGCCAACTTTTTCACTTTCATCTTTCACTTTCATCAAGAGGCTCTTTAGTTCTTCTTCACTTTCTGCCATAAGGGTGATGTCATCTGCATATCTGAGGTTATTGATATTACAAGTATAGGGTAAGCAATTTTCCCCCCTGGACCATTTGAGACTAAGTTGCCGACCTGAAGCTCTAAGTACTTTAGTATTAAGGCAAAGAAATTTTCCTATATAACCAAACTGCAACCATCAACATCAGGAGATTAACGTTAATATCTACATGGCAAAAGAAGTTTTTTAAAAGGCCTTATTTGGCTAAATACAGAAAGCCAGCAACTTATGCTGATCCCCAAAGTTCTTTAGAATTTTTCCTGGTCCATAAAAATTCAAAAGTCTGGAATTCACTATCCTAGATAAGTATACTAACAACTTCCTCCCAGAGTCTGAAATATATAGGAGAAAAAAAAAAAAAAAACTGGATACCTGAAATCACCTCCTCACCCAGAAACTGTCACAACCAAAAGGTTCCACCACCTCCGTCTTACACCAAATCTCCTGCTGGAGCTGCCAACACAGACAGGCTTTTCTGTGCACCTTCCCTTCCTCTCCTTGATGAGTTACTAAGTTTAGGCAACAAAAGGGAGGAGATAAAGACCCAAGACTGACTCATCCATCTCCTGGAAAACAAGAGCCTTGAAAACAAGGTTACTCTGTAGCCCAACCCACGGTGAGACTTGGTGCCCAGTCAGAACCTAACACACCAGACCTGAAATCCTGAATTGAATTTTCTAATTAACAGGAGCAGGTGTCAGGAGTGAAAGCACCGAGGGTCTCCAGTATGAATAACTTATTTCTCAGAGCATAGCCACCTACAGGCTTAGCGTGGCCCTAAATATCATAAGTTTGTATGCGATCTGCCTGTCCCTGTGGAGTTTTAAGAAGCTTGCGCCAAAACCATTTTCCAGGAAGAGCATCCCACAATGCTTGAAGCAAGGGACAACACTGCCTCTACTGGAAAAAGGGGGTTCAGTAGCTTTAGAAGAACCCCCTGGGAGCCATCCCACTAACAATTTCTTTTTATCCAACCCCCAAAGTTAGATAACTCCATTATTAGTCATTAAGCCAAGATTTATATAAAAATTGGCATCAAGGAAAGTGTTGGCTTATCTAAGATAGAAGAAAATTTCTTTACCCACATCCATTTTCAAATTAGGTTCGTTATTTTTCTCTGGCTTTGCATAATGATTCACAGGGAATTTGAATCCCTTTGCTGGTATCATTGAAAACAGAAGGGAGGTTGCTATTAGTTAATATAAGCATTTTGGAGACAGGGAAATGGAGAGAGAGAGAATGAATCAGTAGACCAGCTGGGAAAAAAAATCCCTTTGCTCATCACCATAGCTTATGTCCTAAATTCAGACCTTATTCTCTTAGAATAAAGCCCCTTAAGAAGTGTGTGTATGTACATGTATGTGTGTGTGTGTGTGTGTGATCTTAGTGGAAACACAGTTCTTTGGCTTCTAAGATTCTCTATTACATAATGTCTATCTGAGTCCTAAATTTGATCAAATGAAATGATGCACAGCGAGGTTTTCAACTGTGCTCACAGGCAGGAACCACATGAAGTGTAGATGCGGTGTAGATGTGGTATAGATGTGGTATAGATGTGGGTGTGGGCATTGGAAGTGTTAAAAATCCACCCCTCGTTCAACCAGAACAAGCCCGCTTTTATATCTCCTTACATATTGTGTGCTTGTGTGGTATTTCAAGAAAACGTACATTCCTTTTTTAAAAAAGAAAAAAGTACAAATTACTCATAAATACGAAAATGTTTTATGAACGGTAAGGCACCATGCAAATGTAGATTCGGTATAGATTTTTCTGCTACATACACACAAAGAGCGTGAAGTCTGCTCATTGGTGGGGATAAGCAACCCTTTATTGAATGTCCATTTTACAGATGAGAAAAAAAGAGGTAAATTCACACATTTAACAGTATCTGAGAATGACTAATTCCAAAGTCTATGCTTTTTCTTCTTTATCGGTTTCTCTAAACTTTAAGCCAATGCATGTGTCTGGCTCCTCAGAAAATTCAGCAGTCTTGGTTGTAAACCACCCTCAGTATTTCAGGAGAAGTTAAAGAGTGGTCATTTCAGCTTTTAGTGTTAATAGTATTTATTAGTTTCACACTTAGGAGAGGAAAAATAAATTTCCTTCTACCATTCTGAGACCCCCATAATAAAAGACAGATTATTGGAAATTCCCTGCTTTCCAGTGGTTAGGACACAGTGCTTTCACTGCCTGGCTCAATCCCTTGTTGGGGAACTAAGATCCTACAAGCCACACAGCATGACCAAAAATAAAAATAATAATAATACAAGGAGAGATATAACATCTTATTATATAACAAGAGATATAACAATTCTTGGATTGGAATAATCAATACTGTAAAAATGGCTATACTACCCAAAGGAATCTACAAATTCAATGCAATCTCTATGAAACTACCAATAGTATTTTTCACAAAACTAGAACAAAAAATATTTCACGATTTGTTATGGAAACACAAAAGACCTCGAAAAGCCAAAGTAATCTTTTTTTTTTTTTTTCAAAGTAATCTTGAGAAAGAAAAACAGAGCTGAAGGAATCAAGCTTCCTGACTTCAGACTATACTTCAAAGCTACAGTCATCAAGACAGTATGGTACTGGCACAAAAACAGAAATATAGACCAACGGAACAACATAGAAAGCCCAGAGATAAACCCACACACCCATGGGCACCTTATCTTTGACAAAGGAGGCAAGGATATTCAATGGAGAAAAGACCTCCTCTTCAGTAAGTGGTGCTGAAAAATTGGACAGCTATGTGTAAAAGAATGAAACTAGAACACTTTCTAACACCATACATAAAAATGGACTAAAGACTCCAATGTAAGTCCAGAAACTATAAAGCTCTTAGAGGAAAATATAGGCAGTACACTCCTTGACATACATCACAGCAAGATCCTCTATGACCCCTCTCCTAGAGTAACAGAAATAAAAACAAAAATAAGCAAATGGGACTTAATTAAACTCAAAAGATTTTGTACAGCTAAGGAAATAATAAGATTAAAAGACAACCCTCAGAATGGGAGAAAATAATTGCAAATGAAACAACTGAAAAAGGATTTATCTCCAGAATATACAGGCAGGTTATACAGCTCAACATCAGGAAAACCAACAGTCCAATCAGAAAATGGGCAGAAGACCTAAGCAGACATTTATCCAAAGAAGACAAACAGGTGGCTAATAAACACATGAAAAGGTGCTCAACATCACTCATTGTTAGAGAAATGCACATCAAAACAACAACGTATCACATCACAGCAGGCAGAATGGCTATCATCAAAAAAAACCTACAAACAATAAATGCTGGAGAGGGTGTAGAGAAAAGGGAACGCTCCTGCACTGTTGGTGGGACTGTAAGTTGACACAGCCACTATGAAGAACAGTATGGAGTTTCCTTAAAAAACCAGGAATAAAATTACCCTATGACCCAACAATCCCACTACTTGGCATACACTCTGAGAAAACCATTACGGAAAAAGACACGTGTGCTCCAGTACTCACTACAGCACTATTTACAATAGCTAGGACATGGAAGCAACCTAGATGTCCATTGACAGATGAATGGATAAAGAAGGGTGTGGTATACATATACAATGCGGTATAACTCAGCTATAAAAAAGAATGCATTTGAGTCAGTTCTAATGAGATAGATGAAACTAGAGTCTATTATACAGAGTGAGATAAGTCAGAAACACAAATATCATATATTAACACATATATATGGAATCCAGAAAGATGGTACGGATGAACCTATTTGCAGGGCAGCAACGGAGTTGCAGACATACAGAACAGGCTTGTGGACAGTGAAGGAAGGAGAACAAATTAAGAGAGTAGCACGGAAACATACATTCAATTCAGTTCAGCCGCTCAGTCGTGTTCGACTCTTTGCAACCCCATGAATTGCAGCATGCCAGGCCTCCCCGTCCATCACCAACTCTCGGAGTTTACTCAAACTCATGTCCATCCAGTTGGTGATGCCATCCAGCCATCTCATCCACTGTCATCCCCTTCTCCTCCTGCCCCCAATCCCTCCCAGCATCAGGTTATTTTCCAATGAGTCAACTCTTCGCATCAGGTGGCCAAAGTACTGGAGTTTCAGCTTCAGCATCAGTCCCTCCAATGAACACCCAGGACTGATCGCCTTCAGAATGGACTGGTTGGATCTCCTTGCACTCCAAGGGACTCTCAAGAGTCTTCTCCAACACCACAGTTCAAAAGCATCAATTCTTCGGAGCTCAGCTTCCTTTATGGTCCCAACTCTCACATCCATACATGACTACTGGAAAAACCATAGTTTGACTAGACAGACCTTTGTTGGCAAAGTGATGTCTCTGCTTTTTAATATGCTGTCTAGGTTGGTCATAACTTTCCTTCCAAGGAGTAAGCGTCTTTTAATTTCATGGCTGCAATCACCATCTGCAGTGATTTTGGACTATACACAAAATAGATAGCCAGTGAGAATTCACTATATGACCCAAGGAGCTCAAACCCAGTGCTCTGTGACAATCTAGAGGGGTGGGATGAGGTGGGAGATGGGAGAGAGGCTCAAAAGGGAGGGGACATACGTATACCTATGGCTGATTCATGTTGATGTATCGAAGAAACCAACACAATATTGTAAAGAAGTTATCCTCCAATTAAAAATAAAGAAAAATAAACAATTTTTTAAAGTAAATAATAATCATAAAAGATTACGAAAACACTCTGAAGTTTATTAACACATATTCCTCACACATATACAGAAAATACCCAGGAAACAATGAGTGACTCTCCAAGGTGGTTTAGAATTCAGGCTTAAGTAATACCACCTTAATAGAGAAGGCAGGGCAGGTCTCTCAAGCAGAGAGTGAATGATGTTTAGGAAAGAGGAATGAGCCCTTGGAAGCACAGATGGGAGGTATGATAGTTTGTGAAGAAGTTGGTCTGGGTGTGGGGTCAACTCCTGGTAACCCCTTCTGTAACAAAAGTCAGTCTCCTCTAGTTGATAAAAACTCCTAGAGAGTTGAACTAGGACAGCTGAGTTCTTTTTGGAGGACTGGTCTTCAGGCAGGTAGGTGAGTTCAAAGAACGCCTCTCCCTGCATGCGCTGTTTTTCTAGTGAGTCTGGCCCAAATGAACCAGTATACCAGGGTGGTATATTTAGGGGAGGCACGCCCTGAACTCCCACAGTCATGTTTGGGGGTGGTGTATTCTGCAACTCTCCAACACCAGCTGTCAATAAATGTTTTTAATTTTTTTCTATATTCTTTGTTTCTTTTCTGAAATAATACATGTTCCTTTCTTTGAAACATATTCCTAAATTTCTCGTTAGCAACAAAGCCACTAGGTTCTACATGGTGTGCATTAGCCTTCATGAGAAAGAAACAGCCAAAAATGCGAATCTCTAAAGGTGTTTTATTCGGTCTGCACTGCATTTTCCTTTTCTGCATCAGCTACAGCCCATATGGATGAACCCATCGCTTGAAAAATGATTGTCATCTTTCTCAATAATTCTGATGAGGAGCCTTATTTTTAACTCCAATCTAAAACACATCAGAGGAGCCATCTAGTGTTTTGAAGTTGGCATTTAGGAGTTATATAGAACATTCCTCCTCCCCAAATTCAATTTACCATCTGTGTTCTTCTCAATGTTCCAAAGCATCAACACAGGGTATATATTTCATTTGGGGGAGAAATGAGATTAAAATTAAGAGCTCTAAGCTGCCTCACACCTGATCCCCTGGTATTTGAATAAGGAACTTAACTCCAAAGTTACTGTCGGTTTCTTTTGAGGACTGGGTACAGTAAGGTGATGTGGAAATACTTGGTCCATCAGAAATAAACACATGGCATGTTCCAAAGTCTCCCAAACAGGAAACCTGGACTCTAATTAGCTACTCTTCTACACCAAAATAGAGCCAGACTTGGATGTAGGCAGTGCAGGTAACAGTCGACTTGATGGAATTTCCAGGAGCATCAGGAAAAACTGAACATCCTCCTCTGCCTTCTGCTTTATGAATGCTGATTTCATAACAGCTTTATTGAGATGCAGTTGATGTACCGTAAGCTGCATATATTTAATAAACGATGCCATTCCATGTGCTTCAGCTTATGCACACACAAAAACACCATCACCACAATTAAGATAAGGAAATCTTATTATCCCCAAAAGTTTCCTCATGCACCTAAGCCACCTCCATCCTCTCCTCCCCTTCACATCGTCAGGTAACCACTGTGCTGCTTTCTGTCAAGAGAGATTAGTTTGCATCTTCTAGAATTCTATAAAAATGAAATCATATAATATGTAGCCTTACCGGACTAGAGCATAGTGATTTTGAAATTCTTCCATGTTGTCATATTTATCAATATTTTGTTGCTCCTTACTGATAAGTAGGGCTTCCCAAGTGGCTCAGCTGGTAAAGAACCCACCTGCAATGTGGGAGACCCCTGTTCAGTTCCTGGGTTGGGAAGACCCCCTGGAGAAGGGAACAGCTACCCACTCCAGTATTCTGGCCTGGAGAATTCCATGGACTGTATATAGTCCACGGGATCACAAAGGTCGGACATGACTGAGCGACTTTCACTTCACTTCATTCACATTCACTGCAGTGTAGGGATATGCCACAGTTTGTTGATCCAGTCACTTTTTGATAAATGTTTGAGTTTCAAGTATTTGGCTATTACAAATATAGCTGGTACAAATAAGCATGTTTAAGTCTTGTCATTATTGGAGTATAGTTGCTTCACAATGTTGTGTTTCTGCTGTATAATAAGATGAATCAGCTCCATGTATACACATACCCCCTCCCTCTTTGAGTCTTTCTCCCTCCCTCTCATCCCACGGCTCTAGGTCATCACAGAACACCAAGCTGAGCTCCCTCTGCTACACAGCAGCTTCCCACCAGCTATCTGTTTTACAAACGGTAGTGTACATATGCAAATGTTACTCTCTCAAATTGTCCCACCCTGTCCCTCCCCTGCTGTGTTCACAAGTCTGTTCTCTGCGTCTGCATCTCTATTCCTGCCCTGCAAATAGCTTCATCTGTCCCCTATTTCTAGATTACATATATATGCATTAACATATGATATTTATTTTTCTCTTTCTGACTTAACTCACTCTGTATGACAGACTCTAGGTCCACCCACATCACTGCAAATGACCCAATTTCATGCCTTTTATGGCTGAGTAATATTCCACTGTATATATGTACCACATTCCTCTTTATCCATTCATCTGTCAATGCACATATAGTTTGCTTCCATGTTCTGGATACTGTAAATAGATATTTACTTTTCTCTTAGGTAAATTCCCAGGAGTGAAGCTGCTAGGTTGAGTGGTTGGTATACATAACATTCAAGAAATGGCCTGTTTCCAAATGGTGGTATCGTTTCTAATCCCACCAGCAATGTATTAGAATGTCAGTTGCTCCAAATCTTCACCTACACTGATATTTTATTTGAATAAAATAAAATGTTCTCTTCCTTTACAATCTGTTTACCTTTTATTAATATTTCTTTTTCTTGCCTTTTTGCACTGGCTAAAACCTCCAATACAAGGTTGAATAAAGGTGGTGAGAGGGGACATCCTTGCTTTCTTCCTGATTTTAGGAGGAGAATATTCATTATTTTGTTAACTATGGGTTTTTCACAATTTTCTTTATCAGAATGAAAAAGTTGCCTTCAATTCTTAGCTCCTGGGAGTTTTAATCATGAATAAATACTGGATTTTCTCACATGCTCTTTCTCTCCTTACTAAAATGACCATATGATTTCTTTTTCCTTTTGTTTTTTAAAAGTAGGCTTTATTTTTTTCTTAGAGCAGTTTTAGGTTCACAGCAAAACTATGTGAAAGATACATAGGTTTCCCATAATCTTTTTATTCTGTTAATAAGTTGCTTCTCAAATGTTAAAGGAATCTTACCCTACTTGGTCATGGTGTATAATCCCTTTAATATATTGGTGGATTGACTTGCTAAAATTTGTTTTATAAATTTTCTATCTAAATTTTTAAGGGATATTACCTTATAGCTTTTTCTTGTACTGACTTTCTTTCATGAAAATTCTGTACCCATAGAATAAGTCAGGAAGAGTTTCTTCCTTCTTAATCTCTGGAAAAATTGCTTACAATATACATTATTGTTTTCCTTAGATATTTGGTATATATCATTAACAAAACCACTTTGTCATGAAATTTTCTTTTAGAAAGGTTTTTAGCTACAACTTAACTTATGTAATAAATACGGGTTTATTTAGTTTATCTATTACTTCTTGAGTGAGCTTGGGTAGCTGTTGTTTTTTCAAAGTATTTATCCGTTTCATATAACTAATCAAATTCATTGGAGGAGAGTTGTTAATAATATTCTCTTACCGTCCTTTCAATGTTCTTTTAATTTCTTTAATGTTCCCTCTCTCATTCTTGATATTGGTAATTTCTGTTCTCTCTCTTCCTGATTATTCTACTAGAAGTTTTTTCATTTTATCAATCTCAAAGAACAAATCTTTGTTTCACTGATTTTCACTATTCTTTCTTAAAATATCTCATTTACATTTGCTCTGACTTTTATATCTTTTCTTTTACTTACTTTGCAGTTAAACTTCCTTTTCTCTCTGTTTTCTTGATGTGGAAGCTTAGAAAACCAACTGTGTATTATCCTATTTTCTAGCAAAAGTATTTAATATCATAAATCTCTAACTCTGATTTCACAGCATGCCACAAATAATAACGTCATGTTTTCATCTTCATTCAGTTCAAACTATTTTGTTTCCCTTATGGTCTCTTTTTTGACCCATAGGCTATTCCAAAGTTTCCCGATCTATTCCAAAGATTTTGTTTCCAGTATTAGACAGTTCCAAGGTCTCTTTCTGGAACTGATTTCTAGCTGAGTTCCAGTATGGTCTATGAACACATGCTATATAATTTCAGCCCTTTTAAATTTGTTAAAGTCTATTTTATGGCACAAAATGTGATCTATTTTTTTTAATGTTCTGTACACATCCAAAAAGAATGTGTGTTGTCTTGCTATGGATAAAGTGTTAAAATAATTTAGAAAAATTTTAATTTGATCTAAATGACTGATGATGTTTTACAAGTATCTATATCCTTACTAATTTTCTATCTACTTGTCTCAGTAATTGTATTGACAGAGAGGTGTTGAATCTCCAATTGTGGATTTGTCTGTTAATCTATTCAGTTCTGTCCATTTCTGCTTCACATATTTGAAACCCTGCTATTATATACCTAAACATTTAGAACAATTATAACCTCTCTTTTAACTAATATCCTCTTAATGAACTGACCCCTATATCATAATGAAATGAATCTCTTTATCCCTTGAAATAGTCAAGATTCTGAAATCATCTTTGTCTGATATTAATATTTTTTGGTCCTTTTTATTTAAACCTAGCTGTGTAATAGATAGCAAATAATTGGATCTTGTGTTATTTTATTTTTAATCAGTTGACAATCCTTGCCTTTTAAATGGGATGGTAAGACAATTTATGTTTAATGTGATTATTGATGTGGTGCTGGTTTTTAAATCTACCATCTTGATATTTGTTTCTATTTTTCATATCTGTTTTTTGCTCCCTTTTTTTTCTTTTTCTGTCTTCTTTTGGATGAACTGCATTTTTATGACTTTATCTTTTAAATTTATTGTTAACTATATGTCTTAGTTTCATTTTCTTAGTAACTGACTTAGGGTTTACACTATGCATCTATAACTTACCACACACAGCCTCAGTTCTCAGTTCAGTTCAGTTCAGTCACCCAGTTGTGTCCGACTCTTTGCAACCCCATGAATCGCAGCACTCCAGGCCTCCCTGTCCATCACCAACTCCCAGAGTTCACTCAAACTCATATCCATCAAGTCAGTGATGCCATCCAGCCATCTCATCCTCTATCATCCCCTTTTCCTCCTGCCCCCAATCCCTCCCAGCACCAGAGTCTTTTCCAATGAGTCAACTCTTTGCATGGGGTGGCCAAAGTACTGGAGTTTCAGCTTCAGCATCATTCCTTCCAAAGAAATCCCAGGGCTGATCTCCTTGAGAATGGATCTCCTTGCAGTCCAAGGGACTCTCAAGAGTCTTCAACACCACAGTTCAAAAGCATCAATTCTTCGGTGCTCAGCTTTCTTCACAGTCCAACTCTCACATCCATACATGACCACTGGAAAAACCATAGCCTTGACTAGATGGAACTTTGTTGGCAAAGTAATGTCTCTGCTTTTGAATATACTATCTAGGTTGGTCATAACTTTCCTTGCACACAGAGCCTACCTTCCAATAATATAATATCACATCACCTGAAGTGTAACAACCTTACAACAGTATAAGTCCATCCCCACCCCCATCTTTTCTGCTATCTTTGTCACACATTTTACTTTACATATGTTCGATTCCTTTAGACACAGGCTATAATTCTTGTCACTATTCAAACACCTTTCTGGGTTCATGTTCGCTGGGGTGTGAATGAAGCATCTGAACAGGTTTTTATGAAAAATGGGGACAAGAGGAAACCTTGACAATTCTTGCTGAGTAAACACAACACCAAGAGATAAATAGGATGAAAAAAGACTATTTTAAATTTTTGAGAAGGCAATCCTAGCCAAAGGCTAATGGTTTGAGACTCCTCATCAGTTTTCCTACCAGACTCAAGATTTAAAATGCTGGACAGTACAGTTAGAGCAAGAATCTATGCACTTAAAAGCCACAAGAGTTAGTCAAGGTGAGAAGAGTATTAAGTTGTGGCTTTATTATGGGTATAACTAATAATAGTTCATTCAAAAATCAGCTGATTCCAAAGAGCAGTCATACCATTATTGTTACCACATGGGGTAAACAAACAGTCGAATGTGTATCCTTTTTCACTTTTTGCTCTTATTTTCACTGTCATGTAGGCCTGCTAATTTCTCATGCTGCTGCTGCTGCTAAGTCGCCTCAGTCGTGTCCGACTCTGTGTCACCCTATAGACGGCAGCCCACCAGGCTCCCCTGTCCCTGGGATTCTCCAGGCAAGAACACTGGAGTGGGTTGCCATTTCCTTCTCCAATGCATGAAAGTGAAAAGTGAAAGTGAAGTCACTCAGTCGTGTCTGACTCTTTGCAACCCCATGGACTGCAGCCTACCAGACCCCTTCGTCCATGGGAGTTTCCAGGCAAGAGTACTGGAGTGGGTGCCATTGGCCTTTTCCTAGACCAAACCAAATTTATATTATAATAGAAATAAAGCAAAGTTAAAAATAAAGGAAATTTTACCAAACATCATGCAATATACACAATTGTTTATTCACTAGGAAGTATTAAAATAAACTCTTTGGGCTATAAAGCATAAAATGTTACAAAAAGACTCAGAAAATACCAAGTCTTCCTCTCTCTTATCATCCCTTACACCCACTCCTACTCTTCCATCTGCCTGGACTCCAACACCCAGAACAGAAAGAGATTGGAAACCCACCAATCCCATCGTCTTGGCAAGGTTTCAGGCTTAGGGATTCGTGTTCCTATATCTCAATGATATTGTGATATGTTACTAAGAATTTTAGGTATAAAAGAGCCATTGTAGATAGAAAGTCTTAGGGATTCTTTTTTTTTTTTTGCAAGATATGTGTTGGCCAAAAGGAAGTTAGATCTAAGTTTTCTCTAGATCAGCTCATTTCTGCAAAAGATGTGTCTTTTCTAGGGTGTGGTCTCTTAATAAATTTCACTCTCCCTTTCTTCCTCCCGTTCCATTCTCTACTATCTCTTCCCCCTTTTTTCCCTCCCTATCACCCCCTCTTTGTCTCTATTTTCCTCCTCCTTCTCTCCTCTAAATAGATATGACTTGCCTGTGCAATGAAACATTGTTGAAACTGAGCTATCATTGGAAGTTCATTTATCTAAATTTCCACTAGATTGTGAGGTCCCTGAGATAAGTGTTTATTAAATAAGTAAATGAAATTATACCTAGTAACTATGTGAGCTGACAACGAGTAATAGAAACAGTGGTCTACAAGAAATGTACCCAATTTACCCACGAGTTGGAAACATGTAGGAAGTGTGTCCAAAAACACCAAGACCATGTGGAACTCAGCATCCACAAAAATTTTAAGAAGGAAAATGATCTTTGTGTTTATGCCCGCCTAAATTAAGCATGATTAATGAGATAAAACTACAACAAAGTTTTCTCTTAAGGCACTCTAAAGCAAAATCACACCAAATAATGTTTAATTGCCTGGGTGTTTTATTCAAACAACGTCATTAACACCACTTGAAATGCAACTTCTGGGATCATAAACTTTATGTATACCTGTCATCAAAGTCCTTGAGGAGCTACTAGTTTAAATGTGTTTCACTACTGTTGGAGAAGACTCTTGAGAGTCCCTTGGACTGCAAGGAGATCCAACCAGTCCATTCTGAAGGAGATCAGCCCTGGGATTTCTTTGGAAGGAATGATGCTGAAGCTGAAACTCCAGTACTTTGGCCACCTCATGCGAAGAGTTGACTCATTGGAAAAGACTCTGATGCTAGGAGGGACTGGGGGCAGGAGGAGAAGGGGATGACAGAGGATGAGATGGCTGGATGGCATCACTGACTTGATGGAAGTGAGTCTGAGTGAACTCCGGGAGTTGGTGATGGACAGGGAGGACTGGCGTGCTGCAAGGCACGCAGGGGGTCGCAAAGAGTCAGACATGACTGAGCGCCTGAACTGAACTGAACGCAATAATTACATGATATTAAAGAAAGCAATGAGTTACTTTTCATTTGTTGAAAGATTAAAGGCTGTTGATGTGAGATGAAGAATTTATGTATCATGATCAAAGATGCCTGGCTCTTTGAGAATATTTTATATGTAAATGTAATCTCCCTTCAACACATGTTTAAGTTATGTGGCATTCCACTTTTAATGCTATCAGAATCCTAATGGTTCTCAAAAAACACAATTGTTTCAGGAGCCCAGTTCAAACTCTACATGAAATACTGATTTTTAAAAATCTGTCAGAATTGACAGCCTTCACATCCTGGAAACATAAATTAGACAATTTGGCTTGAAGATAAGGCCAGGGAGAAACGTTCCTCTCATGTTATTGATAGATGTCCCAATCTGTCTTCAGATTAAGCAGATACGCTTCCAGTTTATTCATAGAGCACATTTCACACCTCCTCTGTGTCATAAGTTTAATCTTCTTACAACATATTGTATCAAAATGCATCACTGAAATTGGTTCTATTATAAACTGCTTAAAAATGACAAAATTCTAAAATTGGATTAGTACTGGGCACTATTCATACCAAAAGATGCTGATGAAAGATTTCCATTTATTGTTGCAATTACTTTGCAGGAAAATAAACTACTATCAGGTACGATTTTTCAGTGTTAATGTCACTTCCTTTTGGAAGATTTGGATCCCTCATCCATTTAAAAGTTCATTATGATTTTGCAAAATATATTTAGTCCATAATCCATTTGATATTATAATTCGATCACTTTTCAGTATTCTTAGCAGTTTTGCGACACCAATTATTCCAATACAATTCAGGACAGATGTTGGCTAAAGTGTCAAATGTTTTTTTTTCCTTTGAAAACATGAGCTATTGTCATTTCAAATGTGGCCCCTAGATTCTTTCCAGAACATTCAATTCTGTGTATATTTGGTTGGCAATGCTGATCCATCATCAGTAGGAAATGCACTGAATTATTCTGCTCACTGTGACGAAGGGTCTGTAATTAGGCATTTTTGCTCTCTCAAAATCTTATCTTTGCCAATGATGTTCAGGGAGCGTAGCTTTCTCTCAGCACTGCTACCCGAACAATGCAGTAAATAAATTCATCACTGAGGTCACATTGGTACCATGCTAATAACCTGAGTTACCAAACCAAGACACTTCCTATTTTGGACACTGTTCTCACAGGTGCCATCAACAGACACCCAGTTAAACTGGCTCAGTCAAAACAGAGAACCGACGGGCTCTTGGAATAACCATTCAGTCTGGGGGCCTGAGTCCATGGCCAGCTTACGACTGAAGTCACTGGCTCAACACAGAACATCAGGGCAGGTGCCTCATCCTCTAATGTCCCAGCACCGACTTTCTCTGGCTTCAATCACAGGCAGGACTTGTTCACAGTAGGGTCCCAGCTACAGGAGGCTTACACTGACCAATTAGCCACACAGGTAGAAAGAGAGTGTCTCTTTCCAAATTCCTGGGCAAGACTTTCATACGTCCATCTTTCAACTGATTACAGTGCCCATGGGATGGACAGGACACTCTTACCGGCCAGGGACAGGTGACAGTTTCAGCAGGTGGGATGAGTCCCTCTTGAACTACAAACTGAGAACAAAAGAAGGGTTGTTCCCCCAAAGGAAGGGTCTGTGTGCCCACCCAGGAGACAGAGGAGTGGAGCTGGGCCCGCTGGAACGACAGCCATGCCCTCTGTCCTCCACGGATGGCAGACAAGGAAGGCCCCATGTCCCTCAGGGACCCTCAAGATGGTACCAAAGAAAACACAGCGAAGTCCCCCAACAGCAGAAAGCACACGTGGCTCTCCGTGTGAGGATGAGGGTTCTCCTTCCCTCAGTAATTACAGAAACGACTGAGAGAGTGGCTGACTCTTCTAGGCCTGTTTCCTTGCCGTTTCATAAAATTCCCTGGACTAGGCATTGGACATAAGAGGCTTCAACAGTGATGCTCCGGCTGAAATGCCCTCAGTTTAAGGTTTTCCAGACTTAATACAGTCGGGTGCACTCATTTAACCTCTTAATTGAGCACTGGCATAGGCAGAATAATAATCCAAGTGGCCCAGCATAATTCTATCCTTAGAAAAATGTGTAATACAAAAACACGTGTGCATGTGTGTGTATGTTAGTGGCTCAGTTGTGTCTGACTCTTTGCGACCCCATGGACCGTAGCCGACCAGGCTCCTCTGTCCATGGAATTCTCCAGGCAAGAATACTAGAGTGGGTAGCCATTCCCTTCTTCAGGGGATCTTCCCGACCCAGGGATCGGGAACCCAGGTCTCCTGCACTGGCAGGCGGATTCTTTAACGCTGAGCCACTGGGGAAGTCCATGCAAAGTCCTGAAGGTTTCTGTGCCTCAACCATGATGGGGAAATCCCAGAGGAAATGAGCAAAAGGCATGAGAGTGAGAAATAATGAGAGAGGTGCCATCTGCTCTTTCTATGAGTGACATGGGCCACCAGCAGCCCCATGCTCTGCAAGGCTATGGCACCTCCCAGTACAGATGGAAACATCTTCTCTGGAGCTTAGAAGAGTGTGGTTGGCACTGGAAGAACTCCCTGGAATACTGAGCATCAGCTCAGTTCAGTTCAGTCACTCAGTCGTGTCTGACTCTTTGCGACCCCATGAATCGCAGCACTCCAGGCCTCCCATCACCAACTCCCGGAGTTCACTCAGACTCATGTCCATCGAGTCAGTGATGCCATCCAGCCATCTCATCCTCTGTCGTCCCCTTTTCCTCCTGCCCCTAATCCCTCCCAGCATCAGAGTCTTTTCCAATGAGTCAACTCTTCGCATGAGGCGGCCAAAGTACTGGAGAATATTTAATACTTCACATACTGTCTGACTCAAACCTAAATACTTGAATAAAGGATGAATTCACGAGTGGATGGGTGGACAGATGGATAGATGGACAATGAGCCCATGGATAGGAAGGATGGTGGGCCTATTTAATAGCGATATAATTCTACAGAGAAAAACAACAGCTTATTCATCTTACACAAGACATATATTTCTAAGTCCCAGGAAGAGAGCCTCATATTGCTTTACAGAAAGTGTTCCTGCCCTTCCAACTGTGATACCAGCAGGGCCGAGGGGAGCAGTGAGGAGGCAGATGCTGGCCAGTGGTCCATGACAAGGCTCCTGGCTCATAACTTTCTACTTCCTCCAGGGTCTCCTTCAGCTGCTTTGTGACCTCAACCTACCCTTCCTTTCCGCCTCATTTCGCTCCCCCTTCTCCCCAGCCTTTCACAATGTCGCGCCTTTCCCTTCCATCAGAGCACGGTTTATTAATAGAAGGGAGCC
Organism: Budorcas taxicolor; assembly: GCF_023091745.1. Lineage (NCBI taxonomy): Eukaryota > Metazoa > Chordata > Mammalia > Artiodactyla > Bovidae > Budorcas > Budorcas taxicolor. The sequence continues at coordinate 75,140,424 of NC_068921.1, forward strand.
TGATACATAAGGAAAGCCTGATAGATACTTGTCAGTACTTATCCATAGCATCTCAGCATCCTTAGAATAGCTTAATTCCCTCTAATCCTTAACATGGCTACAGTCCCTGGGGTCGCTGCCTAAAATGTCAAAATAACTATATGAGGTGTGGTAGTTTGGTGTGTAACCCAAAAGAAATGTAGCCTGCTTGCTACTGATTTGAGATCTAGGTTACGTCTGAGACCCATTACAAGTCGAAAAACAAAAAGCCACGATGAGAAAACAGCAAAGTATTCTAAATATGCCTATTAAGCCCCCATCTCCCTTAAGTCCCTCATTGTTGTTTCTCTCCAAAAACCAAACATCAAGAGGGCTTTCGGAAATGGTTCCTGAGCACCACCCGCCGTGCTTCTCTGATCTTCCTCTCCCGGCTCACTTACTCTCACCTCGTGCGTGAGTGCTAAGTTGCTTCTGCTGCTGCTAAGTCGCTTCAGTCGTCTCCGACTCTGTGCGACCCCATAGATGGCAGCCCACCAGGCTCCTCCATCCCTGGGATTCTCCAGGCAAGAATATTGCAGTGGGTTGCCATGCCCTCCTCCAGGGGATCTGGCCAACCCAGGGATCAAACACACGTCTCTTATACCTCCTGCATTGGCAGGTGGGTTCTTTACCACTAGCGCCACCTGGGAAGCCCGCCCTTGATCTCCCCAGCAGGTAAATCCCAACTTCCCCAAGTAAATTACAAATTTCCCAGATCTCTTCACTTCCTTCCCCGGATGAGCACAATCAAGGCACAGGAATCAGAAGGCAGGGAAAATCTCGGAAACGCTGTATTTAGGTATCTGTCACGTGTGATTTGTTGCAGTTGGTTTTCACCACAAAGCACCCGATTTTGTTCCGGGGAACGCCAGGACGGTCTCGGAGCTGGCTGAGCCTCGGAGGTGATGTGCGTGAATGCATCACTAGGTGGCAACAGAGCATCGCTGCCAGCCCTTCACTCTCAGAGCTCGAGGCAAAGAAACACTCCGGGAAAACGCTACCAACTCTCCCCCTATATCACAAGTCACTGGACCTTCTGTCACGTGGCAAAGCAGGCCAGGCAACAGGCCTCTACCGGTCTGTTCCAGTTGCTGATTTATTGATTTTGTTGGCTGGCATTTTCACTTAATCCTTGGTTTGATTTAACTGAGCTGCGGGAGTTTTTTGTTTTGTTTTGTTTTGTTTTAATTGGTCAGTCTTGCTAGAATTCTACCCAAAGAAAAATAAACCTTGTTTATAATCGCCTATGGTGGGTCCAGTAGTTCTATGGATTCTAACAAGAAAACTAGCTCATGGGCACTGTTTAGTCCAGATGAGAAGACAGCAGTAATGCTAATGAGGAAAAGGCCAGCAGGTGGGGGGCTGACTCCCAGGTCAAGTTATTCCAGCCCGTGACCCCAGGCTGGGCCCCTAAGTCTTAGTATCTGTTTGTACAAGTCATATGTCAGAGAGAGGCTGGCTGAGGGTTGCAGCAGTCTGCTTCTGCTACCAGAGAGTCCAAAGGAGGTGGGTATCAGTGCCTCAGTTTCACATGCAAATGACAGCCACAGCTAATCCATCCAAAAAAGCTTTGCTGAGTTTCCTAAAAGGTCCAGATCCTTGGTAGCTCTTGCTAAAGATTGTGCAGCTGCCAGCTGATTTCACAATCAATCTGATTTATATCAACAGCATAACTGGAGATTAAAGAAAAGTATCATAGTACCATATGATGCTTCAACATGTCTTGAGGGAACTCTAACTTGCATTGATTTTTTGTTTTGTTCTGTCATAGCATGTTCTAGAAATCACATATGTCAACTTCAAGAGAGGAAGTCATTGCACCAAACTGAGGCTTAAAGAGTTTAACTGTTACACAGGCACTAAATGGAAGGATTGGAAGTACCCTGGTCCTTTCTCCAACACTCTAATCTGACAGACTTTGGAGCAGTAGTCTTCCTTTAATAATTAATTCATACTACTAAAGGTGAACTCTGGGATATTACAGTTGATTCACCGTAAAATTTACCATTAAATTTTGCAAATGAGTTTCCAACTTGGCTTACTAAGACAAGCCAAGGGAAAATTGGCCAAATTCCCTGAACCAAAATCTTTCAGGTCTACAAAATCTGCATAGGGAGGGGCTTCGTGTAGGGTTTCTATGCTGTTGTTTAGTCACTAAACACAACACCTGCAGGAGACCTGGGTTCAATCCCTGGGTTGGGAAGATCCCCTGGAGAAGGGAACGGCTACCCACTCGTGTTCTGGCCTGGAGAATTCCATGGACTATACAGTCCATGAGGTCGTAAAGAGTCAGACACGACTGAGCGACTTTCCCTTTAGTCACTAAGTTGTGACTCTTCTGTAGCCCCGCAGGCTCCTCTGTCCATGGAATTCTCCAGGCAATAATACTGGAGTGGGCTGCCATTTCCTGCTCCAGGGGATCTTCCCCACCCAGAGATCAAACCTGGGTTTTCTATGTCTCCAGCACTGCACTCCACTAGTGCCACCTGGCAAGGCCTTGAGAAGCCAGAAGAGGCAAGAAAATAGATTCACCTCCAGAGGCTCCAAAATGGGACACAGTCCTGTAACAGCTGGCTTTTAGCCTCATGAGACCCATGTCAGACTTCTAATACACAGAAGTATGAGAGAAGTTGTGTTTTAAACCATTAAATTTGTAATAATTTGTTGCAGTAGTAATATAAATCCCAACCCAGGTTTCCCGCATTGCAGGTGGATTCTCTACTAGCTGAGCCACAAGGGAAGCCCAAGAGAGTGGACTGGGTAGGCTATCCCTTCTCCGGGGGATCTTCCCAACCCAGGAATCAAACCAGCATTTCCCGCACTACAGGCAGATTCTTTACCAACTGAGCTGTCAGGGAAGCACAAATCCAATACCACTATAGTCAGTCAGTTCAGTCGCTCAGTCGTGTCCGACTCTTTGCGACCCCATGAACTGCAGCACGCCAGGCCTCCCTGTCCATCACCAACTCCCGGAGTTCACTCAGACTCACATCCATCAAGTCCGTGATGCCATCCAGCCATCTCATCCTCTGTCGTCCCCTTCTCCTCCTGCCCCCAATCCCTCCTAGCATCAGAGTCTTTTCCAATGAGTCAACTTTTCGCATGAGGTGGCCAAAGTACTGGAGTTTCAGCTTCAGCATCATTCCTTCCAAAGAAATCCCAGGGCTGATCTCCTTCAGAATGGACTGGGTGGATCTCCTTGCAGTCCAAGGGACTCTCAAGAGTCTTCTCCAACACCACAGTTCAAAAGCATCAATTCTTCGGCGCTCAGCCTTCTTCACAGTCCAACTCTCACATCCATACATGACTACAGGAAAAACCATAGCCTTATCTAGACAGACCTTTGCTGGTGAATATGCTGAATAAGCAGACCTCTGCTTTTGAATATGCTGTCTAGGTTGATCATAACTTTTCTTCCAAGGAGTAAGTGTCTTTTAATTTCATGGCTGCAATCACCATCTGCAGTGATTTTGGGAGCCCAAAAAAATAAAGTCTGACACTGTTTCCACTGTTTCCCCATCTATTTCCCATGAAATGATGGGACCGGATGCCATGATCTTCGTTTTCTGAATGTTGAGCTTTAAGCCAACTTTTTCACTCTCCTCTTTCACTTTCATCAAGAGGCTTTTTAGTTCCTCTTCACTTTCTGCCATAAGGGTGGTGTCATCTGCACATCTGAAGTTATTGATATTTCTCCCGGCAATCTTGATTCCAGCTGTGTTTCTTCCAGTCCAGTGTTTCTCATGATGTATTCTGCATATAAGTTAAATAAGCAGGGTGACAATATACAGCCTTGATGTACTCCTTTTCCTGTTTGAAACCAGTCTGTTACTCTAAAAACACTTTATATCCAACTGAACAAACTAAACAACTGCATGCGTGCTCAGTCACTCAGTTGTGTCTGACTCTTTGCGACCCGTGGACTGTAGGCCACCAGGCCCCTCTGTCCAAGGAACTTTTCAGGCAAGAATACTGGAGTGGGTTGCCATTTCCTCCTCCAGGGGATTTTCCCGATCCAGGGATCAAACCCGAATCTCCTGTGTCTCCTGAATTAGCAGGCAGATTCTTTACCACTGTGCCACCTGGAAAGCCCAACTAAACTACTAAATAAAGGATAAACTGGTTAACACCTAATCCCAAAGTTATAACAATTCTGAATTTGTATGTGCTTGAATAACACTGCCTTAAGATATGCATGGCAAAAGTAGGAATTACTAGAAGGAATTAAACTTAACAAACTTCTCAATAACTGACAGATTAAGAAAGAATAGTTAAGGAACAGAAAATCTAAACATGTAATTCCAACTTTCACAGCACAGGCAGAACCTATTGAACTTTATTCTGCTTTAGTGTTAAACAGAAGAAAACTGTAAGATTAGGCTTAAAGTAATCTGAGGAAGTACCATGATACAAAAGTAACATTTTAAGAAAAACTGGAGGACTTCCCTGGTAGTCCAGTGGCTAAGAACCTGCCTGACAGTGCAGGGGACGTGGATTTGATCACGGGTCCAGAAAGACTTCACATGCTGCAGGGCTTTGCAACTAGTGAACCCACGTGCTCGAAAGACCATGCTCTGCAGCAAGAGAAACCACTGCAATGAGAAGCCCCCACACCGCGACTGGAGAACAGCTCTCGCTCACAACTAGAGAAAGCCTGCACCCAGTTATGAAGTCGAAACATAAAATCCCATTTTTCCTTTTCTACAGTTTATAGATAATGCTATCATAAAACTTCTAAAATATTCACGCTATTACAGGAAATATCAGTGTCGAAAGATCACGTGATGTCAGAAGCTAGAACAACTGAAAAATCGTGAGTTCAGCTCCAAGTAATGGGTCGCAGTGGCTACGATGAATGTTGGTTCCTCTTGGCGGCCAGGTCTCAGGTTACCTCCTCACTAGATCTAAAAGCAGTACAGGGAACACTGAGGAATGCCGGCAGGTTCTAACACAGGTATGTTTCACACTTACAGAGAAGCGAAAACAATGTTCAGGAGACAACAAAACCTTGGCCTTGCCTAGAGTTGGCTAGAAACCACTGGGAACGAATCAAATTGAAAATGCCCGGTGAGTGACCGCTGAAAGTTGATGGGCCTGGTTCTACAGCATGGCCAGGTTGAGTTAAATGCATTCCCCACACAAGCGGAGTCATTATTTCAAATTCAAGCATCCACTTGGAAGTCATTTTCTTAGCTCTGGCTGATTGCTTGGCTACATGAAAGGGACAAATTACCCCAAGGGGGTGAGCCACCTCAAATTAATTTCTACCTTTAGACCTCTTCCTATCAGAATTAACTCAAATGACACAGGGTGCCCTGTAGCTCAGGAAGGCCCAGTACACTGGGGAGAGCTGTTTCTGTGAAATTACAAACAGGGGACACAGGGGCAGCTAGGTCACCCAGAGAAAGCGTGCCCTGCCCCCTCCCCTAACCAGACCTGAAGTTCTCTGAGTGAGTGAGTGCAAGTCACTCAGTCATGTCCAACTCTTTGCAACCCCATGGACTATACAGTCCTTGGAATTCTCCAGGCCAGAATACTGGAGTGGGTAGCCTTTCCCTTCTCCAGAGGATCTTCCCAACCCAGGGATTGAACCCAGGCCTCCCACATTGCAGGCGGATTCTTTACCAGCTGAGCCAAAGCTCTTTACCAGAGCTGAAGCTCTTTGAACCAAGCTGATAACCCATTCACACAACAAGAGCAAGATGTGCAAGAGTTGAACAGGACACTGGAAACACAGACTGGATTGTAACTTATCCTTCCTTGGTTGCAAAACAATAATGAAAAGACACAGTTCATATTAATAGCAGCTTCACCTTCCAGTCCCTGTTAGACAGGTAAGTCAGCACACCTAGAGCTGACACCCCACATATATATGGGGTGCCTAATCTGAAAATCTTGGAGGTCCCTGCTGATTATGTGACAGACCTGTCCTCATTCTGTCTACACAGACATTAGCTGCAGGATACGGAGAAGTCCCTAAAGTTTGGAACGTTGAGAGATGAAGGGTGATGGGGAATAAATAGCAGGGGGACTGCCAAGCCGAGGTAGCAGCTCTGCAAGCCTCTGAACCAAGAGGAACCTTGTTCGAGGAAGGGAACAATCAGCAGCACAGTGCCCCTTGGTCAGAGGGCACAATACAATGGAGAAATTGGCAACACTGGCAAGATTCGAGGCTGAAAAAGGAAGCAGAAGTTGTGTCTTATTTGAAGGCAATGGTTTTCGCATTCATTTAGCGACAGCAGAACCACCTGGAGGGCTTGTTAAACCGGAGGAGCGTACCTATTCCCAGAGTTCCTGGTTTCATGCATCTGGGGTGGGCCATGAGAACTGCATTTCCAACGAGGTGATACCCGATGCTGCGGGTCCAGCAAACCATGCTTTGTAAAATCACTGCTCCGAGACGTTGCTACATTATCCTGAATGCCTTGGACATGAACAGATACAGAAGGCTTCTGGCGGTGTGTCATAGCCAACTTGACTAGGGCATGGTGTCTGCCGAGGGCAAGGGCATGGCTGGGAGTCAGGAGGGCACGTGGGGCCTTGCGGGGAGTGAAGGTGTTTTGATACGTTTGTGGCAGAAAAGAAGAGACAAACCTGTGCAGTGGTTCAGGTGGGTGGCTGAGCAACTGTTAAAGTATGGATGCAGGGGACTCCCTGGTGGTCCAGTGGTTAAGACCCCACACACCCAATGCAGGGGTCCCAGGTTCAATCCCAGGTCAGGAAATTAGATTCCACTTGCCCCAATGAAAGATTCCGCATCCCGCAAGGAAGACTGAAGATCCCACGTGTTGCAATAAGACCCAGTGCAGCCAAATAAATAAAAATAAATATACAAAGAGAAAAAAAAGTTCGGATGTGGTTGGAGGTGATACACTTGTAGTGGCAAAATTTTACCAGTTGTCTGACTTCCAAGCATGTGCAGGAACTGCAGGTTTAACAAGAAAAGTATGGTGGTTTAATATCAAATAAAAAGAAAAGGGGGAAGAAAGAGGGAAAGTGTTGGACAGTGGTATGATTTTGTAATTTTTTAAATTTATTTTTAGCTGTGCTGGGTCTCTGCTGCTGTGCTCAGGCTTTCTCTAGCTGTGGCGAATGGGGGCTACTCTTCATTGCAGTGCATGAGCTTACTGCAGTGGGCTTCCCTCGTCACTCAGCTGGTAAAGAATCTGCCTGCAATGTGGGAGACCTGGGTTCGATCCCTGGGTTGGGAAGATCCCCTGGAGAAGGGAAAAGCTACCCAACTCCAGTATTCTGGCCTGGAGAATTCCAAGGACTGTATAGCCCCTGGGGTTGCAAAGAGTCGGATATGACTGAGCGACTCTCTTACTGCGGAGTACAGGCGCTAGATGCCCGGGCTTCAGCAGTTGCAGTAGGCAGGCTCAGTAACCATGACTTGCTGGCTCTAGGGCACACTGGCTTCAGCAGTTGCAGCAGGCAGGCTCAGTAACCATGACTTGCTGGCTCTAGGGCACACTGGCTTCAGCAGTTACAGTGCTCAGACTTAGTTGCCTCACAGCATGTGAAATCTTCCCAGACCAGGGATTGAACCCCTGCGTTGGCAAGGCAAGATTCTAATCTACTATACCACCAGGGAAGTCCATGATACTGTAATTTATAGGAAATATAGATGTGGTCATTCAGATGAGCCAGCTATATCTCTTATTTGTGTTTGGTCTTTATTTATGGTTCCTGGCCCATAGCTCCCCACACCCTTGGAATTTTCTGAGTGAAAAGACAACAGTAGTGTCTTTTATTACAATGTTTGGTCTCTAGTTCCCAACTCCTAAAAAGCTTCAGGGCCAAAAAGGTGGACTGGGTATATTGATATTCCTGATAAGTCCTTTCCACCACAATTGGGCTTAGGTTAATGAGATGACTTTTGTTTAGTCTCTATCTTTTTTAATTGTTGATTTACAATGTACAGATAACTTCTGATGTGCAACAAAGTGACTCAGTTATACATACATACATAATATATACATTCTTTTCTATTTCTTTTCCATTACAGTTCCAGGAGACTGGGAGGTGTTCCCTATACAGTAGGACTTCATTGTTTATCCATTCTACATGTAACTGTTTGCATCTCCCAACCCTAAACTCCAAGTCTGTCCCTCTCCCTGCCCCTCCCCTGGGAGACACAAGTCTGTTCTCTGTCTGCAAGTCTGTTCTGTAGACAGGTTTATTTCTGCCACATTTTAGAGTCCACATGTAAGTGGTATCATCTGGTATTTGTCTCTCTGCTTCTGACTTACTTCTGTTAGTATGATCATCTCTAGTTGCCTCTATGTTGCTGCAAATGGCATTAGTTCATTCTTTTACAGCTGAGTAATATTCCACTATATATATGTACCATGTCTTCTTTAGTCATTCATCTGTTGATAGACATTTAGGTTTTTCTACGTCTTAGCTATTATGAATAATACTGCTATGAACATAGGGGGCGCACATATCTCTGCAAAGTGACTTTTGGAAAGCAGCAAGAGAACCAACCATGAATAGAAGGGTGAAACCTTCAGACACACCCCCTGGTTTCTGGGGAGGTGAGAGGGGATGAAGGTTGAATCAATCACCAATGGTCAATGACCTAATCAACTGTGCCTATGAAACCAAGCCTTTGTAAAAACCCAAAAGGAGGGGGTTTGGAGAGCTTCCAGGGTGGTGAATCAGAATGCTTCCATATAACACTGCACTGGGTCCAAACTCCATGAAAGTTTATGTCTACATACCTTGGTCACCCACAAATGAGTAAATAGCATTTTAAAAGATGGACAGGACATCAATAAACTGAAGGAGTCAACCAACAACATGGGAGGGGTGACAGCCATGGTGAGGGATGTAATTGGCAGACAAGATGAGAACATACACACCCCAAGAAAGTTGAGTAAAGCTGGCTGCAGCAGCCACGTGAGTTAACTGTGGTGAGGAATACCCAAGAGGCTCAGTGTCATATGGTTTCTTTGTGAGCTGACTGCTACACTCTAGACAAGGGGTGCCCAACCTCTGGGCCATGGGCCAGTACCTCCTGTCCAATCGGTGGTGGCATAAGGTTTGAAATAAAGTGCACAAAGAAGCAAAGAGAGAAAAATCAAATCAATAAAATTAGAAATGAAAATGGAGAGATCACAACAGACAATACAGAAATACAAAGGATCATAAGAGACTACTATCAGCAATTATATGCCAATAAAATGGACAACTTAGAAGAAATGGACAAATTCTTAGAAAAGTACAATTTTCCAAAACTGAACCAGGAAGAAATAGAAAATCTTAACAGACCCATCACAAGCACGGAAATTGAAACTGTAATCAGAAATCTTCCAGCAAACAAAAGCCCAGGTCCAGACGGCTTCACAGCTGAATTCTACCAAAAATTTCGAGAAGAGCTAACACCTATCCTACTCAAACTCTTCCAGAAAATTGCAGAGGAAGGTAAACTTCCAAACTCATTCTATGAGGCCACCATCACCCTAATACCAAAACCTGACAAAGATACTACAAAAAAAGAAAACTACAGGCCAATATCACTGATGAACATAGATGCAAAAATCCTCAACAAAATTCTAGCAATCAGAATCCAACAACACATTAAAAAGATCATACACCATGACCAAGTGGGCTTTATCCCAGGGATGCAAGGATTCTTCAATATCCGCAAATCAACCAATGTAATTCACCACATTAACAAATTGAAAAATAAAAGCCATATGATTATCTCAATAGATGCAGAGAAGGCCTTTGACAAAATTCAACATCCATTTATGATAAAAACTCTCCAGAAAGCAAGAATAGAAGGAACATACCTCAACATAATCAAAGCTATATATGACAAACCCACAGCAAACATTATCCTCAATGGTGAAAAATTGAAAGCATTTCCCCTAAAGTCAGGAACAAGACAAGGGTGCCCACTTTCACCGCTACTATTCAACATAGTTCTGGAAGTTCTGGCCACAGCAATCAGAGCAGAAAAAGAAATAAAAGGAATCCAAATTGGAAAAGAAGTAAAACTCTCACTGTTTGCAGATGACATGATCCTCTACATAGAAAACCCTAAAGACTCCACCAGAAAATTACTACAGCTAATCCATGAATATAGTAAAGTTGCAGGATATAAAATCAACACTCAGAAATCCCTTGCATTTCTATACACTAATAATGAGAAAGTAGAAAAAGAAATTAAGGAAACAATTCCATTCACCATTGCAACGAAAAGAACAAAATACTTAGGAATATGTCTACCTAAAGAAACTAAAGACCTATATATAGAAAACTATACAACACTGATGAAAGAAATCAAAGAGGACCCTAATAGATGGAGAAATATACCATGTTCATGGATCGGAAGAATCAATATAGTGAAAATGAGTATACTACCCAAAGCAATTTACAAATTCAATGCAATCCCTATCAAGCTACCAGCGATATTTTTCACAGAACTAGAACAAATAATTTCAAGATTTGTATGGAAATACAAAAAACCTCGAATAGCCAAAGCAATCTTGAGAAAGAAGAATGGAACTGGAGGAATCAACTTGCCTGACTTCAGGCTCTACTACAAAGCCACAGTCATCAAGACAGTATGGTACTGGCACAAAGACAGAAATATAGATCAATGGAACAAAATACAAAGCCCAGAGATAAATCCACACACCTATGGACACCTTATCTTTGACAAAGGAGGCAAGAATATACAATGGAGTAAAGACAATCTCTTTAACAAGTGGTGCTGGGAAAACTGGTCAACCACTTGTAAAAGAATGAAACTAGATCACTTTCTAACACCGCACACAAAAATAAACTCAAAATGGATTAAAGATCTAAATGTAAGACCAGAAACTATAAAACTCCTAGAGGAGAACATAGGCAAAACACTCTCTGACATAAATCACAGCAGGATCCTCTATAATCCACCTCCCAGAATTCTGGAAATAAAAGCAAAAATAAACAAATGGGATCTAATTAAAATTAAAAGCTTCTGCACAACAAAGGAAAATATAAGCAAGGTGAAAAGACAGCCTTCTGAATGGGAGAAAATAATAGTAAATGAAGCAACTGACAAACAACTAATCTCAAAAATATACAAGCAACTTATGCAGCTCAATTCCAGAAAAATAAATGACCCAATCAAAAATGGGCCAAAGAACTAAATAGACATTTCTCCAAAGAAGACGTACGGATGGCTAACAAACACATGAAAAGATGCTCAACATCACTCATTATTAGAGAAATGCAAATCAAAATCACAATGAGGTACCACTTCACACCAGTCAGAATGTCTGCGATCCAAAAGTCTGCAAACAATAAATGCTGGAGAGGGTGTGGAGAAAAGGGAACCCTCCTACACTGTTGGTGGGAATGCAAACTAGTACAGCCACTATGGAGAACAGTGCGGAGATTCCTTAAAAAATTGCAAATAGAACTACCTTATGACCCAGCAATCCCACTGCTGGGCATACACACCAAGGAAACCAGAATTGAAAGAGACACGTGTACCCCAATGTTCATCGCAGCACTGTTTATAATAGCCAGGACATGGAAACAACCTAGATGTCCATCAGCAGATGAATGGATAAAAAAGCTGTGGTACATATACACAATGGAGTATTACTCAGCCATTAAAAAGAATACATTTGAATCAGTTCTGATGAGATGGATGAAACTGGAGCCGATTATACAGAGTGAAGTAAGCCAGAAAGAAAAACACCAATACAGTATACTAACACATATATATGGAATTTAGAAAGATGGCAATGACGACCCTGTATGCAAGACAGCAAAAAAGACACAGATATGTATAACGGACTTTTGGACTCAGAGGGAGAGGGTGGGATGATTTGGGAGAATGGCATTGAAACATGTATACTATCATGTAAGAATCGAATCGCCAGTCTATGTCCGATGCAGGATACAGCATGCTTGGGGCTGGTGCACAGTGATGACCCAGAGAGATGGTATGGGGAGGGAGGTGGAAGGGAGGTTCATGTTTGGGAACGCATGTACACCCGTGGTGGATTCATGTCAATGTATGGCAAAACCAATACAGTATTGTAAAGTAAAGTAAAAATAAAAATTAAAAATAAATAAAAAATAAAAATAAAGAAATAAAGTGCACAATAAATGTAATACACTTGAATCATCCTGAAACCATCTCCCCAACCCCTGGGGGAAAAAAAAAATTGTCTTCCACGAAATTTGTCCCTGGTGCCAGAAAGGTTGGGGACCACTACTCTAAACCAATAATAAGTAAATAGCCCTCACCTCATCATAACTTGCTTATCCACAGTGTCTAAATAAATGAAAGAAATTACAAGATATCCACCACACATGACCTATTTCAAATTGCAAATGGGTCAAGGGATACTCACCATTACCCTCAAACCATATCAAGGAGTGCTAGGCAACAGCTGTTATCCACCTCACTGAAGAGAACGTTCTAGGAGAAGCGGGCCAAGCGTGGAACCTTTGGGAGGCCAGCCGAATATAGCACAAATGTCTATATTTGTGATCCAAGAGGGATCCAGGGATCCAAGAGCTGACTTGCAGCTGTTCAGCTTTCAAAGACATGAATCCTCTTGGATATTTCTGGACCAGAATTAGCACCCATGTTCTGTGAGCTAGCTCCCTTATGCCGTTCGGCTGACATTCTTCCTGCCCTTTCTGAGAAAGTAGCTGACCTGAGAGGGTAAGATAAAAAATTCCAAAGAGTTTCATGCTCTCCTATTTCCCTAAATAGCTGTGGTCTGTCTTTAGACCTGTAAAGAGCTACACAGCAACAGTGGATCACAGATGACCCTAACAAAGGAAATTACTGGACAAGGGTAAGCCTGCCCCTTTAACCAGAATCCAAAGTCCAGTAGGTGACCTTAGCATTTAATTTTTTTCAACACCAAAAGCACTTTGTATTGGGGGTTTCCCAGGTGTCACTAGTGGTAAAGAACCTGCCTGCCAATGCGGGAGATGTAAGAGAAGTGGGTTTGATCCCTGGGTCGGGAAGATCCCCTGGAGGAGGGCATGGCAACCCACTCTAGTACTCTTGCCTGGAGAATCCAATGGACAAGGATCCTGATGGGCTACACTCCATAGGGTCGCCATGAGTCAGACACAGCTAAAGCGACTGAGCACAGAGCCAGTTAACGATGCTGTGACAGTTTCAGGTGAAGGGACTCAGCCATACACAGAAACCATTTCTGAATCAAGAACTGTCCTCGGACTAGAGTGATGAAAAAGCATGGTGGAAAGAGGGCTGAAGCAGGGCTGGAGGACTTGGTTTCTTATCATTGTCCTTAACCCTGGGCAAGTCAACTGAACTCTAAGCCTTCATTCTCGCTGTCTTTAGAAACAGGAACGGGGTGTTCACTGGCTCCTCTGGCTTCACTCTGCACCCTGCTCCAGCTTGCTCTCCTGAGAGACTGACCTGTAGGAATGACAACAAAGTGTCTTTCACCCTCTAGATTCTGGCTGGGAATCTGCCAAAAGGTGCTCCTGGTGATCTCAATGGAGCAGCAGTGAGCGGCGATGTGAAGCAAGATCTTAATTCCCTGTCCAGGAATTGAACCTGGGGAGCCTGGAATCGTCCCTGGAGGAGGGCATGGCAACCCACTCGAGTATTCTTGCCTGGAGAATCCCCATGGACAGAGGAGCCTGGCGGGCTACATACAGTCAATGGGGTCACAGAGTTGGACACGACTGAGTGACTAAGCGCAGCACAGCGCAGCCTGGGATCCTAGCCACCAGACCAGCAAGGGCTAGAGGCTAGAAGCTTTTTATCTTTGCCCCCTGAAAAACGTGTTTCTCATGGAGGCCAAGACTGTAAATGTGCATACCCAGCTTATTATTAGAGATAACCACAACAAGTGGGCGAGCACACAGAGAAGCAGCTTAACAAGACAGAAGCAAAGCTGCACACCCAGAGAGGAAGGGCGGGGGCGTCCATCCCAGTGAAGAGGCGGTTAAGTCACTATGTAGGGCAGTTTTCCTGGGTCTTTGCTGACCTTTAGCCAATTATCTGTTGTCCACACCTGACCTATCCTAGGACCCTCCCCAACACGCATGCACAACTTCTTCCAAGATGGATTCCAGCCCAGAGGTGTACAGGATCACATATTAGCCTCATATATAATGGGGTGGTGCCCCCCTCCCTTCTCACCCCCAAGGAGCTTTCTGTGCACATACAATGTCTCTCTTGCCCCAAGGATGGGAAATATACGACCTTCGGATCCCTTACTCAGAAAAGGTTTAGCCCCTCTCTGTTCTTGCCAAGATTGTTGTCTTAAAGCGTCCACAGGAGACAAAGCATGACTATTTACTCTGTTTCAGTTGTTACTTCCACCGTTTTAAGTATCTAACCTGGAGCCCACCGATCTCCTGTTTCAGGAAATGCAAATAGGAGGCTAGTTTTAAGTGTCAGACCTGAACCCCCCTTTTTTTTTCTTGCCTCAATAAACGTAAACAGGAGGCCAGTTGTAAATGCCTAGCCTGGGGCCCATCTATCTCTTGCCTCACTGGAAGGCAGCAGCAGGAGAAAGGAGAGTGACACTGGGTTTGTACTCGTTTTTTTCCTGGAGGATCTCTTGGGAGTGGCGCAGCCCCTCTCCTGAAAGCCTCTGCTCTCTCAAGACAGCACTGCCTGCACAGTCAGCCTCCAGGTTCCAAGAGCTCGCTCAGCTTACCCTCAGGTCTACTGGCGCTTACAGCTCCACCGTCAGCAGCCCTGAGGTATCCCGCCACCTTGTGTGACTCCCCAGCCCTGCCTCTGCTCTTGTAAATGCTTTAATAAACTCAAAGTCTCCTGGAAGCATCCTAATTTGAGAGTGCCAACCGCTTCCTGTTGGGGCTATGACTGATGCAATGCTAGATTAGAGGTATACTGAATATCATGGGACACTTCCAAGATTTCATTTGCATTTTGATTTGAACTGTATGCATGAGACGTGGTGCAAGAGACGTGGATTCGATCCCTGGGTTGGGAAGATCCTCTGGAGGAGGAAATGGCAACCCACTCCAGTATTCTTGCCTGGAGAATCCCATGGACAGAGGAGCCTGGTGGGCTACAGTCCACAGGGTTGCAAAGAGTCGGACACAACTGAGCACACACACACAGAAATTGCTTTACTCTTCTTGTTGATTGAGGCTAACATAAGTCACAGAATACCTTTCAACTTAGAAAGGTTATCTTAATAGCCAAATTTCACTTGACTGGTCTTGCAGATCAGTGTGTCATATAAAATTGTATTCGAGAAGGAAAACAGGCTTTACTGCTTTCAAATGTTTGATAACCACCAATAGGTGGCTTCTGGGTTCCTTCCAAGATTCTTAGATATTCAAGAGTTGAGCAATACCTAAATCTCTCTCAGCCACGCTTCTGGGCGATGAAACAGGGTGGCAGCCCCTAGAGGTAAAGTACAGAGAGAACTCTACAGGCCACTTCCACCCCTGCCCAGGGTGACAGCCACTGGAGGCGGGACACCAGGAAGGTTACGTCTGGGATGCAATAGCATCCTCCCACCCCCGACACCCTCATCCCCTCAGCTCAGATGGCTAATTCTTTTCATCAGGATCTCTCCAGTAATATAACGATGCTCATAACTACCGACCATTTCTTTACAACCTTCTATGTGCCAGGCACTGTGCTTAGAGCTTTGTATTTGTAACCGGTCACTGATATGACTGTAGTATTCCAAAATGGAATGCTGTCAGCCCAATTACACTGCCCAGCAGGAAGTCCAGGGTCCCACCCCAACCCCTCCCACCAGCAAAGCACTCCCCAACCCGATCCCCACTCTGTGGGGGGGCAGGGGACTTCCAGGTACTCCCACCGACTCCATCCTCTCAGGCTAAAACCGGCAGGAAAAACTTTACCCCAAACTGGACGGGGCTCCCTTTTAGGTTATCCTTCTGAGCTGCTTTTTCTAAGGTCTAACTCTGCCCTCAGGAGGGCCAGGTAGGGCAAGGTAGCAAGCAGGTTGGCTTCCTGGGGGACCAAGAGACACCTGGACTCTGCGCTGTTCACCAGCTCAGGGCTGCAGGCCGGCCACCACCCCCGGGGCCACACATCTTTCTACCTTAGTGGTAATTTTACTTCAGCATCCTCATCAGCCTGTCTCTGCTTAGAGTCCCCCTGGACCTTTCAGAAGAGTGTTCTGAACCTCGATTCTTGGGGACAAGAGGTTAGGGTCTTGGTTCCAGGCTCTCTTAGAAGGTCCAGTGCTCTGTACGCAGGTGTTGAAGATCCATCGAGCGCTCTGCTTTCCAACTGAGTATGTGATGGGAGACATATGGAGGCATTCTCCCTGTGGGTCCCCACGCCCCAGTAATTCAGATCTTCTGCAAAGTAAATTTGCAGTCTCTACCAAAGGCTCGCCAAAGTTTTAGGACCCAAATCACCAAGCGCTGCCAACTGTCCACATTCTATTTTCTCAGCTCCATTATTCCCATGTTACAGTGGCAGTCTAGAATGTCCCAGAGCCTAAACACAGAAAAGATTGAGCTGTAACTGTCATCTTTCAGGGCAGAAGAAAATGCCAACAATTATGCCTATTTCTAATTTCTATTATGAGCAGAGATCTCTCAAATAAATCCTCCCGCTCTGACTTTAAAGTCATCCTGTACTGTCAGGACACCAGATTCTAAAATAAAGCCCTTGGGGAGCCAGAGGTAATTTTTAGAATCACAGTGAATTACAGAGCATGCAGAGCCTCAAAGTCAGAGTAAGGCACGTGTCTCTGATGAATGAGTTAGCAAAAAAAATTTTGTTCTAGTTCAATTCAAACCCCGAAGTCAGACTCTGCTGTTTTTAGAATCTGTAAGGGTTCTGCTAAGTTCAACTCGAGTTCAACGGTGTAAAGAAGAGGCGTTCGATTGTCACTGCGATACGGGAGAAGAACTCCAGCTTTGGAGGCAGGGAAGCAGACTTTAGTCTCAGCTCTGTCTTGGGTGGGTGCGTTACTTAACTTGCCTGCAGCTTAGAATCATCATCTATAGAAGAGAAACAGTAGCAGTGACTTGGTTGTGAAAAGTCAGAGATAACACAAGCTGAAGCCCGACAAGTCCTGCCACATTGGAGACAATACAGCATCTGGTATTCACTCATAGACTACTCAGTCAAGTTGATTTCCTCCTCTAAGTTGAAGCATAGGTATGATTGAGGTCATCCAAGGGGAGAATAGACAGTGAAGAGAGGGAATTCCCTGGTGGTCCAGTGGTTAGGCACTTTCACTCAAGTCCCGCAAGCTGCTCGGTGCGGCCTAAAAACAGAAAGAGAAGGGCCGTGCAGGCATGCAGGGATGGGCAGGTGAATGAGGTGGTGCCCACAGATGACACCCATCATGGGGACTGCCAGCTGCCAGGAGGTGGGGCCCGGGTGAGAGGAAGGTGGGAGGAAAGAGGTTGCTGAATGCAGAGATGTCCACTGCCTGGTGCTGAAGATTAGAATGGAAATATGTCCCAGTGATTAGAAGATTAGGAGGCCCTCGGGTTCCAGGGTCAGGGTTCCAGCAGAAACGGATGGCAGGTCCAAAGAGAGCTTCATAGAGAGTATGTGGAAGGCTGGGGCAGACTTACAGGCAAGTGGCCAAGGTGAAGAACCTGGCACTGAAACAGCAGGAAGCCACTACCACCCTTGGGCGTACTGGAGAAGGGGGATCAGGTTCTCCAGGGCCCGGGGACACAGACTGGAAGAAGGGCCGTCCACGTGGGGCCTTGGGAGAGAAGGCACAGCCCTTCAGAGATGGCCAGATGGGCCGGAACTGCTGCTGACTCTCCCCTGTCCCTCCTCCCTCTGCCCACAGTCTCCAGACCTCCCCTCGCCCCTCTCCCCGCCTCCATCTCTCTCCACCTTCCCTGTATGCATGCTGCTGCTGCTGCTGCTGCTGCTGCTAAGTCGCTTCAGTCAAGTCCAACTCTGTGCTACCCCATAGAGAGCAGCCCACCAGGCTCCCCCGTCCCTGGTCCCTGGGATTCTCCAAGCAAGATCACTGCAGTGGGTTGCCATGTCCTTCTCCAATGCAGGAAAGTGAAAAGGGAAAGTGTCCGACTCTTCGCGACCCCATGGACTGCAGCCTACCAGACTCCTCTGTCCATGGGATTCTCCAGGCAAGAGTACTGGAGTGGGGTGCCATTGCCTTCTCCCTCCCTCCTTTTCCCTCTCCACTCCCTACTCCCTCCATCTCCCCCTCCCTTCCCCCTCCATCTCCCCCTCCCTCCATCCCCCCCTCCCCTCCACCCCTCCCTGCACCTCCTCCCCACCTCCTCTCTACCCCTTCCCTCCCTCCATCTCTCCCTCTCCCTCCCCCATCTCTCTCTCCCTCCTGGCCTCCACCAGCAGCCAGCAGTCCAGGGAATCCAGGCGGTGCCACGGGTGAAGGGTGGACCTGTGGCCCACTGTCCCACCCTCAGTGCCGGAGCAGTTTTCACAGCAGGGAAGTGGGGAGGTCCAACAGGCCCTCTACTCACAGCGGCTCCGGGCACAGCCCGAGTCTCTCTGTAACCCTGAAAAACAAACCACGACACACTGCCACCTCCTGTAAGACAGACTGTTGTTCAGAATGGAGACAAGGTCTCCCTGGCCTCTCCCCGCCCCCACTGAGCTGGGTGTTCCTGCCCACTGTCACCGTGAGCAGCAGATCAAGCGCTGTTGGACACTAGAGACACCTCAGCGGCGGTACTGGATGGCAACACGCCACAGCACTGTTTCTCTTAGAAACTGTAATTCCCAGACCTGAAAACCCTTGGAGAAAGAACTAAAAAAAGGAGCGTGTCTGCTCCGCTTCTCTCTCTTGCGTCATCACCAGGCAGGGATGCAAGATATTTCAGCTCCTCCTTGGAGGACAGACGTGCCCTGACCCACCTTCCCTCCCCCTGGCCGCCTGGAGCTATCTTTGAAACTGGGTCTGCGCTGGGGCCTTGTGTCCTCAAAACCTTGGAGCGAATCAAGCAGGCACTACGGTCTGTGGGCAGGGAGTGGGGGAGCCGGGGGCTTTTGCTTTTCAGGACAGCCAACCGGCTACTCAACGTGCGCCCGCGCACTGGCACACCACACGCCATGGTCTGCAGCGTCCAAACTTGAAAAGCAGCAGTGTGTCACCCCCAACCCCGAGGGGAAGCCAGGCCTCCTGGATGGCGCTGGAGGTACTTCTTCCCACCTGAATACCCTGGGCACATGCAGGGAGGTCTTACGGCTCATGGAGCCGCGGGTCAATGCACCAACTCTCTTACAGACCCTGCAGACCCTGCGCTACTCCCATCAGCAATTCTGACAGCCTCCGGCTTGTTCCATCTTCCTCCAGGCCCTGTTAAAACATCCTTTGCCAGCAATTTTCCAGACCTTCTGAATGTGAAATGTGACAGGGTCAGGGGACATTGGGGGCCCTAAGCGTCACTCTCCATCTCTTCAGGGGATTCCATCAGTTGACGCGTGGTTTGAACCATATGGAATTGCTGTTATTCTTAGGTCAAAAAAATGGTTGAACGTCAGCATTCGAGTGATCCAACCTAAATCACAGAAAGATCCAACCGTTAAAATATCAGCTTTATGAATGTCTTGGACAATGCCCAGCAACGTCCCAAAGGCAAGGATCTCTGGGGAAAACTAAATTAGCTGAAGTGCATCCTGAGGCCTGAATGGAGCCTCCAGTTGCCTTTGCCTAGAACTGCTGACAAGGCTGCCATACACTTTCCCCCGGGGCACAGGGAGAATGGGAGTCCCCCCTCCAACATGGGGATGACTCACAGGTCTCCCGTAGAGGTCGCAGGAGGCAGGGTAGGGTGAAGGTTACCCCTTTACTTCATTCTGAACTATGAAAAGTGGCCACTGAATAAGTTGCATTAGCCTGGGGTGTGGACACACTAGAGTGAAACTGGAGGAACAACACGGTTGCAATGGTTAATTTTGTGTCACCTTCACTGGTTGTGGGGTGCTTAGCCACTCAGTCGTGTCTGACTCTGCGACCCCATGAATCGCAGTACGCCAGGCCTCCCTGTCCATCACCAACTCCCGGAGTTCACTCAGACTCACATCCATCGAGTCAGATGTCCACCCATCCCATCCTCTGTTGTCCCCTTCTCCTTCTGCCCCCAGTCCCTCCCAGCATCAGAGTCTTTTCCAATAAGTCAACTCTTCGCATGAGGTGGTCAAAGTATTGGAGTTTCAGCTTTAGCATCATTCCTTCCAAAGAAATCCCAGGGCTGATCTCCTTGAAAATGGACTGGTTGGATCTCCTTGCAGTCCAAGGGACTCTCAGGAGTCTTCTCCAACACCACAGTTCAAAAGCATCAATTCTTCGCTGCTCAGCTTTCTTCACAGTCCAACTCTCATATCCATACATGACTACTGGAAAAACTATAGCCTTGACTAGACGGACCTCTGTTGGCAAAGTAATATCTCTGCTTTTGAATATGCTATCTAGCTTGGTCATAACTTTCCTTCCAAGGAGTAAGCGTCTTTTAATTTCGTGGCTGCAGTCACCATCTGCAGTGATTTTGGAGCCCCCAAAAATAAAGTCTGACACTGTTTCCACTGTTTCCCCATCTATTTCTCATGAAGTGATGGGACCAGATGCCATGATCTTCGTTTTCTGAATGTTGAGCTTTAAGCCAACTTTTCCACTCTCCTCTTTCACTTTCATCAAGAGGCTTTTTAGTTCCTCTTCACTTTCTGCCATAAGGGTGGTGTCATCTGCGTATCTGAGGTTATTGATATTTCTCCCGGCAATCTTGATTCCAGCTTGTGCTTCTTCCAGCCCAGCATTTCTCATGATGTACCCTGCCTATAAGTTAAATAAGCAGGGTGACAATATTCAGCCTTGACGTACTCCTTTTCCTATTTGGAACCAGTCTGTTGTTCCATGTCCAGTTCTAACTGTTGCTTCCTGACCTGCATATAGGTTTCTCAAGAGGCAGGTCAAGTGGTCTGGTATTCCCATCTCTTTCAGAATTTTCCACAGTTTATTGTGATCCACACAGTTAAAGGCTTTGGCATAGTCAATAAAGCAGAGCTTAGAACACCAGTAAAAACAAAGGCCAGGTCACAGGGGAGGGCTACCAGGCTCTATGTTATTGGTGAGAACAATTAACACATTAGTTCCCACCAAGACTGTAGATGCAAATGCCAGGAGGGTATGTGGCAACCAGAGCTGCCAGGGAAACTTACACCTGACCAAGCTGTATTAGTCACTATCCATGTTCCATGCATCCAGAAGCCATCTCAGATGGCAGAGAACAGCACTGAAATAAACAACAGCAAAAACACAAGCAACACCAACTTTCTAAACATTCTAAAATGCTGACTTACTAAACAACCTGTTTACATTGACTAGATTAGACCTTTTTTTTTCTCTACTCCTTAATGTGGTGATATTTATGAGAAAGACTAGAAGCTATAGAAGAAAATTAAGAAACATCTGAGAATAGTGTGAGCAGAATTTTTGACCCTACTATACTTATGAAAAGTAATTTATTCTGAAGAAACAGAAAAAGACTACACTATACCTTTTGCTGGAACCTTATATAATCTAGATGGATTTTGGTACATACCATATATGCAAGACATCCAAAAGGCTTAGAATACAAGAATGCAGTGGATAAAACTATTGGTCCTAACTCTTCCTTCATCCCTATATCTATGCCCTTTGTCATGTGATTTTTAAGTTACTGCTACACAAAAGATGGTGTGAACTTCCCCACCCTTTGACGTTCTATTTGACCATGTGACTTGCTTTAGCTAAAGAGATGTTAGTAGGAACTAGACATGTGGTTACCTATTGAAGCTGTTCTCTATTCTTCCATCACTGACAGGTAACGGGCCTTGGCTGATCCCAGAAGAATGAGAGCAATTTGGTGCAAAGATATCACTGAGCTGGAACATAAAACAGTTGACTCAGCTGCCTCAAATTCATCAGCAAGAAATAAATGTTTATCGCTGTGTGACACTGAGATTTTGAGGTTGTTAGGCAGCTATAGCTGACTGACACAGACAGAAAGCTGTCTAGTATGCCGGAAACAGTCCCAACTTAATCTAGGTGGTGGTTACATAGGTGTATAAAATTCATTGAGCTAATCACTTAAGATTTGTATTCTTTGGTGTTATATAAGTTACGCCTCAATTTAAAAAACAAAAAATTATTAATATTAGGATCAGTAAGCTTTTTTAAAAAAATTGAAATCACACAAAAATTTAAGATAAAATCTGTTTGATTTTCTCTCTTATCTCTTTTCCCTTGAAGCATCTTTAGTTTGGAGAATTACCTGATATACTCAATGGGGACACATTTCTAAAACAAAAACAGTTGGCCATTTTTAAATGTTATGCAAAGCATAATGCAGTTAAATCTATTTTTAATCTTTTCTTTTTCACTTTATCTTATAACATGGGACAGTCTTTTCTTCTGCAGATCCTTCTGAGCTGTAGTTACTTGACTTGTAAAAAGAATGAGAATTTTCTGTGCCTCATCTGAGCCATAAGAATTTGTGAACAAAATCCTGCTAGCATTCAAAAACATTTGGATGTTGTAAGGAATATTTAGAATATGTGATGTGGCATTCTACCCTAGGCTAGCCTATGCACCATATGTGTTGTAGATTCCTTTATAATTAATGAGATTTCTTTCATTGTGAACATTTCCCCTTTTTTAGCTTCTATCTTTTGAATATAGACTGTATTCTGAAACATAAAGTCTAAGAAGTTTCTGACACTTTAGTTTAAATCACTAAGATACTAGACTCTGAAGCTTTGCCTCCCCGGAGTAAAATGTGTGTTGAATGGAGTTCCAAACAGACATATCGAACTCCAAACTGTAGCTTATCAGAGCACTTGAGGTAGCTTTGTAGATGGGGCAAGAGGCTTGTCTGCAGAAACCCTTTCCCTGTGTACTGAGGACTTAGCTTTTTAGGATCAATCCTAGATGTTCTTTGACCCCAGAATCTCCTTGAGAATCTACCCCCACTGCCTCTCTGACCTTGTCCTCCTCCAGATACCTGATGGTTGGGGCACTCCCCGACTACAGTGACTTCCCCCATGACTACTTATTATGAATTAGAGTGGTTCTAAAATCAGTTGTCATTCCCCATCTCTTTAGCAAATTCGCCTCACAGCACATCATCCATCTACAAGATAAAAGAACATTTAGCTACCACCAGTTCTGCTAATGAAATGCGTTTTCCCTACTGGGGAAAAAACAACCAAGGTAGCTTTTCCTCCATCTCTAGGGAAGGGTGGGGGACTCATGCTTCCCAGAGTTCCATGCTTTTCTACTCAGCATCTTTCAGATCTAAAAATCTCCATCCCTCCCTCTGGGTGTACCGCTACCACTTCCCCTGTAATGGGCACTCAGTTCATTCATCATATGAACTGAAGCTGGAATAATGGCATTTAGAATTCCACACTGATTTCCTATTAAAAAGGATCTAGGCCTGTGCCCCTTAGGAACAAGAGTTACTTTTACAGGCTTCCATGAATATATCAGTACTAAATTAATTTAGAATGTCCAAAGTTTAAAAAAAAAAAAATCTTTCAAAGAACTATGACCACAGTCATAAAAGTCAGACCACAAGAGTAAGAGACGATAAACAGGGAATGGTACTGATGATTTTCCATCCTTCAAAGCCTCTTACAAAGCAAAAAGAGTCTGAGCTGCAAACAAGATTTACACATTACCTATTTCCGTGGGTTTTTTCCCTTAGACACTACCTGGGCAGCTGACCTATTTCCCTGTCAGCAGCAATGACATGAGGCTCTATGTGATATTTTCCTACATCTGTAGGTTTGAAAATAAACAATTTTAAAAGCCTACAGCTCAGCACTTGGCATTTCACCAGAACTTTCCTAACTCCCAAAAGCCAAATCTGTTTTTTATTCCACTATGCAGTGCCTCATCTATCTTTCCAGGAGAAAATATAATAAAAACTGGAGAATTTGGTTCAAAGGGTATATAATGGACACTTAATCCTATAATAACAATTTTTATGAAAAGCATATCAGACAGATTTATATATATACATATATATTATGTAGATAGATTTATATTTATATACACACATATAAATAGGTAGATTATATATACGTATATTTATAGTACATACATATGGTCTAGTAACCCAGTTTTTATTCTTTTCTATCTCTTCATTAGTAGAGTAATAAAATTTGGGGTAAGAGATAGCAAAAGAGCTAAATGAAACAGAGGCAAAAGACCAGTCTTTTAGTATAATTATTTACAGAATCCTGAGGTCATGTATGGATGTGAGAGTTGGACTGTGAAGAAGGCTGAGCAGCGAAGAATTGATGCTTTTGAACTGTGGTGTTGGAGAAGACTCTTGAGAGTCCCTTGGACTTCAAGGAGATCCAACCAGTCCATTCTGAAGATCAGCCCTGGGATTTCTTTGGAAGGAATGATGCTAAAGCTGAAATTCCAGTACTTTGGCCACCTCATGCGAAGAGTTGACTCACTGGAAAAGACTCTGATGCTGGGAGGGATTGGGGGCAGGAGGAGAAAGGGACGACAAAGGATGAGATGGCTGGATGGCATCACTGACTTGCTGACTTGATGGACGTGAGTCTGAGTGAACTCCGGGAGTTGGTGATGGACAGGGAGGCCTGGCGTGCTGCAATTCATGGGGTCGCAAAGAGTCGAACATGACTGAGTGACTGAACCGAACTGAGGATAAATTTCATAATATAGCTAACATCAAACCTTTAGTCAAGAAGGGACAAAAGGGCTGATGCTGTATTTAGAGCATATGAAAAATTCATTTTTTTCTCAGCAAAAAAAAAAGTGATAAAAATGGATCTATTCCTTCTAAGAAAAAAATTTACTATGGCAGAAACACTCAATATTGCAGTCATTTATTACAAATGTCGAATTCAAGAAGTACAGACTTAGTCTGCCCTTGACTGGTCAGATTTATTTCTCTAGGAATAATCTGAAAAATCCCTGTACAAATGTAAACCATCATGTGATTCAGGATGGCCAAAGGCCTGACATAGGGCCTGCTGATTTAAAACATGTACATGGGCAACTATACTCCAATAAAAATCAAATAAAACATGTCTGTGTATTATGTTGACCAAAACTTTAAACGCTATCAAAATCTTAAAGTGTCTAAATCAAAAGCCAATTATCATTTCCTGCAAAATAGGGCACTTAACCACCCATGCCATCTGCATTGTCAGGGGCAAAGGCTCGCCTCTGTGATTATCTCAAAGGCCCCCCACCAGTTTACCCAGGCCTTGGGGGAGCCAAAGAGCTATTCACCTGCTGCTTCAGCTACCCACAGTTCCAGCCCAGAGACAAAACAAAAGCGGAAGCTGTTGTCCCAGCAAGAAGAAAGCTGCGCACAAGGGGAAGACCCCACTGAGCCCGCCGGTCCTTCAAGCAGGTGTTAACACTGTCCCCACCTTCTGAAGAACAAGAAGGCTCAGCTGGTGGGAATGGCACACAGACGCATACCACCACCCTTAGTGGCCTGCCTGCCTTGGGCCTTAAAAGAGGAGTCCCCAAGTTCATTCTCAAGGGATAGACCAGACTAGGATGTCTCGTCTAAAGAAAGACACTTTGCACAGGTTAACTCAGAAGACAGAGGAGCTCTGGCTAAGCTGGTGGAAGCTTTCAGGACCAGTTATGATGACAGATACGTGGAGATCTACCATCACTGTGAGGCAATATCACAGGTCCAAAAATTATCTGTGGTTCTCACTGCCAAGATGGTAAGGGAAGGGCTAAAGATTTTGCCACCAAACTGGGATAAAAGCACAATGTTAACTTTTCTGTACATACAAAATACAAATTACCCTTCAGAAAGACTCAACCCCATAAAAGTATCTTCACTCTCCAAATTCCCATACTGCGACTATACCCTAGCACATGCAAACACATGCATGAATACCTAGGACTGCATGCTGTTTCCTTCCATTGAGTTAAGGTGAGTGGTATGTCTTCACTAGCTAAGTTATAATCTACAATTTATAATGTCCCCAAGTCTAGAAAACGTTATCACTCTACCTTGTATTTAAATTATTTGGTATCTGTTCTAAAGCTCTCCTACCAGGCTCCAAGTTTACTGGGGGGAGAACGTGTGTGTTACTCATCCTTGGACGTAACTGATTTATGGCTAAGATCATGTTGTTGTTGTTTCTGTTGTCAAAGTTCCTCATGCAGTAAGAGTATGGCAGCAAATGAGCAAAGCCTAAAGAGGGCCCCCAGGAACTCCACCATGTGCCCAGATGCACATCAGATATCAATCTCCCCACATCTGGGATTATCTCAACACTGCAAGTGGTGAATGGGTTGCTGCCGCTGCTGCTAAGTCACTTCAGTCATGTCTGACTCTGTGCAACCCCATAGATAGCAGCCCACAAGGCTCCTCTGTCCCTGGGATTCTCCAGGCAAGAACACTGGAGTGGGTTGCCATTTCCTTCTCCAAGGCATGAAAGTGAAAAGTGAAAGTGAAGCTGCTCAGTCATGTCCAACTCTTAGCGACCCCATGTACTGCAGCCCATCAGGCTCCTCTGTCCATGGGATTTTCCAGGCAAGAGTACTGGAGTGGGTTGCCATTGCCTTCTCTGGTGAATGGGTTAGTAGTTCCCAATTCTCTCATGGTTGCAAGACTTAAAAGAATCAGCATCACACTAGATTGAACTACAGTAACAAACAGATGCCAAAATTTTAGTGGCTTCTCAAATCCAAAGTTTCTTTCCTATTTATAAAATGTCTAATAGAGCTGCTGTCCTTGACATGGTGACTCAGTGACAGAGGCCACCTCCCTCTGTGACGCCACCATGTCAAAATACTCACCACCAAAAGGAAGAAGATTATGAAAACCTAGTATTCTTTAACTCTCTTGGACCAAAAGTGACAAAAATCCCTTTTGCTCATGGCCCAGTGGCCTTAATCTAGGCACCTGGTCCCAACTCAGTTATAAGGGAGGTTGATAATTAGGGGTGTCCATGGAATTATCTGTTGAATATTGCTGGCTCACCATACAACTGAATTTATAAAATGAACCAGGGACCCATTAAGGAATGACACTTATGTAGAGAGATGGCTGTACCAACAGGGTACACAATGAAGATGTAATGTTTCACCATATAATTGAATCAAGAGTGCCACCATTTTTATATAAGATCTAAGTTTTTGCAATTTACTTTTGCCATTTTCAAGGAAAGCAAGTCCTATAATAAAAAACATGTTTTGTATTGCAGATAAAGCAATAAGGTGTTATGACTTAGGAGGAAAGTTCTTAAAATAATATATCAGGCTCATCTGTTGAGGCCCTCCTGCTGCAGCTTGCTATTGCCCAGTTTGCTGTCTCTTATAATAGTAACCAGCTTTGAGGCCAAAATAAACCCTCTTGTTGTTCTTTAGGACACCCCATCTGCCGCATCCTTCAACACCAGGAGTACTTCCAGAGCTCTCGATGGTTATGGCAGTGCGTAGTATAAATCAAAGGTCACGTGGCTTCGTTCCATCCAGGCTAAAAAGATGTGCTCATTTCATCACTATTGCAAGAATACTTGAATTTTTAAAATTTCATACAGCAGTTTTCCTCATATCTCTAGCTTAAAGATCATCTTTGGGAAGGCAAAAATTATCTAAAAACATTCCTTGGAGATCAAAATAATATCAGAAGAGAATAATCACACACACAAAAATAAGTTTTGCATTTTTTAACAAATGCATTTGTTCTATTTATATGCACAGACTAATCATTTCATCATAGCCCTTTTCTTAGTTTACTAGAGAAAAAAAGAAAAAGGCATATTTTTGTAACTTGTAAATAATGTTTTTATAACTTATAACTCTACTAATTCCTTAAAGTCTGTGACCAAAAGAAAGTCAAAACAAAAAACTATTATAAAAATCACACTAGTGTTTCACAAATTCCAATAAAAGGGCATCCTCCAAAATGCCAGTACTCTTCCAAACTGTCAAGGTCATCAAAAAGAAGAGTCTAAACATCACAACCAAAGACACCTAAAGAGACGTGACAAATAAATATACTGTGGTACCCTAGACATAATTCTAGAGCAGGAAAAATATCATTAGATAAAAACTGAGGAAATGTGAATTAAGTATGGATTACAGAAAGTAGGAGGCTGAGACTCCAGCTGAGGCTGGAAGGGGATGGGAATTATTGTTTAATGGGCAGAGAGTTTCAGTTGAGGATGATAAAAAAGTTCTTGAGATGAACAGTGGTGATGGTTGCCCAACAAAGTGAATGTAACTAACGCTACTGCATGCCCACAAGCTCAGTCACACCCAGCTCTTTGTGACCCCATGGACTTTAGCCTGCCAGGCTCCTCTGTCCATGGGATTCTTCAGTCAAGAATCCTGGAGCAGGCTGCCATGCCCTTCTCAGGAGATCTTCCCAACCCAGGGATCAAACCTGTCTCTCTTGAGCCTCCTGCATTGACAGGCGGATTCTTAACCACTTGAGCCACCTAATGCACACATAAAACTGGTAAAAATGGTAAATTTTATGCTGCATGTATTTTACCAAAATAAAAGCAATCATGAAGTGTGAAATGCGTCACAGTGGTATTACTCAGTTTAGAGATAGGTTTTATAAGCATCAGGTGTGTTCTCCATTCTCAAGGAACTCCAATATATTCTAAACATTAATAACAAAGGGATGTAATTCTAAGTGAAGGCTCAGGAAGTGTTGCTTAGTCAAGAACAGGGAAACTTTCCCAAAAAAGTGTAACCTGAAATCCTTCTAGAAGAAAAAAAATTTGGCTGAGAGAAGGTGTTGATGGAGAAGGCAACATTTGATCCAACAAATGTTCTTCTGCAAAGATTTAGGCTTCAAACTGATTTTGGATTAGATCTGCTTGAGTTGGATTCAGGCACAGAATGTG
Source organism: Budorcas taxicolor (assembly GCF_023091745.1). Taxonomy (NCBI): domain Eukaryota; kingdom Metazoa; phylum Chordata; class Mammalia; order Artiodactyla; family Bovidae; genus Budorcas; species Budorcas taxicolor. Next base: position 75,169,285 of record NC_068921.1, read on the forward strand.
GCTGACTAACTCTGACTAGCCTTATGGTTGCCACCACCCACCCACACCTTTGTAAAATAAACTTCCCCAAATTACCCAAATCTGAGTAAACCATCTCTGTCTTGGAGTAAACCATCCACCACCCTGACTGGCACGTGGAATCAAATTATAAGTCACCGAGTTCAGATTCAACCTTGGACAAAATTAAAAAGAAAACTGTAGGTAACACGATATTTGATGAGAAGTTTTTTGGAAGAAATAATATGTTGATATAATTTACAAACTCAAAAAGATGCTGGTTATTACCCTTGTTGATAACATGAGAGGACAGAGACAGTAAATAGAGGTCAGCCTGGGCTTCCCTGGTGGCTCAGAGAGTAAAGAATCTGCCTGCAATACAGGAAACCCAGATTCGATGATCCCTGGGTCGGGAAGATCCCCTGGAGAAGAAAATGGCATCCCACTCCAGTATTCTTGCCTGGAAAATCCCAAGGACAGCAGAGCCTGACGGGCTACAGTCCACGAGGTTGTAAAGAGTTGGACATGACTGAATGACTAACACTTTCACTTTCAGAGCAGAAAGCAGGGTGGAAAAGAGTTGAAAGTGTACCTGGAAGGGCAAAGGGAAGCTATCCAGCACATCCCATGGACAGAGGAGCCTGGTAGGCTACAGTCCATGGGGTCGCAAACAGTCGGACACGACTGAGCGACTTCACTTTCCTTTCACTTTCAGAGCAGAGAGCAGGATGGAAAAGAGTTGAAAGTGTACCTGGAAGGGCAAAGGGAAGCTATCCAGCACAAGAAAAATACTATAGAAGGATTGTGAGCTGTGTCAATTATGATATTTTGGGCTATAAGAAATAGTAGACCCAACTGATAGAAGTTAAAATAGGGATTTATTATTTTACTGTACATCTGGAGACGGGGAGGGGAGCTGTTCCTAGGTAAATCCATGATGTCCTCAAAAGTCAGGGGCCTTCCATTTCACAGGCATGAGAGCAAAGTCTCTTCTCTGGGCCACAAGATGGCTGCAGATGTTCCAGATGTCACACACTAATCCAGCAACATCTAGTCAAGAATAAAAGTGTTTTGCCTCCACGGTTTTTTTCAGTGAGGAAAATCTTTCACAAACTCTCCATGTAGGATACCTCAGATCTCATTAGCCAGAATTCAAGCCTAAACCATTCCCTAGCAATGTGATTGAGACTGTCACTTAAATTTATCATGATTGACTTCTGGGATCAGGACGAACCCACAAATTCAGAGCTCTAACAACAAAGAGAAGGGTGGGAATTTCTGAAGGCTGTTATCCAAAATGCCTATCTCTAGAGAGGATAATATATTAATAACATTCTTTTCTAGAAAGACTTTCTTGTAGCTTCTTCCTCCTTCCGCCAAGAGATCTTCAAAGTTAAGGTAAAACTTTTCAGTGAGAGGAAGATTGGAAATTTCTATTCTTTTCTGCCTCCCTGCCTTTAAGAAAGTGCATTATGGGGCTTTTTACTTAATCGTCTCCTGCTTTCATTCATTCATTTACCAAATATGTGTGGAGAACTTAACATGTGTCCAACTTTGGAGATATAACCAAAAATAAAAAGACAAAGTCCCTGAATTCTAGAAGCTCACAACTGATGTCAAGAGGGCGACCACAGAAAGTGCTCTGTGTATGGAGGAAGGGCAGGTGACCACAGTCAAAGAATGGGCAAAGGTGGCCAGGAGATACCTTCCACTCTGGAGAGCTGGGTGGAGAAAAGGAAGCCCCAGGAGACAGTTGCTGACAACCTATTTTAGATGCTGACTTTTTAAAAAATTTTATTGTAGTTGACTTGCCATGTTGTGTTAATGCCTTCTGTACAGCAAAGTGACTCACTCATATATTTTTTTTCATATTCTTTTTCATTATGGTTTATCACAGGATATTTGTCTTTCTCTTTCTGACTTACTCCGCTTAGTATGATAACCTCTAGGTCTATCTATGATCTTGCAAATGGCATTATTTGATTCTTTTTGATGGCTGAGTAATACTCCATTGTGCGTATGAGTGTATATATATACACAGACACACACACACACACACACACACACACACACACACCACATCTTCTTTATCCATTTATCTGTTCATAGATATTTAGACTGTTCCCATGTCTTGGCTATTGTAAACAATGCTATGAACATAGGGGTACGTGTATTTTTTCAAATTATTGTTTTGTCTGGGTATACAATCAGAAGTGGAATTGCCAGATCATATGGCAACTCTGTTTTTTGAGAAGCCTCCATACTATTTTCCCTACTGGCTGTACCAATTTACAAATAATGCCATCCCCACCAATAATATAAGAGGGCTGCCTTTTCTCCACACTCTCTCCAGCATTGTTAGTGATGGCCATTCTGACCAGTGTGAAGTAAACTCCAACTTTAGAAGGGAGATGCAAAGACCTTACTAGGATAAGAAATAGGGAAGTAGGACAAAGTTTCTTTAGATGAAGTTTGTACGGTTGACAGAAGCCCTCTCTGAGCTGGATCTCAGGAACCAGAGTGAAGCAGTGATGACTCATGATGAACACCTTCTCATAAAAATGCAGGGAGGGTCATGGTGGGACATCCCAGCCAAGAGATTTCACCAGAGCCAAGGTTCAGAGATGAGACTCCCAGAGCTAAATGCATACATGTGCGAGATAAACCTCCCTTGGAGCAGAGGTCTGTGACTACAGAATGGTGGAATATGGAATAGAGGTCTATGCCACATGCAATGAGTTCCTAAACGAACATTCCTAATGATGGCTGTAAAGATGACCACAGTGATGAAGACGATGACAATGACAACATCCCAATGGCTGACTGTGATCACTATCATAAGCCTGGTAGGTTAATGTAGGTCTTTCCTTGACTATTCTTTCAGTGTCACCTACAGGTAAACTTGGGAAAGACCTGACCCTTTTTATCGCTTGACCCATAAATCCTGGCAACCTCTCTGATGCTTTTCAGGAGGATGTTGCTAAATATTAATATTTATCTAAGTAATACCTCTATCACTTCACATGATTATCATTTCTTTTTTATAGTGGGAACAATTAAGGTCTAGTCTCAGGACTTCCCTAGTGGCACAGTGGATAAAGAAGCCACCTGCTAATGCAGGGGATATGGGTTCAATCCCTGGTCCACGAAGACTCCACATGCCGTTGAGCGACTAAGCCCGAGCCACAACTTCTGAGCCTGTGCTCTAGAGACCATGTGCCTAGAGCCTGTGCTCCGCAGCAAGAGAAGCCCTTGCACCACAACAAAGAGAAGCCCCCACTTGTCATAACTAGAAAAAGCCCATGAGCAGCAATGAAGACCTAGTGCAACCAAAAATAAATAATTTTTTTAAACTTAAAAAAAAATCTAATCTCTTAGCAGCTTTGAAGTTTATAATACAGCATTGTTTTCTAATCACTATGCAGTGCATTTGACCTTCAGGATTTATCTACTAGTTCCAAGTTTGTATCTTTAAACACTGCAGCCCCAATTTCCCTACCCCTACCACCAGCGTCTGTTGGCCATGCTTTTACGCTGTTTTTCACCAATTTGTTTCCTTGGATTCCACATATTAATGATATCATAAGTATCTGTCTTTGTCTTACCTTGATGCTTAGCATAATGGCTTCAGATCCAAAGGTCCATCCATCCTGTTGCAAATGGCAGAATTTACTTTTTTACTGTGGCTGAGTAATATTCCATTATATGTATACACTCCTATCTTCTCTATTCATCCATTGATGGGCACTTGTTGTTTCCGCTCTGTTGACTGCTATGAATAAACACTGCAATACACATGGGATTGCATACATCTCTTTGATATCCTATTTTCATTTCCTTTGGGTATATACCAAGAGGTGGAATTGCTGGATCACATGGCAGTTCTATTTGTAATTTCTGGAGAAACCTCCACACTGTTTTCCATAGGGACAGTAAGATTTATATTTCAAGGAAGAGAGAGCAATTACCTGAGGCTGTTCTTCCGGGAAAGTCTCTGGGAACAGGTAGTCATGGTCTCCGGGAGTTCGGGGTGGGGTACTCCTAGGCCCCTCACTGCTTCCGGGCGCAGCGCAGAGAAACAAACAAGCTCGGTGGGATGGCATGGCTCGCACCTGGACCTGGTGCAGTCCTGGACCTGGGGCAGTCCTGGACCTGGGGCAGTCCTGGACCTGGGGCAGTCCTGGACCTGGGGCAGTCCTGGACCTGGCGCAGTCGTGGACCTGGCAGATGTTAGATGGGGGCCCCAGTGGCCCACAGGAGAAGCCTGGGTTCCTGGCGTGGCCCTTCGGCCTCTCAGAAGTTGATGCACTTGCAGAATAAGCACGAGCGGTTCTCTCTCCCACTCGGGCCTCGGGTGCTCCGGCCCCTGCACAGCCACAGGCCTGAGCCGGGTCCTTAAGAGCTGGGGGTGCAGCTGGGACAAACAGGCCGCCACACAGACTCACGACCAACGGCAGGGGGGAGGCAGCCCCAGGAGCGGCTTTGGCCAGGTGCGCGATGGGAACCAAACTCCATTGTGAGTGAGGCACCCGGGTGTTTCCCCTTTCAGGAACCTCTCGCCAACCTCTTACAAACTCGCGAGATCCTGTGAGACTTGGCTTCCGCTGGGGAAAGGGATTCTGGGAGGAGCCTTTCGGGCCTGATTCTGCCATCCTCTGGGCTACCTTCTGTGGCAACGCATCCCAGCTCATCTTCTTCCTGCCTTTCCATATGGTCTTATACTTACCACCACCACCCCCTGCACCCATACACGTTGTGGATAACAACAAACTGTGGAAAGTTCTTAAACAGTTGGGCATACCAGACGACCTGACCTGCCTCCTGAGAAATTTGTATGCAGGTCAAGAAGCGACAGTTAGAACAGGATATGGAACAACAGACTGGTTCCAAATTGGGAAAGGAGTACCTCAAGGCTGTATATTGTCACCCTGCTTCTTTAACTTATATGCAGGGTACATCATGAGAAATGCTGGGCTGGATGAAGCACAAGCTGGAATCCAGATTGCCGGGAGAAATATCAGTAACCTCAGATATGCAGATAACCCCACCATTATGGCAGAAAGTGAAGAAGAACTAAAGAGCCTCTTGATGAAAGTGAAAGAGAAGAGTGAAAAAGTTGGCTTAAAACTCAACTTTCAGAAAACTAAGATCATGGCATCCAGTCCCATCACTTCAAGGCAAATAGATGGGAAAACAATAGAAACACTGACAGACTTTATTTTTTAGAGCTCCAAAATTACTGCAGATGGTGACTGCATCCATGAAATTAAAAGACGCATGCTCCTTGGAAGAAAAGCTATGACCAACTTCAGTTCAGTTCAGTTGCTCAATTGTGTCTGACTCTTTGTGACCACATGAATTGTAGCACTCCAGGCCTCCCTGTCCATCATCAACTCCTGGAGTTCACTCAAACTCACGTCCATCGAGTCAGTGATGCCATCCAGCCATCTCATCCTCTGTTGTCCCCTTCTCCTCCTGCCCCCAATCCCTCCCAGCATCAAAGTCTTTTCCAATGAGTCAACTCTTCACATGAGGTGGCCAAAGTATTGGAGTTTCAGCTTTAGCATCATTCCTTCCAAAGAACACCTAGGACTGATCTCCTTGAGAATGAACTGGTCGGATCTCCTTGCAGTCCAAGGGACTCTCAAGAGTCTTCTCCAACACCACAGTTCAAAAGCATCAATTCTTCGCTGCTCAGCCTTCTTCACAGTCCAACTCTCGCATCCATACATGACCACGGGAAAAACCAAAGCCTTGACTAGATGGACCTTTGTCCATCTCTGCTTTTGAATATGCTGTCTAGGTTGGTCATAACTTTCTTTCCAAGGAGTAAGCATCTTTTAATTTCATGGCTGCAGTCACTATCTGCAGTGATTTGGGAGCCCCACAAAATAAAGTCTGACACTGTTTCCACTGTTTCCCCATCTATTTCCCATGAAGTGATGGGACCAGATGCCATGATCTTCATTTTCTGAATATTGAGCTTTGAGCCAACTTTTTCACTCTCCTCTTTCACTTTCATCAAGAGGGTTTTTAGTTCCTCTTCACTTTCTGCCATAAGGGTGGTATCATCTGCATATCTGAGGTTATTGATATTTCTCCAGGCAATCTTGATTCCAGCTTGTGCTTCTTCCAGCCCGGCGTTTCTCATGATGTACTCTGCACAGAAGTTAAATAAGCAGGGTGACAATATACAGCCTTCATGTACTCCTTTTCCTATTTGGAACCAGTCTGTTGTTCCATGTCCAGTTCTAACTGTTGCTTCCTGACCTGCATATAGGTTTCTCAAGAGGCAGGTCAGGTGGTCTGGTATTCCCATCCCTTGAAGAATTTTCCACAGTTTACTGTGACCCACACAGTCAAAGGCTTTGGCATAGTCAATAAAGCAGAAATAGATGTTTTTCTGGAACTCTCTTGCTTTTTCCATGATCCAGCGGATGTTGGCAATTTGATCTCTGGTTCCTCTGCCTTTTCTAAAACCAGCTTGAACATCTGGAAGTTCACGGTTCATGTACTGCTGAAGCCTGGCTTGGACAATTTTGAGCATTACTTTACTAGTATGTGAGATGAGTGCAATTGTGCAGTAGTTTGAGCATTCTTTGGCATTGCCTTTCTTTGGGATTGGAATGTAAACTGACCTTTTCCAGTTCTGTGGCCACTGCTGAGTTTTCCAAATTTGCTGGCATATTGAGTGCAGCCCTTTCACAGCATCATCTTTCAGGATTTGAAATAGCTCAACTGGAATTTCATCACCTCCACTAGCTTTGTTCATAGTGATGCTTTCTAAGGCCCACTTGACTTCACATTCCAGGATGTCTGGCTCTAGGTGACTGATCACACCATCGTGATTATCTGGGTCATGAAGATCTTTTTTGTACAGTTCTTCTGTGTATTCTTGCCACCTCTTCTTACTATCTCCTTCTTCTGTGAGGTCCATACCATTTCTGTCCTTTATCGAGCCCATTTTTGCATGAAATGTTCCCCTCGTGTCTCTAATTTTCTTGAAGAGATCTCTAGTCTTTCCCATTCTGTTGTTTTCCTCTATTTCTTTGCATTGGTCAATGAGGAAGTCATTCTTATCTCTCCTTGCTATTCTTTGGAACTCTGCATTCAGATGCTTATATCTTTCCTTTTCTCCTTTGCTTTTCACCTCTCTTCTTTTCACAGCTATTTGTAAAGCCTCCCCAGACAGCCATTTTGCTTTTTTGCATTTCTTTTCCATGGGGATGGTCTTGATCCCTGTCTACTGTACAATGTCACGAACCTCCATCCATAGTTCATCAGGCACTGTATCTATCAGATCTAGTCCCTTAAATCTAATTCTCACTTCCCCTGTACGATCATAAGGGATTTGATTTAGGTCATACCTGAATAGTCTAGCGGTTTTCCCCACTTTCTTCAATTTAAGTCTGAATTTGGCAATAAGGAGTTCACGATCTGAGCCACAGTCAGCTCCCAGTCTTGTTTTTGCTGACTGTATAGAGCTTCTCCATCCTTGGCTGCAAAGAATATAATCAATCTGATTTCGGTGTTGACCATCTGGTGATGTCCATGTGTAGAGTCTTCTCTTGTGTTGCTGGAAGAGGGTGTTTGCTATGACCAGTGCGTTCTCTTAGCAAAACTCTATTAGCCTTTGCCCTGCTTCATTCTGCATTCCAAGCCAAATTTGCCTGTTACTCCAGGTGTTTCTTGACTTCCTACTTTTGCATTCCAGTCCCTTATAATGAAAAGGACATCTTTTTTGGGTGTTAGTTCAAAAAGGTCTTGTAGGTCTTCATAGAACTGTTCAACTTCAGCCTCTTCAGCATTACTGGTTGGGACATAGACTTGGATTGCTGTGATATTGAATGGTTTGCCTTGGAGACAAACAGAGATCATTCTGTCATTTTTGAGATTACATCCAAGTGCTGCATTTCAGACTCTTTTGTTGACCATGATGGCTACTACTCCATTTCTTCTGAGGGATTCCTGCCCACACTAGTAGATATAATGGTCATCTGAGTTAAATGCACCCATTCCAGTCCATTTTAGTTCGAGGATTCCTGGAATGTCGACGTTCACTCTTGCCATCTCCTGTTTGACTACTTCCAATTTGCCTTGATTCATGGACCTAACATTTCACGTTCCTATTTAATATTGCTCTTTGCAGCATCGGATCTTGCTTCTATCACCAGTCACATCCACAACTGGGTATTGTTTTTGCTTTGGCTCCATCCCTTCATTCTTTCTGGAATTATTTCTCCACTGATCTCCAGTAGCATAGTGGGCACCTATGGACCTGGGGAGTTCCTCTTTCATATCCTATCATTTTGCCTTTTCATACTGTTCACGGGGTTCTCAAGGCAAGAATACTGAAGTGGTTTGCCATTCCCTTCTCCAGTGGACCACATTCTGACCAACTTAGACAGCATATTAAAAAGCAGAGACATTACTTTGCCGACAAAGATCCGTCTAGTCAAAGCTATGGTTTTTTCAGTAGTCATGTATGGATGTGATAGTTGGACTATGAAGAAAGCTGAGCACTGAAGAATTGATGCTTTTGAACTGTGGTGTTGGAGAAGACTCTTGAGAGTCCCTTGGACTGCAAGGAGATCAAACCAGTCCATCCTAAATGAGATCAGTTCTGAATATTCATTGGAAGGACCAATGCTGAAGCTGAAACTCCAATACTTTGGCCACCTGATGCGAAGAACTGACTTATTGGAAAAGTCCCTGATGCTGGGATAGATTGAAGGCAGGAGGAGAAGGCGAATGACAGAGGATGAGATGGTTGGATGGCATCAGCAACTCGACGGACATGAGTTTGAGCAAGCTCTGGGAGTTGATGGGGGACAGGAAAGCCTGGCATGCTGCAGTCCACAGGGTCACAAAGAGTTGAACATGACTGAGCAACTAAACTGAACTCATACCCAAATCCACAAACACACCCTGCAAGCTCCAGCCTACAGACTCTGCTTCCCTTCCTGGCAAACACCAGGCACTATCGCCAGTGGTTGAGAACCCGTTTAGTTTAAATTCCAGGTCAGACACTGTTGGTTTGACCTTGATAAATTCCACAGAAAACATAGTGAAAGTGAAAGTGAAGTCACTCAGTTGTGTCCAATTCTTTGCGACCCCGTGGACTGTAGCCTACCAGGCTCCTCCGTCCATGGGATTCTTCAGGCAAGAATACTGGAGTGGGTTGCCATTTCCTTACCAGATAACAAAACTAATCTTTCTAATCCTTAGCATCCTCATCTGTAGACTGGGCACAATAATATTTATATCACTGCATATATAAAAAGTATATGCACAATTGCACTCATCTCACATGCTAGTAAAGTAATGCTCAAAACTCTCCAAGCCAGGCTTCAGCAGTACATGAACCGTGAACTTCCAGATGTTCAAGCTGGTTTTAGAAAAGGCAGAGGAACCAGAGATCAAATTGCCAACAGCCGCTGGATCATGGAAAAAGCAAGAGAGTTCCAGAAAAACATCTATTTCTGCTTTATTGACTATGCCAAAGCCTTTGACTGTGTGGGTCACAATAAACTGTGGAAAATTCTTCAAGAGATGGGAATACCAGACCACCTAACCCACCTCTTGAGAAACCTATATGCAGGTCAGGAAGCAAGAGTTAGAACTGGACATGGAACAACAGACTGGTTCCAAATAGGAAAAGGAGTACGTCAAGGCTGAATATTGTCACCCTGCTTATTTAACTTCTGTGCAGAGTACATCATGAGAAACGCTGGACTGGAAGAAACACAAGCTGGAATCAAGATTGCCTGGAGAAATATCAAGAACCTCAGATATGCAGATGACACCACCCTTATGGCAGAAAGTGAAGAGGAGCTAAAAAACCTCTTGATGAAAGTGAAAGAGGAAAGAGAAAAAGTTTGCTTAAAGCTCAACATGCAGAAAACGAAGATCATGGCATCTGGTCCCATCACTTCATGGGAAATAGATGGGGAAACAGTGGAAACAGTGTCAGACTTTATTTTGGGGGGCTCCAAATCACTGCAGCCATGAAATTAAAAGACGCTTACTCCTTAGAAGAGAAGTTATGACCAATCTAGATAGTATATTCAAAAGCAGAGACATTACTTTGCTGACTAAGGTCCCTCTAGTCAAGGCTATGGTTTTTCCTGTGGTCATGTATGGATGTGAGAGTTGGACTGTGAAGAAGGCTGAGCGCTGAAGAATTGATGCTTTTGAACTGTGGTGTTGGAGAAGACTCTTGAGAGTCCCTTGAACTGCAAGGAGATCCAACCAGTCCATTCTGAAGGAGATCAGCCCTGGGATTTCTTTGGAAGGAATGATGCTAAAGCTGAAACTCCAGTACTTTGGCCACCTCATGCGAAGAGTTGACTCATTGGAAAAGACTCTGATGCTGGGAGGGATTGGGGGCAGGAGGAAAGGGGACGACAGAGGATGAGATGGCTGGATGGCATCACGGACTCGATGGATGTGAGTCTGAGTGAACTCCGGAAGATGGTGATGGACAGGGAGGCCTCTCGTGCTGCAATTCATGGGGTCGCAAAGAGTCGGACATGACTGAGCAACTATACTGAACTGATGTTTAAACATATACATACAAAACAAAAATGTGTAAAAGAAAGTACAGTGATTGAGATGATTTTCTCTATTACACTGTTTCTGGATTATTTTTTAAATTCGTCTGTATTTGTGTATTTTCTGCAATAAACATGAATGACTACTTTTTGTAAAATTTATATATATATATTTAGCTAAGGTAATATATATGTATATCACATTTAGCTAAGTGGCTCAGTGGTAAAGAATCCATCTGCCAATGCAGGAGATGCCAGAGACGCGGTTTAATCCCTGAGTCAGGAAGATCCCCTGGGTCAGGAAATGGCTATCCACTCCAGTATTCTTGCCTGGAAAATTGCATGGACAGAGGACAGTCCATGGGGTCTCAAAGAGTCGGACACAACTGAGCACACATACACAAGGATTTGCAATTGGATTTTCAACCATACCAACAGGAGCACGATCATCCTGTTTGAAAGGCTCCCACTTCAGAAACCGGTACCACCCCACAAGTTAATGAGCTTTTCTATAGATAGCTTCTTCCAGTGTATAATTACTGGCCTGGCTTCATATTATTTTAGGATAGTTCAGCAGCTAATCGTGGTACAGTCTGAATGCTCTGAAATGAGTTCGGCTGAGGATGAGAATAGCTCAGCAAATTTAGGGCTGTGTGTGCATCATTTTTCAAGTCTATTGTTTAGAAGGACACTGATCATGGCAGATTAATGGTGGCGTCCAATTCAAAGGGCAAGTGACTGTGGAGTCTGACCTGCCTCACATTTCACTTTGAACTTCCTAAACTGCTCATTCCTCGGTACCTTGTCACATGCAACCATCATAGGATATTTGAGTTGACCTAAGCGTGCAGGGGAGCCTCGGGTCCTGGCAATGCTGAGTTCCTAACATTGTTGTAGGCTCTTGTAGAAAAGGAAGCATTTATTTCCCCCTGCTTCAGATTTCCCTTAAAGGAAGGGAACTTCTTTCCATTCACCTGGAGGCAAAAATGCATGTAGAATTTTTCTGGCCTCTTTTTTCTTCCTTTTTTCATTCCTTAGGGTACAGGAGTATGTTATCTGATGGATCTTTGGGAAAATTAATGACATTACTGATTTAGTCACCATCACTCACTCTTTCTGTTACTCCTGTTTGGGGATACAAGTCTTTTCCACATGAAAACTTGCCCTTGTAGGGGAGACTTGTACTTACTATGGCAACCTGTGTTTTCCTGACAGTTTTCCCAATAATTAACAAAATAATTTAAAGTGAACATGTTAGTCACTTAGTTGTATCCAACTCTTTGTGACCCCATGGACTGTAGCCCTCCATGCTCCTCTGTCCATTGAATTCTTCAGGCAAGAATACTGGAGTGGGTTGCCATTCCCTTCTCCAAGGGCTCTTCCCTGGCCCACGGATCGAACTTGGGTCTCCCACATTGCAGGTAGATTCTTTACTGTCTGAGCCACCAGGGAAGCCAAATTCCACATAGTTATTGAACCAAAAGTTGTAGTATAACTACAGTGGGAGGATAGGGAAGATAATGAAGTACAACAAAGCTAAATACTTATCTACCATCATGCAAAATTAATAGACAATGTCTAAAATTGATGAGTCGTAAGATAGAGCCATATGGAATTCAAACAGATAGGATGGGATAGATGCCAGAAGAGACAGTTTAATCCGTCTAAAATTGTTACCAGTAGGAGAAAAACCAGGAGAAGCAGGGAAATATGGAGGTATGTGTCTGCTCAGACTGTCATAATGAAACACCACTGGGCAGGGGTGGAGTGGACTTGGACAACCGAAATGTATTTTCTCTCAGTTCCTATGGCTGGGAAGTTCCAGATCAAGGTGCTAGCCAATTCAGTCCCTGGTGAGGCTCTCTTCCTGGTGTATAGATGGACTTCTTCCCAACATGTGCTCATGTGGCCTTTCTTTGGACCCTGCATGAGGAGGGGGAGAGCAAGCTCTCTGGTGTCTCTTGCTATAAGGGCACTAATCTTATCAGCTCAGGGCCCTACCCTTATGACCTCATTTAACCTTAATTCCTTCTTTAAATACAGTCACACTGGGGGGGTTAGGATACCAACAAAGAAATTCCCAGCCCATAGCAGAGGACTTCTGTGTCCCTGTACATCTGGGAACTAGCCTGACACAGCTAGACCATGGTGTTCTCCTGTTGCACATAAACCACCGCATGGGAGACTACCATCAGTCAAGGTCATTGTGGGACTGTGATGAGGTGAGACAGAGTAAGCTCACATCTAAATTGTGTGTTTTTGTTTGGTCACTAATTCATGTCCATGTAAGGAAAGACAAAAACAAGATTTCTCTGCTACCCACAAAACACCAAGCATTCTCCTTCCTAGCTAATAAGAGTGGCAACTGCCTTCACCAGTCACAACTTCATCAGGGTCTAGTCTGCCTTCTCTAACACAACTAGACATGAAATTGGAGAGATGGGAACGGACTCTGATGGTAGTGAAACTGTGCAACTCAGAGTGGGGCTTGAACCCACCAGGCAGGACTGGAACCCAGCCAAAACCCAGACTGGGACTTGAATGCACAGTCTCTCAACTGAGATCACATCTGATCTCAGGATGTAAAGAAGCTTAGTTTCTTTATGTCTCTTTGAAGAAAGAATTCAGTGAGAGACAAAGTGATAGGTAAGAAATAGATTTATTTAAAGAGAAATGCTCCACAGAGTATGGGCACTCTCAGAAAGAGAGAGTTGCCTTCAGGTATGAGGTTGTCAGTGTTTATAGACTAATGAGTGGAAGGAGTATTCCAGATATTTTGGAGAAGGGGTAGGCCAGGAATTGGGCTTCCCTGGTGGCTCAGACTGTAAACAATCCACCTGCAATGTGGGAGACCCAGGTTTGATCCCTAAGTTGGGAAGATCCCCTAGAGGAGGAAATGGTTATCTACTGCAGTATTTTTGCCTGGAGAATTCCATGGACAGAGGAGCCTGGCAGGCTACAGTCTACAGGGTCGCAAAGTGTTGGACACAACTTAGCAAATAAGCACAGTGCAGCAGGCCAGGAGTTGAGCTGCTGCCCACTTTTTGAACTTTATAGTTGGCTATAGAACTGTCTTGGCACCTGTGGGTGTGTCATTTAGCTTGCTTGTGTGTTCCAATGACTGTATACTGAGGTTCAAGATCTAGTGGAAGTTGACTCATCTGCTATCTTGGACCTGTTTGGTTCTAATCAGTTTATGTCATGTCCTCAGGCTATGTCATTCTTTTCAAGACTATGCCCTGCCCCCCTTCCTCCTGTATCATTACTGCCAAGGGCCTAGGTTCGATCCCTGGTTGGGAAACTAAAATCCCACAAGCCATGTGGTGTGGCAAAAAAAAAAGGTACTAGATCTATCTGTATGAATATTAATATGTTTTTTAAAAAGTTCAGTGGAAAAAAAATAATAATAAAAAAATAATAAAAAGTTCAGTGGAAAAATATTGATGTAGATCAAATATATTGTACAACATCACTGATATCAATTGAAAACAATAACCTCATAAAACAGTTTTATATACTGATTGTAGATCCATATATACATGAAGATGAAGTGAGCAAATACCTACAAAACTCATAATAGTGGTGATGGAAACAAGAATGGGACATGAAGTCAAATGTCACTTAAATGTTTATCTATAATACTTAATTAAAGAATAAAATGACAAATATAACAAAAATATTCCATGTTGATCCCAGGTGGTTAGAAACTAGTGTTTTTTACACTATTCTTTTCTATTTATTCTTCCTACCTTTCTATCCATGTAAGAAATAGCTAATCTATTTTACAGCAATTAGTTGAAGGAAAAGGAAAGTCATTTTGCACATTTATGCCCATATGAGATTATTTTTGCCTTGAGGAGATAAAATCAGATCTCTGTTTTGGACTCAAGAAGAAGATTAAAATGTTTTCCTGCCTTTTCGTGGGTAAAAGAGGCCTTTTAGAATTCTTATGAGGCCTCTGTGCCTTTGGGCCTTGGCAATCACTTCCTGTTAATCCTCTTCAACAACCCCCTCAGAGGTAGGGTCAATATTGCTTTCGTTGTTTTACACAAAGAGGTCTGTTCACACAGTCCTTCAACCTACATCCAATCAATTAATTTAAAAGAAAGAAAAAAAAATCTCTCCATCCCTGGGATGAGGTCCAAGCCCTGAGATAACATGTGGGCTGGTAAGAAAGTTTAAAGCAAAATACTGACTTAGGCTTATTGATTTCATTGATTTCATTCATCTGGGGGCCTGGATGGGCCCAAGTCTCATTGGTTGTGATAACTAGAAAGAAATAAAGTGAGTTACATTTAAACTACAAGGTGATAATCAGGTACTTCCTGCTGGTGCCTAGGGAGAGATTGTGTGTGGTGATTCAGGTGGGAAGATGGGGTGGGTCCACTTCTTCCTCCTAATAAGCATTTTTTGCAAATCTTAGAATTCTTTTTTTTGTGTGGAGACTTTGAACATGTATCCAATTCCAACTGATATTGATGTTAAAAATCGGATCTCATATTCCTTTAGCTTATCTCATTTACATTTCTACAAGATCTTAAATTTCTTTATGCTAAGATTTCAACCTCTGGAACTGATCTTCAAGGGGAAATTGATCTCTATCACTCCCGTGCTTAAGCCCTAGCCTTCAGACTCAGCACACACAAAAACAGCGATCTCCCTTCTCTTCTCTGTGGCAAGTGGTGGTGGTTTAGTTGCAAAATCATGTCCGACTTTGCGACCCTACGGACCATCGTCCACCAGCCTCCTCTGTCCATGGGATTCTCCAGGCAAGAAATCTGGAGTAGGTTGCCATTTCCTTCTCCAGAGGATCTTCCCGACCCAGGGATCAAAATCAGGTCTCCTGCATTGCAGGCAGATTCTTTACCGACTGAACCACCAAGGAAGCCCTCTCTGTGGCAAGTGATATGTTTATTTCTCAATACTCAAGTATGAGAAAGTAGGTGCTTCTCTTTAAACCAGGTAAATCATGTAGATTCCCACTGGTGGTGATCCTGGTCAAGAGAGGATCTCTCCACAGTTCAAGGAATTATGAGACTCCTGGTACCAGAAAGCAGGAGAGGGCTGGTCCAGGGTTTTCACCTCACTGCTGGGGCTCCCTCTGGGATGTTGCCCAGGTCCTCTCTGGGTGAGCCGTCATGTCAGGCAAACTCAGGAGTCCCTCTGTTGATCACCTGTGGAGCACAGAATCTTCCCTAGAATGCATCACTGCTGCCAGCCTTGGTCATCCACAGAGATGCTCATTGTACAATGTTTCTGGGGGTGGAGGATAAATGAGGAGTTTAGGACGAACATACGCACACTACTGTATATAAATCTTCCCCTGTAGCTCAGACGGTAAAGAATCCGCCTGCAATGTGGGAGACCCGGGTTCGATCCCTGGGTTGGGAAGATCCCCTGGAGGAGAGAGATGCTACCCACTCCTGTATTCTTGTCTGAAGAATTCCGTGGATAGAGAAGCCTGGCAGGCTATACAGTCCATGGGGCCACAAAGAGTCAGACACAACTGAGTGACTAACACACACACATATAATAAAACAGATAAGCGACAGGGACTTACTATATAGCACAGGGAAACACACTCAGTATTTTTAATAAACTACAAGGAAAAGAATCTGGAAAAGGACACATAGATTATATGTATTGTATATAGATACATATATATAATGCTGCTGCTGCTGCTAAGTCACTTCAGTCATGTCCTACTCTGTGCGACCCCATAGACAGCAGCCCACCGGGCTCCCCCATCCCTGGGATTCTCCAGGCAAGAATACTGGAGTGGGTTGCCATTTCCTTCTCCAATGCATGAAAGTGAAAAGTGAAAGTGAAATCGCTCTGTCGTGTCCGACTCTTAGCGACCCCATGGACTGCAGCCTACCAGGCTCCTCCGTCCATACATACATATATATATAACTGAGTCACTTTTGCTATACACCTGTAACTAAAACAACATTGTACATCAACAATACTTCAATAAAAAAAATAAAATTTAAAAATTATATTAAAAACAGTTTATTAAACTGTACCAGCAGGCAAGGACCTGGATATGACAGTGGACTATATTTAATATCTTGTAATAATCTATAATGGAAAAAAATCTGAAAAAAATATATATTTTCCATATGTATCTTTTATATCTATATATCTTTTCTATATAGATTCAGTTTAATATCTATATAGATACAGCTATTAAATATAACTATATATATATAGATTCTATTAAACTGAACCATATTGCTGTATACCTGAAACTAACACAACATTGTAAATCAACTATACTTCAGTTTAGAAGAAAGTACCAAAGGGTACATTTCTCCAGTAAAGAAGCCTGCTATGTGTTTCTAAAGGCCCTGGGCTGCCCCTAAACCTCCACCTCATCATCTTCCACTTCTCCATTCCTTTCCTGGTGAGGAAGAAAGTTTTTATTTCTCATACCTTTTGAGACTTAGGAAATATAAACATGACTGATCAAATTATATCCACCAAATGAACTCTGTTTTTAAAATGTCTTGACATTTTTCCCAGACTTCCACACCAAACGTGAGAAATTAAACAGATTTAAATGTTGAAACACATGCATAAAGAAATCTCATTTTTTGACATAACTACTAATTTTTTAATTAAAAGGATAACATATATTTTGCAGATTTTAATGTGTTCATATCTCCCCTTGCCTTCTTACACTTTATGAATTCATCTCTGGGTTTTGCCCATCATCTCACATCAGTCTCCCCCAGGAAAGGAAGGGTGACAGTTATGAGTCTATCCTGGAAGATGCTAGATTGTATTCTAACTTAGAGAAATCGTTATCAAACGTCCGTGCTTTATTATAAACATAGATAAATTGTGGAATGCCTGACCGATAGATGCACTCAAGAACTCATTCTACCACATTTCTGCTTCTATATTATCTCAACCTTTCCCACTCTCTAAGGCCAAACCCAAACATGTTTCTCCTTCCGCATTCCGCAGTGTCCCTACCTGCCTCCATTTCCTGTTGGGCCAGAGTCCTGTCCTTTCTCTGACTTAAAAATGCCAACCTGACCAAGTTATTCTCTCCTGACTGCTTACTGCCTTGAGAATAAAATCCACAATACAGCCTCACCCCTGGGAAAGTGGTGTGGGGTGCCTGCTTCTCCTTTCCTCCCCCAAACCCCCAACCCTCCCTTAACCGCTCCCCCCAACCCTGCCCCAAATCCCCCAACAGGCTCCAAGCAGCAAAGACTCTGCCAGGAATACCACTTCCTCAACCTTCTCTCCCTGACCACCCCTCCCACTCAGCATCACCTTTGCTAATTCACATACTTTTAATGTAGATGGGATCTCAGACCAAACTACTTGGGTTCAAGCCCACTTATACCTCTGTGTGACCGTGAATGAGACACTTAATTTCTCTGTGTTTTAGCATCCATAAGTGTAAAAAGGATATATGTGCTAAGTCGCTTCAGTCATGTCCAACTCTTTGCGACCCCATGGACTGAGCCCGCCAGGCTCCTCTGTCCATGGGATTCTCCAAGCAAGCATACTAGAGTGGGCTGCCATGACCTCCTCCAGAAAAAAATGGATATGCTGACATGTTAATTTAACAAATAATAGTTGTTGATTAAAATAATATTAGTAACAGCACCTATTGGCAGGGTGGTGATAAGAATTAAATTAGCTAATAGCGAGCTCTAGGAGTTGGTGATGGACAAGGGATCCGTGGCATGCTGCAGTCCATGGGGTTGCAAAGGGTCGGACAAGACTGAAGGACTGAACTGAAATGAAATACTACAGTGCTTGGAGCAAAGACCAGCAGGTGGGAAAACCATACCACCAGCTCTTCTCCAGCTTGATCTCTGAGGAGTCTCCCCTCACTCCTCCAAACTGCCTCTAGCTTCCCCTGTCTGTGTGGTGATGGTTTGCTCAGTGTTAGATAGAGGGTTCTTCAGGTCAGTGATGTCTTTGTCACCACTTCTGTGCCCAGAGCAGATCACATTACAGTGAAAACAGCGCAGATACTGGCGTTCAGCCAGACCACAGTTTTCCAACCCTAGCTGCACATTAGAATCACCTGGGGGAGCTTTTAATACGCTGCCTGGGCCCCCCAGCCATGCGAATTATATTGAGATCTCAAAGGATGGGTTCCTGACGTCAGTACTTTATAAGCCCTTCCCTAAGTGATACCACAGAGAAAGCAATGGCACCCCACTCTAGTACTCTTGCCTGGAAAATCCCATGGACCAAGGAGCCTGGTGAACTGCAGTCCATGGGGTCGCTAAGAGTCGGACAGGACTGAGCGACTTCACTTTCACTTTTCACTTTCATGCATTGGAGAAGGACATGGCAACCCACTCCAGTGTTCTTGCCTGGAGAATCCCAGGGACAGGGGAGCCTAGTGGGCTGCCATCTATGGGGTCACACAGAGTCGGACATGACTGAAGCGACTTCAGCAGCAGCAGCAGCAGCAGCAGCAGCAGCAGCAGCAGCAGCAGCAGCAGCAGCAGCAGCAGCAGCAGCAGCAGCAGCAGCAGCAGCAGCAGCAGCAAGTGATACCAAGCTTCCCTGGTGGCTCAGACGGTAAAGTGTCTGCCTGCAATGTGGGAGACATGGGTTCGATCCCTAGGTGGGGAAGATCCCCTGAAGAAGGAAAGAAATGGCAACCCACTCCAGTACTCTTGCCTGCAAAATCCCATGGACCAAGGAGCCTGGTGAACTGCAGTCCATGGGGTCGCTAAGAGTTGGACACGACTGAGCGACTTCACTTTTTCTTTCAGGTGTTAACTAACATTCAGCTAGAAGAACTATTGCACAACATACACCCAGGCTTCAAGTTCAACTCTTCCTCATTTACTAGCTCAAGGACCTTGGGCAAGTTATTAAAACTGCCCAAGTCTAGACGTGGGGAAAAAAAAATGTCTAACTGCAAAAGTCTCGTGCAGAACGTGTGGCTACCGCCCTCACCTCCTTCACAAATACCGGGAGAGACACAGCCGCCGTGTTCGCCCTCCACCTCCCCCATCCCCCACACACACATCAGCGAGGTCAGGGCATTCATTTCTCGGCCTTCCGCCCTCCCAGGTCATCTCACATGTCTTGAGTCCCTCCCCCAATGGCCACAACTGCTGCTGGGCAGTGCTTTCCTACAGGCAGAGTAATAGTCTCCCTACTGCAGTAACCATAGCATTCCCTCGCCTTTCCAGTGCAGGCGCCATGATGGCTGCTGTTCTCTCTGTCCTCACAAATGTTCGGTGCGCCTTGTTACTTCTCTTTAACCGCCCACATATTTACAGATAATCCTTTGGATAAAATTTCCCACAAGCCCCTTCGAATGTGCTGTCCTTAATCCTGCCATGATTACATCAGGGCGGGGGAACAACGACAGTAAAGAGAGAGAAGAAATTAGAGAAAAAGTGGAACATATGGTTAAATGTTTATATAAGTGTAAACACACAACACCCTTCTAAATCCTGTCTTTACTTGCAAAATTCTCCCATGGAGCCCTGTGCTACGCTGTCTGTGCTTAGTCGCTCTGTTGTGTCTGACTCGGTGACTCCGTAGACTGTTGCTCGCCAGGCTCCTCTGTCCATGGAATTCTCCAGGCAAGAATCCTGGAGTGGATATCCATGCCCTACTCCAGGGCAGCTTCCCAACCCAGGGATCGAACCCAGGTCTCCCGCATTGCAGGTGGATTCTCAGCCACCAAGGAAGCCCTCTAATACTGGAGTTGGTAGCCTATCCCTTCTCTAGGGGCTCTTGCTGACCCAGGAATCCAACTGGGATCTCCTGCATTGCAATCAGATTCTTTACCAGCTGAGCTACCAGGGAGCCCTAGAATGCTTCAAAAGTACTCTGGGTAACTATGGTTCACTATTTGGGGGAATAAATAACACAACAAACTGAATTTTATCTCATGTTTCTCTGAGACTTTGTTTCAGACTTTTTTTTCCTAATTCATTATATTGTTCCCTTCTTGTTCTCTTCATGTTGGCATAAATCATCTAACAGGATCACTGTGAAGATTAAAAGATACACCATGAAAATACATGCCTTGTGGTAATAGTGCAGTGGAAGAAGCTTGGGCTCTGGTACCCATGTAGATAGCAATTTGAATACCAATCCTAGTTCTATAACTAGATATTTTTTGCCTATTGCCTCTGAAAATGGGTATGAATTCTTATCTTACTGGGTTGTTGTAAGATGATATATCATAATAATAATAATAGTTATTATTTCTGAGCACCATTGTGTGTCAGGCGATGTGATATGTACTTTATATGCCTTAGCTCACTTAATTCTCATGAAAACCTGTGAAGTGCTGTTTGTTGTCTTTATTTTACATATGAGGAAGCTGAGGATCTGGGAGGCTAAGGAATTTGTTCGAGATCAAATAGCTAGTAAACAACAGTATTAGGCAATAATGTATGATGTAAGGTGACTGGAGTGCAAATTAGGTACATATTAATGAAATTCTCTGATATTTTGATAATGATTAATTTTCCTTCAAAAAAAACAAGAAACAAAAAACCAAGATGAGTTCAGGATAATGTCATGAAGTTCCCAAGCTGAGTAATTGTATCATTTGTTTCACACCTCAATAGTCTAGGTTTCAATGTTTTTCTGTATAGAAATTGAAAATGGGGTATAACGTCCAGTGTTGTTCAGTTCAGTTCAGTTCAGTCGCTCAGTCATGTCCGACTCTTTGCGACCCCATGAATCACAGCACGCCAGGCCTCCCTGTCCATCACCAACTCCCAGAGTTCACTCAGAGTTGCATCCATCGAGTCAGTGATGCCATTTAGGCATCTCATCCTCGGTCTTCCCCTTCTCCTCCTGCCCCCAATCCCTCCCAGCATCAGAGTCTTCTCCAATGAGTCAATTCTTCGCATGAGGTGGCCAAAGTACTGGAGTTTCAGCTTTAGCATCATTCCTTCCAAAGAAATCCCAGGGCTGATCTCCTTCAGAATGGACTGATTGGATCTCCTTGCAGTCCAAGGGACTCTCAAGAGTCTTCTCCAACACCACAGTTCAAAAGCATCAATTCTTTGGCGCTCAGCCTTCTTCACAGTCCAACTCTCACATCCATACATGACTACTGGAAAAACCATAGCCTTGACTAGACGGACCTTAGTTGGGAAAGTAATGTCTCTGCTTTTGAATATGCTATCTAGGTTGCTCATAACTTTTCTTCCAAGGAGTAAGCGTCTTTACTCCTACAAATGTTCCCAGTAGAGATTTGTATTCTTTTTTATTTTTATTTATTTTTTGGCTACTTCTTCTTTTCTGCATATTCTTTGCTGTGCACCTAGCTTTCTCTAGCTGCAGCAAGTGGGGGCTACTCTTCCTTGTGGTGTGTGGCTTTCTCATTGCAGTGGCTTCTTTTGTTGGCTTCTCTTGTTGCAGAGCACAGGCTCTAGGTGTGCGGGCTTTAGTAGCTGTGGCTTGAGGATTCTAAAGCACAGGCTCAGTAGTTGTGGCTCACGGGCTTGGTTGCTCTGAGGCAGGTGGGAATCTTCCTACACCAGGAATCAAACCCATGTCCCTGTGTTGGCAGGTGGATTATTAACTACTGGACCACCAAGGAAGCCCAAGAGTTTTATTCTTAACCATCTAAAACTAGAAACTATCCAATAGATAGTGACAGGTGAAAGTCTCTCTGTTGTGTACAACTCTTTGAGACCCCATGGAATTCTCCAGGCCAGAATACTGGAGTGGGGAGCCTTTCCCTTCTCCAGGGGATCTTCCCAACCCAGGGATCAAACCCAGGTCTCCTGCATTGCAGGCAGATTCTTTACCAGCTGAGCCACAAGGGAAGCCCAAGAATACTGGAGTGGGTAGCCTATCCCTTCCTCAGGGGATCTTCCTGACCCAGGAATCGAACCGGGGTCTCCTGCACGACAGGTGGATTCTTTACCAACTGAGCTATAAGGAAGCCCAGAAACTACCCAAATGTCCATCAGTGTAAGATGGAAGAATGAATTGTAGTATAGCCATGCAGGGCTTCCCTGGTGACTCAGACAGTATTGGAGCCTTGCGCCTCCTTATTCCCATCCAACAAGAGAGAGTGAAGGAAGGACTTCCTGTTACTCTCTTAATAACAGAGAGAGGGGTTTCCCTGGTGGTTCAGTGGTAAAGAATCCTGCTGCCAATGCAGGAGACATGGGTTCGATCCCTGGTCTGCGAGGATCCCACATGCTGCAGAGCAAATAAGCCCGTGCACCATGGGCCTGGTGGTGCTCTAGAGCCTGGGGGCTGCAACTACTGAGCCCGCATGCCACAACCGCTGAAGCCCGTGCACGTAGAGCCCGCGCTCCACAAGACAAGCCACCACAGTGAGAAGCCCATGCACCTCAACCAGAGAGTAGCCCAAGCCCAGCACTGAAGACTCAGCACAACCAAAGCTAAATAAATAAAAGTATTTGTTTTAAGGGAGTAGAGAAGTTACCTAGAAGTCTCTAGCAACAGCCTGCATCTCTTTGGCCAGTATTGGATTGCTCACATGTTTATGAACTAATTCACTAGTCAGAGGATTCAGTTATTCTTAGAACAGTCAAGCGTGCCCTGGAGGAAGGACAATCTCCCAGAATGCACGCTGCTGCTCAATGGGGAGGAATAAACTTGGGAGCGCGAGCCATCATATCCACTAGAGGAGCTTTAGGAGACCGAGGCTGGACGGTAAGGGTTACCCCAGATTATGGAGATGCTTTAATAACAGACCGAGGAATTGGATTTAACATAATAATTAGGTGCAAGAAAGTAACCTAATGCACATGATAGCTGTAGGATTGAGAGAAGGGTATTGGATTTGAATTTGCAGGTTCTAAGTCTGGTTCTGCTGCTTGCTGACTGCCAAAAAGTGGGCAGTGGCCCAGTTCCTGGGAAATCCTCACCCTTCCCCCAAATAGCAAGAATATTCCTCCCACTTGTTGGCTTACGAAGTAATTCAATCCATAAAAATCCTCAACCCCATGCCCTGGGGCTGCTCACACGTTCTGAGATGGTCGAGGTCTGTCTATAGAATGTGTATCTGTCCCAATAACCTGCTTTCCCTTTACTTTGACTGGGTCTTGAATTCTTCCCTGGGCAAAGTTAAGAACTTTCACTTGGCTATCCATTCTAAGGACTCCTGACTTTTCCCTGTCCAGTAACATTAACATGTGAAAGTGAAGTCGCTCAGTCCTGTTTGACTCTTCGCGACCCCATGGACTGTAGCCCACCAGGGTCCTCCGTCCATGGGATTTTCCAGGCAAGAGTACTGGAGGGGGTTGCCATTTCCTTCTCCAGGGGCTCTTCCTCACCCAGGGATCAAACCAGGGTCTCCCGCATTGTGATTGCAGGCAGATGCTTTACCAACTGAGCCACCAGGTAAGTCCCTGTACATCAACATGTACAATGCATTAAAGGATGTTGTCATACTTGATCAGTATTTAGTCAAGATTAAAAACAGGATTTAGATATAAGAGAGAAAAGACGTTCTTGAAGGTTGATCAGAGCTGTCACAGAGAGAATAGTTGACAAGGTAAAACCAAGTTGTTCCCTGAAGACATTGCTGCTGCTGCTGCTGCTGCTGCTAAGTCACTTCAGTCGTGTCCGACTCTGTGCGACCCCATAGATGGCAGCCCACCAGGCTCCCCCATCCCTGGGATTCTCCAGGCCAGAACACTGGAGTGGGTTGCCATTTCCTTCTCCAATGCATGAAAGTGAAAAGTGAAAGTGAAGTTGCTCAGTCATGTTCGACTCTTGGCGACCCCATGGACTACAGCCCACCAGGCTCCTCCGTCCATGGGAGTTTCCAGGCAAGAGTACTGGAGTGGGGTGCCATTGCCTTCTCCCCTGAACACATTGGGATGTGTAAATTGGAAGGTTCTATATTTTGAAGAAAAAAAATTGATTTTTCCCTCTCACAAATTCCTAGTTTAATCTGAGATCCTCTATTTTAAAAGGGAAATGTTTTTCTGGAATTACATCATACATATGGTTAAGTCCCTAAATCGCAAGTTTATAGCTCAATGAATTTTCACAAAAGGAACCAACATTTGTAATCTCCACCCTGAAGAAATAGAGCATGACCAGCCCCTGAGAAACCCTCCATGGGCCACTTCCAAATCTTTATTCTGTTTCACTGCAGAAACCTCCAGTATTCGAACTGCTAATCATACAGTATACTTTTTTGTGTGTTGGAGTTTTTACTCAACACTACATTTGTGAGATTTATCTATGTAGTTGTTTATAGAAGTAGTTTTTTTTTCTTTCTGCATAGCATTCTATTGTATGAATATATCACGATTTATCCATTCTACCACTGATGGAAATATGGATGTTACCAGTTAATGGTTCTCACAGATATGCTGCCCCATGCATAATTTTACATCTTTTAGGGATTTATATGGAGACCTTTCTACTGCGTATACCTGGAAGCGGAGCTGCAGAATAATATAGTCTAGATGCCTAGCTTTTAATAAATAGTTGTACTGGGAGACTCTTCTGAAAGGATTTTATGTCTGTGGCCAGTTTGCATTAAGAATGTATGTATTGCCAACATAGAGAGTGGACCTGTGGACACAGCGGGAAAGGAGAGGGTAGGATGAATGGAGAAAGTATCATTGGCACATATACACTCCCATGTGTAAAACAGATAGCTAATGGGAAGATGCTGTATAGCGCAGGGAGCTCAGTCTGGTGCTCTGTGATGACCTAGAGGGGTGAGATGGGGGGATGGAAGGGAGGCTCAAGATGGTAGGGATATATGTATTTATGACTGATTCATGTTGTTGTATGGCAGAAACCAACATGACATTGTAAAGCAATTATCCTCCACTTTTAAAAATTAATTTTTAAAAAAGAACTTACATAGCGAACAACTATTCAATATTCTGTAATAAACCATAATGGAAAAGAATATGGATATATAAGTGAATATATATATATAACTGAATCACTTTGCTGTACAGCAGAAATTAACACAAATTATAAATCACTGATGTGTGTGTTAGTCGCTCAGTCGTGTCCAACTCTTCTCGACCTCATGGACTGTAACCCAACAGGCTCCTCTGTCCAGACAAGAATATTGGAGTGGGTTGCCATTCCCTTCTCCAGAGGATCTTCCCAACCCAGGGATCAAACCCAGTTCTCCTGCATTGAAAGCAGTCTTTACCACTGAGCCACCAGACAAGCCCCCCTAAAATTGCCCATACTTCAATAACATAAAAAATTTTTAAAGATAATTACAATCCATAGGGTGCTAAAAATAACAAAAATAGAAACAAACAAAAAAAAAGATATATCAGTTACTGCTGCTGCTGCTGCTTAAGCAAGTCAGTCATGTCTGACTTTGTGACCCCAAGGACAGTAGCCCACCAGGCTCCTCTGTCCATGGGATTCTCTAGGCAAGAATATCAGAGTGGGTTGCCATGGCCTCCTCCAGGGAATCTTCCTGACCCAGGGATTGAACCCAGGTCTTCTGCACTGCAGGCAGATTCTTTACCGCTGAGCCACCAGGGAAGCCCCATCAGTTACTATGTGGGCCATAATAAACAAGACCAGAATGCAGAATCTATTTTGCTGTGGTGATTCATGATTCAGTAGATCAGCAATTTGGTTGGCTAAACCAATAACCTTTTCTGCTGGGGTCACTCCTGTGGCTGCAGCTATCTGACAGCTCAAGGAAGTTCAATGGGATAAAACATCCTTATTTATGTGTTGGCTGAGCTCTGTGTCTCCAGCAGGACAACCTGTGCTTTTCACAGGAAGCAGAATTACAAAGGACGAGAGCTAAAGCTGTTATACTTCCTGAGTACTAGGCTAGGAGGCTGTACAGCATCACTTTTGCTGCATCCCATAGGTCAAAGCAGGCAAGCCACATTCAAGAACAATAAACACCTCTTTTTGATAAGAGAGCCAGTAAAATATTGTGCCCACTTCTTTTTTTTTCAAGTTCCCATGATCTTCAACCTGACTACAATTACTTATTTTCCTCTCACAGGCAAAATATGCTCACTTCCACCCCAGGAACCCCAAGTGTCTCATCCAATTATGGCATCAGGTTCAAAGTCTAAGATCTCACCACCTGTGAAAGTATTAGTTGCTCAGTCGTGTCCAACTCTCTGCGACCCTATGGACTGTGGCCCGCCAGGCTCCTCTGTCCGTGGAATTCTCCAGGCAAGGACACTGGAGTGGGTTGCCATGCTCTTCTCCAGGGGATCTTTGCAACCCAAGGACTGAACCTGGCTCTCCTGTGGCAGGCAGATTCTTTACCATCGGAGCTGCCAGGGAAGCCCATTTGGTCCAAATGAGTGCTATCCTCAGGTGCAGCTCCTGTCAGGAAGGACACCTGCCCCCACAAAAAGGCAAGTTTCCCGCTCCCCACACACCCAAAATATGTTAGGAAGGCAGGATAACCACAGTAGACACTCCCATTCAAGGGAGGAGGAGGTTGGGAGGCACATAATAGTCACTGTTCCATGGAAATTCTCAAATATAGCAGGACACATGGTTACTAGGTCCCCCTGAACCAGAAATAGGAAAGGTCTCTTTTTTTTCTTTTTAAAAAATATTTATTATTTTTATTTCTTTATTTGGCTGTGTCAGGTCTTAGCTGCAGTGTGTGGGATCTTCTGGTATGGCTCACAGACTCTCTAGTTGTGGCCCATGTGCTCAGTATTTACCGCTCGCAGGCTTAATTGCTCCCTGGCTTGTGGGATCTTAACTCCCCAACCAAGGACCAAACCCAAATCCCCTGCACTGTGAAGCAGATCCTTAACCGCTGGACCACCAGGGAAGCCCAAGAAAAGTTTCTTGATCAGGGTCCATCACTTCTCCCTAGGTATTGAACCATCCAATCCATTTTTCTGGAAGCCTCTTGACTCAGCTCCTATCAGAAATGGCCCATTTTGCAGCTGAGTAAGTTTCTCAGTCTGCCTGCTACCTATGTTGACAGCCCAGAGTTTGTTTATTCATTATGAACTGTCTTGGTTCCTTTTAGCCTCAGCTGGCAATGATTTTGCCAGCAACACTCTCTTTAAAATTTTGTGGATTTCCTCTGACTCTGATACAGGTCTACTCGGTGGGGCAAAAGTCATATTTACAGTTATTTTTGAGGCTGGTCTCTTTCTATGTTGGGTCATAAGTCAGGCAGTAGTTGGACAATATTCTTTTGTCTCTTGAAAGAGTAGCTGATACTGCCTCAAACTGTCCAATGATCTGAAGTGTGACATTACAGCTGTATGCTGAATTTGGACCTTGGCCCCAGGCCTCATTTTATTTTGAGAATCTTATTTGCTATGGACACTGGGCATAATAAACAATTTTATTTTACAGCCGAGCGCATCTTGGATACATTATGTTTTTCTCAAAACTGTCCTTGCAAATTAAGCAGCTGCATTTTGACCTCGTCTCTTCCTGGTATCTTATCATATGTATCCAAGACCAACAAAGTGACACTCACATCATTCTGCCTGGGGATTTCTTTACGCAAATCCAAAAGTTTATTAGTAGCATTTCCTATCTTCCAGGTTATTAGAGACAACACTTTTGTACATTGTTGGGGCACTGCATAATGCCACATGCTATTACCCACATCGCTGATGAAGTTTTCTCACTGCTTTTCTAATCCCCACTAATAGTTGGTTTGCCACTAATCTAGCTTCTACTGAAAGTTTTCTCATCACTCTCTGCTCTTTTTCCAGGGCAGGATAGTTTATTCAGGTGGTAACCTTGAGTGATGGATTAGTATCTCCCCAGGGATAAGAAGCAGGCTTGCTTACTGCTTGCTCTAAAAGCAGTGGATTCCCCAAGCTCAGCGTTTCCCAGCTACATTTCAAACCCACTGTGTAAAGAGCGCTCATCTGGGCTGTATCACATCACCCACACAGGACCCAACGGCAACGAGAACTGAAGCAAATATGCTGATGTGCATGCTGCCTGCTCTTCCATGAATAATAAAGCCCTGCATCTCAGCCCCGGGAATCTTTGTCTATCGCCAGCACTCAGGAAACAGTCACAGCCTCGATGATTCAACCAAATCCCAGATCTAATAGTCTCCATCTCCAGGAGGCATTCTCAGTTTAATTTTCAATAAAACTTAAGTTAACACTACCAAAGCCTGGCCATGACCTGAAAAGAAGTCTCATTTTCCAAAGATATAAGGGGGAGTGAAAAGAATTTTTTTTTCAAAGTTAAGAACTATATCACAATTCAGAACTGAAAGCAAATCCTGTTGACATCTCTGTATCCATGTCACTTTGTGTCTCGAGAGCTGGCCTGGCCTTAGATCAAAAGACAATATTACAGCATTGTTGAAAATTGTGTATTCTCTTCAAGAAAATGTTATCTTTTAGGCCATTTATCAATCCAGCAACAGAAAAAATCCAGCAACTGGCCAGCTTCAATGATTTACATAATTTCTAAACAAACATAGTCATCTTGTAAGTACTTTTTTGAAAACAGTTTCTTGGCCACACCATTCGGCATGTGGGATCTTAGTTCCCCAATCAGTGATCAGATCCACGTACCCTTCATTGGGTTTGGAGTGTGAAGTTTTAACCGCTGAAACCCCAGAAGTCCACGTAAGTTTTTAACTCTGTGATCCCCAAATATGTCTGTCTTGTAAAACAATAAGTCAAAGGAAGAACAGGGGTATCAGAAGTGGGGAAAAAAAGGATTGATAACATTCATACAAGAAAGACAAATACTGCATGGCATCGCTCAGATGTGAAATTTTAAAAATTCAAATTCATAGAAACAGAGAGTAGATTGGTGGTACCAGGGGTTTGGGGGTTGGGAGAAATGGGGAGATGTTGGTCAAATGGTACAAACTTCCAGTTGTAAGATGAATAGATCTTAAGAATTAGATTTGAGGAGATAATGTACAACCTGGTGACTATAGTTAACCAAAGTGTATTGCATACTTGAATGAACTTACTTACAAAGCAGAAACAGACTCACAGACTTTGAGAACAAGCTTATGGTTGCCAGGGAGAAGGAGAGCGGGGAAAGGATAGTTAGAGAGTTTGGAATGGGCATGTACACACTGCTATATTTGAAATGGATCACCAACAAGGACCTACTGTGCAGCACAGGGAACTCTGCTCAGTGTTATGTGGCAGCCTGGATGGGAGGGGTGCTTGGGGGAGAATGGCTACATGTCATTCAGCATAGGGCTGAATCCCTTCGCTGTTCACTTGAAACTATCACAACATTGTTTGTTAATCGGCTATATCCCAGTACAAACTAAAAAGTTTTAAAAAGTGTATTGTATACTTGAAAGTTTGCTAAAAGAGTAGATCTTAAGTGTTTTCACCACAAGAGAAAAAAAAGATTTTAAATAACTATGTGAGGTGTTAGATGTGGTAACTAATACTATTGAGGCAATCATTTCACTAGAAATATGTATATCAAGTCACTGTATCATACATCTTAAAACTTACGCAGTATTATATGTCAGTTATATCTCCATAAAGTTGTGGGGAAATTCATGGATCATTTGCCATATGCCAAGGAACTGTAAAAAGTTCTTTTACTGACACTGATGTGAAACTTTATTATGCCTGTTGTTGTTTTAATCTTTTAAGAAATAGCATAGCTTAGTGCCTGAGATCACAGGCTCTGGAACCAGACACCTGAGTTCACAGCGTAGCTGGCTGGTAATTAGCTCTGAAAGGACAGGTGTGTTATTTAGCTTCTCCAGGCTTTGCTGCTTCATCTGAAAAATGGGGGAAATATTGGCTCTGAATCACTGGGGCGTTGTGTTGAATTAAAAGAGTGACACGTGTAAAGTGCTTTTCTCAGGGCAAAGACAAGTAAGTGAAGAGGATGAGAGAGGAAATTGCTCCAACATGCAGGATCAAGAATGACAATTTGCAGGACACCCTGAAAATCCAGAAGACTGGGGTGTCTTTAATGCCTGAATTTCTGGATAATGATAAACGGACTCTGGAAGCATCTTTCTAAAATCTAGGAATCTAATTTCTTTGATCTTGGGTTCTGGTCTCCATAACTGTGAGACATTACATTTCTGTTGTTTAAGCCTCTCACTTTGTAGTACCTTGTAGTGGAAGCTCTAGAAAAGAAATACAAAATACTAGGGTAATTCTGTCATTTTCTTTTTTTTAATTGAGGTATAATTAATTTACAATGTTATTAGTTTCAAGTGTACAGGAGAATGATTCGATTATACATACATATATTCTTTTTCAGATTCTTTTTCCATTATAGGTTATTGCAAGATATTGAGTGTTATTCCCCTTGTATTTTCTTTTCTAATCAAAGTAAGACATAGCACTGAAAGGCATTATGACAAGTAACAACTTCCGGCCCCATCCTTCCCCTCTCTCAGTGCAGTTCTTTTAAAGGACCCTTTATAAGTCAAACAGAGAAGTAGAAATATCATATGACATCGTTTATATATGGAGTGTAAAAAGAAATTCTAGAAATGAGCTTATAAAACAGAAAGAGACTCACAGTCAGAGAAGGAATTTATGGTTGTCAGGGGGAAGGACAGGGTGAAGGGATAGTTAGGGAGTTTGGGATCGACATGTATACACTGCTATATTTTCAATGGATGACCAACAAGCTTCCCAGGTGACTCAGTGGTAAAGAATCCACCTGCCAATGCAGGAGACATGAATTCAATCCCTGAGTTGGGAAGATGCCTTGGAGAAGGAATTGGCGACCCACTCTAGTATTCTTGCCTGGGAAATCCCATGGACAGAGGAGCCTGGTTGACCACAGTCCACGGGGTCGTGGAGAATCGGATACAACTAAGTGACTAAGATGAATAGGGGAATAATAGTTCAACATATTAAGCTCAGTGCTCTTCCTTTCATCTTTTTTTCTTATACCGCACAATTGTTTTATAATCTCTGTCTCATGAGGACAAGATCTCTACCTGTCTACAAATTTTTGCAAAAACGGAGCAGTTATTTTAAAAGCCAAAACATTTTTTTTTTCTCCTCTGTCCTTCTTCCTTCTTTTTTTTTTTTTTTTTCTTTTTTTCTTCTTTTTTTGGAAAGAGTCAAAAAGCAAAGCTCTGAAGATGCCACTGATAAAGTTTATCTTTAAACAAGACCTGGGAGGAAGTTAGGTTTTTCTGGATGAGGATGAGAACCCTGGGGGGTGGTAAAAGGAAGACGTAGGTCCCCCATTTCTGGGGGTTCCTTTCCTCAAGGAGCAGAGTCTCCTCAGGATAGCCTGGCCCCTCCAGGTGAGCATCTTTGGTCTTGACTCCTGGAAGTTAGGCTGTGAGCTCGGTCAAAGTTAGCAACCACCACTGCCATTTGGGAGCGCTTCCTAGTGCAGTGCTAAGAAGCTGCAATGGTTTTGTTGTATCCCTGGAGGGCCTCCCAGCAGCAGCCAGTGATGTGTCAGGGGACCCTTGGCAGGAGGGACTCCTGTGAGCAGCTTCAGACTTTGTACAGCCCATCCAGATCACTCAGGGCCCAGGACACAGGTCTGTGTCTGACTCTATGTGACCATATGGACTGCAGCCCTCCAGGCTCCTCTTTCCATGGGATTCTCCGGGCAAGTGTACAGGAGTGGGTTGCCATTTCCTTCTCCAGGGGATCTTCCAGACTCAGGGATCAAACTGGAGTTTCTTGCATCTTCCGCATTGGCAGGTGCATTCTTTACCACTGAGCCACCTGGGAAACCCCTCCGTGTCCCTAAATGTATCCCGATTCTTGAGCAAAATACCAGCTGTCTTCAAGGTTTGCTTTAAGGATGCAATAACCGACCTGAAAGTATCCATAACAGAGTCAACCTCAGCTGTATGGAGGTTTGTTTTCTTAGGCAGGCCCATCTCTAACGCCGATTACACAAGAATTGGGGGAGTGCTATCGCCATCTGTACAAAGTGTTCTATTTGCTGATAACTCAAGTAACATGAAAGAGAGGGAAAAGAAACACCAGTCACCTCATCGTGTGACTGTAAGTAATGAGGTTGGTTCTCCTGAAAGATGGCCATCTGACTCTGAACAAAATTCCTGCACAGAGGAGGATCCATGCAATTTTGAGCAATGGTGCCGTCACTGGGAAAAGCGTGCGGTTTTCCTACTTTGAAGACCAGCACTTACTTAGGTGTGTGAACTCTAGTGACTGTTAGAGTTCACACACCTAAGTAAGTCTCTTTATGATGTAATTGATCTCCTGAATATTATGAGACATTTGTGATTGTTTAAGATGCTTTAAATGAAGTTTATGTTTCTCAGAAATCATTCTTCTTCTTCTTCTTCTTCTAAGTCATGTCAGTCGTGCCCGACTCTGTGCGACCCCATAGATAGCAGCCCACCAGGCTCCTGTCCTTGGGATTGTCCAGGCAAGAACACTGGAGTGGGTTGCCATTTCCTTCTCAGAAATCATTAGACCCACAAAAAAGTCTACCTGGACTGTAAAATGTTTATTGTAACATTTTTATTTAATAGTTACACCTCTTACATCACAAGACAACAAATGACATCAGTATTTCCTGAGTAAATACCAGTAACTGCATTTTTATAGGCAGTGAAATGTTACAAACGAGAAATTAGACTCGATCGCTTGGCCTCTGGTTTCTGAGATCTGACCAGAAAGATAAGACAACTTAACAGTGAAATCAATAGAGAAGTGGGGGAGGAAGGGTCAACTAGAAATATGTTTAACCATTTTTTATAATTAACATTGATTTTTTACAAGGCCAAATTTGCAAGGAAAATATTTTGTTGACTTTTTTAAGTTCTTCTTAGCTTTGTTTACATCGATCATGATTTCATTATGCTTTTATTTTCATGCTTATTTTATTTTTTACTATGCCATATTCACTATTTTTTTTTAAAAATTGATTTATTTGGCTGTGCCAGGTCTCAATTGTAACATATGGATCTTGTTCTCAAACCAGGGATGGAACCCAGGTCCCCTGTGTTGGAGTTCAGAGTCTTAGCCACTGGACCACCAGGGAAGTCTCTTTATTTGTTTTAAGAGGAGATGATGAGATCAAAGAAAAATGGGCCGCCCTAAAAATTAGGCACCATAAATATTCTCCAAGGAAAGAATTCTTTCAATGACAGCATTTTTGTTTCAATTTATAAATATACAAACTACTGTTAAAATCTTTGCGTTACAATATTTGCTCATGTACACATCAATGGGAACATTTCTTAGAGAGAAGTATGTATGTTATAGGAAGCCCATTTGACTTAAAAGGAAATGTACACGAGGGGGTCGTGTGACTTCTCCAAACTCTCACCATGAGTCATAAAAGCAGAAATCAAGTTTCCTGACTTGGTCTTCCGCTGCGTCCACTTCATACTGTGTTCACTGATTTTAAAATGCAGCTACTTCAATCCGTTTTCAGGTTCTTTGCAGAGCTGGTTATAGTTATGCCTACAGTGGCTCAGGAAAATATCCATATTTTATGTGTCTAGCTTTCTCACAGGACACTGATATCTTCACAGGACTTCAGAGCTGGCGTGGGTCCCTGAGATCTAGTCCAAGACTCTCATTTTATAGACTGGGAATCTGAGGCCCAGAGTGGTTCAGAAGCTCTAGGAGAGGAGATGCTCCAAGGTAAACAATGGTGTAGAAATGAATCCTATGAAAAAAGGTGAAAGGCCCTGACGTTGTTTCCTCCAAACAACTAATCAAATATGACCTCTGAGCATTAGAAGCGTCATGATTCAGGAAGTTTAATAAGGAAGTTGTTTCCCTCTTTCTGTCTCTACCAAACTCAAAAGGGAATAAGTTTTGCTTAGAGTGAGCAAAAAAAAGAATGAGAATAAATATAAAAAAGAATTTTCTGGCAGCCAGAATGATTAAAAAAACTGAGATAGGAAACCTTGAAATACAGTTCACCTACTGCCCGATTCCCCTATGCTGCTAAGTCACTTCAGTCGTGTCCAACTCTGTGCGACCCCATAGACAGCAGCCCACCAGGCTCCCCCGTCCCTGGGATTCTCCAGGCAAGAACACTGGAGTGGGTTGCCATTTCCTTCTCCAATGCGTGAAAGTGAAAAGTGAAAGTGAAGTCACTTAGTCCTGTCGGAATCTTAGCGACCACATGGACTGCAGCCTACCAGGCTCCTCCATCCATAGGATTTTCCAGGCAAGATAGAAGGTGTCAAAGTCAATGGTTGTTAGTATAATATAGTCACTGTTGTGCAATGGTAAACATAATCCATTTTAGAACGTAGTCATCAACTCAGGAAAAACCCATACCCTTTAGTTTTCACTCACCATCCCCTCCTTTCTGCTAGCCATAGGCAACCCCTAATCTACTTTGTCTTTACAGATTGATCTATTCTGAACATTTCATGTAAGCAGAATCTTATAATATGGGATCTTTTGTGACTATCTTCTTTCCTTAGCATCAAGTTTTCAAAGTTCCATGTTGTAGCAGGTATCAGTTCTTCATTCCTCTTTTTAAGTATTTATTCTTTCTTTAGTTTTGGCTGTGCTGGGTCTTAGTTCCTGCACATGGGCTTTCTCTAGTTGTGTCGAGCAGGGGCTGCTCTCTAGTTGTGGCATGCAGATTTCTTACTGTGGTGGCTTCTCTTGTTGCGGAGCACGGGCTCTGGGCACTTAGGCTCAGTAGTTGTGCTCACAGGCTCCAGAGTGCAGGCGTGGTTAGTGCGGCTCACGGGCTTAGTTGCCCCGTGACATGTGGGATCTACCCAGACCAGAAATTGAACCAGCATTGCAAGGTGGTTTCTCAACCACTGGACTACTGGGGATACCCTCTTCATTCCTTTCCATTGCCAAAATAATACTCTATTGCATGGATATACCATGCAATCTGTTCGGTAATTTGCTTATCTGTTCATCGGTTGACAGGTATTTGAGTTGTTTCCAACTCTGGCCTTTGTGAATAATGCTGCTGAAAACATTCATCTGCCAGTTCTTGTGAGGACATCTGTTGTTATTTCTCTTGGGTATGTACCAAGATTGTGGAACTGCTGGGTCAAATGATAACAAGTACATTTAACTGTTTAAGGAACTGCAAGACAGTTTTACGAAGTGGCTGCCCTATTTTCACTCTCACCAGTCGTGTAAGAGGGTTTCAATTTCTCTGCATTCTCACCAACATTGTTATTATGACTTTTTGATGCTAGCCATTTTAGTGGGTGTGAAGTGATATCTCATTGTGGTTTTGATTCTTATTTCTCTAATGATTAATGATATGGAGCATCTTTTCATGGTTTATTGGTAATTTGTGTGTCATCTTTGGAGAAAGTTCTATTCAGATCCTTTGCTCATGAAAAAAAAATTGACAGGTTAAGTACAGATTAGATTCTTAGTCTCTGGGTTGCTTCAGATCAGATCCTCTATTATATAAGAGTCCTAGTTGCATGAATTAGAATTGTTCCAATTCTGGTTCCATGAATCTACAATTTGGAAGAATTTCTGTATTTTAAGTTTGAATTTTATAGAAGGAAAGATGAGGAATAAAATGTTGCAAAAGGTCCCCACTTCCTGCAGAGATGAACTTTCGAGTTAGAAGAGCTATGGAGACGCCTTTCAGGAAAGTCCTCAGTTTGCTTAGAAGTCCTGCAAAACAGGTTTTCCATATCGGTGCAAAACCTGGCCCAGAAAGGAGCCAGTGGGCAGATGTGCTTAACTTCCCATGGCCTTTGAAAAAAATAAACCCAGTTTTTGTCTGAATTACATTATGGAGTGATCCATCTTCAGCCAGCTAAGAGGGTAGCTATGTTGTTCCACCAAATGTATGATGTAGCATGAAAATATACATCCCAAGAAAAGCAATTCAACAGGGTCTCATTATAGACATGCTTGTGAAGGGTACAGTCTTGGCAGGGAAAAGCCAGCACTTTGCTTCCAGTCCATTCCCTTCCTCTGAGTTCTCATGTCACTTAATTTAAAGATGAACATTTAGGCCCTTCCCTGGGGTCCAATAGTTAGGACTCCATACTTCCACCACAGGGGGCACCCAGTGGTTAGGACTGAATATTGCCACCGCAGGGGGCACAGGTTCAATCCTGGGTTGCAGAACTAAGATCCTGCAGCCACACGGTACGGTCAAAAAAATTAAAAAATTTAAAAAAAATACAAATGAACATTTAAATTTGTTTTAATTTTTTTTTTTAAGTCTGTAGCCTCTGCATTCCTATGTACCAGGTTGTGAGTGTGTAGATGGAGTAGTTTGAGGTTTGAGAATTTAGGGTAAAAAGGTGTGACCTGGGGCCAGTGAAGGCACCACAGTTGATCATTTAAACACAGTATGAGCTCCCTGAATATTTAAGAATGAGTGACAGGAATTTTTCTTTTTTCAAGAATGGAAGATATTTACATTATCCATCACTAATATGCCCATCACCAGCTCAAATAGAATTTAAGTGGTGAAGGCTACATGAACAGCTTAAAGGATTCAAACCTATTGTTGAGTGAAAATGGAGACTGTATCTAAGTAATCATTAGAAGGTTTACATTTTAAAAAGAAGAAGAGATCACGATGTTTTCTGATTAGCCAAGATTCTTATGGCTCATTTTGTGCCTAACATGGTGCATGCAAGTTCAGGCACTTCAGTCATATTGACTCTTTGCCACCCTATGGACTGTAGCCTGCCAGGCTCCCCTGCCCATGGAATTTTTCAGGCAAGAATACTGGAGCGGGTTTCCATGCCCTGCTCCAGAGGATCTTCATGACCCAGAGATCGAACCCACCTCTCCTGCATTGCAGGCAGAATCTTTACCACTGAGCCACGTGGGAAGCCCCTGCCTAACATGGACTAGAAGGCAAATAAGGCCATAATGCAAAGCATCCACCCCAAGTTCCCTCTATACCTGATTTTCTAGCCTACCCTTACCACTATGATGCTTCCTACTCAAATATTTTTCCATCAGTTGCACCTGCTGATGAAGAAATCAATAGATAGTCCCCAGATTACAGTCTTTGGTATTGGTTTGAAATGCCCAAAGGCCCGCCAGGGCAGCCAGGGTCAGCCAGCAACTGGTCACTTTTCCGGGGGCTGGAGGAATGGCTGAGATTCACTCCTTTAATATGTTCGTCATACGTCTTACGATCACCTTGTGATCAAGCATTGATTCTTAACTTGTATAACTTCTGATTTTGGACTCTTGGTAGGATCCTCAAGCAAAATGCCATGAGGACACCTCACAGACATGAGCCCTGCTCAGGAGCCAAAACATTAGAACAAATGACACGTGATGGAACTGAGGAAAAAGAAGTGGGAAATTGGCACCAAAGAACTTTCAGGATTGGCAAGGAAACCTTGAAAGTGCTGAGACCTCACATTTTACCAAGAGGGAAAAAAAGTGACCTTTACAAAGGGGTGTGCATGTGTTTTTTATGAAACAATTTTATAAACTGAAAAAATTGATTTTCAGTCATTAGTGATGAAAATTAGGAAACAGAAGAAATACTAAACACAGTGAAACTAGGTTATCAAGGACAATCTAGGCCAAATTTGATCAATTAAGATATCATATAAGAACTTAAACTATAGACCAAAATGCCATACGCTTATTTAACAGGGCATTGCCTTCTGCTTCTATATAAATTTGTCTCTATCTACTTGAGAAACCAGTTTCTCTTTTCAGTACTGAGTAGTAGAAGTGAAATCCTAGGTCAAGAAGCTAAGTAGTTTCAAAACTGAAGTTGTTGATATATTTCGAGTCTGAGTAACCCCCAACCGCATGAGTTGTCCCTTCTGTGGCTTTGGGAACAGTTGGGTCAGCTAATAATAACCGAACGGCTGAAAGCCTGGGAAGCTTGTATGGTGGGCAAGTTGAAGGGGGCCAGCAGCGTGGCACTGCTGACCTGCAGCGGGTCACAATGGTAGTCAGCAGTCTCCATGGCAACGTCTCTGAGCCATGAGGTCGGAACTGTGGGATTAATGACATCCCACGACTGGAGCAATCATAGTGCTGAGAACAGCTTTGACTACTACGGTAAGTCATCCCTGGACCTGAGATATAAATGAAAAACTCAATTCATAGTGAGGACAAATTCAGGAGATTCTGGAGAGCAAGTCTTTTGTGTGAGATCCTGCAGGGTCTTTTCACTTTCTCCCCATTTGCG
The DNA here is from genome assembly GCF_023091745.1 of Budorcas taxicolor. NCBI lineage: Eukaryota > Metazoa > Chordata > Mammalia > Artiodactyla > Bovidae > Budorcas > Budorcas taxicolor. The sequence continues at coordinate 75,207,837 of NC_068921.1, forward strand.
GTCCCCACAGTGGTACCAGCAAGGGAGGAAAGGCCAGAAAAAGTGATTCTGAGAATGAATTAGACAGAAACCAAGAAAGAAAGAATGTGAATTCTGTGACCGCAAGTTATTCCTTGAGACTGTGTCTTAAATTAGCTGTTGACCGCCTTTGTGTATTTAAGGAAGCATCATTTGGTTAGAGTTGCCCAAAAGAATGTAGACCATTGCCCGAGTGATCTGGGTGGCCATCCTGAAAGAGTTAGAAGTGCGTTTTTGTTTCATTTAGGTGGTTCCGGGAAGAAACTTTTCCGGGACCTATGTATGGGCACGGCTGTTTCCCCTGATCCATATCCTTGCAGCACCCAAGTAAGACTAAAATTATCAGATACATTTTGTTCTATCTCTGGCCACTGCTAACTGCATTCTTTGTTTCCTTTATAACAAAAAGTATCTATTATTTTCTTCTACAGTGATGATATTCATTTCTTGGTCATTTCACCTTCCAGTCATCAATAGATTGAAATCCAAGTCACCAGGATTTTCCACCTGACTTTCCCACAGGAAATAAGCACTTAAAAGCAGTTTGACTCTTAGCATCTTTCATTTCTCAAGCATCTCAAGATAAGCTCTGTGTAAAATCTTTAGAATTTCCATCCTAGGCCTCTATACATTCTGGCTGCTTCCTCTCAGAGGCTGAGGACATGTTATTTTCATTTTCAGGGACTATAGGCTAGTAAAGGAGGGATAACATTCATTTTCATTGCAGGAAAAGTAAATCACTTAGTAGGCAAAAGACTACTTACTTGATGGACTACCTTACTTAACTGTTTCTCTAAGAACTTAATCTCCTAACAATGTATATGAAGTTGCTCAGTTGTGTCTGACTCTTTGCGATCCCATGGACTGTAGCTTACCAGGCTCCTCCGTCCATGGAATTTTTCAGGCAAGAGTACTAGAGTGAGTTGCCATTTTCTTCTCCAGGGGATCTTCCCAACCCACGGATCAAACCCAGGTCTCCCACATTGCAGGCAAACGCTTTACCATCTGAGCCACCAGGGAAGCCCAGCAAGGTATAAAAAAAAGCCAAAATTACAAGGAAAATTATTAGATGCAGGCGACTTGTTAATGGCAATGCTCTTATTATTTAAAGTTCTAATTTAGGCCTCCCTAAACAGTTTTGCTCCACATTTTAAAATGTGTTTAAACATATATATGTTGGAACCTCCATAACACTAGCAGTGAGAGGCAGCTTTGTGCTGGGGCTTTGTGTCTGCACCTGCTTAAACGTTTGGAATGCAGTTAGGAAGCCCTCAGTGAAAAATATCTGAGAGGCCAAATAATAGTGAAGTTCATGCACGGGACTCTACAGAAAATATACTCAGTTTTCCCTATTTCATATCCCATTTAATATCCTTGGTTATTCGGTCTCCAGAGTCCACAGCAAACCAGATGATGAGAGCAGCTGAGAAGGAGAGACGGCTGTCGTTTTATGTCAGCAGCTGTGAAAAGTGGCAGGACACCCGTGTTCGATCCCTGGGTCGGGAAGATCCTCTGAAGAAGGAAATGGCACCCCACTCCAGGACTCTTGCCTGGAGAATTCCAGGGACAGGGGAGCTCAGCAGGCTACAGTCCATGGGGGTCGCAAAGAGTTGGACATGACTGAGCGACTATTACTCACACACTCACTCATAAGAAGTGGCAGCTGAACTGACAGGAAAAATGAAAAACAAAAAAGAGAAAACTTCTAAAAGCCAGGCAGATAGAAGACCTCAAATCCCAGAGGTGCAGAACAACTTTGTTTCAGGACAAGCACCTCTAAGTGCCCTCTGTAGTCATCTGTTTCAATGACAGTGAGACAATTGACTTAATTATCCTCAAACCTTGGTGCTGGAAAGACTTCTTGGGACTTAGGCCAACTCTCCCAATTTACAGATGAAGAGATGGAGGCCTAGGGAAGCTCCAGGGGCCCAGGTCAGCAATTGTAGCTGGTTAGTAGTGGAGCTGTAGTTGGAACCAGTTTTATTCTGACCCCAGTACACTTTTTTCTTGACAAAATGGTTGAAGCCTCATTGGTTAAAGATGAGGATCGACTGAGATAAAGTATAGAAAGTTCACACAAAAACAGAAAGAAATTGAAATCTTTCTTGTTAGCTATTATTATGAATTTTTAAATCTGATCTAAACAATGGTTGAGCATTTTTAATACAAATCTTTTAAATATTGTTTCTTCTTCTGAAAATTAATTTCCATGAAGCAACCCATTCTTGGGTGCTAAAATGTCACCTCTTCAGAAAGGTTCTCCCTTGATCACCCTGTTAACAACAGTGCCTCTTTCTTTTACTTCTATCTCCTTACCTTGATATAATATGTCTTATAACCTATCACCGTATGAAGTTATATATCAGTTCAGTTCAGTCGCTCAGCCGTGTCCGACTCTTTGCGACCCCATGGACTGTAGCACTCAGGCTTCCCTGTCCATCGCCAACTTCCGGAGCTTGCTCAAACTCATGTCCATCGAGTCAGTGATGCCATCCAACCATCTCATCCTCTGTCATCCCCTTCTCCTCCTGCCATCAGTGTTTTCCAGCTTCAGGGTCTTTTCCAATGAGTCAGTTCTTTGCATCAGGCAGCCAAAGTATTGGAGCTTCAGCTTGAGCATCAGTCCTTCCAATGAATATTCAGGACTGATCTCCTTTAAGATTGGTTGGATCTCCTTGCAGTCCAAGGGACTCTCAAGAGTCCTCTCCAACACCTCAGTTCAAAAGCATAGATTCTTTGGTGCTCAGCTTTTTTCCACAGCTTTGACTAGATGGACTTTTGTCGGCAAAGTGATGTCTCTGCTTTTTAATATGCTGTCTAGGTTGGTCATAGGTTTTCTTCCAAAGAGCAAGCATCTTTTAATTTCATGGCTGCAATCACCATCTACAGTGATTTGGGGAGCCCAAGAAAATAAAGTCTGTCACTGTTTCCATTGTTTCCCATCTACTTGCCATGAAGTGATGGGACCAGATGCCATAATCTTCATTTCTTGAATATTGAGTTTCAAGCCAGCTTTTTCACTCTCCTCTTTCACTTTCATCAAGAGGCTCTTTACTTCTTTTTTGCTTTCTGCCATAGGGGTGGTATCATCTGCATATCTGACGTTATTGATATTTCTCCTGGCAATCTTGATTCCAGCTTGTGCTTCATCGAGCCCAGCGTTTTGCATGATGTACTCTGCATATAAGTTAAATAAGCAAAGTGACAATATACAGCCTTGATGTACTCCTTTCTCAATTTATATATATATATATATATATATATACACACATACACATATATATGCATACACACACACACACACACACAAATATATAAAGGCTTTCCTGGTGGCTCAGTGGTAAAGAGTCTGCCTACCAATGCAGGAGACACAGGTTCAGTCCCTGGGTTGGGAAGATCCCCTGGAGAAGGAAATGACAAACCACTCCAGTATTCTTGCTTGGGAAATCCCATGGACAGAGGAGACTGATGGGCTACAGTCCATGGGGCCACAAAGAGTCACACACGATTGAGCCACTGAACTGAACAAATTATATACACACACACATATATAAAAGTAACTTATTATAACAAGCCTAAATTATAACATATAACAAAATCCCTTTATAATGATGGTGTTTATATATAAGTACCAATATTCCCACCTTAAACTGAGTTCTATCAAGATTTTCTATCTGTAGTCAGGTTTTAAGAGGAAATATTTGGGCTGTGGTAGAGGTGAATTCATGTAATACAAGCATTCTTTTTAAAAAAAATTAATTTGTTTATTTTAATTGGAGGCTAATTAGTTTACAATATTGTGGTGGTTTTTGCCATACATTGACATGAATCAGCCATTGATGTACATGTGTCCCCCATCCTGAAACCCCCCCTCCCACTTTCCTCCCCATCCCATCCCTCAGGGTCAGCCCAGTGCACCGGCCCTGAGCTCCCTATCTCATGCATCAAACCTGGACTGATGATCTATTTCACATATGGTAATATACATGTTTCAGTGCTATTCTCTCAAGTCATCCCACCCTCGCCTTCTCCCAGAGTACAAAAGTCTGTTCTTTACATCTAACACAAGCATTCTTATAATACAGTTTCAATGTCACTGTTACTGGACATGGCATATAGAAATTAGAACACTTTCCTGAATCTTCCCATTTACTTTCCTTTTTAAAAAAATTTTTAATTTAAATTTATTTATTTTAATTGGAGGCTAATTACTTTATAATATTGTATTGGTTTTGCCATACATCAACAGGAATCTGCCACAGGTGTACACGAGTTCCCCCTTCTGAACCCCCCTCCCATCTCCCTCCCCGCACCTTCCCTCTGGGTCATCCCAGTGCACCAGCCCCAAGCATCCTGTATCCTGCATCGAACCTCAACTGGCAATTCATTTCTTATATGATATTATACATGTTTCAATGCCATTCTCCCAAATCATTCCACCCTCTCCCTCTCCCACAGAGTCCAAAAGACTGTTCTATACATCTGTGTCTCTTTTGCTGTCTCGGATACAGGGGTGGATAAAAGATCTAAGACCAGAAACTATGAAACTCCTAGAGGAGAACATAGGCAAAACACTCTCCAACATAAATCACAGCAGGATCCTCTATGACCCACCTCCCAGAATATTGGAAATAAAAGCAAAAATAAACAAATGGGACCTAATTAAAATTAAAAGCTTCTGCACAACAAAGGAAACTATAAGCAAGGTGAAAAGACAGCCTTCAGGATGCGAGAAAATAATGGCAAATGAAGCAACTGACAAACAACTAATTTCCCATTTATTTTCTATGTTCTTTAAAAGGGCCTGGACTGACTATTATCTCTGATGATCAAGCAAAAACTTAAGTGTAAACAAAATTTAGATAACAGCTTAGATTGAGATGGGAAAAGAATAGCATTTGACATCTTAGTTTTGATTTGATCTAATTTCCTTAAATGATCATTTTAATTCCATATTGTTAAAGCATGGTTTCTAAGTGAGGTTGAGAAGTAGATGAGATTGTAGGAAGGCTGATTAGTTGAAGATTTAGAGAAAATAGTATTTCCTCAGCACCACCACCACTACTACATCTCCTGAAACATGAAGAATTAAAATAGGGAGACTTCCCTCATGGTTCAGTGGTTAAGACTTCACCTTCCAATGCTGTGGGTGCACCAGTTTGATCCCTGGTCAGGGAACTAGATCCCACATGCCTCATGGGCCAAATAACCCAAACAGAAAACAGTAAAAATACTGCAACAAAAGCAGTAAAGACTTTAAAAATGGTCCACATCAAACAAAATCTTTTTTTAAAATCCCCTCAAATAAAATGCTGTGCAATTGACAGTTAACATTTGTACCTACTTGTTCCTTTGACTACCTTTATTTTCACCCTTAGTGGACTCCTAGATGTTAAAACAGCCCTTACAAACAGATCAAAGGAAATTAGACTATAAGGGGACAGGTTCACTGTGCCAGGTCCCTCTGATGATGATATGTGTGTTATGTACAAATTAGAAACCTCCTGCCTGACCTCTAGTGTTAGGGTGTCTCAAGGCTGAGTCCTTGGCCCCCTTCTCTCTTCCCCAGGCAATGTCACCCACTTCCACAGCTTTAAATGCCGTGAATGTGATGGCTGAAGTTGGTATTTCCAGCTCTGCCTTCCTTGATCGCCTGGCCTCTCTGTCCAACTACTTGCCGGACATTGTCACCCAGGTGCCTAGTGGCATCTCAAATTCACCATGAACAAACCCCAACTCTTATGTTCTTCTCTCCAGACCTTACCCTTAAAAGATCTTCATCTAAATTCCATCACTGGTTCTCAGACCCCAAACCTAGGCATGCCTGATTCGTCCATCTCATCTTCATCAGAGAAGGATCCACCATAATGCTTGTGAAGTTTCATCTGCCATGCCTTCCCCACGCACAGGACCCTTGCAAGGCACCCCATTTTGTGTTCGGGTTTTCATTTTTCTTACAGAGGGCCCTCAACTTGCATATATTTCAGGTCTGCCTCTGCACCCTACCTCCTGCCCTATTTCGTAAGAAAAGTATTGCAAGCCACCACCTTTTCTGACCTCAAGTACAACAATGACCTCCTGATGTTCCCAGCTTCCTCACTTCCCTCTACATAGCAGCCAGAATGATCTTTTGAAACTGTTTTCCAGTCGTACCCCTTACTTAACCCACTGGTTTCTCATTCCACTTAAAATAAGTCATACCACTGAACCATCACAATGCCTGTGGTCATCTGGTCCTTGCTTAGCTCCCAGTCCTTTCTCTGTACAGCTGACTCCCCTCTAGCTGTACCCTTCTTTCCTTGCTGGAATATACCACAGTCTTTTTTGCCTCAAGGCTTTTGTACTAGCCCTTTCCCTGGCTTAAGGGAATTTTCCCCATTTCTTCACTTGTTGCCTCATCATTCAAGTCTCCCTGGTGGCTCAGATGGTAAAGCATCTGCCTGCAGTGTGGGAGACCCGGGTTCGATCCCTGGGTTGGGAAGATCCCCTGGAGAAGGAAATGGCAACCCACTCCAGTACTCTTGCCTGGAAAATTCCATGGACTGAGAGGCTCCTCAGAGCCTGGTAGGCTAGTCCATGGGATCACAAAGAGTCAGACACGACTGAGCGACTTCACTTTCACTTTCACTTTTCATTCAAGTCTCAGCTCAAATGTCACCTCCCCTCAGAAGACTGGGTCCTTTGGGTGGAGATTCAGCTCCACCCCAGTCATTCTTGATCCCATTATCCCCTTCTTTTCACTTGTCACAATAAGAAACTATCTACTCAGTTTTCTTTATTGTCTGACTTCTTTCAAAAGATTACGTACTCTGTGAAGGTTCATTTACTCACCACTGAATCCCCACAGCCTAGCAGTATCTACTGCAGAGAAGGTTCCCATAAAGTATTTGCTAAATAAATGCACAAGTGAAATGTGTGTTAAATAAATACTAATGTAGTAAAATATGCTACGAAGAGGTACTACACATAGAGTCAGTAGGATTGAGGAATATGAACTTTTTATAAAGTTTTTTTTTCACTTCTTCCTTATTAACTGTGGACTGTTAAAAATCTACCTTTCCAGTGGATGCAAGTTTGAGATGTGAATTGATGTCACAATTAATATTGCACTCTGTATAGCATCATAATATGTGAACTAAAATATATATGTCATTGTGTCCAAACTGTAAGGTATTTGCCACAAGTAGCAAGTAAATGGAGAGGAAAATATACAGACTAAATCTCATCTGAATCTCCCCATTCCTCTTGCCCCCAGACATTGGTTCAGGAGTGCTCAGGTTTGAGAGTTATGAATGCCGTCCATATATTCTGAACAGAACTACATATATTGTGAAAAAAATAGGAAAAAAAAATCAGTATTTGAAATCTGCATCAATTTCCTTCATCTCTCTAAGGAAAAGCATTTTTTAAAAATATCCATTTTATCAGAGATATAATTCATATACCATAAAGTTCACTCTTTCAAAGTGCACAGTTGAGTGTTTAGTATATTTACAAGAGTTTCACATTCATCATCACAATCACATTCCAGAACATTTCACTCCCCCAAGAAACTCTAGACCTATTTTTTATTACTAGTCACTCCACATTCCCTCCCCTCTCTCTTACTCAGCCCCCTCACCTCCCGGCTCCTGGCAACCACTAGTCCATGTTCAGTCTCTCTGAATTTGCTGATTCTGGAAATTTCATAACCACTTAACCAAAAAATATACGACTTTTAACATTACGTTTCTTTCACTGATAATGTCTTAAAGGTTCATCCATGTTATACACTGTGTCAGTATTTTTTTTTTTTATTGCCAAATAATATCTCCATTGTGTAGACAAGCAACATTTTATCTATTCCTCAGCTGATGGACATTTGGATTGTTAATTCTTTGGGGCTATTATGGATAATGTTGCTATGACCATTCATGTACAAGTTTTGTGTAAATACACAGTTCCGTTTCTCTCAAGGATATACTTCAGCAGAACTGCTGAGTCATATAGTAGTTCTGTTTAACGTCTAAAGAATTGTCAAACTGTTTTCCAAATTGACGGCTCCATTTTACATTTCCATCAGCAGTGTATGAGGGTTCCAATTTCTACACCAATCTTTCCACCAGAACTTGCTATTGTCTTTTTTATTATAGTCATCCTTGTGGGTATGAAATGGTACCTCATTATACATTTCCCTAATAATTAAGGATGTTGATCATCTTTTAATGTACTTAAAGCTATCTGTATTCATATATCTTCTTTGGTGGAGTGTCTGTTTAAATATTCTGCTCACTTATTAGTTTTGGGGGGTTTTTTGGCTATAGAGTTTTATAGTTCTTTATACATTCTGATGTAAGTCTCTTAACAGCTATATGATTTGCAAATATTTCTCCCATTCTATGGATTAATTTTCTTGATGGTTTCCTTGCAAGCACAAAAGTTGTATCTGTTTTTTTTTCTTTGTCTTTTTGTGATTTTGGTGTCACATCTAAGAAACCAATGCTTAATTCAAGGCCATGAAGATTTGATCTCATGTTTTCTTCCAAGAAAGTTACAGTTTTAGCTCCCACATTTAGATCTGTGCTTCATTTTGAGGTCTACACACTGTGCAAGCTAGCAGTCCTGCTTCATTCTTTTCCACGTGGATATCATGCAAAAGATAATAGCAAGTTGTACCAGCAATCTTCGTTAAAAAAGAGTGTTCTTTCACATTGAATGGTCTTGGTACCTGTATATATCAGCATTCTCCAGAGAACCATTAGCATACATGATAGACAGATTTATCTTAAGGAATTAGCTACCATGATTGTCAGGCCTGGCATGTCTGAAATCGTAGGGCACGCCAACAAGTGGAAATTCAGATAAAAGTTGATTTTGTAATCTAGAGCCTGAACTTTGGAGAGCAAGCTAGCAAGCTTTCCTATGTTGCCATCTTGAAGCAGAATTGCTTCTTCTTCTGTAAACCTGTCTTTGCTATCAAGGCCTTCCACTGGTTGAATGAAACCCACTCACCTACTGAGGGTAATCTGCTTTACTTAGATCAACTCTTGTAAATGTTACTCACATCCACAATACCTTCCCAGCAACATCTAGACTAGGGTTTGCCCAAACAACTGGGCTTCATAGCCTAGTCAAGTTGAAACATGAGATTAACCATCACAGCACCCTTGTCAAAAATCAACTGACCACAAATGTATCATTTATTCCTAGGTTCTCCACTCAATCCCATTGATCTATATATGCCTATCCTTATGCCAGTACTGCTGTGTTTTGATTATTGTAGCTTTATAGTAAGCTTTACAATCAAGGTGTTTGTCCTCCAACTTTTGTTTTGTTCAAGATGTTTTGGCTATTTTGTAGTCTCTTGCAACTCATATGAATTTTAGGACCAGCTTGCCCATTTATGAAAAAAAAAAAAAAGAAGTTGAAATTTTAATAGTTACTGCCTTGAATCTAATTTGAGGAATACTGCCACCTTAATATTAAGTCTTCAATTCATGTACATGGAATATCTTTCCATTTATTTAGCTCTTTATAAATTTCTTTTAGCTATGTTTTATAATGTTCAGTGTACAAGTCTTACTCTTTTGTTAAATGTGTTCCTGAGTATATTATTTTTGATGTTGTTATAAATGGGATTTCCTTAATTTCATTGTTTTGATTGGTCATTGCTAGTTTATAGCAATGTAATTGATCTTTGTATATTGAGCTTGTGTTCTACAAGCTTGCTGAGTTCTAATAGCATTTTTGTGGATTCATCCGGATTTTTTTCCATACAAGATCATGTCATTTATGAATCTTCAGTACAATGTAAAATAGAAATGATAAGAATTGACATTCTTATCTTATTCTTGATGTCAGGGAGAAAGCATTGATTTTTCCACCCAGTAAGCCTGATATTAGCTGTGGGTTTTTCATCAATGGCTATTATCAATTTAATGATGTTTCTTTCTTTTCCTAGTTCGTTGAGTGTTTTTTATTATGAAAGGGTGTGGGATTCTGTCAATGCATCATTGAGATGACACTGTGATCTTTGTACTTTATTCTGTTACTATGATATATATTGCATTGATTGATTTCCTTAAGTTATACCAACCTGGCATTCCTGGGTGAAACTCACTTGGTAATAGTATATAATCCTATTTATACGTTGCTGGATTCACTTTCACTTTTTTCGCATCAATATTTATATTGGTAAGTGGTTCTCCTGAGCTATCAGTCTTTAGTTTTGATATCAGGTTAACATTAGCCTCACAGAAAAGTAAGTGTTCACTACACTCCTGTTTTTTGAGTTTAAGAAGGATTGGAGCTAACTCTTCTTTGAATGTTTGGTAGAATTTACAGTGAGTCCTGGAATTCTGTGAAAAGTTTTTTTTAATTATTAATTCAATCTCTTTTCTATTCCGATTTTCTATTTCTTCTTGAATTTACTTTCAAAGTTGAGATTTTCTAAGAATTTCCCCATTTGATTTAGGTTATTTAATTTGTTAGCATATGATTCCTCAGAGTTGCTGCTAAGTCGCTTCAGTCGTGTCCGACTCTATGCAACCCCATAGACAGCAGCCCACCAGGTTCTGCCGTCCCTGGGATTCTCCAGGCAAGAATACTGGAGTGGGTTGCCATTGCCTTCTCCAATGCATGAAAGTGAAAAGTGAAAGTGAAGTCGCTCAGTCATGTCCGACTCTTAGCGACCCCATGGACTGCAGCCTATCAGGCTCCTCCATCCATGGGATTTTCCAGGCAATAGTACTGGAGTGGGTTGCCATTGCCTTCTCCGATTCCTCATAGTATTCCCTTTTAATTCTTTTTATTTATGAAAGTTTAATAGTGATTCCCTCTTGTCTTATTTTATTTTGGGGGGCTGTGCCACAAGGCTTGAGGGATCTTAGTTTCTTGACCAGGGGCTGAACCTGGGCCACTGCAGTGAAAGCACCAAGTCCTAACCACTGTACCACAAGGGAATTTCCTCCTCTTTTATTTCTAATTTTAGTAATTTGAATCTTCTTTTCTTGGTCAACCAAGCCCAAAGTTTGTCAGTTTTTTGACTTTTCAAAGAATAAAAATTTTTTTTTCTATATTGTTTTTCTATTTCATTTATTTCCTTTCTTTTTATTTCTTCTTCTTACTTTGGGTTTAGTTTGCCCTTTTCCTATTTTCAGGAAAATGAGATTATTGCTTTGAGATCTCTCTTCTTTTTTAATAAAGATCCTTACAACTCTGAATTTTCCTATGAAAATAGTTTTCCCTGTATCCCCTAAGTTTTGGTATCTTATGTTTTCATTTTCCTCCATCTCAGCACTTTCTAACTTCTCTTGTGACCTCGTCTTCAAGCCATTTGTTATTTAGGAGTGGGATGATTAATTTGTACTTATTTGTGAATTTGTTTTTGAGCTCTAATATCATTTTACTGTGGATGGAGAACATACTTCAAAGGACTCCGATCCTTTTAAACCCACCGTAGCTTGTTTTATGGTCTAACATACGATCAATCCTGGAGAATGCTGCCCACGCACTTGAGAAGAATGTATATTCTGCTGTCATTGGATGGAGTGCTACAGATAGATGTCTGTTAGGTCTTCTATTTATTGTTGCTTTTCTGCCTAGTGGTCCTATTTGTTATTCAAAGTTGAAACTGAAGTCTCCAACTATTTTATTGAATTTCCCTCTTCAGTTCATTACAGCTTTACTTCATGTATTCTGGCGCTCTATGGATAGGTACATATGTTTATAATTGTTAAGTCTTCCGGACTGATTGACACTTTTATCATAAAATGTCCTTCTTTGTCTCTGATAACAATTTCATTTTAAAATCTATTTTCTCTAACATTAATATAGCCATTTCAACCCTCTTTTGGATACTGTTTGCATGTATATCTTTTTCTATTCTTTTACTTTTAACCTATTTGTGTCCTAAGGAACAACAGTAAACTTAAAAACTAAACTGTTGTGCTAACTATATTTTGTCTCAGGTATTGAGACACTGCAGCAAATGATGGCTTTAAAATCCATTTAGCACATTTAAATGAAAATAATATCTAAATAATAAAAGATAGTCTTCCATCTCCCCCATCTTTTAACCAGTCCTTGATTTAACCCATAACGGTTTATTCCACAGGATTAAATCTGGAGTCTTACTTACCTTCTAAAGGTTCACCAATCCATTTATTGTCAAACCAGCAGGGAAAGGAAATTCCTAAGCAAGGAACACTGCTCAGAAAGTACTGTACCATGTCTCCCAATCCCTGAGAATCAAGTCTGGAAAACTGGAAGCAACGGAGAGCACTATAAGGTAACTGATTTTCATTTGAGTTATGTATATGACTGAGCAACTGAATCTGCATTGGTAATGATTTGTAACATTTATTAAGCATTTGCTCTGTGCCAGGCACTATGACAAGTATTTTAAAACATGGTGAAAGCTGCTTCTGTTATCTCCATTTTATGGAAGAGGAAACGGGGGCTAAGAAAAGTTTATTAACTTGGGCAAGATCAAGCAGCATGTAAGTTGTGAAGTCTCTTTCTGGCTGGCTCTGGAGCCTGTAAGCCTAGCCTCCAAATTCTACTGCCTCCCTAAAATGAATCAACCACCTGCAGACATACAGTGAATTTCATATATAAAGCTATGAGAGTCCAAAGTTCCCCTGCGTGTATTCAATTCAGCAATTTGCTGAGGGCCTATTGTGTTCAGTGCCCTTGGGAATCAGGTTTCACTCACCCCTGGCTGGCATTCTCTGACTGAAACCAACTGCTTCAGAGAAGGGCTTGAACATTTTGATAAAAAGCAGCAGAAGAAATGTGAACTGTTCAGCATTTTTTATTTTGAGTAAATAGCTCTTCAACAGCTCTCAACTTTTTCTGCTCAGTCTCATCTAGGCAATTGATAACATCAGTAATGGAAAAGAGTTAGAAATCTTCTTTATCAGCCAAGTGTCTACTAACTATTCTTTAATTCATCCACGTACTATTTTAATTTGTATAACTGAAAGACTAATAGAAACTACACAGATATATTTTATACACACAGAAATGTGATTATACATTTATATCATATGTAGTTTTAAAAGTAATTGTTTAAGGCCTGTTTATTATTCAATACCCAAATCCATCTAACTACTAATAGCTGCAACTGCCAAGTAAATACGATGCAGATGCCACACTATGTACATTTACAAATGTTATCCTAGCTTTTACAACACTCCTACGAAGAAGTATTATTCCCAGTTGACAGGTAAGGAAACATAGCCAACATTTTTTTTCAGTATGTTATGTTAGCTATTAATAAAATACACATCTATAAATAATATCATCACCTTAAACCTGTGTACAGTTACAGATGATAATACTTCCATTTAGATCATCCAAACTGACTCTCATAATGAGTCATGATACAGAATGCCCACGTGCTTACAACTACCAGGATAAGTAACTGAGGTTCTCTTGGAGTCCTGCGGCAGCTTTAAAAAAAATTACAGATTGTTCATTTGGGAGAATCTTATTTTATTTACATTCAGCACCTAATGAACCAGAAATGACAGACAAGATCAAATTCTACCACAGCTGACAGGAGCTTTCACAGAAGTTTTATAAGCCTCATTTCTCCAGCCTCCTCCCATTTCTAGGACAGGCCCATCCACATGGAAGCCCAGAAAACCAAGGGCAGCAACCAGAGAGGATTCTGAGACTCTCTTTTGCTCCTGTAGCTTTATAAACAGACTGATGGCCAGTCAGCACGATGCCTTCTCACAAACTTCAAATTTCCTAAACTACCTAGATGTCAAGTCCCAGGTGACAGAAACTTACAGCTTTCCATTTTTCCCACCTCACCGTCTTTTACAGGGAGTTGTAAATGCCCTAAGCAACGCCTCCAGAATTTAATAGAGGTCTGGAGAATTCCAGACTGTACAGTCCATTGGGCTGCGAAGAGTCAGACACGACTGAGCTACTTTCACTTTCACTTTCAATAAGCTAAGACAAAGGCATCAAGAGTTGGCTGTTTTCCCCGTTAATCAGTCCAAAACAATGCCAACCAATTGGGAGTAAGACTCAAAAAGTTTTCTGCTCCTCCATTTCATTCCCAATTATAATTTAATGTCAGAACTTTGTGATTAGTAATATCATACCTTATCAACCATTATTATTCCTTTTTATAGATGAGACATTGAGCTTTAAAGACATTAAGTGCTCATTGAACTTCACATGACTAGTAACAGACTAAAGACCCAAACCCGTTCAACTCAAGTTCAAGGTGCTTTACCTTAAGCCATCTAATCTCCTTGGGAAATAAATCTCTATTCTTGTGGACTGCCTTTATACAATATCTGAGTTATTTTCTTATGGGGAGATAATACGTAAAAAACCAACTGCATTATCTCCATGGGAAACTGGTTTCCAGTGCAGTAAATTCCTAGAAAGCTGAGCATTACAAACTCTTCTAAGGTGGCAGGCAGTCCTGCTGCTAAGAGGACAGTAGGCCCTGCAATCTATCCACCTAGTAGGTTTAACGCCAAAACTGGTCTCAACTGTTAGGATGTCCGGTTACCTACCCTAAGGTTATAGGCATTTCTCCCATTTGGGAATCTCCTTATTCATTACCCTTAAAAATCTCCTCCTTCTCTTTTGATTAGATATTTACAATGCTAAAAGAAAGATGGGCTGTCAGTCCATATTCTAGCTGTTGATGTCACCAATACTAACTTGTGTTGTTTCTAGCCTGAAATAATTTTACGCTTTTTTGCCTCATCAAGCTTCCTCTTTTGACAAATCTGTAGACTTAGGTTGTGGTTTAGTTGCTCAGTCATGTCCAGCTCTTTGCAACCCCATGGACTATAGCCCACCAGGCTCCTCTGTCCATGGGATTCTCCAGGCAAGAATACTGGAGTGGGTTGCCATTTCCTTCTCCAGGGAATCTTCCCAACCCAGGGATCGAACCCACGTCTCCTGCATCTCCTGCACGGGCAGGTGGATTCTTTATCGCTGAGCCACTAAGGAAGCCCTAGGTTAGGTTGGAATTTCTATTATTTGAGAGTTAATAAATATATGTACTCTACAGAGTCATTGCCTATAAACACACATACTACAGCAGGTGTTAGACCAGGCCATACTCTGAGCAAGCCTGTAGGCAATTCACTTATTTCATAGGTAAGCTAGTCATTAAAAGTGATTGTTGTAGGGTTGTTCCCCAAACCCTAATAAACCTTGGGTGAGGTTATTAAGCTTCCTCAGAATCCAGACATGTCCACTGCAAAAAACAAAAATCAAAACCTACCCCAAATTAATGTACACAATGGTTTGTCTTTGAAGAAATAAGGTGTTATAACAATGACAAACTGTCACATCTAAGAAACATCAATTCTACAAAGCTAGGTTGGCAATCTTCTTATAGACAACAACATCACAGTCAGAGATAAAACTTTCTAAGGGAGTTTTCTCCATGAATCAATCAGAATTCTTTAAAAATATTTTGGCTAGCAATCATAGTTTCATGTGGATCCCTGGCAGCTCAGCT
The DNA here is from genome assembly GCF_023091745.1 of Budorcas taxicolor. Classification (NCBI taxonomy): domain Eukaryota; kingdom Metazoa; phylum Chordata; class Mammalia; order Artiodactyla; family Bovidae; genus Budorcas; species Budorcas taxicolor. The sequence continues at coordinate 75,223,339 of NC_068921.1, forward strand.
GATAAAAGAATCTGACTGCAAAGTGAGACACCTGGGTTGGGAAGATCCCCTGGAAGAGGGCATGGCAACCCCTCCAGTATTCTTGTCTGGCAGGCTACAGTCCATGAGGTTACAAAGAGTCAGGCACAACTGAGCACCTAAGCACAGCACCCAACCCTTGGCCCACAGATTCTGGACACAGTGGTCTAGACTCTAAATGTACAGCTGAGGTTTATCATTCACTCAAAAGCAAATGTTCAAGACTTTCAAAGACTAGAACCTAAACAGAATAGTCAACAGGACATTAAATCCCCTAAATAAAAACTATGAGCAGCCAGAAGTGTAGTCATCTCTATGTACTCGATGTGGAACCTTCTCTCTCCAAATGTGTCTTCTTGAGGCAGAAATGAATTGTTATTTTCTTCACTGTCACCTTTAGCCCAATGCATTGGACATAGTAGGAGCTCAACAGAAGTGCCCTTTGATTGGAACACTCCTACTCCCTCAGCCTTTGGCAGGTCCAGTGAAGGCAGGTTGGGGGTATTATCCATTCATTGAGTGAAATGAAAGTGAAATGAGCAAATGAAAGTTGCTCAGTCCTGTCCCACTCTTTGCGGCCCCATGGACTATAACCCACCAGGCTCCTCTGTTCATGGAATTCTCCAGGCAAGAATACTGGAGTGGGTTACCATTCCCTTCTCCAGGGCATCTTCCCAACCCAGGGATCAAACCCGGGTCTCCCTCACTGCAGTCAGATACTTTACCGTCTGAGCCACCAGGGAAGCCTTCAGGAGAGAGGGTAGCCATTCCCTTCTCCAGGGGATCTTCCTGACCCAGGAATAGAACCTGCATCTCCTGCATCGCAGGCGGATTCTGAGTCACCTAGGAAGCCCAGTATCTATGGATTAGTGAACTTCAAACTGAAACCAGGTCTCTGAGCTCTTAAGGACTGGTGTGACCCAAACACTTATTGAAAGATCACTACAAGCTAGTCTTTCTTTAGGAAAGGGGATGTGGTCTTAATTTACCCCAGCCACTGAAAGAATGACATCACCGACTCAATGGACAAGAGTTTAAGCTCCGGGAGTTGGTGATGGACAGGGAAACCTGGCGTGCTGCAGTCCATGGGGTCGCAAAGAGTAGGACACGACTCAGCGACTGACCTGAACTGATTGAAAGAAATGTGACCCCCAAACAAGGAGGGGGGGAGAAGAGGGGGAGGAAAGTGTGCTACGTGGCAATCTCAGGACAACCGGCTAGGGGAGGAGGGTAGGCCTGGCGGCAGGGCCCGGGGCTGAGTAACCCCTCTTCCGGACAAGCCCAGGGCGTGCGTCACCGGTGAGCGTGGCGGGAGGAAGGGGCGGCCTGAGTCACAGCCCCGGGGAAGACCAGAAGGTCTGACTGACGGAGGGATCTGTGGAGCTAGGAGTGGAATGGAAGTAGGAGGTGGATTTTGAAACTCATTCCCTCCCTCTGGGGGAGGGGGGGCGGAGGGAGCGGGGGTCTAACCTAGGGTCCCAGAGGCTGGGGGCGCTGCTGGGGTCGCAGGGAGGGGCTGGCGGACAGCAAGGGGAGGAGACCCGCCCGCCTGCGGCGCCGAAATCTCCCGCGCTCTGGAGCTGGCCCCTCCTCCCCAGCCGGGTCTCACGCCCCCTCGCCGCCCGGCTGGCTGGCCCACCGGCTCCTCCCGCTTTCCCCGCGACACAGCCGCGACCACAGCTGGGCCGCCAAGGCCCCGCCCCCGCCCCCGCCCCCGCCGCGCGCCCAGCCAGGCGGCCGGCCGCGCGCCGCCAGTGACGGCGCTACAGGGTGCGTGGCCAATCGGCACTGCCCCCGAGGAGGCGGCCTCGGCTCCGCCCCCCCACCGGCGTCCAGGACCAATGGGGCGCTGGCGCCGGCGGCCGCGGCGGGGGTGAGGGGTCACGAGGCCCCGCCCCCTCCTCCCCTTTCCCCTTTGCCCCTCCCTTTCCAGCCCGCTCCGCCCCCCGCCCCCCTCCTCAGTCCCGCGCCGAGGCTGGTGCCGGTCCCCGCGCTGGGCCCGCCCCCGCCCCTCCCGCCGGCCCGCCAGCGCGCCTCACGGCTCCTGTCTCCCCTCCCTCCTTCTCTCTCTCACGCCTAGCGCAATGGCGGCGGCCGCGGCGGAGCAGCAACAGTTCTACCTGCTCCTGGGAAACCTGCTCAGCCCCGACAATGTGGTCCGGAAACAGGCAGAGGTAACCGAGCGCGCCGCCCCCGACTCTCGGCGCCCTGGGTCGGCGCGCCGAGCCTGCCCCCCGACGCCGCCCGCCCGGGCCTCGGTTGGTCCGCCTCGGCGGCGGCGGCGCAGGCCAGGCCGGGCCGGGCCGGGCCGGGCCGGGCGGGCGGCGGCCGCGCAGCCCACGTGTGAGGCGGCCCGCGGCTCCCTGCGGTGCCCCCAGGCCCTTCCGGCCCTTGCAGCCGCGGCGCCCGGCGCCAGTTAGCTCCCCGCCGCCGGTCGCACACACGTGCGGCCGCTGCTGACACGCTGCCCCCGCCCAGATGGGGAAGCCGGGCGGCGGGGAGGGATGTGGGGTGTGGGGCGGGCCCCTCGTCTCCCCTCGCCCCTTTCCCGCTTTTCTCCGGCTGCGAGCCTCCCCCGCCCTTCAGCTGCGGTCTCCACCATACCCAAGCCCTTTGGTCCCCCCCAAACCCTGGCTGCTCCCTGAACCATCACCCCTGCTTTTCTTCTGTCCCTCAACTCTTCATACCACCGTCCGTCCCTCCCTTCCCCGACCCCTCCTACTGAATAGTGTGCCTCGTCGTCTTCCACCTATTTCCATTTCGTCCTCTTTCTCAGTCTAGTACCTAATATCAGAAGCCGGATTTCCATTTCTCTCCCGCGGCCCCCCCTCCGCCCCCCGGCCCCCGCACAAGTTTTTGCGAAGTTGCCTTTAAGATTTCTTTCTAAGCAGCTTGCACCTTAGTTTGCTCATCCTTCAGATAAGTTTTCTTTGGTCTCTAGAGACTAATGGGATATCCTCGGACTTCCGTTGTCTATCTGGGCTAGTGCCACATGTTTAAGGCTTTTTTTAATTTCACCCAATCTAATCTGAATTTCTCTTTTTTTTAACCACTTTATTGGCTCCTGACCTCCAAAATGTGGAGCTGTGGATAAAGTTTCAAGAGACAGTATTTGAAATGTATCTGCAAGTTCATTTATCAGGTAGCGGTAAGGCACACTTGGTTCTGTAGAAGACTGTTGTTCAAATGTGTTGAGATGCGATTTGAGACACGTCAAGGGAAGGGCAGAAACTTTCCAGTTTCTGTGAAGTGCATTATCAGATCCTATCCTCAGACTTGATTACATATGGAATTCTTTGTCACCATGTGATTGAAGATTTTTATAAGAGTCAGTGAAGGAAAAGAAAAAGATTCAATGAGGGATGTTCAGCCAGATAGTCTTATAGAGCAAACATTTATTTTTACATAGTTAATGAAATCCTTTTCAGGACTCACGAGATTTTATAGTTGTTTTTAAAATCACAGCATCATTCTTAAATAGAGGATCTGCTGGTTACACTTAGTGGTTTTATGATCCGTGAGGTAAATACTCTGAAAGTTCAGTGCTGTGTGAAAAGCACTTTAAAGTATGATTAACTTTGTCCTAATGCTGTCGATTCATTTATTATACACTTAATACATACTCAGGGTAAAAAATTCAAATTGCAAATAGTTTTTTATCCCATTCCCCAAAAGTAACCAGTTTTAAGTGGTGTATGCATCTTCCTTGCAAAATATTACATGTATATATGTATACATTTATTTTTACAATAGTGGGTTTATAATATGCATCCTGTTGCCCAACTTGGAATTTTTTACTCAGTATATTTCACATTGCCCTATTAGAGGGTTTTGTTTTGTTTTTTAAAGCAGCTATGGATGCCTTTACTCAACCAACCTCCTATGAATGAACGTTGAAGTTTCTAGTGTCCTGCTGCTAAAAACAGTGCTGTACATAGGAGTACGTGTATACTATCTTTTCAGACTTTTGCCAGGTTTATTTGTATAATACTTAAAAGTTGTCTTTTCCTTAGAAGTGATGTGCATTTGTTAGTTGCATCACTTTGCACTGATACCAGTGGGATGTGATGAGCCTATAAAAACGTTTTAATGCTGTCTGCTAACTCTAGAGGTAATTTTTCACCAAAATAAGTTCTTAATCCCAACCCATAATAGAAATTTCCATGTGTTGCAAAGCAGAACAGCATTGTAATTAGTAAGCTAGTTTAATTCTCCCTCTTCCCTCCAGTTGCTTAAGTCTCTATTGTCAAACCTAGTGGGGAATCTCTCTTCTATTGAACTAAATACCAATGTCTGGTTCAGCTTGAATTCCAGTTGGTGCCTGTTGTAAATCTTTTATCTCTCCCATCACTTTGGGGATAGTTAGCAGCATTCAGCACATTTTCTCATCAAGAACAATTGAGAATAAGTACTGTTACGCTCTCAGTCTCTTTATTCTTAGTGAAAACATTCAGATACTATATTTTCCCTTTCATTGTCTATCCTGGAACTGTGTTAACATGTAAAATAAGTACTATAATATGCAATTTTCTTAATTTGACAGAAAAGGTAAATGAGAGGAAGCTCCCTGGCAGCATATAATATAGCACTAAACTCATCTATAGATAGAGCTTCTTTCCTAAGCAAAATATTTGAAACAGAAATGGCTGCATGAAATGATACCGTAATACCACCTTCTTCTCTTTTTTTCCTTACAAAGTGAACCTTTTATAACTAATCAAACTAAATAAAATTGAATATTACAGTTGTATCCTGGAAGCCATTGGGCTTCCCCAGTGGTTCAGCAGGTAAACAATCCACCTGCAGTGCAGGAGACACTGGATGCAGTGCAGTTTGATCCCTGGACGGGGAAGATCCCCCTGGATTAAGAAATGGCAACCCACTCCAGTATTCTAGCCTGAAAAATTCCTTGGACAGAGGAGCCTGGCAAGCTATAATCCATGGGGTCGCAAAGAGTCGGACATTACTGAAGCGACTGAGCGCACACACCACAGCAAATACAGAATTTTTTCTTAACTAAAGAATTGGCAAGGGCTCAGTAAGTATTTGTGTAATTTACTCAGTCAAAATAAAAATACTTAGTTGACGCGTAAATACCAAACTGTTGACTAAGGTGACTTATTTCGACTCCAGATATGAAGTCAAGTACATTTAAAACCTTATTGTTATATATTATTGAAATCATTGAATGGCTTCAGAACTTTTAAAAGATAAAGCTTTTTACATTGTACAAAGCATTTGGTAGGCTTTATTTCTATTAAATCTTAAAGGATTTTTCTCTTTAGCTTTACAAAAAAATGTTTCTGGTATTTGAAGAAATGATTTGAATGCCCCTAAGTCCCAAAATTCAGTAATTAACAGAATAAGTTGAATGTCCATGGCATTCATGACTGGACATTTTTCTATGACATAAGCTTGAGTATTTCACTAATCATACATGCATGGATTTTATATTCTCAGTTGTTTCCAATGACATATTCTTTGTTGATTCTAGTACGACACTTGGTTGATGAGATTTGAAGGAGGGCAACATACTAAAAATTTTACCTGAACCAGAGTGTTCATTAGATAAAAGTTGTTTGTCCTCTCTTTACATTTCCATATACAAGGTAAGTGAAAGTGTTAGTTGCTCAGTTGTGTCTGACTCTTTAGGACCCCATGGACTGTAGCCCACCAGTCTCATCTGTTCATGGGATTTCCCAGGCAAGAATACTGGCATGGGTTGCCATTTCCTTCTCTGGGGGATCTTCCTGACCCAAGTGTTGAACCCAGGTCTCCCACATTGCAGGTAGATTCTTTACCATCTGAGTCCACCAGGGAAGCCCATATACAGCGTAGGCTTGCCATAAATCCGTATGGAATGAGTAAGATGAGTGCATATTAGCATTTCTCCTTTGGGAGGGTTAGATGAGGTCTGCTTTACATTGTGTGATTGTTTTTGATGGTATCAAATGGAATTGAACTTTTATTATGGTGACACTGCTCACATTTCATTGAACCTGCCTGGGCTAGTGCTAGGAATATTCTTAGAAAAATTCCTTGTATTTGCTGTACTCTAACCTGCTCTGTGCTGGGAATACAACCAAAAAGTGATACCATTTCTATCTTTGTGGAACTCCATCTACTTAGGCTAAGAAAAAGTTAATTCTTTTGACTTCACGGCTGTGTTCTTACTGCCAAACTATCCTGACAATGTTGTGGTATAAATGTAATAATATTAGATCTGGATTGCCACACTGAAACATATCAAATGGGGAGAACTCTCTTGCAAGAGTCAGGGGTCACACTAAACTCTCATCTAGTTGACTTTTAATTTGTTATGGAATAGAGTTTAGTAAGTTTTCTGAGCATGGTATCTTAGTGAAGAATATTTTTTTCCCCAGAACTTGATTTAGACCACTGAAAAGTTAAAAGTTTATAGCATCTACAGGGCAACAGGGGCTAAGCTAGTACAAGGAACAGAAAGACATTTTTATTGTACTGTGAGAGAGTTTGTTTAAATGAAAATACCTTTACATGAATTACCTCATTTCTGGATAAATTCAGACCCTCTTCTCTGCTCAGCTGTGAATGCTTTTGGTCACAGTTTTCAGCAGTGTTATGTTCCTACATGTTTATGTACTAGAGAGGAACTTGAGGTTATCAGATTTTGTATTGTCTTTTCCTCAAAATGTGTTCTTTCCCCAAATTCAGATATTGAGAAGTTTGAAAACTAAATAACACTGGTTGTTTAGGACAGTCGGGCTCCAGAGGTGAAACCCAGAGAGAGCATTCAGTGTCAGGGAGATTTGGGGTATGGTTAGCCTCAGAAGACCAGGGTTCTTTCCACTATTTACTGTCTGTGATATTAAGCCAGTTGTTTAACTTCTGAGCCTTTATTTCCTTATCTGTCAATATCCCAGGGCACCACAGAGCACTAGACAAATGGGAGATGTGGATTCAGAGAAGCCCAGTTTTCCTTTGCTTGTCTTCATCACTTCTGACTAGAAGGAAACTAGGTAAATTATAGGGCACAGTAGCTGTCAGAGTGCAGGCCAGCTCTTTGAATTTAGCCTGCTGAGAAATTAATGTGTTATCTACATGTTATGCCCTTAAAGTGGATAGATGAGAATATTTACTAAGAGACTTCTCAGGGAAAACAATTCCAAGTGTACTTAAAAGAATGATTTCTTTCCCACATTATTTGCGTGCACATGAATCTATTTGTTGTTCAGTCGCTAAGTCATGTCCAGCTCTATGCAACCCTGTGAATTGCAGCCCGCCAGGCTTCTCTGTCCATGGGATTTCCCAGGCAAGAATGCTGGAGTGGGTTGCCATTTCCTTCTCTAAGGGATTTTTCCAACCCAGGGATTGAACCTGCATCTCCCACATTAGCAGGTGGATTCTTTACCACTGAGCCACCAGGGAGGTCCACATGAATCTATACCTCTCTTCAGTTTACTTTTGTAGGCATCATATACTTAGGTCTTATATTTTGATCCACTCTTAACAACCTACCTTTCAATTGGTGTCAGGTTTTGTTTTATTTTTTAACTGTTTTAACAGTTTGTTCTCATTATTTATGTGATTAATGGAAAAGGGAAGAAGTGTCCTGAGTTACAAAACCTAGATGTCTAGATCTATTAAAGTGATATTAAAGAAATGATACTAAGTTTTCTGGCCAACTTTCTCCTGACCTTTTATTTATGTATGTAAAATGATGTCAGTATAATCCTTGCCTGAAAGAAAATGTAGCATAGAGAAGTTGAATACTTGCCCTTTCTCTGACTTGCTTCATCTGAGCTTGTTTCTCTGGTGGTTATAAGTGGTAATTTGAACCAGTTCTGCATCATCTGATCAAAACAATGTTGACAAAATAAGCAGTTTTCCATGATGGAGGAGGATATGGAGTGAGCACTTAACTTGGCAGCCTGGTAGCCCGTCACATTGATCAAGGTTTTGGTTCTCTTAGGCCTTGAGTTTTTGTTTTGTTTTTTCCTTTTAATTAATTTATTTATTTTAATGGGAGGCGAATTACTTTATAGTATTGGAGTGGTTTTTGCCATACATTGACATGAATCAGCCATGGGTGTACATGTGTCCCCCATCTGAACACCACCCACCCCCCCACCCCCCACCCCGCCCCAGGCCTTGAGTTTTATTAATCAGAGGAGCCTAAGATCCTGTACATCAGAAAAGTCTATTTAAGAAGGGTGAAAAGGATCTTAATTAAGTCACTTATTTGATATTTTCGCTTTCCTGGCCTGTCCGAAGTATGTTCTTGTCACAGGAGAAAACTTCCACCAGACCTAGATTGGTGGACTCATCATGCATGAATCTTTGCTGCTCTTCTTGTCATTTCCTTTTACTGGTATACTCATGAAGTTTTCTAACATGATATTCGAATCTTTGATGTTTTTTATATAGGAAACCTATGAGAATATCCCAGGCCAGTCGAAGATCACATTCCTTTTACAAGCCATCAGAAATACAGCAGCTGCTGAGGAGGTACTTCTTTAATACCTGAGAAATGTGCCTTTTTTTTTTTTTTTACAAACAAGTTGGGTATTAGATGGTGGTCAGAGTGAGTAATGCGAACTGTTGACTGTGTAGAGGTTACCGGAACTCTGAACTTAATTTGTTGTGAAAAGCTACTTGGAATGATAATTTTTTAAATACTCTCTTTCAAGGGTGAGAATTTCTTTTTTTCCATGTAAGATGGTGTATCTCAAATGTTTTCGAATTAATGGTTCCTAAATAATTACAGATTGGACTTCGCTGGTGGCTCAGACGGTAAAGCGTCTGTCTACAATGCGGGAGACCCGGGTTCGATCCCTGGGTCGGGAAGATCTGCTGGAGAAGGAAATGGCAATCCACTCCAGTACTATTGCCTGGAAAATCCCATGGACAGAGGAGCCTGGTAGGCTACAGTCCGTGGGGTCGCAAAGAGTCGGACATGACTGAGAAATAATTACATAGAAATTACTAAATTCAAGTGATTTTTTTAATAGCTATAAAAATTTTTCTGCCTAGGAACAGTTCATTCCAAAGGAGGAAATTGAGTTCAGTGTTCTAATGTGTTGCCAAATGAAAAAATACTTTTTGTCTTTGAAGTTTTTGTGCTTAAGCTATCTCTGGATGGTGAAGAATTTGTGCTACAGATGCGTAAGAACAAGGGCACACTTTGTTAGAATCATTTAAAAATCATGATTTTTAGCAAATTACCTAGCTTCTGTACTAAATTCAAATTTATAGTTTGTGACTCCTCTTCTATTTGTTTAACAGACAAGTTTATCTTCTCAAAAGTAATATCCTTGTATATAATGAATGTTCATTGAATAGCCTCCCTCATGGAAAAGGCATCAAAATACCCAAGTCTAGAAAACTTACTCCAAGTAAAAAAACATTGCGTTAGAATTTTGTAAAGTGATACTTTATTGCTAGCAGTCACATTAGATGTAAAATACTTCTTTTAACACATGATGGAAATGAAGTCACACTCATCTTCTTATAGTGTTACACCTGCCTTCTAGTAGGTCAGTTTAAGCTGGCAATTTAGTGCTTTCCAGTAACACTTAGGAAACACTATAAATGTGCCTCAGTTTTTTTAAAACAGGTGATAAAAGACACTTCTTCACCTTTGTAACATACTGTTTTTTCTTTAATTCAAAATAAATGTCAAATGTGAGGAACAAACATAGAAGTGACTTAAATCCCTAAAATAGTTGGCTCTTTTAATTCTTGAAGATCGATGCAGGTTAGCTGTTTTCAAGCCAAGAATAATATGAAAATTATTGAATTTTATCTTTAAAAACCTATTTTGAACCCTCTTTAGATCTTATTTTGATTTATGAACTAGCCTCAGAACCTTCATAAGTCAGTGTATGTGTGAGAAGAATTGCACTAATTTTAGCCATTGTTTAACCTCTCTGAGGGGCTTCCCGGTAGCTCGGACGGTAAAGAATCCGCCTGCAGTGCAGGAGACGCAGGTTCAGTCCCTGCGTTGGGAAGATCCCTTGGTGAAGGGAATGGCTACCCACTCCAGTATTTTTGCCTGGACAATCGCCATGGACAGAGGAGCCTGGCGGGCTACAGTCCATGGGGTCGGAAAGAGTTGGACATGACTAAGCAACTAAGCACTGCGTAGCAACCTCTCTGAATCCTTTGTAGAGCATAAATTAAATTTTTCTCTTTGCCAGAAGTGATTTCAAGTAAGATTCAGATGATGGAAAAAGTGGCAGATTTTATTTTTATTACTTTTTGTTGTCACAGTATCAGAATAGTTACAGTGATCCACGAGTACCTGCAGTCCAGGAAAAAAACATGAAAAATCCAGTTTAATATTTTCAGGGGTTTATTGACTTATTATGATAAAATTTTTAAATGGCATTTGTTTCAGCTTTCTTTTAAATCTGAAGGACTATTATGTAGGAAATGCCAAATTTAAATACATTTTACAGATTTGAAAATGGGTTAGTAATACACATGTTGAGATTAGTTAGTACTTTTTAGGTGTAGGGAACTTGTAATATTTATTTGCATGAAAAATATAAAGACAAATGGATTTGATAGCATTTTATGTAAGAGGCTAATGAAAGGGTAATAATATAGTAAGATAGGCCAGGCTGGGAGCATAAGATTAAAAAGGAAAGGTACTTTATATGCTGGAATGAGAGCCAGATAGAGACATAAGAAAAGACTTATTATAGGGCTTCTGACTTACATAAGATTTGCTTTTCTCCAAAGAGAATATTAAAAATAGAAATTAAAGACAGGTTCATCATTACCAAGATTCAAAGTATAATATGCTCAGGACTTTTCCTCAGCTATAAACAAATAGCTTTTGTGTGGCATTTTCTGTACAAAAGACTAATGTGATTAGAAAGATTTTTATATTTTTTATGTATTTTACCTTTTTTTTAAAACAAAATGCTTTTGAAATGAACTGTAAAAATAGAATAGTGAAATATATCAATGGCAGAGTGAATGTAGTTTGTTGGAAATTTTTTCTCCAGTAAGACACCAGGTCATTAACAATGTTATCTATTTATAGGCTAGACAAATGGCTGCCGTTCTCCTAAGACGTCTTTTGTCCTCTGCATTTGATGAAGTCTATCCAACTCTTCCCACTGATGTTCAGACTGCCATCAAGAGTGAGCTACTGATGATTATTCAAATGGAAACACAGTCTAGCATGAGGAAAAAAATTTGTGACATTGCTGCTGAACTGGCCAGGAATTTAATAGGTGTGTATGCAAATACAGTTATCATTATGTTACAGAAGAAAGTGAGTACATTTTTTTGTTTGTTTCAGTGGAATCTTAGAGGACGAGTCACAAGTACTTGACTATGATTTATTCTGTTTGAAATGAGAGTGATTGTGGATTTTTAATTTAAAACCAAACATTACAGATTCTTACCTCTTGATCTTCAAAACCATTTCTCTCTAGAGAAATAATTTTCTAGTTTACAACTGTCAGTTTTATCTCCCCCTTAATCTGTGGTTTTGAAAGCATAGTCTAACTTACAAACCTGGCAATAGAAGTGGAGATCATGGGCTCCAGGTGATTTTGTGCTGTTACATTTGTGTTTATAAAGTAAGCACATGTGCTTATTATACTACTATAGTTTGTTTTTCAGTACCACAAAATATTTTTAGAAATTAAGTTAAAACATTTGAAAATGCATTTTATCAGCAGCCAGAACTTTTTCTGGTCACACTTAAAACATTAGTAGTATAATCGGATATGCTGTTACTTTTTTTTTTGACAGAATCATCATAAGCTCTGTTCACTTAGGTGGTATTTTTTAAAAGTTGAAAAGAATAATTCACTAAGATAAGGCTAACTTGGAGAATATTTTTAGTCGTGCTTAGTAAATTATGACATGACTTTTCAAATCTCCTTTCCTGGTGGCTCAGTGGTACAGAATCCGCCTGCAATGCAGGAGATGCAGATTTGATCCCTGGGTCAGATCAGAAAGATCCCCTAGAGAAGGAAATGGTAACCCACTCCAGTATTCTTACTTGGGAAATTCCATGGGCATGGCAGTCTGGCGGGCTACAGTACATAAGGTCACAGAGGAGTCAGAGACGCCCAGGCAACTAAACCACCACCACCAGTAACGCAGATGTTCAACGTACTGACACAACCAGTTCTTAAAAATTAATAGGAAATGTGTTAAGTTTTTAAGTAAGTTCTAAACCCACAGAAACTTGAATTTTTAAGTAACGTGGGAAGTTCTGTTTTCAAGTTTTTTGCACATAACATTTTTATTTTGAGTTAGGAGTTACATCACTCCTAACTCTAAATCCCTTAATAATGGAAAAAGTGCTCTCTCCATAAATTTTTTTGTCATCCCACTTCTCCTTTCAGAGAAGTTCAGCAAATATGGGGGCAATATTTTAAAAAGAAAAAATGCATAACTTGTGTCTATATTCTCTGTAACTCCTAAGTTCTTTGTGACAGTAAAACCAACAAGTCTAAACTGGTTCAGTAGATTTTTGTGGTTCATTTTTATCGCAAGGTATCACAAAAATCTGTGTTTTGAAATCTGTTTAAAATGTCAGCACATTGATAACATCCTGTAGCACTTAAAACTGCAAAGCGTGAGCAGTGCTCTGGGATTCCCATTCTGCAGTTTGTAAGTAATAAGTGTTTTGGTTTTAAGACTTGTTATCAGATATTAACTTTGTCTACTTTTTAGCCTAATCTTTAATAGCAATAATATGTGTGAAAGATTCAACTAGTCACATAGTCAAAGTGTGCTTTCTTTTCTCCAAATCACCCTCCTGAGAAATAACCACCACTTATACCTGTGCTTCTGTAACCCAGATTTACACAGTTGTTTTTTACTAGATTATTATGCCATTTTATGGTTGAAGGAGTTGATTTCATTAAAATGTTTGTAAAAACAGAGCAAGTGACACTTTCTGTAGCCACATATTTTGAATGAGGCTTATGAAATGAATTCACCATCAATATTTTGAAGTTGAATTTACACACCTTATGCCTGGATTTCTTTACTTTTAGATGAGGATGGCAACAACCAATGGCCTGAAGGTTTGAAGTTCCTTTTTGACTCTGTCAGCTCTCAAAACATGGGACTGCGGGAAGCTGCCCTTCATATTTTCTGGTATATACATTGGTCTGATAACGTTTGGGAAAATTTAATGTTACGAGTGCCCGAAGTGCATTTTAGTTGATTGTTTTACTCTAGTTTAACTTTTTAGCCTTAAATAATGCCTCTAGATAACCTTTGTACTTTTGTTGGAAGCAAAATTGGAAAGAACAAAGCTTTCCATTTGATATTATGGATCTTTTTGTTATACAAGGAGTCTCTGCAATTTTTATTCCTTTCCTTTGTCCTTCATGATTCTGAAAAAATTTCTGGGACAGTTTCTTCTTCAAGAGATTAACAGTACCAACTGTAACTTTTAGAAAGCCATTCTCATATTAGCATCTGAAAGAAAAGAACGAAAATGGTGGTGAACCCCCACTGTCTTGGTCTGTGGCCAAGCTTTATAAAAATGTATTATTTTAATTACCTCATTTATAAGCAGATGATCTAAGTTTAGAATTAAATGATTGCATTTTAAAAGTTTGGCCTACTGTACAGTTCTACTGCATTTAAAATAGTAATATATAATTGAATTTGTAACTTACCAAGATCATATACTTTTTTTTTTTAAACGAGATCTACCTTGAACCTCTAAAGAAGGGTAGATAGTACACCAATTTCTACTTCAGTTGTCAAATGTATCTTGTTCCTATCAAAGGTCCAAACTGGAGAATTAAGTAAAGGTATTCAGTTTATTTATTTACCAAATTTAAAATAGAGCACAATGTGGACTGTCTGGATACCAAGGCTGGAAACAGCTTGTGAGCATGGTTAGTGTCGTTACCCCTGAACCCCAGTACTTGCTCTTGTCCCGTCCTACACTCCAGATCAGCTTCCTGCTGAGACAGAGCAGTAAGGGTAAAGCAGAGATCTGGGCAGGTGTGCGCCTGAGTCCCCAATTCTCCCAGTCTGATCTCCTCTGCTCCATTTGTTTCTGTTCACCCGAGCCCAGAGTAGAATTGCTTGGAGGTCAGGTAGTTGATGTTCAGCCTTAGGGATTAATGTAAATAAACATAGAATTAGATGTTCTAGCTGACACCTTACTAAGATGTTACTAAGATGTTCTAGCTGACACCTTACTAAGATATAACCTAGTTTTCAGAGGATATTTTCTATCATTTTTTCAGGAACTTCCCAGGAATTTTTGGGAATCAGCAGCAGCACTATTTAGACGTCATCAAACGGATGTTAGTTCAGTGCATGCAAGATCAGGAACATCCGTCGGTGAGTAGATTTCCATTCCATTAATATTAACACATAATTTAATATAGCATCTAACTTGTGAAAGAATCTATATGTGTTTGGAGATTGTCTTGGCTTTTATACTTGAAAATATAAATACTAGTTTTACTGATAAAGAAAATTTCATCTTGTGGAAGGAAACTTGAGTTTGCACATCTATCAAAAATCGTCTCATATTTGGCGTTTGTCCTGTCTTCATTTTAGATCCGAACATTATCTGCTAGAGCTACCGCTGCGTTTATACTTGCCAACGAGCATAATGTTGCTCTGTTCAAGCATTTTGCAGACTTGTTACCCGGTTTCTTACAGGTAAGAAAATAGTTTAGGTGATAATTATATCCTTAACTAGTTTTCTGTTGCTTAAATTCTCATCAGAGTTCTGTATTGCATTCATGTATTCATTAAATATTTATTGCCTGCTGTGTACCAACTAAGGATACAGCAGTGAACAAAACATGCACATTTCTTAATATTTTTTGCCTTTGATATACCTTGGGTCTCTTCATTTCAAATTTTTTCTTTAAGGCAAATGATAATAAGCAACATATGCTTATTATTGAGTATATAATCACAGTAGGTTATTTCTATTAGAACAACCAAATAACCTATGAAATGCTCATTTTACAGAAGGAGAAGCTAAGGAGGAGATAAGAAACTTGCCCAAGGTCACAGTGTTGAGGGGTGCATGCTGGAGTTGTGCATAGTTGAAACCCAGATTGGACCAGAGTCTTTACTGTTAAATACAGGGCTTGTGACAGTTTGTATCACAAAATAATTTTATAGTTAAACATTACTGGAATCCAAGGATAAATTATTATTTTAAGGACATCTGCCCCAGTGAGAAAGTAAAATAAACTTGGGGAAGTTAGAGTAATTGGTTTCAACCTTGTCAGACATCAAACCTTTTATAACAAGTATTTTATAATTTTCCATATTCGCTCTTAAAATGAAATGCATTTATGTGCGTACAGCTCATGTATGCACGTAAGTTTTTAAAATATCAATGTATGGTGGTAAGTGGATACAAAGGAAAAAGAGAAAGTAATCTCTAGTAAAATGACATGCTTTTCCACATATAAATGCTAGGGCCTGACCCAACAGACATAGGAGACTAGGTGATTTCTACACGGTCTATACGAATCCAGTAGCTAAAAATGTGGACTGATAGAGATCGTTGGCCATTTGAACACCATGATTTCTGTTACTGTTGGTGTTTTGAACTGGTGATTTCCAGAAAAGGTACAGTTCAGGATGAAACAAAATACATGTTCCTTCTTTGTTTGTACGGTATCTGCATTTTAGGGAAGAAATATATCATAGTACATTAAAACCAGGCAAAAGGGAATTTGTGAGTTAGGGTCTAGGTTGAGACCATTATAAATGAGTTTTTTAATATATGTGTTTGACATAATTGTGTAAAGATGCACGATAAGGTCAAATGAATTCCTCGTAAGCGTTTGTGTCACAGGTGTGGGACATCTAGTAGCCCAGCCTTTCCATGTCCTCAATCTTGTGACAACCAAAAAAACAGCTCCTGAGACAGATAGTGCCCTGTTGAGGGCCAGATTAGACAGGATTTAGGGAAACTGAAATGGCAACCCGCTCCAGTATTCTTGCCTGGAGAATCCCAGGGATGGCAGAGCCTGGTGGACTGCCGTCTCTGGGGTCGCACAGAGTCGGACATGACTGAAGCGACTTAGCAGTAGCAGCAGCAGGGAATCTGAAACTAAAAAGTTCATATGTGATGGAGTTGCTGCCAGGACTTAGTAGAAACTGTTTTTCCCATGATACTAAGCTGAAAATATAGTTTAGTCAATGATAAAACATTAGCTGATGAAACATTCTATTGTTTTATATTACCGACACATCTTGACTTACTATTTAATTTCATATTTTTCTTGTCTGAATTTAGAGTAAGTTAAAATGTTAGCCAGAACTTCTAGGAGTTATGGCTGTGATATAGGCAAAGGTAGATACAGAATGCTACATTAAAATTCCACAGTGACTGAACTTATCATTAAAGAGAAATACAGTAATATTGAACACTTTAAATATATCATGGGATCTAGTATTTACTATCTGTATGAATATTGGAAGGACAGAGAAAAGGAGATTCCTTCTGGTTATGAAAACACTTCCTTGCCAGTCTTAAGTTTTGTTGTGGTTATTGGAGATTGACTGGTTTTAATTTTGACTTCGGTTTAAATCTTTATATTATACGTTTCTAGTTAAGATTAGAATAGAGGGAAGTGTGTACGTAGTTGTAGGTAGAACATCTGCGTAATGTTGATTGCAAAGTTATTTATTGAAAAACAGAACGCTAGTGTTTCTCTGTTGTCCTTGCCTCTTGATATTCTGGCTAATGAGGCATCATAAAGTGACTGTTGAACACAGACTTTTTTTTTTTTTAATCTATTTCATGTTTTCTAGGCTGTAAATGACTCCTGCTACCAGAATGATGATTCAGTCCTAAAATCCCTTGTTGAGATTGCAGACACGGTTCCAAAGTATTTACGTCCTCATCTGGAAGCCACTTTACAGCTGAGTCTAAAGGTAAATTAAATACTGCAGTGAATGTTCTGTTTCTTGTTTTCAATGAATCAACTACTAAATGTGTACAAATATATCTTCTTTGTAGTTGTGTGGAGACACTGGCCTCAATAACATGCAGCGCCAGCTTGCCCTGGAAGTAATCGTGACCCTTTCTGAGACTGCAGCTGCTATGTTAAGAAAACATACCAATATTGTTGCACAGACAAGTAAGTCAAAAGTCTAAATAGTTTTTTTTAGGGTGACAGAATTGTCAGATAGGTTTGCTGAGAGTTGTGCAAGGCCACGGATTTATTGGAAGAGTGAATGTCCTTTCAAACTCAGGTGAATCCATGAAAATGCAGCAATACATTCTTAACTGCATAGGCCCGACACGATGGCCATGCTCCAGCACCCTGAAACCTCAGTGTAGCAAACATGGTTTGTCATACTTGGAAGTAAACCAAAAGATGTGTAAAACCTCTGGGGAAAATTGGGTGACACATTGAAAGACTAATAAGAGAACCCAGTGTCAATACCCTTCAAATTAACCTAAATATTCAGTATAATTTCAGCCAAAAATTAGAATTGGTCATGATAAGATAGAGTCTAATGTAGGGCCTGGAGTAGCCAAGACAGTTTTGATGACTAAAGTGCAGGTCTTGCCTGTCAGCTATGAAGATTTAGTTTGTTGATGGTGCAGCTATAGACAGTTGAATCAGATGGGATAGAGTGGCCAGGAGCAGATCCACTCACGTGGAAACAAACTGAACTTTGATAGTTCAGTAGTTTGCACGACTGGTTGTTTCTGTTGGAAAAACATATTCGAACCTCAATTTTCAGTTGATTAGACATGAAATAATACAGATACATTTTACACGTAAAGCTTAATAGTAGAAAGTGATTTTTTTTTAAGACAGTCAAAACCATAAGTGCAAAACATTGCTCAGTTTGTACTAAAACAGTTTTTTGACCAACCAAATACACCATAAGTGAGATCAAAAGATAAGCCAGACTGGAAGAAAGTAGTTGAGTGCACACATCAACAGTTCTGGTGTGCGGAAAACAGTGGTTGGAAACAGGAAGTTCACAAGAGCTATAGCTGTTGAACACTGCTCAGTCTCAATAAACACAAGTGTAATTAATTGTGGAACACCAGTTGTCAGAGTGTGACAGTGTCCAGTGTTGATTGATGAACGGTGTGGAGCAGAGAGGACTCACAGGAGACTTCACACCTGTGACATAAGATCGGCCTCCTTTTGAGCTTCCCATAGGAATTAAGTTTATGGTGCCACTATGGAGAGCATTTGAGTGGGTTCTAGTAATAAAGATACTTGTAACAGTTTCAAGTACAGAAACAGAGAGGAAAGATTGATTTGTCAAGGGTTGTATAGCCTGGTTGTACAGACTGGGTTTAATATATGTTCTCTTCCTAATGCCCTGAACTTGCTCTTGTCAAGGAGATAACGTGTATCTTATCAAAGCACCTTTTGTCGTGTCCACCGACAGGTTGATGTGTTTATGTAATGGAATGCTGTGAAGTAATTCAAGTGAAATCCATGTGTCTTGAGAAAAAAGCAAGTTGCCAAAGGGTATATGTACCATTTATTATATAGAAAATAAAACCTTTGAATACTACTATATGTTATACATAGATAGAGAAAACTGTAGTTCAAGTGTAAAAAAGAAAAAAAGTTTGGTAATGAGAAACATTGATTTTATTATGGTCTTACTTCTGATGAGGGAGGAAGAAAACATAACAGGACTTGGATATTTTGACTTTTCTCCTTAATGTTTACTTCTTAAAAAAGAACAAAAGCTAAAGCCAGGGAGATGAAAAAGGTGAAAATAGAACAAGCCACATGTGGGGAGCACAGGCAGATAAGTTTTTTGTTTTACTCTTAGTATGTCCTTTGTGTTTTACCTCTTAAAATTCTTGTTGGTGACATTGACAAAATCACAGCGTCGTGGTCTTTGGGTATGCTGCTGCTGCTCCTAAGTCACTTCAGTTCAGTTCAGTTCAGTTCAGTCGCTCAGTCGTGTCCGACTCTTTGTGACCCCATGAACTGCAGCATGCCAGGCCTCCCTGTCCATCACCAACTCCCGGAGTTCACTCAGACTCACATCCATTGAGTCAGTGATGCCATCCAGCCATCTCATCCTCGGTCGTCCCCTTCTCCTCCTGCCCCCAATCCCTCCCAGCATCAGAGTCCTTTCCAGTGAGTCAACTCTTCGCATCGTGTCCAACTTTTTGTGACCCCATAGATGGCAGCCCACCAGGCTCCCTCATCCCTGGGATTCTCCAGGCAAGAACACTGGAATGGGTTGCCATTGCCTTCTCCAATGCATAAAAGTGAAAGTGAAGTCGCTCAGTTGGGTCTGACTCTTCGCGACCCCATGGACTGCAGCCTACCAGGCTCCTCTGCCCATGGGATTTTCCAGGCAAGAGTGCTGGAGTGGGGTGCCATTGCCTTCTCTGCTTTGGGTATGAAGTAGTTCTTTTCTTTAGTTCCGCAGATGTTAGCCATGATGGTTGACCTTGAAGAGGATGAGGACTGGGCAAATGCGGATGAGCTGGAAGACGATGACTTTGATAGGTAATCACACACCCCGAACGCTGTACGAAGCTTCCCGGGTCGGGCAGAGCGAGGCCAGGTGGCGGTGAGAGGTTAGGGTTACAGGGTCTGTCTCGACCCCACGTGGTGGTCTACAAACTGAGGTTAAGCTTTTAAATTTGAAACGTGGGACATTTCTCCATTTTGTGTTTTCCTGTATCAAATTTTGTAGATACTTATTTTTAGTGAAGGTAGCTATCTTTTCTACCCTGTCTTACTCTAAACTGTTCATCATGTCAAGAATTTTTTAAGAGTTATCTTCTGAAATAGATACGAAGGAGCTCTGTTGTGGTAAATACCTTTGTGTATGTGTAGACCTTAACTTACAATAGTTGTTTCAGCAAATTCCTTGTGTTTTCCTCATATAATGCAATGTAACTGTAGAATGGAAAAGGGGCAGTGATGGTAGACACTGGATGACAGTAACACTGAAATTACTATTTGACTTGTTTTGACTCAGTAGGCGCCCGTGAGTACAGATTCCAATGGAAAAGTCCCCAAAATGTATACTCACTGTGAAATAGTGAAAATGGCCCCTTAAACACGGATGAAACATAGCACTTCAGAGCTGCCATTTTAATTAATCCTTTCAGTGGCCTAAAGGTTTAGTATCATATTTGAAGTGCAGAAATGGAGAGGAAAGATTGAGTGATTTGTCCAGGGTTTATGGCCAGTTAGTAGACTGGACTTAAAACCAGTTCTCTCACTCTTCCCAGGACATCAAACTGCCTAACCTCCTTTTCTTAAAAAGAACTGAAACTATTTCCCTGAAAGATTGGTAGTCAGCGTAAGCTACTTTTACAGATATAATTAAAGACATTTGACTTCGAAAATATATGGTGTATTTTTGAAGCTTGATCCTGTCATTAAAAATGACTGACTTTTGGCCTGAATACCCTGTAGAAGTTTATGAAGATAATCCTTGACTGCTGTGCTGCTGCTAAGTCACGTCAGTCGTGTCCGACTCTGCGACCCCAGAGACGGCAGCCCACCAGGCTCCCCCGTCCCTGGGATTCTCCAGGCAAGAACACTGGAGTGGGCTGCCATTTCCTTCTCCAGTCCTTGACTGGAAACACCTAAATAGGGCTGAAGAGGAGACGGGGCTCCGATTGAGTTTCCTTGTCCTGGTTCATTTACTGTGATGTGTTGCTACCTGGCTTTTAATTTGCCCTGTAAAAGGCACTAAGGTGTATGTGGTGTTAAGAAGCTATTTTTATCTGAACTAGATGAGTAAGATTTTATCTCTGAGTGAGTAGGACATAAATACATTTTCAAGGTCAAGCTAAGTCTTAAGAGCCTGTTTTCAAGGTCATAGTGTCCTCTTTCTGATCTTGCCTTCACAAAGCAGTTAGAGGTCATGTACGTGGCAACTGCTGATCTTGAGGTTCTAAAACAATAAATGTGCAAAGGTGTTAATGCCCAAATTCCTTCAGTTTTCAGTGAAAAAACTGTAATTGAGTTTCACTTACACATAATATTTTGTGGGGCAGATTGCACCCCTTTAAAAGATGAATAAGCTCCCAGTTGAGAGAAAATCACACACAGGCTCAGCACCCTTTTCTGTTTTCTGTGTTCTGATAAGTTTGAAGACTGTATTTCCAGGAAATGTGATTCAGAGGCTCTCCTAAACACTGCTGATCCCTCTTAGTCTTCAGAGTGTCAGAAGCTAAGTTTTAACCAGTGAGTGGGGACAGAGGGAAGTCGTGAAAGATCGGATTCAGACATAAGACTTTTAAACTATTGATGAGGCATGATAAAAATTTTATCCACCTCCGCCTCCTGCCACTTTTTAAATTCTAGGGTTTTTTAACCCCAAACTTCACTACATACATTAGAAAAGACTGCTCGAGCTATTCTTCAGTCCCAGTTTAGAAACAGTCCATGTAGCGTCCTGTTCTTACGTGCTTCCGTATGTCCGTTACATTGTTCTCTGTGTAGCAATGCGGTTGCTGGTGAGAGTGCTCTAGACCGGATGGCTTGTGGACTCGGGGGAAAGCTCGTCCTGCCGATGATCAAAGAACACATTATGCAGATGCTTCAGAACCGTAAGCTGTTGCCTCTTTGAAATGCTGGGACAGTGGAGCTTGGCTTAGACTGCGTCTAAAAGTCAGTCTTTGCCTTTTTATATTCTCTGTTTAACCTACTTCTCATATTGATAAAATACTACTTGGTCATCTTTAGAAGCACTCAGTCTTAATGGTAGAGAATGTTTTTTCCTCGATACTGCAGCTATTGCCCTATTCTCCCTCCTCAGAATTATTAGCTTCAGTATATAGGAAAAAGTTTTTAATTCTATTAAAAACTGAGTTTTACTCCCTAGTCAGAAATACCTAAGTTCAAATTTAATGCACCAGTATTTGCAATGTTTATGAAATATTAGTATATTTGGTTTAGTTTTCCTTCATCTAATATCTTTTATTTTAAAAAAATAAAAAGCCTTGTACAAATCAGAGGAGAGCCATGTCAATATTTGTTTTTATAATTTAACAAATACTTGGTCACTAACCTTGAACCAGGTTTTTCAATAAGAAAAATTGTCATTTTTGTTTTTTATATTACAAAGTTACTGTGCTTGACATATTTTAAAAAGTTCAAATCCGAAGTGTATAAACTGAAAGGCCCTTAACTGAGATTCGGAGGTGCTCACTGTTAACAGTTCTGAGACTTGAGTGTCTGTCCTCATTATGCACATAGGCAGCTGTGTTTAGTGTGAATAAAGCGCCCAGACCCCATGCTTCCGGTAGCTTCTGCCCCGCAGCGTATCCGGTCACCACATGATAACCTCCCATTCATTTAACAGCCACACAGCATTGCACAGTTCCCCATTAAACCATATAGTTCTGTTGGTAACAAATAATGCCACTGCATACACTCTTACAGAAGTCCTGGCTTACCTGTATTAACATGTATGTTTGTAGCATACATTGCAGGAGACAGACTTGAGGGTCCAGGCTTTGATTCTGGGTCTTAATAACAGCTTCATACCAGCCCTTATGTTTTTTATTATGTAGGTCTTCCTTATGCTATAAAGCTCTTAGGTATTCTAAAAGGGCATTGTCCAAAACCATTGTTTCTTTAGGATGATGGTGATTTTATGTCTGGGTCTTGAACAATAGGTTCCCCTTTTATTACTCCTAAATTTTGAAGGATTTTTCCCCAAACAGACAGCATCACAGGCTGGTCAGCCTATAAGAGCTAGTAGATAGAGTCTAGCTTTTCTATTTTGAAGATGAAGAACGTAAAGGCCAGAGATGTGAAAGTTTGCACAGAGTCACCCAGTTGCCGGTGTCTCACACTGCTTAGTGCCAGTCTTCACACATACTGTGGACCTGCTTATTTGCGGTTAAAGAATTTGATTGTAAGTTTCTGCTACAATATTAGCTGGCTGCAGAAGGCTTCGCTTGTATTACAGTGAGCTCACATGTATTCACAGTAAGGCAGTGAACTCTCAGTAAGGATTTGCTGTTGTTAAATGTGTGGCTTGGAGCAAGTCTGGACCTTTGATTTCCTTGTTTGTGGAAAAAAATAGGGTCTTCCCGTGGAATCAGGGGCCAAAAGTATATTTAGTGTTAATACTACATGTGAGAAAGAAATGGCAACCCACTCCAGTATTCTTGCCTTGAAAATCCCATGGACAGAGGAGACTGGTGGGCTGCAGTCCATGGGGTCACCAAGAGTCGGGCATGGCTGAGCAACTAATACTTCACTACACTTGAAAAGAGTGTAAAAAATGACAAACAATACTTTTTCTCTAGTAACTTAACATCTCAGTTCAGTTCAGTCACTCAGTCGTTTCCATCTCTTTGCACCCCCATGAACCGCAGCACGCCAGGCCTCCCTGTCCATCACCAACTCCGGGAATTCACCCAAAGTCATGTCCATTGAGTTGGTGATGCCATCCAACCGTCTCATCCTGTTGTCCCCTTCTCCTCCAGCCCTCAATCTTTCCCAGGATCAGGGTCTTCTCCAGTGAGTCAGCTCTCCACATCAGGTGGCCAAAGTATTGGAGTTTCAGCTTCAACATCAGTCCTTCCAACGAATACCCAGGACTGAGTTCCTTTAGGATGGACTGGTTGGATCTCCTTGCAGTCCAAGGGACTCTGAAGAGTCTTCTCCAACACCACAGTTCAAAAGTATCAACTTAACATCTACCCCACTGTAATTAAAAAAAAATTTTTTTTAATTTATTTTCTTTATGGCTGTGCTGGGTCTTCACTACTGTGTGGGCCTTTCTCTGGTTTCAGACAGTGGGGTCTGCTCTCTGGTTGTCAAGCACAGACTCTAGGATGCTTGGGCTCAACAGTTGTGGCTCCCAGGCCCCAGGGCACAAGCTAAATAGTTGTGGCACAGGCTTAGTTGCTCTGCAACATGTGGTATCTTCCCGGATCGGGGATCGAACCCATGTCTCCCATTGGCAGACGGAGCCACGGAGCCACCAGGGAAGCCCTTGTTTTTTTTCCTAGCATTGATAAATAGCATTTTTTTTTTAAATCTTAAAATTCAAAGCAGAAAGACCATTTCACATCCCAATACCATTCCATCACATTTGCTGAATGTACTTCCAGGAACTCTGCCCATTGAGAATATATGAGACATTACTTTTTTAAATGTCCAAACCAAATATAGACATCTTTCTATTTCAATATTTGTTGCATTAAAGTTTTTATTCTTTAGTATTTATTTTTGTTTGAGTTACTGGCATAACAATATATTGGTTTCAGATGTATAGCATAGTGATTTAGCATTTGTATACATTGCAAAATGACCACCACAGTATAAGTCTAGATTAGTATCTGATATTGGTTTCTTAAGATTCTTATTCCTCAGTTAAGAATAAATTCTGGCTTAATAGTATATTGATAACTGAAATACATTTAAAGCATATATCTATTTCTGCTTTATTGACTATGCCAAAACCTTTGACTGTGTGGATCACAATAAACTGGAAAATTCTGAAAGAGATGGGAATACCAGACCACTTGACCTGCCTCTTGAGAAACTTGTATGCAGGTCAGGAAGCAACAGTTAGAACTGGACATGGAACCACAGACGGGTTCCAAATAGGAAAAGGAGTACGTCAAGGCTGAATATTGTCACCCTGCTTATTTAACTTCTATGCAGAGTACATCATGAGAAACACTGGGCTGGAAGAAGCACAAGCTGGAATCAAGATTGCCGGGAGAAAATCAATAACCTCAGATATGCAGATAACACCACCCTTAAGCCAGAAAGTGAAGAAGAACTAAAGAGCCTCTTGATGAAAGTGAAAGAGGAGAGTGAAAAAGTTGGGTTAAAGCTCAACATTCAGAAAACGAAGATCATGGCATCTGGTCCCATCACTTCATGGGAAATAGATGGAGAAACAGTAGACACAGTGTCAGACTTTGTTTTTCTGCACTCCAAAATCACTGCAGATGGTGATTGCAGCCATGAAATTAAAAGATACTTGCTCCTTGGAAGGAAAGTTACGACCAACCTAGATAGCATATTCAAAAGCAGAGACATTACTTTGTCAACAAAGGTCTATCTAGTCAAGGCTATGGTTTTTCCAGTGATCATGTATGGATGTGAGAGTTGGACTGTGAAGAAAGCTGAGCGCCGAAGAATTGATGCTTTTGAACTGTGGTGTTGGAGAAGACTCTTGAGAGTCCCTTGGACTGCAAGGAGATCCAACCAGTCCATCTTAAAGGAGATCAGTCCTGGGTGTTCGTTGGAGGGACTGATGTTGAAGCTGAAAGTCCAATACTTTAGCCACCTGATGCGAAGGGCTGACTCATTTGAAAAGACTCTAATGCTGGGAAGGATTGAGGGCAGGAGGATGTCCTTCTCGGGACAGCAGAGGATGAGATGGTTGGGTGGCATCACCGACTCGATGGACATGGGTTTGGGGGGACTCTGGGAGTTGGTGATGGGAGGCCTGGCGTGCTGCGATTCATGGGGTCGCAAAGAATTGGACATGACTAAGTGAACTGAACTGATAAAATAATGTTATCATAAATACTAAAGTTTTAATGTTTAGCAAATAATTCAGCAATTTTTTCAGAAAAATTAGTTACAACAGACATCTTTACATGAATTTTGGGGTCCCCAAAGGGAAGAATTAAGTCTTATCTCCAATTTAGGATTTTCTTTTATAACTTAGTTAGCTCTTACACCAGCAGTTCTCAAACTTTATAATCTCAGGACCGCTTTACAGTGAGGATCTCAGAGTGCTGTTGATTTTTGGTTTTTTTTTTTCTATGAACATTTCCTACCCTTTATAATATGGTGAGACCTTTTTTTTTATTGAGCATAGTTAATTTACAATGTTGTGTTTAGTTCCAAGTGTACAGCAAAGTGAATCAGTTATACATATCTATCTATCTATCTATCTATATATATATATGTATCTCCACTTCACGATTCCTTTCCTGTATAGGTCACTATAGAGTAGAGTAGAGTTCCCTGTGCTATAGAGGAGATCCTTATAACTATTTTATGTATAGTAGTGTGTATATGTCAATCCCCCATCTCCCAATTTATCCTTCCCCCTCCCCCTGGTAACCATTGGTTTGTTTTCTACAACCATGACCCAGAGTGCATTTGTTAAACTGTTACATGTTAACAGAAATGACATATTTCGTGAAAAAAGACTCTCTTTTCCAAGACAAATGGAAATATTAGTGAGAATGTCTTTTTTTTATTTTGGGCATTTTTGTAAATATCTTAGGTAAAACTGAATTTGTATGTCTGCTTCTGGGTTGATTTTCTTGATATTTCACATATGCTGTAATCCTGAAAATACTCTCTGTACCCTCAAAATGAAAGTGAAAAAATAATATTATTAGGAGAATGATTTTGACCTTGTGAACCCCATGAATGAGTCTTAGGAAATCCCAGGATGTTTGAACCCCACTTTGAGAACCATTGCTCGGGTTTTTATATTTAGGTATATCTTCCTTTGTTCCACAAGGAATTTAAAGCAGCCTTAAAGTGAACAATAATATAGTAAAAACAAATATTTAGAAATGAGAGTCAGGAAAATCATATAAATAGGATATGAAGTCCAGTAAAATCAACATTAGTTAATATTCCCTTAACGAAAAAGCAGATAGCCATTATGAATGTTAGAATACAGATAAGGTTCATTCATACTCATTTACCGTATTATTAAGTAAAAATTTTTTGAAAGCAGCATCTTTTCTCCCTGGCGGTTTTTCTTTTTAGAGAAATATGCCTGTGGAGATCATTAGGTCTCTGTTCAGTGAATGGCAGTATGTGACACAGAAGACCTGCGTCTTCATTGCCCATAGTCAGTCTGGGGGGACGTGTCTTATTTTGGGCGGTTGGTATAAATACTGACAGGCCCTTTGCCGCCACGCTGTCCCTTCAATTTTGGGAGTGAAATGCTTGTGTGACGTAACCGCTGTGACAGTGAAGTAATCCAGTCAGACACTTTTTCTGTTTGCCTACCTAATAGTCATGTATAACCATACTTTGTTACTGTCATACTCCTGACGACTGGAAGGCCCCATCGGTGGTGTCTAATTGCTGTTCCTCCGCATGTAACTGTTCCGCAGCTGACTGGAAGTACCGGCACGCGGGGCTCATGGCCTTGTCCGCCATTGGCGAAGGATGCCACCAGCAGATGGAGGGGATTCTCAACGAGATAGTAAATTTTGTTCTGCTTTTCCTTCAGGATCCTGTAAGTACCAGTAAATATTTGATTCGTTAATATATTGCCATGGTTTCACAGGGGACCCTGTTGCCTTTACTAACACCCGGGCTCCTCTTCCAGCATCCCAGGGTGAGGTATGCGGCCTGTAATGCTGTGGGACAGATGGCTACTGACTTTGCACCTGGTTTCCAGAAGAAATTCCATGAGAAGGTAAGTAATGAGTCTGCAGACACTGGAAAACTCCGAGAAGAGGGGTGGTGTTTGAACAGCCTGTGTGATTTCATGTCACAGGTGA
The DNA here is from genome assembly GCF_023091745.1 of Budorcas taxicolor. Lineage (NCBI taxonomy): Eukaryota > Metazoa > Chordata > Mammalia > Artiodactyla > Bovidae > Budorcas > Budorcas taxicolor. Next base: position 75,250,793 of record NC_068921.1, read on the forward strand.
TTGCAGCGTTGCTGCAGACCATGGAAGACCAGGGCAATCAGCGTGTCCAGGCCCACGCCGCCGCTGCTCTCATCAACTTCACGGAGGACTGTCCCAAGTCACTGCTTATTCCGTACTTAGACAGTTTGGTGAAGCATCTGCATTCCATCATGGTCCTTAAACTTCAAGAGGTAAGTTTCACGGTCTTTTAAGCTCTCTGTTTGGCTTGTAATAGTGGAAATTGGAGGGGAAGGTGATTCTGAAAGAGACTTCTCAGGAAACATTAGCAGTTTCTGCCACTTTGAATTTTAAAAGATGAAAGAGAAGAAAGCGAAAAGTGCTGACCACTCTCTTAACCTGAATGACAGACATAGAGAAGATGTGAAAAAAGAATCTTTTTTGTATTAAACATGTTGAATTCTTAAAATAAGGCCTGGCCGTCCAAATAGAAGATGGTTTATAGTTTACAGCTTAAGTAAGAGGTGACCTAGAAACAAGTGAATGATGTCAGTGCAGCAGCATGAGAAAGACAGGATGCAGGTAAGACAGGCAGAAACAGAGACCTGGTTTGTTCTCAAGTAGAATGAGATGAAATTCTGCTATCAGACAAAAAGGACGCACAAAATAAAAGCCTTGTAACTCGAATATTCAGCAAACACAAAGTTTCTGTCAAATTGCTATAAAATGTTCTATAAACAGTGTCTGTACTTCGGCTCCTGATGAACTGGTAACAGTTGGTAAACCACACTTCACCTAGCCCTGGTCTAAAGGAGAGCAGAGAGGAAGACAGGAAGTTATAAGGTCCCAGAAGGCAGAGAAGGGGTCTAAAGCAGAAGATGGGCACTCAGTGTACTATGATAGCAAACTAAGAGCGTGATACAGGAACGTGAGTGTACGTGAAGACAGGGAGGTAGTCGAGGGCAGATCAGTTAGGTTAGTTAAATCAGGAATAGATGGATCAGATAGGACATTAGAGTAGATTTGGCTGAAGGGTGGCTCTATATAACCCAGTTCCCCCCATGGGACCCGTGTGTGAGATGCAGACTGAAGGAAGGGGCTGCTGAGATGGGATGGGGGAAGAGGGTCATGTGTGTGAGAAGAGCTGTGCGGAGGCAGAGTAGCCAAGGAAGAAGGATGTTCCTGTGGGATCACAGGCCGGTCATGACGTTAACCGCAGAGCAGATGGGAGATGCCAAAGGAAGGAGTGAGCTCACCTTGCAGAGCGGTGTGTGGACTCAGGTACAAGTAGAAAGAGCTCTGCCAAGAGTGGCTGTGGTTGATGAGGGGGTAAAGGGCCAGAGCAGTTGCCGGCTCAAGTATTTCTATGAACCCACAAGGAATTACAGAATAACATTGCCAGGTGCTGACATGGCCTGACCGCAAGTACCCGGGAAGGATTTTCCTCGGCAGCTCAGAGAACACCGTGGATCGTTGGTGCAGGGGGAAGGCTGATCTCACCTGTTGCACCAGGGTGGAGAAAGGGGGCACCTCTCAGGGGTGTCCTCAGTGGTATTTTTCTGGAGAGAACTAGAAAATAAAGGAATGGGCCATAAAGGGAACTTTCTCCACGACCTAGTCGGACAGCACAAGATATAAAATTAAGTAGTGGAAATAAGTGAGGAATGATGAGTGGAAATAAATGAGGAATGATGAGTAAAATTAAGCTTGCTGGATACAAACATTTGAGGGAGTTCACATTTATGCTCGAGAATTAGCTGTGCTTTGAGATAAAGTGGACACAAGTGAGGAGCGCTGTGCTGACAGGGGAGCACCTCGCAGATAGTTCAGGGGGCTCTTCCGTGTGCGCTGAGGCCTGGTCTCCACTCTGGCTGCCGTGGGGCAAGCTCAGCATGCAGTCTCAGCGCACCCCTCGGGAACTGGCCAGGAGTGTTTGCCCCATCTTCTCTGCGGGGCTGATGTTCTGTTGTCTTCCTTCCAGTTGATCCAGAAAGGCACCAAATTAGTTTTGGAACAAGTTGTGACATCTATCGCATCAGTTGCAGATACTGCAGAAGAAAAATTTGTCCCCTACTATGACTTATTCATGCCATCACTGAAGCACATTGTCGAGAACGCAGTTCAAAAGGAACTCAGGCTTCTCAGAGGAAAAACTATTGAGTGCATCAGCCTCATTGGTTTGGCTGTTGGGAAGGAAAAGGTAAGTGATTTATCAACAATGTGTTGGGTTTGTTGTGTGTCATCTGGCTTTGGGGGCATCAACGGTACCAGAGGGTTTTTTCTTTCTGATAAAAGGTTTTCTGAAGACTTACTGTTTTTCATCATCTTATTCTTGTATTACTTTAATTTTATATATAACTTGTCACCTTCATTTTTTCATTGCTAATAAGATTTCTTCTTAACTCAGTTATGCTTTTGAAACCTTCCCTTACATGTGTGGGCTTATCTCTGGAGGCTTGTGGAATTCTAGACCCATATGTTCAGTTTCACCCATATTTAAACATACACTCGAGGGACCCAAGTCCAGTGATTGAGACTCCGTCTTCCAGTGCATGGAGCACAGGTTCCCTCCCTGGTCAGGAAACTAAGACCCACATGCCTCAGGGTGCAGCTGAAAAATTTTTTTTAAAAAACTAAAAAAAACGTGCCTGGGAACATTCCAGTTGCATTCCTATTAATCCCAAAAGCTTTGAGTGTCCCAAGAGAAATATGCATTTAGTTCTTCAGAAAATAATTATAAACTAAATATGCATCTAGATCTTCAGAAAAGAATTAGAAAGGACCATTGACCAATGTGTTTTTCTTCCTAGCCAGTATCTCAGCTGTCAAAGCTAACCCAAAAAAAGTTTCTGCTATCAGCCCCTCCCATTCTGATTCTCAGAGCTTTTAACATAGAACCTTTCTCTCTGGTCTCCTCCACAAGTAGCATTTTTATCTTACAAACAGTTTTCTGGGAGACACTGAGAACCCAATCAGTAAAACATTTTTATGTTCCATACTCTGTATTTTGGCTTTCAAACTATCTTTGTACAACACTGCCTGTTTATACAGTGGAGATTGCCAAAACTAAACAGAGAAGTGAAAATGATAACAGTTTTTGCATCCTCAGTCACTCACTCGTGTCCAACTTTGCAATCCCACGGACCATAGCCCACCAGGCTCCTCTGTCCATAGTAGGATTTTCCCAGAAAGGATATTGGAGTGGGTTGCCATTTCCTCTTCAGGGGATCTTCCCAACTCAGGGATTGAACCAGAGTCTGCTGCATTGCAGGTGGATTCTTTACCACTGAGCCAACAGGGAAGCTAGGGAACAATCCAGAATTGTTTTTCTGAATTTGAGTTACCTTTTTACTGCTGGAAATGCATAAGCCATGGACCAAAACTGGATGCCACCAGAACTATCTTTATACTGTAATTCATTTTGACTTTCACTGGAAAACATTTTTCTAGAAATTCTAGAGCACTAAATTCATTGAAGTATATGTGAAAACTTCTCTATATAGTACTTTTATCTGAGGGGTTAAAACTCATGTGGGAAATGTTAATAGATTTGGGGAGAAAGATTTATTGTTACATGAGAAACAAAATTAGGTGGCAGTAATATCTCTGATGAGATATACATGAATAATAATGTGTCTTCCCCAAACATTTCCTTCCAGTTCATGCAGGATGCCTCCGACGTGATGCAACTGTTACTGAAGACGCAGACAGACTTCAGTGACATGGAAGATGACGACCCTCAGGTACAGCAGCGCTCACAGTCCCCTCCATCCTGGTTGATAGCACAGGGCTAAATACTGAGAAGAAAAATTGAGCAGTAGGTTTCTTGAGATAATACCAACCCCTGGTTTCAGGGACATTCTTCAGTGGCTTTCCACACTGTGCACACCGTGCGTGCATGCACGTGTTTACTTTTGCACACCGTGTTTTTCCTCAGTCGATTTTCAGGCTGCTACTCCTGTGACTAAAGGTTTTTGGTGCTGCTGATCTCCATTATCCTAGGTGCTCGTGTCTCCTCACTTCCCTCGAGCAGTGTCATCCACAGTCGTGGCTTTGGTGTTCCTCCATAGGGTTGTGACTTCAGTCACTGAACGCAGGGTTTATTTATCCAACCACTTCCAAGACACGTCTGTTTGGATGTCTCCTGGCCCGTTCAGTGCCACGTGACTTCCTTCCCCTTTCGAAAGCAAAAGGAATGTCGCAACCAACAATTTTAGAATGTGTTGTGCTCTTTTCTCTGCCTAGGAACAAACATCCTGTAGCTTAGAAAGAGCCATTCCCACTCAGCCTTTCTAACTCCTGCCCAGATTTCCTGGCCAGTACAAGTCTCAGTGGTGGGTGCTAAGGACCCAGTCGTAATAATGTCGCAAATGTCTGCCCTATTCTTGGTGCTGTTCCCAGTGTCTGCTGCACAATGAGCATTCAATAAATAATTGTTGGATTAAATTTTAACTTTACACAGCCATGCTGTAATTGTTTTCCATACTTAATTTTTTTTTTTCCAAACACGTTTTTTGGTTTTGTTTTTAAAATTAGGAGTAGGGGAGTGTGTTTGCACATGCAGCCACATGAGGTAAACAAGTATATAAATAGATACCGGAGGGTAAAAATCCCTTTGTGGGAAATAGAGATGAAATAAAACCAGAGTTTCTGTAGGTACTTTATAGTGATTAAAGTCTCCGTAAATTGAGTAGTAGAAGAGATATCTTAAATGTGGACGACCCCCTACACAGAAAACTTAAACAAAGAGGAGAAAGGGGTGATTAATATTGACTGAGTGGAGTGTTAGGCTGTAGGCAAAGTTAGATGAAGTCCTGCCTTGGGGAAAATTAGCTGCCAGGGGTTGATAAGTCTAAGTGGATTTTTGTTACATGATTCATGTGCTGTTACGTTCTGCTTCTTGTAAACAGGAAAAAATAAGACATAGCACTGGTCTGTCTCTTGCCTCACCTGTTGTCTGTATCCTCATGTAGAAGTTCTCAGTGACTTTTTATCGTTTCTGAACATTTAAAGTATGTGATCTTTAGCACACTTGTTGCTTGAAGGGTCAAAATAAAATATCATTTTTATGAGAAGGGGAAAGGGGCTTTACACATTTGTGAAATATCAATTTAAATTTAATTTTTAATTGTTTTCCCCCCAGATCTCTTACATGATCTCCGCATGGGCCAGGATGTGCAAAATCCTTGGAAAAGAATTTCAGCAGTACCTACCAGTGGTGATGGGGCCTTTAATGAAGACAGCTTCAATTAAGCCTGAAGTAGCCCTTCTAGATAGTAGGTGTCTTCATGAGGAAGTGACACTTGTAGGATTTCTCTTTGTTGTCATTTTTAACAAAGTTAAAATGAATTTTCTTTGATTCTTTGTTAATAGCTCAAGACATGGAGAACATGAGCGATGATGATGGTTGGGAATTTGTGAACCTTGGAGATCAGCAAAGTTTTGGTATTAAAACTGCAGGGCTGGAAGAAAAGTCAACTGCTTGTCAGATGCTGGTAATTATGTTTTCTGAACTTTATATTACAACTTCTCATGAATGCATGTGTGTGTGTAAATATATTTCATAGGAGTGCTTTTTATAGATACTGAAGAAGTTAGTTTGAAGAGCCAGGAATGTATTCTTTAAGAAATAAGATATATAAACCTTTAGACTCAACATTTCCACTTACAGATTTCGATCCTAAAGAAATAATGTGGATGAAACCTTTCATTACCAGTGCTGTTTTTAATAACAAGAACAAAGTGAATAGCCCAGATACAGTGAATAGCCCAAATGCCTGTTGTTAGAAGATGATCAGGAAGCACTGTGCCTTGGACTATTACAAAACTGTTACAAAGCTAACTGAGGGAAGGATTTCTGCCCATTTTGTGCTTAGTGTATGACAGGGGCTAAGGAATGTTTTTGAATGAACAAAAATGTGTTCATAGTATTAAAAATAAAATTGGTATGATTTCATTGTATTAAAAAAGACCTGGTAGGAGAACCAGGATATTTGCAGTGATTATCTTAACCTGTATGAGCATGTGTTATAGACAGGGAGGGGTAGGTTTTGTTTGGTTTTTAACTGGTTAAGAGATTATGGTAACACAAGTTTGTGAGTCAACTAAACTTGAGTAAAAAAGTTTTCAAGAGATTCAGTTCAGTTTGGTCACTCAGTCGTGTCCAACTCTTTGCGACCCCATGAATCGCAACACGCCAGGCCTCCCTGTCCATCACCAACTCCTGGAGTTCACTCAGACTCACGTCCATCAAGTCAGTGATGCCATCCAGCCATCTCATCCTTTGTTGTCCCCTTTTCCTCCTGCCCCCAATCCCTCCCAGCATCAGAGTCTTTTCCAATGAGTCAACTCTTCGCATGAGGTAGCCAAAGTACTGGAGTTTCAGCTTTAGCATCATTCCTTCCAAAGAAATCCCAGGACTGATCTCCTTCAGAATGGACTGGTTGGATCTCCTTGCAGTCCAAGGAACTCTCAAGAGTCTTCTCTAACACCACAGTTCAAAAGCATCAATTCTTCGGTGCTCAGCTTTCTTCACAGCCCAACTCTCACATCCATACATGACCACTGGAAAAAACATTTTATAATATAAATCTAGTAGTTAAGTAAGCCTAAATAAAAACTAATGGCTTCAATTTTATTTTTCTATTAACAAGGCTTGGTTTTCTAGTTCATTTAAGCATATCTCTTGAACTTACTCTTATCAGTGCCTGGTGTGCTTATTTACTCTATTGTGTTAGACTCTGTGACCACACGGACTGTAGCTCACCAGGCTCCTCTGTCTGTGGAATTCTCCAGGCAAGAATTCTGGAGTGGGCTGCCAGTAGCTCCTCCAGGGGGTCTTCCTTACCCGGAGATTGAGCTGCATCTCGTGCATCTCCTGTATTGCAGGCGTATTGTTTACCACTGAGCCATCATATTTGCCTATAATTTATAAATATTTTGGAATTTTTATAGTATCTTTCAACTTGAGAAAAAGTATAAATGTAACGTCTTTTACATAAACCCAATTATGAAATCTTTTAATGTGGTAAAAGAGAAAATAATTACTTAGGATGGTTTTTTTGTTTGATTGTTGTAATGATTTTTTTTTTAAATTCAAAACAGAAACTCATAGCTGCAGATTTAAAGAAGAGATGTGCCGTGATTACACTTTCATGGTTTTTAAAATAACTTTTTATATTGCCTTAATTAAGTGGTATCTTCTGTTTGAAGTATTTTCAGAGTACGAAAGCTTTTGCTAAATTCTTCCCCACACTAAATAAGAATATGAAGCATTCCACCTTTTGAATGACAATATATTTTACAGTTGTTTCATGGCCCTTTCCCATTTTACAGTTCCCATGAGTTAGATGACTAATTTCCGTGTCCTTGCATACGTACAGCTTTAAAAGTAGTTAGCTCTAGTTGGGGTAGAGCAGTCTGTGGTCCTTAAAGGTTTGCAGTTTGTAGTAAAAAACAAATGTATAACATGGATCTTGATTTCTCTTCCAATACTTTTATTTCAGGTTTGTTATGCTAAGGAGTTAAAAGAAGGCTTTGTGGAGTATACTGAACAGGTTGTCAAACTCATGGTACCTCTTCTAAAATTTTATTTCCACGATGATATCCTGTAATTTTTGAACAGAAAAGATTTCTAGATATACTTAAGTTGTAGAAGTATTAGACTTTGTGCTAGCTAAAGTAAGTGGACATCACCAGTATTCTGTTTGCACTGAAGGTGGTTTCAGATTCTTAGCTTGTGCCTTTGTTTCACTTGTGCCAAAAACCTGAAAAGGAAAATGTCAGCTATCCACTAGTTTGACAGTTCTCTGTGAAGCACTGAAGATTTTTAAGGACTGGGATTTTCTTAGCAAATATCTGTGATGCTGTATTGCCGCTTTCCCCAAATATCTTTTGGTGATGTTAAGAAAGTAAGATTCTTTTCAATAGGTTAGAGACCAGCTTAACTTTCTAGCTTATTTCAAATGTGGATAATACCTCTGGGGAGAAATGTCTCAATAAATCTGCATGTAACAATTGTCCTCTTCGATATAATGCTAGTTATAATAAGTATAAGTATATTTTTACACCTTTTTGCGCGTGTGCGCGCGCGCGCACACACACACACACACACACTTTAAGATGGGTTAAAAAATGACAGCACAGTGGAGTGAGCCACAAACAGATCTGCGGCCCCAGAGCCCCTCGGTTGCGGTTCCTCCCACAGCACCCCACGGTGGCACCCTTCACAGAAGGTGGCTTTTCCCCAGCAGACGTCCTGTGATGCCTGAGGACAGGATAGAATCATTTCTAAGAGGAATTCTCAAGACATTTATTTTAGACATGATATTAGATGGGGGAGGCAACTCTGCAGAGACTGATTCAGGAAGAGATCCTTGGCAGTTTTCTTAGTAAAGTCATTACTTCAGTTGCCTCTGTAAGAAATGGACTACCTGAAGTTTGGGGATAGGTATGTCCTGAGATGCTGTGAGAGTCCTGGCTCTTTCCGCAGTTATTTTTGTGTTGAGGGGTTATATTTGAACCTTTATTCCTGTTACATTTTAGGTGAATGGAAAGACAGGAAGTATGCCTTGGGGCGGGGAGACTTGTGTTTTTATACACAAGTTATATTGAACGCAAACTCTTGGAGAGCACTCTTAGATAAACAGAAGTTGCCTAGCACTCCTGTTAATAACTCACGGAGCATTTCAGCATGTAATTGAGCAAAACAATAGAACAATCTTGAGGATAGTAATCACACTAAATGTCGTCTAAGGTTCATTTGAGTATGTTTTCCTTAACGATAAAACGCGTTCGAGTGGCAGCAGCAGAATCCATGCCTCTTCTCCTGGAGTGTGCGAGAGTTCGTGGTCCTGAGTACCTCACACAGATGTGGCATTTTATGTGTGATGCGCTAATCAAGGCCATTGGCACAGAACCAGATTCAGATGTCCTCTCAGAAATAATGCATTCTTTTGCAAAGGTAAATATTTTTCTCTCCAAAATTAGTGCAAACAGTTTGTGTGTTCATATATTTGTCTTAATAGATGGGGGGATTTTTTTTTTAATGCTGTAACATAATTTGCAACCAAAAATATTCAATATTTTGGTGTTATCACTTTTTTTTCTTATTTTTTAAGAGTAGCTGCTCTTGTATTCTGGTCTTGATTAGTTTCCATCGTCATTTACCTAGTAATCCAACCACCAGTTGACACTTGGGTGTCATCCAAGTCAAGTCTAGTCCCTGTCCTCTTCTCTTTCCCCTAAATCTGTTTTTTACTGTATTTCTTCTTTTTGCTTGAGCCTCACTTAATCTGCTCCAGAAGCCATTCCTTCTTTACCTCACAGTTCAGTCACCTTCCCTCAAGCATTAACTTGCTCTTGAGTCACTCCCCATTTTCCAAGGCTCACAACTCCATAGCTTACTCCACAACTGGGTTTAAAAATTCTTTGTCCCCATTTGCACTCCTCAAGTTCAGATTTTCTGTTACTTTCCCAAAGAATGAATGCTTCCATGCCTTTGCTCATCTCATTCCCTCCATTTGTGGACAAGCATAGCCTTCTCTAGCACCATCTCTGTACAGAGTATGCATGTGATAACTGAGCTTCTTAGGAGCTGGTTGGTCTTTTCCATCTTTGAATTTGCAACACCCAGCATAATTCCTGGCACTTAAGACATGCTCAGGACATGTTTAAAGGAAAAATATTTTTTAAATTATTTTCTTTAAAGTACTGATGTGGTAGCAAATATAATCCAAGTGTATCTACTGTTTAATCTCAGGGTAGGAGTTATCTTCATTTTTCTCAGTGCCTCCATCTGATTCTTAATGGAGTTTAACTTTGACTCCAAAAACACTTAAATCTTATGAGTCGCTTTCTTTCCTCAAACTCATTTTTAGTGCATTGAAGTCATGGGAGATGGATGCCTTAATAATGAACACTTTGAAGAGTTGGGTGGTATACTGAAAGCTAAACTTGAAGAACATTTTAAAAACCAAGAATTGCGGCAAGGTAAGTTTTCCACACCTTTATTTCTGGATGTAATTCTTGACCATTTTTGGCTACCATTTAAAAAGACATTTATTTGGGTGTGTTTTAGTTAAAAGACAAGATGAAGACTATGATGAGCAGGTGGAAGAATCACTACAAGATGAGGTCAGTTACTCTGTGTAGAACTTAACGTATGTGACCATTTGCGTTAATGCTTAATTTTCTGATTCCTCTGGACTTCTCCTAAAAGGTGCTTCTTAGTAATCTTCAGCAGAAGAATCTGATGTGTGTTTCGTTTATTAGTTTAGAGATTAAGTGGATTGAAGTTGGCTGGTTTGTGTTTTGGGTGCTGTGTGTGCACTTCTTTGCAGTGACCTTACATATAAGAGCCCTTTGGAGTTCCCTCGGATCTTCTACACCCTCTCACAACACTCATCTGTGCCTGCTGGTGCTTTCCCCATCTTGAAGATGAGTGAACTCAAACTCAGATGTTAAGTGATTGCCTAGAGCCACACTGTTGACACTCGTGCTTAAGGCCAGGTCTTTCTGTAACACCAGCTCTCTTTCCCCTGGACCACAGAATTGTGCAAATTCCCCTATAAACAATAGGCGTGTGGTTGACATAATTCTTCACGTTGTTACTCAGAACTCCTACCATCAGACCACTTGATGCCATCAGCATATGTCAGCTCTGTATATAGGGTCTGCCGTGTGTGGCATGTGGCCATCTGATAGACCCGTGCTGGCTCGTGGGACTCATCCCTGTCCTCGGCAGGTGCTCACCCTGACACGCACATGGTTCCCAGGGATGAGGTGTTGAAAGTAACTGACCCCACATCTCCCCACCATCCCGCTCCAAAACTAGAGATGTCCTAGAAAACAAAACAGTAAAATCGCTCATTTCAGAACTTTGAAATTTGGGATAGTCTTTCAACCATCTATTTTAAATATATTCCAAGGAAAGTATTTGCAGTAAGTGCAGTACTTGAATACTCCTTCTGTCTTTCTATTGCCAGACAAGACATCACTGGAGTAACCTCAGTCTCTGGACTCCTGCTATACTCTTAAGAAAGTGACAAGAAATTTAATTTTCTGTGTTTCTTAGTTTTTTTATAGTAAACGTTACGAACAGTGAGGACACTTCTTAAATTCATACGTACTTGTTTTAACACATAGTATGCCCACTTGGTTTTTTTTAGGATGATAATGATGTTTATATTTTGACCAAAGTGTCAGACATTTTACACTCAATATTCAGTAGCTACAAGGAGAAAGTGTTACCATGGTTTGAACAGCTGCTTCCGTTAATTGTCAACCTAATTGTGAGTATTACCTCTTTTTAACAATTATTTTAGATAGTTGACCTGAAAATCTATTACAGCATTTGAAAATTTTAACACTTTCAGGTTAAAATGGATCCTAGAAACCATAGTTTTCACCGTACCTCTTTAATTTACTGAGTTTTTTGCATTGCCTTGGATATTTTCTCAATGTATGCTTGGAAGTTTACTAATTAGGTTTTCTATAGTCTAATTAATTTATAATGCAGTCTAAAAATATACAACTGACTTTTTATTATTTCAGATTATCTATACCCTGCTAAATTAATAAATGGAAACAAAACGGTTACAGGTTTTTGTTTTAAAGTAGACCCTAGAAAATTCAGTTTTGATCTATATTATGTACCACCAGCAATCATAGGTTCTGGGTGATAGCATTACATATTCAGTTTTTTAAAATGTATTATAAATTAAAAGCAGTCATTGGATATTTATCCCTTTTTGGCTTTTAATTTTGTGTTTTGTGATACTTAGTAGTACAGTATGTTTTTAAAAATGATTTACGCCCGTGACATCCTGTTGAATCAGAACTATGAAGTTTGCAGCTTTTGCTGTTGCTGTGCTTTTTACATATAGCATTGCCGTTGTCTTTTTGTAAAGTGAATGTTTGTGCGTAGATGCTGCTGTCATTCTTCCTCACACTTGGTAGTTTCAGGTGGTGGAAAATCTAGAGAGTAGTTTGAGGGTTGTTATTCACAAGAACTGATTATTGCAGTGTTTATTTTTCATTACCTGTATCAGGAATATCCCTGTGACATGACAGCCAATAGTGAATGTTTGTTTCTTTACAGTCTTCACTCCAGTATCCAAAGCTTAAAAGAATGTCTCTTTTGTAGTGTCCGCATAGACCGTGGCCAGACAGACAGTGGGGACTGTGCATCTTTGATGATGTCATAGAACACTGTAGTCCAGCCTCATTTAAATATGCAGAATATTTCTTAAGGCCAATGCTCCAATATGTATGTGACAGCAGCCCGGAAGTCAGGCAGGCAGCTGCATATGGCCTGGGAGTCATGGCACAGTATGGTGGCGATAACTACCGTCCTTTCTGCACAGGTACTTCTGTTTATCTGGTTACACGCGTTTCACCCTAGACATCCCTGTTAGCCCTGCCTTGCTCTCTGCCCCGACCCTGAAAACAGTATACACTGCTTCCTTCTCATTTCCTTTTGCAAACACCTTATTACAGCACTTAGACATTTACCATCCTCATTCGCATAGTGATGGGAATGAAGTCTGAGCGGGACCAGCACCTCCTCGCCTCACTCCCAGGGTGCAGTTCATCTGGGGCTTGGAGGGCGTGCTTTTAAGGCATGTCTTGGTCTCTGTGAGTTCGACATAGGAGTAGAGCTTGGAGGCTTTTAAAAGATGTAGTACACTGAGGTGATCAGGAGTGCAAGTCTGGAGGCTGCTGACCTCTTAAGGCCTATGAATTAATGTAGTGTGGCTGGTCCTAAGCACACCGGGCAAAGTCCCTCTCTCCTTGTCATGGTTCTGAAGTCATGAAAACAAAGTGCTCCTTACACTTGAACATTTTCTCACTGTGATTTGTAGCTAGACCAAAAATAATACATTTTTTTGATCATTTGCGTGAAAATGAGCCTTGAACTGACTTCTTTGCAAATGCTTGTTTTAGAAGCACTTCCACTGCTGGTAAGAGTTATTCAGTCTGCTGATGCTAAGACCAAAGAAAACATCAATGCTACTGAGAACTGCATCTCAGCGGTGGGGAAAATGATGAAGTTCAAGCCTGACTGTGTGAACGTTGAGGAAGTCCTCCCACATTGGCTCTCTTGGCTTCCACTGCATGAGGATAAAGAAGAAGCTGTTCAGACTTTCAGTTACCTTTGCGACCTGATTGAGAGGTAGGCAGCGGGACAGGGCAACCTTATTTCCTTCCCCTTCACGCAACTTGGTGCTTCCTGTGCATGCCTTTCAGGCGTTCAGGTCCTAATAATGCTGTGTTTATAAATCAGGTTAAGAAGCCTTATCACAGTTAGGAGTGCCTTATAATCACATCTAATTTTGAGTTATTTGTGGGATTCAGTTCAACAGATGAGGCATTATAGAATAAGATGTTCAAAGAAGATTCTGTTCTGTCTTCCACCCCATTCATTCATTCTTTCATCCATTCAGTTATTAGCTTTACTGAGGCATCATTGGCATATCATCTACTAATAGAAATGAGATGAAAGAACATGGGTTAGTACTGTTATTTGACCCTCTGAAATACTAGTGTTTTTCTTTGACTTAAAAAACCAGTGGTCTAAGGGAAATACACCAGATGGGCACTCAGGGTCTGGCCCTTGACCTCTGGCGTTATTAGTGTTATTTTGTGTCTATGAGTATTGCTAAGAATTAGAACAACCAGGAGGTTACAAAAGCTATCACATCAAAGTTGTGTCCATTGGTAGTCTGGGCTCTGTCACTGTTAACTACTGCTTTTAGTTCATAAATAAATCCAGGGGCTACAACCACTTGTCTCATGGAGTTTGTAGAAATGAGCCAGTGGGTGTATTCCTTCACGCCTAAGTTCTCATTGGTCATGCAAACACTGGAAGTCTCTCACTGAGGACATCATTAAGGAATGCTTCAGAGCCATCGTGGAGACGCGCTAACCTGCTCTTGCCTCTGAAGTGGCCCATTCTCCATCATGCTGCTTAATCTTCTTTCTTGGAAATGACTGCTCTGGAATTTTCCTAATGAAAAAGATGAAACTAGTCAGATTCACTGTTAGGCTTCTTTCCATTAAACTCAACTGGAACTTATTTCCCAGTTTACTTTTGAAGTGCCCGTACGTCTTTTTGAACTTCAAAGTTATTTTAGAAACCATTCTGTAGTATCTAAATAAAATTTATGTTAAGGAACTGTTCTTATATGTATGGTTTACTTGGGAAGAAGCTGCAAAGCTAATCAGGTTTCCTCCTACTGGATTTAAAAGGCAGTTGATTTTAGTGCATAATCATTGTGTAAGGAGGGACCTAATAACAGAATTTGGTATTGAGGGAAGGGTATGGGAGAGTATATGAGTGCTTGAGTGATTTTCTATCACAATTTTCATTTATAATTGTTTTCTTCTCTTATTTCAGTAATCACCCAATTGTTCTTGGCCCAAACAATACCAATCTGCCCAAAATATTCAGTATAATCGCAGATGGAGAAATGCACGAGGCAATTAAACATGACGATCCTTGTGCCAAACGTCTGGCCAATGTAGTTCGCCAAGTACAGGTAAGCTGCTTTAGCTAAACTGGGAGAGAAGAACTAAAATGGTTTAGGGGGTTTTTTGTTTAGTTTTGTTTTTCTGTATATTTTCGATTAGAGGAAGAGAATAGAAATTCAACAAGCTAAGGAAATTTCACTTTTATATTATCTTGTCATCAAGCCTCAAATATATTTTACTTAATATAATCTACCCATATATTCTCATTATCTATTAAAACTGAAACCTTTGTCTTAAATCTGAGATTAGCACATACTCATTATGTTAGTTTTCTATATATATGTGAAAACAGAAAGACGAGATGTTAATCGTAGTAACTGTCGGCTACCAACGTTGTATAATCGTTTTCCTCCCTAAGTGGATGTGTATAGATAACTTGAACAGGGCATCAAAAGTGTAGCTTTATCAATGTAAAAATGAGAAAGCTTACTGTGAGTGAAACAAACTTCATAGGGATGAAAGGATGTCTTGCTTCTGCAGTGATGCTCATCACGCTCATCTATTGGAAAGAAGGTATTTTGGCATCCCAGTCTGCCTAATGGTGGTCATGAGAGTACTGCCCAGTGATCGTTTTGCCAAATCTAAATATGTAACGTTGTTCTTTCCTAGACTTCCGGAGGACTGTGGACTGAATGCATAGCGCAGCTCAGTCCCGAAC
This sequence comes from Budorcas taxicolor, assembly GCF_023091745.1. Lineage (NCBI taxonomy): Eukaryota > Metazoa > Chordata > Mammalia > Artiodactyla > Bovidae > Budorcas > Budorcas taxicolor. The sequence continues at coordinate 75,265,920 of NC_068921.1, forward strand.
AGCAGGCAGCCATACAGGAGCTCCTGAACTCTGCCTGAAGGGCCTTACTACCACCACCAGAAAACTAACTCCAAATAAACGTTTACCCTTTTGTTTAGGTTTCTTTGTTTTGTTTTTGAGCAAAAGAGAACGGTAGAGTTGTGTGTAGGCCATTCTTCTGCAAAGCCACAACAGCAGAACGAGGAGCCCTGGGTTTCAGGATGGTGTGTAAGTGGGTGTCCCCCACCCGACTACTGAGGAAGTCCTGTGAGCCCTGCAGTAACACTGAAGAGTATTTTTCTATTGGTGTAACCCACCCATGTGAAGGCGAAAGGGAAATAAAATTAATTTTCCTCACTAGATGTAAGGAAACTTAAGACAAAACAGCTTTAATTAAGATCTGTTCCTCAGCATAGATGTGTGTGAAAACAAGTTGCTATACACCTAGTGTTCATTCTGTTAATTGGAGTGTGAGTCTTTTTGTGGGGTAGAAAGAAGCCTTCTACCCAGCAAGCTCATAGATCCAAACATTGAAGAAAAGCTGAAGACAAAAACAACAAGCATGAAAATGTTACTTTACGTCACTTTTGGTCCTTTTCCCTGAAAGGCTTATGCCGTGACTCAGTTTGGAGATGTAACTTTACGTCACTTCCGGCCCTTTTCCCTGAAAGGCTTGTGCAGTGACTCAGTTTGGAGAGCTTTTCGGCTTCCAGCCCTTGAATGTGAAGTATCGTTGGCATGTCTGGCAGTGGTCTCGTTCACTCCTCAATAAACAGCGTTGAAATACGAAAGGAGTTTGTGTAAAAATTCAGTACTGTCTGGCTTTGATTCATTTAATGTTTTTAATGTAAGAGTAATATTTTTTAAACTGCTAACAATGGCTCTGAATTTTGTTTCCCCCTGATATTTTCCTCGTGCAATTCAAAGTTAGAAGCATCTAGTTTTTACCATCTTCCACTTTAATTTAAGCTAAGTTATGATACACCTACGCCATTCACAATTGATGTGCAAACTTCAGTCGTTTAAAGCTAGCATTGTTCTTGTTAGAAGAAAAGAATTTGGCTTAGTATTTTTATTGCAAATTGTAATTGCTATGGAGCCACACACAACTTTTAAACTTTTAATTTTATGATAAGTATTATGGCTAAAATTATTTACTGATAAATTCAGTAAAATGTGTGAATGTTTTTTTCTTTATGTATTAACCTCATAGCAGTAAATGACTTGCTGTTGTTTCTTTAAGGAATTTTTCTAAGAGGTCTTACTAGATTTCTGTTGAAACTCAAGTGTTAACAATTTTATAGTTTGTACTGAATTTAACCGTGATACAAAAATGAATTTTATGCCTAGATCAGAATTTAAAATTAAAGGTTTTTTTCTTTAAATGATTTGCATTACTTTATTAAAAGTAAATCTGAAATGAAGTAGAAAGTAAAATAAATTATATAAAGATGGATTGGTTGGGAGCAAATACCCTTCATGTGTATTTTGTTTCCAGCCCAGAAGCTTTGGTATCTGGCAGGACAAACACCATGTTGAATGACTTCTCAAGAAGATGATTGCTTTCAGTGGTACCTGTTTGACTCTCTTAATATGATGGGAGGGGATATTTGAAGCTGCCTAATAGCCTGTCTTCCTGTTGGAGTAAAATGTGGTAGGACAACCCCTCAGTCCTTTCTTAAACAGAATGCTGTTTGGAAAGCTAATTTGTGTAGCGATAGCAATCAACTGGAGCAATTTAGATTTGCTTTTTTTTTTTTTGACATTACTATACTTAAAACATGTTAAAAATGTGGTGTGTGCTCACCTAAGTTGAGATGGAATATGGTCAGAAGATGGCTGCATTTTTTTTGGAGAGTCTAGTGTTTGTGGAGGGCTATACTGAGCACTTACTTCAACGTTTTTAGAAAAAGTCAGAAGACATACTCGTCACAGGGGTCTAAGGTCCCTGAAAGACGTAGTTGGGTACAGATCAATCAATTGCAGGTTGACTGCATCCTTCTGCATAGAAATAGAATAAATAATTGGAGTTGAACCAAATTAATCAGAGAAGTTTGGTTTTAAAGACAGTGTGACATGATCCTGAAATCCAGGGCTTGTAACTAATTGTGACACACAATTCTTTGAAATTACCTGGGGAAACCTTCTTAACACCTCTACAAGATTTTGCCTCTACAAGGTGAAAATTCATGTTTTTTTTTCTTTTTGTACCAAGTTTAGTGGCCTTGCATGACAGCCAAGAATGGTATATTTACGAATTTGAGCTATTTCTAGAGGAAAAAAATGTGTGTGGCCCTTAACCTTTTCTGGGTCTTTTGTAACACAGAGGGTTAAGCTACGTGCATAAGTGTCAGAAATTTTTAGCATAACTCATTTGGAATATTTTCTTAATGCTGTAAATCTGAAGAAAAGCAAAATTGTCTTAAAGCTCATATGTTTCTGTAATGAGAGTCAACTTGATCGTAACTCTGTAGTTGTCATTTGACTAACAAAACCATCAGCAAATACATAAGCAAATAAACATCCGTGATGCACCTGGTCTCCTGATAAGGGGCAGTGCATACTGGCAGTGCCTTAAGCGTTGTATCCTCGTGATCTCATGTTGAGGGACGGCCTGTCTGGAGGGCTAAAGAGCTAAGCCAAACGGCTCACTTAGTAATTAGTGCACCTTCATTCTGCCTACAAGTATTGCATCAAACCATCTGGCTCTCGGCTTGTTCAGTAGAAATCTCTCTGTTCTTCCTAACCCCCTACCTCAAAAAAGTCATAGCCAAAACCTTCTTTCATTTCCTCAGCCCTGAAGGTATGAAGCTTTAGAAGGAAGTGAATTACTGCAAGGAGTGGGGTTGGATTTTTACTTCCAACACTTGAACTTCTGACCAGATAGGGTGTTAGAACCATCCTGGACTGACTGACTCCCCCCCCCCCCCCCCCTCCAATTTTCCCTCACACAATCTGTAATCCTGACAGCCGGCTGCTGGACAATATTTGGTCATGTTTTTTCTGTGTATGTTGTATGTTTGAGTGGATGAATACAAACTCTGAAGATAAACTGTAGCTCAGTTACTCATTTCTAAGAAATCCCAAAGCAGTGTGATCTTAGTTTTTGTGTAAAATACCACAAAAATTATTTACAAAAAAAAATTCCAGTTAGAGTAGCAGAATATTGTTGTGAAATGTTTAGACAATACTTAACGGGTGTGCCAGTAGACTACAGAAACAAGATGGGCCATCGTACCTGACAGCTGATTAAAACCTTTGGGTTCCAGAATCTCAGGGTACACGGTACATGCGCTGAGACTCCAGACAGGCTAATAACTTCAGTATGTTGCCTTCTCTTTAAAACGGGAATAAAATAGTACCCACCTTATAGAAAACTGAATTGAGTTTAGAAGTCAGGCTTGGTATTAGCTGTCATTATTTACATTTTCATTTTTTCAAAATCAAGTATTCTTTTTTGCAAATTCCTTGAAGAGCCTCAGCATTGTGAGGCAGTTGTGAAAAGGATCAACATCTTTGCAGAGTCAGCGGAGTGGTACCAGGAGTGTGTCTGGCTGATGGAAATGGGATTTTACTTGCTCAGCACCAAGTGGCTGGTGTTTGGAGATGTGTGTGTGTGGCACAACCCCTAAAGCCACCCATTACCGTGTCTGCACTGCAACCTCAAAACGAAGAGCTTGCCCTTGATTAGGGAACACACTTGAAGCCTTAGGTGGTTCTCTCCACCAGACCAGGGACTCTTGCCCTTCCGGTGACTGCCGCCCCTGCAGGAGGAGGTCTCCATGGTGGCCATCCAGAGGTGGGCGGCCTGACCCCACTGTCACCAGTCGACCCTTGGGAAGCTCTTCCGCCTTTCTGTGCCTCAGTGCTCACTTGGAAGCTGTCCATCTGGGGATTCCAACAAACTGCACCAGACACTGAAGTCTGGCCTCTGCTGGTCACTGAAAAGCCTTCCCTGAGCGGAAGCGGTCTCTCCAGGTCTCTCCACGTCTCTCCACCACAGGCTGTGTGGCAGATGGCCCATGTGGGATCCCTCTTTTAGGGCAACCAATGGCTGCTGCTTTCCACTCTCTTGCACACACTCCTGGATTTCCTCTAACCCCTCTCCCCTTGGGGGCTTCCCCGGTGGCTCGGACGGTAAAGAATCTGCCCACAGTGTGGGAGGCCCGGGTTCAATCCCTGGTTTGGGAAGATCCCCTGGAGAAGGAAGTGGCAAACCCATTCCAGGATTCTTGCCTGGAGGATTCCATGGACGGAGGAGCCTGGCAGGCTAGAGTCCATGGGCTGGCAGACAGTCGGACAGAACTAAACAGCTAACGCTTGAACTACTTTCACTGCTCTCCCCTTGGAGGAAAATTATAAACAGCCATTGAAATGAAGTAGATCCCCCTGTGATCAGGAAATAGTGAAAGAATGTTTATAGGGTTACGACCCTGTTGCATCTTCTTACTAAAAAACACACATTGAAAGTTCATTATTAAAAGGCCAGAAAAGATAGTTCTACTTTTGGAAAAACAGCCCATCAGTGTTGCCATGTTTGTGAACTGGGTCATATGGGGAATGGTTACCACTACTATGAATGATCAATAAGCCATAAGGCAGATAAGCTCTTCTTATGGCTGCTGTCTCAAGACGAATCACCAATTCGGAGACATTATAATGCATTGAAATAACCGCGTCTTAAAAGAGCAGTTAGTGAAGGTGCATCAGTGGAATGGAGGTTGTGCTTGAGGACACTTTTTAGTGTCAGAAAAGGGATTGCTACTCCTTCCAAAGTTAGAAACCTCAAGGGTCCGGTCAGCAGAAGCAGAGTGAGGGGCACCTCCCTGGCCCTCAGACCTGCCATTCACCCTTTGGCAACTTGCTTTACCCACACAGCCTGCCCACCTCCAACACAGCAGCCAATTCCTGGAAGTCACTCCCGAAGGCCTGCAAAACGGCTCAGCCAGCCAGGCCCGAGCCCATCCCCACATCTGACTGGTCATCATCCCTTTCCATCCCAACTCTTCCCACCTGAGAAGTGAGCCCTAGACCCACACGCCTCCTGCCTGAAAACCACTGTTTCCACCTGAAGGTAGGGTCTTTCCCTCTGCCCGCTCCTGCTTTCTTACACAGTATACAGAGAGCATTTGCATCCGGATGGCTCAAAGGTCAAGACGGGATGTTTGCAGTGAACCAGGTCGAGGTAAGGAGCAAATGCTCTCCCCATGAAAGTGAAAGTGCTCAGTAACACTTTCATATGGAAAGCATTTGCTTCTTACCTGGACGGTTTATTGCAAACATCCCATCTTGACTTTTGAGCTATTTGGATGTTGTTTAGTTGCTAAATCTTGTCCACCTCTGGCAACCCCATGGACTGTAGCCTGCCAGGCTCCTCTGTCCATGGGATTTCCCAGGCAAGAATACCGGAGTGGGTGGCCATGCCCTCCTCCAGAGGATCTTCCCAACCCAGGGATCAAACCTGTGTCTGCTGCTCGGCAGGCATATTCTTTACCTCTGAGCCACCAGGGAAGCCCATGCTGCTGCTGCTGGGGCTGCTAAGTTGCTTCAGTCGTGTCCGACTCTGTGCAACCCCATAGACGGCAGCCCACCAGGCTCTCCCATCCCTGGGATTCTCCAGGCAAGAACACTGGAGTGGGTTGCCATTTCCTTCTCCAATGCATGAAAGTGAAAAGTGAAAGTGAAGTCGCTTAGTCGTGTCCGACTCTTAGCGACCCCATGGACTCTGGCCCGCCAGGCTCCTCCGTCCATGGGATTTTCCAGGCAAGAGTACTGGAGTGGGGTGCCATTGCCTTCTCCGAGGGAAGCCCATAGATTACCTTATTTCCAAATAGTTTCTTCTGGGTGCTCCAAAGGCTTCCTCTGGTGTGTGGTGGAAGGTGGTGGTGAGGATTGGACAGAATCCTGTAACCACAGTGTAGCATGCCTGGGGAACTCCAGTAGTGGCTGTTACTTGACAGCTGCATCCAGGCCTCGGGGGCCAGTCCCCAGTCAGGCAGACATTCCAGATACCAACAGAAGTTGAGAGTCTGTTAGCGATCGGAGCTTCCTGCTTCTGAACACTTTGCTGGAAATATTATGAAAAAAGCACTGACATATTTTCTCAATTCAGGTGGTAGGAGCAAATGGATAAGCAAGGGATGCTCTCTGCCTTTAGTTCTCATACGTCACAAAAATATGTGGGTATTTTGAGAAAGGGGCCCAAATTCTCAAGAGTCTTAATTTCCTTTTTTTAATCACTTAAATTGTACAAAAAGGGCCACCTGCACCTGGTTCAAAATTTAAGGTTTATAAAACATTATTCGGTGAAAAGTCTCTTCCCACACTTTCTCCTTGGCCACCTCCACCTAGTTCTACTCACAAGGAGAACTTGGTCCCTCCAGAACATTTTTGCTTGATGCAATTCATAACCACCTTCTGGAAGGAAATTAGCATCCCTGATGAAAATGCAGACATGTCTTTCTGTGGATATGAATCTCAGGTTAAGAACTACTCTGAGAAACTGCCCACCCTCCTAGGTAACCTAGCCTGAGTTCTTTAAAACATTTGGTTATCCTCTCCGCCGCCCCCGCCCCCGCCATTAAGTCAATAGTGATTATCTACCCTATTGTCTTCTTATTTTCTTTTGGCCTCTAAATACCTCTGCTATGAAAGAAATTTTTTAAATTGGCCAACTCAAGGTCTGTGCCCTTGCAATACATGTATAATAAAGTTCCCACATAACTAAATTATCCAAAAATTATTTTTTTTAAAACATTCTCAGAAGGAAAAATTGTCTATTTTAATGTATCCTTCCAGGGTGATAAACATTCAAATGCATTTTTGGAATAAAATTACCATCACTTTGGTTAGGAATTAATTCTCAGTATTGAACTTTGTTAAAGATGGAGGTTAAATGTCTCTTGTAGTATGTGCAGTGCTGGTTACCATCAAAATTTTAAAACTAGCTCATTATATGGATTTAGAACCTCATTTCATCTTAAACTAAGTGACATCTGGCCAAAATCCTTTTATACTAAATCAGCATAAAAAGTTCCACTCTCTTTAGGGAGCATATTTTCAAGAATGCATTTTCCTAAATTAATTGTCTCATCATTTATTTCATTTCATCTTTTTTAAATTTAATAACACTTCTGTTTTTAATGTGTGTATTTTGTGGTTGCATGCTATTTTAATAGCAAATGATATCAGTCTGTGTTTCATTCATAGTAGTAATTTAAAATTTTCCTTTAAAAAGTCACTGAGTGGATTTTTAAAATTATAATGTAAACAGAGGCACAATTGCTTTGAAGTATGGCAAGTACATGGACAGTATTCATGAGTGAAGTTCAGGAAACACTTTTTCTTGGATGAGGTTTGCAACACAATTGTATAGGTCCAAGAAGCTTTGTTCTGCTTGATTTGAAGAAATACAGTGTGGTAATTATTCTGTCACATTAGATGAACAAAAGCCAGCAAGAAGAATATGGCTCAGCCAGTGAGACACTTGGAAGTATGAATCAGAGGAAAACAGGAGAATTGCATAGGTTGGTTGGGGTTGGGGGGGGGGGGCAGGTTACTTTTCCTTTTGAAATAATTTTCAAAGACAAAAACTCCCAGGTATCTTTTATGCATATTTTAAAATACTGTGACATTTTCTGACTCCCCTGAGAGTGACAAAGACTCTCCTTAACCCAAGTTCTAATCAGACTCCTCTCAGCTGTTTCCCTCACCTTGCTGTTGTTCAGCTGCCCAGTAGTGTCTGCCTCTTTGTGACCCCATGGACTTCAGCACACCAGGCTTCCCTGTCCTTCACCATCTCCTGGAGCTTGCTCAAACTCATGTCTGTTGAGTCGGTGATGCTATCCAACCATCTCATCCTCTGTTGTCCCTTTCTCCTCCCACCTTCAATCTTTCCCAGCATCAGGGTCTTTTCTAATGAGTCAGTCCTTCAAATCAGGTGGCCAAAGTATTTGAGCTTCAGCTTCAGCATCAATCCTTCCAATGAATATTCAGGACTGATTTCCTTTAGGATGGACTGGTTGGATCTCCTTGCAGTCCAAGGGACTCTCAAGAGTCTTTTCCAACACCACAGTTTAAAAGCATCAATTCTTTTGATGGAGAATATAAAGACCTTTGACTATAAAGACCTTTGTTGGCAAAGTAATGTCTCTGCTTTTAATATGCTGTCTAGGTTGGTCATAGCTTTTCTTCCAAGGAGCAAGCATCTAATTTCATGGCTGTAGTCACCATCTGCAGTGATTTTGGAGCCCAAGAAAATAAAGTCTCTCACTTTTTCCATTGTTTTCCTATTTATTTGCCATGAAATGATGGTACCAGATGTCATGATCTCAGTTTTTTGACTGTTGAGTTTTAAGCTAACTTTTTCACTCTCCTCTTTCACTTTCATCAAGAGGCTTAGTTCCTCTTCACTTTCTGCCATAACGGTGGTGTCATCTGCATATCTGAGGTTATTGATATTTCTCCCGACAGTCTTGATTTCCAGCTTGTGCTTCATCCAGCCCAGCATTTCGCATGATGTACTCTGCATATAAGTTAAGTAAGCAGGGTGACAATATACAGCCTTGACGTACTTCTTTTCCAATTTGGAACCAGTCTATTGTTCCATGTCCAGTTCTAACTGTTGCTTCTTGACCTGCATACAGATTTCTCAGGAAGCAGGTAAGGTGGTTCCTTCACCTAGGGCTTGACTTTTCAGACTGCCGTGTTTGTCTCTGCATTATCCAGTCTTAGCAAGAATCCTGCCAAGTCCGTTTAGCCACCCTCTAAACAGCCACATACAGTATTAGCCTTTCTCTGTCTGACTTAGTTCACTAAGCATAATACTCTCTAGCTCCATCCATCTGCAAATGGCAGAATTTCATTCTCTTTTTTTTATGGCTTTGCAATATTTCAGTTTCTATGTGTGCTACATCTTTATTCATCCATCTGTTGATGTACACTTGGGTTGCTTCCATATCTTGTCTATTGTAAATAATGCTACTGTGAACACTGGGTACACCTATCTTTTCAAATTAGTGGTTTCATTTTCATTGGATGTAAATCCAGGAGTGGGGTTGCTGGATCATATGGTAATTCTGTTGTTAATGTATTGAAGACCCTCCGTGCTGTTCTGCACAGTGGCTGCACTGATTGACATCCCCACCAACGCTGTGCGAGGGTTTCCTTTTCTCCAACATTTAAGCATGGACTTCATAGTCAGACCAGGCTAGATTTGAAAGGCGCTCAGTCACGTCTCACTCTTTGCGACCCCATGGACTATACAGTCCATGGAATTCTCTAGGCCAGAATGCTGAAGTGGGTAGCCTTTCCCTTCTCCAGGGGATCTTCCCAACCCAGGGATCAAACCCAGGTCTCCCTCATTGCAGGCAGATTCTTTACCAGCTGAGCCACAAGGGAAGCCCAAGAATACTGGAGTGGATAGCCTATCCCTTCTCCAGCAGATTTTCCCGACCCAGGAATCAAACCAGGGTCTCCTGCATTGCAGGTGGATTCTTTACCAACTGAGCTATCAGGGAAGCCCCATTTGAATTGCAGGTATCCTCTTTATTAGTTGTGTGGTTTGGAAAATGCATTTGGCATCATAACCTCTCTACCTCAATTTGCTCATTGTGAAACAGGGAAATACCTGCTCTGCTGGGTCTCTGAGAACTCAGTGAGGTCAGGCGTGCAGACGTTCTGATGAAGGTTGGGCGCCCCCCATCCCTCCCACAGACACATTATGCCTGTGGAACCTGAAGGGGACCTGTTCACAGCAGTTTACAAATAACTTAAAACACCTTTTCGAAATTTGACCTTTCACAATGTCTAGTAAATTCTTTTATTGGCGAACAAAAATTGAGTTGATAGGTTGATGATGGACAATAAAATAATCAAAATTGAATTTATTCTGACAAATGAATCCTGTGGGTATCTTTTAAATTTTATTTGTTTATTTATCTGTCTTTTGGGTGTGTTGGGTCTTCACTACTCGGGCAAGCTTTTCTCTAGTTTCAGCGAGCAGGGCACAAGGGCTTAAAGGCGTGTGGGATCCTCCAGAACCAGGATCGAACCTGTGTCTACTGCACTGGCAGGCAGATTCTTTACCACTGAGCCTCCAGGGAAGTCCCTGTGGATATCTTAGAGTCTAAAAACATTTGAAAAAAAGGTTTTGCTGGGTACTCCTTGGTGGTCCAGTGGTAAAGACTCTGTGTTTTCACTGCAGAGGGCGTAGATTCAGACCCTGGTTGGGGAACTATGATGTTGCAAGCTGCATGGTTTGACCACCCCAAAAAAGAAACTCTTTGGGTTCTTTGTTTTTTTCTCTTTTACCTTAAAATGTACACAAAATATATTTGAAAGATACATCATCCTTGAATTTTGCTCAATGGAAAGTAAACAGTCACCCCATGAAATAAATGTCTGGAAGATAAGATTACTGGTTTTTGTTTGTCTGTTCGTTCTTGTCTGTTTTTGGCTGTGCTGGGTCTTCACTGCGGTGCGGGCTTCTCGTTGCGGGGGCTTCTCTTGTCGTGGAGCACGTGCTCTAGGCGTGTGGGCATCAGGAGTTGTGACTCCTGGGCTCTCAAGCTCAGGTTCAGTAGTTGTGGAGCACGGGCTTAGCTGCTCCGAGGCGTGTGGGATTTTCCCAGAGCAGGGATCGAACCCATGTCCCCTGCACTGGCAGGCGGACTCTTCACCCTTCAGGGAAACCCCAAGATGACTGTTTTTAAATAACTGATGCTGTCAATAGTTTGCACGGTGAGCAGCGTATGTATGGTTTTTATATTCTATTTGGGATAGGATTGGGGGTTATTTAAGATTTGTCTCCCTGGAGAAAAAAATGTGAGAACCTTGAGGGGGCAGCAGAGGAGCGTCACTGCTTTAAAGAGTTAGCGAACAATGACTTTTTGTGTTTCATCCTTTTGGAGAAAAAAAAAAGGCTGGCCTGTATGGAAGCTGATTCTGAGGAATATACCGATTATATTAGAGACACTGCAACATTGAGGCCTTCTCTTCGGTCAGGTGGATAATGTGGCTGCCATCTCCTGTCACAGGTCAGGGTTACATTTTTCTCCTTCTGTGTTCAGTTTTCAAAGCATAAATGGGCAAGAAATGCAGATTATTGTGAATTAGAGCCCTTGGGGCAGAAAAGATAGCAAATGATTCTCAAGTGGAAAGATTCTCTCCTGGCTTAATTACTAGTGTGTTTCTATTATCGTTTCTGACCCTCCTTCATTGTTCAGACAAATAATTCAATTAACAACATAAACTTGGTAAGGTTTAAGTCTTGAGCTATTATTTTGAAAATTTTCCATGGTGGAGGACTTAAAACTTTCTGTACTTTCAGTGCCTGATAAATGCCAACCAGTTATTTGATCTTCAATAAACATATGGTGGAGAATTAATTGCTATTTGATATCTAGGGTTGTTTTTTACAGCAATATTTAGAACCCAGCTTCTAGGCATTCCCTTCAGAATTAGAGCCTAGTACAATATGGTGAAGCAAATGAGCTAGAAAGAATTTGAAGAAACCACAAGCATTTCATGATCAAATGAATAACAACAGAATTAAGGGACTCATTGAAGATAAATATTTTTAAATGTGAAAAATAAAATCTATCACCCTAAAATACAGGTGAAGCTAGCTCTGTGTTCTTAACACATTTCTGAAAAGGAATATATACACAATATGGTGAATACTTTTTACATTGTTATACATTTGGCATATGTCTATGGATAAAACAATAGCCTTTGTATATGATAAAAACATAATTTTGACAGAATTGAATTTCTTAAGTATGTCTTTTATTGTTAGTGGTCATAATATGAATACATTTATTTTTTTTTAATATGAATACATTTAATTCTCCCACACTTAACAGGCAACATGAACACTCAGTATATTAATTTTTGTGTATAATCAAGTTTGTGAATATTAAAATATGATTTGGTTAATGATTGTAACCATCTTTCCATGGGCTCAGTTGCCATCCCTAATTTCTATTTGATGAAATATTTATTCATATCTTTTGCCCATTTCACAATTAGATTGCTAGTCTGTGTTTTTTAGTTTTGTTTTTTTACTGTCAAGTTATGAGAATTCATTGTACGTTACAGATATAAGGTCTTTGTCAGGTATGCAATTTGCTAATTTTTTTTTCCCATTTGGTAGCTTATCTTTTCGGAGTCTTTTGTAGCACAAAATAGGGCAGGGTCTGTATGCTCAAAATCACATGTTGATTAAATAATCCAAAGAAGACCTGGATAAATGTAGAGATATATTGTACTCTTGGTTGGAAGACTCAATATGGTAAAGATGTCCATTTTTCCCCAAATTGATGAATAGAATCAATACGTGCATGCATGCATACATGCTAAGTTACTTCAGTTGCGTTCTGACTCTTTCCAACCCCACTGACTATAGCTCGCCAGGTTCCTATGTCCTTGGAGATTCTCCAGGCAAGAATACTAGAGTGGGTTGCCATGCTCAACTTCAGGGGATTGTCCCAAACCAGGGATCAAACCTAGGTCTCCCACACTGCAGGCAGATTCTTTACCAGCTGAGCTACCAGAGAAGCCCCTACTACTGGTAGGTATACCTCTAACATTTTTTTTTTTACATGACTACTTACTGTCCTCCTGAAAGGACAAACAGAAACAGAAAGACTCCCATTTAAACTACAATATTCACTATGTGTCCTTATTTAATTCTCCCACCTTGGTTCCTCAAAAGTCCTCTAATTCTGTCCTCCACCTGCGAAGAAAGCATAGAAAACCCAAGATTATTGAACCATGTTCTTTTAAATTGGTTTCCCAATCGTGCTGACGGATGTACCCACGCCATCTCACCCAGACCCATTCAGAGTCAGTGACATGCATTTTTAAGAGGGCTGAAATCAAAGTACAGTTAGTATTAATAACTGTGTTAGGAGCAATGTTAAGGGTCCACATGGGGACTGAACTCATGACCAAGGCCTGTTTCCGGCTGCCCCCAAGCCACAGAGACAGCAGATGTCCAGACAAGTAGCGTTGCAGGAAGATTCTATCTTTCCAGGGATCCTTACTGACCAAAACAACCTTCTGAAGCAAAGAAAACAAGCTCATATTGGTTTTCTGCCTTGAAGCAGAGTCGTCTTCCTCCACTTCCTCCAATTTAATAATGAGTTGTTAGTTTCAAAGGTTCATCACACAGCTGTTGCTGCTGCTGCTAAGTCATTTCAGTCATGTCCGACTCTGTATGACCCCATAGATGGCAGCCCACCAGGCTCCTCTGTCCCTGGGATTCTCCAGGCAAGAATACTGGAGTGGGTTGCCAGTTCCTTCTCCAAGGCATGCATGCATGCTAAGTCACTTCAGTCGTGTCCGACTCTGTACTACCCCATGGACAGCAGCCCACCAGGCTCCTCTGTCCATGGAATTCTCCAGGCCAAAGCACTGGAGTGGGTTGCCAGGTTCTTCTCTGACACAGCTGTTAAGAATCAAGAAATAATCTGATTGTCTTCATTCAGCTTGCCAACAGCTGAAGCTCTTTTCAGTTGTTGTCTACAGTCAAGGGAGAGGCTTGATCCCTCCCCTTACGTTTACTGAGCACACCCAGCAGAGCAGGTTACGCACCCAGAGTTCTTGGTCCCAGGAAGGTGGCAGCCAGCGTGGCCGCTCTGTCAAGAATGACTGGTCTTCCCTTGAAAGGTCTTCCCTAATGAAGACAGACCCCGTGCTGGGTAAGTCTGTAAGCCTCAAGGATAAGATAAAAATGAGACAGGGTGCCTGGACTGAGCCTGGCAAGGTCACAGTGACCTCTGATATTTGCACAGTGGATATGCAACTGAAAGTGGGGTCCAGCTGCTCACCACTCAAAAGCCAATAGGGTCCAGGTTGGTGGGATGGAAAGTGCTTCATTTTGGATGCCGGCCTCTGGCAGGGAGGACAGATGCCTGTCCAAAGGCCGACTCCCACCCCTGACAGTCATTGGGCAAGAGCTTTTATAGACAGAGAGACGGGGTTACATGCAGAAACAGCCCAGTCCTCCCGGACAGTCATCTTGAGATTGGTCAGCAGCAGTCATCTTGAGGTTGGTCTGACCAGCGTCATCTTGGTTGTTCTAGGTGCAGTTAATCGTCCAGATTCCATTTCTTTCTATTTATGTGAGGCCAAAGACAAGAACACCTCAATTTTACAACCAAAAAATCAGGGAAGACATTTACAGAGAAATTTAGGACCAAGCATCACCATCCAAGGTCAGTTATCCCATCAAGTTGTTGTGCTTTGAGAGGAGAAAAGCAACATTTGTAAATCCTCAAAAACAGAACAGGCTGCCATTAAAAACCATTCACTTCAAGGATCATTAAAAATGGACAATTGAATTTGCATCTCAAAAGTAGACTCAGAGCAAAGATAAATTTTTCCCTATAACTAATAGGAAAAACTTGGTGCAAATTAAATTGTCTTAATAGAAAATACAATATGTAACAACAAGGTATAAAAAAGGAACTAAAAAGGTTTTAAAGCAATGATATTAATGATTTAACAATGATAGAAAGATGACAGTGAAACTAAGCGTCCCTCTAACGGAACTTCACACTGTTTTTTAAAACCCATAAATAGCAAGAGTAATGTTTGATTCATTTCTTTATTCAACAACTGTTTACTGAGTGCCTACTATGGATCAGGCTCCATTCTAGAAGCTGGCATTCAGAGAGGTCAATTCAGGGCAGTCCTGGCCCTTAAACTGCCCACAGGCTTACAAAGGCAGATGGACAAGCAAAAAAGGTTGCACCATGTGCCAGGGGGTGCTCTTCAAGCTACACAAGACCAGGAAAGGGCACCTGCCCCCAGACTAAGAGAGAAAACGCTCCTCAGCAGAGGGAAGGCCTACTTCCAAATTTCTAAAGTAGAGAGGAGTTTTTCAGGCAAAGAGGGAAATTCCAGGCAGAAGGAAGAAAACCCAGATTCAGGGCCATAGAACATGAAGCAGGTGTGGCTGCAGCTTAGGGTAAAGAAGGCTGTACCTGGATAGGTGGGCAACGTTTGGATAAGAAGGTTCTTGTATTCCACATGAAGAGTTTGGACCTAATTCTGAAGGCAGCGGGGAATGTTGGAGGATCTTAAGGCCAGGAGTGATAGGATCAGATACAGTTTTGGAAAATAACTCTGGCTTCACGGAGAGGAACACAACTATAGGCTAGGAGGGCAAGTAGAAAGATGAGGTAGCAATCCAGAAGGAAAACTCTGAGGACCTGGAGGCAGTGGTGCTAGAAGAGAGAAAATGAGACAGATATGAGTTACATTAAGGAAAGAGAATCAGCAGGTCATCGACTGGACTTGAAGTGGGGGGCAGGTAGTGGGTGGACTTGAAGTGGGGTCCCCATGGCTTCTGACTTGGATGGCTGGGCTTTTAGGGCATAAAGAAGGTGGTACGTTCTCTTTATCAGGTGCCAAATGTATTAAAATTGGAAGCATTGAAAAGTTCATCAGACTGGAATTTCTCGGCCTTTTATGTGTAGGAGAAGCTTGTTCAGTTGCAGAGTCCGCTTCTGTAAGTCAAGGATGGGACCCCGAGATTCCCACAGGTTCCCGGGTGATGCTCACGTTCCTGGAACAACGGCCACACTTCGAGGAGGAAGAATTTCCACTGCGAGGTCCATTAGATAACTTCATCTTGATCTCTCTCACGTGGAAGAAATCGGGAAATTCCTATTTTATGATACCTGACACTTAGTAACACAAATATGATGAGACTAAGAAGAAGAGACTCAAAGGAGAAGGCCTTTGGGAGAAATGCTTTGTTAAGTGCTCTAGGCAGGAGGTAAGACCAGAAGCACCAGGGAAGAGACAGCTGAACAGAGGCTTCGAAGAGGATGGGAGGCCGAGTAACAGGAGAGCATGCTGCGGGAAAGGTCACGTGGTCCGTCCCCGCGTCCTCCAATCAGCAGGCTCGTGGTCTTGGTCGCCGCGGGGTGGGGGGGTAATGTGCGCACTTAAGTGTGCGTGGGTTGGTGGGCGTGGGTTGGGGCAGGGTATGTGTCTGAGATATAGCTGAGATCTGCATCTAGGCAGGCAGTGCACGGCCAAACAAAGAGCGAGCAAGGGTGAAGTGGACCAGGGGTCAGCTGACATCCGGCTGTGGAAAAGACCATCTTAACGAAGATAAACACACACGTGACAGTTATGACAGGGACCGATTCCTCTAAAAAGAAAAAGTCACCGAGTGCATTTAAACACCAAGTCCAAGGATTTGATGGATTTGGGATTATATCCAAAGACCCATTTAAAGAAAAAGAAAAAAAAGGCCAACTAAAAGAATGCCTGTGCCAATGTAAGACAGGCAGGAGTTTAAAAAATGAGCTGTGACAACACAGACTTAAGCAAAAGCGAGAGGCAATAGCCACGTTGGCATGTCAGAATGATGAAAGGCACAGTAATGAAAACACAGCAGATTCGTAGGGTACCATGAACTTCCTGACTGCAGAATGTATAAATGAAAAGGTGACAGTGATCCAAGAAGCACTCAACGAAGATCTATTAGGATTCCTTAGAACTTCGCTTCAGAATATGGCAGATCACATACAGGAAAGACTGGTTCTAAAGATTCAGAGCGCAACAGCATCACTAGTAAGGTAGGATTAACAGAGTTTTAGACAATTAGATGCATTGGAGAATCTACCTTTTCAAAATGTGTATGAGTTTCTCTCACACTCAAGATAATCATAGACGGAGAAGTTTCAAGTAAATAAAAAGAATGTGCAGACAGCACATATATTGATAAAATTAGAAATATAATAGCAAACACTTGCATGGTGTCTGTTATGTGACAGGCATTGTTCTCTCTGTGCATGTTTACAAATAGTAACTGATTTAATTTTCATTAAATGAAACCTTATGAAGTGGATTTCATTATTATCCTCATTTTACAAGTGGAGCAACTGAAGCAGAGAAGTTAAGTAACTGCCCAAAGGCCTTACTAGGACATGACAGTGACTCCACGGTATACACAGAGGTGGCCACTCAGTTTACAACAGTTCTTTATTCTGTGACCCCACATGTCAGGGGCCCTGTCTCTGATGTTCCTCCCACTGGACCCAGAAGCAGACACCTGACCCAAGGTGAGCCAATCAGACTTTCTCTTCCAGCTGTTCAAAACTGACCCTGAGCTATCTGGAGTCTTGACTTGATTTCCCAGCTAAGCCCACAAGGGGGTGCCCTAGAGGCAGCCCCAGCCAGTGCTCCCAGGCACTTAACTTGCATTTGAGAGCTGGCTGTTGTTCAGTTCAGTTCAGTCGCTCAGTCGTGTCTGACTCTTTGCGACCCCATGAATCGCAGCACACCAGGCCTCCCTGTCCATCACCATCTCCCGGAGTTCACTCAGACTCACATCCATCGAGTCCGTGATGCCATCCAGCCATCTCATCCTCTGTCGTCCCCTTCTCCTCCTGCCCCCAATCTCTCCCAGCATCAGAGTCTTTTCCAGTGAGTCAACTCTTTGCATGAGGTGTCCAAAGTACTGGAGCTTCAGCTTTAGCATCATTCCTTCCAAAGAAATCCCAGGGTTGATCTCCTTCAGAATGGACTGGTTGGATCTCCTTGCAGTCCAAGGGACCCTCAAGAGTCTTCTCCAACACCACAGTTCAAACGCATCAATTCTTCGGCATATAATCCAACTCTCACATCCATACATGACCACAGGAAAAACCATAGCCTTGACTAGACGGACCTTAGTCGGCAAAGTAATGTCTCTGCTTTTGAATATACTATCTAGGTTGGTCATAACTTTTCTTCCAAGGAGTAAGCGTCTTTTAATTTCATGGCTGCAGTCACCATCTGCAGTGATTTTGCTGTTGAGCTCTTTTCTATTCAGGGCTGTCCCAGGAACCTTCTAGTACTTTCTCCCTTTGCATAAGTTACCCAGTAAGCAGAAGTGCCTTCACGAATACCCTGCAGCATTTAAAAACTCCCCAGAAGAGCACTGGAGTCCGTCCACCAAAATCCATGAGTGCAAAATGTTATTTAGAAGAAAGTACATTTCTCTAAATATATCAATAAGAAGGCAAAAAGATAGAAAATAGATCTCATAAGGGATTTAGAAAAGAAAGTAATTAAGCATTGCTCAACAGAACTGAACAAACTAGAAACTTAAAAAAAGAAAAGAGAATTTAAACAAATGATCATTTCCTCAAAAGGTTAACCAAAGTAACAAACGATTGGATAAACTTTAAAAGTTAAAAAACCGAAAACAAAAAAAAAATTAAAGTTTTAGAAAGCTATTAATTCCACAGGAGGAGGGAATTGGCAGTCAAATAAGACAACCCTTGTTGTAATATAAATGCATTGGGATTAGCTGTGTTTATAGGCTTAAATTACCCATTTATTAAATCTGTGTATGGCTCAGCCACTCTATTTTTGCCTCTTACCAGCTAATCTCTTTGGTTTTCTGGCATTTTTTTAAAGTGCCATGTTACGTACAGCTGCCAGGAGTTACAAATCACAACACTCCTGCCTCGGAGGATGGAAACAGCTTGGCCAGGGGTCAGACCTGTGTGCCTGGAGGACCTACAGGACAGGAGCTGCACTCGGGTCCTCGGAGGTGAGTGGGCACTCAGGCTGGTAGCCTTTCCACGGCCCATGCCCCTGCCGCCAGTGCCACCCACAGAGATCCTTGCTGCTGCTCCCACGCGGGGTGCAGTCCATATTCGAATTCCACTCCCACCCCCTTGGAGCTGGCATGTCTGCTAAATGCAGGAATCCCCAGACCACCCCCCTGGCCAGTCCAGGGGAGCCTCGGAGCACCTCTCCCTAAACCTCTCATTCCAGCCTTTCAAAGCCTCGGGCTTTCAAAGCCAAACCCAGCAGTGGGGATTGTCCACTGGGTGCCTGCTATTTCTGCTTTTGGCTCAGCATCCCCTAAACCACTAATGAACCCCCGAAGCTCTGAAAGGCAGGTCTTGCTTCCTGAAAAAAGAGAAGAGAGAAAAGACAGCAGCAAGAGACAGACACAAATTAAAATCTCCCCTGACGTGGTCCCTGGTTCCCTGTGGCTTCCGGGGAGGGGTCCTCAGCTCCTTGAGTGAGAACTGGCTGCGGTTTGAGCCCCAGAGTTGGGCTCCTTTGGACATCCACCAAAGAGTGTGGAAAGGAGAGGATGGGCCACAGAGAGAGGTGTTGAAGCCTTGACAGCAGAAGGCTACCGTTCTGGCATATTCTCTGTAAGACAGAAAACACAAGTTCTTAAGAGGCTAGGAGATATTGTGCCTGTAAAAAAAGAAACCTATTTTTTTTAATTTCTGAAGGAAGCAAGTATATTCCAAAGAAAGCCAAAAGAACCTTTAACAATAGCTACACTCTGGAGCTTTATGGATTTTCTTTGCCAACATTGGTTTTTGTTCAGTTCAGTTGCTCAGTCGTGTCCAACTCTTTGTGACCCGTGGACTGCAGCACGCCAGGCCTCCTTGTCCATCACCAACTCCTGGAGCTTGCTCAAACTCATGTCCATAGAATCTGTGATGCCATCCAACCACCTCATCCTCTGTCGTCCCCTTCTCCTGCCTTCAATCCTTCCCAGCATCAGGGTCTTTTCAAAGAGTCAGCTCTTCGCATCAGGTGGCCAAAGTATTGGAATTTCAGTTTCAACATCAGTCCTTCCAATGAATACCCAGGACTGATCTCCTTTAGGATGGACTGGTTGGATCTCCTTGCAGTCCAAGGGACTCTCAAGAGCCTTCTCCAACACCACAGTTCAAAAGCATCAATTATTTGCTGCTCAGCTTCCTTTATAGTCCAACTCTCACATCCATGCATGACTACTGGAAAAACTATAGCTTTGACTAGATGGATGTTTGTTGGCAAAGTAATGTCTCTGCTTTTTAATATGCTATCTAGGCTGGTCATAACTTTCCTTCCAAGGAGCAAGCGTCTTTTAATTTCATGGCTGCAGTTACCATCTGCAGTGATTTTGGTTTTGGTTTTGGTTAGCAATAAATTATTGCAAAAAATACCGTTGCTAAAATACACTTATTCATGAGTTTTATTACTGAAGAGCTGGCCAGTGTTTTAGGTATTTGTTATGGAACAACCATTTCTGTGGTCATCAGATTAATACCCTGAGATCTATTTCTTGGCATTTGGAGTTGTAAAATACAGGAACATTTTAGGATCTAAAATATGTATCTTAAGATGCACTGTTACAAAACACCATGAGCACTGTGCTATTTTAGTTAGATTAAGAAATTATTTGGAAGGAAAAACACACTAACTTGCTAATACATTATATTTAATAATTTTTATTTACTATAACAATAGGATTGTAATAATAACAGAACCTACTTTATAATGACCAGTAGACTAAGTGCTAACTCATTGCCTATACTTTTCTGAGCACTGTATAGGTATTAACATATTAAATCCTCACAAAAATGGAGGTCTTTTTTTTCTAGCTAGTTAAAAAAATCTTTTTTCAGCTTTATTGAGGTTTAATTGACAAACAAAGTTAGAAGGTGTTTAAAGTATATGTAGTGGTGATTTTTAAAGGTTACTCTGAAGTGAAATTAGATTTTTAAAGGTTACTTACCATTTATAGTTATTACAAAATATTGGCTCTCTTCCCTCTGTAACACATCCCTGTAGCCTGTCTAATAGTTTGTGCCTCCCAACTCCTCGCCCCTGCATTGCCCCCCACCACCCCACTAGTAATTACTAATTTGTTCTATCTGTGAGTCTGCTTCTTTTTTTGTTATATTCACCCTTTTGTTGTATTTTTTTTAGACTAAAAGGCAGTTATTATTACTACCCCTTTTTTTAAGATGAAATTTCAAACCCCAGAAAGTTAAAACACTTGCCCAAAGTCACACAGCTACTGCGTGGTTAACCTGGGATTGGAACACGAGAATTATAGCTCTCGTTATGTTCCCTTTCTATATTTATTAAAGTATGCAAGCTTCCTGCCAATGCAGGAGACTTAAGAGAAGCGGGTTCGATCCTTGGATCAGGAAGATCCCCTGGAGGAGAGCATGGTGACCCACTCCAGTATTCTTGCCTGAAGAATCCCATGGACAGAGGAGCCTGGCGGGCTACGGTTCATAGGGTCGCACAGAGTCGGACACAACTGAAGTGACTTAGCACAGTACAGTACAGGCTTAGTGGTTAAAGGAAATAACAAGATGGCCCCATAGGAAAAGCTTCTTTACTTGTCCTTATGGTTGTAGACCAGCATAACAAGCCAGCATCACCATCTCAAGGGTGGATTCCTAGTGATTTCCACAATGTAGCGTCTGTCCGAGAGCTTTTTTTGCCCAGCATCCCAGTTGGCTGATACTCGCTGAGTTCTACCAGTGTGGAACCTTAGCAAACCTCCCCATCACCCCACTAGGCATGGCCATACCCCCTTCAACAAGGTCTGTATCCCTCCTGAGCTGGGGATGGGTCCATCTTTCAGGTTTCTTCCTTTTTTAGATGCTCTGCCTCAGCCTGGAGGTAGTGGCTGTTCCCCACACCTTTTCAGGTAATTAGTTAACAATTCTTGACATTAAACTCTCACTGTTTGGATTACTGTGTGGTTTCTCCTGATTGGACCCTGACTGACACATATGAGCTATTCCCATAATTTATAATAAAGGCTACCATTTGTTGAGTGTTTCTTATACGGGAGATACTGTTAAGCATTAAAAAAAAACAAACCAATATCATTTGACTCAATCATACAAATAGTGCTGCAATGTAAATGACATTATCTGCATTTTCAGATGGGGACGTTCATGTCAGTATTGCATGGGTAAGAATGACAGGCCTGATGGAACAGACTCAAAGTGTATGCTCCTAACATCATGCCATGATCAAGGACCATTAAGGCTACAATGCCATCTGACACAACTAAAGCGTAGGTGCCAATGTACCGGTAACTAGTCTCGACTACACATCCATTCCACAGCAGAGATCACAAGCTCTCTTGGAAAGCCCATAAATTACTAAAATCGCCTTCCCTTCAAGTATGTCCCTCTGCTCCAGGGCAGACTGTCTTCCTTGGCAGTTTTCAGCTCATCAGCTTTCCCAAAGACCAAAAAATTAAGGGCAATCTCTGGTCCACAGATAGTCTGTGAGTTTTACTTTATAAACCTTGGCCTGACTTGGCTCAGTGACATTTGATTTATAGACAATTAATCTTCCTTGTGTATAAAAGTTCAGTTTCAGCTGGGCTTTTAACGAAACTCATTTCTCTGAATTGCCCTTTGACAATTCTTCCTGAAGGGCCTGCTGAGATCTTTCTGTTTGTGTGTTCAAGGGAGCCTGGAGAAGCATGCACTCTGCGTGTACACCTCAGCTGGACCCCTGGAGTCCTGGCTTGCTTTCTCTCGGTCCCTCTGGTGAGTGTCATTCTGAGCCAGTTAAGCTCTGTATTTTTGTTGTTGTTGTTGTTTTTAATGTGATTGATTTATTTTTGGCTGTGCTGGGTCTTCATTGCTTTGCGCCAGCTTTCTCCCGTTGCAGTGACCGAGGGCGACCGTTGCGATGTTTGGGCTTCTCATTGCAGTGGCTTCTCTTGTTGCAGAGCATTGACTCTGGGGCGCACGGGCTTCAGCAGTTGCAGCTTGTGGGCTCTAGAGCATGGGCATAGTAGTTGTGGGGTGTGGGCTTAGTTGCTGTAAGGCATTTGGGATCTTCGCAGACTAGGGATCGAACCTGTGTCCCCTGCAATGAGAGGAGGACTCTTATCTACTGTGCCACCAGGGAAAGTCCTAAGCTGTACATCTTACCCACTGCTTCTACTTCCTGGCCTAGTCTGGTTCTACTATGTCCGTGGCCATTGAGCAGGGCGACAGGTCACATAGTGACGATCCTCTGGGAAAGTGGCTTTGGGGGAGCTCTAGAGCTGTTCTTCCTCCACGGACTGAGGGACTGCTTTTCTGACTGTGGTTCTAAGACTGTTGGGTTCCAAGACTACTGCAGAGCTTGAGAGAGGGTGTAGAGTGAGGAAAATTAAAATGCCAGGAAGATCATGGTTCTTACCAAGATTCAGCCTGTTTTCTTGAAGAAGCACTTTTTGGATTGTTGCAAGCCTTTGGTTAATTTTCAGAGCTCTGAAAAATTTTGTTTTGACCCTTTTTGCTGGTGTTCTTGTTGCTTTTTTGGAAGATTGGGTATTCAGAAGTCTTTATTCCTTTGTTCTAAAGTGTTTTGATAGCAGCGTTGAAATAAATAATAAATTTGAGGCCTTGATTTGACTAACATTATTTGCAAACAAGTACAACATAAAACAGCCTGGAACAAACATGAGGAATCGGCTGCACAAGCCTCTAGTTACCTTATCTTGCCTAAGGCGATTTTCCCATTGCAGGGTTTTGGGGAGATTTCTGAACAAATCGATTTTTGTTATCTTTGGCTAGCTCTGGAGGAGGTTAATAAATTAGACTTTAAAGTCTCTTAAATTAAAAGGGCTCCCATTCCGATTGATTTGTGGAGATGGATAAACGCAATTTAAAAAATTCTCTGAGTTGCAGTATATCAAGTATTTGAGCTTTTTCAAAGGACTAGCCTTTGTAAGCATGTGGAGTTAAAATTTATTTTTTCTCTAAGTATTCTTGGGTTATGTTGTGTTGATTTATACAAGCATATGTCAATCTCCATAAACTAAAGTATTGCCTTTACATGTTTAAATTATAAGGTTAAAAGGCAAGAAAAATACAAGTTGTTTTCAAGCTAAAAAATAATATACTAAAACCCCCCACAACTTTGCAAGAAAATATAAAGATTTGGAAGATCTTGGTATATAAATACAGAAAAATTGTATAAGAGCAAGTGCAGGTAATGCTAATAAGTATGATTCATCTTCAACTTATACTGCTTTGATACTTTGGGTTTAAAAAGACTTATGTTTTCTCTATGATATTTTAGCAGTATTAAAAAAAAAGGCATAATATTCTAGCTGATGTAAGGCCTGAGTTTATTCTCACACAGAAAACTTAATATGTCCTTAAACTTCCTAGTCTGTTTTTCATAATCAAATAATATTTTCACTAAATGTTTAATATTATAAATGTTTCATTATCATAATTGATGTCTTCCAAAATACAGTTGACCCTTGAACAGGGATTAGATGTGTCCACCCTCTGACCCCCTGCACAGTCAAACTCCGTGTATGAATTATAGACCTCAGCATTCCAGGTCCTGCATGTGCAGATCCAAACCTCCATGGATGGTGCAGTATATAATATTTACTACTAAAAAAAGTCATGCATAAATGGACCCAGGCAGTTCAAACCCCTGGTCTTCAAGGATCAACTGTAATTTACTCTTAAAAATTTCACACAGGATGTCAGGATGGCCACGTTGTCTAAGGTGCCAGATTCAACCTCAAACAAATTTCACATAATGCTACAAATTATACAAATTGTGGTTTTCCATTTGCACTGCGTATAAAACTTCAGGTACCGTATTTTTCCTAGATACATTTTTTTTTACTATCCACAGGTTTCAGTTTTTTCTTTTACTTTTTTTTCTCTTTTTAAATTTATAAATTTTAAAATTTTATTAATGTATAGTTGATTTACAATGTTGAGTTAGTTTCAGGTAGACAGCACAGTGATTCATTTATTCACGTTTATCTGTTCTTTTTCGGATTCTTTTCTCTTATAGGTTATTATAAAATATTGAGTATAGTTCCCTGTGCTATACAGTATGTCCTTGTTAGTTATCTATTTTATGTGTACCCTGCTTACTTAACTTATATGCAGAGTTCATCATGAGAAACGCTGGGCTGGAGGAAGCACAAGCTGCAATTAAGACTGCCAGGAGAAATATCAGTAACCTCAGATATGCAGAGGACACCACCCTTATGGCAGAAAGTGGAGAAGAATTAAAGATCCTCTTGATGAAAGTGAAAGAGGAGAGTAAAAAAGTTGGCTTAAAGCTCAACATTCAGAAAACTAAGATCATAGCATCCAGTTCCATCACTTCATGGCAAATAGATGGGGAAACAGTGACTGACTTTATTTTTCTGGGCTCCAAAATCAGATGGTGATTGCAGCCATGAAATTAAAAGACGCTTACTCCTTGGAAGGAAAGTTATGACCAACCTAGACAGCATATTGAAAAGCAGAGACATTACTTTGTCAACAAAGGTCCATCTAGTCAAAGCTATGGTTTTTCCAGTGGTCATGTATGGATGTGAGAGTTGGATTATAAAGAAAGCTGAGCGCAGGAGAATTGATGCTTTTGAACTGTGGTGTTGGAGAAGACTCTTGAGAGTCCCTTGGACTGCAAGGAGATCCAACCAGTCCATCCTAAAGGAGATCAGTCCTGGGTATTCATTGGAAGGACTGATGCTGAAGCTGAAACTCTAATACTTTGGCCACCTGATGCGAAGAGCTGACTCATTTGAAAAGACCCTGATGCTGGGAAAGATTGAGGGCAGGAGAAGAAGGGGATAACAAAGGATGAGATGGTTGGATGGCATCACCGACTCAATGGACATGGGTTTGGGTGGACTCCTGGAGTTGGTGATGGACCGGGAGGCCTGGCGTGCTGCGGTTCACGGGGTCGCAAAGAGTTGGACACAACTGAGCAACTGAACTGAACTGAACTGAACTGAGTGTGTGTATGTTAATCCCAACCTCCTAATTTATCCCTTTCCTTCGGTAATCATAAGTTTTTATCCTACATCTGTGGATCTATTTCTGTTCTGTAAATAAGTTCAAGAGAAAGAGCAAACTTTTTGGCCAATCCAATATATATGGTTCTGGAACTACCACCGTCCCCAAAAGTCCCCCAGTGCGCCTTCATTTTCAACACCTCCTCCCTCCCCAGTTCCTAGCAACCACAGATCTGGTCTCTCTTCCTGGAGTTTGCTTTTTCCAGAACGTCACATAAATGAACTTATACAGTATATAAGTTTCTGAGACTGCCTTCTTTCACCTAGGCTAATGTTAATTCTTTGGAAAAACTTGATCAGTGTTTCGCCATGCTAGATATTTTCTGACTACTGCCATTTAATAATGTTATAAAAATGTCACCTCCTACCTGCTAATCACCTTACTTGAGGATCTCTGGGTACAATACCCTCTGAGACCCTTCCCAATGTTATTAACATGTTGTAACTCACAATGTGTGACTCACAGCAAGAGCCCACTGCACTTTGTTGACCAACAGGTGTGTAAGTACCGCTAAGAAAAGTGTTTTCAAACTGAAGTCCAAGTAACCCGTGGGACAGAAAACCTGAAATGTGACAGTGATATGTACACTCTGCCGGTCTACTCGTGAGCTGTGTAACATTCTCTGTTTTTTTTTTTTTTTCTAGTTTTATTTTTATTTAGTGCTGATGGATAAAACTATTGACATTAGTCTCCCTACAACCTCACCATCTCAACTTCTCACTCTCCAGGGGTCACTGTTTTAGTTCTTTAACTGATTATTTTATTTTTCTTCATCTCTTTACATAGCATGCTTATTTTGATATTTCTTCTTCAACCTTAAGCAGTACCTGTTGACTTTCTTCTCTCTGATAAAGAATTTGCCTGCAATGCAGGAAACCCAGGTTTGATCCCTGGGTTGGGAAGACCCCCCTGGAGGAGGAAATGGCAACCCACTCCAGTATTCTTGCCTGGAAAATTCCATGGACAGAGGAGCCTAGCAGGCTATAGTCCATGGAGTGACAAAGAGTTGGGCACAACTGAGCGCACACTTGACTTCCTGCCATGGAATATAAGGATTTAACTCTGTCTTGCACCTCTTACACCTTCTTATCGTCCTAATAGAACAAGAGTGTAATTTTGCTTAGAATAATTTTCAGTGTCACATTCTTGCTGCTGCTAAGTCACTTCAGTCGTGTCTGACTCTGTGCAACCCCATAGACTGCAGCCCACCAGGCTCCCCCGTCCCTGGGATTCTCCAGGCAAGAATACTGGAGTGGGTTGCCATTGCCTTCTCCAATGCATGAAAGTGAAGTCGCTCAGTCATATCAGACTCTTAGCGACCCCATGGACTGCAGCCTACCAGGCTCCTCCATCCACGGGATTTTCCAGGCAAGAGTACCAGAGTGGGTTGCCATTTCCTTCTCCAGTGCATCAAAGTGAAGTCGCTCAGTCGTATCAGACTCTTAGCGACCCCATGGACTGCAGCCTACCAGGCTCCTCCATCCACGGGATTTTCCAGGCAAGAGTACCAGAGTGGGTTGCCATTGCCTTCTTATGGTCACATTCTTAAGACCATATAATTGCAATTGATACATCTGTTATGCAATGAATTCTGGTTATTTTCCTTTTCTATACAATTTTTTCTAACTGGAGGGGATAATGATAGTTTTTTAATATCCCAAGTTTTCTATATTCTTTTTTTTTCATTTTAAAACATTTCAGTTTAATTTAAAAATTGGAGTATAATTGATATATAATACTGTATTAGTTTCAGGTGTACAGTGTAATGATCCAATATTTGTATGTATTGTGAAATGATCACCACCATAAATCTAGTTAACATTCATCACTATGCATAGTTAGAAAATTTTTTTCTTCAATGAGAACTTTTAAGATCTTTTCTTTAGCATCTTTCAAATATATAATACAGCATTATTAACTGTGATCAGCATACTGTGCATTATATCACTAGGACTTCTTTTATAACTGTCAGCTGGTCCTTTTTGACCACCTTCACCCCTTGCACCCATCTCTTGCATCTGGCAACCACCAATTTGTTCTCTGTATCTATGAGTTTGTTAGATTCCACATAAGTGAGACCATTTTTTCTTAATGTAGGCATTTATCACTGTAAACCTCCCTCTTTGCATTGCTTTTGCTGTATTTCATAAGTTGCTTAAAATATAATTTCATTCATTTATTTATTTGTGTTTGGCTGTGTTGGGTCTTGGTTGCTGCGTGAGCGAGTAGGGGCTGCTGTCTGGTCACGGCGTGTTGGCTTCTGATTGCGATGGCCTCTCCTGCTGTGGAGCATGGGGTCTAGGCCTGGGGGCTTCAGCAGCCTCAGTAGTTGGGGTGCAGGGCCTTCAGTTGCCCTGCAGCATGTGGCATCTTCCCAGATCGAGGACTGAACCCGCATCTCCTGTATTAGCACGTCGATTCTTTACTACTGAGCCCCCAGGGAAGCCCACCTTGTAAGTTTTGATACGTTGTGTTTTCATGTTCCCTTGTTTCAAGATATTTTTTAATTTTCCCTTGATTTCATCTTTGACCCATTGGTTTCCAGGAACGTGGTGTTTAATTTCCACATATTTAACCATTGTGGTTGGAAAAGATACTTCGTATGATCCAAGTTTTCTATATTCTTATCCCCAAACTTTCCCCCATTTATGTAATAAATCTCCTCTTACCGTTTTTATGTGCCTTAGGTTTCTTTCTGTTTCGTTCTCTCCCTTCTCTTCCCCGCCTCCCTTTCTTCCTTCCCTCTCTCCCTATTGAAAGAAATTTCACCTAGAGTATTCTAACATGCTCCCAAAGAGACAGGTTGATCTCTGAACTAGTTGCGCAAGTTGCCATCTTGAGATTTCTTTTGATCATCATGCTGAGAATTCCCTCATCTTCCTCTATTGTTGGCATCCCATGTTTTACTACATTTTGGTTAACTATTGTTTTTGTAGGACATATTATCCATTAGCTCCCTGGAAGGTAAATTCTTCTGAGACCTAAAAATGTCTTGATTCTGTTCTCCTTCTTGAGGGGTAGTTGGGCTGGTACCAGGTTCAAAGTTAGATATCTTCTTTTCCTAGAATTTTGATGGCATTTCTTCATGATCTCAAACTTCTAATGTGGCTACTGAAAAGTCTGCTCTTCTGATCCTCGGTCCTTTGTATGTAAACTTACTCTCCCTCCAGGGAGCTCTTAGGATCTTCTCCTTGTCCCCATCGTTCTGAAATTTCAGAATAATGTCTCTTAGTGCGGGTCCTGGGTACTGGGGGGAACTTTTCAATTTGAATACCTTTTTTTTTATCCTGAGATATACTTTACTCAAAATACACTCATTTAGAATGCATGCATACATGTGTTTTGACAATTACACACACCATGTAATCATTTCGCATCAAGATACATTACACATTTCCCACCACTGAAAAAAAAATTATTTTGTTAATCCCCCCCTTAACAAAGCCCCAGACAACCACTGATATGCTTTCTATAATACAGACTGGTTTTGCCTGTTCCATGACTTTGTACCAATGGATTCACGTAGTATGTATTCCTCTGTGTCTCACCGCTTTGACTGAGCACGCTGTTTCTGAGACTCAGACATGTTGTGTATAGGTACCTGTAATTCAGGCCTTTTTTCTGCTAAGCAGGATTCTGTTGTATGGATATATCACAATTTGTTTCACTGGGGGATGATACTAGGTTATCTCCAGTTTGGGGCTATTATGAATGATGCTGCTATGAACATTGACACACAAGTCTTTCTGTGGACGTGTTTTAATTATCTTGAGAAACTCTAAATGGTTTTCTAACATGACAGTACCATTTTTTTTTACTGTGATTAATGGTAAAGTTTAAAAGCTGACCCACAAGTTTTTTTTTTTATGTCCTCTGTGCCTGATACTATCACCATTGGGCTGGTTAAAAAAATAAATAAAAGGCCTGTGGTATAAACAGAGTTGTTGAGAAGAATTTCCTCCCCGTTTTTCTGTTGGCAAAACTAGAAACACTTTGCCCATTTCAAAGATGTTTGACAAAGCCCCCTTAATGTACCCCTCCTTTACACTCCCATTTCTGTAGATGCATGTGTGCTGACAGCCTTCATACTAACCTTACTTTAAACCCCTGAGGGGAACTTTCTGGAAGTCCAGTGGCTAAGACTCCCTGCTTACAATGCAGGGGACACAGGGTCAATTCCTGGTTGGGGAAACTAAGATCCCATTTGCTGGATAGTGTGGCCAAAATAAATGAATAAAATTTAAAAATAATTAACCCCCTGACGAAGCTACAGAACTTCCAAAGTGTTCCATTTTCTAAAGCTGCATTCTTCCCCTACAAGTCAAAGCTTCTGTTCCTCTGTTCAGTTGCTCATATTTAGGGATTAGAAAGGCAGTATGATTAAATGGGACTTAGCATAAAGACTGATAACCCTTAAATGTCAATCTGAAGACTTAGATTCTTCAGTTCTGGGAAATTTTCTTGTTTTATTTTTCCAGTGCCTTTTCTCATTTCTATTTTTTTTTTTCCTGTTTTCTCTTTCTAGAATTTCCATAACCCGGCTGTTGAGAATCTTGAACTGGGCCTTTATTTTCTTATCTTTACTTTCTAAATTTTTCTTTTTTCTTTGCTTTCTGCTCCCAGAAATTTATCTATCAAAATTCATTCAAATGTATCTCTCAAATTTTCTTTTAGGTCTTTTGTTTGTGGTTTTCCACTTTTAATTTTCAAGACCTCTTTTGTGTTCTGTAATTTACAGAATAGCATCCTATCTTTGTCGATTGATGGTTCAGTATCTTCTTATAAATTTCTAGGTATTATAATTAAAGTCTCTTTCTCTCCATCTCTCCACTGTGTCTGTTTTCCCCAGGATGCTTTGCTTTCTGTTTGTTTATTTCCTGGCCACTCTCTTCGGTGATGGGGGCTTTCCTCCAATAGCTGGGGAGTTGGCTCTCTGATCACAGGGGCCCCATAGGACTAACTGAATGCTCTGTGTACATGGCTAAGCTTGTCTACAGTTGGCATCAGGGTAGGTAGAGGGTGTGGCTTGGTTCGCATCAGGTCTGTATGTGAGCTTCTCTTGTCATCAGATCAGATTCCTCTGAGGACTTTATAATCTCGTGATTGGAGGGTAGAATGATTCCTGCCAGGGTTGGGGAGCCAGATTCAGGGCTCAGGAGAAAGTGGGTAAGTTACAGTATTCTGCATGTGACCTTCCACTTCATCCCTCTGTTGGTTATCTGGTAACCCTGCCCTCACCTCTGCCTGGTAATTCACAACCCAGAGGCGAACGGGAAGGGAACTGGGGACTTTCTGATTCTTGAGCAACCTCCAGTCATCCTTCATTTAGCCCCTCATTCACCTCCTAGAGATGAAAATGACAGTTTGGTAGAGGAACCTCTGAAGGTTTGGGATTGTTTCTCAGCTTTCTCCACTGCTGGCTCATGAGACAGAATTCTTGGTTCTAGCAAATCAGTTTGTTTTATGTGTCCTTTCCAGCCTCCAAAATTGTGTGTGTTGGTGTTTCCATTTTCATTCTCTTTGTCCTGATTGTTTTACTCCTTGGTTAAAAACAGATTCCTTTAAGAGGATTTAGGAAGTTGGGGAGATTAATGAGCATATTCAACCTGCCATCTTGTTTGGATGTTGGAAATCATTCCATTCTTTGCCCAGAACTGTGAAATAAAAACAATTTAAAAAAACACAACCATTTCACAACCCTTCCCCATTCTTCCATTCTTCCTTCACGTCATATTTTGTTCTTGTTGTATTGAAGTTGGGAGCAAAGGTGTTTCACCCTGGAGACAAATAAACCAGAAATACTGCACTGTCCCCAGGCAAGAGCAGTGTGCAGTGTCTGGGCACTGTGGGGGGACGCCAAGCTGTCAGGGATGGTATCATTCATAGAGGGCGCCTAAGCATAGTGACAAACGTCCAGTATAAGCAAAAACAAACATCATTCATTGTGTGTTTTCTCTACGGGTGTTAAAGACCTTAATGCCTCGTGCCATACCTGGTGGGGCTTCTCCAGTGGCTGGGCGGTATAGAATCCACCTGCAACGCAGGAAATTCAGGAGCTACAGTTTCGATCCCTGGGTGGGGAAGATCCCCTAGAGGAGGAAATCGCAACCCACCCCAGTATTCTTGCCTGGGAACTGTAGCCCACCAGGCTCCTCTGTCCACGAGGTTCAAAGAGTCAAACACAGTTTAGTGACTAAACCATTATCACCACGCCATACTAGTGATTCTTCTTGGAGAACTTACCCTCTAGATCCACTGGCACGTGGAACGAGCGACCCACAGGCAGGAATTTTTGGTGCGAAGTTGTCTATAAATGCAAAATCTTGGTTACAGAACAGATATCTGTCCTGGTGGGGATGGTAAATAGCATGGGGCCCACCCACACCATGGGCATCGCTGCTGTGAAGAGGGGCTGATTCCCTCAGCGCTGATACATTAGGTGAGTTGACGTGTACTTCTATTTATGTAAGCACAGGGACTCATACATAATGGTAAAAATATCTAGCATTTACAAGATCTTGAAATAGTCCAGGCTCAGTTCCAAGCACTTATATGCATTAATTCATTTAATCCACCAAAAACCTTACTAGGAGATTATGTTGTTATCCTCTTTTTACAAGTGAGAAACCTGAACTTGGTCAGTGGTTCACTGTTCCTAGTTGAGCCAAGGTCCAAACCCAGGTGCCTGGTGCCAGAGTCCTGCACTTTACCGTGGAGGAGTGTGTGTACACACACACACACACACAGAGGGAACACTTCTGGAATGAGAGAAGTATCAGTAGCTGCCTCTGTGGAGGGAAGATTTTTAAGGGGTAGGTGTCTTAGTGAAAGCAAAATATTTATTACAGAGCACCTTTTGTGTTAGCATATATTCTTATTTTCAAATAACAAAATATTAGCCCATTTTGACAAGTCATATGGGTTTGAAGAATGACGAAACAGGTTGATTAAAATATCACATCTGTGACTATACTGTGGGGAATATTTCTTTTGTACTCATTCTTTACCTCAACTTCCTACTCAGCCTGCCATTGACCTTAAATCCTTGTGAAAAGGCTTTTCACATTAGCTGCATTTCATGGCAACTTTTTGAAACTATAGCATTGGAATAGCTTTTGTTAACATTTGGATAGTAGATAAAATAATCCCCCTCTACCAGCAATTGCACTTGGTTCTATAAACCAGTTATTAAACCCAGTTTATCACTGGAAAGAAAGATTTTTAATATTTATTTGTGCGTGGCTTACCACAAGAAGCCTCACACGTAGTAAGTGCACAAGTTGCTTCTCTGTCTGCAGTGGGACCTGGTTCAGGTCAGTTCAGTCTCTCGGTCATTCCGACTCTTTGCAACCCCATGGACTGCAGCGAGCCAGGCTTTGCTATCTTTCACCATCTCCCAGAGCTTGCTCAAACTCATGTCCATCGGGTCGGTGATGCCATCCAACCATCGCATCCTCTGTCATCCCCTTCTGCCTTCAATCTTTCCCAGCATCAGGGTCTTTTCTAAGGAGTCAGTTCTTTGCATCATGTGGCCAGTGTATTGGAGTTTCAGCTTCAGCATCAGTCCTTCAATGAATATTCAGGACTGATTTCCTTTAGGACGGACCCAGTAGAAAACCCAGAATGTGACCAACCAACCTTCCAATTCTCAAGAATGTGGTTTGATCAAACCTGCGTATCTTTTATCTGCCGATGTTGGCAGGTGGGTTGTTTAGCATTAGCACCACCTGGGAAGCCCAGTCATTTACTAGGTCCTGACTAATCTCTTCCACTTTTCACTTTCTGTGTAAACTCTCCTAGGTTTACGAACAAAGCTAAAGAATCTACTTCGTACCTGTAAAATCCTGTGTTTTTTTTTCCTTTACAAATAAAATATAAAGGGTCTCTATAATATATAAATATAAAATATAAAGAGCAAAAATCTTGACATGTGCATCAGTGGCTGTTCATAGATAACTTGGAGGTCTTGGTCAAAATATGAAATGCCTATGTTTGGGTACTGAAATCAACAACCCAGAAAGAGAGGAGCGAAACTTGGATTGGCAGAACAGGGCTGATTGTGAGCTAATTACAAACCAACAGGCTGACGAGGCTGCTGGAAAACCCCATGCAGCCTCCAGCCAGCTCACTAGTGGGCAGAGACAGGTGCGGTCCTTCCATCACAGCCAGTCCTATGCTGAGACTCCAGAGCCCTAATCTTAGAGGAGCCTGGAGAGTCGGAGGGTGTAGGCGGAAGCGGCAGCCGTGGGGTTGTAGAGTTGGGACTGCCCTGCAAGAAGGACTTGCCCTTCAGTCTCAGGGAATGTAGGTAACTGGGAGCCTTCAGTCACATCACCTTTAGGCTCTACTCAGCCTTTAGATGAAGCCACACTGTGCCCTGGGTCTTCCCTGGTGGCTCAGATGGTAAAGAATCTGCCTGCAATGCAAGAGACCCAGGTTCAACCCCTGGGTCAGGAAGATCCCCTGGAGGAGGGCATGGCGACCCACTCCAGTACTCTTGCCTGGAGAATCCCGTGGACAGAGGAGCCTGGCGGGCTACAGTCCATGGAGTCACAAAGTGTGGGACATAACTGAGCGGCTCACACACACACACACACACACACACACACAAAGTGCCCAGGCAGCCCTCTGCCATGCCTGGGCTCCCGGATAGTACGAGGGCCTGGCCATTTCTGCCCAGTGCAGGACGCCTCTCCTGGGAAATCGTGGCATTCTTAGCTGGGTCAGGCAAGACTCTGAGAGTAGCAAGGATGCGTATATACCAACATATATAAATAGCCAGCCACTGGGAATTTGCTGTATGACTCAGGGGACTCAAACGGGGCCTCTGAGTTTGAGTTAATAACCCTCTGTAATAACCTAGAGGGGTGAGAATGGACAGGAGGTGGAGGGAGAATCTAGGGGGGAGATCTGTACACCTATGGTTAGTTCACCTTGATGTATGGCAGAAATCAAACCAATATTGTAAAACAATCATCAGTCAATTAAAAATCAATATTTTAAAAAAAAGGAAAAAAGACTCTGAGGCCTGCCACGCAGTCCGGGCTCTTTCCACTCAGTCCCACTTGCTTCCCCCTCTCCTTCGCCAAGGGTCAGGCTAGCATCCTGCTCTGAAAGCTTTCCCTGCCTGGTTCTCATTTTTCCCTCTTTATCTCCTCCAGGCTTTCCTCCCACCCCTTTCTCCAAGAAATTGCTGGCACTCTTAACTCCATCTCAGCTTCTGCTTGCTGAAAAAGCTAAAAGGAAGGACTATGTTCTTAATGCGCTCTCTCTCTAATCATGCTATCAAAGAACCAGGTTACAGCAGGGCAGAAACTAAAATTCTGTCTTTTTCCAAGAAGGCCATTTCACTGTTGGCAGCCTCCTTTTTACACTTTGATAGTTGATATAAAAACCCGGGGTCTCACCCAACCGCCTTTGTGTACCAGCAATGGGGTGTACGTCTCTGGCGAGGCTCCCAATGTGATCTCTTCAGATACTTTGTAGATTTAAAGTTCTTTGGTTCTGGGAATAATTGAGCATTGTCACATAAAAGTGAAAGCCGATTTCTTCTGGGTTGTTCTAACAAGCAGAAATAAAAGTAGTTATGGAGAGGAGGATTTCACTCCACATAGAAAAGAACTTTTTCACCACCAGAGGAGTCAGAAAGGAAGGGATTGTCCCTAGAAGTTGTAGTCTCCTGTATTAGTTTGCTTGGCTCAAACGATAGAAGTTCTGTTTTCTATTTTCTTTCTTTTTCAAATATTTAATTTTTTTAATTTTTTATTTTATATTGGGAGTATAGTTGATTTCCCTGGAGGAGGGCACGGCAACCCACTCCCAATTTTCTTGCCTGGAGAATCCCATGGACAGAGGAGCCTGATGGGCTACAGTCTATGGGGTTGCAAAGAGTTGGACATGACTAAAGCGACTTGGCACCCATATAGTTGATTTACAGTGCTGTGATTTCTGGTGTACAGTAAAGTGCTTGATTTATATATATGTGTGTGTGTGTGTGTGTGTGTGTGTGTGTGTGTATTCTTTTTCAGATTCTTTTCCCATTTAGATTATTACAGAATATTGAGTAGCGTTCCCTGTACTTACAGTAGGTCCTTATTGATTATCTGTTTTCTACATTGCAGTGTGTCTGTGTTAGCCCCAGGCTCCTAATTTATCCCTTCCACTCCCCATTCTCCTTTGTTAACCATAGATTTAGTTTCTATGGCTGTGAGTCTATTTCTGTTTCATAAATAAGTTCATTTGTGTCATTTCTTTTCAGATTCCGCATAGAAGTGGTGTCATATGATGTTTGTCTTTCTCTGACTTACTTCACTTAGTATAATAGTGTCTAGCTGCATCCATGTTGCTGCAAATGGCATTATTTCATTCTTTTTTATGGCCAGATAATATTCCATTGTATATATGGACCATATCGTCTTTATCCTTTCATCTGTCAGTAGACATTTACATTGCTTCCATGTCTTGGCTATTGTAAATGTTTTCCCATAATATCTTACAGAAAAATCCAAACTAACTTTTTAGCTGACCCAACAACTGCAACTTTGGAACTGGGTGAAAATGAAATAGGAGGAAAAATTTCTTTTCACTCCATCGCTTTTTAAAAATAAGGAATCAGTTCAGTTCAGTTCAGTTGATCAGCCGTGTCCGACTCTTTCCGACCCCATGGACTGAAGCATGCCAGGTCTCCTTGTCCATCACCAACTCCCAGAGTTCACTCAAACTCATGTCCATCGAGTCAGTGATGCCATCCAACCATCTCATCCTCTGTCGTCCCCTTCTCCTGCCCCCAATCCCTCCCAGCATCAGGGTCTTTTCAAATGAGTCAGCTCTTCGCATCAGGTGGCCAAAGTATTGGAGTTTCAGCTTCAGCATCAATCCTTCTAATGAATATTCAGGACTGATCTCCCTTAGGGTGGACTGGTTGGATCTCCTTGCAGTCCAAGAGACTCTCAAGAGTCTTCTCCAACACCACAGTTCAAAAGCAGTAAGCATCCTTTTTTATTGTGGTAAAATATACATAGCAGAATTTACCATTTTAACTAGTTTTCAGTGCACAGATTAGTGGCTTTTGTATTGTCATGAAAAGGTCATCAGTATCTATCTCCAGAGCTTTGTTCATCTTTCCAAACTGTAACTTCCTGCACACTAACCACTCACTCCCAGTCCTTCTTCACCCAGCTCCTGGCAACCTCCATTCTTTCTGTCTCTATGAATTTGACTACTCTAGGTACCTCAGATGGGTAGAATCATATAGTCTTTTTGTGCCTGATTTACTTCGCTGAGCATAATATCCACAAGGTTTATCCATATTGAAGCATGTGTCAAGATTTCTTTCCTTTTTAAGGTTAAAAATATTCCATCATTATGTATATATTGATTTTTACTTACCCATTTACTTATCAGTGAACATGGGTTGCTTCCCAGTTTTGACTATTATAATTAATAAGGCTGTGAACATGGGTGTATGACTATTTGTTCATGACCCTGGTTTCAGGTCTTTGGGTATATCCTTAGAAGTGGATGGATTATATGGTAATTCTACATTTAACATTTCAGGAACTGCCACAGCTTTTCATTACTCCATGACTTTTTTTGCCATACCCCATAGCATGTGGGATCTCAGTTCCCCAACCAGGAATTGAACCCACACCCCCTGCATTGGTAACTAAGAGTCTTAACCACTGGACTGCCAGGGAAATCCTAACACCTTTTTGAAGTATGTAAGTTACTGTATGTGGACCCCATTTTTAAAGACTTTTCGAAGTTACTAAAGCAAAGAGGAACTAAAGAGCCTCTTGATTAAGGAAAGAGGAGAGTGAAAAAGCTCGCTTAAAACTCAACATTAAGAAAACTAAGATCATGGCATCCAGTCCCATCAGTTCATGGCAAATAGATGGGGAAACAATGGAAACAGTGACAGATTTTATTTGGGGGGCTCCAAAATCACTGCAGATGGTGATTGCAACCATGTAATTAAAAGACGCTTGCTCCTTGGAAGAAAAGCTATGACCAACCTAGACAGCATATTAAAAAGCAGAGACCTTACTTTGCCAACAAAGGTCCATCTAGTCAAAGCTATGGTTTTTCCAATAAGTAGTCATGCATGGATGTCAAAGTTGGACTGTAAAGAAGGCTGAGCACCAAAGAATTGATGCTTTTGAACTGTGGTGTTGGAGAAGACTCTTCAGAGTTCCTTGGACTACAGGGCAATCAAACCAGTCAATCCTAAAGGAAATCAGTCCTGAATATTCATTGGAAGGACTGATGCTGAAGCTGAAGCTCCAATACTTTGGCCACCTGATGCAAAGAGTTGACTCATTAGAAAAGACCCTGATTCTGGGAAAGAATCAGGAGGAGAAGGGGACGACAGAGGATGAGATGGTTTGATGGCGTCACCGAGTCAATGGACATGAGTTTGAGCAAGCTCTGGGAGATGGTGAAGGACAGGGAAGCCTGGCGTGCTGCAGTCCATGGGGTCGCAAAGAGTCGGACACGACTGAGTGACTGAACGACAACAGAGTATACTTAAACACAAAAAGAAAAATAGCATCTAAAGGGAAGAAGAAAGAGGAAAGCAACATGCGTTTGCTTCTGTGATGTGTCCTGGAAGTGCATGTGATTTAAGGTTTGAGAAGTATATGGTGAGTCCCTCATCCCCAGACATCAAGGCTCTCCTCTTGGTCACTCTGTTGAAATTCTCTCCCATCTGTGACATATTCCAGTTATCATTGCTGTTGTACCCACCACTGAAGCTTCCAATATGGGTGTCTGCTCTTCTCTTCTCTAAACTTTTCTTTGATCTTCTCAGAATTCTGATTCCTTCCTCTGCCCCAACAATTTTCCTCTTTTTTGCAAAAGGGCTGGCCTTTAAACTTTTAACTGGTCAATCAGAACACTTCTTTACACTTCTGGGATAAGCTGATCAGTTACTGTCCGGCAGTAAAACGTTCCGAGTCTCCAGCATTTCAGGGTTGTGTTTGTTTACTGTCTGCAGTCACACAGGATGGATTCAAAAGAGTCAAATGTAACCAACAATATATCTGTGTCTTTACATATATCTATGGTATTGTTTATGTGATACAGCTCTAAAGCCTTGACTTCACATAAGTACATGGGATCCTGAATAAACATCAATCCATTCAGATCATGGTGGTGGGTCATAAGACAAGAGGACTTCCCTGGTGGCTCAGATGGTAAAGAATTGGCCTGCAATGCAGGAGACCCGGGTTCAATTCCTGGTCAGGAAGATCCTCTGGAGAAGGGAATGGCAACCCACTCCAATATTCTTGTCTGGAGAATTCCATGGACAGAGGAGCCTGGTGGGCTACAGTTCATGGGGTCACAAAGAGTTGGACATGACTAAGCGACTAACACACACACATAATACAAGATGAAAAGGAATTTCAAACTATAAAATATTTACTCTAGGGAATAGTAGCAATCTGATCAGGAGACATCAGCTCTGAGTCACCATAATGTAAATAGCTGCTGCTGCTGCTGCTGCTGCTGCTAAGTCACGTCAGTCGTGTCCAACTCTGTGCGACCCCATAGACAGCAGCCCACCAGGCTCCCCCGTCCCTGCGATTCTCCAGGCAAGAATACTGGAATGGGTGGCCATTTCCTTCTCCAATGCATGGAAGTGGAAAGAGAAAGTGAAGTCGCTCAGTCATATCCAACTGTTCGTGACCCCTTGGACTGTAGCCTACCAGGCTCCTCTGCCCATGGGATTTTCCAGGCAAGAGTACTGAAGTGGGGTGCCATCGCCTTCTCCAAATAGAGTTGCCCTCAAAACTATCTGCTGTTCTTTGCTCTCACTCTGTGTTTCCCAAGCAACCTCCTGGTTAGTCATGTAGCTTCCCAAGATCCATGATGCCTGAGAATAAGAATGCAGGTTGGACCACTATGCCTTCCCAGAGGCATGAGGAAAACAATGCAAATAAACCAGTCCATGTATCATCAGAAATTAGTGAGTTGACACTCTGGTCTCTTCTGAATTCGGTTAGCACAAAACAACATTGTGCTTTAAAATATATAAGATGGCGTATCAGATTTGAGATTCTGGATTCTGATAAATTACTGAGATGCTGTGCAATGTACCATCAGGTTCCTCCCAGATGGCTCCCTGTCTTTCACTGAGTTTATTTTCCAAAACAGCAATTATCTCTCCTTGTCTGTCCTTTAGAAACATTCTGATGTTGTCTCACAAAAGGACTGTTTCTATAAATTACAACGACAACAAAATGCATTGGCAAATAGTCACTTAGATTCTCTTTCATCCTTCAGTATTGTAACAACATCATAAGTGTCCCTGTTCAACCTTTATAAGAAGTTACGTCTTTTCTAAAAATATGAGTAGTTGATAATCATTGAGTTGGACTTCTCTTTCTTTCTAGTATATAAAGCTATCATTTTCCAGATACATTCTGAAAGGCAAAACAGAAGGAGAAGTTTCACAGTGCTAACTAAGTTATCCACTCTGAATGACGTTAATTTCTTTGGGAAAGGACAGCTGTCCACCATGAAGTTACTATGAAGTTTCATGGATAGAACTGAAGCAATGGCAGCATCAGGTTAGGACATGACTCATGCAAACCTACAAGCTAAATGTTAAGTTCATTTAGGTAATGGTCATAAAAATTATCAAGCTTATCATACTAAAAGTAATATTAAACATACGTGACATCTTCACATTTCTAATATTTTTCCTTTGGGGAGTTTTTTCTCTCATTATTTGTATTTCAAAATCATTAGATTTTATATAGGGTTCGATCCCTGGGTGGGGAAGATCCCCTGAAGAAGGAAATGGCAACCCACTCCAGTAATCTTGCCTGGAAAATCGCATGGATGGAGGAGCCTGGCAGGTACAGTCCATGGGGTCACAAAGAGTTGGACATGACTGAGTGACTTCACTTTCACTCTCAGATTTTATGCAATATGTAAGTAGTGGTCCCCAACCTTTTTGGCTCCAGGGAATGGTTTTGTGGAAGATGGTTTTCCCATGGACCAGAGAGATGCAAGCAATGGGGAGCAGCTGTAAACACAGATGAAGCTTCACTCACTCACCTGCCACTCACCTCCTGCTGTGAAGCCCGGTTCCTAACAGGCCCCCAGCGGGTACCAGTCCATGGAGATCCTTGTTCTAGGGCAGGGGTCTCCAGCCTTTTTGGCACCAGGGACCCATTTCGTGGAAGACAATTTTTTCACCGACTGGTGTGGGGGATGGTTTCAAGATGACTCAAGAGTATTACATTTATCGTGCACTTTCTTTTTTTTAATTACGTAATTTTTGGCTGTGCTGGGTCTTTGTTGCTGTGCACAGTTTTTCTCTAGCTGCAGAGAGTGGGGCCTACTCTCTTTCTGTGGTGTGCAGGCTTCCCGTTGCAGTGCCTTCTCTTTGTGTGGAGCACGGACGCTAGGTGTGCAGGCTCCGTTAGGTGTGGCCCATGGGCTTAGTTGCCCTGCAGCATGCAGGCTCTTAGTTCCCAGACCAGGATCGAAGCCGTGTTGCCTGCGTTGGCCGGTAGATTCATCACCGCTGGACCACCAGGGAAGCCCCATCCCCTTCAGAGCCCCCTTGCCCCATGCTCTTTATTTCTAATCTAATGCCATCACTGATCTGACGGGAGGTACCTGTCTGCAGCCCAGAGATTGAGGATCTCTGTTCTAGAGGACAAAGCCCTCATGTTCATTCAAGGTCAAGGAAATTCAGGCTGGCTTCCCTGCCCTCTGCTTACTTATATATACCAGGCTGAACAGAAATATGATTCTAATATGAATATTTTCTAGCTTCTTCTCCAAACACCAGATGCCTCAAAAAGGTCCCCTAACTCCTGACTAACCTACTTAGATTTTCATTTAAATTGGGTAAATGAGCTCAGGTTATAGAAATCAGTGGTAATGAATATTTGAATTCTGTTAAAACTGTTACAAAACGAAAATGTTATTGAAGAAAGCTAGTTTCAGTGTATCACCGTAGTCTAATTATTTTGAAAGAGAGAATCTGACCCAGAGGTCTAGTTAAACCGTTAAAAAGGGTTTCATATCCCTTGTTAATTGAAAATGAAAGAGATTTTTTTTTTTCTGTGCCTCACTTCGGGGAAAATTGCGCAGGGTTATTTGTATGGAGGGGATAGGAGCACAGTAGACTGTGCCTGGACTCCGTGGGTCATATTGCTGCCTGTTACCCACAGTCATGTTCAGGTTCTTCAGCGAGAAGTACCCTTGACCCTTGAGCAACACATGTTTGAACTGCACAAATCCACTTATACATGGATTCTTTCCCCCAATAATAAATAGCACTACGTGATCCGAGATAGGTTGAAAACACAAATGTAGAATCATGGATACAGAGGACTGACTTTAAATGATCCACAGATTTTCAACTGCATACAGATCAGTCCCCTTAACCCCCGGATGTTCGGGGGTCAGCTGTAATTAACTCTTTTTATAAAAACGTTAATCTTTTAAAAATTTTGTTAATTTCTTCTTGGCCACACCCCACAGCATGCAGAAATTACCCCACCAGGGATCTAATCCATGCCCTGGA
Source organism: Budorcas taxicolor (assembly GCF_023091745.1). Taxonomy (NCBI): domain Eukaryota; kingdom Metazoa; phylum Chordata; class Mammalia; order Artiodactyla; family Bovidae; genus Budorcas; species Budorcas taxicolor. Next base: position 75,308,061 of record NC_068921.1, read on the forward strand.
AGGGTGGAGTCCTTTTTTTTTTAATTGATTGATATTTTAGCCACCCTGGGTCTTTATTGCTGCATACAGGCTTCCTCTAGTTGCAGACAGCAGGGGCTACCCTCTAGTTGCGGTGTGTGGCTTCTCTTGTTGCAGCGTGTGGGCTTCGGCAGTTGTGGCCCAAGGGCTTAGCTGCTCCGTAGCATGTGGGAGTTTCCTGGATCAGGGACCGAACCCATGTTCCCTGCACCAGCAGGTGGATTCTTTACCACTGGCCCACCAGGGAAGTCCTGTAATTAACTCTTAACAAGCTGAGATAGTGTGAGTGAGAGGGGCAATTTCTCCAAGCTGCCAGAATATTCTGGAAAGCCCAAGATTCTGGATTACAATCTGGCCTTCTGAGGTTTATGAAGGAATATTTGCAAGGTAAGCAGTAGAACATGTTGACTTCAGCACTTTGTTGGCTTGGCTGTGACTCTGGTGGACTTAGTCCCATGGACTGTGGAGCTCTCTTTGCCCTCTGGCCCTGCCCCCCACAAATGAGAAGGGCTAGTTTTTGCCACAGGCGCTACCAGCACCGGTGAGTGCCAGAGCTGGATTTGTCCCCAGGTCTCTTTTGCTCATAAGTCTGCCTTCTTTCTGAGCTGTTTCTCTTCGGAAACAAGGTCTACGCTGTGTTAGTTTCCTGACGCTGCCATAGCGAAGTACCGCAAATCGGGTGGCTTAAAACAATAGAAAGCTTTCCTCATAGTTCTGGAGGCCAGAAGTCCAAAATCTAGGTGTTGACAGGGTGGACTCCCTCTGGAGGCCTAGGGGACTTCGTCCCAGGCTCCTCCCCTGGCTTCTGCTGCTTCGCTGGCAATCTTTGCTGTCCTTGACTTGCAAATGCATCACCCCACCCCCTTCTCGTCTTTGGGTGTTTTCTCTGTGTGTCTGTGTTTATCAGCCTGCTAGGATGGCATAACAAAACGCAACAGATTGAGGGACTTACCCAACAGAAATTTATTTTTTACTGTGCCATGTGCACGTGGGATCTTAGTTCCCTGACCAAGGATTGAACCTGTCCCCTCTGCAGTAGAAGCTCACAGTCCTAACCACTGGACCGCCAGGAAAGTCCCCAGCAATTTTTTCTCACAGTTCTGGAAGCTGGAAGTCCCAGATCTAGGTGCCATCAGGGTTGGTTTCGTCTGAGTCTTCTCTTGCTGGCTGATAGGTGGCCACCTTTTGCTCTGTCGTCACGTAGCCTTTTCTCTGTAGGCATCTGGAGAGAAAGGGAACTCTCTGGTGTTTCTCCCTTCTGCTCTAAGGACACCAGCCCTCTTGGATTAGGGCCCCACCCTTACGACCTCATTTAACCTTGTGCTCGGTCACTTAGTCATATCTGACTCTTTGCAACCCCATGCACTATAGCCCATAAGGCTCCTCTGTCCATGGAATTTTCCTGGCAAGAATGCTGCAGAGGGTTGCCATTTCCTCCTCCAGGGGATCTTCCTGGTCCAAGGGATCGAACCCATGTCTCTGGCATCTCCTGCATTGGCCGGTGGCTTCTTTACCACTCAGCCTCCTGGTAAACTCCCATTTAACTGTATTGCTTCCTATAGGACCCTATCTCTATAAGCAATCCCTTTGGGGGTCAGGACTTTCAACATATGAATTCGTGGTGGGACACAGTTCAGTCTATAACAATTTTATGCCTCTCGCCTCTCCTTATAAGAACACTAGTCATGTTGAATTAGGGCCCAGGCTATTCCAGCATCACCTCATCTTACCTTGATGATATCTGTAAGATGCTATTTCCAAATGAGATCACATTCACAGATATCTGAAGTTAATACTTGAACACATCTTTTCATGGGGACACCCATGAATTCAACCCAACTTATTTTTCAAGTGTGAATGCGTGTTGAATGACTCAGCCATCCTTTCGACCATCGACCGTGCTTTGGATATCTCATATAAGTGGAATCATACAGTGTCTGTCCTTTTGTGGCCATCTTATTTCACTGAGCATATTGTCTTCTGGCTCACCCATGTTGTAGCCTGTGTCAGAATGAGCTTCCTTTTCAAGGTGGAGCCATACTCCATTGTGTCTACATGCTTCATTTTGTGCATCCATTCATCTGTCAGTGGACACTTGGGTTGTTTCCACCTGTTTGCTATTGTGAATAATGCTATTATGAATGTGGGTGTGTGCACATTATTTTAAGTCGATTTACTTCATAATTAGCAATAACCTCCGCTATCATTATTGAATTATTTGCCCAGCTCAGATCTGGACGACCAGGAACTAGAAGGGAGTGTATAAACCCCGGGGCATGGCCATCTGATAACTGGGTCATCTGAAACCTGGCCCCTGTGTATGACAAATATTTTCCTGAACAAATATAGCTATAAAAAAGACTACATCACACCTACCCTAAGAATATGCTTTTAGGCTCAATTGAGATAATGCCCTTTGAAAATGGTGAAGGTCTATATAAAAATATAGATACTGCTATTATTTATTGGTATGGCTTTTTCTGGGCCTTATTTCCTTCAGTTCATCTGCTTCCACTGTCCCTACCTACTTTAGGACTAACACCCCTAAAACATCCACAGTTCCTTTCTTTATCTCTCAGATTTTATTCATTTGGTATTTTGTATCTCTTTAGTTTCTTGCCTGATTTCCATATACTTCTCTCTTTGCCACCAATTCCTCTTGGGATCAAACAGCCGGTCCCAATGGGCCACGTAGGATTTCTGCAGCTTTCCCACGCCAGCTCAGGCCCGCTGCCCTCATCTCCCTAATAACTAATAACAGCTCGGTTGGGCTCCCCTAAGAACTTAAAGACACAGGAAGCCTGTCTTCCAGGAAGGGGCGGGGGAGGCATGGCTGCCTATGAATTATTAATGGGCTCCATTTGCCGCAGATTCAAGGGTAACTAATTATCCCTTTAATAAGGGTCTGCTCATCTTTCTGCAGCACCCTTGGGTGTGGTTTTTTAAGGTCTCAGAATCCCTGGGTTTTGAGAGCTGCCACGTGGTGGCATCAGCAGTGATTTCCATCCTGGAGTCAGTCTCCCCTCCCACTGTTGTCTGGGTGGGCGGAGCTGAGCGTGTCTGCTACCCAGCTAATAAGAGGATGCTAATGAATTCCTTCAGATGAGCTCCATCAGCCGTAGAGTCACCAGGTGATGGAAGAATTAACAAAGAACACTGACCGTTGTCTTATCATTCCTGGTTATTAGATGTGGGGTTACGCTAAGGACACAGCTCATTTCCTACCTGACTTACATAGAGAACTGCAGGGGCTGCGGGATTAGTTCTCTTATCCCACATAACCCCTTCTATAAAGGGGAAGAAAGAATGGCTATTCATATCAGAAGACTCACTATGGACCCAAACAGTGGGAGCTCGGATTAGCCAAGGTCAAAGTTCACACCTTCTCCTTCTGGTCAGACTTCAGTCCCACCACTCACCATCCCTGGGGAACTGAGCAGTAGATTTCCTTGTTTGGAACATCCTTGCTTAATGTCCCTAGTGCGTTTGTCCTTTAGGCCACATTTTAAAACCCTTCTTGTCCCCTCTCCTGTCACCTCGTTATTTTTTACTGTGGCTTTTTTGAAAAATAATTATCATAAGAAAGTTGCTTTTACAGCTATGTAGGTGTAGGTGCAGTGCCCAAACATTTTTGGATAAAAGAGACCATGTCACATATTAAAGATATTAAAAGCCATGAGTCCACATTGCAATTGTTTGAAAAAACCAACTCACCATCCTAGGAGCCCTATAGAATCAATGTATTGGTTTGAAAATTGGTCAATAAGGGGGAAAGAGTGAGCCTTTTGATCTGCTCTTCGAATATGAACTGTTTCTGATAGATATTTCTCTTTCCAGAAGCTTTTCAGCTTCTGTAAATGAAGATACAAGATTACACGATAGAAAAATCTGTGAATATTTCAGTATATATCTCTAAAAGATAAAACTGTTATTGTTTTTTTTTCTGACCCATGGCCATGATCTCACTACCACATCTAAAAATCTTCAGTTGGTGTCCAGGTGTTTGCGAATGAAATAGAGTTTAGACAAGGATCGTGCATGGTCACAAACTGCATAAAAAGAGACAACCAGATGTGAGTTGCTTCTTGTTGGAAGCTTACAATTTCCACTTATATTCTGCCCCTCTCCCACCCACTGAACTGAACTGGATCAAGTCTTTAACTACAAACCATGGGAAGTACTGGGGTCAGAGGAGCATGTTCATATACCAGGAGGATGTTGTCACAAAACCCAGAATGTGGGAAACTACAGTATACAAGGCAAATGACCTGATTTTTTCCAACAGCAAAAAATTACAAGAAAACAAGAAAAAGAACCTGTGCATTAAAATAATTGACATATTGACAAGGGACTTCCCTGGTTGTCAAGTAGAAGGGGTACTTGCGAGGCAAGAGGCGCCGTTTGATCCTAATTTGGGGAACTAACATCCCACAGGCCATGCGGTGTGACCAAGAAAATATTTTTTACAAAAAGAGACATATTGATGAAATGCAATGTGCAGATTGTTTGGGCCCTGCCTCCAACAGGTCAGGTGTACAAACGCTGATGAGACGACTGAAGAAACCTGAGTATGAATAGTTTTAGTGAAAATAATGATATTGTGACTATATGTAAAAATAAACATACACCCACACACCCTCATGCATCCTACACCAAAATATTTACAGAAGAAATTATATGATATCTAGAAGTCACTTCAAAATAATGCCCAATTTTATATACATTTCTCAGTAGTTTCACTTAAAGGCAGAGAATTCACTGGTAGGTGAATAGCACTTTAAGGTACATGAATGTTAAACTTTTAATTTCTTTAGCTATAAAATTAAACCATAAAAAATTTTATAAACCATAAAAATGCTGTTGAATGTATCCACTCCTTTAAAATAAAAAGCTTGGGACTTCCTTGGTAGTCCAGTGGCCAGGACTCTACAATCCCAATGCAGGAGGCCTGGGTTCAATTCCTGGTCAGGGAGCTGGTTCCAACATGCTCTAAGAGTTTGCTCGCCTCAACTAAGGGTCCCGCAGGCTGCAGTGAAGACCCTGCATGCCACACCTGAGACCTGTTGCAGCCAAATTAATGAAAATAAATCTTTAATAAAAATAAATGGTGGCACTAGTGGTAAAGAATCCGCCTGCCAATGCAGGAGATGCCGTTGACATGGGTTCAATCCCTGGGTTGGAAAGATACCCTGGAGAAGGAAATGTTAATCCATTCCAGTATTCTTGCCTGGAAAATCCCAGGGATGGGGTTGCAAAGAGTCGGATACGACTGAGCATGCATGCGCAAATAAATGAATAAAATACAGAGCTCTATCATAAAATGTTAGTGACAAAAATGTGACCAAAAAGAAGTTAAAAAAAAAAAGCGTCTGGGGGACTTCTTTGGTGGTCCAATGCTAAGACTCTAAGCTTTCAATGCAGGGAGCCCCAGGTTTGATCCCTGGTCAGGGGGCTAGATCCCACAGATCCTGCATGCCACAACTAAGACCCAGTATAGCCAAATAAGTAAACATTAAATATACGTATGTGTGTGTGTGTATATATAAAATAATGCCAGATTGTGTGTATTTGGAGAGGTGGCTGTATAGGATTATAGATGAAACAAGATTGGCCAAGAGTTGGTCAGTGTTGAAGTCGGTCGTTGCAAGTTCATTATATTATTTTCTACTTTTGTATGTTCCTGAAGTTTTCATAACAAACCATAAAACGAATGAATGAATGGATAAATGAACAAATAAATCAGCAAACACTCTCCGGTCCCTCCCCTAAGAAGGGACAGCATCTAGTGATGATAAAGTCCCTTCCTCGCTCACAGTCATCCCAGTTCTGATTGCTCATTCCTCTGCTGAGTAACCTCTCCCGCATCCCCAAGAGCCCAAGGCCACCAAAGCCTTGACATTCATTTTTCAATTCTCTGAAGTCACTTAGAACAAAAACCTTTATTGATTCAAATCACACCAACCTTTAAAAGCAATTAAATGTATACATTTCATGAAGCAGAATCAGTCCACACAGAAATGTCATCTGGTTCCTAAATATTTAATATTTTTCTCCCTAGTCCTTAAAAGCATTCCCTGTTTTCAGCATGGGAGTTGAAAATTGATACTGTTTTCCCTGGGTATTATAATAGCATTTTTATTATCAACCTGCCTTGAAATGAGGTCAGCATTAATATTTTAAGGGTTGGTTTTCTTCTTTCTTGTGTTCCTCATGCTTTTGGCCTACTTAATCTTTGTCAATTCTCTCTCCTTTAGCCCAGTAGCAAGGCTTCTACTGAATTATCGTCACTGAAACCACACTTCTGAGTCCTCTGGCTTCCTTTGCAGGCTCCAAAGTCTGCTGACCCCTCATTTTAGAATAACAAGGAGGAAAGCACTTATTTTGGATCAAGAAAAAAGGTGATTAAATTTTTTTCCTGGGTAAAGGGCTAAATCTTGGAAGGCTATTAATTTGTAAGAGCAACCAAAACTTGAAGACTTTTCCAAATGAAAACACTGCAAAAGTTCTTGCTTTTGGATGTTTTCTTTGTTGTACTGGGAAAAAAGTCCTCAAGTGCAATAAAGCACAGAATAGTCAGAGTATAATAATTTCTTTTTAATTGATGTAAAGTACCTTCTAGTTTCTAGCCCTTAAATTAAAAATTAAAAAAATGAATTTCCAAGTCCGTTTTAAGACTAATTTTATTTTTAAAACAACATAATAAAAATATGTAATAAAAACATGTATCAGTTTAACACATCCTATGCTCTAATTTAAGAAGCATTCATGGGAAATGTGAAAATATTTTATTGTTTGAAGTGGGTGTAGAGGTGGAAAAAATTAGCAGCTCTTTGAAAAAATAGCTTTCCTTCTAATTTTATAGTCCTCAGTTTTAATTTGTCTTTTAAATTCTTTAAACTATGGGCAATATTCTTAATTTTGGTACTAATGAGTGCCCAGAATTTATTAATTTTAACATGTTGGGAATATTACATCATGATTTACCAAAAATTACATCTTTGCTCTGAATGAATATCATTGCCATGTGTCATTCCCAAATTCCCATACATTTTATCAGTAAAATGAAATTTTTATGGAGCAAACAACCAATGAATCTTAGTTACAGTAAGTGTTGGTCACTCAGTTGTGTCCGACTCTTTGTGACACCAGGTACTGTAGCCCCCCAACCCCCTCTGTGCATAGAATTCTTTACTGTAACTTCACCAGGGAATTTACAGTAAAGAGTGTCCCAGTTTTTTAAAAAGGAGGTAAGTTGAAATTCCAGGACCCTTAGAATATGTTTAGCTACAATTTCTGACAGGCGTTTTAAAAATAACATGATGATTACTGGAAGTCCATAGGCATCAGCTAAGCATAAGTCACATGATATTCATCCCATTTTTTAAGGTTGACATTGAGGCAAGCTATGGTCCAATATCTTAATTTTCCCAGGCAATTAACATTGGCTTGTATGTTATAGATGGACAAATGCGGAGATTGTAGGGAAGTTGGAATAAGTTGACCCTATGTCTAGATTACATGATGTGTGATTAGTTGCTCAGTTATGTCCACCTCTTTGCAACCCCAGGGACTGTAGCCAGTCAGGCTCCTCTGTCCAGGGAGTTCTCCAGGCAAGAATACTGGAGTGGAGTTCCATGCCCTTCCAAACCCGGGGATTGAACCCAGGTCTCCCGCGTTGCAGGCAGATTCTTTACTGTCTGAGCCTCCAGGGTGCATTAACTTAGGGGGTCTCCAGGGGAACCTCACAGGCACGGTCCACGACTGCTCCAGGTGATGTGATGTGAGATAAACGTGAACACGACATGCAGGAGACATTCAGCCACTCTGTAGGTAATGCAAAGATGGGAGGGATGCCCAGCGTGAAAGGAGACAAGCCAAGAGCTAGCTCCCATCTTGGACCCCCGGGCCAAGACTGCATGCATGCTTAGCTGCTCTCTCATGTCTGACTCTCTGCGGCCCCATGGACTGTAGCCCACCAGGCTCCTCTGTCTGTGGGATTTCCAAGGCAAGAATACGGGAGTGGGTTGCAGTAGATCTCCTGATCAAACCTGATCCAGGGATCAAACCTGCATCTCCTGAGTCTCCTGCATTGCAGGTGGATTCTTTACCTGCTGAGCCACTGGTGAAGCCCCAAAGGCCAAGGGTAACAATGGGAAGAAATTTAATGAAGACAACTGTTTAAAAACATACCTGGATTTATTAAATAAGACATGAAGACATGGAGATGGCTGTTATGAAGGTGGAAGTTTTTTTGTTTTTTATATTTGAAGTCCCCTGGAGACAGGAGACAAGCCATACCAGGCCATGCGAGGCCACACTGGGAAACACCAGGGTTCTCAAGAGGCAGACAGGGGCAGAGGAAAATGTGCACAGGAGCCTTTATTGTGATTTCTCTGGGAAAGGCAACGCGAGGGGAGTGGCGAGCTGATTTAGGATTGGCTAGTTTGGATAATCCCAGTGGGCTCTGGGATGTAGGAGACATCCTTACTGTCTGGTGCCTGGCCCTGGGGTGATTAAGGCAAGGGAATAGTGGCCTGGAGTGTGAGGGCCCAGTAGAGGCAGCAGTTGGTGGATTGGTTGGTTTGCATTTGGAAGGCGTGCTGGCAGGAGAATTTACCATCTCCAGGAATTGGCTGGCCCTTGAAGGGGGTTGTCCCTCCAGGATCCACAAGGCCTCAAGTTGTCAAAGCATCAAAATGCGGTTATTATGAAAACACAACACGTAAATCTCTTGCTGAAGAAAGCCCAGGAGGATCAGCTTTAATAATTCATGTGAACAAGTATAGGTTTGGCTTTGTTTTGTTGGATGATGGGTTAATGAATCAATAATGATACCTTGCTGTCTACGTAGCAACTTGTCATCACTCGGGTCCAGGCTCCAAAGCCACCTCCTTGGGGAGGTCCTCCTTGACCACCCTGTCCAGCACTGCTTCCCATTCCTGGTCACTCCCTATGACATTGGACAGTTCTGTTCCCCTAGCCCTTATTATCTGAAATGACTGAGCTACTTACCTGCATATTTGTTTAATGTCTGTCTTCCCTGCTACAATGTAACCTCTTGTTCATCTCTGTGTCTCTAATATCTAGAACAGTCCCTGGCACATAGTAGGTACTCAAAAAATATTTGCTGAGTGAACAGATGCAGAGCTAAAAAAAAACCCAGCTGCATCTTTAATTGAATTGATAGGCATCTAGAAGTTGATTGAAGGCAGGAGAAGGGGATGACAGAGGATGAGATTGAGCAAACTCTGGGAGATGGTGAAGGACGGGAAGCCTGGTGTGCTGCAATCCATGGGGTTGCAAAGAGTCAGACATGACTTAGTGACTGAACAGCAAAGTTGATCGCAGAAAATAATTCTTTTGCTTTTGTTAATAACCGATTTTATTAATAATGATTTTGTTAATAAAGTTAATAAGAACATTATGTCAGATTTTGGGTTTTTTAATTTACTTATTTTAATTGGAGGCTAATTACTTAACAGTATTGTAGTGGTTTATGTCAGGTTTTGGATGCCAGACATTTTAAGAAAAATCTGACAAACTAGAGAGACCAGAACATTGAAAAGTGCACACAGGAAAGTCTATATGTCATCTCATTTGGAATTAAGGGGGAGAGAAGGAGCATTTAATTAGCAGCCACGATGTGCCAAGAACTGTGTTAAGTTGTGATAAACTTCTAGTTGCCACACGTACACCCCTTGCCTCTGAATTCACCTGGCTGGGGTTGTGAGTGTGTGTATAATGGGAAAGCCGTGCTCCTCCGTGTGGAGTTAGGGTTCAGCTCAAACTGAGGTTGTTCTCTGGGAGGGGGTAGCCTTCAGCAGAAGCCATAAGGGGATGGGCAACCTCAGGAGAGATGTGGAGTGCATGGGTCCCTGATTCTCTCAACCTTTATCATCTCAAGTGGTAGTTGCTCAGTCGTGTCCGACTCTTTGCAACCCCTGGACTGTAGCCCGCCAGGCTTCTCTGTCCATGGGATTTTCCAGGCCAGAATACTGGAGTGGATTGTCATTTCCTACTCCAGAGGATCTTCTCGACCCAGGGATCAAACCTGTGTCTCTTGCATCTCCTGCATGAGCAGGCGGGTTCTGTACCACTAGTACCACCTGGGAAGCACAGAATATGTAAATTGAAAAGTGAAAGTTGCTCAGTCCTGTCCGACTCTTTGCGACCTCATGGACTATAGCCTGCCAGGCTTCTCCATCCATGGAATTCTCCAGGCCAGAATACTGGAGTGGGTAGGTAGCCGTTTCCTTCTCCAGGGGATCTTCCCAACCCAGGAATTGAACCCAGGTCTCCTGCATTGCAGGCGGATTCTTTACCAAATCATCTCAAGAAGTCTTCAAAGGCACTCATGGGCTTGGCCCTTGACCAGCCTGACTTCACCTGGTTGTACCACAGTCCACTTCCAGCCTGCTGAGCGTGCGTGGAGATCACCCCTCTGACTTGCTTGTTCAGGTTCCTGTTCCCATCTGCAGCGGTTAGTTTCACATTTCAACTTGACTGGCCCTTGGTCTCCAGAGATTCAACTAGCCACTGACTTAGGTGTTGCTGTGAAAGCGTTTTGTAGATGAATGTGTTAACATCTACAATCCGCTGACTTGAAGAATAGGAGATCACCCCCCGCCCCACCACCAGTGCCCTGCAGCCTCAGTGGACCTCTCCCCATGAGTTGAAAGCCTTAAGAATAAAATCCAGGTTTCCATGACAAAAGAGAAAGCCCGCCTGAAGGCTGCAGCGTTAGCTGCAGTGGGAGAATTTCTAGCCTGCTGGCCTGCCCTACAGATCTCACACTGGTCAGCTACATAGAGCCCATAACTTGAAATGAATCTCTTTACCCACACGTATACCCCTTTGATTCCATTTCTCTGGAAGCCCCGGGCGGACACATTGCCACTGGCTTTTGAGAGTCAAGTGCAGCCATTGTGTTTTTCTGGCCTCAGAATGTAGAACAAGCTTTCCTTTCTGCTCTGAGTAGATGCTCTACATTGACGGAGGGACTCTGTGGACGCTTCCTGGGGCAGGCTGTGCCCAGGGAAGCACGACTCTAGCGTTGGCATTCAGAAGGGGGGTTGGTTCTCTGCTCCCCCTCGTGTTTCTACCCCTGGAGGGGGGAGAAATGGGGAACCCTGACATCCTCCATTGCCCACTTCCACCTTCTCCTTCCCGTGCTCCAGAAGCCTTCCTGCTGCCTTCAAGGCCTTTATGCAGAGAAAGAGCCAGCACCGCCATCCTGGCCACTAACCCTGCAGGGTTAGCCCTGGGCGGGCACCTGGGAACTTAGATTGTGGGAAGGTTCCCACCATTAACTTACATGAGTGGCTCATTGTCCCTAAGCTGTTGGTGCAAACAATATGCTTTATGCTGAGCACATGCTTTCCTTCTGGGAGTCTGGGTTGTGGGTACCTGATGGGCAGAGGGTACCCCATGGCCAGTCCTCCGTGAAAGCCCTGTGTCTAGAGTGTGTTTCCCTGGGGGTCAGGAGTTCACTCGCTTTGTCACAACACACAGCTGGTGGAATACAGGGTGTTCCGTGTGGCTCCACCGGGGAGGGGACTCTGGAAGCTGCAGCTGGTTTCCCAGACTTCACCCCATGCACCTTTTGTCTTTGCCGACCTTGCTTGGGATCCTTTAGTGTAATAAATCACATCCATGGGTATGAGTGTGGATGGAGCCCATCTGTCCTCCTGAGGATCCCTGAAACTGGGGGTGGCCTTGGGGACCCCTGGCTCAGCCCTCCATCATCTGGTCCATCATCTGGTCTCATCACCTGTCACGCTGCCCCCACGACTGTCTCCTGACTCACCAACACTTGCTGTTCCCTCTGTCTGAAGGGCCCCCTACTCGCAGCCACGTGGCCCGTTTCCTCACCTTGTTCAAGGCTCTTTTCCAGTATCACCCATCAGGAAAGCAATGCTGGACCACCCAGTGTGAAACTGTACCTGCCCCACCATTCTCTGTTCCCTCGTCCTGCTTTATTGTTCTTGTTAACACTTACCACCTGATACGTTTTTATCTACTGGTTTCTCGACTTGCTGTCCACCACCAGTGGCCCTCACCAGGATGAAACCTCCGTAAGCCAGCAGTTTTTCATTTCGTTTCTCATTTGAGCAAACCGCCCAGAAGGATGCTTGGGCGAAATGACAAGATCTCTGGGGTTTGCTTTAAAGGCTTTTATCGAACTAAAATATGCTGCTGTGTCTGAGAGAGCCGGCAAACTCACGTGATAAATGGTCCAAGGCAAAATGCGTGTTTGAGTTTCTGTTATCGTAGATAAAGACAGGTTATTGTGTGATAACTACTAGAGGTGTTTTGCTTAGATATATTTTCTAAATTTACCATGAAAAATTCAAGAGAAAGAGTCATAGAATAATTTCCCATAAAACAAAACCTAGATTATCATCAAGATTTTGTCATAGTTGCTTCCTGCTTTTCCCCTTAATATTTTAAAGCATATTTCAGGTTTCATGTCATTTTCTCCCTGCATACTTTATAATATAGTTCTAAAAATTATGGGCATTTTCTTATATAATCACAAGGCTGTTTATCACACCTCACAAAATTGACAATAATTCTTAGAATCATAATACCCAGACCATAAAAAAAATTCCCTGGTGTCTCAAAAAGTTTTCCACGTCTGCCTTGGATTCAGATTTCTGGATTTCTACATTTTTTGGTTTCAGAATCTAAACATATTCCACACATGTTCTTTTGTTCTGTCCCTTAAGTCTTTTCTAATCTAAAACAGGCCCCCTCTGTTTCTTTTTCATGTCATTTGTTGCATAATATGTTTTTAAACTAAAGTGTTTATTTCAGAAACAGAGATTGGAATAAATGAGGGTACCAAAAAAATGAAATTTGCATGTGCAGTGGGAATAGGATCTTATTTAGAAGCTTAGAAACTTGGAATTAGAGAGTCAGGATCTCACTGGTCTCTTGCGCAGAACTTGTTGGGTGGGACCTTGACTGAATTGCAGTCTGCTTTCTGCTTTTCTAAAGACAGTAATGATTTTTATTTATGTATTTTGTCAGGTGCTGGTGGTGGTCTCTGTTTCTGGAACATTTAGTTTAGTGCTTGACATGTCAGAGGCTCTCTATGGACTACTGAAGAATCAGTTTCATCAGTAGATATTCTAAAACAATACATCAGTGCTCTGTCTTAACACTGACTGTGATTGTCAGAACTGAATCACAAGGCAAGAAGGTGTTAGGATTTAAACTTCTAGTCAGGTTTCTAGTCTCTAGGCTATAGGCAACATTCTTTTAGAAAAGGTGCAGAGCCAACGCGGAGAAGGCGATGGTGGCCCACTCCAGTACTCTTGCCTGGAAAATCCCATGGATGGAGGAGCCTGGTGGGCTGCAGTCCATGGGATCGTGAAGAGTCGGACACAGCTGAGTGACTTCACTTTCACTTTTCACTTTCATGCATTGGAGAAGGAAATGGCAACCCACTCCAGTGTTGTTGCCTGGAGAATCCCAGGGACGGGGGAGCCTGGTGGGCTGCCGTCTATGGAGTTGCACAGAGTCGGACACGACTGAAGCGACTTGGCAGCAGCGGCAGAGGCAACGAGACAGCCCAGGCAACATAGCACAAGGGTTAAAGGAAAAGAAACAGACCTAACATGGAGTCAGACTTGTTCTTCTCTGTTACCCTTTGGGTCTCAGCTTACTGGACCTTCCTCCCAAAGGCTTCTTATGCCCTGTCTGTATGGGCAGACGTGCTTGCCCGGTCCTGAGTCCCACCTTCGTGGCGTTTACCTCGCAGTATCATACTTTCTGCCAGCTAGTGCCTCTTCCTGGGCAGGGCCTGCCCACTATGTACTCTCATGTGTTTGAGGGATATGTGAATGGATGATGGAAATTTTTTGGAGATGCTCAGATTTTCAAAAGCTGACGAGAGGTAGTGCTTCCAAAGGAAACAAGAAAAGACAAGGGATTTCCTCCAAGCTAAGAAGGAAGAGGGAGTCTGTGGTCCCATAGGTAGCAGGGCCCTCATCTCACCTGTGGCCGCCAGCTTTGCCAGAACTGCCCCTGCCCTAAGCAACACATGAGCAGTGCAGAGTCGCTGCACTGATCCCACATGAAGCCCAGGGCAGGGACGTGTCGTTGCTCTTCAGTCACTCAGTTGTGTTCGACTCTTTTTGACCCCATGGACTGTAGCACGCCAGGCTTCCCTGTCCTGTGCTATCTCCCAGAGTTTGCTCAAATTCATGTCCATTGCTCTGATGATGACATTCAATCATCTCGTCCTTTGTCGTCCCCTTCTCCTCTTACCCTCAGTCTTTCCCAGCATCAGGGTCTTTTCTAATGAGTTAGCTCTTTGCATCAGATAGCTAAAGTATCGGAGAAGGCAATGGCAACCTACTCCAGTACTCTTGCCTGGAAAATCCCATGGACGGAGGAGCCTGGTAGGCTGCAGTCCATGGGGTCGCTAAGAGTCGGGCACGACTGAGCAACTTCACTTTCACTTTTCACTTTCATACATTGGAGAAGGAAATGGCAACCCACGCCAGTGTTCTTGCCTGGAGAATCCCAGGGACGGGTAGCCTGATGGGCTGCCGTTTCTGGGGTCGCACAGAGTCGGACATGACTGAAGCGACTTAGCAGCAGCAGCAGCTGAAGTGTAGGAGCTTCAGCTTCAGCATCAGTCCTTCCAATGAATATTCAGGGTTGATTTCCTTCAGGATGGACTGGTTGGATCTCCTTGCAGTCCAGGGGACTTCAGGAGTCTTCTCCAATACCACAGTTTGAAAGCATCAGTTCTTTGGCGCTCAGCCTTCTTTATGGTCCAACTCTCACATCTGTACATGACTACTGGAAAAACCATAGCTTTCAATATACAGACTTTTGTTGGGTGGGCCCCAGAGGGTCTCCTAATACCTCTGCTACTTGAGCTGCTGGGATTCTACAGGCCTGCAGGAGGTACAGGGGAGGGGCTGGGGTCAATCCCCTATCAGTTTCTTCCTGCCTAGTGGGATGAAGTTTGGAATAAAAATTGATTTATTTTTTCTTTTTTTGAAAATGTATTTATTTTAAATGAAAGAAAAGATGAATATTTTTAATGGTTAAAATTGATTTAAATGCTTTTTTTTTTGCATTCTTGAATTTGGAAACTAATATGGAGTTTCCACCATGGGAAAAAAAAAAATCAAAGTCTGTTAATTTCACTACAGAAAAAAAGATCAAAGTCATAAGTTAATTACAGTGTGCATCTGTTTTGATGAGAGCTGAAGAAAAATTTAGGAGTAATCAGCATCTCATTCCGTTAAGATGGTCAATGAGATCATTTTGAGGTGATAGGTGATAGAAAGTTATTTAGATGGCTGGATCATAAACACTGGAATGGGAGAATTATTGAGAACATGGAAGTGCTTTCCTTGGAAATGCTTTGAAACAAGAAAGATTGAGAGCCTTTGTCTAGCAAGGAGCCTGGGGGATTGACTAGATGCCATTAGAAAGTCCTTATTAGGTCTTCTAATTTATACCAACAGAAACCAAACTAAGAGAGCAGACACACAAAAAATTCTCAAGTTAGAAAAGGCCTGGGGGAAGTAGCAAAATATAAATCAGAAGTTTTGTACTTTTAGGTTGTGAGGAAAATGCTAAAAGTGTAAAAGTTGCATGCATAGGATGTTTTGAATTTTGGATGATTAGCTCAGTTTGGAGTAACTTAATACAAGGAAAATGTGAAAGTACGAAATGGTAGTTTAATTATGGCTAATGATAGTATCATTGCACATCAATACCCATAAAAAAGAACCATGTAGAAATATGGGTAGAAGTTCAGTTCAGTCGCTCAGTCATGTCTAACTCTGAGAGCCCATGAACCGCAGTATGCCAGGCCTCCCTGTCCATCACCAACTCCCAGAGTCCACCTAAACCCATGTCCATTGAGTTGGTGATGCCATCCAACCATCTCATCCCTTGTCGTCCCCTTCTCCTCCTGCCCTCAATCTTTCCCAGCATCAGGGTATTTTCAAATGAGTCAGCTCTTCGTATCAGGTGGCCAAAGTATTGGAGTTACAGCTTCAATATCAGTCCTTCCAGTGAACACCCAGGGCTGATCTCCTTCAGAATGGATTGGTTGGATCTCCATGCAGTCCAAGGGACTCTCAAGAGTCTTCTCCAACACCACAGTTCAAAAGCATCAATTCTTCTGTGCTCAGCTTTCTTTATAGTCCAACTCTCACATCCATACATGACCACTGGAAAAACCATAGCCTTGACTAGACGGACCTTTGTTGGCAAAATAATGTCTCTGCTCTTCAATAATATGCTGTCTAGGTTGGTCATAACTTTCCTTCCAAGGAGTAAGCATCTTTTAATTTCATGGCTGCAATCACCATCTGCAGTGATTTTGGAGCCCAGAAAAATAGAGTCAGCCACTGTTTCCACTGTTTCCCCTTCTATTTCCCATGAAGTGACAGGACTGGATGCCATAATCTTCGTTTTCTGAATGTTGAGCTTTAAGCCAACTTTTTCACTCTCCTCTTTCACTTTCATCTAGAGGCTCTTTAGTTCTTCTTCACTTTCTGCTATCAGGGTGGTGTCATCTGCATATCTGAGGTTATTGATATTTCTCCTGGCAAGATTGATTCCAGCTTGTGCTTTCTCCAGCCCAGCATTTCTCATGATGTACTCTGCATATAAGTTAAATAAGCAGAGTGACAATATACAATATGGGTAGAAAGGCTTCTATAATTATAGTGGAATTTTGAGCTGTAAATCCTAATTCCTCTATTCTCTTTCATCCAGAGAATGTGCTTTGCATATAGAAAGCATTCAATTAATATTATAGGAATAAACAAAATGTTGTGTGTAGTGATGCATTGGGCATGTAAACAGTGTGAGTCCCTTTTGTCAGGGTTGGAGAGATTCCACTTCTCTGTCTGTCCATCTGTCCACCAACACCTTGTTCCTCCCAGAAGAATTGTTAACTTATTGGGTAGTGTGAAAGTAAAAGTGTTAGTTGCTAAATCGTGTCTGACTCTTTGAGACCTTATGGACTGTAGCCCACCAGGCTCCTCTGTCCATGGGATTCTTCAGGCAAGAATACTGGAGTGGGTAGCCGTTCCCTTCTCCAGGGGATCTTTCAGACCCAGGGATCAAACCCAGGTCTCCTGCATTGAAGGCAGATTCTTTACCATCTGAGCCACCAGGGATGGTATGGACAGAGGTAAACCCATACCTTTGAAGGAGATCCTATCTTTCTTTTATGCCACCGGTCAGCCATAATAAGTGACCAACGAGTGAACAGTGATAGGAGAGGAATCTTAAAAATAGAGAAAGACATACAAGTTCAAAGAAAGGGGAAAGAGGAGCAAACCAGTGTATACTGAAATATTAGTTTTTAACCTATCAAATCAACAGAAAACTTGGAAGTGTGACCATTCACGGTGGTGAGGCAGTGGAGAGGGGGGTCTCTTACACATTGCTGGCCTGAGCATCAGTTTCAGCAATGCCGTGGAGGGCAATCTCACAACGTTCATCAAAATTATAAATGTACCACCTTTTGTCCCAGACATTCTGCTCCTGGGAATTTCTCCCATGGTTACATTCATGCATGTGCATGGGCAGGGACAGAGTTACTCACGGGAGCGTTGGTACTCATAGTACCAGATAAGAAATAATTTAAATGCCCACCAGTAAGTGATTTTTCAAATAAAATTTGGTGCTTCCGTATAACGGAATACTAGGCAGAGGTAGAAAAATGAGGATGCTCTTGATACAAAGGTTTTTTAAATTATGTATTTATTTTAGGCTATGCTGTGTCTTCTTTGCTGCTCAGGCTTTCTCTAGTTGCAGTGTGTGGGCTGCTCACTGCAGTAGCTTCTCTTGCAGCTCTCAGACTCCGGGGTGTGGCCTCGGTAGTTGTGGTGCACGGGCTTAGTTGCTCCAAGGCATGTGGGGTCCTCCTGGAGCAGGGATCGAACCCATCTCCCCTGAATTGGTAGGTGGACTCTTAACAGTTAGACCACTAGAGAAGTCCCACAAAATAAGTATTGATACAAAGTTATTTCCAAGATTTTCCCAGAAAAAAAAATAGCATAAAATTCTACCTTTTCTGTTAAAAAATAAAGGAAATAAAAATATACACCTGGATTGACTTGAGTTTCTAGTAAGGTGAAGAAGAAACCATTGGTAGTTGTGACCTCTTTGGGGACTGGGACGGGGGATAAGAGTGGAGCCTCAGGAGGACAGGATAGGAGGAAACTTTTTATGAAATACTTTTTAATAGAGTTGGACTTGGAATCAGGTAATGCATTCTCTTTTTGAAAAATTAAAAGGTGACGATGTCATGTTGTTGTCTTTGACGTACATTCCTCCTTGCTGGGGCTTCTTGTGTCCTGGGACCACCTAGAGAGGAGTGAAACCCCACTATTTGGATTTAGGTTCTGATCCAACCCGGCTCTTCTAGAGCTCAGGATGCTGCCCTAGATCAGTGGTTCTCAGCCTGGTTGCTGCTAGCATCTCCTTGCGGGGGAGGGTGGTGTTAAAAAATTCTGATGCCTAGATTGCACCCCAGATACCAGGATCTCAGAGCAAGGGAGGAGGACCTGGGCACCAGTGTTTTATTTAAAACCCCCAGGTGTTTCCAACATGCACCCAAGTGTGAAAACGTGTGGCTCAATATACACATAAGTAATAACTTCCCCATTTTACACACACTCATTCCCCGTGTTTCTCTCTTTCTGGTGACCTCTTTGGGGTAGGAGGCAGGAGGAGAATTGAGTCACAGGGGGATGAGATGGGAGGAAAGTGACCTTTTCTCTCCCTCTGGGACCTGGGCGACCAGCAGGGAGTGAAAAGGCATAGATATGCCTGTGAGACATTTGTAACCAGGAATTGTTAAACAAGCAAACAAAAAGCCGTCTACTAGCATATCAGAGTCCTCTAGTAAGAGTCAACTTGAGAAATGTTAAGATTAATACCAGGTTCATGTGTTTGATGTATTTAGATACTCATTATTAAGAAATGTGTATCAAAATATACATTTTAGAATGTATGAGAAGGATTTTTTTCTTAAGCTAGAGTAAGAGATCTGAAAAAAAGAGATGAGAGAAAAATCTGTGGCATGAACAATTAGTGAGTCAAATTCAAATTAATAAAGACTTTATATTATTCATCACTACAAAGAAGCAGAGACATCTGTAGTTGACAGGGTGATTAATTGTGTGATAATAGGGCTAATTCTAATAATTTTTCCAGTATTTTTTAATAACAGTTTTATTGAGTTATAATTCACATACTGTACATTTCGCTCAATGAAAGTGTAAAATCCAGTGGCTTTTAGTATATTTACTGAGTCTCACAGTCATCTCTACAGTCAGTTTTAGAACAATTTTATCACCATAAAAGGAAACCCACGCCTCTTAAGAGTCAATCCCTGTGTCCTTCCAACACTCCCAGCCAGAGGCAACCTTGAATCTGCTTTCCGTCTCTGTATAATTGTTTCCTCTGGACAATTCATCTAAATGGAGTCATATAATATTTAGTCTTTTGTGACTGGCTTCTCTCACTTAGCGTAACGTTTTGAAGATTCATCCATGTTGTAGCCTGTATCAGTATTTCATTTCTTTTTATTGCCTAATAATAGACCACGTTTTGTTTATCGACCCATCGTCTGATGCACCCTGGGGCTGTTCCCACTTTCTGGCCGTCATGAATAACACTCATGTGAACATTTCTGTACAAGTTTTCATGTGGACATATGTTTTCATTTCTCTTGGCACATACCTCGTAGTGGAATTCATCATTTTATTACAAAAGTTTCAAACATATAACAAAGCTGGATTTTATAGTGAACATGCTTCTCACCACCAAGTTTCTGCTATGATGATTTTATTCTCCTTCATTAGATACTATCCTTCTATTTATCCCTCCAGTCAATTATCAACCTAATTTTTTAAAAAGTTTAGTTTATTGAGGCATGGTTTATAGTATTGTGTTAATTCCTGCTGTACAGCAAAGTGATTCAGTTTTATATATATATATTTATATTCGTTTCCATTATCATTTATTATAGGATATTGAAATTATAGGATATCACTTATTATCAGATATTATAGCACAGTTCCCTGTGCTATACAGTAGGACTTTGTTGTTTTATACGTAAAAGTTTTGCATCTGCTAATCCCAAACTCTCCCTCCATCCCTCCCCAACCTTCCCACCCTTGGCGACTACAAGTCTGTTCTCTGTGTCTGTGAATCTGTTTTATAGATAAGTTCATTTGTGTTATATTTTAGGTTCCACATATAAGTGATATCACATGGTGTTTGCCTTTTCCAACTTCATTATAGTATGATCATCTCTAGGTCCTTCTGTGTTGCTGCATATGGCAGTATTTCATTCTTTTCTGTGAATGAGTGGTGTTCCATTGTACACTGAGTGTTAGTCACTCAGTTGTGTTCGACTCTTTTTGACCGCATGGACTGTAGCCTGCCAGGCTTCTCTGTCCACGGGATTCTCGAGGCAAGGATACTGGAGCGGGTTGCCATTCCCTTCTGCAGGGGATCCTCCTGGCCCAGGGACTGAGCCCGGGTCTCCCGTGCTGCAGGCAGACTCTCTACCGACTGAGCCGCCAGGGCAGCCCATCCATCATATGTGTGTGTCATGTCTTCTTTATCTACTTGTCTGTTGGCAGACATTTAGGTTGTTCCCATGTCTTAGCTATTGTGAATAGTGCTGCTATGAATATAGAGGTGCATGTATCTTTTTAAAATTTATTTTTAATTGGAGGATAATTATAATATTGTGTTGGTTTCTGCCACTCATCAACATGAATCAGCTGTAGGTGTGTACCGTAGGGAACATATGTCTCCTTCCTCTTGAACCTCCATCCCATCCCATCACATCCTTCTAGGTTGTCACAAAGTACCAGGTTGAGCTCCCTGCATTGTATAGCAAATTCCCACTGACTAGGCTTCCCTGATAGCTCAGTTGGTAAAGAATCCATCTGCAATGCAGGAGACCTGGGTTCTATCCCTGGGTTGGGAAGATCCCCTGGAGAAGAGAAAGACTACCCACTCCAGTATTCTGGCCTGGAGAATTCCATGGACTGTATAGTCCATGGGGTTGCAAAGAGTGGACAGGACCGAGTGACTTTCACTTATCTGTTTTACATATGGTAACGTATATGTTTCCGTGCTACTCTCTCAATTTGTCCCTCTCCTTCCTCCGCTGTGTCCACAGCTCTGTTCTCTATGTGTTTCTATTGCTGCCCTGCAAAGAGATTCGTCAGTACCATTTTTCTAGATTTCATATATGTATTAATATACAATATTTGTTTTTCTCTTTCTGTATAACAGGCCCTAGGTTCATTCACCTCACTAGAACTGATTCAAATTCATTTCTTTTTGTGGCTCAGTAATATTCCATTGTACGTATGTACCACAACGTCTTTATCCTTTCATCCGTTGATGGACATCTAGGTTGCTTCCGTGCCCTGACTATTGTAAAGAGTGCTGCAATGAACACTGAGGTACATGTGTCTTTTTCAGCTATGATTTTCTCAGGGTATATGCATAGTGTAGGATTGCTGGATCATATGGTAGTCTTTTTCCTAGTTTTTTAAGGAATCTCGTACTGTTCTCCATAGTGAGTGAAAGTCGCTCAGTTGTATCCGATTCTTTGTGACCCCATGGACTATACAGTCCCTGGACTTCTCCAGGCCACAATACTGGAGTGGGAATCCTTTCCCTTCTCCAGGGGCTCTTCCCAATAGCTGCATCAATCTACATTACTACCAACAGTGCAAGAGGGTTCCTGCGGGGGGGGGGGGGGGGGGGGGGCGCTCCGCAGAAAGAGAGAGGCAGTGGAACTTCCCTCAGCAAAGCCGAGGGGTCCCGAGGAGAGGTGAGCCTGGTGTCCGCCAACCCAGCCCCTCAGCGCGCCAGAGACAATCAAACGCGACAGGGATTCCGTCTAAGCAGTTCCGCTGTATTGCCACAAACTCTTGGTTTATATAAGCAAGCAAGGGGGTTTTTGCGAGGGACTTTCTATAGTTGCACCAATCACATTAAAGGTCAAATTGTAATATGCATATAAGGTCAAGTCGTCATGAGCTTAACAGGAGTCTATGGTAATCACGCACTGTCCACGTGTACAGAAGTTAAGAGAGCCAATCAAAAACTTTAACGTGGACCACGCCCCTATCTCTTCTTCCAGACGCCACCTTGGCTTCCAACCGCAAAAGCTAGCCCCCTTTTTTTAAGGTTTTCCATGTAGCGCCCCACAGGTTCCTTTTTCTCCACATCCTCTCCAGCATTTATTATTTGTAGATTTTTTTGATGGTGGCCATTCTGACTTGGATGAGGTGATAGATACCTCATTGTAATTTTGATTTGCATTTCTCTAATAATAAATGATGTTGAGCATTTTTTTCGTGTGTTTGTTAGCCATTTGTATGTCTTTGGAGAAATGTCTGTTTAGGTCTTCTGCCCATTTTTGATTGGGTTTGTTTTTCTAATATTGAGCTGCAGGAACTGCTTGTATATGTTGTAGATTAATCCTTTGTCAGTGGCTTCACTTGCAATTGTTTTTTTCTCACTCTGAGGGTTGTCTTTTCATCTTGTTTATGTTTTCCTTTGCTGTGCAAAAACTTTTAAATTTAATTCAGTTCAGTTCAGTCGCTCAGTCGTGTCTGACTCTTTGCGACCCCATGAATCCCAGCACGCCAGGCCTCCCTGTCCATCACCAACTCCCGGAGTTCACTCAGACTCACGTCCATCGAGTCCGTGATGCCGTTCAGCCATCTCATCCTCTGTCGTCACCCTCTCCTCCTGCCCCCAATCCCTCTCAGCATCAGAGTCTTTTCCAATGAGTCAACTCTTCTCATGAGGTGGCCAAAGTACTGGCGTTTCAGCTTTAGCATCATTCCTTCCAAAGAAATCCCAGGGCTGATCTCCTTCAGAATGGATTGGTTGGATCTCCTTGCAGTCCAAGGGACTCTCAAGAGTCTTCTCCAACACCACAGTTCAAAAGCATCAATTCTTCGGCACTCAGCCTTCTTCACAGTCCAACTCTCACATCCATACATGACCAGAGGAAAAACCAAAGCCTTGACTAGACGGACCTTAGTCGGTAAAGTAATGTCTCTGCTTTTGAATATGCTATCTAGGTTGGTCATAACTTTCCTTCCAAGGAGTAAGCATCTTTTAATTTCACGGCTGCAATCACCATCTGCAGTGATTTTGGAGCCCAAAAAAATAAAGTCTGACACTGTTTCCACTGTTTCCCCATCTATTTCCCATGAAGTGATGGGACCGGATGCCATGATCTTCGTTTTCTGAATGTTGAGCTTTAGGCCAACTTTTTCTCTCTCCTCCTTCACTTTCATCAAGAGGCTTTTTAGCTCCTCTTCACTTTCTGCTGTAAGGGTGGTGTCATCTGCATATCTGAGGTTATTGATATTTCTCCTGGAAATCTTGATTCCAGCTTGTGTTTCTTCCAGTCCAGTGTTTCTCATGATGTACTCTGCATATAAGTTAAATAAGCAGGGTGACAATATACAGCCTTGACGTACTCCTTTTCCTATTTGGAACCAGTCTGTTGTTCCATGTCCAGTTCTAACCGTTGCTTCCTGACCTGCATACAGATTTCTCAAGAGGCAGGTTAGGTGGTCTGGGATTCCCATCTCTTTCAGAATTTTCTACAGTTGATTGTGATCCACACAGTCAAAGGCTTTGGCATAGTCAATAAAGCAGAAATAGATATTTTTCTGGAACTCTCTTGCTTTTTCCATGATCCAGTGGATGTTGGGAATTTGATCTCTGGTTCCTCTGCCTTTTCTAAAACCAGCTTGAACATCTGAAAGTTCACGGTTCACATATTGCTGAAGCCTGGCTTGGAGAATTTTGAGCATTACTTTACTAGCATGTGAGATGAGTGCAATTGTGTGGTAGTTTGAGCATTCTTTTGCATTGCTTTTCTTTGGGATTGGAATGAAAACTGACCTTTTCCAGTCCTGTGGCCACTGCTGAGTTTTCCAAATTTCCTGGCATATTGAGTGCAGCACTTTCACAGCATCATCTTTCAGGATTTGAAACAGCTCAACTGGAATTCCATCACCTCCACTAGCTTTGTTCGTAGTAATGCTTTCTAAGGCCCACTTGACTTCACTTTCCAAGATGTAGGTACCATTTATTTATTTTTATTTTCATTACTCTGGGAGGTGGGTCATAGAAGATGAATGCATCTTTTTGAATTATACTTTTGTCTGTATATATGCCCAGGAGTGGAATTGCAGGATCATATGGTAGTACTCTAGGGGACTTTCCTAACCCAGGGATTGAACCCAGGTCTTCTGCATAGCAGGGAGATTCTTTACCATCTGAGCCTGCAATACAGGAGACCCCAGTTTGATTCCTGGGTCAGGAAGTTACCCTGGAGAAGGGATAGGCTACCCACTCCAGTATTCTTGGGCTTCCTTGGTGGCTCAGATCGTAAAGAATCCACCTGCAATGCAGGAGACCTGGGTTAGATCCGTTGGTTGGGAAGATCCCCTGGAGGAGGACATGGCAACCCACTCCAGTATTCTTGCCTGGAGAATCCCCGTGGACAGAGGTGCCTGGCGGGCTACAGTACGTGGGGTTGCAAAGAGTTGGACACAAATGAGCGACTAAGCACAGCACGTGGTAATCCTATTTTTAGTTTTTGAGGAACCTTCATGCCATTTTCCACAGTGATTCTACCAATTTACATTCCCACCAACAGTGTAGGAGGGTTCCCTTTTCTCCACACCCTCTCCAGCATTTGTTCTTCATAGATTTTTAAAATGATGGCCATTCTGACCCATGTAAGGTGGTACCTCATTGTAGTTTTGATTTGGATTTCTTTATCAATTAGTGTTGAGCATCTTTTCATGTGCCTGTTGGCCATCTGTATCTATTCTTTGAAGTGTATATGTAGGTCTTCTGTCCATTTTACGCTTATTTTAAAATGCATTTCAAGGTAAATGACATCAATACTTTTCCTCTAAATATCTCAGTGATTATATCATTAGCTAGATTAGACTTCAATATTTTTGTTTCTTTTGCAATAACCTTTACATATGATGAAATTGCACAAATCTTAAGTGTAAATTCCCTAAGTTTTGACAAACTCATCTGTTTGACCCAAACTTTTTATTGAAGTACATTATTATCACTCCAGAAAATTCTCTCATGTACCCTTCCAGCCCTCACCTTCTGCTCTTCAAAGACAACCTCTATTCTGAGCTTTTCTCCATGTATTTGGTTTGCTTGTTGTTAAGTTTCATACAAATGGAAAAGTACAATATGTACTCTTTTTTGTATGCAAAGTTCCTTTTACTCAGCAAACTGTTTTTGAGGTTCATCCATGTCCTACATGTATCAGGAGTCCATTTCTTTCTCTTGCTGAGTTGTAGGTCCACAGGGTGTGAATAGACCACTGGTGACTTTTTCATTCTCCTACTGATGAGCATTTGTCTCCTGACCTCCCATTTTTTTCAATTTTATGAATAAAGCTGCTATGAACACTTTTGTACAAGTCTTTTTGTGGCCATAGGTTTTTATTTTTCTTAGGTAAAAACTACTGCACAATTGCACTCATCTCACACACTAGTAAAGTAATGCTCGAAATTCTCCAAGCCAGACTTCAGCAATATGTGAACCGTGAACTTCCAGATGTTCAAGCTGGTTTTAGAAAAGGCAGAGGAACCAGAGATCAAATTGCCAACATCTGCTGGATCATGGAAAAAGCAAGAGAGTTCCAGAAAAACATCTATTTCTGCTTTATTGACTATGCCAAAGCCTTTGACTGTGTGGATCACAATCAACTGTGGAAAATTCTGAAAGAGATGGGAATCCCAGACCACCTAACCTGCCTCTTGAGAAATCTGTATGCAGGTCAGGAAGCAACAGTTAGAACTGGACATGGAACAACAGACTGGTTCCAAATAGGAAAAGGAGTACGTCAAGGCTGTATATTGTCACCCTGCTTATTTAACTTATATGCAGAGTACATCATAAGAAATGCTGGGCTGGAAGAAGCACATGCTGGAATCAAGATTGCCAGGAGAAATATCAATAACCTCAGATATGCAGATGACACCACCCTTATGGCAGAAAGTGAAGAGGAGCTAAAAAGCCTCTTGATGAAAGTGAAAGAGGAGAGTGAAAAAGTTGGCCTAAAGCTCAACATTCAGAAAACGAAGATCATGGCATCCGGTCCCATCACTTCATGGGAAATAGATGGGGAAACAGTGGAAACAGTGTCAGACTTTATTTTTTTGGGCTCCAAAATCACTGCAGATGGTGATTGCAGCCATGAAATTAAAAGACGCTTACTCCTTGGAAGGAAAGTTATGACCAGCCTAGATAGCATATTCAAAAGCAGAGACATTACTTTGCCAACGAAGGTCCATCTAGTGAAGACTATGGTTTTTCCAGTAGTCATGTATGGATGTGAGAGTTGGACTGTGAAGAAGGCTGAGTGCCGAAGAATTGATGCTTTTGAAGTGTGGTGTTGGAGAAGACTCTTGAGAGTCCCTTGGACTGCAAGGAGATCCAATCAGTCCATTCTAAAGGAGATCAGTCCTGGGTGTTCATTGGAAGGACTGATGTTGAAGCTGAAACTCCAATAATTTGGGCACCTGATGTGAAGAGTTGACTCATTGGAAAAGACCCTGATGCTGGGAGGGATTGGGGGCAGGAGGAGGAGGGGATGACTGAGGATGAGATGGCTGGATGGCATCACCGACTCGATGGACATGAGTTTGGGTGAACTCTGGGAGTTGGTGATGGACAGGGAGGCCTGGCGTGCTGCGATTCATGGGGTCACAAAGAGTCAGACACGACCGAGTGACTGAACTGAACTGAAATACATAGAAGCGGAATTTTTCAGTCTTGCTGTGAGTGTATATTTTTAGTTTATAAGAAACTGCCAGATTTTTTCCCAAAGTGGTTGTACCAGTTTACATTCTTATCTGCCACATGTAAGTTTCAGTTGCTTCACACCCACCGCATCAAACTTTGATGTTGGCAGTTTTTTTAATTTTAGCAATTCTATGTGGGTGTGTAGAGGGTCTAGTTGTGTCTTTAATTTGTGTTTCCCAGACTAAGAGTAAACTCTCCAGTCACTGAATGTTCATAAATCTTCTTCAGTGTGCTCAAATATTCTTTAGTCTGCTCAAATATTTTGCCCATTTTAGAAAGTTTTACTACCTGATTTATGGGCCAGTTCTGAAGAACCACCACTAATAATATATAAATCTACTCTATTTTAAAGTATTTCTAGGAAAGAAAAACCTTCTCTCTTTCTCTGTCTTCAGTATCGCAAAATTTCAGACTATAAGAAAATTAACTTCAGATTATTGTCATCTAAGCCCATCTTTCTTGGTTACTCCTTATTCAGAGTAAAAACAGAAATATTAAGAAATGTTCTGTGATGAGGCATTGCACATTTATTTAGCTTATTTTCATTTTTATTGTTTAAGTTAATTTTTACGGGAATATAGTTGCTTTACAATGTTTCTGTACAGCAAAATGAATCCGTCATACACATACATCTGTTCCCTCCTTTTGGACTTCCCTCCCGTTTGTTCATCACAGTGCATTAAATAAATTTCCCTGTGTTGTTACAGGGAAACAAACATACAGGATGTTCTCATTAGTTATCTATTTTATATATTAACATAGTATCAATAGTGTATATATGTCAATCCCCATCTCCCAATTCATCCCCTTCCAGGTTATATTTGGATGTATGACAGGGATTTTAATTTATTAAAAGATAGAAATTATTTCACAAGCGATATGCTTTATTTCTTCCTTTCCACTAGTATTCTCAATATGTATGAAAAGGATAAAAAGGAATAATTCAGTCAAGTACCAGTTTACTGCTGTGTTTGTGCATCTTCAGCCCTTTTACTGATGAGCTAAAGAACAGGGCTCTTCTCGCTGGGAAAAGCACCACCCCACTACTTAGGGAAAAGGTGTGTCTATAGATTGAATTCATTTTCTTTTCAAGAATTAGGAGTTGCACTTAAGCACACTTGATTCCATGCAGGAGGATAAAGAGTCCCCAGTTCATCAAAAAGATTTCCCCCCCAGAGATGGTAATATGGGGGTGAAGAGGACTGATTGCCTTTAGCTTCTGGTGGCTCAGAGACCCAGGTTCGATCCCTGGGTTGGGAAGATCCTCTGGAGAAGGAAATGGCAACCCACTCCAGTACTCTTGCCTGGAAAAATCTCACGGACGGAGGAGCGTTGTAGGCTACAGTCCACGGGGTCACAAAGAGTTGGACACGACTGAGCGACTTCACTTTCACTTTCACTTTCTTTGATACACTGAGGGAAGACGGAAGTAAAGCTGGGAGATTCAGGTGTCCTTGTGACCAGTTGTCATCCTGCCCAGGTCGGGGCAACCAGGCGCCTGTGTGCATGCTCCGTCCCTCAGTCGTGTCTGACTCTTTGCAACCCCATGGACTGCACCCGGCCAGGTTCCTCTGTCCATGGGATTTTCCTGGCAAGCACACTGGAGTGGGTTGCCATGCCTTCCTCCAGGGGGTCTTCCCAACATAGGGACTGAACCTGCGTCTCCTGCATTGCAGGTGGATTCTTTACCGCTGAGCCACAGGGAAAGCCCAGCCACTAGGTGATTTCTTTTTAAATGTATCCTTTGATGATCCTTCAGCATGCATTAGACCTATGGATTTTAGCAGCAATTGTTGGAGTGGGCATGGGGTGCGGGGTGGCCAAGAACATTTTTCTTTATTGTTACCTTAAAATGTGTGTCGGTCCAATTTTTTTAAAAGGGGATAATTAAGCAAATACATATGGAATTCCCAGTGCTGATTTTTAAGCATTAGAGTGATTTTGTATGGGCCATTACACATGAGATCAACAGTCCAAAGGGATTTGCTATCTTGACCATGGAGACGCACACACACATTTTTCCACTTGTTCCAACTTCAACCCTCAATGCATTTCTGAACGATGAAAAATGTTTCCCATAACCATCAACAGTGATATAGCTTCCCCTTAGGTATCATTTCCTTCTCTGAGAATCAAAAGGTGAAGTCACAGGCCAGATTAAAAATGATTCTAATCTATGACCTTTCTCTGGTTTCCTCCTAAATGTCTCCTTTTGAAAGTAAAGTGGAAAAAATACGACCTAGAGTCCTTACTTTTTATCCTATTCTATTTTCTCCCCTAAAAGAAGTATATGCTTAATGCATTTCTCCAGCTGTCCTTGATTTATGGATATAAAGGCAAAACACAGCATAATCACTCAGAGTGTGGCTGCTGGAGTCTGCTTGCCTGAGTCTGAATCACTGTCTCTGCCATTTACCACCTGTGTGAACTTGGCTAAGTTACTTAGCCTCAGCTGTAAAATGGACATCATAATATATAGCTCCTACTCTATAGGGTTGATGTGTTAGTTAAATGAGTTAATACTAAGTTCTAACAGGTATGCTGTGTGCTGTGCTTAGTTGCTCAGTCATGTCTGACTGTGCGACCCCCATGGACTGTAGCCCACTAGGGCCCTCTGTCCATGGGATTCTCCAGGCAAGAGTACTGGAGTGGGTTGCCATGCCCTCCTCCAGGGGATCTTCCCCACCCAAGGATCGAACCCAAGTCTCCTGCATTGCGGGCCGATTCTTTACCATCTGAGCCACCAGGGAAGCCTAAGAATACTGGAGTGGGTAGCCTATCCCTTCTCCAGGGGATCTTCCCAACCTAGGAATCAAACTGGGAGTTCCTGCATTGCACGTGGATTCTTTACCAGCTGAGCTGCCAGGGAAACCCTCTAACAGGTATACGTTTTAGCTATTCTTATTATTGTAAATAGAAAAGAAACTAGAAGGAGTTGAAGCTGAGGGTTAAAATTTCAATGCAGTTCTAATCAAAGTGCAATACGATTAGTTTTAGAACTTGACAGAATGATACTGAAATTCATCTGGAAAAACAAACATTAAGGCTAGCCAGGCAAACTTTGAAATTATAGAATGTAAGTTCTATCAAAGAGTAAAATACATTATGAACATTTTGTTACTGGGACACAAACAGGCAGATCATTAGAAAAGAATATGGACTCTACTACGTGACAAAATTGGTATTTCAAACAAATGTAGAAGAGATGGACTATTATTATTTTTAAAGATATTTTTATTTATGTGATTTGGCTGTGATGGGTCTTAGCTGTGGCACGTGGGATCTTTAGTTGTGGCATGAGAACTCTAAGTTGGAGCATGTAGGATCTAGTTCCCTGACCAGGAATGGAACCTGGGCCTCCTGCTTTGGGAGTAGACTCCTAGCCACTAGACCACCACGGAAATCCTGGGGTGGATTATTTAAATAGCGTCTATTTAGCCACTTGGAAAAAAGAGAAGGTGGATCTGTGCCTCATTTCTTATGCCAAAACAAATACTGTATAGATTCATAATATAATATAAAAATAAACTGTTAAAGTGTGAAAATACAGTGATTTCTAAAAAAGCCTTGAATAGGGAAGACTTTTTCAAGCATGATGCAAAAATGTGAAATCATAAAAGTAAACACAGATAAATCTGACAACACAAAAATCAAGAACTTCTTGTGGCAAAAAAGGACTGTAAATAATGTCAAAGACAAAAAATTCACTATATGCTAGCAATGGGCTAATTTCCTTAACAGACAAAGATATTAAGAATCAACAAAAAAAGACAACCAATGGCAAAATGAGCACAGAATGTAAAGTCAGTTCGTGGGGACTACCCTGGTGGACCAATGGCTAAGACTCCACACTCCAATGCAGGAAGCCCGGGTTTGATCACTAGCTGGGGAACTAGATCCCACATGCTGCAAATAACAGGTCACATGCCACAACTAAAGATCCTGCATGTTGCAACTGGAAGATCCTGAGTGCTGCAACTAAGACGTGGTGCAGCCAAGTGAATAAATATTTTTTTTAAAAAGTCAGTTCATGGATAAAGAAATGTCAATGGATAATTTTAAAATAAAAATCCATTTTACCTATGAAACAGACAAATTTTAAAAGCTTGCCAGGACCCAGCACGGACTAAAGGGTAAGTAGTAGGCATTCCCAAGCACAGTTTGTTAGTGGGTATCCTGGTTATCTATCGCTTAACAGCAAGTCATGCAAGTTTTAATGGCGTTATCGTTGTTCAGTCGCTAAGTCATGTCCGACTCTGTGACCCTACAGACTGCAACATGCCAGACTCCCCTGTTCTTCACTATCTCCTGGAGTTTGCTCAAATTTATGTCCGTTGAGTCAGTGATGCGATCTAACTATGTCATCCTCTGCGGCCCCCTTCTCCTCCTGCCTTCAATCTTTCCCAGCATCAGGGTCTTTTCCAATGAGTCAGCTCTTCACATCGGGTGGCCCAAGTATTGGAGCTTCAGATTCATTTTAATGGCATAAAGTAATTTCATCATGGATTTGGTGGATCAGGAATTTGGAAAGGGCACAGCAGGGGTGGCTCTCCTTTGCTTCCTGTGAAGAGCTTACTCATTGGAAAAGACTCTGATGCTGGGAGGGATAGGGGGCAGGAGGAGAAGGGGACGACAGAGGATGAGATGGCTGGATGGCATCACGGACTCGATGGACGTGAGTCTGAGTAGACTCCGGGAGATGGTGATGAACAGGGAAGCCTGGTGCGCTGTGATTCATGGGGTCGCAAAGAGTCGGACATGACTGAGCGACTGAACTGAACTGAACTGAACTGAACTGAACCCTTAGCTGGTAGGACCAAAAAGGCAGGAGGTGGCCAGCATGGCTGAGCATCGGGAGAGGGCTGGAGTAGGCCTTCTCTAAACACTTCTTTCCTCCCTGGTTCCTGGTCTGAGACTGTCAGTTGGAGCGTCACTATGTAGCCTCTCACTTAGGTGCCCTCATGTAATCGACAGTTCCTATTCTCTTGTCCATAGGTCAGCACTGCCCTAAACAGAGAGGCTTCCCTGACCCAGCAACGTGCTGGTGGTGTGTTCTAGGGGCTCTGCTGTGCTTAGTCGCTCAGTTGTGTCTGACTCTTTGACTCGGGCTACTCCTATGGACTGTAGCCCGCCAGGCTCCTCTGTCCAGGGGGATTCTCCAGACAAGAATACTGGAGTGGGTTGCCATGCCCTCCTCCAGGGGATCTTCCCAACCCAGGGATTGAAACCAAGCCTCCCGCATTGCAGGCAAATTCTTTATCATCTGAGCCATGGGGGAGGGGGTGGGAACTGTGGAATAAGAAGTTTCATTTCACTGTGACATGTTATCACTTTAGTATAAAACATTTGCCCACATACTTGTATAAGCTTAGAAAGTTTCTAGAAGACTAAAAACTGATGGGAAAATGATTTGCGAGAAGTGAGACTGGGAATGCGGGCAAGGGTGTCTTATATGCTTTATGTTTTACTTAATACCCTTTTGTACTGTTTAATTATTTAACTTGCCATATACACACATTTATTGTAATAAAAAATAGCTAAAATTAATAAAAGTAAAAATTGAGAACAGGAGAACTACTTAATTCAGAGAGATTTCTAAATAACCCGATGGCATGAGTTATAAATGAGACTAGGTAATTATATCATTTTATAATTAAAAATCTGAAAATGAGGCATAAATGACACAAAATGACAAGGAAACACCTCAATTATTTGGGGGTTGATTTTCCAGGTGGAAGATTTTCCAGGCCAGATATCCCTGGTTTTTGGTTGTTGTTGTTCACTGGCCAAGTCCTGTTTGACTCTTTGTGATCCCATGGATTATAGCACGCCAGGCTTCCCTGTCCTTCGATATCTCCTGGAGTTTGCTAAAACTCATGTCCATTAAGTCGCTGATGCCATCCAACCATCTCATCCTGTGTTGCCCTCTTCTCCTGCCCTCAGTCTTACCCAGCATCAGGATTTTAGGTAAAATAATATAAAAAGTGCTTTCAATGAGCTTAATTACAAAACCCAGAATGTTTGTGAGAACAGAAAGGGATCTGGGCAATTGCTCCTCCAGTAAGAGCCCCCTTTCTTTTTTTTAAAGATTTTTTTTGATGTGGACTATTTTAAAAGTCTTTATTGAATTTGTTACAATATTGTTTCTGTTTTGGTTTTTTGGCCAGGAGGCATGTAGGATCTTGGCTCCCCGACCAGGGATCAAACCAAGACCCTCTGCATTGGAAAGTGAAGTCTTAGCCACTGGATTGCCCGCGAAGTCCCTGCCCTCACCCTCCTCTCTTTTCCTTCCTCTCCAAAGGCTACTACCCTCTGCCTGTAAACCCCCTCAGACTGTGTCCTTTAAAAGTCACCTTCCCTGATAGCTCAGTTGGTAAAGAATCCGCCTGCAATGCAGGAGACCCTGGTTCAATTCCTGGGTTGGGAAGATCTGCTGGAGAAGGGATAGGCTACCCACTCCAGTATTCTGGCCGGGAGACTTCCACGGACTGTACGGTCAGTCCATGGGGTCACAAAGAGTCAGACACCAAGGGAGTCAGTCACTCCCTTAAAGAACAAAAACAAAAAACAAGTAACCAGCATCAGATGTCATGTATTATGAGCATAGGCATGTTAAGAGCAAAACAACACAAACCTTACTCCAGACATAGAAAGAAGATGAAGCAAACATTCTAGAGTGACTAGGTAAAAGTTGGTTTTCTAATTTTCTGCGATTTCTACAGTTTTTTGGTTTTAGCTATGAGGTATGGCAAGGCACCTTGCTTTCCGCTCAGTGAAGTGCCCTGAGTAGCAAAAGAGAGCACCAGAAAGCTTGTTAGAAATGTGTCTCAAGCTTACTAAGCTGGAATCTAGGTTTACCACGGTCTCCAGGTCTGCCGCATACCTGGCCATGCATTGGAATCACCTCCAGAACTTTAAAAATGCTGATGCCTGGGTTCTCACCCCAGAAATCCTGGTATATTTGGCTGGGATGAAGCTTGGACATTGAGGTTCTTCTCTTTAATCTCAGGTGATTCTGTGATTCCAAGACTCAGTACCCTAAACCAGTGGTTCTCAAAGTGTGGGCCCTGTGCCACCTGAGAACCTCTTACAAACACACATGCTTAAGCTCACTCCAGACTCCCTTTCCTGGAGTTTCTGATGCAGGAGGTCTTTGACTTAGTGCTGCAGGCAATTTTGATGTTCACCGAGGTGGGAGAACCTGCAAAGATAGGTCTGGGAAGTGGGCAGGCCCAAGAATTTATATTTCTTAAAGTTTCCAAGTGCTGCTCCTGTAGCAGGTCTGAGAACCACATGTGCAGAATCAGGGAACCCTCTGATCTATGACTGCTTCAGAGCCATACCTCCAACCCAGTATTTCTTCTCTTTCACCACAAACTCCCCATCTGCCGGTCTTTTGGGTTTGAGGCCTGTATGACCCTTTTTAATTCCACCTTCACCAAATGCTGTCTCTTCAGTCGTGCCCAACTCTTTGTAACCCCATGGACTGTAGTCCGCCAGGCTCCTCTGTCCATGGGATTCTCCAGGCAAGAATACTGGACTGGGTTGTGGTGCCCTCCTCCAGGAGATCTTCCCAACCCAGGGATCAAACCAACGTCTCTTATGTCTCCTGCATTGGCAGGAAGGTTCTTTACCACTAGCGCCACCTGGGAAGCCCCCTTCACCAAATAGAAAGGGATTAAAAACAAAAAACAGGGACCTCCTTGGTGGTCCAGTGGCTAAGATCCCAAGCTCCCAATGCAGAGGGCTGGGGTTCGATCCTGGTTCGGGAACAAGATCCCACATGCTACAACTAAGACACAGCCAAATAAATACAACATTAAAAAAATATATTAAACCCCCCCCCCCGAAACAGTTTGGTACCCCAGACTCAAAATGCTCACACTGGCTATGCATGGGTGCTTGCCCTCCCTCGATGCTCCCTGTTCTCATGGGGACCCACTCTTCTACAGACAGGCCCCCCACCCCTTCCAGTTCACTTGCGGCCTCTCCTAAGAACCCTGCATGGAGGGTGGAAGTCCAACGCTTCTCTGTGCTCTGCTTAGTCACTCAGTTGTATCCGACTCTTTGCGACCCCATGGACTGTAGCCCACCAGGCTCCTCCATCCATGGGGATTCTGCAGGCAAGAATACTGGAGTGGGTTGATATGCCTTCCTCCAGAGGATCTTCCTCACCTGGGGATGGAACCTAGGTCTCCCGCAGTGCAGGCAGATTATTTACCGTTTCACCAGGGAAGCCAAAGAATACTGGAGTGGGTAGCCGATCCCTTCTCCAGGGGATCTTCCCGACCCAGGAATCGAACCGGGCTCTCCTGCATTGTAGGCGGATTCTTTACCAGCTGAGTTACCAGGTAAGCCCGGAAAACTTCTCTAAGGCGCCAAATGGCCAGGGCGCTGGAGCCGGTGGCCGTCAGGGGTGGGTGCCCTCCGGATCTAGCCGAGGGTGGTTTTTCCTTTGGAACCTGCCTCCAATCCTTTGCCCTCCATGTGTAGAGGGTCCATCCAAGAGGAGAAGAAAGGGCAAGACCCGGAGCTGAGGATGGGGGATGGAGGTGTAAAGCGATAGCTCTCAGCTGGAGGATGGGAACCACTGACTTTTCCCTCTTAGGTCCCTGCCTGCTGGGTCCTTGAATCTTGCTCCCGCCTGCATCGAGTTCCCGGAGCTCCGAGGCCCCACAAGAATCTGTAAACAGCTGACCTATTCCACTCCTTTCCCGTGCGCGGGCATCGCTCGGGTCCCCGGAGGGGGCGTGGAGGACGCCGGGCCGCGGCGGGGGAGGGGAGGTGGCCACTGCCCTCTCCGGGATTAAGTCCCTCGTGGCCCAGGGTAGTGCCGGAAGCCCGCTCCAGTGGCCCGGGGAAGGGGAGGTGCCCGTGGGTCCCCGCACCGCGCCGCGGCCCGCGCGGAGACGGAAAGTCCTAGGAGGTGGGCACACGGGCGGGGCTCCCTCTTGAACGACCGCAAGCACGACTCGCAGAGTCCCGATCCTGGCCGATCCTCCGCCAGCGGCTGGCGGTGTCGCCCGGGCGCTCGTCTCCCGCGCCCTCATCTCGCTTTCGACCGCAGCGGCGGGACTGGCGCGTCCCTGCTGGCTCGGCGCTCTCCCCGGCGCCTCCTGCGTTCAGGCCGGGCGGCGGCCGAGCGTCGAGCCCGGCTCGGGCCGCAGGACCAAGTAAGGCGCGGATCGGAGGTGGGCTCGCCGGGCCGGGGAGGGCGCTCGCGGCGGGCAGCCCCTGGGCGCACCTGCCCCCGGGGCGGAGCGGAGCCGGGGCGGGGTGCGCCGGCTCGCAGGGCGCGGGCGCGGACGCTGGAGGGGGCTGTGGCTCTCCCGCTGTCCCCGCGGATCGGGCGGCGCGGCGCTGGGGCTCCCCCGCCCCTCGCCGAGGGGCCGGCCCAAGCCCGGGGAGGGGCTCGCCTGCCTTCACTTCCCGCTCCCCGGCCTGGAGGCGGCGGGGCCGGCGCGGGCGCAGGGGGCTGCGGGCAGCGCTCGGCTGGCGCGCGGGGCGGGGACGCGGCCGCCGCCCGCTTTGCGCCGCTCCTCCCCGCGCTAGCGGCGCTCGGCCCGGCGTCGAGGCGGCCATGGCGACCCTGAG
The DNA here is from genome assembly GCF_023091745.1 of Budorcas taxicolor. NCBI lineage: Eukaryota > Metazoa > Chordata > Mammalia > Artiodactyla > Bovidae > Budorcas > Budorcas taxicolor. The sequence goes on from NC_068921.1 coordinate 75,344,571, forward strand.
TCCGCTCCCCACCCACCCCGCCTGCTCCGCCCTCCCCTCCGCCCCGCGCCACCTTTGATGGCTCGGACCTCGGCCGGCCACCGCCAGCCCCGTGCGCGCGTCCGCGCCGCTGCCGCCGCCCGCGGGTATTAATAGCCGAGCGTCCTCACCGCACGCGCAGCCGGAGCCGCCGCGCCCTCGGCCGCCCGGGGCTCGGAGCTGCGGAGCCCGGAGGCCGGGAGCGGGAGCCGGAGCCGCCCGCGCCGTGGAGGTAGGAGGCGGGCGGCGAACAATGACCGCGGCGGGCGGGCGGCAACTTGTGCGAGTCGGGCACCGGGAGCCGACCGATCCGGGCGCGGCTGGAAGGAGCTGCGTGGCCCGCGGGTCCTGCCCACGGGAGGTGTGGCGGGTGGCATCGGGCTTCCTCTTAACTAAGGCGGGAGAGTCGCCCTCCAGCCAGGCAACAATAGCCGGAGCTCCGGGGCCTCAGAGCCCCGCGCCGCCCCTTGCGCCCTCCTCTCACCTCGGCGGACTCGAGCCGCGGACTCCGCGCGCGTCCCTACTCTCCTCTCCCCGCCCCGCGGCGCCCTCCCCCCGCTTCCTCCCATCCCACCCGGCGCGCTGACAGCGCCCGACGCGGCTTCCGGACCTCCGGCCGCAATCGGGGCTCCCGAGGCCGCCTGTGGGCCGGGGGGTGGCCGCTGGCGCGGGTGCTCGCGGCTCGCCCACGCGCGGCGCGGGGACCCCGGGTGGGTGACAAAGAGGAACACGCCCTCTCGCCGAGTTGCATTTTTGTCCCTCATTACCGCCAGCCTTTATGGAGACCAAAGTTTTCTCCCCCCCCCCCCCCCCCACCGCTTTTTTAAAAGCAAAGGACACAGATTTTTGTGGTGAGCGTTTCAAAACAACTTCTGATTGTGGTTTTACGATTTAAGTTCCGGAAACTTTAGCTGTGTGATGCGGCCAGACCCTTTGAGTGTGTGCATGTGTGTGTGTTTTATTCGAGGGGAAACACGCGTTCCCGGGCATCAGTCTGGATGTCGTGTCTGGCCGTGGGAGCCCAGCTCTGGAATCTGTGCAGGGTCTCCCAGAAAACAAGCGAGGTGCGACGCACGAACTGAGGACCCTGGTTATCAGATCCTCCGCTTGAGATACGGAGAGATTGCCTCGCATCTGGAACAGTTTAGCCGGCTCAGCCTGTCTCTGTGATCCTTCTGGAGTACCATGGTGGCCTCTGGCTGTTTCATTTTATGGTCCTGGTTAATGTCTTGCTTGTTAGTTTCCCAGGTTTGACTTGCTCAGCCCTGCCCTCCCCTGTATTACTGTTCCACCCTGAGCCATGGCTTTTGGGGACCCCCATCTCTCCCACCCCGCAGGCACCGTCTTCAGCCGGAGCCAAACCCCAGCCTAAACCCTGTGGGTTAGGTTCACTGTGCTTTGCGCCTGGTGACTTGGCCAAGCCCATTTCAGAACATCTTCCAGCATTGTCTTGCTTTTCTTACTCAGTCTAAACCGGACAGAAAGCAGGAAGAAAGGCTTTTTCGGTCCTGAGAGCTTTGGGACATTTGCCTTAAAAACTGTCCTCACTGTTGTGATCAGGCAGGCCCTTCTGAAGTCTCCAGCTTTTGGCTGTCTTCCACATTCCACAGCCTTTTGGTTGGGGCTTTACCTTCAGCCTTTCCGTAGGGTTGGTCTTCTGACAATGCTCTCTCTAGATGTGGGTTCAGCATCCACATGGCTCACTTTATATTCCTGCAGCATCCTTCTGCAGCAAGGCACCAATATTGGAGTTACTCCAAGCACAACGGAACGTTTGTGTTTTTAGAATGTCTGGCTAATAGATCTGCTTCTGGGTAAAATAAATAGACACATGATTGGCCAGTGGCTGGCTTCCTGGGCGAAGTGTTGGTGGAAATAGTAAGCTGCTAGCCTAGCGCTTCCCATAATCTCTTCTTTCTTCTTTGTGGATGAGAAACTTGAAGTATCTGGTGATGATGTAGCTGTTCTCCATGGGGTCACAGACTCCTGCGTGTCCCCTGTAAGTTGGGCTGTGCTTTTTCATTCCAGGAGGGCTTCCCCTTTGGGAATCCTGAAGCGAGGTTTATAGTGTCCCTTTTCACACAATTAGTCTTTTCCTGGAATTTTATACAGGGATTGAATTCCCTAGGTCATAATAGAATACTAAGGCTACTCTGTGGCCAAATTTACCAAAAGGAGACTTAAAATCTACCCTAGATAATTTTCTTCTGGTGTATTGCAGTTATGTCATAATTATCTGAAGACTGTGAGGAACTTGGGTGAGCATTTTTGTTTTTCTTTTCATTTGAAAAACTGTTGGAGGAAATGGTTTCTAAGAAGATAAGAATTGAATATAGTATTGAAAGGGTTACTTTTTTAAAGTGGAATTCATCCTTTAGCATTCATTGAACTCTAATAGTCATAGAAGAGTTTAATTCATTTGGAGAATGGTATATATTTGTAAGGATATATAAATATATATGCATGTGATAGACATCAGAAATGAACACTTTTTTTCCATCCTTGAGGAGGTTAGAGAACACTAAAGAAGAGATGGAAGCCCAGTTTTTGCTTGCTGAACACTTTAGGAAAGATGGAATGTGGGTTTCCCAGAGGATGAGGGAAGTTGTGTGAATTTGTAGGTACTTGGCTGATGCTTTGACAGCATGGTGAACCAGGCATTTCAAACAAACCTTTTGCAACTGACCTTGCATGTTTCAGAGAGCTGCTTAGTGTTTTTGAGAAAGGCACTTTCCCCTTGTACTGAAGATGCTACAGATAAGAGAGGGTAAAGAATCCACCTGCAGTACTGGAGACCTGGGTTTCGGTCCCTGGGTTGGGAAGATCCCCTGGAGGAGGGCATGGCAACCCACTCCAGTATTCTTGCCTGGAGAATCCCATGGACAGAGGAGCCTGGCGGGCTACAGTTGTGGGGTCGCAAAGAGTCAGACACGACTGAAGCGACTGAGCGTGCACTTGTAATCCTAAAGTACAATCACTGGAGTCCTTTCTGTTGATACTTTTGAGTGCCCAGGTGTTCCAGGTGTTGCTTACCATTGTCTGGGAAGGGAAAGGGTGGGATTTTCAAGGTTCCCACGGCTGCACCTCTCCTATTATTTGGTGCTTTTGATTGAAAGGAGGGCTCACCAAGCCTGACTGTTGAATGGGCAATGGTGGACCAACTTTTTTTTTCTCCTTGCTTTGTAATGGTTAGAGTTTCTGCTGTGGCCTCACTTCATCATACAGGCCCCTCACTCTATTTCCGCCAGGTTGCTGGCTTAAGCACTTCCACATGTCGGGAAAGATCAGAGCCCAACGGTTTCCATTCAAATTACTCGAAATACTGATTTCACCATTTCATGCCGAATGCCGCCTTTGTTTTTAATCAAGAAGCCTCCAGAAACTGTTTATTTTAAAAGTGGAGAAACTGTCTTTTAATAGGCTTCCCTCCTCCAGGTTTAATCCAGTGAAAAATATTTTGCCAAGTGGATACTTTGAGCAAAAGAGAACAATTGATACATATTAAATGCCCAAGCTCTAAGCCTTTGATATTTGTGAAATAAACCAGGGACCATAGGTACAAGGGGCCTAAAAGTGAGCGCATGCTCATTGCTGCCCATGAACTCAGGCAGTTTTCTTATTTAATATGGGATGGAAATTAGAGACAGACGGCAAGATTGGCAATTAAATTAATATGAGAATTCATCATTTACACTGAATTAATTTCATGTGTTAGATGGTCATATTTGTGCATACATTTTCAAACTGAAGGGCCTTGGGCCAAATTAGATTATCTTTTTTCTATTATGTAAAATTCTTCATCCACAAGAGCAACTGCACTCTATGTGTAGACTTTGGGCTTTCCGTAACGGTATCGTATAAGAGAAGACATAAATCCAGTATTATGATGCCTTTCACTTTTTGTTCTCATCGTATTAATTCAGGATCTGCCATATAGTGCATGGCACACAACAAATCTTTGCTAAATACTTGCTGAGTGAATAAGTATAAACCTCATTTTCATGTCCTTTCAAGTTAGCCTTTAAAATGTTTAGGGGAAATCTGATATTAGCCCTGACAAGTTGTTGTTCTCTGGGAACTTGAAAATTTGATATTTGATTTCATTTCTGTTTTGATCTAGTTTAACCATTGAAGCTAACCTTTAAAGTTAGGTATTTTAAAAATATACAGACTTATTTTTAAGAAATCTGACACAAAAAAGCATGAAGAAGAAAGTAAAACCTACCTGAAAAATTTGCTTCTGGGATAACTTTCCTTCTTCCTGAGAGATGTTTCTTTGAAAGTTCCACGAGAGCGCGTTTATTGGGCTGTGCGCTTGCGTCAAGTTGCTGCAGTCGTGTCCGACTCCGTGCAACCCCATGGACTGCAGCTCACCAGGCTCTTCTGTCCACGGGATGCTCCAGGCAAGAATGCTGGAGTGGGTGGCCATTTCCTCCTCCAGGGGAATCTTCCCAAGCCAGAGGGTAACCTCAATTTTTGTGGGCCTTGAGATTTGTTCCAGAATGATGAATTAGCTGGGTGTGCAATTCTGGATTATTGTTTCTGTGTTAATCCACTGTCTTCTGGTCCGTTTGTTGTTGCTGTTATGTCCGCTGTCAGGCTAATTGTTATTTGTAAATAGTCTCTTTTTCTCTCTGGCTGCTCTTAAGACCCTTTGGAGTTCTGCAGTTTCACAAAGCCTAGGTGTAATTTCCCCTTTCCTTTTACTCCTCTCTCTCCTCCTCCCTCTTCTTCTCCCTCCTCCTTCCCCCTCCCTCCATCCTCTTATCAGTGTGCCCCTTTCTGCTGCCCTGAGTATTTCAGTGTCTGCTCTGTGTTGGTCTGGTCACCCTTGGCCACTCTGGTTGTTTCCAGTCTGGGCTGTTATGAATAAGGCTGCTGTGAACATTTGTGAACAAGTCTTTGTGCGGAGGTCTGTTTTCCTTTTTATTGCTGGGTCTTATAATAAGTGTATGTTTATAAGAAACTGCCATCTGCTTTCCAAAGTGTTTGTACCATTTTACATTCCCACCAATGATATACGAGTGTTCCACTTACTGTAATCCTCATGAGCACTTGAAATTACCCATCTTTTGCATTTTGGCCATTCTGGTGGATGTGTCAGTGGTATCTCCTTGTGGTTTAATTTTATATTTCCCTGAAAGAGAATAATAGGTTTTCCTGTGCCTTTTGGCCATTTGTCTATCTTCCTTCGTGACGTGGCCATTCACACTTGGTTCTTTTCCATTGATTTTTGTCTGATTGTTTCATATAGCTTTTGAGTGTAACTGACATGTAAGAAACCACACATACTTAACGTCATCTTATTTTACAGTTATGAGACTTCTGTGTATATTCTGCATACAAGTACATTGTTAGATAAATATGAATATATTCACCAGGCTATTTTTTAACCGTCTCTTTTTTTAATGGTATCTTTTGAAGAGCAAAATTTATGAGGAAAACATTGTACACGGTCCACTTATTGAGCTTATTAAAGGTCAGAGAATTTTTTTCAACTTTGGAAAAATAGCACAATTTTGTGTGTAAGACATACACTAATATCACTCTGTTCAGGAGGTCAGACCCCATTTACTTCATGCAGTTCTGATCTTTCCTAATTGAAACTGAGTTGAAAAGACAAGAAAATGGAGGAAAAAAAAAAAAAAAACCCAACCAAAACCCTGCTTGTTTTGAAAAATCTGAGGAAACAAGGGGTTTAAGATTGTGATCAAATAAATAGATTTCCAAAATTCAAAATTGAGTTGTTTGTTCTTTTAGCACACAGAAGGATTGTGGACAAGAAGTATTTTCAAAATCAACACCAAAAAATGGAGCCCTAGGAAAACGCAAGATGTAACATTCTAAAAAGAGGTCAGAATGGCATATGTGGGTTCTTGTAAAAGCAGTTTAGTGTTCCTATATTGGTGTGAATTTTATCGTGTTATTTATGTATTCTCCTCATTTTCTGAACTGGATAACAAGCGTTGTCAGATCAGAAAGCATGTTTTCCTGATTTTTGTTTCTCCTGCTCATAGAAGGTAAATAAATATTGCTTGACTTGAATTAAAATTTGTGTCATGACTGAAACAGAAGCAGACTCACAGAAACGGAGAACAGACCTGAGGTTGCCAAGGGGGAGGAGGGTGGGGAAGGGTGGACTGGGGGCTTGGGGTTAGCAGATGCAAACTACTATACATAGAATGGATAAACAAGGTGCTACTGTAGAGCACAGTGACCTCTATTCAAAATCCCGTGCTAAACCATAATGGAAAAGTGAAGTACATACATAAATAAATTAAAAATTTTCTGTATTGAAAACTCCATGGCATTTTAGGATACGGAAGTTAGAGATTGGTATTAAAGATAAGAAGAGTTGGGAATATAGATATTAAAATGAGACAGATCGGCCCTTCTGTATGTTGTCCATCTTTGTGATGTTGGGCAAGTTATTGGTGCTCTTTCCCTAAAACCTCAAGGGGCCTTCAAGATTGCATTTATCGTCAAGTGATAGAATCTTTGACTTATGGCAGTGAAAGTCACCAATTAGTTGCCTCAAATAAGAGGAAAGGAAGGGGTCCCTGGTTCAGTGTCTCAGCTCACAGCATCACCCAGGACACAAGTTCTTTCTGTCCTTCTACCCTGCCATGCCCAGCTTGCTGCTTTCTGTACTTAGGCTTGTTGCCCAGGGGTTAATGGCACTGCTGCAGCCTGGTTAGCTGTTACCACTAAGGGCTGCTGCGGTTCCATCCCGCTCAGTGTCATACATTTGTTGTCGTCAGGAAATAATGGCACGGCCTTCTTCACACTCCTTTTGTCCTTAATCAAAGTGCTTCTCAGAAGCTGCCGACATTTGGTGGTCTTTGAAGCAGGATCCGGGGAGTGTTTCTGTACTCTCACAGAGATACCCGATAGCCGGACTGAATGTGATGTCTGGAATCACAGCAGCCATGTTGTGATCAGCCTTGGGATGAGGCCAAGAGGATGATGGGCTGAAAGATGGAAGCAGAGTTCTTGTGGGCATCAGTTACTCACCAATCTTCCTGCACCTGGAGCTTAGTATACTAAATAATAGCAAGTTTTGTATACCAAATAATGCCAACCTGGACTTAGTGTATTAAACAATAAATTTACCCACTTTCTAATTCTGTTCTTGTCGTCCAAAGCATCGTGACTGATACATTCATTGGACGACTTTGCCTTTCTTTTTAAAAAATATCTTGTCTTTTTTGGTCTGCTTTTAACAAAATGAAGTGTAGTTGATTTACAATATTATGTTAGCTTCTGGTATACAAAATAGTGATTTGATATTTTTGTAGATTGTGCATCATGCTAGGGTTATTAGAATATTATTGACTGTATTCCCAGTGCTATTCATTATATCCCTGTGACTTCATTTTATAACAGAACATTTGTACGTCTTAATGCTCTTCACCTGGTTTGCGCATTGCCTCACCCCTCCTCCCTTTCGGCAGTTTTTCCTCTGTACCTGTGAGTCTGTTCCTGTTTTGTTATATTTATTCATTTGTGTTTTAGAGTCCACATATAAGTGAAAATATGCAGTATTTATCCTTCTCTGTCTGGCTTATTCCACTTAGCATTGATCCCTGTAGGTCCATCCATGTTGCCACAAATGGCAAACTTTCCTTCTTGATGGCTGAGTGACAGCCCATTATGTACTATCCCTGTGTTTTCTCTATCTGCCCTTCTGTCAGTGGCCATTTAGGTTGTCTCCATGTCTTGGCTATTGTGAATGAAGCTTTAGTGAACACAGGGGTGTGTGTTTCTTTTTGAGTTAGTGTTTTCATTTTCTTTAAGTAAATACCCAGGAGTGGAAATGCTAGATTGTATGATAGTTCTATTTTAATTCTTTGAGGAGCCTCTGTACTCTTTTCCATAGTGTCTGCACCAATTTATCAATATATTCCCACCTCCAGCGCTGGAGGGTTCCTTTTCTCTACATCCTCACCAATACTTGTTATTTCTTGTTTTTTTGATGAGAGCCTTTCTGACAGGTTGGAAGACTTGATCTTTCATCTGCCATTTGACATTATCTATGAGAAAAAGAGTTTCTTACTGTTAATTATGTGGAAAGTGGCTTAGTGATCATACCAAGTTGCTGTGAAAGATGAACGATTTTTAAGGACTGTAGGTATTTGATAACATGTGCGAATCTTGTCACTATATCTGCATAAATTTCACCTTTTCCTCTCATGATGGCCTTGCAAGACATCTGCTTAGAATTGACCATTTGGAGTTTGGATTAGATTTGTGAGGCCATTATTAATCAGAGATTAATGTCTTCCTTTATAATCTTGCCAAATCTTTTGATTCTCTGGCATGAAATCTTATTGGGGGCCAATGTTATTAGTAGAAGGAGCTGCCTGGCAATGTTAGGATTTGGGTAAACTGGAGATTTACTACATTCAAAAATTAGACACAGGTATTTATGACCCTGTAAAGAAAGGTTGAATGATTTTCTGATAACCTTAATCCAGGCAAATGAATTGAATGGAAAATATCCAAGTGAAGAACTTGCAGAATATAGAATTAGAAGATTCCAGTCTATTTTCATTTGATTGATATGACTTTTAAAAAAGAAATCTGGTCATTCTCCCACCCCTTACTATCAAGTTGGTCAGGTGACCAGGGTAATTTGCATATTCACTGCCATTTTATTTTTACTTCATTTTGTGCAAGGATTAATCAACTTAACAGGTATTTGATTGACCAGCTGTGTTGAATTACTAGTTACTATTGCTGCCACAAAATTAGGGCCCAGTTCTCTGCTGTCAGAGTGTAGTATCCAGACCAGATTGGAGAAGTTATCTAGATAATTACAATATGACAAGAGCTTTGCAAAAGGTGCAGTAATGGTGGAAGTGTTCAGATATTAAGACATTGGGTTCTGGTTGGAAGTTGCGTTTAAGCTGAGCTTTCAGTGAAGAAGTGTGTTTTTGTTTGTTAACTTGTTTGCTCATTTTAGTATTCCCTTCGTACTCTGCTTTTTGTAACAGGATCCGAAAAGTATTCATGTATAAAACAGAAAGGAAAAATTCCTTGCAATCCTGCTGGTCAGAATTTATGAAAATTAAAATTTGATTTATTTCCATTTGACTTCTGGCATATTCAGTATGTTCCCAGTAGTTGTCTCTCTACATACAGACATACCTTTTTTACAAATTGTGAGAACAATGCGTGTATAATTAGAAGCCACTTTCCCGCCTTAACCGCTGAGTGTTTTCCATATTGAGTTTTCTTTGAAATGAAAATTTTAATGACTTTATAATGTTTTCCTGTATAATTCTACATAATATACCTAACATTGCCCTTTATTGGTCTGTTTTTTTTTTTCCCACTTGCAATATTTGAGTGCCGTGTCTATCTGTAGTGGAAAGAGGGTTCTTCTGTTGCAAGGGGCAGACACCCACCTTGAGTCATAAGAGGTAGAATGGGGAATCTGGTAGCTCTCAATACCAACCCCAGAACAGGCCAAGGTGAATCGTCTCAGGAATTGAGACCTGGCTGCGAAGACTCCATCGACCTGTGGGATTGGCTTCATGTTCCTGGTTCTCTCCATTGGCGTTTTGGGACAGTTTGCTGGTGCTGGTGGGGCTGCCCTGTGCATCGCAGGAACTGTAGCATCCACTGTTGTTTAATCACTGAGTCGTGTCCGACTCTGCGACCCCATGGACTGTAGCCCTCCAGGCCCCTCTGTCCATAGGATTTCCTAGGCAGGGTTACCAGAGTGGGTTACCATTTCCTTCTCCAGGGGATCTTCCTGACCCAGGGATCGAACCTGTGTCTCCCGCCTTGGCAGGTGGATTTTTTTACCACTGAGCCACCGAGGAAGCCCATAGCATCCACGGCCCCACCTTAAAAGTCAGGCAGCGACCCCCTGCCCACCCCCACCCCCCCAATCATGCTGGTGATTCATCACACCTTTTCGCTTGTTCCATTCCCGGGGATGAAACGTTCATGCCAGTCATGCTGGGATTGAAACTCACCAAGTTGAAGTTTGAACCCCCTTCTCCCCCCCCAGGAAAGGACTCGTTTTGGCCAGATGAGGGACCCCTCTTGTGACGGAGGGGTGTACAAGGATGGGGAGGGGATGGGGAACAGCAGCCTTTCCAAGTGGGTAGGATTGACACACAAAAATAAGGGAAATAACTTCCTGGGGGAGAGCCCAGCGGGGAAGGAGGGACAGGGACAGGAAGGAGGGGCACCGTCCATACCTCCTGGGGCTGTGCTGAAGCTGGAGGACAAGATTGATGTCTGAGCACCGAGAGCTGCAGTTCTAACCTAGTGGTCCCTTGTGAGCGGCGTCACAGTGGTTAGATATCAGCCCCAAACAACCTTCCTCTCGCTTATATTCAGACACACCATCCAGAATGGGAGGAGAGAGGTGGAACTCGATCAAGCTTGCTCAGGGTGAGTCTGTAGCAAAGCTGGCCCCTGCAGAAGCCCACCAGGTAGGCTGGAATGGGAGTGCCTCTACGCTTTTTTATCACTTGTGATGACTCTCGAGGTGCCCCCTGCCTTCTTGAATTCTGGCCACACTGGTCTTCATTGTGGCACGCAGGCCATCTCTGCTTGCAACCTTTGGGCTTCTCTTGTTCCTGGTTTATTTCCCCGTGGTACGTAGGACCTTAGCTCCCCAATCCAGGGATCGAACCTGCATCCCTTGCATTAGGAAGGTGAATTCTTAACTGCTGGACCATCAGGGAAGTTCCGTGTGCTCCCTTTCTCTGTTGTTGGTCAGAGGCACTTAGTAAGCAAGGGTGTTAGCTCCTGGCAGCCCTAACCAGTCCCCAGCAGACAGGACTGTTTCGGGACAACCATATGCTGAGAGAGAAGATACCCATATGTGACCCAGCCAAGCCGTGCCCGTTTTGCTAATTCCCTATCAAAGCAGTGTCTCTGTCTCAGTTCCATTGGCTTACCATTGGAGATTATCCACAGAGGCTTTGGCGAGCCCCCAGGGCAGTGCCGAAGGCGGCTGCTGCCAACGGCGTCCTGACTGGTTTCATCCGTAGAGTAGCTCGCATCATTAGTTACTCCCTGATGTGTGGATTTTGCCTTTTCCCTCAGAGTTCATTTCTGGAGGTCAGGAGCTGTGTCTCAAAACTTCTGTTCTACTTTCTGGGTACTTAAAACAGAGTCTTTCTTTGATGGATTAATGAGGATCTTATCATAGGATCTCAGGCAGCTGGAAAAATCACAACTCATTAGAGTCTCAATAACTCTTCACAAGTTAGAATAAAACCGATCTCATTTCTCACAAAGGTCTGTCAAGCACCTTTTACCCTGAGGGCACTATTCCTGAGATTGACAACAGTGAATAAAACAGGCTGAAAAATCCTCGTCTTCAAGGGGACAGTGTGTATATACAGGTCCAAATTGAGACATTTTTGACACTGAAAGTCGCTAACTGCCTGGGGTGTCAGAACAAAAGGCGTCTAAGTGGATGGTCACCCTTGTGCTCAGAGAGTGGCCCAAAGTGTGTGCATGCGTGCTTAGTCGCTCAGTTGTGTCTGACTCTTTGCAGCTGGGTGGATTGTAGCCCGCCAGGCTCCTCTGTCCATGGAATTCTCCAGGCAAGAATACTAGAGTGGGTTGCCATGCCCTCCTCCAGGGGCTCTTTCTGACTTGATTGAACCTGGGTCTGTTGATTCTCCTGTATTGGCCGGCGGGTTCTTTACCACTGAGCCGTATGGGAAGCCTGGCTCAAAGTGGGGTTTTGGGGGGTGGGGGCTGGTTTTCCCCTGAGGCTGTCATATGCCTTCAGGATAGTCTGGGTCCTGTGACTTCAGGGATGTACCCCATCATTCACCCACTGGACACATTTATTGAGAGTCCGTGAGGCTGTGTTTGTGTCCTCCTAAAAGATGGTTTGCTCTCAGGCAAGGCTGTTTGCAGGGACATACAAGTGGGAGGTTTGTCCTCCGGAGGAAAATAATGAATGGAATTGTTTGAGAGATGGTGGACTCCTGAGATACAGATCAGCAGATTCCAAGTAACTTGCTGGTAGAAGTCCTTTTGACCAGCAGTTTTTTTTTTTAAGCTTTGAAAATCAACAGGGCTCTAGGCCCTGAAGGTGATTTAACAAGACACAGTTAAGGGGAAAAAGGAGTTGAGATTGCGTTGGAAGGAAATCACACGTGCATTAAATTTAAAAATATATATATATTTACAGTAAAAGTGCCCTCTCTGCCCCCTGTAGCGTTCTATGAGTGTTACCACGTGTATGGATTTGTGTGACCAACACCACAGTCAGGATATGGAATTAAAAAAAAAAACACGTTTATTTATTTTTGGCTGTGTGTGGTCTTTGTTGTTGCGTGGTCTACTCTCTAGTTGCATGAGTGTGCGGGCTTCTCACTGCAGCGGCTTGTTGTCAGTCACAAGCTCTAGGGCGCGTGGGCTTCACGTGCAGCGCGTGGACTCTAGCTCCCGGGGTCTAGAGCACAGGCTCAGTAGTGGGGCATATGCGTGGTTGCTCTGTGGCATGTGGGATCTTGCCGGGCCAGGGATCGAACCTGTGTCTCCTGCACTGGCAGGCGGATTCTTTAACCACCGGGGAAGCCCCAGGATATGGACCATTTTGGGCAGCTCAAAACATTCCCATGTGTTGTTCCTTTCCTTTGGTTCACCTTCCCCTGTCCCCTCCCGCCACCCCTGTTACCGGCTCCTCTTTGCTGTGTCACTATCTGTTCTTCTTCAGAACATCTTATAAGTGGAATCACAGTGCGTGAACCTTTTTTGAGACTGGTTTCTTTCACTCACTCACACAACGTCTCTGAGATTCTTCTGAGTTGTTTTTAACATCACTCTTCCCCTTCGGTTGCCGAGTACTGTTCCGTTGTATGGATGTACCACAGTCTGCGTAGCCATTCGCTTGTTGAAGGATGTTGGGGTTGTTTCCAGTTTGGGGCAATTGTAAATAGAATGGCTACATGTGCAGCTGCTAGAAGCTTTCACGTGCAGGTCTTAATATGGGTGTGATTTCTCACCGGGAGGTGCCCAGAAGTGGTGTCCTCCCGAGCACGTGATGTCCGTGATTTTCTTTGTAGCTGTTTGAACAGGTGTGTAGTGGTGTGTCAGCATGGCTCTTTATTTTTTGTTTAACAAAACATGCTGAGAAAACATCAGTATAGGAGGGGCTTATTCAAAGATATTGACTAGATCCTTTCCTGGGCTACATGGTGGTGGTTTAGACACTAAGTCGAGTCCTTGAGTCTGACTCTTTGCGACCCCATGGACTGTATTGCCTGCCAGGTTTCTCTGTTGTTTTGCTGAGAAGTTTCACTTTCATCTCAGGTTCAAAGGATTTGTTAACAAAATAAGGCACTTGTTATATACAAATAAATAATACCAATATTTATCAGAGAATTAGGACTTCCCTGGTGGCTCAGACGGTAAAGCGTCTGCCTACCATGCTGGAGATCGCAGTTCCATCCCTGGGTAGGGAAGATCCCCTGGAGAAGGAAATGGCAACCCACTCAAGTACTCTTGCCTGGAAAATCCCATGAATGGAGGATCCTGGTAGGCTACAGTCCATGGGTCGCAAAGAGTCGGTCACAACTGAGTGACTTCACTTTCACTTTCATTAGAGAATTATCTAGCTTAGTTTCAATATACTAACATGAAAAGACAAGAGAAACGGCAGAGGATACTTCACCAAATTGGGTTTAGACCAACATCCAGACTCAAAGAGCGCTGGGAAGTCCCGGGACACAGCACATCTGGAGTCTCAACTGGGAAAAGGTCCCAGGCAGCACATTGGCTCTGGGGGTGAGACTTCAAAGATTGCAGTTCGGTTCCCTGTTCATAATCCCGGCAGGAAAACCGATATCATCATTAATCTGTGAGCAAATAGCAACTCTGGTGTCATGCTAATGTTGTTTGTTTTGTCTTGAAAAACTTGGAATATTGTTCAGCCTGGGGCTTGGTTGGCCAGACCCCCTCCAGGGGCTCAACAATCTCAAGACTATCTCATCTGTGGTGCGGCAAGTCCTGCACTCAACAGCAAGCAGTCACTAACAGTTACAGTCAGGGCAGTGTCCCGGCAGGTTAGGAGCAAGGTCAGAGGCCTGTTCTGCTTTGTCTCTGAAGCCTAAAGAAGACTATTTATTTAATTTCCCTAACATTTGTCCATGGGATTTCCCAGACAAAAATACCAGAATCGGTTGCCATTTCCTTCTCCAGGGGCTCTTCCCAACCCAGGGATTGAACCTGTGTCTCCTTCATTGTAGGTGGATTTTTTACTACTGAGCCACTAGGGAAGCCTACAAGCAGAGGCTTAATAAACTCTGTTAGCTGCCCATTTTTGGAAGGGATGAATCAAAAAGAGCAATTGTGTATATGAAAGCTGAGGCTCAGAATGTAACAATGCGGGCAAGAAATAGAGGTAAGTAGCATGTGGCCCAGCAGCAGCATGTGGCATAGATACTGAGCTCAGAGACCTGATAGGGTGTGGAGGTTTGATTTGAGTATCTTGTTAATTCTGTATGTGAATATACAGTGATAATGATTAAAAGAATTATAGAAGCAACTGAAAGGCAGTGGAGACCTGGAGGAAAGAGCACAGGCTTCAGGGCCTGGATTAATTATCTGCTACTGTGTGACACACTTTTCCCAATTTGAGTGACTTATGTCAGTAGACCCAGGTTCGATCCCTGGGTCAGGAAGATCCCCTGGAGAAGGGAATGGCAACCCACTCCAGTGTTCTTGCCTAGAGAATTCCATGGACAGAGGAGCCTGGCGGGCTACAGTCCATGGGATCACAAAGAGTCAGACGCTACCTAGTGACTAACCCACACGTCAATAGTAAATAATGTCATCATCGCCTTGGAGAAGGCGATGGCATCCCACTCCAGTACTCTTGCCTGGAAAATCCCATGGACGGAGGAGCCTGGTAGGCTCCAGTCCATGGGGTCGCAAAGAGTCAGACACGACTGAGTGACCTCACTTTCACTTTCACTTTCACTTTCACAGCTTCTCTGGGGCAGGACTCTGGGATTGTCTTAGACGGGCAGTTCTGGCTTGGATATTTGCAGTAGAGATGTCAGCTGGGGTGGTAGGGTCTGTTTCCAAGGGAGCATCTCAGGTAGGCTGCTGGAGTGTCCTTACAGCGTGGTGGCTAGGTTGTCCCAGAGCGAGTAGTTCGTGAGGAGACCAAGGTGGAAACTGCCTTGACGTTAATGACCTAGATGGGGAAGTTCTACTCGGTCACTTCCACAGATTCTTTTTTTTTTTTTTTTAAGTTCAAAGATTTTTAATAGTCCTTTTTACTTTTTGACTGTATTCCACAAATGATGGCAGGCCAGTTATTATGTACAGGAATCATGGAATCATTTCTTCCCCATGGCTATGTAAGTTCTTAGCTAATGAAGTTTGATCCAGCTGTTTGTTGGGATTCCAGCTGCTGACAGTTTAAAGCTCTCAGTGGTTGTGGCTTTGGGCCCACAACAGAGAAGTGTCTACTGTACTTTGAGGTTACAGAAAAGGCTCAACTCCATCTCCAGAATTCTACAAAACAATCCTATTTCACAATCATGTAATCAACGATTACATCTCTAATGAGTGAAGACATGCTGTTCAGATGCATGCTTTCTGGCTGAATAAGCTGATTATTCATGTATTGTTTAATTTCTAGTAACATTGAAATTAATGTATTTTCATGTATTCAGTAATTATTAAAATTTGATAAATACTATCCTGACCATTCAAGCTTTTAAAATTTGGCTCTTTTTTAAGCTATGAAGTTATGAATTAGGTCATATATGATATTCCCAGACCAACTTAATGTTATGTGTTATCACAACAAGACGAACAGGTCAGGTCTAAAGAAATCTCTTGACTAGCATTATCTTCACCCTAATACAAAACTTTTACTTACTTAACAGGTTTTCAGAGATACTGAAAAGTGAAAGTGAAGTTGCTCAGTCATGTCCGACTCTCTGCGACCCCGTGGACTGTAGCCCACCAGGCTCCTCCGTCCATGGGATTCTCCGGGCAAGAATACTGGAGTGGGTTGCCATTTCCTTCTCCAACGTCCACAGATTCTTGATCACAGAGGCCAGCCATGATTCAGTGGGGGGTTGACTACACAAAAGTGGGGGTGCCAGTTGGCAAGGGTCATTGGGAGCCATCTTGGAAGCTGGCTCCCATGGGACTGGAGGGACCTGTGTTACAGAAAGAGACTCACAGACTTAGAAAACGGACTCCTGGTTGCTGGGGGGAAGGGATAGTTGAGGACTTTGGGAAGGACATGTACACACTATTTTTAAAATGGATAACTGCCCCCCGCCCCCACAACTGGATAGCACATGGAACTCTGCTCAGTGTTATGTGGTAGCCTGGATGGGAGGGGGTTTTGGCAGAGAATGGATACATGTTTATGTACGACTGAGTCCCTTCACTGTTTGTCTGAAACTGTCACAACATTGTTAATTGGCTGTACCCCAATACAAAATGTTTTTGGTGTTAAAAAAAAAATGAAATCCCAGAGTCAGCGTTATCAGATCCACCGTTGGTGGTGAGGGTCAAGGCCTGTGGCAGGGGAACAGGGGCTTTTCCCTGGGTGGTAGGTACCTTGGCAAAGACTGAAGGTTGAAAAATTGTCAATTTTTCAAGAGGTTGAAAAATTCTCCCGGTGGTTTGATTCCTTTTATTTAAATAATGCCTGCGCTTTGCTGTAGGAAGGGGAATCTGAGAGACACAGAGGTGGTCTGTCTGCTCACTGTGCCATGATGTTTGGGTGCCACTTTCCTGCTTATCCTGAGGAGCTAACCAGGGTAGGCGTCATTCTCTTCTCACTTGCTGTCTTCCCCTGGCATAGCTCAGTGCTAGGAATGGCCCTCAGTTCTGCCAGCTGAAGATGCAGATAAGAAAAGTCTAGTGGCTGAGACTCAGTACTCCCAGTGTAGGGGTCCCAGGTTCAATTCCTGGTCAGGGAACTAGATCCCACTTGCCGCAACGAAGAGTTCGAATGCCAGGACTAAAAGAGCCTGCATGCTGCAAGGAAGACCTGGCATAGCCAAATAAATAAATATTAAAAGAGAGAGAGAAAAGTCCATCACCAGAGTGATGGTAGGGAAAACTCAATAGCCCAGCAAAACCTATCCCCAGAAAATTGCTTGAAAGTCTCCTGCATGGGCTAGAAGTCCTCCTAGGAATCATTCGGCTTCTTCTTGGAATCAGGATTTGGGCTGCCAGTTTTAAAGCAGTGTGTGCTTGCACGTTTGTTTGGTCCTTTCTCAATGAGGAAGATGTTGTCCCCATTTTACAGAAGAGGAAGCTGAGTCTTAGATTTCTGGGTAACATGCCCACGGTCATACACAGTGTATCAGTGAAATCAGGCTTTCCTTAAGTCTCAGTTAGGGACCTTCTCCTAGTACAGCTGTAGGCAGGCACACCAGACTAGGGCGACGTGAGATGGATCTGCAAGTTCAGGATCAGATGCTGTCTTTGTTTTGTTCTTGTTCTGTCAGCCAATCTTGTCTAACTCTTGGCAACCCCATGGACTGCAGCACGCCAGGCTTCCCTGTCCTCCACCATCTCCTGGAGTTTGCTCAGACTCATGTCCATTGAATCCGTGATGTCATCCAACCATCTCATCCTCTGTCGCCCCCTCCTCCTCCTGCCCTCGATTTTCCCTACCATCCAGGTCTTTTCTGGTGAGTCGTCTCCTCGCATCACGTGTTCAAAGTATTAGAGCTTCAGCATCACTCCTTCCAGTGAATATTCAGGGTTGGTTTCCATTAGGATTGATTTGATCTCTTTGCAGTCCAAGGGACTCTCGAGAGTCTCCTCCAGCAGCACAGTTTAAGCCTTTCCTGGTGGCTCAGATGGTAAAGAATCTGTTTAACAGTGTGTTATTTTGTTCATTGTGAATTAAAATAAAAAAACTTGATTTTTTAAAAATTAATTAAATAAAAGATGATCTTAGTTGTTGTGAGTTTTGGCATCCCCTTAAATTTCACATCCAGGGCCATGCCTCACTTGCCTCCCCTTGACCCCACGTAGCCAGTGGCTCTGGAGTCAGAATGAGGAAGGTCTGATCAGCTCACAGGAGTTCAGCATCCTTTTCAGCATTGTGATACTATTTTATTTTCCCCTTTGAGACATTTTGGGGGACGAGTCACCAGTCTTAGAGGACACGTCTTGGCCCTTTGCCATCGCTGCTCTGTCCCAGCTTGACACAGTGGTTGGTTCCAAGGTTACTTACATAATTTCAGCTCTGAGACCCTGAAGCTCAGGTCTGATGAAGGCCTGTTAGAGTTTTGGAGAGTGGTGTTTTGTCATTCGGCGTGGATGTTTGGGAGCTGCAACAGGAAGGAGATCTGTTTTCAGCTTAATAGCCACATGACAAAGGACCTGTGCCATGAGGCTTTCCCGGGTGCTGATGCCAGCCTGGCACTGAGTACTGTCGCTCTGCTGGCAGAGCTCGTGTGGTTCAGGGCTGTGGCTGCACTAGCCTGGTGCAGGGGGATGGCTGCCCACTTCTCCCCGGCGTTGCTTGCAGAGTGGCTTGGGTAACCCGAACAGATCAGAAGCCTGGCCTGATGTATTTCACATGGGAATTAGCTGTGCTTCCCTGAATCCTTTTTTTTAAATAAAGCTTTTTAAAATCACCTTATTTCTTTTGCATATCTTTTTTTTAATTGTAAAATAATAGGATCATTGTAGAAATTTTGAAAAGTGAAGAAGAGTGGTTTGGCAAATACACATACCCACACACGGATTGTTCTCCTCTTCATATTTGCTTTACATAGTTTTCTTTCCTTTGCTTAATTAAAAAAAAAAAAAGGGTTATTTTAAGAGCAGTTTTAGGTCCACAGCAAATGGAGTAGAAAGCAGAGTTCCTATATACCCCTTCCTCACCTACTACCTCCCCCATTACCAACATCCAACATTTTCCTTACATTAAAATTTTTTTTTACTGTTTAATTTTTTTCAACTTTATAATATACATTTGTTTTGTGAATTTCTCCCCCCTTAACCTTGCTTCAGTAGTCCTTAAATTAATGTGGTTAAGTTCAAAGGTCTCATGAGGTCACTTCCTGTTGACCTTTCTTCAGAGGAATGCAGTTGGGCTCACAGTGGGGAGGCGGGGGGGGGGGTGGTCCCTGGATGACCTGCCCTTTGAATATTTATCATGTGGAGATTGCGAAGAATGTCCTTATAAGGATGTAGGGGCCTGATGAAGACTCACTGCTTCTGCCTGTCTTATCTCTAGATTCTTTTTTCCTCATGGCATTTGCGGGCAGGGGGCTTGGGATCTACTTTCTATTAGAAGTGTGTAGCCTTCCTCATGAGTTAGAAAATAGAACTGTAGCAGGAGTGTTTCCAGAAACACCTAACTCTGACGGATGCTTCTGGAAGTGAATACCGCTCCGGGGCTTGCCTGCTTGCCAGGTTAGGGGGTTGAAAGTGGTGCAGGATTTCCAAAAGAAGGGGTGGGTGAGATCCGGGAACACAGACTGCCTTCTCAGTGGTGTGTGCTGGGAAGAAACACCTTTCACTGGTGTACCTGTAGACACTGGTTTAGTTTGCTCATTTCTGTGGGACTGCTGCCTGGCACAGGCTGTGGCCATCGTCAGTAGCCTTTAAATCTTTGTCGAATGAAGAGAACTGAGACTCTCTTTGGGGCCTTGTTGCTAAAATGACCTTGAACCTCTTAAACCTGAGCCGACCTTCTCACCAGCTGTTGGGCTCCCATGGTCTGTAAAAGCCTTGAATTTATAGTTGCGTGTTGATGGCAGATCCAAATTTACTCCTCACCCTGCCCTCTAGACAGCATGTTAAAAAGCAGAGACTTTGCTGTGCCAGAAAAGGTCCATCTAGTCAAAGCTATGGTTTTTCCAGTGGTCATGTATGGATGTGAGAGTTGGACCATAAAGAAGGCTGAGCACCAAAGAATTGATGCTTTGGAACTGTGGTGTTGGAGAAGCCTCTTGAGGGTCCGTTGTACAGCAAGGAGATCAGATCAGTCAGTCCTGAAGGAAGTCATCCCTGAATATTCACTGGAAGAACTGATGCTGAAGCTGAAGCTCCAATACGTTAGCCACCTGATGTGAAGAGCTGACTCATTTGAAAAGACCCTGATGCTGGGAAAGATTGAGGGCAGGAGGAGAAGGGGACGACAGAGGATGAGATGGCTGGATGGCATCACCGACTCGATGGGCATGAGTTTGAGCAAACTCCGGGAGTTGGTGATGTCAGAGGAGCCTGGCGTGCTGCGGTCCATGGGATTGCTAACGGTTGGACAGAACTGAGCGACTGAACTGAACTGAACTACCCTCTGACACTATCTGCTTTAGCATCCCCGTCCTTTAGCTTCCGGCCTTGGTTTTAGCCTCTCAGACACAGGCCTGCTTAGCCTCTTGGGAAGTTAGAGGTGCTTCCTGTTCTGTGAATGGCAGAGGTGCCTCGCACATCAGGTGCTTGACAACAAATACTCACCTAGAGGAGAAAAAGAACTTGTTTGGGGGCCATGATATCCTACATTATTGGTCTGTAAATTAAACCTAGGATGGTCTTTTCTAATAGTCTTAATTACCCCTCTTTAGCTGAATTCTGAGTAAATTACTGGATAGTTTGAATCTATGAATAATGCCATTGGCACCAACTCCAGAAATAGTCTTACTTTTTAGCGAACAGTAAGTGTACCTAATTGCCTTTAAGACTGCGGGGGAGAGGAGTGAATAAAGCATGAGGAAGTTGCCATGTGGGTATTTTGCCTCTATTAATATTTGTTGATTGGCTGGCTACCTAGACCAATTTCTTTTTTTTTTTTTAACTTTTTATTTTATATTGGAATATAGCTGATTAACAATGTTATGATAGGTTCAGGTTGACAGCAAAGGGGCTCAGCTGTACATATACATGTGTGCATTCTCCCCCAGATAACTCTCCTCCCTTTCAGGCTTTGGCCAATTTATTTTTGTAAATAACTTCATTTATATATATATATATTTTTTTTTTTTTTTTCTTTTTAAGGAGTGTCATTTGTCTTAACCAGATGAAGGTTGGTTGAACATCTGGACTCTGTTTACCTGACACCCACTGGTCAGCATTTCAGGGACTCTTGTTTTTGTGGAAAAAGACGTTTTCACTTGAGACTGAAAGAGCCAGAAAGTCTGGGGTGCTCTTTGTGGGTTTCTGCTGAAGTGTCTTGATTTTTCCTCACCGAATCTCTTGACTCCTTTGATTTGTGTTTGATTACACAGCAGACTGACACATGGGTGACTTTCCCTTTGTGTGCACTTTTACCTGCTGCTGTGAATCCAGTGGAGGCGTTACTAATCTTCATAGAGCTTAGGCTTTGGTTTAATATGAACCAAGTTCATATTCTTAATTGTTTTAAGGGCTGCAGAGCAAACTTCACCACCAGTGTATCTTCCTGCTCTGTCCTCCACTGTGCATTTTGTGTGGAAGGAAAGTCTTCTCTGTCTCTCTGAAAAAGAGCTCGTCTGGCAGGCCAAGAGGTTCCATCAGGAATTGTATCATTCATCCTCAAAATACATTGAAATTTAGTTTGATTTTTAAATTCTTTTTGACTTTGGTAAAGAATAGATACATGTATGTATATAACTGAATCACTTTACTGTATACCTGTAGCTAACACAACGTTGTAAATTATACTTCAGTCTTTAAAAAAAGGTGGTTAAAAAAATACTCAAAAAAAGAATTTAAAAAAAATTTATTTTAGATAGGAGTATAGTTGACTTAGTGATTCAGATATATACACATATATACTTTCCAGATTCTTTCCCACTATAGGTTATTACAAAACATTGGATATTGTTCCCTGTGCTATATGGCAGATCCTTGTTGGTTGTCTATTTTATGTGTGTATATGCTAATCCCAAACTCCTAATTTACTCCCGTCCCCGCACCACCGCCCCCCCCCCCTGGCCACCGGCCCCGCATCACACCCCCGCCCCCGCCACGGTACTTTCCCCTCTGGTAACTCTAAGTTTGTTTTCCACATCTGTAAACCTATTTCTTTTTTGTAAATAAGGTCATTTATAAATATATGATACATATGTATGTATATATATTTTAGATTCCAGATATAAGCACTATCATATGGTATTTGGCTTTCTCTGACTTACTTCAGTTAGTACGGTAATCTCTAGGTCCAGCCATGTTGCTGCAAATGGCACAGTTTCATTCATTTCTATGACTGAATGATAGGCCATCGTATATAGATGTACGACATTTTATCTATTATCTGTTGATGGACACTTTTTAGGTGTCCATTAGGTGCTTCCCCGTCTTGGCTATCGTGGATAGTGCTGCTGTGAACAGGAGAGCGCATGTTTGAATCTTGTCATTTTGAACTTGTTATTTGTCTTTCTAAAAATTAAGTGTACTGTAATTTGGCATATCATGCTGATATTGAACGAAGTGAAAGCCGTCTCAGTGCTTTAGGACAAATTGTAATGCCCGAAGTAGGTATTGTGGCCATGCTGCTCTGCGCGTGGACCATCAGGCCTTGGTTTTCCACCCCAATAATTCAGGGCTCACAGCAGTTTGAACTCCGTCAGGCTGAAGTTTGTTTTAACTCAATGCTTTGGGAACAAGGTTTGTAGAGCAAATAGTGAAACTACAGTTATACGGGGAACGTTTACTCTCTTTAAGAAGAGTTTTCCAACACTTTGGAAAGAATCATTTTTGATTCTTACCCATTAAAAACAAACCTGGTAGGACCTTTATATGATAACCTCCCATCATTTAAAAAAAAAGCATATCATTCCAGAAATATTTTATGCATAGCCATTTAACACAAATGGTAGCATATACTAGATATTATGTTGTATCTTGTTTACTTAACACACCCTGAAGATTATTTTATATTGGTATATACAGATCTGCCTCAGTTTTTATTGGCAGGGATGAGATGGCTGCATGGCATCACTGACTCGATGGACGCGAGTCTGAGTGAACTCCGGGAGTTGGTGATGGACAGGGAGGCCTGGCGTGCTGTGATTCATGCGGTCGCAAAGAGTCGGACATGACTGAGCGACTGAACTGAACATTTCATTTTATGGGGAACCTTTCATTACCCGTAAAGTTGTCCCTGTTGATAGACATTTATATTTCAAATGCTCTGCTGTTAATAAACAATGCTGCAGTAAAGGTTCTTGAAGTCTCTTTGTGAGTACATCCGAAATATAAATCCCAGAGGTGGGGTCTGCAGTCAAAGGGTGTATTTCTTTTTAATGTAGATAGATATTGCCACTTTGCCCTTCAGGAGTTCATTCATTTGTTGTACTAACTCATACATAGTTCTTACTTTATGCTTTTCAAGTACTTTGTGGATGTTAACTTGTTTAATCCTAAGAGCAACTCTTAGAAGTACCGTGGTTATCACATCTTTACAGATAAAGGAAACTGAGGTCACAGAGATGATGTAAGCTGGCTAAGAGTCAGCTCCAACCAGCTCCAGTGAGTGGTGAGCTAGGACTTGAACCCAGGCCATCTGAATCCAGAGAACCCTCTGAATCATCTCACTGACTGCCTGTTCCAATGAGCAACCACAGTCATGTCCAGTGTTCGCATTTCCTCATCTGATCAGTGAGAAATGTTAGGGTTTCTTAATGATCCCTTGTGTTTTTCTTACTGCTTTTTGAGGTTGGAGACATTTTCAGATGTTGATGAGCCATTTGGACATTTTTGGGGTATCTATCCACTACTTGTTCTGTCCTTTGTCCATTTTTCTGATTGATATATAGGAGTGCCTTTGCCTATGGAGATTAGCCCTCTGTCAGTGTATTTAAATGCTTTGTCCTGCTCTGTGCTTTGCTTTTTGGCTCTGCACTTCGTCACTCTTTGCTTCCTTGGCGTCTGGGGTCTAGGTCATGTTTGGAGAGAGCTTCTGCTGTCTGAGAGCATTTTTTAAAGTCTCATAACTTCTTCTAGAACTTTGTGGTTTATTTTTTTTAATTTATGTTGGTTCAGAGAATAATGTCAGAGTCAAAGGTGGCTAGTTTCCATTTTTGCCCAATTTGCCTTTCCCTGGACTTATTATCTAACTTTTCTTCCACTTCATTTTCCATATAGTTACCTAATTCAGTCCAATATTCTCATCTCCTGCCTGAATCCCTCTTAGTTTATTCAAATTCATCAGATGCTCAGATAGTCCCTGTTTTATCCCCACTCCTCAAAGGGATTTGTCTGGAGGTCTGAGTTGCTCCAGTCTGGCCTGGCTTTGTCTCTTTCCTGGTGAGCATCCTGCCATCTCCTTTACATCTCCTGGCCATCCCCTTTACCTCTGTTACCTGGTGTAGGATCTCTGATGTTATCCTAGGAATCCACCCCCCGCCCCCCCCCGCCCCCCTCCCCCCCCGCCCCCCCCCGCCCCCCTCCCCCCCCGCCCCCCCCCGCCCCCCTCCCCCCCCGCCCCCCTCCCCCCCCGCCCCCCCCCGCCCCCCTCCCCCCCCCGCCCCCCCCCGCCCCCCTCCCCCCCCGCCCCCCCCCCCCCCCCCCCGACTTCTCTTCCTGAAATCTGTTTTCTGGAGCCTCTCTCTTCTGTTTTATGTCCTCCGCCTCATTTTGGTGGAACCCCTCCCTCAAAGTCTGGGAAGGACTTGTAGGCTGGATGGAAGATCTGGAAACTGGATGATGAGTTGAGAGGCTGTTTAGAAAGGAGTTTGGGACTTCGCTGGTGGCCCGGTGGTTAAGAATCTACCTGCCAATGCAGGGGACACGGGTTTGATCCTTGTTCTGGGAGAATTAAGATCCCGCATGGCGTCGGGCAACTAAACCCGTGTGCCATAACTGCTAAGCACGCATACTTAGAGCCTGTGCTCCACAACAAGAGAAGGCATTGCAATGAGAAGCCCACACACAGCAACGAAGAATAATGAATAAATATTAAAAAAAAAAGAGTTAAAACTCCCAGGGCGCAGTGGGCAGTGACTGAGTTCTCTTCTCACCCCGTCCCGCCACCTTTCTCCTTCCCTCCCGCTCCCCGCGTGGTATGGTGCAGGGCTTGCTAACTCATTAGTCAGTGTGCCTGTTGTTTTCACTGTGTGTTCACTGCTGGGTCAAATACTGTCCTGTGATTATTTCCTTCAAAAACTTTGATTTCTCTGGAGATAATTCAGTTCTTAAAAATTGGCCTGAGTTGCAGTATACCCATAGCTAACTTCTATCAAATAATTTCAACAGACCTGCCAGTTTTCTTTCAACTAATTTTCCCCAAACTTTAAAAGTGCATCACGTAACCATTCAGTTTCCCCATCTTTTTCCCCTGGTGCACACTGTCTGGAGCCCTCTCTTTCAGCTCTTGTG
Organism: Budorcas taxicolor; assembly: GCF_023091745.1. Lineage (NCBI taxonomy): Eukaryota > Metazoa > Chordata > Mammalia > Artiodactyla > Bovidae > Budorcas > Budorcas taxicolor. The sequence goes on from NC_068921.1 coordinate 75,369,876, forward strand.
CAGATAGCTTGTACTCGAGGCCTATTACACAGCCATCATTCAGGGACTTTCCTTCACTGTATTTCTTTTCTGGACCCACAATTTTCTGGGTTACACATCTTCTAATTTCATGATTTACTCCATTGTTTTGATAGAACACATACTCAAGTAGCTTTCTCAGAAAGGTGCAAGGTAGCCAAATTCCTTTTGAGTCATTACATCTAAAAATGTCTCTATCAAGCTTAGGTTTGCTTGATAATTTTACCACATGTCTAATTAAAAACTGAAGATACTTTCTTTGACATTTTTAAAACATTGCTCTGTCTTCTAACATTTTTTGTTATATGATTTAATTTTTTTCTTCTGTGAAACATTTTGGGATCTTCACTTCCCATATTTCAAAGTTTCACAGTTTTTGGCGTATATCTCAGTGGGTCCTTTCAAAAATTATTCTGGGCATTTGTTTTTTGTATGGAAACCTTGTCTATCAGTCTGGGACACTTTTTGAATTAGGTTTTTTTTCTTTCTGTCTTTCTGTAATTCCTATGTTTTGAGGATTAGGCCTTCCAGAAGATGCCCTACTTATCTTTAAAATTTTTCCATGTATTTAGTTTTTGCTCTAGTTTTTATGAAATTTCCTCTAATTAACAAATTTAATTATCCGTATGACTAATTTCTAAGAGCTGTTTTTCTCATAGCATCTCTTTCTATATGTTTCCTCCACCCCCTGTAATGTCTGCATACTTTCACGGGGCTTTTTCCCTTCTCTGTGTTTTGGTCCCAGCTTTCATTTCATAGGCTTTCTGTAAAGGTTTGCTCAGCCTTGGCTGTTACTAACAGCAAGTATTAAAAGTAAGATACAAAAAATCAGATCTGATTCTCTGTGCGTGTGAACAGGCTTGTCAATTGTTGATGTTTCTTTAAAGCAATGAAGCAACAGCTGGTCTTCTCAAATGTTCGTATGTGTGTTCATTCAGGTTCTGCAGAGAAAAATTCCACCAGCCTTGTCTTGGATAAGCCTGGGCTGGGATCAGCTCCGAGTATTCCAGAAGCATCTGGAAGCAGAATGGAAGGAGGGGGATGTGGATCCCATGGGGTAGTCAGTAGACTCTCCCTTATTCCCACCGTCTTTCTGAGTTTTCAGCCCTGAATCCCATCACTTTCTCATTGTGCCGTCTGTCATCTCTGATCTTGGTTCAGTTTGTTTGGATAATAAGCCTCTTAGCTGGCGCTTGGGGCAGATAGGAGGAGGGGACTGGGAGCCCCAAGGTCCATCCTCTTTGTATTGGACCATCACCCTCTGTTTCACGCCGTCTCCCACCTTCCCTTCAGCGGGAGCCTCCCATAGACTCAAGAGTGGAGACGGGTAGGACAGGCCTGCTGGTTGGATCCTCTCTGAGCATCGTTTATGAGCGAAATCACCAGTTACATGTCTGCTTCCCATCCAAGTGTCAGGTGAATGTTTTGTCTGTTCTCTTCTCTGCTGCTGTATTTTTTTGTCCTTTTAAAAAGATACGTTTACTATCCTTTCAGTTGGTTTTTTGGTGGGAGAGGTGTTGCTGGCATGTGGTTTATCTGCCATGTTCAGCTCAAAGTTTGTTTTATTTTGTCAAGGTGAAATGTAAAATGATAAAAAATTTACTGTAGAAGCAATAATACATGAGACCAAAATGGTTCCAAAAATTGCAGAATTTTCATTTTCCAAGGGTGCAGATTCACTCTAATTTATGGATCAGTCTGAGAATGTCTGTGAGTTGTTATGATCTAGGTTTGCCATTCAAACATACACGTGCCCCTGTTTGTACCAGCTCATACCTTCCCATTTTTCTGTCTGAGTTTTCTCACCATCACACAGAAAATCAGTCTGTGTGAGAGTTTTTTTTTTTTTTCAATTGTTTGACTACAGATGTTTTCGCTCTCCCTGTGGGTGTTTGCCAGCTTCACACCAGGTTAGCAGTTCTCTCCTGGATGAAACAGACTTGTCACTGTTGATAGCTCCCAGACATGCAAGAGTACGAGAATCCTAGTTCTGATTAGCCAGAAATGAGACGTTTCTAAGTTGGAATCCAGCTACTGGTTTAATTTTGGCCGCTGAGGGAGATCTCGGTGACCCCAGGGAGGAAGTGCTGGGAAGGAGAGAGAAACTGGCAGAATCAACACAGCTCTGAAAATAGGGTGTCATGGGGGTGGGCATGGCGGATGGAAATGGTCTCAGGCTCCTTGGAGCAGTTATGTGACCCCCTCGGAATTTCCCCATGACCTCACCTCCCGGGGGGGTTTGGGGGTAGCCAAAAGAACCAGGATGGCCTCTGGCAAAGCACCCTGAGCTTACCACCCAGCTCCTTAAAGTTCAGCACAAAGGAGCCGAGGAAAATTACCTGTAAGTGCTTCACCTGCGCACTTCCTGGTTGTTTTTTTTAGACATTGGGCAAGCATGATCGTTCCCATGTTTATTTTTTGGGACGTGGAGAAGCTGGAAAGAGGAAGTGAGCTCATAACCAGCTTTTGGACAGTGCTGACTTGTGCATTTCTTTGTACAGTATTGTGCCAGGCTCTTGACATTCATTTAAAGCAAAAAAAAAAAAAAAAAACCAACTTTCTCCTTGAACATCTGTGCAAAATCAGAGAGGGTGGAGAGTTTAGAGCTCAGTGAGAGTACGGGGTAATTGAGCACATTTCTGAGAGCCGAAGTGAGAGACAGCAAACCCCCTCTATTGTGTTGCGTTGGCAACAACCCCGTAGCAAAGGCAGGCCGACAAAATGTGCCAAGAAGAGGCATTCAGAGTGCTGCATAATCACATTTTGAAAAATATGCAGCCGATAAGTGGGGGGAAATAACACATTCTGGTTGCTTCATAAATAAAAGTGGTTAAGGATGGCTGTCATGCTCATGGTTTGAGCTCCGACGGCGTTGGGTACACACGTTAAAAAAAAAAAAGCAAACCCAGTTCGCTCTATTGGTTTGGCTTACAGCCCCTTTCAAATTTAGCATCGTTTCATTGCATTTTAGTCTTCTTCGTAGCTGTAAGCCAGGAAATCTCCTGCTTAATTAGGTCATTTGTTCCTGAGTTTTGTCCTTGCAAAGCAGGAGAGGAATTTTTATGGGCAGTTGGCATAAATAGAAAAGTCAATGGCAGATCGTTCCAGGGCTCGCCTTCCATTTCAGGTGGTACTTAGGCAAATTCTTGAGAAGGAATGTTGTATATTTTAGGATATCCATCAACCTGGGTGAAACGTCTTCAGGTTTTCATTTTCATTTACTCTGGGATTTTGCCTCTCAACCTGGAGTCTTTGGACCCCTAAGGGGTTTGTAACCCTGGAATGCATTCCTGTGAGCTATTTTCAGGATTTCTGCAAGATTGTAACCAGAATCCCACAGTTAGGGGGGCTGTGGGTGGAGGTAGGAGGGGGTCACCTCTCCTGAAAATCCAGGAAAGCATCCAAGCCTATTTGGCTTGGCCAGAGCCTTCTCACCTGGGTGTGATTGGAAGGCTCTGTTGACCATTTATTACATGTGCCTTTAGTCAGTGAAAGAAGCAGGGTTCGTTTTTATTGTGTTTAGTTGCTTTGAGCTACTTCAGCTGCATGCAACAAATTCTGATAAATTCTCTTTTCATTTTTATTGTTACAAATATTTTCTAGTTTTTCTTTTTGGCTTCTTAGATACTCCCATCATTTAAAAGTGGACATTTAATTTCCAATTACGTGGGGTTTTTAAAGTATCTTTGATATTATTTCTCATTTTGATATTTCTTATTTAAATGTTTTCTTTGCAATCACCTTCTGTTTTTTTTAGTCTTCTAACTATTGAGGCTTTCAATGGCTTAAGTCAAAGATCTCTTTTGGTAAATGTCACACTGCACTTGGAAATATGTGGATTATTTTCAAATATTATTTAGATATTGATTTCTAACATAATTCCATGGTGATAAGAAAACAGACTCTGTATGATTTTAATACCTTTAGACCATGAAATTTTTGCATGTTTTATGTCCCTGGATATGTTCTAGTGTCTCCTGGTTTACAATCTATGGGAACTTGAACAGAATTTGTATCTTACTGTTGTGTGAACATTGTATAAGTCATGTTGAACTAGTTCATGGTGCTTTTCAGGGCTACTGTATCCTTCTACTTTTCTGTATATTCATTCTATTAAATTTTGAGAGTTTGGTATTAAAACTCCAAGTAAAAATCTTAATTTATCTATTTGAAAAATGATTGTATCATATAGTGGAAATATATGTAACTTTATTCTGTATTTTCCAAGTTTCCTGTAAATGTGTTACCATACTTTCATAATTTTAAAAAAAAAGAATAAAAAAATTTTTTTAAAGTAGAGTTTCTGTATCCTGGCAGATCTGCTTTTGGGGTGTGATGTGGTGGGCTTTAGAAACCCCATGTACTTGTAAATGTAACGTCTACTTTAATTTAAATGTCCCTTTTAGTGGAGGGGACTGCCCCCTCCAATCCAGAGAGAATAATGGGTCGTGACTCCAGCCCCGGCACCCTCCCCCATTTGCTGTGACAAAGATGCTGCCAGTCCTGTTGGCAGTTGTTGAACTGGAAGCTAGGGATTCGCCACAGCCGTGATCTTGGAGTTTGGTGTTGGGAAAGACTCAACCACCTGTGGACGTGTGCATCCAGGGCCCAAGACCAGGCTTGCTTCTTTCCAATTACAGAATGTTTATTTCAGACCTTAAAAATACACAGGGTAGAGACAAGAAAATTGACCGAAATGTGGTCAACTTTTGTTTACCAGTCTTAAACAGGTCAACCAAAGTATCAATCAACCAAAGTGTCAAATTTAGCAGCGGTTTGCGGAGATGGCCTTTCTGCTGTAATTTTGCAAATGAATCACCAATGAGACATTCCAGTATTTTAAAGTAGAAGAATATATATTTAAAATACATCTTTGTATGTATAAATATGTCCATATATTAGTGTTTATCTGGAATGTTCTCAAAGGTTGATGTCTTGAAGCACCTGAGAAAGTTCCAGGTGTATAGCTGAGTCTAGCATGCTTCAGAAATTCTCAAACACATGTGAAGTGTGTGACAGGAACTCTAGTCAGAGTTGCAGGGAGATCCTGGAGCAGCAGCTTAGAATTTCTGCTTATCACTGCCTGCAAGTTTCATATTTCTTCTTTTGTGCAGATTCCAAATGTTTTTGGAAGGCTTGAAAGTGAATAAAATAACCCTTTGACAGAACTGACAGAAACTGAGGGATGAGGGGAGGAGAGGACTGGTGAGTCATTGTGCAGAAGCATTGTGCTGTTAACTTTGGCAAAGACAATTCTCAGAGAAAGCTCTGCAAAATGACCTACTTTTATGGAGCACTTGAACTGTCTGCTTTGTCTCCCGTCCGATTGCCACTTTCCCTCCTTGAATAATAATAACCAGCACTTTGAGAGTGCTTGCTATATGTCAGGCATGCTTCTAAGCACACTACAATGTTAATTTGTTTTCTCAAACCAGTATTGAAGAGTAGATACTATCACCCAGGAGGAAATTGAGACGCAGAGAGGTCAAGCAACATGCCCAGAGTCACACAGCCGGTGATCCATCGAGCTGTGATTTGAAACCAGGGTAGCTACTGATCTGTGCCCTTAGCCACTACCTACCTCTGATTGGAACCAGGGTCAGTGGATGAGTGAGTGGGGGTGGTTCAAGGTTAAAGTCAGGTTGAGGGTGTTGCTGAAGATTTCTGCAGCAAGTGTTTGAGTAGCAGATGGCTGGGCAGTTGGATGTAGTTCATTTTTGCTAATGGGACCTGCTTTGTGGGCCATTCAGAAACAGGAAGTGTAAGACATGGTTTCCATCTTCAAGGAATTCACAGCCAAAGTTGAGATATGAGTTAGTTTCTCTGAAAATTTATATAATTCTCCACAGAGTCCCTGTAAATAACTCAGTTGGCATGGTTGTGTTTACCTTGGGAGAGGAATAAGTTGCCATCTTAAGTTAGAGATGGAAATCTCCCCAGAAGAGGCTGATTTTTTAGCTGGCTTCTCCTACTTTGTAAACAGACTTGTCTTTCTCATTTTAAGAAATAGTGAACAGAAAAGTTTCTTTGCCAGACCTTCCCCTCTGACCTATTTCTCACTCTCAGATGAATTTCTTGAAAGGCTCTTCTTCATTTGCCTTTCAACTGCCTCACCTAGTGTTCCTTTTTCAACACATTCTGATAGTTTCCTGTGGAAGCCCTTGCAATAGAGGTTATTCTGAAACACACACTTTTAAAATATTTAAAAGTAATATGTGTTCAGGGCAGAAAATAAAAAGCACACAGGCAAAGAAATACAAAGAAAAAGTAAGATACAAACTAATTTTTAATACCCAGAGGTGATCGGATTCAAATATTTTAACTCTTATTTTTCTCATGTTTATCTTACACATTTTAAAATAATTTGTTTATAGGATTTTGTGTGATTATAATTCTTGATCATTCACCAGATGTAATCATAAAGTAGTATATATAATTCCTTGACTTCTTTTTTCAGATTTAGGTTTATCACTTTACCAGCTAGTTTGAAAGATGAGCTGAAACTCACTGGCAGAGTCTCCACAGACACCTCCAGTGTGGGATGTGTGAAGATGCTGTGTGTGGGTTTCTCTTCCTGGGTACCAGAGCATCTCTGATGAGAGCCAGTGAGATGAATGAGCGTCCACTGAATGAGCTATCAATGTAAAGACCTGTTGATCACTTGTCAGTTTTCTTTTAGGATGGTAATTCTAGATTTTCCTTTGTTTGATTTGTTCCCATTTTTCATGTTGGAAGCTTTCCTAAAATATCTGGTTGCCTCAGGCTGTTGATATGTAAGAGTGAAACACTTCTTTCAACAGGAGCTGGCAGAAATCTGAAGATGTTGATAGGGCTTGTACACTAACGGATGGGAACCTGTTTTTTTTTTTTCTTGGGGACCTCCAGGTTCAATCTCCACATGTGGGAAATGGCCTGCATCTGCCAGGGGTGGGAGATCTAAATTTCGGCCGGACCTCCTGTGTTCACCCCTTCTGGTTTCACGGTGTCTGATGCCTACAGATCCTGAGCTTTTCAGGGTTTGTCTTAGAATTTGGTGAACTGCTTCTTGTCATCTTCCTTTTCAGGGATAGGTTCAACTTTCTTCCACATCAGTTAACATTCTTGAGTTCACTTTCTTTTAAAATGTTTCTGCTTAAATCTTCTTGTTCCCTTCTGTCTCGCTTCTGACTCCTTTTTGTGGGACCTCACCTTTTTAATTTGATTACCACCACTGAAGTGTATGTGTCAGGGGTGGTTAGCGAGGAAATAGACATGAGTGCCTGAATGTAATCTGTATTGCGTAACCAGGAATGCTCAAGGGCTCTCTACTTGCTGAGGCACTTAGTATTCCTCTGTAGTGTGCCTGTTAATGCCTGCATAGTGATCACGTGTATGATTCTACTATGCTTTATTGTACCAGTCCTCTGTTGTTAGACATTGTATTGCTAATTTTTGATAGTGGAAGTGATGCTTCATTTAGTGTTTTTATTTATGTACTTTTTTCCATATGATTGTTTTCTTCCATTAGATTCCTGAAAATAGAATTACTGTGTTAAAATATATAAGCATTTTAAGGACTCTTGAATACTTCTTTCCGGTTTGTTTTCTAAGAGTTGTGTCAGTTTCTGCAACCACCAGACAGGGATGAGTGTATCCTTTTCACTGTAGATCAGACTTCTCCCTGCTGCTGTAGGCACAGACACACCTCCTGAATGAAACAAAGTTAACTCCAGGAATTCTGTCAGCCCACCTGCAGTGAAGGTGGGGATCTAAGGTCACATCCTTGCTGGGTGCTCTTGGGCAGATTAGTTAACTTCCCTGGGTTTCCGTTTTTTCACCTATGAAAGGGAGATAATAGGAACAGTAAGAAATGGAGAGACTAACATTTAGGTTTTTGCCTGCCTGGCAGGCATGGAGAAGATCAAAACCAATGAACTTACTCTTTTAGGGAGTAATGATAAGATATTCTTTGCTGTTGAAAATTAACTTGTTGTAGGGCAGTGGTATGTTGTTCAGTCGCCCAGTCTTGTCTGACTCTTTGCAACCCCATGGACTGCAGCACGCCAGGCCTCCCCGTCCCTCACCATCTCCCAAAGTTTGCCCAGGTTCATGTCCATTGCATCGATGGGCCATCCAGCCATCTCATCTTCTGACGCCCTCTTCTCCTTTTGCCTTCAGTCTTTCCCAGCATCAGGGACTTTTCCAGTGAGTTGGCTGTTGGCATCAGATGACCAACATACTGGAGCTTCAGCTTCAGCATCGGTCCTTCCAACTTTATTGTTATAGAAGGTCAAATCATACAAAATAGTACAAAGGAAAAATGTATAAAAAAAAGTACCCCAGGTTTCACTATTTAGAAATTGTGTTGACATTTTGTAAATTCTATGTGGGAAGGTGTTACAGGCCAAATGAGAAGGATGGCTGGAATCTTATCATACGTGTTATTTACATGAAGGTATAAAATAAAACTGACTTTAAAACAAAGGAAAGGAAATTTAAGCAAGACTGAAAGAGTTGCTGACTTCCTCACCAAGACAGAGATTAGAGGTATCTTTAAGAAACTATAAGAAAAGATGTTGAGATTAGAACAATTTCTTATAATCTATTTATTGCAAATGGAGACATGTTGACTCCTCTTTTGCAAGTAAAATATTAGCACTGACCTTAGGTCCCCCCGTCTCCCCAGTTCCAATTTTTTTTGTCAATTATGAATTTTAAAATGGAAAAGATTGTACCGTTTGTTTTCTGCTCTAATACCACAATTTCCATAGCTCTTTTCCCTTAGTCCGTTTTTCCCACGGATTCAGGCCTGATCGCCAGTCTCCCACCTGTGGTTTTGCCATTCTTGAGATTTTTTAAAAAAAATTTGTGATTCATTCTAGCTTGGCTGCCTTTCATCATCAGGTTGAAGTCCTCATGGATACTGTGTTCTGAACTGCTTCAGAATGGCTGGTTCTTCCCTTAATATCTGAAAGACAGTTTGAGGGTTGAGTTCTGAGGTCACCCTTTCTTGACCTTGGAATTGCAAACATTACTCTCCCTTCTTTTTTAGCATTGGGTATTTGTGGAGAGGAAGGCTAGGAGAGGCCAGGTTAATGTTTTTCTCTCTTGCACGTGACTGACTAGCTTTTTCCATTGGACATGCCCATTGCGTTCTTGCATTTCTTTTGGAATTTAAGCCTCTCTGAGCAATGGCTATTTCGTGTCCCTTTCCTGGGACTTACTGTACCTGCAGTATCTGCAGCGTCTGGTCTGTCTTCTTTTATTTTTTAAAAAAATATTAAAATTTATTTATTTTTGGCTGCGCTGTGTCTTCCTTGCTGTGTCTGCAGGCTTTCTGTAGTTGCAGCTAGCAGGGGCTATTCTTCCTTGCGGTGTGGGGGCTTCTCACTGGCGTGGCTTCTCTTGTTGAGGAGCAGTTTCTAGAGCAGGGGCTCGGAAGTTGTGGCACACAGGCCTAGTTACTCTGAGGCATGTGGGATCTTCCCAGACCAGGGATCGAACCTGTGTCCCCTGCATTGGCAGGCAGATTCTTATCCACTGGGCCACTAGGGAAGTCCCAGTCTTCTTATCAGAAAGTTTTTCATGGTTAGACCTTTTAACACTTTGTATGTATTTTGGATTGTCTTCACTTTTCAAGAACTGCAGTTGTGTTCTGTATCCTTTGTCTTCCAGATCTCTGTCTGTTCTTGCAGTCCTTCATGCGATGATTGTTTCTTCCTACTTTGAGTCATTTCCTCAAGTTTGCTTCCTGTGTGTGTTTGTGTTTTCAGGTGCTTACTGTCTGTTTATTGGTGCGGCTGTGTGGCTCCATTCTATAATTCTTTCATTCATTCTTAATTTTGGCTGTGTTTGGTCTTCGTTGCAGCACGCATGTGTCTCTAGTTAGTGCTCGGGCTCTGTGCTGTGCAGGCTCGGTTGCCCTGCACCATGTGGGATCTTAGTTCTCTGACCAGGGATTGAACCCTTGTCCCCTGCATTGGAAGGCGAATTCTTAACCACTGGATCACCAGAGAAGTCCCCTATAATTTTTTTTAAAACTCCATTCTTTATTTTTAGAAGAAATGTTAAGATGGCTCACTATGATTATATATATATATCTTTTCCCTTATATTTTTTTCTGATTTTTGCTTTATGTGTGTTTCTTTGCTGTTAGGTGTCTAATGATTTATGGTGTGTATTTTCTTTGTGAATTGTACTTTTTATCACTAAAAAATATTCATCTTTGTTTCATGTAAAAATAAATTAGTAGACTCCATTTCTTCAGCTTGATCAGTCCATTTAAAATCTCGTAGATTGCTAAGTCACTTTAGTCATGTCTGACTTTCTGTGACCCTGTGGACCATTGGTGACCAGGTTCCTCTTGTCCATGGGATTCTCCAGGCAAGAATACTGGTGTGGGTTGCCATTTCCATCTCTAGGGGAGCTTCCTGACTCAGGGATTGTACCCACATCTCTTAGGTATCCTGCATTGGCGGGTGAGTTCTTTACCACTAGCGCCAAAACTCCCATCTCTTCAGCCTTATCAGTCCATTTAACATCTCTTCGATAAATGATAACCAATTCTTACCTCGTCTCTTAGCCTCTTTTTTTAGAGAGGCGATTTTACCTTGAGTAGTTTGGAGAGAAGGGAGAACTGTTTTTTTCCCTGACCTCTGGGTCTGTTACCTTTGTTGATTTCTGTGGCCGGCTTCCTGGGCATGTGATCTGTACATTTGCTCAGGGCCCTACGCTTACATCACACGCTGCTCTCACTGTCTTGAAATTACCAGTAATTCCTGAACAAAGGGGCCCTGCGTTTTCCTGATGTAGCCCTGCTCCTGGTAATTGTTTTTACTAGTGCGTATTATCATCTGTCTCTGGCTTGCATTCCTGCTCCCTATGCACTCATATTTGAATGAGGCTGAGCTATTTGCTAAAAGGGCTGATGTGTAGGAGATGTTGAGGGTCAGAAGGCTGGGGTGGGAAGGACGAAGAAACATCTACTCATGTGCATTTCACCCACTGTCCTTTTTCCCATTCTCTTATTTCTTATACCTTGAAAAGAATCTCCCTGCAGGGTTTTTTATTATTATTTATTTTTGGCTGTGCTGGGTCTTCATTGCTGTGCACACTTTCTCTAGTGTGGTGCCCTGGCTTCTCCCTGTGGTGGCTTCTTGCTGTGGAGAATGGGCTTTAGGGCCCGAGGGCTTCCCTAGTTGCGGCACACAGGCTCGGTAGTTGTGGTTCTCGGGCTCTAGAGCACAAGCTCAATAATTGTGGCACCTGGCTTCGTTGCTCAGCAGCATGTGGGATCTTCCCAGACCTGGAGTCTAACCTGCATTAGCAGGCAGATTCTTTACCACTGAGCCACCAAGGAAGCCCCTTCCTTCCCTTTTAAAAAATATTTTAACATGTCATTTTAAAGGTTCAGGCTATAATAAGGGTATGGGAGACTGTTTGATCAATGGAAAATTATTCACACTAGATTTACATTTAAAAGCAGCTTATAAAACAGGGTGTGTGGTGTGATCTTGTTTTTGCTTCTTAGAAAAGTATGGACTGGTGCATTAAAAGATATTTGAAGGAAAAAAGATACCAAAATGTTATTTCCTAGATTTGTAAAGATCAGGCTGCTCTTCCCTGTGATGGCTGTGGGTAGGAAGGCTCTGGGGCCTTTAGAATATCTCAGTGCTAATAAGACCTAAGAATTTGTGAGAAACTCATCTTTCTAAAAGATTGTTTCAGTTACTGAACCTCCTCTGGTTTGGGGATTGAAGTAAAATTCATTTTATGTTTTTGGCTAATAGTTGGTGATCTTTCAGTTTATGACTAATTTTTAAGGTACATAATTTTTTGATGAGGTGCTTTGGATGGGGAAGAACTGTTTAATGATCAGCTATCTTGAAAAGCAAAAAAAAAGAACAGTACTCTGGTTCAGAGCATTCACTGATTCCTGTGGTGTAAATATCTCCACCGTGGCCAATTTCAGGCTATCAGCGAGATGCGATTGAACACAGGATTAGAAAGGGCCATGCGCTGGTGGGAATGTTCTGTAATATTGTCACTAGGCAGATATCATAGGCAAAATTAACCTGAAGAGCATAGGTCCTGGCAGAAATCCAGGAAAATAATTAGGAAGTTGAGTCAAAAACATTTTAATCTGGGCAGTTGGATGGATACCACGTGGAGCTGGAGATTATATTTGCAAAAGCCATTTGACTGTTGAAGTAATCTCATGGAGAGGTTTGATGGAGAAATGGAAAGTTAGTTCTCTTATTCCCATTTTCCTCTTATTGATGTAATTAATTTCCATGACCAGAGTTTGGGTCAAGTTTTGTCCGTTGGTTTTTTACCATTATTTAAATCCTGCTATTAAATACAGCATACAGTACATGTGTTGAATATTCTTTAGGGAGTTCATCCAATCATTAAGACAGTTAGCTGTGACTTGAGAAAAATAAAATACAAAACTTGAGGGGGAAAGTGTTCAGATGTGGTCTTTTGAACCGTGAAAACAAATATCTCCAAGCTCTGAAGTTCTTTCCAATGCGCGCAATGTGTGTTCTAGTGAACTTGAGTTGGCGGTATTACCAGCTTGAACTTGGCCATTGGTCATCCTTCATGGCCTGTGGACTTTTCTGGTAAGACTTTAACATTTTGGCAGGACCCCTGAGGGCAGGGACCTTATTTCATTCCTGAATGTCTAGAAGAGTTCTTGTAAGAAAGAAGACCCAGTAAACACTTGTTGAATGAAAGGAGTTTCAAGATATCAAGGTGAGGGCATGATCTGTGAAAAGCTTATGGTGATGCCCTAGTGCCTTGACTTTGCCTGAACTGGCCAAGTTTACTTGAGGGTCTGTTGCAGCCCTGACTGTGAACTTGAGAGCAGTGAAGGCTGAACTGGCCCTTTGAAGACCACCATGCCCCCACGCTCCCTGCCACTGCAACCCCTTTTTAGAGATGAGTTTCTGAGTAGCCTTCCTTCAGAACTGTTTGTAGTGTCAGATAGGAGTGCTTGTCCTGGCTTTCGAAGATACAACAAGTGGGTTCAGCTTTAGTTGACATTAACCTTGTGTGTGGTTAGGGAAAAGCACTGGCCTCTTCAACACTGGGGGCTTCTCTGGTGGCTCAAACAGGAGAGAATCTGCCTACAGTGCAGGAGACTCAGGTTCGATCCCTGGGTGGGGAAGATCTCCTGGAGAAGGGAATAGCTACCCTCTCCAGTATTCTGGTCTGTGACATCCCATGGGCAGAGTAATCTGGCAGGCTACACTCCATAGGATCCCAAAGAGTGTGACATGACCACTCACACTTCATCAGGAAACCAACCCTAAATCAATCCTAAAGGAAATCAACCCTGAATATTCATTGGAAGGACTGATGCTGAAGCTGAAGCATTTGGCCACCTGATGCAAAGAGCCGACTCACTGGAAAAGACCCTGATGCTGGGAAAGATTGAAGGCAAAAGGAGAAGGGGGTGGCAGAGGACAAGATGGTTAGTTAGCATCATGAATGGACATGAATTTGAGCAAACCCCAGGAGATATGGGAGGACAGGACAGGGGAGCCTGGCATACTGCAATCGATGGGGTTGCAAAGAGTTGGACGTGACTCAGTGACTGAACAACTACTTCAACAGGACATTTCCAGGTTTGCAACTCTAGGTGGACTGCAAACAGATATGGCCCGTGGAGGTTTGCCAGCATGGTGGGTGTCAGGCTTCCATCGGCTTCCCAGCGTCCCTCTCCCCGGGGTGGTAGAGAGAGCACTTCCTCTTCTGCCTGTTGTGTGACGCATGACCTCTGCCTGTTGTGTGACGCATGACCACTTCCTGTTGTCTTCCCCGGAAGAGAGCAGGACCCTGTAGCCTGACGGGTGCTGGCTGGTGGAGATGTCCTCGCTGACTGGGAACAAGATTTAGGTGACAGGATGGTCAGGTGCACGAACTCATGCCCTCTGAAGGGTTTTAAGTATTGGGTTGGCCAAAACATTCATTCGGGTTTTTCCATACCATGTTACGAAAATCCAGAATGAACATTTTGGCCAACCCAATAGATTGGGCAGCTGGGGCAGGCTTCTTAAGATGGTGATGGTCAGAAATGAGGTGTTTTTTTTTTTTTTTCTTTTGTGATCATGAAAAAATGATAGCATTTAAATTATATTACAAACTTCTAGTTTTTCATACATTCTTTTTTAAAAAATGTTTATTTCTATTTATTTATTTATTTGGCTGCATCGAGTCTTGGTTGTGACAGGCAAGCTTTCATTGTATCATGTGCACAGGCTCTCTCTAGTTGTGGGACACGGGCTCCCAAGCGCACAGGCCCAGTTGCCTCATGGCATGTGGGATCTTAATTCCCTGACCAGGGATGGAACACGTGTCCCCTTGCATTGCAAGGCAAACTCTTAACCACTGGACCTCCAGGGAAGTATAATACATTGTTAAGTAACTGTTCGACGTCTACCCAGAATATCATTAGTTGACATTATTAGTTCACGAATATCATTAGTGAACTGTAGACAAGTTCACAGAGGATGCCTGTTTCTTTTTTTTTTTTTTTTTTGCCACAATTTGGTCATTGTCACAGGTAGACAGTAAGAGCTTTTGATTATCTGAGAATAATTACAGATTCTGCTAAGACATTTGGTATTATAATGAGCAGTACTGACAAAGATTTGAATTAATGATACATTAGTTGGCCAGATTATGTAAATCATAGAAATAGAAATTCTCTCACTAACCAGATGTAATATTAAAATTAAATACGTGCTCAATAGAGAGAATATTTACTTATCGCCGTGCATATTGCAAAGACATTTCAAGCTGGGCATAGTGAATTTTTACCTTAAAATCTACTTGAGGTCTAATGTAATACATATGTATATTTTAAAATTTATTGTTGATTGGAGGATAATTGCTTTACAATATTGTATTGGTTTCTGCCATATAGTAACACGAATCAGCCATAGGTATAATTCTCCCCGCTCCCTGAACCTCCCTTCTGCCACCTACCCCACTCCTCTCGGTTGTCACAGAGCACCGAATTTGAGGTCCATGTGTCATACAACAAATTTCCACTGGCTATCTAATTTTACATATGGTAATGTAAGGGCCTACTATACAGAGTGAAATAAGTCAGAGAAAACAAATACTATACGTTGTACATGGAATATACATATACATGGAATGCAGAAAGATGGCACTAATAAATATATTTTGAATTTTTGTATTCAGCTCCCCAGAAGAGATTTCAAGCGTACCTAGTTTATTATCACAGTTTCAAGAGCAACAGCCGAGGTTTGTGACTTCTGTGAACAGAAACCTTCTGGGTGATTCTCGTTGGAAAACTTATTTTTTTCTTTATCATGTAAGTTCTCCATCTTCACATTATGTAATAGTTTTTCTTTTTTCTTTCACCTTTTACCAGAATGTCTTTATTTGGTGGCTGAGGTTTGCTGTCTTTTGCCTGTTGCCACCATCACGCCCCTTCTGCCCCTGTCCCTTTGGTTATCTTGACCCTGTCTGTAATAGCCTTTCTTAGCTTTTCTCTTTTTGAGCTGAGCTGCTCAAGAAATGTTGCTAAGCAATGCCTCAGTGTCTGCAGCGGTCATGGGATTAAAGCAATCTCCAGTGCTTTGTTATTGTCTTTCAAAAATATTTTACAATGGTCTCTTTTCTTCGAGGATATTTTGCATTGATACATGAACAATTACTGCACAAAACTTTTTAGGTGAACCCTTTTCCTCTGTTGTACCTCTGTACCATCTTAATAAATCATAATACTCTGAGAAAGTTCCTTGCTTTTTAGGCTATTCTTTCTCCAGACCCTTTCATTATAGATCAATGTTTGAAGAAGACCTCCAAGTTTTTAACTCTGTGTTCCTTTTGTATCTATTTTTTCTCTCTCAAACTTATTAGAACCAAAATCGAGGTTGATGGGTAGCTAATTTGTAGAGTTCATTTTCTTCCTACCCAGATAAATTGATAAATATTAATAATAGTAGTCATGATATTTCAAGTAAATCTATAAACTGTAGTGTCTTAGCTCAGTCTGCCAAAACAGCAAGCCATAGACTGGATGACATAAAAGTAGAAATATATTTCTCACAGTTCTAGAAGCTGGGAAGTCCAGGATCAAGGTGCTGGCTAATTTAATTCCTGGTACGAGCTCCCCCCGCCCCCCCCCCCCCCCCCCCCCGGTAGCGGCCACCTTCTCACACGTGTTTACGTGGTCTTCCTTGGTAGGTGTACATGGGAGGTGAGATCCCTCTCTTCTTAAAAGGCCACCCACCCTATGGGATTAGGACCCCACCTTATGACTTCATTCAGCTTTAATTACCTCCCAAAAGCCATATGCTTCCCAGGTGGCTCAGTGGTAAAGAATCTGCCTGCAATGCAGGAGATGTGGGTTCCATCCCAGGGTAGGGAAGATCCCCTGGAGGAGGAGGAAATGGCAACCCACTCCAGTATTCTTACCTGGGAAATCCCATGGACAGAGGAGGCTAGTGGGCTACAGTTCAAAAGGTCACAAGAGTTGGGCATCCTTAAGGACTAAACAGCAACGGAAGCCATATATCCAAATGTAGTTACATTGGGGGTTAGAGCTTCAGCAAATGAATATTATGGAGACATAATACAGTCTGTAGCACTGAGCTTCTTTCCTTTCTGGTTTTTTTTCCATGCTGTTACATAGGTATCCTTGACTCCAGAATGCCAATTACAAATACTCTAAATATGCAAACACTGGCCTCCTACCACTTCCTGTCTCTAGGCCGGCTCCTGTCTCTATCACCCATCGGTGCCCTAACCCTCCTGAAGAGCGGACACAACCAACATGGTCAGGACCTTTCCTCCCCGGCCCCACACTGCTGGAGGATGAGGGGACCCCCCAGTCCTGTTTCTGTTGTCACGTTCCCTCCGCTGCTGCTGCCCTGCTGGGTACCCCACAGTGGTTCCCAGTTCTTCATGCTTGGGAGAGCTCCGACCCGCAGAACCCTGACCCTACTAACGCCTGGGAATCTAAAAGTGTTCTCAACATCTAAGACGCTGCTCGGCTGGTCTCCCCCTTACCCCCCACCCCTAGTGGAGCTGTCTGAAACAGGTCAAATGGGCAGTGGCTTTGGGCTACAGGATGTACTTCTCAATAGAAATGAAACTATAAATTGTAGTTAGAACTTGTCTGGACTGTTGGTGAGCTTCAGTGTGCTGAAATGGCCTTTCAAGGTTGGTTTGAGAACCCTTCCACCATGTAACAGTGAAAAATGTTTTTGGGGTTCCAAATATTCATCATTATGGGAGAAAGGATATGGAATACAACCTGTTTATAATCTTTAGTCTACCAAGATGAATGTAATCCCAGTTACAAAGGCATTGTAGAAGATTCTCCTCCTTTATTTTATTTGTGTGTGTGTTAGTTGCTCGGTCGTGTCTGACTCCTTGCAACCCCATGGACTGTAGCCAGCCAGGCTTCTCTGTCCATGGAATTCTCCAAGCAAGAATACTGGAGTGGATTGCCATTCCCTTCTCCAGAGGAACTTCCCAGCCCAGGGATTGAACCCGGTCTCCTGCATCACAGGCAGATTCCTTACCATTTAACCTTCAGGGAAGTCTTATTTTATTTTTAGTATTTCTTTATTCCCACTCCTACAATGTAGCAATAAAGCCAACTTGTCAAAGGAGAAAAACGACCGCAAATGAGTCGAATTCTTTGCATCTGACACCCACGCCCTGCTTATGGCGTCCATAATCATTGTGCAGAAGTGATTTTACCTTCTCTCTTTTTTTAGCTTTAATATAACGAGCTGATTTTTCCATACTGTGCTGTCTTCATGTTTATAAATTTTGAGTGTTTACTGTTCCAGGCCATAGATATACCATAGTTTGGTTAACCATTCTTGGGGTATTTTGAGTTGACATTTATGTAAGCAAGGCTACAAAGAACACCTTTGTATTTGTAGTCTTTTCATTCCTTGGGATGTTTTCCCAAAGATAAATTCTTATAAGTGACAAATTATAGGCACTCCATAGTATTTATGATATTAGGACATACTAGTTTCTAGAAGTGTTATGGCATATTTCCAGCAACACCAGCAAGGTAACTTTGAGTTATACTTAATATTATAATAATAAGTTATATTTATTGTTATTGAGCACACTCCGGGAGTTGGTGATGGACAGAGAAGCCTGGCATGCTGTAGTCCATGGGGTTGCAAAGGGTTGGACGTCACTAAACTGAACTGATTCTACTTTCAAAAAAAATCTCGCCCAATTTTTCTTTTGACATTTTAAGAACCATGGTTTACAGTCAGATGTTTTAGACTGACAAGAAAAATGATGAATGCGGAGAATTTTGCCCATGTGAGTAATAAGAAAGGACTCTGTCCCTCAATGGGGCTTCAGTGAACATTTTATCAAGCAAAGCAGATTTTATGAGATGTCTGTGTTTCTCCAGTGCGTTGCCTATGCAACAAGTTGTACATAGATGGACAGATCAGTCAATAGATTGATCGGGGCTCAGGAGTCTTTCCTAGGAAGATGCCATGCTGAAACCCTGTTGCTGCTGCTAATAAGTCGCTTCAGTCGTGTCCAACTCTGCGCGACCCCATAGAAACCCTGAGCTTCTGATAATTACAGTAGCTGAGCCAACAGAAAACCTGGCTCTTCTTACATTTATCCATTTCCTTTCAGAGAAGATGTGTGCTCAAGTAGAAGCAGTCAGCTGACTTCTTTATTCAGAGCGATCCGGCGGAGTAGTAATATCATGCACTATAAAAAGATGTAATGTGGGCCGTTTAGTACGTTCTTATTAAATTTCCTCCTGGCATTTCTCTTTGTTAATGCTTTGTCATCCATAAATACCATTTGCATGCCGTTAAAACCTTCACTGGAGCAATTAATAAAGGATAGCTGTTAAGTTGCGAGGGTGGGGCCTTTTCCTGGGACTCAGCGCCTAGGGAGATGTTCTTCAATTATTCAGAACTCTTCGGGCACAGTGTTCAATAGCAGATGAACGTAACGATAACTTTACTCTCACCCTCCTCTTAATTCCATTTATTGCATAATCACATCCTAAACATTTTTTCCAAATGCCTAGCTGAAATTCCAGCTAGATTATCGCTCTCACAGTCTCCTGATCTTTGAGAGCAGAAATCTGTCAAAGACAGAGGGGAGGTGATTGTGGCCTGATTTGTTCTTAATGAAGCCATTTTAGCTTCTAGTGATCATTGCTTCCCTTTCCAATTCCTCTCAGTTTATAACGATCCATCTTGACAGTTATCCTTAGCAGTGCATTTTAAGTTCTACAACGACATAAAATGAATATGTCCTTTGCTTTCACTGCCTGTTTATTTTCTGGATGAATTCTCTATGGCTTTGTCATGCTCTCTAAATATTCTGCATGGATTTTTATATTGCAGAAAAATCTTTATATTCATTTCAAGAAAATTGTCCTAGCTACCATATTGGTTCCTTCTCAACACTAACAGGGTTCTCTCCCCATTTACCTGTGTCTTTTGTTAACTGCTCGTTCAATGCCATTGATTTTTAGCATTGATCAGTATAATTATTCATCACAACTTAAAACATGAATAGAAATGAAATAGTTACTATTGGAATACTTATAATTTTTTAATAAATGGTCCTAATAAATAGAGAACTGTAAGGGCTTTCTACTTTGAAACTTGTCCTTTTTTTGTAAAGCATGGTCAATATGCTGCTCTCGGGGCTGGGGGGGCATATGGATACATCCTTGCTGATGACAAGTGGAGTCCCACACAGTTGCCCTTTGTACGATGCCCACTTAGAGGCAGCTGGGTTACACATGAAATATATGCCATATATAACACCCATGGCCTTCCCTGTGACTTATTTAGGCAAAGCAGCAACGGGCACTGGAAACTAAGAAGGTCCCAGAATCGGGTTTAAGAGGAGGGATCATATACTTTCTGTTCTTTGTCAGAATGCCCCAACACTAAGTTCTAAATGTCTGAATTCCAGATATAGCACCATTGGAATGATATATATGTTTAAGGTCACCTTTCTGTTTTAAAATAATAACAACTTTAAGCCACTAAGTCAGTGTTTTCCTTGGTGGCTCAGATGGTAAAGAATCTGCCTGCAACGTGGGAGATCTGAGTTAGGTCCCTGGGTCGGGAAGATCCCCTGGAAAAGGAACTGGCCACCCACTCCAGTGTTCTTGCCTGGAGAATACCGTGGATGGAGGAGCCTAGTGGGCTACAGTCCATGGGGTCACAAAGAGTCAGACACAACTGAATGACTAACACACACGCACAGATTCCTTAGCACGTGGAGTTGGAGCTTACATTTGTAATTTCTTTTTACCCAGCCATATAGTCAGGTGTCCATGGCGGCCTCGGTAGGTGGACAGCCATGCATCCCCTGACTTGACCCAGGTTTCACCTCCCGCTGAAGGCCAGCTCTCTTACCTGGTACTGACTGTGGGCCTTTCTAGAACTGTGACCTGCTCTGGAGGATGACCGGGTAGCTCTTCTAGGTATTCCTTGCAGGCACACACATCTGCCTTTTCTGGTTGACTGAGAAAGGTTTCCTGCCATTTGACCTTGAGAGAGCCTGAATCCCTCACAGCTTCAGCTGGGGATCCACTTCATGTTGACTTGAGAGTCCCTTGGACAGCAAGAAGTTCACAGCAGTTAGTCCTAAAAGAAATCAGCCTGAATATTCATTGGAAGGACTGATGCTGAAGCTGAAGCTCCAGTACTTTGGCCACCTATCGAGAAGAGCCGACTCATTAGAAAAGACCCTGATGCTGGGAAAGATTGAAGGCAAAAGGAGAAGAGGGCAGCAGAGGATGAGATGGTTAGAGAGTATCACGGACTCAACGGACATGAATCAGGGCAAACTCTGGGAGATATTGGAGCACAGAAGAACCTGGTATACTGCAGTCCATGGGGTTGCAAAGAGTCAAATGTGAGTTAGCCTATTGAACAGCAACAATAAAAAGAGGAAACATAAAAATTGTTTCTAATCTCACTTCTCCCCAAAACCTCCTTTGATATATCTACTACCAGTTGCTATTCAGTGCTTATATACATTTAGGAATATTCATAAAGAATAAAAGTTCAATTTTCAAATGCCTTTTTAAATATCTAGTAGTTATTATAGGATTGATACTGTCATTTCCAATGATAATGAGTTAAGTGGTTAATTTTCCATGAGTTACTCCATCTCAGAATTTCCAGTTTAAGTATGTATTACTTATTTATAGTAGCTTTTCTTTTTTTTCTTTATTTAGGCTTTTTAATAATTTTTGAGTATAACTTTCTTTTGAAATGTTTTGCTTGGGCTCAAGTAAAATGAATTTGGGAGTATAACCTTTTGTTTTTAAAAGAAAAGATTGTTTATCTGTTGAAAGTTTGGAAAAATTTCCCAGGCGTGTTTATTTATGTAGACTTGGGGGAGAGGAAGATTCCATAATTTTTTTTCTGATTTTTCTTTTTTTGGTCTCTTCAAGTTTTCTGTAACAGATGATATACTTTTTTGTTGTTTGATTTTTCTGTTTAAGCTCATCAGCTTCAAAATTCTTTAGGTAAAGACTATTTTTCTTGCTTATATTGGTGTATAGAACAGTCCATTTTCCTTTCAGTGGGACTTTGGTAAAATATCATTTACTTATATTTGTATTTTCAATGTTAGAAATATTCTTCGTAACTTAAAATTTTTTTCTTTCATTCACTGTCTTTCCATAAAACAGTGTTTGCAAATAATTGGTTGAGTTTTGCTTTGTTCTCTTTCAAATTTTATGCTGTAGGATCTAGGGATATATATATTGTATACACAGAACTTGTTGTAGGAGGATTTTTGTGTTCCAGCAAAACAGTTATTCCCCAGTGGCTCAGTGGTAAAGAATCTGCCTGCAATGCAGGAGACCTGGGTTTGATCCCTGGGCTGGGAAGATCCCCTGGAGAAGAGAATGACCTCGCACTCCGATATTCTTGCCTGGAGAATTCCATGGACAGAGGAGCCTGATGGGTACAGTCCATGGGGTTGCAGAGAGTCAGACTTGACTGAGCACGCACACAAAAACTGTTACTATTTGAAAAAATGGACTGTAATATTTAAAAATGTATGTTCTTTTATTTGCCATTTCTTGCTGTCCAGATAGTGTTGCTTCTGTCCTTATTTGTTGTACTGGGTACACTTCAGTTCAGTTGCTCAGTCATGTCCGACTCTTTGTAATCCCATGGACCGAAGCACACCAGGCTTCCTTGTCCATTACCAACTCCCAGAGCTTACTCAAACTCATGTCCATTGATTGAGTCGGGGATGCCATCCAACCATCTCATCCTCTGTCGTCCTCGTCTCTTCCTGCCTTTAATCTTTCCCAGCATCAGGGTCTTTTCAAAGGAGTCAGTTCTTCACATCAGGTAGCCAGAGTGATGGAGTGTCAGCTTCGGCGTCAGTTGTTCCAATGAATATTCAGGACTGATTTCCTTTAGGATGCACTGGTTGGATCTCCTTGCAGTGCAAGGAACTCTCAAGAGTCTTCTCCAACACCACAGTTCAAAAGCATCAGTTCTTCAGTGCTCAGCCTTCTTTATGGTCCAACTTTGACATCCATGCATGACCTGCGTACAGATTTCTCAGGAGGCAGGTCAGATGGTCTGGTATTCTGGTTACACTTACATTTCTTTAATTATTGGCTTGTTTGGCAGGTAATAGAATGTTGATGACTTCTAGACTTTGACTGCTACGTAAATGAGCCCCAGGCACCTCGTTTGGGAAACAGCTGGTGGCCCCTTCTTTTAAGCCTTGAGGAGGGTCCGGGAGACCCCTTGTAGAAGTGAGTGTTCAGACCAGGGCCTGGCATTCAGCCAAGAGCTCACTTGGCCTCTTGTTTGCCCTTCTCGGTTCTCCAGCTTTTCCCAGCCTCTCCCAGTAAAACTTCCTTCTGCAGGTATCTGCCCAGGGTAGCGGTCAGTTCTGTAGAATTGTGACTAGTAAGCAAAGTCATGCAGATGAGTGCTTAACGGATGGCACATGTTACTAGGCGAAAGCGCTTTGTGAGAAAACAAAACGGTTGGAATGAAAACTTGCATTTTTCAGCAGTGACAGAAACCGTAGCACTGTGCTTCGAGGTCTCGTTTCACAAGGTGACGTGTCCTCTGAGCTGACGACTGATGGAGCCCAGTCCTCAGCCCCATGTTAGTGTCGAGTGTGCCTGCGTGGTATATGGATTAGGTCTGGTTTCGTATGTTTCAGTCGCCCCGTGAGCTCCATGGGAACGGAGGGTTTGAATTGGGAGAGGAGCCGTTATCTTGATTTGCCCTTGGACTTTCTTTGACTTTGCCCAGGAGGGTCCCCTTGATGCTTGGCAGTTTTCACACTGAAGGCCTTGGCCTGCCCTCGCCAACGGTCTTTAGTGCTGAGAACTCAGCTAATTCACGGGTGTTCCATGAAGGCTCTCCACTGCATGTATAGACATTTCGAAAAGTCGTCCCTTGTAGAAGTGAGAAATGATTTAAGACAGCTAAAAATGCATAATTCAGAAGCATAAAAAGACAATGCACCGTGGGAAAACTAGATAACTGTATGTAAAAGAATGAAATTAGAATGCTGTCTCACACTGTGCACAAAAATAAACTCAAAATGGATTAAGGACCTAAATATAAGACCGGAAACCATAAAACTCCTAGAGGAGAACAGCGGCAGAGCACTCTTTGATATAAATCATAACAGTCTTTTTTGGATCTGTCTCCTAAAGCAAAAGAAACAAAAGCAAGAATAAACAAATAGGACCTAATTAACTTAAAATCTGTTGCATAGCACAGGAGACCATTGACAAAATGAAAAGACAGCCTACCAAATGGGAGAAAATATTTGCAAATTGATTGGGGGTTATACAAACAGCTCGTACAATTTAATAATCAAAACCAAGTGAAGTGAAGTTGCTCAGTCATGTCTGACTCTTCGCAACCCCATGGGCTATACAGTCCATGGAATTCTCCAGGCCAAAATACTGGAGTAGGTAACCTTTCCCTTTTCTAGGGGATCTTCCTAACCCAGGGATTGAACCCAGGTCTCCTGCCTTGCAGGCAGATTCTTTACCAACTGAGCCAGAAGGGAAGCCCAAACAAAGAACCGAAAAGTTACGTCCGACTCTTTGTGACCCCATGGACTGTATGGTGCATGGAATTCTCCAAGCCAGAATACTGGACTGGGTAATCTTTTGCTTCTCCGGGGGATCTTCCCAACCCAGGGATCGAACCCAGGTCACTCACATTGCAGGCAGATTCTTTACCAGCTGAGCCACAAGGGAATCCCCAAACCAGACAACCTTATTAAAAAAATGGGCAGAAGACCTGTACAGACATTTTTTCTAAGGAAAATATACAGATGACTGAGAGACACATGAAAAGATGCTCAATATTGTTAATCATCAGAGAAATGCAAATCAAAACCACAATGTGATATCACCTTATACCCGTCAGAATGGCTGTCATCAAGGAGACAAAAAGACAAATGTTGGTGATGATGTGGGAAAAAGGGCATTTTTATACTGTTGCTGTCGGTGGGAATGTAAATTAGTGCAACTACTGAGGAAAACAGTATAGAAGTTCCTCAAAACCCTACAAATACGATTGCCGCATGACCTAACAATTCTGCTGCTGGGTGCGTATCCAAAGAAAATGAAAACACATAAAGCTGCATCCATCCCAGTGTTCACGAAAGTGAAAGTATTAGTTGCTCAGTCTCATTCTTTGCGACTCCATGGACTGTAGCCCACCAGGCTTCTCTGTCCATGGGATTCTCCAGGCAGGAATACTGGAGTGGGTCACCATTCCCTTCTCCAGGGGATCTTACTGACCCAGGGATCGAACCCAGGTCTCCCACATTGCAGGTGGATTCTTTACCCTCTATGTTCATAGCAGCATTGTTTATTTATTTATAAAAGTGCCATCAACAGATGAATGGATAAATGTGTGTAACACACACCCACACACACCCACACACACACAAACTCTCTCTCTCTCTCTGACATACTACTCAGCCGTAATAAAGAATGAAAGTTTGCCGTTTGAAACAACATAGCTGGACGGAGCTGGAGGATATGAAAATATGAAATAAGTCAGACAGAGAAAGACAAATACTTTATGCTATCACTTATATGTGGAATCTAAAAAATGCAACAAACTGGTAAATATAACAAAGCAGAAACAGATTTACTGATACAGAGAACGAACTAGTGGTTACCAGAGAGAAGAGGGAAAAGGGGAGGGTCAAGATAGGGGTAAGAGACAGAGGTACAGTCTTCTATGTATAAATAGGTTACAAGGATATAGTACGCAGTATGAGGGATTATTGGCATTATTTTGTAATAACTTTGGGATATAATCTGTATAAATACTGAATCACTATGCTGTATACCTGAAAATAATATAACATTATAAATCAACTCTAATTTTTAAAAGATAGAAAAAAAAATTGTTGTTCAGTTGCTAAATCGTGTCCTACTCATTGCAACCTCACGGACTTTAGCATGCCAGGTTCCTCTGTCCTCCACTGTCTCCTGGAGTTTGATTAAATTTGTGTCCATTGAGTAGATGATGCTATCTAACCATCTCATCCTCTGCCATCCCCTCCTTTTGCCTTCAATCTTTCCCAGCATCAGGGTCTTTTCTGATGAGTTGGCTCTTCGCATCAGGTGGCCAAAGTATTGGAACTTCAGCATTAGTCCTTATAATGAATGTTCAGGGTTGATTTCCTTCAGGATTGACTGGTTGCAGTCCAGGGGACTCTCAAGCCTTCTCTAGCACCACAATTCAAAAGCATCAGTTCTTTGGTGCTCAGCCGTCTTTATGGTCCAGCTGTCGTATCTGTACATGACTACTGGAAAAACCGTCACTTTGACTGGATGGACCTTTGTTGGCAAAAGGTATCTCTTCTTTTTAATACACTTCTAGGTTGGTCATAGCTTTCCTTCCAAGGAGTAAGTGTCTTTTAATTTCATGGCTGCAGGTATCCATCTGTAGTGATTTCGGGGCCCAAGAAAATAAAATCTGTCACAGAAGAAAAGTACCCTATACTCTCTGTAGGTCTAATGATAATTCAGTAAGCATTTTGATTATTTGTTTTCTCCACTGGTGTCCTTTGCAGCTTACATGGGTGATTAGCCTAGGGATTAGTTTGATTGACATCTCTGTGCTGGAAAAGGTGAGAAGTTTGGGGAAGACTTGATTTCATCTAAAATGACTAAGACATAAGGTCACTGAGTATTAGAGAGGGTGACAATTTACAGATTATCTTGTTCAGAAGGGCTCATGACAAGTGGTAAAACCAGCTTGTCTGCTGTCTGGTCCCTTGTCTGTGACTTTACTAGCTGGGTGACCATAGGAAAATGGACTTAATCTCTTTGCCTCAGTTTTCTCATCTGTGAAAGGGGTCACTAGTAGTATTCACATAATGGTGGTCTTGAAGATTAAGTAAATTCATATTTACAAGGCTCATGGAACAGTATCTGCTCTAGAAAGGGCTACATAAGTGTTGATTAAATGAAAATGTTCTGTTCTGTGCTTAGTTGATTTCTCCACATTCTGTGAATGACAAGTCTAAAATTCAGGAAAGTTAATTTTATCATACACTCACAGTTCAGAAATGAGGATTAGAACCTGATGGATATGCAGTCTGATGGATGATATCTAAATCTTTTCTCTTCCAACACTCCACAGCAAAAATGTGCTATTCATCATCATTAATTTTATTAATGGACAACATTGTTTAATTAAATACCTTATTTATTAACCAAGCTGACATTTAAATTCTTTTTGTTTTCACAAGAGGTTTCACTTTTTTATTATGTTCTTTTTTTTCCCCCTTGAACTTTCATTGTTTTGATTAATAATTAATTCTAGGGAAAGCGTTTACAGAATTTGATACCATTTACACTCTGTTCTAATTTATTGTATCATTCGGTCTGTGATAATCGCACCCAGTGTATTTCTCAAATAATATTGGAAGGGTGAGAGAATTTCACAGTCGATCCTTTAATGGTTTAATAGAAATTGCTTTCCTTTTCCCACCCTGAAGGGAAGCCCTGTCATTTATGATTCATTGGATTTGGTCAGCTTTAGGAAATGCTTTTCTTTTTTCTTCAAGTTATATGAAATAATGTCGTTACTCACTCTAGAAAAGATGTCAGTAGAATGTTACACGGGATATAGGACACATTTCAGTGTTGCCATTTAGTTCTTAAGCATCATTATCTGAGTGTTTGAAACGGCAGCCGATAATGATAGAGGGTAAGTTAACTCTTTTATTTAAAATTTATTTATTAAATAATGAGGTTGTTGGAGATATTCTGACTTAGTTGAAAACAAACTTAACAATGCTTTAGAGTTTATTCAGGAGAATGCCTGGTGCCTTTTTTTTTTTCATTCTAAAAACATTTTTAGTTATTTATTAAGTCCTGTCACTGTATCTTGAAGTAAAGGAGGAAAGGTTTCTCATGGGACCTTTGAGATAAATTGCCTGCCAATATGTGGGCTTGACTGAGCCTGAAATTGAGAGCAAATTTGTCCATTAAGCCCCAGGACTTGCTCACCTCAAGTTTCTAGTCTCAAGTGGAGCTGGTTACTGTTAGAGGTGACAGCTACACTCTCCCATGCCTGTAATTGGAAATCATCTCAGAGTAGCCCCAAGCTGAAAGCAACCTGTTCCACTGGGTGAATCAATAAATGGTGGTGTTGTTGTTTTCCAGTCCCTGTGTCATGTCCGACTCCTTGGGACCCCGTGGACTGCAGCACACCAGGCTCCTCTGGCCTCCACCGTCTCCCAGAGTTTACTCAAACTTATATCCATTGATCAGTGATGTCACCCAGTCACCTTATCCTCTGCTCCCCCCGCCCTTCTCTTCCTGCCCGCAGTCTTTCCCAGCATCAGGGTCTTTTCCAGTGAGTCAGCTCTTCGCAACAGGGGGCCAACGTAGTGGAGCTTCAGCATCAGTCCTTCCAATGGATATTCAGGGTTGGTTTCCTTTCGAATTGACTGGTTTGCTCTCCTGGCCGTCCAAGGGACTCTCAAGAGTCTTAACCAGCAACACCGTTCCAGGCAATGGAATATTTTTCAGTGGTAAAAAGAATTGAGCTGTCAAGCCTGGAAAAAACATAGAGGAATCTTAAATGCACATTGCTAAGTGAAGGAAGCCAGTCTGAAAAGGCTGCCTACTGTCTGATTCCAACTATAGATGACTTTCTGGAAAAGGCAAAACTTACAGAGACAGTGGTTGTCAGGGGACATAAGGGGGAAGGAGTGAACAGATGGAGAACAGAAGACCTCTGGGTGGTGAAAGGATTCTACATGATACTGTAATGGTGGATACATGACAGTATGCCTTTGTTAGACCCCAACTGTGTAACCCAAAGAGTGAACCCTAATATATACTACAGACTTGAGTTCATCATAATTTGTCAGTATTGGTCCATCAGTTGTAACAAATGTACCACAGTAATGTGAGATGTTAATAGGAAAACTGTATGGGGAGAAGGGGTATTTAGGAACTCTCTGGGTTGTTTTTTTGGTTTTATTTTTTTAAGATTTTCAGATTTTCATCAGCTGTATTTGCAAAGTTTGAATCTGTTAATACACTCAATCCAGCAGCACTGAGTTTTTTCCTTTTTTTTAATGATTAAAAAAAATTTAAGTATAGGACTTCCTGGTGGTCCAATGGCTAAGCCTCTGCATGCCCAGTGCAGGAGGCCTGGGGTTCGATCCCTGGTCGGGGAACTAGATCCCACATGCCACAAGTAAAGATCCCGTGTGCCACAACTAAGACCTGGTACAGCCAAATAAATAAATAAATATTAAAAAATGGAAATACAGTTAATTTACAACATTGTATAGAATACTGCAGATGATGACTGCAGCCATGAAATTAAACGATGGAGGAAAAGCTATGACAAACCTAGACAGCATATTAGAAAGCAGACACATCACTTTACCAACACAGGTCCGTCTAGTCAAAGCTGTGGTTTTTCCAGTGGTCATGTATGGATGTGAGAGCTGGACCATAAAGAAAGCTGAGTGCTGAATTGATGCTTTTGAACTGTGAAGACTCTTGAGAGTCCCTGGACAGCAGGGAGACCTAACCAGTCAATCCTAAAGGAAATCAGTCCTGATGCTGAAGCTGAAGCTCCAATACTTTGGCCACCTAACAAAGAACTGACTCATTGGAAAAGACCCTGTTACTGAGAAAGATTGAAGGCAGGAGAAGGGGACGACAGAAGATGAGACGGCTAGATGGCATCACCAACTCGATGGACGTGAGTTTGAGCAAGTTCCAGGAGTTGGTGATGGACAGAGAAGCCTGGGGTGCTGCAGTCTATGGGGTCACAAAGAGTCAGATGAGACTGAGCAACTGAACTGAATTAGCGAGTGTACAGCAAAGTGATCTGGTGATTATACATACCACATACATATGTACACTTTTTCAGATTCTTTTCCATTTTAGGTTATTAAAAGATACTGAGTATAGTTCTCTGCTATACAGTAGATTCTTGTTTACCTATTTTATGTATAGTGTGAATATGTGAATCCCAGACTCCTTCTCTTTATTTTCTTAAAAACATAAAACTGCTCTAAAAAATTAAGTCTATTAAAAACAGATTCATCTCAGTTTAGTCGCTCAGTCGTGTCCGACTCTTTGCGACCCCATGAATTGCAGCACACCAGGCCTCCCTGTCCATCACCAGCTCCTGGAGTTCACTCAAACTCATGTGCATTGGGTCGGTGATGTCATCCAGCCATCTCATCCTCTGTCGTCCCCTTTTCCTCCTGCCCCCAATCCCTCCCAGCATCAGAGTCTTTTCCAATGAGTCAGCTCTTCGCATGAGTTGGCCAAAGTACTGGAGTTTCAGCTTTAGCATCATTACTTCCAAAGAAATCCCAGGACTGATCTCCTTGAGAATGGGCTGGTTGGATCTCCTTGCAGTCCAAGGGACTCTGAAGAGTCTTCTCCAACACCACAGTTCAAAAGCATCAATTCTTCGGCGCTCAGCTTTCTTCACAGTCCAAATTTCACATCCATACATGACCACAGGAAAAACCATAGCCTTGGCTAGACTGACCTTTGTTGGCAAAGTAATGTCTCTGCTATTAGTATGGGCTAATATATTTGCTCTCTGCATTATTAATAATCCCTCTGGCTCTACATTCATTTCTCCCCAGATAACTTTTTTCTTCATACCAGTGAATACCCAGTCATATCAGATCTAGTGAACGAACTTTAATTCTTACTCCTCGTTTGCCTTGTTGCCCCAAGAGCATTCGGCACTGTGGTTCCCTCTCTAGGCCTTGGTGATGCTCTTGCCTCCTTGGCTTCCTGCTATAATTGTGGAATGGATTTTCAGCCTCAGTCTTTTATAAATATGAGATTTATCCATCAGGGACAGGGTGGTCATACATCCTCTCCAGCATGCCTGCTAAGCTTTTTCAGTCTTTGCAGCTCTATGGATGATAGCCTGCCAGGCTGCTCAGTTCATGGGGCTTCTCCAGGCAAGAATACTGGAGTGGCTTGCCATGCCCTCCTCCAGGGGATCTTCTCAATCCAGGGACTGAAGCCACGTCTCTTATGTCTCCTACATTAGAAAGACGGGTTCTTTACCACTGCCGCCACCAGGGAAGCCCCAGGGCTCTCCAGAAGTCCTTCCAACTCTGAGAACCTTTGAATCCTTCACCAAGTCTTCTTACTCCCTCTTTCTGCACGTGAGTCTTGGTGTGCACTCCAGGGTACCATCTTGGTTTTGTCTTTCTGTGCCCTTTCCAGGCTCTCCAAAATGTTACCCACTGGCACAATGTCACCTCTGACTTATACATGGATGGGTTTAAAATCCCCTTCCTGAACCTCAGGCCCCTCTGCTCAGTTACTTTGAGGAAAGCATTTGGGAGGCTTCAGCCAGGGGACAAGGAAGGGTGGGCATTGACGAAATGGAGAGAATGACCTTTAGAATATTCTAGGACATTCCACCTTCCTGTCTTGCAGTCATCTCAGTCAGTCACAGCATGGACCTCCTCTCCGCCTGTCCTTGAGCTCTGTCTCTCACTAACACTGAAGTTCCGGATTTGCCCATAATTCTGTCTTCTTCTCCCACGTCTAATTTGTCATCAATTTGCAAAAATTCTTAATGTCAAAATCTTCCCAGAATATGCCTCCTTTCTCTCTGTTCTCATTGTGGCTACCATCCTTTCTTGCATGGAGTATTAAGAGTCGTTTCCTAAGAGGTGACCCATGTCGTCATCTAACCAACACTTTACTGCCAGATTTTTTCTGGTTTTTCTCTTTAGTAACACCGTATGCCTTGCGGGGGGCTTCCCTGGTGGCTCAAATGGTAATGAACCCCCTGAAATTTGGGAGACCTGGATTTGTTCCATGGGTTGGGAAGATCCCTTGGAGGAGGACATGGCAAACCACTGCAATTTTCTTGCCTAGAGAATCCCCATGGACAGAGGAGCCTGGTGGCCCATAGTCCATGGGGTCACAAAGAGTTGGACACGACTGAGCGACTTTCACTTCACTTCACACCTTCTGGGATCTTCGTTCCCCAACCAGGGATTGAACTCAGGACTGTGGCAGTGGAAGTGCTGAGTCCTAACCACTAGATCACCAGGGAATTCCCTGCCAATTTTTTTTCTTAAAGTTGCATGGGTTTACCTTGTCTTAAAAGCCACAGTGGCTCGTCCTGATCCATCAGATGGGCCTCCTATCCCTTGGCCCCTGTTATTTCAGGCAGAGTGAAAGAAGCCCCACCTGCTTTCTCCTTTTCACTGTCTTCTTGCCTCTCTTGGTCTGTATCCATCTTGTGCACAGCTCCTGGCCTTGGGCGGACACTTCCTTACTGTATGTGGGCGTGAACTCCGGCAAGACTGTGTGTGTTCTCCATACATTTCTGTCTGCCCTCAGGGCTACTCAAAAACTGTTAGTTTTTTCCCAAGGACAGGTGACTTCCTTGACATTCTCTGTAGCTTTTACAGTTCACCTAATACTGTACCTATTGTCAGAATAAAAACATTGCCTTCAACAGTTATCAGAGTACTTTCTTCTTCTTGAGGGATGAACTGTATGGTTCAGTGTTCCTGCTTGGTGTCCCAAATGTAGTCCCTGGATTATAACAGGTCCTTCGAATGCTTGTGAATGGCAGTGATACCGGTTATTGTGATATTTCAGTGATAGTATTCTTTAAACAGTCTGTCATTTTCAAGGACGTAGAGTAAGGAGATCCAGTAATATACACTGCACCCTCCTTACGGGCGGAGGAGATGAGGGTTTTGGAGAGCTGGCCAGTGTCAGTTGGCGAACAAGAGGGTTTTCCTTAGTGAATGGATAAGAATGATGTGTGTTAAGTAGAGTGAGCTTGACTACAGCCTCAGAAATACAGCCTCTGGGTCCACTGCAGAGCCATTGTTCTGTGGGAACTGGAAGAAGCTGCCAGCTGGTTTCTTATCTTACAGAAGACTGCCTTTCTCCTTCCATTTTATTTACCCAGGGCTGTTAATTAGAGAGAAAAATGGAGGGGCAGCTAAAGTTTAATTTCATACTCTCAGAATCACCAAGAAATGGACATCATGAAAATGTGAATCATTGGAGATTTTTTTTTCTGGTTTCCTGATTTTTTTTTCCCCCTACTAGAGTAAGAGCCTTCTCTTCCCCATGCCTTTTATTTCCTTCCACCCCCATCCTATGTTTTTGTCTTTGCCTGTTTATTTCATTGGAGGAAATAGGTGCTACCAGATCAGTGAAAATGCAAACAAAAGCGTTGTCTTAAACCGTTTTCAGGACAAGGTTGGAATACAAATGAAAATCGTAAGGGAAAAGGAATGCCACTTTTTCTTGCCAAGAGCTATTGAGAGAATCTTCCTAGTTTTTTCTTGGTGACGTTAACAGGTAAGTGCTTGATTGGTGTCAGGTGGGTTTACTGACCTCAGCTGATCCTCACTGGGGACCCTAGGAAGAGGCAGTGGCCCTGGGATGGAGCCTCCGTCAGGGTCTCTTGGGAAGCTTGTTAACCCCACTCCACCCCTCTTTCTGATTCAAGGGGCCTGCGCCGAGGCCCATAATTTGCATTCTCATGAGCTCCCAGGTGGTATTGATGCTGCCAGTTTGCAGCCACTTTTTAAGAAGCCCTGCATGCACAGGTGGGCTTTTTCGCCATCTTTTAGGAAAGTGAGGTCTGCAGTGGAGACACGACTTCCTGAAGTTTTTACAGCCCCCAAGTGGGGCGGGTTCTCGCCCTACGACAGGAGAGGAATGTCACATTGCCAGGTAACTGCAGCCAAACTCGTCCTGCCCCTCTGGACTTGTAATTGAGTTCACAGTGCAGGAAAAGAGGAGAGAGGCCTGGAGAGCAAGTGAAATGTAAGCCACAGACAAGCAAAATGCCAGGGAGAGTGACGCCAGGTGGGTTTTTTCCCCTCTGAAAGTAGACCAAGGGAGACTTACGGAGGAGGTAACCTCAGAGCTGTCTGTAAAGTAGAATATTTTACAGAAGGAAGCAACTACATAGCAGTAGGAAAATGCAGGCATGTGGAACAGAATCCAGTTGGATTACAAAGCAGTTTATTATTTACAAGGAGAGAGATGGGGGCAGGTCCTTGAAATGCCCGGCTGGGAATTTTCTTTTATCTTGGTGTGGGTAAGACTCGTGCTTTTGAGTAGAAAAGCAGTGTGGTTAAAACTAGACATTGGAAATAATCTCTACAATGTGAGAAGCCTTCTCCTTTGCTCTGAGTGTTCCTTGAAGTACTTTGCAGGGGTCTGTTAGAGGTATTTAAGAGAGTCTGCTTAACTTTTTCCCCCTGGGATTGGAGAGGCAAGACAGTGAAGAAATTGTCTTTTATCAGGTTTCCACAGTTGAGTTTTTTCCCTACTTTGCGGGTGAAATTTAGCCCATGCCTTTGTGGCTCGGCTCGTAAAGAACCCGTCTGCAATGCGCGAGACCCCCGTTCAATCCTTGGGGTTGGGAAGATCCCCTGGAGAAGTGAAAGGCTACCCACTCCAGTATTCTAGCCTAGAGAATTCCATGGACTGTATAGTCCATGGAAGAGTTGGACATGACTGAGCAACTTTGACTTTACTTGCCAAGAGTTGATACCCTGGTCCCTCTTCTCCCAAATGATCTAGCAGGCCTGTCAGCCCCTCGCCTGTTTGAAGTGTCTGGTTGATGTAAAACAGCTGATCTGCAGTTGGTACTTCTGTTCAGACTTTTTTTGAAATAAGCAAATCTGTCCATCCAGATAGCTGTGTTTTGAACTTTCTTAAAACCCCATATCTAAGTCTTGTGAAGCTTTCCTGATAACTCAGTTGGTAAAGAATCCGCCTACAATGTGGGAGACCCCCGTTCGATCCCTGGGTTGGGAAGATCCCCTGGAGAAGGGAAAAGCTACCCACTCCAGTATTCTGGCCTGGAGAATCTCGTGAAAGGCCAGCTGTGGCCATCTGTGCTCCGGAGTTGCTGGGCCGCCTGCCTTTCTGGGGCATGTTTCCTGGTCCCTGGCCTGTGGTTCCGCGGGGACAGGAGCCCAAGGTGGCTTTGTCTCCCACTGCTAAGCTGGCGTGAACAGCCTTTGCCCTCCTGGGAGTTTCACATGGTCGGTCTTCGCCTCCCCAGTCATCAGCCCTTGACTCTCCAGAGTCTCTAGAACCCAAGTCTGTAGCTGCCCACTCATTACCTTGGGCTCCTGCTTCTGTGAATTAGTTACTTTCTATGAGTCTTTCTTTGCCTGGAATTTTCCAGTGACTTACATTTAAAACTGTAAGGAAGACCTCTTGCCAAAATTCCTCTTGATCAGCTTGTTTTGATTGATGATTGACACCTTGTTTGCTCTGATTTCATCTTACGCGGTTTCATATTCTCAAGGGGACCCGGCTGGACTGCAGGAATGGGTCCGCTTAGAAAGTGAAATTTTAACAATTGTATTGATTTTGTTCTGAATGGTATAAAACGTTAAAGGTCCCCAAAAGTATACAGCGAAAAGGCGTTTCTCAAAGCTTCCTCACTCTTGTTCGTAACCGAAGGTTGGTTGTCTCCATGGACCTAGCGCCCCTACCTCTGCCCTTCCAAGAGTATTCATGTGTGTGTCCACCTACATATCGTGTATTTAATGTGCAGTTTACATGTTCTACCTTTGACCTGTTTTGAAATGTACAATTCAAAGGATTTTTATAAATCTACAGATTTATGTGGCCGTCACCACAATCTAGTTTTAGAACGTTTATATCGCCTCCCAAAAGATCTCCATCCCCCAGGCCCTTTGGTGTCAGCCCAAGCAACAACTTTGTTTCACTAAATTTGTCTTACCTGGATATTTGCATGTAAGTAGGGTCGTATGCTGTGGAGTCCTTTGTATCTGGCGTCTTTCGCTTAACAGAATGTTTTGGGGATTCATCTGTGTTGTAGTGTATATTTGCATTTCATTTTCTGTTATTAAATAGTAGTCCCTTGTGTGGATATACCATGTTTTCCTTATCCATTCACTGGGTGGTGATCATTTGGATTATCTCCATGTGCTGGTTTTTTTTTTTTTTTTTAAAGCTCTGAATGTCCCTATATACACAAGTCTTTGTGAAGACATACATTTTCATCTATCTTGGGGTGATGTCTAGGAGTATAATATCTGAGTCACTAGGGGAACCCAATCACTAGGTTGTATGTGAAATTTATGATTAAATTTTAAGAAGCTTCGCAAATATTCTCCAAAGTCTGCCCCTTCTAGGATTCCCACCGA
The DNA here is from genome assembly GCF_023091745.1 of Budorcas taxicolor. NCBI lineage: Eukaryota > Metazoa > Chordata > Mammalia > Artiodactyla > Bovidae > Budorcas > Budorcas taxicolor. Next base: position 75,405,606 of record NC_068921.1, read on the forward strand.
CCATCAGCAGTGTATGAAAAATTCCACTTTTTTTCCCCACTGTCAATAACACATGTTACTGTCCGTTATAGTGGGTGTGAAATATCATTGTGGATGCAATTTGCATTTCTTAGTGGAGAACAGTGTTGAACATATTTTTGCATGCTTATTAACCAGTTGTATATCTTTGGGGATTTAAATTCCCTATTTATTATCAGTCTTAAGGTAACATGGTAACAATTAACCTACAAGCCTCTCGCCATCTCAACTCCTTCCTTTGCCAGTTCTTAAATTTATTTCTGTGTTGTCAGGAATTATAATATTCTGCATACATTAGTGCTTTTAGCCTTCCTCTTACTGTATACATGGATTTAAAGTTTCCCAGTAATTGCTTTCCCTCGTCTCACCACTTTGCCTCTTGTGCAGTTTATCCTTTAATAACTTACCCCAGAAGGGTCTGAGTTCTTGATTCATTTAAATGTTTGAACGAAAGTTCAGCTAGATTTCATGTTTGGATTCATCTTTTATTTCTTGGAACAGTTTGGTCATTTAAACATTGAACATGTTATTGAGTGCAAGTTAGTGTACTCAACACACAATGAGGCCCAACAAACTGAGACGTCAGAGTTTGGAGCAGAGAAAGTTTTGTTGCAGGCCCAAGCAAGGAGGACAGGTGGCTCATGCTCAGAAAACTCCCAGACTTCCCAAAGGGTCTCAGCAAAGCATTAAAAAAAAAAAATTTGTATTGGAGGATAGCCAGTTAACAATGTTGTGATAGTTTCAGGTGAACAGTGAAGAGACTCAGCCATACAAATATATGTATCCATTCTCCTCCAAACTCCCCTCCCATCCAGGCTGCCGCATAACATGGAGCAGAGTTCCTTGTGCTAAACAGTAGGACCTTGTTGGTTATCCATTTTAAATACAGCAGTGCGTACATGTCCACCCCAAACTCCCTAACTATCCCTTCTCCCATTCTCTACTCCCTCCCGTTCCCCAGCAGCAAGCAACTGTAAGTTCATTCTCTGAGTCTTTGAGTCTCTTGAGTCTGTTTCTGTTTTGTAGGTAAGTTCATTTGTATTGTTTCTTTTTAGATCCCACATGTCTTGGATATCATACCATACTTCTCCTTCTTTGTCTGACTTCACTCAGTATGGCAATCTCTGGGTCCATCCATGTTTCAGCAAAGCATATCCAAAGGCCAGGTGAAGCAGGGTATGTGAGCATCTTGTGTACATTTTCTGATTGGTTCATGGCGAGGTAACAGGGTGGCTAACTTCATCAGTCCTTAGGCATCAGTAGATCTGAGGTCCACATGCTCATGATCATCAAGTAGCTAATTCCTTCCATTTGGTGGTGGTTTCTAGCATCTGAAAAACTCAGGAAAGATGCCTGCGATATAGGGAGGAGCTGCAGGAGGGGATGTAGAACAACTCATTATGAGTCCTGCTTGGTTACAGCTGTTGTGAATGAGTCTGAACTTTTGTCCCCTCATATATATATATATATATATAAAAGTCAAAAAACTAAATATATATATTTTTGACTTTTATTTAGATGCTCAAATGATTCCTTCTTAATGTTTGAATTTCTGTGATGACACAGGAAACTTCCATGTGTTCATCAGTTTAGTTGTTTCTGGGACATGATGTGTTTGTTTATTATGGAGACTTATTTGTAAAAGGTTTTCCTGATTTATACCTTAAAAGTATTTTCTTGTTCCATTATTTAGTTCTTTTTTTCTTTTGGGATACCTGCTAAGGGTGTGTTGGGTCTCCTCTGTTTGTCTTCCCTACTTACGATTTTCCTGTTTTAAATCTGCTTGCTTTTTTTTTTAATCCCCATTTTTTTCCCCTCAAGACTCTCATTTTTTCACCAGTGTGTATTTCCTTTTCGCTACTTCCATTTTGGTGTCTGTTATAGCAACCCAGATGGACTCAGATAAAGTAGCATAAACAGGAAAACAACAGAAATTTATTTGTCACAGTCCTGGAGGCTGGAAAATCCAAGGTCAATGGTCAGTGGGTTCGGTGTCTAGACCTACTTCCTGATTCATAGATTACTGTCTTGGGTGGTATGTTTTCCTTACATAGTGGAAGAGACAAGAGTTCTCGGAATGTTTCTCATAAGGACACTAACCCCGCTCATGAGGGCCCCACCCTTACAATCTCTAGTCACCTCCTGAAGGCCCTGACTCCAGGTATCATCATGCTGGGCATTAAATTTCAGTCCCTGAGTTTGAGAATGACACAAACATTCATTATGTAGTAGTGCCGTTTGTAACCATTCTTCCGGTTTTTCATCTTGAGGTCTCTCCTCTATTTCCTTCTCTTGCTTCCCTGCTACTGCTGCTAAGTCACTTCAGTCGTATCCGACTCTGTGCGACCCCATAGACGGCAGCCCACCAGGCTCCCCCGTCCCTGGGATTCTCCAGGCAAGAACACTGGAGTGGGTTGCCATTTCCTTCTCCAATGCATAAAAGTGAAAGTGAAGTCACTCAGTCATGTCCGACTCTTTGCGACCCCGTGGACTGCAGCCCACCAGGTTCCTCCGCCCATGGGATTTTCCAGGCAAGAGTACTGGAGTGGGGTGCCATTGCCTTCTCCGCTTGCTTCCCTGAACTCTTGTAAATCCTACTCTGTTTTTGTAGACAGAATCAGTTATTTCATTGTTTTGTTAATTTATGAAAATACATTTGGGTAAGATTTTCATCTGTTGCATGTAACATTGCTTTAGTGGGTGTTTCTCGTCTGCCATTCATTTTCATATTTCTCTTCTTGTGGCATCTCTGTGAAGGTTTTCTTTTCTTGTGATTAGGTGAGTTCTTTATGAAGTAGCTATTTATAGGAACTTTACCTGGGCAGGAGACAGGGCCATATCCCATGCCAACGGGAATTCTTGTGACCTGAGTGTGTGTGTGTGTGATCCTTTCAACTCTTGTTTTTCCTCGAGGTTGCAGAGACTGGTTGTGCTCCTAGTGGGGTCTCTCTTTTTCACCTTGCCTTGGCAACAGACTGCTTCCTGCTAATATGTCTTACCTGTACAGCATCTCATTTAATTTGACCTTTCCTGCTTCTGGAAATCTCTCACCATGCCGGGCCCAGGAAAGCTTTTAGTGCTACCTGCCCGTCTGTTGCCCTTTGCAGAAAGTTGCTGCTGGGTTTGTTGCTGGATATCCTCACTATTTGGGCAGCGTGGCTCTGCAGGCATGGACAGCCTCTCCAAGCGTCTTTCTTCTCCTCTGTCTGACCTTGCCTGCAGAGTGTGGCAACTCCACCTCCCGTTGCGTGGTTCAAAGCTACAGATGTCTCCCAGTTTCCTCTGGGATGCAGTTTGCGTTTTCATGTTCCTTGTTGCTTTTGGGTGGATTCCAAGAGGAAGTCTTTACGCCAAGAGACTGTAACAAAACAATTCCCGTTTTTTATCTTTTCTTTGCCAGCTAAAATCTTCACTGCTTTCTTTGTTGTAGTTGTTATTGCCTTTAAAATAACTTTTCAAAAAGACCTAAAGAAGAAAGTTGTTTCACAGACAGCTCTGTACTTTTAGGTCTGGAATGATCACGTTAGTAATAACTTGCCACAAGGAAAGAAATTTTCATCTTTTTTACCTTGTCTATTTGTCTTTAGGAATTCAGAAGTCGAAAGAAGTTAAGGTAAAGTCAGAATCAAGCATGGGTTCAGGCCTTTAGGCTTCTTAGATGTGTATGTAGAAGGCTGTTTTATTACCGGACTCACCAGTTTTGCTATCCTGCCTCAGTTATGGTTACCCATTCATGCCTTGCCAGCGTTCCTCAGATATTCCCTTGACATTCTTAGGCTGCTCAGCTTGAAACTCTTGGCTGGATTTATGTTTGAGTTAAACAGCACTTTCCATGTACAGCAACAATCTGCCTGCAAGTATCAAAACAAAAAGAAAGTGTGACAGGCTTTATTGAAACGTTAATATCCAGAAGTAGAAATAATCCAGGCATGAGGTCATTTGAAGACTACAGATAAAGGAAGTTAAGGTACTGTCTATTAAGTCAGTAGTTCAATTTAATTTTTAAATGCCAAGCTGTTAAAAATTACAGTGTTTACCTGGGGATCTTGGGCCAGCGTGGAGAGAAAGGAAGGCCATTTAGAGGATGGGAGCCTTCCTCTCTGCTTAGGTCGCACACAGAGCAAATGTGTCTGGAACACCTTTGTAGTCAGGTGACATGAGAGGACAAACCCTTTCCTCCCTCTCTAGCTGCGCATTAGAGCCACACCAGACCTATCCTGCTCCGACTCAGCAATAGGAAGCCGTGTGCTCAGGCTCAGGGCCAGTGATTGAGGGCAGGGCCTGTCCACTCTGATGGAGTGCAGGGAACAGAAGGTGAGGTTGGAGATGGGCAGCGGAGGATGCTTCCAGAGGCACAGAGGGATCAACACCAGAGTAGGCAAGAGTGCAAGGAGGAGGCTGGCAATGGAGAAGGCGAACTGGACTGATAGCAGTTTTTTTCGGCAGTTGTGTTTATTTTTAACCATGAGACACCATTTAGGAAACATGTAAGGGAGTAATTTTCCTGCTTTGTGAAGATTATTTTAAACACAGTGATGTCATAATTAGATCTGTGCCACCCACATGTGGTTCATTGAACCAAGGTCGGTGATCTGTTTCACTTCGGTGTAAAGTACATGAGCAAAGTCTAGTTGTCTTTCTTAAGACTAGGAGATGATTAAGCAAAATAACTAAAACATAACTAAAACAGTTTGGGATTATGTTCTTTAAAAAAAGCTTGGGACAGAAATTAGAAAGTGGCTCGTGTGGCAGACCTATGGAATCAGACCTGGCCTTTCGAAAACGAAGCAGGTCTCAAAAGGCTGGTCCTTAAAGAGTGTGGACTTGACATTGAAGTCCAACCTCAAAGGATCTAGAGGAATGAATAAAAAGGTCTAACAGGCTTTGGTGGAAAGTTGGTGGGGAAAGTGAGCATGGGACAAACATTCAGTTCAGCTCAGTCATATCCGACTCTTTGTGACTTCATGAATCACAGCACGCCAGGCCTCCCTGTCCATCACCAACTCCCGGAGTTCACTCAAACTCATGTCCATCGAGTCGGTGATGCCATCCAGCCATCTCATCCTCTGTCGTCCCCTTCTCCTCCTGCCCCCAATCCCTCCCAGCATCAGAGTCTTTTCCAGTGAGTCAACTCTTGGCATGAAGTGGCCAAAGTATTGGAGTTTCAGCGTCAGCATCAGTCCTTCCAATGAACACCCAGTACTGATCTCCTTTAAGATGGATTGGTTGGATCTCCTTGCAGTCCAAAGGACTCTCAAGAGTCTTCTCTAACACCACAGTTCAAAAGCATCAATTCTTTGGTGCTCAGCTGTCTTCACAGTCCAACTTTCACATCCATACATGACCACTGGAAAAACCATAGCCTTGACTAGACAGACTTTCGTTGGCAAAGTAATGTCTCTGCTTTTGAATATGCTATCTAGGTTGGTCATAACTTTCCTTCCAAAGAACAAGTGTCTTTTCATTTCATGGCTGCAATCACCATCTGCAGGGAGTAAGCGTCTTTTAATTTCATGGCTGCAGTCACCATCTGCAGTGATTTTGGAGCCCAAAAAAATAAAGTCTGACACTGTTTCCCCATCTATTTCCCATGAAGTGATAGGACCAAATGCCATGATCTTAGTTTTCTGAATGTTAAGCTTTAAGCCAACTTTTTCACTCTCCTCTTGCACTTTCATCAAGAGGCTTTTTAGTTCCTCTTCACTTTCTGCCATAAGGATGGTGTCATCTGCATATCTGAGGTTATTGATATTTGTCCCGGCCATCTTGATTCCAGCTTGTGCTTCTTCTAGCCCAGCGTTTCTCATGAGGTACTCTGCATAGAAGTTAAATAAGCAAGGTGACAATATACAGCCTTGACATACTCCTTTTCCTATTTGGAACCAGTCTGTTGTTCCATGTCCAGTTCTAACTGTTGCTTCCTGACCTGCATACAGGTTTTTCAAGAGGCAGGTCAGGTGGTCTGGGATTCCCATATCTTTCAGAATTTTCCACAGTTTATTGTGATCCACACAGTCAGAGGTTTTGGCATAGTCAATAAAGCAGAAATAGATGTTTTTCTGGAACTCTATTGCTTTCTCGATGATCCAGCAGATGTTGGCAATTTGATCTCAGGTTCCTCTGCCTTTTCTAAAACTAGCTTGAACATCTGGAAGTTCATGGTTCACGTATTGCTGAAACCTGGCTTGGAGAATTGGGAGCATTACTTTACTAGCATGTGAGATGAGTGCAATTGTGCGGTAGTTTGAGCATTCTTTGGCATTGCCTTTCTTCGGGATTGGAATGAAAACTGACCTTTTCCAGTCCTGTGGCCACTGCTGAGTTTTCCAAATGTGCTGGCATACTGAGTGCAGCACTTTCACAGCATCATCTTTTAGGATTTAGTTAATGAGGTGTCCTGGGTGGTAGTCAGACTCTCTGCCTGTCCAGTTAAAGGGTGTGTCTTTTTAGGCCAAAGTGCTTTGAGTCAATGACCCAGCTTATTGAGTGACTGCACAGTTTCTAATCTGTTGGCTTCTAGGCCAGTCCTCTGTGTCACAGTGAGAAAGTTCAAGGTTCACTGAGAGGAAGGGAGAAATTTCCATAAGGAATCTAGTGGGAAGCTCCTGGGAACTTGGCTTACCTTTCAGGAGAAGGAAGAGCCTTGGGCAAGAAGAACCTGCAAAATAAGCACGGTTTATCCTGAAAAGGACGACTTGTTTACAAGTGTGTGAAACAGCCCTGAGCTCCATACCTCTCACTGCAGGTGACCAGGAGTGTCCCTTCTGTGACCTTGTGTCACTAAGACAGAGGGTCACCCTTTCTCTGCCTCTTCTCCATCGACCCTCAGGTGAATTTACTGCAATAGTGAAGTCCTGCAGGCCAGGTGTCTTATCAGAGATTTATTTTCTCTCAGTCCTGGAGGCTGGAGATTTAGATCGAGGCATTGGCAGGATGGGTTCTCCGGAGGCCACCTTCTCCCCGTGTCCTCACGTGGCCTTTACTCTGTGTATCCCTGGTGTCTCTTTGTCCAAAGTTTCTCCTCTTATAAGGACGCCAGTCAGATTGGGTGATGTTGTTCAGTTGCTAAATCATGTCTGACCTCTTGCGACCCCGTGGACTGCAGCACACCACGCTTTGCTGTCCTTCACTCTCTCCCAGAGTTTGCTCAGATGCATGTCCATTGAGTTGGTGACTAACCATGGTTAGTTGCCATCTAACCATCTCACCCTCTGCCTCCCTCTTCCTTAATGACTGTTTTCACTTAGCCACCTCTTCTGAGTCTCCTCCCTCCAAATATACATTCTGAGTTTCCTGGGGTTAGTGCTTCAACATAAGCATTTGGTGTGGGCGAGGGGCGCAGTTCAGTCCATAATAATCCCCATGGTTGGATATGTTTTTCTTTCTGCCTTTTCATTGCCATGTTCCACCCACCCCTTTCCCACTGCACTGCACCCCCTTCCTATTCTCTCTCACCCTGGCTTACACTTCTACAGCTCCAAGGGCTCTGAACCCATAGCCCATTCAGCTCCGCCTCCCCTACAGTTTACTGGATATCCATCCTTTCACAACCCTCAACAGTGACCCCAATCACACACACACCCCTTCCCCTCCCACTTCTTCCCTTCTGTCCTGACTTAAAACTTGCTGTTCATTGTTAAACTTTAATCTCCTTCTTCCCAGGAGCTCACTGTTTACAACATCAGGTTAATCTTTCCACGAACATGCATTTTATAGCATCATCTTTTTATTTCCACCACCACTGTTCAAGTGATCTCCTCAAGCTCAAATTGTTGCAATAGCTCTGTCACTGGTCTACCCCAGGCCCCGCCAGCTCATCTGTTTTTCCAACCCCTTAGTATATATCATCTTCAGGTTCATTTTTCTCAAGTTCTACTTTTGTTGTGTCATTATTCAGTGACTCCCAGCAGGGTGAAGACCATATTTTTCAGCTAGGCTTTTTGATGTCCTTTGTGGTCTGATGCCAACCTGGTTTCCAAATGCACCTTTAACTCTGCAGCAGTGAGTCTCACTCCTCTTCCTGAATGCTTCCTGATTTCTGTCCCGTGGCTTTCTTTGTGCTGTTCTGCTTCCCTGGAATTCCTTCTCTTGTGTGTTTCTGTCTCTTTCCAAGTATTACCCAACATTTGAGACTCAACTGAGTTTACCTTCTGAATGGTGGAGAAGAGAGCTTGTCAGTACCATAATAGGTAGGATGGTTTCCTGGGTAAGCGGGAACAATTGAGGGAGGGGTGTGGCGCGAAAGAAATTAATTAGGAGGTAATTGACACGGGAACCAACAAGAAATTGAGAGAAAAGACCCTACCTAGTGTCACCTGTGTTTGGGCAAGTGCCTGTTTAGTTTCTTCAACCAGATTGTAAGCTTGGGAGCCACAAGATATGTTTTATCTGTTTATCTTGCTAATGTCTGCATTGCTTGGTCTGTTCCTGGATCCATAAAAGCTAACTAGTGGATGCTAATCATACAGATTAGGTACTGCTCATTATCTTCCCAGCGGACTGGAAATGTGTGATGAGTGGTACCTGACTCCTCGTAGAGCCTGAATAGTAATAATATGTAGAACACAATCTATCGTGTGAATAATTAAGAGCTGAGTGCAAAACTAGAAAAGGATAAGCTATGTAAAAATATGCAGAAGAATAAAATATGCTCAAATATTAGCATGCCTTGCATGGCTAAAGGTGACATTGTTCTTGAACTGAAGCCTCAGCAGGTGATCGCTGCCCTGGCGGGGTGGGGGGCTGACTGGCCCTCATGTGTTTCCGGCGGGGGGCGGGGGGGGCGGTAAGAGGGGATTCCTACAATGAAGAGCATAGAGGACAAATGTTACTGAAGTGGTCTCAGTGAGTCTTGTCTTCTCATGTATCTTTCTTCTCTTCTCTGCTTCCAGTAGATACTGTGTATAATCTGCTTTCATCATGGGAGAGATAGAGCAGAGGCCAACTCCAGGATCAAGACTGGGGGCCCCAGAGAATTCGGGGATCAGTACGTTGGAACATGGGCAGAAGCCGCCCCCCACGCCTTCAGGAAAACTCATGTCTATCAAGATCCAGATGCTGGATGATACCCAGGAGGCCTTTGAAGTTCCAGTAAGTTGGGGGCAGCCTTTGGCATGGGGGCACTCATCTCAGTCCTGTGATGCACGGTGGCGGGAAGACGGTCTGTGTATTCAGCAGCCTTCTTCCCACCCTCACCGTGCTCCTCTCGTTCCTTTTGGTTCCGTCCGAGCTATGGATTTTTTGGTTGATGTGTGTTGATTTTTTGATTGCATGCTCCGAGTACAAGTGATATCAGTGGGTGTGTCACTTGAATTTTACTCTGACTTCCCATATACTAAGACACGGGTGTATATGCCTATGTATGTGTTACTTATATTTTTGAGTTGGAGGGAATTGTGGTTTCAATCTCAGTTTAATTTCCTTTGTTGTGCAATCACTCAGTCATGTCCGACTCTTTGCGACCCCGTGGACTGCAGCACGCCAGGCTTCCCTGTTCTTCACCATCTCCCGGAGGTTGCTCAGATTCATGTCCATTGAGTCGGTGATGCCATCCAACCATGTCATCCTCTGCTGCCCCTTTCTGTTCCTGCCCTCAATCTTTCCCAGCATCAGGGTCTTTTCCAATGAGGTGGCTCTTTGTATCAAGTGGCCAAAATATTGGCACTTTAGCACCAGTCCTTCCAGTGAATATTCAGGGTTGATTTCCTTTAGGACTGACTCGTTTGATCTCTTTGTGAAAGTTGCTTAGTCGTGTCAGACTCTTTGCAACCCCATGGGCCATACAGTCCATGGACTTCTCCAGGCCAGAATACTGGAGTGGGTAGCCTTTCTCTTCTCCAGGGGATCTTCCCAACTCTGGGATCGAACTTTGCTTACAAGCAATTCCTCTAAACATCAGTGCATGTGTGTGAGCACTCCATTACTCTCTGTGGCAAGAGAAGTCGTTCTGACATCAGGAGAGAACTTGCTGACCATGTTTGTGGGTAGGGAGTGGGGGTAAAGAAAAACCCTGAACCCAGGCTATAGGCCGGCAGCCCTAGAATTGAAGAGACCCCACCCCAGGGGCTGGGGGTGGGAGGGTCGTGGACAAAAGAGGTGTCCAGGAGGCAGGCAGAGATGAAGGAGCAGCAGGCTTGCCTTGTTCATCAGCTGGAGCTGCACACCCCCAAGGTTCTGCTGTTTTCCTTGGAACTTTGCCCTGTCGCCCCTTCCCCACTTTTCCCATCCTTCTCCTCAGTCTCCTCTTGAAATCCCACTCCTGTTCGAGGCTCAGAAACCACCACCAGTTACGTGCAGGTAGAGGATCTCTTCAATGGCAGGTAGAGTCCGGACGTGTGTTCACCTCTGTACAATGCTGATGGCACTTTTCACAAGAATTAATTAGCATCCATAGAATTCACAGCACACTCTGGCTTTTTCCCTGTGTTCTTTCTTGGGTGCTAAACACCGTATCTCATGCTGCTTGCGTGTGGGGGTGAAAAATAACTCTTGAATTCCAAACAGCCCAATTATAAACAAACATTGTGAACGTAACCTGTTTTTAAAGTGGAGACAATCCGTCTATTATTCCTGTTGGCTAGAGCAACTAAAATTTTAACAGTCGGCATTAACGTCTGCAACCCATCATTTTATCGTTTATGTGATATGAGTCACTCAATCGTATTCATTTCCAAGACTATTGTTCTAAAAGTGTGAATTACCATTAAGTGTCTCAGGGAAGACAAACCTCAGAAGAGCTATGTTTAAACCTGCCGATTTATCACACATTGCAAACGACCTTTGTATCTTTCTAATTTTCTCGTTGTGGAATTTCTATCTCTTCAAGGACTTGGGGACTTCATATTCTGAGGAACAGAGTTGCTGCTTATCTGCTGAAATTGTAAAACATAGAGGGGCACACCTGCCAGCCTGGTACTCAGACCTTCTGGAACAAGTCCTACCCCCTTCCACCCCCGCTCTCCCCCACTTTCTTTTTGTTGCAAGACTGGTTTGGTGAGGTATTTGGTTTCAGTGTTTCTCCTTTGCTACTGTTAAGGATTTCTGAGCCCAAATCTCTAGCAGTGTGTTCTTTTAAATGGTATTCCCGTATATGGGTTTGGACCAAAGGGCCTTCAAGCACTGGTGTTATGTACACAGGGAGCATTGTATGTATTCATTTGCAATTCTTGTTTCCTTGAAGCAAAGAATGTCAAAACCATTCCTAGCTACTGTTTAGCTAGGAACTAGATAGGAACTCTCTGCCTGAGAAAATAGGAATAGAAGTTTGTTTGTATCTTTTAAAATGATTTTACTTGATAATTTCTGATGTCCATGCTTTCCATTTGTAACTCCTCTACCTGAAAGGTTTCTTAGACCACCTGCTCCCTCCCCCCACCCCCCTATAAACTCCTATGCACCCTTAGAGGTCCTCTATGTTTTACCCAGAGGCTAACTTCTTGAGACAGTAGGTGGGACTTTTTCTTCCCTCCTTCAGACCTCTTCACTCATAGGTATGTCAGGGTGGAGCTGGACCACTGAGATTTAAATCGCATCTTCTCCTACCGACTCACTGATCACCTTGGGGAAGGTACTTAATCTCTCTATCTCAGTTCTCTCCTTTGTAAAATGAGGCTCATCATAAACCCTACCTTATTTCATAAGAACAAGAGTTGATACAAACGAACAACTCTTGGCACATACAAAGAGCTTGGAACGTAATATGATTGATGATGATGTTGCTGTTCAGTCACTCGGTCATGTCTGACTCTTTGTGACCCCACGGACTGCAGCACACCAGGCTTCCCTGTCCTTCACCATCTCCCAGAGCTTGCTCAAACTCATGTGCATTGAGTTGGTGATGCCCTCCAACCATCTCATCCTCTGTCATCCCCTTCTTCTCCTGCCCTCAATATTTCCCAGCATTAGAGTCTTTTCCAGTGAGTCAGCTCTTCACATCAGGTGGCCAGAGTCTTGGAGCTTCAGCATCAATCCTTCCAATGAATATTCATGGTTGATTTCCTTTAGGGTTGACTGGTTTGATCTCCTTGTTGTCCAAGGGACTCTGAAGAGTCTTCTCCAGCACCACAGCTCGAAAGGATCAGTTCTTAGGTTCTCAGCTTTCTTTATGGTCCAGCTCTCACATCCATATGTGACTGCTGGAAAAAGCATAGCTTTCGCTATGCAGACCTTTGTCAGCAGAGTGATGTCTCTGCTTTTTAATATGCAGTCTAGGTTGGTTATAGCTTTTCTTCCAAGGAGCAAGCATCTTTTAATTTCATAGCTGCAGTCACTGTCTGCAGTGATTTTGGAGGCCTTACCCATGTGCATTTTGCGTTTCGCTGCTGGCTTCTTTGGCCGGGGTCCTGCCTTGCTGCCTCATCTCCAGCACCTAGCACAGCGCCTTGCGTGTATTAGGTGCTCATTAAAAGTTTCACTATTAGGGTGAGTTGATCTGACAAGGAGAATTCGTGTTATTGTGAGTTTTCCACATGCCTCATCCATTCATGTTTAATTTTTAAAAATCTTATTTGAGTTGGGTCAGAATGTTCCTTCTCAACCCATGGGCAACAGATGTTTTCCATAACTGCCTGTAGAAAGTCAGCGATCAGCATTTTTATTGACTGTGCTGATTCTAAATTGCTACCTTGTGGTCTTTAAGAAGAGAATGGGCCAGGACTCTGCAGCTGGGAGGCAGCAAGCTGGCCGTGGTGACTCAACCGCTGTGCTTGCGTTTAGAGAGGAGGGACTAGGATTGCAAGAGACGCAGCTTCCCACAACTGCTTTTTAAACCTTGCTCTAAAACTTCCTGTTGTGAATTCATGGAGGCCAGGTGTCGCAGCCCCTCTCACCCACCCTTGTTCCCTCCTTGGATTGGGCGCCCCGTGAATTCACATTTGTCACACAGATGGGCAGGCACTTGGCCGGAAGTCATTACCATTCCCTTTGGGGAACATTCCTCCGTGAACCACATGGTTCCCTAGGGAGTGAGTTTCTTGGGTCTTTTCCTGATACTTTCGTTTTGGAGGATGGATGGAGGTAAAGTCATCGTTTTAAAATGCACGTTCTCCAAATGCTTCCTGGCCCAGATAATCACACCAGTCTGCATCATTACTTACAGCCTCAAATGGAGTCTTATCAAAGAGTTTAATCCTCTGAGAGGCCTGGGCATGGAGCCTCAGACTTCGCTACACCATGGCTCGTTCTCCCGGTCACCTTTGCTCTTAAGCTTGGACGGTCTTTTTAGGTATTTTTTTCTGCAGAGTTGAAAGTTCAGATGCAATATTTATAGTAAATTCTTCCAGGACATTTTATCGTCTTTATGTGGAATACGCTGTGCAGAGAAGCCTCACCTTGTGGCTTGTGGTGTCTGCGGTGTTCCTTTCCAATCAGAGGGTATACCTCGAGGGACTCGTGTGGATCTGAAAGGATTAAACGACCCCCCCAACCCCGCCCCTACCCCCCAAGAAGGTTCCTGAGAAGGTTTTATGTGTCCTGTCCTCATGACCCTGCTGGTAAACAAAACGCTGCTCCTACTGACGTTTGCAGGATGAAGCAGATGGCTTCTTCCCCCAAGTGTTTATTCCGTTTCTGTGTTTTCATTAGCAAGGCTGCTCTAGGAGGAGCGGAGAAGAGTGGAGGGACTGAAACGGAGCCGTGTTTTGCTGCTTTTGAGCAGCCCTGGGAAGCCGGCCTGGAAAAGATGCTCACAGGTGATGGGAAGGCCCCTGGCCTGTGTTGAAGAGGGAGCCGGAGTGGCTGTGGTGTGGGTGCAGGGCGCTCTGTGTCAGCCACCGCCATCCCGGGGGCTAATCATCCTGCCCTTGTGTTGGTGTTTTGTCGAGGCTTTCCTAAGAAGCCTTTCCAGCTCCCGGGTGCCTGAGGATAAAGTGTGGGTTTCTTAGTTTGGAGAGACCGGGGGACGGGCGGATGGCCGAGCGCTCTGGTGACCTTTTCCTTATTCTCCACCGTTGTCCTGGGTTGGTTCATCCTCTGCGTTAGCATCTCAAGCTGGAAAATTCTCTTGACTTGCTTATTATGCTTAGTTTTGACTTCCTGCAGGTAGAATGGGAGCTCTGTGGGGGCCTGGCCCCTTTGGTTCTTATTTATCCTTATATTCTGTTCCTCCGCTGTGCCTCAGACTGATGATGCCATAACCTGTGACCGACTGCCCGCACCTCTGTTCATTCATGTGCTTCTCACAGATGAGGAAGGCTGGGTGGCGCTGTCATCTCTTTAAGATGAGGGGGAACCCCTGGAGCCCTCTTCGAGTCACCTTCTCACATTTGTATGGTGTTGGGATAGCACTGTGATTGGAACCCAGCCCTCGTGACCCCAACTTTGTCCGCCTTCCCTCGCCCCGAGCTGCTGCCTTGGGTAAGATCTGTGGGCTTCTTCTGTGCTGCCTTATTCGACGTTTCCAAACGTGCCTCCAAGGCTCCTTGCAAACTCTCATCTTCCAGCTGCTCTGGTTCCTTTCGTATTTGTAAACAGCGCCCAACATCCACCAACAAATTTGTCGAGATCCCCCAACCATCCAAGCCTCTCCCCAGGGCTCCTGATGGGGGTCATCTCTGTCTTAAACTACTTGTTGTCCGTACCTCTAATTAGACTTGGAATCAGAAGCTCTAATCTTGTTTCTCCCTCTAATTATAACCCTACTGAGACTCAGTTTCCTTATCTGCAAAATGAAGAGTTTGGTTCAGATGATAATCTACGCTTTTTCCCCCTCCCTTTCTTTTTTCTGAAAGTCGGCGCCTTGCATTGACATCTTCTGTTGATGAATTACCTCTCCATGATTATGTTTGTTAATTCCTCAGGCAAATAGTAAACTCTTTCACAAAAGGGATTTAATCTAAGAAATATTACAAAAGCCTCATCGGAGATAGTATTTACAGTTATCGTGTAACTAGTAAGTGCTCAAATCAAATATAAGTGAATAAGCATGCATGCACGTGAGCAGATTCAGGAGATGGTGAAGGACAGGGGAGCCTATTGTGCTGCAGTCCATGGGGTCGTGGAGTCAGACATGACTCAACAGCAACAAATATGCTTATGGGGCATCAGGAAATGTTAGGATTTAATGTGTGTTTGTGTGTTGTGTGTGTATGTTAAGTCATGTCCGACTCTTTGCGACCCCATGGACTGTCGCCCACCAGGCTCCTCTGTCTGTGGAATCCTCCAGCCAAGGATACTGAAATGGGTAACTACTCCATTTTCTAGGGGATCTTCCTGACCCAGGGCTTGAACCTGAGTCTCCTGCACTGCAGGCAGATTCTTTACCGTCTGAGCCACCAGGGAAGCCTAGGTGGGTGGGGTAACTTTAAGTATCACTGAACTAAGTTGGGCTAAACTTCATGCCACTTGAGAAGACAGAAAGAAATCAGATATTTGCTAGACAACACATTATTAGCAGGAACAAACAACTTCGTTTGAAACGGACATCTAAAATTTTTAAGAAAAATAGTTCGCATGTCATAATAAGAGAGACTGCAAAAGTTTTTCTTTTTCCTTTTTTTTTTTTTAACTGAGGGCAAAAGTGCCTGTATTATCTCAGACCTAATTAGGAGTCTGGCATGGTCAGTCCATAAATGATTAAACCTTTATTTCATTTTCTTAGCTTTTGAAATGAAGCAATCATTTATTTTTCACTGAAACCTGGCCTTGACATTAGTCAGGGGCTTGTTCCTCCAAGTGCTTTGTGGTTCTGCAAAAGGTCTTAAGTGGTTGGAGAATTTTTAAACTGTCTTTATAAGCTGGTGCTCAGAAAAAGAGGATGTAGCAGAAGTTTATCTCTTTAAAAAGCTCTGTGTTGTCTTTTTGGGGACTCCCTAGTTAACATCGACGGCTTTCGTGGAGGCTCAGATGGTAAAGAATCGACCTGCAACGCAGGAGACCCGGGTTCGATTCCCTAGTCGGGAAGATCCCCTGGAGGGGGGCATGGCAACCCATTAGTATTCTTGCCTGGGAAATCCCGTGGACAGAGGAGCCTGGCAGGCTACAGTCCATGGGGTCACAAAGAGTCGGACACGGCTGAGCCACTAACACTTTCAGTTCACTTTCCTTATTTACATTAGGAAGAAGGGAGGCTACTGGCTTGGAGCTGGACTTGGGTAGCTCACAGCAACTGTGCCTGTAGAAAAGCAAGGTCCTTTTCTCCATCTTTGTCTTGTGAATGATTTTGTTTCCCTGTTTAATTTCTATGTTAGCCATCTTAGAGACGATGCCCTTTTGGATCTAAAGCCGCTGAATGTCTTTGTTTTTTCCTCCCCCCAAAGAAGTGGAATGTATATTTAACCTAAGATCTTGGGGGGGGAAGTATTAGTATATCTTTCTTTTTAATATGTGTCCTGCTTCTCCCCTGGAATCACACATCCCCGGCAGCGGGGTTATTCCTTGCAGTTGGTTGGATTATACGATCTTAGACGGGAGGTATGAGTTCGGGGCTCCTTTATTTTCTTCTTTTGTATAAAAGTGCACATAAGAGCTGGTGGCAGCCATACTGAGACCTAAATAAAATTTAATCGACCATTTAAAACCAGAAGGGAGCTGTGTGTGCCCAGAGCTCCATTAACTGCCTCTTAAGCAGCTGCAGTTTGAACCAGAAAGAGGGAAAGGAATTTCACAAGTTCACTCAAGCTTTTTAAACATGAGTCAATATTTCTTTCCCCTTATCAGTGTTGCTTTTGGCTCTGTCTCTTAGCAGAGTTTCTGAAAGAGTATTTATGTCCACTCTGCTTTTGCACGGTCCACTCTGTGTTTTATTTAACTTGAGTGATAAATGGTCCGTCTGGGTCTGGTCTCTTGAGGTTAAATTTAAAGGCTATTTTAATAGATAAAAATTTTTTTTTCATAAATCATTTCAGCGAAATCCTGTTCGCCTTTCCTTTCTGGTTCCTTAGATGTGGAGAGTGGAACTTCAATGTTGGCCCAAAATGTTTGTGTGCCCCTTTCAACTTCACTGTAGACGCTTGATCAAAGTCATTTCTGTGGCTCTGACGTGATGGCAGGAATTCTCTAACAGCTGTTTGCTATTTTCTCCCTGAAAAGTCTCTCAGTAGACACTAATAAATAAAAGGAATAAACTGTAACTGAGAATGTCTGTATCTGGTGGTAAATTGGGCCAATATTCTGGGGAGATGTAGGGAGTTTGAGAAGCTGCTTTTTCCCCCCTCTTTTAAGTGGAGATAATAAATTGTCCTAATTATAAGAAACAGTGGTTAAAGGGGAAAATCGGGCTAGAAGTGCGTCCTGGCTTCATGGCTTACTAGCTGGGGGGCTGTGGGCGAGAAGATAACCCCTCTCAACCTGTTTCCTTGTTTCTGAATCTGGAGAAGAACGCACACTTCGCGGGGCTGAGGGGAAGCTCAGGTAAATACCTTCTGAGAAAATACCTTGCAGAGTCCTAGATGGAGATTAGATTACCCTAAAAGCTAGTTGTTTTTCTTCCTTTAGCGCTAAACTTTACTTCTCTTGTTTATTAGCAGGATTGAGACTGTGCTTTTATTGTAGGGCTTTTGGGTATGTGAAGTGGAAAAAGGAAAGCATATGAAAACATTTTGAAATAAAAAAAAAGCATACTTGCGTCAGGTGGAGTAATTTTCTTTCTTTCTTTTTTTAAAACTCCCCCAGCTTTCTCTGTCGTCTCAGATGCGTCTTTCCTGAAACAGAGATGAGGCTCCCAGGTGGCTTTCGAGGGTCTATGAGAAGGAAGCGCCACCTGGACAGGTGTGATGAAGTCTCAGCTTCCCACAAGCACACTTCCTCCCTTTTTTCAGTCTATCGGTAGCTCCTCAGAGCTTCAGTTCTGGTGGCTCTAACACTGAGGGGATATTCTTAAAGCTTAAATGTTTTACGTGCATATTGGTTTTACTGAGCTTTTGGTCTTCTCCATTTACTTAGCCTGTCTTTCCTGGTGGCTCCACCCCCAGTGTAGGAGATGCAGGTTCGATCCCTGGGTCAGGAAGATCCCCTGGAGAAGGAAGTGGCAACCCAAGTATTCTTGCCTGGAGAATCCCATGGACAGAGGAGCCTGGTGGGCTACAGGCCATGGGGTCACAAAGAGTCAGACACGACTGAGTGCCTGAACACACATTTATGTAGCCTAAAGCCTCTCTGTTTTCCTAGAGTCAGGATTTTCCTAGGAGTACCTCGCTTCCCTCTGGCACAGGCTAAATGTAGGATCTCAAGGTGGATGGTTTTAGGACCCTCTCGGATGGGTCTTCTCTGTGGGTTCCTTTGAAGGAAGCATTTAGCTGGCTAGGAACCTCTATGTTTAAATGTGAATATGAAACATATTAACATATAAATCACAGTGATGTTTAAATTATCTGCTATTTTTTTTTATGATTCACTTATTTGCTGTCTTTTATCAATTTGAACATTGGACATCATGGTTTTCACACCAGAGATAGATATTGGGATGATTTTATCAGTTTGTGATCTATAGAGAAAGTCATTGTGTAAAAGCAATTCTGAAAGTCATACTTTGTAGTTGTGAGTGAGAGCTTTATAGGTTTCTCTTTCCGCATTTATATAAACAGGAAGCTAGACTTGATACCCAGAGTGGAATTCAGGGAGCGCTGGTGTTGTTTTATGGAACATGATCTTGGAAACCTAATATGTGTCCCACATATATTTCTGGACATGCACAGCAAGGGGCTGCTGATGATAAGACAATGAGCAAAAATAATGGCTGCCCTTCTAAAAACCCCTTGCTGTGTGCCAGAATTTGTCCTATCGTCTGTCCTTACATTCTCTCATTTACAGCTGTTCAGTGGATCTGTGAGGCGGGCATGAATGAGCCCAGTGAGCACAAAGCTCAGAAGTGGCTTGATCTAGGTCACAGGACTGAGGACAGGAAGCCAGGGTTTCCCGCCCAGCTCCTGCCTCTACTTAAGCCCTGCTCTCACCAGGCCATTTGATGGTCCTGGGCCACAGGGATCCCTTAGAGAGGACAGCCCGTCAACGTGATCGTGCTGGTCCCTGAGACGGATGCCAAGGATAGATACTCCGAAGCGGGTAGGGTGGATTAACAGGGCTGAGACCAGCAGGGACAACCCAGGGACCAGAGGGCCTCCCAAGGTCATAGACACGGTGGTGGCTGCTAAGGGCCCCAGATGGCATGTTGGAGAGCTGTCAGACACAAGGGAAACTGAGAAGGTAGAGGTTTTTTGTTCCTCCCATCAGTCAAGTATATTTATTTAAAGCACCGTCCTGTAGCATCAGTTAAGTTTTCACAAATTGATGAGGTGGGATTGACAGGCCTTGGCAGCACGTGGGAGGGGAGCGCCCAAAGAGAGGGGAACACAGACACTCCTTAGATTTACACCTTGGGGGCTCCCTGCCGCCACGGAGGATTGGGACATCAGCTGGCCTTTCTATGACAGCTGTTGCACTGGAAATGATGTCTTTTTTTTTTTTTCAGTTGACATGAAAGACGCGTTGCTAATGTTCCTAATAAAAGCCACTGCTTCATTTCTAATCACGAAGAATCTGTGACTCTGTAAATGAACCTCTGAGATTCATACTGATTATGGAGATTGTACAGACTGGAAGTATCAAAGGGAGGTTGATTGCTTGCTTCCCATTTGTATTAGGAAAATTATATTTACTCTCTGCATTTCAATTAATTTGTCATCCCAGGAGCTACTCTGTTCATTTTGAAGGCCTGGCTGGGAAAGCATTGACACCCAGCGTCTTCAAGTTCATAAGCCTTTGAAAGGAATGGGGGCGTGGCCTGCCCTTTAATTTTAATTCCGTTTACTTATGAACTCTCAAGCGTGTTTGACTGTCGTGTCATCTTCCATGGCCATTTGTTGGAAGGTTTCTGTCCACAAACAGAACTCAAGGGCTCGGTTACCTTTGCTCTAGCTATGATGTGGTTTAGTGTTGCGGTTGAGTCGCTCAGTGGTGTCCGGCTCTTGCAACCCCACGGACTGTAGTCTGCCAGGCTCCTCTGTCCTTGGGGGTTCTCCAGGCAAGAATACTGCAGTGGGTGGCCATTTCCTTCTCCAGGGGATCTTGCCCACCCAGGAATCGAACCTGGGTCTCCTGCATTGCAGGCAGATTGTTTCTCAACTGAGCTATGAGGGAAGCCCTTGAAGGTCAGCTGGTAAAGCTGTGATGCTTTAGGCGCTCGCTCTGATGCTGAGTGTCTAAAGCTTTGAAAAGCAAGAGCTCCCCTGGCCACTGCTTCCCTGGGTCCCAAGGTGGCTGTGGCAGCCCTTCCCAGTCCCTGCTGGTCAGCTCTCATATCCCTGCCGTCCCATGAGCGGGTATCGTCCTTGGTCTTGTAGGAAGAGAGAGAAGGTGGGTCTCAAGCAGGTCCTTCTGCAGCCTGGCCAGCAGGAGCGATGAGCAGAGTGGGGGCAGGTGGTGAGTCGCCCTCCTCTCCCCTGGGCCACCCATCCCCTATTAGCATTTCCTGTTGCTGAATTAGAAACCCACGAACGAGGAGCCCAAGGTGAGCAGGCTGGAGAGACCAGTCAGTGGGAACCGCAAGAGGATACCCCGTCTCTTGGCAGATTCCCAAGACTCCCAGAGAAAATGAAGACCACAGGCATGGGCCCCCACGTTCGTATCTCCTAACACAGGCTCCTCTCTCCCTCTGCCTTCATTTCCACCCTTGCAGCCTTGCCTCTGACCCTCCAGCCTTCATCCTGTCTCCTGTGGGACAATGTGCTGCACACAGTAGGTGCAACAAAAACTCATTTTATTCGCATATAAGTCCTGTGATTCTTGTGCCTGTTTTAATTTATAGACAATTTAATACTAGAAGCCCAACGATGACCAGGACATGGAGGTGCAATAGCTGTAGCACCTGCTGAGTATGTGAGTTAGAACAAAACTTAGATGTTACTCTTGGCCATCTGTCATTTCTCTGCCTGATGTAGATTTTTTTAAGTACCAGGATAACAGATTTTTATTAGAGCGGTTAAATGGAACGTCCGGTTTTATAATGAGCACCAAGAATTACTCCTTCCCATAGTTAACTGGGTTTCAGGTGGGCCGAGAGGCTCACACATCCGGGTAGGTTTCATGGAGGTGATCAGAAATGTCTGCTGACCCCACAACAAGGTGCCTGCTCAGGGGTCTCCTGGTTTAAGCTCGCAGCCATTATTCCCATCTCAGAGGAAACCTTCATTCCAAGTGAAGTCTCAATGTTGGCTCTCTGGGAACTTTCTGAATCCCTAATAACAAGGTGAATCTGTCTTTCCGCGCCCCACCCCTTCTGTTCCAAGGATAGTTTCTCTAAGGTGGATTTCCTCAGTTCCTGCCCTTAGCTACCTTCTCTTTTGAAGCTCCTGAAAGGTACATGGCAGCCTTAGAAAATAAAGTTCTCACTTTCTCCAGAAAACTGGTTCAACAGAAACCAAGCCACTGCCAGCAGCCCTGGGGCATCCTGCCAACCCAGGGCTGTTTAGAGATTTATGTGGGTACCGGTCGCAGTGTGTAGCTTCCAAACTTATTTTTGCCCTCTGTCTGGCTCCAGAAATGCCTGCCCAGGGAGGCCTGGGGATTTGGTTTTGGTTTTGGTCCTTATTTTCTGGTACACAAGGTACAGATGAAAGCACGTTCTTTTTCTCTGGGCCCTGTACCCGTGTGAACCCTGGAGGCCATCGGTGATGTTTCTGAGGCCTACCAGCAGCACTCGGTACTCTGACGTTGACGTTAGGCTTTATTTGTGGTCCACCCCCTTGGCTGTTCCATCACTCGGCAGCTCAATTTGACAAATACATCAGTTTGCAAGAGCTGCTGTCGCGTTCCCCGGATGGGCAGTTGGAGCAATGGAATGCTTGTCTCACAGTTCTAGAGGCTGGAACTCAGATCAGGGTGTGGGGCAGGGTTGCTTTCTTCTGCGGGAGAGTCTTGTCCAGGCCTCCCTGCTAGCTTCTGGTGGGCTGTGTGCTAAGTTGCTTTAGTCGTGTCTGACTCTTTGCGACCCCAGGGACTGTAGCCCACTAGGCTCCTCTGTCCATGGGATTCTCCAGAGAATACAGGAGTGGGGAGTCACGCCCTCCTCCAAGGGATCTTCCTGACCCAGGGATCTAACCCACGTCTCTTGTCTTCTGCGTTGGCAGGCGGGTTCTTTACCACTGCGGCCACCTGGGAAGCCTGCTGGCCATCTTTGGTGTCCTTTGGTGCATAGATGTATCTCTGCCAATCTCTGCCTTCCTCTTCACCTAGCCTTCTCCTTCCGTGAGTTTGTCCTGGTTTCTGCCTTCTGTAAGGCCACAGCCATACTAGCATACTTGCCTTATCGCTGAGTTGGTAAAGAATTCACTGCAATGTGGGAGACCTGGGTTCGATCCCAGGGTTGGGAAGACCCACTGGAGAAGAGAAAGGCTACCCACTCCAGTATTCTGGCCTGGAGAATTCCATGGAGTGTAGAGCCCACGGGGTTGCAAAGAGTCGGCCACGACTTTCACACACTAGTGTAGGGCCCACCGCCATCGTACCTTGATCAGTTGCAAAGACTCATCTTCCAAATAAAGTCACTAGTTCCTGAGGGGTGGGGGATAGGATACAGTTGGGGAGATACAATTCAACCCATGCATATAGCAAGCTTCATTGTTTGGCTTCTTTATGACACATCATTTGAGAAAAAGTTGGGCCACTTACTGCTGTGACTTCTATATGGGCGACTTATGGACCAGTTTTCTTCTGTGGTTCCTTTAGTCACAGTGTAGAATGGGACATCTCCTTAGTAGGTGGAGGAGAACTTGATCACTTAACACCTTCTTAAATCACGTTTATGCATGATTAAAATGGGAACTGTAGTGTGGGTAGTCATACAGCATGACATACCATGACTCTTTCAGTCAAGTGAACCGTAGGAGTGGGTTGGTTTGGAGTCATTTTCCTTCCTCCCCCAGAATTTTTCCATGAATCAGTAACGGGAGAGAGCTGGCTTGAAAATCACCACGTAGTATCTCCCAACATCATTCACTCTAATTCTGGCAGAGAGCCGTTCTTTTGATGAATTGGTCCAGGTTGAAAAAAGTCAGCTTTCACTGTCCTCCCAGCATCCTTTGTCTTCCAACAGTTATGCCAAAGAACATTACTGATCATTAGAGAAATGCAAATCAAAACCACAATGAAATATTACCTCACATCCATTAGTATGGTTACTATTAAAAAAAACAAAACAAAACACGGATAACAACAACTAATAAGGATGTGGGGAAGCTGAAACCCTTGTGCCTTGTTGGTGGGAATGTAAAAATGGTAGCCGCTATGGAAGAGATTACAACAGTCGCTCAAAAAATTAAACTTCTGGGTATCAACCCCGAATAATTGAGAGTAAGATCTTGAAGAGATATACCTATTTTTATTAAAAAAATTTTTTTTTAATTGGAAGATAATTACTTGACTGTGTTGTATTTCTGCTGTGCAACAACATGAATTAGCTATAAGTATACATATATCCCAGAGAAGGCAATGGCAACCCACTCCAGTACTCTTGCCTGGAAAATCCCATGGACGGGGGAGCCTGGTAGGCTACAGTCCATGGGGTTGCAAAGAGTCGGACACGACTGGGCGACTTCACTTTCACTCTTCACTTTCATGCATTGGAGAAGGAAATGGCAACCCACTCCAGTGTTCTTGCCTGGAGAATCCCAGGGATGGGGGAGCCTGGTGGGCTGCCGTCTATGTGGTCGCACAGAGTCGAACACGACTGACATGACTTAGCAGCAGCAGCAGCATGCATACATCCCCTCTCTCCTGAGCCGTTCTCTCGCCCCTCGGGCTCATCCCAAAGCACCGAGTTGAACTCCCTGTGTCCTACAGTAGCTTCCCACTAGGCATCTATTTTACACATGCTGCGTGCTCAGTTGTGTCTGACTTTTTGCGACCCCATGGACTGTAGCCACCAGGCTCCTCAGTTCTTGGAATTTCTCAGGCAGTAATACTGGAGTGGGTTGCCATTTCCTCCTCCAGGGGATCTTCTCAGCCAGGGATCGAACCCAAATCTCCTGCATTAGCAGGCAGATTCTTTACCACTGAGCCACTGCGAAAGCCTCTTACACATGGTAGTGTACACCTGTCTTTAAATGGTGTAATTCACAATAGCCCGGAAGTAGAAGCAACACAAACCTGTGTTGATGGATGAATGGATAATACATGGAATATGCATACTATGGAATATTATTCAGTCTGAAAATGGAGGAAATCCTGTCAAATGTTGCACCATGGATGAACCTTGAGGACATCATGTTAAGTGAACTAAGCCAGTCAGAAAAAGATAAAATCGTATGCATCTACTTGCATGAGTTACCAGGAGGAATCATACTTATAGAGACGGAAAGCAGAATGGTGATTGCCAAGGGCTGGGGGTGGGTTGGAAATGGAGAGTTGCTGTTTAATCACTTCCCTGGTGGCTCAGACGTAAAGAATCTGCAGTACAGGAGACCTGGGTTCGATCCCTAGCTCAGGAAGATCCCCTGAAGAAGGGAAAGGCTATCCACTCCACTGTTGGTGCCTGGAGTATTCTGTGGACAGAAGAGCCTGGCAGGCTACAGTCCATGGGGTTGCAAAGAATCGGATAAGACTGAGTGACTAAAACAACAAGAACTGGGATGGGGTGGAAATGGAGAGTCGTTGTTTAATGGCAATATAGTTTGAGTTTTGAAAGTTGAAGATGTTCTGGAGATCTCTGTGAATCTAACACTACTGAACTGCTGAACACTTAAAAATGGTTAAGATAAATTTTATGGAATTTTAAGAAACCATATATTTTTTAAAATTGGAGACAAGTTGAAATAGCTACAACTGATTTCAGCTCTTGAGAAAACTAGTCCAGACCTTCATTTCCATGCTTCAGTTGAACACTGAGAGTATATCAGGTGGGTGTCAGGGGATACGGAAATAGATTCAGCTGTGGGTAAGAAGACTTCAGTCGCTCAGTCATGTCTGACTCTTTGTGATCCATGGACTGCAGCACGCCAGGCTTCCCTGTCCTTCACCATCTCCTGGTGTTTGCTCAAACTCATATCCATTGAGTCAGTGATGCCATCCAACCATCTCATCCTCTGTCGTCCCCTTCTCCTCCCGCCTTCCATCTTTGCCAGCATCAGGGTCTTTTCAAATGAGTCAGCTCTTCGCATCAGGTGGCCAAAGTATTGGAGTTTCAGCTTCAGCATCAGTCCTTCCAATGAATATTCAGGACTGATTTCCTTCAGGAGGGACTGGTTGGATCTCCTTACAGTCCAGGGGACTCTCAAGAGTCTTCTCCAACACCACAGTTCAAAAGCATCAATTCTTTAGCGCTCAGCTTTCCTTTCAGTCCAACTCTCCAAAAACCTTGGAGGAAGGAAAAAACTTATTCTGATAAACTTAAATACTAGCTCAAAAGTACTATGACCTCATTTCTGTAGATGACTGATGAAGATGCTTTGAAAACATCCCAGGTAACATCTTTCACTAGTGTTTACAACATCATTTGGTGTTGGTGTTGGTGTTTATCTTCTGTTTGTATATCCTTCATTATCATTTTATGGCTTATGCCTGCCAGAAAGACTGTAAATTCCTTTAAAACTGGGGCTGGGTTATTTTGTAATCTCCACAGCACTAAGGAGTTTCCTGCACATACCAGGGGTAAAGAGTTAATAGACCTATTCTGCTCATTGGCTCATCTGTGGTAGCTTCAGCAAATCATTTTATTCTAAGCATCGGTTCACCTCCAGTTGCATGATCTACTGGGTCTTGGGCCAACTAATGACAGAGAACACTTTGCAAAGACAAAATTTCAAGGTGATATTCAAGTTACCAACATGTTATGCATTCTTTATTTTGTAGCTCTTTCTATGTGAGTTGACCAGTTGAATAATAAGCTTCTCATACCCTCAGAAACTGAATCTTTTAATATGCATATGAAACATACATTCAAGGCAGCAGGCCAAGGAGTGTCTTCTTGCTGCACTTGGCACGCAGGTCTGCAGTTAAATACTGTTTTTGAATAACAGATGACATTCTAAGCAGATAGCTGCCAAGACATACCATTTGGACCTTGTTCTAATTAATTCCTTGCAAATGATAAGTTTTCTGTTCTTTGCCCTTCTGCCCACGTTTTCTCCTCCTTTGCGGAGCTTCATCTGACTGAAGATGAAACAAATCATGATGGGATTTATTCTGCTTGTGTTGCAACATTTAGAAATTTGTACCTCAGAAATTCTTACAAGGAGTCTTAATTTTTAGAAAAATATCTTATTTTTGGTTGTGCTTTTCACTTTTGATTTTATTTTTGATTGTGCATAAGGGCTTTCTCTAGTGTGGCAGTTGAGCATTACTCTTTATTGCTGTGCGAGGGGTCCTCATTGCGGCGGCTTCTCTTGTCGCCGAGCACAGGCTCAAGACGCTCAGACTTCAGTAGCTGCGGCTTCCAGTCCCTGGAGCACAGACTCATTACTTGTGGTGCATGGGCTTGGTTCCTCTGTGGTACGTGGGATCTTCCTGGACCAGGGATCAAACCTGTGTCCCCTGTATTGGCAGGCAGATTCTTATCCACTGTACCTCCAGGGAAGTCCAAAAGTTCTGAATTTTTTGTCCCTAAAGTAGAGCTTTTGGGTTTATTTTCCCCATTGTGAAATCCTTTTTCCTTGTGCTTTATCACTTCTTGAGGCCTCAGAATAACCTTGTAAAATACCATCAACTTAAGGCAGCAACGGGGCACGTAACATAATCTCAGAAGTCTTTCTGTTTGCAGATAAGCTCACAGCACGGCTTTTGATGGAAGCGAAATGCCGGCAACACTGTGGAAAGCCCTGGAACTTGCAGTATCTCACCTGGATTACTCAGCCTCATTTCTCTCTACTGTGTTGCCCATTACAGCTTAGAGAAGTGGAAAAAGAAAACGCAGGTTGAACATATTGCTTTTAGGATATGAATGGTTTAGGAAAGTGTTCAGTAAATATTGTTTAAAAGCCAGGTTATGATAGTCTAATGACATTTCCTAGCAGGTTATGTGATGGTCACAGGTCAGGTCCAAGATTATGGGCATTTTTTTTTTTTTTAAGATATTTTTTGGTTTCAGTTCAGTCGCTCAATTGTGTCCGACTCTTTGCGACCGCATGGACTGCAGCACACAGCGCTCCCTGTTCATCGCCAAATCCTGGAGTTTACTCAGACTTAGGTCCATTGAGTCAGTGATGCCATCCAACTATTTCGTCCTCTGTCGTCCCATTTTTTTAAACATCTTTACTGAATTTGTCACAGTATTGCTTCTGTTTTTTGTTTGTTTGTTTTTTTTTTGGCCTGAGGCATGTGGGATCTTTTAGCGCCCTAACCAAGGATTGAATCCTGGGTGTGGGTTCTTTGTGACCTCCACAGGGTCATGAAATCAGTGAGCTATTGTCTCTTACTTGCCTTAGAGAACTGGGTACCTCCTGTCTCCCCCAAAAAAGAGATTTATTTGAGCATCGTGGAGCCCATGGTCATTAGCCATGAAACTGTCATAAGAGCTCATTTTAATAATTGCTTGTTAACATGATGACTTTGAACGTTAGAGGCTTGGGCATCTTTGAACAGTTTAAGAGGTTTAGTGAAAACCAGGGAAACACTTGATCTTTAAAAGAAATTAACCCTAACATCATTTAAGTTACTTATCCCTAAAGCGATCTGTTTCCATGGTAGAAAACCAAGAATGTGCATGAAAACTTAAAATCATCCAACCAGACAACAGTATTGATATTTCATGGGTCTTATGTATGGTTGTTTTATGTATTTCCTCAATTAAGTCTTTTGGTTGTAAACAAGATTCTGACTCATGTGAGTCAAGCCAGGGGGCTTGCTGAAAGGTCACTGGGCAGCTCCCTTCAGCCAGATAGCAGAGAGGTGAATTCTTGTGAGCCAGGCTACCACCCCATTTGTCTTTTAGAATATCTTCTTATAAAACCAGGACATGCTGGGTGAGCGTCATTCTGTCTTCTTTGGAAATAAGAGTGTTAGTGATGAATGGAGAGATTCTCAAAGAGGAAGAATTTAGGGGCTTAGGCGCACGCAGAGAAAATCACCTCGATCTTGCTCTGTTTCTTTTTCTGTCAGCAGCCGTGTGATTAACAGGTAGTGGTTTAACAGTTTCCTGTGATGAGCTCCGGGAGCAAGGCTAACCCCCCCCACTTTGTGGACCACTCCTGATATTTGGCCAGACTTCAGATATGGGCCAGAGAGGGGTAGAAAGGTGACAGGAGAAAAGTAAAACCCTGAACAAGTTTACTGGCAGTCAGGGGAGGGGAACAGAAGCAGTAAAGCAGTGTATAGGGCCACACGTACGTTTTCCCATTTAGATACTATCTTGTAACCCATTTCTATGGCAGCTTTAGCAGTCATAATGGGATTAGAGTATTTTTCTTTTTATTGTAAGGCACACAGTTTGCCCTTCCCTCCCTTTCTTTTTTTTTTTTTTTGCTTAACTAATGACTCCTTGTGTCTCTAAGAGCTTGTTATCGTTCCTTTCACATAGTCTTATTTTGCCATTTACATCTTGGTTGCAAACCAAGCTTAATGTGCTCTAAGATTTTATTTACTGTTTTAGAGAACTGTTAGGGTTCGTAGGAAAAACAGAGTGTTTACTGGAAATGGTTTTTAAGTTTCCGTGTTTAAGGGAAGATTTCATATATTGCCCTAATTAATTAATTTGCCTAATTAATAAGACATATAAAGATCATATACTTAAAATTATGTTCCTACTGAGAATGCAGTGCTCTGAACCTTCGTGTTTAGGGTGAAGTTTTTATAGTACTGTCTGATTTTACCAGGAAATGTTCATAATAGTTTCTTCATTTATGGAAGATCTAGTATGGACCCCATGAAGGGCTTTTGTGGTGTGTTGTCCTTTCCAGTTCCAGTTCAGTCGCTCAGTCGTGTCCGACTCTTTGCAAACCTGTGAACTGCAGCATGGCAGGGCTCTCTGTCCATCACCAACTCCCAGAGTTCACCCAAACCCATGTCCATCGAGTCAGTGACGCCATCCAACCATCTCATCCTCTGTCATCCCCTTCTCCTCCTGCCCTCAATCTTTGCCAGCATCAGGGTCTTTTCAAATCAGTCAGCTCTTCACATCAGGTGGCCAAAGTATTGGAGTTTCAGCTTCAGCATCTGTCCTTCCAATGAATATTCAGGACTGATTTCCTTCAGGATGGACTGGTTGGATCTCCTTACAGTCCAAGGGACTCTCAAGAGTCTTCTCCAACACCACAGTTCAAAAGCATCAGTTCTTCTGTGCTCAGCTTTCTTCACAGTCCAACTCTCATGACCACTGGAAAAACCATAGCCTTGACTAGACAGACCTTTGTTGACAAAGTAATGTCTCTGCTCTTTAATAAGCTGTGTAGGTTGGTCATAACTTTCATTCCAAGGAGTAAGCGTCTTTTAATTTCATGGCTGCAGTCACCATCTGCAGTGATTTTGGAGCCCCCCCAAATAAAGTCTGACACTGTTTCCCCATCTATTTGCCATGAAGTGATGGGACCAGATGCCATGATCTTCATTTTCTGAATGTTGAGCTTTAAGCCAACTTTTTCACTCTCCTCTTTCACCTTCATCAAGACGCTCTTTAGTTCTTCACTTTCTGCCATAAGGGTGGTGTCATCTGCATATCTGAGGTTATTGATATTTCTCCTGGCAGTCTTGATTTCAGCCTGTGCTTCTTCTAGCCCAGCGTTTCTCATGATGTACTCTGCATAGAAGTTAAATAAGCAAGGTGACAATATACAGCCTTGACATACTCCTTTTCCTATTTGGAACCAGTCTGTTGTTCCATGTCCAGTTCTAACTGTTGCATCCTGACCTGCATGCAGGTTTCTCAAGAGGCAGGTCAGGTTAGGAACTCAGATATTCAAGAACCCCAGTTTGCAGGTGTGCGTTATCCTCCTAGGCCTGCTGCTTGCAGATTTTTTGTTGTTCTAAGTGAGCAGTGTTGCCTTGGGTTTAACTCTGGCCAAATGGTTAGGCTTTTTTTAGCAAGGTATGGATGGTTCAGGGCATTGGTAAAGCATTGCCTTCAGCCCATCTGACATTTTTATTGATACCTTCCCTATTATTAAGAATTTAATATATAATATTACAATGTAACAAGTCCAACATAGATAATATAGGAAAGTACAGTAAGAAAAGTACCCATTTTACTATTGAATATAGGAAGAATTATAAATAGTTTAATTAAAACCAGGTGTGCTATT
This sequence comes from Budorcas taxicolor, assembly GCF_023091745.1. NCBI lineage: Eukaryota > Metazoa > Chordata > Mammalia > Artiodactyla > Bovidae > Budorcas > Budorcas taxicolor. Next base: position 75,435,779 of record NC_068921.1, read on the forward strand.
TTTAAAAAGTCAGGCCAACTAAGGTTTATTCCATGAATTCAAGGATGGTTCAATATTAGGAAGTCTTTCAAAATAATAAAGTATCCTTAGATTTTTAAGTGTTTCTAGTTGTTTGTAGCTGTGATTTAAAATATCTGATTAAAATAGTAAATAGAAATTACATAAACATGATGAAGACTGATTACCAAAATCCAGCAACATTCTATTAAATGATAAAATACTGTAGCTATTCCTATTAAAATCAGTTGGATATGCGATTTCCCTCTCACCTAAACATTATTCAGTAGTATTTTAAAGATGTTAGCTTATACAACGAGAAATTGAAAAGGCTGGGCAAAAAAGTAAAGAAATTGTTTCTGTTTTCAAACGTTATCTTATACTTAGAAACCTAAGATAATACTTTAATACTTTAACACTTAATGCTTTTGAAATGAAATGGATTTGGATGACTAAGTAAAAGAAATAAAAGAAACGAATAGTTTTTTTTTCATCCTTGGAATAAAAGCTTAGAGATGGGAGAACGTTCAAAATTGTGAGTAAGGGTAAACAAAATACTGATTTAACCAAAGAGAAACATGCCCGAAAGGGAAGAAAAATGTAAAACTTAAAGAAGATGGGAATAGTGGAAGAGTGGGCTGTACTCCTGGGTGGGGAGACTGTAAAATGCTTGTCCCTAAGTAAGCAGAAACTGCCTCTGGAACAAAACAGGATACTGTAAGACAAAAAGGTGTCATAGACATGTCTATTAAATTGTCTAATTCAATTAAAAAATAGTTGGTTAATATTTGTTAAATCCATTTTGAAGGATGTAAATGGTCAGATAGAGGATGAACTGAGAAGCTGGAAACAGCTAAGCACAGTGCTGAATCCTGAAGACTCAGCCCTTTTGTGACAGAGCAAATGACTTTATTTTATAAAAGGCTCACTAGGGTTAAAATATAGGCAGTTTATTTTAGAGTACATAGGTCATATAGTAATTCTGAGGTTAGCCATTGCTGACTGTTATTTATTATGATTAATGAGCTTCCCAGGTGGTGCAGTGGTAAAGAATTTGCCTATTAAGGCAGGAGACACAGGTTTGATTGCTGTGTCGGGAAGATCCTCTGGAGAAGGAAATGGCAGCCCACTCCAGTATTACCTGGAGAATCCCATGGACAGAAGAGCCTGGTGGGCCACAGTCCGTAGGGTTGCCAAAGAATTGGACATGACTGAGTACGCATGCATTGTGACTATATGCAATTATTATTGAAATAATATGCTATGTTTACATAAAACTGTGGAAAATAATTGGGCTCCCCTGGTGGCTCAGACAGTAAAGAATCTGCCTGCAATGCAGGGACCCTTGTTCAATCCCTTGGTTGGGAAGATCCCCTGGAGGAGTGAGATGGCTGCCCACTCCAGTCTTGCCTAGAGAATTCCATGGATGGAAAATAATTAGATCCAAGCAGAAGATCGTCGAATGCTTTAACTTCATACACCATGGGTTTATAAAATAAATGTTCAGTCTTCCAAAAGAAAATACTAGTCTTCCCTGAAGGCGTTTACACCTGTTACACCCCTTCAGTCAGAGCATTCTTACTCTTTGGGGAATGGGGAAGCAGGCAAAAGGGTTCATGTGGGAGAAGGAATGTTTAAGAATCACCGAGACATTTTTGAAATATTTAAAATGGGCCTTGCTGTTTCAGATGTTAGAATTTTGGAGCCACTATAATTAAAACAGCAGGTTTTGGCACAGAAATAGAATCAAGAGCCTGAGGACATCTGGGAAATTATAGATGGTAAAAGTGCATTTACATTGGTGGGGAAGGGATGGTTTATTTAATAAATGGTGCTGGCCGAGTTAGCTATTCATTTGGAAGAAAAATTTAATCTTTTCGTTTTATACTAGGTACAAGAAAACCTTTGAGATCAAATGAAGGTCTAGCGCTAAACATAAAAAAGACATTAGGAAAACATTTGGTGAACTATTTATATAGCTTTGGGGTTATACAGGAAACTGAGACAATAAGGAAAAAGATGAGTAATGTATACCTAGTCATTCATTCATTCCCCTTGCTTTTCCTGCTGGAAATACACCACCTTCAACTTAGCTTGACCACCCCCACATCCCAGAGTGATTTTCAACGAGGACGCATTGCTGTGGTCTAATCACTTTATATCTATAATCACTTCTCCATGTTCTACGTTGTTCATAAACTGTGCTTTTAATGTCAGTAAAACAATTCCCTGAGGATGCTGTCGACACTTGGGAAAATTGAAGTTGCTGCATTAGTCCTATAATTATTGAAATTTCATTTACAACTGTGCAATTGCAGCTAAACCGTGGAGCCAGTCAAGTAGATGGTGGATTTGAGAATGAAAGCCCTTTTTGGCTTAAGAACTGGTATCTTGGCTTCCCATCTCTTCACAGGTATCCTGGGTACCTTGCTGCATTTCCCCTGTCTTTCCTGACACAGTAGACCAGAGCTTTTTGTAGTCAGGGCATTCTCTACCTCCTGTGACCTTAATTTACACAATAAGACTGAGCGGTTTCCTAGGATGGTTTTTGTCCAGCCTGATTTTAAATTCTGTCTGTTCTTGTAACCTACTTTGCCAGTGTTCTGCATTAACAATCTAGATCCAGACTACTGTTCTGATGAAAGGAAAGAGGGAAAATTCATATCTTTCCATGTATTTGCGCTAAAGCAAGGGTGCTGATTTTTTGGAGTGCTTGTTTTGGGGAGTGAGGGTGGTTGGGTAAGGATAGAGGGACGGGGAGGGGCTTGAGTAGGCTGAACTGAGGAATGTGTCTGATAATATTTATTTATGCCCAGTAATTCTCAGACTCTTGAAAACACTCTTAGAAAAGTATGCATTGTATATACACATATACACACTCATTTTCTGCCGTATTCTAAAATGTAAGCCCTAATCATTTGGCGTCATTTCTTAAAAACAACAAGTAGTTGTGTTTTCAGTTACTGAGATTCTGTGTAGACATCTCAAGGAATGTTACTTTAGTAAGTAATTTAGCTCTTTGGCTTTTAAGAACGCCCCAGTGTGGTAGTGGTGGTGGTTTAGTCACTGTCTTTGCGACCCCGTGGACTGCAGCACGCCAGGCTTCCCTGTCCTCCACTGTCTTCCGGAGTTTGCCCAAACTCCTGTCCATGGGGTCAGTGATGCCATGCAACCATCTCATCCTCTGTCGCCTCCTTCTCCTCCTGCTCTAACCTTTCCCAGCATCAGGGTCTTTTCCAGTGAGTCGGCTCATCACATCAGGTGGCCAAAGTTTTGGAGTTTGAGCATCAGTCCTTCCAATGAATAGTCAGGGTTGGTTTCCTTTAGCATTGACTGGTTTGATCTCCTTGCTATCCAAGGGACTCTGAAGAGTTTATATGAATGTAGAGGTCTTGTCCTCCGTGTAGAAATGCGGAGACAAAGCAGACACTTGTCTGAGGAACTCAGAGCCTCGTCTGAACCTGACTTTCCCCCACCTCTGAGGGGAGTGGTTGGGCGTGGGGGCTCTTGTGACTGATTCTGTGCGCTCTTTCCTCCCCTTCTTCTCTGCTCTCCCTTGGGCCCTTCCCACTTGGGGACAGAAACACCCAGGCCAGCTGGTCTAAGGTCGGTGGGAGATGGTGTCTCCATCTGTGGTTGTGGCTCATCCTGCTTTGGCCCCAGTTCCACTGCAGCTCTTGGGGCTGCCACCAGCTGTTTGCTTCCCCTGCTCTCTGTTTTGAGGCTCTGCTTTCTGGCAGGTTGAGCAGTGCAGCTGAAAAGATGATTTTATAGTTGCATCTAGTATCTTTGGCTGTTTTCAGCAGTTGTGTTTGTTCAGGGTGGCCGGGCTGGGAAGGGAAATTCATCATTTCTTTGAAAGAACTTGGAACAGCAGCAACAAGGAAATAATAAAAAGTTGTCCTCCGAAGTGGACTCTGTTCACAGGTGATTTATCCTCACAGGTGTGTATATTAGCTGTTGGACCTTCAGAGAAGGAAGTATTCTTTTTTTCAATGTACCTAAAGATCTTTCTTAACAGCATTAGAATTTATTTTCCCATAGTTTCCACATTTGACTTTGGAGATCTTCCAGCTTTTCTGTCAAAATGGTGTTTCAAGCTGCTGTTTGCAGTGATCACTCACAGCTTCGGTTTTCTGCTCACGTGATCGTGGAGGCTGATGAGCCCCAAGACCTGCAGGGTGAGTTAGCAGGCTGGAGACCTGGGAGAGTGCGTGGTATCCCTTCCTCTGAAGGCTGGCAGGCTTTTGATACTCAGGAGGAACTGATGTTTCCATTTAAGGCCTCAGAACACGAAACACTAGTTTGCAGAGAAACTGGTAAGAAATGACTGCAATGAAGTATTGAAATATGTGCTTACAGAAACCTCACTATTACAAAATGGCAGAACTTCTAAATGGAACTGTTAGCTGTTAGAGCAGGTCTCCAAAGGATAGGTCCAAGGAATCTGAATAGGCTTATTAAAAGACTTCAAGTGTCAGTGTTTAATATCTTAGCATCACTGACTCAATGGACATGAGTTCAAGCCAACTCTGGGAGATAGTGAAGGACAGGGAAGCCTGGAGTGTTGTAGCTCATGGAGTTGCAGAGAGTCAGACATGACTCAGCGGCTGAACAACAATCAAGAAAAAAGCCAATGTCCCCTGTGGGTGAGGCCGCCTTTTTGTTCTAGTGAGGCCTTCAGCTAATTGAACAAGGCCCACCCACCTTAGGGAGGGCAATTTCCTTTACTAAGTCTACAATTTAAATGTTAATCTTATTTTAAGACATCTTCACAGGCACATCTAGAATCATGTTTTACCAGATGTCTGGGCACTTCATTGCCCGGTCACGTTGACACACGAAATTAACCAGCACACTATCTAAGTCCAAACAACGCCTATGTTTGTTCCACTGTACTGTGCCACTTTTTTTCAGAAGAGCCTAGCTTTTAATCTCGTAGACAGTGGTGCTGCATGCAGACACATATGGCGTCTATGGCAATGGTGCTCAGACTGTGACCCATGCACCAGCAGCACCTGGGTCACCGGGAGGTGGTTAGAAATGCAGATTCTTACAAGCCCTGCCCCTCCACGCCCCCCGCCCTCCCGCCATAGAATCCCAATCCACGTATGTGGGGCCCAGTTATCTGTGCATTCAGAAGTTCTCCAGGAGATGCTTCTGCAAGCTCTACTTTGGGAAACTCTGATACAAGGGGCATATTTTCATTTCCATAAAAGATATGTGTGTATACACATGAACTTAAAATTAGCAACGATTATCTTTACTGAAAACTTTTGTAATCTATTATTGCTCAAAATATTTTGAAAGACATGGGCACAGTACTGATGTTCACACAGTTGACAGTCTTCTCCTACAATAAAAGCTCATTAATTTGGGTTTCACTAATATGCAAGTTTTCATTCTGACAAGGCATCCACCCGATTTTTATGTTTGGATTGTGTAGTAGAAAGATTTGCTAAATGCTAATGAGCAAATTAACTGCAAATAAGGTTGTTTTGAAAATAATGGCCTACGCAATAAAAGTAGGTTTTTGACAGTGCCCCTATTTATCGCTGTTTTGTCGAGTTAGATTTATGAGATATAGTTAGAAATGGTCGAATCACGTGTAATATTGTCTTCTCATAAACTAAGTCACTCTTGAATTTTCATCCAGTGGCTGAATCTTCTAATGCTTAAGTGTCACGTCTACAAAGACAGGCCAGAGTATGTTTATTTTTATTTTATTTTTTTAAAATGTTTATTTGGCTGTGCCACAGACTTGTAGTTCCCCAACCAGGTATTGAACCCAGGCCCTTGGCAGTGAGAGTGTGGAGTCCTAACCGCTGGACCACCAGGGAATTCCCTATAGTATGTTTAAAATCAAATGTTTAACTCTTCTTCCTTGTTTTGGGATCTATACATGGAAAAGAGGCTGCTCAATTAAAAATTTGACAGAACAGGTGCTATGAGATATATTTGTTATGAATATTTTGGCTTTTTCCTCTATATAGCAATTTAGTGATCAAAAAAGACATTTGCTAAAATCTCAAATATTTTTAAATACTCAACGAACCTTGATGTCACAACACTTTGATGTCATTAAATACTACTATAAACATCTGGAAAGAAATCTTCACATATTTAATTAATAACGCTTTGCCTAGTGAAACCTGACAAAGTGAAATTGTGTTCATTATTACTGGAATAATGTAAATTCTTTTTTTGCATAAAGTTAAACCTGAAATACAGTGTTTGGGGGTGGGGGCACACCATGAGGCATGTGGGATCTTAATACCCAAACCAGTGATTGAACTTGCGCCTACTGCATTGGAAGGTTGAGTCTTAATTGCTGGACCAACAGGGAAGTCCTTGAAATACATTGCTTTTAAGTATTGATTGGGAACAAAGAAAGAAGTATGGACAATTAGCCAAACATGTGGCTCAAGGATTTTGTAGTATTTCTTTGAAAGTATATCTATAACACAACAGCCTCATTTGGAGACAGCAAATTGGCCTGGGAAGTTCCACTTAGCCCATCGGTTCATATCTGCCCAAAATGCTCTGAGACATTTCCAACTTCTCTACTTTCTTTAATACTTTTAAGAAACTGGATTTATAATAATGCCTTCCCTAAGCTGCGGATTAGTAGCATCTTTCAACTCTAATGATATTAACCAAAAGAAATTTTATGTAGAGGATAAATAAACATGGCTAACTAGATTTCTTCTCATGCTCCTCATTGAATGATTAGAAAAAACAGATCAAACATTTTGGGGTCTCTCAACTTCGGCAGTAACATTGCTCCATAGATTGGTCTTGGTTTCAGAGTGAAAAGGAGAGTTAGGTTTGGGGGCACCTTTTCAGGGAGAAGGTGTGTTTATTTGCAGTCCTGGAAAGCCATTGTGCATAAATATAAAAACGTCTTGATACTAACTGATTGTCTTCTAACAGGATCATTCATTTCCCTGTGACCTATTTTGTAATAGCGATCATACAGTTCTGAATGCAGTCTAATCATTCTGGATAGTTCCGCATGCGTGCTAAGTCACCTCGGTTGTGTCCAACTCTGTGCTACCCTATGGACTGTACTTGCCAGATCCTTTCTCCGTGAGATTCTCCAGACAAGAATACTGGAGTGGGTTGCCACGCCCCCCTCCAGGGGATCTTCCTGGCCCAGGGATTGAACCAGGGTCTCTTGTGTCTCCTGCGCTGGCAGGCAGGTTCTTTACCACTACCACCACCTGGGAAGCCCAGATAGTTCTGAGGCAGTGTTAATGAAGCATGTACAGTGTACACTGGTTTCAAAAAAAAACAACCCTAAATGAACTTTTCACTATTGCATGTGGTTTTATTAGTTGGATTAGTCTTTAAATGGTTGGGCTCCGTGGAACCATGTGTGTTTTTGGTCACTGTTGCGTCCCATCCGTTTTGACCATGCATGGAATGGAGGTACTGTATTTGTGTTCTAAAGCTGCTGCAGCACTACCACAAACTAGGTGGCTTAAACAGTAGAGATGTATTTTTCACTATTCTGCAAGCTAGACGTCTAAGAACAAGGCCATGCTCCCTATGGAGGCTCCAGGGAAGGGTCAGTTCCCGGTCCCTCTCCCAGCCCCTGGTGGTCGTCCGGCTTGTGGCAACATTGCTCCAGTCTTCACGTGATGTTCTCCTGTGTGCGTGTGTGTGTCCAAATTTCCTCTTTTTATAAGGACACCAGTCCAATTGGCTTGAGGGCCCACCCTACTCCAGTAGGACCTCATCTTCCCTTGTTATATTTGCAATCACCCCATGTCTAAAAAAGGTCACATTCTAGGGTCTTGGGGGTTAGAGCTTCAGCATATGAATTTGGGCAGGACACGGTTCAGCTCATACAGGTACCTAAGCATGTGCTGAATATAGATGGATGAGATTACACTGCTGTTATTTTCACATTGACGGGTCAGATTTTGAAAAAATGTTCTGAGGTCACTAACTCTTTTTGTTACTGTTCTTATTCTTGACCGTAGAATTTTTTTTTTCCAAGACTGATTTGCTACTTCTAATCTACTATTTGGGAAATAAAACTTGCAGATATTGTTAGAAACTTATATGTAGTAAGAATAAGCAATTTCTGAGTTAGACACTTGTAAGTTAGGTTACGTAGGTTTTAGAAGATCCTTATACAACCACTGCATTTTGTGTGTGTGTGTCCTTACCAAGAAGTTGAAGCTGGTATGTATAACCAAACTCTACACTGTTTTTATGAGTGCTGTGTGTATTTTGTGACCTATAGTTTCTGTTTTATCATTCTTAATGTATGCTGTGGACTGCATTGCCCCCCTCAGCGTTCCTATGTTGAAGCCCTAACCTCCTAAGGTGGATGTGTTGGGGTAATTAAGGGACTTCCTCGGTTGCCCAGTGTTAAAGAATCCACCTGCCAGTGTGGGGGATAGGGGTTCTATCCCTGGTCTGGGAAGATCCCACATGCCGCAGAGCAACTGAGAGAGTCGCCCTTGCTTGCCACAACTCGCAAAAAGCCGGCATGCAGCAATGAAGACCCAGTGCAGCTAAAAACAAATAAACTTAAAAAAAAATCAAATGAAATAATTAACAGTTCAGTGAGGCCATAAAGATGGAGCCCTAATCCGATAGGATTAGTGTCCTTATCAGGGGAGCCGCCATAGAGCCCACTGCCCACTGCTCCCTGGTGCGGACACAGCAAGGAGTCGGCCGGCTGCCAGCCAGGAAGAGCGCCCTCCCCAGGACCCGAGTCTGCCGGCACCTTGATCTTGAACTTCTCAGTGTCCGAAACAGTGCCAAATCTATGACGTCGAAGCCACCCAATCTATGCTATCTTATTATGGCAGCCTGAGCAGACTAACATATAAACAGAATACTAATTTTAAAATTAGCATACTGCCTAATACCGACAATAATAGCAGCGTATACTTACAGAGCCAGGTACTATTCTAAGTTCTCAGGGAGGTACCATTATTATTCCCCTTTTTACAGCATGAAAGATCCGGTACCCAGAGGTTAAGTAACTTGCTCAAGGCCACGTAGCTGGCAAGGGAAGAAGTCATTTAGCTCCGAGTCCCTGACCGTGTTTTCCACCTATGGGCTTGCTTCACCCTGTGGCATGAAAGTGCAAGCTGCTCAGTCATGTCCGACTCTTTGCAACCCCGTGGACTATAGAGTCCATGGATTCTCCAGGCCAGAACACTGGAGTGGGTAGCCTTTCCCTTCTCCAGGGGATCTTCCCAACCCAGGGATCAAACCCAGGTCTCCCACATTGCAGGTGAATTCTTTACCAGCTGAGCCACCAGGGACGCCCTGGAGTGCAGACGCTCAGAACTTCAGCTCTCCCTCGCCGCCCAGTTTCAGCATCCGTTTAGTGAGGATTTTTCCCTGGCTGAACCCCCAGAGCCACATTCACGGGCATGAACCCTGCTGCTCTACCCCAGCTGTGAGCCCCAAGGAGTCCAGTGTAATATTCTAATGGAATTGGAAAGTCTAAAACAGCCACCAGTGAGTTCAGAGGCACTATCTGAGGGGCAATTCTGCTAAAGTAATTTGTATGTAACCTTTTGATTATGCCTGATATTTCTAGTATAAGAGAACTCGAGGGGATGTGATAAAGGGAACTTCCTCTCTCCATGGCTTGTGAATGCTAGACCGATGCTCTTGACAGGAAGACAGAATGTAGATGGCAGCTTTGAACCACCTGGGGTGTTTTTCCAGCTCTTCTCTCTTCCACACTAAACAATTATTTTAAAAAATTTCCACTGGTGCCCCCCCTGCCCATAAAACAACATCATATGAAGTTTACCATCATAACCGTTTTTTTCAATGTAGAGGTCAGTAGTGTTGAGTATATTCCTATTGTTCAGCCAAGTTCCAGAACTTTTTCATCTTGCACACTGAAACTGTACCTGATGAGAAGCAACCCCCATTCACCCTCCTCGAGTCCTCCCAACCATCTAGGCCCAGTTCTTTATGTTTTTATTATTTTTAAATTTTTAGTTTTTAATATTTATTCAGTTTTTTAAAATTTTTTGGCTGTGCTGGGTCTTCATTGCTGCACTAGCTTTTCTCTACTTGCAGAAATGAAGTGTTGTTCAGTTGTGTCTGACACTTTTGTGACCCCATGGACTATAGTCTGCCAGGCTTCTCGGTCCATGGGATGTTCCAGGCAAGAATACTGGGGTGAGTTGCAATTTTTCTCTCCAATGGGTCTTCCCGACCTAGGGATCGAACTCGCGTCTCCTGCATTGCCGGCAAATTAGAGCGGGGGCTATTCCCTCTAGTTTTGGGTGTTCAGGCTTCTCATCACAGTCGTTTCTCTTTTTACAGAACACAAGCTTTAGAGCACAAGCTTAGCAGTTTTGATGCATGGGCTTAGATGCTCCGTGGGACGTGGGATTCTCCCAAATCAGGGATCAAACCTATGTCCCCTGCATTGGCAGGTGGATTCTTTACCACTGAGCCTCGAAAAAACACCCAGGCCCAGTTCTTTAAACTGTGCTATTTACTGTAATTTGCCCACCATACAATCGCTCATTATTTATGCAGCGATCAGTTTCTGAGTATTTTCATTGTCTCCAAAAGAAGTCTCAAGCCTATTTGCAGCCTCTCCCTGCCCCTCCACCCCCAGCCCTTAACAATTACTAATTCACTCTCTGTCTCTAGATTTGTCTATTTTGGCATGTTTATTGTAAATGGAATCATAAGATATGTGGCCTTTCATGACTGGCTTCCCAAAAGCCTTAAAAAAAAATCATTGATTAATTCATCGTGTAACTGATGAAAAAAAAGTTTGCTTGACCATAACAATCAATTCAATGGCATTTTTTTTTCTTCAAAAAAATCTTAGTTTATAGCCAGGAACATCAGACTTTGCTAAGATGTCAAGATCTCTGTCTAAGTGCCACTTGCCTGAAGACTTCAGAAAAAAAATGGGCTTCCAAACAAGAGATTTAATTAAAGCCATATGGTGTCATAAATATAGTCATATTACACCTGGTCCAAGACTTACTAAAGTGGAGCAAAAAAATGCATTAACGTTGCCAGCATCTCCTCCACGCATTCTGAAATAATACTTGGATTTGCAGAGCAGGTAACAGAGAAAGCAGGCTTTGCCTTTATTATTTTCAGGGGAAAACCCATTTCCTGTCTGGGACAGATGGATCAGATCTTCCTTTTTAAGCCTCATAGAGAGTTGGACTTCCTTATGGCTTAGTTTGTCCTCAGATTGGGTTAGCATATTATTTCAGCTGTGGGGAAATAGGTAACACTAGAACTCAGTACACCATGGCCTGTGGATGCTGGACCTGGATGCGATGAGAAGCCCGAACACCCAAAGCTAGAGAGAATAGCCGCCGCTCTAATTTGCCTGCAATGCAGAAGACGCGAGTTCGATCCCTGGGTCTGGAAGATCCTTTGAAGAAAGAAATGGCAACCCACTCCAATATTCTTGCCTGGGAAATCCCATGGACTGAGGACCCTGGCAGGCGTATAGTCCATGAGGTTGCAAAAGAGTCAGACAGGACTGGGCAACAAACACTTTACTTCTGCAACTAGAGAAAAGCTGGTGCAGTTAAATTATTTACCACGTCCAGAAAGAACCCCAAAGGGAATGTGTGCCCATTTTCTGCCAGTGTCTCCTCTTCATCTCCCTTCTCTGGACAGGCCCTGTCTGTCTTTCTCACTTTTCTGCATCATCATAACAGGAGCCCTGGGTGCCCCAGGTTCAGCCAAGGCCATCTGAGCAAGAGTTGCTGTTGCCACATTTATCGGTTTCCCCTGGTGGCTCAGACAGTAAAGACTCTGCCCACCATGCAGGAGACTTGGGTTCCATCCCTGGGTCATGAAGATCCCCTGGAGAAGGAAATGGCAACCTACTCCAGTATTCTTACTGGAGAATTCCTTGGACAGAGGAGCCTGGCGGCGACTACAGTTCATATTTATTGTTTGTGATCCAGGCTCCCTGGATCCAAGTTCCTTCACTTTCTTGCAGCCATGCCTTGAAAAAGATGTTGTTTCTGTTTTATCCAGCATTTTTAGTTATTTGGATGATTTCTGTACTGTGGGAGGATTTTAGGCGGTTTAGGGAGAGATGCTAAAATCAGGGCTAATCCTCAAGCGAGGAAAAGGCTGAGGTCAAGGTTAGCACGTAGCTGCTCCATTGTGTCCGACTCCTTGTGACCCTGTGGACTGTAGCACAGAATTCTCAGGCAAGAATATATGGGAGTTGGGTAGCCATTCCCTTCTCCAGATCTTCCCAATGCAGGGATGGAACCCAGGTATCCTATAGGGCAGGCAGATTCTTTACCATCTGAGCACCAGGGAAGAGGTCAAGGTTAGGCAGAGTGGTTTGGGAATCCTTGTGGGGTCCATGCTGGAACAAAGAAGCCGTGGGAACAGCAGGAACCTGGGTATAGAGGATGTGACCTGGGACTGGGGGTTGCTGGTGTGCAGGAGAGAGGAAGGCGCTCAGGTGTGGCCCGGGACTAGGGGAGAGAAAGATGCTCAAGCGTCTTCTGGCTGGGCCACTCAGGGGTTGATGGTGTTAGCTAGTGCAGGGCTCCTGGGGACGGCGGAGGAGTGCAAAGTCGTTTGGAGTTAAGGTGAAATGTCGTGGAGAAAGGAGGGCAGCCTGAGTCCTGGGCACGGGGCAAGGATGCTGGTCTATGCTGGGCCCCAGCTTCTCCAGGAAGAGTGAGTGAGGCTGTGCTTCTGTCCTAGGAACAGAGGAGGAAGGGTGAGCCCAGAGTCGCTGTGGACAAAGCTCCTCAGCAAGGAGGAGACTCCCCCGCCCTCAGACAGAGATGCTGAAGAGACAGGGAGATGCTGGCAGGGAGGTCGGCCACTGCAGGGAAGGGAGGATGAAGAAGGCCTGGACCACCTCTCCATCATTCCACTGGCTCAGGGCCTGGAGGCACATGGACCATGATGCCTTCTAATGGATAAAGCATAAGTTTTATAACAGGGCAGATACATTTTTTGTGGGGGCTTTTCCTTTAAAAAATAAGCAGAAAATTATGAATAAAAATTTAGGGCCAGGGCTTGGGAGTGTCAGCGAGTGACCACCAGAAGCTCATGCTGCTGCTAAGTCACTTCAGTCGTGTCCAACTCTGTGCGACCCCATAGACGGCAGCCCACCAGGCTCCCCCGTCCTTGGGATTCTCCAGGCGAGAACACTGGAGTGGGTTGCCATTTCCTTCTCCAATGCATGAAAGTGAAAAGTGAAAGTGAAGTCGCTCAGCCTTGTCCAACTCTCAGCGATCCCATGGACTGCAGCCTACCAGGCTCCTCCATCCATGGGATTTTCCAGGCAAGAGTACTGGAGTGCGGTGCCATTGCCTTCTCCTGCTTCCTGGCAAATCTGCCTCATCACATGCGTGATGTTCTGAGCCGAGCAGGAGAAAAAACGGAGGGAAAGGGGTGTGTCTAGTCTGCCGAAGCATGAATGTTACCTTTCAGCTGCTTTGAGAGAAGAAAGTAAGTGCAGGATATTTCTGGGGCAGACAAGAAAAGCAAATTGATGCTTTCTTGTATTTCAGTGACTGACAAGTGAACAAAATTATACGTCATGGCACTGAGCCTTTTGTCCGTGGGTTCTCTTGAGTCTTTGGAAAATGAAAACATTCGCGCTGAGGTACAGTGGAGAAGAGGTCATTTGATAGGAGGGATTTAGGGGGAGACTGGAGTGGAGGTCACATGGAGGTGAGCTGTGGTCATGAGACTTGTCACGTGAGGAGACCTGATCTCTCTGTCCAGCTGAGAATGATCATTTTAATTATTGAAAAACAAGATCGCCATCCTGACAGACATTCCCCCTGAGAGTGAGAGTGGTTTTTGTAGTTTTCCAGTCCATACGTCCTTGTTCATAGTGTAAATTGTAGGATTGGGAGAGGTAGGGAAGAGTGAAAAGAATTTGGTATAATCGAGAATTTCAGCATTACTTTAAGTCAGACATTGCATTTTCTCCTTTGACTTACCGTGAGTTACATTCCTAAAGGAAATCCACCCTGAATCTTCAGTGGAAGATTTTTCAAACAAAGAAACTGATTCAGTTCAGTCAGTCAGTCAGTTCAGTCGCTCAGTCGTGTCCGACTCTTGGCGACCCCGTGAATCGCCGCACGCCAGGCCTCCCTGTCCATCACCAACTCCCAGAGTTTGGCTAAAATCTGTCAAAAGCCCACATGATTCTTGCCTGTCTTCTGTAGTACAAAGAAGATGAGCCATGTCAGGAGATAAACCTATGTTCAAATCTCTGCTCTGCTGGTCTCTCTCTGTTTGACCTTGAACTCCTTCCTAAAGGTCAGAAACAGCCATCACAAAGTTTAGTTGGTGTCATCTCTCTACTTTAAGTCCCTGCACAAGACTGTTGAGAGTCCCTTGGACAGCAAGGAGATCAAACCAGTCCATTCGAAAGGAAATCAACCCTGAACATTCAATGGAAGGACTGATGCTGAAGCTGAAGCTCAAATACTCTGGCCACCTGATGCAAAGAGCCAACTCACTGGAAAAGACCCTGATGCTGGGAAAGATTGAGGGCAGGAGGAGAAGGGGTGAACAGAGGATGAGATGGTTGGATGGCATCACTGACTCAATGGACATGAGTTTCAGCAAACCCAGGGAGATAGTGAAGGACAAGGAAGCCTGGTGTGCTGCAGTTTGTGGGGTAGCAAAGAGTGGGACACGACTGAACAACAACAGGCTCTGAATATCATGTCCTAGATGCCAAGGCAGGACTCTAGGAGGTAAATTAGGAGAAAGACATGAGAAGACAAAATGCCTACCCCAGTGAAGAGTCTAAGCAGCACACATACACATGCAACAGTTGATGGATAGTTGGAGTGTAAAAATGTGAGCAAATGTAAGTGACTAGAGAATGGTGAAATCGAAATTCATGTGTGCTGGCAGAATGCAGAGTCTGGTGATGTGAAGAACTGAGGATTAGGGTGGCTTTCTGCCATAGATAAGCCCAATGTGAAGTTTTCCAAAGAGCCATGAACCAGTGGGCAGAGTTCCTTGGCTATCAGCGTGTGTGCTGGCAGGAAGGAGCCAGCGAGCTTCCAGGGAGAGCTGTGCCATGTGTGGGCGGGGCCGGAAGCACCATACGGGGAGGTTGCCTGGCGAGGAGATGTCGAGCAGTTGTGATGGGCAAGGCCCTTACACACCAGCTTGTTGTGTTGGATGAACTTGACACACTACACATAACTGGGAGGGAACTCCTTTGTGGTGCGCGTGTACTCCATGCAGCTGGATGGGAAAGTGCAAGCCTGCGTTCCGTTCTTTGCTGTACAGCTTATTTCTTTTCATCTTTTAGGTGAGAGGCGTAGTAATGTCTTGCATTGACAGGCTCTGTTTAAAGTCATTTGGCGTTCCATCGTGACCTGGTTTTTTGCCTGGACCACCCTGAAAGTTCTGTTTTAGATCTGTTCAAGAAACGTATTTCTCTAATATATAAATATTTCTAGTGTTCTCTCCTCCCACAAGGCAGAAAACTAGTGTCAACTACCTGCACTAAAACTGGTTTGCCAGAAGTTTTAGTCTGAAATAGTACTAAACACTCACAAGCTGAATAGGAGACTTTCTTCAGGGGGGTTGCTTTTCATGGAAAAGAGGGGTTTGAAAAATGTGGACTTCTCTTAGTGAACCTAAGTTCAGTATGCATT
Organism: Budorcas taxicolor; assembly: GCF_023091745.1. Lineage (NCBI taxonomy): Eukaryota > Metazoa > Chordata > Mammalia > Artiodactyla > Bovidae > Budorcas > Budorcas taxicolor. The sequence continues at coordinate 75,451,420 of NC_068921.1, forward strand.
TGTGTATGTAAGGCTATTTATATTATATATACACACACGAAAATAAATATTCCTTCAATCTAAGGTCTGTACCTATGGCGTAATTAATCTCAAAAACTGTTTGGTTTTAATTACAAAGAAGACTTTATTTTGACTCAAAGGGAGGGGAAATACCTACAGAACTATGTATGTGGATATATAATAGTATTTCCTTTGTTTCTTTCAAAGATGCAAGAATATTGAAAAGCATAGTAACAACACTCTTCAAGGATATTTTATAATGCATGAAAAGCTCATGGAAGACTCTTATATTTAATCATACAAATATATTTTAGAGGTTCGGCTTTTACTGTGTATATGTTGTCTATGAATTTCATTAAGAAGTCAAAGCTAAAGTGGATTTACTGTGGGAAGAATTTAGGTTTTAGACAGTTAGCTCAGAGAAAGTGAAAAAGAAACTTGCACTGCTCAGTTTTGACTTTAATGTTTCTGTCCCAAGCCTGCTGTTTTTCCTGCAATGGGGGAAAAAGACTCATTATATTTTATGGATAAAGGTTTTCCTTGTTTTCATGAGGAACTGTGATGGTTCTCTGTGGACTTATAGGTGATGAGCAGTAGTTTTCAGAGATGTTTAGCGCAATATTATAAAATCAAATGTGTGATAAGGTGCATCAGCTCCAAAAAAGTCATATTGACATCTGTTGATTCCCAGTCTAAGATTTAAGTTTAGGTTGATGTTGATTTGTTATTAGTTTTAATATTTTTCTTGAGCACTTCAAATAAACGAGGACTCAGTGCCTTGTGGAGTGTTTCGTCTTCAATCCATTATTCAGTTCTACACAATGAAAAATCAGTCACATGGAGATACTTTTGTTGTGTTCTGTTAAGGAAGAGGAACATATAGCTTGCCCTGCCCCTTTAGATAATAAATTCTCCCCTTTTTATCTAGCTTGATAAAGGATCTATTAATTATCAGTTACTATATTTTTGTAACAAAAACTGGGACTTCAAATTGACTTCACTGTTGACTTTTTTTTGAAAGTGAAAGAAAGTGAAGTCGCTTAGTCGTGTCCAACTCTTTGCTACCCCATGGACTGTAGCCCACCAGGCTCTTCCATCCATGGGATTTTCCAGGCAAGAGTACTGGAGTGGGTTGCCATTTCCTTTTCCAGGGGATCTTCCCGACCCAGGGATCAAACCCAGGTCTCCCGCGTTGTAGGCAGATGCTTTACATGTGAGGCACCAGGGAAGACTTTTTTTGAGAGGAGTATTAAATTTTTACCCGCCAACTCCTGCACACACATGTTGGATTTCAGTGCAATTTTAAACAAATTCTTTAAAGTACATGAGGCTTATAGTCTTATTATTAAATAATTACAAAAGAAGTAAGTTTTCCTCACTCCACCTTATTTCCAGAATCTTTGTTTAATCAGCAATCTACTGCAAAGAGTATCAGTGATCTATTTCCTTTGGGGCAGTTTGAACTTGATTAAAATTTCAGAGAGCCCTTTTATTAATTAGATATACTCACGTAACTACTAGAGAATTCTGCATACTTTTAAAGTGGAATAGAACTGGGTACAGAATTGATGGTGGAAACAACAGTAATCCTGCATTTCTAGCTGATTGTATGTTGGCGGGTTGATGTTTCTGGTAAGTGTTACTTCAAGAGAAGTAGCGTGTGGGACTTCCCCGGTGGTTAAGACTCCCAGCTTCCAGTGCAGGGGGCTTGGGTTCAGTCTCTGATCAGGGAACTAAGGTTTCCATAGGCTGTGTGGTGCAGCCAAAAAAAAAAAAAAAAAGCCTTGAGCAGTTTGGATACTATGAAGTGCAATGAGACATTTCTGTATCTGATCATGATGAAGGGAAGTAGCATGTGTTCTCCTTCCAAGGATGCTATTCTGCCTCTTCCCATTCTCCCTCCAAGTGCCTGATCCACTTGGGTCTTTTTGTGGCCCTCTGGCACCCAAGCACGTAACCACCATTTGCACATCATTGCAAAGTTTGGAGAGAGCTGCCTTTTCACTCATCTGAGCAAAAGGCTGAGTTTCTTACATAAATGGGCCTTGAAGGTAGGGGCTTAGGGGGCGCAATCACTGAGGAAGAGCTGCCTTCTCTCCACTGAGTTAGGACCTAAAGTCCTGTGTCATTATTTCACTGGAAGCTAGTGATTGGCCAAGGCTGGAGTTACACTGAAATGTGTTTAGGATCACACTTGAGTGCCAAATAAAAGTTACTTTTCTGCTGGGCTGATGTAGATGGAGGTGTACTTTCAGGTCAGTGAAGCCCCCTTCCAGGAAAGACAGCCAATCAGGAGCTAGATACCGGGGAGAGAAGCTGAGCTATCTCAGAATTATATCCCCTTAAAGGGGAAGAAAGAGGCCTTCCCGCTCTGGGTGGTTTGATTTTGGGGAGACATTCTCTTCTCTTCCATACATAAATTAGACCAAAGAGAGGAATTTGGTTTATTGCTAGTGCTGAAGTTAAAAACCATCTCCTTTTCCCAAGTGGTCCCTTAATTAGATTCATTAGTTTTAAAATGTTAATTGGAATTCTTGCCGTTCAATTCCTGAAAGGTATTAAATATAAAAGGAACAGCTCATTTACCATGTTACTCTGTTCTGAGAAATCTATTGTGATTCCTGCATAAGATGTTTTTGAAATTTAAATAATGGATTATTCGCTGTAAAGCCTTTTAGAAAGATTCATAAAACCAAGTATCTACTTGAATTCATCTGCCTTATCAGTTTCTTGATAAGCGTTTTTTAATGAGGGCAGTTAATTTTGATGAGAACAAATTTTCAGCTCCCATGTTTAATTCAATGTTTTCTATGATAGTCATAGTACCTAAGTAATAGGAAGAAAATGGTGTCACTGAAACAGATGAGTAACGTATAGTGATGTTTTTTTACCTGTACAAACTCAAAGCTTTGTTTTTAAAAGCCCCCTCCAGTTTTCTTCCCAGAGTAAAGTAGATGATTAAACCTGAACTAGTTAGAATGGTGGTGGTGGTTTGATCCCTCAGTTGTGTCTGGCTCCTGTGACCCAATGGACTGTAGCTCACCAGGCTCCTCTGTCCATGGGATTTCCCAGGCAAGAATATTGGAGTGAGTTACCATTTCCTTTTCCAGAACTAGTTAGAATAGTGGATGTTGATTTCAGTATTAGTGCTTGCATGATCTTTTGAGGGTTGATAGAACAGTTCTTCAGAAGAAAAACTTCTTTGGTGATCAGAGGTAGATTGTGATTACTTGGCAGTAACTATTTCAAATAACACAGAAAATACGGAGGTCTCTCCCATTCCTCTTCTGACTTTTGAAATGAATTCTTAAGTGTCGTGGAGAAATCAGAAGACTATGCTTAGTCTTCTCATTCTTGTAACTTTTATAAAATGAGATTAATAGTTTTTATCTAGGAAAGCTGACTAATTATTGTGTTAGATAATTCTCAGAAGTAGGATTGTGTGTGTGTGTCTACTCCCCTTCCTCCATCTCCTTCCCTGGGGATAATTTCGAAAGCTCAAAGTCCTTAGTCTCAGATATGGAAACAGTGCTCCAAGTGGGGCATTTAGAAGAGTTTAATTTTAACCAGGTACTCAAAGTACAAACAGACCAGATGACGTCATCTAAGCACCCAGCCACTTGGGTGAATAGAGGCTTTGTCTGAGCTTTTCTAGACAAGAGCACTGAAATGGAACATTACTAGTTAATTAGGTTAAAGAATCCAGCTGCTCACGGAACCCATGAGTCCTGCCTCGGCACATTCTGCGGAGAGCTCAGAGCCTAGACTCCTGTGTCCCGCACGCCTGCCTTCTCCAGCGGACAGCCTGTTCTGCACACACCTGCATGCTCCCAGCGTTGGTGGTGTGCAGTCTTCCACACACCTGGCTGGCTTGGTTGGACCCACTTTGGTTCCCACATGACTTCTGGAACTGCTCTTGAAGAAAGTCACGTGGCCAGGCTAGGTCACCAACATGGACACCCTAGTTCTGAGTGGGGTTGGCCTGGGCTGTCAAAACCCATCGCTTTGTGGTATGGAGCATCCTGGCAGGATAGGTGGCCGAATGAGATGCCAAGAGCGGCCTGGACCAACATGGAGTGATGGCCGGGAAGGCAAAGAGGGTTCTGTTGGGACCAAAAGCAGCAGAGAGACCTTCCCTAATGCAGAGGAGAGGTCGGATTATTCACCACACAAACACAGTTGTGTGTGTGTGTGTGCACACGCTCAGTTGCGTCCAACTCTTTGGGACCCCATGGACTCTAGCCCACCAGGCCCCCCAGCCAAGGGATTTTCCAGGCAAGAATACTGGAGTGAGTTGTCATTCTCTGCTGCAGGGGATCTTCCTGAGCCAGGAATCAAACTCACGTCTCCTGTGTCTCCCACATTGACCATCGGGTTCTTTAACACTGAGCCACCTGGGAAGCCCATTCCCCAGCTTTACAAGGGATTACAGGTGACTGCCAAGAGAACAGATATGTAAAATGAAAGTCAGTTAAAAAAAAGGGAGACCGAAAGTGTGTGAAAGTGTTAGTGGCTCCATCGTGTCCGACTCTATCAACCCTTGAACTGTAGCCCGCGAGGCTCCTCTGTCAGTGGGATTTCCCAGGGAAGAATACTGGAGTGGCTAGCATTCCCTTTCCCAGGGGATCTTCCCAACCCAGGGATCAAACCCAGGTCGAGTCTCCTGCATTGCCAGCAGATTCTTTAGCATCTGAGCCACCAGAAAAGCCCAAAGGAAGACCAAGGCAGGCGGTAAAGTGCATCCAAGAAGGAAGCCTGTTCACAGAATGGAGGCCACCGAGTCCTAAACAGGAGGTGTGAGCTTTCTTTCAGTTGTGATATACGGGGTCCACTGTGCATGTGTGTATTTCTTTTACCTGGCATGATAAGAACATAAACATTTGTAATATAAGACCTTTTTGACAAAGGTCATTTTCTGACCCTTTTATTTAGGGAAGAGGACTTCTGCTTTTTTTTTTTTGCTCGAGGAATACTGTGTTAAAAAGAACTTTTGATCTAGCCAGTCTAACTTTTTCCTTATGTGGAGAGTGATATTTTAATAAAAGAAGTTTCTGTTCCCCCCCATGTTCTCCACCCAAGTTACAGTCCTTTGATGAGACCTAAATTGTTTGACAGTTGAAATGATTGATAGCACAGCAGACAGCATCTCGGGGAGGAAGGAAGGTAACCAGATGAATGTCTACGAAAGGTCACAGAAGTCCTGTGTTTATACCTGTCTTTGAGCATTAGAGAAGGAAAAGACCAAAGGAAGCCTGGCGCAGAACCATTTTTTAGTGACGGTTTCCAGTGGTGGTATTTAAAAAGTTTCCAGTGGGAAATGAACCCTCTGGTTACCCATCTTTGTCCTTTCAGTGACATATGTGATGTATGACAGCTCCTTCCCAGGTTTCTTCTGGAAGTCTTCAAAATTAAGCAGGGTTTATAGGCTGTGTTGCCTTTCTTGAAAACCTGATTTTTGGTGATTATAGTTTTCAAGCCTTTGAGCGTCAGGTAGGCACTTGATAAAAGAAGAGTGTGTGTGTTTGTGTGTAGTAAATATTCCATTACTTGAAGTGTACCTGTGAAATGTACCGATCCAAACATGGGGGCTATCCACTCACTCAATGGAAAAGCTTTGACACTTTGGGAAAAAAAAAAATGAGATTAAACCAAAATCAGAACTGAGGAGGTGGTTCTTTAAAATGTCATCTCAAGTCACCTCAAAGCTATTATGCTAAAATCTGGCACTATACATGTTTTGGATGCTTTGGTTCTAAAAAAATTTTCTGTAATGCCATTTTGGGGGTTTGTACATGATTTTTCTTTTTATGTTATCCGTTAATACTTTAAGTTGCGAAATATGGCACATTTGCAAATGAAGCTGTAAAACGAGCCCATGTAGTTTAATAAATAATGACGCAAACATCCAGGTTTATAGTACAACCTTCCTGGTATGGGGCCCTCCCCCATTGTTTCACCCTCTCTCCCAGAAATAATCACAGCCTGAATTTCCTGTTAATCATTCCTTTGCTTCTCTTTATGGTTTGGCGCACATGTGTGTGATTCTAAACAATAGCGTAAACATGTGTGTGATTCTAAACAATAGTCCTAAACTACTCATTTCATGTCTGTCTTCCCAGTTAACTCTGAGAAGAGGAATTGTGTGGATTCTGGTCTCTGATCTGTCCCTAGCCTCAAGCATGGCCCTTAGCACATAGCAGGGGTTTAATAGATGTTTATGGATGAAATGAATGAATAGAGATGTTTTATTCTTGTAAAAAAAAAAGTTTCTCATGTATGGCTAAGATACATAAATGTGTATTTGAATAATCATGAAAGATAGATAGGGAATGTCGAAAGGTTTTATGGGAACATGAGTTTTACATGGATGGCTGTCGGAGGGTCAGTCCACGTGCCCATTTACTAACTAGAAAAGTGACGAAACTAGAAAAGCTCTCAGACAGATGAGAGCGTCACTCAACGTCGTTTAGCTAATGGTGGCCAAAGTGGGGCCAGCGTGTGCATCTCCTGCTGGCCCGTAGTCTGCGAACTGCGCCACGGGGCACCCTCTCAGTGGTTTTGTTCAAGAGGGGAATGGCTTTCTTCAACTTAATAGCAACCTCACCCCTGGGGAAAGAGGCGAACACACAACTGCAGCAATTCCTCAAATTTAGAACATTAGAGTGTTCATGTAATAAGATTCCTGGTCAACTAAGAGAGCAGACTAGATTGGAATCATCAAATATGTATATGTAGTTTTAGTAATGTTAATAGTCTGTATACTGTTATTAATAGAAAACTGGGAAAGTTTAAACAGCGACTTTATTGTCGGGTGGAGTTTTTCGAAATACTTGCTGCAACAGATAGGCACTTGATGAAAGAGAGAAAAGTGTGTGTTTTCATTTGTAGTAAATAATACTTTACTTGAAATATATCTATGAAATTTACCGATCCAGACATGGGGGCTATCCATTGACTGAATGGAAAACTTTGACACTTTGAAAAAAAAATATGAGATTAAACTGAAACTGAGGTTGTTGGTCTTTAAAATGTCATCTCAAGTCACCTCAAAGCTATTATGATAAAATCTGGCTCTATATATGTCTTGGATACTTTAGGTTCTAAAGTAGTGTTCTATAACACTGATTTTGGGGGTTTGTACATGCTTTTTTTCCTTTTTTTTTCTTATGTAGTCTGTTAAAACTTGAAATTGTGAAATATGGCATATTTGCAAAAGAGCTATATATAAAATGAGTACATATAGTTTAACGAGCAGGAACACAGACATCCAAGTAAAAACACAGTCCTCCTGGTATGGCCCCTCCCACATTGGTCTGTACAAGCTCTTTGATTATTCAGTGTGAGAATGACAAGGCTAAAAGAAGATTAGTGCGTGCGATATCACTCAGTAACTGCAGATGTCAGATGTGGCCCTTATCCAGTTGACATCAGATGGTCTTCAGTAGATCTGAGTATAAGGCTTGTGACGTGAGTTTTTGCTTGTTTTCCAAAAGATGGCATTTGCCAAGGGCAGGGTCTAGGTTTTGGTATTTGGAGGTTATTCTGACCCACCTCCCACCACCCCAACCCTCAGGCACACACACATATACACGCATGGTGATTTTGTCAGGCTACTTTGACATGAACCCAAAGTTGAGCCATTAGTGCCCAGCAAATGGGCAGGAGAGGTGTGATAGCGGCTGACAGGCTGGCTGGATCTCTTGGGTACCACAGAAAGCTCAGTGCTTCTGTGTTCACAGGTTGCTTTAGAATGTGCCCTCAGAAAATACCAGCTATCTCTATACTTTAAACACTTCTGAAGACTTTTATCTTTCATAACCAGCCCACTTAGTCGTCTATGCCTTCTAAGGGTCTGACGTTGTGTGTAAGTCGGTGTTAAAGGAAGTGTCTGGTATTGGGGTTTAAATTATCTATTAAGCCCACTCTCATATTCAAGTCTATGACTCTCTGAGCCCTGGTGATAATTTATACTTCAGAGGAAGCTCATAACTGCCTCAGAGTCTCAGGGTATTATTTTTAGAACCTTTCCAAATAGCTTGACACCAACATTTTCCAACTCGATTTTGGCAAGCGTCGATCCCCGGGATTTTAAAGTAGCTCTTTATCAAAATAAAACCAGCTACTTGGTTATGACTAGATAGAATTCCAAAGGCTGGCACAGATAACTGCAAGTGTGGAGTGTGATGAATTAAGAGCTGCATGTTGATCTAGGAGGCAACAAAAGCGATTTTCAAGCTGAGTTTGTTCTTTGTTACTTGCAAAGAAACATGTGAAGTTTCCAAGCTTTGGAAAGGGTGCGTAGGGAAAATAAAAATAGTTTGAAGCATTAAGGGAATATTGTTCAGTGTTTATGGGCAGTGCCCTTCGGGTGAGCATTTTAGCCTCTCTGATCGGATGATTATGGTGGTGGCAATGAGGATATCAGTAGCTACTCTACTCATTGAGTGCAGCTGCAGAGGACTTTGGGGGATGCTGTCTCAGAAATAACCATAGCAACCCTCTTGAGGTGGATATTGCAATGATATATCTTTAAAAAAAAACCCTGAGATTCATATGAAAAGTGAAAGTGCTAGTCTCTCAGTCACGTCCGGCTCTTTGTGACCCTGTGGACTATAGCTTACCAGGCTCTTCTGTCCATGGCATTCTCCAGGCAAGAATCCTGGAGTGGGTAGCCATTTCCTTTTCCAGAGAATCTTCCTGACCCAAGGATCAAACCCGGGTCTACTGCTTGCGGGCAGATATTTTACCGTCTGAGCCACCAGGGGAGCCCCATCAAAGATACAATGTTAACCAATCACTGGATGCAAATCCTGCTTCTGCCACTTTTTAACTGTGACCTGGGTTTCAGCTCAGTTCAGTTATGCAGTTGTGTCTGACTCTTTGCGACCCCATGAATTGCAGCACGCCAGGCCTCCCTGTCCATCACCAACTCCCGGAGTTCACTCAGACTCATGCCCATCGAGTCAGTGATGCCATCCAGCCATCTCATCCTCTGTTGTCCCCTTCTCCTCCTGCCCCCAATCCCTCCCAGCATCAGAGTCTTTTCCAATGAGTCAACTCTTCGCGTGAGGTGGTCAAAGTACTGGAGTTTCAGCTTTAGCATCATTCCTTCCAAAGAAATCCCAGGGTTGATCTCCTTCAGAATGGACTGGTTGGATCTCCTTGCAGTCCAAGGGACTCTCAAGAGTCTTCTCCAACACCACAGTTCAAAAGCATCAATTCTTCGGTGCTCAGCCTTCTTCACAGTCCAACTGTCACATCCATACATGACTACTGGAAGGAGGGTCGTGGTACCCACCTCAGAGGGTGGTTGTGAGTATTAAATGAGATAGCGTGTGTGGGGTCGATAACAGCGCTTTCAAAGCATTCAGTCTGCGTAGCTTGTTGCCCAAGGTCGCCCACCTGGGAAGTGTTGGGCTCAGTTTCAAACCCAGGTGTGTGTTGCTTGTACTCTTTGCACAGTCCTTCGTCTGTTCACAGCCAGTTTTCAAGCAAACTGGGCCTCGTGGTCTGTTTCAGGTTTGCTGTAACAAGCGGGCAGAACTTCTGGGTTCGAGATCAGCATTCCTCGTTGTGTATGTGAGTGTGTGTGTATGCTTAGGATTTGGAATGAATTGGCGATTTTGTCTCATTCTTCACGACACAGAATGGGGCACATGAGATGGTTGTGAACATCTTTGAAAATCGCACTCTATGTTTTTGGTCCCTGTGATCATTGCACTTGTGTGCTGAGATCACCTTCTCTCTCCTGTCGTTATGGGGACCCCTGAGTTTCTGGGCAAAGTGATGGTGGGAGTGGGCATCCCTGGAAGGCTCTGTGTCCTCCTCCCTTGCCCCTAAACAGCCGTCACGTAATGACACGCTAAGACGTGCCAGTATTGGGGCTGGTATCATCTTAGGGTTTTGCATTTGGAGTGAGTGTTCGAACCTTAGCTCCACTCTGAGCAGCTGGGTGATTTCGAACAAACTTCTTCACTTTGGGGAATCTCAGTTACATCCGCTGTAAAATGTGGATGAGGATAATACAGGCCTGCTTTTGAGTTAGCAGTGGGGCCTGCAGAGGGACTAGAGAGCATAGGTAAAATGATGAGGTAATTCTGTGCCTCTAGTAGGTGCTCAGTAAAGAGGAGGTGTTCTGTCTCAGTGATTGACTCTGAAGCTATTGTCGGAAGTTTGTCTGTTGTACTTGTCTGAAATCTATCAATGAGCCTTGTAATCTTCTGCTTGTGTTGCTCAAAATGCAGAATAGGATTTAAGCCAAATAAGCCAAATGCATAACAGTTTAGCTCTGGTCAGCTGTTTATACATTCAGATGCAGCCTCAGCGTGAATAGCCTTACCATGAATTCACAAGAAATTGCTGAGTGCTCAGGATCTTAAGCTCATGGCTGGGGTTAATTTTTTTTTTTTTTCCAACAGACTGACTGTCTAGAGAATATCCATGGTGCTGTAAATGAAAACACATGTGAGAATAACCGATGACAGTCGGGAAATGGGAAAAGTAACCATGGGATGTTCAGGAACCCTTCAGGGAGGAGAGCTGCTGGCTTGGCCACCACTGGGGCAAAGAAAAAGATACATTTAGTACAAAGTTCCTTTTATGGCATTCTCTCTTTTAAAGGGTTGCTTTGCCCTGAAAAGCAAAGGAAGACAGTTTTATTTCTAGAGGACATTTTTTGGATCAATAAATTTGCACAACCAGAGGGTTTGAGAAATGAAATTTTGAACGGTGTAGGAGGAAGCAAGTATGGGGAGTCCCTTTCGAGCCCCTTTTGGCCACCCTGAAGAAGCTTAACTAATGGACAGGACATAAAATGAGAAAATATTGTTGGCTTTGCAGATTTCTTATAAATGCAAAAGTGGTTGCTGTGTGACCATAAAATCTGCTGATTAGCTGATACCTTAAAATATGAAACAACGCTCTTTTTAATTGCCTTTACTTTCATGGGTTGGTTTTGAAAAAATGTTGGTAATGAGAATAAGGTGGAAACGTGTGCTTTGCTTATTGCCTCTTTCACAGTCCCATGCAGCAAATGTTTTTCAGAGGTGTAGAGGGTGATGTTGTATCTTCAACCTGATTTTTAAAAATCTTATTTATTTATTATTTTTATTTCTGGCTGTACTGGGTCTTTGTTGCTGTGTGGGCTCTTTCCTAGTTGAGGCAAGCAGGGGCTACTCTCTAGTTGTGGTACATGGGCTTCTCATTGCAGCGGCTTCTCTTGTTGCAGAGCACAAGTTCTAGGGTGCTCAGGCTTCAGTAGTTGCAGGACATAAGCTCAATAGCTGCGGCTCCAGGCTTAGTTGCTCCACTGCATGTGGGATCTTCCTGCATCAGGCTTTGAACCCATGTCTCCTGCACTGGCAGATGGATTCTTTACTACTGAGCCACCAAGGATAACCTTCAACTTAATTTTAAAAGAAGTCCTCTTTGGAAAACCTGAATCCTGGCTCATAACCATTTATGATCTTTGTAGATTTCTTAAACCCTGTATAAGTCAGAGATGGTGAGGGAAAGATCTCTTACTATAACCATGGGATAAGGGTGTGTGTAGGAACATTTAGCAGGAACTGTAGGCCATTGTTTGAGCATCATCTGGCCTCCCTCCTATCCCTCAAATCCAGAACCATCTCTTTGAACAGTAAAAGCTTCACCAAAACTTAAAGCAGCAACTCTGTTGGAGGGCACTCTGGCAATGAGTCAGAAATCTTAAAAATGTGCCAAGGTTAGCTCTGCAGATTTTAGGGAAGTGCTCTTACAAAGTGAGTAGAAGGAAGAAGCCCAGCAAAAGACGTTCATGAAAGGGATGTTAATAATAATACCTTTTGCCCAGTTCAATGATTATTTGTACATAGAATTCTACATAACTACTGAAATGTTGATAAGTATTTTTATTGCAAATAAAATGGAATGCCTCTGCTGCTGCTGCTGCTGCTAAGTCGCTTCAGTCGTGACCGACTCTGTGCGACCCCATAGACGGCAGCCCACCAGGCTCCCCCGTCCCTGGGATTCTCCAGGCAAGAACACTGGAGTGGGTTGCCATTTCCTTCTCCAATGCATGAAAGTGAAAAGTGAAAGTGAAGTCGCTCAGTTATGTCCGACTCTTTGTGACCCCATGGACTGCAGCCCACCAGGCTCCTCTGTCCATGGGATTTTCCAGGCAAGAGTACTGGAGTGGGGTGCCATTGCCTTCTCCAGGAATGCCTCTAGTATGCTGCATTTTAAGTGATGAAGCAGTATTTGAAATGTGAGGGAGGTTTTTTTCGGTATTGCATTATTCATTCTGAATTGGTGGAACAAAGGGAACTCTGGGAAACGCATGCATGGTAGAGACAGAAACTAGAGGGGTGGTTGCCAGGGACCCGAGGGAGGGCGGAGGGGAGTCCCTGCTTAGTGGACGCTCAGGTGGTGTTTCTTTTTTAAATAATTCATTGATGAATGAACTTTCGGTGCTGCTGGGTCTTCGGTGCCGCCCACGGACCTTCTCCAGTTGCGGTGCGCGGGCTTCTCTTGTCGTGGTCGCTTCTCTTGTTGCGGTGCGCGGGCTTCAGTAGTTGCGGCATGCAGGCTCAGTAGTTGTGACCCTCGGGCTCAGTTGTCTCGTGGCGTGGGGAATCTTCCCGGACCAGGAATTGAACCCGTGTCCCCTTCATGGGCAGGCCGATTCTGCTCCACTCTACCATCACGGCAGCCCTACAGGTCCAGTTTTGCAACATGCATAAAGTTCTGACGATATGGTGGTGACGATGGTTGCGTAGTGATGAGAGTGTTCTTAATACCACAGAACTGTCCGCATAAAAATGGAAACTTCTATGTAAGTGATGGTACCACAGTTCGTAAGGAAATGAATGATGGAGAATAATTTTAAAATGTATGTGTAGGCAGCACTCATCAATGAAAAGTTTGATTTTTCTGAAGGAACTATAGGTTTTGTTTATAAACAGTTTATATCTCCTAGAACAGGGGGTCCCCAACCTCCAGGATCTAAAGCCTGATGATCTGAGGTGCAGCTGATGTACTAATAATAGAAATAAAGTGCAGAATAAATGTAATGCCCTTGAGTCGTCTTGAAACCATCCCCCACCGACCCCAGTCCGTGGGAAAATTGTCTTCCACAAAACCGAACCCTTATGGGAGAAAGGTTGGGGACCACTATCTTAGGAGATCAAGTATTTTCAGCCCCATTACTATAGCATCATTATGACTAAAATACTTAACAAAAATTCCTTAACATCACTGAATGCAAAGAAAAGCTTTTTGATGAAAAAATACAGTATTTTCTTATTCTTATATTCCTCAAGCTTTTTTGGAGATGGAATCATCTGTGTGTTTAAGGCACCACTGGCTTTGGCAGTATCAGTGTTCTGGAGGCTTTTGGACATGGTGGGATTTTATGATGAGGGAGGGAGAGAGGGATAGGGTTTTCTTATTGACATGGCTTAACCCTAATCATGTCAAAATAAAAATACTCATTTTTTTTGGTCCTCTTTTGTTTTCCATAACTTTTCGTCCTCTATTGCCATTTTCCTGCTCTCCATCTGTTTCAATTCCTCTTTAAGAATTAAAACCATACGTGATGTGTGGCTGTAGAGAAGGTATCCGTGCTAGAGCTTTTGACCTGCCAGAGAATGAACTTTTACTCATTACTGACCTAATGAACAGGACCTGAGAAGAGCAGATTGTGAAGCCCTCCCACGCTGACTACACCTTTTCCTTTAAAAACTGTTAATAACAGTTGGAGTTTATACAGTGACTAAGCAATAATACCATTGACACCAACTAATAGTAGTTGGCATTTGTACAGTCATAATGCTTTCGTGTCAAGATACGTCAGTACCTCTTGAAGATGCGTTAGACCACCTGAGCATCACACTTATTTGTCACCTTCGACAGGTATCACTTGACCTGAGGGGGTCAAGTTGCCAAGAGAACAGGTAAAGGTGAAAAGCCTAAATATTTGCAAAGATAGTAAGAAAGGAAGAAAACCAAAATCCGTCACTAGTTGCCTGCTGCGTCTCTCTCATTCTCCGCCAGGGCTGTAGTTTCTTGGCCTCAGGATGAAGTGGCGAATTCTTGATCAAGCAACTAAGGAATGCTCCAGCTGGTAGGATTCTTTGCATGTATTTTTGTGATTTCATGTGGTAACTAATTCAAGAATTTAAGATGTTCTTGATTTCCGCTGTTCTTCTAATCATCCGGACACATTTGCTGGTCTGTAACATGTCTCAGGAATGTATTAGGCGGGGGGGCTTTTGCACAGCCCATCTTTCTGCCCACCTGCCTCCCCGTTGGGCCATCCCCAGACCCAACACGAGGGACCAGAGGTTTGTAGTCCCAAGGTTGCCAGGCACTGGCCACTCAGAGCACCCTCTTTCATGGTGTTTGATTATAAAAATGGTAGCACTACTTTTTTGAAATTAATATTCCAAAAGTTTCTTGAGAACTTGACTGTTTGCACACTTTGTAAGGAGAAGGGAGAGTTCCTGGTGAGAGATGGAGCTTGGCTTACTCTTCAGACCAAAGATGCTGATTGAATGAAGGAAAGGTTGCTTGGGGAATGTTGCAAGAGCCAGAGAAATGGGAAATTCAAGAACACCTGGAAAGGGTATCTGTGTATGCACATGTGTATGTACATGCGTGTCTCTGTAGGTGTGTGTGTGTATTGAGAAGATCTGTGTGTCCTCTGGCCAGTTAACTTTGATGCTGATAAAACAAGGGAATTGGAATGAAGGGTCTTTTCTGCTTTTAACCGTTTGGCTTCTGGACTGTATTAGATGTGTAAACTCCTACATCTGCTAGGTAGACAGCTCCTTTCAAGGAAAGTTCTAGAATAACCACTCCTTGTAAAAGTGTTAGTCACTCAGTCACGTCTGACTTCTGTCACCCTCCAGATTCCTCTGTCCATGAATTCCCCTGACAGGAAAACAGTATGAAAAGAATACTGTAGTGGGTTGCCATTCCCTTCTCCAGGAGATCTTCCTGACCCAGGGATCAAACCCGGATCTCCTGAATTGCAAGCAGATTCTTTATCGTCTGAGCCACCAGGGAAGCCTTACATTTGTTAAATGCAATTGAAAAAAAAAATTCATGAGGCTTCATAATATATATATATTTTTTGCTGCACGATTCAATTAAATGCTGAGTGCCTTATTGCCTGCTTTAGGGAGGGGACGTTTCTTACTTTAATAAAATTATGGATCTCTTCTACCCCCCAAAGAATTTTGTGTGCCTGATGTTAGCTTGTTGAATAAATTTCTTCCTTATTCGTTTCCTTATTTCTGATTTTGGATACTAACTAGTTGCCATCAGTGGTTCTGGACACAGTGGGAAAGGCAAAATATGTTCTTTTGTGTGTTAACTTACGCATCATTCATCTGTCTAAAATACGTAAAACTTGTCTTATATTTCAGGATGCTTATCATCATGTTAGAATTCCCTCATCACATGTTAGAGCTTGCCTTATATTCTTAATCCTGTGCTGCCTATTGATTGGTGAAACGTTGCATTGTTTAAAATGTTTCTTTGCTCTTTTCCATCTATTCCATTAAAAAAATAAGTTTCAACCGGCATTGCCCCCTTCCTCCATATATTGCCACCTTACACATTGAGCTCAGCCATCGCAAATATTCCCTACTTCTCACATGAACTATGCAATCACCTGAAAGATCAAGGTTATGTATGGTATTCAGAGGTCTGGAAGCCAACCCAGCTCAACTCTGGGCCTGAGAAAACAAAACATGAGGGTTAACGTCAAGCTCACCCACAGTGCTTGTTTTCTTAAAACTACCCGGACCCTCTCCCCCTCCACGTGCCTTTAGGCTCTTGTTCCTGGAATCCTTGATGCTTTCGATAGAACTGCCTGTTTCATATTTTCCCAGGGCAGTGAGTTCCAACATGAAAACTGTATTCTGGCTTTCATCACCTTGTTCTGCCGAGAAGCTGACCAGCGTTGAGACTCACTTCTTACCTGCTGCTTGCCAGGGTCACCAGGCTGAGGGCAGCGTTAACTTGCTTGCCAGGGTCACCAGACCGAGGGCAGGGAGCAGGGGGCTTGGGTGTGATCCCCGGGCCCGGTGGCCAGGGGGACTCAAGGCTCTCGTTCTGAATCCGTTCGACACAGGGGCCAGAGAAGAGACTTAAAGCAGTTAACTCCTGTGCCATTGGAGGCCTTATAAGGATGTCTAGGTCTCAGGGACAGACCGGTGTGGCGGTTCCCGTGGGACAGTGGGATTCCACCATCCTCACCGATATGGTGGGAACCCAGGGTTGCTCGAGTGTGGGTGGCCTCCTGCCTTTTTTTTTTTTTTGTCATTTGTTTTATCGAAGTATAGCTGATTTACAATATTGTGTCCATTTCTGCAGTACAGCAGCGTGGCTTGGTTATACATACAGATGCATTCTTTTTCATATTTTTTTCCCATTCTGGCCTTTATCCCAGGATATTGAATATAGTTCCCTGTGCTGTACAGTAGGACCTTGTTTATCCACTCTTGTTATGATTTGGGGGTTGGCCAGAAAGTTCATTGGGGTTTTCCCACAAGATCTCCTGGAAGATCCTTAACAAACTTTTTGGCCAAGCCTATAGTTTCCAGTTGCTAATCCCAAACTCCCTCCCCATCCGTCCCCTTGTGCCTGATTTATCGGTGAGGCCTGAGACGGAGGCAAAGAGATGGTTTGCTCAGGGCCCCGGGGAAGCTCTGGCCCCCACCTCTGGGTGACTGAGCTGTGGGGGGATTTGCTGAGACCTGGCTCATCCTGGCGGTGGAGGAATGCCTGCCTTCCAGAAAGAAACCCTGGCGTCCATCTGCCTTTCCCTCCCCGCGGAGTGTGACCTTCTGTTCCGGACCCTCACCGTCACCTCTGCCTCTGCTTGACCAGACTGCCTTCCTCCTCCTAGATTTAAATCAGCTCCCATAAATCTGTGTGACTTTATGCTTTTTTGTGTGTGTGTGGGGAGCTTTGCTTGGAACAAGGATGGGTGGGTAAGAAAGTCATGTCTGGGAAGGAGTTTATGGTGTCCCAGGAAGAACATTCTTGGGTGTTTGGAAAAATATCAGTGAGTTACACAGATGCTGGCTTTCTGATACATGACGTGCTCGTGTGGGAGTGGGGGAGGGCGCGGAAAAGGCGATAGCACACAGTTTGAATTTCTCCACGTGGAGAATTCCTTGACCAGCTCTCTTTGTGCTGACTTGGCTTCCTCCAGGTCGATACCACATCACTTTCATTTGCCAATGATTCCTCTTCCTCCAGGCTCCAAATGTGTCATGCACAACACGCTTGGCTTACTTTAGCCACATTTAAGCAGCTGGAGGGCAGCTTATAAAAATATGATTTGCCTCTGGGCTGGGTGAGGCAATCAAGTGTTTTTCCACTTAAGATCATGGAAAGCTGAGTTAATTGAAGAGATGAGCAAAGCTCTCTAGTTAAAATAGAAAACATTGAATTATAATGTTTATGGAAACTGGTCATTCCATATGTTCATGGGATTTGTGCAGTTTTGTGTTCATTGGAGGTAACCTGGTTGCATTACTAGCATTGAGTTGGTGTGTTAAAATGGCGTTTTGATCAGTTAGTTGCATATGAATTTTAGTTGAAAATTTTATCAAGAAGTAAAATTGGAACCATGGTAGAGGATAAGGAATAAAACCAATAATCTGAGGTTAATTTACCAGATCATTCCATTATTGTTCATGAGTCTATAGAAGTATTGGGTGGTTTTATTTATTTATTTTGAGAGCCCAAGTATTACTGTGGTGTTATATAAACATTGATTTAGAAACATTTATAATGAACTTGGCATTCACCAAGTCGTCTTACTATCTCAGCCACTTTTTCCTATTACTTTCCTAATTATAGTTTATCTTAAACATTATTTTTATTAGTGTTTATATCCAGAGAGAATATATTCAGATCTCTGGCCATCTCCCAAGAAGACAAATACAAGGATAGTTATTACTGAATTGTTTTTCCAGAGAAAAATTAGAAACTGAAATATCCATTAATAGGCTAGATAAATAGAAGATGGAATATTTAAACTAATGCTATGCCAGAGTTCAATGAGTAAACTGCAGTTATAGAAACCAACATAGATTGAGTGCAAGAACATATTGTTGAGTGGTATAAGAGTATGGTTTAATTTATCTTTTAAAATAGTACATGCAGTTCCCTACATTTCTGTAGATGTGGGACGTGAATGTATGCGTGTGTAAAATAGATTGGAAAGATCCATAAAATATAGTGACTGATTTCTCAGAAGGGAATTTGGAATGGGAATAATTTTGTCCATAGTGTATTTTTTCTATTTTTTGAAAAGAGACCTGAAATAAATGTGACAAAATAATAATTGTCATTCTGGGGTGGTGGATATATAGTTATGCTTTTATTCTTATGCTTTGTTCTTTACCCTATTTTAAAAACCGTTCCCCGTAAATAAAAAAATCTCTGCCCATTATTCAGAAGTCATAAACTGTTGGACAATATAAAGAAGATAAAGCTCTCTTGTGTCCTTATATAAAGGTACATAACTGTATGGGAAATCCTGGACTGTCCAGTGGTTTGGACGCAGCGCTATCACTGCCAGGACCTGGGTTCGATCCCTGCCTGGGGAACTAAGATCCTACTAGTGTATAACATTAGTATACACTTGTTTGGTGAGTACTCCATAATGGAATTTCTTCTAAGGAATAGCTTGGTCTGTGTGCAAAAAACTGACCTTAATAGATGTCTAGCAGTATGATTGAGTAAATCGTGGCATAGCTATGAAGCAAAATATTCTCTAAGTGTTGCATAATACTTATGATTTTACCGTTGAGCTCATGTTTCATCATGAGTCTAAACCTTTTATACTGTGCCATTCTTCTATTGGTTTTCCTTTTCCCATTTCTTTTCAGGTTTCCGCCCCCAACTTTTTGTTAGTTACTCGTACCCAGTTTGGAAATACAGTGGCTTTTGTTATGAGCATTGGCGCATCCTTGATTCTAAAACCCTGATTGATCAATGACCTTGGGGAAATCACCTCCCTTCATCCTTCCATAAATCACCTTCCATAAATCACCTTCCATGGAGCCAGCCCTGCCTCGGTCCTGGTTTCCTGTTCAGCAACATGAAACTATCATTCCTGCCTCTTGTCTTGCCATTTAGGGAGCATGTGGGGAAATGCCCAGACTTGGCCAAAGATAGCTTCTGCCTTTTTCTGCTCGTTGCCCCTGCAGTGAAGAAAGTCCGTCTCTGGTTCCCCAGACACCTGACCTGGTGCAGTAGACCAGGGCCTTTTCACGTGCTGTTTTCTGCTTCTAGAATGCCTTGCTTGCATGCTCTTTTCTACTTCCTTAGCCCCATCTTGAAAACTGTTCCCCTTCCAAACCTTGCTCACACATTATCTTATTTGGGAAGTCTGTGCAAATCTGTGTCTAACACGTGCTTTGTTATTGAACTTCATAAATGGTATCATAACCACTGACTTCCATAGCACTATACCTGTCAGACCTGAGTTTGTTAAAGGCAAGATGCTGGTCCTAGTTAATGTTGTAACCCAACGAGGTCCCAAGTGTGGGCGCTGGCACATACTGGTGCTCAGAAAGGGTGGAAATGAACTGAACTCAAGGCACTTTGAAAAGTATAGGAAAGTGCTAAGTATAGGAAAGGTGGTATCACTGAATGTAGCTGAATGTGGGCGTGTTACCTTGACCGTAGAATGTGATCTTTTTGTCTTAGCAATGCTGATCAATGGTGCTGGGAAAGATGGAGGGCAGGAGGAGAAGGTGGGTGACAGATGATGAGATGGTCGGATGGCATCACCGACTCAGTGGACATGAGTTTGCGCAAACTCCGGGAGATGGTGAAGGACAGGGAATCCTGGCATGCTGCAGTCCTTGGGATTCCAAAGAGTTGGACACAACGGAGCAACTGAACAGCAGCAATGCCGGTCATAGTGTGGCGCGTGTGCACGCTTGCACACATGCACTCACATACAACGCACGCGCACACACACACACATCTCCTAGTGAATTTCTGGAAGTCCAGTGAATTCACATCCAACTGTTTAGGCGCATCCAGAGCTGATTTCAGCTGTGCTTTCCTGAGCTACACCAGCTCTTGATGCTGCATTCCAGAGGTGTTTATTTCAACCTTATTTTTGACAACACGGGGACACTGGGCTTCTGTTCTGCTGATGGCCGTGGGTCCTGTGGTGGTGCTGGGGGAAGCATCTTGCAGCTCACAGTCTGATGGCCGAGGCAGATGTGGACGCTGTGTGTGTGTATGCTTGGTCGCAGATGTAAATGTGAGCCCCGCGTGAAAAGGGTCGGTTTTCTCTGCATGTTATAAAGTTCTCTGTCCTGCCAGAATCATCCCCTGGATTCCCAGGGGTGATAGTGATCATTCTGTGTGACAGGAGAAAGCAAGCTAAAAAGTGCCCGGTGACTTTTAAGTGCCTTTTTCCATTTCTTTTCCCCACCTTGACATGTGTGACTGACTAATGAGGGCAAAATTGGTGTCAAGAGGTGTTATATTAATAGATGCTATTCATACCACCCAGTCCTTTATTGATAAGAAGAGTGAGACTTAGGCATAAGTAACCGAGGTGTAGGTGTTCTGTCTAAAATGGTTTTCCATCTCACTTTAGCAATGATTGTCACATTAATGGACCCCTTTTCTGTTGAATCCATCTGAAAGGCAGCAAGACAGCAATGGTGGGAGGGAGCATTAATTTTACTGTCAAAGATCTGGGCTCAGATCCCAGTTCACTTAGTACTGGCTCTGTGGTCTTGGGCAGGTTTGCTCTCTGGGTCTCGCTGTCCCTCTCTGTACAATGGGATTCACAACAGCCGCTCTGTCCTTTGAAAGCAGTAATGTTCCACAGGCCCCAGGGCCCAGAGCGCCACCCTCCACACAAAATAAACATCAGCCCTTTTTAATCCAGTTTGAACATTAACACACGGTTTACTCATTCACTTGCTCAGGGGAGAAGCCAGGGTCTAGGTTAGCTGTGAGTCAGTCTTTGGAACAACCTCCTTTGGAAAGTTTTCTGAAGTCGCAGATTGCAAACCAGTTTGCAAAATGTCCAGCTAGTACATGTAGATCAAAGAGGGAAGGCGATCCCCAGATACTCTAATAGTTAATGAAACCTTTGAAAACTAGAAATGGATAGAGGAGAGACACAGAAAAAGGCATAATTTTTTTCTTTTTTAACCAAGGTGTTCAGCAAATTAACATCATAGGAAAAATATCTTTGCATAAACAGCAAGTTTTAGCCACAGGCTCATTCCCAAACAAGGGCCCTGTGTTTTTCTTAAAGAATCCCTCACCCTCTGGCCTAAGGCCTCAGGTTCATGGCATCATGGGGTTGTCCTAAGAGTTTGGTTTCCTGCATCACAGGCGCTGCTTTGAGAAGACTTGGCCTCCCGCCTCCATCTGGCTATTGGTGTGGACGTGGGAAGTGTGGGCTTTGTAAATACGGTCCATTTCCCTCCTTGGTGATGAGGTAAATGCTTTCCAAGTCTGGCCTCCACGCCCCAGACTTTTAGCTCAGACCGGTATCAGCTTTGCTCTGAGTCCTCTGTTGGGCCAGCCCCTTCCCACGCTGGGATGCTGGCCCAGGATCATCAAGGGCTTGGTGGATGGCTCCTGGGGTAGGGGTGGTGGGCCTGTGGGGACCTTCCTCAAATCCAGTTCTTTTTCACTGTGGGAAAGGATTCCAATTGATTAGGTTCACAGAGGCTGAAGGGATGTGCCTTTGAGTTCACAAGCCCTCAGGCTTGGTCAACAGAAATATGACAAGAATCCAAGCAATGTCTGTGCCCTCAAAGGCACAAAGGACTCCCAGACTCCAGTTCACTGTGCTGGGAGTCGGTATCTAGAGATTGCGGACTGCCGTTTTCCTCCTGCTTTTCGTTAACCTGCTGGACGCCTCATGTCTCACTTCCAAATGAAATGAGGAAGCGGGATTACATAAGGGTTTGTGATCCCACCTACCAGACAGGAATGGTTCTAAATTATAAAATACGCATAAGTATACACAAAAATACCATAAAATCAACCACGCTAATTCTTAAGTGTAGAGTTCAGTAGTGTTAAATATTGTTGGACAGCCAGCCTCCAGAACTTTCTCATCCTGCAAAATTACTTCTCTGTGCCCAGTTACCTTTTTAAATGGTTGAAGAGTAAAAGGTGTATTTCATGACTCATGAAAAGGACATGAATTTCACCTTTCAGTGTCCCTGTTGAAAGTCCTGTTGGAATACAGCCCTGCCCATTCATTTATCTCTTGTCTGGGGCAGTTTTTCCTGCCGCTGTGGCCAGTTTAGTGCTTGTGATGAGATAATGAGGACTGAAAACCCTAAAACATAGACTGTCTGACCCTTTACTGGAAAAGTTTGCCTCCCGCAAAGCAAGTCTAGTTGACTGCAGTTCTGTTTATCCTCTCCTGTAACTGATTTAAGGTGCCCGGTAGATAGCATTTTTGTACATCTGTAGTATTTAATAAATATTGCTGATTCATTGGCTTCATGTTTTAATATAAAAGCTATGGTAAAATGTGCTGCTGTGACCCTTGATGATCTTATCACCCCCTTTACTTTGAATCATTCACCTCCACAGAAATGAATCTTCTTCACTTGGCAAATCTAATGACGACCTTTGCAGGTGAATATAATGAGCTTCGTTTTTACTCTTTCTCGGTTTTAATTATCCATGAAAAGGGATGTTAGTTACAGGGGTAACACAGATGTAAACAATAAAATCCTAATAGATTCTTCTGGTGGGAGAAGAAAATGAGCTTGAATTTGAAAGCCCTATCCATTCATGAAATTCAAACATTAAGATGGGAAACCCCAACAATGATTCCAGTTGTGTTTCTCAAGCTGTTTGCTGTTGGAATGACCTTCACAGCAGCCCTCTAAGGTGGACGGAGCAGAGATTGGCCTCTGCTTTTGGCAAATGAGATTCAGAAGAGATCAGTCAGGCTCTGAGAGGCAGAAGAGTCAAAACTGGGGCTCAGATTAAGAAACAAAGGCTCAGATACAGGCACTCCCCCCAGCGAGAATTCTGCTTTCATAGAAGGTGAGTATAGACGGGTACGTCTATACAGTACCTGATTCCTCTCTCCTTCCCTAGAGACAGTGTCGATAGGTGTGTAGACACTTCTCCTCCTGGTTGTCACAGTTGCTCAAGTAACTCTCTTCTTTCTCCCTCTTACCCGTTTTTCTCCTGTTTCCAACTTTTCTGTAACTGAAGCAGGTCATCCCAGTTCTATCATAAGAATTCGAGGAAGTGCCCTGGCAGTTCAGCAGGTAGGACTCCTTGCTTTTACTGCCAATGGCGCAGGTTCAACCCCTGGTCAGGAAACTAAGACCCCACAAGCCATGTGGCACAGCACCCCCCCACCCCCCCAAAGAAGAAAAACATATAGAAACGTAGATAACTGTATTCAACAATACAAGATCCTTGTATTCAACAATTAACAGTCTCCATGTTTGTTTCATTCACCCATCCATCCATCCAACCTATTTATATCTGTTGAACCTTTCAGAAGTAAATTACAGACATCAGATTCTCTCACTCTTCTTTTTCAATAAAGTTTTAATAGAAATATGTAGCATATGTACCAAAAAACTACACAAATGACAGCTTGATGGGTTTTCACAAAGACTTTGCTCTTAAATACCTAGAGTACATCTCCCCCAAATAAGGATATTCTTTTGACCACAACATAAACCCCATTCTGATGTTAACTTCTTGGGATAGTGAGATAAGCAGGAGCCTTGTCCTTCTTATGGGCCAACCTGTTACTTAACTTGCTAATGACGGCTTGATTCTTTGCCTTGTTGCTGCTTAAGGGAGAGGTGGAAGAAGGGAAAATTTACTTAAATCTTTTCCCCCTTAGGTCGATATTTAGATCATATTGCCTGAGGGAGTAGGGGTACTGATAAAAAAAAATCTGGTTTGAGGTAAATTAATATTTGTTTAATATTTACTATGGATCCAGCTTACTGCTTCTAATCAAAAGGCTTTGAGAACAGGAAATTTTATAGATTGGGAAATACATAATCCTTATTGTCAGGTAAACCTAGGTTATTACTCAATGGCGTGTTTCACGTTTGACTACTAGAGAGAAACATGTAATAAGCCATAATAATCCTTTCATTTGGTTAGGGTCCTAAGCTGTTCATGTATGTTCAACAACACATAACTGGTAAATCTGACAAAATGTGTTTTGTGCTTATATTTTTAAATTGTATTTTTCATTGAGGGGTCACTGCTTTACAATACTGTGTTGGTTTCTGCTGTACATCAGCATGAATTAGCCATAGGTATACATATGTCCCCTGGAGAAGGAAATGGCAACCCACTCCAGTGTTCTTGCCTGGAGAATCCCATGGACAGTGGACCCTTGCAGGCTCTAGTCCATGGGGTGGCAGAGTCGGACACGACTTAGCGACTAAACCGTACATGTGTCCCCTCCCTCTTGAATCTCCCTCCCACCTCCTACCCCGTCCCACCCCTCTAGGTTTTCACGGAGCTCCAGTTTGAGTTCCCTGAGTCATACAGCAAATTGCTACTGGCTATCTGTTTTACATATGGTAGTATATATGTATGTGTGTGTATACATGTATAAAACATATATACATATGTTTTACATGTGGTAGCGTATATGTTGCCATGCTGCTGTCTCCATTCATTTGTGCCTATTTTTTCAGAACTCTCGTAGACTGCCCTAAATTTTCTGTGGCGACGTAGGTTGCTCATCTGGTTTTCAATACGTGCGTCCATGGGCTTGGTTGTGTCTTGGTTTTTAAACTCTTCATGATTTATAACGCTCAGTATATTTTTCTTGAAAGTATCCACTTGGTTAAACGTTCAACATGTTGGCTGCGTTCCCCTCCTAGACATGGGGCAGTACGTGGGGTCTGATAGTTCTTTGTGTTTGCAGCTGTGTACATGGGCGTCCGATGAGTTCACAGACACTGGCTTCATGAAACCTGCTAGGGAAGATGGGGGTTTGTGAATATTGTCATGATGTGTATCAGTTACATAGCGCACATATGAGTATTGTCATGATCTGTATCAGCTATGTATCAACATGTGGATATTGTCTTGGTCTACATGAGGTAGGTAGCCAAGTCTCCAATCTTGATGAGAATGGTTTCCTTAGTCTGAGAACTGGAACAGCTCAAAAACTGAAACACAATGTGTTTTTAATTTTTTCTTTTTTAAATTAGTGGGCCATTCATTTGAGGTGCTGTATGGAGATAGCATGGCGACCTGCAGAGAGCAGTGGCCTGAGATCAGAAGACCAGTCAATGTGCGAATCTAGAGGCTACTCTGAGTAGTTGTGGGTCATGATTTCCTCATAGTTTCACACTGTTGTCCTCCAAATCAGAAATCACTAAGTAAGAAAAGTCAGGGACTTCACTGGTGGTCCAGTGGCTAAGACTCTGCACTGCCAACCCGGGGGGCCCAGGTCCGATCCCTGGTCAGGGACCTAGATCCCACATGCTGTAACTAAGACTCAGGGCAAGCAAGTAAATAAATAATAAGTATTTAAAAACAAACCAAAGTGAAAGGTCAAAGTTGTCCAAACCCTTTTCATGTATATTATTATAGGTTTTGCTGGTGTCCCAGGGATTTCCCAAGTAAGGATGACAGAAGAGTTGAAAATGGCCTACTTGAGATTATTTAAGGAAGTGGAGGAGCTGTTTCTTTCATTTATAAATATTTGAGAGTCTGCTGTGGCTTAGACACTATGCTAAACCACATAGCTGTTTGGGGAAACAACACTCAACAGAGGAGACCTGGAATCTGCCCTCACGAAACTGTAGAATTTGGAAGAAATAAGACACTCTACAGATGATTACACAAGTGGGTGCAGTTTTTCAAGTCCAGGCGACAGCGGTGAATTTGGTGCCATTCACTCACTGCTCCACTTAGCAGTTGGGCGAGTCAGCCTTGTCAGCCTAAGACGAGCTAGTCTCATGGACACATCTTACATCTTGGAGTGTATCTCATCTCCCACTAAGGTATATATATGGTTTTAAAAGTACCTCAAATAGCCCTGTTTGCACTTTAGAAAAAGCCCAACACTCATGACAGAGAATGATTTTAATTAAAAGATAAGAGGAAATTTTAACTTGGATCAACTCATATGACAGGCATGCTCTTCATTTTTTTCTCCCTTAATTCCTTTCTTGACCTTTGTGTTTGCCAGCTTAAGGGGTCTTTATATTTCAGCCTTCAGGGGCCTGATATTAAAGTACAGCTATGTGGGAAGAACTTTGATTAGTCGGTTCTGTTTTGCCAACTCTGTAACCACTGGTAGCGGCTGCTCAGAGTGTCTTTTCCAGAAGGGCTTGGAGCTGGAGCTCAGGATCGAAGGTGCTGTGCTAGATAAGTGAAGTCGGCTGCCGAGCTGGCACAGGCCTTGATTGGAGCGCCCATCAGCTCACATTTGAGAGATAGTAAGTGACAGTTAAAAGGACTGGCTGAGGATGGAGCCAGAAAGAAGACACTGACTGGCAGGATGAAGAGGGGGCGTGAGGCACAAATAGTTTCAGTTTTGTGTAGAGCTGGGAGGGCCCAGGCCACACTTAATCTATGCACGGACCAGGGCCCAGTCTGATTTTTTGCCTACAATAGTGTCTGACCCAGTAAGCATTCAATAAGTATTTGTCAATTAACGTGGAATAAAATTGTCAAGTTTGTTGCTTATATAGCACCTGTGAAGTTGAAAGTGCTCCTTTGTGTGGTGGTGTTCAGTTGCTAAGTCGTGTCTGACTTCTTGCAACCCTATGAACTGCAGCGTGCCAGGCTTCCCTGTCCATCACTGTCTCCCTGAGTTTGCTCAAACTCATGACCATTGAGTCAGTGATGCCATCCAACCATCTCATCCTCTGTTGCCCCCTTCTCCTGCTACCCTCAGTCTTTCCCAGCGTCAGGGTCTTTTCCAGTGAGTTGGCTCTTTGCATCAGGTGGCCAGAGTATTTGAGCTTCAGCTTCAGCATCAGTCCTGCCATTGGATGTTCAGGGTTGATTTCCTTTTCGAATGGACTGGTTTGATTTCCTTGCTGTCCAAGGGACTCTCAACAGTCTTGTGCAGGGACTTAAAGTAGAGAGATGACACCAACTAAACTTTGTGATGGCTGTTTCTGACCTTTAGGAAGGAGTTCAAGGTCAAACAGAGAGAGAGACCAGCAGAGCAGGGATTTGAACATAGGTTCATCTCCTGACATTGCTCATCTTGTTTGTACTACAGAAGACAGGCAAGAATCATGTGGGCTAGTGACAGATTTTAGCCACTTATAACTAGTTTCTTTGTTTAAAAAATGGCAAAACCTATGCAAAAGCATTAAAAAAAAAAAAAAGTTTGTGAGTGTGCCTGTTAGCCTCAGTCACTTCCAAGGAGGTGTGGACCCAAGGATGTTTCCCTTCGATTGAACACCGTTTCCACTAATTCATTGTATATTCGCTGCTTTTTTCTGGGATTTTTCTTTCTCATCACCTTTCATCATTATTCAGATGGCATCCGTGTTAGGCATGGTCATTTTGTCAGTGTGATCTCCACAGGGAAAACTTTAAAGATTTGAAAAATGATAATTGAGGACACAAGATATCCTTCAGGTATTCAGCCAGATTCTTTGGCACTTCCTGAGGGGCACACAGACAGGCTTAACTTAGAAAAGGCATGCTGACCCTTCAGGTTTCTCTTTGAAATGCAGAGCTTCACAGACTAACCCCAGGTTTCCTGTTCTTGAGCAGGGATCATTGCTTATTCATTCCCCACTTTTATGGAAGCAGCTTATCTTAAAAGCTATGAGGTGACATGCAGGCTCTTAGTTCCCTGGCGAGGGATCGAACCCCTGTGCCCCTCGCAGTGGAAGTGCAGCATCTTAACCACTGGACCGTCAGGGAATTCCCTCACTCCGCTATTGATGCATAAAATAAATGATTTTGCTTCCACAGAGCATGGATGTATGAGTATTTTTGGAGAGATAAATGAGGTAGCAACAGCCAGTGAGTTGACTGTCACGGAGGTTGGGTGCAGATTTGATACATGTTTTAAAATATGCTACAATCAAAAAATGTTCATAGGTTTAGTTATGTTCGAAGGCAGGAATCTGACAGGTTTCTAGGAAGGAAAATGCTTGTCTGAGCAGTTTTTGTGTCTCTGAAACTGAGCTGAAGTATGGTGACAGTTAGTTAAGGTAAAAATCCCACTTTCCCAGTGAGCAGTTGGCATTGGTGGCTGGTCAGTTTCAGGCCTGCGACGAGAAGAAAGTGATGAATGGGTGACAGCTAACGTCCTGGTCACTCTCTGGACAGGAGGCAGTGTGATTGGTATGGTGCTTAAGCACAGTTGAGAAACACAAAACACTCCTTCGTGCGTGATCTCTCAAGGCATCATAAAAGTGTTTTCATGAGAAGCTGCAGGAATTCCGATCTGCACGTTAAACTAACAGAGGTGAAGGACATGCTGCCTGTAAGCATCCTACATCCTCAGTGATGCTGACAGTCGCTGGTCTTTTGAGTCCTGCAGGCGGCGGAGTCGCTTGGTGTGATGTTGGCTGCTCCCTGTAACGTGCTGAGAGGCTCACAGTGGCTGGTCCGGCCAGCCTGATGGCCCCGTGCCTATCACCAGTGCTCTTAGACGTTACAGGACGCTGGAGCGCAGCGTTCAGCCCTCCCTTTATTCCTGTGGTTGATGGAGCCCCAAATGGCAAGGACGAGGTCCATTTCTAGATTACTGAGCGTATCAGAGTCTCTGAAGAAGACTTCTAGAGGAGCCTCAGAGCCTGCTGATTTTTGTCTGGGGGGTCCAGGATTTGTAACAAATGTTGAAGGAGAATTCCCGTTCCGTAGAACTGTTGCTTCACCATGTGATACTCTAACTGTATGAGAGCAGAGGTGGAAGATGAGATGATTACGTCGTATATACACAACATCTACAAAAGCTGTATGAGGATGTTGTACCAGTAAACAAAATCAAAGAACTAAACACACTTAGAAATACAGGTATCCCCTGACTTCTGAAGGGTGGAGTTAGGCCACTTCACTTTTACAAAAGACCTTACATTTAGTGCCTCTTGTTGCTAATTGAGAGATCGAACAAAAGTGTGGGATACTCTGCATTATGATGTTTCCATTTACGAAAGTTTTCCTAGGAACACTCTGCTTTGGGGATGCTAGGAAACTTCCAGTATGTCATTGTGTTTGGGTAAAGGGAATATGGCTAATTTTTTTTTTCTTTTTCGTGATTAAAATTGCCCTTTAAGTTGTTTTTTTACATTTGGTTTCTTTGTTTACAAAAGAACTAAAATAAGTTAACTTTCTGGTATTCAGAAAGTTCCAAGGATGGAATTTTCCGATGCAATGGTTTAAATAGTGGTTAGGTTCCATGATGTCAGTGAAGAGGATTTAGGGTCTGCCCATGTCTTTCCCAAGACCTGGATTGGTGAAAGTGGCTCAGTCGTGTCCGACTCTGTGACCCCATGGACTATACTGTCCATGGAATTCTCCAGACCAGAATACTGGAGTTGAGTATAGCCTTTCCCTTCTCCAAGGGATCTTTCCAACCCAGGAATTGAACCCAGGCTTCCCACAACGCAGGCAGATTCTTTACCAGCTGAGCCACAAGGGAAGCCCAAGAATACTGGAGTGGGTAGCCTATCCCTTCTCCAGGGGATCTTCCCAACCCAGGAATTGAACCGGGGTCTCCTGCATTGCAGGCGGATTCTTTACTGCCTGAGCCACCAGGGAGGCCCTGGATGACACCTCTCAAATCCTGTGCAGGGGGATGGGGTTCTGGCCGCTGCCCCACCACCCATCCACACGTGGTATATTTCCAGCAAAGCAGGCATGGCCAGGAAGGGAGAGGGAGGTTGGCAGAGGAGGGGCATTCCAGTAGCTGTTCACAGATAGGTTTCTTTGCTGTTCTGTCCTTAATAAGATTTTTTCGATATTTTGTTTTGACGGTCAAACCTGATGGATAGGAAAGCCTCCCCATCATAAATAAAAAATTCTGTGTCTGTTCCAAGTGATTTGGGAGATCAAATCAGGACATGGTCTCAAAGCATTTCTGGGCTCTTGTATTTCCTCTCGAAAGAAAGATTTTAATTTACTCACCTTTTATAAAAAGAGTATCCATAACCAGATCAATTGGTTCCATTTGATTCAACAGGCAGTTTTTGAGTGCTGATTGCTGCCCATGTTCTGTGAGGAGGTGGGAGATGGTGATATTAAGAGCTGAGTGAAGGTTTGTCCAGAGCATCTCCTGGCTACAGCCTCGGGGATAAATTCCTATACTGGTGGCATGATTTTAGATGGATTCATTGGAATGAGTCTGATTGCTCTGGGCATATTTGGGCTGCTGTTTCAATTTTCCAAGCAATAAGGCATTTGGTTTACCCAGCGCAGGGTTTCTCCATCTTAGCTACCTCCTAGAATCCCCTAGGAATCTTGTAAAATACACAGACAGACACACACAGACAGACACACACACACACACACACACCACACACCACACACCACACACCAGTTCTGCCACCAGAAATTCTCATTCAGTTGGTCAGGAAGGGGCCTGGGCATTAGAATTTTTAAAGAGCCTTCTAGATGATTGTAACACACAGCAAGGGTTAAAATCCAGTGACTTGGCTGATAATGGGATATTGCTTTAAATTGAGCTTAAGGAAAATATTGTGACTTTTAAGAAGGGCTGTGTTTGCTCCCATGGGTCCATAATGAGGCTTTAATGTGAGCACATAAATGACGGCAAAGCTTTGTCTAATCCCTGATGTCGTTTCCAGTTCCTTCTGCATGTTGGCATCCCCTCAAGGGCTCTTAAAAAATATAAGTGCTTGTCCCCACCTCCCATCCCCAACCTACTGGATGGGCATGGTCTGGGTTTGAGTAATGAGTAAATGAGTAATGTTGCCTGCATGTATGTGTGTGTGTGTGTGAGAGAGAGAGAGAGACACTCCCCAGCTGACCTTGGAATAAAGCAAACGGTGCTTTATTCTTATTCCAAACCTATCCCTACCCTGACAGTGTAACTGTTTGAATATTAAGGGCATGTATTTATTGGTGTTAACTACTACTATCCATCAATAAACCTGTATTAAAAACCCATAGGACTTGTTAGATCTAACAATCCCTAACTGCTATTTTGAGCAGTTCCTCAATTCTGGTTTTATGCTGCTTGGTTTTATGGACTATACTGTAAATTTAAAAAATGAATTATGAACATTTTGGAAAACTTTCTGACACCCCCTATGACCAGGCTGCAGTGTTTCTCATTATTTTAGTGCTGTTTATCCACATTGGCAGCATAATAAATGAATAGTAAATTTAGATAAGCAGAATGGAAAAAATGCTGGCAAAGCAATGCTGGTTGAAATTTATTGCTTCAATTACGGTTCTTTGAGTCTTTTGTATCTTCAAGAGAATGTCAAAACGGTTTTTATTTTTATATTCCATGTTGATTCCCTTCACTGAGAACACTGAGATAATCAGGGTGATGCGGAGCTCAGCCACAGTTCATCCAGGTCTCATCCCTTCTTGTGATGGTTTAGATGCCACTTCCTACAGGAAGCCCTCCCACCCATCCAGAGAGGTCACGTGTCCCCAGCACTCCTATTTCCCTGTTGCCTTCCCAAGCCTGGCAGTGCCTCGCGGGACACTGAGCCACAGCCTGGCCTGTGACTGTGTTTGGTGAATGAGTGACATGACTAAGTTAATCATTTCATTCAACCCTGGGGTGGTTTCCATCTGTGCTCACATCTCTGTAAGTCCTAAGTTTGATAAATTAATGATTTTTTTTTTTAAACAGAAAATCTGACTGCTTGGACTTTAGTTACTGATTACTCAATGTCATTGACTCGATTCAAATTTTTCTTTTTCCAAAAAGACATTATTACTTGGGGTACTCTTTTTTTTTTTTTCAAGCTTCTGTTTTTTTATTTTGTATTGGGGTATATCCAGTAAACGGTGTTGTGGCAGTTTCAGCGAAGGGACTCAGCCATATATAACACGTGTATCCATTCTCCCCCAGACTCCCTTCCCCTCCAGGCTGGCACACAGACACTGAGTTGCATTCCATGCGCTGTACAATAGGTCCTTGTTGGTAATTCGTTTTGAATATAGCAGTGTGTACTTGACCTTCTTCTACTCAGGGTACTATTCACCCACTCAGGGCCCATTGGATGTTATTCACAGATGGCTATGAATGCATCTAGAACAATCTAGATTATTCTAGACCGCTAGATTCCCCTTATAAAAAGAAAACTATACAGAGGCTTGCCTTTGGTATGAGTGAGTTTTTAGAGGACTTCATGTAATACTGTTATAAAATTTTTTGGGACAATTATAAATAATAAAAGCAGAAATGAACATTAGTGGATCACAGGTGATAAAAATAGTGTTTTTTTTTTTTTTTTCTTTTAAAGAAACTTTTCAGAGGAATGGCTTTTTGGTGGCACTCAGTCTGCTCCCCACCACTCTCCCGAGTGAGCGCGGGGTCTGCCCTCTGGCTTGCATTTCCTGACAGCCTCGTGTGTTCACTCCCTGTGTCCACCTGCCCAGGAAGCCAGCCCAAGCCCCGGAGTGTATTCACCCCCACTCATTTTAATGAGAAAAAGTTCAATGGCGCCAACAGCACGCGGAAAATTTGCCCTGTGGTCACCATTCAAGATGATAAGGCTTTTGTATTTAAAGATTTACAGCGAAGCTGTCTCTCAGCTGCGGATAAGCTGTGCACCTCTGCGATTATTACAGGAATCAGCTAGGAAACTTAATTCTGGCTAAGGCTAAATTAGCCAGTTCATTTTATGTTCATTGGAATTTGGACTTTCGGTGTTTGGAGGCACCAGTTCTGGCCTGCTCAGCTTCTTTTAGCACAAGTGAAATTCTGATGTGGGTGGCGGGTGGGAGGAGGGGACCAGTGACCCTTTCTCTGAATGCTTCACTTGGCAGAAGGCCGCCCCCCCACAGTCCTGCACTTCACTCTTATTCCCCATTCAAAGCATGATTAACTCAGTTAACCTACAGAGGCTGGGCTGTTGTTTCCCCTACAGAAAAAACTGGAAGCTTAGCAGTCAGAAGACTAGGCAGAGAACAGATAGCTGGGTGATGGCTGACTCTGAAGAAGTAAATAGTAATTCAGAAGCAGGCATGGGTATTTCGAATGCTACAATCAGGATAGTAGTAGTAATGACAGCAGTAATAATGCATGTTCAATGAAAAGTGTAAAATTCCTTTCTTTCAGAACTAAAGGACTTATAAACATATTAAGAAATGGCTTCTATCAAAGAGGATTGAAAGATTTGATCATAAAAGGGAAGTTCTAGAAAATTCTCTCCTGTTGAATGCTTCATTTTTTTAAATGTAAATATGAGATGCCTTTGTACTCTCTCTTAGAAGATGCATTTTACTAAAATTATGTTAAGTATGCACATGTTATTATGCATTTCTCTGTATAATGAAGGGCTTTATGTGCACTTGAGAGAATTTGTCTTTCTATACTTTAGAAAGGATCATTTTTCTTGATTAAACAAGATAACTCTACATAAATGCTGTAATCTGTGTATGTGCTTCGGTGAATGAAAATGGCTTTCCTGTAATTTGACTTAGTTTGAAATTTTCATAAGGAAAATGAGGACATCTTTATTCATTCCAAGGAGAAAACCAAAGGGGAATTGGAGGGGAAGCTATTTATGCAAAATGAATGACAAGAAAGGCTAAAATTACTTGGGGTTTTGACCTATCCTCAAGCTCTTTAGAACATACAATACAGCAGGCAGTCCTTTTGGAAAGCGTTTTGCGTGGTGATTAAAACCTTGGTATGTCCTCTGAATGCCTAAGGAAGTATAACAGAGTTCACTGAGGTGTCGGGTATCCCCCAGAAGACCGTGTAGAAGAGCCAGAGAATGGAGAAAAGGCCACGGAACCAGACAGATTCCAGGGCATGTGGTTTGACAGTAGCCGAGCCTGAGGCTGTTACGGGATTCTAAGACATTAACGCTTGGTTTTGGTTTTTTACCTTAAATATCTTTTTGGCTAATAGGCCTCCTGATATTATCTGCCAGTTCATTATAATTTTTCTAGGTATTCGCTCTTACTTTGAAGTAATTAAAGATTTGTGCTTTTACATAATTGATACACCTGTAAACTGAAAATTTGTTCCATATGGGTAGTCTGTGTATCTCTGAAAATGAAAGCTAATTAATTGGCTCGTTCATAAAACACACTCCCCAAATATGGGTTTCACGGATTCTTTACCAACTGAGCTGTCAGGGAAGCCCTTTACTGACCATTCCTAAGGAAATATACGTTCCTTAATAAAATTCTAACATTTTCAAGGTGAGAGTTTTGTATTTGGATGGGCAAGTCACAAAGAAGTTGGGTTGTGTTTTCCAAAGGCTACCCTGTCCAATATGGCAGCCTCATATGGCTTTTTAAATTGAATTATAATTTAAATGTTAGTTCCTTGTTCATAACAGTCATGTTTCAAGTTCTCAGTTGCCCCATATGGGTAGTGGCTGCCATACTGGACAGGGCAGATTTACGTAGAACATTTTTATCACTGCAGAAAGCTCTGTTGGGCAGCACTTTAGATAACCACTGTCACCACTTCCCCTCTATGTATAAATGTCTTTAAAAAGTCAGATGAGGCACACACCTTAATTTCCCCTCCTGTGCCCTGCCCTAGTTCTGTCATCATCTCCCAGTAGAATCTAGGCAATGAAAAATTTCATGAGAAGCATGCATGTATAAGAAATGAACTAGAAATTGATCCCCAGAAGTAGGTGGCCAAGTTAGCTTCAGCAGACATAAGGATGCTTGGAAAAAATAGTAATAATAACTCTTTACAAAAAATCTCAAGAATCAGTTGAATGGATTGCTTTTATTATTCTCCTAATTGTACTAGGGATTCCTGGACGTTCCAGAAATACGAATCCCAGTTATATCAGATTGCTGACTCCTTTCTTCCTCGCTGTCTTTTTCTGATTATATTTGCAAGAGAAACTTGGTCCCATAGTGAATTGAAAAGGTTAATTTTAACGTTATGAGGCTCTTTGTGTCTCGGGGTGATTTGCGCCTGAGATTAAAAGCAGGCACAGGAACTGCTTTTCCATCACCAACTGCTAACTATTGACTCTCCTGTTAAAGCACACATCTTGGTGATGTTGAGAGTATTCTTTCCCTATTGGGTAGAGAGGAGAATGGTTATTCCTGTAACAGAAACGAGTTCCCTTGGGCCTGAAATCCACAGGGCATCTATCTGACATGAGCTGACTCTTGATCTGATTGCAGAACGAATGATGTTGAAAGTTGCCTCCGTTGCTATTTTCCAAAAAAAGTATGGTAACTGTAACCACGAAATTAAAAGATGCTTGCTCCTTGGAAGAAAAGCTGTGATGAATCTTGACAGCGTATTAAGAAGCAAAGACCTGACTTTGCTGACAATGGTCCGTATAGTCAAAGTTATGGTTTTTCCAGTAGTCATGTATGGATGTGAAAATTGGACTGTAAAGAAGGCTGAGTACCACAGAATTAATATTTTCACAAATTGTGATGTTGGAGAAGACTCTTGTGAGTAGCAATCCAGGTGGTAACAGGGTACATTTCCCCTTATCAGACTTAACAAAGCTGTTTTAATTTTGAAGGGAAAAAATGTACACATTTAATTTTTTCCCCTTAATTTGTTCTATTGAGAGATTCTCTCTCCACCATGGACTTGGAGACCTTACTAGTAAGGAGTTAACAAGATTGGCAGAAAACAGGTTACTTTACATTTTCTGGTCCTGAATCTCAGCTGCATTTCCTTTTTGCCTGGATCAGCTATTCATTTTATTTTATTCAGAACTTTCTGAGCATTTTCTCAAATAGGCTCCGTGAAGATGCATGGCTGCTTGGTGACGTCACTAGCGTCTGAAAAAGCCAGGTGCGTGCCAGACATTAAAACATGCTCATTCTCTTTCCTATCATCTGTCCCCCTGTTCTCAGAGAAACCCAAAACCCTGGCTGGATCCTGGTTGTAGTGAAAAGAGTCATCATTGTCCTCTTTGCATCTGACATTAGGGTAATATTGTTATGCATATTTGTTCGAAATTGCTTTTTAACCCCATAGCCAGCATTCAAGCCACTGACTTCCTTGTGGATATAAGCTTTAGCTCTTGGCAGTCTTCAGAGTTGAAAATGAGTTGCTTGTAGCAAGTTGCTCAGTGAGGTCAGTCTTTGCTTTCCCAAGATGGTTCGTGGTAATAACAGTGAACTCCAAGGGAGTCATTATTTGGCACAAAACCGTCCCAGGTTCACAACATCTAGATGAAAGCCTCTCTCCAGGCTACTGTGTCCTCACTGGTGACCTCCTGGCCCCTTTAATGACCACCTGTATTGATTTAGGCCACATTCCCCCACCCCATTTAGGCAGACCCAAGTCTGACTTGATAGCTCCCCCTGGCTGCTCCATAGATACCAGATACTCTGAGCTGAGTTTGTCTGAAAGGGAACTTCCTCTCCCTTGCGGCAGTGGTTTAGTCACTCAGTCGTGTCCAGCTCTTTGTGACCCCATGGACTGTAGCCCACCAGGCTCCTCTGTCCATGAGATTTTCCAGGCAAGAATACTGAAGGTGGGTTGCCATTTCCTTCTCCAGGGGAACTTCCTAACCCAGAGATCAAACCCTGGTCTCCTATGTTGCAGGCAGTCTCCTGCACTGCAGACGAATTCTTTACTGACTGAGCCAGCAGGGAAGCCCCTTACTCTCCCTTACTTGTCTCTAAAATTTGTTCCTTACACTCAGCTCCACAGACCATACCGAGGGGCATCTGTGAATTCTCCCCTAACCAGTCTTAGAGCGATCCTGTAACTGGCTGGTCTTTCTGCCTCCCTCAGATCTCCCCCTTTCAACCCACCCTTCCCCAAGACCACCCATGGATGGATGGATGGATGGATGGATGGCTTAACTGATCCATTCAGTGTCCACCCAATATCTTCCCTGTTCCAGGCAATTTATTACGTAATAGGAACACATGGGTGTTTGAAGCCAACTCAATCCCTGCCCTTAGGGAGCTCAAGGTTTATGAGGAAGAATTGACATTTAAGTAGTAAGCAGCCCAATCAAGAATGATGAAAGCATTGTAGCTGTGTTTATGCATACCCGAGCATGTCATTCTTCACTGGTTTTTCTTCATCTTTGGGATAAAACCCCAAATTCCTTAGCCTGTACACAAGGCCCTTCATGAACCAACTAGGATGAATTAATAGACTTACAGATCCCCCAGGCTCGCTGCACTTCTTGGGTTTCCTGTCTGTGCTTCTTGGAAAGTGCCTTGTGCATCTTGGCCCTTTGTTTCTTGAGCAAACTTCAGTGTGGACCTCAAGCTGGGACTGTGACTTCTTGTGAGCCTTTCCCAGTTTCTTCTGTGTGCTATTTCTCCTTTGTGCTCCTGTGGCCTCTGTGTCTCCTTGCTGATGGTATAGAATTTATTTTCTCCTCCAGTAGATTCTGAGACCCTTGAAGATGGAAATGATGTCTTCTGTCCTTGGAATCTAACATGACATCTAGTGTGTAACAGATGCTTGATAAGTCTAATGGTAAGAGCTGCCTACCAATGGAACACATTAATAACTCATTAATAACTCATTAATGCCTCCCAAAGTGGGTAGTACCATCTGGTTTCCATAAGTGTCAGACTTTATAAACCCCCTTCAGAGATCTGACGAATGAAACCTCAGTATTCAGTGAGATATTTGAACTTCATGCCATTTGAATTCTCTGATTCTGAATTGTTGTCCATTATGTAATTATTTATCTCTGCCAAGCTCCCAAATGTCTTAATTGGGCCCATCATATGTTATGAATTCTGTTTCTGGGTATTGTAGGAATTGCTGTCTTAGTGTTATTTTGTTTTTCCGTAAATGAGCCATTTGACTCAGTGGGATGATATTTTATAACTCATTAATGTTTGTGATCCTGTGT
Source organism: Budorcas taxicolor (assembly GCF_023091745.1). Lineage (NCBI taxonomy): Eukaryota > Metazoa > Chordata > Mammalia > Artiodactyla > Bovidae > Budorcas > Budorcas taxicolor. The sequence goes on from NC_068921.1 coordinate 75,489,387, forward strand.
ACCCAAATATTCAGGATTAGCCATCAGCTACCACTGGAACTGATCCCATGGACCATTAGAATGTACTTTTATTCTATAATTATACTGGCCAAGAATTAAGCACCATGTATCCAGTGACAGATGGGAACCACATGCTTGGCCTGGTAAATGTACATGGTGGCAGGTAAATCCAACTGGATCTTTCTTTCTCCAAAGAAAGAACTTTAATGTTTCTTTGGCTAACTTAATTTAACTCTGAGTTAAATTAAGCACAGCACTTAATTAAATTAAGCACAGCATAGGAAATTCTAAGAGATTTTCCTCCTAGAAAATGGGAAGCAACTTTATTCCTACTGAGTGCAAATCTGGCTGCATGTATGGTGTCTAAGATTGTATACTTAATATGAATTCTGGTAACACCATAGGGTGATGCTGAAAAAAAAAATGCATCTTTTCCCAGTGATATTTATTGGAACCATTCATTTGAACCATCCTTGTGCAGTAAACACTGTTGGGTTAACTATTAATTTTTGGTTGGTTGGCACCTACCACATCCAGAGACACTTTTCAAGCTTTTATTAGGTGTAGGTCTTCCTGTGAGGCACCTGGGCCCACAGTGAATGGGAAAGAAACCCTTGCTCTCAAGGAGATCTCCATCATCTGGGTAAAGAGATGCTCTGAGTACAGTGATTTTTGTGTGGCTGTTGGCCTGACCTGTGCTGTATGCTTCCTCTTTTGCAAAACTCTAGAGGAAGACCCGCTGTCCTGGAGGTTAAGATGTTTAGATTAGTCTGGAGGGGATAAGTGGATGCTATCGCCGAGGGCCTGGCAGCTGGGACTGTCAGCGTTGATTACTGAAGGAACCGACGAGATGGGATTACAATGAGCCCGAGTAGAGAGAGCAGAGGGACTATTAGTGAGACGCTGACTGCTGTCCTGAAAATGAACGACCAAAGCATTGCCATGTGGCCAACTTTTTCAAGGTTTCCCTAGTGGCTCAGATGGTAAAGAATCTGCCTGCAATACAGGAGACCCGGGTTCAATCCCTGGGTGGGGAAAATCCCCTGGGGAAAGGGAATGGCTACTTACTCCAGTGTTCTCGCCTGGAGAATTCCAGGACAGAGGAGTCTGGCGGGCTACAGTCCAGGGGTTGCCCTAATCGGACATGACTGAGCAGCTAACACTTGTTCAGCTTTCTCTAAAGAGGCAAAGCAACCTTGTCTGCCATGACATCTCACATACTTTCGAGTCCACTCAGCCTGAGGGTTGTTAGGGACAGGTTAGCTATGGCTCGCACCCCACTCCAGTACTCTTGCCTAGCAAATCCCATGGACGGAGGAGCCTGGTGGGCTGCAGTCCATGGGGTCGTGAAGAGTTGGACACGACTGAGTGACTTCCCTTTCACTTTTCACTTTCATGCATTGGAGAAAGAAATGGCAACCCACTCCAGTGTTCTTGCCCGGAGAATCCCAGGGACGGGGGAGCCTGGTGGGCTGCCGTCTATGGGGTCACACAGAGTCGGACATGACTGAAGCGACTTAGCAGTAGCAGCAGCAGCTATGGCTCCCCCCCAGATCTGAACCGGCATCTTCATCGCTCCGCAGACGTTCTGTTGATGTCCCTGCAATGTTCCTGGCCCTGGGTATGGAAGGTCAGATGACCCGAAAGGACAAGTCTGATATCTTCATGGGGTTTACAGCCTCCTGGGGAGGGGGGAGGGTAGAGCCGGGAGCAGGCCTAGAGAAGCACACAGCCCCCCTTGCTGATGGAGAAGAAGGGAATTCAGTGCCTGTTGAATGGACTTTCTGATACAAAAGTGAGTGACAGACGATGTGTGTGTTCACTCCCGTGCCTTGTCGCTTAGCCACCCTCTGACGTAGATGTAGGCACTGGACTTATCCCTTTTTTCAAGAGGAGAGGACAGTCCAGGACTCCCAGACCTTACGTTTACACGGACCCCCCAAACCTCACTGTACACAGATGGGGTGGGGCCAGCCAGAGTCCCCCTCTGACTTGAGCTGCCTGGTGGGTAGATGCGTTCTCTCCTCTTGAGAATTCAAGGGAGAGCCTCAAAGAACTAGTTGAGAGTCGAGTGAACCTAAATTTGAGTCCAGATCCAGTTACACAGAACCGTTTTGTCTTAAATTCATTTGCTTTGTGTAAGTTAAATAGCTGTATAAATTAGTGATTTTATGATCTGTAACTTATTTGTGTTAACCTCCTGATGTGTTCTGTATAGTCACATGAGTCTCATTTTGAGAGAACTCTGTTTCATGAAGGTGAAAGCAAAATATTCAAGGAGAAAAGCCTCAGATACTTAGCCCCTGGTGGTGGCGGTTTAGTCGCTAAGCCAAGTGTGACTCTTAGGATCCTGTGGACTGTAGCCTGCCAGGCTCCTCTGTCTGTGGGATTCTCTAGGCAAGAACACTGGAGGGGGTTGTCATTTCCTTCTCCAGGGGCTTTTCCTGAGCCAGGAATCAAACCCGGGTCTCCTGCATTGCAGGCAGATGATTTACCAACTGAGCTATACCTCGTATGTGCTAAATAAGTATGGCCTGGGTATATACTGTTGACCCAAGCAGAGAATACCCCTGTCCCCATGGAACCTATATTCCAGTAGAAAAGAAACAGAACCAAATACATCGTAGGCCGATGGTACTTAGTGCTAAGAAGGAAAATGAAGCAAGGGAGAAAGGAGAGAGTGTAGCGATATGTGGATGGATGTCTATGTGTCCATATTTTATTTAGAATTTGTCCAGGAAACCCCTTGGATGGAGTGACAGCTTCCCTGTGACTGAGATGGTAAAGAATCTGTCTGCAGTGCGGGAGATCTGGGTTTGATCCCTGGTTTGGGAAGATCCCCTGGAGAAAGGAATGGCAACCCAATCCAGTATTCTTGCCTGGAGAATTCCATGGACAGAGGAGCCTGGTGGGCTACAGTCCATGGGATCACAGAGTCGGATGTCACTGAACACCTAACACACACACCTAGGGGATTGAGAGAACAAGCCCTACATTTGAGAGGTGAAAGTCATTTCAAAGGACAGAAGAGGCTTTGCCAAGATCCTGAGGCCAGAGCACGGTCATTGCATTTGAGGAACTGAAAGACAAGCACAGTGAGTGGGTTAGAATGAGCAGGGGATAAAAGGGCAGTGCATGAGCTGTCCAGAAAAATAACGGGGCCTGGTGAGCCCGAGACAGTGGGTGGATTTTATTTTGAGAGACACAGTCTGACCTGACTTCGTACAGGGATCACACCACCTGCCTAGTTGAGCAGACAGCAGGGGCTGGGTGAGGAGGTCAATTACCAAGTTGCTGTGGTCACCCAGGAGTGCCACGGTGGTGGTTAGTGGTTGGGTCTTGGGCGTATTTCGAAGGTGGATCTGGCCAGATTTGCTGAGGAACTAGATATTAAAGGAGAGAGAAAGAGGAGTTGAGGATGACTTCTCGGGTTTAGCCTGAGCCGCTGGCAAAATGGAGTCACCAGTGTTGAGAAGGGGCAGACCAAGGGGCGAGCGCGTGGAAAAGGACGTTGGTCCCGGAATCTTACGTATGTCCTTTGCTCCTTACAAGAGCTTTGTTTGAAAGGATGTGCATCTCTGAAATATGATCATTGCCTGATTTTCGAGGTTGTCTGAGTCTGTGAAGTTGGCTTTGGTGTCCCATCCCAGCAGGGGACTGTGATCCTACAGTGTGTGGGTGGATTCCAGGCTCGCATCATAAGTCTCCTGGAGGGCAGGTTTCTGTCAGCAGACACTTTTCACTCCAGCCCACGTGTTCCTGACACTCAGCAGGATGCTGTGCCCCGTTACCGAGTGTAATTCCCTGGGACCGCCCACCTGCCAGGTTACCTCTCCCCCCAGCCAGCTCCTCCCTACCCCTGCCTCCCACTCTCGATATCAAGGTGAGTCCCTCTCATTGACCACTTGCTTTCTCCTGTTTGAGTGTGGAAACGGGGGTGCCGGGACCCCGCCTGTGAGTCTCCACTCTTTGGTGCCCAGGGACCCTTGGTCATTCAGGAGCAATATGTGCAGATGCTCCAAGTGGACACGCTTGACCCAGTCCTTCGGCGGCATTTTCTCCGAGAGTGATCGTCTTTGCAGGCATTGAGACAGAGCCCTGCTTGAGGAAAGTTGCTGTGGAGGGAACAAAAGCTCCTGTGTTCCTTGAGTTTGCCCTCCAGAGAGGTTCTTGTCAACTCGGTGGGTGGACACAGAAAAGGCTTTCCCAAGAGTGGGAGGCCAAATGCAGTTCTCCTCCCCCACCGGACCTTTTCTGCTCATGTTTCCTGTTCGTGAGCCAAGTGTGTGCAGAGTGTGCCCAGAGTGTGTGATGTGGGTGCATCCTTAGCCCCTTGCTGTATCCCCCAGGCTGTGACTTGTCTAAAAAGTGCCATTTATCACAGAGGTGGGACGAGAAAGAATCACTGAATTCAATATAGACCGTCAATAACGCTAACTCGAAACCTCACATTTGAATTGGTTCCTGTTATTCCATTAAACCGACCTTTAACATTTGCTTCAGGCTCCCCTGATAGCTCAGTTGGTGAAGAATCTGCCTGCAATGCAGGAGACCCCGGTTCGATTTCTGAGTCGGGAAGATCGGCTGGGGAAGGAATAGGCTACCCACTCCAGGATTCTTGGGCTTCCCTGGTGGCTCAGCTGGTAAAAATTCTGCTTGCAGTGCAGGAGACCTGTTCGATTTAGAGAACTGGGGACCCTAAGTGATAGAAGATGCTAGTCAGTAGTTGGTAGGAAGGCTGTTGGGGGGAAAATGTATTTGCTAAAACATGTTACTAAATAAAGGAATCGTAAATGTATCTCACAGCCTAGAAGTACACCATCCGGTCCAGAAGCCACTAACCACACGTGAGTGCTCTGGTTTAAATGAAATCTGGTTAAAGACGCAGTCGCACTGGCCATCTTCAAGTGCTCTGCAGCCATACGTGACTCATGGCTACTGGACTGTCGCCCTCATCAGAGAATATTGTACTGGGCAGTGCTGGTCTACATTGTAAAGTACGGACCACCTATAATAGCATCATACATTTCATTCACTGTCTGAATCTGCCTGAGACTAGGAAGGGGTTGAGAGGCTTGAAGAAAATCTCCACACTTGTAGAATGATATGACCTTGTAAAATGGTGCAAGTGCTTGGTGAGGACTGGTTTTTTTCGCCCTTCGGTTTGGACGTTTATTTCTCTGGTAACCCTGATTGAGGACAGTAACAAGTTGCCCATGTAGGTACTGTGCTCACTTCTTTGCAAGACTCTTCAATAGAAGTATAACCCATCGTAGTAAAAAGGCAATGGAATAGTTTAAATCCATGATGTCTTAAGATGTTGGAAGGGAAGCAGAAGCAGAGGGCATCTTTAAAATCGTGTGTCTGTGTATGTGTGTGTTTCACTCAGTCGTGTCCGACTCTTTGCAGCCCCATAGACTGTAGCCCACCAGGCTCCTCTGTCCATAGACTTCTCCAGGCACGAATGCTGGAGTGGGTTACCATGCCCTTCTCTGGGGGATCTTCTTGACCCAGGAATCGAACTCTCAGTCTCCTGCATTAGCAGGCAGAGTCTTTACCATCTGAGCCACCAAGGAAGCGCTTTAAAATCCCATGTAGATAGTATTATCTAACTTTCATTAAAAGCTAACCGGACGGAGGGATCTTTTCTCAACAGGACTGTGGATTACCGACATGTTATCACCTTATTTATCAGTGACGTTTAAACAGAGTCAGTTGTTCTCTTTTCTGGTATGAAAAGCAGGCTAAGGGTGGTTATCATGCTTTGGCTGAGGCTGGACTTGCTGGATAAATATTGACTAAGCTGTCTGGGCCTGGGAGAGCAGAACTGGGCTGGGGGTGCCGGGGTGCGGGGTGCATTCCCCTCATAGCTGAGCTGCTTCACGACGCTGCTGCCCCAGGGCCTGGAGGGGACCCTGCAGAGGAGGTGACTCCAGGCCACCTGACAGAGGGCAGTTGGGCTTTCCAAGATGGGACCGTTAAGGAAGTGGGACCCCCACTCCCTGGGGTGCTCAGTTCTATGCCTCAAGTGACCCCAGCGTCCCTGGGAGAACTCCGGGTGTGAGGCCACCCCCCCACGGAGAGGTCTGGGAGCAGCTCAAGTGACACAAGGGAAACGGTCAATAAACAACCTGAAATGTAGTCAGTGTCAGTGATGAAAGGGTCTCAGTTTGCAACTTACCAAGCATGTGTGTTGAATGAGCCTGGGGCAGGGGTACTGAAATGACACACAGTGATGGTGGGGTCTGGACGAGGACAGAACCAGGATTGACCAGGCTAGCCTGGAAATGTTCTTGGGCCAGAGGGAGGGGACCAGCAGCCTGCTGGCCACCCGGCAGAGGGGACTGTAGGACATTAGATTTGCCAAGACGGCCTCTTTGTTCCCTACATCTCGTGATCATTCTTGAGTCAGCAAAGCTTTTGATCATGGCTGGGTTTCCAGGCATCTTTTAGAACATGAGATAAATGTGGTGATGCCTCAAGATACGCTGGTCTGCTTGGCCTTTATTCTTTCCAAAGACAGTCAGCCAGTGTATTTTTACGTGGAGAAACCCATCTTGCGAAATTTCGGTAGGCTTGAACCATTTCCCCCAGATGGGAGCCATCTCAGCATGCTGATCATTTTTCCTTTCTGAAAGGATGGGATAAACACACATGTTGACCAGCATCATTTTGGCCCCAGGGTTGTCTTGCTAAACTCTCACGTGACCCTCAGCCTCCTCCTCAATGAGGGCTGGGGGAGCACAGCTCTGTGATGCCAACATGATGTTTGTCAGGAGCACCATGACACACTTCAAAAGCGGTGAACTTAAAGAGCGCGAATTCCTAGGTGGCTTGAAAGGGTCAACCATCACTTATCACACGTCCGATAAATATCAGTATAATATTTTTAAAAACTGTATACTCAACTGGCAGTTGAGTTGTTCTAGATGTTAATTTTAAAATAAACTTGCATGTGAGGCAAATTGAGCGAGAAGTATTGACATGCATACATTGCCACGTGTAAGATGGTTAGCCACTGGGAAGCTGCTGTACCACACAGGGAGCTCAACTCGGTGCTTTGTGATGACCTAGAGGTGTGGGACAGAGAAGGCAGTGGTGACCCACTCCAGTACTCTTGCCTGGAAGATCCCAGGGGCGGAGGAGCCTGGTAGGCTGCAGTCCATTGGGTCGCTAAGAGTTGGATACGACTGAGCGACTTCACTTTCACTCTTCACTTTCATGCATTGGAGAAGGAAATGGCAACCCACTCCAGTGTTCTTGCCTGGAGAATCCCAGGGACGGGGGAGCCTGGTGGGCTGCCGTCTCTGGGGTCACACAGAGTCGGACACGACTGAAGCGACTTAGCAGCAGCAGCAGAGGGGTGGGAGGGAGCCTCAAGAGGGAGGGGGCACATGTATACTTGCAGCTGATTCACATTGTTGTACAGCAAAAACTTAATGCAACACTGTAAAGAAATCACACTGCATTAAAAGAAAAATTTAATGTTGAGCAATGAAAGAAACTCACACACCCAAGAATCTACACACACAGAACAACTCACAAGAGGCAGTACCTTCATTACTTCTTCATGTGATTACAGAGAAGGTCATAATTAAATAGCTACATAATTAAATAGCTGGCCCTTGGCATGAAGGTGAGTCCTCGGAATTACTTTGGGAGAGAGTGTGTTCAGAGGTTAGTAACAGAGGCTGTTTTGAGATTGAGGGGTTCCCCCCACCTTATTTCTTCTTCTTGTTTTGGCAGCAGTGAAAAGCATTTCATTCTTTCCCCACATTTATATTTACCAATGTTTTTTGTTTTGGAAGTTCTCTTCTCCTAATCTCAGAGGCTGTCTTGTTAGTTTAAATGAGTAGAATCAATGTCTTGGGCTCTTGCCTGGTATTAATTGGTGCTCTTTCAAAGTAGCCCTTGTGAGTGGTTCTTTTTAAAGTGGTGTTAAGTCATACATAAGGCAGGGATCACAAATCGAGTTTGATTCCATTGCTGAGTCTGGTTGGTCCACAGTAAGCTGCTGGAGCGGCGTGTAGAAAGACAGCGGGCAGCTCTGTGATGAGCAGTGGCCTTGTTGGCCGTGAGAGGGACCAAGGGGCAGGAGACATGACCAGGTTCGCTGACCGCACTACCTGGGGAGTGGCAGCCATTTAGATTTACGGAGGTTTGTGGGGTCATTCCCTCTGTCTCACCTGGCCTGCTTATGAACTCCAGATTTGTCCATATGATGGTCTTTGAAAGCTCTGCTGTCCTTTAGATAAACCTCACCTCCCAGCTCACCTTCTCTGCCCCTGCATCATGCTGGCGGGTGAGTTAGCCCAGGAACCCTATTTGACTTGTTGATATTGTTCAGCAAAGCATCAAGGCCTTAAAAAAAGGTATAGGGGATAAAGAGACTTTGAGTGAGTTTGTTTGTTTTTTAACACAGTCCAAACACATGCTCCTCAAGCAAAGGTCAGTTCAGATTTGTTAACATTCATATTAATCAGGACATCTTGCCTAACAAATAACAAAGCATTTTGTGTTGTAATGAATGAGGTATGTGTATGTGGGTTGTTCTAGGAGCCTTTTCTTCCCACCCTAATTTTTTTTTCTTTTTGCATTTTATTTATTTATTTATGGCTGCACTGGGTCTTCGTTGCTATGCTTAAGGGCTTTCTCGAGTTGCAGCAAACAGGGGCTACTCTCTGGTTGTGGTGCTAAAATCAGACTTCTCATTGCAGTGGCTTCTCTTGTTGCAGAGCATGGGGCCCTAGGCGTGGGGGTTTCAGTAGTTGAGGCTAATGGGCTTAGTTGCCCCACGGCATGTGGAATCTTCCCGAACCAGGGATCGAACTTGTGTCCTCTGCATTGGCAGGTGGATTCCACCGGGCCACCAGGAAAGTCCCTCTTTTGCATTCTTTTATACAAGATTAAAGGGAAATCGTTGCAGCATTCAGAGTCCTAGAAGAGCCCTGAGCGTGCATGACCTTAGGTGGCTACCTAACCTCTTGTGTACATGAACTGCACAGTAGACTTGCCTAGAGAGTTTTTTAAAGAGAGTGCTGATGCCGCAGCAGAGTCTTTGAGAGTGGGACCCAGGCATCAGTACACTTAAAAAAGCTCCCCCATGGGGACTTAATGCACGTCTTGCTTTGAGAACAGTTATTTCAGCAGATCTGGGCCTTTGACCACCGCACCTATAAAAACGGCCATTGTCACCTGCAGAGAGGATCCTTGTCGATTTCCATCTACTTCTCCAGCGTCCGTCCCCATCACTCCTTCTGCTCCCTGGCACAGGCCCGTTCTCAGCTCTCTCTCCCTTTGTATTCTCCCTGTTCTTTCTGCCTTGATTGTGTTTTCTCCGATCTCCTCCCCTTCCAGCTCTCTGCACAAAATCGCTTCCCCCTAAGAACCAGATTTAGTGTTCCATCCCTTGTGAAAACCCCTCTCCCTCCCCGAGACAGACTTGGCCCTCTTTTCCATGGCTGTTGAAAGACAGGGACCACCCTTCTTCACCTGCATCCTTCACGCCCAGCTCAACGAGTCCAGAAAGCATTTGCTAAAGCTAACGGCTGAGTGGACTGGCGATGCTTGCTGCCTTTCCTTCTGAGCCCCACTAAAGACTTGTAAAGGGCAAAGCATTTTACACACACCAAGTGGTTTACAGTTGTCATCGGCTTTGATCATTAAATGACAGCACCTGGGTATTCATATGCCACCATTCTGTAGACTCTGTTCTTCTTTCAGTCAGGATGCAGGATGTTTTGCGTTATTTATTGTTTAGAAGGCATCCGCTTACCCTCTAGGTAGATACGCAACCCCCTCCCCCCTATACCCAGTCTCAGCAAAATCCTGTTCAGCTGATCAATTGGAGCTAATTAGATGATGTGTTTGCCTCGGGCAGCATCTCCCTAATTCCAAAACCTTGTGCAAATAGCTGAGCTGCCCCATGAACTTTTATTATGTAGACTTACGCCTCTCAAAGCCATCTGTGAACATGGTCCTGTGAAGCAATTATGCTGCAGGTGTGCAACAGAAATGAAGTAATGACTTAATTATTTGGTGAAGCAGCAGGCGTTTTGGACTGAAGACTGACTGCACAAACTTCCCAGGGTTTTTTTCATGCTGTTTTATTCCTTGGAATCTTAACCCAACCTAGAGAGAAAATTATTGGGACTGCAGCCAGCTGTCTGTACAATAATCTTAAGTCAGCTTGTTCTGTATTGAAATCATGAGAAGGTCGACCTGATTCTCTTGTATTATGGCTGTGGGGGAGGGGCTATAGGCGGGGATGTGTGTTTCTGAATTGCCTGAAATGTAAGCAAAATTTGGATATATGTGTATATTTGGGGTCGGAGGAAGGAGCCCTCTCTCTTTCATCAGATTCTCAAAAGGGTCCTGGGAGCCTCCACCTCCATGTCTGCAAAAGAAATGAGAGGATTAAGCAATTCATGTTTCTTTGAAGTGGTCAGTTGTGTCTGGGAGTTAAAGACAGATCTTAAACGAGTTCCTTGTCTTTTTTCTACAACATAGAAGTAGATCTCTGTCAGAAGCCTGCTCCTTTCTAAATGATCCATTTTCTTGTATTTTGTGTGCCATCCCTGGTGGCTCAGATGGTGAAGAATCTGCCTGCAATGCAGCAGATCTGGATTCGATCCCTGGGTTGGGAAGATCCCCTGAAGAAGGGAATGGCAACCCACTCCAGTATTCTTGCCTGGAGAATCCCACGGACTGAGGAGCCTGGTGGGCTACAGTCCTTAGGGTCTCAAAGAGTCAGACACGACTGAGTAAACTCACACACACGTATTTCATGGGGGTCCGCTGTGCCATCGTCCTGTTGAACATTTCTGATGAGAAAAGGCAGAGAGGTGGAAAATGAAATGAACCCAGCGCTGGATGTTAAGAAGAAGGGTGATCCAGGATTTGCTTGCAAAGCCAAGACTGTGATGGGAATGCCCCACAGCCCCAAAGCTGAGTTACACGGTAGCCCTAGGTGTACCCCACTTTTTGAGCACCTGTCATATACCAGGCACCTTGTATTTACTTTAACTTCTAGCATTTGCTTTAACTTCTATATCAGCATTTTGAAAGATACTTGGTTATCTCCATTTTGCCAAAGACAAGGGAAGAAACTGTGGCTCATACTTAAACATCATGCTTTAAAGGGCCTGCCATGCGGTGGCCCTATACCCGAACAGAGATGGGGCTCAGGAAGTATTTGTCAAATATAACTGACTCACCTAGAAAACCCAGGTCCTAAAGCGGTAGATATACTCTCTCATGAACTTGCACTTTGTTTTCCATTTTGTACCATCAGCTGCTATGAAAGGTTTGGTTTGGGTGCAACCATCAGCTTTAAATTCTTTTTGCTTTCTTCATGCGTGCTTAGTCGCTCAGTCAGGTCCGACTCTTTGCGACCCCATGGACTATATGCCAGGCTCCTCTGTCTATGAGATTCCAGGCAAGCAGAGTGGAGTGGGTTGCCTTTTCTCTCCTCCAGGGGATCTTTCCGACCCAGGGATCGAACCCGCGTCTCCTGTGTCCCTTGCATTGCAGGCAGATTCTTTACCCACTGAGCCATCCCTGTGGTTTTCAACTGTCGTGAGTTGGTTCTGCCAGCTGTTATTAGGAATACAGCACACTCCTCATTTGGTTTTTAATCTGTGTGTTATGCTCTTGACCTTCCAGAATCTTTTCTTCCTCAGACATTTGTTAATTCTCTGGTTATGTGTCTCTCTAAGAGCTTTCAGACTGTGCTCACTGAGACCACTGTGTTGAAGGTGGGGGTGGGTTGCCAAGCGCAGAGGCGTCCTGCTTAGTAGATGCCATCTGGCCAGAGAGACAGGATGGGGAAACAGGGCTTTCATTGGGAGAGTGGTGAGCAGGCCCAGGCATGACTCCACAATTCACAACTTCGGAAAATAACAATCCTTTTTTTTTCTTTTTTTTTAAATTTTAAATAGAACAGTAAGAAATACCTGTTCCTGTTTTTAAAAAATTGAAGCCAAAGAAAGGAAAAGAAATTCTACTATGCATGCATGCATGCTAAGTTGCTTTAGTCACGTCCACGTCTTTGCGACCCCATGGACTGTAGCCCTCCAGGCTCTTCTGTCCATGGGATTCTCCAGGCAAGAATACTGGAGTGAGTTGCCATTCTCTTCTCCGGGGGAGTCTTCCCAACCCAGGGATCAAACCTGGGTCTCCTGCATCGCAGGCGGATTCTTTACTGTCTGAACCACCAGGGAAGCCCAACAATGCATAGTTGACCACTATTATAAAATTTTGGTGTCCATTTTTCCTTGCACTGGACATCTTATTAATATTATTGTTGTTGTTCATGTCCGCCTCTTTTTGACCCCATTGACTGCAGCACGCCAGGCTGCCCTGTCCTTCACCATCTCCTGGAGCTTGCTCAAACTCATGTCCGTTGAGTCAGTGATGCCATCCAACCATCTCATCCTCTGTCGTCCCCTTCTCCTGCCTTCAATCTTTCCCAGCATCTGGGTCTTTTCTAATGAGTTGGCTCCTCGCATCGAGTGGCCAAAGTATTGGAGCTTTGCTAAAAGCAGCCTCTTCTCTTTATACCATCTCTGCTATGCCTCGACAATGAGCCTGTTACTGGTTAAAAGACCTAGAAGCGTGCCCTGACCAGCTCCGTTCGGAAGCTAGATCCCAACAGGTGAAGTGGATGAAAGTGTCGGGGCTGCCTGTTGAAGGCAGGATTTTGTGTTCTCACAATTTCTCTCCTTGCCTCTTCTACAGAAAACTCAGGAGCCTTGAGTGTTGGGTGTAGATTATGCCCTTGAGAGGACAGTATAATTACTACAGGAGGGAAAATTATAAAGATCTGGTCCCACCCAAAAGAATTACACTAAAGTCTTAACTCCAATAATCCACTTGGAAACCAAAGTTCACAAATTATAAGAACGCTACACAGAAGTCCCTCCCTCCTGTCCTTTTCTAGGAGCAGCCTTAACAAGAAATGTAATTCTTTAATCATTCTATCTGAGAGTTTCAATGGAAAAAAATAGTAACAAAAAGTTGCTTGATGGAGCAATGTGGCTGTAAACCATGACTGCTTGTACCAAAAAACGTGTCCTGAAATCATTCCTGCTTTAGTCATCCATGCATCTGATTCTGGCTCTTTCTTATTTTTAAATGGTTTGAAATAGTTTTACATAGCGTCTTTGCTGCTGTTCTGCTTCGCGGATTATCTGATGCTTCATTTGGGACTAAAATGTGCTAATCAATTGGGACTAAAATACTCCAGGAGCTTTGAACATCCCCTCTCTTCTTCTGAGCTCACCTTTCAATAGTCACTGGTATTTTCCCAGATAATCTTCTAAAGAACTCATTGATCAACTCCCTCTAGGTCCCCAGGGCATGGCAAGAATGCCACCAGACTGAGACTTCGCCCACACCTATGCCTGAGAGCCCTATATCCTGATTCAGATGATTTGTTTAGGCAAGGAGGAAATAGGTCTCGGGTTAGCAGTTGCTGGCGTCCTGGTTTGGTGATGGCTGCAGGCTTTACCGTAAGTCACTTGGCAATTGCTGGAAACATATTCTTTAGGTCCTGGGCCGTGGTGGCATGCGTGTGCCCTGTGGCTAGGTGGTGGTAACTATCCAAACCACCCCATTCCCTTATTTCTAGTAGTCTGTTCTTTGAACAGTGGTGAAAGGATGGCGGGTGGTTGGGACCCCTTTTGTCCAAGCATCTGCCTACAATGCATCTAGAATGTGTATGCGTTCACTTCTTGGAGTGGATTGAAATTTTGTACTACATCAAAGTAATTTTAGAAAGGTATACAAAACGGCTTTAATACGTGCTATTTTTGTGCTCTGACAGGGCTCTCTTGATTGTTGGCCTCATCCAATCCACCATCTCAGCAGCTGGGGTGTCCCCACGGGGCCACCTCTCCTTGTTTCCTCTGTACTTTTTCTTCTGTAAAATAGGGAAGGACAGACTGGCATTGTTAATACTATTTTATTTTACCCAGCGGTGGTTTTGAAGATGTATGATGCACTTTATATTCAGTCATTTCATGGGAAAAAGGCTTCTGCAAAAATGGTGGTCTGCTCAGGTACCCTGGTGTCTGGTTTCTGTGCTGCCATGGAGTAGGGGCTCAGCCCCCTTTATTTTTAACTTCTTAAATTAGAAAGAGTTTTTTTAGCCACACTGCATATGGCGTGCTGAACCTCCCATCAAGGGATCAAACCCACTGGAAGCATGGAGCCTTAATCACTGGGCCACCAGGAAGTCCAGGACTTAGCCCCTTTAACTCCTTAACTCAGACTCCATCAGCTCCTCCTAAACAGTAAGGCCTTGGCCCTGGTGGTCTCCCAGATCCCTCCAACCCTGAAAATGATGATTCTATAGTTGGTCTCGCCCAGTGGTCCTCGACTGGGGGCCACTTGGGAACGTCTGAAGACTGTTCTCTTGTCTCCTAATGGCATCTAGTGGGCACTGGCCAGGGAGACTGCCAGTCAGCCCACAATACACAAGACCCCCCACTGCAGCAAAGCATTATCCATCTGAAGTGTCAGTCGTGTGAAGGTCGGGGCACTCCCACGTGGAGGAAGCCAGGGTGTGCACCGGTTCGGCTCCTGCCTTCCTGTCTCAAGGCTCCGCTCTCCTGTTGGATTGCAGTTTCTCTGGCTCGTGCTCCGCTTCCATTGATCACGTGCCATCTGCAGGTTTTCTAGGTGAAGCGATGGAGGAGCTTGCTTCTGGGATAAGTCTGATGGGCTCAGTTCAAGGACACAGAGCTTCCATTGTGTGCTGCCAAGTGTGAGAAATCTGCAGTTACCACGGACACAGGTGTCAGCTTTCTAAGCCACGTTAAAAATGTGTGGCTCGTTTTCTTCTCTCATTTAGAGTTTTCCTGGCAGTAATTTCTCAACATGTCTTTGTTTACTCTTCCATATTTCCAGTACATTCCTGGGACTTGGATTATTCAAAGCTTAGCGTTTTCTAGACTATAGTGTATCATTTAATCTTCCTAGGGGCTAACGCCTGAAGAAGAGGCGCTTCAACAAAGTAAATTAACGTGATGGTAGAAATGTTTTGGCAGGGTTCTTTTTGGGGGGCAGGGGAGGGGGTGGAAACAAGCCAAGAAATGGTGGTACATGGAAAACACACGCAGGAACGCTTAACCTGCTCAAGGACCAAATGTTTTCGTTGTTTATTCAAGTGCACATGGGCTCAGCGGCATATGGCTCAGACCTCTTTAAAAAGCAGAAACTGAAAACTGCCCTTTTGAGCACAAGCCTGGGCCAGGGCTACGAGGTTGCTCAGGGCAACCTGGTTAATTAGGGTGACCGGATTTCACAGATAAAACAGATCAGCCTGGCTCTAGCCACGAACATTCACAGACAAACATTCTTTGCCCTTAGGAAGCCAGATTCTGTGTAAGGAAAACTTATTGTAGACATACCTCCGTGTTGACCCCTCTCTAGATCCTCTGTGGACCCTGCTGAGAACCAGCAAGCAGAAAGGAATTCTCCATGCTTTGGGTTTTGCTGCCCCACTTTTTTTTTTCTGACACAAAAGCAGGGCCCAGCCAGTTAACTGTGACTCTGCTCCTGGATGGAAAGCTGTAGTCACGCCTCCAGAAAAACACGGGGAGTGCACTTAAAGAAATTCATTCATCCTCTTCTGTAGAGTCTCCTGTGAGTACCCAGTGCTAACTGATGCGTGTCTTTTTTCTGGATGCTTGTCATTTTGCCTCTAGCAAAGAATTAATTTGTATCTCACATTCAGTCCTGTACTCCCTACTTTATGCGTTCACCCTGCCCATTCCCCCCTCGCCCGCCGCCTTTTTGTAACCATTGCAGCCACGAATCACCAAAGATGGCCACTTTTGCTTTCCCTAAGCCTCCTCTTCCAACCACAGGCGGATCTAGTTTACCAGACCTATCCTTGAGAGGCATAGTCAGGCAAACACCATCTTTTCCCCCTGTTTGCCAGACAAGAGAAAAGGTAAGATGAAGAGTAAGGAAGAACTTCTTCCATATCTCATTAGGGTGAAAATACAGCCATTAGTTCTGAGTTATGGGATATATCCTTTCTCTCCAGTAAATTAGCAAGCTGAGTAGCCTGGTAGGTATTGATCTGCAGCTGTGGGTGCTTTGAAATCAAGGGTGATGGAGAGGAAGGCAAGTGATAACGCCTGCCTGAATAAATGATCCAAGAGGCCCCGGAGTCCTGGTGGGGGGAGATCATGGAACCAGGATGCGCTGGGGTGCCCCTGGGGTATTTGCTCGAGGTTCTGGAGATGACCAGTTGACTCGGTACAGTTTTTCTTGGACTTGCTCTCTGGGTAGCAGGCTCTAGACTGTAAAGGAAATCGCAATAAAATTTCCCTTGAAGGGACATCGCAACATGTGTGAACCTCAGACAGCACTATGCTAAGTGAGGGATGCATGCGCACATAGTCGCCAAGTCGTGTTTGAGTCACTGCGACGCCGTGGACTGTAGCCCGCCAGGCTCCTCTGTCCATGGGGTTCTCCAGGCAAGGACACTGAAGCAGGTTGCCATTTCTTTCTTCAGGGGGCCTTCCCACCCTAGGGATTGAACCCAGGTCTCCTGCTTGGCAGGCAGATCCTTTACCACTGAGCCACCTGGGAAGCCAGGCCAGGTCCAAATGACTACATCTTGAAGTGAGTTTATGGAGGCAGAAGGCAAATGGTTGTCCGGGGCCAGGAGCAGGAACCACTTACAAACCGGCTGAGGGAAATGTTTAGGGGAGATGGAAACGGTCTAGAACTGAATTGTGGTAATAGTAGTATCACCACCTACATTTACTAAAAATCGTTGAGTTAAGACACTTATAATGGTCGAATTTATTAAGTAACTTGGCCCAAGTCACACAGTTAGTGGCAGAGCCAGAATTTAAAATTACAGTTGTTCTGTGACCTCTGAAAGTTGGCATCAATACATGAAAAACATTATTGCTGTTCGTTATAAATGAAGAGGGAAATGAAGAAAACAGCAAACACTCATACATATTTAGTATGCCATAATTTACATTTTCAAACGGATGAGGTGAGAATTTTCAAACGAATGAGAGAGGTTTGAACAGTGCTTGCCGCCTCCTTGTCCTGTCATTAGTACACGACGCCGCGTGAGCATCTTTGCTCTGCCTTCGTCCGCTGTCATATTCCTTTCTTAATGTTTGGATCAGCTTCCAGCACTTTATCCTTTGCGCTTTCGACGTCAAGATGTATCTCTGAGAATTTCTTTCACGTGAAGCTTCTCTCCAGCCTCTCCTCCTGGGACAGCTTCATCCTTTTCATCACAACCACTTTCTTCATTTATGCCCGTAGATATCTCTGGCTGCCCCTTTTTAGAGTCTCATATGTGGTGGCAGCATCAGCATTCTTGTGTTGAATGTTATTTCAACTAGTTCCAGCTATTTCTTTGACATCTTGTATGTTCCTTCACGTTTTGCTTCACTTTGCATCATCTTTTATGTTCACTTCTTGCCTCTACTTTCCTGTGTGTCAGTCCCTTTTGATGTGACCCATTTTTGTGAAACGTTGTATGGATTTATCATGGGGAGACGAGGAGGTCACACTGTCATAGGCTTTGCTGTCTGCGGGCACTGTGGGCAGTGACCCACCACCTAGAAACCGCAAGATGTGATGTGATTGGTCATTGATCAAAAATGTGCATCTGATCTTGACAGAGTGAAAATGTGGGGAAAGAGGAATTTAAAAATTACAAACGCATAAGCTTCTTCATCGTGGACGTTATAACCTGAGATTTGAAAGTGCGGTGGATATGAGCCAGAAGTGGGAAAACTGTAGATTTGGGGTGATGGGAAGAAATGTTACCTGCAAGGGCTGTCTGTAACCAGCAGCTGAACAGGTGGTGGCAAAGTGGGTCATCACATAGATTTGTTTTAAGCAATAACTTTATCTCCCCAAGAAATAAAGTATTAAAATTTTTTACTGACGTATAGTTGATTTACAATGTTGTTAGTTTCTGGTGTACAGCAAAGTGATTGATATATATATAGTATTTAAGTGGGGCTTCCCAGATGGCTCAGTGGGTAAAGAATCCTCCTGCAATGCAGGAAACATAGGAGATGCAGGTTCAACCCCTGGGTCGGGAAGGTTCCCTGGAGGAGGAAATGGGAACCCACTCCAGTGTTCTTGCCTGAGAAATCCTATGGACAGAGGAGCCTGGCGGGCTGCAGTTCAAAGGACTGCAAAGAGTCGGACACGACGGAGCAGCTAGCACGGCACGTGGTATTTAACTACACTCGAATTATTCATTGAGATTGTTGAGATTTTGTCTTAAATTTTGCATTTGAGAAAAACCTTTATTTATTCTTCTTCCTGCTCACCCCTCTTGCAAAGGAGTCAGAGGCATCTTTGGGGTCAGCGGTCAGCCCATCCCTCTTCTCAATCACCTGAGAAGGAGAGGTTAAAGGGCAAGGACCTGCATTCCCAGAAATTGTCAGGGTTCTGAGAATAAGAGGGTGCCACATTTAGAGGCCCGTGGAAGGTCTGGAAGGGGCAGGTAGGAAGTTTAGCAGGAGACTGGCCTTACGATCTGGTAGTATTATCAGTGATAGCTGTAGTTACAGCAGAAACAATACCACTCACCCATCAGCAACAGCATCAACGCTGGATGCTGAGCTTCCGCTGTAGGCCTGGTGCCCCTCAATACACTTTTTACATGTGAGAGTTTCACCCTTTCACACCCTGCAGGGGAGGTTGTATGATCCTCGTTTTACAGACAAAGAAACTGGAGCCCAGAAAGATGAATGCTGTATCAACGTCACGGCCAAGGAGCAGCTGAATGGAATTTTATCTCGGGTTTTCTCACTCCAGAAGGAATGTGATTGGCAAAGCACCAGCTGATCAGAAGCCCCCCAACCCCACCACCCCCGTTGACTTTATGAATTTTGACCTTTAAAATGTTTAGTGTCATTTAGTTTCATGACAAGCTCTCTTAAACCTTTTTTCAGCCAGCTCAAAGCGAAAAGTGAAAGTCGCTCAGTCGTGTCCAACTCTTTGCAACCCCCATGAAATTCTCCAGGCCAGAAGACTGGAGTGGGTAGCCTTTCCCTTCTCCAGGGATCAAACCCAGGTCTCTCCCACATTGCAGGTGGATTCTTTACCAGCTGAGCCACAGGGGAAGCCCAAGAATAGTGGAGTGGGTAGCCTATCCCTTCTCCAGCGGATCTTCCCGACCCAGGAATTGAACCAGGGTCTCCTCATTGCAGACGGATTCTTTAGCAACTGAACTATCAGGGAAGCCTTCAGCCAACAAAGAGAAGGAAAAGTGACAGTTGGTAAATCAGGTGTATGTGTGTGTGTTGGTAAAATGATAGCTCTTTAAATGCAATTCTAGTGTTTTGGTAGGTAACCCTTTTCGACCTAAAAAAAAATCTTTTCTTTCTAAGAGAAATTTTATATATAACTCTCAGCTCCCAGAAAGAACTTGTACTTTAAAAACTAAATTTTGATGAGCAGGACTGGCCTTTTGTAATGATGTTGTTTGCCTTGCTTGCGAATTCACCTCTCTTTTTAAGATGGTCTTTGCTACATTGCCAAGGTTCTTGTTTGCTCTCCAAATTATAAAGATTAGAGATGGAGAAAAGGTAGATTTCTTCTAGCATTTTGGTTCTAATTTTGATGATGTGTGAAGACATTTTGGAATGCTTTTTTTCCTCCCCCACTTGAAAAGAGGTTCACATAACTCAATGGAATAGTTCAGTGACTCCCAGCCAGGGCAGGGTTGAGTGTTTTGCCTTGTTTTAGGAAGATGTGGAGGCTGGGGACATTATTTATAAGAAGAAAACTCAGAAAATAAAGGAAGCATCTCTGGCATAAGAGTGAGAGTGAATTTTGACACAGAACAGAGTTGAATGCTATTGTTGGGTTACTCTAGGGTCTGACCTGCCAGACTGGGCTCTTTCTGCCTTTTGTCTCAGCCAGTGTCACCAGCTGCCTTCATATATTTATGTTGTTCTTTCTGACTTGATTGCAGGCAAAATTTGGATAAATAGGGCAAGAAGAGGAATGGGTGGAATTTTTCATGGGCTGTTCAGAAAGCGAGGTTGAATTGTGCCCCTCATCAAGCGGCCTGTTGGCGTCCTAACCCTTAAGTGCTTGTGAATGTGACCTTGTTTGGAAAAAGGGTCTTTGCAGATGTAATTAAGATATGGGCTCTGATGAGGTCAGACTGGAGTCGGGTAGGTCCTTGATCAGGTATGACTAGTGTCCTGACGAGAGGAGGAGAGAGACTCAACCGAGAGCCAGGTGAAGACGGAGCAGAGGCTGGAGTGATTTGTCTCCAAGCCGAGGAGCTCCAGGGATGGCTGGACACCCCAGAAGGCAGGAAGCGAAGCCAGAACCAGATTCTCTCTCTGAGCCTCCGGTTGGAACCAGCCCTGCCCACACCTTGATCTCAGACTTCCGGCCGCCTGCATTGTGACAGAATAAAGTTTTTGTTTGGGGCCGCCCAGTTTCTGGTACCTTGTCACAACAGCCATAGGAAGCTGATACATACCTCCCACATCAGACTGCTGCGGGCACTTACCTCCGCCTTTACAACCCTCACAGGCTGCTGCGTCAGTCTACACGTGTTCTGTGACGAAGGGAAAAGTAGCCTTCGGACGAGAAATGTGGAAGAAAGAGCCTCACACAGCACCGGGAAGGGGAGAAAGGCGAAGACCCCATCAGCCTGCCTGTGAGGGCCACTTACACCCGCCCACCTCCCCCCCCAGACCAGAGGCCCTATTATATTTCACTTTTAGGGAAGGATGTACATGTCAGGAAGAACTACTGTGAGAGTCGTCAGGGTCTAAACAGAGACTGGACTTGGAGGGTCACATGCTGGTGACTCCTTCTCCTGTTTGTCCCAAGACCTCCCCCAGCACAGTGTCCGCGTGTGTGATGGGCTAGGCTGGGTCCACTGCCCTGTCGGGTGGGAAGGTCCGTGTGCACGAGGAGTTGGTTCAGACCAGGGAGGGGTGAGTACACTTGGGGTTGAACTTGGCTGTTGTCCTCCATGTGCAGTGTGGAGGCCGCTGTGAAACAGCCCCGCTAAGAAAGTAGAAGGCATGAGCATTTTCTCAAGAGTCTGCGGTACATCTGGTGCTCTGCTGGGCACCAAAATGTATTGCTTTAATTTTTAGAAACACTTCCAAGCCAGTGATTTTTCGTAGTACTTCCAACATGACCTAATAATAATTAAAATTTCCCGCAAATAATTCCTACCTTTTGGTGTAATGTTAGGATACACAAGGTCAGGTATATAAGGTACAGACCTTGATGATGCTTAGGGTTTGGTTGCAGACTGCTGCAGTAAAGCAAATATTGCTATAAGGCGAGTCACAGGAATGGTCCTGGTTTCCCGGTGCATGTAAAAGTCATATTTATACTGTAGTCTGAGTGTGCAATAGCATCATATCTTGAAATATATATAATTTAAGAGGACTTTATAAGATCTTCCCTGGTGGCCCAGTGGTTAAGACTTTGCTTTCCAGGACAAGGGGTGTGGGTTTGATCCCTGGGAGCTAAGATCCTACATGCCTTGGGGCCAGAAAACCAAAACAGAAGCAGTATTGTAAGAAATTCAATAAAGACTTAAGAAAAAATGATCCACATCAAAAAATGTGTTTTTTTTTTTTCTTTAAAAGAGGACTTTATTGCTAAAAATTGCTAACAACCTTCTGAGCCTTTAGTGAACTGCAATTTTCTTGGCTGGTGGAGGGTTTGAAATATTTCAGGAGTTACCGAAGTGTAACACAGAGGCATGAAGCGAGCAAGTGGTGCCCATAGCCTTGTTTGACGCAGTTTCCACAGACGTTAAATTGCTAAAAACAACAGCAACAATGACGACACCAAACCAACATGATATCTGCAAGGCACGATAAGGCAAAGTGCAGTGAAACGGGGTCTGCCCACGTCTGGTACAATTTGCATCGTTCAGTGGGTGCTCAATAAATACTAGTTTTTCGTTTCTTCACATCAGGCAACCTAAAAATCAAATACTAGACTGTAAGGGACGGTGCTAAGTGGTACTTATTATATTCTTCAAAGTACTGTTGTTAATTTTGCAATTGGAGATGGCTCAAAAAAGAGAGGGAAAAGCCTCTGGTGGATTCCTGTGTCATTTGATGTGGCTGCACTACCTGCTGTAAGGAAATCTCAAATACAGGGTACCCTTTCCTGGGGCAACCTGGCCACTGGGGAAGGAGGTTGATCAGGTTAGGGAAGAGAGCCCAGCAGACCATCTTCACATGCTGTGTTGATGTGTCATTGAGAGAAAACTTCTTGTTTCCTGGAGCCTCAGATTGAAGGCAGCAGATGGTTTGCAGATTTGGAGCGAGGATTCCAGAAGGGGACCAGGGTGATGTGGGGAGAGAGTGGCCAGGGGCCCAGTGGCAGATGGACAAAGGGGAGTGGAGAGCCGCTGGGGCTCTGCTCACGCCTCTTTGGGCCTTTGCAGATGGTTGCACAATGACAATTGATAGCAAATTAAGGATGAAATGTTTTAAGCAAAGATGTTCTATTAATATGGCCGAGTATTGTCAAGTGCTTATCTGACTGAAGCCAGTGAACATCAAAATTCAAGTAACTTACCTGTGCCCTTCCATTTCCCCATCCAGAGGAAGTTTCAGGGCATGAATATGAGGATAAAAAGGAAAGTTAGTCACACAGTCATGTCTGACTCTGTGATCACATGTATAGCCCTCCAGGTCCTCTCTCCATGGAATTCTCCAGGCAAGGGTGCTGGAGTGGGTTGCCATTCCCTTCTCCAGGGGATCTTCCTGACCCAGGGATCAAACCCGGGTCTCCTGCATTGCAGGCAGATTCTTTTCCAACTGAGCTACTAGGAAATACACAGCCTTATATCAAAGGACTGTGTGCTGTAGGAGAGTCAGGCTGCTTTTGGGAGATCACGGTCAATGCAGGCAGTGGTACCAGCCAGTGATACACGTCTGTGCTTCTCCTGCTTTCCCCTCGTGATGTTACAGGGAAGTTACAATGTAAAGGTTGTTCTTAAGGTTTGAGTCACCATCTTGAGGAGAATTCACTGATGGCTTTCTGAGCAGCTGTTGAGCTATCGGGGAATACAAAATGCTGGGCAGATCTTGGTTTCAAGTCTGAGTCATAATTATTATCCTCAAATAAAATAGCTCTTAAAGCTTTGTTTTTCAGCACCTCATTACCATTAATAATCTGAGATAGTTTCAGATGCTTAGCAAATTCAGGCCTATCCCTCCTACGGGTAGTGCAGTCAATTCTTTTCAACTATAAAAATAAATGCGATCTTATGTAATGGGGCCAGGGAGTGCGGGGGAGCCCGTGAGAGGAGGTGGTTTCGGGTGGATGATATGGACTCCGCTGGCAGGGATTGAATGCCCGTCTCTGTCAGTGTTGGCTGGGTTCTCTTCTAATTCAGGATTTGTTGTCAGTCTGAATCTTAGGAAGGTGCTTGGCTGCCCACACAATTGTCGGGATAGGAAGCGCTCCCCTTGGGTGGGATGGATTTGGGGAAGGTGACCTCTCCGGGCAGAGACAGCAGCCCCACACCACCCCCAAGTTCACCAGCTCAGCTCCTTCTTGCAGCCTTGGCTCTGTTCCGGGACCAAGGCCGGAGCATCAGAATCGTGTCCACTTCTTCCTTCTGGTCCTACCCCTGGGACTGTGCTGGGCCTGGGATGAGGTTGGTATCCCTGTATCCAGTGGCCACCCTTGGACATTTTTGTCTTGGTCCCGTTTGTATGCAGTTTTCTTCCTGTCCGTTGGATTCTCTCAGCAGAGAGGGCTGTCCCGCCTTGGGCTGGGACCCTCTGCCCCACACCCTACAGCCCCTGCCTGGCCTCTGGCTATTGTCCTGCTTCTGAAGCACATGGGCGTCCTGGAAGAGCAGCTGTACCACCACTGACGGGCACTGACACCCACCCGTAGCGCCTTGTTATCAGCCCCTGCTGATTGTGAACTTCTGAGTGTGTGCTCAGTTGCTAAGTCATGTCTCTACCCCACACCCATGAGACCATCAACCCAGAGGGTGCAGCCAGCTCCGAGCAGCCCCGCATTTGCAGTCACCTTCCTCTCATTTCAGGGCCTCCCAAGCCAGGCGCACCCCCTCCTCCTTCTTTCCCCACTGGGACACCTTTGAGTGACAGCTGGCTTCATTGCCAAAGCCGTCTGTGAACAGAGCTATAAAGTTCCATTCGTAACAAGCTGATGCCAAAAGACTACATCTCAAGTCTGTTTATAATTTTTTCCAATGATTATATTATCGGGAAATTTAAGTGAAATGGGTCTTGCTCCTTAAAGTGGCATTTGGGTGGCCAGTGATGTGATGTAGGCAGAGATCAAATGAGGCCTGATGTTTGAACATGTGTGATTAGGAGATTCATTGTAAAGAGTCAAGACCTGCTTAGAAGTAACCAGTGGGAATCAAATAGGTGTTCTTTTCATCCTTTTTTGTAACCTGTTCTTGGTAGATTGGTAAACCAAGGCTGATTCTAAATATCCCCCAATGTTAAGTTTTTGCGTCAGAAACTCTGAGGGTAAGTGTTGGGCTTCCCCTCGATTCTCATCTGTACTGGATGCAGGAAGCTTCTGCCAGCTCCCACTCCCTGTCCTGAATGCATCTGGGAAAGATGCTTTCTTGTTTTGACCAAAGTTCAGTACAAAGGGCTTCCTTCGTGGCTCAAATGGTAAAACATCTGCCTACAATGTAGAAGACATGGGTTCGATCCCTGGGTCGAAATGACACGGAAATGGCAACCCACCCCAGTATTCTTGCCTGGAGAATCCCATGGACAGAGGAGCCTGGTGAGCTGCAGCCCACCACAATGCAAAGAGCTGCACATGACTGCAGACTAACACAACATACACAAGCGTAAAGGAAATCTTGAGGTCGAGAGAAATTTTTAGTGAAACCCCACCTCGAACGGTCTGTGCTGTTGCTTAGAAATGGAGACATCTACTCTATAAATATATTTGGAAATGGAAGTCTTATTCTTGAGACAAGATTTCCCTAAGGCCCCTTTCCACTATGAAGGTGATTGTTTTGTTTCTGTCTACCTGTTTTCCAACGACGGTAAAGATGAAATTGCCCGTTTATCCCCTCCATCTTTGGGGATAAGTGGCTGTCTTGATCAGCTCCAGCTGCCATAAGGAAATGCCACGAGCTGGGTGGCTTAGACAATGAAAATGTGTCTTCTTACTATTATGGAGACTGGGAAGTACAAGATCAGAGTGCTAGCTGATTCAGTTCCTGGTGAGGTCTCTCTTCCTGACTTGCAGACGGGGAGAGGGAGAGAGAGCTTTCTGGTGGCTTCTCTTACAAGGACACTAATCCTCTTAGACCAGAGCTCCACCCTTCTGAGCTCACTGAACCATAATGACTTGCTTACCTCAAACTTAGCCACATGGGGATTTGGGGCTTCAACATACAGGAATTTTGCAGGGACACACAATTTTATCCATAAGCCGTGTAATCAGGGAGAAGAGAGACTGGGAGGTAGCCAGATCCCCCTGTGTCTCCCTAGCATCTAACAGTTGAAGGTGGCTGTTGCTTTCCTGGGCTTCTTGCCACGTTCCCTGCCTGGTGTTGCGTGCTCCTGGGTGGTGAGGTGAGCTGGGGGGGGGGGACCTGGAGTGGTACCCAGGCTGCAGCAGCTCCCCTACTAAGCAGCCCACCTTTTCTTCCATTTCTTTTGCCATCTGCTGTGTTCCTCTAGAGTCCCTGCCTTGCCTTCAGTCCCAGGTAGTGGGTGATGGGGTTGCCATGGCTTGTCTAAGCCTCTGGTGGCTTTTGCATATGGAAAGTGTGTGTGTGTGTGTGGTTGCTTCATTTGTGCATCTGTGTAATATTTAGGATACATATGTTTTCAGACGTATTTATAGTACACCCTTTGGAGTTTAGTTTTTAAACAGTAAATACTAGGAAGTGTTTGTCACTCAGTTGTGTCCAACTCTTTGCGATCCCATGGACTGTAGCCCACCAAGCTCCTCTGTCCATGGAATTTTCCAGGCCAGAATACTGGAGTGGGTTGCCATTCCCTTCTCCAAGCAATCTGCCCAACCTAGGGATCAAACCCTGGTCTCCCACCAGGGAAGCCCCATATACTAGGAAGAGAAAACTGCAACCCATGATGGTAAACCAAGAATAAGCTTACAGTCTTCATTATTTCTCTATTTTCCTACCATAAATTTATATATAAACCTGCAGTAGAGCCTCTTTCTATGACTTTGACTTTTTTTTTTTTTTTAAAGATTCCGTGTATAAGTGATACTGTGCCGTATTTGTCTTTCTCTGCCTGTCTTATTTCACTTGTCATAGGACCCTCCAGGGCAAAAATATGGTAGAATATTTTTAATAACAGATACAAGCCTCACCTTTATTTTTGAAATCTGGATACCTATATTCACTGAAAAAGACATTCTTTTCTGGAAGTCAGTTGGGAAAAAAGACTAAAAATGTATTTCTGAATTACATCAACAAAAGAGAATTACTGAATTGCAAAACTTAGGCTGGATACGGGTAGCCAGCAAATTGGGCAAAACTATAATCAGACAAAATCCAGGCAGCAAGGGATCTCCAGATTGTTCAGAGGGCAGAAATCATCATTTCTGAGTTCCTGTAAACAGAGAACTTAAGTAGAAAATGGAAATAGATTCTCAGGCTCCAAGGGCATCTCAGACACCAGGTTGGGAGTGCAGTTGAGGACTCTGATGTTACCTGAACCTGGTCTGGGGCTCAGACACCGTCTCTCTCCCTCGTGGGCTTGCCTTCTTTCTTCTAACTGCTGACCTGCATTCCCAGCTTCGCCAGGCCTCGTGGAAGGTGGAAGATGCCCACCCTGGGACATGAGCCCAGAGTCACAGCCCTGCCCCCAGGAGAGAGGCAAGGTCATGTTCTCAGCTGCAGTTCCAAATTCCCCAAAAAGGCTCTCTGATTGGCCGCCCGCCCTCTGTCTCTGCACCCAACCCTCTCCCCTCCGAATGATCTGGAGGTGCCCCTCTTGCCGGCTTGTTTTGGCTTGTCTGCTTATAGTTTTGCTCAATTTACTGGCTACCTGTACCCATCCTAAGTTTTGTGAGGCTGAATTTTTAGGATCATCTTTAGAAGATGAGGATGAAATGGAAGGGAGAACTGGGATTCATATCCCTAATTTATCCCAGCAGCTGATGGCACAGTCAGTGCCTAATGGGCTGTTCAGGTGGGTTCTTAAGTCAGATAAGAATGAGCAGATTCAACTTGCTCCCTTGGTGTCCCAGTGACACCTTAGACCGTTAGATAAACTTCAGTATTTGTTGGAATTTGAATTGTAAACAGAATTGTCCTAAAGCAGTCATTCAGTCAGAACTCCTCCAACAATGACCTTTGAAAAAATGCAGTCACTGTTCTCATCCCTTTTTCTGTTTTTGTTTTTTTTTTTTTTTGCAAATTCATAGCATTAATTTTTCTTTTTCTTTTTTTGGTATTGTCTATAATTTATTCATTGTTCTGAATTCATTATTATATTTAATTCATATAAGCCAAGAAAGTAGGCTGGTTGATATTTTGTACCTAGCGCAGTACTCTCTCTCTCTCTATATATATATTTTAGTTGACTGTAGTTGGCTTATAATATTGTGTTCATTTCAGGTATACAGCTTCAGACTCTTTTCTTTGTAGGCTATTAAAAGATATTGAATATAGTTCCCTGTGCTGTAGAATAAATCCTTTTTAATCTATTTTACATATAGCTGTGTGTTACCTATTAATCTCATATCCCTAATTTATCCTTCCCTGTCCCCTTTCCCCTTTGATAACTCTTTGTTTTCTATGTCTGTGAGTCTGTTTCTGCTTGGTAAATAAGTGACTTGTATTATTTTTTAGATTCCATATATGAGTGATATATAATATTTGTCTGACTTCATTTAGTATGTTAAATCTAGGTCCATCCATATTGCTGCAAATGGCAATGTTTCATTCTTTTTATGGCTGAATAATACTTGATTGTGTATGTGTAGCACATCTTTATCCATTCACCTGTTGGTAAACATTTAGATAGCTTCCATGTCTTGGCTATTGTTAAGTGATGCTGTTAGGAACATTGGAGTGCGTGTGTCTTTTTGAATTAGAGTTTTCATGTTTTCCAGGCATCTGTCCCGGAGCAGGACTGCTGGATCATATGATAACTGTTTTTAGTCTTTTAAGGAACCTCCAGAATGTTCTCTGTAGTGTCTGTACCAATTTACATTCCCACCAACAGTAGAGAAGGGTTACCTTTTCTCAACATCCTCTCCAGCATTTATTATTTGTAGACTTCTAAACAATGGTCATTTGACCCATGTCAGGTGGTGCCTCATTGTAGTTTGATTTGCATTTCTCTTGTAATTGGCGACGTGGAGCATCTTTTCATGTCCCTGTTGGCCATCTGTGTTTCTTTTTTGGAGAAACGTGTATTTAAGTCTTCTGCCCATTTTTTGATTGGGTTGTCTTTTTTGATATTAAGTTGTATCAACTGTCTGTACATTTTGGAAATTAAGCCATTATTGGTCACATCGTTTGCAAATATTTTCTCCCAGTATGCAGGTTGTCCTTTTGTTTATGATTTCCTTTGCTGTGCAAAAGCTTATAAGTTTGGTTAGGTCCCATTTGTTTATTTTTGCTTAATTTCCAAAACGATTAAATACTCAAGAATCAGAAGAGAATTTAGTCGCCTTTGTACTTATAACTAATATACCTTCTGAGCTGCATCACAGATGAACTGTGTCTAAAGAATTTCATATAAGTCAGAGTTGTAGCACTTGATTAATATGTTCAGTGTACTGGAAAAGTTTGCTCTTGAGGTCTGTGATCTAAGGGTTCCAGTAAGCTTTATTTCATCTATAAATTTGAATTTTGATATAGTCTTGGTTGCAAAGATGTTTTCTCAGTTGCAGGTGACTCGTAGTTTTCTTTGTTATAATTTGTGGCTTGGAAAGAATAAAGGGTCAAGTTGCTTTCAGACTGTATTGCCTAGCCTTTCTTGAAGGAAATCCCATTTTCAGGAGGAAGTCTTGTTACATTTGAACCAGCCTGTGTATTTTGGCAGCACAGACAAGGAAAGCACAGTTCTTACTGCTCCTTATGTAAGATTTATTTTGTAGTGGATAACCTGGGTGTTCGGAGTTTTCACATTTAATTTATAACTGTCTGCAAATTGTTACCAAGCTGAAATTCATGATTCATCTGTGGAGTCTGAATAGTTTGATGTAACAGTGATTTGACATTTTCTGGAAAGAGTCTACTTTTGATATGTTACTTTTAGAGAGCTCTTTTTCTAATGCCTTCAAAAGAAAATAGTTTACTACCATCAGAAAAAATATGAAGACCTCACTGGTCTATTTTTTGTGGTCAAAGCATGTTGACCAAACCTGCTGTGTATTTTGACCATCTTCCATGACCTGTTCTTTCACAACCATTCTCTTCCCTCACTGCTTTCCTTTTTCAAGGCTTTGGGCCAGTAAGACCCTTGGAAGCATCAGGTCGCAGTGGGCTGGACCCCATTCTGAAGGTCGTCAGGGTCTATGTTTCTGTCACCATCCAAGACAGACTCTCCCACCTGCTGGTTTCCGTGACTCTTGGCTGCCTTCCTACTGATCATGCAGGGCCTCCTGGGGTTCTGTTTGTTGAGACGTTAACATGTAATTGAAGTTTCTTAGCCAAACTGGGTAGAGAAAGTGAAATGGATACTGGTAAAGCAATTCTGGACACTTTGTTGTGAACCATTGAGAGCCAATGAAGCTTTCCCAGCCTGGTTGGCAAATAACTTAGAAGGAACATTTGTGAAAATGAAAAAAAGAATTGCTGGCTATGGCATAGCCATTATTATTATGGAATAATAAACGACACCCTCTTGAAACCTCATGATGTTACAGGGTTTCCTTTAGCACATTACAGCAGCTCTGCCAGTCCTGTGTTTTCCGTTTGTCCTAGAAATCCTTGACGCATATGATTTTTATTATTTTTGCTCGCCAAGGAACACATGCCTTGGTAGAAGGTCAGCGCTGGGGAGTGGTCCTTACACCCTTTTATCCACACTTTAGAGCTCCTCTTCTGGGAAATCAAGTTTCCATAATACAGCCCAGGGTGAACAGGACTTCCCTGGCTGGTGACTTTTTCTTTCCAGGCCTGGGAGGGATCCTGGCAGAAACCCACAGAAGGCAGCAGGGAGAAGCTGTGGACAGGACAGAACCAGCATTCTTGGGGCTGTCCAGACGACATTCCTCGAGCAGGCAGTGTGTGGGGCCCTTGTGGTGGGTTGCTGTTCAGAACCATTGAACGTTAATGTGGCAGAAACCCAGCTGGAGGAGTAAGAACCCAGGATTTAGATGTTTGTCAGATTTTAGGAGCATAGAATTAGGTCAATCATAAAAATAAATGAGCTCTAGCAAGTGATAATAGTAAAAACTTTTAAATGCATTTCATACAGAAGCATGCCCAGATCACAAGGTAGACAACTCGAGCGTCCTTCACCCACACCAAACAATAGATGTTCAAACCCACCCCAAGTCTCTCCGGATCATTGCTTCTCCCCTGGGTAGCCACTATCCTGATTTGTAACACCGTCGATTAGTATGGCAAGGGGCTTTGTAATCGGTGGCATCCATTACAGTCATCCTTTGTTATCCACAGGGGATTGGTTTCAGGATCCCCTCCTCTAGATACTAAAATCCATGGATGGTCACGTCCCTTATATAAAGTGGCGGAAGACAGTCAGCTCCCCATATCCAGTGTTGGTTGAACTGGCAGAAGTGAAACCCGTGAATTCAGAGGGCCAACAGCACGTGTCCGTTTGTGTGAATTCTTTCATTGGGCCTTATGTTTGGAAGATTCGTGCCTGGTGTCACTCTGGCCGCAGTGTGTTCATTCTGATTACTGGAATGAACACCGCAATTTATTCTATTGATGATGGCTTGTTTCTTACTTGGGCCTGTTGCAGTGTCTTTTGCTGAATGTATATACCGATTTCTGATGCATGTTTATGAAAATGTTGGGTCTCTGCCTGTGTTCCACTTAGAAACTGTCTAGCAGTTTCCCAAAGGAGTGGTACCTGCTTCGTTTCCCAGGAGTTCTGTCCGTTCCACATCCTCACCAACATTTAGTATTGTCTGTCTTTCTCACACTAATACACTTTTCAAAATGTCTTTAATTGTGGTAAAGTATATGTAACACAAAATTGACCCCTTTGAATTTCAGTGCGTTCACATTGTTGTGCAGCCAAACCCTAGAACTTTTTTCATCCTGCAAAGCTGAAGTATGTTTGTGAGCATCCGAAGCCCTTAATATCAGGTGAAGTGCCTTAGAGGGGTTCATCCTACTAGAATTTAGTGACCTCTTTGGGGTGGTGACCAAAATGACTGTGATGAATCACAGTACTTTATTCTTTCAGCTGGGAAACATCGAAGGGATTTAGTCTCTCCATAAACATAATTCATTTGATAGTCTCCTCTTTCCCCTCGGGGCCAAAAATTGGATCCAATTTATGGGAAAGCCCAAACTGTGGGCCTCCTCCTCCTTCAGTCCTTTTATTACTAATCCTACTAATCTTTAGATCTTTTTTTTTTTTCCAGAGGTCTCTTTACTGTCATATGTTTTCAATTCTGTCCCTTCTTAGACTTCACTAAGCTTTAGTGGAACTTTTCTTCCCCCCTCACAAAGTGGCAAGCCTCATGTCCTTTTACATAGTAACGGTAACATTTTTTATTTAGTGGTGGTGGGGGATGATGTGTGGAAGGAGTGTGGAAAGATCTTGAGTTCTGGATGCTGAGGGGACGAATCGGCACAGTAGGAAACCAGCTGTCTCCTACGAGATAAATATTTACTCAAGATAGAGAGCGCCAGGCCATTTGTAAGTTTGGTTGTGCAAATCGTTTGTGGGCACGTGCGCACATTCCCACACACACATGCAGGTCACCATTAATTAACAGGTCGGCTTCATGCCTTCTGAGTTTCTTGTACCACGTTGCTTCAAGTGACTTTGTTTTCCCACTAGATCTCAGTGTCTTCACATCTGATGGTACCTGAACTTATCTAGATAGAGAATATCCTGCCCCATGTGATGTCTTATAGTTGTAACCTTCTTCCTGAAGCCCCCATCTTCCCTCTGATCTCATATATCTTTAAACCCTGTTGGAGGTGACAGCTCATTGCTTTCCAAGATAAACTGTTATGCAGTTGAATGCTTTTACTTTGGAATACTCATTCTCTTTAAGCTTAAAGTCTCCTTTTCTATAATATTTTTTCCTTTCCCTCATTCTTTGAGCCGCAGCCCTGTCCAGTTTCTCTGGCTGAACCGGCAGAGTGCGTCTCTGTTATCAGCCTCGGGGTTGGCTGCTCTTGAGTTTGGACTCAACTGCGTCCACAGTATTTGTCATTGGAATGGTCCAGGGTTTGCTTTCCTGCTTCTGTTTTTAGGAAGTGGAGAGCGATGTGTTGTTAATGTTGCTAACGTTAAATTTTCTTGGCCAGCTCCTGTTTCTGCTGCCTGCTAAATCTTGGTGTCCCTTACCTCTCTTCATGAATCTTTCCATACTCATGACACCTGTCTGCAGGAAGCAGATGTATTTCAGATAATACGAGTAAAGTTTCTCTCCCAACTTTCTTCTTTCAAATGTAAAATTGTTTTGGATATAGCCCCCAAGGGTCTTAGTTTGGGCTGCTACTGTAACAGAAATCATAAACTGAGTGGCTTATAAACAAAAGAAATTGAGTTCTCTCTGTTCCAGAGATCCAAAATCAAGGTGCTGGCAGATTTAGTGTCTGGTGAGAACCCAGTCTTGGCTCATAGACGGTTGCCTTCTTCTCCCTCTGTCCTCACACAGAGGAAGGGACAAGAGAACATTAAATTTAGGGTTAGGGGACCTTCTGTAAAAGGGCACTAATCCCACTCATGAAGGCTCCACCTCCCCATACCATCACAGTGGGGCTTAGGTTTCAATGTATGGCTTTTGAGTGGGCTTCCACGGTGGCTCAGACACTAAAGAATCTGCCTGCAATGCGGGATGCCTGGGTTAGAGAAATGGCAACCCATTCCAGTATTCTTGCCTGGGAAATCCTGTGGACAGAGGAGCCTGGTGGGCTACGTCCATGGAGTCGCAGAATCAGACACAACTGAGCAACTAACACTTTCACTTTTCACTTACTGATTTGGGGAGGACACGTACATTTGATTTTTTGCACCAGGCAGGTTGAGTTTATGCATTTGATGTTCTGGGAGAAATTATTTCCTATATTTCAACAGCTGTCTTCCCATAAGTACTGAGGCAGTACTTCTAGAAATAGATATATATATTCACAATATTATTAGATCCATCTTTATACTTAGCTTATCAATCTGATTAATAAAACCATTGATCTTTGCTCCTCTTGCTCTCTCTCTCTCTTATGTACTGTTCTTAGTGGTATTTGGGTAACCATACCATGTTTCTAAAAGTGAAAACTCCTGCTTGCCTCACTGGCTTGCTGATTAAATTCAGGTTAGACTGGTCATTTTGGAGTAAACAGTCTTATCGGCGCTCTGCCAGCTTCTTTATCCGTGAACTGTTGCAGACTTCTAGGTGGAGGGTTACAAGCTGAGATCCAGGGAAAATGCTAGGCTTACCTATCTTGCTGTCGTACCTGGGAAGGCAAAATCAGGTTCCCTAAATTCAACATTACACGTGTCAAATGTCATTTGACAAATCGGAGAGGTTTACCTTCTTGAACACATGCTTAGAAGATCCTTCAAGGATGTATATCTTACTGTTTGTAGCATTTCCAGTTTGGTCTTACTAGAGCCGTCCGACAAGAAGAAAGTGTAGCTGGGGAGTTGGCATGACGTAGTGTGTTACGCCAGCGCACTAACACGTAGTGTGTCAACGTAGTGTGTTGGTTAGAGTTAATGTCTTGTGTGTTTAAAAAAGTAAAAGCTGGAACCACTGAGTCTGAAAGCTCTGCTTTGTTCCTAATACCCTGAAAGAGCCACCGGGCGTTTCAGTTGAGAAAACAAAGCTTGTTTTATCGCTGCTCTTCACAGGTTTGTCTGACAGGCTTGGATGCACGTTGGGCTTGAGATGGAGCTGTTAATGATATAATAAATGCCTTTGAAATTTTTCCATCGGGCAATCCGTCAGTAGATGACTGCTTTGAAAAATGAATGAAAATCAAACATAAAGACACAAATGGCTCCCTCTGCTTGGTAATGAATAAACACGCCGGAGAACATTCAAATGCCGGTGTGTCACCTGCCTTTAGCCTTTTATTTCTGCTTTCTGCTTGTGTTCCGTGCAATTAATAAACCAGCCTGGCCTATAGTATCCTTAAGGAAGGAAAGATTCATTTTCACAGGCTCAAACTTGGAGATTTAGTCTTCCTTGCTTTCTTTTCTGTTTTCAAACTGTGGTTAAAAACATATAAAATGGTCCATTTTACCCATTTTTAAGTATATAATCTGGTGTGTGTGTCAGCGTGTGAGGTTGTGTACTCAGTCATGTCCTAAATGTGACTCTTTACCACCCATGAACTGTAGCCCACTGGGCTTCTCTGTCCATGGGATTCTCGTACGTGATCAAGAATACTGGAGTGGGTAGCCTTTCCTTCTCCAGGGGATCTTCCCGACCCAGGGATCGAACCCACATCTTCTGCATTGCATGGAGATTGTCACCTAGGAAGCATTAAGTATATTCACAATGCTGTAAAACTCCTTTTCAGAACTTTCTCAACTTGCAAATCTGGATCTTTATCCCCCTCCCCTCTGATAACCACTGTTCTGCTTTCTGTTTCTATGAATGTGTTCTCTGCTTTCTTTCCTAAATATTCATTTCTGAATCTTCTCTCTTGCTTCTGTGCAATTTGGGCTCATCATGCCTGTAAGGGAAAGAGAACCATCCGTAATTTTCACAGAGGCTTCGTAAAATAGAACCAGCATGTACCCATGAGTGTAGGGAGCTCTAATTAGCATTTCTTTTGGCATCACTGTTTAAAATATGTTAAAGTCATCTTGCATAGTGAACGAAGAAATTAGGCGGCGAAAGACTGATCCAACCTTTAAAAACTAGACCTTTTTTTTCTGTCTTTCTCAGTGAGAATGAGTCTAACTATTCAGTTTCTAGGCAAACCTGTGAACTCTATTTCTTCTTATCAGTGTGTATTTAATTTTCAACAGATGACAGATTCTCAGAAACATGCTTATTGACCTCCAGTATTCTAGTTTAATTTGGCTTTAGCACTAATGTAATAATTTGCAAATATGGACACAATGCATTTAACGAGTCCACAGCATTGATAGAATGCTGTCATCCTGAATAACCTCAGATTAAGGGAAACTCACTGAGTTTTCAGTTTGCACATCCCTTCTTGTCTGTCCCCATTGCAGGTGAATGTTTCGAATGTTTTTAAACTGTAGCGAACAGTTCTTGTTGTTTTTGTTTTTCAGAAATGTCTGTACATGTTTCCAATATGGCCTTTCTCTCGATGATTACATTGGGAAGACCATAGGCTGCTCACAATACTAAATTAGAATTGGGCAGGATTCCGTCTAAAAGAAGTAATCTCTACCTGTGCTTTTAATTATAGACCTTACATCTATTTGCCTTTTATTTTCGCACCACTCACTCTGAACAGCTGTGATGGTACAGAAAAATGAAGGATCACTAAAATGAGGATTGCTTGGATGTCCTTTGGGGTTGGCCAAAAAGTATGTTCAGGGTTTTCCATAAGACGTTACAGAAAAACCCTAAAAAACTTTTTAGCCAACCCCATACTTCCAAATAAGGTATTGTCACAGGGGGCTTGCAACAAGCCAAAAGCTGAGAGCCAGTGTGAATTAACAAAGAATGCACTAAACGCAGGGCATCTTTCTCTGTACCAAATTTTGAAATACTCTTGACAAGAAGTTAGTGAACCAGTTCAGAAGAAAACCGGAATTCCAGGTTCCCTAGGAGTACTGCATCAGGAGTTGCCAGCATGTTTGTCTGGTCTCTGAACAGCATTAAAAGAATGCAAGCCCTCCTTCTCTTTCACTTGTTGGTTCTCGTTCAGTCACTAAGTTGTGTCCGACTCTGCCACCCCTTGGACGGCAGCACACATGTCCTTCCCTATCTTGCGCCATGTCGCAGAGTTTGCTCAAACTCATGTCCGTTGCATCGGTGGTGCTACCTAACCATCTCATCCTCTGCTGCCCTTCTCGTTCAGCCTTCAGTCTTTTCCAGCATCAGGGTCTTTTCTCATGAGTCGGCTCTTCGCATCTTGTGGCCGCAGCTGAGCTTCACCTTCAGCATCAATCCTTCCAATGAATATTCAGGGTTGAGTTCCTTTAGGATTGATGGGTTTGGTCTCCTTGCTGTTCAAGGGACTCTTGAGAGTCTTCTCCAGCATCACGATTTGAAAGCAGCAATTCTTAGGTGCTCAGCCTTCTTTATGGTCCAACTCTTACATCCGAAAATGACTACGGGAAGAATTATAGCTTTGAATAGATGGACCTTTGTCGGCAAAGAGATGGCTTTGCTTTTTAATTTGCTGTCTAGGTTTATCGTGGCTTCACTTGTACTCACTCATTCAGTGTATTCAGAGAGGCCCCTGGCCGATTGCTGTCTGTGATGTGCCAGTTTCACTGTGCGGTGCACAGCGTTTCTTCCTGTAGGTGTTTCTGTGCCTGTGCGACTGCCGTGTGACTGTTTGTCATGTATCATGCCCACTTTGACGTATTTCCTGATCAACAGAATGTGCTCTTTCATTTTCTTGTTTTCCTTCTAACATTTCCCGTAAGGTTGGCCCTTCCTGAATGGTTTCCACGTATGTTTTTTTGGAAGATGTCAACTCTTGGAACAACAATTTCTTGAAATCAGAATATATCCTCCAACTGACTTTAGAATCCAGACCCCCATTTTAGAGTTGTTTTTGCTAAGGACTGTGCTATTACAGTCTCTCTGTCAAAATTGCGGTTCTAAAATGATCTCATTCATTCATCCATTCAGCAGTTCTTGACAAGCACCTTCTGTGTTTCATGCTGTTTTTAGTGAACAAAACAGATGAAGATGCATGTTCTGGTAGAACGTGTGTCCTTTCAGAGAGATTGCCGTGTATCGTATAAGGAACATGATGGGGAATTCCCAGGCAGTCCAGTGGTGAGGGCTCCGAGCTTCCACTGCAGGGGGCAGGGGTTCCATCTCTGGTCTGGGAACTAAGATCCCACATGCTGAGAAGCAGCCAAAAGATAAATACAAGAGATATTATGAAGAGATACATTGTGTTGGGTGCTAGAGAATGATAACTGAAAGTGAAAAATGAAAGAAATAGGCCAGAATAAGAGGTTGGAGGTGTGGGGGTAAATTGCAGTTTTAAACTTAGGTGCTCAGGGTCTGCCCTATTGGGGAGCTAACGTTTGTGCAGATTCCCAAGAGGTAAGAGAATTATCCATGTAGATTTCTAGGGAGAGAGCCTGTCAGGC
This sequence comes from Budorcas taxicolor, assembly GCF_023091745.1. Taxonomy (NCBI): domain Eukaryota; kingdom Metazoa; phylum Chordata; class Mammalia; order Artiodactyla; family Bovidae; genus Budorcas; species Budorcas taxicolor. The sequence goes on from NC_068921.1 coordinate 75,526,808, forward strand.
AGAGGGAGCAGCCAGTGCAAAGGCCCTGCGGCTGCTGTTTTCCTGGTGTGCCCAGAGTGGCTGGAGGCCAGTGAACAAGGGGGAGAGAAGCTGGATTTGACCTTCCAGGTGGCACTAGTGGTAAAGAACCCGCCTGCCAATGCATGTAGATGAAAGAGACACCGATTTGATCCCTGGGTCGGGAAGATCCCCTGGAGAAGGCCATGGCAACCCACTCCAGTATTGTTGCCTGGAGAATCCCATGGACAGAGGAACCTGGCGGGCTACAGTCCGTACAGTCGCAAAGAGTCAGAGACGACTGAAGTGATAGCATGCATGCACATGGGTGCTGGTGCGGCAAGGTGGCGCCGGGTGGACTGCCTCTATGCTGGGGCGGCATGGTGGCGCAGGGTGGAACTGCCCCGGTGCTGGGGCGGCGTGGTGGCTCGGGGTGGAACTGCCCCTATGCTGGGGCGGCGTGGTTGCGCGGGGTGGAACTGCCCCGGTGCTGGGGCGGCGTGGTTGCGCGGGGTGGAACTGCCCCGGTGCTGGGGCGGCGTGGTTGCCCGGGGTGGAACTGCCCCTGTGCTGGGGCGGCGTGGTGGCTCGGGGTGGAACTGCCCCGGTGCTGGGGCGGCGTGGTTGCCCGGGGTGGAACTGCCCCGGTGCTGGGGCCGCGTGGTTGCGCGGTGTGGAACTGCCCCGGTGCTGGGGCGGCGTGGTTGCGCCGGGTGGGACTGCCCCCTGGGACCTTGTTTTGCATTGTCAGGACTCTGGTTTTACTCTGAGTTTTGAACAGAGGAGTGACAACATCTAATTTAGTCAATTAATTGTTTCTAATAGAATGGACTTGAGAAGCTATTTAGTAATTATTTATGTATTTAATGAGTCAGATGGTAACCAGAAGTGACAGCAGTCAGTAGCAGCAGGGAAATGGAAGGAATTGTCATGAAAAAAAAATTCAGCAAGGTATTCAAACTGGTGAATTTGAGAAGAATGCCGTAAAAGGGTAAGCTGAATGGTTTCCAGGTTTGTGAGTGCCACAAATGCGTGTGAGGTGTGTGTTCATTAGAATCCTGCGGTAGGGGAGAGGGCAGATTCCATCTCCAAACTCTTCATTTTCGTGTGACTCTCTGGGGAGGCCTGGGAATAGAGAATGTGAACGGTTGGATGTCTCCAGGTGAACCTGATCTTCAGGGTCCCTTTGGAATCATTGCTATACTGGAATTAGTGCCTTAATTACATCTAGGCTGGTGATCAGCATTCCTTTCTATTGAAGTTTGGAAGAACTTAAAGAATCTGTGTGAAAATCTTGTGTGTCAGCACTGTGGTACACTCAAGGAGCTTGTTGTCTGATACCTAAAGAGAAAATGCATCTTATTCAGACTTTCAGTCCTTCTGATAGATGTTAGTATTTTGAGATGTGCTTTCTGTAATTTTGTATATGTATTTGTAAGTTTCTTTTGCTGAAGTCTAGGGCCTGTGTGCTCATATTTTGTCTTACTCTGGCAGCTTGCTGGCAGAAAAGGATTGTTAACAACAGTGAACACATACAGTTTTGGAGTGTTTTTTTGTTTTTGTCTTTTTTTGCTTTTTAGTATTTTCCTAGTTTATACATCAATCTTCTAATATCAATGGATATGGATTCTCCAGCCCCTCATCAGAAGATAGCTGGAGGGTTTCCCTGGTGGTCCAGTGATAAAGAATCCACCAGACAGTGCAAGGGACACGTGTTCAATCCTTGGTCTGGGAAGATCCCACATGCTGTGGGGCAACTAAGCCTGTGCCCTGGAGCCTGTGCTTTGCAACAAGACAAGCCACTACAATGAGAAGCCCGCCGTGCATTGCAACTATAGAGTATTCCCTGGCTTGCCACGACTAGAGAAAGCTCACCCGCAGCAACAAAGACCCAGGCAACAATATGTATATTGAAAAAATCAGATAACTGGAATATAAGGGCAAAGGAGAATTTTGTTTTGTAGTGGTGAATGTGTTGTGAGGCATAAACATGCTCTAGAGGGAGTTTGCATAGCTCCCAAAAGTTGGAAATAACTTGGGAAAGGTTTCCACTAAAAATGAAGGTTAATGGTTGACTATGATTTACTGAGTCTCTGCTGAACACTGGCCCTGGTGCTTGGCACTTGATATGTGTTTCCTTCATTTAGTTCCGCCAGCCACCTCTTGCCAGGACATCATTCCTCCGTTGCTCTAAAGGGGAGATCAGTGTCCAGCCTGGGCCGTACAGCCAGGCATCGTAGTTGTAACCTGACTGACACCACAGCCTGTGTTTTAATACGTAATAGTGATAGTTTTCATCCATTGGAAATGTCGCAAATGTTAGATTCCCCTCTGCCTTTGTGGTACAAGTGCTTTCTATGGTCCTTGCCTTTTTCTTACCCCTCACCCCTAAACTTAGCAGTTCCTTCCATAGATTGTCAGAGCTAAAAAAGATAAATTTTCCCCATTTATTCTTATCATGATGAAATGCACCAAAAATGAACATATAAGATTTGTCATCTTTTATAGCAGTTTTAAGCATCCAGTTCAGTGGCAGTGCACCCCTCGCCACCATCCAGCCCCAGATCTCCCTCCTTTTGCCCAGAGTGAGCTCTGTACTCGTTAATCAAGGTCCCCACTGACTCCCTGCCCCTGGGGACCTCCGTTCTACTTTTGGCCTCTCAGATATGTATCTTGTATTTTTGTTACCAACTTGCCTTGTTTGACTTTCCTTGTTTCTTTTCCCTAAGTCTAGCACCTCTGTGCTTCCCATTCATCTGAGCTTTCCAGTTTTTCAAAGAAGAAGTCCTAGCTCTTCGCCTGAAACTCTGACCTCCTTGCAAAATACATAAACCTGGGGCTAGGGCCCACCCTACCCCTGTCACTTCCACAGTTAACAGACTCTCAAGCCTAAGAAGACGATCAAAAAGATGGGGAAATAGTAGTAGCAGCTAGTGGGGAATGAAAGCGCTGAGCCCTAACCACTGGACAACCCGGGAATTTCCCAGAGCCGAGGATTCTTAGAGGGTGCAGAAAGCAATGTTTTTGCCCTTTGATTTACATATTTTTAAAATTTGAAAGCCTCTGCGGAAGAGATAATTTTAAAATTCCTCTTCAAGATTGAAAAAATGGTTAGTTTTCATTTTCTAGAACTAAGTCGGGTTAGTTCTCCCCACTAACTAGAAAATGTTAAAAATGTTTTCTGCTGAAAGTGTCTGTAAACCTACAAAATGATTTTTCTTTCACTTGACATTCTTAGAGGTTCTCCAAGAGATTGGTTTTGCTGTGTTTCAGAAACACGATCGAAGAGCTGTCTGCACATGAAAAAAACGAGAACCAAGAACCACAGGGGTCATTCGGTGACTTGGGTTTACAAAGTCTTCACCTTTCTGTTAAAATGTTAAGCTAAATTCAATCAAATATCTGCTTTTCTTCTTCCTTTGGGGTACTAATTTTGGAGGCTGCTGCCGCTGCTGCTGCTAAGTCACTTCAGCCGTGTCCGACTCTGTGCAACCCCAGAGATGGCAGCCCACCAGGCTCCCCTGTCCCTGGCAAGAACACTGGAGTGGGTTGCCATTTCCTTCTCCAATGCATGAAAAGTGAAAGCGAAATTTTGGAGGCTAAGTTATGATATTAGGTGTATTTTCAGAGAGTTTAGGCACAAGGGGCTGAATGCACTTTTGAGGTTTAATTAGACCATCGAGTCCAGGGAGACAAGCACCAAACTGCAGAGACATGAGAAATAGGCGAGCATATTTCTGCTGTTGGAAAGGGTCCAGTGCTTTTTTCTTAAAACCCTCTGGTTTACACTTGGCTCCTTCATTACCTGTGGGATCCTTTTTCCAGGGTCTAGTGGGTATTTAAAGAAACAAAGTGTCAGTAAATCTCAAACTTTTTCATTTTCCTCTACTCCGAAAAGTGATTGAAAGACAGTGAATTGTTCAACATCAGGGGCAGACAAACCCTGCACTATGAGTAGCCAATTTCTCCATCAATATTTTTCTTTTTTTGTTCACATATAACAGGTTTGCATGAAAGCAGCAGAAATCCTTCACCTTATGTGGACACGTATACACACACACACACACACACACACACACACACACGATGTCTTGGGGTGAAGGAAGGTGGGCAGTTTTAACGTAGCTAAATTGCAGCAAAGTTGCTGAAAGGACCCTTTCTCATTGCAGCCCAGAGCCGGGACTCTGAAACCCAATCTGAAGAGTGTTTAATGAGCACTCTAAACGCGGGGGCTCAGTGCAGAGGGAACAGGAGCTCAGTGTGGGCCCGCCAGACGCTGTGCCCACCCTTGGAGCAGCGGTGCCAAGGAAGAATTAGGTGTTTGTGCGCCCAGGAGCTGGGCTGGCCTCCACGTTTAGCTCCATTCTCCCAGAATGAAAGCCTTGTCCTGGCTCCACAGACTCTGGTTTTACCGTTGTGGTTCCTGTTCTTGCTCTGCTTGGCATCTCACAGCAACGGAGATCACAGATCACACTATTCGCAGTCGAGGCTGCCACTGGCTCTGCTGTTGGGCTTTGAGTCATTTCCCTCCTCCCCTCCTCCTCTGTCCTCCCCTCCCTCCCCTCGATCCCCCACCCTCTCCCCTACCGCCTCCCCCATTCTCTCCCCCTCTCCCCTCCCCCCTCCTCCATCTCGCCTTCTTCCATCTCCTCTTCCTCCCCCTCCCCCCCATCATAGCTAATACCTGGGAGAGCTTGCTTTGTTCTGGGTACTGTACTGTCCTCAGGTTTGCTATATACTAAGTTGTTTCATCTTCCCCACATCCTAGGAAGTGTTCCAGTCATGCGCCCATTCTACAGAAGTGGAAGCTGAGGCCCAAAGACTTAACACATCCCAGGTCACCGTGCCTGAAGTGGAGATATGGGATTTGCAAGAATGCACATGGCCCCTGAGTTTGTGTTCTTCATAATTTTATTACAGTTCTTCTCTAAGGCCCCCGAGGGGCTGGAGACACAGCATGAGAAATATCCCCCACATGTCAACTGTCCGATTTCTTGGTTAACTGAGGATTCCTGCCTTTGCAGCAGGTCACTGCTGGTTTATGTTACACTAAGCCTGCCTGCGGGGGCTGTGTCATACTAACTGTGTATCAGCCCGTGTGCCATACTGACTGGCCTGGGTGCCCCAAGTTGCAACAGTGGCAAATGCAGTCTCTTCCTTTGGTTTTATCAGCACGTTTTCTCCAGGACAGTTTGTGTCCTCAAAACTGGGCTTGAAAGTCTTAGAGGAGAAAAGAGGGAAATACAGCCTTGGGAGCAGATTCTCTGAAGCTGCATTGGAACCTCAGCTCCACAGTGAGCATGCCCATGGTGCCGACTCCATGCCCTCTAGCCTGGAGTGTCCCTGGGGTACAATTTAGGTGCGTCGTGGGAGTGCAGAGGCAGCCATCCACACACACACACACACACACACACACACACACACACACACATCCCGGGGCAGGGGCATCTTCATTGACTCCTGCACACAGACATTATTGGTGATATCCCATAAGAGGATATGGTTGGGACTCTGTTCTGGCTTCTAGCCTACCACCCAGAAATCCTGAGCCCTTCCAATTCACTAGGCTTTGTTTTTCTCATTAGTTTTGGGCTTCCCAGGTGGAGAAGGAAAATGGCAACCCACTCCAGTATTCTTGCCTGGAGAATCCCATGGACGGAGGACCTTGGTGGGCTACAGTCCACGGGTCACAAAGAGTTGGACACGACTGAGCGACTTCACTTTCACTTTTCATTAAATGGTGTTTTTCCCCCATAGCAGTAAGTTTGAATTAGTGTATCACTATGCAGTTACCGGAGAAAGCAATGGCAGTCCACTCCAGTACTCTTGCCTAGACAGTCCCGTGGACGGAGGAGCCTGGTAGGCTGTAGTCCATGGGGTCGCACAGACTCAGACACAACTAAAGCGACTTAGCAGCAGCAGCAGGTGGCACTAGTGGTTAAAAAAAAAAAAACTCAGCTGGTAAAGAATCTGCCTTCAGTGCAGGAGACCTGGGTTCGATCTCTGGGTTGGGAAGATCCCCTAGAGAAGGGAATGGCACCCCACTCCAGTATTCTTGCCTGAAGAATCCCATGGATGGAGGACCTTGGCAGGTTACGGTCCATGGGGTCACAAGGAGTTGAACACGACTGAAGCGACTTAGCACGCACACACGCTCATTACATTTAGAATCCTTTGTCTTTCCTGGTGTTCCCAAGTTTTCCAGTGATTTGCCTTGAAATAGATTACACTCATTCATTCTGCGAGATACCCTCTGACCCTTTTTCAGTCTTGGAAACTTCCTTATGTTATTCTTGCATCGTCCCCCTTCCCCTGGGGTCTCTCTGTTGCAGGGGTCCCAGGGTTGCTTCAGTTGTTGACCCTCTAAATGCTTCATCTCCTCCCTTCGCTCCCATTCATTTGTCACCTGGTCTGGTTTCCAGGAGAATTTTCAACTGTGTCTTTAAACTCTCCCCGTGACATTTTTATTTCTACTCTGCTTTTTTTTTTCCTTCTAAGAGCTCTTTCTCCTTAACCAAATACTCCTTTTTATAACCTCCTGGGGTAATGTTCCTTATAAACTCTGAGCTATATGAGGATACAAATTACAGTGTTTTTAAAAGTTTTTAACTCTACCCTGCAGCAGCGGAAGTACCTGGCGTCTCCCACTCCTGACCTTTTGGGGAGTTCTGCGGAATTAGGCTGCTCCCTTACTGCCGCGTCTCTTCTCCTCTGTAATTAGGCTGCAGTTTGCTCCTCTGTCATCTTCTAGAATTGGGGGAAATCTGTCACCTGCTGTCTGTCTTCTCATTTTACCTGTTCTATGAATTTATTCCTTGTTTCATTTCTTTACTTTTTTTTTTTTTTAAGCAGGGTTTCTGGGTATTGTGGAGATAAGCTGCAAGGATTCAGTCTGCCGTCTTTAACCACTTCTTCTTTTATTTATTTCCTTTTGGCTGGGCTTCCCAGGTGGCGGCGCTAGTGGTAAAGAACCTGCCTGCCAATGCAGGACATGCAGGAGACACAGGTTCGATCCCTGGGTCGCGAAGATCCCCTGGAGGAGGGATAGGCCACCCACTCCAGAACTCTTGCCTAGAGAATCCCATGGACAGAGGAGCCTGGCAGCTACAGTCCACAGGGCCGCAGAGAGTCAGACACGTCTGAACGCACATGTTTGTGGCTGCGCTGGGTCTTCGTTGCTTCCCACGGTCTTTATCTACTTGAGGGCAGGGGCTGCTCTCTCGTTGTGGTGCTCCCCTTTCTCTTCGTGGTGGCCTTCCTTGTTGCGGGCACAGGCTCTAGGGTGTGCAGGCTGCAGGCTTCCGTCGTTGTGGTTCGTGGACTTAGTTGCCCCATGGCACATGGAATCTTCCCGAACCAGGAATCCAACCCATGTCCCCTGCATTAGAAGGTGGATTCTTAATCACCGGACCACCAGGGAAATCCAAGTATCATCTTCCCAGTCATTTCTATTAGACACAGTCTGGCAATAGCCTTGTAAAATTTCTAAGAAAAATGTATTTATGGATAGATCAGTGAGTTCGTAGGGGATTTCTTGGGTTGTATTCTTGGCTCTCTGCTTCATTCAGTGGCAGCTCCTGGCTATATCAGGAAGGGGGAGCCCTGGATGGAGGGCTGGGATGGGGAGAGCATGTGTGAGCTGGGTGACCTCCCAGCCTGGACTCTGCATCTCCCCACTCATGGGCAGAAGGGTCCAGAAGAGACTAGAATATAAAAAGAATTTTGATCATAGAACACAGCTCATATCTAGACCAGCAACGGGGCTTCCCTGATAGCTCAATTGGTAAAGAGTCTGCCTGCAATGCAGGAGACCCTGGTTTGATTCCTGGGTTGGGAAGATGCCCTGGAGAAGGGATAGGCTACCCACTCCAGCATTCTTGGGCTTCCCTAGTGGCTCAGACGGTAAAGAATCTGCCTGTAATGCAGGAGACCTGGGTTTGATCCCTGGGTCGGAAAGGTCCCCTGGAGGAGGGCATGGCAACCCACTCCAGCATTCTTGCCTGCAGAGTCCCATGGACAGAGGAGCCTGGCGGGCTGCAGTCAATGATGTCGCAAACAGTTGGACAGGACTGAGCGACCAACAGCACAGCAACAGGAAAAAGAGGAACACCTTTTAGTAATTAGCAGGAAATCATTAGTCTACTACTTAATGAGTTTATTTGATTTTTGAGTTGGAGGAATGTTCAAGGCCAGAATGTTTATGCTACCCTCAGTCCACTTATCCTGTTATTATTTCACACTTATCCTGTTATTATTTCACTATTATCTCTTCATTTACAAGGGACAGTGTGGTTCATCATGTAACTGTGTGATCTGTGCCCCCACGTGCCTGAAAGGTCACTAACAGCCCCATGGAAGGTGGCCGTATGAGTTGGATAGTACCGCTGTAACAAAGAACCACAAACTGGTGGCTTGAAACATCAGAAATTTCTTCTCTTGCAGTGCTGGAGGCTAGAAGTTCAGAATCAAGGAATCTGCGGGACCATAGTCCCTCTGAGCCTCGGCTCACCACTGCATCGCTTGTCTCTGCCTTGTCCGTGACACGTGTGTCTGTGTCTCTGTCTTCACACCATCTCATAAGGACGTGCATCATGTTGGGCTAGGGCCCACCCTAATGACGTCAACTTCACTCAGTCACCTCTGCAGAGACCCTGCTTCCATTCACAGGGACCACGAGTTAGGACATCATATCTTTTTTAAAAAAAAATAGTATTTCTAACTTTATATTTCTATTATCTTCAAAATTACAGAATTGTAGTAGTACAAAGATGTCTCAGATACTCTTGGTCCAGAATAACGAATTGTTGATTTTTTGTAAACAAAAAATCTCTGTCTTTCTCTCTCACTTTCTCTTTACACACACACACACACCCACACTCAGATCAACATTATTTTTGTCTTAACCATTTGAGAAGTAAGTTAGAGATCACTTTTCACTTTATTCCTAAATACTACAGATCTGTTTCCTAAGGACAAACACATTTTCTTACATGAACACAGTAGGGTTATCCAATTCAGAAAATTTAACCTGTATATACTGTTTTACAATTTACATTCCATTTGCAAAATTTGTTAATTGTCCCAAAGTTGTGTTGTTTTGTTTAAAGCAATCTTTCCTCCTTATCTCAAGATTCTATCCAGGGTCAAACTGGAACCATGTATTGCCTTTATTTATTTATTTTTTACCATCAGTTCACTTTATTTATTTGTTTGTTTGTTTTTTGGAGACACATTTCACCACATAACAGTAGATTTGGTATTTTTTGCTATGGTTGAGTCTCAAGCTTGAAGTTATCCCCAAATGTAGATTGGAGCCAGAGACCTCCAAGAAGGCCAGCCCTGCCTGGTGAGTGAGTGAGTGTTAAGTCACTCAGTCGTGTCCAACTCTTTTCAGCCCCATGGGCTGTAGCCTGCCAGGCTCCTCTGTCCATGAGATTCTCCAGACAAGAATACTGGAGTGACTAGCCATTCCCTTCTCCAGGGAATCTTCCCAACCCAGGGATCGAACCTGGGTCTCCTGCATTAGGCGGATTATTTACCATCTGAGCCACCAGACAGCCCCATGTCCATGTAGTGATATGACTGGCACCTTGCTCTCGAAGCAGAGCCTTTGCAGCATCCCTGAGAGCTTCTTAGAAATGCAGACTCTCCGGGCTCACCCCAGCCCTCCCGAATCAGCTCCTGTAGCTTACCAGGGTCCTCAGCTGATTGCTGGGCCCACAGATGGGAGAGGCTCCACCCTGGTCACTTCCAGTGGAATTCTAGGGCAGAGGAAGCATACCCACCTCTGGACTCTGCCCTTGGGGACATGGTCACACACCCAGCAGCACAGACATGGGCTTTCCATCCCGCGACCATGCAGAGACATGCCCATGGGGCTGGGAAATAGGATATCCTCCTCACTGTCAACCCATCCCCCTGCCCTTTATTCTATCAGCTAGCATTTCCCCATCACAGTGGAAGCTACGGTGCCAGAGAACTCGTGTTCAGTGCCAGGCTCTTTGCTACATAATTTGCAGTCAGAGTTTTATTTCTTTCTCGCATTGATCCTAAGGGGTCAACAGCATCTCCAGTCTTTTCATGGCTCCATGTACCATGGGCTGAGTGGTGTCCCCGCTTTCTGTAATTCGTTCATGGCCACCCCGACTCCCAGTGGGGCTGTATTTGGAATAAGGAGGTGTAGGTTGGGCCAAATGAGGTCATAAGGGTGTAGCCCTGATCGCATAGGATTAGTATCCTTCTAAGAAATGACATCAGAGTGTGCGTGTACTTTGCATGTGTGTGTGCCTCTCTAACTTAGTTAGCACTCATCATACCTTCTAATTTAGTCGCTTTGTCGCTTTAGTGTCTGACCCTTGACTCAGAGAGAGAGAGAGAGAGATGTGTTGAATTGATCTCCATTCCCTCGGCCCCTAGCACAGTGCCTGTATGTGGCTACTCACTTGACAGACGTACCCCAGGCTTCTTAAGCCACTGTAGCTATTAATACTTCCACCCAGCTGTTCAAAACCTGCCAAAGGGGCAGGAGGAGAATTTGCAATGTTAACAGTGCCTGTGTGGAGGGTTAGTGGGCTATGGAAATGGGAACAATGTTCTAATGGGTAATGAAGGTAGCAAAAAGGGGCCGAGGGCTTTGAGAGAGCCTTTTCCTCTTGCAGGAGAAGAGCAAGCCCTGGTTGTCATGGTTACGTTAATCCCAAATGAGAGAAAAACAAAATACTTCCCAGAAACCACTCTCTGAAACCTCAGCAGATGCACATTTTGTGAACTTGGTCAAATGTTATCTCCATCCATTTCCATCTATGAGATTATTTCAGCACGGCAGACGTTAGCTTCTGTCAAGTGAGGTGACTCCTTTGTTCAGCCCTACCGAGGAGGTGGGGAGGGTGTAGAAGACACTCCCAACCCAGAAAGAATTGTCTTTATTCTTTTAGAGGAGAAAGAAAATACTTCCTCATAAAACCTGAGGTGACAGAAATAACCTGAAGGCACAGACATATTTTAAAGGCACAAAAGACCAAAGCGACTTTGATTCACCATTTTTAATAGCTTGAAGCTCTGTGAATTCGTACTATTTATTATTCAGCGCTTCGTCGCCAGACACTCCCCAAGAATGTAAACCTCCTCCTAAAATTTAATTTTATAGGATTGCATGAAAAGCCTGTTCAAAATGGAGAAAGCGGTGGGGACGCCAGTAAGCAATCAGCCACCTTATTTGTGCATCAGATTAAAATTCACATGCCTCTTGGAGCATAATTGAAAGTAGCCAATAAGAAAAAATGATCAAAATTTGATTATGTGGTTTCACTAATCACCAGTTTGTTCTCTCAAATATAACATAAAATGACTATTTGGTTTCTTCTCTGTAAGGAGTACGCTTCTGGACTATTTCAATCCAGACTGGCCATGTGTGGGGTCGGCTAGACTCTTCCTGAGTTTCTTAAAGGCTCTGAGAGTCTCAGAGGTCTGGCCTCTCATCCCCAATAGAAACACTTGGGAACAATTAGGAAAACATTCATTGTAAGGTCCCTTTCATGTTAAACCACTATTAACACGTATAGGTTTTCAAACGATGCCTACGTGACGTGGTTTTCCTTCCTCATGTATGATCATTTGTGCAGTCGTAAATGTAAGTCTCTGTGTTTCTTAAAGGAAGTCGCTCTTTGAGAAAGTGCCTTTACAGATGAATGTTCTGAGCGTCTTTTCTTTGTGTTCTGACAGCTTAATCTGTGCTTTTGCCACTTTTCCCCACGTCCAGACTGTATTGACTCACTCACAGGTTTGTTTTAGCCGCAGAGGGCTGGTGGACTTGTGGGTGTTGAATCCCATCATCCGTCTAATGCATCTTTGCATCAGTGCAAAGCCTGCCCCAGGTGCACAGTTTGTGGTTACTTCCAACAATGTTCATATCATGCCCCTTTTTTTTTTTGCCAGACAGGTAAAAGAGCCCTTTGTGCTGTCAAATACTAACAGCCCTTTCGTCGCACGCATGGATAATCGCTCATTTCCCCCATGTGATAAGGCTCTTCGCAGCCACTCACCTTGAGCTGGGCCCCACCGCCCTCAGGGTTATTCTAAGATCTAACATAAAGGAAGTGGATTCTTTATTTTGTTGTTCTTAAAGACAGTTTTTAAACAGGCTCTATTGTGAGTAACCCTCTTCGATCATTTGTAGCTATGAATACCATCCTCTGTTTACTTTTTTTTTTTTCCTGGTCTTCTTTTTCTGCATTGTTAAATTTTGGTAAAATGAACACAGTAAAAGATTTACCATTTTAGCCATTCTTGAGTGTACAATTCAGAGGTGTTAAGTACATTCACAGGGTTGTGCAACCATCCATCTTAGATTCCGTGGTGTGATTTTTGAGCAGAATTACTTAGAATGTGAAGTTCAAAGAATTCCTTGGAGACAAACATGAAGGATGTTGATGATTAATGGAGTAAATCCACTGTTGGAAGGAAGGAGGGGATGACTTTTCTTAAAGAACGTGGATTAAACTTCTCTGGCTTCCCTTCTCTGAGGTGCCTCCTCTGAAGCTGAATTCAGCTCTGGGTGCATTAATGAAACCCACACATTTCTACACTACCTCTTAGAAGAGAATAGGGTCCCTGAACTTTGCTGTTGTGATGTCTAGAAACATTTTAGGCATAGCTGCCTGGTGTGCATTGAGACGGTAATGCCATGTCCATTTTCCCATGCAGTTGTCATGTACTGACTGCATTCCAACCCTTAGAAGTACTTTCTAGTAATGCTACACGCTGGCTTTCCTTATATCCCTGAAGATAGCCGGTGTTGACGGGAGAATTCATATAATGCATTAAAGGCATCTATTTTACAGGCCAATTTTAAGAGCTATAATATCAGTCAAGTGAAAAGTATGAAAGTGTTAGTCATGTCTGACTGTTTGCGACCCCATGGACTGTAGCCCACCAGGCTCCTCTGTCCATGGAATTCTCCAGGCTAGAAAACTGGAGTGGGTAGCCATTCCCTTCTCCGGGAGATCTTCCCAGGGATCGAACCCACGTCTCTTGCGTCTCCTGCATTTGTGGGCAGATTCTTTACTGTCTGAGTCACCAGGGAAGCCCAAACTTGAAATTCACTTCTCCTTATATAAAAACTGGGGTCCCATTGAAAAGTCATTTTGTGTCAAAATTTGTACAAAGTAATAAATTTTAAGGAAATTATTAAGGCTTGAGACAAGACTTATATCATGTGTTAACTAGGCTGACTCTGAGCATCTATTTCCAGCCTCTTATTATTACCAGTGTGTGCTCGATATGGTCACAAAAATCCCTGTCAACTCCGCCAAGGACCTAATTCAGCGGTAATAATACTCTCTCTCCTTGGTATGTTCCACCAAATGCTTAGTTGATCATCGTTCTGTAAAGGTGTTCATGGTATGCTGATTTCTGATTTTTTTAAACTTGTTTAGACTTTCAGCGTTGAATTGTAAAATCTCATTTCCCAGCCCCTGTAAATCCAAATGAAGTTATCAGATTCACTTAGTTCCAGGAATTCTTTGGAAGACAGTGAGTGCTTGCCAGCTGGTCAGATAATCGGTGCTGCGTTTTAAGACAAGTAGGAAATGTCAGGAATGGTGAGAAAGAAGAATTGTGAAACTAGAATGTGGTCTTCTCTTAAAAAATAAACTTAACGATACAGGAATTTCTCTACAACTTCTCGGCACCCAACACATTCCTATCATGGTTTTATTAGCTGGTGTCTGCAGATTCTGCTGGATGGAGAGGAGGCCCCTGAACAAGGAGCTGTGTCTAAGTTCTTCATGTAACTCTATGGAGGCAGGTGTGAGAATTTGAACCCAAGGACCCCATGGGCCTGGCTAGTGAATTCCCAAGTGCTCTTAATATGATATTGCTCTGCCAGGGAGGTGGGAAAAAAGATTGGTGACCAGTAATCCATGCAGCTGTTAACACTGGATAAATGCAGGGGTGTGTGTGTGTGGGTGTGTGTGGGTGTGGGTGGGTGTGGGTGTGGGTGTGTGTGTGTGTGTGTGTGTGTGTGTGTGTGTATGCATGTGCGCACGCGGCTGGGTGGGGAACTTCCCAGACGGCTCAGTGGTAAAGAATCTGCCTGCCAATGCAGGAGACACGGGTTTGATCCCTGGGTCAGGAAGATCCCCTGGAGGAGGAAATGGCAATCCACTCCGGTATTCTTGACTGGGAAATCCCATGGGTAGTGGAACCTGGTGGGCTACAGTTCTTATGGTCGCAGAGTTGGACACGCGTGTGTGTGCTGGATAGGGTGGCGGGGATCGGTTTGATTGACACGAATGGGGTTTACACACCATCATGTGTTAGTTGTGCCAGCGGGGTAATTGAGACGACTCTCCCAGTTACCTCTGGACCAGGCATTCGGTGTCTAGAGCCTTGTGAGTCTGAGATTATGCATGGAGACTGCTGCGTGCCTTTAGATAGCTGTGAGCATCTTATGAATTCCAACGAGGAATATAGGAGCATAAAGTGGTATCTGTTTAAAAGAAACATTCTTTATCTCTGGCTCCTCAGGTCACACTGTTGGGCAGCCTGATGGACGTGCCTGTCGTTGTGCTTGTCAGGGTCTGACTCCTCCTGCCTTTAGTCTCTTGGGTTACTAAGTGGCTCCTAAATTGCTCTGGTCTTCGCAGAAGGGAGGTGAAAGTATAAAACCAGTAACTGGAGATGACAAGGTCTTTGAAACATTTTTTCTTGCTGGGTTTGATCTGTGTGGTGGAATTGCATCTCTTTTGCAAGTGAGTCTTTAAGAATTGGTGTTCGCTTCAGCAGCACATACACTAAAATTGGAACGATACAGAGAAGATTAGCAGATTATTAGCAGATTACGCAAATTTGTGAAGTGTTCCATATTTGGGGGGCTTCCTTAGTGGCTCAGCTGGTGAAGAATCTGCACACAATGCGGAAGACCTGGGTTCAATCCCTGGGTTGGGAAGGTCCTCTGGAGAAGGGAAAGGCTACCCACACCAGTATTCTGGCCTGGAGAATTCCATGGACTGTATAGTCCAGACACGACTGAGTAACTTTCACTTTCTTTCCTTTAAGAATTGACCAGAGAGTGAAAAGAAACCGAGGCATATGATGCTAAGCTGTTGAGGGTAGAAAATGGATTCTTGCATATTATTTCCCTTTCACTATAGACTCAAGGTATAGAATATGTATGTGTAATACGGATTTCAGCAGATGTTGAAGGAGTGCCAGGGACTCTGGCAGGAGGAACAGAAAGGTGACCACGTAGCCCAGAGTTTCATTAGAGAGACAGACTTACGGATACGTAACTGCATATTAATAGACCATGATGGAATGAGTGACTGTGTTTATGTCTTCTTTCACTGGGCACTCTGGGTAAGGCAGTTAAGAACCTATGGCCTTAAAAACACTCTATTTATTCTTCTCTTTCTGACTTTGTTGTATGGCAGAAACCAACACAACATTGTAAAAAAAATTGTTTTTTAATTTAAATCAATAGAAACATAACCTATGGCTTTTACGCTCATGCATATGAAGGCTAGATGAGCCTGTACAAAGTCTAGAGAGGAAAGCCATGCATTCTGCCACATTTGTTGGGGAGGGAGAGGACCCAGGGACAGGCTTTCAGCTGTCACAAAATGGGCATGGGATCATAAAGGCTACCATCACACAAAACTGCACACAAATAATATTTGTAGCATCTTTAATAATTGCTAAAACTTGGGCCACTGAGATATTCTGCAGTAGATGAATGGTTGAGCAAACGGTAGTCCCCTCGGGCAGTGGCGTATTATTCGGCAATAAAAAGAGATGATGAGCGTGCCATGACAAGAATGTGGGGAGTTTTAAATTCATGACACTAAGTGAAAAGCACCAATCTGGAAAGTCTCCATACTGTACGGTTCTAGCTGTGTGACGGCGTGGAAGGGGCAAAACTGTAGACTGTAAAAAGATCAGTGGTTGCCAGGGGTTCAGGGTAGGGGAAGGAGGAGGGGTGAAAGAGGGGAGTACAGTGGATGTTTAGGGCTGCTGAAGCTCGCCCGTGTGATCCTGTGATGGGGGCTTTATGATGTTACGCCTTTGTCAAAACCCATAAGCTATAGACACAGTGAATCCTAATGTACGCTGTGGTCTTCTCACGGTGATAATGTATTAATGTTGGCTCCGCAGTTGTAGCAAATGTACTATGCTATTCCAATATGTCAGTAAGAGGAGACCCCGGGTGTGGAGGGTACCTGGTACACACGTACTCTGCGTACGCACTTCCTGCTCAACTTTCTGGAAACTGCTCTAAAAAATAAAGTGTATTTTTTAAAATGTATTGTGTTGAAGTTGATTTTACAATGTTGTGCTTTCCCCTACCCTGAACCTCTGCTATACAGCAAAGGGGTTGTTATACATATATATACAATTCTTTTTCATGGTGGTTTATCACAGGATATTGAATAGAGTGCCCCGTGCTCTGCAATAGGACCTTGCTGTTGTTCCATCTTCTGTATGGTAGATTGCATCTGCTAATCCCAGACTCCCAATCTGTGCCCCCCCATTCGACACCCACGAGTCTGTTGTCTGTCTGTGAGTCTGTTTCTGTTTTGTAGACAAGTTCATTTGTGGAATATTTTACATTCCACATGCAAGTGATTTCGTATGGTATTTGTCCGTTTTTTAAGGGGCGTAGTGCTCGGCATTGGGGTGAGGAAAAGCTGGCAGAGGTCAGCCTGGAAGCATGAGAGCAGCGTGGGCCGGGAACCAGCAGTGTGCACAGGCGGGGCTGGGGGGTGCGGCGCTGTTACAGACCCGGGCACGAGAGGCCTCCTGCGGCGGGAGCCGTGGTTTGTTTCCGTAGCTGCCTGTCTCCGAGGGCCTAACGCCTGCTCTTTTTGTTCCCAGCAAAGAGCCCCCGGGAAAGTGCTGCTGGACGCCGTGTGCAACCACCTCAACCTCGTGGAAGGAGACTATTTTGGCCTCGAGTTTCCCGACCACAAGAAGATCACGGTAGGTGATGTCCATGAGATGTTGCTGTTTTACCATCTGTTCGACTTAAGAGAGGGGAGTAATTGGGACCTTTCTGGGCCTGACGGAAGTGTACACCAGAAAAAGTACCCAGGAAGCCCTTGATGATCTGTCTTTGAAAGGAATGTGTGCGCATGATGAGCAGGTCCACAGAGAGTGCGCAGTGCAGGCCGCCTCCCTCTCCCTCTCCCTCCAGGAGCCACCAGCACCAGAGTCTTGGGTTTCCTTCCTATAAAACTCTGTGTATATGTGCACACAAACACTTATTTTTGAAATATGATAATGTAAAGAAGCAACACACTATGCCTATATCCTGAGGCCTTTCCTTTTCAGCACATAGTCTACTTCCTTCCTTTTCACGGTTTCGTACTATTCCACTGAATGGATATACCATCACTTAACAATCTTTGCTGTAAAGGGTGGGATACATAGATTGTACTAAATTGTTTGCTATTACAAATGATGCTCCAGTGAACATACTGATGCATTCGTGTTTGCATTCATGGTCAAGGATTTATCTCAGTTCAGATCCAAAGGCACAGAATTGTATCATCTATGAGTTCAAGCCTTTTTTTTTTTAATTAGAGTATAGTTGCCTGCTTTAGAGTGTTGTTGATCAAGCATTTGAAGGTTGCTAAATATGTCATGTAGGTCTTTAAAAAGGTTTCATTGACTTGATCCCAAAGTTTAGAATATAACTTATTGTTACTCTTTCTCTTTTGGCTGATGGCACTTTCTCAAGGTTGAATCCTCGTCTGCCTCTTAAGAGGCACCCTTTTAGGGTGTAAATTTATTGACTGCATTTCTATTTACCTTTTCATTCAGTCCACACTGAGTGCCTAGAACTTTTGCTGGTCACTGCAGACCCAGCAGGAGTGAGATGGAGAGAACGTAGGATCCAGGTGGGGCATCAAACTGAGTCTTTGGAGACGGAAATGGCAACCCACTCCAGTATTCTTGCCTGGAGAATCCCATGGACAGAGGAGTCTGGTGGGCCACAGTCTGTGGGGTCACAAAGTTTTAGACACTACTGAGCGACTAAACAACAGCAATAACAACCATCAAACTGAGTCAGTGACCAGTTCAAGACGTGTGGCACACAGTCCACTGGAAGCAGGGGGCGTGGGGCACTGGGGACAGCAAACGACACTTGTGTTCAGGAAATCCCTCCCAGATACTGCAAAACGGAGTCCTCTGAGGCCAGTGGGAGTTGACCTGATAGGGTGTTCCAGGGAGGTGGGCACCAGATGCCCAAAGCCCAGGTAGCAAGTAGGCTATTCAGGAACCTGCAGATGAGGCTGAAGTTTAGAGGTAGGTGGAGGAGGGCTCTGCTGAAGGCGGGAAGGATAAAAGCCCTGAAAGGTGAGCAGGGAGCCGGGTCTATTTCAAAGGGCTTTCTGTACCATTACTGCCCAGTAGCAATAGAATGTGAGCCACAAACTTTATTTCAATTTTTCCAGCAGTTGATGTTTTAAAAGTTTGTAGTAAGTGAAATTAATAGCCTATTTAATTTGATATAAAACATCCAAAATCATTATCATTTCAACATGAAATCAACATCAAAACCTATGAATGGGTGATTTTACTTTTTTTTTCCCTGCTCAGTCTTTGAATCCGATATATATGTGACAGTCACAGCCAGACCAGCTGTCTTTCAAGTGCTTGGTGGTCATGTGTGTGGGGACAGCACAGCTCTGTACTGAGCTAATACGTTTGGGAAGCTGTAAATGCATTTTAAAGAGAGTGTGACATGATCTGATTTATGGTGTAGAAAGAGAACTGTCACTGGATTGGATTAGGGGAAGACCGGGGGATCTAACATATATCTAAAGATGGGCACAAACTAGGTTTTCTCAACATACTTCTAACCTCTAAGCCTCCTGGGATTCCCTGGTAGCTCAGTTGATAAAGAATCTGCCTGCAGTGCAGGAGACCCTGATTCAGCTCCTGGGTCGGGAAGATCTGATAGAGAAGGGATAGGCTACCCACTCCAGTATTCTTGGGCTTCCCTTGTGGCTCAGCTGGTAAAGAATCAGCCTGCAATGTGGGAGACCTGGGTTTGATCCCTGGGTTGGGAAGATTCCCCTGGAGAAGGGACAGGCTGCCCACTCCAGTATTCTGGCCTGGAGAATTCCATGGACTGTATAGTCCATGGGGTTGTAAAGAGTCAGACGTGACAGCGACTTTAACTTTCCCTTTCTAAGCCTTCTTGGCCATTTTCTGGTGCTCACATTAAATCGAAGCTGCCCTGACTCCCAGTCCTCTTTCTGATGGGACAGATGACCACAGAGGGGCCACAACTAATGCCACATTCATTTATGCATCTAACAATTATTTGTGCCAATGCCAAGCCCAGCATCAAACTTCATATAGAAGAAGACACATGCTTTGAAGGGACAGCTTGTCAGCAATAGTTATTGTTTGCAGTCGTTAGAGGTGCCTGCTTAGGAAAGTTGATAAGGAAACAAATAATTATCATACCATGTAGCAACTTCAGTGGAACATTGTTTCTTAGACTGGTTTTTGTATTACAGTAATGGTTCTCAAAACACCTGAAGGTTTCTTCTCTCATTATTTCTAACAACCTGCCTGTGGTTTTCCTGACTCCAGTCTTATCCTGTTCTGATCCTCCTGAAGTTTCTTTTCTCAACGGTAAATTGGCAGTGGTGAGGGTACCGAGACTGGATAGCAAGAGGATTGTTCCGTTTCTGGGTCAACCAATTAGCTATCGGCAGAGCTAGGATTCTAACCACATCTTCTGACCTCAGGCTTGGTGTCTTTTGTATTGGCTGTGGGTGGTTCTCTTTCACTAGGGTTTACAAACCTGTTGATCTTTCACAGATGACTTGTTTCAGCTTTTATCAGGCTTGATTTTTAGGATTTCACTGTTTGCTTATTATATTGTTTTGGAGTGTGTTCAACTGCAAAATTCACTAAACCCATTAATGACGGCTTAAAGACATAGAAGCTAACTGTTACAAATAGAGGCCACTACCTGAGAGCTTACCGCACACCGGAGTGCTCTAGTTCCTGTGGACTAAGTAGTGAACAAGGCCCACATTCTAAGCAGCAAAGTCTTGTTTTTCAAGGGCCAGATAGTGAATACTAGAATAGACTTTACGCACCAGAGTGCTTCCACTCCAGCTCTTCAGCCCTTCCCTTGTAGTGTAAATGAATGGGCATGGATTTGTTTCAATAAAACTTTATTGTTATCATTATCATCATAACCATTTTTTTCACTATGGTCGAAAATAGATAACCACGAAATGTACCATCTTAGCCATTTTTAAGTAAGTGTGCAGTACAGTAGTGTGACGTATATTCATTGTTGTGCATTGGAGAGGACTTTCATTATATAAAGCTGAAACTCTGCACCCGATCAACAACTAGTTCCCTTCCTCTTCCCCCCAGCCCCTGGTGGTCACCATTCTACCTTCTGTTTCCATGAGTTTGATCACTTTAGATACCTCATGTAAGTGGCACCACACAGCATTTGTTCATTTGTGTCTGGCTTATTTCACCTGGCGTGATGTCCTCAGGGTCCATTGATGTTGAAGCGTGTGTCAGAATATCTTTCCTTTTTAAGGCTGACTACTATTCCGTTGTTGGTGCCATCACAATTTCCTTACCCACTCATCTGTCGAAGGACATTTAGGTTGCTTCCCCCTTGCTTGTTGTGAATAATGCTGCAATGAACATGGGTGGGTTGTCATTATTATTTTTGATACTACTGTTGTGATTATTACCTCTGCCAGGCTTCATTTGGGAGGCTGCTCACATAACTGACAAACCAACAGGAAGCTTGTGGGTGTGCTTCAGTCGTGTCTGACTCTGTGCAGCCCTAAAGACTGTGGTCCCTGCAGGCTCCTCTGTCCATGGGATTCTCCAGGCAAGAATACTGGAGTGGGTTGTCATGCCCTCCTGCAGGGGATCTTTGAGACCCAGGGATCGAACTCACATCTCTTTTGTCTCCTGCATTGGCAGGCGGGTTCTTTACCACTAATGCCGTCTGGGAAGCTCAACAGGAAGCGTGGTTGGTCTCAAATGCCCAGACCTGGGCTATCTGTCACTACTTTTATTTATCTGTATGTGATGTGTTGGAAACTAATTGTTCCCCCAAGGTCCCCAGCATGTAAGGTTGTGAACCTTTGTCCCCAGGTGGTAAGGCCAGGCAATTCACGTTGCAGCTCAGCCAGCCTCCCACCCTTTTCTCATCATTTCTATCATTAAATAGCCCACATCAGAGCATTCTTCATAGTAAGGATTTGAAAAAGCTTAAGCACTTAAGAATGAATGCATTCCACTGTCTAAGATGTGTTTCTTAAGACTGGGAATAAACCAGTGATAATTAGTAAGTAATCAATTGTGCTCTATGCTTAATTAGACTTGCCCCATGGCTTGTCTGTTAATAGAGTTGATTGCTATGGTTTACATGCAAGTCAGGCCCATGTTGTCCTTGAGTCCAACAGCTGACCCATGGGACTGCCCCATAGGAGCAGAGAAATCTTACAATCAGCTTTTTTCCCCACCATTGATTTGCCTTCCTATGGCAGGGACACTATGGATCTTAGGAATCAGGACCCTCTACCTGACATGCCAGCTAGTGGGTACCTAGAGTCTGAAGGCTGGTAAAGGTCAGAGGGGTTGGGTTGCCAGTGGACTCAGAGAGCTCACTGTCCTTGAACTTCTACGGTGTGCCGTGCACTCTGCTATTAACCTAAATGCACCTGGTTTGTTCTTCACCTTGTTCAGTCACCAAATCGTGTCTGCCTCTCTACAACTCCGTGAGCTGCAGCACGCCAGGCTTCCCTGTCCTGCACTATCTCCCAGAGCTTGCTCAAACTCAGGTCCATTGAGTTGGTGATGCCATCCAGCCATCTCACACTCTGTTGTCCCCTTCTCCTCCTGCCCTTAATCTTTCCCAGCATCAAGGTCTTTTCCAGTGAGTCGGCTCTCTGCATCAGGTGGCCAAAGTATTGGAGCTTCAGCTTCAGCAGCAGTCCGTCCCTTGAATATTCAGGGTTGATTTTCTTTAGGGTGGACTAATTTGATCTCCTTGTTCTTCACCTTAGGGGTTGGCAAAAAGAGCCAGAGAATAAATTCGTTAGGCTTTGCAGGCTGTGCTGTCTCTGTGGTGACTCCTCAGCTCTGCCACTGCCATGCAAAGCAGCCATAGACAGTGTACATGGATGATGGTGGTTGGGTTCCAATAAAACTTGATGCATGGACATGGACATTTGAATGTCATAGAGTTTTCACATGTCATGAAATACATTGTTTTTTTCCCCAACTACTTAACAGCCTGTGATTGCTCTTGGACTGTAGCAAAGCCAATCAAAGGCTGGATTTGGCCCATAGGCCTTGGTTTACCAATCTCTGCTTTACCGCATTTCTCCGAGGTAGGAGTTTAATCATCCACGTTTTACAATGAGCAGATTCAGTGTGGACTGTGTGACCGTGAGTCACAGGCAGACCTGTCTCAGGCGTTGCGAGTTCTCCTTACTTCACTTGTTGCCTTTGCTGCGTCTTCCCGCTGCAAAGAGCTGTGCCCACCAGGCCGCAGAGATGGGTGTGTATCTAAGATTTATCTTGTGGTTACTGGGGAGAGTGTGAACAGCTCTGTGTTACAGCCTGTAAATCTGTTTAAACCTTTGCTTTGTCATTTAGCAGCTGGGTGGATTCTGAATGTCTTTGATTTTTGTGCTTTATCTGAAAACTGGGATTAATAAATGACTATTTTACAAGGTTATCATGGGAATTCTTCAGATGCTTTATAATAATGAGCCCAGCAGAATTTCTGGCATAGCAAGACACTCAGATATCTGTTGGATTTTCTTCTTACATTCTAGCTCAGAAACCGGTGTGGCTGGCTCACCCATCTTTCATGAAAGTGATGATGCTCAGAGACCTGATAAAAAATTCCCTGTTTTATATAAATAAATACTGGTAAAGCTTGGGCTTACCTGATGGCTCAGTTGGTAAGGAATCTGCCTGCAGTGCAGGAGACCCTGGTTCAATTCCTGGGTCGGGAAGATCCGCTGGAGAAGGGAGAGGCTACCCACTCCAGGATTCTTGAGCTTCCCTTGTGGCTCAGCTGGTAAAGAATCAGCCTGCAGTGTGGGAGACCTGGGCTTGATCCCTGGGTTGGTTGGGAAAGTCCCCTGGAGAAGGCAAAGGGTGCCCACTCCAGTATTCTGGCCTGGAGAATTCCATGGACTGTACAGTCCATGGGGTCGCAAACAGTCAGACACGACTGAGTGACTTTCACTTTCAAAGCTCAGGAAGAATCTTTTGTTCATTTTATAATCTTCTTTATGCCGGGAAAAAAGTTTTGCCATTGGCAGGTGTCTTAGCTTAGGCTGCCGTAACAGAATACCAAAGACTGGGAGGCTTGAACAACAGACATTTCATTTCTCTAAGTATTAGAGTCTGAGATCAGGGTATCAGCATGATCAGATTCTAGTGAGGACTCTGTTTCTGGCTTGTCAGCGGCCACCTTTTCACTGTGTCCTCAAGCAGCAAAGAGAGAGATCTCTTTTTCTCTTCTCACAAGGCTACAATCCTAATAGATCAGAGCCCCACCTATATGACCTCATTAAACCTTAATTACCTTCTAAAGACCCCCATCTTTAGATAGAGCCACGTTCTTAATTACCTTCTAAAGACCCTCATCTCTAGATACAGCCACTTTGGGGGCTAGGGCTTCAACACAGGTATTTGAAGGACACAATTCAGTCCATAGCAGCAAGCATGCTTTCTAGTGCTTGAGGTCAGAGAGCACAGCTACTTGGGATAACAGCCTCACTTACTGCTCCTTGTCCAGCTCTTCTAGGGTTGGGCAGATGTCCGTCATCTCTTAGTTGCAGCCTTGTGACCTTGCTTCTTCCTGGGGTCCTACGGACATCTGAAACCAGGAGGGGCTCCTTACAGAACATGCGAGGAGTAAAGGGTAAAGAACATTGCAGGCTTAAGAACAGATGAGCCAGCAGAGGTGGGGTGGTAGAGCAGCCCCGTGGTTCAATCTGACTGGCAGGTGACAGGGCAGGTCCCAGAGGAGGCAGAGCTTTCCTCCAGGAGAGAATCGGGGGAAGGGCAACTTGCTGGAACAATACAGCTATGCATAATCTTCCATTTCTTAGACTGGAAGAAAGCTATCTGAGGTTTTTGTTTGTTACCATTTTGTGTTTTATTTAATAGGCTTCATTTTTTAGAAAAGCTCTATGTTTACAGAAAAATTGAGCAGAAAGTCAAGAGTGGTCCCCCGTGCTGTCTCTCCGTACACCGTGTCCCTTCTTATTAACATCTTACTTTATTGGGGTGGTAATACATTATTATTACAGTTCTAGGTTCACATTAGGGTTCATTTTTCATGTTGTACCTTCTGTAGGTTTTGACAAATGTATGATAACATTTATCCATCCTTACAGTACTGTAAAGAAGAGTTCACTGCCCTAAAAATCCCCTCTACTCTGTGTATTGAGCCCTTTCTTTCCTCTGAGCCCCTAAGAACCACTGATTTTTTTTTTCCCTTCAGTATTTTCTTATTTTCTATGTTCTAGATGCTTCAGCATCTGGGGCCTCGCTGAATGAGAAAAGACTGCCCTTCCCAGAGCAGGCCAGTTCTTAGAGATGGCACATGGTTCCCCTGCCAGCACACCTCCAACATGCAAGTGAACGAATCCAGAGCCCAATGCCCCTCTTCTGTCTGGCTCTTAGGCTTCAGAAGACAGAATTCATTTCCCATAATTATTCCAGGTATTAGATACCTAGAGATGGCCCGACACCCCAGAGCCCACTGCGAGGATTCAAGCTTCTCACCCTGACTTAGCTTGCCTTTCCCCATGGAAACCGCGGTAATGCCTCTTGCGCGTGCTTGGTCCTTGCCCTTTCTGCTTCCGACCCTGGTGCCTCCCCACGTGGCCCTGCATGCTGTGACGTGTCTCCTCCTCCTGGAGACCATGAGTAACAAACTCTCTTTTCAATGGCAGTCATCTCCTCACCCCACAGTATGTGAGTAATGAAGACCCTCATCTTAGTTTGGTTAAAGAAAGAAATACAGGGAAATGGCTTTCTAAATGGATAGTCTTGAGAAGATGGAAGTGGAATCATAGTTTTTGGATCTTCACAAACCCAAGATCCCACATAGAAACAGCTACTTGGCAAAATCAAAATACCCATGAACCACATTTGTGGCAAAGCTAGGTGTCAAAGTGTCAGCCCAAGACCCCGAAGTACAAGTAACCCGAAACAAAGCGTAAGTCGGACACAAGGTCTTGTGTGCTGTATCAGGGCCTGTACGGGAGGAGACAGATGGGAGCACTGGGACATTCGATGGACCAAAGAAGGGAACCCTCAAAGAGCCACTGGAAAGCACCGGGGACAGTCTGAGAAGAACGGTGGGAATTGGGAGCTCGTAGAGGCTGGATCAGTCCAGCTCCAGTGAGCTGGAGTAATTAATCTTCCAGGACAGGCCACCACTTAGGAGAAACTATGGAGAATGGAACTGAAATTGAGTCAGGTCAGGACAATGGAGACAAATAATAGAGGGAGGAAACAGAGCCAGGGGATCTCAGAAAGCAAGCCGCCATTAAAAAATTAAAAAAGCATGGCCCAAAATCAATAGAAGAGGAAGCTCTGGGAGGTTAGGAAAGCTACCGTGACCCATACCTTCTTCTCAAAAGGTTAGAAAACAGTTTCCACATAAAAATGAGCAGCATAAATGTATCACAGTCATATTTAAAATAACACCTTAAGTGGGTTGTTCCCAACACACCATGGATATAACCTTACCAAAGTGACCAACTGGATGCAGGTGCCAAATTGCACTCAATACAGAGAACAGAGGAACATGTTGAATGATACCCTTGAGTATATGCAATGTGCAAAATCCAGACTCCGGAAAATTCCACAGATCAGCAGATTTACTATAAAGAAAAGAGGGGTAGAGGAAGAACCTGTAGGTGAAAAGACGCTTGAAGGACATAACATTTTTGAAAATAAGGAAGAATAAGCACTAATATATAGAGATATACCACTTGATGAAGTGAAACATCAAGAAATGTAGATGGTTACTGTAAAAATCTAGATAGTGGTGCCTTTTAGAAGGAGGGGGTTGGTTTTAGGATAAGACGGCTGATTGGCTGACAGAGTTCTATTTCTTGCCTTGGTTGATACAATAATTCACTAAGCTATACATTTGTTTTCAGTAGTTTTAAGCACTTGTATGTTATTTTAGACAGCTTTAAAATGGAGGGAAAAAATTAAAACAGAAGAAACAAACTACAGATTAAAGGAGGAATATCCAATTAAGTGGCCAGAATGCCCAAATGAAATCCTTTGAACTGAATTTTTCAAAGCTAATGCAAATTGAACAAATGATTTTAAATTGGTTAAAACCAAGTAGTTGATGTGTTCTGAGTACCATGCCTAAGGTCTACTGCTGAGCTCTTCTTTAAAAGTTGAGATTCCCAAAGGTTAAATTTTTCCTCCAGGCTAAGGTCCTCTGAAGCCCCAGCCATTGGATTATAATATTCTTAGTTCTTTTTCCAAAACTTCCCTTTGTATACATGCATGAGTGCTAAGTTGCTTCAGTCATGTCTGACTCTTTTTGACCCTATGGACCTGCCTGCCAGGCTCCTCTGTCCATGGGATTCTCCAGACAAGAATACTGGAGTGGGGTTGCCATGCCCTCCTTCAGGGGATCTTCCCAACCCCAGCGATCGAACTCATGTCTCTTATGTCTCCTCCTCTGCCTGCCAGTCCATTGGCAGATGAATTCTTTACCACTAGCGCCACCTGGTAAGCTCCCTTTGCATACACCTGGGATATCAAATGCTGCCTAGTGAATTTAATGGACTAATGTGTAAATACCTTTATACATTTCATCTCATACTTTGGTTTACAGATCTGTCTTTAATTCCCTTTTATTTAAAGCTTTCCTTGTAAATAAGTACATTCTCATTTTTTCAGTTCAAATTTTATTCATGTGTTCCTTCACCAGTCTTTTTTTTTCTTTAAGGGATGAGTCTAGATTAAGAGAGACTTAATGGACATAAGCAGATATGAAGCATGGTCCTGGATTGGATGTTAGTTTTAACAGCTCACAGAAAAGACATTTCTTCAGTTCAGTTTAGTCGCTCAGTTCTGTCCAACTCTTTGCGACCCCATGAACCGCAGCACACCAGGCCTTCCTGTCCATCATCAGCTCCCGGAGTCCACCCAAACCCATGTCCATTGAGTCGGTGATGCCATCCAACCATCTCATCCTTGTCGTCCGCTTCTCCTCCTGCCCTCAGTCTTTCCCAGCATCTGGGTCTTATCAAATGAGTCCGCTCTCCGCATCAGGTGGCTAAAGTATTGGAGTTTCAGCTTCAACATTAGTCCCTCCAATGAACAACCAGGATTGATCTCCTTTAGGATGGACTGGTTGGATCTCCTTGCAGTCCAAGGGACTCTCAAGAGTCTTCTCCAACACCACAGTTCAAAAGCATCAATTCTTCTGTGCTCAGCTTTATTTATAGTCCAACTCTCACATCCATACATGACTACTGGAAAAACCATAGCCTTGACTACATGGACCTTTGTTGGCAAAGTAATGTCTCTGCTTTTTAATATGCTATCTGGGTGGGTCATAACTTTCCTTCCAAGAAGCAAGTGTCTTTTAATTTCATGGCTGCAATCACCATCCGCAGTGATTTTGGAGCCCAAAAAAATAAAATCTGACACTGTTTCCACTGTTTCCTCATCTATTTGCCATGAAGTGATGGGACCAGATGCCATGATCTTAGTTTTCTGAATGTTGAGTTTTAAGCCAACTTTTTCACTCTCCTCTTTCACTTTCATCAAGAGACTCTAGTTCTTCTTCACTTTCTGCCATAAGGGTGGTGTCATCTGCATATCTGAGGTTATTGATATTTCTCCCAGCAGTCTTGATTCCACCTTGTGCTTCATCCAGCCCAGCGTTTCTCATGATGTACTCTACATAGAAGTTAAATAAGCAGGGTGACAATATATAGTCTTGACATACTTCTTTTCCTATTTGGAACCAGTCTGTTATTCCATGTCCAGTTCTAACTGTTGCTCCCTGACCTGCATACAGGTTTCTCAAGAGATAGGTCAGGTGGTCTGTTATTTCCATCTCTTTCAGAATTTTCCACAGTTTATTGTGATCCACACAAAAGCTTTGGCATAGTCAATAAAGCAGAAATAGATGTTTTTCTGGAACTCTCTTGCTTTTTCCATGATCCAGCGGATGTTGGCAATTTGATCTCTGGTTCCTCTGCCTTTTCTAAAACCAGCTTGAACATCAGGGAGTTCACGGTTCACGCATTGCTGAAGTCTGGCTTGGAGAATTTTGAGCATTACTTTATTAGCATGTGAGATGAGTGCAGTTGTGTGGTAATTTGAGCATTCTTTGGCATTGCCTTTCTTTGGGATTGGAATGAAAACTGACCTTTTCTAGTCCTGTGGCCACTGCTGAGTTTTCCAAATTTCCTGGCATATTGAGTGCAGCATTTTCACAGCATCATCTTTTAGGATTTGAAACAGCTCAACTGGAATTCCATCACCTCCACTAGCTTTGTTCATAGTGACGCTTCCTAAGGCCCACCTGACTACACATTCCAGGATATCCAGGTCTAGGTGAATGTGAGTGATCTCACCTTCGTGATTATCTGGGTCATGAAGATCTTTTTTGTACAGTTCTCCTGTGTATTCTTGCCACCTCTTCTTAATATCTTCTGCTTCTGTTAGGTCCATACCATTTCTGTCCTTTTTTATATGGGCTCATGCGAAGAGCCCATCTTTGCATGAAATGTTCCCTTGGTATCTCTGATTTTCTTGAAGAGATCTCTAGTCTTTCCCATTCTGTTGTTTTCCTCTCTTTCTTTGCATTGATCGGTGAGGAAGGCTTTCTTAACTCTCTTTGCTATTCTTTGGAACTCTGCATTCAAATGGGTATATCTTCCTTTTCTCCTTTGCTTTTTGCTTCTCTTCTTTTCACAGCTATTTGTAAGGGCTCCTCAGACAGCCATTTTGCTTTTTTGCATTTCTTTTTCTTGGGGATGGTCTTGTTCCCTGTCTCCTATACAATGTCATGAACCTCCATCCATAGTTTATCAGGCACTCTGTCTATCAGATCTAGTCCCTTAAATCTATTTCTCATTTCTACCAGGGCAAACCATTCAATATCACAGTAATCCAAGTCTATGCCCCTACCAGTAATGCGGAAGAAGCTGAACGGTTCTATGAAGACTTACAAGACTTTTCATTATAGGAGACTGGAATGCAAAAATAGGAAGTCAAGAAACACCTGGAGTAACAGGCAGATTTGGCCTTGAAGTACAGAATGAAGCAGGGCAAAGGCTAACAGGTTTCTGGCCAAGAGAACACACTGGTCATAGCAAACACCCTCTTCCAACAACACAGGAGAAGACTCTACACATGGACATCACCAGATGGTCAACACCGAAATCAGATTAATTATATTCTTTGCAGCCAAAGATGGAGAAGCTCTATACAGTCAGCAAAAACCAGACCAGGAGCTGACTGTGGCTCAGATCATGAACTCCTTATTGCCAAGTTCAAAATTAAATTGAAGAAAGTGGGGAAAACCACTAGACCATTCAGGATGTTCTTTATTCATATGCAAAAATTTGAGTAGTGTGAGTATTTGGTGAGGAAAAATTTACAGAATGGAAAGATAGACATCATTGACTAAAAAGCAAAAACTAAGTTATAAACAATATGACCTCATTTGGGATTTTAAAAAGTATACATATGTTTGTATCCAGGGACATTGCTCGTAGAAGATGTAGAACAGATATACACGAAGGCAGTGGGTCTTAAATCACACTCCCCAGGCCAACAAGCAGCAACAGCATTCAGTATCACCTTAGCAATGCAGATTCTCAGGTCCTCACCCAGATAAGGAACTCTGCTGCTGCTAAGTCGCTTCAGTCGTGTCCAACTCTGTGCGACCCCATAGACAGCAGCCCACCAGGCTCCGCCATCCCTGGGATTTTCCAGGCAAGAACACTGGAGTGGGTTGCCATTTCCTTCTCCAATGCATGAAAGTGAAAAGTGGAAGTCATTGAGTCGTGTCCAACTTTCAGTGACCCCATGGACTGCAGCCCACCAGGCTCATGTTATACCTATGGTATATGTTTTAACAAACTCTTAGGGTGAATGTGATACAAGCTCAATTCTTTTTTTCCTTTTTTATACTTTTTATTGGAGTATAGTTGCTTTACAATGTGTTAATTTCTGCTGTACAGCAAAGTGAATTAGCTATTAGGATACATATATATTCCTCTTTTTTAGATTTCCTTCCCGTTTAGGTCATCACAGAGGATACAAGCTCAGTTCTGAGAACAATTTCATTAAAGTGTTAATCATGATCTCTCGGTAGTAGACTGTAATTTTTAAAATTTTGCTTATGTGAATTATCTATAATTATCTGTAGCTTGCATATAGATGATTCTGTACCAATAGATTATTTTTAAATGAAGAGGCTTTTAGGAGCATGTCACAAATTTTAATTTATTGTGTTTTTGCTTTCATTTCAGTTTAAAGTACTTTCTAATTTCCTTTTGGTTTCCCTTTGACACAGAAGTTAGTTATGTAGAAGTATGTTGTTTCCAAATATAGGGATTTTCCACAGTTCTGTTACTGAGTTTTAATGTAATTCTCTGCTTGTTGGGGAATGTAGTTTGTATGACATGAAAGGCTTTTAAATAATTTATTGATATCCCTTTAATGGCCCCAAATGTGGTTTGTTTTGGTAAATGTTTTATGTGTATTTGAAAAGAATGTAAACTTTGGTGGGTGGAATGCAGTATCCCGTCTATGTCAATTAGATCATATCGGTTGATATGTGTGTGTCCAGTCGCTCAGTCATGTCCGACTGTTTGTGACCCCATGGACTGTAGCCCACCAGGCTCCTCTGTCCATGGAATTTTCCAGGCAAGAATACTGGAGTGGGTTGCCATTTCCTTCTCCAGGGGATCTCCCTGACCCAGGGATCCAACCCGCTTCTCCTGAATTGCAGGCAGGTTCTTTACCAGTGAGCCACATGCATTGATAGTGATGTTCAAATCATCTCTATCCTTACTGAATTTCTGTCTTATATGTTCTCATAGTTATTGAATGAGTGGTATTAAAATCACCAACTGTAATTGTGTTTTTGCCTCTTTCTCCTTGCAGTTTGATCAGTTTTTGTTTCATGTATTTTGAAATTCTGTTATTAAACATATAAATACCTAAGATTTTATGTTCTCTTAATTCGTTGACTTCTCCACCATTAAATTAAGAAATTACCTTCTTTATTCTTGATGATATTCTTTAGTCTAATGTCTACTTTGATACTAATGTAACCATTTCAATTTTTTAAGAGTTCTTAATGTTAGCATAATGTGCTTTTTCCCCCCATCCTTTTGTGTTTAACTATGTGTGTCTTTGTATTAGCGGTGTGTTTCTTATAGTCCAGCATAGAGTGGATCTTGCCTTTTTATCAGATCTACTATCTTTGCTTGTAAATAGGTGTTTAGACCATTTACATTTACTCTTAACTATTGATATCGTGCAATGGGTCATCTTACTGTTTGTTTTCTGTTTCTTATCCCTCTTTGTTCCTTTTTTCCGTCTACCTTTTGATTAATTGAATGTTTTTATTTCATTTTACTTTCTTTATTGGTTTATTAGCTACAGCTCTTTGACTTGTAACCTGAATGGTTGTGTTAGGGTTAATAGTATTCATCTTATCACAGCCTGTCTTCAAGTGATACTGGTTCTTTTCACATAGCTCAGTGGTAAAGAATTCAGCTGCAGTGCAGAAGACCTGGGTTCAGTCTCTGGGTTGGGAAGATCCCCTGGAGGAGGGCATGGCAAGCCACTCCAGTATTGTCGCCTGGAGAATCCCACGGACAGAGGAGCGTGGTGGGCTACAGGCCATGGGGTTGCAAAGAGCTGGACATGACTGAAGCAACTTAGCATGCCTGCATTATGCTTCCGTTCTCTTTTGACCCTTTTGCTATTGTTGGTTTTTCTTTTACATGCGTTATGAAACCTGTATTACATTGTTTTTGTTTACCAGTTATATTTTTATTGAAGTATACTTGATTACCAGTCAGTTACCGTCTATGGAGCCTTAAATAATTTAAAAATTCTTAAAACATATTAACCATGAAGTTGCCATTTTGGTGTTCCTCATTTCTTTGTGTAGATACAGATTTCTTATCTGAGACTGTCTTTTTTCCTGCTTCCTTTAACATATCTTCTTATGTGGCTCTGCTGATAATAAATTCTCTGAGCTTTCATTGGAAATGGTTTTTATTTTGCTTTCCTTTCTGACAGATGTATTTTGCTGAGTGTGAAATTCTAAGATTTCAGTATGTTGAAAAATCTTTCACCATCGCGTTTTCATCTGCATTGTTTCTGTCAGGAAAGCTAAAGTTGTGTTTACCTTTGCTCCCTTGTATGTAATATCTCTTTTCCTCTGGCTGATGTACAATTTTTTCTTTTTATCATCATTTTTGAATAATTTGATCATATAATAGCTTGTGCTTCCATACAGATTTTTTCATGTTTCTGACGCTTGGGGTTTGCTTAGGTTCTTGGATCTGTAGGTTTATAGTTTCTATCAAATTTTGAAAACTTATGATCATTATGTCTTTAGTATTTTTTCATTTCTTTCCTCCTGCCCTGCCATCTCTTCTCCTTTGGGACTCCAGTTACATGGGTGTTAGGCTGCCCACAGGTATTCTGCAGTTCTCTGACACTGTTAATTTTCTGGTCGTTTTTCTTTCTGTTTCATTTTGGATGGCTTCTATTGCTGGTTCAAGTTCACTAGTATTTCTTCTGCCATGTCTCATCTTGAGCACGTGTGTGTTTATGTCACATTATGTATCTTCATCTCAAAGTTTAGTTTGATTCCTCTTAAAATCTTCCATATCTCAACCTTGTGATCATGGAGAATACAGTCTTACTGTCTTTGTATCCTTTTTATTTTACTAATTTTAACATCTGTGTTCTTTCTAGATTGGATTGGATTGTTTTTGTTTTGTCCAATTATGTGTCATATTTTCCAGCTGCTTTGTATGCCTGGTGATTTTTTTTTTTTAATTGGATATCAGATACTGTGAATTTTACTGTGTTGAGTGCTGGGTAATTTTGCATTCCTATGAATGTAACTGAGTTTGGGGAGGGAGGTGCGTGTAAGTTATTTGGAAATAATTTAGTCCTGTCAGAACTGGCTTTTAATTCTTGTTAGGTAGGACCGGTGTAGTGTGCAATCTGGGGTGAATTATTCCCTACTCCTTAGCGATGACCCTTCAGTACTCTACCCAGTGTTCATGAATCAAGAGCGAATAGGTAGCATTCCTGGCCTTGTGTGAGCACCAAGCCTGTTACCTCTAATCCTCCTGTGTTCTGTTTCTTAAATTTTTTGACGCGTCTTGGCTCCTTTCCGCGTGAGCACACACTGATGCATCCTCTGCTGCTTCCTTGGTAACGCTCTGCCCTCTCCTGCGTGTTTCCTACTTTCCTGCAAACCCTGTCTGCCTTGATGCCTTGCATGCTCAGCCCCATCCCTTCGGCTCATGGAGTTTGCCAGGTTCTGCTGTATTTTCTCTCTGCACCATATCCTGAAGACGTGCTCAAGGCAGAGGCCGGTGTAGTCATCAGGGTCGTGATTCTAGTTTCTTGTTCCTCGGGGATGACTCAGTTTCTCACTGGTCTTCAGATCTTCAGATGTAATGATTTTTTTTTCTTTTTGTTGTTGGTGTTTCATGTAGGAAGATAAATCTAGTTCCTGTTACTCTGCTTTGATCAGAACTCTCTAAAAATTGGTAGGTTTTTAAAAAGAAAGACACATTTAATATCATCTATATATATAGCCATATATGAAATGAAAGAAAGTTAGTCGCTCAGTCATGTCCAACTCTTTGCAATCCCATGGACTATAGCCTGCCAGGCTCCTTTGTCCATGGAATTCTCCAGGCAAGAGTACTGGAGTGGGTTGCCATTTCCTTCTCCAGGGGATCTTCCCAACCCAGGGATTTAACCTGGGTCTCCTGCATTGCAGGCAGATTCTTGACCATTTGAGCCACCAATTAAGATCAATACGAAAAATTGCATTCAAGCAAACTATTACAAACAAAAATTCAAAGTAAAGTCATTTCTTACAGGAGCCAGCCTGCAGGAAGATTAATTTGTTGCAGTGAGTTCTAGACACCGGATAATTTTTTGTGTCAGATTTTATCTGGTTCCTATATATCTTATAGTTGATGGTGAAATATTTCTGTTGTATGCAGCTTTGACATTAAGAAAAAGAAAGATGAACGTTTGAGTCTTTTTACAGGAGCAGCATATTATGTTGCAGAAAAAGCACAGGTGTGGAGTCAGATGGATTTGAGGTCAAATCCCAGCTGTCTGACCTTGGACAACTTAAATAAGCTCTCTGAACTTGGCTTCCTTCGTGTGTAAAACCACCATTTTGTTGTGAATATTAAATGAAAGTGTATAAAGTACCTATCCAGTGCCTGGCACACAGAAATCATGAAATCACCTCTTGCCTGTCCTTCTGCCTAATCTCATGTTAAGTGACTCTTTTTTGCGGGGTTGGGGGGGGGGGGCTGCACTGCACAATAGGGGGATCTTAGGGATCTTAGTTCCCTGACCAGGGATTGAATTTATGCCCCCTGCAGTGGAAGTGCAGAGTCTTAACCAATGGATTGCCAGGGAAGTTCCTAAGTGACTCTCTTTTCATAAGACCCCTTCTAAAAGTACCTCAAATATTTCAGTTGCCTACAAAACCCACCTGAAATGCCTCTTACCAAACAATAGGGGAAAAAGATGTTTAGGAAAAGAACAAAAAGGCTTTGGGGACAGCGATTCATCTTGCTTTGCCTTTGAAACCTAGGCATTAAAGCATTTCTTCTCTAAGTGTATTTCAGGGCAGAAAACACATGCCAAAAGGGGAAAGTAACATTAATAGGAGATCAAAGGAAAACAGGGAGGCTGGCTGAGATACAGGCAAGCAGAGCAAAATGGGGCTGAAAAGCTGTGTTGAAACTAAATTGTGGAACATAGGTATTGTGGGCTCTATTATGTCACCCCCGCCCCGCCAGCAAATGTGTATGTTGCAGCTCTGACACCCAGCACCTCAGAATGTGACTGTTCTTGAAGACAGGGCCTTTGGAGAGGTGATTGAGTTAAAATAAGGATGTTAGAGCGGGCCCTAGTCCAGTCTGAATGTGAAGTCGCTCAGTCGTGTCCGTCTCTTCGCGACCTCATGGGCTGTAGCCTACCAGGCTCCTCTGTCCATGGGATTTTCCAGGCAAGAGTACTGGAGTGGATTGCCATTTCCTTCTCCGAGTCCAGTCTGAACCGTATCAATTTTAAGAAG
This sequence comes from Budorcas taxicolor, assembly GCF_023091745.1. NCBI lineage: Eukaryota > Metazoa > Chordata > Mammalia > Artiodactyla > Bovidae > Budorcas > Budorcas taxicolor. Next base: position 75,562,203 of record NC_068921.1, read on the forward strand.
AGGAAGCTAGGAGATCCCTGGGAGACACTGGGCCCATGTGCACAGAGGGGGGACTCGCTGAAGACACAGTCAGAAGGGGGTTGTGCGCAAGTCAGTGAGAGAGCCCTCAGGGGTAACCAGGCCTGGGGCACCTTCAGCCTCCAGAACTGGGAGGAAATAGATCTGTTGTTTAAGCCGCTCCATCTGTGGCCCTTCGTGATGGCAGCCTGAGCTAACTCTCAACTTCCAGGCCTTCCAGGCCCAGTGGGGCAAGTTTTCTGTTTCCATGAGGTCTTCCTGAGCAGATGTGGCATTTCTGGAAGCCCATGCATTTTAACCACATCTCTTCTTCTTAGGCTGAAGGAACAAGTGAGTTGTCTAGGAGGACCTGGTCTAGTTCAAATGCTTCCCTGTAGCCCTCTGTGTGGGCTTCCCTGATAGCTCAGCTGATAAAGAATTAGCTGGCAGTGCAGGAGACCCTGGTTCAATTCCTGGGTTGGGAAGATCCCCTGGAGAGGCGTTAGGCTATCCACTCCAGTATTCATGGGCTTCCCTGGTGGCTCAGACGGTAAAGAATCCACCTGCCATGCAGGAGACCTGGGTTCAATCCCTAGGTTGGGAAGATCTCCTAGAGGAGGGCATGGCAACCCACTCCAGTATTCTTGCCTGGAGAATCCCATGGACAGAGGAGCCTGGTGGGCTGTAGTCCATGGGGTTGCAAAGAGTCAGACACGGCTGAGCGACCCTGCACACCAGAGCCCTCTCTATATCTCAAGCTTCAGTACTGTTAACTAGTCGAGCAGCAACCCTGTATTCCTTCTTGCTGCCTCCAGCTCATCCATTTAGAGTGGTTTGCATCCTCCATGGGCAAGGTGTTTTCTCTCAGCCCTGCAAATATCGATCTCATTGGTAAACAGAGGCTCTTTTAGGCCCAGTGTTCTCACCGAGGCCCTGGAGCATCATCGCTGTAGAGCTCTACCCGACAGGCTCATTCGGGCCAGTCTGATGTTCCCAGACCTCCATGTTCTAAAACCACATGCTCAGTTGGCTCAAATGGGTGCTTGTATTTGGTGCATTCTGCAGGAATGCCAAAAACAGAAGAGAGATGTTTCAAAACAATTCATAAAATTGGCAGCTACCACGCCAGAGCATAGCTGTTGGGTCCTGAGCGGGTTTGCAGAAGTTTAGGCAGATTCTGCGACAGAGCCGGTGATGGTGAATGAGCTCAGAGACATCAGAATGGGCCCTGAGGCAGCCCCAGAGGCCACAAGAACACAGCCTGGCAGGCTTGTAAGTGGGCGCTCAGCCGTCACGGGACACACTTCTAGAATTCTCCAGTTAATTCAACTCCAGCAAACACAGCTGTGTCAGAGTTTCTCCATTTGCCTGGATCCTCCAGCCCTCAGATGTTACAGGGGTAGACAGATGGCATCAGAGGAACTGTCTCATCTTCCCGACGCAGAAGTGGAGACAGACGTGTCTACCATTAGACTTTCTGCTCCCTCCCCAATGCCCTGTGTTCTCAAGCTGTCTTTTCACACCATCTCAGATGTCTTAGGGTAGTGGTTATCCCTTCTTGCTCATATTCTCAAACCCTCCCCTTTCCAGGCACAGCAGGTCTTTCCTTTGGGAGACAAGCAGTTAACAGTACCTTCATTTATGAACCTAGAGTCTGTCATACAGAGGTGAAGTAAGTCAGAAAGAGAAAAGCAAATATCATATATTGACGCATAGACATGGAATCTAGAAAAATGGTCCTGATGGATCCGTTTGTAGAGCAGGAATAAAGACACAGACGTCGAAAATGGACTTGGGGACACAGAGAGGATGGAGAGAGGGGCGCAAATTGCGAGAGACGCGTTGGCGTGTATACACAACCATGTGTAAAACAGGCAGCTAATGGGAAGCTGCTGTATAATGCAGGGAACTCAGCTCAGCCCGGTGCTCTGTGATGACCGAGAGGGCTGGGATGGGGCAGGGGTGGGAGGGAAGTCCAAGAGCGAGGGGATATATATGCATGTGAGTGTGCGTGCGTGTGTACGCATGTAGCTGATTCATGTTGTTGTACAGCAGAAGCTAACAACACTGTAACGCAATAAAGCAGTTATCCTCCCATTTTAAAAAATTAAAAATTTAAAAGACAGTACCTTTGTTTGATTCTTCTCTCACCTCCCCATTCCCAGTCTCTGGCTTCTTCCTTCACAGCCCAGCTTCTTGGGAAAACCTTTCATCCTTACTGTCTCCTTGCTGTCCACCCGACTCTCAGACCCATCTCCAAGTCCACTGACCCACAGATCCTGTAGTTCCCGCCTTGTCTGATAGTCCAACAGTTCTTGCTCTTCCTCCTTCCGGAAACACCGTGATCCCGTGCCCCTTTCATTCCTTCTGTCCTCATCTGCTCCCGTTGGCCCTTCTCTGGTAGACGTGTCATCAGTGCCGATGCGTTTCATCCTCTGGGCTCCACGAGGCCGCCTTGTCCTCCTGGAGTCAGGCGTTGGGAGATCTCCCATCCAGGCTTCTCTGAGTTTCGGGTGTGTGTGTCCCACTGCTCCCACGCTCTCTCTTCCTCATGAAATCCAAAGGCCCCTCCTAAAATGAAAGTGTCTAGAGCAGCCCTCTTGCAGCGCTGCCCGTCTCGGCATGGACCAGCCTACATCCAGACGCCTACGGCAGACACCTCAGTGTCGTTCTGGTTATTGCCTGCTGCTCGGCCACCTCATCTAGCCCACCAGTCAGTCCCACTGGATTTTACCTTTGAACATTTTTCTCGAGTCTGCCTCCTCCCCTCCGGATCCAAAACACCCTCATTTTTTTCCTGCACGAATACAGGAGGCATCCTGCATCCGTTCTGACCCCTTGGTCTGTTCTCGCATTGCCAGACTAATCTTTTCAAAGTGTCGATCTGATTGTATCAGCCCTGTACTTATAGAAGTCTTCGCCATGTTCTCAGGATAACAGTGAAGTGCCTTCACATGGGGTCTGGCCTCTTCCTGTCCCACCAGCCTTGTTGTGCAGCCACGCTGGTCTCCCATCACGATGGTGAGCCATCTGGAAGGGTGTTTCTGCTGCAGGTCTTCGTAGCCTCGCCTCACCTCTCTCATCCCCTGCAGATCTCAGCACAATGTCACGTTCAGGCAAGCACTCCTCCTGCCTCATCTCCACCTGAGTCAGACCTCTCTGTCCTGACGCTCAGAATCAACTGGGACTCCTCCTGGTTTCTTTAGTCTTCAGTTCAGTTGCTCAGTTGTGTCCGACTCTTTGCGGCCCCATAGACTGCAGCACGCCAGGCCTCCCTGTCCATCACCAGCTCCTGGAGTTTACTGAAACTCGTGTCCATTGAGTCGGTGATACCACCCAACCATCTCATCTTCTGTCGTCCCCTTCTCCTCCCGCCTTCAATCTTTCCCAGCATCAGGGTCTTTTCAAATGAGTCAGTTCTTCACATCAGCTGGCCAAAGTATTGGAGTTTCAGCTTCAGCATCAGTCCTTCCAATGAATATTCAGGACTGATTTCCTTAAGGACGGACTGGTTGGATCTCCTTGCTGTCCAAGGGACTCTCAAGAGTCTTCTCCAACACCACAGTTCAAAAGCATCAATTCTTCGGCGGTCACACATCCATACATGACTACTGGAAAAACCATAGCCTTGACTATATGGACCTCTGTCGGCAGAGTGCTTTTGTCCTAGGTATTTCTTTACTTTTCTTGGGAAGGTTTTGGTTCCTGTCTTTCTCACTAGACCCTACTCTCCATGAAGCAGGGACCGTGACTGGTCTCTTACCATTGCATTCCCAGAACCCAGCAGAAGGACACAGTGGTGTGTTGTTGAATGAATAAATGAGTTTGAAGAACAGGGTTCGAATCCCAACAACCCTGGGCAGCCGTGCTCCAAATCTCAGTTTCTTCATCTATCAGTGAGGATTTTTTGCCATCTTTTAAGATTCTTGAGAGGAAAATAATACATCTCACAGGACCCTTGTTTTGAATGGTTATTCTCTCTCATTTAAGGTTGGGTCTTATGAGTGTGACAGTGGAGATGATCCTAAGGCAATTTAACGCCTTTATTTTTTTTCTCACGTAACGGAGAAATGAGAATTTCATTAGGAAAACATATTTATTTGAAAAGGTGATGGGGAAGATTAACCTGAATAAGTAAACACTTAAAATTTTTACCTTTTTCATTATGAGAATTCCGATGATCATTGAAGATAATATGGGTAATATAGAAAGGCAGAAGAAAAGAGGAAATAACCCACTTTCTCACCTCTGAAAGTTTCCCACACTCTCAAATATTCATCGAAAGTCAAGTTACTGGATGAAAGAGTATCTTTGTGAATACTTTTTAGGCTTTGGATAATCATTCCCTAATTGGTCTCCAGAAACATGGTACCGATTCATGCATCTACCAGTAAAGTAAGGCAGTGTTCATTTCCTGGCACCCTTGCCAACTTCAGGTTTATAAAATACACACATGCACTGCATACAGGCACATCTAGTTGCATATTTAGTGGGTGGAAATGATATTGAAATGATATTGCACTTATAGTGCAAATTACTTCTAAACTTAGACATTTTCATGTGAGCGATTGGCATTTTTTTGTCATCAGTTACCCTGTTATTCTTTGCATGGTTTTCTCTAGGAGTGTTTCTCTTTTTTGTATTTGCTTATAAAACCCCCTCTTCCATTAAGCCCATTAACCTTGTTTTTATCATATATGCAAATATGAGCTTCAGTAGAACCCTTTCACAAGATCACAAGTTCAAGAGTCAACTTACACTGTATTATGGAGGGCAATTGGTTTCCCTCTCTCTCTTTAAAATTTTGCTATTGAGATTGCATGCTCAGGAGACTGTGTGTGAAAAGAGTCTGGACTTTGAAGTTGGACAGACCTATTTCAGTCCTAGCCCTGACACACTCTCTAGCTGAGGGCCTGGGATATTTATTGAACCCCTGCAAGTCTCAGATTTCTCTCCTGAGTAACAGGAATCCTCTGGCCTTGCTTTGAGAGGTAGATAGCTTATGGATGGTGTCTGGTGCAGAGGTGTGTTCTATAAATGCTCCCTTTCTATACCCCTCAAAGCTGTGCTGTTCTGTAGATGCGTCTACATACATAAATTTTGTTTCACTAAAGAGCGTGTGTATTTTACTCCATTTATAGCCAGACATGCAATGATGCATTAATGTTTACTGAATAAAACTGTGAACTGTGATAAAAGTACCAGTGAGAATAAAAACTTCTTAGTGAGCCATGTGAACTATTTGCGTCTAGGAGAGATTTTGATTTTCAAGCTCAGGGATACTCTTAGCAAATCTGGGTCTGTTCTATAAATGTGGGAGACAATATAAGTTACAGCATTCTAGAGAGAAGGAAAAAAAAAAGCACAGGCAGCCTCAAACCCTCAAAATTATTTTGATTTTGAACAGCTCCTAGTGAAGTCTCAAAATACTTCTGAGTCTCATCATTGAGAATTTGTGTCTCAGTGTCTTCTTTCTTCCTTTGTAGGTGTGGCTGGATCTCTTAAAACCTATTGTCAAGCAGATTAGAAGTAAGTATGCGCCCCTCCTGTTTAACAGTGATGTCAGATGTAAGCCCTGTCTAGACGTCCACGGCCCTGCAGACGAGTAGCCCTGGAGCCACCTCTTCTGTTTTTGCCTTACAATTGTGCTTTGTCATCTGCTAATTTACGTGCTATTCAAATGCATCTTCTGCGATTTTAATATATAACAATTTGGTAATCAGAACCTTGCCTGGAAAAGTCAAATGTCATTTTGATTAATGATTGAAGCAGGCTGTTAAGGCCCAGAGCAGTTGAGCTGGTCTCTGTCTGTGCTTGTGTTCCTTATTGTCACTTTTGCAGAGGGAGGTGGAAGTATTTATTCATAATATTGCCATTAGGATTTCTGTGCTGCCTTTTCAAAGCCTGTGAAATTAGAGTGCAAGTGGTATTGGGGGGGCGGGAACAGGTGCCCCAAAATGTGTCTGTCTGAATGGTAAGCAAAACAGAGGAGGTCTGGCCTGCATTTAAACAGAGTTGTCAAAGAAAGGGTTAAGGAGGTCTGGGAGATAAGTTAGAAAAAGACACACTTGGATTTCCCCTTCCTCTTATTGTGCAGCAGCACCAAACTGCTCTCCCCTCCCTCTGATTGGAGGGGTCAGGTTCAGAGACAGCTCTGTTCTCCAGTTCATCCCACATGGTGCCTCACTGCAGCCAGACACCAGGCAAGAGTCTGAGAATGGTACCCAGGCCGCATGCCTTTAGTTGAGCATGAAACACGCAGTACCTCGTGGGGTCGGTTTTATGTCTGATTAAGAAACCCCACCAGGCCACTTACAGCAATTTATGTGAGTGTAATAAACAGGCGCACTGTGTTAAATGGGCCCTTATGCAATTGAAATTGGTGTTGATCTTCTGTCGTTGAAATTAAGCAATTATTAATGCAGAAAACAAAACAGCCATTGTTCAGCGTTTCTTGGGCAGCTGGCCAGGGACTAAGTGTGCAGGACACATGGCTGAGAAAAGCCCCCAGGCCTGAAGGCTGGAGGGAGCGTATCATCTCGAATGATGACATTTGTTCCTGATGGGAACCCAAGATGGGACCTGCAAATGGTGGAAATGGATGTCAGAGCCGGGACCGCGGCTGTGGCTTGGGTCAGCACCTGAGCAGAGGTTCAGTTTTCCAGCTCTGTGAGTTGTGACTCGCCTCGTGTGACAAGGCTGTCGTTCTCCGTTTAGTACCAGCATCTGCCTAGCCTCGGGTTGTCTAAGGATCCAAGTAGCCTTGTTTAAATCCCCATTTGTGAAAATTGCTGTGCGGAATTAGCTAGACATTCCTGTCTCTCCCATTTTGTTCTTGTTCTTCCGTGAGCTGGAATTGTAATAAATTTCAATTTCTGTTAATTTGGGGAGTGGTTAGCGGAAAGAAGCCTGGCTGCTCTTGGCTTCAGTGCTGAAGGGCCTTGTTTTCCTTCCATTTTGTACAAATCACTTAACATCACCTTAGGATACATCGTTTTAGTTTTCTGTATATTTGAATGTGTTATCATAGAAACGATAGCACAACATCTATTTTTTGTGATAGTGAAAAGTGGATCAGAAAGACGTTTTCTGCTTTTATACCACTGCTGTTAAGATTTGGATTTCATCATAATACCTTATATTTTATAGAACATAAACTTATTGCTGTTATTCTAAATGTCAAAACCTGTAGGATTGCTTTTGCATTGTGGCTTATACAGCAAAATAAACTCTGACTCAGGTGACAAATGGTTATTTTATCATCGATTTGATATTCTAATTCTGTGAAGTTCCCTATCTCATTCCCAGTCTCACCCTGCCCACCCGCTTCCAGACCTGCTTCTTAATTTTGTTGGGCATTATTAATAAAACGGTATACCAGACACTTAACAAAGGCTTTGACCAACAGCAGTGAGTACATTAGTTGCTGTGGCTTGGAGACAGAAATAATAAATTACATAACTGATATACCTTTTCATTATGTTTTCCTTAAGCTGTCTAAAGCCTATATTTGGGCTAATGTGCATGCAGGCTAAGTTGCTTCAGTCGTGTCCCACTCTTTGTGACCCCACGGACTGTAGCTTGTCAGGCTCCTCTGTCCGTGGGATTCCACAGGCAAGAATACTGGAGTGGGTTACCATGCCCTCCTCGAGGGGATCTTCGTGACCCAGGGATCAAACCTATGTCTCCTGCACTGGCAGGTGGATTCTTTACCACTAGCGCCATTTGGAAACATGTCTGCTTGAAAATCTGGATATAGTTTAAGTCTCCAGAGGAAAAGGTCTGATGCCTCAGTGTAATACCCTTGTCACAGTATTTTTATAAAACAGGTATCTGGACTTCCTTGGCAGCCCAGTGGTTGAAAATCCACACTTCCAATGCAGTGGACCTGGGTTCAGTCCTGGTCAGGGAACCGAGATGCCCCATGCCATGAGGTTTTTTGGTTTTGTTTTGTTTTGTTTTGTTTTTTTAATTTAAATTATTTAATTTAAAATAATTTAAAAAATTTTTTTTAATTAAAAAAGAGCTGTTTGTCTCCCCACAATGTGAAAATATGAATGATAACCAAACTTAACCAACTAATTAAGTGACTTGCATGTCGGCAGAACTCCTGTTAGCAGCTTGGAACGAGACTCACTATTAGGTGTATAATATCGCCTCTTGTGTCTTTTTCTTTAATGGCATTTACAAGATAAATCCATAAACGCTTTGCTGCTTTTTTCCCCCTTTTTAGGGCCGAAGCATGTTGTCGTCAAGTTTGTGGTGAAATTCTTTCCACCTGACCACACTCAACTCCAAGAAGAACTCACAAGGTTAGTGGTTTGGAAACGGGGTGCTTGTTGCTGTGGGTGCCACAGAGAGAGAGAGTGAATGTTACAAGTCGACTGGTGAAACACTATGATGATGTTGCCTTGACCCGCTAGCGTGTGCTCTCTGCCAGACAGTTTAACCTTCCTCTCTCCCAGTTGTGTTTACAAGCATGGGAAGAAAGAAAGTACCACGGTTTCCCTGCAGGCTGATCTCTTAAAAGCTGTGCTATGAAGTATCTGGGCCTGTAATCTGTTACTGTCATATTTCTCCCTCTTCTGTCTGTCACATCACAAGGCAGTTTTGGGAAATGAATCTCTTCTGTGGAGCCAAGATGTAAACTCAGAGTTTCTGTCTGTTGCTGCGGCTGCCGAATGGCTGTGAACTGTCCGTTTCTTCGAAAGCGTAGCCTAGCCCTGCCCTTGCTGTGTGGCCAGCTAGTTACTTAATCCCCCTGCACTTCTGTTCATTGCCATGTCAATGTGCCTGCAACACTTGCTTTGCCAGGGTTGTTTTAAGGATAAGCGCTAATATACACAGAGCACCTGGAACCCAGTATCAGACAAGTGTGTTAGTTACTCAGTTGTGTCCAGTTCTTTTTGACCCCATGGACTTGTTAGCCCACCAGGCTCCTCTGTCCATGGGATTCTCCAGGCAAGACTACTGGAGTGGGTAACCATGCCCTTCTCCTGGGGATCTTCCCGATCAAGGGATCAAACCTGGGTCTCCTGTGTTGTTTGCAGGTTCTTTACCATCTGTGAACTGCCAGGGGAGTCATTTTCTGAACCCAGTAGGGATGCCATCATCCTCACCCCTACTATTACGTTACCCACTTTATAATTTGAAGCAAGACACATGCTGTTCTAAAAGAGAGCAGAGCCTGGTGGCAGCACGTGAAGATAAAATGCCTCCCTTTCAAGACTAAGTACGCTAGTCTGACCAGCCAGATTGTTGCCACACTTGCCTTTCAGCTTTAGCTGCTCCCAGCGAAGGCTGTCGTATCTTTCTCATCCCTCGGTACAGAGCACAGTATCTTGGGTGGTTGACCATGATTTATCAGAAGGGCAAAGGCAGTCAATCAACAATAGTGATGACATGTACATGGTGTGAAAGCCTTGTCCCAGGAACGGGGGACGTACTGGTTGAAAAGACAGGCCTGACTCACATGGGACCAGACACAGTAATTAAACAAACACGAAAAATATCAGATAATGGTAAGCGCCTTTAGGTAATGGAGAAGATTATGTGATAGAAGGAGACTGGTGATGACTTGACTTCTGATGACCTTACAGTGTGGGATCCGGGATGCTGGGGCTGAGAAAGCAACAAGGATCATTTTCGCAGGACAGGCTTTCCAGGTAGAAGGAACAGTTAGGTAGTGCGCAAGATCACAAGAGGCACCTGATGTTCAAAGACCAAAAAGAGGGCTCTCGTGGCAGGCACACGGAGAGCGAAGTGCATTGAGGTGGGACCAAGGCCGGATGATAAGTAGTGTTGAGAGACCAGTTGCCGTGGATACCAAGGGGAGGATGGCAAGAAGAAATGGCAGCTACCTAGGCCAAGATGATGGTGGCAGGGGAGGTGGTACGAGTGGGAGTGGGGAAGACGCATGCTTGTGGAACGTGTGCTGGAGGTGGAGTCGTTCTGAGCTAGTGATGGGTGGGAAGTGGAGACGGTGAGCGAAGTGGAGGGAATGCTTAGGTTTTGGACTTAAGCGACCAGGTGGGTGATGACTAGAATGAGGACAGGTGGAGGGAAGGTAGAGGATTGGGGAGGGTGGAGAGTCGAGAGCCTGGTGCTGCCAGGTGATGTGGGAGGTCCCTGCCGAGCATCCCAGGGCTGCATCAAGAGGGGCACTGGGTACCTGAATGTGCGATTCCAGGAAGCCCCTTCCCGTGGCTTTGCATGTTATTTATTTATGGCTGGGTCTTCACTGCTGCGCACAGGTTTTCTCTCCTTGTGGCAAGCAGGGGCTACTCTTGGTTGTGGCGCCCGACTTCTCGTTGTGGCGGCTTCTCTTGTTGCAGGCTACAGGCTGAGGGGTTGCAGCTCTTGGGCTCTAAGGCACTCGGATTTCTCTCGTCGCGGCTCCCAGGCTCTAGAGCACGGGCGCAGTGGAGTTGTTCCACCGCCTCTCGTCAGGGGGACTCCTCCCGGAGCAGGGATTGAACCTGTGTTCCTCGCATTGGCAGGCGGACTCATTAACGGTTGGACCACCATGAAAGCCCATTGTGTTCTCAGTGAGTCACCACTGGTTGTTTTCCTCCATTTCCATCCCTTGAAAGCAGCAGTTACGTGACCAGGACGTGTAGAAACCGTCAGCCTTCTGGGACCCACATGGCTGGGACCCTTCATGTGAAGAAGCAGTTGGGGCTGCACCCCCCGCCCAAGTTCCAGGCTGGAGGGCCGACCCCAGTAGCATCTTCACGCCGTGTCATTATTGGGCTAGTGTGTCAGTTTCTGGGCCTGGTTTTCCTGTTGTTGGAATGTACGTTGCTCGAAGCTCAGAGCACTGAAATGAATCTAAAGGCGAGCCCAGCTGTTGGTCAGTAATGGGCCTTTTTCTCCTGCATCTCACTGGGCCTTCATCCTGCTTAGGGAGTTGGCAGCATTAAATCCCGCCCCCTCCCCCCACCTCCACTCTCCGCACCTTTCTCCCCATTCTACTTTGCAATGAGTTTTGCACCTTCTCAGTTTTTGTGAATCCTCGTCTCTAGAAACTTGAGAGTTTTCTACCCTTCTGGTCCTGGTTATAAAATTCCATACAGCTTGTGACCAGTCAGCCTTCTGTGTGTGTGTGTGTTCCTGGTATCTTGACAGCTGCTCTGACCAATCTGATAAATTCCTCAACGGCCACAAGCAGGTTTGGAGTTTTGTTATTGCCATTTTCTGGCTCCCAGAGTTAACTGACATCTTAGAAGTCTTTCCGGACGAGGGAATTCCTTTGGCTCAGGGTTGATAAACTTGATCGGAAGTTTAGAAGCTCTGCGTCACTTTCCTCTTTGCTGCAAGATATGATGGGAAGGCGACCTTCCAGATCCAAGGGGTCAACTCCCACACTCCCACAGAGTCCTGTTTAAGGAGAAATCTAATAATGTGACCATTGAGACTCCCGGCAGTTTTCCATGGCAGATGGTGAGGGAGGGAGGATCTGGGAGAAGCCCCGTAGGGACAGTACTTCAGGCGAGGGACGTGCGGATGAGAGCGAGACAGACGGAAATGGGCCTGCAGTTGAGCGGACTCGAAGTGCACTCGAGCTGGAGCTAATTCTTCGGGCCTCCAGGAATAGCTTGCAGCTCCCCGTCTGTATAGATCGAAGATTGAATTGCATCTCGCTGTTAAACAAGAGGCTGAAATCCTTTCTATTTATTGGACTACATTCTCGCTGAATCTCTCACTCTCCTGACACCAGGTCTCAAGCATCTGGAAGGAGCGAAGTACTGACTCTTCGGTGCAAATTTAAAACCACTTAGGAGGGGTCTTTGAGAAGAAAATTACCAGGCTTTCTTCTGGCCTAGCTGGGAATTATTTGGCTCTGCTGGTGAGGTCAGACATAGTACTCTCTGAGCATCGCGTCTTAAGTAGGATTTAGTTTCTGCTTGGCTGTGTTTTTGCGAGGAGGCAGTTTGGCCACACTATATGACTCTCAGGATCTTAGTTCCCCCATCAGGGATTGGACCCCTGCCCCGTGTGGTGGAAGCGGAGCCTTAACCACTGTGCGGCCAAGGAAGCCCCTTGGCTGTGTTCTTCTACGCGGAGGGCACCTGTCTGAGTTTGCTGCTGGGCAGGGTCTGCTGCAGTGTTGCCTTTGGCTGGCTGGGACACCGTCATGTACGTTGAGTAAGTGGCAGAAAGAGTGAGAGCTCCCGAACGAAGTTAATGAAAACAGACGTGTTTAAAACATGGCTTCCGAGGGGTCTGACTTCCTCCCCTGAGGTCCCTGGAAGTGACAGCCCTCTGGCCCCACCACTGTTGTCGCCTCCCCCCTCATACGCCTACCCTTCTGCCAAGGACAGTTGATTCTGCTCTGAGCACTTTGTGTGAATTCGATGGGAATTGCTTCAGTTATGGTGCAGAAAGTGCTGCTGAATTTCTGAAGTTAGCCCTGCAGCCGGTGTGCCTGACTTACAGCTGTCATTACAAGATGACACAGTGCCCAGTGGGATTACCAGGGCCTTAGGACAGGAAGAGTCAGCGTAATCAGGGAGTGACAGGCTCCTCCTGCATCCTTCAGCTCGGGCTTTGCCCTCTAATGAAAGAGGGGAGCTCTCGGAACCCCACACCCTCTCCGCACCCACAAGAGACCCTCCCCAGAGGCCCTGAACCCTGAGTTCTGTCTCTGGACCACAGGGCCCTGTGTTTAAACTGATAGCTGGTTACCTTCCGAATGTCATGCTTTTAAAACACAGGTTCTTCCTGCTTATCTGGAAATTAACTAAACAGGTAAGAATTAAAGCCTGTAGTTCTAAGAAGTGTTGGCTTCAAAAAACAATAACCACAGCCCAATCCAGAGGGACGGTTTGTGTCACCTCTTCCCATTTAAACGTGTGTGCTGATGTTATGATTATTTTTATATGCTCTGTTTTACTCTGCTTTGACTTCCCAGGGAGACACAGAAAGAGAATGAATGAATGAATGAACGAACGAACATTATGGGGGCTTGGGGAAAGGTTGTTGTCAACTGGTAGACCTTTGGGTGTTTGTGTGTCTCTGGTTATGAAATGCCTCCAATGGCACCCCGCTCCAGTACTCTTGCCTGGAACATCCCATGGATTGAGGAGCCTGGTAGGCTACAGTCCATAGGGTCTCTAGGAGTCAGACACGACTGAGTGACTTCACTTTCCCTTTTCACTTTCATGCACTGGAGAAGGAAATGGCAACCCACTCCAGTGTTCTTGCCTGGAGAATCCCAGGGACGGGGGAGCCTAGTGGGCTGCCGTCTATGGGGTCGCACAGAGTCAGACACGACTGAAGCGACTTAGCAGCAGCAGCAGTGGTAAAGAAGCTGCTTGCCAACACAGGAGACTTCAAGAGAGACAAGTTCAATCCCTGGTTCAGAAAGATCCCCTAGAGGAGGACGTGGCAACCCACTTCAGTATTCTTGCCTGGAGAATCCCATGGACCGAGGAGCCTGGTGGGCTACAGTCCATAGGGTCCCACAGACTCAGACATGACTGAAGCAATTAACCACACACACAAATGACTTAAAGGGGATTCATTTTTATTCAGCTTTTTTAAATTGCTAATTTGTGTTGAATGCTTTTATTCTAGTCACTGTGCTTTCCGTGTGTTATTTCATTGAATTCGTCGCAACACCTCTGTGGTGAGTCTTGCTAAAAGCCCTTCTTTAAAAAATTAAAAAGACCCTTTTGTTGTTACAAAAGTAATCCATGTACAGTGTAGAAAGTTAGAATATCTAGATAAATGTGACTAAGAAGATAAAACTACCATGTACCTGTTGCCCAGAGCTGAGCATTGCTAGCCCCTCAGGGAGAGCTTTTCTGATTTTTTTTCTGTGTCTATATGTGTGCTTTTCATCTCGTTTAATACCCTGGCTGTATTCAAATGTCCCCCTTTGTTGCTCAGATGTCATTCATATCTGCTCATCTAAAGTGAGATTCACCGAAGGACCCCACATTGCAACTGGTTGTTACAGCCTTTGAACCCCTTTTAATCTAGCAGAATCTCTTTTTCTTCGTGATACCATCCTGTTGAAAAAACTGGACCAGCTGTACTGTGAGATAACCTACCTCCTAAGTTTGTCTGATTGCTTCCTGTATAACTTATTTCTCTGTCTTCTGTACTCCCTGCGAACTAGACCTCAGCTCTAAAAGCTTGACAGATATGAGTTACACATTCTTGACTAGAATCCCCTCGTAAGTGGGGTCCTGTGCTTCCTGTTTCATTAGTGATGCTGAGATTGATCGCTGAGTTAGGGTGGTAGCATTCTGACCTTTCCTTTCTGAAGGAAAGTCTTGTGAGTTTGTCTGCATTCAAATGTCCAAACTCCTAAGTGGTTTTTACGCCAAGAACAATCCTTGCCAGAGTCAATAATTTCTTTAGAGGCCGTAGGATGAATGTTTTATAATTGTTATTTTGTTGTGTTTTTTGTTGGTGTTCTTCTGTAAAGTAGAATTTTGCCTTATCCAGCTGGATTATCTGTGCATGCTAAATCACTTCAGTTGTGTCTGACTTTTTGCAAGCCAATGGACTGTAGCCCACCAGGCTCCTCTATATTCTCCAGGCAGGAATATTGGAGTGGATTGCCATGTCCTCCTCCAGGGAATGTTCCCAACCCAGGGATCGAACTCACACCTCTTAGGTCTCCCGCATTGGCAGGCGCGTTCTTCACCGCTAGAACCACCTATCTGTATATCGTGAAATACTCTTCCTACAGGAGAGACAGATTACATGCCCAGTTTTTTGCCTTAGATTGCCAATTTTTTGTTGGGCTTCCTTGATATTGATATTGGGCTTCCTTGTTTTCCTGATTGCTCAGTTGATAAAGAATCCGCCTGCAATGCAGGAGACATCGGTTCGATTTCTGAGTTGGGAAGATCCGCTGGAGAAGGGATAGGCTACCCACTCCAGTATTCTTGGGCTTCCCTTATAGCTCAGCTGGGAAAGAATCTACCTGCAATGCGGGAGACCTCTGGATTAGATCTCTGGATTGGGAAAAATCCCCTGGAGAAGGGAAAGGCTGCCTACTCCAGTAGTCTGGCCTGGAGAATTCCATGGACTGAATAGAGTCCATGGGGTCACCAAGAGTCGGACATGACTGAGCAACTTTTACTATCACCAACTTTTAATACAGAATGCTTTAATAGACTCCTCAAGTATTAATACAGTTCACTTTTTCTGCTTTCTCTCTTTTTTTTCCTGAGTATTATAATGTAAAATTATGAAATTTCATTAGTACTCATGAAATTTCATTAGTTCCATGTGTTTTGATTCACTTTAATCCTTCATGTTGCTGTTCAAGTTGTCACAGTGTTGGCCAGTGGACACCCCTTCCAGGTTTTTTCCGCCTTATAATAGAGCCCATTTATTTATATTTGCAAGCTGTTTGCCCTCTGGCATACCTAGATAGTCTAGGCTCACTGGAATCGACCGTTTCTCCCTGCCTTTATATGCTTCAAATAGTAATTGTGTGAGAGCCAGAATCTAGCTGCTGAGGGTTGCTTGCTGCCAGTGTGACGCTTCTTCTTGACAGTGGACAAAACTAGCAAGGAAGGAAGGAACTGTGCTGAGTCGTGTCCAGCTCTTTGCGACCCTATGGACTCTAGCCGACCAGGCTCCTCTGCCCATGGGATTCTCCAGGCAACCATACTGGAGTGGGTTGCCACGCCCTCCTCCAGGGATCTTCCCAACCCAGGGATCAAACCCAGGTCTCTGACATTGCAGGTGAAGTCTTTACTGTCTGAGCCATCAGAGAAGCCCCAAACTAGCAAATATCTTCCTACAAATCTGTGAGTTGATAATTGATATTCTCAAATCGATTTTAACATCACCCTGGTTTTACTTAATTTCTTTGATTTATAAATCCATTTTTCTCTTTCACTAAAAATGTTTACTAGCTTTATTCTACCACGTAAAGAAAAGAAATTTTAAATAAATGGATTTTTACACATCTGGCAGCTTATGGAAGAAGCTGAGTGACTGTTCCACCACAAAAAAAGACACTCATGTGTTTCCAGTTCCATCGACAAGGCTTTTCCTAACCATAATAGCCTACTGTTATTGTCTGGGCCATAGAGCCATTTTTTAGTATATTTGACTGATCTGTGAGAAAAGTTTAAATGCATGCTATACACCACAAAAATATATAGGGTGGTAAGTTATAGTCTTAATTTTTATGGCTGTTATCTCTCCATATAAAATGAAGTGCATTACTCATTGTGTGAGGCTTGCGGCATATGTCTCCCAGTGTTTTTAGGGAGGTGTGAATATTTACATTGCAGCCAGTTGCACCAGGAATTCCTCCCACCTGTGCAGACTTTTCTTGTTTTCTGGTTTATGTACCTTTCACCACGTCCTTGCTGTAAAGGCAAACTGCCACGGTTGAGCCTGACTTTGTTGTGGAAACTCTGTGCCCTTTCTGCTGGACGCCCACCTCTCTGTGTATGACGCCCGTCTCTGCTTCTGTTTGTAGGTACCTCTTCGCTCTGCAGGTGAAGCAGGACCTGGCTCAAGGCAGGCTGGCATGTAATGACAACAGTGCTGCCCTCCTGATCTCGCACATTGTACAATGTAAGTTCTTTTGATCTCCTTCAGGAAGTGTGTGGGAAATACACAGCCATCTGCTTGGTGAGGGGAAATGACATCTACCGCAAACAATGTTTTCGGCTGATGTTGCATTAGCACAAAAGCCAGAGGCTGGAAAGTAGCACTCTTAACATCATTTAATACTCCTGTCCTTCCGTGGGCTTCCCTGACGCTAAAGAATCGGCCTACAATGCAAGAGACCTGAGTTCTGTTCCTGGGTCAGGAAGATCCCCTGGAGAAGGGAATGGCAGTCCACTCCAGTATTCTTGCCTGGAGAATTCCATGGAGTCTGGAGGGCTACAGTCCACGGGATCACCAAGAGTCAGACTTGATTGAGCAACTAACACTTTCACTCTCTTCCCCCAGATGTTGACCTGGGAATTCTGTGTCCTGGTGGTTGCCATGCTTTTCAAGATGGAAGATGTAATTGTTGAAAACTCAACTGACTCGGATTCAGTTGAATGGATGGTGGCCAAGTAGACGAAACTAGTTCAGTCCTGTTCTTGGATTTAATATTCATCATTGAATATGACACTTTAGCATTCAGACATAAGACATAAAACTGTCCAAGATTTCCCTTCCTGTACTCTGCTCAAGAGTTCAGTAAACCAAGACACATGACCCTGGATAGAATCCAAGTGATGCTTGAAGTAGACATTTTAACTTTCTTACACTAAATAAAGGATAATTAGATTGTGCTCATTCTAAGGCTTACTGACTACCCACCTAGGCATTTTTTTTTCTCTTGGTAAGGCAGAAGTTACTTTAAATACACACATTATGTTTCAGGAAGGGTAGTATGTACATAGACCAGGGTCAACATATAGAAACACTAGTATATAAATACTATCATACCATTTTAAAATTTCCATTGTATACAAAGCAATCCCATGTAATCAGGCCCAGCCTGTCCACATAGGTGCCCAGTTAACAAGACTCCAGGTTTGTAGGAAGGGTCACTCCTAGTAGTCAACAAACTACTTTAGTCCAAAATGACCAGGTGTTTGTGGAAACCATGCTTATCGTCTTTTGTGTGTGTGCATGAAAGTGAAAGTCGCTCAGTCATATCTGACTCTTTGTGACCCCATGGACTATATATACAGTCCATGGAATTATCCAGACCAGAATACTGGAGTGGGTAGCCTTTTCCTTCTCCAGGGGATCTTCCCAACCCAGGGATTGAACTCAGGTCTCCCACATTGCAAGCGTATTCTTTACCAGCTGGGCCACAAGGGAAGTCCAAGAATACTGGAGTGGGTAGCCTATCTCTTCTCCAGCGGATCTTCCCAACCCAGGAATCGACCTGGTGTCTCCTGCTTTGCAGGCAGATTTCTTTACCAACTGAGCTACCAGGGAAGCCCTTTTTGTACATGGGCATGGTTGAATATCTACCAGACTTAATAGATGGGTGTTTTCTTATTAATTTGAAAAAAAAAAATGTGAAAAAGAAAGGACAGGCACCCCCCCCCCAAAAAAGTAATCTTTATTAGACTTTACTATGTTCTAGTTCTTTGTATTATCTCAGATCTGTGTATTATCTCATTTAATTTTTGTAACAACTCCCATGAGCTCAGTGCTGTTTTCCCCATTTTAAACTGAGGACACTTCGGTGCAGACAGTTACCTAACTTTTCCCTTTCATGTGTTTGGTCTTCTGTCTTCTTACAGTAACAGTGGAGTGAGCAATGTTTTGAATCAGGCAATCCTCGTTTCTATTAGTTGACTGATCAGCCTGCAAGTTACAAAGTCCCTCACCTCTCTTTCCTTTGGAACAGGGGATTAATAGAAGCTGTTTCCTACAGCTGTGAAAATGAAATGATAGCATCAGTATTCAGAATATGCTAGGAGTTCAATAAACGCATCCACCTCTCTTTGTTATCACTCACCTGTGGCCCTCCCTTTCCAAACAATGGGAAATTTTGAAATAAAACTTCCTTATTGGAACAGCCACTTCAGGAAATGTCTCCGACCCTGGACTTTTGGTGAGAGAAGAAAAATTTACTCAACCATTTCTGATGCCATTTAGTCTTGTAGCCGCTTTCTCTTAGGCCCCTTCCTTTTTAAAGTCTGTGGTTAGAGTAAGCCACGCACATGGGAAGTGGAGGGTCACTGAAGTCCAGAAAGCCATGTGCTCGCTCCAGGGGACCCTTCACCCCCAGACATCAACAAGGGCTCAAAAATCCCCTGAATCTTGAATTCTCCACAGGAGGTGAAATAGGTGGGTCCAGAAGTACTCCTGCTATTTCCGTTCTCTCTGATACGCAGTTTGGTGACACACTTTCAATATTCTTATACTTGCAAAACCCTGTTTCTGTATTTCTGAGCATCCCATACATTTATTGGGCTTCCCTGGTGACTCAGTTGGTAAAAAACCCAGCTATAACGCCGGAGACCCATGTTAGATCCCTGGGTTGGGAAGATCCCCTGGAGAAGGGAAGGGCAACCCATTCCAATATTTTTGCCTGGGTAATCTCATGGACAGAGGAGCTGGTGCACTACAGTCCAGGTGGTTGCAAAAGTCTGACACAACTTAGCAACCAAACCATACACCGTGTCACAAAGGAGAATCTTCTGTGAATGGTGTGTTCATTGAAATGACTGATCATTATTTACATGATCAGTACTGTAGAAGGGGTCAGTTCATCTCCCTTCTGCAGAAAGTGATATTAGTGCTGATGGAAAATTTTCTCTACTGAGCTGTATTTTCATCTCATCTTTTCCTATATACACAATCCGATTTTTAAAAATTTTCCTCTTTTCATTTGAATGCACTGTCATCTTTCAGACATATTTTTCATTGGTTCCTTTGTTGCTCGTCTTAGATATCCCCTGTACAAACTTTGAGCTTTTAATTTTCCCTAATCGACTCTGAGAAGACCAGTAGGAGAAGCTGATGAAGAGAAGATTCGAACACTAGGTGGGCCTGTTTATAAGAGGACCTCTCATGTAGTGTGGAGGCCGACTGGGGTGCATTTCAGCAGGTTGTGTGTGCATCCAGTCTGAGGCTGTACAAGCACAAGTTTGCCCAAGCACATCTTCATGAGAGTTCAGGAAAATCACAAGATCTGGAGTTGTTCTTTTTATCTTTTGCTGAGAGTAGACTGATAAGGAATTCAGTATATACATCAGCTGATATAAGGGCTTCCCAGGTGGCGTTCCTGCCAAGGCAGAAGATATAAGAGGTATGGGTTTGATCCCTGGGTCAGGAAGATCCCCTGGAGGAGGGCATGGCAACCCACTCCAGTATTCTTGGCTGGAGAACCCCATGGACAGAGCAGCCTGGTGGGCTGCTGTCCACAGGATGGTAGAGAGTCAAACACGACTGAGGCGATTTAGCTTGCACGCATCAGCTAATCTGACATCTCTGATTAAAAAATAGCAAGTCATATCTTGAACACATCAATTCTCAAACTCTCCAGACATAAGCAGGTGCCACTTTCTAATTCCAAGAAGAAAGCATGTGGGACAAAGTAAATTTCATAGTCATGTTGCCCTTGCATTTTAGGAGCTGAAGGGCAAGTGATTCCAAGGAAAAGACAGTTCAGGTGTATTGACCTGGATGCCAGAGGACAAACTGGAAGTCTTAACTCTTATACTGAATTATGGAAAAGACTGTGTTTTGAAATCCATGTATGTTAAGAAACCCAAACTCAAAACTCATTAAAAAAAAAAAAAAAAATTCAGGGTTTAGGTGAGTCCCCACCCGCCCTCACCATATGCAGTCAGTCTTCGTTATCTGTAGATTTCATGTTTGCAAATGCACCTGCTCTCTGACGTTTCTTTGTAGCCCCAGAATTAGCATTTTTGGTGCTTTCAGGTTCACGTGCAGACAATGCACAAGATGGTAAAAACATCTGAGTCACCTCCCCCACACACCTCCCCAGCTGGGGGCCAGAGAAGGTGATGCTCTGCTTTCTGGTTTCAGCTCTCATACTGGAAACAAGTATCCTTTTCATGATCCATTCAGTGCCACACTTCTTGCGTTTCTGTGCTTTTTGGTGACTTCCCTGTTTAAATGGCCCCCAAGTATCGTTGCTGAACCACAAGTGCGGGAAGGTTCTGACGTGCCTTATGGAGAAATAAGGGCTTCCCAGGTGGCTCAGTGGTAATGAATCTGCCTGCCGTTGCAGGAGATGCAGGTTCGACCCCTGGGTTGGGAAGATCCCCTGGAGGAGGAAATGGCATCCCACTTCAGTATTCTTGCCTGGAAAATTCCTTGGACAGTGGAGCCTGGCAAGCTACAGTCCATGAGATCGTAAAGAGTCAGACATGACAGCGGCTGAGCCCACACGCACACGTGGAGAAACACGTGGGTGCAGATATGCTTCATTCGGGCCTGAGTTACAGCGCTGTTGGCTGTGGGTTCAATGTTAATGAATCAACACAGTGCATAAAAGAGGATGTATTTCTACAGAAGCATACAGAAAACTCGGCTGGTTGATGAAAAAGTGTTTCAAGGTTCTTAGAGGAACCTAAGCTCTTATTTCCCCTGGGAATGATGGTTTGGTATTCATTAATTTGATATTTTATAGGGAGTTGATAGAACACTGTTACTATGAATAATGAGATGCACTGGGCTCTTTTGAGCCAGGATAGAAGAGATTGCCGAAAAGACAGTGCCGTCATCATCAAGGCCTCCAGTGGGTGGTGGCAGTGTGGTGGTTCCCCCACTTCCATGTTGTCCTTTGTGATAGAAAGTGGCAACTTAGGGAGGAGGAAATTTGTTAAGAAAGGGCAGTTAGGAAATAATATTGATTTTGCCATAGCAGTCGGAAGCTAGTGAGTGATTGATTGTTCCAGTGGCCCAGCTGGTGCCAGGCGAGTTGGCACTGTTGGGTGCAAAGCAAATATTCTCGGGGCCTGTGAATTATAGCAACATATAGTGCATATCCTGCGTGATTACCAGGGTGCGTTGCCCAAAGTGTGACAAGCTGCTTCACAAGACAAAGTGAAGGGTGGGTTTCATAGCAACGGTTAACTTGCTTTTCCTCTAAACAGCTGGGCTCCGTTCATTTTATTAAGCTTGTTACACAGACTATATGATAAGGCACACTGTCCCATCTGTACTGAATTGCTATAAACTGACCTGGAGTCAGTGTTGTTAAAGGTACAATGATTACTTTAAAGCTCTATCCTTTAATTTTCCAGGTTAGAGCAGTTAGGGGACTGTGTTGAGGTTACATGAGAAAAATAGGCACCCTCTTTCTTGTCGATGAAAATTTTGTAAGGATTTGCAGTCTGTTGGGTCATTTCTGATAATAAGAGCCATTTATTTTTACCAAATTAGATTAGGTACCTTTCATTGTTGTTCTTTAGTTGCGTCTGACTCTTTCGCAGCCCCATGGATTGTTGTCTGCCAGGCTACTCTGTCCATGGGATTCTCCAGGCAAGAATACTGGAGTGGGTTGCCATTTCCTTCTCCAGGGGATCTTCCTGACCCAGGGATCAAATCCATATCTCTTATGTCTCCTGGATTGGCAGGTGGATTCTTTACCACTGAGCCACCTGGGAAGCCCATTATATACTTTTACCCCTATTTACAATCATCTTTTCTCTACATTTCACTAATTGTTATATGTGCATTTCCAAAGTCGATTTTGTCAAGCCCTGAAAGTCAGAATGTTTTGATCCGCTTGTTTAGAATTTACTGCCTAAAGTAGAAGCAACCCCTAGTTGGGTGGGGAGGAAGGAAAACCAGGAACGTGGATGGCCAAAGATGAATGATTCTGAAGTTTTCTTTCCAACGGGTAAAGAAGAGAAAAAGTGGAAACTGTCATCTTACATTGGCAGAGCTGTTAAATCCATCCTCCCGTCCACAGCTTCTCACATCTCGCCCTTAGGATACTCACCAGCTGGGATCGCCTTATGTTCTTGGCTACTTTTTCCAGTTTACTAGCTGGGGAACAGTCCACTGGGAATGTAACAAACTGTGAACTGTTAATCACATGTGGCTGGTTTTTCTTTCTCCCTTTCTTTGTAGCTGAGATTGGGGATTTTGATGAGGCATCGGACAGAGAGCACTTAGCGAAAAATAAGTACATACCTCAGCAAGATGCGCTAGAAGACAAAATCGTGGAATTTCACCATAACCACATGTAAGTCTCCCTTGTTGCTTCCTTTGAGCTGTTTCTCTCTGTCCTCCGACACTCATTAAGTACCTGTACACACGCACAGAGTAAGTATTGGGAAGAAATATACAAAGAGGGAGGGAGGAGAGCCCAGAGGCTTAATCAGTGTTCTCACTTATCCTGGACTCTCAGAGGTGCAGGTTACCCACTCAAGACCAAACCCCTGGACTCCTTCCTTGCTTTTTTGTGAGATAAGAATAACACTGGCATTTTAGGACCCTGTGATTTTGAGTAAGAGAAAGAGTGTAAGACCAAGTACCAGGAAATCAGGAAGTCAGGACGACGTAAGAATAGTGTGGAAATGGGGAACCTTTGTTCACCTCCATTTTGGTTTCTTTCCTTTGATCCATAAAATATCTTCAACTATCCTCTGTGCCTCCTGTTTTTGTTACTGCGTTTCAAGGAAAGCACTTGAGTCCTGGTTGATAGTTGCCTTTGATAGTGTTGCTGTGAACTTTGCAAATTTAGGGCTATTGTTAAGTGACTAGAAAGTTGTTTCAGCATGATGGAGTTTTGCTTTCATATGACCTTAAAGGAAACTCTTTGAGATTCAAAAAAAAAAAAAAAACTGGCCAAGTATGACATTGACTTTGGGGGTTTTGTGTTACACAGGCAATACAGCTTTTGTTCCACTGGCTTGACTGTGAGTTATAAAGAACTGGAGGCTGGGTGTCGTCTGATCAGGTAGCCCCATTGTTAGTGATGAAACACCTTTTTATTTACCAGGAGAAGGTGCTTAATCTTGAGTTCATAGACAGGGAGTTCAAATCTCCTGGCCTTTCTCTTGATTTTTTTGTATTCTCAGTGGACAGACACCAGCAGAATCGGATTTCCAGCTCCTAGAGATTGCCCGCAAACTGGAGATGTACGGCGTCCGATTGCACCCGGCCAAGGACCGGGAAGGCACGAAGATCAACCTGGCTGTGGCCAACACGGGGATTCTAGTGTTTCAGGTAAGAGCGTTTAGAACCAGCTCGGTTCCCTTGGTGATGGAGAGATAAGAGTTGACCTTCAACTCTGATTCCATGTTGGGTGGTCCAGGCTAAGATCTCCGATAATTATTTTTAGATGACAAAGGGAACAGACAAACCTTGCTACTGGGTTTCCTGTTTCTTTCCATGCCCTCACACTTGCAGACTGGATTTCCTTTGCCCTTGCTCTGCTTGGGGAATCTGTGCTTGCAGATTTCTTTGTGTTTAGTGACTTTGTGGGCTTCCCAAGTGGTAAAGAACCCGCCTGACAGTGCAGGAGATGTAAGAGATGCAGGTTTGATCCCTGGGTCAGGAAGATCCCCTGGAGGAGGACATGGCAACCCAATCAGTTCTTTCCTGGAGAATCTCATGGAAAGGGGAGCCTGGCAGGCTATGGTGCATAGAGTTGCAAAGAAGCGGATACGACCAAAGTGACTTAGCACATTGACCTTGTAGGATCACAGATATCTGTATCTCTCTGTGGACCTAACATAGAACATAGTTGAATGGAATCGAGATTTCAGATCCACAAAGTAAGCACCTTTTTCACACTTGGTCATGATATTCATCTTATTTGTTAACCTAATTTGAGTTTGTTTGTTTGTTTGAATGGATTTGGATTTTACCTAAGTCAGCTTGTTTATGATTTCGCATTTACCTAACTTAGAGGATACAGCAACTTTATGAATTCCTAGAAGCTGTGTCCATGTCCTGCTGTAATTTTGCAGCAAAACATACTGTTCTTGGACCCTTACCTGTGTTTTATGAAAGGACATAATACTCTGCATTCGGAAATGTGTGCACCCTTGATCACAGTGCTGCTGTAGTGTTATTGATGAATGCATCTCTTTTTCTTAATAATATCATTGAAGTATTATTGACATGCAGTTAAGTGCAAACATTCAAAGTGTGCCATTCTTCAATATGGGTAAGTTCTTAACCTTGTATATCCTATGAAACCATCCATGAAATCAAGACAGGGAACATATGTACCACCTCAAAGCTTTTCCCCAAGACTTTTTTCTTCTCTTTAATTGAAGAACTTTTAATTTAATTTTCTTTTTTATAATCGATTTACAGTATTATATTGCTTTCAGGTGCACAACACAGTGATTGAGTATTTTATAAATTATACTCCATTTAAAGCTGTTAGAAAATATTGGCTAGATTCCCTGTGCTGGGCAATGCATCCCTCAAGGCTTCTCTTTTAAACAAGAGTGGATCATCTGTGCTTCGGTTTCAAAGGGATATAAAGAAAGCATCTGCCTGGCTCATGAAGCAGGGTCAGATTTCACGCTGTTTCGAATGTGTAAACTCATGCATGACCTAAAACTTTTTTGAACTCTGCTGGATTGAGTTCCATCTCCCCTTTGTATTTTACCAAAATAACCGGGGATTCTGTCTCTCCTGTATCAGGTGTTTATCTGCATCTGTATGTTAGTTGCTCAGTTGTGTCCAACTCTTTGCAACTCCATGCCAGGCTCCTCTCTCCGGGCAAGAATACTAGAGTGGGTAGCCATTCCCTTCTCCAGGGGATCTTCCTGACCCCAGGGATTGAGCCTGAGTCTCCCACATTGGGCAGGGTGGGTTCTTTACCACTGAGCCACCTGGGAAGCCCTCAGATGTTTACAATGAACCCTAATCACTACAGATTCATGTCCCAAGAGAAGTTGAAGTCGGTTTCCTCTGAGACAGTAGGAAGCAATATTTTAAGAGCAGTGTAGCGTCTGAGGAGGTGACTATCCCTAACAGTTCTTGACCCATAGACATAATCTAGGAGTCCCTGAAGGGGGGAAAAAAATGACAATAAAACAATGTAGTTGTCAGTCCTAGCCTCCCATTTCAAAATTAAAACCCTTCAACATTTCTAAAGATCAGGGTAGTGGTAGGGAGCCGGGTAAGACGTGCCTCACAATTGAATTAATTTGCTTTGATTGTGTTTGAGACACTTGAAATGTAGAGAACTGCTCAGTAATGTAATCATGTACAAGGACTGTGTCTTGGAATTAATCTTCCTGCCAGTGCCTAATTGCTTCATTCCAGCCAATTTAAACAAATGGTCCTGGTGTTCCAGTGGGCTGGAGGAATTCTAATTTCAGCTGAGAGGATGGGACAGATGGGAGCTGGAATATGGGGGCTCCCCTCTATGGGTTCCCCACATCCCACCTGGCGATCGAAGATGAAGATACATGCATCCCTCCCAGAGACTGTTCTCTGGTATCAGAGACACCCCGAGGGTGGGGTCTCCCTCTGTCCCATGCTGCGGGAAGCCCGCCGGGTCCAGGGGCAGAGCGATGTGGACAAAGTGTGATTGCCGGCTGGTCTGTTGCTTCTCTGGCTCCTGGTTTAGGCACATGCCTGGGAATCTCATTCTGCTGCAGGGACCGTATGATTTAGAACAAATTAAAATCTTGCCACGCTGCAAGTTCCACATGGGTAGAATGAAGATAAACCCAGCTCACTGGGCTTTCATGGAAGGTTTCACAAGAAAAGGCCTGTAAAGGACTTGGGACCGTGCCTGGAACTTGCTCAGTGATGGTCCCTAATAATTATGGTGGTTGTCATGGTTATTATGTTTATTTATCTTTCTCTTTTATCAGCCACTTGGTCAGCCTCTTCTTTCCCTGGAGGCAGACTTAAGTGTGAAAGTCAGATCATAGAATTCGTGCAAAACAATGAATCTAGGAAGGGAGCGGGTATCACTCACAGCCACAGAGCCCTGGAATTCTGCAGCAGGAAGCATTCTTATGAACGGTCACATCAGCTCTCCTTTCTGATCCCTGGGAGCAAAGCAGACCATCTCCCGTGTTGCTTATCATGCAGTTCCCGGCTCACCAGCTGATGCCTCTCTTCTCAGGGTTTTACGAAGATCAACGCCTTCAACTGGGCAAAGGTGCGGAAGCTGAGCTTCAAGAGGAAGCGCTTTCTTATCAAGCTCCGCCCAGACGTGAACGTAAGTGCCTCTCAGGAACCTCCGTGGGGACAGGACTTGATGTTCCTCAAGTGAACTTGAGTCACCTTGGGGTGGAGTGGGTCTCACTAGGGCGCAGGTGGAACCTGCAGCCAGCAGCCCTCCAGGATTCTGCTAGTCTGTGCGGTGTGTCCAAAGGCTGAGCCACTCTACAACTGCCATCAGTAGACAGGGCACAGATGTGTGCCTGGGAGGAGTCACTTCCTTGTGCACAGACGTGTGCACATCTGACACCCCCCTCCCCAACCCCGCTTTGTAGTTGCTGTGTCTCCAGCCTCAGCCACTCCTGATCCTGTTCAGCATTCTGCCGTGTTCCAGGCCCTGTCTCTGCCCATCCAGGGGCCCCCCACCCCGACAGTGCATTCTCAGGAACTGACCCAGCCCCTCCAACACAGGCTGCCCACAGACCCTCTAAAGATGTTACTCACATGGCACTGGGTCAAAAAAGGAAGAAAGCATCTTCTCCTTCCACCATAAATAGGGATGGAGGAGGTGATGACAGAGCACTGGTGTCCCCAGCCAGAACTGGAGTACTTTTTTCCCATGGCGGGACAGAGATTATAAATGGCAGTCTAGGGTTATAGTCCCTTGGACAGCAAAGGTCCATCTACTCAAGGCTATGGTTTTTCCAGTAGTCATGTACGGATGTGAGAGTTGGACTATAAAGAAAGCCGAGTGCCGAAGAATTGATGCTTTTGAACTGTGGTGTTGGAGAAGACTCTTGAGAGTCCCTTGGACTGCAAGGAGATCCAACCAGTCCATCCTAAAGGAAATCAGTCCTGGGTGTTCATTGGAGGGACTGATGCTGAAGCTGAAACTCCAATACTTTAGCCACCTGAGGCGGAGAGCTGACTCATTTGAAAAGACCCTGATGCTGGGAAAGAGTGAGGGCAGGAGGAGAAGGGGACGACAGAGGATGAGATGATTGGATGGCATCACCGACTCAATAGACGTGGGTTTGGGTGGACTCTGGGAGTTGGTGATGGACAGGGAGGCCTGGCATGCTGCAGTTCATGGGGTTGCAAAAAGTTGGACATGACTGAGCGACTGAACTGAACTGAAGGTTTATAATCCCTTGGACAGCAAGGAAATTAAACCAGTCAATCTTGAAAGAAATCAACCCTGAATATTCATTGGAAAGACTGATGCTAAAGCTCCAATATTTTGGCCACCTCGTGTGAAGAGGTGACTCATTGGAAAAGACCCTGATGCTGGGAAAGATTGAAGGCAGGAGGAGGAGGGGTCGACAGAGGATAAGATATTTCGATGACATCATTGACTCAACAGACATGAGTTTGAGCAGACTCCGGGAGATGGTGAATGACAGGGAAGCCTGGCATGCCTTGGTCCATGGGGGTCACAAAGAGTTGGACGTGACTGAGCGACTGAACAACAACAAGGCTTATAGTAGTTTGGATACAGTATGGATGAAATGGGTTTTTATGACCTGACCTGGGAAGCAGGCACCCTTGGAAGTTGTTTTGTATGAGAAAATGTGTTTTGAGTCCAAAAGACTGTATACTGCAGCCTGACTTGTCTGTAAGTTGAAACAGAGCTGTGAGATTCCCCCAAAATAGCTGGGACTGCTGGGAATGTTAAGGACTGTGGTAACCTTTGTTTACATAAGCTTGCCACTTAAATTGGGAGCATTCAGTCTAGGACTAGAAAATTACCATATCCCCTTTCTCAAATCAAAGGACATGAATTTTTCAGCCTTGACTGATACTTTTGTGCTCCAGAAAAAAAAAAAAATGTTCATTTCCTGTATGGTCCTGGGGCCACCTGGAGGCTGGAATCTTACGATATTTAATGGAAGGAAGGCTTAAGCACAATATTCAAAGTTGGCATGAACCACCAGAGAGAGAATGGAAAGAAAAACTGTTTCATTTGAGGAGTCATAAAAGGAATTTTGATACTTGGGGTTTTTTTGAAGAAGGAAATGTAAGCCAAGTGAACAGAATTTGTTTATGAATTCAGTCAAAGGGAATGTTGATTTCTGCCAAGTGTCCCGTTGTCTGTCTGTTCCTCTAAGGAATTAAGTGGGGAAGAAAATGGTTGAAGGGTGACAATATGGCATCATAATGGAACACCTGTAATTTTACTCAGTATGTGGATTTATGGTCATGCCATAATGAAATAACACGGCTAAAACTTAATGGGACAAATTTGTTTTCTGCCCCCTTTCCTGTTTTTCAACTGAACGTCTGTGGAAATGGGAAAACCCATGATGCTCTCTTCTCTTTTTAGAGCTCGTACCAGGATACCTTGGAATTCCTAATGGCCAGTCGGGATTTTTGCAAGTCCTTCTGGAAAATCTGTGTTGAACATCATGCCTTTTTTAGACTTTTCGAAGAGCCCAAGCCCAAGCCCAAGCCCGTTCTCTTTAGCCGAGGGTCATCGTTTCGGTTCAGGTAAGGATTATACTTCCCATCTGCACGTTTATCATGGATTCATTTCCCTAAGACTTTCAAGTTATCTTCGAAGACAGCTTGGCAGATAGGGTGTTTGCTTGGTCATCCTAGAAGGCTCCTAGTTGTGTTCTCTTTGAATCTTAGATGGCCACGAGGCTGTCTACCCAGCCACGGTCAGCTCCCAGTGGAACTCTCTAATGCACAAAGAACTCCCTTTCTAGGTGGAAGCAAAAGTGCCTCGTTAACATTCGCTGTAGAGGAAATTCCCTGGCGGTCCAGTGGTTGAGACTTCGCCTTCTAAAGCAGCGGGTGTGGA
This sequence comes from Budorcas taxicolor, assembly GCF_023091745.1. NCBI lineage: Eukaryota > Metazoa > Chordata > Mammalia > Artiodactyla > Bovidae > Budorcas > Budorcas taxicolor. Next base: position 75,591,568 of record NC_068921.1, read on the forward strand.
TTCCTGATTCAGGGGCTAAGATCCCACATGCCTCACTAGCCAAGATACTAAAACCGAAAACGCAAGCAATATTATAACAAATTCAATAAAGACTTGAAAAATGGTCCACGTGAAAAAAAAAACAACTTAAAGAAAGATTTGCTGTATCTTCACCAAAGGCTGTGCAGACTTGCCCATCGTTGCTTCAGTTTCTCTCAGTCTTTCAACAATCCTTGAGAGTCTGCTCCGTGTCAGATTCCATCCTAGGCATTGGCGTGTACGGTGACTAGAACTGTCCTGCTTTCGTGAAGTATACAAGCTCTTGGGATGGTTGCTCCATAACCAAACACAGGATTATTGGGTGGTTGGACTTTTTTTCTGTTATATGGATAAGGGATGTATCGAGACGGAGAAGGGACAGCAAAGCACAGGTTCTCCTGGGACTGCTTACGGGAGGAGGGGAGGCAAAGATGGCACAGGGCTGGGCTGAGTGTGACCTGAGAACATCTTGTTGTCTTCTCCCTTCCCGCCCGCGGTCTTCGTTGTAGTGGTCGGACTCAGAAGCAGGTTCTCGACTATGTTAAAGAAGGTGGACATAAGAAAGTGCAGTTTGAAAGGTAAGAGAAACGTCAGTGCTGCTTCTGATTGGAGAGGAATCGTTCTCGGTGGGCCACGGGTGGGCCCTGCCTGTTCAGTGTTAAGAACAGCTGCAGACCCTCACTCTGGGGTAAGAGGAAGCGGGCAGGGGGCAGGGATGGAGGAGGAACAGGAGCTTACAGAGGGGATACAGCGCTGTGAAAACCTACTCACCCTTGAGTCCTTAGATATTCGGGGATTTGAACTGACAGTATTTCTATGAAATCTTTTTTAATTGGAAAAGTTGCAAACCCTTTTCTTCAGTTTATTTATTTAATTCATTTTTATTGGAGTATCGTTGTTTACAATGTTAGTTTCTGATGTGTGCAGCAAAGTGAATCAGTTATACGCATATCTCCTCTTTTTGTATCCTACTCCCATAGAATCTACATTGCAGGTCATTACAGAGTACTGTACTGAGTAGAGTTCCATACAGTTTTTAACTCGATGAAGTTTGATTGAAGAGAAACAGAATTTATTATTATTGTTGTTAGCAAATGCTGGTAGCTCTTGTCATATGCCAGGCCTTGTCCCAAGTCCCCTAGACATATGAACTCTTGGAGTCTTTATACCATCTCTGTGAGGTCAGTGCTGTTTTCTTCCCTTTTTAAAGACTGAGACACGTTAGCTCAAAGATGCTGAGTAACTCGCCCAGGTCACCTAGCTCCAGAGCCCATTTCCCTTCAGCATTGTTCTGCCTATTGCTACTGCTACTGCTAAGTCACTTCGGTTGTGTCCGACTCTGTGCGACCCCACAGACGGCAGCCCACCAGGCTCCCCCATCCCTGGGATTCTCCAGGCAAGAACACTGGAGTGGGTTGCCATTTCCTTCTCCAGTGCATGAAAGTGAAGTCACTCAGTCGTGTCTGATTCTTAGCGACCTCATGGGCTGCAGCCTACCAGGCTACTCCATCCATGGGATTTTCCAGGCAAGAGTACTGGAGTGGGGTGCTATTGAAAGAAAAGGGTTAAAGGGGTGAAATGTTGGTTCACCAAGGACTGTTTAGTAACAGAGCTTCTCTGGTGGCTCAGACAGTAAAGAATCTGCTTGCGATGCAGGAGACCGGGGTTCAATTCCTGGATCTGAAAGATCTCCTGGAGAAAGGGAATGGCTACTCACTCCGGTGTTCCTACCTGGAGAATTACAAGTGTTTGTTTTAATGTTTTTCTTTTTTCCCTTGAACACATTAAAAAAGCATAATAAAACACAGAGAATACAGCAAGCATGCATGTTCCTACTACTTAGAATTAGCTAGTGACATTTTTAATATTTTGTTCCTGGGGTTTTATTTCTTCTTTTATTCGTAGCTATTGTGGTTATGGATGTAGTGAAAAATCCTCTTTAAGCAACAGCCTTCATTATGCCCCTCCTCCTCTCCCCAGAGGCAAAGTACCTGATTCATGTTACTTCTAATAGAAATATTCATGCACCCAAGAGAACAGGCAGAATTGCCCTAGGGATGTCCTTTTTCATTTGAATAAGCAGTATTACATTGTACATAATTGGGCATCTTGCTTCTTAAACCCTACCCTGAGTTGGAGATCTAGGTTCATTGTTTCATGGTATCATGAAAGTATTATTTTTAATTTATCTGATTCCCTGTTGACAAACATTCAGGTTGTTGGGTGTTTTGCTTTGCTGAAACAAACACGCTGCCGTGACCATCCTTGTATATTTGTCGTGTTTCAGAACTGGGCTTGTTTCTCCCTCCCCGTATCCAGAGACATAAGGTTCAGAAGGTTATTTGCCTGTTTATCTAGATGTAACAAACCCCATCATTTTTTCAGATGATTTAAATTAGGCTTTTGGGGATCGTATGAGAAGGGGCCCTGCTCTCTCCGACTCAGAATGTGGGTGCTCCAGAGCTTTGGTGTGTTACTTTGGAGTATTTTAAAGAAAAGCTGGATAGACAATGGAATTTATTCTCTCTGCAGTTTCATGTGTATGAATGAGCTTCCTAGGTGGCACTAGTGGTAAAGAACCCGCCTGCCAATGCAGGAGACATAAGAGACCTTGGTTCGATCCCTGCATTGGGAAGATCCCCTGGAGAAGGAAATGACAACCCACTCCGGTACTCTTGCCTGGAGAATCCCATGGACAGAGGAGCCTAGCGTGCTGCAGTCCATGGGGTTGCAGAGTCAGGCACAACTGAGTGGCTTAGCACAAGTGTGTGAATGCCTTAAAGGTTTCTAATGCTTGCTCCCTGGGAAGGTGGGGCCACCCACCTAAGGGAAAGAAAAGATTAAAGGGGAGGTGTTAGTGGCACTGAAATCTTCTACTGTGGAGTCTGTATATTCATTCCTGGGGCAGGGCCTTTTCTCTGAACCGAGGGCTGCGAAGGAGTCAGCCAGTTAGTGCCAGTGGCCTCTATTACAGAACTGATCTACAAAATCATTACCCAGAGACACAAATTGATTTCATATCATCACACCATCGCTTGCAATTCAGAGCTTTCCCGAGTGCAGCTACCTTCTCCCTCCTGGCAACATTTCCCATAACTAGAGAGTGGGCGTTCAGTAGCTGGTGCTCCCGACCAGCTGGACCAATCCAGCAGAAGCTAGGGATGCCGAGAACTAGCTCAAGGTTGAAGCAACCCCTGGATCCTACGGGTGTTGCCGAAGGGGTGGCGGGGTCTGTTTGCAGGGATCATTTATCCAGACTACTTTAGGTGCCTTCACTATTGAGTGCTTCACTACCAAGTGCTGTTTTTGTTTTTGTTTTATTAGCAACAAAAAAACCCATAAGTCATCTAACTTGGTCTTTCTTGTATGATTTCTCCCAGGAAACACAGCAAGATCCATTCCATCAGAAGCCTTGCTACACAGCCATCAGAGCCAAATTCAGAAGTGCCAAAACAAGTCAGTGATGGTGTCAGTCGCTCTCATAGCTGTTTGCCACCAGACGTCCTCTGCTGAGGACCGGGTCTGCTTTTGAGGTCTTCGTGCTTCACCCTTCAGGGGTGTTTTCTGGGGAGTCGAGTTCTGTGCTCTGACCCTGACCAGACTCAGGCTCTGCGCTCCTCACCCCTGAAGCCTGGGCTCCAAGACCCTGGCCTGTATCCCTGCCCCTCTCCCTCCCATGCCCTCGCTCCGGAGGATGTTTCTCTGTTGGCCTGAGCTCAGCGTAGGGCTGGTGGGGCCCCCCCAGAGCCAAGCCCATCCTCCTCCAGCTGTGGCCGGGCGTCAGGAACGTAGTTCTCGAGGGATGGGTGTAGCTCCCCTTCGGTGCCAAGGTCAGAACCTCACGCTGGCAGAGGACTGGGTGGCCAGTTCCCAGGGCTCGCGTTACACGGCAGCGCCCGCAGTTGGCAGCCGAACCCATTATCACTCTTGCTCTGAGGGTGGCCAGAGCTGGTTTGCCCTGGAGCTGGTCTCTGGATGTGCTCTCAGGGTTTTCTCTACAGGAGAATAAGAGCTTTGTTGGGGAAGCACACGAAGGCGGTTTTCATTGTGTGACTCCAAAGAGAGCTGTGACCAGCTCATTCCTGCCCTTGGGCATTGAAACAAAGGTGGCTTCTGTCATTTGTCTGAAATCCGTGTCAACTGGCTTTCGGGGACCCTGGGCGGGTGCCTTTTCCTCTGCCCCCTGCCCCCAACACCACCTCGGGAAGCTCCCTGTGGGCGGGAAGGGCGCTTTTGTTCCAAAGAAAACTCAGGAGACCCCGGGTCCTAGAATGCTGAGGCCCTACCTCACTTGGGCTGCCGGGGACCCTGAAAGAACATTCTGGAACCTGGCAAGACACCCCTGGGAGGGCCCACTTAGAGCCAGGGCGCCTTGTTCCAGGACCGGAGGGTAGGCTTTCTCAAGCTTTCCTTGGCCACTTGGTGCGCAAAGCTCTGCTATTCAGTTAGACGCTGCGTCTTGCTCGCTCTCTCTGCGCTGGGGTCTCACGGCTCCCTTTTCTATCTCCCCCCATCCCTTTCTCTTACCCCACCCACCCCGCTTCTTCCCCCAGGCTCAGCAGAGTGGCAGCCTGACCCTCGGAGAAGGCTCTGAACCCCCGGGCGGCCAGAGCTGCCCGCAGGGCGGGGACCTGGCCACGGCGTCGGCCGAGGACGCTGAGCGGCAGCGCGGCCCCGGCCCGTCCAGGAGCCCGGCCGGGAGCACGAAGGGAGACGGGGCCAGCGGGGCGGCGGCGGAGGAAGACGAGGAGCTGGTTAAGGACAGGCCCCAGCAGAGTAGGCCGCGGCCCCCGCAGCCAAGCACAGGTCCAGCATCCGAGGCTGCCCGAGGCAGCAGCGCGTCCATTCCTTTCATTGACTGCAGTGACGTAGACAGTGAATCCGACCTGCTCAGGGAGCACGCGTCCCAGTCCCAAACAAATGACAACTATGAGGCTGACGTGACCAGTGGCGTTTATCTGCCATCCAGGGATGATAGGCGAATAGAGGCTAGGCCCCGGGCTGCCCCTCACCCTGCCAAGTCCTCCCGGCCCCCTTCCAGAGAATTCCTTGATGATGACTCAGCAGACCTCAGCTTCGATCTGAGTGGGAGCCCCAGACTCCCACGACACAGCTCTCTGATAGACGAGATGTTCAGAGGTTCAGGCGGTCACAGTCCTCTGGCCACTCCCTTGTCTCCCAGCAGCAGGAGTTCAAGTCCAAGTTTGAGCTGGGACAGGACCGGGTCTCAAGGCTATGTTTCTGAAAACACACATGACCACAGAGAGAGAAGTGTGGGAGGAGAGAGTTTCCCAAGCCAGGAGCCCCATTATGAAAATGGTTCCCCTAGCTCACAAAGGCCATACTTAAGGAATCTGAGATATAACAAGTCAGAGACAGATCCACTCATTCTTAGCCAAGTAGCCTCAACCCCGGAGGCAATGGATATGCCTGATGGCCTTGGAAAGGGAGGCCTGGCTGGTTTAGGAGGTAGAATGCTAATTAATGGTACACCTCTCATGGGTCCAACCTCAAGGATGGCGCGGTCAGTGGGTGCCGCTGGCAAGGCACCTCTGCAAATGACTGAGGGCTCAACCAGCAGTGGGAGTGAATCCGGCGATTCAGATTCTGAAATGGTGAACCCTCTGAGCCGGCCCCTGGTGTTTGGCAATCCAGCCGTGCTGAGCTCCCCCTCCAGGGTGAGGACAAAGAAGTCCTTGGGTGGCCTGCCTCTGAACCAGGAGATAGTGGAGGATGAATGAGGAGACAAGAGGGCCAGTCCCCAAAGGTTGGAAACCCGGTGTCCCGAGTCCAGGGTTTCCCAGGGGAGGATGAGTCCTAGCTGCTTGTTAATTGGTAATTGACATTGGTCACAGGGAGTTTTGGGCAGACGGGTTTGGATAGGCCATGCCTGACTTCTCAAATCTTTCAGACTAACAAAACTTCACGTATCATGACAAGTTTCTCTGATTATACCAAGAGCTTGTTTCTCTTTCTGGTTGAAGGCGAGGAAGAAATACTGTTACGAATCTGATCCTGTGTATAGTGTGTCGTATTTACTTGGAAATTTTCTACGTATGTTCAATCATGTACACAGATCATTCTCCCATTTGGTTGAGTGTTGGGACTAAAGTGTCATTGAGGTCCCAGAAAAGGTGCAGGCTTTACTTTGAACCCCTTCTTTAAAAGGAGGACTGCTTTGTTATACCTCATAAAGTGAGGAATTGACAAAATTCAAGGCCCAGTGTAAGTTGGTTGCTTGTTGAGATGAAGCATGCTTGAAATATTAGTGAAGACTAATGAATATTTAAATCAGAAGTATGTGGAATTCTTTCTCTTCTTTGCAGACTTCCGGTGAAATGATATAAATCCTCATGAACTATAATTGGCGTGGGATTGCTGGTTTGGTTTGAGTTTGCTTTCGTGAGTCAAATGTTAGTGATGCTTGAAGAAGCTGTAACTGGCTGTCAGAACCTCTTGGTGAAGCACAGAGATGCTTTGGAGTGATGACACAGGAGAAAGTAAGATCTCGAAGGGTGCATGTGATTGTCACCAAGAAGTTAGCAAACCCGGCGCCTGCCTTTGAATAGTGCACTCTGCTGAGAAGGACTATTTCCCAGTCTCATGGCCTTTGGTTGATTTTTATGCATATTCTTAACATTCACACTCTCAGGAACAGTGTCTTCTCCCCGGATCAGTGACTTCGGGCTGTTTCTCTGTGCAGGAAAAAAAGAAAGTGGAAGTAGTGAGAGGTTTGGTTTCTTTTTAAATCGTCCCACCTATACTAGTGCCTTCCACCGAGTATTCCTGCATTTCAGATGGAAGGTGGTTTGAACTTGCATTGCTTCTCTGCCTTAGCGGCACTTTGGAATCAGCTGAGACATTTTAAAAATGGTTGCTGCCTGAGCCCTGACCCTAGAAATTGAGATATAACTGCTCTGGAGTGCTTCTTGGGCTCCCCAGATGGCTGTGCTAGGCAGCCAGGGTCATTTCTCGGCCGGATGCTATTGCCTTCTAGAAGCTAGTGGAATGTGATGAAGGTGTTAGCTGAAGTGTTGGCTTGCTTGCCGAATAAGAAAAGCATTACAAATGAAATGTTTTTTGGTGTTTTGGAACTTTGCCTGATCTTTGGTACTTTTTAGTCTTTGGTACTTTTTTTTTTTTAAGATAAATTGTAGAACAAAAATTTTAGATCCTAAGTAACTACAAAACTATTGGAAAGAGTTGTAACAGTGATCCATCCCTGGGGTGCCGCCTTGCCAGTGGCCTTATAAAAACTCATCATGTGGCTTTGTCATGAGGAAGCGCTAACTAAGCATGTTTAGAAAACTGAGTAGAATTTGGCAGCAGCGTTGAACAAGCAAAAATATTGACAGACCCTGTGGTTCACACGTGACTGTCTGTCCACATGAATGTCAAGACATTGGTTTTAAAGATTCTGAAAACTTAATCCATTTTTATGCACACTTTGGCTTTATCTTCCTAGTCATTTGATTCAGTGCATGATTGATGAATCAAATTGATTACTGGATAGCTTGAAAGATGTTCATTGAAGTAGTCTCTTCATGTCTTGCTTTAGATTTACATATTTAACAGAGTCACAGAATTTTAAAACCAGAAGGGATCTTAGCGGTCACCTTGGTTAAACCTTCATTTATTGTTGAGAAACATTGTTCTGATGAAGATAAGAGACTTTGTGCTGTTCTATAGCTATTGCATGACAAAGCTAAAACCAGAGCCTTCCTCTGGACTTCAGCGTTTTACTCTTTGTGGCATCTTAATGCACTAGGAACTTTTGGATTCAATGTTTTATCTTTTTCTCGTGTGGATTCATAATTAAAATCATGAAGACTAGTAATCATGTAGGCTTAGGTTGTTAAGAGTCCATACTAGGTAAGAGGAACTTCTGCTTTTTATTTTGTGGGATTTTTACAGTTTATATCCCAATTTGCTTTTCCTGTTTTGAACTTAGAAAAAGATGTCAACTTGCTATATAAAAAGTAGTCAAGTGTGAGTTAAACGGAGTCACCTTTGGAATCTGTGGTTTTATTTGTGAAGGTGGTTTGCCCAAATGAGTTTTGTTTTCACCTCTAATCATATAGCAGTCTGATCATGAAATATGGAGGAGCAAAAGGTATGAACTTACCCAGCTTAGACTGTGAATCATCAGATGTAAATCCCAAAGCAAAACATATTCCATTAATTATTTCGTTTTGCTTTGGCCTGAAGAAGTAGGCTTTTATCTAAAGTGTTTTCGAAAGCAACTGATCCACAGTGGTGTGCGCAGTTCCATATTGACAAGATTTTCCGCTTTTTTTAGGGTCACTGGGAGGGTTTCTCTCAGGTTGGTTTTGTACCAGCCAAACAACTCAGTTTCTGCTTCTCAGCCAGTCTTTGTGAGAGTGGCAATTTTGCTGTGGTTCATGGTGCTTATAGGAAAAGAGGGGCACAGGCGGAGGGGTATAGTTTGTTCAAAAGCCCCGTGTTCTGAAGTGCTCAGAATATTCACTTGTTGCCTCTGGGAGAGCTTGCCTGCACTGCTGGGGGAGTCAGCCTAAGCATTCTGTGAGCCGGGCAGTAGAGCCAGTTCACTGAGGTTAGGTTGTCCGGGAAAGCCAACAGCCTCCACCCTCCCACCTTCCATGCTCCCTGCCTCTAGCGAGACTGGTCCCCAAGCCCTTCTCTGGCCTTTGCAATCTCCCTGTGTGGTCTAAGAAGGGCAGACACATGCATGAAGTTGAACTAAGTGCAGGGAGGTCAGAGATGGGCCTGAGTATAAACAGAATGGGCAGCAGAGATGAGAGACCCATGAATTCTCAGATTTCCAAAGGGTTTCCCAAGACCTGTCCGCCAGTTTTTCTAAGGCAGTAGCCAGTGGAGGGGTTGCCTGCATCAGCAAGGAAGCCAGGTCTTCACGTCGTGGCTGCTATATGCAATGATGTCTTCTTAAGGCCTCGGATGGAAAACAAGCCAGATATAGAAGCAGAAATGTTCAAGCCACTCAGGGCTACTCCATGGCCTTCCTGCATTAGTATCTTTCGCTCGGTAATATTTCAAAATATGTAAATTATAGACCCTTTTGCGGTAGATACTTTGTTGTTGCTCATTCGGGGCAAGATAAAAATGCAAGAAATTCTCGTGGCATAAAGAAATGCACTTATGAGTTCCAGAACTCAACAACCGGTTGCCCTGGCTCCTTTACCGGTCATCTGTATGCCATTGATGACATTTTATTAGACAGACATTTAATTAAAGAACGTCTGTGGGCCAGATTCTTCCCTGCATGCGTGACTCATTTGGAAACTTCTCACGGATTTATCTCACCAAGTTGTGCTGCTGTGGCCTGCACTTACAATGTGAATAATTCCCACTTGAGTCTTCACAACCACTTTGAAGAGTCAAACCAAGCAATGTGTTTTGTTTTTTTTTTTTTTGCAAAACCAAAATATAACATGAGCCTCATTAAATTTCCACCAAGTATACAAAACCCAGCGGGTCCACAGTTGAATCAGAAACCCCACTTGCATCTTAGCTCTCGAATCAGTTTGACTGTGTTGTCAAGCAGTTTCTAAAAGAAGAAACAATTAAAATATTAAGATGCCATTTTAAATTTTGTTAAAACTGGTGAACATGCATATCAGCTTCCCTTTTTCCTATCTTTAACCAGCGTTCCTATGTTTTTAATCAACTTTTTCCACTTAAAATGCTATTCCCTACCTCAGCACAGTATGTTGCTATTGTTCAGTTGCGCAGTTGTGCCCGACTCTTTGTGACCCCATGGACTGCAGCATGCCAGGCTTCCCTGTCCTTCATTATCTCCCACGGTTTGCTCACACTCATGTCCATTGAGTTGGTGATACCATCCAACCATCTCATCCTCTGTCACTGCCTTCCTGTCTTGCTCTCAACCTTTCCCAGCATCAGGGTCTTTTCCATTGAGTTGGCTCTTCGCATCAGGAGGCCAAGCTATTGGAGCTTCAGCATCAGCCCTTCCAATGAATATTCATGGGTTTGGTGACATCGAAGTCATTAGTGAGTAATTGGACTGCAGGTAGGCCCAGCCTTAAATTAAGCAACTTGGGGTCCTCCTCCTCATTAGGTTTGAGTTTATTTGCTTCTGTTTCGATCACTCTTTTTTGTCTGAGTCCTTATTTTTATTAACCAGAATTTAAAGAGCTCTCTGAGTTGCTTCCCCAAGAAAGGCTTTTTTGTTCTTCATCTTCTCCTTTGTACTGTATAAACATCCATCCTTTGAAGAGCTTAATGACTCTAATGCTGGCCTTCCTCTAGTTTTACGGTGATGAAGCTCCAGTTGACTTTAGAAGAACAACATGGATTTGAACAATGCAGGTCCACTTACGCTTGGATATTTTTTCAGTAGTAAATAATACAGCACTACCCAATCCAAAGTTGGTTGAATCCGCAGATGCGGAAGTGTAAATATATAACAGAGGGCCGATTCCAAGTTACATGTGAATTTTCTACTGTTCGGAGGGTCTGCACCCCTGACCCCTGCAGCACTGTCCAAGGGTCAGCTCTCTTGCTGCAGATTTTACAAATCAAACTGCAGAAGAATCTTCTAGCGCAACCTCTGCAATAGAGTAAGTTTCTTTTAACCTGGAAGAGGTGGATGTTTTGAAATAAGCCATTGCTAATAGCTCTCAGATGAGTTTTAAAGTCAGCCATGTTTTCCAAGCTCATAAGAACGTATAGAAAGAAAGGTACTAGTGGCTGAGCCTCTACAAGAAAGGAATGATTAAAAAACTTGCCTCTGGTGACATTTAAAGAATTCACTGGTGCTGTGTTTTCCTTGTTAGTCTAATTCCATCTGTTTCTGTTTAGTTAAGTGAAATGCAATACAGGGAACTCTGGTCTCTAGTGTACACTGTGTATACCTCTAACACCAGTTGCTGGTTTCTAAATTGAAGCCATAACTATTGGATCAAAATAAGCATGCCGCTTAATGTGGCAGCCTTTTTAAAAATAAAAAAATAAACATCATCATGAAAAGCAAAAATACCCATGATTTGGCCTAGTATTTTAGACATCAAAGATCAAAAGTGGCCTGATTTCCACCTGTTTGGACACATACTTGGGAAAGGACTATTACTGTTTCCTGGGAAACTTGCGAGATTTTGAGTATTTCCGCTATGAATGGAAGTTGCAAATGTTGATTTATATGCCATAGATATATCTGAAAGGAGATGAGTTGAGTCTTGTGGAAACAAAAAAAGGTCTTGCTTCATAAAATTTCACCACACATCACTCCAGAAAGCATAGACAAACCCTCCAACATGGGGAGCTTTTTTTTTTTCTTTTCCAATAAAAGCAGTTAAAACCCTGGCGGAACCTGGAGTAATGAGAAAATCTTCTTTTCCTAAAAGCTTTAAAAATCAGAGACCCTGATTTGCTCAGGATCGTTTCCGTGTGGACGGACTAAATGGTGCAGACATCACAGCTTAGCCTGAAAACAGCCTTTGGCAACCTTCTTGGCCTCTGGTGTTTAGCTGTAACTTCTGGTAGAAGACAGCTCCTTGGCATCTTGGTGTGGGTGTTAGATCAGGTTACCCTGATATGTCTTGGGGTGGTTTTACATTTGAAAGTAGGAGGATTGAAACCTCATAGCAGTTGACATGGATTATCTGATCTAAGGGTGTACTCAAGAGCCGGTGTGGAAGGTTAGCTAGCTCCTAGGCAGATACTGTTGATGTAACCATGGAAATGGTCCTAGGAATTGGGTGAGCTTGCTGCTAGGGGCCAAGTGCAAAGACTTGAGGCTATTGAAGAGTAGTAGTTAGAAATCGCTGCCAAATGCAATGTAAACCAAAATAGTAAGGAGAGAGGGAGGATCAGTGTGTGTGTGTGTGATGTGTGTGTGCGGTAAAAAGGCATCGAAAGAGGTGGAGGTTTTAGTTTGAGAGTTTGAAAGCAATGCTTTTCCTTTATTATAAATTGGGGTTGTTGACTGCCTCTCAAATAGGAAACAATAGAGGGATCATTTTGGAACCTGTGGTGGGCCTGTCATTTTCACAGATGACCTTTCTGGCTCCTGAAACTAGGCCAACAATTGCTTTTTCCTGGGCCTGGAAGTTCCTTTGTAAGAAAGAAAGCATTTGTCACTCTGCCCACAATGGTTTATGGAAAGACCAAAGATAAGCCTTCCCTAGAGGACACACCCCCGCTGCCGTCTACACTTGCACCTGAATGGCCAGTGGGTTCAGTCCCTTGCCCTCACCTCCTTTCTGCCTGGAAAGTTGCCATGAGAACCTAACTAACCCCATCTCACAAGCTTGGCCTTTATTAACCCAATTCCCTTCTGTTCTTTCTGTGAGCATATTTAATGTTTTATTAAAATTTCTAATACGCTAAGTTAATTTTACAGTAGACAAGGCTGGGGACTTCATTCTCATTTTTGTCATTTGTTTAATCGAGTTGAGAAAACATTTTTCTGTCGTGCCATGGTATGCCCTGGATGGTCAGCATGTACCTACCTAAAAGAAAGCTTTTTTTTTTCCCCCAACGTTCTGTCTTTATCCTCAGAGCATGGTGTACCTTCTGTTCCCTGCATTGTTGGAGCACTGTTTGACGTCTTTTTTTTTTAACATGACTGAATACCAATTTGTACTTGGAATACCTGTTTCTTCTAGAATACAGTGATCCTGCTCACTAAACAGCAAGCTTTACCACGGAGACATCCTGAGCGGTCTTGCTCAGTGGTACCGTATTTCACTAAAGGTGGGGAAATAGAAGATGAACAGAACGGACTTCGTTTTCCCGACTTCATCTTCTTCAGGCCTGCATTTCATACTGTGTGGGGGTGTGGGTGGCCTTTGGAAGTGAGCAGGATCTCTGTAGTGGGGGGGAGGCACAGCAGGGCTCATGGAAACAGAGAGCATCTGTGAAGGAGCTTACATAGGGGAGCTCAGACAGCTAGCCAAAAGGTTGGCTTCCTATTGCTCAATGGGAGCATCTATTCCAATAGGCTTCCCAGGTGGTGCTAGTGATAACCCACCTGCAGTGCAGGAGACTCAAGAGACTGGGTTTGATCCCTGGGTCTGGAAGATCCCTTGGAGGAGGAAATGGCAACCACTCCGGTATTCTTGCCTGGAAAAGAATCTCACGGACAGAGGAGCCTGGTGGACTACAATCCATGGGGTCGCAAAGAGTCAAACACAACTGAGCAGCTAAGCGTGCACACGCACAGACACAGACACAGACACACACACACACAGACACACACACACACACACACCCCATTCCCAAGGGAATAGCAAAGTTTATATAGCTTATAAGAGTTTAGCTGTGTGTTTTGTTAGGGAGTTGGGTAGGTAGAAATGTAGAGAGAACTTTCTGTGATTCCGCCCTAGCTGGCGCCTGTGGCCAATGAGCTGTTTGAGTAATGGTTTGCTGTCTACCCAGAATGTAGGCTCTCACAGATACTGTCTGGTTCCATCTTCTCGCCACGGCTGAGCACAGTATCTCACTAAAGCATGGATTTATTCCACTGGGATGGTAGCTGGTTTCTCCAGTAACAGTGAACTCGGTGATTCTTTAAGCAGGGAAGGCCAAACTCATGTCATGGGGTATGCACGGGATTAATAGCTCTTGTCAATCTCAGCCGAAGGAGGGTTGTACTTGACCTAACAGGTATCTTGCTGTAAAAAACTGTCAATTGTAACTGTTCTTTCCTACTGATGCCTGAAGCTTTGTTCTAAGTACAAGGTGGTGTTTTTCACTGGTTCAAAGCACCATGTGCCCCAACCCAGACACTGCGACCCCTGCCACTGCCATATTCTCCCGTTCGCAGCGTTTCTCTTTATTTTTCCACAACTTGCGTCACCGTTGCTCTTCTGAATTGCTTCATGATGAACAGTAACGCTGATGTTTGGCTGCTTGTAAAACTTTTCTTCAAGGAACTTGGTCTAAGAAGCACGTACATTTCCCACAACACCTAAGCTGTCAAGAAGAAGGCAACCCTGCTCTGATTGGTAATCCTGTAATCTGGTTTTTCTTAGGGAATTTTGTAATTTCAGTGAAATACTGTCAGCCCTTTTTTCCCCCTCACATATTCCACTGGAGTGGGATCCAGCTTCGTTATCAGACTAGAGTGAATCATGCTTATTCTGGAAACTAGCCATGAATCAATACAACACTGACCTTTTTTTTTTTTTTTTTTTTTTTGATAACTGGCTTTCAAATGCAGCCATCTCCAAAGAAAGTTTGTCTTCTCTTTTAGAGGGAGATTTAGAAAGAGCCTTTTTAAAAATAAATGAAAACCTGCATCTGTAATGTATTTTCTACATGTGCCTTTGAAGCACATTGTGGGTACATAGAGATACAATCTCCTATATTTTAGAACCAAATAACAGAAGATAAGTAATGATGGAAGAATGACGTTTAGAAGCTTGCCAAATGTGTAACTCTGGGGGAAATACTGAGGAACCTGCATGGATAATTTTTTAATCATTATACTCTCTAAATTTTGAAAAGAGGACTTGAGAAAGCCATCAACGGTCTTGTTTTCATCAGGATTCTCGATCTCAGACATTTTCGTATTTCACAAACCTGTGGATGATCGTTTTTAAAGTCAGGTTTTCTGATTCACTCCTTAACAGGAAAAATAACACTTACTAATTAAAAGCGAGGATTCCCAATTTATTGGCTAATTTAAAACAGGGCAGGTACAACTAGGTGTTCGAAATGCCATTTTTCAATGACTTGAAAAACAGAAAATTCTCTTTTCCCAGGCTTATGTGAGTTGGCTCTTAAGCCTTTAATAGAGTCGGAGGAAGAGATGGTTATCCAGTGGCTTGTGCCTAGTGCCAGAAGGGGAAGGAGGGTGCGAGTCTGGCTCATTGATCATAAACTATGTTCCTGCTGTTCATGTGCCTCTGCCAGAGAGCTGGTGGAGAGATGCCCCGGTGCGGGCGAGGCTGCAAACCCAGCTTCCCTGTGTGCAGCCAGAGAGAAGAATTATGAATGTATTTTACATTAAAGTGATAAGCCATTTTCCAGGCTAGATGATAAACTGGAGTCCATAAATATTGCAGTGCTAATTTGAAGTTCCATAATTGTCTGTGCCATGAGAATGTGTACATGTAAAAGGGTTTTTAAAAGCAATTACCAGAAATGCCTCCCTCAAGAGTAACATTGGTGAAGGTGTGTTTAGTCCTTGGGAGTGACATAAATTCATCCCACTGGATACAGCTGAAGGGTAGGGAGGGAGGGTGTCAGGAAGTTATTTGGTACAGGTAAGGGACCTGACGGTTATAAACCAGAAATATAACTGAATGCTAAAAACATGCAGGGCGATTTCTAAACATAGGGGGAAATTTTTTTATTATTTTTTTTAAGAATCAAAAGCTTCCAGATTTTCAAGATATAACTGATCTTTTACTAATCTCTTATACTTCTTTCTACCCATTGCCTTAATAACCAGGTGCTTTTCTTAGATGACACCGCCCCCCAAGTTATTTACCTAGAGCCCCTTGCTGAAAGAAGTTCCATTGTGTCAGTGAAGGAGATGTATAACACTGTGTCAAGGAGGAAAAATATACAATTCCTGGGCATTAATATGTTCAAGGGGGAGCAGTGAATGCCAGTGGCCATTTCTCCTCAGCGTGCAGGGCTGTGCCTTCAAGGCAGGTAACAGACTGTGTGATTAGAGCAGGCTTTATGAAGCTGCAGAAATATGGCAAACTCATTTTATCTAACACCCCCATGTTTGCTTCCTTTTTTATTTTTTGTAAAATGGACTACTTCAGTGAAAATTGGTTACGTCTAGCTCTGATAACCGTGACCTCAGACATTGATGTTTGGGTCACAGGTCCTCACACTGGAACAAGGGCAGGCCCCTTGTGGACATCAGTTTGTACAGACCCTTGCCACACACTGGCTCATAGCCGAAAGAGAATTTTAATTACTCATCAAGCTGCCAAATTCTACTAATGACTCCCGTCTGCATATTCCACTGGCTGCTGAATGGTAAATTACCTGCTTGTGTTTGCAACCCTGTCATCCTTGAACTTGCAAAGCCTTGAGGAGTTCTCTTGCAAGGGGAGGAAAGAGGCTATTCTCCACAGATGTGGCTCACATTGGTAAAATCCAGCGTCAGAGTTTTGGATCCTTCCCCTCCTTAGCATTGCTGATAGATTTCTAGAGCAGGCTGCTTGGTATTTATTGATTTATTGGTCTTACTGTTATCGCCTTGGCTTTCTCGGGCCCCATGATCAGGCACGAAGCCAGCTGAAGTAACCTCTCTGGAAATAGACTTTGTCTACTGTAGTGTGGTCCTCCCCCAGAGTTGTATATTGCACGTGTAATGTTGGTGATGCACACACATCTTTAGGCCACCTGATAAGTGAAAACGTAGCTGGACCCAGAACTCTAGGACTCTCGAACTCCCCGACTCTACCTAGGAGCACAGTTGCCATCGGGCTCACTCTCAGTGCCCCACTTTCCGATTCCTGTCTCCAGTGTGGTCCAGTGGGGAGCCTTCTAGATGGCTATCTTCTCTGCCACGTGTCCTGCCTTCTTGGCAGCGTGGCACCTCTCCAAGAGCCCTCGTCTGTTAGATCGTCCTTCCGGCCCCCGGGGTCTACCAAACCGAAGCGTCCGTGGGGGAATTCACAAGGGCGGCAACAGCAGCCTTCGGCCTTGGAGGGTGGACGTGGCTGCACTCAAGAGTGTTCACCCTCTTTCTCTCCCTCGCGATGTGGCAGCTGGTTTTTGATCTGCTGCTGGATGTGGTCCAAGGCTTCCTTGGTACTATCTCCCCACCCACACTCCTCGTCCACGCTAGCCTTCTAACTGCTTTTTGTTCTTGGCTCCAACTCTTTCAATGATGAGGCAAGTGCTTTTTCTGTCCGCGTCACCGCAGATTCAAGGCCCAGCACGGTCTCACTTAAACTGCCTCACCTGGTCTCACTCACTGTGAGAACTGAAGGTAAGCCCCCACATTGTGCCAGATGTGAACAAATAAAAAGTGACTCTCCAGCAGCGACTCACAAATGCATGAAATGTTTCGATCTCCAGACAGACTGCCAGAATTTCTCTTTTTCTAACTCCTCTTTGTAGTGATAACATTTTTCTTTTTGTGATTCTTTTTTTTTCCCTTAAGAGAATAGCATAGTACCTTGAGTCAATTGCAGTTATGATTGTCACTATTTCTATTTGACAAGTTGAAATTCTCTCGAAATTATTGTATTCAGATGTACACTAGTGTCAATAAAATTGACATTTGTGAAGCAATTTCTGGCCTTTTTCTCCGGGTTTTCCTGGGTCTGGTGGTGTGAGAGGGGCGATTGGGTCTTTGTCTAACATCAGGACTTTGTTATAATCATGTTTATGAAAATGCAAGGCATTGAAATGGAGGGTTTTTTTTTTTTTAATGCAAACTTCTGGAATCTAACTTTTCCTGACATTTACTGATCTTGTTCTTCAAGGGCGATTGTACTGACCAATAGTCAGTGAGCAGGACGTCTGCTTTCTGTTGTTTTTGTGGGCGTGGTGGCTTTCTCCCCATATGTAGGTGACACGGCTAGCTGGGAGACCTGAGACTGGGTGGGGCCTGGTGGGGGTTTCTGCATGGCTCATTCATACTGGGGTCACGTTCACGACCCAACTCCAGCAGCTCCATTAGAGGTGGACCTATCTTGTAATGTCCAAGCAAATATGAATGAATCCAGAGAGACAGGATAGAGGTGAAAAAAACTGGGGGAATTCCTAGAAAATTGGCCTTCACCTCTCTCCCCGAGCTTCTTGATCCTGGGCTGAGTAGCCACAACCATGAAACTGGATATTGGAAAATAGAGAAAGCATTCACGTAGTTTTTCTCGATGATGGTAACTGACAGGGCTACAGGCTACTTAAAGTATGTTCATCCTAATCCTAGTTTCTATGAGTCTGCATGAGAATTATAGACCTGTTAGGCCGAAACATTTGTGTTTAGAAGTAGATTTTGAAATATCCCACTTAGTTTCAATAGGTTGAGGTATTGATATTTGCAAAATGCTGTTGGCAAAGAGTTTCCATGTGCATGTCATCTCATTTGGTTGACTCATAATGGGTAATTATACATTTTCCTACGATCTGGTATCATTTTCAGAGGAATAACTAGTTACCTGTCATTTTTGACTATAAAGGGGGAATTGTGATAATGTGATAACCTCCAGCTTTGCATTTTTAAATGATCACCTTTGCTATAATTGTGATACTAGTGTTTCTGTCCCAAACAGTGAGAGAGACATGGAGTGCCATCACCAGGTATAACCAGCTTGCTTCTGTTCTTCGTAGAATGGGGAGGTAGCTGCTTTCCCTTTCTTTAGCTGTGACCCATTGTTCCAAGATGTAGTCTGTCCTGGGTGTCCCAAGTCCTTTAGTCTTCTATTAGAATAGCGCTATTTTCTAGTCTTTTTCCACATCTCCTTGTGATAGACCCTGTGTCTTTCTCAAGTAATTCTTAAGACATTAAGGAAGTAGTTGGGAGATGAAGATGCTATTTGCAGATACACAGTGCTTTTTAAACTATTGTAATTATGCTCTACGCAGAGTTCTCCAGCTTATCATTAATGACGTAACTGTGGTTCCACTGAATGGTATCTTAAGGGTGAGGGCTGCTGCAACTTAGGGAAAAAACAACTAGAAAGTCATGGAGGGCATTTTAAGCGTGCCATATAGTAATATAGTAGTCTAAGCTTCTAAAGGTTTGAAAAGGTGAAAATTGTTAAGTGGAGACTGGGTCCCAGAAGAAATTACTTTTTTTTTTTTTTAATACTTCTCATCCCCAAACAGGCTCCCTGACTGGCAGCCCTCACCTTTCAGAGCTGTCCATCAACTCGCAGGGAGGAACAGCGCCCACCAATGCCATCCTGTCACCCAACCTGAGCCCTGACACCAAGCAGGCCTCCCCCTTGGTCAGCCCCCTGCTGAATGACCAGTCAGGCCCAAGGGCTGAGGACGAGGATGATGGCCGGAGAAAGGTATGAGGACTGGCAGGCACTCACCTGTTGATTTTTTTGTTTTTTTTTTTAAATTCCAGTAATTTGCTCAGTGGTAAAGAATCCACCTGCTAATGCAAGGGACACGAGTTTGATCCTTGGTATGGGACGATCCCCTGGAGAAGGAAATAGCAACCCACCCTAGTATACTTGGCCTGGGAAGTCCCATGGACAGAGGAGCCCGACGGACTACAGTCCATGGAGTCACAGAGTCAGACACGACTTCATGACAGAACAAGAGCGATAAAGTAAAATCATGCAGTGTCTGTGCCTTTGTGACTGGCTTATTTCCTTGAGCATAACATCGAGGTTTATGCATGTTGTAGCCTGCATCAGAATTTCCTTCTTTTTTAAGGCTGGCTGGTCTTCCACGGTCTGGAGGTACCACATTTTGTGTATCCATCCACCCACTAATGGACAGTTGAGTTGTTTCCTCCATCTGGCTGTTTTGCCTAATGTTCTGGGAACACTGGTGCACAAGTGTCTGGTCTCATCTCTGCTTCATGTGTATCCCCAGAGGTGGAATGGGGTGGACTCCTGTAGGAAGCAAGCGGGATGGGCAACAACAGGGGATTGTTTCCTTTTACTGACGTTTATTGTTTAAAGAGAAGCAAAACCAATGGTAGACCTCGCTAAGACAGTGCCACCTGCCCACCTAACAGAGGGACCCTGCCTGCTGCCACCCTTTAGATCAGCCACTTTCATGTTCCCAGGAACAACGTAACTTCTGCTTCCTAAAAACCAGTACCACCAGCCCACGATGCCCAGGACAAAGGCTGCCCTGGTTCTTTTTCATTCATTTCCTTGAAGGCTGCATCACTCTGATACTATCCTAATTAATTAGATTTTCAGGCGCCCAGTTTTGAATGAACAGTCTTCAGTGGTAACTGACACACTCACTTGAGTTCTTTCACTGCCAGTGGGATTTACTTGGAAGAAAACATTCCTAGATAATTTTCTCATCATAGAAACTCATTCTTTATTCTAGTTCCTCTCGCACGAAAAGAATAAGAGTTTATTTAGCCTTGATACCAACCAACCAAAGATCGTAAGTTAGCAATGCGTCACTTTAGTTAGGACTTTCTTATAAGTAGGACTCTCTTAGAAACTGAGGCTCAAATTATTGCATCTTTTTTTCTTTTTATGAATTTTGCAGAGATTCCCAACTGACAAAGCATACTTCATTGCTAAAGAAGTCTCCACCACTGAGAGAACATATCTGAAGGATCTTGAAGTCATCACTTCGGTATGTGTAGCATTTCCCCTAAAGCGTTAAATTACATAATTTATCTTGACTAATACTCAGCTTTAGAAGACAAGCTGGATCTAATTAAATATCGGGTTCTCTGACTCCAGTTAAAAGGATTTTAGTCCTGAGTTGTACAAATTAGGCAGTAATGGTATGTTTAATTTGGAATATGCCTTAAAAAGCTTTTATAATTGTGATTTTTTAAGTGCAAAGGAAGGAAGTTTCTAAAGTGGAGAAATTTAATATTAAACGTTTCACTGCCTGCACTGATGCAGAACTTTGTGTGTTTTGCCTCATATTTTTCTTGAGAGAGACCTGAGAGGTGCATGGGAAACCTCGTTTTATCTCTGATAATAAATTGAGCCATGTCAGCAAAATATGCCTCACAGACTGCCTTTTATCATTTTAATCCGTCTTGTTCAGTCTTAGAAACAAATTCAAAGCGTGCTGGCAGATGTCTTTATGGCCCTGGGCTCTGGAAAGGAGCTAGCCAACTGCAGGTCAGTTGGAATGGTCTGGTGTCTGCCTCTAGAGCAGGTGCTCAGCAGTCCTCATGGGGCCCAGCCCAGCCTCAGCTTGGTGAGATGAGTGGTGTGTGTGCTTACAGAGGCATCACCTCGTTGGTTCAGCCACCTTTCTGCTCAGCGTTTCAGCAAAGGAACAGTGATAGAAGTTTCTTCAGGACTGAACTGAGGGCTTCCGGGGGCATAAATCAGGGGTGACCCAGGGAGCTGGCCGTATGGAAGTTTTGATTTGAGTAGCTGTTCACTTCAGAGATGTGTCCTGGCTTCAACAGTACTTGGTAACAAATTTCAGGAAGCGGTAATGCAGAGATGGTCCTTCTTACTCCATCTAATGAAAGGAGGGAAAACAGAAAAGCCTCAAAGCTCTTGACGCTCTTGAAATCCTACGGATGTGGCAGGAGAGCCCTTATGTCTCTGAGCGTGATGGGCCGTACCTCCGAAGAGCTGCAGACCTTGGTTCTTCACCTCTACGCCTCTAAATGCGCCCTCTTTTTTATTCCCAGTGGTTTCAGAGCACAGTGAGCAAAGAGGACTCCATGCCTGAAAGCTTGAAAAGTCTCATATTCCCGAATTTTGAACCTTTGCACAAATTTCATACAAATTTTCTCAAGGAAATTGAGCAACGACTCGCCCTGTGGTGAGTACAATTCCGGGTGACCATTCTGCCTCATGCCCACCACCCTCCTCTTTCTTTCTCTATTTCTCATTTTATTTTTATGTTGTTCCTTATAAGCGGTAGCTATGAGCAAAGATAAAGCAAGAAGCTGGCTTCAGACAAGACAAGCCTACAGTGATTTCCCAGTAAATCTATATGTGTTAGATCTCACCCCCAATTTTTTTCCCCCCTTTGGCTTACAGTTCTTCAAAATGCATGTTTTCTGATGATAATGAAACGAATCCCACAAATATAGTCATGTCTTCTGGAAGGTTGAAGACGATTATAAAGAGTAGAGGCAGAAGAGGAACTTTCAGGGTGCTGGTAATATTTTACTGGTGCTTGCTTTATAGTCATTTAAGTATCATCCATCTCATGCTGTTCTCAGTATTGTATTGCACAGTGTTTATAAAGAGTGCTTTGAAAAATAGACCCCATAGGGACTTCCCTGGCAGTCTTTTAGTTAAGACTCCACACTTCTACTGCAGGAGCAAGAGTCTGATCCTAGTTGGGGAACTAAGATCCCACCTGCTGAGTGGTATGGCCAGAAATAACAGAACCCTGTACCCCACGCATGCATACATTTTTACCTTGATTCCCACTACTAAGAATTGATCTTAGTTGCATTCTAATATGTGAAATGACAAATGGCAGTGATATCCATGACAGAATTAAAAGATTGGAACTGACCTAAATACTCAGGAAGAGCAGGCTGGATTAAAATACTGTCTGTTTTGTTCAATACCATATAAAATATTAATCTCTGGATGCAAAACATCAGGAGATATCGTCTGTACTATAGAATGCAAAGTCCCTTGGCCCAAAATGGAAACTTCTGCAGAAAATTCTTACAGGTTTTTTTTTTTTAAGACATGTATAGACACATGAGGAATTGACTAGTAAACATGCATTTGAAAAATGCCAGGAGATAATAGCAGAAGCTTTCTATCCACTGCATACTGTGTCCATCCTCACTACAGGTGAGAGTTTGGTTCAAGGTGTTCTCAGGGGTGTTTTAGTGACTGTAGGGCCTGCCGGAGACCTGGATGAGGTGGTCCCCCCCTGGGGGATTCCAAGCGGGGCATTCGGGCACTGGGTAACAGGCTCACAGAGCTACTGTGCTGTGAAGCAAATGTGCTCAGGTTTCCAACTTTGTGTGTTTTTTATACCTGGAGAGAATTCAGTGCAGCTTTCTTTGCTGTGACAGAAGGAAGTGGGAGGCTTTACTCACGTGCCCCAGGCAGGAGAGCTCAGCTTGGACTGAGGAAGAACAGGTATAAAAATCAGCTCCACTGGAGATGATGAAAGACTGAAAATGCCAGTTTAGACTCTTACTCTAGATTGGTGCTATGAATATAAGAGAAATACCACTTTTAGAAATTTAAAAAAAAAAAAATGCTCGGTAACAGCTAACTCTGTGTTCCCAAAATTGACTGGGAAGCTTTCGTGTTCTGCCATGTTGCCTCCTCAAGTCATGCAAAGCTGAGTGATGCGTTGGCCGTGGAGCGGAAGACATTCTAGCTCTGGAGAAACCATTCCAGCAGTTCATTTTCTGGCCAGTGAGATGCCTGTTCATACAGCCTTCCCATAAGCTCAGAGCCTCTTGAGATGGGTCATACTGCAATTTGGTCCACATAGCAACTGATTCAAATAAGGTTGGTGAGGTCACACACAGGAGGTGTCTTCAGTCGGCAGTGCCCGGCAGCCCAGTGTGGCAGCTTCAGCTCACTCACTGTCGCTGGCAGAACAGTAGTTGCCTCCGTTCTTGTCCCCTCAAGGGAAAGAATTCAGACAAGAGGCATAGAGCAGTTTTCAGCAGCAAGACTTCTACTAAGCAAAGTGAAAGTATGCTCCTGAGAAAACAAGAGGGTGAGCTGTCTGGAAACCAGAAGCAGTCCCACAATGGGGGTGTGTGTATGCAGTCAGTCGTGTCTGACTCTTGGCGACCCCATGGACTGCAGCCCGCCAGGCTCCTCTGTCCATGGGAATTCCTAGGCAAGAATGCTGGAGTGGGTTGCCATGCCCTCCTCCAGGGGATCTTCCCTACCTAGGGATGGAACCCATGTCTTCTGCACTGGCAGGCAGATTCTTTACCACTGCACCTCCTGAGAAGCCCATGATTGGGGTAGGGTTGAGTTTTTAGCTTAGTGGTCCCTCCCTGTGGTCGTGCGTCATTTGACTAACAAGTTGGTTGACAGCCTTGGGTTATATAACTTGCCCCTTAGTGTGCAGGCACCAACCCATAAGCACCCAAGCGAAATCCGGGGTGGGAGAGGGGAGGGAGCAAAAACTGTAATGCTCACTTATTTTAATGACAGTGTCATGAACCCTGGGTTGCTGAGTCACTTCTTGGGTCTTGATGTGCCCTGCAGCAACCTGTTCCGGTGCTTTTATCTCGCTTGGTCCTGACTAGGCTAGAAACTTGTAGGGTGGTCCTTGACCACAAGAGGGAGGATCTGTGGGCATGTCCTGATTCCCAGTGTCCAGAGTGAGGAGGGAAGGATGACCCCGTCCGGGATGGAGGGGCAGGGATCTTCTCACTTGTAACTACTGACACTTCTCGTTACTGACACTGCCACCAGAGAACTTTGCTGAGCTGTATGAAACACATTTCATTTTAGAAGGACTGCCACGCTCTTGGATTTATCCATGATCATAAATCTTTAGCCTTTATCTGTGAAAGAGTGTCCAGCTGCTTTAAAAAGCACCTGCTATCATTTATTTCTGCAGAGAATTTTCAGTAGCGTGTCTTTCAAAGGTCTATAATTTTATTCATGTTTTCCATGAGGATGCCAGAAGCGTGTTAGAGACTCAAGGCTAGTGAGAGAGCGCACACAGTCAATATGCAGCTCCATCAACTTGACCTTCAGTAGCTTTGCGACAATGGACCCACAGCATACTGATGACGTTTATCGGGAGTCAGTGTCCAAGTGTGCCATTAAGTTCAGCTAATCAGTTCCTCAAGTGCATGACAAAAATGACCTGGCTTGGCAGGGATTCACAGCAGAAGGCTGAGTGTGAATGAGTTAAGTGTGAGCCAATAGAATAAGAGAGAGAGAGAGAGAGAGCAATGTCGGTTCTATCTGTGGCTCTGAACACTGGCTGCTCATTAAAATCACCTGGAACCTTGAAGAAAAAAAGTATCTTGATAACCAGGCAGAACACCAGATAGTCATATCAGAATCCCTGAGAGGCAGAAATGTAAGCATCAGTAGTTCCTAAAGCTTCCTAGGTAATTATTCCAATGTCCAGCCAAGGTCGTGAACCTCTTCCATAGACTGTGCCTCATTAGAAGGAGACCAAGTATTGCCCCTCGGAACTTCAGGGTTCAGAGCTCCCTCAAAACACTGTACCTAGTTCTGAGTGTCATGTTTGAAATGGCCTAATAGAATGCATTTCATTGAAAAAAAAAAAGTTGGAAGTATGGGCATTTGGCCTCAAAGAGAAGATTTTGGAAAAGAAGATGGCTCTTTTCAGGCTGGTTGTATGAAAGAGGGTGTCAGCATCATCTTAGTTGTACCAGAGGACAAAATTTAAACAAAAGAGTGAGTTTCTGAAGAGGCACCTTGTATCTGAGCATAGAAAAGGGTTTCACAGCAAGTGCAGCTTAGCAATGACAAGCTGCCTTCCAAGGCATTTGGCTCCTCTGCCTCGGGGTTTCTTGAGCTGAGGTTGCCCATTTCCAGAAGCTACTTATCTATTGGACAAAACCCCAAACCTGGCAGGGCATTAGGGTCACCTGGGGTTGGTGGGCCAGTGGAGTTTTGAAAACCTATAAATTGCTGCATTGTACCCAGCCCTCGTTTATCAGAACGTTGGGGTGAGATCCAGAAATTTGGACTTCTTCAGTGCTTCTTAAGATGACTGTGATGAATGATTTTCCTGGAACAACTCATGTGCAATGTCTGAGAAACCAGCGACCCTATGATTCTTTGTTTTGCATTTTACTTATAACTTTTTCTTCTATAAGCAATGAATGAATACATGGGTGAGTGAGCAAGTGCCAGGCTTCGTCTGCTGGAGACTTGCAGTCTCAGGCTGAATGGGCCGTGTCCAACAAGGGCATCACTGGCTAGTTCTGTCTTGGAGGACATGTGGGCCATTAATGCCCACACAGAAGAAGCAGGCCATGAGCAAATATGTTCAGTGAGAAGAAGGGATCACATAAAGTTTATTAAGAAAGGTTGCTCTGGGTGATTGACAGATCATATGTGTGTGTGTGTGTTGATATTCTGAGATGGGAAACACAGACTGGCCTACGTAGAGTGGGCTGGCAGTGTCTGCATCACACCAACACCTGAGGTCCACGTCCAGCAGTCTACGGCCTCATTTCCTCACCTATAAGACAAGATGTGGCCTCCACCTCACCAGGATGTTACACCAACTAAATGAGACAGTGTCTGTAAAAGGCTTGGTGTCCTGTCCCCCACAGAGGAAGGGGGAAAGGCTGACCATTTTTTAATATAAACTTCTCCTATAAATTGAAATCTTAGATTTGGGAAAAAGTTGCCATGAGGATAGTTTCTACACACTCCGTTTCCAGACCCTCCCCTTGATGTCAGCTTCTTACATCACTGGGCACATTCCTCAAACCTAAGAAACCAGTGTTTGTGGTTCTGTTAAAAAGCAAAATCTGAGCAAGTAAAATTGAAAAGTCTAATTGGCACTATTGAATGATTCATGAATGGGCAGTGTCCCAGGTGGCAAGGAGGGAGGCGCTCCAGAAATGGAAAGGCTTCCCTGGTGACTCAAACAGTGAAGAATCTGCCTGCCAGTACAGGAGACCTGGGTTCCATCCCTGGGTCGGGAAGATGCCCTGAAGAGGGTGTAGCAACCCACTCCAGTATTCTTGCCTGGGGAATTCCATGGACAGAGAGCCTGGAGGGCTATAGTCCATGGGGTCACAAAAAGTTGGGCACGACTTTAGTTAACTAACTAGTGTTAGAAAACTAACACTTTTAACTTTACAAGCAAAACAAGGAATAAACCACGTTATTTCAGATGTAGGTATCCTACCTGGGAGACAGCAGGGGTCTGTGTGGCAGATGACCTCATCTTCCTTTGGGGATCAAGAGGGCCCATGTGACCAATGACCTCATTGGTGCTGACCAATGGCTGACTGGTTAGGATGACCCTCCTGGGGGAGGTTGTGACTGTGGGTTGGTTAGGTACTAAGTCTTGGCTTTAGCCCAAGTGACTCCATTTGGGGCCTGTCCTTTCTCTTTTAACACTACATTATTAACTAAACTCCAGACTTTAACCAGTGATGGTATTTTTAATTATTGTTAATGGAAATCTAAAGTTTACCATGTACCTCAGGGTCCCCCAGATTTGGGGCTTAAATGTCACTGCCGCTGTGCTTTTCTTTGCTGCCCTAAGTTACGCTGTCACATACTTCCATCAGCAGTGGGAAATTATAAGGCAGAAAAATTACCAGGACGTTTTCCTGTATGATTAGGCTGGAGCCTGGCTCAGCAAACATACCTGCACCTGTCTAAACGGTGCATTCTCCCAAGTCAATGCTGGGAGAAGAGGCTGGACCGTTTCATTCAGGCCCAAGCCCAAGTTACCCCGTTTCTTCAAAAACAAGGAAACAGGTTCGGTGACTTCTGAAAACACTCATTGTGCTTTTACTTTTGAAAGTGAGGACATTTTACTCAGCTGTTGAAACGCATTCAGAGAAAGCCACTAAAGAGCTTTGGCCCTTGGGCAGGAGCCCCACATTCCAGCCCTAAAATGACTGGCAGGTGCTGGGCACAAACTGGCCAAGTCATTCCCCAGAGATGGATGCAGACCTGCCCCAGGTTCTGGCGGGGATGGAACTTGGCTGGTGGGGAACTGGGACCCAGGGAGGGGCATGCAAGGAGACATGGGTAGGCTCTGGGCACACAGCTTTCAAGAAGGATATCAGCTGGGTTCAAGAAAACAATGTGATTATACTTAATGCCACAGAACTGTACACTTGCAAAGTGGTGGTAGAGATCAGGTTTTATAGTGAAAAAAGGAACTCTAAGTCACCCAGTCGTATCCGACTCCTTGCGACCCCGTGGACCGTAGGCCCCCAGGCTCCTCTGTCCATGGCGTTTTCCAGGCAAGAATACTGGAGTGGGTTGCCATTTCCTCCTCCAGGGGCTCTTTTGTTGTTGTTCAGCCACTAAGTTGTGTCTGACTCTTTGCTACTCCATGGACTGTGGCACGCCAGGCTACCTGTCCTTCACTATCTCTTGGAGTTTGCTCCAACTCATGTCCCTTGAGTTGATGATGCCATCCAACCATCTCATGCTCTGTCGCCCCCTTCTTCTTGTACCCTCCATCTTTCCCTGCATCAGAGTCTTTTCCAGGGAGTCGGCTTTTTGCATCAGGTGGCCAAGGTATTAGAGCTTCAGCATGCATCAGTCCTTCCAATGAATATTCAGGGTTGATTTCCTTCAGGATTGACTGGTTTGGTCTTGCAGTCCAAGGGACTCAAGAGTCTTCTCCAGCACCACAGTTCAAAAGCATCAGTTCTTCAGTGCTCAGCCTTCTTTATGGTCCAACTCTCACATTGGTACATGACTACTGGAAAAACTATGACTATTCAGACCTTTGTTGGCAAAGAGATGTCTCTTTGCCGACAGTCCTTATCTAGGCACAATTTTTTAAAAATAGAAAAAAAAAATCATAGGGAATCTGATGCAGAAGAAGACAAGAGACTTCAAAACAGTGCTTTGCACACGAAGGTCACCATGCCTGTAGGTTCTCTGTGAGTGCTGCCAAGGGCTTTCCTGAATTAGCTCGTTGGAACCTCACAGAGGCGGGCAGGTGAGCCTTATGTGACAGGTGTATTGGCTGATTGAACTGCCTCCATTCTGACCCAGTCAGCATTCGCAGCCAGGCCTTGAGACATTAAGTTGAACGTTAAGACCTCAGTTTGAAGCTAAAATGGTACCTAGGAGTACCATCTTACTCCCCGCAGAGCTTGGGGATTCAGAATGCAGCTGGCATGGGCAGGGCTTACCTGTCCAGGTGCATTTCCAGTTTCACTTCTCAGCAGCTTCCTCATTCTTGGAGGTGCTTTTCAACTCCCATTGTTATTTCCCTTAACTGCCCTACCGCTCTGTGAGGTCCGTGGGCTTTGTTTTAAACAGGTGGGAAAGTAAAAACAGGCCGCCTTTTTTTTTTAAACCTTTCTTAAGTGACCCAGTGAGGGGTGTGGTGGGCGATGATCCCGGCTGGTCAGACACTTTTATCCCGAGGTGGAGACCTTTGACGTTAATAAACTCCATGTCTTATCTGGCCTCTGCTCGAGGGTCGTCAGGAGCCTGGTGACCGGACAGCCTGTTGTCATATGAGCTTGGTGTGCGCCGGCGGCTCCTGCAAGCAGGGCGGGAAGAGGCACTGTTCATTACCCGTGTTCTTGGCCACCACCCCCAAAGGTGGCTCGCTCGCCCTCCAGCCAAGGCAGTTTCTCACAGCACCCTCTTGTGGTTGGTTGAGTCAGGTGCACACACGTGTACCACACACATGGACACGCGCCCCCCCACCCCCAAGAGTCCGCCTCCCCACACATCATCTCTGGATCCCCGAGGATGGACCGGACCCCAGCCACCATCCTTCTGAGAGGTCGCCAGTGGCAAGTGGTTCCTGCCACACTGTGAAGCGCTGGCTGACTGCCACGCAGGTCATTTATATGACATGAAAGCTTTGTTCCCCCTGAATTCGATGACTGTGGACTGTTTCCCACATCCACGTAAAGGAAAGGATCCGATTTCCATATTATTTTTGTTGTCGCCCAAGATCAAAATATTTGTAAAGGTTGACTGCAGAGAAGCCCTGTAATTATTTCACGGGGGAATTATTCCTGCCTCACACACTTTGTTCATGGTTGGATTAATTCTTTCGTGCGCCAGCTCCTGTCGTCGCCATAGTGCGTTTACCACCGGCAATGACAACTTTGCTCGTTTAGAGTAAAATCAGCTGCAGTGCCTTGTCTCGTGGAACGAACGTTCTCGTGTGACGAGGGATCCCACTGCCTCTCAGGCCTGACCTGCTCCTGCAGCTCCACCCCTAATGAGTTTTTTGTCCTGAGCAGGAAGTTCGGGTGTCAACCCTGCATGCCAGAAATCCCCAAGTCACTCTCAAATCCAGCAGGGTCGATTAACCGCATTGATTTTCCACCTGTAAAACTGACTCTGCCCGGCTGAGTGAGCTATGACTCCTCCCTCCCTGCGTCCTCCCCACCAACCTCCGTCTTTCCTTCTCTGAATTCCCGAGACGTTTACTTACCTTCCTGTGTGAGCCGCCCATCCTGGTTCACCTGGAATCTCAGCTCCTGATGCGCGAGCATCTGCCAAGACTGTGGTTTCCTCCAGGCGGACCTGCTCCTAGTCTAGGGTGGAGCTCCAGGTGATGTGTGCCTGTTAGAACGAGTCTCGTTGGGAAACTGCGTCACAAGTCTTGTGAAGGCTCATTTTTACTTAGGGCTTCCCTGATAACTCAGTTATCAGGAGAAATCTGCCTTCAATGCGGGAGACCCCGGGTCAATTCCTGGGTCATGAAGATCCCCTGGAGAAGGGATAGGCTACCCACTCCAGTGTTCTTGGGCTTCCCTTGTGGCTCAGCTGGTAAAGAATCCGCCTGCAGTGCCGGAGACCTGGGTTCGATCCCTGGGTTGGGAAGATCCCCTGGAGAAGGGAAAGGCTACCCACTCCAGTGTTCTGGCCTGGAGAATTCCATGGACAGTCCATGGGGTCTCAAAGAGTCGGACATGACTGAGCGACTTTCACTTCACTTCATTTCACTTAAATTCTTTTATGCTTCATCTTCCACAAAGATTTTGAGACAGTTAACACATAGAAAACAATACAAGAACAGGATAAGTGAAGACATCGAAGGTGCCCTGTCCCATATGGTAGCCACTAGCCACTTGGAGCAGTTTAAAATAACTTAAATTAAAAATTCAGTTTCTCAGTAACACGAGCCACGTTTCAAGGGTTATTAGACCCAGTGGCTAGTGGCTGCGTTTAGGACAGCAGACGTAAAACACGTTTCCATCATCACAGAAAGTGCTTTTCCACAGCATCGGGAGGTGCAAACTATTGGGTATAAGATCGGCTACAGGAATATATTGTACAATTTGGGGAATGGAGCCAATATCTTGTAGTAACTGTAAGTGGGTTGTAGCCTTTAAAAATGGTATTAAAAAGAATGAATAGTACTCATTACACCAAACACAGGGCCCACCACACAATAGTTGCTCAAAATACTTAGGAAACAAACTCATGAAAATGTCTTGGTTTCTTCTGGGGTAAATCGTAAAGATTATTTAGTTTGTTGTTGTGTTTCAAAGGCTCAAAGCAGGGCGCCTGGCAAATGATGATAGACCATGCTTTTACACTTAGAAAATCTGTATTCACATGCAAAGTCTGCAACATGTTAATATTAAAAATAAAATACCATTAGTGCTTCCCACCAGGGAAGCTGTCCAGAGTCACTGAGGTTGTATTCAAAACGCAAGACTCAAGGACGGGCCATCCGAGCCCTCTGCTCCCTGCTTCAGGCACATCTGCTTCTCTTGTGTAAAAGCTTTTGTTTGAAAATAGTTTCACTGGTTTTTAAAAGAAGGCTGTGCAAAAAGGGTTTAAAATCATTACTTTCAAATTAAACCATGAAACTCACTGGAGACAAGGCAGTGTGATCTACCTGGAAAAAAAGCTTGGAAGAATACACGGTGGAAGGAACTTAGGGCAAGATATGGATCGTGGGTATACCGTGGGGGGCCATGCATGTACACTTTTTTATATAAATTAATTTAAAATTTCATCTTTGTTTCTAAGGTGAGAAAAACACTTTAAGGACGCAGGGATCTTCCCACTGTATCCTGCCCAGATTCAGCTTCGCTCTGTCGCCCAGGGGGCCAGTGGTGGTTGGTGATTGTTTCCTTTTAACACAGGAGTAAAATTGCCTGTTCTCAAGCATATGCAAGAGCTATTTTTCTTGAATTGTTTGCCTTGTTCCTGTCTGTATAACCCACTGTGCTTTAAGAGCAAGCTACCTTTTTGTTTGTTTGTTTAGAAAAATGGAAATGATTTTCCCAATTGCAGGTGCATTTCTGCTGGAACACAGGCCGCTGATGAGTTTGAAAGTGCCCTTCTATTGTGCTGGGTTTTAATGCATGGCCGTCAACAGGACCAAACCCAGGTCTCATCCGGTGCTATCAAGCCTGCCTGTGAGTGGGCTGTAACTCTTGTGCCTCATATTAAACTGGACCTGGTAAACTTGGAAGAAGAAAAGCTGTAGCTTTAGGCAAATCTATAATGTATGCATAGCTGACAAGCACAAGGTAGCTGAGGGCTTGAGGCTGCCATGTCTACCTTAGCCAGAGGACAGGATGGTCGCATACCTGTCGCTACTGGGGGGAAATAGTGTACCCCAGCCCAGCAAGAACGCCTCACAAATGCCTTCCCTGCAAGTGGCAGTGTGAATTAACATTCACATTCATGAGGTTTCTCCTCTCCAGGGATTTCAAAGGCTATTGAAATTCATCAAAGAATATTGAAATCCACATCTATTACACGCAGCTAATATATATATACACACACATATGAAATCTGTTACTCTGGCTAATTGGTTGCTTTTTGAACCCAGCTGCCCTTCCTACCCTACATATTTGTGGAAGATTTGTCTTTACTCATTTGCTCACTTACATATTCTTTTATTTACATAGATACACACAGACATACAGATACATAGATGCATAGCTTCCCAGGTGGTGCTAGCGATAAAGAACCCCCCTGCCAATGCAAGAGGTCCCCTGGAGGAGGGCGTGACAACCCACTCCAGTATTCTTGCTGGGAAAATCCCATGGAGACAGACGCCTGGCGGGCTACAGTCCATAGCGTCGAACAGGGTCAACAACTAAAGCAACTTAGCACAATAACAGCACAGATACACACCCACAGACAAAATTACAGCCTCTTTCCCCCTCACTTAGAATCATAGGAACCACAAGGAATGGTAAGAATTAGGCCATGATGTCTGTTTTGCAAATGAAGCCTAAAAATTCACAAAGTTAAATCTATTTTCTTGGAGTCAGAGAGCACCCCGACCCAGAGCTGAGTTGAAAAAGTCAGCCCTTTTAGCTCCAAGATATGTGGTTTTGCTTTTATGTTTTAATCTAATGAGCTGCTGCTTTGCTTCTTTGTGAGAGGGAGGAAAGGGCGGAGCCTTGGTCTGTCTGTAGTGGTGAATGAAACGTTTACAGAGGGTCTGGAAGAGTCAGAGATTCCGCGCGCGCGCGCGCGTGTGTGTGTGTGCGCGTGTGTGTGTGTGTGTGCGCGTGTGTTCAACCTTGTGCTGAGATGACATAACACACAGTTGTGCCCTGGAGCACACTAATCATGGTACACAGGTCAGAATTCAGCATCTGGGAGGCTTCTTGTTACATGGGTTTCCAGCGCGAAATTGTCGGCGCAGTAATTAGCCAGACAGTGAATACGCGGCCCCACCTTCCCAACAAGGACCCTTTTCTTGTGAGGTTAACATCCAGAGGCTGTTCCGGAAGCGCTGTAATTACTTTTCCATGTTCTCCATAATCAAGTGACCTTTTAGCTCTTTACAATAAGGCCAGTGCACTGGACTTGCGGGTTCGCTGGCGTTCACATGCAGAGGAAGCGTCGTAAGCGTGACGGTAATTCTCTACGGAGCAGCCGGGGCGCAGGTCTCGCCCCCTTTCCCGAGGGCTGACTCCGTGCTCTGGGGCCAAGGAGGGCTGGCCCCGGCTGTGCGCCAGCCTAGTTTCACTGCGTGGCCTCAGTCTACCCCTGCTCAGTGGATTGACTGGGCACAGAGGATCCCTGATGCCATCCCAGAGCAGTTTCCCAAATGAAATAAAGACTCTGAAAACTGAGGGAAACAGATAAGGTTCTGCTGGCCAGCCAAAGCAGGAACGTCCCCCTTGCGTCTGGGTTTTAGCATCAGTGCACTTCTTTTTTAATAAAGAGTTGGCAAAGGAAGAAAGGAAGTGAAGTCAATCCAGCTTGGCTTCCATCACCGCTCCCTGCCCCTCCTCCCTGCCTGCTCCGCTGCTCCTGGTTTCCCGTGGGTCAGTCTGCTCTCTGTGAGAGAGAGACAGAGGATTGTTCAGTACCAGTGGGAGCCGAGACCCCCAGTTCTCCCTCCACCCAGTCCGGAGCATTCTCACTAAAATATCTGGATGATGTCCTTTGGATGAACTGAAGACCTGTCTCATGTGCGTTGCCAAGTGGGACGCCCATTTGGAAGTTTGGGGTCAGTGATTGAGGTTCCGAGATGATAGCTGCATACCTGTAAATCAAGCATAAGTTGTGTCTTCCCTCTTTTTATTGAAACCAGGCTGTTCTAGCTCAGCAATTCAGTCCTCCTTTGTTGTTCAGATGTGTTGGGGAGGGAAGGAGAATTTCCCAGCTCCTAAGAGAGCTTCGCCGTGATGCTGAAGGTGTGAGGTTGGGTGGTTCTGAACAGCAGGAAGCCTCCGTTTCTGGCAGGAGCTCCTTCCTGCGTGAAGTGTGTAAGGAGAAGAAGCAACCTGTA
Organism: Budorcas taxicolor; assembly: GCF_023091745.1. Classification (NCBI taxonomy): domain Eukaryota; kingdom Metazoa; phylum Chordata; class Mammalia; order Artiodactyla; family Bovidae; genus Budorcas; species Budorcas taxicolor. The sequence goes on from NC_068921.1 coordinate 75,625,540, forward strand.
ATTCACAACTGCATCCGCACACTCACAGGATCTACAGAATAGCCAAACGATAAACATCTCTGTTGTGACCCAATTAAGAACCTTTCGCCAAAGATCCAAAGATACCATACCCCTGTAGCTGATGGGGTGGAATAATTTCTGATCATGAGCAGAGAACCGAATGCTGTCTCAGGAGGGGAAAGGGAAAGTGTTAGCTGCTCAGTCGTGTCCAACAACTCCATGGACTGTAGCCCACCAGGCTCCTCTGTCCATGGGATTCAACAAGAAAGAATACTGGAGTGGGTAGCCATTCTCTTCTCCAAGGGATCTTCCTGGTGCAGGATCAAACCTGGGTCTCCTGCATTAGCAGACAGATTATTTACCATCTGAGCCACCAGGGGAGTCTAGTCTAAGTCAGACGCTGGAGCATTCTCCACAAGGCTGCTTTGGGGGAGAATGACCCGATGGATGGGGGGAGAGAGACTGGGTGTGGATAACTGAGGCTCCTGGCATGAGGCTGAGGCAGGACAGTTGCTTCATTAAGGAATGAAATGGAGGAAGGAGATTAGATTTTGGCAGCAAATAAATACCTCTGTGCAGAATCTCTTGAGTTTGAGATTCCTGTGAGGTGGCTTCCCTTGGAGCTTAGTTGGTAAAGAATCTGCCTGCAATGCAGATTCCTGGGTTCGATTCCTGGGTCAGGAAGATCCCCTGGAGGAGGAAATGGCAACCTGCTCCAATAGTCTTGCCTGGAGAATGCCCATGGACAGAGGAGCCTGGCGGGCTACAGTCCATGGGGTTGCAAGAGTCGGACACAACTGAGTGACTAAGCCACCGCATACACTGTGGCATCTTCGTATCCACCACCTTGAGGTCACTCGGGGAGCGACCTCTGAAAGTCATAAAACTCAGGGCCTGGGTCAGTAGCTTCATAGCCCGTTGAGATCATAGATGTGGCATCGTGAGTTGAAACCATGGAGACTAGAAAGGCTTGCTAGAGGTAGAGATGGAGAGAGAGAAGATAGCCAGGGATGGGTCCTCAAAACACAGAAACAGATTAGGAATGGCCCGGAGAGGAGGGCTTGGCAAACAGGACTGAAGATGTCACGGGGAGAGAAACCAGAGAGCAGGGCCAGGGCGTTTGGGACCAGCCAGCCGCGAGTGGGTGACCAGGAGCAGGAGTGACAGTACCTGCCTTGGTGGATTAGGTAGCTCAGAGGTCAGCGGCAGTGTTGCACAGAACCATTTCAGGCAGTGGCGAGAAGAGAAGCCATACTTTAATCAGAAGAGAAGTGCATAGTAATTGAGGCCATCGGCCAGCTTGTTTGTTTTGGCAGCTAAGAGGAAGCAGGAGGATTGAGGAATTCTGCATCGGGGTGGAAAAGAATGGAATAGGTTAACGAGAGGACAGTCCTTCTAGAAAAACGATACAGACGAACTTATTGGTAAAGCAGAAAGAGACGCAGACGCAGAGAACAAGTGTATGGACGCCAGGGCGTGGAGAGAGAGAGGGTGGGATGAATTGGGAAACTGGGACTCACATATACCCACTACTCTGTATGAAATAGGTAACCTCTAAAAACCTACTGCAACACAGGGAACTCTGGCCACTGCTGTGTGGTGACCTAAATGGGAAGGAAGTCCAAAAAAAAAAAGGGGGATATGTTTATATGTGTAACTGATTTACTTTGGTGTACAGTAGAAACTAACACAGCGTTGTAAAGCAACTATATTCCAATAAATATTAATTTAAAAAGAGGAAGACAGCCATAGAAGACCCTGGCAGGGGCTGGGAACATCGTGGGCACCCTCGCTCCTTTTATTTTATAGCTTTAATGCCCTGATGGGTCTGGCTGCTTGTCTCCCCTGTGATGTAATTCCCAGTCCATGCCCAGTTATAAACGGTGGAGTACGTGTGTTGTCACTGTTTGGTGTGGGGAGAGGGGAGCTAGGAGAGGAGCCAGGCTTCCTGTTTGTCTGCTCCGACGCTTCTACCCGCTTCAGTGCTAAGTCCCTTCAGTCGAGTCCGACTCTTTGTGACCCCATGGACTGCAGCCCACCAGGCTCCTCTGTCCATGGGATTCTCCAGGCAAGAATACTGGAGTGGGTTGCCATGCCCTCCTCCAGGGGATCTTCCCAGCCCAGGGATCGAACCCACATCTCCTACATCTCGGGCATTGGCAGGTGGGTTCTTTACCACTAGCACCACCTGGAAAGCCCTTTCTCCCTGCCTCCTCTCCCCATCCTAAGAGCCTTGCTGTGTGAGAGGTTGAGCCGGCAGTTCTGGGAAGCTCTGAATGCCAAGAGGAGGGAGGTCATCCCTCCCGGTGCTGGAGGCTTAGGCAGCAGCGCCTGTGGGTGTAAGTTACTGTCCTCCACACTTGGGGTTGCAGATATTTACTCCACCCTGAGCACATCTCACCTCCCTGCCCAGATTCTTACCTTTTTTTCATTTTTAGTTTGTCCCTTTTCCTTAAATTGGCTTCTGGCTATCCTGAACAGTTGAAGATATTAGCCAGGTTCGTTGTTGAAAAATCATGTTTTAATTTTCTCTGGGAGATTCAGCGGGTTAATTGGCAGATACGCACAGGTATGGTAGCTAGAAGTGTATAGGCTGGGTTCCTGGGCTCGGGTCCAAGCTCCAGCCTTGTGATCACTGACATTAGACATGTTGCTTCATTTCTTTGTGCCTCAGTATTTAGCTGTTCAAAGGGGGTGATGGCGGTACCTGGTCACAAGGCTGCCAAGAGGATTCAGTGACTAGTCAGTACCTGTAATGTGCTCAGCACTGTGTGGTCAGTGCTCAGTAACCGAAGCTGCCATTATTATTAATAATATTCCTTTACTCACTGCTGTTTAAGCCCCTAGATTATCAATATTGGATACAGCCTAGAGCCAAAGAGAAATTAATATATACCCAGATGCTCCATTCAAAACAGCCATGTCTTTGTCTTTCGCCACCCAGCATGTCCGAAGGACCCCTGACCCACCTCAATACCTGGGACCCCATCCTGCCCTCTTCTGGGTCGTTCTTCACATACCCACCTCTGTAAGGGGGTCTCCTGCACGCCCTCATTTATATTTTTCTCTTGCCAAGGGCTTTTCACACAGCCCTTTGTCTGTTTCAGGTAAGGACTCTTGGGAGCAAAAACCTTGATTTTTGAGGCTAAGCCTGGCTTCTTACAAGTGTCTGTTAGTCCCTGTCTATGAGAAAGAATCAGTTTCATGAGCTTGTTCCTGCAAGTCATCTCCTCATTGTTCTAACGCTGAGAAAATCACCCAAGCGTGGATGGAAAAAGAAATGTAAAATGAGATCAAATTAAGGTGAACAGGATGTGGCTCATCCCTGCCACTTTCAGAGCACAAGTGGACTTCTTTGTCTGTAGAAGGACTGGGGTCATTTTGAAATCTCCTTCTAGCGCTGATGTCCTGTGACACACAGAGAAAGGAAAGTACAGATAGGTTAGCGGATTGGAAGACGTGAAGGTTGATGGTTTGTCATCTGGGGCTGGCATGTTGATTCAGTCATGTTTGCACTGCTAACGCTTTGGTTTCCAACCCTTTGCTCCCAGGGAAGGCCGCTCGAATGCCCACATCAGAGGAGATTACCAAAGAATCGGAGATGTGATGCTGAAGAACATTCAGGGGATGAAGGTAAGCTGCTGGTGGGAGAGGGGAAGCGGGGGCGGGGCTCCCCTGGGAGGAAAACTCGGACTCTGATCCCCACCTGGGATTCGCATCTGCATATAGCACAGCCTTGGAGGAACTCCTGCCTCCCCTGGATAATTTTATTTGGCGGCATAAAAGAAAATCCAGTTCAGTACTTTTGCAACGCTCTGTGTTGTAACCAGAACAACAGGTATTCTCTATGAGTCATTTGAAAAAAGCTGTGTAGACAAAACATTGGTTGACTGAGCATTTCACGGGTAGTCAGTTGTTTTGGGTTCTTCGACAAAAACATTGGATTCAGAGCTATGTAGGAATTCCAGGCAATTCTGTGACTTTCAGTCAGTTTATAAGGTAAATATATTTTTGACCATTAAGTGATATCTAACTGACACCAAAGAATGAAAGTCTCCCAAAATGTCGGGACAGAGTGAACCAGGAGTCTGCCTCTTGTTTGAAATCTTCCCACCTCTTAGGTCTGAAATTTTATTTTTGCCTCTCGTTCGAATCCATTAGTAATTCCTTTAAAAATGGAATGTTTTAACTCACACAGTTTATCTTTCAAATATGAATACATCTGTGTGTGTGAGTCACTCAGTTGTGTCTGACTCTGCAACCCCATGGACTGTAGCCCGCCAGGGTCCTCTGTCCATGGAATTCCCCAGGCAAGAATACTGGGGTAGGTGGCCAAATCAACCCTGAATATGCGTTGGAAGAACTGATGCTGAAGTTGACTACTTGATGCGAAGAGCTGACTCACTGGGAAAGACTGTGATGCTGGGAAAGATTGAGGGCAAGAGGAGAAGGGGGAGACAGAGGATGAATGGTTGAATGGCATCACCGACTCAATGGACACGAGTTTGAGCAAACTCCAGGAGATAGTGAAGGACAGGGAAGCCTGGATTGCGGCAGTCCATGGGGTCACAAAGACTGCATCCATAGGTCAGACACGACTGAGTGACCGAACAACATTCTTTCCCTTCTCCAGGGGATCTTCCCAACCCAGGGGTCAAACCTGGGTGTCCTGCATTACAGGTGGCTTCTTTACTGTCTGAGCCGCCAGGGAAACCTGAATACATTTGTAGTTAACATTTTAAAGCAATCTTCCTGTAGCTCAGCCTCCGAAGCCTGTCTAACAACCTTAACTAATAACTAAGCTTGTTGTTTAATCTCTAAGTCATGTCTGACTCTGCAACCTCTGTCCATGGGATTTCCCAGGCAAGAATACTGGAATGGGTTGCCATTTCCTTCTCCAAGGGTTCTTCCCAACCGAGGGATCAAACCTGCGTCTCGTGCATTGCAGGCGAATTCTTTACCCCCTGAAGAAGGCAGGTTGCTTGTCCCGTCACCACTTCAGTCCATCCAACCATTCTTCCGTCTGTCTATATGTACCATCCATCCACACTAGCTGAGAGCATACAATGTCTAAAGCACTTGTAGAGTTACAGTTATTGTTGAAGTTTGAAAGTGTCCCACCCCCTTGGGATAGCCCCGGAGTTCTCCCTGTTTACCAGCTCCCCTTGCGACCCTCCCACGGAAGGGTGCCCTTGCTTAGACTAGACATCCACGCTCCTTTCCGGTCACCTAGCACCTAAAACCTCCTAAAAATAGACCTGATTTCCGCCCAGGGCAATTCTTCCCCCTCCATCTAGTGAGCTGGCATGTTTGCATTTAGTCGGCTTCCTTGGCTGTGCTGGCATTTTAATTACTGTGCCAACGCCACAAGCATTTATGGTGCGGAACTCTGTGCAAACAAAATAAAAATAGATGGGAGGCTTAGACTCTGGCAGCGTTTTAGAGAAATTGGTTTTTCTTTTTATTTTTTATTGTGGCTGTTATTGTCTGTTATAGGGAGTTTTTATAAAGCGTGGAGGGGAGCAGCTGAAGGTTCCAGAGAAGTGCCAACGCTGGCACTTCTGTCCACAGTGCTTTGCACAGGCCCCAGCTTGCAGTCTTTCCTGCCCATCCCCCTACCCGGGCATCCACCTGCACATGTGCAGATGTTCAGCAGGGCTGGGGACATCACTGGCTTTTGTCCCCAGACCCTCCACACAGGATGAGCGAGCCGGCCAGGGCTCCAATCCCGCCTAAAGTCAGGCACCCAGGTGGTGATCTCTCACCCGGGCTGAAATGTTCTGGCAGCATCAGCCACACACGCAGAGGAGGCCCTCGCCTTGCACCTTGACCCTTCCCCTGTCGTCTAGGCTGTGACCTTCCCCCTGAGGCCCGGGCACCTCCTGCCCCCTCTCCTTGTTCATTTCTTAGCGCTTCCCTCCCTCTGGCTCTCCGTTCTCTTCCCCGTGACTCACCTCTTATCCTCTCCAGCCACCATTTACATCATGGCCACCCTGATGAGGCTCCAAACCCGCCTTGTTTCTCTATGGTTTAGAGAATACAGTCCAAACTCTTAAAGCCTTCCCTGGAGAGTTTTGCCAGATCCCTCACCCCTCCACCCACCCCACCCCATCCTTCATATTCTACTCTGTGCTCCAAGGACCTTGCACCCACTTCTCCAGGTGCTCAGGGCCTTGCAAGACCCTTGCCTGAGCGGGATGCCTGCAGTGGTTCATCTACTCATTACTGCAGGCGGGCAGCAGCCTTCCTGGCGGTGCTGGCTGTGTGTATGTAGTGACAGGATGGACACTCTCAAAAAAAGGGATCGCACATGTGTGAACACTGCATAGAGCTACATGCACGCACACCCGTGCACACACACTGACAAGTTGAGGGTGTGTGTAACTGGCTGAATGAACGCTGGACTGTCCCAGCGTCAGCATCCTGGTTGGGCTCCATGCTGTAGTTAGACAAGATGTGAGCAGGAGGGGAGGCTGGGGGAAGGATGCGTAAGACCCCCTACACTTGCCTTTGCAACTTCCTGTGAATCTATACGGGGCTTCCCTGGTGGCTCAGCGGTGAAGAATCCACCTGCAATGCAGGAGATGCAGGTTTGATCCCTGGGCTGGGAAGATCCCCTGGAGGAGGAAATGGCAACTCACTGTAGTATTCTTGCCTGGAGAATCCCACGGGTGGAGGAGCCTGGCGGGCTACAGTCCATGGGATCACAAAGAGTCGAACTCGACTGAAGCAGCTCAGCACAGCACGCATGAATCTGTATATTTATATTTTTAAAATCACCAAATAAACTCAACAGGGAGACCACATGATAATGGCCACGGGCGACAGGAAGTCCAGGAGGAGGAGTCACTAACTCGGCCTGGAGAACAGGGGAAGACTCAGAGCTGAGCCTGCAGGGGGTCCTTAGGAGCACAGTGCCCCGTGCCAGAGCCCGGCACAGTCAAGGGCAGGTTATCCAGTAGGTGCCTGGAGTGAGTAGCAGGAAACCACAGTGGAGGGGCTGGAGAGATCACTCATCAGGGCCCCATGCACCCTGCTGAAGACGCTAGAGGTTGTCCTGAGATGGTGGGAGTTCTTGGGATATCCCAAGCAGGAGGTGAAGTGCTCGATTGCACTGGTGGATGCTCCTTTTGGAGCCACTTGAAAGTCAGGGGGCAGAAGTGAGGCAGAGACCCCGATGGAGACCCTGGCGGTGGTCAGAACAAGGGCGGTGACCACTGGGCGAAGCCAGGAACAGGGTTGCTGTTTGCAGGAGGTAGAACCGGTAGGTCTTGGCGAAGGACTCAAAACCTGAGGGCATCTGGAATCTTCTCCCGGTTTTTCTGTGTTGAGCACCCATCCTGGGTGAGAGGATCGGGGGGCAGCCTCAGTTGCAGTAAGGTGGGGGCCGTGGCAGGGTTGATGTCTGGACTCCTGGATTTTCAGCTCTTTGTGGGCTGTGGGAATGGAGATGCCAGGATTGGGAATCCAGATGTTCTGGGAATCAGCACACAGATAGTGAGCCAGCTTCTGGGAATGAGGGGGAAGACAAGGCCAATAGCTGCCATGAGGAATTAATCCCTTCTGGAATGCTCTATCAGACTTCTTATCCTGCAGCTGTCTCCACCACCGCCCATTAAAGGAAAACGATATTCAGCAACAGTCGTTAAGGACGGTAGAGCAGACTTTGTTCTGGACCTTTGCAGTAGGTGCGGGGACACTGCAGGGGGATTTTACAGTGGGAGAGAGACTGTAATCAGCTCTCAGGCACTCCCATTCATTTATTTCCCCTGAGTTTCACCAGTCTTGTTTTAAAAGGACACTTAAATCTCTAGTGTTCCATATACATCTCAAATATTTAATGATCCCTGCGTATTTTAAACTGGTCTGTGCTTTTATAGAGCTTTTTTATTTCATCTTGAGAACTTAAATAGTGAAATAGTAAAAGCATGAGATTAAACAAGTGGGACGAGATAATGAAAGCAAAGGTGATGCCTTGGGAGAGACAGACTGGGTGGACCACGTGGCTGAGCCAGACTCCCCTCCTCTCCCTGGCCCCGCCCCCGCCCCCGCCCCCTCCCATGTCTTCCCCACCAGCAACTGGCTGCTCACTTGTGGAAGCACAGCGAGGCGCTGGAGGCGCTGGAGACCGGCATCCGGGGCTCCCGGCGGCTGGAGAGCTTGTGCCGAGACTTCGAGCTGCAGAAGGTGTGCTACCTGCCGCTCAACACCTTCCTCCTGCGCCCGCTGCACCGGCTCATGCACTACAAGCAGGTCCTGGAGCGACTGTGCAAACACTACCCACCCAGCCACAGCGACTTCAGGGACTGCCGAGGTGAGTGGGTGGGTGTGTTGGTGGGGCGGGGTGGGGGGGCAGGTCTCTGGGATTGTGTCCCAAGCCAGGCAGACTCGCTTTCTAGGACCTGGACCGGTATTTTCTGTCCCTCTTGGTCTGTCCTGTCAGGCAGGCAGTAATGATTCGCTTCTCTTCTCCATCCTCTTGCCTGCATTTTCTCCTCTATCCTGGGTGGTTAGTGCAAAGAACCCTGGAGAAGCTCCACTTAGAGTCCGTCCCTTCCAAAAAGCTTCATTCACCTACATGGTAGAAGCTCATCACTTTCCCCTTGGATGGGCCACCGGAAATGGCTGGTAATAAACACTACTGCTCATTGCTGCGGGGCATTCGTGAGGTCACCACACTGAGCATTTCAGGTGTATCAGCTCTCAGTCTTCGAGAAATGCCTATAAGATAATGAATGGTGAGCTCATTTTACATATGGGGACCGCTGAGACCAGAGAGGTTAAGGAACCTTCCCAGAGTCACACAGCTGCAAAGTAAATGACTGGTAACCTAAACCCAGAACCCACACTCTTGACTATCCTTCCCTACCAGCTAATGATGATGATATTACTCACTGTCCCTCGCTCAGCACCTGGGCCAGGTACTCTGCCAGGTATCTTTCTCACATTAACACCTTTACTTCTTTAACAACCCCATGAGAGAAGGGTTGTTATCCTATCTTATAGATAAGAAAATGGGCTTCAGAGGGGCTAAAGGATTTGTGAGCGTTGCTCAGCTGGCCAAAGATGGGAGTTGCCACTCTAGACCATGCTTTCCCCACTGTGCCACACGTCGTCTTTGTGAACTTACATCCTCTTCTCATGTTGTTTGTGGTCTGTTACCGTCTGCGCTCCCTGGCCTGAACTTGGAGCCCCTGGGGGCCAGGACACTCTGCACCAGTCTGTACACAGTGCGCTCTCTCCAGGTGGTTCTTGACAGATTACGAGACTTTGCACACCCGTCAGTATGTCACGATATGTGTCTCTTGCCTAAAGTATGTAAATTTAATCTTAGTTTTTAGAAAGGCAACCCAAGGGAAGATTTCGTAGAGTAATGAAGACATTGTTCCCTGGTGGCTCAGTTGGTAAAAAATCTGCCTGCAGTGCAGGAGACCTGGGTTCAATCCCTGGGTCAGGAAGATCCCCTGGAGAAGGAAATGGCAACCCACTCCAGTATTCTTGGCCTGGAGAATCCCATGGACAGAGGAGCCTGGCGGGCTACAGTCCATGGGGTCGCAAGAGTCAGACACGACTTAGTGACTAAATCACCAATACCACCACCAGTGAAGACACTGGTAATTCATGCAACGGGAACAGAAATGGCTCAAGACGTGGTTTTGACTTGCTTTAGACAGCAGGCTTTAAAGCGAACCATGCAGCCTCATGCCTTGGCATATTCTATTCCTTCTGCTTGGACTCCCCACTACCACCTCCTGGTCCTTTCCCTGGCAGAATCCTCCTCCTCCTCTAAGGCTCAAGTCTGCCTGACCCTCGAGGCCTCAACCCTGAATGCCCATCAGTGTAGGGGAGATGCGCCCAATATTGGAAAAGTTAGTTGCAGTTTTTCTCGGCAGCTCATGGTAAACACTATAAATGGGTGCAGAAGGAAAAACCAGGACACGCTGGAATGTTTGTTACCCGAAAGTGTTACACTGTCAGCTGGACCCTCTGCCAGAAAGCTCTCTCCTTTGCCTGGGATTTTTCTGTGGCCTCTTTGCTTGCTCTGCTGTTTCCAGGTAACAGGGAGGGGAGAAAAATCTCTACCCTGGGGGCAAAATTCCAGGCACTCTTAACCCCTTGCTGCTGCCCCTTTATGCCAACAAGCATTTCTAACTGAAGCACAGCTGTCCACCACCGAGCTCTGAAGGGGGCACTGACATTTTCAAGATGGTTTGCGGGAAACTAAAGCAAATCGATACATAAAGTAAATCACGCAGTTTTTATTATCACTCAGAAATAGCAGTGTCTTCCCTAGAAGGAAGGCTTCTAACATAGTTCAGCTACCAGAGGATATTACCCTGGAGAATTAAGCTTCAAGCTGTAAGGGGAAATGACCCTCGTCTGCTGTGACTGATGCAGTTTTTGTGTCTGTTTCCTTCCTCAGCGGCTTTGGCAGAGATCACGGAAATGGTGGCCCAGCTTCACGGTACGATGATCAAGATGGAGAATTTCCAGAAGCTGCATGAACTCAAGAAAGATTTGATTGGCGTTGACAATCTTGTGATCCCAGGAAGGGTAAGTTCTCTCTGTATGCTCTGGAAGTGGAGCCAGAAAGACTTGTGTGTGCTAAGTCACTTTCAGTTCAGTTCAGTTCAGTTCAGTTCAGTTGCGTCTGACTCTTTGCAACCTCATGGACTACAGCCCGCCAGGCTCCTCTGTCCCTGGGACTCTCCAGGCAGGAGTACTGGAGTGGGTTGCCACATCCTCCTCCAGGGGATCTTCCCGACCCAGGGATCAAACCTGTGTCTCTTATGTCTCCTGCATTGGCAGCTAGGTTCTTTATCACTAGCGCCACCTGGCAAACCCCAAGAAAGACTTGCAGTGACACATTGGAGCCTTTTGAATATGGACACCCCCCAAATTAAAATACTCTCCTTCTGAAGTGGCTTTCTTCCCCAGACTGGGAGACAACTGGGGAAAATGCCTTGAATATTACAGTGGCAATTCAGAAATTTTGGGTCAGAAGAAGATAAGTGAATCCTTCAACCTCATCTTCTGCTTTTTCTCCGTATTGGTTGATATGCTTATATACTTTTTCCCCACCATATTCTGAGAGGCTTTGAGATTGCCTGTTTAAAAAAAAAAAATTAGGTAAATGAAGATGGAAGAAAAGGAAAGAATTTTTTTAAAAATTGGGTAGAGGATTTCTCTGGTGGTCTAGGGGTTAGTTCAGACACCATACTTCCACTGCAGGGGGCACAGGCTTCATCCCTGGTTGGGGAGCGATCCCACATGCTTTGTGGTGTGGCCAAAAAATAATAATAATAATTGGGTGAAGGGGCAATAGAAAGCAGAGAAGTTAGTGCACGAAAGTATGCTATAATTCCCATGTAAGTGGGAAAGTTAGAAATGAAAACTGTAGCCAGAACACAGTTCTGGGAGAGAGACACATTTTACTTACTGTTTAACCTTTACTTCCCCATGGGGCTTCCCTGGTGGCTCAGACAGTAAAGAATCCGCCTGCAATACAGGAGACCCAGGTTGAATTCCTGGATCAGGAAGATCCCCTGGAGAAGGGAATGACAACCCACTCCAGTATTCTTGGAGAACTTCATGGACGGAGGATACCGTCCATGGAGTCACAAGGAGTCAGACACAACTGAGTGACTTAACACTTCCACTTTCTCCATGCGCATGACAGGTAGCTCATTCACAGTAAAGGACCGCAATATCAAGCATGCTTCCTCCAGGCCAATGGGCATTTTAAACATACAGGTAGCCTGCCTTTTTCCAACTCTTCCTAGGAAACAGTCATTGACCAGGAATTAAAAATACTTGCTCCATCTCATCAGATCTCTATATGGGAACTTTCTCTACCAGCTCTCCTGTCTCAAACTACACCTAACCCAGATTCAGAAAGGCATTTTATTTTAGCTTCTTTGATCTGTCATACCTGCCTTAAACTTCAGACAAATATCCCTCATCCTTTTGGGTATTGGGTCTTTCTGTTGGGAAGCCTAATTACAAAGCTGAGCAGAGTATCAGCTATAAAACATTGTCAGAAGAGTTATGTGGTAACTGTCAGCTGGAAATTAAAGCTGGGACTTAACTTCAGCTCTACTGGTGAGAAAATTCTGCCAGGACTCAGCACATCACAACCCGTGTTCACCCATCCATGCAGAAGCCTTTAAAGCCTTACAGAATTGGTATAATTTTCTCTTAACTTCGGATGTTATAAAATACTTAACATATTATATTCTACATGGCAAACAAGAGCATCTGTAAGGAACTTCTTATTTTGAGAAATAGTTTCCACGGTGCTGTGAAAAGAGCAGTGGATTGGAGTAGGTGGCCCTGGGTTCAGTTTCTGGCTCCACCAGAACTGGACTGTCTCACCTACTGGAATGTTCCTTTCATTCTGTGACATGGGGACCATACTTTCTCTGTCATAGGTTGTGCGTGTTAGTTACTCAGTCCGACTCTTTGTGACCCTGTGGACTGTAGCCTGCCAGGCTCCCCTGCATGGGATTCTCCAGGCAAGAATACTGGAGTAGGGTGCCATTTCTTTCTCCAAATGACCATAGCCTGGTGTTAATCATATGGATCCAGCCCACAGTTGCAGGAGTTTTCCTTTTGGTAGACGAGAGGTTAAGTTTTTGATTGAGACATAGCTCATCACTCTGATTGAGTCTGAGTGAGCCCAAAAGAACATTTAACTCTATGGCCAGGGTCAGCACAGGTATTAATTAATTGGCCAGCTGAGAGGAATATCAATCATGACTGAACATGACTTATCATTTTCCCCTCAAAGTAAATTTCCTCAGGGCCAACCGGTTAGCACCGTGGAGTGTAGAAATTCATCACGGTAACCCAGAAATACTGGACACAGGTAATTGGCCTCAAACCCAATAGCTGGATTGATTTCTAAAACTAGCATAGGATCATGCCTATGATAGAGAAACATTTGATTCCTATGCAAAGGTCCAAGAAGGTTATATGGATCAAATGAGACTTAATCTGCAAAACTAACATAGTAAATATGTTACCTTCCTCTTCTCCCACCTACACTCATTTGAAGAGACTACACTTAGTATAATGTACACAGCGCAGCCGGCTTCCCAGGGGGCTCAGCTGGTACAGAATCTGCCCGCAGTGCGGGAGACCTGGATTCGATCCCTGAGTTGGGAATGATCCCCTGGGAAAGGGAAAGGCTACCCACTCCAGTACTTTGGCCTGGAGAATTCCATGGGCTGTATGGTTCCTGGGGTCGCAAAGAGTCGGACATGACTGAGCGACTCTCATGTTCCCTGAAACACAGACTTGTTTCATCAGATGCGGGCTCTATTCACCCACTGACCAGGTGTGGGCAAGTTCCTTACTCATTTGGCCCCTCAGTTTCCTTATCTGAAAAATGGGGACGAATTTACAGGCTTGTGCATGAACCTAATATAAGCAGCCAGCACATGTCAGGAACACACCATGTGCCAATAAATCATTATTGATGAAGCTGAAGTCAGAACTGGGGTGCTGGGTACACACTGCAGGACCAGCCTTATCTGTATGTTCTTCTGTGGATCAACCAGCTTCACGACCCCTCAGTGTTTCAAGTCAACCCTGACAGAAATGGGAAAGAGGGATCCGAGGCCCTCAGAGGGCCACGTTCTAAGGTGGGCTGTTCCACACACCGAGGCTAGTTGATTATCTATTTAAAATTATTGAAATAACCTGATGAGTGGAAAGACGGCTCCAAGAGGTTTGTCTACATGTGGAATTTGAAAAATTGAGATTTATAAGTGAGCATCTGATGTTCACACTCCCTGCAGTCTAATTCCTAACAATCTACTCCTGCAGTCTAATTCCTATGCTTCCGGGCCTAATCCTGCCACCCTCTTGCTGGAGTCAGGCTGAGATGGGGGTGTCACGTCCTGGAAGCAGGAGTTCTTCCAAGGCAAAGGACCCCAGCACAGTCTGGCCTGAGCCAGGGCCGGGGGTGTGTTTTCTGTCCTAGGCATTGTGTGCCCAAAGAGTCCTTCCAGGAATGCAGTGGGGGTTCATTTGGTTAAAACTCAGAGGCCTGGACAGTGTGAATTTCATTCCAGAAGGAAGCCGATTGAGCTTAAGGATATTAAGGGCCTTTTCTTTTTCTCCTATTTCATAGGAGCTTGGGGGGGGGGGGGTGTTTTTAATACTTTCAAAATTTTTATTTTGTTTTTTACAATGTAATTAACCTCCAATTAAAATAAATTTATTTTAAAAAATAAAAATTTTATTGTTTTTAATATTTTGTAATTTTTACTGATTTATTTAGTCAAGCCAAGTCTTAGTTGCAGCTTGTAGGATCTTTGTTCTTCCTTGCTTGTGGCTCTTTAATTCTAGAACACAGTTACCAGTTTTTGATAACCAGCATTTAAATCGTGAAGATGATCTCTCATAGTTCTCGCCTATGGCATACATCTCATCCTTGGTCCCCTGTTGCCCCGTTGCATCCCTCCCGGGTCCTTGGTCACCTCCTAACAGCGGAAGCCCGAAGGGCCTGGAGGTTAAGTGCACGGTGACAGGTTCCAGTATGAAGCTGCCTGTAGACCTCTGACCGCCGGCTTCCCGTCTGGTACTGGAGCCGAAGTTAGCCTCGGCCTTGCAGGTTGCTGGGAAGGGGAGGTGCTGAGAGGCAGCACAGCTGGGCATTCAGTAAACAGGGGCTGTGATCGCTACGATTTTTAGCGTGAAAGGGACCGCGGTAGGTGGAAGCATCTCACGTGGCTGTTGAATCTGCGTGGACACGGGTCTGCAGGCTCTGAGCCAACTCGTAGGTGTGTTTTCTCTGCAGGAATTCATCCGCCTGGGCAGCCTCAGCAAGCTCTCCGGGAAGGGGCTCCAGCAGCGCATGTTCTTCCTGGTGAGTGGTGAGAGCCGGGCTGTCTGTCCTCACCACGATCGGTGACACGTGGGCCCGTGCAACCAGCAAGGGGCACGGGGCTGGGCGTCGGCCACCCCAGAGCAGGCATACGTGGGAGGCAGGAAGAGCAATCAGACTTGCTCAGACTGGAGATGTTGAGGTCCACGGGTTTTCACAGAGTTCTGAAAATGTATCAGTCGTTTCTGCCCTTGTTGGTTTCAAACGGGGCCCATTCGTCTCAGCTGCTCTTGTCCTCGTTCCTCTAGTTCAATGACGTCTTGCTGTACACAAGCCGGGGGCTGACAGCCTCGAATCAATTTAAAGTCCACGGGCAGCTCCCGCTCTACGGCATGACCGTGAGTATGCGCCTGGGGCCCAGGCTGGGGGACCTGGTCCTCTGGGCTAGGAGCCAGTGACTGCAACGAGGAAGGAAGGGACAGAGGGACTTAATAAGGAAGTGAGAGCATCACGGGCTCCGTGAAAAACCTGGGCTTGGCTAGGGCTGCCCTAGAGGGGCCCTGGGACAGCACTCCTCCTGCAGTGGGGTGCACGCCACGTTCCTTCTGGAGTCGGGTAAAGAGGCAAGCCGTAATGGCCACGTGGAGTGGACGTGCCTCTTACTGCCTGGTGCCTGGCCCCCAGGCCCTGACAGGCTGTGACCACACTGCCCACGGGGAGTAAAGACCAGGAAACCATCTTTCTCCCCAAAATATCTCGTAGACGGGTGTCCACATTCTGTGAGCCCTGGTGGGCGAGGCAGACAAGGTCCACAGGATTACTTTCCCTGGCTTATCCCCCGAATGCTCCTCGGTGGTCAGGAAGAGAGAAGTCTATGGCTCTGCTGAGAAAAAGATAGTGCATTTTCACCTTGCATTTACCCTCCGGATTGGGATTTTTCTGACTTGGTCCCTCGGGGCTGTAGCCAGTTCAGTGAAACTTGGAAAACGCACCGAGTGTGGCCCGCCCCCTGCTTGACCAACTTATGACCACACTTGCCCCTACAGATGGAGGAAAGTGAAGAGGAATGGGGTGTCCCCCACTGCCTGACTCTGCGGGGCCAGCGCCAGTCCATCGTGGTGGCCGCCAGGTAACTTGGGGAGCCTGACCTTTGACCTGGGTACC
This sequence comes from Budorcas taxicolor, assembly GCF_023091745.1. NCBI lineage: Eukaryota > Metazoa > Chordata > Mammalia > Artiodactyla > Bovidae > Budorcas > Budorcas taxicolor. Next base: position 75,641,537 of record NC_068921.1, read on the forward strand.
CTCTTTCCCCCAGCCCCCATCTCCCCGTGGCCTGAAAAAAATCTGACGTCCATCTCTTCTCCAGTTCTCGGCCGGAGATGGACAAGTGGGTGGAAGACATACAGATGGCCATCGACTTGGCCGAGAAAAGCAGCGGCCCTGCCCCTGAGTTCCTGGCCAGCAGCCCCCCGGACAACAGTAAGTGTGGGGCACACAGGCCTGGGGCCCCGGAGGGGTTAGCCAGGACGCAGAGGGACCGCTCTGGCTCTCGGAGGGCATCCTAGGCACTGAATATCGCCTTACCAGTGTGCCTCATGTCCACGGTCTGCTTTTGTATTTTAAGCTAAACATCCAGGAACTGAGCAGTTATGAGCAAGCAGAGAAATCCCCTTTTCTGGGCCAGCCCTGCTGCTTGTCAGCATCTGGGGGGCTGGATAAAATACTATGAGCGGCTCCCGGGCCGGGGGGTCTGGTGGGACGCCCCTTGGCCAAGCGCAAGCCCTTGCCGCTATAATGTGACTTCCTACCCAGGGGGGTTGCCTAGGCTCTGTCTGCATCGCCGTAGGCCCCCCGACAGCAGGCGGGGAAAGGCCTTCCTGCGCGCTTCTTGGAGGGCAGAGATGTCAGCTCCCCTTCTTGCCTCCCCCCGGCAGAGTCCCCCGAGGAGGCGGCGGGCGACCAGGAGTCGGAGGATGACCTCAGTGCGTCGCGCACCTCGCTGGAGCGCCAGGCCCCGCACCGCGGCAACACCATGGTGCACGTATGCTGGCACCGCAACACCAGCGTGTCCATGGTGGACTTCAGCGTGGCGGTGGAGGTAGGGCCGGGGCGGGGCGGGCGCGCCTTCTGCGCGTGCGCGGCGGGGCCGCGCCCCGGGCTGCTGCGGGGCCGCGCCCCGGGCTGCTGCGGGGCCGCGCCCCGGGCTGCTGCGGGGCCGCGCCCCGGGCTGCTGCGGGGCCGCGCCCCGGGCTGCTGCGGGGCCGCGCCCCGGGCTGCTGCGGGGCCGCGCCCCGGGCTGCTGCGGGGCCGCGCCCCGGGCTGCTGCGGGGCCGCGCCCCGGGCTGCTGCGGGCCTGGGCCTCAGTCCACCCCCAGGTTGTCTGCACGCTAATGGTTTTCTCTTGCTCCCCCGGACCTCTTCTCTCGTGGAGTCAGTCGTAGGACAGAGATGGTCCGTGTGGGTTTTTTTGTGTGTCGGCACCGGGAAGTCGGGGCTGGGCCGCACCCCGGAGCCCCCCACCACCCCTGAGTCAGGTGCAGGGAGGCGGTATGGTCGGAAAGCTGCGGCCAGCCAGGGCCTCGGCAGGTGTCGGTCATGGGAGAAGCCCGCTCTCTGACGTGTCTGGGGCCAAGAACCTTCCAGAACTCTCCGAACCCCATTCTGTAAGCATCCCCCAGTGCAGATTCATAATCCCTAACCTTTCAGAAAAGACAAAGCCCAGGACGTTCTAAAACCGCTAAGTTACAGACATAGCCCATTGGCGGCGGGAGGCTGTTTACTGGTTTTGTGGGCGCCCCTGTTTTGCTGAAGAATCAGATTCTGTGCTGTGGCCCGAGACTCCACTGCCTGGGGTGCTAGGGAGGAGAGGCACAGGGGGATCTTTCTAAAACCTGACAAGTTCTGGATGCCCAGGTATGCCTGGTCCAAAAGATGTCACATAAAAGATGGTGAGCCAAGAACAGCAGTTCATTTACTTTTTCAATCAACAGTACTGGGACTATGCCTAAGGTTTCTCGATGGATGTGCTTAGTTGCTCAATCATGTCCGACTCTTTGCAACCGTGTGGACAGTAGCCTTCCAGGCTCCTCTGTCCATGGGGATTCTCCAGGGAAGAATACTGGAGTGGGTTGCCATGCCCTCCTCCAGGGGATTCTCCCAACCCAGGGATCTGCCGCATTGCAGGCAGATTCTTTACTGTCTGAGCCACCAGGGAAGCTGTTTGATGGATAGGGTTGTCTGAGACGATTCTCTGGCAGTGACTGTCAGTTCCAGACAAGTGCTTTTATTGAGTTTCCCTGCTACAGATGTTTTAAAACCCATGCTTCCTTCTGAAATCCTCCTCAGGGGACTCTGTGCCTGCTGTCCCTGGCCTTTGGATGGGCTGGGCTGTCAGTGAACCACCCCACACCCCCCTCCAGAGGGGGGGGCTCTCTCTTCCCAAGAAAATACCCATCCTCCTCCTCCCTCCCTTCATACTTCCCAGGGCATCTATTGGCAGAGCTTGCCAACCAGAGATTTCCTCCAGGGAACAGGGATGTTTCCAGCAAGGAAGGAGCAGGGAAGAAGAACCAGTGATCTTCCCTGAAGAGATAACTGATCAGATCTGCTGTCCAGGCGAGGCCAGGGGGAAGGGCCATGCTGTGCATGAGAAATCCTCTTTGCCTCACTTTATGCTCATCTTTACATGTAGTCAGGGCCATAGAGAAGTAGAGAATTAGGTAAGAAACCGCCTCTTTAATCCCTGGAGGCACACAGGACGCCGCCCAGACACAGCCCTCTGGGTGACAGTCAGTCAGTCAGCCGTGTGCAGGGTCGGCTGAGTGGCAGAGCCGGTCAGCACGTGGTGACCACAGCCCAGACCCTGCCCACCTCCTGCCTGGTTCTAGCCTGTCAGCGAAGAATGGGGTTTTCCATTTTTGAATGGTTACTATAGAGATCCAAATACTTGCTCTATGATCCTTGGGAGGAAAAATCTGCTGAGGGCTGCAGCCCATGGAAGTGAGCCCCAGGCCAGTGGTTTTAAGGTGGCAGTTCCAAAGACAACTGCAGCCAAGAGAAAGGTTTTTTTGGACTCTGTCTGGAGGAAGTTATTGGATTCAGTATAAAAAAATAAGCAGCATAAAGAAAGAAAAATGTGCTAATCTCCTTCCTCCACAGTGAGACGTGTGTGGAACCTTAACACTGTTGCAGAAGCATCAAAGCACCACTTGGTTGCCACGCTCACCTGCTGAAACTCTCGCCAGTGGGCAAGTGGCAGCCAGAAGGGGTGATAGCACACTGTCTGCAGTGCCCCTGGCCATGGGCAACAGCTCTGCCTCCTTCCTTCCCTCAGCCTACCACTCCGTTTGCCCATCAGACCACGGGCAACCTGTCGTCAGAGCCATTTAAACTCTTTTCTTAGGGGCGTTAATTAAAAGTGCCTGTTTGAGTAAATACAGAAAAGTCCCAAAGGGAGAGAGTACAGTAGACAGGTATAATTGTATATATATTTTTTTATTGTGGTGAGTTTGCCTATTTCACCATTTTGAAGTGAACGATTTAGTGGTGTCGATTACAAGGCTATGCGATCGCCACCACCCACTTCTTTTCGTTGAGTCTTCCTGGCAAGGAGCTGCTGGCTTATCAGAGTCGTGCAGGCGCCTTCTTAGGGTCCTCTGAGAGGTGACACGGGGGCTCTGGAGGGAGGACTCGGCTGGGAGTGCACAGTGATGTGAGTTCAGGAATGCCTGGTCCCACCAGTGCTGGGCAGGGCAGAGGACTGGGCCAGAAGGCACTGCGTTGAAAGCTACGTTCCAGCCACGGCCACCAGGTGGCGGTCAGGAGCCGCTGGCTGGCGTGGGGCTCCCGAGAGCTTAGAATGGACGGGGAGGGGTCCTTTCTCAGAGATGCTGTAACAAGCACTGCCAACAGGTTGTCCTGGAGGTCAGAAATCCAGACTCAGTGTGGCTAGGGGCACAGGCTCCCTCTGAAGCCTGTGAGGCAGGAAGCTTCCTCGCCTCCCCGGCTTCTGGGGTTGAAGGCCAGCCTTGGTGTGTTGGGGGGTGTAGACACATCGCTTGAGTCAGTCTGGGTCCACGTAGGCACGTCCTCTCATGAGGACATCAGCCGTAGTGGATGCAGGCCTGTATCCTCCTTATTCTACATCTGATGACCCTATTTCCCTGTAAGGTCCCATTGGGAGGTACCGGAGGGGGTAGTTAGGGCTTCAAGATATTACTGGAGGACATCATTCAACCAGACAGGAAAGTAAACCAGGTTCACATAGTCACTCTCCCGAGGGTTTCGCCCCCTACCAGGGAGAAAGGTCATTTTGGTAAGTCGTCCTCAGGAAGCCCATCCTCAGGGTCGCAGCCCCACCTGGGGACCCAAAGCGGGGGCGCCCCAACCTGTACTCCTTCCAGGCCTTCCTGTCTTGCAGAATCAGCTGTCTGGGAACCTGCTGAGGAAATTCAAAAACAGCAACGGGTGGCAGAAGCTGTGGGTGGTCTTCACGAACTTCTGCCTCTTCTTCTACAAATCGCACCAGGTAGGTGGATGCTGAAAGACCCTCCCCCAGCACCCTCTGTTCTTGGGGGACAGGCAGCTTTCCTCTGGAAGGATGAAGAACTTGAGCCACCCAGCCAGGCCATGCGAGGGCACAGCCGTCAGAGACCCCTCAGGTCCAAGTGGAGGCTTCTACCTTGAAAAGGGCCATCTGTCTGCCAGTTGGACCAGGGAGGGGGGATGGCTTTAACAGGTTGCTGACACGCTGGTGTCCAGCTAACCCATCCAGGCCAGGACCTCTCAGCTAAAACTGACCATGATAGGGTAAGAGGCTGTAGGCAGGCTCCACGCCTGCGGCCGCCTCTCCAGAGCACCCCCTACCCTCTTTCCAGGACAATCACCCCCTTGCCAGCCTGCCTCTGCTTGGCTACTCGCTCACCATCCCCTCGGAGTCCGAGGACATCCACAAAGATTACGTGTTCAAGCTGCATTTCAAGTCCCACGTGTACTACTTCAGGGCCGAAAGCGAATACACGTTTGAAAGGTAAGTGTTCCTCGGCACCTGCAGACGGGACACTTCTCCTGAGCCGTGGGCGGTCTCCCAAGCGAGTGAGCGTTGTAAGGCCATCCTACCAGCAGCTACCTTCAGCCCAGACATCCGCTTCTTTAAAATGAAAGTATCTCATAAGATCTGGGTTCCCTCTGGCCAATGCAAGAATGCACTTGTTTCCCTAGGATAATGGAAGCATGACTTTCCCTGGAAACATCAGGCCTTAACCTGGACACTGGTTCAGACACTACGCATGGCACACTTTTTGATCTTGAACTTGTTTTTCAGTTAATGGCAAAAGTAGCTTAGTCCTTTGGGCCACTTAGTCCTTTAGTGGCCCAAAGGCTAAGTTTCAGGTCAAAAGACAACATGAGGAAAAAAAAAAATCCCAGTGCCTCTGAGAGCTCCCTGATCCAATGAGACTGGCTCCGTAGTATAGAGACCCAGGGGCAGAGGTCTTCCTTTTAGCCAAGAGATGATAGAACAAAAGGAGCCAGGCTAGCTCATTTGCCCACATTCAAGTACAAGTTCTGAGTCTTCTGGGTCTTACAACGTGGGGCAAGCTGTGAAAGCAGTTGTCAGTCCCAAACCACCCCTATTAGGGTATTTCTCTCCTGAGCCCACGAGGCTTTCTGATCATTGCACCGGTTCTGATCCATGCACAAGCCCTAGTAAAGTTAGCTTGCTGCAGAGAGCACAGAGGTTTAAAACCAGGGTTGAAGGTGCTGGAGACATCCCAGAGCAGTGGTCCCTAAGCGACACTGCCTAAAAGAGAGCCCAGGGGTTAGCAGTCCTCAAATGTGACTCTGGGTTGGGAAACTGAGATACTGTTGCTGCTATGGCAAGGGTAATGTAGCCTGGCAGTGGTAAGGAGCCTGGGATTAGGGAATATCTTCCCTGGTGGCTCAGATGGTAAAACATCTGCCTGCAATGCAGGAGACCCGGGTTCGATCCCTGGGTGGGGAAGATCCTGGAGAAGGGAATGGCTACCCACTCCTGTACTCTTGTCTGGAAGATTCCATGGATGGAGGAGCGTGGTAGGCTACTCCATGGAGTTGCAGAGTTGGACACGACTCAGCGACTTCACTTTCTTTTTCTTAAGCCCTCTAAGCCCACAAAGGCAGGAAGCTGGGCCCACCGCCCCGAGTTTTCTCCATCAGGCACTACTGACATTTCGGACCAGAGGCTTTGGATGTGCTCAGCAGCACACTGGTTATACTGCAAATACTTGAATGTATAAAATGGTATTCCCTCGAAGCAGGATGGAGCCCCACCCATTGTCCTGAGGAGGATTAGGAGTGGGCGCTGTAGCCCCACCTCGGGCACTTCTGCAGGGTGAGCGTGCCCAAGTAAGGGGTTCTCAAAGTGGGTTCCTCAGGAGGAACCCTTACCCCACCCCACCCCCCCTTGGTTTTACTTGGGAGCTAGGAATTCATTTACAATCTTTTCTGCTAAAATAAGATTATCCAGCAGACTGTGTGGCTTTGTGAGTAACAACTGCCAAGGGTCAGGAGCTGTAACAAAGCAAGCACCTTTTCATGGGCCTTGACAGTTATTTCTCTTTCTTGTCCTAGATGGATGGAGGTGATCCGAAGTGCCACCAGCTCGGCCTCACGTGCCCACGCCCCGAGTCACAAGGAATCTCACGTGTATTGATGGTGGGGACACACGTGTGGATTGCTTCAGCTGCAGTGACTCTTGGAAGGCGTTTCCTCTCTTCTGTATTAATGAAGCCTAGTAAAATTAACACCTGTCTGGAAAACAAAAGAAAACATGGTTTCGCAGCAACTCCCACCTGTCCCCACAGGACCATTTTTAAACCTTGTCTTTTTCAGCCGGTAATCTCGCATTTGCACGGGGTTTCACCTGCGCCATCTCTGGTGCGGGCGGCACCTTGGCCGTCGTCCCCTAGGTGGGCTCTCTCCAGCCCGTGCCAGTATTAAAACACTGTCATGGAGATAGTGCCAAATGACATTTTTTTCCTCCACGGCTGCACCTTAAAGCAGTACCAACACATCCGTTCAACCAAAAGACAGGGCAAGTGCTTTTTTTTTTCTTAAAACTCTGGGGGGTTTTGATTTCTAGGCTGCTGCCTTTTACAAAATGGGTTTCCCAGTGTTTGCAATACACGTGGCAGTCTTAATAAGCAAATGAGATCATTTCCAGATTTGGGTTTACCTCCCTGCCCCAATCTTTCTACTTTTATAATGATAGGAAATTAGTAGGATTTTACTTCTTTGATAAAAAGAGCAATTTGCAGCATCCTTGTATCCCACTGGGGGCTTCAGGCTCCAGGGAAACGCTGGTTCCCAGACCTACTTCTTGGCGTAGGTTGACCAAATTGTTGAAGTGATGGCTATTTACGAGGTGTGGTGGGTTGTTTTCTGTTGCGAGAAGCTCTCTGGACTGTCAAGTGTACCGAGTGCTGTGTCGAGGGGAGGGTAGTAAGCCGTGGTGTTTTGCTGTTTCCCAAGCATGAGAACGTGTCTGTCAGTGGCCAGGGCCCTCTGTGCTGTGTTGGGGCGTGGGTGCGGGGGCTCCGAGTCGTGGTCCGTACTCCCCACAATCATACCTGTGTCCTCCCGCAACTGTGGTTTGGAACTGCACACTCAATAGTAGTATATATGTATCTCGTGCCTGTCTTCACAAACCATTCTTTCCTTTTGATACTCGCCACCCCCAGGCCTGGGCTATGGACGGACATGTGACATTGCACATCCTTGATAGTCGGAGGACACAGGGAACAGGGTTCCAGTGACCGCTGGGGCCGCCAGTCAAAATCCGTTCGCCTATCTCCGTGGGGAATCAGGTGGCCACTATTCCCTTGATACTGCTGAGCCCCTGTGGGGGGGTGAGGGGGAGGGTTCCCCATCACCCCCCCAAGACCCCGACAGGATGAGCCTGACTTGGGGCTGTGACCGGCGTACGTGGAAACACACAAATGGATGAGGAACTCGAGATGTGTGAATCACTTGCCTTACAATCTGTACAGATCCTTTTAAATACTAACAAAAGGGAATTAAAAAAATACCTCACGCCACAATCCAGCACACTCAAGTTTTAAGGCAAAACAACCAATCTTGTCTCCTGTCTTTTAACTACCTCTCGGGCTGGTGGGTTGGGGAGGCGGCTGGTCACGGGAAAGGGGGAGGAAGGGGTGAAGACAACCGCTCGCAAAGACAGCGTATTTGGAAAAACTTGGAATCTGATAAGTTTCATCTGCTTCTCCCAACTTGGGAAGCAGAGTATTTCCAAGAGACCTGGAAGATTCAGGGCTGAGGGCGAGATGGGGGGACCAGTGCCCATTTGATCCCATTCCCGAGCATCTCCAGAAGCCTCCCTGGTCACTCACCTCTGCGAGGCTTGGGGGGGAAGGCGTCTCCTAGGTCAGCCCTCCGTTCACACCTACCTGTGTCCCTCTGCGATGTCAAAGAGAACCGAAGTCCAGATCACGGGGCTGATTCAGACCACCCCCCACCTCAGCCTGTTCAGGCTACTGTTAACAAACATACCATCGACGGGGTTGCATATAAAACACATTTCTTAATAAACAAGCAGGAAAACCAATCTGTCTTAACAGTTTGGAGGCTGGAAGTCCAAGATCAAGGTCCTGGCGGACTGGGTGTCTGGTGGGGGCCCGCTTCCTGGCTCACAGAGACCATCTCCCCAGGTGGCGGAAGGGGTGACGGATTGCTGTGGCGCTGACCTCAGTCCTGAGGGCTTCACCCTCATCGCTAACCTCCAAGGCCCACCACCGCCTCATACATGCAGACCCAGGGATGGGGGGAATGGGGCGGAACCACAATGCAAACATCGTCTATTCCTCTACACACACAGACACAATTCCAAAAACAATTTGTTTCTGTGAACTTTATTGACCTTTGCATGATACAGACCTGGTGCTTAAGAACACGCCTTGCAGCAGCACTCCCCAGTTATTGCCATTATTTTATAGCAGAAATACAGAAGCCATGTTTTTTTAAGGAAGGAAAAATATAAAAATGCTTATAAATAGACCGCATGTTTTGCCGAAAAGGTACAAAATGCCGCATAAAGAACCGAACAAAATGCTTCAAAAGACCCATCGGAGAACAAAACCGTCAGATCGGGAAGGTGGGCAGCACTGGGTTACAGCAAGGCAACCCCAGGGTTATTATGGTGTCGAGGCCCCCAGACTGCAGTGGTGCAGCCCGTGCGGAAGACACGACTTTGAAAGTGTAAGCCACCAGCCACGGCCGGCCCACCGCCTCCACTCCCAAAAAGGCCGGCTGTGCTTCCCCGTGGGTGCCCCTGCCGTCTGCAATGCGGGCAGACAGGCTGCTGGCTGCCGGGGTTCACCAGCCAGAGGCTCCAGCATGGCGCTCGATGCACCTCGAGTGCTGAGCTCACAGCTCTGGCTGAACACCACCTGCCATTTACAGGCCCGAGGGGGTCCTGCTGGAACTCTGGTGCCTGGTCTGTCTTTTAACAAAGGACCTGACATGGGCCAACGGTAGCCCCCTGACCTCGGCAAGATGCTCTGTCTACCGGAAGCAAGCCGGAGAATGCACAGGGGAAGGGGACCCACTTTCCAAAGCCGGTCAAAGCACACCTTCCCCCCCCCTCGAGGCGGCCATCAACAAGATATTTCCAACCAAATCACAAAGCAGTCGGCCGCTTGCCCTGGGAGATGTGCATTGCTGCGCACCAGTGACTGCTAATCGGTCACACCACCTCGCCGAGCCCAGAGTCCTGTCCACCCATCAGCGTCACCATCTCACACCAGCGTCTGGTCTTGAAACCACTGTCCACGTGCAGGTCTGAAGAACTTGAGGTCAGAAAGCTGCTGTGACGAGGCTCTCGAGACCAGCTGAGCGGCACATCCCCGAGGGAACACGGCTCCGTCCTCTGATACTTTTCTCCACCCGCGAACGAAACTCACCTGTGGCTTATGCCTCATGTAGGGAAACAGCCAGCCCCCTCATACCACTCTCCAAAACACTAAACAAAATCCTCTCAATTCTTCCTGTTTAACATATTTGCGTGAGGAGAAGTCGCAATTTGGTTCTATGTCTCCTAACCAAAATGTATCCCTTACAGAAATCAACAACAACCCAAATCTACTTTTAATTAAAAAGTCATGACAATTTTCGAGTTTTAAAAACTAGCTCCGTTCTATTACCGAACAAACAAGAAGCACGCCTCAGAAGTCTCTCCCGGTGACTTCCAGGACACTGGGCCTGCAGATAACTGACCTGTCCTCAAGTTTACCCAGTAACCTCCCTCCTTCCAAAAAGCCTTGGATTCCAACTCAAGTCGACTCCAGCAAGAGTCGACTACGACTCATCTCAACAAACAAGAAAGTCACATATAACTCAGATTGGTCAAGGATCGTGGCCAGAACTCAACTTCCCATCCCAGAGACCCCTGCCACGGGCTGAGAAAAGTACAGACACCTGGCTGACCCCTGGCTGGCTGACTGATAGACACCCGCTCCTTTAAGGAAAAAAGCAAACGACTCGGAAGACGGAACAGTTTTACCAACCAGCAGTAGTCACCCATCTCTTCAGAGGGCCATTTTTTAAAGTCTCATAGAGAGCTGACTTGGACATTTCCGTAGCTTGAATGTGGGCACGTCTTCCTGGAGCCTCATCGGTGCACGCACGCGCACACACACACACACACCCACACACACATGGCAGCTACACTGCCCCCTCTTAAAGAGTCACGTTCCAAGGAGAGTGTGCAAAAATCCTGTTATAAAATTTATTCGTGAAAGCATTCAGACATGTTGAGGTTTCAAAAGATGATATGCAGGTTTCACTACAAGATGCAACAGAAAGCCCTCCTGGGAGGATGGGCTGGCTGGTGCGGCGGGACACGGGCCGGGCGCGACTCCAGCCAAAGTGAGACAAGGACGCTTTATCGGGGAGAAACTTGAAATAACTTAAAGCTTCATGAGGCGCGATATGTTTCCATTTAAAACACTTAAGAAATAGTACCATCAATGAAAACAGGAAAATCAACTTCTAAGTGTACCGAAGGGGTCTTAGGGCACGCAGGAGGGAAAAAAAAATCTGCATTTGCTGAGGTACAAACAGAGGGAGTGTTCCCGAAGAGGGGCATTTAATTATTAATGGCAAATCCTGCAGATACAAAATAAAACCCAAATCACTGGTCACATAATTCAAAATTTACATGTAATAAAGGCAGGGCAATAGACAAGTTATGGCCTGTCAAATATTCACTCCACTGACGGTATCTACAGAAGCACTTGGCCGATGTGTACACAGTGATTCCTATGCACGCCGAGAGGGTTTCCGTAAAAATGACACTATTTACAAGTCTGTACACTGATCCACCAGAGCGATTTCTCCGTCTCCTGGGGTGGGGGGGTGAGGGGGGGGGGCGGGGGGTGCTTATCAACGTAAAGCAGGATACCTGAGGTTTCATTTCTTCAGTCGCCTTATCATAATCCCAGATATACATTTCAGGGTTTATTTTTGTTTTCAAAGACACTCTCCTTGATATGTGCACTATGGTTAAAATTAAAAACGAGAATAATAAAATAATCGCTTGGAGGAGCTGGCCTTCCCCCACCCCATCCGGGAGTCCATCAGGCCCCAGGCCAGCAGAGACGGGCTGTGGGGCCCTGGACAGGTGACCCTGTGGCGGGAACGGGCCCCTGATGGTGCGCCTCTTCAGCGGAGTCAGCAAAGGCTCTCGTTGAGTTTTGAAAAGGAAGAGGGTGAAGAAGGAAAAAAATAAAAGGAAAAACAAAACCCCAAATGCCAAAAGGATTTCAATGGGATGAAGTTCCTCCACCACTTAGAGAATATCTGGGAAGAAACAAAACAAGAAACAGAAGTAAGTCAATGTCATTTTCTCTACATTAAAAAAAAATTAATTTGCAAAACTTCAAGCAATGATCAAAGTCCTAGTTTTCATAGACAACTCCAAGTTGTAACAAATTAATTAATGGTACAAACTATCAGTGAGCTAATTATAGTATGACATGAAGAATTCATGAAAACTACAAAAATCACAATTCCAACACTAAAAGCTTCATAGATAATTTAGTTCAGTGTTCCAGGAGAGAGAAAAAAAAAGATACAAATAAACAGGTAAATGATATACCTTTACTTACAATCAATTTTTAAAAATTGAAATATTGATAATACCCAATGACACAGTAAGATCCCAAGGGCGCACATGCATTCCAATTTGATCAGTCTAAGAAACCCTTTTTGGCCACAAAAATATTGATGGCTTGTTCAAGTAATCTGCTTCCTAAAACTATCTCTTAGATTTTCAGTAATTAAAATAATTAGGAAACAATTTTAATGTCCAACAATAGAGAAATGGTGAAGTAAAAGTGAGCTGAATGAAACAGATTACAAATCATAGTAATATTTAAGCAACATGAAAACTACAGATTAAGAAATATACACAAAATTATACATGTCTGGTTTTACACGATTTATTCTACATAAAGACCAAATATGATGATCCAAAAATTTGAGTAGGTTCACGGCTCGTATGCAACAATGGAAAGCGATTCAACACCCCAAAAATTGTGGTGGTGGCTAGACTCAATGGTGGGACAGCTCCTCTCCCCCAGGAATTCTGCACATGGTCTAACTGTGGGACACAAAGATGGGGGGCAAGGTCCCTTTGATGACCAAGATTCCCTTAGCTGCCTCAAAACTGAGGCTGACCCAACCAAAGGAGATGGCCGAGATGGGACTTGCCGCAAACATTCCAAATTACAGGTCCTCTTTTAAGAGCATTTAGGACGTATGACATTCACCCAGGGAACAAATGATTAGAAAATCACTGCAGATGCTGACTGCAGCCATGAAATTAAGACGCTTACTCCTTGGAAGGAAAGTTAGGACCAATCTAGACAGCATATTAAAAAGCAGAGACATTACTTTGCCAACAAAGGTCCGTCTAGTCAAGGCTATGGTTTTTCCAGTAGTCATGTATAGATATGAGAGTTGGACTGTGAAGAAAGCTGAGTGCCAAAGAATTGATGCTTTTGAACTGTGGTGCTGGAGAAGACTCTTGAGAGTCCCTTGGACTGCAAGGAGATCCAATCAGTCCATCCTAAAGAAAATCAGTCCTGAATGTTCATTGGAAGGACCAATGTTGAAGCTGAAACTCCAACACTTTGGCCACCTGTTGTGAAGAGCTGACTCATTTGAAAAGACCCTGAAGCTGGGAAAGACTGAAGGCAGGAGAAGGGGATGACAGAGGACGAGATGATTCGATGGCATCACCGATGGACCTGAGTTTGAGTAAACTCTGGGAGCTGGTGATGGACAGGGAGGCCTGGCGTGCTGCAGTCCATGGGGTCGCAAAGAGTCGGACACGACTGAGCAACTGAAGTCATGGGAGGATTGACGCTACACAAAAGGATCCACACACTAACTCAAAGTAAAACATACAGAAGCCTTTCAAAATGCTTCAGACAAAAGCCGGCCCTTCCTATTTCCTCAGTGACCCAACTAGAATGAAACAAAGGGAGTGCAACTGGGTCTGAGGCATCAGCCACGACCAGGCCGCTGTGGACAGCCAGGCCTCTGGATGGGGGACAACAGAGAGAGAGCTCAGAGAACCAGACAGGGACCACCAGGAGCAAGGGCATCCAAGCGCTGGGGAAGAGCCCCACATCAAAGGAGGAAAGAAGGGGACTTCCCTGCTGGTCCAGTGGTTAAGACTCCATGCTTCCAACACAGGGGGGCCGAGGCTCCATCCCTGGATAGGGAACCAGATCCCACACGCTGCAACCAGAAGTTCACAGACCACAGCTAAAGATCCTGCGGCCAGAACAAAGACCCAGCATAGCCAAATAAATAAGGAAATATTAGGAGGAGGAGGAGAAGAGAGAACTGGGGAGGATGGGGAATAAAATGCCAACCGTAATGCAGATGGCAGGCACTTAAACCCGTGTTATCCTGTGTTGCGTATGGTTCATATTCGACGCTGACGCCGGCATTGAGATGCAGGGAGCTCCCAGCGACACGTGCCGTAAAGTGTGAAACACACACCTGCTACTGCGACTCAGCCCGACAACAAGGGGAAAGGCCTCTATGCTGACTGCATGATGAAACAAGATTCAGACGCAGTGCGTTAAGAACTATACTATTAAAACCAATTTCACTTTCTTAAAGATTATTTTTTTTTAATAATGTGGCTACTAAAAAATTTAAAGCCACACACGTGCCTCACACCATCTTTCTATTGAACAGAACTAGGACAGATCACCTGTGTCAGCAACTACAGGAAGGGAACAGACACAGGGATCAACTAAAGCCACAGAGGCCACCCCCTCTGGGCCTGGAGCTGCGGGGAAACTGAGTCACGCACAGGCGACGCTAGCGACAACCTCAGGCGGTCCAGGACAACGTGGAAAACCTCCGTTCTCAGAGGGGCACCACAGACGCAGGAAACGAAAGACCACACCGGTTTCTGGTTTGGTTCTATCTGTTGGACTCGAAGAATCTTTCAAATGAGAAATAAGAGCAGGTATGAAGCAGGACCAGAGAAATCAGAAAGATGGACCATTATTAAATAAATAGGGCAAAGTCTACGTGACATTACCACAGGATAAAATGTCCAATAATTTTACCAAAGCTATGTTAGAAATGTAACTGCACACACACACACACTGAATGGAGACACAAACTTGGGGAAATACAACGGTGTCTGGGTAAGCATATGGGAGACTTTTTAATTCTATTTTCCTCTATTTCTGTAATCTGTTAGTATCAAAAGGGGGGGGGGGAGTTACCCAAACACCATACTGGATTCCCTCAACTGCCTCAAAATTGATGGTGGCCAAGTAAACAGTCTTCCCTCCAGCCTGAACATGAGAACAGGTTAGGAAGTTAGAATGTTCTCACAAGGGAGCGAGTTCTGGAGAACCAACCTGAAGGGTCAGCACTGAGGTTTTCTCTGATGCCCCCTTTGGGGGAACTCGGGCAGACCCTTCATGACCACTTCCATGTGGCAGCAGTAACCCTCCATGCCCCAAACATCACGTGCCATCCAGCTGACATCTCAGGACAGATCTGAAATGCTCCCGATTCCCATGGAGGCCTGGCCAACCTCTAGGAAGAGCTCGGCAGCCCGGACACTTCACCTGGAAGGTGAACCTCAGAGCAATGACCTGCCCGGTGTTTTGCAGGGAAAAGAAAAGGGTTTGGGTGTGGAGAAGAGCTCAGCTCACAGAGCTGCGGGACTGTCCACCTCCGCTCTCCGCAGCAGCCCCGGGGGACTACGCTTCTGTGACCTCTTCCACAGAAGAGGCTCCCCAACAAACAAGATCAGGGGAGCGGGCGGGGGCCAGATGGGCAGTCCCACCTCCTCCTCACTCAGGAAGGCATGCCACCAGGGCCACTGGCAAGGCCAGGATGCCCTCCACTCTACCCCACAGCAGGCTGCCACAGAGGGGGCACCACAGGGCTTCTGGGTGCGAGACAGAACCGAGAACTCGTACAGCCACCCGCCCAGAAAGAACACAGCTGTGTCCACTCTTGCTGAGCCCCAACCTCTGGGGTTTCTGGACTCCTGACTTTAAAGCACAAACCCAAACAAGGAGTTACAGACACGGGGCTCAGGACCACACCCCTCCAGCTGGGCAAGAGGCTGCATCTGGAAAGCTCAGAGCACCCGCCCCCTGACGTCATCCAGTGTTTATGAGACAAGTGCTACAACCACAGAGCTCTCTGGGCCCTGCCAGGAGAGCCCAGAGTCACACAGTTCACCCGTAACTGATTTCTCGAGGGCAGAACCCCCTCCCTTTCCCGGTTCTGCAGCCAGCCCCAGCCCGAGGGCACTGGGCACAGACGCCGCTCACCTCTGCAGCCGCTGCACCAGCTGGGCCACCATGGTGTCCGAGATGCCGGGGCAGGCCTCCTCCGCCAGGTAGATGGCCCCGCGCAGCTCCTCGATGGAGCCCAGGTTTCCGCCGCACGCCTGGCTCTTCTCCTTCAGCTGCGAACACAAGACGCGGGGCCAGCGTGACTCCCCCGAGGATAAGAAACCACAGGCATCTGTGATATGATGTGTGGCCCATGCCTGCTCCGGCCATGGGGCCCCAGCAGCCTCAGCCCGGACCCCTCCCTTCCGGGAGGCCGAGAGCTCTGGGCAGGCCCCAGTCTCTGCCTTCCCCAGGGGAGGGGGGCTTCTGTGCACCTCTTCATCCACTCCCTCTGCTCCCTTCTTCCATTTCAACCACCAGCAAAGCCATCCCATGCCTGCTCGGCTCTGGTCTGCAGCCACAGCTGCAGCACAGGCTGAAAACTCGGAGCTCCCGGGGTTACCAGGCAGATGGCTAAGGCCTTGGGGTGCTGCCAGAACACTCGACTTCATGGAACCAGTGAAAAGTGAGTGGAAGCCGCTCAGTCATATCTGACTCTTCGTGACCCCATGGAAAACAGAGTCCATGGGATTCTCCGGGCCAGAATACTGGAGTGGGTAGGATTTCCCTTCTCCAGGGGACCCTCCCGACCCAGAGATCACACCCAGATCTCCCGCACTGCAGGCAGATTCTTTACCAGCTGAGCCACCAGGAAGCCCATGGAACTGGGTGGCAGCCCTAAATCCTGGGGAGCCGGTGTCCCCTCAGCACCTCTGCCAGCCAGGAACTCCCCAAGGGGGATTCAAGGCCAAGCAGAGCCCAGGGATGAGCCTGTGGGTCCCTCCCACCCAGGATACCCCAGCCAGGACCAAGGAGCCCCTGCTAGAGTCTCCCTGGAGAGCTCCGATCCCGACCTGAACAGAAGGGGCTGGGTGGCTCACTTGGAATTACCTTAAAGGCGGCGTGAGCCAGGAGAACCCACAGGGTAATGTCAGAGGAGACTATTTCCAACTCATCTCCTAGTCGGTACGAACCCGATGAAGAACAACATTCACCCTAAGACCCACTCTCGAAACACCTCTGAATGCTGTATGCACGCACCCATCTACAGGGAGCGGGGTCCCCCGAGAGGGCACCAGGATGCAGTGGCTGCAATCAGGGGCCCTGCGGGGTGAGGCCCCTATTGTGGGGGCTCCCCAGGAAACCTAAGAACCCCAGGCAATCTGATATCCCCTTAAAGTAAACATCTACTTTTCACATTGCCATCATTAGAAGGACTGATGTTGAAGCTGAAACTCCAATACTTTGGCTACCTGATGCAAAGAGCTGACTCACTGGAAAAGACTGATGCTGGGAAAGATAGAGGGCAGGAGGAGAAGGGGACGACAGAGGATGAGACGGTTGGATGGCATCACCGACTCAATGGACATGGGTTTGGGTGGACTCTGGGAGTTGGTGATGAACAGGGAGGCCTAGCGTGCTGCACAGTTCATGAGGTCATCGAGAGTCAGACATGACTGAGCGACTGAACTGAACTGAACCCAAGTCTGGCAGAAGCAGAGGCGCCAGGCTGCACCCAACCAGGTTCTATGGAAAGCAGCACAGCTGAAGTTCAAGTGGTCCTGGTCCACGTGTGGACTGGGGCCAGGCTGCTAAGTCCCTGTGAACGCTGCTGGCAGCCCCACGGCGACAGCTCCCAGCACAACGGGCTGGACAGAAGACGACCCTGGGAAAGCAGGAGGCCCTCCTGGAAGGCAGGGCCTGGCCCAGCCGGCCTCCGGGAGCACAGCCCACCGCGCTGGCAGCTCCAACCTCCCCGATTGCACAGGCAGCCCTGCCAGAGACATGAGCGCCTGCGCCCCCTTCTTCCCCTCTCTCCTGGCCCCCAACCATCCACTGGGCATCTTACCTCTGCAAAGAGCGGAGAAATAATTGTAGATAAACACTGAGAGAAAGGCCTCTTTGGGATGTCTTTCATCTTGGGAGGAAAGAAAACATAATGAGAAATGTTTTAACATCGATACTTGTCGGGGTTCACTGGACTCTGAGACACATCCGCAGTGGCAGCTGCCTAGGGCTGCCTCACTGTGTTTCGCTCGACTACGGGGGACCACAGATACCGTCCCCTGTAGAAAGGCACAGCGTGCCAGGGAGCGGCGTCCTGTGTGGACGCGGGCAGGACTGAAACTGCACCACTGGGCCACACGTGGAGAGGGCCTAAAGACAGCGCTCACGCCAGGGCTGGCTGCCACAAGGGGCTGCCACAGGACAGCGCTGCCTTTTTCCTCTTCTGCAGCCTCCACCTGAACACGTAATGATGCCTGCTTCTCAGAGCGGGACTCTAGGGTCGCCAGGGGACAGCCACTGGTCCGCTCTGCCGGGGAGAAACTATGCCTCTGTGCTTCAAAACAATCCCTCAAAATATACAGTTTTTCATAAATGCCAACAGGCACAAAACCAAGTCACTGAAAATTACATTTGTCAGTCACTCGGTCGTGTCCGACTCTTTGCGACAGTGGCCTGTGGACGACTGTAGCCCGAAGGCTCCTCTGTCCACGGGACTCTCCAGGCAAGAATACAGGAGTGGGTTGCCGTGCCCTCCTCCAGGGGATCTTCCCGACCCGGGGAACGAACCTGGATCTCCCACATGGCAGGCGGATTCTTTACCACCTAAGCCACCAGGGAAGTACCAAAAGCGATGTGTTTAAGATTCCTTAAAACTCAATCCTCAAATCGCGGTGCCTTGATGAGGAACGCCATCGTGCGCCAGAGGCAGAGTGTTGTCAAAAGCTCGTAAGCTTGAGCATTTCCCAGCCACCCTTCCCCACCCACTACAAGCCAGTGTCAGAAACGCTGAGCTCACAGTGCGGCCAGAGAGAGCAGCGGGAGCACTGTGAACCAGGCCGGCACCCAGACTCGCGGCCCAGCCTCGCCGGGTAGTCAGACAGAACAGAATCCTTTAATCTGCCGGCTTCCTGACAGCAAAATTCCAACACAGGCAGCCCATGAGAACAGCAGGCTTCACGCCAAAGCGGCTCCAAAACGCCGCCAGTCCTGATGGCAAAGGCTAGTCTCTCCGCACGCACAGACGCACCTTGTTTCTTTCCAGATCCGATGGCTGGAGAGCTCCGTTCTCCAGACTCTTTGGATCCTTCTCCCGGATCGTGAAGATCCAGTCCCCCGAGTCGCTGCCTCCAGAAGCCTGGCCGTCTGTGTCTGTCTCCCTTAACACAGAAACCCAGGTACACCCGTGAGTGGGCGCCAGCTCCATGGAGGGGTTGGGGGGTGGGGACAGGGCCCCCCGTGCTCCATGTCTGATCCAGTCCCTCCAGGGCTGAGGAAGCCCACCCTGCCCTCACCCTCCCAGAGGCGGGAGACCCTGTGGGGATGTGGCTTCAATCACTTCCCATGGAGCAGCTGCACCACCAGCTCCATCCACCCCGACAGGAACACGCAGCCCTGCCCACTCAGCTCCCTCCCAGCCCTCAGTCACAAGCTTGGACAAGCCGCCTCCACTCCTGCCTCCATCCCTTACCCTCCGCTCACCCCCAAAACCCACCCTGTACCTTCATGCACCGTGACCAAGGCCCCCCTCTGTCCTCATGCCGTTGGGGGCTCAGCAGCATATGCTCCCCCTCAGACCTCCCCAAGAGGCCCCCGGCTCCCAGCACCCAGACCTCCTCCCACCAGAGCGGTCCCGCAAGCTCTTCCCTCGTGCGGCTGTTCCGCAGGGCTTGGTCCCGGCCCTTCCCCGCAGGCGTGTCCTCAGGGCTCCAATGACCATCCACAGAGTGGCGCTTTAAGCCTGCATGGTCTGCCTATACCTCTCGCCTCAAGGCCAAATCTCATCACTGCTCCAGACAGGACACATCCTCCTGGAGACCCACACGTGCCCTCATCAAAGCCGGCTCCCTGACCCCTGGCCTCCCCAGACCAGCCTGGTCTCCAGGGCCATCCCCTCACTGGACTCCTGACACTGCTCAAGTTGGACGCCCCCCATTACCCAGACCCAACTGTAAACGTCCAGGACCACCCCCCGGCCCAGCACCGCCCGTCTCTTCATCCTTGTCCCGACCACCAGTGTCGCTCAACGCCGTGACCTCAACCATGTCCTAGTCTGTGGGTCTCACCCCGACCTTGCAGTGGAATCACCTGGGGACCCTGAAACACACTCTGGGTCTCCCCCAGTGGCCCTGCATGTGGGCCTGGGCCGGGGGTCAGCTTGCACTTCTGGCTGCGGTGTGAAGGGGCGCAGGCAAGCAGCCACCACCCCTGGGAGCACCTCCACACCCCTGTTCCTCCCCTCCCGGCTCCAGTCTCCGCTCAAGTCAGTGCAGCCGGTCCATCCAGCTCTCCCCACCTCTAGGCACCCAAAGGGCTCCCAGACCCAGTTCACCTCTTCAGCTAACAGATCGCCTAGATGTTCAACCTGATACCAAGTTACAGGAAATGCCTGGGGCGGAGCTTTTACAACACCAGGCACATACCGGCACACAACAGAGAATCACCAATACCCTCACTTGTCTCTTCTTAAAAATGCGTGTTTGTTTAAGAAGCCTGGCATGCTGCAGGCCAGGGGGTCTCAAAGAGTCGGACATGACTGAGCGACTGAACTGAAAGATGTGTTTAAAGTCATTTCACCTGACCAGTATTTCGAAAAAGAGAAACCAGGTCCAGCTCTTTACAGATCTGGGACATGAATCTGAGCCAACGCCCAGAGATGGTGAAGGATGGGGAAGCCTGGAGTGCTGCAGTTCACGGGACTCCAAAGAGTCAGACGCAAGTGAACAACTGTTACAGATTTACTCAGAGAAACTCGACTGGCAACAAAGAGAGACTCAAGGACTCCCAAACACAGACCCATACCAACACCAGAAGCACCGTCAGCCTGGATGTTCTTCCTTAAAGAAAAAAGGAACCCCAAACCCAGCCCAGTCAGGAGACAAGAGCAAACAGGCCCACGTCACGCACAGCGTGGGGTTCAGACACAGCCTGGGGCTGGGGGAAGCCTCCCCTCTCCCCCAGGTCACAGACACCCCGAACGACTCAGGCTAAGCGACTCACGTGTCGGAGTCTTCCGAGCTGGAGTCTTCATGGCTCTGCTCGGCCTTCCACCTCTTGTACCTGTCGATGAGCTCGGTCAAGTAGGAAGTTTTCTTTGCATTGCGGATTATGAACTTGTGCTTCAGTAACTCCTTAGCGGTGGGTCTCTGGAAATGCATCAACCGACACACCGAAGAGGAAAACATGAGATCAGGTTCTCGGCATTCCACTCGACTCCCGCCCCAAAGGACAGGCTTCTGCCTCAAAGTGTCCAGCAACCAATTCTAATACATACAGACAGAGTCCTATTTCAAAGTTTTCTCCTTTAAGATTGATTCAAAGACTGTCATTCCGCATCGGTGGGCAGGGTCCCGCTCACAGTGTGGACAGGTACCTAGTATCCACTGGAGTCCTTAACACTCTGGAGCTAAGCGTCCAATGAAAGCAGACGCCCTTTCCCCCAGGAAAATGCATTCACACAGAAATGTTACAGAGAATTTCACAGGTCATTCAACCACCATCGCTAATGCTGGCAAGAGAAAAAACGTGTTCTGTATATCACCTCGTTAACTTTCTTTTTGTTTCGCTCCATCCCTCAAAAACAAGAAGATAAATGTTCATTTGGATTCATCTGGAAGAAAGGAGCCAGGAGATAGCTTTTCCGTGGATACTGAAAGGGCAAGTTCTCTTAAGTCATCAGCCTTCCCGAGTTAGAGACGCTGGTTTCCCGGGTCTGCCTCTTTCCTTGTGATGGGGGTGAGGACTTCCTCCAGGGCCCGGGCTCAGCACAGCCCCAGCCAGTGAGTGTGCATGGAACTCTGCTGCTCGCTTTGAGAATGGCCAAACCACCTGCAGGGCACATGCCTCCCGAGAAACCATGCAGCCCCAACAGGAGCGGGCAGCAGGAACACACGAACCACACGAGTCAGAGCACATTCCCACTTGCACTGAACCACTGCAGCTCCTGCATGACAGCCAGGCACGCTCCTCCGACTCAAGCCTGTGCGAAAGCCTGGGTCACTTCTGGTATTTCTCAGTCCCCGTCCACACGAGTGTGAAACTCCAGGCACCTCAGAAGAGCCCAGACCCTCAGCCTCTCATCTTCCCCTCGGTATATTTGGGCCAGAGATGTGTGCACTGGGCCAGCAAGCAATACCAGACCTATTATCTGTAATGGGAAGGTGTGCGAGCATCTTCTTAGGGCTTGGAATAAACTCCTGGTGACAACGTTCAGAGCGCAAGGACATGAAGCACAGTGACCCTCATGGTACCTGATGAGTGGCGTATTCTGCATCCCCAAGGGGGTCTTAGAAGATGCTGGCATTCCTCACTGAATTCCGCTACCAAAACCTGGTATGGTATTAGAAATCCATAGTGGTCTTATTAAAACCAACCACTGGACTGCAAGGAGATCAAACCACTCAATCCCAAAGGAAATCAACTCTAAATATTCACTGGAAGGACTAATGCTGAAGCTCCAATACTTTGGCCACTGGATATGAAGAGCTGACTCAATGGAAAAAGACACTGACGCTAGGAAAGATGGAGGGCAGGAGGAGAAGGGGGCAACAGAGGATGAGATGCGTGGATGGCATCACCGACTCGATGGACGTAAGTCTGAACAAATTCTGGGAGATGGGGAAGGACGGGAAGCACAGTGTGCTGCAGTCCTTGAGGGTCACAAACAATTGGACACGACTGAGCAGCTGAACAACAAAAGCGTATTTTTAGATAAGAGTTCTTTGTAGGGAGCAGGGGGGTGGGGGTGGGGATATGAGTTCAGAAATTTCAGCCTGACCTGTGGCTAACCCTGCTGGAAAATTCAGAAACCCAACAAGGACATACGGTGTGACATGCAACACCAAAATACACAGACAACTTTGCAAGAAATATCCTAATTCAGAGAGAAAATGAGGCTGAAGCCATGCAGTCATCTCTGCCACATGGCTCTGCCAGGGTCAACTCAATAGCAGAGACAGTCAGAAGGAAGAGGGGAAAGCAAGGCGGGACTACATTTACATCTCATTCCTCTTTCCCTTCCTAACACATGCCAAGAAGAAACCGAAAACGTTTACTTTAAAGACTTACTTAGCCACTGTTTCTCCGGCCAGACTTTGCAGTTACGCCAACAGCTAAAAATAACCCAACCTTCCACTATAAATATTAAAAATGTATGATCCCACATAGAATATTAAGGAGAACAGTCTTCAAGCTCAATGCGGTAGGAGATACCAGAAAATCTGAAAGACGGTAAGTAGACTTTGAAGCCTTAAAAAGATAAAATAACAATAAAAAGCATTTCCACTTCAGAAAAATCAATCATACCCATTTAGAAAAAGAAATGAGATCATGAAGACAGCTGAAAGCAGAGAAGGAAAACAGACCACTAAGACGCATCCAGACCCATCAGGCCCCCGTGGGGGGAGATGCCCGTTCCCAGGTCAAGACACTCACAAAGCTCGGCTCCTTGTTCAAACAGGCCTCCACGAACTCCTTGAGGGGTTTGCTGTAGTTCCCTTCCAGCGTCGGGGGGTTGTTCTTTGGGATAAGGAATAGGACCTTCATGGGATGCAGCTCGGAATGCGGCGGCTCCCCCTTGGCAAGCTCGATGGCCGTGATGCCCAGGGACCAGATGTCCGCCTGCAACAGCGAAACACAGCTAGTTACACGTTCGGAGGGGAGGCGGTTCAAAGAAACGTACTTCCTAGAAGGTAAAAAAACAAAAACAAAAACTCATGTGCTTCTGAGGTCTTGAATAAGATACTCATTCTTAACTGAAAAAAATTTGTTAAAGATAAAGCCTTTGGTGTAACTTCAAAAAAGGCAACACACAGGAGGACATGTAATAATAATATCTTCTGCCTCGACGTGGAAGCTGGCTCTGATGATTACACCTCTTCCCTTTGCTGCCAGAGGTGGGAGACGTTCCACGTTCGTTTAAGTCCCTGAGTCAACAGGACAGGCAACCTGAGGTCAGTGGAGACGGCATGTCTGGGGACCACAGCACGTTTGCAGCCACCACGTCCAGAGATGCTTAGAAGCCAGCCCTTAAGCCACAACAGGATGAAATGAGACCCCTGTTCCCAGGCGGCCAGGCCAGGAGCCTGGGCCCAACCCTTGGAACTTCTCTTTGGTTCCTCCTTTATCAACCAACTGACAGGTGTGTGGCTCTTGACCTCTTGGCGCCCTGAGTCCCCACCTACCCCTCCTGCCTCCGGCTTAGTTCAGAAATGTCTTCTGTCCCTAGGGCTTCCGTGAGGGGCTCCGGAGTGGTCTTCCTGACTGCAGGCTCCGCCTGCATATATCTAACATCCTGCTGACTAACTTGGAAACCCTGACTGGCACTTGAATAAATGGCAAGCAATCCGGCATTATGCAGTCAAAGTCACAGAAATACCCACACTTGTTAAAGCCAACTAATTTCACGTCTAGGAATCGATCCTAAATAAATTTCATATTTAGAAAATGGTAAGGGATGCCTAAAATATTCAAAAACAGCATTACTTATGCTAAAACCTTAGAAGATTGACTATATTGCTATGACACATTAACTTCACTGAAGTATCAAATATTCACCACTGATGCTGACAGAGAATCAACTGAGTCTGGCTATTACGGTATCTAGGACTTACAACATCAGATTTTAAAATGGGTCTGAATTTTAAAATAAGAATTATATGGGAGAGGGCAATCATTCTCCAAGCAACTAAAACTGAGGTTTAAGAGGAAACCTGTTTTACCGTCGTTTGGGAAATTAGCTGTTAAGGGAAACAAACAGCGGTTTTCAAAAATGAGAGTAAGTAAAAAAAAATCACAACTGAACTGCAGATATTTACTTGTGAACAGATTTTCTTTCCGTATGTGGTTAGTCCTGGGGCGCATTCTCCTAAAAGCGACAACGCAGAATTATCCATTATTGATGAGCAGTGGGGGTGAGGGGACCCAAGTGGGGCACTAACAGCAGCTCTCAAAATCCTTGCAGTAACACTTAGTTAAGCAAAAGTCACCTGGCTACACCTCTGCAGACAAAATACAACTTTAGTGGCATTTTAAAATTTATGTATTAAAAAAAAAAATTTATGTATAGAAAATATTCTATGAAGAACCACAGAGGGGGACTTCCAGTGGCTAAGAATCCATGGGTCCCTTGCAGGGAGTATGGGTTCGATCCCTGGTCAGGGAACTAAGATACCACACAGTGTGCGGGGCAGCCAAAAAAAAAAGGAAGACAGGAGAAAAAAAAAAATGGAGAATCCCAAATAACAGTTATAACTAGTTAAAACACAGCCCAAAATGGATTTAATAGAAACTATTTAATAAGATGCAATATTCAGAAACACATTAAGTCACACGAGAGGTACAGAAACCATCTGAGACCGACTCCGTAGCAATACATGGCCCCACCATTACCTCGCGCTTGGACAAAGCTGGATTCTTTCTCCGCTCACATCCTTCCCCTGCGTGCAAAGTGCATCCCTCCCAGCCAGGAGGTGGAAACTCCTGGCCCTGAGGATTGAGCCGGGGAGGCCATGGGCTGCCATCGGGACGGGAGGGTTGGTCACGTACCCAGTGGACCAGCTGGCTGTACACATTCCAACAGATGGGCCGGTCCTACCGTGTCTCCACTCATCTTTATTTTTCCATCAACACATCACCTGTTTTCATCCTTCACCATGGTGACTGCAAACAGTTATTTCGGACGAGACTGGACACCAAAATAACTTAGCTTGTGCTTGGGTACTAGGCCTACAGATGTTTTTCCCTTCACTCATTTTTTCCAGTATTTTCCAGATTAAAGACTAAGTGCTGCTTTTGAGACCAAAAAAGGGGAAAGTTGTTTACAAGGAGAACACCAGTGCTGGCTGCTCAGCTTCCATAGGGGTTGCTAGCAGGGAAGTCGATCGACATTCCAGCACAAATGTCTCTCCTCTCCTCCCAGCTTGTCTCTGAAGGGCTGAGAAGCCCACAGCTGTGCAGCCTGACACCCTCTCGGCCCCGTGAACCAGCTCACAATCAGAGCCCCTGAAGCCCAGCGCCACACTGGCTCACTGAAGCGTCAATCACCTGGCATGGCGCTGGGCTCAGCTACAGCAAGGGCAGAAGGGAATGAGCACAGAAGGGGGCAAGGTCCCCGCCCCAGTCCAGCCCACCCACGGACATCCTTCCCCTTAGAGAAACAGGGAAAAGATGGAAGGGTCTTCAGCCCAAGCCCCGGCTCCACGGGTGCGCCCATGGGCATCTTATACTAAGCTTCACTAAGTCACCTGAAAGAGAACGATAATGACGAAGAAAGTTCTTAAGGCCCCTGAACTAACATGGCTTAGAAATGCCGGGCTCAGATCAAGACCTGAGATCAGCTTTCTCAGCTGGGGCGAAAGACAAAGGACCAAACGTACTGGTTCCAGAGGTGACTGTGCCAAGCCGGTTCCAGACACACAGACACACACACACAACACTGAGGCCGGTGCCCCTTTAAGCCCAGGGAGATGAAGACGCTGGGGAAGCAGGCACAGCACATCCTCACCCCACCCACGCCCCCTTTTGAGAACCATCAGGACGTGGGCCCTGAAATGAAACTGCCAGGAGCACCCGGCTTCCCCAGGGACCCCGGGGGACACGCTCTTTACCTGTAACACAGAGACCAGCGGGGGGACTGTAAAGGATGCGGGGAGGAGACGGGCACCGGCAAGAAGCCGAGTGTGTGTCTCAGGTGAGCAGAGGTGCCCGTTCAAGAGCATAACCGCCCTGCCAGACGGGCCTCGGGCGGGAGGCGGCCCCTGGGCAGAGGCCCTTTGTCAGGCGCTGCCGAGGACAAACAAGCGCTGGTAGACCCAGCCAGCCCAGCAGCCCCTGACAAAGCTCCGCACTCACGCCCTGAGCCTTATCTGCGCTTCCCACACCTCCTGTGTCAATAAGCCTGGGAGGCGCATGTCACAAACTTCTTCACACTGAGTTCCAGCTAAGGGCTGTTGGGTCTGATCCAAGCGAACCAAAGAATCGGCTTTTTGCCATAAGCCAGGAAGGCTGTGGTCCGTGGGGTTGCAGAAAGAGCCGGACATGACTTAGTGACTCCACAACAACACAGTCTAACATAAGGTGGATAAAGGTTTTCGAGAGGTCAGACATGTTTCCTCAAGCTGCCCAACCAAGCGTGCATTTCCTGTATGTCTGTGACAACATCTTCTAATCTGCCTAAAAAAGAATGCCGCAGCATCTGCTGACCACAGAATATCATTCTGATCTAGACAGCTCCAGGGAAGAGACAGCCAAGCTTGCTGATGTCCTGGGATCTCCATGGCGCAGAGCGTTGCCCTTGGTAAACACGAGGAGAGGCCCCCCGCCCAGGCGGAAAGGTGGGGAGTGGGGAGTCTCAGGAAGGCTGGATAGTTCTTGAGGAAGTGTGAGGTGGGCGGTGAGGAATAAAAGAGATAATCCTGAGTCACAGGGGGCCGGAGTTGACCAGCTAACTTATCAGTAAGGAAGAAAAGAGAAACACCAGGGGTGTTATCAGAGAAGTTAAGAAACTTGGATTCTAGTCCCAGCCCTGCCTAAAAATCTAGACCTGTGAACCTGGATAAACGAAAGTGAAAAAAAGTCAAAGTGAACCTCACTCAGCCTTGTCTGACTCTTTTTGACCCCAGGGACTGTAGCCCACCAGGCTCCTCTGTCCATGGGATTCTCCAGGCAAGAATACTGGAGTGGGTTGCCGTGCCCTCCACCAGGGGATCTTCCCCACCCAGGAATCGAACCTGGGTCTCCTGCGTTGCCAGCAGATTCTTTACCATCTGAGCCACCAAGGACGCCAATGATAAATGGGCCTCCGCTTAAAATAGAATGAACTGAATACATAAATTCCTGTAGAGTCTTAAAAATGATATGACTCCAGGAAAAGGGCCAACAGAGATTAGAGTAGCCTCAGGGGCAAACCCATGCCGCGGGGCAAGGCACTCGGGCAACAGACACTCCAAAGGCTGGGCAGCTCTGCTGAAAACCTACCCTCAATTACTGGCCAGTGGCTTCCAAGGCCATGAGCCTACGGAAGTCACGGCCCTCAACAGCAAGAAGGCCAGGGCCACCTGGGCCCCGATGGACAGGGGCACCAGCAACTTCAGCAACCATGTGATGGCTCACCACGTGGAGCTGAGGTCCCCAGGGAAAGCCACTCCACGCTGTGTGTGCTACGTTTCACAAGGTGGGGGCATCGGTCAGGGATTGAAAAGATTTCTACTTAAAGAGAAGTAGCAGTATCTGGCACATAGAAGTATCTGAGTTAACTATTTGTCTGCCTGGAAATCCTGGCTTAGAGAAGCCTCTGCTCTGTGCCCACGTGGAGACTTCGCTGCGTCCAGGCGGCTGAGACAGAGTGGCCTGGCATGCAGGTGTGAAATCAGATCCAGGAGGCGGGGGTCCTGGTAGGCTTTTTAAGCCCATACTAAACAGTTTAACAAGCTGAAGGGCAACAGGGAAGAGAGAAGACAGGACAAAATGGGACAGTGCAGCTCATGACAGGCAAGAAAGACCGGAATAAGGAGACTCTGAGAACAATCCCAGTTTTGTGTGTGTGTGTAGGGGGGCGGGGGGGAGGGATCCCCCTAAATGTGACAACAGAAAGGGTCTGCAGTGGCCATGAAAGGTATGCTTCCTCCCAGGCTCCGGCCTTCCAGCTTTGTGACTGGTTTCCCCTGGGGATCCTTTCTGCCCTGGTCCCTGAAATACTGCTCAGCCTCCTGTCCGAGGCCCTCTGCCCTCACCCACTCCTCGGGCTCCACCTGCACCCCCGGCCCTTCTCCACAGGCCTGCGCCCTACAGGCCTCTGCCCCTGCACGCCCCCTGCCCCGTCAGACACTATCAGCAGTGGGGACTGGACACGTAAAAGGGGCTGAATGAGGCGGCAAGAGAACCCTGTTTCTAACTGAGGCGCCCGCTTCACCCCAACAGGATGCGCTGGGAGGCTGGAGCCCGGGAGGGACGCCCCCGCTCTCCGCAGACCCTGCAAGCCCAGGTGCCAGCCTCACCTTTGAGTCGTAGGCTGACTGCTTGATGACCTCGGGCGCCATCCAGAAAGGGGTGCCCACGAAGGTGTTTCTCTTTATCTGGGTGTCTGTCAGCTGGCCCGCCACTCCAAAGTCCGCCAGCTTCACCTCCCCGTGTTCAGAGAGCAGGACGTTGGCAGCTGCAAAATAAAACCGAAGACGCCCTGACATTGGCAGCTGGACACTTCCATCCACTCCCCTGCAAACAGGTTTGTGTGCCCCCCAGAGTCATCAGATTTCGACAAAAGCAAACAGTGGGTAAGACCCCCTCAAAGCCCCACACCCATCCCAGGTGAGACCCCCTCAGAGTCCCCACCCGCTCAGGCACATCGAAGGCACCCTCCACGTGCCCATAGAACCACTTCCCTTGAGAAGAGAAGCACAGTTAAAATGCTACAACAAACCTTTCTTTCTATCTGCCTTAGGGATTTCAAAGGACCATAAATAGGATGCTTTCTTACCTTTAATATCTCTGTGAATTTTCTTCTCTGAATGCAAATAATCAAGTCCTTTCAGTATTTCTCTTAATATAGTAGCAATCTGGGTTTCATCTAAAGGGCCAGGTTCTAACTAACAAGAAAAAAAAGATTAAGGTTACTTAAACGATTCGATGAACAAGTATGAGATGACAGGACAGAGTCAATGTTAAATGAACAAGAATAATCAAGATTGAAATCTTCATTTCAAAACAGATATTTGGCCCACACAGTTAAAACCTATGTAAAAGGAATCCCCCTCCTAGCCAAAAAAATAAAAATAAAAACAAAAAGAACCAGAGAAAACGACTTCGCTGAATGAATTAAAGTGAAGCCAATGATAAAGGCGGTCACCTCGCCAAGCCTGCAGCCCGAGCGAGGAGGGAGGTCAGGCCAGAAAGCCAAAGCCGGCACCTCACAAGGCTTGCCAGGGAGGGGACCAGACAGTCCGGCTCTGTCCTAACACAGGCCACGGGTATCAAAACACAAGCTGTCAAGAAAAGGCCTGGGAGCTGACAGATATCCAAGGCTACCCTTGCACCAGAATTTTTTATTAATAAATCTAAATTTTAAACCTTGAGGGAAAGAAAGCAGAAAGATAAATCCGTCACGATGGAATTTTTTTTGTAATGTGGTATGACATGTATTTCAAATCCTGAAAGATGATGCTGTGAAAGTGCTGCACTCAATATGCCAGCAAATCTGGAAAAATCAGCAGTGGCCACAGGACTGCAAAAGGTCAGTTTTCATTCCAATCCCAAAGAAAGGCAATGCCAAAGAATGCTCAAACTACTACACAATTGCACTCATCTCACACGCTAGTAAAGTAATGCTCAACATTCTCCAAGCCAGGCTTCAGCAATACGTGAACTGTGAACTTCCAGATGCTCAAGCTGGTTTTAGAAAAGGCAGAGGAACCAGAGATCAAATTGCCAACATCCGCTGGATCATGAAAAAGCAAGAGAGTTCCAGAAAAACATCTATTTCTGCTTTATTGACTATGCCAAAGCCTTTGACTGTGTGGATCACAATAAACTGTGGAAAATTCTGAAAGAGAAGGGAAGACCAGACCACCTAACCTGCCTCTTGAGAAACCTGTATGCAGGTCAGGAAGCAACAGTTAGAACTGGACATGGAACAACAGACTGGTTCCAAATAGGAAAAGGAGTACATGAAGGCTATATATTGTCACCCTGCTTATTTAACTTTTATACAAAGTACATCATGAGAAATGCTGGGCTGGAAGAAGCACAAGGTGGAGTCAAGATTACTGGGAGAAATATCAATAACCTCAGATATGCAGATGACACCACCCTTATGGCAGAAAGTGAAGAGGAACTAAAGAGCCTCTTGATGAAAGTGAAACAGGAGAGTGAAAAAGTTGGGCTTACAGCTCAACATTCAGAAAACTAAGATCACGGCATCCGGTCCCATCACTTCATGGGAAATAGATGGGGAAACAGTGGAAACAGTGTCAGACTTTATTTTTTGGGGCTCCAAAATCACTGCAGATGGTGACTGCAGCCATGAAATTAAAAGCTGCTTACTCAACTTGGAAGAAAAGTTATGACCAACCTAGACAGCATATTAAAAAGCAGAGACTTTAGTCAACAAAGGTCCGTCTGGTCAAAGCTATGGTTTTCCCAGTGGTCATGTATGGATGTGAGAGTTGGACTATAAAGAAAGCTGAGTGCAGGAGAATTGATGCTTTTGAACTGTGGTGTTGGAGAAGACTCTTGAGAGTCCCTTGGACTGCAAGGAGATCCAACCAGTCCATCCTAAAGCAGATCAGTCCTGGGTATTCATTGGAAGGACTGATGTTGAAGTTGAAACTCCAATATTTTGGCCACCTGATGCGAAGAGCTGACTCATTTGAAAAGACCCTGATGTTGGGAAAGATTAAAGGCAGGAGGAGAAGGGGACGACAGAAGATGAGATGGTTGGATGGTATCACCGACTCAACGGACATGAGTTTGGGTGGACTCCGGGAGTTGGTGATGGACAGGGAGGCCTGGTGTGCTGCGGTTCATGGGGTCGCAAAGTCGGACACGACTAAGCTACTGAACTGAACTGATGACATGTGAACACACACAGGGGGTTTCATGGTGGCTCAGTGGTAAAGAATCCACCTGCCAATGCAGGAGACACAGGTTCGATCCCTGGGTGGGAAGGTCCCCTGGCGGAGGAAACGACAACCCACTCCACCACTCCTACCAAGAAAATCCCACGGACAGGAGCCTGGTGGCCTACAGGGTCCTGCCTGCCGTCACCACAGACCAGGACGGTTCACTACACACCTCAATCTGCAGAACCGAATTCCCCCCCCACCCCCCGAGTTATCTGACTTGGAGTCTTGTTCTCAAGGAAGACACTGACTGCTCCGAAGCACACAAGTCTGGAAGCTCTGCCTTCACGTCTAGTTCTGAGTTCGTAGATTGTGGGAATTTTGATAGTCGAGATACTCAAGATGAAGAAAAATGCACTTTTCTCATACCGGGGGGCAAAAGAGGAAGGAGGCGGAGGAGCTGGCAGCTGTGCCCTCCACCAGCACAGAGCGCAGAAGGCTCACCCCGACGGCCACACCGCTGTCCCCGTGCAGGGCTTCCATCTCCTCCGCCAGCACGGTCACCCGGGCGGACAGCCCGCAACATCTGGCTGGACCCCCTCCCTCCCACAATCAAGTGTCCGGAAAGGAATGGCATGGCAGCCTGGAGTCATCAGCCACGGGAGGTAAGAGCTGAAACCTCTCCCCTGGGCCATTTGAGAGCTGGCTCTCTGACTGATGCGTGGATGGTTATGCCCTTTTAGGTCTGGCCCAGACCTCACCCACCAGTGATTCACAGTCAGGGTGGGGAGAGAAAGACTATTTACAGAGCAGGGAGGTCCTTCGAGGGTAGAAATTCACTGTAAAGGGCGTCCAGTTGTTCCCTGGAGCACAGAGCTCCTCAATTCGTGGGGACTCGCCTTTTCCACCACTAACAACACGTTTCCAAGCAGTCTCTTCAGTTAAGAGGACTGTGGAACTCTTCCAATAATCTCTATAAAACAAAGATTCGGGGGGCGGGGGGAAGGATGCAGACTGCTCCTCATCTCTAAGAAAGACAGTGGAGTCGCTCAGTCGTGTCCGACTCTTTGCGACCCCATGGACTACAGCCTACCAGGTTCCTCTGTCCATGGGATTTCCCAGGCAAGAGTACTGGAGTGGACTGCCATTTCCTTCTCCAGATCTTCCCAACCCAGGGGCTGAAGCTGGGTCTCCTGCGTTGTAGGCAGGCGCTTTACCGTCTGAGCCACCAGGCAAGTCGCTCCTTGTCTCTGGGTGACCGACCACTCATCCCTCTCCCAAGTCTGTCATCCCTCCCTCCTCTTATGAGACCCTCAGCCTGCAGGCGGCCACCCAACTGCAGACCACGTCTGCTGGCCTCTGCGGCCGCCAAGTCTGGCCATATGACCAAGCTCTCACCAAAGGAATATGAGCAGAAGAGCCCCTTCCTAGTCCTAGTCTTGGCTTTGAAACACTGGCTGCCAGAGAGGACAAGGACTTAACACCACAGGAAGTCACCCACCGCAGCAGGGCCCTGACGACCACGTGGCCTGAAGGCCAGCGAGCCCACGTGCGGCAGAGAACTGAATTTCCCATCTGCTGTGAGACACTGTTTGGGGCGGCCACCACAGCAGCTTGCCCTAAACATTAATATGTCAATCATGTCTCTGCCTGCTTGAATGACGGTTTATGCAGCCTTGCTCTTGTTGTGTGTGCACTTAGTCATATCTGACTCTTTGTGACCCCATGGACTGTAGGCCCTCCAGGCTCCTCTGTCCGTGGGATTTTTCCCTGCAAGAATACTGGAGTGGGTTGCCATTTCCTTCTCCAGGGGATCTTCCCGAACCACGGATCGAATCGTGTCTCCTGCACTGGCATTTCTTGGCCACTGCACAACCTGGGAAGCCCCCGTACCTAGTCCAGTTGCTTCATGTAGCCCAGTTCCTTCTTAATTAGATTCCTCAGATTCTGCTGTAACGCTGACATCTTGTGATCACTGAAAAATCTCTCTGTGTCAGACCCTCTGTTGCTAATCCTCATTCCCCTTCTCCCAACTGACCTCACACTACTTTCCTTTCCTTGTAACACTTCCCCACAAGCAGTATAATCCACTGTCTGCCT
The DNA here is from genome assembly GCF_023091745.1 of Budorcas taxicolor. Taxonomy (NCBI): domain Eukaryota; kingdom Metazoa; phylum Chordata; class Mammalia; order Artiodactyla; family Bovidae; genus Budorcas; species Budorcas taxicolor. The sequence goes on from NC_068921.1 coordinate 75,674,832, forward strand.
CCACTCGGAACCTCAACTCCAGATAAAAAGAAAGGAGAAGGAAGTGTTAGCTATGGAACACACTCAAAGGTAATCTTGGGTGAAGGAAGGCGCTGTCTTCCTGCCCCAGGCTAAGGTGTCATCGAGACTAATGTCTTACAGCCTCAGTAAAAAGGCATGATGTCTAAAATGCAGAGTGAGAAAGGCCATCGGGCCTGTGGCGTTAGGTTAGAGCAGCTCCGGTGCGTGAAGACGAAGTCATGTCTCTAAAGCGAGGAGAGCGCCAGTGAGACCGTTCTGCTCCAGGAAACAGCAGAGAGCTGCCCTAACAAGACACGGTCATCTCCCCCCGACGGGCCTCATGTACAGGGGCCACTCCAAAGACACACACACACGTGTCAGCACCGTGTCCCTTAACACAGACGCTAGATAAAGCAAGGTGGAATTTTTCAAAGAAATGTCCCAAACCCGTTTATTCAACTACCGTCATATGCAGCCATATTTCAGCTTTTTAAATCTTGTATAAACACTTAATAGACTCTCTCAAAATAATCCTAATAGTCTTCAACATTCAAAACATAAATAAATAATTCTTGTATCTCATTATTATTAAAGTGTATCTTCTTTGAGGACTGGAGTCAGGACAGCAAAAGGGGAAAAAAAAAAAAGGTAAGAGATTAAGAGAGAAATGAGAAAGAGGGCTTTGTAGCTGGTCACAACAATGTGCAAAGCTCAGCGACATTTGCTAGCTGGGACACCTAATTTCTGAATGTTTGTTTCCTCGACTAAAATAAGATGATTTGGGGACATTCAAAAAGGGTGCCTGGAGCCACTGATGTAAGAGGGCGGATGGCTCTTTGCTGGGACTCACACCAGATGGAATTTTATCTAATAAGAGGAGAATTCTACGCTGCCTTGCAAACTGTCGTGTCCATGATTTCAGACTTCAACTCAAAAATCCAAAGAAAGGTACAACTAAATAAATTCAATTATGGTGGCATTTGTAAGTGAAGTTGCTCAGTCGTGTCCGACTCCTTGCGACCCTGTGGACTGTAGCCTACCAGGCTCCTCCGTCCATGGGATTCTCCAGGCAAGAATGCTGGAGTGGGTTGCCATTTTCTTCTCCAATGGTGGCATTAGGAATGAATAAAGCATCTACAGGCTAGAAGTGCTGCTCTGAAGAGCTCAGCATTGGGAAAGCGTCTCCACAAATAACTTCACACATGCCACAAATGAAATTCACTTAAGATAATAGTAAATCTAATTATACAAAATGAGGCAATTTTCTACATTTCTGTAGTAGTTCTCAAGAGTAAAAAAGCAAGCTCTTTGTGTGATACATATATTTATGGAAAAGCAAAGCGAGTCGCAAAGTGTATCCAGCTGTTTTGTCACTTTTCCATTTAAATACAATTGTTGAGACTGTGTTAAATTTTTTCTTGAAATCTCCTTTCAGACTCTATTTTGACCAATTGCTTTTATGGTTTATAACATTATGTGATTTTTTTTTTTAAACTTCGGTACAGAGCCTTTTATAATACACACAGATTTAGAGGTTTACCTTCCCCCGCGGTCAGGGATAAAAGATTGCTGATTACGCTGATTTCACTGCATGACCACGTGGGGGTGAGATGTCGGGGGCTAAACAGCCATGTGAGATCTTTCAAAAATCTTTGTTTTGCATATACTGTGTTTCAAGGATGACGCAAGTAATGCTTATGATCTGCTGGTGATCTCTGAGCATCTCACCTGAGGCCAACATGTAACCATGTTTTACCATGAGAAATGAATCTCAGACTATGACTCTGAGGTCATCCTACACTGAGCTGCCACTACCGTGAACAGGGGCCAGGCAGCTGGGTCCAAGGCCAGGTAGGAGACACCGCCACTGGCAGGGGTCGGCTCCCTCAGAAACACACTGCGGGCACAGCAAGGCCCCTCGGCATGTGCACCCAGGAAACGTGCGTTCACATGTGGCCTGACCACCGCTCCCACATGTGACGCTGTGCCTGCCTCTTACCCCTGAAACCAAATTTTAATTTTTTTTTCCAAATTTTAATTTTTAAAAATTCTAGTGAATTATAAATTAAAATGCTCCACGCAAGTTTTAGAAGTGAAGTTACCATCTGCAACGGGAAACAATGATGGTGTTTGAATGCCACAAAACTTCAAACCAGTTTTAGAAAATTAGAAACTGTTCTGAGGTCAGACTGAGCAGGCAACATGTTTTGTGGCTGCGTGGAATGAATTCACTGGTTTCCCACGATACAGCAAAAACTGGCTTCACAAGGGAACCTCTACTTTTCAGCATCATGTCAGGAGCAGAAATACCTGTTATAAGGAGTATTTTGGCCCTTTTTTCATGCAACTGAAGAGAGAGATAGAAATGTAAACAGAACCATCTTTACAACCAAGACCACTGCTGCATGTTCAATATCCAACGCGATACTTACAAGGTCCAGTGCAGAGCCCCCGCCAAGATACTCCATTATTATCCACAATTTAGTGTCCTGCAAAGACCAAAAAAAAAAAAAGAATGAAACTTACCAAAAAAAAAAAAAGGCAGAAATACTTTAAATAACCTAAAGGTATTTTCCACTGTGGTTCTGGAACTGGAAAATTTCATAAATACGTAACAGCAAGCAAGGCACGTGCAAGTGAGAGCTGTGTGGGAAAACCTGGAGTGTCAGAGGGGCCCTGCACCAGAGCCCCTGCACCCAGTTCCACACCTGCTGCACCAGGGCCTCAAGGGGGGCACACAACGTCAGCTGGTGACCCTCTGGCACAGGAGGGCACAGGAGGGTCGGCGGGAGGGGGGTGGGGGAGGGGGAGGGAATCGGCCCTCAGGGCCAGGCCAGGCCAGCAGCAGCCACTCAGGTCCGGCCCTGGGGGTGAGCCAGGAGGCGCCTGGAGCGCAGCACCGGGGATGGGCCACCTCCCTCCGGCCTGCCGCTCTGAGATGCATGGGTGGGGCAGGTGGCTAGGCTGGCGCGGCCCATCACCCAGGAAGGCTGCGTGCCCTCCTTGGAGATCTCCAGGCGGAGGGCAGTGGGCGGCGTGCTCCCCGTCTTCCAGCCTTCTCCCCAGCCTCTGTGTCTTGTGTCTCTTCCTTCCATCCCTTCTGAAGCCCCATGGCTTCCCAGGTTCTTTTCAAGCAAAAGTCCCAAAGTGCTTCTCCCCTGAAAGCCAACGTGCTTGGCCCTGAGGGCTGCAGGCTCCATCAGGATTTCTCATCCTGGGCAGCACTGACATTTGTGGCGGGATAACCTCTGTCCAGGGACCACCCTGTGCCTGAGACAGTGTTGAGGGGCATCCCTGGCCTCCGACCACTAGAGGCCAGCAGCGCCCTCCCAGTCCTGAAGCCCAGACACGGCCAGGGTCTTCTGGGGGCCAAAGTCGCCCCCGCTGAACTGCATGAACTGCATGATCGATGTCCATCAGCCTCAAGTGTTAACCGCACACCAGTGCTGACCGACAACTCCCTCTTGCCCTTGGCTAAGCCAGCTTACACCGGGCAGCCTCTGAGCTGGGTGCTAGTCACCAACTCACTGTGAGACAGCCAGGTTGAGTGCGTGGGCCAGAAAAAGATGGCAATAATAAACCTCACAGTTCATCTCATAATAAAATGAGATCATGAATGTGAAAGCACTTTACAAAGCTCAGGGAACTAAACAAGCGAAGAGCAATCAGCCTCTGCCACGGCGTCACCCTGAAGCGCCTCAGAATAACCTGATAAAACCAAAGCAGTCCAATCACCAAGGCCAAATAGTATTTCCCTGCATGGGGATTTCTGAGCCAAATAAAATCTGGAACACTGATTCATACACATTCTATGGTAGAATGAAAAAATAATTACTGCCCCACAAGCCTTGAGGCCAGAGTGCTTGAGAAGGAGGTCTGCTCAAGGTACACAGCACCTGTTTTGGGAACCAAACTGCTGACCAGGTGACCCAGCACAGTCACGATCCAGCTATGCACTCAGTGCCCTCATAAAACCTCCCGCAGGAGCACTCCAAGAAAAGTAAGTAAGAGTTCTAAAAATAAGAATGATCTTAATCAGAATATTTCATTTTTTAAAAAATGACCTCAAACCACGTCAATTATGAATGACGTTCTAAGTTCCTCATAAGGGAAAGAAAGTATTTATTTATAAATAACGTCAGGATTGAACATTTTAAAGGTACCCAAGTGTTCCCGGGTGGCGCTAGTGGTAAAGAACCCACCTGCCAGTGCAGGAGATGGAAGGGATGTGGGTTCCATCCCTGGGTCGGAAAGATCCCCTGGAGTAGAAAACGGCTTACCCACTCCAGTATCCTTGCCTGGAGAGTCCCATGGACAGAGGAGTCTGGAGGGCTACAGTCCTTGGGGCCGCAAGGAGTCGGACACGACTTAAGCGACTTGGCACACGCACACACAATTTGTGGAGTGGGAAGTTTCCGTCTCACCCCTGGCCCTTGGCTGCACAGCCTCCACATCCAACTTTGCATCACGTTTTCTGTAACCTCAGAGACTGTCTTCTGCAGATACCTATGAACCCTTCCTCCACTTCTATCCAAACGTAACACTCTATGCAATGTTGTGGGCTAAGTCGCTCAGTAGGGTCTTAGTGGCTCTTAGCAACCCATGACTGTTGCCCCACAGGCTCCTCTGTCCATGGGGATTCTCCAGGCCAGAATACGAGAGGGGGTTGCCATGCCCTCCTCCAGGGGACCTTCCCAACCCAGGGATCAAACCCAGGTCTCCCACATTGCAGGCGGGATATTTTTTTTTTTAACCATCTGAGCCACTGTTCTATACCTTACTTCTCCTCAGAGCACTCTATACCTGTCCATAAAGGAATCTTTTTTTTTTGGTAGCCATAAACAACCCACACCCTGCTGACAATGTTATTACCATTCTTTTGCTATCATGAGCCAGCTGTCAATTGAAGAACCTCCCATAGGTAACACTTTAGGAGTTCCTGGATGCTGAGTCAAAGGAATTCACTTGAATTTAAACAGATAATGACAGATGATTCTTCAAAGAGGTCAGCTCAGTTTCATCCTGCCTCCAACAATGTATGGGTGCTCATTTTTCCCCTTGCTTCGTCAACACACTCTATCCCTTAACCAGTGTCATGGAACTTAGAAGCTGAATTGTAGTCCCCCTCCGAAAGTCATACGCTGAAGTCCCAACCTTGAGGACCGCGAAATGTGACTGTTTGGAGACAAGGTCTTCATGAAGAGGTGAAAGGTAAAGTCAAGTCATAAAGGTGGGCCTTGTCCAAAGTGACTGGTGTCCTCCTAAGGAGATATTAGGACCCAGGCTCACAGAGGGGCAACCACAAGACGGCGCAGGGAGAAGGAAGACGGTATCTCCCAGCCAAGGAGAGAAGCCTCGGAGGACACTGGGGACTTGAGTCTGAGTCACGTGTGTTTTCTTTTTTGTAAGCCCATTATATCCTTTATCTGCTTTTCTGTTGACCTAATATTAGAGAAAGCAGCTAGCTCCCTGTAACATGAGCCACAAACACAGCAATGTCCTCATCTGTCTTGATTTTGCTTTTGGCAATTTTTGCTTGCGGAGATTAATTTACTGTGGACACGATGTCTACGATGATACCACTGACAGGCAAACTTGCCCTGTGCCGTCTGGAGTTGGTGACTGAAAGCTGGCACTCCCCACATTCACAGACATGCAGACAATGGGAAGGTTAAAACACGGTAAATGAGAAAAGGGGCAGATTCGGTGGCGTTAACAAGGATTACATTTTACAGCATGAATTCGGAAATGAAGTAAGTTCTGCTTGTGCATCTGTGCTGCAAGGAAAGGCTGGGCTCAGGAGGTCTCAACAGTGCAGGAGGTCTCAGTAAACCAGCGAATGGTTTATAAAGCAAAGGTGCCTTCTGCAAAGATCCCGGGCGTTAATGCAGAGCTCCCAGCCCCGACTCGGATCTGCCTCTGGCCCTCACCAGCTCCGCGACCCAGAGAGCAAGCTTGCAGCCATGTTCGGCATCCCATCTGCTCCGGGGACAGAAGGACGGCCACCTCAGGGGCGAGCCCTGCACACCACAGTGCCCGTGAACTTGAGCTGTTACGACCACACGGACTTTACAGTGTCCCCTGTTTGAACCCAGGTCCACCGGGAGGCTTGTGAAACTAGCAGGCAAGACACTGGTTTCAAAGCCAAACCCCTACCCTGTTTTACAGTCAAACCAACGCCCTGACGATCACAGCACCTTCCAACTGTACTCCAGGCATAAGAACCCCATCCCTGACCTCGACAAAAGCTGGTTTAACTGTTCCTCTCCACGGACGTCAGCATTCCTCAGTGACTCAGACACCTGCCATACACACAGTGTCGTGGCTCTGACAGGGCCCAGGCTCTTTTCCTAAATGAATCACTTTTCATGACAGAAAAGTCGCCAAGTAAGTACCACCAGGCGGCCTGTGGTGGGACAAAATGCCGTGGGCGCTCAGAGGAGGGGCCTGTCTGATCAATGGCCGACACCACGGAAGTAATAGCGAGAGAAGGAAATGAGAAGGAAATCAGAAAACCAACGGCCAACAGGCGCCTGAAGAGGTATTCAACACCACTAACGACTGCTGCTGCTGTTGCTAAGTCGCTTCAGTCGTGTCCAACTCTGTGCGACCCCCTAGACGGTAGCCCCCCAGGCTCCCCCGTCCCTGGGATTCTCCTGGAAAGAACACTGGAGGGGGCTGCCATTTCCTTCTCCAATGCATGAAAGTGAAAAGTGAAAGCAAAGTCGCTCAGTAGTATCCGACTCTTCGCGACCCCATGGACTGCAGCCCACCAGGCTCCCCCGTCCCTGGGATTTTCCAGGCAAGAGTACTGGAGTGGGGTGCCATTGCCTTCTCCCCACTAATGACTAGGGAAAGGCAAATCAAACAACTGCAATGAGGTATCACCTCACGCGGGTCAAAATGGCCATCATTAAAAAGATAGCAAATGCTGGAGGGGATGTACAGAAACGGGAACCCTCCCAAACTGCTGGAACCCTCCTGGAAACTGCTGGTGGGAATGTTAAGCTGGTACAGCCACTACAGGGAACAGAATGGCGGTGCCTTAGAAAACTGAAGAGTTTCCATATGACCCAGCAATCCCACTCTTGGCATACATCCAGACAAAACTATCATTCAAAAAGGTAATACACCCGCTGCGTTCACAGCAGCGCTATTGACAAAGGCCAAGGCATGGAAGCAACCCAAAGGTCCATCGACAGATGAACGGCTAAAGAAGGCGTGGCTCGTACAGACGATGGAATACCACTCGGCCGTGAAAAAGAATGAAATAATGCCATTTGCAGCCACATGGATGGACCTGGAGATGAGCACACAGGGTAAAGTAACGCAGGCAGAGAAAGACAAGTATCATATGATATCACTCACATGTGGAGTCAAGTGAAAAAAAAAAAATTATACACAGAAACTTATCTACAGAACCGGAAGACTCACAGACACAGAAAATATGCATCCAGGTCATCAGCCTCTTACATTTGACAGAACTGCATACCTGGCTGAGTGCAGGGCAGGGAGGCAACTGGGAATCAACCCCAGACTTAATGCTGAGTCAGACACCGAAACAGCAAGAACCACAGGAACCAACAGCGCAGACGCTAAGCAACTGCTAAGCGATGCCAGCGAGGGAGACATGTTCTAGCATAACTGCTCTTAACCGCTTTCCTTTCAGAAAGCAACCAACTCTAATCCGACTGCCTGAAAAGGACCTCAATTTACGTAATGTGTGCCTGGGACTTGCGGCATTCCCACGCCCCGCTCCCCTGTGCCAAGAAGAAGAACTTTTGCCCTAATGTCCTGCAGTAAATTGGAAAGGACACGGAGCCGTCCCCCAGATGCTCTTCTCGGGGTTCATGTCGGGAGAGTCTCTCTCCTGCAAGAGGCTGCCTTCTAACTGCGTGCCATGTATGTGCGTGAGTCTCAGTAATTAAGTCTCCCCAGACGGGTACTGAGATATTCTGCACTTTGGCATCAACACAAATCTGGCACAACACAGTAAAAGATGTGTTAATGCGACGTTTCTGTGCTGAATGCTGGTAGCAACTAAGATGGATAAAAGCACTCTGCCTAAAGATCCTTACAGGGTCTCAAGGAAATAAAACTCACAACCTAAATCTGACAAACAAAACAACAGGGAGCGTGGAAGGAGTGCCCGGGGAGGGTGAAAGAAGAGGACTCCCCCTCCCCCGTCCCCCTCCTCCAAGAGCAAACTTAACAGTCAGTGGGCATAAACTGCCAAGTCAAACAAGTCTGCCATAATCATGATAAGCTAAAAATGGACTCTTCCTAAAAGTGAAGTGTTTCTAATAATTACAAGAGTATCCTTCTGCCAAAGATTTTCGTATCATTGCACATCATATCCAAAATCACTGCAGATGGTGACTCTGACCATGAAATTAAAAGATGCCTGCTCCTTGGAAGAAAAGCTATGACAAACCTAGACAGTGTATTAAAAAGTAGAGACATTACTTTGCAGAGAAAGATCCATACAGTCTAAGCTATGGTTTTTCCAGTAGTCATGTATGGATGTGAGAGTTGGACCGTAAAGAAGGCTGAGCGCCAAAGAATTGATGCTCTCCAACTGTGGTGTTGGAGAAGACTCTTGAGAGTCCCTTGGACTGCAAGGAGATCCAACCAGTCCATCCTAAAGGAAATCAGTCCTGAGTATTCATTGGAAGGACTGATGCTACAGCTGAAGCTCCAACACTTGGGCCACATGACATGAAAAGCCGATTCAATGGAAGAAACCCTGATGCTGGGAAAGACTGAGGGCAGGAGGAGAAGAGGGCAACAGAGGATTGAATGGCATCACCAACTCAATGGACATAAGTGTGAGCAATGGTGAAGGACAGGGAAGCCTGGCATGCTGCAGTCCATGTTGTCACAAAGAGTTGGACACGACTGAATGGCTGAATGATGACAACACAGCAAACATCAGAAATATCTGCGAGAAAACCATAAAACCCAAAGAAGTGATTGCTAGGGTGCAGAATTAATTCTCTGATAAAGGTCCAGCCCAAAGATGGGACAAGACTGAGCCTGAGGGTGAACACAGCAGAGAAAGAAGACTTTACTGTGGTTTGCAAATTGAAGAGGAGCCGAAAGTGTTAAGACAATTTATGGAATTAGGATATTCACGAATAACAGATGCTATTATTTCAAATGCACAGGGGACGAATTCTCTTATGTATTTATACTTCTATTTCCATCCTGCAGGGTAATCACCACACCCCAACAGTAAACCGCTTCCGAAGGAAGGGACTTCTCAGTGTGCTGTCTGTTCAGAGCTGGGTTGTGCTGAGGAGACGTTTCTGCCACCCAAATTCTTGCTCCTCTTCCTCCACACCTCCCAGCCACCTCACGCACTTTTATCTTCTGCACAGCTCTAGTAACAGTCAGACAGACGCAGGTACCCGATTTACAGTCAGTTTGTTCACGATGGGCGGCTGGACCCAGTCAAGCTGTGCACGCATCAGACGTGCAACCCCTTCCCGGGGCGCAGACCCGAGGTCACTGACGAGACCGGTGGTTCTGGTCCCCCACACCCGACTGTGACATCAGCTACCACCTCCCCCAGCTCCACTGCTGCCTTGGCCAGAAGACCCCATCGCGGCATTTATACAAATGCCATATAGCTCTGTACACACAGCTCTGTACAGATGCCCAGAGAGCAGCCACGCTAAGTGCCCTGGTCCAGCAATTGGCAAACTGCGGTCAGCTATGACCGCCACATCGCGCGGCTCCCGGACAGGGTTCGATAAGAGGGCCTGGTCTGAGCACTCCATGTCTGCATTCTGATGTCCTTATTCACCCAAACACCTTAAAGTCCCGCTTTTGCTGTGTGACAATGGGTGGGGAGGGGTCCATCCCCCTCACCCACAGGAAACTTCTCTGTAGTTACAGGCTAAGCAGCTCCTCATTACATAATCCAAGCAAGGGCTGTCATCTCAGGATACCTTTCTTCTCCCCCCAAGAAATTTACTTAGACAATGTGATGTGATTAGTCGCCCAGTCCTGTCTGACTCTTTGCAACCCCATGGACTGTAGCCCACCAGGATCCTCCGTCCATGGGATTTTCCAGGCAAGAATACTGGAGCGGGATGCCATTCCCTTCTCCAACTTGGACAACAGAAGTTTAAAAAAAAAAAAAAAAAAAAAAAGCATATGGCATAACTGTGAGTGCTAAGTCGCTTCAGTTGTGTTAGACTCTGCAACCCCAGGGACTGTAGCCTGCCAGGCTCCTCTGTCCATGGGATTCTCCTGGCAAGAACACTGGAGTGGGTTGCCATTCCCTTCTCTAGGGGAGCTTCCCAACCCAGGGATCAAACCGGCATCTCTTATGTCTCCTGCATTGGCAGGTGGGTTCTTTACCACAAGCACCACCTGGGAAGCCCAATATGGCATAATTAATTGTAATTATTGTATCTAAATATATTAGCTGTGTTTAGATACGTCAAAGGTTTGAATGTGCAGAAAAGGTAAGGGTTGGCCAAAAAGTTCACTTGGGTTTTTCCATCGGTTGTTAAACAGAACTAGGAATACAATTAATGCTTATTTTAAATCATAGGTAAGTAACATCAGCCAGAAAACAGACCTGAGTTTCTTTTTGGTGAAGTAAAATATTTCGCCTAATTGGAAATTTAATTCATTCAACTTTCTTGAAAACCATAAAATGGAGCTGCCAAGTGTCTGCAGGGATGTTCTTCCGTTACAGCCGGGCAGTGTGTTCGGGGAGAGAAAGGAATCCACGTCCCTGTCCTTCGAGACATCTCAACGTTTTCTGTTCTCTTTGGTGCCGAGCCGACTGCTCGATCCCCATGACTGATTGTGAGATGAAATATATTCCCCTGGGATTTCACAGCCAGCTTTACTTGGGGATTCATTTAGGCCACCCACCCGTCAGTTGTTCTGCTTCTACCCGCGGTCACCCTGGGGTCTGATACAAAGGGCTCCCGGGCCATTTCCATTTTTCCCAGAAACGCAAGGACAGATGCTTGCAAACTAAAAATCACTCTCAGAGAAAACAGATGTTCTTTCCCCTCTCCCAGAAGCAGAGGCTGCAGCTGTTCCAGGACAATGGGGAATGCGGCAGATGACTTCCAAATGGCCACGGAGGCTGGGAGGGTGGCTGTCACGGTGTGGGTGCGGGTGGAGGGGACACGGGGCTCCCCCACGTGGCTGAATGACCGCGCAGATCAGCACAGTGAAATGAGGGCCCCTCTAGCCCGAGGGTGGCAGGCAGCTCACAAGGGCCAAGGACACCCTGGTCCCCACACACAGGAGTCAACAGCACCATCTCCCAACAAGGCAGCAGACGTGGATGGGGGGAGAGTGTGCAGTCCGTGGCCCGGGCTCCCGTTTGGGGGAAAGGCCCTCCTCGCAGAGCTGGGGAACATGGGACAGGCTGCCACTGCCAGGCCTTCACGCAACCAAAGTCAGTGACTAAACACCCAGCACCAAGGACTCCGCAGGCCCAGGACAGGCTCTGCCCTGCGCCGGCATCGGGGGCCCCTCTGGGCGTGGACCCACCATCTGGCCATTCCTGCAGAACACTAGGGCTCCCCCATCCACAAAATTGAAAAAAAAAAAAAAAAAAAATCCAACATCTGGGAAACAGCCGCTCAGAGGAGGTTCGAGAGAGTCGCGCATCTGCTCACGTTTATGAAAACGTGCGTGAATTTCCTCCCTTTTCAGAGACTCTACCTTCTCATGGCCACGTTGCTCACGTGGAATCATAAGCCCCAAGCCAGTTTTCTTTACAGAAAATTAACTGGAGCCAACAAATAGTGAACACAGAAGGAAGAAGCACAGGAACGGGGCAGATATTTGGAAGTAACTCTGAAATCAACTGTGTTTAAAAAACAGTTTGAGCCAAAAACCAAGAAAGTGACCCAGAGGATTCGCAAACACATGATAAAATGGACAAATCGGATCATTTCCTGGCAGAGAGTCCACGCTCCCTTCCAAGTTTTAATACACTGAGAGTCTAACGTCAATAGGTCAAGCGCTCCTAGAACCAGCAGGCGTTTTCCAGATTCCTCCTGACCCCACCAGGTTCAGGCACAGGCCGGCCCAAAGGAGGCAGATGGGCAGCAGCCACCCTGCTCAGCCTCTCCTTGTGGGTGGCCCGTTCACCCCAAATTAGGAGTCGAGGTCCCTGAGGACTGCAAAGAGGGGAAGCGGGAGTGCCCATCCACCCACCAGGCTTGCACATGTGCGGCCCCAACACTGGGCAATAGCAGGTGGCCCTGCAGGAGAGACAGGGGCCCAGGAGAGTCCAGGCTGGGCAGAGAGGCCCATAGCGCAGGCCTGGGACGGCTTCTGCGACGGTACCTTCATCCCTCAGTTACACTGTCTGCTCGGGGACGAAGCAATGAACAAAAGGGGAACTGTACCCCCACTGGGGCTGAGGAACCCTTAGGAACGACTTTGGCAAACTTTTATGAAAAAGTGAGACAAAAAGATTTTAGGGACATGTGGTTATTAATCACCCCCCCCCCACCACCAAGCCCCCAACCGTTTCTGTCCATTATTTTAAATCCACCGTAGACTTTGGCTCTCGTGATCTCTGTGTGTGTGCTAACGTATTACTTTGTGTTTCCTACGGAACAAGACGTGCACAAATAATTCACAGCTTATTTCCTCTCAAATCCCATGGTCTCACTCACAAAACTACTGGAAAATAAAACTGTTTAAAACATTACCATGCTATTTCATTAACTGCCTTTTATTTCATGCTTCATGGTCCTTTAAACCACCAACACTGAAAGGAATGCTCTTCTAAAGACAGCGAAATAGCAGGAGACCCACAGAAAGCTGCTTAGGGCCAGCTTGGCGTCTCCAGGCGTTCTCCACCACACTCGTCCCCTAAGGCTTATCCTCCAAGTGCTGACTAGAGAGCTACTTCCAGAGGGATCTGTCGGGAATTTCACAGAACTGAAATCTACTGAGCGAGAAACACAGAGAGACAGAGAGAAGGGTCCCACAGAGAAATACATTTAGGAATACCACATATTAAACTTCCCCTTCAAGGCGCAAAAGCTCCGAGAACACTGTAACAGAAGCCTGCTAGACCCAGCGTGTCCAAACATCTCACCAGGCAGCACCTACCAACGTCTTCCAGGACGGGGCGCATCCAGAAACACTCCCTTGGCTCGAGCCCCGCCTCGGAGCCCTCCAGCAGGTAGCCAGCCTGCGCTCCAACTGATGTGAGACCCTCCCTGTCCACCCCACCCCCAACAATCCGTGGAGCCCAATTATGTTCCAGTTATGTGGTGACAGGGAGATTCGGCCCACAAAGACCCAACAGGCCCGAATACAGTGTGAAGGGTGGGGGCCAACCTCATTATTCATGAGAACCATGCATGCTCACACCTTCCATGACACCTCTAAACTCTACGGGCTTCCCTGGCGGCTCAGCTGGTAAAGAAACCACCTGCAACCCGGGAGACTTGGGTTCGATCCCTGGGTTGGGAAGATCCTCTGGAGAAGAGAAAGGCTACCCACTCCAGTATTCTGGCCTGGAGAATATAGTCTGTATAGTCCATGGGGTCGCAAAGAGTCGGGGACGACTGAGCGACTTTCACTCACTAGACTTTCAAGTCACAGCTCAACGCCCTCCGGTGCCCACACCTTTTCTTACTATCCACGATAAGTAGAACTGTATACGCATGTCAGATGAGCCGAGAAACCTGTCTTTCTAGAAAGAGTCTTGTCATTCAATGTTACTGCTTAAACTCTGAAATGAAAATAGAAGGGGGAAAAAAAAAGATAGGGAAACCACAACAGAGGGTTCCAACAATATTTATATCACATTATTCACACCTCTTATGTGTGGTTTGAAACTCCTGAGTCTCTAATTAACCAAAGTGATGAAACACAGTTTTCAAGGGACTGGGGTGGGGTTCACGGGCACAGCACCAAGGGAGTCCCCAAGGTGGCCGGCTGAGAGCAGGACCCCAGGGGAGAGCCACACGGACCCACACACACCCTCCTCACACCCCTAGACGCCCCTCCACCTACCTGGCAGCAAGGAGGGGGGCGAGGGGCACCAGAACAGCTGAGAGAGGCATGGAGAGAAGGAGGGCATCAAAGGGCAAGACCCAGCCCTGCCAAATGCTTTAAGTCTATTTTTTAAAAAAATAATTGAGGAGCAGAAACCACACCACCTTTATAACAAGCTCGGAAAGCTCAGGAGCGTGTGCAACGGTCTGACGCGGGCGAGTTCAGTTTACACCAAGTTATCTGGCTTCGGACGACACTGCTCTGTGGCCCTGTGCTGCGACCCGCACGCGGCAGTCACATGTGTCACCGTCCAAGACGAGTGGCTTTCCCTTCTCCCTCCTTGGGTCGGCGTCTTCATCACCGCAGCCCCCCTGCTATCTCCCCGCTCCATCTCCAGGCCCTATGGCCCAGGGTGAGTCTCCCAGGCCAGGCGGTCTCTTGCCTTTGAGCTGTTCTCTGGACTCTGCAGTCTGAAGCCAGAGCTGGGGAATCTTGAAGAAACAGGTCCAGAAGGCCAGGCTCCATCTCACCCTGACCTAACATGCCCTCTCCCCTTCCTGGACAGGGGCCCTGACCACCAGAGCACTTGCTCGGGGTGGCAATGGCCAGATCACACGTCTCCTTCCTTCACCAACCCGAGAAGATCTGGGCACAGGGCCCCCACCTGCATCCGTGCCCAACGGAGGCAGGGCAGCCGGGCTCCGAGCGCCCAGAAGCAGCAAGTCATGTGACACGGTGGCAGGAGGGGTGGCTGGACCCGACGCGAGGGGGCCCAGGGCCCCAAAACCCAGGCCAGGTGGTACCAATGGTAAAGAATCCACCTGCCAAAGCAGACAAGACGTCATAGACACAGGCTCCATTCATCCCCTGTCGGGAAGATCCCCTGGAGAAGAAACTGCCAACCCACTCCAGTATTCTTGCCTGGAAAAATCCTATGGACAGGGGAGCCTGGCAGGCTGCAGTCCATGGGGTCGCCAAGAGCTGGACATGACGGAGCTCCTGTCAGCAGCAGCGGCATGAAGGGAGGACAAGCTTCCGACACAAATGACCGGCACAGTCAGAACACATTCCGGGAGGGAGAGGCCGGACTCCGAACCCCCAGGGCCCTGCGCGCACACACACAGAACACCGTTCAAAGTTTTTAAAAAGCAAGCACCTGTCAGGTTACCTGTGGGGAAAGACACTTCAGACCTCAAAGTCCTTAAAGGCTCATACACCTCGCTGAATATGTTGCAAACATTTCCTGCTTCCCCCACCCCAGTACAGCACAAGTGAACACTAGTTAAATATGCTCTAGGGGGGCCAGTCCTTATCTTAACCCAAATGCCCAAGATCCCAGTTTACCCAAAGAGTGCTTTCCTGAAATGAGGTAAAGACAGACACAGCTCTGCACACTGCAACACATCTGGGGCAGGACCAAGAGCCCCAAACCTCCCTGGATCAAAGAAGACATCAGAGAGCCGGGCTAGGAACTTGCCGCTCTTGCTGACAGCCAACTCCAGGGAACCGGCTCTAATTTTCCGAATGTCAGACGGAGGCAGAAACTTGATTCGAACCGGAAAAGGTAGTATCAAACTCGGTACATTATTCAAGCAAGAAGGGAAGCTAGAATTAAAAATTCTCTGAATAAACCTGAGCTCATAACCTGCTGCTCTCACACGGACGCTGGGCTGGGACGGACTCCCTTTGATTAGAGGTGCAGCCGCCTCGTCACAGTCCATGAAAGAAAGAGCAAGGGGCTGCAGGTGGCTTACTGCGCCTCTTGGTGAGTACACACGATATGGGGACCTGGGAGGTACAAGAGCACGTGAGAACCAGGAGATGATGTTGCTAACGCTCTCCACATGGGCCCGGGGCCTCGCCAGAGCACAGGGCCCGGAGCTTGGAGGGAGATCCTGGAGACAGGCAGAGGTGAGCCTCACGGGTTAGAGGAAGCTACCTGCCCCCTCCAAAGGTCAACTATGAAGACGCTTCCTTTTTTGAAAATGTGGACAAGCTGTCATAAAGGAAATGGTGGCGGTGAGGCGCCTCACGCCCCACCCCAGACATGGGATCACCCTGGACAGGGACCCCACCGACCAGCAGCCCCTCCGTGCCCCACCCTCAGGCTCTTAGCACTGAGCCCTGCAAAGATCCGACCCCCGTGACCTCCCAAGCCTGCACGGCTGGCCATCCTGCAACACCCGCCTGCCCACTTGCCGGCTACTGCCGGAAAGGGAGATGGGAGGTCTATGCACCAAGTCCAAAAGACAACCCTCGGGTTAAAAAGTCCGCTTCTCTCGACAGCCACACCTCGGCTCCCAAAGTCTGACTTCATTCCAACAGCCCAAGGAAAGCTTGACCCCCAGCACCTTTCTCCAAGGAAGACAAGTTAAAATTTCTCCTCTTTTTAACCCGGACACCTAAGCCCTTCAAGACAAAAACACAAATGACAACTCTGCTAGAAAACAGAGTAATTTGTTCCGCTCTTTCTGCTCCTTGAAGAGTAAAGTGATGCGGACGGCCAGCAGCCAAGGCAAGCCGGCCCTGGGGCTGCGGTCCGATTCCCGGGGGAGACGCGGAGTTGTCCGCTGGGTCTTCCCCGGGTCCGGATCCGGAGCCATTACCTCCCAGACGGTCAGAGCTCGGTTTCTAATTCACACACACCGGCACCAGACTCATAACAGTTGACAGCAATCCCATCAACAGTGTGTTCCGCCTCCCTGCCACCCCCGATACAAGCAAGATGGGCAGGAGACTCTGTGCAACTTGCCCCTGAAGCAATAATAGCTCTGAGTGACCAGAATTAAGTCCACTGTGCAGTGAGTGACAGACACAGACCCGCAGCAGGCTGACCGTGAACTCAAGACCACCATCTCAGTCAGGGGAACACCTGTCCTCAACCAGGAGAAAGCGGCCAGGCCTGCCTTGCACTCCACTCATTCCTAAGCCCCGCATGGTTATCCGATGAGGCAGAGCCCCAGCCCTTGCTGGAGACAGGAGAGAGAAAGTCTCGGGGCCTCTGACACGCGTGCACCAGCTGTGGGTGGAGGCTGAGCTCAGGCTGATGGAGGGCGCACGTCTGTCGGGGCAGCGCCGACAGCAGCTTACCTCCGCGGGAGTCTGGCGAGGCGGGGGATCATGTGCCCACTGTCCATCGGGCTGCCATCCCTTTGAGGAGAGGGAGACATGGATGGGAACCAAAGGATCTTCTAAAGGCAAGTTCTTAGCGCAAGATGGCCCCAAGGTCCCTGCAACCAAAGAAATCATTGTGGTTTTGCATTTGGCATATTTATGCCCCTTTTCCTTTAGGGACAAGTCTGTCCCCCTCTGAATGGAGATCCATTTTCGAAACACAGTGTCCAGAAATACCGCTCCACTTAGAGGTGGGGTGAGTTAAGGGGGCGAGAGAAAGGCAAGGAGTCTTGAATGCCACAGCTCAGGACAGAAAGCAAGCCTAAGAGCATTTCCTTCTCAAAACACAGCCAGAAATCAACTGTTACTTTTAAAGAACCAACCGTTTTCTACCAAACATTTCAACACCTGCAAACTCCTCCTCCTCACAGCCGTTTTAAAAATGTGCCCAATAATGATTCCCAAATCCACACGGCTCTCTATACCAGCCTGGTTAAAAGCAGTGGAAAAAGGCTTCTATATAAACAAAAAATATGGGTGATTAGCTTCAATAATCACTGGTCTATAGCCAACCTCACCAATGGCTGATCTCCACTGATTCCCATTTATTTCGACATGGAAAAGTCATTAGATGGAATTGAAGCACATAATCAGAAAGCCAATCTCACACTAAGGCAATGAACAACCATCAAAATCCAGGCAACTAAGTTAAAGACCTAAACCACTGTAATGATGCTTGGTCTACTTAACAGTTATAGAAACTGCTTTTAGCAACTCAACCAGCAGTAGGCCAATAGCCACCCAATGCCAAGACATCAGTAATTCCCAGGCGGCACTGGTGGTCAAGAGCCCACCTGCCAATGCAGGAGGTGTAAGAGATGCAGGTTCGATCCCTGGGTCAGGAAGATCTTGAGGAGGGCATGGCAATGCACTCCAGTACTCATCCTTGCCTGGAGAATCCCATGGACAGAGGAGCCTGGTGGGCTGCAGCCCATAGGGTTGCAAAGAGTCGGACACGACTGAAGCGACTTAAAACGCACAGCTAGCAAAGCTGTCTGCATCTGCTCTACAGAATGTCGCATCCCAAGCTCCTTTTCTTCAAAAAGAATTCCTCTTTCCTTCAAAGAAATGCCTGAGGATATCTGCTACCTGCCACCACAGTAATGCGACTAACAGACATCAGAACCCTCTGTCTGGTCATCTGTGCGTCAAGCATACGGAGACAAGAGCAGGGAAACCTGCTCATGAGGAGTTTAATAAATCTACGTTTCAGACATCCAAAGAGGAAGAAGAAGAGAGTCACCTACAGATCAATTTACTTCTTTAAAGATGAGTCATCACAGGAGGGGAGAAATGGGAGACCTATAGGCTGATCCCCGTTGATGTATGGCAGAAACCAACACCATACTTTAAAAGAAAAAGAAAGTGAAGTCGCTCAGTCGTATCCAACTCTTTGCGACCCATTGGACTATAGCCTAGCAGGCTTCTCCATCCATGGGATTTTCCAGGCAAGAGTACTGGAGGGGGTTGCCATTTCCTTCTCCAGGGGAGCTTACCGACCCAGGGATCAAATCCAGGTCTCCCACATCGTAGGCAGACGCTTTACCCTCTGAGCCACCAGGGAAGCCCTTTAAAAAGATGAATTGTCACGACCGGGACAAAAGGACTCTCAAATGTACCAGTGAAACCTTTCAGTTTCATACGTAGGTTTTTCAAAAACATCGCAACCACTTCAACCCTCCTGAAAGGACCAAGAGCTAACTAACTCTCCAGCAATCAATCCTCCAGACCCCAAGGGTCAAACCAAAAGGCAACACCATCACAAAGGCCCCACCCCAGGATTCAAGAGCAAAAAGCATCAGACGCCAGCTGTCAGGGAGGGCTGAGCTGAGGAGGAAGGGGACGGGCTCGGGCAGTGGGCAGGTGAGGGCCGCCTGGTGTTCCACCCTTGGCCAAAGCAACAGACCGGCGGTGCTGCCGGGACCAAAACGCCACCAGGCGATTCCTGGCAGAGACGAGGCTGGGCGCGGGCAAAGCAGTGGGAGGGGCGGGGCGGCCGGGACCAGCTGCCCAGCCCCACAAGGGTCTTGGCAGCATGGGCGAGGCCTCTGGGTCTAGGCTGACGTGGGCCCCGGCTCCTGCATCAAGTCCAAGTCCACATGGTTCTCATACGTGCGCCACAGAGGGGACCATCAGCTCTGCCTCAGAGAGCGAAGAAAACTATTTCCCCGTGCCAGGCAAGAATTCTCCTGTGGGACTACCCAGGAAATGAGGGGGCAGTAAATAAAAATTCAACACGGGGACAATAAGGCCCCGTGGAGACGACACCTTCCAGCCTGAGAACCAAGACAGGAGTGACAGGGTGACCCAGGGCCTGCAGGTCTGCCATCTGGCCACCTACTCAAGTTTCCCATGGGGTCTCCACGGAAAGGCTGAGCTGCGAGCAGACGCCGGGTTCCACGGGGTGCTGGTGGCAGGCACTGCAAACACAGACACGGCGGCCGTCAGGGCAGGATCCCACAGCAGCCGCCCAGTCAGACGGCTGGCTGTCCCACCTTCTGCCCCGGCCCTGGGACTCCAGAAGCCCGCCCTCCTTCCAGCTCCAGAGGAAAAGCCTTGTTTGGTGGCAGCCACTGAGATGGCTTCTCCAGCAGCGGTTTTCTGCTTGAGAGAACAAAAGGTGAGGCTGGGAGCCTCCCGGGTCCCTTTCCACTCTAATAACCTACGATTCTAGCAATTTATCTGCACGGGACATGTTTGTTTTTTAAATAATTTTACTTATTCATCTAATCTTTGAAGGCGTTGGGTCTTCATTGCTGCACGAGCTTCTCTAGCTGCAGACAGTAGGGGCTACTCTCTGGCTGCGACGTGAAGGCTTCTCATTACTGTAGCTTCTCTCGTTGCTGGAAGACGGGCTCCAGGGCTCAGTTGTTGCGGCTTGCAGGCTGTAAAGCACAGGCTCAAAAGTTGTGGTGCAGAGGCTTAGCTGCTCCGTGAATTGAACCCACGTCTCCTGCGTTGGCAGGCGGATTCTTTACCACTGAGCTACCAGGGAAGCCTTATTAAACAGCAAGCCATGCTGAATCGCACAGAAAAAAACTCAAAAGATCAACGTGTCCATACTGTTGTTTTGCACACACATCCAACACCAAGTGACCAACTACGGGGCTGGTTTAACTCGGAGCTGGGACCCCCATCTTCAGAAGCAGGTAGAGTATCTCCAGCGCTCGAGCTTCGGGGTCAGAATGGCTAGAAAAGCACAGAGAAGTGGGGACACAAGGCAAACCATCGCCCCCTTTTCTAACTAGGCTTCATCTCCAGCTCGCTTGTGGTTTTTCTTGAAACCAAATCTGCAGGCCTTTCCCCTGCCCCACAACCCCCAAACTCCTCTCTCCCAGTCAGGCTGGGGCCACGTCATCCCACCAAGCTGCCTGGCCTGAAACATGGAGGGAAAGTACTGAAGTGGAACTTGAAAGCAATGGAGCAAGAAGACTTAATATTACAGTAAATTCAGGAATATGTACTGCCCACCAAGGCCGTCCACCCGTGTGTCTCGGACCAATCCCAGCAAAGGCAGAAACAGTTTCAAGCCACACACAGAAATGAGGACCACCTCCCTGCTGTCATCTGAGTGACTCCGACACATGACCACCCCTTCTTGCTGGTTCCAAGACACAAACAGTCCACAAACTGCAGACGTCTCCTCAACGTAACACACTGGCCAGTTCACAGTGTGCTCAGCTCTGTCACTGTGAGCCAAGTTAGTCCTCCACCCCAGAACCCAGAGACAGTTTAGGAGTCAAGATGCAGAACCGCCAGCCCAAAAGGGAGTCAATAGTCGATGATTCAAAAAAAAAAAAAAAAAATCGATGATCAACTGAACAACCAGCAAAAATGCTGCATCGGCATCCTTCCTGACCCATGAGCAGGAAGGAAGTACCCGGGGAGGGAGTCGGCGATGGGAACGCTGTTCGAGGCAAGGTCAGGTTCTATTTTCCTGTTCTGTCTTGTGAGCACCCTGCAGAATTCAACAGAAGAGAACTGACGTGTAACAGAAGGGGCTCAGACAGTTCTCAGCTAATAAAGGAACTCTCTGAGCCTCTCAGCAGCGGCCAACTACAGAAGACTTTCCCTGCTCTATGAAACCAATTTATTTTCTTAGAAATCAGAAAGGGTATGCTGGAGATCTGGCTATTTGCCATCTACTTACAGTGAGATGGAAAGAGAAAAACCATATACCTATCTTTACAATAACAGGGGGAAAAAAGTACATGCTATGGTTTGTTTGTTTAAAAACGAAGACCAAAACACTCTTAACCAGGAATAGAAGCAGACTTTCTTTATTAAGAAAAAAAGAGGCCACACATCAAAATTCTATAGCAAATATCCTACTTAAAGAAAAATGTAATGTGCTTTTTTTAAGATCAAGAACAAGACCAGTGTATCCCTCCAATCGCTGCCAGCCCACACAGTTCTAGAGGTCACGGTCATCAAAACATAGGCTGTAAGATGGTGATGTGAATGGACAGGGGCACAGAAAACCATCATTATTTACAGACGTGAGCATATGCATAGAAAACCAGTAAGAGCTCAGCAAGATTGCCAGAAACGATGTGGCGAGGGAAAACAAAAACAAAAACAAAAACTCGTCCCCTTAAACAGGCAATAACCAACCTGAAAATGTATCACTCAAAACAGGAATAAAAACGTGTCTGGGAACCTGCACAATCTTTCTGAAGGAAAACGTTTACATTGCATTAAAGCTCAAATATGAAAACCTAATTTAAAAAATGGACATTAATAGCCAAGGATGGGATGACATAAGATGTCAATTCTCAAAAAATCAATTCTGAAACTTTAGTAAGATTTTAAACTGAAAATGTACAAACTCATTCTAAGACATGTGGAAGAAAAAACATCTTCTGAGACCTCATGTACAGCAAAAGTTTTTGGATGTATGTGGGCAGAGGTGGAGACCATTATCATTATAGATACTATGACTCAAAACAAGGCCAAGGTAACAATAATTCTATCTCACACACACAGACCATGAGTGATACTGGCCCAGGAATAAAACAGAAAATCCAGAAACAGGCCTAGACATACAAGAGGACTTTGGTATATAACATCACATGTAAGTGGGGAAAATACTATTTTATACAACAGTATTATAAAACTTATTTCTACATGAAGAAAAATAAAATCCTCACTTCAAACTGTATGCCAGACAGATAAAAGAGCTAAATGCAAAAGGCAAAATTATAAGGCTGATTAAAGATGGACATTTTCATATAATTCTTAACGTTAGGTAACTGAAAGTTTCCTTAAACAGGATCCCAAAAGCAGAAATCTGAAGGTAAAAATTGATAACTGCATTAATATTAAGGATTTTTTCAACAAAGGACACCCTAAAGTTAAAAGAACTGTAACAGAGTCAGAGAAAATACTTGTGGTATCTAAAACTGATAACATTCTAATATACATATCAAGTATTAAAACACAGGAAAGCCAACTGAAAACTTAAAAAGATATGAACAGAACTGAACAGAGTAAGAAATCCCAAGGGCTAAGGATTTGTGAAGACACTCAAACCCACTATTGACAGAAATGCAAACAAGCATAATAAAATGCTCTATTGTACTTACGGAATTGGAAAAAATTTTAAAGTTGTATATCAAGGCTGGCAAGGAAGCAGAAAAATAAGGCCCGACATCATTAAGCATGAGGGGGAATGCAAACTAAAACCACAATGAGATAGATACCACCTCTCATCCCTGAGGGTGGCCATCATCAGGAATGCAAAGAGGATGTAGAGAAATTAGAACCCCCCTTGGTGCAGGTTCTTTGGAAAAGAAAACAGCCTGGCAGTTCCTCAAAGTGTTAAACACAGAGTTACCATATGACCCAACAATTTCACTCCTGGGCATATACCTGAGAGAAATGCAAGCATGTCAACACAAAAACCAGAAAATAATGTTCATGGCAACATTGTCCGTAATAGCCCGAAAGTGGAAACAGCCCCAGATGGTCATCACCCACCAAATGGGTAAATAAACCATCATGCTAACGTACACTCAACCGCAGAGCAGAATCGTCTACACTCGCATACAACACTAAGACATGTGAAGGGACTTCCCTGTATTACTTTGCTGACAGATACAACTGATAAAACTACCCTAAAAGTTCTGGGAACTGAAGAAAAACTTACTCTTAAGTCAATGATCTGAATGCACTATTAGACAAGGACTAATGGACATGCTTCCTTCATGTCGATAAAACAACAGAAATGACTGGGAAAAGTGAAGGTTTGACAAACACAGCTTTGTTTTGCCTTGCACCTGACTTGCACTGGTTAAACTGGCCTGATATTTAAGAATATTACAGAATTTACTATAAAAGAAAGTGATAACCCTAATTTTAAATATGCTAAATAAATGTTAAGGCTTAAAACTTGCCAAGATAGCTTTTCCCTTAATTAAAAAAAAAATTCTTAAATTAGCATGTACTAAAAATCTAACATGCTAGACAGTTTGGTTTTTCCTGTGGTCATGTATGGATGTGAGAGTTGGACTGTGAAGAAGGCTGAGCGCCGAAGAATTGATGCGTTTGAACTGTGGTGTTGGAGAAGACTCTTGAGAGTCCCTTGGACTGCAAGGAGATCCAACCAGTCCATTCTGAAGGAGATCAGCCCTGGGATTTCTTTGGAGGGAATGATGCTAAAGCTGAAACTCCAGTACTTTGGCCACCTCATGCGAAGAGTTGACTCATTGGAAAAGACTCTGATTGTGGGAGGGATTGGGGGCAGGAGGAGAAGGGGACGACCGAGGATGAGATGGCTGGATGGCATCACGGACTCGATGGACATGAGTCTGAACTCCGGGAGTTGGTGATGGACAGGGAGGCCTGGTGTGCTGCGATTCATGGGGTCGCAAAGAGTCGGACACGACTGAGCGACTGAACTGAACTGAGACAGTTTACCTATCTGATTTCAATCTTTACAGTAATCCCATAAAATATGAGACAGTTAGGTAATCATGACCTAGGATTCAA
The DNA here is from genome assembly GCF_023091745.1 of Budorcas taxicolor. Taxonomy (NCBI): domain Eukaryota; kingdom Metazoa; phylum Chordata; class Mammalia; order Artiodactyla; family Bovidae; genus Budorcas; species Budorcas taxicolor. Next base: position 75,698,997 of record NC_068921.1, read on the forward strand.
GACTAAAATCCTGGTTTATAAACTCTTAGGCAAGAATCTCAGAGATTCTAAAATGCTGGCAATCTTCCCAAGACCAAAAGGCCTACAGAGTTGAGATGCTGAACAGAATGACTCTAATGAATGCTGCTTAAAAAGAAATCCGGCTTAGACTGAACTATAGCACCTCACTGTCCATTGTTACAATCTTATGTCTTCACAGAGTAACTTAGAGCCGAAGAAGTCTCCCTCTCCTGCACACCACACCCAAACCACTCCTCACTCCCCACACACGCGGTTTCATTATGACCTTGTATTTTTGTGGCAGAAAGTTCCAGTGGTATTACATAACGGTTGGGATACGAAAAAGCGTTTGGTTAATATTCCAGCTGGTTTTAACTTTCCCCAAATTAAGCAGACTACAGTGAATGAAACTCCTGTGGCATGTGATCATTTTCAAGACCTTTCCAGGCCTCAGATTCATCAACATGAGTTCTCCCTGTCGCATTATTCCCCCTCCTCCCTAAATTGGTGGTGGTTTTTGTTTTTACTATGGGGGCGAGGCAGGGGAGACAGGCTACATAGCAACTCTGTGATTTGATTATAGCTACACAGTCAAAATTGGCTCCACTCTGCTGACCTGCAGTAACATTCAGTATATTTAGACCACTCACCTATTGTTTTTTAATTTCTCCTTAAGTACAACACTGAAGCAAAAGCGTAATTGTGAGCCCTTCTAATGCAAATCCAGCAAGAGAGGAACCAGTCTCTGCTCACTTCCTCTTTACTCAGTCTCGCTCTGTGAAAGTCCCTTTTCCATTCAGTCGCTCAGTCATGTCCGACTCTTTGCAACCCCGTGGACTGCAGCACGCCAGGCTTCCCAGTCCATCACCAATTCCCGGAGCCTGCCCAAGCTCATGTCCGTTGAGTTGGTGATGCCATCCAACCTGCCTTCAGTATTTCCCAGCATCAGGGTCTTTTCCAGTGAGTCAGAGTCCCTTAACACAAGGTGAAACCCTGAGGTCCTCTCCCCGTCGCCACTTAAAGGACTAAAAACACTATCTCTGAAAGCTATGTGGAGTTTAACAAGGCAGGAACAGCCCCATGAAGCACAGTTATTTTCAACTTTGCGTCAAAGATTCATTCCTCTTACACATCAATTTAAAGTGTATCTTACTTGACAGTATGGTGGTTGTGGTTTATTTGCTAAGTCGTGTCCAACTCTTGAGACCCCATGGACTGTAGCCTACCAGGCTCTCTGTCCATGGGATTCCCCAGGCAAGAATACTGGAGTGGGCTGCTATTTCCTCCTCCAGGGGATCTTCCCCACCCAGGAATGGAACCAGGGTCTCCTGCATTGCAGGCATTTCTTTACCGTCTTGAGCCACGGGGGAAGCTACTTGATAGTATGGGAAGTGAAAGTGAAGTCACTCAGTCGTGTCCGACTCTGCGACCCCACGGACTGTAGTCTGCCAGGCTCCTCCATTCGTGGAATTTTCCAGCCAAGAGTCTTGGAGCGGGTTGCCATTTCTTTCTCCAGGGATCCTCCTGACCCAGGAATCGAACCTGGGTCTCCCGCATTGCAGGCAGACGCTTTACCATCTGAGCCACCAGGGAAGCCCCTGACAGTATGGACCATACTAATCCAACTACCTAATCCTACGGAGATGGTAGGAAAACAGCCTCTGGCTCATGACTGAGGATCTTCCCCCGGGCCAAGGAATTTCATGTGACTCTCTCACCAAAGAGAGAATCCAGGGGTCTGGATTCTTGTCCTGCTCAAGTTACAGTAGTTAACACTGTCTTAACAAGAGCAGCTCATCGGTTTTCATTAAATGTGACAGAAAGGTTTAAGAAACGAAGGGCGACTTTTCACGACAGTGATATTATTCCTGGCATTTCTGAGGCAGTTACATTCTCTGCAGGACAATCTGCCTGGTGACATACATGAAGCACCACAGACAGAACTCTTACCGCTCTTCATCCTGCCTGAGCAGAGGGAGCGGAGAAAGTCACCTCTGGGGTTCTTCCGCTTCCCTCTGAGAGCAGATGGCCTTGGAAAGGACTGCCTGGCTCAGCGCCAAGCCGGTCTGCTCTGCAGCCCTCGACTAGATGGCCCTTCCCAGGCTCTCCCCGGTCGGGTGTGGTCTCAAGGCCGAGTCTGGCCAGGACGTGTGGGTAGAAACAAGGTGCCCTGGGTCCTGGCCTGGGTGCATGAGAACTCCCCACAGAAGCCTCCATTTTCACCCCCGAGCTGACTTAGGGAAGCTGAACACAGCTGTAAGGGCAGGGGAAGAGCGACATGAGAGAAGGAACCTGGGTTCCTAGTAACTGGAGGAAAACCAGCCACAGATCAGGTTATGCATGGGCAAGAAATAAACTTCTATCATATTGAGCCATTAAAAACCTACAGCGTTCATTCCAGGAGCAGCTGACATGAGGTTACTTCATTCACTGGCCGACTCTAGAACGAGGTTAGACTGACTTGGGATTAGTGGCTCAGGTGAGACAAGAGTTGCAGATGGACTCTCTCTGTAGACACACACAGTCAAGGTGGTGATGCCACGTTTGGCCACAATAAAGCAATCTACTTGGTACGCAGTAAAAATTCCGCTGAGGAGCTGAGGCTGAAAAGGACACCTCTGAACCACTGCTCCTGAACTTCCATAGTTAGATATTAGCTGGTATATTCATCAGCAAAAATTCGTGAGGTTCTTCCACACTTCCTTTGCCAAAGCGACCATAATTCATGTTAAAATTACAATGCCTGCAGACCACATGAAACCCAACTCTGGATTTACTACGAAACTATGTTGAAGTCATTTCTCAAAGGATAAGTGATAATCAGCAGACAGAATTCAAGATGAGTCTCTTCAGCTGTTAGTTTTTTCCTCTCAATAGAAATTTAACGTCAAGAAGACCTTTGCCTTCCTGTGTGGAAGTCACGTGTGCCCTTCTCTCGTACCATGAAAATGAGAGAGCTTCTTTACAGCGCTTCCCCTTTGCCCCATCGAGACCCAAGCTGGATGCTCCCCCACGGCAACTGTCATTGCTAACCCCCTCCCTTCTTGCTTCCAACCTCAGTGGATACATCTTCCACTGCAAGGTAATCTGAGATAAATGGAAATAAACACAGCCAATTAAGAAAGGAAATTAACACTCAATAAGTACCCACAACACGCCAGGTACTTTCATATACTCAATTCTATTTACTCTTTGCCACAATGAGGTGAATAACATGATTTTCCATTTTACAAATGAGGAAGCAGGGAAGTTTAAACACAAAGTCCAGGACAAATGACTCTGAAACTTATTCTTCCCATTTCAAACTGCTGCACTTGACCTACGACATACTGCCACTCTTGAGGCAATGAGAAAAAGATAGCATTACCATCCAATATTCATTTCCTTTAAATATGCATTTCAGTGAATCAACGGCTCACCGATATCCCATCCTCCCACTTATACTTATTACCACATTTCCACAAAATCGAAGCCTGAAGCAGCCCTCTGACATCAGAGCAGGCAGATGCCTACAACACGGCAACCCGAGAGGACAGAGCCGGGGCAGGACAAGGCCTGGCCTTACATTACCCGGGAGTACTGCTGCCTACCCCTCAGGAAGTTCTTTCTATCTGCCAAGTTCTAGTTTCCACAAGAATTATTTCAGAAAGCTTTTCACCAACTCTTTTAAGATATCTGAAAATGCAGTAAAACAGATATATGTCAAGGAACCTGAAACACAAGGAACAATCTTAAACTTTCCACGCAGAACTGGGAAACCATCTTTAACAGAATTCTTTCCCACCTGAAGAACTGCGTGAAGGTTGAAGACTATTTGTAGTATTATACTGTAACCACCACTTTAAGTAATTATTTACTAACCGAGAATTCTTCGAAGTCAAACAGAGATAAAACAGCTCACTAATCAACATTCTCAGTTCTCAGCAGTTAAAAAAAAACAACACTAAATTAAAACACGTTTGACATGAAAATATCAAAAGACTCATATTCTTAGGTTGGCCTGAGTCTTCATCACAAACCATGCTAAAATTAGTTGATGAGTGGTTGTCATTAAAACAGCTTTAAAAAAAAAAAAAATGCACTTTTGATGACAAGGTCTTACTCAGACCTTATGCTTATTTGAAAGAGAATTTCAACATCAACCACTTTCTACTGAAAATACATTTCCGTCAGTGACATTTAAGATGAGAGCACCATCGGAGCCAGGTCCTTTCGACTGCAAAGGTCAGGACACTTCTTCCTGAGAGGCTGCTGTGCTCTCTATTGAAGTCCTTCCGGACCGCGGCTCACATCTCAGTCAGGTGCAGCATCTTTGAGCCTTACCTTCAGGTAGGATCCATAATATTTGGTTACGTAGGGACTGTCGCACTGACTCAGCACTGTGATTTCCTGCTGAATGTCCTCGATCTCATCTTCTGCCTCCTCCAGGTCAATGATTTTTATGGCGACCACTTTCTGAGTCCGATTGTCAATGCCTTTGAACACCTCGCCGAAGGAGCCCTTCCCGATTTTCTCCAGTTTGGTAAAAAGCTCTTCGGGATCTGCTTTTAGGTTCTGCAGGAGAGAAGGAAAAGGGAGACTTCAGCAACTCACAGGGGTATTGACAACGGCTAGACCACGGTCTTTCCAGGCCAGATTCGTTTTCCTCACTTAAGGATCAGGCTGGTGGTAATCACGGGTCTTCACACTCAGGACACAAGCATTTCTCAATCTCACCTGCGTGTGCACACAGCAAATGTGCAAACAGGAACAGTGGCCCAGTTCTATAATAGAAGTGAGGAAGGCTCCAGCTTTTATATAAAGTAAACAAGTATCAAATCACTTATCTGAACATGATATATGGATTTATTGATAAATCACTCATGTCTAAGCAAAACTTCTACATTTCTCCCTACACGCAGCCCCCCAGTTTTCTTAATTTGGGTAGGTATATACTGAAACATAGGTTAACCAGCAACATCATGTAACAGAGAAAAAGACAGACACCCTAGCCTGTTTCAGAGCAGGCCATGTCCAGCAAACACAGCCCCATGCATCTGCACTTAACTGCAGCTGCCTTGGCCTAAATATTTAACCGGATCCCGGGAAACAATAAGGAACTGTTTTCTTTTATCAGGTAAACATCATACCGTTGAAATGGCTTCTAAAGGCTCGTAACCACCAACCTGAATAGCTGAAAGACACATACCACCTACACCTCGTAAGGTTTAGCTCTAAATTCTCCAGCACCCACCCTAACGAGCTCCCTTGACCAGAGAGAAGGGTGAGCAGCTGAGTTCTCCGTGGGCAGCACCTGTCACCCCCCAGGAGGGAGTTAGAGGTGGCGCTGACACTTGGGAGAGCCAGGGATCCTTCCCATCTTAACCCCGAGGAGCTGCTCAGACTACACCCTACAGACACGCCTTCCCTGTGAAGCAGTGGGGAGGAGGGCTGAAAGGAGCAAGAACAACGGACCAGGAACACAGACCCACAGAAAGTAAGGGGTCAGACACAGAGCTGGCAGTGTGGGTGGCTCTGGGTTAACCAGGCCTTGCGGACTCACCGGACTCAATTGCTGGCTGATGCCTCCTCCCCTGACCTGGACGAGCCTGTAGACTGTTACAACCGTGCCTCCAGCTTTGAAACGTTCCCTCCCCGAGGCCAGGGCCCCTCCTGCACTGCGCCTGCCACTCCCCTCGAACCCCGGCTGGCCTTGGGATTTCCTGCGGCACTGGGCTAGGCTAAGCCTGCGATCCTGCAGCTGCACCTCCATCGGCCCCTCGGGAGGCCTGGGCTGGCTGCCGGCAGGGAGAACCCAGGCCTGGGTCACCCAGCCGGCCAACTGCAGGCACAGGGAGGGACACCCAGTGTCCTCGCTGCCCAACCTGGGCCAGGCCAGCAGCTCTCCCGCCGACCACGAGCAGCAAGCGAGCCCTGTGCAAAAGCCCCAGGTCAACCTGAGGAATAGGGAGAAACAATAAATCACTATTTGTTTCAGGCACAAAGTTCTGGGGCAATATGTCACCCTACTGATAACAGAAATCAACAGAGATCGCTGACCACTGCCAGACAAAAGTGTCCATTCCTGAGGACAGGGTCCAGACAGACAGACTTTCTGTATTCAGGAGAGGAGTGCGTCATTTCAATCAACTGCCCCTTTCCCTTGTGCTGGATTTAAAACCACTTAGGAAAAAACAACTGTTTTCAGTACTGCCTTGACCCTCCTCCCTGAGGCCCTTTCCCAAGCATCTGCACCCATGAAGTCAGTACAGGTCTTCTGCCTCGCACCTGCTCAAGTATGGTGCAGCATTCCACCCTCTGCCATTGGGCAACCAGCTATAAATCCAACTAAAATCCACCCCTGGCAAGAAGGGAGCCACAGACTTCCCTGGTGGTGCAGCAGATGGGAACCCACCTGCTAATCCAGGGGACACGGGCTCCATCTCTGGCCTGGGAAGCTCCCATCTGCCCCAGAGCAACTAAGCCTGTGGGCCACAACTACTAACGCTGCGCTTGACACCCCTTGAGCCACCACTACTGAGCCTGCACACCACAACTGCTGAAGCCCATGAGCTTGGAGCCTGTGCTTCGCAACGAGGGAAGCCACCGCAACCGAGAAGCCAGTGCACGGCAAAGCAAGAGTAGCCCCCGCCTCTTGCCACAACTAGAGAAAGCCTGAGTGCAGCAACAAAGAGCCAGTGCAACCGGAAAATAAATACATTCGTAAAAAGGAGAAGGGAGCCATCTGTCAAGATGGTGACAGCAGAGCCCTGAACAAACAAGGGTCCCCGCCCTTCGGCAGTTCTTGCACAAGACCGTCACCAAGCGCTGCAGTCCGTGCAGTGCGGTCAGAAAATCAAAGCCAGAGATGACCTAGTGCACAAAGGAACGTCAAGATTCTGCCGCCAGAATCTGCTCTCCGAAGACTGTAGATCTCCTGGGAAGGAGGGGTATCATCCTGCCGACCATCTCGATATTTCAGAGAGGTCTAAGCTGAACCAAGCGCTGGTCATCACCCGAGGTTAGAAAGGCCTGCCCTTCACCCCACCCGTCCCCCACATGCCTGAAAGGCAACCAGCTTCTGAGCAGGAGTCAGACACACAAAGGCTTGGTCTCCTCTGAGCAGGGAAAGCCAGGACCCTTCCCCACCCTTTCCCTCTCCTAGGGCAACGAGTTGGGGGACTTGGGCAGAGACTGGGGGCGGGAGCAGGGGTTCGGTGTTGCCTGCACAGCCCGCTCTTCAGGTTCCAGACCAGTCACTCAAGAACATCACTTCGATGCCCAGTGGAACTTCCCCAGTCCTGCAGCTGAGCCAGGAGATCATTACTCCATGGCCGAGGGGGTGTAAGTCTCACAAATTCGCTCACTAACCTATGTGATCCCACTGAACTAACTGCCCCCTGGGTTTGTGTTTCCCCCTCTGAGGGAAGGACTGGAGAGAGAAATAACAGAAAAAGGAGCACCTCTCCAGATTACATGCACCTAAGAGCGGGGATCTGGTAGCCACCAACCAAGGGATGCGTCTGTAAGAGACTCTCGGCACTCCCATACTGACGTCTCCTCTGCTCGCACCTCTCCACATCCCTCAAAACCTTCCCCACCTGGGTCAGGAAACAGCCCAAGAGCCGACTGGGGGAGCCTGGAGGTTAAGTGAAAACTTTCAGGAGATGACACTGGCTTATCCTAATTCTTATGGCTTCAGTCTTTTCCATCACCCTCATCACCACGGCAACTCCAAGCCATCTGTCTCTGCAAACTTTGGTCAGTGAAATTCTAAGCCTTTCTACCCACTCATACTTTGTCTTGTTTAACTTCAAAATTTAGGAAAAATCAGGGCATTCATTACATGTCCTAAGGTCAGGATCCTTGAAACCAACCAAAATATGGAGACGCTGCGGCTCCCCTGGGGTAGGGGGTCCAGGCACAGGTCTGGGCTCTGCAAAGGCTCCCAAGGTCCCTTCCCCACTGAGCTCAGGAAAGCCTGGCTCAAGATCATCGAAGAGCCAAAACCAAGGGAACATGCCCAGGCAATCTGGGATCACCAGTTCAGCAAATGTTTCTCACTAACTATGATACGGAAGTGCCAGGGCTACTGGCTACCCCAAAGCCTGGGATCTCCCGGAAGCCAGACGGGAACAGGAGTGAGCGCAGGAGAAGTGGCTGTCACCGTGCAGGCGGCACAGGGAGGGGTCCGGTCCCTGAACCCTGAGGAAGGATTCTGATCCCCCTGAGAAAAGAAACCCCGGGGTGCGATGCCTGCTCCCCAAGCCCCCACCGGAGCGCCCCACTGGAACTCTGGCCTCTACGGTCATTCAGCCCATTTCACGATCCATCGAGAGAACTCATTAAAATACTTCCGCGATGACTTAAGTATTTTATATTTTTAAACCTGAACAGCTATTACTGTGTTCTTTTGATCACTTCTGGCAATGAAAAACTGCATCTGGCATCACTAATCAACCTTCAAAGGCCCTCAGCTTCAAACGTACTACTTGTACAATTGTGCACACGGCACCACTCTGGGCTGAAGCCAAAACCCAGGAAAAGAAAAAGGAACGGTCCAGGTTTGCTATGCTCTAATACCCGCTCCTTATCACATCACCATCCCCGAAGCAACAGACGAGAGGGCAGCGGGGTTCGGCTGGGTCTGGACTAGGCGGGCCCCTTCCTTCTTCTGAACTTGGTAAGCATCCCGAGGGAAGGACAGAACTCTCCTCCTGGAGCCCAAGTTGGCCTCAGAACCCTGCTCTCCCCACCTCCCCAAGGCAGCCAGGCGGGCGCTATTTCCCACGACCTCATCTTCCCACGTGGGTTTCTCCAATATTATTAGCAATGTTACCATCTGTTATTCCCAAAGCTGGAAACCCCTGCCCTGCAATTCGTCTTATGCCCACCGACCAAAACTGTCTCTGCGTGCGGCCCCTCGACCACGCCAGGCTCACCCACAGCGGCTACACCCCTAGACCCCCCTGCACACCCTGCTGCCAGAGCTCGGCTTCCTCACAGCTCATGGTTTTTCCTTCACTGCTTAAACCAGTGGGGACAGCACACCATCTCAAGGCTGAAGTCACACACTCGCCATGAAGCTGAAGCCCACAGCCCCTTTCCCACCCCCATTGCCTGCTGCTCCCCCAACTGACCCTCCAACCACCCAACTTCTCAACACCGTCTACGAGCACCCAGGCCTACAGGCTGTACTCATGACTGTGGATAGAGAATTCTACAGGGGCAGAACGAGTGAGGGTCAACTCCGGGGCTTCCTCATCCCGACTGGGTGATTCTACTAGAATTCTTGGTCCTTTCTACACCTGGTTCCTTGTGCCCCCAAAGAGGCTGCTATGACTCCACTGTTACAGCTGAAAAGTTCCCGTCTGCTGATGCGAACCCGGAGCCTGGCCCCAGGGCTCCTTTTTGCCAGGGCACGTGCTTCATGACACTGGTTGAAAACCGTATTCACAACACTTTACAGAGTATTTCCCCCCTCGAGACTACAATTGCCACTTAAGAACGTTATCTTGTGATCCTGCCAACCTAACCCAGCAAAGAGATGAGCAGCACGGGAACCTGCAGGCGACACCCAAGCCCCGTTAAAAAAAAAAAGCAAAATCAAGGGCTTCCCTGGTGGTCCAGTGGTTAAGAATCCACCTAGCAATGCAGGGGAGGTGAGTTCCATCCCTGGTTGGTCCAGGAAGATCCCACATGCCTTGGAGCAACTGAGCCCACACGCGGCAACTGCTGAAGCCCTCGGGCCTAGAGCCCATGCTGGGCAGTAAGAGAAGTCAGGCAATGAGAAGCCTTCGAACTGCAACAAAGAGGAGCTCCCGTGTGCCACAAGAAAAAAAACCCGTGAGCAGCAACGAAGACCCCCACAGGCAAAAAATAAATGAGTCAATCTTAAAAAATAATAATACATCACAATAAAAATTAAAAAAAAACCCAGCCAAAGTTCAGCTCATAATGAGGAGACAAGGAAAACCTTGCAGCTATGGCCTAAAACATTACAAGGTCCTGGGCACACCAGATGCTCGGCTCTGATTCTCCAAAGCATCCTTTAGGGCAGCGGCTGGACAAGACCTGCAGAGAAAAGACACTAGATACACCCCCGTTCCTACCCCAGAGAAACTACCAAACACAGAGATTCAATGCAGTCCTTCTGAGTGCTTAAATCATCTGCCAGAAATCCAGGCTTCCAGGTAGCCACAGGTACCTGCATTCTAAGCAACCCGAGTTCAGGTCTCAGCTCTACACTACTACCAGCAAGTCATGGAAACACCCCGCCAGCTTCCACATACGTACATCCTTACTGCCTAGGATGCCGAGAGGATAAAATCAGAACCTAAGGAAAGCTCCCTGAATGGTATCTGCTTGAACACTCCTTAGTAAACAGAAACCACTTTGGCTGTTACGGTTGCTTTTGTGTGTACTTAACACCGAGCTATTCTTTCTGACAACACTTGGTCAAGACTGAGCAGCTTCTTCAGTTCAGTTCAGTTGCTCAGTCGTATTCAACTCTTTGCGACCCCATGAATCGCAGCACGCCAGGCCTCCCTGTCCATCACCATCTCCCGGAGTTCACTCAGACTCATGTCCATCGAGTCCGTGATGCCATCCAGCCGTCTCATCCTCTGTCGTCCCCTTCTCCTCCTGCCCCCAATCCCTCCCAGCATCAGAGTCTTTTCCAATGAGTCAACTCTTCGCATGAGGTGGCCAAAGTACTGGAGCTTCAGCTTTAGCATCATTCCTTCCAAAGAAATCCCAGGGCTGATCTCCTTGCAGTCTAAGGGACTCTCAAGAGTCTTCTCCAACACCATAGTTCAAAAGCATCAATTCTTCGGCGCTCAGCCTTCTTCACAGTCCAATTCTCACATCCATACATGACCACAGGAAAAACCATAGCCTTGACTAGACGGACCTTAGTCAGCAAAGTAATGTCTCTGCTTTTGAATATACTATCTAGGTTGGTCATAACTTTTCTTCCAAGGAGTAAGTGTCTTTTAATTTCATGGCTGCAGTCAGCATCTGCAGTGATTTTGGAGCCCCAAAAAATAAAGTCTGACACTGTTTCTACTGTTTCCCCATCTATTTCCCATGAAGTGATAGGACCGGATGCCATGATCTTCGTTTTCTGAATGTTGAGCTTTAAGCCAACTTTTTCACTCTCCTCTTTCACTTTCTGCCATAAGGTGGTATTATCTGCATATCTGAGGTTATTGATATTTCTCCCGGCAATCTTGATTCCAGCTTGTGTTTCTTCCAGTCCAGCGTTTCTCATGATGTACTCTGCATATAAGTTAAATAAGCAGGGTGACAATATACAGCCTTGACGTTCTCCTTTTCCTATTTGGAAGCAGTCTGTTGTTCCATGTCCAGTTCTAACTGTTGCTTCCTGACCTGCATACAGATTTCTCAAGAGGCAGGTCAGGTGGTCTTGGATTCCCATCTCTTTCAGAATTTTCCACAGTTTATTGTGATCCACACAGTCAAAGGCTTTGGCATAGTCAATAAAGCAGAAATAGATGTGTTTCTGGAACTCTCTTGCTTTTTCCATGATCCAGCGGATGTTGGCAATTTGATCTCTGGTTCCTCTGCCTTTTCTAAAACCAGCTTGAACATCAGGAAGTTCACGGTTCACGTATTGCTGAAGTCTGGCTTGGAGAATTTTGAGCATTACTTTACTAGCGTGTGAGATGAGAGCAATTGTGCGGTAGTTTGAGCATTCTTTGGCATTGCCTTTCTTTGGAATTGGAATGAAAACTAACCTTTTCCAGTCCTGCGGCCACTGCTGAGTTTTCCAAATTTGCTGGCATATTGAGTGCAGCACTTTCACAGCATCTTTCAGGATTTGAAACAACTCAACTGGAATTCCATCACCTCCACTAGCTTTGTTCATAGTGATGCTTTCTAAGGCCCACTTGAGTTCACATTCCAAGATGTCTGGCTCTAGATCAGTGATCACATCATCATGATTATCTGGGTCGTGAAGATCTTTTCTGTACAGTTCTTCCGTGTACTCTTGCTACCTCTTCTTAATATCTTCTGCTTCTGTTAGGTCCAGACCATTTCACGAGACTCACAAACCGGCATACCCTCCATGGCACGATCCTAAAATCAGCTAAAATCCCCTTTCCTCCCTCAGGAAGGGGACAAGGAGAATTCTAGGAGGCCTGAGTGGACATCCTCAGAGAGAGAAGGAAATAGCTGTGAACTCCCAAGTACAGAAGCCACCCTGGGGTGCACTAGCCAGCGAGGCCAGAGGGCCCTGTGGCCTGGGTGGTGTTCTAACACGAGGGTCCAGGGCGGATGCTGAGCCGCCCGGGCAATGACACCTCCCCACCCCCAGTATGAGGCTCTCAGGGCTAAGAAAGGATGCTGCTGCTGCTGCTGCTAAGTTGCTTCAGTCGTGTCTGACTCTGCAACCCCATAGACAGCAGCCCACCAGGCTCCTCCGTCCACAGGATTCTCCAGGCAAGAATACTGGGGTGGGCTGCCATTTCCTTCTCCTGGGAGCTATAAATAAGCAAAAGATGGTGCCTATGAGAACCTTCCAAGCCTTCATAAACCTCCCTTTTAAACTTGCCGATAATGGTGACTACTAGATCCCTTAAAATAGAGAAAAGGACTTCCCTGGTGGTACAGCGGATAGGAATCCACCTGCCAGTGCTGGGGACACAGGCCCAATCCCTGCCCCCAGGAAGAATCCACATGCCGAGAAGCTACTAAAACCCTTGTGCCACAACTACAGAGTCCAAGAGCCTAGAAGCCACTGCGAGGAGGAGCAGGTGCACCACATGTGAGAGAAGCCCCTGCTCGCTGCAACTAGAGGAAGCCCTCAGACAGCAGTGAAGACCAGCACAACCAAAAATAAATTCGAAGAGAAAAGAAGGGTCCGCTCTGCATCAGCAGCCTCAGGAGAAGGGGCTCAAGCTAGATGAGCAGAAGGGATTTTAAGTGGTAAAAGGAACACAGGCCCAAGTTCATGGAGAATTACAGCAAAGAGGGCAAGATGCAAAAGGCAGAGGCTTGGGACACGCAGACACCCCACACAAACACATACTTTTGGTCTGTGTAACAGGAATCCTGTTAATCGTTTCTGAGCAGAAACCCCAATCTAAGAAATCTTGCAAAACAATCTGTAGAAGGTTTGAAAGCATAAGGCCGCTGCATGCTGACAGCCATAACCGAGCTGGAATCCTGGCTCCCCAGGTCACAAAGCAGGTGCGGTCAGAGGCCGTGAAACTCTTCAGTCTCAGACCTGGCCTGGGTGGAACGAACCCTGAGAAAGACGGCTGCCATTTCTGCAAGCCCCTCCATTTCCAAATGCGCCCCTGGACGGAGAGGTTATCTCTGCCTTATGGTGGCTACGGGATCTGCCCCAGGACACAGGGCCTGGAACAGACGCTGAAACGGAACTCGGGGCCGTCTGACTCCAAAGAGTGAGCACACTGGTAACGGTCTTCCAAGCTCTGGCAGCAGATCGCGATAGAAAGAGCACAAGATTAAGACTGAAAAGACCTGGGTTTCCCTCCTGCAGTAACGCACTGCTGCGTGACCTTGAGCAAGGTCTTAACTTCTGGGTAAAAGGGAACAACAATGCCTGAGTGTTTACTGAACTCACAGGTGCGGCAGAGGATCAAATCCAACCAAGTGCAGAGGGGAAAGCGAGGCCCACCGCAAACCCTTTTGCAGAGCGCAGGTGACGGCTGTTACCTTGCAGGGCGGGCGCCGGCTCTCAGCAAGCACAGCTAAGGCGAGTGAGGTCAGTTTTAAACCAGCACTCGGCTTTGGAGACATTTTAGAAATCACTATAAGACACTGGCCCAGCAAACACTGGACAGCATCACCGACTCATGGACATGAGTTTGAGTAGGTTCCGGGAGTTGGTGACGGACAGGGAGGCCTGGCGTGCTGCAGTCCATGGAGTCAGAGTCGGACACGACTGAGCGACTGAACTGAAAACACCGGCCCAAACACAGAGGACAAACCATGCATAACACATGGCCCCGACAAGATGAAAAATTATTGTCTTAAAGTATGGCTTAACTTCATATTCCCACTTTTTAAAAAACCACAAATTATTCTTCCCATAAATATTTTTAAAGCTAATTAGAACAAATAAAAACTCCTGAAAACTTGCCTCATCAATTTAATCTAACCACTACATTTCAGGAGGCTTTCTGGACTCAAAGTATACTTGGGCCATTTGTCTCATCAAGCCTATTGACCCTACAACAGGGTTTCCCTCCTAACAAGCTCAAGTGAAGTGAAGTGAAGTGAAGTTGCTCAGTCGTGTCCAACTCTTTGCGACCCCGTGGACTGCAGCCTACCAGGCTTCTCTGTCCATGGGATTCTCCAGGCAAGAATACTGGAGTGGGTTACCATTTCCTTCTCCAGGGGATCTTCCCAACCCAGGGATCGAACCCAGGTCTCCCACATTGGAGGCAGACGCTTTAACCTCTGAGCCACCGGGGAAGCAAAGCTCACTCTATACCAGGGTCTTTCCCACACCTCGCCCACCTGAAAAATCAAGCTGCCTTCTCATAAAATACATACAGGAATATATATACATACACATAAGGCCAATGCAAAGTTAATAAACCAAAAAAGCACCCCTCCCCTCAAAGCCAACTACTCTTTTACGGGCATGTTCCCAGAAATCCTATAACCAGGAGTCTCTACAACATTCAAACCCCAATCAACTCCAGGAGCAAAGGCACAAAGAAACTTGGCGGGGGGGGGCAGAACCTCCTGCTTCTCCCTGGCTGGGGAAGCCCCTCCCACACTTCTAGGAAGGCATCCAGCCACCAGACATGGGTCACGGCCACATGCCAGTGCGCCCACCCCTACCCCCACCCACCAGACATGGCTGGACACAAGCAGAACGGTGAACTTCGGGCTCCTTGTTCCAACCTGGAGAGGTCTCAGGGCAGGACTTTCTCATTCACCCCCTGATGCTGCCTTGGGACCCGGGGAGCCAGAGCAAAACTACCTCGGTTTCCTTCTCCATCAGCCCGCACCCCTCAAAGGCACCAGAGACATGACGGGCTGTCTCGGCCAGGAGGAAGAAGGAACCACCCGAGGAGTCTGCCGTCTCCTCTGCCTTGTCAGGAGGAACTCGGGGCCCAGGGGAGAGACTGCAACCCCGAGAGACCCACAGGGCATGGGGGACCCCACGGGGGGAAGTGGGGGCGGGTGCAGGGCCAGTGGTTCCCAGCACAGGTGCAACCAGCCAGGACTGCCTGTGCACCGGGCCCACCAGGAAACCCCAATCCCTGGGGCAAGGGCCCCAGCCCCAGCATTATTTAACCTCCCTGTAACCCGCCCTGAAGATTTCACCGTGCAGCCAAGGTTGAGAGCAGGGGCCTGGCCCCAAAGGCCGCCTGCAGTCACAGGCCTGCAGAACTCCCCACAGCATGCTCACCTGCTCTCCTCACAGCGCAGCAGGGGGCGGGCCCCCCACCCCCAGCTTGAGTGGCCAGTCTTTCCTCTCCAGCCCCTTCCTCTCCCGCCTGGCTGACCACCAAGGACACCCATTCGCTGTCTCTAGCCCCAAGTGTTTCACATTAACCAGTTGGCTGACTTAAAGTCTCCAAAATAAAAACCGTTGTTGTTGTTCAGTCGCTCGACTCTTTGCAACCCATGGACTGCAGCACGCCAGGCTTCCCTGTCCTTCACCAGCTCCCGGAGTTTGCTCAAACTCGTCCATTGAATCAGTAACCATTATTTACCAGATAGAGCTCTTTCAATAGCAGGTGGCTCCAATTAGCTCAGCATTAGCAGATTTCTATCCTCAGATGGTCTTTTAGAAGAAGTCTCACTCCGAGCTAACTGATGGGAGGCCATTTTTTCAGGGTGAGGCCTAAGTTCCAGGTTTGCACAGAAACGGGCTTCCCTGCGCAGCGCATCAAGCCCCCGGCACTCTGGGTGAGCTCCTCGCAGCTGGTTTCCACGTCGATAGCTGCCTCCCATGAGCAGCCCGTGTAGCCTCACACCCCAGCGCTTTGAGGCATGTGACACGCACTCCACAACCCCGTCAGTAAACCCACCTCCCCCACCTGTGTTTCCAGCCACCTGGACAAACACTCGACAAAATGTGACAAGAAGGAAAACCGAGACGGAGATGTTAAATGCATGAACTTATGTCTACACTTACATATCCAAATTACTAGAAATTCTCCTAAAACTCTTAATATTTAGGGAATCCTAGTAACAGCATTCTATTCTTTTATGTGGATGTTTAAGGTAGAAACGGCTCTAACAAAATCCAATTTTTAGAAAAGCATTAAAACTGAGGGGGGAAAAAAGTGATTGCAAACACTCAAGTTACTTGTTTCAGGCAGGTCGCACTCCTGGGGTGCGGGACGGGGGGGGGGGGGGGGGGGGGGGGGGAATCCAGGCTGGAAGCCGCCTGGAGAAGCCCTCCGCCATCACTCACTTAGGGCCAAGCTCTTTCTCAGCATGGACTGAACAATCTGGGTACGACCCCGCCAACTGCCTGCCCAGCGCCAAACGCTCCAAGACACTGTGCTGGACGCTCGGCGGGGTCACCTCATTCGCAGCCCCTGCACCCCGAGGCCCGACTGCAGGATGAGCCAGGGGCTTGGGGGTGCAACTCGCCCTGGGTCACAAAGCTCAGGGAGAGCTCAGCACCCCAGAGTCTCCACGCAGGGATGTGTCACCCCCCCGGCCAGCTCCCCCAGCGGATGCTGGGTGCCCTTTTCTGCAGTGAGAGGCTCCCCAGCTGGAAAACAAAGGCTTGGGGTTTCTCTGAGGTGGCAAGCAGGCCCAGGTGTTGCAGCAAAGACCAAATTCAGGCTGGTTTCATTTAGGCAAGCACTTGATGAAAGATACGCCATGTGTTCCAAATGAAATTATGTATATAGCTCATTGAGGAATGAACCCTGGCAGCTTCTTTATTAAACCAAAACACAAATAACAAGCCAGCCACTGAAAATACACTGACCAGTCCTGACACCGAGACACCCTGACGACCAGCTGTCGCTCCCGTTCCCAGGAGCTCCTCTCGAGAAGGAGCATGCTGAGCAGTTCTGCCATAGGCCTTGTCTGGGGGGCTGCCAGCCCACAAAGAAGGGACTTCGAACCTCACACAGCGGAGGAACCTGGGGTGCAGAGGGCAGCTCACTCACACAAGGTAAGAAGTGTAGAGGAGGCTGGTCCTCACACGGGGCTCAGATAACAAGGTGCACGCACCAGTCCAGGCGAGAGCGACCCTCTGCCACCTCAGGGGGTTCCGAGCAGATCACGTGCCCACTGGTCCCCTCTCCTGCACAGAAGGGGCTCACGTCACACAGCCCACGGCCTGGCATGGAGGGGACCCTCAGTGAGTGTCAGCAGAGAGGAGGCAGACGGGAGCCCTCTCCCCGGAGCAGAGACCTGGCTGGGCACCCTGGCTGCTCGGCCTCCCCGGAAGGTAGCACCCAGCTGCACAGATGGGTGCTTCAGGCAGGCAGCGCTGCCTCCCAGGTAGGAGACCCCATGGACTGTAGCCCGCCGGGCTGTCGGTGCGATTTCCCAGGCAAGAATACTGGAGAGGGTTGCCATTCCCTTCTCCAGGGGATCTTCTTGACCAGGGGATCGAACCCGGGTCTCCTGCATGGCAGGCGGATTCTTTACCGCCTGAGCCACCAGGGAAGCTCCAGGGAGTGAGAGGGGAGACGCAAAATCGCCTGCATCTGATTCCCAGACCTGATGAGGGACCCTGGACAAGTCACCCAGCTGACCCGGACCTCAGTTTCCTCTTCTGTAAACGGGGGAGAAGAGCGCCTCCATTCAAGGCAGCGCGGGAGGGGGAGTTGAGAGCTGATCTATGCGGAAGGACTAGGCGCCTCTTGTTCAGCCCAGTCCCCTCTTATTCAGCCCAGTCCCGGGTTCAGCTCAAGGTCACAGTAGGTGGGCCCCGCCCGGCCTCCAGCTGCCGCCCCGGTTTCACCATCACGACAGACAGATTACTTGCTCTCCGTCACCCCTTATCAGTGTCACGGGTCCACAGGCAATCAGCAAGTGCCCACCGCTTCCAGAACCTCCGCCCTGAGGATCACTGTGGACTTCAGGTTTCAGCAGAGACCGGCGTTCCTGGGCAGCGGCTTATCTCCACCTTACACTGACCTTCGGCTCCAGGGACGAGGTGTCAGCTCATCTTATCTGTCTCATCATCTCCCGTCTCTGTGGACCGTTTCTCCTCCTCTTCCCAGCCTGTGTTTGTGTGACACACACGCGGCCCAGGAGCACTCCGTGTGTGGGAACCACCGCGCTCTCATGGGTTCCCCACAGTGGCTCACCTGCTGCTCAACCTCCCAGGCTCATTACCTCTCCCACAGGCCCCCAGAGCAGCCTTTCTTACTCACTCCTTAATTAGACCCAAACGGAGGTGAAAGAATTTCCTCATTACCCAGAAAACCACGGGAAAGGGATCACTTTGTCCTGCCCTCTCAAAATCTGTCAGGACTTTGGAAGATACCATAAGGAAAACTAAGCAAGTAGACATGAGTCCAGAGCTGTGGTTCACGGGGATGACCGAAAGAAACGGGTTAATAACCAAAACTTACATAAAAAGTTGCCCCACCAAAACAAAGCAGAAGCTTCCCTAGTGGCTCAGACGGCAAAGAATGCAGGAGACCTGCGTTCAATCCTTGGGTTGGGAAGTTCCCCGGAGAAGGGAATGGATACCCACTCCACTCTTCTTGCCTGGGAAATCCCACGGACAGAGGAGCCGGGCAGGCTATAATCCTTGGGGTCACAAAGAGTCGACGTGACCGAGTGACTAACACTTCCACTTCCAACCTGTTCACGCCAGTTGTGTCAGCCTGAAGCACACTCCTTTCTCATGGGCAGGTTAGGCTGGCTCTAACACGCAGATGCCTCCAGAAGAGTCAGGACTGTATCACAGCTTTTTGGTTATTGGCTTGCTTTTCTCCATTTTGCCATACTGATTGATGTACCATATCCACGCTATACTGGAAGCAGCGGTAATAAATCTACGAAAACCACAATATGTCCCACAATATGCTGGAGGGATAGGAAATGGTGCAGCCGCTTCAGAAAGCAGTTCGGCAATTTCTCAAAAAGTTAAGCATAAAACCACCTGGAAATCACCTGTATGTCCATCAGCTGGTGATGGACCGAGAAACGTGGTGATTAACAACAACAGACACTGTTCAGCATGAAATGGGCGCTAACTACGCACACGTGCTACGTCATGACCCTCGGAAACACTATCCAGGTGAAAGCCGCCAGCGATGAGGGACCACGTGCTGTACAACTCCCTGGATAGGAAACACCCAGAAAAGGCCAACTGATGGAGAGAAACAGCATGAGAGACCACACTGGGGGAAGGAGAACGTTCTACACTGACTCGGGGGTGATTTTACCACTTGGTAAAGTTACTAAAGTTGTTCAATCACTGAGTTGTTCACCTGGAAGGAAGGCATTTTATGACACGTAAAAGACGCCACAATGACGAGGCTGTTTATAAGAAAAACCACACAGGGCGTTATCTTTCTTAACCTGCCTCCCTAGTGACTGCGGGGAAGGGCAGAGACGCCACCTGGCTCATCCTACCCCAGCACTCTGCCAGATTTCTGGCACGGAGGGAGTGCTCAGCATCCAGGGAATGTTTTATTTTTTTTTTGAAAAACAAAACATAGCTCCACCCTCTTCCACGGCTCCAAGATTAACCTCAGCTTCACACTCCACCTACTTCCCCACCCAATCTAGCACCCCGACAGAATGGTCTGTAGAGGCCACTGGCCAACATGTTCATGATGCTTCAAGACCAAACGTGACAGGACCTTGACAAACTACCTATGAAGTGCGGTGTCTGTTCAAAGTTTAAAAAGTGTTTTCCTTTTATCTTTGGAAGAGAAATAGGATTTAAAAAAAAAAACCTTTGGGGCTGTGGGGAGAGAAGAAAGAGAACAATCTCAGTATCAGATTTTCGAACACAGTGACAATTCAGGAAAAACTGCAATTTAAGATAAATCTTTAAGTTCTGTCGTGAAAGATTTGTTGCTTCTGACTCAGAGGCACCCAGTGTAATAAGCGTACCGGGGGAATTAAATGCTGTGAGTGAAGCCCTGACTCACCTGCATTCTGCACCATCTGTCTGTCTGGCATTTCGCTAGACCGTGATCATTAAGGAGAAGCCATCAATCTTTGAAATGCAGGGCTTTATTTCCCAGAACTAGTCCCATTACGGCTGCAAGCCGTGAGTAAGCACGGACTGCCTTCTACACAGCAGACTAGCAGGAGCTCACGCGGCCTGTTCCACTTAATCCCAGGTTTCAGCAACGCCAGCACCTGCCGTTTACACAGGAAATGCAAGGCTTCCTCGTGCGTGTGGGGCGTCGTGGTTCAGGGTGTGGCCTTCTGAGACCAATGGATTCAAAGCCAGGCCCCACCACACGCCTGCTTGATGCTCATGGGCGAGGACCTCTGAACAAAGTGTGGTTTTCCAGTCTTTGAAGAGGGGAGGAATTAGTGATCCAATTTCCTCTAATCACACGCCATTAACGGCTTCTCATTTCTGATCCCAGCTTGAACACCACAAGGCCTTCCCAGGCCTGCATCACTTTCTGGACTGGTAACGCTCCTGAGTTACGGCACCAGAGTCCACCAGCCTGGGTGCTGACTGCTCTGTCAGCTCAGTTCAGTCGCTCAGTTGTGTCCAACTCTTTGCAACCCCACAGACCTCAGCACACCAGGGCTCCCTGTCCATCACCGACTCCCGGAGTTTACCCAGACTCATGTCCATTGAGTCAGTGATGCCATCCAACCATCTCTGTCGTCCCCGTCTCCTCCTGCCTCAGGGCCTTTCTAATGAGTCAGCCCTTCGCATCAGGTGGTCAACTGCTGGGTGGGGGTGGGCACCAAACTAAGCAACTTTTTGGAAGGTGTGCAAACTTGAGTAAATACAGCTGAATAAGGACCATTCGTGCCAAGTCTCTCTGTATGTTAGGTAAAGGGCAAACGACTGACAAATATGATACACTCATCCTTTGCACAGTCAAAAAATAAAAACAAAACACTCTACCTAAAGGTTGGTTCCAACCTCCTCCCAGCCTTGTTTTACTGATGGTCATTAAAACGGAGCCAGCGTTGCAGATTGGAGTTCAATGCAACTGCTAAGACGGTAACCCTCACACCCGACTCTCAGAAAACCATCATTTAGCTGACTTCTCAGATCCAGGAAACAATGGACAAGTCGGTCCACTGACTTCAGATTAAGTTAGGAACACACAACTCAGTCCTCTTGGCTCCTGATCTCCAGGAGGAGAGCATCTGTATCAAATCTCCCTCTCTTGGAGCGGAAAACACGCAGTGAAACTGAGGGGACGAAACGCAGACCCCTGGGACAGGGGACAAGAGAGCCTACCTTCTGACTCTCTCTCACTGTATTTTCTCCATCCACATGTCTGAGTACTAACTTTCAGTTCCCAGCTGCAACAGCTTAGCTGAAGTTCAGCCCCCATAATCTTCAACCTCCAGACCATTAGCATACAGGCTGGCAAGAATAGGTTTGCAGTGGAGGTAACGGGACAGAGAACAAAGTCTGAGACCCTCCGGCCAGAGTGCAGGGAAGCCACCTAACCAAAGCCGCCCCGGGCCGGAAAACGCCAGCACAGGGAAAAGGGGAGGGGGTGGGGAGTCGGCCTCCGAGCTGCAGTCTGGCTGAGTAACAAAGGACAGCCCCTACCAACCTCCTCCAAAGCTTCCCCTTCAGCGCCGCCCCGGAGCTGAGCATCCCCCCCCCACCCCCACAAAAGAGAATTTAACACTTGAAGGGCAAATCAAATGAATAATGTAACAAACCCGCTCCAGGGCTGGAGTGCGGTGGCAAGTATGCATATATTTAACTGAAGCGCACACAACTATCCAGCTTTGATTCGGAGGTCAGAGGTTAGAAACCTCAACTCTCCGGAAGCACGAAGCAAAAAAAAAAAAAAAAAAAAAAAGGCCTCTGAGCACAGAAATAGCCGTCACGAATCCCGGGCCTGAACTCCCACGTGCTGCTCTTCACACAAGGGGTCCTCGGCTCTCTGCTCTCCCACAGAACATTCTGGTCCACCGTCAACACGCTCTCAGCGAGGCCAAGTCCTGGGGCTCCTAACCCACAGCAGCAGGCTGGGCACCTGATGGCGACCAGGGCACAGACCCCGCCATGCCAGGCAGTGCCCCGATTCATCCATCACTGAATCTTGGACCACCCAGGACCCTGCCCCCTCCCCGGGGGGGGGGGGGGGCGCGGGTGGGAATGCCAGCCAGCTCCCATGGGGAGAAGTCTGGAAATACCACACTGGAATAGCCAAGATGCAGCCCAAAGGGTCTGCTGCAGACATACAGACCCCAGACCCTGCACACAGCTGGTCCCTAGAGCTAGCTTCTTTCCAACAATCTCCAGAGGGGGACCAGGGGGGCAACCTCCACAAGTCCCTGCCAGAAAGGCCAGGGGGACCGAGCCGGGTCAGAACAGAGCCAGGGGGGGATCAGAGGCCCTGCGAGCACAGGCTCCTTTCCCAGCCCACCCACCGGAACGACTCAGGACTCACAGGACCCCGTGTTCAGCAAACACTGTGAAAGGAAGCTTTGACCTAAGGACAGGTCTCTACAGGACTTCCGGCAAGATGGTTTACTGCTGGACGTTAGTCAGGTCGTCCCCGCAGCGCTCCACCCCAGATGAACCGCCCATTACACAAGCACAGCTGCACTTCCTCCCGGGTCCTCTCTGGTTCTACCCTGGCCAGTGTGGACGTCCCGGCTCCCATTCGAAGGAGCCAGTCCTGCAGAGGGAGCCCAGGCTTCAACATAACTAAGGTGACACTTCCGGTAAAGGAAGGCGTCCCCGGTGGCTCAGATGGTAAAGAATCTGCCTGCAGTGTGGGAGACCCAGGTTCCATCCCTGG
The DNA here is from genome assembly GCF_023091745.1 of Budorcas taxicolor. Classification (NCBI taxonomy): domain Eukaryota; kingdom Metazoa; phylum Chordata; class Mammalia; order Artiodactyla; family Bovidae; genus Budorcas; species Budorcas taxicolor. Next base: position 75,721,892 of record NC_068921.1, read on the forward strand.
GTGGGGAAGGTCCCCTGGAGAAGGGAATGGCTACCCACTCCAGTATTCTTGCCTGGACAATCCCAGGGACAGAGGAGCCTGGCAGGCTACAGCCCATGGGGTCACAAAGAGTCGGACGTGACCGCGGGACTAACACTTTCATATGTATTTTACTATTAAAAAGACAAAAATAGCGTCTTTTAAGAAGGCAAGAGAAAAGCACGTTTACGCTGCTCTTCTCTGATCCACAGTGAAGTTAATAAAATGAAAATAAGAAAAAAGGTCCATCTACAATCAAACTAGGAGATGCTGGCCGAGTCACCTGGAGGAAGAGCGAACTGGACAGAGGATAGGAGTGCAGGACAGAGGCTACCGGGGGCCTGGCACTGTGCTGGGCACCCTGCCAGACAGACGGAACTGCCCCCTCCAGAGATGCTCAGGCCAGAGGAAGCCCAGAGAAACATGCAGAGACGCCTCTAAGAGGGAAGGGACAGTGAAAGAATGCAATAGGCAGAAGGGATCCCCAAGGGAGAGGGGAGACATTTCAAACAAATACTTTTCTTGACTCAAAATTAAAGAAAACTGGGACTCTCTTTTCAAAATCTCCAAATCAACAAGGCTGGAGACAGAGATAATAAAATCATTACCAAAATAAATGCCACATTAAGAGCAGCAAAAAAGTAGACAAGACATTGCCCAAAACAATGACAGAACAAAAATAAAATCGTGTAAAAATGGAAAAACTGCGAAGATGAAAGGGAACACAGAAGCTGCTGGATACGGAAGCAAAGATGATTCCACATATACATATGTATTATACCTAAAAATGGATATAAGGAAAAAGCAAAAAAAAAAATCTCACTTCTGGTTTATCCTCAGGAAATAATTAAGACGAGTGGAAAGATTCAGAGTCAGTGGAGATTTCCATAATTTCTTTTTAAGCTGCAAATTACCTAAGCAGACATCAATTAATTACGGGAATTACCCTGCAGTCACACAATGAAATACCAAGCAGCCACTCAAAATAGTGTTGATTTACTGAGCAGCAGGCAGGACGGCTCCAGCTGCCGTCGCGCGAGTGCAGAGGAGGCCAGGTAACACACACAGAAAAAACTGGGGAGGCCAGGTCACACACGCTCACAGGAAAAACTGGGGAAGGGTGTATACACTAACACACTGACCGTGGTTCTGTTTCACTTCATCTGCTTTTCTGCATTGTCCCCATTGTTTAAAACGAGTTTATTTTGCGAATTTACTAAGAGCAGAACAATAGCATCTCCATTTTTAATGAACAGAACCACAAAGAGAACACACACTAGAAGACCAAAAAAAAAAAAAAAAAAAAATGCCAGTGTTAAAAGTTCAGGAAGGAGATTTCCAGTTTTCAGTCCACAATCCTTGGATTAATGCATTCTGGCTACAGAAGATCAGAGATCTCTAACCCCATTACCCTAAACCAATCTGGACAATAACAAAGAAGCTAAAAGCAGCCAGTGTCGTTCTATATTAGATTACACATTCAGAATGATATTACACCAAACACTAATTACTGAGTTAATTTGAAGTAATTCTTCCCATAAGGAGAACCGATATACAAAACAAAAATACTAAGAAATAAATCACCTGACAGAGCTCAAGAAAACGTAATTCCTGCCATATCTGCATTTATTGTTAAATCCACTTAATTTTTTTTTCCTAAAGCAAAACAGCAAACATGAGAGTGTAAAGAAATTGGGAGCCCATAGGAATTCCTCAAGAGACAGGTAATTCGGAACTCCTTTTAAAATCTTTGTCATTCTAGGTTGCACTCAAGGAGAACAAGAAGAGAAATAAGTTACATTCTATGACATCGTTCCATTTAAAAGACAGCACAATTAATTACAGGTGGCTTCTCACTTCCAGGCAGAGAACAAGACGTGACAAGACAGATGCGAGGCGGATGCAGGCATCCAGCTGATGAGAGGAGGTTCGCCTCCCACCACAGACCCCGACGAAGGCCCTCTGGGGGCCTGCTCGGGGCACTGATCACTTCTCCCTGAAGACGGTCTTCTCCTGCCAGGGTTGTCCCTCCCGGTCCAGGCATCTCTGCAGGGGCCAGCCTCACAGATGAAAAAGACACCCCACCCTCTGCTATCAGACACCTGCTTCCCTCCTTTCCAATAATGTCACAAAATCAAGCAGCATTTGAATCATTTATTTCAAAAGGCTTTCTGGATTTTTCCGGTTTTTTTTTTAATGATGAAATTATCAGATCTGTCAAAAAGCTTAGGTGCTGTGGATGGTATCGCCACAAGGTGACCGATTCTGCCAAGAACACGGTGAACAGAGGCCAACTCCGGCGCTTCTCAGAGGCTGCGGAGGCCTCGCTCGCTGGGGACTGCCCTCTGTCCTTTCACCAGGCCTCCTTCCAGCCACCCCGAAGACAAGGGCCTTTTATTACCCAAACAGGCCTTCTTATCTCCAACCCCACAAGTGCAGGTGCTACAGCCTCCAGCCTGGAAACGTAAGTCCCGTTTCTCACTTCCAAAAAGGCACCGAGAACCAAGCAGCAAGCTCCGAAGAGCCAAGACGACGGATTTTCTCAATTAAAAACTGACATAACACATTGACTCTTTGTGCATGTCATATGAACCCTCTTAGACCTTTGATCCCTGGGGCCCTGTAAGAGCCTCAGAGCTCCTTCCTTCTATACTTGTTTTAAAGAGAAGTGAAGTCCCTCAGTTGTGTCTGACTCTTTGCCACCCCATGGACTGTAGCCCAACAGGCTCCTCCATCCATGGAATTTTCTAGGCAAGAGTACCGGAGTGGGTTGCCATTTCCTTCTCCAGGGGATCTTCCCAACCCAGGATCGAACTTGTGTCTCCTGCATCTCGGGCAGATGCTTTACTGTCTGAGCCACCAGGGCTGTTTTAAGGCATGATTTTCTTACATTAAAAAATTAACAACAGGGCTTCCCTGGTGCCTCAGTGGTAAAGAATCCGCCTGCCAATGCAGGAGACACGGGTTTGATCCCTGGTCTGGGAAGATCCCACGTGCCAGGACACAACAAAGTCCGTGCACCACAACCATTGAGCCTGTGCTCTGGAGACCAGCAGCTGCAACGACTGAGCAGCTCTCGGGCCCCAAGAGCCAGAGCTCCACAAAAGAAGCCACTGCACTGGGAAGCCTGTGCACCGCAAGGAAAACCCAGCGCAGCCAAAAACAAATAGAAATTTAAAAGATGCCCATAAAAAGAAAACATCAACATCAATGTGAGATGCTTTCCCGTATTTGCACTGAGACACCTTTCTGTCTGCTGAGGGGACGTTAGGAGCTGTCAGCTTTAACTGCCCATCACTGTTTTCTCTGCAAGGCGCCCAGTTATTTTAGCGATCAACCCAATAACCTTGGCCTTATTACTGACTCCTCCTGACCAAAACTGAACAAGCTGAAAAGAAAAGCACAACACAGACAGTTAACCTTTTCTAGATGTCTGCATCACAGCTTCAATCAATCCCTCCAATGCATTGGGCCCCCAGCTCCAAGTCTTACCCACACTCAACCATCTGCTGCTAAATCCTCAGGCTCCAACACACTGCCCAGCTGATGAGAAGAGCCAACTCACTGCTAAAGACCCTGATGCCAGGAAAGACTGAAGGCAGGTGGAGAAGGGGACGACAGAAGACGAGATGGTTGGATGGAATCACAGACTCAATGGACAAGAGTTTGAACAAACTCTGGGAGATGGTGAAGGACAGGGAAGCCTGGCGTGCTGCAGTCCATGAGGTCACAGAGAGTCGGACACAACTCTTTGAGTAACTGGACAACAACAACCAAACCCTCAGGGAATGGATGCCATCTATGGGGCTGGGTCACCAGTCCCTCCCTTCTCCCTTGAGAACTCAACTCACACTCTTAAGTCTCCACTCCAGTACGGAAGTCCACTGCAACACCGGGCACAGTGTGAAAAACAAACATGGCGCCCAAGGCCAGATGCCCAGGTTCAAATCGACCTCCGTACTAGTGATTCGATTCTCTAGGACTTAGTTTACTCAACTGTAGAAGGACAGAAAAGCGCGCATATATATATATATATATATATATATATATATACACTATAGTTTTCCTGAGAAGAAAATACGAAAATTAACTTTTTAAAGCTGCACGTAACAAATGATCCTGGGCTCCCACTCCAGTTTGACCTGAAGCCTTAGCTGCATCCTTCTTCTGCCTCATGACTGCCAAATTCCATGCAGTCATCGCTGAAATGCAGACAACTGGCACCCGTAAATTTCAACTAATGGCTGCATATGGACAGACAAATCACCAAGTGTCAAGGAAATGACCCATCTCAAGGGTTTATCCTCAAAGCACACGTCTGACCACATACACACATCACTCGCGTCCCTCATGCCAAGTCTTTCTCTAGGAAACACAAATGAACTACTTAATCAACTGCATGACCTTCAGTGTCCATTCTTATCTCTCAGGCAAACCCTAAGTAACAGTAAGCAGACAAGCCTGGAATCATGACCCAGGTTTAGGACCAGAGTGGTCCCAACTCAGAGGCCTCTGCAATCAGGCTGTTGCTAATACAACCGCACGGGCAGCTCCATCCTGAGACCACAGGTGATACAGGCTGTGAAACGCAAAGGTTTCAGCGAAAAGGACTTTTTGCTGCAACCCCTTGAATATCATCAGCTAACCATCGACGAAGCTTGGCGACTTCCTCCATCAGCCACACACCTCTTCCCTGCCTGCCTCTGCTTGCAGAACCTCAGACCAGGCTGTCACCCCTTACAACTCTTTAACTGAAAGACCCTGACTTTTTCTACAGAAACCTCACTTACTCATTTAACTCATGAAGATGTTATTTCTAGTGGCTGGAGTTGTGACTCTGCAGGGTCCTCCATGATAGCCAAGTTCCATCCTCCACAAAAGGGGCTGTCACCCTAACTCACCAAAACTTCACCACTGGTTGTTGCCAACTAAATTCTTCAGAAAACATAAAAGCTTGATTCTCCTACCCCTCTTCCCGCGCCCCACCCCCCACTTTAAATAGGAGCAGCCTCCTTCCTATAGTTTTGTCTTCTCAAAAGACAAACTACCAGTTAACTGTCACCGAGTCCAACTGTGTTTCCTGATATCCTGGCCTCCCGTGAGGGTTCACGGACCCAGACATCCTTTTCCTGAACCAGAGAAACCAGCCCCAGGGCTCTTGGCTCCTATGTAAAATCACTAACTTGCTAGTCATTTTTGTAAAAAAAAAAAAAACAAAAACAAAAACTGTCCTGTCTCGATTGAGAGGCCCAATTCTAACTATGCAAAAAAAAAAAAAGAAAAGAGAGACCATCTAACACTGTCTACTGTACTTCAAGTGTGTTCAGTCCCAATTTAAAAATAGAAAACAAAAACATCTCTTCTGAATCAGGAATGAAGACTAAGCTCAACTTTTTAAAAAGAGACACACAGAATACTGTAAGTATCAAGCCTACCCAGGTTTCCAGTTGCTCCTTATTCTCTCTTCCTCAAGCAAATCACAAAGAAGCTAAGACCCCTTCAGGATTGGTCTGGATTGTCCATCCAAGTCAGGAGAGACCACCTGATCTGAAGCCCCCATCATACTTCCCCTTTGTTTTTCAACACTTGTATCCTATTCCAAACTAATACCTTCTCTTCCCCATCATCTCAGGTAGGATTGGAAGGCAAGGAAACACCCGTCACCTTACTACACCAGTCACCCCAAACTACAGCCCATTCGCGGAACAGACCTGTCTGCCTGGAGTGTCCTGACCCAGGCACCTTAAAGAACCGCTCAAATACACACTTCCGTGCCGCCTCCTCCAGGAAGGCCTCCTTCCCTTGTCTCACTTTGCTTACAGCACCCTAGACTGCCTAAGGCCTCCTCTCTTTCGCTTTCACTCACTTTAGTTACATCACCCTAGACTGCCATCACTCACTGGAACCTGCCCATACTGAGCTGTCAGTGCATTAAGGACAGCAGGCACAGCTCGCCCCCTGCCCAGCCCAGCGCATGGTGCCTTAACACAGCAGACTAGGCCTCTGCTGGTTGACGAATGAGTCTCATGTCTCATTAGGAACATGAAAAGCACTTTAGTGCTGGGAGAAATCCAACTGCTTCAAGGGTCCTGATTAGAGGTTAGTGCCATTTCTGATGGAACTGCTGCACAAGCGAAGAGAAAAAACCGTCAAATGGAATTCCCAGCCTTCCCTTCAGTTCTAAACGCAAGACAGTGAACAAGCCTTTGCAATTAACAACCAGACTCCTTGCCTTCAACATATGTTACTCCCCTGGGGAACAAAATCATACAATCCTGCATTGTTTTTTCTCTTTAACGATTATACACTACTTCTATAATATTTTTAATAAAGTAACATTTTTGACAGCTCAACTGTTTTTAACAGGAATCTTTACATTGGCAGGGGGTAGGGGTGGGGTGGGGTGTGCACCACGTGGGTGTTTGTCCCTTCTTCACACACACACACACAGCTCCACAGAGGCTGAGTCAGCACCCATCCATCCCTGGGGGAGAGCTCCATCCACTCAACCCAGCTGGGAAAGGACAGGATGAGGGAGTCAAGACAAAAAAAAGGGGGGGAGACCTACTTAGAGAAGGAGGTGCTTCCATTTTCAGTTTTTGGACACTTAGATTTTTAACTTAGTCTCAAAGTACTTGAAGGGGCAGAGAACCGAAATGAGCTGTGCAGAAGCGCAGTCACAGAACCTCCCTGTCGGGGTCGGGGGGGTGGCTGCCAAGAGCCACTCACTTCTTCCCAAGCTGGCACACTGGTCTGGGCGCCCTGAGAACCCCAAGTGTGAGCGGCGTTTGTGGTCACAGGGACACAGGCAACCGCGGGGCCACCACGCCAAGAGACACCAGAAACTGCAGAAGCTGATGAGGTTTGGGAAATGGCGTACATTCACAGAAAACCACTTCAGTCGGATCAAAGTGACATCATTTGAGAACGCATCATTTGAGAAAACATCCTTGATGTTTTAGGGCAGTGAAACTCTTCTGCAGGATACCAGAAGGGAGGATACACGTCCTGACACATTTATTAAAACACACACACCAAATAAATAAATAAATAAATAAATAAAACCCACAGAATGCAATGCACTGCCCCATGGAAACTATGGACTTTGGGTGACAAGTATGTGTCACGGAAGGTTCATCCCTAATAAAAAATAACAAGAGTCCAGTGCAGGATGCTGACAGTGACGAGCAGCACAGAGGGCCTGGGAAAATCTCCGCATCTTCTGCTCAATTTTGCTGTGACCCTCAACTGCTCTAAAAAATAAAGTTTATTTTTAAAAATGAGTAATCTTCATTGCTCCAGTTACCCACTCCCCCAGTCAGCCCATACTTCCCCAAAATACTTATGGCCACCGCTCTTTACCGAAGGGAATTTTTAAATGGGCCACTTCATTTTAATTATTAAAATTACCTCTGGCTAAAACTGTAATAAAACAGGAGATCTGATTTAACATGTCAAGTTTTATAAACAGACACCCCCCAGATCCCCAAGTATTCTAAAATATCGCGCCTCTTAAGAGATTAGATAGACTAAAAGTAAACCGACTCAAACTCCAAAATCCCCTTCTCATTTAAAACTAGCATTTTAGGATGCTTAACCTGTACAAATATTAAAGAGTATTCTAATAACATAATCCAAAAAAATCCACCCTGAACACGGCTTTCCTTTTTCCCCATTACTCTCCAGGCTGCACCAGGCCAGGTAAGAAGCACCATAGGAAACGCAGCACCACCTGTCTGGGGTAACAAGAAAGCTTAGTTGGGTTTAGAGTTAACCTAGAGGCTTCGACGAGCTTCCCCAGTGGCTCAAGCGGTAAAGAACCCGCCTGCAATGCAGGAGAACCAGGTTCAATCCCTGGATGGGGAAGATCCCCTGGAGAAGGAAACGGCAACCCACTCGAGTATTCTTGCTTAGATAAGCTTATGGACAGAGAAGCCTGGCTGGCTACAGTCCATGGGGTCCCAAGAGAGTTGGACAAGATTTATCAACTGAGCAACAAGGGGCTTCTACAACAATTTCTGCAGGTTTAACCGAGGTCTAAGACGTCTGAACGACATTCTTGCAAAATTCTGCTCTCCAGCTCAGAAAGTTATTTTCTGAGCCACTTCAGGCATGCCATTCATAAAACTACACATCAAAGACTAGCGGGGTCAAAACTAAGTCTATACTAGGTATTTGGAACCCTGGCATACGGTTTATCTAATCAAACTCCCATCACCCAAGCAACAACAAGCTGCTCTGGACTTTCAGACAATCAGCTCATGAAATGCTCCCGCTGGGGACAGACAGACAAGCCACACGGTGCCCCTCCCTGCCCACCTGGCCCCCCAACCCAGGGCCAGGGTGGAAATCACTGATGCTGTGACTGCCCTGATGCTGTGATGGCAGCGGAGTTCAGGTGCCTAACAGGTAAAGCGGGGTGGGACAGCAGATGCCTCTGAGAGCTAAACGCAGGCTACGCCCTCTCCAACCGCCCTCCCCACGGTGCCCATGACACTCCTCAGGAGGCTAACCATCCCAATGACCTCATTCATAAATCAGCAGTCTGGTCGGTCCCCAGCCTGGACTCTTCGCCCAAGCTCCAGGCCCATGCACGTAACCACCTATTCTGTCCCTCCACCTGCATTCCAGTCCTCTGAAACAGAAACTCTTTATCTGGGTAGCTTCTTCCTCGTCTATGCCAACAGGTGGCCCCATGACTCATTTGTCTATGCCAATAGGTGGCCCCACACTGAGGCCAGATCCCAAGGGGCCATCACCAAGCCAGCTCATTCCGCCCACAGCTCCCTCCCTGAATCCCATCCACACACCGAGACCTCTGTCCATCAACAGTCAACCAGCCAACCCTCCACCCCTCCTCCAGTCCAAGCACCAAACTGTCAAAACAAAAACTGGTCTCATTCTGCCCCTTCAAACATTCCCCGCAATGCTGCATCACTTAACCAAAGCCCAAAACGCTAAGCACAGTCCTTTATGAGCTGGTCCCCTTTACAATTTTGTCTATCTCGTTTTTTAACAGTCCTGCAAAACTGAATTTCCTGCCCTTTTCCCAACACTCTGTGCTATTAAAACAAAACCAAAAAACGCTATGCTTTTAAATACTTTATTCTGTCTAGATTCCTTCTGTGTGTATGTGTATGGGTCGCTCACTCGTGCCCGACTTTTTGCAACCCCGGGGACTGTTGTTCGCCAGGCTCCTCTCTCTATGGGATTTCAACCAGGCAAGAATACTGGAGTTGGTTGCCACCCACCCACTTCAGGGATCGAACTGGGGTCTCCTGCAGGAGTCGCCAGGGAAGTCCGGATTCCTTCTGCCTTCTTTTAAAAAAGAGCTCAGGCATCATTTCCTTTATTGATCTTCAAACTGCCACCTCTCGGTATATCTACTTCCTTCTCTGTGCTACTTCTGGGCCTTATACTTCCTTCTACAACTGCATGTGTACCAGTGCAAAGTGTTCACTCGCATGCCTCTGCTCTCAAACTGTAAGCGCCCTGAAGTCAGGGTTATCATTCCTCTTCCTCATCAATGCCAGCACAGTGGCAGACTCTTCTGCAGCCCTAGACATCATGCCTGTCCCATGCCATCAGTTCTTCACTGCCTCACATTCTACCTATCTGGTTAGATCAACATACATTCTTCCTCTCACTGAGTATGAACTTGTATAAATGCTTTCCCAACGTCTAACTAAAATCAATTTTAAAACAAAGAATAGGAATAGGAACTTTCACTGAGAACTTCTCAATGACATGTAGCAAAGAGGGACTCACGCCAGAGATGCAATATCAGGAAGGCATTAAAGGATGGGGAACAAGGGTCCTGGCGGTAGCAGGGAGGCCCAGTAGGACAAGGGACCAACCTGAACTTAGATGTTGCATGGACCCAGGCCTGCACCAACACTAGCAAAGAAAGTCTTCCTTCTTTTCCAGCTCTCTTATACCAACTAGCTTCCTGCCTGCAGAACCAGAAACTCTTAACTCATAGTTCAGTTAGGCTTTTCTAGCCTAGCCTCACAATTTAACCAGTTTACAAATTTAATTCTGTTAAAAACACAGGGGGCACTTCAACCAATAAACTTACAAACGAAATCTGAAATGTACTTGGGGACTGCCCATATTTCAGACACACGAAACCAATCTGCTGCTTTTTTTTTTTTTTTGGTATCAAACTGTAAGAGAGGTGTTCATGGAAATTACAAATAAAAACATTAATAAATCCCTTATTAATTTGGTTTTACAAAGTACTATAAAGTAAAATGGCCACACTGACTACATTACTACATAGAATTTCAGCTTCAAATAGCAAAGATCTCTTATAAAGTCTGACAACACGTCCTCTTTTTCTTCCACTGTTCTCTTCCCCAACAGGTTTCCCTTTCTGTGATCACTTTTGTAAGAGTGAAACAAATAACTAAAGACAGTCAGTCACACAAAAAGGAAAACTTTTTAAAGTCTGAATAAAGAAAAAAGCAAATCAGTTCTAGCAAAATTCAGTCATGCTATATTTTCATATCATTGCTGTGTATGTTTCCCTACGCTTTTCTATTCATCAAACGTGGTAGAAGTCCAGTAGTGCAGGTCAGTGCCCCTTAACCAAACCCTCAAAGTCTCTGGGAATGAAGAGTTTTTCGTAACTCCCCTGGAGGTGGGGAGACCTAAACTGATCAGAACCCACATGTCAGGAAAACCTTTAGCGGCTCCGGCAAGGCAGGCACCATTACCACCAGCAGAGCCGCACTCAGGAGTGCATCTTGGGCAGGAAGAAAACACGTACCCACGGTCTGCGCGACTTCACAGACTGCGGCCCCATCACTCAAGACAAAACTAGAAGACACATATTCATCCTCATCTGGGGTGGGGGAGGGGGGCAGGAGGGCTGCTCATTCGCAGCAGTGATTAAATTTTTAAGTCATAATATTTGCACCTATTATTATTTGCACCTATTACTGCACCTGCTAATTTCTACATCTTCTACAACTTTTCATTCAAAGACTAAAAAGAGACACGCAGGACATAAAAAGCTGTTTTAAAACTAGGACTTTTTTTATCACATACACAGAATATCCATCTGAAGTACAACCAGGAAGAATGCGATTCAGCCAGACAGAACTCCACATCCCACAGGTCCATCCCTGTGCTCCATCCACAGAGGACAGGCAGTCGGGAAAGGAGACCGGCTGTGTTGTTCTGAGTTCATGCTGTCACACACGTGTGTACACACACACGCACGGTCTCTGCAGGTCCCTGCCCACATGTGGGGTCCGCTCTTTAGGACACACATCTGTCACAGGGCAAAGGGCCCAGAGTGAATGCGTAATAACACGAGGAGTGCCATCTAACTCATTCATGTTAAGTGAAGCAATTACCAACAAAAACTTGTTAGATAACAACCACCACTGCTTTCCAATAACACTGTTGTAGGAGGGGGAGGATGACCAATTTTTCTTTCTCCAAAGGCAAAAGGAAAAAGCAGCAAGGTAATTCCATCTCCACCAGCAGAGCCAAACAGGAACGCGTTGCTGGCTAGAACTCTGTGTCCTAAGGATGGGCAGGCCCCACGTTAAGGAGGTGAGTCAGAAACGCCATTAAAATCGTCACAAGGAAAACTGCAGGGAAACGGGCGTGATATTCACGATCCATTTCTAGATGGAAAACAATATGCGAAGTGCACCTATGTGTGACTGCCATCGCTTAAAGACACACGAGTACAGAGACAACTCAAAGACCGCTATATTCAAGAGGTGGTTTACAGACGCTCCTGCTTTAAAAGCAGTTTAATGGCCGATGGACTGAAGGTGTTCATCCATTTCTGGACTTAACATGAGTAAGTCAGACACTCTCCTCCTCAAACCCCCACTTCATGATGTGCAAAGTGGCCAGAAGTCCTCACGGCAACCCCCCCCCCCACCGCCCCGCCCAGCACATGCCCCCACTCCCACCCCTTCTGAACCGGACGGATCATCACTGCTCTGATGCAAAAAAGACCAAGAGAGAATCATTTTCATGTAATTTCAAAAACAGCCTCATTTAATGGCTTCAGCTAACATATAAAGAAATAACTGACGCAACAGGCTAGGTATAAAATATAAAATATCTCAAAATGTTGAGAATTTTGCCATATTAAAAAGGCTTGTGGGAGAAAGAGAAGCTGGGATGAGTTGAGAGAAGAGCATTGAAACATATACACTCCCAAGTGTAAAACAGATAACCAGTGTGGAGTTTGACGTACGACGCAGGGCACCTAACGCCAGTCCTCTGTGACAACCTGGGAGGGATGGAGTGGGGAGGGAGGGGGAGGGGTTTTCAGGATGGAGGGGACACATGTTTAACTAGGGCCAATTCATACTGCCTTCTGGCAAAAACCATCACAATATTGTAATTATCCTCCAATTAAAATAAGTAATTATTTTTAAAAGGCTTACAAGTATTTTACCAACTTAATAACTTCTCACTCCAATTAATTTTCAGGATGCTGAGGGTTTTATTTTATTCCTTTTGGAAATACAAAAGAAGTAAAAAAATGAAAACCCATTTTATAGGTGCGCACACACATATCAGTATGCATTTATTTGGGGAGGAAGGCTGAGAAGGCCTCCTCTTGTGAAACCGTTTGCTTCACATAAGCAGTAACTGATCCACGAGAGCAGGAAATGTGTAGATTCCTGGGAAAACTGCTTTTCCACTAAAAACTATTCTAAACTATGTATGTGATCACTTTAGGAGATGACTCTGCTTCACGATATGGCAAAACAGAACTCCATCCTGCAACAGCCGGGGCTGCGCCTTGGTGCTGGGGTCGCTGAAGGCCCCAGGCCCACCGGGGAGGGTGATCTGAGATCCCCACCACTCAGATCCAAGCACCTCCCACCCACAGCACAAAAAATACAGGCAGCCTGGGTCAGCAGGCCAGGAAATAAATGCAAGCAGTTTCACTCCATGTAAGCATTTCATTTTTTCTTGAAGACAACACTGGGAGGAAGGCACCCTGAATGACACAAGAGGAGTTCTCTTGTTTTGGCTTTAAAAAAAAAAAAAAAAAGAAACCCTTCAGATCTGTTATTAACAAAGGAAAGAGAAAAGCCCCCAAACCTCACAACCGCCTTTCTGGACACAGTTCATCCCCTAAATCTGCTTCATATGCCATTCACCCTCATACAGGAAAATGCCCGTACAATGAACCGCAAAAAAATTACAACACAGTTTAAAAAGTCCCCTACCCCTTGCCCACCACCAAAAACCACCCTCAGATAAGCAAGTATAGCTAATCACAGGACACGCTAATAAAGGGCCGCTAATGGGGAGCTCAGACAGTAAGGAATCTTCCTGCCAAAGCAGGAGACTCAGGGTTCGATCCCTGGGTCAGAAAAATCCCCGGGAGAAGGAAATGGCAACCCACTCCAGTATTCTTGGCTGAGAAATCCCATGGACCCAGAAGCCTGGCAGGCTGTAGTCCATGGGGTCGCAAAAAGAGTGGGACATGACTTAGCGACTAAACATCAATTGTTTTTTAATTAAAAAATCAAATCAACTAATTCTACACAAAAACACAAAACCTCTGACCTTCAAAACATGGAAAAGACTATTGGTCTGGAATAGTATTCTCAGTTCAGAGACATGCAGATCTGCTAAGTGTTAAGCAGAACAACTATGAGAGAAGAGCATCAGCTGTGCCCAGGGGCGTCCACTCATTTCCTAGCTGCCCCCCACCCTCCACCAGGCACAGCAGCAGCCCCTCCTCCTGGGCCGAGCACCAGCTGGGAGGCTGAGGATGGGGACCTTCACTGCAGGTCTCTCCTCACAATCCAATCAAGGGGGGGAGGAAAAAGCAACAGAATATCAACACTAATGGCTTGTCAGGGGCTCCCAGACACAGGACCCTGAGGGGTCACACAGGGGTGACCCTGAGGGTGGGCAGGGAGCGTCTCCTGCAGGGTGAGGGGGTCCTGGGTGCTAAGCTGGAGTTTGTACCTGGTCAAGGAGCCACCAAAGGGTTTTAAGCAGGGGGGAACTTGATGGAAACAGTTAAGAGGGATGACCCTGACAACGCTGGGGAAAAGCTTCGGGCTCACGACCTTGGTTCAGGCTCAGAGTTTCCCAAAAGAACCATGAAGGCTAGTTCTGAGATGCATTTTTTAAAAAACAAGGTTCCAAAGTCAAACAGACATGGAGCACATGTCTTCCTCTGCCCCCTAGCCGGTGTGTAATACACACTAAAACGGTTAAGTTCAGTCAGTTCAGTCGCTCAGTCATGTCCAACTCTTTGTGACCCCATGGACTGCAGCATGCCAGGCCTCCCTGTCCATCACCAACTCCTAGAGCTTACTCAAACTCATATCCATTGAGTCAGTGATGCCATACAACCATCTCATCCCCTGTCATCCCCTTCTCCTCCTGCCTTCTATCTTTCCCAACATCAGGGTCTTTTCAAATGAGTCAGTTCTTCACATCAGGTGGCCAAAGTATTGGAGCTTCAGCATCAGTCCTTCCAATGAATATTCAGGACTGATTTCATTTAGGATGGACTGGTTGGATCGCCTTGCAGTCCAAGGGACTCTCAAGAGTCTTCTCCAACACCACAGTTCAAACGCATCAATTCTTCAGCACTCAGCCGTCTTACAGTTCAACTCTCATATCCATATCCAACTACTGGAAAAACCATAGCTTTAACTAGATGGACCTTTGTTGGTAAAGAGTCCAACAATTCTTTCCACTGAAAAGCCTATTCAACTTTCAAAGTCAGACCCGTGCTTCCAAAGTCGGTTTCTGAAATACACGCCCCAACTCGCCAGCACTGACTACCCACTGAGCCACTCTGCAAATGGGCACCACTACGGTGTGCGTCCATGAAAAGGGTTTTTAACTGCGGTGCAGCGGTTCTCAAACTGGCCCTGGCACACCTGGCATCTTGTTAGAAACACACACTCCACCCCAGACTGTCTACATTTTACCAAGCCCTCCAGGCGATGGATGAGGGTAAATGCTGAAATCTGAAAAACCACTGTTACAGGCTGCTTTCTCCAGTTACTACTTCGGCACAACCAGGTTTCAAAACCACCAGGGCAACACCCTGAGAGGCAAGAAACAGACTCCAGAGGCTGCTCTCCCACCCCAGGGTGGCCTAAGGGCTCAGCAGAGAGAACTGAGAGAAAGAGAATGGGGACCGGTCACCTCCCCCGATACCCACCCTCTGAAACTCCAGGAAGTCCGTTAAAAATAGCCCTGGAACATGAACAAACTCTTCAAAAGTCAAAAAAAAAAAAAAAAAAATCATGGAAATAAAAGTGCCCCCAAATACCAGCAGGTACTGGCCCTGAACTGGGTTGGTCTCAGAGAAGCTGGAGGAGCAACCAGGTCCTTAGGGAACAGCAGCCATGTGGACAGCGAGGCAGGATCTGAAATGCTAGGTAGGAGGCACTCTGGTGGAGTGAGGGCTAAAAATCAGGGCTCTGCTCCCAGGTGCGGAGCCCTGGTCCAGTTTCCTTTAGCCTCAGTTTTCTGGTCTTTAAAACTGGTCCAACAGCCCTTCTCGCAGCAGAAGCCCTGAGGATGGGCCGAGGGCATGAGCTGCCCCCGCGTGGGGCCCTTGGGAGGAGAGCAAGAGAACAAAGTTCCCTTCCTACAAGGACCCCACTGTCTCCTTGACAGGCATCAACGTGGGAACGCCCAAAAACCATCTCCTTTCCCTGCTTATCTCTCCAGGTTCCCCAGTGAAGCAGAAGGAAAAAGCCACCCCGCCGCCCGGCAACAACAGCTGAGGAAGACAGCAGTTCTTCGTGCCTACCCCTTTTTCTTTTCAAATCACCTCTCAAGAAACATCTGGTACCACGAAAGGGCACTGCACACATGGGAGGAAGCGTGCACACAGGGCCTTCTACTGCAGGCTCCCGGTTCAGGAGTTCAGGTGCCAGTTTGACAACTGTGAGTCAACCCCGCTGAACTGGATTTTTAAAGCGATGCTGGGAAAACTGTGCCGAAAACAGCTGCTGGCCAACACCCAGCCCCCAAGTTCTAGATTCCTTTCATTTCCACTCATTTATCACCATGTGCTTCTACCCCAAAAAGGTACTTTGTTTTTAGTAGGAGGCGCAGCCTTGGAGCCACATGCCCACTAATGCAAGCATCTGAGGAGCAGCATGGAGCCAGGAACGGGGTCACAGGGACGCTCGCTCTTCATTTGTCCCGGACACACATGCAGGGGCGACCGGGTCCCACGGTCACCTGACCCACCCTGGCAGTGCCACCCCCGTCCTCCCAGGAAGCCCACACTCACTCAGGGACCACAGCTGCACGCCCCAAACAGCAGTCAACTTAAGCAAAAGTTTCTCTGACAAGACACTGCGGGCTGCCCTGGAAACGGTTCTGGGTCCACAGGACCCTGAGACCAGAAAATGAGAGACAGAAGGGAAAAGGGGTATTCAAGTCGGGGAGGTGGGGGTCACAGACAGACACACAGAAAAACAAGGATATATGTACACCACCTCTTTCTGACAGAGAGAAACCAGAAGGCAAGATTCCACGAGGAAGCGGACAGCAGCTCAGAAGGCCCTCCCTGCACCACGGACTGGGCAGTCCTGACCTTGAAATTCACCTTCTACTTTATTCATCTGTTTAATATTAATATAAACAGTGGAAATGCTGTCACGATTCTGGAGGAAATAATTTCCTACTCGTAACTAAATACCCTGCCAAAATATCAACAGAGGAGAAAAGCAAAAAGAAGAAATTTGCAGATATCCAAGACTAAAAAAAAAAAAACTATCTCCCATGCACCCCATTCACAAGGCCACACAACAAGGTATGTCCCACCAACTCGGTGGTGGAGGCCACGATGGCAGGAGTCACAGAACACGAGCCAACCCAAGACAGCAACACGAGGAATCCGGGCGATGAAGGTAGAGACGACTGAGGATGCCAGCGGTCCAGGCCAAGAGGCTCATGGGAAGGGGTCTCCAAAGAAGTGAAACGAGACAGACTGCCTGCGTGCTCCACCTGGACTCCCCGAGGGAAGGTTTCAACAACTGGTCTGGGGCTGGGGTTGAGTGAGTTCCAAGTGCTGCTAAGGACTAAACGTTTATGAGTACCCCCTACCCCATCATATGGTTCCATATTCTTGCCTGGAGAATCCCATCGACAGAGGAGCCTGGCAGGCTACAGTCCACAGGGTCGCAAAGGGTTGCACACGACTGAACAACTAACACACACATCCCATCGTATGGTGAAACCCAACCCCCCACCAATGTGATGGACATGACTAGGTCACGAAAGTGGGGCCCTCCGGATTGGCAACGGTGCCCTTGGAAGGAGAGCCCCAGAGAACCCCCCACCCCCTGGCCTCTCAGAAGACACCTAATCTGCCAGAGCCTTGACCTTGGGCTTTCCAGCCTCCAAAACTGTGGCAAGTGTTTGTTTAAGCCACTAGAGTTTTTAATGATATTTTGTAACAGCAGCTCAGGCTAAAACAATTACATTTCCAAAAAGAACTTCCAAACAAGACTTGAAAAAGTAATCCTGGTTTAGTAATGACTGGCTGGGCTTAGAGATTCTGGAGTCCCGTTAATGTACACACATGCATCCGACCAAGTTACCCTGTAACTGCACTGGGCGCAGGGAGGGGAGGGACAAGCCAGGGAAGGAGGCAAGGACTCAAGAACTAAACCCTCATAGTTGTCAGGGTCCAAAGTCTACAGACAGGGGAAAACCCTATTTGCAAATGCTCTTTGTGAACAAAGAAGTAACAGCAACTGCCAGCACAGAGCAAAGGGGCTGCCTTCAGGGAGGAGAAAATGGAAGCAAAGGGCAAGGAACTGCCTCTGTTCCAACCTTTATCACATGCATAACTTTTTAAATAAAAACTAAAAAAAAAAAAAAAACCTAAATAATTAACATAAGACAAAATATCTGGACCTATGGGGTCCTTTCAAATCTTAGGGCCAGAAAAGTCTTTTGAAAAACAGGAAGGGACTCAGTGGGAAGATAAACACAGGCTGACTATCTGGTAAGCGTTAATATAAAACTCAGAAAGTTCCCACAATGTCTTCAGATACCAACAGGGCGCTGAACACACAGCCTCTTCTACTGACTGAGGTCCTCCTGAAAATACGAAGGTCTGTAAGTGGAGTGCTGTCCCCAGTGGGGTGTACACAAAGTACCTTTAACCCACAACTGGGATGTTTTATAATTTGTCTCAAGCAAGGCACATCTTATTTCTCTCCTCTCAACCTTGGTACCAGTCTAATGGCAGAAAGCAGAGGAACTAAAGAGCCTTTTGATGAGGGTGAATGAGGAGAGTGAAAATGTTGGCTTAAAACTCAACATTCAAAAAACTAAGATCATGGCACCCGGTCCCATCACTTCATGACAAATAGGGGAAAAGTGGAAGCAGTGACAGATTTTGGGCTCCAAAATCACTGTGGACAGCAGTCATAAAATTAAAAGATGCTTGCTCCTTGCAAGAAAAGCTATGGCAAATCTACACAGCATATTAAAAAGCAGAGACATCACTTTGCCAACAAAGATCCACGCAGTCAAAGCTATGGTTTTTCCAGTTGTCATGTACAGATATGAGAGCTGGACCATGAAGACTGATCGCCAAAGAACTGATGCTCTCTAACTCTTTAAGAGTCCCCTGGACTGCAAGAAGGTCAAACCAGTCAATCCTAAAGGAAATCAACCCTGAATACTCATTGGAAGGACTGATGCTGAAGCTCCAATACTTTGGCCACCTGATGCAAAGAGCCGACTCATTGGAAAAACCCTGATGCTGGGAAAGACTGAAGCAAGAGAAGTGGGCGACAGAGGATGAGGAGGTTGGATGGCATCACCGACTCAATGGACATAAGTTCAAGCAAACTCCACAAGATGGTGAAGGACAGGGAAGCTTGGCATGCGGCCGTCCATGGGATCGCAAAGAGTCGGACCCGACTGAGCGACTGAACAAATGAAACCTTGGAAACCTGGGAGCCCTTCAGGATTAGGAAACTCCACATCACCCAGGAGCCAGGTGCTATAACAGCCCTGTTTTTGTCCTTCTCAAAGCATTTGGCACTGAGAATTTGAAAGGCATTACACTGCAAAAACCTAAGTTCTGGGAGGGGAAGGGCTGGCCGGATGACAGGGCCTGACTCTGAGCAGCAATGGAGGGATAACAGAGTCAACTTTTTATTTCCTGCACTCCCACCCGCCCCAATATTCCATTACTGATAACAATGCTGCGCCCAGCCCAAGCACCAAAAAAGCCCAGCTGGGCTGGTTGGGTGTGGTCCATTTCCTGCAGGTATGGAGTTGCACAGCAGGCAACTCTGAACCACTGGGAGAAATTACCCAAAAAGAGAATGAAGTGACCTGTTTCACAAGAAACCCTCAGACTCCTGGACCGGCCTGTGTTTGACTGTGTAAAACACAGCATTGCCAACGGGTTCATTTCCTGAGAAATCTGAACCCAAGACCTAGAAAAATACTGTTCAACTGAAAAGCTGTGTCAATCTGCGTCAAATAAGTAAGCTCCATTTTGCACACCAGAACGATGACCACAAAAATTACAGAAAGGAACAAGAAAGGCCGATGGACACATAACCACCCTCCTCCAGGACACTGGGCTATGTTATCAGCCCAGGAAAATCTAATCGGACCAATTTCTACTTGAAGGTCGAGGTGGTTCCACGTGAGATACTATCAAGAACGTTCCCTGATACAGGATTAGGACCTAAACGTCCTGGACTCCTCCAAGCTGTTTTCTTTTTTCTAATCTTCTGACAGTCCTCTCCCTCAAGAGCTGACTTTATGCAAAACAAATTCTTAACTTTCTTAAATTCTGCTGACAGGGAAGAGGAAACCTGAAGTCTTGAAACGAATATTAAAAAAAAAAAACTTAAAAACATGCTACTAACAATAACAGCAATGTGTCTTTATTTTCCTTGTAACATCATCGCATTGGGGAAAGGTCAGAACAAATGCAAGGGGCATGAAAGAGTAATAAAGACTATAAAACGAAGGTTAAGAGCCCCATTATGGACTTTCCCTGGTGGTACAGTGGGTAAGAACCCGCGGCCAATGCAGGGGACACGGGTTCAATCCCTGGTCCGGGAAGATCCCGCATCCCTCGGAGCAACGAAGCCTGAAGCTCACCACTGAAGAGCTGCCACCACCTCCTGAGCAGGCACCAGCGCGCCCAGCATTCTTTCACCTTCTCCCACCACCGGAGAAAGCACGGAGGAAGCAGGCTTCCGACAGCACTCGGCCCCATGCGGTGGGGAATGCAGGGCCTCACCCCGGGTGCCACCCCTCCAGCTCCGGGTCCCAGCTAGGCCCCTCGAGCTCACTTGCCCATCCCCGAGCCCTGCTCTGTGCGGCCCCCTACCCTTCTGAACCTTCCTGGGCGGAGCACCCTGATCAGCCCTCGCTAGGCTTCGGACTTCCTGAGGACAGGCCAGAAGGCAGCTTCACCTGCCAGGGCTGCTACAGAAACACACTGCGTGTATGGCGGCTCCCCATCCAGCCCAATGCTGGATCGCACTCCACAGATCAGCCTTCCCTTCCAGTGCTCCAAGTCTACACACTCACGCCGACCTCTGCTCAGCGTGCAGGGTGCCAAGAGGCTGAACACAGGAAACAGGAAAGAACTGTGGAGATGGGCCACCAAGAAGGAAAGAGTCAGACAGCGCTGAAGGCACAATCAAGCGTAGCCATCCTCTGTCTCCAGATCGCCAGCGCACACGGGTGTCCCCCGGGGGAGCGAGAGCACTGGCGAAGTGTTCCAACTCACCCCCAATGGCCATTCAACGTTTCTCGCTCCCCACGCAAAAGGCACTCTCAGCGGAGGGTTCTCCAAGCAGCAAGAGAATTGGAAGGATGATGGTGACAAGCAGAGACTTTTACTTTTCCAGCTTTTCCTGTAAACGGTCTGTACTGTCAAATATGAGAGTATCTTATATGTAGTTGCATGTTAAGTCGCTCCAATCAAGGCTCTTTGTGACCCTATGGACTGCAGAAAACCATGGTCCTCTGTGCATGGGATTCTCCAAGCAAGAATACTGGAGTGGGTGGCCCTCCTCCAGGGGATCTCCCCAGCCCAGGGATCGAACCTATATCTGTTTATGTCTCCTGCACTGACCGTGGGTTCTCTACCACTAGCGCCACCTGGGATGTATGACATCCTCAACACAGGCTAGAGCTGACTTGGGCCCTAACACACGGGTTACACATCAACAGGGTATACTTCAGTCAGAGGATGAGATGATTGGATGGCATCACTGACCCAGTGGAAGTGAGCTTGAGCAAATCCTGGGATACTGAAGGACACGAAAGCCTGGCGTGCTGCAATCCATGGGTCACAAAGAGTCAGACACGACTTAGCGACTAAACGACAATAATTCAGTCAGCTGTGAAATCAATTTAGTTTTGCAACGGCTTTCTTCTCTTTAATAAAACGCATGGCAAAGCAGCACACAAGCAGTGAGGATTAGGACTGTCTTCTGAAACTTTTAGTTTCAGGTCTTGATGTAAAATGTATTTCTTACATGGGTCACAGTTCAAAACAGGTTTAAGGTGACTCATAAAATTCCATGATAGAAATTTATAAACCAAGATCTAATTCTAACTTACAACTTCTGCAACTAAAAGCTGATCAGTGCTGCTGTCTCCAGCTGATGCTTGCCCCTCTTTCAATCTGAATTAAATTGAGAGAAGCAACAAATGTTCAATGAAGGACAGGGAGTTATTAAATCTACCACTCAACCTAATTTCTTTATGTCTATTTGTAGTTACTACTACATTCAGCTAGTGATTTCCATTTTTCCCCAATGCTAATGAAACTGGGATGTGGGAGGTTAAAAAAAAAAAAGAAGGAAAAGTGTCCCCCCCCTCCCCCTGCCAACTCTTATGAAACAGTTATTAAAAAGGATAACTCATTCAGACTTACAGCCATCGACCCCTCATGGAGTACTTGGCACAACAGCGTTCAGTAACAGTTGCTGATCAAACAAAATATCAGTCTCATATTTTAATTTCTTCTCCAAACCCAAGTTGGGATGAAACAAATGTTACTTTCTGCTAAAGTAATAAGACTAATTCAGCAAGGCCAGTAGGAGTATGAGTTCAAAAGTAGGAAAGACCTGGTCTCTAGTCACAAATTGCCACATAATACACCTTCTCACCTTGGGTCAGTTCAATTAGTTTCTGCTGGTTTCCACATCTAGACAATAACATAAATTACACCTGCACCTCAGGTGGTACCAGTAAGAATCAAGAGGCATAAAAATGATTTGCAAGACAATGAAGGATGTTTTAACTGCAATTATTCTTTTAAATCAGGTTTTGGTTTTTTTTTAAGGATCTTTGCCTAGGGGCTGCCTGAATCCACTCTGCTATCTTTCTTGAAAATTTTAAGCCATCTCCACATAAATCCTGGTCAGGAGATGAGAGAGGAAAAAAGGGAATGAGATGGGATTAACAGGGCAAGGGCACAGGTGGGTTAGCACTTTCCTCCCGATTTATCCTGGAGAGCAGTCCGAGGCAGGTGTGCCTTTAAGTTAATCCTCAATAACAACTCTGAGGAAGGCCTCCCTGGGCAGCAGCAGCTGCTGATTCAAAGCAGAAAATAAAATGTGTGTGTTGTTTTTCTTTTGGAGTGGAAGGGAGAAGGAAAGAATATTCCTTCCCAAATGGCACATCAGAAACAATCATCATAGATTGTATGGAGGCACTTCAAACACAGGGATGACTCTGTCCAAAGCCACCTCGCGCCCCTAAAACTGCAAGAGCTGAAAGTCTAGTTGTTTCAACCAAATAAAAACTTACCAGCCTTTATACTGAGAAAGCAAAATAAAAACAGCTCCCTTGTAACTTTAAGGAGGAAATATGTTTGGGGAGGCAAGCTTTTCTTTTTTGAAGAAATGTATCTTCCTTATCCAAGACTTAAGAATTCTGGCCCACACTCCTGAAGCAAAAAATTAAAAGGTGAGGACAAAAAAAAAAAGTGTTGAGACTAGATAACCACCTGACCTGGTGACCATCTGATACTGACTTGAGGGCATCAGCCAGAGAGGCTTTAAGTACCTTTTTAAATAGATTCACTTTCCACAAAGGCTGACTACACCTCCACAGTAGTACTGAGCAAGCCATGTGTACCAGACTACATACAACCTAATTAACAGCATAAGAGTATATCTCAAGAAAGTACTGAGCAAATATGGTTCTTGGTGGGGTTTTTTTTTTCCAAATCATTACAAGAGGTCCTTCTTGCTCTACTGGTCAGAAATACATTTTTACCCAGTTCACCCTGCTTTCCTGTCTCTAAATTCAAACCAAACCAAAGCAGGAATTTTAGGAAATACCAAGAAACCACATCTGATTTCTACCTAGCGGTCAGCAGTAGCTTAGGTTTTTTAATGCGTGTTGTTTAAAAGCTCTTTACAGGAGGTTCAAGGGCAGTTTTCTTTTTAAGTACAGTAAAGTTATTAATGTTAACTGTCACTAAACTTAAAAAAAAAGCTAAAATCCCGGTAACTTTTTTCTAGATATCAAACCTGAACGATGAAGTCGAGTTTTCTACTTCGGATTTAGAGAGAGAAAAGATCTCTCTCCAATGAGGGGGCAGATTCCTGGCTCCCATGTGGTCCAAATACTTCTCAGCCCTCAAGAGGGAGGGGAGGAAAAAAAAAAAACGAAACAGTACGTTGAACACTAAAATGCAAATAATCCACTCGGATACTTGTGATTGTTTTCTTCAAGTTCGTACGTTCCCTCGCCCGGCTAACCTGGGGGGAACAAAACTTTTGAGAGACACTGTTACCGTTCCGTGAGATTTTTAATCCCAAACATTTGCCACCATTTACCCGTTTATGCACATCACAAACTAGCCGAGGAAGGTGGTTTTTATTTTTCAAACGCCTAAACATAATCCCCGAAGGCGAAAAACTTTCTTTGATGCATCCTCGCCCCCACTCCAGAAAAAAATTATTAAGCCGCTGGGAGGCCAACAGGCCACAAAGAAGCCACGGAGAGGGTTAGTGGGAAGGGACTCTCCGTGGTCGGATCCAATCGAGTCTCCAAGTCCAGCCCAGAGTCCCGGGACCCACGCTGTCCGAGTGCAAGCTGTCCGATCGATTCCTCCCTTCCAGAACGGACTTCCAGGCTTCGCACCTTCCCGTCCGTCTGCACCGGGAGGAAGCGCGCGGAGCAACGCGCTGAAAGCGGAGCTGGCGCTTACCCCTTCCTCTCCCCGCCCTGTCTCCTCCGCCCGCCGGGCCGGGACGAGCCGGGGCGCGCCCGGGGGCCCCTCTCCGGGGTAGGGGGGGTGGGGAGGGACAAGGGCCTCCACCGCTAGCCCGCACCCGGGCCCCGAGAACGAGCCGGGCCTCCAAGGGCATTTCTCCACATCACTTCTTCCCAGGGGATGGGCCGGCGCGGGGCCTGCTGCTCGGGAGGGGGACGCGAGGAGGGCGACTGGGCCAGCAGCGCACGTTCTCCCCTCCCCGGACCACCGGGACTCCCGACCCGCGAGGGCCGCCTCCGGGCCGCGGCCCCCCAGGTCCCTTCACGGCCCCCACCCCACCCCGAGACCCGGGCCGCGGGGCCGGGCAGGACGCCCCGGAGGCGGCGAGCGCGGCGCGGGAGGCCGGCGCGACCCCGGAAGGGGCAGCGTTCGGGGGAACTGGGGGTTGGGGGAGCGGCCGTGTTTACACCGCCAAGTTCCCCGCTTCCGCCCCGGCCCGCGCATCCCTCCCGCCCCTCGGCGGCCCGGTTCCTGCCCGTACCTGCATGCCGGGCAGGCCCGACTGCACCGGGGAGTGAGCCATGGCGGTCAGGACGGCCACTTCCTGGGACGGGACGGCCGGGCCGCGGCGATCCGCGCGGGCGACGAGGCCCGCGGGCCGCGCGCAGCCCTCCTCGGGCGGCCGGGGGCGGGAGATGGGGGGCCGGCCGGCCGGAGCCCGAGGCCACCCTAGCCCCCCGTGGGTCCTGGGCCGGACGGCGGGCTCAGGGGCGGGCGGCGGGCCTCGTCTCCATGCACCGCGCCGGGGACGGGCTGCGAGGAGCGCGGGGCCTCCCTGCGAGCGGCCGCCCTGCTGCTGCTGCTGCTGCCGCCGCTGCTGCCGGACGGGAACCGGGCGGCCTGGGCCCGCGCGCTGGCGCCTGGAGCTGGAGTGGGGCGCGCACCGCCGGCCGAGCCCGCGAGCGCCGAGCGCGCCCCGCCCCGGCCCGGCCCCCGCGCCCGCCCCCGCGGCCGGGCCGGGGACCCCGCCCCGCGCTTCCGGGAGGGGGAGGAGGCTCGCGGCCGCCCGGCGCCCTAGGCCGCAGCGGTCCGCGCCGCCGCGGGCCGGGCCGGGTAGAGGTCCGCGCGGCTCCCGCGGGCTAGACCAGGTGGAGGGGGACGCGCGGGCGGGTGCGGGGCTAGGGGCCTCAGTTAGCGGGGGGCAGGGGTCCCCCCCCGTTGGTGAGATGGGAGGGCGCGGATCTTCGGAGTCAGGGATGGGCCATGCGCCCACCCCGCCCTGCAGGCCCGGGCCGGTCGGACGCCCCGGGGGATCTGGGCTTGCCTTCCAAAGAAGCCCACCCCTCTCGGCCTGGCGACGGGCCCCAGGCCACTTCCCCGAGGGCAGAGCCTGGGGGCCCGGCGGGGGCCTCGGCCAGCGGCCGGTTCAAAACTACCGGGGCGGAGCTTCTTCGGTGTTCGGGTGAAGTTTCCAAACCAACCCAAGGAGGAAGCCCTCCGGGAGGGGAGAGGCCGAAAGCGGTTCGTTTCCCGTGCTTTGGCTGCTTGAAAGCACTTGGAATACTAGGAGCTGTGAACTTAGCCAACAAACAGTGAGGGGGCTGAACCCCATCGTCTCTGGGCCCCGGACCAAGGCGTGGGGGCGGGGGACGTCCACCCACCAGAAGGGAGAAGCGGGCAGGGAGGGCCGAGGAGGAAGGGAAGACAATGGAAGGAAACGATGTCTAGACTTTCCCCTGGCTCTCTCCCGCTCTTTCGGCTGCCTCCACCTTCTAGTCACCTCTCCTCCGACTCCAGAGGAAAGAAACAAGAAGGAATGAGTCACTGCTGCCTCCAGAAAGTAGTAGTCTGTTTACAACGACCAACAGCGGCAGTCCCCTGAAGGGACCGGCTGCAGCTGCGGTTGCTAGGACCCCGACGTCTACATTCGTGCCCGTGAATGACGTTGCACCAAGGCTGGGTGAGGCTGGACCTCCAAAAATTAGCCCATAGAGTTCGCAGACCGCTGGAAGAAGTTAAAAAGCCCTCCACCGAATGAGGAGTGTTTCTTCTCAGAGGTGTCAACTGGATTCAGAGTTCCCTGCGGTGCTCTGGATCAGATAAGCAATGACGTGCTTAAAAACCTACTCCCCGCTTTCCTTTGGGAAATTATGCATGTTTTGTATCCTCAGCATCTTCCAGGATACTTTCAGATACCTCACGGTGGTCCCTGGTGTGCGACCGTCACTGAGCCGTGAAACCCTGCCACCCTCAAGTACTGTGAAGAGAACAGAGCAAATACAAACTTAAAAAAAAAGCATGAACCCTGATGCTTAGGGCGCTCACCGGCTTGTGTAAATTTTGTGTACACACACAAAAAACGCGTACATAAAGAGATAGACGGCAGATCAGACAAGCCTGTGAATATAAAAAAATGTTCATCTTTAACCCAGGCATTTTCCTAAGGAAACAACGGAGAAGTGCAGAAGAATGGATATAAAAAGATGCAATGTGGTGATATTTATGATGGTGGTAAAATTGGGAACCGATTAAAAGTCTGAGACTTACTTAAATGATAATATATTCCTACAGTCATTTAAAGTGATGTACTTCAATATTTACTAACACGGGAAAATATTTTCAAGATATATTGTTAAGGAAATGCAGGGTAGAAAGCAGTCTGATCTCAAGTTACTTCATATATATGAAGTTATATTTGAATATATAACCCTTCATATATGTGTGTGTATGTGGATGTATATAATTTTGTGTGTAAATGTATAAATAGAGAAAAACCTGGAAGTATATGCCCCAAGATTTAGCAGTGGCTAGCCCTGGAATTAAAGATGATTTTTTTTTTTTTAGTTAGTATTCAACCAATAGAGACCATCATGCTAATAGGTCTTTCCTGAAACTCCAGTACTTTGGCCACCTCATGCAAAGAGTTGACTCATTGGAAAAGACCCTGATGCTGGGAGGGATGAGGGGCAGGAGGAGAAGGGGATGAGATGGCTGGATGGCATCACTGACTCGATGGACATGACTTGAGTGAACTCCGGGAGTTGGTGATGGACAGGGAAGCCTGGTGTTCACGGGGTTGCAAAGAGTCAGACACGACTGAGCGACTGAACTGAACTTGGGTCAGCCACCAGGCCAATAACATGGCAGCTAGATGAGGAAGAAATAGGACGAGTGAACAGGAATATCCAGGCACTGATCTGAGACAGTAGCATAGGAAATTCAAAGAACCCTTGGGCCCACTTTGCAGTGGGCTAGTTTCCAACAAATGACCCGGAGGCGGCAGGGGTGCATAGTAATCTAGGCATAAAAAGTATTCAGGGGACTTCCCTGGTGGTCTAGTGGCTAGGACTCCAAACTCCCAATGCAGAGGACTTGGGTTCAATCCCTGGTCAGGAAACTAGATCCCACATGCCGCAACTGAGGGTTTGCATGCTGCAACTAAACGTCCTGCGCACTGGGGCTTCCCTGGGGGCTCAGTAGTAAAGAATCCACCTGCCAGTGCCGGAGACATGGGTTCGATCCCTGATCTGGGAAGATCTTACATGCCACGGAGCAGCTAAGCCCCTACACCACAACCATTGAACCTGTGTTCTGTAGCCTGGGAGCTGGAACGACTGAAAGGCCGCACTCCACAACAGGAGAAGCCACTGTGCCCAGCACAGCTAGAGTAGTCCTTGCTCACCGCAACTGCAGAAAGCCCATGCTCAGCAACGGAGACCCGGCACAGTCAAAAATAAAATTAATAATTATGTTTTTAAACGATCCCACATGCAGTAACTAAGACCTGGCACAACATGACCCAGAACAGCCAAAAATAAAATTAATTAATTAAATTTTTTTTAAAAAAGAGCCCACATGCCACAACTAAGACCTGGCACAACCAAATAAATAATTTTTTTTTAAGTATTCAGAATCCCAGAGACTAGTGAGGCTAAGCCCATGTCGGTTACAACAGGATAGGATTTATCTGGACACAGTGACTTGCATTCATTAGCGGGTCTGTTTCCCTATTCCCTGCTTATCTCCTCATCCCAACTAAACTTCATTTCCTCCTCTGACCATATATATACAACTGAGCCGCGTGCTCCTTGAAAGAGAAAAGAGAGACCAAAAAGGAGGTACTGGTTTCGCTCAGTCATAGGCAGACATTCCCCAGTATGGCCCACAGTAACCGCCTCCCTTTGTTTCAGCAGAGCAGAGATGATTGACAGGCCTGAGCCAATGATGAGATCCTAGCCAATTGTTCACTGCATCCATTTCAATACTAACCCATTCTTTGAGTGCCAACTTATGTCAGACATCTACTTCAGTGCTGGGCATACAAACAACCAGATCCTCACGTGCTTCATCCCACCGTTGGTGACACGGCCTCGCAGCATCCTAACTTCAGAATCTTACAATACCGATTGATTAAAATCAGAACCACACTAGCCATAATTTCCACTAAGAAGAATATTATCCTCTCATCCCCTTCTTCTTGTCACGTTGCCTCCACTCTCAATTACAATGACAACAGATCATACATTACTGTAATTTCAGAAGGAGAGATTTTGAGGGTCTCCATAGAGATTATGCATTTCCTGGTCTCCATGGAGATGCTAACCCATGAAATTATTTTCATCCCCTGACCCTCTTTGTCTTTTGTGTTGACTTAAAGACATGAGTTGGGCGATGAATTGTGCTCTCACATATATTCGGGACCACAAAGGACATTTGCATACCCCTCCAAATATAGAACCCTTGTGTTTGACTTCCCCTCAGCCAGCTCATAGTCTCAGCAGAGCTCAGTGGAAAACAAGAATTCAACAATCAGTCCGTTCACTTCTCCTTCTGAGTTGAAAAGATAAACACCCCCAAATGCCACTTTATAAAGAACAGCTAGACAAGTAGCACATTAGCAATTTAAATTTACAGATTAAAGAAAAGGACTCACACGGTGAACTTTAAAAGAGAAATATTAGTAGCTTGGATAAGTAACAGAAGGCTTAACAAATTTCTATACATGTTAAGCAGGTGAAGACACAAAAGAGGAAGACAGATAATTAACATCAGTATACAGGAAGCATGTCTAGTCACAGTCGGATGACAGGACAGCAAGAAAATATATCTGCCTAGGGCTTTTCTCAAGCCCTAGGAAAAGATCTAGCTACACTGAAGAGTGGTGCACATGAAGTTTGATTCTGGGTGTGTGGGGCTCAGAGGGCAGGCTCTCACAAGAGCATGACTCTAAGTCAGTCTGGGGTTGCATCCTGCCTGTGTGTCCTAAGGATGCCATTACAGAGTACCACGGACTAGTTGACTCAAACTGAAATTCATCATTCCCTCACAGTTTTGGAGGCTAAAAGTCCAGAGTCCAAGTGTCAGCAGGGTTGGTCTCGTCTGAGCTGTCTCTGCTTGGCTGGTGGCTGGCCATTTCCTCCCTGTGTCCACACCTGGCCTCTCCTGTGTGTCTGTATCTGTGTGTATGTGTCCTGAGCTCCTCTTCTTGTAAGAATGCTCATAATATTTGATTAGGCCCCACCCTAATTACTTCGTGTTAACTTAGTTACCTCTTTAAAGACTATCTCCAGGGACTTCCCTGATGGTCCAGTGGTTGAGAATCTACCTTCCAACGCAGGGGATGCAGGTTGGATCCCCGCTTGGGGAACTAAGATCCTGTGTACTGTGGGGCAACTAGAGAAAGCCCATATGCACGCTGTAACAAAGACCGAGCAGAGCCAAAAAGACTATCTCCAAATGGAGTCACATTCTAAGCTATTTCAGATCAAGACTTTAACATATGAACCAGGTGAGGGGACCCGATTCAGCCCATAACACACCCTTCTCACTATAAATGGACCTCTGGTCACCCCCTCTAAGCAACTCTTCCAGGCTTAGCTCCATGAACATGAGTTTCCTTTCTCTTTTCCCAAGGCCCTTCTACACATGTCATATTTCACATTTCTGCTCAGAGGCATTGCTTCATATTTCCCTGGGCGTAGTCCCTAAACTTTATGCTGCACAGAAACCAGAACACCATCTCTAATCACTGGACCACTCAGAGCAGTGGCAGGTGTTTGCTTGATAAAATATTTCTAATTAGGAGAATTCATCTGGAATACATAGCAACACCTATCAGAAAAAAAGTTCAGAGTATTTTGCAGGGAGTACATTAAAAGTCGTAACCACTCATTTCAGCCAAAAGGTTGTTCTTTTGTAATGTCTGTTTTTCTTCCTAGTTCTCCTTCACCCCTGAGTATCACCACAGTCGGGGATGCAATTCACCAGAAGGATTGGCGTCTGGGGCCCCAGGGTGCTTTCTGTTGTGTGATCCTGGCGTGACAGTTCTAGGGGCTCACAAGAGGGAAACTTAGGCTGTTCAGAAGGACTCACTGAAACAGGCTCACTAGAAAAATTCTCTTGTGCGATTTTGCCTGGCAGAGAGCCAATTAACCGAGCACGTCACCCTCTCAATAGTGGCCACTTGACCCTGCCAATCAGCTTAGAAAGGCTTCTGTATACAAAGACTCATCAAGTGGTATATGTGTATGTGTATAGTTCCTGTGTGTGTGTGTGTGTGTGTGAACAGGCATAAATGAAATCCTCCCCAGAAGGGTGATGTCATCCAGCCTACAATCACGGAACCACAGTAAGAGTTCTTAAAAGCCCTTGGCCCTGTTCTGTGACAAGGAAGATAAACTGTAGAAAATGATTTTAATTTTCACTTCAAGGCGATCTAGGGAATTAAGGAACATTGTGTAACCACACAAAGGTAAAATCTGCCTCTGAGATGCAGGCATTGATGGTGAGCCTGAGTTCCAAAATGCACAGAACCAAGTGTACATACTTGGAATCCTTATGAAAATACTGGCCTTATACTGCCCTGTCAAGACTCCACCTTCAAAAAGATAAGCATGTAGTCCCATACAATAATTTTCCAGCCCAGATTTATTTGGTTTCCCAAGAAGCTATGCTTAGTGATACTATCAGTCAGAGACCCTCGAACAAGTGACTGAAACCTAGCTCAAGCTTCCATAAGCACAAAGGGAAAATTTTAGCTCAGTGGCGGAAATCCAACCTTGGCTAAATCAGGCATGGAGATATCCAGGACGGTGGGCACAATGATAATAAAATCAGAGCTCTGTCTTTCTGTCACGTCTGCCAACCTCTGTGTGGCTTCATCCTCACATAGGTCCTCTCTACAAGAGTCACTCTAAGTGGTCCTTGCAACCCCAGAGAGAGTGACTTCCTCTTGCCCAGTGTCCCTAGGCTACATCTAGTGGAAAAACTCACATTTGTGCCTGTACACTCTTGTGAGACCAACCAGAGGACAAGAAGACACAGCCATGGACGAGTCCAATACAAATAGCGTGCAGTGTGGAAGGGGGTTTACCCAGGGAAAAAGGATGCTTGGCCTGATACATCCCACCCCTTGACTGCCCAGCAGGAGCCTGCACACGCACATACACTTGTGCACATGTACGTGTTCTCTTTTTCCATGCATGTAATTTCTTCTTCAACATGATACAGCCAAGCTACGCATATCCAACCATGTACTTACCTCTTCCCCAAAGCAGGTCAAGCCCTAGTGCCTTCTAATTAGACCATCCATTTCCTAGTCCAGATGCTCCGGATAATACACATTCCCTTTTATCAAATCTAGATGTGGCTTTTCACAGGCCAGTTACGCCGAAATGTTAAATCTACATCTAAATGTTACGTGTTAAGAATAGAACCACCGTATGACCTAGAAGTTCCACACCTGGGTACAATCCAAAAAAAACCTCACAAAAACTTTCATTTGAAAAAATACATGCACCCCAATGTTCAAAGCAGCACTATTTACTATAGCCAAGACATGGCAACAACCTTAGTGTCCACCAAGAGGTGAACGGAGAAAGAAGATACGGTACATATCTACAATGGAATACTACTCAGCCATAAAAAAGAACAAACTTTTACCACTTGCAGCAACATGGATGGACTTGGAGGGCATGACGCTCAGCGAAAAAAGTCAGTCAGAAAAAGACAAATATACTGTACGATGTAATATATGTGGAAGCTAAAAAATAAAATAAACTAGTGAATATAGCATAAAAGAAGCAGACTCACAGATAGAACAAATTAGTAGCTACCATCTCATTGCATTTTCTGGCCTTTTTATACCAATAACCTTCTAAGTGTTGAGCAATGGTACATTTGTATGGCAGCTGCCCATGCCTGAAGGTATTACCAGCTGGGCAGTACCAAGACACCCAGAGCCCCAGCCCAGCGTGCTATACAAATGCTAACCTTCTCTCTGTAGATGTGGATTTTCTAAGTTTTCATCCTCTGTCCCTACTGAGTCCAAAGCACACACATGATCCCGGTCCTGAATCATTAAGAGGTAACAACTCAGTCAGATTCAGATCAGAATCCAGAGACAGAAGACAGTTTCAAGGTCATCAGGGGAGGCGGGTGAGGGGACTGTACACTAAATGAAATGGTAATGAGCAGACAAGAGACCTATGTCCATTGGAGTGGGGGGCCTGGAGGCTTGCTCTGCACAGCCGCTTAATCTAGTAGACAGGAAATCTCTTACTAAGCTCAGAATCTTTTCACAAAGATCCATGGATCAGGGGTTGGCAGATCTTTCCTCTGAAGGGCCAAACAGTCGGTAGTTTTTACATTTGTGGAGCACACGACCTCTGTCCCAGTTTCTCAGTTCTGCTGTCAGCAGACCAGCACAGACAATATGCATATAACCCAAGATGAAGCGTTCCAAGGAAACGTCATTTACAAACACAGCTGGCAGGTTTGTGGACCCCTGATATGGATGAGTAACTTGGAGAGTTGGGTGAGTGGTCAGACCACAGAATGGAGTTCAAGCAGGACAGGTTCAGGGAAGGACAGGAAGAAGGAGGAAAAAACTGCAGCCACACCACATGGATAGGAAGAGTTGAGACCAAGGAACTATCCTGGACTGTGTATTGTAAATAAGTCTGTAATACATGATTGAGGTTACAGATAAAGGCAGAGTTCAAAATACAGACATAACTGGCAAGAATACGAGGAGGCCAATTTCCCTATGAGGATGCAAGCCTTCTGGGAACATTACCAAGAAATCTTCATAATAAAAAGAGAGTCATGGAATATCTATGAAGAACCACGAGGTCAGAATTAAGGTCGGGGTCCAAGTTTGGTTTCTTTCTCTTGTAATCCCAAGAGTGTTCCTGGTATGAGATAATAGAGGAATCATATAATAAATACTTATTCATTTATGTCAGACACAGGCAAGTTTAAAAATTCTATGACGACCCTGTATGCAAGACAGGAAAAAGGACACAGCTGTGTATAACGGGCTTTTGGACTCAGAGGGAGAGGGAGAGGGTGGGATGATTTGGGAGAATGGCATTCTATCATGTATACTATCATGTAAGAATTGAATCGCCAGTCTATGTCTGACGCAGGATACAGCATGCTTGGGGCTGGTGCATGGGGATGACCCACAGAGATGTTATGAGGAGGGAGGTGGGAGGGGGGTTCATGTTTGGGAACACATGTAAGAATTAAAGATTTTAAAATTAAAAAAAGAAAAAAAAAAGAATGTTTAAAAATATAAGGGAACTGGCACTTATATAGTGCTGGCAGAAGCGTAAATCGGTATGATTATCCTAGAGGAATCTTTAGTGATATAACAGAAACCTTAAAATAGTCAGAATTGAACATTTTTATTTCAAATAAAGTAAATATTTTGTTTCAAGGTATAATAGTTAGAGAATAATTACAACTACTTATGAATGTATATACGAAGATGAGTATTGTGTTGCTGTTTATAATAGAGAAAAAATAGAAACAGTTGAGTTATAAGGGCTTGTCTAAAAAATTATGATGCACTTATAGAATGGTATAAATTCTATGTAATGGTTTTAAATTATTGCGTAAAGTAATATTGACATTTATTTGAGATACACATGATTCACATAAGGGTAAGTAAGAAAAGTAAGTTACAGGAATGTAGTATAATCAGATTTTTCAGTAGGTTGTTTTAGAACAATCCTGCCATTAAGAATGACAAGAAAAGCTAGACAAATTGATTAGTAGAAGACTTAATAAAGAAGAAAAAAATCCCATGTGTTGGAAGTTACCAGAAAACTAGCAAGGCAGTTTCTGGAGCCAGATCCAGAAGAGAGTGAAGCCGAGAGGTGAGCCTGGCATTTTGGGCTGCTTTTTCCCTTGAAGCAATTGCTAATTTGAAAGAGACAATTTAGTGGCAAAAAAACAAAACAGACAGAATTTTGGCACTTTCACAGGGCCAGGCGGGCAAAGTTTAGATTGTGGTGCCCTCTAAGGAAGATAAACTCAGGCAAATAATCCAGACTTTTGCTTTGGGCACAAAGCGCTACTTCTCTAGCGCACGGAGAAGGCAATGGCACCCCACTCCAGTACTCTTGCCTGGAAAATCCTATGGACGGAGGAAGGTGAGTCAATAACCAGGCATAGTGAATTAGAACCTACAGAATATAACCAGGCATGCAAGAAGGCAAGGCTTGACAGAAAACCAAGAGAAGAAAAATACAATAGAAACGTATTCATAGGAGCTATCATCAGAAGGAACATGAAAATAAATATTAGCCATATAGTCAAGACTTGGAGCAGAAAATGGCAACCCACTCGAGTAGTTTTGCCTGGGAAATCCCATGGACAGAGGACTCTGGTGGGCTACAGTCCTTGGGGTCGCAAAGAGTTGGACACGACTGAGCACGCACACATGCTATATAGTCAAGAAATTAAAAGGTGGAGAATTTGCTACAACCCTGGAAGCTACAGAAACGAATCAATAAAAATTCTAGAAATAAAATATAATTGAATTTTTTTGAAATTAGTGGGTTTAAACGCTGATTAGATACAACTAAAGAGAGATTTAATAGAAAAAGTATGGGGGTGTGTGTGTGTATGTGTACACTGCAGCTTAAACATAATATTGAATAAAAGAAGACAGACATAAAAGAATACTGTACATACAGAACACTGGATAGTTCCACTTACATGAAGTTTAAAAAACAGACAAAAATAGGGACTTTCCTGGGGATCCAATGGGTAAGACTCCATGCTTTCAATGCAGGGGGTGTGGCTCAGTCCTGGTCAGGGAATTAAGATCCCACATGCCACATGACCAAAAAATTTTTTAAAAATTTTTTAAAATAAAAACAGACAGAAATAATCTTCAGTGTCAGACATCTGTGGTTAAATTTAGGGAAGATAAAGGGAATAATGGTTAGGTGTGGGAATGGGAGAGGCTATTTCTTGACCTAAGTTGTGGTTACACTCATCCACTGACTAAATTATTCCTCAAGCTGTTATGATTTGTGTACTTCTCTCTGTATATGTTATATATCAATAAAATATTTACTAATATATGTGTGTGCTGCTGCTGCTGCTGCTAAGTCACTTCAGTCGTGTCCGACTCTGTGCGACCCCAGAGATGGCAGCCCACCAGGCTCCCCCGTCCCTGGGATTCTCCAGGCAAGAACACTGGAGTGGGTTGCTATTTCCTTCTCCAATGCATGAAAGTGAAAAGTGAAAGTGAAGTCCCTCAGTCGTGCCCGACTCTTAGTGACCCCATGGACTGCAGCCTACCAGGCTCCTCCATCCATGGGATTTTCCAGGCAAGACTATTGGAGTGGGGTGCCATCGCCTTCCCCAAATATACATGTACACATACCTATAAATAAGAAAGTCTATTAATATAGGTTATCTTTGAGCCTTATCAACAATTTTCTTCTTTTCTTTGTGTTTTTCTGCAATAATCTGGATTCTTTGCGGAAAAGGAAATTAAAGAGAAAAAGAAAAAAAAAGAAATACTGACCTTGCTTTTTTTTTTTTTGACCTTGCTTTTTAATTGAGGTACAACTGATGTATAACCAACCAATTTTATTTATTCAAATTCTCCTGATCCCAGAGTAAAAATGAGATTAGATTTGGCTTAAGAGTCTCCTAGAACTAACAGTTGTTAAACAGGGAAAATGATGGATTCTTCTTTCCTGATAACCTTTCAGAATAGAATAATGGCTAAATATGTTCCTCCTGAGGGCATGGCTGTAGACCAGAACACCTCTTAAGATTCATTTTTTCATCTGTGAACCTATAGTTTTCCAGATGAGGAAGGGGATACATTCAAGGAATTTCTTTTATAGTGAGTGTACTTTCCACATAGTGGGCTGGTGGCTGGGAATAATAATATGTAATCATGATTCTAGGACCTTACAGTCTATGGGGGTCATATACATGTAGATGAGATGTGATAAAGTAAATGCCACTCATGCCCTTACTAACCATTATGAATTGTGTATACACAAGTCGGACTCTGAATCAGAGCCTGGGATACTGCAGTAAACAAAACGAAATCTATGCTCTCATGGAGACTACAGTCCAGTAAACAAATAGATAACACATCAAGCGGTGATAAGTGCAATGAAGGAAAAACACAGCAGAGCAAGGATGAAAAATGATGGTGGAGTTGGGGACACAGAGCACCTATTTTAGACAAGCTGAGTGCATGAGTAACACCGCTTTGTCTGGGGGCGCTGGGACACACATCTGAATGAGGTGATCTACGTGGCTTTCGAGCAGTCCTGGAAGAGCCAGTGTGCTTGGACTGCGCCTAAAGCTGCAGGCAGGAGAAAGATGAGCAGGCAAGAAAGAATGTAACACACGAAGCAGCCTGGAGCAGATCACGTAGGGACTTAGGGTCTGGGATGAGGACTTTTATCTTTGTGAAACGACAAGTTGCTGGAGAGTTTGGAACAGATACATGATCAGATCTGACTTAAGTTTTAAATGAGTTTCTCTGGCTGCTGAGTGGAGAACTGATGTGAAAAGGCAACTGTGGACAAGATCATGAAAAGACTTGCTCTTCTCTCGGCAGGATGTGGTTTGAACCACGAAGATATTACAAGGAAAAGGGAAAAGGGATATTATTCTGGATATATTTTGAAGGCAAAGACAATAGGATCTGTTAAAGGAATAGATGTAATACATATAAAACTAAATAAATACAGTCAAGAATAACTCCAAGAATTTTGTTCTGAGAAACTAAGAGATTTGAGATGCAACGTTTATTGAATCAATGTAGTCTTGAGAAATGCAGTTGGGGAAGGGAATGGGCCTATAGGAGCAGAACCAACTCACTTTTGTTTTAATGCAAAGGAGAAAGCAACTAAAAAGACTGAGGAAGGCAGGTAGTGCCTCTGAAAATCATCCATACCACAGAGACTTTGTAATGCTCATAATATAAAAAGCTGCTATTCACTTTCCCCAATTTTCTCTTTTTTTCACTGTTGCGTTTCAGTAGGGTCATAATTAATGGTCAAACCACAATATTCAAACCTGTAAATCATTGTAACTCATAAACATCCTTTACCACTTTCCTTAAGTATCACCCTTTCTGAAAGCTTTCCCTTGTCTCCTCTATCAAAGTTAGGTAAGCCCTCGGGGCTTCCCTGGTGGCTCAGGGTGGTAAAGAATCTGCCTGTCAGTGCAGAAGACACAGGAGACATGAGTTCAGTCCCTGATCTGGGAGGATACCCTGGAGAAGGAAATGGCAATCCACTCCAGTATTCTTGCCTGGGAAATCTCATAGACAGAGGAGCCTGGCAAGCTACAGTTCATGGGGTCACAAAGAGTCAGACAGGACTGAGCGACTGAATGAACAAACGATTCCTCCTGTAGACTTCCCTGGAACCTCAAGGATCCTATCATATTCCTTATCAAATAAACTGTATTACCATCACCCATTTCTGTCTGATCGAGTAGACAGGTCCAATTAACTTTATGGGAGTAGACAACTCAGGACTTAGCACTCAGTAAAAAATATGAGAAAGAAAGAAGGGCAGGGAGGGAAGAAAAGTGGGAGGAGTCTAGAGTGTATCATCTCTCCATTATATGGAGATTATGTCATTGCAACAGGTTCAGTTTGCTTGAACTCACTCTTGCTCCTTTAGGCCAGGTGAGCTGTAGGTATATTCTAGAAATGTTGTCCTAGTATAATTAAGTGGAAAATTATAATGTGATGACTTTTTAGCAGCATCTTACCACCATCCCTCTGTTGTACTTATATTAAAACTAGAATTATAGATCAGAGCTGTCCACTAGAATGTTCTCTGGTGAGGGGAATATTTTATATCTGGGTTGCCCAGTAGTTATACTAGCTGCCTATGGCTACTGATCATCTGAAACGTGGCTAGTATTACTTACAAAATGAATTTTAAATTTTATTTAATATATTTAAATTTAAGTAACCACGTGTAGTTAGGAGCTACCATTTGGATAAACTCTTGATATTAGAACTTGTATTTTCTAATTTTCTACCTTTACAGATGAATAAACCCAGCCTAAAAGAAGTCAACATTATTTGCCCAACTTCCTAATTCCTTGTACCAAAACATGTCCCTGGTTTTGTCACTAGTCATATATGGTGTGACCTTTATGTTGAAATCTATTTCTTACATAGAAACTTCTAATTTTCAGATTAGCAGACCAAAAGTTCCTTATAGACTTGTAACCAAGAGAACACTTTAAAGGGAAAAAAAAAAAGAACTTAAGTCCAGCTATATTTAGAAAAAGGTGATTTTCTCCATAAGGAATTTTTAAAAATTATTATGATTATAATAAATTACATACTGTGGCTCATCTGATGATCACTTTTCTTAAGCAGAAGCATTTGTTGAAAGTCAGAATCAGCTGTGCATAACATTACTGGATTACCAGTGGTAAACTGAACACCTGAACAAAGAACCCAATTTCTGGGGCTTTACAGTCATCTCTGAATAATAAGGAAGTGGGGATACAGAAAATAACTGAAAAATGACCAACTATTAATATATTTTTTAAAAATCACATCTACCTTTGAAAGCCCCTCTACTTTCTGTACAGATACCTTGGGAACAAAGAGGTTGGAGCTGTGTGTGTAGGTGATGGTGGTCGGGCAGCAGCTGTGGAAGGCTTGGGGAGCTAAGGAATTTTCTCTCTTCCCTCCTAATAATAAACACAATTCTTGGGGACCTTACTGGGTACCAGGCCCTAGAGCCCACAGAATGTTCTTTTCCACAGCTTAAACTAAACTCTGCGTCTCTTTGGACTTGTGCGTGCATGCTTAATTGCTTCAGTTGTGTCCAACTCTGTGCGACCCCCTGGACTGTAGCCTGCCAGGCTCCTCGTGCTTGGGATTCTCCAGGCAAGACTACTGCAGTGGGTTGCCCTGCCGTCCTCCAGGGGATCTTCCTGACCAAGTGATTGAACCTGTATCTCTTAGGTCTAGCTTGCATTGGCGGGTAGGTTGTTTACCCCTAGCGCCACCTGGGAAGCCCTTTGTCTTGCATATCCACCTGGCAAGTCTCTAATCGTAGATGAATCAAATGTCCACGTTCTCCCTCTGGCACCTGAGAAGTGGACCACCTGGGGTAATCCTCACTGTCGGGGCAGGGTGGTGGGGGGTGGGGGGGGACGGGCTGCAGACCTCAGATCACCGGTCTCCAGTGGGACCCTAGGCTCCCTGGAGACCACCTCTGAGACCCCAGGAGGCCTTTCTTCCCTCTTCTGGCCCATTACTCTCAGCAGACATTCTCCTTTCCTGCTTCACCGAGAACAGATGCTGTCAAATGAGAAATCTCTCAGTATCTCATCTCCGAGGCTCCAATCCTATTGACCTTGGCCCCACTTCTCCCTTCTGGGGAAAGAAGGGATGTCGTGCCCTTTCCCGCATCTAAGTCCATTTCCTCCCGCCCTCCGCTCTTTACAGTGACCTTGTGCTATCTCTGGTTCTCTGTTTCTCTTTGCTCAATATTTCTCATCAGCATTTAAACACACTCAAGTCTCTTCTGTTTTAAAAGATACAAAAATGACCTTCCTTTGACCCCACGGACCCCCTCCAGCTACCCTCCCAACCGTCTCTCTCCATCCACAGACCACCTTTTGGAGCTGTGATCTACTTCCTCACTTTATCCTCCCTTCCCCAAGCCCTCCAACCTGGCGCCCACTCCCACCTACTCCACAGTTTTCGCCAATCTCTGCACCCCCACTGCTCTGAAGCAGTACTAAATTCACCAATGACTGAGGCAGATGTATCTCCAGGGCAATTTGAAAACATTCATCTTTTCATCTGAGCATCTGACATGGCTGACTACACTGCCTTCTTACAACCATCCCTTCTGCTGGCACCTGTCTCACAAATCCTCTTGGCTTGCTCTTACCTTTTAGCTTTCTCTTTCTTATGCTCCCCAGTGGGCTCAGTCTATTTACCAAACTTTTAAATAGTGGAAGCTCTTAACACATTATTGACCAGAGATGCATTAATCTGTCTTTTGTTACCTGAACATTATTGACCAGAGACATATCAGCTCAGTTCAGTTCAGTCGCTCAGTCGTGTCCGACTCTTTGAGACCCCATGGCCTGCAGCATGTCAGGCCTACCTGTCCATCATCAACGCTCGGAGCTTACTCAAACTCATGTCCATCGAGTCGGTGATGCCATCCAACCATCTCATCCTCTGTCGTCCCCTTCTCCTCCCGCCTTCAATCTTTCCCAGCATCAAGGTCTTTTCAAATGAGTCAGTTCTCCACATCAGGTGGCAAAAGTATAGGAGTTTCAGCTTCAGTATCAATCCTTCCGAAGAATATTCAGGACTGATTTCCTTTAGGATGGACTGGTTGGATCTCCTTGCAGTCCAAGGGACTCTCAAGAGTTTTCTCCAACACCACAGTTCAAAAGCATCAGTTCTTTGGCACCCAGCTTTCTTTATAGTCCAACTCTCACATCCATACATGACCACTGGAAAAACCATAGCCTTGACTAGACGGACCTTTGTCGGCAAAGTAATGTCTCTGCTTTTTAATATGCTGTCTAGGTTGATCATAGCTTTTCTTCCAAGGAGCAAGTGTCTTTTAACTGCATGGCTACAGTCATAATCTGCAGTGATTTTGGAGCCCAAGAAAATAAAGTCTGACACTGTTTCCCCATCTAGCTGCCATGAAGTGATGGGACTGGATGCCATGATCTTAGTTTTCCGAATGTTGAGTTTTAACTCAACTTTTTTACTCTCCTCTTTCACTTTCATCAAGGGGCTCTTTAGTTCTTTTTCACTTTCTGCCATAAATGGTAGTGTCATCTGCATATCTGAGGTTATTGATATTTCTCCCGGCAATCTTGATT
Source organism: Budorcas taxicolor (assembly GCF_023091745.1). Classification (NCBI taxonomy): domain Eukaryota; kingdom Metazoa; phylum Chordata; class Mammalia; order Artiodactyla; family Bovidae; genus Budorcas; species Budorcas taxicolor. The sequence continues at coordinate 75,763,284 of NC_068921.1, forward strand.
CCAGCTTGTGCGTCATCCAATCCAGCATTTCTCATGATGTACTCTGCATATAAGTTAAATAAGCAGGGTGACAATATATAGCCTTGATGTACTCCTTTCCCGATTTGGAACCAGTCTATTGCTCTGTGTCCAGTTCTAACTGTTGCTTCCTGACCCGCATACAGATTTCTCAGGAGGCAGGTCAGGTGGTTTGGTATTCTCATCTCTTTAAGAATTTTTCAGTTTGTTGTGATCCACATGGTCAAAGGCTTTGGTGTAGTCAATAAAGCAGAAGCAGATGTTTTTTTGGAACTCTCGTGCTTTTTCCATGATCCAATGGATGTTGGCAATTTGATCTCTGGTTCCTCTGCCTTTTCTAAATCCAGCTTGAATTCTGGAAGTTCACAGTTCATGTACTGTTGAAGCCTGGCTTGGAGAATTTTGAGCATTACTTTACCAGCATGTGAGATGAGTGCAATTGTGCAGTAGTTTGAGTATTCTTTGGCATTGCCTTTCTTTGGGATTGGAATGAAAACTAACCTTTTCCAGTCCTGTGGCCACTGCTGAGTTTTCCAAATTTGCTGGCATATTGAGTGTAGCACTTTCACAGCATCATCTTTTAGGATTTGAAACAGCTGAACTGGAATTCCATCACCTCCACTAGCTTTGTTTGTAGTGATGCTTCCTAAGGCCCACTTGACTTCGCATTCCAGGATGTCTGGCTCTAGGTGAGTGATCACACCATCGTGATTATCTGGGTCATGAAGATCTGTTTTGTATAGTTCTTCCGTGTATTCTTGCCACCTCTTCTTAATATCTTCTGCTTCTGTTAGGTCCACACCATTTCTGTCCTTTATTGTGTTCATCTTTACATGAAATTTTCCCTTGGAATCTCTAATTTTCTTGAAGAGATCTCTAGTGTTTCCCATTCTGTTGTTTTCCTCTATTTCTTTGCATTGATCACTGAGGAAGGCTTTATCTCTCTTTGCTATGCTTTGGAACTCTGCATTCAGATGGGTATATCTTTCCTTTTCTCCTTTGCCTTGTGCTTCTCTTCTTTTCTCAGCTATTTGTAAGGACTGCTCAGACAACCATTTTGCCTTTTCGCAGTAGCCATCATAGTCAACAAAACAGTCTGAAATGCTGTTGCTGCTGCTGCTGCTAAGTTGCTTCAGTCGTGTCCAACTCTGTGTGACCCCATAGATGGCAGCCCACCAGGCTCTCCCATCTCTGGGATTCTCCAGGCAAGAACACTGGAGTGGGTTGCCATTTCCTTCTCCAATGCATGAAAGTGAAAAGTGAAAGTGAAGTCACTCAGTCGTGTCCAACTCTTAGCGACCCCATGGACTGCAGCCTACCAGGCTCCTCCGTCCATGGGATTTTCCAGGCAAGAGTACTGGAGTGGGGTGCCATTGCTGTACTTGGATGCAATTTAGAAAATGACAGAATGATCTCTGTTCGTTTCCAAGGCAAACCATTCAATATTACAGTTATCCAAGTCTATGCCCCAACCAATAATGCTGAAGAAGCTGAAGCTGAACAGTCCTATGAAGACCTACAAGGCCTTCTAGAACTAACATCCACAAAAGATACACTCTTCATTACAGGGGACTGGAATGTAAAAGAAGGAAGTTAAGAGATACCTGGAGTAACAGACAAATTTGGCCTTGGAGTACAAAATGAAGCAGGTGAAAGGCTAACAGAGTTTTGCCAAGAGAACGCATTGGTCATAGCAAACACCCTCTTCCAAAAACACAAGAGAAGACTCTACATATGGATATCACCAGATGGTCAATAATGAAATGAGGTTGATTATATTCTTTGCAGCCAAAGATAGAGAAGCTCTATACAGTCAGCAAAAACAAGATCAGGAGCTGACTGTGCCTCAGATCATGAACTCCTTATTGCCAAATTCAGGTTTAAATTGAAGAAGGTAGGGAAAACCACTAGACCATTCAGGTATGACCTAAATCAAATCCCTTACAATTATACAGTGGAAGTGACAAATAGATTCAAGGGATTGGATCTGATAGAGTACCTGAAGAACTATGGACAGAGGTTCATGACATTGTACAGGAGGCAGTGATTAAGATCATCCCCAAGGGACGTTATCAGTATCACTTATATAACAAACCAGGGGCTACAGGCATTAGCCTCTGCAAAAATGCTCTGGTCCATAATGAGTTAAGGCTCAGTTCCAGACCTCCTCATTCTGTTACTTTTCTTTACTCCCTTGGGTCCAACATACCATTTAAGTTATCCTGATGATTCCTGAATTTATATCTCTGGCCCTCTCTTTTGAGCTCAAGACTTGTAAAGTCAACTGTCTGTGATATCCATCAAGCTGTTTGCCAAGCTCAAAAACTTGGTTCTCCTCCTCTGTTCTCAATATTGACTAATCTGATCATACAAACTCACTCACTCAAAAATCCCTGACCTGGGCATCACTTTCTCCTGGTTAATCGGTTCGTCCTATTATCCTATACTCTACATGGGTCTGAACTCTGTGCTGTTACTGGTGGTGGTAGTTCAGGGGCTAAGTCATGTCCAACTCTTGCAATCCCGTGGACTGTAGCCCTCTAGGCGCCTATGTTCATGGGGTTGTTCAGGCAAGAATATTGGAGTGGGTTGCCATTTGCTTCTCCAGGGGATCTTCCCAACCTAGGGATCGAACCCAAGTCTCCTGCATTGTAGGCAGATTCTTTACCATTTGAGCTACCAGGGAAGCCGTATTGCCCTGTGCTAAACCCTGGCCACTCAAGTGTGGGTCCATGACCAAGAGCATCCTATTCACCTAGGAACCTGTCAGAAATGCCATGTCTCCCACCTCACCCCAGACCTCCTGTGCAGTCACACTTAATAAGGCCCCACATGATTTGCCTGCATGTGAAATTTGAGAAGCACTTCTCTTAAACCACTGTAATTTCTCCCCCTGACCTTCCTGCTTTGTCTCTGATTCCTTCCAATAGATTCTCCACATAGCAAAACAAATCACATCCCTCACATACTAAAAGCTTTCCAATAGCCTCCTGTTTTTCTTAGAATAAAGTGTATTCTGTATAGTTTGCCTTTAATATACTGTGGTTTAAGATACTGTTGTGCTTTGTCTAACTTTCATCTTTATTGTATCTCTTTTAAGACCAGAAATATTTGACAGCTTCATTTTTTTTTAAAGTACCTTAAACCAAGAAATGTTTCCTTTGATTTTGTCCTTCTTTGTACGAATGTTATATTTGCATTGCAAATGGGACCATTTCTCAGTTCAAGTCATTAGTTAATTCATATAATAAATGCATGGAAAAGGCCCTCAAGTATTAAAGAAATGGTTTTCTTTGCAAAATGCCATAAATTATGCTCTGCAAGCTTGAGAGAAACCCCTCTGGATAAAGAATCAAAATTCAAATGTTGTCAGTATGGAAAATAGAACTCTTTCTAGCTTTGTTTTGTTTAGTTTTAGGAAGACTATCCGGGACGTGATGGCTATTTCTTTGAAAGAACATCATCTGACATACCCAAATATGTTAAAAATAGGTTCAGCACTCTATTTCAATCCTGAGTCAAATGCCAGTGTGGAAAATGTTTTTGTTGTCATAGGTAATCCACAGGTTGTCACAGGCCTTTGGAAACAAGCACTACTCAAGCCTGTAAAATTCAACTGAAAAAAAAAAACAAAACAAAACACTTTTCACTGGTTCAAACATAAAAGAGGATTTGGGGGATACAAGTATTTCATAGGGAGAAGGCAATGGCACCCCACTCCAGTACTCCTTGCCTGGAAAATCCCTTGGATGGAGGAGCCTGGTAGGCTGCAGTCCATGGGGTTGCTAAGAGTTGAACATGACTGAGCAACTTCACTTTCACTTTTCACTTTCATGCATTGGAGAAGGAAATGGCAACCCACTCCAGAGTTCCTGCCTGAAGAATCCCAGGGACAGGGGAGCCTGACAGGCTGCTCTCTATGGGGTCACACAGAGTCGGACACGACTGAAGCAACTTAGCAGCAGTATTTCATAAGGCTATAGCACCCAACCCAAAGTATAAAATGCAAAGCAGACTTTCCTCAAAAGCTCTCTATACCTTATCATTTGCAACCGGATAAGAGATAACTGCTGATGATAGTGCCTGGAATGTACGCTGAAATCACCAGGCAGCTCACATTTCAGGAAGCCGAGTCCAAGACACCTCCTGAAAGAGGGAAGGGGTTCCCCAGAACACCTCTGATTCATTCAAAGCGCTGAATGGCAGTCGTTGGTGGAGTTACAGCGGAGTGTCTTTTTGCCCTGGAGGGCGGCGAGCAGAGGCAGGATTTTCTAAAGACAGCTCCAGGGGCCGGGGAGCAGAGTGACAGACAGCAGCTTCAACAAAGTGGGGCCAAAGAATCTGAAATTTGGGGATGGGTTTGAAAGGACAGAACTTGGGGAAGAAGAGGAGGAGGGTTGTTTTTAATTCAAAACCGCAAAATAAAAGAAGCCAGTTAAAGGGGATGACATAATGTATGAGTCCATGTATATGAAACAGGGTAGGCGAGTCCATAGAAGATAGCAGTAGATGATTGATTGCCTAGGGCTGGGAGAGGGACTGAGGGATTAAGGTTGATGACTAAGGGGTTCAGGGGTTCTTATCTGACTTTTTTTTTTTGCTGCACCACTCAGCATGTGGGATCTTAGTTCCCTGACCAGGGATCAAACCGGCACTCCCTGCGGTAGCAGCACAGAGTCTTAGCCCCTTGACAGCCAGGGAAGCTCCAGAGTTTCTTTTTGGCTTAATAAAAATTCTAAAATCAGTGGTCATGATAGAATATACTAAAAGATACTGAATTGTACACTTTACACAGATGAATTTTACAGTATGTGAGTCATGGTTCAGTAAAGCTGTTAAAAATAAATAAAATTAAGTTATAAACATACCATCCCCCAAAAAAGATGAAGAAAAATGTTAAGATACGGAGATACAGAGTAGAAGTAATAGGGAGGATTCTTTCTTATGATGCATATACAACTATTTCTTGATTATTTCCCCCCAAGTTCTCTATCAACCATTAACTTCTGGCCACAACAGATGAAGATTCCACTTCTTACATACCACCCCGTCCATGCACATGTCAACTTTTTCCTCTCACCACCCTCCCATTATAGCTGTATTGTAATTTTTGGTAAGATCAATATTCAGTATTGATGAGTCTCAAATGTATATCTCCAACAGAGTTCTTTCTGGAGTTTGGACCATATCCAAGTGCTTACTAAACATCTATACTCTAAGATCTAAGTGAAAGTGAAAGTGTTAGTCGCTCAGTCGTGTCTGACTCTTTTCGACCCTGTGGGCTATGAACCCTCCAGGCTCCTCCGTCCATAGGATTCTCCAGGCCAGAATACTGGAGTGGGTAGCCATTCCCTTCTCCAGGGGATCTTCCCAACCCAGGGATCGAACTTGGGTCTCCTGCATTGCAGGCAGATTCTTTACCATCTGAGCCACCAGGGAAGCCAATATCTAAGTAGGCATTGGAAACTTAGTTTGTCCAGAACTGAGCCCTAGATCCCCCTCCAAAATCTGTTCCTCTCATTGCCTTTCACGTCTCAGTACACGGCAATGCCGCTTTCCCTGTCAAGAACCCTGGAGGCATCGCTGACTTCACTCTCCCTGTCACATCCCATAACTGATCTGTCAGCAAAACCATGTGGCTCCACCTTCAAAACATACCCAGAACCCAACACCTTCTCACCACTTCCATGGGATACCCACACCCATCCCCACCCAATTCCCAGATCCAAGACACAGTAACTCCCTCTTGAATTATTGCAATGGCCTCCCAGTTAGTTTTCCTATTTCTGTTCTTGGTGCCTTGATCTATTCTCAACAGACTGTTCCAGTTAAAGGTCAGATCAAGCTGCTCCTCAGCTCCAAAGCCTCCAGTGGGTCCCCACTGCCCTGCAGGAACACAGTGGTGCTAAGATTCCTGAACCAGGAAATTCAACTGGCCCAGTCTCATCTGTTACCCAAGCTCACAAGCCAGAGTTAGGCTTATTTCTGGTTTTCTGGAAAGGCTGCATGTAAGGTGAAAGATCCACTTAAAACATCAACCACAAAATCAACTCGAGCTTTGCCTGTTATGTTTAAAATGATCTCCATAAAGACTTTTTTTCATGCTGATAAACAGAAGTCCTGGTCACTGCCCGACACTTGGGACAAGGGCCCTGGACTATTCTTCTACTCAGCTAAAAGCAAATCCAGCTTTGAGTGCCCTAAAGAAGAGAAGGGGAAAATACCTGCTCATTTTCCTAAAGAAAGAAAAGAAAGAAAAGTCACTCAGTCGTGTCCGACTCTTTGCAACCCCATAGACTGTAACCTACCAGGCTCTTCTGTCCATGAGACTTTCCAGGCAAGAATACTGGAGTGGTTGCCATTTCCTTCTCCAGGGGATCTTCCCAACCCAGGGGCTGAACCCAGGTCTCCCACACTGTAGACAGTTGCTTTACCATCTGAGCCACCAGGGAAGCCCATCCCCCATATATACAGCCCTCTGGCTCCTTACACAAAGCATCTGCTGCCTTTTCAGGGTCCTAATTTGGGGAACCAACAAGATTTTCCAAAAGGAGAGTCTTAAGGCACATTTACTGGGGCCACCCTTTGGCTATCTCAAAACCTGTTTCCTTTTTTTTGAAAATGGTTCTGCCCTTAACTAGCATGGCATTGTTGACCCAGTAATTGTTCTATTAAGCAGCAGTAATCGTCTTAATCTGTGAAATCCAACTATGTTATCCAGGAAGTGGTGTCATCGGAAGGAACTGAGATATAGAATTTCCTTCATGGATTACAAAAGCAGCGCCCGAAGGATTTATGGCAAAATTGTTATAAGCTAGTTAGGAAGCCTGCTTATGAAAATAATCCTTTTTGAACCTATTCTCTGACTTCCTGGAAGGGGACTGTGGCAAAAGCATTACCGTCTGCTGAAGCTCTCAGACCCTTCTCCTTTGCCTTCCAGTGAAGAAGGGTTATCCTAAGGGAAATTAGTCCTGAATATTCGTTGGAAAGACTGATGCTGAAGCTGAAACTCCAGTACTTCGGCCACCTGATGCAAAGAACTGACTCATTGGAAAAGACCCTGATGGTGGGCAAGATTGAAGGCTGGAGGAGAAGGGGACGACAGAGGATGAGATGGTTGGATGGCATCGCCGACTCAATGGACGTGAGCTTGAGTAAATCTGGGAGTTGGTGATGGACAGGGAAGTCTGGCATGCTGCAGTCCATGGGGTTGCAAAGAGTCAGACATGACTGAGCGACTGAACTGAACTGAACTGAACTGAACTGAACTGAAGGAGGGTCCTCGGGGAAACCAGCCTCCCTAGGTCTTTTGCTGGCTGGTGAAGCTACTTCTTGGTCCTGGCTCTCCTTCCCTTGCGTCTTTATTTATTCATTCAAGTTCCTGGGGATTCAATCAGCTTTTTTTTTCCTCTTCAAGTCTTTCACTAAGTACCTATTTCTTAGAGTTCTTCCAAAACTGACTTCAGTTTTCTCAGCTTCCCTTTTCTTTGCTGTCCATTGTTCTCCTACTCACAAATACTTGTTGAACACCTACTATGTTTTGGTAAGTATTTACCTTAGACTCCATCTCTGCTCCGGTGGAAATTACAAGCGTGAAGCAGGCAAAGAGTAAACAATCAGAAAACCTATGGATTCACAAGAAGATGCATGACCTTGTACTTTTCACTACTTCTGAAGTTCACATGCATCTTAGAAGTGATGAGAGAGGAGGAGGAGGAGGATATGGTGGGAATGGGGAGAAGAGAGAACCTTTCCAGGCTCCAAGTTAGAGAATGCTGCAATATAATTGTAGTTTAATAATTTTAGCTTTTGCCTCTGCTATTTGCCTGGATGCTTCTAAAGCGCGTGCTGAAGCTACTCCCTTACGCTGCGCTCCTCCCATGAGCAGAGCCTGGGGCAAGAGTTTGCATATGGAAAGTTTACTTGAGGACTGATCCCCAGAAACAGGCAGAGGGCAACACGGTTGGAGAATCACCCTGGTGTCTGGGAGCGCCGCCCCCGCCCCCAATCCATGCCCTCCATGCCTCCTCTCCCCATGCTATGATGCAGGAGATGCAAGAGACATGGGTTCAGTTCCTGGGTCAGGAAGATCCCCTGGAGAAGAGAATGGCAACCCACTCCAGTGTTCTTGCCTGGGAAATCCCATGGACAGAAGAGCCTAGTGGGCCACAGTCTAGTGCCTCAAACAGTCAGACACTGCTGAGCACACACACACACACACACACACACACACACACAAAGACATACACACACACACACACACACACACACAGAGTAAAACAGATGGGAAAGTTGGTAGCCAGAGAAGTGCAGAGAATCATCTGGGCCTGAAAGATGACTAGTACTGGTTCAGGTCCCCCGGGAGGCCTGAAGCTTTTTACCCGTGGGTTCCGTGGTCTGCTCCTAAATCTTCAACTCACCCCGCTGCAGGGTTAGGCTTGAATCAGCCAATTTCTCTTGACTTGTTGCCGTGAAGATCCAACTGGGTCACCCAGCATGCCCTCGCTGCTGGTGGTCATTGTCCTTCAGAGCTTCCAAGCTTTAACTTTGATAAATTATTTACTTTTGATTGGTTAGCATTTGGAGATGACATTATCAGCAAGACAAGTTTAGAATTTATGAGAGGCTCAGCTTTTACTGGAAAGTGACTTCCAGTAGAATTTCTAGACCTTTCAGTCACTCATCAGTGTTATTCTGGGCCATGCTTTTGTTTGTATATTTATTTCCAGAACTTTATAAGCTAAATATGCATTATACTTATTTGTTTTTATAAAAGAACTATATTTAATATATGTAAATATTTTATATACATGCAAATTTATTATATGTGTGTGTCACTTTTGTCCTAGAGCAAAATTTTTACTGCAATAAACAGCTTTCAAAATATTATTTTAATGGCAAGTTCATGTCCTTTGCCCTTTCATCCAAAAGTCTATTTATAAAAATGAAAAAAGAGAGAGTGACTTATGTTCCTTATTTGGTGTTTATGTTTCTCCTACTAGAGCCTGCCTCACAAAGATATTTTTGTTGCTGACCTAGAGATTTTTTATTTGCTGTTGTTTTTTAAGATTCTTTACTGAAAGTCAGGGACTTCTTTGTACAATAGCTGTTCCTCCCAGTCTGTGATGAAAAGGAATATTGCTTAAGAGACTTTTCTGTCAGTAGATTAGGTGTTTCCATTGTGTTGAGAGCACACTGTAAGCTAATTGATAAATACAGAAAATCAGGCTTTGGATTGCTCCATAGTGAAACAATGAAGTGGACGTTAAAACCTCAATGATTCCTTGTGAAGCTCAAAATGGAAACCTGGAAGGAGATATTAGGATCATGCTGACTTAAGAAGCACAGGACTGGACATTAGTTCTCATTCCCCGTTCAATGCCTTCTTTTTATTTTTCCAGCATCTTTAACGCCGGGATCTTTTCTGCTTTCTCTCCAAACTGTTCCTTTGTTTTCAGTTGCTCTTTGGACTTCCTGATCGTTTTCCACTTTTAAACCCAGATGAGCAATGCTTAGGCGCTCCGGGGCGGCCAGAGACCCCTGCCCTTGATGTGTTGCACGCTGACCAGGAGTCTGGAGGGCCCTTTGCACAGCTCCTCACATAGAAAGACTTCAATAAACAATGGCTTAGTGTCTGGATCCGAGGAGAAATGGTGTACAGAGATCCCTCAGGATAGGAAGGAAGGACAAGCATTCTACTCACTTTATTACACACATATTAGCTCTTTCGGAGACCAATTTTATTTTTTATTTTATTTTGTTTATTTATGTGGCTGAGCTGGGTCTTAGTTGCAGCATGTGGGACCTAGTTCCCTGACCAGGGATCAAACCCAGGCTCTCTGCATTGGGAGCTCAGAGTCTTAGCCACTGGACCACCAAGGAAGTCCCTCAAAACCTAGTTTGAGATCCAAGCCTCAGGACCCATGCCTTTCTGGAGGACTGGGGTTGTGTTATAGCCACGTGTACAATAACAGAACAACTGCAACACTGAATGAGTGCTTAATGCATGCCAGGCACTGTTCAATCACCAGAAAACTCCACGAGGGAGGCCACATTGATTTCATCAATTCTAATATATATACTAATGATATATGAAAGTGAACGTTGATTAGTTGTGTCTGACTCTTTATCACCCCATGAACTATATGGTCCATGGAATTCTCCAGGCCAGAATGCTGGCTTGGATAGCCTTTCCCTTCTCCAGGGGATCTTCCCAACCCAGGGATCGAATCCAGGTCTCGCGCATTGCAGGCAGAGTCACAAGGGAAGCCCAAGAATACTGGAGTGGGTAGCCTATCCTGTCTCCAGGGGATCTTCCCGACCCAGGAATTGAACCAGGGTCTTCTGCATTGAAGGCAGATTCTTTACCAGCTCAGATATCAGGGAAGCCCCTAATGATATATATAGCAATACTAATAATACTACTAACATGCTATGAATAAATATAAACTATATATGCTAATATATAGTTTGTATTAAATATATTTTTTCCACTAACCTCTCAGAATCCTGATGCATCTTATAACTGATGGCATTTTACAATCAGGATGGACTAGGCAGCAGCAATAAGTAGCTGTCTTCTCCTATATGTACACAGATTCGGTCATTGCTGTTAATATTTGCATTTCAACTGAGTTACATGCATTGCCAGGACTATGTAAGTACAGAAACAGAGCTGGAAATGGTTAGTGGAGAAATGATTGCACTTCTACACTTTCTTGCAAAGAAACAACCACGGTCTTCAGGAACAGAGAATATTCCCCAAAGGTGGATGGAGCTGTGTCACCTTAGCTCCCGAGATGGGCACAAAGGGAATGCCCACCACATACTGAGCAATGCGGCAGGAGACGTGGAAGCCATCGGAGGCTGCTGTGACCAATTCATACTCTATACAGGGCTGTTTTTTTTTAAGGCAACATGCCAAAGTTTAAATGGCAGCATTTACCTTTCTGAGAAGTAAATAATGTATGCCTTTACTCAAAGACATCTGAGACTTGATTAAATATATTATGCCCATTTCACAGATATAAAAACTGAGGCATGAAGAAATTGGGTAATGTGCCCATTTCACAGATATAAAAACTGAGGCATGAAGAAATTGGGTAATGTGCCCATTTCACAGTGCGGAGAAATGATAGAGCCAGGAGGCAAACCCCAGGCAGTCTGATTCTAGATCTCATGGTCCTAATCACAAAACTGCACCACCCCTCAGGGCACTTAGCAAGGTGCCTGGCAAAATAAATATTTGTCGGTACAAACCACACTGTTTAGAGAGGGCTTACTCTTGGTAAGAAAATAATGTAAAGAATGTCTATAGACATGGGAATACCATCATTCTGGTTGGAGAAAAACTCAGAACATAGTTGCATCCAAAGCTGTGAGCCTGGGGATAAAAGGGACTTCTCAGGGGATCCGATGCCTACATGGTCTCCCGTCCAGACCACTGAATGAGGAGCACCTGGGGCCTGAGCCAAGTGTCATGGGCCGGGGCCCATGGGCAGCAGCATACTTTTGGACCTCTGGCTTGGAGTGTGTAAGAGCTGGCCCCCAAGAATTCTGCAGGCAAGACTACCAGAGTGGGTAGCCTCTCCCTTCTCCAGAGGATCTTCCCGGGGATTGAACCTGGGTCTCCTGCACTGGACTTCCCTGGTGGCTCAGACAGTAAAGCGTCTGTCTACAATGCGGGAGACCTGGGTTCCATCCCTGGGTCGGGAAGATCCACTGGGGAAGGAAATGGCAATCCACTCCAGTACTATTGCCTGGAAAACCCAATGGACAGAGGAGCCTGGTAGGACATGACTGAGCGACTTCACTCCTGCATTGCAGGCAGACTCTTCACTGTCTGAGCCACCAGGGAAGCCCAATTTCAACCTAACTTAAACCAACTTGAACTGAATTATTTCTGATTTGAAACTTAAAAGTTTTCACATTCATTATTTGTTCTGATGACTAAAGTAACTCAGGGGATTTTCCTGGTGGTCTGGGAGCTAAAACTCCGAACTCTCAATGCAGGGGGTGGGGGCCAGGTTTGATCCTTGGTCAGGGAACTAGGTCCCATATGCCACAACTGAGACTCAAATAAATATTTATTTATTTAGTGCAGCCAAAATAAATAATTAAATAAATAAATATCAGAAAATAGAGTAACTCAGGCCGCACAAAATTGAAAAATTCATAAGAAAAATAGTAGCTGCTCTGAATGTTCCAGTGTACATACATTTTCAACATCTGGGTTGTTTCATCTTTTGGCTGTTGTGAATAACTGGTTCATGAGTGTCTGCATCTCTGCTTTCACCTCTTTTGGGTGTATTCCTAGAAGAAAAATTCCTGAATCACATGCTAATTCCATGTTTCATTTCTGAGGAGCCACCAGACTATTTTCCCAGAGGCTACAACCATTTTACATTCTCACCAGCAATGCATAAGTGTTCCAATTTCTCAATGACTTTATTAGCACTTGCTGTTTTCAATTTTCTCCATAATAGCATACTCATATTCTAATAGATAGGGCCTCCCTCATAGCCCAGTCAGTAAAGAATCTGCCTGCAATGTGGAAGACCAGGGTTCGATCCCGGGGTTGGGAAGATCCCCGGAAGAAGGAAATGGCAACCCACTCCAGTATTGCCTGAAGAATCCCATGGACAGAGGAGCCTGGCAGGCCATAGTCCATAGGGTTGTATGAGTCAGACATGACTTAGCAATTAAACCACCACCATTCCAATAGCTACAAGTATGACCTCATCTTAACTTTACATGTGCAAAGATCCTATTTTCCAATAAGGTTACATTCTGAGGTTACAGGAAAGACATGAATTTGGAGGCATGGGGTTGTGTACTCTTTCAACCCTATCTGGAGAAGGAAATGGCAACCCACTCCAGTATTCTTGCCTGGAAAACTCCATGGATGGAAGAACCTGGTAGACTACAGTCCATGGGGTTGCAGAGAGTCGGACACGACTGAGTGACTTCACCTTCAACGCTATACATGTGATAAAGATTTCCCACAGGCAGAGTGGGATTTAAGAGTACAATTCCCAGAAATCAAATTTACTAGAGACAGGCTGTGATATATAACTCTGAGTGTGAATGAGGAATGATGGAGGTTAAACTAAAAGAAATAAAAACTAATGTTTCCCTCATCTTAGTGGCTGAATTGCTGCCCACTATAGGAGAAAACAGTGTTAAATTAATTGGACTGATAAATGGATTTTTATTTTGCAGGCAATGTATCATAGGTTTAAGATGGTAAATGACAAAGCCATTCTGAGAAAAATAATTTCCCAGATGGAAGCCAAGAGAAAGGCATTGATAGGCTAATCATCTCTTTTAATCTATAAAGTGTGTTTTCGGACATGAGAGGTAACTTTAAATGTGGAGCAAGAAGATGCTCATTGCCCCACCACAGCCTTTGCGTATACAACTTAACAAGAGTACAGAACTAGGATGCTGCCTTTAGAAGACCTTGAGAAATTTCATCCCTTGGCGGTGTGCTCTCACAATGTACCCTGCAGCCCTTACAGATGTTTTTGCTTGGATTAATGCTATTGAATTGATGCATTCAAATTGTGGGGCTGGGGAAGACTCTTGAGAGTCCCTTGGACAACAAGGAGATCCAACCAGTTAATCCTAAAGGAAATCAACCCTGAATATTCATTGGAAGGACTCATGCTGAAGCTGAAACTCCAATACTTTGGCCACCTGATGCGAAGAGCTCACTCACTGGCAAAGACCTTGATGCTGGGAAAGAATGAGGGCAGGAGGAGAAGGGGGTGACAGAGGATGAGATGATTGGGTGGCATCACCAGCTCAATGGACTGAAGATAGAGAGAATGCATGTTTGAGATGTTGCAGGTAACAAGTGGAAGTATTTCTTATTAGTTCTAGGGGAACATGTGGCCTCTTCTACCTCTTTTCCTATCTTTTGATTGTTAACTCTTGGTGGGTAAATTTTTTAAAAAAATACTAAAATAGTTCAAAAATAAAAATCCATATAAAGAAAATACAGTTGTCTAGTTCTAAGAGTGGAGAGATTAGTCCTGGGTGTTCATTGGAAGGTCTGATGTTGAAGCTGAAACTCCAATACTTTGGCCACCTGATGTGAAGAGCTGACTCACTGGAAAAGACCCTGATGCTGGGAAAGATTGAGGGCAGGAGGAGAAGGGGACGACAGAGGATGAGACGACTGAATGGCAACACTGACTCAATGAACATGAGTTTGGGTAAACTCTGGGAGTTGGTGATGGACAGGGAGGCCTGGCATGCTGAGGTTCATGGGGTCGCAAAGAGTCGGACATGACTGAGCGACTGAACTGAAGAGTGGAGAAATATATTCTAGTGGCTTAATCAATAGTGAGTTAATTAACAGGTGAATAATTAAGTAGCTAATTATTAGGGGTGCAGATTTTGGAACGACTGGCTGTCTTTAGTCACAACCTGAGGCTCAGATCCAGTGTCCTATTTGACAGGGACCAGTGAAAAGAACCATATGTACTTTCCTAGCCCTACACAGCATTTGAGGAGGATTAAATAAAGTAATATTCTTGAGGGTTTTATCTCAGGTCCTTCTCATTCCACATCCACTGACAGGCCCCTGCCACCTCTCACAGACATTCCATGGATATCTGCAGGTGGTTGTCTCCAGCCCAGACTGCTATGCTCAGTTCAGACCCTAATGCCCAGCTGACCACCAACCACCTTCACTTGGCACCTCACTGCCATCCCATGCCATGTTCAGACCTGAACTCACCATCTTTCACCATCAACCTTGGCCTCCTTCTCTTCTCTGTCTCAGGGAATAACACCCCACCAGGCTGCTCCACGGGTAACCTGGGAGGCATCATGTCTCTCCTTTCTCCTTCACCCACGACAGGTCATCAGACACTCACCGAATTCTCAACTGAGATTCTCTCCTTGACTAGACTCTACCCAGGCTCCTCTGAGTCCTCTCCTTGGTCAGGCCTCAATGTTGGCCCATTGTTCAGTTCAGTCACTCAGTCGTGTCTGACTCTTTGCGACCCCATGGCCTGCAGCACGTCAGGCCTCCCTGTCCATCACCAACTCCTGGCGTTTACTCAAACTCACGTCCATCAAGTCGGTGATGCCATCCAACCATCTCATCCTCTGTTGTCCCCCTTCTCCTTCTGCCTTCAATCTTTCCCAAATCAGGGTCTTTTCAAATGAGTCAGCTCTTCACATCAGGTGGCAAAAGTACTGGAGTTTCAGCTTCAGCTTCAGTCCTTCCAATGAATATTCAGGACTGATTTCCTTTAGGATGGACAGGTTGGATCTCCTTGCTGTCTAAGCTACTCTCAAAAGTCTTCTACAACACCACAGTTCAAAAGCATCAGTTCTTCAGCACTCAGCTTTCTTTATAGTCCAACTCTCACATCCATACATGACTACTGGAAAAAACATAGCTTTGACCAGACGGACCTTTGTTGGCAAAGTAATGTCGCTGCTTAAAAGACATTACAAAAAGCAGAAAAAAGTTGGCCCATAAGACTTGGTCAAATGTTAGCAAGGTTTCTAGCATCTTAAGGTTGCATCCCTAGGGTGGCCCCAGCTTCCTTAAAGTGACTTCTGAGAAAACTCAAGGCTGCCCAGGGAAGTGCCTGTTGCAGCCACGCCTGAAGACAGGACCCTGCTCCCAGCCTCTGTGGGAGGGGACAAGCCTAATTTAGCAAACCCAGATGGCTTCACACGTGTCCACCCCGTTTTCTGTTTTTTTGTAATTTTTCACTTCCTGACTCTTCTCAAGTCCCTGCCATTCCCCACTCTCCCCTCCATTTTCCCTTTAAAATAGCCAGTCACCTCTGCACAGATCAGAATGAACCCTGGGAGTTTCCTCTTCTGCCAGTAGTTAACTGAATAAGACCTGTTTCCACCACTTTACTGTCTGGCTATGTTTCTCTCTAACACCCTCTGGGCTCTTCTCAGCATCTCTCAGTTCTATCCACATCTTTCCAACCCTTCGCTTCAGTCCTGACCACCATCGATTCTCCCACATTGCTGCAGCAGTTTCTGGAGATGTTCAGCCTCCATTCTTTCTGAACAGAGCACATTTGATCTGTGCCCCTCCCCCACCCCTACTCAAAGCCCTCAAAGATGGCTTCCCTTACCATTTGAACTCTCTGAAATCGGTCACAGTAATCACCACTGATCACCAAACAAACAAACTCAAGGAGTTTGGTAAGGAAGCAGAGTCCTTTGGGACAGGATGGCCTGTCCTCCTCCCTGTCTGCGACAGGGATTCCCACCTTGCCCTTCTATCCCTTCCTGTCTCCCCATCGTCCCAGGTGGGTTCAGCCTTGCAGGTCCCTCTCTTCGAGATTTTCTTGGTGTAAGATCCCAGGTCTCAGGAAGAAAGAGGCAGCAGGAAGAGGTAGGAGGTTTTTGTGTCCCTTGTTTACCCTTTTGTTTACTCTCTATTCTTTTTGGCGACGCCTCAGGGCTTGTGGGATCTAAGTTCACTAAGTTTGACCAGGGATCAAACCCATGCACCATTCAGTGGAAGCGTAAAGTCTTAACCACTGAATCACTAGGGAAGTCCCTCTCGTGTTTACTTCTTTTTTTTTTTTTTTCGTGTTTACTTCTTAACACAGCATTGTTGGCACACAGCCCCATTCCCTGTTCCAAGGTGTTTCTTTTTCTTTCATTTAAACCGTAACGATCACCTTGTGAGATAGGTTTTATTCTTCTTTCCATTTTTCATGTGAGAAAGCAGGCTTGGAGAACTTAGAAGACCAACCAACCCCAGTCAGTGCAAAGAAGGGCCAAAGCAATTCTCCTATACCTGGGTCAAGACTTTCCTCTGCTCTCACCAGCACTCCCTTTCTAGGACACAGCCTTTCTGCTTCTTTTGTATAAATTTCACCAATTCTATTTCCTTCTGCATTTTTACCTCTTGAAAGCAAGCTCATTGGAAAAGACCCTTATGCCAGGAAAGACTGAGGGCAGGAGGACAAGGGGATGACAGAGAATGAGATGATTGGATGGCATCATCAAATCAATGGACATGAGTCTGAGCAAGCTCCAGGAGATAGTGAAGGACAGGGAAGCCTGGCGTGCTGCAGTTCATGGGGTCACAAAGAGTTAGACACGACTTAGCGAATGAAAAACAACAAGCAAGGAAAGTACTTCTTCTTCTGGATTCCTGTCTCAGCTTTCCCGTACTCTTCTGTCTGCTCTGTATCCAGCGGGGAGAATGGATGATTTATCACTGAAGCTTTATCTCGTTTGAACACACAACTGAATTTATTTTCTCAAACAAGTAATTTACACAAATGACTCCAAAATGAGCCATACAGTGAGACACAGACTGAAAATTTTGTTTCTGCTTTTATTCTCCATCTTTCTGTTCCCTACCATAAGCACTTCCAGTATTTTATCCTGTTTATTTTTCTAGAGTTTCTGTATGCGGTACAAGTACCAATACCCTTACTTACGTGTGTGTGCGTGCAGCTAAGTCACTTTAGTTGTGTCTGACTCTTTGCAACCCTACGGGCTGTAGCCCACCAGGCTCCTCTGTCCATGGGATTCTCCAGACCAAAATACTGGAGTGGGTTGCCATGCCCTCCTGCAGAGGATCTCCCCGACCCAGGGATCGAACCCAAGTCTCTCAAGTCTCCTGCACTGGCAGGCGGATTCCTTACCACTAGTGCCACTTGGGAAGCCCCATCCTTCTTTATACCCTTCGCCTTTTACACAGAACAAGCATACACTACACACCTTGTTTTTTTTTTTTTTTTCCACTTAACAATAATGTATATTGGAAGTCATCCACTATCAGGGCATAGAAATTTCCTTCACTCTCTTATATAGCTACAGAGCAGCTCAATAAATGGATATATTCCATGATTTATTAGTTTGTCCCCTAGTGATGGAATTTGGCTAGTTTCCATTCTTTGGCTACTATTAAAAATGCTGTAAGGAATAACCTTGAGTATGCTGCATTTTGCCCAGAATAAATATGTCTGAGTCAAAGGAAATATTTATGGTGCTAAATCTTCTAATATGCATTCCCTCTAGCAATAAATGAGTGTGCCTGGGCAACAATTTGTGTTGTTGAACTTTGACATTTTTGCCAGGCCTATAGATAAACAGGGGTATATTGCTGTGGCTTTAGTATGCATTTTGCTTATGTGTATGGGTGACCATTGGAGAAGGAAATGGCAACTCACTCCAGTATTTTTGCCTGCAGAATCCAATGGACAGAGTCGTCTGGCAGGCTACAGTCCATGGGGTTGCAAAGAGTCAGACACGACTGAAGTGACTTAGCAAGGGTGACCGTCTATTTATATTTTTAAGTTATTTGTATTTATTTTAATGTAAACTCTGTTCATACCCTTAGCTCTTTCAGGAAGCAGGTGTTTTGGTCTTGTTATTGACACCAAAGAGCTTTTTATATATTAGGGTGACTAGTGCTTTGTGATATGCGTCATATAAATACTTTTTCTAACTCTGTCATCTGTCTTTTGAATTTGCTTATGATTCTTTTGGCCATGCAAAAGGTGTTTTTTAAAAAATTAACATCAAATACAACTGACCTCTTTTCTCGGGGTACAGTTCTATACTCGCATAGTTGTAGAGCCGCCACCACCACAATCAAGACACAGGACAATCCCATCACCCCACAGACTCCCTGGTGCCATTCATGTGTAGGCATGTCTTCCCCACCCCTGGAAACCACTGATATGTCTTCCTTTCACTATAGTTTCTTCTTTCCAAGAATATTTTATAAGTGGAATCATTCTGTATGGAGCTTGTTTTAGCATCATGCCTTTGAGATTCATTCAAAGTGTGTTTATATCCTTAGCTCATTCCTTCTGACTGCTGAGTCCACTGTATGGACGTACCACAGTTGGCTTATCCATTCACCAAGGACATTTGAGTAGTTCCCAGTTTTCGACAGTTATGAATGGAGCTGAACAAACATTCATGTAAGAGTTTTGGATGTGAACGCATGGTAAATTCCTAGGAGTGGGCTTTTGGGGCTGTACATTTGACTTTCTAAATAGCTGCACACTGCCTTCCAGAGTGACCAACTATTCCCACCAGCACAGTTGCCCCTCCTCTTCCTCTGCAATTGGTGTCCGTAGGATGTTTTTGTTCGGCCACACCCTGTGGCTTGTAGGCTCTTAGTTCCCCAACCAGGGCAGGGATCTAACCTATGCCCGCTATAGTGGAAGTGAAGTCTTAACTGCCAGACCATCAGGGAAGTCCTGATAATATTTTTTATTTAAGCTATTAAATAGCTATGTAGTGGTATCTCATTGCAGTTTTAATTTGCATTTCCCTAACAATTTGATGCTTATTTCCCAACGTCCTCTTGGATGAGCATCTGTTCAAATCTGTTGCCTATTTTTTCATTAGGCTGTTGTCTCTGACTTTTCAGTTTAGAGTGCTCTTCATATATGCCACATATAACCTATTGTTGGATATGTGATTTGAAAACATTTTGCCCCTGGATCTGGCTTGTCTTTTCCTTAACATAATCTTTGTAAATCAAAATTCTTTGTGCTTTACACAAAATTGTATAATTTTGATGAGGTCTGCTTAATCATTTTTTCATTTATTTATCATGCTTTGGCATCCTGCCTAAGAGTTCTGCTTAACCTAAGTTCATGAAGACTTTCCCTTATGATATCTGGTTATATATTCAGATCTATGATCCACTCTGAGTTTATTTTTTATAAAAGATGTAAGATTTAGGTCCAAGCTCATCTTGTGTGTGTTGATATTCAGTTGCTCCAAAGCTACCAAAGCAAAGTCATTGAAATGACTATTCATTCTCCACTGACTTGCCTTGCATCTTTCTTAAAAGTCAATTGGCCATATGCATTTGGCCCTATTTCTAGCTGCTCTGTTCTGTTCCATTGATCAGTATGACTCTCCCTTGCCAGACCATACTGTCTTGCTTACTATAGCTTTATAATAAGTTTTTTAAATGAGAGGAATGATTCCTCTGAATTTTTCTTTTTTCAAAATCATTTTTCCCATTCTTGTTCCTTTGCTTCTCCATGTGTATTTTAGAATCAGCTCACCGGTACCTAGAAAAATATCCTGCTGGGATTAGAGCTATGTTAAATGTGTAGGTCAGTCTGGGGAGAAATGACATCTTAATTATACTGAGTCTTTCCTGTCTATCAAAACTCCATCAATTTAAACCTCCTTTAATTGCTTTCAGCATTAAAGTTTTGTAGTTTTCAGCATACAGATGCTATACACATTTTATAGATTTATCATTTCATTTCGAGTAAGCTATTGTAAATAACATGTGTGTGTTTAAACATTTCAGTATATGATTTATTGCTAGTATGTAGAGATGATTGATTTTCATATTGACCTTTTATTCTGCAACCTATTAAACTCACTTATTATCTAGCAGTTTTTTTTTTTTTTGGTTTTGTTTCCTTGAGATTTTCTGTGTAGACAATCGTCTCATCTGTGCAGAGTAACCATCTGGGTCCCTTTTCAATCTGTGTGCCCTTTCTTTCTATGTTTTGCCTTATTGCACTGGCCAGGGCTTCCAGTGAGACATTAAATAAAATGAAGAAGCCTTTGTGGGCTTGGTTTGTTTTATTGGCCAAGACTGCGTTTATCAATCTTATATGAATTTTGGATTTTGATGAATGATAAGAAGACTTTCCACTGAAAATTATTTTGTAACTCTCTTTTTTCCCCCCTTTTTGGAAGTAAGATGCCAGGGCAGCTGTAAGGGCTGGATAACAGAGTAAAAGAGATTTAAAGAGGCAATTGGTAGTCTGTGTATTTCTTTTCATGATGTCTGAGAACCGCAGTGCAAGAACTTGAGGTTCTTTAAGCCTATTCTTCAATTACTGAACTCTTTTCTTTGTCACACTCCACTCTGACACTGAACCATGGGGGTGAGAGCTCTGTGTCATATTACCAAGGATACTAAGAGCATCCACACTCAGTTTTAACACGAGTCTGTTTACTAACGCAAAGCTAGATAAAATTCCAGTGGCATGACTAATTTGAGTCTGATTTCAAGAATGGCCAATAAACATTTGAAAAGACTCTTATTCTTATTAGACATCATGAAAGCACGTTAAATCTATAATGTGACACTATTATAAACTCAACACAATGGCTAAAATGAAAGAAGACAAAAATATAATGAGGACTAGTCTGGCTACGTTCATTCATACACTGCTGTTGGGAGTGTAAATTGGCACAATCACTTTGGAAATTCGGTAATATTTACCAGCTGTTACCATACATCTCCCCCGACCCACCAATTACAGTCTTAGGCAGATATCCAAGACAAATGCATACATGAGTCTGATAAAAGATATGTACACGAACATTCGTAGCAGCACTGCTGGAATAATCCCAGATTGGAAGGTGTCCCACTCTCCATCAACAGAAGGACAAAGAAATTATGGCGTTGCACACTGTTGTGTATAAAATGAGATTCACTGAGAATGAATCCACTTTAACTACATACAACAATAGGCTTGAATCTCACAAACTTAATGTCAAGTGAGAGAAGCCAGGCACTAAAGAATATATATTGTATGAGTCTATTTATATGAAGTTCAAAATAAGCAAAAGTGACCAGTGGCACTAGGAAGCACGATAGTAGATAACCTTAGGTGGCTAAAGAGTGGGTGTGAGAGGGTCCTGGGATTCTGATAGTGTTCTGTTTCTTAAAATGAGTGCTATTACCTGGAATACTATTTCTGTATGCCAGAATTTTTTTTAATGATAAAATTTCCCAAGTGGGAGATTATTGGTCCAAAGGATATAATGTTTTTTAGATTCTCAATATATACTTGGTAGGTGTTATTATTGACATTTTTCAAATTAAGAAATCAAGGCTAAGAGAATGTTAAGTAATTCATCTAGAGTTTGTTGTTTAATCGCTAAGTCGTGTCCAACTCTTTTGCAGCCTCATGGACTGTAGCCCACCAGGCTCCTCAGTCCATGGGATTTCTTAGGCAAGAATACTGGAGTGGGTTGCCATTCTCTTTTCCAGGGGATCTTCCTCACCCAGCCATCAAACCCAAGTCTCCTGCATCTCAGGCAGATTCTTCAACCCTGAGCCACGGGGAGCTCATAAATTGTAGAGGTCAGATTCAACTCATACTGGGATTTCCAGTGGTTAAGAGGCAGTGCTTTCCCTGCTGTGGACCTGGGATTGATTCCTACTTAGGGAACTAGGAGCCCACAAGTTGAACTGCATGGCCCCCCCCCCCCCAAAAAAAATTTTTTTTAATAAAGTGACTCTCACAATTCAAAACAAGAAAGCAGATTAAACCATTTTTATGAAATGCCACAAACTCAGAACCCTAATCCTTGTGGTGTGGGAACCTAAATTAAATCCTTTGTGAAAATCAGCTGTGTGCAAGCTTCCTTATGATGCCATGCTTTTGCTTTGACGGGTCATTCCCCTCAGTAAACTTTTACGGGTATAGGGGAGGGAGGGGGCAGCTGAAGTCATCAGCTTTCGTCAGGGAATCAGGATGCCTGCCGTTAACTCTCCATGTTATCTTGGCAGAATGGTCATCATGACTGGGCCACAGTTAGCTTATCTGTAAAGTGAACACTGAATAACTCCTAAGGTCCTTTCTGGTTTAAAGTCCTGTCGTTAAATTAGAGTGACTACACGTCTGGGGAATCAAGGCTGAAACTGTCTTCCTGGACACCCTCCACTAAATATTATGCCACAGTTGAAATGATTGCTGCAAATGTACATGTGTTGCCTTATATTTTCTTTAAAATATCTTCAGAGACCAAAAGAACAACTCAAATATGCCAACTCCACAAATGTTCATTTAGAAGGTGGTGTTGAGAACTTAAGAGGTGGATCTACTCAAGAGTATAGTGTGTAGGGAAAATTTGTCTTTGTATAGTTGAGAACTAGAAGGAAAGTGAAAAATGAAAGCCTTGGACTTGGAGGGATGACCTAAGAGGTTGGTTTTTTTTTCAATCCCTCTCAGTGTTGTTTGTGCAATGCCAACATCAACAACAAAAATACTACTTTCTAAGATGCTGGTGATGAATTCTGGCTTTGAGAACTTTGCCTGGAGGATTTTTTAAAAGTAAAACCTTATTCTTTAAAAAAAATATTTCAAGATCCTGGTTAGTTTGAGTCAGAGTGAGTATACATAATGTACGCAGGAAGCCGTCAAGAGAGCTCTGAAATTGGCCAGAACCTATAAAATGAAAGAGCAGGTTTCTGTACTTAGCACATTTTAATGACTGGCTGCATAAATCAGTTTCTGAGAGGGAGTGGCAGGGGGCCAGACCAGCTGAGCCCTCTGGTTCAGGATATTCTTTCTCCAACACTCCCCTCCCTCCAATCTCACCCTCTCTCTGCACCCACTTGTTATTAGAGACAATTAGTGACAGCTGCTTTCTCTCCCTGACTCCTTTGTGTGATTCAAAGCAGAGTTGCCTTTCTATCTGTGATTCTCAACCAGGGGTGGTTGGCTTCCACCTATACCCCAGGGGATATGTTCCGAAGTCTGAAGATACTTTTGGTTGTTACACAGGAGGAAGATGCCTGCTGTCTAGTGGGCAGAGGTCAGGGATGTTGCTAAACACCCTCCAATCCCAAGACAACCCCCACCCCCACCACAGCAAAGAATGACCCAGCCCCAAATGTCAATAATGACAAAGTTCAGAAACCTTGCTTTAGAGACAAAAGAAGTGAAGATGGGTTTCTTGACCTAGTCCCTCATGTCAAGCTGTCATTTGCAAAGGACACAAAAAGTAAGTAAGGTGTCATGGCCAGGCCTGTGGTTCTGCCTCAGTGACATCAGCTCCTGGAAATCTGATATTCAGAAGCTTTGCCCGGATGAAGACCGACATCACCAGTCTGCCTGGGTTGGCAGGGGTTGGCCCCTGCCCTGACGTGGTGCCTGTGACATACATTCCCACGGGCTCAAAAGGCCTTCATGCCGACCGCCCTTTCTGTAAAGCCTGTTTCTCACCAAGCAAGTTTCCTGTCAAACCAGTTTCTCAAGCCTGGCAGCCGAGCCCTCATATTTCCAAATCTCCTCTTCCTTAGTGATGTGAGCTCAAAGGCACAAGAGAACCAGGAAGCCCAGGACTAGGTGAAGGGGAAATTGGCCAAGAAGAGAAGCTATCAGAAATGTCATAAAACCACCAAGTCATATGAGGAAGTGCCACCAGAACTGGCACAGGCTGCACCCAAAGGCTGACCAGGAAACAACCGTTCTGGGAGCTTGGCTCAGGGAGCTGGTTCGCAGCACCGAGAAGGGAAGGACAGGGAAAGGAATCGGTCAGAGAGCTGGAATCAGTGGAGAAGTCTTCATGGACAGGATACAACAGTGAACCACGGGTTGGTGGAAATACTTCTTATAGCATCTGGCTTCTCTCACTTTAATCTTGTATTCACTGTGCAACTCTGACCTCAGTGAGGTTTTCTGAGATCATAGTTTTCTGTTGACCGGCTGAAATGAAGACATGCCTGTTTTTAATTGTAATTTAATAAACGAGCATTTTGGTTTTGTGGAGTCTGGCCCCTTCACCCTCAGATGAGTCTGAGTTTCGGGACCTGAAATGCTAAGGATCCTGGAAACAGAGCTGGAGGCCGTGGCGGAGCTTCATGGCCCCAGATGAGGGACCGTCTTTCTTCTGGGGGAGGCTTTCGGTTGACAGTGCTGATGGAGGGGACACTGACCACAAGGCTGCAGAACTGCCGGGCATGACAGTCCACTCCAGTATTCTTGCCAGGAAAATCCCATGGGCAGAGGTCCTTGGGGTTGCAAAGAGTCAGACACAACTGAAATGACTGAACATGCTCTGCCATGAGCTTCTTTTCCTTCCATCAACCCAGCTGAGGATATTTCTTGTTTAGTCTCTCAGTCATGTCAGACTCTTTGGAACCCCACAGACTGCAGCACGCCAGGCTTCCCTGTCCTTCACCATCACCTGGAGATTGCTCAAACTCATGTTCATTGAGTTGATGATGCCATCCAACCATTTCATCCTCTGTCATCTCCTTCTCCTCCTGCCTTCAATCTTTTCCAGCATTAGCATCTTTTCAAATGAGTCAGCTCTTCCCATCAGGTGGCCAAAGTACTGGAGTTTCAGCTTCAGCATCAGTCCTTCCAACGAATATTCAAGACTGATTTCCTTTAGGATTGACTGATTTGATCTCCTTGCTGTCCAATGAAGAACTCTCAAGAGTCTTCTCCAACACCACGGTTCAAAAGCATCAATTCTTCGGCTCTCAGCCTTCTTTATGGTCCAGCTCTCACATCCATACATGACTACTGGAAAAACCATAACTTTGACTAGATGGACCTTTGTTGACAAAACAATGTCTCTGCTTTCTAATACACTGTCTAGGTCTGTCATAGCTTTTCTTCTGAGGAGCAAGTAAGTGTCTTTTAATTTCATGGCTGCAGTCACTGTCTGCAGTGATTTTGGAGCCCAAGAAAATAAATTTTGGAGCTGAGGACATAATCTTATTAATTAACCCAGGTAATGAAGGACGTGTCCAACTCTGTGTGACCCCAGAGACGGCAGCCCACCAGGCTCCCCCGTCCCTGGTATTCTCCAGGCAAGAACACTGGAGTGGGTTGCCATTTCCTTCTCCAAAGGAAAAGGGAGGGCCTTTTAAACCCAGAGGTGTGGGACAGATGGATGAGTAGGTCGGTGGGCATGAAAGGTTTTCACTGCATTAAACTCAACAAGAAGTCTTGAGAAGTCACAGACACTGTAGTTAACAGCAGGGACCACGTGAGGCGAGGAAAGCCCTGTGTCCTGGAGTCACGCAGGCTCACATACGGAGCCCTGGCCACTCCCTCACCCGCCCAACCCCTCTCCTGGTGGTTTGGGGTCTTCTTCCAGTGACTTGCTTCTAGAATTACCACAGTCTTAAGTCTCCTGTTCCAGACTCAGACTGTGCCCAGTGGGTTAAGCTCAGATTCTGCTCAAACTCTGGGTCTGGCTTCTCCACCCTGGACCTCCACTTGGCTTAGTCACACCCAGACCTGCCTGGACAGCTTACTCAGATTCAGCTGAAAGGTGCTATCAGAGCTAAATGACTGTGCACCCCCTTAGCCGCATGGTGTATTCCTGCACCCCTTATCTGAGATCGGAGCAACCGCAGCCAGAGTTTGAGCTGGTCAGCTAGGAAAAGATACCCATGCAAAGAACCCACCTGCCAATACAGGAGACATAAGAGATGCAGGTTCGGTCCCTGGGTCGGGAAGTTCCCCTGGAGGAGGGCATGGCCACCCACTCCAGTCTTCTTGCCTGGAGAATCCTCATGGACAAAGGAGCCTGGAGGGCTACAGCCAATGGGGTCACAAAGAGTCAGACACGACTGAGTGACTCAGCACACAGCACCGTGACAAGTGAACATCAGGACCCATGGAACCCTGTGGAGGCCAAGTTACAGTCATGAAGCCCGTGAGGCAACCAGGAAAGGTGTTTGTGGGGAAGCACTTCCATGAACAGGTGAAACAGAACAGGGACATGCATGATGCCAAGAGGGCGTTTCTCAAAGATGACGCCATCAGAAGTATCTAGATCTCCTACATCCGCTGGATCGGAATAACTGAGGCCAGAGCTCGGGAGTCTGAGTTTGACCCAAGTCATCCTGGTGGTTCTTACGGACTCCAAAGAGAACCACGGCAGAAAGAACTGTATGCTTAGGACACAGAGCTGCAACCAGGACGTGCATCAAGTTTAGGGGGGTTCTTGCTGGATTTCTCTTAACCCACACTTTTTGCTACTGCTACTTAACAATGAAAAGTGAAGTACTTTTACTTTTATGATGAAGCATAAAATAGAAATAAAACCAAACTAAATTAAAAGTAGAAAGGAAGAAAGAGGAATTGGATGGAGGCCTAGAGATAGGGACAGAGGTAGGCAGCCACTGAATAGCCCAGGTGAGAGACGATGAAGACAGGGCTGATGAAGCGCAGGTATAGAAGGAACAGACCTTTAGACCTAGACTTAGAAAGCCCTGGTTTGAGTTTGTGAAATCTGAATGCAATAATTGCTGGCATCATTGCCCACTTTCCATATGCCAGTTACTATTCCCAGAGCTGTCCATAAGTCATCTCATCCTATTATCACAGAAACATTTGGGGATAGATATTATGATCACCCCAATTTTTCAAACAAGGAAAGTGAGAAACAGGTTAAGTAACTTGCCCAAAGACACACAGCTAGCAAGTAACAGAGCTGATAGATAAGTATGAATGTGCTTCGTTTAGTACTCTGCTCTGTATAACGTCAGGAACAGCTTTTATCTCTTTTTTTCCTTCTTTTTTAAGTGGCCAAATATTCCCTTTAATCAGTAGGAAAACTTCCGACACTTCCTCATGACTTCAAACTTGTCTGTTCCCCAAAGGGTTAACCCTCGCTGAGATCAGCACCACCTGAGACAGACTCTGAACTGGACCCGCTGAGAAATACCATCCCCACTGTGACCAGTCCGTATGGCCACAGGAAAGCCCCGTAGAGACCAGCATCTTCACACCACGTCTGCCTCGTGACTTGGAGGTGTTACCTGCACTTCCCTGACCTGGCTCATTACCCAGAGTGTGGGTTTCAGTGTCAGGACACCTGGGCTCCAGTCCCAGCCCTGCCACCTGTCGGCTGTGGGATCATGGGCAACTCACTCACCCACTGGCCCTGCTGCCCCCCTGGCCAAACATTGGGCGGCTTTGCAAAGCCCTGCAGGTGATTCCAAAGTGCCACCAGCATGGAGCACCTTTGGTTTGCCTCTCCAAGCTTTTTGTTTCTTATATTCCTTAAAATGGGAGTAACCCTTCACAAGCAAAACTTCTTGAGCACTGATTAGGCATTTTCTCATTGAGTCACCAGAAAAAGTCCACAAATCCAGAACTATTTATCCCTTAGTTTGCTTAGTGGCAGAGCTGAGACCCCAACCCAAGTGGTCAGACTCTAGGCACAGTTCTTTTCACCGCCTGCCATCTCTCCGTCAGCAGTTTCAAATACGGTTGTTCTAAAGATCAACCAAGACACCCCTAGTATAATGCCTAGCATGTTAGACAATAAATGGAAAAACTGAATTGTTAACTTGAGACGAAATTTATTCTAACCTATACCTTTCAAGGTGTCTTGGATTCCATAACCCCAGCCTCTGCCGCCCAAAGCACGGAAAGCATCAAGTTCCTTTTCTGTGATTATTTGATGCATAAAAATAAAAATCAGTGTCCTTACTTACCCCCAGTCCTGGATTTCTCAGATCAACTTCGCTCAGCCACAGTCTACACCAGGGGGGATCCTCTGGGGCCACTACAATGCAGTCTGTTTTCTGGAGTCGAGACAATGATGGCCTTCCATCCAGGGCACAGCTTGTGCTGTATCGCCTCTGTCTTCATGAGGATCTTACTTAAGGTAATCTTTTGACTGTTGTATTTGGATAGCCTGACGACATACTGATGCATCCCAGGGGTTATGGTCACGGCTTGTCGGCCCAGTGGGCTGGCTGAGGGCTGTGCCTTCTTCTGGGGACACTCTGGATCACAAGGAGGTGTGTGAAGGGCCCAGCATGTCAGCAAAGCCTTTCTTAAAACCCACTGCCCACGTTCCGTGTGTCAGGATCACCTGTGGGGCTTCTTAAAGCATCCAAGGGCTCCACGCCCAGAGCTTCTGATGGAGCGCGGCTGTGCATTTAGAACTAGCGCTCGGGTCACATTGACGCTGCTGGTCCAGGGACCACTCTGGATTCCAGACACAGCCACCATATCACCTGGGCCTTGTGAGGCTGATTCCTGGTGATTCTGACAGTGATTCTGAGGCCACCTCGTGCCTGCCCTGGTCATGGAACTCCTCCTCTCTTTGGTCATGCGCGGCCAGAGGTCCACGAGGAGGTGCCTGAGGTGGTGATGTTGGGCGGAGCCAGGACCAGGGATCTAGAACCTCTGCTTGTTGGATCAGACGACTTCCAGGGCTGAACAGGGATGGTCTGCAGTTAAGGAAGCCTTGCATGCCAGGAGTGAAGAGCAAAGTCCAGAAGAAAGGCAAGGCTCCAACATCAAGAGAGCCTTTTATTTATTTGTTTTTGGGTCTCCGTTACAGCACGTAGGGTCTTTGGTCTTCACTGTGGCATGTGGGATCTGGTTCCTTGACCAGGGATCTAACCTGGACCCCCTGCATTGGGAGCTGAAGAAGAGGCAGAAAATGACTATGTAGTTTGCTTCGGACTGGGAGGGGCTCAGAGTCCCGGGAAGCAACCGTGCCAAAGCCATGTGAAAATGTCCGTGTGATGGATGCATGCTTGTTATCTAAAACTTTTTGTCTGGTGCTGAGTAAGGTAAGAAATTGAGAAACCATTTTGGTAGAAAACATCAGATGTCAGTGGCTTTTACCCGCCAGAGACGGTGAGCACACAGCTCCTCTGGCTGATCTAGAGCTGCCCCACTGCCTTGGATTGGCTGGTTGTCCCATCTCGGGGAGCATCACCCTCATTCATTTTGAAATTCCACTTTGCTCTTCTCCACTATGATGAGGAGCAAACGAGATGGCAAAGCTGAGGTCAGGAATGGCTAACTATTTTCTCCGAGAACACAGGGGAGCGCTGGCAGGGCCCTGAGCCTCTCCTCAGCTCCGCCATCCATCATTCAGGCTCTCGTTGACATTTCCAGACCAAATGAGGACACACTGCTTTAAATGAAAAAGGAATATGACCTAACCTAGGAGTTAAAAGTTTTTAGTAAGAAAAAACGTTGTACCCTGCTTCGTCATAACAAAGAAAAAAGTTTTCAACTAATTGCTCTTCAGTTGGTAAATTGTTTTTATTGGAGCATCTTCATACCATGGGGCCAATGCATGTGCTCCAAAATGCAGTGGTACCCAGGTCAGAGAGGCCTCATTTCCTTTCCCGAGCGCCTCTAATGAAAAGAACACCAGAACGAGAATGTTGAGCAGTTTCTGCTGGTTAGCACATTTTTGTTTCGTCTTTCATGTGCTTGCTTCTAAATGGAGTCTTAATTGCATTGAACACTGTATTGAACCTTGGCAAAAATAAGGTTCAGTAACAGACAAGTATTAAGATGAGTAAGCACGAAAATGGAATGCGAAGTGAAAAAAATTCCAGGGTGATGGCTGACAGTTAAAAATGAGAAAGGCCAAGGCAACTCCCAGAGCTGACAATGGTCTTCAGTGTAGTAATTATGCTAAAAGGGGTTTGGAAAATAATGGTGGAGACAGGGGAGTTTGATAATGCTCCACGCTCTCTTCTGAAGGCTTTCTGAAAACATTTTTCTGAACTCAAAAGAGGTCCATAAAGTGGAATTTAGAGACTTCACCAGGCTGAGTGGTCACATGGGTGTCATTTGAGAACATTCTCAGACCAAGAGAACGTGACTGCCGTCACCACCCAACGGGGAGGGCTCTGCGTCCATTTTCGGCCACATTTTGATGACAAGGTCAAGTCTAAACACTCCTCTGACCCAGGGGCCTCAGCACACAGATGCTTTGTAGATTCCTTTCTTTTCCCTGGTGGCTCAGACGGTAAAGAGTCTGCCTGCAATGCAGGAGACCCGGGTTCGATCGCTGGGTCAGGAAGATGCCCTGGGGAAGGAAATGGCAATCCACTCCAGTATTCTTGCCTGGAGAATCCCACAGACAGAGCAGCCTGGAGGGCTACAGTCCATGAGGTCACAAAGAATCAGACGCAACTGAGCGACCTCACTTTCTTTTCATCCCAGTGCTTTAATTTTGCAATGTCTACCGGATGTCTATGGACAGTAACAAAACCAAAATCAAACCACCACAAGAACAATACTGGCGTTAGCAAGGACATTTAGTGTCTCGTCTAGTCTCTGACGGGTGCAGATACTTTGGGGCCTGCTCAGGGAGGCTTCTTTATAACTCCCAGAACATCCGATATGGCTGAGTTGACATTCTCAAAAACATGAGAGAATCAGCTTTAAGGCGATAAGAGTGTTTTTCCTGAGGCTTTAGCATAAAGATGAAGGCAGGGGAGGGGACACCTCCTCTGAATACTTTCATGGAAAGTTATTCTATTTTGTGAAGGAAGAGCTGGAAAAGCACATGAAACTATTCCACAAGGTTTCATTCACTATGTCAGTAGGGAACCTGATTCATTCTTTCCTGAAGGTGGTGGTCGGGCTGCCTGTGTTCTGTATCTGATCATTGCTAGCATCAGCCATCAGATTACCCCAAGCAGTCGCCAAGCATAACCCCGCTGATGCCGTTATGGTCTTTCATAGCATTCTCCTTTCCGCCCCCAGCCTGTACTGCCACCTGTCACACCGCCTACAGCTCCGCAGGGTGACTTCCAGGGGGAATTTTGTTTGCTTTCCAAAGGAGATGGGCCAGAGAGTCACTTCCCCTGAAACTCCAAAATGATGCCCACAGATTTGATGGCTCAGTAACCGGAGCACCCACACGGGGGAGGTGATTCCAAAATAAGTGAAAACCACCCCAGACCTCCATCTGATCATCTCCCCACCTCTCCACCCCTGGGGTGGGCAGGCTGGGATGATGTGGCTGGCCCATGGGGGAGGGTAGTGAGGATTCTGGAAAGAAGATCTTCAGGCCCAAGATGGCACATGGCAAAATATCTTTCATAGCCTTGCCTGTGGTGACCACGGACGACGTCCCTGGTCCTCAAAAGCATCTCTAGCTCCCTGGATGCATCAGAGGCACCTACCCTGGAAGGAGAGGCGGATACTGCCCTCACTCACTCTACCCATCCCCACCCCGGATGGAGCATTCTCTCTTCAGAAACTTGAGCAGCTGGTCTGACCTTTGTGGAAATAAAGAGCAACCAAATGGGTGTCCCTGATGGCTCAGATGGTAAAGAATCCACCTGCAATGCAGGAGACCTAGGTTCCATCCCTGGGTTGGGAAGAACCCCCTGGAGAAGGGAATGGCTACCCACTCCAGTATTCTGGCCTGGAGAATTCCTTGGACTGTGTAGTCCAAGGGGTTGCAAAGAACAACTTTCACTGTAACTGAAAAGAGAAAGGGGGGAGGCTATCAAGTCAGCTCTTGCTGTAGCAAGGGAGGCAGCAGCCAACACTTGCCTTTGGCAGAGACTGAAGGGCAGGCAGAGGGGTGGAAAAGATATAAACAGGGAAGGCTCCTCCCTGATTGGAGGCTGCTGGCCGTGGGAAGCTGGGGGCGGGCCAGTAGGAGCGGAGCTCCTATGTGATTGGTTGGGGGCCACGTTTGGCTTTCTCCGGTTGGCTGCGAGTTGGAAGTGAGAACAAAAGTTAGGGAAGCTGGCAGTTGTTAAGCGAGTCCCGGCCCACCCCCCGCCCTTTATTTTTTTTCTGCCCAACTGCTAGAATGATTATTGCTTCCTGGACTGGTTGCTAGAGTTACTGGCCTGACCTCCTACAAGTCTGACGTACACAGCTGGCTGGCTTCCGGGACTGCACATCAATGTCCTAACAGACCCCTCCCCACGGTGCCCCCTCTCCCCACATTTACACGCCTAACTCTAAAACAACTGTTTTCTTAACCCATCTTTCTTCAGTCCTCACCTCCTCCTGGCAAAGCTTCGTAATTGTGAGGTCTCTGTGGACATTTGCTAAAAGCAACCCGGTTAAGGTGTGACGCACCCCGCAGTGCCTTCCCAGGTGCTTCTGCGTCTCTAACTCTAAAGAAGACGCTGATTAAAGCTCATTCAGCTGCAGCTCCAGGGAGTCCTGGGGTGTGACCCAGGGAAAGAATGCTGGCAGTAAAAGAGGGGAGTATCTTGGGTCACAGGAAATTATGTCCTGTGCAGTGGAAGGGCCTCTTTGATTTCACTGCTTTGCTCAGAGGACAGCCACAGCCAAGGGCAGGCTGCACAGGGACGAGGTAGCAAGGGATTTGGTGTCACGTGGAGTGACACAATTCCTAGGACTTTCACCAGCCACCTGGCCTCTCAGGTGGGAGATGGACTCAAAACACGTGGGCCATCAGCAACCATCTTGGGACATTTACAAAATTCCCTTCCTGTAGACTTAGGCTCAATATTTTGATGCTTACAGAGCATGTTCTG
The DNA here is from genome assembly GCF_023091745.1 of Budorcas taxicolor. NCBI lineage: Eukaryota > Metazoa > Chordata > Mammalia > Artiodactyla > Bovidae > Budorcas > Budorcas taxicolor. Next base: position 75,796,300 of record NC_068921.1, read on the forward strand.
CCTACAGTTCAAAACCCACAAGTAAGAAATTCAGCAGCTGGGGACTTCCCTGGTGGTCCCTGGGCTTCCCTGGCAGCTCGGTTGGTAAAGAATCTGCCTGCAGTGTATTGGACCCAGGTTCGATCCCCGGGTTGGGAAGATACCCTGGAGAAGGAAATGGCAACTCCAGCATTCTTAATTGGAAAATCCTATGGACAGAGGAACCTGGCGAGCTACAGTTCATGGGGTCACAAGAATCAGACACGACTTAGGGACTAAACCACCACCGCCAGTGGTTAGGAATCCACCGGCCGATGCAGGAGACTGTGTTTTGTTCCTGATCCGGGAAGATTCCACATGCCAAGGAGCATGTGGAACTAAGCCCAGGCACCACAAGCACCACAACTACTGAGCCTGTGCGCCAGAGGCCAGAAACTGCAACTACTGAGCCCCAGAACCGGCGCTCCACAACAGCAGCCCCCACAATGAGAGACCCACGCAGCGCAACCAGAGAGCGGCTCCCGCTCGCCACAGAGAAAAGCCCCCACACGGCAACGAAGACCCAGCACAGCCGGAAATAAATACATCAGTCTTACAAAAAAATCAGCAGCTGAAAACTTTGGGAGAGAAGCTGCAGACCTCTGGGCCCAGACTGCCTTCCTCGGTCAATAGGAGGATTCGTGTCTCTGCCTGTCCCTGACCTGAGATTCATTCCCGGTGCTGTGCAAAGTGTGGGGAATACGTTATAAACAAAATCTGCTCCTAAGCCCGAAAACCTCTCCATGATGGCAGAAGAGAAAGAAAACGGTTTGACTATTGAGCAAGCGTTAAACCAGAATGTGATGGGTATGGCAGGCAGTCTGCTGAAGGGATGCAGACAGGAAGTAGCCTCGTTTTTAGGCGGCTCATGGATTACATCTCCAGGTTTCACAACAAGGAGTCAGATGACAGTTCGGGCCCATCTTCTCCCCGGACATTGGGAGCCAGGGCCTTATCTTCCCTGACTTTGCAAAGGGACACCTCCAGGCCCTGGAGGAAACAATTGTGTCATAAGATTGGCAAGTGGCTCCCTTAACCATTAAAACGATTTACCCAAGTGTGAAAGGATAGAGAAAAAGAAATTTTGAAAGAAAAGGGAGAGGTTGGAAAAGGCTTTTTTCCCCTTCCTTTCAGTTACAGGGAGTAAGCCTCTATTCTTCACTTATACTTGCCCTTACAAAAGCCACCCCTGTCAGACAAAGGCAAATATTCTATGCTGTCACTTACATGGGGGCTTCTGAGGTGGCTCGGTGGTAAAGAATCTGCCTGGCAATGCAGGAGACCTGGATTCGATCCCTCGGTTGGGAAGATTCCCCGGGAGGCGGGAATGACAACCCACTCGGGTATTCTGCCTGGGAAATCCAATGGACAGAGAAGCCTGGCAGGCTACAGTCCATGAGAGTCGCAAAGAGCCGGACAGGAGTGAGCGACTGAACACTCAAGGAGACATCACTTGTATGTGTAATCTAACAAAATAACTGTACACAAAAGAGGCTCACAGATACAGAGAAACTAGTGGTTATCAGTGGGGAGTGGAAGCGGGGAGGGGCAACATGGGGAAGGGGATTAAGGGACAGAAGCCACTGTATATAAACTAGTTTAGCACCGAGGCTATGTTGTGCAGCACAGGGAACAGCCGTTATTTAGCAGCAACTTTAAATGGAGTATAATCTATAAAACCATTGAATCGGCATTTGTACACCTGACACTAATATAATATTGCGAATCAACTATACCTTAATTAAAAAAACAAAAAACCACCCACACCTGACTCAGGAGTCGGGGGACTCCTGGTTCAGAGGGACCAGCCTGGCAAGGACACGGCAGGCGGAAAAACCCGCGGGTTGTGGGTGCGGTTTCCCCTTTCGGATGAGCTGTGCACCCCTCCCCCGCCCCCTGCAGCCAGAGAGAGGGCAGGGGGCTCCGCGGTCCTGGCGAGAGAAACCCTCGGGGCAAAGCGGGGATTCACTGGGCGGGCTTCGGTCTCCCTTCCTTGCCCCCCTCGCAGCCTTTACGCCCTCCCCGCCCCCACCCTCGGCCAGGCTCACGTTTTTCTCTCTGATCCTGACTCACAAGCTAAGGTTTCTATAATGGAAAAAGAGAGAGAAAAAAAAAAAACCGAGCGTCAGGTGATGAGTCAGAGCCATTCAACAGCAATTTAAGACGCCCTGCTGGAAGGGCTGCCGCTGGGGCTGCAGCGGGAAGCAAAGGAGAACGCGAGCTGCCGGAACGTCGTGGGGTGGGGAGAGGGGAGGGGAGGGGAGGAAGAGAGGGGCGGGAGCCTTAAGCACACAGGTTTTCTCTGCTTCCGTACAAGGAGTCTCTTTGCAACCTACCGCCCCTCGGGAAATGCCGACCCCCCCACCCCGAGCCCGCCTCCCTCCAGCCTCCTGCTTTCCTAAAACCTCCCTCAGGAGCCCCTAGGTGGGTTTCTAGCAAAGCAATCAGAGCTCAAGAAAAGATCTCCAGTAAATCATAAGGTCAAACTCTCCGCCTTCAGATTGGTCCTGGCCGGATGTCCTCAGGCAGGTGATTGGTGGTCTGACCTCCAATAAAATGTGGCCACCTGCTGCCATTGACTGGACATCGAATCATTCCTGCACTCATTCATTCTTTCCACAAAAATGGGAGTGATGGTCAGCTTTGTTAAGGGCATTGCTCTGATGGTGTGGACATAGGACAGATGCTGCCTCTGTGTGTTTGGAGGGGTGGGGGTGGGGGGTGGGGGTGGTCAGAGCCATCCAGCCCCCAGAGAGGCTTGAGTGGGGCCCCAGGAGTCACCTGGGCCTTTCCAAGTGGCGCTAGTGGTAAAGAATCCACCTGCCAATGCAGGAGACACAAGAGACGTGGGTCGGATCCCTGGGTCAGGAAGATTCCCCTGGAGAAGGAAATGGCAACCCATTCCAGTATTCTTGCCTGGAGAATGCCATGGACAGAGGAGCCTGGTGGGCTGCAGTCCACGGGGTCACAGAGTGCGACACAGCTGAGCACAGCGGGAGTCACCTGGCATGCGGTCTAATCCTGCTACACCCCACCGTCCTGAAGAAGGTTCAGTAGAGAGACCGGAAAAGCTTTCTCGAAACATACCCAATAGCAGAGAAGCCTTCGAGGGTGGCTAAGCCCTGGCTCTTAGCGCAAATCTGTGATTCGGCTGTGCAGCCGGGCAACTTCTTCCTCTTTACAGGCTCCCGGACCTCGGGTGCCTAGGTTCCCAGTAACTCTAGTCAGCCGGGTGATGCAAGTGATCCAAGGAATGCTGTTCACATTCACTGGCATCCCTGAGTACTTACTCTGGAATATGAGTCGGCATCTGTAATGGAGCAGGACTCTATGGCGCCTTCCTGGGACAGACCCCTTCCGCATATCCCCTGCCCCTCTCTGAAGTATCTAGGTAATACCAGGATGTGATGCACATTTTCTGAGTTGTATTGCAGGTGCTAATATGGAAGACGTTAACTACTTGATGACCAGGAGCATTTGATCATGATAACCCCTGTGACCCTGCCCCATGACCTCACCATCAACCAATCAGAGAACAGTACATGAACTGGAACTCCCCTTCCTCACTTTTCCTGTGAAAAGCCTTGCCTGAACCTCATGGGGGAGCTTGGGGGGTTGATCACAAGCTGCCTTGGACTCCTTGCTCGATGCCCTGCAAACAATGCTGCACCTTCCTTCACCACCACTGTCAGTAGATTGGCTTGACTGCTCGAGGGCGAGCAGATCCAGGTTTGGTTCAATAACACATCACTGTGTAATAAAGCTTCCTTCTCAGAGCACCGAGAAGGTCTTGCATCATTTCCACGGATCAATCTCTAGGTTCAGGTGTTAAAGAATAAATAAATCTTACCTTTGTCACTTGCCACTGGAGAGGAAGGGAAACTTAATACTTGGTGACAGCATTATCAGCATCAGTACCGTGTCCTGCAAAGGTGGTGCTAGTGGTAAAGAACCTGCCTGCCAACGCAGGAGACGTAAGAAATGAGGGTTCGATCCCTAGGTGGGAAAGATCCCCTGGAGGAGGGCATGGCAACCCACTCCAGTATTCTTGCCTGGAGAATCCTGGACAGAGGAGCCTGGCGGGCTATGGTTCATAGGGTCACAAAGAGTTGGACTTGACTGAATCAACTAAGCACACAGTATCTGCAAAACTCAGCCGAAGAAATCTTGCTCCCCCCACCAAGTTCTGCTGAAACTGGGTGACTAATATCAGAAAAATATAGTTTTGTGACCACAAGAGAAATTGTTTCAACAGTGAAATGTCAAATTCAAAAAATTAACTTCTAAATTTTTTAATATAACCTTGTAAGAACAATCAAATTGTTTTTGAGGATATGTCAGATTTTTATTTTTGTAACCCATGAACTTGGTTTTTGATATCCTGCTTCAGCATCAACCAGGTATCAATGTTAACACCCAGTCACACCCATTCAGCGAAAATGAACATTCAATGCATCTGTAGTCATTGAGGACTCTGTCACACTGAGTCTGCACAGTTCATGGGGAAGTTGGGGAGGGGTGAGGAAGGGACAATGAGGCAAATATCAAAGGGTAACCAAAATATCTGAAGGAATTGTGAGCTCAAGAGCTGCTGACAAAGTTGGTCTTGCAGTTCACCGGACACCCATGCCCCAGGCACTTGTTTTGCGACCACGGGTTCCCAGGTGGTGCTAGTGGTAAAGAACCCACCTGCCAATGCAGAGAATGTAAGAGACGCAGGTTTGATTCCTGGGTCGGGAAGATCCCCTGGAGGAGGAAATGGCCACCCACTCCAGTATTCCTGCCTGGAGAATCCCACGGACAGAGGAGCCTGGGGGACTGCAGTTTGTGGAGCTGCAAAGAGTGGGACATGACAGAGCACAGCACAGCCCTATTCAGATAAGCAGTTGAGCACCCAGACCCTTATCTTGTCCTCACTTCTGCTCTGAGTTCTTTTGTCCAGAGATCCTCCAGGGCTGGGACCTTGCCTTGTCTCCTAAGTCTTGAGGGTCTCCAAAGCCAACCCTGAAACCCTGAGCTTGGGCCTGTGCCCCTACTGGCTGTTGTCAGTTTCTCCAACAAGAACGAACTTTCACTGCACGCGCCTCCCTCGGCTGAGTCCCAGGTTTCTAGGATGGGCTGTTTCTGCCCCTGATTTCGTCTGAGCTGAAACCCCATAGTGATGGGAGAGCTGCCATATTAAGGATGGAAATGGGGACTGGATCAGAGCTTTACGTCAAAATAAGCTGGAATTAAAAAATCTTTAAAAATAAACAGGGAAAGGAAGAAAAACATATCATAGGTACAGGCATTTTTAAAAACAGCTCTTGTACCAAGCCTCCTAATACCTGGCTTTGAGATGATACCCATTGTATCAGTTATAGGGAGGGGGGCCCTCATGGGAACTCATAGCAGATAACTAGGGAAGGGCAAGTAGAAAGCTTCCTGCCACAGCATCTTCATCTTGATTAGGTGGCTAGAATAGCAGCAGGAAGGCTCAAAAAAAAATTTTTTTTGCCATGTAATTAAATGAATTGGAAATCCTTCTGTCTTTTCAAAGCAGGCTTATTAACATTTGATTAAAACGTTTACAATGCTTATGTATTCTTCGTTAAATTTAAATTTTTTATCCCGGAAAAAAAAAATCTCAGCCATCAGAAAAGATACAAGAATAATATAATGAACTTCATATATCCTTTACCTGAATTCACCAATTAGTCATTTTCACACATTTTCACTTTTGCTGTCCTGCTTTCTCTCCCTCCCCTTCTCTTGTGAGAGCAAAGACCTTCTCTTACCTAATTATAGTACAACGAGTCAGTCAGGAGACATTTTAACAATGCCATCCTACTATCTAGCCAACTGTCCAGTAATATCCCTTTTTTCTGATCCAGGGTCTCGTCCAGGACCATGCTTCGTGTTTATTTGGTTGTCACACCTCCCTACTCTCCTTTAATCGGGACCAGTTCCTCAGCCCTTTTCTTCAATGCCACTGGCATTTTTGAAGAGGACAGGCCTTGTGCTTTGTAGCAGTTGGCTCCATTTTATCTCTGAGTGTTTCCTCGTGATTACGATCAGCTTCCCTCCTGATCAGAATCGGGTCACTCCTTTTTGGCAGGATATCTACATCAGTGCTGTTGGATCCTTCTCAGAGCACCACCTCGGGGGGCTGTGATGCTGGTCCTTCTCATTACTGGTGATCAAGGAACTGCCGTCCGAGGACTTTTCCAGCAGTCCAGTGGTTAAGACTCCCCCTTCCAATTCATGGGGGCACAGGTTTGATCCCTGGTCAGAGAACTAAGAACCCGCATGCCACACAGTGTGGCCAAAACCCTCCACCCAAACCAAAACTGCAAAGTTTCCTTTTCTTCCTTTGTAATTAATAGCATTTTTAAGTTGTGGGAATTTAACTAATACAATACCATTGTATTAGTCAGGGTTTTCCAGAGAAACCAAACCAGCAGGACGTGCATCTGAGCATCTCTGCCTGCGCGCACATACAGAGAGAGAAACTGATTTTAAGGAACCGCTCAGTTGCAGGGGCTGTCAAGTCCACACTCTGCAGGGCAGGCTGGCAGCCCGAGGGCAGAAATCTTACTTCCTCTGGGAACCTGGGTCTTTTTCTCCAACCGCCTTCTACTTGTCGGATGAAGCCCACCCACATTATGAAAGGTAACCCGCTTTGCTCAAAGACTACTGATTTAAATGTTAATTCATCTTTAAAAATACCCACACAAAGGCATTTAGACTGGTGTTGCCCCAAATATCTGGCTCAGCCAAGCTGACATATAGAACTAGCCATCGCATTCTCCAAACTTTCATTCAGTGGTTTTAGCACCCTCGATAATTTTAGCTTTCATCAATCAATATGACGATGGTTCAAACTAGCAAGGTGTCTCACTCTATCATTTCTTCTATATTTACTAGCCTTTAAAAGAATAGAAAGTTTCAGATAAAGCCAAGTTTCCCAGAGGTAGTATATATATTATATATATAAATGATGACTTTGATGTACATGATTCCACAGTTTCATTTTTTAAAGTGATTAAATATCTTCTTTTGGAACTTATTCAGAGTATATTGTGACATATGGAGCCAGCTTAATTTCCCCCCAGATAATTCCTCTATTTTCCTAACACCGTTTGTTGAAAAGCCATGTTTTTCTCCAATATTTGATACGACACCTTTATCAAATTCTACGTCCCCATAAGTCTGGGTCTGTGTTTAATATACTTATTCATTCCTTTTTTGGCTGCACTGGGTCTTCACTGCCGCTCGAGGGCGCTTCTCTAGCTGCAGTGCTGCCTCTCTAGCTGTGGAGCACTGGCTCGAGGCCCACGGGCTTCATTAGTTGCTTCCTGTGGTCTCAGCAGTTGTGGCTCCAGGGCTTAGTTGCCCTGCAGCATATGGCATCTTCCCGGACGAGGGATCGAACCAGTGTCCCCTGAATTGCAAGGATTCTTAACCACTTGGACCACCAGGGGAGCCCTATTTGGGTCTGTTTTGATCTTTATGTCCCATTCCATTGGTTTGTCTTTTCATGACCCATATTTCCTGTATTAATTACAGAGTTGCACAATGTGTTACCTGCCGGGAGACAGTCTCCTTTGGGTCTCTTGCATTTTGGCACATCTTTTGAGCAGAAGACGCCTTTGTTCTGGGCTGTCTTTCAAGGATATGTGTATAGCAGACAGCCTTGGGAGACAGAGGCAGTGTCTCCTGGAAGCCATGGGTATGCGTGGTCCTGCCCATCATGAAAGATGCGGGCTTCCTGAGGGCAGGGTCTCTTTCCCTTCACGCAACCCACCTGGCCAATTCAAGTCACTCTGGGAATTAAGGCTTGGGGAAGTCACACAGCAAAACGTTACTAATGCTGACACTTCAGATTTACTTGGGGGTCCCATGTCTTCTACCAGCATCATGAAACTGTGGTGGGGTAGCTTCCTGGCTCTTAAGAAGGGTAAAATCTCCCACTCTTCCCAGTTCTTGACATTGTCCTGTAGGGGAGTCTTTCCTCAGCAGTCTTCTTGTTTAGGATTTTCTGGTGTCCTTCTATGTTTATTCGTTCATGTCAACTTCAGAAGTAGTTCACCTAGTTCCCAAAGTTAATTAGTCAAACAAGAACTTGTATTTTTATACGAGTGTTAATGTCATTAAAACTTGTATTTTTACATGAATGTTAATTTCACAAGTTTCTTTGGTGGCTTAGTAGTGAAAAACCTGCCTGCCAGTGCAGGAGATGCGGGTTCGATTCCTGGGCCAGGAAGATCCCCTGGAGAAGGGAATGGCCTCCCACTCCAGTATTCTTGCCTGGAGAATCCCATGGACAGAGAAGCCTGGTGGGCTATAGTCCACACAGTCACAAAGAGTCAAACATGACTTGGCGACTGAAGCAACAATTCCACAAAGTCATTTAGGGTGAATCTCTGACCTCACTTTTAAAAGATTTCTTTTTTTTTTTTGTATTCTCATGGTCAGTCTTGTAATCCAGGTTATCAGTTTGCACTTGAACTATAGCTCTTCTTAAAATCATATATTGAATTTTGTTTCACACAAAAAGGGAGAAAACCCTTTTTCAAAAGCAGGATGAAATGCATCGTGGCCAAAACATGGCCTGTCATTGGACAGGGCCTGGGTTTCATCTGTAAAATGAGCAGACCCTACAAGGCTGTCATGAAGAGTCAATGAATTCATGTGTGTGGATCAGGCATGGTAAGAGCTCAATAAATGGTAGCAATTGCTCTTATAATTATTTCTTTTTTGTAATAGTGATTTGCCCTCCCCCCCCCGCCCCAAATCCCAGCTCTAGCCATTTTAATATGTGCAGATCTGTTGGTGAGGAAGCTCAGGATAGCTTTTACAAAATAGGAATGATTTATTGGACACCTATCCAACATGGCTACATTAACTTGATGAATATGGTTATGACCATCTATAAATAAAATCCTCTCCCTCAAATGTATCTTTTCATTAAAAAACACTTTACGTTTCTCCTGGAGGCCACCACTTCATCATTTTTACAATTTAATGAGGATGAAAGACTTATGCAGAAGGGATAGTAATGGATGGCTTTGTTCTATATCAGAACTATTATAATTCTGAGTCCTCTGCCCTTGAAAATGTTTGCTTCACAGATTAATGTTGACTGGAGCTGTTATATAAAATACTCTGTAAAAACAGGCCACTGAGGCAATTCAGAATTAAGTAGAAAAAAATTCTCATTTGCTTTTCATTTTCTGGATATGTGTAGAACCCAAATAATGTTATCGTCTCATAATGATAAATTAATGCAAAATATGACAAACAATGCAAAACTTTGTAAAAAAGCTCAAATTTGAAATAAAAACAAACCAAAAAATCCCACAACAATGGAGGGCACAGCAGTCTTCACTGTTTTTAACTGGAATTTGGTTATTTGCTTTATTCCAAGGTATAGTTTTCAATTCTCATTATTTTATTTGCCTATTAAACACTCTGCCTTTTATGCCATAATAAAGGGTCTGAGTGATTCCAGGGTAATATGCTAGCCTTTTGTTGTTTCAAGCCTACATCTGAAATGTGAAGGGAGTGCCGAGTTGTTGGGAATAGGTTCCCAGGCACGGTAACCTTTTGCAGAGGCTGGAACAGAAGTCAGGCAAGACCCATGAAGGGGTCTGGAGCAGCCAGCTGGGATGGGAGGTGTGGCCTCCCAGCCTCACACCATGCCCCTGGCCCCAAGACCCATTCCAGCTAGGAACCAAGAAGCGAGTTCACATCAGCTGGTTAGGCAACCAGCCTATTTATGGTTTCTCTCAGAAGGTTCTTTGCAACCCCATGGACTGTAGCCCACCAGGCTCCTCTGTCCATGGGATTCTCCAGGCAAGAACACTGGAGTGGATTGCCATGCCCTCCTCCAGGGGATCATCCCGACCAGGGATCGAACCCATGTCTCCTGAGTCTCTTGCATTGCAAGTGGACTCTTTACCCACCAAACCACTGGGGAAGCCCATCAGAAGGTCTTAGCTAAAACCACATTCTCTATTTTTTCTGAGGAGTATTTTCCATGGGCCTCTCCGGGTCCATTCTCTGCCCACCCCACCCCAGCCCCAGTCTGCTCTGTGCCCCAGGAGGCTACCTAGGTGAACTGCCCACCAGGCTGCCTTGCTCGGGCTTCTGGTTGGGTTTAGCCAGTGGGAGGCTGGGGGGCAGAGAGGGAGGTCAGGGCATCTCTCCTCCTTGGTGGCCCTGGGTTGGCCGCCTCCCCTCAGGGCCTCAGCCCTCCCCCAGAGCTGGGCTGCCGGCTCCGAGTTCCAGGACCTGCTCCCTCCTTCAGTCTCACACTGGTAAGGTCTCCACCACAACCAGGTGCTTGATTAAAGTGATCTCCCCCCAGCCTCACCCACATGCTTCTCTGCTTCTGGTTCCTACAGACTTGTCTCACTTCCCCACCTTGCGGGTGCCGTCTGTTGTTTGCTGGGGTGGGTGTGAGTTTCTTAGAACCACCGTAACAAATTACCACCAACTGGGTGGCTTGGAAGAGCAGAAATTCATTCTCTCAAAGCTCTCAAGTCCAGGAGTCCAACAGCCAAGTGCCAGCTGTTGGCAGGGCCAGGCTCTCTCGGAAGGCTCTAGTGGAGACTCTGTTCTAGACATTTCCCTTAACTTCTGGTGCTGCCGGTCAGCCAGCCTGGGCATCGTGGGCTTGTCTTGTAGCTGTCTCACTCCAGTCTCTGCCTTCTTCATGACACTGTGTCTCTGCATCCCTTCTCTTCCTAGAAAGACACCAGTTGGGACTTCCCTGGTGGTCCACTGGCTACGACACTGCTCCCAAGACAGGGAGCCTGGGTTCGATCGCTGCTCAGGGAACTAGATCCCACGTGCTGCAGCTAAAGATCCTGCGTGCCACAACTAAAACCTAGTGCAGCCAAATAAATAGATAAATATTAAGGAAAAAAAAAGGCACCAGTCATATTGGCTAGAGGGTCCATGCTACTCTAGATGGCCTCACCTTCACTTGATGACACCTGCAAAGACCATGTCCAAATCAGGTCACGCTCCCAGGCAATGGGGTGAGGACGCCCTCTCCTTCTGGGGATTCAGTTCAACCCACACCAGGGCCGGAGCAATGCCAGGCCCCCGGGTGTCTCTTCTCCCTCCAGACTCTCCTGCCACCAAGTCTCCTCCGCTGGTCCTTCCTCCCGGCCCCCAAGACGCTCCCCTGATTGATTTTTCCAATCGCCTCAAATGAAGCCCCCTGAGAACTCTTCTTTCTCATCTGGCCCCGTGACCGCCGCCCTAGGGCATTCACTTCTTTGCCCTGCCCCGGTCTTCTGAGGATCCTCCCCACCGCCCGGACCTGAGCCGCCTGTGCCCTTTCTCTGCTGACAGGGAGGAGTGCAGTCGTCAGTCGGCATGCTATACACATGAAGGGAAGGACTTTGAGTTGAAAGTCTCTTCTCTGTCGTGTCTGCACTGAAATGGACCATGACTGCAGAACTGCTGCTACCAGCATAGCCCTTAGAGCCCTGAGGGGAATCGGTTTCTGAATGAAATGAGAGTGATGTGGGTAGAGGAGAAACTGAAAGGAAATAGACACTGAGAGAGCGGAGCCACTGAAGACGTCCTAGAGCAGCTGGCTCAGCCAGCCCGGAAGCCTGTCTCATCTCTGGACTTTCAAGCATGTAGCCAAAAAAAAGGTCCATGCTACCTCTGTCAGTGTGGCTTGGGGTTTCTCTTACTTGCAGTCAAAGACAAGTACATGATGAATATTTTTCCTTTTTTCTAAGTCTAAGCAGATAGGGGGAAATGAAAGACAAATCAGAAAACAAGTTCTCTGGATGTGGAGTGGCCAGATCAGGATTTGAGGCCGCCTGGTTCTCAGTGTCAGGATATCTATGGGGATAAATAACTTCTACTCTCCCTGGATCCCAGGATTTTCAGCCCCAGCAGTTCCGTCCTGAGTGGGTGCCACAAACTGGCTTCTGGCGTGAAGTCCAAAGGCAGGAGAGTATGGGGTGAGCTAACCTCTGTAGGGCTTGGGAAGAACAGGTCACCAAACTAGACCCGGGGAGAAGGCAGCTTTTCCAGGCGTCTGGAATAAGGTGTTGGAAAGAGTACAGACAGCAAGTCTGTTCAATCACAAGACAGGCGGCAATTATAGAGCTGGCTCACAGAGGCAGTGGACTTCTGGAAAGAGATGAGGACTGAATACACTTATTTACATCGACTCCATCAACTCAATAAATGACAGTGAGGATGGTGAAAAAAGAATTTTTTTAAAAATGTATCAATTCAAAGAGTTGGAGAGAAGTCAATATTGACAAGTTTAGAAGCTGAAAAGCAGATAGATGGGTGGTGAGTAACTTAGTCCATTCAGAGAGCTGGCTTCAAAGTTTTGTAGTAAGGAAGCTATACAATAACTCAAATCGCACACACGCCCATGCACACACGCACACCCATTGCAGGAATCAGCAGCACTAGCACCTCAGGAAGCATCCATGAAGGTGGGGCAGCACGTGGAATCAGACGGTTAAGTGCCCCCCCCCCCCCCACCATCCATTCCTGGGCTTTCCTGGAGGCTCAGATGGTAAAGAATCTGCATGAAATGCAGGAGGTCTGGGTTTGATCCCTGGGTTGGGAAGATCCCCTGGAGGAGGGCATGGCAACCCACTCCAGCAGTCTTGCCTGGAGAATCCCATGGACAGAGAGCCTGGCGGGCTGCAGTCCCTGGGGTCACAAGAGAGTCAGACACGACTGAGCAACTAAGCACAGCACAGCACCACCCATTCCTACGCAGCTGGTGCATCTCCTCCCCAGTACCTCCCTGGTGGCTTAGTCTCTGGAGAGGGTGAAATCCAGGGTCAAGGGCTTGGGGACAGCTGGCACATGCAGGATGTAAATGCAGGCCTACACACCGAATGCTAAGCTCCTCCTCTCCTGCCACCTGACTCAGAGCTCAGGACAGTCACACTCTGGTCTGAGTCAAAAAATATCTAAAAACGGCAACTTCTGGGTTCTGCAATAAAATGGCTCATGCAGATTTCCCTAGCATGAAAACCATGCGCACAGAACTTCCAAGCAGCTCTTCAGATCCCTTCTCTTAAACATGAACTGATGGCCAAGAACCACAAGACATTTGAGGAAAAGCAGCATGGAGGGACCAGAGACAAGACAGGAGGAGAATTCTTCAAAACACCCCTGGGCATAGTCTAAAAGCTAGAAGAGAAGACACTGTCATCATGGAAGACAGTGCTGGAGACATCAAAAATAATTTAGATAATTAAAAAGACTCTTTGAATCAAAGCTTGTAGGAATTAAGAAAAAATAAACAGGGAATTCGGAAAATAAACTGAGGATTTTTCAAAAGTAAAACAATCAAAAAAGTAGGAGGGAGAGGAGAGAAAGGATAAGAAAGACATGATAAGAAAATTAGAGCCTGGTCAAGAAGGAATAGCGTCAAAATAATGGGAGTTCTAGAAAAAGCAATGTGGGTTCAATCCCTGGGTCAGGAAGATCCCCTGGAGAAGGAAATGACAACCCACTCCAGTATTCTTGCCTGGAAAATTCCACGCTCAGAGGAGCCTGGTGGGCTACAGTTAATGGTCACAAAGAGTTGGACATGACTGAACACGCATGCACACACAGAGGAAGCAGGGGACATGCAAGGGAGAGAATGAAAATTCTGGAACCCAAGGACAGGAGTTTCCGCATAAAAAGGGCCCCCTGAGCCGCCAGCAGAATGGCTATAAATGGATGCTGCAGCAATATACATCACCATGAAATTTCAAATTACTAGAATCCAAGAGATGATTCTACAACCTTCTAAAGAGAAACATGTTTTCATACAAATGATCAATAACCAGAATGGTTTGGGCTTTGCCATAGCAACACTGAAAGCTCAAATGGAGGAATGCTTTCAAAGTTCCCAGGGAAATGGCTTTCAACTGGAATTCTACACCCAGCTCAGTGTCAATCAAATGGGAGAGTAGAATAAAAATGTTTTCACTCAAGACCTTAGGAAAAAAATCTCCCCCCTGTGTTTCATTTCTCAGCAAGCTATACAGAAAAGTTCCCCACCAAAAAAAAAAAAAAAAGCAGTAAATCAAGAAAACAAAACAAAACAAAAAGACATGGGATACACAATATAGGAGGTGACAAAGCAGAGAGGCAAAGAGGACCCCAAGATATTTTTAAAAGGCTCTTTCTGTCTTCCAAATTGGAGTTCTTCAGAAGCTTCCAGGAGAAACCTCTTTAAGACGATGAAGTGGATAGAACGTTTAGTGTATCTGACCATTTTGAGAGGCGATTTACTAAACCAAGAAAGATTTGGAGGCTGAATTAGTAAAAATATATAGAAAAGAAAGCACATTTTTAAAAGAATAATTAACTCCAGGGAAACCAAACTATGGTATTATGCAGAGAAGTAAAAACTAGTTTTAGTACACTAGGTAGCTTATGTGAAAATAGCATTTACGTGAGCATAATAATGTGACAGGGAATACTGAAAGAAAGAAAGAAAGTGAAGTCGCTCAGTCGTGTCTCTTTGCAGCCCCGTGGACTGTAAGCAACCATGCTCCTCCGTCCATGGGATTTTCCAGGCAAGAGTACTTGAGTGGGTTGCCATTTCCTTCTCCAGAGGGTCTTCCCAACCCAAGGATTGAACCCAGGTCTCCTGCACTGTAGGCAGACGCTTTACCATCTGAGCCACCTGGGAAGTCCTGGAATATTAATATTAATCTAACTAAATAAATCTAATATAATAATCTAAATAAATCTGTTCATGGGATTTGCCAGGCAATAGTACTGGAGTGGGTTGCCATTTCCTTCTCCAGCAGATCTTCCCAACTCAGGGATCGAACCCAGGTTTCCTGCATTGTAGACAGACGCTTTACCGTCTGAGCCACCAGGGAAGAACGCAATATAGTAATAAATAAATCTAACTAAGTATTAATCTAACTAAAATTACTCTAAAGCTGTATTGGGTGGATACAAGTGTGCATTTGCAGCTGGGGCAAATGGTAAGGTATGTGTGATGTTGTTCAGTCGCTCAGTCGTGTCTGATCCTATTCTACCCCATTGACTGAAGCACACCAGGCTTCCCTGTCCTTTACCATCTCCTGGGGTTTGCCCAAACTCATGTCCACTGAGTTGGTGATGCCATCCAACCGTCTCATCCTCTGTCGTCCTTTCTCCTTCTGCCCCCAATCCCTCCCAGCATCAGAGTCTTTTCCTATGAGTCAACTCTTGGCATGAGGTGGCCAAAGTACTGGAGTTTCAGCTTTAGCATCATTCCTTCCAAAGAAATCCCAGGGTTGATCTCCTTCAGAATGGACTGGTTGGATCTCCTTGCAGTCCAAGGGACTCTCAAGAGTCTTCTCCAACACCACAGTTCAAAAGCATCAATTCTTTGGCGCTCAGCCTTCAGGGTCTGTGAAGAAGAGCTAAATCCCTTTGGTCTACAGTAGGAAGCTAATATATACAGCTAACAACTGAGAAACCAGCAAGTATTATGTAAGCATGCTATTTGGAGATGAACCCTCAGACTGAAACAGTTCAAAGCGGTGCCTCTAGGGAGTGGAAATTGGCTGGGGGATGGAAAATGGTGGCTTGCTATTTTGCAAAACAAGTCTTGTAGAGATCTTTGCCTTTTTAGGCTGCATGTACTGATTTGATTTTAAAAGCTAATTAAAAAAATATACTACATTAGTACAGAGTATTCAAGATGGATTGTGTTTGGACAGTCATTTTGATTCGGGTGGGTGAGGGCAGATTTCATGCACCCAAATCTCTGGTGAGAAGACTTTCTGGGTGCCTCGCCTCTATCTTGTCAAAATAAACTTGGGGTAGCAGGTGGCCGGCCACTCTGCACACAATCTTGCTGAGCTACTGACTAAGGGAACGGTAATCTGAAAGCCTCACACCACTGTTTACTGAAGAACAAAGGAAGGGCTCGTGCAGTGCTGTTTCCTAGCTCTGCTGCTAAAACCACATTGTTTAAGGTCCACCATTCTTGGAAATTTTTTAAAATTGCAACAGGATAGAAATTTCAAAGACCAGTCAAAAGGCTTCACACGCACTCAATCACTACTAAATAACATACCGACCTGATAATCTGTTCTAACAACAGCACCGAGGAAATCGGAACCATGCCTTGGAGAGTTTACATCTAAACACACCTGACATATTTACGGAAACGGACACGTGCCCGTGTTTCAGCTGAACCATCCTGCTTTCTGCACTGGTCTTCACACACCTTCGAGTGACTCACGGTGCTTTAGAAGTTGCATTTTCCCCAGGAAAGATTCGCTAGTATTGATGGGAGACAGGAGTTCCAGCCTAAAGTTCATAGTTTTGAATAGTTGTCTTCAGTGACCCACACCACGCTTCCATACACTCACTAGCTCCAAAGTTGTTCCTGAAGGGCACACAGAAGCAGAGTGTTTCCACTGCGTTTGACAGCTTCTATTGTGCTCTTCCATGATAGCGAAAGCTGTGTGTCAGCCTCTGTTACAGATACTCCCTGCTGTGTTTAGGAGAAAACCCAGATGCCCAGGCTACAACCCCAGAATGCTGAATCTGGGTCTAGGAAGGCACAGGCACTGGGGCTCCTCAGATGATGCTAAGGAGGAGCTCAGGTTGAGAGCCATTGACAGCTTCCCGATACACACAGGAAAGAACCTCAGGTCTTATCACGGCCCCCAAAGGCCCTACACGACCAGTCTGGTCGCCCTGCCCTCGTTCCCTGCTCACCACACTCTGGATGTGGGCGCCTCTTGGCTGTTTTTAGACCCATGAACCCTATTCCCATCTCAAGCACCTGCTCTTGTCAGGATCCTCCGGAATGTTCTGTCCCTGTCTTGCTCCCTTACTCCATGCAGGTCTCTGCTCAGATGTCACCATTTCAGACAGGCCCTCCTGGGCTGCTCCTTCTAAATATCGGGCTTCACCCCTCACTCAGTTTATTTTTTCTTCATAGCGCTTTATCAACACCTGACACTACATTTATTAGTTTATCTGGCCTATATCAGTGTCTGGAAAATGGGAGAAGCTTAATAAATATGTACCGTACATATATAAATGAGTGGATGAGGATGTAAGTTAATGCAAACTGCGGCGCTTGATAAATGTGAGTTTTTTCCCCAATTACACAAAGCCAGCGGCTTCCAGATGCTGCCTGGTGCCAAATCGGGGAACAGCGACCCCTGCTGGAATCTGTACCCGAGTTCCAGAGAGAACAGAGTCTATTCATGCCAGTCCCAAGAATGAACCGTTTAGAAAAAAAATACATAGTGTATGATGAGACCTTCGTATGTGCATTCATGAAACATTCCTAATAAGGTATTCCCAACATTTACAAAAGCCTTTTGCTGGCACGTCGTCCCAAGTTTTTCCAAGGGTGTTCTCTCTTCTGCCATCTTGTGGCCAAACTGGGGAACTTTCAGGAGAGCAGTTTGTGATGGCCTGGCTTCCCGGATAGCTCAGTTGGTAAAGAATCCGCCTGGAATGCAGGAGACCTCGGTTCGATTCCTGGGTCGGGAAGATCCGCTGGAGAAGGGATAGGCTCCAGTTCAGTCGCTCAGTCGTGACTGGCTCTTTGCTACCCCACGGACTGCAGCACCCCAGGCCTCTCTGTCCATCACCAACTCCCAGAGTTTACCCAAACTCATGTGCATTGTGTCGGTGATGCCATCCAACCATCTCATCCTCTGTTGCCCCCTTCTCCTCCTGCCCTTAATCTTTCCCAGCATCAGGGTCTTTTCCAATGAATCAGCTCTTCACATCAGGTGGCCAAAGTATTGGAGTTTCAGCTTCAGCATCAGTCCTTCCAATGAGTATTCAGGACTGATCTCCTTTAAGATGGACTGGTTGGATCTCCTTGCAGTCCAAGACTTGGACTCTCAAAAGCCTTCTCCAACACCACAGTTCAAAAGTGTCAATTCTTCAGCACTCAGCTTTCTTTATGGTCCAACTCTCACACCCATACATGACCACTGGGAAAACCATAGCCTTGACTAGATGGACCTTTGTTGGCTACCCACTCCAGTATTCTTGGGCTTCCCTTGTGGCTCAGCTGCTGAAAAATCCACCCGCAATGCAGAAGACCTGGGTTTGATCCCTGTGCTGGGAAGATCCCCTGGAGAAGGGAAAGGACCCACTCTAGTGTTCTGGAGTAGAGAATCCCATGGGCTAGACAATCACAAAGAGTCAGACACGGCTGAGCTACTTTCAATTCACTTTTTTCTTTTCTGCTTAGTCAAAAGGAAGAATCTGGGCTGGGCTTGCCCAGGGCCATTTGGTAAAATACCTGTGGTCATTTAACCAGGACCCCAGTGCTACCCAGCTTCTACGGCTTCTGTTTCTTAGAAACAGGAAGCAACCGAAATGATAGCCTCAATTGGTGGCTTCTGCTGGGGGACAGCAGAGAGAAGTGTCTGAGGGCCACCTCCCCAGAGCTCAGGACAGCTCGACCTTTGTAGTCCCATTCTGACAGATCCCTGCACCAACCCATCCAGCTAGACTTTGATGATCTGGTCTGGGGACTCAGTAAATGCTTGCCACCTCCATGACAGCATGCTTGATCTATTTTGTGCCCCTAGTATGTTAAACTGCATTGAGCACCATGTAGGTGCTGACTTAGATAGCTGAAGGGATGAAATAATAATTGTATTTATAGCCCACTTACTACTTGCCATGCACGGTAGGAAGCCCGAACACTTTATACGCATTGTCTCCTAAATTAGGCTGACCAACCTGTCCCAGTTTGCCCAAGAATGTCCCAGAACACCTCCACCCCCAGTCCCTGACAGACAGGGACAGTTGGCCCCTGTATTAGTGCTGCCTTAAAATGCCACAGACTGTAGCTTTGACAACAGGAATTCATTTACTTACAGTTCCAGAGGCTGGAGGTCCAAGGTCAAGATGCCATCAGGGTTGGCTTTCTGATGAGGCCTCTCTTTCTGGCTTGGGGGTGCTGGGAGCTGGGGGGCTGGAGAGAAGGAGGGAGGGAAAGAGGGGGCAGCGGTGTGGTGGGGCAGAGAGCTTTCACTTCTTCTAAGAGCGTGAATTCCAAAGTGAGGGCTCCTTCGCTCCCTCCCAGCTGGGCCGCCTGCTGTAGGTCGTCAGCACTTACTGGACACACATGGGCTGTGCTGTTAGTAGCTGAGTGGGATGTATGAAGAATTCTTTGCAGGTTTGAAAACCAAACCAAGGACCCAAGTTAAGATGGATGACCGACTGAAGGTTAGTCTTACTCCAGGTTAACCTTACTGAGGATGAGTCTTACCGAGATAGAAATCAGCCAAACAGCAGGGAGCAGCTGGGAACGTCCTCTCTGCCCAAAGGGACCCTTTAGAGAATGGATCCCGGCACCTTTTTGCTGGTGATTGCAAAGCTGGGAAACCTGTCAGAGTGAGTTCTGTGAGTTGGCCTGCACCTCACTCTTCTTGCCTGTGGTGATGGGGGCAGAGACCATTTTAGGAGCTGTGCGTGAGATGGAAAGTGTCCAGGGAAGCACTTCTTCACTCAGTGCTGAGGACAGGACAGTCCCCAGGCACAAAGGCCCGCCGTCTGGACCCATCCTCTGACTCCTGCACAAGTAGAAAGCTCTTAAGGCTTCACAGCAGCCTCCGGCCTTAGGAAGCACAGGGATGTGATGTCGGAGGCCTGGCAGGCTTTCTGGAGAAGTCCTGCATGTCAGGGGCCTCAGCTCACCCCTGATCAAAGGCGGTCAACAGGACAGAGCCCGGCCAGTGCAAGGCTGTCTCGAGGGCACCAGGACAGCAGCCTTACAGATCTGTCCCCTGTTCCCTTTAAACCCATCTATGGAGCCTCCAGGAGCTTCCCAGGTGGTGCTAGTGGTAAAGTACCCACCTGCCAATGCAGGAGACATAAGAGACGTGGGTTCAATCCCTGGGTTGGGAAGATCTTCTGGAGGAGGGCATGGCAACCCACTCCAGTATTCTTGCCTGGAGAATCCCATGGACAGAGGAGCCTGGTGGGCTATAGTCCATGGGATTGCAAAGAGTTGGACTGAAGAGGAATTAAAAAGTCTCTTGATGAAAGTGAAACAGGAGAGTGAAAAAGTTGGCTTAAAGCTCAACATTCAGAAAAGGAAGATCATGGCATCCAGCCCCATCACTTCACGGGAAATAGATGGGGAAACAGTGGAAACAGTGTCAGACTTTATTTTGGGGGGCTCCAAAATCACTGCAGATGGTGACTGCAGTCATTAAATTAAAAGACGCTTACTCTTTGGAAGAAAAGTTATGGCCAACCTAGATAGCATATTCAAAAGCAGAGACATTACTTTGCCGACTAAGGTCCATCTAGTCAAGGCTATGGTTTTTCCAGTGGTCATGTATGGATGTGAGAGTTGGACTGTGAAGAAGGCTGAGCACCGAAGAATTGATGCTTTTGAATTGTGGTGTTGGAGAAGACTCCTGAGAGTCCCTTGGACTGCAAGGAGATCCAACCAGTCCATTCTGAAGGAGATCAACCCTGGGATTTCTTTGGAAGGAATGATGCTAAAGCTGAAGCTCCAGTACTTTGGCCACCTCATGCGAAGAGTTGACTCATTGGAAAAGACCCTGATGCTGGGAGGGATTGGGGGCAGGAGGAGAAGGGGATGACAGAGGATGAGATGGCTGGATGGCATTACCCGATGGACATGAGTCTGAGCTAACTCCAGGAGTTGGTGATGGACAGGGAGGCCTGGCGTGCTGTGATTCATGGGGTCGCAAAGAGTCGGACACAACTGAGCGACTGAACTGAACTGGACACGACTGAAGTGACTTAGCGTGCACACACAGTATGGAGCCTCCAAGTTTCATTAGCACGAACCAAACGTTCCATCAGATAAAAACCCTGGAGCTCTGGTCAGAAGTCAGCAGGATTTGGGAAGCAGGGACAAGGCTGCTGGGGCTGGAGGTGGGCTGTGTCCTCGCTGACACCCCTCAGAGCCCCAGGCCAGCCGGGCTCTGTCTTACTGATCGCCTGTGATCGGGGGTGAGCTGAGCCCCTGACAGGCAGGACTTCTCCAGGACGCCTGCCAGGACTCCCATATCACAGGATGGAGGCGACTGCAAGGAGAACTGCAGCAGGAGGGGCGGAGGAGTGGGGAGTTGGGGTTCAATGAGGATAAGTTTGTTTTGCAAGACAAAGAAGTTCTGGAGTGGGCCGGTGGTGACGGTTGTATAGCCGCATGGGTGCTCATAACACCCCTGGACTCTGTAACTGCAAAATGGCTCAGTGGTGAACTTTATTTCGTATGTACTGGGTTGGCAAAAAAGTTTATTCGGATCCCCCCAAAGGGGGGGGCCCTCATAGTTTATAGAAAACCTTGTATGAATATTTGTATTGGTCAACCCAGTATTTTGCCACAACTAAAAAAAAAGAGAACAAAACAGCCTGCTCTTCCTCTACGGCCCTCGCTGTGGCTTGCTGGCCCCTCCTCTGTGGCTCACCCCCACACCCCACCTCCCAAATTGGCTTCCCGGCAGCTGAGACCCTGGGCCCGGCATGGCGAGCTTCAGAGCTGATTGCCAGGACACCGGAGGAGCCAGTAATGGACTCTCCCTGGTGCTGGAGGTGTGCAAAACCCAGAGCGACTGGGGAGGGGGTCCCAGTGTTTCCAGAACGTCACGAGATCTTTACAGGAGGGCCTGGCTCTCTCGAAGATGGCTAATGTGTTTAATCCTTTTCCATGTAATCCTCTGAGAGCAGGACTTCCCAGTTCCCTATACATGCCCATCTTGCTCACCGAGGCCAGGCCCGGGGTGTCCACCTGGGTATCAGGTGAACCGCGTCTCTCTGAGGCACCTCAGTCCAGCCCCCCCTCTGCTCTTGGACCTGGTACACCAGCCCCGCCATCACACGTCTGCATTTGACATACAAGGAGACTGGACACCCTGGTGACGGGGAGGCAGGCGCTCGTCCCTGCTCAGACGGGCTTCGGTTCATGCTGGCTCTATGGCTGTGGGCAAGTTAATTAAGCTGGTTATGCCTCAGTTTTCCTATCTTTAAAATGGGGGTATTAAGACATTATTTAGTATTGTTATAAGGATTAAATTCATTTAATCCACACTGTCCAGTAAGCATTGGCAGTTGAGAGGCAGGTTTGTGTAGTGGTTGGTGGCCTGGGCTCTGGAGCCAGATGGTGGATGTGACCTTGGGCAGATTACCTGCTTTCTCAGTTCCTGTTTTTTCTCCTTTGTGGAATCAGAATAATAACAATAATCTACACTATAGGGCTGTTGCAAAGGCCACATGCTTGTAAACTTGACACAGTAAAGTGCTTCACAGGCCGTCTGCCCATATTCAGGGTCCAGTAAATGTTAACCACTATTATTTGTCATAAAAAAAAATGAAGCTGCAAAAAAAAAAAAAAAAGTCCAGAATGCATGGCTACAATGGTTAATAAAAATCAAGCTGGAACATACATTTAATGAAGTAACTTTTTAAAAATTCTAAAATAGACCACAAAATAAATATCTTAGTACCCTGAAAGAAATAAAGAACCACCACCAAAAAAAAAAAAAAAAAAAACATTATGGAGGCATGTGGAAGCAAAACAAGAATAGGCTGACATTATAACCACTTTTAAAAATATCTTCCACCAAAAAGTCTCTAGACAGTAAATGCCAGAAAGGGTGTGGAGACAAGGGGACCCTCCGACACTGTTGGTGGGAATGTAAATTGGTGCAGCCACTACGGAGAACAGGATGGAGGTCCCTTTAAAATACTAAAAATAGAGCTGATATGTGATCCAGGAATTCCACTCCTGCGCATATATCCAGAGAAAACCATAATTTGAAAAGATACATGCACCCCAGTGTCCACGGCAGCACTGTTTACAATCGCCAGGACGTGGAAGCAACCGAAACGCCCACCAGCAGAGCAACGGATAAAGAAGTGGTACATGTGCACAATGGAATATCACTCAGCCATAAAAGGGATAAGACAATGCCATCTTCAGCAACAGGGGTGGGCCTGGAGATGATCATACTAAGTGAGTCAGACAGAAAAAGACAAATATATGATATCACTTACATGTGGAACCTAAAAAATGATGCAAGTAATCTGATTCACAAAACAGAAACAGACTCACAGACACAGAAAACAAACATTAGGTTACCAAACAGGAAAGGGGAGAGGGAGGGATAAATTGAGAGTGTGGGATTAACACATGCACACTAGGATGTATAAAATAGATCATCAGTAAGGACCCGCTGTATAATACGCACAGGCAACTCTACTCAATACTCTATAATAACCTACATGGATTAGAATCTGAAAAAGAATAGATATGCATATATAAATAACCTAATTACTCTGCTGTACACCTGAAACTAACACAATATTGTAAATCAACTATATCCCAACATAAAATAAAAATTAAAAAAACAAAAAAAAGCAGAAAACCCCCAATATTCTGGCTTTTAGGTAAAAGCAATGAAATCCTGATATTTCCAAGGACTTCATTTCCATTTCAGACATTCTCCCAACCCACATAGGATCATACTTCAACACAGCCAACGTTAAAGTCAGTGAATTATTTTGGTTAAACACTGATCAGCCTGGAACTTAGAGAAAGGTGTAAAGCACAGAAAAATGGGGGCCAGGGAAAGGGCAGGGAAAGGGTGGCTCTGGCCCCAAGTATTCCCCCTGGCCACTCCTGCCCCATGACACCTGCCACTGTTCAAAGTTTTGTGAACAAAGTCTAAAACACCCAGGGTGGCTCCCATCAGTATTGATTCTGTTTGGAAGAAATGGGAAGATTACAGCAAGTTTACTCTGAAAGAAGAAAGAAAGAAAGTGAAGTCTTTCAGCTGTGTCCAACTCTTTGCAACCCCAGACTGTAACCCACCAGGCTCCTCCATCCATGGTATTCTCCAGGTAAGAACACTGGAGCGGGTTGCCATTTCCTTCTCCAAGGGATCTTCCTGACCCAGGGATCAAACCTGGGTCTCCCACATTGCAGGCAGACGCTTTACCATCTGAGCCACCAGGGAAGTCTAAAAACCCACCTCTAATGATCAAAGTGCCCTGGTGCCCCTCAGGCCTTCCTCTTACCCTTGAAAGGCCAGTGGAGATCACGTAGCTGTGGTTCCTGTCTAACTGTAAAGCACACTCAGTGTTAGTATCAGAGTCAGTTGAGGAGCCGGTCTCCACTCGACATTTGGAAACCTGGTGTGTGTCAGGCACCCTGAAACAAAGGATTGCAAAGACCTCAGTTTGTCTCATGTTCTCTTCGTTTCGTAGGAGAGGAAAATGAGCTTTGCAAGGTGAAGAGTTGCTCATGTTACCCTGCAGTCGTAAGAAGAACACTTCTTATGGGCCAGAGTATCTTTTGAGGATTTAGGAGGAGCTCTCCTTGGATTACTGGTGGCTCAGACGGTAAAGTGTCTGTCTACAATGCTGGAGACCTGAGTTTGATCCCTGGGTCGGGAAGATCCCCTGGAGAAGGAAATGGCAATCCACTCCAGTACTATTGCCTGGAAAATCCCATGGACAGAGGAGCCTGGTAGGGTACAGTCCATGGGGTCGCAAAGAGTCGGACATGACTGAGCGACCTCACTTTCCTCCTTGGATTATTGACAAGAGTCAGGTAAAGAAGCTGAGTGCTCATCACTGTGACTGCTGGTTTACCCCATCAAAGGCACACTGTGTAAGTTGGGGGTAGAAATGACCAGGGAGGGAAAAGTTATAGTTCCTTAGAGCTAGCCTTTCACACTAGACTTTGTCAATGAGGTCATTCAAATCCCTGCCGAATGCTCAGTTCTCAGCCTCTTCCATTTCACTCCTCTCAGTCCAAGAGATTTTAAACTGGCATTTAACACAGAGAGGCCAACTTCTGGAAATTAAATGGACAAAAGGATACAGAGCTTCTGGTCAGAGAGCTTCTGATCCAGGGAAAGCTGGACAGCCTCAATACCCAAGGGGTCAGTGCTGGAAGTGCAGAAGAGAGACAGCCAAATCGTTGTCAGGGCAACATGAACATGTTTTTGTTCAAAACCTGCCAATCATACCTGTAGCAGGTGTGAGCAAAAATCTTAAAGGGTCTAGAGATAAGCAAGGAAGCTATGAACAAACAGACAGATGGAACCAGCTGGGACCAAGATGGCAGCAGAATCTGATCTCTGACAGACCCTGAGTCTCATTATACACAGATTTTACTGTATTAGCATCATAAGCATATTAAATTATACCCCACCAATGGCCATGACCGGACACCGAGGACCAGCATAAGCAGAGCGGCACTCCACTTCCTTGAAACAGCCCTCACCCCACCTGGGTAGATGGCATATGTTTCCCCATCATCAGCCTCAGTCCACCTCCTTTTGTCTTTATTCTGAAATCAAATCTCTCTCAGCCAGGAGGGTTAGAAGTTGATCTGTGAACTCAGTCTCCATTTCTCCATTCTTTGGCCACTGAATAAAGTTTGTGCTCGGTCAATCTCAGCTTCAGTTACGCTACGTGTCTACTTGAACCCAGCTTGGTCAAGGGCTCAAGCAGGGTCCATGCGACTCAAAGTAAAGGGAAAGTTGCTCTGTCGTGTCCGACTCTTTGTGACACCATGGACTTCTGCACGGAATTCTCCAGGCCAGAATACTGGAGTGGGTAGCCTTTCCCTTCTCCAGGGGATCTTCCCGACCCAGGGATCGAACCCAGGTCTCCCACATTGCAGGTGGATTCTTTACCGGATGAGCCACAAGGGAAGTCCAATGCAACTTAAATCAGTAACAAAACTGAGGGACAGGACAATTGTTGGAGCAGATGGCCTGGATCCCAAAGACGAAGAGAACTTGGCCAGGAGGGGTGCGTGAGTGAGGGTGGGTCGGGACTAAGTGTCTCAGGATCTGATATTTTTTTTGCCTTTGATGGGAAAGAGAACCCACCGCATTACAGGAGACAGAAGCTGGTGGGTCACGGTGAGCGGAGAGAAAGGTGACATACCCATGGAAGAAAGACGAGCCTCCGCTGAGAGTGGGGACTTGCTCTGAAGGACTGAAGAGATCCCTCAGCAAGCTTTGCTCATCGCATTCGCGTTTCTCACTCTGGACTTTGTCTCTGCCTCATTCCCTCTCCACTGTGTGATGATCAGCTTGTGCAGAGGCGTCTCAGAGATCCAAGCTCCAAACCCAGGAGCCAGTGCCTACATTCACAGCTGGGCGCACGTCTGAAATAAACTGTTGCTTGTTTTTTTCCGGAGTGTCAAGGCAGACTCATTCTGGGTCTGACACCTGGGAATGGTTGTATGATAAGTATCTATAGGATGAACTGGGCAGGGAGTATTTACAGTATTTTAGAACGATTTTTATTCAAGCAGAAAAATGCTCACGAGTATTGAGATAAACCCTTTGAGATGGTACAGAAATATGCACATAGGAAGCTTCTAATAGTAAAAGAGAAGTGTAGGTTAGAGATGCCCATGAGAAAAGCAGGCCCCAAAGAAGCAAACCTTGACATTTCCTGTTTCTGGAATTTCCTGTATGTGGGCCTTGCTTTGTTCGTGCTTTTGCCACCTTTTGATGAAATTCCAATGAGCGGGCACCGCTTGCATAGTCAGGAAGCACACTAACGATTTCTTGCCCTGCCCCCCCAGTACACAGACACTTACTCTTGAGAATGAGAGTTTATTTCATACCGTTGAAACTCCAAAAATCATGACTTGCCTTTACCTGAGTGGTTTTTCAAGTTATACGTAATTTACAAAGAGGTAGGGAATGGAAAAACAGAACTAAAAACAGAAGGTAGAGTTATCAGTTAATACCAGCCGGTCCTTATTATGAATACGTACTATTCAAAAGCCTAACCATTCACTTTTTGCCTCCTTTAACATTGTTTCCACAGAGTGTGCGAATGCACACAGTATGGAACTTCGCCACCATTTCAAAAATTCAAGTTAGTCCAAAATAACTTTATTTGTGTGTTAGGAAAAGGAGTTCAGGCAGAGTATGGACTCTTATAAAAGTGTGTGTGTGTGTGTGTGTGTGTGTGCGCTTTAAATAAGACTTCTCTAAAAACAAACAAACAAAAGGACTTCTTTTGGAGTTTCAGGTTCATTGCCGGCTGCTGAGAAAGCAGCTGTCTTGGTTTGGTCCACAGTTCTGAAGTCTTCCCCATCAGAGGCCACCCAACAGAGTGTCCTGCCCCCATGGGACAGACCCCTGGGCACACCCTGGGCCCAGCCCCGGCTCCGCTTGCTTCCTGACATTCACATTTGTGTCTGTGAGACCAAGTCCAGCTTGGGGTATGGGTTACTCTTTTCCAGGTCATTCTCCTTGTCATCCTCATCAAACTGAGCTTCAATCTCTGCGGGGTTGATGTACGTATAGAATCGAGCCATGATGGCAAATATTATGCAGACGACCAGAAGCAATGCCGCAAACAGAACGTACTCGGCCCACTGCGAAGAGTTTGAGTTGGAGCAGGAAAAACACAAAAACAGTACAGGTTACAGGAATGCACGTATACGCTGCGGGTAGTTTTTCTTTCGACATCCAGATCGAAGGTGTTGGAAATGTAGTTGTTAGGGAAAATCGGTAGGCTATGGCCGCAGATACAGAATGGCCAGCTTTTCCTGAAGGCCCAAGTGTAATGATAACATCTTACTAACAGCTCTGGAGTGCAGACACCCATAAGAAAATGGGGAAAAAAATCTCTAAAAACCCAAGCCTTACGGCAAAAAGCTGGACCAAGAGAACACCAGGCAGTACTCTTGAGGGAAAAAGAACACGCTGAAACGTTCTAAATTACCCTTTGGCAATACCGTGAGGTCATGAGCAGGCAGGACAGACCCCGATGGGTCTTGGTGGGGTTGGTAATGAATCTGATGAGCTAAGGGACAGCTCTTGTATGAGGCAGAGATGCTAGGTGCTGAGGGATAGAGTTCTAGAACCAGAAAAGCCCTCATTTTAAGTGGGAAAAATTACGACAACCTTTAGAATGGTTTTAACTTTCAGTGGTACGAAACTTTCCGGATAACATGCTTGGTTTGGGGCCATTACGCTGCATTCAACGAAGCTAGGAAAAGACGTTTCCTTTGCTAGTAAATGATATTAGGGTGTCGGTATGTTAACCTCAGGCTTCCCTGGTGGCTCAGACAGTAAAGAATCTGCCTGCAATGCGGGAGACCCTGGGTTTGACCCCTGGATGGGGAAGATCCCCTGGAGGAGGACGTGGCAAACCACTCCAGTACTCTTGCCTGGAGAATCTCCATGGACAGAAGTGGCTGGTGGGCTACAGTCCATGGGGTTGCAAAGAGTTGGACGTGACTGAGCAACTGAGCGCAGACAGCTCAGCACAGCCTGTTAACCGCACATGGTTACATCTGGTTATATTCCGGCCGCGCAACACCAAGGAGAAACAAGCAGAATGAGCACATGCTTGGCCGTGAGGGTGTCTGGGAACTTCTCTGTCTGGTTGGGTCTGAGGGTGTTATTTGGCCATTGGCGGAGATGGCCACGTGTATATACAGACAGCTAGGGAGGGTCATCAACAGACAAGGCAGAGGTAGACACGATCTCTGTTTGCACCCATACCTGTTCACTGAACTGGCCTGCTCCTGCCACAATAAGCACGATGATGTTGCCGACGGCCACGGTCAACAGCCATCCTGCCTGAAGTACCGACTTCATGTTGGAAGGAGCCTGCAGGGAATGAGACAGAGTGAGTCCCAACTTAGATGCCAAGCGCAGAGCAGGAGATCACGCCTAACTCAATGACACCCTTAATGAGGCCACTGACCCCCCAGAAGGCACATTAAGAGCTGGGTTGCTTTAAATGCAAAAAGGACTATCACTTGGATGATGAGACATCCCCAATGCTCATGTTGTATGAGCACACAGGAGTCCTTTGTTCTTCACTCTCTGCATGCTTGCAGAGTTATCATCCTCATGAAACGGACGAATCTACAGATGAACCGATTCTATCTCCATAGAGGAATTTTCAAACAAAGCCACCCAGCCTGACGTCTCCTTCACTCTGAGTGGAGGCTGCTCTCTGTGTTGTCAGCTTGCTCTTTGGAGGGTTTTCCTGCCAAGTCACCAAAATTTCTCACCAAGCAAACTCTTGTCACCATGTGTTGTAGTCATCTCCTTAACTAGACTGTGAGGTCACTGCAGAAAAGGATCATCCAGCTCATATTGGCAGTCTTTACTGCAAAATGTGAAGACTAGGCATGCAGCGGTTATGACGGCTCTGACCGTATCGTGATAAACCAGTTCAGAACCGAAGCTCTAAATTCAGGTATCAGCAAAATGTGCCTCATTAGTCTAACGTTCACAAAAGCAAAACTATTTTGTAAGTTTTAAGAGTGAGACCTTAATCGGTGGGTTTACTGGGGGTTACGAAGAGACCTCAAGTGAACCTTAACGACAATGAGGACCTGCATGTGAACACTGCTATGGATGGGGTTTTTGAGAACATGGAAGCCATTGACCATCTTGACCCTGGTAATGGTCGTTAATAGAGTTTTTCCTACTTAGGACCCCAAATCCTGTCATATAACTGGGAATTTGGACACCTGTAGGTGGACACTCATAATGCTAAACAGTAATATTCCTTTTTTTGGGCGGGGAGGGCCCTCACCATGAGGCTTGTGGGGTCTCAGTTTCCTAACCAGGGATTGAACCTGTGCCCCTGGCTGAAAAAGCATGGAGTCCTAACCACTGGATCGCCAGGGAATTCCCTAAACAGTAATATTCTTATTCAGTAAATAAGACTGGGTAATCTCTGAAACCATGTTCAGTAGAATCTACCAGAATATCCACATTTCTAGAGTTTTCTTTTACACTGTAAGTACATGGCTACTCCAGCTTATTATTAAGTCCCAGCAGCATTTTTGGAAGGCAGGGTTGTAGGAGAGGGGTGTACAAGCCAATAGACAAGAAACCTGAGAATAGGAGAACTCCAGGCCGGTGATGGAGAAGACCACCTCGCCACAGGTGAGGAGGAAGTACTGGGGGATCTGCAGAGCCATGCTGACTGTGTTGGGGGAGATGTCTTCGAAAATCTTTGGTTCGGGGCAACCGTCACTCTGAACCAGGAAGGCAGAAACAAGAAGAAGACATGAAAATCAAGACTGCTTTCAGAATACAAATTGCACAGCCTGGCCAACTGCACCTGGACCTGCAGGGTGACCTCATACAATCTATCCAGAAAGTACACCTTGTCAATGTAAACATGCAACACTGCATTTTCTCCTTGGACTGGGATGGCCTTGGTGAGACTTGAAAGTCTGTTCACTAGCTTTTTCCTCTTCAACGAGAGAGTAGGTTGGAAGTCAGGTTTGTTGTAAACATTGCCAGCTCTTTGAACTAAAAGTTTCCAAAGTCTATGTTAAGCGTCTATGAGGAAGCATCAGATACCGGTCAACGTGAACTTTTATTTTTATTTTTTTATTTTATTTTATTTATTTTATTTTTTATTTTTGCTGCAGACATCAGTAGTTTTTTGTTTGTTTAGTCCAAACACATTCAAAATGGAAACTCAAAGAATACTTTCCACCTGAAACAATTTAACTAGATACTACTAGCATATAATGCTTAACACATTACAGCAATAAAGATGGTAATCCATTGTCTTCTATACCTACTAAAGCCAAGATGGTAAAGCCAATTTGGTTGCAATAGTGTCATAAGGATAGAATAGAATATTACCATCCAAAAAATAAAAACAAACAACAACAACAATAAAAAAAACCCAGCAAATAACAGTTATGGTAGATGAATATTTTTACTCTGGTTCACTGGAAAGGGGACAAAATGTTAAAAGTCCACAGTACTGCAGGTGAACAATCACCATGTAAATTTCTCCATGTGATGTTTTAAAGTTTTATTCATGGTATGTAAAGACTGAAGCTGAATGGCTCTTTGCTTTAATTTTCTATTACACTTAACACTTATCATTACTTTTGGTGCCAGAACAGTTTTCATGGGCGGTAGAGCAATATCTTGGATTGAAAATTTTACATATATATATATCAAATGAAGGAGGAGAAAGAAATGAAAGAGGAACAATATGCTATTATATATATATATATATATATATAAATCACTGACAAGAAACCACTTATTTAAAAGCAGTTTGAATAAAAGCTTCAAAACTCGAAAGTAATTTTCTTGTAAGAACTTCAAGTACTATACATTAGAAAGCGTAAATGTATTTCAAACAGGAAAAAAAATCCTTAAGCCCCCCCAAAATGGAAACTGAGAAATCTGTGTCCCCAAAATATATCCAATAGTGCAAGACTTTTCCTCGAACATGGAAGACCTCATTCAAGGTGGGGAGAGAGGGGATAGGCTTAATTTTACTTACATTGCCCAGTACATGGAAAACAAAATATGTGCATCATTCGCTAGTTTACTAAATAGCAAACAGTTTCATAATTAAGAAACAGTTTGCTATTATGTCAAGTGCATTTTTTGTTTGTTTTTACTAACACAGAATGGAGAAGTCTTCCATGCTACAAGCAGCTTTAAGTGGTCACACTTATTTACCCCACTCCTGGCCTGAAACATCAGAAACTGGTAGGTACCAAATACTCCAAGCATAAAATCGGATATCCTTTGTCATATTTGTGGTTTACCGGAACTTGCTATAAAGACAGACAATAATCCAGCAGCTACAAACTTTGCTCACAGAATTGTTTAGAGATTCATGTAAAAATAAAAGATGTCATCCCAGACTTAAATTCAGAGCCACTCAGGTGCTGACATCAAGTCAGGAATTGTGCAAAATGAATGACAGTTCCCTGCCCCCTCAAATAGAAAATGCAAACACATAAGAGCTGCTGTTCTTTTTTCTCTGAAAATTGCAGTATCCTTACTTCAGGTTTACGTGCCATTTATGGAATCTGACTGCTTTTAAAAGGTCACTAAAAATGTACATCAAGTTGACTGACTTTTCCAAGCACCTCTCAAGTGATACACTTCAATGTTCACCTTCATGCTAAGAGAAAAGTCAACAAGAGACTTTGACTCAAATAACTGACTTCCTCCTTCCCTCTGCCTCCCAAACACACAAGACTCCCTCCCACAGAGAACACAAAGTTGTTAACTGAAGAACAAGGTAAATAATATATTAGTCAATTTTACTGATTTTAAAGATACTGCAATTTTTATATACTTCAATGATTTCTCAACATTTTGCAGCTGTTTGGCTTTGCAGCACAGCAATTTATACACTATACTGTACAAAATTACCAGCAAGACTGGAATGATGTATTAATAGAAGGCACCATCATGCGTATTACATTACCAGAGAACAAAAATACAGTAAAGACAATTTTCACTGTACACAGCTTAAAGAAAGGAAAAGGGGGAGGAGGAGTGTGTTGAGCAGCCAGCCATCCCTGTACTGAAGAGGGGCAGGTAGAAAAAAACCTTAGATATGGAGCTACTAAATCTGGTCTAACATTCAAGACCATAGCATCTGAAGTTCTGATCTTTGTTATTTCGTTCATAACTAAATGACTTCCTTCTGGAATATACTTGTAGTCTTGTTAAGGTTTATGTGTACACACGCTGGTCACAGCAAGCAGGTAAAAATGCCCTCATCATTTCACAAACTATGCTCTACTGGAAAAAAAGATGAAAGATTTTTTTCCCCTCTTGCCTCCTGTTGCAGATGTCAAGGTTAATGAGTTCAGAGTACCCATTAGTGCATTCTGATGAGTGCATAACAAGTTTCTGTTGGTTTGTATTTTTGGGGGGAGCCAAGAAAAAAAGGCAAGATTCTCCAATTGCGCAAATTGCACTATTTGTGTTTCCAACAATAATAGGCAGAAACAGTAACACTTAAACAAAATGTGCAGCAGAGGGTTTTTTTGACTCAAAGGACCTGTTGGGCATGTCCTTTTAAGTTCACTTTGTTGTAGACAGTTTAAGATATGGTCATTTCTCAGTCCTTAATTCTCCAAGTCTAGATTTATAAATTAACAATGCGAATCCTGTTGTAAAATTGGGGAAATAATGTCCACCTCAATTTAACTGATAACCGAAAGATGCTTTTCACATCAAAGAAATGATCAAAAAGGCTGTGTCACATTCCAAAGCCAAAAAAAAAATTAACAAGAATGCAAACACGATGAATAATGTACCACTGCCAAGACTCTGCCAACAGTGGAGCCTCAGCGACGCTGTCCTGTGAAGTGGCCTTCCATCTGCCCGGCTCCTCTCCCAGAGCCAAGTTTCTGTGCCATGCCACCTCTCGGAGGGGGTCCTCTTCCATCCCGGTCGCGCCATCATTCCACCGCCCACTATTCCCCGGGGACCACCAGGACCTCGATCACTGCGCCTAATATCCCGGCGGTCATCACCACCACCTCGAGTTTCTCGCTCTCCGGCAGCTCTTGTCTTTTTCTCTTCCACATTTAAATGTACTTCCCCTCGAAACATAATTGGTTTTGCAATTAAGATTCTCTGAACTGGTTTGGAGTCATCAAAAACCACAAAACCAAAATTTGGAAGCTTTCCGCCAACACCCTTGGTATTGACGCGAAGTTCCACAACATTTCTAAAACTCATGAAGAACTCTTTTACTTCATTTTCATCAATATCATGTGGCAAGTTACCACCAAAGAGTTGATGACTATCTGGATAGTGAATTATTCTACGGTTCTCAGATTCATTCTGTTCAATATCTCCTCTGCCTGGTCTTGGTCCTCTAGGAGGGAAACCAGGTCGCTCTCTAGGTCGTTGTTCACGCACACGAGGTGGCTGAGATTGAACTTCTGGTTTAGCTTCCACTCTCGGCTGTGAGACTGGTGCTTTAACATGGGGTGGAATTCCAGAGGAAGAAGCAGTGCCACTAGGAGGCAGGTTTTTACTGGTTGCTGAAGCCCAGAAGAAAGCCTTTGGTGGTTCCTGTGGCAGAGAAACAGGTTCAGCAGGTGGAGGAGAAGCAGACTTCTCCTCTAACTCTTCCAAGTTCTTCTCCTCCACTGCAGGTTTCAGCTCTTCAGTCTTTGCTTCAGATTCGGGCTCAGGTTCAGGTTCATGCGAGGATTCTTCTAAAGGCTCCTCTATGCCATTAGTCACAGGGTGAGCTTCATAGTAGCCACTGTTAGCATTCTCCTGCACAGGTTCTGGAGACGGCTGTCTTTCCTCTTGTTCTTCCTCTACTTCATCTTCTGATTCTTCATCAAGTTCTGGTTCAGAATCACCAAATACTTCATCTTCATAACGACACACATCATTGTGAACATAAAACTTATTTGGAACAGATCCTTCAGGAGCCAGAACAAAGGTTTACATAAACTTCCTCTCTGGTTGTCCCCTGTTAGACAGCAAACCCATGACCTGGACCACTAGTCCATCACTCAAGGTTGCATGAGCATCCACGTGACGAATTTTAGTATGACATTCGCTGAAGTTCAGAGATAATACTTTGTGGTGTATATCATTTTGGCCATAGACAGCCTCCTGGGGCTCTCCACTAGCATCTACTCCACCATGAACATAAGAAGAATTCCTGCCATAAAACCTGTGTAAATATTCTGGAGCTTTATTCAGCAAAGTATAATATTGCCTCACAAACTCCCGCCCTACAAGCAGCGGACTGGGCTTCTCCATAACCATTTCTTTGCTGCACAATGTCAAATACTGGTGTTTAGATCCAGGAATTCCTTTTAGCAGGTTGGAAGAGCAAAAGCTGAGAAATGCGCCCTCCCGTGGCAATGGAATGAGGGGGCTCAAATACCCTTTTTTTTCACCAAACAAAGCCCTGTCACGTCGGCTGAAGGAAAATTTCTCTTTCTACTCGACAAAATACAACCCCAGACTTGACAGCTTGCAGTAAGTACCGCCCGGCAACAGTTAAACACCTTGCAAGCCAAAATGCGTACACAATCGGTAAGGTCCCCTGCCGGCAGGGCCGGGCTCGCACCCAACGTGAATTTTTAGAGTAAGTCGGTCTGTGTAATTTTATTCTAACAGCGAACTTAAGGCAATGATAAACTAAAGAATTAGTGGTGAACTGAATTAATCCTAAACTTGTTTAAAATACACACCCTTATATTACTCCATTAAATCATTCCTACGTTCTGTTTGCAAGGACTCTCATCAATAACGTTTGAGTGGCATGTCTGATTCCGCGCAATGAATCACTAACCTTTCTGGTGATTACATAGGTAAACGCACTACCAAATTCAAGGTAGGATGTTTTGAACTGTTTTTCACACTGTTGTGAAATCTCTGGTGAGTTTATTGTGAAGCTCTTTCTAAAAAAAAAAAAATGGTTAATACAGGTTAACATTCTTGGTATTGAAATCTTCAATGTACTATTTAAAGAAAAAGGCTCAAAACCCTTGAACTGTAGAGCAAAGTGGCCATTGCAGGCACTTACACGCCAGAAGAGAAAAAAAGATATTCACTGGCATTGTGACCGGAGACATTGTTGTAAACTTCCCCATCCATTGTGACGCTGAAGCTCTCGCCAAAAGCATTAACGAATCTGAAACAGAAAACCATCCGTCTTGTGAGCGGACTATTTGCTCCAGGTCACAGTATGTTGCACTTGAAGCTGGGCTCTGTTTCCTTTTGGAAGGAATTTAAGATGTTTGCAGAAGACTTCTAGAGTATAAAGACAGAAAGTAACCAAGTCTAGGTTTGTCTTTGCTTGCCTGCTCATTAGAACACACCTAAAAGAATTTATTTAACTCAGTAAAACGCTGGGAACTCTTCTAACTACTTTGTAACTAGGAACTATTTCAGTGATATTTGGGGATGTTAAGTATGGGTTGAAATAGGTGCTGATCTCTTTCCAGAAGGCAGCCGTGTCTTTGGGCTTCTTACTCCAAAAACTTGAGAGCCAAGGCGGTGAACGACCAAAAGCAGAAGTTGCTGAGTACCTAAAGGTCAGTCTCCAACTGGGGCTTCTTTTGGGGGGTCAGAGAAGCCCAGTTATTTCCTTTACCTTCTTAAAGAGCACCCTCAGGCAAGGAGGGGCTCCAAGGAGTGGAGAGGATGACTTGGGCCAGCCCAGGAAGCAGAGAGAGTTTTAAGGAATTCCCTTTAGACGGTAGAGACCTATGCCTGCAGACCACAGAGTAACAGTGACCAGCATCCCGTAGGAATACGGCTGGGATGGGATGCCCAGGAGCACTGGGCGCTGGGTCCCAAGGTTTCTAGTCTCTGCAGTGTCCCCTGTGCCCAAGCTTCCATGGGACCCATTGAGTTATTTCCTCCAGAGGACCATATAGGTGGTGACCAGGGGGACAAATGGTTAGAGACCGCTTCCTCAAATGTTCCAGGCTAGAGAAGACTCTGACATTCTTATACTGCCCCAGGGAGGAGAAGTGGGCTGCCCCAAATAAGACCGGTGGGTCTTTTCTGACAGAGACACGAGTGAAGGTATACAGATTATCCAGTTTACAGAATGAGAAGTGATAATGGTATATACTTAAGTACCATAAAGAACAATGTAACTTTCACATCCATAAAATATAGGGTGATGGAATAAAATTTATGTTTCAAGGCAGGACAAGAAAATGAAGCATAATATATTTCTTACCCATACTGAGCCCTCCCTAGTGGCATGTGTCTTCATTATACATTAACCAGACCTCCTCAAAGGTGAGAAAGCTGGCTCCACTGCAGAGTTCAATGCTTTTTGTTTTGTTTCCTCTGATGCCAGCAATGTGAGTCCTTGGAAGATAACATGGCTTCCTTATTCAGTAAGGGATCATGGTTACCTGCTGCTCACTTTGTACATTCAGATCTGGCCCCTGTGTTTTTGGTGAGCCTGATGCAAAAATGTCAGTGTGTCATTTTGATGCATAATTCTTTTGTCTCAAAAATGTATATTTTGAAGTACCTTTGTATAAATGAAGTACCTTTGACTTCTAACAAGTGGAGCAGGTCTCAAGAGTTATTTGGAAGAGTGCTTCCTGGGTTATACTTCTCAGATCGGCTCAAATAAAATTCTCTATTTCTTCTTCAGATGGACTATTAATTTTTTTGTCAACGGTGGCCAAATTTCATCTACGTTTGTGGCAATAAGTAATATTGGTCAAATTCCAGGGACTGAGGGAACATTTTTATGAATGAAATTCAAGTCCAGAAGTCCTTAGGCATTTGACGTGTGTCATTTGACAGGTGATTCAAGTAGAAAACGGAACCTGATGGAGCCTAACAGAGTGAATTCTGCTCCAAACTGGAAATGCCACTTTTATAGAACACTAAGATGAACCATCTGAAACACAGACAGTGGAAATAGCATGAAATTAGGAGTAGACCCTTGGGCCTGGGGCCTGGCTTTGTATATTATAAGACATAATACTTAAAATATTACCCTAACACTTGAGTACTATTGCCTGCCTGACTTATGTCTTAGGGTTGGTACGAGATACCAGTAAGAATGGAAATAATCTGAGGGGAAAAAAAAGCAGCATCACAAATATCAGATGTGTTCCCATATACACACAGAAAATAGTAAAGCATAAGCAGCAAACACATTCTGAGCTCTTTGAAGGGTGAGGAAAGCAGAGGTTCGAGACCTACTGAGCTCTAAGAGTTTTGACTAGGGCAAATCCTACATCCCATTAAGGGACCCTTGGCTTTGGCCTCTTAGGAGCACCAGGATCTAAGCTACAAAGTTTTCTCAGTGGGAACCAGCTGAGAAAATGACACAAATAGGACCAGTTCCTTGAAGAATAACTAGGGGAGAGATATTTGTTCCTCTTCAATTAAAAATAAATAGGCTTTATGGCAGGAATCCCTTAGAAGAAATGGAGTAGCCATCATGGTCAACAAAAGAGTCCAAAATGCAGTACTTGGATGCAGTCTCAAAAATGACAGAATGATCTCTGTTTGTTTCCAAGGCAAACCATTCAATATAATCGTAATCCAAGCCTATGCCCCAACCAGTAACACTGAAGAGGCTCAAGTTGAATGGTTCTATGAAGACCTACAAGACCTTTTAGAACTAACACCCAAAAAAGATGTCCTTTTCATTATAGGAGACTGGAATGCAAAAGTAGGAAGTCAAGAAACACCTGGAGTAACAGGCAAATTTGGCCTTGGAGTATGGAATGAAGCAGGGCAAAGGCTAATAGAGTTTTGCCAAGAAAATGCACTGATCGTAGCAAGCACCCTCTTCCAATAACACAGGAGAAGACTCTACACATGGACATCACCAGATGGTCAACACCGAAATCACATTGATTATATTCTTTGCAGCCAAAGATGGAGAAGCTCTATACAGTCAGCAAAAACAAGACTGGGAGCTGACTGTGGCTCAGATCATGAACTCCTTGTTGCCAAATTCAGACTTAAATTGAAGAAAGTGGGGGAAACCACTAGACCATGCAGGTATGACCTAAATCAAATCCCTTATGATTATACAGTAGAAGCAAGAAATAGATTTAAGGGACTAGATCTGATAGACAGAGTGCCTGATGAACTATGGACGGAGGTTCCTGACATTGTACAGGAGACAGGGATCAAGACCATCCCCATGGAAAAGAAATGCAAAAAAGCAAAATGGCTGTCTGGGGAGGCCTTACAAATAGCTGTGAAAAGAAGAGAGGTGAAAAGCAAAGGAGAAAAGGAAAGATATAAGCATCTGAATGCAGAGTTCCAAAGAATACCAAGGAGAGATAAGAAAGCCTTCCTCAGTGATCAATGCAAAGAAATAGAGGAAAACAATAGACTGGGAAAGACTAGAGATCGCTTCAAGAAAATTAGAGATACCAAGGGAACATTTCATGCAGAGACAGGCTCAATAAAGGACAGAAATGGTATGGACCTAACAGAAGCAGAAGATATTAAGAAGAGGTGGCAAGAATACACAGAAGAACTGTACAAAAAAGATCTTCATGACCCAGATAATCACAATGGTGTGATCACTCACCTAGAGCCAGACATTTTGGAATGTGAAGCCAAGTGGGCCTTAGAAAGCATCACTACGAACAAAGCTAGTGGAGGTGATGGAATTCCAGTAGAGCTATTTCAGATCCTGAAAGATGATGCTGTGAAAGTGCTGCACTCAATATGCCAGTAAATTTGGAAAACTCAGCAGTGGCCACAGGACTGGAAAAGGTCAGTTTTCATTCCAATTCCAAAGAAAGGCAATGCCAAAGAATGCTCAAACTACCGCACAATTGCACTCATCTCACATGCTAGTAAAGTAATGCTCAAAATTCTGCAAGCCAGGCTTTAGCAGTATGTGAACCGTGAAATTCCAGATGTTCAAGCTGGTTTTAGAAAAGGCAGAGGAACCAGAGATCAAATTGCCAACATCCGCTGGATCATCAAAAAAGCAAGAGAGTTCCAGAAAAACATCTATTTCTGCTTTATTAACTATGCCAAAGCCTTTGACTGTGTGGACCACAATAAACTGTGGAAAATTCTGAAAGAGATGGGAATACCAGACCATCTGACCTGCCTCTTGAGAAACCTATATTCAGGTCAGGAAGCAACAGTTAGAACTGCACATGAAGCAACAGTTAGAACTGGACATGAAACAACAGACTGGTTCCAAACAGGAAAAGGAGTACGTCAAGGCTGTATATTGTCACTCTGCTTATTTAACTTATATGCAGAGTACATCATGAAAAACGCTGGACTGGAAGAAGCATAAGCTGGAATCAAGACTGCCGGGAGAAATACCAATAACCTCAGATATGCAGATGACACCACCCTTATGGCAGAAAGTGAAGAGGAAGTAAAAAGCCTCTTGATGAAAGTAAAAGTGGAGAGTGAAAAAGTTGACTTAAAGCTCAACATGCAGAAAATGAAGATCATGGCATCTGGTCCCATCACTTCATGGGAAATAGATGGGGAAACAGTGGAAACAGGGTCAGACTTTATTTTGGGGGGCTCCAAAATCACTGCAGATGGTGATTGTAGCCATGAAATTAAAAGACGCTTACTCCTTGGAAGAAAAGTTATGACCAATCTAGATAGCTAATATGCTTTTTAATATAAAAGCCAAGACATTACTTTGCCGACTAAGGTCCATCTGGTCAAGGCTATGGTTTTTCCAGTAGCCATGTATGGATGTGAGAGTTGGACTGTGAAGAAAGCTGAGTGCCGAAGAATTGATGCTTTTGAACTGTGGTGTTGGAGAAGACTGTTGAGAGTCTGTTAGACTGCAAGAAGATCCAACCAGTCCATTCTGATGGAGATCAGCCCTGGGATTTCTTTGGAGGGAATGATGCTGAAGCTGCAACTCCAGTACTTTGGCCACCTCATGTGAAGAGCTGACTCATCGGAAAAGATCCTGATGCTGGGAGGGTTGGGGGC
Source organism: Budorcas taxicolor (assembly GCF_023091745.1). Taxonomy (NCBI): domain Eukaryota; kingdom Metazoa; phylum Chordata; class Mammalia; order Artiodactyla; family Bovidae; genus Budorcas; species Budorcas taxicolor. Next base: position 75,836,523 of record NC_068921.1, read on the forward strand.
AAGAGGAGAAGGGGATGACAGAGGATGAGATGGTTGGATGGCATCACTGACTCGATGGACATGAGTTTGAGTAAACTCTGGGAGTTGGTGATGGACAGGGAGGCCTGGCATGCTACGATTCATGGGGTCGCAAAGAGTCGGACATGACTGAGGGACTCAACTGAACTGAACTGAACAGGTATAGCTTCCAATCATTTATTGCTGGTATATACAAATACGTTTGTCTTGTTATTGGCCTTGTATCCTGTAACCCTCCTAAACTCACTTAGTGAGTCTATGAGCTTTTGCTATCGAGTCCATGGGACTTGTGATGTAGACATTCATGCCTTTTGCGTGTGGAGAGAGTTTTATTTCTTCCTTTCCAATCTAGATGTTCTTACATAGTTTTCTTGCCTCATGGCACTAGCATCTGCAAGGATCTTGAAAAAGAATGGAGTAGGCGACCTGACCTAGTTCCTGATTTTGCAGGGGGAGCATTTAGACTTCTGCCATTAAGTGCAATGTTAGCTGGGATTTCTTTAAATTATATTTATTTTGCTGTGCTGGGTCTTTGTTGCTGCGCACAGGCTTTCTCTAGTTGCGGTGAGCGGGGGCTACTCTTCTGTGGCGCACGGGCTTCCCATTGTGGGGGCTTCTCTTGTGGAGCGTGGGCTGTAGCGTACCCAGGCTTCAGTAGTTGCAGTATGTGGGCTCAGTACTTGTGGAGCAAGATTAGTTGCCCCGTGGTGTGTAGAATCTTCCCTGACCAGGGTCTGAACCTGTGCCCCCTGCACTGGCAGGCGGACTCTTAACTGCTGGACCATCAGGGAAGTCCAGTACTTTTTCAGAATAAGGAACATCCCTTCAGCTCCTACTTTGCTGAGGGTTGTTAAATGAATGGATGCTGAATTTATCAAATCTTTTTTCCGCATCAATTGATTTGATGATGTGGATTTTCCTCTTTAGTAGATTAAGATGATGGATTCTATTTATGATTTAAAAAATAGTGAACTGGTCTCACATTCTTGGGGGAAACCCCAGACTCTCATCTGATATTCTTGTTACAGCTGGATTTTACCATGGGTACACATTACTTCCATAAGAAGCTGATATAACTTAAGTGTTAAAGAAGTACACATACCTGATTCCATTTCTCCCTTTTTCTGGCTTCTGGTTAAGGCCATCTTTTACCTGAGAAAGAAAACATTATCAAATCTAACTCCTTAGAATAAGTTCCAATGAACAGCTCAGGCTTTAGAGAAGGAGAGTGCTGGGGGCATTTATTCTAGGAGCCAAGGGCACCATGATTAAATTAGTCAGTCTCCACCACTCAGCCTTGGTTTATGTGAAGTTAAAAGGAGCCTTTATAATTTTTAAAAACTTTTTTATTTTGTATTGTGAGTGCATGCTAAGTCACTTAAGTCGTGTCTGACTCTCTGTGACCCTGCGGACTGTAGCCCGCCAGGCTCCTCTGTCCATGGCATTCTCCAGGCAAGAATACTGGAGTGGGTTGCCATTTCCTTCTCCAGGGGATCCCTCTGACCCAGGGATCGAACCCACATCTCTTATGTCTCCTGCACTGACAGGTGGGTTCTTTACCACTGTGCCACCTGGAAAGCCATTTTATATTGGGGTATAGTCAATTAATGACATGATAATTTTGGGTGAACAGCGAAGGGGCTCAGCCACACATAAACATGTATACATTGTCCCCGAAACTCCATTCCCATCCAGGCTGCCACATAATATCGAACAGAGTTCCATAAGCCTTCACAATTTTTAGTGCTTGCTTTTTAGTGGTTCCATAGATCACTGCTCTCTTAAGAATTTAAGGCAAGCCTCTCAACAGCCCCCTAATTACACACATTACCAACAAGTCTTAATTCTGTATTGCAGTTTTGTAGAAGCTCACCAAAACTCACGGAATATCCACAACTCCTTCAGTAGGTCAACTACACCTTCATAGCTTCTTTATATGCTGAACGGAATATCTAGATGTCCATAATTTGTCATGAAATTGTTTTAACGCATTTCTATTGCTTTTACTTGATGCAGTCACTCTATTTTTTTCAGAGAAGGCTCTAATTTTCCCATTCAGTTCAGTTCAATTGCTCAGTCGTGTCCAACTCTTTGCGACCCCATGAACCGCAGCACACCAGGCCTCCCTGTCCATCACCAACTCCCGGAGTTCAAATTACTCAGTGCCAGTTTCTAAAATGAATACTATAAAGGTATATTTAAAACTTTATCGCAAAAAGTCTCCTGAGAATGCACACAGGTACTGTGCAACTTGTGTTCAAACACACCATAGTGTGCCCAGAAGTTCTTTTTAAAATTTGTCAAATTCCTATCAACACTTCCCATCCACCAGTCAAACCTTTATTGGAAGTCAGATGACTATGTCCTTGAAAAAGCAAGAATCGAGGATCATCTAATACAATACTACATGGGGGTAAAACAAAGTCACATCACTAAACAGCCATGTCTCCAACAACACAAACAGTCAGAGGCAGCTGGGAACGCCCAGCTACTTACCACTTGGTAGTTACTTGGGGCCCAGACGAGAAGGGTATGGCGATGGCCGGACTCAAAGTTATGAGTTACTGGAGTGACTGGTGATCCAGCAGAAGAAACGTTTATACTTAGGTTGTCTACGCTGAAAGTCATAAATCCGTTTGTCTATAACGGGGGGAAAGGGTCACAGTTTACACCGGAGCCTTGTTCTGTACTAAGTGACACTGCCATCCATACTATTTGACAGTCCCAGGTCACGTTCATACACATCAAAAATGCCTTGGGGGGAGCTGGCATTGGTTCATCTCAGCTTCTGCACAAGCCCACCCCTGTGGACTCTAGTCTGAAGTTGTTTAGCATTACCACAAGAACTATGACTTTCACTCAGCATTTTACTTCCATTTTATGATAATAAACGCTATGGAAATTATTTCTACCATTGGGCAAAGAGCCGCTTCAAGGAAAAGCAACAGCCTGGGTGAAAACCAATAGTGGCCTTTCCTAAGGATTGGGAGTCAAGCACTCTTTCTTCCTGCACAGTTATTAGTTTGGCGAGATCTAAGGGAGTGGTCCTCAACAGGACCTCAACAGGTGGCTGAACAGCAATGAGACCAGTTAAATCTAAACTTCAGGAGCTAGGATGCCAGTGTTAGAATTATCAAAGCTCTCCAGAGAAGAGAAGCTCTAATTGAGACCCATGACCATCCATCCACAGTAGGGTGTTCCAGCCTCAGACTGGTGTGTCAGTATCTCTAGTTTCTGTGAGTGTGTGTGGGTGTGTTTGTATGTGTGCACATTTAGTCACTCAGTCACGTCCAACTCTTTTGCGACCCTATGGACCTTAGTCTACCAGGCCCCTCTTTCCATGGGATTCTCCAGGCAAGAATATTGGAGAGGGTTGCCATTTCCTCCTCCAGGGGATCTTCCTGACCCAGGGATTGAACCTGCGTCTCTTGCACCTCCTGTTTACCATTGCGCCACCTGGGAAGCTCCTGGCTTCTACATAGGAGGTGTCAACAGCCAAATCCCAGTTGTGACAACAAATGTCTCCAGAGATTGTCCAGTGTTCCCTGAGGGGCCAGAATGGCGTTGGTGGAGAACCACTGACCCAGAACCTTGCCCTTTAAAATGTGGTTCAATGTACCAGCAAAAGCACTGTCACCAGAAAGCTTGTAAAAATGCAGCATTTCAGACCCACTGGTCACGAATCTGCATTTTAACAAGTTCCCTGGGTGACTCATAGACACTGGTCCAGAGTAAAGCCAGAATTAGATTAAAGATGAAGACGTTTCACTCTGGGGCTCGTCTTGGGATTGCTCCAAAGAACCCAGAAGATCAGCTCTCCAAACCCTATTATTATAGCTCGGGTCAGAAGAGGGAAAAGAAAGCTCACTTCTACTTACTTGAGACATCTGGTCACATGTCACTGTAGTTCCGGGAAAAGACATGGTCATGCTATTATTTCCTATATTCAGGACTTTGATTTGGACTTCATTTCCTTTGGGGAAGACGGGCAGAGTTTTCTGAACAAAATAAAAGAGACATGGCCTTGAGGTCCTTGGTGCATGTTGACGATGACCTTAACCTTGGCACTGTGATCCTATCTCCCTGGCTGAGGCAGCCATGTTGGCTGAGGCACACCAGACATCCACCATGAAGCCCAGGAGGCCTCCATTCCCACGTCTCCTGGCACCCATAGAAAGTGACACTCGTCTAGAACATGGTAACAGTCAGCAAGAGGCTGTTCCAGCTCCTACCTGGCCACCTCCAAGTCAAACCTGGTCAAAAGATGCCAGGTTATGCAGCCCAGTACACGAAGGGTCAGAGCAACCATCCCCTACACGAGGCTGCTGTGGTAGGGCCTGGGATCTTCTCGCCCCTGATGCCAGCCTCCCTGCTCATAACTCTGGAAGCCCAGACCTCAGCCCTGGACATGGTGCTCTGAAGGTCCTCTCACAATGCTTTATGTCCTCCTACCTCACACTCTGCTCAGGGGTCCTGCCTTTTCCCTACCATGTCTTCTCTCAAATCCCAGGGTCACTGAGGCAATCCATGTCGATTTTAGCCCCATAGATTTCCATAAAGTGAGCCATGTCCAAGAGAAGGTGAGCACACCCAAGTTTATGGCAAGATTACTGACAGCAGCCATGAGGTGGAATGACCCAATGTCCATCAACAGGTAAATGGAAAACAACAGGTGTTACATCCACGTGACAGACTGTTCTTCTGCCTGAAGGGAGGAAACTCTGACATGTGCTACAACTTGATGACACCGTGCTCAGGGAAGTCAGTCAGACACAAGAAGACAAGTACTGTATGACTCCACTTCCATGAGATACAGAGAACAGTCAGATTCATGGAGACCAAAAAGAAAGGTCGTGCCTGGGGGACTGGAGAGACGGAAAACAAGGAGCTGTTGTTCAGTGGGTACAGGGTTTCAGTTCTGCAAGACGAAAAGAGTTCTAGAGATTGAGGTCACTACCATATGGATGTTCTTAGCGCTACCAAACTGTACACGCAGAAATGGTTAAGATGGTAAATTTTATGTTACATATATTTTACCACAATTAAAAATTTAAACAGAGAGGGGGGAGAGAGGGAGGGAGAGACAGAAAGACAGAGATGGAGAGAGAGACAGAGAGAGAGCATGGGGTGAAGGAGTTGGGGGAAAGGAGGGGAGAGCAGAGAGGGTATGCGAGACACAGAGAGAGACCTTTTATCGAAGACCTGATCTCAGATGAACAGCCTTAGTCCCATTTTGAGCCCAACTGACATGTGGATGAGCTGCAAACTAACCATAACGGGAATGTCAGAATACAAAAGGTGTCTTCCCATTAACAGTTTCCCATTAATGAGCTTTTTGAAGGACTGTGTGAGTGACCAACCTCTTTTAACCAGATCTCCTAGGAGTTTAGATAGCAAAACAACAAGTTCCACAACCTTCCCTCCATCATAAAAACTGTATTCTAAATGGAAGCCCCCATGTAAATAAGTGCCATCTAAGTTTTCTCCTGAGTGTGCCCTTTCGGCCCTGCATCCTGGCCGCGTGCTCTGCAGGGAGAACCCGCAGGGCGTCCTGACTGAAAGGGCACACTGCCCACAGCTCCAGGGCCTGCTTCACCAGCCAGTCCCTGCCTGGCCCCCCTCACAGTCTCAGTCCTGGAGGGGGACGTGCCCCCCGACCCACCAGGAGAGGCCACTGGAGAATCAGAAGGCAACTCACGTCAATGTCCACCTGCACGATGGCAGCCGCCACGAAAGCCATGGAAGCCAGAAACATGCCGACGGTCATCTTCTTCAGGGAGCTGGGGGTGAGCGAGAGGGCGGCTCTCAGGAGGCCTTGCGCACGTGCGCTGAGGGCACGGTCCGCAGGGAGCGCTCCTCCCCCACCCCGACAAACCAATTCCCCCGAAACACATGGACCCCAAGGGTCTCTCCTTCATTTTTTAAACTAAGCACACATCTTCTTTTATTTATTTTTGGCTGTGCCCACAGAGCTTGAGGAAACCTAGTTCCCCAGCCAGGAATCGAACTTGTGGCCCCTGCAGCGGAAGTGCGGGGTTGTAAGCGCTGGACCGCCAGGGAAGTCCCTCCAAGGGCCTCTTTGGCTCTTATTCATGACCAAGATGAAGGAGGATAAACGTAATACAGTTTCTCACTTGCATTTGGACATTTAATTTCTAGAGACGCCTCTGTATCGTAGTTGAAAGTTCTATCATCTGCACATGCCAGGCAGTCTTAATTAGAGGCTTACTGCAGATGGCCATTAAAGCACTATTATTTTTAAGGGCAAATTTTCAGAAACGTCAGCACATAGACATCTGATTCAAAATTATTTCTTGGAAAACTCCCTCAGACACATGGAATCGTGGGAGAAGAGCCAGACATTCCTACCACCAGGGCTCTGGGAGGTGAGGGAACACAGCCCCAACCCCGACCCTAAGCCGAGGGTCACCTACGTGAAATTTAAACCACACTTTGCGATCAGAGGATATACCACGGCATCCATGATGGGGACCATGATGACGATCAGGATGGCGTTCACCGTCTGCAGGTGAAGTGGAGAGGGGCCGTTACTGTCTCAGTGGTGGCTCTGAGCTCAGAAAGCAACTGAAGTATTTTCCCCTACCTGCATCTGATCCGGCTGGATTTCAAGGATTCCCTAAAAAAGAGGGGGGATATCTCACTGATAAGTTCGCATAGAGGATCACTTGAGGCCTTGAAATGTTATGAGAGGGAAGCAGAAAGAGGGCAAAGAAATAGTGGCCCGGGGTAGTCCATATCTCCAGGCCCCAGACTTACAATCTTCCCACTCATGGTCGTTGCTTGCAGTGTCCACCTGGAGCCCTTAAAAAACAAATAGGCTTACTGCATCATTTGGGAACATGAGTTTTAAAAAGTTTTACAAGTCAGTGTGGAGTCTTTTCCTAATCAGGAATGAGGTCTGAATTGTTATGGGGTTTAAAACTGTTTGTCAACATCAGGCTGGTTTCTGGCTCCACTGTGACTATTGGTGAGGACAAACCACTTGCATTTCCACTGTTCAGTTAACAACAAATAGTACTCCAAGCCCTCAGGAAGGATGCACCAAGTACTGCTTTGAGATAAGCTAGCTCCAATAGTTTGGCCACCTGATGCAAAGAGACGACTCACTGGAAAAGACCCTGAGGATGGGAAAGATTGAAGGCAGGAGAAGAGGGTGGCAGAGGAGGAAATGGTTAGATAGCATCACCGACTCAATGGACATGAGTCTGAACAAACTCTGGGAGATAGTGGAAGACAGGGAAGCCTGGTGTGCTGCGGACCATGGGGTCGCAAAGAGTAGGACATGAACTTAGTGACTGAACAACATCCTTCAGAAAGACAAAAATGCACTTGGGAGGTTTGTTGGGAAGCTGACATCACCTGCAAGGTGAGAGCAGCTCCATACCCTGAGGAAATTCTCTATTCACTGGGGTCACAGTTTCAGGAATATCATAACTGTTAAGAGTTCTACTGCTGACAGGTAGACTGTCCTAAAGTGTAACTCCATCAAGAGGGTGACGGATTTAAACCTGGGCAGCCTATTGACATTCAACCTGCTTTGCAGTAACAGATGATGCAGGACTGCACAAGTGGATGTTATATAGCCCATGGAGAACTGGATATGTGAATCTTTCAGTGTAATCTATCTCATCTAGTCCCTCCGCTGGGAGAACAGCATAGAAAGTCAGGAAGTCTGCCACTGGCTGAGCCCTTAATCAAAGCCGGTCACTGACTACTTAATACACGTTCTCTCTTTTGATCCTCACCGCCTTGTCCTGGGTCGTTACACTTTCAGAAGGCTCACAGGATGACACCAGGTCACACAGCTGAAAGGTGCTGAGTGTGTTTCTAGTGCAAGCCTGATTCTAATAACTGGTCCCTGCCCAACATGCAAAACAGGTTAAGACGCTGGTCTAAATTCCATACATTCAAATAAGGAGATTAATGTCTACACTTTTTTTTTCCCCCAAGAGATGATATATTCTTTTAATAATCATACCTGTGCAATAAAACCATGCATGTGTGCAAATTTTTTTCTTCAACTTCAGTTTCTAAAAGAAAGGCTGTCTTATGACTTTGGCTCCTGAGTGTCATGCATTTGATTTTCTAACCTTATTTTGAAAAATTCCTAGGTACGTGTCTTCCTGCTGTACAAGTCAATGATGTGTTCTAGCTCCTGCTCTGGGAAGAATGACTTTAGCAGAGTCATTTCACATTTCTGGATGGTACTTCTAGCCCAAGCATCCCATTTCAGTGTGCAGGATATCAAGTTTCAGTCTAAATATTCTGTGGATCCCATACAAGACAATACATCTTTTACTTGCTGTATCAAACTGGTCCATCCTAAAGGAAATCAACCCTGAATATTCACTGGAAGGGCTATTGCTGAAACTGAAGCTCCAATACTTTGGCCACCTGTTGCAAAGAGATGACTCACTGAAAAATACCCTGATGCTGGGAAAGACTGAGGGCAAAAGGAGAAGGGGGCGACAGAGGATGAGGTGGTTGGATAGCATCACTGACTCAATGGACATGAATTTGAGCAACTCTGGGAGATAGTGGAACAGGGGAGCCTGGTACGCTGCAGTCCATGGCGTCGCAAAGAACTGGACACGACTTAGCAGTGACTAAACAACACCCATCAGTAGAAAAATTCTTTGTTCTTACTCTGACTGGCAAGAGTCCTGGAGACTTGGGTCAAATCTTTCACAAGACTCCTATGGACATGTACACACTGCTGTATTTAAAATGGATCACCAACAAGGACCTACTGTATAGCACAGACAACTCTGCTCAATGTTACGTGGCAGCCTGGATGGGAGGAGACAGTGGACACGCGTATATGAATGGCTGAGTCCCTTGGCTGTACACCTGAAACTGTTACAACATTGTTAATTGGCTATACCCTAGTACAAAATAAAAAGTTAAAAAAACATTTTCCAAGGCTCCTTTACTCGACCCCTACCTAATTTTTCTTCATTATTTTGCCACCCAGATGTGGATAGAACCATCTAGAGTTAATTAAAAAAAAAAGAAACTCAAGGTGATTTATTGGAAAAGACCCTGATGCTGGGAAAAGTTGAGAGCAAGAGGAGGAGGGGTGATGGAGTATGAGATGGTTGGATGGTATCACTGACTCAATGGACATGAATGAGAGCAAACTCCGGGAGACGGTGAAGGACAAGGGAGCCCGGTGTATTGCAGTCCGTGGGCTCACCAAGAGCCGGACACAACTGAGCGACCGAACAACAACAAGGTGATCTAACAGTTACCACATAAATGAAACATGAAAAAAGAACTGGAAGAGAACATTTTCAGGAGCTAAATAGGCCCAAAGCATGTTCTGTTAATGAAGATGTACAGAAACATAGTTTCATATTACCTGCTGATCAAACAAGGCCCAGAACATGGGGAGAGGGATGTACAGGAACATCACCCTTGTAACCATCTTAATTTGAGAGATGAGCCGCTCCTGCAGTTGAAGGAAGAGAGTGTGTCAGTCACAACCCGCCACAATCAGCACAGCTCTCCCGCAGTGCACCTAGAGACAAGCTGGGAGGTGAGTCATTGTTCCAGGAAATCTATCACAGGTGTCTTTAGAAAACCACAAATTCCTAATGTATTGACAATATGAATGAAAACATCTTGAACACTTGAGGTAAGTTACTCGTTTCAAGGTAAATTCACTAAATGTAAATCCCACCACCATCACTTAACTCTTCCATATTTGATCTAAAGTTATGTGACGACACGTAACTCAAGGCCAATGATTCCACAGGAATGTCTACGGAAAGGTGACACTGTTTCTAGATAAATTATATATCACTGTTTCTTAAGTTCTTTTCAGTGCAAACAAGCTCTCTCATGCATCGTCTTCTTCAAAATGCTAATAAACTTGGTGAAGATACAACTGATAATTTTATCCATGTAGCCTTAATAACATGAATTGCAATCACTGGGGCCGTTGCAGCAACAATCATCACTTACATCATATTTCTCGCTAGCCCAGTCCAGCCAGTGCTCCCTCTTAGGAAATTTCTTACTCCGATGGCTAATCCTATTTTTGATGGCAAACTGAAAGGAAGGAAAAACAAGCAAGTTTCAAAACAGAATAACTCCTTTATCAGTGAAACACATTTCAGTTGAACTCCCGTCAGTGGAAGACTCAGGAGAGAAGACATGGGTCATGACGATGCTGAAGGCCTAACATGCATTTATTTTTAACCTCTCACTAACTGGGAGTGTCTGAGCTGCAGTAAACAAAACCACACTGTTACTACTTCACTCTCTGGATTCTTTACAGAGCAACATTTAGTAGAATTACAATCTTCTAATGTGAAGCTGTATTCATTTTTAAAAGTTATTTTCTTGGCCTAAGTTCCTGAAAATAAGATCACTGACACTGTCCACGCTTCCACTCTGGATATACATTACGAAACCTGGCCTCTCCATCTTCGTTTCACTGCTCCCTGACCAACATCAGACGTTGCTTGTCATTTATAAAGAAGCAAAGAGTCCCTCTGATTTGTTTTTCCTTCATTGCTGATCTTATTTTAAAGGTTCAAGAGCTATTTTTCCATCCCTCCCGTTTTGAGTTCTATTTGTGTCCTTTTCCATTTGGTAAGTTTTATAAAAAACTTCAATTTATCAAAAGAGTAAAGGCCACCAAGAAAATGCTTAGAGCAAAGCCAAAGGTTCATGGAGATTTAATTTAAAGGAGGCAGAAGGTTTGGGGGGGCAAGGGTGACGAAATGTGATTGAGAGAGAGGAGTACTGAAATACTCACCCCAATGCACCTGGCAACTTTAGACATGATGTTACCCTGGGGCTGGACCTTCTTGTACATTCCACTGCCAATGACAAACACGACTGGGGAGGGCAGAAGAAGACGTGTCAACAAAATGTTTGACAGAATTATCTGTGACCCAGAACATGTGTTTTTATCTGAGTTACAACCTTATTTTGGAAATACTGGGACGACTCAAAGGATGGGTTTACCACCCTCTCCCCCAAGTTCCACAGTGGTTTTGACTAATAATCACAGGGGCGTCTGAGAAATATTACACTGTGTTTTCATATGCAAACACTGACGCCTAATACCATCTCCTTCCCAGAACTCAGGGCAGCTTGCAGACGCTCAGTACAGCGATTTGAGAGTGAGTCCTATTCCTCTTTAAAGGGATAAGTGCTTTGACAAAGCAGATTAATGCCTTATTCTACAAGGGCAGAGAACACAGCTTTAATTTTCTGGGGTTGCAATGGGAAGAGAAAATTTTTTCTTATTTTTTTCAGACCTATAGACAAAAAATAGGAATTAATCTGTTGAAACTTTTACTTAATCAAATGTGGCAGAATTTACTCTGTGGTCATGGGACAGAAACAGATCTGTCCATCTATGCATCTGCAACTACAGCTTTATGAAGGTTAAAAGTACTTTTTCAGTGAGGTCATTCTTTCATGGATCTTCTTAGAAAATGCATGGTATTGTGAAAATAACTTGGCAGGGGGGCGGAAGTCTTTCTGGAAGAGATTCTGAAAAACAATCCCTACGCTAGGATTTCTGATTATCCAACACCACAACTGAGTAGTTTTAAAACACTGATGGATTGTTTGATGATCTATTTGTTTTTGTCAGTTTAAGAAGGCTTGAAGTTTTGACAGGTGCCAGCTCTCAAGCATATCTCCAAGTATGGGGCAGATTGTGGGTGTTCTTTAAAGGAAGAGAGGTTTGCTTGTGTTCTCACTCAATGCTAATTTTCTTCAATCCAGCCCCCACAAATGTGAGATAATAAATTTCTGTTATTTAAACCACTCAGTATGTGGTGTTTTGTTATGGTAGCCCAAGGAAATGAAGACATCTACCGTCTTTCAAATTGGACTATCTCCTGTGGAATACTCTTCCCACTTTCTAGGCAGCCAATGCCAAGAACTTAACGTGCAAATGACTGCACACACATACTCCTCCCAGAGGGAAGATAGTCTTAAACATTTGGAGATGATACATTTCAGAAAACAGGTTTGTTTAGAAGTATTTAAATGACTGTTGGAGCAGGTTGCCATGTCTTTAGGTGAGTCGTCGATGATAAGAACAAAAGCTTTCAGCCATAGGTTCACCTCGTCCAGCAGATTCTACCTTAATCTTAAAATTCCTTCTTCTTAATCTGCCTAAATAGTTTTAAATCCTTAAATGTCCCACTCAAGAGATCCCTTTTCCGGTAGACTCTTTTTTTCATCCTATTCTCTCTGAAACAATATGCCAACTCTATTTTCTTTGAATTCTCAGAGTATGTTTAACATGGGATGGCAATTCTTTGGGCTGAGTACTATCACAATTTGTTACATGAACTTTTAAAAGTTGGTCACAACAATTTATGCGAGGGCCTGGCCTGACCACAGGACTGTGTTAATCTAACTGACTTCTACTTACTCAGAGATACAGCCATGAGTGCAGCAGGAACCCCAAAGGCCAGGGGGTAACAAGCTTGCTTACTGTGAATTCCGCATACCTGAACTGGGGGGAAATGACAACATTAAAATTCATTATGGCAATGGTAGTACTCATTTATTTAAGTTTTTTTTAAAAATTCTTAACTGGTAATTACACATTGTTTTCATTTAATTTTCTAGACTTACTCATTTGCCTTACTGATGTCATTGCCAGCTAAGCAAAGCAGCTTTGTAGCGGAAATAGCAGATGAAGGGAGATTCTAACCTTAGCCTCTAAATAGATGTCTAATACCAGCCAAGCCAAAATCAGTGGGAACCCTTATGTTCTGTGGACTTACTTAGGAGGGGAGATGAAAATGACCTGGATACAATAAGCTGAAGAGAGTGGGACTCAGAAAGTAAAATCAAAGGGCCCTGGAAAATCAGGACTGTATGCCCCTGAATTCATGCCAATTAGAAAACAGTTAGGGATTTTCCTGGTGGCCTAGTGGTTAAGACATTGCACTTCTATTGCAGGGAACACAGGTTTGATCCCTGGTCAGGGAACCAAGATCCCTCAGGCCATGTGACATGGCCAAATAAAATTAAACTAAATTTTAAAAAGAAAACAATTAGATCACCCAGGGCAGAGATCAACAAACTTTTTTGTGAAGAGTCAATAAATCTTGTAGGCTGCAGACCTGTCCTGCCTACTCAGCCCCACCTTTGTAGGGTGAAGCCAGCTACAGATTATACACACATTGATGGCTTTGTCCAGATTTCTGAATTTGGCCTGTGGGCCATAGTCTCCCAACTCCTGACTGAAGATCTATTTTAGCTCTGAAATCCTAGGGTTGGTAAGGGAAAAAAAATAAAGACTCTGGAAGGGGCAACAGAAATGACTGCAGCCCCCAGGAATCATCTGATCCTAAAGGGGTTTGTCTTTGTCTTTGATCAGCCATCTCACAGTTCTGCAGAGAAAAAAGAGTCGACTAGGCAGAAAACTGAAGTCATGCCAATGTTGCCTGCTCATGACTGTACAAGCAATTCCTATTCACAACAATGCAAAATAATGTCCCCACCCAATAAAGAGCATAAATCTCAGGCAAATCCTTATTTACACTGATTGCAGCAGTTTTCCAGTTCCCTCACTGACTGATAAGTTACATAAAATCTTTGTGAAACATTCACTTCATATTTGTATAAGAGCCATGGTTTTCCTTTAACGACTATCCTGTTACACATTCTCCAATTCAAACATGCCCAGCACATACTAGCATAGAGTAGAACCTGGAGGCGGAGGAGCTTAGAGGAGGTAAGGAAACATACTGTAAGAATAAAAGCTAGTAGATGTTCATACAGAATAAGTTAGAATGAGATTTAAATGCAACTTGTCTCATTTAAACAAGTTAAATGAGATTTAAATCTTTGAAGAGTAGTACTTCAGGCAGAAATACATTAACCCCATGAATTATCTCCTTCCATAATTCATTATGATTCGAGCTGTGGATACCATGGACACACCAAAATGGACACCTATTTTGGTCTCGTTTGTCCCCAGATATTTCCTTCCATGTGGGAAATTCATAAACTCTTAGTGGAATGCCGGCAAGTACAAAGATCTGAGGGCTGTGGATAGCTGTTATCGCTCTCTCTTTCTTGGGGGCAGTTCTTTTAGAAATTTCTAGTAGAAAATGAAAGGAAAAAGGAAAGAAGATGATAGGAAAACAAATAAAACCTAGCCTGCCAAATTCTTCCTGACTCACTGAATGTCACTGGGGAGCAAGGTCTGAAGGCAAAAATATCAACTCTGGCCTACCCAGTTTAGTTTCCAAATAGCCTCTCTTGTCTTAGCTTTTACCATAAATAAGAACTTTGCATTAACAGTAATATGGAAAAATCAGGGTGGGATAGGGTGGGAGGTGGGAGGGGGGTTCGAGAGGGATGGGACATATGTATACTTATGGCTGATTCATGTTGCTATATGAGAGAAACCAACAAGATATTGTAAAGTGATTACCCTCCCATGAAAAATAAATAAATTCAAATTAAAAAAATAGTATAGAAAAATCGATTGCTATGCTAAGGATAGTTTAGTTTCTGCAGGGGTCTCTAGGATAAGGGATTCTAATAAGATTAGAAAAAGAGATAAACCCTGAAAGAAAAGCAGTCGGCATTCTGGATTTCACGGAGTCCTCCAGCATGTATATGATGGCTGAAATGTTATGAGAGAATGGTACTGCGCCTCACTCAGTCGTGTCTGACTTTTTGCGACCCGTGGACTGTAGCTCATCAAGCTCCTCCATCCATGGGATTCTCCAGGCAAGAGTACTGGAGTGGGTTGCCATTTCCTTCTCCAGGGGGTCTTCCCAACCCAGGGATCAAACCCGGGTCTCCCACATTGCAGGCAGATGCTTTAACCTCTGAGCCACCAGGGACAAATCAACAAATTCTCAACCTTTCCACCTGACTTCTCCTCACAATTAAAAAAAAAAAAGAATAACCAAGGCCCATTTCAGATATACATGTTTTTTTACCTCTGAGCATGGGGGTGATGATAGTAGAAAGCAAACTTCCAGCATTAATGGCCAAATAAAAGATGGAAAAAAATCTGTTCCTTTGCTTTTCCTGTAATAGAAAGGATAAGGTATGGTGACTTTGGCTATATAGCCAAGGGTCAACTGTAGCTGATGATCGGACCTGACTTTGAACCTAGCTTTGGTCAGTGTCTTATTGTCACGTGTACCCGAACAGCCTCCAATGGAGAAAACACTTCGTGTCACTGGGATCTGATTCCTGGGTGTTTATAATCATTGATGTGGTTTCAGTGGAGGCACATGTGCTTACCTGGCCCTCTTCAAACTGATCTCCGCCAAATGCAGACACGCAAGGCTTTATCCCTCCGGTACCCAGAGCGATCAGGACCAGGCCAATCATGGAGAGAGCCCTGCGAAAGAGGTGGGGATTCCGAAACATGAGATCCTTAGAAGTAGGAGCTTCTCTTTCCCCTAATTTCCCTAAGATGACCAGGCACACAGAAGGGATTCAACGTGTAGATAGTTCACAGGAATGCAGTCTTGACAGTTGAATGAAACTTGAACTCAAGGGCCTTCAAATCCGTACCTTTATCTAATAATTTATCATCTAGAAAATTTAAAACAATGTTTTAGGTGTGGAACAAAGATTTATGTATGGAATTCTTTTGTTACCTTATAATTTTTAGCAAAAGAATGTGTAAGTGAAATTTTACGCATTGTCTCTGATACAGTCATATCAGACTCGAAACAGTCGTTAGAAGACTTTAGAAAACATGATTTAATTGCAAAGCAGAACAGCAGTTTATGTAGTAGGATCTTAACTTGTTCATAAAGTACAGAAGACTGGAAAAAAGTAGAGCAAAAGGTTTATAACTTTTTTATAATAAAGAGATCATCATAATAAAAGGGATTAAATATGATCTTTAAATTTTACTTTTGTATTTTTCAAGTTACTTGTGTTTTACCTCCTGAATCGAAGAAAATAACTCACAGGATCTACCAAACCTCATTTTTAGTTTTGTTAGATTTACAATAGGTTGCTACAGATTTTGAGCTTCCCAGGTGGTGCTAGTGGTAAAGACCCCATCTGTTAATGCAGGAGACATAAGACATGGGTTTGAACCCTGGGTTGCGAAAATCCCCTGGAGGAGGGAATGGCAACCCACTCCAGTATTTTGCCTAGAGAACCCCAGGGACAGAAGAGCCTGGTGGGTTACAGTCCATGGAGTTGTGAAGAGTCAGACACAACTGAACTGACTGAGCCTGCACTCACTACAAATTTCATATTTTATAAACGCTTATTCCATATTTTCTTGGTTGTTAATACTGCTTTAAAATGCTAAAAATGTTTTATGAAACAGATAAAGTCAAGGACGATACTTCACATAGCAAGAATTTTTTAAAAATTAAAAAAAAATCTTTTTTTAAAAACCATGTCTGTCTTCCTGGATTAACATCTCTTTCAGCCTATTTGCCTCTTAAAACAACTTGTCTTTGGTGGTATCACTCTAAGCATTTTAAAGGAAAACAAAAACATAGCCAGTTGAATATTATACACCCTCTACTCTCAGCAGGGTTTCAGTACTAACCTCACAAAATAAAATAAGTCACTATGCTGTCTTATGTATGTACTGCCTGGCAGGCAGTGTTCCGGGTTCTCCACCTGGATTAATACACAGGCAGATATTATTACAAATGAGGACACCTGGGCACGAGGTGAAAAACTTGCTGAAGATCACACAATAAGCAAGAGGCATAGGCAGAACTTGAACCCATACAGCCTGGCACCAAAGTACATGTTCTTAATTGACATTGTAGATTAGAAAATTGAGGCATGGAGGAGATAAGTTGGCCCAGGTCTTTCGCTTGTCTGTGGGATACAGACCCTGGGAAATTGAGCTGTGGGCTGAGTTTATACCCACTGGCCCCCACCAACACGGTACCCTGGGGGGACCATGCATGTCACATCCAGGGACTAGTCTGGAAGGCAATCTGATTAACCAGAAACACAAGATACTGCAGATACTACTTTGAATTTCAATGGTATTTTCCTAACCCATTAGATGGTTTACTATAGATCCAGGAACTGAAGCGAAAGACCAGGAAGCGAAATAAATCTTTACAACTTGTCTGCTAGGCCAGACTGCTGTGAAGGGAAATTCATCTCATAGGAGAGCTGGTGCCAATAGTACTTTTCATCAAGAAAGCAGAACTCAGACTGGAACAAACTGAATTACTGGAAAATGAGCAGAGATGTGGTACAAGACTGAAAACTGAAGGATCAGAGTCTTGAGGAAACCTGGGGAAACCGAGGATCAGGGTCCATGTGGTCAGTGTCCCTCCAGGGAGGACAGAGATGAACACAAACACCCTGTGTGCTGACCGTGACTCAGGGCAGGTGCACCCAAGATGCCCAGCCTCCAGGTGAGCAGTGACTCCAGACAACGGTTAGGACAGTTAGGTCCTCAAGACCCAACTCTGAGTCAGTTAAACACCTCTCTCTACGCTGATGAGGAAGGAAAGCCTTCCTTCCACTTAGGATGAAGTTTCAAGTATGCTGTGTGCTAAGTTCCTCCAGTCATCTCTGACTCTTTGCAACCCTATGGACTGTAGCCCACCAGGCTCCTCTGTTCATGGGATTCTCCAGGCAAGAATACTGGAGTGGGCTGCCATGCCCTCCTCCGGGGATCTTCCTGACCCAGGGATCAAACACACATCTCTAACGTCTCCTGCATTTTCAGGTGAGTTCTTTACCACTAGTGCCAGCTGGGAAGTCCAAAGTTTCGAGGAAAATGATTAAAACTGAGAGCAATAAAGGGAGAAGGGATAAAACAGGAGTTTGGGATTGGCAGATAAAAACTACTATATATAAAACAGATAAACAACAAAGTCCTACTATATAGGAACTGTATTTGATATTTTGTAGTAAACCATAATGAAAAAATATGAAAAAGAATATGTATGTATAATGGAATCACTTTGCTGTGCATCAGAAACTAACACAACACTGTAAAGCAACTACACTTCAATTTAAAATTAAAAAAAAAAAAAAATCAGAGCACCAGACAAGCAACTAGTGAGAAGGCGGGGGTAGGGCCACAGTTAACATCAACTCACACGTGCACAGTAATACTGTCCGGCGTTCCATCATGGTTGAAGTCCGTGAGGTCATTAATTGAGCTCACAGCGATGACTACCTGCCCAATGGTGTAGACGATGGACAGCGACACGATCGTCCTGTGTTAAAAGAGGTCAAGAGAATCCAAGTCAATCACACAAGGACTGTCCACTTCCCAACGCCAGTGCAAAAAGGCCTCTGCTTCCAATTTTCAAAAGCCCAGTCACGAATGTCCTTGTTCCTCAAATTGGGACAATAACCGGATACCCCTTTGAAAGGCAGCCTGCTGAAGAATTTGGCCCCCAGCATGTAGGCACTGAGCAAAGTTGTGGCTAGAGGAGCCTGGGGAGAAGGAAGATCTGTTTTCTCTTTGAACTCTGTGAAAGACTCAATGTCTAACTATCAAAATGAGGACCTGCATCTCTGAACAGTGAGAGGGCAAGATTGTGTATCTGGTAACAACACTTGGGCAGGAGTGATCCATTGGTTAATTTTGAATGATACTGACTTATTTTGAGATGGTGAATATTCCTGCCTCCGCCCACGTCACGCATTTCAGCTGGAAGAGCCTTTATTTCCTCCTGTGTTAAGTCCAAGGAAAATTCCCGAGGACCGCCCCCACCCCCCTACCACTGAGGGTGCTCTTGGACCTCTCCCTGCATGACCGGCTGAGCACTCCATGCCCCACCGTCTAGCAGCTTGAGCCTTTCAGCTGCTGGGGTGTTTTTAGGGAGCTTCTTTGTGCTCCTAGCCCTTAATTCCTCATGCATCATTAACAGACGATATTCCTGCTGCTATTTCAACATGAGACAGGAGGCCAAAAATCCTACCAACGCTACTTGCATCCATCCTGCTGAATGCCAGGCCGCTGCTGAACTCTGGCCATACGAAGATGAGCAGAAATGGGGCCTGGGACCCTCTCCCCAGAGTTTTTTATGTTCCCTAATTCCTCGTGCCCTGAGCCCGCCATGCCAACTCTCAAGGCTTATCTTCATTA
The DNA here is from genome assembly GCF_023091745.1 of Budorcas taxicolor. NCBI lineage: Eukaryota > Metazoa > Chordata > Mammalia > Artiodactyla > Bovidae > Budorcas > Budorcas taxicolor. Next base: position 75,855,619 of record NC_068921.1, read on the forward strand.
CTTGTTGGCGTGCTCGTTAACAAGAGAGCTGCCACGACTCACTTGAACTTCCCCAGCCAGGAGTCAGCGATGAGAGCTCCGAGGATAGGCGTCAGGTAGCACAGGGCGACGAATGTGTGATAGATGGCGGTGCCCAGGTTGTCGTTCCAGCCCAGGAAACGTTGGAAGTACAGGATCAGGAGTGCTTTTTGCAGAGGGTAGTGGAGGAGGAGATGGCAAGGAGGTGAGCTGTGGCAGAGGTAACTCGGGCTCCTCACTGACTGGGGGTCGGGGGGAGGAGTGGGGGGTGGTGGGAATGGGGGTGAGGGGTGTCAAAAAGGGTTACCTCTCATTCCATAATAAGAGAACCTTTCGCAGAACTCATTGACCACGATGAAGAAGATGCTTAAGGGGTAACCGAAGCAGCTCTGACAAAGAGAAAACAGTCTGGGCTGGAAGCAAGCTCCTCCCTGGTCCAGCATCATCAGTGAGAACGAATAGCAGAAAGCAGCTGGTGTGTATTTAGTAACTTACCGCAGACCCTCCAGAGGTGGGATCCAGGATTAAGAATTTTTTATTCCTTTACACTCTACGTAGCGACAATAACAAAATGAAGGTTTTTCTTGTTTTACAGTTTTATTGTTAGCCTGAGAAGGGCTATACAGGCAGACCTCAGAGATACAGCGGGTTTGGTTCCAGACCACCGCAGTAAAACAATAACTGTGATAAAACAAGTCACACAAGTTTTGGGTTTTACGGTGCACATGAAAGTCACGTCTACACTATGCTGTGGTCTGTTAAGTGCGCAATAGCATTATGTCTAAAAAACAATGTTTAATTTAAAATGCCTTATTGCTGAAAAATGTTAACCATCATCTGACAACACAGGGTTGCCACAAACCAAAAACACAGTCTCTGCGAAGCATGGTAACACGAGGAATGCCTGTACACAGAAGTTTCTAAAGAGAAGAAAAGGCCACACAGGGACTCAGGATGGGTCCCTGGTGGATGCTAGATGCACGTTAAGTGAATGGGGTGCAGCTGTGGACAACGAGGGGCAAAACAGGTTGTACAGCTTACAGCTTACATCATGAAGCCACATAGGGAAGGAGGAAGGAGACTCACCTTCGGCACGGACATTCCTGAAAGAAAACAAAACGCCAGTTAGAGGCGAGTCTGCCGAGCGCTTTTTGCTGAGTCTGAGCTCAGCCCCTCTGGCCGGCCGGATTGCTGGGGGTGTTGTCCCCGGCGCTCGGGCCCCATCCACAGTCCAGGGCTGGGCCCTGGCCTCTTTGCTGAGCGGGGCTGGGCCGGTAGCTGCGTTTTCTTTTCATCAGCTCCTCATCAGGGCAAATGAGTGGTCAGGATGGAGAACCAGAGGCTCAGAGGATCTGCTGCAACCGTTTCCTCCTTGAGAGGCCTCAAAGGCTGCCCAGCGCCTGCGGGATAAGACCCCCAACTTTCGGAATGTCCTTCACGGTCTCACCAGGCCAGGGGGTTTGGGTGAGGGTGAGAAAACAGAGATAGAAAACGCCGCCGCACACCCACGCGTGGTGACGATCCCATCTCCGCCCGGCTCCCCAGCCGCCTTTCTTTTTATACTAGGCTGTGGTCTGTTAAGTGTGTGTGTGTGAGAAACTTGCTCAGGTGTGTCTGACTCTTAGCGACCCCGTGGACTGTCCATGGAATTCTCCAGGCCAGGGTACTGGAGTGGGTAGCTCTTCCCTTCTCCAGGGGATCTTCCCAACCCAGGTCTCCTGCATGGCAGGTGGATTCTTAATCAGCTGAGCCACAAGGGAAGCCCTGTTAAGTGTGCAATTAAACATTGTTTTTTAGACAAATGTTATTAAGTGTGCAACAGCATTCTGTCTAAAAAGAAGGTTTAATTTTAAAATGCCTTTCTTCCCGCCCAGCCCCCCAGGCACACAGGCTCCCGGACACCCACCCCGCCTCCCTGTCCGCACACCCACAGCCCTGAACTCGAGACAGCAAAGCCACCTCCGACCTCCCTGCATAACCAGAGGGCAATAGCCGACAGTCTCCACCTTGGCCTCCCCGTTGCCGGAAGAATCACGGGGTCTCCAGCCCTTTATCCCCAGTGTCTTTTCCAGCACCCGCTGCCCAGCAGGGGCTTAGCATCAAAAGAGGGACTTAGAAGAGCAGAAAGAAATGGATGAGGGTCCAAGTGAGCTGGCACCAACGAGGTGCCACAGACGGCCTCCTCCACCTTAGCTGTGCCCCTCACCCCCCTTGCCCCTGCCCTACTGTCTCCCCGGAACTGTGACCAGAGCTCACCCAGAGTCTTGCCTGAGTCCTCGTATCTCCTGCCTGGCATGCTGTGGCCCATGGGGTCACAGAGTCAGACAAGACTGAGTGAGCAAACAGCAGCATCTCCTGCGCTGCCCCTGTCCCTGCACACCTTGGCCCCTATTTATCAGAGGCTGTCCCGTACTATTTCACATGCCTCTGTCCCTGGGGACCCACCCCCTCTCCACCCCCTCACCCCAGCCCCACTGACCACAGCTTCAAGTTCCTTATAGTCATGATCCTCAGACTTACGGCTCTGTGACTCCACAGTTGTGTGTGTGTGTGTGTGCGTCTGTGTGTGCCTCTGTGTGTGTCTGTCATATCCAACTCTTCACGACCCCATGGACTGTAGCCTGCCAGACTCCTCTGTCCATAGAATTTTCCCAGCAAGAATACTAGAATGGGTTTCCATTTACTACTCCAGGGGATCTTCCCAGTCAGGGATTGAACCCACATCTCCTGTGTCTCCTGCATTGGCAGGCGGATTCTTTACCACTGTGCCACCTGGCAAGCCCATGAGCAGAGGTTCTCAAACTGGAGCCTGCCTCAGAACCAACCCTAGGGCTTGAGAGAGAAGGTTCTGGATCCCATGCCCAGAGTTGCTGTCTCTGGAGGCCTGAGGAGTAGGTTGCATTTCTAATAAGGATGAGTAGGTCCCCCGAGCTTGCATTTCTAACAAAGTCCAAGGGCACGTCAGTGAGTGCTGCTGGTCTGGGGATGGGTGAGGGCGAGTTGCCTGCCTGATTTAAGTACCTAAATTTTATCCCAGCCCTGGGCACCTTAGGACGCTCCTGGGCCCATGTCTGGGGCAGGGGGTGGAGAACTGGATACAGAGGCTGAACAACTCGCTGGCGTCTCCCCCATGGCCCCACTGCAAGCTCTTACACCTTCCCTGTTCCCGGCCCTTCCTCTCCGACTGGCCACCTTGTATTTTCATCCTGTGCTCGTCTGGGACCCCATCCCATAAGACACAATTGCAACTCTCTCTGAGGAACCCCCTTCTCGGCCTGGACCACGTGGTCTTCCAGGCCACCACCCCCCATCTCGTAAAGAGGGGGTCTTCCTTCCTGAAGCCGGTCCCGCTGGGCTGTGGGTAACTATACTTTCCCCCGCCTCACATTAGACACCTTCCCACTTACGAGCCCCTGGTAGCTCAGAGAGTAAAGCGTCTGCCTACAATTCGGGAGACCTGGGTTCAGTCCTTGGATTGGGAAGATCCCCTGGAGAAGGAAAAGGCAACCCACTCCGGTACTCTTGCCTGGAAAATCCGATGGATGGAGAAGCCTGGTGGGCTACAGTCCATGGGGTTGCAAAGAGTCGGACGCCACTGAGTGACTTTACTTTCACTTAAGAGCAGTGATGCTATCTTAGTCCTTGTTCTCAAGGTGGGAGAGATGAAAGTTCTGGAAGGAGATTCTTCACCGCTGATGGACTGGTTTTCTCCCCAGTTAGACTTTCTTATAGGAAGGGGCTGTTTTCCGGGGCAACACGTGAAGGGTACGGCATGAGGTTGGATGGGAATGGGATCCTAGTCTTGTTGCTGACCCCATCCCCCTGCGCCCCTGGGCAAGCCCACCTCCTCTGCACGCAGCCTGCCTATCAGGTGACAGGAATCCCACCCACCTAGGTTGGCTATGAGAGTCCATGGGGGAAGCCCCGGCCCTGGGCTCGATGCATCCTCCAGGGGAAGCTGTTACTATTACAGCATCCTCGGCCCCTCACATGGTGCTTTTCACAGACTGGAAACCAAATGTCTGCCGAGTGAATACGTATCCTGAAGAACCAGCCACTCCGGTCCTCAAGGACTGTGCTCACATCCTGGCTGCTTCACTGCAAAATTCCATTAGCCCCTCTGGTGAACCCCAGTGCCCCCATGTCTTCCCAATCCCCACATGGCTTGGCCCCAGGGGAGCAGTGGCAGGAGATGAGAGGGTCAGGGCATTTTCCTCCCCGGCCACTTCAGACAACTGAGTCCTCAAGGGCCAGCCGCTCCGCCCCCGACATGGGTCCTCTCTCTGCACACGACTCTCCTTCGAGGTTTTTGTCCTGGCTTTGTACCACTTCCTACTGGTGGCAATGGTAAGGCCACCACTCTGGGTACCCACCTGTCACTTAGGGAGCCCTGGCCCCCACTCCCATCTAAATGTCTTTCTGAGTATGCCAACTGTTTCCTGATGGGACCCTGGGGGATAAACAAGCCATGTTTCACCCTCAGACTACATGCTGCCGTGTTTCATCACCAGAGTGGGGAGAAGCCCAGTCTGCTGTGAAATCAAAGGACCTCCCAGGAAGATGCTTTTGCAGAGCTCCACAGGACGAGCCTGTTGGCTGCATTTGAAGCCTGCCCGTTTGTCTTCTTGGGGACCTAGTAGGGCCATACAATGCTCTGCCTATGTAAGACTTCAGATAATGTGGCCTTACCAATGCATTCCAAAGACCAAACAAAGTCATGAGGTTTGTCCACACCAGAGGTCAGGTTGGTTCTTGTGATGGGCCTTTTAGAGAAAAGCAGGAGGGTGTGAACACCCAGATGACAGACGCATGGCGTTCACACATTTCTCACAAATGTTGGTCTGCAGGGAAGACTTTGCCGAGTCAGGGTAGCACCTGTAAACTTCTGGCTGAACATTATTTAGCATGGGCTTCCCTGGTGGCTCAGCTGGTAAAGAAATCGCCTGCAATGCAGGACACCTGGGTCCAATCCCTGGGTTTGGAAGATCCCCTGGAGAAGGGAATGGCTACCCACTCCAGTATTCTGGCCCGGAGAATTCCATGGACTGCACAGTTCATGGGGTGGCAAAGAGTCAGACACGATTGAGTGACTTAACACTGGCCAAGGTTTTGTTTAGTTCAGACATAAATAGGGTTCAGTTCAGTTCAGTCGCTCAGTCGTGTCCGACTCTTTGCGACCCCATGAATCGCAGCACCCCAGGCCTCCCTGTCCATCACCATCTCCCGGAGTTCACTCAGACTCACGTCCATCGAGTCCATGATGCCATCCAGCCATCTCATCCTCTGTCGTCCCCTTCTCCTCCTGCCCCCAGTCCCTCCCAGCATCAGAGTCTTTTCCAATGAGTCAACTCTCTGCATGAGGTGGCCAAAGTACTAGAGCTTCAGCTTTAGCATCATTCCCTCCAAAGAAATCCCAGGGCTGATCTCCTTTAGGATGGACTGGTTGGATCTCCTTGCAGTCCAAGGGACTCTCAGGAGTCTTCTCCAACACCACAGTTCAAAAGCATCAATTCTTCGGCGCTCAGCTTTCTTCACAGTCCAACTCTCACATCCATACATGACAGAAAAGAAACGCTAGACTTTGTTACAACAACCATCACACCCAAACTACGTTATGGAAAATGAAATTTCTACACTCACTCAGGTGAAAATCCGAGACTGAGCACCCAGTCGTCACTCAGGATACCTTTTATTTTCTGAAAGCTGTGTCTTCCGAGGAACCACTTTTATTGCTGTGGGGGATCACAATAAACTGTGGAAAATTCTGAAAGAGATGGGAATACCAGACCACCTGACCTGCCTCTTGAGAAATCTGTATGCAGGTCAGGAAGCAACAGTTAGAACTGGACATGGAACAACAGACTGGTTCCAAATAGGAAAAGGAGTACGTCAAGGCCGTATATTGTCACCCTGCTTATTTAACTTCTGTGCAGAGTACATCATGAGAAATGCTGGGCTGGAAGAAGCACAAGCTGGAATCAAGATTGCCGGGAGAAATATCAATAACCTCAGATATGCAGATGACACCACCCTTATGGCAGAAAGTGAAGAGGAGCTAAAAAGCCTCTTGATGAAAGTGAAAGAGGAGAGTGGAAAAGTTGGCTTAAAGCTCAACATTCAGAAAACAAAGATCATGGCATCTGGTCCCATCACTTCATGGGAAGTAGACGGGGAAACAGTGGAAACAGTGTCAGACTTTATTTTTTTGGGCTCCAAAATCACTGCAGATGGTGACTGCAGCCAGGAAATTAAAAGACGCTTACTCCTTGGAAGAAAAGTTATGACCAACCTAGATAGTATATTCAAAAGCAGAGACATTACTTTACCGACTAAGGTCCATCTAGTCAAGGCTATGGATTTTCCTGTGGTCATGTATGGATGTGAGAGTTGGACTGTGAAGAAGGCTGAGCGCCGAAGAATTGATGCTTTTGAACTGTGGTGTTGGAGAAGACTCCTGAGAGTCCCTTGGACTGCAAGGAGATCCAACCAGTCCATTCTGAAGGAGATCAGCCCTGGGATTTCTTTGGAGGGAATGATGCTGAGGCTGAAACTCCAGTACTTTGGCCACCTCATGCGGAGAGTTGACTCATTGGAAAAGACTCTGATGCTGGGAGGGATTGGGGGCAGGAGGAGAAGGGGATGACAGAGGATGAGATGGTTGGATGGCATCACTGACTTGATGGATGTGAGTCTGAGTGAACTCCGGGAGTTGGTGATGGACAGGGAGGCCTGGCGTGCTGCGATTCATGGGGTCGCAAAGAGTCGGACACGACTGAGCGACTGAACTGAACTGAGAGGTTGCTAAGCTCTTCTTTCATAGATTTCACATGTAATGGATGGATATAACACTGCAGTTAGCATTTAATTAATACACCTGTGTCCTCTCAGGGCTTCTGTCTGAGGCAGCTCAAGTGCTCAAGCACTTGAACTCAAATTTCACCTGTCGCCAGATTCTGTTGACTTTGGTATAGTTGTGTCTATCATTGATATTCTGACAGTAAATCTCATCGACGTATTCGAGTGGTCTGATGTTTCTCGAATCACTCATGGGTCACTTGGTTTTAATTACAGATCAGAGTAAAACAGCTTATCCCAGGCACACAGTAACTGTGGAATCAATGCTGGCCCTTGTTGTTATCCTAAGCCTAGCAGTGCTTTTCGCTCTCTTTTGGCTACAGAATTTGGTAAAATAAATGCACATCATAAACTTCTACGATCACTGACTTTTGGGGACAGCAGGAAAAACCAAGAAAGACACATGGCTGCTTCCTCCTCATTAATGGAACCTTGCCATGAAGGTGACTATAGCCGAGTACCTAACGAAGCACGTTCCATATTTTGAACCATTTTGGGATGGAAACCCTAAATGGACTACTTTATTACTTATAAACTAGTAACTCCTTCGTTAACACGATGGGTGTAAAGGGTGCTTTTCTAGGATGCGGACTTGGGAAAGGAGGGGATGAGGCATCTTTGCAGGATATAGAGAGAAGCTTGCTCCTGCAGGCAGAGAAATGTGTTCCCTATCATCTCAGAGACGGAAATCAAGGGAAAGATTAAGCACTGCATGATTTATTGAGGATGACATTTCTGAGGTCGCATGGTGAGGGAGGCAGAACTTTGGTTCCACAAGGATGTCCACATTCCTGATCCCCAGGGTCATGTGGATATGTTTCCTGCCCCAGCCAAAGGGACCTGGCAGGAGTGATTCAGCCAAAGACCTTGAGGGCAGGCACTTATCCGGGATCATCTGAGAACTCCAGTGTAATCAAAAGGGTCTTTAAAAGAGTCAAAGGAGGAGATATGAAGACAGAAGCAGAGGTCGGGACGACGGCCACCTGCTGGAAGGCCACCACAAGCCAAGAAAAGTGGTGACCTCTAGAAGCTGAAAGGACAGGGAAACAGGGAAGAAGCCTGCCCATACCTCGATTTTACCCCATGTCAGACTTCTGACCTCCCGAGCTCTAAGACAATAAATTTGTGTTGTTTTAACCCACTAAGCTTGTGACGATTTGTTACAGCAGCCATAAGAAACTCACACACATGGGTTTGTCTCAAGCTCTGCAGATGTAGGTCTCATCACTGTTTACATGGGCTGCCCTAGTGGCGCAGATGGTAAAGAATCTGTCTGCCTGCAGTGCAGGAGACCTGAGTTGGGAAGATCCCCTGGAGAAGGGAATGGCTACCCACTCCAGTCTTCTTGCCTGGAGAATCCCATGGACAGAGGAGCCTGGTGACTCGCAGAGAATCAGACACAACTGAGTGACTAACACTTTCACTTTTGGGGGCTTCCCTGGTGGTTCAGCGGAGAAGGCAATGGCAACCCACTCCAGTACTCTTGCCTCGAAAATCCCATGGATGGAGGAGCCTGGAAGGCTGCAGTCCATGGGATCGCTGAGGGTCGGACACGACTGAGTAACTTCACTTTCACGCATTGGAGAAGGAAATGGCAACCCTCTCCAGTGTTCTTGCCTGGAGAATCCCAGGGACAGGGGAGCCTGGTGGGCTGCCGTCTGTGGGGTCGCACAGAGTCAGACACGACTGAAGTGACTTAGCAGCTGGTGGTTCAGATGGTAAAGAATCTGCCTGCAATGCAGAAGACCCAGGTTTCATCACTATTTACATAGATCTAAAGACTCAAACTTCCTAACAAGTTTTATTTGTTGGCAAAATTTCCTTTTTATCATTTTTTTTTCCTTAAGCAACATTTTTTATCTGAGGCTTAGGAGTCTGTATGTGGCACCTGCCTTCTTAATGGGATTTGGCAGAATCTGTAATTAATTGCTCAGTTAGTTTCTGCAGGTTCAGTTCAGTTCAGTTGCTCAGTCGTGTTCGAATATTTGCCATCCCATGGACTGCAGCATGCCAGGCCTCCGTGTCCAACACTAACTCCTGGAGTTTACTCAAACTCATGTCCATTGAGTCAGTGATGCCATCCAACCATCTCATCCTCTGTCATCCCCTTCTCCTGCCTTCAGTCTTTCCCAGCATCAGGGTCTTTTCAAATGAGTCAGTTCTTCGCATCAGATGGCCAAAGTATTGGAGTTTCAGCTTCAGTATCAGTCCTTCCAGTGAATATTCAGGACTGATTTTCTTGAGGATGAACTGGTTGGATCTCCTTGCTGTCCAAGGGACTCTCAAGAGTCTTCTTCAACACCACAGTTCAAAAGCATCAATTCAAGGCTGTATATTGTCACCCTGCTTCTGCAAGTTACTGACTTCATTACCTGTCTCTAAAGTGGGACTGCTGTTAGGAATAAAGGTGTCTGAAATTGGTTCTGTAAACCAAGAGTAAAACGAGTTTCCTTGGTGATGGGTCTTGTAGGCTGTGTATATGCCTCCCCAAATCAGTCACATGAGATCCCAGCGAATACAATGGTCCTGCTAGAACACGCTTAGCCTCACTCCTGGCAGAAGCAGCTTTGGAGCTGAGGCGAGAACTCCTCTTACAACGTTGGCTCTACAGCTAGTTGGTGGAAGGACATGGAGCTTTGAAATCAGCTTGGAGATGTTCCTCCCAGTCATGAGGATCTGGTCAAGGCACTCAACCACTGGATTCTCCATTCCTTCATCTAGAAGTGCTAACACTTTCTTTGCCAGTTGGTTGATAAGATTGAACCTGCATTAATGAGGTTTGCTATTAATTGGATCCCAGGAAAACATCTGGGTAGTGTGGGTGGATGTTTGGCATGGACTGACTTGAAAATACGGACAAGACTGCCGTGGGAGCCCCGGCAGGGGAGAGAGGTGGCCCTTGAAGAAAGAGGCCGTCTCCTCCAGGGGCGCTCTCATTGATCAGATCAGTCCTTATGATGTCACTGGAGGGAGTTAGGTTGTGGGATGAGGAAGTTGTGCACAGAGGAAAGTCAGACTTCTCAAATACAAGCCACTGGCAAGCACGGACTTTCAATCAAGCTGCTCTCAAACGGGTAGCAGAATAGTGCGTGACTACGTGAGTGGCTACAGGGGTTAAAGGAATATTTAAAAACTCTCCAGTGCAGCAGTATCTCAAAGGGTGGGCTCTAGACCAACACCAGCAGCAGCAGCTCCTGGGAATTCAATGGAAATGCAACTTCTCGGGTACATCGCAGACCCATGGAATCAGAAACTCTGAGGGTGGAGCTGGCTGCCTGCACAGTGGCAAGCCCTCTCGGGATACAGTTTGGAGGCCACTCACTCATTGCCCAGCATCGCAGTAGGGGACTGGCATGGCGTCAGGCACTAGGCAGTGCTCCCATCCAGGTGGTCAGCTCCTATGATGTGAGTCTGGCCTTGGCTCTTCATTCCCTGTTTCTAAGCTCCGTCCTCTATTTACCAGGACGACGGTGACCAGCAGACGCCTTGCCTCGCCTTCCCCATCTCCTGTCCCCCCCACTGACCTGAGTGTCCAGGGTGGAGGCTCTCAGGACCTCCCTCAGACCTCTTAGACTATGCCTCCTGCACAGCCCGGCCTCTGCTGGGGACCTGACTTCCATCGCCCTTCCCCCCAGCACTGGAGCCAGGCCTCCTACATCTCCCCCTCTCCTGGCTCCTGCGTGGCTCCCCGCAGCATTAGGGCAGCTAGCGCCTCCCCTTCCCCTCTCTCCTCCCTTAGATCCTTTTAGTCTCTTTACAACCACCCTGGACACAGCGAGCTGTTCTGACTTCTGAAGAGTTTCAGAGCCTCATGTATCATGTGAATGCCCCCTCCTTTTTTTTTTTTTGGTGAGAAAATACAGCATTGGTGACTTCAAAAAGAGCCTGGCAAGAGATGCATCAGGTGTAATTGCAGCTGGCGACGACAGAGGATGAGATGGTTGGATGGCATCACCGACGCGATGGACATGAGTTTGAGTAGACTCTGGGAGTTGGTGATGGACAGGGAGGCCTGGCGTGCTGCAGTGCATGGGGTCGCAAAGAGGTGGACATGACTGAGAGACTGAACTGAACTGAGGCTTGGTGGCGAAGCATGGGAGAAGAGGCACGCTGGCTTTGATTTTTTTTTCGACCAAATTGATCAACTTTGATCAAGAAGCCAAAGGGCTTTTTCCTTCCTTCAGTGGGCTTTTGCCACCAGAGTCAGGCTTGTTTCAGAGCAGACAGCCTGCATCTATCACCCGAGGCCCTTGTTTTCCGGAGGGGCTCTTCCTGAGGCTGGCTCTTCCTGACCTGATGAGTTTTTTTTTTTTCCTTCCTGGAATGTCTTGCCACATTCCTCCACCTCAGGGTCCCTGCTTGTCCACAGGGCAGTTTTGTGCAGTTTGGAAAATCGTGATCTTTGTGGCCGGATCTTGCCCAGGGGCACAGCTTAAGAATGGAGAATGGCTCAATGGCCCCAGGCACTGCCTTCCAGCCTGGGCCTGCTCTGGGGCCTCTGGGCAGGGCACAGCCTGTACCCCTGGGGGCACTGGCCCTGCCCGTCTGGACTTGTGTTTATAGAAATAGCCTCTTTTCCACAACTCCCTTCATCCCCACTGAGAGAACCTATTCTTCCCCTGCTACACTGACAAACAGCTGCATAAACCACCTGCAGTTCAGGAGAGCCGGGTTCAATCCCTGGGTCTGGAAGATCCCCTGAAGAAGGGAATGGCAACCCACTCCTGTATTCTTGCCTGGAGAATCCCCGTGGACAGAGGAGCCTGGCGGGGCTGCAGAGTAGAACACGACTGAGAGACTAAACCACCATCACCAGACATCCAACACGCTGATGTGTGCTTTCCTGAAAGCCATTTAATCAAGTTCCTGGCTGTCCTGCCAGCACCGCTGCGAAAAGCAAAAGCATTATCAGGCCTCCCGTCCACTAAACTCTAGCAACCTGGAGCTGCTTGAGGAATGCGGGGAAACCAGCGCTAATGGGACGGTGGGGGTTTTATGAAGCGACTCTGGCCAAGATCCCAGGGCAGGGACTAGAAATCTTGGGCGCTGGCCACCTTGTCACCCCACTAGAAAGGCATGGGGCTCTCTGTCCAGCAGCCCTTACCCACCCCCAAGCAGACAGACATGGCATACGAAGCCATATGAAGCCATCTGGCTGCATCCAGGCACTGGCTCCCCGGCCACAGGGCCCCTCACGACCATGCTGCCATCATCAGCCTGCTGCTTCACTGTCGCCCTTTTGCTGGGTACCGGGAGGCAGGGGGCGCGTCTTCCTTCCTGTGTGTGGATGCAGCAAGCTACCTCGGGGCAGCTTTCGCCACCCAGCAGCCGGGCCTGGTCCTCCATGAATCTGATGGCCAGATCTTCATCTTTCTTGAAGCTGTCTCTGTCTTCCCTGAACTAGGGGTGTGTGTGTGTGTGTGTGTGGGGGGGGTGGGTCCCCTGGTCAGGGCTGAGGCTGGCAGTCCTTAGTTAATGCCCCTAGGGGCACTTCTGTTCATTTCGTGAACAGAGCGGCTTAGAGCAATGGAAGCGTTATCATCTCGCGGTTCCTGCAAGGCTGTGAAGGGCGAGTCTGTGAGGGACCTGTCCCCAGCTTCCGGTGGGTTGCTGGCCAGCCCTGACGGTCTCTGGCTTGTTTCAGCATCGCCAGATTTCTGCCTTCATCTTCACCTCGTCCTCTCCCCGCTGCTGTGTCTGGGTCCAAACCTCCCCCTCTTTCTAAGCACACCAGTCACACTGGACTGGGGCTACCTCCTACAGGGTGACCTCACCTGGACTGACTCCATCTGCAATGACCCTGTTTCTATGTAAGTAAGGTCACATTCTGAGGTACTGGGAATTAGGACCTCAGTATATGGACCAGGGGGAGGCAGGGGGTGGGGTGGGGGACACAAACCCCAAACAGCGTTTGTAGGCACACTCCTGGGCTTAGTCGCTCAGTTGTGTCTGACTCTGTGGCCCCATGGACTGTAGCCCACCAGACTTTGTCCATGGGATTCTCCAGGCAAGAATATTGGAGTGGGTTGCCATGCCCTCTTCCAGGGGATCTTCCCAACTGAGGGACTGAACCCAGGTCTCCTGCATTGCAAGTGGATTCTTTACCATCTGAGCCACCGGGAAAGCCCAACCTCCAAGTAATACTTTTTTTAAAAAAAGATTTCTATAAAGAACTGTCTAGAATCACAGGCATAAGAGGCCCACAAAGCCGCCTCTGATGGTTTTATAAATCACCTGCAGCTTTCAGGATCTTGTTTCCATAACCACAGGTCTGAATTCCTGACGGCCATTCCCATTCTCCCTCAGAAAGAAATCAGCTCTGGGCGCCCCAGATCTAAGCCCCCGGGACGTGCTCAGAGACAGTGTATTTCTCTACTGCAGGGAGAGGGCAGCCAGAATACTCAGTAAGCTCAGTCAGTAATAGTACTCAGTAAGCTCAGTCAGTAATAGTACTCAGTAAGCTCTTACGCAAAACAGAAAGGTCCAGGGACTGGCTGAAGTTCTGCCTCAGGCGGAGGCTAATCAGTGACTCAGGGGACGAGTTTACTGGGGGTTATGAAAACCATCCTTGCTCTCCAGGGATTTCCTGTATCTGCACCTGGACATTCTTTTTATTTTTTTAATTAATTTTTTATTGAAGTATATTTGCTTTATAGAATTTTGCTGTTTTCTGTCAAACCTCAACATGAATCAGCCACAGGTTTATGTCGGGAGCCGCGTTAGGCATTACTGACAAAATAGAGGCATGGCCCTAAACCCCCTCCCTTTGTTCCCTAGGCATGGACCCGGAATGAAGCAGTTAGGCTTTGTGATTCTGACTTGTGTTTTCCTTTCCTCGGCTGAGTTGACTGAAGAGAATATTAAGGTGCTTATTGTTTTTGAGAGGAGCATGAGAAGGCATAAAGCCTTCTGCAGCTGTGCTCAAAGAATAATTCATCAAGTTAATCACTGACATTTGTTCAAGGACTTTTACAAAAAAGTGTTCCAGAGTGAGCACACAGGCCGCAGCTTGAGGCCATGGAAGGGATTGCTATCTGAAGCCCATTTGTGAGAAAAGTGTTTATGGCAAAGGAGTTTGCTGAATTTAGGGCTTAGGAATAATTAAAATAGTTAGAAGCTAAAGATTTAAGGATTGCTGTAATGTTACAATATTCTACTATAGCTTATAGAAATTAGGGACTTTAGAGATATTATTAGCTAGAAGCTCTTTCTAAGAAATAGTGAGCTTAGGATACTAGGGGCAAACAGGACTTAGAAAGATAAGAATTAAACTGAGGAATGCGGTATGCAGCCCAGACATTAGCATGAGTTACAGTGTCTTCACAAGGACACATGAGAAAAAGTAGATAAGAGAATTGCTGAGGGAGGAACTCCTTTTGAGGGGCAACAATGATTTTTGGAGAAAAATAAATCTGGGTCAATGGGAACTAAAAATATAAAACCTCTGACCTAATGCTTTTGTAGAAGTATAAAAGAGAATCAGAAGCTTGAAATAAACAGGCAGTCCAAGAAGAATGAGAGGCTGCCTCAGTTTCTCGCCGACACTGCTCACACCTTCAGGTTGAATCCCTGGCTGCTGGAGCTGGACTCCGGCAGGTTTACATACATCCGCTCCCTCTTGAACCTCCCTCCCATCTCCCTGTCCATCACACCCCTCTAGGTTGATACAGAGCCCCTGTTTGAATTCCCTTAGACATAATGCAAATTCCCACTGGCTATTTTACATATGGTAATGTAAGTTCCCATGTTACTCCCTCCACATCTCACCTTCTCCTCCCCTCTCCCCGTGTCCATAAGTCTGTTCTCCACGTCTGTTTCTCCACTGTTGCCCTGTAAATAAGTTCTTCAGTACCACTTTTCTAGATTCTGTATATATGTGTTAGAATATGATATTTATCTTTCTCTTTCTGACTCACTTCACTCTGTATAATAGGTTCTAGGTTCATCCACCTCATTAGAACTGACTCAGATGCATTCCTTTTTATGGCTGAGTAATATTCCTTTGTGTATATGCACCACAACTTCTTTATCCATTTATCTGTTAATGGACGTCTAGGCTGCTTCCATGTTCTAGCTATTGTAAAGTGTGCTGCAATGAACAATGGCATACGTGTGTCTCTTTCAATTTTGGTTTCCTCAGGGTATGTGCCTAGGAGTGGGATTGCTGGGTCATATGGTGGTTTTATTCCTAGTATTGTAAGGAATCTCCACACTGTCTTCCATAGTGGCTGTATCAATTTACATTCCCACCAACAATGCAGGAGGGTTCCCTTTTCTTCCCACCCTTTCCAGCATTTGTTGTTTGTAGACTTTTTGATGATGGCCATTCTGACTGGTATGCAGTGATATCTCATTGTTGTTTTGATGTGCATTTCTCTAATAATGAGTGATGTTGAGCATCTTTTCATGTGCTTATTAGCCATCTGCATGTCTTCTTTGGAGAAATGTCTGTTTAGGTCTTTTCCCCATGTTTTGATTGTGGTTTTTTTTTTTTTTTTTCTGGTATTAAATTGAGCTGCTTGTATATTTTGGAAATTAATCCTTTGTCAGCTGTTCCATTTGCTATTATTTTCTCCCATTCTGAGGGTTGTCTTTTCACCTTGCTTATCGTTTCCTTGGCTGTGCAAAAGCTTTTTACACCTGGACATTCTTATATTCTACAAGGATACCCTATAGGGATTTCCCTGGTGGTTCAGTTGTTAAGACGCTGCCTTTTCAATGCAGGAGGTGTGGGCTCAATCTTTGGTTGGGGAACTAACATCCCACATGCCGAGTGGCCAAAAAAATAAAATAATAATAAAATGGAGGCTAGCAAATTTTTAAGAAAAAAAAAAGGAACATTCGGTATTCCGAACTTAAGAGTGAGGCTGACTCTAAATGGTATGACAGCTGACAGTGAAAAAACAAATATATTCTCAGGGTAAAGACAGACCATGCCTCAGAGCTGTTGTAAAAGGAAACAGGAGAGAATGGGAGAGGAGGGGTTCCTGGCCTCTGGACGCCACCACCACGGCGAGGCCCATGCACCCAACAGGCAAGGGAAACAAGCGTATTCCCGTTGGCCCTGACCTGAATATCCTCACAGGAGAACACAATGCCTGTGGCATGCAAGTGTCACTAAATTAAAAACAAAACAAAACACTAAAACCTATCTTCTGGTCTTTAGAGGGGTTTCTTTGGAAGCAATTAAAAATAAGTTCAAGACCTGAAATTTTGGACATAAAGATTTTTTTGCTCTAAGATGTTAAATCGTGACTAGAAAAACTGCTTTCTGATCATGGTAAGTGTGAAGTTAGGCTGCAAAACTAGGTACAGAATGCAAATGCTTTCCTCTGTTGATATTTACGTTGAACACGGCTCCGTCCTGTCATGAGAATACATAAGAATATCCGTAAGAAATTTCTAGAGGTGGAATGCTGATAAAACATTGTGTGTACTTTAGATTTTATTTGATATTACCTAACAGCTCTCCACAGAAGTGTTGGGTGACTTACTTTTTCCAATCTTATGATTTTGGAATGAACACGCACGGAAGAGAGAACTATATATATATATATATAAATAAACAAAAAGCTAAACACTATTCATAGTTAAAGATTGCCTGGAAACTTTATCCACTGATCCAGAACACAGTATAACAGAGTCTGGATATTCTTTTAAGAATCAGTGAGGTAAGTCACCCATGTCTGTGACATCACTGTGAGCATTTCTGATTCACCTACTATTATGTACTCGGGGGTGTATTTACAGACCAGTTCTGTTATTAAATAGACTTGTTCAGGATGGATTAGAGCTATGACTGAAAAACCCATCTGTCTTGCTGGGGGGAAGACACTAGTTACTAAATGCAGCACCTAAATTGAGGATGCCGGCCACAGCGGAGCGATCTATACACACTATGAATATTTCCTAACTAAAGTTATTGATAAATAATACACATATTTCAGAGAGAATGTTTTCTAGTACCATTTACATTTTTAAGTAAGTGTTAGTCACTCAGTCATATCCGACTCTGCGATCCTTTGGACTGTAGCCTACCAGGCTCCTCTGTCCAAGGGACTTTCCAGGCAAGAAAACTAGAGTGGGTTGCCATTTCCTTTTCCAGGGGATCTTAACAACCCAGGGATCGTCTCCCTCATTGCAGGCAGATTCTTTACTGTCTGAGCCACCAGGGAAGCCTGCTTCTAGTACCATGTATAGGGTTAAACAGTGTTCTCCCAAAACTACGGTCCTTTCCATAATCTTGGAAGGTGATCTTATTTGGAAATGGGGTTGTTGCTGATGTGAAGACTGGAGACAAGGTCATCCTGGGGTAGGATGGGTTCCGATCCCATACGACCGGTGTCCTGGTAAGAAGACAGCCTCGTGCACACAGAGGGAAGACAATGGCCACGTGATGATGGAAGCAGAGACGGGAGAGCAGTATCCACCAGCCAAGCCATGCCAGGCTGGCTGAGAACACCAGAAGCCAAGAGGAAAGGCAGAGAATAGATCCCCCCTATGGCCTTCAGAGAGCATGCCCTGCTGACACCTGGGTTTCTTCCAGCCTCCAGAAATGCGAGACAATAAATTTCTGCCATTGTAAACAACCTGGTTTGTGATACTTTTGTTACAGCAGCCACAAGGGAATAAATACATCATGGACTTACATGTTTGGACTAAATGAGAAAAACGTTTGTTCCTCTAAGAACATCTCAGTCATCCCTCCTGACATGTCCTAATAGAGCTTGCACGAAAACCCTGCAGAGAGTTTGAAATGCTGAGTCTGAGCACTTTTAATAGGTCTTCTTATGGTTTGGGAATTTTGTGGTCTTACATCTGTCCCTGAACCAAACTTTCCTGACAGGCACAGCTTCAGGGTCACACATCTCCATGAAATCCAGGCGACTCGGAAATGCAGGCTGACAGCAGTCCAGGGGGAGGTGTGGGCTAGTCTCCAGTCTCGGAAGGACTAGACCTTCCTCCTTGCTCAGCACAGTCTGTGGACAGTCGCATCCCTGTCTTGGCTGTAACACCTTCCACCTGCTGAGACGGTCCTGTATCCCCGTCCTGCCTGCTGATAAGAGCTGCACCTGGACCGGGTCTGGGCGGCCAGTCCTGTTCACATCGACCCCACGGGGTGACCCCACCGCGTTGTTTCCTCGGGGATACATTTCTGACCTCTGTAACCAGGGGACAAAGTTCCGAAACCAGCGATTCCCTGCTTCTTGATGTTGCAATCCCAGGGCTATGAGTCAACGGTTCGTATTCATCTTCTGATAATACTGCCTCTTTCTTTCACCACCATCATGGAGGAAGGAGGAATGTCCTGAGTCCACCCTTGTTTTTATTTCCCTCTTGGCTCACCTGGGACGCCCGCCTACTTTCTCTCCTGCCAGAGATGGAGCCGAGATGTGTGGAGAACTGTGTCCAAGAGCAGCCACGGCCCAGAAAAGTGGGAACAGAGCTGGCTGGCAGTCCCTGCACTGTGGCTCCATTAGTCAGCTTGACCCCAGGGAACAGATGGCTCCCTGGAAACAAGCCTGGTGGCTCAACCAGCCCCTGGAACAATCCCCCAAGCTGTCTCTGTCCTTCAGCAACTCAAAGGGCAGTGGGGAAATTATTGATCAGAAATCCGAGAAAACCAAAACTGGAATAATTCCACTCAGGACATTTTGTGGGGATGAGAAGGGCTATGCAAAAATTTATCATGAAGATGGCAAATTCTCCAACCTTGACGAGACACCGTACATGACTGCTTTCACTGGTCTCATAATACTTTATTTCCCTCAACTGTCATTCGGTGTGGGAAAATGTTGCTTATGGGCTTGTGCTTCTGCCCCTGAGGATATGAGCTTCTTCAGGGCAGGACAGTTTTGTACCCTTATGTGGTAAAAGTACAGAAACAAAATACCTGCATAAATAGGTGATTCAGGTCAACCCGTGCCAGCCTTAGCTGGCTCCCTTCGCGAGCTAAGCTTCCGATTCTAGCTACTAATGTGTCCCAAGTTTGGTTATCGAAGACAACCCAGGGCCCAGACTGCACTCGATCTTGCTACAATCTCGTTCTGGGGGCACAGTAGTAACATGGGGACGTGTGCGAGGGTCAAGAAAAGAAAGCTGTCGTTTAGAGTCACGTAGGGTGGTGATTCTCAAAGTGAGGTCCTGGGCACCGTCAGGAGCAGCAGCATCTGGGAACTTGTAAATCCTTGAATCCTGCCCTGACCCACCGATACATGTTAGAGCCGGGGCCCGGCTACCTGTTAGGATAAGCTCTAGCTCAAGTGATCCCGAGGCAGGCTGAAGTCTAAGGCACACCACTGCCTTAGAGCGTATGTGCTAAATCACTTCAGTCGTGACCATCTCTTTGCAGCCCAGTGGACTGTAGCCCGCCGGGCTCCTCTGTCCATGGGATTCTCCAGGCAAGAAGGTGGAGTGGGTTGCCGTTCTGTCAGCCTAAAAGGACCCAATGTCAGAAGTTTCCTCTTCTTACTCTGGGGAGGAAGAGGTTCTCCTGAGGTTCGGATGCCCTCAGCCCCCTCTGGTGTGGGACCCCCCACCCCCGCCCAGGCTTCTGGCTGACAGCAGCAGTGCCAGCCTCCCTGGCCCTTTGGCTCTGTTCATAGGTCTACCCAAGAGCTTCTAGGAAGAGGAGAGAATGTGGAACGACTTGTAAATGCCCAGGGTTGAGGGACCTTCCAGGCTGTCCTTGTATACTCAGGCAGGAAACTAGCATGAAAAACTCTTCTGAAGGACGCACGAGGCCAGCAGAAGCGGAGGGCTAGGGCAGGGGTGGATAACAAAGTGAATGAACTGCTCAAGTTGGCCCGGAGGCCCCGGGCTGGGTGTCGGGGAACTTGCCTCCTAGAACCTGAAGCCCCCTCAACTTCCATTTTCAGAGGCCCACGTGGGGCACATGACAGAAGCAGGATCTATGGTTTTCTAGAACCAGAGCGAGGGAAGGAATTTGTGAGAACAACTTCAGCATAAATCTTTGCTAAGCTCTTGGCCCAGGGGTTGGGGTGGGGTTACGAGGAGGAACACTGAATATTTGAGATTTTCAGCAAAGGCATCCCCAGCCCTCCAAAGGCCTCAGAGGGGGCTCCCCAGTCAAGGCAGGTCAGCCCTGGCCTCCTCTGCACCTCGACTCTGATAATCTCACACGTTCACTGAAGCAAAGGTCAGCAAGCAGCTTCGGCTTCGTGCCAAATCCAGCCCTCTGCCCTTTTCTGCAAGGCTTGCAAGCTAAGAATGATGTCTATATTTTAAAAGAGTTGAAGAACACACTTAAAGACTATTTCATGATACCTGCAAGCTGTATACAATGTACATTTCCATGCCCATCAGTAACATTTTACTGGAACACAGATTTGCCAATTTGTTTCATATTTCAAATTCCAAGGGTGGAGTTGAATAGTTGCCACAGGCACTGTGTGGCCTCCTTAGCCAAAGATATCTCCCATCTGACCTTTTTCAAGAAAAATGTTTCCCTAAGAACTTTTCCTCACTTCTTTCCCTCCTGCTGAATTCACCAAGTGTCCCCCTGCAGTCATGAGCAGACCTGAAACAATCCTGGCATCATCTCAGTCACCTACGTCTGCTCTTAAGACGGGAAGTCACTGCTGCTTTTCAAGTTAAAAGACATTTCCTAATTATTTGTTTCATTTATTAGCTAGACCCAGATATCAAAAACTTAGGACCTGAATAAATACACAACTCTGGCCATCTGATGTGAAGAGCTGACTCACTGGAAAAGACCCTGATGCTGGGAAAGATTGAGGGCAAGAAGAGAAGGGGGCAACAGAGGCTGAGATGGTTGGATGGCATCATCCACTTCATGGACATGAATTTGAGCAAACTTCGGGAGCTGGTGAAGGACAGGGACGCCTGGCGTGCTGCAGTCCACGGAGTCACAGAGTCAGACACGACTGAGCCACTGAACAGCAAGAGAGATGCAACTGGTGTCCGAACATAGACTTTTTGTTGCTTCTCACATGCTATGCCTATCTCAGGGGCAAAACACACAAAAGAACCCGTAAAGCCTGAAGGGTCAATCGGTAAACTAGAAAGTGTGTTCACTGGGGACTACATAGTGTTCATTCACTGGTAATCAGGCAGCAGACAGCGACCTCGCCTGCAGCTACCTTTGGGAAAGTTCCCATTCAGCACAGAAACTACTTAGGTGTGGAGATCTGAAAACCAAAATAAATATTTCAGAGCACCTCCCAGGAAAGCTGCACCGAGTGACAAGCGGATGGTATTTTTGCAGCGAGACCCAGAGCACCCGCCCAGGAGCCGGTCCGCCGGTCAAGCGGCTCTTTGATGGCTGCGGCGGCTGACCGCCTGCACGCGGGAGGAGGCGCACACTCAGCACCCCTGGAAACCCCAAGTGTGACCCACTTGCCCAGCCCCACTGCCTCTTGGACCAGGGTTCCCTCTGGGGTCACCGGGCCAGCCAGAGGCAAGGGAAGTGCCAAGGGAGCCTGCCCCCTTCCCCACTGAGGTTCTGCGGACCCCTCCCATCACCAGCACCACCCGGTCCAGCCCACAGCCCACAGGGTGGGAACACAGAGGCCGTGGATTCCCAACAGGTGGGCAGGTCAACGTTATGGCGTTAGTTCTTCCGACGAGCGTCCGCCACCTGGGGCCCCCTCCCTCTGCGCTCCCCCCTCACCCCCCAGGACAGGACAAAACTTCCCCCGAGCCCCCGCCCCCCCGGCTCCGGCTCCGCGGACCCCCGGTGGCCGCTTCCTGCCGCGCGGAGATGTCCCGGCTGCGCCCGCGCATGGCCGCCCGCGGTGCCAGCCTTCCCCGCTCCGCGTGCACGCGCGCAGGTCCCCGAGCCGCAGGTGGGGACCGCGTGGCAGCCCGGCCCCTTCCCGGCCCGCCGGGAACCCCTCCGCAGCGCCCCGCCTGCTCCCGACTCCCCTCCGCTCCCTGGGACCCCGGCCCGCCCGGGCACCTACCCATGCTGGCGGCTCCGCGGGCTCCCTGCGACTGGCAAGCGAGGAGTCCAGGTGGGAGGAATCCGTGCTAAGATGTTGTTTCCTGTGACTCGGTTTCCAGGCCCTGCCCAGCACCTGTGCAGCTGGAGGTGTGCAGGCGGGGCGGTGGGGCTCCACCCTTGGAGGCGGTGGAACCGCCGGGGCAGAGGTCGGCGCCCCTTGAGCCCCAGAAGGGGGACACCTGTCGGCGGCCCGCGCCTGGACTCCGCCCCGGCCCCCGGGGGCCGCCAGAAGGGACATCTGGGCCAGGATGCCCTGTCTTGAGCGTGCATCTTAGCCAAGGGGGAGGGCTCATGAAATGCAGGGTCCCTGGCCTCACCTGGATTTGCTGACTCAGTAGATCGGGGTGGGGCCTGAGAATCTGCATTTCTAACACATGCTAAAGGTGAGGCTGACGGGCCGGGGACCCCACTTCGGAAAGCAGTACTGCGCTGGGTAAGCACCACGTCTGCAAAAATGGGCGGAAGGTTGGTCAGTTCAATGTCTGTGCCTGCTGCAGATGTGTGGCTTTTACCTGGCCTGTGAGCTGTGGAAAACATTTCTGGAGAACTCTATATTGCCTTCCTTTAAGAATAACAAAACCAAAAATAAGAATACAGCTAGGAGCTCCAGATCTTTTTTTCTGTTTACTCCTCTCACTTGAGGAGGGCTTTTGTACTCTGCCAGCACTGAAAGAAACATTAAAACGGAAAAGGAAGGCGAGTTTCTATTGTGTTTTTTAAAGAATCGTGTAAAATATACACAAAACTAACCATCTTAACTATTAATGCACATTAAGTGGTATTAAGTACACACACACCATTGTGCAACCGTCACCATCATCCATCTCCAAAACTTTTTTATCTTCCTAAATGGAAATTCACTGGAAAAGACCCTGATGCTGGGAAAGATGGAGGGGAGAAGGTGAAGGGGATGACAGAGGATGAGATGGTTGGATGGCATCACTGACTCAATGGACATGAGTTTGAGCAAACTCTGGGAGCTGGTGAAGGACAGGGAAGCCTGGTGTGCTGCAGTCCATGGGGTTGCAAAGAGTCGGACACGACTGAGCGACTGAACAACAAACTGAAACTCTGTACACGTGAAATGCTAACTCCCTATTCACCTCCCAGCACCCACCATGCTACTCTCTGTCTCTCTGAATTTGACTCTTCAAGATACCTTATATAGCTGGAATCATTCAAAATTTGTCCTTGCCTCTTACATGTGTTGTAACGTCTTCAAGGTCCATCCATGTTGGAGCATGGGTCAGAATTTCCTTCCTTTTAAAAGCTGAATAATATTCCACTGTGGGTACACATTACATTGTGTTTAGCCGTTCATCTGTCTCTGTCTTCTTCTGAGTCTTAGCAATGCCCCAGGGCCACGCTGACTGGAAGGCTGTGGTGTGTAGGGAGAAACCCAGGCAGGCTCTTCCTAGAGGTGGAGAAGTATAAGTGAAGAACAAAACTCCAGGGGGTGGAAGACACCCGCCCTGCTGATCTGCTCTGTGTTAAGCACCCGAAACAGCATTTCAACCCTTGCTGTGGCCACCAGAGCAATTTTATAGTTAGGAAATGGATGTGATAGAGTGGGGAACTAGACAAATGACGGAGCTCTTCCCCAGCACGGCATGGCACCGTTTTAAGCCAGCTCTCTGCTTTCACAGGCCGGGTCATTTCTGCTGGACCAAGTCCCTTCCATGTGGCTGCTGGGACCCCATCCTGCGGAAGCACCTCGTTGGGAAATACATACAAATAAAACAAGACGATTTCCTCTTCTTTAACATGCCTCGCATTACAAAGCTTCTAAATGACTTTAGCCGAGTGGGTTTATAGCTGATTAAACTCTTTCTTAAAGCAAGGGAATGGTGGATCCACACTTTAGGGTGTGGGGCCTTGTCTGTGAGGGCGAAGCCTGCAGAGGGCGGAAGGGAGAGCTGGGGACACGTGAGCTTTCGGCAAGTCCTTGTGCTGGCTTGGAGGTGGGCTCAGGCTGTCACAGTATCAGTGAGGAAGAAAAGCCGATGGCAGCAGCCCAGACTGCTTTCTGAGCGTCTTCTGTGGGTCAGGGAGCTGTGCATTTGCATGAATTCAAGAGTGGATTCGAACTGATGTGAAGAACTGACTCACTGGAAAAGACCCTGATGCTGGGAAAGATTGAAGGTGGGAGGAGAAGGGGACGACAGAGGATGAGATGGTTGGGTGGCATCACCGACTTGATGGACATGAGTTTGGGTAAAGTCCGGGTGGCGGTGACGGACAGGGAGGTCTGGTGTGCTGCGGTTCGTGGGGTCACATGTGTATACATTTGAAAAATATGTGTGTGAGCATATGTGTGTACATATATATACATATATACAGACACATGTGTTATATATATAATTTATTATATGTTTTATATATATATAACATATATATGTATACACACACACATATATAGTTTCTAAGAAAAGGAATCAAAGTCTACTTTCAGGAAGGAGTCTGGTAACTTACCCACATGATGAAATAAATGTCCCTGAAACCTTAAAATGCTACTTTTTTTCTCAGAATATCTGCATTTTAACAGAAGAGGGGAGGAGCCGTCTATTTAAAATAAACTCTAGTTGTGAAACTGAGAGAAGAAGTTTCTAGAGGCATGAGTCTCTTCCTTGTATTCAGGAGCCTGCAGCACACGGGCCACCTCCCACACACAGGACTGGCTGCTCCAGGACGCTGGGTGGGGTGGCCGAGGTGCCCCTGAATCACGGCCTCTCCAGGGTTCCCTCTTTCATCCTCACACCATGGCCTGGCCTACCAGCCGCTGGGCTCAAAGTTATGGGAAATCAAGGGGGAACTGGGGGAGACAAGGATACGTGACCTTACCCTGGTGTTCCCTGTAGACCAGCGAAGAGAGAAACGAACAATGGGGGGCACTTATCTGGGGGGGTGCTGCAAAGTCTAATCTCTGTCATCACCGACATACCACTGTCCTACTTCACATGGAGCAAGAAACCGACCGGGGAGAAGGGACACGTGTGCGCGCATGGCTCAGGCCCTTCGCTGTTCGCCTGGAGCTATCATGACACTGTTAATCGGCTCTACCCCAACACAAAATGAGAAGCTTTTTTCAAAAAGAAAAAAACCAACCAAAGAACTTAATTATTTTTAATATAAAAAATTATATCACGTTTTGGGGAAGTGAGAAATAAAAGCTATCAAATAATTCTTCACCTCCATCTGTTGAGAGGCCAACGTACATAATTAAACACTATAACTGTTATCCTCAAATAAAGTTGACCTTCCTTGCGCACCAATGAGCAAGAAACAGTTTCAGGAGACGGGGATACAAGGAATTACAAACATTGTTCATCTAGACAGAGGCTTTGCCCTCATAGATCAGTGGTAAAGAATCCACCTGCAATGTAGGAGACCTGGGTTCAATCCCTGGGTTGGGAAGATCCCCTGGAGAAGGGAAAGGCTACCCACTCCAGTATTCTGGCCTGGAGAATTCCATGGACTGTATAGTCCATGGGGTTGTAAAAAGTCGGACACGACTGAGCGACTTTCACTTTCATTTTCCTTATCTGAAATATCACTGCTTCAGAAAGTGTTAGAAAAATGCATTTTGGAGAAACTTCTTCCAATTAATTATACAGAATCCCTGGGACATATATCAAAGTAAAAAAAGGAAGCAGAGATCCTTATAACTTCCAGTGTGCTCTCTTCACTGCTCTTGTCTTTTAATTAAAAACAAAAACAAAAAACCCTCATTAGAACTCGCTTTCCGAAATCATTCCTAATTGCCAGACAAAAATGGTTATGCCTTATGCATTATTGATTTCTGTACCAATAATATTACAACTTATCATCTGACACAAGTAAGATACAAATGCTGCATTTATTCACTTCATGTTTAATTATGCAAATATCAGAATTTGTCAAAGTGCATTTATCCAATGACTTGCTTTAGTAAATTACTATAAATCTAAAACAGTATAGACGATGGAGTCTTGGGAATCCACTGTGAATAAATATATACCTTTGAGGTCTAAGTTGCTCACATTCAATTATACAATTTTATTTCCTAGAATTAATAAAGGTATATCATCTCTTCAAATGCCAAGGATGGCAAGATTTAGAAAATTCAGGTATTTCTATAACATAACATTTATCTTTCAGATTTTATACCACTCAAATCTATATTAAATTACTGGCAAAAGTAAATATTAGTGTTTTTTTTAAAGCAATGTATTAGTTTCCTATTGCTGTTGTAACAAATTACCACAAGCTTAGTGGCACAGAATAATACACATTTATTACAGTTCTGGGGGTCAGAAGTCCAAAAAAGGTCTGGTGAGGCTAAAATCAAGGTGTTGGCAAAGCTGGGTCCATTCTGGGGGTTCTAGGGTAGAATCCAGCATCTAGTCCAGGCCTGGATTACTTGTCAAGCCACCCTCTCACTGGAGAGATATAAATATTTCTGTACCAAAGTGTTTATTGAGTGTGTATTGCAGTGTTGTTAAAATAGCCCCAAACAAGAAACCAAACCTAAAGGACCAAATAAAAGGGAATGACTTGATCATAGTGCCTCTTTACAAGGAAATACTTGCAGCCATTAAAAAATTTAAGGGACTTGCCTGCTGGTCCAGTCGTTAAGAATCTGCCTGCCAATGCAGGGGACACAGGTTCAGCCCCTGGTCCAGGAAGATCCCACATGCCTCGGGGAAACTAAGCCTATGAGCCACAACTACTGAGTCCACGTGCTCTGGAGCCCCGTGCTCCGCAACAGGAGAAGCCACTGAAAGGAGAAGACTGCGTACCGTGATTAGAGGGTAGCCCCCGTTCACCACAATGAAGAAAAGCCTGCTTGCAGCAGTGAAGACCCAGCACAGCCAAAAATAAATAAAGTAAAAAGCTTAAAAAATTATAAAAAAAAAAATTTGTAAATGTTCACTGTAGAGCCAGACAATAGAATCTATTTTCCCGGTATTAATACCCTTTCTGATCACATTTACTTCATGGTTTCACTGTTACACTCCTGTACCAAGGAGGATGGCCCAGATGTTGGTGTCAAACGGATTTCTTTTCTAAGCCCCACCAATCGTTCCATTTGCAGCACGTTTTCATTTACTTTACATCAACTGTTGTATCGCTTTTCTTTTTCATAATTGCCTTTAGCTTGTTCTTACTGCTAGAATAAGTGTGTGTGTGTGTGTGTGTGTGTGTGCGCGCACATGCTAAGTTGATTCAATTGTGTCCGGCTGTTTGCAACCCTATGGACTACAGCCCTCCAGGCTCCTCTGTCCATGGGGATTCTCCAGGCAAGAATACTGGAGTGGGTTGCCCTGCCCTCCTCCACGGGATCTTCTTGACCCAGGGATGGAACCCAGGTCTCCTGCACTGCAGGCAGAATCTTTACCATCTGAGCCACCAGGGTGCACTTGAATAAACTTTGCTGGAATTCAATTTCCTGCAGAATTACAAAGACATTGCCTCTTATCTTCTAGTATCAGGTTGCTGGAGAGCCTATTTTTTCACTGTAGGTTTCCCTCTGGAAACTGTGTTTTTTACTCTTCTCATGAGAATGTATCTAGAGCTGGCGGGTTTTTTTTTTATCATTCATTTTCCTGAGTATTTTTAACTGGGAGGTGTCTCGAGCCCTGGGAAATTTTCTTTTATCATGTCTTATGTTATTTCCTCCTCTCCATTTCCTTGCTTCTCCTTTTCTCAAAAACTGTTAGTCAGATGTTAGGATCAGGTCTCCTGATCCTTTCTTTTCTTTTATCCACATTGTCTGTCTCTTGGCATTATGGGATTTAAAAAAAATTTTTTTTTCATCTGTTGAAATTTTATTTAGTGACAAACATTTTTCATTTCTAAGAGCTCCTTATTGATTTTTTTTTTTTTTTTTAAAGATGGAGCACCTCCTTGAGTCTCTGTGAGGATCCAAATGGAAATTTCAGGATAAAATCCCTTTCTCAGACTTTAATTATCTCAGCTCTCCTCCAGAATCTCACACACCCAACCAGGGCTTGTCGCTTCTAAGTTGCTGAATTTCCTCCCATGCCTGCTGCTGCTAAGTCACTTCAGTCGTGTCCGACTCTGTGCGACCCCATAGACGGTAGCCTACCAGGCTCTCCCGTCCCTGGGATTCTCCAGGCAAGAACATAGGAGTGCCTAATGAGCCTTTACTTATTTGTCCCTTTAAAGAATGGAGGAACGTGTAGACCTTTCTAGGCAGCTGATAAGAGTTGCCCTGCGGTTGGGCAGACGGATTAGTGGGCCTTCCTCTGAACTGAGAGGCTAGTGATGGCCGGTCTGGTGTGTAAGGAGCTCCACCCTGATCTGGGAGCTGACTGCAAACACTTCTTCCCAACTCCACTTTCAGACCACATGTGGGTGGCTTGGGATCAGCCATGGTGGGAGCATTTACACCAAGGACACTGGCAGATGTTATTCATTAGGGCTGTTTTTCCCCTGATCGTTAATATTTGCCAACACATCACTGATAGTGAGGGTGACAGGCAGGTTTCACTTTAGGGGTATGAGGGTGGAAAGGAAAATGGTAATTAAAACCACTTTCCTAATAACTAGTAAGATTGAGCATTTTTTCATGCACTTAATAGCAATTTGTATATATCCTTTGGGGAAAAATCTATTTGAACTTTTGCCCATTTTTAAATTGCATGTCGGTCTCATTATTGAGTTGTGAGTCTTTATATATTCTGAATATAAGTCCTTTATTAGAAATATGATTTGCAAATATTTCTCCCAAGTCAATTGCATACCTTTTAATTCTTCTGAAATGCCAAAGTTTTAAATTTTGATGAAGCCAATTTATCAATTTTGTTTTAAAAGATCATACTTTCATTGTCACAGCTATCCTTTCATATCCTTTTCCTTTACCGAGGTTGCAAAAACTTGCTATTATGACTCTTCTATAAGTTTTTATAGTTCTCACATTAAGGTCAATGATCCATTTTGAGTTAATGTTAGTGTATGGTGTGAGGTAAAGGCTGAAGTTTATTTTTTTTCCATATGGATATCCAGTTGTCACAATGTGTGTGGGTGCTGAGTCGTGTCTGACTCTTTGCGACCCCAAGGACTGGAGCCTGCCAGACACCTCTGTCCATGGGATTCTCTAGGCAGGAACACTGGAGTGGGTTTCCGTTTCCTTACCAACTGTTGAAAAGATCATTATTTTTTCCATTGAATTGCTCTGGAGCTTTCATCAAAAATCAATTGATCATAAATGTAAGGGGTTATTTCTGGATCTGCCCTTCTTTTTCCTTGGTCTATATTTCTGTTCTTAAGCTAATACCACACTTCCTTGATTACTGTAGCTTTAGAAAATAAGTTTTGACAGGGAGGGAGGTGGGAGGGGGGTTCAGGATGGGGAACACGTGTACACCCATGGCGGATTCATGTTGATGTATGGCAAAACCAATACAATATTGTAAAGTAATTAGCCTCCAATTAAAATAAATAAATTTATATTAAAAAAAGAAAATAAGTTTTGAAATTTGGTAGTGTAAGTCCTCCAAAGAATGCTCAAACTACTGCACAGTTGCACTCATCTCACATACTAGTAAAGTAATGTTCAAAATTCTCCAAGTCAGGCTTCAGCAATACCTGAACCATGAACTTCCAGATATTCAAGCTGGTTTTAGAAAAGGCAGAGGAAGCAGAGATCAAATTGCCAACATTCACTGGATCATCGAAAAAGCAAGAGAGTTCCAGAAAAACATCTATTTCTGCTTTATTGACTATGTCAAAACCTTTTGACTGTGTGGATCACAATCAACTGTGGAAAATTCTGAAAGAGATGGGAATACCAGGCCACCTGACATGCCTCTTGAGAAACCTGTATGCAGGTCAAGAAGCAACAGTTAGAACTGGACATGGAACAACAGACTGGTTCCAGATAGGAAAAGGAATATATCAAGGCTATATATTGTCACCCTGCTTATTTAACTTCTGTGCAGAGTACATCATGAGAAACACTGGACTGGAAGAAGCACAAGCTGGAATCAAGATTGCCAGGAGAAATATCAATAACCTCAGAAATGCAGATGACACCACCCTTATGGCAGAAAGTGAAGAAGAACTAAAGAGCCTCTTGATGAAAGTGAAAGAGGAGAGTGAAAAAGTTGGCTTAAAGCTCAACATTCAGAAAACTAAGATCATGGCATCCGGTTCCATCACTTCATGGCAAACAGATGGGCAAATAGTGGAAACAGTGGCTGACTTTATTTTTTTGAGTTCCAAAATCACTGCAGATGGTGATTGGAGCCATGAAATTAAAAGACGCTTACTGCTTGGAAGGAAAGTTATGACCAACCTAGACAGCATATTAAAAAGCAGAGACATTACTTTGTCAACAGAGGTCCATCTAGTCAAGGCTATGGTTTTTCCAGTAGTCATGTATGGGTGTGAGAGTTGGACTATAAAGAAAGCTGAGTGCCGAAGAATTGATGCTTTTGAACTGTGGTGTTGGAGAAGACTCTTGAGAGTCCCTTGGACTGCAAGGAGATCCAACCAGTCCATCCTAAAGGAGATCAGTCCTGGGTATTCATTGGAAGGACTGATGCTGAAGCTGAAACTCCAATAATTTGGCCACCTGATGTGAAGAGCTGACTCATTTGAAAAGACCCTGATGCAGGGAAAGATTGAGGGCAGGAGGAGAAGGGGACGACAGAGGATGAGATGGTTGGATGGCATCACCGACTCAATGGACATGAGTTTGGGTAAACTCCAAGAGTTGGTGATGGACAGAGAGGTCTGGTGTGCTGTGGTTCATGGGGTCACAAAGAGTCGGACACGACTGAGCAACTGAACTGAACTGAAGTCCTCCAATTTTGTTCCTCATTTTCAAAGTTGTTTTGGCTACTTTAGGCCCTTTGTACTAAAATATACATTTTAGGTCTGCTAAAAGGCAGGGGAGGGAAGAGAAGAGGAAGCTAACTGGCAAGCATACCATTCTAGACACCAATAACATAACTTTTATATATCAAATTATCTTAAGGCCATATGTTTTCCTGTTTTTTTAATGTTTTATATTTCAAATGATACAAAATCTATTATTCATATGAAATTCAAATATCTATACAGACCTACTATCCTCAAATATCTGCTCACACTATATTGTTTAAATCTATTTCTTGAAGAAAAAAAAAGAAAATGCTGGGTGAACAGCATAAACCTAACAAGGGTACAAAAGACTCCCAAACTGTAGATTATTCCCTAAGGCACAAATCGACGTGCCAGACAGGAAGAAAACTGCATGTACAGAAATGCACAAAAGAAAGCGAGTTTAGCAGAAGCCAGATTGTAAATGAATAATGTGAGAGTGTTATTTTGTTACATGGTTCATTATACACAGTTCTTTCTAATGATTATATAAATCCCATGATCTCAAAATTAATTATAAAATACATTTATAAAAGTATGTTCTTTACAAAAACTATGTTCTTCCAAAATGTTATTGTTGTTTAGTCACTAAGTCATGTCTAACTCTTTTGGGACATCATGGAATGTAGCCTGCCAGACTCCTCTGTTCATGAGATGTCCTAGGCAAGAACACTGGAGTGGGTTGCCATTCCCTTCTCCAGGGGATCTTCCCAACCCAAGGATAAAACCCACGACACGGCATTAGCAGGCAGATTCTTTACCGCTGAGCCACCAGGAAAGCCACATTAACATCTACAAATTCCAGGAATTAGAACTTGTTTTTGGAGAGGCCATTTATTAATCTATCTCACCTACTGACTTATTTTGTTTTTACTTCTGCTGGTGAGCCTTCAAGACTCTCACCTCTTCTGGGCAAGGTCAACACACAGCAACTGAGATGCCACCTCAGTGAAACATGATGGGCTTGCCACATCTGGGATGATGGATACGGTCTCAGAGCCAGCCAGTGGCAAAGAAAAAAATCACCCTGGGCGCACTGTTGTGTGACCACGGAATTGAGCTGAACTGATGAGAACTGGGGACTGGCATTTCTTTGAAGTTGAAGATGTTACTGAAATTTCCAAATCTGCAAATATTTACAGTGTAAATATATTGGCAAACTGGACAGCTGTTTGTCAAAAGGTCATGTTTATATATTTGTGTGTGTGTTTATGTGTGTGTGTATGTTTGTGTGTGTGTATTTCATTCAGGGCCAGTTACATAATTTTTGGATTTGGACCTGGCACAAAATGAACATGCAGGGCCTCTTGTTCAAAAAGCAGGACAAAAGTGACGCTGAAAATACAAAAATTGATTTTTTCCCTCCACAGTTTCCCTCACACTATTTGGTATTTAATGCTATTTTACATAAAGAAAAATTTTAAATTATCAGCATGAATTTTACTGTTCGCCTTTATATTATGTGATGCTAGTTTTATGTGCAAATATACACACATCTGGGCTTTCCTGGTGCCTCAGAAAGTAAAGAATCTGCCTGCAATGCAGGAGACCTGGGTTTGATGACTGGGTCAGGAAGATCCCCTTGGAGAAGGGAATGGCAACCCACTCCAATATTCTTGCCTGGAGAATTAAATGGACAGAGGAATCCCATGTAGCCTGGTGGGCTACAGTCCATGGGTTCACAAAGAGTTGGACATGACTGAGAGACTAACACTCACTTTTTTTCACTTTATGAAGTATAAAATGTGTTTAAGGGTTGATGGTTCTGTTCAAGTTCTTCATACCCTCCCAGTCCCAACCTTTCATGACATCACAATTAGGAACACACTGGAAAACCAACAAGCTCTGAGGTCAGACATACCTGATCTGGGGTCTCAGTTTTGTTGCTTATTTTGTGTGTAAATCAGCAGATTACTTAACCATTCTGGCCACAAGTGAAACAAACTCAGATAATGATACTTAATTCAGAGTGATGTTGTGGAAATTAAGGGCATAATATATAAAAGATCTAGGCTTAGGAGCCCCTTTCTGTAAGAGTAACAGTATAGCTGGCCTCATCAACTTATAGACAAATTTAATGGAGATAGCATCAATATAAATGAAAGTGTTCTGCAAAATACCATCAAAGGCTGGTCGCTTTGTTAGCAGACTACCATGCTTGTTGAGTTGGAATGAGGATCATTTATAAGAAGACTGGAATTAAGAAAGAAACTTAGTAGAGCCTTTTATATCAATCTTTCTGAATCACTTAGTTTTAGGTGTGTCTCTTGCAAACAGCACAGAGTTGAGATTTTCTTTGTGAACCAAGTGAAAACTTTTTTTCCTTTGACAGGCAAGATAAGCTTCTTTAAAGATATCTGATTTTAGTTCAGTCATATTATTTTATTTCCTATTTTATGTTTTTATAGTTTCTAAAAGCTTTCATTAAGTGGTTCTCTCTCTTTTTTTTTTTTTGCATTTTTGAACAGCTTTTTAGAGATACAATTCATATAACGTTCACTGATTCTAAGAGTGCAGTCTGATGAGTTTTTAGCTCTTTGTATTTGGGGAGGTCTTAGTTTCTCCTGATATTTAGGGAGGAAGATTTGTATTTATGTACAGGTGGTTATTTATATTTATAATCTTACATATAATACTCTTAGTCATCTATCTATTTCAATATTATCCTCCCTGACTATGTGAAATAACATTAAAATGTTTCTCTTCTTACTTTATCCCTTTCCTTCACCATGGGATTTAGTGGTGTTCTCTTGCTTAGTGTTTCATGTGTACTGATACATACACTTACACTTGTTACGTGACTTGTCCCTTTAAGGGATATTCTGGATTCCCAGCTAGTATAGGTGCGCAGTCAACAAGCTTACTCTGCTTTCCACGTGCCCTTCCCCAGTGAGCTTTATCAGGTGCGTCCTTTCTAGCTTCTCAAAGCAAAAAACATGTACATTCTGCCCTGTAACTTTTTTCTCAACTCTGCTTTCTTCTCAACCTTATTTTTAAATGGATTCCGTGCTCACCGTTGGTCCTTTTGCCGTAATTTCTCAGTTATCATTTGGTGAATAGATTTCATTCATTCATTACCATGGAAACAACCTTCCCTGAAAATGATCCTACTTATTAGCAAGGTGAACCACCCCACTTCTGTGTGTGAAACCATAAAGCATGCTTGCCCTTTCAACATGGAAGTCTACGATCAGACAAGAAAAACAGCTCATTAACTTAACGTGTTATTGATCTCTGAAAACAAGGTTTTCTGGAACAAACATCAGGGTATTGTATTACTTTTGGGGATTCTACTCTCTGAATATCCTAAAAGCAAAAACGCAAAGAAAAAGTCTTACTTTAGATTTTATTGAACAAATAAGCCTGGAGGGAAAATGTTTTCTCTATACGGAAGTCTTCTTATCTGTAAAAAAAGACCAAGTAATACTCCTTTTTCTCATCATCTAGGAAACTGTGTCCTAAGATCCTACTGTGTTACTGTCAGTGAGGATGCAGTGGAATCTGCAGAGATTAGATATGCTCTGCTGACCCTAGTCTGTTTGGTAGGTAATATTTGCTCTCCACAGTAAATGATATTCTCTTTTAATTAAAAAAAATTTTTTTTCTATTTTTTTGTCCATGCCACATGCTATGTGGGATCTTAGTTCCCCGACCAGGGATCAAACCAGTGTCCCCTGCAGCAGAAGTACGGTGTCTTAACCATCGGACCATTAGGGAAGTCCCAGGACATTCTCTTTTTAACCATAAAAACTGTATCTCTAAACCTAGTTCCCAAGAATAGCTAACTTCCTTTTTGAAGATAAGAAAGTTACTCCTGTGCCAGCAAAATCAAGGGGACATTTAGTATTATTTAGCTTTTCTCTCCCTCTGAAGGTAAAATTAATACATTTTCATTATAAAAGATTTTGAAAAATTGTGAAAAGTTTATAGGAAAAAAATCTAGAGACCACTAACGTTAATATTTGGCTGTCCTTCTTTGTAGACTTTCTTCATACATAAGTTAATGAACTTTGCAACATCAGATCATATCATACATGTTGTTTTATAACCTTTTCACTCGACTCTCTATCATGGACATTGTTCCATGTCACTAAGTGGTCTTAAAGTGGTTTTTTAAGGGTTACAGTATTTCATTGTAAAGAGGCACCATGATTAAGTTATTCTCTTCTATTTGGGCCTTTAGGTTGGTGTCTTGCTTGGGGTTGTTTTAACAACACGGCAATAAACACTCTAGGACAGAAATATTTATGTCTCTCCAGTGGTGATCTCTCTAGTATTAATCTCTAGAAATTGGAATTTCTTGGTCAAAGGGTACGGAAACAATTTTAGGCCTTCTTTATATGCATTGCCAAACTGTCTTCCAGAAAGAGTCTTTCTTGCAGTGCGTGAAAGCAATGAACCAAATATACTGAATGTGAAATAAAATCTCATCAATGTAAGGAGAATATTTCACGTCACCCTGATTTTAGGGAATGTTTCCAAGACTGCTGTGAACACTTACTGATGTGAGCTGGCCACGCAGGATGTTACAGGCAAATAGCCAACAGCCGACGACATGTAGTGGCCGCCTGCTCACTGGGGTGAGAACCCCTCTGCAGCCGGCCTGCTGCCCTGTGCCTGCTTCTTCCTCAGTCCTTCTCACCCTCTGACACTTGATCTTGCACCAGTCCATGGCCTCCACTTCCACCCAAGATGCAGCCCATACTGTGTTTTTGCAAAGCACACAGTGGGGGCTACGCATGTCCTCAGGTTCAGCTCTCAAGTTGCTGGGAACCGTGGGACAGCTGGTAAACCAGGCACGTTGCTGGAGTGATGGCTGAGTCAGGCCAAGGAAGGGAGCCCCCAGGCTGGATGACTTGGAGGAGGAGTGCAGCTCCCTACCCTCAGCCCCGGGAAGATGTGCTTCATTAAGAGAAGGGCAGACCGACCACTCATGCAGCGGCCCAGCGACTCCAGCTTTCTGCTCCTCCGTGTCCTCTCTCTCTAAACGGAGAGATGGATCGGGTTGGGATGAGAGGTGGTCTCCATTCAGTGCGCAGCATATAACAAGGGCTGTCCGGGTACTGTCTTCACATTATGATTCATGGCGTGACTCTGGAGTATCCAAAACCTGAGCGTAGAATCAAAACTGCCTTGAGCAGCAGCTCTTAGAGGAAATAGACTTCTGCCTGTCCTTCGGCACACACCCTTCCCCCCACCCCCACCCCCAACTAAGCTCCCAACTACCCTGAGAAGCTGCACGGATCACTAAGAAAGAAAAAAATGACTTAACGATGACACAAGGCTTTCTTATCGCTGGCTGCAGGAGGTATCTGATTTTAGAGAGGTTTCAATAGGAAAACGTGTGTCTTAGAGCCAGTGAGGGATGGTTTGCTGTGTTCATCTAGATAATCTCTGTGACTTTGGACTTCACCAGGGCAGGGAGCAGGGGAAGGAGATGGGGAAGGAGATGGCCGGAGCAGGTGAGACGCCTCTGAGCCTCAGCCAGGACAAGAGGGAGGGCAGAGTGGTTTGTAATACTGCACACACGGCCCACACACACAAACGGCCTGAGCTGTGAGTACACAGGCTACATTTCTCAGAGAAGGCTGGGGGCTCAGAGATGGGTGCTAGAGGCTTCAGACATTTTGCTTTAAACTTGACTCTTAAGTTGCCCCTTAGGGTCTCTGACGTTTGGAAATGTATTTAATGGCTTTTTCAGGGTGACCTGAGAAAATATTACTGTTCTCCTGCCTTACGGGCAGATTCTTTACTGTCTGAGCCACCAGGGAAGCCCATTTTATACCCAGGGCATAAAAAATGCTCTGAGCAGGATCCACTCTTTTGTTCAGAGATATTTACTGAGTGTTCATTATGTGAATGGGCCTTGCCACTAGCTCAGACAGTACAGAATCTGCCTGCAGTGCGCGAGATGCAAAAGACAATTTCGATTCTTGGGTTGGGAAGATCCCCTGGAGAACGGCTACCCACTCCAGGACTCTTGCCTGGAGAATTCCACAGACAGAGGAGCCTGGTGGGCTACAGTCCAACGGGTCGCAAAGAGTCAGACATGACTGAGTGATTAACACTTTCATTATGTGCATAATATCAAAAATGAGAAGCCCTCCCAGGTGTAGGATTTGCAATCTTGTGGGACAGGCTATGTACCCTGATGGGTGATTTTTCTCCATTTACGTGGCCCATGAGCAAGGGGAAGCTGTACAAAGAGCCATGTGTCACACAGGATCTTAAGAGTCTGGGCCTGGCAATTGCTCACTGGCTTTGACAGCTTGGACACTGAGCTCTGTGGAGGTCTCTGTGTCTCAGTTTACCCATCTATAAAATGGAGCTTCACACAGGGCTTATGTCTTATTAAAAGCATTACTTGTAAGGACCCAATGAGTTAATAAATGCCTGCCTGTTATAAGTACTTATTGGATGTTCATTATTTTAACAGCTAGACTACTGGAGTGAAGTAGATGGCCATTTCCTTTTCCAGGGCATCTTCCCAACCCAGGGATCAAACGTGGGTCTCCTGAATTGCAGGCAGATTCTTTATTGTCTGAGCTACCAGGGAAGCCCCAACAGCTAGGAGTCACTATTCAAAATTTCTTTTTAAATATTATAATTCAAACTAATATTTTTAAAAAGTACAAACTTTTCTTCCTATCCTATTCCCTAGCTACTTGCTTCTCTTCTCAGTAGCCAAACTGTCTTCCAGAGATAATTTAGGTTCATATAAACAAATGTTAGCACCTATATAAATGGTGGCAGTCTATACATACGATTCTGCACCTCGGTTCTTTAAGCTTAAAAGTTTATCTTAGATAATTTTCCAAATTAGAATTAAGAAACAGAGGTTTCCTATTCATATTTTGTTGGTATTGAATTTTTTTGTTAATAGATATATCAAATATTGCCTTATAATCTCTTTTAAAAAGGCACCTTTTTAAAAATAATGAAATACTATTGTAAACTCAAAGAATTTTTATTGTTGTACTTGTAAATTTTAACATTAAAAAGAAATTTTGGATATTCTAATGAATATGTAGCAATAAATTTAAAAATATATATGAAATAGACAATTCCCTAAAAAATAGAAATGACATATGGGGCTCAGGATAATAAGCAGAATTCAGAGTTGCAATGATATAGTATGTAAAATGTCCAATTTCAACAAAAAAAGTATGAGACAGGTGAAGTAACAGGAAAGTACCCCCCTCCACCCCAAACTTAAGAGAACACAGTCCACAGAAACTGACTTGGAATGGGGCCAGAGACTGAATTTCATAGAAAAAAATGCTCTGCAGCTTTTATAGCTGTGTCCAAAGAATTAAAGGAAACCATGTTTAGAGAATTAAAGGAAAATATGATGATAGTGACTTAACAAATAAGACAATAACAATAAAGAAATTGACACTATAACCAGGAACCAAGTGGAAATTCTACAGTTGAAAGAACAATAGCCAAAATGAAAAATTCACTAAATGGGCTTAATAGCAGATTTGAGAAGCAAAAATTATTCTTCAAAAAATAAAAGCATTAAAAAACCTCCAGTTAAACAAAGATTGAAATATTTTGTTGCCAGCAAACCTGCCTTACAAGAAATACTAAAGGAAGTCCTTTAGGCTGAAAGGAAATGACACCAGACAGTAACATGAAAAAATTAAGAGTGCTGGAAATAATTCAAGGGTAAATATAAAATATGATATAAAATATAAAATACTGTATAAGTAGACTTCTTTAATTTTCTACTCTTAATTTCTTTAAAAAACCATGTAAATCAATAACTATAGCATTATATTGTTGGGTTTATAACATATACAGATGTAACATATAGTTAAATGTCAACTATTCAATAATCTAAATTGATAAGTGATCATCTAAATGAAAGGACAAATTCCTAGAAAGATACCAACTGGTAGACTGATTGAACAAGCAATAGAGAGTCTTAATAGACCTATAACAAATAAGGGCTTCCCTAGTGGCTCGGCAGTAAAAGAATCCACCTGCAACGTAGGAGACGCAGGTTCAATTCCTGGGTCAGAAAGATCCCCTGGAGGAGGACATGGCAATGCACCCCAGTATTCTTGCCTGAGAAAAACCCCATGGACCAAGAAGCCTGGCAGGCTACAGTCCATGGGGTCACAAAGAGTTGGACATGATTGAATGACTAAACAACAATAACAAATAAAGAGATTGAATGAGTAAACAGAAACTTGGCCCAGAGGAAAACTGAGGCTCAGATGACCTTATGGGTGAATTCTACCAAACATTAGAAGAATGAATGCCAAATCTTTACAAGCTCTTTTAAAAAATAGAAGAGAAAAAGTAGAACACTTCGCAATTTATTCCATGAGGCCAGGCGTGTGTGCTAAGTCCCCTCAGTCACTCTTTGAGACCCCATGGACTGTAGCCCGCCAGTCTCCTCTGTCCATGGGATTCTCCAGGCAAGAATACTGCAGGGAGTTGTCATGACCTCCTCAAGGGGATCTTCCAGACTCAGGGATCGCACCCACGTCTCCTATGTCTGCTGCCTTGACAGGTGGGTTCTTTACCACTAGCACCACCTGGGAAGCCCCTCTATGAGGGCAGTATTTCCCTGATACCCAAACTAGATAAAGACACCACCAGAAAACGTCAATATCCTTTGTGAATAACAGAAAATTTCCCAACAAATATTAACAAACTGAATCTGGCAACAACTAAAAAGGATTATGGGTGAGTAAGTGGGATTTATCCTAGGAATGCAAGATTTAACATACAAAAATCAATGTAACACACCATATTAACAGAATAAAGGGCAAAACCAATATTCTTTCAATAGACACAGGAAAAAGCATTCGACAACATCCAACAACTTTTCATGTTAAAAACTCAACAAACTAGGATTAGAAGGAACTTCAACTTGATGCAGGCCACCTTTCCCCTCAGATCAGAAACAAAGCCAAGGATGCCTGCCTCTAGCCACTTATATTCAGTCTTGTATCTAGCAGTTCCACTACTAGGGATGTCACAAGAGAGTTGAAAAAAGAGAAACATGTAAACAAATATTCATAGTGGCATCATTCACAATAGCCAAAAACAAACCAAAATGTCCACGCCCTGATAAACAATACACAAAATGTGGTATATCCATCCAGTGGGATATTACTCAGCCATAAAAAGGAATGACCCACGCTAGAACAAGTATGAGCCCTGAAAACATGATGCAAAGTGAATGAAGCCAGAAACAGAAGGCCACTTATTATGTGGATATACGTCTACTAACGTTCAGAATAGTCAGATCCATAGATAGAAAGTCGATCGACAGCCGCCAGGAGCAGGGAGAAGAGGGCGGGGAGTGACTATTAAATGGATACAGGGTCTCCTTTTGGAGGGATGTCAGCCATGCCTTTGTTTCTGGTAGGGATGGATGGGGACGGAGGCCTTGGGAAGACAGAGGGTCTAAGGAAGGGCCATTCTCAGAAGTTAGGAGATTTAGAGCCTTGGGTCACAGGCTGAGAGCAGGATGCTGGGAGCAGGGTGGTGGTCATGAGCAGAGATGGACTTTGGTGACTCAGGTCCACCCCAGAAGGGAGCAGGCCTGCAGGGATGCGTGTGGGACCGTGTGGTGTACCCCTCACAGAACCCCTTCTGTTGGGCTGCTCTCCCAGGTGTTGCCTTTGATTTTTGATACACAAGGTCTACTGGCAGCGTGTTGCCAAGGTGGCCCTTCTTTAGGAACACTAAGGAGAAGTTCAGGTCCTCTCTCAGTTTCAGGACCGCTTCTGTTTTCCTTTGGCAATTGTTCTACTCACTGAAAACTGAGTCTCATTTTCTTATTTATGTTCAATAGGAGGATAATTGCTTTACAGTGTTGTGTTGGTTTCTGCCATGTATCAACCTGAGTTTTTTTTTCCGATGGCAACTAAAATGCCAAGTGTGTGTGCCTTCCTGGGGGCAAATGTCTAGGTCTTGGTGTGTGTTATTCACTTGGGTCTAACTCTTCATGACCCCAGGGACTGTAGTCTACCAGGCTCCTCTGTCCATGGAGTTCTCTAGGCAAGAATACTGGAGTGGGTAGTCATTCCCTTCTCCAGGGAGTGTTCCTGACCCAGGAATCAAACCTGGATCTCTTGCATTGGCAGGCGGATTCTTTACCATGGGCGCCGCCAGGGAAGCTGTCCAGGTCTTTAGATATAATTTCGTCTCAGCCCCATTCTTGCCTCTCTTTTATGCTCCTGGCTTGGTTATCTTCTTTCTACCCACCTTCCACCTGCCACTTGAAATTACTTCTGGAACGATGTGAGGTATACATAAATTAGTTCAACTTGTTAAAGTCAGTATTACGAGGAAAGGGCTGTCTTTTCGCACCTTCTCATCTCTTGAGCAGCCTGTGAACTACTGCTGTTTGCACGGCTCAGGGGGCACTGGCTGGGGGCATTTGGGGTTTCGGTCCTGCCTTTGCCTCTGCCAGTAAACCACTGTACCTTTGAACCTCCTCCTGTCGTGTGGCTCAGGATGAAGCGGTGAAGAGTAACAAGGTAAGCATGGAGCACTTGGGCCGACGCTTTATCAGCGCAGTGACAGGCATCATTGTGGCGACAGCGCTCTTATGCGATGGAATGCCAGCCCTCGGGTTTCCGCTCGAGTGTTCCTGGGAGGGGAACCGGGAGTGGGCAGACCGCTCAGGGTCAGGTTCACATTCTTGCCTAGCGCTCCTGGCCAGTCCACAGAGATGGGCCTTCCGGAAGTGGTGTGCTGCTGTGGGTACAGAGGGAGAAAGTGTAGGCTCAAGCTGATGACTTCTGGATGGAAGAACATTCTGAAGTAATCCTCAGGCCTGAGAGGGGACTGGAGGGAGCTGACCAGTCCTGCTAGCTCACCGCTTT
The DNA here is from genome assembly GCF_023091745.1 of Budorcas taxicolor. Taxonomy (NCBI): domain Eukaryota; kingdom Metazoa; phylum Chordata; class Mammalia; order Artiodactyla; family Bovidae; genus Budorcas; species Budorcas taxicolor. The sequence goes on from NC_068921.1 coordinate 75,897,199, forward strand.
CCCGGCCCCTGTGAGCGGTGGGAGGCTGCACTTGCGAGAGCTTCGTTCTCCTGGACGCCCTCGTCAGCATCCTCAGTGTCTTGCAGAGGGAGCCTCCCTCTCTCACCCTGCTTCCCCCGACTGTCACCCCCATCGAATCTCAACACGTGGCGCATTTACTAGCCGCCCGCCGGGCACTGCACTCAGCACCAGGAGACACAGTGAGAAGAAGCCCCCATCTCTGCTCTGGTGAAGCTTGCTTTCCAGGCAGGCTACTCTGATACTCAGGCAACAGATGGGGCTGGCTGGGTGGAGGGTTTCAAAGCTGCATCCTCTGTAACCGACCAGGAGATGCTCCAACCAGGAGCCTTAATGGAGGAACTTCAAAACCCTGGAACATGCTCCTGAAAGGTCTGTGGAATCTTCCTATCTTGAGAAGAAAAATCGAAACAATGGTGGTACCCGCCTCCACAGGTTGTATGGTGCATACATAGAATTTCATTAGGCTAAGTTGTTCCTTAAAATAAATGTCTTGAAGATATTAAAAGAGCTGGCTATTGAGACAGCTTCAGCTGTCTTCAGCACTGCGTTTTGGTGGGAGGTTTGACTTTTGCTACTTTGGGTGGGAGATTGGGGGTTGCTAGAGCAGGAATTCCCACACCTCATTGGACAGATGAATCTTGCTGGAACGTAGATTCTGACTCAGGGGTTCGGGTGGGGGAACAAGACCCTCCCGAGATCCACGGGAGCTCTCACATCTCACAAGCTCCACGTGCTCATTGAGGCTGCCAGTGTGCAGACCAGACCGAGACCAACGAGGAATCGGATCAAGGCCTCTCAACATGGGCACCACTGATGGCTGGGTGGGGAAATTCCCTGTCGTGGGGTCTGCCCTGTGCAGCGCGGACCCTCAGCAGCATCCTTGGGCTCTGCTCGCGAGATTTCAGAAGCAGCCCCAACCCCCGAGTGTGACAACTGAAAAAAGGCTCCCAACATTGCCAGATGTGCCCTGGGGACCAAACCAAAGTTGTTAACCCAGCTGAGAACCACTGGGCAGATGACTGTCAAAGACTCCCCTCAGTACAAGTTTCTATGATCGAAAGCCCACATCAAAGCACACATGCCACTAAGCCTCAAAAAGATGACTCCAGAGCTGGTCAAAGTATCCTTTTAAAGGTATAAAGTCCAGGATCAACCTGCCTTTACCAGAGCCACGGGCAGCAGCCTGCCCACCCCCAGCAAAGGCTGGGCGAAGGTGCATTTGCACGATTAAAGGTGTGTGGCATGGTGAGTGGGGGGACATGGGGGGACACCTGCTCTCTGCATACAGGGTCCTCACCTCCAGAGCAGGTGTGAGCCTGCCCTGGGGGACCAGCGCTGCTCACCCCATATCTGCAATGGAGAGCTTCCTTGAGAGGCCAGAGAGCAATTCATAGAAATCAGCAGAACACAGATCTTTACAAGGGGACTTTGCTCCTGTTATCCGCGGGGTTAGGAGGTGTGCAGGGGCTTTAGACGGGGCTGGACGAGCAGCCGGTGACTCAGCGTTCATCAGTGCCTGGAAGGACAGGACAGGGCAGAGGCCCAGGGCCAGTCCATCCCATAGCCAGCATCTCAACCCTGCCGGATGAGAGAGGCGAGACAGAAAGCCACAGAGAGAGAGCAAAACATGGATGCCCGCTTATTTGAAAATGCGCTATTCGCTTTTATTGCTCTGAGAGATAAACAAGACAGTATTTCGATAGTTGGGAAAACACCTGTGCTTCACTAGTGACAAAAACAAGTCTCTGGATACAAAGCTACCTGTTCAAGAACTACAGAGACATCCCCAGAGAGAGTGGGAGGTGGGCAGGGCAGACTGCTACCTGTCTAAGGAAGCAGACAAAGGGTGGGGGTGTGTGTGTCTTGCACTGAAGAAATGAATGGGATCATCCGATACATTTAAGATTGGTTTTCTTTAGGGAGTAGGAAAGACCAGAGGGACAAGCATAGAAGTCAGACTCTTTAACTGTACTTCTTTTTTCTTACATGTTTGACCTGGCAACTATGGGAATTAGAAGAAATAACAGACTTCACTTTTCAGTAGCATTGGGTTCCCGGTATAACTGAGTGCATAGCACACAGAGCTCTCATGTACTTCCTCCCTGTGCCCCCACAAGTACAGCCCCTGTCCCCCAGGTGGAGATCCTGCACCAGAGGGGGACACTGCCATACTGTGAAGCAACAGTGACGAGTCATGATCACCCCAAGTCCATCACTCACATTAGGGTTCACTCTTGGATTCTGACAAATGTATGATGACCTGAACCCACCCTGACAGTAGCTTTCAGACTGTTTTCACTGTCCCCTGAAAATCCTCTGGGCCCCACCTAGTCGCCTTTCCTCTGCTGTAACCCCTGGCAACCCCTGATCGTTTTATTGCTTTCAGTTTTGCCTTTTCCAGAATGCTGGCGGATCCCATGGTGAGCAGTCACACCTGCCCTGCGTGTCCTGTCGGCCGTGTGGTTAGCTGGAATCACGTGGTTTGTAGCCTTTGCAGGTTGACTTCTTTCACTTATCAACAGGCACTTACGTTTCTTCCACGTCTTTTCGTGCTCTGTGAATCCTCTACCAAATCATAAGCAAGATGTAACTTGAAAAGATCAATCTTTACAAACAGTGACAGGAGCTCTGAATGAGCAAAGGCTAAGCAGGAAGCACAGGGCACCATGTGGGTCTGCCTCTGCTTGGGGAGAGGTTGTGGGCTGTGCCCCAGAGGCGCCCACAGCTCACCAGCACCCCCATTTCAAAGCCCTGGCCCATAAGAGGGCTGCAGCAGGGCCAGGGCACCCCAGGCCAAGGTTGCTTCATGTGTAGAGATGCTGAACCCTCAAGGTCAGGGCAGACTGAAGCAACAGAGAAGAGTTTGTTGGGCTCCAGTGGGAACAGAGAGCTGGTCCATGGGTTCCCCAGGATGTTTCTGAAGTTCTGCCCTCAAGGCAGTGCAAGGACAGGGCAGAAAGGGACATTCCCTAACAGCCCACCAAGTGCCAGGCTCTGTGTGCACATCAAAGGGTCCTGCCAACAACCACGAGAGGCCGGCAGGGCCAGACAGCGCAAGGCACCCGCACAAAGCTGTGTTGCTGGTGAGTCGCTGAGCTGATCTTTGAACACACAGACCTTTGTGGTTTCAGAGCTCCCTAGAGAGTTGACAGATTTTTTTTTCCCCCCAGATCCTTCCCAGCTCTGCAAAACTAAAACTAGAGCAATGTTTATAAAGCCCCACTTCACATAACCTCATTTTTCGCATGGCGGCGCGATGAGTGAATACTTGGGCTTGGTACATGCTGAGTTCAGATTCTAATCCATTTCCAACCAGGGCTTCAACAAGGTAGCGTCTACAGTTTGCAGAAGTCGGTGTGCTGAAGACATACACGTGGATGTCGTCATACAGCAGTGCGTGGAAGAGGTCGGTCAAGGTCACCGAGGGACGGGATGAAGGCAGACAGAGGAGGTGATGCCTTGAGTCCCGGGGCTTCAGGAAGGCAGCAGCTGTGGGGCAGCAAGGGCATCTGAGGGGTGGGGACCCTGAGGTGGAGGACAGCCTGAGAGGTTGTGTTCTCGCAGCGAGTGAGGGCAGTGTGTAGGCAGGGTGGTGACTGTCCTGGGACCGAGCACCCTGGCGGGCCACACGACTTCCCCGCAGAGCCACGAAGCGGAGGTTCTCTTGCCTCCCCTCAGATCTAAGATGCCTTGTGTGTGTGTTAGTTGCTCAGTTAGATCCAACTCTTGGCGACCCATGGACTGTAGCCCGCCAGGCTCCTCTGTCCATGGGATTCTCCAGGCAAGAATACTGGAGTGGGTTGCCCTTCCCTTCTCCATGACTTCTCCTATGCCCTCCAATAAGCCTACCCTCACCCCGCTGCCCACCGGAGCAGGTAGCATCATTTGTAAGAGGGGGAATCACAGGTAGAGACAGTTCTCACAAAGATCGATTGATCAGATTTATCCTGGAAGATTTTTGAATGACATGTGTTCATTGGCGTGAATCTGCCATTGATGGAATTCCAAACAGTGAAGTAAGAAAGGGCAAGAAAACCCAAGTGCCAAAAGGCTTTTAAAAAACTTCTTTTCTATTATAGGTTATTACAAGATGTTGAATATAGTTCCCTGAGCTATATAGAAGTTCCTTATTGTTTATCTATTAATATTTTTCACATAGCAGTGTCTGCTGTTAATCCCATATTCCTAATTTACCCCTTCCCCACGCTTTCTCTGTTTTTAACCGTAAATTTGTTTTCTTATGTCTGTGTCTGTTTCTGTTTCGTAAACAAGTTCCACTGTATAGTTTTTTACTAGGTTCCACATATGAGTGGGATCATGTGATATTTGTCTCTCTCTGTCAGCCTTACTTTACTCAGTATGCGAATCTCCAGGTCCATCCATGTTGCTGCAAATGACATTATTTCATTCCTTTCTATTAAAGTCAAGTCAAGTCACTCAGTTGTGACCCCGTGGACTGCAGCCCACCAGGCTCCTCCGTCCATGGGATTCTCCAGGCAAGAATACTGGAGTGGGTTGCCATTTCCTTCTCCAGGGGATCTTCCTGACCCAGGGATCGAACCTGGGTCTCCCGCATTGGAGGCAGACGCTTTAACCTCTGAGCCACCAGGGAAGCCTTGCTATGGCTTTCTATGGCTATGTAATATTCCATCGTATGTAGGTACCACATCTCCTTTACCCATTCATCTGTCGGTGGACATTTAGCTTGCTTCCCATGTCTTGGCTGTTGTAAGTAGTGCCGCTATTGGGTTGCATGTATCTTTTCAAATTAAAGCTTTCATCTTTTCTGGATATGTGCCCAGGAGTGGGATTGCTGGATAATATGGTAACTCTATTTTCAGGTTTTAAGGAACCTCCATACTGTTTTCCATAGTGGTTACAATAGGATATTGGGGGAAAAAAGTGGGGTGGTTATGAGGAGCCCTTTTGCCAAGTCCACTAGGCTTCCATATAAATTTTCACTGAAAAGATAGGAATGTTGGGCGAAGAAATGGCAGTGTCTTGGAACCAGGTTTCTCACTAGGCTGGGCTCGCCTACAAATTGTACAACACAGCCCATTTTGGAGCGGGGATTGGTAGCATTTGGTACCCAGGGCCAGCATCACACATGCTGCCTCGAAGCTCTCCAGGTAGGACGAGGGGAAGGTGGCCTGGGACAGGCTGCTTAGCTTGCTTTTAAAGGAAGTGAGCTCCAAGTCCAGGAGATGCTGACAGACTGGTAATTCTAGATGTTTCTACACAGTCTTTACTCAGAGCAAAAACTCCCCAGGCTGAGGCAAACCAAAACCTAGGTTCAAGAAGCACCAGGAAATTCAAAAGACATGGAGGAAATACTGGAATGGAGTCAACTGAAATGTTGATGGCAGTTATCTGGAAGGGACAGGGCATGGAGGACTGTGAATAGTTTTATTCTCATTTATATTTTTCAGTATTTTATACATTTTCTACCAGGATCAGGTATTGCTTCCCAATTAGAAAAAATCCTAGATGCACTTTTTCTAAAAAGACAAGAAAAACGTTTACTGAATTTGCCCAGAACATGAGATTGTGACTGGGAAGTGGTTACAGGGATAAATTAATCTATTCTAAATAGGCCTGGGGACTTCCCTGGAGGTCCCAATGCAAGGGGTATGGGTTCGATCCCTGGTTAAGGAAGTAAGATCCTGTAAGCCACGTGATGTGAGCAATATAAAACAAAATAAAAAAACTAAACAAGTCTACAAAGCTTAAAATGCCTAAAAATGCAGGCAATTTGAGTTCAGAACCTGGATAGAGTCTATTCTTCATGTTTGGAATCTGCACATTGAAATAAAATAATCATTTTTAGTACAATGTAATGTTTTAGTTTAAATGAGTATGATAAGTGAAACAGCAATATCTTATACTTCATAGGGTTTTCCCCCCTACTTTTGAAGGTATTTCACTTTTCCCCTTGGCTGCCAGGATGCTCAGAGCTAAGTTTCGGGCTCCATGTTGTAGAGCTGTGCAACCATCTCCTCCCTCTGTTCACTAACTTCCATGATTCTATGCTTGTTTAGACAGTTCCATGTAATAGTCTTTTCTACAAGGTCCCCACAGTACTTTTGGCGAGTGAGTGGGACACAATAATAATAAATGATCTTATTTGAGAGAAAACCTCTGTGGAGAGGAACAGGGATTTATCTCATCTACAGATGATGAAACTTTTGAGATCCACTCTGAACTAGAACCCAGCTTTTCAGACTCCTCATCCAGTGCTGCTTCTACTCTGCCACGCCCAGCACTGGGGTATCAGGATGGCTGTCTGCAACCGCTTGCCAGGGACAGTGACAGGAGGGGCTGCCCACACAGCCGCCCACTCCTGGTCACTCCCCATCGGGAAAGGCTGAAAGCAGCTGACCAGGTGACAGACCCACACAGCTCTTGGGGAAGAACCAGCCGAACAAGACTGCGGAAGCCAATGGTGACGGTGAATATTTCCCAATCTTGGTTTCAGAGCCAGGGTTCATTCCTCTGAAGACTTGCTGTCTTCATTCTGTCCTGGCTTGGTGACACTTCTGTTCAAACTGTCTTCCCCTGAGGGTCCCGAGTCTCTCCGAGCAACAGGGAAGCCTCTCTTCTGTCGTCTCTCATGTCTGGGAAGCTCGCTTGGTTATATTGCTTGGGCTGCCAAGCAGTGGTGACACAGAGTGACACAGAGTGTGGGGCTTAAAGGACGGAAGTTAGTTTTCTCATAGTTGTGGAAACTCAAAGTCCAAGACCGAGGTGAGCGCCATGAGGGGTGGATCCGTTCCAGGCCTCTCTCCGTGTCTCGCAGGCAGCCATCTTCCCTTTGTGTCTTCATACCATCTTCCCTCTGGGCATGTCTGTGTCCAGACTTCTTCTTAAAAGGACTCTCATGATACTGGATTAGGGAGCACCCTAACTACCTCATTTTAACTTGATTATCTCTATAAAACAAGTCCCTCCTAAAGGAAATCAACCCTGAATATTCATTGGAAGTTCTGATGCTGAAGCTGAAGCTCCAATACCTTGGCCACCTGATGCGAAGAGCCGACTCATTGGAAAAAGACCCTGATGCTTGGAAAGATTGAGGGCGGAAGGCAAAGCAGGTGACAGAGGATGAGATGGTTGGATGGCATCACCGACTCGATGGACATGAGTTTGAGCAAGCTACGGGAGTTGGTGATGGACAGGGAAGCCTGGCGTGCTGCCGTCCATGGGGGTTGCATAGAGTCACATGACTGAGTGACTGACCAACAACAAACTCTATAAAGACCCTGTCTCTAAACAAGGTCGAATTCTCAAGTACAGGGACTGGGACTTCAACGTGAGTTTGAGGGAAAAGAATTCAGCCCATAGTACCTGCTCTCTGCCTTTGGTTTGGATGACAGCCCCTGCAGAGGCCCGCATTGCCAGGTGGCCCCGGGCATGCAGACTGGCCAGGGCATATTCGGCCAGCCGCTGGCCTGGATTCTGGGTCAGAAGAGTCTTAGCTAGAACCCCAGCTCCACCGTGTCCTGTGTGACCTTGGCAGTTTCCTCCATCTCTCTGAGATTCGGTTTCTTCATAGGAAACCACGTCCTACCTAACAGGGTCATTATGAGGAGGAAGAGTAACCGTGTCTGCAAAGTGCTGGCACCTGGGAGGAAGCACTGAGGTGAGGCCACGGCCGATACATGAGCAAATCACCAGCTTTGGCTGGAAGAGGCCAGGCCCGTTCTACCTCTGAGATGCTGGGTCAGCCCCACCCAGAGCCAAGGTGGACCTGGGGACTGCCTCTGGGCCTCCGCTCTGAGGGACACATGCTCCTCTCTGAGCATCTTTCAGAGCTCAGCTCAACGACCTTGCGTCCAAAGAAAGAAGTTTTCTTTCAACTTTCCTCATGCCTGGTGACCTCAACAACCTAAGGATGGGTTTAGGCCTTTAATCAGGGGTATGTTAGTCACTCACTCAAGCTGTGTCTGACTCTTTGCGACCCCTTGGACTGGAGCCTGGTAGGCTCCTCTGTCTAGGGACTGAACCAACCCAGGGATTGAACCCAGGTCTCCCGCATTGCAGGCGAATTCTTCAATGTCTGAGCCACCAGGAAAGCCTGAATCAGGGGTGATGCTGCTCCAATTTCTAAGGTTTTGCAATTCAGCCTCATTTCTTCACCCATGGTTCCTTCACAGTGCACAGATCACTGGCATGAAGGTTGATTTTTGTGTGTGTAAAGTTGACTGGGTCATGGGTTGCCCAGGTATTTGGCCAAACATTATTCTGGGTGTTTCTCTAAGAGTGTTTTTGGGTGAGGTTAACAGTTAAATCAGTAGACTGCCCTCCCTATATGGTGGGCCTTGCCCAATCAGTTAAAGGCCAGAATAGTACAAAAGGCTGACCCTCAACCTGAGTAAGAGGGTAGTCTTCCTGCCTGCCAGCCTCTGAACTGGGCATCAGCTTTTTTTTTTTTTCCCCCTGCCTTTGGACTCAAAATGAAACAGTGGCTCTTCCTGGGTCTCCTGCTTCTGACACATCCTGCACATCTTAGGACTTGCTGACTTCCATAATTGTGTGAACCAGTCCCTTAAAATAAATCTTTACACACACATACACACGTTCCAGTGGTCCTGTTTCTCTGGAGAGCCCGGACTAATAAAACAGGTAGACTCCAGGTGACTACTGCCAGCATACCTGCAGGTGCCACCACCCAAATTCCAACCAGTGGGTCCACATTCCAGCAAACTCTAATTGACATCGACTTCAGGGAACCATTGCAAGTGTTGTTCTCGCTTTTCCTAACAAGAGGAGGGCATTCCTTCTCAGCCTCAAAGGTTCCCCTTCAATATGTGTATCAGCCCCACCTGAGGTTAAGACATAATACAGCTTTATCCCTGCCTATGTAGACAGAGGGACAGAGAGTGAAAAATGCGTCTGCTCACGTCACATGTGGACACGGAAGGAGCAAGCTCTGGACTGTGATGCCAGGCCTCTTGCTCAATGTTGGTGCAGCATGACACGCCCCAGGCACTAGCTGGGTGACATGAAGTCTCATCTGTACACAGGCGCAGCTGATTTCAGGGTTTGGGGGGTGACCCTCTCCTCCTGGGACATCTGTCCAGCTGAAGGAGGAGGCCACTGCGTCCATGTGCCCAGCCGGAGTCTTGACAAGTGTCCTGGAGCCACCACTCCTCACGGAACAGCGAGAAGCAGCAGCAAGGGGGAACGGGTCTCGTGGGATCTAACGGAGGGGTCCCCAGAGAGCCTTCCATGAGACACTGGTCCTGGGACAGGCTACAGAGAAGCAAAAGGGAGAGCCTCAATCAACTTACAGGGGAAATGCCCCTTGGCAGAGGCCTGTCTTGAAAGCAAAGTCCATAAGGAAGCTTCTGAGGAGCACCGAAGACACAGCCTGCTAACTCCAGCCTTGCTGGACCCATAAAACACAGCACTCATCCTTTAACTGTGTTTCCTCATAACACCAACTGACATCCCACATCCTTTGGAATCAGCAGTGTTCCATAGAACAAGTGCAGGAAAACAATGGTCTAAGCAATGATTGAGCAAGAATTAATTCTGAATTTTCTCCTCTTTCCTCATTTGAGCTGAGTCATGACTTTTTTTTAAAGTGACATTTACTCAGAGCTTGCTACAAGCCAGTCAGTAGTTAAAACTCTTAATTCCTGTAACTCTCAGGACCACTCAGGGTTGTGGGGACCATTATCATCCCCATTTCACAGACGAGGAGTCAGAGACAAAGGCAAGCTAAACTTGCCCAGGCTCAACAGCTAGCATAGACTGAATGAAGACATGCTTCACCTCTGGTGGCTTAATTTCCTTGTCTTTTTTCTAGTTACTCAGATTCAAAAAATACAATCAAGCTGTCCCAGGCGTATCTTACAGTGCAAAGTGAATTGTAATTGGAATATTTGTCAGACAACTTTCAAGTACTACCACAAACCCAGGAAAGATGCTTAGTTTTAAAGGAGACAAAATAATGAGCTCTGTCCTTGCCCTTGTGTTATTTTTTGGAGCGCAATTTGGGCAAACTGCCACTGTTATACTTCTTTTAATACGCTTCTATGGGGCTTCTTTGGTGGCTCAGATGGTAAAGAGTTCGCCTGCAATGTGGGAGGTCCAGGTTCAATCCCTGGGTTGGGATGATCCCTTGGAGAAGAGAATGGCAACCCACTCTAGCATTCTTTCCTGGAGAATTCCATGGACAGAGGAGCATGGTGGGCTACAGTCACTTGAGTTGCAAAGAGTCAGACACAACTGAGCAAATAACACTTTCACTTTCATATGCTTCTATATTGTGTGGATTTTCTGCAAGGTGCAGCTGTAATCCTTGCAAATCAGAAAAAAGAAAATTATAAAGTGCCCTGGGGCACAGGGGTGGTCAGAGGGTAGGTGTACATGGAGGAGGACAAAGTGGATTGGTCTCTGCCAACCAGAATGAGGTGGTTATGCCCAAATTCTGGGGGCTGTCCTGCTGTTCAGGCCTGTGCTGGACTTGTCTAGAATGGAAGACACCTCTGCCTCCTGGGGTGACATCCATGGACAGAGGAAATGGAACTTCTCGACAAATGGCACAGTCCATCTGAGGCCAGCAAGGCTCCACAGAGCACACAGGGACCTTTGGAAGAGAAGGGGGTGCTTTGGGATTGCATGGTCTCTGGAAGTGCAGGCCAGGTATTGATAATTTGCTGGTTAGTTCCTAGTGAGTGCCAGTTAAAGGAATACCAGGTGCATTACTTTCCCATTGTTGCTGCAACCAGATGTCATCAACTTAAAGGGACTTAAAACAACACAGATTTATTATCTCACACTTCTGGAAGTCAGAAGTCTGAAATCAGTGTTACTGGGCTAAAGTCAAGGTATTGGCAGGGCGGGTTCCTTTCAGAGTCTCCAGGAGAGAGTTGTTTCCATGCCTTTATCAGCTTCAGAGGTTGCCCCTTCCTGCATTTTGAAAGCGCATCAGCCCAATCTCTGCTTTGTCATCACACCACCTTGTCTGACTCTCACCCCCCCACCCCCTGCATCCCTCTTATAAGGATCTCCCTCTAATTACATCAGCCCACTTGCATAATACAGGATGGTCTCCTGCTCAGGGGCCATTATTCAGCTCATCACTCCAAGGAACAGGGGCTACTGTTTCCTGTGAATACTAAGCAACGCAAGTATTCAAGAACTGCAGATATAACGTGGAGCCCATCAGCTGCTGAAAGCAAGGAATGGGAACTGATGCACACGGTGGCCGAGGGGATGGTGTGGTTGACAGGAGGCCTCAAGGCCAAGTTCTTAGGCTCTGTCTCCAGGCTGGCATAATCCAGAGACTCGCTTGGCCAAGACCTCACTGAGCTGACTGAAAACTAAGCGTGCCGAGAGAATGACAAATGAGCGTCCAAGTTCTACCTGTGCTCATGGTGCTCATGGGGACCCCCTCCCCCTTACTTGTCAGAACGAGGAAATGTTGACAAGGAGAATGGAAACATGGATAAAGCTATGAAGAAGATGGCCAGGGTCAGGAAAAGGCAACTTCATCATTTTCCTACCACCGTGAGCCCAGCTTTGCTTCACCAAAACATGTGATAGCATCTGTGTCGTGGGCAGCTCAAGGTCACACACACGCTGCTTGATGCCAGATGTGGTCTTGGCTCAAATGACCCCAGGAAAGGTGACACAGGCCATCCTGGCAGTAAGAGGGCTTGGCTGGGCAGGAGACAGGACCGGACCAGCAGCACTAGCCTCGGGCACCCCTTGGGCTGCCCGCTCACTCCCTGCCCACCCCACCCCCTCTTAACCCCTGGCCACCACTAAACTGCCCTCTACTTCTGTAGTCTTGTCTTTTCAAGAGTGTGATGTGAGCAGCATCACACCGTGTATAACTTGGGGGGCTAAGCTCTTCTCACCAGCATGGTTCCTTCGACAGGTGTTGTGTGCACCTGTGGTTCGCTCCGCTCTGCCACTGAGTAGCCTCCACGACCTGGGTGCACCGCGTTCTGTTGAAGATCTTCTAGCTTGCTTCCAGTTCTGAGCTATTTGTATAAAAACCTGCTGTTAACACTTGTGTCATGTTTTTTGAAGTGAATACATAGAAGTTTTCATTCTTCTGGGATGAATGCCCAAGACCTGAATCCCTGGGTCACAGGAAACCACGTACGTGGCTCCTTAAGGAACTGCCAAAGTGGCAAACTTACTTTTCCACCAGTAATTTATGAACGATCCAGTTACTGTAGTCTCACCGGAATTTGGTGGTGTCCCTGTCCTCCCCAGCCAAATGTTCTTCCCAGTAGCTTTGGCCCATGTTCTGATTGTTTTTAACTGTCGAGTTTTGAGTATTTTAAAAATATTTTAGATACTAGTCTTTTGTTAAATGTATTGGTTTGCAAATATTTTCTCCCAGTCTGTAGTTTGTGTTTTCATCCTCTTAACAGGCTCCTCTCAGAGCAAAAGTTTTCACTTTTACTTTTAAAATTCAATTTATGGCGTGGGGGCAGGGGAGGTGTGTGTGTGGTGGCGGTGGGAGGGAGGCTCCCAGAGGGAGGGGATATATGAATACTTAGGGCTGATTCACCTTGTTCTACAGCAGAAACTGACACAACATTGTAAAGCAATTACTCTCCAATTAAAAATAAATAAATAAAGAGGGACCTCCTTGGTGGTCCAGTGGCTAAGACTCTGTGTTCCCAATGCAGGGGGCCCAGGTTCGACCCCTAGTCAGGGAACTAGAACCCCCTATGCCACAGTGAAGACCTGGTACAGCTAAATAAGTCAATAATAAAATATTTTTAAAAAAGAACCCCTCAAGTTAAAAAAAAATTCAATTTGTCCTTTCATGGGTCATACTTTTGCTGTCAAGTCCAGGCCCCCTGGTGGTCTCCATGGGTGGGACTCTTGCTAGGCAGCATGGATGAGAGTCCTGGCTCGCACCCTTCTCTGACTCCACCCTGGCAGGTGTGTCGAGACCTTGCTCCACCCTTGAGGGTGGTTGCTGATGTGGGTATGGGCAGGGCTGGAGCTGTGCTGTCGGCTCCAGTAGTAGTGCCTAAACATTTTGTCTTGTTACACTGCCCTTTGCATTTTCCTTTGGCTAGAGACAGCAGGTTTTTTTTTTTTTTTTAACTTTGGCTGAAAACATATAACATAAAAGTTAGTCTTATAAAAGTGTGCAGTTCCGTGACACTAAGTGAAGTCACTCAGTTGTGTCCGACTCTTTGCGACCCCACGGACTGTAGCCCGCCAGGCTCCTCCATCCATGGGATTTTTCAGGCAAGAATACTGCAGTGGGTTGCCAATGCCTTTTCTAGGGGATCTTCCGGACCCAGGGATTGAACCCGGTCTCCTGCATTGCAGGCAGGGTCTTTACCGTCTGAGCCACCAAGTATATTCACGCTACTTTGCAACCATCACCACCATTCAGCCCCACATTTTCTTCGTGCCCAGCTGGAACTCTGTATATTAAACACCGACTTCCCATTTCCCATCCCCACCCGCAGGCCCGAGCAACCACCCTTCTACTTTGCCTCTATACATTTGACTGCTCCGGGATCTCGCACAAGTGGGATTATACAAGATTTGTTCTTTTGTGATCGGCTTGTTTCACGAGCACAATGTCCTCAAGGTCCCGCCATGTTGAGGCATGTTTGAGAATTCCCTTTAAGGCTGAAGAACATACTGCTGTATGTGTACACCACGGTTTGTTTACCCATCCATCCATTAGTGGACACTTGAATCACTTCCATGGTTTTGCTATTGTGAATTATGCTGCTATGAATACAGGTATACAAATATTGGTTCAAGTACCTACTTTCAGTTCTTTTGGGCATATCCCCTTAGGTAGAATTGCTGGATCATATGGTAATTTTGTGTAATTTTTGAGGAGCCATCATACTGTCTTCCAGAAGAGCTGTATAATGTTACATTCCTACCAACAAAGCATAAGTATCTCAATGTCCTCATCCTTATCAAGGTATTTTTTTAATACCTATAATAATGGGTGTGAGGTAGTGTGATTTTTTTTTTTTTGGTCTGTTACCGTGCATGTTTCTGAGTTGCTGTCTCCTTCAGCTCTAAGTATGAGAAATATGAAGCAAAAAGAAAACTGGGAGACTTACCACTGTATCACTCTTTGGATTCCAAGGTTTCTAGCTGTTTTTTTTCTCATTTTTCCTTTCAGTCTTCTGATGCCTGTTTTTTAATGTATAATCTCCAGGGATTTTAGTTGTATTTAGTGTAAGGAAAAAGTTTATTTACTTTATATGGTAGATACACCGTATCAAGAGAACCCTGAATCTCTTTCAACATGTAAGTGCCCTCCCATCTCTTTCGCTCTTGTCAGTTACTCAGGACACCAGGCTGTTTGATCTGCAGAGCTTTCCCATAGGTTGGATTCCATTCCCTGCGCTGCCGTTTGGCATGTTCCTCCGTGCTCTCTATTAGAGACTTGATCAGATTCAGGTTAGAGTTTTGTTTTTTTTCCCATTGAAAATGGCATTTTATTTTTTAAATTTATCTTTAATTGAAGGATTTAATTTTAATTAAAGGATTTATTTTTCATTTAATGAGGTGGTTGGATGGCATCACCAACTCAATGGACATGAGTTTGAGCAAGCTCTAGAAGTTGACGATGGACAGGAAAGCCTGGTGTGCTGCAGTCCATGAGGTCACAGAGTCGGACACGACTGAGCAACGGAACTGAACTGAAGGATAGTTGCTTTACCATACTGTGTTGGCTTCTTACACCAGCTTAGAATTCTTGGCAGGACTCTGTCACAAAGCGTGGTGTATACTTCGGAGGCACGTGTCACCTCTTGGTCTTTCTTAGTTATACTAACTCCTTTGATTGTTCCCAGTTTTCTTATTTTTCTAGTATTATCAGGAATGAGTAGACTGAATTTTACAATTTTTATCCACTGCTATTATTCTCTGGTTTATGCTCACCCCATGTCTACCTAAAAGGTCCTTTTAAAAATACTTCTGACGGGGTCTGTGGTGTCTCAGTCAGTCCTCTGGATGTCAGGTAGGACAAGATGCTCCAGACTCATCTTGGACATTTTCTGCCCTAAAACTGGAGTCAGCCATTCTCTAGGAAGTCTGGATCCTTTTGGAAAGAAAGCTATTTAGAGACCACAATTTGGGCACATAGGGTTGCTCATTATTTATCGGCTTGGTCATTGTTTTCAGGTCTTTTCAAGCTAGGAAATAAGTGTATTTTTAAGATAAATATCTGATGAGCTAAAATTCATACTTCCATAAGAAATTCAGAACGGAAGGGTTTTAATTTAACCTGTTTTGGCTTACAGATGCAACCTTTTCTTTCTCCCATGCCAAAAATGTGGTTCCAAATGATATCCACACACTCACTCATTTACTTTCTCCAGCAATAAACACACAACTGTTTCAGAATGACAATACAGTCAAAAACAAATGACAAACAAATGACATACAGTCAAAACCAAAACACTGCTTCCATGGAACAAAACAGTTACTAAAATTTTTTATTAACCAATCATTTATTGATTTGTTGCTACCACTTTTGTCCTGAGGGCGTATCTCACTAGGGATGGACGGTGAAATTTCCTGTATTTTAAAGTCATTTGAAATAGTTCTTAAGTATCTGTGTTGCCAACTTGATACATATATGGTTATGTCCCTTTATTTCATTTTGCTTTCAGTTCTTAAGGATTAAAATTTCATTTTAATAATGATATACTCTAATGATTCTAAAGCCAAATCTATAAAGCAAATCATACTTGGACAGGTTAATCTTCTAATTCTGTCCCCTATGTATCACTCTCCCTCGCCCATATGAACAACTTTTTTCTTTACTTTCCCTTTCATCTAAAGAGAAACAATTATCTGCTTACTTATCGCTGCTTTCTTAAATAATGGATAGCACACTATTTGCTTTTCTCTATCTTATGTTTTTCACTTATGGTATCTTGAAGATCACTCTATAGCAGTGAACAAAGATATTACTCCTTTTTACAGCTACACAGTACTCCACTGTGTGGATGTACAATAATTTATGCAAACAATCTTGTGGATGGAAAACAAACGTTTTTTTTGAATGGAGTTTCTACGAGTGACTCTATCACATAGTTATATCAGTTCAGTTCAGTCACTCAGTCGTGTCCGACTCTTTGCGACCCCATGAATCACAGCACGCCAGGCCTCCCTGTCCATCACCAACTCCCGGAGTTCACTCAGACTCACATCCATCGAGTCAGTGATGCCATCCAGCCATCTCATCCTCTGTCATCCCCTTCTCCTCCTGCCCCCAATCCCTCCCAGCATCAAAGTCTTTTCCAGTGAGTCACCTCTTCGCATGAGGTGGCCAAAGTACTGGAGTTTCAGCTTTAGCATCATTCCTTTCAAAGAAATCCCAGGGCTGATCTCCTTCAGAATGGACTGGTTGGATCTCCTTGCAGTCCAAGGGACCCTCAAGAGTCTTCTCCAACACCACAGTTCAAACGCATCAATTCTTCGGTGCTCAGCCTTCTTCACAGTCCAACTCTCACATCCATACAAGACTACTGGAAAAACCATAACCTTGACCCTGATAATTATTATATAAGTCACCTTTTAATTTTGCATCCCTTCTCTCTACAGCTTTCTCCATGCAAGGGACTGGCTTTATTTATGTGTACTATCTAGTGTTAGTTCCCAGGTGACAAGTATCCCTGATAGGGTACTAAACAGTGTTTTAATTCCAAAGTTACTTCAGACAATTTTCCCTGAGGGGGATCAGGGAGTTCTTGTGTAATGAGTACAGAGTTTCTATTTGGGAAGATGGAAAAGCTCTGTAGATAAATGGTGGTGATGGCTGAACACTAAGAATGTACTTAATGCCACTGAAATGTATACTTAAAAAATGGTTAAAAGGGCTAATTTCATGTTATGTATATTTTACCTCAAAAGAGAAAAAAAGAAAAAAAAAAAAGAACAGGACTTCCCTGGTGGCATAGTGGGTAAGAATCCATTTGCCAGTGCAGGGGACACAGGTTTGATCCCTGGTCCATGAAGATTCCACGTGCCTCAGGACAAGTAAGCCCACGCACCACAACTATTGAGCTTGCGTGTTGCAACTACTGAAGTCTGTGTGCCTAGAGCTTGTGCTCAAGAGAAGCCACCAAAACGAGACGCCTGCACACCACAATGAAGAGTAGCTCCTGCTTGCTGCAACTGAAGAAAACCCATGCAAAGAATGAAGACCCAGCACAGCACCCCCCAACCTCCAAAAAAGAATAAATAAGATCTATGGAAAGCATTTAAGAATTAACTTAAAAATAGCAATAAAGATTTCTTAATATAAAAAAACCCCACAATTTTCCCCAATAAACGGATACTTTAATGGGTTACTTTATACCAAAATTAAAATTTTATACATAAACTAAATAAGGTTTTTAACATATGTGAATGTGTTTTGGTACAGCGTCCACAGTAGATGTCTTCAACTTAGAGACAGCTCCTTTCTCCGCTGTTGTAATTAACAAGGGTTGGTCACCTTCCAAGCTGAATCTCATCTGACATGAAATCTGTACAAATTATTTTCCAAGTTTAACCATGAGATAGCAAGATAGCTCTTTCCAGACATATATTTATCTTACTGCATGATGACTTGAACTTTATGGCTTCTAAATGAGGCATTTATGACGAGGAAATCCAGCCCAGCAACAGGAGACAAACTTTTAGACCTCTTTCCTGATGGTGTTAGAGTTAAGGTTTATTACATGGGGGTGGGATGTCAGTGACTCCGGGCAAACGTAGAGAATGTTCTCAAGCCCTAAGTCCGGATCCAGTAGTGAATGGGCTGCAGACTGGTGAGCTGTCATAATGCCTCGCATCTCTTCTTCATGACCTGTCTCCATCTGCAAAACATAGCCTTGCCCACTGACAGAGAATGTTCCAAAGACACCAGAAGATCCTTGGCTTCTGTGTGCTCAAGATGTACACAATGTCACGCTCTCTTTCCTCCACCGGTTATGAAAAAAGACAGCTTCCAATACCCCCTAAGTAAGGAAAGCGGCTATTTTATTTCTTGTGGAAAGACTCCTTTTCCTTCTGTCGCTGGAACTCTCTGAGGCTGAGTGGATCATGGCTAGGGCCCTGGGCGTGTCACAGGCAAGACCAGCAGCTGTGGTCCGAGCCGTCACTTGACTCGGGTCCAGTGTTGGTGATGCTGTAGGGGCCCAAGAAGGTGAGCTCAGCTGGCCAGGATGCCCTGCTGGGATAAACGACCACTTGTCCCAGAGAAGTCAACCAGGGAGGTGATGAAGGAGTGGAAGGGGAACAGACAGAGGGATTAACGTGTCTACGCATCCTTGGGAACAACCAGTAGAATTCAGAGCCAGACTGACTGCAGGGTGACAAAGCGCTGATCCAAGTCCTCTGGGAGATCCAGCCCCCCAGTCCGCCTCTTGAAATCTATACCGTGGAAACTTAGACCAAGGCAGAGACATGGGTACAATGGTCCCCAGGCACCCAACCTCAGCTTCCACAATTAGCAACCAACATCTGTCAAGCTTGTTTCAAATCCCTACCCTCTTTTTTCCCCTTCAAGTATTTTTAAGCAAATTTCATATACCACGTTATTTCACCCCCAAATATTTCAATATCCTGCCCCCTCTTAAGGCTGTCCGACAATAAATACCCAATACTCGCTACCAGAAAATCAGCAATGTTGTTTTTAATACAGATGTGGTACAGAATGTTTAATTACAGCAGGGCAGAGATTCTAGTTAAATAAAATTAAAAACCTTTATTTTTCCCAAATATAAAATTACTCAATTAATGTCTGAAAAGAAAATATAACATGGTGAAGGCTTTACATTACACCACTATTCACCACAAGATTTATGATTTATCAATGACATACTCCACCACTTTGGCAAAAGGATGAAATTTTTAAAATGGTTTATAAACCTAACATAGCAAAGACTGTATACACCTCCAAACTGCACTGCTTTTATGTACAAGAATAAAACAGTAGAGTCAAGTGTGTTGCATATACTAGAACAGCACAAATCTGTCACAATTAAACTTTATGCAGAAGCTGATGTATTAAAAATGTAGAAATGTCATACGTGTATGTACACAATACCAAGACTGTATTAACAAACTCTATGTACATAACAGTATACTGTACTCCTTTAAACGTTTAGCATAGTTGTGTTTATTAATACAGGCCTTTGGTTCTAAACTGCTTGACTAGTTTTAAGCTCCCATAGTTTCTTAAGCTTTCCTATTTCTTCAATGCAAGTAAATGAGTATAAAAGCACTAGCTTTTCTGGTTCACTGGTACAAAAATTACAATGGTCAGTTTCCTTAGGTCATCAAAAACTAGTCACAAAAATAGTTCTTGTTTTCAATCTGAATGTGCCACAGGAAAAAAAAAATATTTTCAAGATTTTCCAGCTTAGCCTAGAGGCGAAGGGTTACCCTCCAGCCTCGACTTCAGTGCTATGTACATTCCAAAACACGTGTTTTCTCCAGGCCGTTTATTTTTAATACTACTTCTGTAAGGAAGAATAACACTTAACTCCAGCCGAAGAGTGTCCACTACACATCTCTGTTAAGACACAATGAAAATGTTGAATATTGCCAGCGAGGTTTAAAAAAAAAAATAACGAATGCTCTCTTGAGGAGGACTCCTCCAGGAGATACGAAATTACCCGGTTCTTTATTCCCGTAACTCTTCCATCCCCTCGGCTCCTCCTTGTGCTCGGTCTCCCCGTGTCGGGCACCTGCCCAGGGATTAGCTTTGGAGTCATCGTCCTGAGTTTGCAAATGACAGAGCAAGTCCCCACCCGTGGACCACGCGGGGAGATCACACCACGGAGGACGAGCTGGTCATGCCGTGCACCAGCGTGCTGGTGGGCGTCCCGCTGATGGCATTGAAGATGTGCAGGGAGTTTGGCAGAACGCTCGTCTTCTCCTCCAGGGGGCAGATCTTGAGGCACAGAGACGCAGTGTTACCCACACGCAACGCGCCCAGTGACACTTCTCACAACTCATCACCCGGCGGCCACTGCGTGACTGTGACACCCCCAGGTAGCTCAGCCTCCATGCAGGGCCGAGGGAGCGGGGCAGCTCACCTCCCACTGTGTATCAGGGTTTATCGGATCAGGATTTTAAAGAGCAAGTCAAGGACAGCATGTTTCGTTTCCTCTACACGTTAGTGAGTAGAGAGCCTTCTAAGCTCACCAGGTCATAAAAGCACCTTGAAGTCTATCCTGCACGTACCTGGTGGGGACACGACCTGGTCCCGGCCCTTGGAAAAGTCTTTTTTTTTTTAAATGAATCTGGAGCATCGGTGTTTTCCACCAGCTCCTTTTCTCAAGATCTTACAGATTTCCATGCTAGGAGAGAGAGAGTGGCCGCCTTGCTGACTCTCAACAAGTGTCTTTCACACTCAATAACGCAGGGAAGAATTCTAAGTACAAGACTTGACCTACTGCCGGGTGGACACTGAGAGAAACACACACACTCAGAGGCTCCCCTGGAAAGTCCAAGACTCCAGGGCAAGACCATTTTTGCTTTAGGGTTCAAAGTTTAATCTTCACAGTTGTTGGGATAATGGAAAATTCAAGGTGCAGTTAACAGCCAGCATGGCATTATGTCCACACAGTCTGGGAGTTTAATATTCTCAGCTCTGAATTTTTTCCCCCCCTACTTTCATCTTGTCTAGTGCCAAGTGCTGACAGCCACTGATCAAGCTCTCCAAACTACCTGGAGGCCCCACACAAAAGACCCTGAGCTTTCTCCAGACACTTGTTCCCACAAAACCCTCTCTTTCCGCTCAATTATTCACGTATTTATTTCTTTAGTCATTTCTATTTTTTTTTGTACTTTTCTAAATGCCCAGAAGAGGGCTGCCTTCTTTTTGCACATGTACTGTCATTATGTCGGTGTCTACAGTTATCCAAACTTAGTCGTAACTTTCTGTGAGCCAGTTATTAAGATCCAGAGAAATAAAAGTAGAAAATGACATTACCATCCCATCTGAATACGTGAGCATGGAGGAGAAAAAAAAGCAAGTTAAAGCTTAGACATTTAAGTTAGTTTTCTGCAACAGAAGCCTCCTAACTAAATCATCACAGGCAACTGACACAAATGGCACTGGCTTCCATTTAAGAATGAAAGGCAATGATGGAGGCAACAGACAGAAGCAGTCATGTGGGCCGCTTACGGGGCCAACATTGATCAGAAAGACTGACACAGAAGTCTCCATCAACTCTGTGGTTGATGGAGAACAGACCCCTCAGAAAGCAACAGGAAGTAGCCTTTGACATTCATTTAGTTCCCTGGGCAGCTGTCCCCACTGATGACTACTGAGCCCACATATGTAATCCCACTGAAAGGAATTCACACAGGAAGATGGTGGTAGCAGTGCAATCAGGGAAGCTGCCCAGAATGACAAGGAATAAAGAAGCAGCCTTGAGGACTGACTCACTGGGGCACCCAGATCAGCTGTAAGGAGTCACACTCTGCACAACCCTATGTTTTTAAATGGTGAAAGACATTTACTGCAATGGAGAATTCCTTAAACCAAAGGATTGGGTGAATAAAGAGTTCCAGGAATAGTACTGGTATTTCTTTTTTTATGTGAGTTGTTTCTGAGCTATTGACAGTTTGAGTGATAGAAAGGAGGTTAGACAATGACGGGTAGGCTTCTTGCTGGCTGTTCCCCAAGCCCCCAGGGTTAGACAGTAGCAGCAGTGCAGCATGCTACCCTATCCTTCAGAGAGCAACATTCTGGAAGGATGTCGGGGCATTCAGACCATTGTAGGGTGCACCTGAGACCCCCAAGTGTGCAGGGGGTCTAAACATGAGAAGCACTCGAGTGTGGCACCTACCTGCTCGTGCATGATTTCAGAAAGCTCTTTTGTCATTTCCCTGTAGTTGGCCTTCATTTCTTCCTGATACTCTATCTGGTCCTCCTTGATGAGCCGTTCGTTCACTACTAAGGCTTGACCGCAAGCTTCCACAAATTGCCTGAAACGGTGCGGGAGAGGGAAATCAAGGCATGAACAGAACAAAGCGTGAGCCCAACTGGCAGGATCTCTTTCCTGAGCAAGCACAGGAACAATTGCTACTTCAAGAGAAAGACATTTCCAGTGTGCGTTACCTGAAAACTTCTTTAAGCAACTTCACTTTATTGTCAGGGTATCTTTTCGTGTTTGTGTCATCTAAGAAAGCTCGGGCATATGCCAGTGGACCAGCGTTGACCTGGATAAAGAACAAAAATTTAAAATTAGGTTATGAAGAAAATGCCCATCATCGTTAGTTTCAGCTGGCATTTGCTAAAAATGCTGCTTGAGTGAGTGAGTTATGACCTCTGCCCTCCATGAACTTAGGACCCAAAAGAAGAAACCATGAATCAAGCTCATATTGCTATAAGCTATTTGATGTTTGTCATCTCAGCCATCCTCAGGGCACTTGTGATGATGGTTCATCTTATGGAGGAAGAACTAACGCTTGGAAAATGTAAGGACCTGTTTAAGGTCGAACAGCCAATAAGTAAGACACCTGAGATCAGAGCCAGTCTTCCAACTGGTATTTGTGCTATATGACACTGAACTAAGAGGTCAATCTGGTGAGTTCAATGAAAACTGAAAAACAAAGTACGTGTGCCAGTTTTAAAGAACCAACTCTTCCCCTGGTGGAATTGTGGAGCTGATCTGCTACCCTTAAATGAACTAACAATTTCAAGGGCTGGGAGGCCAAAGATTCAGGGGAATTTGGCAACAAGATGAGGGACTCAGAGCCCTGCATGTCTCCTCTAATTCACCAAGCGGAGCTCTCTGAGGCTGAGTAAGTCAGGAAATGTGGGAGTGTGGCGAGAAAGAGGGTTAGACACACTGGATGGGGAGGGGAAAGTTCCAGGCACTTGGGACTTGGGAAAGGGCCTGACTACGTGATCATTGCATGATTTTTCTGGGATGGGGGTGTCCTGAAGGACTTGGAGGTAAGTGAGCAGGGAGGGCGTGGCTGTGGCTGTGGGTGAAGGGCATGGGCAGCAGTCCTGGCCCACGGCATGTAGGACTAGCAGTAATGGCAGGGGAACTGAACTGGTAAGAGTTCACACCAGGGGTGGGGAGACGGGGGGCACAGAGGTTAGAAGGGGGCCCTCTGACATAGGGACAACTAGCTAACCCTCAGGGATGACTGGGTATGATCCCTGGATATATGTGGGGAGCTTTGTCAATAACCTAAAAGTGACCTGAACGAAGGAATATCCAGAGTGATGTGTATGTTCAGTTTTAAGAAGGTGGAGAAGGAAGCTCGTGACACTTCATAAGGTCAGCATGCTAAGACCCTGGAGTGGAGAGCAGAGTCATGAAGCCACCCGATGGCTCTGTCCTGTGCAACAGCCACCTGGGAGAGGCTCTTGGTGGAAGAATTAAAGAAACACAAATAAAAGGATCAGGCTTCTCTCCCCGGATTCCAGCTTTGTTGTTACCCTGGAGGGAGTAACTTTCACCTCCTCGGTTGATCACAGAATGCTTTGGTCTTAAAGGTGACCAGGAATTTATCCAATGCTAAGTTCACTATCAAAAGGCAGGGCACATGCCCTTTGGAAAGTGCATCCTGCCCAGCCCCACCCTTCCCTGCCACGCCTTCCCCCTGACCCACAGTGGCCTTTTCAGAAGCTGGCTGTTTCCAGGCCCAGGCCACGTTACTGAGTGGTTTTTGTTTTAAGCTGCAGAAAATTGTGGCCTCTGGCCCGTTATGCAATCACGTGGCTGGAGTATTTATCATCTTCACCTGATACCTTATTTTGGTACATTAGTCTTTTGGGCCTTAAGAGAAGAGGTTGAAAACATCTGTAAATACTTTTGAGGTGAATGACTTTTAGAAAAATGTGAGGTAACAGCTTAGCATTGATCTGATAAAAAGTTGACAAAAACCGATTTCAGAAACTGAAACCAGTGTATTACAATCTACATGTAACCTTTATAAACACATTCTTCTTGAAAGAGAAAAGCGGATATAGGAATATACACATAATGCAGGTGGCTAGAATTATTTATACAAACTTAAAAACGTCAATAAAGCAAGAAGCATGCTGGTCACTGGAGGGAGTAACTTAATATCTATCAATTTCTTAGGAAACCATGTAAGTACAATATCTGAAAAACATCCCTATGATTGAAGTGTACCATACCAAGATAAAGGTGCATGTAAGTGTTTAGCTTGTACAAACTGAACACACCTGTGTATCCAGCACCTGGGGGTGGGGTGGGGGGTGGTAGGAAAAACTGGAAGATTGGGATTGACCTATACACACTACTATGCATAAAATAGATAATTAATAAGGACCTACTCTATAGCACAGGAAACTCTACTCAGTACTCTGTATGGCCTAATGGGAAAAGAATCTAAAAAAGAGTGGATATATGTGTATGTATAACTGATTCACTTTGCTGTTCAGCAGAAACCAACACAACGTTATAAATCAACTACACTCCAATAAAAAGGACAAAAAAAGTCAGCACCTAGATCCAGTACAACTTCACCTGAACAGCTAAAGGAAAAAAAAAGTCTTGACCCCTATTTGTTACCACAGAAAAATCAATTCAGATAAACAAAGAAAAAAAGAACATCTCTGAAACAGATTTCTATAGAGGATACAAAATCTGCTACTAATAAAGGAACTATTGATCAGTTGGGCTATGTTGAAATGAAGAATTTCACTAATCAAAAGATACCATTAAAAGAGTGAAACTTCAGGTACCTTTTCAGTTACAATTTTCATAGAAACCAGAAAACAACAGTTTCATATGAAAACCTATAGCTCTCCATACTTCATCTTATTTAAGTCTTGATGCTTCCACTAGGCAGTCAGAATTAACCAAATTTCTGAGAAGCCAGGCTGTACCCATCTCCAGCCCTTGCAGACAGCTTGGTGACAATGATGCTCTTGTAGCCAAAGGGCTCCCGCCCATCTGGGATTGGGAGAAACCGCACAAATACAGAAGAGAGGGTGGGGATCTCCTCTGGATCTGGTGTGAACGACCTGAAATTCCCTGGGTCCACAGGTGCTGCCCTGCAGATGCCTGGCCTGGCGGGCGGATTGCCTGGCCTGGCACCCGGCTTACCTGGACGCTCACGCTGCCCTGGAGCTTGAGCTGCAGTTTGATCATGTCCACTTCGGCCGAGGAGCACAGCTGCCGGAGCTCGGCCACCTTCTTGCTCATCTCGTCGATGGCCACCTCGATGGGGTTCAGGTCTGTGTGGTGCTGGTACATGACTGGGATCCGCTTCTTCACGTACGGGAAGCAGTGTATCGCTGTGGAGGAACACAGCGCAGAGTCAGGCCACGGCTCGCGCTGCTAAATTCGTCCCGACAGACAGCTCATCACCACGCCCAAGTGACAGGTAAGGAACCTGAAGCGTGTCTAGGACACATGCTGGCACTTCGCAGAACCAGAAACCAGTCTCCCTTTATTGTGCTGTGCGTTTAACCACAGGCACCACATAAAGTCAAGAGGGTCGGGTTCTTGTTTACTGTAATAGGAGAGGTTTATCTTTAAAGAAGTCATTTGATCACTCCTTGCTCAATTTTCTTGCCCATAAATGTGCTAAACCTTTCTTGGAAGTTGTGAGAGCTGAATGAGCTAGCAGGCATGAGACAGCTTTGCAAATATAAAAAAGACTAAATAAACAGTCCTGAGACATCATATAACAGAGTTAAGTCCAGAAAAGAGTTCCATAGGAATATCCTTGAGCCATGGAACAACTTGGAATCACATGCTTAAGTTTGCACAAGTCAGAGAAATCAATGAAAATAACATGTGAGAATGTATTTCCAAGCAAAGTAGTTTATGAACTGGAAATTCACAAACTTTGAGTTGCAATAATAAAGATGTTTTAAAACTTGAGTGATTCAACAACATTAAAAAATATTTAGTTTTTCTCACATATTTTTTTTAACCAAAAAGACGCCACTCAATATTGTTTTCACTTCTTTTAAGACACCTGAACATATCAACACCAAAGAGTTGGTTTAAAAAAGAATAGAAAAAAATAGCACTGAAACATATATATTACCCTATATGAAACAGATTGCTAGTCCAGGTTCGATGCATGAGACAGGGCGCTCAGGGATGGTGCACTGGGATGACCCTGAGGGATGGGGTGGGGAGGGAGGTGGGAGAGGGGCTCAGGATGGGAGACACATGTATAACCATGGCTGATTCATGTCAATGTATGGCAGAAACCACCACAATATTGTAATTAGCCTCCAATTAAAATTAAAAAAAAAAGAACAGAAAAATAGTTGTTTCTAATTCAATACTGTTTCACATTTCTCCCCTATTGCTTATATATTGTATATGTAAATATAATGTTCTTATTTCATATATGTATTTATGAATAGGCAGGTAGCTATATGCTTAAAGCTTCTATTACTTTTTAACAAGTGGAAATAAGATAGGAGTGTTATGTTTAGATTCTTTACTATTTAGTAAGTGGTTGGGGAGGGTTTACTCGAAAAGGACTGATCACAAAACGAGAAAGGTCGGCTCCCAGGGTTCCCTCAGGGCCACCCAAAAGTCCAAACAGAGCGGGAAAAGACATTCAACCTGATCCAACCCTGTTTGTCACACCCTTTACAGGCCTGTCCTAGTTGCCGAATGCAATCTAAGGCCGAGGGTCCGTGGCTACCATTTCTTCTGTGTTCTCTGCGGACACAGTTTTTAAGTGGCGACACTGGGATTGGCAAGTCCTCTTTGGACTGAAGGCTCCTTTGACAAGAACTAGATGCTGCTGTTTATCAGCCAGGGAGATGGGAACAGCCCTCCAGCCACAGGTGTGCCCAGACACGACAGACTGACGTGCTTTACAGTGAGAATACTGTGTTCTCATTCGTCAGGACACACGTCTTGTGAGGCTCACGCCATGTCAAAACACACTACTAACGTTATCACAGTGCTTCTGGGTGCCATGGGGTGGCAGCACCATTATTTCAGAGAGAAAAAAAAACAACTCCAAGGGTATTTGTGAGATGTCCATGTTACACTGATTCCACTCAGCAAAAGGTCTGAGTCACTGCTTCTTATGATGGTCACAGGGGGCTAAAAGAGGCACAGGAGAGGTGAAATGATACAGAAAACTCAGGGTCTGTGCATGAGCCCACCAAGGCACATGATCCAGGACCACCCCCTGGCCCAGCCTTCCTTACTGGCCTCATGTCTCCTCTCACTGGGGTCACTTGGCTCCAGCCACACTGGCCTACTGGTCACCCTGAGCATGGTGGGCACAGGGACCCCCGCCACTGGTCTCTGCCCCCATAGCTCTGTCTTCCTCCAGACATTTGCACAGACCATTCCCTCACCTCCTTCAAGTCTGGACTCTCCATGAAGCCCACAGGGCTTCCATTTAACCCACCATTTAACCTGCAACCTTCCCCTTCCCCAACACCCCATTTCCAATCCCCCTTTGCTTTTGTCCAGAACGCGTATTACCTTCCAACACAGACACATTTACTCATTATATTTACTGTTTATCGTCTGTCTCCTCCTGCTAGAATTCAACTGCACAGAGAGTTCTGTTTTGTTGATACACCAAGTTGGACATTGCCCGCCCGTGCTCCACAAATTTTGCTGAACGTTAGAATATATTACTCCCCAAATGGCTACATGAAAGAGCAAATGGGCCTGGAAAGTGGAAAATTAGGTGGTGGACTGAGTGAGCCATCACATCATGAATCAACAGCCCACATCAGTGGTCTGTAGCCCTTCAGTCAGGACAATGAGGAAGAGACGGCTGAGGGGTGTGGTTGTACGGTCTGGTGAGACTGATCAGGGGGTAAGGGGTGGGGGAATTATTTCCAACCTGAGAAGGAGTCTGGACGTGATTTGGGAGCCTGAGGAATAATGACCAGGAACTCCATGGGATGAGCTCCACGAAAGAAGGAACAGACAGGGTCAGGTAGGGAGGCAGGCTCAGAACTGACACCGAGGGGGATGGGAGGGTGATCATTAGGTCTTTCAAACGACCCACTATTGTAGCTGACTGAGTGAACTATCCAGGAAAGTGAACCTGTCTGGGTTCGGAGGGCAGGGGCTTCTACACAACTTGAAGGCCAAAGGACAGCTCTGAAGCAATGCAGAGGAAGAAGATCCTAAGGGATTAATAACACAAGGGAAAGCTCAGAATATCCTGGCCTGTGTGTCTTTAAGTGAAGGTTGGTATAGTTTACAGGTTCTCAGTAGCATTTTTACAAGCCCTTCTCTAAATCTTTGTACTATCAGTAGTTAAGCCTTGTGAAATTCTGAGATCGTTTGGGCAGAAACTGCACCCCTTCTTGCTCTTTTGTTGCATTATAATCTCCTTTTGCTCATCATCAACCTCAAAAGGCAAGGAGCTCAATGGTGGATGAGATTGTAGCAAAATGAAGTGCATTCCTTCCCCACCTGGGCATAATTTACCAAATCCTTTCACACAGGATGGACAGTGTAACTTTCTTTTTACAGATGAAAAACTAAGGTGCAGAGAGATTAAGTGACCTGCCCAAGGTCACATAGTGAAGATGTGATAGGGTCTGCAGGACCCAGGCCCAGGCTCTGCACTGCCCACACCTCCTAAGGGTGATTATTTCCTGAGTCGATTATTTCCTTTCTCTGTAGCAGCGTTACTCTTTGTCCCCTCTGCTCAGGCGGGTACAGAGCTTTGCTCTGGTCTGTTATCTAATCTAAAATACTTCTGCAACAAAATGGGAAACTGGCTAGTGAAAACACCCCATGGTAACTGTTTATGAATAAGCATGCTCCCTGAGTGGGATAATCATGATACAAATCCTGACCCTGACTCATCAGTGAGCTCGGTTTATTTAAATCAGCAGTTCTCCAACTTGAGCAGTGTCAGAAACACCTGGAAGGCTAGGTTAACCACACCAGCTGGGCCCTGCCCCCAGCATGCCACAAGTTCCCAGGTGTTGCTGACACCGCAGACTGGGAACAACCTTTGATAAGCACTGATCTGAGGTTATCACTGCTGGAGAGATAAACATGGTAAGCTGGTAATTCTTGTAAAATGACTCCACCTAAAAAATGCAGTTATTTTGCTTAATAAGGATTTGCTACTGTGTCCATCAGAAAAACAATTCATTGCTCAGATGGTAAAGAATCTGCCTGCAATGCAGAAGATCTGGGTTCGATCCCTGGGCCAGGAAGATTCCCTTAGAGAAGGGAATAGCTATCCACTCCAGTATTCTTGCCTGGAGAATTCCAGGGACAGAGGAGCCTGGTGGGCTATAGTACATGGGGTCACAAGAGCTGGATATGACTGAGTGACTGACACTTTCACTTTCAATCTATGGGGAGGGGCTGATGTTTTTGAGGACAATATTGTTTGTGTTTTAAAGGTCGTTTTATTTTTCTAAAAACAGGAGCAGAATCTCCTTTTTAAAGAATGTAGGGGAGGGGAGGAAGGAGAGGGTGGGATGTATTGAGAGTAACATGGAAACTTATCTTACTATTTGTAAAATAGATAGTCAATGGGAATTTGCTGTATGACTCAGGGAACTCAAACTGGGGCTCTGTAACAACCTAGAAGGTGGGATAGGAAGGGAGGCGGGAGGCAGGTTCAAGAGGGAGCGATATGTAAACCTATGGCTGATTCATGTTGATGTTTGGCAGAAACCAACACAATTCTGTAAAGCAATTATCCTTCAATTAAAAAATAAAATACCTTCGAGAATAAGAAAAAGAATGTAGGGTTTCGGGGGTTCTTTGCTGAATTTAAATTTTTATCTCAGTTCCCTCATAGGAAGAATAAAAAATCCTATGCAATATGCTGTCCTGAGCTATTTCATCATGAACCACACTCTTTCTTTTCCTAACCACTAAATCACACACCACGCAATTCACCCATTTAAAGTGTATTGTCCACTGGCGAGGCAGAAGCTTCACCGGAAACTGCGCCATCCTCACAGAACTCTTCATTGATGATTATAGTGCTCCCTCGGAGAAGGCAATGGCACCCCACTCCAGTACTCTTGCCTGGAAAATCCCATGGACGGAGGAGACTGGAAGGCTGCAGTCCATGGGGTCACTGAGGGTCGGACACGACTAAGCGACTTCACTTTCACTTTTCACTTTGATGCATTGGAGAAGGAAATGGCAACCCACTCCAGTGTTCTTGCCTGGAGAATCCCAGGGATGGGGGAGCCTGGTGGGCTGCCATCTATGGGGTCGCACAGAGTCAGACACGACTGAAGTGACTTAGCAGTAGCAGTGCAGCAACGCTCCCTGCTCGTGACCAGGCGGAACACTTGACAACAGCAACCGCTGGACAAGCACTGGGCACCTTCCTGGTTCGACTTAACTATGGCCAGTCTGAAAAATGTGCCTCAATAGCAGATACTGACAACACGTGGCATTCTCAACAGCCTCCTCACTTATTTTTTTTTTTTTTAAGTCAAGAAAGCCTTTTATTGCTTGTTAAAGGTTAAAGGTTGCCTGTCATTTGCTGACCCTAACCTGAGAGCGATGGTGGCTCTTAGGTTACTCCCAAGACGCCTCTACATGTGTCACACAGCATAGTTCTAGGGGGTGGGTAATCAGTGGCTACTAATTGGTGCCAAAGGAGCCACTGAAACTCTTGCCACTGCTGAGTGGGCAGCCTGTAATGCGGTGGGCTTCCTGGTACTAGCAGCTGAGATTGTGCTGTCGTCTTGTTCTAGAAGCAAGAGCTGAGGCTGGCCAGCCACTCAGGGAGGAGGTGAGCCTCCTATCCCACCTGTTCCTGCCCCCTGGAGTCTCTGAGCAGGGTCATGCTGGGACCTGTGAGGCACAGATGCTTCAAGGGTCTGCTCCCATGACGTAGGTAGCCTCGGCACTGTGCGCAGGGGTGCTTGACCCGGGGGTGGGGCACGTATCTGGAGAGTCTGCCAACCGCTCAGAACAGCATGCCAGAGCGTTCTAGGAAGAAAATGGGCCCACTGGTTTCACCAGATTCTAAAAAGGGTAAGTGACCTGCCACTGGACCTGACTTCTGGTCTGATGGAAGAAGATACCCAACAGGTAAACAGAAAAATGTCATCTGCGTTTTCAAAAGCAAGCATGAGATACGTGTTAAACTGAAGCAGGTACGTAAGGAAAGTTAACTAAGTTCCCGAGGCCCTTCCGGTTCTAGAAGCTTCTGGATCCCTTCTGGAGGCTCTTTCTGTTGCCCTCCATGCTGAGGCTGGGTGTGGCTCTTACCGGAAGCTGGGTGTGGCTCTTACCGGAATGGGTGGGGTGGGGGGGAAGCCGTACCTGTCAGGATGGTGCGCCGCTTGCACTGCTCCTCTACGCCCCCCTGTCGCTTCCCGCTCTGGGTGAAGGGCATCTCGAACATGAAGCGGCGAATGTTGTGGGATCTTTCGAAGTCCGTTTTCCTTTCTTGCAGTTCTTTCTCATCAAAGAACGGGATCACGTGAGTCACCTGGATGTATGCATACTTGGAATCCAGATCCTTGGGGTTGACCTTTAAATGAATAAAGGGAATGGAATACAGCTTCTGGTGTCTCAATGCACGCGGAAGCTGTGTTTTCCCACTTTGTATGAGTAAAAGTTTTGGAGACTCAGAAAGTTTGAAAAAAAACAGTACAACAAATGCCATATACCCACCACTTAGAACAATTGCTAATACTTTGCTATTTGTTTATATGTCTCTTTACACACATATGTACAGGTAATTTTTTTTTTAGTGGAAGCATTTCAAAGTAAGTGGTTCACATCATGACACTTGAGCCAGCATCTCCTAAACATGACGACAGCCTCCTCCATAACCACAATACATCATCATTTTGTTAATGTTACAAAATTAACACTAATATCCTAATAGTACCCAATATACCAAGTTTAGATGAAAAATTCTCAAATGTCCCAGAATGGTATTTTTGGCTATTTGTGTTTGAACCAGAATCTAATCGAAGATTGCGTTTTACATTTAGTCATGGCTCCTTAGTCTTGTTTAATCCAGACTGTTCTTCTTCATGACACTGACTTTTTTAAAGACATCATGCTAGTTTTCATGTGGAATGACTCCCCATCTGGATTCCTCTGATTCTTTCCTAAGCTGTATTTTTGCATATTTGGCTTAGAGAAAAAAATGTTTGTTTTAGTAATAGTGTTTAAAGCCAAGCCCTCAAGTCATAATTAACCTGCAGATAGATTAGACTTAAACACATGGATATGAATTAATTTAATACAAGTAATAGATGAATGCATGAACATCTTGAGAGAAGGTTGTTAGGTCAAAGACACAGCCTGATCCAGACAAAGTTTTTGGCTTCAGAGAAAAAGGCAAGTTGGACTTGAGTGATTTGGTCTAGAAAGGAAGTAGGTCTTAATAAGGTTATGTTGAGGTTTCTGGCTAAAAATGGACCAACAATGTACATTTCTCCCTCTTCCTTTGTACAGCTCTGTCACAAAGTATAGAATTAACTGGCAAGGACAAAAAGGACGGAAGAACAGCAGTGTGTGAGTTTGTTGAATATCTGGAAGGCAGGTGCACGGGGGTTAAAGTTCTAATCCACATTCCCATGGAAGGGGCAACAAGGAGGAAGCCAGAGCACCCCTCAGAAGCCTGCTGTGATGGACTGGACATCTGTGTTCTCCCCAAATTCTCATGTAGAAATCTTAACCTCTAATGAAGTGGTTTTGGAAGGTAGGAGATGATTAGGTTAGGAGGGTGGGGCCTTCATGAATGGAATTAGTACCCTTATACAAGGCCCCCACAGAGCTCCCTCAGCCCTTCTTCTACATGAAGACACAGCGATAAGTCTATGCTCCAGTAAGAAGAATCTCACTCAGAAGACTGAGTCTGCTGGTGCCTTGACCTTGGACTTCCCGTCTCTCTCCTGAATGGTGAGGAATAAATTTCTGTTGTTTGTATGCTACCTGGTCTATGGTATCTGTTTCAGCAACCTGAAGAGATGGGCGTCTGGAGAAGACCAGCACTAGGATTAGGGTGACCAGGGGAGGTATGGTTTGGTGAGTGGCCCAGAGTCTATGGTGGGTGGTGGCAGAACCCCAGGCTCCCTTCCCAAGTCCCCACCCCCAAGAAAAGAACAGATTGTTCCTTGGAGAAACTGGTCTGGAAAGAGTCTAAGTGGGTTCGCCAGTCTCAGCAGAAAGCGGGGGCAAGGTACAGAGTAGGATGCAGATGGAAGGGCAGGTGGAAGGCTGCAGGCTGAACGTGGGACCTTCACCCTTGCTCATCTGCCTCCAGCATCCAGAATTACCTTCTCCCTTGTCCCCTCCCTACCACCTGGGCAGGAGACTGCAAGATTCTTCTCTGGAGAAAGGGAAGGGCCCCAAGGACATAAATTCCAGACACTGGAGACGCCTACGCAGGGCTCAGGACAAAAACATGAACTGAGGCTCCTCCGAAAGGATGGACTGAGAAAGAGGTCAAGCTTATTGCTGTTGGGAAGTGAACAGGAGGAACGTTTGTAAATGCAAAGAACAGGAGCTCCACTAGACCTGAGTTTCAGGAGGCAAGAGGATCCCATCTCTTGGGAGATGTCCTAAAGTCGGTACAACACGTAAATACACAAGGAAAGTGTGGAGGTTCAGAAATGGTCCTCGTGTGAGGGCAACTCAGCAGAGGACAGCCTCTCTAAGGAGAACATAAATCTCATTCCTACAGATGTGCTGGCTAGTTAGTTCCTTCCTTGGTCTGTCTGCTCATCCCTCTGTCTGTCCATCAGTCAACCAACCAGACATTGTGCTAAGTCCAAGGAAAAAGAGCAGTGACCAACAGAACCTAGGACCCTACTCCTACGGAGTTTCTAAATAGCTGGACTAAAAATGGTATGTCCTTTCAGATATTAATTATTTTTTTAAAAGAATATCTGTTTAAAGTTATAAAATAAAGGACCGCTTCATGAAGGATATCAGGGAAGCATAGAAACCTATTAGGGGAGAAAAAATACACTTGTCACTCAAAGTCAACCATTCTTAACTTTTTCCTGCATCTTCTTTTTTTGACACACATTTATGAATATATATGATCAATCATACATGAAAAAACAATATTACATTGCTATGATACATTTACAAGCATGGTCCATACCTTGCCAGAATCTTGTATCATCTTGACGTTTTCAGCACCAAATTTATCTGAGTAAAGTTTGAGAAGTCTCTGAGAAATTTCTGACAGAGGTGTGAGTTTGGGTTCCTTGTAAATATACTCCTTTCCATCTTCATCTTCAAAGAACCCCTGTGACATTACGCACAATTAGAGCTGCCCCCAGACACAAGCCCAAGGCTGACCACAGGGAATGAGTCTTTTGTTACAAGGGTTAACAACAACAAAAAAGGGAGTGATTCTAAAAACAAAATCGGGCTTTCCAAATAGGAAGGAAAATGATAATAACGTGAGGTCTGGGTGTGAAGATAAAGGAAAAACACAAAACTGCAAACTCATCCAAGAATGTGATCATTAAGTGTTGAGTGAATGAGAAATTGGGGATTCAAGACTGTGTTCTCTCGGTGAAGTCGAATGATGGCACTCAAGCCTGTTTCACATTCCCAAGGAACAGAACTCACTAAGACATGTCTCAGCAGCCAATGGGCTGGCCTCAGACACGCACACCCCCCCTTCTGACCTCTCCCATCTACACGGGATTTTACAGTATCAACAGAAGCATTCTGGCCTGGAGAGTATGTTTGGCAAAAGTTATGTAAAGTTGGTGTAAATTCCATTTTGCCTCACTGATGAGAAAAAATAGGAAAGGATTGTCGCATAATATCAGAAAATATTTTTATAATCGCCAGTCATCACCTGTTTTAGCACCAGTCAGGTCTGAATATGACAAGGCTTAGAAAATTGCTTGGGAAGTGAAAAAGGTTGAAAACGAAAAAGCCCAAATTGGAGTTAATATTTGAAATAAATTTTTAAAAAACATTTCTCATCTAAAATAAAAGAGAGAAAATGGTGCAAAAAACACGGTATATAAAAGGAAAAAACGCAGGCTAACATGAGACAAAAAACACCCACATCAAACTTAGGAGTTTAGATGCAGTGATTCACTGTATTACTTGCTTTTTAAGCATTTACTGTAATTACCTCCACATCTGTTTCACTGTCTGTAAACTGGTATTGCTATAAAGTTATAAAAGACAATAAATAACAGGATAAATTGAAGGTTATATAAAGCTCATTGAAAACCACACACCCTAAATACATGTATTATAATTTATACTATTTAATCATGTTAGAGACTTGGAGGTTAAACTTTCAGTTAAATATAAATGAACCTCTTTATAAAAGGTTTCTGAAATATTACAATGGTAAATCTACTTGCAAAAATATTATAAAAGATAAGAGACGCACAGGGACAAAGGAAACCAGAAAGTCTTAATTTTGGTTTAAAACATGCAGTATAGATGTGTAAGGGAACAGGTGATTTATTTCTGTGAATGGAATAAACTGTTAATCTGGTTTTTTCTGGAGTGTGTAATGACTGGACAGATATACATACAGACTTGAAACTTGCAAACCACACTGAGGTACCAAAGATGCTGCTAAGAATGTCTTATGGGAGAACTTACCGCTGCCTTAAGAAAGTAATAAAGAAAAGACAGGAAGAAAGAAAAAAAAAAAAAGCAGAAAGTTTACTACTGAGGAAGATAAGAACCATAGTAAACATGACAAATTCATTAAATTAGAATTTCTAGAAAATGGGAAATTTACAAAATACCACTTTATAGGGTCTAAACAAGAACAAAAAAGGACTGGGGATGCACTATAGGAGAGGGAGGAGGCTCACCTGCCCGAAGAAGGCCACTCGGAAGTACGTGCCCAGGAGCCGGCGGCCGGAGTGCATGACCTCAGTCACCTTGCTGTAGGCTCTGTGCAGCGTGTCGTATAGGTGGGCCAGCCTCTGCAAGGAAGAACACAGCTTGTTTTTTCCCATTTGCAGCTAGCAGAACTGATGTGAAACTAACAATGAAATGAGATCATGCAGGTGAAAACTCCTTGGACTTGAGTTAAAGAAAGAAAAGATCAAGAATGTGTTTTGACTGGACAACTGGCAGTGATCATTTCCAAGTGTTAAGTTTCCAACCCGAAGGGCCATCTGGCATACTGAGAACCCATCGGGTTCCCAGTGCAGTGAGTCAGTTCAGTCCTCTGATGCTGCCTGTAGTTTTTGCTTTTCCTACTCCATTCCTTAGCACGTGCTAAAGAGAAACTGGACGGCATCCCCAGCCCAGAAAGGCCGAAAGGGTCACTCTTTTCCCCCATCAGTGGAGCGAGGTAGAGTTCT
The DNA here is from genome assembly GCF_023091745.1 of Budorcas taxicolor. NCBI lineage: Eukaryota > Metazoa > Chordata > Mammalia > Artiodactyla > Bovidae > Budorcas > Budorcas taxicolor. The sequence continues at coordinate 75,933,449 of NC_068921.1, forward strand.
AAGAGAAGAGGCACCTGGGGATTTTAAAAGTCAGGGTCCTGACAACTTTATGCAAGTGGAGTGCCAGAATCCCCAACCGCTGTCCTTTGAGATTGGAGGTCTGGGTAGAGGTGTGACATCTCGTGGCTCCGAGGGTGGTGGCCTCCAGGGTCACGTGCAGGGGCAGAGACCTCGTGCTCAAGCGGCCTGCTTGCGTTCTCTGCGTGTAAGAATGTCTGGGGATGTGTGTCACTCCCCCGTCCTCTGAAAAAGTTAACCAACAGACTACTCGGATACCTCGAAGTCCCTCCGCTTCTCGTAGATGGGGATGATGAGCTTATAGATGTCGGCGATCAGCTCGTAGCGCTCGGCCTTCCAGAGCCCGTCTGCGCACTGTTCCAGGAGCTCTGTGAGCACGTCCTGATCAAAGAGAGGGAGAGAGTGTTACAGGGAAACCGACCCTGCGCTCCTTGCAGAACGCATAAATGGTGAAGATGATTTCAAAATATGTAATATATTTTAAAAAATTATTTTATTCAACTTTTTTGGCTGCACGTGAGCATGTGGGATCTTACTTCCCAGACCAGGGATTGAACCCTTGCCCCCTGCAGTGGAAGCGCAGAGTCTTAACGACTGGACCACCAGGGAAGCCCCTCAAAATATGTAATATTTTTAGATAACTAACTTCTACATTTTTTTTTTGCAATGAGCTATTTTCCAGTCATGTTTACAGACAGAAATTAAGGTCTCATTTTGTGACTGTGGTAGTAGTTAACTGCATGGGGAAAAAAAATGGAAATTGATAGCTTCACACAGGCTCTCAATTTTTGTTCTTAGTTCTCATTTTCTAAATATGATTTAGATTTTTTTTTCTTTTCTGAGGAACAAGGACAATGCTGAGACATGGAGAGTCACTCAGCGTGACTTCAAACCAATGTAAACATCTTAGAGGAATTCAGTGATGGAGCGTGGGAGGCACTGTGCCTGCCTTGCCAACATCCTTTTCTTTTCAAAATTCTTACCTACTGAAGTTTGGGCAGTCACCCTGCCTCCATTAAAGTCCTTGAACTTAGGACTTCATTGATTTCTTTCATCAGTGTTTGGTAGTTTTTAGCATACAAATAGGAGAAGGCAATGACAACCTACTCCAGTACTCTTGCCTGGAAAATCCCATGGATGGAGGAGCCTGGTAGGCTGTAGTCCATGGGGTCGCTAGGAGTCAGACATGACTGAGCAACTTCACTTTCACTTTTGACTTTCATGCATTGGAGAAGGAAGTGGCAACCTACTCCAGTGTTCTTGCCTGGAGAATCTCAGGGACGGGGGAGCCTGTTGGGCTGCCGTCTATGGGGTCGCACAGGGTCGGGCATGACTGAAGCGACTTAGCAGCAGCAGCAGCATACAAATCTACAGATTTATACCTAATTTTTCCAGGTTTTTACTGTTATTATAAACAGTACTGTTTTTCAGTTTTGATTTTTTTTTGTAGTAAAAGCCTTTGTTGAGTAAGATTTAAAGTCATCTGGCATGTTTGTAGGAACTATACAAAGTGATTGTTAACAGCATGGTGCAACTATGGTGTAAGTATCTAAGTGTGAAGAAGGTTGGTTGAGTTTTGTATACTGATCTTCTATCCTATGATCTTGCTAAACTCAGTTTTAGTAACTTCTCTTGTAAATTCTTTTGGATTACTTGTGTCACGAAAGACAATTACATCTTCTGTCAACACAGGCAATTTTATTTCTTTTCTTACTGCACTGACTAGAATCTGTAGCACAGTGTTGAACAGGAGTGGTAAAAGTAGATATTCTTGTCTTGTTCACAGTTTTAGGTGGAAAGTATTCAGTCTTTCACCATAAAGTATGATGTTAGCTGTAGGTTTTTTGTAGATAATCTTTTTCTTGAAGAAGTTCCTTTCTATCCCTAGGTTTCCCCAACCCCCTGCAAACTCATGAGTAGATATTGAATTTTTTCAAATGCTTTTTTTGCATCTATTGAGATGGTCATATGATTTTCCTTATTTGTTCTGTTAATATGGTGAATTATATTGACTGGCTTTCCAGGGCTGAACCAACGGTGCATTGTCAGGGTAAACCCTACTTAGTCACAATGTCTTCTTATTTATATAGTGCTAGATTAAATTTGTTAATATATTTTTAAGTCTTTTATAGTTGCCTTTAAACATGTTTGTATCCCCTATTATTCTGTACATGAATGGCAGAACCTGTGTGTTTCATTACCAACCTAATGTTTCATTATAGTCCTAATGTCTATGATTTATAGGTCCAAAGAAAATAAACATTTAAAAAGCAGTTTCGAATCAATTCACCAGAAAATACTACCTGACTTAAATAAACCATCTTTAAAACAAGACATTTAACTCCTATGTCATATTTACAATATATAAATCATAAAACTCATCTGTGTGACTGAACTCTGTACCAAAGCTTATAAAGAGGTATACCAGTTGTCTCATACTTTTATTGTAGGTCTCATTAAGTGCAAACACTAAAATCAGATATATGTAGTAATTATCCTAACAGCTACAGACAAAGAAAAACGTCAGTAAAGGTCCTAACACGCTATCTGTTCATCCTGTATCTGTATTATGAAGATGCAAAGCCTCGCTCAGTTTTCTCTTAGTTTTGTCTCAGATCTTTTCCAGTGGAGAATCTATCCAGGTTAAACACAGCAAACTCTTATGATTCTTCTCATGCTTCTCTGATTATAAAAAGCTACATAAAAGAAAAGCATAAAAATAAAATCTATATAATATCAGTGTCCATATACTTACTTTACCATATTTATAAAACTGGGAAATGTAATAAAGGTCTAATGTAATTTGGGAGTTGTAAGGATCAAATAAAATTTTACTATCAAAACACTCTGAAAACCAAATGTTGTAAGCAAATAACAGACCACTTAAACAAACTTATTTCAGTCATCACTTCTACTTTGTATTTGTTTTTGAAATGAATCTTATTTCTACTGAGCAATGTAATATCCCACAGTGCCACATACATATTTGGTAGGCAAGAATTTCTTGGATGAATGAATCAGTCTGCATTTTTACAATATTACTAACAGCTGTCTTTCACTGTAAGGAAATGAGTTGAGTTCCTGTATCAAAGCCTTGCAATTTTTACGTATCTTACATCACAGACATCACCACTGGGGATTTACTGAGCATCTTCATTCTCCTTGATGCTGTGGGACTATGGCAGAGGTGAATGAATTCTGAGAAGACCCAATTTCCCATCAGGAAATTTTGTACAACCAAGGTATTCTTCTGATAACGAAATAGACAAAGGCATGGGAACTTACCCATCTTAAAGCTATTCTCAGGTTTAACTTACAGACTATTCATTTGGCCCCTTCTTTTCTCACTACTGGGCTTTGTTCAAACTATATACAGTCCACACTGTAGATGTAAATACAGAGTGATGACACCCGACTTACTGTGGATGGGATCAGGAGACCTAAAGATTCTTAATTCCATACTGCAGCAGTCACAGCAGCACAGCGAGACTCTAGAGTAACTTTAATGTGATCTCGTAGAAAACCGAAAATTCTTCTCAAAGAGTTATACATGTTATAACCAGGCACAGACACTACCACAGCATTAACTTGATTCTTCATTCATTCACCTACACATTTTACCAAGAGTCTATTATGTGCAAGGCATTGTGCTTGACACTGGGTTTATGAGACAAGTCTATATAAATAAAATTTTGTTTCTGTAATTTATAAAAATGGCTCTATAGATTTTTACCAAATGTGGAAGGCAGGTTGGGATAGTTTAGCAGGTGATGTGATATACATGAAACTGGCTCTGAGGAGGAGGCCCCCAAACACACACGTGGGTTATCCTTCAGAGCAGCTAGAACTGATGGACTAGAGACTCATGACCACCAAAGGGAAGAGATGTGACATACATGTTCAGATATTGAGGGCAGAGAAAGAAAACCCACAGTGATTTCAGAGATGTACCAAACTGCAAGTCAGAAGGGTGGCACTCTGAATGGGGAGCAGTAGGCACTTGCTGACTTTACAGTAGTCTGTGTGTCTCTGGGGAGAGTCCTGGGGTGGCCAGCAATCAAACGAAGAGAGCGCTTCCTGCTCTCATGGAGCTCAGAGTCTCTACGCAGACCAATAAAGAGATTGTAAAAGATGGTGGTGGGTGTCCTGATAAGGCTAAGCCCAGGGAACCAGGGATGCAGAGAGGAGCAGCAACCATCCAGTGACAGGGGAAGGGAGGGGCATGGAAGGTTGCAGAAAGAGACAACTGACTGAGCATTAACAATGACAGCAGTTAGCGGGGTAAAGGGGAAAGGTGGGAATAGAAAGGAAGCGAGGAGAGACATTTCAGGGAGAGGGACCAGCATAGGTCGAGACGTGGGAGTGATGGCAGCGTGATGTGTGTGACATTCTTAAGTAGTTTGAGGGGCTGGAGAATAAAATCTGAATCAGACAGGGCCAAGAGATGAGGCTGAAGAGGCGGAAAGATTAAAAACACTGATTAAATAGCCACACTCAGGATTTTAGTGTCTAACTCTTTGCGACTCCATGAACCATAACCGCTCAGGCTCCTGTGCATGGGATTCTCCAGACAAGAATACTGGAGTGGGTAGCCTTTCCCTTCTCCAGGAGATCTTCCCAACCCAGGGATCGAAGCAGGCCTCCCACATTGCAGGTGGATTCTTTACCACCTGAACTACCAGGGAAGCACCTTTCCATGTTAAACTAATAATTGAATAGAGATAATTTTTATGAGATATGAAAATACACACATATATTAACTGCCACAACTAGGAAGTATTCTATAAGGAAGATGTTCCTTGATTTTAAATGATGTTATGTCTATCCTCCTAAGGTATCTGTGTATAGCAGCCTTTCAGGTATATTTTAAATGGTTTGAGATTTAGTCACTTAATAAATATATATCAAATAGAGCATAAATATATATCAAATAGAGCTTATAAGTGATCTCCTGGGCCAAGTGCTCCTAATTGTGAGACTAAGATGTGAATACTACTTTTACTCATTTGTCAAACTAGAAACACATGGGAAGTTTAAAAACAATGACATCTGAATTCAAGCAGCGTATCAGTATGATGAGCAATTCATTTCATTATGGAAAAACCTGCCAATCAGAGGAATGCCCCAGAATGGCTGGAAAACAGGAATGTTTGATAAAGTGAATAGAGCCTAGTAAATAATTATGAAATAAGTATCACAATTTGATGGTGCATATCAACTTATATATGTTCCTGGACATTATTTTATCTTTGCTTCTGGTCAGGAGGCATTTAGGATTTATATTTTATCAGTCTAAATATCACTTATTGTAAAAATGATAATGTATACCATAAAAAGCAGAGTAGTTATAGATTTTACCTAATAAACTAAAAATGGCTTTTATTTTTAAAAAGGTAAGTCCTTCTCTCATAAGGGTAGAGTATGAATTACTGAGCATCAAAGTTTAATTTGGTAGACTTTATTTTTCTGGGCTCCAAAATCACTGCAGATGGTGATTGCAGCCATGAAATTAAAAGACGCTTACTTCTTGGGAGGAAAAGTTATGACCAATCTAGACAGCATATTAAAAAGCAGAGACATTACTTTGTCAACAAAGGTCCGTCTAGTCAAGGCTATGATTCTTCCAGTGGTCATGTACTGATGTGAAATTTGGACTATAAAGAAAGCCGAGCGCTGAAGAATTGATGCTTTTGAACTGTGGTGTTGGAGAAGACTCTTGAGAATCCCTTGGACTACAAGGAGATCCAACCAGTCCATCCTAAAGGAGATCAGTCCTGGGTGCTCATTGGAAGGACTGATGTTGAAGCTGAAACTCCAATACTTTGGCCACCTGATGCGAAGAGCTGACTCATTGGAAAAGACCCTGATGCTGGGAAAGATTGAGGGCAGGAGGAGAAGGGGACGAGACGATAAGATGGTTGGATGGCATCACTGACTCAACGGACATGGGTTTGGGTGGACTCTGGGAGTTGGTGATGGACAGGGAGGCCTGGCATGCTGTGGTTCATGGGGATGCATCAAGAGTCAGACACGACTGAGCGACTAAACTGAGCTGAATGTCAACTCTACAACTAGATGTTTATAGTTGGTACATTAGGTTCTTTGAAATAACCAGCAATCACAGATAACTAAGTTTGAGAGACCATATGTCAACACAAAATTACAAAGAGTAATAACAACTAAGCCTTCATAGTAACTAAACATTGGGGTATATATGAACAATTTTCTCAACAGAAATTCCAAGTGTTACTTTGAATTCTCAGGAATCCCTTGAAAACCAGAACTAATACTGATAGTGGTCAAACAGCAGTGACCTTGAAAAGCGGTCATACAGAAAGCCTAAGAGTTTTCCCTCTTGTTTAAAATCTAAATGCCAAGTTTTTTTTCCCCCCTAAATTGTCAATACGCTCAAAGAACTGTAAGTAATTAATGGTCAGGGGGAAGGATAAAAACCTTAATGAATTTTATGCATCTGGAAAGTACACATTTTATGATATTAGACTAGTCTTAAAAAGGTCTCGTTACACTAAGCTCATGAGCCATTCAGGAAGCTGTTTAAAGGGAATTAGTCAGTTGTTTTTAGGTGTGGGCAACTGAGGGAAGCGAGGACCTGTCTGTGGAGATGACTCTCTAATGCTGAGCATGGGTGCGTGTGTGTGGGTGTGTGTGCATGTATGCTTGAAAATGCCTTATGAGCCTATGTATGTGCAGGATATTTAAAAATTTTTTTCAGTTAAATAATATTTGCTGCATCTTACAGTTGAATGATTTAATTTAACCTTTCCTAGGAAGCTTGTTGTTGCTCAGTCGCTCAGTTGTGTCCAACTCTTTGCGACCTCATGGACTGCAGCACGCCAGGCTGCCCTGTCCTTCACTATCTCCCAGAGTTTGTTCAGTCTCATGTACATTGAGTTGGTGATGCCATTCCAATCATCTTATCCTTTGTCCGTGCCTTCTCCTCCTGGCTTCAATCTTGCCCAGCATCAGGGTCTTTTCCAGTGAGTCAGCTCTTCGCATCAGGTGACCAAAGTATTGGAGCTTCAGCATCAGCCCTTTGCTAGCTGTCTCGATTATCTACCATTTGGGATAACTGTCAGCCCGTGACCTGACTTGGGCAATGGCCTACATCACGACATCATTCATATTTCCACTGTATTATCATTTTCTCAAGATATAGCTGAAAATCCCTTGTATCAGAATAATCACCTTGGATGCTTATTAAAAATACAGATTCCCAGGCACTACAGTCACCCAACTGGATCTGGGGCTGGGGATCTGGATCTGTAACAGGAATCCAAGTAAGTTTTAAGCACGTTAAACCTTGAGGACTATCACACCAGGTGAAACCTCCTGAGGCAGGCGCCCCTCTTATATGCCCCTGGGTCAGCACATGGCACACAGCTAGTTTATGGAACAAATCGACACACGTAGGTGCTAGACGTTTCCAGGCCAAAGAGAGCTGAGACGACTCTCGCTTCAGATTGTGGTTTAGGTGTTCTCCTCAAAGGCCACGAAGCATCAGAAGGCATGCTGTGTGCTGGGGGCAGGGGCTGCATCATGTCCACCTCTGTCTCCAGCACAAGGACACTTAGGAAATCCTTGCACGTTCCCTACAGCTACTGGCTTGGAGAATCCTTGTGAAAATGAAGATATGCTATATAGCTTTTATGGTTCTAAGAGCAGTCTCAGTCATGGAAAAGTAGATGCTTAGACAACCCTTATAGGGTTACAGATAAGTCACTGAGCTTGGATGAGATGGAAACAGAGGAACCATCGAAGGTGTTGTGTTGAAAACTCTCTCTTGGGATGTTCTGTAGGTGTAAACGTTTTATGCTTGTTGTTTCTGAATAGAGACCGTTTGGCTAATACAAGGCAGTAACCTGCCTGGTTGACCTCATGTGCTTACTCTGTGAACACTGACCCTTATTGGTCTGGGGAGCAAAACTGGAGTGTGCCAAACCGTCGATTCTCATTATTCACTGTGGTCATGTTCTATAAGGTCACTACTGCCAACACTGAATGTGCGCACACTGAACCCTCACTCCTCGGGGATATATAGGGTTCAGTTCAGTTCAGTCGCTCAGTCGTCTCCCGACTCTTTGCAACCCCATGAATCGCAGCACACCAGGCCTCCCTGTCCATCACCAACTCCCAGAGTTCACTCAAACTCATGTCCATTAAGTCGGTGAGGCCATCCAGTCATCTCATCCTCTATCGTCCCCTTCTCCTCCTGCCCCCAATCCCTCCCAGCGTCAGAGTCTTTTCCAATGAATCAACTCTTCGCATGAGGTGGCCAAAGTATTGGAGTTTCAGCCTTAGCATCAGTTCTTCCAATGAACCCCCAGGACTGATTTCCTTTAGAATGGACTGGTTGGATCTCCTTGCAGTCCAAGGGACTCTCAAGAGTCTTCTCCAACACCACAATTCAAAAGCATCAATTCTTTGGCGCTTAGCTTTCTTCACAGTCCAACTCTCACATCCATACATGACCACTGGAAAAACCACAGCCTTGACTAGATGGACCGTTGTTGGCAAAGTAATGTTTCTGCTTTTTAATATGCTATCTAGGTTGGACATAACTTTCCTTCCGAAGAGTAAGCGTCTTTTAATTTCATGGCTGCAGTCACCATTTGCAGTGATTTTGGAGGCCCCCAAAATAAAGTCTGACACTGTTTCCACTGTTTCCCCATCTATTTCCCATGAAGTGATGGGACCAGATGCCATGATCTTCATTTTCTGAATGTGGAGCTTTAAGCCAACTATTTCACTCTCCTCTTTCACTTTCATCAAGAGGCGTTTTAGTTCCTCTTCACTTTCTGCCATAAGGGTGGTGTCATCTGCATATCTGAGGTTATTGATATTTCTCCCGGCAATCCTGATTTCAGCTTGTGCTTCTTTCAGCCCAGCGTTTCTCATATAGGTTAGGCTTGGGTTATAAAATTTTGACAACTGATTAGTACATAAGCTTGTTTTATGTGTTTTTTTAAAGACAGCTAATTTAGCACACACTGCTGCTGTATGATTAACGTTGAACCCATGACCAAAAATGCTATCACTGCTGTCTGAACGGAGCTTATCCAACAAGTCAGGCACGTCCTGAGCTCAGGAACACTGGACAGCATTTTAGTACCACACTCTGAGGCTGGGCAAGGACCCCTGTTTACAGCAGGAGCCGAACAAGGAGGCAGAGTGTTACTTGCTCGGCCTCATTTGGGAACGTGTGGGCTCTAAACTTGGTGAGGCTCTGTGCAGGTCCCCAAATGATTGCAAAACTGCTTCAGTGCATGTTGATTTGGGGGTTACAGAGCAATTCGGGCAGGAGGAGTGGGGGGTGGCTGTCCCTCCCTCCCTCCCTGCCCCCGGGCCAGGACTGAGCCTGGCACGGGACCCCTCTGTGTGGTTCTCTTGCCCTGCCCTTAGCACACAGGTAGACGGTGGCAGGCCAGCTGCTGCCCACCTCCAGGCTTCTGCAGTATTTCTCGCTGGTTCCCCCAAACCCCAACAAAACTTCTCAAAACAGTCTCTTTGTTAGAGCTGCTTCCATGCGTGTGCCGTTTCCTTCTGGGACTCTGACTGTATGGGATAAAGAGGAAGGGTCTCTTTGATTACATGGGGTTGTATGCAATTCAGACACCCCAGGAGACAGAATGCTTCCATCTGCATAGGCTCTGGTTTGTAAGACAAAATGTAAACAGGAATGGGCTGTTTCTCTTTAATCAAAAGCAGCCGTGAGGGAGTCTGCTCTTTGGGTCAGAGTCAGGCAGGACGGACTGCTACCAGGGAAAGCTCATCAGAGGACTCCTGCCAGGAGAATCGCACATTTTTAGGTCATGTCTCTCAAATCACATAGGAGAGCATCTTAGGCATTTATATGTATCTAATAATGCAGATTACAAGGGCAACAATTTTTATTAAGCTATTGTTCCACACCCATTCCCACCAGCTTTCCCCAAAACTCCTCTGGCAGAGATATTCGACTTTCCCTTTTTCTTGAAACCTCTTGAGGGCCAGGGCAAAAACGGTCACATGGCATTTCTGTCGTTGTGACTTTTGGTACACACTATTTTTTCACTGCTGGCTGTTTTCCATCTTAACGTGCAGGGCTTGCTTGGGACTTTACAACCCCCGGGTCGCATCCTAATCGTGACAGGTCGTCATGGACTATGGACCTTGTTAAAGATTTACCAACTTTATGCTTTGAGGACAGGGTGGAAAATCTATATTCTGAAAAAGAGCTGATAAAGTTTTCCCCATCACATGTTTAGTTATTACTCAGAGTGGGTGCCATTCACAAATTTCCCCAATCAATCTGCCCTTGGTTACACACTGCTCCATCCCTAGGCGACTGCCTAGGCTCCGCTCCTGAGTCTCTTTCCAGCCTATGACTTAATCTGATGAGCCATCCTGAACTTCATTTTATCATCCCTGAGGACAGGCTATTCGGAACTGTTTAACTTTCAAATCTTTAGTTGTTCTTGGTGTTGCTGTTTTCCTTATCGCGAATTCTAAACAAAAGTGCTGTGCTCCAGAGAACTGACTGGGAGATAGGGGACAAGGGTGGTTCTTCCAAGGAGCCAATGCGTTCAGGCTTCTTTTCAGGGAAAAACCCAGTCAAGCTCTCCTTGAAGTGAAGAGTTCAATGCCAAGAGCGTGTGGGCCTTGTTGTTGAGGGTCAGGTTCACATGTCAGAGTGAAAAATTAAAAACTATCATTGGGTGGGACTAGCACAGAGAGCTTTGGATGAAGCTACCAAGTATGCCCTGGACAGAAAAACTTTTGGAAAGCTGCTTATAGAGCACCAAGGAATATCATTTTTGCTGGCTGAAATGGCAATGAAAGTTGAACTAGCTAGATTGAGTTACCAGAGAGCAGCTTGGGAAGTTGATTCTGGTCACCGAAATACCTATTATGCCTCTATTGCAAAGGCCTATGCTGGAGATATCGCAAATCAGTTAGCTTCTGATGCTGTTCAGATTTTCGGAGGCAATGGATTTAATGCCGAATATCCTGTAGAAAAATTAATGAGGGATGCCAAGATCTATCAGATTTATGAAGGTACAGCACAAATTCAAAGGCTTATTATAGCCCGTGAACACATTGGCAGGTATAAAAAGTAACCAGATCACCATGTTAATAATTCTTGAGTAATTAAAATATGATCTACTATTTAAACTCCAGGAAAGAGGAAGGGCTTTAAGGTTTTTTTTCCAGTGAAAATTTTAACATAGATTCTCTTGTACTAAACCTGTATAACTGATTCTAATAGTATTCGGTTGGCCAAAAAGTTTGTTTGGATTTTTCTGTAATGTTATGAAAAAACCTGAATGAACTTTTGGGCCAACCCAAGTTTTCTACTTTTGTTTAACTTTATGACTTGCCTTTTCTATAATGCATTTGATTTTATTAAAGTTATGTGTTTTCCTTTAGTTCCATTGTACCTGAATTACATTAACCTAGAAAAATACATTTAGTTTGTTGTTTGAACCTCTGAAAATTAGAGCAACAGAAATTTCTTGGAATTTCAGTGGTTTTCCAAAGACAGAAAAGAAGGTTTATAAAGTATTCAGAATGTTCCAAAATTTACATTGAGAAAATATTCTAGGATTTAAATAACTTGTCAGTGACTTTGTAGACTTAATGGTCTTATATTAGAGGAATTAATTTTACTGCAATTTGGAAAGCATTTGGTTTCTCTTTTGTACAGTAATAGTCAAAAATTTGATGTTCATATTCTCCCTTTAAACAGTGACCAGAAGTTACACAGAAGTTTTTAATTTTGAACCCACATAATTCTGAGCCCACATTTCACTTGCCTTATTTTTAAAAAATCAATACAGTTTCCCTTAAATTATTTTTATATGACTCTGTTGGTCTATGGTTAACCTTTGTTGTGTTGTGTACAATCTGATTTCATGCACATACATTCTAAAAATAAACTTAAATTTGTTCTGTGTTAAAAAAAAAAATAAAATAAAAAAATAAAAATAAAAATAAAAACTATCATTGGTCCAGGGACGTCAAGGTGGAGAGACAGTTGAATGGTGAATACCATGTAATAACCAACTGGCTTTTTTCCCCCCCTTCAGAATACTTAAGAGAACTTTACATATTTTGGCTAAAATTAATTTTTAAATGTAAAATCACTCAATATATTATCTTCCTTTCTCATGGTTACTTTTTAATTTAGGGAGTCATTTGAAACCACAGAATTTTTGACGGTGGTTCTTAAGCCTTTGAGGTTTAAGATCCTTTTACATATTATAAAAATCATTGAGATTTCTTTAAAAATAAGTGAGAACTTTTATGTATATGGATGTTATCTCTCAAAATTTATAATATTAGGAGTGAACACTGAAGAAATGTAAAAATATTTATGGATTAATCTAAGCTCATAATAAACCGATTACATGTTAACAAAAATAATGTTTTTAATGGGAAAATTTTTTCAAAAAAAAATTAAGAAGAGTGGCCTTGTTCTACATTTTTGCCACTCTAATGTCTGGCTTCATAGGAGCAGCCTAGATTCTGGCCTCTGCTTCTGCATTCAGCCTCTTCAATATATTATTCTGGATGATGCAGACAAAGAAAATCCAGCCTCACGGAGACAGGTGGAAAAGGAAGGACCTCAAAGACTTCCTGAAAGGTTACTGGGGACCCCAGGGGCCTCGGGGCCTCACTTTGAGAACTGATTCATGGATGGTCGGTGTCATGGAGGATGTTTGCTCATGGGCCCTGGTTACTGGCATGAACATGATCAAAAGTCCTGATGTTAAGCAGGACCTCCACTCATTAAAAGCAACTACAACAGAGGCAGAAGATGCTTACTCCTTTCTCCGTTCTTTCTTTTCACATGAAGAAACAGACCACTTTATTTTTCCTTAAAAGAAGGGCATGATTAAAAAGCTTTCTCCCGAATGTTTCATTTTGCTTTAAAGTTGAGGGGAGGCAGGCACACGTGAAAAGCTCTTCTGGCAGACACACATGGAAGAAGAAAATCAGGGAACGTAGCAGAAAACTGGCTTTTTTTCAGATACCTAGCTTTATTTCAAAACTGTCTACTCAGGGAGAAGTGGCTGCAAGGTGACCCCGCTTTGGCAAGAAACTTGCAGAAATTGCTCAGTTCAGTCGCTCAGTCGTGTCCGACTCTTTGCGACCCCATGAATCTCAGCACGCCAGGCCTCCCTGTCCATCACCATCTCCCAGAGTTCACTCAGACTCATGTCCATCGAGTCCGTGATGCCATCCAGCCATCTCATCCTCGGTCGTCCCCTTCTCCTCCTGGCCCCAATCCCTCCCAGCATCAGAGTCTTTTCCAATGAGTCAACTCTTCGCAGGAGGTAGCCAAAGCATCATTCCGTCCAAAGAAATCCCAGGGTTGATCTCCTTCAGAATGGACTGGTTGGATCTCCTTGCAGTCCAAGGGACTCTCAAGAGTCTTCTCCAGCACCACAATTTAAAAGCATCAATTCTTTGGCACTCAGCCTTCTTCACAGTCCAACTCTCACATCCATACATGACCACAGGAAAAACCATAGCCTTGACTAGACGGACCTTAGTCGGCAAAGTAATGTCTCTGCTTTTGAATATACTATCTAGGTTGGTCATAACTTTTCTTCCAAGGAGTAAGCGTCTTTTAATTTCATGGCTGCAGTCACCATCTGCAGTGATTTTGGAGCCCCAAAAAATAAAGTCTGATACTGTTTCTACTGTTTCCTCATCTATTTCCCATGAAGTGATGGGACCAGATGCCATGATCTTCATTTTCTGAATGTTGAGCTTTAAGCCAACTTTTTCACTCTCCTCTTTCACTTTCATCAAGAGGCTTTTTAGCTCCTCTTCACTTTCTGCCATAAGGGTGGTGTCATCTGCATTTCTGAGGTTATTGATATTTCTCCTGGCGATCTTGATTCCAGCTTGTGTTTCTTCCAGTCCAGCATTTCTCATGATGTACTCTGCGTAGAAGTTAAATAAACAGAGTGACAATATACAGCCTTGATGTACTCCTTTTCCTATTTGGAAGCAGTCTGTTGTTCCATGTCCAGTTCTAACTGTTGCTTCCTGACCTGCATACAGATTTCTCAAGAGGCAGGTTAGGTGGTCTGGTATTCCCATCTCTTTCAGAATTTTCCACAGTTTATTGTGGTCTACACAGTCAAAGGCTTTGGCATAGTCAATAAAGCAGAAACAGATGTTCTTCTGGAACTCTCGCTTTTTCCATGATCCAGCGGATGTTGGCAATTTGATCTCTGGTTCCTCTGCCTTTCCTAAAACCAGATTGAACATCAGGGAGCTCACAGTTCACGTACTGCTGAAGCCTGGCTTGGAGAATTTTGAGCATTACTTTATTAGCATGTGAGATGAGTGCAATTGTGTGGTAGTTTGAGCATTCTTTGGCATTGCCTTTCTTTGGGATTCAATGAAAACTGATCTTTTCCAGTCCTGTGGCCACTGCTGAGTTTTCCTAATTTGCTGGCATATTGAGTGCAGCACTTTCACAGCATCATCTTTCAGGATTTGAAACAGCTCAACTGGAATTCCATCACCTCCACTAGCTTTGTTCGTAGTGATGCTTTCTAAGGCCCACTTGACTTCACATTCCAAGATGTCTGGTTCTAGATGAGTGATCACATCATCATGATTATCTGGGTCGTGAAAATCTTTTTTGTACAGTTCTTCCGTGTATTCTTGCCACCTCTTCTTAATATCTTCTGCTTCTGTTAGGTCCACACCATTTCTGTCCTTTATTGAGCCCCTCTTTGCATGAAATGTTCCCTTGGTATCTCTAATTTTCTTGAAGAGATCTCTCGTCTTTCCCATTCTGTTGTTTTCCTCTATTTCTTTGCATTGATTGCTGAAGAAGGCTTTCTTATCTCTTCTTGCTATTCTTTGGAACTCTGCATTCAGATGCTTATATCTTTCCTTTTTCCTTTGCTTTTTGCCTCTCTTCTTTTCACAGCTATTTGTAAAGCCCCCCAGACAGCCATTTTGCTTTTTTGCATTTCTTTTCATGGGGATGGTCTTCATCCCTGTCTTCTGTACAATGTCACAAACCTCATTCCATAGTTCATCAGGCACTCTATCTATCAGATCTAGGCCGTTAAATCTATTTCTCACTTCCACTGTATAATCATAAGGGATTTGATTTAGGTCATACCTGAATGGTCTAGCAGTTTTCCCTACTTTCTTCAATTTGAGTCTGAATTTGGTAATAAGGAGTTCATGATCTGAGCCACAGTCAGCTCCTGGTCTTGTTTTTGTTGACTGTATAGAGCTTCTCCATTTTTGGCTGCAAAGAATATAATCCATCTGATTTCGGTGTTGACCGTCTGGTGATGTCCATGTGTAGAGTCTTCTCTTGTGTTGTTGGAAGAGGGTGTTTGCTATGACCAGTGCATTTTCTTGGCAAAACTCTATTAGTCTTTGCCCTGCTTCATTCTGCATTCCAAGGTCAAATCTGTCTGTTACTCCAGGTGTTTCTTGACTTCCTACTTTTGCATTCTAGTCCCCTATAATGAAAAGGACATCTTTTTGAGGTGTTAGTTCTAAAAGGTCTTGTAGGTCTTCATAAAACCGTTCAACTTCAGTTTCTTCAGTGTTACTGGTTGGGGCATAGACTTGGATAACTGTGATATTGAATGGTTTGCCTTGGAGACGAACAGAGATCATTCTGTCGTTTTTGAGACTGCATCCAAGTATTGCATTTCAGACTCTTTTGTTGAACATGATGGCTACTCCATTTCTTCTGAGGGATTCCTGCCCGCAATAGTAGATATAATGGTCATCTGAGTTAAATTCACCCATTCCAGTCCATTTTAGTTTGCTGATTCCTAGAATGTCAATTCCTACATGTCAATTGACATCTCTTGTTTGACCACTCCCAATTTGCCTTGATTCATGGACCTGACATTCCAGGTTCCTATGCAATATTGCTCTTTACAGCATCAGATCTTGCTTCTATCACCAGTCACATCCACAACTGGGTATTGTTTTTGCTTTGGCTCCATCCCTTCATTCTTTCTGGAGTTATTTTTCCACTTGCAGAACTTGGAGAAATTGCTACAGTGATCTAAAGTCAAATGTTTTGGTCTCTCTGGGGGGTGGGATAGGGTGGTCTTATCTACTCATGATGCGCAGGCCCTGGGGGCAGCACTCAAGCGGAAGCAGGGATCCAAGGATGTGGACAGGGGCTGCTCTGCCCCCAAGCCCAGGCTGGCCTCTCACAGCCTTGCATGTCTGGCAACACTGATTGAAAAGTTAGATTAAAACAGATAAACAAATAAACCCCATAAAACAGATAAATTAATTGCTGAAAAGAATGAGAAACCTTATGATTCAAAACAGCAGACCTTTTACCACGAGAGTTTAAGCTCTCAGTCTTACATCACTATTAACCGGCTTGTCAAACTCTCTGGGCTTCCCTTGTGGCTTAGTGGTAAATGATCTGCATAGCATTTCGGGACTCGTGGGTTCAGTCCCTGGGTCAGGAAGATCACTCGGAGAAGGAAATGGCAACCTCCTCTAGTATTCTTGCCTGGGAAATCCCATGGACAGAGGAACCTGGAAGGCTCCAGACCATTGTGTTGCAATAGAGCTGGACACGACTGAACGACTCAACAACAACAACAAACTCTCTCCAGAGGACACGAGGAGTTCCAACAAAGGGGACTGGCAGGAGCTTGTGTCAGTGTTCTGGAGAATTATCGTAGTTAGAGCAAAGTGTGTACACAGTGGCTGCAGAGAGAAAACCCTGGGCTGGGGGCAGGGGTGGGGAATGGCAGCACCCGAGACCCTCAGTGACCCAAGCCCCCGCGGGCTGTGGCCCTCACCTCGTTGAAGTGGACGTCCTGCATGCCGACGTCTTCCATCATGGAGGCCTCCTCATCGGTGTTTGGGGTGATGACCCTGAAGGCTGTGCATCCTTGTCTAAACATGCCTAGGATTGAGAGAGCAGGGGACAGCTGGAGTTATCAGCCTGAAGGTGGATGAGCCGTGAGGGCACTTCCTGCCCTGTTTTGTCTCTGGGCTGAATGAAAACCAATCTAGAAATCTTGTGTCTCATGCCAGCATTGCCATAGGGAACCTCGGGGCCAACAGGCACTCGCCTTCATCCGCTTCCTTGTATTTGACTCTCACCACCCTCCATTTGTTTCTTTTTCTCATCCATTTAAAAAATTTATTTATTTATTTGTCTTAGTTGTGGCACATGGATCCTGGAGTAGGTTGCCATTTCCTTCTCCAGGGGATCTTCCTGACCCAGGGATCGAAGCCGGGGGCCTCTGCCTTGGGAGCACATAGTCTTAGCCACTGGACCACCAGGGAAGTTCCTTCTCATCCCTTTTCATTTTTCACCCACCTTTATTAAAATGTATGTAATCCTTAAATAAATTGAAATAGGCACTGAACCAAATTAACAGCAAAATATAGTAACAACAATAGTTTGGTAAGATGACCCATGCTCAGATACCAAGAAAACTGAAGGAGCCAAAGCCAGTCAGAGAAACAGGCTCAGAAACAACTCTGTTTCTTTCCAGCTGTCATGTCACCCCCTTCGCTGGGGGGTGACCCAAAACTTGGAGAGAACTCGCCCTGCTGCTGCAAGAAGCGGTCCGCCAAGAGGTAACTGGGTGGCCGCAGTGGCTTGACATTACTCCTTACACAGTGCAGGGTTCAGCCAGACCTGGTGCAGCTGTGCTCCAGTATACACGGGAACACAGCCAGCTTTTCTGAAAGCCCCGTGTTCTCGATTGGGAAGTGGAGATGAGCAACGGGTGTTTGACCAGAGGAGCCGTGGGAGAACTTGCAGCCTGCTGATGTGGGAGCCAGCCCTTACGCACAACGGGGCAGCGCACACTCCCACCCGCCCCTTCCACGGGGATGCGAGGTCCCAGCCTGCGTGCTGCCTCCTCGCACGGCAGAGCCAACCGGGCTGTGCTCCAGAAAATGCTGTCTGATGACCTCCTGCTACAGCTGCCGTGTGATGGATAAACAGTTTCAGGGAACTACCTTCAGGGAAAATAAAATCTCTCCATCTGGAGACTGGCCAGCCAGGAACTCCTGGAGGCAAAGCTCATTAACTAGTTTTTGCAAGATGGAGTTATTAGCAAGAGGTTATATGACAACACAACACCTACTTTTGTTTTGCATTTTTGCGGTGCCTACCGAGTCAAGTAAACGTCACATCAGCGAATTAAAAAAAGCAATGAGTAAGTACAGAAGGAAATGGCAACCCACTCCAGTATTCTTCCCTGGGAAATCCCACGGACAGAGGAGCCTGGCAGGCTCCATGGAGTTGCAAAGAGTCTAACATGACTAAGTGACTAAACAACAATAATATAGTGTGCGGGTGCACACACACAGACACACAGACACACACACAGACACACACAGACACAGACACACACAGACACACAGACACACACACACACACAGATCCTCCACCTCAAATCCTTCTGAATGGCTCTCGCTTGTCTTTGCTGCTTTGTAAAAGTTTACAATTGTTTCACAAAACACAGAATCATTTCTTACCTTTCCGTGTGAGATATTCTGCCACCAGGGCTGTGACATGGACGTAGCACATTGCTGCCTATAGTAAAAGACACATGCTTCAGAATCACCGGTTATAACGCACAAAGCTCCCCATCAGAAGCCTAATGACTGTATGTATTTATGTCAGATCTCAAGGCATCAGCTAGTGTTCATGGCTGACATCTCACCTACAGAAAAAAGTGGGACAATTCATACAAATTGAAATTATGAAACTCTGAATTCAGATGGATGGCAACAAGCTTGGTAAGGCCCATTTCTATCTAGAATTATTAAATTTTTATTAAAGATAAAAGATTTTTAAAAAGCATTTTTTCTTACTATATCTAAAATTTTGGCACTATTTCTCTTAAAGGGAAAAGAGGATCCCTTGAAGAAAAGGCATGTGCATTCCTATATTCAGAGAGAACTGCTCAAACTTCAGGGGCTAATGTATTTTTCTGTCAACCTAAAAAACAATGAAGTTATAAATTTTTTCCCAAAATAGAATTCTAAACGAAAATAATGTAATGTTCAATGGATAACATTTTAAACACCTTTAAAATGTAAGAAAAAACAAAAATAAATTCTTTTAACCAAGTTGCCATGGTTTATAAAACATCAAACATAGCTGTTAGAAATGAACCTACTATAAGGTTCTAATGCCTAAGCCCTGGTTCTTGTCAGAATGGTAGAAAAATTACTACTACCAACAAGTGCGTAATTCATTTTTATTATGGCTAATGGATATTTTAGATTAAACTGATCAAACAGAATGGACTCTGAATAATCAAAAAGTAAGAATTGCTAATTACACTTTTCAGATGTAGGACACAATTTCACTAATTTAAGCAATTAGCATATTTAAAGTAAAAGCATATTTCTTTGGTCGTTCTGCTGATCACACCTAAATGCCATGGGCATGAACCCTGAGCAGAGTTTTCGTGGGAACATGAAGAGAACCCGCCTTACAGCCCATCGTTGTTCTTAACTGCCTCCACTTTACAGAAGATGTCCCTGAGACACAGCGGGGTTAAGAACAGGCTCAGTGTCGCCGAATTAGTCAATGCTGGATCTGGGAGCCAGTCTCCTAGAAGCCCACACACCCCACCTGCGCACCTTCTATGCTGATGCTTACTGAACCATGGGCTCTGCAGCCGGGGCAGCTCTGACCCCTGCTGCATTCACAGACAAAACCACTACCTCGAAGAGGAAAAGGCTATACCCTGGCTGACTTCTGTATCAGGAAAATCTCATTTTATCATAAAATAGTTGCATTTTAGATCAGGAGAGGAGTTCTGGTGCAGAAGCTGAACGCACCTGCACTAACGGGCACCTGTGTGAGCACAGGTGTCTTCTAAGAGCTCGCAAACAATGTGCCTGTGACAGAGAAAGGCCCTTACGACATTCTAAACTGTAAAAATGCTAAATGACTATGAAGGAGCTCTGAGCCCAACACTGAAGTATCACGTGCTTTTAACTGGCTTCTTGGAATTACTGGGAAGTTTCTCTCATAATCAGCTTCTCTCAGTGAGTGGGGCATAACTCGTTTTCTCAAAAAGCCTGGACGGACAGGCGCGTGGGGCTACCTCGGACAGGTCGCCGTTCTTGACGTGGATCCGGGCCATGCTGTCCAGCCACGTCTTCCGGAGCTCGGGGGTGCTGGCATAGGACTTGGCCAGGCTGTACTGGAGGTCCACCAGCATCTCAGGGTCAGCCTCGTGCTCCTTCATCTGGGCTGTGGCCATCAGAACCGTGCGGATCCTTTTGGTCAAGTCCTTCACGTCCGAGGAGAAGGTGGTGTGCTGGAACAAGGGTGGAGGGAAGACACAGGCTTTCAGCTGTGATCTGTCTGTCTGCATGCATTTCCCAGATGATAAGGCCGGGTCTCGGGGGGGGGGGGGCGGTAAAAAGTAAATCAGCATTGGGCCACCCACCTTGATGAGCCTGTCACTGTTGGCGCAGTTGTTGATGATAGACAAGGACTGCTGGAACCTGGTTCCCCCGATGCCAACAACATCTGCTATCAGCTGGCTGACTGAAATAACAATCTGAGGGACACACAAATGTGAGCTAATCAATTCACCTTCACGTGAAGCCCCTGGCTCAGCCCCTGACTTTGGTTACGATGTGCATGGGAATGGGGCAACGGGAAGCCTGTGAGCAGGGGTCGCTCCAGTGTGGGAAACAGTGTCTGAGTATTCCCCTCCCCCTTCCAAGAATTATTCCAGAAGGTGACTCTGCTCTCCTTGCGTCTTTTGTTTGTATAGCAAAATGCTGACCAGGCAAGTGTAGAGGAATGAGAAGCAGATGACCCCATGTCACTTGGATAATTACGGATCACCTTCTCTAATAGACATGGAGACCTTATTATTACTTCTTTGGTTTTGGCTTGGATTTATATGGGCTCAGTATTCTAAAGTGGATGACCCTCTGCATTTATTATTAAAACATGTACATATTAACAATGGCATGGGGGAATCTGTCCTTTGGGGGTCTATATTAGCACGCCTTGACCTAGTTACTCAACTAAACTGTGACCTGTCCCCCCTTTCCTGCACCACAGTCAGTACTAAGTACTGTCACTATGTACTGTTAACGCAGTCTCCTCTTCTAACCTCTCCATGACCCAGGACTCCATCCTCTCTGGCCTAGACTTGACATGGTTTCCCCAAGGTCTCCCGAGCTCAGGCCTTGACTTCCCGATTCTTTCTCAGTCTGGAGTCCAGGTGATCCCCCTGAATATGCAATAATGCCTCCACATTCTCAACCCTACTGTCCGGACCTCCTCCAGCTCCCTGGCTGGCCCCTTTCTCATCCAGGGCCTGGAACATGCTCACCCCCAACCCCGTTCATCTTTCACACCCCCTGGGAAGCCCTTGGCCCGCTCCTTGGTGCACTGAAATTCTCCTGTTATGGCCCTGGGCACGTGGCACAGAAGCCTCGCGGTCTGCCTGTCCTCTGGGGATGACGACACCTTGTCCGGACCAGGAGAGGGTCCTGCTTTGTTCCCGGCACCCAGGAATCCTAGCATGTAGTTTGCAAACGATAAATACTTGTTTTCAAAAAGGAATACGTACAGAGAAGGCCCTCCTGTATGTGTTTGTAGAAAAAGAGGGTCTACAGAAATACCTGAGACCTCTAGTATCAGGCAGTTTGCAGGACCGGGAATTTGGCGCATTTTAACTCTGGAGAAATGGCACATGTGTTGGCAGATGGACAACAGAAGAGGACTACTTTGGGCTCTCTGTGTCTTACCTGAGATGTTTACTGCGAGGAATCCTCGCATAGGTTCTCTACGTCCTAACAGCGTAATTTCAGTCAGTCCAGAACTGACTCAATACTCAAATGTCAATTTACCAACAGAAACACATCCTGGGCCCAAATTGTACAACGTGGAGGATGAAATTAACCAAACCAGTAAATGTGATATTCGAGTTTTCTGTCTTGCTGCCAGACCGTTCAGAACTTACACCGAGGTAACTTGGCAAATGCTGACATGCATGGTTTTCCTGCGGAAGCAGAAATCCGCAGGGCGCACGGGTCCTGGAAAGCTAAAGCACACGCACCTGCAGATGGGTCCGGACAAAGGACTTCTTCCCGGTGTAGTCGAAGTTGTTCCTCATCAGGAAGTACAGCAGCTGGGAGGCCTCGGTCCTGATGGAGCTCAGCTTGGAGTTGCAGCACTTGAGGATCTCGTAGCACAGGGCCGCACACATGTCCGCTCTCCCCTCGTAGAACGTCGAGGGGAACTAGATAGACACGAGGAAGCAAATGGGCCCAGAGAGGTTAGTTAGCGCCCCCTTCAGCCCTGGGGGAACAGAGAACAGGTGACAATCGAGGACGACCTCCCCTGATGAGACCACGTACCTTATAGATCAGTGACCTTAAGGCAGTGAAGACGTGTTTTAAAGCCGTTTCAGACTGATGTTTTTGAAGAAAACACAGGTAGACGTCAAAAACTTTCTTCATGAGGGGATTATGTCCATGGTCAGCCAGGAGCTGGTTCTTAAAACACAGGAGAAGAGCCTGGTCAGTGAGACATGCCAGACATCGCTAACAGGTTTCATATAACCGCCAGCCTCAATGGTTACATTTTCCAGGTACTAGGACAACTTATAATTTAAACAACCTTGCCAGAAACCTTCTAGGAGAGCACAAAAGTCTCCTGTAGTACAAATAAGCTTATCAATAAATTTATGCTTTTATTACTAAGGGAGGGACTAAAAGTTCGCAGCAAATGGTGATACGGTTTAAAGGACCACAGTATCTCAGTATTGACTGGGCTTCATTTATTGACTTATTTTTATTGTGTCCAGCAACTGATACAGAGGTAAGGTTTGTGACACCTCAGTTCCAGCGGAGGAGAGTCATTACAGGTATCGGCTAATGAACGGGCTGGAAAAATACTGAAGTGAAGTCTATGAAACAGATCCCCTATCAGTGAGGGCTGGGTTTCCTCGCCCACTGCAGGCTCTCAGGCACTCTGTGAAGCCATGCATCACCCACCAGGCAGTCTGGTGAGGGCAAAAACGCACGGGCTTTGGTCAGGCACTGTTTCTCGTGTGTACTTTCCAGGTGGCACTAATGGTAAAGAACCTGCCTGCCAAAGCAGGAGACTTAAGAGATGTGGGTTTGATCCCTGGGTTGGGAAGATACCCTGGAGAAAGGCATGGTAAACCACTCCAGTAGTCTTGTCTGGAGAATCACATGGAGAGAGGACCCTGGCAAGCT
Organism: Budorcas taxicolor; assembly: GCF_023091745.1. Lineage (NCBI taxonomy): Eukaryota > Metazoa > Chordata > Mammalia > Artiodactyla > Bovidae > Budorcas > Budorcas taxicolor. Next base: position 75,956,723 of record NC_068921.1, read on the forward strand.
ATGGTCCATGGGGTCACAAAGAGTTGGACACGACTGAAGTGACTTAGCACACACTCCTGTGTATGGATTTGCAGGTAAACCAAGCCTGGTCCTTCTCATCCCTGAAATAGTGACCCTAAAACTGAGCTACTGTGAAGACTTGAGGTCAAGTATAGGAAGTATCTGGGCTTCCCTGGTGGCTCAGACTGTAAAGAGTCTGCCTGCAATGCAGAAGGCCTGGGTTCGATCCCTGGGTTGGGAAGATCCCCTGGAGGAGGGCATGGCAACCCACTCCACTATTCTAGCCTGGAGAATCAGCATGGACAAAGAAGCTTGGCAGGCTACAGTCCGTGGGGTTGCAAAGAGTCGGGCATTACTGAGCGGCTAAGCACACATAGGGAGTATTTGATCCACCCTTTGATTTGTTTGGTAAGTGGCAAGAGGGCCACCACTAATTTCATCTCTTTGTTTTTCATGATTTCCTCCCACCAGCAGCAAATCCACACTGATTCAACACCGCTAAAACTCCTAAAGATTGTTGAACATGTACAGTGGACAGACGTGTTGCCCAGCTAGAGGCCAGCATGCAGCCACGACACGTGTGTGACACTGGAGACCTGCCTCTTCAAATACAGACAGGCCTGTCAAGACAAAGGTGTGCTTTTGGGAGAATGTGTACATTTTGCAAAAGTAGGCAAAAATGATTGTCATTAAAAAAAAAAAAAGTCCAGAGGCCAGTACCTGAAACCAATCTTACAATTCAGTGAAATGAGCAGAGATGACTTATGTCTGGCCAGTTCTGTTGCAGGGCAAATTACAGCTGAAATAATAGTTTTGAAATTCACCTCATCTTATTGTTGGAGAAAAAGTTTAACTCAAGGAGTAAGTTTTGTTTTTATAGGTCCAGTGACTCACAGGTGTATTCACAGCTGGTGGACACCTGGAATCCTGTAATCTTTGTATCATGTAATACTGAGATACAGCATTGAATTCCATTGTGTGAAAGAGAAACAATTTAATGAGCAGAAAATGTGACTTAATTAACTGAATATGATGTAATTCTCAACCATGAGCAGCTGTTCACCAACTAGAAAAAACAAACAAAAAAAAAGAGGCTGTTTTAAGTGTTTGGGGAACTGCTTACACGGTTTGCTGTTTGTGAGCAGTGCTTTTCCCTGGAGCAGCAGCCCTTCCTAATTACAGCTGGAGGAAGGTTTGCATGAATCTGGATATGAGCTTTTATTTTCTCAGCACTCTTCTGGGAGAGATGGTTCATACAAAAATGGCGAAGACCTCTGGTCTTGTTCTGAACTGGCCTGTCTTCAAGTTCTTACCACTGGAGTTAAACTTCCTTTCTCTCTCCTCCGGTCAAGGTTTTTGCTTCCCATTTTTAGGATTTAGTGTTCCTGGGCTCTGATCGCAAAAGCTGCTTGAAGAACGGAGTAAAAACTCACACCAAGATATACATGACCGCTCACTTAAAGGGGTGAAGGGCCTTCCATCCTGAATACACCCCAGTTTACCAGGTGCCTTCCTACTTTCTTCTGTTTGTGTGTCTCTTTCTTTCTTATTAGAAAGTAAAAGATACTAAACATAAAAATCTTTGAACATTCAGAAAGACCCATAACAAAAATCACCTTCATTTTTCCATTTATAAGTAACCACAAATAACAATGGAGGATCTCATTTCTACCTTTATCTCCCTATAGATGTTACTGAAGATGGGAGAATTTCATTGAGAAAATTAGACGAGATGTTAGAATAGTAAGAAAGGCATGACGCATTTCTAGCAATAAGGTGGAGCAGAGGTTACCAACAGTTCTCAGGAACTGTCTGATGTGGATTCAAGTTCGTTGTCACACAGCCTCCTAAGAGAAATGGGCCTTTCAGAGAATGAACATGCAGTATCAGGAATTTCTAAAGAGCCAGGAACAGGAGAACAATTTAAACCTTGGATACCAAAATGAGATATCTGGAACTGTGGTATTTAAGACAGCTCCATTCTTCCTAGGTATATGGCTTTATTTTCATCTAAACACTGATTATAAACATCTAGTTTAGAGAAGAGCTGTCTCTGTTACAGAGGCTCGCCAGTCACCGAGACAACCTGAACCCCAGGCTCACGGTTGTGTAACACGGACTCCAGTCTCCCTAGCTGACCCCCGCTATCCGTGTGCTCCCCACCCTGGCCATGCACCACGATCCTGCTTAACACGTCCTGGTTCTCACCATGCAAGAAAAGGCACCCATGTAGAATTGCTTAAAATACATTTTTGGATTAAATTTGTAAGTATATTGAAAGTATTATCAACTATTTAAATGTTATCATTGGTTTGCAAGTGAAAGTCACTCAGTCGTGTCTGACTCTGCGACCCCATGGACTGTAACCTGCCAGGTTCCTGTCTGTGGAATTCTCCAGACAAGGATATGGGAATGGGTTGCCATGCCCTTTTCCAGGGGATCTTCCTAGCATTGGTTTGGGACTGTATTAACAGACATTTTAAAACAGCCAGAGAGGTGGCATATTTTTCTGCATACAACTACCCTGGTTTACAAAACACATCTTTTTATGAACGAGATAACCTGTGTGAAAGTGCCCACACAGTGCCAGCATCTAGTCGGTGCTTGCTCATTTCCTTTTTTCTGTCTGGGAGGTAATTCAACTACCTCGACACTCACCCAGCTTAGTTCCTTTCCCCCTCCGCCCCTCTGCCCCATGCACATGACTAACTTAGCAGAGAAGAAGGGCTTGACATGTCACTTGTGTAGTGATCTTGGGCAAATTTCCCAGCCCATTTCAGCCTCAATGTCCTCACCTGTAAAAGGGATAAGAAGCCCTATGGGCTAGGCTGTAGCGAGGACTGATGCTGAAGACAGAAGGCAGTAAACAGCAGGAAGCTAATATAAAATAAACTGGGATTCAGTGCTTAAATCTTTTCAAACATTTCCTCTCATTTAGAATGTGATTTCTTGATTGCCTTCGGCAACTTATGAGATGTGGTCATTTAAGAGGCTCAGTAATGATGGGGCTCCATTTGTCGAAGATGACTATCTGCAAACAATTATGTCAGCTAACTCAATGTAATAATTTAATTTTTCTGATAGGCTCTGAATGATGCTTCAGCTGAGTAAATATCTACATAGGAAGATCCCAGGGCCTACTACGCCACTGGGCCTTGTGGACGTAGGCTGGGTACTACTGCAGACCTACTCTTGCCACGACATCCTTTAAGGCCGTAAGATTCACCATCTTCCCATTTTTTAATGGGTGTGTATATGTGCTGAGCTTTAAACAAAGATTTTTGCACAGAGGCATACAGACCTTGATAGAGGCCGCCTCAGCCCTAAAACTCAACCTTGCCTGTGTGTCTGAGGAATCAGATCCTTTACTTTGAGGACCAGGAAGGCATGAGCACAGCAGAAAGTGCTTACTGCTAAACTAGAGTCAACATTCGAGCTCCTGCTGCATGCCAAACACAGGGTAGATGTTTCTGGATACTTCATATCAATTCACGACACAGTAGGCATAACTGGCATGTTCTAAGGAAGGAAATCAGGGCCCACAGATGTCAAGAAGACCTGCCCAAGGCCTAACATCTGGCTAACGGTACGGCTGGGGCTTGAAGCCCACAGTGTTTCCGTACAACTGCCTGTTCCCACATGTCCTGGAGCCCGGTCTGTATCAGCAGAGTGCTCAGCCCTTCCAGGGGTCATCTTGCTGTAACTTACAACAGCCTGGGGGGCAGATCCTACTTTTTCAGTCTTACAAATGAGATTATCTTAGGTCTGGAGACATGAAGTGATTTATTTCAAAGATGGTCACCCAACAAATGTCACAATCGGTCATCAATCAGAGACCATCAGATGTTATTTCTCTCGAGTCAGAACCTGTTAGTTAATTTAACAGTGGCCAGACACTGGAGACCTGGGAACTTTGACCAAGGCTCTTCTTCCATACGAGGCAGGCGATTTAAAGGAGGCTGAGGATGAACTGCAGGCAGTGCAGTAGTAAGGAAACTGTCACTGACCTCACGATGCTCCCAGACCACACCTCTGCTGCGTGTGCCCTTACCTGCTCATGGGGCCAGACCACACCTACTGTGCAGCCCTGGGGCTTCCTGCTCATTTACACGCTGGGGCCCAGGAGACAGAAAGAAAGCGTCCCAGCTGCTCTTCTGACCTTACAGATACATCTGAGCTTATCAGCTAGCATGGATACATATGCACGGGGCAAATATATTACAAATTTCACTGCCTACTTACATAAGAACTGTTACTTAAAAATCTCCAAAAGAAAACAGAAAGAGGCTCAAAATGTGGTTCCAGTACAGCAGTGGTCCTCAGCCATATCGTTTATGTCTCACTCCCAGGGTTGGATTCAGTCAGGCAGGACCCAAGAATCTGCACCTCTAAACACAGCTTCAGGGCCTGCAGCTGCCGCCAGCTGGGGGCCCACAACCAAGAACCGCTGGGGTCAGGCTCCACATAAGACACGGCTGCCCCCATCCTCATCCTAGGGACTCACCATTTCCTCATCTCTCAGTGGGGTTCCTAGTGATGACACTTCCTGGGGACACGGGTAGTACAAATGCTAAGAACAAAGGTAAATTATAATAAAGCAATGTGTTTGATGGCCGGTAACTATCTTTACTCTGTGTAATAAGGGAATGTGCTTCACGAAAAGACGAGTACAGAATGCCTTTGGGTATGTTTTCCAAATTGCCTTGCAAATAAACATGCTGTTTTCATATTCAGAGCATATTAACACTAACTTGGTCTCCCTGAAAACCTAAGCAGTCACTGAGCAAGAATGGGAAGGGGTAGGTCCCAAAAAACGAGAGTGGCTGAAGAGACCATCTTTACCTGTGCGAATGCGACTCACTACAGCCTAAAGAGAAGACCAAGACCACTTTTTATTCTCTGTACCTGAAATGTTTTCTATCATTTAACTTGGTAACAGATTAAGAAAAATTGAAAAGGTGAATGTGTTTTTACATATTGCTCCTCTATGTATGGGCTTCCCAGGTGGCTAATGCAGGAGAAGTGGGTTTGATCCCTGGGTTGGGGAGATCCTCTGGAGTAGGAAATGGCAACCCATTCCAGTATTCTTGCCTGGAAAATCCCATGAGCAGAGGAGCCTAGCAGGCTACAGTCCATGGGACAGCAAAGAGTCAGACACAACTGAGCACACACCTCTACATATAAACATTTAATTTTAATTGCTACCGCATTTGGATATGTTTAACGACAGTGAAGGCAGAAATGCCTGATTAGGCTCCTGTATTTATCATCCTTGAAGGCAGAGCAAAGCCACGTTCCTGGTAAATGCTTTCATCTGGCGAAGGGTTAACCTCGCCAAAGCCTGTGTCCACCAGCTGCAAGCAGGCAGTACACTCTGGCCAGTTAAGCTGTATTATATTTCAGGGAATTGGGGTCATTAACTGTGGAATGCTTTTGCTAAGGGAATTTAAGGATTAATGGCTTCCTTACAGGGGCAACAACAGTGGCTGCGGTAAAACTGCAACATTAAGAAGTTCTTGCTGGTTCAGCTAAATAAGCAAAAAATGAGTTTCAGAAAGGCTCTGACCACGAACAGCTGTTCAATACAAACCTTAAACGCCAGTGTGAACAGAGAGAGGGTGTCCAGCGCCGTCAGGCACACCTCAGTAGCAATGTTGGCTTCAAGCAGCGATTGGTGGAGAACGTCAGCGTCCGAGTGGCCGTAGCCTGCATGGATCACAACACAAGGTCACTGTCGGCGGCTGCAGAGCACAGGCTGGCGGACGGTACAGTCACAGTCAACTTTTGATTATTTCCAGAAGGCTTCCTTCAGGGCCTTATCTCCCTGTTGGCCTTTTTTTTTTTTTGGTGGGTGGGGAAAAGGGGGTACTAATAATGTTCCCACTCCATTATGACTCTTTTCCACTCTGACGGGGAGCAACAGCAACACACAGGCATTGTGCACTTGCTACGTGCCAGCCACAATTCTGTGAACTTCACATGGATCATCTCATTAATCCCTCAGCAGCCCTGTGAAGTGTGTACACTTATTAAACCCTTTTTGCAGGTAAGGAAATGGAAGCACAGAAGGGCTAAAACTTGTCTTAAGTCACACAGCTGATAAACAGGGGAGCCAGGACTGGTACTTGGGACTGGAGTTCACTTAATTGAGCCACTTGTCTGAGTTGTTAGGATGGGGGTGGGGAGGTGGGGGAATGAAGGAGGCTGAGGTCTCTGAAGCTTCCATACAGACAGAGGCAGCAGCTTAATTAGGGAAGGAAAATGAGCTGAGGGTCAGGTTGCTGGTCAATGAATCCAGCTTGGCCCCTTACTAGCTGTGTGACCTTGGGCAAGTTATGTGACCCCTTTCTACCTCAGTTTCCTCATCTGTAGAATGGGGATAATAACAGTACTTGCCCTCAAAGGGTTGTGGTGGCCATTAAATTAGTGAATGGTTGTTAAGTTCATGGAATAGTGCCTGGCACATAGTGAATGCTACGGATGTCTCAAGTCAATAACAAAGACTTGGTTTTGTCAGCTAGAATCATGAATGATAACCAAGAGTTGACTGTACTGCTAATAGTATTCTACTTGCTTTAATAAAAAGCATGAAAGCCACTAAGACTGAAAGAAATGTTTAAGAAAAGGAAGAGACTTGAAGAATCATCATTTAAATACAAACGGATATCTTCTGTATGTGGCTGTAAAATCCATTTAGTACTGATATAAATATAGTTTGACATGTAACCTGAGACATTAAACTATGAAATGGTAATGGATTAGCAGAAATATATATAGGGATGCAAAGATGCTATGGTATTGATCTAGATTACAAAGAAAGATGGCAATATAATAAAACACCATGTAATGTCTTTCTCCAAGGAGCAAAACCAATCAACATTTACTATGTAGGGAATTTTCTTAATACTCCAGAGAGGAGGACATTTTGTACACAGATCAGGAAAATGAAGTACAGAAAGCCTAGAGAGTTTTCTGGAGGCCAGTAATGGGGGAAAAAAACCCAGAAACTACACTCCAAGTTCCTTATCCAGGTCACTGTATCATAATCTCCATTATAAAGATAAAATAAAGTAACTAGCATGATGTTTTCCTGACTTTAATAAATGTCAGAGAGTCTTGAAAGGCTACAAAAACTTCTAAGTTGCTTTTTAAAGTATGACTTAATAAAAACTATTCCGTGTTTTCATCCAACTTTGTTTTGCTTTGAAAATGGTGCTGTTGTGTATCCTGCCTCATTTTCACACTGCAACAGTCATCGTGTCCTTACTGAAGCTACAGAACACATCTGGCAATAGTACGATGCTACTAGCTCTGTTTCTTTTTATTTCTGCTTTTTGGGGGCCAGAAATCCAGCAGAAAGAAAGACGGACACTTTTTGGAACTAATATTCATTGAACCGCCTTTGTAAGCCAAGGCATTTCCTCATTTGGCAAGGTTTGTTTGGTGAGATACAGAGCCAACAAAAAGAGGAAAACAAACTGGTGATTACTATTACAGTGATCACAAACCAGGGCGAGAGAGGACGAGAAAACCAAATACAACACCTTTTATCAGACCAACCAAAAATTATCACACAGGTGATATTTTGAGGGCTGCCATTTACCCAGATGAAGCTTTAGGATCTGAGTTAACCTGTAACAAGGCAGTTGCTTTGGTGATGAACTGTAATCTCTGCACAGAACTATCCTTTTCTCTTTCTAGATAAACTGTTGGATAAGTGTATCTGAGTTTGATCACTGCAGGTGAGATGGTCTACACACTGAAGAACTCCAACAGAGTTTACTTTAATCTAGCTGAATGTCTAGAACGATTTAGGAATTGCAATTTGTGACTGTTTGATTTTTTTTAAAAAACATACATTATCAATGGGCCATGCTAATTAATGACAAAATTTCTCTAAGCTACAATAATACACCACCCATAAGCCATTACACTAGCTATCTAATCTCTTTCAGAATAAGAGTCAAATTTATATAAAATCTGCCTGCCTGTGTCCGAATCATATCAAAGAAGCAGTTCTATTAGCACAATTGGTTATAATTTGTTGTTGTTGAGTGGCGCAGTCATGTCCGACTCTCTGCAACCCCATGGACTGCAGCATGCCAGGCTTCCTTGTCCTTCACCAAACTTCTCCTGGAGTTTGCTCAAACTCATGTCCATTGAGTCAGTGATGCCTTTTGCTTCTCTTTAAACCATTTCGTCTCAAAAGTCAGTAGGATTCTTGAGCTAGTGTTACTGAATCATTCCTGAAAATAAATAGCAGCACAGGACGCTGAGAGAGTGATACAGATTGACTGGACAATCCGCCAACGGACACCACCATGGGGACAACCTGTCTTAAGACCTGGAACAGAGCAGTGTATGAGGGAAGACTCTAACAGGTGGTCACCGTGTTACTGGATAACACAGGAAAATCAAACTGAGCTGGCAAACCCAAGAAGGGGTCTTAAGAGACAACGGTCATTTCTCAAAGCATCAGTCAGGAACTTTTTAAAGAAGATTCTGACCGAGGCCAGTAAGGAGTGCTGTTAACCCTACTGACTTCCACTAGGGGGCAGTGGTGCCTCAGGGCGCAGGCACTGAGCGTGGTCACCGAGGAAGGTCAGGGTGGGGAGGACTTCTCTGATGTACCATCATCTCTGGCCGGCCCGTCAGGGGTCACTTTAGAGACCTTAGGACCCACTGCTCATATGTACACAGTTTCCAGTCCGTTGTCACTCAGATATGGGATTTATTCTAAAATCCTACTCAAAGGCTAAGGATGAGACCTTTTCCCCTCTAATGTTAGTTGCTGTGTTTAAACTAACTGTATTCCGTTTTATGCAGTTCTGTTTCCTGAAAAGCCCGGTGTAGTAATGCTGACCATACCTATAACTATCCCTGGCCCTCGGCCCCAGTGCACATCAGAGGTGATGTGGTGGGAAGGGCGGAAGCTGATCTTCAGCCACTTGCCTTTTCCAAAAGTCACAGGACATCTGGGCACATCTAATTCTTTGCAAGGGCTTCCCAGCTGGCTCAGCGGTAAAGAATCTGCCTGCCAATGCAGGAGACGTGGGTTCGGTCCCAGGGTCGGGGAGAATCCCTGGAGGAGGAAATGGCGTTCCACTCCAGTATTCTTGCCTGGAGAACGCCATGGACAGAGGAGCCTGGCGGGCTACAGTCCATGGGGTCATAAAAGAGTCAGGCACAACTTAGCGACTAAACAACAATTCTCTGCAACTTAGTCTAGTGATCTTAAACCATCTCTTATACTGAATTATATGAAATACAGGTTTTCTTTAAGGGTTTTTACCTCTTGACTGGCTTTTCTCCCATTAATCAGTGGGAAATATAGATTATCATTCAAGTGAATTTAACATATTCCTAGAATAATATATAACATTAAATACAGAGTGTTATTTCATTTTGTGAATGTATCACTTATTTGCAAATGTGCTTCACTCAGCTTTCCCCTCATCACTTGGTTTATATAAAATATTCTCTGGGCACCTATCACTCTCAATTTGTCCTCTGGCATAAGTCTTTTCTACCAATACACAATGAATACATGTTACAGTAAACAGGTCAATACCTTAATGATGTAAACATTTTCTTTTTATAAACCTGGGCAATGAGCCATGCAACAAACTCCAATGCTTTGAGTGTTTTTAAAATAGCTAAGCCCATTGGTCACAGTGAAATTGTTACTTTCATTAATTGCTGTAAAAATCCAACAGTAAGTGCCTGTTAGGGTTAAACCTGCCGTAAGTATGGGGTCTCTTCCCTTGTCTTACTGTTAACTGGTGATGGGGACCGGGCAGCCTGGACTGCATTGGCTTAAGTTCTTTGCGGTCCTCTGCTGCCCCCTGCTGGTCATGCTGAGATCTAACAAAGCCTTTCCTACTTGAGCTAGAGAAAAGAGGAAATGAAAAAATGCTGGGTGTCTAAGGGATTCTCAGAGTCGGACAGGACTGAGAACTGAACTGAACTGAACTGAACTGATCCGAAGGGATTCTTTCTATTTTCATTCTTTTCTAAAATAAATCCATTTTCGATTCTGGCATTCCAGCCAAGTCTTTCACATACTGGATATCTGTCATATTGGTTGGCCCAACAGAAGGTACTGTATTCACTGTTAAATAGGAATTTTCTTAAAGACACATATATGGCTACAAATTTCCCATAAAATGCCTAGGTTCCAGATGTAAAAAATCATCTATGTATATATACATATACATGCTCACACACATACACATGTATACATACAGTATACATTTCCTTCTCTCTGGCTTTTGGCTGAGTTGATGACATGGAGCTCGAAGAGCTAATGGAGGTAGGGGCCAAAGCCCCCCAAATACAAAATCAGAATTGGAGACATAAGGGAAGACTGAGTTGCAGGGGAAGATGCGTGGACTACGAGACATTGGAAGCTATCTGGGGTGAGCAGGCACACTTTAGAAGGCTAAAATAATCAGCTATGCATTGTTGATTGGAAAGGCCAAAGGAGAAGCTTTGACTGAGGATGGTGTTGCTGAAAACTGACTAAAGAAAAACATTCAGGATGAAAAGAGGAGAGGAGCGGGTAGGATGGGGTTCTCTGTGGGCAGCAGGAAGAGAGGGTGGAAATCAACAACGTTAACAATATGGTCTTTGGCAGCAGAACACAGCCAGCTGTCTCTCTCCAATTCAAGCCACCACCGCAAAGCCCACTTGCAGCGGGAGGAACCGCTGCCCATCTCAGTGGATTAAGGTTATTTATTCATGGGCTGACCATTCTGTTTATTTTTGTCTGTTTTCTGTTTCCTAAACAATTACCTTGGCAGGTGGGGCCTTGGTCTGCTTATGATTTTTTTTTTTTTTTTAATGCTTTAAAGTGTAAGCATTTATCCTTGTGTTAAACTGATATCTTTGTGTTAAAATTTTTCTGGGCAAAAGGTCATGTAGCAGGTCCTTCAGAAGAATGAAAATTTGATTTGTGTGCTAAATAGGAAATGAAAACTAAAAATAGTGAAACTCCTTTTTCTGTTTGTTTGAACCCCATGTCTGCAGAGCTGAAAAAGCCCTAACAGAGGTGGATAAATCAAATTCTTACATGTGTTGCACAAGGTACAGCTAAGTATAGAACTGAGAACTAGCATTTGAAGGCTACCGGCTCAGTGTGTGGCAGACTGACATAATATTGATTTAAATTAAGCCTAGAAGTTTATAGAGAGACTGTACCCACTGCATTTAACTTTGCTGGGGGTGGAAGAGGGGGTGGAAGCTGCTGTATTTTGATTTCTCAGCCTGAACTATTCTCAATTTAAGGTGTTGGGAATATACTGTCTTGACTCTCAGCCTGTACAAAGAAAGAGGTATGGACCTCACAGTTCATGGGATGAATTTCTATGATTAGAAACAAAGAGAAGATATTAATGACTATGTATTAAAGATGTTGCTTGGAATGAGTATAAACAGTTGTCTACATGGCACAATAACTAGCTAACTCATGCATGGAGCGAGGATGGGACGATTCAGAGACCACACCAGACAGAAATGATCACGTTAAAGTGCTGCAAGGTTGACATAGGTTTCCTGCTTGAAGAAACCCTTAAGAAGATTAAATTTACACTTAGGTTTCTGGAAACAGCACAGGCGCCCTCTGGCAATTGATAAGAGTGAATTAAAGATAATGCTCCTATGTTGTGGCAAAGTCTCTACTGTGAAGTTAGGAAGCCCCAAAGTTAGGAAGGCAAGATGAATGCGAGGTCTCGGTTTGCAAGTGAAGCAGCCTCGTAAGCAGACTTCGACCTGATTAAATCTTACCATTGTCTACAGAAATCCCAAGCACACTTGATATCTTTCTCACACTGAAAACACAGAAAAAGTCACTTTGTTATTGGCTTTTCCATACCCTCACACATTGATTCACGGACTTTACGGCTTCGCAGCAGTTTAAAGATTAACATATGTTCAGGACTGGAATGTCAGAATGGGGACGCTGGGTCAACTACACGCATGGCCTCAGGAGGGCGAAAGGAACCTGCCCCAGAGGTTTCTCAGGAGTCACGGAGGGGTGGGGGGCAGTAAATGACAATAAGGTGGCTCCTGGCAATGGATTAAAATACTGAACTAGAAATATCAGAGGATGTCCCGCTATCGTCATCAATTAGGCCGGTTTTGTTTTAAAGCACCAAGCAGAGCCCGTGGGGTAGAGAGGCTGAGTGTTCGGGCCAGTTGACCACGTCCCACATTGTGTCATTCTCCTCTGAGGAAGGGGACTGTGCGGCGAGCTCCTGGTCCTACTGCTCTGAGCTGGAAGAGAAGGCGAGTCGGTGACGAGGTGTGCGGCGCGGTGGCCGGTGGGGGGGCGGTCCCCTCAGGGCTGTCACGTGGGATGGCTGGCTGTTACGATGGTGTGTCATGGGACTTACTGTGGTTAAAAGTGAGAGAGTTATCCAGGCTGCCCAGCGGCTGCAATCTCGCATGCATCATCCCTGTTCTGTTACGGGAAACAGGCAATGTCTGAGACTTTCGATCATGAACTATGGGTCCCAGCCCCTCCTGGTTCCTGCAACATGAGTGAAATGGGATAGGAGCCAAAGTTAGACTTGTTACACTGCGGCGAGATGGGGAGGGGCATTAGTGAGGCTGGGACACAGCACAGAGGAGACGGGCCACGCACAGACCAAGCGCAGCGGAGCCCGCCTGGGGCCCGGGAGCCAGAGACACACAGGCGGCGGGGGCAGCGCTCACAGAGTTCACAGCAAAGCACCTGAAGACGAAGGAGCGAGAACCAGGCCAAAGCAGAGGCCTTTCCAGTGTCGGAAAGCCCTTCAGAGATGCTCCTTTTTAAACAGGTGAGCATCAGTCCAGTGTGGTGCCGAAGACCAGCATCTGGACAACGGCCAAAATAGCACATGCCTTTTCAGATCATACATGTTACTGAAGAGCGGAAACAATTTTATTTTTTTAGTCAAAACAAAGGCATTGGAAGAAAACAGAGGACAGACATGCAGCGGGACGGACTCTGTGAGGTGGTGTAACACCTCTGATTCTTACCCAGGCAGGGAGGAGAAGAGCCACACCCTTTGTTAGACTTGTCAGCAGCCAAGTGAAGAAAACAGAAAAGTGATCTGGGTTAGCGGTCAAAAGGCTGACTCCCTACTGTGCACCATCACCAGAGCAGATGAGACCTGAGCCCAGCGCCGGAGTGACGCCTGTCCCCCGTCCCGCGGCCAACTGGCTCCCTCACTGTGTTACTGTGGAGTGGAGCAGGGCATGCATGGAGTCTCACGGGGCAGCATGCTGCTGGGTGACTTCAAAGGGACACAATGAGAAGGTGCAGTGTTCCCAGGACGGGAGCCCCACAGAGGCCAAACATGGACGACTCGGGATCCTGTCCGCATGCAGCAGAGACCACGGCCCGGTCTCCTATAAACCAGCACGCGGCTCTGCACCTGACGAAGCAACACCGGCCTCCTCCCCCGCCTCCCTATGCTCATTTACTTCTAAGACAGTCCCAGGAAGCATTCTTTTACATGCAAATATATACAGGGTGCTTAGGAAGTCAGAAAGTTTTTTCTTATTTTTTTTTTAAAAAAAAGGTTAAATTTATAGCCATTGAAAAAAAATCAGTTAATTGTTTCACAAAACCCAATTCCACAACAGTTTGTTGGGGCCGAAATCTTTGGCTTCTCACGTTCACCACGTTTAGCTCTGAGGCATTTTATTCTATTTGCACAACATATTCCAAATGCCATCTTGTGACGTGGGTGACAGTTACTAAAAGAGGGTGAGAAGCTCCCCCAGCACAGTGCCTTTCTGCTACAAATATACTGTTTAACCATCTTCATGGGACAAAGTCAAAAGGAATGAAATTATCATAAAAGAGGTTATTGCATAAGGACACACTGTATATACTTGCATTTAGGACTCAAAAAACTCAAATGCAAAAATTACTGTTACGATTAAAAAAAAAAGAGTTGAGATTAGTGGACATTAAGTGCCACCATGTTTCATTTAAAAATAGTATTAATGGGAGGAAAGCATAATAAAGTCTCTCTCAATCTGTTTTTTAAAAGAAAACATACTTTTACTTAACATTAACACAATTTTGAAAATTTCTCAGCTATCTCAAGAAAAGAACAATGTTACCATAAAAGCAAAATCCTGACATTCAGAAAGTCTATTAAAAATCTCTTTCCTATTTCATTGCTGTAAAACAGAATGACAGATAAGCAAAAAACCTCAATGACAACTAAACTTTTAAAGTTTTTCTTAAAACATAAATGTTTATTTATCATTAAATTTTAAAAACAGTAACAATAGAGAAATAAGACACTTGGACCAAGACTCCACAAATACATTATCACAGGATACACAACACGGAAGAGAACAAACACAGGCACGCTGGATGGCGACAGGGCAGGAGTAGGGAAGAGGCGCCCTCTGAGGAAATACTGATACTGCCAGAGCAGGGGCTGCTCAGCTGCCTGCCAGCAAGGAGTGTCCAGCTCCCCTCCAACTCAGTGCGGAACCAAGGGGCTGGGCATAGGGCAGTGAGGGTCTATGATGCTCAACAGAGCGCTCTGGTCAGGCGACGACAGGGCACACACGGCTTACTCAGGAAGAGCGGAGAAAGGCTCAGCTGGAGAGATGGTATTGGTGGCAGTCCGAACAGATCGGAGATGGGCTCAAACCTTATTTCATTATGAAGCAAAGGGGCTGGATTGAGAAGCTAATGTCTTGGGAGCTGGGAGGTAGAATGGTAAGAAAAAAACAAAAAGAAAGGACCTTTTGAGAGTGAGATGGGAAGAGAGATCATCGAGGAAGGAAAGAGAGGGAGTGAGAAGACACAGCCAGAGGAAGAGAAAGAGGAGAGAGAACAGAGCGCAAGGGAGGGTTTGGAAGGAGCTGCGGCACCAGGCCGCGGAGGAAAATCTTTCCAAGAGCTTCGCCTGAGACAAAATGAACCAGAAGGAATGCAGCAACGCCGGCGGGCGAGGCCGCCAGGTTTCATGGCAGCGATCCAAAGACCCGCCAACTGTCTTCATTGCTGTTTGTGAGAATTCCAACTGCCCATCACCACAGAGGACAATTCCCACACTTTCGGGTCCAAATAATACACAGAATGATACAGCACACCACACTAACCCCCCACAGTACCTGGCGATATAGCGCTTCCCCATGTACTGGAACTGGTGCAGGCAGACTCTGTGGGCAGGATGAGAGCTCATTAGGGGAGGCGACAAACTACTGGGGGCAAAATCACTGCTGACACGTCACTTTATTTAAATGCACTTACAGTAACACGTTCATTCAATAAGCTCTTATCTATATTACTGGCCCCTTACTTCTGGTTTCCAGAAATTCTCTGCAAGGTGCCTTTAAACCCACAGAAAGTGATCAAACTCAAAGCAGGCCCTATGTTGTGCTGCTATCAGAACCATGGAGGATGGTTTGAGCAACTCAGAAGAAAGGCCCAGGAGAGACAGGATTGACTCTGACTTAGAGCTTGGACACTTACTCTACGTTTGTCTTGGAAGTCACAGTGAAAACCCCATGCACTGCTCTGAGTTGCTTATTCATCCTCGTTCAACCTAAGGAGCTTTCTTTTTTCTTTTTTTAACATCATATTTTTTCCTTTTAGCAAGACAACATCTCTTCATTTTATTTATTTATTTTGGCCACACCACGTGGTATATGGGATCTTAGTTCCCCAACCAGGGATCAAACTAGTGCCCCCTGCATTGGGAGTATAGTCTTAACCACGGGACCACCAGGAAAGCCCCTGGAACTTTCTTTTTTAATTCAAGTAAATGGACTGGTCCCTTACAGACATCAAGTATGTTTTTTGTTGTTGTTGTTTATTTTACTATATCCATAACATTGCTTTAACAAAATCATGTATTTAATTAGAGGCAGTTAAAATAATGTCTAGGAAGTTCTTCTGGTGGTGAAGCTTATCTCACATGTGACAACTATTATCTTTGTTAAGTATCAACAAGATATAATATCTCTAATATTATCTATATTAGAGAGGAAATGGCCATGAATTCATGAATCAAGGCCATTAACTCCAAAATGCACAAAGCTCTGACCATCACGGATTTCCACCCAAATTCATGCAAACACATGGGGTAGCAGATCATGACCCCAACTGGCAGACATAAAGCTACTTGTGAAAGTCACTCAGTCGTGTCTGACTCTGTGGCCCCATGGACTATGTGGTCCATGGAATTCTCCAGGCCAGAATACTGGAATGGGTAGCCTTTCCCTTGACCAGGAGATCTGCCCAATCCAGGGATCGACCTGCATTGCAGGTGGAATCTTTACCAGCTGAACCACAAGGGAAGCCCATGATTTAACCAATTACTGTGAACAATCATGGTATTGAAGAAATAAGTTCTTAATGCAAAAACAATAATGTGCTTGATTGTGGGGGTGCTCCCTGAGACCCTACTGGGTGTTACGGAATATACTCTCTATGAAAATTTTTCAAAAATCCAAAAAATTCTGTATTTGAAAAACCATCTGGCCCCACTGGTTTTGGATAAGGGATTGTGGATTTGTGTTTCTAAAAATAAAAAGCTTAAAGGAAAAAATAGAAACTTTAAGAGATCAAATAATATAGACTGTATTTAAGATATCACTTTTACTTACTATATATTTTTAAATTATAGCAATTTTTCTGTCTTAGTTACTGCATCTGCTTAAGTTAGAGTCAACTCAGAAATGCAGCATCCACCCAATTCAGCTAACAAATGTTGTTATTTTATTAAAATGGCTTATCCACACAAGTAGCAACCTCCCATCTATAATCATCACATATGTAATAATTTAGGGCTGTCACTGTCCTCTGGGCCATGAGTTCCTGAGACTGGGTGTTGGGGTCAGCTCCAGGAAAAAGAGCTTAACTAAAGATAAGTGTGGATATGACCATACATTGCATTCCTGGTTCAACAACATAGTATTTTTCACACCTCTTAATTAGCCAGGAAAAATCAACAGTCAATGAGCAAAGACAAAACTACTCACTCTGATATTGTAAAAAAATCCATAAGTTCAGCTGTTGAGGCCTTGTTCCAATATGTAAACAAAGCATCTGGAAAGTAAACATGTATTTGGTTAGAATCAGGATGCTTATTTTCTACATATGTAACATGGGAAGAGACCTGAGTGTAGGCCTCCAAACCCTCCCAGCCCCCTTTCATAACTGATTGAAGGATGAACTACGGTGACCACTCTATACCAGATAACACGTACAACAGCTTAGTCAGTGTAAAGAAGCTACATTTAAACACTTGAACTTGAATTTCATCATGCATCATCTAACCTGACATGGTACATATTTTAATTTATACATGATGTGCTCTTAAATGGGTTAGAAAATTCAAAGAATACATTGTGGGCATACAATCTAAAGGGAGGTTCACTCTTTACCAACTACAGAATCCCTCCCTAGTAGAGAATCTCCTGAAAGTTTGTACATAAGTAACCCCTTCCCAACACACACACTGAAATGGAAACATGCATCCTATGTGCCCTGTTTCACTGAGTTTTAATTCAACAACAGAGCTTCGATGCACTATAACAAAGTTACCAGGTCCCCGACTGACAGACATTTACTTGTTCTTCCCCTCAATTTTTTGCTGTTATAAACCACGCTTCAGTGAACATGGGTCATTGCACACTTGTCCAACCACATCTATAGGACAAATTCTTAGAAGTGAACTAACCATGTTAATGGTTTGTACGTTTAAAATTAGACAGATACTGTCAAACTGCTTTCTGAATAAGCAGTGTATGAGAGCTCCTGTTTCCCAGCCCGATGGTACAATGTATCTGTGCTTAAGAACCTCGCCTGCTCTTTATCAGGAGCAACTGGGCACATTTTCAGTTAAGGCAAACCCTACAAATTCACTTACAGAAAGCAATCATTATCTGTGTCTGACCCTTACCTATACACACAGTGTTATCATTTGGGAGTTAACCATTTTTACATTGTTACACTTTACATAGAAGTTGAGACATGTGTTATAAAATTTCTCTTAAGGAAAAAGCCATTGAGTCTTTGGGGCCTGAGATGAGGGAGTGGGTGGCTGCAGAGAGGCTGAAGGCCCACAAAGATACACGGCCGTAGACTTCTATTCTATGTGGTCAAGAGCAGTGATGACAGGTGGGAGAAGCGGGGGGATGCATAGCAAGCAGCTGTTATGCACCAAGCACTGCACTGGGTCTCAAGACTTCACATGTGTCCCGTCATTGAATCTTCACTGTGGTCGAGGCAGAGTTCCCATTTATAGATGGACTAACTGAAGAAGAAGTAAAGAGCCTCTTGATGAAAGTGAAAGAGGAGAGTGAAAAAGTTGAGTTAAAACTCAACATTCAGAAAACTAAGATCATGGCATCCGGTCCCATCACTTCATGGTAGATAGATGGGGAAATAGTGACAGACTTTATTTTTGTCGGCTCCCCAAATCACTGCAAATGGTGACTGCAGCCATGAAACAAAAAGACACTTACTTCTTAGAAGAAAAGTTATGACCAACCGAGACAGCATATTAAAAAGCAGAGACATTACTTTGGCAACAAAGGTCAGTCTAGTCAAAGCTATACTTTTTCCAGTAGTCATGTATGGATGTGAGAGTTGGACTATAAAGAAAGCTGAGCGCCGAAGAATTGATGCTTTTGAACTGTGGTGTTGGAGAAGACTCTTTAGAGTCCCTTGGAGTACAAGGAGATCCAACCACTCAATCCTAAAAGAATTCAACCCTGAATATTCATTGGAAGGACTGATGCTGAAACGAAGCTCCAATACTTTGGCCATCTGATGAGAAGAACTGACTCACTGGAAAAGACCCTGATGCTGGGAAAGATTGAAGGTGGGAGGAGAAGGGGACGACAGAAGATGAGATGGTTGGATGGCATCACCAACTCAATGGACATGAGTTTGAGTAAACTCCGTGAGCTGGTGATGGACAGGGAGGCCTGGCATGCTGCAGTCCATGGGGTCGCAAAGAGCTGGACACGACCGAGTGACTGAACTAAACTGAACAGAGGCTCAGAGATGCTAAGCAATTCTCCCATTGACCAGCAGGGAGAATGCTGGTGGAATGGAGATTTAAACCAAGTGCACCTGATTTTGAAAGCCACGTTTGGCCTCCGAGACCAGAGGGTGGGTTGCAGAGCTTCCATTTCCTAGGGGCAAGGTTTGAGTTTAGAATCCAGATAGACAGACTCTGGTTACCGAGGCTGGTCATCTGGGTGTGGTGGGAACCTAGGGAGTTCCTGGGATGCTGAGAGCCTCTCTGGGTCAACCTGCAGACCTCTGAGACCCCTTCCCCAGGCATATAAGAAACAGAACCAGCTGGCAAGCCGGGCAGCACCATGGCGGCCTTTCCTTACTCTGGCTGTTGGGTGCATGGGGGGTGCGGGGAGCCAGAGCTAAGTTCTATTAAGGAGGGCAAGTGAAAGTGAAAGCCGCTCAGTCGTGTCAGACTCTGCAACTCCACGGACTACACAGTCCATGGAATACTCCAGGCCAGAATACCAGAGTGGGTAGCCTTTCCCTTCTCCAGGGGATCTTTCCAACCCAGAGATCAAAGCCATGTCTCACGCATTGCAGGCGGATTCTTTACCAGCTGAGCCACCAGGGAAGCCTAAGAATACTGGAGTGGGTAGCCTATCCCTTAAGGAGGGAGGAAGCACAAAAAGGAGCAGAGGGCAAGTGAGGGGGCCTGCATGTACAAGGTGCTCATTAAATGTGGGAAAAAGCAAGGAGATCAGTCTTGGGTGTTCATTGGAAGGACTGATGCTGAAGCTGAAACTCCAATACTTTGGCCACCTCATGCGAAGAGTTGACTCATTGGAAAAGACCCTGATGCTGGGAGCGATTGGGGGCAGGAGGAGAAGGGGACGACCGAGGATGAGATGGCTGGATGGCATCACCGACTCGATGGACATGAGTTTGGGTAAACTCTGGGAGCTGGTGATAGACAGGGAGGCCTGGTGTGCTGTGATTCGCGGTGTCGCAAGAGTCGGACACAACTGAGAGACTGAACTGAACTGAACTGAACTGAAGGAGGGAGTGCTTCGTCCCTCCTTAAGGGATAGGCTACCCACTCCAGTATTCTTGGGCTTCCCTGGTGGCTCAGCTGGTAAAGAATCCGCCTGCAATGCGTGAGACATGGCTTTGATCTCTGGGTTGGAAAGATCCCCTGGAGAAGGGAAAGGCTACCCACTCCAGTATTCTGGCCTGGAGAATTCCATGGACTGAAAGCAAAGAACAGCCACAGAGCCAGTTACACAGCTGATTCTGATTGTCTGTCTGGTAAATTATTCTATAGGCAATTTCTCTCCCACTTCCCATTCCATACAGAAAAATCAATGCTTGGTAGACATTAGGATTTAAATGTGAAAATTGAAATAATACAGCTTTTAAAGAAAATACAGAAGAATATCATCAGAGCCTGAGAGTAGGTACAGATTTCTTAAATGAGACACACATAAAGAAATTCTAATTATAAAGGGGAAAAATTATACTTGACAGTAATTGATAAAAGAGAACATTCTATAACTATTTTTAAGAGGTTGTTGCATTTTAAAAATATTTGCCTGGCCTTACAAAAGGCTGACTTTAAAGGGTATACTTCTTGTATATTTGTTTTTTAAAAAACAGTGATGTTCTAGTTATGCATCATATTTAATATTTGAAATGTAAAGTATTTTAAAGAAAATCTTTAACAAAGGAAAAGCAGGATTATAATGCTGGCTAAAACTTGCTACCATGATGAAAATTGAGAAGTTCTGACTGAATGGGAAGAAGTTCAACTTTCTAACTGAAATAGTAGAATAAGTGCCCAGTGCTTTTATATTTGGTCATCATTCACCAAAAAAAAAACCCACAAAACTTGTCTATTTGTTTTTTAAAAAAATAGCTGTTTATTTGTTTTTTTTAATAGCTATTTATTTGTTTTCTTTTTTTAATAGCTATTTTAATGTAACATGCCAACAGAATAAAATACCCCAGTTACAAAGCATTTCAAGGACTGGCATGCTACTCCTAACCTCTGAACTACGGTCAGCTCTTGGTGCTGCTGAAATGGGCGCTTGATAGAAAAGAAACACTATCTGCAGGCAGAAGTGCCGTTCCCTGGATGCTCGAGGGCCATAGCCTCTGCCGCCAGACAGGCGGGCTTCAGGTCTCCAAAAATGGCATTTTCCTTTCAGAAGAGTTCATCTTCTCTCCATGACCTTAATGGAGTTCACAGAACACTTTCTGATTTGTTACAGGGAAAATAAGAAGATTTTTTGGCCAAGATAAGAATTGACATTGTACCATTGCTTATACCACACTAAATCAGAGTTACAACTGTCTTGCCATGGATGTTCACAAGCTTCACAAGGTGCTGATAAAGCATTAATGGTTGTGGTCGTTTCTGTTGTAAGATGGGGTCGTCAAGCCCTTAATCAGAAACTCAGCCTACCAGGACACCACTACTTCCATTAGAAAACTAAACACACCTCACTTCTAGTTAAAGCCAGGAATGTGGCACGCACATGCTCAGGTCGCTGACACTACAGTCTCTAATTCAGGAGACTGACCAATAAAATTAGGCAAGTGGTCCATAAGATTGTTTGGACAAATGATACTTAAAAAAAAAAAAAAAAGCTCCTTTCATTTATTTGCTTCTGTCTCCTCTGGCAAAGACGTATGTCTGAGTTTAATATAAAATTTTAAAATTCACACTTTAGAACTTCACACTTCACACTTTAGAACTTCTTTTTATAGAATATAGTAATTAATGAAAATAAATGTCCAAATTAAGACTTTCATTTCTAGTACATTTAGTTAATTAACATGTATTTCAAACAAGAGAGAGAAAAAAAAATCCATTTAAATCCTTAAACCCTCTCTACCAACTACAATTTTTAAAGGATAAACCGAATACTGGTACAAGGAAAGTAAAACAGATTTCTTCATTTTTTTACCTACCGTCAGACATGCTTTTTAATATGTAAAGGAAACACATCAGCAGGCTCTTAATCTCAGACTGGTCCAGTTTGTCACAGCGAACGACGGAATTTCCCAAAGTGCCACTTTGTTGGTGCTAAAGGAGGAGAAAACACAGGTGACTTTTCTCCTTTGTTACAAGTAAAACAAAGTTAGGTTCACTTTTCTCCCTTGGAAGAGAAAGATTTTCAGAATTTAGTCAAATCATGTAGGTTGGCAGGTGTCCATGATTTGCCCACAGGCACATCGTCACCACACACACACACACGTGCTAATCCATGGGAGTGCTGTCTTGTCTCCTTTGCACGCTCTCCCAGGACAAGGCAGAGGCACGGACCTTTCAAACTGAATAACCACAGTCGTGGTTACTGGCTTAGTTCTGAAATGCCAAGGAAAACTTCATGCAGGAAAGTTTATGTGCTAAGAACGCAGAAACGATGCTTCAGAAGACACCGCCAAACCAAGTGCATCCTCAGGAGTACGTCAGTGGCTGAAACAGCAAATTAAGTCCAAGGTGCTGCTGTGGATCGGCCACTGAAGCCTGGAGCTGAGTCACGGTCATTCTGTTACATTCTAGAGCAGTCTTAAGGGAGGACCATGGGCAGGGGCCTGATAGGGGCAAACAGAGTCATCTCAGCCCAGCAGGGCCAGAGGCCCTGAACTGATGTATCATGCCACGATCAGCTCAGCGCAACAGTGCACACTGCACACAGCCCAGGGCACAGGGCGAGGGCAGTTTTGCCACCAGGCAGCAGGTTCACTTCCAAACTATTCACATTAAAAAAAAAAAAAAAAAAAAGAACAAGAATCTTATCTCATTAAAAGAGAACACAGGAAATTAGAAAATCTTCAAAGTTATAATTCCAACTGGAATCAGGAATTTTTTTTTTTCCAAATACCAAGCAGAAAGATCAGTGAAAAAAATATTTTGTCTTTCAATATTTCATTCAAGGCATTGATGGGCAATTGAAAAAATATATAATTATTTTTCAATTCAGTTCAATTTCAATTCAATAAATCATTTTTCAATTTATTTTCAGGCTCAATTAACAACATACATAAGTAGTTCCATCATAGGGAGGAACCCAGTGCCATCAGTGGCAAAGCTGCAACGCGGGGGCACCCTGCCGCCCACCCACTTCCTCAGCACCCCTGGGAGAGCTCAGGCCTTCTCCCAGCGGGGCCTCCTCCGGCAGAGGTGGCAGTGTCAGAAGCGAGAAGTCCACAGTGGCCCGGTGTCTCCTGGCCAGCTGGTCACTCTCCTCCTCCTCCTCTCCGGCACCGTGGACGACACAAGCCGAGTGCCTTCTGAGCAGCCTCTCCCTCTATGCAGGAAGGCGTGTCAGGGTCAAGGAAAAAGTTCGACAGGTCATGACCCCTGCATAGAGATGTCCGTATGGCTCCAGGACCGTGGCTGAGCACCATCGGGGAGAGGCCAGACCCGCAACCCCATGGTAAGGTTACGCACCTGATTCCAAGGAAGGATGGCCTCCACATGTCTGAGAATTGGGAATGCATCCCTAAGTGGGTCACCTGTTGACCGATACACGTGCTTGCCTATAACTTGAAATAACTTAGGAAAACAGTGGCCAAGGTGAGACTCATCTATCATGGTTCCAGGTCTAAATCTAAGTTTTATCCATTTGCACAAAATTCAGAATAGTTTTTGTTATTTCAATAAAAATAATTCAATATGACCAGATGTGTTGTGTTGGGGGCACAGGGTGAATAGAGTGATTCCCAATAAGGATTTATCCCTGAGTCATCCATACGATCAATTAATCTTTTCTCGAGCCAGCTTTGGATCCAGGGCCCATTTGCATGGATAACTGTGTTATAAATGCTGTTCTCTTTCACAGACCGTGGGGATTCTTAGCAAGTGGCATTCTGATTTCCCTATCTGTCTAAACTGCCAGAACCAAAGTGCTCATTGTAAACACTGATGAAATGCTAGAACAGGAATAGAGGGGTGCAGGGGACAGGCCCCACGCTTAAACCATACTCTGACCAACTACCCCAGGTTTAACTGAGTTGTTTAAGAAAGAAAGGAAAAAAAAAGGTCCAACTTAATGAACATGTGAACATGAAGCATGCCTACTTTGGGCTGAATCCATTAGTTATAAGGAAACACTTAAATTACCAGAAAGGAACTTACCTTCTCCAGGGAATTGCTCTTCTCACTATTCCTTTCTGGAAGGCTGTTCCCGGAATCTGTGCTTATGAGGGAGCCTCTTGAATCAGCATTTCTCACGCTATTGATGTTGGGAGTTGAGTTCGTATATGGAGAAGCTGAACAAAGGTCAAGCCAAGACCCAGATTTGGTGAGACAGAACAAAATAAAGGTAAGCCCTCAACTTTAAAGGAGACTGCTTTTAGGGCACTTGTTTAAACTTGTTTTTTCTGTGAGGAAGTTGGCTCAAGACTTTTATTCAGTTACCTCTCCTTTAAACAACTGGACCACATAGCGTAAAAGCAAACTTGAGTCTGAAACATTCCGACATAACTATCAATTCACTTATGAGAAACCACCTTGGATTGCTCAGACTGGGGGAGAACGTGCTGATTCAGACTGGGGTAGAATAAAGACTTCAAAAAATTAAAAAGATAAATCCACCTATAACCATCAAATAAAAAAAAAACCAAATCATGCAATAAACCCACTGTACTCAAATGGCATGCCCAGGAGCCCCCAAAAACCCCGAGGGATGTCACGGGACATTTCATTTTTCAAGGAAAACACAATACGTGACATCAGTCGGAAACCGTAGTTTTAACCTCAGACTGCTACATTCCTTTCCATGATGTTATATCTCTCTGAAGTGGGGTTGCTGTGATAAAAACCAAGTACTGGGTGAAAATCAGTGTGGAACAGGAAATGAGAATGCTGGTGAGCAATCTGATTTCAAATGTGAGAAGCTGTGCAGCGTCCAATAGGCACATTAGTAAGAATAGGCCCCATTAGTAAGAACTGTGGTTATTAAAAATAAAATTTTTTTCTTTAAATTTATGTATATAGGTTTCAAGTGCCTCTTAAGTTGTTAGGTTATACGTACTTATTAAGTTATTTGGCCTTAAGTACCTAATAAACAGAACCACTTGGTGTTTCTTTTGGCCTGGGGATGCCATGAAAAAAAACACTCTGATAATGAGGGTGCTGTGAACTGAGACTGTTTGGGAATCTCTGCAAAAAACATTTACGAGCAGAGAGGAAATCTAACTTGGAAATAAAATTCGTGACATCTGTGAGGGGAAAAAACAAAAAATAGCATTTTAAGGCAGAAGTCAGCCCCTACCTCGAGACTACGGAATTTTAAAAAGTACTAGATTGACTTCCTGCTTAGATAAGATTTCAATAAATCACATAATTAAAAATGACCCTCAGACTTGGTTCACTCTGAGCTGAATCAAGAGGCACGCTCCCGGCAGAGAGGCCTGGCTGGCTGTGCAAACCGCAGAAGACCCCCAACCCCATGCAGCAGGCTATGAGCATGGCCCTCTCATTCCCAAGCTGCCTTCACATGAGATGCCTTCACCTGGCACCTCGGGACAGGCAGGCCCTTCTGGGTTTCAGCCTGCCAATTAGCTGCCGTGGACTGAGACACCTCTAAGTTAGTCCACCCCCCACCCCCAGGCTTATCCACTATCCCTAAAACCAATTCAGTGTGTTAAGTACATCAAGGAAAGAAGGGTCAGGAGACTCTGAAAACATAAGTGAAGGCGGGAACATGTAAACCACGGGCCACCAGCAGCATGACCCCAGGACAGGAACTGTGCAGATCAAAACGCTATGAAAAAGCAATAAGTCTTTTTCTGTACCCAGAAAAGAGACATGCGCTGTGACCAAATTATAACTATTGGCCTCCTAATATAACCGGACTTCATATTTAATGTAGAACACAGAGCTCAGGAGAAAGAGACTCTTGGGAAAGTAAAATTAGACCCTAAGTTCTCAGAGTTTTAGGCTCAATTCCAGAACAAGAGTCCTAATCTAAGGCAAATAGATGGAAATGCAATAAATCAAAATCAACAGGCTTAGCAGAACCACGTTCCTGTTGTATGTGTTTGTCTGTATTTAATATCCTGGGCCTGGTGCATAGTGCATAACTTTGCAGAGAACTTTAGTTCAACTCTACCCCCTTTGGTACAGACAGCAAAACGCAATACACTGAGTAGGTGGAAAAAAGAACTCTGAGCCTAAGAATGCATGCCTTTTAAAATGAATGTAACCTTACGGTAGTTTTTATCCAGGCGATGAATTGGTTTTAGAAATTTTCATGCACCATGTTCCAAAGGCATTAAAAAAAAAATGCTGATGGTACATCCTTAGTAAGTGTGGAAGGAGAATCTCCTCGAGATATGGAATTCCTTGGTAAATAAAAGAAGAGCTAAAGCTACCAGAAAACGACTAGCAAACCCAGTTCAAAGGTGGGGGCTTCCCTGGAAGGCATTTCTAAAAGGAAGTTAGGATTACAGTGTTTAAAGATGGGGGTTGAGGGGAAGGTGGGGTCACAGATAAAAGACCGAGTATAAGTAAGTCTGCTGCGGTGAATTCCCGTGAAAAGTGGATCCAGATCTTAAAATTCAAGAAAGAATGAAAAAGACAAAATTAGTCTCAAGTACTTTTCATAACTTCACCATGAACACAGAGCAATCGAAGGCCATTTATGCCACTGAAGTTGTGCTGAAGACACCCCCACGGCTCAGCTCCATGCTCTCAAGGAATCCCAAACCCTAACTGGGCGAATGTGGAACTGGAGAAATCAAGCCAGAGTCAAAACATCACCTCATTCTAGTTTCACCATTTTCGCAAAGCCTTAGATCCTACAGAAATGCTGGTCAGAGGGATCAGAGAGTTAAGATTTAGGCTGCAGGACTCATCTGACTGGCTACTAAGAGCCTATCACAAAGCATGAATAACACTGAAGAACTGTGCTTGTTACAATGGCAGGCAAATAACAACACCGAGGAGTCTACCTTGCCAAGCTCTGCAACACTGAACTAGCTCTTCTTCCCTCACCAGGACTGTTTTTGAAATGTGGGCACAGGATGAAGAGGACAGACATCTCGCCCTTGCAACTGTAAACGGTGGAAGTCTGGACCCAAGGACACAATTGTCTGACTTTAAAGCCAGTGCCATGGACCGCTGCAGACAGAGCTAGGAAGGGACCCCTTCCCACTCCCAGAGAGTGGCTGGGTGAGTGGTCAGCGTGAGAGCCCCAGGAGGAAGGCAGTGGAAATGCTGTGTGCCAGGCTCTGCATTCTGGATGAATTAACTCATTTCATCTTTAAGGTGCCAAAAGTGAGGTAAACAGAACTATGAAAAGTATACATAAACATAAGCAAGATGAAAGACTGGTATGGGTGTTCGAGGATAAATCTGAGCATTGGTGTGAGGTTTCCAATTTTACAGTCTGGCCAGTTTCATTGCCTACATGAAATAGCATGTTAGCAACAAGAACAACACAAAAGCTAAGGACATAAACTCAGAATGAACAATAAGCCTGCAGATTAATTAGATAAAAGGACTGCCCTTTTATTCTGCCCTGTGGGTTAATTCCATCATTGGGTGGTCTGAGCACTAGCCACAGTAGGGTGCTTCATTTATCCAAACTGTGGTGTAAAACAGAGGGAGAGATAGAGACAGCATAAGCCTGAGTGTCTGTGAAGATGTATGTATATTTTTGTACCATTATCTTTATGAAGGAGCTGGCACATAGGTTCAATTAGTCAGAATATTAATCAGTACATTTCTCAGGCATTTTTTTAAACGGAAAAACTACTCAGTTTGAATCTTGAATTATGCCATCTGTTTTCCTCCCCATGGGGGCTGCTCTAACATTAGTTTAGATAGAAAAAAAACATTCTAGGAAAGAAGATTTTAGAAAACTGATTTCAGCATTGCATTTGAGCCATAAACCAATAACTCCTTCAGGAATTACTCTCTCACATTTCATCTAAATCGTTAACAGTACAAATAAACCCTAACCCCCCACACACACCTGCAAAGATTTTTTTCTCCTAAAAGCATTAACAATCTAATTTGAAGATTTAAAATGAAAAATTAACATGCATTAAACACAAAGCAAACAAGACAAATATGCAATTAAGTGTCCTATACTCGGAATTCCTGCAAACTGGGGATCTTTATTTCAGTGTAGGGTTGAGGGGCAAAATAAGAGCTGAGCAGCAAAATAAGAAAAAGAACATGTGAAGCAGAAACTCAAAACTTCAAAGTTCTGATCTGAAAGCTAATGGACGACTGGATTAAAGATACTTTCTGAATGCAACTAGCCAGAAACAGGTCAGAGTCCGAGCTTTACCAATGCCAGAGATGGCGCCAAAGAGCTCCTTGTGCAGGCTAGCGTCCAGCGCGCCCCCAGACTTCTGGGGCGTCACTAACGGGTTCACTGCCGGCAAAGCGAGGGAGTCTTCCTTCACAGTCTGTGGAAGGGGGAGAGAGACAAGAAATCATTAAAGATGGTTTTAAAAGAGTCACCGACTGTTCTTGGGAGTGTGAGCGTGAGCGGGAGAACAGGGCAGAACGGCCTGGCCTGCCCATCACGTGTGGGTGGGAGGACCAGCACGGAGCCTGGGAGGGGAAGATGGAGGGGGCGGGCTGCAGCAGGAGTGGGGAGCGCGGGGCACTTCAGGCCTGGCGGGCAGAGCAGCCTTGGCCCAGGGAGTCCTGTCTTCCCCCAGGAGTCTAGCACCTCTCCCTTTCCACAGCTTGGATACCCAGCATCTTTCCAGATTATTTCAGCAGGTTTCTTTCTTGAGAAGAAGCCTCCAGTGCTCTTTCTAACTGGAACGTTGGTTTCTCTCTCTCTCATCAGAAATCCTCCCAAAGGAGCAATAATGACCTCACAATAGTGGAGGTGAAAACCTCTGCAGGTTAGGTGCTTCTTGTGAACTCCCAAGAAATTGTGTTCATTGTGAAGTTGTGTCATAACAGAGATTATACTTGGGTGGAAGCCAGAGAAGAAGATGGTGTTCACGTTTCTCAGGGTTGAAGGATTACAGAGAGGACCCTGAATTGCTTATTCTGATTAGAAAAGCAGACAGATTTAGAGAACACACAGGTGCAGGGCAACGTTGGCGAGGGTGAGATGAGTGTGGTGAAGCCCATTTAAGGACAGTGACCACTCATGCTCCTTGGAACTATTGATACAAAACACGCTCTACAAATAGGGCTCCTCTCAATGCACCATCAGATAGGAGATGTACTCAGAGGAGAAAGATATAAAAACCAGGACAAAGCACCAATGTAGGAGAAAAAGGGACAGAAAAGAAACACAAGGAAATTCCCCAGTGTGTGCCATCATGACAGTGGTAAGATGAACAATGGAGCCAGTAAAAGGGTCTAGAATAAACAGGAAAAGGACACGGAACTGCTAACCTGTCCAAATTAATGGCCGACTGTCTCCAACCAAAAGGCTTTGAGATCATACCTGGCATCACCCTTCACTCAACTTAACTTGCAATATATCTTTAAATATCTGCATAAGGCTAAAATAAATTAAGGTGGTCAATTAGGGGAGGTGGGATTGCTCATCTTGGCTCCCCCTCCACAACATCTAGTCTGATTATCTCTCTAATTTTATAGACACAAGGAAACTTAAGCCCAAAGAAGACTCTATAGTATGCTATTAATACACCAGGACTGAGATTAGCACTGACATCTTGTAACACACAGGTTAGAATTATGTAGAATTATGCTTTTTTTAAAAAAATAAAATTCTTACCTCTATAAATTTTTCTTGGATACACAAAGATCCTGACATCTTACAAGAAAGTGAGCCATTAGGAAAGCATGGCTTTTTAATAATAATTTTTTTTTTTAAGAATGATTTTTAACAAGAGCTGAAGGTTTACTGATTGACCCCATCTTAGCCAGAAATAAATGCAATTTACCAAGACTACTGTAGATTATTATGGTCTGGGGGGCAAATAGGAGCAGTGTATAGTTGAAGAGTGTCCCTCCAAATGCACATCCACCCTGAACCTCAGAACGTGACCTTATTTGGAAAGAGGGTCACTGCAGATGTTATTAAGATGTAAGATAAGATGAGGTCACTGTGGATGAAATCCAAGCCCTGGTGTCCTTATAAGGATGGGACAGGATACCAGGGACACGGATGCACACCAGAGAGAACACCACGGAAGACAGGCAGAGAATGAGTCACACAGCCACAGCCAAACACGGCAAGGTTCCAGGCAAGCACCAGTGGCTGGGAGAGTGGCACAGCCCTAGCTCTTCACCCAGCACCTCCAGAGGGAACCAGCCCTGCTGACACCTTGATTTTGGATCTCTGGCTCTCTGGCTGTGAAGGAATAAATTCCTACTTGCTCTGGGCCACCCCGTCCGTGGTGTTTTGTTAGCAGCTGCAGGAAACAAATGCAGGCTGTGTCTGTGTGAGTGTGCTTACGTACACTGCCAGGGTTCACCGGGAAGGGAGACACATCTCTCACGTTGATCCGCTGGACGTTCTCAATCAGCAGACCAAACAGAGGCAGGTAGAGAGTGGCTATCCTTGCCTGATGGCTCTGGAACAAAAGGTGCACAGTGTAAGTGAATCCCGGCCTTGGAGAGCTTAACGATGGACTGGGCGAGCACTGGCCAGGTCCTGTATTGGGACCCTTCCTATAAACACGGCTGTTAGATTTTATTGCATAAACAGAGAAAGCTTTTGTGCTATTGTTACTAATTTTCTAGTTGCTTATTTCTTTGGATTACTCAAAATGAAGGTCATGTTATCAGTCACATTTCCATGCATCAGAGAACACTCACCCTGGAAGCGTATCTGTCATCAAAAGAGTGCTTTATCAGCAGGTTCTTGAGCACGCTGATGGCAATCACTCGGACCTCCCTGAACTCCTGGAGGGCGGCCCCCACCTCCCTCAGTAAGAGTCCCACCAAGAAGTGGTTTCTGCAGAACTCATCTGTTAATGCGTAGTCAAGCTGAAGATCTGAAATGAACATATAAACAAACTGATTTAGTTAGAAGGGATGTAATACTCTTTGAATAAAATAAAAACCAAGCCCACCCTTTCCTTTCAGGCTCCCCTGTGTGTGTCAACAGGTGGTCACATCTGGCTCCCACAGGCTGATAACCTAAAACACTGCTCTACACTCCAAAATGAAAACAGAGTTTAATTAAATCAATCCACAATGCAGAAGCCTGCCTGCAATGCAGGAGACCCAGGTTCGATCCCTGGGTTGGGAAGATCCCCTGCAGGAGGAAATTTCTACTGACTCCAGTGTTCTTGCCTGGGAAATCCTATGGTCAGGGAGCCTGGTGGGCTACGGTCCACAGGGATCGCAAGAGAGTCGGACATGACTTAGTAACCAAGCCACCACCACCAAATAAATGCACTGGATTTTGATTATAGAAAGTATTACATCCCACATAATTATTAAGTCAGTGAATAGTTTTAGGACCAATTTTTAGAATATAGAACAGCACATTATATTACAAATGTAATTTTGTTACTGATATGAAATTCAAATATTGTAGTAATTGACAACATTATAGAGGAGTAATTTGTGCACAACAAACACATAACTAAAGAATAAATATGCACGGCCTATTAAAACGTTCTTCACTGTTTAAAATGACCGAGTTAGCATATAACCTACTTATTTTGCTATCACTGAAGACCTTATTTTATATAGAATTTTCTCAAATATTCTCTTAAAACTTCTGTACCTCAAAAAGCAAATGGAAAACTAATATAAACTAGAACTAAAGTGGACAAAGCACCAAATCAAACTAGCTAAGTCACTGGCAAGCTAAGAGACAAGACTGGAAGCTCTTCTAGAAAAGAGATGCAACCAAATGTGAACTCAACTGAGGGAAGGTAGAGACAAGTAGCTAAACACCACACTCTAAAGCTGAAATAACACTTTTCCAGTAAGCTGTGGCTTGGATTTAAATTCTTATACCGCATCCATTGTTAGAGGAAAGTCAATGGGCCTCGACTTTGGTTTTAATCTCATGCTGGACAGTTGTTTCTAAGTCTATTTAGATTCTCCCTCAATTCCTAGGAACCCTTTCCAGGACTTTCCAGAACACTCGTGTCCACTGTTTACGAGTTTTAAGCACATATTATTGAAAAGGCAGTTCACAGCCTGAATTCACATGAGTCCCTTAGAAGAAAACTATTTATGGGTTTAACTGTACACATGTGTGTGTGCATGTGAGTATGTGTGTGTGCATGTGAGTACGTGTGTGTGCAGAGAGGAAGGCGGAAGAGAAGGTGAGAAGGGCGAGAGGAAGGAGAATGCTAAAAAAAAAAACAACCAAAAACCTTATTCCTACCGGTGCAGTTATGAAAATTCATACTGAAGCCACCTGTCCTTCTAGCTCCAAATTCCGATAGTCTACAAGAGTTTGTGCAAGTCTCGGGGTATGTGAAGGCTCTCCTCACTCTGTTCTGTGGGAATAAACAACTGGGCCAGTGGGGAAGATTAGAACAGGTTCACTGCCCGACCCCTGGGCAGAAAGAGCTGTCCTGAGCACCCTGACAGATGAGAGGAAAAGATAGTCATAGTCCCCAAGGACAGGTGGGCCAGTAACTGCTGGTGGGCTAAGGGTGCAGGGTGGGGCGCTGGGAGAGGCAAGGGCCTGGCCAGGCCCAGATCCAGTGACTGGCCGAGTGACTGGCTGGGAGGAACACGAGGATCCCAGCAAGGTGCTGTGTGAGGCTGAGAAGTGTCAGGAGTGAGGAGCTGGGACCAGCAGGTGTGTCTGGCGTGTGGAGAACAGCTCAGGGGGAGATAGGTGGTGGGGCAGGGTTGGGCAGGGGATTCTGAATGGCCCAGAATGCTCAACCCTGTACCTTTTCCAATTATTACCCCAAAGTCACCTTCTCAGTGAGGCTCTTCCTGGCCACCTGATCTCAATGTCACCCACTTGCTATCCCGTTCCCTCACTTTTCCTCTCCATAGCATGCATCACTCTGACAGCCAGAGACTTCATCCTCGTTGTCCACAACTGTATCCCAAGGTTAGGTAGAGTTGGTGCTGGGCAAATATTTGCTGAATGCGTGATAACCAATGTCAGGCCACGGTCCCTATCTTGCTCTTTACAGGCAGTTTGAGCCTCTTTTGGACATTTAAGATATTTATGTCTCTGAATGATGCCTTTGTGTATTTCTCCCTGAATTTCAGTTCAGTTCAGTTCAGTCACTCAGTCGTGTCCGACTCTTTGCGACCCCATGAATCACAGCACACCAGGCCTCCCTGTCCATCATCATCTCCCAGAGTTCACTCAGAGTCGCGTCCATTGAGTCAGTGATGCCATCCAGCCATCTCATCCTTGGTCGTCCCCTTCTCCTCCTGCCCCCAATCCCTCCCAGCATCAAAGTCTTCTCCAATGAGTCAACTCTCCGCATGAGGTGGACAAAGTACTGGAGTTTCACCTTTAGCGTCATTCCTTCCAAAGAAATCCCAAGGTCACTTGATTTAGGTCTCATCAATAATTTGATGTAGAAGGAAATGGAAACCCACTCCAGTATTCTTGCCTAGAGAATCCCATGGACTGAGGAGCCTCACGGGCTACAGTCCATGGGGTTGCAAAGAGTTGGACACGACTGAGTGATGAGGCAACAAAGAGTTTGGTGGCATCCTTCCACTTTTTCTCTCCTGCAGCATAAATAATCCTGAGCACATGCAAGGTGCTAAATACTGCACTACGATAGACCCGAGAGACTAGGTGGATTCTTTTGACTTACTCAGTGAGGACAAAGAAATCTCCATGAGCTTAATTCTCTTCAAATTCAGAAAGGATACAGAACAGTTAATAAAGACTCAACATGCAAACATAGAAAGCATGTGAAAAGCCGTGTTGCGTGTGACAAAGGTTACTGCTACTGCTATAAACAAGGACTAGGAAAATAGTGGGAGAATACACTTTAGAAGTGAAGCAGGGTTTTTTGTTTGTTTGCTTTACTTCTTAAAGAAACCTCCTAGAGGACCTAGTGATCCCAGGAGTAAAAGACAAGACGCCTCCCGGGGATGTTACAGTAATGTGTTAGCTACAGTGAGAACAAATTCACTGGCTTTTCGTGAATTTTAAAATTGATCCAAGTACATGGGAAATGCCTAAATGCATAGCACACGTAAGCATTTCAGCAATCACTTGCATTCTTTTTCTTTTAAAGGAGGAAGATGCAAGAAAGCAAGCGTCACACCCCACACCTACCTACAGGAGTGTCATTTGACTCCACAGCTGGTGAAAGAAAAGCTAATTCATAAGAAAAAAGGAAAAGTGAAACCAATAAAAATAAACTACAGTAAATAAAAAGGATTTCTATTGTTTAAGCAATGGAATTGTTCAATGAAAAAAGAGTCACACTGCCATGATCAATAGTCTGGTAAGTTTGCTTAAAAAAAGTTAAGTTCCTATGAAGCATTTTATCAATTTTTTAAAAAAATGGAAATGAGAAAAAAAAGTGACTTCACCAATGAAAAATATCAAATATTCTTAATGTCATGTGTGAACTAATTCTCTTATTTAAAATGAATGGCTCTCTTTTTGAAAAAGACTAGGATTAATATATTTAAAGATAGATTACCTTGATATCTTTGAATCCTGCCTTTTCCAAACGGCATTGGTAAATTCAAAGGAATATAATGTTCATGATTGCACACCACACGAAGAAATTCGAATTTGTATTCAAAGAGGGTCTGCAGGAAAAAAATGGTTATAGTCATAAGTTATGGATACTCTGCACAGCCTCCTAAGAAACCCCTGAGGAATGACACTCTGCCTGTGGCTTCTT
The DNA here is from genome assembly GCF_023091745.1 of Budorcas taxicolor. Classification (NCBI taxonomy): domain Eukaryota; kingdom Metazoa; phylum Chordata; class Mammalia; order Artiodactyla; family Bovidae; genus Budorcas; species Budorcas taxicolor. Next base: position 75,991,482 of record NC_068921.1, read on the forward strand.
CCCTGTCTCAGGGCTACATGCTCTAGGGTACTTTACAGATTTCAGCATGGCTTCAGGGATTCATTTGAAAATGGGGAACACATTTTGCTAAATAATGTTCCCCATCGACTTTTAGGGCATTTATTATTTATGCTCCTCCGACTTCAATAAAGGATTTCAGGCAGCTTATAATTACAGACCAGATTCAAAGCAAGAAAAAAATGAGAAAGGCAGACCTTTAAAATAAACACACAAGGGAAGAAACAGAAAATTCTAGCAAAGAAAGGCTGTGTGGTTTCTTCTGTTACCTTGTTAAATAAACTATGATTTGTAACAAGAATACTTTTAGTTTTGCAGCTGAGAAGTCATTTCGGGTATTGATGAGAAAAACCAACAGGTATGTTTATGTTGCATTTGGAATTACTGTGTCTCTAATATCTCACACAGGCTTCCCTGGTGGCTCAGTGGTAAAGAACCAGCCTGCCAACGCAGGAGATGTGGAATTGACCCCTGGGTCAGGAAGATCCCCTGGAGAAGGAAATGGTAGCTCACTCCAGTACTCTTGCCTGGGAAATCCCATGGACAGAGGAGTCTGGTGGGCTATAGTCCATAGGGGTCATAAACAGGTGGACATGACCTGGTGACTAACTACACACACACACACACACAGACACACACACACACACACTATCTCACATACTACTGTGAGTACTAGTTATTAATAATTATTATCTCCAAGGGAGGGCAGTGAGTAATGCCTCTGGGACTGAAAGAAAATTCTGATGTGAACACAGAGAAATAGGTGGGTATCTGGATTCACTAACACAGACAAAAAGAAGTGTGTAACACACACACACATGCAGGCACACACACTACCTTAGGATCTCCAGGAGCAAAACAGCTGATGTAGTTGTTGATCTGCTTGAAGACAAAGCCTCTGTCCATGAAGGTGAAACATCTCTGTGGAGGAAACAACCCACAAGGGTAAGTATTCAGGCTGTCATGGAAAGTTGGGTTCAAATCAGTGTTTACTGTGAATAAGTTTATCCTCTGGCATAAACATATTCACTGAGCACCTACTGTGTACGAGTCACTCTGCTAGAAAGACCACATTTGGCCCCTGGTGGATGCCCTCCCCACTGGAGGCCCCCCCACCTTGATGAACACAGCCAGGCTGTGGTTGGCATTCTTGGACGCATCCGGGTTATCTCGGAACTTCTGCGTGATGTGAGGCATTAGCATAGTCACAACAGTTTCCACCGCGTGATGATAGGAGGCAGGGAATCTCTGGTTTCGCAACAGCTGAAAAGGGTTTAGAGCAAACACTGATTATTTTTTAAGTTGAACTGTTTTGGGGGGAAAAGAAATCTCATCTCTGAAAGGTACAGGCATTCAAATCAGCCAAAGTAAAATGCAGAGATTGCTTTAGAAAGCACTGGCTTAGGGTTAAGCCTCAAGTATTCAAACTGAACACACACAGAATGGTGAATGTATGTCACTAGTTGAAACTGCTCAGGAGGAGTCCTCTTTAACTTTACATAATAATAATTTTCTCTGTCAGGAATACATACCTAAGAAATTACACACATATCACTAAGTGATTAGCTACTACTTACCATGTGTCTTCTACATACTGGGCACTGTACTAGATATTTTTATATAACCTTTTCATTAAATTCTTAGACACTCTCATTTTATAGAGAATCCGAGAGGTCAGGTAAATGTGTCTTCAATCCACACAGCTAATAATAACAGAGACACAAACCTGGATCTATTTATACGGTGAGTTCAAGGCCTGTGCGCTTTCTGCTCTGTGAAGCTGTACTGCCCCCTCTCCCACCCTTCTCCTGCTCCATAAGTGGAACAATTTACTGAGGACCCGGAATGGGAAGCAGGCTGTACTGGATGGTCCATGCATGCATATGATTCTAACCCCAGAGCAGGGGGTGTTTCCATCCCTATGTTACAGACAAGAGGAAACTGAAGCTCGAAAGATTCAATAAAGAATACTAACTGACCTTTAATATCCTTCCTTCCCTTCTCCCTTTTAGTGGCAGAACACCAGGGTTTGACAGGGACAGATGGCCTCCCAGCTAGAGGCTACATTTCCCAGTGTAACTTGTGGCAAGATAATGGTCATGTGACTCATTCTGGCCAATGGGCTATAAGAGGAAGTTATGTTGCCTTCCGAATCATCCTCTTTGCCACTGCCTGGAATGTGGGGTGGTGGTGAGCCAGCTTCTCAACCATGCAGACAAGGATGCTACCTGGGCTGGATAATTGGATAGGAACATGAGTCCCCAAATGACTTTGCAGGACAAGCTTCTTGCTGTTTGAGCTGCCTATGGCTCATAATTTTCTAAAAGAGAGAAATGAACCTATTGTCTTATCAAAGCCACTATTATTTTGGCCTATTCTGGAGCAGCCAAACCAGTATCTTAATAGCAAATAAACAGTATTCTGTAAAACTAGAACTGGAGCCTAGGTATTCTGGTATGAGAGCATGCATTATTTTATGCTTTAAATACCAGAAACTATAATGAAATTTTGGAACTCCAGCTTTACAATAATCTCAGTTCTCCCACCAATAACAAGAAAATCTTTGTAAATGTACATAAACTGAAGAATCCAGTGAGGGAAGGATCAAGTCATAAGAATTGGAATTTTATCTACTTTCAAAAACAGAACAGTAAAATCTGAAATTCCGAAAGGATTTTGTTCCATTCTGGCAAACCAGTAACTCTAGATCCTGAGGTGTCAGTTCAGTTCAGTCGCTCAGTCATGTCCAACTCTTTGCGACCCCATGAATCGCAGCATGCCAGGCCTCCCTGTCCATCACCATCTCCTGGAGTTCACTAGACTCACGTCCATCGAGTTCGTGATGCCATCCAGCCATCTCATCCTTGGTCATCCCCTTCTCCTCCTGTCCCCAATCCCTCCCAGCATCAGAGTCTTTTCCAGTGAGTCAACTCTTCACATGAGGTGGCCAAAGTACTGGAGTTTCAGCTTTAGCATCATTCCTTCCAAAGAAATCCCAGGGTTGATCTCCTTCAGAATGGACTGGTTGGATCTCCCTGCAGTCCAAGTGACTCTCAAGAGTCTTCTCCAACACCACAGTTCAAAAGCATCAATTCTTTGGCGCTCAGCCTTCTTCACAGTCCAACTCTCACATCCATACATGACCACAGGAAAAACCATAGCCTTGACTAGATGGACCTTAGTCGGTAAAGTAATTTCTCTGCTTTTGAATATACTATCTAGGTTGATCATAACTTTTCTTCCAAGGAGTAAGCGTCTTTTAATTTCATGGCTGCAATCACCATCTGCAGTGATTTTGGAGCCCCAAAAAATAAAGTCTGACACTGTTTCTACTGTTTCCCCATCTATTTCCCATGAAGTGATGGGACCAGATGCCATGATCTTCATTTTCTGAATGTTGAGCTTTAAGCCAACTTTTTCACTCTCTTCTTTCACTTTCATCAAGAGGCTTTTTAGCTCCTCTTCACTTTCTGCCATAAGGGTGGTGTCATCTGCATATCTGAGGTTATTGATATTTCTCCCGGCAATCTTGATTCCAGCTCGTGTTTCTTCCAGTCCAGCATTTCTCATGATGTACTCTGCATATAAGTTAAATAAGCAGAGTGACAATATACAGCCTTGATGTACTCCTTTTCCTATTTGGAACCAGTCTGTTGTTCCATGTCCAGTTCTAACTGTTGCTTCCTGACCTGCATACAGATTTCTCAAGAGGCAGCTTAGGTGGTCTGGTATTCCCATCTCTTTCAGAATTTTCCACAGTTTATTGTGGTCCACACAGTCAAAGGCTTTGGCACAGTCAATAAAGCAGAAATAGATGTTTTTCTGGAACCTCTTGCTTTTTCCATGATCCAGCAGATGTTGGCAATTTGATCTCTGGTTCCTCTGCCTTTTCTAAAACCAGCTTGAACATCAGGGAGTTCATGGTTCATGTATTGCTGAAGCCTGGCTTGGACAATTTTGAGCATCACTTTACTAACATGTGAGATGAGTGCAATTGTGCGGTAGGTTGAGCATTCTTTTGCATTGCCTTTCTTTGGGATTGGAATGAAAACTGACCTTTTCCAGTCCTGTGGCCACTGCTGAGTTTTCCAAATTTACTGGCATATTGAGTGCAGCACTTTCACAGCATCATCTTTCAGGATTTGAAACACCTCAACTGGAATTCCATCACCTCCACTAGCTTTGTTCATAGTGATGCTTTCTAAGGCCCACTTGACTTCACATTCCAGATGTCTGGCTCTAGATTAGTGATCACATCATCATGATTATCTGGGTCGTGAAGATCTTTTTTGTACAGTTCTTCTGTGTCTTCTTGCCACCTCTTCTTAATATCTTCTGCTTCTGTTAGGTCCATACCATTTCTGTCCTTTATCGAGCCCCTCTTTGCATGAAATGTTCCCTTGGTATCTCTAATTTTCTTGAAGAGATCTCTAGTCTTTCCCATTCTGTTGTTTTCCTCTATCTTTGCATTGATTGCTGTTCTTATCTCTTCTTGCTATTCTTTGGAACTCTGCATTCAGATGCTTATATCTTTCCTTTTCTCCTTTGCTTTTCGCCTCTCTTCTTTTCACAGCTATTTGTAAGGCCTCCCCAGACAGCCATTTTGCTTTTTTGCATTTCTTTTCCATGGGGATGGTCTTGATCCCTGTCTCCTGTACAAGGTCACAGACCTCATTCCATAGTTCATCAGGCACTCTATGTATCAGATCTAGGCCCTTAAATCTATTTCTCACTTCCACTGTATAATCATAAGGGATTTGATTTAGGTCATACCTGAATGGTCTAGCGGTTTTAGCCTCCATCAACCATTAGCTATCAGGAACTCAGGCATGGACAACTCTAACCACTAAGCATGACTGCCAGCTCCCAAGCCAGCCATTCCTAAAAAACAAGGTCTCCCAAGAAAAGCCTACCCAATGGCGCTGAGTTAATAGCTGCTTAAACCATGAAAAGTGGATGGAAAATTCTATAATGGAGGGATGGGGTATACCACATGTACCTATGAGTCAATACTATCACAACTAAAAGTGGGACAACAATTGGGCGTCCTATACCTCCTGATATGTAAGATACAGGAGTACCAACTAAGGTGTATGCTTGCCACATAGGAAATCAAACCTGAAAGGAGTTTAGCCTCTAGATATCACTACACAAGAAACAGACAGTACAGAGAATCATGTAATGTATTACTGCTAGCTTACAATTGGCCAAATCTAGAGTGTGGGAAATTCTGCAGGTCAGGTGGCCTATTTTCTTCAACAAATATACTGCATACAGAAACAAACAAATGGAAAAGGAACAGTGTGAGGGTCCAAGAGAACTTCAGGGCCACATCAACCCATGGCAATGTGTGGACTGTGTTTAGATCCTGATTCAGATCAATTGTAAAATGACATTTTTGAGACACCTGGGGGAAACTGAATACAGATGGGGTGTGAGATGATAATGAAATATTGCTAACTTTATTGAGTGTCATAATGGTGCAATGGTTATTCTTTAACGGCTTTACCCATTGGATATTATACACTATAGTTTTACAGAGGAAATGATAAAATATTGAGGAAATGTTCTTAAAATACTCTAGGTAAAAGAGAAGTATGGGGGTGGATACATAAAGCAAGAATGGCAGAGTGTTGATAACTGTTGAAGCTGAGTGGGTGAGAGGTGCATGAGATTCATTAAACTACTCCCTTTCCTTTTAAAATTTTCTATAATAGATTTTTTTATTAAAAGGAAAGAAGTGTGGTGAAGAGCGGTGTATAATTAACATACCAACCAACCAACAATACTGCTCGGTGATTAGGAGGTGATAACTCAGTGCCTTGGAAAGGTGAGATGAAGCTCCCCCTTGTGACAAACAGCTATTGTCAAGAGTCCTAATTTGGCAACACAGCAATGAGGTAAGATGCACATGGAAGGATGATAAAGACTGAGGTGATGAGACGATTTTATGGAGGGCACTATAAACTGAGATGGAAGCATATGACCCAGGCTAATGAGCTGATGTCTAGGGCAGTAAGTATATGAGCGCTGGCTCACGACAGGACGCTAAGATGGCGGGGGACTTCCTGGCCAAATGAAACGCTACCCCCTGTCCTGCTGTGGGATTTTCCGTCAGTGCTGCAGCAGCGTCCATGGTGGCCCAGCCCCCACCATCTCTGCCTCCAACAGATGCTGCTGGTGAGAGGTCTGCCTGCCCACAGACTATTCAAACTCCAGGGGGAAAGCAGACTTGTTGGTATAAAAGTTTTCCAACCACTCTGGTAATGCACTCAATTTCACCTTGTTACCACCCTTCCTTTCCAGGGTCTCTATTAACTGTCCGCTGCTTGCCCACAGAGCTCCCCTACAGTCTCATCGCTGTCTCTGAGCTAATCCTGTTTGCACTCTTCCCTCTACCCTCAGCCTGAGCCCATACCTGGGCACGAGCTCCTTCCTCTGCCGGACCCTCATTCTCCTCCCACAAGGGAGGCGGCCTCCAAGGCCCAGGCGGAGCTCCAGCTCCAGCACCACACGAATGTCCTCTCGTGTTGGAGCTCATACAGACACCTTCACATGCTCTCCTCTAAATGTGTGTTCTCCTTCTCCAAGGACTCTGTCAACTACACGGTGGAAGCCGCACTCCCCACTCTGCCTACATCTCTCCTCAATGCTCTGCCTGGAGCACACACTGAAACACACCCTCGTGGACGGAAGCACGGCTGTTAACCATTCTACCATCACAGATGCACAGAGTTTCACACATCATTCAGGAGAAGTCCGGGCAGTCCACTCAGAACAGGAACCACACTGCCCTTCTTTCATTCTTCAAATGAATGCTCTTTTCTTGCTCAATTAAGACAGAAAATGGCTGAAAGCTAAACAACTGACACTTAAGGGAAGAGGTTCAGCCTGTCCCCAGCCAGGCTTCCAGCTTCCTGCAGGAGCACCTGTGGAATGCTAACAATTTGCTTGAGTCAACGCAGGAGGGAAGGAAACTCAAAATGAGTCTGCTGAAATTATAGCTGCTAAAACTAAACCACAGGGAAGAAAAACCTAAAGTACGCTGACCTTAGAAGCAGAGTGGAGCTGGGGGGTGGGAACTCCTCAGGAGGCCACAGTGAGGCCTATTTTGCATTTTTCCCCAAAACTACTTATTATACATTCTAAGCACATCACCTATGGAACACTCAAGTCTGGAATGGTCACAGGTAATCAATCCAAACTTCACAGGTCCATCTGTGGTGGTATGGAAATTGACTATTTCAGATGCTAGTTCAGAGAGAGGCTCTGATTCTCAGCTCTCCTCTGCAAAGGGGTCATAGTTTGATTGGCTGGGGATGGGAAGGTAGACACATGACATTGGCTCCACCTTCGGCATGACAGCATGCCAGTCTATCCCTCCCCATATATGTGCGTCAGATGAAACAGCCTGGCCAGCACTGGGAGTGGAAAATGATGACAGAGGCTCATCACACACTATGACCCCAAGTGCTGGTTTGTGGCAGACTTTCTTGGGAAGGGCGCCTTCAAGGACGCTGAAAGCACTGTCTAGCTCTTCTGTGAACCATGGCCCAGGTGCTCCTATGAGACAGGTGTGTGCCTGCTTACAGGAACTGAAGACGACTCACCAACGAGGAAAAATGTCAAGATCAGGATTATAAACACATTGGAGTATTTTGACAATCTTCAGCCTAAAAACACAAAAACTCTAAGGGGATTTGACCATGATTCTGGAAACCACATGGTGCAGAAACGGTGAATATGAACGTGTTCCCTAAATCCAGAGCACAGGGACTAAGGCATGCAACTCTACACATGTCAGACAAACATGAAAACAGCTGATGCAATCGTGTACAACTCATCACCTAAGACACGAGGCAAAGTGACTGCAGGCTTCAAAAAGCAGAAGAGAAGTTCCTCGGTCAAGGTGTGATTTAGCTAGTGCTTACCATGGGGAAAGGGAATTGGGAGGGGCAGTATAGAGCCAGGGAAAGAAGAGGCAAGAACGATTAGGTGTAAAATGAGCTGCAAGGATATATGGTACAACAAGGGGAATATGGCCAATGTTTTATAATAACTATAGATGGAATATAACCTTTAAAATTATGAATCACAATTACAATTAATTTATATAATATTGTAGAGCAACTCTACTTCAATTTTTAAGTTCTACAAAAATTAAAAACGAGTGGTTTCAGGGAAGGGCAGCATGATTTAGGGAAAGGGTGGTATCTTGGGTGACATGGAAGCAGAAGTCACAGGGGAGGGGAGCCCCTCTAAAAGTGACCAGTGTTGGACTCCCCCCAGTGATGAGCAGGTGTTCAGAATCCCTTTTTATAGTAAATTATGTTACGGTTAAGCATTCTCTTTTTGGATGCCTGTGTTTCTTTTCAAGCTGGAATGCTTTAAAATAAACTACCTCTAAAAACCTTCCGAATGCTGTTTTGAGACCAGGATATAATTAACTTACAGAAAAGGTTGTGCATGGCAGCACTTGAGTGGCCTGTGTAAAGCCCTAAACTAAATATTTATCTGTGGAGCTAGAGAATTGGGCTACAGGCTGGGAATGGCAGGACACTGGTGAGGGGCTGACTCTGACTTTGGCATGATTCTTGGTTTTGCGAGGCTGTGTGATCCTGGGCAAGGGTCTAGATCTTCATGGGTCTAGACCTCCACCATGCGCCTCTGTGAAATAAGGGGGCAGCTGCACAAGAAGATGGCTTTCTGGTCTCTACTGATCCCAAAATTCTGTGGTTTAATTTGGCATCTTGAAAAAAGAACACACACAATCCTTTATTAACTTTCTATCAAAGTTCTAGGCTAGATGACACTGATCCGTGTGTGTGCAGTCATGTCTGACTCTTTCCAACTCCATGGACTGTAGCCCACCAGGCTCCTCTGTCCATGGGGTTTCCCAGGCAAGAATACTAGAGTGGGTTGCCATTTGCTCCTCCAGGGGATCTTCCTGATCCAGGGATCGAACCCATGTCTCTTGCCTCTCCTGCACTGGCAGGTGGATTCTTTACCACTAGCGCCACCTGATACTTGATTTTAAATACACTTCCCAGAAATGTTTCAGACGTGTTCCTCACCTCCTTGACCATAGCTCCCGTGGTCTAACTGCACATTTTCCCACCTGATTTCCATGAGGGCACGAACCACACTGTGTTTAACTGCATAACCTTTGAGCCTCACATATAATAAGGGCTCAGCAGATACCTTCTGAAAAAACTGGCTATTTAAAAAAATGTAATCAAGTCACCAGTCTCTGAAGTGATCCCATTTAAAGACAAAAATAATGAAAATCCAGTAGGGCCTTGTTGTGAACTGAATTCTGTCCCTCTCACTGACTACCCCCCAGAAGCCCAATGTTGAACTCCTAAGCCCACCTCAGAATGGGAGCGTTTTTGGAGATAGGGTCTTTGAAGAGGAAATTAGGATAAAATGAGGTCATCAAGATGAGCCTTAACCTTACAGGACACGCGAGGACGATATTAGGATGCAGACAAGCAGGGAGAAGGTTCCCCCCCGCCGCCATAAACCAAGGAGAGACACCTCAGAGGAAACGAGCCCTACAGACACCTCGCTCTCAGACCTCTCCCCTCCAGAATCACAAAGAAATGAGTTTCTGTTGTTCAAGCCCCCGGAGTATTGTATTTGTGATGGCAGTCTCAGCAGACTAAGACTGGCCTAGAGCCTGTCTTGAATAGGAGATGACATCTTTAACAGAAAGGCAGTATAACATAACATGGTGAGGGGGTGTGTGTGTGTGCATGAACACGTGTGTGAGTGTGCCTAGTTAGCTGCATACTGCCAAGGAGACAATCTGCTAGATTTTTCCCTTGGCAGGCTGTGCTGGCGTGATCTAGATGGTGCGTTACTCTGCGGAAGGCAGGGCCCACCTCCATCTGGCATCTCCCTGTGCACTAAAATTGGATTTAAAAAGGGAAAAAAAAAAGGAAACCTCCTCAGGCTCCAGCACTGGAGCTTTAGGTTCTGAACCACACCCTCCCACCTGACAAAGTCCACCAGCCCGTCCCCAGGCTTGCTTCGCACCCAGATCCCTGGTCCAGGGGGTCTAGAGCTCAAGCCTCCCTCCCTCGGGCCCCCTTATCCTTCCCACATTCATTGCGGGGGCTGCTGGGCTCCAAGACGGCTGCTCCCTGCTCAAGCACCCGCTGAGCCCGACCACATGCCCCGAGACTCCACTTCTGCAGAGCTAAGATGCAGCAAGAATCCCATCACACAGCAATTCTGGGACCCAGAGAGTCTCAGAAGCAATTCTGCCCACGGCCACCTGGGTTTACTGCGTTGGAATTCTATAAATATGTATCTACACTAAGCCTCAGACAGCCAGTGATGGTGTCAGTCCAGAGTCAGTTCATCTTGTGGCAGAAACCAACAGGAACCAGGGGACATCCTGGGACACAGAGAGTCACACAAATCTGGGAATCACAGGGAGGAGGTGTCCAGCGGGGATGGAGTTGTATCTCTGAGTCCACTCATTGGCTACTGAGGCTGTGTGGTCATATTAGATTTTCCCATCCAAGTTCCTGAGAATACTGTACCATGCTCAAGACACTTAAATACCAGGTAATTACATTTTAAATGAATGCTTAAGCTGCTACTCCTATTTCCACAAATGTGAAGACTTCTAAGCTATTCAAAGGAAAAGACATACTTCTGTTTGGACTTTTAATAACACAGTGCTCCATGAGTGTGGGCTCTGGAGCCGGACTGGTCACAAAGCCCCCTCCCTCCATGTGCCATAGCACAGCCCTGGGGACTCATGCACTCTGGTCTTAGCTTCTTCATGCATAAAACAAAGGGCGAGACTAGCACTTCCGCCTGTGGGGTTGTTGTAAAGCTAAAATGCCTTACTACTCAGAAAGCCCCTAGAGCATCAAGACTGGTACCCAGAGAGCTTTAATAAGTGTTGGCTACAATGAAAGAGATGTCCACCCACCGAGAACTGCCAGGTAAACCTTGAGAGGAAGTGACATACCTTAACTTTGGAGTTTTCTATCAAATGCTGAGCCATGGATTTTATCAAAACTTCAAAGAAAAACCACGAATACTGAAACCAAAAAAAAAGAATCCAGTAAGGAAAACAACAAATCAGAAGACGAGACGTTTACTCTCTTAGTAAGGTCACTGACACGAAACAAGTGTGACCTGAAAACACAGCTGAACCTCTTGACAAATGGTCGGATCCGAAGGGCACGGCAGATATGCACCTGCTTCCACGTGCCCAGCAGTAAACAGCGCTGTCCCACTGGGAAACTGGCACTTACACCTAACATGGCACAGCCAGCCACGATCTTACATGAGGCCTTTCCTCTCGGCTGACTCCCACCTGCGGATGCTTGCCTTTAACTCAGTGTCTGCCACTGGTCTGAATATGACTGTGACACTCTTGAGTGTAGTAATGCCTTGCGGCTCTCTTTGGAGCTCAAGCATAAACAGCAAAGTTGCTACTGAGGAGTTATCTCTGTTACCCACTTGGAGGAGCTGCTGACTGTCTCCAAAAGTATAAAGAGGGTGAAATTGATCAGGCCATGAAGTCTGAAGTTTCTTCAATTTGCCCACTGCAGAGCCACACTGGCCCGCCCGATGTACCTTGAGTAGTTTGTTGCTGGTGAGGAAGTCGGCAGAAGGCTTGAGAATCGTGGTCATGGATTTGGTCAGCTCTTCGTGCACTGTCTTGTATTCGGAAGCAATATATGGCTCGGCCTTATATGCATACTTTGAAGAAAGGGGAAAGGTACTTTAGTGCACTGGTTCTCCAAGATGGATTGAGGAGTTGGAGAGGCTCCCAAGGATGGAGACCAGGGACCAGGTACCTCTGATGGGTGGGAGAGGAAGGTGTGGACACAGAAGGTGGGAAGGGTGGGTGTCATGTGACAGGAAGAGGGAGCCCAGGATGTCTTCAGGGAACCCATCAAAACATGTGAACCATCTGACTCAGCTGGTGGGTCTTCCAGGACAGAACTCTACCTCCCCAAAACTGTAATCAACATGTCACATGACTGACATGCAGCAACTGATTCCTTGAAGCACCCCAACTTAGTTTAAATATAAACTAATACACAACTACAATTCAGAGGTGTTCAAGGCTAAACAGAACATATGTAACTATTCAGAACAGTAAAGGCCACTGTGTTCACTGAATATTGTATGTAAATGATGAACTTGTTGACATTTATCTAATGTTATCTCTTGCTTTCCTACATAGTCCAATTTGATGGTGGCTAGAGCTAACCTTCCATCTTTAAAGCTCTATATCATTTGGGTCACATTATTTGAAAAAACCCTTAAAGAAAGAAATGTAGCTGAAAGGATGAAATTAAGGAAATAAATGAATGGCTGCCCCTCTTTGGACTTCCCCCTCATTCAGGTGCAAGTACTGGCTGCAGGAATAGGAGAGAAAGCAGAGGTGTTAAGTGTTATCCCAAATACATCTTCAAATAACTAGATTTAAGGAAAATAAAATAGGTCCTTAGAAGAAAAGTTGGAGAGCCACAGATTTGAATGACCGGGGCAGTTTAATTTACATACCTTAACATATGACCTCAAGTGGCTCTCCAATCCTTCCTCATGGCACTGGGCAACCACATGAATAATGACCCTACACACCACAGGAATGAATAAAGCAATGAATAGTAATGTGGAAATGGAAACATTTCATTATTATCACTGCAGTAGTAGAACAATGATGATACTGGCACCACAGGAAACGAGGAAACAAAGCATTGGATGGGGTCCCCACATATGGGATCAAAACAAGTTTCTTAAATATCATGTTCAACATGTACTGGCACCCCAGATATGTATGGCTGTGCTCCAGATGTGGACAGACTGAGAGGGAAGAGGGGCACCACCTTTCCACCTCGCTCACCGTGTCACGTTGACTGCAACCTCCTCCTGGGTTGCTCGGGTGAGGACGCGGAAGAGCTGGTTTAGGATGGTGGGCAAGAAGGCGATCATCACATGACCCTCCATCGCATGCAGGCTCTACGGGCGTGGGATGGCAAGATTTGTGTTATCATTTTAAAAGTAAACCGACCCCAAGAAATTCCCACTCAGCTTCAAACACAGACGGAAGAAACTCGTTGAAACAAACGGAGACAGTGGTAATCAGGCTACTGGACAAAGATGTCTGTGTCCGAAGCCTCAGAACCTGTGACTATGTTATATGGCAAAGGGGAATTAGGGTTGCTAGTCAGATTAGCTGGCTTTGAGACGGGAGACTCTGCTAGGTTATCCAGGAGGGCCCAAAGCAATCACGAGGGTCCTTAGAAGCCAAAGAGGGAGCAGGGGAGTGGTGGGGAAGGATGCACCAAGATGCAACATTGCTGGCTTTGAGATGTGGGAAGGGGCCACAAGCCAAGGAATGAAGGAGCCTTTAGGAGCTGGAAAAGGGCGGGAAATAGATCAACCCCCGGAGCTTACAGAAAGGAACTCAGCCCTGTTAATAACGTCCTGGGTTTGGCCCAGTGAGACTCATGTCAGACTTTAGAGTTACAAGAAGTGCAAGAAAACAGATTTGTGTTGTTGAAAGCCACCAAAGTGAAAGTGAAGTTGCTAAAGCCACCAAGTCTGCAGTAATTTGTCAGAGCAGCAGTGGAGAATGAATAAAAGGTTCTTCTTCAAGTCTCATGGCTCCTACGATGTAGCTGAAAGGGGACTTGAAGCAGGGATTTCAGAATCCCCATTCCATTTCCCTTGGTTAAATCAAACCAACTCCACTTCTCACGCTTCGTCTGTTTTGTCCCAATGCCTAGAACACATTTTTAGCTATTGCTCCCCTAGAATCACGTTCTGGGTGAGACTCCCCTGGGCCAACCCTCCTGCTCGCCCCAGGAGCCTCCTGCCTGCACAAAGCTAGGGCTGGTTACGTGCACTGTTGTTGTGCAGTCACTCAGTCATGTCCGATTCTTTGCAACCCCATGGGCTGCAGTACACCAGCTTTCCCTGTCCTTAACCGTCTTCCAGGGTTTGCTCAAGCTCCTGTCCACTGAGTTGGGGATGTCATCCAACCATCTCATCCTCTGTCATCCCCTTCTCCTCCTGCCCTCAGGAGTTTATGTGCATTATTTCTGTTGTTTTTTCCCCCCACCTAGAACACATTTACCAAGGTTACGTTGTTCCCTACAATGAACTAGAAGTTACTTCATGGCGGGACTGAAGGCACTGTCTTTTAAGTTCCTGTGACTGCTCTGTGTGCAGTGAGCACTCATAGAAAAAGCCTACAAGTGGCTGGTTTTCTATGTGGAATCACATGTTTTAGGCCGGCCTGAGAAAAGTATATGTGCAGCTGGATGAAGACTGCAGTCATACCATTTCTGAGTCTACTCCTTGCCACTATCTAAAACCCTAGAGACGATATCACTGTGAGAACATCTGGTGAAGAGCAGCCTTATAAGGTTTCCAGGGATGGGAACAACACTCACCACCAAACAGAAAAAAAGGAGTTACTAAGAAAGACATCTGATACCTTAAGGTATTTTACGAGTTCACTTCCTAAGGCCTGGGCTCCGGATTCGGTTTTCTGACAGTACTGGAAAAAATTATGTAAGTGCTGATCCTGCGGAGATAAAAGAAGAAAGGAAAATGAAAGCCTGTTAGCATATCTGGTGTGGATACAGAGGTATTTGCTTCTGTAGAATGCGTGTTTTATTCAGACTATGAAACATCATATAAAAATAAAATTAAAAAAAGAAAAGACTTCAAAGGGCCTCCAACAAAAGTAGAAATACTATCCATTTATATCATTACATGAGAGCACCGTATATGTACTTTCTTTCTTTACAAAAGGACTTACAGAGTGAAAATATATCTATGTAACATATCAATTACAACTTTATTCTGCCAATAAAATCCTGCAAATTCATTCACAAAGCCATCACTGCTAATTTTAATGGAACAGCTTGTACCTGAGTGTACACTGTGGAAACCAGATGAGTTGAAACTTTGAGCAGAGGCTTGCTTCCATCTACCCATTTAATTTCTGGACCATAATGCTGCAAAAATAAGGAGGGAAAAAAAATTCCCAACAGATTAGTGACCTTGGCTTCAAACAGCATCTTCAGTTGAGTGTACTGATGAAGTACTGAATGCCAGACAGCTTCACTGACTTGTTATTTACACCTGGCTCATGGTAGGCATGTAACCATGCCCACTTTCTTCTTCCAAGTACATGCTCTTCTTAATAGATTGTCTAAGCTATCTTTTCTATATAGTTGTAGCTCTACAAATTATTGTCCATCTGAGAGGGAAAGGTTCCAATTCTACCAATCACTTGACCAAACTTGAACTCAGGATTCTGAAAGTGATGGCATAAGGTACCAGATAAAATAAATAGGATAGTAAGTATTCCTAGCACCTGAAAACAGTTGGTCATGCTTGTGCTTGTTTTTATTTCTGAAACCTCCTCTTTTCTCATTCTCAGACTAGGAATAATAACTGAATAATAACAATCATAACAACTGAATATTATTATGATTTTACCCTTATTTTTGAGTATTTTAACTATCTGTCCATAACATTTTGGCACTATTTAAATGCAGAGATATTAAAAGCCATTCACAATAAAAGCCATTCACAATGAAATGGACCAGATCTTAACTAAGTATGTTATAAAACTCAAGTCAATAAAATTTAAGATGGCTAAAAAGAATATAAAACCAACAAACCAATTGGAGAAATCTGACAAGACTCAGGCTTTCATGAATCAGAAATGTATCAGAAAGGGCTACGAAGTGGATAAGGGATTTGCTCACTAGACTTACAATAAGCTGGAATACAATTTCTAATCATTTGCATGGCTGTAAGAACATCTCTTTATTGAGCATGGGTAATCTGCAGAGACAAACTCCCATCTTATCATCAAGTTTCCATTTCCCTGCTGAAGCAGTGCCAGTCCAGGGCTTATAAAATGCCCAAACTATAATTCTAGATTATGGTAACTATTACGAGCACTGCCTAGCGAAAGTGGCCTAGTGAAAGTCACTTAGTCGTGTCTGACTCTTTGCAACTCCTTTGGCTGTAGCCTTCCAGTCTCCTTTGTCCATGGAATTCTCCAGCCAAGAATACTGGAGTGGGTTCCTTTCTCCAGGGGATCTTCCCAATCCAGGGATCGAACCCAGGTCTCCCACATTGCAGGTTGATTCTTTACCATCTGAGTCACCAGGGAAGCCTTCCAATGGGCTAAGTTTACTTGTAAAATGAATAACTAAAACCAAAATATTGGGACTGGCAAAAATATTGCATGCTTTTGGAAGGAACTGGGGTAAACTGATCTTAAAGTCCCATACCCTGCCCATCCCATGCTCCTGGAAGCCTAGGTAGCCAGACGGGAGATTGGCTGAGACAGGGATGTGCTGCTCGCTAGTCACCACCCTTCCATCCTTCAGGAGAGGAAGCCAAGAATATCCAACTGTTGAAACAAAGAAAAACAACAACAACAAAAATCACTGGAAGTATAGGAAAATGGATGAAGATAGCCATGTTACTAAATTGCCTGATCGTTAAGAACTGCTAATTCCAATCTGACTAAGAAATTGAGACGACTCAGAAAAGAGCCTCTGCAGAAAAGACTCATAATGCATGTTGGCCTCCACGGGATGAGAAGTCTAAAACTATCTCCTATAAAATGTACACATGTGAGCCAGGCATGCTACCTTCTCTAACGTCATCTAAACACTCCTTCAGTGAAAGTACTCAAATTTAGAATCAAAACGAAATTTAAGAACCTAATGCACAAGCTGTGAACAATCAAAGGGATGATGACATTCAAACCTTGTGTTTCAACAACGTCCTTCTTCTTCGTGCTCCCTTTATTTGAATTATCGCAGCTGACATGGAAGAATGTGAACAGCAAGTGGTGCTTTTCATGTAGCTGGGTGGGCAATTCTATTTTAATCTGCAGGGAAGACAAAAATAACAATCTTTCTTATATTCCAAAACAACAGGTCACCTGTGCACAAACGTGCATTTGGTCTCCAAACTGATTTAATGCCTGCAGTTAAAGAGATCTGAGACTGTTGAAGAAATGGATCCTTAACACACTGTTATGGTCTAACTGTTTGTGTTCACCCTACAAATTCATAAATTGAAATCCTAGCTCCAAAGGTGATGGTATTAGTAAGTGGGGCCTTTGGGGGCGATTAGGTCATGAGGGTGGAGCCCTTATGAATGGGATTAATGCTCTTGTAAGCAATGGCACCCCACTCCACTACTCTTGCATGGAAAATCCCATGGACGGAGGAACCTGGACGGTTGCAATCCATGGGGTCGCCGAGGGTCGGACACGACTTCACTTTCACTTTCACACATTGGAGAAGGAAATGGCAACCCACTACAGTGTTCTTGCCTGGAGAATCCCAGGGATGGGGGAGGCTGGTGGGCTGCCATCTCTGGGGTCACATAGAGTCGGACACGACTGAAGCGACTTAGTAGCAGCAGCAGCAGCAGCAGCAAGAGATTCTATAGTGCTCTCCAGTCCTTCCTGCCATGTGAGGACACAACTGAGAAGTCTGTGACCTGGGAGGTGGCCCTCACTCAACCATGCTGGCTGGCACCCTGATCCTAGACTTCCAGCCTCCAGGACCATGAGCAATTAATATCTGCTCTTTACAAGCCACCCAGTTCGAGGTACTTTGTTACAGTAGCATGAATGGACTAAATTCATTGTCCCAAAACAGGAAAGTTGGCATTTCAACTCTAGAAAGAACTGGAAAACACATGAGAGATGCCATTTTGTTGCCACAGCCAAGCCACAATGAAAAACCAGGTTTGACTATTTAAAAGCAGGATTCACATAGTAGTTTGAGTGAACTACATTATAATTCTACATGTGTGTGTGTTAATCACTCAGTCGTGTCTGACTCTTTGTGACCTCATGGACTGTAGCCTGCCAGTCTTCCCTGTCCATGGAATTCTACAGGCAAGAATACTAGAGTGGGTTGCCATTTCCTTCTCCAGGATATCTTCCCAGGCCAGGGATCGAACTTGGGTCTCCTTCATTGCAGGCAGATTCTTTATCATCTGAGCCACCAGCGAAGCATATAATTCTACATAAGGAAATCCCCAAATAAGGAAGATTCTCAGGTCCAACAGATGTTTAACTATATTTAGGTATGAAGAGAAATAGGTGAGAATATTAATTGTGGTAGTGATACAGGAAGAATTTTGACTTTTTCTCTTCTGCATTATCTGCACTTTCCACCTTATTTTTTTTTTAATAAATGTGTTGCTCTTATAATTAGAAAAATTAAGTAAACCAAATATTTCAACATTTAGTTCTAGCACTGTAATTTCAGTTTTATATGCAGCTTCTCTTGAATTTTGCTTTGCTAAGCAAAGAAATTAAGAGTTTTCCTCAAAGCTGGTTAAACTAGGTTTTCCTTTGAAAACCTCACTTACCTCATCATAAAATTCTGGGTTTTGGTGATGGTGTAAAACCGCAGCAAAGGCGCTTTCTGTGAATAGCGGCCCACCAGGCCTGCCGTAAATGCACTAAAATGAGAATTAGCAAAGGGAGATACCAGAATTCAATCAATAGAGCAAGAAATTAAACTCAGATGTGTCGTAAAGAAAGCAGCATTCCTATAGCATAAATGAAGCCCTCTTTGATGGATTTCTCCTGCTTAGAAGACTCCAGGCCCACAAGCCCCCTTACTCCCCTCGCTCACCTCCCAGCCCTCCCCTATTCCTACTCCACTCCACGGACAGCAACAGCTCACTGCTGACTTTCACCTCCATGCCTTTGCTGACACAATCCCTCAGTCTGAAGAACCTTCCCTTCCATGTACAACAAGCAAACTCTCATGCATCCTTCAAGAAATGATTCATTCCTTTCCTGTGTCCTTTTGGCAATTTTTTTATACTAATCATTCAGCTTTATCCAAAAAACCATTTCAGTATCTTCTATGTGTCAGGAGCTTTTCCTCCATGACTGCCTTTCCCACTAAACTATGAATTTCTTGAGGACAAAAACTGTATTATATTCTTCACATATTATCTCCTTCCCTTTGGGGAAAGTCACTTCCACATAGTTAGAGTGAAGAATTTGGGTTCTGGAGCCAGATTGCCTGGGTTTGAACACCAGTTCCACTAATGTATGGTCCTGAACAATTTATTTAAATTCTGAGCATTAGTCCCATCATGTAAAAAGAAAAAAAAAAGCAGATAATAATAGTTCCTAACTCTAAAGACTGTTAGGAGCATTAAAGGAATCTAGTATCTATAAGGCTGTCCAAGCAAAGCCTGGAATATAGTAAACACTCAATAAACATCACCAATAACCTACTACTATTATTATTACAACTAGAATCAACATTTTCAAACAAGGAACATGATGTTTACTGAACTGAATACGCATAAGAAAACCCCATCCCTAAAGAGTGCTACAAAACAGAAATTGCCAATTAAGAGCAAGCACTCAGTTATTCCTGTTCTGTAAGGTTCAGTGTATGTGGCTATAGTCCGTGACGGCACATATTTTGTGTTTGTGTCAACTAAAATGTGCTAAGTCCCTTTAGCTGTGCAGTATCAGGAACTGCATTTTTAAAATGGAAAAACGTGGATGCATAAAGTACCAACCTTCAGAGGCTTTGAGTCTTCCTCATCTGAATCTTTGAATTCAATGCAAATAGCAATATTTCTGGCCTGCAGCAACAGTTACATAAAAAAGCGAATTTAAAAAAAGATTAAAGTATGCAAATATTTATGAAAGAACATGAGAAGCCAAAAACCTAAGAAAGTTTGGTGTCGAAAAGAAAACTTGGGATTCCTTGGTGTCCAGTGGTTAAAACCTGCCTGCCAATGCAGAGGACACAGGTTCGGTCCCTAATTGGGAAAGAGGCCGCATGCTGCGGAGCAACCAAGCGCGTGCACAACTCGAGAAAGCCCTTGAGCAGCAATGCAGACCCAGAGCAGCCAAAAATACACAAACAAAACAAATAAAACAAATTTTAAAAAAATTAAATAAAAACTCAATTCTGCCACTCACCTTGGCAAAAGACTTTTGACTGTCATATTTCAAGGACTTAGGATAAACATAAAGGTGATTGTTGTAGATGGTGTAAGGTTGAGTGTGTTTAGGGATGCAGGGTACAAATTCCTCCACCTCAAACGTAATTGGCATTTTAGTACAGGTTTCAAATTGCTTTGTAGGAATGTATGATGAGTTGACATAATCTAAAAAAAAAAAAATTAAAAACAAACAAACTGAAGTAAAAACCAAACAAAAGCTGGTCTGTTTATTACACAGAACGTACACTTACTAGGAAGGTCTGAGGAAACGTTATCAATTGTAATGTCTAGATTGCCCAAAATCACGGGGAGCTTAGCCATCTTCTCAGGTCTACAAATAAGAGAAGAGAAAAGTCAAACAAGTTAGTTAGCTCTGAATTGTAGAGCAGCACTTCCTAGAGAAATATAATGCAAGCCATGAAAATAATTTTAAACTTCATAGAAGCTACACTTAAAAAGAGTAAAAAGAAACAGATGAAATTAGTTTTTAAAATATTTTATTTAACCTAATAATATATTAAAACTATTATCTCAATATGTAACGAGTATAACAAGTACGTTCTAGTTCTTGGAAATAAGATGTGTATTTTATACTTCAAGCTCATCTCAACAGGGCCTATATTTCAAGTACTAGGCAGTCACACGTGCCTAGTGGCTACTGTGCTGGGTACCACAAGCCCAGATAAGAATATTGCCAAAATGTTACAGTGGAGGTTTTCCTGAACCACTCCATTCTCAACATACATTCTTGGCTCAAATAGAATCAAGAAAGTTCAGGAACCATCTGAGGCTCCACTGTCTAGTGAAGTGCTGGATATGAAGAAGGTGCTGAGTGAATTGTCTGGTGTCTGTATTTGGTCAGACTCCATCCAATACAGGGGTGTCCTCTGTGACAGTCCTGACAAGCATGCCCTCAGCCCTTCCTAGTGACAAGGAAACCTTCAACATAGTCATTTTGACACCCAGATTGCTCTTCCTTACAGCCTGGTAAAATTCACCTCGCTGAAGCTTTCAATCATCAAGGAGCCTAATTAAATTTCTCTAACACTTTTTAAATCATTAATAGACAGCTATCACACCTTCTTGAAGTCCTTGCTTCTCAGTCCTTTTGGGTCTTCCTCCATTGCCATTTCTCTCCCCTAAATGTACCCCATTTATATCATGGTTCCCAGAACTGTATCAGTAAGGTCCAGCAGGGCCTGAACAGGTTGGGTAGAGCAGCTGCCTGGTTTGAACAATATACCTTTCTACTGATGCAGCCAAAATTCTACTACTTTTACAGTCACACCACTCCAGTGAGGCACATTAAATATACAGTCACCTAAAACCCCTATATCTTTTTTATATGCTTTACTATCTGTTATATCTCTCTACCCTGTCTTTATATAATTATGTTTTTAGAAATCAAAACAGGATTTGATTTTTGTCCCAATGAAACGTTACCTTTTTATGACTGAGTCATTTGTAGTTGATCAAGACCCTCCTAAATCCAGATTCTAACATCTAATGTATTATATATTCCTAATACATATGTCACGAAGACATTTATCAGCACTTTACATTCTCATAAAAGTCTTTCATGAAGATACTGCACAGACTATTGCCAAGAAGCAGCTCCTTCTCAAACCCCTAGAAGCCCATCGCCAGACTGAGACTAGCCGTCCGTCACCCCTCCTCTCATCTGGTTACTCCAGCACTGAACAATTTCTCACACTTCTCTGACTTCTTGGTCATCTTAGAATATATGCTTTACATTCTTCTGTCGAACCAGCTTAGTAGACTCAATTGAAAAAGGAGACGCAGAAATATGGTTAGGACGACTAGTTCCCAGAACACAGGATGCTGCCTCCTGGTTCTTCAGAAGCCACCTGTTTAATAACGTCTTTGAGATCACTGGCAAGAAGCATCACATCTCAGTGGCTCACAGATTCGGCATTTGGTTGAATTGTTCCCAGTTTTGAAAAGTTCCCAACTCCTGTTTTTAAGCTTCCTCAGACATCATCACTGTTGTCTTGAGCAGTCTCACGGTCAAGATATCTTGTGGTTCTGTTCATGTGAACCTGAATGTCCCTAATGGTTCCAAATTCTTGCTCCCACATGACTACAGCCTATGATGAACATCGTTGTCTTTGCCCCTCACCAGCCCCAACTAACGGAATCACTTTCTCTCAAGGTTCCTCTCATTTCCACCGGCCTTTTGTCAACATCTGTAAACCTCGTGCAGAAACTAACAGCATTATCACCTAAACTACCCAATATGGTAGCATTTAAAAAAAGATCTGCATTTTAAAGAAAATGTTCTATTTTTATACTTTGCTTTCAGATTCCCCACAGAAATAAGAGACACAATCATGAGCAAATCAAACAAATATAAAATATCGCATCCCTCTTCTTAGACGGATGCTTCTTAGAGCACACGTCAGCAATACCATCTCTCTGACAGGATTACTTTTTGACTAAATCTTGGACTCTCTCCTCTGATAATCACCACAAGGGGGAGGGGCAACATGGCTCATGAGCTTTGACAGCTATTTTCTAAACATTAGGGCAGCTTCAGAACATGTTTCTCGTCTACTGCTAAACGACATTTGAGATAATCATGGGAGCAGGAACAACAGCTTTGGATCCAAGCTGGGGTCCAAGCTACTGACATGTGATTATTTTTTGTTAAAAAAAAAAAAAGAGGAAAGAAAATAAAGCGACATTAAGGTTAAAAAAAAATGAAAAAAAAATTCTCTACTTCGCTAACTCAAGTGTGACAAACATTCAAAGACACAGTGGCATTTCTTCAGATTCTTAGTGAAAAAGGACAGAAGCCTCCCTCTTGGCAATGCATCTTCCACACCTGACAGCACTGGGTCCCTATTCCGGGTTTCTGAGTCTCTCGCTGGCCTTCTGGACCACACTCTCCCCAGGAAACCCTTCCTACAGGAGGCCTGCTGCACAGGGAGAACCACCCAGGGCTCAGGGCCAGTGGAGGCCTGTGATCTTAGCTGCTTGGCCTCAGGCTCTCTGCTCATTCCACGTTTTTACTGATGGCCCTGCAAACTCCACCCTCCAAGCACCACCCAGGAAGCCAGACTGTGAGCCGAAACCACCCCCAAACGCAGTCACTTTGGGTGGGGTACTGGGTTTAAGCTAACCAGCCAAGGGAGTGACTTCTGACACAGGGCTGCCAACCCCCATCTCATACAGTAACTTCTGTTTCTCCGGTGTAGAAGAAACAGGCAAGGCCTTGAGACTCACTTCCGAAAGTCTGCAAGTAACTTGAGCATGTCTTCATTGGATAGCTTATTGCTGTCTTGCTTGTAGAGAGCAGAAAACCTGGCGCTTTTGTCAAGGTTTCCAGATGCATCCTTAAACAACGTCCTGAAATAGCAGAACGACATGTCTAAGCTGAGTTTCCAAGTGACCAAAATAAATCCACAGCTGGACTCTGGTTTCTAAGTGAAGACTAATTGTCATTCCACTGGCTATGGCCAGCAGAAATCTCATTATCGAAAGACAAGGAAGGTATTTATGAGGATGAACACAGCTAACTCAATTTACATAGAAAATATTTCCAGCAAATGGCCGGCGCTTAGGAAATAACACACACAGCCAAATGCTTACGACTCAAAATACAGAGGGTCTGTGGGCCTCACTGACCAGGCTGCCACCCCCTCCCAGCTGGAACCTGGAGCCCCAGCTCTGCCACACACACTCCTGTCCATCCTGCCAGGGCTGACAGCACCCTTCTCCCGCCAGCACTGCCTTTCTCTGGGTCTCTAATAAATGATGTTTCAGATATGCAGCTTGCTTGGTTTTCAGTTTTACATATTTAAATCTTCTGCTTCTGGACAACAAACAGAATGGGTCGGTCAGTCTGTCTGTCTGTCTCTCCATATAGCTGCATCTATATAAAAGGTATAAAAGATGTTCTCCTCCAGACTCCTAGACACAGCAGGGGAAGGAGAGGGTGGGACGAACTGAGAGGGTATCACTGACATATATACACTACCCTGTGTAAAACACACAGCTAGTGGGGAGCTCCTGCACAGCCCAGGGAGCTCAGCCTGGTGCTCTGTGATGACCTGGAGGGGTGGCTTGGGGGGTGGGGAGCTCAAGAGGGAGGGGAACTAGGCACACATATAGCTGATTCACGTTGTTACATCATGGCAGAAACCACCACAACATTGTAAAGCAATTATCCTCCAATTAAAACAAAAAACCTAGGAAAAAAAAAAAAAGCAACTCCTTTAAAAAGTGACATGTACAAAAACAATCAAGATACTCAAAAAAAAAAAGATGTTCCCCTTACCTTGCTGCCCAAGCAAATGGCATTCTGTACTGCCCTAGCCTTTGGCATGCCTGCTTGGCATTCTTCAGAACCTTCTGAGCAACCTTAAAGACATCAGAGTAGAACTATGAGTTACTGTATCCCACTGAAGGGAGAATTGTGAACTACAAAGTTACTATCTCACAGTCACTGAGCAAGCTCTTCCTGTAGTATCAGATGCACGGACAAGCACACCTAAATGTAACACAGCTGGATTTACTCTCAGTACAGAGGACTCTGTTCATCATATTCTCTAGCAGTGATTTACAAAGAATACCAAATGAAAAACTGTCTCCAAAATGTATGTCTTTTCTTTGGACTTCATAGGCAACAGGCATGCCATTTCACAGGCTTTCGTATTTCTTTATGACGAAGGGCTATATAGTATAAGTCCCTGACTTATCAGTAATTACTAGTACTTGGTATTCATGCCCCAATATATCCCATTACTGGAGTTCAAATGAGGACACTAATGAAAACAATAAGCTTTCACAGCTCCTAATATGCACTGGCCTATGCAGACTTCCCAGATTTGGGGAGTATATGCTTGTTATTAAGGCATGACAGGTACTGACTTAAGTTAGGCCAGGGCTTTCAAACACCACGTTCTTGTTTCTAGGTATAAATTACCGCTACTTTCACTTTCTCATGATCACTTTTGGTTTGTGTGGGGGGTGGATTAACTCTAAAGTGCAGAGGGAAGCAGATTTAGTTTTGGTCTAAAATGCATGCATGGCAGGTCTCTTTATCAATGATACCCCTACCGCTAAAGCAGATGGCACCTAATATCCCCCAATTTGCTTGTCCTGGGGTACTACACTGTTACCACTACAAAATTTGACTGATTCAGTCAGAGTAGAGTGTGAAGGGTCTTTAGCTATTGTTCAGTCGCCAAGTCATGTCCAACTCTTTGTGACCCCATGGACTGAAGAACACCAGGCTTCCTTGTCCCTCATCTCCCGGAGTTTGCCCAAGTTCATGTCCATTGAATTGATGATGCCATCCAGCCATCTCATCTTCTGATGCCCTTTTCCTTCTGCCCTCAATCTTTCCCAGCATCATGGTCTTTTCCAATGAGTCGGGTCTTTGCATCAGGTGGCCAAATTCCTGGAGTTTAAGCTTCAGTATCAGTCCTTCCAATGAATATTTAGGGTTGATTTTCTTTAGGATTGACTGGTTTGATCTCCTTGCAGTCCAAAGGACTCTCAAGAGTCTTCCCTAGCACCATAGTTCAAAAGCATCAACTCTTTACCACTCAGACTTCTTTATGGTCCAACTCTCACATCCGTACGTGACTACAGATCTTTTACATTACTTAAGTAAATCAGAATCAAACCAACGTTGGACAACATGCTGTACTGCCAGTGAACCAGTGTGAACTCTGCAGAGCTGCAGCATCAGTTCCACTGGGAGCTGGTCAGGAAAGCTGGGTCTCAGGCCCCACTCCAGACCTCCTGGGTCAGAACCTGAAATCTGACCAGAACTCCAGTGATCTGGGTGCACCAGGTCTGAGAAGCACTCATCTAGAAGACTCAGAAGGAGAACAACACCATCCTGTCTGCTTCTGAGTCAAACCGAAACCAGCTGTGTGAGTCTGGACCACTGAACCTCTCTGGACTCTGCTTCCCTACCTGCAAAATGAAGAGCAGGGGCTCAACTTGCCAGGATCCCTTCCGCCTACTAACTATGACAAGTGTACTGAAACCACGTCGGGGAACTGAGGCCTTCAGGAGTGATAATGGAAACATTTCTCCACTGAAACAGGTTCAGGATCCAGTCCCTCCCTTTCTCCTTCCAGCGGGGCAAGTCCATGCAGACTCGGAGATCATAGAGTAGAATGGTCAGCCTTCCTGGAGTGGCCATTCTATTTACACATATTCAAGTAGAAACAACTGCTTTTAGGTTTTAACAATAATGACTGTGTTGTGGACTAAAATGCAATATTTGCATATGTTTCACTCTTGCCTGCAGTGAACTCTCAGATTTACTGAGGATGCACATGGAATACAATGCACGTGAAAGCCAGAGTGAAAAACTAGTGTGTGCCCTTTGGGTTTTTTCCCCCACTTTTCTTTTTTAAAAAAATCTGTTCATGGTGGACACCTACAGAGACTCCTCCCAAAAATTTCCTCCAAAGCAATGATTTCCTCCAAACGATGCCCTAGGCCATCTTGGGAAACATGAAGAGACAATTTTTTTTTTTTTTTACAGCTCGATTACAGCTCAGAGTTTTATTCGGCAAGCAAAGGAAAGTACACCCTTGAGGTATGAGGGCGGGCCAACCCCAAAGGAGAGGCCATGAAGAGACAATTTTGATACACAGGAAAAAACCATCCCTCAGTAAAATCTCTACTGAAGCTTCTATTTTTACATAAGACGGCTGAGTCTTAATCTCTGCTTGAATTGACTGCTTTGGAGGTGTGAATGCATGGGAACACGTACACATGGCTGAGCTTCACATCCCGTAAGTATGAAGCAGGAGTAAATTCAGCAGATGCTCAGTGGACACTGGGAAGAACAGCGTCCCGCCTGTGAGGATACGTGGTTTTCGCACCAGCATGGGCTGCCAAATTCCAAACCATGCACATGGCAGGAAGAAGCGGCCAAGCTGGTGCATACTAGCCTTGGAAACGTGTTGCGCATACAGCAGGGGAATAGATCTTATCTTGGGCATTCACTGATTATTAATCAAAACATCAAAGAGACTAAAAGAGCTTCTCATCCCAGGTTTTACAGACTTGATTTAAAAAATAAAACAGCTTCTCTCCAGATAAACTTGACTCAGCTTTTATCAGCCAGAAGGGCATCCTGTCTGAAGCTGTGTGCCTGGGTACATAGGCTCTTCCTTGACGGGGACTGTAGTACTTGATGATGATGTCCTCTTATATGTGTCAGTGGCTTGATTTACAGTCTCCACAGCACTGACTTGTACAGTATCTATTTGATATTAGCACTGTTCCTGAGGGAAGGGAGGGACAGGTAGCAGCTCCATCTTTCAACTATACATGTGACACCCGGGGCCCAGAGAGGTCACATGACATGTCCAGGCTGGCTGGGCACTCAGCATCCAGGTCTCTGACTCCTAGGACCTGTCATTTAACAATTATCCTGCATCTTCGTGGACACGCCTGTGATGGACTGGTGACCACAGAGAGGAAGCTCTGAATCAGCTGAGAGACCTCAGTGAGAGCCTCCAGGGTATCCCAAATCCTGCTCACCTGTCTTTGTCAATGTATCAGGGTCATCTCACAGATGACCAGTTATTTAAAAAAATTGTTTAAGAAACGAGAAGTACTGTAAAACTGGCATGAGCAGCACTCAAATGGCTGACTCAAACCAGGCAGCTCGATATGCTGGAAAGTGACAGTCACCTGTCCTTTGGCAACTCCGGCTGTGGGAAGCTGAGCGGGCAACTAAACCTTTGTAAACCTAAGTTTTTGGAAGTGTGACTTATGTCCACTCTTAGGGACCCCCAGGTATTGAACGCTACACCAAAGTAATGAACACACAGCACATACTCCACACGTGTAGTTCCCCGCCCTCATCTGCCTCATGTCACACTGCCTCTGCCACCAGAGCCCTGCCCCACCTGACAAAACACAAGTGGATTCGATCTGCGGGCACTACTGGCCAGACCATCCCAGCCAGGTCACCTCCTAGTCTCCGGTCTCACATGTAAGAGTAAATGGATCCAAATTTACAATTCCAGGACCTTGGACACACGCCAGCAAGTGGAAATGAACTCCATTTAAATATAATATATGTACCTTTTAATGAAAGAAAGTTTACTATTAAGCTGGTAATTCCTTTGCCATGATAGTCTAGTCAAATGAAGTATTTGTTTATACATGGAATTACGTTTCACTGAAATCTGGACACATAAAGTTAACTCTTAAGAGTAAATCTATGAGAGTAGACAAACATAGAAAGCATATTAAAGAGCAGAGGCATTACTTTGCTAACAGAGGTCTGTATAGTCAAAGCTATGGTTTTGCCCGTAGTCATGTACAAATGTGAGAGCTGGACCATAAAAAGGCTGAGCGCCAAGAATTGATGCTTTCAAACTGGGGTGTTGAAGACTCTTGGGAGTCCCTTGGACTGCAAGGAGATCAAACCAGTCAATCCTAAAGGAAATCAACCCTGAATATTCATTGGAAAGACTGATGCTGAAGCTGAAGCTCCAATACTTTGGCCATCTGATGCAAAAAATAGACTCATCAGAAAAGACAGTGATGCTGGAAAAGATTGAAGGCTCCAGGAGAAGGGGATGACAGAGGATGAGATGGTTGGATGGCATCACCAGCTCAATGGACATGAGTTTGAGGAAACTCTGGGAGACGCTGAAGGACAGGGAAACTCGGCGTGCTGCAGTCCATGGGGCTGCAAAGAGTTGGACACGACTGAGTGACTGAACAAAGAACAGTGAAAGCAGTCTATCTCTTTTAGAACATAAATATGGCTTAACTGTGATTTCTTTAAGCATTTCTACTCCTATTTTTTTCCCCCACGGCTTTTCATCATCCCAAAGTCATCCATACCTTGGAGGAGTCGGAACTCTTCATGTATGGCTCAGCACCGTGGGTGATGCTCCCCTGAAGTACTTTTTCAATTCTAGCCACAAGGAATATATCAGGATGAGGACATGTGACTGAAAATATCCCCTAGGGAACAAACCATCTTCTTTAGCGAGCAGAATTTACAGTCACATTAAACAAATCTCACGAACATTAAAGATTCTCAATCAGCAAACAGCACTGAAACAGCAGAACTAATCAGAAGTACCCAGCGTCAAACTGGTTAACTCATCAACAAACAGTTCGTCGTTTGATCAGAAAGGCTCTTTGGCGGAGGAGGCAACTAGCAGCAAGTTTAGAAAAAAAGAAATGAGAAGTCAAAAGCCATTTCTCTTTCAGCTTGCTTTGACGGCCTCGTGATATACACAACCAATCTAATTAAGAGTCTCATTTACCCCAACTGCACATTTTAAGCTTCATTTATGTATTTACACAGCTTGTACTAGGTAAGCCTTAGCAGCGTGACCACTGGGCAAGCCCCCACCTGCTTCGGGTACTGCATGGAGGCCTCGTGGAGGATGCCTAGCGGGGCAGGCGAGCTTTGCCGGTCGCCGTTCCTCAGAGATGGGGACGTGGTGACCAGCATCTGCCGCACTGAGAAGTGGTTCAAGTCCACGTGGAAGTCGGCAGAAATCTTCCGGTTGTATTTTACGTCAAACAGGGACAGAGTGACAAAGAAAGGCTCGACCTGGACAAAACAAAACAATCCAGATCACCACCAGGGCTCAAACTGTTGGGACAAGAGAACGCTGCTATCAAAGAGACAACTAGACCTGTGTATGATTGCTGCTACAAGTTACTGCGAAAGTGCAACAGCCTCCCTTCTTCTCCTGTCTCGTGAACGTCCTGTCTGGTGGCCCAAATGACCCTCTGCACTCTGATCTCACCCTCTGCTCTCCAACACCAGGAACGAGGACTGCGTGGCATGACTGCACTGCAACAGGCTCACCTGAAACCTCGGAATGTGGTTTGGTTTTTTTTAATTTTAGTTTTTCAAAAGGAAAATTACGTTTGTAGTGGGCCCTTCTTCATTTTCGGCAACACAGCATTGCAAATTGAAAGATAAGTCATTGCACTTGACGAGAATTCTTTTTCCAAATTTCTCTTCAAATGGCTTCACTTCTGGCTCAGCTGATGAGAAGTCAAGCCTCTTTAAAAGAAAATGCAAATATATAAATGTATTACGTTCCCACTAAGAAAAAAAAAATCCCATAATAAATGTATCTTAAGGAAACTGCTTAAAATATGGAAAAGCTATACATATTTATTTATGCAAACTGTGTTTACTATTTTATACATTTATGTAGGATATAATAATGGTCAAATAAATGATGGTATATCTACTCAATGACTGATTA
The DNA here is from genome assembly GCF_023091745.1 of Budorcas taxicolor. NCBI lineage: Eukaryota > Metazoa > Chordata > Mammalia > Artiodactyla > Bovidae > Budorcas > Budorcas taxicolor. Next base: position 76,021,769 of record NC_068921.1, read on the forward strand.
TTTAGAGCTTTAAAATTATTGTTATGAATAACTCAAGTGTTCATCAACTGAAGTACCTATAATCAAAATGTGGCATATACTATAAATCCAATGAAATACTACTAAGCCATTAAAAGGAATGAAGTTCTGACATATGTTACAACAAGGATGGGCCCTGAAGACATTATACTAAGTGGAACAAGCCAGACATGAAAAGGAAAATATCATATGATTCCACATATATGAGCTTCCTAAACAGTTAAAATCTTAAAGACAGAAAGGAGAATAGAGGTTACTAAGGGTGAGGGGAAGGAGATACAGGGAGTTGTTGTTTAACGGGCACAGAGTGCCCATTCTGTTTGGGAGGATGGAAAAGTTCTGGAAAGAGATCCTGCTGATACTTGTGCAATAATGTGACTCTACCTAATGCCAGTGAATAGTATGTTTAAAAATGGTTAAAGTGGTAAATTTTATATTGGGCATATTTCATCACACTAAACAAAAACCTGTCCAAAAAACTATATGGTTTTGAAGTCTGAGAAGAGACAGAGGAAAATACTTATTATTAAATGGGGAAAAGAAGTTCTAGTTAAAAAAAAAAAAGATAACAAATGAAGAAGAGGAAACTTCGGGAGGAGATGCAGCAGGACAGCTGGCCCCTCTGAGCAGCAGCCCTGTCTGTGGGCAGCCCTGGAGGCCCTCGCCACGCGTGTTTGGGGTTTTCTCAGGACACAGATGTGGACTGAAGGATGGCAAGGCTTGGGTTTGGAACTGAGCTTGGGCCAGTCAGGAAAGTACCGTCTACTGGGCAACTGTAGAGATGCATGCTATTTTCTTGGTGGTGGGTTTACAGGGTAAATTACGTATGTTTTTTGTGGATTAGTTCATCTTTGGATAAATCTCCTTCAATTTTCAACAACCTATGGAATATCAAATGTTCACAATGGTTGTGCAATGGTAATGAAGTTACCGGTTTTTGTTTTCTTTCTTCTGCATTTTCTATACTATCATATTGCTTTTCATCCAAAATATATAAATAAGCAAACAAATTAGCAAGCAAATAACCTATCAAAGCTTTTCTTTCCTTCAACTATTCTAAATATTAAAATACTTCTTACCTGAGCATCTGGGTCCAAGTAAAAAAGTTTAACTCTGCTTTCACTTTTCAGTTTGATTTCTGCTTCTCTGGCACTCTGATAACAAGATAAAACAAAAAATAAAAAACACATTAAAAAATATCCTTTTCTTACAGAGGTATCTAGGTATGTTTGAAAGCTACCCCATCCTGAAGAGCCAGACTGCCGGACAACTCTGCCTTTATCTTGGTGGGTCACCTGCACGTCAACAAACAAGGAGACTATTACTGTGGATAAGTACCGTGTGGTAAGGACAGACACAATGTAAGATCTATGGTGGGGGCAAAGAGAAGCTAAGACTTGATCCCTGCCCTTGTGAAGCTGACAATTGACTGGAGAGTCAAAACCAATGCAAATAAAGCAAAAGAGAATAATTAAGCATTACCATCAAGAAAAGCTTCATAGAGTAATGAAATAGGTGACAAGCTCTGAATGAAGAGGTAGAATTTAGACAGCAAAAAGGAGGAAAACATGCGCATTTCAGACCGAATGAAAAGGATGCACAGAAAGGATAGATAATGAGAGCGGAAAAGAGTCCACATGGTAGAAAGGACTTACAGTTCAGCCTATGACTTGAGGCTACAAGTAAAGGACGGGGAAGGAAGATGTTCTGGATGGTGGAATAAAGAAAACTATGGCGGATCTTGAGGGACAGCCATTGGTTTTGGTGGCAGGCAAGGGGGGAAATGCTGATTCATTCAATAAATATTCATGAGCACATATTCTATGTCAGGCTAGGGACACAAATATGAGTGAAGTGCAGTCCCTGTCCCCAAGGAACAGGGAAGACAGAATATGAACAGCAATACAAACGGCAAAGGAAACCGTGCATACAGCGAGCCAACTGGCACCAGGGGGTGGCCACGAGAAAGAGCTCCCAGAGGAAAGTCCATCTCGCAGGGTAAGGACATTTGGCCACAAAAGAAGAGAAGGGCATTCTAAGAGGAGGGACTACAGGTATAAAAGCACAAGTTCACACTTGAGCAACCAAGTCATTCATGACAATGAATGGCACATGATGAAAAATGTAGAGAAATGAGTCAGATTTGTATAGTGAGGCCTGGGGATTTCATTAAGAATCCAGAATCCAGAATCAAAAAATTCTGCCATGTTTTCATCAAGGGAATAAAATAACCCGTTTTGCATTTTACAATAGATCTGCCCCACGGGTAGGGCTGAAGTAATGGATTAAAAAGGGAAAGACCAGGAGATCCACATGGTCTCTCCCGGGTTATGACAACAGGCTCCTAGCCTCACAGCAAGGCCCAGAACAAATCCCACCTTCCTAGGCTTGGGTGGCCTGCTGACCGACAATTAATCTGGGAGGAAGAGCAGGTTTATTGAGAAGGTGGTAGACTGGATTCTGGACATGCCTGTGGGATTTCTAACTGGTAACATCCAGTAGACAGCCAGAAAGACGCAATGCGAACACAGGGTGGGGAGGAAGGCTGGAATTACAGACAAGGAGAACCTCAGCACAGAAGTCTTGGGGGGGTGGGTGAGGGTCCCTGGGGGAAGTGTGAAAGCAAGTCTGTGGACGGAAACCCAGAGGTCCCAACACTGAAGGGATGGACAGAAGAAAAGACACACGGTGGCAGCGATGGGGGCTGGAGCAGTGTGATCTGGGAACAGGCAGAAGAGGAAGCTTCTAGGAGAGTCACAAGACAGAAGTCATCTCCATTCACATTATGCCTCACACCTGATGCCTCTAAATCTATACCCTGCTCTTCCTGGCAGTCAGAGCTCTTAATAAAACGCCCTCTCTCATCTGCTCCTGTGCTCAAAGATCATGAGTCATATCTCAGCACATGATCAGCAGTGAGAACGACTGGAGAGGGTGTCTAGTCCTCTCTGCTGGTAGCTTACCGAGGTCTATTATCACATTTCTAATCATGGCCAATTGGAAATTAAGCATCTTCTTCATTTTCCCAGCCATGGAGTTATTCTAAAATGTTTTTAGCCATGATGCAAGGGCTTCCCTGGTGGCTCAGACAGTAAAGAATCTACCTGTAATGCAATGACCCAAACTCTATCATGACTGTATTTAAACAACTGTCTACATCGAGCAGAATGAAATGACCACCAGAATATCAGCTAAGAAACTGGGTATTAGTTCTAGTTCAGTTGTGAACTAGCTGTGTGAGCTTGAGCAAGCCACTCAGCCCCCTTGGACTCGGTTTTCATTTCCCAGTAAACATGTTCAGCAAGGTGCTGGCTCCAGTCTCCTTCCATGACAAAGTTGATCTTGATCCTCTCCCTGCAGCTTTAAGGCTTCTGGAGGCTCAGGGGCCTTCCTACAGATCAGCTCATGCTTTTGCCCATGGCAGAGCGGCTGGGAGGAGGTGGACAAAGTTTGAAAACTGTCAAGCCCATCATTTTTCCTAGTTTTTCACATCAAAAGGGCCAGAATATGTGCACACAGAATATACTTAACTGAACCCAAAGAAGAATTTGCTTTACTTTGTCCATGAGGTTTCCTAACAAAAACATCAGTACTACATGCTGTGAGTCACCACCCACAGTGACACATTCTTCTCCTGAATTTCTGCTGGAGTCTTTGAACAAGGGCAAACTTTATAATCTCAGACACTGGAGCACAGCTGGCATAGTAGCAGGAGAGCGTGCTCTCAGTCATGTCTGACTGTGCGATGCCATGGATTGCAGCCCACCAGGCTCCTCTGTCCATAGAATTTTCCAGGCAAAAATAGTGGAATCGGTTGCCATTTCCTACTCCAGGGGATCTTCCTGAACCAGGGGTTGAACCCGAGACTCCTATGTCTCCTGCATTGGCAGGCAGACTCTTTATCATTGAGCCACCAGGGAATGGGTCCTTAATGTAGAAGCATTCCCTGGTGCCTTTCTGAAAGATGTTTGTTGACTCAAGCAGACTAGGAGATGCTAGGAGATGAGAAATGAACAAAGCAGGAATGACTGCTAAGAGCTCCATATTACTGGAGGGCAAATGGGGATGCAGATACATTCAAATAAAAAAAAAAATCAACTAGCTAAAATAGATTCAAAGCATGCTAATGTTGCCACTAATATCCAAGAGATATATTCTTCACCAGAAAAACCACTTAATGGGGAAGAAGGGACAATGTCAGATGTAAAAATATCCTCAAAGTGTATACTCTACCTTACACACATCGACAGCTCTGCTCTGAGATAGATAAAAAGCAGGCTGAGCTTCTTAAAGTTCCTCCCAGCCCTCCCAAGGCCTCGAGTGCTTTAAAAAGAGGGTACGTCTGATAAACAGTGTTTGAAACAATTACCAAGTAAAACTTAGGCAGTAAGAAAATGTGGCTTTGCCCCAGAGCCAGGGAATAATAAAATACAAGAAGGCATCAAAGTGATAAAAGGGGGTATTCATTCATAACAGCCTATGCTAGATATTACCCTAAAAGCCCATTTAAATTTGGTACAACCTTAGGAGGCAAGTCTTATTATTATCCTTGTTTAGGAGAAAACACTGAGGCATGAGGGACATGTTTGGAGCGAACACTTTGCTCCAAAGTTTGCTCCAAACTCATAACACTAAATAGAAATCTGGCTTCTAACCAAGGTTGTCTGGTTTCAGTACCAACACTCTTTAATTATTAGACCAGAAAAAATAAAATAGGTAAAGAATATAAATAGGCAAGTCAGGCAGCAAAAAAAAACAAATGGCAAATAAACATGAAAATATGAAAAATATCACTGCTAAGCAGTAAAATAGAAATTAGAGCAGTGAAACATCATTTCTTATTCCTCTGGATGCAGAGAAACGGGAATATGAGTTGTTACAACCTTTTGGGGAAGTAACCTGGTAATATTTAAAGCACTAAAAACATGATAAACTGTGACCCAGAAATCCCACCTTGGGGAATTCCTAGTACTGAAATAAGAGTGTGAGTATTTAAGTTTTATATATGTTACGATGTTTATTGTGCAGTGCTTGTGTAGGCTAAAAACAGAAAATTATCTAGATGCTCGTGAATAGGGAGATGACTAAATAAAGTGTGCAGTATCCATATTTGGAATATTATGCAGCTATGGAAATGAGTTTGAAGACAAAAGATTGAAGGCAGGAAGAGAACGGGATGACAGAGGATGAGATGGTTGGATGGCATCACCAACTTGATGCACCTGAGTTTGAGCAAACTCCAGGAGCTGGTGATGGACAGGGAAGCCTGGCATGCTGCAGTCCATGGGGTCACAAAGAATAGGACAAGACCGTGTGACTGAACTGAACTGATGGAAATGAGTGAACTAGACCCTGTATGGCCCTAGAGAGACCCTTAAACAAATATTTTTAAGTGGTAGAGCAAGTTTCAGAGTAATGTATATATCATGAGCACATTAAAAAACAAATAACTGAAACCACTACAGATGTGTATATACGTTTCCATGAGCAATTGGTTTAATGAAGGAGAAACTATAACAGGTTAATAACATTGGTGCTCTGAGGAATGTGGGGATGGAGGCTGAAGGGAAAAGATGAACTTTTCTTTATGTGACTTTGAATATTTTTACTTATTATAGAAAACACATTTATTTTCACTTCAGTTCAGTTCAGTCACTCAGTCGTGTCCAACTCTTTGCGACCCCGTGAATCGCAGCACGCCAGGTCTCCCTGTCCATCACCAACTCCCGGAGTTCACTCAGACTCACGTCCATCGAGTCAGTGATGCCATCCAGCCATCTCATCCTCTGTCGTCCCCTTCTCTTCCTGCCCCCAAGCCCTCCAAGCATCAGAGTTATTTTCACTTAAGTTCTAGTAAAGACAATGAAATAAAATAAATTTTGGTAGTAAGTACTTTGATGAAAGTGAAAGAGGAGAGTGAAAAAGTTGGCTTAAAGCTCAACATTCAGAAAATGAAGATCATGGCATCCGGTCCCATCACTTCATGGGAAATAGATGAGGAAACAGTGGAAACAGTGTCAGACTTTATTTTTTTGGGCTCCAAAATCACTGCAGATGGTAACTGCAGCCATGAAATTAAAAGACACTTACTCCTTGGAAGAAAAGTTATGACCAACCTAGATAGCACATTCAAAAGCAGAGACATTACTTTGCCAACTAAGGTCCATCTAGTCAAGGCTATGGTTTTTCCAGTAGTCATGTATGGATGTGAGAGTTGGACTGTGAAGAAGGCTGAGCGCCAAAGAATTGATGCTTTTGAACTGTGGTGTTGGAGAAGACTCTTGAGAGTCCCTTGGACTGCAAGGAAATCCAACCAGTCCATTCTGAAGGAGATCAGCCCTGGGATTTCTTTGGAAGGACTGATGCTAAAGCTGAAACTCCAGTACTTTGGCCACCTCATGCGAAGACTTGACTCATTGATGCTGGGAGGGATTGGGGGCAGGAGGAGAAGGGGACGACCGAGGATGAGATGGCTGGATGGCATCACCAACTCGATGGACATGAGTCTGGGTGAACTCCGGGAGTTGGTGATGGACAGGGAGGCCTGGCGTGCCTGTGGTTCATGGGGTCGCAAAGAGTCAGACACGACTGAGTGACTGACCCGAACCGAACCGAAGTACTTTCACAATCTAAGAGCCCACAAAACAGAACTGTAAAAAAATAGCCCACAGACAATGCTGTCCAGCACTTCTCAAAGTGACAGAATCCAGCCCTGCTCTTAAAATAACCTGAGGTCCATCCATACTGTGGATGGAAGAATAATGCAATTGCTCCTCCCCAAACCCAGTTGCTGCCATCCTACCCACTGTCCATCTGATACTTTGGGTTCCATGTACAGGAAACTGAGAGGAAAATGGAGAAAGAAAAGTAACGACAGAGCCATTCTCTGTAAAAACTGACACTTCTCAGAAATCACAGAAGAGAATGAATTGTCTAAAACAAAAGCCATTCCACCCACTCCTGTAAAGCCCAAGTTTAATCACTAATGATGCACCCTGACAATGGTTTCTTCCTTTCTTCAGTTATGAACCATCCATTCAAGAGTTCCGAGAAGAACTACTGCAGAGTTTAGGCCTGGTGTGCTGCAGTCCATAGGGTCACAGAGTTGGACACGACTGAATGACTGAACTGAACTGAACTGAACAACTTAAGTTTACCTCTGAGCAGGTAAAACAATAGGAGGCCAGAGCATCATACTTTGAGGGTGAGTCATCAGAAAAATATTCTGACTGTTGGCTCATTCAAACACAATGAGTTGGAAATAGGAAGACTTTGCAAAATCCTTTGAAGTCAGAATATATACTTTTTAATTTACAGAGGTGTCATGATTTGTTTCTACTACTTCCCTGATATTTAACTCCCTGGGACTACTATCGCACCCTCTGTGACACAAAGCTGCAATAAAACATTCTAGATAAGGAAGCCCAAGAAATGGAATGCCAGCTGACCTCACAAACACAACCCTAGCCAATTCCTTTGTGTCGTAACACAATGACATAGTTTTCTGGACTAGGATACAGGGAAGGAAGCATTTATTACAACGTGGTTTAAAAACTCAGAGAAGGTGTCTGAAATTCTTTGGTTTCTAACAAATACTTGTGAGCTTGGCACCCTGATGCTTACTGAACCTCAGTCAGACTATAAAATCTGAAACACCACACTCTAGTCTGCATTCAACTGTGTAAAATTTACCTAGGAAGGTAAATTCATTCCCTAAAAACAAGTTACACAGTAATAGGATGGGAGCAATTTTGGTTTAGCATGAAACAATGGTTCTCTTTCCCAACCACTTGGGAAGACCAAATTAAGACTGAGCGGCTGTTTTTGAGTACAGCAAGAACACAAAAATAGAAAAGTTATGGAGGAAAATATAAGGAGAATGAGAGTTTTCTTCATACTATCTTTACACAGGAGATGATATATATATGTGTGTGCATATTCATTCCAATGTTACCTAAGGTAAATGTAACCAGAAAAAAAATATTTATCAAATAAATAGTAATCAGGTTTACCGTATTACCCCTTGACACTGAAGAGGAGAAACCAATCAACTAACTTTAACTACAGTTTGTATATTTAATAAACATGTTTATAAGACTATGTACTCTTGATACTTTAAATGCTGGTACATTTAAAACAAACAAATATTTGGTTCTGTGTTAGACAACAAAAGGAAAAGAATAGGTTTTCGCGTATACACAGTTTCCCCCATCAGAAAACAATGAAGATGTCCAGTACTAGATGTACCAGCAACCAAAGGGCCAGGAATATACAAAATATGCCCAAAACCTGAGTTCACATCACTCCTACTGTATGTCAAGGGCCCCTGCATTACATTCCACAATGAAATATCAACTATTTTTGTACTAAAACAACTTCCTGTCGCTCACATCCTGTTTGGTTATGTCTCAATCACAGCAGAAAACAAAAGCTGAGGCAACAGGATGAATGAAGCAGAAAGAGGGGCTGCGCTGAGGAGCCTGACATTAAATTACACCTTGGCCTGCCCCCATTGTTCTAGTCCTTTCTCTGCAATCCAGCTCAACGGTGACCTGACCTCCCCATGGACCGTTTCCCACTACTGACCCCTTAACTTCCTCATCCCCTTGACTAAACTCTCCCTTCTCGTACAGCTGTGGGACTACAGCCTTGCTCCCCACCTCCCCCAATTCAGTCTCAGATTCTGCAGCTCTGGAATCCATTCCTTCTAAAATCAGGATAACCAATGATCAATCAACCTTCCTCCTTTCTTAACAGGTACCGATGATCCCCGCTCCAGAAACACTGAAGGGAGTTGGTAACAGTCAAAACCACTCACACTCGGGGCCCTGGATGATGGAGGGGCTGAGAGCCGGGCACACAGGTGCCTGAGCCCCTCATACTGTGTTTGGCCACCAAGCAGGCGCCTGGACAAGAGGTCTCGCTGACAGACACCTGTCCCACAGGGTCAGCTGCTGCACCACAGCATGCCGATGAGCGATGGCACAGCTTAATTTTTCTTTTTCCCTTTGAAAATTACCTTCTGCCTTTTTCTACCTTCTTTAAGTAAAATGGTTTTAGAACACTTGAGAGCTGGCATGAGATGGGCTGGCGGGTGGGGAGGGGGAACAACAGTTAAGCCCCTTATCAGTTCAGTCGCTCCGTCATGTCCGACTGTTTCTGACCACATGAATTGCAGCATGCCAGGCCTCGCTGTCCATCATCAACTCCCGGAGTTTACTGAAACTCATGTCCATCGAGTAGGTGATGCCATCCAGTCATCTCATCCTCTGTTGTCCCCTTCTCCTCCTGCCCCCAATCCCTCCCAGCATCAGGGTCTTTTCCAATGAGTCAACTCTTCACATGAGGTGGCCAAAGTATTGGAATTTCAGCTTCAGCATCAGGCTTTCCAATGAACACCCAGGACTGATCTCCCTTAGGATGGACTGGTTGGATCTCCTTGCAGTCCAAGGGACTCTCAAGAGTCTTCTCCAACACCACAGTTCAAAAGCATCAATTCTTCAGCGCTCAGCTTTCTTCACAGTCCAACTCTCACGTCCATACATGACCACTGGAAAAACCACAGCCTTGACTAGATGGACCTTTGTTGGCAAAGTAATGTCTCTGCTTTTGAATATGCCATCTAGGTTGGTCATAGCTTTCCTTCCAAGGAGTAAGCATCTTTTAATTTCATGGCAGCAATCATCATCTGCAGTGATTTTGGAGCCCAAAAAAATAAAGTCTGACACTGTTTCGACATCTATTTCCCATGAAGTGATGGGACTGGATGCCATGATCTTTGTTTTCTGAATGTTGAGCTTTAAGCCAACTTTTTCACTCTCCTCTTTCACTTTCATCAAGAGGCTTTTTAGTTCCTCTCCACTTTCTGCCATAAGGGTGGTGGCATCTGCAGATCTGAGGTTATTGATATTTCTCCCGGCAATCTTGATTCCAGCTTGTGCTTCTTCCAGCCCAGCGTTTCTCATGATGTACTCTGCATATAAGTTAAATAAGCAGGGTGACAATATACAGCCTTGACATACTCCTTTTCCTATTTGGAACCAGTCTGTTGTTCCATGTCCACTTCTAACTGTTGCTTCCTGACCTGCATAGAGGTTTCTCAAGAGGCAGGTCAGGTGGTCTGGTATTCCCATCTTTTTCAGAATTTTCCACAGTTTATTGTGATCCACACAGTCAAGGGCTTTGGTATAGTCAATAAAGCAGAAATAGATGCTTTTCTGGAATTCTCTTGCTTTTTCCAAGATCCAGCAGATGTTGGCAATTTGATCTTTGGTTCCTCTGCCTTTTCTAAAACCAGCTTGAACATCTGGAAGTTCACGGTTCACGTACTGCTGAAGCCTGGCTTGGACAATTTTGAGCATTACTTTTACTAGCATGTGAGATGAGTGCAATTATACGGTAGTTTGAGCATTCTTTGGCATTGCCTTTCTTTGGGATTGGAATGAAAACTGACCTTTTCCAGTCCTGTGGCCACTGCTGAGTTTTCCAAATTTGCTGGCATATTGAGTGCAGCACTTTCACAGCATCATCTTTCAGGATTTGAAATAGCTCAACTGGAATTCCATCACCTCCACTAGCTTTGTTCGTAGTGATGCTTTCTAAGGCCCACTTGACTGTACATTCCAGGATGTCTGGCTAAAGCCCCTTATTATGCTGTACTTTTTAGATTTTGACCATGACTCGAAGTAAGAAATACATTTACATCACAACCACACACACACATACTCTCTCTCTCTCCATATATACATGTTTATATGCATGATATATAGTATCTTAATATCTATCATTATTAAGGGGAGGGCACTTTAGTATTCTCTATGCAATTCTATCCACTTTTTTATTCTGGGTCACATACTGTTGAGCTTAAGAAGCCTGCCACAACGAGTACGTATATATGCTTCCATTTTTAGGAAGTTCTAGAAGAGTTAGAACTAATCTATGGTGATAGAGGTCAAAACGGTAAGGGTATCAGCTGAGACGGAGGATACAAGGCAGTCTGCTGAGGTGCTGGAAATGTTCTATATGTTGACATGGGTGGGGGTTCTGTGGGTGTGCCAACGTGAAATCCAGCAAGCTATACACTTAGTGCCTGGGCACGTCACTCTATGTAAGTCCTACTTCGGTTAAAAGAAAAAATTAATAAATAAAACATTAAAACAAAAAATAAATGAGAAATGGAGGTTAAAACCAATTTAATTACCTTTTACCAATTAAAATAGCTTCAGCTAAGTTGGTCGTTACCCACTGTTTGAATACAGCTTCAAATCTATCTTATAAATATACTCTTTAAAGAATAAATGTATGTGATCTATGTCTCCTTTAAGTCTGGCAACCAAGGAATTCTAAATCACGCTGTCCAGGTAGCAGTAGTCAATAAGAGAAAAAAGGAAGGCACGGCTCTTATATGTCTTCACAGGAAAAATACAGACTTCTACTTAGTATTAAGCTCAAAGAAAAGCTATGACAAACCTAGTCAGCGTACTAGAAAGCAGAGACATTATTTCACCAACAGAGGTCCACAAAGTCAAAGCTATGGTTTTTTCAGTAGTCATGTATGGATGTGAGAGTTGTACCATAAAGAAAGATAAGCACCAAAGAATTGATGCTTTTGAACTGTGGTGTTGGAGAAGACTCTTGAGAGTCTTTTGGGCTGCAAGGAGATCAAACCAGTCCATCCTAAAGGAAATCAGTCCTGAATATTCACTGGAAGGATTGATTCAGATTGATGCTGAAGCTGAAGCTCCAATATTTTAGCTCCCTGATGTGAAGAGCTGAGTCATTAGAAAAGACCCTGATGCTGGGAAAGATTGAGGGCAAGAGGAGAAAGGGGCGACAGAAGATGAGATGGTTGGATGGCATCACTGACTCAATGGACAAGAGTTTGAGCAAGCTCTGGGAGATAGTGAAGGACAGGGAAGCCTGGCATGCTGCCGTCCATGGGGTCACAAAGAGTTGGACACAACTGAGTGACTGAACAACAACAAAAACAAAGCTCAAATAATATGAGCCTTCTCTTAGGTGTCCACTGTGTTCACCCAGTAAATGGACAAAGTTACTTTTTTGAATTATAGACTGAACTGCATATATTATCTGTTTTAACAAACATTTTGCTTTGAGAAATCACAAACCCCAAAACATCCAGAAATAAAAAAGAAATCTCAACGTAAATACGGTACACAGAAGTTCATAACACAAAGAAACACATAAGCCAAAACTCTTCCAGCCTAGAAGGTTACAATGGTGGCACTAAAATTAGCTTTAATAGGCAGGTGCTAAAAAGACACTCCAGTAACAGTCAAATTCCAAAGAAAAACAATATTCTCAAGTCCCAGCCAGGGAGGTAAGTTTTATATTTTAGAACAGCTATGTTGTCTTAAAGTAAAGGTCAATGTTGAATGCCAGTCTATTTATAATGGTATATAGATAAACCATGTTTTCTATTACAGTGTTTAAGATGTGGGTGTGTAGGGTCTCTATTTCACTGTATTCTCACACACAAAAAAGAGACAGAATAAAAAGGGAATAACAGAATAAGAATATAAAGGGCCAAAGAAGACAAAGATATTTCTCTCATTTAAAAAGAATCATTCATCGATGCACACAAGGAGACAAGTACAAGGACATTCACTGTAGCATTGTTTGTAATAGAAAAAAAATGAAAATAAGAGAACTGCTAAAATAAAATGCTTACACATGCAATAAAGGGTATGAATTCAATCTATATATCAACTTGGATGGATCTCAAAAATGAGGTTGAATTCAAAATAAAAGCAAGTACAGAAAACTACGTAATCATTTAACATTTTAAACATGCAACACACAGCTGTATATTATTATGATAGATATACTGGTAAAGATAAGAAAAACAAAAAGAGGTATCCCTAGAAAATCCATAACAGTGGTTGTCTCTAGATGAGGCTGTAAGGGAAGAAGGGAATGGAGTAAGGATGATGCTTAAAAAAAGAATTTCAACTATAAAGGATATTTTATTTCTTTAAAAGATATTGAAACTGAAAGAACAATACAGTAACAGGTGTGGAATCTGGGTGGTGGGAATGTGGATGTTTCGATCTTCTCTGTGCTTTTCGGTAATTTCTGAGCTTCTCAAAATTAGATAAAAAAAACAGGTATAACTATTTTGTTCTTCCATTTAGAGTGACCCAGGAACAATTCATATAACTCAGGCAACTCTTTTTGGTTCAGTAACAAGATTACTAGTAATACAGATCCATCCTCTTTGGAATTGTCTCTATTAACTTAAATAAGAGAGCATATGTGTGAACACAGACATGTTACCATGGAAACATTTACCTGTGCATCTTGGTTATTTCTTCAATATGTGTAATGTGGTATGAAATATCATGGAGGAAAAACAAAGAAGAACAAAAAAAGAATATGTCACAAGGCACTTTCTGGAAAACAAACTGAAACCCGACTCGGGTCAGCAACGGTATTTTACCTCACCAAAGCCTGTGGTCAAAAATTCACAGTAACCGCACCATGAGTTTAGTAGCTCACTACCATGTATTTGTGAAGCATTTCAACACCATCCTATGAAGAGTGGAAGATTTAACATGAGGTTACCTTTGCAAGTTCAGGCAGGTAGCTATCTAAACTGGAACCAGAACCTTCCAATTTGCTTTGTTCATCATCTAAAACAGTAAAAGAGATCACCCAAGTCACTTGTAGTTGAATGTATTTTATTTAAAACAGGAGAAGGAAGGCTGTTTCTCTTATGTGGCCTGGAACACTGTGGTTTTCAATCTGGATACCCAACAGAAACACCTCAGGGCTTTTAAAAACTGCTGATGCCAGGCCCAGGGGTGAGCGCAGAATATTTGATGGTGGAATAGCATGGGCAGTGTTTAAGCAGAACTGTCATTACCTATGGACAGCAGGCCACGTGGCCACACCCACTGGGCCAACTAAAACAGAATCTCTGGTGGGAGAAAGGGAAGGGCATCTGTTAAAGGTTCCCAAGCACGTCTAAGGCACAGCCAGCAGGGTTGGGAATCACCTGTCCAAGGGCCTGAAATAAAACGTGAATTGTCAAGAATGTAGCCAGATTTCCCCACCCACTGATTTAATCTGTGGCTTCTGCCCATTCTAACCCTGACTTGAAAATTCCAAAGGATATGATTAATGATAACAATAAAAACCATAATTAGCATTTTAAGTGCTGACTCTCGGCCAGGCACTTGAGATTCATTATCTTGCTTAACCTTCCCACCAACCAGCAAGTTCCGTTTTTATTCCTACTTTACAAGTGAGTAAACCAAGGCTCTGAAAACAGGGAGCTCGCCTGAGGTCTCACCACTGACGACTGGTATTGCTGGGACTTGAACTCAGGTCTTCCTTTCTGCCTCCAAAGCTGTGGTTCTTCCCATTACACGATTTCCTTACACAAATGATGTCAGCGTAGGACATCCTACTGTAAGGCCAACAGCCCATCTGTAAGGAGCTCACGTGTGTCCCACTTCCACGTACCTGTCAGTAATCTACTTCCTGCATCCTCTGGGGAAAGGGAAGACACAGTGGAGCGTTCACACACCTGGAGAGAGCCACACCTCCCTACCTTCATGAGAGTCTCCGTTCCGCTTTTCCTGCATCGCAGCTTCAAAGTTGAGCTGGAGAATCTTGTTCAGAATTGTGATCCACTCTTCCATCTCCACTTCACTGTCTGCTGCCAATAGGTAACTACTTTTGTCCTGCATCTTGAGCTCAAAAGCAAAACGTCTGACTTTGTTGTTCTGAAAGGGGGAAGGAGGGAAAGAAACATTTTAGAAGAATTGGGACACCCTTGAAAATTCTCTTCATTGTCTGCTGGTGAGTACTATCTCACCGGCATTTCAGATCGAGTCATTTAAAAACACAAGCCCCTTCCCCTTCAGCCCTCATCACTCTCCACCTTCCCTGATTTATCTTCTTCGTGGCTTTATTTTTCCCATCTGACATATTACAGGTTTTACATATTTATCTTATTTGCTGTCTGGACCATCCAATGGAATGGGAGCTCCTCAGGGCAGAGATTTCTGTTCTTCCCTCCTTCAACCCTGTTTCTAGAACACTGCCTGGCAGGTAATAGGCCCTTGAAAAATATCTGAATGAACGAAAGTTCACTGCAAATTTTCAATTTCTCTAGCTCCTATTTTTTTTTAATGAAGTAATATGTGGTATCACATTTTTAAAGCAAACCATTATCAGTGGACTTCCATGGTGGCTCAGATGGTAAAGAATCTGCCTGCAATGCAGGAGACCCAGGTTCGATCCCTGGGTCAGGAAGACCCCTTGGAGAAGGGAAAGGCAACCCACCCCAGCATTCTTGCCTGGAGAATCCTAGGGACAGAGGAGCCTGGCGGGCTGCCGTCTGTGGGGTTGCAAAGAGTTGGACACGACTGAGCGACAAACACTACTAAACACTGCTATTATTTAGCAGTAGGTTTGACTTCGTTACCTGGAACTTTCTCACCACTTACGAGTCTCAGAAGGTATTTAGACACCAGGCCTCCCTTCCCATAGCTTCCCTCATGCCCCCAGCTTTTCTGCCCAAAGTATAAAAACCGTAATCCACGTGCACTGTATTCAAAGGATGAATGTGCTGGGAGACCAGGGTTTCTGCATCTGGGCACTGCTGACTCCTGGGCCCTCTGTTAATGGGAACGGTCCTGGGCCCTGCAGCCTGTGTGGAAGCAGCCTGGCCTTACCCCCGGATGCCAGTAGCATACCTCCCAGCTGTGACGATACAAACTTGCCTCCAGATAATATCAATCTTCCCCTGGGGGTACAATCACCCTGGGGCCTGCACTAGACAGAGGTTCAGCTCCGAGGAGTATGACACAAGACTCCTGGCAAGGACAGGGTGAGGGACGTGACGTCACACACTGCCACCTACGTGCTGGGGCCAGGCAGACAGCTCACTCATTAAAATGCTGGCTGGTTAGCCGCTGGCCCTGGGGGGCCTCAGTGAAGGTCTCAGAGACAGGGTGGCCTCCCAAAGGCAGCTCTGAGTCCTCTACAGCATGGTTTTCAGGAGAGAGCTGCTCCTGAGGAGCATGTGGACCATCATGCCATGGGCGCACTTCACAGCAAGCGTCAGAGGAGGGGTCGAAGGCGGGTGTGAAAGGAGTTCTCAGCACTCCTCATGCACTTCTTATTAGAAAAACATGGTAAACGTGGGGCTAGCAGCAGGTCTTGATTCCCAGTTATTCCTCTCTCTGAGCCTCAGCTTCATTCTCCACAAAATAAGTGTAATCAACTTCAAGGTCCTAAAATAGGGGCTCAAGATTCATTTCGGGTCTATTTTTAAATTTTAGTTTAGGCATTTCTTTGAACTCACAGCATTGATCAACTAACTTTTTTACAATGTCCAAAAGCAATATAGGGGAAAAAAAACAAACCTGTAATACTTAAGCCATTAATTCTGGTGATTAGCTTACAAACAGATATGGATATAGAAACAAATGATTTAGAAATTTTGAAGCCTTAGATACAATTCATTAAATGCAAAATGCCATCCACCACACCTACAAAAAGAATGTAAAGGAAGTGACGGCCACTGAGTTCAGAACTGTAGAGTCTGAAATATGCTCCAGAGACAAAATGATCAGGAATTCTTTGCTGCAAACCATCTATGTGTTGACTCTGTACTGCAGACCATCTATGCACTACTCTGCATTACAGACCATCTATGCATTGACTCCATATTGCAGACCATCAATATACTCTGCTGAAAACAGGCATTGCAACTATCTTATAAAACAAAAGTAATTATTTCTACTTTCCACATGATGTTACCAATTATATATCGTTTTGCTTTAAACATTTTTTTAAAAAGTCAGTGATAGAAAATTCAACTAAAATGTAACTGAAAAGGTCTCTCAGGTTAAGAATACAAATGAAACTCCCACTTGGGAATCCCACACAAGAAGTTACTTCACTGTCATTGATAATGCACTCTGGTCTGCCTCCCTTTATGTGGTGAATAAATATTCTTTGATATAATTTGGTTTACATAGTGGCAGCTTTCAGCTGAGGCTGGGTCACAAGCTGAGAGCACCGTGGGGTCAATTAGCTGTTGATGCAAAAATAATTTTCAGTGGACATTAAGGGGTGCTGTCATCTCGACCTAGGGCCTAGGTACACTTTCCTATATTCCACCCCCTTTTAAAATTTCAGTCCTGCACAGTGTTTGTGGGTTTCTGCTGTTGTTGTAACCATCAGTAATTTAAAAGACCAGGATTTAACTAAAATTTTGTATTTCTGGTTTTCCTAAAAAAAACTCAGATGATCTAGCAGCCTTGAGCTGGCAGGGCCACCAGCAGCATCAGCTCCTCATTGAAGGGAGCCCTTGTGTTCCAGTTCGTCAGAGTCCCCAGCATTCCCCATTGCTTTACAAGCACACCTCTTCCACCTAACTTATTGGTTTGGCACCTGCAGCCATCTGAGTCTGGACCCATCTGGACCCCTAATTTCCATGCTCACTGTGATGAAACAACAAAGTCTGGACTTCTTCTCCCATTATTAACTACTAGAAAACTGGGCAAAAGAGATGAAACAACTGTTTCCAGATATTTTGCAACCATCAGTGCAGCCCTATGATCTCCGATAAAGGAAATGAATGAGGTGAGCCCTATCAGCACCTTAGCTCTCTGCCTGGACCCAGAAAGGTGAGCCTGAACAGAGTCCAACAGTTCTGCTGACTGAAGAGACTGTCCAGAGTTCACAAGATGTAGGTGAACAGAACACGCAGGACGGAGTCTCCAGAACAAGATCAGAGTTCTCAGCACACACAGACAACAGAGACCCAAACTTAGTAACAACACATTCATTGTGTGGTTTCTATTTATATGTTATGCTTCACCAAAAAAGCTACTAAAAAAAAACAAACCAAAAACAAAAACAAAGTCAAGACACAATAACCTAAACTTCAGGTTACCATCCATTAGGGATAAAGAGAAGATCAATAGGGAATAAGAATGGCATCAGACTCCAAAAATAACACTAGCACCTAGAAGACAATGGAAGATCTTCAATGTCTAACTAAGGTAAATTTCACCTTGGATTTTGATACCCAGCCAAACTGTCAATCAAGTATGAATGCAAAACTATAGGTGTCTGTAGACAGACTAACTAAAAAAACTAAGATCCTATGAATAATTTCTCAGGAAGCAATTGGAGGATGTGTTCCTCTCAAGTAAGAAAGCAAAGGGTGAAAGAAGATGACACAGGATCCTGAAAACAGGGACTCTCACACAGGGAGGAAGGCAAAGGGAATTTCCAGGATGGTGACTGTACAGAGTCACCATCAGATTAGATCAGGAAGGAGGACTGCAGGAGCTGAAATCCTCTCTAGCATCACATAACATCTACAGTTGATGAACAAAGAGAAGCGAACATTCCTTATCTAGCAATATGGACATAGAGCCCAGAAAAAATTTAAAAATAGTGGGAAAAGTTGAAAATGATCATTTCAGGGAGTGGGGAGTGGGCAAAGTGAGGGTGATGCTGGCAGGAATGTACCTTTAGTGCTTCCTCTCTGTGCTCTTTGACATTTAAACCAAATGAACATACTATTTTGGATGAAAACAAAATTTAATTCTAAATAAACATGTCAATACATAAGCAAGGGCCAAACCAGAGAGCTGTGTCTCTATCCTTAGTTACACTGGCCCCACAAAACAACCCTTCTTAAAGGACCGAGCTTTGGGCCGATGTCATCAGCAGATACTGACTCATTTTAAGGAAGCATTCTCTGATCACGGTGACTGCGTCTATTGTGAGGAGTCGTCAAGGAGATTGTTCATTAATCACACAGTGCTCTCTGTATGAGGGCCCCTAAGAGAAATGTCTGAATGGGCTTCATTCTGAGATTACTCGGGTAGCTTCTGACTAATTGGGTTGTTTGCATCTACAGACACTGTACAACCAAACGGGTCTCCGAGCTAGAAAGCGCAGAGCCAGTGTGTCACCCACCCATAGAAGGCATTAGTTCTTTAAAATATATGCTTTTCCCTCAAATTAATCCCACCTCGTCTCTTCCCTACTCTGACTCCTGGTTCACCTTTCACACCCACTTTAAATTTATAATATCCTATATTTTTGGTATCCTTGTAAATTGCTGCCTTAGATCTTCCTGGGAAACGGGAGGGGAGGGGATAAGTGGATGGACGGATGAAGGTGCAGATGGAGAAACTGCCAACCTGCTTTCAAAGGCAATTCCGCACAGGTACGGAAGGAGCCACATCAAACTGTTAACGGCAGCTCTTTGAGAAAGGGAAAGATGGGGGCCAACAGGGACTTCTGCACTACCCGTACTGTCTAATCTATAATATCAACATGCTCACGTACTGCGTGTGTGCTAAGTCACTCCAGCCTGTGACCCTATGGCCTGTAACCCACCAGGCTCCTCTGTCCATGGGATTTTCCAGGCAAACATACTAGAGTGGGTTTCCACGTCCTTCACCAGGGCACCTTCCTGACCCAGGGATTGAACCCATGTCTCTTACATCTCCTGCACTGGCAGGCGGGTTCTTTACCACTAGTGCCATCTATTATGTATAATTAAAATAACATTTAAGATTCACTCTACAACTGTAACAGCACTTATGGCAACAAAAATACCTAATATTGGCTGAATGCTTACCAAGTGCCAGCACTGTTCTAAGCTCTTTACATGTATTGATTAATCCTCTCCATAACCACATTCAGTGCTATCACTAGCCCCACTTAACAAATGAGGAAACTGAGGTGCAGAGAAGTTAAATCATATCTCCAAGGTTACAGAGCTGGTCAGTGGTAGAGTGGGGATATGAACTCAGTCTGCACCTGAAACCCAACCTCTTGATCAATATATATGATGATAAAAGTCATCACTGAGATGCTAAGAACTGTCCTGAATATTTCCAAGTTAATTCATCCAATCCTTTAACTTTTTTACCCTACTAAGGAAATATCATTATCTGAATTTTGCATATGAACAAACTTCAGTCAATAGCTGGTCCAAGGTCACACAGTTAAAAAGTAGATGAGCCAGGTTTTAAGAAGAAAAACATTTGCCAGAGCACTCGGGCCTCCTACAACATAATTCTGCCTGTCTCGCACCCACTGTCTTCTAAACTGATGAAAAACAAACTCAATTTTTACATCTGCCATTACATTTCTACCACAAATATAGCCATTTTTGGAACTGTTTGCTTAAATCTGCTAATTCATAGACAGTATTTTTATAAATGAGAAAACTCAATGATAAAACTTGTTTCATATTTACCTGAACCACACCCATACAGGAGTCGAGAAATATTGATCCTTTTGGTTCCTTGGAGATCTTTTCATCTTTATAAAAATTCAAATTGTAGGACCCATCACCAAGTTGAATCAGGTGGAAAAATCGTCTTTTAAATGACTGAGAGAAAAATACACACACAGTGATTGTTTCAAAACGAAAGGAGCCACAATCTCTCTCAATAACTCACAATGATGCCCTGACGTAAAAACCATTTCAGTTCTCTCCAAAACAAATCTCATTCTGGCCAGCACCCAGGTAGCTGGGTGAGTTAAGATTCTCCATCGCATCTAATAATTTCCCTGCATTTAAATTCTGAGGGGCTGGTTCACTTAACATTCCTGGGTCATTTTTCTCACCCAGAGAATCAGAGATTTTTTACATAACCACCCAGAATCGGGGCAGTGAGTTCTGATTTGGGATGCAGCTGGAAAGGATGGAAACTTTCTCAAATCCCCAGGGTTTCTCGCTCAGAGTAGAAAGTGTTCTCGGCCTCACGATACTGGACAACTTTTCAGCCTCAGGGTTATGACAGTCAGCATTTCCCCTGATTTAATTTTATCTCTCCTGCCCACCCCACCTCCCTTCCATTGCTTCTCTTTACTATTAATTCTGGTCTTTCTCTTCTCCTACTTCTCTCCTGGATAGTTTTTACACTAGTTTTACTTTTCTCTTGGCAGCCTCCTTTCCAACTTAACCATATTTCCTTAGTCATTGATTTCCATTTTTCTTGATTTTGTTGCAGAAAAGCAAAATTGCTTAGGTGTAGCCCCTTGGTGATGCTCTATGAGGTACTGAGTACCCCTTTTGTAATCAACTCAGAGAAAGAAAGGCTATATGGCAACTGCACCTTCACACCAGCCTCCCAATAATCTTGTCACACTGGTGGTCGGAAGCGGGTGGAAACTGTACCAGTGAGGGTCGATCACTGATCACCAGGGAAGCATCTAATTAACCAGACAATGTCACTTTTGTTGGGAGGAACAGCATACCCATTCATCTTGAGCATCATTCCAAGACCTACAGCAGAAAGGGCTTAATCAGGGGAGAGCAGGGTGATGGGCCTCCTTACCCTCATGGTCACACTTATTGCACTGTTCATGTTGCCTTTGTACAGCCAGCCGTGCTTGGTGATCCCACCCTTCTGAGAGCCGAGGGAGGCGGCATCCTAGGAGAGAAGGACACCACCGTCAATCTCCCATTATCACTGATGGCAGATCCGTTCAATTCATGCCAGGTGGCCCCTCACTCCTTTACTGGAAACCGCCTGGAACTTATACCTACTAAGTTCACTTACCAGTAAATAAGGGGGACAAGCCTAAATTTCTGCAAACTCTAGTCCATTAAAAGGCAAAGCTTGTTCCAGTCCAAGTTGTTTCATTTTTAAGTGTTTAATGAGCCAAAGAAAGTACATACCATACTCGACCACTCAAGTTGTAAGGTCTCGCCCAGTTTCATGAAAAATGTTTTCACATTACACTCCCCTAGAGTTGGAAGACAAAAGCAAATTTCTGGAAAACTTCCCAGAGGCTTAGTTCAGGGAAAGGTGAATAAGAAAGGAAGGAAATATGAGGCAATAGAGAAAGGAGAGATAAAATGCTGGGCCAATAGAAAAGAGGGAAAGAGAGGTGAGAACACAGCAGGGAGAGAGAGAAGGGAAGAGCAACACTTAGAAAGGTTAATAAAACTTGTTTCTTCAAGTTCTGACCCCAACTCTGAGATCTGGGTTTAAAAGGGCATGGGCTGGCCAGATGCTGCAAAAAATAGGTCAGGTATACATCTGTACATACCATAAGCAGACATGAAATACACACACACACACACACACAAATACACAAACTTTCCATGACACACTGATCTGGGCCCCTTCCTTATTCTCTTAAGATCACCCCCTGGTGATGCCTTTTCCCCTTTAAGGCTGGGCCCAATACACACTTCAGTAGGAACTTTAGGAAGAGAGGACCACACAGTGTCAGTCACGCAACTCATACCTCCTAAGCACTAGTCTAATTATGATCTCTACTTCTACAATCCAGTAGATAAATGCAGAAGGACCCATCTTTTACTTTGTCTGAGATCACCTCAATTTTAGTCTTGGTGATTTTACTGCTGCCATTATTATCTGCAATAATAGAAACAACTCACCTGCCTAGGATTTCACAGTTTGCTGTGTGCCCTTACATGTTATTTCTATCAGTCCTCCTCTCACTATTAATTCACACCAAGGTTTTAATATCTTGTTTTTCATTTCGAATGACCACTGACTCTTCCCAGAATATTTCTAAAGTGGTTTCTGAAATACTTCGCTGCTGTGCACATTATTAATGCCCGCATTGAGCTGAGTAGGGGAGAAGAAGAAATGCAGAGACAGGTGGTACTAACTTTTTTATTAGGTTTCCCTTGCTAGGTGCACACAATACACTTAATGCCCCAACTCAGCATCCTTTACACATGCCTAGTCATCACCTATCCTCCAACAGTAGGGAAAGTGGGCTGGTTAAAATCAGAGCTTCTGGGTCCCATTTACTTCACTCAAAGCTCTCCCTGAAGAAACAGCCATTTAAAACCTACTGGCTGCCAGTTTGTGTCAAACATCCCTTGAAAAACAACCTAAACCTGGGATCTAAGTTATCATGATCTTTTTAACAATGTAGCCAAATCTTGCCTTTGAAAACCATCTCAGAACAAATAAACAAGGACCAGAGGAACAGGCAATGCTATGCAGTCCAGTTGAAACAGAGACCATTATTTCAATCAAACAAGACATTCAAAAAAAATTCTTCCCCTGTTTCAAGAAACATTCTAATTCCTATTTTGGATACATGTCGGTAATTTTCCAATAAATCATCTAACTCTGAACTAAGTCGATTTTTAAATCCATAAGCGAGCAATCCTACCTCATCTTTGTCGACCTCCTCGTCCACTTCATAGACATGAACTGGAAGTTTATCCAACTTGGCCAATTTGCTTAAAAAAGAAGAAAGAAACTTGTTTTAGAATTACCTAGTCTATGAAGAGATGCCACATTTCTCCTCACATCAGAGGAACAAGCCTTTAACAAATCCAAAGCTGGGCCACTTGGCTGAAGAATGGAAACAACTGACGACATTGCTCCCAAAAGCTATACAGACAAGATGGCATAGCTTGCTGGGAGTTAGGCATATTAATAATGGTAATGCGTACGAAGAAATAAAGACGTGGCGAAGAACGCAATGGCAACCCACTCCAGTACTCTTGCATGGAAAATCCCATGGACGGAGGAGCCTGGCGGGCTGCAGTCCATGGGGTCATGAAGAGTCCAACACGACTGAGCGACTTCACTTTCACTTTTCACTTTCATGCACTGGAGAAGGAAATGGCAACCCACTCCAGTGTTCTTGCCTGGAGAATCCCAGGGACGGCGAAGCCTGGTGGGCTGCCGTCTATGGGTTTGCACAGAGTCGGACATGACTGAAGTGACTTAGCAGTAGCAGCAGCAGCAGAATAACTTTAATATGAAGCTTAAATGAGGTCACTGCCTTTGAAGTGACTGCAAAGCAGTCTTAATGATGATGGTATTAATGATAAAAAGAGGACAGTAACAGTTCCAGCTATTACATGCTAGGCACTGTGCTGCACTCCACATGTGGCACTTCCCTTCATCCTTTAGATGGTGGGAACCGGTGCTAAGACCACTTAACAGATGAGGACACTGAGGCTAACAGAGGGCAGAGGAAGTAGATGACACCACAGACTACAGAATCTATGTTCTTAAGTCACTGTCACAAACTCCTCCTCATCATCACATGATTGAAACTCTTTATTAATGCTCAGAGGTAAAATCCACCAGCAGCAACAGTATTATCGTGTAGTAAACATACTATATCCTCAGTCTGTTCTCTTTCAGTCACGGGAACAGCATGAAAAAGCCCATCAGTAACCATAGGTGAATTCAATCAAAGGGGAAGAATCAAGGCCAGGATGAGTGTTGGGTAAATATAGAAGCAAGGAGCAGAGCCATCTGGAGAAGACAATGCTGGAAGGGAGTGTTCTCAGCCGAGGTTTAAAAGAAAAGACTGGGAAGTTGGCTGAACACTCTTAAGGAGTGGCTGAACCACACAAACAGAAAAAAAACAAACAGCTAGGTCCATTGAGAACAGTAAAAACAAACACAAAGAAAAATATATTAATAGAGTCTCAAGTACAATTTTCATTGGCAACAATTACTTTTGACACAAAATCCATCACTGTTTGCTTTCAACTTTCATAATAAACCAAAATTTGCCAACTGTATCATTTCATGATGTGCCACTTTATAGTAGATCTCCTCTCAAGGCAAGACCTATCTATACCTGGTTTACTTTAACTACCCTATAACTATCAGTTTAAACACACTGCCTTTTGGCGTAGTTCAGAATGAGTTAATACCTTAAAGGAAGTGAAGAAATTTGTCTGGGAAAGTGCTTTTTAAAATATAAAATTTGTTCAATATAAAATGTTTTTCATGTCTCTTCAAAATATTCTTTTTAAGATAAAACACTCCAACATAGGTCAATACCCTTATATTTACTTTGTTTCCTATTTCTCACTTAAAAAAAAGAAAAAAACACCTCACCTGTTTGTGTTTTATCAGTGGTACCCTGAGTGGTACTGAACACAATTAAACCATCCGTGAGTTTATCACCGACCAATCCCATAGTACTAGGTTTAAGTTCTATGGTCAAATTCCCTGTAAACAACAGCTAACCCACATACACACAAAAAGTGAAAAGCATTGAAAGTGAAAGTCACTCAGTTGTGTCCAATTCTTTCCCACCCCACGGACTATATAATATAGTCCATGGAATTCTCCAGCCCAGAATACTGGAGTGGGTAGCCTTTCCCTTCTCCAGGGGATCTTCTCAACCCAGGATCGAACGCAGTTCTCCCACATTGTGGACAGACTCTTTACCAGCTGAGCCACCTGCAAAGCCCAATGATACTGGAGTGGGTAGCCTTTCCCTTCTCCAGGGGATCTTCCCAACCCAGGGATTGAACCCAGGTTTCCTGTATTGCAGGCGGACTCTACCAGCTGAGCCACCTGGAAAGCCCAAGGATACTGGAGTGGGTAGCCTATCTCTTCTTCAGGGGATCTTCCTGACCCAGGAATCGAACCAGGGTCTCTGGCATTGCAGGTGGATTCTTCACCAGCTGAGCTACCAAGGAAGCCTCCACATACACACAAACCATCTAGAAACACGTTCTGTGATCACTCTGATTGCATACGAAGTTACTCGCTTCCCTAGGTGTTTCAAGTACAAAGACCTTTCTCTGTGTGTTTAACCCCATCTTGTGCAGTCAGTTTGTGTACTCACTTTGGAAGCTGTCGAAACTCTCCTGAGTAATCTTCGTATTTATAGTTCACAAGATGCCAGTCAGAGTTATAGGTTTTGATGCACTGTTGGGAGGAGCAGAAAAAATAGCAAGAGTAAGCGAAAAAGGAAAAAGACATGTGATGACTTCTGGAGAACATTTGGGAAAGTTTATGAATGCACACCCACACCAACATCAAAATAGTTCTTTCCTCTCAACCCTCTCATGCCTGAAATTCCACCACAGACAGAGGTTCCTTGAAGCTTAAGACCCACCGAAACATTACACTTGGGAGAGGGGTCATTAAAGTCACTATCATTCGTGGTCCAGGAGCAGAGGTTACAAGGAGACAAACCTCACCTCCTCCATTTACATAACAACATGTTGCTTCTGACTTAAACCCAATAGGTTCCTAAGAAGTCATGTGGCCTCTATGAGAACATGAAAGTAAATGAAAAGTGTGACCCTAAAGACTCTTTCATGGTATTTACAACACATTACAACTTGCTCATTAGTCAGTATTACATACATTTGCCCTCAGCATCTCATTTTATTTATAAGGGATGGTGTGAGGTAACTAGGAAGAAAGATTTAGATTCCAGTTCACAGTGATACCATGACCTCTTCACGTATGCATGCATGCTAAGTCGATTCAGTCATGTCCGACTCTTTGGAACCCCATGGACTGTAGCCTGCCAGGCTCCTCTGTCCATGGGATTCTCCAGGCAAGAATACTGGAGTGGGTAGGCACGTCTTCCTCCAGGGGATCTTCCTGACCCAGGGATCAAACCCACATCTCCTGCGGCTCCTGCATTGCAGGTGGATTCTTGACCCCTGAGCCACTAGGGAAGCCCAAATAAGTATATACTTGTACATAATCAGTGTATTTATGAACAGACACCTGAGTGCCCAGATTTTTAATATCTTAGGCAAAATGGATAAGAAAGATAACTACAGTTTACATATTTTAAACTATTTGTTGTTCAGTCACTAAGTTGTGGCCGACTCTTTGTGACTCCATGGACTACACAGCATGCCAGGCTTCCCCATCCTTTACTATCTCCCAGAGTTTGCTCAAACTCATGTCCATTGAGTGGGTTATGCTATCCAACCATCTCATCCTCTGTCGTCCCCTTCTCCTCCTGCCTTCAGTCTTTCCCAGCATCAGGGTCTTTTCCAATGAGCCAGTTCTTCACATCAGGTGGTCAAAGTATCGGAGTTTCCACCTTCAGCATCAGTCCTTCCAATGAATATTCAGGAATGATTTCCTTTAGGATTGACTGGTTGGATCTCCTTGCAGTCCAAGGGACTCTCAAGATTTTCTCCAGCACCACAATTCTAAGGCATTAATTCTTCCGTGCCCAGCTTTCTTTATGGTCCAACTCCCACATCCATACATGACTGCTGGAAAAACCATAGCCTTGACTACGTGGACCTTTGTTGGTAAAGTGATGTCTCTGCATTTTAATATGCTGTATAGGTTTGTCATAGCTTCCTTCCAAGGAGCAAGCATTAAAAAAAAAAATTAGAAACTGCAAAAAATATAGTTAACCAGGTTAAGTAGCCAGAGAGTCACTTGTTTCATAAGCCATTGTTGACTGCCCACATGGCAGGCACAAGCTGAATTCCAAGGCAGGAACAGAGAACAAGGTAAGCAACCCCCACGAGACTGGGGGTGCAGAAAGTCCAGAAGACAAGGGGTTCGATCAGAAATCAGTACCTGGAGAACTATCTCTAAAAAGGCAGGAATCTGACCGGCTGGTTTCATGACTGACCTTTCAAAGTCATGAAATTCAAATAATATTTTGAAGTTACACTGAAAGGTATTTTTTGTGTTTTTTTTTTTTTTTTAAGCCATTAGGTCATCCTCCCATGGACAAGAGGACGGGGAGGAAGTGCTGGGGCACTCCACCCTGGTGGAAGGGGCCCAAGAGGGTGGGGCTGTGCTGGCCCCTGCACACAGAAGTCGCTATTGCTCAAACTGCAGCGATGAAAGAACTCTGATGGAGAGGCGTCCTTCAAAAATCCTATTTTTTAAGAAACTGGGAGAGTTGAATTAGTAATTAAGTTTTATGATATGCCTTAAAACAAGGATCAGCAAACGTTTTCTGCAGAAGGCGAGATAGTGAATGTTTTCGGCTCTGAGGGACACACTGTCGCAACCATCGAGTCTGAGCAGTGATGTCAAGCAGTCACAGGCATCTGTGAGCGAGGGGCGTGGCTGTGCCACAATGTGACTTTCTTTATCAAAACAGGCTGCAGGACGGTGTGCCTGTGTCCTGTTTTAAAACAAACATTTGAGATGATGTAAACATATCAGACTGCATTTGTCTTGCATCAGTGTTACGAGCAGAGCGGCAAAGGAGATAAGGCAAGAAGTTACCTTTTCAGAACGATAAGAGAACATACTTCAGACAATTTAACCACATGTTCAGTTTTTTCAAAAATCCCAAACGGCGGGCTTCCCTGGTGGCTCAGTGGTGAAGAATCCACCTGCCAGTGCAGGAGACACGGGTTCGATCCCTGATCCAGGAAGATCCCACGTGCCTTGGAGCAACCAAGCCCGCGTGCCACAACTTCTGAGACTGTGCTCTAGAGCCCGTTCTCTGCAACAGGAGAAGCCACTGCAACAAAAAGTGGCCCCCGCTCACTGTAACGGGAGAAAAGCCCTTGAAGCAACGAAGACCCAGCTCAGGCCAAAATAAGCAAGCTATTTAAACATGGCCCACATCAAAAAAAAAAAAAATCTTTAACAATCCATGGAATCTAAATGTTGTTATTGTAATTGGCCTTCACTTACAATAGCGTAGCTTCTTTGTAGCAGGCAAATTTATTGATGGCATGGTTAGCTTCTAAACATCAACTAGAAGAATGGGGATAAAAATTCACTGTTTTTTTAACTGAAGGAGCACTTCAAGAAACAAGGTTAAAACACCTAATTCATCCATCCCATCTAAAGGCACCTGGAGGAAGAAACAAACCCCAGAAAGAAAAAGAAGGCAATCTCGATGCAGTAATAATTTCTCTTTCCTCCTTAACAAAAGAGTCATTACCTGTATGATCAAACAAAAGTAATAATAATCATATATTGATAAAGGATAGTTATCATAGTCATTATTACCTGCCACTTCGTGAATACTGAACTAGTATCAATAAAAAGTTACATGTACAAACATATATGAAGTCAACAAACACATAAATGCATGTGCTGAGTCTCCCTTGAAAAGAATATCAATGTCTGCCAGGTGTCCACTTACAAGTTACTCTATTTTTAAGCCTATGAAATAAGTTCTATCAAATTTGTGTTTTGTCATCAGATGGACCCCTGTTGACATTTCTGTCCACGTTTCAGACTCGGAAAACTGCACTTTAGTCTGCTGACTATTTTAATGGCCATGATAAAAATGTAACTGTCTTTCTCTGACACTGTCTTGAAAATACCACTGAAATTTTTAAAGGGGGAGGCGGCGCTAGAGAAAAATCACTTAATTAACACATGAACTAGTGTAGAAGCAGCACATTACCTCTGTCACGAATAGGCTCTGGGCGTCCTGCTGTGCGTTGGGGGGCACGGTGGAGCGCTGGTACCGGTCCTGTCGTCTCAGGAGGGCCGTCTGTGAAGGAGAGCACCAGGACGAGACTTGATGAGTGGAGACGGAAAGGTGCCAGCCTCTCGGGGCAGCGGGCCCTTCCCCTTCCGCCTCAGGTCAGGAACTGCAGACCCCAGACCCCAGCTGGCTCCTTGAAGTGCAAACGGTGAGGGCAGTGGCTCCCAAGTTCCTCTGCACCGCGGGGCCCAAGGACCCACTGCAGGCATGGAAGAGGCCACTTTCAGAGACCCTCACACTCCCCCACCCCACGTGCTTGATCTAGTTGCCTTTTACTTGCCTTAACTGCCTTTTTAAAATCGTGGTAAGTCAGACATTACGTTTACCATTTGAATCATTTTAAGTGTCCAGGTTCAGGGCCATTAAACACATTCACACAGTTGTCCATCTGCCTCTTACCTGCCTTTTACACCCATTCTTATTTACTGCCACATCCCCAGCGGGACACGTGGCAGGTCCTTAATCCATGTTTGTTGACTGAATCTGTGACTTGTTAACACTACCTTCCCTCCTATAACTTGGAACTGCTCTTGTGTCATGAGGCTTAAATGCATAAAGAATAAAAAGTCTCATGACTTTAGGCAGCAAATCTACCTAATTAATCTACCCTAATTAATGCTGTTTGGAAGGGACTGTAGTGTCAGTATGAGATAACCAGGCCTTGGGTTTCAGAAAGAAATGTTCTAGATTTTTTTTTTCTCCCATCGACTGTAATTCTTGGGTTACTATTAACAGATCAGAGCTATAAAAACAGCACACGTGAAACCGTCGTGTTGACAGAATCCATCTTTGGGCTAATTACTAAGCTGGGATTGCCCAGCCTCTGTCCAGCTGTTTCTCTTCTTTCTAAGGCTGGAGGAAACTTCGGGTAAAATCTGTGGTCCCTCCTCCTCCAGCACAGGGGAAGAACTCCAGGGTATACATTGTTTAAAACTTTATTTTTAATTGAAGGATAACTCTTTACAATATTATGTTGGTTTCTGCTATACACCAACATAAGCCGGCCACACGTATACACATGTTCCCTCCCACCTCCCACCCCATCCCACCCCTCCAGGCTAGTTCCCAGAGTCACAGAGCAAATTCCCATTGCTATCTATTTTACATATGGTACTGTATATGTTTCCATGCTACTCTCTCAATTTGTCCAACCCTCTCCTTCCCACCATGTCCACAAATCTGTTCTCTATGTCTGTATCTCCATTACTATCCTGCAAATAGGTTCATCAGTACCATTTTTCTAAATTCCATATATATGCTTTAAAATATGATCTTTTTCTCTTTCTAACTTACTTCACTCTATATAATAGGCTCTAGGTTCATCTACCTCATTAAAACTGACTCAAATGTGTTCCTTTTTATGGCTGAGTAATATTCCATTGTATATATGTACCTCAGCTTCTTTATCCATTCATTAGTTGATGGACATCTAGGTTTCTTCCATGTCATAGCTACTGTAAATAGTGCTGCAATGAACATTGGGGTACAAATGTCTTTTTCAACCACGGTTTTCTCAGGGTATAAAGGGCATACATTTTTTTAAGAATCTTATTTCTTGCCTATGTTTCCCCGCTGTGGTGTCCACTTCACCTGTATTCACTCTTTACTTGCACTGTGTCCATCTTTGAAATAATCAAATCCAACTTTTAGAATAAGCCTCTTTTAGCAATGGCACCCCACTCCAGTACTCTTGCATGGAAAATCCCATGGACGGAGGAGCCTGGTGGGCTGCAGTCCGTGGGGTCGCTAAGAGTCAGACACGACTGAGCGACTTCACTTTTCACTTTCATGCATTGGAGAAGGAAATGGCAACCCACTCCAGTGTTCTTGCCTGGAGAATCCCAGGGACGGGGGAGCCTGGTGGGCTGCCGTCTATGGGGTCGCAGAGTCGGACATGACTGAAGCAACTTAGCAGCAGCAGCAGCAGGCTAAAGGAAGAGAAGCGAGGAACTCTGTTCTCTACCTAAGTCCTTACAGGTGAATTGTTGATTTATTCAGCCTCCTCCAGGAGGGCTTTCAACACCCTGGCCCTTGGTTTCATCGTGAAAGTCACAGTGACCCTTATTATACACCTGGTTCCATGAAAGGCCACAGAGATGAGTGACAGTAAGCACTGGAGGCATAATCTATTCCAAAAGCTTCAAAGTCACACAATACAAGAGACTGTCAAAAGTGCTAAGAATCAGGTATAATAAAGAAATTACATACACTTCAAAGGAGGACATATTCTATATCCTCACTTACTGTGTCCTTATCTTGATTTATTTGGTTCTCTCAAGATTTTTAAAAAATTAATTATCACACTTTTAAAATGTTCATGAAATAACTCAGGTCAAGAAATAGGACTTTTAGGGTTATTTCTGGCCCAATCCCCATCACAACATCAGGAAGAAAGAAAATTTACTATAGAATTTTCCTGGTGGAACTAACAACTCAAGAAACTTTAATTATGTGACACTTATCCAAATACTTCTTAAAGGTGAGAAATAGTAAATGAACCTTTTTAAAAAAAATTACTATTGTGGATCAAAGTGACATTATGCTCTCATTCTAAAAAGAAAGAAACTTTAATCATTAGAGACAGACTTGACCTCTAGCAGATAAGAGAGCATTGGGCATAATTAAACCAATCAACCATGTGTTTCTAACCACCCACCATACCAGAAAGGTGTAGGAAAGAAGAACACAAAATCACAGGCTGGAATGAGCGGAAAGGGTAGCAGAGTCTAAATCCAACAGGGAGGAGAAGAGAACGCCAAGAAGATGACTCTCGGTCACTCTTTTCAACCCCATGGACTATATATAGTCCACCGAATTCTCCAGGCCAGAATACTGGAGTGGGTAGCTGTTCCCTTCTCCAGGGGATCTTCCAATCTAGGGATTGAACCCAGGTCTCCAGCAGTGCAGGCAGATTCTTTACCAGCTGAGATACTAGGGAAGCCTACTAGTTCTCAGTGCACAGTATCAAATGGTATTCTGGTTTGTTCTCTCACAGAGTTAGCTGCTACAAGCTAACTGAGCCCAAACAACTCTGGTCATACCAGCCGAAACCCAGTCTCCAGGCTTTGAAAGTCGAGATCTGAACCCAGACCTTGGTGACCTTATAAACCACACCTTGGGGGTGGTCAATAGCTCGTCAATTGAGCTCTGATAGCTCGTCAATCTCTGACTCCATTATCCAAAACCCTTCTGCAGACACATGTCCTTTTTTCCCCTTCCATCCAGACTCTGGGTTCCTTTGAGGGCAGAAGACATATCTTTCTATCTGCTAAGTACTCAATAAATGTTTCAAGAAATGAATGGATAAAACAGTCAATGGAGATAGAAATAGGAGCCTACCAATAATCATCCATTACTTGCAGCTTTCCTCCCTATTATTTCAAAAAGTCCTCTGGTCCATTATGGGAATTGACAAGGGAAGACCGTCGCATAAGTAAGTGAAGGCTCTATTTTAATTTCTCCATATATTTTATGTATTAAAAGTCACATTCAGGTAATAGCCTATTGCATGTCAAATCGATTCACATTAAATTTCTGTAGTTTCATTTATCTGACTAACAGATTCCAAATCCTTATCTGATTTCTACCCATGAAGACTAAAAGTCATCTCAGAAATGAGCTTAGATCTCTTTTTCATTGCTGTGGTATTCTTTCCCACTCATTAAAATCATATTCCTGCTAAAAAAACAGGTCTGCAGCCACTTTATATAAATCAACACCAAGGTGGACATTTAAAGAGCGTTAGTCCCATTCCTTTGTTTGGAAATAAATCATTTCCACTCTACTAAAAAGTCAGTGTACAAGGGGTGCCTGTGTGCTAAGTTGCTTAGGTCACGTCCAGACTCTTTTGTGACTCCATGGACTGTAGCCCGCCAGGCTCCTCCGCCCATGGGGTTCTCCAGGCAAGAATACCACAGTGGGTTGCCATTTCCTCCTTCAGGGGATCTTCCCCACCCAAGGATCGAACTCATGTCTCTTATGTCTCTTGCATTGGCAGGGGTGGTTCTTTATCACTAGCACCACCTGGAAAGCCACAGGTGGCCCCTTTTTCTACTGAAAAAGCTACAAGTCTTTTTTGTGCAAGGGGTAGGGAGAAAAAAAATTACCCACTATGAAGTGTGATAAGATCTGAAAATTGAACCTAAACATAGCATTTCAGACAACCTTTGGGATATAAATCTAACAGCACAAAATACAATTTAAAAATAAAAGTCTTCTTCCAGCTACTATAATAGAGTAAATCATTTCCAGTCGATACTGTTACTTAGGTTAAATCTGGGCAGTGCTTGACGCACAGAAACCCTTAATCACCTTGGCCAAGTATGGGCATGAGTCTTACGAGACCTTTCACAAAATTTTAAGATTAATTAAAAAGGAAACTTAACTAGGACTGCCAAAGGAGGAGGAAAAGGTGAAGTTCTCTTCCAAAGGACTTACGTAGTGATGCATGAACACCTGAGAGCCTTTATTGGCTTTATTAGATTTTTTTAAAGCAGTATTTTCTTCAGTCTTTATTGAAACCTTTACAATACTGCTTTTTATGTGTCAGTTTTGGGGCCATAAGACAGGTAGGTTCCTTAGCTCCTTGACCAGGAATCGAACTCGCACTGCCTGTGCTGGAGGGTTAAGTCTTAACCTCTGGATCAACAGGGAAGTCCCTGAACTTTTTTTTAATGGAGTGAAATGATAAAATGCAGAGGCACCCCCAGACCCCAATAGGAAGGTTACATTTTACGACTACAGCCACATCTAGTTTGGAAGGCCAAATTTCAAATAGAGACTTTTCTATTTTATAAACTTCTTTTTCCTCTTGGCTGAAATGATTCCCTCCAAAAACGGGTCACTTGAATAGCTATGAGCCACATATGGAAAGTGGGATGCTTAGCCCAAGGAAGCAGGGCCCCTGAAGGGTACCATGTCTCCACCCCTGGGCCCCAGCCCAGGCTTCCTGGCATCTTCCACTCCTCTTCCTACCATCTTCCACTCCTCTTCCTACCACTCACTGCTCTCCCCTGATGGCCTGCCACGGCCCTGTTTCTTTAGCTTCAACTTGGAATCCCTCTTACTAATGAATTTCCTGCCCCCAACCTGGCTAGGGCTCCGTCTTTCCTCCACCAGTGCGGTCTAACATGCTACCCTGACCCCACTGAAGCCGGGATACCAAGGCACTCATGTTTCAAACCGCAAGCAATGTGAGGCGCATAATTTAATTAAACTTCCTATGGAAGAATTTGAGAAGCGATCTTGGAAAGAGGTTGGACTTGAGGGCCAGGAAACCTGAGTTCTCATCTGAGCTCTGCCTCTAATTAGCTGTATGGTCTTGGAGGAAAGTTTTAACCTTCCACATCCAAGGTTTTCTAGGATCTCCAGGTTTCCTTTGTGGTTTAAAAACTCCACAGTTCCATGGAATTCTAAGTCTCTCTCTCCACAAATGATTTATTATCTGAGCATGACGAATTGCTCTTTGAGAAACTAAAACCTTAAAAAATGTCCATAAACAAGATGAATATCTTT
Organism: Budorcas taxicolor; assembly: GCF_023091745.1. Classification (NCBI taxonomy): domain Eukaryota; kingdom Metazoa; phylum Chordata; class Mammalia; order Artiodactyla; family Bovidae; genus Budorcas; species Budorcas taxicolor. Next base: position 76,056,521 of record NC_068921.1, read on the forward strand.
TGATTATCCCACTTATTTTCTTAAAGGAATAGTTTTAATGTGTTTTTACGAAAGGAATTGTATTACAAGGAGGGGAGATTCACTGTGTTGACTTAAATACAGGCCGTTAGTATTAACAAAGATGTTCTTTTGTATCATCAGTTCTTTATTTTTCTAATCTTCTCAATTCATAGCATGTCAGATTTTTTTATTAATCGTTTTACAATGGGCATTAAACAACCCTCTTCATTCCTGGTGGGAAGTAGGCATATCTCTTGGGTGTTTAAAATATCATTATTTTATAGGACTTCAATTAAGACACTGAAACAAAAGACCCACCCTCCCCCTGGGACACAGGAACAATGAGCTGGAGACAAGATCCCAGAGAAGTGGGTGGGCTGGAACCCGAGCCAGCTGTGCAGATCCACAAAGACTCTCCCCATCTCTTGGTTCAAAGGAGCACAGGGCTGGGAGTGTCCGCCCTGAGAGAGAAAAACAAACACCACTGGCAGCCCAGGAGGGAGTGTGGGGCTCAGAGCCGGCTCCTCGGGTGTCCTGAGCAGAACAGCCTCAAAGGAAGGCAGGGCCCTAGTGCACCAGACGAGACAGTTAGAAGAGGTGCAGAGGGTCCTCCCTGGCAACCAGTCAGCAGGTATGGCTGCAGGGCAGAGACAGAAGGGAATACCTAGGCTCCCACTGTCTTTAAGATGGATCTTGGGGCCTGGGGACAGCCTAAAGTCAGAGCAGAGGGCCCTGGGCCCACTCTGACCACCTGCTGGACAGTCCAGCTCACCAGGCCTCAAGAACTGTCAGCTCCAACCCACCCCCAGGCTAAGATGTGGACTATTTCAGCAGGCAACCTCTCCTGTCTGTAATCCCAGATGAAGCAACTGTGTGTCTGTGTGTGTGAGATAAGTCACTAAGTCATGTCCAGTTGACTCTTTGCGACCCCGTGGTCTGTAGCCCACCAGGCCCCTCTGTCCATGGGATTCTCCAGGCAAGAATACTGGAGTGGGTTGCCATTTCCTCCTCCAGGGGATCTTTCCGACCCAGGGACTGAACTCGTGTCTTTTACATCTCCTGCATCGGCAGGCATGTTCTTTACCACTAGCCACCTGGGAAGCACCTGTACTTGTGTTTATTATTAAGTTTGTTTTCATTTTCTTAGCAGAGCTAGCCCTTCATATGCATTTGCCAGAGAACGAGTACTCTGGTCTACCAGGAGCAAGGCACCCTTGGAGTGGGGGTGGGAGAGGCCAGGGCTCTGTGAAGGGAGGCAAGTGGGTGTGTGAGAAACGAAAGCCCAGGAGGGCTGAGTTCCCAGGCGGGCTTCGCTGGGGCCCAGCCTCTCTCCCTCGCTAAAGAGTTAAGCCCTGGGTTGAATTTCTATTGTGGTCAGCTGGGCCAAATGGATTTTCAACTATCCCCTGCTAGAGAGACAGCGCCCAATACCTACTTCCTTTCATCTCTGGGTCCCTGCGAATCTGCTGGAAATGCCCCCTTGAATCCGTCTGTTAGTGCATTAAAACGTTGCTAATCCAGCACGGTGTTAGACCTCCCTTTGGATGAGGCTGGGGACTTCGCTGCCACTTACTGGGCACAACAGTAATGGAACCTTTCCAGATATCTGGGCAGAGGCATTTGTTTCAGAGCAGATGACTCGCTTTCGAGAGGATTCAGTCCCAAGCTAGGCTGGAAACTGAAATTCACCCAGGGCGTTCCCCACATCTCACTGGGGAGATCATGGCTTGGCCACTGACCCACAGTGTTCCATGAAGATCAGACAAGTCCATTTCCAGGGAGGCAGTTTCCTGAGGATTTTCAGTGTTTAATTCACTAATAATCAAGGAAACAAACAAAGCATTGGGACCAGACAAGAGTCCAGAGAAAGATTTCCATTTAGGTTTCTAAAGGGATTTAAACAAACAAACAAAAAAGACAAATTCCCAGGACTTCCCTGGTGGTCCAGGGTTAGACTCCACCTTCCAGGCCAAGGGATGTGGGTTCAATCCCTGGTCGGGGAACTAAGATTCCACATGCCTCACAGCCAAAAAACCAAAACAAAAAACAGAAGCAATATTATAACAGATCCAATAAAGGCTTTTAAAATGACCCACATCAAAAACAAACAAACAAACAACAACAAAACGCCCAAGAAATGAATTAAAACATCACAAGGACAAGCCTGATATGGACAGAGAAGTGGACATCTCTCTGCCTCTGACAGCTCCTCTTTACCAGCCCCTGCATGGTCCCCTAGCTTCTATCTTTTAATGGTCTCTGTTCCCTCACGGTGTCACCTTGTGGCTTCAAGGACTTTCCTTGTCCATTGCCATGACAACACACAATTTAGGGGGCTCTTGTGTAACAACAAACTGGTTCCAAATAGGAAAAGGAGTACGTCAAGGCCGTATATTGTCACCCTGCTTATTTAACTTCTATGCAGAGTACATCATAAAAAGCGCTGGACTGGAAGAAACACAAGCTGGAATCAAGACTGCAGGGAGAAATATCAATAACCTCAGATATGCAGATGACACCACACTTATGGCAGAAAGTGAAGAGGAACTAAAAAACTTCTTGATGAAAGGAAAAGAGGAGAGTGAAAAAGCTGGCTTAAAGCTCAACATTCAGAAAACGAAGATCATGGCATCCGGTCCCATCACTTCACGGGAAATAGATGGGGAAACAGTGGAAACAGTGTCAGACTTTATTTTTTTGGGCTCCAAAATCACTGCAGATGGTAACTGCAGCCATGAAATTAAAAGATGCTTACTCCTTGGAAGAAAAGTTATGACCAACCTAGATAGCATATTCAAAAGCAGAGACATTACTTTGCCGACTAAGGTCCATCTAGTCAAGGCTATGGTTTTTCCTGTGGTCATGTATGGATGTGCGAGTTGGACTGTGAAGAAGGCTGAGCGCTGAAGAATTGATGCTTTTAAACTGTGGTGTTGGAGAAGACTCTTGAGAGTCCCTTGGACTGCAAGGAGATCCAACCAGTCCATTCTGAAGGAGATCAGCTCTGGGATTTCTTTGGAAGGAATGATGCTAAAGCTGAAACTCCAGTACTCTGGCCACCTCACACGAAGAGTTGACTCATTGGAAAAGACTCTGATGCTGGGAGGGATTGGGGGCAGGAGAAGAAGGGGACGACAGAGGATGAAATGGCTGAATGGCATCACTGACTCGATGGACGCGAGTCTGGGGGGACTCCGGGAGTTGGTGATGGACAGGGAGGCCTGGCGTGCTGCGATTCATGGGGTTGCAAAGAGTCGGACACGACTGAGCGACTGAACTAAACTGAACTGAACTGTGTGACCCTCAGCGTGTACCCTCCCTGACGGGTAGGCCTGCCTTCCCTCCGCCACCCCTCTGCACAGATGTCAGTCATCTTTCTAAAACTCTCATCCTGTCTGAGCTTAAATTCTTTCAGTGACCCCCTCACTGCTATCAGAATAAACTGCAGACTGCTCGGCGTGACCTAAGACCTTTGATGACCAGTGGTACTGACTTTCCTGGACTCTCCTCCTGCCCTTCTTCCAACCTCCAGCAGACAAGCTACTTCTCACTCCCTAAGGCACTGGCCCCCTCTGCCTGGCTGGTGGAGTGGCTCACTCCCGCCTCCTGCAGCACACAGCAAGCGATTCTGCTGAAATGACTCAAAAACCTTGCTGTGTCGCCTACCAGACTCAAGCACCGCAGACTGTGCTGGTCATCTTCACTTCTCCAACACCTTTAATAACATAAACGTCTGGGTGAATGGGTCATCGGGACTTTTAAACAAAGGCTGCCTTGTTTAGTTGAAGATCACTTGAGGTGGACTCCCTTGGTGGTACAGTGGATAAGAATCTGCACGGGTTCAATCGCTGGTCTGGGAAGAGCCCACGTGCCCGGAGCAACGAAGCCCGTGTGCCGCGACTGCTGAGCCTGTGCTCCTAGAGCTGTGACTCCTGAAGCCCATGCTCTGCAACAGGAGTAGCCCCCGCTCGCCACAATTAGAGAAAGACTGTGCAGGGCAACGATGACCCCCGCGCGGCCGAAAATAAAGAATTTTTTTAAAAAAAGAAAGATCACTTGAGGCTCCAAAGGAGACACTGTCTTAGCAACTGGTGAGACATCAAGGAGCTCTGTCACTGCATAATGTTCTGTTTCCTAAAGTGTCATATATGTACACTTAGAAATGTCAGCAGACCTTTGAGAGTCATAAAAATTCCATTCCGCTACCTTGCAACCCACCCCCTCAGATTATACATGACATAACAGCTTATTCAAGGGCAGTAAATTCTAACTAAGTTAAGTGTCCAGAATACTTAGTGACTGGACTCGTCAATTAAGTTCAGTTTTTAGAGAGATGGGGGGTTGGTATTAAACAAAGAGGCTGGTTTTTAATCACTTCTTAAGTATCACTGCCCAGGTGAGGATGGAGAGACAGAGGGTGCCCAGAAGACCAGGAGCAGCCAGGTAGCCACTCAGGGAACGAGTGGCAGGGCCAGCTTCCCCATGAATAAGGGGCTCAGCCTGCTCTCCACATCATATGACTTTGCAACTAAAAACTGCCACCCTCAAAAACAAAACAATGCTACTAGCAGAGAGGAAGCACGCTCTGATAAGCACCCAGGTCACTCAACCCCCTCTGTGCCGCCTGGAGGACACTGGTCAGGGTGTACAGACAGCTTCCGTGAACGGTGCTACCTCTATGGATTCTCATACATCTAATGAGAACCCAGATTTTAGGGCAAATGTACCCTCTGAATTACAGGTTAAGAAAAGTGAATTTTAGGACGGTTTCTCGCTTACCAAAATACCCAAATTACTAACAGACAGACTGGGGCTAAAATCTAGAACCAGATGACTTTATCTCAGGTCTTACCCCTACCTTGGTGCCTAGTGAAGTGAAATGTGAAAGTGGAAGTTGCTCAGTTGTGTCCAGCTGGAACTCTCCAGGCCAGAATACTGCAGTGAGTAGCTGTTCCCTTCTCCAGGGGATCTTCCCAACCTAGGGATCAATCCCAGGTCTTCCACATTGCAGGGAGATTCTTTACCAGCTGAGCCACAAGGGCAGCCCACCCTGGTGCCTAGAGCACCTAGCATTCCATTCAGTAACAAAGCCTTGAGGAAGGAGTGGGCAAGAGTAAGTTCTTTTATTTTCTAGTTGTCTGTGTCTTCTTTAGAACACAATTTTAGTTGTTTAAAAGACCCTACCTTTGTGCAAACACCTAGTAGAGTGAATAGTGAATATGTTGTTGTTTAGTTGCTCAGTCAAGTCCGAGTCTTTGAGATCAAACCCACGTTTCCTGCTTGGCAGGTGGACTCTATGCCACTGAGCCACCAGGGAAGCCCAAATAGTGAATACGCGTCCAGTTAAAACATGCCCACTATTTATATAATTCCAATATCCCAATAAGGTTCCTTCAGGACTTGCCTTAGGAAAGCACACTCCTCCATGCACTCAGTGATTCCGTAAGGTCTCACTCATGCGTGAAGGGGAGCCTCACACAGACGCCTCTGTGAGCACCGTCATCACAGCGGTCCTGTTGGGGCAGCACTTCTACGCCTGGTGTGCCAGGCAGAGTCCATCTTAAACACAGTGGAGCGGAGGTTACGCTTTCCGGATAAAATGCTGAGCAGGCGGGGAAGCCCTGACTGGAGGTCTCCTGCCATCAGGGGACTTTGTGGAGCTCCCTGAACTCGTCCTCAGGGGCTTCAGGCCCATACTCCAGGCGCTGCTGATACGAGGCCACTCAGGCCCAGGCAGGACACTCAGCAGGACCTGGGCTCGGCCAGGCAGAGGGGTGGACACAGCAGGACCATTCAGGGTGCAGGAACCACAGAGTGTGTGCCTCTTGTTGTTTAGTCAATAAGTTGTGTCCAATTCTTTGCGACCCCATGGACTGTAGCCCGCCAGGCTCCTCTGTCCACGGGATTCTCCAGGCATGAATACTGGAGTGGGTTGCCATGCCCTCCTCCAGGGGATCTTCCTGACCCAGGGATCAAACTCATGTCTCCTGCATTGGTACGTGGATTCTTTACCACTGAGCCAGCAGGGAAGCCCCATGCGTGTGTCCAGTAATATGTTAAATGGCATCTGATAATTCTGAGGCCCAAAGCTCGGTTTTCATTTTCTTCAAGGACTTGGGGGTTTTGTTGTTGTGTGCGGACATGTTTTCCCCCCACTTCTGTCTCCCTCATCCACCGCCTTGAGCTAGGTTTTTACGACCTCCAAGGCAGCTAGTGTTGAGATTCCAAATCCATCCATTTATTCAAGACATATTAAGTGCCTACCATGGATAAAAACACTGTCATAGGAACATCACAAATGCAAAGGTGAATCAAAAAAAAACCCCTATGATTTATAATAAAAACCCAGTGACTATAGTTTGCCACTCTCATGGAGATTTTATTTTCTATTTGGGGAGAGAATAAAAAAGTCTTATACTTAAAATAACTATAATAAAGAATGATTTTCAATGAATAGTAGAGATACAATATAAATAACCCTCCACCTGCTTGCACTGTCCAAAGATTTCATCTTGTTTCAAATCTTCCCCTATCAATGCCTGTTAGTTGTGTTTAATAACCTAAGACATGTACGTTAATCACACAGATAGAAGTATCCTTCTCCTCTTCATTGTTACTCGTATGGTCTGTGCTTACCCAGTTCCACTCACTGTGGAAGTGTCATCATTCTCTCAGACCTACTTAAAATGTGAGCTAAAAAACCCTATTATTTTTAAAAAGCAAAGAAGATTTGAGAAAGAAAGAGAGAGAATGAGAGGGAGAGAAGGAAAGGGAAAGCTGCTCAGTCATGTCTGACTTTTTGCAACCCCGTGGACTATACAGTCCATGGAATTCTCCAGGGGATCTTCCTAACCCAGGGATCGAACCCAGGTCTCCTGCATTGCAGGCGGATTCTTTACCAGCTGAGCCACCAGGGTAGAGGGAAGGAGGAAGGAAAGAAACTGTGGCCTGATATGGGGTAGACACTGCTTCGGTGACGGACTTCCAGATCCATCCAATACCTCTCATTCCACCTGAGAAAATCAGATGTTAGACTCACTTATGCAGGTAATATTGTGAGTGTGTGCGTGTATGTTTTATTTCATCTAGTTATTTAGGTAGGTAATCTCAACTCCCTGCTTGATAACAAGTTTTCCTAAGCACAGCATTGTGTTTCTAACAAAAATCATGCCATACATTGCCTGCGTGGTGGGGGGGGGAAAAAAAGCTACTGCCTCACCAAGCTGTCTTGAGGAAAAATGAAGACGTCTGAAGTGCTAGGTAAACACAGAGATCAACCTGACAGATGTTTTCTCTAAGGGTTTCTGCAGGAGGTGCCGCAGCTCCTGGGGCCGCCCAGCTGCTGAGCCAGCGTCACCCCACCTTCTGTGCAAATGCCGCAGCTCCCTAACAGGACGCAGAGCACACATCACCACGCCCCCGAGGGCCACTCATGGGAGCGCAGCACCGGCCCTGCTCTGCTGAGGGACGGGCCTTCTCTGCCGGGACAGAGCACGGGACCCAGAGGGGCGCCAGGGGCAGTGGGGAGGGCCAGAGCACCCACCTGGGTGCCACGCCAGCTGGACAGCGCTGGGTACAGCCAGAAGGCCCAGAAGTGGGTGGAGGGCCTGGAAGCGGGCGAGGGCTCCACCAGGGAGCAAGGGTTGGAAGGAGGCCTGCCGGGAGGTGGGGGAGAGCTGGGTGAAGAGCGCGCTGGGCAGAGGGAACAGCCCGAGAAGAGACCCTGGGGCAGGAGGCTCCCAGAGGAGCCCCAAGGAGGGCAGCGGGGCTGCAGCAGAGAGCGGGCCAGAGGCAGTGATTGATAAGAACACAGTAAGCCACAGTAAGACTTCACCGAGGGCCTCTGATCACAGGCGTGAGGTGACTGGACCTGCCGATCACTTACTTTTTAAAAGATCATCCTGGCTATGCTGTTAGGACAGACAGGAAGGGGGCAAGGACAGGACCTGGAAGACCTGATCAGATTAACCAAGGTAAGAAAGGATGAGGGCTGCGGCCACGGTGACAGCAGTGGGGGGCTGACCTGCTGCCACGCCCTCCCCATCCCCTGCCCTTCCAAACCCTCCCCCGGGCTGTTCTTCACCAGGCCAGCCTGACATTCCCTCCCTCAGCCCAATGTGCCTCTCAATTTCTCTAACACCCAATCCTCTGCTCCCTTTCAGAAACAGAACTCTCTCTCCTTCCTGAACTCTTCCTGTAAAGACCCTTCATTCCATCCCCACTGATTCCTCTAAAGAGCCCTTGCTTCCAAATACATCCTCCCATAACTCTTCGGCCTCTTCCTCACTCCTGGGCTTCCCTTCCTAGCTTGTTCTCTCATTTCCCCAGTCCTGATCAAAACCTCCTGTTACTGCTCTGAGTCACGAGGATTCCTTCTCTCCGCTACCATTCAATGCTGACCTCTGTGCTCTGCTCAGTCAATTCTTCAGCCCTGGCAGGAAAAGACCATCCTAGGCAACAATGCCTAGGATGCTTATTCATTGGAACGACATGCCTATTCATTAGAAGGACTGATGCTGAAGCCAAAGCTCTAATAAATACTTCAGCCACCTGATGTAAAGAGCTGACTCATTAGAAAAGACTCTGATGCTGGGAAAGACTGAAGGCAGGAGGAGAAGGGGACGACAGAGGATGAGATGGTTGGATGGCATCACCGACTCAATGGACAAGAGTTTGAGCAAGCTCTGGGAGATGCTGAAGGACAGGGAAGCCTGGCATGCGGCAGTCCATGGGGCCTCAAAGAGTCAGACACAACTGCGTGAGCGAACAACAACCACAAAGACAAGAATGCCCTGGTTATCAGCACCGAGGACCACTCTCCCACCTCAGCGGCAGGACTGCGGGGCCACCGGCTCTTTCTGCCTGCCTTCTTCAAAGGCCTCTCGCTGCCTTCCAGGGCCCCTCACTTTCCTGGTCCTCCTCCCACTTTCTGTCTGATTCTCACTCACCTCCCTTCCTCATAGGTGAAGGTGCTCCCTGAGATCCAGTCCCTTGAGGGCACCCTCAAGTGCTCGGCCCCTCTGACTGCTGTCTCATGTTTCTGTGGGTGAGCCCAGATCAGTAACCCTGGCTTGGCTCTTCAGCTGGACTTCTGCATTTCCAACCACTAAGGGTGTCCCAGGTGGCGCTAGTGGTAAAGAACCTGCCTGCCAATGCAGGAGACATAAGAGATGTAGGTTTGATCCCTGGGTTAGGAAGAGCCCCTGGAGAAGGGCATGGCAACCCACTCCAGTATCCTTGCCTGGACAGAGGAGCCTGGTGGACTACAATCTATAAGGCTGCAAAGCGTCAGACATGACAGAAGCGACTTAGCAGGCACACAAGCACAAACGACTCAGCACCTCGACGTCCCACTATCTTAAACTTCCAAAAATAAATTTCCATGGGATTCAATTTGTCATGATACTAGTCACATTCTCCTTCTCACTATTAAGGTTAATTCAGTAGCTCCTTTCCTAAGTTTTGAGCAATTCAAAAGCAAGAACCCTGTCTGAGCCCTTTGCACAATCAGTATAGCTATAAACTATATGCTAAAGAAATACACTCTTCAACTCAGCAGATCAGCGCTGTTCAAAATAATAAGCTCTTCTTTTGAAGACATAGTTGATGATAAAAAAAAAGATAAAAAAGACCTGTCACCATTTTTCATTAAAGGGATTATTTGACATAGAATTAAAATTCTTATCTCCTGAGGGTCTGGCCAGTGTCAATTTAGAAACATTATTTATCCAGATTTTTCAGGTAGGTTCAATCCTTGACATGAACTAATATCCCAGAAACCACAATGCTCACAGAAATGGACATCATTGACCACTGAATGCAGACTGATAAAAATTTTGAGGAATTTTGTCAAAAGAGCACTCTGCAATAAAAAGCCCAAAATAAAGTATTGAAATTATTTTTTGGCAGCATGTAATAAAAAGTGAGGACAAAACACCATGAATAAAAAAAAGTTCTTTTCAAAAGGACAGATGGGAAATGAGATGAGGGACGTCCAGGCCCTTTGTAAGTAGCGGGGCCTGGTTTCCTTTTTAGGTCAGTGGTTTGTAGATCTTTATCAGTCTCATGAAAGCCAAAGAGGAAAAGAAACAGAGGAAAAATAAAGATCAGGATGTTATTTAAAGGAAAATGAATTAACCACATTTTTTTGATACAATGCTGAGAACACTCTAGGATTCTCCTGTAACTAAACATTTCCAAAAGTGAACATTTCTAGAGCTTCCAATTATTAATAATTTTCCCATCTTCCCTTTTAAATTTTTTTGTGGAAGAGATCTGACTTTGACAATACACCCTGCAACGTCAACTGAATGAGCATCAGAGAGTCACGCTTTGCCCTGACTGCTCATACAGCTTCTAGAAGACAACAATTTCAGGTCTGTATGGCACAGAAATCTCATAACAACCTGCTCTTTTTTTTTTTCCTACTGTGGCATAATATTCGTAACAAAAAATTGACATCTCAACCATTTTTAAGAGTACAATTCAGTAGCATTAAGAACATCCTCCATCTTGCACAGGGCTCTTTTCATCTTGTGGAATCGAAACGCTGTACCCATTAAACAATTACCTCCCTTTATCTCCTGGCAACCACCATTTCACTTTCTGTCTTGATAAATTGACTATCCCACGTATCTTGTATAAGTGGAATCATACAATATTTGTTCCTTTTTGACTCATTTCAATTAGCATAATGCCTCAAAGGTCATGCATGTTGTAGCATGTGTCGGAATTTCCTTCCTTTTTAAGGACGAATAATATTCCGTTGTGCATATGCATGCAATTTGTTCATCCATTCTCCCATTGATAGACTCTTGGGCTTTTTTCTGCCTTTTGGCTACTATGAATAATCCTGCTAGGAATGTGGGATGTACAAGTAATTCTTTGAGTCTCTGCTGTCAATTCTTTTGGGTATATCCTCAGAAGTAGAATATGACCTACTCTTTTCATATCTTTCTTACAAACTTTATGCCTCATTAGTTTATGTCCGACACCAAAGTGTAATGTCTGGAGGTCAAAGAGGCACCAACAGAGTACCTGAGCCTTCCTCAAGGCCACAATCTGGGTGGAGACTCTTGAAGACAGAAAGCATGAGAAGCCATTACTGAAAAGCTCTAGACAATGCACTTCGGTGTTCAGATACACAGCGCAGACAGTGAGTATTAGAAGAAAAAGAGAAGACGGAAAAAATTACTGTGGACTTGACTTCCCTGGTGGCTCAGACAGTAAAGCGTCTGTCTACAATGTGGGAGACCCGGGTTCGAGCCCTGGGTTGGGAAGATCCCCTGGAGAAGGAAATGGCAATCCACTCCAGCACAATTGCCTAGAAAATCCCATGGACAGAGGAACCCCGTAGGCCCCAGTCTATGGGGTCGCAAAGAGTTGGACACGACTGAGTGACTTCAGTTCAGTTCAGTTGAACAGCTTCAGAAGACATGGAATCTGAAGTGGCCTCATAGGTGAAAACATTCTAGAAGGTTGGGAACGAAGAGAAGATATTGCTGGGGAGGAGAACCAGGACGCCAGGGCAGACAGAGAGCAGAAAGACCCCAAAGCACCAGAGTCTGATTCTGAAAACACAAGTGCAGTCAGCTCGAGAGGGCTGTCTGAGCTTTGGCATTCCTGCCCTAATCTTGGCAGATAAAACTTCATAAATATTCTGACAGCTGAGAACTGTCTTTTTGAAATTCACATTGACTTCCTGTCTCTCGGGATCTTTTGTTTTAAACACTCTTCTCCCACCTTAGACAAGTAGATCCAACAACAAACCTTCTCTCCACCAGGTTCGTTCTCAGACATCTTTAGGGGCTAACCAATACCAACAGAGGCCTACACGTGACCTGCATAAATGCATCATTGCCATACACAGTTCAGTAAATTATCATTCTGAATATATTTGACAGAATTTCACACCAAATTCTATTATCTTATTAATAATATATATTATAATATATAATAATGCAATAACTAATACTGTTTAACTGGAAAGTGTAGGATTACAACTCAACCCCATTATGCGTTTTGCTCACTAGTTGACCCATTTCCTAACCAACTTGCTACCTTGATTTCACATGAAGTAAAATACTTGCCCCTGTCTAATTTATTCCCTCTGCCTCTGATAATACAATAATAATTCTGCCCTCATTCTGCCTAAAAATGCAGGGACAGACAGAAGAAACTCATGACATCACTAAGACATTTCACTGGATCAACTAACTACATAGTTATAAAAGCACTGAGACAATTTAGCAAGAAAGCACATCGCCTTCCCAGACTAGGATACAGGAGGACTCCTAGGAAAAAAACAACAGCATCTAAACTTCCATGTGGCCCATTGCAATTACTGTGATGGGGATCAAAGCTGAAATTCAAGCTCCTTAATCTTTGAAAAAGCTTCCCCTAAACAGAACTTAACACTCTTCATTCAATCTTGGCTAGCAAAATGTCAATGAGTTCTTTGCTGTTCCTAGAATATTTATGTCTGGTATCCCAAGAAAAGTTGTTACAGGTGAAAGGAAAAAAAGGAGTTTTTCTCAAAGTTTTAATCACCTGTTTCTACAACTGCTTAAACATTCAGGTTCTTTGTTGGTGAAATAAAAAATGAAATTTAAGTGTACCTTATTTCTGGGGTTGGTTTGCTTCTGAAGCAATTGGATCTCCAGTTTTTAAATAAAATTTTTCATTCTAGGCTGCAAAACTAGAAATAACTTTGTTACTCTAACTGATACTAAGAAGAACAGATACTAATACTTCATGCTCAGAGAAACTTGAGATAACCTTTAGCTTCCTTAGAGCACAGTACAGGAAAAATATGTCAACATGGAGTCTAATTTATAATCATCTAATTTAACTCCTCATGTTAACAAATCTGTTGTCAAAAAAGACTTCATTCCGAGGTTTCCATGTATTCATCTTTTAGTTGGGTAACCTATTCTTGTAATGAAGTTTTCAAGGGCACTGTATTTTAGGCCATGATTTGAAACCATTTATCAGTGGAACATCCCACTAATGCCCAATTTCATTTCTGTGGCATTCCGAATTTTTCAGGAAAGAACTGAAGAATCATCATTTTCTCCACAAGTATCTCTCACAAGTTTGAACAAGTGAATATTTGTGAAAATTCTCACCTTTGTTGTAAACTAGAAGCTCTTAAATTTGGTGGGGGATAAAAAAACTTCAAAGAATATGATTTGATGATTGTTATTAACATGGAAGTTTCCAAAGACAATTGAATACATAGAAAACTGTATATATAGCAACTGATATTCTGGGGAGTGGGATTAAAAAGAAGGTGGAGGGGAGGCTTTTTAATGTCAAGTGTTTCAATAGGGCATGCTTATTTGTTTGTTACAAGCATATATTAGTTTTTAAAATTAAACAACAAAGAATCAAGGAAGCTTCAAAAAAAAGGCGGAGGTGGGGGCGGGGGGCAATAGTTTAATTCAGGACAGACAAGTCTTGGATGATAACGGCATCAGGTAGAGAAGAAGGAAGCTCCAAGGTTAAATCCCAGGAGAGCAAGGGCAGTAACTGGAGTCTCCAATGAATAGATGTGACTCCAGGCTGCCAAGCATCTAACGTGACTGGGGTTCCATCACTCCTCACTGGCCTGGAAGCTGTTGTGGGTCACTGAGCACAGGACATAGTCTGAAAGGCTTCAAGCAGCCATCTAAACAGCCACTCATAACAAAAGCTATGCTGAGTCCTCTGCCGGCAGCTACTGAGTTCCCAGAAACAGCACCTGTCACTGTATCAGTGAGGTACACGTTAGGACATTCCTGGATGTCAGCAGCCCCAAACTCTTCTCAGTGAGCCCATGCGCAGTTCAGGGCCTCTCTCCAGGCAGTCTCCCAAAGTGACAGCTTAAAATAACACCTGACAAAACCTTCTACCACTTCTGAGTCAATCCCATCCTTAAGACTCCAAGACACTGGGCAAAACCCCTAAAATCCTCTTCAAACAAATTCCCTAAGATGTAGGAGGCACTTGCGTCTACAGAATTAGCCCAGACTATGGACAGGGAAGTCTGGGGTGCTGCAGTCCATGGGGTCTCAAAAGTCAAACACAACTGAGCGGCTGAACTGGTACCACTTCTATTCAAGATAAAAGATAAATGCTTGAGAAAACATTTGTGTTATATATGTATGTGTGTTTTATGCATATGAATATGCACATATTCACATATATGCACACACGTAACATATATTCATATCTCTGTGTGTACAACACACACATACATATGTAAAAAAATACCAATAAAAAATCAAGTCATGAGGGAATGCTTGGAACAAGATAATGGCAATAACTTTTCTCTCTTAAATAGCATCTCTTCTTTTCATTTTTTAATTCCTTAAATGAACTAACCCAACAATAAACCAAGAGACAGAAAAGAACTATCTGTAAAGCTCGACTGCCAACGCTATTTACCCTCACCTGAAAGTCATCATACGGGAAGAGCAGCATCTCCCGTAGACAGTCGTTCAGGATCTGTGTCTTCTTCTGGACGATGACATTTTCATAGTCTAGCGGCTCAATCAGCTTTGGCTTGGCCTGGAAGGTGAAGAGATAAGCAATTGAAACACCTACAGATAAACGCAACTTCTCAAGACTGAAGAACTTTATACATCCTGTATGCGTGCGTGAGCGCTCAGTCATGTCCGACTCTGTGACCCCTATCTGTAGCCCACCAGGCTCCTCTGCCCATGGAATTTCCCAGGCAAGAATAAACTGGCTGAAGTAGGTAGTCATTTCCTTCTCCAGGGGACCTTCCCAACTCAGGGATTAAAGCCACATCTCCTGCATTGGTAGGCAGATTCTTTACCACTGAGCCACCCAGGAAGCCTGAAGCATAGGCCCCTTATCCATCCTACTCTACATGTTTTTGCATTCTCCAACTTCTCTACAATGAGAGTGTGGCAGCTTTGCTGTTAGGAAGAATCAAAAGCAAGAGAAACAAGCTGTTTTCAAAAGAACAGAATACACTTCCTGGTCCTCTGCTTGTTTGGTTATTTAAGTACAAAGGAGGCTATGGGGTCTGGTGGAACTTCCAGTCACATCTTGGGTCACCCCTAGCTAGGTCAGTCCCCTTCTAAGCCTTAAGCTTTCCCAGAGCCACCCTGCTTGGGGTTCCAGCCATGATCTGGCAACGATGGCCAGTGGCTCCAGCCATGACCATCTCTTCTTGGTCCTGGGCTTAAAACATCCACGGAGCTCAAAATTTTATATGAAACTCTTCTGAGTCTCAAAATAGCCCCGTCTAATCTGATCTATCTACCTACTTACATATATAACACCGAAATATAGAGAAATGTGAACAGGACTAAAACCAGGCCAGTGAGGGGGAAAAAGTACTTAAACCAGGGCTTGTGGGTGAGCCCCAGCGGATAGTGGTGGCCATTCCTAGCATGCAGTAATCAGAAGAATGAGGCAACGAGCTGGAAAGAATATGCCTTTTCTAGCCATTTCCAAAGTCAGTAAAAAATCTCATCTAGTTCTAGTCATTGTCACAGTGTTTAGTGATCACTTTCCACATACAAGGTACTAACTAGGCTAACTCAACAGTAAAGATACATATTCAACTAATTATAGCATAGTATGCCAACTGCTAAAGAGATACATATGCATGCATGCACACACACACACAGTTATCAGAAATAAATTCATTATATCGATAAAGCCTTTACTGCAATATTATTTCTGAAACTATTTATAAAAACATCTGATATATACAGTTTCAACAAATGCTCTATATAGTAAAATGTCAATTCATATATAGGAAAAATACCAAAGATATCTGGTATATGGCAACTAGATTAGAAATTGTGACAGACTGCCCTGTATTCCTCAAATCTGTATCCTTTCCTTCCAAATAGAGCTGGACTACATTTCCCAGCCTCCCCATAGTTGGGTGTGGTCACATGACTGTCTTGTGACCAACGGCATGTGAGTGGAAGGGATGTGGCCGGCTGCCAAGCCTGGCACATAAAAAGCCTCTGCTATAGACTGACTGACTGTGTCCTGAAAACCCACGTGTTGTAACCTAATCCTGAAAAACAATGGGATTTCAAAATCGGGCTTTGGGGAGGTGATCAGGTAATGAGGGTGGAACCCTCATGAATGGGATTAGTGTCCTTATAAGAGAGACCTCCAGAAGCTCTCCTGTCCATTCCGCCATGTGAGGACACAGCGAGAAGAGAGCATCCATGAACCGAAGCGGACCCTAGGCAAACACTGAATCCGCCCATGCCTTGATCTTGCACTTCCCAGCCTCCGGATCTGAGAGAGAGCCTCTCCCCTGCTCCCTCCCTACGCCCCGCTGCCAGCAGCACACAGTGGACCCAGCAGTGGACTCAGGAGGCTGAGGGGAGGGCGCAACCCCAAGATGGAAGGAGTCTGGATCCTGCATCACCCAGCAAAAGGCTGCCTGCTTACAACAGGCACTGAAACAGCCTGTGAACAAGAACTAAAGCATCTACTGTGTTACACCACGGATGTTCTCAATTTTCTTACTGAGGCAGTCACCTTACTCTAGTAGAAGTATAAAATGCTCATCTTTAATGTCAATTACTTGATTTAAGTAGACTCTACAAAATATTCTGAGGAAAAAAACAGTGCCCAGATAAGTGCACAATTATTATAAAAATACATGTTTATGGATGGAGATTAAAAATATATACAATCAAAAAAAGTAAAGTTGTCTTGTGAAAAGTGTAGGTAATTTCTTCTTTCAAAATATTTGTAATGTTAAACTGTTTTTACATTTAAAAGAGGCCCAAAAAAGATGTGAAAGTCACTCAGTTGTGTCCGACTCTTTGCAACCCCATGAACTATACAGTCCATGGAATTCTTCAGGCCAGAGTACTGGAGTGGGTAGTTATTTTCAAGTAAGAACTGTCATAGAAAATGAAAGTGTTCTCCAAAGTATGTTAATTCAACTTAAATCATTTCCTCCTTTATTTCAGTTTGTTATGCTGTGCATAGTAATCAGTCTACAGGTGCTTGTTGGCAAAATGGATGTTAATTGTCCACATTCAAATAAGTGATGTGTTTCCTGCCTATGGACCGATACAGACAATACGTTTACATCTTAAGCGCATTTAATGACAGCTCTCACCATTTGACTGAACTTGGACATCTTAAATCTTCCATAAATGAAAACTATCAACATAGTCATAAATCACTTTTGCTATTTAGCACACCAACTAATGCTTTTCTTAATGAGGTTAATTATAGTTTTCCCCTGGAGGTATCTTGGCAGTATTTAATGTAACGTTGTAGGTATTAGGACTACCTTGCTTCTGTGGGCCGCTGTTAACTTTCAAGGTGTTTTCACACAGATGATCACACTTAATCCACTGTTAAATTAATTAAACCCAGAGGCCATCAGTCCAAGGTGCTTCTAATGCCATAGGTGGTTGCCTATGTAAGCAAACGGAAATGTAAGCCTATAAATGCCTCAAGGTTATGAAATCAAAACATTAAGGACAACCCAGCACAAACAGCCAACTAGGCTCTGTGCTGGAGCCAGTCGATAGTTCCTTTCTTTACTTCTGCACTTTTCTTTACAGAAGTCTCTCCCCAGCTCCTACCATCAGAGCACTCGCAACCTCTGGGAATTGGGTATTGCTCAATTCGAATCTATTTTTGCTCAAACCAACTCTTGAAATGTTTAATATGCCTCAGGCTATCCTTTAACACCATGAAGAGGTAGGCGTGGAAACATCACTCCATTCGACTGAGCCCCAGAACCGAGGATCAGGAGTTGAGCTCATAGCCCGACGCTGACAGCCACCCAGTAGCCAA
Source organism: Budorcas taxicolor (assembly GCF_023091745.1). Taxonomy (NCBI): domain Eukaryota; kingdom Metazoa; phylum Chordata; class Mammalia; order Artiodactyla; family Bovidae; genus Budorcas; species Budorcas taxicolor. The sequence goes on from NC_068921.1 coordinate 76,074,323, forward strand.
CAAAAGGGATGAGAACACAGTCTCTCGTCACTCAGAACTCTTCCTTCCCCAGGCTGCCTTGCGAAGGGTCAGTGCTCACCAACGCTCGACCGCGGTACAGTGTGTTTATAAGAGTTTATAAATCAACCTCTCCTTTAAAAGACGGATGGTGCATGTGAATCAGGAAAGCTCATAGGAGGATAGCAATATTTCAAATCCTACCTCTCAGGGAAGAATTAGAAATAAAGGAAATCTCAGGGAAGAATCGGAGAAGGCAATGGCACCCCACTCCAGTACTCTTGCCTGGAAAATCCCATGGACGGAGGAGCCTGGTAGGCTGCAGTCCATGGGGTCGTGAAGAGTCGGACACAACTAAGCGACTTCACTTTCACTTTTCACTTTCATGCACTGGAGAAGGAAATGGCAACCCACTCCAGTGTTCTTGCCTGGAGAATCCCAGGGACGGCGGAGCCTGGTGGGCTGCCATCTACGGGGTCACGCAGAGTCGGGCACGACTGAAGCGACTTGGCAGCAGCAGCAGCAGGGAAGAATAACATGTCTTCTGCGGTCTCTAGGACTGGGAAGAGTTGACACGTGTACACACCCTTAAGTTGCTCAATGAAACAACTCCTGGAGACCTGACCGGGGGGAGGTTTTCAGCAACTGCACAGGGTACTGTCCCCAACAGAGCCCCTGACTCCAGGGGAAAGGGGCCAGAGGAGAGCCACCCACCTGCTACCTAAGTTAAGAGCAAGGCAGAAAGCTCCTGCTTCAAACACAGATAGCTGGCCCAGTGCCTGCCTTCCACACGTGGCTTTTAGGAGGAGGGAAGAAAGAAACCATCAGAGGATAAAGGCTGAGAGTGGAGACTGGTGAAGAAAGACAGGAAAAGGGCCAAGATGGAGACGGGGGAGAAGAGATACAGGTGACAGCCACCTTGGGGTGGCGGAAGTAGAAGATGCAGAGATGGAGGGAACGTAAGGGCAAGTTAAAGACAGCAACAGGAGACACACAGAAATGACAGGGAGGGGGGCTTGGGAGACCTGAGGGGGCCAGTGTCTACCAAGCTGTGGGTTAAGAGCACAATTGCCTATTTTCCACTCCTCTTTAAAGTGATGATTCACTGGCTACAGCTGTTCACTGTTCTTCAGCTCCACTAAGCTTTTCCAGCTGGTCACATGTGTTTTTTTGGGGGAGTCTGTGGTGGGGGGAACCTCAGCCTACCAGTGTAGGAAGCTGGCCTGCAGCATCACTGGTGACAGAAAACGACACACAAACAGCACAATGACTCGATGGACATGAGTTTGAGCAAGCTCTGGGAGTTGGTGATGGACAGGGAGGCCTGGTGTGCTACAGCCCATGGGGTCGCAAAGAGTCGGACACGACTGATCAACTGAACTGAACTGAAGAGCAAAACGAGATTAAGTTAATTACCAGACAGCCAGACTCCTGGTTCAGAAGAAAGAGGCTTAGTGCAGAGCTGGCTCACGACCTTGGCTTTAAAGCCATCTAGACACACCTAAGCTCAGTGTTTCTCCTGGTGACATGACTCGAGAGTGTTGGACTGCACCCCACAGTCCTGCAGTCCTTGCAACTGCCCGGCCATGAGGCCAAAGAGAGAACCTGGAGTCAGCGACAGAGAAAATCAATGATGTACTGGACGGGGACTCTTACAAGTCAGAGGCCACAGTTGTGGAGTGACACCCCACCACGTACAGCTGATGGGAGGCAGGACACGACAGCAATCTTCACTCCAAGTGGGAGGGCTGGCCATCAGTGACAGGGGGCCTGACGTCAGAAGGGCTCCTCGGGTGCCAGGGAGCAGCTGGAATGCATGCCCTGTGGCTCTCTGAGTTGGAAGTCACAGTGAGGACCGCTGTTTCCTACTGATGACTGCGCACACTGGAGCCCGTCTAGACTCAGGGCTAGGCCAGTCACTAGCTGAGGGGTGCGGGGGATCGGGACCATCACACAGGGAGTTACTGATTAAACTTTCAGCTTAAGCTGAGGAGGCAACCATGCGCATAAAGTAAGCCTGAGGCAGCACAGGGCCAAGCCGGGATGTACGGAGAGCAGGAGTTCAGGCATCTTACGAAGCCTGATTATATGAAGGGCTACTTTACTTTTTTCAATTGAGGTATAGTCGACATACCAGTTCTTGGTTTATCTTCAAAAGAAATATGTGGATCCAGAACTACCTAAATTGATGAATGGCCAACGCTCCTACAACGCTCCCAGGCCATTAGAACTACCAGGTTTTGGAACTCTGCACATTTACCTGCTTGAATTTTCCATATTCCAGGACACTTGTGCCTCCCTAGGCAGGATGGGGCTCGGCCAGCTCCCAGGTCTAGGATGTTGGGAACATGTCCAGTGCGTGACTGTGCTTTCATGGTGTGTATAATGTGCAGCTCAATCTATACTCAGGTCCGTCAGCTCCCTCCCTCGTTTGGAGCTTAAATGCTCTTATCTATCAGACGAGCCTGCTGCTGCTGCTAAGTCACTTCAGTCATGTCCGACTCTGTGTGACCCCATTGATGGCAGCCCACCAGGCTCCCCCATCCCCGGGATTCTCCAGGCAAGAACACTGGAGTGGGTTGCCATTTCCTTCTCCAGTGCATGAAAGTGAAAAGTGAAAGGGAAGTCGCTCAGTCGTGTCCGACTCTTTGCGACCCCGTGGGCTGCAGCCTACCAAGCTCCTCCATCCATGGGATTTTCCAGGCGAGAGTACTGGAGTGGGGTGCCATCGCCTTCTCTGAGATGAGCCTAGAGCCTGTTATACAGTGTGAAGTAAGTCAGAAAAAGAAAAACAAATGTCACTTACTAATGCAAATATATGGAATCTAGAAAAATGGAATCCCCATATGGAATGTACCAATGAACCTATTTGCAAGGCAGGAATAGAGACTCATACATAATGTACAGACTTATGGTTATAGTCGGGCAAGAGGAGAATGGGACAAATTGAGAGAGCAGCACTGAAATACACATATTACCATGTGTAAAATAGCCAGCTAGTGGAAAGCTGCTGTCTGACAGAGGGAGCTCAGCCTGGTGCTCTGTGATGACCTGGAGGGGTGGGATGGGGTGGGAGGGAGCTTCAGGAAGGTGGGGGCCTGTGCATGCCTATGGCTGATTCATGCTAATGTGAGGCAGGAATCAACACAACGTTGCAAAGCAATTATCCTCCAACTAAAAATAAATACTTTTTTTTAAAAAGTCCTTATGTATGAACATTCATTTCTCGGTTACTGTGAAATCAGACAGGGAGAGGACTGTGGTGCTACGAGGCCACAACAGTGGTTCTCAAAGCAGGGTCCGGGGAACAGCACCATCAGCATCACCTGGGAAGCTGAAACAGATGTAAATTCTGAGGCCTCATCCCAAGCCTGAATCAGAAGCTCTAGGAGCGGGGACCAACCATCCTGGAAGCAGCTCTCCCAGGGATTCTGAAGAACACCTGGACTAGTGATGGCCCAGGAGATGTGCTGGAATGTGTGAGGTCAGGGATGAACACAGAATGAGACCATGCAGAGAGTTTTTATCTCCCTGAGGCTATGGACTCCCTGAGACAGAGGGCCCCTCCCCTCACAAATGTATATACACAGTACTTGCCAAAGTTTTTACCTAGTTTGGGGCGGAGGGAGGGCTGCCCTTCCCTGGAGACTAGCTATGGAACTGAGTCAAAGAAACCCTGGAGGTGGGGAGAGGCAGGCTTGTAAACACCTAGTTTAGTTTAGTGGCAGGTGCCGGCAGACGCTGATGCAGAGCTGAAGTAGAGATGGCACCAGCTGCCGTCCACGGGCTGTGAGATCTCCTCACGTCACCAAGGAAGTGCTGCCTCGTGAGGGCTGGGGGAAGAATGAGAATTCTTCAGGAGGGCAAGGGTTTGAACTCCTTGACGCAACAGCTCAGCCCTCCTTGGGCACGTGGGTACGTGGGTTCCAGTGGCGTCTCTACCCTGGGGGCCCAGGACACAGGCAGTGTGCTTGTCACTCCCCACACCGACCCACCTGTCACAGTCCTACAGCCCTTTGCAGCGGTCCACAGAGGCTTTATTAGCAGCAGAATTGTTGCTCTAAAAAAACAAATCTAACACAAGCAGAGCTGCCAAGAAAGTGGAAGCGGGGTTGCCCTAGCCCCGGGGCAGGCAGTGCGTGGCCACATAACTGGGGCACCACCTCAGCCCATCAGAAGGCAGCCTGTCCCTTCTCTGACCACTGCGGCCTCATTAGGAGCAGTCCTAGCATGCAGTTCCTTCGGCCGTGCGTTGAAATGACCCATGGAGAGCTCATCTCCCCCACTGTTAGCGCCCTGGAACGGGGCCGGGTCTCCTTGTCTCTATGCCCCCTCAGCACGGAGCCCAGGACCCCGAGACACTGTGACAGCTCAATGCCCTTCCCTTGCAGAGCCCCTCTCCAGGCTCCATACATCCCTGTTGAGGTCGACAGTTGCTTGGCATGTTGGTTTATGAAGATTTACAGGAACATGGCTCAGTAAGTCGGTCCTCCCAATGTCATGTAGGCGATACGACAAGGAGGTGCACAGAAGCCATACCACAACACAGGTACATCCCAAGATTTTGGACCAGAACTGCTTGGAGGTATTGCAGATCAGTCGTCGCACAAACTCAGAATGCCCCCAAGGCACACAGCTCCTATATGATGACCCTAGTAGAGATTTATTCAATCCTAAAAGTTCATGTGATGTCACCAAACATTGCAAAGCTAAACGCTTCTAAACTATGATTAATCAAATACAAATTTCAACTAATCTTGCTACAGGAAAGACGGAATGATCTAATTCTTGTGACACAGATTGATAACACAAAGTCATGATTGTATGAAGAGGTGAAATGAGTATGAAGCCAAAAAATGTCTCAAAGAAAGTATTACTCAGGTGTGTCAAGAGGTTCACTGATTAAAATGTATTGTTTTCCTGTATTTTTGATGTCGATAATTTGGCTTTTTAAACGTTGTAATTGGTTGTGATTTCTTTTCAAATTCTAAATAAATATTCACTTCTGTGCCTTATTTTGTATTTGTAACTTGAATTATTTTTCTTAAAGCCCCCAAAGTCTAAGTTTCACTGCTCAGAAAATCTGGATCTGCTCTGATAGGGCCATATACATACCACATAGGTACTGATCAAGTTGAAGGCCATCTTTAGCACAGTGGTTAAAAAAAACTGAGCCTGTGAAGTTACGTGGGGCAGTTATTGGGCCTCATTGAATTAATGCTCAACACAGCCTGGCAAACAGCAGGCACATAAAAAATGTAATTATTATTATTGAATGTTGCTTTGACCAGTAGATGGGGACGGGGGGCACTTTTAATGCCACTTAATATTATTAAAAGTGTTGCTGGCATGACAGCGATCTGCGTTTTTTGTTCTTGAGTGAGTGCTACACGTACATTCAATGTCACCAACCTATTTACAAAACCTTTCTCCTATGCTCCAGGAACATATTAAACAGACAACAATGGCTAGGACTTTCATAGAGAAGGAAAAACAAAAGGCTGAACATGGAGAAAACTATATAATAAACATAGAGGACAGTGGAATTCAGGGTCTGAGCCCAAAGAAAACCCAGACAGATCCTTCCATTACAAGTGGTGTCGGAAAGGACAGAACAGTTTTGGGAAGGGGGGGCGGGATGGAGTGAGCAAACTCCTCCGGGCCCAGAGATGGTTTTCTCTCAATGCATCAAAGCCTTGGCTTCTTTGGAAGGGACTCAGAACACCCTGGAGCTGTTCATGTGACCAGATGGTGGGAAGAAGCGGCTCCATCTCAAGGGACACCCTGGGCCCAGGTGAGCCGCTGATGCATAGGGCCCCCGTCCCCATCTACTGGTCAAAGCAGCAGGCCAGCCTCCAGTGACCATGCAGCTCTCACGGGCGCCAAAGGCCAGGACCCACACTCCCTCCAGTCCATCGCCTCGCTGAACTCGGTCCTTCCGACTGCATTTTGCTGCTCTGGGTTTGGCCGCTTGACATCCACGCAAATTGAAGTTCCAGATCCACAGGCAATTGGAAGTCAGGTAATGTTCTCAGCACCAAGAAAACGAGACTCCTCTGGAATCCAGCAGAATGGGAGAGTGCCGGCCCACGAATGAGCTCGACGTTGGCCAAGCATGCATGAAGCCTCGAAAACCAGGGGACAAGTTGAACAAAAAGGCTTTCTGATTCTATTGCTCTCCCCTCTGACATGATGGCTTCCCGTGAACTTTCTAGTCATTTCTTGCCTTTGTGTGTCTGGTAATTAAATGTTAACACAAGCTGAAACCCTGAACGCCACTGCTTGAAATAGCAAACTGAGGAAATGGCAGCTCTTGGAGCACTCTATTTTAAGACATGAGAAATGCGTTGCTTCTGCTTATAAAGAATTTAGGACTTCCTTGATTTATCTGTGAGCTACAAAACCTCCATCGGCTGAGATGAAAAGCCTTCACGGAACTGAGTACATTTTTCAAAATGGTGCACTTCTCCATGTTGCCCCACAGGACCCAGCACTGCTGCTGGAGTGGAGGGTGGGGAGGGGGTGCTTGCAGTAAGAAGGAAGGGGGCTTCTGAAGGCAGATGTTAATCCTGCAGCCCTGAGCCTTTCTGCACCACCGTTTTGCATACAACTCTCACTCACTCCATACTCCCACCAGGAACTTCTTGGAAGCTGTCAGATTTCAAGGAGCAATCCTCACCTTCCTATAATTAGGGTGAGCTCAGGACATGAGCAGCTGTCCCCCTCCCCCAGTGCAAGGGCTGTTAGCAGACATGTGTTGGTTCTCTCCATGCGTTTTCATGCAGCCTGTCCACGTGCACAGTGCCAGGTCTTTGGGATCCTGAGATGAAAAGGACACAGCCCCCACCCCGAGAAAGCTCACGAGCCAGCGGGCAGGCGGACGTGTGAACGAGGCAGAACACGGTGACCGACAGCAATGGGAACCCAGGAGTGGCACTTGACCACTAGAATGAAACTGACCCTCCTCCCCTCCCCACTCCTGTTAGATTACCAGCTCCAGGAGGGGAAAGATCTCTATTTTATTTCCTGGTATTATGTCTAAATGATTTCTGCTTTGTCCAGCCCCTGAAACACCACCTGCATTGCACAGGCACGCAGTGAGTGAAGGGGCCCAACAGTGCGGTGCTTCCTAAAGGAAGTGGTTAGTGCTGAGTCCAAGAGGTGAATGAGTCAGCCAGGCTTCAGGGTGGCCTGGAGACCCCTTGCAGAGAAAATGGAGAAGCCGAGGAGCATGCTCACGGGTGGAACCAGATTTTGTGGGGCCTGAAATCTGTATCATCAAAAGGGGAATGGGGTTTAAAAAAATACAAAGGTATGAATAGGAAGTTGCTGGGGTCTCCTCTGTGGCCTGGTCAATCCCCTCTAAACAGCTGAGTTCAGGAAGAGAAGTGAAGTGAAGTAAAAGTCGCTCAGTCCTGTCCAACTCTTTGTGACCCCATAGACTATACAGTCCATGGAATTCTCCAGGCCAGAATACTGGAGTGGGTAGGCTTTCCCTTCTCCAGGGCATCTTCCCAACCCAGGGATGGAACCCAGGTCTCCTGCATTGCAGGCAGATTCTTTACCAGCTGGGCCACAAAAGAAGCCTAAGAATACTGGAGAGGGTAGCCTATCCCTTCTCCAGAGGATCTTCTTGACCCAGGAATTGAACCGGGATCTCCTGCATTGCAGGAGGATTCTTTAGCAACTGAGCTATGAGGGAAGCCCTGAGTTCAGGAAGCAGCGGGCAGTTCAGGATAGCCAGGCAGAGCTCACAGAGGGCACGGGCCCCCACAGGCCAAGGGCTCAGAGCCCCTCCTGTAGGGTGTGATAGCGTCACTGGAACCCGGTGTGATGTAGAAAAATGTGTTTATAAGAACTCCTTTCTGAAACGGTATTGGATGTGGCTGCAAAGCACGAATGAACAAGCCACCTGAAATCAGCAGTGGGCTCTTGGACGGATACACTTAGGAAGCAATAGTTACCCGCAGGGCCTCAGTTTCTTTGAATGGGTAGGAACACTGGAGGCTGAGGCGTAGAGCTCTGCGCAAGGGGACCCACTCCACCAATGCCCCAGGCAGCCCTTGATCCTCCTCTAACATAAGCAACTCTCTGAACAGCATCTGTTTGAGATCGTCCCAATGATTAGCTCACATGTCTCCAAGCCACCCCTGGACTACAGCCTGTGGTGAAGGATGAGTCTATAGTGCAGGCAGGCCATGTTGAGAAGGGCCCTAACGAAGCCAGCAAACCAGTGAAGGAGCAAAGAGACCGAGGGACATAAAACGAGGTGCGTACATCTTCCAGCCATGGAAAATGGCCTCCGATCTCCTTGTAATACATGCGGTCTTCTTCCCTTAACCCAGAACATTAGGACTCCGGAGACCCTGACAGCCAACATCTGATCACCTTCTCCTCCAGCAGTACACATTCTTCTGCAGACTGCTAACAATATGTGCAGGAACAAAGGCCTCAGCAGCTGTTCAGAATCAGGCATGTTTAAAACAAGCAGGAGGTTCGGTAAGATCAGAGCTGCAACCGTGCAAACATCAGAACCTGAGATTTGTCTGGTCCAACCCTCCTGTCTCACAGACAGGGACACTTGGGAGCATGGGCAGGAGCTGTGTGACTGTCCTGAGGTCCCAGGCGGAACTGCTGGCAAAGCTGGGCTGGTGTCCAGGGTCTCCTGACCCCTGGACCATGCTCTTCCTTGGTCCCCGCTCCTCCTTGCAGCCTGTACATTTCAAATTTTTGCGTGCTCGCTGGAGGAAAGGGGGAGGAAAGGGGGGCCCTATTTTAGCGTGGACTGAGAAGAAAGCTCGAACCTCAGAATGAAACCACAACAGCTGGTGAACTGGAGAATGTTCAGAAGGACCTGTAATGAACACCAAACTTGCAGACATCTAAATATGTTTCTCACGCTGAAATGTGGTGCTATCCTCAGAAGAGACAAATACCAAGAATGACACACTTGTGAATACTGCTTTTTTATATTACAAACACTGATAAGATGCTGAATTCCTTTTTTTACACAGTGCTGAAATGAGCACTAAAATGAGAGAGCTTGTCACTGAGATATTGAATCACCATGTCAGTGTGAGCAGTACTTGGACATGCAAAATCAATCAGTAGGACGGAAGGAAAAGCGCCTGCATTTTGTATTTGACACTTTTATAAATAAGTGTGGTTTTCCAAAAGTTATTATCCTATTACTAAAGTGAACAGAATTAGAGACTATGAAAAACTATCCAATCAATGGCATCTAGAAAATGGAATGGCAATGGAGGTAATAATGAAGCTAATAATACTAATTAACAAAAGCCCACATAACTGCTTGCATGCAGTCAGCTGTGCTCAATGGCGGGGCCACAGAGGGCGAGCGGCTTAGGCGGGCCTCCTCCACGCCCTGTGCCCCTGAGAATCCTGAGTGGAGCTGAGTGCCGCCTGTGCAGACTGCACCTCAAGTGTCTTCTTTCTGCCCTGAGGCAGGGCACGAGCCAGAGAGGCAGGGAAGGGAGGGAGGAGACAGCGAACAGGCGGAGAGCCCGAAGGACGCCTCTGTATGCGTCTCTCGCACACACCACGCCAGCTGCTGATTCTCCTGCCGTTTTTTCACATGTGAAAAGCAACGATGAAGGCAAAAGAGAAAGACACACACCACGGTAGGTGCCTAAAGTTTAGCTTCAATCTACACCACAGACTCCGTTCCTGTCAATAATTTCCCTCCCACTTTTAGCATTATGGACTGAAATTCTTCACTCTTCCTATGTCAATAAAAGCTATTTTTGAAACCCTGAAATGAAGTGGTCAAGTAATTAAGCTGAAAGGCTCTAAAAACCAGATTTAGTCAGATTTCAAAACAACTTACTTTAAACTACTTATCTGTGAACACTGGGGGGAAGTGGGGCGGGGAATGGAATATTCAGAACACGGTTCTGGTTCACAGGAGTTTCTGAGCACGTCATCACCAGGAAGGCAGTTCGGACACCAGCAAGGGCAGGAATGGGGTGTCAGGATTAAAGTCTTGATCCCTAAAATAACTGCTATTGTTGCAGGTGGTGATGGGTGGATGGGGGTTCATCATATCAGTCCAGTGTTTCTCAAAGTATGGCCCCAGGCCAGCAGTACCAGAGCTGCCTGGAACTTGCTGGGAATGCACATTCCCCCCAGAGCCACCAAATCAGAAATTCTGGGGGCGGGGCCAGGCAGTGTGGGTGCCGGCGACGCCACCCAAGTCACAAAACCACTCTCCTTGTCTGTCTACCTTCATGTATGTTCCAGAAACTCACATTACAAAGTGTTTTTTAAAAATCCTGGCTCGACTGCTTGTTGACTATGTGGCCTTGGGACAAATTACTCAATCTCCATATTCACATTAGAAAATGGGAAAAATACCACTTTCTCTTATCTTCATCGCAGGGTCACTGAAGGGTTTCAATATACAGTGTGTGGTTCAGAGCACTGGTCATGGGGATCATACGTAGTTAAGCTCACTCAGATACAGAGAATTTTAGTCCCTAGAGCATAAACAAGCCTTTGCTGGATCACACATAAATTCTCTCTCTAAACCTGCCCCGAAACTCTTAGGGTTGCAACACCACCTTTTCCTAGATGGGGAAACCGAACCTCAGAGGGGTTCCACGAATCAACTAAGGTCTCACAGATTAAAACCTCATTAAAACATGAGGTTTTAATGCCACTAGGTAAAAACTCCTTCTTCATGCGAAGAGTTGACTCATTGGAAAAGACTCTGATCCTGGGAGGGATTGGGGGCAGGAGGAAAAGGGGACGACAGAGGATGAGATGGCTGGATGGCATCACTGACTCGATGGACGTGAGTCTGAGAGAACTCCGGGAGCTGGTGATGGACAGGGAGGACTGGCGTGCTGTGATTCATGGGGTTGCAAGCAATCGGACACGACTGAGCGACTGAACTGAACTGAACTGAACTGAGGTAAAAGCTCATTCACATTATTTCCAAATACTTCAAGGACATGATCGTGGCAAGAACCCAACCTTAAACTTAAACTTAAATCATGCGTTTCCTCCCCAACCCAGATTCACAAATATGACTCACTCCCACAAAAAAACCTACAACTTTCCTGACTGGAGGTGTTGAAGCTCTGGAGTGTGTATGGTTACAGACCTGCATTGTTCGGGACAGTGGCTTCTAGCTACATGTGACCATCTTGAATTTAGATGTGCTACAGGCGTAAAATAGACAGCCAGTTTCAAAGACTTCGTATGAATAAAAGAATGTATAATGTCTCGATATTTTATAAGGATTAAATGCTGAAAGGATACTACTTTTGGAAATACTGGGTTAAAAACTGTATTCCTAAAATTAATTACACATATTTACTTCACTGTAATTTGGCTACAAGAAAATATAGAATTACATATGTGCCTCATGCTATAGTCCCACTGGGGCTTCCCTGGAGGCTCAGACGGTTAGAAATCTGCCTGCAATGCAGGAGACCTGGGTTCGATCCCTGGGTTGGGAAGATCCCCTGGAGGAGGGCATGGCAACCCGCTCCAGTATTCTTGCCTGGAGAGACTGTATGAAATATACTTTTTGTTTTACAGATAATTTTTAACACTTCAGGGCAGAACAAGGAACAGAAAACTTCTTGAAATTTTCACTTAGGGAGATGATATAAATTTTGGGAAAACTACCCACATTGGAGACAAAACAGTCAGGTTAAGTTGTGACGAAGTTAAAGCAGGCGAACTGGATTGTTCAGTGTTGCTGACAGGTCCCACTTAACTGCCTTCTTGGTCCTACATCTTCTGGGTCTCCACGACCCTTTCCACATATAATCAATTTACTGGGATTCTGGTAATAGGGTCACACAATGAGTTTTCCCAGCTGTCCTACAAGAATCAGAGACGGTGATGTTACAGTTTCGGTGGCTAATGAGAAGCAGCAGAACTGATACAGAAACGATGGGTGCTGGCTGAGAGGAAGAGAGAGAGACAGGTTTGGACCCTGGTCACCTGTGTTTGCATTTGTGTCCTTAAGTCACAAAATGTAAGTCAACATTTTACTTTAGATGAAAAATAACAGAAGCACAGGAGAGTTTGGGGGCACAATACCCACACTGCATTTAGTCAAGCAGGCTCCTCTAGGGCACCCCATTTTACTTGTTCTGGCATTTCAGCATGTTTGAGTATTGGTGGCAAAACCGATGGAGATGAAAGAGGGAAGAAAGAAGAGGGAGAAAGATCCTCAGGTCCAGTCTCCCCTAAAAGCCCTTTCGGGAACCCGTCCCTTGCATCCTGCAAAGGTGACAAGGACCATGCCAGAAGGAAAGAAACTGTGGGAATGTGGGGGGGGGGGGGGGGGGGGGGCTTTGACATTACATCAGAGATGGAATATAAAAAAAAGCAAACCCAGGTTCCTGTGGGGTATATACCCCGCCCCTCACTAGAGAGGGAGACTGTACAGAGAAGCATGACGACCTAACACGCTAGAACAATGACTCGTGGTGAGCCACGGAGCACAGTCCTCAGGAAGATGTGGGGAGAGAGTACAGGCTTTCTCGAGGAGCTGGTATGTGACCGGGACTTGAAAGATGAAAGAAAGTGGTTGGGCAGTGAAGCCTGGCCAGGCAGGAAGCAGCGCTGTGCCCATGTGTGAAAGCACCCTGGGCAAAGACTAGAGGGCCGGGGTCAGGACGCATTTTGGGAAGCGCACCAGACAAGAGAGACCTGCAAGCAACGTCAGCCCCAGCCTCTGAGGCTCAGGTAAGGCGTGCTTTGCCTTCTCTGTAAAGACAAGTTAGCAAAGGGGTTTAAGCAGGAAATGAGCGGCCGTTATCTGCACTGTGGGGCAACTGGCCTGGTGGCATAATAGGGCATGGCTCAAAGTAAGGAGAGAGTGAATGTGGTTAAGTTGACCAGAGCAGCCCAGACAGCCTTTCAGAGACAAGGGGCTGGAGGACAGCCATCGAGACTATCTCCATCCGGCAGAAAGAATCTCGGCTTAGAAAAATCAAGTGTTTAGAAGACATAGGGCCCAGGACTTCTGACTGCAAGGGCAGGCCCTTGGCACCCCCCACTTCTGCCTTAGTAGTGGCACCGATGCTCCACAGCAAGGAGACCCCGAAACAGAACTCCGGACCGGCTCCTCCCCGAGCCCTGCTGGGAAGTGGCATGTCCGCTTGTCTGCAAGGCGAGCACTAAAAACTTCTCAACCTTCAAACGACACTAGAAGAGAAACTTAGGACAGGCTGTATCACATTACAGGGATATTTCCAACTTCTGGAAAGTTGAGGATAAACTATAATTTCCAAGTCTTCTTTCTTCTAAAATTATACTCAGTCATCTCATCTGCAGGCTCAAGCCAGATCTTCTTGCCTTTCCTGTACATTATTCCCTGCTACCACTTCTATTTGCTTCCCTGGTGGCTCAGATGGTAAAGAATCTGCCTGCAATGTGGGACTGGGTTTAATCCCTGGGTCAGGAAGGTCCCCTGGAGGAAGGCATGGCAACCCACGCCAGTATTCTTGTCTGTCTAGAATCCCATGCACAGAGGAGCCTGGCGGGCTACAGTCCATGGGGTTGCAAAGAGTCAGACACAACTGAATGACTTACAGACATACCACTTCTATTTATTTCCAGGTTTGCCAACCCACTGCACTTGTCTTATTCATTACATTGGGTTGAAATCTAGTATCTCCTGTTTTATAGCTCCACCAACCCAGACAATTCTGAATAAACTGAGCTCAGAACCTTAAACAAACCCCCAGGTCCTGATGTGACCCCATCACAGCATACTGTGGGCCAAAGTGAATGACCCTGAAACCGGCTTTTATTGCCAGATGGAAACTTTGAGGTTATTTACTACACACTTCTCATTTTACTTCTTCTTCTTCTTTTTTTTTTCATTTTTCTTCTCATTTTTCACTTTTCTTCTCATTGGGTTTCCCTTGTGGCTCAGCTGGTAAAGAATCCACCCACAATGTGAGTGCCCTGGGTTCGATCTCTGGGTTGGGAAATCCCCTGGAGAAGGGAAAGGCTACCCACTCCAGTATTCTGGCCTGGAGAATTCCATGGACTATATAGCCCATGGGGTCGCAAAGAGTCAGACACGACTGAGCAGCTTTCACTTTCACTTTCTCATTTTACAGACGAGAAAAGTGCTGAAACCAGGGTAGGGCTGGTATGGGAGGGAGGGAAGGCTGGTCACCTGCAGAGATTGAAAGGCAGATCCCTGACCAGATCTGAAGCTGGTCTCCAAATGGTCTTCTTGGGACCAGCCACATCACTCACTGGCAGTGACACAGCTCTGCTGTCTCGTGTTTGGCCACCACCTGTCAAAGGCTAGGGAACACTGAGCAAATGGCAGCCTCCTATAAACACCATGGGGACCGTGGTGCCTCTTTCACTGATTAGGAAATAAACATTTCAGGGTTATCCTGGATTGTGCTGTAAGTCAATTAAAAAAAAAAAAAAAAAGAAATCTAGGGAGGAAAATAAGATATCTCCAGATTCTCAGATATTCTACCAATCTATCTATGCTCCTGTATAATCTTCTGGGAGGATGATAAAAACGTGACCCAAAAGAAGAGTGATGTGACCCCCAACTCCATCCCGTTCACGTTTCCAGCTCCTTTTGCCATGACCATCCTCCTCTTCGTCTGTGCTGTTCATCTGCTACTGTTTTGCCACTTAGAAACTGGCCTTTCTCTCACTAGCTTTAAATTTCTTAAGGGCAGGGGGTTTTGAACTTCTCTTTTTTCTTTATAATACCAACTTCAAGCATAAGGAATACATTGGGTTTTGGTAATGAATCATACTTATGTGTTCAGGTATGGGTTCTGGAAAACCTGACTGGCACCTTAAAGCTGGCTCTGTCACTTCCTAAAAGTACAATTTTTTGTAGGTTACCTCTCTGGGCTCAGCCTCCTCATCTGTAAAAAAGACTAATAATAATAGTAACTGCCTCTGGGAGGATGAATTGACATAACATATTTAATAGGTTTAAAACAGTTTCTGGCACAAAGGAAGATACTATATAAATATTTTCTATTTTTGTTTTTTACATTGAAAAAAAAAAAAACCCACAGTGCAACTGCCAGTACCTTGTTATAAAAAACAGTGACTAGCCACTCTGCCTCCATGTTACTGACAAGCCTCCTGGAAGGTGAGAGAGGCCTGGGGCTACAAGGACACAGTGACATGAACTGTGGAAGCCGCCTCTCCAGGGTGAGAGAAGCATCCACTTGCCAAAGATTCCTCCCAGCAACTGCCCCCAAAGAACACGTGCCACAGCGGGGCCTCCTTCACACAGACTGTTCACACAAACGATCAGGTCCCTCTGTCCTCAGTAAAGCAGGGCTACGCCTGCTTTAGGTGCTAAAAACATAGAACGCATCTTTGCTGGAGCTGATGATGAAGATGATTTAAGCACTGTCTGCCTGAGTGGAAAAGGATGGGTGAGACCGACACTTGCTGAGCCCAAAAATATACCAGGGGAACAGCATTTCTGAGGAAAGAAGCCCCTCATTACCCATGCCGTGCTGCTTGGACAGAAGGTGTGTCTCACTCACCTCTGTATCCCCAGTGCACTACCCAGTACGTTGGCAAATCTCGGTTCTTAAAAAAGTGGCTGAATAAACAAAGACACAGTGAAGGGGAAACCGAGGAGCACAGTGAAGGCTGGTAGCTCTGCATAAGGAAAATGTCCTGGGTTTTTTGTTTTTTTTTTGTCACCTGGGAATATGTCATTACACAGAGCTTGCAGGAATTTCCTTCCTTCACCACTCAGTATTTAAAAAAAAAAAAACAAACTACCTACCAAATAATATCAATGTAATATCATTAATTAATTATTTCTAAAGATGTCTATAAGGTAGTTGAAAAACATGGAGGGCAGAGGGCTTTACAAATATAAATTAATTAACTCAATCGCAATATGCTAGTCTTAGAGGATATTGACAACAACATGAACATTACCCATAAGCTTATTCTTCAGGGTTTGTATCTTAATTTGCTTCTGCTAGTTCTAGAGTAAATAGAACTTATGGGAGAAAAGGCTTCCCCAGGTAATACAGTGACTTAATAAGAAGCCCAGTATCCTATTTCTTTCTACATGGGTACACATGCTGCCTTCTCATATGGTCATTTAGCTAATCACTTTTTCTTTAAAATAGTTAAATAAGAACTCAGATTCAGTGTTGAACACTTGAAGATCCCAGAAAAATATCAAAAACTGGGGATTCCCTAGCCCTCCAGTGGTTAGGACTCTGCACTTCCACTGCAGAGGGCACAGGTTCAACCCCTGGTCTGGGAACTAAGATTCTGCATGCCGCACAGCCAATAAACAAACGCACAAGTAAATTATAAGTATTTCTTTAAAAAGAAAAATATCAAAAATGAAACAGATGTTTCATAAAGGATACTGCTTTAAAAATACCTAACAAGTATACCTAACCTGTGAAAATGCAACTCTCTCCATCTTCACATCTTTCAACCTTCAGAATTCCCCAAGTAAGACCTGAGCTGTGGTCCTCACTTGCCTCTTGAAAGTGAGCAATGCAAGGGCAACACCAGGACGTAGGCCCCAGCCAGTCCCGAGTCTCTGAAGCCACACCCTTTTCCTTTAAATTGTTAAGCCGTAACAATTAGAATAAATTATTTCCAGGAATTGCATTAGAGTTTGGGGAGCAAAAATAGGTATTCAAATGTCAGTGGGGTAACTAACGTGTAGACATCAAGAGTATCCTGATTGTTCCCCTGTTAGTCACTCAAAGCCCACAGAGTCATTTTTCCATGGGATTGGCACTAAGCCTGGAGAGGAATGGGGAAATTTCACCATGCACTTCCTCCCCAGCTACTGTCACAATGAAGGGCCAAGACCCACCTGCGTAGATGCCTGTAAGTTGAACCTTACAGCCTCTGAACACATACTTCTCTTATAATAGAAACACTGACTCTACCCAGCACGGAACAAGCAGCCACGGCTAAGGGAGACGTCACTGTTGCCCTGGTAGAGGCGAAAGAGGCATTAACTTCTGATAGAAGTTTTACAGGAAAAGGGCTTCTTATCACTCGCATAAGTGCTTTCAGATACATTTACCAGTACATTCACTGTTAGTCACTCACTGCCCACAGAGTCATTTCTCAAAGATTGCACACTGTACCAGTGGCAAAAATTGGAAACAAACTGAATCAAACTATGGTACAGCCATTAAAAATAATGGCATATATCTATACATGGTGACAAAGAAAGATGTTCTTGATATGTTCTGGGAGGAAATTAATGCAGACGTTTATAGTAGCATACATTTTCCAAAGACATACAATAAGTTATATTTTCACATGCATTGGAGAAAGTTATTTACCAAGTAATTAACTGTGGGCACTTTAGGAAATCAAAGGTAAGGACACCTTACATTTCCCTATTTTATACTATCCCTATTTCTAATTATATGCATTAATTATTTTTTGGCTTTCTAAACTATGTCATATTTTCCCCAAGGACTGATTGTGTACATAACTAAAACTGGTGAAACTTGATTTCAAGATTCTACCTCTTGAATAAAGTAAGTTACTTACATTTAAACATTACAGATTTGGGGATTCTCAACAAGCAAGCGAGCTACTAACATAATAATAATGAATGGTGCCAAAACACACAGATCTCGAGGTTGCGCTGCGTAACTCTTAAAAACTCGTCTTGGAGAAAAGCTGCACTCCTAGCAGCTCATTTGTCAAGGGCAGCGAGAATCACAGGTAAGGAGATCTGCCTAGGGCAGAAGCTCTGCTTAAGTATCCTTGCTTCTCTTATCTGTGGTAGCTCTTTTTATCTTGTTCACCACAACGCAAGAGAGAAACACTATCAGACAAGAACTGGTTCCTTCTCGTATCACTGCTGCCTCCCTGTCCCCCTCACACCTCTCCGCAGGTGTACAAGCCAGAGCTTCCCACACTCCCAGGAGCTTCTGGGTCCCCCACCAGCACACCCACCAGGTGCAGCTGCAGCCGGCCCAGCCTTATCCATTACAGCGGAAAACAAACTCCCCCTGGAACTGCCCGGGGTGAGATTCGACCTAGACAAATAACCGGGACTTGAGCGGCTGAATTTCTTTCTTTCTTTCTTTCTTTTTTTTGAGCACAAGAAAGAGAAACAAATGTTTTAGAAGTCACTAGGGTGATTCAAAAAAAAAAAAAAAAATCACAGCGCATCTTTCTACAGTGTATTTAATCTTCTGGACAAATATTTCTACACATCTGGAGAATCACTGACAAAAGATTTTTAAGAATATTCACAAGGGAACCCAAACCACACAACTTCCTCCAAGAAATCACAAGCGACATGAGCTGGGAGCTTTAAACGGTTTAATCTATTACCGCATGTAAGCAGCTCATGCTTCTCAATGGATAAATGAACTATTGTGCTAGCAGAAAGGAATCCAAGATAACGAAAAACATCTTTAAACAATGTTGGGGGTAGGGGGGCCGAAATCTCTCAGATGAAAACCTACATCCAAAAAGCCCCTTACACTTTACTTTCTCAGTTCTGGATTAGCAACATAATTTTGAAAGCAGTACAATATATGGCTGTCTCACAGATCAAAGGCGATTTAATTCAAGTCAAATCCATTATAGAGAAGTTTAGGCTTAGATTCTTAAAAACATTAATTGAAAAATAAGTTAATTAACCCAACACTTTATAACAGCAAATGAACCTTGATGTTAAAAAAAAAAATCACTATGTAAAATTGCTAAGTATGAGTGTAACAATCCCTTTAACAGATCATTTGAAAGGCTTAATTGTCCCCTCCAATGTGCATGTTGATGGCTTTCTGCAGTTTGCTTTAAAAGTTATGTGCCTTTATTGTACTGAAGAAATTCCGAGAGAGAAGCACAACCTACTCATTGATGCTAACAACAAAACCACTTTTCACATTCTGCCCTTACAAAGTCCACCGAGGCTCTTGAATTTATCCAGACTGCTCTAAGTTTAGCTAATGTTAAGAATAGAAACTTTTCTAGCAACTGGTTTCTAAGCACAGGTTATTTCTTACTTTGTTCAATTCAAGACAATCTTCTTAAAAGGGGTGAGGACATTAAGTTCAGCAGCTAGGTTCCTTAAACCACACCCCCACATTACCATCCTAATTTTCACAAACACATAATGTGAACAAGTTTTAATTCTGCAAAGCGCATCTTTTTCAATCCTATAAAAGGCAATTACAGTGCGCCTCCCAGGTTTACATGTGGCAACAGTGCAGCGAGGTGAGACAATTTTGAACAATATGTAGTTGTCGTATATACAAAGCAGCCTCTTGGAAACCACATTCACCCACAAGACTTCAACCTATCTTTCCTCCGAAAGAAGAATCAAAGCGGAACCCAAGTCAAATCTAAAGGAGGAGACAGAGAAGAGCTCGCTGGAGACAGGCAAGTTTAGAATCAAACCGAAGGGCCAGAAGGCACGAAGCATGCACAGGCGATGAAAGCGCTGTGTGGAGGAGACAGCAGAAGCCCCAGGGACCGGCCCCTCTTACCAGCACGGGCCCCGGGCTCTCTGCTTCCACCTCGCCCTGGGCTGCATCCTTGCTCCGCAGCGGGGACTCGATCACCAGCTCCTTTTTGACACTTCGGCTACTTGTCCTGCATTTATCAGCCTGCATCCTCGGGTGAGAACGCAAGTCACAGAGTCTGCAACTGAGACAGCTGCGAGTCCTTGGTCGTGCGAGGCACACGCATGCCAGGGGCCAGAGGACGGAAAGGAAGCTGCCTTCCCAGGCACAAGTGGTCAGCCCCGCCGGCTGGGTCTGCAGAGCCCGCCAGGGTGGGAGGGCCAGCCTCCAGGGGTGTTACTACTGCTCGGAAAATGGGAGGTTCCCACTCGTCCGGCCAGAGGAAAACAATCCCAGAATTGTACAATGCACAGTGCACCGCCTCTCCCGTGAAGACCAGCCTCATCGTGCCTGCTCCACGTGGCCGTATCGACCCCAATCAAAACAGTGCGGTGTGGAAAAGCAAAACAGGAACTGTGAGACTCCTTCGTAATTGCTCCACATCGGGAGCTGAAGAGAAGCCAGGTCATCGGGCTGTTCTCAGATTCTTACAGTTTCAGGAGGCTCTCCTTCATGTTATAGCTAAACACCAAATGCTTGGCTGATGATCAAAGCAGGGAGGGGCAACCAGGAGGGATTCCTGTGGCCAGCACCCCACAAAGGCAGGCAGAAGGGGAGACTTTCTCGCTGCATGACAGCCCCTGGCACGGCAAACTTAATTTATCTACTGTTTTATAGTAGACAAAATGTGGGGTCATCACACATTTTCATGAGATTCCATATATCACAGTAAATGCTCTTATTAAACAGAATATCACCTTAGATCCGTCAACGGTTGTGTGGGTACCACCTGGTAATGAGTCTGGTACTAGGTACCGAGAGGATCATGGTGAAAAGGTAAGGCAGAGGAGAGGGTCTCCACCTTCCAGGAGTGTCAGAACAAGCTGAGAAGGCAAGATGAATAGACATCGTGAAGGACAGAGTCATACAGTTAACAGGGATTTACACAGAAGCAAGGAAAGTAGCTAGGTCACCATCCCATGGTTCAGCGGCGACAGCACTTAACGTGTCTCCCCAAAGGCCTGCTGTTTTCATCATTTCCTCGCATTAATAGTGGAGTAATTTTCAGATCATTTTAAAATCATCTCAGGAAAAACCAAAAGCGTTAACAGATTTATTAATAAACTACATGCGAAAATGAGCATAAGATGGGATCAAGTATTTACCTGTACTTTCTGGAATGCTGTAGAGCTTCTTCCAATTAGTTATTCTGCTTATTTCATTGAGACTGGGGAGAATTTAGTAACAGTAAATAACAGCAGTAGTAGCAGTAACATGTAAACAAGGGATATCACTAACAACAGTAGATGCCATGAGGTATACAGGTACCTATACCCAGGAAAATACAGAAGCTGCTGTATAAGATACAGGCACAAGTCTCCTCGTCCCCAGCCAAGTGACTAAGGCCGGCAGGGTCCCCAGCGGGCAGCAGGGGAGCCCGGATGGCACCCTATGTCTGCACGTTCATCCTCTCACCAGAGCCTGCGGAGGTCGCCCCAGTCTCTGCCACCCAAATTTCAGGAATCTTTCTCAGTGTGGATAGCATCGGGTAATGAGTCACAAAGGTTCAATGAATCCATTAAAAAAAAAAAAGTAGTCTCTATAATAATTTTTTTTAACTACTCAATTTCTCAATCTTGGGTAATCTTTTAGGGTAATATAAACTCACCATATCTGTGTTCCAAAATAAATACAATCTGTGAATTTTTAAAATCTCTCTTTGTAAGGTTACAAGAGGATAGAAAAAAAACAAAAACAAAGAGCTTCAGTTACATAAATACAGATTTGAAATAATGGTTAAATCAAAACTTACAGATGTTCTCTAAATTAGAGGAGGCAAGCCATAAGCACTAAACAGACAAGCTGAACTTGGTAAAGCACATGGTTAAGTGTGACGTGAAAGTCACTCAGTTGTGTCTGACTCTGACCCCAGGGACTGTAGCCCACCATGCTTCTCTGTCCATGGAATTCTCCAGGCAAGAATACTGGCAGTGGGTTGCCATTCCCTTCTCCAGGGGATCTTCCCTACCCAGAGATCGAACCTGGGTCTCCTGCATTGCAAGCAGATTCATTACCATTTGAGCCACCAGGGAAGCTCAAAGCACATCATAACCAACAACTGAAAACCTTTTTGAAATGTCTCAAAGAGTTCGAAAAAGCCCAATTCTTCCTCAAATTCCCATCATCATTAGGCCACCAGAAGTTCTAGACTTTAAGGAGAGAAATGCTATCCTATTTAATGGGTCAAAATACCCTGACATTCTGTAAGCAATGAAAAGGAACTTAAAAGGTTATTTACTTTACGAACACTGTTAAGTGCTCACTGTGTCCCAAAATCTGCACAGGTGATTAATTTAATCATTATAACAACCCTTGTCGTTGCTGTTGTTCTTTAGTCGCTAAGTTGTATCCAACTCTTTGCCACCCCATGGACTACAGCCCACCAGGCTCCTCTCTCCATGGAATTCTCCAGGCAAGAATACTGGAGTGGGTTGCCATTTCCCTTTCCAGGGAATCTTCCAGACCCTAGGGACTGAACCAGAATCTCCTGCTTAGCAGGCAGATTCTTTACCACTGAGCCAACTGGGAAGTCCTTTAGCAACCTTGTGAAGCAGGAAACATGATTATTCCCATTTTACAGATGAGGAAACTGATGGCCAGAGTGGTTGCTTTATGTGCAGAAGGTTACATAGTGCATTATAGATGCAACGGACACACTCGTCAGCATGATGCTATGCACAATCAGTTGTCTATTGCAACTATGCCAACTGCTGCTGCTGCTGCTAGGTCGCTTCAGTGGTGTCCGACTCTGTGCGACCACATAGACGGCAGCCTACCAGGCTCCTCCATCCTTGGGATTCTCCAGGCAAGAATACTGGAGTGGGTTGCCATCTCCTTCTCCAATGCATGAAAGTGAAAAGTGAAAGTGAAGTCGTTCATTCAAGAGAGCACAAATAGGTAAAAGCTACTGACCAGCAATTAAAGATAAAGGCAACATGTAGGTTTAATCCAATTGAGATAATTTCAGTGAAGAGGCAAAAGTGTAAAAACAGCACAGCACAGCACAGTGCCTGTTACATAGCAGGTACTCATTTAATGGTAACTATTATTGTTGCCATTGCTGTCCCAATCTGAAGAAATTAACCTTAGTCTTCAAGATTTCAGCTGTGTGGTCAAAAATGACAATTCTGCCAGCAGCGTTGCTACAGCACATTACAAAGTGCTTCAGCAATTTAAAACCCACTGCCCTTCCCTCTTTGCTGCTTGATTATGACAACTGTCTTCCAATCGCTGTCTTGATCCCCTTGTGTTCTGCCATGATCCAGGCATCTTCTTGAAATTTTTCTACTTTTCACAACTTCAGCTGTGAATTTTATATTTCTTTTGTAATCAAGGAAGAAACTATGAATTGGTTCTAAGCTTCTAGGTAGTCAAGATACAAAGGCACACATAATCAGTTCCATAATTCACATCCTCAAAAGGAAAAACATACCAAGCTACAAAGCAAGTACATTTTTTCCAGTTTCTCGCAGAGAAATTTACATAGAAGAGAACTGATCAGTGTCTAGATAAGGTGCCCAACATGTTCACAGGAAATGCAGCAGCGAAATTCACACAGCGTTTCCTGCTACCTAACTTCTCAGGCAACGTAAGAGGCCCTTGTTTGATTCTGCTCATTTAACACACACTAGTATCAGTAACACACACTAGTATCAGTAACGGAGAAGGAAATGGCAACCCACTCCAGCGCTCTTGCCTGGAGAATCCCAGCGACGGGGGAGCCTGGTGGGCTGCTGTCTATGGGGTCGCACAGAGTTGGACACGACTGATGCGACTTAGCACCAGCAGCAGCAGTATCACTAAGTCTGCCTGTCAAGGGGTCACACAGTACAGCACTGAGCGTCTAAACCTAAACCAACAAGTAGGATGTGGTTTCTCTAAGGGCTTCATGAAATCGGTGTCTGAGGACAAGAGAACGACATCTGGTCAGAGCAGCCACAAGAGGAAATGCCATCACAGAAGGACAGGAAGTATGTGGTCAAGTTTTCCTTTACAATATTTCAAAGGGAAAGTATATGCTGGACCTCTGGATTCAAATCCACAAATATTTACCAACCTTCAGACACTAGGAACCTCAAGTTCTTTCACATATTAACCAGTTTAACTCTTATAATAATACATACATCTATTAACATGCAATAAAGGAGGTGATATATGTATAATTATGGCTGATTTATGTTGCTGTACAGCAGAAGCTAACACACTACAAAGTAATTTTCCTCCATTTAAAAAATAAATTTTAAAAATGGAAATAGGTAAATATCATCTATATACTGACAATCCCCCTCCCCTCAAAAAAGCATGCATTAAGGGTATAGAGTTTTACTGTTAAAACAGAATGGGAATGGAGGAAAACCCATGGCAAAGTAGAAACATTCCAGAGATAAGATGAAATAGATGCTTCCATATATGGATTTCAGCTCTCAGATTTTAATATACATACAAATTATTATATAGGTTGGGTACAAAAAAAAACCATGAAAACTGTATAGGAAATTTAAGGAATTTTCCAAGGGTAATTATTTACTATAAGGAAGTCTAACTTTAGACTCCAAAGACCCTGTCATCCCCCACCCACCGTACAATGAAGTTCCATTAAGTTCTGAAAAGCAGGAAATTGAATAAAGGACCCTCTCACCCACAGGACACCTACGCGACCTTCAAGACCCAGTTTAAATGCCACTTTCCTAGGAAAAGCCCTGGCTCCTCCTGGCCAGGCTGCATTAGCTCCTCTTCTGGCACCTTCTGGGCATCTCTGTCATTTACTGCCATCTCGGAGCTTGTCACAGTCTACCTTTTACTAAGGGTGTATGTGCTGTACTCTCTAGTGAGCCTGTAAATTCATCGGGACAGGAGCTGAGTCCCCAGGGTCTGAGGTTCTGCAAGCATTCAAAACGTATTGGTTGAACCAAATGTTTGTGTCAGTTTTATGTCACTGATTATCTTTAGCCCTGAAGCACAAATGTGGTGGATTTTAAAATATGCAAATATTTTCATGTGGCCCAAATTAAGGCAGGAGCATTCAACTGTTCATATGCTAAACCCCAATGGATCATTTACTAATAATTAAAGTGTTCTTTTCTCCCAGCTAAGAAAATGTTATTCTGCAAAACTTGCCAGATATTTTTTTAAGACCAAGGTATCCGTGGAAACAGTATAACTGAACCTTTAAGAAGTGTAAATAAACTTGTTTTTAGCAATGAATTATATAAAATTTGAGACTGCATTTTGCTGTAGCTAGCAGCTACATAAAGAATGACTGTACAAGGAATAAATATCAATTATCTCAACAGAATTTTTTTACTCTCCTATTAGGGGCTCTTGGCCAATCAGGAAGATATTTACAAAATAACAATTAACTATAAAGGCAACATATATATGTGTGTGTGTGTGTATGTGTGTGTGCATATATATCTGTGTGTATGTGTGTATCTCTGTGTGTGTATATCTGTGTATGTGTATATATCTGCGTGTATACATATAAATTGTGTGTGTATATGTGTGTATATGTGCGTGTATATGGTTATATATATGTGTGTGTATATGTGTATATATATATTTATGTGTGTATGTATGTGTATGTTGTGTGTATGTGTGTGTGCATATATGTGTGTGTATACTTGTAAAGTATATTTAAATAATATATAAAACATATGTTTATACCAGTCAATCCTAAAGGAAATGAATCCTTCATATTCACTGGAAGGACTGATGCTAAAGCTAAAGCTCCAATACTTTGGGCACTTGATGCGAAGAGCTGACTCATTGGAAAAGACCCTGATGCTGGGAAAGATTGAAGGCAGGAGGAAAGGGTGACAGAGGATGAGATGGTTGGCAGAAGGAGAAGCGAGCGACAGAGGATGAGATGGTTGGATGGCATCACCAACATGTTCATGTTTATGGACATGAACTTGGGCAGACTCTGGGAGACGGTGGGGGACAGGAAAAGCCTGGAGTGCTGCCATGCATGGGGTCGCAAAGAAGTCAGACATGACTTGGCGACTGAACAACGACGATAAAACATATACATATACACATACTTTGGAGCAGAGACTTAAATACATATTAAATATGTACTCCGAAGTAATCATTCCATTTCTCCTTTATGGGAAAAAGTGAAACAGTCAGAAAAAATTATTAAGAAAACTTAGAAAAAGAAACAAATGACTAAAGATTTCCACAGTGTATTGTTACCGGCCAGCTTCCTGGCCAAAGAAAAGAAACGGTGCTGGGAATACGATCTGCCCCTGAGGAAACAAAAACACGGTGCGTAGAAGCGGGAGAGCAGAGGTCAGGACAGGACCAGAGGCGACGGGTGCAGGAACAGGCTGCTGAACAGCCAGTTACAAGAGAGGAGGGGTATGGCGACAAAAAGGCAGGTGGAAGTGGGAGCGGAGAGAAGGGAGGGCTCCTATATCACACCCTCAGGGCCTCGTAGAAGAGTTAATATCAAATATATTCTGATAGAAGTCTGACAGGGCTCCCCTGTTAGCTCAGACGGTAAAGGATCTGCCTGCAAAGCAGAAGACCTGGGTTCGATCCCTGGAGAAGGGAACGGCAACCCACTCCAGTATTCTTGCCGGAGGATTCCATGGACAGACCATGGAGTCGCAAAGAGTTGGACACGACGGAGAAGCTAACACTTTCACTTCACTTTTCATGAAGTTAGATGCTCACCTCAATGACGATTTTTGTCATTAGAGATTTAATCAGATAATCACAAAAAATGAGATACACGTTATCATCTAGCCTAGTGTTTATTAGCATGGAATCCATCCAAGCCTGGATATGGAGGAAAATGGTCCATGAACCCTTCTAAACCTACATTCGAAATTGTGTGTTCCTGTCATTTCTACCGAGAAGCCCCTAGAGTTTATCTAGTTCCTAGACAAGGGACCAGGGGAAGATCCTCCACTCACAGAATAAGGAAACTGAGGTCCAGAGAGATGAGCCAGATAGTCAACCAAAGTTTTAAGACACAAAGCTCTTGAGCAGGTTTAAATTTGACTGAAGTAGACAGTAAAGCAATTTAAATGGTTAAATCAAGAGACATTAGGGGAGGGAGGTGGGAGGGGGGTTCATGTTTGGGAACGCATGTACACCCATGGGGATTCATGTCAATGTATGGCAAAACCATACAGTATTGTAAAGTAAAATAAAGTAAAAATAAAAGACAAAAAATAAATAAATAAATAAATAATTTAAAAAAGAGAGACATTAGATGGCAATCAGCGGCGTCAACACCTGCAATCTTACTCATTTGCTGATTGATGTCCTATGTGCGCTTTGTCGCTCAGTCGTGCCCAACTCTTTGCGAGCCCATGGACTGTGGCCCGCCAGGCTCCTTTCTCCATGGGGATAATCCAGGCAAGAATACTGAACTGGGTTGCCATTCCCTTCTCTAGAACATTGAGGGAGACCTGGGTTCGATCCCTGGGTTGGGAAGATCCCCTGGATCTGGCTGAATGACCAAGATCAAGCCACCAAGGAAGCCCCGACTGACCTCCAAGTAAGCCAATAGGTCATCAGATGAGGCCTTCACTGAGCAGCTTCTAGCGAAGGCAGGAGGAGATAGGGGCAACAGAGGAGGAGATGGTTGAACGGCATCACCAACTCAATGGACATGAGTTTGAGCAAGCTCCAGGAGACAGTGAAGGACAGGGAAGCGTGGCGTGCTGCAGTCCGTGGGGTTGCAAAGAGTTGCACACGACTTAGCGACTGAACAACAACAATGCACACATTTCAGAATCATACTGCCCTCGAACACGTGGAAGAGAAACACAGACCAAAAGGTGGATCTACATTTAAACGTGTCAGAGCCTCATTTCCGACAGAGGCAGAGCTGAGAGTCTGGCAGAGGACAAGGATGTCCTGCAGTGAAGAAGTGGGCGAGGAGGCCTACTGCCCTCTCTCCACGTCTGGGGTGAGCCCACGGTGCTGGGGCAGCAGGAGGGGCCCTAGAGAAGGCTCCGTTTTCAAATGAGGGAAGTAAGACGCGTGGAGTCCTCCCATTTCTAGACGGGGGACGCTTAGGGTACTCTCTGGGACTGACTCTGTGAATGTAGGACAGTGACTTCACCACTCTGGGGGCCCACTTCCCTCACCTGGAAGATAGGGATCACCATTTCGACCCGAGCTAGACATCATTCACTCCCAAGACCCAGGGGGACAACGGACGTATCCCACTGTTGTCGTAGAATGCTGCCAGCAGCCGTGAATGATCTGGAAGCTTCTCGTGAAGATAGCCCACCCCCAGCCGTGACATCCCCCTTCCCTGCCTACATTCTTGCACGGCCTCTGTCACCATCTGGCGTTCTGTACTCTTGTTTTCCTTATTTGTTTAGTGTCTGTCCAACTCCACTTTAAAGAAAGCAGCAGCTCTGGGAAGACAGAGATATTTGTCTATTTGGTGTACTGCTCTATTCCCAGGTCCTAAGTCAGGGTATGTACTCAGGACACATTTATCAGATGAATTCACTGAAGGATCAGGACCCCCTCGAGCTGGATATAGAGCTCTTATACTCTGGACACCAAGAGTTTTTCTGTGAACTATTTGTTTTGGTCACAGTGATGATCATTCAGCCAGCGGTGTCAATGATTTGTTTCAGAGATGGAAACTTACAAAGCCAAGGGAAACATAACGAGGTTGGGATTTTTCTCAGGAAATGAAACTCCCGGCCTGAGTTACCACAGCGGGGCCCGCCGTGGCCTCCATCTGGACTGGACCTAGCCCGGTGTGTCATCTGCCCTCGTCAGCTCTGAGCACCGGGCGGTGGCGGGGAACGGCTGTGTGCACAGTAGATAATCCATACATGTTTGCTTATAGAACAAACAGTGAAACTGTCTCACCTTGGCTTGATTTATCACAAACTCCAGCACCAAGGGAGTTCACACAAAGTAGAATTTTAAAACTTTCCTCACCACGTGACAAATGTTGAGGTAAAAGGCCAGAGAATGTGTGCTTGGTGAGAGAAGATAATCAAAACCTTCTTTTAAGGCCCTAAGCACTAAAGTTTTCCCTTCAAATGCCTTATGCAGCTATAAATGGAAGACGAACGTCCATTCTTTCATTTCTCCCCCATCCACCTCTCAAAAGAACATCGTGAAAAATGCAAAGAGCCACCCTCTGAGGTTATAGGTTTCATAAAAATACCTGTGTATGCTAATTTACTCAAAGCCAGTCCCATGAGTGTTTAGAAGGTAGAAAGCTAGGGACCATCCTGATGTGTCCATGACAGAGAAGCGATAAGCTGGAGAGGTCACAGGGCTCAGGTGATTACCCTCCAGGTGTCACAGTCCATGGCCATCAGCTCCCTAACCTGGGGGAAGGAGAGAGAATGGTCCAGACAACACGGCATACCGACTTCTGCAAAAACAGAAACACGCCCAGGCTTCAAGGGGCAAACCCACCATGAGGAAACGCCGCAAAGCAGTCCAGCAGATCTGGCCAAATTCAGCTTGCATTAAAAAGACAACGTGGCTCAGTGGTAAAGAATCCTCCTGCCAAGCAGGAAGCGCAGGTTCGATCCCTAGTCGGAAGGATCCCTTGGAGAAGGAAATGGCAACCCACTCCAGAATTCTTGCCTGAAGAATCCCATGGACAGAGGAGCCTGGCGAGCTATAGTCTGTGGGGGTCACAAAAGAGTCAGACACGACTGAGCGCCTGGACGACGAAAAGATAATGATCGTTGACAGTCATGCCGGTCCCCTGACAATGACTGGGAAGTCCCCTCTTTGGCAGCAGTGGCAGATTACGTCCTTTCCATAAGATAAACTCATCAGCGGCAAAGATGATGTATCCTTTCTCATCCTGCTGCCTAAACGAGCCCTCATTGTGACTGATTTCCTTTGTGAAGTTAAGAGACTGACAAGGAAGAGAAAACAAAGCCAGCGGTTTCAGGGGCTCAAACCTTATTCCTGGACAACCACACATCCTGACAAATCAAAGTTTCCCCCCGAGTACTTGTAAAAATACATAACTCAATGAATCTTTCATAGATAAGCTATAGATAAAAGTAACTGGAGGTGGAGATAAAAACACGGTAGGTGAGGAGGGCACATGTCAGGGAAGGTAGGCTTTTGGGGCTTCCTTTCTCCCCACTACTGACTCGACACGCACACATCACACAGCCTGGAGACCAAAGGTGGCGGTGGAGGTGGAATGGTGACGGCGCTACAGTCACCTCTGGTCCTTCACTGAAGCTGCTGAACAGGCCAGTGCTACTTGTCACATTCCTAGAGTGTGACACACGCAAGACAATGGGCTTCGGCTTTCCCCTCCCACACGAGGCAAAACACTCTTCCAGGAAAAACACGGCTAAAAGAGAGAGGGTGAAGGGGGGGTGATGGTGGGGGTGTTTAATCAGGCTCTGAAAAGTAGGTATGACTATCCCACTGGCCTTTCCACAAAGAGGGGCCAGGTCTTAAAGTCCCGCCATTGATTCAGTCCCTACAATATATATGAGGCTTCCAATGTTCCATGAAGCATTTGGGAACTCTCTAGGCACACGTTTCAATTTATGCTCTGCCAAGACCTATATCTAGAAGTCAATGATTATTTATTTGTTTAGGTGACTGTCACACAGGAATTTCAATACAGAAGAGAAGTGGGAAGGAAAGAGAATGAATGGCCTTGGGGTCTGGAGGAGAGAGGCAAGGAGAACATTCCCAAGTCCTCCTGTGTGCTAGGCGTTCAGCATACATACTTGTTTAATTCAGTTCAATTCAACCCTTACAATAATAACTCTAGAAAGAGGTATTTTTCTTTAGAGAAACCGGGGTTCTTATAAACTAAATAACTTAAGTTCACATAGCTACTATGCTTTGGAGCCCTGCTTCAAAATTAACATTAAACCTAATAATTAAGTAGATCGGAATATTTTAAGTTTTATTTCAAATGAATTTGACCTCCCTTTCGAAGGACACATATCTCCTTAAGGGAGCCACAGAAAATACTGCAGAGTTTTCTGAGGCCTGAAAATATTAGGATGGAAGATAACAAGAAATGAAAACTGAAGTTCAATGTTGACAGAGTTGTGTCTGAAATATGGAACAAAGCCTTTCATCTTCCCTTCTTTCTACTTATCTATACTTTTTAGACTTCCTTTAATAAGCATGAATTATTTTAAACTAAACATTATTTAAAATTTCTAAAGCCATTTATTCCTATTTGGGAAACTTTTACAATAATGTCTAACAAGTAGCTAATGCATGAATAAATACTTCCTCCATGGTCATGACTGGGATGAGTTAAGTGGAGCATTCAGATGAGGGACAGAATTTAAGACAGCACTAAAAACTCAGTAATCAAGTAAAATTTAATGAAACACTCAAATGAAATCACAGTTCATATCCTCCAAAAAAGCCATGATAAACCAATCACAACTTGAAATAAAGATCAGATCAGCACTACTGCCTTTTCCCCTTTCTGCTTCAGGCTTCAGTACAGCTCTGCTCAGCATGGCTTTACCCGGTGCCTGGCAGTTGGAGCAGCAGCACGTCCCTCCACCAACGCTTACTTTACAGGAGAGGAAACCGAGGCACAGAACTTAGGGGGTCAGTCCAAGGTCACAGAGGTCCTACGTGGTAAAACAACTTTTAAACAGATTAACAAGAGGTCATTTTTACTTGCCTTGACCATAAAGATAAAATCAACACCTACTTTTAAAACTGGTCTACAAGTGACCGGATCTTCAGATATCATCCACAACTTGAAAGATTTGAAATCAAGCTCAACATGAGTTCTTCCTTCGAAGATGAAGTGAACCAGGGGTCATGCCATGCTAAGTCAGTTCAGTCATGTCCCACTCTGTGTGGCCCCATGGACTGTAGCCCACCAGGCTCCTCCGTCCATGGGATTTCCCAGGCAAGAGTACTGGAGTGGGTGCCCGGTCCTTCTCCAGGCGGTCTTCCCGACCCAGGGATCGAACCACAATCTCGTGTGTCTCCAGCATTGGCACACAGGTTCTTGACCACTAGCGCCCCCTAGAAAGCCCCCACAGGGGCAGTGTGGGCCAAAACCTCACTCTACTGAAATCTTTTTTCTCTTATTTTATTGTTCACACATAGGTGAAACCTAATAGTTCAAAGTATGGAACAGAGTGAGGAAAGATGGGAATGTGAGGGCAAAGACTTTCTGCCCATGTTAATCCCCCCAAGGAGCGAAGCAGCAGCAGACAGTACACCTTGGAGAGCCAGCTCCCAGGGCAGGATGGCCTCTCCCCAGGCTGAACCACGACCGCCCTTCACCTACAGCCTGTCGGCATACGCAGCACGCAGGCCCACTGTGCTCTCCCCCGCCCTCCGCACCAACCTCGTCCCGAATCTTATGAACAGGAACACTGGCCGTATTGCCTCCTGCGCCTCACCTCCATGCCTCCAGAAACGCCGTCTGTCAACCTGGAATGTTCCCCACCACCTCCTGATCTTAACCTGCCAGATGCCTGCTCACCTCTGTGTTATACAGATCCAGGACTCCACCCAGAACTGCTGAATTGCAGCCTTGAGCTGAGACCTGGGGAAGTCCTCCAGGCGATACTTGATGCTGCAGGCTTTCACCTGAGAGTCACTGATCTTAGCAACACAAAAGAGAGGAAGAACACCCACAATGTTTCAGCCCAGATCCAATACAAGGAAACATGGACGGGTTCCCAGATATATTAGCATCTCACAGGCATGACACAGATGACTGTGCGCAGCTGAAAGCAGAGGACAGGGATGAGGCCACAACTTGCACTGCCCTCCAGGGGACGGACACACGGTTCCGCGCTCGGGCTCAGGTGCTGAGTCGTGCCCGACTCTCTGCCCCCACGGACCATGGCCCACCAGACCCCCTGCCTACGGTGTTTTCCCAGCAAGAACACTGGAGTAGGCTACTGTCTCCTTCCCCACGACACACACCTTAGTCTTACTGAAATGCCACGGCAGGTTTCCATTGATCATTTCTATTTACCTGGATTTTGGGGGGAAAAAATACAACTTTGTAGGTGGGCTCTTCCACCAGAATCACCCTTCATCCACCATCCTTGCCCCATCTTCCCTGACCCCTGCCAAAATAAAATGCCTCTCAACTCCAAGCCAATAAGAAAGGCCCTCCAGAGTAGCAAGAGCCCCAAGCATCTCTCCAGTTGTTTTAATGGTATGTTCACACACTGAAATGGGGCTCAGCAGGATACTTCCCTGAAGAGAATATAGAACAAAACCAAGCCCCTAGGGTTTTGTTGCCTAGAGTTCCTTAATACCTTATTTGCCAGCTGAGTTACAAGCGCTCAATCAAGCTCAAATTTGTGACCACGATGGCGGCTAACTAAAAGCAATGAAGCAATCTGTTTAGGGAAAGGCAACGTGCATTTCTAAGGATTTCCTTTCTTCCTGCTGCAGAGGAATAAGATGCCAAAGTGACATCCTCCATATGCATCCTCCACACTGCAGTTAGGGCAG
Organism: Budorcas taxicolor; assembly: GCF_023091745.1. Taxonomy (NCBI): domain Eukaryota; kingdom Metazoa; phylum Chordata; class Mammalia; order Artiodactyla; family Bovidae; genus Budorcas; species Budorcas taxicolor. Next base: position 76,107,391 of record NC_068921.1, read on the forward strand.
TAATGAAAAAAAAAAACAAAAACCCCTAATCCAATACTGCTGTCTAATGTACCCCTGTCTGTCTTCCTCCTCAGTAGGATCTCAGATGTGTACACTAGACTGATAAAACTTACATGAGCGCTCCTAGTTCCCGATTGGAGACTTGAAGAAAAGCTGGTAAAACAAACAAACAAAAAATCTTAAGGAGGTTCTGTTTAGCAGCATTTTTAAACTGAGACTATGTTAACAATTTTCCTAGCATCTTGTTTTAAAATAATGGCAGCATGTTCCACGATATGTGTTCATTAATTCGGGGGGAAACACAGGGCTTCAGATTTACTGCGGTAGGGTTAAATCAACCGAAAGTGTCAGCAGACCCAGCTCCCTGGAGCTAAGATGCCAGCTCCAAGTCTCCACTTGTCTCAGGGACACGTGCTTATCAAAGTGAGGACATCAAGCCATCTGAAGATCAGGTTCTCTCAGTTCAAGGTTCCTGCAGTTCAGTACTACATTCTAGCACCCCAGCTAACAGGGCTTACTTTACTCTTCTGCTGTGACACTAATCTTGTCAGACTCTGTAAACCAGCACTTGTCACAAAAGAGAACTTCTCAGGAACTTTCATGAGAGTAGTTCCAAGAGCCAAGAGGAATGCTCTCCCACACTTACTCATTAGTCCATTCAAGACTCCGTTGATTCATGCATTCAGTCTCCTGCCTGCTCAATCACTCACAAGCATTTCTTAACCGCAGAGCACTGTGCAAGGACTGAGACGTAAGGAACACACACAGTCTAGCGGGAGAGGAAAGATGGAAGGATTCAAATGAGGAACTTACATACCAAGTGTGGCAGGGACTGGCTAGAAATGTGCTGTCCACTGGAACAGCAGAGCCACTAGTCACACCGGGCTATTGAGCATTTGACATTTGGTTAGTCAAATGGAAATAAATTCTCAGCGTAAATTTCAAAGGCTTTGGATGAAAAAACAAACAAAGAATACAAAATATCTTATTCATTAATTTTTATTGCTGACATGCTGAATAATACTGGTATATACTAGATTAAATTAAATATATTATTAAAATTAATTTCATTTGTTTCCTTTTACTTTTTTAAATGCAGTTACTAGCAAATGTACAATGACATCTATGGCTGGCACCGTATTGTAACTGGACAGAAGGGGACCAGATGCTCCCCAATCCTGTGTCTTCTTCCTGGGGTAGAAAGGAAGACCACCCTTCCAATCTGTCTGGCAGTCAGGCTGAAAACTATGTGACTGGGTTCTGGCTGAGGAATATCAGAAAAACGAGGTAGCAGAGCCTGCTGCTGCTGCTGCGTCGCTTCAGTCGTGTCCGACTCTGTGCGACCCCATAGACGGCAGCCCGCCAGGCTCCCCCGTCCCTGGGATGCTCCAGGCAAGAACACTGGAGTGGGTTGCCATTTCCTTCTCCAATGCATGACAGTGGAAAGTGAAGTCACTCAGTCGTGTCCAACTCTTAGCGACCCCATGGACTGTAGCCCACCAGGCTCCTCCGTCCATGGGATTTTCCAGGCAAGAGTACTGGAGTGGGGTGCCATTGGGGTTATAAAACATGGTGCACAAGGGTCCCAGCTCGCTCGCTCTCTCCTCGACGAGCTACTGAAAGCGCAGACCACACAGGGAGCTCTGAGGAGGCCATGTGCAAGGGAGAAGCCCTGGATACAAGGGAACTAGGCTCTGAATCATCACACGGAGGACTACGTGAGGCACACCCAATGGGATCCGGTCGCAAGTGAGAAATAAACTCGTTAAGCTACCGCCATCTGGTTACCACAGCTAGCCTTCCCTGACTAAGTAACACACTAAGAAAAAGTATCTCAATGTGAGAGATGACTGCCTGCTCAGAATTCTCAGGACGAGCCTCTGGGACGAGGTGCCATGTGAAAGGTGTCTGAATGTGGCGATTCTCAAACTCCATCACGTCAGAACTACTCAGAGAGCTTGTTAGAGCACAGACTGCTGGGCCCTCTTCCAATCCTCTCAAGGACGATCCAGCTGGGGAGGGAGGTCTGTCTGTGCATGCTGGCCCTCTAAGGGCATAGGGTCTCCCCCAAGACCCTCCACTGAGCTGCTGTCTCTCTCCCCCTACCCCCAAATTGTCCAGTGTAGGCACCTGGAGGGCCGGTGAGACTCTGCAGCTCTGACGCGCTCCCAAGAGTGATGATGCTGCTGACCCACGCAATATATCTTGAAAGTTAACATCTTCAAAGAAGGAGCAAGATTTTGTGACCAGGACAAAAGGCACTCAAGGGAAAAGAAACCACTGTTCAGAAAGGTTTGGAGGGTTGGAAGAGTATGGTGTGTTTGGGGTGCTGCAAGACCTTTCGGGAAGAAGCATCACGGGGCGTAGGAAAGGAGTAAGGGGGAGAAAAAGAAAAGCAGACACTTGCTTTCAGCAGTCAGGAGTGAATTCTGCCGCCTCAATGAGAACTTTACAGCAACAGTTTTTCCTTTCACAGCATATGTAGTAATACAAATAATTACTCTTCTCTCCTAACACTTCAATTACCTACAAAATTGTTGGGGAAACGACTGGGGTCGAGTATGGTGATTTATCCATTATGGACAGGTATGAGACTCCAAAATCATAATTTTTGGATCAACCACCCCTTTATTATAATCTTGTTATGTGACCCAAGAAACAATTTAACTGCCATGTAATTGCTGTGTGTGTGCTATAAGCAGAGTAACATTTGCCTTCAATGTACTTTATAGAAACCTTGAGAGATTACATGTGGAAATTTTAAAAATTTGTTCCCATGAAAAGATACATAATTCACATTCAAAGAGTATCTATTATTTTAATAGGTGCTACTCAACCTGGTGAGACACAAATGGCTAAGTGTCTGGGAGAGAAGCCACCAGAACTAACAAATACCATGATGGAAGACAGATGAGCTTGGGCTAGATTAGGGAGGGCAGGGACTATGAGGACACAACTTTACCAGGAATCCCTTGCAGTGGTAGAGTGCTGAGTGCCCCTCCTTCCCACCATTCAGGACACACACACAACACACACAGAGTACTCAACTCATCGGTGCCCTCTGTGCAGCTACAAAGTGTGGCACTGAGATAGATAACCTCTAATATCACTGTTAACAGGATTCTATGAATCATAGCCTAGTTTATGACTATACCAAATTTCCATTCCTACCACAGATGTTTATTCATACAGGCAACATGACTTTTTAAAAAATTAAATGGTGAAAACAGACATCTAGGTGCAAGATTCTGAAACAGGCATGCTATTTGTGCTGTATCCAAACAAATGCTGGGGAAAATATTTTAGTAAGCGTTTTTCTTTCTAACAGTACAAGGAGGAAGAGCTTTATTTCAGCGAAACATATTCTTTGCTCAAATAGAAATGGTCTCTTTGTGATCTAAAGATCTAAAGGCCTCTTTGTTATCATCTGGGTGTGTGTTGGGGGGGGGGATGATTTAAAATAGTTTGTTAAAAAACAGTTTATGAAGTGCTTTCTCGCAGTGCAGTTAGAAGTAGATCAATAATACATGGCGGAGGGTGAGGAGGAGCAGGGGGAGATGGGGAAGAAGAGGAGGAAAAGGTCTTCTGCCACAAGGGACGCAGGCACAGAGAGCTCAGTGCATTCATCCCATAATCACATAGAATCACGTCATTTAAAATCATATTTGTGAGTGGAGCTTCCCAGGTGGCTCAGTGGTAAGGAATCCGCCTGCCAATGAAAGAGACACAGGTTCAATTCCCCAGTTGGGAAGATGCCCTGGAGAAGGAAATGGCTACCCTCTCGAGTATTCTTGCCTTGAGAATCCCATGGACAGAAGAGCCTGGTGGTCGCAAACAGTTGAACACAACTGAGTGAGTGAGCATTCCACTCCATATATACGTGTTATAAATAATCACGTCCCTAATCAAGGTCAATTAATTCATTACCTTTGTTCTTTCCTCCCAATTGTGCTCCTAATATAAAGTGGTAGTTTTTCTTTTCTTTCCATTCTTTTGTATGGCTTCCGGAAAAAAAATTAGAAACATGCTTATCAAAAACCCAGGCCTTAAACTAATTTTTTGTGTTTAAAATATTTGATCATTATGTTTTAGAATAGTACATTCTAGAAGCCAAACAATAGTAAACATTAAGTTTCATGTTTGCATTCAGTTTAAACTGTAGACAAGTGAAAAACCTTTAAAAAGTTAGGGACATATGGTTATTACCATTTCACAAGCAGGAAATTGTATAAATGACCCAGGTGTTCCAAATAAATGTACACGCAGGGAAAAAAAAAAAAATCCCCAGGGTCTGAATCATGCTGTTGGAAGTCTCTCTGCCAGGTCAATGTGCAGGTCATGGGGCCACAGAGGACCCAGAGTCCCACCATGACAGAGACAGAGACATCTTTTCTCAGAAAGGGCTTTGCTTGTGGACATTCCACTAATAGCATTCCTTAATGTAAAGCTAATGCCAGGGCACCATTTGAAGTGATAACATCACTGTGGTTCACCACACGCAATGGAAAGCAGGCTGGGAGGAAGGAGAACAGTGAGACGTGTTGGCAGTCCAAGGTCTCTATAAACTCGTGCAGAGGTCCCTATGGAATCACCCAGTAAGTAACGAGCCACACAACTGCTGGTTTACATGCGGCTGTGATAAGTGCACTGAAAGAAATGCAGAAGATGCTCAACCAGTCTGGGCTCAAATAAGCCTCTCTGAGGGAGACACTCTTGAGCCGTGGCCAGAAGCAAGAGTGCAGTTGAATAAAGAATGGCTGAGCGAGCTGGGGAGAGGGGATAGCACAGCACGTGCCAAGATGCTGAGACACAAAAGAGCTTGCGGGTTTGGAGAACTGAAAGATGGCCCACTCAGCTTCGGTGCAGTGGTCTGGGGGAGAGCAGCACAGGCTCAGCCTGGCGGGGTGAGCAGAGTACAGATCGGGCTGATAGGTGCATTAAAGACTGTGTGTCTTAGCCTGAGCTGCACGGGAAGCCATTAAGGGGTTTTAAGCAGAAAATGCAGATGACACCACCCTTATGGCAGAAAGTGAAGAAGAATTAAAAAGCCTCTTGATGAAAGTGAAAGAGGAGAGTGAAAAAGCTGTCTTAAAGCTCAACATTCAGAAAACTAAGATCATGGCATCTGGTCCCATCACTTCATGGCAAATAGATGGGGAAACAGTGGCTGACTTTGTTTTTTGTGTGTTCCAAAATCACTGCAGATGGTGACTGCAGCCATGAAATTAAAAAGACGTTTATTCCTTGGAAGGAAAGTTATGACCAACCTAGACAGCATATTAAAAAGCAGAGACACTACTTTGTCAGCAAAGGTCCATCTACTCAAGGCTATGGTTTTTCCAGTAGTCATGTATGGATGTGAGAGTTGGACTATAAAGAAAGCTGAGCACTGAAGAACTGATGCTTTTGAACTGTGGTGTTGGAGAAGATTCTTGAGAGTCCCTTGAACGGCAAGGAGATCCAACCAGTCCACCCTAAAGGAGATCAGCCCTGGGTGTTCACTGGAAAGACTGATGTAGAAGCTGAAACTCCAATATTTTGGCCACCTGATGTGAAGAACTGACTCATTTGAAAAGACCCTGATGTTGGGAAAGATTAAAGGCAGGAGGAGAAGGGGATGACAACAGAGGATGAAATGGTTGGATGGCATCACCAACTCAATGGACATGAGTTTGGGTGGACTCTGGGAGTTGGTGATGGACAGGGAGGCCTGGCATGCTGCGGTTCATGGGGTCGCAAAGAGTCAGACACGACTGAGCGACTGAGCTGAACTTTCAAAAGCAGAAAATGACATGTGGCCACACATGCATGGAGATAAGAACAGAGCTTCAGCTGCAGATGCGGTGGGAGACCACATACAGGGTGGTGGTGGCTAAAAAATGAGAGTGGATGACATCACCCAAGAAGATGAGGGCCCTGAGTAACACAGGTGCTACCACTAGCAATTACCGAAAACCCACCTCGCCCACACCACTTCCACGGTGCAAACCAGCTCAGCGATGACAGTGGTCACACATCTTTTTTCCAGATCCGCAAGGCAATTCACCAGTAGCTGACTTACACCTTCTAAAGTCACCCCAAGCTAAAACCAAGACTGATATTACACAGTTATTTAATGTTTCTTATATTTATATCCCATACTCTAGCTGGACCATATTATACTTTTCTTTGATGATCTATATATGTTCCAATTATCAGTTTTAAAATAAATGAGTTTCTGAGCTTGAAAAGATAATCCAGTCCAAACCTGCCTTCACACAAGAGGAAGGGTAGCTCAGGGAAGTTAAGGAACCTGGACAACATTTGTCCACCCTGGTCATGGGCTGGGTGTTATAACAGGATGTCCAGGACCACAATGCCTGATTTCCCATGTAAACCTGTATTTGTGTCTTATTATAATATTCATGTGGAATTAAGTTGCTCTGCCAGCATAAGCATTCCACAAAAAAGTCTGAGTGTTCTGAAACCCAAAGAAACTCCATCTGTGCTAAGCCCAATGTGTACTTATTTCTTAGCTGATTTAACAGAAAAAAAAAAAAAAAAAGAAGAAAGGATGCATGCTCCCATTTCCCTGACCTCTGAGAAGGAAAAGAGGCCTGCACAGGGTGCTCACCCTAGAACACACTTGCTTAACAAGGGCCCCCGAGGGGCCACGTATCTCACTTCAGGGACCAGACAGTGAAATGTGACCCCTCCAGAGATGACGCCACACTTTTCTTCTACTGAAAAGGTATGGTTCCCCGCCCCCATGCCCAATCAGGACCAAGACGAAAATGTGGGATAAAAAAAAAAAAAAAAGAATCCAATTTTGCTCAAACTTCTAAATAAAGCCTTCCGTTTAACCTCAGCCATGCTGAGCCCTCAGAGCTGCCGTGCCTAAAACACTCTGCAAAGAAGACCTTTCTCAAGGGCCATAATAACACGTCTCCTTCTTGACTATTAGATTCCTATTAGCCACACCTGAAATAAAAACAACGTGAAACACAGGTTAGTCTTCTAAACCAGCCAACATCCTTTGGCCGCCTTCTTCAGGCCCTCTCAGCACTTCCCACCCACCATCCAGCCCCAGCGCCCATGTCTCTGTCCTCAGACTATCTCCCAGGGTTCGCCATGCTCAGCCTCCACGGCTTCTTCCGGGAGCTCACCCTGCTGTTTCTGTGTGACGCTGAGTCTCAGCCCACCGCAGTGAGACATGAGGTCCTCAGTGGTCAAGAAGACCTCACATACGCCCCTGGTTTCGAGCATCTTTGTGACAGGACAGAAGACACTTCCACGTGGGATGGTGGGAGGACAGCTGAGAAGCCCGAGCACCACTTTGCAACCTCACAGTGAGGGAGGGCATGGGGTGCCCGGTCCGGCCTCTGCCGACCCATCCCTGCTGAACCCCCAGCGTCCTCTTTGCTAACGCCCCGAGGAGCTTCTCAGAGGGGCAGGCAGAGGCTGGTCTCCTTGCCAACCTGAGAAACGTCCCGGGACTGCAACTCCACAGCGGCTGACCTGACAGCCTCCCCCCACGACATCTGCTTCGCACTCGGCTGGTCCTCTGTGAGTGAGTCATGGCCGAGAAGAGCTAACCTAGGACCTGGATGCAGGACGGAGCTACAGGGCAGGGGTGAAGAGATGAGTCAGAGCAAAGCCACACGGAGTGCATCTCGCTAAATGAAACGGAAGCCCCTGAAGACAGGAACCGCCCACCTCTGAGGCTCCAACTGTGCTCACCCTCTCCTGTCGGCAAAGGGCCGATCGTCTGGCCAGGCAGGCAGAAAAGCGGAGAAAGCCTATCCCCAGTGGGATGAGCCCTTTTGGACCTCAAGTGCACTTACAGCACTCCTGGCTTTGGTTTCCGTCTGAATCATGCAGCAGCAGAGTCCAGAGCCAAGGTGCCGAAATACTTTACAAGGTTCTGACCCAAGAGGCTCGTTAAGGCTCACAAAGTCTGTAAAGGGCCTGTGGTTCAGGGCACGTAGTCTCGGTCAGCACCTCCCCCTTCGGGGCAGCCTCCCCAGCACCCTGCCGGGCTGAGACCTCCCCAGTCTACCTCCTACCAGGACACCTCTCAAGGGAGGCTGCTTGGCGGCTAACACTCCCAATTCCTTAAACTCTGGGCATACAAACTCTTCTAGATTATTCTGGATACTCTCCATGAATTCTGAAATAGGAACAGAGAGAAGCGATGGGGCAGACAGTCCGTCATGGTGGATGACCCAAGGCCATCTGTATTTGCTTATGGATCAGAACAGCTGGATTCATCTTGAGGGCTATTTTCTAAATTAGCATGTGACCCCAAGTGCATGGTGAGTGGGTAGTGGAAGAAGACAGCCACAGCGTCACTGGGGGTAAGTGGAGGAGAGAGAAAAGGGTGAGGAAGCTTGGAAACACAGTTCTGTTATATCTAACCACAGACAACAGAGTGGACAGGAAGTCAAAGAGAGGCATCAGCTCCCCCTTTCACTTTTGTGATAAACCCAGACTCAAGAGTTTGGCACCGGAAGCTCAAACACTGTATATTTGGAAAGGAATGGTCTAAGTGTCCTCTCAAAACCTAGTGTGGCAATTCTCTGAGTTCCTTCAATAGTCTTTCTGACTCATTAATCGTGTTCACAGACTCAGAGGGTGGGTATGTGGCCTGGGACAAGGTTCGTAAGAGCAGTTTATGAATACACACGTGAAGACGGCCAAGGAAACGATAACAAAACAACTCTTTTTTAATAAGAAAAGCAAAAAGGAGTTTAAAGGGCTTTTTTTAAAAAATTCATTTCCCAATAGAAAAAATTCTTAAACCATGAACTCACTTGCATGTTTCAAGATCACCCATCCTTCTCCTGAATTCTTGAATTGCCTGCTTGCAGCCAAGTGCTCCAAGTCTGGGGCTGCAGGACAGACAACATCAGCAATCCTAAAACTTAGCTTCAGTGATCTTTTATTTTTTTTAAACGTTTCATTTTTAACAGAGGGTGGTTCGAAATTATAAAAATGAAAAAGGTTTTAAAGTTTTGGTACGGCTGAAGGTTGTTTTGAAATTGAGACCATTACTGCCTGTTTTCCCTTTGGACAGGGCCCAGCATTTTTCAGATAAACACGCATCTGCAGAAACCATCAGAGTTTCCACTGGTTTTATAGCACTGGTCACAAGAGAGTATGAGTTGGACAGCTGCCTGCAACCCTCCATAACACAAGAGGGATGTGCTCTAAAGGTGGTTGAGTTCTGAGGGTGAAAAGTGAAAGCGGAAATTCAGCATCAACTCTCTCGCATCCCTCCAAGTTCCCAGAAACTATCAATGTGCCCTCGTTTATTCATTTGCTGAAGGGGGACTGGTGAAGTCCCACTCCAGTTAGCATCAACGGGGAACCAAAAATAAGACTAGGTGTCCACTTTTCAGGAGTGGCTAAAACATTCAGGGCTCTGCCTGCCTTCAATAACCCACACCTCAGTCATCCCTGAAAATCAGATTCTGGTGTGACTCAAGGTTCTCGGGCTTCCCAGTTGGCACTAGTGGTAAAGAATGCCCCTGACGATGCAGGAGACGCAGAGATGCATGTTTGGTCCCTGAGTCGGGAAGATCCCCTGGAGGAAAGTGTGACAACCCACTCTAGTATCCTCACCTGGAGAATCCTATGGACAGAGGAGCCTGGCGGGCTACGGTCATGGGGTTGCAAAGAGTCGGACACGACTGAAGCAACTTAGCACGCATGCGTGCAAGGCTCTTGGAGAGAACATACTTAGAAGGAGCTCCCACACACCAACTTTCAGTTAAGAATACACACTCGTCCTTTTACAGCCCTTTCGCTGGCTCTTCTGCTCTATCAGGTCTTTCTCCAGACGCAGTACTCAGTTCTCAGCACTGACTCCAGAACACCAGCAGGTCGTGGATATGAGTCAGGAAGCAACATCTCGGTGCCCTCTCTTTAGAAGGCCCCAGGATTTCAGGCCCAGTGGTGTAAGTTGCAGAAATTTTCAGTTCACAACAGCAGGAGCCAACCTTTCCAAAGCAATGTGCTAAATTTCCAAGATGCTCTTCTTTCTGGGAATTTCGTAACTTGCAGGTGGCAAAATGCAGCAGAGAAGGCCATCACTGAAAATCTCACCCCGTCCCCAGTTAAACATTTAAAGTTTGTGCTGTGGTGGTTTAGTTGCTCAGCCGAGTCTGACTCTTCTGGGGCCCCATGGACTGTAGCCCACCAGACTCCTCTGTCTATGGGATTCTCCAGGAAAGAATACTGGAGTGGATTGCCATTCCCTTCTCCAGGGGATCTTCCTGACCCAGAAATCGAACCTGGGTCTCCTGCATTGCAGACAGATTGTTTACAGACTGAGCTACTAGATAAACATATGTAGAAAACCTGTGCCTACCTGGGGGTGGAGGAGGGGGATGGGGGAAAAGAAAAATGAGGTAAAAACATTCTCCTCCTATAATTCAAACAAAACCCCAACACACAGGAACTAGCATACAAACTCCATTCAGTTCTGCAGTTTGAAAACGAATGACAAATGGCTACAAAATCTTCCATCATCTGTAGCGCTCCCCTTAGGTAGAAACTCCCCTCTAAAAAGGGCAAACACCCTTTGACAGATACATTTCTGTGAGCTATTTATACCACGGTGTGAATGTTTTAATCAGATAAGAGCCTAACATCTAGCTGAGATCATTCACACGCAGACTGACAGTGAAAGGAAAGTGGGGGTAGATTTCTGGAACACTGGTGGGGGGGCGGCTGCCCAGAGGATGAGGCACTGGCGGGGGGAGTGTCCCAAAGGCCTAGGTGCAGCGGGAGAGAAGACATCTGACCCAAATGTAACCTTGTCCTTGGTAATGTCAGTAATTATCTCCCTGAAAGAAAAGGCTTTGCAGCCAAGTAACAAAGACACAGACTAAACAAAGGCTCTACATTCTCTTCTTCACGCCCTCTTACAGCTAGAGACCTCTTTATGCACACATTACTGGAATTATTATCTAAATGTGCTACCTTACATTCACTTGCTCTTATGAAAACATTTTTAATCTCTGTCAGGAGACCACACAAATTTGACTTAAAAGACTTTATTCTAAGAGGCTTTAGGTAAAATAAGTCCTCAAAACTCTTTAACAGGAAAAGCTGGAAGTGCCACGCAGTTCAATGTATACACATGGCTGCCAATTCCTGCTGATGCTCTAAATAGAACGTAACTTCTCATCATTGTGCTCTCTTGGTCATAGAGAGTGGTAACAAACCAAACCCCTGGTCCTATAAAAGCCTTTTGTTCTGTTTCACTTGTGTGTCAGGGAGATGGGGGAAAAGGGTACCCTTTCCACTGAAAAGTCAGAAGGAAGGTACAGTCCAGGCCTTCCTCACACTGAGGTAACTTTAATTTCTGTGGTGCTGGAGAAGACTCTTGAGAGTCCCTTGGACTGCAAGGAGATCCAACCAGTCCATCCTAAAGGAAATCAGACCTGAATATTCATTGGAAGGACTGATGCTGAAGCTGAAACTCCAATACTTTGGCCACCTGATGCAAAGAACTGACTCACTGGAAAAGACCCTGATTCTGGGAAAGACTGAAGACAGGAGGAGAAGGGGACGATGACAGAGGATGAGATGGTTGGATGGCATCACCGACTCAATGGACATGAGTTTGAGTAAACTCTGGGAGTTGGTGATGGACAGGGAGGCCTGGCGTGCTGCAGTCCATGGGGTCACAAAGAGTCAGACACGAGTGAACGACTGAACTGAACAGTCTACACAAGATGACGACCCGCCTGCAGCTCAGAGAGGAACCTGGGGGTTTTCTGACATGCAGAAGGACACAGCAGGGGACACCAGAGAGGGAAAAGGACCCCCAGGAGCCTGGGCATCTGCCCGGACGCAGGAGGAGGTTCACCAGAAATTACTGAAGCTCACACTTCAGGACCCTTCCTGGCAGAGGCCCTTCCCAGAGCTCTGTATCTAAGTTGGTCTTTAGAGTTCCTGTTAGTTCTCTTAAAGAGGGCTCTTAACTGTAGGAGCTTCAGGCCTGACAAAAGCTGAATCTGTCCCTGACCTGAAGGCTCCTCTGGCATTTGAACACAGCAAGACCAAAAGTGAACCCATGATCTGTTCTCCTTCCTCTGCTCCATGCCAGCTATGCTTAAAACCACCCCTCCTCTCCCATGCCTGCATTTGATTAATGGCATCACCACCTCCCAAGTTAGAAGACTGGGCGTTGTTATTCCCTGCTCTCTCATCTATTTCCAGCATGCAACAGTCAAGTAAATTCTAGCTCCAGAGAAAATCCCTCTGGTCTGACCTGTTCCCTCCATGCCCTCCTTCAGAGAAGATTTGTCTGGATGCTCAGAGCTTTCACCCCTGGTCCCCCTGCCTCCAGTCTCCCCCTTTCTGATTCTATAGCCCCCTCTGCAACTGTAAGGAGGTCTCAGCTTTCCCCCCGTCTCCCCGGGACTCTGCTCCTTCTGCAGACATGTCCTTCTCTTACCCCTTCATCTGGTTGACTTCTTTGTCTCCTTCAAGACTCAAGTAAGACATCACCTCCTCCTCCTTCCTTCACTCTGTCCCCAAGGTGAGCTAGGAGTCCCTTGCAGGTTTTCTCGTGGTGGCTGGGCTTATCCCCATCACACTGTACCCCACTTAGGGGTTCACGAGGCCTTCTGAGAGCATGGACTGCGGGCCATTCACCATTGTTTCAGCAGGCATCCAATGGCTATCGGGTGTGACATATGTATTTGCTCTCTGCCCTGTTTCCTGACCCAGAGCTTCTGAAACTCTTGCAATTCTGAGTAACAGGGGTGAGAGAAGTACCCTGTGATACATAATAACTCCTTTTCAACTATGCCTGAGTTTATGCTAATGAGGTGACTCTTAGAACAGGAGGGGTTGGTTACCTGAGGAACCAACCCTGTGAATAGAGGTTCGTATCTTTCAGCTCTGCTCCCTGACTTCCCAGGACAGGAGAGAGGCTGCAGGTTGAGTTCAATAACCAATAGCCAATGATTTAATCAACTGTGCCTACATAATGGGGGTTTCCCTGGTGACTCAGCGATAAAGAAGCTGTCGGCAATCCACAGGAGACACAGGTTCCACTCCTGGGTTGGGACGATCTCCTGGAGGAAGGCGCGGCAACCCACTCCAGTATTCTTGCCTGGAGAATCCCAGGGACAAAGGAGCCTGGCAGGCTACAGTCATTAGGGTCGCCGAGAGTCTGAAATGACTGAAGCCACTTAGCACGCATGCACGCCTACCTAATGGAGCTGCTGTATTCACCCTAACACAGGGGTTTGCAGAGCTTCTGGGCTGGTGAAGACACAGAGGTGCTGGAAGAGAGGCCTGCCTGGAGATGCATGGAAACCCCTCAGCCCTTCCCCACACCCTGCCTCACACAGCTCCTCCATTTGACTATTTCTGAGTTGTACCTTTTCTAATACACCAGAAATAGGAAGTGTTTTAAGTGTTTTTCTAAGTTCTGTGAGCCTTTCTAGCAAATGATCAAATCCAAGGCGGTGTGGGGCGTGGGGTGGTGGGGGTGGGGTCTGAATGATTTACAGCTGGTGGGTCAGAAGCACAGCTGACAAGCTGGGAATATATGAAGTGGAGGAAGTCTTGAGGAAGACTTGTAGAAATGAGCCCTTGACCTGTGGGGATCTGCACGAGATCTCGGCAGTTAAGAGCCCAAATTATTTAATGTGAGGGAAAAAAACCCACACATTTGGTGTCAGAAATGTTGTTAGTAGGGCTTCCCAGGTGGCGCCAGTGGTAAAGAACCCGCTTGTCAATTCAGGAGAGACAAGAGACAGGGGTTCGGTCCCTGAGTCAGGAAGATCCCCTGGAGGAGGGCATGGCAACCCACTCTAGTACCCTTGCCTGCAGAATCCAATGGACAGAGGAGCCTGGCGGGCTACAGTTCATGGGGTCACAGAGAGGTGGACATGACTGAAAAGACTTAGCACAGCACAGGCTGTCAGCAGAGAAAATAGTTTTTCCAATGTAATGGAAAAAAATAAGAAAAAAGTTTGGGTTCTCTTCTGATTGCTCTTCAACAATAAAGCCTAGAGAAATAAGAGTAACTTATAAGACTAATTCTTTGATGATGCTATTACAAGGCTTTAATGATGCTATTTCATAAGCCCAGAAAACACAAGGAATACCAAATGTGCAGAAGGGTAAAACTCTTCACAATAGGATTGCCTGCCACCAAGCCCACATCTTAGAACTGTATAATATAAGCAAACTCTCATTACACAGACCCTGCAAAGGCAGAACCTACTCCAGAAGAGAAGAGAAAGTTTATCCACTGGCAACCAACTCCCTGCCCCTCTGCTTAGGCTCACAAGTCACATCTACCTCATTTTTCTAGAATATGGGTTTTTCCTTGGCAGCAAAACAGATGTTTATTGAAATGCATCCTGGGATAAAGCCTTGGATTGTTCACTGACATATGAAAAAAGTAACACTTAATCCAATATATCAGTACTGAGATGACAACAAAAAACATACACATATACACAAGTAAACACAGTCGAATACAGATATTCACACACACACACACACACACACGCACGCATGTCCAAAACTTAACACACATTTAAATGTAGGTAAGGAGGGAAATTAATTACCTTAAAGGAAAAACTAGAATTCACTCTTCATCTGTTAAGATACAGATACCCTTCCTATAGACACACAATTAGTTTGGAATCTCTGGTAGTGCCTCTGCTTGTAGTTTGCTGGGACTCCTTTTGTTACCAGAGACCGGATACACAAAAATGTAGATTCAAAGCAAGGTTACCTGAGGATGCAGCTGCTACACTGGAATGTTTCTTTCATCAAAATGCACCAGAGAGTTTTTATAAAGACAAGCTCAATCTCCTCTATGAGCAGGCTACTTCACAAGAGAGCAAATTTACAAATACCCACAACTCTACACTCAGTCTTTATCCCTTAGCCCCTGAACCTTTATCAATATATGCTTTATAAAACTACCTAATTCAGCAATGTGTGCAGTATAACCTGTTTATAGATAAATCTTAAAAGTGTAATATTTGTTTCTCCAAATTTCTTGTTTCCATTTTGATTAAACTGTAATTTAACTCACAGCTGGATAAGAGCTTTTCTTCTATAATGGACAAAGAGTACTCCCAAAACAAAGCCCAGTACAAAAAGGAACAGAAAATATAATGAAGACAGGATCACAAGTCAATGTCTAAGGAATGGATTATTTAAAACACAAAATTGAGAAAAATGAGCGTTAGGGGTAAGGAAGGAATCAAATTAGGGCCTCAACTAAACTATATATCAAATAAATTCTAGGTTGACTAAAGCAAGGGTTGGCAAACTTTCTATAAAGGATCAGCTAATAAATATTTTAAGCCAGAAAGTACATATTATAGATCTCTGTCACAACTATTTCGTTCTGCCACTAAGAAAGAAGATATGGACATGAAAAAAAATGGCCTGAAAAAAATGCCAACTAAACTTCATTCATAAAACCAGTTGGCAAGAAGGACCCTTGGATGCAAGAGCCAAATATAATAGTAAATAAATAAACAATCAAGAAAACAAATTCCAAAAGAAAACACTGGTGAATATCTGATCTGAGATAGGCAAGAATTTCTAACCATAAAAGTAATGGCAGAAATCACAGAGGAAAAGACCATTATGCTTATCACTTACATTTAAACTTCTGTTAGTAAAATAAGTGCTATAGCTGTTAGTCGCTCAGTTGTGTCCGATTCTTTGCAACCCCACGAGCTCCTCTGTTCATGGAATTCTCCAGGCAAGACTACTGAAGGGGGTAGCTACTCCCTTTTCCAGGGGATCTTCCCTACCCAGGGATCAAATCCAGGTCTCCCACACTGCAGGCAGATTCTTTACTAAATGAGCCACCAAAATTAAAGGCAAATGACAAAATGGAGAAATACTTGAATATGACAAAAGATATAAGTTTGAAAATTATATCTTTTGTCTCTCAAATTGGCAAAATAATGCTGGCAATCATCAGCTATATAAAACAAGACTAATATTCACTGGGTAGATCAGCTGGTAAAGAATATCCCTGCAGTGCAGGAGACCCTGGTTCAACTCCTGGGTCAGGAAGATCCCCTGGAAAGGAATGGGCTACCCACTCGTGTATTCTTGGGCTTCCCTGGTGGCTCAGGCGGTAAAGTATCTGCCTGCAATGTGGGAGACCCGGGTTCGATCCCTGGGTTGGGAAGATCCCCTGGAGGAGGGCATGACCATCCACTCCAGTATTCTTGCCTGGAGAATCCCCATAGACAGAGCAGCCTGGCGGGCTACAGTCCATGGGGTCACAAAGAATCGGACTTGACTGAGCAACTAAGCACCAACGGTGCAGCACAGGAATGTAACGTGGATCAGTCATCAAGCAATAAAACAATATGCATTAAACAGCCTTTAAAAAATTCATTCCTGTCTTAACAAGTTCATGTTTATGAATCTAACCTATAAAAATAATTATAGATCCATAAAAATACGTTTTGGTAAAGATGTCCTCAGTAAGCCCAAACATAGTCTATAACCACCTAATGCCTAACAAAAGAAAAGCATTAAAATAAATTTGGTATATACATTACAGTGGAATATGAAGCATATATTAAATGGTGTGTTAGCAGAACACTGTGGGCATAAGAAAATGGCCATAAAAATGATGAGAAAAGGGCATCAGGACTATTTATGGGATATAACTATTTTTGATATTTGTATAAGCACAGAAAGGTATCAGAAAACATGCACCACAGGTTAGAAGTGAAAGTGAAAGTGTTAGTCACTCAGTCCTGTCCAACTCTTTGCAACCACATGGACTGTAGCCCACCAGACTCACCTGTCCATAGCATTTTCCAGGCAAGAATACTGGAGTGGGTAGCCATTCTCTTCTGCAGGGAATCTTCCCCACCTAGGGATCAAACTCGAGTCCTCTGCATTGCAGGTGGATTCTTTACTGTCTGAGCCACCAGGGAAGCCCGCACTACATGCTAAACAGTAACTGAGATGTGGGATTATGGCTGATTTTGTTTTCCTTTTTATATTTCCCTGTAGTCTCTAAATTTTCTAAAATAATTATGTATTCTAAACATGAAAGACAATCAACATTACTTTTTAAAAGCAAAAAAGTTGTTGCTTCTCACCATTTCTGTGGGAGAAACATAAATCAGCTACTTTGAATATATAGAACAAAGACTTGAACAAAGCAATAACGGCCTTTACTCATCTGTTTCTATTCAGTATTTCTGCTGCTCTTTCCTCTTTAATGTCTACAAAACAGCTACCAATTCCAAAAGGTTGAAGACCTCCCAGAACAAACACATTCCAGCCTCCACAATGGAACATTTCAGAATCCTCCAGGGAGATTTAGCACTAGTGCTCATGCTTCCAGAAGTTGAGACAAAATTAGTGCTAATTTGAACCCTGGTGTGAGTTTTACGGCCTAAGCATACAGCGATCTAAGTTGATATTCTATTGAGCAGATACCTCCATCAACAGCTTAATAAAAAGCAATTATGAAGGCAAACTGCTTGAAGTCACAAGGGGAGAAAACAAATTTTCTTGTCTTCAATTAAAAAATCTCAAAACAGTTATTTCTGGAGGACAGTCTGGCTATAGATATAAAAACCGCTTAAATAGCAAATATACTTTGACGCAGCGATTCCAAGTCTAGAAGTCTGTGCTAAGAAAATAACAAGTGTTTAAATTACATATGGAAAGATGTTTATCACAGCATTTACAATTGGAAAAAAATGGAATACTGGGTAATGTGTTAAATAAAATGTCACTTCCAGATGTCTGTGTGAAGTTTGTGAATACGGGGAGCTAATACTTTATAAAATGCTACAAATTGGTTGGTACCAAAAAAAAAAAAGGTAAAAATTTAGGCCTAAGTCTGCCTTAGAGCCTAACTTAGTCCATTTTTTTAAAATATAGAACACTTGACAAGCAGTTTCACATGTTAGAACTCCAAGCATTCATTATCAAGGTCGTGGATCTTTGCCCTTAAATCAATGTGTGGTAGAATAAATAACAATGTCATGAACAAACAAATAAACAAAATGTCACCTCCTCCAATGTGACTGTTTTTTGAGTCCCCTCAAAATTCCCCATGTGACACTGTCTGAAGGGGAAGCCTTTGGGGGTGGAACCCTCAAGAAGGGGACTGGGGCTCTTTACAGAACAGGCTCCAGAGAGCTCGCTCACTGCCTCCTCCATGAGAAGCTTCTGTGAGAAGACGGCCATCTGTGAACCAGGAAGCAGGTCCCCGTCAGGTACTGGATCTGTAGATGCCTCCATCCTGGGTTTCCCAACCTCCTACAGGAAATAAATGGGAGGGGACTTCCCTGGTGGTCCAGGGGTTGGGACTCTGTGCTTCCGACGCAGGGGGCCTGGGTCGGGAATCAGATCCCACATGCCACAACCAAGAGTTTGCATCCTGCAACTGGAAGATTCCACATGCTGCAACAAAGATTGAAAACCCTGCGTATCACAACTAAGACCCAGTGCAGCCAAATAAATATGAAAAGAAAAGAAGGAAAGAAAGAAATGGTAGTTGTTTACAAGCCACTCAGTCTATGTTATACCGTTAATAGCAGCCCGAAATGGCTTATCCACACAATGAAACGACACCATTAAGAATGAGAAATAAATGTGTACTCAGTGATATGGAAAGATGTTTGTGAGTCTATTCAAGCCAATAACAAGACTATATAACAAAATACCATGTATACTATTATGTATTACTTGGGTTGCCGGAATAAAATATCACTGACTTGGTGGCTCAAACAACAAAAATTTATTTTCTCACAGTTCTGGAGCTTGAAGTTCAAGGTTAGGGTGCCAGCATGGTCAGCTGGTGCCTGGTGAGGACCCTCATCCTGGCTCGCAGACAGCTGCAGTCACATTGGTTGTGAGCTTCAGCATACAAACTGGAGGTGGTGGGGGAGACAACACAATTTAGTCCACAGCAACCCATTATATAATTTTTATGAATAAGACTATATGTGGATGAAATTCTAGAAGTGTTAGTCACTCAGTCATGTTCAACTCTTTGTAACCCCATGGGTTATAGCCCAAAAGGCTCCTCTATCCATGGAATTCTCCAGGCAAGAATAATGGAGTGGGTTGCCATTTTCTTCTCCAGGGAATCTTCCCAACCCAGGATCAAACCCAGGGTGTTTCCTGCACTGCAGGCAGATTCTTTACCATCTAAGCCACCAGGGAAACCTAGAAGGTTTGCCTCAAAATGTTTCTATCAGTGGTTACCTTCGTGCAGCAAACACCACAGGCTTGGTTTCCCCAATGAATGTTAATCCCCTGCTTATGATTTAATAAATATTAAAAAGATGGCCAATTCTTAAAAAGCACTGCAGAGAAGGACAATATAAACTCTCTCGTGCTCGCTTGTGCTGGCTGCACTCATAGCATCAACATAGCAACGCAATCCCAGGACACAGCAAATGGATTTGGAATCAGAGCAGACTGTTCCTTGAAAACATCAGCCGAGTTTACTGCTCCAGTCAAAACAGGCAACAAAATCCACATGGCATCATTAGGAAGGATATGAGAAATAAAACAGAAAACACAAAGCCATGGTCCCGTGACTGAACCAAGAACCAAAGGAGTGTTCCAGAAGGCAATCAAGCAGATTTCTGCTTTCTTACACCTCTGGACAGTTATCACAGTTCAAGAAACAGTTATGAGAGAACATCTAAAAAATATAAAGATCCAGCCTTTACCTTCCCCACAGCCTCAAGCTGATGCGTATTATTATCCCAGTCTCCACTAACCCCAGTCATTGATTACACCGCAACCTCCCCCTTACCCTCCCACCAGCCCACCCATCCCCGCAGCCCCGCAGACACACACAGGCAGGGCTGCAGGCTCTTGTGATCGTATCACCTCCAGCTCTGTTCTCTTTGCACAGTGCACACAGAATAAACCAAAGGAATTTCGTAACCAGTTGGTGTTTCACATGAGGAAGGCCTGTTTCGCCTGGAGAGACTGAAGTGGTCTCTGTATAAAATTCTATACAGCAGTAAAGGTTGAGAACATGTTGAAGATTTGCAACAAATCTTTCAATAGGAGGACCATGAAATACTTCAAAGCTTTAAGGAGGCAAGAAAAAAAGATCAACTATCCATTTACAATGGGTAAGATTATCGCTCTGCTATCCCAACATGTCATGAAAGAAACTGAGGATTAGAGTTTGTCTTCTCCCCTTGCGACTTGCAGTAATGTGCTCTCTGTGAAGGGCTGACAGAATCCTAGCTGCTATCAAGGTCAGAACTGAGTGGCTTCCCCCACATCAGTTACATTACGCAAAACGAGAACATGCTACAGAATAATCCCACAGTTCCTCAATTCTTCCATGACAGACACATCAAGAAGGGAAGAAGCTACCACCGGCAATGAGGAAAACAGGTCAAGTCCTGGTCAACGGGGCTGGGTCCATCACAAACCTTCACAGAGGAGGAAAAATTGGGATTTACAAGAGTTTTGTCTCAGCTTAAGCTGCCCCTTCTCATGGAAGGTGCCTGGGCAATAGGTGGGGCCTCCTCCCCAAGTGGAGACTGGAGAGCTTCCTCCTTATTTCTGTACGTCTAGCACCCAGCACAAAGAAGCATGCAAGGGTGTTCCTTTTTCACTCTAATTAATTTACTTCTTTCTTTATTTGGCTTTGCCAGGTCTTAGTTGCGTCATGGCGAGATCTAGTTCCCAGGCCCCCTGAATTGGGAGCACAGGGTCCCAGACAAAATATCAGCAGGGAAGTCCCCTCAAGGGTGTTTCCTGAATGACCTGGACAGTCCATTAATTAGAAAAGAGAAAATGTTAGGAAAATTCTGTACTCACGAATGAAATCTACCCTAACTCAATCCTGCCCCTCCACCATAGTTTAGAATTACCGGTCAAAATCAATCTGATCCTCAAGCGGTACACTGAAGTTCAGTCAGTCCACAACTGCCAGAGAAGCCCTTTTCCCCAGGTACTACCCACCATGGAGCTGATTCACGTCTTTTGGACATAAAAGGAAAAAAGAACTTCCTGCACAAGATCAGACAGCTGCAGCCTTACAAAGCTAACGTCCACACTCGAGACATCCGATTTTTGGTCAACTTTACTCATCTTAAAAAAATCACCCAGGTAATTTTTAGGTAACAGATAAAGATGTAACGTGCAGCGTGTTAACTGAATGATATAAAAACATCTTAATTCTGATTTAGCCTTTGGCACAACAACAAAAAAAGCAGGCAACTTATGTTAAAATAAAAGTTAAAAAAAAAAAAAAACAAGCTAAACAAAACAAGATTTTTATGGAATTAAATTAACATTAAAAAAAAAAAAAAAGACAACTGTATTTCCTCACATCTAGAAAAGCACTAAAATCCTTCATGGTGATGACTGTTCCTCATGACTAGCCAAAGCTTCACAAGACTGGTTAAAACCTTCTGGAAAAATGTATGCCTGACTGCATGTACTCCCTCCCCTTTCACCAAAATCAAATATATACTGATCTCCCCACCTTGCCTCTTTTCACAGACAGATCTGAGGTGCTGTCTCCCAGGCTGCAGTTCTCATTTTGCCCCAAATGAAACTTAACCCACACAAAAAAAGACATCTGACTTTGCTTCAGAGCCAACCTGAAGGTTTGTTCTTCACCGAAATTTTCTACTAGTTTATTAATTCATACTCTGCTTTGTTTCAATGGGATTTAAAGTGATTTACAAGCAAGAAGAAGATTAAAAGTATTTTGATAAGCCGATGAGAAAGAGCAGGCAGTGATAAAATAGTAGTACAGGAAAAAAAGAAGCCAAGTTTAAAGGAAATATAAAACAAATCATTTTGAAAGAGCCCATATATCTGTTAGAATCAGGTCATGTGTATGAAACTAAGCTTTCTTTTAACAGTCAACTGAAGAGGTGGCTGAGGTCAGTTACATGAATCATAATGTATATAAAATAAATACAATTCAATTAGCACTTTTGCTACACAAAGTAGCTCCTCAGGAAAAGCACCATCATTCAGAGCATGAAAAGAAGAAATTTCTTCCAGGGTTCTTCATAAAAGGAACACTAAAAAATAGAAATAACTATAACTGCTAACAATTAGCACTAACTTACATGAAAACACTGTCCTAACAACTTCAGATATAGTCACTCATTTAAAAACCTTATGAGGTAAGTACCGTTATTATCTGCATCTAATGGGTAAGGAAACTGAGGAACAGAGAGGTTAGGTAAATTGCCCAAAGTCACACAGCCAGCAAGTAGTGGATGTGGGACTCTTGGTCACCACACTATGGTGACTCTTCGCCATTCCAAAAGCAAATGAGCAGCGCCCTCCATACCCTCATGGTAGACACCACTTTTGCAAGGATGTTTCTCATGCCCTTCACTGGGCAAGAGAAGGGCAAGAGAAAAGCACAAAGCTTAGTTCAGAAGCAGCAATTCCTCTGAGGCCAGAACGAGCCAGTCCACCCCAGTGAATCCTGACAGAAAGGCAGATAACTGGGGCATTTTAGAGTCTCTAGAAGAGTCGTGGCCTCATGAACACTATTCCTCCTCCATACGGTTTATTATGTATTGAGTGGCCGGGGAGGGGGCTATGCTCTGAGGAGCAGTGAGGGACAGCTCTGACGTGCTGACAGTGACGGTGCAGCCATAAGCACAGTCACTACATCAGCTGAAAGAAGGACGGACGCTCTCCTAACCAAGGCTGAGGGGCCTGACAAAGACCTACAAAGGATCAGCCTACTTTGTATGGAGCAGGCCCAAGGGAGGGCCATGGGAATTCTCCCTTAATCAACAGCTTGGCTGGATCAAACCAAGGATGAGAAGGTCCTCAGAAGCCCACGCCACGGAACAGGCCTCAGCAGAGCCAGTCTGGATGTTACCCAAAGACAGCATCCTCAACTGTCGCTGAAGGGTCATAGCGAACGCCTGGAACGCCCAGCTTAGGACCATGCAACTTCTTAGGGTAACTCCAAGACAAAAATGTTTTGGGGGGGAAAAAAAAGCCTGGTTTCAGAAGATCTTCTCAACAGCTTCTCTGAGTTTGAGTTCAGGACCATAAAACCATTTCCTCAGAATTCACTCATTAGCGGAGCATTTACTAGGAGCCAGGGATTGTTCTGACTGTTGAAGGCAGAAGCAGTCAGTAAAACAGACACAAACCCCTGCCATCATAAATCTTCTTCCTGTGTAAGTACCGTAAGTAACACTTACCAATAATTACTATTACTATACTTAAGGTATTAGTCTTACCTAACTCTGTGCCAGGGGTATGGCGGGGACTCAGAGAAGAGAGTGCGGGGGTGTGGCACAATTACACCAGGGGTCAGGGGAGCCTCGCTGCCACGGGGAACTCTGGGCAAAGCCCACCGGGAGGCCAGGGTGGACCAGGTAAATGCCCAGGTAGAGATCCCAGGAGAAAAGGTCAAAGAGAGAGGAGTGAGGAGAAAGGTGACGAGGAGGAAGAAGGGCCTGGAGGGCAGGCCGGGGATGGACCCAGCAGTCATCTGAAGGATTCTGGATCTGACTGAGCAGAAGGATGGTCTGCCTTCCCTTCCCAGTCATGCAGAGAAGACTCCAAGGGGTCAAGGAAAGAGAGAGGCTGGGAGGCCAGTTTGGAGTGAGAGGATGCACCCTTCCACCCACACCGCCTCGGCCACAGGCTCACGTGGTCTCGTCAACTTTCAGGGTCTGCTAGGGCGGGCGAGGATGGCGGCTGAAGGCATCTGACCCGAGGCACAGGACCAGGGCTCCACACCCAGTCCTAGAGTCCCAACAAAGCCCCGGGGCAGGTTAGTATTCCCTCATGCAATGAACAATAATGAAAAACAAGCAGGGTCTCTCACAGGCAGGTTAACCAAGCACCAAGTCAGCATGGCCTGCAGGAGCAGGAAGGAGGCTGGTGGTGTGGGAGAGGTGCTGGCACCACGGCCAGGCAGTCCTAGGGCTGCCAGGGTGAGGGGCTACCCTAATGGGACAGACACTCTAATGGGCCAGTCCTCCTCAGCTGTGATGCCAGTCATTCGCAAAAGCATATCCCAAAGTACTTTAGAGTTTAAAATATTTAATAGTTAAGACAGCACCACTTAAACTGCATGCCCACACGTAACACTCACTGCCTTCCAAAACGCATCTGAGGCTCATCTGAGGCTCTCTTTCCCTTTCCTCCCAGGGATTCTGAGAGCTAACACCACGTAAACCTCTCCCTAAGACACATCCTCTCTTGGGGCTCCTGTAAGGCTGGGCCGACCTGGTTTGATCCCGGGAGCGGGGTGGGGTTCTGGGGGGAGATGTGGCACGCCAGCCTCTGGGTCTCGGATGACAGCCCACGACCAGGAAGGTTTCGGGGGTTCCACACACCCTGCTCTGGCCATGGGCTCCTGCTGGCCGTCCCCCTCCACAAAAAACGCCCACATGTATTATTCCCCACTTGTTTAGACAAGAACTGCCATAAGAACAGAAGGGAAAACGGCAAGGCATTCTGAGGGAGGAAACCAACACGGAGCTTTCTCATGAGCCTGGTATTTATGAGAAGGCCGTGGAGAGGCACACCCATCTGTGACTTGACACCTCCTCGTGCCCT
The DNA here is from genome assembly GCF_023091745.1 of Budorcas taxicolor. NCBI lineage: Eukaryota > Metazoa > Chordata > Mammalia > Artiodactyla > Bovidae > Budorcas > Budorcas taxicolor. Next base: position 76,131,952 of record NC_068921.1, read on the forward strand.
GGGAAGGAGCAACCATCACAGGAATGTCAACTGAGCTTCCTTTGCCTCTCAAGAGCTTTCATTCACAAAATTCTAAACGGCCAGATTTAAAATAATAAGCCTGTAAATATCTTTCTCACACCCATTACAGTTTTCTTCCATGTTTCCTTTACATTTCTGCCCCGAATCAAAGGACGAACCATAAGCCATTAGTAAGGAAAATTTAGCCAAGTGAAAGGGTAAGAGGTAAAGGGACTGAGTAATTCACCATCACAGGTAGAGGGGTCCGTCCGTAAGACCCTAGGTCCCGGCTTCGCCCAGTTATTTCTGGCACTATACTGAGAACACGGAAGCTCATAACGCTAACTCAGAGAACTGTTCTGTGACCACATGCCTTACTGCAGCTGCTCTCTCTGCATGTGTTTTAGGTCTGATTAACACATGACATTCTCACACATACAAACAGGCACCTCACAATTTACAACTGAAGGCCACTCACTACCCACTGACACATGCAAGCTATAAACACATAAGCATACTGAAATAAATGAGTATATTTGCTTTACCAGCAAAGGCTAGTTTCATTCTAACCCCAACAAACTACTTGTTAATTAAGAGACAGCATTTACCAGACAGGAGGCGATCAATAGTTCTGAGTCTTCTTTTGTCCAATTGTATGCTGTGCATTCAAGGGCATTATTCTCGCCTTGATGTTTGCACATATAAGCACAGTTTCTCTCAAAAACGGTGCGGATGCCTTTAAACAGAATCACACTAGTAGTGCAGCCCATCCCCAAGCTGTGGATGCTCAGGTCTCCAGCAATCTCTACTCCATTTCCACACTATCTTCCTTGGCTCTTCAGAGCAGACTCCCACTGTACCATCTTCACGACAGGCAGTTGCCGACACCAGAACAGAAGGGAAGCTCCGAGCTGCTGTACTAGATGCTGCTCCTGCCCAGCCGCCTGACAAAAAAAAAAAAAAAATTCCGAGCTCCGAGTGTAACACAGGAGGGGTGGTGCAAAAAAACAAGATGACACACCTCAGATGCACCAAAATCTTTAAAGTACTGTATTTTTTCCAATAGACTTCCTCACTGTTAATACCAAAGGACAAATAAGCAGAAGATGTACATGTGGTTACTGGAAAACTGCCGGCTCCGGTGATTTGCTCGGGATTGTTCTGAATCTCAGAACCTGCCCAAAAATGAAAAAGACGGAGCCAGACAGTCACCCTGCTGCAGAGGCTGCCGGAGGCACAAAGAATGTTCATCTGCTGCAAGAAACCTCGCTCCCAGAATGCTTAGCCTAGCATCTATATTAGCAAACATCTCTTTCCTTGACCTAAATATGCTGTTTGTTTAATCCCGCATCAGCGAGGAACAGAGAAGCAAAAGGGAAAAAAAAAAGTCCAAAAAACGAGAGGAATCACCAAGATGACTGCTGCTATGGAAACATGTGTAAGCCCACTTCAAACAACCTTTGGCGTGTGTGGGTACCAGCTTGCTGACAGCAAACCACAAGGGAACACGAAATTGCTGTGTCAATCTTGACTTCTGCCCACTCGCACTCTTTGCTGGAGAGGGGGCTAGCAAGTTTGCACTGCTTTAAAGAAGAATTCTCCCCTGGCTGGTACCCAAAGATGCAAAGGAGAATATGGATACAGAAGCAGCGCTCTGGTATGAAGGGTAAATGCACACTTGAGGACCACAGGCAACAAGGTTATTCTGTTTGGTACATAAGTAATCCAAGTCCTTCAACTGCAGACTGAATTCAGTAACACTGTTCTACCCTGTGATATCTTTGGGACTAGCTGACAGGAAAGCTTGTCACTGATACAATACCAAGTTGACTCTTGCCATTTTTCCTTCTAGAAAATGAAAAGCAAATTATGTAAAAAGACCATCATGAACACACAAGGAAACCCCTCCCACCTACAACATCTATCTAGAAAAAAGTTACTGCTCTTTTAAAATCTATTCTGACATTCTGCCTTATTTCACAAGGCAACAGATGGTTTTCATTTTCTAGCTATAGATTTCAAAGTTAGAGTGAATTATAATTGAACACCTACAGGTTAGTAACAGAAACCTGTGTCATGCAGGGAAGGTAAATCTTTAGAGAATAACATGCAATCACATAATTCCAACATTTGTGTTTTCTACAGCCAGTTAACCTATTAGGAGCAACAGATAAGCAGAAGTCTAGGATTTGTCTATCTCCTGAATTTTTATGCAAAGTGTATCAAATAGCTACAGAGATCAAAGGAGTAGATACTGGCCACATGCAAAAAAAAAAAAAAAAAAAAAAACAGAATAACTATATGTGGTCTAAAGCAATCAGCTTCAGAATGGTAACTCTGTTGAAAGAACAGCAGTGAAAGGTGTAAGATATCATTTGTAAAACAGACAGCTAGTGGAAAGTTGCTGTATAGCACAGCGAGCTCAGTTCAGTGCTTTGTGACAACCTAGAGGGGTAGGACGATGTTCAGGAGTGAACGCCAACATTCCAGGAATCAGCGAACTAAAATGGACTGGAATGGGTGAATTTAACTCAGATGACCATTATATCTACTACTGTGGGCAGGAATCCCTTAGAAGAAATGGAGTAGCCATCATGGTCAACAAAAGACTCCAAAATGCAGTACTTGGATGCAATCTAAAAAATGACAGAATTATCTCTGTTTGTTTCCAAGGCAAACCATTCAATATCACGGTAATCCAAGTCTATGCCCCAACCAGAAAGGCTGAAGAAGCTGAAGTTGAACGGTTCTATGAAGACCTACAAGACCTTTTAGAACTAACACTCAAAAAAGATGTCCTTTTCATTATAGGGGACTGGAATACAAAAGTAGGAAGTCAAGAAACACCTGGGGTAACAGGCAAATTTGGCCTTGGAATACAAAATGAAGCAGGGCAAGGCTAATAGAGTTTTGCCAAGAGAACGCACTGGTCATAGCAAACACCCACTTCCAACAACACAAGAGAAGACTCTACACATGGACATCACCAGATGGTCAACACCAAAATCAGACTGATTATATTCTTTGCAGCCAAAGATGGAGAAGCTCTATACAGTCAGCAAAAACAAGACCAGGAGCTGACTGTGGCTCAGATCATGAATTCCTTATTACCAAATTCAGACTTAAATTGAAGAAAGTAAGGAAAACCAGTAGATCATTCAGGTATGACCTAAATCATATCCTTTATGATTATACAGCGGAAGTGAGAAATAAGTTTAAGGGACTAGATCTGATAGATAGAGTGCCTGATGAACTATGGAATGAGGTTCGTGACATTGTACAGGAGACAGGCATGAAGACCATCCCCATGGAAAAGAAAGGCAAACAAGCAAAAATAGCTGTCTGGGGAGACCTTACAAATAGCTGTGAAAAGAAGAGAAGCCAAAAGCAAAGGAGAAAAAGAAAGATATAAGCATCTGAATGCAGAGTTCCAAAGAATACCAAGGAGATATAAGAAAGCTTTCCTCATCAATCAATGCAAAGAAATAGAGGAAAAGAACAGAATGGGGAAGACTAGAGATCTCTGCAAGAAAATTAGAGATACCAAGGGAACATTTCATGCAAAGATGAGCTCGATAAAGGACAGAAATGGTATGGACCTAACAGAAGCAGAAGATATTAAGAAGAGGTGGCAAGAATACACAGAAGAACTGTACAAAAAAGATCTTTACAACCCAGATAATCACAATGCTGTGATCACTCACCTAGAGCCAGACATCTTGGAATGTGAAGTCAAGTGGGCCTTAGAAGGCATCACTACGAACAAAGCTAGTGGAGGTGATGGAATTCCAGTTGAGCTATTTCAAATCATGAAAGATGATGCTGTGAAAGTGCTGCACTCAATATGCCAGCAAATTTGGAAAACTCAGCAGTGGTCACAGGATGGAAAAGGTCAGTTTTCATTCCAATCCCAAAGAAAAGTAATGCCAAAGAATGCTCAAACTACCGCACAATTGCACTCATCTCATACACTAGTAAAGCTCAAAACTGTCCAAGCCAGGCTTCAGCAATACATGAACCGTGAACTTCCAGATGTTCAAGCTGGTTTTAGAAAACACAGAGGAACCAAAGATCAAATTGCCAACATCCGCTGGATCATGTAAAAAGCAAGAGAATTCCAGAAAAACATCTATTTCTGCTTTATTGGCTATGCCAAAGCCTTTGACTGTGTGGGTCACAATAAACTGTGGAAAATTCTGAAAGAGATGGGCATACCAGACCATCTGACCTGCCTCTTGAGAAACCTGTATGCAGGTCAGAAACAACAGTTAGAAGTGGACATGGAACAACAGACTGGTTCCAAATAGGAAAAGGAGTACGTCAAGGCTGTATATTGTCACCCTGCTTATTTAACTTATATGCGGAGTACATCATGAGAAACGCTGGGCTGGAAGAAGCACAAGCTGGAATCAAGATTGCCGGGAGAAATATCAATAACCTCAGAAATGCAGATGACACCACCCTTATGGCAGAAAGTGAAGAGGAACTAAAACGCCTCTTGATGAAAGTGAAAGAGGAGAGTGAAAAAGTTGGCTTAAAACTCAACATTCAGAAAACGAAGATCATGGCATCTGGTCCCATCACTTCATGGGAAATAGATGGGGAAACAGTGGAAACTGTGTCAGACTTTATTTTTTTGGGCTCCAAAATCACTGCAGATGGTGACTGCAGCCAGGAAATTAAAAGATGCTTACTCCCTGGAAGGAAAGTTATGACCAACCTAGATAGCACATTCAAAAGCAGAGACATTACTTTGCCAACTAAGGTCCGTCTAGTCAAGGCTATGATTTTTCCAGTGGTCATGTATAGATGTGAGAGTTGGACTGTGAAGAAAGCTGAGTGCCAGAGAATTGATACTTTTGAACTGTGGTGTTGGAGAAGACTCTTGAGAGTCCCTTGGACTGCAAGGAGATCCAACCAGTCCATCCTAAAGGAGATCAGTCCTGGGTGTTCACTGGAAGGAATGATGCTAAAGCTGAAACTCCAGTACTTTGGCCACCTCATGAGAAGAGTTGACTCATTGGAAAAGACTCTGATGCTGGGAGGGATTGGGGGCAGGAGGAGAAGGGGACGACCGAGGATGAGATGGTTGGATGGCATCACCAACTCGATGGACATGAGTTTGGGTGAACTCCGGGAGTTGGTGATGGACAGGGAGGCCTGGTGTGCTGCAGTTCATGGGGTTGCAAAGAGTCGGACACGACTGAGCGACTGAACTGAACTGAACTGAACTGAGAGGGGTAGGATGGGGTGTTTATTATGAATACCATTAAGTAAAGTCTTTATTGAATTTATTACCAAAAAAAAAAAATGTCAATTCCATTAAAGAAGAGTTATCACAGCCACGTTCTGACATTAGAAGATCTAAGTCTTCATGTGGCATCACAGTGAGAGTGACAGTCGTGCCTGATTCTTTTGCAACCCCATGGACTGCAGCCCGCCAGGCTCCTCCTCTGTCCACGGGGATTTTCCAGGCAAGAATACTGACTGGAGTGGGTTGCCATTCCCTTCTCCAGGGGATCTTCCCAACCCTGCACAGAGTGCAGATTCTTACTGTTGGAGCCACCAGGGAAGCCCTGACATCATAGTGCTGGCCAATAAATAACACGGGCACTCACCTGCGCAGAAACTGAATCTTGCAGACTGTAAATCAGTAAACACCTGGGTTAAAAATTATCTTAAGATTTCAGAAAATTCATGCTGTACTGTAAGGGAAACAATTTTTAAAAAGTAATAGTTAAATGAATTAAATAAAGATGATACCTAGAAATTTAAACTTAATTTACTAGTATTACTTAGACATCTGAGGTGCAGAAGCCAGAGAATACTACTTAATATACAAAAGATGATGTTTGAACTTCACAATGGATCATAAATGATAAGCAAGCAAATATGAAGCTGCTGGTATATTCTATTTGATTTACTTAAAAAAAACAACCCTAAAAGTTAATATTTAAAACAATGAAAGAATGAAACAATTTCCTAACATTCAGAGGAAAAAGAAATTTCTCCTAGAGATACATTTAATAACCATTTAAGCAGCCTGTATCAATTGTAAATATCAATCATTTTCCAACCAGCAAAATTAGTGAGCAAGGAAAACAAAAAAACATTTAGAGTGAAGGATACAAGGCCAAAAATTGATTTTCATGCTAAGAGAAGCATGACAAAATGAATCACTCAAAATGTGCATTTGGTTTTGCTGAATTCTCTCATCAGAATGATCTTGGACAAGTGTAAAATGATAATTACCATGAACTGCATTAGGGGACATGAATAGATGGGTGATATCTATTGGCAATCATTTCCGCTACCTACAGAGGACGTATTTCAATTTGGCGGATCACGTTTACTTTCACATCTTGAAATGTAACCCCTAATTTACACATCTCCCAAGATAGGATGTCTGCCCTTGACTCCCTTTGAGATCCAAGTCTATGTCTATCTCTCCCTCTAATAATGATACCTGGTTCTCCCATCACCTCCACACCCTCAGATCCAAGGCAATCATCTTTTAATATGACAAACTAGGAAAGCAGCAGAATATTATTCAGCCATAAAAAGGAATGGTATCCCAGTGCATGGCACAAAGGGGATAAAGCTGGAAAATGTCACACTGAGGGAAAGAAAAGTTAAAAAGACCTCATATTATCTCATTTCTAAAAATGTCCAGAATTAGGTCAATTCATAGGGATAGAGAGTAGATTAGTAGATTTCAGGGAATGCAGGATGACTGCTAATGGGTATGGCGTTTCTTTTAGGGTTAATGGGAATGTTCAGAAACTAGTGGTTCTAGCATATATGCTATCTATACATAATATATAGTCTGTAAATATACTAAAAACCACTAGATTGAACATTTTTTCTTTTTTATTGAGGAACAGTTGATGTATAATTTTATATAAGTTATAGGTATACAATATAGTGATTCCCAAGTTTTAAATGTTATATTCCATTTACAGCCACTAAAAACTAGTGGCTATATTCCCTGTGTTGTATAAAGAACACTTTTAAAAAGTGGATTTTGCTGTAGGTGAACACAACAAAGAGCCTGACTCCATTTTTGATGTTTTACTGCTATCGGCTTTAAAGTCTCACCTTTCCTTCCTACCCTTGTGGGCAAGTGACAGGGAGGGCCGGGTGGCTCCCTCCCTTCGTGCCAGCGGGGAATTCAATCCACTCTCAGGAACTTTCAGGCCAGCCCCAGCCTCCACAGGATCCCCAAGCCTGTCTCCTTTCCCTGCCCTGTCAAGCCATTTTCAGACATGCTTGGGTGTAGCCACGCTCTCCTTACAGAACTCATTACCTGAGTAGTAAACCTTATCAAACTCTCTTGGTGTGTGTTTATGTGAACTCTCTTGGCATGTGTGCGTGTGTGTATGGTGTCATTACTCAACATACAAAGCAAATTTTGAGTGGGGGTCAATCCTATGTCTGTAGAGCCACTCCAACATTAAATTATATCTCAATAAAACTGTTATTTAAGATAGAAGAAGTGAATAGGATTGTACCTAATTCTGCCAACCCCCTAAGGTCCTCAAAGTTCAAATAAAATAACAGGAGAGAACTCAACCAAGAAACTGTTATAAATACGTTCACAGTTGTTGCTTTATACTTCACAAAGGATTTACAGTGCCACTCAAAACAGCCACCATGCTTAAGGAATTCAAGGATGTCTGAAGGTTGCTTTGGCCCCAATTCTCAGGAATGGGCTTCCCTTGTGGCTCAGCTGGTAAAGATACCTGGAATGCGGGAGACCTGGGTTGGGAAGATCCCCTGGAGAAGGGAAAGGCTACCCACTCCAGTATTCTGGCCTGGAGAATTCCATGTACAGTCCATGGGGTTGCAAAGAGTCGGACAACTGAGGGACTTTCACTTTCACTTCACTTCACTTTTTCTTGGACTACACTAACCAAGTAACAGGGAAGGTGCCGGGGGCTGTCCTCAGGGCGTGCATGCCAGGGCTGGGAGAGGGGCTCCATACCGTACTAAGAGTAAGGTCGGGGAGGGCTGGGCCATCTGGCCGCCTCAGCCACTCAGCCACAGACGCCTCGGCACACAGGTGTCGCGCGGTGAGCCCCCTCACCCCCACCTGGAGCTGCTCCCACTGGCAACCTCTCTCCTGGCTGAGTGTCCTTCTGTTTTAAATAACTTCTACATCTCATGTAATAATACACCACATATGATACAGTCACGTTTCATAAAACCCAGATAAATGCGGTACGAGTAGAATTCGATCTTACGTGTCATTTATTCTATTTAAGTGCCCTCATGATGGCCAGTCCATATGAAGAGCTTATTTCCATCCCTAACAGTCCATATTTCATAAGTTAATGCAGTGAATCCTGCTGAGCAAAGAAACCTTATATAAGTTGACCTGTCAACACTCTATTTTTTATTCAATCAGTATAATCAAACACTAAGTCTAGTGTCTAGCAGAGGGCCTAGTATATACCACATGCCCAATAAATGTCGGTCTCTCTCTTTTACTCCAGGTTAAAAAATTTCCTCCTTGATACTAAGAGCAAGATAGTTCTTCCAAAAATATAAGCACCCTTTTCATAAAATTCATGTATATGAAAATGCAATCAAGTCAAACTATAGATTACTTCTATTAATAAAAAAATAATTAAAAGAGAGAAATGTGGGTGTAGGAACAGGAAAAAGGAGTTAAGATAGTTGATGAAGGGGCAGAAGTTTCAGCAAAGATCATTAAAAAGGGCAGTGGTCTTCCAGAGATGACCAGAGTCCCCCCAAAAAAGGGAGAGAGACTCCTCCTTTTTCTTTGGCAGGAGACCAAGTTAAACCTTTAAAATAAAACAGACCTCCAAAAGGAAGAAAAGTTTGGGCTAAAAAAAACCAAGTTACCTATTGGTAGGAATGTCAAATAGTGTAGGTCACTTTGAAATACGTACGGTATGGCAATTCCTCACAAAATTAAACAGAATTATCTTATGGTCCAGCAGTTCCACTTCTGGGTCAAGCCCCAAGAGAATGAAAGCGCAGTTTCAAAGAGACGTTCATATACACCCATGACCACAGCAGCACAAGAGCCAAGAGGTGGAAGCAACCTAAGAGTCCATCAAACGAGGAATAGATAGACAAAATGGGGTATGCGCATGCAAGGGAGTGTTAGTCAGCCTTAAAAGGGGAGCAATTCTGACAGGCTACAGCAACACGGAAGAACCCTGAGGACACTACACCAAGTAAAATAAGCCAGCCACAGAAGGACAAATACTGTATGAGTCCACTTACACAAGGTACCTAGAATAGGCAAATTCATAGGAACAGAAAGTAGAGGGACTTTTCCTGGCTGATCAGGGGTTAAGACTCTGCGCTTCTACTGTGGAAAGCAGAGATCTGACCCTTAGGGAACTAAGACCCCCGCGTACCATGAGGCATGGCCAAAAAACAAAACAAAACCAAAGGTAGAATGGTGGTTTCCAGGGGCTGAGGGGAAGAGGAAATGGAGAGTTGTTATTTAATGGAAACAGAGTTTGTAATGATGAAAGAGTGCTGAAGATGGGCGGTTACACAACAATGTGAAAGTACTTAAGGCCACCAAACATACCTAAAAAGATGGTAAGTGTTCTGTTATGTATATGATACGTTATATATACATTAAAACAATAGAAAACCAACTTACTACTAGGCACAGATTTCCTATAACTTCCAGGAACAACTGATATGAAATAACAGGAAACTCGGAAGGGTAACTAGTCTTACCTCCCATTCTCTCCTCCCACCCCTCACAAAGGACAGATAAGCCCAAGAAACAGGCTTCATATGCCCATTTTCCTTCTAACTGTTTTAACTAGTTTATATTAAATTAACTTACGTACTATAATTTCTATAACTAATAACTATGGTATTTCCTCATTACACTTGGTAATGAACTTCTTAGAAAAACACTTCAAACTATGTACCATCACTGAAAAAAAACAAAGCTGAGACTGAAATTCTTCACTGATAGACAACTTCTCCTTCTTCATTTCACACCACAAAACGAATGAAACGAGAGCGTTTATACAGGTGCTGATTTACCCCTCAGCTCAGGAAGCTGCAGGCGAAGTCGGAACTTCAATCACAGTTACAGGAGGTCATGGAGCAAAACCACGGTTTCTGAGGGAGCTCAGTTTTTTGAAGAGAAACCAATAAACCCACAAATGCCGCTGCTTTGTCAAATATGAGAAGCTGCCAAAAGAGCTATTTGCAAAGCTTTTCATCCTTACTAAACACATTGGTGGGCAGGAGCGCAATGGAGGGGGCTGGAGGCGCAGAAGAGCACAATGACTACAGCGAGGGCCAAGGCCCAAACTGCAAATGAGACACGAGGTGAAAAAGAAGGCAGCAGGGCAGATGCATGAGGGCTAAGTGAGAGGCCTCCACCAGCCTCCTCTCAGGAAACGCTATTTTAGGCAGGCATCTGAAAAAATCACAAGCTATACTGAGCTTAAACAATGGAAAAGGTACACAGCATAATCTGTGTAAAAAAGCACCCACTCCAGTATTCTTGCCTGGAAAATTCCATGGACAGAGGAGCCTGGTGGACTACCCATCCAGGGGGGTCACCAAGACTCGGACACGATGGAGCCACTGAGCACCCAGATAGTCGTGAAAACAGTTCATGTGCTTCAAACGCGGAGTTACAGCTATTGGAAAGCTGTTCTCACATGTGAGGAGAGACAAAATTCAGATTCCGAAACACTTCAAGTACGCGTATCTTGGATTTTAGCAGCTGACTATTTTAAAAATTGTACTGTCATTGTGTCAGTATAGAAATATTGTCTCAATATGAGTAAGGAAAGGAAATAAAAAGGAAAATATAAACATAAAATTTGTCTGCCATTTTAAAAACTATTGCAATTATACTTCAAAAAAAACTGCAGCTCAAAATCTCACTCCTGTGTATATATCCAAACACAAAAACACTATTTGAAATTACAGGCACCCCAACGTTCGCTGGAGCATTATTTACAACAGCCGAGATATGAACAAGACCCAAGTGTCCAGCAGCAGATGAATGGACAAAGAAGACACGGCACCACACACAATGGAACACTACTCGGCCGAAAGAAGGAGGAAGCGACGCCATCTGCAGCGACTTGGATGAACTCGGAGGGTATTACGCTTAGCGAAACAAGTCAGACAGAGAGACAGATACTGTGATATCACTTGTATGTGGAATCTAAAATATACAACGAACTAGAGAGTATTACAAAGAAGACGACTCACAGATACAGAAAATATACTAGTGGTTACCGGTTGAGGAGAGGGACCGGGGAAGGGACAATATAAGGGGAAGGGATTGCGGTACAAACTATTACCTGTAAAATACGTTACAAGGATATACTTTACAAGGCGAATACAGCAAATACTTTATAATAACTACAAATGCAGTCGTTTAAATTTTAAAAACTGTGAATCACTATATTATACGTATAGCTTATTTTTAAAAAAAAAGCTGAATTTCTCCTGAAGGCACTCTATCCTCGACAGAGTTCTCTCTCCAAAGCATACGACGGTCTCCAACACAGTGAATTCCCAAAAGCATTCCTGGCGCTGAGAATTCAGAAGGGAATGGTAGGTAAGATGACTTCTTCAATAATGGCCAGTTAGAGCTATCCAGCTTTATTAAATTCACAGAGCACTTCAGGGAAATCTTTGTTGAGTCAATAACTCTGGCTCATTCATTCTGTGAGGCAAGGTCTGGGCCTGAGGGCTGAGCCATCTATCCCAATTCATTCTAAGAAATTTATTTTGCAGATCTTTCCCCACAAAATTTTCATCTCTGCTATAACCACAAGGCTTTCAAGGTCCAAAATAAGAAAAAAAAAATTCCATTTGGAAAAAAAGTCAGAGGAGGGATGGAAAGAGAGAGATGATGAACGGGGTAGCTGAAGGTTTATTCAAATCACAGAATGGGCTCTATTTAGGGCATTCTAGTCATCTAGACAATGAAGGGGATTCACATTTTAAAAATAAATTCTATGGTAAATCTTAAGAAAAACTTTATATAAACAGTGCTGGGCACATCTCTCACAGAGTCTGTCACGTGTACCTAATTCCTACTACGTGCCAGAGGCTAAACACAGAAATTTGGTCACACGGTCTCACTTAATCATCTCAACAACTCTAAAGGTTGAGTTTATAGGTGATCTCACTCATGACCACCATCCCTTGATCTTGCTGCACGTAAACAAGGTCCCCACAGGAAGCCGTCCTGGTGCGCCGGACCACAGGAGCACTGGGCCAACACTGACATCGTGTGGCCTGGGGCTGACAAACCACAGGGGTGCCGGACGCGAGAACCCCACAGGCTCAATGTCTCCAAAGTACTGTCACCCTGAACTACGTTAAGAAATGAATTTTAAATCATGATATCTGTGTGTAGAATACTTCCCCCCAAATATGTACCCTTGCAACATGTGTTACTGTATCATTTTCTGTCCCAGCCTCTCTAGTCCACTCTAGCTCACTGGAAAGAAGAGAAGAAAAATGGAAGGGAGTGAGGAAATGTAAGAAGGAGGGAGGAGGACAGTCAGAGCCCCTAAACTGTCTTCAGGACCACCACGGCTCACGCCTACAGCTGGAAACCCCACATGTACCTGTCCTCTCTCCTCGACATGGTACCACGACACATACACACATGTCTGTCAACACTTGGAATCACCACTTTCAAGATACATCCCGTTCCCTATGAGCAGCTCATCCTGGCCCAAGAGCAGGATGGAAGGGCCTGCTGAAGACGACAATTGTAAGAACATTCCCAAGTCAGAAGAAGCTGGTCCAGGAATCAAGGGGTAAGAGAGCCACTCTGTTACCCTAATAACACACTCCACCCCTGCTGGTCACAGGGCCTGGTCTGAAAGGGAAGAATGCTTGCAATTAGAGGAGAAAATGAAGCACAATGAATGGAAAGGTGAGACAGTCGCCTGGCCATTTGGGGGCTCCATAAGCTGCTGAACCAGAAGGCAAATGAGGAGGATACTCTACCAGCTAAGGCGAAACTGGGCTGCTGCCTTCCAAAGGGTCAGGAAGGACCATGGCTGGACCCCAGGGTGGATTCTCCAAGACATCTTAGTATTTCTAGCTCCAAAAGTACAAGTTCACAAAAAACCACAGCAATTCAAAGAAAGGCAGGACTACTGAGAATTCAGATGTCAAGGTAAAGAAGGCTAATCAGTTGAAGTGGGCAAAAAACATATGGAATGAGTAAGAGGATAGTAAATGCATAATTATCAACTACTGCCAAACAGCCAGGTAGAGCAGTGAACACTGCAACACCCATGTGGGTTTCCTTCCTGCTTCATCTCTCCTCCTCCTTCCTCTTTCATTATTTTACACAAGCGTCATTGTTGAAACGACAATTTAGACTTTCATAGCACATACTCACACGAAGACTACTACTGAATTTAAGGATTAATTAACAAGGCTCAGAAATGGGTGCTGTTACTCCCTCCCAAAGAAAGATACAACGGAAACTTTGTGACTCCTTGTTTGAGGAGCCAGTGAGAATACCTTCCTGTGCCTGAAGGATAGCTATGCTCTGTTGGGCTGAAACACGTATGGAAGGTCAAATATGTGTAGAGGCTGGGTCTGCACACTGACGAGTCAAAGGGGAGGGCTGTGCCAGTTACTAAGCTACTGTCTGTCAGCTCCGCTCCTCCCTTCCACACTCAGCTCTAGGATGCAAGGGCTGGTCCTCTCAAACAACAGTTTTACTGGTTGGGTCCCTATTAGGCCTGCCAGGAGGGGGCACCAGAGGGAGACTGCAAAGCCTGGGGGAGAAGGAGCTCGCTCCTTGGTGCCAGCTTCCTACTGGCTTTTTGGTTTCCAGTATTACCAGCAGGAAATCAACCCTGAATATTCACTGGAAGGACTCATGGTGATGGTGAAGCTCCAATTTTTTGACCAGCTAACGTAAAGAGCTGACTCACTGGAAAAGACCCTGATGCTGGGAAAGTGAAAGTGAGAGTGTTAGTCGCTCAGTCCAACTCTTTGCAACCCCATAGGCTATAGCCCACCAGGCTCTTCTGTCCACGGGATTCTCCAGGCAAGAATACTGCAGTAGGTTACCCTTCCTTCCCTTCTCCAAGGGATGTTCCCGACCCACGGATTGAACCCTGGTCTCCTGCATTGCAGGCAGAGTCTTAACTGTCTGAGCCACCTGGGAAGACAATGTTGGGAAAGAATGAGGGCAGGAGGAGAAGTGGGCAGCAGAGGATGAGATGGGTGGATAGCATCACTGACTCAATGGACATGAATTTCAGCAAACTCTGGGAGACAGTGAAGGACAGAGGAGCCTGGAGTGATGCAGTCCATGGGGTCACAAAGAGCTAGGCACGACTGAGTGACTGGACAACAGCAATCGCTGAGCGACACGGCTTCACCTGGCAGCAGGAAGGCCTCCCTGTGCAGCAACAGCATCAGGTCTGCCACTTCCCCAGCACTTACAGGACCAGCGTTACACTCACCACCAGAAACACCATCACCAGCTGCCTAGCACCCACTCCTCAGAGGTCTGGGTATCAGCTCCGGGGAGCTCCTCCTCTAAGCTTCTAAGAAAACAGTCTCAACCCTTGGTCCTCCCCAGCTCCTGGCTGCTTCCTGCAGCCACTACCGCCATGATATGTGAATGTTCTCTTGTTATCTTTTAATACCTCCTTAACAACTTTATACCTAATAGCAAGTCTTTATGTTTAATTCTATTAAAACAACTGGTGTGATTTCTGTTTCCTGGCTGTACCCTGTGATGCTATAGTCAGCCCTTGTTATGTGCAGACGATCAGTTCCAGAAGCCCCCGCAGATACCAAAATTCAAAGATGCTCAAGTGGCATAGTACAGTTAGCCCTCAGTGTCTGCAATTTTTGCATCCACAGATACAAGGCCTGATAATAGTAGGTTCTAATTAGTTTTTAGATTCTTAAAATTCTCACCAAAAACTGAGAATAATCAATAAGCACATAAAAAAGATGCTTAACATCGTCAAGAAAATGCAAATTAAAACTGTAATGATATTTCATTATATATAGGCCACCAGACTCCTCTATCCATAGGATTTCCCAGGCAAGAGTACTGGAGTAGGTTGCCAGTTCCTTCTCCAGACATACCTACCAGGATGGCTAAAATCTAAAAAGACTGACCACACTAAATGTTGGCAAGATAGCTGGAACTCTAGTAAGTTGCTAGAACAGCCACTATGGGAAACACTGTTGCCAAAAACCGTTAAAGAGTTACCATATAACCTAGCAATTCCACTTCTAAGTATCCACTGGTAACGTTAGTAACATGAATAATACTGCTGTTAACATTAGTATACATATGTTTTCATTTTTATTGGGCAGATACATATATTGAATGATTCCATTTATATGAATTGTTCAGAAAAGGCAAATCTTTAGATATAGAAAGCAGATTCATAGTTGTCTAGAGCTGAGGGTAAGAACTGAGAATGACTAAAAAACGGGCATGAGATTTCCTTCGGGGGGTATCAGTCCAGTTCAGTTCAGTTGCTCAGCTGTGTCCGACTCTTTGCAACCCCATGAATTGCAGCACGCCAGGCCTCCCTGTCCATCACCAACTCCTGGAGTTCACCCAAACTCATGTCCATAGAGTCGGTGATGCCATCCAGCCATCTCATCCTCTGTCGTCCCCTTCTCCTCCTGCCCCCAATCCCTCCCAGCATCAGAGTCTTTTCCAATGAGTCAACTCTTCGCATGAGATGGCCAAAGGATTGGAGTTTCAGCTTCAACATCAGTCCTTCCAAAGAATACCCAGGACTGATCTCCTTTAGGATGGACTGGATGGATCTCCTTGCAGTCCAAGGGACTCTCAAGAAGTCTTCTCCAACACCACAGTTCAAAAGCATCAATTCTTCGGCACTCAGCTTTCTTCACAGTCCAACTCTCACATCCATACATGACCACTGGAAAAACCATAGCCTTGACTAGACGGACCTTTGTTGGCAAAGTAATGTCTCTGCTTTTCAATATGCTGTCTAGGTTGGTCATAACTTTTCTTCCAAGGAGTAAGCATCTTGTAATTTCATGCCTGCAACCACCATCTGCAGTGATTTTAGAGACCAAAAAAATAAAGTCTGACACTGTCAGAAGTGTTCTAAAGTTAGATCACTTGCACAAGGCTACAAACTTACTAAAACTTGTTGAACTGTACCCTCAAAATTTAGAATGAATTGTGTGGTATATAAATGATACCTCAATGAAGTTGTGAAACAAAAAAACTAGAGAAAAGATTTGAAGAAACTCTAGTGAGGTGAGCAAAGGAAATAAATCATGATAAAAAAAACCATAATGCACTAATAAGTAAAATGAAACATTTGTATCTGGACATACAGATAATTGCACGTGATAAACACAGGATGCCTAAGAACCAAATTGTTTCAGCAAACAGAATGTCTTTATTTCAAATGCTTAAGAATAGGTCTGGTGTGCTCAGTTCTAAAGAAATGCTCAGTTCTAGTGAATGATGGTTTTTTGACTGCTTTAAAACTGAACAAATAGGATAGTACCAGCATTCACATCTAGCCAATGTCCTCAAATAGGGAGATACTGTTTTGAAGCCGAGAAAATTCTTTCCTGTGAACGGACAGGCTTTTTTTTTTTTTTTTTTAAGGAATGCCCTTAATAGTGATAGTGTCATTGCCAAGGAAGACAGACTGACGATGCCTTATTACAAACCAGCAAAGACTGATTGACCACAGGTGCATAACACAACTAAATACCTACATCACTGAAATTATTCTTTACCTTGAAAAAAAAGGTTGAACACAGACATCACTACAATGTAAATGTAAGGGATCTCTAAAGATGGAAAAACTCCCTCCACTGGACTAATGATTCAGACAGGCAAATACTTTTCCTTAAAATGAATGACTCAGATTTTGAACTTTTTTTGTTGATTCCCAGGCTCCCCTGGTGGCTCAGATGGTAAAGGATCCGCCTGCACTGCGGGAGACCTGTGTTTGACGCCTGGGTCAGGAAGATCCCCTGGAGAAGGGCATGGCAACCCTTCTAGTATTCTTGCCTGGAGAATCCCATGGAGAAGAACCTGGTGGGCTACAGTCCATGGGCTCACAAAGAGTCAGACACGACTGAGCGACTAAGCACAGCACAGATGACATTTATGCTTACTATAGAGAAAAGAACTATCCTTTACCCCAAAGTTCAGAGCATTCACATTGCTGTTTTGTTTTTGAAGCTATAAAAAATTTATTTTGTGAAATTCAGTATGTACTGGAAATTTTTTTTTTGGTCTTATGGATTGGGGGCAGGAGGAGAAGGGAATGACAGAGGATGAGACGGCAGGATGGCATCACCGACTCGATGGACATGAGTTTGAGTGAACTCTGGGAGTTGGTGATGGTCAGGGAGGCCTGGCGTGCTGCAATTCCTGGGGTCGCAAAGAGTCGGACACGACTGAGCAACTGAACTGAACTGAACTGAACGCTGTGTTTTGCTTAATATTCTACAAGGCACCAGCACCAAAAATTATTTCAGATGAACATCTGCAGGGCGTTCATATTTAAAGAAGACTTTCCCCCAAAACTCCATGCAAAATATCTCAAAAAAGGAATATAATGATAACAGATTTTGTAATAAATATCATTTTACATAAATGTTTGTAAAAGCTAATACTCATTATTCCAACTTATAAATCATCTTTCATCCTTTTATAGTATAAACGTATGTTCTACAAAAGAAACTCAGTTTGTAACATTGTGCTTAAGAGAAATGTACGGGAAATTTAATGTTATCCAAGAACTAATTAGGCCATGAGACATGGGTTGCCTGTGTTATCTCCCATTACAGATGACAAGACCAAGGTTCAGAGAAGTGGAGCTGATGTGACCAAAGGCACATAGTTGGTATGTGGGATAAGAACCAAGGATCCCTGGCTCCTAGGCCCTTGCTCTTTCCAGCATGTCTTCAATCCCATTAACAAATGATGATGATTACACAAAAAGCATTTAAAGCTGGTAAAGAATCAGCCTGCAATGTGAGAAACCTGGGTTTGATCCCTGGATTGGGAAGATCCCCTGGAGAAAGGAAAGACTACCCACTCCAGTATTCTAGCCTGGAGAATTCCATGGACTATATAGTCCATGGGGTTGCAAAGAGTCGGACACGACTGAGCAACTTTCACTTTCACCGATACGTGTAAGATGCTACAAAACATGAACTTCCAGTGCTTTATCAAGTTGTGTTAGTAGTTTAAAATAGATTTGGTCCTCTATTTGGGAAATGTAAGGCTGGGGTTAGGTCCTTTTCATCAACTGAAAGGTGAGGTATGTCCTTTAGAGCTGAAGAGCATCGAAGAAGATGCTCAGTAAGCAGGTAGGTATACTTTTTATTACTCCCACCTTCCACCAAAACTTCTAAAATATGAAGTGGTTCATACACAGCCAGTGTAGTCGCCATTCAAAAGGCCGGCCTTGTGTTCTACTCAGGACAGGGATCCCTCCAATCCACAGAAGGTAAGGAGTCCACCCTACTGCTCCTGGTAAGAACCACGGAGGACTCAAGGGTCGATGTCACAGCTGGCTGCTGAGCACACACCACTGATGGGAGGGAGAGACTGGAGTCCCCGTCCTTCCACAAATGAACAAACTCAAGGCCACTTCCCCTAAGACATGCTTCTCAATTTCATAATGACCAGTGCTTGATTACCCCTATCATGTGACTAAAGAAATATCTTGATGATTCAACATTTCCTAGGAAAAACGAGGAATGATCCATTTCCTTCTGTTAACCCATCAGAGTCACCAATGCTGGTCACTAGCTGGAGGTCATAGGAGATCAAGGTACATCTTTACACTTAGTGGCCTCCGTCTAAGGAAGCTTCTCAGTTTATAGTTCTCACCCACTGGAGAGGAATATGGTGATATACATTCACTCCATTACTTCAGTGCCAATGAAGATACAATGGAGATGATACACCAAAGTTCAAACTGATTCCAAAATCCATTCAAATATATGAACTTTTAAAACCTCTCTATTTGGGAAATAAAATATTGAGACTAGGTCCTTTTCAACAACCAAAAGAAGAGGTACTGTAGATTTACTAATTTACATGTTATAAATTGATGCTTTATTGATTTCCCACTGCAGATACCAAACGTATAATTTTAAAGGAATTCTGAAGAGCATGTTTCAACACATCACAAACTTTTTTGTGCTTGGCAACCAAGAAGAAGATCAACCTAAATTAAAGGTCTTTATTCAGCAGACATCTACTCAATTTAAAATTATGAATGGTAAAATTACACATTCCCACGGAAAGTTCAAAGTAGCCTAAAAAAATGAAAGTTTTTCATTTTACTTCACCACACATTAATAGCAGATTCAAGTAGTCTAAGATAATCACTGGCTTTTAGAACAAATGTGTCAGCCAACAACTGCTGAAAAATAGCTCCCTGCTATAAAAGCTAAAGAAACTTAGGGACTTTCCAATCCACCAGGTAAGAAATAAAGACTGAGAAACATTTTTACAACACTTTTTATTTCTTATAGATCATTTAATTCAGCCAGGCAAAGAAGTAAAGAGTATTCCATCTTGGCTCTAAAATAGAAAATCTGAATAGGGAAGACAGAACACACTACAAGATCTGGGTTGCTCTAGAAGGGATCACCAGAGTCACTATGCAAAGCTTCTCTAACGAGCAGGAGCAGGAGCAGGAGTGCCAGTGGGTGATGGCGCACTGCAATGGCAGCTGAACTAGAGGGCATCCGAGGCCCCTGGGGTCCTGCAGGATTCTCCACTTCACAGGCACTGGCTGTGAGTGCGAGTCCAGTCAGGCAGAATGGGAATGAGTGAATCTTGGTAGCACAGGTAACTTAAAGGGATTGCACAGAAGGCCCAATATGCCTCATAAAGTATATAAGCTATACCTTGTAAGGTTTATCTTACATATTACCTAGGCTTCCCCATAGCTCAGCTGGTGAAGAGTCAGCCTGCAATGCAGGAGACCTGGGTTTGATCCCTAGGTCAGGAAGACCCCCTGGAGGAGGAAATGGCAAGCCACTGCAGTATTCTTGCCTGGAAAATCCCATGGACACAGGAGCCTGGCGGGCTACAGTCCATGGGGTTGCACAGAGTCGGACATGACTGAGCAACTAAGCACAACACAATAATGCCACCAGCAAGGATGCTGAGGTTCAAAGACGTTTAAAGAAGACATGTCAAAGTCAAAGCACCCTGGGTGTCTGAACTAGGACCTCTCGTCCCTCATCCCCAGACTCAGACTCTTTCTACTCTACCATGATGCTTTCCTGTCAGGCCCCCAAAGAACCTCATTCCCTACACACAGAAGTACTAAGCAAGTGAAAGAAAATTTGACATTTATAGAGGAAAAAATAAAACCCACAGATCAAGATGCCTGCCCAGCTTCGGGGGTGGGGGGTGGAGGGCCTGCAATATGGCTCCAGAGGAGACCGCATCTTTCTTCCAAGGTTTCATCATGAAACATATGCAAACCATGTGCTCCATCTAGTGGACTCGTGGGAGAGCCTCAGGATGAGGGAATGCAGGTGTTTAGCTCTCCTCAGTTCACACACGCCTGAAGCACGCGTTTGCTAGCACAAACCTCCAACCGAAATGCCAATGCTAAAAAAAGAGATTAGACAGATTCCAAGCTTCCAAGAGTCAAGCATAAATTCTTTCCAACGAGTTAAAACCAGTCTCCACACTTGCTTCCTCCTTCGTTCCCAGTTTTCCCCAGCATAAGGAAATAAGTCAAGGTAGGTCACCTCACAGGTAATCAAAGTAAAAGCTTTCACATGACACATACCCCGCAGGTATAACTCAGACTTGACTCTGAAATTCACAGCGTCTCTTGATGTTACTGTGGTTACTGCCACCTTAAACCCAAAAGCAGACCCTCCTCTCAAAAAAAAAATAATAAGATGTTCTGGGAAAAACACAACTCAGAAGTCAGCTAACATTCCTGGTCCTGCCAAGTTTCTGAATGTTGCAACCTTCAGTCATTCAACTGCTGCCTAGGTCCCTCCTTTGTAAAACGTGGACGATGCCGCAAGGATGACGAGGGATGACCAATGTCAAGCACCTCCGCGGGCCCAAGGCGCTCAGTGTACGGCAGAGACAGACAGGTGGATTCAAGTAGGCTTCTTGTTGATGGGTGCTTCCTTTCCTTCACCCCCAAATTTTTATTTTAAAAAGGTAATACATCTAAACAGCAAGCAGAGTTGCTAGAATACATGGAGATGATAAGAAGCAGTCAAGAAACTGTCCCTTATTCAGTATGACCAGGAAAACAGAGAAACAAGAAGATGGGTCCTTATAAACCACACTAATGTGGCTGAGTTTCATCCAACAGTCAATGAAAGGCCACGGCATTACCCTTTCTTGACCCCAATCTGTCACATTCCCACACGGCTCCAAAACTTCGTCCACCCGTTTCCTAAATTATAAAATAGGATGCTCTTAAAGCTGTGTCTCTGTCTTCTGTCTCAGCTTTGCAACTGGAATGTCAACTGTCACGCACATCTTCACTCTAGACTTGTGTTTCAAGGGCTGAAGAAACATCAAATAATGTCCACTATGAACCTTTGGTTGTGTCATAACTCTCAACCTATCCGTTTTGAGCAAGCGTGTTTCCTAACAGCAGAAAACATCTTGGACTCCAATTAAACTATTAACTGTAACGTAACAAAATACGAGTGAGACAGCCGATTGCCTCACTCACCCCAATGTCTATCTTCCCCTTTCAAAACAACTGGGTGTATGGCCACCCGGCCAGAGACGATGTTTCTCAGCCTCTCTTGCAGTGCGTTGTGGCTACAGGAGCAGGTTCTGGCTGATGGGATGTAGGCATAAGTGATGTGTGCAAATGTAAAGTCATGCGCTTAAATGGGAAGGAGTCTGCCATCCTCATGCTATCTATCTCCCCTTCCAGCTGGCAGGAGCTGGAATACCCTTCTAAAACTACAAGAAGAAATGTCTTGTGGAAGATGGCAGAACAACAAGCTAGCAGGAACCTGGACCCCAACATGGTAGAGTCATCAAGAAAGCTGTTTACCCTTGGACAATTATTGTAAGAAAAATTTCCCATTCTTTATAAGCCACTGTTTTATTAGTCTTTGTTAAAGTTAAATCCTAATACTGAAATAACTACAAACCTGAAAACAAATATTTCGTCCAGTCAACAGATATTTATCGGGGATCCATTACAGCCAACCATACTACAGACTCTAAATATACAATTGAGAATAAGACTCAGTTCCTATCCTCTAAGGGCTCATACACTGATGGGCTGAATGACTTCGGATCATGGTATTAAAAAAGAAAATAATGCAAGTGTACTTCATGCCATTGAACAAATCACTTAAACAATGTTTAAACAGTACATTTTATATGTACATTTCCATAATGAAAAAAATATTGTCAAAAAAAGAAAAATGCAAAAGAAACAAATTTTAACTCAGTGTTTTAAAGTTTTCCAGTCACATATCTGATAAAGGATTTTTATCCAGATAAGAAGAAATTCTAAACTCAGTAATAAAGTGAAAGTCACTCAGTCGTGTCCAACTCTTTGTGACCCCATGGATGATACAGTCCATGGAATTCTCCAGGCCAGAATACTGGAGTGGGTAACCTTTCCTTTCTCCCGCAGATCTTCCTGACTCAGGAATCGAACCAGGCTCTCCTGCATTGCAGGTGGATTCTTTACCAACTGAGCTATCAGGGAAGCCCAAACTGAACAATAATAAAAATAAAGATAGACAAAATGTTTAAACAAAATAGTCACAAAACTATATCTAGATATATTTAGAAACAGTACATTACAAAATGCACAACATCATTAGTAATTAGCAAAATTTATATTAAAACTTACTGAGCTACCTCAGTACACACCTACTGAAATGGCTAAAATTAAAGTCAGACCATACCAGGTGATTGGAGAAGGGAATAACAACCCACTCCAGTATTCCTGCCTAGAGAATTCCATGGACAGAGGAGCCTGGAGGGCTACAGTCCATGGGGTTGCAAAGAGACAGACAGAAGTGAGCGACTCACACACACATACACAACACACACCCCGCCAAGTGATGCCAATGATGTGGGATTAAGGAACTCTTATACACTCAGATGAGCTGTTTCTGGAAATGCAAAATGGTACAACCACCTTGGAAAACAGTCTGACAGTTTCTTAACAAGTAAACACATTTACCAACCATATGACCCAACCATTCTATGGTTATTTACCTAACAGGGATTAAGACATGCACCCATACAAAGGTTATACACAAATATTCATGGCAACTTTATCTATAATAAACAAAAACTGAAAACAAAACCTAAATGCCCCAGTGACTAGAAAGACCGATCAATTATAGGACACCCTTATACTCCAATGTTTCTCATCAATTTAAAAAAATGAACTATATGAATGAACCCGAAAATAATTATGCTGAAAGAAAGAAGACACACCAAAAAGAGTCTGCAAGGTATGCTGGCATTTTTATGAAAAAATAATAGTAACAGAAAGCAGATCTGTGATTCCCTCGAAGAGGAAGGAGTACAAAAAGACACAAGGAGACTTTAGGGGTGGCGGATCTGTTCCTCGTCTTAATGCGATGATTGCTTTACAGACGCACACATATGTCAGAACTCATCACATCTTACATTGTCAGTATGTGCGTATTAATGTACGTCAGCTATCCTCAATAAAGCTACTTACGGGGAAAACATCTTACTGGAGCATTTTCACTAAGTCTCTCAAATGTACACGTGTTTTTAGTTTGAACTAATCCAATTCAGACTGTGCGCTAAGGCTATTAAAATACCCCAGTATTACAAATTATTAAGATGAAAACCTGACATTATGCCACTTTTAAGTGAAAACAAAACTGATTTCTGAAAAAAAAAAAAGGTGGGGGGGGGGGAAGAACATGCATTTCAGACTCTCCGTCCTTTGAAAATTAAGGGTTCCGTTTTCCTGTGTGCGATTTTTGGCTTCTCCGATGGTAAAGTACACATACACTCAGTCTGTGAGTGTGTATATTCTACAAAGAGGGATTACGAAAGGAAAGGGTAAGTGGTACCTAGAAGTTATCATGCACCAGCGGATGAATGAAAATTCTCCTGACTCCAGGATGAGAATGTCTCCAAACACAAGGAGAAACTCACAAATACAGTATCTGTTGGCTATCTCAGAAATCATGCACATTTGGGGCATGACAACTATTATTCCACATCATGCTCAGAACAACTGCAAAATATGAAACAGTAGTTTAACTTTTATTTCACTTAATTTATATCCACTTGCTTTCCTAGAGAATTTCTAAATAAAAATCTGTGCTATTGTATTTGGTATATCCAGGGTGAATTACCAAAGTTTTCAGGAAACATCTTTCATAGATTGACACTTTAAAATGCATTATTTAAAAAACAAAAACTGTGTGGGCAATAGATTAGTAAATAAAATACTTCACTTTTTGAAGTTAGAAAATGTATTGTTTTGTACACATAATAATTATGCTATAAACTCTCCAATACATAAGACAAAACCTTAAAAGTCTTAATACTCAGCTCATAAAACAGGCTCTGTAATTTATGGGTATTAAAATGGCTGTATGAGTTAAATGACATTACTGTCAACCATGACTCACAGGAAGAGAAAAATGGTTTTCATTTCTTAACACTTGGGGGTTGCTTCATTGTTAACTAATAAAATTAAAAACAAAAGATAAATTTTTTAAAAACCACTCTCAAATGACACTGTGGGAAACTACTACAAAGAAACCTTGGTAGAAAGTTATACATATAATACTTTAATCGAATCTTGGTAACAATGGTATAGTGGCTGCTCTCTGCCCAGTAATGCCTTCGGGTTATCAGTCTTTCAACAAGCACTATGCTGGGTAGAGAAAATGCCGTGGAGAAGAAGTAATTCAATGCCATGAGGGTCTATGTCTAGTAAAGAAGTTTGCTGCACGAAAGGTGAAGACAAGCCCATTCTTGGCAACTGACTCCAAGTGTTTCCTCCTCCACAAATGTTCAACCAACAGCACAGCCACAGCTTAAGAAAGGCTGAGCACCATTATACTTGGATTATAAACTCCTATTTGCATCACCTGTGGGAGTTACACTTTTCTGATGGTACTGAGAGGGTGCTCAAAACCCGGAGGGGCTCTAGAGCCAGACAGTTCTGGTGTGAGGAGTTCCAGCTCCCCTTCTTACTGGCACGTAACCCGGAACAAGTTACTGAGCCTCTCCAAGGCTCAGCTCCCATCCCCAAAATGGTGACAGAGGCAGTGCCTACCTCTAAGCATAGTAAGTACCCCATAAATAATATCACTTCATAGTTCTTTTTCTATCACAATCAGGAAGAGGAATATCTACAACAACTGCTGAGAACTGCGTAGAAATTGAAAAAAAAAAAAAACTGACACTGACTTTCTGAGAAACCAAAGAAATGGTCAGAGATATAAAAATTTCAGGAAAGTGTGCACATAGTGATTAAGTAAACTATACGACTTCAAAATTCAATCCAAATATTGTACCAAATATCTAGTGGCTGCATAAATCATTCATGGATCCCCAGAGGTCAAGTATTCATTCACAAAACGTAGAGCCAAATAAACAGAGCTCCATTCCTCAGGGATGGCACACAGAGGGAAGACCTGCTCGCATCCTAAAGGAGCTGATGACAACACGCGGGGTGGGGAGATGGGGGAGGAAGTGGGGAGGACACACTCTTAATAGAATATACTAACCACTTCCTGCCCATTGCTCCACTGAGGAACTGCCTCTTCCCCACCTCACCCCCAAGTAACTATCACTGCTTAAGTCAGCAGTGTAACAAAAGATGGCTTTCAGTATTGGGAACTTCAGCTTCAGCATCAGTCCTTCCAATGAATATTGAGTACTGACGTCCTTAGTATTGACTGGTTTGATCTCAATCCTAAACGAAATCAGTCCTGAATATTTATTGGAAGGATTGATGCTGAAGCTGAAGCTCCAATATTTTGGCCACCTGATGGGAAGAACTGACTCACTGGAAAAGACCCTGAGGCTGCGAAAGACTGAAGGCAAGAGGAGAAGGGGGCGACAGAGAATGAGATGGTTGGATGGTATCACTGACTCGATGGACATGAGGTTGAGTAAGCTTCGGGAGTTGGGGATGGAGAGGGAGGCCTGGCATGATGCAGTCAATGGGGTCGCAAAAAGTCAGACACGACTGAGTGACTGAACTGAAAAGATATGTCCACCTCCTAACCCCCAAAATCTGTGGAAAAGGGGCTCTTCAGATGTAATGATGCTGAGATGAGATCATCCTAGATTACCCAGATGGACCCGAAGTCCAATGACAAGTGTCCTTACATATAAGAGAGAAGAGGGGAAGACACGGACCCAGAGGAAAGGCCGTGTGGAGTCAGACGCAGTCATGCGCCCAGGAAGAGGGGGTCCCCAGGAGCTGGAGGAGGTGAGGAAGGCACCTCCCTGAGAGTCTTCAGAAGGAGCACAGCCCTGCCAGATTTCACATCGAGAGCCTCCCGAGCTGAGAGAGTAAACCTCTGTTGTTTTAAGTCACCGAGTTTGTAATAATCTGTTACGGCAGCCATAGGAAACAAACACAGAGACCCACAAGATTAATACAGGAAACCCTGTGGTTTTAAGGACTTTCTAGTGGGCTTTTATTGGCAGCGGAGGGTCAGGCACCTTTATTTCTGTTGTAGCTAACAATTCTAAGCAACTGCCAAGGGAGGAGCTGTAATCTCCACCCTACAACTTAGTCATGGATGTACCGTAACTGAACTTGCTTGAGGATCAGGCAGCAAGAGACGGTGCCGCGGCATTCTACATCCCAGGCTCCACTAAACGTGGTCTTTTCCCTGCACCCCCGCACCTTCCAGCCAGACACCGTGTAAGTTCACCGCACCGTCAGCCCTCCTCCTGCGCATCACCGGTCACCGGCCTAATCCTGCCAGGCAGAGAGAGGCTTCCCAGACTTGAAGATCCCCTGTCAACGAAGGAAGGAACCCGGACAGATTTTCAAACTTTTGAGTAAACTATGTCAATACCAGTGAGTAACAACTCCTCACGCGTTTACAGTTTAAGACATTTTGCTTTCAACTGTGGCACGGAACGCTGTGTCAGTGTTACATAAATAAGGCAAAGACGTCCTCTGTGCGTTGGTCCCAGGGTCATTTATTTCTTCACTGCTGAAGAAAGAAGAAATCAGGCTGAGACTGGTTAGCTCAAGAGCCCACTGGCACCAAACTCATTTTTCACACATTTGATTATTTTGAAAACAAACAAGCAGATTTCTAACCACAGAGGCTGCTTTACAGAACCCGCGGAACACCTGACATTGACCAGGTGGGACCTTACAGTTATAAGTCTGCAAGGGCTCTTGGAGCGCTCTGCTGCTGAGCAAGGTCACTTCGACATGGGAGCCCCTTCCAGCCACCAGCCCCCCAGCCAGCCCACTCCGGGGAGGGGAGTCCCCAGCCCTCCTCCCTTCTGAATGGTGGTCCCCTGGCTGGAAGCCTCTGGCTAGCTGGCCTCCTGCAACTTTGTCCAAGCGCTGTCCAATCAGGCTTGCGTGTTACTACTGCCTCTCATGGGTGTGCCTTTTTCCCTGGTCAGCCCCCAAATCCTCAAACCCCCGACAGTCACCACAACGTGACTTGGAGGCAAAAGAAAGAGCCTGGGAAGAAATCATGCTGTCTTTTCCTTGTCTTGGAAATTGAACTTCCCTGAGAACTGGCCCTGAAGCAACTGCAGTCGCCTGGGTGGGCATACACTTGGCCCTCTGCCCCAGACATCCTGGACAGGCTCTCCTTCTCTACAGTTTCCTGTCCTGGGATGTCAGCCCCTCCAGCTTTCCCTCACTGAGGAGGCAGAACTCAGCCGGCAGAGAGGAAGGCAGCCAGGCGCGCACACAAACAGGACCCAAGAGCAAGACAAGGCAGATGAAAGAGAAGCTGCCAAGGACCACCTCTATCCCTTATCCACCAAAGGTGGGGCAAGTTGGGAGAGGACAGCCCAGAGGGAAATGAGGAAGATGGTGAAGGTAGGCAGGGGTAACCGTGGAGGGGAACTGACCCCTTCACCCAAAGCTCCAATCCCCTGCCGCCTCTCAGCTCAGCCCCTCTCTGAAGTCCTCAAGACCTCTCTGTGGGCCTCACTGCAGTCGGGACAGCACTGATGTGCCCACCTTTCTGCAAGGCAGGGGTGAGCATCGTCTGGTGCCAGAGGCCTCTAGTAAATGTTTGCTGAATGAATGACATGAGCATGGACTTCTCCTTTACATTTAATTACTGTGGTTCTTATTCGACACATTAATTCTGCTATAAAGTATCTGCTAACAATGGCTCGGGGAGGCTTGGTCATGGTTTGCTGGTCATCAAGCACGTTCAACTGCTCCTGCGACATTGCTGAAATTCACAGGTGGAGAGCCAGGGCCCAGCCTGACTGCTCACGCCCCACGATGATGACACCAACTGATCTTAAGCACCAACACTGAGGGAAACAACCAGCCAGATCTCCTGAGACTGCTGGACTCACCGGCGCAAGAAACAAGACGCCTGCGGGCAACTCGGCAGCCGGCGCCGGGTGTTATTTATGTGTGTTCCCTCGGCAGCTCGCGGGTACACAGCAGGACGTCCAGAAATGTTCAGTGCAGGCTTTCCTGGAGCAGCAGATGCTTCCCACAGCTGAGATGCTTCGAGCTCTGCAGACAACAAATGCCCTCTCACCTGGCCGAGGGCCCCGGCCAGACCCACACCACCCAGGACCAGCACAAGGTGGCCACTGGAGAGGAACAACAGACCAGGCCGCTATGCACGAAAACAGGCATGACTTCCTGCTTCTTGAAAGTAACTCAGAGTGACGACTCACTGATGTTTTATCAAAGTGCAAATTTTGACACACACACCAAAAAAAGGGAATTGGGAAATCCAAAAACTTAGCAACTTGAAAGACACTTGCTTTGGGCTCCCTTAGAGATCATTTCCACATGGGCAACAGGTTGAAGACAAGGGCAATCATTTCCCCCGAATTATTGGTACAATGCAGTTATTAAAACCATAAGTAGAAGTTACACTAAAAGAACCTGCCCGATTATAAGCTCAGCTGCTGATATCACACACACACCCTCACCCCCTGCCCCTCCCGTAACACACACACACTCCCATTTCTCCCTATGGTTTTCAACAGGAGGACAAGATTTCACCACACAGAGGAAAAAAAGGAAGGAAACCTCCCACCTCATCCAACCCATAAGATCATCACCCACAAGCCACTGAGTAGCACCCAGGTGGACAGATCTTCTACAAAACTTGCCTCACTATGTTCATCAGCTTTTTTTTTTTTTTTTTTGGCAACCCAGCAAACAGCACTGAGTGTTATTTATAAGTGTCCCCTCGGCACCTAGCAAGTATACAGCAGAACTGATATCACTGCCACTAAGAAAACAACCAGGAAACCTTAAAGCAGGCAGAAAGGCAGGGAACTCCTTTTTAACACAGTGACCCCAGACTCGCAGAACCCAGCTGAATGACCTCTCCAAAGTCGCCTTTCCTCCAGGGAAGGCGGGACGCCCAGCAGCAGGTTGTGCTGGATCAATGCCCACATGCTCTGAGGAGGAGGAACCTGACCTCGGGGCCACTCACGTCCCATGACCAAGGGCTAGGCCTCATCACTTGCCCTCTCAGAGATAAAGAACGGAAGTAGTTTGATGGTTTTGAGGTTTTCAAAAGGAGGAAGGATTTTACAACCAGTGTGCTAACGCTGCTTTGGCTCTACTCTGGAAAACAACAATTAAACAGTTGCCCAACTTTTAGGCCCTGTCTTGGCAGCAAACAGCCTGTAGAACTTGCCCGGTCAACAGGAAAGTTGAGGGGCATGGGGTGGGGGGTCCCACAGAGCCACTCTGACTCACTGCCGTGTTAAATACCTGGTATGCATTTCACCCACACCCTCGAAACCGGTTTTATTCAGAGTATAGACTCAGATACGAGTATCTCTGCCTCATTCCAACATTTACTTTTTCCTTTTCATTACATCCAACTCCCGTGACCCATAGCTCTTAGCACCGGAAATAACCTATGCTTACTTTCATTGCATTGATGCTATCAGAAGTAGCTCTGGGTGTTTCTTAAAGACTTTTTTTTAACTCTTTATTAAATTTGTTACAATTTTGCTTCTGTTTTATGCTCTGGCTTTCTGGCCATGAGGCATGTGGGATCTCAGCTTTCTGACCAGGGACTGAACCCACATCCTCTGCATTGGAAGGCAAAGTTTGAACCACTGGACTTCCCTTTAGGTGATGCTTCAAGTGAAAAATCCATCCTGAAATTTCCTCTGCTGTCAGGGCGAGGAATAAGAGAGAGCAAAAACTTAGTAAACCAAGTTTACTCTCTTGCATCCCTAAGAGTTAACAGACAAAATGTTTATTTAAAACAATGTCAAAGAGCCACTGAAATCTATGCCATTTTTTTGGTGGCTGTGCTGGACTCACATTTGGAAGCCAAATAAATAAACTGAGCCAAGCCTTTCAGTACACTTTGCTCAATGATAAATTTCCCAAGATGATGGACTAATTAAAATACATTCCAGTTGACCCTGGAAGTAAAGTATGGCCTATTTGCAAAAAAAGAAGAAAAAGTAAATATTCTATTCTTGATCTCCTCAGAACACACAGCCTTTCCTTTGGGACCACCTTAAGAAGAACAACTGCACAGATTCTAGAAAGAGCCACCAGACTGAGAAATGCCCCTACCATACAAATTCGCAGGTTTGTGACTGTCAAGGTCCTGGAATCAGACAAGAATCAGGGGATTCTTTTTTCAGGTCTAAGAATATTTTCTTTAATACCTTCTTTATTTGTTTTTCACTCTAGGGTGTGGTATGACAGTAATGAAACAAAACATTAAACTCCACGGTCAAACTTGTCCTCAGATCAGTGGTTCGAAGAAGCACCAGCTTTAAGCAACATCCTTTCCTGCAAAGCGTCCCTGAACATAAGCTCAACATTTCACTCTCCCTTCCTTGCCCCTCTCCTATTTGTAACTCACTTTCTTGCTTTCATATCCACGAGTGCAGGACTCCTCATTGGCAGGGCTCCTACTAGTCCAGTAATCGGCTCTGCCACAAGGTTTCACCCTGGCAAGTGCCCCTGGCCATGGGCAGCTCCGGGGGCCAGAGTGGCAGCACAAGCGTCGAGCCAACACTGGTGCCCAGTGACCGAGGACGTATCCCGCCACGCTCAAGGTTGAAGGAGATGTCCACAGGGAGTTAAAACATGACTCGCCGCTGTTTGCTTCTTGGTCTGCTTCTCTGTTTGTCTTTCCATGTGCAAAGCTCTGGTGAGATTTCCGTCAACCTGTGAGCTTTGGAGACAGGACTCTAGGCATCCCAAAATTCACGCCGTACTCCCACTGCGCAACTTTATCACTCTGCTACTGTCTGACCCTACTCTGGCCAAGAAGATAGCTGGAATTTTTAACAATATATGTTTTGTATCCGCCAAAGTAACATATGCACATAACAAAAAATATAAACACTACCAAAGGGCTTATAAAGAAAAGCAAGCTCACCCCCCTCCACTCCCAGCCTTGCTCCTCAGAGGCAAATCCTTTCAGTGACTTCTCCTGGGAGTTCCTTCTGTATCTAATATACAGACTTTCTAAATTCATCCTTTCTAAGCATTTTCAATCAACTCTGTGCTATGAGAGATGAGGAAGCACACAAACAAAACTCTTGTGCTAACACAGTCACTATTTTTACCTGTGTAAAGTTAAGTAATACACCTTATAATCTTACTCCATCACTGAGAGTTTCTCATGACTTCCCAGTGTGTAAGGTAAAGATGTCTAGTACCAAAAAGTGAAATTTCAGTCACTAGGTGGTACTAGTGGTAAAGAACATGCCTGCCAAGCAGAAGACACAAGAGATGCAGGTTCTATCCCTGGGTAGGGAAGATCCCCTGGAGGAGGGCATGACAACCCACTCCAGTATTCTTTTTTTTTAATATAAATTTATTTATTTTAATTGGAGGTTAATTACTTTCCAATATTGTATTGGTTTTGCCACACATCAACATGAATCCGGCACAGGTACACACGTGTTCCCCATCCTGAACCCCCCTCCTGCCTCCCCCATGGAGGACCCCACGGACAGAGGACCCTGGCAGGCTACAGTCCACAAGGCCGCAAATAGCTAGACACAACCAAAGGGACTTAGCATGCATTAATACTAGCTGATAAATCATGTGCCTGAATATGGAATGAAAAGGAAGAGTAAAAAATACATTTTGGCATTATATGGACCTCAATGAAGTGAAGTGAAGTCGCTCAGTCATGTCCGACTCTTTGCGACCCCACAGACTGTAACCTACCAGGCTCCTCCCTCCATGGGATTCTCCAGGCAAGAGTACTGGAGTGGGTTGCCATTTCCTTCTCCAGGGGATCTTCCCAACCCAGGGATCGAACCCGGGTCTCCTGCATTCCAGGCAGACGCTTTAACCTCTGAGCCACCAGGGAAGCCCTGAATCCCTCCATTTCATGGTTCCAACTGGCAGAGTAATCAATGGGTAGTCTCAAGAATTTGGGAGGGGAGGCCCAACCGTGAAGCAAAAATTCATCAACAGTAACACTGAGTTCGTGTGACTATGTTTACAACACCTCTGAACTCACACACCCTCCCCACCCCCTCACCTTCCAACCTCAGGGTATCTTGCCAAGTGGAGGTAGCAAGTGATGCCAAGGTGTCTCATCAGACCTTGGCCAGCCCAGAGCTTCAGGAAGCTTGCCTCAGCCAGGGGGTAAGGACGTACCAGAAAAAGGCAAATCTGATTTGAGGGTGCCAGTTAAAGGTTACTGGTGTAACAGATAATTGAAGATAAGACATATACTATAGCCAGTTAATGATCCCTAACATAAAACATTGAATTTCACTTGGAAACTGTTGATCTTTCAAGATCATCAAAGCTGGAAATCAGGGGTCCCCAACCCCTAGGCCACAGAAGGGTCCAAGGTCTCTTAGGAGGTGGGCTACACAGCAGGAGGTGAGCTGCAGGTGAGCAAGGAAGCAAAGCTTCCTGCATATTTACAGCCGCTCCCCACTGCTCGCATTACCACCTGGCCACAGGACAAGCCCAGGGCTCCCCCTGATTCTGCATTATGGTGAGCTGCAGAATTACATCACTGTACATCACAATGTAATAATAATAGAAATAAAGTGCACAAAAAGTGTAATGTGCTTGAATCATCCTGAAACCATCCCCTGACCTCCCTAGTCGGTGGAAAAACTGTCTTCCATGAACTCAGTACCTGGTGCTAGAGAGGTTGAGGACCACTGCTATAGATACTCTCTTAGGCCAATATCCTCATTATACCCAAAAACATAAGCAACAAATATAGCAAAAATATTTTAAATAACTTACAAAGTTTTCCAAGTTTATCAAGGATATTTAAGTTTCAGAATGTAAAATAACATCGGATTACATTTTGGATCCTGCCAAAAATTTCCAACAGTAGAAAGTGAGTAAAAACTTGAAACTGAAAACCTGAAACACACATGGAACATGTAGTCCTTGTGCACATACACGTGTGTGTGTGTATATTCTTTTTCATACTCTTTTCCATTATGGTTTATTATAAGATACTGACTATACTTCCCTGTGCTATACAGTAGGATCCTGCTTATTTTATATATAGTACCTTATATATACTAATTCCAAAGTCCTAATTTATCCCTCCCCAACCCTGGAATGTGTAGTTTATACTGTGCCACAAAGCAGAAGATAAAACTTCAGTGATGTTTTAATTATAACCCAGTGCCTATATTTCACCCCATATTTCAGGCCTGTAGGAGAAATATACACAAGACAGCTTTGGGGTGATATGTCAGTAGAAATATCTAAGAGAGCAGAAATATGAATCAGCCACGGTGTGATCCTCAATGACTCACTGACTCTCCCGGCCACTCAGTAAACATTTCATAAGCACCCACTGTGTTCCAGACACCATCATCAAGTCCCATAAGCTCTCTTCATCTATAACCTGGAGCAGCTGCAGCCCGACCCACTCCAAAGTGCCTCTGGCTCTCAAACTGGATCCTATTTCAGACACATGACTACCCCAAATGTTGGTTCTCCTCTGACGCAAAGGTGCCTGACCCTTCAAATCAAAGAGCAAACCTTTTCAGAGACAGCTGCCTAATGCCTGAAACCAAGCCCGACAAGCCCATTTCCCCAAGTGGAATAAGAAGGGTGAGGAGCAGGTGGGAGACTGCCTTCCACCCTCCCACCCTTGCTCTCACCCCCTTCCCACTTCTGCCGGGGCCCCTCCGTCCGGCAGGCGAGGGAGGATGTGCCCTCTGTGGACTGCCCTCTGTGGACTCACAGTCGTCAGTCCCTCCGCTGTCACCTGCTGCAGCAGGAAAGACAGCACTTGGAAGGTAGGGACACCTCACCCAGGCTCTCTGCTCCGTGGCTGGCTCCATGTGCCCTTTACCAGCTGGGAGCTGGCAATTAAAACCGTGAGACCTCTGCGCCACCTACCTCCCCCAGCTCTTTGGGTCCAAAGCTCAGTTAGTGCTTCCTACTTCACTGATTTCCACACATGCTCACTCTTCCTATACACACACCTCAGACTGCCTCAGAGCCTGAGGCCTCTTCATCCTCCCCTCTTCCCTGCCAATCCCAAACAAGAACCTAAGTCTGCATTTTCCGTACCCAGGAAAACATCATCCAAACAAATTCCAGGGGATTATTTTAAATTGAAGTAGAGTTGATTTACTATATGGTGTTAGTTTCAGGAGTACAACATTGACATTGACATTGAAGTCACTCAGTCGTGTCCAACTCTGCAACAGGTCATTCACTGATAGACAGGCCAATCAAAGGAGCAAATCAAAGAAAGAAGAGATAGGAATGATGGGGACAGTCCCTGGGAGGACCTGAACCAGCCACAGAAAGCAGTCTGTCTCCATCGCCATATTCATCCTTCTTACCTGCAGTTACATCAATACCCAGACAAAAATGAGCCCAGTTGCTAAGAATGATCCACAAAGTATAGAAACCCTCTCAAAACTCAGCAAATAAAAACCTTTTCAGAGGGTGGGGCACTGTGAGAGAGAAGCAGTGAAATATATACATTGCCACATGCAACACAGATAGCGAGCGGGAAGCTGATGTATAACACAGGGAGCTCAGCCCAGTGCTCTGTGACAACCTAGAGGGCTGGGACGGGGCGGGCGGGAGGTTCGGAGGGAAGGAATACATGCACATCTATGGCTGGTTCACGCTGGTGAATGGCAGAAACCAACACAACACTGTGAAGCAACTGTCCTCCAATTAAAAATAGATTAATTTAAAAAAATAAAAACAACCTATGTCTCCAATTGGGAGATAAAGATACTTCACTCCTCCAAGGGCTGGGAAAAAGTCAAAATTCACAATCTGCTGAACTTCCCTCAGGATACATTTGCCCACAAAAATACAAGGACTACAGGAAATACTTCTTCGGAAAGAGAAACGAGTTGGCTTTTTTGAAAATAAAGAAGAAATTCAAGGAGCAACAAATGCCAAACTGATACTCAGCTAAGGGGCTGTTCCTGTTTAAAGATTCAAAACATCCTTAATTACCATAAGTCATTAGCGCTTGGCATCTCAGCGTGGTCGTCTTCTCATGGAAACACGTGGGTGCCAGCAGAACTGGGGCGTGGGGTGGAGGGAAGAAGCATAAACGCGCCACTCCACGCGGAAACACAGACGCCTGCCAGGTGTGGGGACAGCCAGCGAAGGGAGAGCCCTAGCCTCCTCTCCTCCACAGGGGCCGCTGCCCCTGGCCCGCCGCCCACCACCTGGGCCTGAGGCGGGACGGAAGAATCTCATGTAAAACGCATGCTAGCACCCAGCTGACTCCCAAGCTGGCTCCCCATCTCCCTAGACTCTCTGAAGGAGTAATGATCAACATATAAAATACTCTCTACTCCAACTATCAATTTCTTCATTTATCTTCTTGCCTCAGTCTCCAAGGAAGAAAGATAATTTGGGGTTTATTGTAACATTTTTTACCCAAAAGGCCTTTGCCTTTGGTTGGATGGCATCACTTACTCGACAGACATGAGTTTGAGTAAGCTCCGGGAGGTGGTGACAGACAGGGAAGCCTGGCATGCTGCAGCCCATGGGGTCACAAAGAGTCGGACACAACTGAGCGACTGAACTCAACTGAGAGTAAAACTATATTATTAGTTATTAATAACTACCAATAACATTTTTAAGAGGCTTCAAAAATTCAGTGCCTGTAAGGTGCCAAAGCTTAAGCCAGATATTTGATACATACCATCCTTCATCTTCCCAGATTAGAATATAAAATTAGGGATAGATAAAAGCTGCTTTGGATCATGGCAGATCCATTCTTGCCAGAAATGACTCTGATAGTGAAATTTCCAATCTTATCACTAACCCAGCCGTGAACCAAGGTCACTGGGAAGCTTTACGAAGCTGCTCTCAGATTCTGTGCTCCTCCCCCTTTCTATGGCCTCTCTTATCCCAGAGGACAATTATCTCATCGAAAAATTAATCAGAAAATCTCACAGAGAAATGAACTTGTACTATGATACTAGTGAGTTGAGGCATTATTGCTCCTAGAGATAAATCTCCATAAAGGAGACCACAGCAAGAAAGCTGTGCTTAACACAAACAAATGAAGGACTACTGGTAGATTTTTGAGGTCTCAGGATTATATGGCGGGCTGAAGTCTTTCCCGTCACCCCTTTCAGTCCCCCTGGTTTTCGGCTGTCTCCACAAGCACAGCTCCTAAACAGTCCTGGCGGCAGCCTCGACCTGCCCCCTCAAACGGATTACTGTTGACATCACCACCATTCCCCTCCTCATTTCCACTGCTCTACTTTCCTACTGTCCTTTCCTACTGAAGTCAGTCAAGAATTCTGTCAGTAACTTAAACCACAGACATCACAAGGGCTTTGTTAAAGTGAGAAAAGTAAAAAATCACAAGCCTACAATATTGCAAAGAAGGTTAAGTTTGCAAAAAGAACTAAGGTGGTAAGTTTTGTCACTTGTACATTATTTAAAACTGCAGCAGTGGGTACCATCATGCCCAACTCTTTTCGAACCCCATGGACTGTAGCCTGCCAGGCTCCTCTGTCCATGGGATTCTTCAGGCAAGAATACTAGAGTGGATAGCCATTCCCGTCTCCAGGTGATCTTCCCGACCCAGGGATTGAACGCAGATCTCCCACACTGAAGGCAGATTCTTTACTATCTAAGTCACCAAGGTCCTTTAGATCTTCAGTCTAACGCTTTCCCA
The DNA here is from genome assembly GCF_023091745.1 of Budorcas taxicolor. Taxonomy (NCBI): domain Eukaryota; kingdom Metazoa; phylum Chordata; class Mammalia; order Artiodactyla; family Bovidae; genus Budorcas; species Budorcas taxicolor. The sequence goes on from NC_068921.1 coordinate 76,169,278, forward strand.
ACTGAGCTATTTTGGAGCCCCAGTACATTAATTAAAACTGTAGCAATGGGTACCACAATCTCCCACACTAATCATGTTTGTCAAAAGGGGAGGAGGGAAAAAAGACCCAGCAAGTCTGATACCTATTTTCAAAATATCACACTAGATTTTTAAGAAAAAGCTTACGACTATAAATTTAATTCTTCAAATTCAATTTAATCAAATTTAATGTCAGTTCAGTTCAGTCGCTCAGTCGTGTCTGACTCTTTGCGACCCATGAATCGCAGCACGCCAGGCCTCCCTGTCCATCACCATCTCCCGGAGTTCACTCAGACTCACATCCATCGAGTCCATGATGCCATCCAGCCATCTCATCCTCGGTCGTCCCCTTCTCCTCCTGCCCCCAGTCCCTCCCAGCATCAGAGTCTTTTCCAATGAGTCAACTCTTCTCATGAGGTGGCCAAAGTACTGGAGTTTCAGCTTTAGCATTATTCCTTCCAAAGAAATCCCAGGGTTGATCTCCTTCAGAATGGACTGGTTGGATCTCCTTGCAGTCCAAGGGACTCTCAAGAGTCTTCTCCAACACCACAGATCAAAAGCATCAATTCTTCGGCGCTCAGCCTTCTTCACAGTCCAACTCGCACATCCATACATGACCACAGGAAAAACCATAGCCTTGACTAGATGGACCTTAGTCAGCAAAGTAATGTCTCTGCTTTTGAATATGCTATCTAGGTTGGTCATAACTTTCCTTCCAAGGAGTAAGCGTCTTTTAATTTCGTGGCTGCAGTCACCATCTGCAGTGATTCTGGAACCCCAAAAAATAAAGTCTGACACTGTTTCCACTATTTCCCCATCTATTTCCCATGAAGTGATGGGACCAGATGCCATGATCTTCGTTTTCTGAATGTTGAGCTTTAAGCCAACTTTTTCACTCTCCTCTTTCACTTTCATCAAGAGGCTTTTTAGCTCCTCTTCACTTTCTGCCATAAGGGTGGTGTCATCTGCATATCTGAGGTTATTGATATTTCTCCCAGCAATCTTGATTCCAGCTTGTGCTTCTTCCAGTCCAGTGTTTCTCATGATGTACTCTGCATATAAGTTAAATAAGCAGGGTGACAATATACAGCCTTGATTTACTCCTTTTCCTATTTGGAACCAGTCTGTTGTTCCATGTCCACTTCTAACTGTTGCTTCCTGACCTGCATACAGATTTCTCAAGAGGCAGGTCAGGTGGTCTGGTATTGGATGTTTTTCTGGAACTCTCTTGCTTTTTCCATGATCCAGCAGATGTTGGCAATTTGATCTCTGGTTCCTCTGCCTTTTCTAAAACCAGCTTGAACATCAGGGAGCTCACGGTTCACGTATTGCTGAAGCCTGGCTTGGAGAATTTTGAGCATTACTTTACTAGCATGTGAGATGAGTGCAATTGTGTGGTAGTTTGAGCATTCTTTGGCATTGCCTTTCTTTGGCATTGGAATGAAAACTGACCTTTTCCAGTCCTGTGGCCACTGCTGAGTTTTCTAAATTTGCTGGCATATTGAGTGCAGCACTTTCACAGCATCATCTTTCAGGATTTGAAACAGCTCAATTGGAATTCCATCACCTCCACTAGCTTTGTTCATAGTGATGCTTTCTAAGGCCCACTTGACTTCACATTCCAAGATGTCTGGTTCTAGATTAGTGATCACATCATCATGATTATCTGGGTCATGAAGATCTTTTTTGTACAGTTCTGTGTATTCTTGCCACCTCTTCTTAATATCTTCTGCTTCTGTTAGGTCCAGACCATTTCTGTCCTTTATCGAGCCCATCTTTGCATGAAATGTTCCCTTGGTATCTCTAATTTTCTTGCAGAGATCTCTAGTCTTTCCCATTCTGTTGTTTTCCTCTATTTCTTTGCAGTGATCGCTGAAGAAGGCTTTCTTATCTCTTCTTGCTATTTTTTGGAACTCTGCATTTAGATGCCTATATCTTTCCTTTTCTCCTTTGCTTTTCGCCTCTCTTCTCTTCACAGCTATTTGTAAGGCCTCCCCAGACAGCCATTTTGCTTTTTTGCATTTCTTTTCCATGGGGATGGTCTTGATCCCTGTCTTCTGCACAATGTCACGAACCTCATTCCATAGTTCATCAGGCACTCTATCTATCAGATCTAGGCCCTTAAATCTATTTCTCATTTCCACTGTATAATCATAAGGGATTTGATTTAGGTCATACCTGAATCGTCTAGTGGTTTTCCCTACTTTCTTCAATTTAAGTCTGAATTTGGCAATAAGGAGTTCATGATCTGAGCCACAGTCAGCTCCTGGTCTTGTTTTTGTTGACTATATAGAGCTTCTCCATCTTTGGCTGCATAGAATATAATCAATCTGATTTCAGTGTTGACCATCTGGTGATGTCCATGTGTAGAGTCTTCTCTTGTGTTGTTGGAAGAGGGTGTTTGCTATGACCAATGCATTAAATTATTTAAATTGTTTTCAAAAATATTCTTTCTATAAGCCACTTGAACCAAAACGTCACCTGGTTTTATTTAAGGTCAACAGTAAGAACTTTCTGAGAAAAGCAGGGACCTCTGTAACTCGGATACCAGGACCAAGGAATAAAAAAACAGGGTCCCAGGTTTCAGTAACTGCTAGAGGAATCTGCTTCCTGCCATGGCCTGGAGTCAGGATCGGTTACTGTAACTAGGAAACCTCAAGCCGTTACCTGGTCCCCTGTGATAGACAGTGCCTGCAGCCTGGGCCCATCAGATAACACGAACTCAGGGTTATCACCAAGGGAAGCAAAGCTCCCAGTGCCCACCTGTGCCCCTCACCTCCCTACTCCCAAGAAAATATCAGATGGTTCTGAGAATAAGGGTCATTCTGCACTGAAAAAACACACAACAGATGGGGCTAAAGCAGGTTAAAAGCCACATCTCAGAGATGATCTGCCCTAACACATTAAGCAAGAAAAGGGGATCATGGAGAAGCCCAAGTGAATTTTTATATAGGATCATTTTCATCTTTCTCCTTTTCCACCATAAAAGACATTGCGATACTCTGAGTATGTCAAAGGATGCGGCTCTTCTGCTGGGCTGCTCTGAAATCTAGTTCATGGGGATTATCGGATCTATTTATAAACCCCAAAGGCCGCGAAATTACAAATATCAGTGCTCTCACCTAGCCAAATGAAGACTCAATTTATAATTGTAACACAGAAAATGTTCCTCTCCATTCTCTAAGACTCTTAACGTAGGTTAGCTTCTCACCTAGCTGAAAATGTGAAAGAGGTGGGCCCATGTGACCCATTACCACCTAGGACTGAGGCCAAGATAACTGAACCCAGAATCCTAGTACATCCAAAACAGCAGAGAGACACTGAGCTCACGACAGCAGAAATAACGCAAATCACTGTGAAGCAGGTTTTACAGAGGAACAGGGGAAACCACGTTCTCACTAGCTCTGCACTGGGAATTTCAAAGGCTGCAATATTAAATAGTGTTTGATATAAGTACACAAATAAACACAAGATAGAGTTTAAAAAAAAAAGGCCTAGCAGTACTGGGAAGTCAGACTAGCGGGATTTCAGACTAGGGAAGAAATCATACCTGGCTCATCCTTTGCCTGTGTTCTTTCAGGAAGATGATCAATAATAACTGTACCTAATGTAAACACCTAGGGGTACCTGGGTAAAGGGTACACAGCACTCCCTGGTTTTAGTCATGCCTTTGTGTGCAAGCTTGAAATTCAATAAAAGTTCCAAAAATAGAATGGGGGGAAAAAGTTAGTAATTTGCCTTACGTGTGGGACAGGGTTCCTTCTGAAGAAGACCAGTGCTGAACGAGCTTTCTAGAAACTTTCAAAAGCAAAATCTGCATCCCTGTGTGGAAGTAGGATTCTTCTCCTAGGAGACGGGGTGTTTGTTTGGGCAGGGGGTGCTCTCGTGAGTGGGGAAGGACACCTCAGGACACCTGGCAGGGAAAGCCAGCTGGGCTTCTCTGCCTGGAGATGGAGCGGGGCAGGGACTGGAAGAAAAGGCAGCCTGGCAAGCACTCAGCTAACTGCGGTCGGCCCAGAAACACAAGGCTGAGGGGAAAAGAGGTACAAGGAATTTGGATTGGGGTTTTAATGGAAAACGATATGCAATTATACGGGAACTAAGCGACATAATCAATTATATTAATTACTACTCTGCACCCAAGTTCCTAACTTTTCTCCAGGCTTTCAACAGGACTCTCTCATAAGCCTGTACTGCCTCTCTCCAGCTTTAAATGCAGACAGACAGCAGATACAGAGAAGAGAGCTCTGAACGATCCTAGAAGTATGCCGTGCTAGACGCCTATTGTAAATTCCTAGCCCAAGGCATCTGCGCTTTTTCCGAAATAGGCCGTGCTTTCCCAAAGCACCCTCTGAACCGAGTATCGGCTGCACTAGCATCTCAGGGACGAGGAATTTTAACAAAAGTGCCTTTGTAGCTGAATGAAACAGAACCTCGTCTGGTTATTGTATTCCACACCAAATGCTTCGAAGATGACAAATTTAAATTCCAGAAGGTCTTCTTCCAGTTTAGTGAACACAAGTGCCTCCCTGGAAATTTTTTTTTTTCTTTTTCTTAGGAAGAAAGCACTAGATATACTTTTGGACCATTTTTAGAATATATGAAAATGCAACTGTGAGAGTGGTTTTGCCATACAGACTAATAATAGGCAATTTAACTTCCCCCTGGGCACCCAGCGACTTTATTGTTTGACACTGCTTTGGCAACATTAAATGGTGCTGAGGAAGTTGTTTTTGAGCTTGTCCTTTAAAACAAATCTTAATGGAAAACATCAAGGGGAGATTTAAATACTAAACATTCAAAATATTATACAGATATGTTAATATCCTTATAAAAGATAACTGATTTTTTTTTGTACATTATTAACTCTGAGGGGAAAAAAGATGTTATGTCTGTAATGATTCAGCTAGGTGTGGCCCAGGCTTCACTGTGAGTAAAACCAGCTCCTAGTCATCCAGAACAAAGAAACAAGCAATCTACAAGTCATTTCTGAATGGATTTATATTTTGGGGCAACAAACTGTCCTCTCTAGTTCTGTTGTCTAAGTTAAAATAGATGTCGTGGAGTGAACACATGCTGGATGGCTGCCCAGCGTTTCCCTCAGCCCCATCACACGCTTTTTTTCTGAAATGCCCCTTTTCCTATAACCCCCTCCGTAGCAGTGCGGGCTCACTCATGCCAGAGCAGGTTGGAAGGCGGCCCAGGCCAGCCCATCCCTGGGGCCAAGAAGCAGTCCCTTGCTCTGACGAAAGGCAGTAAGTAGCCTTACAAAGCCAGAGGTGTAGCCGTGGGGCTCCCTGAAGCCATGTTCCTAAAATGACCCAAGGTCCCGGCCACAGAGGCAGGTTCTAAGGATGGTCATCAGATCCAATCCAGGTCCCCTCCTTGTGGGTGTCAGAGATGGGCCAGTCTCTTGTCAGGTAGCTGGACTCTCAAGAGTGCCATTTCCCACCACATGGATTGGGAGAAAAAGAAGAAAGGGGAGGCAGAGAATGAGATAGTTAGAAACAACAATCACTGACTCAATGGACATGCATCTGAGCAAACCCCAGGAGACAGTGAAGGACAGAAGAGCCTGGTGGGCTAAAGCCCATGGGGCTGCAAAGAGTTGGACACAACTCAGTGACTGAACCACAACAGGACTGGGAGCAGAGCAAGGCAATCTCCAAGTAGAGAAGAACTCAAAACCTTAAGGAGAACAGCAGGGATGAGGGAGAGTTTATTGAAGGCAGGGAAACCCCTAGATAGACCCAGCTGCATCACTCCCCTAAGGCTCTGGGAGACACCCTGCACCTTTATAATACACTGACTGTCCTTTGTCACTTACTTAGACTGACTTATGTCACTTGGAACCAAAATTCCAAATTAATACAAAGATTTTCAGCAGTCACACTAAAAAACTGGTCCAAAATACCAGGTGAAAGATACCTTGGGTATAAAATCTTGCAAGCACAAAATAGATACCATAGAATAGGGGGGAAATTATATTTTTAAAGTCCTAATTTAAAAATAATTACCCTGCCACTCAGGTAGGGGAAGTGCTGGCTTGAGCTGGTTGACTGGTCTTTCATCTCTGATTTCTTTACTAAACCACTGACTTAGGGTCAAATTTGCATTTAGGGGACTTCCACATCTTGCTATTACACAATTTTCCTCCAAATAAAAGAATAGTTATTTGGACATTTAAATGTTTCTGTAATACTAATGTGCTGCCTTTAAAGAAAAAACTGTATCTTATAAATGTGAAGTGTACAAATTATAAATTTAAAAGTGGAACAGCTTCAAAGCTCTTTGAAACAGTAAGTAAAACCTCCTTAAGGGATAGTGGTTTCAAAAATACAGATAAGCAGACACGGAGTTCCATGCTGGCTTACAAGAGACTAAAGGATGAGCAGGCACTGTGCTTAAACAGTAAACTACTTGACGTGCATTTAACTGAGTTTGAAGACACTTTCATTCACACTGATTTTTCTTATACTGACAATAACACCGTTAATTTTGTTAAGTTGAAAACTGATGAGATCTACATTCACAACTCTAACAGAATCACCTAACTTGTATTGGACAATATTTCAAAAGGCAAAATCAGGGTTGGGAGGGCTATTTCAAGTATTTGTATAATATCTCTTCCAAAACCGTACATGACCCACATACCAAGAAAAATATGAAATGCCCCAACTTCAAAAACCCCAGTCTTAGTAATTTAGACCTACAGCATAGCAGTCCGGGCCTTCCCTGATGGCTCAGTGGATAAAGAACCTGCCTGCAATGCAGGAGACACAGGAGATGTGGGTTTGATCCGTGAGTCAGGAAGATCCCCTGGAAGAGGAAATGGCAACCCACTCTAGTATTCTTCCCTGGGAAATCCCATGGACAGAGGAGCCTGGTAGGCTACAGTCCTTGGGGCTGCAAAGAGTCAGACACGACTGAGCAACTAAGCAGGCACGCTATGGCATTACCTGACATCTTGACACAGGCTGTGCCGCTGGGCTCAAGCAGGTCAAGCAAAAACCCCAACGGCACATCTACCTTTGTCAGTGACCCCAGGACCCTTCGCCTTAAGGCTGCATCTTTCCTTACCCTAACCAGGCTCTATGTGTCCCACAGGCCAGAGCCACTAACCAAGGGTTTTCTCCAAGCACCCTGGTCAAAACTCACCCAGCGGAGGCCCCTGGACCTATCTATCATGCTCCAGTGAGGCCAACCGGTGGAATGGAGCAGAGCCAAGGAGAGGATGCTGGGTGGCACTGCCCATCAACAGCAGCACTCTGTCCCTGCAAGGACCCCGGGGCCTCCTGTGGAGCCCCATGCCAGCCCTGCTCTGGGTACATGTCTGCACCATCCAAGGCCCTTACCCAGCACCACCTCGTCGGTGAATCCAACACACAGCTTGCATCTATTACCTTACCTGGCCTCTCGGAAGCTTATGACAAGCTTATGTGTCCGTGCTTTGAAACGCTCTTTCTGGCTTCCCCAACACCCCACCCTCCTGGATGCTTCATATCTCTCAGGGTCCAGACCCCCCATGAGGTCTCCTCTTCCACCACCGAGCCCATAAATGGTGATGGAGCCACTTCTCTTCTCCTCCACAGTCTCTCCATAGGAAATCTCACAACACTCCCTTGCGATCGAGCTATGTCCACAGGGAGGCCTTAAATTAGGTTACTGTTTAGTCACTAAGGCATGTCCAACTCTTGGGGTAGGTCCACCCAGATCAGAGATAATGACTTAATACACATAAAGTGAAGTCTAAGAATTTGCACTTTTAACCAGCCCCCCTGAGGTTTTGGACCCTGAGCTCTGTGTATCAACCAGCTACTCAGCACCTCTATACTGAGTAGACATCTCAGCGGGTCCCACTGCAGGCGTGCTGACATCGCCTGTTCGCTCCTCTACCTGTGGCTTAAGCTGGGCATGCAGGCACAGCCCTTGAGGTCCTCCCTACCTCTGTCCCTCCCACATCTAATCAATCACTGAGCCCTGTTAAGGTCACTGTCCACTTCCTGTCATTCCCACTGCCATTTCCTTAGTTTAAGCCAGCAGAGTCTCTTAGAGGGATGCCTGCCTCTACCTTTCCAAGCCACTCTCCCTGCAGCCAGAATGATCTTCCAAAACCAAATCCAACCACGTCAGCACCCTGCTGAGGATCCTTCAGGTGACCCCAACCAAGCTCAGGTTAAAATTTACATTAAAAAAGAATCTAGTAATATACAATTCGGGCTTCCCTGGTGGCTCAGCGGTAAAGAAGCTGGCTGCAACACAGGAGCTGAAGGGATGCAGGCTTGATCCCTGGGTGGTGAAGATCCCCTGGAGGAGGGCATGGCAACCCACTCCAGTATTCTTGCCTGGAGAATCCCATGGACAGAGGAGCCTGGCGGGCTACAGTCCATGGGGTCTTGAAGAGTTGGACACGACTGAAGCAACTTAGCACACACGTATGCAAGATACCATTGAGACACCACAAAATCCATTCAAAGTATACAACTCTCTGATTTCAATGTATCTACAGAGTTCTCAACATTCACAACAATCTAATTTTTTTCACTCCAAAAAGAAACCTCAAACCCATGAGCAGTCTTTCTTCATGCCCCCTTTCCCCAGTCCCTGGCAACAGCTAATCTCCTTTCTGTCTCTGTGGATGTGCCCGTTCTGGACATCCTAAATACGTGTTCTTTTATCTGGCTTCTTCCGCTTAGCATGTTTCAAAGTTTATCCACGTTGTGGGATGTATCAGTACTTCACTCCTTTTTATGGCTAAATAATATTCCATTGTATGGTATACTATATTTTGTTAACTATAATATTTGTTCTTCACCAGTTTTAGATATGTGGGTTCTCTTTTTTTTTTTTTGGCTATTACCCATAATGTTACTATGAACATCTCTTGTGACGGTTAATTGTATGTGTCAACTTGACTGGCTCACAGGGTGCTCTGGGTTTGTCTGTGAGTGTTTCTGGATAAAATTAGCATTTGAATCAGAGAACTCAGTAGAGCAGCTTGCCCTCCCTGTGTGGCTGGGCATCATCTAATCAACACAGCCCCCGAAATGGGACCAAAAGGCAGACGAAAAACCTGGCCCTTCCTGCCCGAGGACTTAAGGCAGGACGTCAATCTCCCTCTGCCCTTGGTACTTCCGGTTCTCAGGTCTTCCGACTCCAAATGAATCATACCACTGGCTTTCCTGGGTCTCCAGCCTGGAGACAGCAGACTGTGGGTCCGCTCAGTCTCTGTAATTTCATCAGCCAACTCTTCATAGTAAACTTCTTCATGGGTATGGGTGTGTGTGTGTGTGTGTGTGTGTGTGTGTGTGAACGTTGCTTAGCTGTGTCTGACTTTTTGCAACCCTATGGACTGTAGCCTGCCAAGCTCCTGTGTCCACTGAATTCTCCAGGCCAGAATATTGGAGTGGGTTGCTGTTCCCTTCTCCAGGGGATCTTCCTGACCCAGGGATCGAACTCAGGCCTCCTGCATTGCAAGTGGATTCTTTACCATCTGAGCCACCGGATAGATATATATTAATATATATATATATACACACACACACACACGTGTGTGTGTATGTATATGGCTTCCCAGGTGCCTCAGTGGTAAAGAATCCGTCTGCCAAGCAGGAGATACGGGTTCAGTCTCTGAGTCGGGAAGATCCCCTGGAGGAAGAAATGGCTACCTACTCCAGGATTCTTGCCTGGGAAATCCCGTGGACAGAGAAGCCTAGAGAGCTACAGTCCATGCGGTCGAAAGAATTAGACACAACTTAGTGACTAAATAACAACAACGATATAGGTATATTGTCAGCCGCTCAGTCATGTCCGACTCTTTGTGACCCATGAAGTAGAAATAGATGTTTTTCTGGAATTCTCTTGCTTTTTCGATGATCCAGCGGATGTTGGCAATCTGATCTCTGGTTCCTCTGCCTTTTCTAAATCTGGTTTGAACATCTGGAAGTTCTCGGTTCATGTACTGTTGAAGCCTGGCTTGGAGAATTTTCAGCATTACTTTGCTAGCATGTGAGATGAGTACAACTGTGCAGTAGTTTGAACATTCTTTGGCATTTCAATTATTTTTTTATTATTGAAGTATAGTTGATTTATAATGTTGTGTTTCAGGTATATAGCAAAATGATTCAGCTATATGTGTGTGTGTATATATACATACACATCTATATCTGCACTTTTTCAGATTCTTTTCCTTGTAGGTTATTACAAGATACCGAGTATAGTTCCTTGTGCTACACAGTAGGTCCCTGCTGGTTATTTCTTTTATATATAGTAGTGTGCATATGTTCATCCCAAACTCATAATTTACCCCTCCCCACTATATTCAGCTTTCTGAAGAACTGCCAAACTGTTTTCCAAAGTGGCTGCACCATTTCACATTCCCCTCAGCAATAAATGAGGACTCAAATCTGTCCACAAGTTCAGCAACACAACAATAACAGACAAGGGCTGTTGCCTGTCTTTAGGTTCCAGCCATGCTAGCAGGGGTGAAGTGGTAGCTCACTGTGGTTTTAAATTACATTTCCCAGATGACTAATGTTAAGCAGATTCACTTGTATATTTTCTTTAAAGAAACATTTCCTTAGATTTGTCGTTTTTTTAACAGAATGGTCTTTTATTAACGAGTTGTAAGAGTTATTTTGCACATCCTTTTCTCTCATTCAGTGGGTTATTTTCCCACTTTCATAGTGTCCTTTGAAACACAAGTTTTCATTTTGATAACATCCAATTTATTTTTTCTTCCGTTGCTTGTGCAAATCTAAGAAACCACTGCCTAACCCAGGATCACGAAGATTCACATCTATGTACTTTTTCATGTTTTATAGTTTTAGATCTTAGACGTTTAGGTCTCTGATCAATTTTGAGTGGGATTTTACACATGGTGAGACAGAAGGATCCAGCTTCAATCTTTTTGCGTATGGATATTCAGTTGTCCCAGCACTGTTTGTTACAAAGACTATTCTATCTCCATTGAACAGTCTTGGTACTTCTGTGAAAAATCGATTGATTATAAATGTATATCCAGTTCAAGCCTCTACACTTTCCACTTTACATGCTAATCCTACATTACCAGTAATAAAATGGCTAGCATATGGTATATAAGTTTTCACAAATATTTTTTAAAAAGCAAGATAATTTAATCCCATATCTTATAAAATTATCTCAGTAGCCTTATAAGCTAAACCTGACTAGAAGTATGACCTGCTGACAGCTGCTGTAAGTGTTTACTGAGATATAACAGTGAAACAAAGCTTATTCATTCCACAGAACACCTAAAAACTTGTCAATATTGCGAGACATGGAGGAAGCGGGAAGGTCAAGAAGACACAGAAGGATGACAGGCCCGTGGTTTTAATACATTTCTCCCTCACCCCATCTCCCCCCCAAAACTGTGTTTTACTCTTCTGTATCTTCTTCTATAATTTCATCTCCGTTACAGCCAAGGTTTTCAGACTTACTTACACAAACACACACCTCTCACTCACTCGCTAAGATAAATCTGTCTCTCTTCAGAGATACTCCCTGGCTAGCACTCCACCTCCTACACAGACAAGATGTGAAACATGATGAGTTAACTGGCCTTTCAGCTTGTCAACACACAGTTTTCCAGACCCAAACAATCTTGGAACAATCAGATCTGACCTGTGGCAGAGTGGGGATGCCAGCCTCCAAGGGTATAAAGTCACCACTGAAGGGTGTGGCATGCACCCAAGACAGCCTTCTGGGGGTGCCGGGAGGTCTTCTGACCCTTCCCCACACCCACTGCTCCAGGAAGATGCTGATTTTCCTCTCCTTTGCCACACTGTGCCAATTTTCCACTTCCATGTCTTGCTAGCCCGCTCCTGTACTGTTCAGTCATCCCTAGGTGCTTTCTAATTTTCCTATAACAAACATGTCTTGCTCTTGCAGTGAGATGAAATTAGTTCTTTTTAAAAGCACCAAAGAATGGTCCCCTAAGAGCATATACCAAAACGCCTTCTTACAAATCTAATTCAACAAGAATTTGCCATCTTAAGTGATTTTTAAACTTAATAATAAATAAAACTTGGACAGCGTTTACATTTACTTGTACAGTTCACAGCCCCCTCCCAGGCAAACTTAGAACGACCTCATGGGAAACAAAAAAGTATTTCATTTCTTCCAATTTGTCATGTGCTACAGATCTCTGTGTCTGACAAATTTTTAAATCACACAGCACACACTTGTAAACTTATTAAGCACCGTAAATAAAAGGAGAAGCACTCTGACTTGGCCTGTCTGATTTTCTTCCCAACTCCTCCTATACCTTAAAGACACTGGGAAGAACGAGGTATGTTTGTCGACATTCACACCCCAAGCCTCCTCCAACAGGATATCTCCATCCGCTGCTCGCTTTTTGTTCATTGCTCAGAACAGGAAAACTCGCTTTCCTGCTTTCTCAATACCAAATGGGTTAGAGCGGCGGAGGGAAAACATCCCCTCAGAACCCACCCCAAGGCTACACAGAAGGCAAGAGAAACAAAAGCTGGTCCATTCTTTTCCCAAATATTCCCCTGGCAGGCAGCCGAGGGCCGCGCCAGCTCAGTGCTTTAATATCCTGTCGCTTTGGCGGAAAAGATAGAGAATTAGGAAGCTGCCAGCCCAGGAAGCCAGAATCTGCTCTGCTGGTGTTAGTATCTATCTGCTGGGCATCCATCACACCACCACCTTCCGCAGAAAGAAAAGCCGGCCGTTGGCAGATAAGTGACAGAATCAGGAAAAGGCCTACAGAAAGGTGCAGGGTTTAGAAGACAAGGGGTCCAGGAAAACCATCAACAGAAGGAATCCTTTTTAATGTTAGAAAAATTGTAAAGAAGCATTGGGGAAACAAAAGAGAAAACTCATCATTAAGGTTTGTGCAGAATGTCTAGACAGAGTCCACGCAGGAAAGAATCAGGACAAGTAAAAGAGGAAAAGCAATCTCAGGGCACACAGAAAGACATGGTAACCTGTTCACATCCGGTGAGCCCAAAGTCACACCACGAGTGATGGCACAGAAGACCCTGTTTCTCATCCTCTGTCGTCCCCTTCTCCTCCTGCCTGCAATCTTTCTCAACATCAGGATCTTTTCCAATCAGTTGTCTCTTCACATCAGGTGGCCAAAGTATTGGAGCTTCAACTTAAGCATCAGTCCTTCCAATGAATATTCAGGGTTATATTCTTGGCAGCTGAAGATGGAGACACTCTATACAGTCAGTGAAAACAAGACCTGGAGCTGACTGTGGTTCAGATCATGAGCTCCTTATTTTAAGATTCAGACTTAAATTGAAAAAAGTAGAAGGGCATGGTGGCGGGGTAATATATACAGTCGTACCAAATCTTAGGGCTGGGCCTTACCTGGGTGTGGGACAGGAGGAAGCAGAATAGGGAAGAGTGAGAGAGAAACAAACACATGAACAGGAAATCAGTCCTGAATATTCATTCGAAGGACTAATCTGAAGTTTCAATACTTCAGCCACCTGAGGTGAAGAGCCGACTAACTGGAAAAGACCCTGATTCTGGGAAAGATTGAGGGCAGGAAGAGAAGGGGATGACAGAGGATGAGATGGCTGGATGGCATCACTGACTCAATGGACATGAGTTTGACCAAACTCCAGGAGATGGTGAAGGACAGGGAAGCCTGGTGTGCAGCCCATAGGGTCCTAAAGAGCTGGATATGACTTAGCAACTGGACAACAGCAACAGTATCAAAGGAAGATGGGATTTCAAAGAGGCGAGATCCATGGTCAAAGGAAGCAAAGAAATCCAAGAGGAGGAAAACTGAGAACACTTTTCCATCTATAATTTATCAATCCATGTGGTAACTTAGCTTGTATCAGAAATGTTAAAGAAGCTCACATCCAAAGATGAACTGGGGCTCCATTGTACAAAGCAGTCACATTTATATTCTCTTGCCTAAACCAAGTAAATGACAGTAATGTGCACAATAAATGGGTAACAAAATGAATTGCTTATTATTTATCTTCTCTCTAAATAATTGTTTATGAACCTACCATTTTTAAAGGCTTTAATTTTTCCTTAAAAGGGGACAGGGGAAAAGGTCATTCCAGAAAACTGATATGAAGGCAGACTTCTGGCCTTGAGGACATAGTAGTGGAGAAGGCAGCTGGTTGGGGCACGCTAATTACGGAGCAGTTTAAAAAGGACAACATGGGTGGTTTTTAAAGCTATCTGCTCTACCCTCAACACTAGAGGAGGGCCCCTAGCAGCTCACTGCTGATGCCGTTCTCCAGTGGGGGTGGATAATGGGACCTGAGACTCTCACCTGTCTGTTTATCTGAAAGCAGGAGACCAGATAAACTGGACACTGGACACTCCCTTCAAAGCCTGAGGAAGAGGCGTGAGTGTTCTCGGATTTCTATGTCACCTCCATCATGGTCTCCCACCTGCAACCTAAGGCTATGTTTAATGCCTCCAGCTTCCCAATCTCACTTAGCCATGGAGCACCCAGCTCACCCCAGTGAAGGAGGTGGAAGGATTATTCAGTTCAGTTCATTTCAGTTGCTCAGTCGTGTCCGACTCTTTGCGACCCCATGAATCGCAGCACGCCAGGCCTCCCTGTCCATCACCGTTTCCCGGAGTTCACTCAGACTCACATCCATCAAGTCCGTGATGCCATCCAGCCATCTCATCCTCGGTCGTCCCCTTCTCCTCCTGCCCCCAATCCCTCCCAGCATCAGAGTCTTCTCCAATGAGTCAACTCTTCGCATGAGGTGGCCAAAGTACTGGAGTTTCAGCTTCAGCATCATTCCTTCCAAAGAAATCCCAGGGCTGATCTCCTTCAGAATGGACTGGTTGGATCTCCTTGCAGTCCAAGGGACTCTTAAGAGTCTTCTCCAACACCACAGTTCAAAAGCATCAATTCTTCGGCGCTCAGCCTTCTTCACAGTCCAACTCTCACATCCATACATGACCACAGAAAAAACCATAGCCTTGACTAGATGGACCTTAGTCGGCAAAGTAATGTCTCTGCTTTTGAATATACTATCTAGGAAGGATTATTGGTAAATATTTACTAAATAAATAATCAATCCATGGCTGCAGATGGTGAGTGCAGTCATGAAATTAAAAGATGCTTGCTCTTTGGAAGAAAAGCTATGACGAGCCTAGACAGCATATTAAATAGCAGAGACATTATTTTACTGACAAAGGTCTGTATAGTCAAAGCTATGTATGGATGTGAGAGCTGGACCATAAAGACAGCTGAGCACCGAAGAATTGATGCTTTCAAACTGCGGTGCTGGAGAAGACCCTTGAGAGTCCCTTGGACTGCCAGGAGATCAAACCAGTCCATCCTAAAGGAGATCAGTCCTGAATACTCACTGGAAGGACTGATGCTGAAGCTAAAGCTCCAAAACCTTGGCCACCTGATGTGAAAAGCCGACTCATTGCAAAAGACCCTGATGCTGGGAAAGACTGAAGACATAAGAAGGGACGACAGAGGACGAGATGGTTGGACAGCATCACTGACTCCACGGACACGAGTCTGAACAAACTACGAGGACTGGTGATGGACAGGGAGGCCTGGCGTGCTGCAGTCCATGGGGTTGCAGAGTCAGACATGACTAAGATACTGAACTGCACTGAAACCAGATCCAATCAGGCTCAAATACTTACCAGCTTTATCCCAAAATTCTTCTTACACATGACCTCTTTACCTCTTGCCCAATTATGGCAAAGCACCAATTCTCTGCCTCCATCCCCACTCTAACCACTGGGCTCAGCATCACTGTCACCCTATTTCCCTAGCAAAGCTCTGATCCAGGCACCTGCCAGCTCAAAAACCCAAACAAAGAAAAAAGTTCACAACCAGCACACCCTCTTTCCAGCCCTCCTTGGGTCACCAGGATCTGCCTGCTCTCCCAACACTACACCAGACTCAAAAAACCATGTTCAGCAGACTTCCTCCCTTGAGACCTTCACCTTAGGGTCCCTCTACCCAGAATAGCTGTCATCTCTCAAATCGACTTTAGCTCAAATTGCCATCATCCTCATTAAGCTCTTTATCATTCTGTCCACTACTCTCTTTTCAGTCGCTCAGTCGTGTCCAACTCTTTCCGACCCCATGAATTGCAGCACGCCAGGCCTCCCTGTCCATCACCAACTCCCAGAGTTTACTCAAATACATGTCCATCGAGTCGGTGATGCCATCCAGCCATCTCATCCTCTGTCGTCCCCTTCTCCTCCTGCCCCAATCCCACTCAGCATCAGGGTCTTTTCCAATGAGTCCACTCTTTCCATGAGGTGGCCAAAGTACTGGAGTTTCAGCCTTAGCATCAGTTCTTCCAATGAACCCCCAGGACTGATTTCCTTTAGAATGGACTGGTTGGATCTCCTTGCAGTCCAAGGGACTCTCAAGAGTCTTCTCCAACACCACAGTTCAAAAGCATCAATTCTTCGGTGCTCAGCTTTCTTCACAGTCCAACATTCACATCCATACATGACCACTGGAAAAAACCATAGCCTTGACTAGATGGACCTTTGTTGGCAAAGTAATGGCTCTGCTTTTCAATATGCTATCTAGGTTGGTCATAACTTTCCTTCCAAGGAGTAAGCGTCTTTTAATTTCCTGGCTGCAGTCACCATCTGCAGTGATTTTGGAGCCCAAAAAAATAAAGTCTGACACTGTTTCCACTGTTTCCCCATCTATTTCCCATGAAGTGATGGGACCAGATGCCATGATCTTCGTTTTCTGAATGTTGAGCTTTAAGCCAACTTTTTCACTCTCCTCTTTCACTTTCATCAAGAGGCTTTTTAGTTCCTCTTCACTTTCTCCCATAAGGGTGGTATCACCTGCATATCTGAGGTTATTGATATTTTTCCCGGCAATCCTGATTCCAGCTTGTGCTTCTTTCAGCCCAGAGTTTCTCATGATGTGCTATGCATATAAGTTAAATAAGCAGGGTGACATTATATAGCCTTGATTTACTCCTTTTCCTATTTGGAACCAGTCTGTTGTTCCATGTTCAGTTCTAACTGTTGCTTCCTGACCTGCATACAGATTTCTCAAGAGGCAGGTCAGGTTGTCTGGTATGCCCATCTCTCTCAGAATTTTCCACATTTTATTGTGATCCACACAGTCAAAGACTTTGGCATAGTCAATAAAGCAGAAATAGATGTTTTCTGGAACTCTCTTGCTTTTTCCATGATCCAGCGGATGTTGGCAATTTGATCTCTGGTTCCTCTGCCTTTTCTAATACCAGCTTGAACATCTGGAAGTTCACGGTTCACGTACTGCTGAAGCCTGGCTTGGAGAATTTTGAGCATTACTTTACTAGCATGTGAGATGAGTGCAATTATACGGTAGTTTGAGCATTCTTTGGCATTGCCTTTCTTTGGCATTGGAATGAAAATTGACCTTTTCCAGTCCTGTGGCCACTGCTGAGTTTTCCAAATTTGCTGGCATATTGAGTGCAGCACTTTCACAGCATCATCTTTCATGATTTGAAATAGCTCAACTGGAATTCCATCACCTCCACTAGCTTTGTTCGTAGTGATGCTTTCTAAGGTCCACTTGACTTCACAATCCAGGATGTCTGGCTCTAGGTGAGTGATCACAGCATTGTGATTATCTGGGTCATGAAGATCTTTTCTGGACAGTTCTTCTGTGTATTCTTGCCACCTCTTCTTAACATCTTCTGCTTCTGTTAGGTCCAGAATGTGGTCCACTGGAGAAGGGAATGGCAAACCACTTCAGTATTCTTCCTTTGAGAACCCCATGAATAGTATGAAAAGGCAAAATGACAGGATACTGAAAGAGGAACTCCCCAGGTCAATAAGTTCCCAATATGCTACTGGAGATCAGTGGAGACATAACTCCAGAAAGAATGCAGGGATGGAGCCAAAGCAAAAACAATACCCAGCTGTGGATGTGACTGGTGATAGAAGCAAGGTCCGATGCTGTAAAGAGCAATATTGCATAGGAACTGGAATGTTAGGTCCATGAATCAAGGCAAATTGGAAGTGGTCAAACAGGAGATGGCAAGAGTGAATGTCGACATTCTAGGAATCAGCGAACTAAAATGGACTGGAATGGGTGAATTTAACTCAGATGACCATTATATCTACTGCTGTGGGCAGGAATCCCTTAGAAGAAATAGAGTAACCATCATAGTCAACAAAAGAGTCCGAAAATGCAGTACTTGGATGCAATCTCAAAAATGACGGAATGATCTCTGTTCATTTCCAAGGCAAACCATTCAATATCACAGTAATCCAAGCCTATGCCCCAACCAGTAATGCTGAAGAAGCTGAAGTTGAACAGTTCTATGAAGACCTACAAGACCTTCTAGAACTAACACCCAAAAAAGATGTCCTTTTCATTATAGGAGACTGGAATGCAAAAGTAGGAAGTCAAAAAACACCTGGAGTAACAGGCAAATTTGACCTTGGAATGCAGAATGAAGCAGGGCAAAGACTAATAGAGTTTTGCCAAGAAAATGCACTGGTCATAGCAAACACCCTCTTCCAACAACACAAGAGAAGACTCTACACATGGACCTCACCAGATGGTCAACACCAAAATCAGATTGATTATATTCTTTGCAGCCAAAGATGGAGAAGCTCTATACAGTCAGCAAAAAAAAGACCGGAAGCTGACTGTGGCTCAGATCATGAATTCCTTATTGCCAAATTTAGACTTAAATTGAGGAAAGTAGGGAAAACCACTAGACCATTCAGGTATGACCTAAATCATATCCCTTATGATTATACAGTGGAAGTGAGAAATAGATTTAAGGGATTAGATCTGATGGATAGAGTGCTTGATGAACTATGGACAGAGGTGCGTGACATTGTACCATCCCCAAGAAAAAGAAATGCAAAAAAGCAAAATGGCTGTCTGAGGCCTTACAAATAGCTGTGAAAAGAAGAGAAGCCAAAAGCAAAGGAGAAAAGGAAAGATATATGCATCTGAATGCAGAGTTCGAAAGAATAGCAAGGAGAGATAAGAAAGCCTTCCTCAGTGATCAATGCAAAGAAACAGGGGAAAAAAATAGAATGGGAAAGACTAGAGATCTCTTGAAGAAAATTAGAGATACCAAGGGAACATTTCATGCAAAGATGGGCTCTTTGCTGAGTAACCGTTAATTTTCTTATTTTCGATTTGTTATTCTTGTTTAGTTGTTGAATCGTGTCCAACTCTTTTGTGACCCCATGGACTGTAACCAGCCAGGCTCCTCTGTCCATGGGATTTCCCAGGCAAAAAATACTGGATTGAGTTGTCATTTCCTTCTCCAGGGGATCTTCCTGACCCAGGAATCAATCCCACATCTCCTGCATTGGCAGGTGAATTCTTTACCACTGAGCAACCTGGGAAGCTCATATTCAGTTTAAACGTGTATAAAGTTTATTTGGCCATCTTCTCTCCGCTATCAGTCCTTCAGCAAGGTAGGAAAGGATGTCTTACTCATCCTGGTTTCCCCAGGTGCTCAGTGCTTGGCACAGGCAGGAACCCAGGAGATGTTCAATTAACTCCGTGCATGTGTAAAACGAAAACTCTATCTATTGCTGTACAACACGGGGAATGCAGTGAGTAGTTTATAACAACTGTAAGTGGAATATATCCTTAAAAACTTGTGAATCACTATTTCCTGGTGGCTCAGCTGATAAAGAATCTACCTGCAATGCAGGAGACCTGGGTTCAATCCCTGGGTTGGGAAGATCCCCTAGAGAAAGGAATAGCTACGCACTCCACTATTCTGGCCTGGAGAATTCCATGGACTGCACAGTCCATGGGGTCACAGAGTTGGACACAAAGGAGCGACTTTCACTTCACATACATACTGTACAGCTGAAACATATAATATGGAACACCAACTATAGTTTAGTCAGTTCAGTCGCTCAGTCGTGTCCGACTCTTTGCAACCCCATGAACCACAGCACGCCAGGCCTCCCTATCCATCACCAACTCCAGGAGTTTACTCAAACCCATGCCATCGAGTCGGTGATGCCACCCAACCATCTCATCCTCTGTCGTCCCCTTCTCCTCCTGCCCTCAATCCTTCCCAGCATCAGGGTCTTTTCAAATGAGTCCACTCTTTCCATGAGGTGGCCAAAGTATTGGACTTTCAGCTTCAGCATCAGTCCTTCCAATGAACATCCAGGACTGATCTTTAGGATGGACTGGTTGGATCTCCTTGTAGTCCAAGGGACTCTCAAGAGTCTTCTCCAACACCACAGTTCAAAAGCATCAATTCTTCAGTACTCAGCTTTCTTTATAGTCCAACTATCACATCCATACATGACCACTGGAAAAACCATAGCCTTGACTAGACGGACCTGTGTTGGCAAAGTAATGGCTCTGCTTTTCAATATGCTATCTAGGTTCGTCATAACTTTCCTTCCAAGGAGTAAGCGTCTTTTAATTTCATGGCTGCAATCACCATCTGCAGTGATTTTGGAGCCCAGAAAGATAAAGTTAGCCACCGTTTCCACTGTTTCCCCATGTATTTCCCATGAAGTGATGGGACCGGATGCCACAATCTTAGTTTTCTAAATGTTGAGCTTTAAGCCAACTTTTTCACTCTCCTCTTTCACTTTCATCAAGAGGCTCTTAGGTTCTTCTTCACTTTCTGCCATAGGGATGGTGTCATCTGCATATCTGAGGTTATTGATATTTCTCCCGGCAATCCTGATTCCAGTTTGTGCTTCTTCCAGCCCAGCCTTTCTCATGATGTACTCTGCGTATAAGTTAAATAAGCAGGGTGACAATATATAGCCTTGACATACTCCTTTACCTATTTGGAACCAGTCTGTTGTTCCATGTCCAGTTTTAACTGTTGCTTCCTGACCTGCATACAGGTTTCTCAAGAGGCAGGTCAGGTGATCTGGTATCCCATCTCTTTCAGAATTTTCCATAGTTTATTGTGATCCACATAGTCAAAGGCTTTGGCATAGTAAAATTAAAAAATTAAAATTTATTCAGATACATAGAAATACAGATGTGGAAGCACCTATAATATGTATATTTATTTGTCAGTCAAGCACTTGTTCATTTCTTTTCCCAGGGGCTTACTAACATAATCCATACAGTCTTAAAGTAGGAAGCAAAAATCAAAATCAGTCAATGAAACTAAATAAGAATTTAGCCTAAACTAAGTAATGCACCTTTACATAGAACCAGTTTTAGTATTTTATGAATAAAGATATTCCTCTGCACTTGAAAAGTGGTGCTTGTCACGTATCAGCTATGCCTGTTATTACATATCATTATCAGTATTGTCACATATCAGTTACGCCTGTTATTACATATCAGTATTGGTATTGTCACCTATCAGTATTAGCCTAACTGCAATCAGCAGGATGTCACCTTGCCTCCAACAGCCCCCATGCTAAGTAGTCACTATCTTTTACAATCACTGAAAACCCAGGCAATAGCACCATGCAAATCTGTGTTCCATAGAGCTTAATGTCACTGACAATTTTGCATAAAAAACTGAATTTCCTTTTCATGCACAGCTCTTACAATCAATTCAGATTATTTTTAATCTGGAGCCCCACGAAAATTGGTTTCCTTTTCACTTCTGAAGAAAGCTGAGGTTTTACAGTTCTTACACCCTCAATGATAGCAATATAAATAGCTATGATAATACACTACCATATTATTTAACATAAATTTAATATGTTAATATGATACTATATTATTTAACATAAGTTTCATATGACTTAAGGACTAAATAAGAATCCAGATCCAAATCCTTGCATATTTGGGGGTCTTTGCGACTCAGAACTTATTTTAGATGCCATGAGAAATAAATCTCTTAAACACCCAATCTGTTCTTCCTAGTTGTCGAATTACTTGTGCACAGCTAAAGGTCTTAATTTAGGCCTCTTTAGGACGTCAATAGCAACGTTATCATAAAAATGAAATGCCTTCCCTCCCTCTCTTGCACTCTCTTGTGCCATTGAGCCTCACCCACAATTCCCACTACACTCCTACCATTGAGGTGCATTTCCTCTATTTAATATCTTCATGAGACAAACGTCCTGTCACTACTCCTACTGAACATGCAGGTCAAGCTTCGTGTTTCCTGGGTCTCAGGAAAGCAGTGTGATAGCTGAGGTCCCAGGATGCTTCTGGTCCCCCAGAAGCCACCTGCACTCTCAGCACATTCCTAGGAACTTGACCTGCTCTCGTCACAACTGTCCTTCTTCCTTCCAGGGTGCAAACAGCCAAGAGGCAGAAGACTGTTGAAGGAGAACACCAATCCAAGAGCTCCCTGGGTCCTGTCTGTGTGCCTTTTCCCCCCAGACTGCGCACTCTCTGAGGACAAGGTTTATCTCAATGTTTATCCTTCAGACTCTGTTGAGCACCTTGATGACCAGAGACAACCGGGCTCTAGTGAACATTACAGCGCAAGAGCTTAAAAGACGGTATTACCAACAGGGCATTTTTGTCTGCTCATGTCATTGTTAAGCAGCCAAATAGAAAAAAATGCCTCAGGATCTGCTAAGATCCCACTGAAGGATAAACAAGAGGAGCTGAATCTCAGGAGGCTCCAGGGCAAGACACCCTGGCCTGATAATAGAGAAGATCACGAGGAAGCCTGGAGCAGAGGAGACTGGGCTCCATCTGGTCTCTGCCCCTCCTCTCCCAAAGGTCACCTTTGATGGAAATGAGCTCCAGGGCAGCACCAGGCCAGGCTCCAGAGCAAAAACTCTGGTCGGAAAGGAGCTTAAATCCACTGCAGTGTCCCCCACGTTGCACAGGTGACACTGGGTCAAGACCATGAAGAGGCAGGCATCACAGGGGGAATCCAGGTCTCCTGACAGGAAGTGTGGGGTTCACTGGGACATGCTGGGAGGATGGGGGTAGGTGGTTGGGGCTTGCTTTAAGACTCCAAGACGCCAAGTGATAAGCAAAGAAATCAGGACTCTTCCTGGTCATTTCCAACAACTGAAGCTATGGGAGAGGACATCTGTGATTCTCTCAGATTCTGGAAGGTATTCTGAAACCCCTTTCCTCAAGTGGGCCCCTCTCCCCAATATCCACCAAAGGAGCCTATCCCCACCATCCCACCTAGACAGTCTCCAGCAGGTACACCTGATACAGTAACTGGAGAAACACATTGTGTCAGGAATCTCAGCCCATCTCGGGTTTAAGTGGCTTCAAGTTTTAAGTCCCCTGCATGGATCACAGTCTTGCTGTGGTGAAGGGGCTTGTGTGACTCAATGAAGCTATGAGGAGACAGAGGAGCCTGGCATGCTGCAGACCATGGGGTCACAAAGAGGCGGATAGGACTGAGGGACTGAAGAACAACAAATCTGATACATTAATTGGCTTCTGATAAATTAAAATTTCATATATTAATTGGTTTTTCACAAAATCACCTCCAAAGAAATCAGTAGAGTACACACATTCTTCCACAAAAAAAAATAATAATAATAATAAAATAGTTATTTCTGTTCTTTTGAAAAGAAATAACCAACATTCTCTCAGAAGGTTTTCTTCCAAGAATAAAAAACATTTTAAATGGCTATGAACATATTAAAAGACTGGAGAGAAAAAAAAAAGTTAATCTCAGAGATTAAATATCCTGTAAATTCTAGCTAGTGTAATGGTTTATAAATGAATGTAATATAGTATAAATATTATGGCACCTCTGCTATCACCATAGGAACTCTGCTTTCTACTTAAGAAAACAGCAATATGTTAGAATGACAGATTAAATAAATTCTCCAAACAGTATTACAAACGCAACTCTTTCTGTAATGATATAACTTGAACAAACTGCCATTTATAGCTGAATATTTATTTTAGCCAAGGGAAAGCAGCCCAAAAGGTAAAATGACCCAGATTAACAGAGTTTATTATTCTACATTAAAGAACTTTAGGTTACTATGTCCAGGAAGGGTTTTTTCCCTCAAGCTACATAATTATTTTAACCAAAGTACACACAGAACTATGATCTTATATCCCTTAAAAATATTATCTGACTACTAAATTAATTCTTCCTTCATCAATAAGTTTCTATTGAGATCTTCTTTAGATGAATCTTGTCATTCTGGCTTTTTTATTTCTTTCTCTCTGTCCTAATATTCCTTAAACCAAAATGAAGAATGTATTTCTTGGCTTATGGAAAAGTGAATATCAATCACCCATAAACTGGCTTAGGACTAATGAAATATATAAATGGGAAAAAGATCCATGGTACAAATAGATGTTTGATATGCTGATATTATCTGATTACCACGGTCTGTAAAGATATTTGATGAAATGCAAGAGCAAACAAGGTAAATTCAATTATTTCCTGTGATCAGTGGAAAATACTTTGGATCAAGAGCCATAAACTGGATCTCACTCCTGTCTGTAATACAGACTGTATGACCACAGACAAATCAATTAACCACAGCATACCATATCTTCCTCATCTGTAAAACTAGGAAGCTGGAACAGACAACCTCTAAACTACCTTTTACCTCCAAAACAGTATGATTTCTACCAACCCAGAGAATTCATGGTACTTTCCAGAAAGGTACATAATGATTCGAGTTAACCATTTAAAATTTTCTGAGAAACTCAAATTTTAAAACGATATCTTCTGACAATCCCTGCCCTCTTATCAAGAAAAACTGTCAGCCATCAGCCAGGTGACCTTAAGTGAGTCACTTGATTTTTCTGTTCTGCAGTTTCCTCATCAAAACAGAAATTTAAAAAAACAAACCAAAAAAAGAAAACACAAAAACTCACTATCCCTGTCTGTCTAACTAGATTTTCCAGAGGCTCAAGCAAGATGTTCTTTGGAAAGGATTTTATAAAACTGCCAAATGCAAGATTTAATTATTTAACCTGGGTCTCCTTCCTCCTTGAACATTCAAAACAGAACTCTTAACTGGTTGACAATATTCCTGCTACCAAGATACACGTGTATATCTTATTCCAGGAACACATTTTACATTAAGGTGCACACATATATAAACGTTAAGAGGTACAATTTTCAAAGAGTACTAATTTGAGTGTCTTAAACGAAGCACCAAAATTTCCCTTCTATATTCATTACTTTTTTCTTGATAATTATCTATTCACTTATGAAAGCTAGACAAGAAACCTTAGAATATATAAAGAACAAATCATATTCCCTTTTCATGCATTTTCTTTCAAAATTTCTCTTACCCACAGGTTATTTCTTTCACAACTGTGACATACCTATTAATGTTTCCACGTACTATTTCTTTTCCACCCAACATTATAATTTTCCCGTTATAAATTCTCCTGAAGGAGCTCTATTAAGAGTTATATGATATTCCTTTTTAGGATGCCCTCATGAATCACAAAAGTGTGTACTATTGGGTATTCACTGTGCACCAGACCCTATTCTAAGTGTTTTTTATGCATCTTCTCACTTAATCACCACAAACATCTAAAAGAAAGTGTTATTATGATATCCATTCCTGGGGTCAAGAGATTGCAGAGCTTTCTCTGAAGAGCCAGGTTTAGGATCTCCTGAGCCCAGGTTCTTTTCCAATATATCCTATCACCACTTTTCACAGAATTACTCCCCTATTAACAGAACTTGGGTATAACAGGGTATTTTCTATATTCCAGAATTCAGAGACTAAACATCTGATATTTAACTTATTCCTGAAACAAGAACATAGTTTAGTTTTTTAGATTAATCTTATCATTTTTGCTTTTTGTTTCCATCTGTCCTCCTTCCTAATGGGCTTCCCTGGTGGCTCAGAGAGTAAAGAATCCTCCTGCCAATGCAGGAAACCTGGGTTCATTCCCTGGTTTGGTAAGATATCCTGGAGAAGGAAATGGCAACCCACTCCAGTATTTCCTGGCGGTTCAGCTGGTAAAGAATCTGCCTTCAACGGAGACTCCAGTTCGATTCCTGGGCTGGGAAGATTCACTGGAGAAGGGATAAGCTACCCACTCCAGTATTCTGGCCTGGAAAATCCCATGGGCTCGCAAAGAGTTGGACATGACTGAGCAACTTTCACTTCCTGGAGAAGGATATGGCAACCCACTCCAGTATTCTTGCCTGGAAAATCCCATGGACAGAGGAGCGTGGTGAGCTACAGTCCATGTGGTCAAAAAGAGTTGAACACAACTGAAGCGACTTAGCATATACCATAAAACTTCTTCATCAACAAAACAGTGTTTATACTTAAAAAAGTGAACAACCTATATACGCTATTTATATTTTTTTTTAACTTTTCATGGTAAAGAACTTTCCTTAATCTATATGACAGAATGTGTATTTTCTCTATGAAAACAGTATGTGAATCTGTAAACACAAAAAGAGTTTGAGAATAAACTTCTCGTGGCCAATGGAGACCGTAGGCAGTTCACTGACATTTGCTTTCAGATTCAGTTTCAGATTAACATTCAACAAATGTTAATCTATAATAAATTAAGTGGGCATGTCTCTAACACATGCACTGACCCAACCAGCCTTCCTAAGCAGACATACCCAAGCACTATCTTAACTAGATTTATTCCTGCCAACTTCAAAGAAATGGGGAAAAGGGAGATTCCAACAAACCATTTGGCATTAGAGTCCTGATCAGACTATAAGTCTCCTTGCCTTCTACTTGCTGATAAGAGTTAAAGGAGTCCATTCAAGAAAAAGTGACAGAGATGTAAACGAAACCGAAAAAAACTTCCTCATCTAAGTACTCTTGATGATTTACAGAACTGATTCTAGTGATAGAAAAACACTTCCAGATTTTTATTCTTTGTGTTTTTGTTTTGTTCTCAGATAAATGAGTTACCAAATACCTAACATAAGAATCAGATCACTGTGTTGTTTTACACACTGGAGTTCAACAGAGTTGGTGAAAACAAACTGCCCAAAAAAAGGAAATTAACCTTATTTGTATTAAAATGTGTTCGGGTCAGTTCAGTTGCTCAGTCATGCCCGACTCTTTGCGACCCCATGGACTGCAGCACACCAGGCTTCCCTGTCCATCACCAATTTACGGTTAAATTAAAATGTGTAGCCACTCTCAAAACTTATGCAAAGGTCATACAGGTGCACTGCCAACCGCTTTTTCCTAAACTAAAGTTATGAGCAACCTAGATAGCATATTCAAAAGCAGAGACATTACTTTGCCGACTAAGGTCCATCTAGTCAAGGCTGTGGTTTTTCCTGTGGTCATGTATGGATGTGAGAGTTGGACTGTGAAGAAGGCTGAGCGCCAAAAAATTGATGTTTTTGAACTGTGGTGTTGGAGAAGACTCTTGAGAGTCCCTTGGATTGCAAGAAGATCCAACCAGTCCATTCTGAAGATCAACCCTGGGATTTCTTTGGAGGGAATGATGCTAAAGCTGAAACTCCAGTACTTTGGCCACCTCATGCGAAGAGTTGACTCATTGGAAAAGACTCTGATGCTGGGAGGGATTGAGGG
Source organism: Budorcas taxicolor (assembly GCF_023091745.1). Lineage (NCBI taxonomy): Eukaryota > Metazoa > Chordata > Mammalia > Artiodactyla > Bovidae > Budorcas > Budorcas taxicolor. Next base: position 76,196,665 of record NC_068921.1, read on the forward strand.
CAGGAGGAGAAGGGGACGACCGAGGATGAGATGGCTGGATGGCATCACGGACTCGATGGACGTGAGTCTGAGTGAACTCCGGGAGATGGTGATAGACAGGGAGGCCTGGCGTGCTGCAATTCATGGGGTCGCAGAGTCGGACACGACTGAGCGACTGAACTGAACTGAACTGAATTGAACTGAAAGCAGACAAAGGGCCAGCCCCAAAATGATGCATTCTTACTTACATGAACATTATCAAATCTATCAGGCGGCAATGAGAAACTAATGAAACAACACATCCTGTACATTAGGAAAATTAATCTGGCGGAGGGAGATAGGCTGGAATGAAATAAATAGAAATGGGTTGCAGGGGAGAGAGACAAATTAGGGGCAGTAGGGAATCAAAAAAAGATTTTAAAACAAAACATGTCAGATGTAGAAACTTCAGGAATCCTTCATTCATCAGAACGTACAGTTATTGCTGTTTAGTCACTCAATCATGTCCACCTCTGCAACCCCATGGACTGCAGCACTCCAGGCTTCCCTGTCCTTCACTATTTCCCAGAGTTTGCTCAAATTCATGTCTGTTGAGCTGGTGATGCCAAAAGTATTTATATATATATGCATAACTGAATTACTTTGCTGTGCACCTGAAACTAATACAACATTGTAAATAAACTACATTTCAATAAAAATTTTAAAAATATATGTCTATTGAGCCCCTGCTAATTGCCAGGTACTGGGGAAACCATAGTGAACCAACAGGCCAGGGAGGGAAACAGATGACACAAACACATATACACGTCCATATATAAATTGTGTTAAGGGTACAAAGGAAAACAACAGTCTGGGTGGACAGGCAAGGCCTCTGAGAGGCAAGGACCTGCAAGCACAGTTCCAAAGACCCAGGCGGGTGACCTGGCGGTGAGGAGGGAGGCAGGGTGGTGATTTCTGTCCGCCTGGGGGCAAGAGCTCCCGCCAAGGCCGTGGGGTATGAGAGAGCCTGGCATCCAGAAGATGGAAAAGCCGGGCTGGTGAGCAATGCACAGGTGATGCCTAGTAAGGAGAGTGCCTTATAGTTCAGGGAAGAGGCTCCTATTCCCAGGGCAGCGGGAGGCACTGCAGGGACCGGTGTGGTGTGCAGCACGCTCAGTTGCGTTCGACTTTTTTGTGACCCCCATGGACTGTAGCCCACCAGGCTCCTCTGTCCATGGAATTTTCCAGGTAAGAATAATGGAGTGGGTTGCCATTTCCTATTCCAACTGGTGCGTTAAGGTTTCAGAACTGCAGTCCTAGGGATGGAGTAAGAGTGGAAGCAGAGACCAGAGAGGAAGGGTGTTAACCTGCAGGGGCCAGAGGACAGGCAGGAGCCGGAGAACGGGTTGGCAGGCAGCAGCCCGCAGCGAGGCTCACCACGGACTTCCGCTCTCCAAAGGCCCACAGGCAGGACCGGGCTTCCCTGCCCTCTGCAGCTGGGAGTGTGGCCAAGATAAGCAAAAGGGATGGGTGGAAACCCAGGAACCTATGAGGGAAACCCCACATGTTTTCCTGGCACAAGAAAACCCACCTCTTTCAAGGCAGGGGCCATCTCATCAACCCAGATCCCAGGATGTGGACAACGTGGTCCTCAGCCACCCGCAGCGGAAGGGCCGCGTGAGGGAGAAACAAGCCTTTCCATTTCAGACCGCTGAGACAGGGGAGTCATTAGCCCATTCTGACTGATGCAGAAATAAAACCTGACAGATGCTGTGGCGATAGGATGAGGAAGGCAAAGGAGGTGAGCAGAAGAGACAAAGGAGGAATCAGAGGTTTCAGAGCTGGTGACCATGCAGTGGCGCCTCTCACTAAAGAAAACAAGTACGGAAGAAAGACAGCTGGTTTGGGACGAAAGGTGACAGTTTATGATTTCACAGGTGCCAAACGTAAGGGACTGGTAAGACAGCTGAGTACGTATGTCAGGCAAGTTAGCAGAAAAGCAGCTCTGCGCTGAGGGGGGAAAAAAAATCAAAACTGAGATAAAGATTTGCAAACTGCAACGAAGGAACCCAGCTCCTTGCAGAGTCAAGGGAAGCGATAAATTGTTATGAACCGAAGGAAGACAAGGGACTCTTTAGGAAGGGTGGTGAGGAGCAAGGGGACGGAGGAGCCGGAGGAGAACCACAGGAGGGGAGGAAGGGGTGCTGAGTGGAACCAAACAGTGCGGGTGACAAGCTGAAGGGGTGAGGACTGAGACCCTGCCCCACACTAAGGGCAGAACCAGGCTGCGGGGCCACAACCCAAGGTCACCCCATGGTTAGTATTAAAGCGGTAACAGAACCCAGGCCCCCTAACTTGACCACAGGCCTCACTGCCTCCCTACATGATCAGGGAAGAATTTTCTCAAGTCATTATTCTTCTAAAACTAAACTTCATGGCATCATAAACAACCCAACCCCACAATTCATTCAGACTACCGTTAAGACCTTTAGAGAGTTTGCAGTGGGTCGGTGGTTTACGTTTTTTGCCCTGACCCTCAGCACTGTGACTTCAGACACTGTCATTTATGTATATTTCAGTCCAGTCCTCAGGGGGAGTTCATACAGTTGTTTAAGGACTGCCCCAAAGAATGGGAGCATGTTAAAGTTCTTGATACATATAGCCCAGCTCAAGTAGTCATACCATTCATCATGTTATAAAACCCAGGAGACACAATTCCCATAAAATGCCATGTGAATGGAACTGTGAGATGAGGTGACCCTGCAAACAAAAGTGCCCGGCTCGCCCCATCCTTGCAAAACCTTCTCTATCTTTGCAAATTTATTGGGCAAAGATAGCATCCTGTTTTAATTAGTGTTTCTGGAATCATTAGCAGGGCGGAACTTTTTTTTTTCCTGTTCTTTATTGGCTAACTGTATTCCTTTCTTTGAGGAACTACCTATGAATATCCTTTCCTATTTTTCTTCCAACATATTTTTCTTTTTTTAATTGACTCCTAAGAGCTCTCATTAAATTTTTTTAAAACTTAACACTATGACTGAGATATAGATATACAGAAGAGGACAAATACTGTTTCTAAGCTTATGATTGGCTTTTAAATTTATGCTGCTTGTGACACAGAGAACGTAGGCTTGAGTGTTTGCCTGAGGAGGCAGGAGGCAGGGTGGTGAGCAGGGACACATGGTCTGAAGCCACAGTCCCCAGGTTCAAGACACAGATTCCCCCACTTACAGCCTCTGACCTTGAAATGACTTGACCTCCCATGTGTAAAGCCCTGACACATATCCTAGGATACAGTAAGTGCTTAGTAAGTGCTGTCTCCAGATTCACTTAGTCAAGATGAGCAATCTTTTATTACAATATGAGCTTACCTTTGTTAAGCACTTACTATTAAGTATCTTTACATACATTAAATCTTTTAATCTTTATTTTAAGAACTCCCTGAGATAATAATACCCAACAATCCCAATTCTCAGATGAGTAAACTGAGACTTAGTGAAGAAATCTGATCAAAGTCCTCAGCTCATCAACGGCAAGGCCCTGGGTTCACCTCCCAAGCCCAGGCCAAACTGGTTTTGTCCTTTACTTTCATTATTTAAAGAAATCCCTCTCTACCCTTACATGATTATTCATCCATGTTTTATGCTGTTTCTTTGACTTATTTTACATATGTCTCTTACATGTAGTTATCACTTATTGCAGTATGTGATATAAGGTGGGGTCAATACTTTTTTATGACATCATTTACTCAGTGATGTACCCACCAGGTTTGACTTACTGCTCACACGTACCCTAAAAGTTGACACACACAGAGGCCCGTTTTTGTTCTATGCCAAAGACTTCACTTTGGGTCCTTAGGACTGTGTGACACAAAACTGTCATATTATTTACCCCTAAGATTACGCAGAGGGAAAGATCTCTAAGAAGAGGATGTTCAGGGACTGGTTTGAACCTCTTTCCTAAAATAGGTTTCAAAAAGACAAGAAGAAAAAATATCTGTTTTATGATCTGTTCTCAGCCAGTCCTTGAAACTGTCCTCCAAATTAGCAACTGTATTTCTTAAAACTTCTCTCCCTTCCTCTTAAACCTTGCCCTTCCCTGCCCAAGCTGCTCTGCTCCCACTTGGCCTAGCCAGGCCTTTGAAGGATGTGCTCGGTCTCTGCCTCTCATTCCTTTCTGGGAGAAAAGTCTCCCTGGTCTCGGCACCTCCCAGGTCCCATTCAGTTCCTCACAAGCCCTCTCCCGAGTGTATCAATTCTCTGTTACTTCATCTTTCTCTGCTCCTTCTTAGTATGTGTTCCTTCACATGTCTTCGATGGGTTTCTGCCTACTGCTCTCCTATGTTGAAGACTGACCTGTCTACCTGTTGAGAGTTGAGGTCATAAACCCTTCAAGGCAAGAGCCTGCTCTAAACAACAGCAGATCCTCAGCACCCAGCAAAAAGTCCTGGCGCAGAGCAGGCCCTCGACAAACGTGGGTAAAGGTTTCACAGCTCCACTCCTCCCTTTTCAAACTCAAGGCATTACGAATGCCCTCCTATCTCCCAATATTCAAATAGACCAGAAACCAAAGAAACACACACCTGTTGTTGATTATCGAGTTGGAGATGGGCCTTCGCCCTGCTTCCTGTATGCTGGGACATTTCTGTTGTTGGGACTCCACCAGAGGGTGGAGAAAGACGGTGAGGTGAAGCCCCGGCCAGTCCAGTTACCGATTTACTATCCTATCTGATTTAAAATTACAGCCAAAATGAGGTTTTACGTTATCTGGGGATTTCAAAGAATACCACCCCTCGGTTCTCAGGTTACCTAGGATCATACTGAACTGGGAGGGTGAGAAGGGTCCCAGGGTGGCACTCCGGAGATTATCATGCCTGTCCGTCCCCCTCCAGTTACACAAAGGGAACTGTGGTGCCGGCCTGACTTGGTTTTACTTCATCTCACACTGCAGGGCTCTCGGATGCCTGTGGAATGGTGTCACCAGCAGGGACTTGATGGCGAAGGAGGGTCTCAAGCTGGGCACGCTGAGATAAGATCGGCAAGGAGGCCAGGTGACTTGGGCAGCGATACCCAAGCACGTGGAGCTGCCAAACCCACGTGAAGGGCCCCGTCCCAATATTCACACAGATCTTTCAGAGAAAGGATATTTTTAGGCCCTGGGTGGTATACTTCCTTAGATCTAGGCCATTACAATGCTATCTTTAATACATCTGAAAGGTCCAATCACTACTCAACACTGCTCAGGGAATTATTTCTAGTTTTTCTCCTGAGCTTGCCTATGATCTGAACGTGCTGCCCTCCTGACTGCGCTCAATCAAGGAAAGCTAATTCTGGAACTGTGAGGATTCTTCTTTTACTACCCCAAATCATAAATGACATCGTCCACAGTTAGGAACATTACGAGTAGCAGCACCTCTACTGCTCTTATAAAAGAGTCGACAACTCCTATAAAAGTATCTTTGAATCGAAGCCTGATGGTCAGGAAAGGGACTCTAGAGCAATCTAGGACAGCTTCTCATTTACAAGAACAGGAGCCCTGAGGTGCAGAGAAATTAAGGGACCAAACAGGGTGACTTAGGTACTGGTAGGATATTGACCAGGCACCGTTTAAGAGCTTTACCCATATTGCTCACTAAATCCTCTCAACAACCATGGAAAGTAAGTACAAATTCTATCTCTGCTGCACTACAGGTGAGGAAGCTCACCAAGGCTGAATTATGTGCCTAAGACTGCACACAGGTGGTTCAGGGCAGAGCTGGAATTAACAGCCCTGGTGTTCTGACTTCAGAGCCCACGCTCTGCACTATCAAACTTCCCAGATTAAAACCCAGGACTCCCAACTCCCGGGAGGGTTCGCTCCATTATTACTAATTCTAAAGCTCATGAAAGAACAAACCATATTTGAAACGGCCAGCAAAACTTTTTAGGATCCTGATGAGAACAAACTACCACCATTCAAAGCTGTTTCTGAAGCAAACTGGAAAGTCTGAAGAGTATTTCAACAGATTATTGCTAACTTTGACATAATGGCATTACAGTTGTGTGGGAAAATATACCTATTTTTAATAATATGACTTAGCAACCAAACAACAACTGGGTATTATATGGATGAATGACGGACACCATAGAACCCGCAATCACACAAAAATGGAGGGGGAAAGCGGGACAGTTAAAGCAAGTTTAGCAAAATCTTGATAATTATTGAATCTGGTTGATGGATTATGAAGGTTCATTATGATATTCTCTCCACTTTTTTGCTTTTTTTTTCAAGGTTTACAGATTAATATCATCTTTAAAGGCCCACAAACCTGAGCCTATAAAAAGTGAACCTATCAAACAAAAAAAAACTGAGTGCACCTTACTTTTTTTTTAATGGCAGCCTTTATCACCCACTGAATTATATAATTCTGTTGTTTCTGATGTCATAGCCATTCAGCAGTACTAGAAGCTTGAGAAGAGCTAGTTAAGTCCATACTCTTGTCTGTTTTTCTTTCAGTCAATCTACAGAATTGCTATAGTAGCCAGCTAGGTAAGAAACATTTATTGTGTGTTTACTATGCTATTAGCACTGACTCAGGCTGCCAGATAGAGCAGAGTATTACCTCCATCCAGGCTGGATCAGTGGACCCTGGGATTTCAAACCCTGGGCTGGTTGCTGCTCTGCCTCCCGAAAGGATCTGGGTACCTTCTTAGACCTTCCTAGAACTAAGCCGAGACAGGTGCACCTGCTGTGGCTTCCTGATAGACACGGAAGCAGCAAGAAGCAGCAGGTGGTGGCAGAGTACCCAGCAGGAGGTGAGGGGGGTGAGGGTGATGGGCAGTTTTTAGTATCTGTAAGTTATCCCAAATTCTCTCCATCTGCAATGCAGAACCACAGCAACGCATTTCCCTTTTAGCCCAGGAGCCTTTCAAAGGCCCAAGGCGGGCCACTTGACTTGTTTCATCAGACAAGCGGTTGAAGGTAGACATCACTAAAGGGTTGAGACATCAGCCAAACGTCTGACTGTTCACGCTTCAGGGTGTCCAGGGAAAAAGAGATGTACTATTAACGTGTCGTGAGACAGAACACAGCAGCAGCATGTCACACACAGGAATGGGTACTCCTGGGTCACTATCAGTAGGCCAGCCTCCTATGGGAAGGGCTGCTGAATTCAAGGACTGCTGCACAGCAGTGGTGAGCAGTGTGGTACTTGACCTAATGGCTTGTTAAATTAGAACCTCCTTTTCAGTCCGAGTCTGTCCGCAGTATGGAACTCATGATTTTATTTATTCTTCTTTTGATTCAAATTTATAATAGTGGGATATTATTAGTGCCCTCAGTTAAAAGAACTAAGTTTACTTTCATAACAGAACAGGATGCCACAGATGTTTGTGGGTTTTATCCTTAACATACACACGTTGGCAAAAGTCAGGAAGATGCAGGATATACTACTTAGGCCAAAGCAATGAAAGGCAGGAAGAGATCCCAGGTTTTGGTCATTATCAATTCCCGCTTTACTCCTTATCATCAAATGATCAACTTCAGTAAAAACAGAAATACAAAAATTCCTTATTACTGAACAGATTGCAGTTTAAGGAATCTAGAGAGAGCTGTCAGAGCCATCGAGAGAAAAATAAAACTGAGCCAACTAGCTATGGAAATCAGTGAAGCTTCATCTCCATTCTCCACAAACATCATTCATGTCATTCTGTGTCTGGCCAGGAAGGGCATCTATCTGCCACCAAAAGGATAAGCCAGGCCCTGTGTTAAGCGACCCAGCACTCCACCAAGACAATACCCCACACACAACCCCACGAAGCCCTAAGAATCACTTCCAAGGCCCAACAAGCACAAGTCACTCACCCACAAACAAGCCCCTTCCAAGAAAACAAACGCCAGCGCCCGGTGCAAGGAGCTGCTGAAAGTGTCCAGCTACCCATGAAGGCACGCTGCTGCTCAGACATCGCTCCTCTCTCGCACTGTCCAAGCGACCAGGGCGTACTGCGTTTCCAAACACAGCAGGACCCAGCCCGAGCAGTTGAAAAGTTGATTTAAAACTTCATCTTCCTCACATTCAGAGGCCTATGTTCAAAAGACTTTCTGCTAGGACCAGATTAATCCCCGAGGCAGTTTGCTATGAATCCCCCAAATCGCAGTCATCTGCACCCTTGCGGAAGTCACCAGCGATTCCTAGCAAGCCTCTTAACCTTTCGTAAGAGGCGCTCAAATCTCAGGATGCCGGCTAGGGGGAGGGAGTGGAAGAGAGATTGCGGAACCCCTGCCCTTCTGGGGCTCAGCCCACCCAAAGGGGGTCCGCGGGACGGTATCCCACCCTGGGTGTCGGGCTGGAAGAAGAAGCTCCCACATCCATTCCCCTGCGCCCCTCCAGGCCACAGGTGTCAAGCCCCCCGCCCTTAACCCCCGGAATAAGGGAGGAGGAGAAGGGTGGGGTGGGAGGGATGGGGGAAAGGAGAGAATAAATTCTCAGTTGGTAAACTTGGCGGGGGGGTGGGGGTTGAAATGAAGGAGATGGCGATTTCCCTCCCAGGGAATTTCCCAGGAGGGAGGTGGGCAGCAGCAGGGAGAGGACCCACGGGCGCAGGGTGGAGTTGGTGCCCCCTCCAGTATCTTCCCTTCTCCCCTGTCCGACACCCGCGTCCTCCACCACCTCTTAATCCTGCAAGCCCCAAGAGGGTCGGTGGCTCTGCCTCCGCCGGATCGACTTAGAGGAGCGCGAAAGGGGTGGCCGCCCGCCCTCCCGCCTCCCTCCGCGGTCCCACACTCACCAGGAGCACCGAGCCGCGCACCACCTCCGACACGCTCTGCCGCAGCTCGGCCGCCGTGCCGGGCTTACTCAGCCCCCGGGTGAACTTCCGAGTCTCCGCCGAGGCGGCGAGCAGCTGCGGCTGCGACATCCTTGCCGCCGCCGCCGCGCCTGCTCCCGCAGTCCCCGGGCCGCGCCGCCGCCAGGTGCGCCCTGGGCGCTCGGCCCGGCCCGCCGGCAGCTCTCCCGGCGCCGCCGCCCGCCCGCTGCCCCCACCGCCCCGCGGCTCGCCGCGCGTCCGGGAGGCGCAGCCCGGGCCGCGCCCTCCGCTGGATGTCACGCCCCGAGCCGCCCCCCCGTCCCTAGGCGTCTGGGTCGCTAGAGCTCTGAGCGGCGCCCGGGCTCGCTAGGAAAGACCGTGCGTGTGGCAGCGGCGGCGGCTCCCCCATGCCACCAGCCTCGCTCGGCGGCAGATCGCCGGGCCTCCTCCTCGGGGCGGGGTGTCCGGCGCGGCGCGGGGCGGGGCGGGGCGGGCGGAGGAGGGGCCGACGCGGCAGGACGACGGGCCCCCGCCTGTCCGGCGGCGGGTGCCGCGGGGCGCGGGCTGCGCGCCGGCCTGGATCCCTGGCGGGGCAGGTGGGGACCCCGAGGGGCGGGGAGTAAGAAGGGGTGGGAGCGCCTCCTCCCCGGTCCGATTACTCCTCGGGGCCGCACGTCCGAAGACCCCAGGCCAGGCCGTGTACGCCGCCGGGAGGGCGCGCGACCCCGGGGCTGTGGCGCCAAGTCTTCCCGGGGGCCCGCACCTGCACGCGGGGACCCCCGGCTCCCGGCTGGCGGAGCCCCAGCATCCCGGGGACAGGCAGGGGTCGGGAGAGGGTGGCACCACGCCCCCCTGGGGCCGCTGATGGGGGGACGGAAGTTTCAGGAAAGCGGCCTGTGAGCGGCCCTCGGGAGAATACAGGGCGGTTGGCAGCGCCGGCCGGGCGGAGCGGGACGGAGCGCCCCGGGGCCCAGGAGCCGGCGAGAGCGAGAGCCGCACGCACTTGGCAGGGACGCTTCTCCGCCTCCCAAAACCCTTTCGACCCCCAGAGGCGTCGCGCGAAGCGTGGACGCCTCCGCGAGCCCAAGGGAGGGGTCCGCGATGAGTCACGCAGACCCTGGCCGGCCGGGACCAGCTGCTGCGTCACCGTCAAAACTTCTGAGCCTCGCCCCGCTCCTCTGTAAACGGAGGGCCGCAACCTGCCCAGGGGCTGAAGTGACACGGCGAGAGCCGTCGGCCGCCCCCCTCTCCTCTCCGCGGCCCGGCCGAACCGCTGGGCCCCGAGCCCGGGAAAACCCAGGAGCGCCGGCCTGCTAGCCCAACGTGACCCCGGGAGCTGGCGGCAGCGAGCGACAGCCGCGGCTCTGAGGAGCTTCCTCACACCCGCTGTTTCGGCTTCCCCATTCCTAAGGGGCTCCCCACCTCTTCTCTTATTTCTGAGGAAACGTGGAGCACCCTAACTGACCCTCCTGAGGTGAGGGCTAGAGGGGAGGGAGGAATTTGCGTAGCGCCCACGGCGCATGCTCACTAGTTTGGGTTTGGAGGCGGGAGTTTGGCTTAAGGGAGCCTGTGCTGATTGGTTGACATGCGCGGGCCACGCCCATCGCGTGCCTGATGGACAGCTCCTCACCTGCGCGCGCGGGGGCGGTGTGGCCCCAGCCTTCAGAGAAATCCCTCCCGCGCCGGTGTTGGCCTCAGGGCTTGGAGGCCTCCTACCCGTTGTCAGCCAGTGAAGGAGGTCGCCAGTGGCCTCCCACCCTGCTCGAAAGCCAAACACCGGCCCAAAGCAGAATCTTAAAAGAGGGAAAACTACCAATCTAGGGTAGAAAGCAAAACACCACCGTTCAGGACTTAATGGGCAGGTCTGGCCCATAATAAAGTCTGGAGTTTTCGGCATGCAGTTGGCACTCAATAAATGTTTTTGCCGGATCGGATTGTTCTCCCTGTGTCTTGAGACGCGGGATGTAGCACTACACGTGAGCCTGCCAAGCCGGAAGACGAAACAATAACATGTGCAAATAATAAGAGCAACTACACACTAACCTATTTCCTCTGCTGCGTAAAGCCTAGATATTAACCAGGCTGCTCGTGTTCCAGGGGAGCGCTGGGTGACCCCAGAGGCAGAAGACGAAGCTTCACGCGGGAGCCTGCGGTGTCTGGTTTCACCATTCACATCCCCGGTTTGTACCGCTGAGCTGCATGGGGTAGGTCAGTTCACTTCTCACTTCTTACTGTTAGAAGCTGGTCTGAGAAACGTTAAGTTTTCCCTTTGAGCTTCTGACACCTGAAGAAGTTTCCAGGTAGCACAGACCTTTACCCTCCTGAGTTGCCTTGGCTCTCTAAATCGCATCTACTTCCAGAGAATGCAAATAATGGATTTTATTCAATTAAAAACAACAGAAAAGCACAATGTTGGGCGGCTTTCTTTTCTTTTTTTTTGCTTTGTTCTGTTTAAGAAATGGATGAACACAGAAAAGACCATGTATCTGGAAAGTGAAGAGTATCCATTTCTACCAGTCCTAGAAATGCTTACTGACTCATTATGTTCTAGAATTGGCAGATTTTCATTGAGGAAGCAGGGGCTGAACTGTAAGATACTGCCAGTAGTCACGGACAATGTCTAAACAAGAACGAGTTCTGGCAGAGAAGGAGGCATGGTAATGTGAACTAAGTCCAGGAAGGCTAATTTTCCCAGCGACCCAGAGCACAGCCTCTTCTTCCTGGTGAAGGTAACAAATGGGGCATTTACATTTAAATTTGAGCAGAAATTTCATCCTTCCTGTTTGGGTTGACTTGTGTCCCCCCCCCCAACCCACCCCCTCCCCAAGACATATAGGGCTTTCCTTGTGGCTCAGCTGGTAAAGAATCTGCCTGCAATGCAGGAGACCTGGGTTCGATCCCTGGGTTGCAAAGATGCCCTGGAGAAGGGCATGACAACCCACTCCAGTATTCTGGCCTAGAGAATTCCACGGACTGTATAGTCCATGGGATCCCAAAGAGTTGGACACGACCGAGCTGTGGGGTCGCAAAGAGTTGGACATGACCGAGCGACCTTCAGTTTCACTTTTCAAGACATACTGAAGTCCTGACTCCAGTATCTGTGAATGTGACCTTATTTGAAAATAGGGTCTTTGCAGATTCATGTCAAGTTTCAGTGAGGTCATACTGGACCAATATGACCAGTGTTCTTATGAGAAGAGAAGAGACACAGTCAGAGACACACAGCAAGAAGGCCTGAGATTGGAATGAAACATCTGCAAGTCAAGGAACACCAAGGCTTGCTGGCAACCACCGGAAGCTTGATGAAATAAAGGATTCTTCCTTGAACCTTTGGAGACAGCATGGCCCTGCTGATGCCTTAACTGGATTTCTAGTCTCCAGAACCATGAGAGAATAAATTTCCTTGTTCTAAGCCACCCAATTTGTGATGCTTTATTGTGGTACGGTAGTCTCACACACTTACCAAAGGCTGTTTGTCGTTTTTTTGTTGGTTTTTTTTTTTAAATCCCCACCAGAGTGGACCTAGAATTGTGTGAATTCTTACTGCATCAACTCCTGGAGAGAGGCAGTCATACCTTTATCGAAGGAGGCACATCAGGTCAAGGTTGAAGATGCTGCATGAAATGGGGAGAGATGGTGTTTAAGGTGTGGTGGAAGATACATCTATCTACTTTAACTTGAGGGGGTAACCCCATCTTTGTTTCACCAAAACTGTAGGAAGAAAGCCATCCTTTTTGTTGAGGATCATACTAGTAGGTGCTGGAAATGAAATATAATTCCAGGCAGTTTTGAAGATTTGCATATAAGTGACAGTATAATATCCAAATATTTATAATTTAAGCATTATCCATGTTTTAATAATAATCTCTTACTGCATCATTTCTTGTTAGGTTAGCTTTCAGTTCAGTTCAGTTGCTCAGTCGTGTCCAACTCTTTGCGACCCCATGAAATGCAGCACACCAGGCCTCCCTGTCCATCACCAACTCCCGGAGTTCACTCAGACTCACGTCCATTGAGTCCGTGATGCCATCCATCCATCCACTGTCGTCCTCTTCTCCTCCTGCCCCCAATCCCTCCCAGCATCAGAGTCTCTTCCAATGAGTCAACTCTTCTCATGAGGTGGCCAAAGTACTGGAGTTTCAGCTTTAGCATCATTCCTTCCAAAGATATCCCAGGGCTGATCTCCTTCAGAATGGACTGGTTGGATCTCCTTGCAGTCCAAGGGACCCTCAAGAGTCTTCTCCAACACCACAGTTCAAAAGCATCAATTCTTTGGCACTCAGCCTTCTTCTCAGTCCAACTGTCACATCCATACATGACCACTGGAAAAACCATAGCCTTGACTAGACGGACCTTAGTCGGTAAAGTAATGTCTCTGCTTTTCAATATGCTATCTAGGTTGGTCATAACTTTCCTTCCAAGGAGTAAGCGTCTTAATTTCATGGCTGCAGTCACCATCTGCAGTGATTTTGGAGCCCAGAAAAATAAAGTCTGACACTGTTTCCACTGTTTCCCCATCTATTTCCCGTGAAGTGATGGGACCAGATGCCATGATCTTCGTTTTCTGAATGTTGAGCTTTAGGCCAACTTTTTCGCTCTCCTCTTTCACTTTCATCAAGAGGCTTTTGAGTTCCTCTTCACTGTCTGCCATAAGGGTGGTGTCATCTGCATATCTGAGGTTATTGATATTTCTCCCGGCAATCTTGATTCCAGCTTGTGTTTCTTCCAGTCCAGCGTTTCTCATGATGTACTCTGCATATAAGTTAAATAAGCAGGGTGACAATATACAGCCTTGACGTACTCCTTTTCCTATTTGGAAGCAGTCTGTTGTTCCATGTTCAGTTCTAACTGTTGCTTCCTGACCTGCATACAGATTTCTCAAGAGGCAGGTTAGGTGGTCTGGTATTCCCATCTCTTTAGCTTTGGGATCTGTGTATTTCTCAATGATACATAATTATTTTAAAATCTCTTCTAGGTTATCCTGAAAGAACACATCTGTGAAAATGAAATATGAGGTCCTTATGATATCATTGAATCCAGGGTTTCTCGAACTTTATTGTGCATAAAAATGACCTGGGGATCTTGTTACACTACAGAGTGCAATTCAGAAGATCCGGTGTGGTACGCGAAATCAAACTTCAGGAGATGGTGAGTGACAGAGAAGCTTGGCATGCTGCAGCCCACAGGATTGCAAAAGCATCGGACACATCTGGGCAACTGAACAATGACAACCCGAAATCAACAGTTCTAACAAGCTCCCCACTGATGTCAAACCCCTCCCCCAAGCAGATGCTGCTGGTGCACAGACCACATTTTGCAAGCAGTGAGCTTTCAGACTTCCATTTCCAGCAGTTTGGCAAACCAAAGGCCCTTAAAACTTCTCCCCTTTTAGAACAGTATGGAGATTTCTGAATAAATAAAAATAGAGCTACCATATGACCCTGCAATCCTATTCCTGGGCATATATCCAGAGAAAAGCAGGATCAAATAGGATACATGCACCCCCAGTGTTTTTTGTAGCACTGTTTACAATAGCCAAGACGTGCAAGCCACCAAAATGTCCATCGACAGAGAAATGGATAAAGAAGATATGGTACATATATACGATGGAATATTACTTGGCTATAAAAAGGAATGCATTTGAGTCAGTTGTAATGAGGTGGATGAACCTAGAGCCTTTTATGCAGAGTGAAGTAAGTAAGAAAGAGAAAAATTGTGCTAAACCACTCAGGTTTGAGTGTTGTTAGTTACAGCTACATTGAGAACAGTCTGGGGTTTGGGGAAAGAGAACGGAAGGAGGTAAACCAGGGAGGAGTAGTTTAGTCGCTAAGTCGTGTCTGACTCTTGCGAGCCCGTGGACAGTGGAGCGTGCCAGGCTCCTCTGTCCATGGGATTCTCCAGGCAAGAATACTGGAGTGAGTTGCCATTTCCTTCTCCAGAAACCAGGTAGGTGGCAACAACCCAACCAGAGGGAACCACGACTATGTCTATTAATTTATGCATAAAAAACAGCATCCTATGCTTCTGAAAAGCTACTCATAGTCTAGTGGAGAAGACAGCTCCATAAATATAACTGTGATCCAATGGATCAGGAAGGTGGGACCACAAAGGAGAAGCAACTAACTTGATAGGTATGAGCCAGGGGCAGTTTCTCAGAGAAAAGGAAGCTGGAGCTTGTTGCTCTGCCGGGAGGCTGCCTTGTGACCAGTGTCTGAACAACTTTGGCAGAGAGCACCTGGGGCATGTTAGATTTGCATGATAATATTTGAAAGACACCAACGTAGGACCTGTCTCATGTAATAAATGATCAGTCATTACTAGCTATTAAATAATTATAGGATATTTCAAGAAATTGTCATCAGAGCTGTTTACTATGCATCCAGGGAGGGTCCAGATTGTGACATAAAACTCCCTACCCCAAGACTAAGGAGATACTTTCATCACCAAGTTCTGCCTTTTTTCGAATTAGTCTCAGATTTTCCCTCCTTTTCAACTGTTCATCACCAGCACTTTTGCTCTAATTTGTGAACATGTTTCATAATCTCCAAAGGTTGACTGACACCAAAAAAGCAAACAATGTTTGTTCATCTCGTTTTTTGTTCTGTAGCATGCAATCCAAAATGACAATATTCTTTGTAGCAGTGTGTATTGCAAAGTCTAAGTTCTTCATCATTGCATAAAAGAAAGCTGGGGACAGATGAGGAATGAAAATTGGCATTAATATCATTGAATCTCAATAACCTGTGATTATTACTATACTAGGTATAACCAAATAATGATCATATACAATCACACCAAATGCATAATCCTAATAGTCTGGTTTAAAAATGCTGTTATTAAAACCATTCTGACCTTATCAAATGAATCCCCACAATATTTCTAAGTGAGTTAAAATTTACATCAAAGATGAGGTAGGTGTGTGTGTGTCTGTCTGCCCGTCTGTCTGTCTGTCTGTCTATGTAAAGTCACTTAGTCACGTCTGACTCTTCGTGACCCCGTGGACTATAGCCCGCCAGGCTCCTCTGCCCCTGGAATTCTCCAGGCAAGAATACTGGAGTGGGTAGCCATTTCCTTCTCCAAGGGATCTTCCCTACCCAGGGACTGAACCCACATCTCATTAGGTCTCATGTATTGGCAGGCAGGTTCTTTACCACTAGTGCCACCTGGAAAAATCTTGCACAATATTCCTAAGTGAGTTAAAGTTTACATCACAGATGAGGTATAGAAACACAAATAGAAATGCACTCCTAGGTAATTCTCTCACCAAACATGCTCAAATGGGACTTGTAAATCAAGAACATATCTGAGGAGATAAATTAGAGCTCTCCTGAATTATTTCCATTGTAGTTAAGGCTTTCCAATAAGCCAATAAAGCAGAAATTAGGCAGGAATTCTGCATGATTTTGCAACGTCTACCTGGTTAAAATAGGATCCAAAAGCCAGTTTCCTTTGGAAAAGATTTATTTAGCAAAATTTACACAGTTTTTCTAGGAAATACAGAATTTAAACAAATGGGGGCCCAAAACAGTTGACCATGAAAAAATGAAAATCAGGGGTAAAAAATGAGCTTGGAACAGGGCTATGCCTCTTAAAAACATAAAACAGCAGAAAAATGTTGATCTCTAAATGCCTTTTTCCAGGCTTGGGCTCCAGAAGAATGTGGGCCAGGATGAATGGCACAAGAGCAGGGCCAAAGAGAATCTGCGGTTAGCACAAAGGCTTGGCACGGCAGCCCCTACATTGGACCTGGCAGAAACCTTAAGGCAGAATCCCCTTTCCACTTGGGAAAAGGTCCAGTGTCTAAAAGGGCAATGACTCTTCTGAGCACTGACTATGTATATAATTTGCCATAATCTACATCATCTGTTCAGGACTGTCTACATAATTTGCAGAGCCCAGTGGAAAATGAAACTGTGGGCACTGTTTTTCAAAAAAGATTTTCAAAGGACTTCCCTGGTGGTCCAGTGGTTAAGAATCTACTTTGCAAGGCGGGGGATGTGGGTTCTATCCCTGGTCCAGGAACTAAGATCTTACATGCTGCAGAGCAACCAAGCTCATGTGTCACAACTGGAGAGAAATCTGTACTCTGCAATGAAAGATCCCATGTGCTGCAACTAAGACCCAACATAGCCAAATTAATTAATTAAAAAAATAAAAAGAATTTCAAGAGCCCAAGGGCCCTTCTAAGCACAGGCCTGGAGGTCCCTGTCACCATCAGTCATTAACTCTTTAAATAATCCCAAGTGGATAGGGAGGACCCAGAGTTACAAGGTGGTGGCTATTTATCAGCCAGTAAAGATATTGTTTTCAGGGCTTCCCTGGTGGCTCAGAGGTTAAAGCATCTGCCTGCAATGTGGGAGACCCAGGTTCAATCCCTGGATCAGGAAGATTCCCCAGAGAAAGAAATGGCAACCCACTCCAGTATTCTTGCCTGGAGAATCCCATGGACTGAGGAGCCTGCTAGGCTACAATCCACAGGGTCGCAAAGAGTTGGACACAACTGAGCGACTTCACTTCACTAAGGATATTGTTTTCAGTGTTTTAGCAACAGGTCCTGTAGTCCCAGCCGTACCAGCTGTAATGTCAACCAGACACTGAGTATATATGGGAATGATATAGACCAAGCTTAAAGTTTTCTAACAGATAGGAGATTGAACAAGTAAGGAGAATACATCATTTTGATTAACAGGGTAGAAATATATGTAGAGACAATAAACTCTAAAACAGAAATAAACAATAAGCCCAAAAAGATGGGATCTATGATTGCTCAAAAGCAAGTTTGAATAAACTGATCCCAAGAACTTCAAGAGAGAGAAAAGGAGAAAACAGCAGCAATTCTCAAAGGCTGAGCTGTGTTCTAACTGTGACCGTGGACACGGCCATGAAGAGAGAACTGATAGAGCGATGCTGTGTAGAAGCTCACCCAGCAAAACCGAATCCCAGTCATGACTTAGCAATATAGTAAGGGCTTCACACCCAGTAAGATGGCTATTATCCAAAAAACAGAACACAAGTATTGGCAAGGGTGTGGAGAAATTTCACCGTCGATGGAGTTCTACAGCTACTGCGCACTGTATAAAGCAATACAGTGTTTTCTTGAAAATTAAAAAGAGAACTACCATATCCAGCAGTTCCATATCTGGGCGTATATCCAAAAGAATCGAAAGCTAGATTTGGAAGAGCTATTTGTACACCCATGTTCATAGAAGTATTGTTCACAACAGCCAAGGGGTGTAAATGACTCAGGTGTCCAATTTAATCAAATGGATGAACAGAATGTGGTATATACACCCAAAGTAATATTATTAAGCCTTAAAAAGGAAGGGAATTCTGACACACGCAAAACGGATGAACCTTGAGGACATTACAGTAAGTGACGTCATATGCTCACAAAAGACAAATACTATAGAATTCTATTTAGTGAGGTATATGTGTAGCTTAGTTAAAATTTGTAGACACACAGAGTAGAATGGTGGTTACCAGGGACTGGGGAGAGAGAGGGATGGGGAGTTAATGTTTAAATGGGTACAGAGTTTGAGTTTGGAAAAATGAAAAGGATGGATGGTGATGATGATTATACAACAAGGTAAACATTCATAATACCACTGATCTGTACATTTTTAAATGGCTAAGATGGTAAATTTTGTGACTTCCCTAGTGGTCCAGTGGCTAAGACTCCAGGCTCCCAACGCAGGGGACCCAGGTTATATTCCTGCTCAGGGAACTAGATGCCACATACCACACCAGTAGTTCACATGCTGCAGGTAAGACCAGTGTAGCCAGATACGTAAATACATTAAATAACACACTTTTAAAGAGCTACCTCTAAAGAAAAGATGGTAAACTTTATGTCATATATATTTTACCACAGTTTTAAAATGTATTAAAGATATTTTAAAAAGGAAAAAAAGTATAAAAGATATAAAGCTTATAAAATTTCAAGAGGCCCTCTTCTAGAGGAAAAGTACAAAATTATAAATATCAAATTGGGTTAAAAAAAGTGGATATTTAGTATAATAAAAATCACACAAACTACAATTTTTAGAGCTACTAAATACCACAAAATTACAAAATCCAGAAAGCTAACAGTGTTTCTAACTAATTTACTTCCTCATGCATCTCTGAAATGCCTTTTTTCCTACAATATTAGTGCATAATTCTGATAATCTCTTCAAAAGACAGTGATTTTATTTTTGCTATTTTAATAGTGTGTACAGAAAGAAAATTCAGTCTTTCCTCATGCATACTTAATTGAAATTATTTTATTATTGATAATTTAGAAGAAATTTATTTCAACTTTGCAACTAGCTGTTTAGTGTCTTATAATTCTTGGATTTTGTCAAATTTGGAGAAAGCAGGCAAGTTTCATAGATTAGCTGTAAGATTTCAGAGTATTTTAAGCATTTTTTGGCGTTAGTTTAATCACCAAAATCCTCAGTGTATTGGAGGATTAAGTTTTATATTCTCCTTATCAATGTCAACATTTCAGGGTTAATCTGTAAGAATTTTTTAAATTCTTTTCCAGTGAGTTCACACAATCCACTTTTCGTTAATAGGATTTTCAAACAGTCCAAATACTATTTGTTTCTCCTGATAGAATTTTCCTTCCTCATAATGAATGACTGGTTTTAGTATACTTTTCTTCTCTACACCAGTATAACTTCTACTGACTTAATCACTCATTGTAACTGTTTTATTTCCTATTCCAGTAATTTTTAACCTGAATTTTCTCCTAATTTTTTAATAAATGAATTTAAGGAATGTAAAATAAGCTACCCTTTATATATATCTATATAGAAGCTTATCATTTCTCATGTGTTTTTGTTAAATGTTCCCAAACCTCTCTATCGGTTGCAGTTAATTTAAGGTATTCTTAACTCAACCCTCCCTTAGAAAATCCAAAAACTACCCATGAAGGCAGTTGAGATGGAAAGACATAGTGAGGTTAACTGACTATGGTTAAAATATCCTACTTCTACAATTTTTTAAAAATTTAATTTTGTATCTATATGAGATGATGTCTGTTCAGTAAACTTATAGTGATAGCCATTTCATGATTTAGGTAAGTCAAATCATTATACCATGCACCTCAAACTTACACAGCACTGTATACCAGTTACATTTCAATAAAACTGGAAGGAAAAAAAAGCAAAGATGATTTTTAGTTGCTTAGAAAGATGTCCCAACAAGTGAGACAAGTAGGTTACAGAGTAGCATATACAGTGTATAAAATGGAATACATCAGTGTAGGTGTGTATTTGAAGAGATAGAAGTCTTCATGTGTGTATGAAAAGTGTTTACCAAAATGTTAACAGTGATTGTCTCTGAGTTAATAGATTTCTGGTGACTGTCTTCAACTTCTCAAAAATTTTTCTGTATTTTTTAATTAAAAAAAAAAAATCCTTAAGATCGTATGAACACATTGCTAGGACCCCTGCCTAGCCTTGGAAAGGACAGATCAGAGAGGACCCTGAAGCTTAGGCAAACCCACTTCCAGGCTGCCAGCCCCAAAGAAGCTGCACCCTAGGAACAGGTCAAGTCCAGATGCCAAGCCAGCGATTTGCCAGTTGTTGTACCATATTTTAGTTTTATTTCGTTTCATGACGGCTTCCTGCCAGACTCCTCCCTCTCTTGCCCTAATCCGTGTAGTGAAGAATCCTGTTCCCTCCCCGCCCCTCCTCCTCTCTTGGCTGCTTTTCCATCCTTCTTGCATCCTGGGAGATCAGGTTCTGGGGCCCTGCTGGTGCTGACAGGTTTCATTAGCCTGATGGAAAGGTTTCTCATCCTCCTTTGGCAGCTGCTGGGTTTTTCTCCTTCTCCCAGGGTTCAGGTCAGGTCTACGCTAACCCATGCTATGGCATAGGACAGAACAGGGCAGTCAGTGGAAATCCAAGCAGGGACCCTGGCTGAACTTTTCCTTTAGTTCACATGAAGAAAATATATTTTGTTCCAAGGAAATCAAAACATAAGGACTTCACAGGCAGTCCAGTAGTGAAGACTTTACCTTCCAATGCAGGGGGTTGGCAGGTTCAATCCCTGGTCAGGGAGGTAAGATCCCACGTGCCAAAACATAAAGCAGAAGCAATATTGTAACAAATTTGATAAAGACTTTAAAAATTGGGGGAAAAAATTCTCCTATAAAAAAAGAAAAGAAGAGAAAAGTACAGCCTCTGTGCCCTGAATCTGATCTCTATTCTTCAACCATGCTTTGCCCGTCTTTGATCTCAGGAGCGAACTGAAGATTCAGGAGACTGCAGGGTTTCAAATGAGGTGACATCCAAACTGTCAGGTGCGTTATCAACACCTCGTGATTACAGTTTTCTGCAAATGCAAAATCGAATTACATTCTCAGTGCCAGGAAGTGATCATTTCAAAGAGCAGACTGCTTATGGAAGAATCCTAATCATCTTGCTAAGCGTCAAGGTAAGTCTTTTGAGTCCAGGACCTGAATAATTTCTGACGAGAGATGAGCAAACTGCTTTTGCTAATGTGACCTAGCAGACATCAGATACCATACAACTTGGGGGAAGACTTCCTGAGTCACATTGTCCTCAACTGTAAAAACAAAAGGATTGTTAAGCTCCCCCATGCAGCCATGAAATTAAAAGACACTTGCTCCTTGGAAGGAAGCTCTGACAAACCTAGACAGCATATTAAAAAGTGAGACATCACTTTGCTGACAAAAGTCCATATAATCAAAGCTATGGTTTTTCCAGTAGTCATGTATGGATGTGAGATTTGGACCATAAAGAAGGCTGAGGACAGAAGAAATGATGCTTTCGAACTGTGGTGCTAGAGAAGTCTCTTGAAGGTCCCTTGGACAGCAAAGAGATCAAACTAGTCAATCCTAAAGAAAATCAACCCTGAATATTCATTTGAAGGACTGGTGCTGAAGCTGAAGCTCCAATACCTTGGCCACCTGATGTGAAGAGCTGACTCACTGAAAAAGACCCTGATGCTGGGGAAGACTGAGGGCAGGAGGAGAAGGGGGCGACAGAGGATGAGATGGTTGGAAGGCATCGCTGACTCAATGCACATGAGTTTGAGCATCTCCGGGAGATGGTGAAGGACAGGGAAACCTGGCATGCTGCAGCTCATGCGGTCGAAAGGAGTCAGACAGGACTTAGCAAATGAACAAGGTTCCCCCAGCTCTACTGCTCTAGTCATGCCCACAGTGTTCATCGTCATTTCTTCATCTTTTTTTTTTTCCTTGCATGTGATCTTGGCCTCTTTCTTCCTGTGTTTACACAATAAGAAAAAATTTTCAGAACCAAGTTCCATCAGGTCTGATATAGCCCAATAAAAACCTTTGGAATAGGAATGGGAAATACCAACCATGGTCATAGTCCTGGGCTCAATTTTTCTGGAACCTTCAGGTGACAATTGATCAGTCTTTGCAGTCTGAAGCAGGGGGGACCTAAATTGTTGTGTGCACTCTCAGTGCCAGGAACTTTGCTGAGGTGTTCTCTTTGCTCTGTGATGCTGGTCCATTCTAGTTCCCTGGGGTTCCCTTGTTGGTCCTCCATCTTGAAAGCTATCCCACTCGGGTGCACACATCTCAGAACAGTGCTCGTGTTCAGGACTGAGAGATGGGAACACAGAGGGAGGAGAAAGCATTAGGATTTGCTTCCCCTCGTGGGATCACAGCTCCTCTGACTAAAGAGGAAGACATCCACACTGCAGAGTTTTCTTCCATACCTACGGGTTCCCACCGCTGCTGCTATGACTGGGATTGCCTGGAGGTAGGACTTTTCCTGGAGGCTCAGACGGTAAAGTGTCTGCCTACAATGAGGGAGACCTGGGTTTGATCCCTGGGTCGGGAAGATCCCTTGGAGAAGGAAATGGCAACTCACTCCAGTACTTTTGCTCGGAAAATCCCATGGACGGTGGAGCCTGATAGGTTACAGTCCACAGGGTCACAAAGAGTTGGACACGACTGAGTGACTTCACTTCAGGGCTAAAAAAATAGAGAAGAGAAGGAGTGAAAAAGAGATTGGATTTCCTCCCAAACTCTATTAGGAGTCCTCTTTCTGGTTGCTTCTGCCAGACCTAGAGAGTTTTCCTAAAGCTCTTTCTGTCCATGACTAGAGTTGACAGCTAGGTTTCAAACAACCTTGAGTCCAGGTATGGGGGCTACTGGAGGCGGTAAAAATAGGAGCTCACTTGCATCTGGTGGTAGTTCAGCTCCGACCTTCTTTCCCAATCCCTCTGCTCCCTTTTACCCAGAACCAGAACTCCTAAACAGAAGGCTTTTGATGCATATTGAATTTTAATACATAGACTCTTTTGATATACATTGAATTTTCCAGAAATGTACCTAACATATAAAATCAAGAGATACTGTATTTGATTTTTTGTTTATACAAAAATGTGTTTATGGCATTTGGGTTGCCAGCTGCATTTGTTATTTTGTATTCTCCAGTGATTCTTTATACACCTGCCTTCTTCTTTCTGCTTATTGTGTGCTTTGCTTGAGGCATTGAAATATTGAAACACATATTTTATTATAAATTACTTAATTTTATTTTATGTATACTGTAGATAGGGCATCACAGTGTTTTTTTGTATGATGTGCTTTGGCAGGTTAAAGAGGGCTTTAAGTCGTTTGACATTACTCTTGTCCAGAGGTGCTTCCAGGGTTGGCCAGGCATCTCTCTCTTGTAATTTCAGGGACTCGCCATGTGGTCTCTTAAGCATCATGGTCTCAGGGTAGCTGGACTTAAACACAGCAGTTCAGGGCTTCAAGGATGCTCCCAGAGCTTCAGAACACAGCTGCAAGATTCTTAGGGCCTAGCACTGGCTGTCCCCAAAGGCTATCTTCTATTTATCAAACAAGTAACCAAGGGTCAGCCTGAATTCAGGAGAGATAAGGCAGGAACTGGTCAGAAAAGGCTGGTGCCAGGAAAGGCTTGTGGATGAGATAAGGACTTGGAGGACCAAGGCTCCCTAGACTCCAGTGAATGATTAAACTGCTTAACGTTGAGTGAATCTTGATAATTCATAAGGAAAATAGAGAGGAAGTCCCTTCTTTGGGTGAATTTGCATGTAATGTACAGGGTATATTTCTTATCTTTGTATAGAGCCACCAAGGATGTCCTTGGAATGCCTATAAGCACAGAGCAAATATTTATTTATTCAACATCACAATGCTAATTATGTGGGTGATAATGTCAGTGTCTCTGTCCTTCAAGGCTACAATGCTATTATTTTTTAAAAAGCATGCAAATATATATAAATGAAGCAGTGTACTATGGTTAAACTATGGTTTTTTCAGTAGTCGTGAGAGTTGGGTTATAAAGAAAGCTGAGTGCTGAGGAGTTGATGCTTTTGAACTGTGGTGTTGGAGAAGACTCTTGAGAGCCCCTTGGACTGCAAGGAGATCCTACCAGTCCATCCTAAAGAAAATCAGTCCTGAATACTCATTGGACGGACTGATGCTGAAGCTGAAACTCCAATACTTTGGTCACCTGATGGGAAGAACTGACTCATTGGAAAAGACCCTGGTGCTGGGAAAGATTGAGTGCAGGAGGAGAAGGGGACGACAGAGGATGAGATGGTGGGATGGCATCACTGACTCAATGGACATGAGTTTGAGTAAACTCTGGGAGTTGGTGATGGACAGGGAGGCCTGGCATGCTGCAGTCCACGGGGTTGCAAAAAGTCGGACACGACTGAGCAACTGAACTGAACTGGACTGAAGCAGTGTGCAAAAATTAACAAAGAAGAGATTCACTAAAGAGCTTTATGAATCCAGAAGAGAAATTATCTCTTTTCATCTGTAACCATCTATTTGCAATTTCAACCCTGGCTTCCCATTGGAATCATGTGGGGAACTTTTAAAACATAATAACTGCTCCCATCCCCTTGGATTATGGTTTTAACTGAGGGATGGGGCCCAGACATCAATATTCATAAAGAAGATTGATAAAGATCCATATGACTTTCTAGTAAGTGACGTGTCCGACTCTTCTCGACCCCATGGATTGTAGCCCGCCAGGCTCCTCCATCCATGGGATTTTTCAGGCAAGAATACTGGAGTGGGTTGCCATTTCCTTCTCCAGGGTATCTTCCTGACCCAGGGATTGAACCCAGTCTCCCAAATTGCAGGCAGACACTTCATCGTCTGAGCCACCAGGGAATCTGACTCTCTATTAGAAAGCCGCTTCTCTACTTTTCTGATGGCTCAGAACCCAGGGAGGTGGATTCATCAGGGCGGAGAGGAACCAGGAATCTGTAGTTCCAACAATTCCCCAGGGTGATTCTTGTCCTGTGGGAACTTAACACTGCTGTGTTCCCATCTTTTGCAGTCTTAATGCAAATGCTGCTCTGAATCTAAACTCAATCTCAAATATAAAAAGCCATCCCCAACATCAACTCTCGATAAAATCCAAACTTCAAAGCCAGCCCTAAATTGAATCCTATGTATTTTATCATATGCCATGTGTTCAGTCGTGTCCGACTCTTTGAAACCTCATGGACTATAGCCCGAGACGCTCCTCTGTCCCTGGGATTCTCCAGGCAAGAATACTGGAGTGGGTTGCCATTTCCTTCTCCAAGGAATCTTCCCAACCCAGGGATCAAATCAGATCTGTGTGTCTCCTGTATGGTAGACGAATCCTTTACCTGCTGAGCTGTCGGGGAAATTGAATCCTAACCTAACGATTTCTTTCAATTCCTGCCTTATCACTTACATCCAATTTTGACCCACAAATCTATTAATTAATACCTCTAAGGAAAGTGGCCCATATTTGACCCTGTTTTTTCCCACCATGTTCTTCGCCTTTATCTTTAATCAGCTTGTTTAACCCTATGTGGGAATCACTGATACTTTGCTTTGGAGACAGACCTCTGCTTGAATCTCAGTTCCACTTTCTGCTAGTTGTTGGATCTAAGACTCACCCTTCCTTATCTGTGAAGTAGAGATAACAATGACTGATTTATAGGATTTCTTGGAAGAATTTGGCTTCCCTGGTTGGCTCAGAGGTTAAAGTGTCTGCTTGCAATGCGGGAGCCGGGTTTGATCCCTGGATCAGGGAAGATCTCCTGGAGATGGAAGCAGCAACCCACTCCAGTACTCTTGCCTGGAGAATCCCATGGACGGAGGAGCCTGGTAGGCTACAGTCCACAGGGTCGAAAAGAGTCGGACAAGACTGAGTGACTTCACTTTCGCTTTTGGAAAAATTAAGAAAGTAATGTCTGGGGGGCATTTAGAGTTAATAGATGCAATGAACATTCTTGCATCTATTATATCAACCTCATTGGAAAAGACCCTGATGCTGGGAAAGATTGAAAGCAGGAGAAGAGGGCGACAGAGGATGAGATGGTTGGATAGCATCACCAATTCAATGGACATGAGCTTGGGCAAACGGCAGGAGATGGTGAGGGGCAGGGAGGCCTGGTGTGCTGCAGTCTGTGGGGTTGCAGAGGCGGACACAACTTGGTGATTGAACAACAACAAAATGATGATTCTATTCCAGGCTTCAGGCCCAGAAACATCAGTCTAAACTCCTGCTTCAAAAAATCTAAACAAAATTTATTTGACAGTGTTGGTGATGAACAGAAAAAAATCTTACCTTACTCAAAAACAATGAGAAAAAAAATGAGAACAATTATCAGGCAAGAATGGTTTGCTGAGATTCCTGACCTCTTCCCCTTCTGTCACTGAAAATTCAGAAAGCAAGTTTTTACAACTTAGAACTACTTAATTTGGAAATTTTTACTATAAGCATTAAAGGAATATTAGCAACAGATGTTTCGTGTTCTCTTTTGACCTCATTTATGAATCTACTGCTGTTCACTCTGTTTATATTTTGAAAAACTTGCTTTTCTTTTAAAACTGTCATTAGTTTTTCTCTAGGATTTAGATTTTGACATAAATCCACATTTCTCTAAAAGAAGCAAAATCATGCTTAGGGATGATTTCAGCTTTAGTATTTTCAATATTTCAGAAAATAGAGAATGACAATGACTTTTTTAAACTACAGCTTCCCTTCATGTATTCCTCAGTGTGCACAGGCTCTTTTCTAGAAGTAGGACATAACCTACTTTTATGTCAGTTATTAAGATCAAAAGAAAAGGAAAAATACTTCTAACCTGACTTTTAAAATGGTTTCTTTTTGGGTAGAATGGGAATCAGTGGAAATGCAGTTCCCAATAAAAATGGGAAAAGAAGAAAGGTCATTTATAAAAGAAATATATTCTCATTAAATACACAAACAGTCAGATTCAGGGTCAGTAATATTAAGGAAAAGAAACTGTTTTTATTTTTTATTTTTTGGAAGTGTTTATTTTAAATACATATATGAGTGAGTGAGTGAAAGTTGCTCAGTCGTGTATGACTCTGTGCGGCACCAAGGACTATACAGTCCAGGGAATTCTCCAGGCCAGAATACTGGAGTGGGTGGCCTTTCCATCCTCTAGGGGATCTTTCCAACCCAGGGATCAAACCCAGGTCTCCCACATTGCAGGTGGATTCTTTATCAGCTGAGCCACAAGGAAAGCCCAAGAATACTGGAGCGGGTAGCCTACCCCTTCGCCAGCGGATCTTCCTGACCCAGAAATTGAACCAAGGTCTCCTGCATTGCAGGTGGATTCTTTATCAGCTGAGCTATTAGGGAAGCCCTATATATATATATATATATATATATGTATATATATACGCTTAAACTTGGAGAGCATATGTGTGTGTCTGTGTGTGGGTATATAGATACATTCTCCAGATTGAATTTTTTAAACTACATTGTCAATGGAATTTAGAATTGAAAATTCATTGCTAAGATATTTAACATTATTAAAAATTCTAGCAAAATGAATGAGAATTAGGGACAACCACATGTGAATATTCATTGGAAGGACTGATCCTGAAGCTGAAGCTCTAATACTTTGGCAACCTGATGCAAAGACCCAACTCACTGGAAAAGACCCTGATCCTGAGAAAGACTGAAAGCAAAATGAAAAGAGAGTGACAGAGAATAACATGGTTGGATGGCATCACTGACTTAATGGACATGAGCTTGAGCAAATTCCAAGAGATGATGAACAGAGCTGCAGTCCATGGGGTTGCAAAGAGTTAGACACCACTGAGCAACTGAACAGCAACATGTGAACTGAAAAAGAAAAGGTTATGTCCCATACTGAAAGAGTCCTTTTTTTTTTTTTTTTTGGTTGGGCAAGAAAAACAATCCTATTCTTCCCTCTGAGCTTTTTGTTGTAAAATTGCCCCCTTTATTTTTCTCTCCCTTTGGTGTGGATGCCTGCTCTAATCAGGACACATCATTCTTAATTTCTCAGAAATCCAGAAACATGCAATTAGAATGAAATAGAAAATGTTTCGCTCAAAAGTCACAGCTCTTTTAGCCAAACTTTTCAATTTCCTTCTACAATTTGTACATTAGTCTAGTTGTCTCCCGTCTGTGGTTGAGTGATACTATATAAAGCAGAGTAAACAATAAAAGGCTTGTTTCCGTTGTAAAAGATCCTAATGTTTCAGATCCTAATTAGGATGTAAGAGTATCACTTACACACATTTCCAAAGTGACCACCAGCAGACTTCCCAACATGTGTGCGCCATTGTCCTTCATTCTTAAAGATGCCGCTTCGGCTAAAATGGCAGTTGCTTTATTGTTGTTTTTTCCCCCTTTTGGTCTGGTTTGAATGAGACAGCAGCCACATACATTGTTGCTGTGCTCTGCCATCTAAGGTGTAGAGCATTTCAGTCTAAACGTACTTTTTGCTCTACATTCCATACAACGTAAAATGAATCAAAGCCCCTTTTGGCTAATATGGCAGGTTCACAGGGTAGCAAAATTTGTTTCTTTCAATGAGAGGTAAACTGAACACACCTCAGTACATTTACAATTCTGTCAGAGGCTGAGCATCAGAATGAGAGAAATCTCAGTGGTGGGTTTGTAAAGTAGACCAGAGTGAATTAAAGACGAAGGACATTGCTGTTTGAGATGACGCCTTGGATTGAGAACCTGAGATGGGAAATAGAAGGTCAGGGATGAGGAGCTTAGCAGTAGAGCACTGCAAGCCCTACCTGTGTCCGGGGCAGAGTCACTTTTCCTGAAAATATCAGGACTAGAGCAATCTAGCTGCACCTGGGGGAGGGGACATTAGTCACAACATTTTTATCATAACCTTCCTGTTGTGTTTAGCCACTAAGTCATGTCTGACTCTTTGTGACCCCATGGACTATAGCCTGCCAGGCTCCTCTGTCCATGGGGATTCTCCAGGCAAGGATACTGGAGTGGGTTGCCATGCCCTCTTCCAGGGAATCTTCCCAACTCAGGGATCAAACCCAAGTCTCCTGCATTGGCAGGTGGATTTTTTACCTCAGAGCCACCAAGGAAGCCCAATACCCTTCCCAGTATCTCACAAAGCACAAACACATACCCAAAGGGGAGCTTTTATTGGTTCCCAGGGACCAGGCACTATGTTGACAAAAGCTTTCTTAGGACTGATCAAGGAAACCCAGCGGGTCCCAGGAAAAGTGCAAGGGAGGTAGATTATAGACCAACCCGGAGAAAACCATCCTAACAAGTGGAGTGCTTCTCCTCAAGCTGCCTCGGCTTGGAGAGTCACCCCTCACCTGCCCTGCTGCTGCTGCTGCTGCTAAGTCGCTTCAGTCGTGTCCGACTCTGTGCGACCCCAGAGATGGCAGCCCACCAGGCTCCCCCGTCCCCGGGATTCTCCAGGCAAGAATACTGGAGTGGGTTGCCATTTCCTTCTCCAATGCATGAAAGTGAAAATGAAAGTGAAGTCGCTCAGTCGTGCGACCCCATTGGACTGCAGCCTACCAGACTCCTCCGTCCGTGGGATTTTCCAGGCAAGAGTACTGGAGTGGGGTGCCATTGCTTTCTCCCTAGTACCCCTGAATGAGTTCTTTTTTTAATTTAAAAAAAACCTTATTTTTGATTGTGCTGGACATCTGTGGCTCTCAGGCTTTCTTTATTGTGGTGGTCAGGGGCCACTCTGCAGTTGCGGTGCACAGGCTCGTCATTGCAGTGGCTTGTCCTGCTGCGGAGGGCAGGCTCTAGGAGTACTCAAGCTTCAGTCATTGTGGTACACAGCCTCACCTGCTCTGTGGCATGTGGGATCTTCCCGGACCAGGGATCGAACCCATGTCCCCTGCTTTGGCAGGCGGATTCTATCTACTGTACCACCAGGAAAGTCCTAGATTCTTTTTTTTAATTCATAGGACACACTTTTTAAACTTTTTATTTATTTATTGTTGGCTGTGCTGGGTCTTTGTTGCTGTAAAGGCTTTTCTCTGGTTGCAGAGACCCAGGCGGGGGTGGGGGGGGGCGTCTGTCTAGCAGCAGTGTACAGGCTTCTCATTGTGGGGGCGTCCCTTGTTGTGGAGCACGGCTCTAGGGTGTGGGCTCAGAGTTGTATGTCAGGCTCTAGAGCAACAGGCTCAACAGCAGAGGCATGCAGATTTAGTTGCTCTGTAGCATGTGGGGTCTTCCTGGAGCAGGGATTGAACCACTTGTCTCCTGTAGTGGCAGGCAGATTCTTTTGAGCCACCATGATAGCATTTTTTTGTTGTTGTTTTTTTGAGGTGGACCATTTTTAAACTCTTTATTGAATTTGTCACAATATTTTTTATACTTTGGATTTTTGGCCCCCGAGGCACATGGGAACTTAGGTTCCCAACCAGGAGTCAAACCTGAACCCTCTATGTTGGAAGGCCAAGCCTTAACCATTGGACCCCCAGGGAAGTCCTGCCCCAGAGTGCTTTCTGACTCACACAGGCTCAGTCCTGCCTCATCCCATGCCCCACACGACCTGCGGCCCAGCTGATATTAGTTGCTCCTTCCCGCAAGCCAGTGGGCTTGGGCCCATCTAGGCATCCTGTGCACTGGCTTTGCTAAGTACTGTTAAGCAGAAGCCAGGCCTAGGGAAAGTACCCTTCCTACCCCTGGGTGGCCGCCCTGCTGGCCCTTCTGCCTGGCTCCCTGACTCTCCTGTTTTCTACTAGTTCTCGCAGAAAAGAGAGAGAAGAGAGAAAGGAAGGAAAGGAAGAGAGACGCTTACCCGCTTCCTTCTAACCTCTTTGCCTAAGGTTTGCCTTGTGTCGATTCCCCCCCGCAACCCGCCCCCCTCCCCACCCCCCCCCACCCCTCCGGGGAACTGCATCTCCATCAGCTGCTGGAAGATGGTGTTTCCACCTCATTCATCATTTGGGTTCCAGACGCCTGAGGTCGTCTGGAGCCGCGGTTCTCGCTGCTCACCTTCACCCAATGTAACTCAGGTTTGGCACAACATTCGCTCAGACTCGCCACCTCCATTACTCCAGGGTTCTCCCCCATCCACCTGCGCACCCCACCCACGTGGACACCACTGGCTTCCAGGAGTGAGTGTCCCATCCCTCTCTCGGTCACAGTAGGAGTAGGAAAGGGGATCTTGACTCTTTCTGTCTTCCCCGCATGGAGCAGATGTTACAGGTGCCCTTCACCCCAAATCCTTTGGCATTTGCTTCCAGAGTCAAAGGCTGACCTTGAAAATCTCCACTTGAAGGTCTTTTCTTGCCTTGGGGAACACACAGGAACACACAGTGTCCAAGCACAGGGAAGTCAGAGATGTTGACTGTGAATGGCCCTGAAAGCGCCCTGAACCAGTGGAGAATTGGTGGATGAATCCCCATCCCCTTGTTCCTCGATTGGGTTAATCCTGAGTGTCAGTGCATGGTTTTCTGACATTGCCAGTGGGACTGAACTCTCTTTGCCCACAGTGGCAACTTGCTTGCCAATGACCTTCAAGTCTTCCTTCACGTGAGACCTTCCCTGTCTCGCATCCCCCGTGTCCACTGTTTCCTGGGACCCTCTCATCCAAACTACTTGACTTATATCTTTATCTCAGGGTCTGCCAATGTGCCTGACTCTTTGCAACCCCAGGTCTCATGTGTTGTTTCCCTGGTGGCTCAGCCGTAAAGAATCTGGCCTGCAATGTAGGAGACCAAGGTTCGATCCCTGGGTTAGAAAGATCCCCTGGAAAAGAGAATGGCTACCTCCTCCAGTGTTCCTGCCTGGAGAATTCCATGGACAGAGGAGCCTGGTGGGCTACAGTCCATGGGGTTGCAAGGAGTTGGATATGACTGAGCGACAAACGTTGCCAACGTGCAAGGCCTGACATAATGTCTAGCACACAGTAGGTGCTCAGTAAATACGTGCATACATTAAGTAATGCTGGGCAGGTCATCTCTCAGTTTGGTAGAGAGGATTTCTGCCCTGGGAGAGAGGCTAGACCATAGGACCATTCCAGGAGCAATAACTTTCCCATATAGAAATAGCTTTCCAGTTAGGAGACTTGGAAACAGAGCTGTGAGATGAAAATAGAAAAAAAAAAAAAAAGAGAGAGAGAGAGAAGCTCTTCTCCCCTCTGCACCAATGTGCTTTCAGATGTGAAGGGGAGGGAAGTAGAACCACAGGTTAGCTATGAAATCATGCAATTCCTGGAGCCAGCACGTTGCCTTTTATGGACACTGCAGTCCAGGGTTCTGTGCAGGGAGCTATTTTTCCATCACGGTCTATATAATTCACAGCTTCTAGTCACAACAAGAGGAGCCAAAAGTAATATAAGATATTCGGACTCTAGAGTACTATAAATACAGAAGGTCAAAATCATATACGAAATACAGTTTTAGTTACCATGTGGCTAGGATTCTCAGAACACCCCTCTAAGGCTGATTGGCGCTGCATTCGTATTTCTGTGTTACAAGTGAGGAAATGAGGCACAAAATCTGTCAAAAGAACGTGCTGAAGACTCTGCGTCGCCATCTGAGGACAGCTGGGAGAGAATGTTCCCGATGATTCTCCTCGTATGCTCGAGCCAACACGGGGTTTTCATCACACTTTCAGACTCAAATCCTCCTGATATATTTTTATAAGAGAACAAAATCTTGTGGTTAATGAGCTATAGAAGAGCCATTTGTGAAAGGGAGTTTGATGAAATTATACATTTAGGAGGTAAAATGAGAATGTGAAAATCAGATTTTTTTTTTCCCATAACAACGATGAGTTTAACATGGTTGAAAAAAATCAGGTGTTTTTTCAGGACAGCTAGGAGTTTAACCTTGGCAGTTCAGCTGGTAAACCATCTGCCTGCAATGCAGGAGACCCCAGTTCAATTCCAGGGTTGGGAAGATCCCCTGGAGAAGGGATGGGCTACTCACTCCAGGATTCTTGGGCTTCCCTGGTGCTCAGTCAGTAAAGAATCTGCAGTGCCGGAGACCTGGGTTTGATCCCTGGATTAGGAAGATTCCCGGGAGGAGGACATGGTAACCCACTCCACTATTCTTGCTGGAGAGTCCCCAAGGACAGAGAAGCCTGGTGGGCCACAGTGCATGACGTCACAAAGAGTTGGATATGACTGAGTGACTAAGCACACATGCCGGAAGCCAGCGTGAGGAATTCCACCTGTGACGAGGTCATGCGGCAGAGATCTGATGGGCAGGGTCGAGTCAGATCTCGGGTTTTCCCCCTGGCATTTCCTGAGCATGTACCCCAAAAGATAAGAATCTGCCTGCTTTTCCACTCTTCTGACATTCTCTGAAAAAAGTCAATTCAGGGCTTTAGTCTTCTGCATTTGAGTGTTTCAATCCAAAAACCCCTCTGATGGCTTTCTAGCCTGCTTGCAGGACTGTACAGCTGCGCATGTGATTGAGGCCTCCTGACCACAGGAGGCACAGGAAGCTTAAAACATCCTAGGAATGTAGGGGCTTCCGAGGAGTCAAACTCATTAGAATAGTACTGATTAAAGGTTTCATTTGTTGAGCCAATACTTGCTGCCAAATTTTCATATCCTTTATTTTTAGATATAGTTGGTATATAGAAAAACAAGTAGTAGACCTGGTATTAGCAACATTAGATCTTTGAGTTAAGTACCTTCTTTGTTATAAGCCACTTTTGTGCACCTTTGTTCTATAGAGATGTAACTTTAGTGCTTTAAGGAGATGCAGATTAAAGGAAAATACTTCAGGGGAAACGAGATTAACATTCATTAAGGAAGAGAGCCAAAAAGTGTTAACAAGCCTCTCGGCCAGAAGATAATGTAAATCACTTGAGACCTTTTGTATACAAAAAGATATACAGAAAGAGTCTGGGCTTCGAACGCTACATAATTTTGTATTACCCATTGATCTCTATGTATAATCAAAAGTATAAAAGGCCTTGGAGGACAGTAGAAGGAGAGCCAGTCGCTGGACTGGTTTCCCCCGTGTCTCCTCTTTACTCTTAATTTCAGGCTGAATTCCCATCTGGGGCGTGGAGGCTCACTATGTCTACTTACTTGTCCCGGCTTTTAAGATCCATAA
The DNA here is from genome assembly GCF_023091745.1 of Budorcas taxicolor. NCBI lineage: Eukaryota > Metazoa > Chordata > Mammalia > Artiodactyla > Bovidae > Budorcas > Budorcas taxicolor. The sequence continues at coordinate 76,230,721 of NC_068921.1, forward strand.
GAGAGAGGGCCCAAGGCGGGGCACTCTCCGATATTCAAATGGGCGCCAGCGGCCTAACGTAGATGGTGCAAGTTCCTTGTCTGGAATTTTATTGGTTTTCCACGTAACCCAAGTCAATCAGCCTCTTCTCTCCACTTAATTTTCCTACTACACTATTTCTTCCTAATCTAATCTTATATTAATAAATAAATAAGTTTTCCTCACCGACTCCGTCCACCCTTCGAATTCCCTGGATCAACCGGGGCTGGACCCCAGCACACACACACACACAGCAGTTATAACACAGTTGTTATTCAGTTGCTAAGTCATGTCCAACTCTTGGCAACCCCATGGACTGCAGCACACCAGGTTTCCCTGTCCTTTACCATCTCCTGGAGTTGGCTCCAACTCATGTTCATTGAGTCAGTGATGCCATCCAACCATCTCAGCCTCTGTTGTCCCCTTCTCCTCTTGCCTTCAATCTTTCCCAGCATCAGGGTCTTTTCCAATGAGTCAGCTCTTTGCAACAGGTGGCCAAAGTATTGGAGTTGAGCATATGTAAAATGAGGTCCCCACCTCTAAGGAGCCGCCCTGCTGAGAAGTCCCTGAATTGCACATCCTTTCTATCAGAACAGGAGCTTGGGGATGGAGTAGACAGGACAGGAGTGCCCAGGAGGGGTCTGCACCTGGAGTCTACCCGGCTCCTAGAGCTAAGAAAGATGTGTGGAGGGAGGGGACCCACTTGCAGGTAGCACTTCACCTGCTGGGAGGACTATGACTGACAGTGAGCCAGGCAGTGCTTAGCGCTTGGGAAATCCAGAAAAGCGCAGCTGGCCCTCTGAATTTCCAGGTTCCACACCTGCAGATTCAACCAACTGAAGATTCAGCCAACCTTGAGTTGGGGGAGGGAGGACCCCAGAAAGCTCCAAAAAACAAAATTTGAACTTGCCACCTGGTTCCAACTGTTTGGTGGCTCAGATGGTAAAGAAGCTGCCTGCAATGCAGGAGACCCAGGTTCGATCCCTGGGTCAGGAAGATCGCCTGGAGAAGGGAATGACAGCCCACTCCAGTATTTATTTGTGTGGGGAGAATCACATGGACAGAGGGGCCTGGCGGGCCATGAGTCACAAAGAGTCAATAGGACAGAATGTGACTAAGCACAAAGAAAGGACAAAAAACTTACATGGTGTTTACATTGTAATTACAACAATTTACATAGCACTTGTGTATTAGAAGTAATCTAGAGACGATTTCAAGCAAAGAGAAGATGGTGTAGATGCATTTGTATCCACCATGCCATTTTATATAAGGGACTTGAGTATTAGGGATTTTCTTATCTCCCTGGAACCAATCCCGCAGCCCTACTGACAAACACAGTACATGGCTGCTCTGCAGACACTGAGGCACAGGGTGGGTGATATGTGATGGTTCAAAAGGACAAGCAGTAACGTCTGACCGCCGGAGGACGGTTAAAGAAGCGGTTGCTTATCAGGCCACGAAGGCGAGCTTAGAAGTCAAGAGACACGAGAACCGAGTGCTAAGTGGGGACAGGGTGTTCAGCCATTAGAATGAGAAACGAGGTTTGAGAAAATCCAGCCAGACTTAGCAGGACTCACTCGAGGAATGCAGGCAGCCTCTACAAACTCGAGAAAACATGGAAACGAATTCTTCCCAAAGTCTCCAAGAGGAACAAAGTTAAGCTGACATCTTAATTTTAGTACTTCTGACATCCAGAACAGTAATACATTTAAGTCACTCTAGGCCACTGAGTTGCAGTAATTTGTTAGAGCAGTAATGGGACACTAATACAAATACCTTACAAAGACACAGTAGCCACAGACAAACAATCAGGATAGTCACAATAGTTTGGTTTTAGAGAAATAAAATTGTTGGAGGAGACAGACAAAACAGTTGAATTAAAATATAAAAACAGCACATGATAAGATTCACCCACAACCTTTCCAGAACTAAAAACATTTCTAACTAATATATTAAAAGAGAAAATAGTGATTGATAATCTAACTTGGTGGTATGGAAGACAATTAGAATAGAAGCTTAAAAGACAGAATGAATATACAAAGAAATTGAAACTATGAGAGGGAAAAAAAAAAAACCTCCAAAGATATAACTAGAAGAAAAACAGAAATAAGAGGCCTCCAGAAAGACAAAGAGAAATAGGTTTGCTAGAAAATAGAATCAAATCTTCTGTGCTAACATGTTCATGGGGCGTGAAAGCTCCCGGAAGCAGTGGAGGGGGAGATGGGAACGAGGCAGGGAAAGAGAGAGGGTGGTTATAAAGGGATATGTACTGAGCTGCCTGCAGCTTCATAAGAAGCTCAGCTGTAAGCTTGGCCCTGTGTGATGTATTCAGACAGGTGGTATAAAGCGCTGCATCCCAGAAAGACTTTCAGAAAGGGTAGAATTGACTCTCCAGCCTCTACTGGGGTTCTGTCTCCTGCTGGTCAAAGGTCAGGGACTCTAATGACACAGATGTTAGATACTTAGTTACTGTCTCACAGGTCCCTGAGGCTCTGATTTCTCTTTTTTTCCCCCAGTCTCCTCTCTTCCTTTCTTGCTATCTGATCCTTGAATGTATATTTCACGGCTGATGCCCAGGGTGCCTGCTGTCAAGCCATCATTTGATTATATAACTGTCCTTCCTTGCGCTGCAGCATTTTAAAAGAATGGCACCTTAGAGAAATGAGTCACAAACGAAATACCCAAACAGTCAAAAGAGCCAATGTCTCCATAAATAAGCCGCTACATCAAACACTGAGGCTGACCACTAGGAGACCAGCGATTAAAATATCCATCATTAAAAATTAACTCGTTACTGCATTGATTAACATAAACTCATCAAAATATGGATAAGAGGAATAGGAAGTGAGCTTGAAAGTAACAGATTGATGTATCACATAACAGGGTGGAAAAATTCATTTTTATTGCTGTTTTATTTTCTAGAACATAAAGAAAGAGAAATAAATTCAATTAAACTGTCACATTAAAAAAAAATCCCCGAGAAACTCTACTGGGACTTTCTGGCAGTGCTCAGTGCTGGATTAGATAAAGTTCAATAATAACTTCAGGATGTCCTGGCTCTTGGGCCCAAGGAGGAACTCATAGTCTACATACATGTATATGCATTGGCTGGAGGAGGACAGATCCTCTGCCATCGGCCCCTTACTTCCTCTAATGCCCTCTCAGAAGACAGGTTTACTGCTGGACAACTCAGAAGGAAAGGCTCTGAATGAAAGCCCAGGACAAGTCAAACTTTGGCAGCCAGAAGGCAAGGGAGTCCTTCGAGCCAGAGAGTGGAAGAAGGGCCGGGTGGGGGAAAGAGGACATGCAGAAATGCTGTGGAGTTTATTTTTTTATTTTATTGTTTTTCTTTTCTTTTCTTTTATTTATTGTTTTTCTTCTTTTTTAAAAAAATTTTTTTCTATGCGGAGTTTAATAAGAGGGAAGAGCTATTAAACATATTTACTTTATTTTTTTTTTAATTGCTCTTTGACACTTTGGTCTCACAGCCACAGCAGGAAGAGAGTGAAGAAAGAGAAAAATGAGCACTAAAGCATATGGAATTTAGTCCAGTAGATTTTAACCAACTTAGGAAGCCACTGGCAACGTTCTATGGGGAGAAGACAGAAGGGGCCAGGTGAGAAGGGACAAATTTTGTGTGTTTTTCCAGACAACTGTCAACTCTAATTCTCATCAAGGATTCAGGGCCAGTGCGGAATTTGTAATTTCGTAATTTCAGAGTGTTCTGGGCGCTGAGGGCTCCTGAGCTGGGAGCACGAAGGGTCTGGTCGGTGCTGCAGAAGGACCAGTAAGAGGTAGCACCTGAACCAAGCCAGGGAGTCAGAGGTGTTTCCAGGTCAGGTCAACCAGATCCCTTCGGAGAAAATCAACAGAAATCAGATGCTATGCTGAGGGTAGGGAATGTGTGCAAAATGGTGTGTGTGTGTGTGTGTCTAAGTAGGGAATTTGTGTGAAGGTGGAACACAGGATGGGGCCTGGTTCACCGGGGGTCATGGAAGTATAAAGTCACTCAGGAGCATCGGTCTAAGAGTGGAGCATCAGTCCAAAAATGTTTAATTGCATACAATTTTTTTTCTTAAGGGGCCAGCCAATGGGACACAGGCGCCACGACAAGGCTGAAAGCAGAGACCTGCCCCCTGGCTAAGACACGGGATGGTTCCCTGCAGGATTCCTCAACACTGGGAGGAAACCACACTTTCTAAGCTCCTGGGGCTTCCCAGGTGGCACAGTGGTCAAGACATGACTGAACCTTTGACACTTTCACTTTTCAATGCCTTCTCTCACAGTTCTGGAGGCCACATGTCTGAAATCAAGGTGCCAGCCAGAGTTTGCTCCGTCTGGAGGTTCTAGAGGAGGATCTGGCCCATGCCTTTCTCTCAGCTTCTGGAGTCACCCACCATCCTGGGCATCTTCTGGTTCATAAACACATCACTCCAGTCTCCACCTCTTCCCGTGTCTGTGTATCTTCTCTTCTCCAAGGACACCAGTCATACTGGATGAGGGGCCGTAACCTAATGAGCACGGCCTCTTTTTAACTTGAATATATCTCTAAAGGGCTTGTAATAGTACGACTTTATCTATGAGACTTAAGTATTGGGTTGGCCAAGAAGTTCATTCAGAAAACCTGATCTTTTTAGCCAACCCAATATTTACATTTGTGTTTTTCCTTTTCTGCTAAGTACCAGTTTTGAATTGGAAATTATGTGCCCTTAAGTATTACTTGCATGAAACAACTGAATCATTAATAATATAACCATTATATTATAATATAATAATATAATCATTAATAATAAATTGTACAGAGGTTAAGAATGTGGACTCTCCTGTCGGACAGCTTAGGTTCTCATCAGCTCTGTAACCTATTAGCTGTGTGACCTTAGGCAAGTTAATTAATTTCTCTGAACTTTCATCCCCTCAGTTGTAACTGGAGATGAGAACAGTACTGTTATTTTGAAGCACTCTGCTTGGCATTTGCTCACAGTTAACACTCTGAAATATTAGCTATTATTTTGTCTGAGGTATTCATTTATACATAATAAGTCCGGAAATGTAAAGACATAATAGAAGTGAAATTTTTTATTATCTTTTTAGGTAAAACCTCACACTTATCCAGGAAAGCATTACTAATATTTTCCTTTAAAATGGAAGACTATAATTAATCTTTTCTCTTTGTCTTTCTGAATTAAACTGTTTATTACCAAGATAAAGTTATTGTTCTAACTCCTTTCATGAGAAAAAAATTTTAATTGTATACATCACTAAAAGAAATATAGTAAAAAGTAAGTCTCCTCCCCCTTTTCCCAAACTGGCACGTGACCTTTCCAGGGCAACCACTGTTGGATATATAACCCCCAAATACAATATTTTTTCTTTGGTTAAATCTTTCAGTAAGGTCAGAGACTTGCAGTTCTGCAGTTAGCAGGGTCAGGTGGCTTGGGATGGAGTGAGGCTAGTGGACATGGTAATAAGTGATAGGTAAGGACACAGGTCCTGTGAAGCGAGAGCTTGCTGATACATTAAAGCGGTGGCAGGAGGTGGAGCGGACAAGGTGAGAGAAAGAGATGTTGATTCTGAAGCTTTTGGCCTGAGTAACCAGATGGATGATGCTGTCACTGACTAAGACGGACAAGATTTTGGGGGGAGAAAGTCTATAAATGGACTTCCCTGAAAGTTCAGAGGTAAGGAACCCGTCCACCAATGGAGGACACGTGGGTTCTATCTCTGGGTCAGGCAGATCCCTGGAGGAGGAAATGGCAACCCACTCCAGCATTCTTGCCTAGAGAATCCCATGGACAGAGGAGCCTGGTGGGCTACAGTCCATGAGGTTGCCCAGAGTCGGATATGACTTAGCGACCGAACAACTACAAGTTGTTTTGGAAACATGCTTCTACAAGCCTGGTTTCATAATGTGATACACACACAAGGTGATACATTCAGGTCCTGTTCCTTCATTGTCTACTGAGGTTCTTCCCATCAAAGAGAAGTGCTGAGTCGAACTACATACTCAGCATGTCTTAAACAGTCTTTACTAAGTTGCATGTCCTCAGACGTGGTGACCTTGAGGCCCAGAGAGCTAACGTCATACCTGCAACGTGGTCTCTTCTGGGGACTTCAGCTATGCATTCGCTGGGAGCTGTGTCCTAGGTTGATTTAAATGAGTTTGACTAGTTTCCCCTGACCTGGCTCTGTGTCTGGGATTGATTTAAATGAGTTGACTAGTTTTCCCTGAATTCAGGTATTTAACTGGCAGGTTGAGTCAGTTTAACAACTTGGCCCTGGTAACACAAGAAAAACAAAAAAAAAATCAGACTGGTTTGTACATGTCCAGAGAGAGGGCCATGGTCTGTCAGCTCAGTTGGTGGGGGCAGGGGAAAGGGTTGAAATTTTCAGAGACTTTATAAACATAAAATTCCACATGGATGATTAATACTTCTGTGCAATATAATGGGTGTTGGCACACAGTGGGGAGAAAATCTTACTCAAAGTAGAAAACAGTGTTGTGGGATGATCCCAAGGGGAATTTAAGCCAATCTCAAGGAAATCTCTGAGAGCCTCTTAATTTGTCTTTTCGTGTATCCCTTTGACAATAAAATTAATGCCAAGCATTACAGGATGCAATGAAGAGCAGCTGCCAAGGAACACCCTGACTTCTTCCAATCACCAAGCCCTAAATATCTTCCTCAACAGCTTTCAAATCTGTCTGTCTTCTTTCCGCAGCTTCATGAGTAAAACTGTGCCTCACCACCACAAGCTATCAAACATTCCCTGCCCCTCTTTGGTGTTCTGTAAATTGGGGAAAATAATAAGCTCACTGTACAGAGAGTAGACTGTTTAGTTATGATGCTTCCTTTGCTATTTTGTTGGTTCTGAGCCACTGAATGGTTTCAGTTCTGGTCACCCAGCTGACTTTCCTAATAATGTCTTAGAGTTTATCCAGAGGCTAGGAGAATAGAACGCAAACATGCCCTACAAGGGAGCTTCAATACCTTGGCAGGCAGGTTACAAACTAGAGTAACTCTAGAAGGGACAGGCTCAGGTTACCGGCCTTGGCCAATTGTATTTTCTTGAGATGGTGACCTCGGACTGCAAGGAGATCCAACCAGTCCATCCTAAAGGAAATCAGCCCTGAATATTCATTGGAAGGACTGATGCTGAACCTGAAACTCCAATACTTTGGCCACCTGATGAGAAGAACCGACTCATTGGAAAAGACCCTGATGCTGGGAAAGACTGAGGGCAGGAGGAGAAGGGGACAACAGAGTGTGAGATGGTTGGATGGTATCACTGACTCGTTGGACATGAGTTTGAGTAAACTCCGGGAGTTGGTGATGGACAGGGAAGCCTGGCGTGCTGCAGTCCGTGGGGTCGCAGAATCGGCTGAACTGAACTGAGATGGTGACGACGCTAGATTCCCATCCCCGGTGTGCCTCTGAGATGTGATCTTGTCACTCTCGCATATAACTGAGGGTCTCATTCCCCGTGCCTTGAATCTGGACCAGTATCAGTGACTTACTTTTCCTAAAGAATGTTGCAGAAGGGATGTTCTGGGCTTCAATGGACAAATCACAATAAGCCTTGCAGCTTCTGCCTGGGAATGTGGAGCTCTTGCTTTGGGCTACTCCCTCTTTGAACCCAGCTGTCAGACTGTGAAAAGCACATGGGGAGGCCAGGCTTGGGTGCTCTGGTTGACAGTCCCAACAGAGCTCTCAGCCAATAGCCAACTTCACCCACAGGTCATGAGAGTGAGCCACTTTGGATGCTCAGTCCAGTTGAGTCTACAGCTCACTGAGATGCCAGCTGACATCTGTTTGCCCCTTCACGAGAGACCTCTAGTGAGAACTTCCCATTTGAGCTCAGTCAACCCATGGAAATGTGAACGGCTTGTTATCGAGGAATAGTCACTGAAATGTTTGCCATTCTAGGAGAAATAGGGGTCAGGGAAAGTAAAATCAATGAACACACACTGAGTATTCTAGAGCACTAGACTCTATGGAAGATACAAGAACCTGTGAGCAGTTGAGATGCGGAGAAGGAACACTTAACATAAAAGGGTAAGAAATGGCTCAAGGCAGCACGTGACTCCTAAATATAGGTGCGTAGGGAACAAAATAGATGCTTTCGAACTGTGGTGTTGGAGAAGACTCTTGAGAGTGACTTGGACCGCAAGGAAATCCAACCAGTCCATTCTGAAGGAGATCAGCCCTGGGATTTCTTTGGAAGGAATGATGCTAAAGCTGAAGCTCCAGTACTTTGGCCACCTCATGTGAAGAGTTGACTCATTGGAAAAGACTCTGATGCTGGGAGGGATTGGGGTCAGGAGAAGAAGGGGACGACCGAGGATGAGATGGCTGGATAGCATCACGGACTCGATGGACGTGAGTCTGAGTGAACTCTGGGAGTTGGTGATGGACAGGGAGGCCTGGTGTGCTGCAGTTCATGGGGTCGCAAAGAGTCGGACATGACTGAGTGACTGAACTGAACTGAACTGAGGGAACAAAAGAATCAGTGGAGGCTGGAAGTCTTCCTGGAGGAGGAGGGACTTTAGTGAAAATGAACAGATAGGGGAGTGCAGCAAGCAGAGAAGAAGAAGAAGGCCTGGGGACAGCATGGATAGAAGTGTGGTTTTAGAAATATGCCTAATGCTTCAAGATTGAGTAGATCAACTTGGCCGGAACACAGAATTTATATACTTATGTAACAGCTGATAAAGTCAGAGACAGACCCGGAATAACAAGTTAAACTGGTTATCAAGAGAAAGGCTAAGGCAAGAGTTTTGAAGAGCCATCTATGCTTAGGTGAGAGGTGAGACCATGGAAGTGAAAGTCTCCAATGAAAAGAGCCTCAAAATAACTTTGTAGGAGTATAGAATCTTTTAAACTGATCATTTATTTTGGGGGGAAAAAATCCTGATATTTTCGAAAGCAACTTCAGGTTGATTAAGGGGAAAAAGAACCATTCAGGGAAGGAGAAGCACTTAAGATGATCATTGTTGAGGACAACAATAATCTGGAATGGCTCCAGCCTACCCAAGGAGAAGTTCAGGAATCACCCACCAGTAATCTAACTGGTGCTGAGATCACCATCCCAGCTGCTGAGAACAGGGCCGTCCTAGCTGTTTCAGTTACTCTTGAGGCTGGTTTCAGGAAACAGCCAGATTCTTCCTCAGCCCAACCCCAGCTTCCTGGGAGGGAAGTGGAGCTGGAGATTGAGATCAATCCCCAGTGACCAATGATTTAACCAATCTGCCTATGTAGTGACACCTCAATTTAGCAAACTCTAAACAACAGCTTCCTGGATGGCGAGCAGTTGATGTACCAGTTGGGTGGCATACCCTGACCCTACAGGGACAGAAACAGCTGTGCCCTGGACCCTTCCAAGCCTTGTCCTATCTATCTCTTCATCTGGCTCTTTACCTGTATCTTTTATAACAAAATCGTAATTTTAAGTAGAGCACTTTCCCTGAGTTCTCTCTCTTTTTTTGCACATGTGGTTATTTTTTAAATTTTTAATTACTTTTTATTGGCATATAGTTGCTTTAGTTTCTGCTGTAAAGTGAATCAGTCGCATGTATACACGTATCCCCTCTTTTGTGGATTTCCCTCCCATATAGGTCACCACAGAGCCCTGAGTAGAGTTCCCTTGCCGTACAGTAGGTTCTCATTAGTTATCTGTTTTACGTGCTATCCTATGCTTCTCGCTCAGTCGTGTCCGACTCTGTGCAACCCCATGGACTGTAGCCTGCCAGGCGCCTCTGTCCATGGGATTCTCCAGGGAGGAATACTGGAGTGGGTTGCTATTCCCTTCTCCAGAGGATCTTCCTGACCCAGGGATTGAACCTGGATCTCCTGCATTGCAGGAGGATTCTTTACCAGCTGAGCTAACAGGCAAGCCCCGTTTTATACATAGTAGTGTATGTATTTTATACATAGCAGTGTATATATGTCAGTCTTTCAATTCATCCCACCCCTGAGCTTTCCTGAGTTCTGTGAGTTCTTCCAGTGAGTTATCGAATGTAAGAGGGGCATTGTGAGGACTCCTGAATTTTCAGCCATGCTGGACAGAGGAGTGGGTGGCCCTAGGACCTGTGACTGGCACCTGAAGTAGAAGCCGTCTTGTAGAACTGAGCCCTAACCTGTGGGGGTCTGCATTAACTCTAGGTAGTTAGTGTCAGAATGAATTCAACTGGAGGACACTCACTTGGTGATGGGAAGCATGAAGGAGGGTAACCCAGCTGGGCATCATCATTAAAAAGCCCTATGTGTATAAGGCCCTTCCCTATAGTGAGGGAGTTTGGGATGGACATGTACACTCTGCTATATTTTAAATGGATCATCAACAAGGACCTACTATAGAGCACAGGGAACTCTGCTCAATGTTACATGGCAGCCTGGATGGGAGGGGTGTTCGGGGGAGAATGGTTCCATGTATATGAATGGCTGAGTCCCTGAGAGTATTACAACCTTGTTCATCAGCTAGACCCTAATACAAAATAAAAGTTTTTATAAAAAGGCCCTTCCCTTGTGTAATAAAGGGGAAGGAGTCATGTTGATGAGGTCAGAACCTCTGTCTCTTGCACTTTACCACATTGGTAAGAGAGCCACCCACACAACCAGTGCGGTCTGGCACTTGGCGCCAAGTTACGAGGTAATCAAGAAAGGGGCAAGAACTGCTTCCTAGATGTCTTAAGAGCGAAAGGGAAGGAATTTAGGCAGAGATGAGGTTGAAGAAGAATTAAATCTCCCCAACGCATGGATTTGGCGACATGTAGGGCCCTCCTGATTCACCTTTGGATAAGCACACCTTTCCTATTCTCAGTGTACATGGGGTGGGTGGGAGTTGACCCACTACCTGGCTCCTGACCCAAGTCAGTGATTGGTTCAGACGGGGCCCACTACCTAGGCCAGGCCAATCAGAGACAGGAAGCGTCATGCCAGGAATTTTGCTAGCACTACTGGGGGGAAAATATGCTTTTCTCTCCTCTGGGTTTGCAAGTTAGGAGACGTAAGCCTAGAAATGTGGATGGGGGACTTACCAGCTGGTCCAGTGGTTAAGACTTTGCCTTCCAATACATGGTTGCTGAACTAAGATCCCACATGCCTCAAGGTGCAAAAATAAAAATGTGGTGGGTGTCTTGACTCCAGCCTACCAAAGAGTGAAACCAACAGGGAGGAAAGCAGACTGGAGGAGTGAGTGGATATGGGTGTATGTGTGTGTGTGTGTGAGTGAGAGAGAGACAGACAGACAGATAGACAATGGCAGAGGGACACAGGGAGGCACAGAGAGATATGGATGACATTATCTCTGGAAGGACTTGTGTGAGAGTATTCTGTCTTGGGAAGCAATCCCCCAAAAGAATGAACGACTGGGAATAGTGAAATACGAGAGAAGGTGAAAACAGTCGGGAGGTGTTTTATTCAGTTGCTCACTGCTGTGACCTACTGACTCTGGATCCCACTGAGCCCTCCAAGAAACCATACTGAGCACCCTGGAACAGTGCAGAAGAGGGCAAAATTGACCTAAGGCACCAGGTTCCCGATGGATCAAAGGATGCTCCATGAATTTTCTATAGAGTTAGTTTATTTAATTTTTTAATTTATTATTATTTATTAATTTTATTTATTTTAGTAAAACTAGAAGACCTCTGGGCTTCCTGGTAGCTTAGTCAGCCTGCAGTGCAGGAGACCCAGGTTCGACCCCTGGGTCGGGAAGGTCCCCTGGAGAAGGAAATGGCTACCCACTCCAGTATCCTTGCCTGGAAAATCCCATGGACAAGAAGGGCCTGGTGGGCTGCAGTCCATGGGGTCACAATAAGTAGGACACGACTGAGCAACTAACGCTTTCACTTTCTTTTCAGAAGACCTCTAAAAAAATACTGAAATTTTTAACCAGTTAAGTTCAGTCATTTGATTTGATGTGAAAGTGTGTGTTTCCCTCAGCAGATGTTCTCCCAAATTGATATATAATGGGAGAAGGCAAAACCAAAGCCTTTCACTTTAACAGTTAAGAAGCATGAACTTCTTCTTCCCTAGAGATTGGAGAAATTCCAGAATTTGGGGGATACTTCCCTATGACTGAGGAGAGAAACATCTTCAGAGACTCTAAATAGCCCTAGCCCATGGTTTTTTGGTTTTTTTTTAAATTAATTTTTGTTGGAGTATAGTTGATTCACAGGGTTTAGTTAGTTTCTGTTGTACAGCAAAATGGATCAGCAACACGTACATATAGCCACTCTTTTTTCAATTCTTTCCCCACATAGTCATTAAAGAACATTGAGTAGAGTTCCCTGTGTGGAAAACCCACACGGACTTTTTGGCCAACCCAATACAAGTTGAATAACTCTTTATCTGCAATAGAGGGGAAATTTTTTTAAAAAGATTTATTTCAGCTTTTGAATGAGTGAAAGTCACTCAGTTGTATCTGACTCTTTGGGACCCCATGGACTATACTGTCCATGGAATTCTCCAGGCCAGAATACTGGAGTGGGTAGCCTTTTCCTTCTCCAGGGGATCTTCCCAACCCAAGGATTGAACCCAGATCTCTCGCATTGCAGGTGGATTCTTTACCAGCTGAGCCACCAGGGAATAAACTTTTGAATAAACTCCGCCAGTTCACTTAATCCAAGGTGCTTAAGACTTCTAACACATAATGTGAGATTTATTTTTTTAAGAAAAGAGATGATTTTAAAACATCTAGTACTTAATTTTACTTATATGAGGTACCTAAAATAGTCAAACTCATAGAAACAGAAAGTTTCAAGGTGCATCAAAGGATCCACGGGGGCTGAGGAAAGAGAGATGTGGGGATTATAGTTTAACAGGTAGAGTTTGGGAAGATGGAAATGTCCTGCAGATGGATGGTGGTGACGGCTGCGCAACAATACGAACGGAATGCCACTGAATTGCATACTTGAAATTGGTTAAAATGGTAAGTTCTATGTTATATACACTTAACCACAAAAAGTTTTACTGCGGAAACTTAGCTGTAATGAGTAACTCAGGGGGTTGCAGCACCTCCTGGGCAGTGAGCAGACCATGTCCCTGAAGATTAGGCCAGACTGAGCACAAAAAGCAACAGCTTCCAGAAGTACTGCTGTGCTTTTCATTATGAAACATACATTCACTTTCTGACTTGGAGACAGAACAACTAAGAATGTGATTAAGAATGTTCTTAAGGAGAAAGGCCAAAAATGTGGCCTGGGCTCTGTATTAGCCATGGAAAGATGCAGGGCGGGAAAAGAATCTTCTCATGGAGCAGGAATTCTCTGCAATTTCTCCTTTACCACTTAAAAAAAATGGTGGATAATTATAGTCTAATAGAAAAAATACTGTGTTTTTTGTTGTTGTCGTGGGCACAATCTATGAGGAATACATTCTTTGATTTTATTCATTGTCACCCGTCCCTATGTGTTATCATTTTGACTAATAAACACTGATTATTTCAATTACCCGTGTACTTTAAATTAGAGCCTTTTTAAATTAAAGAATTATGTAATTTCTTAACATGCTGCTGCTGCTGCTAAGTCGCTTCAATCGTGTCCAACTCTGTGCGACCCCATAGACGGAAGCCCACCAGGCTCCCCCGTCCCCAGGATTCTCCAGGCAAGAACACTGGAGTGGGTTACCATTTCCTTCTCCAATGCATGAAAGTGAAAAGTGAAAGTGAAGTTGCTCAGTCGTGTCCGACTCTTAGCAACCCCATGGACTGCAGCCTACCAGGCTCCTCCGTCCATGGGATTTTCCAGGCAAGAGTACTGGAATGGGGTGCCATTGCCTTCTCTGTTCCTAAACGTAAATCTACCTAAATAGGAAGCTTGTATTCCACTTTCTTGGATACTTCTCCTTTCTTTGAACTAAGTAAGCATGGGCTTAGTTGCTCCATAGCAGGTGGGATCTTCTTGGACCAGGGATCGAACCCGTGTCTCCTGCATTGGCAGGCAGATGTTTTACCACTGAGCCAGCAGGGAGAAGTCCAGCTGTTGGATTTATTTAACATGAGTTTTATGCTTTCTGGGGCCTCAGGTAACTCAGTCCTCTTAATTTAGTGTCTGATTTATTTTCAGTCGGTATCACTCGGTCCAACTACTTTTGCAGGAGATTTCTTGAGGACAGTTAGCTGTGTTGCTGATGAGAAGCTTAGACTGTCCAAGGTTCCCTGATGTACTGTCTTCAACAGCTCTGTCAATAGGCCTTAGAGCTTTGCCGCCTCTTGCAAAGTCCCAGAATCTTTCCCACGTTTTCTTGGATGTGTGCTTTGAGACTGTGAACTGTCAACACCGGGTAAAGCCTGCCCCACAGTGCCAGAACTTTTGATAACATAAAACCAGCCCACTGAGTTCCAAGGAAGTGAGAAATCTATTTGCATATCAGCCTCAAGTTTGCCTTTTGTTTCCACAGGGAGAGATATGCTCAAATTTTGGGTTGTGGAATGAGTCAGGGTGCAAACCAGTAATTTGACACGAGTGACCAAATTTTCATGCATGAAGTTCAAAAACACTCAGTAGACACAGTAAATGGATGTATTTCTCTGGCCGCTCAAACATGCCAAATGTGTATTTTTGTGGACTTAGCTCCATAGATTTATGGGCTTAGGAATAACATCAGGTGGAAAGAGGCCTGGATACTGTCATCTGCACATCTCCTGGAGGGGCTCTGAAGCAAGGACGGGGTCTGCTAGATAAACCCCATGTGTGAGCGCCGGCTGGGATTCTGCGAGTTAGCGGCTGACAGCTGCGGTGAATAAAAATGTTTCACAGTATTTCGCTTCCAACAAAAATGTTTATGGTGGTATAAATATAAGAGTAGCCTGAGGGCATGTATTTTGGCTGAAAAGAAACGATTGAGAACCCCTCGTCTAAATAGCCCTGGATAGCTTGAGACTCAGCATTCGTACATTTTGTACATGCATTAATTTGAATCACTTGTCCCTTTTTCAAAACCACATTCCTTTTATGTGAGACATCAAATATTAGTCGGTATGGTCATCCGAGACAAGTTATATTTCAATCTCCTCGAGTGACAGTCACACAGCTAATAATGCACACAGCTGGAAATAAAATTAAGCGTTCTGAGTAAAAAGGCATGTTAAGAAGACCTCCGAAGTTATTGCTCTGATATTCACAAACACAGGCAAAGCCATGTCTCTGGAGATTAAACTAATAGACGGACATAACTGCACATAAAAGAACTCCATTAGCTATAAAGGACAATAATAAATAGAGGTTATCATTGCTTTTTTTTTTAACTACGGATGTTCATTGTTCATCTAGAATATGCTGGGCACTGTTCTTAGCCACTTAGCTGCATCAGCAAACAGTTCAAAGTCCATGATACATATTCAAATACTGGACAGATAATATACAGTCTATTTCCATCGAAAATATAAAATCAGGAGATGACTGATTATACTTGATATAAAATAAAGCAGGACTTCCCTGGTGATCCAGTGGCTAAGAATCTGCCTGCCAATGCAGGGGACATGGATTCAATCCCTGGTTTGGGAAGATTCCACATACCTTGGGGAGACTAAGCCTGAGTGCTGCAACGACCGAAGCATGCCTGCGAGCACTAGAGCGCATGTTCTGCACCTCGAGAAGCCGCTCAGTGAGAAGCCTGCACGCCACAGCTGGTGAGTAGCCCCTGCTCGCCACCACTAGAGAAAGCCCGTGTGCAGCAGCAAAGACCCAGCACAGCCAATAAATAAAATAAAGCAAGGTAAGTATAGTGCGGAGTTGCTGTTTTACATAGTGCATTCAAGGAAGGCTTCCCTGAGGAGGTGACTCCTTCCCTGGGAAGGAGTGAGCCCCGCGGAGATAGGAAGGACAAGGGTAAAGATGTGAGAATGGAGCGTTCAGCATACAGATGCTATTTATAGATGTGGACTTGGATGAGAATGTGAGGGTATCCAGACAGACAGGAGAGAGGGCATGCCCGCTCACTCATGGAGTGGCTACAGAGAGGAAGAGCTGCAGGGAACACAGCAACGAGTCAGGTGGGAGGAAAACCAGATGTCCCCCAAGTCAAGGGCAGAAAGTGCTTTAGGAAGGAGTCTTGAGCAAGTGGTAATCCAGGCCTCCCCTACCCTGCAGAAATAGATTCCACCTGACCTACATGTGGAGAGCAACACTTAAAACCTTTCTGAAGGAATTGTAGGCAGATATTTTTATGACCTCAGTCAGTGGAATAATGTCTCTAAGAAGACATAAATAGCACATACCACAGAGGGCCAAGAGAAGACATTTTATATTTCTAGTCATTAAAAAAATAGTATTAAAAAGTGAAAAGAGCACAACCTTGGAGGAAATCTTTGCAGCACCTATAATCACCAAAAGCTTCTTAATAATTCAGACTAGAAAAAGAGCTACAATTTAGTAAGACAAAGACATATAAGCCAATTTAAAAAAAAAGTGTAGATGGCATTAATAGGCATTACTTATTATAGGGAGCTTGAATGGGCCATAAACATATGAAAAGGTGTTCAATCTCATTAGTAATTTGGAAAAATGCAAATTTTATTTAATTTATTGTTATTATTATTTTTCAGGCCACCCTGTGTGGCATGTGGGATCTTAGTTCCCCAATCAGGGATTGAACTCACGTCCTCTGCATTGAAAACATGAAGTCTCAAGCACTGAACCCACAGGGAAGTCCCCAAAATGCAAATTTTAATCTGCAAAAGATATCATTTTATACCTGCCAGATTGGCATCAATTTAAAAATATGCCAAATAAAATAATATGACAATTCTAAATAATGACAAGGATATAGAGCATGGGAAATATTACTCACTGCTGATAGGAGTATAAACTGTTTAACCACTTTCAAGCAATTTTAGTTTTGGCTAATTGCCTCTTGAGAAATCTCTATGCAGGCCAGGAAGCAACAGTTAGAACTGGACATGGAACAACAGACTGCTTCCAAATAGGAAAAGGAGTACATCAAGGCTGTATATTGTCACCCTGCTTATTTAACTTATATGCAGAGTACATCATGAGAAATGCTGGACTGGAAGAAACACAAGCTGGAATCAAGATTGCCAGGAGAAATATCAATAAACTCAGATATGCAGATGACACCACCCTTATGGCAGAAAGTGAAGAGGAACTAAAAAGCCTCTTGATGAAAGTGAAAGAGGAGAGTGAAAAAGTTGGCTTAAAGCTCAACATTCAGAAAACGAAGATCATGGCATCCGGTCCCATCACTTCATGGGAAATAGATGCGGAAACAGTAGAAACAGTGTCAGACTTTATTTTGGGGGGCTCTAAAATCACTGCAGATGGTGATTGCAGGCATGAAATTAAAAGACGCTTACTCCTTGGAAGAAAAGTTATGAGCAACCTAGACAGCATATTCAAAAGCAGAGACATTACTTTGCCGACTAAGGTCTGTCTAGTCAAGGCTGTGGTTTTTCCAGTAGTTATGTATGGATGTGAGAGTTGGACTGTGAAGAAGGCTGAGTGCCGAAGAATTGATGCTTTTGAACTGTGGTGTTGGAGAAGACTCTTGAGGGTCCCTTGGACTGCAAGGAGATCCAACCAGTCCATTCTGAAGGAGATCAGCCCTGGGATTTCTTTGGAAGGAATGATGCTGAAGCTGAAACTCCGATACTTTGGCCACCTCATGTGAAGAGTTGACTCATTGGAAAAGACTTTGATGCTGGGAGGGATTGGGGGCAGGAGAAGAAGGGGACGACCGAGGAAGAGATGGCTGGATGGCATCACTGATTCAATGGACGCGAGTCTGGGTGAACTCCGGGAGTCGGTGATGGACAGGGAGGCCTGGCGTGCTGTGATTCATGGGGTCACAAAGAGTCGGACACGACTGAGTGACTAAACTGAACTGAACTGAATCTATTTGAAGGTGCACATAGCCTATGACCCAGAGTCTCCCTCGGGAGAAACTCTTGCTTATGTGCACCAGGAATCCTAAACAAGAATGAGAATAGAAGTACTGTTTATAACTTTAAAAACTGAAATAACATTACTGTCATTAACAAGAGAATAGATAAATTGGGTTAGCCAGTCTCCAAGATGGCCACTGATGTCAGCTCCTGTTATTCACAATCTTTGTGTTGTCCCCTCCCACACTGAATAGAGCTGATCTGTGTAACCAATAGAATATTGTAGAAATAATGGCACATGACTTTCAAGGCCAGGTAATAAAAGTCACTGTGACTTCTGCCTTGCTCTCCTGGATCTTTCTCTCTAGTAGAAGCCAGCTACCATGTTGGAAGGAAACTCATGTAGCCCTGTGGTGATAACCACGTGGCGAGGACCTGAGGCTCCTTCCAACAACCAGGACCGACTCCCAGTCTCCTGACTGAGCCATCTTGGAAGCAAAGGCTCCAGCCCCGGTCAAGCCCTCAGATGACTGCATCCTTGGCAAATGTCCTGAGTGTAACCTCATGCGAGACCCTGAATTAGAATAGTTCAGCTAAGTGTCTCCTAAGTCCCTGACCTACAGAAACTGTTTAGCACTGTTTCACACTCCTAAATTTTGGAGTAAGTTTTTTGCATAGCAGTAGATAACTAATACGCACCCCACTCCAGTACTCTTGCCTGGAAAATCCCGTGGATGAAGGAGCCTGGTAGGCTGCAGTCCAAGGGGTTGCTAAGAGTCAGACACGACTGAGCGACTTCACTTTCACTTTTGACTTTCATGGCAACCCATTCCACTATTCTTGCCTGGAGAATCCCAGGGACGGGGGTGCCTGGTGGGCTGCCATCTATGGATTCGCACAGAGTCAAACAGGACTGAAGTGACTTAGCAGCTTAGCAGTAGATAACTAATACAGGTGTGTAATAGATACTGCACAGCACTAGAAACAAGCTGGGGTAATAAGCAGCATCATGAATAAAACTCATAAAAATAATGTGGAGAGGAAAAAAAAGCAAGTTACAAAGACATGTGCAATAAGTTACTGTTGATGTGAAAGCTCATAAAACCAAAGTTAAATTAACACATCGCTAGAGAAATACATGGATAAAATGAAACCATGCCGGATGGCAAGGGAATAATACGCACAAAATTCCGAGGGGTGGTTATATTCCAGAGATAAGCAATCTGAGAAAGACACATGAGAGTTTCCAGTGGAAGTTCTCTACTTTTTAAGCCACTAATGGGTACACTCATGTTTATTATATTCAGTGGTTCACACAGTAAAGAATCCACCTGCAATGTAGGAGACCCAGGTTCCATCCCTGGGTTGGAAAGATCCCCTAGAGGAGGAAATGACAACTTGCTCCAATATCCTTGTTTGGGAAATCCCATGGACAGAGGAGCCCGACGGGCTACAGTCCATGGGGTCACAAAGAGTTGGATATGAGTGAGCCACTAGCACATATTTTATCTTTTTAATGGATAAAACTGTCATTGATTTTTTTAAAGGTGGGGAATAATTGATTCCCTTCAAAACTTCTGAGAGTCAGTTATGCTGAGGACAAAGGATCTGAGTGACCATCATTGGGTCTTACCAGGCAGAGGCCAGCAATAACCCTAATGAGTATGAGTTCAGTGAATCGTGTGTCAAAAGTCGACCTGGAAAGGGTTGCAGAGAGAATGGAAGATGAGGAAGTAGACACAGCAGGTACCAGCTCTGAGATGCTTCCTAAAGGGACACAGAGACAGTGTGAAAGCAAGGAGAATAAAAGGATCTATACTTTGGAGCAGGATGTTTTTAAAGAATCTAACAAGAAGTGGAAAATGGTTGTTTCAGGAGAAAATAAGAATTGTGTCTATTCTTGAAAAGTTGAGAGATAATGAGATACAATTCAAAAGTTAAGAAGTTGGCCTTAGGCAATAGTACAAGAACTTCATACTGATATTATTCACAGGATAGTGGTGGTACCAAGGCTGAGTGGGCAGCAATGTTTATACAAGGGAATAGAACACACAGACTCACATGGTCATAATCAAGGTCTGACTATTTGGTGATGGGGAAGACATCAAACCATCTCCGGTATCGTAGGACTGCTACTGCTGCTGCTTCAGTCGTGTCCGACTTTGTGTGACCCCATAGACGGCAGCCCACCAGGCTCCCTCGTCCCTGGGATTCTCCAGGCAAGAACACTGGAGTGGGTTGCCATTTCCTTCTCCAATGCATGAAAGTGAAAAGTGAAAGTGAAGTCGCTCAGTCGTGTCCGACTCTTCAAGACCCCAGGGACTGCAGCCCACCAGGCTCCTCCATCCATGGGATCCTCCAGGCAAGAGTACTGGAGTGGGGTGCCATTGCCTTCTCCAATCTTAGGACAGGCAAGGATTAGGACAAATCTATGAACCTGATACATTGTTTCCAGAATCTACCTTTTGATCATTCCTTTGTCCTTAGGGTTCTTTCCTTTCCTTTCTTCTTATATTCTCTTCCTAGACAAAAACTTTCACAATCTGAACTCAGTTAATGAAATCACAGGTATTTAATAAGAAGTAGCAAATTCACATGGCTCCCTTTGAAGGAGTTTTGGCACTTTAATTCAATTCCACAGTTGTATTTGAACAAGGGTTCAAGTTCATAGTTGAAGTGAATTCCATAGTTCCAGTTTTTAATCTCTAGGTCTCTCCTCCTCCTAAAACTAGTGTGAATCCGTGAATTTGTCCACAAGTAAGTGGACACTGTCTCAACCTAATTCAAACCAATGTGGAAGGCAGGTATTAATATTATACTTCAAATAATACAGTGTCAGTCTGGGTTATGAGGGAGCCACCCTTCTTTTATTCTTGAGGTGTAGATACATGTGTTGGAGAAGACTCTTGAGAGTCCCTTGGACTGCAAGAAGATCCAACCAGTCCATCCTAAAGGAGATTAGTCCTGGGTGTTCATTGGAGGGACTGATGTTGAAGCTGAAACTTCAATACTTTGGCCACCTGATGCAGAGAGCTGACTATTTGAAAAGACTCTGATGCTGGGAAAGATTGAGGGCAGGAGGAAAAGGGGACAACAGAGGATGAGATGGTTGGATGGCATCACCGACACAATGGACATGGGTTTGGGTGGACTCTGGGAGTTGGTGATGGATAGGGAGGCCTGGTGTGCTGTGGTTCATGGGGTCGCAAAGAGTCAGACACAACTGAGCTACTGAACTGAACTGAGATCCTTGGGTCCACCGTGGGTACCTCTGATCAAGGTGTCAATATTATACAGCTGGACTAATGTTAGAAGGGGAGCCATCCATCTCTATGCTCAGGAACCACACCTGAGAATGGAAAGTAGGGAAGGAAGGTGAAGTCTCTCATGATGTCAGGGGAGTGTCAATACTCAGAAAGAAAGAAAAGAAAGTGAAGTTGCTTAGTTGTATCTGACTCTTTGTGACCCCATGGACTATAGCCTACCAGGCTCCTCCGTCCGTGGGATTTTCCAGGCAAGAATACTGGAGTGGGTTGGCATTTCCTTCTCCAGGAGATCTTCCCAACCCAGGGAATGAACCCGGGTCTCCCGCATTGTAGGTAGATGCTTTATCATCTGAGCCCCTGAGCGTGTATCAGTACTCAGAGGAGGGGTCAGTCTTTCAGGCCAGAAGCTAGAATGGGGAGGAAGGCCCTAAATGATGAAGAGAGACCTTTTCTTTTGGGTTAAATTACAAAGAGGTCAAGGTGCCCAGGAGGAACATGGTGGTGGGAGCTCAGCTGGGACCACCGTGAAGGCTTGCTGGAGCCTGTCTGGTCAATAATGGTATCTAACATTACTGAGAGGGCGTCCCTCATGACTCAGTGGTAAAGAATCCACCTGCCAATGCAGGAGACCCGGGTTTGATCCCCGAGTTGGGAAGATGCCCTGGAGAAGGAAATGGCAACCCACTCCAGTATTCTTGCCTGGGAAATTTCATGAATGGAGGAGCCCGGCAGGCTGCAATCCATGGGGTCACAGAAGAGTCAGACACAGCTTAGCAATTAAACAACAACAACAACAACATTACTGAATACTTACTCTGTGCCAGACACCACATAAGGCCACCTGACAATATGACCCCCCAGTGGGTTAGGGGACACTCAAGGGACAGAATTAAAGCCCCTATAGACCACCCCCCACACACACACACCAATGCACCAAACTATAATTCTAGGATAAACTTTAGAGGCACTGGTGCTTCCCTACTCAAAGGATGCAGAATCCAAATAGGAGAGGATATAGGACCTGGAAGTAGAGAGAAACTGATGAAGTCAGAACTAGGAGAAACTGTGGCGAGAAAAGGCAGGGCAGGAAGATATATTAGAGGGAGAAAATGAGAAACGGAGCTGGAAACAAATGTTCCAGAGAACAGAGACTGGAGAGGACGTTCAGGACAGCGGTGCAGCGGTGCATCGTAGTGAGATATTAAAAAATAATAATAATAAATAAAAGGATTGTCCTATTATAGTTCTTAAAACTGGATCTTTTATCTCTGCTGCTTCAAATTCACCTGACTAGAATCCATTCCAGTGTCCTAAAATGAAACAAGGTCAGTCCAGGTGAAATTCTTGTTCTGAACATTTTAAAGTTTCCATTCTTGTTCCATTGGCTGGCATTTAAAGTGTGGGGACCTGTGGGCTTTTTTTCCCTTTATTTTTTTTCTTGTCATAGGCCAGAAACCGTAGCATTTTTCTGCCTCTGAAGCAGACAGAAGAAAGAAAAATGTGACATGTTTAGCCCCAGCTGTCTCCACTGAGGGGCAGGGTCATATCTTGGCCTCAAAGTGTATGTGGTCATGTTTCTTCAAAGCAACCTCTAGTTCTGAATTTCTGAAATGGAGACGAGATAACCAATGGACCAGGGTGAGGGTAGCAATGATGCTCACGGGGCAGAGAGGGGTTTGGGAGCAGGATTCCTAGCGGGAAACTGGACTGGCCACCCTGGCTCACAGCAGGCAGAAAGCACTCCTCTGTGAATTCAGGTTAATTGCTGCTAAAATTATAGCAGATTTATTTTTACTCTTTCTTGTTATTAAAAAAAAATCTGGGAAATTCTGCAGTTAATTGACAAAAAGCCAAAAAGACAGCCTGTCAACAAGGAAGTCTTTAGCACTCGTCCTCAGCAGGCTCTGCGACTGAGAGTTTTCTCCACCGGCAGACTCAGACCTGCCCAGTCTCTGAGCCAGGACCTACGCACTCAGGGCACATCAGTATATCTTTCTTTACTTCTGACACCATGGCTTCCAGGCCAGGTCAAGAATCTGTTGCGCTGTTAGTTCAGTTCAGTTCAGTCGCTCAGTGGTGTCCGACTCTTTGCGACCCCATGAATCGCAGCACGCCAGGCCTCCCCGTCCATCATCATCTCCCGGAGTTCACTCAGACTCATGTCCATCGAGTCCGTGATACCATCCAGCCACCTCATCCTCGGTCATCCCCTTCTCCTCCTGCCCCCAATCCCTCCCAGCATCAGAGTCTTTTCCAATGAGTCAACTCTTCTCATGAGATGGACAAAGTACTGGAGCTTCAGCTTTCCCGTGTGGAGTAGGGACCCTGTTATAGGCTGAATTGTGTCCTCTCAAAATTCAGATATTAAAGGTCTAAACTCCAGCAGCCTCAGAATGTGACTGGACTTAGACACAGGCCTTTAAAACAGGTAGTTAAGATGAAACAAGATGGGGGAAACGGAAAGGGAGAGATAAATTAGGAATTTGGGATTAACATATACACGCTGCTGCTAAGTCGCTTCAGTCGTGTCCAACTCTGTGCGACCCTATAGACGGCAGCCCACCAGGCTCCCCCGTCCCAGGGATTCTTCAGGCAAGAGTACTGGAGTGGGTTGCCATTTCCTTCTCTGCATATACATGCGACTACACCAACAAGGACCTACTATATAGCACAAAGAACTAGAATAAATATTTTGTAGCAACTTATGAAGGAAAACTACCGCACAACTGCACTCATCTCACATGCTAGTAAAGTAATGCTCAAAATTCTCCAAGCCAGGCTTCAGCAATACATGAACCATGAACTTCCAGATGTTCAAGCTAGTTTTAGAAAAGGCGGAGGAACCAGAGATCAAATTGCCAACATCCGCTGGATCATGGAAAAAGCAAGAGAGTTCCAGAAAAACATCTGTTTCTGCTTTATTGAATATGTCAAAGCCTTTGACTGTGTGGATCACAATAAACTGTTGAAATTTCTGAGAGAGATGGGAATACCAGACCACCTGACCTGCCTCTTGAGAAATCTGTATGCAGGCCAGGAAGCAACAGTTAGAACTGGACATGGAACAACAGACTGCTTCCAAATAGGAAAAGGAGTACGTCAAGGCTGTATATTGTCACCCTGCTTATTTAACTTATATGCAGAGTACATCATGAGAAATGCTGGACTGGAAGAAACACAAGCTGGAATCAAGATTGCCAGGAGAAATATCAATAAACTCAGATATGCAGATGACACCACCCTTATGGCAGAAAGTGAAGAGGAACTAAAAAGCCTCTTGATGAAAGTGAAAGAGGAGAGTGAAAAAGTTGGCTTAAGGCTCAACATTCAGAAAACGAAGGTCATGGCATCCGGTCCCATCACTTCACGGGAAATAGATGGGGAAACAGTGGAAACAGGGTCAGACTTTATTTTGGGGGGCTCCAAAATCACTGCAGATGGTGATTGCAGGCATGAAATTAAAAGACACTTACTCCTTGGAAGAAAAGTTATGAGCAACCTAGACAGCATATTCAAAAGCAGAGACATTACTTTGCCGACTAAGGTCCGTCTAGTCAAGGCTATGATTTTTCCTGTGGTCATGTATGGATGTGAGAGTTGAACTGTGAAGAAGGCTGAGCGCCGAAGAATTGATGCTTTTGAACTGTGGTGTTGGAGAAGACTCTTGAGAGTCCCTTGGACTGCAAGGAGATCCAACCAGTCCATTCTGAAGGAGATCAGCCCTGGGATTTCTTTGGAAGGAATGATGCTGAAGCTGAAACTCCAGTACTTTGGCCACCTCATGTGAAGAGCTGACTCATTGGAAGAGACTCTGACGCTGGGAGGGATTGGGGGCAGGAGGAGAAGGGGACGACAGAGGATGAGATGGCTGGATGGCATCACGGACTCGATGGACGTGAGTCTGAATGAACTCCGGGAGTTGGTGATGGACAGGGAGGCCTGGCGTGCTGTGATTCATGGGGTTGCAAAGAGTCGGACATGAATGAGCGACTGAACTGAACTGAACTGAACTGATGAAGGAAAAAAATCTGAAAAGAATATATATATATATATATCTCCACCCTTTTTATCAGCCTGTGCTACTGACATCTCTGAGCAGAGGACAGGGTTGGTTCATATAGGGCTTTTAGGAATCATGGAGATCAGGGATCGGGAGACTTCCAGAGGCATAAGCAGGTTGACATCATCTGTAGGAGCGTGATGCCCACTGAGCTGTTGTTGATTGGTTGGCACTGGGAGGTATATTTATTAAAGTGAGTCGATTGCTGATTGGCTGATTTTCATAAACTAGGGACTGAACTGACTGATTAACTTGTACAAGGGTATCACTGAGAGAAAGCAAAAGTGTTAGCTGCTCGGTTGTGTCTGACTCTTTGCAACCCTATGGACTGTAGTCCATCAGGCTCCTTTGTCCATGGGATTCTCCAGACAAGAATACTGGAGCGGGTAGCCATTCCCTTCTCCAGGGGATCTTCCAGACCCAGGGATCGAACAAGGGTCTGCTGCGTTGCAGGCATCATCATGAATCAATTAAAAGCATGTGAAACTAATTCTGTTGAGTATTTGTTACCATGACTACAATCAGCTTTTTCTTAGGTAGGTAGGAAAATTTTAATTTTCATATATTTTCTGTGTAGCTGTTTCTCCAGCTGTGGAAAATCTGCCTTATCCTCCTTGGCAAAGAATGCTAATTGCTGGAATTCCCTGGTGGGCCACTGATTTGGACTTGGTGATTGGCTGTGGCCCAGATGCAATCCCTGGAGGGAGAACTAAGATCCCACAAGCTGGGAGGCACCAGCCAGCGGGAGAAAAAGCTAATTGCCTACATAGTATCCATTTCCCACTTTTTTGTCAAGGGAACAGTTCTGCTGTTCCGATCAGATCAACGGTGGGGCCTCGCTAGAGCAAGATAAAAGAGTCATCCAGGGCCTCCGCTGGGTGACTCTTTGACCAGGGTGCTTGGAGAGAACCCTTGGTGAGTGGCCCTGGCCTGCGGGGCACATAGAGCTCGGTTAGAGGAAAGGAAGATGCAGCCTTCGGGCAGAGGGTCCTGGGGTCGCTGACACAGGTAGGTGTCCCGTCTGGGTTTTCACTTGACCTGGTTGAGCTCAGTGGCATGGCCCGTGTCAAGATGTCAAGTACTGTTAAGCTGCAGGTCTAAATTATTAAAGGCCAGGGTTTTTGAAGTTGGGGCACTTCATATTTTGCTTGGTGTGTGGGTCATGGACCGTTTTGAGAGAGATACTGTACAAAGACTTGGCTTAACTCTTCCCAGGCCCCGATTTGGGTACATTCTTCGATCTTTTGAAAACATAGCCTACTATTAATACAAGTTACGTGACTCTCTTGGGGTTACAAATGTAGATCTCATCCATTTTCAACACAACACAGTGACAGCGCATTATCAGTATATGAAAAATCAGTGTGAACGACAATATCTTCAGACTCAGTTAAATACACGTCAATTAGTTTACTGTCTAAGCAGAGTGCCTGCTGGTCTTTTAGACTGTTGTAAGCCAGCATGGAGGGCTTCCCAGCTGGCAGGGTGGCAAAGAATCCGACTACCAATGCAGGAGATGTGGGTTTGATCCTTGGGTGGGGAAGATCCCCTGGAGAAGGAAACGGCAACCCATTCCAGTATTCTTGCCTGAGAAACCCTATGGACAGAGGAGCCTGACGGGCTACAGTCCATGGGTCAAAAAGGGTCGGACACAACTTAGCAACTAAACAAGAGCAACAACAATGTTCCCGACAGGTACCTTCTCCGGACAGTCTTGCCTACTGGGTCAAGCACGTGACACAGTCCTAACCAATGAGCCATGAGCAGATCACTGGGTACCCTTTGGGGAAGGCTCCTTCAGTGGCAAGGAGTCAGTGGGCATGCCCTTTCTCTCCTTCCTGACTGAAAGGGCATCACATTGGGAGGCAGGCACCATCTTGGACCCATGGGAACTACAGCCATAAAGACGGCAGATAGAAAGAGAGAGGGAAAGAGCCCCTGAATATGGTGGAGGGATCACATCCGCTCTGGACTGCTCGTCTCCTTTCTCGCAGATGCGTGAGAAAAACCAAGCCTCCATTTGGTTCAGCTACTCAGCTACTGTGAGGTTTCTATTCAGTGCAGCTAAACCTTTTCCTATGTGATCAACCTACCCTTCTGTCTTCCTTATGACTTCACCTCACAGTCATTATCAGTAGCTCCCATGTGTCTTCACAGGATAACAGTGTGCTCAGCACAGCACACGATAGACCCTTAATATATATTTGTTGAGTGCATTTCCCAGATGAGGTCTTTGTGCCTCCAAACATGAGGCAATACGAAGTATAAAACATTACCTACAAAACAGGCTTGCCAGAAGTGTGTCACCTGAGTCCAGTGGTGAAGGAGCTAGGAGACAAATTCGGCATGGAGGATGATCTAGAACGTCTCAGCCTTCCAAAAAGTTCAGCGTGACAGAAACAATAACCGAGAAGGCGAAAGGGAGGATTATTCTAGATTACAAGAGACTAAACAAACGTGACACCCCAGTGCAATGCATGAACCTCACTGAATCCTGGACCAGACAACAAAAGAGATCTGGCTCCGCTGGTACTCCTGGACTTACCTGCCAGGAACCCCAGAGGCAGCCACAGTGGCCCGTGTGGTGTGGAAAGGACACTTCTCAAGAGACAGATACCCCCCACTCATGACCCCAAGCAGATGACTCAGATCATGAGAGAAACTGGGAGAGTTATCTTCTCCCCAAACCACCCATGTAGTTGGGTTAGAGAAGTCCAGGAGTTTCTTTGCCATTCATTCTAACGATCAGGACAGCCAGAGAGGCCGAGGAAAGCCCTGAAATCGATCAGGGATGCTGCTGCAGGAAATGAAAGGCCTTGTAACTGACATATGATAATCTTGCCACAAGCCTTGGAAGCCACCAGGGCTGCTGCTCCTGGGAGGTGGGAATCCAGGGATGCTCCTCAGGGGTGTAACAAAACTCAGCTACTGCTGCCACTCGCTGTAACATGGCTGGTGCAGTGCTTAAAATAATAGAGGTGTTATTAGTGCATAAAATAGCGACTGTGAAATGTCTTCTTACCCAGAGGGAGCGAAGCTGGGGACCTGGTGTCAGTGAGGCAATGCAAGACCAGGGGATCCACTAGGGGGCGGTAGAGTCCACTGGTTCAAGATACAGTCTGGAACCTGGAGAACCCCTTCAGCCCTGGCTTCATCACAGCAGATAAATGCCCCGAGGCTGGTTACAACTCCTCTAAGCTTTAGTTTCCTCATCTGTAAAATGGAGATGAGAACAGCATCTACAACAGAGGCTTGCTGTGGACGATAAATGAGCTTGTCGTATTATGTGTTTATGTTTTATGTGAAAGTCGCCCAGTCGGGTCCGACTCTTTGCAACACCATGGACTATACAGTCCATGGAATTCTCCAGGCCAGAATACTGGAGTGGGCAGCCTTTCCCTTCTCCAGGGGATCTTCCCAACCCAAGGATTGAACCCAGGTCTCCCACATTGCAGGTGGATTCTTTACCAGCTGAGCCACAAGGGAAGCCCAGGAATACTGGAGTGGGTAGCCTACCCCTTCTCCAGGGGGTCTTCTCAACCCAGGAATCCAACTGGAGTCTCCTGCAATGCAGGCAGATTCCTTACCAACTGAACTATCAGGGAAGCCCATATTAAATATCCAATTTATATTGGCTAAATATTCATTATTTATAGAAGCAAACAGTGCATCAACAGATAACTAGACAAATAGGTGGTGTATATATAATGGAACACTACTTAGTAATAAAATGAATAAAATTTTGCCATTTGCAGCAACATGGATGGACTTGGGGAATCCAGCAACATAGATGCTAAGTGAAAAAAGTCAGACAGAGAAAGACAAATACTGCATGATTTCACTTCGATGTGGAATCTTAAAAACACAATAAACTAGTGACTGTAACAAATAAGCCGACTCACAGAGAACAAGCAAGTGGCTACTGGGGGAAAAGGGAAGGGGAGGGGCAAGATAGGAGTGGGAGAGTAAGAGGCACGGGCTCCCCAGGTGGCGCTGGTGTGAAGAAGCCGCCTGCCAAAGCTGGAGATGTGGGTTGACCCCTGGGTCAGTAAGATCCCCTGGAGTAGGAAACCCGCTCCAGTATTCTTGCCTGGGAAATTCCACGGACCTAGGAGCCTAGCAGGCCACAGTCCACGAGGCCTCAAAGAGTCAGCCACCACTAAGCACAGGAAGGGGTACAAACTACTATCTTTAAAATAAATAAGTTACAAGGATACACTGTACAACCTGGAGAATATAGCCAATATTTCATAATAACTATAAATGGAGTATAACTTAAGAAATTGTCAATCACTGTAATAGTATAGGGCTTCCCAGGTGGCGCTAGTGGTAAAGAACCCGCCTGCCAATGCAGGAGATGTACGAGATGCAGGTTCGATTTCTGAGTCAGGAAGATCCCCTGGAGGAGGGCATGGCAACCTGCTCCAGTCCTCTTGCCTGGAGAATCCCATGGACGGAGGAGCCTGGTGGGCTGCAGTCCGTGGGGTCACTAAGAGTCGGACACGACTAAGTGGCTTCACTTTCACTTTTCACTTTCATGTATTGGGAGAAGGCAATGGCAACCCACTCCAGTACTCTTGCTTAGAGGATCCCATGGACAGAGGAGCCTGATGGACTACAGTCCATGGGGTCACAACTGAAGTGAAGTAGCACTCACACGTGCCTATTATACACCTGTAAGTTGCATAATGTTACACAGCAACGGTACTTCAATAAAATAATAAGTAATTACAATAGAAGTGGTTTAAAATAAATAAAATTTGTGTTGTAAAAATAAAGAAAAATGTCTTAATCTAAAGTTTAACTGCAAAAAATGTACATGCGCCATTATTATCACTTGCTGAAGAAAATATAACATTTATAGGAAAACTAGAAGGGCAAGGCTGCCCCTGCACATATGTAACTTGGTGGGAGGTACGTGTGCCGCTGAGCAAACAAGGACACACGGCTGGTGGAACTTACGGAGCAAAGTCTGCTCACGAAGGTCAGTTGAGGAATGAATCACTGTGGGAAGGCGCAGACCCGTGACATGTCAGGCGAGGGGCTGCCCACTTGGAAGCTCTAGCGGAACCTTTTAGTTCCTTTTTGTTGTTGTTTAGTCACTCAGTCGTGTCAGACTCTTTGCAACCCGGTGGACAGCAGCATGCCAGGCTTCCCTGTCCACCACCAACCCTCGGAGCTTGCTCAGACTCATGTCCATTGAGTCAATGATGCAATCCAACCATCTCATCCTCTGTCGTCCCCTTCTTCTCCTGCCCTCAATCTTTCCCAGCAACAGGGTCTTTTCCAACGTGTGAGCTCTTCACATCAGGTGGCCAAAATATTGGGGCCTCAGCATCATCATCAGTCCTTCCAATGATTATTCAGAGTTGATTTCCTTTAGGATTGACTGGTTTGATCTCCTTGCAGTCCAAGGGACTCTCAAGAGTCTTCTCCAGCATCACAGTTCAGAGATATAGATTCTTCATCACCTCAGGGTTCTTTATGGTCCAATTCTCATATCTGTAAATGATTACTGGAAAAAGCGTAGCTTTGACTATGCAGACCTTTGTTACTTTTAAAAAACATGTAATTGTGGTAAAGGGCCTTCGCAGGTGGCAGTAAAGAATCCATCTGCCAATGCAGGAGACTCTAGAGATGTAGGTTCAATCCCTGGGTCTGGAAAATCCCCTGGAAGAAAGCACGGCAACCCACTCCAGTATTCTCACCTGTAAAATCCCATTTACAGAGAAGCCTGGCGGGCTACAGTCCATGGAGTCACAAAGAGTCAGACTCAGCTGAGCACAATTGTGGTAAAACACACATAACATAAGATTTACCATCTTAGCAGTTTTTAAGTTGCATTTAGTGCATCCACGTTGCTGTGCAACTGTCAGCACCGTCCATCTCCAGAATAGTTTTCATCTTGAAAAACTGAAACTCTGTACCCATTAAACAACAAAATTCCTTCCGCCTCAGGCGACCACTGTTCTACTTTCCGTCTCCGTGAATTTGACTGTTCTGTAGTCTAGGTTCCCCTGGTTGGCTCAGCAGTAAAGAATCCGCCTGCCAATGCAGGAGACGTGGGTTCGATCCCTGGGTCAGGAAGATCCCCTGGAGAAGGAAGTGGCAACCCACTGCAGTATCCTTGCCTGGAAAATCCCGTGGACAGTGCAGCCTGGCGGGCCCATGGGGTCGCAAAGAGTCGGACATGACTCAGAGACGGAACAACAAAAAACAAGACTCTAGGTACCTCACGTAAGTGGAACCACAATACTTTGTAGCTGCCTTCTAGAATGTCCTCGGGGTTCACCCATGTGGTTGTATATGTCAGAATTTTCTTCCCTTTTAAGGCTGAATTCCATTGTATGTATATATGACATCTGGCATATCCATTTGTCTGTTGATGGGTATTTGTAACCCTTTGTTAGTTCTTTTTTGAGCTAGGTAATACATCAGGAATTTTCTGGGAGGGGATAAACCACCCAGGGAACCCAGAGCAGCTGAGCTCTGGGATGCAAAGAAAGCTCCAATTCAGCAAAGAGCCATAGAAATGATTCTCAGACAAAGGAGGAAAGAAATTTAGCCAGTGTACAGACTTGCATATGTGTATAGGCACTAAATGTCGCTCATGCAGTGGAGGGGCGACTTCCTTGTGATGGTCATTGCCTCTCAGCTCCAAACCCGAGCTTCTCTACTTGGCTTCATGCTACTGGGAGAAGCCTCTGCAAACCACACACTGGGCTCTAGTGATTAGGGGTGCAACAGGAAGGCTGCAAGCCTGCAGGAAGAGGCAGGGACTTGAGACCTCCTTTCTGCTTGCGGTTCTTCAGAGCAACATCCCAACAATGCTTCCTTCACTGGCAGGGGCTGTGCTTTCCTGTACAGCAGTTGAATCCTGTTCCCAGTTACTCCAGCGCTTACAGAGACGGTGTCATTGCTCCCCGACCATCACCAGCCTGCCAGCACCCCCTCCTCATAGGGCTAGGTCCTGGTCCCACGGGACCACTCCTCTGATGTGTGAGGTTTTAAGTAATTCCCCACCCATCTGCCTTTGCTTTCCCAGTCTAAGAGGTCGTAAGTGCCTCCTCTAAGATATCTTGGCCTTCTCTTTAACTTTAATGCAGTTAACCATTCTTTGTATTTAGCTCTCTCTTCTCAAATTATTGCTGTGAGTTTTGTCTCCTGACTAGATTCAAACTGCCACACCACTATCTCAAACCGTTAATGCCCTCTCAGACCCCATGTTTGAACTCAAACTCTTTGCTCTAAGTAAGGATTCACCTGGTCTCCAGTTTCATTCAGAAAATTAAAAATATTATAGGTGAAGGGATCTCAAACATGCCTACCTCCATCCCATCTATAAAAATTTCTATGGCCCATTTTATGTTTTCATGGCTTTGTAATTGTTTTTTGGACACACCACATGGCATACGGGATCTTTGTTCCCCAGCGAAAGTGAAAGTTGCTCAGTCAAGCCTGAATTTCTGGGTGAATTCTGCACGCCGAGACCCAGCAGAGCGCCAGGCAGAGAATGACACCCTGGGTTAGGAGTCGAATCGTCTCACCTGCCATCACTAATCAAGGCCTTTTTAAGACTTGCAAGGCCTCCCAGCTGTATGTAGTCTAAACAATAAGATGTTTACCAGAGTTCTTTCCCAGAAACTTGGAGTCAGCGGTGTCTAGCTTGAGCTGAGCTGGAGAAGGCCAGCTAGGACCACTGAGCGTCCAGCTGGGCAGGCGCGAGTGATCTTTCGAACACGTGGAGGCCTGCTGGCTGGTTACACCTGTGCAGACTAATGATCCCACACCTTTTCCCAATCACCTGCCCCCCATACTCCCCGTGTCTAAGCCCATCCTGCTGCTGCCTTTTTTTTTTTTTTTTTTTTAAGATCTTCTCTCGCTCTCTTTTGCCACATGGCTTGTGGGATTTTAGTTCCCCAACTTATCTGAACCCAGGCGAAAAAGGTGAACCCGGCAGTGAATGCGTGGGGTCCTAACCACTGGACTGCCAAGGAATCCCCTCGCCCTGCTTCTTTATTCCTTATCTCATGAACACCCCAGGCCCCCTTCCCTTTAGGGAGGCAGATTTGAGGCTTGTTTCCTAGCTGAGCTGCCTTGCGAACGGACCCTCGCTTTGCCTTGGCATCTCAGCATTTTACTTGCTCTGCATCGGGCAAACCAGCCTGGTTGGGTCACAGGAGGAGGCTGGGTGGTAACAGTCAGTGTCTTTGCTGAATGGATAAGATGGACGGGGGGGTCACCCCTCACCCTGTTGCTGAAGGGATCAGTTAGTGGCTGGGATTCTGTAGCCAGAGCTCACGGCATACCTAAGCCACACTTCTCCCATTGAGGCCCTTGGACCACCTGCATGGGAATCACTTGGGGATTCTGCTAAAAAATAAGGACTCACAACCCACATGGGAGGGGGAAGGGGTACTCAAAGGGATACAAGAGCCTGAAGAAAGAGCTCCCGGTGGCCAACGCTGGGACTGTTTGAGCAACAAAGTGGTACTGGGTTATAACCCAGAATATGAAATAAATATCCATGAGTCCATACTGATGTAAATACATGGTTGAGTAAATGAACAGGGGAGAAGAGGAAAATCTATGCAGAAGAATTCCAAATAATTCACGCGGGGCTTCTGTCCTTAAAGATATGGAGCCTCATTTCACCCTCAAGTGTGCGTTGCACATGGTGGCTTCCTTTCAAATTGGGCAGTATGAAAAGGAGTGCGTGTCTGTGAGAGAGAAAGAGAGGTTAATCTGACAGGAGAGAAACCCAACTCACACCGCCTCAGCCTGCTGATCAAGGTCAACACAAACAGTGAGGAGCCAGCCTGACAGTATGCACGCTTGCTATGAAGTGATGGAAACGGCATTCTACTCTTGAATCTTCCCCCCGGCAATCCATAACCTCAATCTTAGCGTGAGAAAAACATCCAGCAAGTTCTAATAAAGTTCTACAAACCGCCTGACCGATACTCCTCAAAAGAGTCAAGGTCAGGGAAACAGGGAAAGTCTGAAAAGCTGCCACAGCCAAGAAGAGCCTAAAGAAACGTGACAATTAAATGCGTTGTGCTATCCTGGACAGGCTCCGGGACAGAAAAGGATGGCAGGTAAAAAGGAAATCTGAATAACGTATGGCCTTTCGTTCATCATAATGTGTCAGTATTGGTTTGCTGATTGGGACAAATGTTCCAGTAATGTAAGATGCTAATAAGAGAAACTGGGTGTAGGTCTTATGGGAACTCTTTGCACTATCTTCTCTTTTTTTTCCCCCTGTGAATCTAAAGCTTTTCTGAAAAATAAGGTCTATTGAAAAATATTTGGTTCTCTTAAAAATGCAAATCCTTGGGCCTGCCTTCAAAACCTTACATAACGAACCACTTAAAACAAGCATATCGGTGGTTTTGTGCACACGCGTCTGAGAATCAGCGTCTTAGAGACCCTCTGCTCAGAGGAATCGAGGCTCCTCACTGGCTGTGGTTGGGACCCAGGCCACCGTGCGGCACGATCCCCAGATCACCGTTGGTGCTGTGACCAAACTGACAAAGTTAATGGGGGCTACGCAGCAGACACCATGAATTTTCAACAGCTGCAGGCCTTCCTGTGGCATCATCTGGATTGGGCCACGGAGATCAGTGTGAGCCAACATTTAATAGCTGGAGAATTCGTCATCAAAGCCCAAAACTCTGGGTTCCATTACTGTATCTCCCCTGGCCCAACCCCTCCTGGCATTTCCTCATGGGGCTCAGAGTGGCTCAGCTCTTCAGACGAGGTGTGTGCTGATCCCTTCAACACAGTCTCTGCCATGCGCTCTTGATCCTTCCACTTTGCAGTGCTTCGTCACTCAGTGTCTAACTCTTTGCGACCCCATGGACTGTAGCCCGCCAGGCTCCTCTGTCCATGGGGACTCTCCAGGCAAGAATACTACAGTGAGTTGCCATTTCCTCCTCCAGGGGATCTTCCCAGCCCAGGGATCGAACCCAGGTCTTCCACACTGCTGGCGGATTGTTTACTGACTGAGCCCCCAGGGAAGCCCCTTACACTTTAAGAGCTGTTATTATCCCACCTGTATTGTTGGCTTTTCACAGGGAAAAAAAAAATTTCTCCATATCTGGGTCACCATCAAAAGTGGAAAAATGGAAGATAAATGAAGTGAGACTATGCCCTCAAAACCTGGGAGAGAGCATCTTTTTTAATGTTTGCTCTCCACAGTAAATGCACTGGAACATTCTCTCCTTTTAAAAATGTTCCCTTGTTTTTTGGCCATGCCACATGGCATGCAGGATCTTAGCTCCCCAACCAGGGATCGAACCAGTGCCCCGTGCAGTGGAAGTGCACATTTTAACCACTGGACTGCCAGGGAAGTCCCAAGAAAGCATCTTTATTTGTGCAGGTGGGAGAATCTTACTGCATGGCTAAGATGCAAGCTAAGTGTGTCTCTTGATGGCTTATGGCCAGATTTTTCTTTTAGTGATGGCCTCTGTGGACATTTGAGCCCTCATTTGGACCCCAGGTCAGCAAGAGATGCTGCAGCCACGAACAGACCTAAGGTGGATCGTAGAGAAAGAAGGAAAGGGAAAGTCAAGTGAAAGTTGCTCCCTTGTGTCTGACTATTTGCGACCCCATGGGTTATACAGTCCATGGAAATCTCCAGGCCAGAATACTGGAGTGGGTAGCCTTTCCTTTCTCCAGGGCATTTTCCCAACCCAGGGATCAAACCCCGGTCTCCCATATTGCAGACGGATTCCTTACCAGCTGAACCACAGAGGAAGCCTGAGAATACTGGAGAAAGTAGCCTATCCCTAGCAGATGTTCCTGACCCAGGAATCGAACGGGGGTCTCCTGCATTGCAGGCATATTCCTTACCAACTGAGCTATCAGGGAAGCCCAGAAGGAGGAGGAGGATGACTCTTCTTTTCTCCCCTTTTTTTACGCCCTGGGAACACCTCCAGGAGAGCAGCTCCAGGATCTGGCGAAGCTAAGCCAGAAACTGCATGCCCAGGTCCTTCGTCAGATGGTGTGATCATGCTGTTCCGGTTCTTTATTTCTAATTACTCCTTTTGGGACAAACTGTCTCATGAGTGCTCTGGCACAGATAGCCTCGATTTTGAGAACTGTTTCAGCCTCCTTGCCAGTGTTCAAAGTATAATTATGAAAATGACAATAATAATAATTCTAGAAACGACTATGGGCAGGACCTGTTCAAAGTGGTCTTTTAAAAAAATGTATTAACTTATTTAACGCTCAGAAGACCCCTAGAGGTAGATACTATTCCATCATCATTCTGTTTACAGATGAGAAAATGAGGTGTGGAGAGTTGAGCAGAACTACCTGAAGGTCTGCACTAGTTTTTGTTTACTTTTTCCCAAGCAATTTTCCCCTGTATTTTTAAGCTGCACTCCAAGGGAAGCAGGATCTTACTTCCCCGACCAGGGCTTGAACCTGTGCCCCCTGCAGCGGAAGCATGGTGTCTCAGCCATTGGACCACTGAGGAAGCCCCAGGTCTACACTAGTTGAGAGGTAACGTGGAATTCGAAGGCAGGCTTCTGGCTCTGAGCATTTGACCATTGCACTACGCTACCCTGGCTCCCCCTAGAGCTGAACAGATACCTAGGGTTGTTCAGCTCTTACAATATATCCAGATGCTAGGCAATGGCACCCCACTCCAGTACTCTTGCCTGGAAAATCCCATGGACAGAGAAGCCTGGTAGGCTGCAGTTAATGGGGTCGATAAGGGTTGGACATGACTGAGCGACTTCACTTTCACTTTTCACTTTCATGCATTGGAGAAGGAAATGGCAACCCACTCCAGTGTTCTTGCCTGGAGAATCCCAGGGTCGGGGGAGCCTGGTGGGCTGCCGTCTATGGAGTCGCACAGAGTCGGACACTACTGAAGCGACTTAGCAGCAGAGGACATGACCACCTGTTTATATTTTATGTGCATAACATATCTGTGTTCACGTTTTAAGACAATAAAGAGCATGCAATGCATGGTGTTAGTCACTCAGTCGTGTCTGACTCTGCGACTCCATGGACTGTAGCCTGCCAGGCTTCTGTCCATAGAATTCTCCGAGTAAGAATACTGGAGTGAGTAGCCATTCCCTTCTCCAGGGAATCTGCCCAAACCACAGTCTCCCACGTTGCAGGCAGATTCTTTGCTGTCTGAACTACCAGGGAAGCCTTCAATGTATAGTAACAGTATACAAATCATTTCTTTTAAATAGATTGTTGATAAAAAGCTCTGACATTTTTATATCTGGCATGATGGATAGTTAGCTGGAATTCATATAAACTACTGGTTGTGTTGGGGGGGCAGTTGTTCTGCTGTAAATTTGCTTAGAATAAGTTTTTTTACTGATACCTTTTATCTTAAAAATACAAATAGATTACTTTCATTATCCATTTTTCCTTATTATTCCATTTACTTATTATTTTC
The DNA here is from genome assembly GCF_023091745.1 of Budorcas taxicolor. Lineage (NCBI taxonomy): Eukaryota > Metazoa > Chordata > Mammalia > Artiodactyla > Bovidae > Budorcas > Budorcas taxicolor. The sequence goes on from NC_068921.1 coordinate 76,268,324, forward strand.
CTTATATTGGGTTGATTGGCAGATTGTGTTAGAATATCCTTTCCTTTCCGTTAGGAAGTCTGGAGCAAGGGATTAGACCTTGTCAGTTATCATCACAAATATATCATGATCATGATATATTAGGTATTTTATACCTCTATTTTATGTGTAGAATTTCATGTACCAGTTAAACTCCATAGGGTAAGAATAATATGGAAAACTGGAGAGAAATAATAAAGGAATAAAAATAATCAAAGGGTGAAAAGGTTACAGAAATATTTAGTCTGGGGACGAGCAGGCTGAGGTGTTTGAGAAACTTACTTCAAAAATGACTAAGGATGCAGGAGGATATTGAACAGATGTCTGGTCAGCTGGTGGCCGGTGGAGCAGGTCTGCTTAAGGATGTTACACAGAGCATCTACAAGGGAATAAATTAGGAGCATCAGCACCAGAGATGAGGGTTATAACCAGTGATGGGCATGTTTTAGTTTGGAAAATGATAGGAGCACAAAGGCAGTGGTTTATTAAAGGCTTCTCGGCCAGATGGGGCTTTCTGAATGGCGATAGTGGGCCTGCCAGTGCAGGAGAGCTAAGAGACATGGGTTGCGAAGATCCCCTGGAGGAGGGCATGGCAACCCATTCCAGTATTCTTGCCTGGAGAATCCCTTAGATAGAGGAGCCTGGTGGGCTACAGTCCATAGGTCGCACAGAGTCTGACACAACTAAAGCGACTTAGCACCCACACACACAGCCAGATGGACATGTGCTCATAGGCATGATCAAGGTCAGTCAGGATCCCACCCGTCCTGTGGGTGCTCCTTTCCCCCTGGAGTCGGGCTCCCTCATGCAGGGTCCACCTGAGTCCCAGGCTGTCCGCCTGGCATGTTTGCACAGGTAAAAACCTCCTTGGCCTGCACACGAGGACAGACTGCTATCAGTTAGTTCAGAAAACCCAGGTCATTATTCCTTCATCTTTTTGGCCATTGGTGGGGCACTCATTGCTGAATAATTCCCTTATAAATAAATACTGCAGTCCCAGCAGACATATGGATGTAAATACTTGCCAAATCAGAACCACCACCTCATTTTAGCACTTTAACCAACCCCCAGTTCTAAAGCTACCTATTATCATTGAGACAATATAAAGGAGAATGTTAAGTGCCTTTACTGATGCAGTTCTACCAGTAGATTTTCCGAGACTCTCCTAGCATGTGATTTATCTTACAATGACTCTGGAAATCCTTTGTCCATACCTGGTGAGGGAAGGGGGTGGAGGGAATGAGGGGAGGGAGTCAGGGAGGTGGCCTTATCTTGAAACAGACCAGGGCTTTGTTTTAATCAAGTATGGTATGGTGACAGCTGTGGAGACACCTGCCTTTGGAGAAAAGTTTACTACTTCCAATTTCCATGGGGAGGAAGCACCTCGTGTTACAGAAGGGGAAGAACCAGGGCCAGTCCGGAGGCAAAGGAAGAGAGAATGGTCCAGAGTCTTTCCTGTGGTTTCTACAGGGAGGAACGGGCCAAGAAGGGTAGGCAAATTTGAGCAAGTTTAGGACTGGATGGCTTGAATAATTTGGGTGGGCTCTGGGCTATAGGGGTGCTCTCTAGTAGTCTGGTGCTGGGCCCTGGGGGTAGTTAGAGCAGGGAAAGATTGGTTTGGGGTATGAGAGCTAGATGGGCTTCCCTGGCGGCTCAGACAGTGAAGAACCTGCCTGCAACGTGGAAGACCTGGGTTCGACCCCTCGGTTCAGAAGATCCCCTGGAGGAGGGCATGGCAACCCACTCCAGTATTCTTGCCTGGAGAATCCCATGGACAGAGGAGCCTGGCGGGCTGCAGTCCATGGGGTCACAAAGAGTCAGACACGGCTGAGTGACTAAGCACAGCACAGTACATGAGAGCTAGACACAGGAGGAGCCTGAGAATGAGAGTTTTGGCCGGTTTGGTTTGCCTGTGAAAGTCATGCTCCCAGGCAAGTTGCTCACCATCTCTGGGAATCCCTAGTCCTGAGAGGAACAGTCTTTCCAAGAATCAGTCTTTCCCCAGAATGTAAAATCATCATAAAACAGAAAAAAACCACGACGAATACTGAAGTCTGAAGTCACAGAACCAGGTTTGAGTGAGTCCGTGAAAGGCTTAGGGCAAATCTCGACAGGCTGCACACACCTGGGGAACAGGCCAGCTGGCAACGAGCGTGCCTGTCAAAGCACGTGGGGAGGGGACTGTCACTGATCGCGGAGTGTGTGGACTGCACATACACACTCTGCTTAAGAGAGCTGAGCACACAGGGCCCATCTGTCAGCAAGGGAGCCAGTGAGCCCAGTATTCCCAGAAAGGCCACTGGTCCTTAGAAGCGGGTGGGACGGTGTATTGATCCAGACATATGGAACCAGTAGGATGTGTAACTATATCTCTCTGCATCTACACATTTCTCTGTCTCCCCATAGATATCTATCATCTCTCTCTCTCTCTCTCTCTCTCTTATCTCTCTCTTTATCTGGCCAAAGAGAGATTCATTATAAGGAACTGGCTTATGTGATTGTGGCTGGAGATTCAGGAACAGTTGCTGCTGCAGTTCCAGTCTGAAGACATCTGCTAACAGAATTTCCTCTTCTTTAGAGGAAGTCAGTCTTTTTTATAGGGCCTTGGACTATTCGCAAGAGCGCACCCCCCACCCCCGCCTGCATCACAATGGGGGGTTGTCTCAGTCTACATAGGCTGCTACAACGAAAATGCCACAATTGGGTGGCTTAAACGATATATTTCTCACAGTTCTGGGGGCTAAGAGGTCCCAGACCCAGGTGCTGGCCAATTTGGCTTCGGGTGGGGCCCCTCTTCTTGGTTTACAAACTGACACCTTCTGGCTGCATCCTCACATGGCAGAGAGGTCACACTCTCCGATGTCTTCTTACAGGGACACCAGCTCTACCCTATGACCTAATTACCTCCCAGAACCTGCACATCCAAACCCCATCACACTGGGGATTAACGCTTCAACATAGGAACTTGGCAGAGGGACGAAAACATTCAATCCAGAGCCATGGCAATCTGCTTTACTCAATGTCTACTGATTTAAATGCTAATCTCATTTTAAAAAATACCTTCATGGTAACTGCAGATGTGTCTGACCACATGTCTGGGTACTGTGGGCTAGCCAAGTTGACACATGAAATTCACCATCACAGAAGGGGTCAGCGAAGGACAACCGTAAGGGTGGGAAGTCTGGGGGCACAAGGCATGTGCTCGAGACAGACACTGACCTCAGGAAAAGCTGAAGCCCACCCGATGTAGAGCTGGGGGGGAGCACCCAGCATGGCTCATTCACATCATTCAATAAATAAATATGGACATTGAAGATTTACTGTGTCAATCACTGTGCCAAGGTGATAAAAAGATTAAAGACAGGCCCTGCTCGCAGTGGAGGAGGGGAGACAGGCAATCACCGGTGAGTGCATTAGTGCGTACTCACTGTCACAGAGGAATTCCACTCTCAAGGGGATGGGATCCAGCCACCCTCACAGAGCAGGGGACTGGAACCTCTCAAATTCCTCTCACCCTACATCAGAACTGGTCCTACTGACGGGACCACAGGTTCAAATGCAGAGGGAGGTCAAGGCGAGCCATGGCTGTGGGAAGAGTGGGTGCCAGGTGAACAGGTGATGAAGCCAGGTGAGTGAAAGAATGGTTATTTCTCCTTGATGCTGGTCAGATCAGAAAACAACAGCCTTGGGACTTCCCCGGTGGTCCAGTGGTCAAGACTCCATGCTTCCACTACAGGAGGCAAGGGTTCGATCCCTGGTCAGGGAAATTTCACTTGCTGCGTGGTACGGCCAAAAAAAGAAAGAAAGAAAACAACAGCCTTAACTCACGGCAGATTTGGTGAGCATCATGGGAAGAAATATTTTACCAGTGAAGTTTTGGGTTCATGATCTTGTCATCAGACATATGACATACGAGAGCAGACATATTGTCACCTTTGAGACTAAGGCATTGCTAGAAAGAGCATGGTGAGCTTGGCCCTGTGGTTGCTGGGGAGAAGTCAAATGTCAGCTTTTATGTAAGTGGAAATTAAGAGGAAAGGGGTAACAGGTGAATAGCAGACAGAATAAGAAATTTTAAAATACGAATTAAAGAGAAAAGATGAGTGCTGCCTGGAAATGCCATAAAAAAAGCACACAAGCTAGTCGACTTAAAACAACAGAAATGTATTATCTCACACTTCTGGGGGCTGTGCTCTCCTGAAACCTAGAGGGAAGAATCCTCCCTTGCTTTTTCCGTTTTCTGGGGTTTTCTCAGAAATATTAGGTGTTCCCTGGCTTAGAGATACAGGCACTTCAATCTCTGCCCCTGTGGTCACGTGGCATTGTCCCTGTGTCTGTCTGGGACATCTTCTCATGAGGACATCAATCATGTTCCACTGGTCTCACTTGACTCCATTATGACATCATCTTAACTAATTATACCTGCAATTACTCTTTTTGCAAATAAGAGCAAACCCTCAGATACTGGGGTTAGGAATTCAACAGACATTTTTTTTGGGGAGGTGGTGGTGACACAATTCAACTCAAAACAGGGAGAGAACTAAAGATGTAGGTAAAGAGAGTCCTGAATTTGGTTTTCCATAATAAAAATAGAAAAGATAAAGTCAATAAGCAAAGTAAAGTGACATATGACGGTCAGTCTTTAATACTTGTTTGTTTTCCAGCTTATTTCCTAAAATTTAGGAAATATTTCCATCTGTTCTTTTTTTCCTCTTTAAACCAGCTGCTATGGTAATGATACTCCTAAGTATGCATATCTCTATGGTATTTCTATAGATTTACAATAATAAATATTACTAGTAATGGAAATAAGAGTGATAAGGTGTTTCCTGCACAAAATCATTATGATTATCTCCACTTGGGAAAAGAATTACAAAACTAAACAAATATGTGTTCTGGCTGCACCATGAAACATGCAGAATCTTAGTTCCCTGACCAGGGCTCGAACCTGCACCCTCTCAACCTCTGCAGTAGAAGCAGAGTCTTAAACAATGGACTGCCAGGGAAGATCGTAAAAGAATATATCTTGTTTTAGGACATTATTTTGAACATATCAAATCAACATGCTATCACTGGTCAGCATGACCTGGCCATGAGATGCACAGTAAAATTAAACCTCTGAGCCAATAATGACCCTCACATCTCTGAGTAAGCCAGTGAGAGACAAGCTCCCACTTCTGTTGATACAACCCCGGGGGATGTAGATCTTGGTCGTTAGTCTGGCCCAAATGGACAGGAGGCGACTGGGCAGATTCCTAAGAGGACATATTGTGGGCAGGGCGTGAGATTATGAAGTTTGGCATGTCTGTCCTGTTTTGATGATGCCCTGAAATCCAGCCCGCACCAACAAGGATCCAGGACAGCTAACATCATGGGCCAGGATAAGTCATGTGGTATGAATCCTCAGCCATCTCCATCAAGGGGAGGAAAATGCTGGCCCAGTAAAAACGTCCTGCCCTGTGGCCTGCGGTAAGAGGATAAGGGGAATTGATCATTTGGCCTCAATACCTTCTTTCCATTTTTGGCAGATGCTGCTATTGTCCCAACCATAGCCTCTTTGCCCATGTTGAAGGTCACCTAGATCTCCAGGGGACAATTGTAAAAGTACCTGTGTTTCTCTGCCCGAGGGCTTTCTCTGCGTGCAAGAGCAAGGCTGAAAGCACAGCGGGGTGTTACAACCCTCAGGAGCAACCCTTATCCAATGAGAAAGGGAGTTGGTATGGAAAGAGCTCGGCTTCCTTGCCTGCTGGTGAGATAGTTGTGAGATGCATTCTGCTCAGGCTCTTAGAAGGTCTCTAGTAGGACTCACTTCCAAGTGCTCACAGCTGTAACCCACTCATTATTGACCACTCTCTTCCCCTCACTTCCCTAGGTCCTTACCATGCTTCCTAGAGTCACCTCTCAAATGGAGGGGTGGGATTTGCACCTAAATTATCTCAAGGTTGGCTTTCGGGAGAACATGAACTAACAGCACTACATCCAATAGCCTCTTTGAATGAGGAATATTCAATTTGTTTAAACACGGATGGGCTAGGAAATGAAGGTGTGGTGTTGACAACCCTGCAATGGGAAGTTAGGTGTCCATTCTACTTGTATTACTCCTCCTGTACTATGAGCAAGACCTCGTCCACTTGATCAAAATTACCCTCAGAAGGGAAGGGAAGGGACAGAATATCCTATTTGTGAACAATATAATTTACAAATATTCTAACCAACAGTTAGTGTTATGGAATATGTATGGCTATATTAATAAAGAGCTTCTGTGTCTCCTTTTATGTCATATACCTAAAAACAAGCCACAAGAAAATGTCTTTTACACCTGATATGTAATTTTGAAGATGCCGTAAGACTGCGTGGTCTTTATTCACATTAGGCCACCCAGAACCCAACTGTACATGCTAAGTCGCTTCAGTCATGTCCAACTCTTTGCGACTGGACTGTAGCCCGCCAGGCTCCTCCTTCCATGGGATTCTCCAGGCAAGAATATTGGAGTGGGTTGACATTTCCTCCTCCAGGGGATCTTCCTGGCCAAGGGATCGAACCTGCATCTCTTACATCTCCTGCATTGGCAGGTGGGTTCTTTACCACTAGTGCCACATGGGAAGCCCACCCAATTACAGTCTGTCAAATGTATGCATGGCATATACAATATAGTCTAATGGCTCTCAATTCTAGGAGATCCAATTCTCCCTTTTATAACAAATATTCTGTAATTCTAATACCCTAAATGAAACTCAGGAAAATATGCTATGCATAATTTTAATAATCAATATAACACCATTATTTTTATGCAATGAAACAAAGGAAAGAAATGTGTAAGAAATTAATACATATTTTGATCTGTGGGTGTCTGAACATGACTATACTAGGAGACAAGCTTCCCTCGTGGCTCAGTGGTTAAATAATCCACCTGCAATGCAGGAGACGAGGGTTTGATCCCTGGGTTGGGAAGATCCCCTGGAGAAGTAAATGGCAACCCACTCTAGTATTCTTGCCTGAGAAATCCCATGGATAGAGGAGCCTGGTGGGCTACAGTCCATGGGGACCCAAAAAAGTCCTACATGACTGACTAAACAGCAACAACTCTAGCATTCCCCCGTAAATAGAAGTCAGAAGATCAGAAGTGATGCCATATAGGAGGTATAGAAAAATGAATGCACAGCAGAAAAATAACTAATGGAGGTTGAGAACATGTGGTACCAGCAGACCAGGTTATGTTTGTGACATGGGAAAGATAAGGAACCTTCGCTTGGCCTCCCAGAAAGAGCATATGGTCAGAGTGAAGATGAGGACATTCGACTGTCTCACAATCAGGCTCCATATGAGTTGCTTTAAAATACTTCCCTATGCATTGAGTGGTAGTGATGAAGTTTGACAGAAAACTGATTTCCCGTTCTGACACCCCACCACATGTTAGGGCATATGATCCGTCTCTAGAACTCAGATTCTGGAGACTACAGCCTTTGCTATGTGACAGAAAACAGAGAAGAGAGGAAGAAAGGAAAGAAGGAAGGGAGGGAGGGAGACAGAAAGAGGGAGAGGAAGAAAGAAAGGAAGGGAAAAAGAAAGAAAATGAAAAAACTCTATAGAGTAATGAGGTGGACTTCTAAATTGGGTACTGGAGGAAGACTTGGGGATGCAAATCAACCCATCACTTCTGTTTAAAAAAAACAAACCCACCCTCTGATTTCCATATGTAATTTTCTCAGCACAGCCTTCTTACCACTGTGCTGCACAAACAGGAAAGCCAGAGGTGGGTTGGTACCGTCATGTCCGTACCCTAACCTAAGGTTTAACACCTAAGGTCACCCTTCCCAACCACAGCCCTTGCTCTGCCACCAGAGCCTCTGCCCACTCACACTGGGGTGGAAGTGCTGGGGAACTGCACTGCTGGGTGGGGGGGTACCCGAGTGACTGACAGGAGTCAGTGGATAAATACCCCAGCTCCCTCCCCTTCTGAAGCCAGGCTCAGCTGCCTACAGTGCTGATTCGTTTGATGATTCATCTCTATTGGCTTCCATCCTTTCCTTCCCATTCTCTTTTTCAAAAAAGAGTGGTCCTTTTTTTGGACTGCTGCTGCTAAGTTGCTTCAGTCGTGTCTGACTCTGTACGACCCCACAGATGGCAGCCCACCAGGCTCCCCTGACCCTGGGATTCTCCAGGCAAGAATACTGGAGCGGGTTGCCATTTCCTTCTCCAATGCATGAAAGTGAAAAGTGAAAGTGAAGTCGCTCAGTCGTGTCTGAATCTTCAAGACCCCATGGACTGCAGCCCACCAGGCTCCTCCGTCCATAGGAGTTTCCAGGCAAGAGTACTGACTACTGCCAGACAAACTTGAAACTGAATTTGAAACTTTGGCTCAGAGTTTGCTTTTGGGAAACCCAAACTAAAACAGGCGCAGCACATGTGGTTCAGACAGTAAAGAATCTGTCTGCAATGCAGGAGATGTGGGTTCAATCCCTGGGTTGGGAAGATTCCCCTGGAGAAGGAAATGGCTACCCATTCCAGTATTCTTGACTGGAGAATTCGGTGGACAGAAGAGCCTAGGGGGCTACAGTCCGTGGGGTCGCAAAGAGTTGGACACAACCGAGCAACTTCAGACAAGAAACTAGAGATGGTACTAATCTGAAATATTTTAAAATTTTTGATTGATCAAATTTAAAGATGTTCTAATTCTGTCAAAAGAAATCTCAAATGTTCTGTTACACTTTGTTGCTTTTGCCAGAATTATTTCACTGTACTGAAATAATACTCACCTAAACAGGCTGTTGGAAATAACTATAATAAATCATGTAGTTCCCTTGTTGTTTAGTCGCTAAGTCGTGTCTGACTCTTTCCAACCCAATGGAGTGCAGCATGCCAGGCTTCCCTGTCCTTCACCATCTCCTGGAGTTTGCTCAAACTCATGTCCATTGTTCACTTACAAAGGCTTTCTCTCTCCTTGCTATTCTTTGGAACTTTGCATTCAGACGGGTATATCCTTCCTTTTCATGGACATGAGTTTGAGTAAACTCTGGGAGAAATAGTGAAGGACATGGAACCCTGGCCTGCAGCAGTCCATGGGGTCAGAAAGAATCAGATAGGACTGAGCGACTCAATAAAAACATGTCCATTAAGTCGGTGATGCCATCCAAACAACTCATCCTCTGTCGTCCCCTTCTCCTCCTGCCTTCAATCTTTCCCAATGTCAGGGTCTTCTCCAATGAGTCGGTTCTTCGCATCAGGTATCCAAATCCTGCCCATGTGTTCTTTAAGATCTGTGTGCATGCTTGCTCACGCAGTCGTGTCCGACTCTTTGCGAGCCCATGAACTGTAGCCCGCCAGGTTCTCTGTCCATGGAATCCTCCAGGGAAGAAAACTTGAGTGAGTTCCCATGCCCTCCTCCAGGGGATCTTCCCGACACAGGATTCCAACCCGGGTCTCCCAGTTTGCGGGCGGATTGTTTACCAGACGAGCTATCAGGGATGTCCTCTTTAACGACCGCATAACATTAAAGTTTTCAAGCTCAACCTCCCTTTAAAAGAGAAGTAAATTTGCTTTACTAAGGAGTAAAAATTTCGCAAGGGGAAAAAAATTTTTTTAATGGCAAGCGTCCGTTTAAGGACTCCATGACAGAAGTCTAGGGAGCCGGTTCGCTCCGCCACAGACTCACCGCGTCTGGTGACACGACACGGGCCACCACGGCGGGGAGGGGTTGAGGGTCCAGGGACCACGGCACTCAGCGCTTTTTGTGGGGGTTTCGCCAAAGACCGACACGGGAAAAGGGGGAGGAGACAGCTGGACCGCCCTGCTCCCCGCGACAAGGACGGCCTTCCAGCTCCGGGTCCTCTTCCATCCGAGAAGCTGCCTCTTCAGCACTCGGCCGGACACCGGAACGCGAGGCGGTCGTGTCAACAGTCAGCCGGGGAGCCGGCTCCGCGACGGCCCAGAAAGGCCTGAGCACGCGCGGAACGCGCCTGGCGCCCCGTCACGGGGGAGAGGGGTTAGGGGTCGAGAGGAAATGTCCCCCGCGCCGGCATTCCGGAGGCATATGTTGCTTTGGTGACTCCACGGGGCGAGGGGCGGCGCTAAAGTACTAGTGCGGTCTCCCCAGTCACATCCACTCCTCCCACACGCCATCCCCACTCCTTTCCCAAGGTTCCCGCGGCCGTCGGAAAAATCCGAAGAGGCGGACCCCTTTCACTTCCGACGCACTTCCCTTTCGCGGCAGGAAGTAGGTGAGGCGGGGGCGCGGGCTGAGGAAAAAAAAAAAACAACACAAAAACGGACGAGCCGCGCATGCGTTGTTCTCTCGCGGCCTCCGGTGTGGAGTCGGGTTGCCGGATTCGTCGCTCCGCCCGGAGTGCGCCTGCGCGGTCGCAGGGTTTTCTCCACACCGCCCCCCCCTTCAGTCTCCGCTTCCCCTCCCCCTGTCCCCCGCGGGGGCTTTGAGTCCGGCGCCGGGACCATGTTCACCAGCACCGGCTCCAGTGGGCTTTGTGAGTACCGGCCGCCGCCATCCTGGTTGTGTCCCCCTAGACGGCACCCTTGGGTACCTCCTTGAGGAGGCTGGGGGCGGCAGGGACTCGAGGGTTGCAGGAGGTTTTGTGTGTGGTGGCGGGGATCGATCTTCCATCCCCGTTGCCAGAACCTTGGCAGTTCCTGCCCCGTGGGGGCCAGCGGCCACCGCCCCCGCCTCAGCCCCAGCTCCCCCCGCCCGCCACCCCCTGTGAGCCCCAGGTTCGATGCTCAGGTGCTCCCGGGGCTGCCGCCAGGTGGGCTGGGCAGTTAGGCTCCGGCTGGGTTGCCTGGTGTTCTGGCCCGGCTTCATGCCCTCAGCGGAGAAACCAGAGGCCGTCCGGGTGGAGGCGATACTGGAAGCCTACTTCCTTCCCAGTCACCTTGCTCCATTCATTTTAGGCTACCGAGGGACCCAGACTGGCTTCCCTCAGATGCAGATTTCAAACCTTTGCGTCAGAACCTGACCCCTTAGTTTTACTTAATTTTTTTTTTCCTCCTCAGCCTTCCTTAGGAGTATTTAGATAAACAAAAACCGATTAAAAGTACTTGAAAGTGGAAGGAAATGGAAGGGCCGTTGCTGCTGGATGTTGTTATATTTTAGTGGAGTCTCAGCCGTGGGGTGTCAACAGATAGAGGGTAGAGAAATATATAGAGCCTTTTAAACAGCTTTCTTTTTCTCGCTGAAATGGCCTGATTGACTCAAGGAAATGGCAACCCAATCCAGTATTCTTGCCTGCAGAATCCCATGGATGGAGGAGCCTGGTGGGCTACAGTCCATGGGGTCGCAGAGTCGGACACGACTGAGCGACTTAACTTTCACTTTCACTTTCAAGGTGGACTTTATGTCAGCTGAACAGCATTGAGGTTAGGCATTGACAGAGCAACAGCGAACTGTTTGAATAGCTACAGTTTTTGCAATTGCTTGTCACTGTTCATGCTTCCTTATCTCCAAACGTGTGAAGTTAATCTTACCGAGTACAGAGGCAGTTGACATTTCCAAATGTTCATGGTCTGTTGTGAAAGTTAGGAATCTTTTTAAGAACATAGATCGCATTATTGACCAGAGGATTTTTGCAGAAGTTAACACCTGTGGTCAGCACTTTGTTACATAAGTGAATATTAATATGTCTCTGGTCAATAGACGTTCGGTAACAAAAGATGTATTGAGATACCTGGTCAGTAAATTGATATCTTATTCTGGAAGTAAGTTAGTATCAGGGTGACAGGCATAAGTATAAATCTTCCTCACTTCTCAGCTTCTCAGGTTTTGAAGTGGGCTTAGTATTTATGATTTCCCTTGTTTCATGATTTGATTTATAGCATTTTTCAAGCACTGGCCTCAGAGTACCTTAACAGCTACTAGGTAGTTAATCTTCCTCAGAGTACCCTTTGGATAGAGAACATCACGACTGTTGAAACTGATAGTTGAGAAGGTGGTGTGTTTTTCCTGTGATCCTACTATGAGCCATACACTGCTGAATAGGAAATTAGTGGTTGTTATTGTTCAGTCGTGTCCAACTCTGGGATCCAGTGGATTGCAGCACCCCAGGCCTCCCTGTCCTTCACTCTCTCATGGAGTTTGCCCAAATTCATGTCCATTCATGCCATCCAACCATCTCATCTTTTGTCGTCCCCTTCTCCTCCTGCCCTCAGTCTTTCCCAGCATCAGGGTCTTTTCCAATGAGTTGACTCTGCATCAGGTGGCCAAAGTGTTGGAGCTTCAGCTTAAGCATCCGTCCTTCCAATGAATATTCAGAGTTGATTTCTTTTAGGATGGACTGGTTTGATCTCCTTGCAGTCCAAGGAACTCTCAAGAGTCTTCTCCAGCACCACAATCAATGGTAGAATTCTTTAGTATTATTTCTTTTGTCATTTTGAGCTATCCTTCCTTGCTAGTCAAAAAACATTAAAAAATTAAAAGAGCAAGCAAAATCTGTTACTGGTTACTATGCTTTGTTAGCCATTATGTTGCCAGAGTATATTCAAATTTGATGTAAGGTGACTCTGGGGAAGGTAAGACATGATTACTTGTGGCACATGGTTGATAAGTATTGATTTCTAGGAGCCAAACTGCAGCCCAGGGAGAGGCCTAGGCCCGAGGCTCTTCCTTAGCTGTCTTGCCTTGTTTCTGAAATAAATGTATCTGAAGCATAAAAATGGGTGGAATGGCCATTCCTCAGAAGTCCATGTCTTATATGCTCCTTTAGCGAACATTTTGAGCAACTCTTACGGGTTGGTTTCTGGGGATGTGACAACTCTTGCTGGGTTCTGGGGACTTGACATTGGACAAGTCTTGGTCCCAGTGTTTGCAGAGCTTACAGTGTTGTTTAGGCACCATTTTTTCCCCCCGGACTGGTCTTTTGGCAAGTCTAGGCAGAAACATTTTCCTTGCTCTGAAGTTTTTCTTTGCAAGGCTCCCCACTGCAAGGGAAGTGATTTCCTTTAGATAAGTCGTGTGCCCTTTGGTAAATGAGAGTTCTGATCCTAAGTGTCCTGAGGATGAATGTTTGCCTAACCCTGCCCCAAGAGGTGTTTTCTTAAGGGAAAAATCCCGGCTCTTTCCTACCACCTGCATATTTCCCACCTCTGTGACTAGTAGATGATGGTGTTTTCATGTTACACTTGCTTTCATCTCTCTCTCATTTATTTATTTATTCTGCAAGTGTCTGTTGACTACGTACATAAGCCACATAACGGTTTGTGTACAGAGGATAAAGTGGTACACAGGATGAAGCAGGCCAGCATCCAATAAGTATGTTACCATGTGATTGCACATAGTGGTAAGTGTCGTGAGGAAAATTCGAGGGTAGTGGCGTAGACTGTAGTTATAGAGGACTATAGCAGGACGCCAGAAGAATGCCAAGAATGCTGCTTTAGCTGTTAGGGTCAGAGAAGACGTTCAGGAAGGGGACTGAAATGGTGTGAAGGAGCCAACAGGTGAGTTTTTGTTGAACAGTGTGCATCTCGTAGAAGGGGAGACGCAAGTGTAGAGACTCTCAAGCAGGCACAGCAGGGCGTTTTCCAGGTGTTGAAGAAAGCTGGTGCTGCCAGGGCCGTGACTCAAGCAAAAGGCATTTGCAACCATGTCTTTGAAACTGTACTGCTGTCGGGTAATTCAGTCAGTTCAGTCGCTCAGTTGTGTCCCACTCTTTGCGACCCCATGAACCGCAGCATGCCAGGCCTCCTTGTCCATCACCAACTCCCGGAGTTCACTCAGACTCACGTCCATCGAGTCCGTGATGCCATCCAGCCATCTCATCCTCTGTCGTCCCCTTCTCCTCCTGCCCCCAGTCCCTCCCAGCATCAGAGTCTTTTCCAATGAGTCAACTCTTCGCATGAGGATAAACGTGTGTAGGACTCTTGTTCATGCCTCATTTTAGATCCTTGCTTAGGGATGACAACATGTTGAGTAATAGATGTATTATTTCTTACATTTATTAGTAAGCGTTCCCATGACTTACTTCACAGTGTACTCACTCTGACCGTGGATTCAAGCAATACTCATTGCATGTCTGATGTATTCCAATTGCAGGTCCCACCCTTAAGGAGTTCAGTGTCTAGTGGGAGAAAAGTTGACAAAAAGCAATGAGACAATGTCTGTACTGGGTGCTGCAGGTTTCTGGCAGGGGTTGGGCTCGGGAGGGGAGAGGCGCTGTTAAGACTTATATCTTGGGGAGATGCTTCAGCTGACTTTTGCGGCCTGAGCACGAGCTGCTCAGGCATGCGAGTAGGGAGAGGGCCTCTGTGGGGGACGGAGCCTGGGCAGGGCCTGGCAGAGAGGCCGGAGGTGATGAGTTAGGGAATTGCTGATTCCGGCAGAGGGGAGCACTTTCTGCACAGAGGTGTGTGCAGTGACGTCATTCAGAGGCCAGTGAGTCGAGGGCTGGGGATGGAACCTGAAGAGGAGACGTGGCCAGCTGCCTCTCCCCAGGAACACAGACAGGAGCGGATGGTAGAGCCGAGTTCAGGAAGCAGGAGAAGGTGAAGCTCTGAAGCTCTGGTTGGGGAGGCTTCACGCTGCTGTGGGCGGCAAGATGGAAGCTTCCCCTTGGGGATGCGAGCAGGGTTTTCCATACGCTGCCTATATCCTGGCTGCGAAAGCGGCCACAGAGCTTTCAGATTCCTGGTCCCATCCCCAGAGAGTCATATTCAGAAGAGCCAATGTGACCATTAGAGATCTGAATTTTTAAAACCAGGGGGAAGATTCTGAGGGACGGATTTAAAGGCAATAGCATGGCCAGCAGGAGGGGCCCAGAGTCCAGCAGGAGGGGCTGATGGCCTCAGTGAAGGTGGGAGCAGTGGGGCTAGATGGAGGAGAGAAGGAGGATTCTAAAAATGTGTAGGCAGGTAGGCTGTGTCAGTAGAGCTCAAGAGATCAGGAGAGAGAAAGGAGTTGAAGGTGACTGGGTAGACACGCTCCTGTTCACGAAGGCAGGGAGTGTAGAAATGGAGGGCTCAGTTGGGGGGAAGACATGTAGTGTCTGAGGGCCTGGGAAGTCCAGTCGGAGATAACCCAAGGGCCATCTGCAGAGAGGGAGCTGGCCTGGACACGGGCCATTACGGGGTTGTGCCCTGGATGTGAATGACGACACCGGGAGCAGCAAGTAGAGCTGGAAGGCTGAGGACGAAACTTTCAGTTCAGTTCAGTTCAGTAGCTCAGTCGTGTCTGACTCTTTGCAGCCCCATGAATTGCAGCACACCAGGCCTCCCTGTCCATCACCAACTCCCGGAGTTCATTCAGACTCAGGTACATCGAGTCGGTGATGCCATCTAGCCATCTCATCCTTTGTCCTCTTCTCCTGCCCCCTATCCCTCCCAGCATCAGAGTCTTTTCCAGTGAGTCAATTCTTTGCATGATGTGGCCAGAGTACTGGAGTTTCAGCTTTAGCATCATTCCTTCCAAAGAACACCCAAGGCTGATCTCCTTCAGAATGGACTGGTTGGATCTCCTTGCAGTCCAAGGAACTCTCAGGAGTCTTCTCCAACACCACAGTTCAAAAAGCATCAATTCTTCGGCGCTCAGCCTTCTTCACAGTCAAACTCTCACATCTATACATGACTACTGGAAAAACCATAGCCTTGACTAGATGGACCTTTGTTGGCAAAGTAAAACTTTCGGCAGTTCTGGTCCAGTGTTGAAGGCGCGGTGGAGACAGGAGACAGCAGACTAGGCAGACATGGGTGTTTCTCTAGGAGAAAACCGTCCTCATCCGACCTAGTTTGATTTGCCTGCTTTCTTTGTAAACAAACTCCTGCAGCTTCTTCCCACTCTCTCACGGTGACTCTGATGGCCAGACTTCCGATCTCCTTGTCTCCAGTTTACAACCCATTTCTGGCATCTTCCACTTCCAGTCTGGAGACCATGGTTGATTCCCCGAATTGCATTCCCATCGAGACCCTTGGCGACCTGGGATCCCTGTCCTGCTCTCTGACCTGGCAGAGCCCCAGCCCTCAACCTAGTGTGTGGTGTCCATGCGAGCTGAGTCCTCGGCATGGCTGCTCAGTTACACTTCTTGGATTCTGTTGTCTCATCATCCAGACTGTTCCCATGCTTACTCCATCCCAGATATAGGCCATGCCTGGGCACATCCTCTCACTAACTTGTTTGTATCCATTCTTTTGCAGGTGTTAGAGGAGACGTGCTAATGTTGATGATACTCGAGCTGATTTTGGAGGGACAATTAAGGATTTGTTAGGCATGTGAACGCAGTCCTTTTTTCCCCCCAGTCTAAAAGAATTCTTCTAATTGAGGCCCACCCTTTGTCTATTCTTAACTCATTCTTTTAAAATTTATTTTTTATTTATTTGGCTGCATTGGGTCTTAGTTGCAGCATGTGGGGTTGGGTTCCCTGACCAGGGATTGAACCCGCGGCTCCAGCATTGGGAGCTCAGAGTGTTAACCACTGGGCAACCAAGGAAGTCATCCTCTGCTGCCTTTTCTAGTGACACTCCCTCCTCTCTTCCCGCATGAGTTAAAGCTGGTGCTTTCTCCTGTGGGCTTTTTGGAGACCCCCAGGATATTTCAGATTCCTATTTTGTGGAGAGGAGATGTTATTCCCTAATTTTTCCAGGTGGTTGTGAAGATGAAAACATTTATCATGTGTAAACTCCTAGAGTTGTGCATAGCAAATAAATAGGGTGAAGTATTTTTTTCTTTTTCTATTTTAATTTATTTTGAATTGAAGGATAGTTGCTTTACAGTATTGTGTTGGTTTCTGCCATACATCAGCACGAATTGACCATAGGCATACATGTGTCCCCTCCCTCTTGAGCCTTCCTCCTACCTCCCACCACATCCCATCCCTCTCAGTTGTCACAGAGCCCCAGTTTGAGTTCCCTGTGTCATACAGCAGAGAGACTTCTCTAGTAGCAACCTATGGAAATGATCCCTGAAAGTATAGTCTTAGGATGAAGTATTTTTAACTGGAGACGTCTTTGGAGTCTTAAAAATACAGAAGCATAACCACTTCATCCATTGACCACATTCTGTACGTGCCCAACTGCTAACGACTTTGTTTCTTCTTCCCTACCAAGCTTCTTGAAAGATGTCTTCACTTTTTTCCTTTCTCTCTTCCCTTCACTCTTAAGCTCTGCAGTTAATTAGCTGTTTTCTTTTTTTCTGATGGTCTCCAGCTGTGGCCTGGCGTTCACAGTGCCTGCTTCCCTCCCCCACAGCCACCGAGAGTGAGTGACCGGAGACTTCCTTGTCCACATGCGGGCCTCTCACTCCTTGTCTTAGTGGAGTGTTCTCTCACCCTGGCCTTGATGAACACTTTTTGTACAATTTTTTAAAAAAATGGAAGTGTCGTTGATTTACAATCTTATATTAGAGTCAGGTGTATAGCATAGTGATTCGCATTATCGATTGCCTTCCGTTCAAAGTTGTTATAAAATACTGGCCATATTCCCTGTGCTGCGCATTACCTCCTATACCCGGTAGTCTGTGCCTTTCTAAAATGCCTTGTTCTTTGACTTTCTCCTGTCATTTCCTTAGTTTCTTTCACATTCTCAGGGGCTCCTGAATTTGGCTATAAGTTATTGTCACTTTAAGATGAGCAGGATCATTAAGGTCAAAACCTATTTCTGTCGAAGTAAAGAGTGAACTGGAGGTTGTTGTTGCTTAGTTGCTAAGCCATATCTGACTCTTAATGACCCCATGGACTATAGCCCACCAGGCTCCACTGTCCATGGGGATTCTTCAGGCAAGAATACTGGAGTGGGTTGCCATTTTCTTTCCCAGGGCAGCTTCCCAACCAGGGATGGAACCTGGGTCTCTTGCATTGGCAGGTGGATTCTTTACCACTGAGCCACCAGGGAAGCCCATGAGCCAAAAGTAGAGTGGAAATAGAGTGGATTGTTGGGATGGACAGCTGAGCGAGTCTCAGGAAGACAGAGCTGGAGTCAGCCCTTTGGAGATTCAGATGGTTGTCAGTACCCAAGGGTATCATGCTAACTAAAGCTCACATGGCCCTGAGTTGGGAACCAGTATAAATTTATCAGAGTGTGAAATTCATTCTTAGCTGAGCTGGAAATTTCCTTTGAGTGAAACTCTTCTTTCTTTATCCAAAAACCTTAGTTAGGAAGCTTGAATCAAATGCAGTTGATGAATCCACGGTAACAGTGGGGCCAGCCTATGATAAGGACATTCTTCTCACTCCAGAGATGGGTGAGCCGTAAGGACCAGTGGGTCATTCAGGGTCTACAAACCCCACCCTCATTTCAGCTTTAGGATATTGCCTCAGAAGCCGAGCACTCTCTCACCAGCATCACACTGACATGGACATTTCAATAGTTTCCCACTGTGGCTGTGGTGGTGCTCCCAGGAAGGGCCATACCATATTCTGATATATTCTTTCTTCAGGTATGTACTCAGTGTGTTGAATACATAAGTTGTGGGAGATGATCAAAGTAAATATTTTTGTCTGTCACCATCTCTTTAAAATGCACTTGGCTTGGAAAGCTTTTTGCCTTTATGAAAAGGCATCAGGCCTTATGACTTTTTATGCACTCTTTAAGTTATTGATTCAACGGCTGTTTACCCGTGAGTCAGCTATTCTAGGAGCTCAGGATTCGGTGGTAAGTGAAAGACAAAAGGTGCATTCAGGTGGCAGTAACCTTAGGAAACAGAAGTCACAAAACATAAGCTCAGTTTAGAGATCGAAAGTACCCAGTTCAGTGTATTCTGCCTTCATTCAAAGGTAAGACTTTTTCTCCCTCTTTCTCCCAGTTAAGATTTTCTCCCTGTTAAGATTTTCTCCCTCTTTAGACATTGAAAGTACCTAGCACAGTTCATTCAGCCTTCATTCAAATTTAAGACTTTGCCTCCTCCTTCCTCCCAGTTGGGATTTGTAGCTGGTAACCCGTTGTCAGAGAAAGTGATGTAACTAGCTTCTGACCTTTTATGTCCCATCTGACCCTGAAATTTCCGGTTTCTCCTTCCTGGTTTCTAGATGGGGCAGAGTGGGAGGACGAAGGAATGGTGAGGAGCTTGTACTGTTCTTATGCTTCTCTCTGCGCCTGGCCAGTGGTTTAAGCTGACTCTGTCCTGTAGGTTCTTACGGTGTCTGGGGAGGCACTCATGCGGGTTGCTCCCCTGACCTGGGGGATGTATTGTTAGGCTGGTGGGCTTCATTTGGTGACTCTTCCTTAGCTTCCTGAAACTTAGGTCCATCTGCAGTTTCTTCCTTCTAAGGCCTTTTTGGCTTGCTTGAGGGTGCTGTGGGACTGAATCAAAGACGACGCCTCTAGCTTGTGGTCCACCTCTGCTCTGCTGGAATTGCTGATTCTTTGTCCTGGTCGTGTATTTTTTATCTCATTGATCAACATGGCTTCTCCTCCTCCTGCTTTCCAGAAACCCACTCTACCCCCCACCTCCTATCAGGGCTCACGTATTCAGCTCACCTCTTGCTCAGCTTGATGCGAGGGCCTGGAGGTACGCACAGTGGGTTGGTGGTTCACTCCACTCGTCTTCCTCGTGATGTCCTCTCTCCACAGCAGAGAGCTCTCACCCTTCTGCTCTTTATACCCATGATCTGACTGAGAGGACTCTTGGTGCTCTTTCTTTGTAAAATCTGCATCTTGGTTGTGGAGTCTCCCTTTGATATTCAGCGACTCTTGTATTAATATTTCGGTACCTCAGTGAAACCTGCAATTTTGCCATCCTGTTTTAGTTAGGTTTCTGTTTTGAGGGCCAAGGATTACTTGGCTGGCCTCTTTAGAGGTGACTTTGTGTATTTGTGTTCTGATTTCATTCCTTGTTGCAGTAAGGGATTAACTCAGCAGGCCGGGTTTGCCCAAACCCCTGAACCAGTTGCTTTTAATGCCTGATTCTTGGGGATAAGCTGCTTCCCAGATTTCTTAAGTTTTGAGGGAGTATATTTTTTGAAACAGGGAGATGCAACCAGTCCATTCTAAAGGAGATCAGCCCTGGGTGTTCTTTGGAAGGAATGATGCTAAAGCTGAAACTCCAGTACTTTGATCACCTCATGCGAAGAGTTGACTCATTGGAAAAGACCCTGATGCTGGGAGGGATTGGGGGCAGGAGGAGAAGGGGACGACAGAGGATGAGATGGCTGGATGGCATCATCGACTCGATGGACCTGAGTTTGAGTGAACTCCGGGAGTTGGTGATAGACAGGGAGACCTGGCGTGCTGCGATTCATGGGGTCGCAAAGAGTCGGACACGACTGAGTGGCTGATCTGATCTGATCTGATCTGATTTTTTGAAACTTGAGAAATACAGTGCTCTTTATTCAAGAATTTTGATTGAGAAGGAAAGACATATTAAGTAGGAAAGGGCAAACCTGGAGGGTGCTTTTAAAAACAATGTTTTCCTTTTCAATCTAAAGTAAGATTAACCACATTATAGAAAGCTTGCAAGATACAGAAAAACCACAGTTAGCATCTCAGTTAATTTTCTTAATCTCGTCCCCTCTATACATTTATGTTCTTGTTTTAAATGAACTGATTTTATTATTGTAAAATGAATGCATGTTCACCAAAGAAAATTCTGAAATATGGAAAAGTAGTGGGAAGAAATAAAAACATCATTTATTAACATCTTGGTGTTTATACTTTTTCCATTGCAAAAATGAATATCCAAATTAATAATTGTTTATCACACTTGAATACTATTTTCTAACTTGATTTTATTTCATGCAACACTCTTAAAATGCAGTCATAATGACTGTGTGTATATTCTGCTATTTTCTCCTTTGTCATAAGCATTTTCTTAGTATACTATTCTTGCAGTTAGGTTTGTGCTTCCCTCCGTTGTGTTTTTTTTTTTTTCTCCCATTATAGTAATGCTGAGAGCATCTTAATTTTCAGATATTCCTAGAAGTAAAAGAAGACTAAATAAAGAATATTTTAACTTTTGATACTGCCAAATTCTAGCCCCACAGGATGGTACCTACAACTTTACCAGCAATTTTAAGGGAAAAAATATTGGTTTACTTAAGTTATCACTTCTAATTTTCACAGTAGCTCTAGGTATTTTTTCTGCAAATGAGTATGTTGAAGCTCAGAGTGTAATTTGTCCAAATTATGTGGACGAGCTAGGACTGAGCTCAGGTTTTCCTGCCTCCAAAGCCGGTGTTTTTTTTCCTTGTGTCATGCCACATTAGAGACTAAATTGATGTGAATTTAGTCTCTGATTAGGAGCAGTGGGAATATAACTTCTAAGCCTTAGGAAAAACACCTGGGAAAAAGAATCAGCATTTAAATGAGAGTTCTGCGTACCTCTGTAATTTTTCAAACAACTAATAAAGTATGCATTATTATCAGCTTTACTTACGTATTATTACCAGTTTTACTTGTATCACACTGTAAATTTTACTGTGTAACACCTGCATGACGTTACTAGGCTGCATTTGAACAGCTGGTTAGTTCTCAGAACAACCCCGTGAGGTACTATTCTGAATTATTCCTCGCAGTTTGCAGATGAGAAAGGCGAGGTGCAGGTATTTAAGTAACTTGTCCAGGATCATAGCTGGTGAGGAGCGGGGCTAGAATTGGAATCCAGTCTGGCTCCATGTTGTGTGTTGTGAACTAATGCATACTACTACTGCCCAGACTCAAGTTTATTTACATTTCTCTCTTGACCACTTGACCCTGTTCATAGGATGGTGATGAATACAGCAGCTCTGCTCAGCAGTGGGGTTTATTTCCCGGTCACTGAAAACTCACTCTGAGTCCTGGCAGCTAGCTTTTCATTCCTCCTCTTGTGTCTGCTGCAGCTCCTTTCTCTTGGGTCCACCATGTTCCTTCTATTGGCTTTCAGTCCATGAGTCTCCCTCTTTCTTCCTAAGCAGAACCAAAGCCCAGTCCTGTTTTCACTAGAGATGTTTTATGTCCTAATTAGGAATTTTTTTTTTCTTGTAGGAAGTAATATACTATGGTTGTTTTTATTTGCATAGTGTTCTTTTCCCCTTCTCTTTCTTAATAACTTGACTAATAAAGAGAAAGTAAAAAGAACACCATGCAAATAAAAACAGCCATAGTATATTCAGTCAGTTCAGTTGCTCAGTGTTTTTGACCCCATGAATCGCAGCACACCAGGCCTCCCTGTCCGTCACCGACTCCCGGAGTTCACTCAAATTCATGTCCATCGAGTCGATGATGCCATCCAGCCATCTCATCCTCTGTCGTCCCCTTCTCCTCCTGCCCCCAATCCCTCCCAACATCAGAGTCTTTTCCAATGAGTCAACTCTTCACATGAGGTGGCCAAATTACTAGAGTTTCAGCTTTAGCTTCAGTCCTTGCAATGAACACCCAGGACTGATCTCCTTTAGAATGGACTGGTTGGACCTCCTTGCAGTCCAACGGATTCTCCAGAGTCTTCTCCAACACCACAGTTCAAAAGCATCAATTCTTCGGCACTCAGCTTTCTTCACAGTCCAACTCTTACATCTATACAGGACCACTGGAAAAACCAGAGCCTTGACGATGGACCTTTGTTGGCAAAGTAATGTCTCTGCTTTTCAATATGCTATCTAGGTTGGTCATAACTTTCCTTCCAAGGAGTAAACGTCTTTTAATTTCGTGGCTGCAGTCACCATCTGCAGTGATTTTGGAGCTCAGAAAAATAAAGTCTGACACTTGTTTCCACTGTTTCCCCATCTATTTGCCATGAATTGATGGGACCAAATGCCATGATCTTCGTTTTCTGAGTGTTGAGCTTTAAGCCAACTTTTTCACTCTCCTCTTTCACTTTCATCAAGAGGCTTTTTAGTTCCTCTTCACTTTCTGCCATAAGGGTGGTGTCATCTGCATATCTGAGGTGATTGATATTTCTCCCGGCAATCTTGATTCCAGCTTGTGTTTCCTTCAGCCCAGTGTTTCTCTTGATGTACTCTGCATATAAGTTAAATAAGTAGGGTGACAATATACAGCCTTGACGTACTCCTTTTCCTATTTGGAACCAGTCTGTTGTTCCATGTCCAGTTCTAACTGTTGCTTCCTGACCTGCATAGAGGTTTCTCAAGAGGCAGGTCAGGTGGTCTGGTATTCCCACCTCTTTCAGAATTTTCCACAGTTTGTTGTGATCCACACAGTCAAAGGCTTTGGCATAGTCAATAAAGCAGAAATAGATGTTTTTCTGGAACTCTTGCTCTTTTGATGATCCAACGGATGTTGGCAATTTGATCTCTGGTTCCTCTGCGTTTTCTAAAACCAGCTTGAACATCTGGAAGTTCACGGTTCATGTATTGCTGAAGCCTGGCTTGGACAATTTTGAGCATTACTAGTGTGTGAAATGAGTGCAATTGTGTGGTAGTTTGAGCATTCTTTGGCATTGCCTTTCTTTGGTATTGGAATGAAAACTGACCTTTTCCATCCTGTGGCCACTGCTGAGTTTTCCAAATTTGCTGGCATATTGAGTGCCACACTTTCACAGCATCATCTTTCAGGATTTGAAATAGCTCAACTGGAATTCCATCACCTCCACTAGCTTTGTTCGTAGTGATGCTTTCTAAGGCCCACTTGACTTCACATTCCAGGATGTCTGGCTCTAGGTGAGTGATCACACCATCGTGATTATCTGGGTCGTAAACATCTTTTTTGTACAGTTCTCCTGTGTATTCTTGCCACCTCTTCTTAATATCTTCTGCTTCTGTTAGGTCGATACCATTTCTGTCCTTTATGGAGCCCATCTTTGCGTGAAATGTTCCCTTGGTATCTCTAATTTTCTTGAAGAGATCTCTTGTCTTTCCCATTCTGTTGTTTTCCTCTATTTCTTTGCATTGATCTCTGAGGAAGGCTTTCTTATCTCTCCTTGCTAATCTTGGGAACTCTCCATTCAGGTGCTTATATCTTTCCTATTCTCCTTTGCTTTTGACTTCTCTTCTTTTCACAGCTATTTGTAAGGCCTCCTCAGACAGCTATTTTGCATTTCTTTTCCATGGGGATGGTCTTGATCCCTGTCTCCTGTACAGTGTCATGAACCTCAGTCCATAGTTCATCAGGCACTCTTATCAGATCTAGTCCCTTAAATCTATTTCTCACTTCCACTGTATAATCATAAGGGATTTGATTTAGGTCATACCTGAATGGTCTGGTGGTTTTCCCTACTCTTTTGATTAGCTCCTACCAAAAAAAAAATCCTAATTAGGGAATGGCAACCCACTCCAGTATTCTTGCCTGGAGAATTCCCATGGACAGAGAAGCCTGGCAGACTACAGTCCATGGGTTGCAAAGAGTTGGACACGACTGAGCAACTAAGTACGTTATCCACCTTGGGCTTCCCCAGTGGCTCAGCAGTAAAGAATCTCCCTGCAATGCAGGAGACCCAGGAAACGTGAATTCAATCTCTGGGTCTGGAAGATCCCCTGATGGAGGGCATGGCAACCCTCTCCAGTATTCTGCCTGGAGAATCACATGGACAGAGGAGCCTGGCGGGCCCAGTCCATAGGGTTGCAAAGAGTCAGACACGACTAAATTGACTTAGCCCATTATCTGCCTTTTCCACCTTTTCCCATTCTCAGCTTATGGCAGTATCAGTTTAAGTCAGAACCTGCCTTAAATCAAGCTACTTTAAAAATGTATTTCTGTGGAATTTTAATAAGTACAACCTAATAAAGAATATCATAAATAATAATTGACCCCAACATTTTTGAAGTGTGCTTTGTGGAACACACTGGTACTGTGTAGGGCTGCTTAAATATTTTTTTTTTTAATTAAAAATTTTAAACCCCAAATTATATTGTTCAGTTTATTTTTTCTAGCTTTATTGAGATACAGTTGACAAAAATTTTATATGTTTATATCATTTGTGATGTTTTGTCATATGCATACATGGTGAACTGATTACTACGGTCAAGGTAATTAACATACCAACACCTCATAGTCATCTTTTTTGTGTGTGTGGAAACATTCAAGATCTACTATCCAGTTTCAAGTATACAATACAGTATTATTACCTATTGTCCCATGCTGTACATTGCTTAAATTTTAACCCTCATTTAAACTATAAATGAAAATTATTGTTATTTTTATTGTTGTTCAGTTGCTCAGTCATGTCCAACTATGTGACCCCCTGCACTGCTTATGTAAATCATGATTCCCTTTCCCAGACATTTTTCATAAGATTTTTATGTTACATTGCCACTGTTATCAGACATTTTCCAATGCTTATGTCACCTTAGTCCCTTGAATGTAGCATGATACAGTGGAAAGAGCACAGTATTAGTTGTTTTTTAAAGATTGATGATGCAAGTTAGTACTTCCAGTCTTATGGACCCTGCAACAAGGAAATTTAACTCTTTGTTAAATTTATTAACTTTTTGTTTCTAAGACTTAGTGGGCTTGGTCTTCATTGTAGAAAATTTGGGAAATAAAAGGAAGAACGTAGAATTTCACTTCGCTGTGCCACCGAGAGTTCATCCCTGTTTACATCTTCAGTTCAGTCGCTCAGTTGTGTCCGACTCTTGCGACCCCATGAACCGCAGCATGCCAGGCCTCCCTGTCCATCACCAGCTCCCGGAGTCCACCCAAACCCATATCTTGGTGTTCTGTAAATTTTTCCATTTGTATGTACATAAACATATTTAAAAGCAAAATTGGATCTATATACAGTTTCATGTTCTGATTTTTTCATTTAGCCTTAAATATATTTGCCCCATCATTAATAACATAGTTAATCATGTTCAAAGCTGACTTTTAATGTTGTTTTTGTCTTGCCTTAATGACAAAACTGAAAAATACTTGCTGCCAAAAACTTCACAAATTACACGAGTAATGTAATGTAGAAAGGAATAGTCACATATTCCTCCAGCTAAATGACTATTACTGATAGTTTAATGCTCATTCTTTTAGAGTTTTTTCTATGCAAGGTCTTAACCTATGCATTCTTTCTCTCGGACACATACACACACAGAAAATCATAACAATAGCTATGTTTACATTATTATTATTGCATATTCATTATCCCCTGGAGGAGGAAATGGCAACCCACTCCATTATTCTTGCCTCATGGACAGAGGAGCCTAGCGGGCTACAATCCACGGGGCAGCAAAGAGTAGGACGTGACCGAGCACACACACTGACACACATTCGCTGTTGAGCCAAGGTGTGTGACCGGAGTAGTAGAAGAAAATAGCGCCCTGGGTCCTAAAACCTGTGCTACTTCAGGGCGTCTCCTAATTTCTTTCGCTATTTCTTCCCTACTTAATTTCACCCTCAGCTACTGCTGCTTCTTGCTTGCATCATTTTCTTCTTGGAAGTCTTCTGTTTTCTCCCCCTGGCCTCCCTCCTGCAGTAAACGTTTTGGTGCAGATGACACAGGGTGAACTTTCCGGATGCTCACTTGGCCATTCTTGTGCATAGTGAAAGACTGGATTCCTAAGTAGCTGGTGTGGGTTTCCTCTTTATTGGTGGGTTGGTCTTTGTCCCCAGGAGGCACGTACCTCCTCCGCAGGCTGCCTGCAGGCCCTGTTCAGGTGTGCAGAGCTTGTGACTAGGCTGCAGAGGTGGGGAGCAGGAGGAAATCCCCGCCTGCTGGCTGGCTGGGGGGCTCAGCTCTGTGTAACTCTCACTCTGAGTAAGGCTGCCCTTTCTCTTACCACCCACCCCCTCCCACTGATCTGTGTTCCCCAGGCTGGCACCTCCTGGGGGAGTCTGAAGATACCCGCGCTCTTTTTGAGTCCTCAGCCCTTAGACACCTCAGCGTCCTCCCAAGTACATTGCCACTTTCTTCAGAGGGCATTTCTTGAATTTTATTTTGGGGGCCAAGCCTTTTCTCCTGCCAGGGAGAAAAAATGCCAGATGAGTGGCTGTGTGTGAGAAAATGTGAGTGTGCCTGGGGGTGGGGTTTTGTGGAAGGGCCGCCCACCTGTCACGGCAAGGCAGGCCTGTGTGCCGTTTATATGGGGATGGTTTTACACAGGATGTGGGCTCCACACCAAGGGCCATTGAGACAAACGTGAGATAATAATTCCCTCGTCAGTTCTTTCTCCTCTTGACTGTAACAGAGAGAGAGTCTCAGTCAGGTGCTAGTCTGACCTGCCTTGCTGTTAGCAGCCAGTTTCCTGCTGTGGCCTAGAGAACAAGAGGCAGGCCCCCTCTTTCTGTCAGCAGCAGTGTTAGAATTTCATAAAGCGTGTTCACTTTGATAGTTATCACCTACTGAAGCCAGTGTGGCACTCACTTTGCAATTATTGCAGTGATATAAAGCTTCTGTTAAAATACATTTATTTGACTAAATCATAGTAAGGTGAGTTGAAGTGTTAGATAACAGAGTAGGTAGCACTGGGGTATAGCAAAACTTACGGTGCCAAAATGGAAGTGACTGAAGTTGGAGGACTACTCTAGATTATTCTGACGGATAGTTCTGTTTGCACATTGCTCCTTCCCAGGTCTTGGTCTTTACTGATTGCTCCCTGGACGACTTTGAAAGGAGATTTGCCTCTGGTGTTCTGAGGCCCTCTTACTTCAGTATGACTTAGGAAGGGAGGAAAAGTGGACAGGTATCGAGTCTGTCATCTTGAACTGGTGTTTCGTCTGGAGCTGTCTTTTTGGTTTCATTGCTTTTATCCAGTTCTTGAATCCACTTAGAATACATTTTAGTGTTTACAGAGTTGAAGTGGGTGTTTTGTGTTCCTACTGACCTGCCAGTCTCAGCACCAGTGGTTTAAGATGTTTAGTAGCGTCTCTACACACAAATGGATTAGGTGCTAAAAGGCTGTGTGTACAAGTCCAGACTTAAAAGACTTTCTGCTTGCTTCTCTGTTTTTTTTAAAATTAATTTATTTTATTTGGAGGCTAATTACTTTACAATATTGTAGTGGTTTTTGCCATACATTGACTTGAATCATAGACTTTCCCACGAGACAGGAGTGGAAGAGGTTCCTCGGATCATCAGACTTGAAAATCAGACTTGGGTTTCTCTGCCTTGCAGAGATGTGTTTGGTTTGTGTCTCCCGCGCCCCACCCCGATAGACCAGTTTTATGGACGTCTTTGTGGGGACGGTCACCAGAAGGCACTCACTGTCCTCCACTTGGTCACTGAGGGTATGTTTTCATCAGGTTTCCATCCAGGAGACTTATAGTCCTGAACAGTAAAGCAAGGTGGATGCTGAAGGCATCCCTCCCAGAGCCACAGGTTTCTGCCTTTTCATGGACTTCCACACATTAGCTTAACCCCTTTTCGATGAAAAAGTTTAAGTGACTTCATAAAGCACCAAGTCACCCCATTCTTGGGGGACCCCTGAGAAGTTTACCAAATAGTTAAGTAGTCAGAAATAGGAAAACCAAACTGGTAGGATATGGCGGCCACTCCTCCCAGGGGTGCGAACCACACTGGGGCTTTTGGTGAGTGTGCTGTGACATGGTGACTTGTGGGAATAGGCAGGGTTGCTGCCTTTTCGTTCCCCTCATCCCCACCCCCTGCAGCACTCGTCGGCTGCGATGCTATGTAACAGCCCACATGGCTACGCTTTGCAAGACCTGTGGTTAGTGTCTTCAGTACCTAAAAGATGCATATTTTTATTCAGGTAGGATTCACATAACATAAAAGTCACCATTTTAACCGTTTGAAGGTGTACCGCTGTTTGCTTCCGGCCCATTTACACTGTTGTGTGGTGGTCAGTCTTTAATTTTGGACCATTTCTATCGCCCCCTAAAGAAGCACAGCTCCGACTAAGCAGCCCCTCCCATTCCACCCCCCACCCCGTAATCCACTTTGATCTGCTTTCTGTCCCTGCAGTTTTGAATTCGGGCACTCCATGTGTATGGAATCATCGTGTAGGGCTTTTTGTTTCTGGCTTTCACTCAGCGTAAATTTTGCAAAATTCTTCTATATTGTAGCCTCTGTCAGTAGCATGTGTCCTTTTATGACTGAGTAATGGTCTCTTTTATGGATGTACTTCATTCTGTTTATTCACCTGTTGATAAACATTTGGGTTCTTTCCACTCTTGGCTCTTAGGGTATGCTGTGATGAATAGTCAGGTTTTTGTTTGAATATCTGTTTTCAGTCCTCCTGAGTATATAACTAGGAGATGAATTGTTGGGTCATATGGCTACCCACTCTGGAGAAGGCAATGTCACCCCACTCATGGGCGGAGGAGCATGGTGGGCTGCTGTCTGTGGGGTCGCACAGAGTCTGACACGACTGAAGCGACTTAGCAGCAGCAGCAGCAGCATGGCTACCCACTCCAGTATTCTTGCCTGGAGAACCCCATGGACAGAGAAGCCAGGTGACCTACAGTCCATGAGGTCACAGAGTTGGGCATGACTGAGTGACTAACACCAGGACACCATGATAATTCCATGTTTAACTTTCTGAGGAACCAAAAAGGTACAGGTGAAGTATTAAAAATAGTAATAGTGAAAATCCTTTTGGACCATGGACTAGGATACAAAGACATCAGATTTTCTTGTTATATATTAGAAAAACCTTTGCTTTGGAGTCAGGCAGAACAAGTTCCTATCTAAGCCCCTCTACTAACTAGCTGTGACCTTGAGGAAGTTATTGAACCTTTTTAAACCTTTTTTTTACCTAAAACATTCAGATGAGTGCCTCAGGTGCTGTGAGCATTCACTGAGGGCTTTTTCAGCGCAGTGCTTGGTATGAAGCACTCCACATCCACTGTGGTAATTCTTTCAGGACAGTACACGGTCACCGTAGCCTGGTGCTGCTCACCACCAAGGGGAGATGGCTGTGTGCCTCAGTCACGCCAGAGAGTTGAGGGACCCAAAAGGAAATGCCTCAAACTTTGGTGTTTTATGTTGTCTTTCCCATAGATGCTTTGCATTTTTATTTTAGGATTAATGTATTGCCTGTCATTCTCAAAATTTGTAACATCCCTATTTGCAAAAGTGGAAGGACCCATTGCAAAGAAGAGACTTGTTTTTAACCTTCCATTTGATCCCTGCTTGGGTTCTCCATGGATAAACCACTTCCTGGTTGCACTCACAGAGGGGCCAGCAGATTGCTAGCGATTTGCCTTGTGTCTTGCTGTGTAAGGATTTAATGACACTTTTTACTGAGTTAATAACTAGCTAAACCAAAATTATTTTTTCGAATTCTTAAAATATTTGCATAAAAAATTAAAACCTCCCATGAACAGATCACTCAGAGATTACCACTGTTAATACTTTGACAGATGCTTAAAAAAAAAACCCATGTATGAACTGGTTTTTTAAAAGTGTTATATAATAATGCTGCTAGAAATATTTTGCACTTACTACTTAAGAACATTTCTCCAAAGCATGAAATATTTTTCTATAACCTAGTTCTTAAAATTGAATATTACTCCATTTTATGGATAGGACAGTTTATTTTCCTGTTGGATAGTCATGTTCCTAGTTTTTTCACGGTTACAAACAATGTTGTGATGACTGTGTTTATACCAAAAATCTTTTTGTATATCCATGATAATTACTTTGGGCTAAATTCCTAGATGTAGATTTTTTTAAAAAATCAGAGATCTTACATATATTTTTAAAACCTTTGATCCATTTAGCATTTAATAAGCTCAGGAAGCAACAGTTAGAACTGGACATGAACAACAGACTGGTTCCAGATTGGGAAAGGAGTACGTCAAGGCTGTATATTGTCACCCTGCTTATTTAATTTATAAGCAGAGTACATCATGAGAAATGCTGGGCTGGATGAAGCACAAGCTGGAATCAAGATTGCCAGGAGAAGTATCAGTAACCTCAGATATGCAGATGATACCACCCTTATGGCAGAAAGCAAAGAAGAACTGAAGAGCCTCTTGATGAAAGTGAAAGAGGAGAGTGAAAAAGCTGGCTTGAAACTCAACATTCAGAAAACTAAGATCATGGTATCTGTTATCATCACTTCATGGCAAATAGACGGGGAAGCAATGGAAACAGTGACAGACTTTATTTTTTTGAGGCTCCAAAATCAGTGCAGATGGTGACTGCACCCATGAAATTAAAAGACACTTGCTCCTTGGAATAAAAGTTCTGACCAACCTAGACAGCATATTGAAAAGCAGAGACATTACTTTTCCAACAAAGGCCCATCTAGTCAAGGCTATGGTTTTTCCAGTTGTCATGTGCGGATATGAGAGTTGGGCTATAAAGAAAGCTGAGCGCCGAAGAATTGATGCTTTTGAACTGTGGTGTTGGAGAAGACTTGTGAGAGTCCCTTGGACTGCAAGGAGATCAAACCAGTCCATCCTAAAAGATATCAGTCGTGGGTTTTCATTAGAAGGACTGATGTTGAAGCTGAAACTCCAGTACTTTGTCTACCTGACATGAAGAACTGACTCTTTGGAAAAGACCCTACTGCTGGGAAAAATTGAAGGCAGGAGGAGAAGGGGACGACAGAGGATGAGATGGTTGGATGGCATCACCGACTCAGTGGGCATGAGTTCGAGTAAACTCGGGAGTTGGTGATGGACAGGGAGGCCTGGGTGCTGCGGTCCGGGAGGTTGCAGAGTCAGACAGGACTGAGCGACTGAGCTGAAGTACCCGCCACTCTATGTTGCACCGTCCCAGGCTGCCATCTTTTTATATCTTCATTCACAACTGCATTTACTTTCGTTACACAGGGTACCACTTTGATTTCTGTTATTACTTTTTTGTGTCTTTATTTCACTTAAAACCTACCATGGAGATGACAATCTCTTTGGACCATGAAGCTCTGTGGTCAGCCAGAGTAGGGAGCAGTTTTATTCGTAGCAGTTTATTTATTTGTCAGGGTTTGTACCTGGTCGTGCCACTCCCCGGCCATCGGTCAGACACCACGTCTTGAACAGCATCGCTGTGCCTTCAGCCTCACCTCTTACTCCATGCATTTGTACACTCTTGTTTGGTGTAAGCTGGTTTGATCTGGTAAAACTTACTTCTCTATTCTTCCCATGGGCCTTCTTTTCCGTGGTCACTCTAGACTTTTGAGGGATGATGGATAAAAATGCTTTCCTGTTTCTTCCCTGGGTGATGTTTCCGAGCTGCATTCACAAGGCTTCTTAGAAAATCCTACTGGACTCAGCTCTGGACTGTAGCTTCCCAGAATAATCTTGTCACTCACAGAGGTGGCTAGCTTCATAATGAATATTCATATTGACTCTTCCATGTTTTATTCCCAATATCCTTCACCCCTGCTTCCTGGAATCACATTCCAAAATAAACTAGCTTCCTGCTTGTCTTTGCCTTACTTTTACTTTACATGGAACTCAGGCTAAGTCATTTATGATAACGAACAGGTCACTTACTCTGAGTCACAATTTTCTCATATTCTAAATTTGAAGAGAGTACTACCTACCTCATATAAGTCTTTCCTTCACCAAATACTAAAACCCTCCTATTTGCCAGATACTGTCCTGGGTATGGAAATACAGCAATGAACAAGACAAATAGGATCCTGCCTTCGTGAATTTTACATTCTGATGAGGGAGACAGACAAAGAAGTAAAACTTTCAAAGGAGAATTTCAAATGGTGAAAATTGCTATGCAGCGCTGCAGTCCATGGGGTCGCAAAGAGTCGGACACGACTGAGTGACTGAACTGACTGACGGAACTGAAATACAGAGTCATGCGGGAAAGCCACTCTGAGGTGCTGTCTGAGATGAGGACTGGGGTGATGAGAACAGGCTGGACGTGGGGAGAACGTTTTGAATAGAGGCAGTAATGGGTGTAAAGGCCCTGAGGTGTAGGACCTTCAGGAACAAGGTCGTTCACATAATGTGCTGTGGATGGGACTGTGTACTGCTGAGTAATCCATAAATGTTGGATAGTATTGGTAGTAAGATCAGAGCACAAGAATAGCCTGTTATTAAATGCCCAACAGTGAGTGTCCAGTTTTGTCTCGTGAGTGGACAAAAATTGGCATTGTAGACTACGTAGATAATTGTACAGTGAATTGTACATGCAAATAGAGTTGTGCAGCACGTTTTTCTTTATGTTGTGAATTACATTGGTTTGCTTTGCATTCCTGGTTTAACTTCACTTGGTTGTGACTATTGTCTTTTTTGTGTATAGCTAGATTCAACTTGCTAGTATCTTGTTGAGAATTTTGCATCTGTGTTTCTAAGAGATAATTGATCTGTTATTTTCTTTTAGTGTCTTGGTCTGTTTTTGGTATGAGTGTAGCATTGGCTTCATGAAATGAACTTGGAAGGGTTCTTTCCTTTACTGCATGGTGGATGAGTTTGTGTAGAGTTGGTTTTCTTTTTCCTTTAAGTGATTGGTACCTTTCATCAGTGAAGAGGTCAGGCCTGGTGTTTTCTATGTTGGAAGACATTTAGCTGTGAATTGTTTCATTTCTATAGGTCTTTTCACGTTATTCATTTCTTTTTGAGTGAGCTTTGATAGATTGTATTTGCCTGTTTTATCTTAAGTTATCGAATTCGTGGCCAAAATGTTGTTTCTGATATTCCCATATTATCCTTTAAAAATTGTTTATGATAAAAGTGCATACATAAGATTTAACCATTCTAACCATTTTAAAGTGTATGCTCCAGTGCATTAAGTGCATTTTGCAATGCTATAAACCCCTTTTTAGGCTCTTACTGTCTGTGGCATCCGTAGTGATGCCCCTCTCCTGTATTCCTAATGCTGGTTATTGTGATTTCTCTTTTTTTTTTCTTTTTTTCCCAATCAGTCCTCCAGAGGTGTATCCATTTTATTGATCTTGTCAAAGAGTTAGCTTTTAGTTTTATTAATTTTTTTTCCCTCTATTATATTTTGGTTTTCTAGTTCATTGATTTCTGTTCATAATTCTTTCCATATGCCTGGTGAGGGTTTAGTTTGCTTGTCTTTTTCTAGGTTTTTTAAAGCTTGTAGCCTTTGTCATTATTTGAGACCTTTTCTTTTCCTGTATAAACATTTACTGTTATAAATTTCCTTACTTTGTTTGCTACCCACAGATTTTGCTTGGCTTTATTTTTTTATTCTATTAACATATATTCTATTTTACCTTGTGACTCCCTCTTTGACGCAGATATTATTTAGAAGTATGTTGTTTAATTTTCAAGTACAGTTGACCCTTGAACAACATGCGGGTTAGGAACACTGACCCCCGTGAAGTTGAAAATCCAGGTTTAAGTCTATAGTCAGCCCTTCGTATCCATGGTTCTGCATCTGTGGATTCACCCAACCATGGATCTTGTAGTGCCGTATTATGTATTTATTGGGAAAAAAAAATCACATAGGTGAACCCTTGAAGTTCAGACCTGTGTTGTTCAAGGGTCAACTGTATTTGGGAGATTTTCAATCCATCTTTCTGTTGTTGATTTCTAGTTTTAATTTTGTGGTAGTCAGGGAACATACTTTGTATGATTTTAATTTCTTTAAATTTATTGAGATATGTTTTATGGCCCAGAATATGTTTGGTCTATCTTGAGAAATGTTCCATATGCATTTAAAAAATGTGTAATTTTCTATTGTTGGGTGGGGTGTTCTATAAATGTCAATCAGGTCACATTGATTGATACTGTTTTTCAAGTCTTCTATATTCTTACTGATTGATAAAATAGCGTATTGCAGTGTGGGTGTCTTAAACAACCGAAGTTTATTTGCTCACAGGTCAGGAGGCTGGAAGCCCAAGATGAAAGGGTTAGCGAGGCCTTTCTCCTTGGCTTGTGATGGCTGTCTTCTCCCTGTGTGTTCACGTGGTCTTTCCTCTGTATGTGTGCAGCCCTGCCCTGGCGCCTCTTCCTTCTCTTATAAGGACAGATTGGATTAGGGACACACCTTAATGACCTCATTTAATCTTAAATTACCTCTTTAAAGACCCTTTATCTTCAGTTCAGTTCAGTCACTAAGTGTATCCTCCAAGTGTATACTCTTTGCGACCCCATGAATCCCAGCACACCAGGCCTCCCTGTCCATCACCAACTCCTGGAGTTCACTCAAACTCAGGTCCATCGAGTCCGTGATGCCATCCAGCCATCTCATCCTCTTGTCGTCCCTTTTTCTTCCTGCCCCCAATCCCTCCCAGCATCAGAGTCTTCCAATGAGTCAACTCTTCACATGAGGTGGCCAGAGTACTGGAGTTTCAGCTTTAGCATCAGTCCTTCCAAAGAAATCCCAAGGCTGATCTTCAGAATGGACTGGTTGGATCTCCTTGCAGTCTAAGAGACTCTCAAGAGTCATCTCCAACATCACAGTTCAAAAGCATCAATTCTTCAGTGCTCAGCTTTCTTCACAGTCCAACTCTCACATGCATACATGACCACTGGAAAAACCATAGCCTTGACTAGATGGACCTTAGTTGGCAAAGTAATGTCTCTGCTTTTGAATATGCTATCTAGGTTGGTCATAACTTTCCTTCCAAGGAGTAAGCATCTTTTAATTTCATTTAACCTTAAATTACCTCTTTAAAGACCCTTTCTTTTAATACAGTGGAGTTGGTGGTGAGAGCTTCAACACTGAATCTGGAGGAGGGCAGTGGACATTTTGGTCCATGACACTGATTTCCTGTCTACTGTGTCACTGATTGCTGAGACAGGAGAGCTGAAGATTCCTACTATAATTGTGGATTTATCTGTTTCTATAAGTTTTTGCTTAATGTATTTTGAAGTGTTTTCTCAGCTCTCAAATTCTGTGATTCATTGTGTACTCCTCTCCATGTTTTATTATGAAAAATTTCAAACATGCTGAAAAGTTGAAGAATGGTTATAATAAACACCGTATACCTACCACTTAGATTCTACAGGTAACATTTTGTACATTTGTTCTATTAAATATCTGTTTTCTGTTTCATCAATTTGTCTTATTTTTTTGATGACTTCAAAATACGTTGTAATCACTTACTTCTAAACACTTACATGTACATGTTGTTAACTAGAATTTAATCACTGTTCAAGTTCTTTTTTTTCCCTATAAAGTAAACTTCATATGGTGAAATGTACAGGTCTTGAGTAAATCTTGCTGTATATAGTAATACTCTATACTTTCCCTGTGATGTAGGACTTCTTGGACAATTGTGTATTATCTTGTAGCTTTCCTCATTGGCTTTTTGGGACCTCATTTTTGCTCACTTAAGAGTAGAACTCAACGGTTCTCTGATTTAAGCACTCGGATCTGTATTTTTAGTGGTTTAGTCCTAGACAGAATGAAAATGGTTGAAAAAATAGGATCAGTTATTAAGTCAGTAAATAACTTATTTATTTTCAGTCTTTATTTTTAATTGTGGTAAAACATACATAACATAAAATTTGCCATCTTCACCATTTTTCGGTGTATGGTTCTGTGGCATTAAGCACGTTCACATTGCTGTGCATTTACCTCTAGAACTCTTTTCATCTTGCAAAACTGAAACTCTACCCATTAAACAGCTCCCTATTCTTCCCTCCCCCCAGCCCCTCGAAACCGCCATTCTGCTTCCTGTCTCTGAATTTGACTACTTAGATAGCTCATGTAAATGGAATCATACTTATCATTTTGTGTGTGCTTATCATTTTGTGTGTGATTTATTTCTTTCAGCACAATGTCCAAAAAGTTTATCCATGTTGTAGCATGTGAGGATTTCCTTCCTTTTAAAGACTGAATATAATTGATTATATTCCATTATATGGATATACTGCATTTTATTTATCCACTTATCCACCATGGATGTTAGGTTGCTTTCACCAGTAGTGAGTGAGTGTCTCTTATACATTAGTCACCCTTCAGCACACAAACATGTGTTGACTGCCTTTATGGACCTGATCCTGCAATAGGCATGAGGGATACTGCAGCAGTGAACACATAGACAAAATCTCTGCCTTCAAGAAGCTTATACTCGAGGTGGGAGGGGGGTTCAGGGTGGGGACCACATGGACACCCATGGCTGATTCATGTCAGTGTATGGCAAAAACCACTACAATGTTGTAAA
Source organism: Budorcas taxicolor (assembly GCF_023091745.1). Lineage (NCBI taxonomy): Eukaryota > Metazoa > Chordata > Mammalia > Artiodactyla > Bovidae > Budorcas > Budorcas taxicolor. The sequence continues at coordinate 76,305,127 of NC_068921.1, forward strand.
GTAATTAGCCCCCAATTAAATAATTGAAAAAAAAAAAAGAAGCTTATATTCTAGTGGGGACTGAGGATGCGAGATGGGCAGTACCCAAAGAAATGTATTTCTTGATTCCAAATTGTAATTTTTCTCACATTTTAGTGTTTCTAGCCTTGGGTTGTATTTTACAATTGGTGCCATCTTAGAATTACATTTGACAGTGTTTCTTTTTTAGTAACACCTAAAATAATGGTGTATCTTACAGTCAGTTTGAATCATAGATTTGATGAATCACTATTTAATAAGTCACTTGTTGGTAAGTGCTATGAAAAAATAAACTAGAACAAAGGAGATACAGAATCACATGGGGTGGCCGCAGAGAAGATGACATTTGAGCAGAGTGTGTGTTCAGTATAGGTATTTTTTTCATAGCAGGACTTCCTACCTGAAGGCCATAGTGTGTTGGTTACCACTCTGTTCTCACTGTGGACTAGTAACAACTTATGGACTGGTTGGTGACCTTGAGTGGCACTGGCAGAGAGGCTAGAGCCTTGGTAGGTGGGGTGGCAGTGGGCTTAGAGAACACTCTGCAAGATGGGTGTAGATCTTGCAGGCAAGTTAAGGGCGAAGGTGACAGGATTTCCCAGCCTAGGAACTGGCAACGTTTCTCCTACCGCTCACAACAGAAACTTTGGCGGCATCTTTGATTTATTTCTCCATTTGCCCATGCCTTATACCCCATTAACCAGCAAATCCTGCTTGCTGTACCTTCAAAACATACGCCAGTTCTGACCACTTTCACTACCCCAACCCAAATCACCCTGGTCCAGGCTGTGATCATCTCTTGTCTGGATTATCATGGTGGCCTCCTTACTGGTCTCGCTTCTTGTCCACTTGCCTTCCTATGGGGTATAGCAGCCAAAGCGATCTTTTGAAAACACGTCTGATCGTGTTATCATCTCCTTAGCCTCCCCCAGAGCATCCTGCCACTCTCCGAGGAAAGGGTAAAGTCCTTGTGGCCTCTAAGGGCTCTCCACTGTTTGCTCCTCAACTTCTCTGGGCTTATATCCTGCCTGTCTGCTCTGCAGGCATTCTGCTCTTGGCCATCCTGGCAGCCTTACTTCAGCGTATGGAGCCTGTTTCTGTCTCACAGCCCTTGGGCTTGTCTTTCCCTCTGCCAGAAACACTGCTCCCCAGGCACCTGCTGGCCCCACGTCCCCAGGCGTCTGCTCATACCTCACCTTGTCAGAAGGGCCTTGTAAGCACCCTGTTCTCTCCCCGACAGCACTGTTTCCCCCTCCACCAGGGCAGGCTAGTTAGTTAGGCTGCTGCAGCCAACAGCTTTAAAACGTCAGGGGTCTGCAACCACAAGCTTTGTTTCTCACTGATGGCCTCCCTCTCTTGTGAGTCACCTGGAAGGACCTGTCCCACCCTGTCTTCCATGCTGGGATCCGGCTCATAGCCGAGCCTCCATCTTGAGCACTGGCCCAGGTTAAGGACAGTCACTGGCTGTCCGGTGTTTGCCTGGGAGTGACGTCTATCATGTTGGCCAAAGTGGGTCACATCGCCATGTCCCACTTCAGTCAGGGGCGGGTGTGGGTGGGCAGCAGTCCTGTCTCTTACCTGGAAAGAGAGCAGGAAGTCCATGGTAGGTCACACAGCCTCGCTCTTTACCCTGCTTAATTTTCCCATACCATTTATTTCTGTCATGATATGTATTTAGCTCACTTTGTGTATTTTCTTTTCTCCGCTGTCTAGACTGTAAGCACCACAGGGGAGGAGCTTTGTCCATCATCTGCTACTGTAACCCAGGGCCTCGGGGTGATGCATGGTCCCCAGCAGCAGGAGCTTGTTCACTGTAGAGATATGAGTGAGGACACCAGAGCAGACTGTCCACTTATTCATATGGCGACATGTAAGCCACTGCAGGAAGGTTACTGGAGAAAAGCAGTAGCGTTGCTGCTCCGTGGAGGTGTCCGTTTGAGATCTGAGACCTGAACCTACAGTGGTTCCTACAGGCTGCAAGGAAGAAGCAGGAATAAATTGTGGGGCCCATTTCACAAGCATAGATGAAGTCCAGGGTCAAGAAGGAAACCTTCAAGCTGCACCTTTATCACCCATGCTCCATCCTCAGTTCTGTCTGAATGGTAAGGGAGGAGCTTGCCGCAGTCATCACCTGGGATGGTGATTGTGGTGGTTGGAGCAGTTTTCCCTGCTTTCATTCTTTAGTTCATTTACTTCTCATAGGACTTCTGAGGGAGCTTCTCTTATCTTCATTTCACAAGTGAGGAGAACTGCGGTTGAAATAGCGCTCGATAGAATTGGTCAGGCTCACAGCTGTGTGCTTCCCTGTACGTTTGAGTTCCTGGGCGGTGGGGGCTCCATTTTCTAGTGGGTGGGGAGCTCTGTTAGCTTTATTCCCTGGAGCCTTGATTGCATCTTGGTGGTGGAGGCAGTATGCAGTGACTTTACCCGTGGTTTGAGTTTAGCTGTTGGTAAGACCTTACCAGAGAGGAAATAGTTGGGCTATTTTTATATACGTAAACAAGTGCGGTAACCACACCACCAACTGTGACCAGTGGATTCATTCCCAGGGAATTTATTATGAATACCGTTGAAGTGGTCTTGAGTGTTGATGATCTGGATATTTCATTCCCTCAAGGAGCTGTGCTAGGCTTTATAGCCAGCTTTCAGAAGCATATAGAAGAGAATCATATTAAAGATTGTTCCTTGGGAACCTTTAATGTAGTCAGGAAGGCAAAGTTCCAGAACCTGACTGGTAAAGTATTATCTGGAGACAGGTGCAGGGTGGGGGAAAAGCCCCCCCTAAAATGGGAGAGACTGATTGGAAGGAAGTGGAAACCGAGTTGTCGTTTGAAGGCTGCATGAGATTCAGACAAGGCTCCAGGGGTGCCTATTGTGGAAAATCTCAGCAGGCCACTGCAGTCATCCATGTTAGCACTTTTAACCGCTTCTTAAATTTCCCTGGTGGCTCAGATGGTAAAGAATCCACCTACAATGCAGGAGACCTGGGTTCGATTCCTAGGTCAGGAAGATCCCCTGGAGAAGGGAAGAGCACCCCACTCCAGTATTGTTGCCTGGAGAATCCCATGGACAGAGGAGCTGTGTGGGCTGCAGTCCGTGGGATTGCAGAATTGGACACAACTGAGCAACTTAAATTTCTTAAATGTTTATGTATGTGAATCCCAGTCACGCTCAAGAGCTGACTGGTCAGTTTGATAGAAAGCATGCCTCTCTGTTTCTTTACACTTCAGTGGCTGCTTTTCCGAAAGGTAGTCTATGAAAGTAAACTTGATTTGGTTTCATATAAAAACCAGATGACAACGAAGCCCCGTCAGCAGATTCCATGCGTTTCCCAGCGCCCTTTGATCACTTACCTCTGCAGGACGATATTTTGAAAATGTATGTTTAATAAGAATTAAATTCCAGAGCATGTGAACTTTGTCTTTATTCTAATTCAAAAGAAGTGAATTCTCTTGCTTTTCACTCCTATGGTCTTTAGAATCTTAGGGACAGGCGTTCTGAAAGCCGTGTTGTTTTCCCCCCAGACAAGGCACCTGTGTCCAAGAGTCTTCTACTGGTACCCAGCACCCTGTCCCTCCTGCTGGCCCTCGTCCTGCCGCACTGTCAGAGGTTCTTCGTGTACGACCTGCAGGCTGTCAAGGACGACTTCCAGGTGAGCGCTGCTCCACTGGCCCCAGGAGAGGAGACAGCAAGCCTCTTGTCTCCGATTTGCCCTCCTTTCTGCCAGTCTCAGTGTCTCATAGCCTCTCAGTTTGTAAGAAATATTTATTATTACTATCCCGTTAACAAGTCACTTTTCCAGTTGTATTTATTGATAATTTTCAGCAAAGCAGATTATAATGAAGCAGTTGCAGTATTTCCAGTTTCCTTTTGCACTTTTCAACTTCACCTTTTACTATGGAAATACGATTTTTAATTTCAAGAGATTTAAACGATGTTAAGTCTGTTTTGTTGGTGTGATTAGTTTGCATACTTAACATTTGCAGAAACTTGCCTCAGTTTGAGCATCTGTTAGATGTGCTAAGCTCTCTCAGCTCTAGCAGATTGTGAGTTTGTGAATTTCTTTTATGGTGGTGGTTAAATCAATAGGAAGTTTCTCTTGGATTTTTGCTCCACTCTCCCCAAATCTCTACGTATTCAACACCCAGGAAACTCTCAGAGGCCTGTCCTTTTAACGGTTTTATGGAGATTTATTGTGCAGGTGTGGTAAGTTGCTTCAGTCATGTCTGACTGTGATCCTGTGGACTGTAGCCTGCCAGGCTCCTCTGTCCATGGGGGTTCTCCAGGCAAGAATACTGGAGTGGGTTGCCATGCCCTCCTCCAGGGCATTACACAGGCAGGATTGATTATGTCACAGGCCATCTGTTAGTTGACCCACCTTCCAGCTCCTCTACCTCCCTGAGGTCAGGGCGTGGGACTGAAGGTTCCAACCTTCTAATCACAGAGTAGGTTTCCTGGAAGCCAGTCCCCATTCTTAGGTGCTTCCAAAAGTCACCTCATTAATCTGACAAAAGACACCGTGATGGCTTTCTTCACTTTGGAAATTCCAAGGGCTTTAAGAGTTCTGTGCTAGAAACAGGGGCAAAGACCAAACATATATTTTTAAATGTGTATGTGTGTGTGCGCGCGTGCGTCTCAGTCATATCCAGCGCTTTGCAGCCCCATGGCCTTTATTGTAGCCCACCAGTCTCCTGGAGAGCGGGTTGCCGTTTCCTTCTCCAGGGGATCTTCCTGACCCAGGGAGCAAACTTTAGTCTCTTGCATCTCCTGCACTGGCACGTGAATTCTTTACCAGCTGAGCCACCAGGGAAGCCCCATTTCTAATTTATAAATCACAGTATCACAGAATGTTAGTGCAAATTATGGTTATAATCTGCCACCTTTTCTTTGTTAAATTCTTGATTAGCCATTTTAAGCATGATAGTCCATTCTTTTCTTAAAAAATGTTTTAATTTTTCATTTATTTGTTTTTAGGGGCGTTTCTCTAGTTGCAGCGAGTGGGGGCTCTCTCCAGCTGCAGTTCTCGGGCTGCGCGTTGCAGCGGCTTCTCTCACTGGAGAGCAGGGGCTCTGGGGCACGGGGGCAGTTCTCGGGCTGCGCGTCGCAGCGGCTTCTCTTGCTGGGGAGCAGACGCTCTGGGGCGCGGGGGCTTCCGTCATTGCAGCTTGCAGCCTCAGTGGTTGTGGTGCACTGGCTTAGTTGCTTCAAGGCATGTGGGGTCTTCCTGGATTAGAAATTGAACCCACCTCTCCTGCATTGGCAGGTGTGTTACTCCATTCTTGAGCGTGACACTTTTTCTTCATAAGGATGTCATTAATGCCGTTGCTCAGGTGGGCTTCACCAGGTCCCTATTACTGAGTTATTTATCTACACTACTGCTTTCCGTGGGAATATCGTAGAGCTTCTGTTATGATTTCAGTTGCTATAATGGAATGATTCTTAACCCTGTCCATGCAGTAGAATCACCTACATAACCTTTTTTCTTTCTTGATGCCCAGACCTTGCCCTAGACAGCCGAGTCAGAGGCCTAAGAGTTGGTGTACTTTTTAGAAAGATCCCCAGGGGATTCTAGCATCTGGCCAGCCCTGAGAAACACTGCTGTTAAGGGAGTGTCAGGGCCCTGTGGCCCCGAGTTGGCACCTTTCTGATCATGGGGTGGTGTTACTTTGGTTCATCTGGCTAAGTTGGCACCGGTCCCATTTTCCTGGACCACTTTGTGGGCGTCTGTGCTCTAGGGCTGGGACCTGCCTGGGTGGAGAACAACCATCCTCTGTCCGAGAGTGAGAATAGCTCCACTCTCCTGCCAGAAACTCCTAGAGCTGCTACAGAGATGGAGAGTTTCAGTTCTGCCTTGGTAAATCTGAGCTTAGAGTGTTAAAAATAAGCAGTCTGAAGTAAACATGATAAATTTGCTAACGTAGAGACCCCCAACAGAGCTTACTCATATTTGTTATTCTTTTTTAATTCCTCATCTATAGATCTGGAGGTTGATTTCTGGAAGAATAATTTGCCTTGATCTGAAAGATACTTTCTGCAGTAGTCTGCTTATTTATAATTTTAGGATATTTGAAAGAAGATATGGAAGCAGAAAATTTGCAGTAAGTTTTTATGTATTTTCCCTTTGTTACTTCGGTTACAGGGAAAAGATACTTGTTTTCTTATTTTTAAGTAGTTAGCTTGGTGTTATTTTTAACAGTTGTCTTTTTATTACATAATCCTCTGTCTGACTTGGAGCATGGACATTAACCAAATAAAAATTTGAAATTGAAGCCCTTAGCATAATAAAATAATAATAATGGTGAAAGTAGATAATAATATCAGTGCAAGTGGGCAATAACCACTTTAATTAGGACTTTTAATACACTTCTTATCACTTAATTTGCTTAATGGTTTGTGCATTACTTATAAAAATAAATCATACTATAAACATCTTTTCTTCAACATACTTAGAAATTATGGAAGTTAATAACATTTGATCAGTACGGTTTTAATCCCTCATTTTGAGAAGTCTGTTGGAACAAAAAGAAACTTTAAAAAAATATGTGTAAACCTGAGTTGGTTTTAATTGAATAAAGGTTATTTTTAGAAGACTCTTCCCTCTAATGTTCTTCCTGTTTTGTTTTTAGTCCTTTTTGCTGGGCTCCTGGGTTTTGTCAGCGCTGGGTGACTTCATCCTTGTTGAAGCTGTGCGGCATTCCTTTGGTGTCACTATGGCCAGGAATTTGCCTTCTGGATTGTAAGTAGCTCCTAAAGATTAGCTTAAATCATAACTATGTAAATCTGATTTAAAGCATTATTGTACATGAAAGTCAGTAAAAGAATATTTTAAGATTTTAGACGTAGTAAAAATTGATTTTCTATGTCAAAAATCCAGTGTATACATACATTTTCATTATGTTCTTGAAGCAGATAAGATAGAGCTGAAAAATAGATTTTATTCTTAGTCTTTTTTTCAGCTTTCAAGTCTCATATTTTAGAGAATTTTAAATGAATTTTCTGTTCTGGTCCTGAAGATAGAATTGTGTTTTCATAGTTAAATTTCGTCTTTGTAACTTTAACTACCTAAACACAAAAATACAACATTTAATTAGATTCAGTTAGGAAACAGAATTAATTTGTCTGAAGTTAGGCTTCTGAAGAATGATGCTTTTGTAAAATGGTATTGTTTATAAATTTCCACCAAAAAAAAAAGAAAATCAGTATATAGGTTACGACTTTGTGACCAATCTGCAACGGGCAGCCTAACTTGTAGAGTGTTTGTGCTTTCATATTGTGTTGGCCTTCTTTAAAAACAAAATGAAAAAACATGTATTAGTTTGTGAAATAACTAGCAGCAAGGAGCAGAGTTGTTAACATATACAAATGATATTGAAACATCTCTGAATGAAGTTTCTGAGGCTGTATTTAAGAGATGAGATACTATGAAATAAAGACACCATATATTAAAAATTCATGTGTACTAATTTAAGCCTTATTTTAATTTTCAGTGTGTGTTTTTGAGAACTATTAGGCTATGCAAGTATCTTGATCCAGCTTCACTTTGGATCTGTATTTTTAAAATACAGCTAGTGATCTAATAGCGCTCACACTTACGTCATTAATACTTAACAGTTATAGTGGACTTACTGAATTACTGGCATGAGTGTCGATTTTTAGTTGTCTGATGAATGTTTAATTCTGAATAATCTTTTAGTGGAGACAGATAAAGTTCTGTCTCATAATTACGCAGTTTTTGAGCTTCATGGGTTGTGACTGCAGTTAGATTAAGAAGTTCAACTATTCTGCTATTGTGGAAGATGGTGTAGTCATTAGGAATGATGCTGTATTGATTCAGAAAATAAGCAGCATTACTGACTCATTAGTTTTTCCCAGACATTTCTCATCGAGACCAATTCTTTTGGTTCTTTCTAAGACCTATTGAGTTGTGGAAAGGTTATGCATATCATGTATGTTTGTGTTAGAATAAATTTAGGGGGTAGGTAGTTATTTGATTATTATTTACGTTGTCCTCTTGTGAGGACTTTTTTTTCTATTGTACATAGAGTGGAGTGACAGTTATTTCTTTGTAATGAATGACATTTCTTTATGGAATCCTAACTGGTACATATAAGGAATATTGATTCAATTTTGAAGTTGGGGATAATGTGTGTGTATGTGTTTAACCAGTTCTTAAGCCAAGAAGGCATTTGCCTGTTTATATCTTAACTGATAGCAAGAATTGCAAATTTGAGTAAATTGAAAAGTTATAGGATCCCCTTTGGAAGACTGTGGATGTTAATTCAGACATTACCTAAATGAAACAATATTTCCCTTTCTGTTATTGTATGGCTTATTTGAATCTTGATGCATTCTCAAACATAGACTTCTTGGAATGTAAATCTTTACTTCAGTAAGTAAACTTTGCGTTTTATAAATATGATGGTAGCAAAGCTTCAGAAACTCAGGAAACTTTTTGGTCACTGTGGGGTATGTGCATTATGTGCCGTATTTTCCATGTAATGTTTTTTTCTTTCTCATCAGTGCCAAATTTATCTTCACTCCCAACAATTCTTCACTTCTTATTTAATTGTGTCTCTCTCTTTTTAAAGCTCACCACTATTAAAACTATAAAGGTCATCAGTGACCCACTGATTTCTGAAGCCAATGGCCTATTTTCACTTGTCTTATTTGACCTTTCAGTAGCACACTATATGCTTTTGGCATCCCATTATTTCATGAAATAACCTGCTCTCCTGAGTGCTAGCATACTGCTGTCTCCTGGTCCTTTTTGACCTTATTTATTACTCTTGGCAGCTCCTTTCTCACACTTACGCCAAAAGCTTTCTCTGCGCTATCTTGTCCAGTCTCATGACTTCAGCTATCGTTCACATCTGTTGTTTGTGTCCCAGTTCTCTATTTCCAGTTCATATTACTTTCCTGATCTTTACTCGTATTTCCTAATGACTTCTAAGACTCTGAGAAAATCCGTCGTGTAGAAGCTCTCACCTCCTGTGGTCACCTCTCTTTCTGTGCTCTCATCTCCTCCTCCTTCTGTACTCTTTATTTTAATTAAAGGCATTTCCATCTACACAGTCATCCAGGCTGGAACTCTTTCCCCTTTTCTCGTCATTGGAGTGGGTCACTGGGCCTTATTCGTTCGAAGTGCTGTGTAAATCATCCCTTCATTATATGTTGTCATTATCTCAGTCTTAACTAATCTTTAACTTTTCTTGCCTAGATTTTTATAATGATTCTCTAACTAGTCTACCTGTCCCCTCCAAAGCATTTCATGCATTATTTTCAGAAGTTGTCTTTCTAAAATAGAAGTTTGACCATACCCATCTTCCTTTTAAAAACCTTTAGATCCTTATTTTCTTCAGAATAATAATCAAAACTCCAAGATGGCATCAAGGCTCTCTGGAATAGTGTGAATGGCATAGGCTTTGCCATCATGTAGACCAGATATAATTGAGGTTTCCTCGCTCTGACATGTGTTGTGTGTCATCTTGAGCAAGTTACTTCTCAAGTTATCTTTCCTGAGCTCAGTTTGTAGAAAATCCTCATATGTAAATTGGGGGATCTGTACTTGACTGAATTAAATAACCTATGCAAACATCCTAGCAGTAGTAACTTCCCCATCCCATATGTGTGTGTGTGTATATTCTTTTTTTTCCCCCCCTTTTCCTTCCAAGCCCTTATAATCTGACCCCAATCCAGAGTTTCCCATTGGTCATTCTTGACCTGCTGTGTATTTGTATTCTTGTATCTGCTTGGTTTTCTTTCTGCACCCTGTTGTCCTTCAGCAGGATTATTCATCCTTTTATGTATAGTCCAACACATTTATTAAAATGCCTGTTAGTGTTGATTGCTTCACATCATCACTGTCATTATCTGGGCCTCCTGTGCCACCCTCCTAGCCCACTGAGGGCAGACCAGCTTTCTGTTATGTACTTGCTGCCTCACCCTCAGTGATGTTGAAGGGGTAGCTTTGGTTGTAGTGTAGCCCTTAAGACTGTGAGGTGAGGTCTTTGAACCACAGACATGTTCATCTCTTTTTCTGGTGCTTTACAAAGAAATTATATGTGGCATGTAATAGATTCTCATGATTGTTACTTGATAATCAGACAACGCAACCATTAGGTTTTGAAAGTAGCTATATATATTAGTTTCTTCCAGTAACCCATGCTTATCACACACCTGTCCTTACTTACCTATTATTTTTTTTGTTAGTATTTGTATGTGGATGTTATATATTGTTTCCCAGAATCAAATCACTCCAGAATAAGTGGAATTTGAAGTTTTACATATCATATTAAAGTGTTTCTGATTACAATGCTGAATAAAATTATTTTTAATTAACTGTGTTTTAGATTATCTGTTTTATTGTGAGAACCGTGACATACATTTTCGCTTTTTTGACTTCGTGTTGATAAAGACTTCAGTTGTATCATGTGCTCTCAAATTCTTCTCATCAAGAAAAGTCATTGCAGAGAAGTTGCATTTAATAAATTATGTAAGAGCAGATTAATCTGTATAGGTGAGTAGGCTGTGACTGTATAGCACATATCAAATAGAGGTTTCTCTTGTTTCAGCAATATTCACTTAATGATATTTAAGTCTCTTGCTCACTTGACTAATAAAGCTAAAAAATTCAAGTGGTTTTCTCTCAGTACCATCTTGACTCCTTTTTGTTATGTAGCTATGAGAATGTTTACATTCTGTGAGCTTGTTTGCTTTTTACTGTTGAAAAATTGGTGGTTGACATGAAAGGAAAGCTAAACTTGGTTTCTAATGCTGGTGCTTTAGCTGAGCAAGTCACATAACCTCTGTGGACCTCATTTTCTTTATATTTAAAGCAGAAGGACTAAACTGGAAGACCATCTAAGAGATCTTCTGGTATGAAAATGCTATTTTATGATTGGGTTCCTTTGTGTTTATCTCTTTTTTTTCTTTAAGAATATTTATTTTCCCATGTTATGGAAATATATTTATAGCCAGTGCATTTATTTGATTCTTAGTCCTGTTAGGAGATGATCATGCTAAGGGTCATGCAGGCTATTCGGCAAAGAGGAAGTTACTGCTGACTCATTTATGTGCTTTCATAATATTTAGAATAATATGTTCACAGATTATAGTTGAATTCCTTTCCTTTTTAAATGGAGAAGTCACTTGGTTACTTCGTTAGGAGGAATTAAATGATAAGGCTTGGATATGAATCCAAAGTCTCTGACTAGTAAAACAGTCAATCCTAAAGGAAATCAACCCTGAATACTCATCAGAAGGACTGATGCTGAAGCTCCAATACTTTGGCCACCTTATATGAAGAGCCCACTCATTGGAAAAGACCCTGATGCTAGGAAAGATTGAGAACAAAAGGAAAAGGGGGAAGCTGAGGTTGGGATGGTTAGAATAACATCACTGACTCAACAGACATGAATTTGAGCAAACTGTAGGAGATAATGGAGGACAGAGGAGCCTGGTGTGTTGCAGTCCATGGGGTCACAAAGAATAGGACGTTACTTAGCAACTGAACAACATATTTCACCATATAGCAGAAACCTCATGTCATGGGAATGAACTTAGATTATTGGGCAGAAATAGGGTCTCAGGTTCAGTTTCCCCCACTAGTCTGAAGTAGAGTCTGGCCCATACTAGGCTCTCAGTAAGTATTTATTGAGTGGCTGTAGTCTGTTTCCAAAGGAAAATGAATTCAGTGGAGGGGAGGGCTGATGGCGATGACCTGTATCACCCCTTGGGTGTTTGCTTCTGCAGATTCTGCTGTACATCAGTAACAGTGATGAGTTGAACATAGTTGTTTTTATAGGAATCCCAGAAGTTTTATGTTTAGAACACAAAGAACTGGACTTAGACCACCATTTCTGAGTGTAAATCAAACCAAAAGGAGTTGCATCTAGTTGGAAAATAATCCAAATTATTTCAAACAGTAGCTCAACTATTTGAGATCAGGTAATTCTCATTTGCACATAGGGTTAAATCCAAACAATGGTGTATTTAGATAAGGCTTGAATCTGAAATGGGAATTGGATGCTTTTCTCCCAATCATTCATGCAAGTGTTTTATGTAAGTTTTTAATATGAAAATAATGAACTAGAATGTTTCAATACATTTAATTATGCTACCACAATAATAAGATCCCACAAAAGAAGAAGGGTTTTTTAAGTTTATTTTATTGTTTTTTTCCAGGAGAGAAGGGACTTGGTGATATCCTAGAGAATATCCACTGACCCTAAGATAGATAGTAAAGTGTATTTAAAGAGCTTGAAGGCAAACAGTGACGATTTATAACATTTCACTGTTTACGTTGCTTAGTGACCGTAAGCTACCTGAGCGGAAGCTCTTTCTGCGCACGCTCCGAAGGTAATTACGGTAGAGCATGACGCTAATGACTCGAGCCTGAAATTGTTTCGAAACGATGTAGTAGAGAATCACGTCCAGACAAGTGCTGAGGTTCATGAGGAAGGTGGTGAAGGCTCCCCAGGGGTTGTAGCTGTTCTCATCCCCTCCCAGCATCAGGAAAGCAAAGCAGATGTGGAAGGGCATGAAGCAGACCAGCACCTGCACCATCAGCGTGATGATGATCCGGATCGACTTCTCCTTGACCTTTGGCTTCAGCTTAGAGGTCTTACCGTGAAGGAGACTATGGATAATGACCAAGTAGCACCCGATCATGATGAACAGAGGAATCAAGAAAAAAAATATCAGTCGGGTGAAGTTCAGCACGTTAATAGCTTTCAAGTAAATGATGTCAGAAATCTTGAGGCAGGTCGGGGGGGTGGAGGAGGCTGTGTCTGGGTCGTCATAGAGCAGCAGGAGGGGGATGGTGGTGGTCAGGGTCATTATCCAGACGCCCACACACGCCATCACGGCCTTGCACGTGTTTTTAAGTTCCTTGGCATATTTCGGCTGTACGATGGCCATGTACCTATCAGCACTAATGAAGGCAAGAAGCCACAGAGCAATACTTGGGTAAAACACTGTGAGAGCCCCAAGAATCTGGCAAAAGTACTCTCCAAAAGGCCATTCACCTTTTGCGTAATAAAACATCCGAAAGGGTAAGCTCATTATAAATATCAAGTCCAGTAGTGCCACGTTCATCATATAGATGGTCACGGTGGTTCTCTTCTTGGTGGTACAACTGAAAACCCATAAAGCAGTGACATTAACAAATAGTCCAATGATGAAGATACAGCTGTAGAAGACGAGGGCTGCAATCTTGTATTCATCTGGATGTGGGTCTGAATGTGGGTCAATAGGCAGGCTAGGTTGAGCTTGACTGTGAGGGGTGGTCATCTTACAGCTTGTTGGTGGGCATGACACTTAGAAACTGTAAAATAGAGATAGGAATGAGACCTTAGTTGAAAAATAAATGCTTAACATTCTTACATTCAGCTTGGCATGTCAGTGGATTTTGAGAGTACTTTATGTCGTAGAGTCAATATATGTGTCTTAGTATTTGTTAAGAAATACACTCCCTGGGTATTAGTGCTAATATGTACTAGCCCATTAAGATGGTCTGGTGTGTCACAATGCACTGGGCAGTGTATTCTTTTTCTGTCTCCCTGTATATGGGATTGGGTAGCAGTTGTTCCTGTATTAGGTATCCTTTGTTTGGGACTACTTGGGGAAAGGCCATTCTGAATTTTGGCTCTTAAGCTTGTCACTTTTTATCATGTTTATTCTGTTTAAATATTTGGTAACTCAGTAATGTCTGATTTTTATTCATTAAATATAATTTTAATATATGATGGCTTATTACTTATCAAATATAAAATATTAATGTATAAATTATGTATTAGAAAGTAAAGAAACCGTATAGCTGGTTGACTACCGAATAGTGAGTTCTCAAATGTCCTCATCTGAGAGCTGGAGGTTTTCCTTCTTAGCGCTGTGTCGTCTGCACTGCCGATGGGTACATAGTAGATGCTCAGTTTGCTGGGTTGGTGGCTGAGTGCAGGAAGGAGCCTTTGGCAGGGTGACCCACAGTAGCTACTCTCTAGTTTGTCAATGGAACATTGCTTAATTGGCCATTAAATCTACTTTTTTTTTTTTTTAAGTGGCAAACAATTCTTCATAGCATCATGTTCTAAGCTATCATAGGTTAGAAACAGCAGTTCTTGTGCCATGGTGTGCAGATTAAAACCTTGACTCTTAAAAACAATAGACAGGCTAGTTTTTAACGTGCAGTTGGGACTGCCTAATGCTGAATCCTCCAGATGGTGTTTACCAGTGTCCCAGAAGGAGATGTCATGGCTACAGAGGAGCGCAGAGCACACCACCTTGAGAATAAGCGGTTTCGAGTATAGTAGCTTTCACCTGCTCACTCTGCCTAGATACAGAAGGGTAAGTATTGTTTGTCAATTTTAATATTTTAAAAAAGGAGCATCAGAGACAAGTAGTCACTCAGTGACTTTATGTGTTTGCAGAAACTGTATAATTTCTACTCTTTACCCCACCGGCAATGCCCATTTCTACTGGAAAGGAGTTTAGTTGTGATTGTAAATATCATTGACCCTCCGCCCCCACTGTGTGATACTTCCATCACCCACGATATAACATCAGCAGCAGTGATTTTAAAAATAGACTTGCTACAAACAGATGGAACCTTGTGGCATCCCCCTTGAAATAAGGAGGTGTAAGAAAGTTTCCTTCAAAAATGTCACTTTGCAGAGTGGGCTTCCTCTCGTTCAACCCTGAGGCTCTTTAGTGAAAACTGTGGGGGAGATTGACCATCTGCTCAGTGACATCGTGGACAGTAATTTAAAATTAATTAGAGCAGTTGCTGCTGACAAAGACAAGATAGGACTTTGTTTTCTTCCTCCCTCCCTCCTTCCTACCTTTCCGAGTTTGCCAAATATTTAGGTTAAATACGATTTTTGAAGTAGAATTCTATATATTTAAAAGCCTGTGTTAATTAAAATTTTCCACATATTGGGGTGACTGGAATATTAATTTCTATAAAATGAGAAAAATACTACATAGAGAAGTTAAATCTCTAGTATCATACAAAAAAAATCATTGTAGAGACTTGGCTCTTATTTTTAACTTTCAATGAAATTTTCCACAGTAGAAATTGTAATATAAATGACATTTTGTATCCTTCTTTTCTCTTGTGTCAGAACTCCCTCCACCCATCCTCATCCCTGATTTTTGTCCCAGAAATTCCTTACTTACAAACCTCTTCTGAATGAATCTTTTTCTCCTCATTGGGCTCAAGCTGACTTTATTATGTCATGAACAGTTGTGCTCATTTGCTTAAGGTTGACTAAAATCTGTGTGATGCCTGTGTTTTAAAGGCATTACCATACAGGTTGTACTCCATACACATGCATACATTTTTGGATAAATATTGAAAAATGATTAGCTTGTAAGTCAGCGTTTTAGAAGCTTTCGACATTCTTTGAAACAGCGTAATTGAAAACCAAGTGATAAAGACTCCTGAAGATACTTACAATTTATTACATCAACATTCTCTGTAAGCTGCAAAAACTACATTTACTATTAATGTAAAAAATACTGAAAATAAATGAAAATCATATTAATAACATAGGAAGATGACAGTATAACCGATTTGAAGGTCCTTCACCAACATAATTTCAGCAACATATTATTAAAATAAAACAAAGATCTTGAGATTTAACAAATAAGTACAACATTACTTCTGATAATCTGTGATAAAACTGATTAAATGCTACTTACCTCCTGACCATCAAAAGGCTGTGTTTGAGAAGAACATTTTTCGGTAAACACAGTTCTGTAAAAGAGATATCTTTGAGTTGTTTGTGTTAAAATAGCTCTTTCTAGAAACAGTGTATTTAAGAAACGCTATATTTCTTTTGTTTTAGGCTCTTCCGTTGCTTTAAAAAGTTGTTTCGAACATAATACTCGGTACAGGACTTGGTACTCGCTCAGCTGCAATTGCTGCTTTGTCTCTTTCAGGAAGTGCTCGCTGAAATAAGGCCTTTCGACTTATGACTTAGCCCTGGATGTGGTTTTTCTCTTTCACAAATGATTTGTTTATGAGGTCATGCTTAGCATAAGCTCCCTTTGAAATGATGGCATGTATTTAAGAGAATCACAGAAAAATGTCTTCACTTTGTTTACTGTGGTGCTTAAAGCCTGCATCATCTGTTGGAAGAGAATGGGATTTGATATTGACTAGAATAGAATTCATAGTATAATTTATTCACTTTCTAGGCTGTGTGACTTTGTTTAGTTACTTAAACACCATGAAGCTCTGTTCCTACTTAGTTTCTGTAGAGCTAAAATAGAGCTAATATCCATCTGGTAGGATTGTGAGGACTCTAAACCAGGAAAGTCCAAGTGCTACTGTGGCACTTAGTGGGAACCCTTTACTGCAAGTTCCTAAAATCATCCAATATCTACTTTTTGCTACTAAAATATTTCTGAATGGTGGAAGTTTGGACACCCTCAGTTACTTGGCTCAGCTTTGCACATACCTTTCCCGACTCTGGTTTGCTTTATTTTTTAAGTCCCCAGTGTTTCATATCTGTTGTCTATCACATGGAAGACTTGAAGTAATTCCTTTGGCAAAAACATCCCTACGAATTGCCAAGAAAGCACTCTGGGAAGCGGCAGTGGAGATACAGACATTGAGAATAGACTTATTGTCACGGCTAGGGGATTGGGGAGGAGAGGGTGGGAGTTACGGAGAAAATAACACAGAAACATACATTAACATATGTAAAATAGATAGCCAATGGAAAGTATGACCCAGGGAACTCAAAATGGGGCTCCATAACAACCTAGAGGGGTGGGATGGGGAGGGGGGTGGGAGGGATGTTTAAGTGGGAGGGGACATGATAAACCTATGTCTGATTCATGTTGATGTTTGGTAGAAACCAATGCAATACTGTAAAGCAATTATCCTTCAATTAAAAATAAATACCCCCCCCCCCCAAAAAAAAAAGGACTCTGGGAGTTTTGAGTGGAATAATTTACATATTAGGAGTATTTTAACCTAAGAAGGGAAGTGAAAGCAAAGAAAAGAGAAGTGAGCAACTCCAATCATTGCCTGCTTGGCTATATTAACTTTTTTTTTCTTTTTCTTTTAAAAAAAATCATAATTTCATTTGCTTGTCCTAAAATTTTAATTATCTTTTACTTTGTTATGCGTGATTCGTCAGCTTTTAAAAGGTACGTGAACTTAACGGTTTGGTTTTTTGATTTAAGACAACTTGTGGGCACGTGCTGTTTTTTTTCCTCCAACAAAACTGTAATAAATCTGTGACTTACAAATTATTTAGACCCTTTCCTTTGGTGATTAAAATACTTTTGATTGTGATAATGCCAGGTGAATGGGTTTTAGAAGCACAAGCAGCAACCCCGAGCTACAATTTCTTGTGTAGATGGAGATTCAAGGCCCAATGAGGGCCAGTGGCTTGCTGAGAACTCAGATACCGAGGCCTAGCCTCTTCTGGTACCAAGTGCCTTACCCTCCCCTTCCTGCCCTGGCTGCTGTAAAGACTTTCCATTGGGAGGTGATTACATTGATTTATTCGCTAGATGAGATAGGCTCATTGCTGAGTCACATCATAGTCAGTCTTTTACACACAGAGTTACATTTCATATGCAGGATAGGAGTTTGCTATTTTACCTGGAGATAGGAGCCTCTTAACTGCAGATCCAATCTTTTCATTGCCCTGCTTTCATATAGCCTGTGACAGGTCTTCTAAAATTCATTGCTGATTAGTGTTCTCCTGCTGCTGAAGTCAGCAGGTATGGGAAGGCATAGATCTCATTAAGAAAAGGCCCCTTGTCTGTGCAGGGAGAATCGTTTCTCTGATTCAACCATCTCTCGGGGGAGGCACCAAGGGACACAGCTTGAGGATGGGCCCTGTCTTTCTCTCCATCCTAGCCTAGGCTGTTACACTAACCTGTGATATCCCTTCCCACCACACTCCCATCTCTTGGTGTGGCTGACTGCTATTTATCCTAAAAGTTTTAGGTTAGATGTTGCCTTTCCCACGAAATCTTCTCTGACCCCTGAAGCTGGTTGGTTATTTGTGCTTGTAAGGTTCTTTAGCACTGGCTTCTTACCCCTGTAGTGGCATGTATTTGTATTATTATTGGGTCTTTACTTGCCTTTTATCCTCCTCTAAATTGAGGTCCTTGAGGGTTTGCATGTGTTGTATATGTATGTATTTAACTGCCATTTAGTAAATACTGGTTGAACGTATGATTGAAAACATAGGTGAAGAAATCGAGGGTTGAGAGAGTCATGGATGAAACATTGAGCCCAGTGTGAGCATCAGGGACATTTTGACTTGCTAATGTGAAGGGAACTTGCCAATCGCAAGGAACAATAGAGACAAGACCACCCCCTCACCCCACCCCCCGCCCCTGACACGGCAACACTTAGCATTGTTCTCTGGGTTTCCAGGCTTCTCACAATAATTTTATGTTAGAAAAAAATTTCAGGTAAAAAAAAAAAAATTCCCTCAAACCATTTGGCAGCAAGTGAGTAAACAGTGGATCAAGAATTAAACTTTTATATCTAGTTTGCTTCTTTAATACTTGAACCTAATGAATTTTTATTTAGATGGAAGAACTTGTCTCATTCGACTATCATTCTTGCAGCTTTAATTTCCTCACTTAGGTTGGGATATGAGTGAAGGAAAATGATCACCTTGCAAAAGAGGGATTTCACAGAGTTCCCTTTACCTTATGGAATCATTCATTTCAGCTCCATTTTTGAATTCTGGTTTAGGTACTAAAAGCCCCAAACGAATTTTTATTTTAGCCCTTGAGGCCAGTTTTAGAGCAAATATAATTTAGTTAAGCCAATTTTACAATTATCGGAAAGGATGTAGTTAATAGACTTACACAGTAAATCCCCATTATAAAAGCATGCTCTTATATCATGAGATTTTGTCTGTGCCACAGATAAAACTATATTTCTCGTTCTTAACACATTTCTCTTTTCCTCAGCGGAGTGAGGCTTATCCTGGTTCCTCAGACCAGTATTGAGAGGAGAGCCCTGCTGTTGTTACTGTTTATCTTGCCCAGCGCAGGTGGCCATCAGCAGACAAAGGCAGAGGAGTGGATAGACAGCCAGTCCCCACAAAGAAGAGGTGTTGGGGGGAAACAAGAGTGAGACTCTTACCTGGCCCTGGCGGCCTCACACTTAGATGTTAGGGATCTCTGTGCCCTGCCCCTTTTCTGTTCAAGCTCGCTTCTGAAGTCACTGCTCGTTCTTTTTTTTTTTTTTTGGAGGGGGCCACATATGTTGCATAGTGGTTTCTGGATGAAAACGACTGAGATACTGTTTTTCTCCATCTATGTTATTGTAACTCCAGCAACTTAACGGCTGTAGTGATAGAGCCAAACTGGAATCAGCCTCCTTTCTATTTGATTTTCTAAACAGTATTGTAAATTCAGCATTTCCCAAATTCCTCTTCCTTGGCAAGTTTTGTTCAGTTTCACAATTTTACAGACACATAGACAATCAGATGATTTACTTACCTCACAGCAAAGAAGTTGAATCCAGATAACCAAAGTGATAAATAATTCTAGTTAGAATAGATCTAAACTGGCAATGAAAGTAGAGTTGCCTAAAGATATTAAAGATTCTTTCACTTAGAGGATCTTAGGGTAAGGCTTCTATATGGCAGTTAAAGCACTCCTAGACCCCCTAAAATCCCAGGTCAAGAGTTTGTGGGGTGACGTTTCACTCACTGCCTGGAGAGTCATTCATGGTCCCCAGGGCACAACTGGTTGAGTAGAACTCTGGTTATTGTGATGTACTGGGCTGCCCCCTACAAATTCTGGTCTCACAGTTAAAGGAGATAGTATGTGTAGAGAGAGATGAATTTCTAGGGGAAAATGTCTAGTAATATGGTGAAATAGCAGTTTAGAAGAGAAAGGTAGTGTGGAGAGTCAAGACTGGTAAAGAAATGAGAGGTGTGTTACTGAGTTACTTAAATATCCAACCTTGTGTACTAGTGTGTGTGATGGAGGCTTTTAGTATCTGTATTCTAAAAAGTAACTACGTGTCTGTAGGTTGAATATTATTAGTTTTAAAAGAATTACTTAGGACTTTAAAGAAAAAAATTATCTCTGTCGTTACTCTTATCTGTATTATCAGAGGTAAAGAATCATCAGGCAGAGGTCTAAGTGCTTAACATGGGTCTTAGAATTTAATCGTCATGCCAACAGCAAAGTATGTTGAGGACACAATAGTAGTTTCGATGGTGTAACCCAGGGATATTTACTCAAGATTCTCAGATTGTGTTGTGCTCTTTCTCTATTATGGTGGCGTACTTTCTTTCAGTAAGTTTTGCTGAGGTTGGTCCTACTTAGTAGAGAATAGTCAAAGTAGTCATTCAATCTGTAGCAAAAAAAATCTTCTGAGGAAATAGAACTTCCTGTCCTATCCCTGTTTCTCACCAATGAGTGGATATTCCCCAGGAAAGGTTTTGTAGCTGGATTCTGTCAGCCTGTAAATTTAAATTTGCAAGGGAGATTGCTGCCATTCAATGAGCCAAAAACTTTGAAGCACTCAAGAATGGGTGTATCCAAACGGTCGGTAAACATGTGTGAGTATGCCCAACCTCATAGGTAATCAGGGAACTAAAAATTAAAACTGTCATAAGGATGTTACTACCCAACCACCAAAGTGGCCACAGTGAATAAGACTAGTAAGAAGTGTTGGCGAGAGTATAGAGCAACCAGGAACTCGTGTGCATGAGCTTAAATTTGGCAGACAGCTGGATATTAAGTACTAAGATGAAGATACATACAGTTGTGACTCAGATTCCACTCCTTGGCAGAAATGCATGTTCCTGTGTACCAGGAGATGATAGATAAGAATGTTCATAGGAGCATTATTTCTAATCGCTCCAAATTAGGAACAACCCACATGTTCAGCAACTGTAGAGTTGATGAATCAGTTGTGTAAACAGTTTTCTGCCTTTCAGAATCAAATGGATCATACAGGAGATGCATGTAACAGCGTGGACAAATGTAATGTATGTGGTGTGAAGCGAGAAAAGCCAGACACAAAGGAATTCATACTGTACGATCCTATTTGTATGAATTTCAGAAAGTAGGCCAAACTGAAATAAAACATTTAGGGATTCACACATAGGCAGTAAAGCTCACCAAAAGGTTTGTGGGAGCCTGTTTTTAGAGGTGGGAGTTGGAGGTGTCTGTGGCTCTCTCTCTCTTTCACAAGTGTGG
Organism: Budorcas taxicolor; assembly: GCF_023091745.1. Classification (NCBI taxonomy): domain Eukaryota; kingdom Metazoa; phylum Chordata; class Mammalia; order Artiodactyla; family Bovidae; genus Budorcas; species Budorcas taxicolor. The sequence continues at coordinate 76,326,343 of NC_068921.1, forward strand.
TGTTATTCACCCCTTGATTGGACGCTCATCTCCATTATTCACATTTTGGGTCTGTCTTGTTGACAAGGACCTAGTCCAACTGTCTTCACGTGTCTCAGAGCACCTAGCACCGTGCTTAGCATAAAACAGACCTCAATAAATAGGCCTTCTGACTTCACTAGTGTGCGGGTATTTCTTTTTCTGTAAGAAAGAAAACCACCATGTCCCTCCAAAATGAATGTATGATATTTCTAAATAGATAGGATCACAAAGACATATCAAGCAAAAAAATGAGACAAGAGAGTTGGTTGAGGAAAGGCCCTGGGGTGGACGTGTTTGCGCAAGATAAGCACTCACAGTGTATCAGAGAAGCGAACTCAGTTTATTTAACGTAGCAGATGCTGTCCCATGCCGGTTGACCTTGAAGGCGGCTTTGACAGGAACACTTTGCCTCTACTGCCACCTACAGGTTACAGCCAGCCATGGTGCTCTTCTCCTTCCCATGATTTGAAGCCTCAGGGAGATTGAAATCTGTTTTCAAAAGCTCTTAGTTGGTACAAAATAATACTCATCTTTGTGTGCTATGTTAATTTATCAGTATTCCTACAGTATGCAGTATTATGTGGGAGACATATCCTCATTCCTCTAAAATGTTTTGGCTTAGAGACCTTTCCTGGGAAGTATCCTGTTGTTGTTAGGCAACTGTTTTCCTCTATAGGACTTTGCGTTCCTGGGCTAGGACTTTGAGAAGATTCCACTTTAAATGTTGTTTGTGTCCGATATGCTAGTAAGAGTCAGGCATAAAGGTGACCTTGGAACAAATTTGATGTGGCTTAAAATTTTTAAATGGTGGTAGAATGTACACAACATAAAATTTACTGTCTTAACCATTTTTAAGGTACAGTCAGTAGTGTTAACGTACATTGACATTGTTGCCCAGCCAACCTCCAGAACTTCTTTCCTCTTCCCAAACTGAAACTCTGTGCTCGTTAAACGGCTCCCTTGCCCGCTCCCCCAGCCCCTGGCTGTCTCTGTGAATTCGCCTCCTCTTGTGCCTCGAGTAAGTGAGTATCCTTTGTGTTCGGCTTAATTCACTTCACATAATTTATCGAGGCCCATTCGGCTTGGAACGTGTGTCACAGTGTTCTTCCTTTTTAAGGATGAGTAATATTCAGCTGTATGGGTATATTGCATGTTATGCATCCACTCATCTGGTAGTGGATCCTTGGTGTGTGTCCATGTTTTGGCTCTTGTGACTAATGGGAGCACAGAGGTCTCTTTGAGGCCCTGCTTCAGTTCTTTTGGGTATACATCTGGAAGTGAAATTGCTGGATCATGTGGCAGTGCTGTTTTTAATTTTTGAAGGAACCACCATACTATTTTCCAGAGCAGCCAGCCATTCCATTTTACATTCCCAGCCGCAATGCACAAGGGTTCCAGTTTCTCCATGTCTTGGCCAACATTTATTTTCTGTTTTGTTTTGATGGTAGCCATCCTGATGGGTTTGAGGTGGTATCTCATTGTGGTTTTGATTCTGTTTCCTGATGATTATTGATATTGAGCATCTTTTCATGTGCTTATTGCTCATTTGTATACCTTCTTTGCAGAAATTCAAGTCCTATGTCCATTTTTAATCAGATTTTTGTTGTTGTTATTAACTTCTAGGAGTTCTTTATATTTTCTGAGTATAATCCTTTATCAGATAATATGATTTGCAAATATTTTCTTTTATTCCATAGACTGCCTTCTTAACTCTGCTTGTGTCCTTTGATGTAAGGCAATGTTTTTGGCATAGTTGTAGGTCCACCCAGTTATCATATTCTCATGATAAGGATGAATTGAAAAGCTTTTAAAATTTTATTGTTAGGCTAGGGTAGGGTAGATTTTCCTCCATTTGTCCTTTAGAGACTTTCCCCAGTGACTTAATCTGAAGAGTATTTATCTCCAATCCTCAATGCCTTTCTTTCAGCCAGCAGGGTGTAAAAGCAAGGTGAGCAGAAGCAAGCCATATCCCAGAGTTGCAAGTGCTTCTCTCTTACATTCTGGAAATTGCCTGTATTATTGCAATAATATGAAAATGAAAGAACAGCATTTACCTTTCTGTAGTGTTCTCATTCCCTGCTTAGCCTGATAAATATGTATCAATGATTGCTTTGAAAATAAGAGCATGTTTGCTCATGAAATTTTCAAATTACAAAAGCTTCGGGAGATATGTTAGGAATAGCAGAGCAGAGAAAATCCAGTGGCGGCTCCATGGTAAAGAACCTGCCTACAGTGCAGGAGTCGCAGGTTCGATCCCTGGGTCAGAAAGAACCCCTGCAGGAGGAAATGGCAACCCACCCCAGTCTTCTCGCCTGGGAAATCCCACGGAAGAGGAGCCTGGCAGGCTGTAGTCCTTGGGGTCGCAAAGTCCGTGAGACGGCATGACGTGCCTGCCGGTGGACCCGGACTTGCTTGTGGATGGTGTAGGTAATCGGACAACACGCACAGCCCTGGAGGTCCCTGTCTGCGTCAGGACTAGAGGGGCAATTGTGGATGCAGGCTGTGCTGATCCTGGAGAGGAGAAGGGCAGAACAGGCTTCAGCTGTCAGAGGGGCTGCTCGAGGAAAGAGGGGTTAAAAGTTGGGGCACATAGGGCACAGCCGAGGGTGGGTGACGATGAGCCTATAGCGATGCTGCTGGAAGTTACTGGGCTTGGTAAGGGCTAGCTTGAGGCACTGTCTGTCTCCAGGCAAAGTGACTCCCATGGGAGGCGCTGACTTGCCGACACGAAGACTCTCAAGCAGAGGCTGGAAAAGCGGCAGGCAGGGATGTCCAGGAAACCCACACGTTGGGTAGGTGGCAGGAGTGAAATTCCCATGAAAGCCCTTGAAACTCCGAGCGTCTCTGCTCCTGTGCTCTTCTTTGCGGTGGGATCCACTGGTAGGCTTGGAGAACTGGAGCCGTTAATAGGAGTCCAGCAAAGGGACAGGTGTTTCCCACGAGGATCTCTGCAGCCCAGCGGTGTCCAGCAACCTTGTCCTCTTGTCCTCTCAGTAACAAAGTATATGCATCTGTGAGGGGGTGAATGGATAAAGAAAGTGTGGTGTGTACACGCGCGCACACACACACACACAGTGACCTTGTCCTCCTGTTGTCTCAACGAAGATGTATGTGTCCATCAGTGGGTGAAAGGATAAAGAAAGTGTGGTGTGTACACGCACACACACACACCCCGGAATATTTCCCCAGCTTTATAAAAAGAAGGAAGTGCTGTCATTCGCAGCAGACTTGGAGGGTGTTTCTCACGATGTCGTCTGCATAGAAGTTAAATAAGCAGGGTGACAATATACAGCCTTGACGTACTCCTTTTCCTATTTGGAGCCAGTCTATTGTTCCATGTCCAGTTCTAATTGTTGCTTCCTGACCTGCATACAGATTTCTCAAGAGGCAGGTCAGGTAGTCTGGTATTCTGTCTCTCTCAGAATTTTCCACAGTTTATTGTGATCCACACAGTCAAAGGCTTTGGCATAGTCAATAAAGCAGAAATAGATGTTTTTCTGGAACTCTCTTGCTTTTTCCATGATCCAGCGGATGTTGGCAATTTGATCTCTGGTTCCTCTGCCTTTTCTAAAACCAGCTTGAACATCTGGAAGTTCATGGTTCACATATTGCTGAAGCCCGGCTTGGAGAATTTTGAGCATTACTTTACTAGCATGTGAGATTAGTGTAACTGTGCGGTAATTTGAGCATTCTTTGGCATTGCCTTTCTTTGGTATTGGAATGAAAACTGACCTTTTCCATCCTGTGGCCACTGCTGAGTTTTCCAAATTTGCTGGCATATTGAGTGCAGCACTTTCACAGCATCATCTTTCAGGATTTGAAACAGCTCAACTGGAATTCCATCACCTCCACTAGCTTTGTTCGTAGTGATGCTTTCTAAGGCCCACTTGACTTCACATTCCAAGATGTCTGGCTCTAGATGAGTGATCACACCATCGTGATTATCCGGGTCGTGAAGATCTTTTTTGTACAGTTCTTCTGTGTATTCTTGCCACCTCTTCTTAATATCTTCTGCTTCTGTTAGGTCCATACCATTTCTGTCCTTTATGGAGCCCATCTTTGCATGAAATGTTCCCTTGGTATCTCTAATTTTCTTCAAGAGATCTCTAGTCTTTCTCATTCTGTTGTTTTCCTCTATTTCTTTGCATTGATCGCTGAAGAAGGCTTTCTTATCTCTCCTTGCTATTCTTTGGTACTCTGCATTCAGAAGCTTATATCTTTCCTTTTCTCCTTTTCTTTTCATTTCTCTTCTTTTCACAGCTATTTGTAAGGCCTCCCTAGACAGCCGTTTTGCTTTTTTGTATTTCTTTTCCATGGGGATAGTCTTGATCCCTGTCTCCTGTACAGTGTCATGAACCTCATTCCATAGTTCATCAGAACACAAGCTGGAATCAAGATTGCCGGGAGAAATATCAGTAACCTCAGATATGCAGATGACACCACCCTAATGGCAGAAAGTGAAGAGGAACTAAAAAGCCTCTTGATGAAAGTGAAAGAGGAGAGTGAAAAAGTTGGCTTAAAGCTCAACATTCAGAAAACGAAGATCATGGCGTCTGGTCCCATCACTTCATGGCAAATAGATGGGGAAACAGTGGGAACAGGGTGAGACTTTATGTTTTGGGGCTCCAAAATCACTGCAGATGGTGATTGCAGCCGTGACATTAAAAGACGCTTACTCCTTGGAAGAAAAGTTATGATCAACCTAGATAGCATATTGAAAAGCAGAGACATTACTTTGCCAACTAAGGTCCATCTAGTCAAGGCTATGGTTTTTCCAGTAGTCATGTATGGATGTGAGAGTTGGACTGTGAAGAAAGCTGAGCACCGAAGAATTGATGCTTTTGAACTGTGGTGTTGGAGAAGACTCTTGAGAGTCCCTTGGACTGCAAGGAGATCCAACCAGTCCATTCTGAAGGAGATCAACCCTGGGATTTCTTTGGAAGGACTGATGCTAAAGCTGAAACTCCAGTACTTTGGCCATCTCATGCGAAGAGTTGACTCATTGGAAAAGACTCTGGTGCTGGGAGGGATTGGGGGCAGGAGGAGAAGGGGACGACCGAGGATGAGATGGCTGGATGGCATCATGGACTCGATGGACGTGAGTCTGAGTGAACTCCGGGAGTTGGTGATGGACAGGGAGGCCTGGCATGCTGCGATTCATGGGTCGCAAAGAGTCGGACACGACTGAGCGACTGAACTAAACTGGATGGTGTTAGGTCAAGTGAAGTAAGTCAGACAGAGAAAGACAGATACTGCATGGTCTCACTTATATGCAAACTCTTAAAAACATAGCTCATAGATATAGAGAACAAACTGCTGAAGATTGGTGGGGGGTGGCAAAATGGGTGAAGGGGATCAGAAGGTATAAAATAATTCCTGGGGATTCAGTGCGCAGCAGAGTGGCCGTAGTTCATACTCCTGTATCGTGTATTTGAAAGTTACTAAAGGAGTAGACCTTCAAAGTTCTCATCAGGCGTCCAGGATTGGTGGCCACACGGAGACTGAGGGAGAGTGTGGAGTGGCTGGCCAGCTTGGAGACAGCGCGGAGCCCCGCATCCTCTCGCTGTGTCCTGCCCAGTGCATCTCTTCCATCTCACTGGTCTTCATTGGGTGAACGGATAAAGAAAGTGTGTGCACACACTCAGAGTGACCTTGTCCTCCTTTCCTCTCAGTAACAAATACATGCACATCATCAATGTGTGGATGGATAAAGCAAGCATGGCACACACACGCAGACCAACCTTGTCCTCCTGTCCTCTCAATAACAAAGATACATGCGTCCATCAATGGGTGATGGATAAAGAAAACGTGCTGTGTATACACGTGCAGAGTGACCTTGTCCTCCTGTCTTCTCAGTGACAAAGAGAGTTATGTCCTCTTAAAATATGTCCTCTTATAATAAACTGGTAATCTAGCCAGACAAAAAAAACAACACAAACAACCTCATCACAAGAAAAAAGTTTTGTAACTTTGTAAACAGTGAAGGATATTAACTAGACTTACTGTGAGCATCATTTTGCAAAATACACGTCCTGAATCATTATATTGTACACCTGACACTAATCTTTTATGTCGGTTTTACTCAATAAATATAGCAAGGACATAATTCCCTGCAGTTGGTTCTTTTACTAGTGAAATAAGCTATTTGTAAAATGATTTTTTCCGTATAATCTAAATGATTGATTTTGCTCATGAACAAAGAATATTTTTATATTTTTGAAGTATTTCCAGAAAATGCTTTATAAATACTTAAGGAGAACTAGAGTGAAAAATAATCTTAATAATTATTTTTAATCAATTTTAATCAAGTTAAACGTCAGATGACAAGACCTAAATAGTGAGTTGGTCGGGTGACATCTTTGAAACATTTGTAAAATAAAATACTCAGAGTGATTTATATTTTTCACATATTACTAACAGTTCTTATAGAACTTTAGCATGAACTATTTAAGCTTCTTTGTGAGGGATATTTTCCCCTTTCTGAGCGAGCAGGACATTGGCAGTTTGATTAACTTTGCCTGCAGTCACATTGTGAACCATTAGATGGCAGTGTTAGGCAGAACCTGATGCATCTACTCTAAAAGGTGTGACATGGGGCTCAAATTGTGAAATCGTTTTGTAATCAAAAAATACGAGAGAGATTTTATGGTTTATACAGACAGCTTGAGTAGTTTGGATAACCTCTGTCTTCAGAGTCTATATACTGTAGTCAGAATTTTAAAATGGTGTTATGTATATGTGTTTTATTCATTACTAAATTACGTGGCACATTATTTCAGACACTATTAGTATAACAATTGTGAAAATCCTGTGATAAAAACATAAGAATAATTTTAGGTTCTGATTATGAGTGGGCTCAATATTGCACAATTCCAAGTTTATAACTATTCAAGGTGAAGTAATACCCTTCTTGGCCCCAATACTTATCTTAAGGAAAAAAACATACTGTTATCTGGGATAAACAAAGCGAATTATAAGGAGAGATTTTTGTCAAAAGGATATAGTAATACTATTTTATGTTTTGTATCTCTGAAGTCTTTTATGAGCCACAAACTATATTTTTATCAGAACGCACATGTGTTTAAATACTAATAAGAAGACACTTGGAATTTAGCAGAGGTGATAATATGATGCCATATTATAGTCATTGGCTTCCCAGGTGGCTCAGTGGTAAAGAATCCGCCTGCCAATGCAGGAGACATGATTTCAGTCTCTGGGTCGGAAAGCTCCCCTGGAGGAGAAAATGATAACCCACTCCAGTATTCTTGCCTGAATCCCATGGACAGAGGAACCTGGTGGGCTACAGTCCATAGGGTTGCAAAGAGTCAGACACACCTGAGCACGCATGCAATCGTTACAGTAATCAGCTTTTGTCTTCCCAAAGAATGGATCTTAGCTGATTCTTGGGCACAGAAAGGAGTGATGGATGCTAGCATTTCTGTATTAATATCCAAGAGTATAGGTGTCAACAACAGAATATTCTCAAAACTCATGAACTGAAGAAGCAGGAGGTAAGAGTTTGTACTTAAGAAAAACTATATAGTTTCTATATATGTAGAAATTGATGGTGTGGACATACATATGACTTCTCAAGAAAGATAAAAATAAGGAACAGGAAGCTGAACTGTGAAGGGTGCTTTTTACTATACTGTCTGTGTAGTTTTAGTACCTTAGAAAATGTACTGATGTTTTATGTAAGTTATTGTTTGAAAAGTCAGTTGTAGTCATTTTTTAGGATGTGAGGGAGGAATTTGCACAGTAAGGAAAAGAATACCTTGACACTCCCTTGTATAAGGTAACGACCAAGTCGTGTCTGAGGGTGCATTTGTGCATGCATGGGTGAATGAGAATTCTGCCTCATGTCTTACAAGAACGGTCCACTTCCTCTGATTTCCCCATCTCTTCGTTCAACACATATTTATTGAGAACCTGCTTTGTGGTAGATAGTATGTGTTTTGGGCTCTGACGATCCTGCACTGATCAAAACAGCTATAAGTCTTTCTCATTGACTTTATCTTATAATCTGGCATAGAAGGCAGTAAGCAAGATAATAGAATACGTCGTATGTCAGATGATGATATATGCTGTGTAAAAATGAACCAGCCAGCCAGCTGGCGGGAAAGGGAATACCAGGGTATAAGCAGGGTTGCAGTTTTCAACAGTATGGTCAGTAAAGGCCTCAGTGGACGGGTGACAGTTGAACGGGGGTCCAGGGGAGAGCCACGTGGTGATGTGGGGGGGATGGGAGGGCTTGTATCCAGGTGCAGGGAACTGCCAGCACGAGGGTCCTCAGGCGGACACCTGACTTGGGCATCTGTGTAGCCCGAGCAGAGGGAGCTGAGGGCAGGGAATTGTAGGTGGTGAAGTCGGGGAGGTAAGAGAGGTCACCAGGCTTTACAGGTCTTTGTACCAACTTCAGCTTTTACTTAGAGGGTGATGGGAGCCATTCATGAGTTTTTGGAAGATGGAGGCATATTGATCTATAGTGTTGGGTTTTGTTTTGTTTTGTTTTGTTTTTGGTAAAAAATAGTTCCTGTTCCTGTAAAAGCACGTGTAATAGTTTTGCATGTTTGCACATTGTTCTGTTGCTTCTGGCTCTCATCTTGTCGGATTCTCCCTCAGGGTGGTCTGCTGCTGTATTTTGCAGTTTGTGGCTTTTCGTTGTGGACTCATTTTCCATGGGTTTTGTTCGCTTCTGGAGCCCCCACGTGCCCTAGCTCATGAAAGCGTTTCTGCGGGAGGACTTTGTGTTTCCTCTTGCTGGATCCCCAGGGGGTTTTGTTGTCTTGGAATAGCTTTTATGTTATTTTCTTACGTTGGAGTTCCCAAGCTGTGCAAGCAGGGTAAATCTAGACCACAGATTCAGGTATGATATTGGCCTTGCATTGTGATTAATTGTTGGGATTGTTCATTGTTTTTTTTCCCAAGGACTTTCGTGTAAGCTAAATGTCATCACCGCTTTAGCAGACTGAATGGAATATTTTTAGTCTTCTCTGTAAAAAGTACAGGTCTTTTAGCATCTGTGCTCAGTCCCAGGTCTTCTTGCCTGAGCAGCTTGGGGCCGTGTTATCTGTCTTAGGCCTGAAAATTCAGCCCCCAACACCAGGGGCGTGTATCTAGTACCCGCCTTGGGGATCACTGAAGCAGCACATACTGTGATTTCTGTTTTTATTCAGATATTTGGGATTATTATACGGAAAGTTTTAAGCACATAAAAAAGTGTAGAAAGCACTATAATGAACTCAGTTTCAACATCACGCAGCTCCAGCAATGGTCAACTCATGGTCGTCTTGTTTTATCTGTATCTTCACTCACACTTACGTGATTCCAATGGACCTGTGATGGACTCTCTTTGGCGTGTTAATCCAGGAGCAGAAATGTGTGTGTGTGTGTGTGTTCTTCTGTGTGCTCTGTTGTATGCCATTGGTCTCTTTATATGTCCATGTGCCCCATACTCTATTATCTTTAACTTATTTTGCTTTTTAGTGGAACAAGCAACTTTTTGTTCAGCTATTGCAAAGTTAGCCTCACTACGCATGTACTTTTATTCTTCCATATAAATTTTAGAATAAGTTAATCAGTTATCTTAAATTCAGCTGGAATTTGATACAGTATTGCATTTACAGTTTGATTTGGGGGAGAACTGATACCTTTATCAAGTTTTCCAATCCAAGGACGTAAAGGATCTCTCTATTTATTCGTAACATCTGTGTTATTTAATTGATTTAAAAATTTTTCTCTTATAGATCTTTTGTAATCCTAGGTTTTTGTTTTTGTTATGGTGAATGATGTTGTGTTTATGTATTATGTTTCCCAAGTGTAGCTATTTTATTGCTGGAGTAGAGAACTGTCAGTGATCTTTGTAAGTTGATCTTGGGTTTGGCAACTATATTGAACTCTCTTATTTATTGATTGTTTATTTTTCTAGGTGGCATGGCAAATATATGCTTTACTTTTTAAGGAACTGCCAAACTGTTTTGTTAAGTATCCGTAACATTTTGTGCTCTGATTAGCAATGTATGAGAATTCTAGTTAATACCCATCCTCAGGTCATTTAGTGTATTAATTTTTAAAGCAAGTTTTCAGTCATTCTAGTGGATGGAATCTGTTACAATTACTGTCATTTTACTTTGCATTTCCCTGTGTTGAATATTTTTTCATGTGCTTGTATGTTATTAATCCATCTTCTTTCAAATCTTGCCCCCTTCCTTTTTAAATTGGGTTGTTTTCTTATTACTGTGTTATGAGAGGCCTCTGGGTTTTGGATATTAGGTTCTTCATCAAATGTGTATTTTGCACATATTTTCGCCCAGTCTTGCTTGTTTTTTCATTTTCTGAATAGTGAGCTTTGAGGAGCATAGTTATAAGTTTTGATGATATCTAGACTGTCAGTTGTTTTTAAATAACTCATGTTTATTGTGTCCTCTCTAAGAAATCTTTCTCTTATCCATGAGCATAGAGATGTTTTTCTTCCTTTTGTAGAAATTTTATGGTTTAAGGTTTCCCATTTAGGAAATCTCTTTCAGTTTATTGTTTGCCTAGAGTTTTTTTTTAAAATCATAAATAGACTGAATTTTGTCATAGTTTTTTGTATCTATTGATGTGGTCTATGGTTTTTCTTATTTAGACTGCTTTATGGTGAATTACATTTATTTTTGAATGTTGAATCAACCATACATTCCTTATCATGAACTCCATATGATGTACTACCCCATTTATATATTTCTAGATTTGATTTGCTAATGTTTTGTTGTGAATTTTTTTGTGTATATTCATGTATGACATTGGTCTATAATTTTCTCTTATAATATCTTTGGTTTTGGGTATGAAGGTAATGCTGGTCTGGGACATGTTGTCTTCTGCCCATTTGCTTGAAATGTTTGTGTAGAATTAGTATGTTTTTTCCCTAAGTATTTGATACATTTTTCCAGTGAAGCCATCTGGGCCTGGAACTTTCTGTTTTGATAGGATTTTTAAAAATTCCTCTATGAACTCATTTTCTTTTACCTATTAACAACTCGAAAGATGGCAGAAAGTGAAGAACTAAAAAACCTCTTGATGAAAGTGAAAGAGGAGAGTGAAAAAGCTAGCTTAAAACTCAACATTCAGAAAACTACTGAGATCGTGGCATCTGGTCCCATCACTTCATGGCAAATAGATGGGAAAACAGTGGGAACAGTGAAAGACTTTATATTTGGGGGCTCCAAAATCAGTGCAGATGATGATTGCAGCCATGAAATTAAAAGACGCTTGCTTCTTGGAAGGAAAGTTAGGACCAACCTAGACAGCATATTAAAAAGCAGAGACATTACTTTGTCAACAAAGGTCCATTTAGTCAGTGCTATGGCTTTTTCCGATACGCAGATGACACCACCCTTATGGCAGAAAGTGAAGAGGAACTAAAAAGCCTCTTGATGAAAGTGAAAGAGGAGAGTGAAAAAGTTGGCTTAAAGCTCAACATTCAGAAAACGAAGATCATGGCATCCGGTCCCATCACTTCACGGGAAATAGATGGGGACACAGTGGAAACAGTGTCAGACTATTTTTTTGGGCTCCAAAATCACTGCAGATGGTGATTGCAGCCGTGACATTAAAAGATGCTTACTCCTTGGAAGAAAAGTTATGAGCAACCTAGATAGTATATTCAAAAGCAGAGACATTACTTTGCCAACTAAGGTCCATCTAGTCAAGGCTATGGTTTTTCCCGTGGTCATGTATGCATGTGAGAATTGGACTGTGAAGAAGGCTGAGTGCCGAAGAATTGATGCTTTTGAACTGTGGTGTTGGAGAAGACTCTTGAGAGTCCCTTGGACTGCAAGGAGATCCAACCAGTCCATCCTAAAGGAAATCAGTCCTGGATATTCATTGGAAGGACTGATGCTGAAGCTGAAACTCCAATATTTGGTTACCTGATGTGAAGAACTGACTCATTGAAAAAGACCCTGATGCTGGGAAAGATTGAATGCAGGAGGAGAAGGGGACAACAGAGGATGAGATGCTTGGATGGCATCACTGGAGTCTGAGTAAACTCTAGGAGTTGGTGATGGACGGGGAGGCCTGGTGTGCTGCAGTCCATGGGGTTGCAACGAGTCGGACACGACTGAGTGACTGGGCTGAACTGAGACAGAATGAAGTCTTTACAAGAAAAAAAAAGTTTTAGTGATTTTTCTCTACTTTCTCTTTTTTGTATCATAGATTTTTACTCCTATCATTGTTACTTCCTTCCTTCTGCTTACCCTGGAGTTAATTTGATACTCATTATCTATTTTCTTAAAATAGAAACCTGGATCATTGAGTGAGAAGTTGCTTTTCTAATATTTAGTATTACATGTGTTCAGTGCTATACGTTTCTCCTTACACACCGCTTTAGCTGCATCCCACAAGTTTTATGTTGTTTTTATTTTCACTTGATTTCCAGCATTCCCTGTGACTTCTTTGATTCATGGATTATTCAAAAAAAGTTTTTAATTAACAGGATTTTTCCAAATATTTTTCTGGTATTGAATGCTAATTTAGTTCTGTGTAGTCGGAGAAACTACTTTGTACGATTCCAGTTCCTTTAAGTTCGTTTCTTGGTCCCCCTTGCTGAATACTCCAAATGCACTTTAAAAATGGGTGTATTCTGATGTTATTGGGTGGTATTTTCTGTGAATGTCAATTTGGTCATTAGTTGATGTGCGTTTTTATATCTTCTGTATCCCAAGTGGTTCTCTGTTCTCTTGCTTTATCAGTTACAGAACGAGGAATGTTGTGTACTCTTGTTGTGAATTTGTCTCTCTCTCCTTTCTGATCACCCTTAACTTCAGCGTTCTGTAGTTCCCCCTTAGTTCTTAGTGGAGTAATCTTTTCATAAGCATTTTCACAGTGTGTGGCAGAGCTTTGAGTCCTTATGTACATAAAGATATTTTTCATTTGCTATCACTTTTTAATAATTTGGATGTTTGAAAATTCCAGGTTGAAGTTTTTTTCTTCAATGTTTAAAAATTTTTTAAGTTACTTTATTTTTTTTGCCCACCTGGCATGACATGTGCTATCTTAGTTCCCTGACCAGGAACTGAGCCCAAGCCCCCTGTGGTGGAAGTGTGGAGTCTTAACCAGTGGACCACCAGGGAAGTCCCTTCTTCAGTATTTTCCTAGTATTACTGTACTATCTTATTGACTCCCTTGTGTCTTTTGCAAATTTGAGGTTGATCTTATCCATTTGTCATTTGTTTATTCTTTGCCTTTGGAAGTTTCTAGAATTTCCCCTTGTCTTTCTTAAATACCACATGGTGTGTCTGCATATAAGTAATCTTTATCTAAACTGTATGGCTAAGAGACCTTTAGTTGAAATATGTGTGCATTCTTTAAATGACTTACTCTTTCTTTAAACATGTTCTCTCTATGTCTTTTTCATGTTCAGCCTCTTATGCTGACCTCTGGGAGGATGCCTAAGTTTATTTTTCAAGCTTGGTTAATTTGTTCTTCAAGAGTATTTATCCCATCTGTTATGTTTTTTGTATTTAATGTTTCCATATATTCTGACTTCATACTTTTAATATTTTATCTTGTATTAGTATAGATACTAGTACATATTATAACTTGAGGTTCGCCTGTTCTAAAAATTCCACTTTCATTAGTGATGTTTGTTGTTTCTCTTTCATTGTGATTGTACTCCAAGGATGTCCAATTATTTCTAATTAATTATTCCCCTGAGGTGTGTTCAACGTTTTGGCTCTGTGGGGGCAGTGAGCCCCCCAGGATAGAAAACCCACAGTCACCACAGAGACCATTTGTTACCCGCTCCTGTTTGCTGATATCCCATTAGGCATGCAGCCTAGTTGGGGATTCACCTTCAAACTCTTCGAAATAAACTGCATTGAGAAGAAGCTTTTTTTTTTTTTTTAATATGACAATTTGTCTGCGGTGGAGGAGGAAGGGCGAGAGGAAGAGGTAGGTGAGGGAATGCTGTGTCTTGCCACCAGTACCAGCCGCGCTCTGTTGCTGCTGACAGATTGCGTAAAGATCTGCTATGAACACCTTGAGACAGCTTGTGACGAGGTGCTCCGTAGCCGTGCGGCTTTCACTTCTTTTGGTTGTGCAGATAGTGGACCCTTGATATCAGTCAGACAACTCAGGACGTTTCTCTTCTTGAATTTTTCTTGAATTATTTTGATTATTTCTTTTCAATATTCTTGGTTCTCTGTTTCTGAAAAAATCCTACTCTCTGGGTGTTCAGCCTCCTGGGGAGGTCCAGTTTTCATCTCTTTTTCGCCCTTATCTTTTCTTCCTTTTTGCATTCTTGCTCTCCTTGCGGGGAGATGTCTGGAGTTCTGTCTTCCAATTCTAATTACCATTTTAAAATAAACTTCTACTGAAGTGCAGCATGTACATGAAAAAGTGTATGTGTCCTAAGTGTGGAGCTCACTGAATTTTTATCAAGTGACTCCCATTTGGACGCATTCCAGATGGAGAAACAGAGCATCACCTTTACCCTAAAAGACCCACTTGTGCTGCCTCCCAGTCACCACTTCCTTCCCCAAGTCTATCCTGCCTTTTAACCCTGGTCTTATTTTGTTTGGTTTTGACGTCTGTGTAAGTGGAAATGTGCTCTTCTGTACCTCGTATCTTTATCTCAATGTCACGCTGGTGTTGTTGCACGTTGCAGTAGCTCATGCTTGTTCATCACTGTGTAGTATTCTCTTGCATGAATTACTGCTGTTTCTTCATTCTATTGTTGATGGACATTGAGCTTGTTTCTGATTTGAGTGATTATAGATGCCGTTGCTGTGAACGTCCTTGATCATGTCTTTTGTTGCGTATCTGTATACATTTCTGTTGTCTGTGTACCTTGGAGTTAAAAGCTGGATTGTAAGGAGTACCTCTGTTTAGCTCTGGTAGACACTGCCAGTTTTCCTGTGGGTCAGGAATTTGGGAGCTGCTTAGCTGGGTGACTCCAGCCCTGAGTCCCTCATATGGTTGGAGTCAGAATGCCAGCAGACACCATGGTTGTCTGGAGGCCTGGCTCAACTGGAAGACCTTTCTTCCAAAATAGCGCACTCATATGGCCGTGGACAGGAAGCCTCAGTTCCTTACCATGAAGCTGCTTGAGCATCTTCATGACATGACAGCTGACTTCCCCCTGAGCGTGTGCACCGAGAGTTAGCAGTCCTTTTCATTTCAGTCATTCTAGTGGATTTGTAGTGATATGTTATTGTGGTTTTAGTTCATATTTCCTTGATGACTAATGATATTAAGTACCTTTTCACCTATTGAGTACCTTTACAATAGTTTTGCTATCCTAGTTTCTAATTTCCAGTAGTTCTTTTTTACTTTTCGAATATTCACTTTTGCTGGCATCCTGCTTTTTTCTTTCATGGATATAGTCTTTTTTTCCCTTGTGTCTTTCATGATATTAAGGATAATCTTCTACTGCAAGGTTTTAATTTCTATGCACAGTTTCTGTTTTGTCTGAGTTCCTTTTTTCCCTCCTTGTTTTCTGTTTTTTATATTAGAGGCTTTTCTTAAATATCTCTGAGCCTTTGGCTATCTGTTTATATGTAAGCGCGAGTGTCTAAAAAAGCCTGATTGAAGAAATAAGATTGTGTGCAAGGGGCTGAATGACTTCATGGTGGGGCCCCCTCCTTGTGATATCCCACTGTGAACGCCCAGTGTCTGGGTGCAAGGAGCAGGGACGGGCCTGCACAGTCTCAGGATCTGTCCACAGGAATTTATGATTGTTCTCATTTCTGCAAGTCCCCAATTTCTAGCAGGATACGTGTCCTGTTAGTGTTATAGAGGGACCTTTCCTGGTGTTCTCGGTGATCAAATCATATGTGTGACGTAGATCTAATTCTCCCTCTTAACTCTGCAAAGGGTCAAACCTTTTAGGACTGGACACAGCTGATTCAGTAGGCTAGGAAACAAATACTACAGTGCTACCGTGATTATTTATTGGAATGACTTGGTTATTTAGACCTGTTGAATAGAAACAGTCATAGATATTTAATGTAATTCTTTCTTAATTCTGTTGCTCTTAATGGACTTCCATTTGCGCTCCCTTGTTACTGTAGTAACAGTTGGTACTAAGAGGCAGTGTTAACTTTTAATCTCAAAAGTGCTGGGGCAGGTTTCTGTCAAGCTGACGGCCAATTAGAGAGTGGCAGCACACCTATAATCTTCTGTGGTCATCTTGAATATCAACCGTTGGGATATTTTAGGGGAAGTGGGTATTGTGGGCAAAGTTAACAAAAAATGACAGTTAGCTTTCTAAATTACTTGTCCCTCTGGCTTGAACTTGAGCTAAGTATCCAGATCGCAAATTAATTATCACAGCTGGAATAATGTTCAGTGCCTTTACATTAGAAGTAAAGTGTGATTTCTCAAACATAGAGTGGCCAGGACCTCCAGATTTGAAGCGATCATGTTATTGTGTGTAGATTAATAGATTAGATGGGTTGAGCAAATAGTTATTTGAAATAGCTTATCACCTTTGATTCCTATTTTAAATAGCACTTTAAAAAAAATCAATATGATTATATCTGTTTCAGTTCAATTCAGTTCAATTGCTCAGTCGTGTTCGACTCTTTGAGATCCCCTGGACTGCAACATGCCAGGCTTCCCTATCCATCACCAACTCCCAGAGTTTACTCAAAATCATGGCCATCGAGTCCGTGATGCCATCCAACCATCTCATCCTCTGTCGTCCCCTTCTCCTGCTTTCAGTCTTTCCCAGCATGAGGGTCTTTCCCAGTGAGTCAGTTCTTTGCAGCAGGTGGCCAAAGTACTGGAGTTTCAGCTTCAGCATCAGTCCTTCCAATGAATATTCAGGACTGATTTCCTTTAGAATGGACTGGTTGGATCTCCTTGCTGTCCAAGGAACTCTGCAGCACCACAGTTCAAAAGTATCAGTTCTTCGGTGCTCAGCTTGCTTTATAGTCCAACTCTCACATCCATACATGACTACTGAAAAAAACCAAAGCTTTGACTAGAAAGACCTTTGTTGGCAAAGTAATGTCTCTGCTTTTTAATATGCTATCTAGGTTGGTCATAACTTTTCTTCTAAGGACCAAAATGTCTTTTGATTTCATGGCTGCAGTTACCATCTGCAGTGATTTTGGAGCCCAAGTAAATAGAGTCTGTCACTGTTTCCATTGTTTCCCCATCTATTTGCCATGAAGTGATGGGACCAGATGCCATGATCGTAGCTTTCTGAATGTTGAGTTTTAAGCCAGCTTTTTCACTCTCCTCTTTCACTTTCATCAAGAGGCTCTTTAGTTCTTCTTCACTTTCTGCCATAAGGGGGGTGTCATCTGCATATCTGAGATTATTGATATTTCTCCCAGCAATCTTGATTCCAGCTTGTGCTTCATCCAGCCTGGCATTTTGCAATATGTACTCTGCTTATAAGTTAAATAAGCAGGGTGACAATATACAGCCTTGACGTATTCCCTTCCCGATTTGGAACCAGTCTGTTGTTCCATGTCCAGTTCTAACTGTTGCTTCCTGACCTGCATACAGATTTCTCAGGAGGCAGGTTAGGTGGTCTAGTATTCCTATCTCTTTCAGAATTTTCCACAGTTTCTTGTGATCCACACAGTCAAAGGCTTTGGCATAGTCAATAAAGCAGAAATAGATGTTTTTCTGGAACTCTCTTGCTTTTTCCATGATCCAGCAGATGTTGGCAATTTGATCTCTGGTTCCTCTGCCTTTTCTAAATCCAGCTTGAACATCTGGAAGTTCATGGTTCATGTACTGTTGAAGCCTGGCTTGGAGAATTTTGAGCATTACTCTGCTAGCGTGTGAGATGAGTACAATTGTGCGATAGTTTAAACATTCTTTGGCATTGCCTTTCTTTGGGTTTGGAATGAAAACTGACCTTTTCCAGTCCTGTGGCCACTGCTGAGTTTTCCAAATTTGCTGACATATTGAGTGCAACACTTTCACAGTATAATCTTTTAGGATTTGAAATAGCTCAACTGGAATTCCATCACCTCCACTAGCTTTGTTTGCAGTGATGCTTCCTAAGGCCCACTTGACTTCACATTCTAGGATGTCTGGCTCTAGGTGAGTGATTACACCATCTTGGTTATCTGGGTTGTGAAGATCTTTTTTGTACAATTCTTCTGGGTGTTCTTGCCACTTCTTAATATCTTCTGCTTCCCTTAGGACCATAGTATTTCTGTCCTTTATTGAGCCCATCTTTGCATGAAATGTTCCCTTGGGATCTCTAATTTTCTTGAAGAGATCTCTAGTCTTTCCCATTCTGTTGTTTTCCTCTGTTTCTTTGCATTGATCACCAAGAAAGGCTTTCTTATCTCTCCTTGCTATTCTTTGGAACTCTGGATTCAAATGGGTATATCTTTCCTTTTCTCCTTTGCCTTTAGCCTCTCTTCTCTTCTCAGCTATCTGTAAGGCCTCCTCAGATAATGATTTTGCCTTTCTTTTTCTTGGGGATGGTCTTGGTCACTGCCTCTTGTACTGTGTCACTAATCTCCATCCATAGTTCTTCAGGCACTCTGTCTATTAGATCCAGTACCTTGAATCTGTTTGTCACTTCTACTGTATAATCTGTAAAGGATTTGATTTAGGTCATACTTGAATGGTTAGTGGTTTTCCTTACTTTCTTCGATTTAAGTCTGAATTTGGCAATAAGGAGTTCACGATCTGAGCCACAGTCAGCTCCTGGTCTTGTTTTTGCTGACTGTATAGAGCTTCTCCATCTTTGGCTGCAAAGAATATAATCAGTCTGATTTCGGTGTTGACCATCTGGTGAGGTCCATGTGTAGAGTCTTCTTTTGTGTTGTTGGATGAGGGTGTTTGCTGTGACCAGTGTGTTCTCCTGGCAAAACTCTGTTAGCCTTTGCCCTGCTTCAGTTTTGTACTGCAAGGCCAAATTTGCCTGTTACTGCAGCTGTCTCGTGGTATCTATTTCACTGATAGGAAAACAGATTCTCAAAAAGAGAGAGATCTGTCCAGGGGCATGTAAGTCAATTGGAGTTTTGGCCTAGATTGTTCCACTCTAAAATCAGAATGCCTCCCAGGCAAGATAAAGCAGTGGAAGTTGGCAGGCTGCTGGGTCATCTTGTTTATCTGTCTGCAGAGAATTATGTTTCTGAGTATCAGTCACAAGAACAGTTTAGGCTTTCTCTCCTTAGTGAGTCTGCTATTGTTAAGCTAAATCTTTGGATCCCGAGCCCTGTTGCCCCATCTCTTTTCCTTAGAGACTCCACCGTCTCCTCTTTCCCCTTCTCTTACGCTTTAACTTCTGCCCACCCTACTCTGCTACGTTTATCCTGTCTTCCTTTCCCCTCTCCGCCATGCCTCCTGGTTTCGTTAGACCTACCAGTGGTTTTAGGAGGTCAGTACTTAAAAAAGCAAAGTGGACTAGTGAAACAGAAGGTTCTCACATTTTTATTTAGAATGAGAGGTGTGAGAAAATACATACCCCTGATTCCAAGGCGTCAGGAAGAGACGAAAGATCACTCCTCGAAGAAGCTTTCTTGGACTATGCCCACCCTGAGATTAGGGCAGGGTCTCTCGTGATACGCTCTCTTGGGACATTTCTCATAACTCTTGTCACCATGGAAATTAACTGTGTGATAGATGGTTTACTATCCATCTCCTCCATAGCATATAAGCTCTCGCAAGCAGAGACCATGCTAACCTTACCCATCAGTCATGCCTTGATTAGCATGGTGGCTCCCACACAGTGGGCACAGTCGGTGGTTGGATGGATGGGTGAATGGATGGTGGGCGGGTAGAGCAAATACGTGAATGAAAAGCCGTGTTGTTTTGATTCCATTTCATCTCCTTTTGTGTGGACTACTGCAGTAGCCTCTCGACTGTTCATCCGGTCACCAGCTCCACTCTGTCATCTGTGCTGTTCCCCCTCCTCCATAACTTTATCTCCAGAAAAGATCTTACCTCGTTCCTTTACACCTTCTTAAACCTGTGACTTCCTACTGCTGCGCTGTAAAGTCTAACTTGTTAGTGAGGCACCTCAGAGTTGAGTTCCCACCCACCTTTCCAGCCTCGTCTACTCAGTCCCCCCTTGTGCTCTACACACTGGCCTAATTGCATTATTGACCACCCTCTGAATTAATTTATTCATAAATCAGACAATTCTGATTGCAATATCCTCTCTCCTCTTTGCCTGGCCAAATTTTTCTTGACCTTCAAGGCTCACCTTGGACATCTCTACTCTATGAACCCCTACCCCAGCCAGAAGTGATCACATCTTCCTTTGTGCTCACAGATGACTCTGTGCTTCCAAGTTACATGTAACATTTACCACTTGATTTTATACTTGTTTACCTAATTGACCCTTCTCTCAGCTTAGTGCTTTTTGGAACAAAATCTTCCTCTCTTATTGAAAGCTCCCTCAGCGTGGAGCATCAGGGAGATGGCATGAAGCCGTGAAGTGTTCTTGAACCCCAGAGAGACCTGCTGCGATGGAAATTTTGATCTACCACCTGCTAGTTACTTCGATTTTTCTTTTGTACTAATGCCCTTTTCTTTCTTTTCTTTTCTCTTCTTCTTCTTTTTTTTTTTCTTGGTGACTTACCTCAAATCTGTTACTTATAAGAAAAATGTAAAAACTGAATTTCAAATATGAGTTCAGTGATATGTTTAAAAGATTAAAATGTTGTTGATTTATAAAATCATTCCCAGTACCATATCTAGAGAAAAAACATACAATCCATTCATTCTTATATTCTCAGAATAGGCTTTTTTCCTTTTTAAAATGTATTTATTCATTTATGTCTGTGCTGGGGTCTTCGTTGCTTTTTGCTCAGGCTTTATCTAGTTGTGGGTGAGCAGGGGCTACTCTTCATTGCGGTGCACAGGCTTCTCACTGTGGTGGCTTCTCTTGTTGCAGAACACAGGCTCTAGATGTGTGGCTTTTAGTAGTTGGGGCACACAGGCTCAATAGTTTCAGCTCATGGGCTCAATAGTTGTGGCTGGTGGGCGTGATTGCTCTGGAGCATGTGGAATCTTCCCAGACCAGGGATTGAACCCATGTCCCTTGCCTTGGCAGGCAGATTCTTACCCACTACACCACCAGGCAAAGTCCCCAGAATAGCTTTTTATAAAACAAAAGTCTTGATTTGTTTATTTGGCCATGCTGAGTCTTAGTTGCTTCACGTTGCAGCCAGCAGACAGTCCAGCTGTGGCATGTGGCCTCTGGAGCTGCGCTGTGCAGGCTGCGGGGTGTGGATCTTAAGGTTCCTTGAGCAGGGATCGAACCTGCATCCTCTGCAGTGCAAGGCGGATTCTTAAGCACTGGACTACCAGGGGCATCCCAGAATAGCTCTTATCTTAACCCCAAAGTTCTCAGTTTAGTGTCCAGGTGTCTAATGCTGTGTGTCTGACGTCACCCATCAGGAGTCAGCACACACCATGCTCGTCCCAGGCGGTCTGCACACGCACTGGGGTCACTTTAATCCTCTGTACAGTGGGAACTGTCATCTCCTCTGAGGAAGCCGGCTCAGAAGCCTTGAGCAGCATTTTCTGTAAAGTGGAAAAAGAAAAGTCATGATGATGTTAAAAGATGCGTAAGAAGAGGAAGTGGCTTCTGTTACTTCACTTGTGTGCTTGACGCTGTCTTAAGGGATGTCCAGAAAATGAGATTGCTACTCAGTGTAATTAAGGTGTTAGTAATGTTTGAAGCCCAGTGTCTTTTGAATCGAAAAAGCAACGTCAGTAGTGAGTCTCTTACCCCCAGAGGTGGCTGGTTAATTGTGAGAGGAGACTCAGGTTTTTCACACTGCAGAGATTTCATTGGGAGTTTCAGTAGCCTGAGCATCTTCCCAAGGAGTAGATTTAGCGTATCTTGTTTGAAAGACTCTGTAAGCTATCATCAGAGGTTATATGAAGCCACCCCATCGGTAATTTTATACCTGAATGTGAAGGGCAGTGATACTGTCAACCCAAACCAGAGTGTTCTCAGCCTCGGCTGGCACTTTTGGTCACATAGGTCTTTGCTGTTGGGGGGCTGTCCTGTGCATCACAGACTGTTGAGTAACACTCCTGGCCTCTGCCCTCAGATGTCTGTAGCACCTCCCACCTCCCAGTCCTGACAACTAGAAACGTCTCCAGATAGTGCCAGATGACATTGAGGGCCGCAGAATTACCCCTGATGGCAGACCACTGACCTGAACTGAGCTTTTACGGAGCCTTTTACCTGTTTTGACATGCACGGTGCTGGGTGGTAAATAGAACCCTGAAAAGAGTTGGCCCACACCCTGGAAGAGGCAGTGACCTATGAAGCTTGTTGAGATCTTTTGACTAGGTAGAATATTTCTAGTCGTTGACTGAAATAGCTTTGGTTGAGGCTATCAGTAAAAATTGGTTTCAAAGGAGTTTAACATCTGTTTTCATTTCTGCTTTTGTCAGTTACTTTAATACTCAATTCCTTTATTTTAGCTTGTCTTCCTCTTAGGACTTAAAATATTTAAGTACATGTCAAAATTTCCAGTTTGATAGGAAATATGTTTTATTGAAACATAAATGAAGATGTTAAGAACTTTAGGCTAGGATGGTGAAAAGTTTAATGTTGTTAATCAGGCTAGATGACAGCAGAGTCAATAATACTGAAGGGAACTCAGTCTGGTTCTATTCAAGATTCACTTCCTGTTCTTGTTTATCATTGGAAAGCTGTACTTTACGAAGATTTTAGAGTCAGATCATTGTATTATTCTAAGAAAAAAATTTCAAAATGCTCGCCACGTCTTGGTAACCATGGCAAGATATGTGACACACAAAAATAATCTCATATCTATCTCAGGGTTGAGTATTTTTTTTTTTTGGTATATGGTATACCTTGAGTTCGGAAATATCTAATTTGCTTCTGTTATCTGAGGTCAAAGGAAAAAACAGCTTTCTGAATTACAAGACGCAGGCATGCCTGTTAGTTGAAGTAATAGAACCAACACTGGTTTATTTGGTAGAAAGAGGGTTTATTATTAAAGTAGTTCAGAGACTACTTGGGGGAGGGCAGTAATCCAGTCTTGGATGCAATGAAACCATAGTCAATACTTAAAGTTATCCCTTCCCACTGAGGGAAGATTGTTTGCCTGCTTAATGTTTTATATTGACTTGTGAAACATGAGATTCGTGAGGGTAACTTGGTCTGTATTGTTTTCAGTTCTTGCATCCTGGTGCCACAGACAGTAAGAGGCCCTTAATAGATACTTTTTGTACAAATATGAGATAAAGCATGTGTTCATTAGTATCAGCAACAACAGGGAGAGAAAGTACAATAGTGCTGAAATGTTAATATACATTCTATTAGGGGATTTTTTTTGGCAGCAAAATAAGCTCTTTTTCTTTAGTAATTTTGACCAATAAATATTAAATGACTATTTTATACCATAGAGCCCTGTTTTACATATGTTCCTTTTAAATGAACACCCATGGCAGTCTTGGAAGAGTAGTAGATATTGATACGGTTGTATCCTTCATGAGAAAGTGGAGGGTCTGAGAATTGATTTAATCAGGCTCACAGCTATTTAAGTGACAGAACCTAGACTGAAATTCATGCCTGTCTGACTCGACACAAACATGTCCCTCTGTGCAACAGAGCCTTAATACCACTTTCCTTTTTTTTTTTTAGGTTAAAAAAATCCAATTAATGGTCACCTGTTCACTCTTTTAGAAAGTAATTTGAGTGTATAAATTTATCAAACTGAAACTTCCTATTTGGATTTCAACTACGGTGTTGCAAATGTTTATAAAAGTAAATGTTAGTCTCTAAAGACAACTTTTATGATTACATTCAAGTTTTGCTGCTAAAAGAGAAGTACAAAAATAATCCGCCATGGAATGCTGTGTGAAAAAGCGCCAACTGTGCAATACTCCAGTTATGTAGCTTTTAAGTTTCATTTTAAGTTGTCGTCGTTGTTGTTCAGTTGCTAAGTCGTGTCCAACTCTGTCTTCGTTGTTGTTCAGTTGCTAAGTTGTGTCCGACTCTGTGACCACATGGGTTGCAGCACGCCAGTCTTCTCTGTCCTCCACCATCCCTTGAAGTTTGCTCCTACTCATGTCCATTGAGTCAGTGGACCATCCAACCATCTCATTCTCTGTCATCTCCTTCTTCTCCTGCCCTCAATCTTTCCCAGCATCAGGGGCTTTTCCAGTGAGTTGGCTCTTCACATTAGGTTGCTAAAGTATTGGAGCTTCAGCTTCAGCCTCATTCCTTCCAATGAATATTCATGGCTGATTTCCTTTAGGATTGACTGGTTTGATCTCTTTGCTGTCCAAGGGACTCTCAAGAGTCTTCTCTAGCACCATACTTTGAAAGCATCAGTTCTTTGGCACTCAGCCTTCTTTATGGTCCAACTCTCACATCCATCCGTGACTACTAGGAAAATCCATAGCTTTGACTATATGGACCTTTGTCAGCAAAATGATGTCTCTGCTTTTTAAGGCATTGTCTAGGTTTGTCATAGCTTTCCTTCCAAGGAGCAGGCATCTTTTAATTTCATGGCTGCAGTCACCATCTACAGTGATTTTGAAGCCAAGAAAATAAAATCTGTCACTGCTTCCACTTTTTCCCCTTCTATTTGCCATGAAGTGATGGGACCAGATGCCATGATCTTAGTTTTTTGAATGTTGAGTTTTAAGCCATCTTTTTCACTCTCCTCTTTCATCCTCAAGAGGCTCTTTAGTTCCTCTTCACTTTCTGCCATTAGAGTGGTATCATCTGCTTATCTGAGGTTGTTAATATTTCTCCCAGCAATCTTGATTCCAGCTTGTGATTCATCATTTTAATTTAACAGACAGGAAAAAAGTAAAAACCAAACTATGCTGTTTCTCTTCAGAGCTCCCTAATGCTGCCACTGTCTTATACTTTTTTAAAAAAATTCTGAAATAATTCAGGCCTTGTAGGAAGGTTACAAGAATAAGACCCTAAACCCAGATGCCCTAATTGTTAATGTTTTTTATGTTTGTTTTGTCATTTTCCCTCTCTCTATATATATAGGGTTTTTTTTTTTCTGAATCATCTGAGAGCAAGTTGTCGATGTAATGCCCCTTTATCCCTGAATACCTCAGTATATATTACCATAAAATTAGCAATTGGAGAGTTTTATAATTTAAAAAAAAAAAAGGATGGGCATGGGACATCTTGGAATTACATCTTGTGTTTGTTATGTCCCTTTCCTCTTTTATCTGGGACAGTCTTCATTCTTTCTTTATCTCTTGTGATCTTGACATTTTGAAGAGTATAAGCTAGTTACTTTATAAAAGATGGTGCTGATTTTAATAATGTAGTAAAATTAAAGTTTTTGAAGGAAGCATTAGATGAAAATGATTTGTGCTTCCGTGTTTCTCTTGGTATAATCTGTTAGAGCTTTTTATTTTGAAGAATTTCAATCACAGAAGCAGAGAGAATAATAAAATGAGCCCTGTGCTTAGTTGCTCGGTCATGTCTGACTCTTTTTGCTCTCATGGACTGTTATCCTCCAGGCTCCTCTGTCCATGGGGATTCTCTAGGCAAGAATACTGGAGTGGGTTGCCATGCCCTCCTTCAGGGAATCTTCCCAACCAGGGATTGAACCCAGGTCTCCCACATTGCAGGCGGATTCTTTACTGTCTGAGCCACCAGGGAAGCTCTCTCCTCCAGGGGATCTTCCCAACCCAGGGATATTTCCCACATTGCAGGCAAATTCTTTATCATCTGAGCCACCAGGGGAACCCAAAATGAGCCCTAGAACCCAGAAATAATAATTAACATTTTTGCCTGCCTTCTGTATTCTTTTTCTAGTCCCCTAAAAACTAAATACTTTCAGACATTTTGTAGCAGTTTTTGGGCATCGTAATCAAGTGGAAGTTGCTTAGTTGTGCTCTTTGACCCAATGGGCTGTAGCCTGCCAGGCTCTTCTGTCCATGGAATTTTCCAATCAAGAATACTGGAGTGAGTTGCTATTCTATTCTCCAGGGGATCTTCCTGACCCAGAGATTGAACCCAGGTCTCCTGCATTGTAGGCAGATTCTTTACCATCTGAACCACAAGGGAATATTCCATATTTAAGGAAGGTCTAAAAAGTAGTGGCATTTGCTTATAGAAACATATTACTTTAACCTAGGAAAATTATTTATAATTCCTTAAAATACCAAAACTATATTCAGATTTCTCCTATATTCATTTTTTCTCTTTGAAAAAGCCCTTTACATTTGATTTTGCATTGGTTATGGTATCTCTTAACTTTCTCTTTTTTTAATTAGACATTCCTTCCCATTTGGTGGAAAGCTTTAATATTTGTTGTGGTATAGTGACTATGCCTGGATCGTCTTGCTCTTTATCTTTTCCAGGGTCCTCTTAGTGTGTATCCACAGAAAACAGAGGTTGGAAAGCTTAATGGTGTCTTTCTCACACTCCCTTGCATCCAGAGTTCTACCGATGATTTAGGGTCTTATGTGGTGCTTGAATTCAGTGTGAGCTGAGGCAGTAGCATTTGAGATGCCTGTTTTGGTGGTCCATTTCCACAGACCCCACAGGGCCCTGGTTACAGTTCAGCCTACTTCCTGCTTCCTAGACTCTGTTGAAATGATGTAATGACTTCCTGATTCCCAGTATCCTGACTCTGGCAGAGGAAGCCATGTTCATGGTAGACCAGTCCTTATGTGTTGCTTCAGAGTCTGTTCCTGGACACCAAGCCTGGATCTGCCCTTCTGGCCCTTTAAAAAATTTTACAAACGCCTAGTTTTGTATGCTGAATCTTCTCTTGCCCGAAACAGCTTGAGAGGTTTCTATTAGCTGTAGGTGAACCTTGGCTGGCAGTATTGGTAATCAAAAGAACGTAAGTTTTATCTTTGACTTCAAATGTATATGTCCAGAGCAACATACCCATATCTGAAGCATTCAGATTTGAACTGGAATGTGGTTTAAGGGAAAGGAAGCAGCTTTTTGCCCGTGTGTGTGTGTGTGTGTGTGTGTGTGTGTGTGTGTGTGTGTATGAAAGCCCGGCAGTCTTTTCATGCAGGTATCTGATATAACCTGTAATCTGCTGGTGACTTTGTCACAAAAAGCCGTTTCTTACTAAGACTTCTTATAGGTCCTTTGAGACTACCCTTCCCTGCACTCTTGAGATATGAACGTGGCCCCATATATCTCATTCCTGTCTTCCCACGTGACTTGGATTGTGCGGCTCAATGGTGAGAGATGGGGACCAGTAGCCGTGGGACCACCACCTGCCCCTCCCACTCATCCTTGAATTTCTGCCTCCAGTGGCCCTGATGTCCCAGCTGTATAGGAAATATACTGGAGACTATACTTAACAATTTAAAAAATTTATGACAGAAAATTTCAAAGATACGTGAATGCAGAGAGAACGTATAATGAAAGACTACCGTGTACCTATCACCTTATCAGCATTTTGTCAAACACCAGAGTTCAAATAGTTTGACATTTGGGTCGCTTATGAGACACTTCTTTCTTTCTCTCTTCTATTTTACTCTTGCTTCCTCAATTCTTCATGGCCAAGACCTACAGTATTTCTCAGCCCTGCCCCTGCTTTCAGTTGACCAGCCCCTCCCCAGGTCTCTCCCCTAGGGATCTCGTCCTCCTCCCAGAGTCTCCCTTCCTTGGGTCTCTGGGGACCTGAGCATGTGGCTGCAGGCACCGTCCATGCCCAGTCTCAGGTCGAGCCCTTTCCAGATTGTTGGAACTCACACGAGGGACTGTGTTGAATTATAATATATGATAGACCAGTAACATAGTTTGTGTTGATTTTTTTAAAACCCTGATACAGGCAATGACCCCATATATTTTTACTATATATTTTAAAAAGCAGATATTTCACTCCAGGACTTAAGGGGAAAATTGTGGAACTCAAACAGTGAGAACACATCAAAATGTTACTTTTTTTAGAGTAGGATTAAAACCTTTTTCAGCCTCCGTGTAGTTTCATTTTGACGCATTTTTTTTCTTCTCAAAACCTGCATGGGAAAAGTCATTCTTACAAGATATGAAAACCAGAAATAAATGTTCTCACACTCTGAAAAAACTGTTACAAGCCAATCAAAAGTTACTTGAGTTCTTGGTTCAGATCCATTGTAGTAGGTACCATGCAAGACAGAAGGGTTCCTGCCCAGACGTGGCTGGCAGTTTACTCAAATAGACAAGGCATCCAACTACCACTGTCAACAATGAGGAGCAACATAGTAAGTGTGCAAATAAAGAGAAACCGAAAGTCTCTACAATTTGGGGGGCAGATAAGCTATTGAAAAATAATAAAATAAAATAACATCTGGACCTGCATTATCAGGGACAGATCAAATGAGCGTAATCGTCTGTTGCCTCTGTGTATGTGGAAGAAGAGGGAAAGCTAGTGGCATGCCTCTTATACGCTCATCAGAAAACTTGTTGTTTATTTGGAAAAGAAGTCTTGATTTATTTAAATGTCATTACAGTTTCCAATTTAAAATATTTTCCAGGATTAGTATTTCAGTACCATAACGTATTAGTTATCTGTTGCTGCCTAACAAACTACCACACACAAGAATAAAACCTCTCCTCCATCATACTTAAATAATCATAATAAGGGGATTCTGAGGAGGCTTTAGGGGTAAAGAGCTCACCTGCCAGTGCAGGAGATGTAAGAGATTCGGGTTCATTCCCTGGGTTGGGAAGATCCCCTGGAGGAGGGCGTGGCCACCCACTCCAGTATTCTTGCCTGGAGAATCCCATGGACAGAGGAGCCTGGCAGGCTACAGTCCGTAGGGTGACGCAGAGTGGCAGATGACTGAAGCAGCTTAGCTCACACGCATACACAATCATAATATGGACAGAAAATGGTAAAAGCCTAACAGAAGCAGAAGAGATTAAGAAAAGGTGGTGAGAATACACAGAGGAACTATACAGAAAAGGTCTTAATGACCTTTGATCGTGTGATCACTTACATGGAGCCAGGCATCCTGGAGTGTGAAGTCAAGTGGGCCTTAGGAAACATTACTACAAATAAAGCTAGTGGAGGTGATGGAATTCCAGCTGAACTATTTGAAATCCTAAAAGATGATGCTGTTACAGTGCTGCATTTAATGTGTCAGCAAATTTGGAAGATTCAGCAGTGGCCACAGGACTGGAAAAGATAAGTTTTCATTCCAGTCCCAAATAGGTCAGTGCCAAAGATTGTTCAAACTGCTGGACAGTTGTGCTTATCTCACATGCTAGTAAGGTTATGCTCAAAATCCTTCCAGCTAGGCTTCAGCAGTACATAAACTGAGAACTTACAGATGTACAGTTCAGTTCAGTCACTCAGTCGTGTCCAACTCTTTGTGACCCCATGAACCACAGCACGCCAGGCCTCCCTGTCCATCACCAACTCCCGGAGTCCACCCAAACCCATGTCCATTGAGTCAGTGATACCATCCAACCATCTCATCCTCTGTCATCCCCTTCTCCTCCTGCCCTCAATCTTTCCCAGCATCAGGGTCTTTTCAAATGAGTCAGCTATTCGCATCAGGTGGCCAAAGTATTGAAATTTCGGCTTCAACATCAGTCCTTCCAGTGAACAAACTGGGTTTTACAAAGGTAGAGGAACCAGAAATCAAATTGCCAACATCCATTGGATCATAGAGAAAACAAAGGAATTCCAGAAAAACATCTTCTGCTTCAGTGACTATGCAAAAGCCTGTGCATAGTCTGTGCAGATCACAAAAAACTGTGAAAAATTCTTAAAAGAGGTGGGCATACCAGGCCACCTTATGTGTCTCCTAAGAGACCTGTATGCAGGTCAAGAAGCAACAGTTAGAACCTTATATGAAACAACTGACTGGTTCAATATTGGGAAAGGAGTACGTCAAGGCTGTATATTGCCACCTTGCTTATTTAACTCTATGTAGAGTACATCATGTGAAATGCCAGGCTGGATGAATCACAAGCTGGAATCAAGATTGCTGGGAGAAATACCAACAACCTCAGAAATGCAGATGATACCACTCTAACAGCAGAAAGTGAAGAGGAACTAAGAGTCTCTTGATGAGGGTGAGAGAGGAGAGTGAAGAAGATGGCTTAAAACTCAGCATTCAAAAAACTAAGATCATGGCATCTGGTCCCATCACTTCATGGCAAATGAAGGAGAAAAAGTGGAAGCAGTGACAGATTTTATTTTCTTGGGCTTCAGAATCACTGCAGATGGTGACTGTAGCCATGAAGTTAAAAGATGCTCGCCCCTTGGAAGGAAAGCTGTGACAAACTTAGTGTATTAAAAAACAGATATCACTTTGCTGACAAAGGTCTGTACAGTCAAAGCTATGATTTTTCCAGCAGTTGTGTATGGATGTGAGAGTTGGATCATAAAGAGAGCTAAGTACAGAAGAATTGTCACTTTCAGACTGTGGTGCTGGAGAAAACTCTTGAGAGTCCCGTGGACAGCACAGAGGTCAAACCCCTCAATCCTAAAGGAAATCAACCCTGAATATCCATTGGAAGGACTGATGCTGAAGCTGAAGCTCCAGTACTTTGGGCCACCTGATGTGAAGAGCTGATCATTGGAAAAGACTCTGATGCTGGTAAAGATTGAAGGCAAAAGGAGAAACAGATGGCAGAGGATGAAATGGTTAGGTAGCATCACTGATTCAGTGGACATGGATTTGAGCAAACTCCCGGAGATAGTGGAGGACAGGGAAGCCTGGCATGCTACAGTCCATGGGGTTGCAAAGAGTCGGACATGACTTAGTGATTGAATAACAGCAACAATCATATAATGTCCTCAACTACCATTTGATGACCTGTAGTCAACGTGTGTGTATGTGTGTGTGTATAGACTTGGATTCTGTCTCTGGCCTGGGAACTAAGATCCCAGATGCTGAGGGGCAGCTATGCCTGTGCACCACAACTACGGAGCCTGCACTCTGCAGTTACTGGGGCCTGCGTGCCCTAGAGCCTGTGCTCCACCATAAGGGGAGCCACCGCTGCCAGAAGCTCAAGCAATGCAACTAGAGAGTAGTCCCCATATATTTAATTTTTTAAATTTATTTATTCATTTATCGCTGCCCTGGGTCTTCATTGCTGTGTGAAGGCTTCCTCCAGTTGTGGCCAGGGGGAACTACTCTCTAGTTGCAGTGCTTGAGCTTCTGGCGGCGGTGGCTCCCCTTATGGTGGAGCACAGGCTCTAGGAGGGCGTGCAGGCCTCAGTAACTGTAGAGTGCAGGCTCCATAGTTGTGGCGCACAGGCATAGTTGCCTCTCAGCATGTGGGATCTTAGTTCCCAGGCCAGGAATTGAACCCAAGTCTCCTTCATTGGCAGGTGGATTCTAAACCACTGGACCACCAGGGAAATCCCAACATATATTTCTTTGAGCATTATCTCCATGCAAGGTGCTGTGCTCAAAGCCACCCAGAATAGAAGGAAAATTCAAGATCTCTGCCCTAATGGGGCTTATGTTTAAACTGAGGCCTGTAAGAGTGATGCATGTGAAATAACAGACCACAGGCTGTGTGCTGGTTGGCAGAGAGCGAACATGTCATGTCATGCCGTTATTCCATTGATAAGATAACGGAAATCTAGAAAAGCTGAAAGACTTGACTGATACAGCTGATACACGGTCAAACCAGAACCAGGTTTCCAGGCCATTGTATTTTTTCTCTTCTTTCGTGGCAAGATAATTTTTGTCTAAAGTTGAAACTGTGTGGCATAGGATATATGAAAGCCAAATAAGTTGAGGAAACGGAAGGTGGGTGGCTTTGTGTAGTCAAAGGCGAATGGAAGGAGGAGATACGATTAGAATGTGAGTGTAAAGAATGAATGGCAGGAGCAGGAGAATCCAACCAAGAGGACCAAGTATTTGTCATATTCATGGGGTAGACCAGCTATCTTGAGAGGTACTTGTTGAGCAGTGAGGAACAGTGAGGTAGCAGACACTTGAAAGTGTAAGAGAGGAACTTGCGCTTCATGCGGTCCATGATGGGGAACTACTCTCAATCCTGGAGCATGGAATGACGTGATGAAACTGGGATTAGGGAAGATTACAGCTGTTTGCCGGGAGAATCGTATAGAGGGTACATTCTTTTCTTACCCTTGGTGTATGGGTTGGTGTGTTAATTAGCCTCTGTTGTGGCCCCAAATTAACCCTGAGATCTCAGTGGCTGAATATAAATGAACCTCTTGCTTGCACTACTTTGTCAACACAGATGGATGGGGCATGGGCTGGGGAGTTCTCTATCTCCTCATTCAAGGACCCAGGCTGACCGAGGTCCCACCAACTAGAACCTCGCTGGTCCCATGGCAGAAGAGCGGTGTGGGAGGCCCCTCACTGCCGTCCAAAGCTCCAGCCTGGAAGAGACCTACAGCATTTTTTCTGGCCAACCCACTGGCTGGAGGTAGTCACATGTGCCACAATAGGAAGTTGAGAATATCCAGTGAGCAGTAAGTGTCTCTTTCAAGGCTGTCTGAGGACCTGGCGTATGCTTCTCCTTGTTTAAAAGAGACAATGCAGTGATAACAAGTGATGGACCTTAGAGCCAGGCTGCAGAGTCAGGAGCCTGTCTCCCCTGCTTGCTAGCTGTGTGGCTTTGGGCAATTGACAACTTCTCTGGGGCATAATTTCCTCATCTATAAAACAGTGATAGTAATGGGACTGGGAGAAGGCAATGGCAACCCACGCCAGTATTCTTGTCTAGAGAATCCCGTGGACAGAGGAGCCTGTTGGGCTGCTGTCCATAGGGTCACACAGAGTCAGAAGCGACTAAGCATGCATGCATGCATGCATTGGAGAAGGAAATGGCAACCCACGCCAGTGTTCTTGCCTGGAGAATCCCAGGGACGGAGGAGCCTGGTGGGCTGCTGTCCATAGGGTCACACAGAGTCAGAAGCGACTAAGCATGCATGCATGCATGCATTGGAGAAGGAAATGGCAACCCACGCCAGTGTTCTTGCCTGGAGAATCCCAGGGACAGGGGAGCCTGGCGGGCTTCCGTCTATGGGGTCGCACAGAGTCAGACACGACAGAAGCGACATAGCAGCAGCAGCAGCAGCAGCAACAGCAGCAGCAGCAGCAGTAGCAGTGGGGCCAGCCTTGAAGAATTATTGTCGGCTTGAATATATATAAAGCCTTAGAGTTTCATGCCATGTGACTGTTAGGAGTTGTTTAGCGTGGTTTTCGTTATTAATCTGCTGACTTCCAGTATAGCACCTGAAAGGAAGGCTAAAGTGTCTGGCTCCAGGTTAGGGGAGCAGTGGGCAAGATGTTGTAGTCATTTAGGTGTGTGATGCCAGCATCCAGCCTAGGATGCTGATTTGGGGCAAAGAAAAGAAAAGAGTGAGTTCTGGAGGAGAAATGAAAGCAGGGCTTACTGGCCAAATACCATGGATGAGAGATCATGATCGGGTGTGGGACTGAGGGAGTGGAGCTTGAGAAGCAGAGAAATTAGCGTGCTCCCACAGGGAAAGAAGATGAGCTGAAGGTCCGACATGGTGTTGGGACGTGTCCAAGGCCCAGGAAGCCACAGGAAGTGGAGGAATGGAGCTGTCTCTTAATGAACATAATTCTGTAGGTGGTGAAAACCTCATGCTCCAAGTCACACTACCCTGGGGCCCGAGGGTTTGGATCGAGCTCCCAGCTCCACGTCTCCATGGCCTGGCACTCCAGTCTCCTCATCAGCAAAATAAAGTTAGGTGTGTGTGCTCAGTCATGTTCGACTCTTTGCGACCCTGTGGACTGTAGCCCACCAGGCTCCTCTGTCCATGGGATTTTCCAGGCAAGAACACTGGAGTGGGTAGCCATTTCCTCCTCCAAGGGATCTTCCTTACCCAGGGATTGAAACCCCCGTCTCCTGCACTGGCAGGAGGATTCTTTACCACTGAGCCACGTGGGAAGCCCCAGATAAAGTTCTACCCACCCCCTAAAGTAGTGAGGATTAAGGGAGGTAATGCCTGCCAGGTACTTGAAAGCAGCATGTAGGAAACAGTCAGCAGTTGTTCCTTCTCAGCTAATTGAGCTTGCAGTTGAATAGAAATCTGAGGATCACTTTTTAAGTGACCAGTTCTTCAGGGTTTAATGTAAAGCAAACTGCCCGTGACATCAGTTCTCCTGAGCGCATCTAGTCGCCCCCAGATTCTAAAACACGGGCTGTGTTGTTGCCACATCAGCTCTTCATTTTTTCACTCTTATCTGAATAGTCCAACGAGCAGATGTTTTTAGCTTTGCAAAGAATAACAAATTACAGTGGGCTAAGAGTGACCAAAATAGACCATTTTAAAAGTTTATAAAGAGCCATGCTTCCTCTTTTAAGATTGCCTGGTACTTTTTAGTGATCAGTAGGAGTCACTGCCCTCGCCTCTTGAAATCTAAAGTTGTTTTCAAGCAGAACATATTTCTGTAACTAAATATGAACTGGCCTCTTGGGAAATTAGTTCTGTTCTTTAATATATCTGCTTTAAATTGCAGGGTCTTTGAGAGGCCCTGTCTTCAATTACACAATTACATATTCTCTAGCATATGTAACTTCTTTTTCATTTCCCGAAAAAATTAAGAATTTTGGGGATCCCTCAATAGGGCTTTAGTATTTTGTTAGTACAAAACAGGTGCTATTCAATTAGATGGGTATTTGAGAGGCTTCTTTGAGCCAGGCTGTGTACTGGGTGCTGTGTGTATAACCTACATCACCCTCATCCTCGGGGAACTCACAGCCGGAGCTTGTAGTCTTCCCACTCTTGGTTATTTGTCCTGTATAAGGGTTGGCTAACCTGCTGGCCTATAATTAAACCTGCCTTCTCATACTTTTTCTCTGAGTCTGTGTGATTCAGTTCTTTTTATGACTGAGACATGAAGTTAGGGTTACATTCCTGTTGCTCCCTGTCTCTTAGGTTACCAGGTTCCTTTCCTGAATTTGGATTTCTTTATAAAGCATGGGCAATACAGTCTGTTCATCCTGTTTCACAGATTGTGAAAAGGAAGACATTACCTAATTCCTGGACCAGTTGCACTCTTCATGTATACCTGATGTCATTTCTAAAATCTAACCTTTACTATTCTGTACCCTCCTGTACTGTCACTGAAGAGTCTACGTGTTTATACTGACTCAAGCTAAGTAGCTGTGAGAGTTTTTTTTTTTAATTAACCAAATGATCCTTTTAGAAATAAAAATAAAATTGTGAAAGAGGAAATATGGCTAGCTGCCTTGTAGCTATCAGCTTTCTTAGATGTTTTCTTCCTACCTCCCTGTTATTATTTAAAATTGTTAATAATATATCACCTGGTCAATGTAGAAGGACTTATAGGTTGTGATTTTCAAATAATGTGTGATATATAAGGCCACCTCCTATTTTTCTGTAACAGAATACAAATATTATACATCATTGACCCTGTTTTCCAAGGTTACCTGCTCCCGAGGGAAATGCATGGGAAATAAACCCAAAGCCAACTAATAATACAAGACAGTGTGAGGGTGCTCCAAGGCCATGTAGGAACCATGGCTTCGTGAATGAAATGGGCAGTAAGGTCCTTTCAGAGGACAACAAAGAACTGAGTTTGATTAGAGTACAGACCTTTTTAAAAAAGATTAATTGGAGGTAGGTTTAAAGTTTACTGTTTTGGCAGTATGGCTCCTGATCATTGGATAAAATCGTTTATATAGACTTGTGGTATAGTGGAAGGAGGAGGCAGAAGACTGTTGTGAAAAAAGCATGTTATTCCTTTGTCAAGTGACATAGATATTTACTGTCTTGTTTGAAGGATCTTAAGAACTGACCCTGTTAGCACAAAGAGGGCTGTCTCATCTACTACAAAGCAGCATGTTGGCTCATACACACAGTAGTCTGTGCTGGAACACAGTCATGCAACTTGTAGAGATGCTCTGAAATTCAGGAAGCTTTTGTTTCTAGTTTTCATTTAGCGACTTTCACAGTGATTTCTCTTTGGGAGTCAAACTCAAACGTCTACATAAGTGCCACCTTGCATAAAATGTAGTATTTTGCCCTTTTTCGTCTTCACCTGGAAAAGTTTATAGATGAAGGAAAAGCCCTAAGTTCCTGGCTTCTATCCATGTGGTCATCTATCTCCATAAGGTGTCACAAAGACCAATGGCTGTTTTTACAATGGCTTTAAGCTATCTGTGAAATTAACACAATACAAATCTGAAAGTACACAGTAAATGGTATTGAATTGACCATTAAGATTAGTTTTCTTACAGGATAAAATCTGAAAGTGAGTAAGGAAAATCCTTTCCTTCAAAAGAAAATATTTCCAGGATATAAAGCCTAATAAAAATTTTAAGTATGATCCATCATATACCATTTCATTTCTTTAGTTGAGTTATCAAATATGGAGTCATTGCTAACATAGGTACTGTCTTGAGGTAGTTGAGGGATCCACTAAAGCATATCTGAGCTGGCAGATGGGTTACTGTACTTGGGGAGGCCGTGCTACTTGTAAAGAAAGTGTTAAGTCGCTCAGTCGTGTCTTGACTCTGTGCAGCCCCGTGGACAGAGGAGCCTGGTGGGCTACTGTCCATGGGATTCTCCAGGCAAGAATACTGGAGTGGGTTGCCATTCTCTTCTCCAGGGAATCTTCCTGACCCAGGAATCGAACCCAGGTTACACAGAGGTATTTCTATTTGGTCACAAGAGTCAGACCATGACTTAGTGACTAAACAATGATAATGTTGTAAAGAATCCTGGTGACTTTGAAGTTCATGATTTTCCATTTTACTCTCTATCTTAATAAGGCAAGCCACAATTACACCCCCACTGCTCATCCTCTGTACCCTTCCTGGTAACCAACCCACTGAAATACAGATACAGGGTACTGCCAACTTCTGTATAAATAAGATACCATCCCCTAGGGACCCAAGAAAAGCCAAGCCTATTTGCATACATATATATTTTTTTAATTCTCAAGAAGCATTTAGCAAGTGGACCCTCTTTCCATATGAGGTCTTTGTCATATTCCTGGGCAGTGGCCCTTGAACCCTGTGCTGGCTGCTTGGGAAGAGCTTTCATTGCCTTCATCACCACCATCATCATAAAGCTTTGCTCCAAAATCCGCCTACTGCTAGTTTCCTCTTCCCTGTAACTTTTGCTGCAAGTTCGCAGTGAGCATTGAAGGACGTACTCATAATTTTGTAGCATCTAGCTCTTTATTCAAAACCAAGTTTCTTGAGACGAAAATTTATGACTCTGAAAAAAAAAATGGTTATTATCGAGGAGGTAAAGTCTAAGATCGAAAGAAACATGAATTGAAATGTACAAAAAAAAAAGAGAGAGAGAGGGAATATTACAATATTAACATTTCTACACTGGCAATATACAATTTTTATAGTCTTTTCTCTTTTTTTGAATTATTGGTGAGGAACATTAATGATTTAGTTTTTTGTTAACACAAAACTTTTCTTTTTACACTGAGACTTACTAAAATACCCTCCCTTTTAAAGGTATACAATTTCATTTACAAATGAGAATTTTGCTGAATGTTGTTCTTGAGTGTAAAACTTCCAAGTTGGAGGTGAGAAATAGTGCCCAGTGAAAGGAATTCAAAAGAATCCGAATTGGAAGTCTAACACTTGTTATAAGAAAAGTCTTGTAAAGTTCAGCATACATTCTACTTTGGTATAAATCCAAGACTCCTTTCCTTTTTACTTTCCATTTAAAGACTTGGAATGTATCATCATTTGAGTTTCTGTCATTTCACGTGAGTTTTCTTCAGGGGCTGACCTCACAGCGCTGGAAATTGATACACTGACTTGACGTTTCAACATCTTCATGACCTTTCTTTTGTACCCTTTACATGCAAAAAAATATATAAAAGGGTCCATGCAGCAGTTGAAGTTCATCAGACATACTGTAAAGTGCAGAGATATCTGGAATGAATGTCTTTGGCTACATTCCAGGAGACCAGGAAGACGAAGTTTCTTGATCATGTGTTGAATAATTGCAACATGATAAGGCGTGAAGCATACAACAAACACAACAATTATAAAAATAATTGTGTTGAGAGCCTTTTTGTTGACCCCCGATTTCTCAGTTAGCGGGTTCTGTTTGGCAGTTTTAAAGAGCTTGCAACAGATTTGAGAATAGCAGATAAGAATAATGACAAGTGGAAGTACGTATCCTATGAAGCAGGCACCAAGCAGAATCCAGGGGAGGGATTTGGTTTCCTCAAAGTTTGGATATTCCATGCACGTAGTCCTTTCAGCCTCCTGTTTTGACATAGGGTTTATGAGTAGCGGGAGTGTTTGAGCAAATACCAGAATCCAGACAAATATGCAGATACATTTTGCGTGTTCAATTCTTTTTATCTTATTGTACCGCAGGGGGTGCACCACAGCAAAGAACCGGTCAATGCTCAGGCAGGTCATGAAGTTCACACCTGCGTACGTGTTGATGTAAAACACAAGAGCGGTTATCCTACACAGGGCATCGCCGATTCTCCAGTCAAAGCCCAACGCGTAGTAGGCTATCCGTGTGGGCAGAGCCGTGGTAAAAAGTATATCCGAAATCACCAAATTGGTTGAATATAGAGTGGTCGAGTTGATTTTTTTCCTGTTTTGAATAATGACAATCAAGGCCAGTAAGTTTCCCACAAGCCCAATTACGAAGACGATGCTGTAATGCAGTGGCATGAGGATCCTGGCTGTCTGGTGGTGGGCGTAGAGATCACAGTCGCTTTCCAGAGAAGCTGCAGAGGGTGTAGTAAAATTGTCCATTTTTATATCCGTCAGTGTTGTTCAGGGTCTCTAAAAAACCAAGAAGGGCATGTTTTATTAAAAGCATTCTCTTAAATCTCCTGCATTGGCAGGCAGGTTCTTCACCACTAGTGCCACCAATTTGTGGGATACAACTAAAAGTTCTGATTATAGGGAAATTTATAACAAACATTAAAATAAAGACTGACAATCAAAAAAAAAATTGCAGCATTTTTAGGGACTTCCAGTGGTTAAGACCTGGAGCTTCAATGCAAGGAGCACAGGTTCCATTCCTGGTTGGGGGACTAAGATCCCACATGTTGAGCAGTAAAGCCAAAAAAAAAAACTTTTTTTTTTTTTTTTAATTTTAAAAGTTTTAAAATATAAATAAAACAGAAAGCATATTTAACTAAAAGTGATATAAACTGACTCCTTGAGATCTAACTTAAAATGTCAAAATTTATATAATTTTCAAAAATCTGTATGTTATGTAGTTACATACTATATTGTAACAGGAGGAGAAGAGACTGAAATTTATGTTTTTACTCTTAAAATTTGGTCGTTTTGGCAAAGCTCTGGCAAAGGAAATAGAACCATTTAAATAGGGCAGATGTATTTTTGTGACAAGGGAATGCACTAACTTTTTAGGCAGAAATTTCCCCTTTGTTTTTTTGGATCATCATCTGGTAAAATCACGTAAAGCACCCCACACTTCAGAAAACGTAAAACTTTGCTTTTAAATTGAATATCAGTTGGACTCTTTTTTTTTGTCAAAGGCATATCACTGCCAGGAAATGGAATCAGTCACACATTTATGTAGTGAAATACGAACTTACCACAGTGGTCTGATTTGTGTTAACCCCAAAATTATGAGAAACAAGCTAAGGCCTTTGTTCGGAACTGAAAGCTAGGTTTTCTTTAAGGAAAGAAGAAGAAGACCATGACCACGACAACCATGACAAAAACAGCAACAAAAAAAAAGAAGAAAAAGAAACAAAAAGAGAAAGAAAAAAGTGTTTTGAGGGGAGAATTTTAAATTAGTGTTAAAGTGTATCATTCTGCAGGTGCCCCACTGATGTGTGCAGTGTGCATTCTCTCATGTGCAAACAGTAGGAAAAATCACACACGTGGTATTCTGTGTTCTGTTTTGTTCATGTACTGTGTTCTTGTATCAGGGTAGTCTATGTCTTTCTTTGTCATATGTGTAGATCTTATGTAGACATTTAATACGTATTCTGAGGTGTTCCAGCAGTAATGCATAATTTGCTTCCCTACACCCTTGATGAATACCTGGATTATTTCTACCTCTTTTCTTATTATAAATAATGTCTACTATGGAGAGTGAAAAACTCCTACAATAAAAATCCATATATGAGGAGGAACTTCGATAAAACTAAAAAACAGCAGAGGAATAAATTCCGTGAAGATTTTTCTTTTTTTATGGCCATACTACATGGCATGTGGGATCTTAGTTCCCCGACCAGGGATTGAACTCAAGCCCCCCTACATTGGAAGTGCAGAAACTTAACCACTGGACTGCCAGGAAAGTCCCCTGTAAAGTTATTTTTAGAAGGAAAATAATTTTGTGGTAGGTCTCTATGCATAAAATCTCATCTGAAAGTCACTGTAATTGAGGGAGAAGTCAATATATCTAGTAATGATGGTGCTGTATGTTAAAGGGAAGAACTCTGTTTCTAGCCTTATTAAAACACTGACTGCTGCTGCTGCTGCTGCTAAGTCACGTCAGTCGTGTCCGACTCTGTGCGACCCCATAGATGGCAGCCCACCAGGCTCCCCCATCCCTGGGATTCTCCAGGCAAGGAAACACTGACTAGACATCTGCATCTCCAACTGCTGTATTAAATAAAGTGGAAGCTCTGTAACAATCTTAAAACAGTGATACCGACAGAACAAGGAGGTTCCGAGAGGACTGTACTAATGTCGTAGGTGTGTATTACCTACAGTGTTGATAGGTTAATCATGAAAATATAGGACTACAACCTGAAGCAAATGGGAGCAAAAAAGGAAATAAACTTTTTATTAATCAAGAGAAGACAGAAAAGGAGACTCTGGGAAAAAGCAAAGGATGAAAATGGCAGGTAGA
Source organism: Budorcas taxicolor (assembly GCF_023091745.1). Classification (NCBI taxonomy): domain Eukaryota; kingdom Metazoa; phylum Chordata; class Mammalia; order Artiodactyla; family Bovidae; genus Budorcas; species Budorcas taxicolor. Next base: position 76,367,073 of record NC_068921.1, read on the forward strand.
AAAAACAAAATAAGAAAGGAAATGTGTCACAACAAATTAAAAAAAAAAAAAAATTTAAATACGTTGACCTGGAAGTGTTAGTCGTGTCTGACTCTTTGAGACCCCGTGAACTGTAGCCCGCCAGGCTCTTCTGTCCATTGGATTCTCCAGGCAAGAATACTAGAGTAGAATTTGGTGTATGACTCAGGGAACTCAAACCAGGGCTCTGTGACAACTAGAGGGGTGGGAGGGAGGTTCCAGAGGGAGGGAATACACACAGACACACACCCACCCCTTGGCTGATTCATGTTGATGTATGGCAGAAACCAACACAACATTGTAAAGCGATTATCCTTCAATTAAGAACAGATTTAAAAAAAAAATATTGGAGTGGTAGCCCTTCCCTTCTCCAGCAGATCTTCCCGACCTAGGAGATCGAACCAGGTCTCCTGTGTTGTAGGCAGATTGTTTACCATCTGAGCCACCAGAGAAGCCCCAAAAAGTGGAAAGTGAAAGTGTTAGTCGCTCAGTCGTGTCTGACTCTTTGTGACCCTGTGGATTATAGCCCACCAGGCTCCTCTGTCCGGAATTCTCCAGTTAAAAATACTGGAGTAAGTAGCCATTCCCTTCTCCAGGGGATCTTCCTGACCCAGGGAATCAAACTCTAGTCTCTTGCATTGCAGGCACATTCTTTACCATCTGAGCCACCATTGAACTCACCTCTTAAAAGACAGAGACTATCAGTTTGGATTTTAAAAAATCCAGCCATATACTGGTAGCTCAGTGGTAAAGAATCCACCAGTGGAAAGCTAGACTAGCAATATTAACATCAGAAAAAAACAGAATTCAAAGCACAATCAATAGAAACAAAAAAATTCACTACACAAGGTCAAAGGACTAGTTCAAGGACATAAAAATTATGATGAATTTTACATGTAACAGCAAAATTTGACAGAATTTAAACGAGAAATTGTCAAATCCACAACTGTAATGGAAGAGTTTAACACATTTTTATTACAATATGATAGGTAAAAAGGAGAAGATTAACCCAACAAGACTTAAATGCTAGCAAAATTTGTGCTTAAAGCACATTGGAATTCTTTGCAAGTTTGACCTTTTACTCGGTTATGAAGACGTGTCTCCAAAGTCTCAGAATATCATTAGCAAGCAGCTCACATTCCTTGTGAGTAAGGACTTCCCTGGTGGCTCAGGTGGTGAAGAATCCACCTGCAGTGCAGGAGACGTGAGTTCAGTCCTTGGGTCAGGAAGATCCCCTGGGGAAGAAAATGGCAACCCACTCTTGTATTCTTGCCTGGAGAATCCAATGGACAGAGGAGCCTGGCGGGCTATAGTCCATGGGTCCACAAAGAGTCAGACATGACTAAGTGACTAACACAACATAGCACAACAGCAGCTCACATTCCCTGTGAGTAGTACGGTATGACTAAACTAGAAATAAAAAGTAAGGTAAAGAATCAGTTTGGATTCTAGAAATATATTTTTCTAAAATAAAAAAGAAAGAAATATATTTTTCTAAGGAACTTATGGGTTAAGAAATCACAATGCAGATTTTGAAGTTCTTACTACTAAAGGGCAAAAATATTATAAAACGGTGGAGTGGAGCGCAGCTAAAGAGTTAACCCAAAATTGATGCAAAGCCTTGAAGGCATTTATTTCTTAAAAAATTGAAAGTAGCTAAGTTAAATATATAACTCAAGAAGCTAGAAAAGAACTGAGTTTGCCCCCACCCCCAAAATAGAAGAAAATAATAAAAAATAAATGGAGTTATTGATGAATTAAAACTCCAAACAAAACCCACCCAGTAAGTATGGGGTTTATATTTTGTGTGTTTTGGGGGGTGGGGGTGGGGGTGGAATGGAGTGATTCTCAAAGGGGAAATCGTGGAATTGCAATTATGAAATAAAAACAGAAGAGACTTTATCCATTAGTATGAAAAGCAACTTTGCAGAAACTGAGTCTGGACATAGGTAGAAATTCCAGGCATGGGTTGCAGGAACAGGCATCAAGAGCTACTTTTAGTTTTTGAATTTTTGTGGAAAAAATTTTTTCTGAAAATCTCAACGTTTAAATTTTATTTTGAGGAATCTTCCAAAGCAGGTTCCTGGGAACTGCCTTTGAAATACACGGTGGGGAAAAAACACAACACTGTGGAGTCTGCTAATTCTCCATATGAATAATAATGGTTGTAGAGGTTAGGAGAGTTACACTGACTCTGAGAATGTGTCACTGCCCACCAGTTGTAAAAGCATGGCCAACTGCTTCACTGAGTGAAATACGGCATCCAGTAGCATCCATCAAAAATAAATGTTTTTTGATGGATGAAACACACAAGGCAATGTTTTCAGAATATTTTATCCTAAGGAAAAGATGTTTAAAACAGTGTCAAATTTTAAGTGTGAAAGTTTGCAACCAAATCAGACATCCATCATTAGGGAATTGGTTAGTTTATGGCCCTATAGTGGAATATGACAGGACACGGCTACTGAAAATGGCTACATAGATGCCTGTTTCCAGACAGGGAATAATGTGAAGTAGAGAAAGTGGATTACACATCAGGCCACTTTGGAAAGAAGAAAAGCAGCTGTTTACACACACATCCATGCATGGATACAGAGGCTAGCACATCATTTTGTACAAGTAAATTTTGAGTTCCATTCATACCTTCTCAATTTCAACACCGATCATGAATTAACTTATGAAATGAGTAAATAGGTAAATACTTCCTTTTAATGTGAGTAAAAATTTACAGTTCAGCTCTTCTTGCCAAAGCTTGTCCTCTGACCTGCGTTTCAGAGCTCGCCCGAGTGTTCTTTATTCAGATTCAGGCCTGAATTGTTGCTGGGTGCCTACCTTAAGTCCGATCTGGAAGACCACTCCCAGCCACCCTGGCAGCCAGGTGTGGCCAGCACCTGCCTACTCTGCCCTCAAGGTGACCCCTCTCAGAGAAGGTAGAGGACGCGCTGGATTCTTCTCCCTCCCCCGCTGGCTTCCAGCCTCCTACCCCGTCCAGCAGTGGCAGCCGCTCCATGCTGCCTCTCAAGAACCGAGAGTCTGTGGTTTCAGGGTGGTCGAGGCGTCAGGGCCGTCCTCACCTGTGCACAGACAGCCGGGGCACACGTGGCCTAGCCGCCCCGGAGCGGGCGGCCGGTTCTTCCAGCAGAAGCCGTTCCAGGAGAGGCACCTTCCCAGGTCGAGGCCAGGCCGGTGGACGCTGCGTCATAGAGCCCTGAGGGGAGACTGCAGAGAGGCCCCGTCCCGAGTCAGAGAAAGGCCCTTGCGCAAGGCGGACATGCACGTGCCCTGACCCAGGGGCTCTCGAGTAAAGGGGAATGTGGGCTGTTTCGGAATGTGTGCGTTTGGCCCTTCAGCAACCTCTGGGAAGGTCGATTCCATCGGTCAGCAGCTCTAGTATTATAGTACCTTTGGTGGTGTTTACCCAGTGTTATTATTAATGCTATAGTTTTAGTCCATTTTATCTTTTTCAAATTGAGAGAAAAATCCTTTCGTAGGAACTGTTATCCTGTTCCTGTATCAGGCAATCGGGCAATCCCAATTTGTTATCATATTCCCTCAGAAACCCTATTTTGTCCCTTCCTTTAATCCTTTTAGGATTCAGGATTACCTTCCTGAACCTCGACTTACTCCATGCTTTTATTCAGGAAAAATGGCTTTCTAGTGCCCCCCTCCATCCTCCAGAAAATTCAGACATGATACCTTTTAATGTCCGAGGACCTAAACCTGGTAACAAATGGATGTTGGGACTGTGCTCTTGTCTGAATGAGGTGTTAGATCGTTGACACACCGGGGTTCTGTTTGCTCTTTGCATTACAGTGCTCCTTTATCAACTTTTGCATTGCAAATTCCCCTTTTAACTGTTTCTAATCCTTCCTCTTTTAGTCATAACCAAATCGTTCCTTTCTTTACCTCTTTGTTTATTTTAGACTGAATTTTAAAAACATTTTTCATAATTGTTAAGACAATAGCATCTGATGCGTTATTGAGGTTAGATACACTGAGTTGTACTTGAAAGTCCTGTGGCTTGTCCTTTTATTGCCTTGAGAAAAGCACAAAGAAGTGCTTACTCTAAATCTTTTTTCCTTAGAGTACTTGAACCTCTAATAGTTACAATTTCATTGTGAAGCTTTCTGATGAAAAGACGCGCCATGTCGCTAAGCTGTCCCCTGTGCCTTACACCTGAAAGGATGAGGCTCACAAGCCTTGCCCTGAGGGCGCAGATGTACCTGGGCTGCGGGAAGTGTGGGTCCTTATTCAGGTTCCACCCAAGGAGCCACAGGGCAGCCATCTGTGCCAGGCCTCTGAAAGTTTTTCTTAATAAGCAAAGGAGGCTGTCTCAGTTTTGTCTCTGTCACTCAATATCGATCCTTTTAACTTTACTGTTATCCTAACGTATAACAGCAAGTTCTTCCACAGCAAAATATGAATATCCTCCTAAGTGTTTTCACTTCCATTTTTGGGAGTGGGCCTGTGTGTGTGGTTCTATGTAGATTGATTTCCTTACTAATTAGAATGGCGAGCGTTTCTTAAGACACTATCATCTCATTTTTGCATAACCGGACATGTTGACATGAACTGTCGAGTTCTTTCTAGCCACAGAAAGGAAAAAATAAAAAGCCCCCTCAAAACTCATTTATTAGTGTTTCAGAAAATTGTCCAAGAGCTAATGTGGTTTGTACTCTAGAAATACTTACCCTGGATACCAGCTTGGAGGCAGTTGTGATTTTTTTCCACAGGGTACTGATTCATACTTTCTGCTGTCTCAGCTTACTTGCTTGGATAATTATTGTCTTAGCTTTTATTTGCGGCAGAAGCAGCATAAAATCATTATATTCAAAGATCTAGTAAATGCTAGAATACTGCCTCTTAGAGTTTAGCTCTAAGATTCCTGAAATGTCACCTTTACCCCTAATATGTATCCGCTTAATAATCATCAACTCTTAAAATGAGAAGGGCTTAATCTTATAGTAATTTTGTTTAATTTCAGGCCTTAGCAATGAACCGAATGGGTCAAAGCGTGCTGACAGTATCGTTGCTAAGAGGTGACTTCTCTGTGAGGTGAAGTCTGCTCAGGACCGTGTTTACACATCGAGATGGTCTGAGTCAAAGTGCCCACAGTCGCCTGCACCAGAGAGGAAGTTCCTGGAGCACACTCTCAAAAACAACCCAGGGAGCCCCAGAGTGGACGTGCAGATGCAAATGATATTTGTCTGTTGTTAAATGATGTGTGCTGTCTGATCCGATTCTTTGATTTTTGTTGATACACTGTCCTTTGTTTATTTTGTTGAAGAGGGCTAAGATGGAGGAAAGATTTCTAAGTGGGGGAAAAGAAAGTCCCTGGGAAAGGAGTGGGCAGAGAAAGGCTCTGGACTCAAAGAGACAAGGATTCTGTCTCTTGGGGAAACAGACGAGCACAGATGTTTCAGGACAGCAGGCTGAGGCTGTTCGGCGCCTCTGAGGACGAATGCTCGGGCTTCCCAGGTGGCGCTAGTGGTAGAGAATCTCTGCCTGCCATGCCGGGGACACAAGAGACGCGGGCTTGGTCCCTGGGTAAGGAAGACCCCTGGAGGAGGGCGTGGCCACCGACTCCAGTACTCTTGCCTGGAGAATCCCATGGACAGAGGAGCCTGGCAGACTGCAGTCCATGGGGCCGCAGAGTCAGACAGGACTGAAGCGACTTAGCACGCGTGATGACAAACACTCCATGGAAGAAAGCAATCACTGTTGCTTTCTCTAGTTACCCTATTTTTATACGTATTTGTCAGGGGCTTGGACCAGCTTCAGGGTGAGAAACCACTCGAGCAGCTGTGTGTCCCCACTGCCCTGCAAAATTTAGTCATGAGTCACGTCTGCCTGTTTTGCAACCCTGTGGACTATAGCCCGCCAGGCTTCTCTGTCCATGGGATTTCCCAGGCAAGAACACTGGAGTGGGTTGCCATGCCCTTCTCAAGAGAATCTTGCTGACGCAGGGTTCGAACCTGCATCTCCTGCATTAGCAGGCAGATTCTTTACCACTGAACCACAAGGGAAGCCCACCTTGCAAAATAGGAGCCAGAGAATCATTCCTGATTGTCATTGTGATTGTGGAAAGAGCCCCAAGGCATGGACGGGCGTGAACAGCACAGGCCCAACTTTCCTTCCCTCCGCGGGCGTGGCCAGGTGCCTGTTCCAGGCCACTCTGAACCACTGTGATAGTCAGCCCACACCCGATAACCTAGTCAAAGAAATCTTCCTGTGCTCTCGGGTTTCGTTCCCCCCACTCCACTCCCCAACCAACTTTGAGTCCTGAGTTGGTAGCTGTGTCCAAGATTGATTCTGGGGGAGGATATACAGGGAACACCGTCCAGAAAGCAGGCTGATAGCTGCCTCCATGTCTCCGAGGAAACCCCCCCCTGCCCGCAATGCGCCGGAGTGTGTATGTCAGGAGTCTTGTCATCTGCAGTCAGTGTCTGAGGTCAGCTCTCCTCCCTGCCTCCTGGGGAGCTCGCTTGCTTTCTCTGGTCTGTGGAAGGGTGACCCTGCGGCTGACCCCAGGACACGGTCTGGTCCTCACTGCCTCCCGGTAGGTCTGCCCAGGGTCAGGTACAGGCCACTGCTTGGGGTGCATCTTCAGAAACAAAAAACACCCCTGCATTGGCTGGTCTGTCCTTTCCTCTTTGTGCCTCCTTGGTGTCCTGAACCCCATGGAGACGCTGCACCTTCTGTAAACACCTACGTCGGAACTGATGGGAAAGTGAAAGGTGCCTGACCTGTGTTACCTGCTTAAACACCCCCTTGCACATTTGGGGTTTTATATAGTCTGGCTATTTTTCTTTCACCTTTCACTGATTATTTATTCCTCCTGTGGCTTTTTGGCAACTTGAATACGGACTCGAATGATATGAAGGTCTTCAGAGATGAAGACAGAAGGAGGTTAGTAGCCCTGAGGACTCGAAATATGTGGCATATTGCTTAGGAACTGGGAGAAAAAAAATTGCCACCCTGATATGCTTTCCAGTGTAAGGAAGACAAAGACCATTTCTGTGTGGCATGACTGGACCTATATGCAAGATAATCAACTGCATAAATATATGTATATAAATATGTAAAGACTCCTTATAAAGAAGGGCTATTAACGTTTATCCCCTGAATCCAAAATGTTTCCAGAAATAATAGGTACCTTTTCTCCTTAAAGTCTGAGGGAGTTTGAAATTGTGTATTTCATCTCTGTTATCTCGTGGAAATTGGTCACAAACGTTACACATCCTTATTTTATGGATAAAGGGAATCCCAGAGAGATTAGATCTCTCACTCAGGGGTCCTCCCCGCAGGACAGGTGCCAAGCCAGGGGCCAAGCAGGTGCCCTGCCAGCCAGCGGTTCCTGGGCCTTCAGCCTGCTGTGCCCCTCCCCCCTGCGCCCTCCCCCCTGCGCCCTGCCCGCACCGTCTGTCCGCCTGGGTGCCTGCGGCTGCCTCTGCTCTGCCGGCCTCGGCCGCCCTCTTCTCTCTGCAGCTGTAGCTGCAGCCTGCGCCGGCTCGCACCGTGCCCTCTGGCCCCAGGCAGACTGCACGCTCTCTGTGGTGACACACAGTTTCCTTCGTGATTGGGCCCCGCTTCCCTCTGAGCTGGATCTCTGGCCGTCTTCCCGCCTGTGACCTCGAGCTCGGGCCCTGCTGGAATGGCTGCTGATACCCTGTGCTCTCTCACAGCTGTCTTCCTTTCTGGTCCTCTTCCTTCTCTCTGGCACCTCCTTGGCCCGGCCTGCATCCTCCACTCCTGCTCTCTTTCCTCAGGCCTTTGTTCAGAATCGGCTGCCCCTGGAGGCTTCCCTGACTCGTCCTGCACTCTCCTCCCTCAGCCCTGCCCGCCCTGCAGACTGGCCACATGGGCGCCCTAGCCAGGGCCCTGCACCCTGGACTGGCATCTCTGCTGTTTTCTTGTTTTGTTTTGTTTTTCCTGTTTCCTGCTAGCCTGTGAGTCCTGAGAGTGGGGGCTGTGTTGTTAATTTGGTGTTCTCTCCAGCCGGCCCATCACTGGTGCTCAGTAAATACCCGTTAAGGAGTAGCAGAGTCCCAGCTTTCCTGATCCTCAGTGGGAGTTTCTTTGTTAGACTACAGGGTGTGTTTGATGAATAAAAGTAGCCAGTAGTATGCAGCATAGATTGCATCCCAGGCAGTGCCCGGGGCTCCCTAGGTATATTCACTCCCCGACTCTCACAAAGCTTTCCCCAATCCGTTGCCGGTGGTGAAACCAAGGAACAGAGCGCTCACGAGTCTTGCCTCAAGACACAGCTGTTAAGTGTCAGGATTTACTCCTGGCAGATCGGCTCCAGGAATGACATTCGACATAATACATTTTAGCCCCCGCTCCTATTTCCAGCCTGATCTGATGTTACTGGTAGGAAACAAGTAAAATAGGAAGACATCTCAGAACTTTTAACACATACCAGCTCATACACCTGCCTGAACCAGAGGGAAGAGAAGGGCTGGGGAGATGGGACAAGAGCGGGAAGGAGAAGAATAAGTTGCTATCAATAAGGAGTTCATTGATTTATTTGTAGCATATTTTAGTGCAAGTAAAAGTTTCATAAATGAATTTAGACTTTACTGGCTTAAACAGGATGTCTATGAAAACAGTTTGGATTGAAATTTCCACCAAGAGAAGGTGAATACCTAGGATGGCTCTTAGGCTTGTTAAGTATTTGCAGATATTTAACAGAACATTTTTATTTCTCTGTTCTGGCTTTCCAGATACCACAAGGATCTTTGTCACCTCTGTTGTTTTTCAGGGGATTAGCATGTTAGGTATTTCATCTGCCATTGAATCCCTGTGTTTTACAAACTTCTTGGGAGGCTGGGAAGCTGTATGGACTGGGGGATACGACACATCCTTAGCATATACACAACCAGGACCTTTTAGCAGCTGCAGGAGGCCCTTAACCGTAGCAGAGAGACTGCTGTCCCTACCAAACTCCTTTACTGGGTGGGGAGCTCTTTTTTTAGTTGTAAACTTTTAAAGGATGCCAATTTTATCTCATTTTATCCCCTAGAATGTTTCAGATCTGGCCAGCTGCAGATAGCTAATCAATGCCTGTGGAAAGCATAAATGAATAAAAAGTCATAGTGACCTGAGTTGATATTATTCCATTAAATGACTGGTCATGTTACTGAGAAGCTCTTAGAAGCCAGTTGAAAGTAATTTATCAAAGGCATTCCCACCACTCACACGATATGTGAGCCTAGTGAGTGAGGATGCTTTCTGGAGCCGTGTGCTCTTTGCAGTGTCATGTCCAAGAACTACAATTAACCCCCCAAGAGAAAACATGCACTGAAATCCTAGCAGATGCAAAGTCCAGCCGGCAGCACAGTTAGGTGTATAGACATCCATAGACTCAGTCTCCATGTGAAATATTCTCTAAAGATCTCGAAACAAGTTCAAGAAGAAAATGCCCACAGAAGTGGTAGGGCGGGGAAACTTTGCCTATTGGATTCATCCTTCAGTGGGTTAATGGGCAGAGGGAGGAGAGACCAAGGCTAGCAGGCAGTTTTCCAGTGCTTTCTATGACAACCAATATTATATAGCACTTACTATGACACCCAAGGACTGGGCAGTATGGTTACTCCCCATTTTACAAGGGAAGCAGATGAAACCCGAGAAGCAACATGTCCAGGGTCACGCAACTGGTAAATAAGAGAGCCCAAGCCCGACTCCAGAGCCCGTGCTCTTAACCACTATCCTATATCATGCTTAGAGCAAGACCCTCCCCCTCAAAAAGCACACCCTCCTTTAGAGGAAGTCTCTGCACAGCTTTCATGTTACTACGAGTTTCTGTCACCTCCGTTCCCAACCTGGACATAAATATTGGCAGTTCACTGCACCTAGTTCATTGTTTTGTGATATTTTTTATGCATACAGAAGTTCTAGGAAGAAAATACAGAGCTGTGTTTAGCCTTTCTGATCTTCAGATAAACATAAAGCAAAAAAGTGCTGTTCCTTTTTCACTTATTAGATTAACAGTTTATATTTAGAATTAAAATACTCATGTTGTCAGAGAAGCAGTGAAGCCCAGACTGTCTGCCACTGGTGGGAGAGTAAATATTTCTGTAAACTGAAAAATATCAATTTTAATTAAAGTTCTTCTTTTTTTTTTTAATGTGTACCCTTTACTCCAGGAATTTGACTATTGAGATTCTATCATGAGAAATAATAGAAAGTATAAAAGTAGAGAAGTAGCAGAAATACAGGAAAGACTTTTATGTACATAGATCCCTGGTCAAACAGTAACAGGTACTAACTTCTCAATTGTGCTGAATAACTTCATCACAGTACATTTATGTGTAGAAATGCTCCATTCTACAATAACTTTGTTCTTTTCCTTCATAAAGTATCCTGAAATACTGGCAGTATTTGCTGATTACTTGATACTGTCTTTTGTAATTGTGAGTTCGCACAGAAATACAAAGTAAGCCCTATTTTTTTTGGCAAAGATATTTCTGGCCCGATTCGCTGCCTTCACCTAGCGTAATATCAGCTTATTAGAACTGCCAGTCATCAGAGAGTCTCAACTGTATTAATGATAAGATTTCTGATGTTAGAAATGTTTATAGCTTTTTGTTAAAAAGATTCTTTACTTTAAACCTTAACTAGACTTTCAAAGTTTTTCTTAACTTACAAGACTTTGTTGAAAAAAGCAAAATATCTGTTACTTACCTCTGAGTGCCTTATTGGGGCCCCTGTGTGGCAGCAGTCAGTATTCGCCCAAACTGAAGTAGGTTAACCTTGCATGTTGTTTTAAGGGAGATTACCAGACATCCTTTTATGGTGGTGGCTTTTTTTTCTGTCACCCTGTGACTGAGCATAGTAGTGATCAGTTAGCCTCATGTGTGCGTGTGCACTTTTTTTTTAATGGGAAGTGAAATTTTTCTGTTAGTGATTTTTTTTTTAGAAAAGGGTTATCCAAAAACCCCTTGGAATTTATGAGTTGTTGATATCTATGGAACTTTTATAAATTTTTCTATAAAGATTTAAGTTAAAAAAAATTCTTTGGAAGAGACTGAAGAAATAAACCTTAACCAGGGGGAGAAAAAAAGGAATATAGCTACTGATGATGTTGTATCCATATTACATGTGAAGTATGAGTGTTAACATGTTTTAAGGGAAAAATGTCAATTTTGCCAATTCTGTCTGGAAACTTGGTGCAGGGAGTAGTTTACTCATTCTGTGTCTTATCAGCAGCTTAATGAGAAAGAAATAGAAGTTTCTGTGGTGAGTGGAGGAAAATGCTCTTTTGCATGTATATAATGATTAGTTGGTTGTTTTTAGGCAGGAGACCAACCGACTGGATCAGTGACTGCATGAACCCATGTTAACAGGGAGGGGTTGAAGGGTACAGCTAGAATCACCTGTTATGCACACAGACCTGTGCTATTCACCTTCAAGTTTTAATCGACTCAGTTTAAACCAACAGTGTCACATGGATATAAAAATGCAAACTGATTTACAGGCTAAATTAATGGAAATAGAGCTCTCAGAATACGAGAGGTGATCTGGTCATTCTCAGTGAGCTCAAGAAACTGCATTTTGCCAAGGCATGGATGACCTAGAGCCTGCCTGGGAGGTGCGGGCTCTGGGTCCCAGGTCTCAGGAGAAAAGATTGAATGAACTGAGCATGTCCAGGCTTGGCGGGGATGTGATCATTATCTTCTGATCACAGTAAAGGGTTTGGGTTGCATGTGTCACTCTTCCTAACTCCAGAGGGTAAAAGGAGACAGCTCTCCAATCAGACTAGGAAAGCAGTCCTCGAAAGTTGGGATCATTTTTAAAAAAAAAGGGCACACATTGTTTTTGTGTGCTCAGTCATGTCCAGCTCTTCTATAACCCCATGAACTGTAGCCCGCCAGGCTCCTCTGTCCGTGGGCTTTCCCAGGCGAGGATACTGGGGTGGGTTGCCATTTCTTTCTCCTGGGGATCTTCCCAACCCAGGGATCGAACTGGAGTCTTCTGCCTTGGCAGGAGGATTCTTTACCACTGAGCCACCTGGGAGATCCATCTCTTCTGTAGGTGCTTGCATAAACCAGCTGTCTGTTTGGAGGGATGTTGCTGAGAGAGTTGAATCATTTGGTAGGGAGTTGTGACTCTCTGCCCTCAGAGACCCTTCCACTCCAGGATTCTGTCAAAGTGCTGAGGACTTTTAGCCTCTCAGTGTATTATTCCATTGAGGTTATTATAAGCTCTACCGCGCTGAAGATGCATAGAGAAACGTTGTCAAACGGAGTAATGCTCACCTAAGTTCTTTGGGACTCCATGCCACTATGTACAATAAAAGTACTGAACTAAATGATCACCAAGGTAACTCCTAGTATAGCAGTTCTCTGAGGGGGAAATACAGAGATTTTATGATTTGATTGGTCAGTGTGATAAACTTTTACAGAACTAGTTCCTTTAAAACTTGGTTTGAAGACTCCTTTAGACCATGAAATTTTTGAACCTTGTTTAATGTCCCTGGATATGTTTCCTTGTCTCCTGGTTTATAGTCTGCGGGAACTTGAATAGAATCTGTATCCTGTTGTTGTGTGAAATTTGTATTGATCTTAATTATGTTGAGTTGTTCATAGTGCTTTTCAGATCTGCTATATCCTTCTACTTTTCTGTCTATTCACTGTATTAATTTTTGAGAGTTTGATGTTTAAACTACAACCAGAAATCTTAATTTTTCAAACTATATGTAACTTTGTTCTGTATTTTCCAAATCTCCTGTAAATATGTTATCATGCTTCATAATTTAAAAAATAAAAAGGAAAAAAAAAATTGGATCGAAGAAGCCTTGAAGAAGACACTGTTGAGAAGTTTTTCAGTTTGTTGAAAAGCCATTCTGGTGGGGTTTTTGTCTTTTAATTTTCAAAATAATTTTTGTTAAGTAAAGCATTTTTATTTTATGATATCCAGGTAAAGTAAATGTTCTAGCAAACTGGATCTCCCCTCTTTTTGGTATTAGAGTAATCACATGTATAAAGAAGAGGTGACAGGGTAATTGTCCTTTGAGATGCTGTTGATGTTTACTATCAGATAGTTTCATGAGTTCACAAGCCTTATTTTTATTGTTGAAAGTTGCCAGGACTGCTTTAGTTGTACTATAAAAGTAGAGTCCCTGTCCTTTTTCCATAGAAAATGTAAGATGGACATTTGTGACCTGACCTCAGTGCTTCTATTTCATTTGTTCTGTCAAGCATAGTTGTGAGTATATAGGAGATACTCAACAAATGTGAGTGACATTATATCGTGTATTCCTTTCTGTGCTTCAGCCCTGTATGCTTAAGCCACATAGGACTTCCAGAAGTTAGCTGTTCTCAGTATGAAAAGGTCAAGCTGAGTTACTGTTGACAGTATAAAGAACAAATGTTGTTGTAAAATAAGGAAAAGAGAAAGACTGGTCAGTGACTAATAACACTCAGTGTGTATAGAAATAGCAGTGGAAATTTTCTACAGAGCAGCCTGTACCACCTTGCTCTGAAATATGTGCTTTTGTATATTGGGTAGGTGTGGTTTAGTATTTAGTCAGCATTTAAAACTGCATAGTGATGAATAACTTCTAAGGAATTTTGAAACTTCTTCTGTTGGTATGTAAGATATGAACTGTGGTCATTAAAATTCCTATCAATATTTCTTAGTTTACATTGAAATGTACCCTCAAGTAAGAACTCTGCTTCAGATGTTTTATTATACCTTCACTCTTTACATTTTATTGCTAAATGTAAACAGAAGACCTTCTATAAATTGAGTACCTAAAGACATGTTCCAAGAGACCAATAGGTGATAGTTTGAGTGTATCTATGAAACTGCATGTTTTAATCCCATTAAAAATAATAAAGCAAGAAAAGGGACTTTTTAAAACAAAAGACAAATCCTGCTGTATGGTTTTACCATTTTAAAGAGAAATTCATTCATTCAGCAAGTACCAACAGAAGACGTTTCAGAGTGCTGCCATCTACCTCGTTTTCAACATGTGTTGGCTTTTTGTTTTGTTGAAGAGTAGAAAGGACCGTGGATGATTTTTTAATAACATATTCTCTATCAAAGATGGGCAAATGTTCTAGAGGGACCTGTGGTTTCCACAGAAATGGTAATGAGAACATTTCTTTGTGGAAGTGAAAAGTATTTCTTACATTTTTCTTATGATGCAGTCATTTCTTTGTGTGCTGCCACTCATCCAAAATACGAGGAAATAAAAGGCTAATTGAATTAACAAGTGTTTAATGAAGAATGTGTGTTAAGTGTGTGTCCAAACCACAGGACTCACTCCTGTCTCCTGCCTTACCCTGGTAGGAATGTGTGTTTGCAATCCTGGAGCTAGTTCCTTGAGGTTAGGGCCTGCTTCCTACTTAGAGGTGTTGATGGAGCTCCTGTACCTGACCTGCGGCCTCTCACACAGTGCCCAGGTAATTGATTCATTGATTCACTCAAACAGTGAAACTGGGGTAGCTTCAAGGGCAAAGGAGAGTGGCTAACTGCCAGGAGGGTTGGAGAAATCCCTGGGGAGAGGAGCTGAGCTCTGTCGTGCACCACAAGCATGAGTTTCCTAAGCAGAAAAGTGTGACAGTTTTGTGTTGAAAGAATAACCTGCATCAGTGAGTAGTCAGCAGAGGCTGAGGTGCCCAGGGAGCATCTGGACAAGGAGGGGGTGAGAGGGGATGGGCCAGATCAGGGGAAGGGAGAAGGGGATGGTTGTAGGAAACCACACTGGTAAGAAAGAATCACAGGGTTTGCTGGTTCATGCTGATGTTTGAATTTCTTCTTTGGATACTGGGAGCCTGTGGAAGGAAGGGTTTTAACCAGGGGTGTGACATGGTCAGAGCTGTGTTTGGGGGAAGAAAATACTGTTGGCAGTATTAGGAGATGGATTCAAGAGAAGCAAGTCTTCATGTAGAAAGACGTTTGTGACTTTTGAGTATGTCAAGTTGAAGGTATCAGATCGAATTTCATAGCCAAGGTGAGGGGACAGTCAGACAGCTTAGGGACTCACTTCATTTTTTTTAGTTGAAGGCGTAGAAGGGCTTAGGAGTATACAGAGAGAGACTAGAGCAAGGAGAAAAGTCTTCAGTGGAACCCTGGAGAAGGTAGAAGAGAAGTGGAAGAAATCATGGGTAAACCAGCAAGAAGCAGAATTTAAGACAAAATCAGGAAGATATTTGAGAAAGGGAGGACAAGAGCGCGAGCCTTGTCAAGTGCTACAGTAAAATGTAATTATTGGACAAAGTCTGACATGAAGATTTTGCATTTTACCATGATGAATTGTAACGCTTCTTGATTTTGGTTTGTCCCGTTTCTTTCATCAGATTTCAAATCATTCATGAAAAGAAAACGTAGCATCAGCTTTACATTTTCTCACAGTGCTGATAGTTCATTAGTAGATGCCAAACCACTACTTTGCAATAGCTTTGGGAGAGTTAACAAAGATTAGATAGTTAGAGTTCTCATAAAATATTATATATACGTAAAAATTATTTTGGATGTGTTGTACATATAGAAACCAACTTGTGTATCTAAGATCATGCTTTCAGACTGAAATAAAACGATAAGCAGTGTTACTTCAGATATACATTTGCCGTTGGTGTTGTAAATTGAGCATTATACCATAGTGATTTTTTTTTTATTTGTTTGCATAGCCTGGCACCTGTGTTTGCTCTCTTTGTACCATTTTACTGCTCCATCCCAAGAGTCCAAGTGGCACATATTCTGGGCCCGTTGTCCATCACAAACAAGACACTGATATATATATTGGGACTACAGGTACAGTATACCTTTTTCTGTTCACATTTCTTTAACCAGATCTGCCTCTCTCTGTCTCTCTTTCTCTCTCTTTTTTTTTTTTTTTTTTTTGGTCTTTTTCTCATTTGATCTCCTTGAAAAACAAAGTTTTTTTCCCCATAAGTTTGGCTTCATGATCTGTATCAAACGTTCAAAGGAAGTGTTACAGAATGAGAACATCAAGGTATATAAGGTACTAGAATACTTTCATAGCCTTTAGAAATCTGATAAGCGCTTTCACTGTAATTTGTATCGGTGGAAAATATTTTAATTTTGTTGTACAATTGCGTGTAAGTACTTTTTCAAAAATCTCAGTATGAAGTGGAAACATGAGAACAGTCCAAAGGCGGAACGTGGAAAGCCACTGCCAAAATTAATTCATCGAATACAGAGTCACAAGTAAAGCTCTAAAGCAGGAACCAGATACACTGTGCCAGCCTCATAACTCCTGTGCCACAGCAGGCTTGATTGCACTGTCGCCATTCGCTGAATGGTTTTACCCGATGGCCATTAGTGGACTTACTGTTTGACTTAAATCGAAAAAGATCGTCTTTACCAACATGCAGTGAATACTGATTGCTCTCTGCTAGGTTCCAGGCCCAGGAATAGAAGATACGTGTGATTTTCAGTTTTCTACCTGTAGCATTACACCTGTCACTTTCCTTTCACTCTCACACCTTTTAATGTAAACTTTTATTCTGCTGTTTCCTGTGGTACCATATGTAGCTTGGCCTTTTGATCCACTGTCAATACTCATAACATTCCTTATCCCACACACATCAAACCGGATGCCACTGTCACTGTGCAGGGCCCTCCTCCCTCCCCTTTTAACCTTCAGCATTTCCTCCACCTTCTCTTGTCTGCTCTCACGTGTTATCAATGGCCAATCTGGGGTGGGTGTTTCCTTACCACTTTTACAACCATTTTTCATGAAATATGTTTATTCCTCATCTCTCAGCCTACAAAGCTTTACACTCCCCTTTGTCCTCTCTAATACTCTCATAACCTAAGAGCCCGTTTCCACGTTTTACTCTTATCACTAGGGTTTGCAGTGGCACGCTTAATTCTTTTTAAGATGTTCCAACAGAAGGCAGAATGCAATGGTCGCAGAGTACCCTGGACCAGGGGCAGAGGCCCAAGTTCCAGTTCTGACGTGGCGTGCGTAAGCTTGGTACTTGGGTCGGGTCATGAAAGCCTCTGGTCCTCATGTTGGCTCTAGTTAGAGAGCAGCTTTGAGGGTGGAAAACGTTTTGTTACCTGTAGAGCAGGAATTCAGTGGAGCCCTGTAGCAAGTCTTTAGAGCCAAGTGGATGTTGGTTTAAGTACTTGCTCTGGTAATTTTCCTTTTCCGTCACTTTTTCTGAGCCCCCATTTGCCCACCTGTAAAGTGGGAACAATGATATCTATTTTACATGGTCATTTGAAGATTTAGAGATTGTAGCATTGGGTTTTTGGGGGTAATCAGAACAGGTAATAAGAAACTAAGTCAGTTGGTTCCTAATATTAATAATGTATATCTGTATGACTGCCACCTTTGGTTTTTCTGAGATTGTGAGTGGTTTTGTTTTGTCGTTTTTTTTCTTTGTTTTTTGTTTTTGGTGGGATAGAAGTTGATGCAGAAAGTAGAGGTGGAGATGCCCTGGGCCTCTTGATAAAATCTGAACTCTTTATCATGAATGGCATCCAGAGTTTCTTCTTGTCCATCTAGTATCAATTCCCACCCTTCCCCCACCTTGACGTGAGTGTGAACCTTTTATTCTCCAGACTTCTGTTCCCTCCACTCTGAACCTTCACGCTCATTTCTGTGCCTCTCTTACTCAGCAACTTCTTGAAACCAGGGACATTTGATAGATGAGTGATTGAATGACTTTAGTCCTTCTCAGGAGAGCAAAGACGTTTGTGAAGAGACATTGACGTACACAGGGCTCAAGAGCCAGTCATGTAATGCCCAGGTCTGGGGCCCATGGAGGATAAAATGTAGCTTGAGATGCAGCACTTGCCCCTTGGGGAGGCCAGCAGTGAGAAAAAAACACACAGCAAGTGCTGTGGAAGTATTACTGTTCTCTGTACTTTTGGAAGAAGACTACAGAAAAATAATTTTACACCTAATTCTCATTCCTGTTGTTTTCAAAGTCATTCACACTTGAACAAGCATCCATGCTCGATCAAAGGATTAAATTTTAGATCAAGGGATTAGAGTTGCAGCCAGTGCTCATTTCTCCATGAGCTAACACAAGAGCACAGCTTGTCAGACTCCTTTATACCTGTGCTTTGCCATCTGTTACCTTTGTATCTGTCTTCTTTCTATGTATCTTTTTTTCTATCTATCCTTGATAAACATGCACAACTTTGAGGTTTTCACCTGGCGCTGATGTCGGCGATGAACCTGCTTATTTCTCTACGAGCAGAAATGCTTAACTCCCCATCTAATGATCTAATGATCTAATAGTGAACAAACACTAAGATACAGATCTTTTTTTTTTTAGTCTGCATGTGTGACTTCATTTTACCCTCTAAATATTTCAGTATTAATATTACATTTCAGTGTATTTCTTATAAATAAGGTCATTCTCTTGCGTAACTACTGTTCATTTAACAAAATTGGGAAATTAATATTGGTACGGTCTTACTCAAATTTTACCAGTTGTCCCGATATTATCCTGGTACTAGGCTACAAATCTTTCTTTCTTGCAGGAACACTTGGGAGATGTCTTATGACTAAAAAAAAAAAAAAAAGAAACCCTGAACACAATCCTTGGATGTAAATGATTTGAAAAAGGCAGAGATTTCACGAGACCCATTTCTAACTACTTTTGCCATTAATGAATTCTAAGGCCTGTTACTTGGTTCACTCTTTTCTGGGCCAAACTGGAATGAGAGGATCAGTGGTTCAGCAGAGCAACATCATTGGGCAAGGACCTGTATGCTGACAGACGTCTTCCATCTAAAACTAGAGTAGCAATAATAAGAAATTGAAATAAGAGAATTATGTGAACTATAATACATGTCATTACTTGACACTAAGCATTAGGCGGCGACTGTATATTTTCCGTGTTGTTAATGCTAATAATTTCTGTCCATATAGTATTTTACTTTGTATAAACCAATTAATGTCCATTTGTAAACAAGAATGTGCTTGAATTTCACTTATTTTTCTTTGCACAAGAGCGGGCTGGTTTCAACCAATCTGTTTTAGGCTGTTGAAAAGCTGAATGAGGTCTTGGTAGAAGAGGAAAGAAAAGAAAAATTGGTATATTATTTTCCTTTATATAACAGAGTATTTGCTAATCTTGCGTTTGTTTAGATTAATAATATATATAATTAAGACAACATAAATGGTAATGACTATAATTATGTAAAAGTAAATATGCTGTGACTGGCAGTTGAATTTCATTTTTAGTTGCCTTTTTTTTCTTTTATAGCTTTTCACCTCTGGTTCCTACATCTGGATTGTAGCCATAAGTGGACTTGTAAGTGTGATTTCCCTCCCTCCCCCACCTCCCCTCTTTCCTGAAGAAACTTGAGGGAAAATGTCATATTGAGATTATGGATTATATTCAGTTGTCTTCAGGTGTCAGATTCCATCTCAGAGCTACTTCCTTAGTAATGAAAAAGCCAGTTACATGGATCATTGAGACAAAAGAGGCCAGATTATCTCAGTTTTCAAGGTAATTTTAGTGGAAGTTTTAGCTGAGTTTCTTGTCCATGTTATTTTAAAATTACATTAGCAGTAATCAAGCTCACAGCAGGACAAAAAGAGCAGAAAAAGAAAATGAAGAAGTCGGATTTGCCAAAAGCAGGGAGAGATATTTTGTTTCTTTCGGAAAAAGACTTGGTCATGCAAGGGGAAAAATAGGTTAAGTGGAAAGTCAGGTGGATGAGAACTGATGCAAGATTCGTCAGGGTGTGTGGCCGGAGAAGGAAGAGGGAGTTAGCTGAAGGGTTTGGGTGGTATCTCATCTGTGTGCCACACAGAAGCTTCATCTTCCCCATCCCCATGCTTTGTATTGTTTTATTTTAATTCACATACGTCTTCAACTCTATGAGGTATCAAGAAGGAATCTAAAGCATGAAATTAAGCTTTATTTTTCATCCATGAATTCGAACTCCCAGATTTCTATAAAAACTAAGTTTGTAACTAGTATATGTGGAACATAGTTTTAATTTCTTTCTTGGAAATGACTAAGAAAGTTACAGACTGGATTCACAGGGATATGTATAACATCAAGGGGAAAGGATTTGGACATAACTTTGCATTTCACTGGGCTTCCCTGGTGGCTCGGCAGTAAAGAATCTACCTGCAATGTGGGAGACCTGGGTTCGATCCCTGGGTCAGGAAGATTCCCTGGAGGAGGGCATGGCAACCCACTCCAGTGTTCTTGCCTGTGGAATCCCATGGACGGAGGAGCCTGGTGGGCTACAGTCCATGGGGTCGCAAGAGTTGGATTTGACTTGGCGACTAAGCCGCCCCCACCCCCACCACCATGCATTCCACTGCAGACATTTTAAGTAAGTTATCACTACTTACTCTTATTTCCTGGGTGAACAGTACAATGGGACACTGGGTCATTGCTTTTAGCCAGCTCACTTCTGTCCTTCCTTTACGCTCTCTGTATTAACCATTTTCTGTGTTTGTTCTTTTCATATACAACTTATTCCTTCACTCCTCGCAGTTTCCAGCCACAGTTCTGAGGACTGAAGTCACTTGGTTTCCCCCCCCCCGAAACACTTTCCACCGATGTCCCGATTGGCTTCAGGACTGCAGAGCTGAACTCCATTGTGAGGTCTTCAAACCATCTGAGCCACCTGGTATTCTTAAGACTTGTAGTGACTTAAGGACAGCCTGGGGTCATTCTGCTCCTGTGAGACACAGTGGCCAGGCTCTGCCCCATCTAATCTCATCCCCACTTGATCTGCCAGCTTGACTGGCAGGTTTTTAACCAACCTGAAGACAGTAAGTTGAGAGTTAATTGCTTTCATAATGAGAGCAGCCTGAGAATTTACTCTTTCGTTTGTGATACATTCTGTTTCTCTTAACAGTGATAATCTTCAGTCCTTTTTTTTTCCTAAAACATCCAAAAATTTGAAAAGTACCTTAGTGTATTACGTCTCATTGTGTTAGTTTTCTGTTGATTGATTTGCTCTCATTGTCTGAGCCCTTCCTTAATATAAACTCACTATGTGACTCATTTGTTTTAAGACATCCCATTTTATTTCTTTATTCTGTTTGCAGACTCCTGGTTTTCAAATAAGTTCCTGATATCACCTCAGAAAGTTTCACTCTATGACATTCAGTGCTCTAGAATTGAAGGTTGCGTTTCTCATCTCTTTCTAGTCTTTTTAAAATCTAAAGTTTGTGTGTTGTGGTCAGCCTTTTCTAGTACACATGCTTAACAGGTGGTAAGGGGCTGATTTAATTTCATAAAGGAATCAGAAGTTTAACAAATTTTTAACATTAACATTCAGAAGAGTGAATTGAATTGCTTGATATTTGAAATACAATTTTCAGATGAATGTAGCTTTAGAATAATCCCATTATTAATAAATATCTCTGAGCCAGTTCAATCTTCACTTTATTGTAAGTAATTCAACCAGGGTTACAGACCTGTTATCCTTACACAAATCTGATAACTCTTCATATCAACCTTGTTCTTTATTATTATCCCAGTGTAGTTAGATGATATTGATTGTGTTGACTTAAAATGATCAGTGTCAGTGATAATTACCCCAGTTTTCCTTCACATTATACCATAGATGTTAGTGCTTGTTTTGAATTTAATGAATATTTTGTTTCTGACTTTTTCCAGAAAAGCACACTTTTATTATGAAATATTTAATATAATATGGTATACTTTAGATAAGGATAACTATAAAGGAGGGTGTTGTTTTTGAGTGTTTGGTTCACACACCACTGATTATAGGATCGAGGTCTGAGATTCATAAAGCCACAACTTGTCCCAGATGCCTCTTGCTCAACGTGACTTCTCCTCTCCCCATATTTATCAAGCAACTTCCTTTTTTTGTTTTTTGGGGTTTTTTATGTTAAAATACTAAAAATAAAATAAAATTTTTACTCTCCCCCCAAAAATGCACAGATAATATTCAGTGTTTTGGAGGAATGTTAGAAAACCTGTTGATAAAAAGATCACCTTTTAGCTCTGAAATCAGTAGTTCTCCTAACATACTATGTGTAGTAAGGAAGTAATTTGATTTCAATCTGGGTTTTTAAGAGAAAGAGCTTTTTCTTATAAAGAGACATTTGTATAAACATAAGTAATGTGTTATCTGCTGTTATAGAAACCAAAACCTTTACTCATGCTTTTCTGAAAAGCTGCCAGCTTTGGGTTTATTTTATTTAGTTATGGGTGGATTTATTTTGCTTTAGGCCAGTTTTTCTCTCTCTTTGTGTCACCCATCCCTTCATGATTAGAAATGTTTCTGAATACCCAGCTTAAAAGTATCCCACTGATTAAAAGAGGAAAAGGAGGGTAAATTCCATTAGTACAGTATTTTGCTAGGTTGGGAGTGGTGTCGCAGAAAAGAATAAGGACTAAGTATTTTTCCTGGTTGGAGAGGGGTTAGGAAAGTGTGTTTAGCTTTCAAGGAGCAATAATGAGTTGATTTGCCCAGAACAGCTAGGATCCATTTTGCGATCCCTTGGGGATTACAGTTGCTGCCCAGAAAGTATAAGGGGCATTTGGTTTTGCATAAAGATTGAGATTACTCACATGTAACATTGATACCTATTTTAATATTGCATTGTTTTTCCATCGACAGTTCTGGCTTTGAATACCAACAGTTAATGCCTATAAATATGACTGTTTCCTTGAAAGTTGGCAGAATTGTATAATAATTGATACAGTACACAAGTGAAATATTTCCATTTAAGTGGGTACTTCAAAAATATTAGTCTGCACCTCCTTGAGTTCTGTTCCCACCTCATGTCTCACTATTCTTCTTCATGTCTTTTTTTTTTTTTCTCTCTCTTCTTCGTGTCTTTTGTGAGAGACCTTCTTTGGAGGAAGTCACTCTGTATTCCACAGTTCCACTGCATTTGTTCCATATTAATAAGACTTTTTTCCATAAAGAAAACATTGGTTACTTACTGAACTTTAAGTTCTTTGTGTGGTTCTGCAGAAAGCCTTCAGGCCGTCTGTAGCCCTGCACTTCTTCATTTTCTGCCGTCCTCTGAATCATAGTAGTGAGTCATTACCAGCGGGATGTACCCTAAGTCTCAAAAGCTGAAGTCTCAGGCCTGAGCTGATTCTGGAATGATTAAAATAGAAAGAGCCTGCTGTTGCCAAGTTTTCTCTTTTTTTTAATTCATGTCTTCATCATCATTTGGTCCTCTTTCAAGCTGTTTGAGAGCAGGTGAAGAGGCAGGCCTGTCCTCCTCAGACTCTGGCTTCTCCCCGTCAACCTGTCACTTTCACAGTCTGCATATCCTGCATTTGTTACCTGCTCTGTACAGTATGCCAGACTTTGATTATCTTACAGTCAAGTCACCGTAGTGTGAAAGAAAATCTGTCCTACCCAGTAACAAGGTTAGAAACACAGATTCATACTGCATTCATTAGGACTTTGGACGTGGTCTGAGTGTGTATGTTTTTCCTGTAGGCAGTGGGTGTAGATCTTTAAAGAGTAAATCTTTAAAGCTTTTCAAACAGAAACTTCACGATGGTACGAGATTATAGACGTCTTATTAGGGTTTGTAAGTCACAGAAGCGGGGAAGGGGAGAGTTAAGCAGCCTTGGGGGAATCAGGATGGCACATCTCTGGGCTATAATTTACCTGTCTCTCTTCCCTCCACAAGTTTTAAAGACAAAAAGTAAAACATTGTCTGATGGTAACTGTAAAAGAAAAAGCATCAAACAGAACCTTATGTTGATGGGCTTTCCATGATAAATCATTAAGGGAAAAAAGCTCACGGACCTAGCAGAATCCACTGTGGAAATCAGAACTTCTTTGGAGGAAGTTTTGGAGCCCTGACCTGTTTCCCAGGTGAATAAGGATGGGTGTTGGTTCTGCTCCTTTTCACATCTTTCTCTGCTCTTCACGTTTGCTTTTCTTCTCCCTTATTCTTTCTTCCCTTAGATTTCTTTTCCCAGCTCACCAAAGGAAGGGTACAGCATAGCAGATCATCATCCGACGCCCAAGGTTTTCAGTTGAACCTGAGGGATTGAGGTGATTTTTTAGCATGTCATTGAAAATGAGGACAGAAGCTGCAGAGGGATGTGAGGTGGGTTGGGCTTGTGAAAGAAGCTCGTATAGAAGACAGTGGATCCTTAGAAAGCAGCCCTGTGTAGAGGGTGCTTTCACCGTCTTCTAATTAACACAGTATTTACAATCCCACCACCAGACTGAGTGCTTATCAGTCCATTGTACAGTGCCCTCTCTCTCTCTGATTCTTTCTCACCCTCTCTTTCCTCCCCCCTCTTTTCCCTCCCTTCCTCTCTGAGCCCCCTTCCCCTATCCTGACCCTAGGTAGCCTGGACCTACTGAAAGAAACCTGTCCTCTGCTTTGTTGCGACAGTTGCAACTCAGTCCACTGCTGACAGAATGTTGTCTTAGACAAGTGTTGCATGGGGAGTGACTGGTAGACTTTTAAATGTTCAATGCAAGACAAATGAAATCATGCCAGTGTCTTGATAAAAACCGGCACAGAGTGCCTCATAAAATACAGCTATCTAATTGGCATTACTGTCACCTATCTTTTACCTATAGGCAAAAACCTTGCCCTCTTGCAGAGCCTTTCAAAGTTAGGCCTCCTCGGGTCCCTCTCTCAGCCCGTGGACCCTGTCTTCCAGAGTCACTAAGCACTCTCAGTTCAGTTCAGTTCAGTCCAGTCACTCAGTCGTGTCCGACTCTTCGCGACCCCATGAATCGCAGCACGCCAGGCCTCCCTGTCCATCACCAACTCCCGGAGTTCACTCAGACTCACGTCCATCGAGTCCATGATGCCATCCAGCCATCTCATCCTCGGTTGTCCCCTTCTCCTCCTGCCCCCAATCCCTCCCAGCACCAGAGTCTTTTCCAATGAGTCAACTCTTCGCATGAGGTGGCCAAAGTACTGGCCTCAGCTTTAGCATCATTCCTTCCAAAGAAATCCCAGGGTTGATCTCCTTCAGAATGGACTGGTTGGATCTCCTTGCAGTCCAAGGGACTCTCAAGAGTCTTCTCCAACACCACAGTTCAAAAGCATCAATTCTTTGGCGCTCAGCCTTCTTCACAGTCCAACTCTCACATCCATACATGACCACAGGAAAAACCATAGCCTTGACTAGACAGACCTTAGTCGGCAAAATAATGTCTCTGCTTTTGAATATACTATCTAGGTTGGTCATAACTTTTCTTCCAAGGAGTAAGCGTCTTTTAATTTCATGCCTGCAATCACCATCTGCAGTGATTTTGGAGCCCTAAAAAATAAAGTCTGACACTGTTTCTACTGTTTCCCCATCTATTTCCCATGAAGTGATGGGACCAGATGCCATGATCTTCATTTTCTGAATGTTGAGCTTTAAGCCAACTTTTTCGCTCTCCTCTTTCACTTTCATCAAGAGGCTTTTTAGCTCCTCTTCACTTTCTGCCGTAAGGGTGGTGTCATCTACATATCTGAGGTTATTGATATTTCTCCCAGCAATCTTGATTCCAGCTTGTGCTTCTTCCAGTCCAGCGTTTCTCATGATGTACTCTGCATATAAGTTAAATAAGCAGGGTGACAATATACAGCCTTGACGTACTCCTTTTCCTATTTGGAACCAGTCTGTTGTTCCATGTCCAGTTCTAACTGTTGCTTCCTGACCTGCATACAGATTTCTCAAGAGGCAGGTCAGGTGGTCTGGTATTCCCATCTCTTTCAGAATTTTCCACAGTTTACTGTGATCCACACAATCAAAGGCTTTGGCATAGTCAATAAAGCAGAAATAGATGTTTTTATGGAACTCTCTTGCTTTTTTGATGATCCAGCGGATGTTGGCAATTTGATCTCTGGTTCCTCTGCCTTTTCTAAAACCAGCTTGAACGTCTGGGAGTTCACGGTTCACGTATTGCTGAAGCCTGGCTTGGAGAATTTTGAGCATTACTTTACTAGCATGTGAGATGAGTGCAATTGTGTGGTAGTTTGAGCATTCTTTGACATTGCCTTTCTTTGGAGTTGGAATGAAAACTGACCTTTTGCAGTCCTGTGGCCACTGCTGAGTTTTCCAAATTTGCTGGCATATTGAGTGCAGCACTTTCACAGCATCATCTTTTAGGATTTGAAATAGCTCAACTGGAATTCCATCACCTCCACTAGCTTTGTTCGTAGTGATGCTTCCTAAGGCCCACTTGACTTCACAGTCCAGGATGTCTTGCTCTAGGTGAGTGATCACACCATTGTGATTATATGGGTCGTGAAGATCTTTTTTGTACAGTTCTTCTATATATTCTTGCCACCTCTTCTTAATATCTTCTGCTTCTGTTAGGTCCAGACCATTTCTGTCCTTTATGGAGCCCATCTTTGCATGAAATGTTCCCTTGGTATCTCTAATTTTCTTGAAGAGATCTCTAGTCGTTCCCATTCTGTTATTTTCCTCTATTTCTTTGCATTGATCGCTGAAGAAGGCTTTCTTATCTCTTCTTGCTATTCTTTGGTACTCTGCATTCAGATGCTTATATCTTTCCTTTTCTCCTTTTCTTTTCTTTTCGTTTCTCTTCTTTTCACAGCTATTTGTAAGGCCTCCCCAGACAGCCATTTTGGGTTTTTGCATTTCGTTTCCATGGGGATGGTCTTGATCCCTGTCTCCTGTACAGTGTCACGAATCTCATTCCATAGTTCATCAGGCACTCTGTCTGTCAGATCTAGTCCCTTAAAGCTATTTCTCACTTCCACTGTATAATCATAAGGGATTTGATTGAGGTCATACCTGAATGGTCTAGTGGTTTTCCCTACTTTCTTCAGTTTGAGTCTGAATTTGGTAATAAGGAGTTTACCCCTAAGCACTTTACCCCTCTGATATCTCATGCTGTCTTGAGATTCTTTGTCATCACTTATTTTTCTTTAACAAACCCTCAGCACATGCTATGTCCCAAGCATTTGTAGTAGATTATATAGTTTGTTCAGCTGTTTTGTTGGTTGAGAGTATTTGCTGCCCCATCTCCGTAGGCCCCTCCCTGCAGGGCCTCTAGGGGCTGTATGAACGTCAGACTCCACTCTGACTCACATGAGCCACTGGACTATGAGCAGGAGTGATGGGTGCTTCTCAGGCAGAAGTTTTAAGCACCCTTGTGTGGTCCCACCATTGCTCTGTTCATTTTGACATGAGAAAAACATGTGCCAGATAGAAGTTGCTCCCTCAGCCCAGATCCCAGAATGAAGAAAGCACATAGAGCAGGGCTATAGCCAAAATGCAAGATGAGTGAGAAACAGCCTTTGTAAAAGCAACTGAAATTTGGGATAATAGAAAGCAGACTAATACAGCTCTTTTCTAAGCACTTTACAAATACTATTTATTTAACTGCTACTGCTACGAAATCGCTTCAGTCATGTCCGACTCTGTACGACCCCTTAGACAGTAGCCCACCAGGCTCCCCCGTCCCCAGGATTCTCCAGGCAAGAACACTGGAGTGGGTTGCCATCTCCTTCTCCAATGCATGAAAGCGAAAAGTGAAAGTGAAGTCACTCAGTCATGTCTGACTCCCAGCGACCCCATGGACTGCGGCCCACCAGGCTCCTCCATCCATGGGACTTCCCAGGCAAGAATGCTGGAGTGGGGTGCCATCTACTCACAAACATAACAGCTATGGAAAGTCACTAATTAAAAACTAGGTAAACTAGTCCTCCTAAAAACCTGGTATTGTAGACACTGTTGTCCCTATTTTATAGATAAACTGAGGCACAAGGAACTTAGCTGCCAAGAATACAAGCTGATACATAGCGGAGACAATATCTGTGCTCTTCAGGGGTAGCTTTGCATAACCATATGGCAGTTTCTTCCAGCCATCTCCATTCCTTCACCATTAGATCCCTTCTTTTCCTAGAAAATCGTATTCATTTAAGTTCTAACTCTGAAGCCTTCTCTGAATCTGCCCTTTCAATTTAGAAACTATACATTATTCTTTATCATCTCCAGTGCCTAACAAAACATCTGGCATTTCATCTATATTCTAGAAATACTTGCTGAGTTTCAAAATTCAGTATTATCAAAATAATCATTTCTGTACAACAAAACACTGCTATTCTTTGTGATTGTCAGAATGTTGTCAGTGTGTACCGCCTCATTAGGTTCTTGACACACTCTCTGCAGTGGTGGGGAACCTAGGCTTCTTGTTTTAGAACTGAAGCTCAAGTTGCACAACTGCTTGGTGATTGAGCCAGGACCAAAGGCCAGGTGTTCTGGTGGTCCAGTGGGCCCAGTGCCTTCCAATGCCTGTTTCAAGGCTCTCATCCATGTCTGCTTTAAACACAAGACACTTAGGTACCAGCTGTTCTTAGATCTTCCCTTGCCAACCCCACTAAGGAGAGGCCCTGATCCTCATCCATGGAGACTGGATTCTGGAGGGAGATCCTGGTCATAAAGAAGTTTTAAAAGTGCCCAGAGGTGCTGAAAGACCCATACCCCCAACAGTTCCCTGAAGCCTTCATTACGAATTTTGTGGGCCGACCAATATCCAAGAAAACTTTATCCTGTTGGCAGCCTCTGCTTTCTTCTTAATACGAAGAAATTGGTCGGTAGCTGTACTGTACTTTCTCTTCTAAGACCATCAAAGATATTTATTTAACTGGTCCTCCATATGATGGATTAAAAATGCAGCTCAAACATCACCTTCAACAAACTCATTGTCTTATGTCTCTGGTGTTGTCGTGTACAAGAAAACGAAGTAAAGGATGGCTTTGAGAAGGCTTAAAGGATAGTGTAGAATATATTCAGCTGGGTCAGTACTGCTGCCAGTCAAAGGGAAAAGAAATGGAGATAAGAGGTCAACAAGAAAACACCCAGATGTTTTCACTCTTGATGATTCCTGATAGACTACGTGGCGGTTGCCACACTGAGTGCTTTTTTCCTTTTCTCACAGTCTTCACATTGTTTTCCTATCAAGAGATAGGAAGTCTTGAATCAGTTTTGATTATGTCTTTCAACTGATTGTTTTGAAATAGAAATGTCCAGTGTTCCTTCCTCTTTGGGGCTGATTATGTTTATATTTTTCTTATATCTTTATTATCACCTCTGCAAAAGAACTATGGTAAAATCAACGCATGTGATTTTTAATATATTCATTATGTGTGTGCTTAGTCACTCAGTCGTGCTGACTTTTTGTGAACCCCATGGACAGTAGCCCGCCAGGCTCCTCTGTCCATGAGATTATCCAGGCAAGAATACTAGAATGAGTTGCCATTCCCTTCTCCAGGGATCAAACTGGGGTCTCTTGCATCGCAGGCAGATTCTTTACTGTCTGAGCCACCAGGGAAGTTGGCATATTTATTATAAATGATAGCATAACTTATTATCGAAAAGTCTTCTTGTGTTAGTTTATGTTAGCTGGAAATATTTTCAAGATATCAGAAGTTTTTTGTTGCTAAAGACTGGTTTCAGTCTGTGAAAATCTCACCTCTTTTATAAAATTTAAGATGAGAAGTATATATATAGAAATTTCAGTCTTCCTAGATCTTCACATTTACTTTTTTATGAAAAATTTTTTCATTTGTTTATTAAAGTATTACAATACAATAAAATATACCAACTTTAAGTGTACAGTTTGGTGAATTTGGGTACTTGTATACTGTTTTATAGCTACTACAACAGTCAAGATAGAAAACAGTCTCCTCTCCCTAAACTTTTTTTTTTTTCATTCCTTTTGCTCTGTCCTCTCACCCACCTGCCATCCCCAGATAACCACTGGTTTCTTTATGTCACCACAGTTTTGCCTTTTCTAGAATCTCATATAATTTGAATCATGTAGTATGAAGTCTTTTATGTTCTACTTATTTCACTTAACATGATGTTTTTGAAATCCATTTACCTTTGATTACTTTTTCATTCCTTGTTACTGTAAATATGTTATACCACAATGTTTGTCTGTTCATTAGTTGGTGAATATTTGGGTTATATCCAGGTTCGATTATGAGTAATGTTGCTATGAAAATCTGTGTATGCATTTCTGTGTGGACATATGTTTTTACTTCTCTTGGGTAAATACCTAGAAGTAGAATTGCTTGAATTCATCATTTGAAAAACATATGGCACCATAATATTTTACAAGGTTACTATACCATTTTGCATTTCCATCATCAATATATGAACGTTCTAATTCCACCATCTCCTTGGCAGCACTTGGCATTGTCAGCCATTTTAATTTTAGTCATTCTAGTTGGGGTGCAGTTATATCTTGTGGTTTTAATTTGTGCTTCTCTGATAATTAGTGATTTGAGCATCTTTTCTCGTGCTCATTTTATATTCTGGGTATAAGCCCTTTGTTGAATATATTTTATAAAAATTTTGTGCCAGTCTGTGGCTTGCTTCTTTGTTTCCTAAACTATTTCTTTCAATAAGCAAAAGTTTTAAACTCAATTAATTCAGTGTTTCAGTTTTTAAAATAGTTTGTGCTTTTGATATCTTATTTAACAAATACTTGCTAATCTGATGTCACAAACATTTTGTCCTGTGTTTTCATCTAAAATGTAATAGTTTTTGCTATTACATTGAGGTCTGAGATCCAATTTGAGTATAATTTTTGTGAAGTTAAGGATTGAGATGTATTTTTTCCATACAGATGTCTAGCATTATTCCATCAACGTTTGTCAAAAAGACTTCTCCTTGGCATATTACCCTGGCTCCATTATTGAGAGTCAGTTGACCAGTGTGGGTCTGTTTCTTGACTTTCTTTTCTATTTCAGTGATTTATATGTGTATTCTTATGCCAATACCACTTTGAGTACTGTTGAGTATGGTAAGTCTTAAAATCAGGTAACGCAAGTATTTCAGCTTTGTTCATCTTTTTTCAAAGCTGGTTAATCTATGTTAGAAACTTTGATTTTCCATATGTACTTTTAAGTTAGCTTGTGATTTTCTTCAAAAAAGAAAAAAAAAGTTAAAATTTAACCTGAGATTGCACTGAAACTATAGATCAATGAAGGAAAGATTGCCATTTTGATGATTTTAAAAATATGGCCACAAATTATTTTGTATTTCAAGAAATGGAACTTAATTCCCCTCTTCTAGAATGTGAGCTCTACTCAGCGATTCACTTACAATGAATAGAAAATGGCAGAGATGATGGAGTGTGACTTCAAAGGGTGGATCACAAAAGACATATTGCTTCCATATTGTTCTCTCTCAGATCATTCATTCTGGGGGAAGCCAGCTGCCATGTCACAAGGGTCCTGAAGCAGCCCTGTGGAGAGGTCTACATGGCAAAGAACAATGACATCCTGGCAGCAGTCAGCACTAATCTCCCAGTTGGGTTTTGAGCTACCTTAGAAGCTGATCCTTCAACCCCAGTCGAGACTTCAGATGAACATAGGTAGGATGACATCTTGAATGCAGCCTCATGAGAGACCTTGAGCCACACCACCCAACTAAGCAGTCCCTAGATTTCTGACCACATAAACTGTATGTATATTAAATGCATATTGTTTTAAGTCACGGCGTCTGGGATAATTTCTTATTCAGTAATGTGTAACTAGTACAACTATTTTAATAATATTGGGTCTTCCAATTCATAAACATAGTATGTGTCTACTATGTAATTTTTTAATTTCCCTTTTTAATTTAAAAATTTTCAATGTATAGGCCCTATACATCTTTCATTAAATGTATTTCTAATAATTTGTGAGATTTTGATGCTATTTTAAATGGAGTTTTGTCTCAAATGTTTGTTGCTAGTACATGGAATGCAGTTGGTTTCTGTAAATTGCTATTGTATCCTAGAGGATATTTATTTATTTATTTATTTATCTATTTATCTATCTATCTATCTATTTATTTATTTCTGGTAGCTTTTCTGTGGATTCTTTAGGGTTTCCTACATATTAATATATGATCAAGTTATCAGGAAATATATTTGGTTTATATGTTTTCTTTCTTCCTTTCTGATCTGTGCATTTTATTTTTCTTGCCTTACTGCACTAGCTAAAACCTCTAATATAATGTTAAATAAGAGTGGTGAATAGACATCCTTGTCTTGTTCCTGGTCTTAGAAAGGATTGAGTTTTTCCCTGTTGAATCTTTGTCTGTAAATGCATAAGTTATTCTTGATATTTAAATTCATTTTTATTATTTTTAGTCCAATGTAAGAAACAAATTTTAACATAAACCTATTTACTTCTTAATTTTAATTTTTTGAATCAGTTTATGAAAGTGAATATAATTATAAAAGGGGACAGTCTCCTTGTTGAAAGGGATATTAAAAGGTATTTACCTTTTAGTGTTTGATTAAGGCTTTTTGCCATGTACTAGAGACTCTAGCTGCCTCCCAGTGTATTTTTTCCTTATTAATGGAACCTTCATCTTATTAGAGGCAGCAGGACCTCCAACTAAAAGATCATGTGTTCCAGTTGCCTTTGTATCTAGGTCTAGCTGTCAAGCTAAATCTTGGCATGCTGGCCAGTGAACTACAAGCATACTTATTGGCAGGACTTCCAGGAAGTCTCCTGAAAGTAGACTTTCGTCATTTTGTCCTTCATCATTTTCTTCTCCCCACTGCCTGGGATGCAGCTAAGATGGCTGGAGCGTTTCTAACATGAGAGAGAAGTAAATTTCTGTTGTATTTAAACCACTGGAATTTACAGTTTTCTTCAGAAAACCTCATCCTCTTGAAGCATGGTTTACTGAAAGGAAAAGCTTAGAGCAGCTTTCTAAGACAGTTTCT
Source organism: Budorcas taxicolor (assembly GCF_023091745.1). Classification (NCBI taxonomy): domain Eukaryota; kingdom Metazoa; phylum Chordata; class Mammalia; order Artiodactyla; family Bovidae; genus Budorcas; species Budorcas taxicolor. The sequence goes on from NC_068921.1 coordinate 76,399,716, forward strand.
TAAAAACAAATAACCTATTATTAGTTCAATTAATTCTGTTCCTCTTCTAATTCAAATTCCCAAGAGTCAGAAGGATACCCAGTGTTTTAAATAGATAGTTCAAAATAATAATGAAAATGAAAAGAGAGCTATGGGAAATTCATCTGAATCAGTTTTGTACTTGACAAAGAACAGGATAGCAAGATTGTTTCAATAAGTGCTAAAGCCACTTGATTCTGTCATGGAAAGGACAGTCATTTCATAATTAATCACACATGGCACAGATAATTTTGGGCATTTCTGATTTGTGTACATATTCTTTGCATAATCCAATAAGTAATTTCCTTCCTTCTTTCTTTAGCATTTTCAGTGAAGAAGAAGGAGTAGGAAAACGGACCATTCTTTAGAGCAGAAATTTTCTTTGTTTTGCTCCCTGCCTTTAGAACACAGCCTGGCACATAATAGAAGTTCAGTAAACATGCACTGAATGAATAAATGAGGCCTCAGTGGGCCTGCTTTCTTCAGGTCGTGAGTGAATTTGCAGTCTGTGTGAAGGGGTCCAGGTATCAGGGGACGTCTCTCCCCCTGTCTCATCTTTATCTTGAGACAGTCACGCTTTCCTCCAGGATTACGGCCCCTGTATTTGTCCTGCTGTCCCGCTAGATAAATTTCTCGCGTGCTGGGACCTTGGTTTGCCAGGACCGTGGCAATGTAGTTTGCCACGTGGGTCTCTGTTCAGCCGTAGTTGGCTGGAGAAAGAGATCAGTAGAAACCTGCGTGTTGGTTCCGTGTCATGGTTTCTCACCTTTGTGGCTGTGGCTTCATGCTAACACTAAACAAGACCAGAGGACAGTTGAGGTTTACTCTCTGTAATCAAGAGAGTTTCGCATGGTTCCACCCAGCAAATTAAATTCTTTATCCCCTTTGGCCCAGACTTACAACTGCAAGAGATCCAGAATGCTCTCTGGTTGCCTGACCCCTGGGGCCCTCTTGCTGGCCAGGATTCCCAGCTCCTGTCGCTTGAATGTTCTGGTTCTGGGTGTACCTGGCCTTCACAGACACAGGCCACATGTTCCTTCCCACTGTATCTGAACATCCTAGACCTGTCTCCCAGCCTGCCCAAGACCCCTGCCACTGCTTCACCCCTTGTCATTGGGTCTCTCAGCTTGATCTGGGGCTTCTGGGCTCTGTGGGCCTGCCAGACCCCTCTGTTAGAATTTCCCCTGGCCTCTTGACATGCAAATCCCAGCAGATGGTCTATTTTTAAAGCCTGTTTTTTTCCACAAACGCTATGGGGTTTCAACCAAATTCTCATTCAGAAGTCCCAGTATAAGAGGGGTTCATGAGATAATGAAAATGAAAGTTAAAAGTAATGTGTAAGTTAGTATAATGAATAAGTATTATTTGTAATTCATAATAATACTCTCTCTAGGCTTTTGGTAGTAATGAGGTATAACTTAGGTAAAGTTTACTGTGCTTATCTTATCCCCCATCTTCTCCTAGAATAGAGTGATGTGATTATCACATATTTATAGAAAACTAAATTCTTAAACCTCTTTATATTTTAATCAATAGTCAATCTAAGAAAGAAATGGGAAATTTTATCTGAGCCAACCTGAGGATTATAACCCAGGACAGTCTCTCAGGGAGCTCTGAGAACTGTTTGCAGAGGGAAGGAGGTGACCAGAACATATGTGATGTTGACAAAAGGGTGCATGCAATCAGGAACACATCTTGGCAGAAGGTTGCTGCTGTTTGCAAGGAACAGATAGCTTAGTTAATGATTTTAGTGCTTTTCTAAGTGTGGGAAAATGCCAGACCCAAAGTTTATGACATTTCTCCTGAAATATCTAGCTGTCTGAGGGCCAGCTCTGTCAGTTTTCCCAGAGCACAGAGTGCCTCACCCTGAACTTTGTTTTGAGTTCCTCTCAGAGTGTGCTATAGGTCAGCGACTGCAGTGGCTGGTGATTTGATTCTTAGAGAACTGGATGGTGGGCAGCTTTCTTCGTTCTCTTTCTTCCCTTTCAGTCGTAATACTCACTAAGGCTTGGGAGACATTTCGTCACCAGCTTTCCCCAGTGCTCTTAGGAATGCTCGTTCCCAGGTCAGGAGGATTTCATCATTAGGCTACTCAGTGCTGTTACTGGACTAGGCCTTGTTCACAGTAGCCACAAGCCTCTGAAGCACCCGTCTTACTAGTGTGTTATGGTCTACGAAATGGTTCACTCTTGTTGCTTCTTCCTTTACCTGGAGTCACACTGTTGGCTCTTAGAGGATATGCTTTTGGTCAGTTGTTTCACGTCGCCTAGTCATCATTTATTTTACACAGATTTGGTGATGCAAATAACAATAATCTTGTAAAATAGTCAAAATATAAGTAAAATAAGGTCATAAGTATTTAAGCTATGAATTTCCATTCCGTGTGGCCCAGTATCTCCCCAGGTCATCTGACCAGTCTGTTCTGCATCACTCTCTATCTTTGAGGAGAATGATGTCTTGGCATTGTTGACCTAAGGTGTCTACACGTACAAGGTATGTGAGGGTCATCGTGACCCCCCACAGGATTGAGTAAAGGGTGTTATCATCTACGGAGTTGCCCAGGCGCCAGAAGGAGAAAGATTGATCTTTGTGGTTGAGCAGGAATTTTTGCCGTTGGGGAGGGCTGGGTAACCACATGGCAAAGATGCTGGGGAAACAACGAAATGGGCAGAGAAAACTTTGTTTTAATTTTTCTTGTCTTACCTTAACATACAAATTTTTATTTCATTGCCCAAAACATTTTACAGTAGCACTTTACTTATTTGATGACTTGAGGTTGTGCTGAGGTACCAGAGGCGTGAACCAGTGGATTCTATGTTTTTGTCATATGGAAAGTATGAAGCTAGCACCAAAAAAGTGTGTCCTTTGGCACCTTTCCAATTTCCTTTAAAAGAATCTAAGATGACATATTTTTTGGACTGTTCACTCACCATTCTCCCAGCAGGCATTCTTCTAGGTGCAGAGGCCATGAAGTGATCAAAATCAACCAGAATTCTTCCCCTTCCAGAGCATACATATATTCAGATAAGTGAGCCTTAGAATAGAGCTTTACGCCAATGAGCACACTTTATCCCTGCCAGAATTTGCAGTCATGCATTTGTTTATTGCTGAGTAGAATGTACTAATTCTTCATAGGCTGTCCCTCCTAAAATTGAACACATGATTTCATAATTGTATATGTAATGGTGGGTGGATAGATATGGGCAAGAGAATAAAAATCTTTAGCCTTTCTCAATTCCTTAAAGGAATCTCTGACCTACCCTTCCCATTAAGAACCACCCCGCCGCCTTACTAGATTGTGAGCTCCTTAAGTACAGGCAACAATTGTACATTGTCATTACTTTTTTCCTTATTTCTTGAAGACATATGATTGCATAAAGTGTGAGTAACACAGTTATGTGGGTTCATAATGTATTAGGACAGAAAAGTATCACAGTGAATGAGGGTAATGTTAAATGGAACTCTCCTCTCATAAGTTTCCTTTATTTTACTTGAAGTATTTTGGTATTAATTCTAAGCACCTTGTGTGTGTATTGAAATCCCTAGAGCAAACACAAGAAAAAATATGAGATGTTGCTTTAAAAATTCCATTAAATTAAGATGAAATACTGAAAAGTATTTGCTTAATGCAAAAGGAAATAAGAAAGTAGGAGCAAAGAACAAAAAGCAGTTGAGATAGAACCAAACAGCAGAATTCATCTGTATCAAGGTAAATATGTTAAGTGTGAACAGGCAAAGATGCTAATCAAAAGGCAGAGATTGTCAGACTGCATTTAAAAATGAGAAACTGCCGTATGCTGTCCACAAGGCACACTTTAAACGCAGACGCACACACACACAAAAGGCTAAAAGTAAAAGGATGAAGAAAGATTAATACGGAAATAGAAATCTGAAGTGGCCATATTAATCTAAGACAAAATAGACTTTTTTTGTGAGTATTACTGAAAACAAAGAAGGAGACTTTATTGTGATAAAAGGGTCTATGTATGTGTGCCTGATAACAGCTTCCACATACACGAACATGTTCCAAATACTTGGGGTTAGAACTATGGGCAAATGGATAAATTCACCATCACAGTTGGATACTTTGAGACAAAAAAAAAAAATTAAATTTTTTACTTAATTAAAATCTCACAGTTCTGATTTGTTCAGATTTTTTTCACAGTTCGTGATATTTATGACAACATTTTGCTGTCTTCAGCTGAATCACTGCTTTTGCTGTTGCACAATTCCATTTTCCATCTTCCTTTTTACCCAGACCTTCAGAAAAGGAATCCTTACTTCCTCGCCCCCTTCTTGTAACTTTTAGCCTACTGTAGCTTTAAATTACGAAGTAGATAAATGTGTGTTTTCTTTTATAATCTAGGGTTTATGTTTCTTACTTAAAAATCCTTTCTCATCCCAGTGCCAAAAAGATGTTCCTTCTATATTTGCACAGAAAGATGTGCAGTTTCGTAAATTACGTCTGTGTCCTTAACCCATTGGGAGGTTCTGTGTGGTATCAGGCAGAGGGAGCTGGTTTGACTTCTTCCTTCTGTGTGCCCCGTGTGTTCTTTTCATGTGTGACATACCCATTTCTGCTGTGTACCAGGTGCCTTGTGTCTCTGCCCTTGCTCTTTATATCAGTTTGAGACACTAGATAAAGACCTGGGGCTTCCCAGGTGGCACTAGTGGTAAAGAACCCGCCTGGCAGTGCAGGAGACAAGAGATGCAGCTTCAATCCCTGGGTCGGAAAGATCTCCTGGAGAAGGGCACAGCTCCAGTATTCTTGCCTGCAGAATCCCATGGACAGAGGAGTCTGGTGGGGTCATAGCGTCACAGAGAGTCGGACATGACTGAAGCAACTTAACACACACACCCGTAAAGACCACCTTGTTTTGCTTACTCAAACTTTATAGCATACTTTATAATCTGATAGGCCTCGGTATGCTTCCCTGAAATTACCTCATCTGTCCTGTACCCTTTATTCTTTATTTTTAAATCATTTTATCGTGATACGTAACACACACCAAAGTGTCCATAAACTCTTTAAGTGTCATGAAGCCAAACAAATCACGATGAAGTGAGCATGTATGGATTTATTGGCTGGGAAGTACATCTAGTCAGGCCTACATTCTGCTGAAAGATTACCAGTAATCACAAAGGGCAGAATCTCAAGTTCATTTTAGTACTTCTCTTTATACATGAAGGTGCAGGAATCTGAGGTCATTGAAAGTACTTCCTGAGCTGTGCATCTGACCGTCTAGGGTCCTGTTTATCGGAAGCAAATGGTGCCTCCTCCTACGTTTTCATCCTGAACTTTCCCCAGGGCACACCGTCCGTGCGTGACTACCATGGGTTGTGACTTCACCCTTGTGTAGTGAGCTGTTTTGTTCTTTTTTTTTGTTCACACTTTTAAGGATTTCTTTCTGACTCTCATGGAGCTAGATGTACATTTCATTTTATTAACTTTCTTGGGACTCTTACACTTTCAGTTTCTTTGTTCATCCTGGAAAACTCGTTATTATCTCTTGAAACAAAGTCTTCTTCTTCATATATTTCCTCTGTGGTCTTCTTTTGGAAGCTCCGAAGACATCCATGGAGGGCCTCTGTGTCTGTCTGGAACCCCCACCATGTGGAGCCCAGGCGCCCCCCCCGAGGGGCTGCCCTGCCCTCGCCAGAGCCTCCCTGACGCAGGCCATGCCAAGCCCTCTCCTCCTCCCTGCAGAGGAGACGGGTTGCTTCTTGCACTGAGTCCTCTGATCCTCCCCTTCAGTCGCACCTTCCCTCTCCTACCTGTGGATTTACCCTTCCTCGCGACTGCTAAGTGTGTTTTCCGTTTTGTTTGTGTGGTTGAGGATTGCAGATGCTCTCTCGTTGCACTGAATCTGAAGCTTGTTTCTGTTTTCGTTTTCTTTGTTGTTTTGTACAATTCACGCAGGAAGTAGCATGGAAATTATTTGAAATCAGAAATCCTTTTCCATTCGCCCTTTAGCCTCCTCCAGTCTGTCTGTTGCTTCTACCACTGCACCAGAGTTGGTTAATTTTGCCAAATCCAACGGTAATTTTTTTCTTTCACGTCTTACGTGAACTCTGGGCTGCATTAGACATGGCTATTTCCATCTTAAAACACTGTTCTCTTGGCTTCAGCAGTACTAAACTCTCTTCGTTTTCCTTCTTACTTGCAGCCCCTTCTTAGATTGCTTTACCGGCTTCTCCTACTCTGTCCATCCACAAAATCCTGGTGTATCCCAGGTTCAGTCCAAAGTCCTCTTCTCTCCTCTGTGGTATTCCCTCACCCTCCTATTATGTCTCCTAGTTCTCATGCTTTAGATGTAGTCTGATACCACTGACTCTCAGATCTTTCTCTCTGCTAACTTTTCCCTTGAGTTCCAGAATTTTATATCCAACAACCCACTTGACAGCTCCACCGGGATTTCTCATAGATACTCCTGAGTTCATTCTTGCATTACCTTTGCCGTTTTCTCTGCCTGAAAGGTTCTTCCTCCAGTTCATCAAATCACTGGCTCCTTGTTATCCTTAAAAATTCTGCTCAAGTGTCACTTCCACCTGAGCTAAAGAAGATCCCTGCTCCAAGTCACCTTATGGTAATTCCTTCATAGATCTTATCCGGAATCATTTTATATGTTTGCTTGTTTATTGTCTGATCTCCGTATTGACCATGACTGTCAGAGTAGGGCTTTATGTATCTTGTCTTCTGCTCTGTTTTAAGTGCCTAGATCAGCACCTGGTATATAGCAAATTCTCAATAGATTTTTGCCTAATTAGGTAATTTTATTAATAAAATATTAAAGTGTACTTTTCTCTTACTAGAAAGTTATCAAACCTGCTCTGATTTTATATGAATAACTTCTTATCCTAAGAATCAGATTCACAAAATTGAAGATTTCTAACAAAAGAATAGCCATTCTCATGATTACCTAGAAAACTATAGGGACTCTTTAGATTCCTCTTACCATGTAACTTGCCTTAAAGATGAAAAATAGTAAGCAGAACTATTCATTGCTAACTATTGGAAAGGATTTCTAAATCTAGGGCAAATCAATACTTGATAAATTTATTAAAATACTATATACATTTTAGATCATCTTTATTTTCTGATAAAGCTGTGCCTGGGTCACATCACTGACTGTCAGGGTTGTTTTATGCCAGTATCTCTCTCTGATGGCCATCTGCCAATAAAAGTAACCACAAAGTTAGTACAGTGTGAAAGTGTCTTGATAATCAGATATTTTATGGCTTGTTTTTTTCTGAAAGACAACATTGTTTTTAAGTATGGTGCCAGTACTTCCGAGTGTTGAATAGGTAGGATTTTGCTATCTCTTCTAGCTTACTAAAAACACGTTTGTTTGCTCAGGAGATTCAGTTTTCTGTTGGTTTGGTTTTCCTGCTTAGTATCCCGCAACTTAGTAGGCATTCTGATTTTCACCTAACCGTGCGAAAATGAAGGAAAAAACACCACCTAGAGTATTTTACGGTCACTGATTTCTGTGTCAAATATGTTCCCTAAAAATTGTATGACCTGTCAACAATGCAGTTGGGCTCTTTCTCTTCTAGGTTTCTGGGATCTGCTACAACAGCAGAATGCTGCAAGTCCACGAGGTGCTGTGTGTGCCCAGTTGGATGGCCAAGTTCTGCGCTTGGACCCTGGAGCCCCTCTTCTCATCCTCGGAGCCCACCAGCGAGGCCAGGATCGGGATGGGAGCCACCGTGGACATCCAGAGGCAGCAGAGGGTGGAGCTGCTGGACAGGCAGCTGATGCTGTCACAGTTTGCACAAGTGAGGCGGCAAAGACAGCAGCAGGTAAACGATCACAATCACAATGGAAAGTTGAGAAGTACTCAGGGGCCTACGTAAACATCTCCTCTGAGACTGTACATGTGGTCGAAACCATGTGTCATTCCTCTGCGTTGTGTCTTGGATATCTTGACATGTTTCCAATGTCTCTGATTGGGGCTATTGTTAGTGTTTTCTTTGGAAGGTAAAAAAAAAAAAGTAAGTTGCCACTGAAAGACTGGTCAAACTGGACATTCTCGCTTCACTTCCAACAGATAAGCTTGATTTCTTAGAGAAACACCAACCTAGTTAACAAGACAGAATATTTATCTGTTTCTATCATCTTGTAAAAGCCACAGTGTCTTCCTGTTAAAATGCTTATTATTGTGTGCTCTGGAGTAAAGAGCAGATATCAAACTTCTTGATTTTCCTTGGTTGAAATGGAGAGACTATGAAGGTAATAGAAGTTCAAGGAAACAACCAACAAGTCAGTCAGATAAGTGCTGGGTTTTCTCAGCCTTGTCATTAATCATCAGGAAATATCGAGCACTTACCCAAAACACGGCTCCGTCCGAACAGCAACGTGATACCACACTGGTGTTCCCAGTGTTACTCTCAATCAAGCTGATCCTTCTTGGGCACTTCCGTGATCAAGCACACTGGGCTTGTCATTTCCCGTCTCCATCCCCTTTACCCTCTGGGGTATGAGAGAGAGCTCTGTTCTCTCCCACATCACCTGCCTGCATTGCGTGTGAGAAGTCGGTCTTCATTGCATGTGGTCTGGAAAGTGATGTCAGGTGTGACATCCTTGGACATCTGTGGAGAGCTGGGTCCCAGAATTTCCATCTGGGGTAGGGAGAAGGGGTTCCCTTATCAGTGGGCCAGGTCTGCAGGTGACAGAGAGGGAAGTGAAGGCTGGTCCCTGCAGATATATTTGAATTTGAGGTGACTCCAGAATGTACAGTAAAGGAAGTTAATGCGTGGGGAGACAGACGCAGCTTCTGGAGAGATCAGGGCTGCAGGTGTGGCTCCTAGAGTCCGTGTGTAGGGTTGGGAGGTGAACCCAACAGGTCAGGGGTCCCCACCTCTGGGATCTCATGCCTGATGATCTGAGGTGTAGCCGATGTGATAATAATAGAAAATGCACAGTGGATGGAATGTCCTGGAACCATCACCCCCACCCCCGATTTGTCTTCTGTGAAATCAGTCCCTGGTGCCAATGAGGGCAGGGGCCACTGCAGAGGATCACACCTGGGATGAAACGTAGGCGGTAGACTCAGCCTGTATTTAGCAGGAGGAAGAGGGGAAATTCTTTGAGGAAATGGATGGAAGAATGGTAAGGATGAGGACTCAGAATAATCAGCGTCCAGAGTGATAATGAGTATAAATACTTTCCAATAGCCTGGACAGAGCTGAGAGGGAGAGAAAGAAGTAATGTGTGATCTGAGATGGCTGGTTCAGCTAACAAGAGATTCAGTGGCAGCACCATCCCATCAGCACAGACAAGGAGAAGTGCATTGACTGGGGTGCCCGTGGGCTGCCTGAGAGGGGGTTCCCCAGTAGGCAGCTGTGGTCTTGTGCTCATGAGCAAAACGGGAGGTTGTGTTTCTGAAGCTGGCGTCCCCAGCAGATTCTCACATGCAGAGCTGATCGGACAGCACTGTTGGGATGAGCACAGCGTTGGGCGGGTGGTGGTGAAGGACAGAGGGGGCCTTTGAGCACCAGTCACAAGGAAGGTCTGAGAGCTAATCTTATGGCTCAGGAGCCCTGGCGTTGACAGAGTGTCTGCCAAAGTGTCTCCAGTCCAGACAGATGCAGGGGTGGACTGCAGGTCTTGAGAGCTGGACGCCATCCACAGAGTGGTGCCCCTTGAGAACTGCACCCCCCACAGCTGGAAGACTGAGTGCCCGCCCCTCACGCTGCTGGGAGCTTCTTGTTTCACTCAGGTTCCCGGAGCAGCTCCTGCAGGGTGGCAGGGGTGCTCTTCCCAGGGGACACCTTAAGCAGAAGGTCCGCAGGACTGACCGCCTCCCCTTCTGTGGCAGCTGGCCTCGAGGGCACCCTGGTGACCAGCCCCTCCTCTGTGGTCCGCTTGAGAGTCCCGGCCCCACCTGTAAGGTGACTGGATGAAGAGACAGGTGCACTCAGCCCTGTGGGGTCTGGGTCCCTGGTACCCCCGTCCTTCCTGGGCTGTGTCTGCCACACATACGTGTCCGCTAGAACATGAGTGAGGAGGTTTAGGAGATGCCCTTGCAGGTCACCTGAGCGCCACACTGGGTCTTCCCTCCCACCTTGTGTGCCCTTGGCTGAATTTTTCCTAATGATCAGGGTTAATTACTCCTGCAGGATAATGACTCCTTCCCTTGCCTATTTTTTGGTCAGAAGAGCCCAAACTGACGGGACCACAGTGGTCACTTAAGACGTAGCAGTGTTCTTGCTTTGTCTCCACTGGAAGCTCCTTTCCTGTAAGCCAGGCTCTGTAAACCAGGGAGTCCAGAGTCACGGGACAGGGAGCCCAGACGCCCCGAGTAGGTCACCAGGAGGGCGGATCGTCAGGGCCCCTCTCCTCCCACCTCTGGTTGCCAGGAGCCGTGTGCTCCACCTCCTGGGCACACAGCGCCCGAATGACAGTCGTTGATTTGGGCTGTTCTGCACACTGGAGCCCCAAGCTCCATCCTTGTCAGGTGCCATCTGCAAGTTGGCGTCTCTCTCGCCTCACCTGGCTGTCCGTCCGTCTGGCGAGTGGGCAGCCCTGGGTCATGCTGTGAGAGGGTCGCTGTGCCCCGTAGTCTGGGCACGGCCCCGCCCTCCCGGCTGGAAGCGGGCCTGTGGTCTGAGAGATGCCATCTGGCACCCTGGTCAGCCCCTCACACAGCCCGCCAGCCCACAGGGAGTGGTGCCATGGGACAGAGAAGGCAGGTGGCCCTGAGACCGGAAAGTGTGTCACTGTCGGGTAGAATGAGCTGCTGCCTGTGCCAGTCAGCTCAGGTTGCCCCAGGAGAAGACCAGGGCCTGGGTGGCTTAAACAACAGAAGTTTTCCTCAGTGCTCTGGGGGCTGGAGGTCCAAGATCCACGCCGTCAGGGCTGGTTTCTGGCGGGACTCTCCTTGGCTCTCGCTCTGTGTCTCGCGGCCTTTCCTTGGTGCCCGCGTATTCCTGGTGTCTCTTCTTCCGAGGACGCCAGTCCTGTTGGATTAGGGCCCCATCTTTATGACCTCATTGAGCCTTAATTACCTCTTTGAAAGGCTTCCCAGGTGGCCCCAGTGGTAAAGAACCTGCTTGCCAGTGCTGGAGACACAAGAGACCCAGGTTTGATTCCTGGGTTGGGAAGATCCCCTGGAGAAGAAAATAGCAACCCACTCCCGTATTCATGCCTGGGAAATCCCCATGGACAAAGAAGCCTGGCGGGCTACAGTCCATGGAGTTGCAAAGAGGCAGACATGACTGAGCACATGTGTGCTCCTTAAAGGCCTTGTCTACGAGTACGGTTGCACTGGGGGGTCAGGGACTTCAGCATATGAATTTAGGGGTGGGGGGGTACATGTTCCAGTCTACAGCAGCGCCCCTTCCTGAGCAGTAAGGGCCCAGCAGAGTCAGCCTGGCTCTCAGGTACGGTCGGTTCTCCTGAATGGGTGGTGGAGTGTCCAGGCTCAGTGCTGCCCTCGCTCACCCTCAGAAGCCAAGTCCACCCTGGAGAGTGGGGCCCACACACAGCCTCCTTCTATCTCGACTGCACAGTTCACGTGCCAGCCCGGGGTGGCCATGTCAGGGGCTGGCCAACGGCCGCCTGCCGCGTCGCTCTGTCCCCACTCTTCTGTGCTGGCCGTTCATGGTGAGCATGGGGGCCTGGGTGTCACACTGCCTGCCTGCTCCTGCCGGACCACGTGCCTCTGCCCAGGCCGCCTCGTCCCCTACCTTCCCGTCCCCTGGCCATGCAGGTGAGCCCTTCACCACGTCCAGTGAGTCCATAGATGTTCTTCCTTCAGGCCACCACTCTTTCCACACGAAGTACACGGCCAAATGCACTACCCAGGGTCTCCCCGTTGGGAGTGCTTGTCCCCGTCCCTGTCTTTTCAGGGTGACCCCCAGCTGGAGCCATAGCGCAGCCATGGTCCGCTTTCAGCTTTCACTTGTGTACCGAGCCAACCCATGAACTGAATTTGGTCACTTGGTCCTAGGAACCCAACCCGGTGTTGCAGGAGGTGTGAACTGGGGCAGAGGTTTTTACGCGACAGGGGTGATGGACACGGTGGTCCAGGAGAGCTTGCCTCCGCAACCCCACTGTACCCCCAGCCTGGCTTCTGCTCACCTTGCACACACGACTTCTGTGGGGCGATGGGTCTTTAGCCCCACCTAACGCTAGAACTTGGTAGGTCTCACACTTCTGGCCACCCGCTCACTCCGTACCCATGGTCAGGCACTTCCTGTCCCGAAGGGTCCAGCAGCAGTGTTTTATGGAGTTTTCTGTAATTCTCTGCTGTGTATGTGTGCCCTGGCCCCAGTCCCCAAGGCGTCCGCACCACGGTTGTCCCCCTTGGCTGGCTGTGGACTCCACCTGGGGTCTTTCCCCACCACAGATGCTCTGAACACCGTAGCATCTGCTGGGTCGCATAGCCCAGGCACCCATGACTAAACCAGCCCCAGGTCCCCGCCCTCCTCAAAGGGCTTTCCAGCGGGCGGCTGTGAAGTGGTGCCCTTTGGTCTGTGACTCCGCCCACTGTTGGGCAGGCTCCCCCACTTTCCGAGGTCGGTCTTGCCCCCAGGTCAGTATGCTAGCCCCTGGAGTCCTCCCACTGGCTTCTCGTTGTGAGGTCTGTTACAGAGAAGAGCACAGGGGGTCCCCGGGCCTGGACTGCCTCGATTGCCTCTGCATTTATTCCCAGCATCTGCCTTGAGAGTCCCAGCTGCTCCCTGCCCGTACCCTGGGCTCAAGGTGCTGGCTTGCTCACTCACGGCTGCTGAGAGGGCTGTAGAACAGGGGCCCAGATGTGTCTGACTCCAGGGCCTCTGCCCTGTCCTTCACTGGGTTTTTCTTTCCTTCTTGGCTTCAGCTGGTAGGAAACTCAATGCTAAGTTTAAGGTTCAGTCAAATTAACTGTTTAAACCCAAAGCTAGTACTCCTGCCTCCATCATCTTTAAAATATCTTTTTGATTGTTTTAGGATCCTTCTGCTTTCTTGCAGACCTCCTCAAATTCCATGATTGCATTTACGATAAACTTATTATTTGTTTACAGTCTGTGGGTTTTCAGATGTTTTTTCATAAAACCCAACATTTGTTTGGTCAGAAAGCCATTCATCTCCTAAATACTGTGCATTAGATTGATCTGTCTGCAGTTTTTAATTTCAAGCATTCCAGAATAAGGCCAGAGTCCTGTTTGGGTGTATCCTTTGCACTGCTTTGCCTGCTTCTGTCAGATTTCATCTTGCTGCCTGCCACCTGCTTCATGCTCACTGTCGTCCACTGCCTGTGGTCTGCACTTGGCTCTGGGGTCGCAGTCAGCCAGCGGTCGTTATTGAAACAGTGACCAAGTTTAGTGCAGTTGGCCCCTGAGAAGTGAAAAGCACGTCCTTTCCCTTTAGAGAGGTTTTGATCAATGTCAGGGAACTCGACAGACACACTTGAATTAGAGAAGCATCCAAGAACGATGAAATAATGCCCGGAGTGCCCAGAGCAGTAAGACCCCTAAGGGGGCCTGATGCTGTGAGAGGCTTCAGGGACTAGAAGGCTGGGCAGGATGTGGGCGGTGGAGAGGACGAGCCTAGAGGAGAGGACCAGCAAGATGGAGGGGAGGCCTTGGAGATGGCAGGGAGGCCTGAAAGGGGAAGGCCCTCGAGGAGACATGGGGGCCAAGAGATAGGTACGTAGTGACCAAGGGAAGGAACACAGCGACTGTAACAGAGGGAGGTGTTTTTCAACCCAGCAGCAGAGTTGGTGCTTGACATTGGAGGCTGTCAAAAGTGGTTTAATCAGTAGTGTTGCTAGGACAGTTATCTCAGCAGAGTTCCTCTATCACTGAGTATGAGATTGGTAAAGGAAGGAGAGACCGTGGAGGAAGAGACCAACAGAAGATTCTAGAATTCTAGCGCTCAGCTCTGTGAACCCCTGGCCAGGATGACGGCTGCCTCTTCACTGAGCTCCAAACCCGTGCTCTCTCCAAGGTCCAGCCTGCCCAGCTCTCCCGGGCACACTCCCACCAGACCCAGTCCAAGGCTCCCCTGAGCTAAGCTCCTGGCTCCCAGACCTAGACCTGTGGCCTTGACCTCTCCTGGGCTCTATACCTCAGCATCCTACCGCCGCTGGGCATTTCCCCCTGTCTGCTCCGGGGCACCGAAATGTACCCTTGCTTTGCTGACCTGGCTCCTCCACCCCTCCTTCCCTCCCTGATGGGAAGCACCACCGTCCTCCCAGAGGCCCAGACCAGAGCATCCTGACTTCCCCTTGGACTCTGCCCTCGGCTTCCCCATCCCGCAGGTCCCCTCCCTCACCTGCATCCCAGAGAGTCTGCTTTCCCCATATAAACCCACCTCTCTCTCCATCCCCTGCCTCGGTCCACTCACCTAGGAAAATCTTGTCTCGACCGCACCCTCCCCCCGCCCTGCCCCCCACTCCATCCCCTAGCTGGGCTCCATGGACACAAATCTGATTGTCTGACTCCCACCAGGGCCTTCAGAGGCCCACCTCAGCTTCCAGAGTGGTTCCTGCTCCCCCGAGCGGCCCCTGCCTGCTCCTTAGCCCGTCTCCCCACCCCCAGCCCCCAGCCGCCTCCGGCTGATCATGCTGAACTGTTTGCAGGCATCTCAGCCCTGTTGTTTCTCACTTCTTGCTCCACATCTGCCCTTCGCCGACAACAAACTTCCCCTGCACCAACTTCCCCACCCCACCCCACCCCACCCCACCCTATGCGGCCTTTGCTTGCCTAACTCCCGCTCACCCCTGAATGTTTTCTAAAACCCCCTCCTCGGGGAAGCCCTCTCCAGCCTCCCGGTCAGCTCCGACCCTCTCTCCATCCTCAGAGCCCCGCACGGCCAACTCAGGCGCCAGGGCCAGCTGTGTGTCTTGGAGGTGGGGTTGGCGGGGGTGGAAACTTTTTCCATTGTATCTCTAACATGTGAATAATGCCTGGCACGTGGTAGGAACTCACGAATTCAGGAAATTAGTGGCTCCATATGCATAGAATAAATATTTATAGAATTTCTTAATAGACTGATGCCAGGGACTTCCCTGCTGGTCCAGTGGTTAAGACTCCAAGGCAAGAGACACAGATTTGATCCCTAGTTGGGGAACTGAGATCCCATCTGCCACATATCGCAGCCAAAAAAAAAAAAACACTGAGACCACCAGCCAAGTGCAGATGTATAGTCCTAGCCGGAAAGTATTCAGGACCGTATACTTGTCCTCTGAGGACAAGTCTGGAGCAAACCACTAAAGACAGCCTGAGACCCAGCTTGCGGAGAGCAGAGAGGAGGAAGAAGGGCTGTCCAGGGGGCGAGGAGGCGCCCAGGAGAGTTCAGGGCAGCGGAGTGATTCAGGAAGGATGGAGTAGGGGTGCTCAACAGATTCAGAGGCCATTCCCCACCCCCCACCGAAAAAAAAGAAAGGCCAGGCCGAGACAGTGAGGAGGAAAAGACCACAGGAGTCAGCTGCCTTGTGGAAGGCGTTTTGGCGGAAGGCACCTTGTTAAGAAGCAGTGCAGGGACTGGCGCAGAGGACAGGCGAGCGTCCCTCGTGCTCAGAGCACCTGGCCTTGTCTGCAGACCCCGTGCGGGTGTCACGTCCCCGCTCCCGAACGTACAGCTGTCATCCCATGCTCTGCCGTGAATGCACGACCCCCGGCACTGAAGGGAGGCAACACCTTGCTTCCCCTGGGCCTACAGGGCCGCTCTGCAGTGCCCTTCAGTTCATCGTCAGGCCCAGCGACATGACCTTTCTGGACATTTCCACAGTGGCTACTCCCCAGCAGCTCTGACAGACCCGCCGTGATGAAAGCTGAGCTGACTCCATAGTAACGCCCAGGTGGTCCTGCCTTCTGACTCTCATCTCCCTCCCAAGCACAGTCCCATTCTTCTGTACACTGTCGTGTCAGCTCCAGGCTAACCGTACCCCAACCAGCTCCTTGCTCCCGGGCCCACTGCCCCCCACCCCCAGCATGGCTGCCGGCTCCACGGTGGCTGACATTGCCCAGTCATTTTGGTACTAGCAGCTGCTGATTGTTTTTCCACTGCCGAGACTGTTATGTAACTCCTCAGGGGCTTGTGCTTCATTCATTCACTGAAGAGTGTTTGAGTTCCTGAAGGACAAGAGCTGCGTGCTCTGCTTGCTTGTGCCCCTCTTGGTTCCACCGCAGCGTGCAGTCCAGAGAAAGGAAATGGCCCTGCCCCGACCCTCGAGAAGCTGGCAGCCGCTGGGGGACAAGAGATGAGTCAGTGCACAGGGCTAGGTTTCTGTTGGAGTCCATGCCAGCAGAAGAATCTCAGTTTGCAAAGCCCTGTGTGGTTGAGAAGTCTTGGGAAGATGCCAGCACGCAGGCCAGAAACATGGAGGAGGACCTCCACAAGGAGGGCCTGGGGAGAAAAAGCATAGGGGCTCGAGACAGCTGCGGGGATGACGAGTGCATTTGTCTGAGCTCAGGGTTTCCTTCAGGAGGGGGCAGTGAGGTGAGGCCAGGGTGGCAGAGGTCTTGTCCCACACTTGAAAGTGTTTTTCTTCAGTCCTGCAAGAAGTAGAATCCGTGAAGGCTTTTAAATGGAAGAGTAAGTAAGATTTGTCTCTTAAGAAAGATGACTTTGGCCTTGACGTGAGTGATCCTGGGGAAGGGTGAAACTGGAGGGGGAAGGCCAGATGGTGAGGATGCTCTGAGTCCTCGGGACATTCGTGGGGTTAGGCAGGGCGTCCTTGCTACTTGAGAGTGACGGGTCAAGCCCTGCCAGCCCCGGGGCGCTCACACCTCCAGAACAGTCACTGAAATCCCCTCTGTGACAAACATTTGAGCAGCCATGAATCTCTGCGGCTCCTCAGCACACGGTACCCTCTTTGCTGGTCGTGCTGCCGTCATAGTAGAAAAGCAACAGGATGTAAATGAAAAGGGGAAGAAATCTGCAGTCAAGGACTCAACCCTGGGTGGACAGGGAGCTCCGTGCACAGCCTCTCTAGGGTTATCATGAGGATAAAATAATTGGTGCAGCATTACCTGACACACCAGAAAGATCCGTCGGGTATTAATTATTCTGATTGCATCGGAAGGTCTGTTTTCAGGATCTCAGGAAGTTTGAGAGTCGTGATTTAGGAGCTAACCTGATTGTTATTCCTCTCTGAAACTTGTAACCTTTAGAACAAAGGTCAGTAGGCTGCTGGGCCCATGGACCAAACTAAGGCTAAGAATGGTTTTTACCTTTTTAGTGGCTCTGTAAGTACCTGCATAGTATCTTTGAATTTGGCCTATTGGTCTTCAAAACCTAAAACGTTCACTCCCTGACCTTTTACAGAAGAGCTTTATCAACCCTCTGCCCTGGAAGATTATGTAGCCAGCAACTTTCTAAGCAACTCTGTCTCCCAGGAAGTCTGTACTCTCTCGAGTTTGGTTGTCTGGTAACTGCTGTGAACCGCCATTCCCTCTGTTGTTTGGCTGATGGAGACAGTGCCACAAGCTGAGCTTGGTGACAAGACTTGCTAAGGCATTTCTGTAAGATCTCCACGTACTCTAGAAGTAGAATTACGGTGGAGCCCACTGTGAACGCATCCGTGCTTGGTATAAGCCAAGCAGGAATTTTGTCAACAAAGCAGTGAGGTTGCTTGATGTTGATTTTTTCATTACCTCTGCACTTCCTCCGGCTGCCCGTGTTTCCTGGTTGATTATCACCTGTTTTCAGCAACGAGCAGCCTTTTTGACCTGCGAGGAGAGGAGATGTTGGCACCTACCGCAGCTGACCGTGATTCACACATGCATTTCAGTTATTTTCTCAGTATTTGGTTGACGTGAGTTGGCTGTATTCTCTCACCCTCGGTTAGTAACATTTTGTGGCTGTGAAAATTGTTTCTCTCCTCATCCAGCCCAGCAACAGTTGTCAGGTAACATCTAACATGTGCATGGTTACGAGCCACATCTGCCTTGCAGATCATGAGCGTTCCTTTTATTAATCAAGGATTTTTATTTTAGTGGCTTTTTTTAAGTGTAAGTAAAAGTGCTCTCAGGTTCTCAATTTTATTAAGTTTTTGTAATAGCTTTATTGAGGTTGAATCATATACCATATAGTTCACCTACTTAAAAGAGGTCAATTCAGGGAATTCCCTGGCTGGCCAGTGGATAGGACTTGGCGCTTTCACCGCCAGGACCTGGGGTTTGATCTCTGGTCAGGGAGCTAAGATCCGTCAAGCCACCGGCACAGCCGAAAAAAAAAAAAGGGACAATTCAGTGATTCTGAGTGCGTCCTCAGAGTTCTCCCACCATCACCACATTCAGTTTCAGAACATGGATGTTCCTTCCAGAAGAGACCGTTCCCATTAGCAGTCAGTCCTGCATCCTCCCACCCACCTCACCCCGGGCAGCCAGCCATCTGGCTTCTGACTCTCTAGACTCGCCTGTTCTAGACACCGAATCGAATCAGGTACCGTCTGGCCCTTTATGACGGGGGCCTCACTTGGTCTCACGTTTCTGAGGTTTGTCTTTATGGCAGCATGCCTGACTGCCCTTCATTCCAGTTTCTGTCATTGTCCCTTCAGCTGGCTGGGTCTCACCTCTTGGCCTCACCAAGACTAGTTTCCATTACCCTCCTTTCCACAAAACATCCTTGGTATACTTAGCGTTCCTCCAGGCTCTGGGGAGTACCACAGTGAACAAGACAGCACAGGCTTTCCTCTTCCCGAGTCAGAGTAGGGAGCAAATTGTCATGAAGGCTCTTCCAGAAGTCCCTCCCCCAGGAAAGTGTGTCTGGAATGGAGCCCTGAACGCTGTATACCTAAACCTGTGTGTGTGTGTCTTTGTGTATGTGGGGTGTGTGTGTGTGTGTGTGTATAGCTCAGGAGCCCACCTTGACTCCAGAGGGAGCAGGTTCTCAGCCAAGATGAACCTTAGCAGCCCTGAAGACAGCACCCGAGCACGTGGCTTGCTTCTCAGCACTTTTCCTTTTCAGCTTTGCTCTTTCACTTTTTGGTGCAATTTGATTTTAAAGCCATCCTTTTCAAGTTGCTGCGCTGCCTTGTCAACAAAGCAATCTAATCAGTTAGAGCTAGTTCTTTTATGACTTTTTTCTTTTATGAGTCTGAAGTGTGTAGTATCAGGTACGGAATAAGTTACTAGCGCTCGGTTGATAAAAATCTGCAAATTAAATCAGAACTAGGTGCGAGAACTCCATTTTCAAGTGAAATTCAAGCTCTGCTGTTTATCTCAATCTGCACCTCCTTGCAGAAACTGCTGTTATGTTTTGGGTGCTCTTGCAGTTGATCACAGTGACCTTTGTGACACAATTCAGAACTGGAAGATAGGATCAATATAAATTCTAATCCCTTTCCAAGGCTGACTCATTAAGTGACCTCGAGAAAATCATTTCTGTTTTCCACTCTGCCTTGGTCTTCATGAGAAAGAAGAGGGTGGTATAGTCTCATGGTGCTTAAGGACGCAAGTATACGATGACCACATACTCGGTGTTTAGGGGAGATTAAAATGATCAGCAATCCTAGTTCTCTTCATAATTGTTTTTTATTTTTATTTTTCTCATTTATCAATTGCTTTTTTAAAACCATGAATGAATTTAGAGATGTATCTTGAAGTACACCTAATGTGTGGGATATTAGGGGAAAAAAAATGTGTCTCCGTAATCATTTTATAAATTTTTCCTCCTCAAAAAAAAGCAAAGCCATCCCTGTGGGTTTTCAAAACCAGTAAACAGTCCGAGTGCAGGACAGACCCCTGGGCTACCCGTGAGTTTTTCAGGAAAAAACAAGTCTTCCTGATGATCTCAAGAAGCCTGGACTTTCATGGAACCCGCCCCAGTTTCAGGCCTGTGGCCTGCTGCGGTGGGTGACAGACGTGGTTTTGTGAAGAAGGCGGCAGGAGCACAGGAGTTTCCAGGCTCATGAGTCATGATCTCCTATTCGAGATCAGAGCACAGATTAGCAATACCAAGATTTTTTTTTTTTTAATCATACTTTCTAAGTGATGGTGGTGTACACACCCTTGTCTTGCCTGGATTCCCGGGGTGGGGTGAGAGGTGCAGGTGCCACTCTGTTGGTGGTTCAGAGCAGGGGCTCCGGGCTATGAGAGATCACCGCTCAGTACTTGACTTCCGCGTTCCTGAGCTGCCCGTTGCTGCCATCTTCATAGGAGTGGTGCTAAAGGGTCCTTGCTCAGTAGAGATGCCCATCAGAGTGCTTCCATCAGTGCAGGTGACACTCGTAAGCAGTCTGTACAAGAGGGGATAAAGTGGAGAGTGTCTGGACCTGTGTCTGCCCGAGGAATCTCCTGCAGCAGCTTCAGCAAGTGGCCCCCGGGGCTCCTGCTGCAACGGGGAAAACCTGTATTTGAGAGAGAACTGCCTGGCTTTCAAGACATTC
This sequence comes from Budorcas taxicolor, assembly GCF_023091745.1. NCBI lineage: Eukaryota > Metazoa > Chordata > Mammalia > Artiodactyla > Bovidae > Budorcas > Budorcas taxicolor. Next base: position 76,420,058 of record NC_068921.1, read on the forward strand.
TTTGTAAGGGAAGGAACCCGGGTCTCCCGCATTGCAGTCATATTGTTTACCATCTGAGCCACCAGGGAGGTGAGATACTGATTTGGAAGAGGCAACTCGGAGTGATTAGTTTAAGAATCATCTAGTCCAATTTCCTGTTGTACACATGAGGCACCCTAGACCTTCAGGTGGTCTCGTCCTCTCAGACCGGCTGCTTGACTGAATTCTCTAGACGTTCAGCCATGGGGAGACCAGTAAGGATTTGGACAGTCAAGGAAGAAGCTAGTTACAGACGGAAAACAAAAACCAGGCCTTGTGCACACTGGTAGGGTGGCAGAGGGGTGGAGGGCAGGGGGAGGGCATTTTAGGTAACAGGCACAATTGGGGCAGATGCTGTCTCAGTGAGTGAGGGCCTGGTAAATGGAAGGAACTTGCAGGGAAGAGATGAGAAGTAATTAGGATGAGACTGGTTTTGGACGACCTGCAAAACAGGACAGAGCAATTGAGATGTGATTTCGCATGTAATTAAGATCCTCAGTTGCGGTGGTGGCATTGTAAAAGGCCGTATAGGCGCAGTTCACCTGCCGTGGTGTACAGGTTGGTCGGGGACAATATGGTCACACCTGGAGATGCTGCAGGTTCGGCTCCAGACCACATGAAAGCAGGTGTTGCAATAAAGCGAGTCCCATGAATTTCTGATTTCCCAGTGCATATAAAACTTATGTTTATACTATACTGTAGTCTGTTGAATATGCAATAGTATTATGTCCTTAAAAATGTACATACCTTAATCAAAAAAATACATTATTGGTAAAAAAATACTAGGCATCATCTGAGCCTTCCAGGAGTCATAATCTTTATGCTGGCTGAGGGTCTTGCCTCAATGCTGAAGGCTGCTGACGAGTCATCAGGGTGGTGTTTGCTGAAGGTTGGGATGGGTGTGGCAATTTCTTAAAATAAGACAGCAGCATGCATGGCACCCTGAAACAATTACAGCAGTAGCATCACAGGTCACCGATCACAGATCACCATAGCAAATAGTGATGCACAGGCCCAGAGTGAGGAAATGCTGCTGGAAAATGTCACAGATGGATACGCTCAGTGCAGTGTTGCCACAGACCTTCAATATGTACCAAGTAGAATATCTGTGAAGCTCAGTAAACCAAGGCAGTGATGTCATCTGAGTCTGTTGGTTTAATCACAGAGGATGACAGCAAAGATGTACACAGTGGCAGACCCCCTTGAAAGGAAATACAGGTGGTACTTGAGAGTGGGCTGGATTTGATGTACAGGGAAGAGAGTTGAGTCCAAAAGGGTTGCCAGGCTCTCAGGAGATGCTGTCCGCCCTGGCCCGGTGCTGGTCGGAGGACGGGTAAGGGGGTGACAGGTGATTGCCAAAGGGTGAAGATGAGTGACCGCTCGGGGGGAAGGAGAGGTGAAAAGAGGGGAAACACTGAGTCATCCCCAATCTCAGTTTTAATAACAAATTTCACCTCTTCTTCTGTCCAGACACTTACTGGTAACAAGTACCAGAAGTAAACTTAATTTTTACTTTTATCTAACAATTTCTGTGTAGAGCTAAGGTTAAGGAGCAAAAGGAAAAAAAAAAAAGAGCAAAACAAATTGTAAACAAAAGGTGAAATGTGGAAATGTGTCATCCCAGTGCCCAAAGATGCCCTTTCCTTCATATTTTCAAGGAAGCTGTGCCTTGTGCTGTGCAGTTCTTGTGTTCAGTCTTCACACGCATGTGCTAGTGAATCAAGTGAAGATAGTACAGACGCCTTCAAGTGAGAGAGAGGTGTCCTCTTCCTGCACCAGGTGGCCCCAGCCTGGGCTGCTCATACCCTCACCACCACTTCCTCCTCACAAGAAAGCGCGCGTTCCCGTTCAATGCCAAGATCAAAACCAAACCTCCCCGCAGAAGGCGGGAAAACCTTTGATCCTGACGCTTCACGGAAGAGAGGGTCCCTGTTAGAGGAGGGTCAGCCAGCCTTGGGGAAATGTGAGCACCCCCACCCCACCCCAGGCATGGCAGTACCTGGGATCCCCAGTACCACCCCAGCTCCTTGCCCCTCAGGGTGGGGAGCCCTTGACCTCAGGGTCATCTGAAGCCAGCTGCCCTTGTCTCCTGGGTCCTTTCCTCTGCCTGTTAGAATTTAAGATCAGCGGTGATGGGAAGCCCCGGCCTCTCACGAGACACACCATCTGAGACACACAGGGCTCGGGACGCACGTCAGGTGGTACACACACCAGCCGGAGCGCCCCTCGCAGGGAGCACAGTGGCCTGGGCTGCAGCATTGCTTCCTAATTGTGGACTCTGGGCGCCTCCTCACCCCGCTCCTCGCTGCCTCCCCAGTCCAGTGTTCAGACCACACCCGTGGCCCGGGCACCCCCACCCAGCAACGGAGTGGCCCCCAGAGCTCCGGCCAACCAGGACAAGAAGGAGCAGGGGGGACCATGGCAGAGGGCATCAGGCCGTCAGAGAGCCCTGTCTCAGATCTCACTGCTGTGGAAGCTGCCTTGTGTTTTGCTGAGAAGGGTGGTTGATGTAAAGTGTCTGAGCCCCCAAAACTGGCTGTCAGATAAACCCCAAAGAAAACTGAGAGCTGTCAAATTAACCTGGGACTGTGTTCAAGCCACCCCCTGGTTTCCCTCTAGTCCACAATTGCCTCCAAGCACCTGCTAAGGCTGCTTGTGCCCGGCAGTGCAGAGCGCCACTGTTGGGACCACTTCTGGCATCTGTGCAAACGTGACGATGGGGTGCTTCATGCGCCGTGTCCGCCTCCATCTCCCACATGCTTCTCCTGGTCGTATTCCTAGGCATGACCCAGGAATTGCTTCCCAAAGATGTGATCGGGCTCGTTCTCAGCCCTGTGATTGTCCTTCCATCTTTCATCTACATGATGGATAGATGTATGGCTAGTTTCTGGGTGTGGGGCTCTGATGGGGTTTGTTTCCGGGTTTTGCCATGAAGCTAGTGCTGATGACGGCAGCCCCTGGCGCTCAGTCTAACAGGAGGCCTCTCACATTGCCCGCAGTCACTACGTGCCGCATCCCCAGTGCCTCCTGTTCAGTTTCTGCCGTGCCTTTGTTTTGCCACCTCAGCTAAGCGCTCTCTGGGCCATAGGAAATTAGTCACTTCTTGGTGTGTCACAGCCCTCTTTACCTGGCCCCAGTGCAGTGCTCTGCACATAGAAGGTACGGGAATGAAGCCAACCCTACTCGTATTTACACCGTGAGCAGCAGCCTGCGATGTGTACAGGGCAGCCGTCAGCGCTTTATAAACACCCCTCCCGTGAGGAGCTCCTAGCTCCAGCTTCCTGGCACCATCGCAGCTCCCCAGCCGCAGTTCTTTGAAAACTGCTGGTTCCCATGTTAGAGGGAGATGGTGCCTCCTGCCATTAAAGGTCCTATCGGCCATGTGATGTGCTCCACTCTCTCTCTGGACCTCCCAGCCTCAGCCCCTCCCACCCTGGTCACCCCAACACTTAGGGCCCCGTATTACAACTCACTGTTCCTTCTTTGCCAAGGAAAACCGCCTAGAGCTTCACTCAGCAATATGCTTTGCTGTATATTTGTCCACTGCCTTATTCATTCAGTGAATATTTCTTAAGTAGTTGGATATGCTGGGTGGCAGGCAAGGCTGGGTCTATTAATACAGAGATAAGAAGGACAGTCTCAGCCTTCATGGCATCTTGTCACCTGCTGGGAAGATTCCTGGCAGAGAATTAAAGTGTATCGTCCCAAGGGCTGTCCTTGGCAAGGTGCGTGAGGGAGCAACTCACCCCAGACTAGCTCACCCTGGGGATTAGAGAAGCCTCCTGGGCAGGTGTCTAGACTGAGGCCAGCGTGGTGAGGAAAACCACTGGGGTGGTCAACAGGAGGCTGGCAAGCCCTAGTGAGAAACCAGAACTGTATCCTGAAACCAATAGGAGCTTGACGAGTATCAAAGCATATCTACAGAGAAGCCTGTTAATATACTCTAATTTTTTGTCTAGCTCTGTATCTCCATATGGCTAGATATTTTTATATACTTCAGAAGCCAGAGTAGCTTGTAGCAGAATTGACTGTAGACGGAGATGCGAGAATCTAGCTATCTTCCATTAAGCCAGACATAAAAGAGATTTCCAAAAATAGAAAATAATGACATTCTTCTCAGTAACTAATGGTCTTTGTTTTGGAAAATGGTTTGTTTTTTTTCATAAAAATGTTTTAGCAAGTAGTGGGTTTGTGATTGCTATCAATGAAGAAAAAAGTATTTTAAGATTGATAGAAAGGCAGTGGGAACCACTGAAGGGTTTTTAAGTGGAGAGATGGCATGATGAGATTTCTCTCTCAGAAGGTCACCCTTGACAGTGATCTAAAATGGGATGGCGGGAGTCAGAGTTGAGAGAAACAGACGGATTCCAAAGGACTCGGGACTTAACAGTTCACAGAGCTGGTGAGCTGGCTTGTGCTGTGGATGGACATCCGTGTCATTCCCCAGGAGCGGGGACACGGGAAGAGATACGGGACCGATGACGAGTTTTGTCTGGGACGTGCTCCATCTTACATGTCTCTGGAGCCTCTGAGGGGACGTGTTGGGCGATCTGGCTGTGTGGCTCCAGGGGGCAGCACCTGGATGGGGGCGGGGGGGCGGGGTAGGAGTCTCCACCAGACGCGTGGAAACTAAAGCCCTGGGGACCCACGAGCCCCTGGGGACAGATATGGAGAGGAGGAATGATCCTAACAGGACCTTAGGGACACCAGCCAGCGTGTTAAGGACACAGACTGGAGGCAGCGGCTCTCAGGGGCACTCAGGGAGTGACCAGAGGCTCAAAAGACCAAGAAAGTGTGATTCTCCAGAAGCCAGAGGGGCATGGGGGGGGGGGGGGGGGGTCCAGTGTCCCAGGAGGGTGTGGAGAGCGATGGAGGCACCGCTGACCAAGCAGAGGGTTTTCCGGGTAACCTGGATGAAGAGGGAAAAGCAATTTAATGGATAGAATACCAGACAGGGAGTTTCTGGAAGGCGGGGACGCCGTCTGAGCTCTCTTTCCAGCTTTGTGGCTCAGGTTCTTAGCGGTGCTTGAGCAGGCACTGTGATTCCGCTGATTTCACTGTAACCGAGCCACCTGAAGTACTCTGGCCTTCCCTGTGTCTGAACTCCACCATGAACTGCTCGCATTAAACGTGCAGTGTTTCCTCAAGAGTCTGCGGCAGGACTTCCCGACCCCTGGGTCCCAGTCACAGGTGGGCTGAGGTAGTGATCCCTTCAGCGCACAGGGCAGCAGGAAGGGCCCGAAGCTGCCAGGCCAGGTGTGGGGGCTACCTCTGTCCTGTGTGTCACACCCGTACAGCCCTCTGTGTGTGCCGCGATGTGGAGGCCACTGGACAGCCATGGGCCACAGCAGGGCGGGTGGTTCCTGTACAGGTGCCGCCTCTCAGTGTCACTGAGCAGTCCTGTCACTCTGTCCTGATGAACCCATAACCCACCCCAGCATGCTCCTGACACAGTCCACAGGCAGCCACCGTGGAGAGGCCCCCACCTGCTTTACAGTTCAGAGCCTAGCATCTGATACAGGCTTTCAGATCACCAAGACAGAGCATAAAGGGTGCTTTCCCAGCCCCCAGTGACCAACCTTTTAAAATAAGATAAGGATGCCTTTGGAAAGACTTCATTGTTCTAAACCATCACATTCATTTATACCTGCTCTGTAACTTCCATCTCTCCCTTGGCTGGAGAACCAGCTTCAGGCTGCACTGAGCTGAGAGTCGTGCCCGCCACCTGGGGGCTTTGATGCAAATCTCACCCCCAGTGCAGCTCTCCAGGGTCCTGTAGTTGAGCTGGGAAGATGAAAAATAACCCTGTAAGACACCATACAAGTATCAGACAGTAATAATAGCTAAATATATACGTAATATGCTTTTAGACGTTTTTCAGGCTCTGTTTTAAATGCTTTACATGTACAAACTCATTATTTCTCATATCCTTATGAGGTGAGTGTAGTTGTTATTTGCATATTACAGATGAGAAAACTGAAGTTCAAAGTTGTTTCCTAACTAAAGCCTCAGGTTACATGTACTTCCCTGGTGGTTCAGACGGTAGGGCGTCTGCCTACAATGCGGGAGACTCGGGTTCAATCCCTGGGTTAGGAAGATCCCCTGGAGAAGGAAATGGCAACCCACTCCAGTATTCTTGCCTGGAAAATCCCATGGACAGAGGAGCCTGGCAGGCTACAGTCCATGGGGTCGAAAAGAGTCAGACACAACTGAGCGACCTCAGTTCACTTTCACTAAGGTCACGTGATAATTGCAGAGCTGGGATTCGAACCCGGGTATTCTGGCTCTAGAGACTGCTCTCAGTCACTCAGCCTCCTCTACTCTTTCGTCCCTCCGTCATTACTCCAGAGCATTGTTGGGGCCCTTGAAGTAGGAATAAATGCATTCTCAGTCCCCTGTCTTTGAACAGCCTGACAAAATGCCTGGCTATCCTCTCCATGGTTGAAACCACACTCAACCTTTAAAACTCGGCTAAAAGCCCCCACCCTCTTTGAAGTTTCACCCCCGAGGTTTGGCTCCACCCTTTGATGCCTCGTGGCTTCCTTCCTGGACCTCCTTGCCTGGTTCTGACTTTTCCCTTTCTGGATATCTTCCTTTCCCTGGGGAGATCAGGAGCTGCGTGGCAACAAGGACCAGACCATGCACCTTATTCGTGTCTCCCGTGGAAGCTGCGAGTGCCCCCCGGGGCCCCTGGGGGACTCTTCTGACCGGGCTTCTCGGTGTAGACATGGCCTGCCTGGCAGTCCCCTCTGAAACCAGCCAAGACCTTGAGAGAGAGAGTTCTAGTCCACGTAACTTCCACATGATACAACATGAACAATCCTTTGCTGCTCTCAGTTGGAAAATCAGTTGTTTGCTTGTTTTCAGAAGAACTTTGACTTTATTTGAAAATCTCCTTACCAAGTAATAACATAATATGGCTCTTCAAAATGCAAGCTGTTTCCTCCTTCCTCTTTTGAGTATGTGGTTATTGCTTTTGAAGAAGACAAAGTAAAGGAAGTGTTTCCTGTTTGCAGAGGCTCACGTTGAACCTACAGAAAGAGCAGGCCGGTGTCAAAACACCCCAGAACCTAGAGCTCCTGTAACTTTCTGCTTTTTAAGCACTTTTTTCTATCACAGCTTGGAGTTTAGTTGTGTTTTTTGTTGTTGGTTTTTTGTTTTGTTTTGCTTTGCTTATTCTTTCACTCTCACTCCCTTTGAAGAATAAAATGTTACAGATTCACCCAAAGGCTCACCCCCTCTTCCCACTGTCCTGTCCTGAAGCAGGTGTCTTGTGTGTCTGCCTTTGACTGTGTCCACTGCCTGCGTGTATTTGTATCTTCGCCACCTGTGTGTATATCAGGGCTTCTCAGCCAGGACACTGTGGGCCTTTCAGTCCAGGCCGTCCTTTGTTGTGGGGTCTGTCCTGTGCGTTAGAGGGTGCTTAGTAGCAGCTGTCAGAGAAGGCAATGGCACCCCACTCCAGTGTTCTTGCCTGGAGAATCCCAGGGACGGGGGAGCCTGGTGGGCTGCCATCTATGGGGTCACACAGAGTCGGACACGACTGAAGCGACTTAGCAGCAGCAGCAGTAGCAGGCGTGGCCTCTGCTTCCTAAAAACCAACAGCACCCACCACCCTCTCCCCAGACTCCTCCCCACCCTCTAAGATGACCAAAAATGCCTCCAGACATCTGCCCCCAAATAGTCCCTGGGTGTTGGGGGCAGAATCACCACGTGTGTGTGTGTGTGTGTGTGTGTGTGTACACATACATATATATCCATAAAATAGGTTACACAGAATTATTCTAAACATTTTAAAATTTATGTAAATAGTTTTATATACACATATTCTTATGTAGCTTTCTTTGTTCATTCAACATTGTATTTTTGAGATGTATCCATTAGATCTAGTTCATTTATTCTAGCTGCACATGTAATAGTCTTTTTTTTAAATTTTACTTTATTTTACTTTACAATACTGTATTGGTTTTGCCATACATTGACATGAATCTACCACGGATGTACATGAGTTCCCAATCCTGAACCACCCTCCCACCTCCCACCCCATATCATCTCTCTGGATCATCCCTGTGCACCAGCCCCAAGCATCCTATATCCTGTATCGAACATAGACTGGCAATTCGTTTCTTACATGATCGTATACATGTTTCAGTGCCATTCTCCCAAATCATCCCACCCTCTCCCTCTCCCTCAGAGTCCAAAGTCCATTCTATACATCTGTGCCTCTTTTGCTGTCTTGCATACAGGGTCATCATTACCATCTTTCTAAATTCCATATATATGTGTTAGTATACTGTATTGGTGTTTTTCTTTCTGGCTTACTTCACTCTGTATAACCGGCTCCAGTTTCATCCATCTCATTAGAACTGATTCAAATGTATTCTTTTTAATGGCTGAGTAATACTCCATTGTGTATATGTACCACAGCTTTCTTATCCATTCATCTGCTGGTGGACATCTAGGTTGTTTCCATGTCCTGGCTATTACAAACAGTGCTGCAGTGAACATTGGGGTACATGTGTCTCTTTCAGTTCTGGTTTCCTCGGTGTGTATGCCCAGCAGTGGGATTGCTGGGTCATAAGGCAGTTCTATTTGCAATTTTTTAAGGAATCTCCACACTGTTCTCCATAGTGACTGTACTAGTTTGCATTCCCACCAACAGTGTAGGAGGGTTCCCTTTTCTCCACACCCTCTCCAGCATTTGTTGCTTGTAGACTTTTGGATCACAGCCATTCTGACTGGTGTGAAATGGTACCTCATTGTGGTCTTGATTTGCATTTCTCTGATAATGAGTGATGTTGAGCATCTTTTCATGTGTTTGTTAGCCATCCATATGTCTTCTTTGGAGAAATGTCTATTTAGTTCTTTGGCCCATTTTTTGATTGGGTCGTTTATTTTTCTGGAATTGAGCTGCATAAGTTGCTTGTATATTTTTGAGATTAGTTGTTTGTCAGTTGCTTCATTTGCTATTATTTTCTCCCATTCAGAAGGCTGTCTTTTATAGTCTTTTATAAAATGGAACCACTCACTGGTTTATTTCCCTACTTAGGGACAGTTGAATTTTTTTACGCTTTCTTACTTAATATTATAATCGGTGCTTCAGAGAATATCCTTCTAAATGCCCCTTGAGGCACTCATAGCTTCCTGGAGATAAAATTGCTAGACTATAGAATATCCTCAGTTTTACTGGATCTTGACACATTGTTCTCTGAAATGTTTGTGCCAGTGTAAACTCTCATCAACACTATAGAATTCCCATTTCCTTCGCATCACCCCATCCTTGGTATTGTTAGACATTTTATTTTTGCCAGTCTTACAGTTATGAAATGACTTAGTGCTGTTTTAATTTGCATTTCCCATGCTAGTGAGGTTGAACAGCTTTTCTTATGTTTATTGATTCAGGGTTTCCTCTTCTGTAAATTGTTTTTTCATATGCATTCTCCACTTTTCTCATGCATTCTCCACGCTTTTCTTGTGTTATTTATTTTTTCTCATTGATTCTTTACATATTCTGCATACTGTTTTGTCAGTTATATGTTACACATGTCTTCTCTTAATCTATACTTTGTCTTCTAGCTCTATTGTTTTTAATCACACAGAGTTCTTATTTGTTGTAATTGTTAGCAACCCTTTTTTTGTGTGATTTATGCTTCATATTTTGGTTTTAGAAATCCTTTCCCATCCCAGCAACATAAAGAATATCTCTTATTTCTTCTAAAATGTTTAGTAACAGCCTAGCTTGCCAGATTTAAATCTTTAATCTGTGGGGTTTATTTTAAACTAATCTTACTTTGTATGTGGCGTGAGGTCTAATTCTGTCTTTTTCCATGTCTTTTACCCGTTGTCCCAGTACTGTTCACTAAGTGGTGTCTCTCCTGCTGGCTTCCAGGGCCCCCTCCATCATGTGCTAAGTGGCCATGTTTACTTCTGATTTCTCAGCCTGTTTCTTTGCACTGCTCACCCATCACGTGCTCATGCCATCCTACTTTAATTCTTGTTGTCTGACAGTAAGTCCTAGTAACTGGTAGATAAAAGTCCTCCTTTATACTTCTTGAAACTATTCAGGTCTAGTTTTGACCCTTAATTTCAGGCTGTCTCGTTCCATCAAAACACACAACACACACGCACGCATGCACGCGCGCACACACACACACACACACACACACACACAGCTTTAGCTGCATGTAGCAGCAGCATGAAATCACAGAAACCTAAGCAAGGTGTGGGTCTGTCTCGTGTGAAACAAATCAGATGTTAACAGCCCCAAACTGTCGGGAGCGGTTGCCGCCCCCGGTCTCCTCTTCTCTTGCTGCTGCCCTGTCCTCAGCGTGGGGCCAGGAAGGAGGAGGAGGCACTGAGGAGGGCTGCGTCCCTCCCTTGAAGGCCCCCTCTCGGGGTCCCGCATGCCTTCTTGCTTGCGAACCATAGGCCCAACTGAGTCCACCGGGGGACGCTGAGAATGTGTTGTAGTAACTGTGTCACCAAAAGAAATCTTATTTTTAATAAGAATGTGGATATTGAGAGTCAGCCCACCATCTCTGCTACACTCTGGAATTGGCAGAGTGTGGAAAGATGCCAGTTTTGAGCCTTGTCAGGCAGGAATGGACTGTCTTTCCACCCATACCCTTCAATCAAGCTTACCAGTTTTCATAGAGACTTGCAGATCTGTTAGATTTAATTCGTACGGACCTATGAGTGAGTGTGAGAGCTGTTAGCTGCTCAGTCATGTCTGACTCTTTGCGACCCCATGGACCACCAGATTCCTCTGTCCGTAGGATTTCCCAGACAAGAATACTGAAGTGGGTTGCCATTTCCTTCAGGGGATCTTCCCGACTCAGAGATCAAACCCACGTCTCTTGTGTTGCAGGCAGACTCTTTACCATCTGAGTCACCAGGGAAGCCCTCCTGAGTACCTAAATAGTTTCTGTTATTCTTTGTAAATAGGAAGTTTTTGCAGTTACATTTTCTCAGTGATCGCGGGCAAGGGATGTTACTGGTATTTTTGTGTCTTGTATTCCGTCTTGTTAGTCCTCATGTTCTAGGTAAGATGGTCATCCTGTGTGAATGACAGTTTTGTTTCTTCCCTTCCATCCTGCTGCAGTTTCTTTCACAATTGGTTGGTCTGTCTTCATGACGCAGTGACTTGTGTTGAATGCAAGAGGTGGTAATAGGCATTCTTGCCTCTTCATCCAGTTTTATCAAATTATATCTGTTGAGTGAGCATTTGGTTTTTCTCTTTTAATTTGTTAATGTGTGAATTACATTGCTATATTTTCTAAGATTTCTGATATATCTTATTGGATAAGATGGTACTTTTTTAACATTGTTGGATTGAGTTTGTTGATATTTTATCTAGGATTATTGTACTTGTCCATAAATTTAAAGTGGGCTGTTTTATGATAGCCTTCTCTGATTTTGGAAACAGCGTTGCATAGCCTCAGAAAATTAGATGGAGGGCTCTTTTCCTTTTCTCTTCTCTAGAACAATTTGTATAAGACAGCGGGTCTTAAAATTTTCATGGACTTCACCTGTAGATTTTTAGTAGGTAGATCCTTAAGTATTATTTCAGTGACACTAATGGCTAAAAGTCTTGTCAAGTTTTCTATTTCTTCTTGTAATGTTCTATTAAAGTATAACATACAGAAAAGTTAGCGTATAAAGGGAGTCATACAGATGTACTTTTGTGTTTGTTTTACTCAGTATTACGTTGAGAGATTTCACCACATTGTTGCGTAGAGTCGTAGCCACTTTCAGACCCGAGGCCTCCGCTCCTGAACCCAGATAGGTGCCAGTGCCCAGGTGGGTCTGAGTTAGCAGAGTGTGCCCACCCTCATACCTGTCCCTGCTTCTTTACTGCACTGGTTTCCACAGCGCGTAGAATTCTGCCACCCTAGGGGCTCTGTCTCCCCTTTGTGTTCAGCTCTGCTTTTGAAATATTTTTAAAATTTTATCCACAAGTATTTATAGTAGGAAAAATTTTAGGTTTTCTTAGTCTCTAAATCTTCCAGAACCAGAAGACATCTAGAAACAGATTGAAGTTGATCAATTAAAAAGTTGGCATATGGGTAAAAAAAAATCCATTTTTTTAAAAGCAGCATGAGGTGCATACTTTTTTTTCTTCCTATTGTGGCTTTTGTTTACTGATGACATAGAAAAGGCAAGAAGTGACCTCGCCATCAATGTTAAGTTATCCAGAAAGCCACACGGAAGACAAGCCTGAACTGCTTGTCCCCCTGTGGAGGATTTACCTTTACATTCTCAGGCCTGTCCCCCAACCTGGGGTTTATCTCCACCTGCAGTCTCTCTCTCTGTGCTGACCTTGCTCGGAATTTACTTAAATTTTAAAAAAGAACAAGAAGAGGGAGGAGCAGCATTTTAAAGAGCTGCTGAAGGAAGCTCCAGGTCTCTGGTTGCGCGCCCCGAGTTGGCCTCCTTGCGGCTTCTCCAGAGCCCAGCGGAGTCGGGACGGCATCGGTGGGGACACCGTGGGGCTGAGGTTAGGAGTGACTGCATGCGTCTTCCACCACCTTCCACAGTCAGAGGGCACAAGTCCCTTTGGCAGCACCCACCCCCTCCGTTTCTCTCTGCACATCTCCTGCAGGCTGCCAATTGCAGCCTGTTGATGGAAGGGCTGCAGGGCCCTTACCGCTTGTGCACAGCACATCCATCTGACATCTTACCTCCAGTCTGCAGCTGTGACTGTGTCACTGGAGAAGGCTGTGCCAAGCGTTACAAGGCTTCCTTGCCTCCGTTTCTGATCTCTATGCGATGATCTTTCTAGGGAGGAATGATCAACTGGAACCGTCTTTTCCCTCCTCTGCGTCAGCGAAGAAACGTTAACTATCAGGATGGTCAGCGAGCTGAACAACCAGCGTCCCCACCTCTAGAGGTTTCAGAGGAGCAGGTAATGTAACCACCCAGTACTTGCCCTAAATCCAGGCTTCACACCCGCGGCAGTTTTGGTGAACAGGACTTGAAAGAATTCAAACGTATATTGATAAATAGAGATCTTGATACCAGGTAAACTGCCAGCTATACCCATTTTAGACATTTGGGCCCTGTCATTGACTTCTCTGGGTCTTATGACTTTGAGGAGGATATAATTTCAAAAAAAAAATGCATTGCGATTGCTTATTTTTAAGTGTATAACATTTCATATGTATACAACTGCTGAACATGGTTCACTGCAAGGGCTCGGAGAGAAGGAAGCGGACGGTCCAGGAGCTTCTCTGTCTGTATGGTTTTAACTTTAGGAATCAGGTAAATGTTTTACAGGTTCAAAAAGCAAATCAACACTGGGGACAGCCATAAAACTACAAGGCAACTGAAGTAAATGTTCCAACTGTATCTTAAGGGAATGATATAAGAAAGGGGGAAAATTAATTTCAGTTGCTTGTGAACATAATATGTCCTCTGCCTAAAAAAAAAAAAAGAAAGAAAGAAAAACTGCAAACAAAGCTCAAACTCCTCATGGGTACGAATACAGCAATTCTGAAATTCTGTTGTGTGTAGGCTTCCCAGGTGGTGCTAGTGGTAAAGAACCCACCTGCCAGTGCAAGAGACATAAGAGACTTGGCTACGTTCCCTGGGTCGGGCAGATCCCCGGAGAAGGAAATGCCTGGAGAATCCCAGGGACAGAGGCACCTGGAGGGCTACAGTCCATGGGGTCGCAAGAGTCGGACACTGAAGAGTCGCCCACTGCCTCTTTCCCGGCTGGAACCATGGAGGTTGCAGAAGAGAAGAAAAAGAAGGTTCCTGCTGTGCCAGAAACCCTTAAGAAAAAGCGGAAGAATTTCGCAGAGCTTAAGATCAAGCGACTGAGAAAGAAGTTTGCCCAAAAGATGCTTCGAAAGGCAAGGAGGAAGCTTATCTATGAAAAAGCTAAGCATTACCACAAGGAATACAGGCAGATGTACAGAACTGAAATTCGAATGGCTAGGATGGCACGAAAAGCCGGCAACTTCTATGTACCTGCGGAACCCAAATTGGCGTTTGTCATCAGGATCAGAGGTATCAACGGTGTGAGCCCAAAGGTTCGAAAGGTGCTGCAGCTCCTTCGCCTCCGGCAGATCTTCAACGGCACCTTTGTGAAGCTCAACAAGGCATCAATTAATATGCTGAGAATTGTGGAGCCATACATTGCATGGGGGTACCCAAATCTGAAGTCTGTAAATGAATTGATCTACAAGCGTGGTTATGGCAAAATCAACAAAAAGCGAATTGCCCTGACAGACAATGCATTGATTGCTCGATCTCTTGGGAAATATGGAATCATCTGCATGGAGGATCTGATTCATGAGATCTATACCGTTGGAAAACGTTTCAAAGAAGCAAACAACTTCCTGTGGCCCTTTAAATTGTCTTCTCCACGAGGTGGAATGAAGAAAAAGACCACCCATTTTGTAGAAGGTGGAGATGCTGGCAACAGGGAAGACCAGATCAACAGGCTTATTAGAAGGATGAACTAAGGTATCTACCAGGATTATTTTTGTGTTCTGGTTAATAAACAATTGAAACAAATTGAAAAAAAAAAAAGAGTCGCCCACTGAAGCGGCTTAGCACGCATGCATTGTAGATTAGAGCAGACAAGGAAATAGGGGCAGGATATATGTGGCTCCATCTCAGGTGGCTCAGGGAAAATAAGTGGGAGAGAGAGAGAGAGTGTGTGTGTGTGTGTGCATGTGGACAGAAAGCAACTGCAGCAAAGTAATAATTGGTGAATCTGGGTGGAAGAGTGATCAGGTTCTTAGTGCTCTTCTTGAAATTTTCCTTGAAGTTTGTGATTACTTCACACTGGGAAGTTTTTGAAAATCTATAAAAGTCAATTTAGAGCATTTCAGTAACAACCCTTTTAAATTTCGTTCTTTCGAACATCTCTTTTTTCTCAACAAAGCAGTCCAAGGTCAGCATTTCATAGCGGGTCGCACCATGCCCTCCTCCACCCCCAGTCCCCAGAGCCAGCAAACACTGGTCTGACCCAAGGCCCTCAGCATCTGTGGCAGAACTGCCCATATCCTGGCTTTTTCTGGAACTCAAGAGGGGCTCTTGGGCAGAACCTCCACAGGTCCCTCTGGGTGAGGCCACGACAAGTGAAAGAAACCAGCTGAATGTGCCTGACGAGTTGACCTAGCCCCTCGCCCTTAACTTCTCAGCTCAGACTCATCCTTTGAGCTACTCGTTAGGGTTGAGAGATGCATGAAGGCGCCATAGTTCTCTTCCACCTCCATTGACGAATTACTAGAAAAATGTTAGCCCCATGATTAGAAGCTAAAGCCAGGCAACTTGGCATTTGTGAAATATTTAAGATAACTGATTGAAAAATAAACCAGTACTCGAATTCAGGTGAAGAGAAATAAAGTTCTGTTGTATTACTGTCTTCTTGATAGAACCCAGCTCACATCCCTCTCAGAGGAGCCGTTAACGATAGAAAGTGTTTATAGGGGAAATAGTTCTTAGTTTTGACATTTGGGGGGGAAAAAGTGTCAAAAAGTGATAACAAGGTGAATGTGTGTAATTGAAGTCTTAGCGTTGTGTTTTTTTTTTAATGAATCATTGTCCTTGATCCTCCCACAGAATGACAAGAGTGAGGTTAATGTGTTCGTCGCTATCAGTTTAAAATACCATTTGCTTCTTCTTGACTCTGTTATGAAAAGATGTAAATACACGAGAGGTTGTTTTTTTTTTTTTTTTTGAGAGGTTGTTTTTAACATAAACTTCCTTATTTGTTCATATTTTTCCGAATTTTCTCTTTTGTTTCTTGATTATCCTTAAATGCTCTTAAAGACGGTCCCACATTAAGACACAGAGTCCCCCCCTCTGGCATTATTTATGTAGATGCTCAGTAGTTTTTGTGGTAGGTGCTCGAGAGACTGTAAAAGAGAAGAAAGATGCTGCCCTTGTCTCGAGACACTTAGAGTAACATTTACAAGTGTACCTTCCGTATGATCTCTGGGTTAGCTGGAAGGTGGCTAAGAGAGTTCTGCCAAGAGAACACACTGGCCATAGCAAACACCCTCTTCGAACAACACAAGAGAAGGACTCTACACATGGACATCACCAGATGGTCAACACCGAAATCAGATTGATTGTATTCTTTGCAGCCAAAGATGGAGAAGCTCTATACAGTCAGCAAAAACAAGACCAGGAGCTGACTGTGGCTCAGATCATGAACTCCTTATTGCCAAATTCAGACTTAAATTGAAGCAAGTGGGGAAAACCACTAGACCATTCAGGCATGACTTAAATAAAATCCCTTATGATTATACAGTGGAAGTGAGAAATAGATTTAAGGGACTAGATCTGATAGAAAGAGTGCCTGATGAACTATGGACGGAGGTTCGTGACATTGTACAGGAGACAGGGATCAAGACCATCCCCAAGAAAAAGAAATGTAAAAAAGCAAAATGACTGTCTGAGGAGGCCTTACAGATAGCTGTGAAAAGAAGAGAAGCCAAAAGCAGAGGAGAAAAGGAAAGATATACCCATTTGAATGCAGAGTTCCAAAGAATACTAAGGAGAGATAAGAAAGCCTTCGTCGGTGCAAAGAAATAGAGGAAAACAATAGAATGGGAAAGACTAGAGATCTCTTCAAGAAAATTAGAGATACCAAGGGAACATTTCATGCAAAGATGGGCTCAATAAAGGACAGAAATGGTATAGACCTAACAGAAGCAGAAGATATTAAGAAGAGGCAGCAAGAATACACGGAAGAACTGTACAAAAAAGATCTTCACGACCCATATAATCACGATGGTGTGATCACTCACCTAGAGCCAGACATCTTGGAATGTGAAGTCAAGTGGGCCTTAGAAAGCATCACTACGAACAAAGCTAGTGGAGCTGATGGAATTCCAGTTGAACTATTTCAAATCCTAAAAGATGACGCTGTGAAAGTGCTGCACTCAATATGCCAGCAAATTTGGAAAACTCAGCAGTGGCCACAGGACTGGAAAAGGTCAGTTTTCATTCTAATCCCAAAGAAAGGCAATGCTAAAGAATGCTCAAACTACTGCACAGTTGCACTCATCTCACATGCTAGTAAAGTAATGCTCAAAATTCTCCAAGCCAAGCTTCAGCAATACGTGAACCGTGAACTTCCAGATGTTCAAGCTGGTTTTAGAAAAGGCAGAGGAACCAGAGATCAAATTGCCAACATCCGCTGGATCATTGAAAAAGCGAGAGTTCCAGAAAAACATCTATTTCTGCTTTATTGACTATGCCAAAGCCTTTGGCTGTGTGAATCACAACAATCTGTGGAAAATTCTGAAAGAGATGGGAATACCAGACCACCTGACCTGTCTCTTGAGAAACCTGTATGCAGGTCAGGAAGCAACAGTTAGAACTGTACATGGAACAACAGACTGGTTCCAAATAGGAAAAGGAGTACGTCAAGGCTGTATATTGTCACCCTGCTTATTTAACTTCTATGCAGAGTACATCATGAGAAACGCTGGGCTGGATGAAGCAAAGCTGGAATCAAGATTGCTGGGAGAAATATCAATAACCTCAGATATGCAGATGACACCAGCCTTATGGCAGAAAGTGAAGAAGAACTAAAGAGCCTCATGATGAAAGTGAAAGAGGAGAGTGAAAAAGTTGGCTTAAAGCCCAACATTCAGAAAACTAAGATCGCGGCATCTGGTCCCATCACTTCATGGCAAATAGATGGAGAAACAGTGGAAACAGTGACAGACTTTGTTTTCTTGGGCTCCCAAATCACTGCACATGGTGATTGTGCCATGAAATTAAAAGACGCTTACTCCCTGGAAATAAAGTTATGACCAACCTAGACAGCATATTAAAAAGCAGAGACATTACTTTGTCACCAGCGTCCGTCTAGTCAAGGCTATGGTTTTTCCAGTAGTCATGTACGGATGTGAGAATTGAACTATAAAGAAAGCTGAGCACCAAAGAATTGATGCTTTTGAACTGTGGTGTTGGAGAAGACTCTTGAGAGTCCCTTGGATTGCAAGGAGATCCAACCAGTCCATCCTAAGGGAGATCAGTCTTGAGTGTTCATTGAACTGATGTTGAAGCTGAAACTCCAATACTTTGGCCACCTGATGCAAAGAACTGACTCATTGGAAAAGACCCTGATGCTGGGAAAGATTGAGGGCAGGAGGAGAAGGGGACGACAGAGGATGAGATGGTTGGATGGCATCACCATGAGTTTGGGTAAACTCCAGAAGTTGGTGATGGACAGGGAGGCCTGGGGTGCTGCAGTTCATGGAGTCGCAAAGAGTTAGACATGACGGAGTGATTAAACTGAACTGAACTGAATTGAACTGAACACTATATAAATATTATTTGTTAGTAACATTAAGATAGTTGGAATTAACAAAACCTTTTTATGCTTAATTTTTCAATTGGATGTGCTGTATTTTCTTTATTTACAGTGAAGGACAGCGTAGCCTGGTGGGCTGCATGCAGTCCATGGGGTCACGAAGAGTCAGACACAGCTTAGCAGCTGAACAATGACAAGAATTTTCTTTATTTAAATATCAGAGTCATGTGATTTTAATGCATTAAGAAACAGTAATTTTTCTAAACCAAGAAAAAGGGAAATGATTTTTTTTCTGATGTGATCAAAAACCTTAGGAATTTTAGTGAGAGATATTTGAGATAGGAAATATAGTCCATCTATTATGAAAACAAAGAATAGTCTAAGAAAGAATGTGCATCCCTCATCAAGTCTAATAACAGTCTGACGTAGGACTGTAGAAATATTTGCCAGTTTTTCTACTTTTGCTGTTAAGTTTCTGGATTTTCAGTTCTTCACAGTCAGTTCACCCATTCCAGATGTCACCCCAAACCCTACTATCTTAAAAATAAGTCTATTCATTATTGCATTTCTCTTGCTTTTAGATTTTTTTTTTCTTCTTAACCAAGGATTTTTTATATTACCCCCAAACTCAAAATTAACAAATAATGACATTTTATCATTATTGGTCTCTTTTTTTTTTCTTTTTTTAATGAAAAGGGGGAAATAATTCCCAAGTTTGCCTCTCTTGAGCCTTCCCCAAGCTTAGAAGGGGACTCTTGGCTTCATACTTAATGGGATGCACAGATGAAGTCAGACGGGGCAGTTAGACTCACGGAGTCAGTGCTGGGACTTAATGACAGTAGGATGAATGTGGACTTGACAAATACTGACTTCCTCTCCTCCGTCCGTTTATTTCCTCCCTTCTAGTCAGCCAGCAGTTATCAGCTGTCTGCTCCGCCTGCTCTAACCCTGGGCTGGGTTCTTGAAATACAGAGATAAGTGAGGCAACGATTCCTGCCCTCGCGTGGTGCAGAGCCTGGTGCAGGGGCCCTGGCAGAGGGACAGCTCTGGTCAGCTGCATCCAAGTCTCCCGATGCTGCTGAAGGAGTGCCATTGGGGGGTGGGGTGGGGTGGGCAATGCTGTCTGTAAAGAGGCAGCCTGGTGAAAAGCACATCAGATTTGGGGAGCACAGGTGGGTGAAGTTGGAGTGGGACTTGACAGGTGGGGCAGGGGTCCCAGGTAGGGAAGAAACAGGAAGGCATCCCAAGGCCCTCAGTGGGGCATGGCCCTCTGCTTCTAGGCTGTTCTTCAGTCACTCAGTCGTTTCCAACTCTTTGCAACCCATGGACTCCAGCACACCAGGCTTTCCCGTCCATCACCAACTCCCAGAGCTTGCTCAAACTCAGGTCCATTGAGTCAGTGATGCCATCCAACTGTCTCATGCTCTGTTGTCCCCTTCTCCTCCTGTCTTCAATCTTGCCCAGCATCAGAGTCTTTTCCAGTGAGTCAGTTCTTCACAATAGGTGGCCAAAGTATTGGAGCTTCAGTTTCAGCATCAGTCCTTCCAATGAATATTCAGGGTTGATTTTCTCTGGGATTGACTGGTTGGATCTCCTTGCTGTCCATGGGACTCTCAAGAGTCTTCTCCAGCACCACAATTTGAAAGCATCCGTTCTTCGGCGCTCAGCCTTCTTTATGATCTAACTCTCACATCCATAAGCAACTACTGGAAAAACCATAGCTTTGACTATCTGGACTTTAGGCATTAGGAAACCAAGCAGGATTTTAAACAAAGAATCACCTTGTTGGGTTTCCTCAGAGGATGGATTAGACGTGGAGGAAGGGGCTTATTATGATCCTAACCACATGTATAATTTCTTCCATCCCTGCCTGGGGAACATAGAACAGTCCCGGTGCTTATGAGAGTCTTGCCAGATGAGATACGGTGGCACTCAGCATGTTTATAATATGTGAGACTGGAATGGAGTTGTGTGGATTCCATTCACATCCTCTGAAATACCCACTGGCCCCGGTAGAGAGAGATGGCACACAGACACTCAATCTCAGCGAATAAGGAGCCAAATCTCTTCAGTGTGAGAGGATCTCAATCTCAGGGAGTCTCTTCCTTCATCTCTGGAATCCTTACCACTGCCTCCGGAAAGCCCACCTAAACTCCACAGAGCTCATTATGAAAACAGTCCCTCACGCAGTGCTCCTGCCCTGAGTGTCTGGACGCGCAGTGAGCTGAGTGTTGATGTAGAGACACCCACGCCGTCTGGCTCCCTGGCAGATGGTGAACTGCACGGGGGCTGGCACCTTCTCTTCTGTGTTCTCTCCTGACACGGAGCCTGAGGCCGCAGGTGCCCCGGTGGAGGGGATTAGAGGCCTGAACATGAAGGTGTGGTTGGAGGGCTTCTCCTTCAAAAGAACACTTGTTTTCACTTTAAAATGTGTTAGAGGGTGGTCCTCCATCAGCCCTTTCCATCTCTGATCTCTAATACTAGTGTTAGAACACACGTTTTGTTAGAGTGAATTATTGGATAGCAATCAAATAATCAGCCAATTTTGGGGGTGCCTGAGTCTGCTGAATGCTGAAAGATGTAAGCAGAGGAGACCCCTCCTGGCCAGTAGTGAGGGTCTTCTGAGGACCAAACAACAAAGCACACAGGGAAGTGCAAAGGTGAGGGTCCGCTGAGCTGCCTGCATTGGGTAGGCACAGAGGAGAACCAGTCCACTCAGCCAGCTGTGTGACCACAGGGGTTCAGTAGCTCCAAGGAGGAGGAGCGGGGCCCAGCTGACAGGGGGCAAGGGCAGCTCTGACCCACAGGGGTCTGGCCCTGAGCTTGCCTTGACAAGCCCAAGAGGGGGCCACCCTCCTGGCAGGGCATGCATGTGGCCTGGGACATGGCCAGCCACCATGGGCAGCCCTGGGGGGAGGGGCTGGGACCACCTTTCAGGTGGGCATGACTTTTTGCAAGAGTCAGAATTTGGGAAGTAAGAACCCCCAAAACCATTTGTTTTTGACACCCTTAGCTAAAGGGAAGTTAAAACCACAGTCTTACTCAAAACAAGCAGAAGAGTGTTTCAGACTGAGAGGAATTGCTCTAGATGTCATTGGAATGAGCACGCTGCTTCAGTCGGGTCAGAGAGTAGTTCAACAGCAAGTAGAATGTTAAGGCAGGTTTTTATGCCTTTCCTTGAGTAAGAATAACCTTGAGGTGGTAGGGGCACTTTTCCCAACCACAGAGGATTTAAAAAAGAAAAAGGGGAAAGGAAAGGAACGCTGGCCCAGGTTTATCTCCTCTCTCTTTAGGTTTCTTTTCTCGCTTGCTGGGGTCTCTCCTTGGGAAGTGTGTTCCACCGTGTCCTCCTTTACAGCACACACACGGATGCCGGTGACAGGACCCCTCCCATGGGAGCAGCTGCTGGAGTCAACGTCACTGCAGGGGACCCTGCACTCACGTTTCCCTCTGAGCTGCAATTTCAGTGCCAACTTCTGCTCCCCATCCAATTCCTCTGGTCATAATGCTGGGAAGTCACATTTTCAGTCACCAGAAACAGGCCCCGGAGACATTACATTTGAGTCACCTGAGTTTTTTGTGAATAAGTGACAGGGAAAATCTAATGTCCTCTCTGGATATTGACCCAGCTCTACCCAGTTTCCAAAAGAAGTTAGAGGCAAGGATCATTCAGGTTTTTAGACTAGAAACTAAGGGGAACTCTACTCTGATGTTTCATGGCGAGAATTTTTAGATGGACACTTTCCCGCGATCGATGGGAAGGCAGAAGGAAGAAAGGACTCACTGGGCTCTGAAACAGGAAAGGAACGTTGGAGGAGATGCATTTTAGGAAGTTCCTATCCTGGGTTTTTGGGACCGCCGTGGCCCCACCAGCCCCGCACTGACTCACATGCTCTCAACTCGGCTCTCTCCCTGTCCAACTTCACTCGGGCTGACCATCTTAGTTTTGTAAGGCCAATGCTTATTTACAAGATTTAAACGCTAGAGAAGGCAATGACAACCCACTCCAATACTCTTGCCTGGAAAATCCCATGGACAGAGGAGCCTGGTAGGCTGCAGTCCATGGGGTCGCAAAGAGTTGGACACGACAGAGCGACTTCACTTTTCACTTTCATGCATTGGAGAAGGAAATGGCAACCCACCCCAGTGTTCTTGCCTGGAGAATCCCAGGGAAGAGGGAGCGTGGTGGGCTGCCGTCTATGGGGTCGCACAGAGTCGGACACGACTGAAGCGACTTAGCAGCAGCAGCAGCAGCAGCAAACACTAGAAACAGGTGACACACGTCAATTGCTTCGCTGTTCAGCGTGGCCGTACTTGGCTGTGGCAGGAGGTGTGTGTTAGGGGGGAGTGCTCGGCTGTGGACCTGGGGTAGAATCTCAGAATGTGAGCCTCTCTGTGGATGGCAGTGACTCAGGGTTCAGGGGGTGGCCCTTCTGCTCCAGGACCTCCCTCCAGCCACTCCAAGCTTGCCGTGGCACCTCTGAAAATGAACCTGCCTTTGATCTCGCGAAAGACACGCCAGTTCTTTGACCAACAAAGGATATAAAACTAGCGAAGTGGAAGCAGTTCTAGTGAGTGCCGAAAACAAAACCCAAGGGCAGTTCTGTCACCTCAGAGGCCCCGAGAGAGGGATCACACCTGGCCTGGTGGCTTCTCAGTAGCACAGGATGATCACAGGAGGAGACGCTCCTGAGCGCCTGCCGGCTGCCGGCCACTGTCCCAGGCCTTTTGCACCCGTCTCTCTTACCCCAAAGCGGCGAGGAGCTGGGAGCCCGGTGCCCTAGTTCCTGGCCTGGGGTCACACGGTGACTCCGTGGAGCCCCTCTGACACCCAGCGGGGTCCTCGCCTCCCAACCCCCAGGGCTGTGGAGCCTCTCTCACAGCTGCCGGCTCCCCTGTGGTTTTACTTTGAGGAATCATGAGCCTCTAGAGAGTCCTGCCCGACTCTCTAGAGAGTCTCGCTCACCCAACCACAGGCCTGTGTGGCCTCGGCCATCTCTCGCCACTGCTGAGCACGGGAGTCCCTGCGTCACAGGCTAAGTCGGCCTTCACACCCGGACGGTTGCGAAACGCTCGAGGTCTGTGCAAGTCAGGCGCCGGTTAACAAGCAGGACTGTGATGATGGTTCTCAGCGTCCACCCCAGGGCTGTGCCATCTGCTGAGACCTGGGCCCCCGAGGATGGGCAGCAGCAGGAGGCACTGGCTATGTGGCCATGGGTGCCCCAGCCAGCACTGTCCGCTGTGGAGTTATGGGGACCCCGTGGGAACCCCTCAGTGTCCTCCTTCTGGTCCTCTGATTATTTTCCTCATACCCACCCCGAGCTTGCCGTTTCATTTTTCTGTAGGTGTTTGTAGTTTGGGAAGCTAGAGGAAACCCACAAGTGCCCTTTCCTCATGTTGTTCAGTTTTTAAATACTGCTAACCTGATTTCTACTTTCTGAGCTTTCTCCTCTGGTCAGAGTACCAGGTCATTCAGCAGTGCACATTCTCTAATCACACTCGTCTCCTCACCCCCCAAGAAATCCAAAAGACCCCAGAGCCAGCTTTAGGCAAGGGGCTGTATGGCCAGCCAGCCGTGGCCTGCACAGAGCCGTGGAGACCTGCGAAAAACCCAGCTTGGCTGTCAAAACCGGTGACAGCACATGTGGTCGATGGTGTCTGGGAGAGAACGACCTCGGAGGCAGCCTGGCATGCACAGAATAGGTCTCTCCTCACCAGGACGTCGCCACCTTGGACGCAGCCCGGCCCACCCCCGACCCTAGCCGCTTTCCCTCTGGCCCCAGTGCCACGCGTGCTCTGCTCTGTGTAGGGGGCGGCCTGTGCTCAGCATCTCCTCGATTCCAAACCAGATTCAGAGTCGCTGGACAGGAACCTCCAGCAGATGGAAGCTGCAGTCAGCGCCTCCGCCCAGTGCCAGCGCCAGACGAGGCTCTTGTGTCACCAGCTCCAGGTTATGAATCGTGATTTGCCGAACAGATGAATTTGTTCCTGTTGCTGGGTGTGAAGAAGCAGCCAGGCCTTAAGTCCTAGAGGTGACAGCGAACGTGGCATTTGCCACGCGTTTGTTCCCTGTCGTTGAAAATGGCCAAATCGTCAGCCCCGTGGTGTGTGTCCACGGGCAAGGGACACGGCAGAGAGGGAGCTGCCCACCTCCTCACTGGGCCACGTTCACTCCACTAAAGATCGTGGTCCTTAACCGGAAGTCACAGGAATAAGCATCGTGAAAGGTTATGTCGATCCAGGAATGGAAATAGCCCGGTAGGGCTACCTGCACCAGTGAGGTGGCTGTGCCCTGTTGACCACACGTCCAGCACACTTCCTGTGGCCTTTCTCACCGAGTGACATTAAGTGTGAAAGGCCCCCCAAGGAAAAGGGTAAAGTGTGGATCCTGAGAATGGACATGTCACGTCTGGCAGGAGCCTGAGACAGATAATGGAGCAGACACTCGTGGAGGAAAAGGGCCTTGTGGTCTGAAGGCCACACACCGCTCTCCTGTCGACACAGGATGCCACCAAGACACGTGCGCCTCTCATCCCCTCGAGAGGGATGTTGATGACATCGCAACGGATAATAACACTGAGTCTGAAACTGGTGAAAATGCAAAAAGATTGTTGACTAAGCCACCTAGGTAGAAAGGGGCGGGCTCTGGTGAGCTCTGGGCTCACCTCTGATCTTGTTTGCTTGGCATTTACCTTGAGTGACTTGTTCATTTGCTAATCAGATGGGGATGATATCCGTTTGAGGGAGCTGACTAATACTGTCGAGGACAGAATTTAAGCCAAGGGCAGTTTCGGTTACTAGACAGTGATCAGAAGTTTGACAGCACCCAGTCCTAAACCTGGACGAGCGGATTAAACTCACCCAGAGCCCAGAGGCCTAGCTTGAGCACATTTCGCTCAGTTTATCGCAGGCCCAGCATCACTCACCGCCCCAGAATGCTGTCATTAACACAGGCAGGGCATGTGTGCATGCACACACACACGTGCACGCCCACTGTGCCAAGGCTGGGAATCATAGGAAGGCGCATTCTGCCCTGGGCACACCATGCCAGCAGCAGCATATCCTGCAGCAGTAGAAACGGGCAAGCGCTGGGGGCAGGGGCAGGCCGGACAGTGCTGGGCCCTGAGACGCAGTAGAAACGGGCGAGCGCTGGGGGCAGGGGCAGGCTGGACAGTGCTGGGCCCCGAGACGCAGTAAAAACGGGCGAGCGCTGGGGGCAGGGGCAGGCCGGACAGTGCTGGGCCCTGAGACGCAGTAGAAACAGGCAGGCGCTGGGAGCAGGGGCAGGCCAGACAGTGCTGGGCCCCGAGACGCAGTAGAAACGGGCGAGCGCTGGGGGCAGGGGCAGGCCGGGCAGTGCTGGGCCCTGAGACGCGGGCATGGGCAAAGGCCGCCAGGCCCTGACCATGATAAGGAGGAGCCAGCCGCGAGGAGCACAGGACAGAGGTTGGCAGGACCATGAGGCGCCCACTCTGGGTTTGTCCTCGGCTGAGGGACTCGGGAAAGGCCATGGGGCCCTGAGGCCACTGGGACAAAGATGAGTTAACCAGGTGGGAGACATGGAGCCACACGGCCAGGAGAGACCAGGAGCAAGAGAGGAGGACACTGGAGGCCGCAGAGAAGAAAATGGGGCATTTCCTGTGGCTTCAAAAGCAGATCAAGGCCTTGGAAGCCCCATGGGTGACAAGTAGTGAGACCCAGATCAGCCCCCTTGAGGAGTAGCCTTCTGTCCCAGCCAGCAAGTGGCGGAGTGTTCCTGAAACTCCAGAAACGGCTGTTCCTGCCCGAGGGGAAATGGAAGCAGAGCCCCCGCCTCTGCCCACACCAGCCATCAGTGCCTCAGCCCAAAGGCTGAACTGGAAATGGGCCACTGGGCTTCTCCCCAAGGTCGACCCTTCGGGGGCCTGTGTGGAGGGTGGGGAACCAGAATGAGGTTCCTCGGAGGGAAGCCCTTCACCATACACTTCTTTTTTAATCTTGGTCTTAACCCACTGATGAGGGGTCCCAGCCTCAGTTTGAAAAACACTGGCCAGAGCCCCAGCTTCTGAAAAGTGTGCCTCGTTTCCTCCCAGCTGGGTTAACCTCTTCCCAAGCCTCTTGATCAGGGTGAAAGAGGAAAGTGAGAAAGCTGGCTTAAAACAGCATTCAAAAACATGGTAGCCAGCCCCATCATTTCATGGCAAATAGAAGGGGAAAAAGTGGAAGCAGTGACAGATTTTCTTTTCTTGGGTCCAAAATCACTGTTGACAGTGACTGCAGCCATGAGAGATGCTTGCTCCTTGGAAGGAAAGCTATGATAAACCTAGACAGTGTATTAAAAAGCAGAGGCATCACTTTGCTGACAAAGGTCCACCTAGTCAAAACTATGGTTTTCCCAGTAGTCATGTCCGGATGTGAGAGTTGGGCCATAAAGAAGGCGGAGCGTTGAAGAATTGATGCTTTTGAATTATGGTGCTGGAGAAGACTTTTGAGAGTCCCTTGGACAGCAAGGAGATCCAACCAGACAATCCTAAAGGAAATCAACCCTGAATATTCATTGGAAGGATTGATGCTGAAGCTCCAATGCTTTGCCCACCTGATGTGAAGAGCTGACTTCATTGGAAAAGACCCTAATGCCGGGAAAAATTGAAGGCTAAAGAAGGGGGTGGCAGAGGATGAGATGGTTGGAGGCATCACTGACTCAATGGACATGAGTTTGAGCAAACTCTAGTAGGAGAGAGTGGAGGACAGAGGAACCCGATGTGCTGCATGCAGCCCCTGGGGTCACAACTTAGTGACTGAACAGCAACAAAAGTTTCCTTTAGGGTCCAGGGACCTGGGATCTGAATGGTTCTGGCCCACTCCGCTGCGCACCGCCCTCCCCACTCGCCCCGCCCTCCCCACTCGCCCCGCCCACACCTTCCTCCGCCCACACCTTCCTCCGCAGGGGAAGGAGGGGCAGCAGGGCTCTGACCCCTGTGTGCCCCCCGGGCATCGCGTTCTGTGGAAAGGAGGTTAGAAGTGGTGACTAAGTCCCCAGGCCCTCATCAACTTACACCTTGTTGAAAATCTCAACATTTGGAAGAGGATCACTTTTCAATATATGTTACTGCAAATGTAGTTTATTTCCAAATAAGTTAAAAAAAAGAAAAGACCCTTGCGGCTAGTCCAGGGTCCTAAATGTTTCTGTAATACATTTTCAAGTGGGAAAACAGGTCACAAGGAATAAACCAATAACCCTGCCGTTTCAGCCTTGGAGACCGCCTGTATGTAAAAGCACAGGAAGCCTCTGCATTCACAGCTTCAGGATTTCGCCGTGGCTCTAGCTGCCTCCCCCGCGAGGTTGTGCCTGGAATTCGTCCCTTCTGCCGGTGGGGACTCCGGGGGCGCCGCACCTGCTGGGAGAGGCTGTGGGGTGGGCACCCCAAGGCCGTGCTCTGCCTGAGCCACGCCGGGAGCTCCAAGGCGTGTGTACCGTCAGAGTCCACCAGCATCAGGAATAAATCCCCAGTTAAGCAACTGTTCACCTGCCCGGGGAAATGCGGCTGGGGTGTTATTCTTCAGGAATCCGATTTGACCCTGAAGGCCTGTGCGCGGGGCTGCTGGTACGACCTGCCCCCTCCACCCCAACCCCAGGCCCGGGGCCCACAGCGCAGCCTTTCTCTGCTCGTCCTGGCAGGTCACTGACCCTCAGGAGCCCCCTTTCTTGTTCTGAAAGTGAGGATTCAGTGAGAAAATGCACGTCTGTGGACCGCATATAGTGAGCACCTGAAAACGGGTCCGTTGTCGTTTCATAAACATCAGCTTTCACACTAAATGAAAGGGTGGTTTATTTTCTCTTTAACCTGAAAAGCTCACGAGGAGCATTAAAAGTCGCTCGAGGAACATCATGGGGCTGGGGGATCGGTGGCAGTGCGGTCAGCCTCCTCATCAGGCTTCCGGTTTTGTTTCTGTTTTCAGGTTGCCCGGCTCATGGAGATGGGGTTTTCCAGGGGCGACGCGTTGGAAGCCCTGAGAGCTTCCAATAACGACCTTAACGTGGCCACCCACTTCCTGCTGCAACACTGAAGGTCCCGGCCGACGACGCAGGGACTGGCAGGCTGCTGGCCTTGGCGGGTGCAGCCCAAGACGGCACGCTGGCTGGCACCAAGTCCCCGCTGTCCTCCTGGGCACAGGGGGTCCCTGCCGCTCCCTCCCTTAATTCCAAGATCAGTTACCATTAAGTATCCAAAGTAAGTTTGCCATTAAAATAGCATGCCTTTTCTATCTTTATTTTTTTATGGAGTATTTCCCTTGCTCTGGAGAATCATCACTTATTCCTGTTGTGCTTAAAATGCACTCAAATTGCAGATTTCAGGAAGCAGGGAAATAGCGCTACAGATAGGAAATTACAGCTGCTGTAATATTCTTTCTACTGTAACGTATCTTTCTACATTAGATCATTTGTGCCAGAAAGGGGGCTGTTATTCAGATAGCACCTGTCAGATTTTATTTATGGATGTTTTTTCATTGCTCCCCCCCCCCGGTCAAATTTGCTTTCAAACTCCAGTGCTGTTCAGGGTCTTCATTCCCCCAGAGCCAGCAGTTCATAGCTGCAGAGCTGGCCAGGCCCGCCGACGAGGGAGGGAGAGGAAACTTAAACCCACCTCCACCCTTTCTACCCAGCTCCAGTCCAGGGGATTTGTCCCAGCTACTCCCCACTTCCATTAAAAAAAAAAAAAAAAGAATTATCAGATACCAGCTTGCAGTTCTGGAAGACTCCATGAAACTTCACTGGGGTGAATTTTGCTTAGAATATCCCGTTAGCCACTTGGGCTGGGAGTAAAAATGGGACAAAGAGAAAACAAGAAGAGAGGGCTTCCTCGAGGAGTACAGGCCGCCCTAGCTGCAGGGCCAACCCCTCTAGAAGCAGATTCCCACTGGCCCAGGGGTGACCCGATGTCAGCGTGGGGCAGAGTAGACTGACCCCACCACGGGTAGGAGGGGGAGGCCGGAACAGACGAGCCTGGAAAGACCTAAAGCAGGCGACTGTTAAGATTTAAAGAAACTTGCAACTATTGTGTTCTGCAAAGCCAGCAGAAGTGTTTCAAACTGATGCAAATTTAGACATGCGTGGTACTTAACAATAAAGTTTTTAATGTGTTTTGCTTTTTGGTGTTTTGTTTTTGTTTTTTTTTAAGAGTTAACCTAAATAAAACTTTGTTCTAGGCTGTGCTATTCTTTACCAGCAAAAATAATAATAATAATAATTTTTTTTTAACCAGACTGCTCATCTTTCTGGAGAAGATTGGGGTCCTTTATTTGAAGTGAGAGGAGCTCTTTGGTGCCTGTAAATTAGGACTGGCCCCCGTGAGACCCCATCCTGAGGCTTGCCAGGGCCATCAGGCTGCTCAGAATGCGGGCTGAGATGACTCGGAGCCTAGCTGGTCCCAAGGAGAGGCCACAACTCTCTGAGTGTCCACGTCTCAGATTGTAGGGACAGTCAAAAGTGCAGGGATGTCCTCGACCACAGTCACTGACAGAGCTCAACCAGAGGGCCTGAGAGGGCGGATTCGTGTGTCACCTCCACGGCAAAGCTAAACCCCCAGCTCTGGGCTTCCAGTGCAAACAGGTCACAGGAAAGGAGCAATCGTGTCCAAAAACACACCATCTCCTGAGTTTCTCCTCCCTTCCAGGCAGTGCCTAGTGAAGTAAAACCAAACCAGAGGCAAAATTCTCATCAAGACTTTCCACCACCTCTCTCCCAGAGGATGGGGAGCTGAGAGCCTGCTGTCGGAATCCAGGGTGAGGCCTGAATTTTAAAAAGGGTTCACCACCCCCAAGCTCTTGTTTGCTTTCTTGTCAGGATTCCTTTCTAATGAGAGAAGGAATGAGAGAGCCTTGGGCAGCTGAAAGGAGCCCCGGCCACCCTCTGCTTCAGTCCTTCACCAGAAACAAGTCCATGAGGGTGGCGTGACCGTTCAGGTTTGTCCTGGCTTTGTTGCAGGGAGAAGTCGATTCTGACTCCATGTTGGAGCTGTTTCTTCAACTTCCTTTCCATTGCTTTTTGTTACTATAATCCTATATATAATGGCCTGCCTCAGAGAATCCTGCCCCTCTGCCTGACTGTTAAAGTGCCTTTATTCAGGACCCTGTCTACCTGGGAGGAAGGAAGAAATTAATACATGCCCCTGCCTGAGGCTTACCATTCTAGGAGATATCTTGGAGATTAAATGGCTTTTTTTTTTTTTACTTTATTTTACTTTACAATACTGTATTGGTTTTGCCATACATTAACATGAATCCACCACGGGTGTACATGCGTTCCCAAACATGAACCCCCCTCCCACCTCCCTCCCCATAACATCTCTCTGGGTCATCACCGTGCACCAGCCCCAAGCATGCTGTATCCTGCATCGGACATAGACTGGCAATTCGATTCTTACATGATAGTATACATGTTACAATGCCATTCTCCCAAATCATCCCACCCTCTCCCTCTCCCTCTGAGTCCAAAAGTCCATTATACACATCTGTGTCTTTTTTGCTGTCTTGCATACAGGGTCATCATTGCCATCTTTCTAAATTCCATATATATGTGTTAGTATAGTGTATTGGTGTTTTTCTTTCTGGCTTACTTCACTCTGTATACTCGGCTCCAGTTTCATCCATCTCATCAGAACTGATTCAAATGTATTCTTTTTAACAGCTGAGTAATACTCCATTGTATATATGTATCACAGCTTTCTTATCCATTCATCTGCTGATGGACATCTAGGTTGTTTCCATGTCCTGGCTATTATAAACAGTGCTGCAATGAACATTGGGGTACATGTGTCTCTTTCAGTTCTGGTTTCCTCGGTGTGTATGCCCAGCAGTGGTATTGCTGGCTCATAAGGTAGTTCTATTTGCAATTTTTTAAGGAATCTCCACACTGTTCTCCAAAGTGGCTGTACTAGTTTGCATTCCCACCAACAGTGTAGGAGGGTTCCCTTTTCTCCACATCCTCTCCAGCATTTATTGCTTGCAGATTTTTGGATCGCAGACATTCTGGTAAGTGGTACCTCATTGTGGTTTTGATTTGCATTTCTGTAATAGTGAGTGATGTTGAGCATCTTTTCATGTGTTTGTTAGCCATCCGTATGTCTTCTTTGGAGAAATGTCTATTTAGTTCTTTGGCCCATTTTTTGATTGGGTCGTTTATTTTTCTGGAATTGAGCTGCATAAGTTGCTTGTATATTTTTGAGATTAGTTGTTTGTCAGTTGCTTCATTTGCTATTATTGTCTCCCATTCAGAAGGCTGTCTTTTCACTTTGCTTATATTTTCCTTTGTTGTGCAGAAGCTTTTAATTTTAATTAGATCCCATTTGTTTATTTTTGCTTTTATTTCCAGTATTCTGGGAGGTGGATCATAGAGGATCCTGCTGTGATTTATGTCAGAGAGTGTTTTGCCTATATTCTCCTCTAGGAGTTTTATAGTTTCTGGTCTTACGTTTAGATCTTTAGTCCATTTTGAGTTTATTTTTGTGTATGGTGTTAGAAAGTGATCTAGTTTCATTCTTTTACAAGTGGTTGACCAGTTTTCCCAGCACCACTTGTTAAAGAGATTGTCTTTACTCCATTGTATATTCTTGCCTCCTTTGTCAAAGATTAAGTGTCCATATGTGTGTGGATTTATCTCTGGGCTTTCTATTTTGTTCCATTGATCTATATTTCTGTCTTTGTGCCAGTACCATACTGTCTTGATGACTGTGGCTTTGTAGTAGAGCCTGAAGTCAGGCAAGTTGATTCCTCCAGTTCCATTCTTCTTTCTCAAGGTTGCTTTGGCTATTCTAGGTTTTTTGTATTTCCATACAAATCTTGAAATTATTTGTTCTAGTTCTGTGAAAAATATGGCTGGTAGCTTAATAGGGATTGCGTTGAATTTGTAAATTGCTTTGGGTAGTATACTCATTTTCACTATATTGATTCTTCCAATCCATGAACATGGTATATTTCTCCATCTATTAGTGTCCTCTTTGATTTCTTTCACCAGTGTTTTATAGTTTTCTATGTATAGGTCTTTAGTTTCTTTAGGTAGATATATTCCTAAGTATTTTATTCTTTTTGTTGCAATGGTGAATGAAATTGTTTCCTTAATTTCTTTTCCTACTTTCTCATTATTAGTGTATAGGAATGCAAGGGATTTCTGTGTGTTGATTTTATATCCTGCAACTTTACTATATTCATTGATTAGCTCTAGTAATTTTCTGGTGGAGTCTTTAGGGTTTTCTAAATGGCCTTTTTATTTTGTTTCCTCACCTCCCTTCCCTTCCCCCTGCCACCCAGATCTCTGATTCATAAAAGAACCTGGCATCCAGACCCCGACAGGATGGTTATCTTGATACATGAGTCTGTCATCTTCTCCGTCAGCAGGCTTGCTGAATAAAGCCTTATTCCTTGCCTCAGCACCTTGTCTCTGGGATCCACTGGCCAGGGACTCAGTAACAGCTTCGTTCAGCCTCTTTTCCAGTTTCCTGCAGCTGCCAAGGTCTCACCTTCCCCTGGTGACCCTTTATTTTGCATCCTTTTCCTGCAGCTTCCAGGCCGTTGTCCCCCTTCATGCATCACCAACCCTCTAGGATATTCCTGTCCCCACACACACCCTTCCACGTCTGACTTGA
The DNA here is from genome assembly GCF_023091745.1 of Budorcas taxicolor. NCBI lineage: Eukaryota > Metazoa > Chordata > Mammalia > Artiodactyla > Bovidae > Budorcas > Budorcas taxicolor. The sequence continues at coordinate 76,452,980 of NC_068921.1, forward strand.
CTCCCAGACGAGTTTCTGTGTGTGACTGTGTTTCCCACCCCTGACCTTTTGCTTCTAGCAATTTGTCGCTGACAGCACCTGATGCCAGAGTGTGAGTTCCTGAAGACACCCACACCTCTTGTCAAGACACCTCGAAGTCTCAGGCTGATGGTACCCCTCAAGGACCCCTCTTGCAGTCACACATGGGGATGCATGGCAGAGGGGTGCATCAGGGAGCCATTTGGCTTGGTTTCTTTTGTTGTTTACTTGCTAAGTCTTGTCCAACTCTTTGTTACCCCATGTACCATAGCTCTCCAGACTCCTCTGTCCAGGCAAGAATAATGGAGTGGATTGCCAAGGTCTAGAAAATATCACGTTGGCTCTGAATTTTGTGCAAAAGGCAACAGATTGGGCCTAAATTTCAAGTGAGCAGATTCCAGACTGTAAGAGAAGGAAGAAAGTTGTCTATAGTGAACCACCCTCTCCCCTTCCCAAATAAAGGAAAACCTGCCTTCGAAGTCCTGACTCCTAAGCCTAGACTGAGTTTGGGGTTCAAAATGTTTCTTTTTTTTTCTTGGAATCGTGTCACCTTGCCCCACAGTGTCTCCTGCTCTGGCTGCTCCAGACCTGGCGTCCAGCTGGGAAATTCCAGCCCCCACGCAACCTGCAGCATCAGTGGGAGCAGAGAAGGAAAATCTCACGTGTTCCACCTCCAGCCTTTCCCTTGGGGACCATCCTGACTGCCTGCCTCCTGCCCCAGTCTCCCCAGTTCCAACCACATCACAGGGCCCACGGCTTCTCCCTGTGTGCTGGCTGCCTTGCTCTCTGTATGAAGAAGGGGCAGGGAAACCCTCTCTTTCTGTGTGGGACTGGGATTCCTCCTGTGGGGCCAGAATTCTCTTCCCAAACCACTGACTGTGTCCAAGGCCACCCAGCTCCCCCATCCCGGGCTCCTGAGAAAGTACAGCTGCTCTCCTAACAGGCCCAACATTTGAGGTCAGGATGTTGACCCCCAGACTTCCAGGAGCATTGCTGGCAATACAGTGTCTCCCCTGAGATTAAATTGTTATTAAGGACAAGTCTCCATTTTTCCGGGTGGCCAGGTAGAGCCTGAACAGCAGACTGGACTTGACATTTCTGGGCATCCTTAACCAGGAGCCCTGGGTTCCTGTGGGGCTGGTGCCCAGAGCCTTTGTAAACCCTGCCTCTGAACTGAGCCCTTGAGTTCGATGAAGATGGTGGCTGTCAGGTAACCCCTGCAATGCTCTCCCTCTCTTCCAGGCTGAAGGTGAAGAGGATTGTCAGAAGGACACGGGGAACCCAGGGGTGGGGGATGGTGGCCTGTGTCGTGGTGGGAAAGGGGTCCCAGCTGCCCCTTCAGAGATGCGCTGGGCCCCCCGAGAGGGCAGTGGGGGAGCCCAGCCCAGGTGGCTGACTTTTCTGCCCTAGAAGATTGCCATTTCCTTTCTTCACAGGGACTCACAGCCAGTTTGCTATCCTGAGAGTTGTGTGAGTGGAGTTTTTAGTGTAACTCTAGGTACCGAGTTTCCTCAGAAGTACTGCACTGTGTCTAAACATTGCTCAGCCTAGTACTTCTATGCAGGTTTTGTAAAACCCTTATTTCAGTAGCCCGTACTTGACCCCAGCCTTTCCTGTGCATCAAGCCACCAGGGTCAGAGGTCTCTTCAAACCCCTCAGCAGGCTGGGTTCTGTCTAGTTCAAATCTGCACAGAGATAAATATAACATCAACACTTGCTGGTGACTTAAGGACCGGTTTAAAGGGGGAAGCATGCTTGACCTCCAGCCCTGCTTCCCTCCCTGGAGGACAGAGGGGCGGGAGAGAAAGCTCTTCTATCAGCTGATTGGTTCTCCCAGCGATCAGCCCCCATCCTTAGGTGCTTCCAAAAATCACCTTGTTCACATAATAAAATACACCTACATGATTCTCTGCACTTAGAGAATTACAAGGTTTAGGAGCTGGGAGCCAGGAACTGTAGACGAAGACCAAATATATATGAGAAAGAATTCTGGTCATCTGAGTGACCAAATATATCTTATGAAAGCTTTTGAACCATGGTGCTGGAGAAGACTCTTGAGAACCCCTTGGATTGCAAGGAGATAAAACCAGTCAATCCTAAAGGAAATCAGTCCTGAATATTCATTGGAAGGTCTGATGCTGAAGCTCCAAAGTTTGGCCACCTGATGCAAAGAGCCCACTCACTGGAAAAGACCCTGATGCTGGGAAAGATTGAAGGCAGGAGGAGAAGGGGATGACAGGATGAGATGGTTGGATGGAATCACTGACTCAATGGATATGGGTTTAAACAAACTCCAGGGGATAGTGAAAGACAAGGAAACCTGGTGTGCTGCAGTCCATGGGGTTGCAAAGAGTCAGACACCACTTAGCAATTGAACAACAACAAATGAATCACAATATTGCATCACAATTTTTAGTACAAATGCCACCTGCCAGAAGCCTTTTTGTCCTAGACTGAGAAACGGTGGTTAGTCAGTTAACATTAAAAAGTTGGGTAAACTATAACTCATTTTTGTTTGAAGTATGATTCCCAACCTCTCTTACAAAAATAAAAAGTAGATTTCTGCTAAAGAATCAAGCAGACATTTAACATTTTGACAGGCATGTGAGAGATCTGATACGCAGGTCAAGAATCAAATCTCCTGAGAAATCTGTATGAAGATCAAGAAGCAACAGTTAGAACAGGACATGGAACAACAGACTGGTTCCAAATCAGGAAAGGAGTACGTCAAGGCTGTATATTGTCACCCTGCTTATTTAACTTACATGCAGAGTACATCATGAGAAACGCTGGGCTGGATGAAACACAAGCTGGAATCAAGACTTCCAGGAGAAATATCAATAACCTCAGATATACAGGTGACACCACCCTTATGGCAGAAAGTGAAGATGAACTAAAAAGCCTCTTGATGAAAGTGAAAGAGGAGAGTGAAAAAGCTGGCTTAAAACTCAACATTCAGAAAACCAAGATCATGGCATCCAGTCCCATCACTTTTTGGCAAATAGATGGGGAAACAATGGAAACAGTGAGAGACTTTTTTTTCTTGGGCTCCAAAATCACTGCAGATGGTGACTGCAGCCATGAAATTAAAAGATGCTTACTCCTTGGAAGAAAATCTATGACCAACTTAGACAGCATATTGAAAAGCATAGACATTACTTTGCTGACAAAGGTCAATCTAGTCAAAGCTATGGTTTTTCCAGTAGTCATGTATGGATGTGAGAGTTGGACTATTGAAAGCTGAGCACCGAAGAATTGATACTTTTGAACTGTGGTATTAGAGAAGACTCTTGAGAGTCCCTTGGATTGCAAGGAGATCCAACCAGTCCATCCTAAAGGAAATTAGTCCTGAATATTCATTGGAAGGACTGATGCTGAAGCTGAAACTCCAACATGTTGGCCACCTCATGCGAAGAGTTGACTCATTGGAAAAGACCCTGCTGCTGGGAGAGATTGAAGGCAGGAAGAGAAGGGGATGACAGAGGATGAGATGGTTGAATGGCATCACCAAGAGTTTGAGCAAGCTCCAGGAGTTGGTGATGGACAGGGAGGCCTGGCATGCTTCAGTCCATGGGGTTGCAAAGAGTTGGACATGACTGAGTGACTGAACTGAACTGAACTGAAGCCTTTGAGCTGTGTAACTTAATATTTGGATACTTGACAATTTGTTTCTTTATGTAATTTATAAAATGGTGATGTGTATTGACATTAGCTCAACCATATATGTATACTGTCCAGGAACATTTGGTTATAGTTCTATAGAAGAACTAATTTTGTCAGTGTTCACCAGCTTGTAAAAATCTAGTGCGAGAGCTTAAATATTAAATAAATGCGTGCATGCTCAGTCATGTCTGACTCTTTGTGACCCTATGGACTGTAGCCCGCCGGGCTCCTCTGTCCATGGAATTTTCCAAGCAAGAATCTGGAGTGGGTTACCATTTCCTTCTCCATTAAATGAACAATAAAATGGAAAAAAAAAAAGTTGGATAAACTGCAGAACACATACACAGATGGGGCCTGATTTAACAATGGTTTGGCTTATAATTTGTTGACTTTATGATGGTGTGAAAGAGATACCCATTCAGTGGAAACTGTACTTAGGATTTCGGAGTTTGATCTCTTCCTGGCTGCTGAAGTTCTCTTCAGTCCGGCCCTCCTTGGTAACGCTGGGAGTGGCAGGTGCAGACCCCCATCGGCCATGAGGTCACAGGTCAACAACCATTCTGCACCCAGACGGCCATTCTGTTTTGTGCTGCCAGCTCAGAATTCAATAAATTACATGAGATGCTCAACACTTCTTTAAAACATAGGCTTTGTGTTAGATGATCCTGCCCAGATGTAAGCTAGTGTAAGTGTTCTGAGCACATTTAAGGTAGGCTGGGCTAAACTGTGATGTTTGGTAGGTTATGTGTATTAATGCATTTCAGCTTATACTTTGAACTTACAGTGACTCATCAGGCTTACTGGGTGGCGCTAGTGGTAAAGAATCCGCCTGCCATCGCAGGAGATGTAAGAGGTTCAATCCCTGGGTCATTGGGAAGATCCCCTGGAGGAGGGAGGGCATGGCAACCCACTCCAGGATTCTTGCCTGGAGAATTTCATGGACAGAGGAGCCTGGTGGGCTATAGTCCATTGGGTCACAGAGTCAGACACGACTGAAGCACCTTAGCACACATACATATGCGTATAATATACATATATACACACACACACACACAGGAGCCCATATATTAAATATTTTAAGTTAAAACATGTCAGTGGTGGTAATGTCACTAAGGCCTTTTTAAAAATTGTAGTTGTACTGATTAGAAATGTGTGTCTTTCATAATCCATACCCACATTGCATTGCTTATGAGTTCCAGTTTGGATTATTTTTTTTAATTGAAGTTAGCCCCAGAACTCAGCAAAGCAATCGGATCGTGTGTCATCTTGGTTTTCTCCATTTTTCCGAATGACCTGTAAATGTTACACTCTTGCCTGTTGTGACAGCGTTTTTTGTTTTGTAAGCAATTCACCTTCACCAAACTTCCCGAAGCATTTAACTTAGTTCTTAAAACAACAGCTCATTCTTTTTGCCTTTATACTTTATTGGTTTATGTAATAATGATATAATTTTGATAACAACTGATATGAGAAGCTTTGGGAAAAAACACAGCTGTGTCTTGGGGAGCCCAGAGCCCCACTTGTGGGCACAGAAGACCAGGAGTTGGGTGGAAGCCACCAGCCACAAGCAGGCAGTGTGCGGCCCGTGACCCTTAGACCCACAGAGCTCCTGAGATGGCTGAGTGAGGTCCACTAAGAGAATGTCTATTGTGGCATCAATACTGAGTAAGTAGGACTTGCCTGGTGGTCCAGTGGCTAAGAATCCTTGCAATGCAGGGGACTCAGGTTCAATCCCTGGTTGGGGAACTAAGATCCCACCGGCCATGGAACAACTAAGCTCTCACGATACAACCATACAGCCCATGCGCTGCAGCTAAAGATCCCGCATGACCAAGACCCAACACACCCAAATAAATAAGTAGAGGGGAAACAAAGGGTGAGAAAAAAATCTAAAATACTAAAACAAAGAAAGAACAGCAAGAAGTCCATAAAGATTGGGAACATTGCCAAAGAGGTCTCCCAAAGGGTGGCAGCAAGAAAGTTTAGGGGGCCTCTGCCCCCGATTTCTTATCCAGCTGCCTCGATGGCCCCCGTCCTCACTGAGCTGGAGTGAACAAGTGACAGCATGTCACCAGTTCCAGTGTGCCCGTCACGAGGGATTCCTGCGGCCTGAGGTGTGACCTGACCTTCAGGGTTGGGGTCTCCACAGGGAACCCGGCCCGTCTGAGCCTGGCCACCCATAAGCCCACACACGTCAGAGGGACTTCACCTCCGTGTTGGCCCCGTGCACCGTGGTGTGGCGAGGAGAGAGAAAACTGCAGTGAAAGCTGGAGCGTGGTTAGCTTGCGGTGGGTGGTAGTGCCAACAGAGCAGGGATTCTGAGTGCAAATATGCTTTCTGGGGAAAGCTGACAGCCAGAGGGACATTTGGGCATCTATCAACTCCATTTCTGGAACTCTCCATTCTTCCTCCTTAAAGCTGTCAAGTGATTAAAATTCTTAGAAGTCATCAGGAGACCCTCCACCCAAGGGCAGAACCTTCCAGACACCTCCATGGGTAGTTCACGCACCAGAATGGGACCCAGGGACCTCATTCTAGAGCCCCCACCCACCGGGCGCACCCCCACCCACCAGCCCTCCACCCTCCTCTGGACTAAGCTCCCTCATGCAGAGTGAGGGGACCTTCTGAGGGGGTCACTCTGATGCCCCCATTTTAACATGCAGTTATTTTGATTGGGGCTGCAAAACAAACTGTGGCAGTTGACCTTTTTTTTGGACTAACTAGTATTTAAGCAGACCCCTCTTACTCCTTCCTCCAAGTCTCACTTTGCTCATGGGACTCTGATATGGTATCACAGGGGCTTACAGGAGGGGTCAGGGATGGGCTGAGACTCTTCCAGAGAAGAGTGGAAAGAGGAGTGCTCAGATATGGGTGGGTGTTAAAAGCTGGATCCCCAAATAAGATCAAGTCCTAACCCCCACCCCCATACCTATGAATATGACCTTAATTGGAAATAGGTGTAATCAAGTTCAGATGAGGTCACTAGGGTGGAGAAGACTTTTGAGAGTCCCCTGGACTGCACAGAGCTCAAACCAGTCCATCCTAAAGGAAATCAACCTTGAATATTCATTGGAAAAGCTGATGTTGAAGCTCCAATACTTTGGCCACTTGATGTGAAGAGCTGATTTCATTGGAAAAGACCCTGATACTGGGGAAGATTGAAGACAAAAGGGGACGACAGAGGATGAGATGGTTGGATGGCATCACTGATTCAATGGACATGAATTTGAGCAAACTCCAGGAGAAAGTGAAGAACAGGGAAGTCTGCTGTGCTACAGTCCATGGGGTCACAAAGAGTCAGACACAACTTAGCGACTCAACAACAACAAATCCAAAATGACTGGTGTCCTTAGGAAAAGAAGAAAATGCCGTGTGAAGATGGAGACACACGGGGAGAAAACCAGGTGAAGATGGAGACAGAGATGGGGGGGTCACAAAGAGTCAGACACAACTTAGCGACTCAACAACAACAAATCCAAAATGACTGGTGTCCTTAGGAAAAGAAGAAAATGCCGTGTGAAGATGGAGACACACGGGGAGAAAACCAGGTGAAGATGGAGACAGAGATGGGGGTGATGTTTCACAAGCCAAGGAGCACCAATAACTGCCAGCAAAGCGCCAGAAGCCAGGAGAGGCCTAGATCAGTCCCCCTTGCAGCTCGAGAAGGGACCAGCCCTACTGACCCCTTGACTTTGAACTTTTAGCCTCCAGAACATATATTTTTGTTGGTTTAAGTCACTGGATTGATGATGCTTCATTATTGCCTCCCCATGGGGGAGGGTTAGGGAGTCCATGAGGGGAGGGCTGGGGGTGCCCGTGAGGTGGAGGGAGCGCAGAGGTCGTGAGCAGGTTGGGCTGGACCCACATGGCTGAGACAAATCTCACGCTGACCCCAGTGCCCCCCACACTTTGGTAGGCAAATACGTGTTTTATTTCACAAAACATTCAAAATCACCCAAGTGGAAATGATCTGTGTTGTGTTTAAACTCAAGAAAGTGCCATAAAAGGTTTGTTTTGACCGAATGCAAACAACACTCGGCGTGCATACGCACTTTCTGACACGCACAACTGAAAAATGAACACTCATGCCCACGTTCTTGTCTTTCTTCCTTCCCCCAGACTGTCCCTGCTCACACATATTATACGGGAATGTGCACCCTCTGCGCCAGATCAGACTTTTCCTACCCAGTCCCTCACCCCCATTCATCCATCCCAGAGGCTGCCAGGCCAATAACTTGAAGGGTGTCTTCCTCTCGTTTTCTTACTTTGTCAGGAAAACCTTGGCATTTTTGTAAATGCTAACTCTAAGCTTTTAGAGATTTTGGTTTGGGGGAGAGGGGTAATTTTTTGCTCTTCACAACAATATGCCTCCCTAAATCAGAAACCTCGTCCAAACTGTGACTCTAGTACTCAGCCAATGATACTTCTGGTCATGACTGCATTTGATGTGAAAATACTCTTTTCCCAGAAGAAACTGCACACCCTTCAGAGGCCAAGGACCAAGCGGTGTTTATTAGAATACATGAGAGGTGCGCGCTGTGTGCTAAGTCGCTTCAGTTGAGTCCAACTCTTTGCAATCCCATGGACTGTAGCCCACCAGGCTCCCCTGTCCATGGAATTCTCCAGGCAACGATACTGGAGTGGGTAGCCTTTCCCTTCTCCGAGGGATCTTCGCAACCCAGGGACTGAACGCAGGGCTCCAGCAGTGCAGGCAGATTCTTTACCAGCTGAGCCACCAGGGAAGCCCCAGAAGTAGGTTTACGGCAAAGCTAATGAATGCTCGCTTCAGAGCTCCTCACTCACCTTCCACGACCTTGTACCTTACTGCATCTATGGTTTTGTATTCTTTTTCTTAAAGAACCCAATCCCCAAATTGTACAAGCTTGGGGTCCTCCCCGCTGACCCCCAGGTGCAGTAGGAGAGCCCATCACCTCTTAGACTTCATTCTCCTCCAAGGGCAAGGAGCCTCCTGTCTGGTTGATACTTTGTGTTTCTGAGGAAGCTTTTCCCTGCAGGGAGGAAGGAGAAGATGGTGATGCTTTGAGTTTCAGAAAGTGGCGAAGCCATTTCCTGTAACGCGAGGACGCGAAGAAGTAAGCGACGGGGTCAATGCTACAGTTCAAGTTCATGAGGCAGACGGTGAGCTGCAGGCACAGTTTGAAAACCCTCTGCTCAGGGCAGGTGGGCTGGTGGAGCATCTTTGTCACCATGAACTGGATGACATGGAGGTGGTAGGGGATGAAGCACAGGACCACCGCCACCAGCACCACCAGAGTGAGCAGGCAGGCCCTGCGGTGGTGGCCCCTCCGGCTTGTCAGGGGGTTGTCCCGGGCCATCCTGCACAGCTTGACAGTGATCTTCACGTAGCAGAAGAGGATGACGGCCACCGGCCCGCAGAAGCTCAGAGCGGAGGTCACCAGGACCATGATGGGCAGCGTGAACACCTGCTGGACGCTGTCGTACTCCATGCAGGTCAGCCTGCCAGCCAGGCGCGTGGTCATGGTGAACCCGAGCAGGGGCGCCGTCTGCAGCGTCGCCAGGACCCACACAGCCGCACAGATGAGCTGGGCCCGCCTGGGCTCACGCAGCCGGGGACACCGGTGGGCGCGGACCACAGCCAAGTAGCGGTCCATGCTCACGCATGTCATCAGATAGATGCCCGAGTAGGTGTTCACGAAGAAGATGAAGGCCGTCAGCCTGCAGAACCCCTCCCCGAAAGGCCAGTTGAAGTCCAGCAAGAAGTAGGTGATCTTTCCAGGCAGGGTCAGGGTGAACAGGAGGTCGGACACTGCCAGGTGGACCAGGAAGACATCTGTCGAGTTGATCTTCTTGTCCTTTTGATAGGCCAGGCGAAGGGCCAGGACATTTCCCAGGACAGCAAAGATCAAGAGGGCCATGTAGAACAGAGACAGCATCACACCGGCCACCCGGGGTGGGTGGTGGGGAAGGCAGGAGTTGGTGTGGTGGACGAGGTTACTTGGGTCAGCCGTGCTTGAAGCCATGTCATAGAGGTCCTTGGGAAGACAAGAAAATTAAATGTAGTATTGTAGCTCAGGGTTGCACCTCTAATATGTTGCTGTTGATATTCCACTCAGTCGTGGCCGACTCTTGTGACCCCATGGGCTGTAGCCTGCCAGGCTCCTCTGTCATGGGATTTTCTAGGCAAGAATACTGCAGTGGGGTTGCTATTTCCTCCTCCAGGGGACCCTCCCACCTCAGGGATCAAACCCGTGTCTCCTGCATTGAAGGTAGAGTCTTTACCATTGAGCCTCTAGGGAAGCCCTCACCCTTAATACAGTTACACTTCATAATTTGCTGAAACCACATGCCCGTGAACAGTATCTCTCTTTTTTTTAATTAAAAATTTCGCAAAATGAACACATCTGTGTGATCAGCACTCAGTTTAGGAAAGCACCTCACCAGCACCCCCAGAAGCTCGCCTTTGCCCACCCGAACCTCTGCCTCCACTCAAGGTTAATCAATACCCTAACTTCTAAAATCACAACTCAGGGACTTCCCTGGTGGTCCAGTGGTTAACACCTCGCCTTCTAATCCAGAGGGTGGAGGTTCAATTCCCCCCTTGGTGAGCTAGGATTCTGCACGACTGGGGCCAATACTTTGTCAACAAAGGTCCGTCTAGTCAAAGCTATGGTTTTTCCAGTAGTCATGTATGGATGTGAGAGTTGGACTATAAAGAAAGCTGAATGCCGAAGAATTGATGCTTTTGAACTGCGATGTTGGAGAAGACTCTTGAGAGTCCCTTGGACTGCAATGAGATACAACCAGTCCATCCTAAAGGAAATCAGTCCTGAATATTCATTGGAAGGACTGATGTTGAAGGTGAAATTTCAATACTTTGGCCATCTGACGTGAAGAACTGACTCATTAGAAAAGATCCTGATGCTGGGAAAGATTGAAGGCAGGAGGAGAAGGGGACCACAGGGGATGAGATGGTTGGATGGCATCACCGACTCAAGGGACATGAATGTGAGTAAACTCTGGGAGTTAGTGATGGACAGGGAGGCTCTGGCGTGCTGCAGTTCATGGGGTCACAATGAGTTGGACACAACGGAGCGACTGAACTGAACTGAACTGGGGCCAAAAAACGAAAATATAAGAAAACAGAAGCAATATTATAGCCGATTCAACAAAGACCTTTAAAATGGTCCACATAAAAAAAAAAACCATAACAAATAAAATCATAAATCTTTAAAAACATAAAATCATAACTCAGACCTGGAAGGGTAGGATGCAGGACCAAGGAGGGCAGCTCGGGAGGGAGGGGACACACATACACACAGCTGACTCACTTTGTTGTGCAGCAGAAACTAACACAACATTGTAAAGCAATTGTCCTCCAGTAATACAATTTCTTTAAAAGCCACAACTCGGCATGCCTGCTTCTGAACTTGAATGAGATCATATACCAGGTTTGCTATGGACTGCCAGCCCACCTGACCTGCCTGCTGAGAAACCGGTATGCAGGTCAGGAAGCAACAGTTACAACAGGACATGGAACCACAGACAGGTTCCAGATTGGGAAAGGAGCACATGAAGGCTGTATATTGTCACCCTACTTATTTAACTTCTATGCAGAGTCCATCATGTGGAATGCTGGGCTGGATGAAGCACAAGCTGGAATCAAGATGGCCGGGAGAAATACCAATAACCTCAGATATGCAGATGACACCACCTGGCAGAAAGCGAAGAGGAACTGAAGAGCCTCTTGATGAAGATGAAAGAGGAGAGTGAAAAAGTTGGCTTAAAGCTCAACATTCAGAAAACGAAGATCATGGCATCCGGTCCCATCACTTCATGGGAAATAGATGGGGAAACAGTGGCTGACTTTGTTTTTCTGGGCTCCAAAATCACTGCAAATGGTGATTGCAGCCAAGAAATTAAAAGACGCTTACTCCTTGGAAGGAAAGTTGTGACCAACCTAGACAGCATATTAAAAAGCAGACATTGCTTTGCTGACAAAGGTCAATCTAGTCAAAACTATGGTTTTTCCAGTGGTCATGTATGGATGTGAGAGTTGGACTATCAACAAAGCTAAGCGCCGAAGAATGGATGCTTTTGAATTGTGGCGTTGGAGAAGACTCTTGAGAGTCCCTTGGACAGCAAGGAGATTCAACCAGTCCATCCTAAAGGAAATTGATCCTGAATATTCATTGAAAGGACTGATGCTGAAGCTGAAGTGCCAATATTTTGGCCACCTGATGCAAAGAAATGACTCATTGGAAAAGACCCTGCTGCTGGGAAAGATTGAAGGCAGGAGGAGAAAGGGATGACAGAGGATGAGATCCTTGGATGGCATCACCAGAATCTGAGTAAACTCTAAGAGTTGGTGATGGACAGGGAGGCCTTGTGTGCTGCAGTCCATGGGGTCGCAGAGGGTCAGACATGACTGAGCGACTAAGCACGGCACTGTTACTGAGCTAAGAGTGGGGCTGATGAGTCACAGGTTTGCACAGTTGGTTGCAGTGGGTCCTGGCAAACAGTTTGCAAAGAGCCGCTCTTCATAGTCTAACCATGTTTGAGATTCCCATGGTACCTCAACCCCACCAGCACCAGGCAGGGTCAGTCTTTTCCAAGGGAGCCATTCTGGTGGGTATGCAGGGGTATCTTCTTATGGTTTCAGCTGGCATTTGCCTAAAAACTATTGACAGCAAGCACCTTCTCTCTGGTTTATTGGCCATTTATATATTTCCTTTATGAGGTACCTGTATATTTTGTCCCTTTCTGTGTTGGGATGTCCGTCCAAAAATGTTTGTTTTCCTCTTTTTTTCCCAATCCATTTCCCCCACCTGCCTTTGCTCTTCACACCTCCATTTCTGTCCTCTGCTTTCTGATCATCTTTTAACGTTTAATTTCTGCACTGAGACAAGGGGAGCAGCACTCTCCGTGCAGCCGGTGAGCTGGGGTGACTGTCCACATGGTGCACAGGTGAGCATTCAGGTGTGCAGAGGGTGTGCGGTTTGCCCAAGGGCCACAATAAAAGTAGCTCACAGAACCAGAGACCCAGGCGGAGATGCTGAACTCGGTCATGGGCTGGCTGAAGGGCACCAGCTCCATGAGCCCCAGATCTTATTTGAGTCACGACACAGCTACCTCCTCCTTTACTAACTTGGGGCTGGCTAGTAGGGAGCCTGGGGCTTCCCTGGTGCTCAGGGGTAAAGAAGCCACTTGTCAAATGCAGGAGACCTGGGTTTGATCTCTGGGCAGGCCAGAGCCCCTGGAGGAGGCATGGCAACCTTCTCCAGTATTCTTGCCTGGAGAATCCCAGGGACAGAGGAGCCTGGCGGGCTGCAGTCCATGGGGTCACAAAGAGTCAGACACGGCTGAGTGACTGAACAACAAATTAGGGAGCCTCCTCTAGACTGTGCCTCATTGCAACCTAGGCATAGAGGGCTCTGTCTAGTCTCTGGAGACGGAGAAGATGCTTCCATTCAAATGGAAAGTAAGTCCATCAGAACAGGAGAGAGAGGAGCTCTCAAAAGTCCTGTGAACCTCAGGATGATGGATGGATGGATGGAGATGTACAGTGATGATGACTGGATAGATAGATACCCAGTTACATAGGTAGGTAGATAATAGATGGTAGATAGAAGACAGAGATATGCAGATGGTGAATGGACAGATCTGCAAACAGACAGCTAGACAGAGATAAGCAGGTGGGTGGGTACACGCTCCCAGGGGCCCCACCAGCTCCAAATCCAGAGGGAAGGCTGTTCCTCCTCGTTTCTTCCTTTCCTGAACAGTCTGACCCTCAGGCGGCACAGAGGTGGGGGCTGGGCGGAGAGGCTCTGTGTGGCGAGGAGGGCATCTCAAGGGGTCAGTTTAGCTCAGGAGGGCCCCAGCCCCAGGTCGACTCCGCTGCTGGAATCACTAGCACTCAGCCCCAGAGCTGCACCCAGGGGTCCATGGGAACCTTGTGTGACCCTTGCCCTGTCTGTTCAGGCCTCACTGGGCTCAGGGATGAACCGGCACTTAAAAAGACCCCACCCTGGGCAAGCAACCCACTTCCTGACTTTCCTGGGCCTCTTCCCCACACACCAGCCCGCAGCCCAGGGCGCCGGGCACATGGCACAACCCCGGGGCCCCGCCAAGCACCACCTCCTCCCTGAAACCTGCTGGGAGGTGCACCCGCAGAGATGCCACACCCACCTCCCACAGTGGGGGGCTGGGTACTGTCACAGCTGTGAGTTCAGGGAGATCTGACCCACACAAGGGGCTCCTCCCCGCCCGAGAAGGGGGCCCTAATGCCTCGGACCCACTGACTTTCCTCCCTCTGCTCTAGTCCACCCCCCTCCTAACTGCAGACCTCGGTGGAAATGACCCTTCCTGCCCCCCAGGGGCACCAACCAACTGCCCATTGCCTTGGGCTCTGGCCCACACCTGCCCAAGGTGTGCTCCTCCGCCTCTTTCTGCACCAGCATCCCCGCCCCGACCCGGGTTCTCCCCTACACACGCGCAGAGCAGCCCATTGCCCCGCCCCATCCCGCCTGCTCATAAAAAACGATCCGCCCTTGGTCTCACAGGGGAGCCGAAATTGCCCCCGAAACACACCTCTCTGGCCGAAGGATCCTTTTAACCTGCTTATTTTTAAGAAACCACAGACACAGAAGAAGTGCTGAAAGCCAAGTGGAAGTTACCCTTAAATGAAAGACATTCAGGACTTCCCTGGTGGTCCAGGGGTGAAGAGTCCACCCGCCAGTGCAGGGGACGTGGGTTCGAGCCCTAGCCTGGGAGGATCGCACATGCCTCGGGGCAACCAAGCCCCTGTGCCACACCTACCGAGCCTGTGACCTAGAGCCCGGGAGCCCAAACTACTGAGCCCTAGACCCTGTGCCCCGTGCCGCAGCTAGAGAGTAACCCCCACTAAAAGCCCGCAACCACAGCGAAGACCCAGCATAGCCATAAATAAGTAAGTAGAACATTGTTTAAGAAGACATTTCTGTTTGTCAGGGTATCTCCCTTGCCCTACCGAGAAGAGAGGTTAATGACTCAATGTCTGGAAACTCCAGTCAATGCAGAAGGCGAGAGGTCACCAGCAGAGCGAACTTGCCCTTGTCTCCTGCCCTTCTCGGGCTTTGCTCTCACGTCTGGCTCCCCACCACCCCCGACACACAAGATCTTCTGTTGCCTTTCGCTGGAGAACGTATCTAAAAGTGATGGTTTCACCCACTCCGGCGACTTCGTTTTCCTGGGTCTCTCCCACATGTACATGTTATTCAGCTTCTGTTCATTTTCCTCCTGTTAATCCATCTCTTGTCAATTTAGGGATGAGGCCAAAGGGAAGGGAAGAAGGGACATGTCCTCTCTCCTACATCCTTTTCCATCTTAATATGAAGTTACTGATGCATCTCCCACTCAGAAGACTATGTACCTTGGAGACTCACCCAGTGGTGATCGCACAGGGCCAGGTGGTCAGTTGGTGCAGCCACGTAGGGACAGATACTCAAAAGAGCCTGCAGAGGGTTCTGAGGGTCTACACCCCAGGTCTAACCCAGTTCTATCAGCCAGTTTTGCTCAGGGACGTGAGATTGACCCTGATCTTGGGTCTTTCTGGCCTGACCTGTCTGCTGCCTGATCGGGAGCGGCAGGGGTCCCCCCGGGTGTCCAGGATCAGTAAGGATGCTCCACCTGTGGCCAAGAGAAGCAGATAGACGCAGGGTATGTTTTAAAAAGCAGAGCGATCTGAGCCTTTCTCCCCAAGTCCCAGTGAGCCACGCCCTTCCCTTGGTGCCTGGAAACACCCACCTCTGGTGGGCTTACCTCGCTCACCCAGGGTGATGCCAGGGAGCCGGGTAGAGCCTGGGTCAGCCGCCTCCCCAAGGGTCTTGGGGCATCAAATGTGCCCAGAGCAGTCTCCCCTCTGTAAGGATTGAATCAGTTCACTGAACTCTTCTTTCCTTCACCCACCCCCGCAGGGAAAAAAAAGAAAGAAAGGAAAGAAGAAAAAAACCACCCGGGGTATCAGGCAAGGTGATCTCCCTGCCACAGGCGGAGCTCAGAGCTCTCTCAGCCACAAGGCCTCCCACCTCCAGAGAAGGACGAAGGTGGGGAGCGTTGCTCCGGGAACCAGTCACCCCGCTCTTCCATTTCTGTGGCCCCCGCAGGCAGGCGTGTAGGCCACAGGTGTGACTCTCAAGCCACCAGGGTCAGGAACTTCAAAAAACCGCCAGCATTCTCCACCCCCGACAACTTGGGAGTGAAGTTCAGCAAGAAGGGCTTTAAGGGGACCCTGATGAGCTCAGGCTGGGGGTGAGCAAGTGAGGGGAGCTATGCCTGGCTCGGAATTTCCTGGGAGTATGACCTAGGCTTTAAGGCGCTTTGATGGAGCCTGAAAGCCCGTTTGCAGCCCTGGCCAGCCACACTCCCGAGGGCTGTGCTTGGCAGGAGGTGGACAGCGGATGGAGCCAGGGTGCTCCCTTCCTCTGCTAGAGAAGGCGTCCCCTCACCACACCACTGGCGAGTAAATGAGGCATCAGACCTACGCTGGGATGCGGACTGGGCCTCACCGCTAAGCTGCTCGTCCTGGGGACGTGAGCGTGGGCTTCTTTCTGGGCACTCTCTGAACACGGAGGGAAGTCGCTTCTCTCACCAGCCAGCTCACCAGTCCACCCGAGACTCCCCACCCACCTCCCTTCCCTTTTCCACCCCCCATCCCCGAACTGTGTGTCTCTGGCCTAACATCCCACCTGCCTTGGGCTCCTCCAGTCTAGAATGTGGGTCAACACTCCCCCGCAACTGGCCTCCCACTCGCGAGGGCCATGGGGCCCCACAGGCCCCGAAAGACATCTCCCAGAGCCTCAGGCGGGGTGGGGGGAAGTTTGTGAAGCAGTCCCGTCTCACCTGCAACTTCCACCATCAACTTCCCTCCAACAGCCCGGAAGGAAGAACTAACGCAATTTCTTAGTTCAGAGGTGCCTGACTTAGATTGCAAAGTTTGCACTCAGATTGCAAACCCTAGGGAACTTGCCTCCATGCCTTCCAGACATTTAGGATTCTCCCACTCAGAGGAGACCCCAGAAGGCCTAAAAAGGGGCAAGAAACCGTAGAATGCGCCCACCTCACCCTGTTCACGCATGATTCACTCAACAGGCGTTTAGTGCCAGCCTGGAGCCAGGAACAGGTTCCTGTGTGTGCCGGGAAAGAAAACACTTTTCCTTTGGCCTCCTGTGTTTAGTAGCTGTGTGTGCACATGTGTACGCTTAGTCGCTCAGTCGGCTCTTTGTGACCCCATGAACTGCACCCCGCCAGGCTCCTCTGTCCATGGGATTCTCCAGGCAAGAATGCTGGAGTAGGTTGCCATTTCTTTCTCCAGGGGATCCTCCTGACCCAGGGATCGAACCCGAGTCTCTGGCATCTCCTGCATAGGATGCTTTACCACTTTGCCACCTGGTTTGCCTGAGGTTGTGCTAATTAAACTGATGAGAGATGGATTAAAAAGAGAAAAGGTGCACACATTTTATTTGATGTTAAAATTTTTACTTTAAGGCGGCATGCGAGCCTTCACAGATAAGAAGAAACCAAAGTGGATAGGAATGAGTACATAGCATTTTAACAAAGAGCGCCATACATGGTGGAAACTAACACGACAGAGAAAAGGTGGCAGAGGGTAATAGACGGAGAAACGAATGGAAGGGGAGGGTGTTCAGTAGGGTATGCCAAGCACATTCCCCTCTGTTGGCTCTGGATGAAGAGTCTAGCGTCCTCTCAGAAGATTTAAGAGTTGAGGTCTTCCCGGTAAGGAGGGCAACATGCCTTTACAAATGGAAATTTATTTTCTGCTTTTAAGCCAGACAGGAAGAAGGCAGAGATATTTTTTTCTTCTCGTTCTGCTATTTTTGTTAACTGCCTTCAGCTCAAAATAATCCTTATGCCAAAGAAACACACGTGGGTGGCATATTCTGGCCCCTCTTCGTGTGGACCTGTGACCGGAAAGTCCATGGAGGCTTCTCACTGGGTTCAGACAAACACATCGTCGGTCAGTCCCTGCCCGGCCTGGAATCTAGCTGATCCCTTTGGAAGTTATCGTCTCTCCTGGCCATTCAGGATATTGTTCAAGAATTAGTAGCAGCTCCCACTGGACACCATCCTTACCACCGGCCATCGTCCTTATCACCCCCGCTGGCCACCGTCCTGGGCTTGTCACCTACACGGTGCCCTGGGTTTCACGCTGTCTCGGGCTGTTCTCTGGGTGTTTCTTGGGCAGAGGTGTTTCCATTCAACCAGCTGATGGGTTCCTTGGGGGCAGGAATGGCAGCGACTCTTTTATCTACAGAGGCTGCTACAGGGGAAGGTGTGGGAACGTCAGTTAGTCCCTGGAGGGCCGGGAATCAGGGGGCCTGGGAACTTGGGTGGAAAAAAATTGCCGAATCATTTTCATGAGGCTCTAATAGCAACCTGGCTTTGTGGTGACAGTCACAGGTGGCCAGTCTCGGTGGGATGAGGTGCACGTCTGACTCTGTCACTGATAGAAATCATGGCACTCCAGACAGAGAAAGAGAAATGTCATATGATACCCCTTATATGCAGAGTCTAAACAGAAATCATGCCTCTTGTCACAGCCCATCGAAGGTGATTCGGGGACCTTGAACTACATTTGCTCATCTTGGCTTTGAAATTACAGTTGCTGTTAATAAAGAATCAGATGAAGGAGTATCATATTAGAAGTCTGGTTTTTAACATTTGGATAACTGCATTCTAACCGAAGTTGTTTTTCTCATCTTACATATTTTACTGCGTGTATTTTTAACCATCACCCGGAGGAGGGCTTCTCTAGTGGCTCAGACAGTAAAGAATCTGCTTGCAATGCAGGAGACCCGGATTTGATCCCTGGGTCAACCCAGAAGATTCCCTGGAGCAGGAAATGGCAACCCACTCCAGTATTCTTGCCTGGAGAACACTATGGATGGAGGAGACTGGGGGCTACAGTCCATAGGGTCACAAGAGTCAGACACGACGGAGCAACTAACTGAGTAGGGTCCTTACTTTCACCTGACAGGTCCAGCAGGAAAAGAGAAGAACCCTTGATCCAGTCTGATGTTTTTGTCTTCCAAGTGGAGAAGTTGAGACACAGGATTTCCCGCCCCCCATCCCCCAAAGCATCCCAGCTTTCTCCATCAAGACAGGACAAGAACCTTCAGCTTCTGGTTCCTTTTGGGGGCTTCCCTCACAGTGCAAACCCTGTTAACCCCTACACCCACCTCCTCACAGCCCCAAACATTCGATGCTCCCCAAAGCCTGGGGTTTGAAACTATGGTGCAATTCCCTGATCCCTTGACTGTCCTGACTCTTTCTCAAGATCACTTGACAACTGCCTTCCTTGTAATCTATTTGTCCTCTCCCACCTGGCCCAGAAAATCAATAGCAATGATAGTAACAGTAATGGCATCCATCATTGAGGACATACTCACATCGTCCACGAAGAGGCATTGTTATCCCCATTTTACAGATGAGGAAAATGAGGCTCAGAGAAGTTAAGCGATTTGTTTAAGGCCACACAGCCTTAGACAAAGATCTAAGGCTGCTTCTGATAAGTTTGATTATAAGGTGGTTGCAGCTGGGGCTGGTGATTAAGGAGGTGGCCAAGATGTCAACCAGATCTGAGAGACACAGAGGACTTGATGCTGCTATTCCTGGGGTGGGTAGAGGCCCTGCAGCTGTAGCTGGTGGTGTCTGAGCGTGGCGACCACCCTGGGTGTTGCCCAGGCTCACAGGGCACTGATTTCTAATCTGATCTGTGCCCGCCCAAGGAAAGCAGGGGTGCACCCCTATCTCATCTCTGTGGTTAGCTCGTCTGTGTTCCATGAACAACTTCAGCCCCAAGCATAAGCGGAGAGATGCCATGCAGCTCAATTCCGGGTACAGCCACCCCCGGGGGAGGGGGCCGGGGTCTGGAAAGCCAACGCCTTTTATCCTTTTATTTCTTTAATGATGGAGGAGGAAAAGGATGGGGAGTGGTTACAAATGTATTCGTTTCTTGCTCCTTTGCAAAATCCATTTAATTGTTGATCCACTTCTAGATGCTTAAATAACCTATTTATTCCCTCATGTGCGGCGAATGTCTGCACTACCCTGAACTTCCAGAAGCAGCTAGGGTTACGACAGCGACAGAAGCCCTCCTTCTGGTGAGTGGACAGATGAGCAGGCAGGTGACCTCGGGGACTCAATGAAGAGAATGAGTTCAGGTTACTAAGGCAGCGGTCACCAGCCTGTTCGGGACCAGGGACCAGTTTCACGGAAGACAATTTGCCCGCAGACTGGGGTGGGGGGGATGGTTTCGGGATGATTCAAGCGTGTTACATTTGCTGGGAACTTTATTTGGAATCTAATGCCAAGGCTGACCTGATGGGAGCGGCAGAGGATGAGACGGTTGGATGGCATCACTGATGCAATGGACTTGAGTTTGAGCAAGCTCCGGGAGGTAGTGAAGGACAGGGAAGCCTGGCGCGCTGCAGTCCCCGGGATCACAAAGAGTCCGACACGACTGAGCGACTCAACAACAACTGATCGACAGCCGGGAGGTTGGGGACCCCTGTGCTAAGGGGCCAGGTGAGGAGGTGCTGGTCCCCAGTCTGGACTAACCAGGGAGGTTTCCCAGAGATGAACGCTGAGGATGCAGAAGGAACCTTTCCTCTGTGCTCTGGGTTCATCCGGCTGCCCTGAGATTTAAATTTACATGAGACACATTAATAGGAGAAAATAAACTTTTTAATCCTTATGGACAGGAATCCCACATACACAAGAGTGTCAGAGACCAAGAGGGAAAATGAGGTCTATGTGCCGTCCTGAGCTCAGAGTTGAGGTCGGGGTCTGGGGCTTTCCAAGAATGGGAGTGTCCCTCCCAGGATGATAAGAAGAGCAGACGCTGGGCAGATGTTTGCCCTGACACATAGACGGGGGGGGGGCCACTTTGGTGACATTTATCGCTGGTACTAACTCTTTCCTGGGAAAAAACCCCAATTTCAACTCTTCTGGGTAGTAAGGTAGTTTCTTGTGAACCCCCAGGGTCTCAGTTGCCTTTAGCTCAAAATAATCCTCATGCAAAAGTGACATATTTGGGAGAGGTGCATTCTGAACCCCCATATTATGCACAGCATCTGTGTAAAACGTTAAAGACAAGAGTAAAACCGGCACCCTGTATGCTCCCTGCCCTCTCCCCATGTGTCCACTTGGGGTGAAAGGTACTCGGTAACTGATTACTAAGGACAGGACCCGTGGGAGGTGCTACTATTCCATACCCATCTGTCACAGCTCCTATTGGCTCATCTTCCCACCTCACCCAAAGCCTTCTTCCTACAAGGATTCACTGAGCCTCTACTTGGCACCCTGTGCTAGCCACAGGGGTGCGGAGGCAGCATGGTCCATGACATCCCCATGCCTACAGGAGGCTGCAGTCTGAGTGGTGACTGCAGCCACGAAATTAAAAGACACTTGCTCCTTGGAAGAAAAACTATGCTAACCTAGATAGTGCATTAAAAAGCAGAGACATCACTTTACTAACAAAGGTCCATCTTGTCAAAGCTGTGGTTTTTCCAGTAGTCATGTATGGATGTGACAGTTGGGCTATAAAGAAGGCTGAACGCCAAAGAACTGATGCTTTTGAATGAACTGTGGTGCTGGAGAAGACTCTTGAGAGTCCCTTGGACTGCAAGGAGATCCAACCACCAAATTCTAAAGGAAACCAATCCTGAATATTCATTGGAAGGACTGACATTGAAGCTGAAGCTCCAATACTTTGGCCACCTGATGCAAAGAACTGACTCATTGGAAAACACCCTGATGCTGGGAAAGGTTGAGGGCGGGAGGAAAAGAGGACAACAGAGGATGAGATGGTTGGATGGCTTCACTGACTCAGTGGACATGAGTTTGAGTGAACTCAGGAAGATAGTGAAGAGTGAGGAAGCCTAGCGTGCTGCAGTCCGTGGGGTTGCAAAGAGTCAGACATGACTGAGCAACTTAACAACAAGTCTGAGTGGGAAGAGGTGGTACCCACAGGTGACTGAGAACCCCATGGTGCTGGATGGGGATATGAGGATCCATGCCTTCTGTCCTCATCCCCCCCACCTGACATCACAGAGTCACAGACAGAGGAACTCAACAATGTCTCCCGCCCAGGCAGCCCATTCTGCAGATGAGTGAGCGAGGCTGGGAGAGGTGGATTGAGCCGTCTGTGGTCACACAGGGAGCTACAGCTGGTGTCAAAGCCCAACTCAGCCTGCGGCCTCTCGGGCAAATGCTCTTCAGGAAGAAGAGGGCAGGGTGCCTCTCACTTCACAAAACACAGACCAAGAATGCAGGCCAACCCGAAGCTAACTGGAACCCACCATATTTTCTCTTCCCCGTGCCTTCTTCAGAAGGAAACCTCAACTTAATTGAATTATTTCTCCTTTCTCTCTTTCAATCACTTGTTATTTACGCACATTTCACGCTCCAGGTGCTGGGCTGGGTGCACTCGGTCATCCATGAGAAAAACCCTCCTTGCTTCAGGCTGTGGGAATGAGGCACCTGTGGCTGCGTGTTAACCAAGAATGCAGGGGAAATGCCAAAAGGGTGGGTCAGGCAAGGAAGACAGCTTGCAAAGATTTCACAAGAAAATGCCCCCAGGAGAGATTTAGTCAGAAAAGCAACTCCTGGGGAGATCCCTGGGGTCTACTCAACCCTGATCCGTCCCTACCTACAGTCCTACTGTGTGGTCTGACATCACTGATGAGCCCGTAGACAAGAAAGCGCAAAAGCAACAAAATTAGATGACATCGTCATCGCTGTGTGAGGCCGTCTCCTAGACCAACACTCTGCCAGCAGGATGAAGCCGCTGTCCTTCATGGAAGCAACCTAGATGTCCATCAACAGATGAATGGATAAAGAAGTTGTAGTACACGTATACAATGGAGTATTACTCAGCCATAAAAAAGAGCACATTTGAGTCAGTTCTCATGAGGTGGACGAACCTAGAGCCTGTTATATAGAGTGAAATCAGAAAGAGAAAAACAAATATCCTATGTTAACACATATATATGGAATCTAGAAAAATGGTACCAATGAACCTATTTGCAGGGCAGGAATAGAGACTCAGACACAGGCAACAGGCTTGTGGACACAGCAGGGGAAGGAGAGGGAGGGACGGACAGAGAGAGCGGCACTGAAATACATACACTACCATGTGTGAACAGAGAGCTAATGTGAAGTTGCTGCAAAGCACAGGAGCTCAGCCCCGTGCTCTGTGACAGCCTAGAGGCGTGAGATGTGATGGGGGGCAGGGGGGTTCAAGAGGAAGGGACATGTATATACTTAAGGCCGATTCATGTTGGTGTATGGCAGAAACCATCACAACATTGTAAAGCAATTATCTTCCAATTAAAAATACATTTTAATAAAAGGTGCTGTCCTTCCCCAGGCCATGCATGGCACCTATCTCAGTCACCCAGAATCAATGTGTGTTGGTATGTGTATGTGTGTGTGTTGGGGTGTGTGTGTTGGGGGGGGAGATGAATGCACACCTTCTTCCTAAAGTTTTCCCATTGCAGAGGTTGACCTCAAAAGAAGTGTTTCCTTAACCTTTCATTGTTCTTATAGGAAACTTTTGGAACATAACCTACTTCATTCATGTTATGTGTACATCAAACATAAAAGGCTATAAGCCGTACACTCACTCAGTTTTCATTTAGTAAACTATCAGGGAGGAAGAAAACTTACCTCTATCCTTCTAGGTTCTTCTGGCTGGTCTAAGAATTAAATTGGCATGAGACTAACAGGAGAAAATCCAGTTTAGCTTTGTATTTATGGAATCCCACGCACACAAGGTCAGAGGCAGCAAAGTGGAACGAGGTCTGTATGCCGCCTGAGCTAAGGAGTGCAGCGAGGGCCTGGGTTTCCATGCACAGCAGGGCCACTTGTGTGACGCTAAGAAGAGGCGTGTGCGTGCGTGCTAAGTCGCTTCAGTCATGCCCGACTCTTAGCGACCCTATGTCTGGCTCTTAGCCCACCAGGCTCCCTGTCCATGGGAGTCTCCAGGCAAGAATACTAGAGTGGTTGCCGTGCTGTGCTCCAGGGGATCTTCCTGACGCAGGGACTGAACCCACGTCTCTTACGTCTCTTGCCTTGGCAGGTGGGTTCTTTACACTAGAGCCTCCTGGGAAGCTCTAGAAGAGGAGTGGATGTTGGCTACTTAGACATCTTTTCCTGACATACAGATGGGGCCACTGTTGGTAAAATACCTCTCCTCCTGGGAAAAATCCCCACGTGATATTCTTCTAGGTAGTGAGGGGAGAGACAGTCATTTCTCTAGAACCCACAGGGTGTTGATGGCCTTTAGCTCAAAATAATCCTCATGCAAAAGTGGCACATTTTGGAGGGCCTCGTTCTGAACCCCTAAAAATCATACTTATGTACTAGCAGCTAGATAAAAATCCAGACCAGTCTATGCACGCCAGCATCCGCTTCCCATCACTACCTCCTAGGTTACTAGATTTTCCTTTTAAGTCTTGTTGAATTTGTCACAGTACTGTTTCTCTTTTATGTTTTAGCTTTTCACTGCAATGCACGTGGGATCTTGGCTCCCTGCCCAGGGCCCAGGGATCAAACTCACATGCCCTGCAAAGGACGGCAGAGTCTTAACCAATGGACCACTGGGGCAGTCCCAACTCTAGATTCTGTTTTGTTTTTTTCGCCTAGTTTTGAACTTGAGATAAATGGAGTCACCTGGTGTGTGTTCTTCCAGCTCTGGCTTCTTTCACTCAACATCATTTTGGTACAATTCATGTGTATTGTTAACAGTTGTATAATTCATTCCCTCCCATTGCTGTTTTTATTCCTTTGTGGGGATAGATCAGTACTTATGTATACCTTTCCCTGATGATGAACACCTGAGTGCTATCCAGCTGAGGCTGTTACAGACAGCACTGCTGCTAACGTTCCTGAGCATCAGTTCAGTTCAGTTCAATTCAGTCACTCAGTCGTGTCTGATTCTTTGTGACCCCATGGACTGCAGCACGCCAGGCTTCCCTGTCCATCACCAACTCCTGGAGTTCACTCAAACTCCTGTCCGTCGCGTCGGTGATGCCATCCAACCATCTCATTCTCTATCATCCCTTTCTCCTCTTGCCCTCAATCTTTCCCAGCATCAGGGTCTTTTCAAATGAATCAGTTCTTCACATCAGGTGGCCAAATTATTGGAGTTTCAGCTTTAGCATCAGTCCTTCCAATGAATATTCAGGACTGATTTCCTTTAGGATAGACTGGTTAGATCTTGTTGTCCAAGGGACTCTCAAGAGTCTTCTCCAATACCACAGTTTAAAAGCATCAATTCTTTGGCACTCAGCTTTCTTTATAGTCCAACTCTCACGTCCATATATGACTACTGGAAAAACCATAGCTTTGACTAAACAGACCTTTGTGGGCAAAGTAATGTCTCTGCTTTTCAATATGCTGTCTAGGTTGGTCACAGTTTTTCTTCCCAGGAGCAAGCATCTTTTAATTTCATGACTGCAATCACCATCTGCAGTGATTTTGGAGCCCCCCCAAAAAATAAAGTCTGTCACTGTTTCCATTGTTTCCCCACCGATTTGCCATGAAGTGAAGGGACCAGATGACATGATCTTAGTTTTCTGAATGTTGAGTTTTAAGCCAGCTTTTTCACTCTCCTCTTTCACTTTCATTAAGAGGCTCTAAAGTTCTTCACTTTCTGCCATAAGGGTAGTGTCATCTGCATATCTGAGGTTATTGATATTTCTCCCGGCAATCTTGATTCCAGCTTGTGCTTCATCCAGCCCCGCGTTTCTCGTGATGTACTCTGCATAGAAGTTAAATAAGCAGGGTGACAATATACAGCCTTGACGTACTCCTTTCCCGATTTGGAACCAGTCTGTTGTTCCATGTCCAGTTCTGTTGCTTCTTGACCTGCATACAGATTTCTCAGGAGGCAGGTCAGGTGGTCTGGAACTCCCATCTCTTGAAGAATTTTCCAGTTTGTTGTGATCCACACATCAGATCTGTGTGGATCCCGAGCATAGTTTTGGACAAACCTATGCACTCACTTCCCTTGGGATTCGCCCAGGGTGGAGCTGCTGGGCCAGAGTATGCTTGGCTGCAGTTTTAGTTGATACCACAGCATGGCCACCCCCTCCAGCGTTCTTGTCTGAAGAATCCCATGGACAGAGGAGCCTGGCGGGCTACAGTCCGTGGCGTCACCAACAGTCGGACACGACTGAAGCAACTTAGCACACACGCACACAAAAGAGAATAAGAGAGCCAGGGAGAAGACTTTTTCAATTACCTGAAAAAATTTAAGCTCAATCAACGTTTTATCAAGAGAACTTTTACTCCATGATTGCACAATTAGATTTTTAAAATAATAATTGGAGGAGAACTCAGGGATTGTGTTGTTCAGGATTTTTCAGCCACTGTAAAATTTAAAATGGGTTTTTCAATTTTCTTATTATGATAAAACATGTGTGTGTGCTAAGTGGCTTCAGTGGTGTCTGACTCTTCGCGACCCCATGGACTGTAACCCACCAGGTTCCTCTGTCCATGGGATTCTCTAGCCGAGAATACTGGAGTGGGCTGCCCTCCTTTCTCCAGGATCTTCCTGACCCAGGGATCAAACCCAGGTCTCTTGTGTCTCCTTCATTGGCAGTCGGGTTCTTTATCACTAGCGCCACCAAAATATACATAACATAGAATTCACTATCAGGGACATTCCCTAGTGATCCAGTGGTTAAGACTTTGTCTTCCAAAGCAGGGGTTGTGGATTTGATCCCTGGTCAGTGAGCTAAGACCCCACATGCCTCACGGTCAAAAAACCAAAACATAAAACAGAGGCAATATTGTGAGAAATTCAATGAAGACTTTAAAAAATGGTCCACATCAAAAAAAAAAAGATCTTTTAAAAAAATTTCCTATTTTAACCATTTACAGTAGGTTTTGAAATTATTTTAGTGGGTCATGATCAGAATTTTTAAAAAATGGAAAAGAATACAAAAGAAAATGCATCACCGTAGACATAAATACTATTCTATAAGACTTTTTTTTATTGCAGGGTGGGGATGTGCTCTGGATCAAAAAAGTTTGTAAAACACAGGTCTAGTCCAGCTTTTTAAATTTGTAGAGCGGCAGGTACACTCAGAGGCTAAAGCGATGTTTCTAAACAGAGCCTCAACTACACCATGAAATCCTGACTTCCAAGTCGGCATACTTTCTAACTCCCCTCTCACCATCTGAGATCAATGCCTCTGATCCCACCAGAGCTACAGGCTTGATGGGGCTGTGTATCCCCTGCCCCTGGAGCTGGTCCCCAAGTAGCCTGTGGAAGCCAGGACCCAACGCCCAGCACCTTCTGAACCATTAAACCTTGGGGCACCCATTTGACTCTATCTACTTTAGGGTCAATCAGGAATAGTACAAACCTAGAAACTTGAAGAGTGGGGAAAGGGCCTGTGGTTTGACATTTTTCAGAATTTTTTTTTTCTGTGTCTGTGTTTCAAGGACACTTTTCAAGTGCAGAGAGCTGGAAAGGAAGCTCTATAAATAGAAGGGGCCCTGTGGCGGGGGGTGGGGGCGGGGGCTGGGGAGGACGAACTGCTCTCAGAACACCTGCTTGTCTCCAAATCTAGGGCCCTGGAGTGGCTTTTTGGGAGGCCCTTCCTCACCATCAAAACCAGGGCTGGCACCAAGTCAGTCGGCCTAGGCCCCCAGGTTCCAGCTCCAGCCCGTCCCCAATGCCATGTCCACCCAAGTCAGCCTCCTGGGAGGAAAAGGATGCATCTCAACTTGGACCTAAGCTCCAGGGGGTCATTTGGCTTAAAAAGCCCCCCTCCCCGCACTGCAGTCATCCCCAACCCACCAGGGATGTCTTAACATCACCTAGGTGCGTCCCGCCCTAGTCAAACCTCAGCAATGCCTTCCTGAGGTCTTGGGATAAGCCCTGCCTGCAGCCCACCGACAGCAGATTCATCATTTTCAACCAGGTAGATGCAACAACAGGGAAGTAGATTGAGGGCAGGTGGTGTGAGGCTGTATTTGTACCGCATCCCCGGTTTTTCCTGGGAGTGTATGTTTCCTTGTGGGGGGCAGGCTTTGGTGGGAAAAGCTGAAAGGCTGTGGAGAGTTGGGGGAGGGGGCCAGACTCCCCCTGCTTTCCCCCTTGCCCCCACTCACTGACCACCTTTCCCTCCTCCCAGCTGCACCTCCCTCTCCCAGGACCTTCTCTTTGCTTCTCACCTGGACCTTCCCTTGGCCGTCAAGCCGCCACCCCAGCCTCGCCTTGCTTGGCCAAGGGCTCTTCAAGGACCCTGTAAAATTAGAACCTCTTTTTTGGCCCCGTGGGCCCTTCCTCCCAACACCTTATGTGTGTGAGCCAGCGTTTGATTGGCATGGCCATCAGGTAGATGTTTCTCTCCCCAAACAAACTGTGAACTCTGAAGACAAGCGCAAGTTGGTTTTGCTGACCACTGTGTGCCCACCTTCCGGCTCAGGGTCTGCAGGGGAAAGGGTACCAGATACATTACAGGTGGGAGGAGGAAGGGAGGAGGGAGGAGGAAGGAGAGGAGAGAAGGGGTCCTGCAGGAAATAGAGGAGAGTGGTGAACAGGAGAGGGGAGGGGACGGGACCAGTTACCACCAAGAACAATGCAGGCTCTCCCCAACGCTCCCTGAAAACGCACTTCCATTCCCCTGTTCTAATCAGTCTAGGGCTTCCCAGGTGGTGCTAGTGGTAAAGAATCCACCTGCCAATCCAGGTTAAATATAGCAGATGTATATTGGATCCCTGCATCTGGAAGATCCCCGGGAGGAGGGCATGCAACCCACTCCAGTACTCTTGCCTGGGAAATCCCATGGGCAGAGGAGCCCGGCAGGCTACAGTCCATGGGGTCCTAGAGAGTGGGACAAGACTGCAACAACTTAGCAGGAATGCACTCGTGGTCTCAATTAAATAGTCAGGAGACAAGAAGAGGTCTTGTGACCACGGCTGGGCCCCTCAGGAAGAAGACAGGCTCCTTTCCTGGCAAAGACTCAGCCAGTGAGAAGCCAGGGACTCTGCTTACTACAACAGCCCTCCCAACTTTCTTTCCACTCTAGAAAAGAGTTCTCCTTCCCTTTCTGTATGGGGACTTGCACGTGGCACTCTAGTGGCAGGTGCTGAATGCTAATTCTCTGCCCATCCCGAATAAACCCATCTTGAGATGCTGGAGAAACATCTGGTGGTTATTTGTTTCGAATCGCATTCCCAGAAGATCCCTGTGTCTATTTAAGGTCACTGGGAAAGACTGAGAGCAGGAGGAGAAGGGGGAACAGAGGATGAGATGGTTGGATGGCATCATCGACTCAATGGACATGAGTCTGAGCAAACTACAGGAGATGGTGAAGGACAGGGAAGCCTGGCATGCCAGGCTTCCCAGGCATGCCCAGTCCATGGGGTTGCAAAGAGTCAGATGTGACTGAGGGGCTGAGCAACAACAACAACCTCCCAGTTCACCCCAGACCCAGCCAACAACCTCTAATCTGCTTGCTCTCTCTCTGCATATAGATTTGCCTTTTCTGGATGTTTCGTGTAAATGGAAACATCCAGTATATAACCTTTGGCATCTGGTTTCTTTCACTGGGCTTAGTGATTTTGGGGTTCATGTTGTGGTATGCGTGTTTATCAGCAGTTTGCTTCTTTTTGTTGCTGAACAGTAGCCCTGAGCCTTGGTTTCTCATGAGTGAAGCTGTGCTGTGCTTAGTTGCTCAGTCATGTCCGAGTCTTTGTGACCACATGGACTGTAGTCTGCCAGTCCCCTCTGTCCATGGGATTTCCCAGGCAAGAATACAGGAGTGGGCTGCCATACCCTCCTCCAAGGGGTCTTCCCAACCTAGGGGTCGAAGCCAAGTCTCCTGCCTTGCAGGTGGATTCATTACCATCTGAGCCACCAGGGAAGCCACATTAGTGAAGGAGAAGGATATCTGCAGGGCAGTCACAGAGAAACCAAAGGACCCTACTGAACGGGAGGTGCGCCCAGGTGAGTCTCCTGTGCCTGGGAGACAGAACAGCCCGTGATGGTGATGGAGGCTGGAAAGAATCACTAAGACGGAAAAACTTAGAAGACATCTCAATGGGATAGAGTGACAAGCAGAAACCAGTGAGGTCAAATGTCAAAAAAAAAAAAAACAAACCCTTTCCTTTGGTTTCACATATCACTTTCGAAAGTGGGAAGTGCCAGAATAGCTAACACCTTGAGAAAAACAGAGGAGCCCTGAGTTTGGAGAGATGCGCTCTGCATCAACAGGACCCAAGTTTAGGGCCACCCCCAGACCCAAGAAATGGGAATCCCCTGGCAAAGATTAGGATCAGAAGCCCTCCCACGTGATTCCAACATACAGGCAAAGCCGAAGTCAAGGCTGACTGTGCTGAAGGTTACGGGGCACCCAGAATAACTGACTGCTGCGTTAGAAGGGAGGATCTCGGGTTTAATGCTGATCTTCCCGTAACAGCCCCGCACAGACCGCCCTCCTCTGGAAGGACACCCGGAGGTGTAGCTATTGCCCTCACGCCCACCGATGCCCCAATGCTGACTCCACAGAGAGGCCCTGACAGGCACATAGACAAGGCCAGCTGATCACGGGCGGAGACGGCTGGTTCTTCCTACTTTCATAAAGAAAAAGAAATTCACCGATACTCTCTGAATACATCCTCCTAGAAAATCCCTGAAGGAAAGTTTCCCTAGGACAGCAGTCGGCTACGTAGATTTCTAGACACTTTTCCATGCATTTAGCTCTCTGGGTAATAAAAGACAAGGAAGGGAAAAGCCCGCGAAAATAGAACAGAAGAAGGTCTGAGGACCAGAGTGAAGACTTCAGGTAGAACAAACAGCACTCCTGGCTAAGCCCAATTTGCATAGCGCAGGCCCAGGTGGAGGAAAAAACATATAAAAGGAGGAGACAAAGCCTTGCTCGCTCGCTCTCTCTCCCTCTCTCTTTCTCTCTCTCCCTCTCTCTTTCTCTCTCTCCCTCTCTCTTTCTCTCTCGTGTGCGTTCGCTCTTTCTCTCTCTCACATGCATGCGCTCTTTCTCTCTCTCTCCCTCTCTCCCTCCCCCGTGCACTCCTCCACTCTCTTCTCTTCAAGTCTTTGGGTTGGCATGCCCTCACACTTTGAGGATGGATTCTCCTGCTATCTTCTAAATAAAATAGAGCTGTAACACTGATTTGCCGAAGAGCTATAACACGGTTTGTCCAAGACCCGAGGGCTGTGACGCGCCGAAGGCTTTAATGTCCGTCGCTCCAAATCTTTGTTGTGACGAGACAAAGAACCGAGGAACATTCACTCGGGTGACATACACAACTACATAGTTGAAAGTGTACATTGCTCTCAACACTGCTCACTTCTACCAACATCATTTCGGTGAGCCTTCTTGTACATATATACCCATGCACACGTCCACTTACTTTGCTATTAGGGTAGACTCCAAGCAGTGGAGTGTTGGGGAGTTCTGGGCTCTGCATTCAGCTGTGTTTATTTTTTCGCCTTTAGTGTTACAGTGTCTATAGCAGGAGAGTGGGTGGTTTCATTCTTGGTCGTACTGTGGACTCTGTCCATTTTCAGGTGGGTTCCCTTTCCCCCTGTGTGTGTGTGTGTCTCTGCTAAGTCATTTCAGTCAAGTCTGACTCTTTGC
Source organism: Budorcas taxicolor (assembly GCF_023091745.1). NCBI lineage: Eukaryota > Metazoa > Chordata > Mammalia > Artiodactyla > Bovidae > Budorcas > Budorcas taxicolor. Next base: position 76,484,317 of record NC_068921.1, read on the forward strand.
AACCCTATGAACTGTAGGGGATCTTCCCGACCCAGGGATTGAACCCGGGTCTCCTGTGTCTCCTGCACTGTAAGTGGATTCTTTACTGCTAAGCCACCAGGGAAGCCCCTCTTTCTCCTTACCTTTTCTAATTAGTTACAGTTAGCAATTATGAAAACCATTAATTTTTTATTGGGGTAGTAGTGGTGGTGGTTTAGTCGCTAAATCATATCTAACTCTTTGCAACCCTATGGACTGTCACCTGCCAGGCTCCTCTGTCCATGGGATGCTCCAGGCAAGAATACTGGAGTGGGTTGCCATTTCCTTCTCCAGGGGATCTTCCCGACCCAGGGATCAAACTCAGGTCTCCGACATTGCAGGCGCTCTCCTGCACTGCAGTGGATTCTTTACCGATTGAGGCACCAGGGAAGCCCACTTTAATCAGTTTTGAGTGAACAGTTCTGTGGCACTGAGAACATTCACACCGTTGTGCATCCATCCTCACCATCCAGTTCCAGAACTTTCTCATCTTCCCAAACAGAAACCCTGTAATCATTAGACACGAACCCCCCAGAGCCCCCTACTTCCAGCCCTCAGCCACTACTGTTCTTCCTTTTGTCTTTATGGACTTGACTGCTCTGGGAAACCCATACAATATTTGTCCTTCTGTGTCTGGATTCTTTCACTTAACATAATGTGTCCAAGATTCATGCACTTTGTAGCCTGTATCAGCTCTTCACTGCTTTTTAGGGCCGAATGATAATCCATTGCATGTATGTCACTTTTTTTATACATTCATCTGTCAATGGACACTTGGGTGGCTTCACCCTTTCGGCTATTGTGAGTAGTGCTGTGATGACTAGGAACACCCACTGTAAAAACATCTGTTTGAGTCTCTTCTTCCACTTCTTTGGATACATATCCAGCATTGGAATTTCTGGATCATACGGTTAATTCTTTAATTTTTTTGAGGCATCATCATACCATTTTCCACAGTGTCTGCACCACTTTACAGTCCCACCAGCAACGGACGGAGATCCAGTTTCTCCAGTTCTCACCAACAGTTGTTATATTCTATTGCTTTTTAAAAATACTCACACTAGGGAATTCCTTGCAGTCCAGGGGTTAGAACTCTGAGCTTCCATTGCCGAGGGCACAGGTTCAATCTCTGGTTGGGGAACTAGGATTCTGCAAACTGTCTAGCATGCCCCTGTGCAAAAAAGTAAAATAATGGACTCTTCAATTAAAAATACCCACACTAATGGAAATTAAAGCCATTGATTTGCGTATGTTGATCTTACGTCCAACCACCTCCCCAGACTCTCACATTAGCTTTTCATTTGGTGTCTTGGGTTCTCTAGGTAGTTTATCACATCACCTGCAAAAGTGACAATATCTTTCCTTCTCATTGTAGACTCAATGTCTTATTCTTCTATGCTGTCAAGGACCTGCTTTACAAGGTTGAAGAGAAGCAGTGTTGGATGGCAGCCACCCCTCCTTGCCAGCGTTTCACCCTTATTGTCATTCAGTCGCTCAGTTGTGTCCGACTCTTTGCAACCCCATGAACTGCAGCACACCAGGCTTCCCTGTCCACCATCTCCCAGAGTTTACTCAAACTCACATCCACTGAGTTGGTGATGCCATCCAACCATCTCATCCTCTGTCACCTCTTTCTCTTCCTGCCCTCAATCTTTCCCAGCATCAGAGTCTTTTCCACTGAGTTGGCTTGTCGCATCAGGCGGCCAAAGTGTTGGAGCTTCAGCTGCAGCATCAGTCCTTCCAATGAACATTTAGGGTTGATTTCCTTTTGGATTGACTGGTTTGATCTCCTTGCCAAGGGACTCTCAAGAGTCTTCTCTTACATCATGATTTGTGTAAGCTTCTGGTGAACCCTGGTTAGAGCTCAGCATGTTCCTGGATTGCTAAGAGTTTATCAAGAGTATCCAGCTTTTCAAATGTTTTTGGGGTGTCTATTGAAATTATTATGGCTCAATGCAATGAAATACACTGATAGGTTCCCTAATAATAACCCACTCCTGCCTTTGTTGGGTGAACCTACTTGTCTTGAAGTATTTGTGTTTAATGTAAAGTCTGGGCTACACTTGATCACCACAGATGAACAGGTGTCCAAAGGCTAAGGAAACACAAGAGATAATGATGGATAAGGATCATATCCTTGCTCCCAGAAGGGCACATCAGTGGAGGAAAATCCCGAAGGAGCAAGAGTCTTCAGAGAACTTCTGACCCTGTTGTAATAAGGTGGAAAAATAACACGTTTACCCAAGTTAATACCGAGGAAAGTTCTGGGTGCCCTTAGAAGAAGCGTGATAAACAGATTTTGATTGGTGAAATGTCCACCCAGGAAGAGCCTCATGTTGTGCTGAGAATCTGAGCTGCTGGGGTATGCAGAGCTGGGGCAGAGCTGACTTGCCCGGGGCTTGAAAAGGACAGGAAGAAAACCTGGAAGCAGAAAGCTAGAGAGACTGGCCAGTGCTGGGGAGAAAGGAGCAAAAAGGAAAGGAAGAAAACCCTGCCATCGGGGCAGCCAAGGGGGGCGCCTGGGGGAAGGGACTGTCTCCCAGGCTGCAGGCTGTTTGCTCTCATGACTTGTGAAAAAGTGAAAGTGAAATTTGCTCAACCGTGTCTGACTCTTTTGCGACCCCATGGGCTATACAGTCCATGGAATTCTCCAGGCCAGAATACTGGAGTGGGTAGCCGTTCCCTTCTCCAGGGGATCTTCCCAACCCAGGGATCGAATCCAGGTCTCCCGCACTGCAGGCTGATGCTTTTACACATCTGAGGTCCAGAGGGGAGCAAGCAAAGGGCCAAGCTCTGTCCTCAGCTGGAGACGCCATGCAGATGGAGCGAAGGAGCTGAGGGCACCTGACTTCAAGGTCACCTGAGGTTTGCTAAGTCATGTCAGTCATGTCCGACTCTGTGTGACCCCATAGAGGGCAGCCTACAAGGCTTGGCCACCCCTGGGATTCTCCAGGCAAGAACACTGGAGTGGGGTGCCATTTCCTTCTCCAGTGCATGGAAGTGAAAACTGAAAGTGAAATCGCCATCATGTCTGACTCAGCCACCCCATGGACTGCAGCCTACCAGGCTCCTCTGTCATGGAATTTTCCAGGCAAGAGTACTGGAGTGGGATGCCATTGCCTTCTCCGAGCCCGAGGTTTGGGAGGCAGCAAAACCTTGCACCTGCGCTGGCTGGGGTGGGGTTTACCAAGGGAAAGGGCAAAGTACAACTTGGGAGATGAAAGTTCTAGTCTGGAGGATCTTAATCACATGGATGTGGATCCTTCAAAGGGCCTGTGAAGAGAACCCAGAGGGTCCATGAACTTAAATAGGAAAAATTCACATCTTTATTTTCCCTAACCTCTAACTGAAATGGAGCATTCCCTTCTGTCTTGAACACAGGTAACAAATCCTAAGTTTTAGCCATGCCAAGAGAAATAACAAGACAGATTCTCGTTCCGCACTTTAAGGGTTGCTAGTATCTCAAAATATTGTCCATACCTGTTGCCACTTTGAAATCACGTGGTCCTGAAACAACTCTAGGGATATGAAAGAGGCTGATGGGGTGAACGGTAAGGACCACACCAAAGGCAGGCTGGAGGGGGCTCCACCTGGCTCTCTGTTTTGTCATTTCACCCAGCACTTTCCCTGTGCTGGATACTGGTGACCCGAGGGCAGATACATAGACACAAGGCAGAGAGCCTGCCTGGAGGCAGGCTGGAGGAACCCAGGGGCTGGGGGAGGGACACAGCTCAACCTGCAGACCTGCAGCTCCTCGCCCGATGATTCACGCCGCGGGAGCACAGAGGAGGGGTTGGTGGGGGTCAGATGAGGTTTCTCACGGGAAGTGACATTTGAACTGAGTTTTTCAGGATATATTAAGAAGTGCACACAGGACATAAAAACTTTCCTCTAACCAGAAAAATCCCTCATCAAATGCATGCATGTCTCTGCTTAGAGTTCAGAAGAGCAAAAAGCAGAAATTTCCCCTGGCCGTGGGGCTGAAACAGGAAACCACCCAGAAACCCTCAGCCAGAGGAGGCTGGGAGTCCCCGGTTCCCTGGGCCCGAATGGACATTTCACAGGAAGCACCGCTGGGTGCAGCGCGTGTCTGTGGCCACCCCTCTGCCTTGGCATGAAGCCTGCATGAGCTCACGGGCTGCCATCTGTCTCACATGTTAATGAATCACAGGCACCTGTGCCTGATGCGGACCTGGCCCCTGCAGATCCCTGTTGAACGAGCGAATAAATCCAGCCGCAGCCTTCTAGAGCTGAAGGGGGGCAGCCACATAGGGCAGCCATGCCTCCACCCCTCTGAGTGCCATTCCTGTCCCCAGATCACAAAGGTGCCCTGCCCCTCTGGATGACCTGGGAAGACCCCCACCCCCAAATTCCCAGGGATACAGAATGGCTTCAGGGCAGTGAGCAGGTGAAGCGGCATCCCCCTTGTGCTGCTCAGGTGTGAATTGTCTCTGCTTCCCTGGTGGCTCAGAGGTTAAAGCGTCTGCCTCTAATGTGGGAGACCTGGGTTCAATCCCTGGGTCAGGAAGATCCCCTGGAGAAGGAAATGGCAACCCACCCCAGTATTCTTGCCTGGGTAATCCCATGGATGGAGGAGCTTAGTGGGCTACAGTCCATGGGGTCGCAAAGAGTTGGACACAACCAAGTGACTTAACTTTCACTTTCATCCAGGTGGGCAAGGTGTCATCACGGGGATCGGCAGGGTCCGAGTGGGTGTCTGAGCTTCCTAGACGAGGGACCCCTTTCCTCAGGGCGTGGTCTGGGCTGGAAGGATGAGTCCCAGCTGGTGGTAGCAGAGGGCTGGAAGCATTTTCACTGGAGCCTCCAACCTGAGCTCACAGTGGGTGCAGAAGGTCGCCTCCTCACGCGGCCTCCTATGAGCTGGTCCCTGATCTGCAAAGAATACAGTAGAATGCTTCTACGGCATCTCTGTTGCCCCCAACAATGCTATGGGCAGAACTGTGTCCCTTCCACCAAATTCATCTGCTGAAGCTCTAACCCTCAGCACCACAGAATGTGACTGTTTCTGGAGATGGGATTTTTAAAGAGGTGACTAAGTTAAAATGAAGTCACATAGGAGCGCCCTATTCTAATATGTTGCTGTTGAGTTGCTAAATCGTGCCTAATTCTTTTGGGATCCCGTAGACTGGAGCCCACCAGGCTCCTCTGTCCAAGGGATTTTCTAGGCAAGTGTACTGGAGTGGGGTGCCATTTCCTTCTCTAGAGGATCTGCCCGACCCAGGGATCGAACCCGGGTCCCCAGCATGGCTTTCCTGGTGGCTCAGAGGTTAAAGCGTTTACCTGCAATATGGGAGACCCGGGTCCGATCTCTGGATCGGGAAGATCCCCAGGAGAAGGAAATGGCTACCCACTCCAGAATTCTTGCCTGGAGAATCCCATGGAGAGAGGAGCCTGGTAGGCTACAGTCCACGGGGTCACAAAGAGTTAGACACGACTGAGCGACTTCACTTTCTCTCTTTCTCCCCTGCATGGCAGGTGGATTCTTTACCGCTGATCCACCAGGGAAGCCCAATCTAATCTGACCAGTGTCTTTATTAGAAGAGGAGATTAGGACTCAGACTCACACAGAGATTTGACCATGCAATGACTCAGACAGAGGACGTCCTGTCTACAAGCCGAACAGAGAGACCCCAGAGGAAACTGATAGCTTACGGTGACCGGCGTCAGCTTCGTGATTTCCAAAGATTTAACCTCGGGACCAGGGACCAGGCTTGATCAACTTAAGAGCTTTTGTACAGCAGAGTTTTATTGAAGTATAAAACGGAACAGAGAACGCTTCTGACATAGACATCAGGAGGGGGATGAGAGTACCCCCCTCGCTAGTGTTAGCAAGAGAGTTATATACTTTTAAATTGGTTATTACAATAAATCAAAAGAATGTCTCAAGGTTGTAAAGATCTTACTAGACCCACTCCCACAATTTACATTTTAGAATAACAGGATTAGGATTTAACAATAGAAAGATCCCACCAGACCTACTCCCATAATATACATTCTAAGATATCAGGATTAGTCAGAAGGTCTTCAGGAAGGAGACACTGTCCCCAGGAAGGATATATTGTTGTTATATAATCCTTAGTACAGAGTGTCAACTGAGTTGTTGTGTAGTCATCAAAGAAAGAAACTTTTTATGTGACCAAGACTCAGGAATGTACAGAGGAAAAAGGAGGTTTGTCCTTTCCTCCTTGAGAATTCAAGACCCCTATCTCCGCTTTGAGAGTCCCAGACCCCTTTTTCCTCCTTGGGGACCCCGGACTTCTTGCCAACCTGTCTAGGAAGTGACTCAAAACCAACCCCACTGACGCCTTAATCTCAGACCTCCAGCCTCCAGATTTATGAGGAAATAATTTTCTGTTGCTTAAACTCCCCAGACTGTGGTACTTTGTTACGACAACTCCTACAACTGACCTTACTCCCTGAAGTTTTTCAATGGGCTCCTAGAGATAACACCCACATGCTTCTGTCACCACAAAGGAGAAATACACAGAAGTGCCTTCAAAGACTCATAGGTCAGAAAGACCTCGGGACCCAGGGGTGGGTTATTTGGTTATTCGCTGACCTTATTGCATCTCCGCAACCAGAACAGGGTTTCAGAGCTTGAACTTCCCAGAAGCGCCATCTGCTTCTTGCTGATGTCAGAGAATCCACGCTCGGCAGTAAGCTGATGTTGGCTCACACAGATTTTACACGCAGAGGAGAACCACGGAACCCTGAATCCCATTACACAGCTGATGTCTGCAGGGAGGTTAGTGGGTTTTAGTCTTAAAAAAAAAAAAAAAGAAATCTGATGCATGCCTTAGTCTTTTACAGGGTTTATTAGTCATGTGCTTGACTTGCCGGCTCAAAGACAGCAAGAGTTAAGTCCAGCTTGGAAGTGTCCTAAGGTATTATACTTGGCAGCCAGTCTCTCAGTTTTCATGCATTTCACTGATTACCTGGCAATGCCTCCGGAGGCTTTGGGGACATGTGGGCGCCCCCTCTCGCTGCCCCACCCCCGCTGCCCCACCCCCATCTCCAGCTCGCTGTGCCTTCAATTGCCAGGCAGGTAACAGCTTCCAGCTGGGCTCTGCTTTAATAAGATGGAACCTCCCTCTGCCTCTGGAGAAAGTCCAGGTGGTTTTGTTGGTTTTGGTTGATAGGTGACTGATGGGCACGTGCGTGCAGGAAAGCTATGATGGGTTAAACCGTCTCCCGCTGTCCCCTCTCCCCGAGGTGAGTAAGCTCTCAGGGCTGGAGGTCCCAGGACGGGAGAGGCAGCGTTTGCTGCTTCCTGGCCCAGTGCCTTCACTCTCTGAGCTTCCATTTCCTCACTGTAAAATGAGAAAAATAATAACACCCCACCCAGAGGACCTTTGCAGGCTGAAGGGAGTCCCTTGTGAATGGACTCTGTCTGGGGTCTAGGAATACTATGTGTCTGTTGCCTTTTGTCCCTGTCTTGCCCCTTGAAGGCAGAACTACGGCTTCTCCTGGGCACCCCCCAACCTTGCCCAGCGCCACGCTGGGCACACGCTGAGACTGGGACAGAGAGTGTTGACGAATCGCTGTCCTGGTCTCAGACCCTTTGCACATTCCACTCAATGGTGTCCGCCTCGGCTGGGACTATATTTGAAGACGGTGAACTTTAAACCTGTCTTTCTGATAAAAATAACTGATGTTCCTTGCATTGAATATGTACTTCAGCACAAAGAAGAAAATAAATATAGCTAACCCTAGATGCTGAAGTTTCAGTACGTTGGCCACCGGATGCGAAGAGCCAACTCATTGGGAAAGACCCTGATGCGGGGAAAGATTAAAGGCAAAAGAAGGGGAAGGCAGAGGATGAGATGGTTAGGTAGCATTACTGACCTAATGGACGAGAATTTGAGCAAACTCTGGAAGATACTGAAGAACAAGGGGAGCCTGGCATGCTGCAGTCCACGGGGTCACCGAAGAGCTGGGTGTGACTTAGCAACTGAACAATATTTTGCAGTCTTTCCTTCCAGTCTTTTTTTCTACGCATATGTGTACTCAAGTCCCTTTTACTCCACTGCCTGGACATTTGCCCTGAACATCTTAGAGAAATCTGTCAGCATCTAAAGCCTCAAAGACAAGAGCTTCCTTACAGCAAAGCTACATTTGACAGCCCTGTCTCTCTCAGTAGTTGAAGTCCCTGTACACTCCAGGGCTCATTCACACTTCTTATGGAAGTAAGATCACTCTCGTATCAAAAGCACGACCGAGAGAGCTGCCGGGATATTTCCAGGCTGGCAGCTTGTGGTGATGAGAACTTTTTAAGTTAGGCAAATAATTTAGAGAAAAGAATGTCTCTAGGTTTCTGGACATCTTGCTCCGTGTTTGTTATTTAGATGAAGAAATACAGTCATCTCGGGTTTATTTCTGGTTATGGAGGAACTAGCTGCGGGGCCCTCACGGTGGGTCCTTTCCCCAGATCAAGGTTTCACAAAGGAAACCAGAGGGCAGGCTGTTGTGCTGAGCAGCCCTGCACCACTCAACAGGGCAGGTCAACCTGGGCACCCAGCTGGGAGGGGAAGTGGGTCTGCAAGGCCCATTCATCTGATCCAAGCATTTTTAGGAAATAACAGAGGGGACTCCCCTGGGGTCCAGTGGCTAAGACTCCTCGCCCCCAGTGCAGGGGACCCGGGGAATCCTGGTCAGGGGACTAGATCCCGCATGCCGCAACTAAGACCCGGCGCGGCCAAATAAATAAATAATTTTGTTAAAAAAGGAAATAACAAGGCAAAAAGTGTTTTGCCCAGGTGTAAGACCATTTATGGAGTCCAGGAGGCCTCTCATGCACCCCTGCTGATTTGGTGTAGGGTCCACATGTTTGACACCAGACATAGAAACAGCTGTGATTCTCACATAATCAAAGCTGAGCTTGGTGGGTGACTTTTTTCTTCAATTGAAGTATAGGTGATTTACAATACGGTGTTAGTTTCAGATGTACAGCAACGTGATTCATTATATATACACATATTTTCAGGTTATTTTCCATTATACATTATTACAAGGTATTGAATATAATTCCCTGTGCTATCGAGTAAACCCTGGTTGCTTATCTGTTTTATATATGGTGGTTTATATCTGTTAAATCCATATTCCTAATTTGCCTCTCAACCCCTCCCTCTCTTCTTTGGTAACCAGAAGCTTGTTTTGTATGTCTGAGAGTGTATTTCTATTTTGTATACAAATTCATTTGTATTATTTTTGTTAAGATTCCACATATAAGTGATATAATATTTGTCTCGGCCTGACTTACCTCACTAAATATGACAATCTCTAGGCCCATCCATGTTGCTGCAAATGGCGGTATTTCATTCTTTTTATAGATAATATTCCATTGTATATGTGTGTGTGTGTGTATATATACATACTGCATCTTCTTATGCCAATGGCCTGTTTTTGCGCACTGGGGTTGCTTTCATGTCTTGGCTATTGTAAATAGTGCTGCTGTGAACATTGGGTCACATGTGTCTTTTCATGTTAGAGTTTTTGTTTTTATCTGGATATACACCTAGGACTGGAACTGCAGGCTGATATGACAGCTCTTGTTCAGTCGCTCAGTCGTGTCCGACTCTTTGTGACCCCGTGGGCTGCAGCACACCAGGCCTCCCTGTCCATCACCAACTCCCGGAGCCTACTCAAACTCATGCTCATTGAGTCGGTGATGCCATCCAACCATCTCATCCTCTGTCGTCCCCTTCTCCTCCTGCCTTCAATCTTTCCCAGCATCAGGGTCTTTTTCAATGAGTCGACTCTTTGCATCAGGTGGCCAAAGGATTGGAGCTTCAGCTTCAGTATCAGTCCTTCCAGTGAATATTCAGGGCTCTGTTTTTAGCTTTTTAAGGACCCCGCGTCCTGTTTTTCCATGGTGGCTGCAGCAGTTTACATTCTGCCGGTGCCTTCTGAGTCCTGCAGTCTGCCCTTTGTAGCTGTGACCCTCCCACCACTGTGGTGACGAACCCAACTACACTTCAGATACATTTTTGTGAGTGTGTGTGAGTCTATAAAGGGAACCACTCCAAGGTCAGCCTTGCCGTTTCTTCTTGGCTGTCTAACTTTTTAAAATATTTCAATCACGAAAATATCTGCTTCTCCATACAATTTTTCCTCATAGTATTTAAACCCTACCCTTCACCCTGAAATCATACGAAATTCCTGTAATTTATTTACACATGTGCATGTACCTGTGTGTACACACACACACACACGCACACGCACACAGGGCTTCACTCAAGGCGCTGCAGGTATGCAATGTTACATACTTTAGCTATTATTATTGTTGGGTTTTTTTTGGATTTTAGTCTGACCTTTAGAACCCTGTGAATAAAACGGAGACCCCAAGAGTACAGACCAAGGACTCCTGGGAGATCAGTGCATTCCTTTTTTTTTTTTTAGTTCTACCGGTTTATTACTACCAACCCTGTCACCCTCCACCCTCATGCACACGTGTTCAGTCATGTGACCCAATGGACTGCAGCCCACCAGGCTCCTCTGTCCATGGGATTCTGCAGGCAAGAATACTGGAGTGGGTTGCCATTTCCTTCTCCAAGTGCATTCCTTTTTAACAAAATTGTTAGCTGAGGGAAAGTAGGGTCGCCTTTCGCACGGAACAGTTTAAGCTCTTGACTACGCCCCCTTGTGGTGAAAAAGGAGTAAGACAGAGGGATTGGTCCCTAGAGCAGAAAACGTTTCCTTTGCGTGAATGTCAGTTATCCCTACTATGTCACTACTATTGTTGCTGTGACCACTGCACTTTCTACAGGTTGATTGTTATTATTCATAAGGACACTATTGAACCTGGCATCGTGCTAAGTAAGCACTTCATGTACTTTATTTCATGTCAGATTTATAACAACCCTATGCTGTAACTAAGGCCTTCCCGGGTGGCTCAGCCGCAGGGAATCCACCTGCTGATGCAGGAGACCCGGATTTGGTCCCTGGGTCGGGAAGATCCCCTGGAGAAGAAAATTGCAACCCACTCCAGTTTTCTTGCCTGGAGAATCCCGTGGACAGAGGAGCCTGGAGGGCTACAGTCCCAGTCCGTGCAGTCACAAACGTGTCAGACACCACGGAGCGTACGGACTAAAGAATCAACGTTGTAACTATTGTTAGCACTGCCATTTATAGAGCAGGAAGCTACAGCTCAGAGGGTTTGAGTAACTTGTTCAGAGTCACACAACTCATAGGAAATGGGTCTAGAACTTAACCCAAGGCCTAACCCCTGCGCTTAACCACTTACCCACTGTCACACCATAGCCAGTTAGAGTGGTGTTTCTCAAACCTGAGTTACATGTGGACCCCTTTAAATGAAAAGACTTTCTTATGAATGAAAGAAAACAGACTCCTCTGAGAAACTGAGTTAAAACCCTGTAACCACAGGCGATCCTGGGCACCATCTCAGCCATCCAAGAGCCACAAGCGCCTAAAGAGCCCCCGGCATGGGGCTTCCCTGCGTGGCCTCATTCAGTTAATCCTATCCTTTTTTTTTTCTTTTTTTTAGAAGATCACGGAAATGAAAACAAAGCTAAGTTTTATTCTTAAGGGGGCATGTGGGCAAGGCACTGCCCTCCTGCCTCAACCCTGCCAACTATTTTTAATAAACCCCAGCCTGAGAAACACCGGTTTAGAATGCGGGTACAGAAGAAAGCGGTTGGTGTCACACTGCTCTTTGCATAGTGCTCGGAAGACTGTTCCTGATGGGCTGGCCCTTTAATCTCATACTTTTAACAATCCCACAAGGCTTTTCTTGGATGTCATTTGAACCCGAGTCTTGGAGGTGAGTCTTGCCTGAGGCAGAGTGCCCCCAGTGCCAGAGTTGAGACACAAGCTGTGTGCAGCAGTTAATTTGGTTGATGGCACATGGTCCCAGGAGGCAGGAGTGAAGGATGCATGTGTGTGCAGGTATGCTCTGTGGGATGGGGGAAGGGAAATAAGAAAAGGGAAGACCATATAAAATGTGCTTGCGAGTTGCCCACCAGAATCCTCTGCAGAGGGTGTGGACCGATCTCAGAGCTGCCCACCTGCCCAGGAAGGAGAGGAAGAGCAGCTGCTCTTGCCTGGCTCATTATTTGTGCCCCCAACCTGGGCTTTCCTGCTGGCTCAGTTGGTAAAGACTCTGCCTGCAATACCGGAGACCCAGGTTTGATCCCTGGGTCAAGAAGATCCCCTGGAGGAGGACATGGCAACCCACTCCAGTATTTTTGCCTGGAGAATCTCACGGACAGAGGAGCCCGGCGAGGCTATAGTCCGTGGGGTTTCAAAAGTTGGACTCGACTTAACAACTAAACCAGCACCACCGATCAAGGGCTCCCCTGAGGGCAGTAACCTGTGCTCTTCTAGGCTGTCTAATGAGCACCAAGCTCCAGAGGCGCCCCCAGGGGTTGGTTCATTCATTTCCTGAAGTTGCTATAGCAAAAATACCACAAACGAGGTGCCTTGAAACCACAGACACCTTTTTTTTCCTCCCACCTCAGAAGGTCAGAAGTCCAATATCAGTTTTGCCAGGCCCAAATCAAGGTTATCTTGGAGACTTGCTCCCTCTGGAGGCTCCAGGGAGAATCCCACTCCTTGTCCCCAGCTTCTGGTGGCCGCGGGGCTCCTCTCTCCAACCTCTGGCTCCATCTTTACACTGCCGTCTCCTCGGTGTGTCAAACCCTGCTCGGCCTCTTTCTTATAAGGACGCATGAGGGCATTTAGGACCATCCTGGTCACCCAGGATGAGTCTCCTCGTCTCAAGATCCTTAGTCTCACTGGGTGGTTTAGTCACTCAGTCGCGACCCCATGGACTACTGTAGCCCACCAGGCTCCTCCGTCCATGGGACTCTTCTGGCCAGAATACTGGAGTGAGTTGCCATCCCCTCCTCCGGGGGATCTCCCCCACCCAGGGATCAAACCCAGGTCTCCTGCATTGCAGGCAGGTTCTTTACCCGCTGAACCACCAGAGAAGCCCCTTTAGTCATCTGCCAAGACTCTTTTCCCAAGAAAGGGGACCTTCACAGGCTCCACGGCCACAAGCCTCACTCACTGCAGGTGAAACCCATTGGGGCCGAGCAGAGGGAGGCTTGTCTGAGCTAGCGGCCCTCCCCGGGGCTGCAGGCAGAGGTGAGGATGACAGCCCAGGGCAGGAGGTGTCTGATAACCAAGTGGACGCCTCTGACCCACAGACCAGGCCATTCAAGGGTGACAGAGGTGGCAAACCTCTGCAGGAATTCCTGGGGAATTCTGAAATTACACTTCCGTTCTGGCAAATGTGGCTCAGGTGTTGTGGCATCTGCTTGATTTATTTCTGCAGGACAATGGTTTCCCATGTGCCTCTTGGGGCTGCGTCATGAAGAGAATCTAGAATAACACCTCGGTCATCTTTTTCTACAGGTGCTTGCTTTTCACTCACCTGGAACGTTCCTGGAACAAATGCAGTAGGTACCTGCCTGGTCTCCCTGCCTTCGCGTGCTCCATCCTAGAGAGCTTCATCTCCAAAAGGCAAGCCTGCCCACACCCCACCCAGGTCAGGCCCTTCAGTGGTCCACGGTGCTGTGAGATAGCAGTGGAACGGCGCTGGGATGGCACATTGCACCACATCCTCTGCTTGTATTTATCCCCCACTTATGGGAAGGTGACTGAACAACCACATCCAGGAGATGGTGAAGGACTGGGAAGCCTGGTGTGCTGCCGTCCATGGGGCTGCAAAGAGTCGGACACGACTGAGCAACTGAACAATATTTCAATCTAATCATTTTTAACTTAATTTTAGTTGAAGTATAGTTGATTTACTCAACATAAGTTTTCCTTTGTTATTCTCCTTAGTTTATTTTATGCGTTGAAAACATTCTAAGAAAGGGTCAAAGGCATCACCAGAATGCCTATGGAGTCCCTGACCCAATAGAGGCCAGCCTCACTTGCAATACTCCAATATGTCCAGCAGAGGACACTAGAGCTCCTGTGCAAACCTGCATACACATTCCTGCCTGTTTTACTATTTCCCACCACTGCAGAGGCAGAAATGTCCTTAAATTCATATTCCTTTTAGAATAGTAATAATGTATGCACAATGATCAGAATATGAAAATACCTACAGACCTGCTCTCCTATTTCTTTGTCTCCTGTTTCTTAAAATTTCCATACCATTTTTTAAATGCTTAACTGAACAGTTGGTACTGAAGTTATTTTTAAACTGTGTCTTATAGCTGGAGCTACCTTATAATTTCCATGTCCTATATGAAAGTATGCAATCAGTATAAAGTGGAAGTTAAGATAAAGACTAGCCTGACCACATTATAAATACACACAAATGTATACAAAATACCAAGCAACGTGAGTCATAGCATGACTGTGGGAGAGCCTTCTAGGTCTTTGGCCAACTCACCTAGAACGTTATCTAAAGGCTCCCTAGTGTACATAATGTAGTCCTTTTTTTCTGAGCAAAAAATCCTTTCCTATTGTGTTTTCTCAGAGAGTCGATCAGACTGATAGTTGTTATTTGTTAAATTATCCACCTGGTATTTGTTAAATTATCCCAGTGAACTGAGTGTCGGGTATTCAATGCCTATTTCACACAACAGTTTTGAATGGGGAGGTCAGTTTGAAGGCAAGACCTGTTTGTCCTCTTTCTGCCATTGTCTCACCAGCGATTCAGGGGTTTCACAAACAGCAAGCTACACAGACTGCCTTCTCCCCTGTTTTTTTCTGGGGGAGCAGGATCAGAGGAGAGGGGAAACGCAATAGCAGGCGAGCCCCACCAATTTCTCCTTCTGACGCTGGTAAGGCCTCTGATGAATAAATTAACCACAGTTTCTCAGCATGCCTGCCCTGCGTCTGTGTATGCCTATGACCCAGGACATGCAGAGAAATAGTCCTTCCCCCAAACTGAAAACTCTTCGTAAGGCAGGGCCACCTTCTCACACTGTATGGCAACCATGTGGCGTGATGTGGGGCTCAGATGGATGTGACTTCAAATCTTAACTGCAACTGTTCAGTGATATTAGTCAAGCTGGCTTCCCAAATGGCTCAGTGGTTAAAGAATCCGCCTGCAACGCAGGAGGCGCACGCAAACGCGGGTCCAGTCCCCTGGTGGGGAAGAGTCCCTGGAGGAGGGCATGGCAATCCACTCCAGTATTCTTGCCTGGGGGAGAATCCAATGGACAGAGGAGCCTGATGGGTGAGGGTCCATAGGGTCGAAAAGAGTCAGACACGACAGAACTGAGCACGCACGCGTGGGTCAAGTTACTTATTTTTAAACATCATCTCCGAATCATCGTTACCTCCACTAATACTCATCTCTGAATAATATTTATCTCTGGAACTACCTCTGAACACATGTTGTCTCCTCCATAAAATGGAGTAGCAGTTGCTGTTCCTTGGAGTTGTGCAGATTCAATGCAATTTTGTTTGGGAAGTAGCAGGCGCACAGAACGTATTCGGTCAACGTGAGCCCCCAACCCTTCCAGCTCCCCCCCAAAACACATGCTTTCCCCTTGGAAGAGATGCACAGGCCAACTCTGAGTGTTACTTTATGATCCTAAGGAGACTTAGAAAGTGGGCTATTAAAAGATAAATTTCAGAAGAGGATAAACTCGTGACTCTTATTCAAATACAAGAAAAATGGCACGTGTCAAAGATACTATTTTGCTCCTCACACAGTGAACGCGGGCGTCCCTGGTGGCTCAGTGGTAAAGAACCCGCCTGCAATGCAGGAGATGTGGGTTCAGTCCCTGGGCTGGGAAGATCCCCTGGAGGAGGGAATGGCTGCCCACCCCAGTATTCTTGCCTGGAGGATTCCATGGACAGAGGAGCCTGGTGGGCTACAGTCCATGGGGTTACAAACAGTCAGACACGACCGAAGTGACTGAACACACACAAATGCACAAACGCACGCACAGTGAGGGAATCAGGCAGATTTTATAACTGTTTCAAGGAAGAAGTCAAAACGCACATGTGCAAGGAATAAAAGAAATGTTGAAATGAATCATAAAGGAAAGCTATTTTTTTTTTCCCAGCAGTTGGGGAGCGGGGAGGTAAGTTGGACCTCTCCCAAACAGGATGGAATGTACGTAATTACCAGTTATCTGTAGCTCCTACAGCTGTAAAACAGCTTAGAGTCAGAAAGAAAAAAAAATCAGAATCCAATAAGGCAGAGATTGCCTGTTATGGATAACGCACAGTTTTCCATTAGAACACTTTCTTTTTTTCCACCTTACCGCTGAAGGTGTGTGCAGCAGTAACAGGCGCTGTTTTTATTTCCTACTTCCTAGAATTAGATCATACAGAAACTGCCCAGCAGTGACCCCAGGTTTTGAAATCACGAGGAATCAGGGTTCCAGGTCCTGGAACAAAGCTATCGGCTCCACAGGCAAACAGAGCCCTTTGCTAAAAATCAGTGCGTGTCGCAGAGACAAAGCAAGCCCAGGCAGGCAGCACCCAGCCCCTCAGGGCCCCCAGAGCTCATCTCCAGCTCCCGGGCAGGTGGGCTGCCAAGTGCGGAGGGGATGGCCCCAAGGGAGGGAACCGCCCTCCACCCGCCGGGAGGGACATTGACCAGCGTGTGCCCAGCTTCTAGTCAATTTCATGCCCAGCCAACTGCTCGGGTTAGGCTCTCCGCCCAGGTGAGGTCCACCACCAGCTCCCAGGTTCTAGCTCTTGTGGTCTGCTTACTCATACAAAATATAATCTTTCCCCAACAACTTTTCCAATTCTTGAGACCCACCAGAAGCCCAGTGCCACCTAGTGTGGCCTCCCAACTCCGTTCCAGAGCGCCTGAAAATGTTAGTCCTAAGGTGGCTCCTTCACGTGGCCCCGTGGGTGGGCGCGGGGACTGTGATTGTCTTCGCCAGATAGTGCCTGGCATTTACCACCCAGGGTTAGTAAGTAAGTCCCCCAGGGAAGTGAAGCGGAACCATGATTCTTATTGACTGAACCACCCAGCTTCTTTGTTGAATAGCAAGTGGATTCAGCTCCTGTTTCAGACTTTTTCTGCTCCGGATACTCCTCCCCTTGGACTTCCACTTAGCAGGGTAAGTGAGTGAGGCATTTGATCAGACTGCAAAATTTAAGGGGCACCAGGGTGCAAAAAAAAGCTCCATAATTAAGATAAATAGCCTTTCAATACAATTTTAGGAAACTGAAATTGATGCAAACAGTCCATAATGAGCAAAATATAAACATTTTAAATAAAATGAGGATCCAGCTCTGTATACGCAGTATCCAGAGAGTGAGTCCCAAGCCTTCCACTGAGCCTAAATAAAAGCAAAGCAGGCAAATAGCACCTTAAACTTTGTCCCACTGGTGCTTTAAAGTCTAGGCTCTCAGAGGTAAATGTGCATTTTTAAAACAGTGAATGCACACTTAAGATTTCGTTTCATTGAAGGTAAATTTTACACTAAAAGAAAAAAATATTAAACAGATATTGAACTCTGCTTAGCTAAATCCTTAAGGGGTAGTGTATTGATGTTTACAATTTGCTTTGTCCTACACACACACATATAAATGGTGCTGATAAAGAACCTGCCTGCCAACACAGGAGACATAAGAGACCTGGGTTTGATCCCCATGTTGGGAAGATCTCCTGGAGGAGGGCATGGCAACCCACTCCAGCATTCTTGTCTGGAGAATCCCATAGACAGACGAGCTTGGCCAGCCACAGTCCATAGAGTTGCAAAGAGTCGACATAACTGGAGCGACTTAGAATGCATGCACGCATACATGACGGGTTATGGATGAGTAGGGGGAAGATAAAGGGGGGGCTTCCCTGGTGGCTCAGAGGTTAAAGCGTCTGCCTCCAATGCGGGAGACCCGGGTTCAGTCCCTGGGTCGGGAAGATCCCCTGGAGAAGGAAATGGTAACCCACTCCAGTATTCTTGCCTGGAAAATCCCATGGACGGAGAAGGCTGGTAGGCTACAGTCCACGGGGTCGCAAAGAGTAGGACACGACTGAGCGACTTCACCTCACCCTCACCTCATTGATAAAATACAGTAAAATGTTAATAATAGAATCTAGGTGGTAGGTTCATAGGTATTCACCATAAAATTCAATTTTGCTGTGTTTTTGAAAAAATTTTAAATAGTTTTAGAAATTTAAAAATAATTAGAAAAAAATAGAGAAATCTGCCATTACAAATGTAGGATCACTAGTCAAGTTAGAGGTTTTGTTCTTATTTTCCCTTGACCTTTAATGAGTAGAAGATGGTAAGGATTTGACTCTAAGCATACCAAGTTTACAGTCCTCAATGACGTGTATTAGACCACACCCCAGTCCTGTCTGGCAAAATCCTCTGATGTTTATGTCAAGACATCACATGCTTTTATTTCTTCTGAAGCCCTGACCTCACCTAGGGTGTGAGAATATGATACAGAGTGAGTGTCTGCTCTGAAGGGCTTCTCGTATGTCATGCGCTGATCAGAGCACAGGGTTTCGTTTATATTTAATGACTGTTAGCTTCTGAAGAGTGGCAGAATGTGCCACTCCAAAATATGCCTCTCTGGCGTAAGAATTATGCTGAGCTGAAGGCAATTGAGAAAAAAAAGCTAAAAGAAATGCTCTCTGTCCTCCTCTATTTGCCTAAAAGCAGCCCACAAATCTGTAAAGTTGTCTCTCCTCCCTTCTCTAAGAGGAAGGACAAAGGTTAATCCCCGGAGATAACTTGAAACCAACTTAAATCAATATAAAAAGCTGACTCATATTTACTGTCCCCTTCCTGGTCACTTCCTCGTGACTGGCTTCCTCCACTCACTTCTCTCTTTTGTCTTTAGTTGAAGACGATATTTAAGCCTGAGTTTTAAGCCACCTCCGAGAGCTAATTGTTTTTCACCGGGTGTCTCCCATATATCCATGAGAGATACTGGTCAATAAACTGCTGTTTGTATTTCCCATCTTAAGGTGTCTTTTGTTACCGGGGAGGTCCCAGCTGAGTGCTAGGAAGGGTAGGAGAAATTTTTTTTTCCTCCCTACACTATTAATGTTTTACTATTATTATTACTATCTAACTCACAGGAGGAAAGAAAGAAGGAAAGGAGAGATGCAGCCAAATATTTGTTTTTAAATAAGGTATATAATTCAATGTGAATTTACTATATTCAGACAGTTGTACAACCATCAGCACAATCGGTTTTAGAACATTCTTGTCACCTCACAAAGAACGCCATACACTTCAGTCACCTTTTCACAAACCCTCTCTCTTCACTCTCTCAACCCTAGGCCACCATTAATCTCCTCTCTGTCTCTATAGATTTGCTTGTTCTGGATATTTCATATAAATGGAACCATATAAAATCTGGTGTTTTTGTGACTAGCTTCTTTCACTTAGCATACTGTTTTCAGGGTTCATTCATGTTGTAGCATGAATCAGTACTTCATTTTTTTAAATAACTGAGTGATATTCCATTGTATGGATAGAATGCACTTCAGTTCAGTTCAGTCACTCAGTCATGTCTGACTCTTTGCGACCCCATAGACTGCAGCACACCAGGCCTCCCTGTCCGTCACCAACTCCTGAAGTTTACTCAGACTCATGTCCATTGAGTCGGTGATGCCATCCAACCATCTCATCCTCTGTCATCCCCTTCTCCTCCTGACTTCAGTCTTTCCTAGCATCAGGATCTTTTCCAGTGAGTCAGCTCTTCACATCAGGTGGCCAAAGTATTGGAGTTTCAGTTTCAACATCAGTCCTTCCAATGAACACACAGGACTGGTCTCCTTTATAATGCACGTCATCTATCCATTTATTGTGATATTTGGGTTGTTTCCACTTTTGTACTATTATGAATTATGCTGCTATGAATATGCATGTAGTTTTATGTGGATGTATGTTTTCATCTCCCTGGGGTGTATACCTAGGATTGAAATTATTGGACAAAGGTCCATCTAGTCAAAGCTGTGGTTTTTCCAATAGTCACGTATGGATGTGAGAGTTGGACTATAAAGAAAGCTGAATGCCAAAGAATTGATGCTTTTGAACTGTGGTGTTGGAGAAGACTCTTGAGAGTCCCCTGGACTGCAAGGAGATCCAACCAGTCCATCCTAAAGGAAATCAGTCCTAAATACTCATTGGAAGGACTGATGCTGAAGCTGAAACTCCAATACTTTGGCCACCTGATTAAAAAAACTGACTTATTTGAAAAGACCCTGATACTGGGAAAGACTGAAGGCAGGAGAAGGGGATGACAGAGGATGAGATGGTTGGAGGGCATCACCAACTCAATGGACATGAGTTTGAGTAAACTCTGGGAGTTGGTGATGGACAGGGAGGCCTAGCGTGCTGCAGTCCATGGGGCTGCAAGGGGTCAGACACGACTGAGCAACTGAACTGAACTGAACTGATGGTAATTCTATATTGAAAATTTTCAGGAACCATCAGACTGTTTTCCTCTGTGGCTCCATCATTTAATATTCCCACAAGTATATATGGGCTCCAATTTATCCACATCCTTGCCAACACTTGTTATTATCTGTCTTTTTTCTTGTGCTTGGCTGTATGAGCTCAGTCATGTCTGACTCTTTGTGACCCCATGGACTGTACCTGCCAGGCCCCTCTGGCCATGGGATTCTCCCGGCAAGAATACTGGAGTGGGTTGCCATACACTTCTCCAGGGGATCTTCCCGACCCAGGGACTGAACTCGTGTCTCTTGCATCTCCTGCATTGGCAGGTCCTGCGCTAGCACGTGAAAGTGAAAGTGTTAGTTGCTCAGTTGGGTCCAACTCTTTGCAATCCCGTGAACTGTACCCGCCAGGCCCCTCTGTCCATAGAATTCTCCAGGCAAGAACACTGGAGTGGGTTGCCATTCCCTTCTCCTGACCCAGGGATGGAACCCAGGTCTCCTGTAGTACAGGCAGATTCTTTACCGTCTGAGCTGCCAGGAAGGCCTGGGAAGGCACTAGAACCCTGCTGCTGCTGCTGCTGCTGCTAAGTCGCTCAGTTGTGTCCGACTCTGTGCAACCCCACAGACGGCAGCCCACCAGGCTCCCCCATCCCTGGGATTCTCCAGGCAAGAACACTGGAGTGGGTTGCCATTTCCTTCTCCAATGCATGAAAGTGAAAAGTGAAAGTGAAGTTGCTCAGTCGTGTCCAACTCCTAGCGACCCCATGAACTGCAGCCCACCAGGCTCCTCTGCCCATGGGATTTTCCAGGCAAGAGTACTAGAGAGGGGTGCCATTGCCTTCTCCTACCAGCACGATAGAAGCTGCCTATTATGTGACACCGATGAGTTGATGAAAGTAGCAAAATAAGAAGCTCAGAGTGGAACAGCCATCTACGCTGGGCTCAATGAGTATTGGGCACATGGCAGGGCGTGTCTGAATTTGGGTTCCCTCAGAATCAGACACTGAGACAAAGAGCCTGGTGCAAGAAGTTTGTTTTGGAGGAAAAGAAACCACCACGAGAGGAGTAGGAGAGTGAGACTTGGAAACAGAGCAGCCAGTGTGGGGTCAGCAGTCCAGCCGGGAGCGACTGTGGACAAGGAGAGCTTGGTCTCTCTTGGGAAACCCTTTGAGGCTCAGTGCAGTGCCCACACCTCCGAGGGCTCCTGAGAGGTGAGAGAGTTGCGGTATTTATACACCGTGTCCAATCAGCCATTGGTTGTGGCTGCTTCCGGGGAAATTAATTCCCTGCTCCTGCCATGAACATAGCCAGAGATAGCCCTCCACCTAAAAAGGATAAAAAGGAACCTTCTGGCAGTTTAAAGTTGGGCTGGCAGGCGGTGAGATGGTTTGGACAAGAAGAAAGAGGCAGGCTATTGAGAGAGTACACTGCAGGGGTATGAAATTGTACCTACAGTAGGTAGGTACAATTACCTACCCACCTGACCTGCCTCTTGAGAAATCTGTATGCAGGTCAGGAAGCAACAGTTAGAACTGGACATGGAACCACAGACTGGTTCCAAATAGGAAAAGGAGTGCGTCAAGGCTGTATATTATCATCCTGCTTATTTAACTTCTATGCAGAGTACATCATGAGAAACGCTGGACTGGAAGAAACACAAGCTGGAATCAAGATTGCCGGCAGAAATATCAATAACCTCAGATATGCAGATGACACCACCCTTATGGCAGAAAGTGAAGAGGAACTAAAAAGCCTCTTGATGAAAGTGAAAGAGGAGAGCAAAAAAGTCGGCTTAAATCTCAACATTCAGAAAACGAAGATCATGGCATCCAGTCCGATCACTTCATGGGAAATAGATGGGGAAACAGTGGAAATAGTGTCAGACTTTATTTTTTTGGGCTCCAAAATCACTGCAGATGGTGACTGCAGCCATGAAATTAAAAGACGCTTACTCCTTGGAAGAAAAGTTATGAGCAACCTAGATAACATATTCAAAAGCAGAGACATTACTTTGCCGACTAAGTTCCGTCGGCAAGGCTATGGCTTTTCCAGTGATCATGTATGGATGTGAGAGTTGGACTGTGAAGAAGGCTGAGCGCTGAAGAATTGATGCTTTTGAACTGTGGTATTGGAGAAGACTCTTGAGAGTCCCTTGGACTGTAAGGAGATCCAACCAGTCCATTCTGAGGTGATCAGCCCTGGGATTTCTTTGGAAGGAATGATGCTGAAGCTGAAGCTCCAGTACTTTGGCCACCTCATGCGAAGAGTTGACTCATTGGAAAAGACCCTGATGCTGGAAGGGATTGGGGGCAGGCGGAGAAGGGAACGACAGAGGATGAGATGGCTGGATGGCATCACGGACTTGATGGACGTGAGTCTGAGTGAACTCCGGGAGTTGGTGATGGACAGGGAGGCCTGGCGTGCTGCGATTCATGGGGTCGCGAAGAGTCGGACACGACTGAGCGACTGAACTGAACTGAATTGAACTGACCCACAGGGAGCTTAAGTCTCAAGGTGGCAAGATATGACCATACGGCAGAAAGAGAGCAGTCAGCAGAATACACGGCCATGTCAAAACGATGATCTGAACGTTGTGCAGTAAGAAAGATGAAAGTGATGACCACACATTTTTAAGAATCTATTTACATGAGACGTCCAGGAAGGGCAAATTTGTGGTTACATGGAGCCGGTATTGGCGTGCAGGAGGGGGTTGGGGTGGGGAAAGCAGGGAGTGACTATAAATGAGCCAGAGGGCTTTTTTTTTTTTTTTTTTTGATGGAGATTGTCTTCAGATTGGATTATGGTGACATCTACGCAGCTCTGTAAAAGTTTTAAAAATCACTGGATCCCTACACTAGAAATTAGTGACCTTTATGGTGTGCAAGAGCTGCCCTGGTGGCTGAGCCTGTAAAGACTTCACCTGCAGTGCAGGAGACCCAGGCTTCCCAGGTGGCACTAGTGGTAAAGAACCTACCTGTCAGTGCAGGCTAGACATAAGAGACGCGTGTGATCCCTGGGATGGGAAGATCCCCCTGGAGCAGGGAATGGCAACCCACGCCAGTATTCTTGCCTGGAGAATCCCATGGACAGCAGAGCCTGGCGGGCTATGGTTCATAGGGTCGCAAAGAGTCAGACACACCTGAAGCTGGTGCATCAATTTATCACGCATGGTGCATAAATTATATCTTAACAGAAGCTGTCTTTAATAAGTGGTGCAAAGAGACTTAAAACTGCCTGTAGGCACCGGGACTCAGGGCCAGCCTCCATCCTTTGTCAGTATAAAGCAGACATCCTGCTGCTGTGAACCAGGATCCAGGTAGTGCTGGGCCAAAATGACTTTGAAGTTGGAGATCCGTCAGACATTGACCACCTTGAGCTGGACAAGTTACTCCATCTCTCTGGGTTTCTTCTTCATTGTGTAGACTGTGCTGGGTGTTTTCTAAAGATCACAGGAATACTTAGCACCTTAAAAGCTGATAATATTGGATTTGTTACCTGGGGCCATTAGGGATGACTTCTTGGCATTATAAGGCATAAATACGGTAATGGGATAGCTGTCCAAACAAAAGTGATTTGGAGAAACATCCTAGCTCCAGGACACATACAAAATGAACGGGACTTTTAACATGAATAATGTAACAGTGGTAACAAAGAGCAACCCAGGGTAGGGCTAAGGAAAACACATCAGGGAAGAAAGTGTCAGTGAATAGCCTTCTGGGGGGGAGGCTTTTAACAATTTATACAGTTGGTAGAAAATCTGGCTTCAGGAAACCTCTAACTCAGCTTGACGAAGAATGAAAGAAATTTCCATTAGTTACTCCAGCTCCTATTCGGTCCTTCTGATGACGGAAGAAAATTGAAACCATTGAACCATGCTTTGTCTGACCAAGATTATTGATTTGATTTGAGCAGGTAATAAACTTGGCTGGAATGCTGCATATCATTGGTCAAATCAGGCCGTACAGTCACCAGTTTTAGTCAAACTCTCTTTTAAACACCAGTCGAGAACTTTCTCCTGCATTAGGCACCTCTTAACTCAGTTTTCTATCACAATGTTCCCTCGATACTTTTGCAGTCAGCTGTGGTTACTAAAAGTGCTTTGAGATGGGACTTTGTTAGCTGCTAACAAAAGTAAGTCAACTGATTAAAGCTATTTGGAGGTAGGTCTCATGAACTATTATCTTATGGGCGTCTGATTTTCAGAACGAGGCCTATCCAAATGAGAATTCTATATGTGATCAATCTTTCAGATGAGTTTGCTTTTAGAGTTATTTTCAAATGACTCTAGGGGTGATTTTCATTATTATCTTTTTAAATTTTTTCTGAACTTTATGAATATTATAAAACAAAATGGCACTATTTTATTTTAATTTTAGGCATTTTAATTTGTTTAATTATGCTAAACAATACAGGAATATATTCATTTTGTAAAAGATTCAAACAACCTAGAAGTGCTTAAATACTGCTACTGTTATCATTAGTCTCAACTAATTTTGCTACAATTAAAACAACTGTGACAAAGTAATGTGCACCCTGCTAATACTTTATTTACACTTAGATGTAGTTTTCATGGTATTATGCATTATGATTTTACATGTTGTAACTTGCCTTTTGTGCTTAAAATGGGTCTGGATGATTTTTAAATGTGTATATGTATATATATGTGTGTGCATATCTGTGTATACATGGACTTCCCAGGTGGCTCAGTGGAAAAGAATCTGCCTGCCAAGCAGGAGACCCAGGTTCATTCCCTGAGTCAGGAAGATCCCCTGGAGAAGGAAATGACAACCCATTCTAGTTTTCTTGCCTAGGGAATCCCATGGACAGAGGAGTCTGAAGGGCTACAGTCCGTGGAGTCGCAGAGTCAGACATGACTAAGCAATGAACACACACATTTATGTATACATTCCTATATATATATATAGTATTCCAGAGCTATACCTTATTTTACAGTTCTCACCTTGATGGACATCCATTTGGCTTTCCAGTTCATGGGGCATCCTTCGTAGACTCATGTTTGTGCACACGAACAAGTATCTTTGTAGGAGAGATTCCTAGGAGTGGAATGAATGGGTCAAAAGGTATTTGCATGTTTAGTTTCAGTAGATACTATGATATTGCTGCTCACACAATCTGAAGCGTGTATACTCCCACCAGCAGTGTAGGAGTGAATAGCACTTTTCCGAATTAACTTAAAAATTTTTTGCCAATCTGCAGGCAAAATGTATCTTCTTTCCTGAGAGACAGTGACGTTGGAGTTAGGCATTTTTTCATACATTTATTGTTTCCAGATATACCTGACCTGATGTCTACTACATCCCTGCCTAGAACTATCCTTGAAAAGCCAACTCAAGTCTTACTTCCTCTTTGAAACTTTTCGAAGCAGAATGGAGTGGAAAAGGTGTATCGTTGGAGACTCTGATAAACCGCATGAATAGTATTGCTCCCCCGTATTCACTCCCCTTACCAGGAAGAGTCCCTCTCCGGGTCCGGAGCCTGTGGTGGCCTCCCTCAGGAGGAGTTGCTCTTCCTGTCTCCCTGTCGGCCATCTTGGCCGTATGGCTCGCTTTAGCCGATGGAGCATGAGCTGTAGTGACAAGCGCCACATCCAAACGGAAGCTCTCAGAGGCACTGCAAGCCTCAGCCACTTCTGTTTTCCTTCTGCGATTACAGAACCTATTCCCATTTTCCTCCTGGGGTGAAGAAAACATGTGGAGGAGAGCTGTCAGGTAATGTGACTGAGAAGTACTGGGTTGGCCAAGAAGTCCATTCGGGCTTTTCCATTACATCTTACGGAAACACTGGGACGAACTTTTTGGCTAACCCAGTGCCTCTTGGTTGTTATAAGCTGCCGAGATTTGGATCTGTGGAAACCAACTCAGAACCCCTGGGTTGGTATAAAGGTTATTTTAAGCTGAAGAGATTTGAAAGTCATCAGATGAGGGAGAAAGGAAAAAGCCTCTTCTCTGACTAAAGACAGCAACTTCTGGGAAATAAGGCTGCTTTATTTCCTCTTTAGGGTAGATCTACTCCTAGAAGCAAGAACATGAATAAAATACAATTTTATACAAAATTGTATACAAAATACAAAATTACCTTCCCCAAATACAATAAATGAGTCACAGGGGTGAAATGTATGGAGTGGGAAATATAGTCAATAATGCTGTTATAATATATGTATCTGTCCCCATATAAAATCTTTAGCTATTATTTTAAAGGACTTATTGTAAAGGACTCCTCATGGTGGTAACTAGACTTACGATGGCGACCATTTTGTAATGTATAGAAATTTCTGATCACTGTGTTGTGCCCTTGGAACTAACATAGTGTTAGAGGTCAATTATACTTCAATGTCAAAGCTAACAAATAATAACTACTGAGAACCTACTGAAGAGCACAGGGAACTCTCCTCAACGCTCTGTGCTGACCTAAATGGGAAGGAAGTCTGAAAAAGAATATGTATACACAGAGCTGATTCACTTTGCTGTACCGCAGAAACCATTGTAAAGCAACTATACTCCAATAAAAGTAGTGAATAAAACTGAAAAAAAGTTCCCCAAATCCCTTTACCAAGGGAGTTTTATGGCCCTGAAGGAGATAGAAAGATCACTCATACCTGTATAGAGGAACATTATCACAAATATTTTATCCCCCATGTGTTTTCCTGAAAACCTTCATCTTTAAAAAGTCATCAGTTTTCCCATAAGTGCATCGCTTCCCCTGTCTTTCACCTATTCAGATGGTATATAAGCCCTGAATTCTGACCAGCCCTTTGTATTACTCATCACTATGTTCTCCCATGTGCATGTACATGACGTATGTAAGTGAACTATTTTTTCCCTCCTATGAATCTATCTTTTGATAGTTTAATTCACATGCCACAGAGACAGAACTTAGAGGGTAGAAAAATCCGAGCTTTTCTTCCCCTATGGGAGCCATTTGTTACTATAGCAAAGCTGAATGATACAGAGAGAGATGGGTACCTTCATTTCCAATTGTGTTTCTTCCACTTGCTTGCTGAGTGAAGCTTATGTTCTAGAAGACCTTTGGTCAAATGCTCCTTTATAAGCTCCTTTATAAATTAAATATAGCTAATGATTTCTTTCCTTCTTGTGAAGAACAAATAAGATGAACAAATTGTTGTGTGTTGGTATTAAGTCATAGTAATACATCTTTTTCAGAAGACAA
The DNA here is from genome assembly GCF_023091745.1 of Budorcas taxicolor. NCBI lineage: Eukaryota > Metazoa > Chordata > Mammalia > Artiodactyla > Bovidae > Budorcas > Budorcas taxicolor. The sequence goes on from NC_068921.1 coordinate 76,511,855, forward strand.
ATTATACATATTCCAGTAAGAAAAGAGATTGGATAATACTCACCAAATTCCTATGCCAAGTTATGTTTAAAAATTACTTTCTTACCATTTGGTGGTTCTGTTAAAGAATAAATAAGGAAGGGTCCACCCAAAGTGCTTGAAATGCTCATTGAGAATTATGACTGGCTGTCACATGCCCCATGATTGCTGCCATGTGATGGCATGGTCGTGAGAGAGGTCACCAGGGGGAACTGAGTTCTTCCCCTTTTTGAAGTTGGCACCTTGCCCTCCCCACAGAACTTGGCTGTGGGTCACAAGCAGCATTTCTGTGTCTGCCCCTAAGATCAAACAAGCAAGCAGAGTCCCTGAAGTGCTTAGACTTTTTTTTTTGGCAGCACTACAAAGCATACGGGATCTTCATTCCCAGACCAGGGATGAAACCACACCCTCTGCAACAGAAGCAAGGAGTCCTAACCACCAGACTGCCAAGGAATTCTCAGTGCTTAGACATTTGAAAAATTCATCTCATGACAAGGAGCTGGAGAATTATATAAATATTACATATGTATACATTTTTGTTGAGCAAACTGTTTGAGATAGAAAACAAAAGGCATAATACACACCCATCTGTCTGGTCGCTACTTACCGTTGTGCAGAAATTTCCTCAAGTTCCTACAAGTGTTAGAAGGAATCATAGTTGAAACAAGCGATATCATCAGTGGTTAACTGTTGTCCCTGGGTGATGGGTACCTGGAGGTTTCTTCTACTTTCTCCCAATTTATGTGTAATTTGAATTTTTCCATCAGAAAAAGTTTAGGGGAGACAGAGGGAATCAAAGTATGCCTATTCCATGGCAGGGAGTCATCTGAACTTAGCAAGCGTTTAGAACAGTTGAGTAAGTTCCTTAACTTTCTGATTTTCAGTTTCTTCATCTGTAATGTCCGCTTAGTCACGTCTGAGTCTTTGGGACCCCGTGGACTGTGTAGCCCACCAGGCTCCTCTGTCCATGGGACTCTCCAGGCAAGAATACTGGAGTGGGTTGCCACTTCCTACTCCAGGGAATCTTCCCAGCCCAGGGATCGAACCCACGTCTCTTCTGTCTCCTGCATTGATGGGCGGATTTTCTTACCACTAGCACCACCTGGGGAGCCCTTCGTCTGTAATATGGGATTAATAATAGCTCACTCTTGGTATCGTGGAGAAGACAATGGCAACCCACTCCAGTGCTCTTGCCTGGAAAACCCCATGGACGGAGGAGCCTGGTAGGCTGCAGTCCATGGGGTTGCTAAGAGTTGGGCACGACTTGAGCGACTTCACTTTCACTTTTCACTTTCATGCACTGGAGAAGGAAATGGAAACCCACTCCAGTATTCTTGCCTGGAGAATCCCAGGGAGGGGGGAGCCTGGTGGGCTGCCGTCTCTGGGGTCGCACAGAGTCGGACACGACTGAAGCGACTTAGCAGTAGCAGCATGGTATCGGGCTTAATAAGGGGTTCCAAGGAAGTTACTTTTCTGCGTGCAAAATAAACACCTGTTTATAATGAGAATTTCCCCCGTTCCCCCCAGCACCCCTTAACTGTCTGATTACTGGGAAAGGTAGAACCCTTGTGATGGGGTTATTGCCCTTGTAAGAAAAGGAAGAGACGCTGGAGTTGTCTCTCTCTCCACATGCAGGTAAAGAAGAAAGCCCTTGTGAGCACGCAGGAAAAATCCAGTTGTCTGTAGACAGGAAAGAGACGTCACAAAGGACCATATCTGCCACCACCTTGATCCCGGACTTATCACCCTCCAGAATCGTGTCTCATAAATGGCTGTTGTTTGAGCCTCCCAGTCTAAGATACATCCTTACGGCAACCCGAGCTGACAAAGATAGCCTCTGCCTATGAGTATATGTCTTCATCTAAGTCTAAATGCATTTGTGTTTGCTTTCGTCTTGCACTTTTATCTATGTGTTTCTGCTTCTTCTGAATGTGGTTTTATCAAAAGAGCCAGAAATACTTTAGGCATTTCTATAAACCAGGGCCAATGATAGCACCCATCTCATAAGATTGTTAGGTGTCAAGTATCGTTATTTTACTTTATAATTTATTGGTTCCTAGATTTGGAGAAGTTAGAATTTATCTTATCATCATTTATAAAGGCAATTTTAATGGTTAAGAATGGGTTTGAACCTCATGTTTACCCACCGTCTGTCCATCCTTCCATCCATCCATCCATGGCCTCACTTTCCCCACCTGCAACTGGACATAGGAAAAACATCTTTCTAATCGGATCGGATGAAGTAATCCATGTAACCTGCTTAGTGCAAGGCCTGCACATGGTAAACACACACTAAATGTCAGCCACTAGAAACAGCAGTGTTCTGTTGGAAATGACAGTGCTTGGGCCTCCTAGGTGGCGCTAGTGGTAAAGAACCCACCTGCCAATGCAGGAGACACAAGAGATGTGGGTTTGATCCCTGGAGGAGGGCACGGCAACCCGCTCCAGTATTCTTGCCTGGAGAATCCCATGGACAGAGGAGCCTGGCGGGCTATAGTCCACAGGGTTGAAAAAGTCAGGCACGACTCAAGCGACTTCACACGGTTGCATGTAGGGAGAAAACACAGATGTGAGTGAGGCTGAGGTTACAGTGCTATGACTCCGTGGCATCTTCACTAGGCTCCTTTTCCTGGGAAGAAGGGGAAGATGGGCCGTGGTGGGTCTGTAATGGAAAACTCCCCGGACGATGGGTGAGACGGATGCTCAAGGCTAACAGGTGTTGGCTTCCTCCACCAGAAGGGAATGGGCTTGTCGTAGCTGGAGAGGGTCCCTAGGCTGCCTATTTCCCTTAAGAACTTGTTGGAACACTAATCATTTTGTGCACTGTGTATGACAGCCTTGTTAATCTTTTTTTGTGCTTTTCAACTGTGTTTCTTAACCCATTCTTGGTACCCAGAAGCAGGTATCTGTTTTATAAAGTAAGATGAACTCGTTGTTTGTTGTTCAGTCATTCAGTCGTGTCTGACTCTTTGCAACCCTGTGGACGGCAGCACGCCAGGCTTCCCTGTCCTTCACCGTCTCCCAGAGTTTGCTCGAAGACCTAGACACACAAAAGATGCACTTATCGAAAAAAGGTAACTTATCACGTTGAGGAAGGTACTTATTTTCTTGGAGCTTAAGTTGCTCTCGTGTATAAAATAAGAAGTTTAGAAGATCAGCTGTAGCACTCTTGTCTGCTTTTCTGGGGTGTCCATGGCATCCTTGCTTGGGTTCCCTAACTCCTGGTCTCCGTAAGCAGACCTATTTTCATGAATATTGTTTGGAAGGATCATGCTAGCATGGAATGGCGATTGGGAACCACCTCCCATGTTCAAGTGCCTTGCTGTTCCTTTTTCTCTGTCCTCATCTCCACGCCAAAAACCGGAGGGCTGCCAGGCAATACCTGGCTGGCAGATCTGGGAAAAAGAGACAGGGAAACTAAGTGATAATAAGCCTCTTTCAGGACCAAAGAGGCTTCCCTAATAGCTCAGTTGGTAAAGAATCTGCCTGCAATGCAGGAGACCCCAGTTTGATTCCTGGGTGAGGAAGATGTGCTGGAAAAGGGATAGGCTACCCACTCCAGTATTCTTGGGCTTCCCTGGTGGCTTAGCTGGTAAAGAATCCACCTGTAATGTGGGAAACCTGGGCTCGATCCCTGGGTTGGGAAGATCCTGTGGAGAAGGGAAAGGCTATGCACTCCAGTATTCTGGCCTGAAGAATTCCAGGGACAGTATAGTCCATGCGGTCACAAAGAGTCGGACAGGACTGAGTGACTTTCACTTTACTTCAGTACCTGAAAAGAAAAAAATGTGATGGTTACACCCTGCTTCCATGGTCTCCTGGAGAAACTTCCAGGCTGTGTGCTTTTTTTTGCTTCTTAATCAGAATACAATCAGAAATCGGGAAGGCAGTGCTGTTACAACAGTCGATGCATATGGAATATGTACCAGGTACTGGGCATTGTAGTCAGCAAGGGCTTTACAAGAGCCTCTCATTTTCTCAGGGCTTCCCGGGTGAGTCCGACAGTAAAGAATCTGCCTGCAATGCAGGAGACCCTCTTTCAGGATGGTTCTTAATCAGAATACTTTATCAGCTCACGGGCGCTATTACAGCTGTACCAGTTGTTAAAGTGTGGGAACACTGCAGTGCTGGTTGGTTACCAGGTGACACTGGAGTCCACTAAGTGCTTCCCACCCACACCACCCACCGCTCTGGCTGCAGGTAAGGCACCGTGGGGGGCATCTAGCCAGCAGCTTCCTGCTGGGGCAGCAACAACTTCCAACCGCCAGACCATGGGGAATGCCCAGTGCAACCTGGCTTTTTGAGGCTGTGTTTAGCCACCACCATCTGACTCCCGCTGTCATTACTGCAGCTGCCTGTTGGAGCAGCCTCCGTGCTATGTAATACCGGCTATTCAGCATTTTTTGAATAATTTTATTTATTTTTGTTTTTAATGATGTTTAGGTGGTGCTGGGTCTTCGTGGCTGCGTGGGCTTTATCTCTAGGTGTCGAGAGCAGGGGCTCCTCTCCAGTAGGGGTGAGCAGGCTTCTCATCCGGGGCTCTCTTGTAGCAGAGTACAGGCTCTAGAGTTCACAAGCTTCAGTAGTTGCGGCTTGTGGGCCCCGTAGCTGAAGTTCCCCGGCTCTACAGCACAGGCTCAGTGGTTGTGGCGCATGGGCTCATTTGCATATGGACTCTTCCCAGACCGGGGATCGAACCCGTGTCTCCTGCATTGACAGGTGGATTCTTCACCACTAGGCCACCAGGGAAGCCAGTTATTCAGCATTTTTAATCTCATTCTGCCTTTTCTTTTTTTTTTTTTGCACCAACTGCAGCAAGATTATATTAGTTAATTAAAAGATTCAAAGATCTTTTAAAAATCTCCCCAGACATCAGATGTTTTTCATTTTGCCCTGCTGTCTTAAAGACCATGTTCATATGTATCCAACTATTACACTGTTGTAAGCACAGCAAAGTTCATTTTTGTGTCTTGCCTCTCTTGAGTGACATGATGTCATAGGCATTTTCTCAAATTTCTACATAGTTTGGAAAATTATTATTTTAATGATTTATCAGCTCTTACTTGGATTTAAGCCAGATGACTAGGCTATAAAAATTATGTGCGGTGGCTGTGGGAGGAAGAGAGAAACGAAAAGCAATGAATGTCCTCTCTCGTGCATCCTGTAGGTTTCCCTCAGCAGGTGTCAGATAGTTAGACAAAGTGTGTGGCTCAGAGTTCTCCTACTGAGCTGAATTCATAGCCCTGGAGAAGGAATTTCTGAAGAACTTCACAGTCGTAATCGCAACTTGGCCCAGATACCCAGTTCAACGTCACTTGTTTCCTGGCTCTTTTCTTGGGGAGGTTCAATCCCCCGATGGCTCAAAGCCCTTCACAGAAGTACTTATGACTCCGATGAAAGTAGGGCAACTAGAACCAATGGCTGCTTTTGAAAACAGTCTGTCCAGTAAGATCTAGAAAAACGTCACTAATCTCTCAGAAACATCCCTGATCACAAAGTGATTAACTTCTTTATTTATGAACATTTGAAAAAGTAGGGCCATTCTCCCCCATGCCCTGAATCAATTGTTTCTATAATTCTCTATGTCTTTTTTCAGATTGGAAAAGTAATAAAGAAAAACAAGAGAGACTTGATAACACTAGATATTCGACACATTTTCTTGTTGCTAAGGCTTAAAAATGTTTTTTCTGTGTGTTGAACACAGTATTATCCTGTGCTTTGCTTGCTGTAGGTAATTTAGCAATGGGATTTACCTAATAGAACAGTTTTTGCTTGTTCATTTGCTTGATCTAATTTTAAGTAATTACTTTTCTTTTCCCTGGTGGCTCAGACGGTAAAGCGTCTGCCTATAATGTGGGAGACCTGGGTTCGATCCCTAGGTCGGGAATTTCCCCTGGAGAAGGAAATGGAAACCCACTCCAGTACTCTTACCTGGAAAATCCCATGGATGGAGGAGCCTGGTAGGCTACAGTCCATGGGATCGCAAAGAGTTGGACACGACTGAGCAACTTCACTTCACTTCTCTTTTCAAAGCTTGTTTTTCTAGTACTTCTACTGGCCCTGGTTTCCCACATAGCGATATTTACCCCAGGATAACCTGCCCATAAGGCACTAGAAAGAACAGCTCAATTTCCTTCATCAAATATCAAGCATGAAATGTAATTTAAACGGGTAAAATGAGGAATTCCACACCAGTCATAAAAATCTACCCATAAAAATGAAAATGAAAAAACAAAACCTAAACCAGAACGCCCAAGTCAATAAAAGATTTCATGCATGCATGCATGCTAAGTCGCTTCAGTCATGTCCAAGACTTGTGACCCCATGGACTGTAGCCCGCCAGGTTCCTCTGTCCGTGGGATTCTCCAGGCAAGAATACGGCAGCGGGTTGCCGTTTCCTTCACAAAGGAATCTTCCTGACCCAGGGATCCAACCTGACTCTCCTGTGACTCCTGCATTGCCAGCGGATTCTTTACCACTGAGCCACCACCAGCAAAGCCCAGAAGATTTCATAAAACCAATCAAATGCTAAGATTACTGACAACTGGATTTCTTAATCTGAGTCATTATCCAAAGAGAGTGCCTTCTCCAACATTCACCAAATACCTGTTATTTCATTCAAAACACCGTGCCTTCCTGGTAGAACAGTAGAACCCTGTGGCACTTCCCGCCAAGTCCGCTGGCTGCCTTTTGTCTACGGAAAACTTAAGTCAAAGCATAAGTTTAATCAGAGAAATGCGAACATGCAAAAACAAAGGCAAACAGTCAAGGGAGACCAAATAATAATAATATAACCATTAAGCAGAGTCAAGGGCCTTTAGTTCCTTCTCAAGGGCTATAGATATTATTCTGAGCCATATCCTGTGGGCTGTCTTATAGGAACTGAAAGCCCCACCAGGTGGAAGAAATGAGCTTGATGACCGGAGTGTACGTACGACATAAGCTGCCACAATTCTGAGAACAGGCCTCAAAGAAATAGAAACAAAATAACCCTGGAACTGAAGATTAACTGTACCTAGAACAACCAAGATGACGCTAGTCAGACCACTGATGACCTATTTCAAGATGACTGTCAGAGCTGACTGTCTGTTTCTTCTTGGAGCCCCCTCCTTCTGTCTATACAAGCTCTTGCCTTACTGGTCGCCAGTAAGCGGGAATTGGCCTTTGGACAGACATCCGCCCTCCCCTCTGTGGTTTAGTCACTAGGTCGTGTCCAGCTCTTTGCGACCCCGTGGATTGTGGCCTGCCAGGCTCCTCTGTCCATGGGATTCTCCAGGCAAGAATACTGCAGTGGGTTACCATTTCCTTCTCCAGGGGATCTTCCTGATCTAGGGGTTAAACCCAGGTCTTATGCACTCCAGGGAGATTCTTGACCAACTGAGCCACCAGGGAAGCCCTCCCCACTAGATGCCAGCATCCGAAAGAAAGAACCTTTCCTTTCCACCAACCTGGCTTGTTTATTGGCTTTTGAGCAGCAAGCAGCTGGACCCCACCTTTTGGTAACCAACAATGGGACTGGGTGTGCTAATGCCTTAATAAAGTTAGTCCCTGGAAATAAAGAAAGCAGTCAGTCAGCTCTGCAGCATCCGCTCGTTTTTTGGAAAAACTTTTCTCTTTTAGAGTCTCGATCTTTTTGTTTAAGCACATTTTAAAATGCTTTACATCAAATAAGGAAGAAAAGGAAAGTGTTAGTCGTTCAGTCGTGTCCGACTCCTTGCCACCCCATGGACTGTAGCCCACCAGGCTCCTCTGTCCAAGGAATTCTCCAGGCAAGAATACTGGAGTGGGTTGCCATTCCCTTCCCTACGCAGAGTTGAACCCAGGTCTCCTGCATTGCGGGCAGATTCTTTACCATCTGAACCACCAGGGAAAGTGAAAGTGAAGTCACTCAGTCGTGTCCAACTCTTTGTGACCCCATGGACTGTAGCCTACCAGGCTCTGAGGAGCCTCTCAGTCCATGGAATTTTCCAGGCAAGAGTACTGGAGTGGGTTGCCATTTTCTTCTCCAGGGCATCTTCCCAACCCAGGGATCGAACCCAGGTCTCCTGCACTGCAGGCAGACGCTTTACCATCTGAGCCACCTGGGAAGCCCAACCTCAAATAGAAGTACATTTTCCAGTATTTTATAGGGGACAGAGGAAAAAAACATAATTTCTTTAGGACCTCTGCGCCAGGCACTGAGTAGGTGCCTTTTGATGTTTTCTCATGGAAACTATAGTCTGGAAACTGTCTCACTGACACTGAGCAGGATCTATAATAGCTTCCTTGCTTGTGTCACCCAAAAATTTTTTGTGAGGACCATATAAATGAGGGTAGCTGGGGGTGGGGAGGATTTCAAACTTCTAAGAGAAGTCACCTGTGTGGGGCAGGGAGCCACCTTTTATTTTAGACATTTTTAACATTACGCAATACCTTTGAGGCTATTAACTTTTTAATTGTAACTTTTCCTTACATAGCCCGCTAAAGGTATCTTCATGTCTGTAACACGTTATATTAAATATAACCTTAGTAGTATACACTTCAAATGTAATGATTCTGTTCAAACATAATGAAAAAATGGAAAGAAGAATCTAAAAATTCAATTTTAAAATAAATAGACTATTCTAGAGCAATTTTAGGTTAGGTTCACAGAAGAGAATTAGCAGAAAATAAAGAGACTCCCTATTCCCACCCTCTTCACTGTGCATCTTTTCCCTATTATTCACATTATTATTAATGCTAATAATATTAACAAAATATTATTCATATTTTCCCACATTATTCATGTGGTACATTTGTTACAATGGATGAGCCAATGTAGATACATTAACTAAAGCCTATAGTTTGCATTCAAGTTCTCTCTTGCTGTTGTACATTCCATGAGTTTTGACAGAGTATAATGACATGTATCCACCATGACAGTATTACACAGAAGAATTTCACGGCCCTGAAAGCCCCCTGGGATCCACCATCCTTCTAGTAGTCACAGACACCAATTCTCCCAGAGTCTACCCAGGCTCCTCAGAGCCCAGGCTTCACCAGGCCTCAACTTCGGCCCATAAAAACTCGAATAAATATTAGCATAGTATCTAACCTCCCCAGGTCATGTCCCTAGGGTGACTGTACCTCCCCGTAAAGTGCCTGCCTGAGAAAACTCAAGGCTTCCCCAAAATTGCCTGTTCCAGCCACATCTGAAGATAAGGGCCCTGCTTCCAGCCTCTGTGAGAAAGAATGAGCCCAACTTAGCAGACCCAAACAGTTTCCCACGGACCCACTTTTTATAATTTTTCACTTCCCATACTCTTCTCAAGCCGCTGTTTCCCCCCCCCCACCCCGCCCCCCCCCCCCATCTGTCATCACCTCCACACCGATCAGGATTGAATTCAGTCCACAACAGATTCTTTTCCTGATGGCAGTTCACTTCAGTTCAGTTCAGTTCAGTTCAGTTCAGTCGCTCAGCAGTGTCCGACTCTTTGCGACCCCATGAATCGCAGCACGCCACGCCTCCCTGTTCATCACCATCTCCTGGAGTTCACTCAGACTCATGTCCATCGAGTCCGTGATGCTATCCAGCCATCTCTTCCTCGGTCGTCCCCTTCTCCTCCTGCCCCCAATCCCTCCCAGCATCAGAGTCTTTTCCAATGAGTCAACTCTTCGCATGAGGTGGCCAAAGTACTGGAGCTTCAGCTTCAGCATCATTGCTTCCAAAGAAATCCCAGGGTTGATCTCCTTCAGAATGGACTGGTTGGATCTCCTTGCAGTCCAAGGGACTCTCAAGAGTCCTCTCCAACACCACAGTTCAAAAGCATCAATTCTTCGGCGCTCAGCCTTCTTCACAGTCCAACTCTCACATCCATACATGACCACTGGAAAAACCATAGCCTTGACTAGATGGACCTTAGTCAGCAAAGTAATGTCTCTGCTTTTGAATATGCTATCTAGGTTGGTCATAACTTTTGTTCCAAGGAGTAAGCGTCTTTTAATTTCATGGCTGCAGTCACCATCTGCAGTGATTTTGGAGCCCCCCAAAATAAAGTCTGACACTATTTCCACTGTTTCCCCATCTATTTCCCATGAAGTGATCGGACTGGATGCCATGATCTTCGTTTTCTGAACGCTGAGTTTTAAGCCAACTTTTTCTCTCTCCTCTTTCACTTTCATCAAGAGGCTTTTTAGCTCCTCTTCACTTTCCGCCATAAGGGTGGTGTCATCTGCATATCTGAGGTTATTGAGATTTCTCCCAGCAATCTTGATTCCAGCTTGTGCTTTTTCCAGTCCAGCGTTTCTCATGATGTACTCTGCATATAAGTTAAATAAGCAGGGTGATAATATACAGCCTTGACGTACACCTTTTCCTATTTGGAAGCAGTCTGTTGTTCCATGTCCAGTTCTAACTGTTGCTTCCTGACCTGCATACAGATTTCTCAAGAGGCAGATCAGGTGGTCTGGTATTCCCATCTCTTTCAGAATTTTCCACAGTTTATTGTGATCCACACAGTCAAAGGCTTTGGCATAGTCAATAAAGCAGAAATAGATGTTTTTCTGGAACTGTCTTGCTTTTTCCATGATCCAGTGGATGTTGGCAATTTGATCTCTGGTTCCTCTGCCTTTTCTAAAACCAGCTTGAACATCAGGGAGTTCACAGTTCACGTATTGCTGAAGCCTGGTGTATTTCCTGATGGCAACTGACCAAAATCTGTCCTTATCACTTGAACTAGCATCAGGTTTTGTCTACCTTTCACATCATATTCAGTTATTCAGTCATGAATGACTCTTTGAAATGCTCTGGACTGTAGCTGGTCAGGCTCCTCTGTCCATGGGATTCTCCAGGCAAGAATACTGGAGTGGGTTGCCATGCCCTTCTCCACGGGATCTTCTCGACTCAACGACTGAACCCTAGTCTCCTGCGTGGAAGGAGGATTCTTTACCGCTGAGCCAATGGAGAAGGCCATCTTTCCCATCACTGATCTTACCACCTCCACGGTTTGGCCTTTTCCACAATGTCCTAGTTAGAATTGCAGCCCTAGAAAAAGACACGGCTTTATTACCTACAACCAAGAACTCTGACTACCACAGGCGCCCTCTCCTGGACAGTGGCCGCTACATCAGTCCAGTCTTCTCGGAGTTAGAAGGTTGTCCTCAAGAAGTTGACTGGGGCTTCCCCTATGGCTGAGCGGAAAGGAATCCACCTGCAATGCAGGAGATGGAGGTTCGATCCCTGGGTCAGGAAGATCCCCTGGAGGAGGGCAAGGCAACCCACTCCAATATTCTTCCTGGAGAATCCCATGGAGAGAGGAGCTGGTGGGCTGCAGTCCATGGGGTTACAAAGAGTCAGACACGACTGTGGCGACTGAGCAGGCACTCAAGGGGCTGACTGATCAACAGTGACAAAAACACTGGGTGAGGAGGACACGCTGATGGTTGAGTATCCACAGGGTCAGTGCCCTAACCTCGGGAACAGCAGACTCTCAACTTCCGTGTCTTCTGAGTTCCCATCAGATGATTTCCAAACTGTTTTAGTTTCTTTTGAAGCCTATTGGCCTCGATATTGAGACATTTTCCCCATCCTAATTGTGCATTTCTTAGTATCTGAGCCGGAAAAGGCAATGACAACCCACTCCAGTACTCTTGCCTGGGAAATCCCATGGACGGAGGAGCCTGGTAGGCTGTAGGCTATGGGGTTGCGAAGAGTCAGACAGGACTGAGCGACTTCACTTTCACTTTTCACTTTCATGCACTGGAGAAGGAAATGGAAACCCACTCCAGTTTTCTTGCCTGGAGAATCCCAGGGACAGAGGAGACTGGTGGGCTGCCGTCTACGGGGTCACACAGAGTCAGACACGACTGAAGCGACTTAGCAGCAGCAGCAGTATCTGAGCCACTCAGAATGTGCCCCTGTTCCTTGTAGCCTGAAAAACCTTGAATCTGCAAAATGAACCACGTTTATACAGTGCAACTAGCAAGAAAATATTCATCGTTGGGTAAATTTCCTTACCTTATACTAAAGAGAACCATGCAAAGAACTTGAAAAAACAAATGAGCTAAATGAATTAATGCATTAGAGAAGAAAGTTTGCTCTGAAAACAGGTGTTTTTCCTCAACTATAGAGTGACCCACCACTATTCTTGGAATCCTATTTTCTGAAAGACACCAAGTATATATATGTAATTTTAGTAATGTCTTTAACAATAGCATCTTAAAATGTAATAAATGGAAAAATACAATGTGTATAAAAATAGGATCACATTAACCATTCTATTACTTTTTTCTGGTTAAACATGTCAGATTGTACTCAGAATAAAAATAATAGAATTTAAGGTAATCATCAAGGAGTCAATTTTCTTACTTGGAAATTCTGACTAATTATAAGTGGGATGTATCTAATAGCTATGGTATCTTATTTTAGTGACTTGTTCTCTCTTTGGTAGAACCTCTGCTCCTGTTACGTTGTAGACTTCTGTTGCTATTAGCTTAAGATAGTACCTCATTCTCCTGCACAGAACCACTGACTGTAATTTCCTAATAAAAGTTCATTGTGTTATCTGTCATGGTCCCTTTGAAATAGTCTCCTTCTTGATTCTCTTGAAAAAGAATTCCTTAATGATGGAAGGAAGGAGGGAAAGAAAAGGGGAAGGAGGGACTTCCCCGATGGTCTAGTGGTTAAGACTCCATGCTTCCGAGGCAGGGGGCTCAGGTTTGACCCCTGGGAACTAAGATCCCACACGCCATGCAGGCCAGAAAAAAAGAGAGAGAGAGAAAGGAAAGAAGAGAGAGGTAGAGGAAGGGAGAGAAGGAAGGAGAAAAGAAAGAAGCCTCTTTCTGCTTTTCTTCTGTTGGCATCTTTGAACGAGTTCAAAAGAGAATTTCTCAAAAAGCTAAACAGTGACTCAACTGTTCAGCTTTTTCAGGAGATTGAGTCTCTAATTCAATCTCTTTTTTTCCGTGGGAAGAATTAACGTCACACACTATACCTCTTACTGTGTTCCTCTAAGCAGACCTCAGTCTGTTCTTTGTTATGCGGAACCTCTAACGCCCCCTCTGTTACCAGGTCTGAATCTCTGATCCTGGTGGTTCTGATTCTTGTCCTGCTCGGGCTGAATCCTTGGTGGCCCACGGTCACACTTACTCCATACACATCAACCCAGCTAGCAAGTCCTCTAAAAAACTTGCCAGGTTAATTTGGTCGCAACCTCCCCCCTGTTCCTACCTCACTTTGCACTTCTTTCTGGAATCTGTCACACTGAATTACCATCACTGACTTCCGACAGGAATCTTTGCAATCTCCCCTCGGTGGGGAGTCAGGGAAAGCCCAACGGTGCCGTTCTTCTCCTTTTCTACCTCTAAAATGTTGCCGCCTTCCTCTCAGGCTAACACACAAATTGTGAGGCTCTTTCTCAGAGGTCTCACCTTGCTCTCGTGTTTTTGCAGGAATCTAGATGGTGCATTCCCTATGACCGGAACTACTGTGAACGTGCCCCCATTCCTTTCATCCTGCAAGATCTTGAATCTGCAAAATGAACAACATTGATGCCAGTACAAGATGCAAGACTATATGGTCAAGCACGGTTCTGAACCTGTCTCCTACCCCTTGTCCTCAGCTGCTCTTCCTGCCTCCACAAACTGTCCACTGTGTGTCCAGCCTTACAGATCTCATCGCTTTCCTTCGGTCACGTGGTTACTCTTTGTCCTGGATCTTCTTCTAACTATTTCACATTCTCTCAGTGGTTAGAACAGAAACGATCCAGCTGAGAACTGCTGGATCACTAGACCATCAGACAACATGGTATCATTTCTCCCTGGTTCTTCCTCCAGCTATGAAACAACCTTCCCCATTCAGAGCTGCCCCAGTCCTAACACCTTCTTGAGGTGTCTTGTCTGCCTCCAGACTTCCATAGTTAAGGAGAAAATGAAAGACTCTCACTTCTCTCAAATTCTCCTGTCCTTAACTCCTTCAGAGTAACTGCTCTTGTAAAATGATAAAACGGTGGAATTTATCCATCTTTCTCCATCCCACTCTCCCCAAAAGGATTCTAGGACTTAAGTTACTTAAAATTACATAGATTATATGAGCTGTAAAAACTTTGATAGTTATAGACAAATTTAAAGTCCTCCCCCCGCCCCCCAATCTTTACTTCTGGCACTGCCAGGCTCCTCTGTCCATGGAATTCTCTAGGCAAGAATACTGGGATGGGTTATTATTCCCTTCTCCAGGGGATCTTCCCAACCTAGGGATCAAACCTGGGTCTTCGGCGTTTCGGGCAGATTCTTTCCCATCTGAGCCACCAGGGAAGCCCTTGTCTGTCTTGTAGCTATAAAAATTGGTTACTAGCCCGAGAGAGGAGTTGACTCTCCCTTGAGTAGGCCTGCTGTTCTAACAGCATCTCTCACTCTAATAAACTCTATTCTCCTCTCATTCTGCCTCATGTCTGGAAATTCTTTTCCAACTCGCACACAGACCATGACGATAGCCTGCCTGTCTTAGGCTTTTGTGATACCCTCGCCTTGTGTGGTAGAGCTCTCAAGGCAGCTCACAGGCAAACTGTCAAACGGAGGCCTAATACCTGACAACAGCTGTGGATTTTTGAGAAACAGCTTGGCCTGTGTGGTGCCTGGGGCCTCACTTCCTGCTGGCGTCTGGGCAGGAATAGCTGAGGGAGACTGAGATCCCTCAAGGGGTGGTTAGAGGGTTGATTGTCACAGCCCAGTAGGGATCTGCTTCTCAGTCTGCCGTCAGAATCTCCCTTCTGTCCTGGATGCAGCAAATAACGATCTAGGAGGCCTCGTGCACTTGGATTGTCACCAAGTCCAAGCTCATCTGCTCGTGGAGTATGGGGTCTGGATGTTAGTTTCTTTTATAGAACAGAGAGGGAGAGGAGGTGAGGAAGTAAAGTTAAAAGGTCCTAAGTCTTGCAAAATATCCCCTGGTTTGGCCAGCCTCTGGCAGGGGATGAGTTACTCTCTCCTTTCCTGCAGCCATTCACAGAGGGGCAGGGTCATGGTGTCTCCCTGAGCAAAGACACTTTAGTTTAACATTCAGGCAGAGGGACAGGCTTCCCAAGGCAGGCCATTATTATGAATGCTTATAGCTATAGGTATAGCCTGGTGTGCTGCAGTTCATCACGTCGCAGAGTCAGACACTACTTAGTGACCGAACAACAATAGCTATGCGTGCGTGCTAAGTCGCTTCAGTTTGCAAACCTATGGACTGTAGCCACCAGGCTCCTCTGTCCGTGGGATTCTCCGGGCAAGAATACTGGAGCGGGTTGCCATTTCCTTCTCCAGGGGATCTTCCCAACTCAGCGATTGAACCCAGGTCTCTTGCATCTCATGCGTTGGCAGGTGAGTTCTTTACCACTAGTGTCTCTTGGGAAGCCCTAACAAAAGCTACAGACAGCATCTTTTTAGTGATTACAGTAATGAAAGCAATGGGAGGCAAAGGTTAAAGTAAAAGAAACAGATCCAACACGGAGTCAGATTTTGTTCTTCCCTGTTAGTTTTGTTAGTGGAAGCACACTGACTGAAGCTGCCCACCCTGGCCAGACACCATAGGAACCATTTGCATGAGTTGTTTTATGACAGGAAGTCCTGATAAGGAACATGGAAGTAATCAACCACCACCAACCAGCAGAGTTCGGGAAAGGTCAAAAGGAGACACCACATGTCCTACCACCTCCCAGAATCCTCACTGGCATCCATCTTGGCTAAACAAGGCGTACACCACCAGGAAGGACTCTGAGTCAGAATGATTGGCTGAAGCTGATCCCATCACCATAAAACCCGACACTACAAGCCATGTGGCAGAGCAGCCCTCCTGGGTTCCCTTACCCTCCGGCTCTCTGCCCGAGTATCCTTTCCCAATAAAATCTGTTGCTTTGTCAGAACATGCGTCTCCTCAGACAATTCATTTCCAAGTGTTAGACAACAGCCCAGGTTTGGGCCCTGGAAAGGGTCCCCCTTCCTGCAACAATTTCAGTTCTTCTCTCTAGATTTTTGGATAAAACCGTTTGAAAACTCCACCTCGTATAACTTTGGTTACTTTTGTAGAGCAAAATCAAATAAGCCAAGTGCTACTGAAATGCCTGGCAGCTTCCTGATGCTTAATTCTTGATGGGAGTTCTGGTCCACTTGAAAGACACACTAGGATGATGAGAAAGGGAAACAAATACAGTACTTGGTTTCTCATTGCATCATCGTGCCAACACTTTCCCCTTTCAGAAGGAATTCTGGCTGCATTCCACAAAGTGGAAATTGTGGGCTAATGGATGCTAATGGTGCAGGGGAGGCCAGGACACTGCACCGCCCAGGGCAAAGGGCGAGATTTATGGGAGGATGATAGCACCGCCAGTTCTTTCGTGACTAAAAGAAACATTTTATCTAAATGCTATTTCTCCAATAGCATGGTGAAGCTTCTTTGCCCCTAAAAGGCTGAACCAATATGAAATCATGGCAGATATTGTTGCAGGGAGGAGGCCAATTCTGATGCCATGTTGGAAACTGTTTTCTTGACTTGCTTTCCGGCGCTCTTGTTATCAGACTTAATGGGTTGCCTGGAGGACCCTGACCCTCTCTCTGCTAGACTGTAAACTAAAGTGCTTTTGTTCAGCTCCTGGAGAGATAGTTTGTCCCTGCCCACCTGTGAATAGAAGAGATTAACACACCCCTTCTTCCAGAGGCTGGCCATTCCCTGGAGATGTTTTGCAAGACTGAAGACCCTTTCGCTTTACTTTCCCACTTCCTCTCCCTCCCTATTCTGCCTTTTGACTTTGGTTCCTCATTGCTTCTTTCTCTCTGATCTATAAAAGAATCTGGCAGCCAGACCCCAGTAAGATGTTTATTTTGAGGCGCTAGACTGCCATCCCCTCGGTCTGCCGGCTCCTGGATTAAAGTCTCTTCCTTGCCTCAACACCTTGTCTCTCAGATTCATTGGCTTATCTTGTGGCAAGCAAAGCGAGCTTGGACTTGGTAACGGTATCATTCAAGTTTTCCTATTAAAAAAATCTATCTACATATGTGTGTAAATATATATTTATATGTTTAAATATACATAAGCTATCTATACAAAAATCTCTTTAAAAATGAAAATTATGTTCATTAAAGAAGCGTAAAAACTACAGAATCAAGAGGGAGGAAATCGCCTGCATTTGACTGCATAGAGATAAACCAGTATAAGAATTTTCATGTGTGTCCTTCCATTCCTCTTTTGGGTTTTAAGCCATTCTAATAGGTGTGTAGTGATACTCATCATGGTTTTAATTTTCATCTGCCTATTGGCTAATAGATGCTGAACACATGTGCTGATTTGCAAGCCACACGTCCTCTTTGACAAAACGTCTACTCAAGTCTTTCATCATGTTTTAACGCGTTTGTTTTCTTCCTGTTGAGTTTGGAGAGTTCTTTATATACTGAAATCAAGTCCCAGCCCAGGGATTGAACCCCCGTCTCCTGCACTGCAGGTGAATTCTTTACTGTGGAGCCACCAGGAAACCTTACAATAGCTATGCTGTGTTGCGCTGTGTTAAGTCTCTTCAGTAGTGTCTTGACTCTTTGGGACCCTGTAGACTGTAACCCGCCAGGCTCCTCTTCCATGGGATTTCCCAGGCAAGAATACTGGAGCAGGTTGCAATGCCTCCCTTCAGGGGATCTTCTCAACCCAGAGATTGAACTCGTGTCTCTTATTGTCTCCTGCATTGGCACACAGGGTCTTTACCACTAGCGCCACCTGGGAAGTCCTATAATAACTATGCTGCTAAGTCACTTCAGTTGTGTCTGACTCTGTGCGACCCCATGGACTGCAGACACCCAGGTTCCTCCATCCATGGAATTTTCCAGGCAAGAGTACTGGAGTGGGTTGCTATTGCCTTCTCCATAACTATATTTTATTGCAAATGTTTTCCCCCAGGTTTATTTCGGCGTACCTTAATTGTGCAGGCCCTTTTTGAGTCCTTATTCAAATCTTTGCAAATCAAAGATCCATCAGTGTTAGAGTCACAGGATTTAGCAAATAAAAACAAACAACAAATACTTTTTCAATAAGTATGCTCCAGGTAGGCATGGGACATATATTCTTATACTAAAAAGTATCTGCAGCGTAAAGGTAACTGGCCACCCTATATCTGATCTTCACCCCTAACTAGGAGTCAGATCACGGCTGAATTGGGTGTTGGGTTCTAAAGTCAGCACAATGGGCAAAAATTGTATAAGGCTGAAAGTATCTTTAAACGTCCTTTTAAGTAGCTTTCAAAGTTAGTATGCATGAGTACTGCCTCCTACCTTATATGGTAATTCTTAAGCACCATGACATTGAGAACTTCTCAGGAATAGGAGAAAAGTCCCTAGGCAGATGGCTGGTCATTCAAAACATTTTCCTCCTGTGTCAGTAGGTACAGGGAGGAAAAGGAAGAGGATTTTCAAGGATTCCTGTCTGTCTACAGGTTTTCTGTTTTGTATCAGGCTTTAAAATGTTTAAACAAGTGGTTATTGGTAGTTGTGGTGGTTTAACAAGATTTAATGGTGAAGTTCATCCCACATGGTTATTAAGCTCTAAAGTTAGTGCTCAAGAAAAACATGACCACCCTGTGATTCCGTCGAATTGTTTCTACACAGTTACCCTTCAATTCACGCTCTCCAGCTCCCTTGGTCCACATTTTATTTTCAATAAACATTCTAACCCCAAGTTACTCAAATATTTTTCTTCTGGGGGAACTTGTATATTTTGGATCATTTGGCAGCTACTTAAGAGTAATCATGGTGACAGGCTTCCTATGGCTTGTTGGTCAATCATATCCTGTTTCATGCACCTTTTCTCTTTATTTCTCTTTCTAACAACTGTGCCCAACATTTTATTGGAAAAAATATACCTAGTGATACTCAGAAGTTTCAACTCAATCATTAGTCAGGAGTCCAAAGCAAAATGAACAGAAAGAATGATGTTCATAACAGCAAATCTAATTCATGAATGACATTCCAATCTCATTTATTTCTAGCATATTTAAAACATTTCAATCAAATAAAAAATTGGTAATCCATGCCAAAGTTCATTGTCGCAGAATTTGATCTGTAGTGAATGACACTGTCATACTGTCAATCTTCTCTTCAATACATGTATATCTATAATATAAATATAATATACATTCAACATGATTGCATTACTACATGTATAAAAATGTTCATTCACATTGTTTCACATGTTAGATGTATTACTTTCATTGGTTAATACTGTCTAGATATGCTGACCTTCTTTAATGCCAGTTTCTAAATCCAATATGGTATAAAAGAATTACTGGCTCTTTTCATATTGCTATGGTTTCTGGAAATCTTGTTCACTTTTGAAGAGATTGGCAATCAAGGAGTGACTCAAATACTTACAAATAAATATACATACATATATACAGATACATAAACACGTATGTACACACATATACACAAACATTTGTATACATATATATTTTCTGTAATCTTACAAAAAAACCCAAACAAACTTTTTGGCCAACCCAATAACTTTATTATGGAAAATGCATAAAAGTCAAGAGAAAGGTACCCTTGGGTATCTCTGGTGTCTGACACCCAACTTCAATGATTACCAACTTTTCACAATAATATTATTCACAGCAGTGACATTAGTCACAAGAATACAAGTACTGTATAACATATATACATATAGGAAAGTGCACAGATCATAAGGTTACAGCTTGATGAACTGTTAGAAAATGATTGCACCCAGGTAGCCAACACTCAGATTAGGCTATAGAATGTTACCAGCACTGCAGCAGCCTCACCACCTGCCCTGCATATGGCATGCTGGATCTTAGCTCCCCCACCAGGGATTGAACCTTCATCCCCTGCAGTGGAAGCCGCGCCAAGTCTCAACCACTGGACCGCCAGGGAAGTCCCAATCACTACCTTTTTATAGCTCCCTAAAGGTACTCACTACTCTGATTTTGAACATCATAGATTAGTTTTGTCTGTTTTTGAACTTTAGATAAATGGAATCATACAAGTGTTTTCATTGTGTTTCTTTCACTTAATATGTTTGTGGGATGAATACACATTGTTGTCTTTGACAGTGATTTGTCTTCGTTGCTGTATAGTATTCAATAGTAGAACAATATACTAAGGGTGTTATTCCATTCTGCTGTAGATGGACATTAGAATTCTATCTTGGTGAATGTATCTTTTGGTGAATGTAAATAGGCATTTAGATCTAGGGGTGAAATTTCTGGGTTATAAAAATACGTGTGCAAAATAATTTTCCACCAATTTACATACCCACTGGCAATGGATGGGCCTCTCAGTTGTTCCACGGCCCTGTCAATACTTGGTATTGTCAGTTTTTAAATTTTAGTTCTTCTGCTGTGTAACTGTGTCTCATTGAGGTTTTAATATGCAATTTCCTGATGATGAATGAAGTTGAACATGTTTTCATTTTTGTTAACCATTGGCTATTCTTCTGATGTATCTGTTCTATCTCTTGCCCTTTTTTCTACTTAGTTATTTTTTGTAACAGTTAATAAAAGTCCTTGTATCCTGGATATGAACATTCTGTTGGTTATATGCACAGCAAATATTGCTAAACTGCATTTAAAAGTCCAGATGGGACTTCCCTGGTGGTCTGGTGGCTAAGGCCCTGCTCTCCCACTGCACGGGGCTTGGGTTCGATCCCTGGTTAGGGAACAAGATCCCGCATGCTGCAGCTAAGACTTGGCAAAGCCAAATAAATAAATAAAAGATATAGGGTCACGAAATAAAACAAACAAATAGAATACTAACACTGTTCATTACCTCATTTACGAGACAAGGGTGAACTATTTAAAAATCCATAAAAATTACCACAATCTGAATTTGAGGGTTGAAGTATACTTGAGCGACCCAATATTTTTTTGCAGAAGTTTCAGGAAAAAGGCAAATATATTTAGTGACACAAAGGAGTGAATGAGCAGTAGTTTATCCAGACAAGATGGCATTATCTTGGTGAAAAAGTGAAAAACAGCCCCTGACAGATTGGGCTGGTAATCACAGCTAGGCTCTGTTGAGTACAAATGATTTCAGAGAACATGGATCTCAGCTAGGCCACTCTGACCATGATCAAGACAAAACAGGGGCCTGTTGTAATTATGTTTAAACAACAGTAAAACCCTGAACATTGTCCAAACCACAAAATGACCAGACATCCCCCTGCTCAGGCTGAGAATAGTGCTTGCTGTTTCTTTACCAACTATATAGCTTTAGCCTCAGTCTAGTCTGCCCTTCTTCTAGATAAGACTTAAGATAACCAGTCTTAAGAATTTCTTCTGCTTCCTGGCAGCATCCAACCCAGAGCAAAGCTCCACTTCTTTAAACACTCCTCCAAACCATCCAGCGCACACCCTGAATCCTAAAATTAGTCCCTTTCTAATACCCTAAACCCCATGTTGTATATCCTTCATTTTATCAAGCAGTAAACTCAACAGCCTTTGACTGTGTGGATCACAATAAACTGTGGAAAATTCTGAAAGAGATGGGAATACCAGACCACCTGACCTGCCTCTTGAGAAATCTGTATGCAGGTCAGGAAGCAACAGTTAGAACTGGACATGGAACAACAGACTGCTTCCAAATAGGAAAAGGAGTACGTCAAGGCTGTATATTGTCACCCTGCTTATTTAACTTATATGCAGAGTACATCATGAGAAACGCTGGACTGGAAGAAACACAAGCTGGAATCAA
The DNA here is from genome assembly GCF_023091745.1 of Budorcas taxicolor. Classification (NCBI taxonomy): domain Eukaryota; kingdom Metazoa; phylum Chordata; class Mammalia; order Artiodactyla; family Bovidae; genus Budorcas; species Budorcas taxicolor. Next base: position 76,533,554 of record NC_068921.1, read on the forward strand.
GATTGCCGGCAGAAATATCACTAACCTCAGATATGCAGATGACACCACCCTTATGGCAGAAAGTGAAGAGGAACTAAAAAGCCTCTTGATGAAAGTGAAAGAGAAGAGTGAAAAAGTTGGCTTAAAGCTCAACATTCAGAAAATGAAGATCATGGCATCCGGTCCCATCACTCCATGGGAAATAGATGGGGAAACAGTGGAAATAGTGTCAGATTTTATTTTTTTGGGCTCCAAAATCACTGCAGATGGTGACTGCAGCCGTGAAATTAAAAGACGCTTACTCCTTGGAACAAAAGTTATGACCAACCTAGATAGTATATTCGAAAGCAGAGACATTACTTTGCCGACTAAGGTCTGTCTAGTCAAGGCTATGGTTTTTCCTGTGGTCATGTATGAATGTGAGAGTTGGACTGTGAAGAAGGCTGAGCGCCGAAGAATTGATGCTTTTGAACTGTGATGTTGGAGAAGACTCTTGAGAGTCCCTTGGACTGCAAGGAGATCCAACCAATCCATTCTGAAGGAGATCAACCCTGGGATTTCTTTGGAAGGAATGATGCTAAAGCAGAAACTCCAGTACTTTGCCCACCTCGTGCAAAGACTTGACTCATTGGAAAAGACTCTGATGCTCAGAAGGATTGGGGACAGGAGGAGAAGAGGACAACAGAGGATGAGATGGCTGGATGGCATCACGGATTCGATGGACGTGAGTCTGAGTGAACTCCAGGAGATGGTGATGGACAGGGAGGCCTGGCGTGCTGCGATTCATGGGGTCGCAGAGAGTTGGACACGACTAAGTGAATGAACTGAACTGAACTGAACTGAACTAAACTCAATAGTGACAGACATAGGCCCTGGTGTGTTCCTCCTGGTGGTCTTTGGTTGGAGGGCATTGACACTGGATTCCCCAAGTGGAATAATCCAACAGCCTGAGACTATTTACTTGTCAGGACACTAAAAACAGACTTATCTCTAGGGTGAAATTACATTAGCCACAGACACTGAAATGAAATGATTAATTAATAATTTTAAAAAAAACCCAGAGGAGTCAGAAAATGCTCAATTATAGACTAAAAGTAGATTAGTGGTCCCTGAAGCTATATGTGGAAAGAGGGATTAAATGTTAAAGGTCTTCTTGTTTGGGATGATGTTCTAAACCTATATTATGGTGATGATGGCTGATAAATTTGCTAAAACTCATTAATTTGTATACTTAAAGTGAGTGAATTGCATGTAAAAAAATATGCCTCAATAAAGTTAACAACAGTAATTCCAGAGAAGACCAGCTACCTGAATCCAGCAAACATTCTCTCTCTGTAATCAAACTACACGACAAGCTATGTTGTAAGCAGAAATTTGGTTGGGACATAATTCAGAGCAAGTCGAACTGGCTATATGTGATTAGAATACCTCCATTTATATCACAGACACACAACCACTTCAGATGTGGAGTCTTTATACTTCAGTGTTTGCCTCTGCAGCTTTCATTCTTCCAGGTTCTGCCGGCTAAATAATCCTTCTTCTGGTACAATGCCTACTTTTAGCCTACAGATCAAGTTATGTTGTCCTGGGAACCACTTTTCACCTTAAAACTTCAGATATCTTGGCTCTGAACTATCATGAGTTGTGTTTACAGCCTCAGGGTCAATTTTATTTCCAAGTTGCAGTGTTCAGACTGGGAGGGAAGAGGACAATGGGTGACTTTTTGTCCCTATCACAATTTTATATCAGAAACGGAATGGCAATGAGGTGATTTTTATCTTATAAAAAATTTCTACAGGCACACAACGAGCAGGGCACAACTGCCTCTCCTGCAACATGACACTGAAGTAAGGCTGCCAGGTAAAACATACAGAAGTCCCATAGAATATTTGGGATGTATACAGACTTGGAAGAAAAGTTATGACCAACCTAGATAGTATATTCAAAAGCAGAGACATTACTTTGCCGACTAAGGTCTGTCTAGTCAAGGCTATGGTTTTTCCTGTGGTCATGTATGAATGTGAGAGTTGGACTGTGAAGAAGGCTGAGCACCGAAGAATTGATGCTTTTAAACTGTGGTGTTGGAGAAGACTCTTGAGAGTCTCTTGGACTGCAAGAAGATCCAACCAATCCATTCTGAAGGAGATCAGCCCTGGGATTTCTTTGGAAGGAATGATGCTAAAGCTGAAGCTCCAGTACTTTGGCCACCTCATGCGAAGAGTTGACTCATTGGAAAAGACTCTGATGCTGGGAGGGATTGGGGGCAGGAGAAGGGGACGGCAGAGGATGAGGTGGCTGGATGGCGTCACTGTCTCGATGGACGGGAGTCTAAGTGAACTCTGGGAGTTGGCGATGGACAGGGAGGCCTGGCGTGCTGCGATTCATGGGGTCGCGAAGAGTCGGAAACGACTGAGCGACTGAACTGAACTGAACACAGACTTAAAAATTACTCATGGTTCAACTAAGATCCTCTATTTCATTTGCGAGTAGACATAGAAGTCCTGGGAATTGCAGAAAAACATACTGTCCAAATAACTTTGGCAAAAAAAGAGTGGAAGAACCAAACTCCAGGCTGTCAAACAGCCTCGCATCGGAGTTGGCAAAAGCTACCTGTACCAGAGTAAAGGAGAAAAATCCTAAGTGTTAGAGCCGAGTCAGAAATATTAGTTGTCTTGGGAGGAAGGTGAGGGTCACAGCCCAGGGAAGGATGGAAGGAAAACTTGATTTCTTATCAAGAATTTCTGATCAAGAATTCCCCACTCAGCCTTTCTGCGTGGCAGCGGCCAGAGAACAAGTGCCTGCAAGGAAGGGACTCCACTTTGCGGCCTGGATGACGAACGGGGCGATTTTCCCACACCAGTCCCAAAGCACCTGGCAGGCGCACCTGCGCTAGGTAAACGCGAGAAGCCCGGCCAGACCGGATGCGGAAGTGAGGAGTGAGCCCCGCCCCGCGGCTAAGCCCCGCCCCGCGGCTGAGCGACGCCCCGGCCGCGCCCACCCCAGGCCAGGCCTCGCGGGGTGACGTGTCTGAACTGTGAAGGCGGAAGCGGGGACGAGGTCGCTCGGGTAGGAGTTGGCGAGGTGCGGCTGGCTGCTGGGCGTGCGCACGCGCAATCCGCGCAGTGGGCGGGCCAGATTGCGTCTGAAGCCCGGAGACCATTGCTATAGAGGTAGGCTTCCCTTTTCCGGGTTTTTGCTAATGCTGAGCTCGGAGGACAGAGGTAGTAATGTGGGTAGGGAAGCAAGAAGACACGCCTTAGACACCCCCACTCCTGCGGGCTGGGTCTCCAGTAGCCATTTGACGGCGAGCCGTTAGCCGGTCCCCTTTCTTTCCTCTGTGAATGGAGGGGGATAAACGCGTGTGGAAAACGTCAGGTTTATGTCAGCGCTGAAAGTCTGTTGTTTTTCAGTGGCTCAAAAAGTCGTGTCCGACTTTTTGCTATCCCATGGACTGCAGCACGCCATTGTTCCCTGTCCTTCACCATCTCCCCGAGCTTGCTCAAACTTATGTCCATTGAATCGGTGATGCCATCCAACCATCTCATCCTCTGTCTTCCCCTTCTGCCTTCAATCTTTCCCAGCAGCAGGGTCTTTTCCAATGAGTTGGCTGATCGCATCAGGTGGTGAAAGTCTGTGACTGTCAATTCAGATCTACAATTGATGTGGTCTGGCTAGTACCAATTCCAGTCGAGTTCTCCTGTTACTAGCTCCTCCCTCGTGTTCTAGACGCTACTGTAGGTTCCTGGGGTGTAAGCTAATGGGGGTGAGGGGTGGGGAATGAGGCAGTCCACAAATAACCACGTTAATGCCAGGTAGCGAAAAGTGTTTTGGAGTGTCAGGGTTAAGCAGAAGAGTGGAATTGAGTGATTTAAAGATTTTATGAGGTCGCTATTGTCAAGAGAGGACTCTGAGAGGCTACTGCAGGAAGTACTGGTCCGAGAGAACTGAGATTTTAGCTTGGTCTAGAGTGTAGCTGTGGATTTGGAAAGTATTGAAAGGATTTAGTGTACTTCAGCGGCCCAGCGAACACAACTTGTTGAAGGATGTATGTGGTGAATGACGGAAGAAATTTAGGTTATCTTCTAGGTTTGGGGCTTGAGAAGCAGGTGATATGTAAAACGAGGAAAAGGTTGGGATGGGGCCAGTGAAATAGTGAAAATAAGTATTTAGTGGCACCAGATAAACAGAAGATAGTGGACAATAAATGTTCATTTTTCTGCCCCTTTCTAAATGTAGAGAACATTTGCTTTCTCTTAGTATATTGTAAATCTCTATGACTTCAAGTATGGAAGTCTTTTCACCAGCCCAAATAAGTTCAACAAATATTTCAACTGATTTGCTCCAGGGAGAAGCGACCTAGACAGGATCCCACCACTCAAGACACCTCAGCCTTCTACTCACCTCCTCCCCCAACCCCAGCTTTCCTTATAAAAATGGCTCCCTTTTCTCTTTCCTCTGCCCTGCGCTTAAGGTATATTCCCACCCTCTCTCCCATCCTCCCTTAATCTTCTCAACCATCTGAAGAAGATGGACAACGTTTTCTCTCTACTTCCCAGTTCTCCCTATTACCTGGAATTTGATAAATTAATTTGCTCAAGGTGCACGTAACTGGATAGTAGTGTCCCAAAGCTGCAGTTCATTCTTCCATTGTTCCGGTTATCCCCACAGAATATAGATCAGTGGTTCTTAGCCTTTTGCTGGGTCACAGATTCCTTTGAAAATTTAATAAATGTTATAAAATTTCCAGGGGGGAAATGTGCAGATACAAGAATTTAGATAGGGTTGCACGGGGCTCCACACTTTTATGAATTATCCCTCTTAGCAAACTTGCCCATTCTTGAATTCTGAGCTGGGGGTACGTCTGGGTTATAATTCCTTGCTATGTTGTCTAAATAGATGCCTTCTTCTGCAGATTCGATTGAAAGTTAAACATCAGAGGAATGGACTTCATAAACAAAAACTGTGGCCCCCAGTTCTACAAGAATCAAGCCATTTGCTACTGCAGTACCCAACAACAGTGCACCCTGAGGGGAATTCAGGATGCAGAAAAAACAATATGCTGTGCTTTGGAGCCTGGCCCTGGATAGTTAAGATGCATATCTAAGGAATAATTTCACTGAACTCAGATGCTTGCATCCGCTCATACATAGAGATGTCTGTTCTTTGTGATTAGCAGTAACCTTTTGATATTGGCCTAGCTATTTTGTTCCAGCCAAAAAACTCATATACATCCTGTCTCCTCCCTTACCTCTTGAGACCAGCTCTTCAGAGCTGAGAGGGGGTTTTTCTATGCTATGTTCCTCAGTAAGGTCCTTGAATAAAAGTTAAAACTTCCATGTTGGTGTTTTCCTCACCAAAAGCGTTTCTCCTGGAACAATGTACCACACAAACACACACATGTACGTCGTGCACCACTAGCACAGAAAGCGCATCAGTTCAATAGGAAAAGTGACAGAAATTTGCTCAAGTATGATCATACCAGATTTCTATTTTGCACGAACTACATTTCTCACTGGGCTCAAACGTATGCCCATGTCTTCCTTTGTAAAGAAATGTCAACCTTATGTTCCCCTACTTGCCTAGTCCCATTTTCCTCCCCACCTCATTTCCACTCACCCTTAAAGGGAGTCTTATCTAGTCTATGCAAACACTATGCAAAAAAACAAACTGTCCCACGCAAGGAGCCACCGCATCCAATGCTGGGAACCGGACCCTGCAGACACCTCTGAGTAGCTACTTGAAGATGGGGGGCTGGTTTCTCCCCTCTTTTCTTCCTTATCCTGCACCTAACTGTCTCCCAAACTTCTTCCCTCCGCCAACTCAGCCTTCTTCAGCAAGTACTTTGTGTAACATTACAAGTCCGTAATGGGGGTTGGTGTGCCTCAGGCACTGAGGCGAGGAAACAGTGGGAAAATGCGGCAAGGCAGCAAGCCTGGGGCGCCTGTCGAGAGAGACACGCTCCCCGACGCCCCAAGGGGGCTACAGATCGGAATTTGGAATCGGAATGCGGACGCTGGAACATCTCTCGTAGCAACCTCCTTAGCTGGCCCGCCGAAAACACGGAAAGTGGATTTCCTCGCCGCTCCCTCCCGGAAACTCCCCGGGGCGCTCGCGGCCACTCGCACGGAGCATGTGCGGGCGGCCTCGCGCATGCGCCGCAGAGGTCCGGGTCGGTTTCTGTTGCGGAACCCGCGGCGTCTCCTAGCGCCCCCGGAACTCTCCGTCGCGGGGCCGGCCTCCTTCAGCTCGGGCGGCCTGCTCGTCGTCTCCGAGCCTCCCCCCCGTCCCTCCTTCCCTGTCTTCCGCCCCGCGGCTCGGCCGCCCTTTCCCCGAGACAGCCGTCATGAGCGCCAGGCTGCCGGCGCCGTGTCCCCCTCGGTGGTGGTTGCTGCTGTCGCTGCTTCTGCTGGGGGCGGCCCCGGGCCCGCGTCGGGGCGCCGCTTTCTACCTGCCTGGCCTGGCGCCCGTCAACTTCTGCGAGGACGAGAAGAAGAGCGACGAGTGCAAGGTGGGCGCGGCCCGGCGGACAACACCCGCCTCACCCTGCCCTGGGGGGAGCCGGGGTCCGAGGCGAAGGGGGCGTAGCCGCCGTGGGCCCGGGGTTGCGGTCGGGGTCCCCCGCTCAGCAGTGCGGGGCCGTGGGTCGGAGGCGGGTCCGGAAGGGCCTCGGTGCGCGGCGGGGGTGGGTTGTGGAGGATTCGGTGGGCCTCGGCGCGTCTCAGGTCCGGCGGGACCAGGTTGAGCGAGCAGGAGTGAGTGAACCGGGGACGGTGTGCTGCGCGCGGCGGAGAGCTGCGTGCGGGTCGGCGAGCGCTCCACGGGTAAGAGGGTGTGTTCGCGCCGAGGAAGGGGCCCCCGCTAGGTCTTGCAGGAACTCTTTCATCTCCTGCCTTCCTAAATTTTCTACTTTTCTGGAACCCTGGTCGGTTATGAGGTCTTGTGCTTTCTAGGACTTGGGGGTGGGGTGTAAATTTTTAACCTCACGATTAGGAGTCGCTTCCTTATTTGTGGAGTTTTTACACCCAGAACCGTGTGAATTGCATTTAATAAAGAGTTGCTGTGATGGCTGAGACCGTTCACGTCTTAACCTTTTAAGTGTTAAAAAAAAAAAAGTTTTTAGTATGCAAAAAATATATATATATATGTAAGATCCCACTGTTCAGTTCTCTAAGACGGTTTTGAACACTTTAAAGGAGCCGGCGACAGGAGAAGGCGACGTTTTCTTCTTAGGGCAGACCTTGAAAACTTTGTGATCTCTTAACGACCTTAAACCCAAGGCTTTCAGTTTAACTACTTTGTAAAAGAGACATAAGTAACCTGCTTTTCGGCGTAGGGCAGGACAGTATACCTACGCAATTATTTTAGATGGCTAAAACTGACCCTTTGGGGCGCGAGAAAAGTCTTTGAAACCGTTAATAATTTTAACAATTCAAATAGTCGTTCAGCAGACTTTTACAATCTATAAATAGGTTTATTTACTAAGTTTAAATTTTTTAAGCTGGTGTTAATTTTATTGCTACTAGCTTTACTATAGTTGTGAATTTTGAGCTTATTTTAGGGCACTAAAGCTGTTAAATTTTTCATGGCATTTTACAGTTTCTGTTTAAAAAACTGGATCTCTAAAAATATCTAAAGATCTTTAAATTTCACACAGGTTAACAGCGCTTCAGTACTGTAACTCTGGTACCTTGCAGTGCAAGACGCTTTCACTCTGAGAGTTCTGACTGAAAAACAAAACAAAGCAGTGCTTCCAAGTGGAAGAGAGAGCTAGTCTCACAAGCACACTGGTTTTTCCGTTAAATATTGTAGTAACTAGCCTTTAAAACTTGTTTGGTCTTTAAACTTAACAGCAATTGTGTATTGTATAACTAGTGCCTGTAGAGACAAAAATATACCTGCCTCCTAGGAAACTCAAAGGTCATAAATTTATGACATTATCAGAATGTGATGTTATAAAAGATGTATGTATGTCCAAAGTGCTCTGAAGCACAAAGGAGGAAACGTCTGTGGATTGGAGTCTTCAGGGAAAGCTGCAGTGAGGAAGTGACATTTGAGATGGACTTCAAACATGAGTATGAGTGAAATTTACAGGTGTTCTTCTGGTTAGGTAATTTTGTTTCCTCAACAGGTAGCTACTTTTAAAACTTTTAAAATAGTAAACTCTTGATTAATTTCAGGGAGTCCTTTTGGCCTTTTCATTCTCACAGATGCAGGAATAAAACAGGCAAGACAGATCATGTTTGATTTCTGAGATGTTTGGATTTCTTCTGTGTGGCCAGCTGCATTCACATCTTGTTCAGTGGTAGCAAATCTCAGACCAGTACAAAGATGTACTTGTAGCACTTTTTCCCTAAAATTTGACTAATTGGTTTAGGGAATTTAAAGTATACTTTAACATTTCTTCTCTTTGCCTCTCGAAGGAGAAAAACAATAAACAGTCTAAACTTTCTTTACATCAATCAGGGAATTAATAATTTTTTCTCATCATTCCACGTTTGTTAAGGAAGACAGTCTTCTGTAAACTCTCAGAAAAATGGAAAAAAACTTATTTTTAAAATTGGAACTGGAATTGTGACATGGGAATAATTATAAATGATTATTTATAATAATTTATACATACATTGAAATATATTAAAATTACAAATACTATAATAATTATTATAAATGATTATTTCCTGAAGATACTTTTCAGTTCAGTCGCTTAGTCGTGTCTGAGTCTTTGCAACCCCACGAACCGCAGCACTCCATGCCTCCCTGTCTATCACCAACTCCCAGAGTCTACCCAAACCCATGTACATTGAGTCGGTGATGCCATCCAACCATCTCATCCTATGTTGTCCCCTTCTCCTCTTGCCCTCAATCTTTCCCAGCATCAGGGTCTTTTCAAATGAGTCAGCTCTTCACATGAGGTGGCCAAAGTATTGGAGTTTCAGCTTCAAAATCAGTCCTACCAATGAACACCCAGGACTGATCTCCTTTAGGATGGACTGGTTGGATGTCCTTGCAGTCCAAGGGACTCTCAAGAGTCTTCTCCACACCACAGTTCAAAAGCATCAATTCTTTGGCGCTCAGCTTTCTTTATAGTCCAACTCTCACATCCATACATGACTACTGTACAAACCATAGTGTTGACTAGATGGACCTTTGTTGACAAAGTAATGTCTCTGCTTTTTAATATGCTGTCTAGATTGGTCATAGCTTTGCTTCCAAGAAGTAAGCATCTTGTAATTTGATGGCTGCAATCACTATCTGCAGTGATTTTAGGTTAGGAAATCAGGAGTTGGATTAACTGGGCAGGTCATTGATAACCATTTCCATCAGTTTTTTTTTTCCATCTGTAAAATAGAGATTGTCATATTTGCCTGTTAATATGGTGGTGGTGGTTTAGTCCCACCTAAGCTGTGTCCCAACTCTCTGCCCATGGGATTTCCCAGGCAAGAATCCTGGAGTGGATTGCCATTTTCTTCTCCAGGGGATCTTCCTGACCCAGGGATCGAACCTGGGTCTCCTGCATTGCAGACAGATTCTTTACCGGCTGAGCCAATACACGCTGCTTATAATGTATTCCCCTTGAAGGATATTTTGCCTTCACTAGAGAGAAAGTACAGTATTTATCATTATTGCAGTATTATACAATATTCATAGGTGTAGGGATGAATCAAGTTTATCTTCAGGGTAAGTGTAATTTATGGAGTATAATCTTTACATATCCTGTGAAGTCCATGTCCTGTATCTAGCTCACTATGTATACTGAGAGACAGTCTAAAGAACCCTGAGGATTCAGTTATTTTCTCCTCTCAAAATTATTTTATGTTCAGTTTACTGTCATAGAACCAGGAATCCAGTGACCATCAGATCCTATTCATGTTCTTCTAGCTTCTGGTCTATGATCTTCATTTGCCTTTTTAAGTAGTGTGACTGTATTCTGTGGCTTTGTGTGTGTGTGTGTGATTTTTTTTTTTTAGCTTGCTATCATTACATATACATTTGAGCATTAACATAGTGTACATTTTCATGAGGTTTTTATTAAATATATCGTATTTCATTGTGTTAGTATACTATGGTTTATTTCTTGCTTACAGGGCATTTAGATTGGTCCTGATTTTTCTCTACTATAAATAACATTGCTAGGATGCATTTAGCAGGAATTACTTGTGTATTCACAAATGACTTGGTCAAAGGCAAGAAACAATTTTATAGCCCTATTGAATATCACCAGGTTTTCTCCGAGAAAGATAGATTTGGTTTACAGTGCCTGTGTGCATGCTAGGTTGCTTAGTGTCCTACGCTCTGACCCCATGGGCTCTGTCCTTGGGATTCTCCCGGCAGTCATACTGCAGTGGTTGCCACGCCCTCCTCCAGGGGATCTTCCTGACCCAGGATTCAAACCTGCGTCTCTGTCTCCCACATTGGTGGGCGGGCAGTTTACCACTAGCACCACCTGGGAAGACTGTCACGAGCTAAATGACTCCCTCTGTCTCTGCATTTTATAGTTTTTATTTATAAGTTTAATAGCTTTGTCATGGTACCCAAAACTTTTTTTTAGTGCTGCATTACTTTTGCTGCTATTGAGGTTTCTCTTTTAATTTTTTTCTCTTATTTTGTTAGTTTTTGAAGCCACAGTATTAAACAATTAAACCATGGTATTCCTTTCCTCTAGCATTTTACTTTCTTAAACTCCGGGGATAATATGTTGACTACAATAAGTAGAATAAGCCCTGGTCAAGAGTGAATAAATAGATCTTCACAGGGTAAAATGTGCAGTTAGCTTTTGACTGAGTCTTAAGTGTACTGAGTGGCATTCTAATGGCTAATAGCTGAAGATTAGTGAGCAGTTCACCCTTGCTGCTTTTAACTTTCAAGCAATTATTTAATGGCTTGTGATGTTCTTAGATGAAAGATTAAGATTTTCTTTCCTGTCTAGTAAGGGGAAATGACCAAATGTACCCCCTAGTGGTTAAGAAAAAAAGTTTAAATTGAATTAGTTTAACAACTTTTTTAATTAAAATAAAAATCAGAACCTCACTTTTAAATTTCTTTTCTTGGTAGTTATTTTTATAAGCTTTTAATAAATTCTGTGTCTTATTTTGGGAGCAGTTGCATTTTATTGTAGAATTAGTCAAATTTAAGAAAACAGTTCTAAATGTTGTAATGAACAGATACAAGAATGAACATTCATTTACGTGTTTTAACTTGACCATAGAGACAGTTTGGAGATATCGAAATATTTAAAGAAAAAATATTATTTACACGTGTGTGTGCATGCTCAGTCACTTCATTCGAGTCCAACTCTTTGGACCCTATTGACTGTAGCCCGCCAGGCTATTTTGTCCATGGAATTCTCCAGGCAAGAATGCTGGAGTGGGTAGCCATTCTCTTCTCCAGCGGATCTTTCCAACCCAGGGATCAAACCCGCGTCTCCATTGCAGGCAGATTCTTTACTGTCTAAGCCATGAGGGAAACTCCTTTTTTTTTTTTTCTTTTTGCATGGAATTATTTTAAAGCTGTGGTTGTTCATTATAGTGGATGTGAGAGCTAGGATTAGGAAAGCAGACATGATTGATATAGATGAAATATGGTCCTACTGTCTCTGGTCTCCATAGAAGGAAGCCCTGCAAGAGGTGTGTTCTTGAACATCTGAAAACCGCAGCCATGTGCTGCACATGCAGACACACATAAGTTCTAGAAACTGGTCTGTGCTCTTTGGGCCTCGGAGCCCAGTTCTGGAAACCCCTGCTTGGACTCTAGCTTGTGGTTTGCTATCACCAGGCCCTCTTAGTCAGTGTTGAACTGTAGTTAATTGTAGCTCCCACGTATCTGCACTCTATGAGGCCGTTCTTTGTTGCCATGAAAATTGACTAAGTATCTATGAAAAGCTTTGTGGGAAACTGGTGAATGTATTTTTCTCTAAGAGAGTCCTTCTTACTCTCACCTTTCATTCCTATTTAGTGCCCTTTGCTAATAACAGTGATAGAGACTGCGGTTTGTATACTTTGTGTGTGCCAGGTATGTATTAACCTTAGTTGATCCTCAGAACAGTCCTGTGGCTTTTAGATGGGGACCCTGAAGGCTGGGTAGGATGCAGTGCCCTCTAGTCAGGACGAATCGAAGCTGCGGCTCCAGGAGTGTGTGAGTCCGCAGCCTGGGCTCTTCACGTTGGAATCGTGCTGGGTCTGCCGCCGAGCAGGCACCTCTTCTGCTGCCTCACCCTGCAGGTGCCCAGCTGCTGGTAATCCTGGACTTGCACAGTTGCTGCACATACAACAAAAAGCTCTCTACCTAGGTAATCAGTTTTTAACCAGTCACATTTTATGTCTGTTCCTTCCTTTGATACAGTCTAAGGTTGAGATTTTTGTTTTTTGATGGGGGAGTGGAGGAAGAACCTTAGAATCTAGGAGAGCAGCTTCTGGGCCCTGTTGGTGAGGTAACTCAGAAGTTGTGAATTCCAGCACGTCTGTTGGGATTTTTAAATTACATCCAAGTTAAGGTTTTCCTTCTGTAGACATTTTCCTACTGTGAACTTCTCCAGTATTAACATAGTTGAACCTTCCATAGTTTTCCTTTCCTATGGCTATACTTTGGCTTTCCCCACTGGCTCAGCAGGTAAAGAACCCACCTGCCGATGCAGGAGATGCAAGAGACAGGAGATCAATCCCTGGGTCAGGAAGATCCCCTGGCAAAGGAAATGGCAACCCACTCCAGTATTCTTGCCTGGGAAATCCCATGGACAGAGGAGCCTGGCAGGCTCTAGTCCATGGGGTCACAAGAGTCAGACATGACTTAGTGGGCGTGCACACACACCTTGGTATCTCAGATCTTTTTGTGACTAGTCACTTACATTGATCATTGTACAAAGTGACCTTTTTTTTGGCTGTGCTGAGTCTTCATTGCTGCGTCCAGGCTTTCTCTAGTGTGGTGAGCAGGACCTGCTCTCTGTAAACTGTGGCGCATGGGCTTCTCATTGCCACGGCTTCTCTTGCGGAGCACAGGCTCTAGGGCGAAGCGGGCCCGGTAGTTGTGTCACACAGGCTTCGTTGCGCCATGGCATGTGGAATCTTCCAGGACCAGGGATCGAACCTGTGTCCCCTGCATTGGCAGGCAGATTCTTAACCACTGGACCACCAGGGAAGTCCCCAAAGTCAAATTTCTTCCCTGAGATTTCTACCTTGAAAAACAATAGTAGGTGTAAGATGAGGCATATGTGAGGGCAGCTGTAAAAGCAGAATCAAAACAAAGGAACAAGGAAATGGGAAATGTGGTCCTACAGCAAGCTGTGCCTTGAAGCCATAAAGTAGGGTGTAGTTGTGACCAAGGAGAAGGAAATGGCAGCCCACTCCCGTGTCCTTGCCTAGAGAATCCCGTGGACAGAGGAGCCACGGGGTTCTCCAGGTGGGCTGCTGTCCATAGGGTCGCACAGAGTTGGACACGACTGAAGCGGCTTAGCAGGAGCAGTTGTGACCAAAGTTGGGGTCAGAGGTGGAATGGGCAGATGGGGACTAGAAATAAAATTGTACATTTGGGAGGAGGAGGATTTAGAAGGGAGATGATAGAACTCTTTATAAAAATATTTTCATAAAAGATTTCTTAGGGTGATATTGTAATCAGTCTTGCTTTGGATTTACAGTCTTGCTTAGGATTACTCTGTACCTTTCTTATGTTGTCACAACTTTTCATGCTCGTAATAACTCATCTTGGGACAGTCTGAAAGTGGGGATGTTGAAAGTAACCTTAAGACTCTTCAGAGTCACGTCAGATTTTGGAGTTGGCGGTCTTAATAAGGCAAATTTCCAGATGGAGATGCATTTAATTAACGTATGGATGCAAAATAAAGATGTTTAGAATGAAAAATGACCTTAAAGTTAATCAAGTACTGCTCTCTCATAGTGATTGCCATTTTAATAAAAAAGCAAACTAAATCCCACAGATTTAGAAAACTAAGTCTACCCAGTAGCTACCCCAGAATACATAAATAGCTTTGTCACTTTTTTCTTTTACTTCCTTCAATGAATGCCCTCTCTCCCCCACCTGGATTATAAATTCTTTAAAAGACAAAGCATTCATGCATTTTATATTATTATAGCATTCACAGTGTCTAATACAGGACATTATGGGCTTTGAATAAATGTGTTGATTGAATGAATTTCTCATGGTTTTTCAGGATTTGTCGTTGTAAGTGTTCTTAGGTTTTCACATACATTGCAAATTTTAGTATTTCCCCCTATTTATTACTTCTTTTGAAGTCATCTTTCCTGCTTCTGACATGTTTCCATACTAAATTTTACTCTTTCATCTTTATTTTTTATTGCTTTCATTTGGCTTCTGTCACTTCATAATATGACTGAAGTCGACTCTTATCTTTAAAGCCTTTTCTTTTTCCAACTTTTAACTGCAGAAATTTTCAAAATTCAAAAGAGTTGAAAGAATAATGATCAGTATATCCACCGCTTAGCCCTCTAGAACCAATGTTTGTTTAAATTTTCTTCTGTTTGTTTTATCTGTGTGTGCATTTAACATTTTTTAGAGACAAATGTCATGTTTGTAGCGTACTTTTGCCCTTCATGAAGCTACATACACTCACTGGCAGTCTTACTTCCTTTCTCCTTTCTTGCGATTTTTAGCATTTATCCTACTGTCATATTATGAAGATTTAGTAATACTATTTTTATGATACTTATAATACTTTTGAGATTCCTTGTTTGATTGTAACAGTCAGTATTTAAAATAGAGTGTTATAAATGTAGCATATTTACAAATATATTGCAAGTTGCTATATTCTGTGTAAAAAGATATCATTCATTTTAATTTACAATTCTTATTGTGCTTTTTTTTTTTTTAATTAAAAAAATATTCTTTTGTCATGCCCAGAACATGTGGGATCTTAATTCCTCCACCAGGCATCGAACTCTCACCCCCTGCCGTGGTCTTAACCACTGGGCTACAAGGGAAGTTCCCTTAGTATGTTTTAAATCAGATGTTTTAAATTTTCAAAATCTAACAACGTAAAAAAGGTAGAATGAGTGAAAGTGCTACAAAAATAGCCAAGACGAACTGAATATCCAAGATGTGTTTTGATTAGTTCACCAAATGACAGGGAAAGTTCCATAATTTAGTGGTGATATCAATGATGGACCAACTTTCCTATAAAAATAATTGTGGAAAAGTGTCAGAAGGAGAGAAGTAAAGGACTGAGAGCAACAGAAATTAAAAGTGGTAGCAGCAGTTCAGTTTACTTGCTTTTCTGAGCCAGCAGTCCAGGTTTTGAACTTTTTTCTTTGTCTTAAAGTAGAGCAAGTAATCCCTAGGTCATAAGGTTATTATGAGAGTTGTGCTTGATAATTATTACCTTCCCTTTACCTAGACTAATAGCCAAGAGGGGAGTAATGAATAGGCATAAACAGTAAATGAGAAGCCACTGTCCTTAGTATCCTTTAATGAGAGGGAGATGGGACAGCCTCTCCCAAAAACCCTCAAAGTTATCCTGATAGGTATTCAGATTGAAGAAGGTCCAGTTTCTCTTAAACAATAGATAGTAATAGCTATCTTTAGCTTATAGTTAAGCATTTATTGTTATAGTTTAGTCACTAAGTCATGTCCAACTCTTTTGTGACCCCACGGACTCTAGCCTACTGTCCATGGGATTTCCCAGGCAAGAATACTGGCCTGGGTTGTTATTCCCTTCTCGAGGGGATCTTCCTCACCCAGGGATTGAACCCCTATCTCCTGAATTGGCTGGCAAGTTCTTTGCTGCTGAGCCACCAGGGCCCCCAGTTAGACATTTAACTTATTAGTTACTGTGTGACAACTATGAACCTGTATTGTGTTCTTTTTTATTATTACATCATTCATTCTTCACATTCAGAATTACTTGCCCATGAGCACATGTGTATTAACAATAGACCTAGGATTTGAAATGAATCCAGAAGTCTAACTCTGTTCTTCCTCCAAACTGAAGTTTTGTTCTCTATTTGTATGTTGTGTGTTAGTTTTTGTTTTTAGATGAAAGATTTGTGGGGAGGATTTTTTTTTTTTTTTTTTTTTTGCTGTTTTGGAAAATCTTGTGGACAGCCCTCCACAAATTGTAGACATCCTTGTAAATCACAAACCAAAAATGAAGTATGCTTCTTAGGTGATGTTAACATTTTTGTTATTAGGAGTAGAATTCGAAGCTACTTTACCAGATCAGGAGAAGCTGATAGGTAAATTTAATGGGATGTTGATACTAGACAAAATGCCGAGTATGAGATGGATAAAAACTAGTAATGTACAACTAAGAAAATAGTGAGGGGGAGAGTGTGTGAGTCTTTGGGCTCTGGCCTGAAATGGAGTAAGTGTGGTAATAATCAGTTTAATTGATGCTAAATTTTATAAACAGAAGACTGGCAGGATGTCTAGAAGAGAAATTTTTCTGGCTTCTGGAGTTTGATTCAGAGACTTAAAGTAGACTTAGAGGAAGCCAGTGAATTTGATTTCTAAAGTTGTGACAAAGTAGTTTTTATTAAAGGTTAAACTGGAATTTAAAGTGTTGTGGGTTTCCTAAAGGCGAGTTAAGTAGGGAGTAAACCATCAGTTCAGTTCAGTTCACTCAGTTGTATCCGATTCTTTGCAACCCCATGGACTGCAGTACGCCAGGTCTTCCTGTCCGTCACCAACTCCCGGAGTGAACTCAAACTTTTGTCCATTGAGTCAGTAATGCCATCCAACCATCTTATCTTCTGTCATCCCCTTCTCCTTCCACCTTCGATCTTTCCCTGCTGCTGCTAAGTCGCTTCACTCGTGACCGACTCTGTGCAACCCCATAGATGGCAGCCCACCAGGCTCCTCCGTCCCTGGGATTCTCTAGGCAAGAACACTGGAGTGGGTTGCCATTTCCTTCTCCAGTGCGTGAAGTTGCTCAGTCGTGTCCAACTCTTAGCGACCCCATGGACTGCAGCCCACCAGGCTCCTCCATCCATGGGATTTTCCAGGCAAGAGTACTGGAGTGGGTTGCCATTGCGATCTTTCCCAGTATCAGTCTTTTCAAATGAGTCAGTTCTTCGAATCAGGTGGCCAAAGTATTGGAGTTTCAGCTTCAGCATCAGTCCTTCCAGTGAATATTCAGGACTGATTTCCTTTAGGATAGACTGGTTGGATCTCCTTGTAGTCCAAGGGACTCACAAGAGTCTTCTCCAACAGCACAGTTCAAAAGCATCAATTCTTTGGCGCTCAGCTTTCTTTATAGTCCAACTCTCGCATCCATACATGACCACTGGAAAAACCATAGCTTTGACTAGATGGACCTTTGTTGGAAAAGTAATGTCTCTGCTTTTTAATATGCTGTCTAGGTTGGTCATAACTTTCCTTTCAAGGAGTAAGCATTTTTTAATTTCATGGCTGCAGTCACCATCCGCAGTGATTTTGGAGCCCAAAAAAAGAAAGTCTGTCACTGTTTCCACTGTTTCCCCATCTATTTCCCATGAAGTGATGGGACCAGATGCCATGATCTTAGTTTTCTGAATGTTGAGTTTAAAGCCAACTTTTTCACTCTTCTCTTTCACTTTCATCAAGAGGCTTTTTAGTTCCTCTTCACTTTCTGCCATAAGGGTGGTGTCATCTGCATATCTGAGGTTATTGATATTTCTCCTGGCAATCTTGATTCCAGCTTGTGCTTCTTCCAGCCCAGCCTTTCTCATGATGTACTCTGCATATAAGTTAAATAAGCAGGGTGACAACATACAGCCTTGATGGACTCCTTTTCCTATTTGGAAAGCAGTCTGTTGTTCCATGTCTAGTTCTAACTGTTGCTTCCTGACCTACATACAGAGTTCTCAAGAGTCAGGTCAGGTGGTCTGGTATTCCTATCTCTTTAAGAATTTTCCAGTTTGATGTGATCCACACAGTCAAAGGCTTTGGCATAGTCAATAAAGCAGAAATAGATGTTTTTCTGGAACTCTTGTGTTTTCGATGATCCACCGGGTGTTGGCAATTTGATCTCTGGTTCCTCTGCCTTTTCTAAATCCAGCTTGAATATCTGCAAGTTTACGGTTCACGTATTGTTGAAGCCTGGCTTGGAGAATAAATCACGGGGAATGGTAAAAGTGGAGACAGACTTCCAGAAGTATCTGAGGCTAATTTGGATCTTAAATTTAGCAAAAAGAAAGATGTGAAATGTTTTAATTTACTAGTAATATTAAGCTCTTGTAGTAATAAAAAGCCACTGGGAATATACTTCCAGAAGCTCTCTTAAAGTTATATGAAACAAAGAGTAGTAAATTTGGTCATGGGTAAGTTAAGAAAGTATATTTGAAGGAAAAGAGTTAAAAAGTATTTCTTTGAGGTGATGAGCTCTAAACTATCAGTTATAAAACTTAAAAAAGAGATGAAGAGTGTCATTGAAGAATTTATGCTTTTGGCCAGAAAGGCTAATGAAAAGTAACAGTGCCATCCTACACATGAAACTTTGATGTCTGTGTCTTGAATTCTGCCTGTAATTCTCAATGGTACACCTTTTAAGAAAGATATGAGAGTAGGGCAGGATCCTGTGAAAAGCAGCTGGCATGATCAAGGAGATATGACAATTCAGAAGATTAAGACCTTTCCATTTTGAAAGATTAAGACTCAAAGGAGAGATGAGAGAAGTCAGAAAATGAGAATAGGGTTTTCCTTCAGTCTTATAATCCTACAGCCAGGAGATGTACCATGAAACTTCAGAGAGAACATCATAGACTAGGAAAATATCTTGCCTCATCCATTAAGTGGAAATGCAAGAAACTTTTACTCTAAATTTATATGCTCTTCAACAGTGTCCTAATTTTTTTTTTAATGGCATCAGTTCTCTGAACCTTTTGCCCTGTTTTGGGTTTCCAAAGATGGACATTGAAAGAACATTGAAAACTACCTGGAAAACAGAGCTCGGGGATGAACTCTAGGAGTCTAGTCAGCTTGCTTTCTGTTTTGTAGGGTCCTGATCTAAGAATTGTGTTTACAGTTTTAAGTGATTAGAAAAAAATTTTAAAAAGAGTAATACTTAGAGATGAGTGAAAATTACATGAAAATCACATTTCAGTGCCCGTAAATAGTTTTTCTGGACTGCAGCCAGGCTAATTCACTTCTGTAATGTTTGTGCCTGCTTTTGCACTACGATCGCAGAGACTGTCCAGAAAAGCCTAAAATATTTACTCTCTGGCTCTTTGGGGGAAAAAACTTGCCAGCCTCTGGGATAGACTAACATTTGAGGTATTTTTCCAGGTAAAGTTTGTCATGACTAAAGTAAAATATGAAGTGTTTGAAAAGGCTATATAAAGGGTACTAAGCAACATTCAATTTTTTTTCCATTACCATGCTGTCCTATATATAAGCCATTAGTCTCCTGTGACCTCTTAAATGTAAAATTAAATAAAAATTTAAATTCAGATCTTCAGCTGTACTGACCACATTTCAGGTGACCGATGGTCTCGTGTGACTGGTAGCGACTGAATTTGACAGTGCAGATAAGGCTGTTTTCATCATTGCTTAAAGTCTCTTGGACATTGCTGCATGATAATACTTACATAGTACTCTGTGACAGGCTCTGTTCTTGAATCTTCTCAGAAACCACTTGCAGCAGAGATTATTATTACCTCCATTCTACAAATGAAAAAACCAGGGCCCTGGAAGTAAAACAGCTTGTCCAGGATCCATAGCTAGTGAATGTCAGAGTCAGGATTTAAACCCAGGCAGCCTGGCTTCAGAGTCTGTGCTTTTAATCACTTTGTACTGAACAAGGTCAAGAGTAAGGAGTGTACTTAATCGTAGCACAAGGAAGTTAGCTTCTGTGATGAAAATGTGGCTCTGGGGATTCTGAGACTCAAAACATAAAAAGTTGTATAGAATATAGTAGCTACATTCCTTCCTGGAAAGAAATGTAAAGATGTGAACTGGATTAACTTTTTGGGAGCTTTTATTTTTCATAAGATAATATTAAGTAGATGTTTGGATTCTGGTGTATCTTCATAGCAGTGTTGACCCCCTTATAATTAGTGAAAATTATTTTGGCAGAGTAAGCTGTCACCTGGGGAATTTGCCTTCAAAACAGTTACAAATATTTATTTGTGATAATTACTCAAACAATCTGTAAGGTTAAATATTATGCCCTAATTGTCTTCTTAGCCAAAATGACCAGTGATACATTCTTGAATATTTTATACAAGGAGACAGTTAAACTTTCTCTGTGTTTGAGACAGTGTTGCCATCGAGTTGTCATTTTATTTGAGTACGGTTTTAGGGGGTTTATGTGCTACTATTTCAGTACTGTGTACAGAGGCTGATGTCTTCCATTGTAGATCATGAATACTGGAAGAGCATTTTAGTGGGTGAGCCGTGTAGTTTGGGCATTCCGTATTCTAAGTATCATTACATTTATTTGGTTTTTTTAATATAACAGATTCATGGCACTTCATGTATTAGGCACTGTTTGACATACTTTATAAATGTTAACTCATTTAATCCTTACACCTCTGTGAGATAAATAACTACTATGCCCATTTTGTAGATAAAGAAACTGAAGCACCCATGAGTAAACTGTGATGTTAAATAATCTAACCAAGGATAAATAGTGGAGCCTGGAATCTGAACCCAGGCACAGAGGCCCCAGAGGTCTGCTCTTGCCCGCTGTTTTGGTGTTTTTCCAATGATAGTGTATTATTAGTTTTTGTACATTGAACATCTCGTCTCACTTTTGGGGTTTTGACAGGTATAGAGGACTGCTGACAGCGCTAGTAAATGAGATCAAAATGGGAGATGTGGCTTTATGCACTTGCAGGTAGCCTCGTGGTCAGAGTCCAGAGGCAGCCATAGTGATCTGACCCTATAAAATACAGGTAAACAGCTCCTATTTGTTTGTTTTTGGTTAGCACCAAAAGTACTTCAGGGCACAAATTACTTACTGACATTTTCAGCTGAAGAATTCTGTCCTGAGTAGCAGTGAGCCACTATTGGGAGGGGGTAGGTGGGGTTCTATGGACCTTCAGATATGCCTTGAAGAAATTCAGGGAGCTTCAGTAGGCAGGCATGGCCTTAAGTTAGCCCAGGTTTCCTAGGACGTTCATTCAGCTTTGCTCTCTCTGCTCTGTTGTTGAACTTTATTTGGTCTTCATGAGTTTCTTCTCTGTTACTACCTTTGTAGTTAGCATTCTCAAGTTGATCCTTTAAAGCTGTCCTCCAAAGCGAAACCATGTTGTCATTGTCCATCTGCTGTTTGCTTAAGAGCATGAGATTGTATTTCTAGGATAGTTGATCCGGAAATGTCTTACCTACCTGGCATTTCTTTTTATTTCTTTAATAGTCCGATGATGTTTAATAGCTAATTTTCTATCAGTAGGCATACTGTGATATGTGTCTAGTTTTTTAGTGGATAAGTCTGCAATATACATTCTTATTTATGGTCTCTTGTGCATGGATGATTTTATTTCTAGGGGGTAAGTTCTCATAAGTAGGATTGCTGGGTGGAAGATTTTATGTATCAATATTTTGCTTTTCAAAAGGCTGTAACCACTTCAAATTTCAAAGAACCACAGGTATTATATATAGCTTTTGCAGTTTTTTGGCCCAAGTTTAGTACTATCTCAGTTACAAATGTGTCTCAAATTCATATCTCCAGATTTTTAAAAATAAATGCCATGACTGTTTATCCTCCTACACTTAGATATCTCAAAGGCACTTCAAACAAAACATATCTAAAGGCCAACTCTTGATCTCTTCCCCCAAACCTAATCCTCTTCCGGTGTCCTTTTTTTTAAACTTGTCCAAATCAGAAACTTGGACAAGTAATTCGTCTCTGGTCTTTAAACTTAAGACATCTTTAAACTCTTATCTTTACTGTCTCTCTCTCTCTGTCTCACACACACACAAACACACAACAATCAAAGTCCTGTCAAATTTATTTTCAGAGTATTTCTTGGCTGCATCCATTTCTCTTTTTCTTCCTGCTAACAACATTTTTTTCAATGCTTGAATGCTGTGAGAATGTTTTTTTTTAATTGTTTAAAAATGATCTTTGCTACAGAACGAAATACTGAACATGAAAATCAGATTTAAAAAAAAACCCAGAATCTATATAGATGTGGTGAATGATTTATTTTAAATGTCTTATTACATTTGTTAGAAATTTTTAGAACTTAAAGAGCATTTAGAAAATATTGGAGACATTTGCAGCTGAAAACTAGTCAGTCAGTTCAGTCACTCAGTCATGTCCAACTCTTTGCGACCCCGTGGACTAAAACATGCTTCCCTGTCCATCACCAACTCCCAGAGCTTGCTTAAACTCATGTCCATCAAGTTGGTGATGCCATCCAACCATCTCATCCTCTGTTGTCCCCTTCTCTTCCTGCCTTCAATCTTTTCCAGGATCAGGGTCTTTTTTAATGAGGCAGTCCTTCGCATCGGGTGGCCAAAGTATTGGAGCTTCAGCATCAGTCTGTCCAATGAATATTCAGGACTGATTTTCTTTAGGATTGACTGGTTTGATCCCCTTGCAGTCCAAGGGACTCTCAAGAGTCTTCTCCAACACCAGAGTTCAAAAGCATCAGTTCTTTGGTGCTCAGAATTATTTTGTTGTAATTTAAATGCATATAAATCTACTCAGTGCATGGATTTATAAGAGAACTCTTTAAAGTGAGTTGGATATCGTAAAATTTCACATTTCAAAAGTCAAATTCCTTTTCAGTTCTAGGCATGACCTAAGTTTTGGTCTCTAGTTGCTTATATTCTCATTCTGTATTTTCTCATTTTCAGGCTGAAATAGAACTATTTGTGAACAGGCTTGACTCAGTGGAATCTGTTCTTCCTTATGAATATACAGCGTAAGTTTCTCGGCTTGGTTTTCATACGAAATTTTGTGACTCATCAGGATTTTGTGCATTTAGAACTTTACTTTCTCCACAGTTAGTGGTAAGTTTACACACATTTTAAAAAGGTACAGGGCCTGAAAACATTTTTAAAGGGGGTATTCTATATTTCTAAGGTAGGTTTAAAACATGGGATGTGATCTCTTGATGTTGCTTTGCAACACCAACTGAAACTATGGACCATGGGTTTCCTTTTTTCCTTTTTTACCTGATTGGACAAATAGCTATTTTGTTTAATTTTTTTGATTATTAAAAAACCCACATCGTTTTAAACAAAATCCTTGTGTCCCACATAATCAGTCCCCAGGAAAAACTGCTTTGTTGTCTGCCCCCTGCATTTTTTTTCTCTTCATATTCTAATATATCTGACACATTTTTGTTTTAAATAAATGTAGGTTTATATACTTTATTTGCACCTTGTTTTTCTCACTGAATCTGTTGTAGACATCTTTTCTGTATTAATACACAGCTGCCTCAGTCTTTTTAGTAGCTGTTTATTATCCCTTTTTAGAGATCGTGTGGAGTCTGTTTATGCTTTGTTTCACTAATTCTCTGTTTATGAACATTTCATTATTTCCATTTTGGGGATATTATAAAAAATTCTGCATAAATAGACTTTTTTAAAAAATTTGAGCACTGTATACCATATTGGGTGTAAAATACAGTTTCTAAATTTTTGTTGGCTTCTAAATTTATGCATTAAGTTTTGAAAAAAAATGTTTACTGTAGAAAAATACACAAAAAATTTAAGATGATCCTATAAGAATTAGTAATCTTAAAACATGTATAAGAGGAGGATACAGAGTTCATGAGCGAATGGACCACCATTTATGTAACTGTTGGAGACTTTTTTCCTAGTTTTTGTTAAGTAAACAAATCTCTCTCCTTAAATCTTTGTGAATATTCTTGGGAAAACTCAGTGGATCTCTTATATCCAGTAGATGGAAAATCTTCATTAGGGGACTTCCTAGCTCTAGTTTTTATCACTCAAGATTCATCTTCCTCTTACGGCTCTAACTAGTCTGTAGTCATTGTGCTGGTCTCAACCGCAGTGAACACAGTACTGCCCTTTAATGTTCTATAGCAGGGCTGAAATTTGGCTGTAATGTTCAAACAAATCTGATCAGTAATATCAGGAAATTATAGAGAAAAGCTTGTAGCTGACTGGTCATGGCTTCTGCATGATTCTTGTTTTCTCAGACGGTCTGTCTGGCCACGCTTTTCATGTTGGCCGTCGTATCAGGATGAGACAGATAAATTTGACACATGTAAATTTGATACATCTTGAAAGGTCATTAAGTGAATATCTGAATATTAGAAAGATAACAAAGGGAGATAAATTATGCAGAATTCCCCTGAAGAATAGGATGTAAATAATTTTATCATTGGAATGAATAACAATAGATTGTACTGTGTCAGTTTTTTAAATTCTATAATTTATATCTTAATAAAAGTATTATTTGAAAATCAAAGTGTTATAAGGCATAATTTTCTGATTTTTGTTTTGTTTTGAGGAGATGTGGTACGTGGAACTTGGGGTAGGAATATAGTTCTTACTCATCCACTAGAGCTGCTGGAGTGATAGTACCTAATCTGTCCTCTAGGTTGGTTAGGGGTTTGATCATTGCTTCCTTTTTTGCTTAAAACCTTAAATATTCTTGTCTGCAGGTTTGATTTTTGCCAAGCATCAGAAGGAAAACGGCCGTCTGAAAATCTGGGTCAGGTATTATTTGGGGAAAGAATTGAACCATCACCATATAAGGTTTGTATATAGTGTTACATAAATGTCATTTAGTTGGATCTTTCCCCCTCCCCTCCTTACAGAAAAGCCTGTGGTAACTTAGCTAAGAAGGAATTCGTTTCTCTTTTGCATCCAGAAATAACTTCTTCACAGTTTAGAAAGATCCTTCCCCTTTCACAATATGTCGTGAGTAAGTTTGTCCTAAGAAACATTCCTCCAGTCAGTATTGTCAATGGTAAGAGTGCCCAGACCTCCCCCCCATCCACCCCCTGGCTCACTTTGCAGAGGGATCCAGAACCCCGCTTCCAGTCACGATTCTCCATACTACCCCCCTCTTTGGGAACAGTATTCCTAGATTTTCCCCGTTAGCACTTAGAGCACTGCTTCAGCTTTCCCATTAGCTTGTGGGGAAGCAAACTGTTCTATTTTGACCAGTGAAAGTATATTTTGGGTACATCTTTGATGCATTTTTAGGACTTCAGTTAAACCAAGCTGTAAGGACAATATAAGGTATTCTCTTCAGTGTTTGTACTTCATCATCATCCAGAATTAGTCTGCCTTTTAAATCTATTATCTTTTAAGCCTATTATCATTCTGAATTCACAGTCCCCTGTTCAGTTTATATATATATCTGCTCTCCTGCTGCACAAAGTATAATGGAGCTCTTTTAGAAAAATTAAACTCATTTATGATAATAATATATCACCATATACAAAGCTAAATGGTACAAAGACTATAAAATGAAAAGTAAGTTTCTCTCCTCTCTTCTGCCCTGTTCCACATCACAGTTTCTTATTAACCTTTCCTGAAATTTTCCATTTTTGCGAGCACATATAAATAGAATTAAATGTGTGTATTTATGTTTTAAAATACTGTTCTGCACTGTGCATTTTTCTTTAACTTTCTGCTTGGGCGTCTGTGCATGCTGAGCACACTCATGTTACTGGCTGTACCTTGACCCTGGGTTTTAATCCCCCAGCCTCACAGCTTCCTCTCTTGGTGTCCCATCCTTCTTTCCATGATTAGCTTCCTTCCTTGTTTGCTCACTGAGCACCACCATCCATCTCCCTTGGCACTTACTACATTGAGCATCTGTCCAGCAAATCCTCATGCCTAGATTAGTCCCACTAGCCTCTCACCCCAACACTGTGTCTCCACCATGCAGCACTGAGAGGAACACATATAATTGTACAAGTTTACTTCACTGCAAGGTGATAGTTTTCAACCATAAGCATGTCATCTTAAAATATTTTGAGGTTTTCTACTGTAAAGATGCCAGAAATTTAAAATTTTTTCAGACAGATTTGAAGGCCTGATGAGATGAAGTCACTAGGAAAGAAGGAACTCAGAATATATGGACATGAGTGATAGTGAATGGGGCAGGCGTACTAACTGTGTGACATTTCCCTGCTGTGGTATGTTGAGACTACTTTGGGAATTGTCGCATTCTTCTTATAGCAGAGTGGTTTTATGTAAATTGTATAACTGCCTGAAAATCCTCCCTTAGTCTCTCAGCCCCATCTTTCTGTTTATATGCCTTGACCTTGGGAAATGATGGAAGGCAGGAAGAGCACTAGTAAGTAACACCGTCAGTGAACTTGAAGGGCAGCCAGAGTCTCTGACAGTAAACGGTAGAATATTCAGATCTACAGAGTTTTGTCCCCTTTGGTGCAGACTTTAAAGGCAGATTACTTCTTTACTAGGATTCTACTCAGGGTTCTTTGTATATAAAGACTGTGCCTTGCTTATGCAAAAAATCCTTCTTTTAGGCCTAATACTTTTCAGGTTTAATTTTGTCTTAGGAGTTGAGGTAAAATAGAAGAACAGAAGGAGCATTTTAAAATGGAGAAAGAATACGCACCTAACATTTTCTATGAGTTTTCTAGAATTTTTTAGGATCAAGATTTGTGCTAAAACAGATTTTTTCTTAAAGAGACAGAGCAGGTATTTCTTAAGATTAAGGCATAGGTTAACAGAAACACAGACTAAAATATCAGCTGTTTCCCCCCAGGCCAACCATAAATGTATTGACATATTTTTCAGTATTGATTTCAGTACTGATTCTTTATCCTTTATTTTCAAAGAATTTTGCCTTATTTGAGATCTGTAGTGAGAGCAGTGGTAACAGGCAGCAACAGAACAAACCCCAAACTTGCTTTGCCGTCTCTTATGTACGACTTCTGTTGAGATCAGGAAGAAACAGTGCAGGATATCGTATGCATTAGGTGAAGCTGGAGCTACCTATCATAGGATCAGAAAGTCTCACATCCAGCCACTCGCATTCACTCAGTTAACACAACTGCTGATGCCTTTCACATGCCGGGCACTGTGTTAGGTATGAACAAGAGAGAAATCTCTGTCCTTGTAGATCTTGTGTTCTGATGGGGAGAAGGAAACAAAATGAATTGCTGAAATACATAGCGTGCCTGTTGCTGATGAAAGAACTGTTGAAGATGAATCAGGGAAGAAGGTGGATGGAGAATTTGCAGTTTTAAATAGGCCAGAGAAAGTCTCACCTGAGAATGTGACATTTGAGCAGAAGACTTGAAACAAGTTAAGGGAGTGAACCCTGTGACTACCTGGGGGTGGGGTGAAGAAAGCAGCAAAAGCAGAGTCCTAAAAACTTGGAAATAGATTTGTTAAATTAAGACCTAAGTAGTAAAGTAAGTGGTAAAGTAAGCCTATATGATATACTATGTTGTGAATAATACGTGTGTATGTGTTCATGCTCTCAAATAAGTCCTCGACCCCAAAGTTGGAGGACTCCTTACTTAGTTTTTAAACTTTGTTTTAAAAAATTGTCAATTTTTGTTTGAACTTCGTTATTCATGACATCTTGAAAATTGACAGTCTTTTCAGTTGTGAGTAAAAAGAATCACATTTATACTGATTCTCGATAGCCAGATTTGGCTTTTTCTTGTGTCATCACAGTCTGTTATTCACTGCTGAACCTCCCATCTACCTGGTGCATAGGAGGCACTTAACAAATATCCACTGAATGAATATACAGACATAAAAACTTGTCTGTTGATTACTTGAAAGCCGCAGGAGACATTACTATGGAGAGACAGGTGTTGTTTTGTTCTCCATGTGGGTTTTTTCCTGAGGACTCATTTACATTAGAAAAGTCGGTTAGTTGGAATTATCAAAGATAAAAACTTATTATCAAAAGAAATATTGATGACTTAGGTTTTTAGAGAAACAGTAAGATTGAAATTTAAATGTGATTGAGCTATGAGGAACTTTTATGTTTATTATCAATATTAATGCTCTTAATTTAATGAGAATGTTTTGCTTTTACTCTCTGTTATAGGTGTGAAGGACCTGGGTATTTTAATTTGCTTTCCACTTTATTTTTAATACAGTTTACATTTAAGAAGGAGGAGACATGTAAGCTTGTTTGTACAAAAACCTACCATACAGAGAAAGCTGAAGATAAACAAAAGTTAGAATTCTTGAAAAAAAGCATGTTACTCAATTATCAGCATCACTGGTAAGACATGGAAATTTGGGATTTGGGGCTTTTTCCTATCACAGAAGAAGATTCTGTTTCATTGAATGTGTAAATTACTCCATTGACTAAAATGTAGCACATTTATTGCCAGAGGATTACTGAGGTTGACAGCTAAAAGTGTCGTCGGGTGAACTGTGCTCAGATTATTATGCTCTCTGCTACTTGTTTTGGCACATAGACCTGGTACCTAGAGCACTTCTTTTATTCATGTGTAGTTTAAAGGAGCGTATTTATGCTTGGGGAAAGGAACTGAATCAAACTGGTAGAAAAATACATAATTTTATACTTGTGGACCATGAAAAAGACCATAGGGGGGAAAATTTAACTTTCATTTGATTTTTGAGAAATAGCATCTATTTCAAATAAAAATCCTTGTGTTTTGTGTAATGTTTTTTATTTTATAAGCATGATGTAACATTAACAAGATAAGCATTTAAAACTTTTTTCCTTCCCACATACTATTTACCTACCATACAATATTCAAACAGTATTAAAAAAGAGTCAAAAATGCAGCTTTTCAAGGATAACCAGTTGTTGTTCTTCTGGATAATTTTTCAGCAAATGCCTATATTCTGTGGTCTACATGGTTTACATATGTTTTCCTTTTCCGTAAAGTATATGGTACTGGAGGTGGTGAACAGGATACTGTCTTGAACGTCAGTCCTGTCACTGTCTCAGATTGAGCCCTTTGCCCTCGCTCATTTTCAGTTTGGACATGACCTGATCCCGTGACTTCAATAGGGTGGTTGGGACCTCTCATTCCCTCTTGCCTCCTGGGTTCCTCCCCATCCTCTCTTCCATA
Organism: Budorcas taxicolor; assembly: GCF_023091745.1. Taxonomy (NCBI): domain Eukaryota; kingdom Metazoa; phylum Chordata; class Mammalia; order Artiodactyla; family Bovidae; genus Budorcas; species Budorcas taxicolor. The sequence goes on from NC_068921.1 coordinate 76,562,449, forward strand.
CACATAGAGCAAAGAAGTCCTGGAGAGGAGCAACCCAGGGTCCCATGCTATTCACCAACTAGTCTGTGATTAGGGGATTTACTCTGATTAGCCAGACCTGGGTAGAACACACCTGAACCACATAGAAATGAGTTTCCCATAGCAGGGCTCCGTTACAAGGAGGGAAACTTGCCCGTTACACCATATCAGCTTCTTTCTCATCTGACCCTCAGTACAAACGGCAGTTTGAAAGGCCCCTCCATCTCCTCATTTCTTTGGTTTCTGGTAAGCCAAGAGCATTTTTCCTCTAAGCTACTGTTAGACCACTGCATAATTGCTGAGTTAATGTAACTTGGGATACCTTTCTTACTTACAAGTAATTGAAAAGTTTCCCTTGGTGTTTTTGCTTTCTGGATAAATTGTTCTTTCCAGCCTACAGAATCATATTTAAGGCTCAGATTTGCCCCTGTCATCTCCATTTTCTCTGACAGTTGATCATTTGTTGAATGAATGAAAGAATGACTCTTAATGGCGTATGGATGATTTTTTAGCTGTCTCCTTTACCCTCGGTTCTTAAAATACTGTTAGTCTTGCTCCTAAAGATAACAGAAGCAGTTCTTCCTTTGTAGCTTCCTGATAATAAAGTACTTAGAAATATTTTCAACTTATTTATGATGCAATGAACATAGGTACTGTTTTGATACCAGTATGCTTAATAATAAGAATAAATAATGTAAAATAGTTGCAAATTTAAACTATTCTTCTTAAAAAAAATAAACTGGAAAAGTACTGGTGAACAGTGATTTTTGTTGTTAAGTCAGAAAAGTTTATGATTTCAAGTCTGAATCCATTAACAAAAAAATCTAAGCCATATCACAGATATACAGTCTGGTAAATCTAGGCAATGGGGTTTAGTCCTTAACATTATACATTTGGAAAATATTGATTCATATTGATGAATTCATGTGAAACATTAGTTGAGTATATTTCTGTCCTTAACTTCAGAGTTTTTTTACTGTGTAATTTGATTTTAAGCACAGGTAACAGAGTTGACAGAGATAAAACATCATGAGCCTTTAGAAATATGAAAGATGGATGGTAAAGTGTTCTCTACTGCTCTCAGCTTCTTTTATCCTGCTCCCTAGGAGCAGCACTGTTTATTCCTCATGTATGTCTCCAGATTTCTGTGCATATGTAGGTATATAAAAAAGGGTGTGCCTTTTAAAATAACAGCTGAAATGTTGTACACAGTATTGTACACAATTTTGCAAATTGGTCATTTTAAGAAAATACAGGCGTTTTTCCCTGTAAAGCACATCTGTAGATTTCTGTCTACCTCGTTCTTTTTGTAGTTGTGTAGCATTCCATCATGTGACTGACCTGTAGTTCTTCCTCTATGATATTCTAACCATACTACCTTTTGAACGATTAAAATGCTTGATTATTTGTTAGTGCACCAACTCATTATTCTCGTTATAGAGAACAGTTAATTAACAGTAATTAATATTCATATCTAAATTGATGAATACTTTTAATTCTTACTTGGAATTTTAGAACATAATTTGAGGATTTCTTGGCTTGCTCTGTCAGTAACCTAAGGTACTTCTTGATTCTTGAGACTGAACAATAAATATTTTGATACCAGCAATAGGCGCTTGAATCCCTGTTCTCTTCATGGCTTGTGATTATGCTTTTTCCCTAAGTTTTGCCGAAGACTTGGGTCTTTGTGATATTTTATTTATAAAAGCATAATTTATTTAACTAGTTATCAAAGTACTTACATTTTTTAAAAATATCATAGAATCGCCAGACTCTGGCTTATTGGACAGAAAGGGGTCTTTGAAGATACTTTAGTCTAGTGAGTACCAATCCTGGATCTCAGTTGGCTGGCAAAGAGGAGTATTAGAGTGGGTAGCCATTGCTTTCTCCAGGGAATCTTCCTGACCCAGGGATTGAACCTGGGTCTCCTGCATTGCAGGCAGATTCTTTACCATCTGAGTCACCAGGGAAGCCCCAAAAGTAACATAAATGCCAGGTTTCCTTGCTTTTTGCTGTAATTTTTTTGGTGTATTGTGGCAACATGGGTTATTTCGTTTTGATCAGAAGCTCTAGAAGTTTTAAAAAAAAGGAAACTCTAGACATTAATTTATTGGGAAAAGCAGTTATTAATAAATGAAGCTTGACTGATAGAAGTGTTTCAGATGGAGCCTGTAAAGGTAGAGAATAATAGAAGACATCCCTTAATGATGAAAAATTGGGGCCAGTTATTCGAGCTTTAATTTTCTGAGTTGTCTTACATATTCTTTTTCACTAGTTGAAAATAGTATTTTTAATATTTTTGGTATTACAAATTTCAGTAGCTACAACTTTCTGACTTAGCAAGGCAGTAATTGAAAATTATATTATTTGAAACTTATACATTTATATCCTAGGATTTGGGGGATGTTTTTTTTCTTGTTTCCAACCAGTAAAAGACAAGGCAGTATATAAATGGTAAATTTAGAATATCCACCTTAGTTTCACATTGTCTAACTAGCACTATAATTTTATACAGTACTTTCTCTGATATGATAGCATAAAGATATTACAGTTAATACATTGCTAGTATATATTCATTGATTGAACTTCATTGTCTAAAAAATTGAAGCAATTAACTGATTCTTGAGGTCTCCTGAAAATATGAATTATTTATATTATATAATATAGTTTTCATGCTTCTAATATTTTATAGTCTTTGCATGGGAACTGCTAGCCTGCTGGTTATAATAATAAGCAACTTAATAGTGTAGGTGATTCTTAAATTTAGTACATTGGGTACTATTAAATAGCATTTAAAAGTGACGAGATGTGTTTTATTAAGTCATGAATGTATACCCTGAGTGAATATAGAATCATAATTTTACTTCCTAAGGCATACGTTAATTAATAAATAAAACATGCCCTGGAGTGTTGTCTTATGACTGTAATAGAACTAGTATATTTTTAGTAATTATTTTTATTTGTATCCTGTGGTGTGTTCTGGGCATTGGGAGCCCCATGCTCAGACTTTAATGTGGTTATACAGTACTACAGAATTTTATTCTTAAAAAAGTTTCTTTTCACTATAGAATTTGAAAATTTTATTTCTTTAGCTTTATAGCAGCCTTTCATTTAGACATAAGTTGGATTTACACAGTTTTAATAGATACTGTTATTTTCACTTTTTCACTTGGCCCTCAAGTTGAATATTTCCCCATATCTTGCAATTATATTCTTCTTTTTTATTTAACTACCTGACTAATAAAAGATTTCTTTCTATACTGTTCCATAAGCTATTCCCAAGAAACTAAACATACTGTTTCATACCTATTTAGAGCTTTTGAGTGTTCTACTGAAGATAAATTATACTTAGGTATCTAGATAATGACATTATTAAGTTAGTGATTGCAGTAAATTAACTTATAAAGCTCCCTTTCAAAAAAGCTACTATATATGTGTCATATATTGGCATAATACTATCACTTATGAAATACCATACACCTTAAGGCATTTCTAGACATTTAAATTTTACAGAGTGATGACAGATTTGGTGAGTAATTCCTAGTCATGTTACATGGTGGTTTGTAACTTGACTTTCATTTCCATGCACAGGATTGTGGATAATATGCCTGTAACGTGGTGTTACGATGTTGAAGATGGTCAGAGATTCTGTAATCCTGGATTTCCTATTGGCTGTTACATTACAGATAAAGGGCATGCAAAAGATGCCTGTGTTATTAACGTAAGTTTCTGGTAAACTAACTCTGCTGCTTTTAAAATAAGCTTTTTGGTAGAAGGCTTCAGTGCTTATCTGGACACAAATTGTTATATTCATCAAATGAGTACTGTTTGCATGTTCTGAAGGACAAATGTTGAATCTTTTTTTGCGGGGGGCGGGGGGGGGGGGGGGGGGGGGCGTTGGGCTGCGACACAAGGCTTGTGGCTTCTTAGTTCCCAACCACGGATTGAACCTGGATCACCACAGTGAAAGTGCCAGGTCCTAACCACTGGACTGCCAGGGAACTCCCATACTTGAGTTGCAGTTTATAACTCTGGAACTAAATAATTCAGATGCGGTTCAGCATTTACAGACATTGTCTCTTACATGCTAAATACTATGCTATGGGCTTGGACTTTGTATGTTCTGACTCTATTAAAAAAATGTTCTTAGTGGACTACCAGAAAGACCTCATTGTAAGTCCATGAAATTTGTATTGGAAAGTTAAGTCCATAGAATATTGTATTGCAAAAGTTTGGGTATTACACTTTTTAAAAAAGGTATCAATCTTTGAGGCCATTCTTTTATGATTAAAAAAAAAATAAGGCATTAATTGAGAAGGTAGTCAAAATTATTGGGGAATATATATCAAATTTTATATAATGAGGTTAACCTGGTTTAATCTCTTAATGAATATAACCTGAATATCAACCTCTTAATGATATTCAGACATACAGACACACACAGTGGGATATAATACAGCCATGGAAAGGAATGAAATAGTGTCATTTGCAGCATCATGGATGGACCTAGAGATTATCATAGTAAGTAGAGTAAGACAGGAAAGACAAAATATATAATATCACTTATATGTGGAATCTTAAACAATGATACAAATGAACTTATTTACAGAGCACAAACAGATTCACAGACATAGAAAACAAAACAAACTTATGGTTACCAAAGGGGAAGTGGGGAGGAGGATAAATTAGAAATTTTGAATTATTTGATGCAAACTGCTAGGTAAGCAACAAGGTCTTACTGTCCAGCACAGGGAACTGTATTCAGTATTTTGTAGTAAACTATAATGGGAAAGGAGATATATATATGACTGAATCACTGCTGTGTACCAGAAGCCAGCATACCACTGTACTTTAGTTAAACTACCATTTTTTAAAAAAAAAAGGGTGGGGAGTTTAAGCTTAAAACTTACTCATTTTTATGGCGAAGATGAGAATTCTGTCTGGGTTCGAATTTTCCTGAATGGTGGGGCTCATTTTAAAGTTTAATGTTTTGATTCTTTTATAGCCAGTGTTCTAACACTAACTTTCAGCTCTGTTCCACAGTCAGAATTCCATGAAAGAGATACGTTTTACATCTTCAACCACGTTGACATCAAAATATACTATCATGTCGTTGAGACTGGATCCATGGGAGCAAGATTAGTGGCTGCTAAACTTGAGCCAAAAAGGTAACTGTGAAAGAGATTAAAAAAAAATGATTAACTGTAAGCGAGATTTAGACCCAAAGAATAAATATTTTGGGCCCAGTTAACTTTTCTTTAGTCAGTGTTCTGACATATAATTTGGTATTTTAGTTGTTTTTACTCAAATTCCCTTTAGCGTGATTTATTGAGTAGTGAGTCAGTGTTCTGACATATAATTTGGCATTTTAGTTGTTTTTACTCAAATTCCCCTTACATGATTTATTGAGTAGTGGGTTGTCCCGAGAAACCATATGAATATTTATTTTCCTGTCATGGTAGGTGGTAGGCAAACCAAGGTGCCTGTGTGTTTTGTTTTTCAGTCATTTTTTGACAGCTTTTCCATGTCAGCCTGGAATGGAGAGCATGAGTGGTCAGGACCGTGTTCCCTTTTACAGTGGAAAAGCAGAGGCCCAGACGAGCTGCTTAGTGTGTCATATCGAAAGTCTTCATGAGTATTAGATGCCAGTATGTGTCAAGTCATTGCAAGGGCATCTCTTCAAATTATCAGCTTTTTTAGTGTGAACGTACCTATCATTTATTTGGGAGGTGCTTTTTAAATTGAGTATTCTTTTTTTTCCCCATTGTTCTCCCTGCCCCCAACACCAACTGATATAGCTATTTTCTCATGCCACTAATGGTAAAGAAATGCATACCATAATAAGATGGCAGTTAATTTACACTCCCTCAGTGTTTGTTTTGATTTCTTTGAAGATTCTTTAGCACTCTTCAAGTATTGTTTTCAAAAGTTTGGTTCTTATTTGAGTAATAGTTTGATAATGCATATGTATATGAAGCCCTTCATATGAAGTAAAGATTTGTACAGTTGTGATCTGAATCACTTTTGACTGTCAGCAGCATTGTGAAATATGTACAAGATTTCTAACCTTTACTCCATTTAAAAAAACTACTTCATCAGCATCTTGCCGAAATGTTTCTTCTCACAGCTTCAAGCATACCCATATAGATAAACCAGACTGCTCTGGACCCCCCATGGATATAAGTAACAAGGCTTCTGGGGAGATCAAAGTTGCCTATACTTACTCTATTAGCTTTGAGGTGAGTGTGATTTTATCTTTAGTATAACTCAGAAATTGATTTTAAATTCATATTACTTAAACTAATTAAAAATATTAATGATCAGGCTTGTCAAGTAGATAAGCTTTTAATGAGCTGATTTTTGGAATAGTTTGTCAGTGCACCAAGCAACATAATCATGGTCAAAACTAAGTCTTCATTTAAATAAAAAGTATAGGAAATTAGAGAACTGAGCCTCGTTAAAAATGTTAAGCCATAAGAGATACAAACAAGGCAAAAGGTAGAAAAGAGGCATAAAGGATGGTATGAAGATATCCAAGATAGGCAACAAGCATTGGTATGGCCGAGCGCTACAGCAAGCCTTTGTGAAAACGACACCATTTTTGAAACCAGGATTTGAGTGTGATTGTAAATGAAGAATTTCCTGATGATAGATGATTTATTATACATTCACTGGAGGGTTTTATTAGGAGGAAAGTAAAGTTTATTGCATGAGAATCTTGGGCAATCTTCCACCTCTATTTTTAATAAAGTATTTTGGCAATCCAATATAGTTGTGACATTTACTGTCCCCATATAACATATAATTTTGCAAGCCTGGTGCAGTAAATAATACACCTTTCCCTCTGGATATTAAGAGCTCAGTGTGGATGACACCTGCTAGAGGCTCAGGGTGCCTAGGTTATAGCTTTGGTCTGGTTAAATGTCGCAGATATAGATAGATAGCATCAAAGAGAATCATGAGTAAGCTATTCCACTCAATTTTCTGAAAAAATTAAATACAGCTTCTAAATCATAACATTTAAAATAAGCCTTTGCTAATTAAGAATTAAAACAAGACTTTAAAAAATACAAGTAACTAGATACTGTTCAGTTCAGTCACTCAGTCGTGTCTGACTCTTTGTGACCCCATGAATCGCAGCACGCCAGGCCTCCCTGTCTATCACCAACTCCCGGAGTTTACCCATACTCATGTGCATCAAGTCGGTGATGCCATCCAGCCATCTCATCCTCTGTCGTCCCCTTCTCCTCCTGTCCCCAGTCCCTCCCAGCATCAGGGTCTTTTCCAATGAGTCAGCTCTTCGCATGAGGTGGCCAAAGTATTGGAGTTTCAGCTTCAGCATCAGTCCTACCAATGAACACCCAGGACTGGACTCCTTTAGGATGGACTGGTTGGATCTTCTTGCAGTCCAAAGGACTCTCAAGGGTCTTCTCCAACACCACAGTTGAAAAGCGTCAGTTCTTCGGCGCTCAGCTTTCTTCACAGTCCAACTCTCACATCCATACATGACCACTGGAATAACCATAACCTTGACTAGATGGACCTTTGTTGGCAAAGTAATATCTCTGCTTTATTGTTTTTTATTCACTGCTTAATTTCATCTTGATTTTTCTGAGTCTCGAGTAACTCTCGCTCAGTGAATCTTACGACTGACTCAAGTTATGTTAATGAGAAATTGTTGATTGGAAGGTTAAGCTCTGAATGGAAATCTTTGGATTTCTGGTATACTTTGTTGGCAAATTCTTATTTAAAGAGGAGTTTGTGTTTTATAATCCATCTAGGAAGAGAAGAATATCAGATGGGCATCTCGATGGGACTACATTCTGGAGTCCATGCCTCATACCCACATTCAGTGGTTTAGGTAAGACTACACCGTTAATCTCCTTCATGCTCTGTCTTTATTCTGTTCTCTGTCGCTGTGAGCATCTCATCCACTCTAACTCTTGCCAGTTACTCAGAAGGCTGGACTTTTGAATTAGGTAGACTTGGGTTCAGTCCTGGATTTTGGTCACTGGTTGTGAGTCAGACTGGATCACCCAGGTGCTCAGAGTCTGTTTCTTCATCTAGAATTTACCTGTCTCACTGTACTGTTCTGAGGATTGAAGGGAGGTAATGAAACCGCATTTGAGCACCTTACCTGGCATGGAAGAGGGCTCAGTATACAAGCTGCTATAGCTGTTAGGACTGTTTTTTTATAAATAATAATAATTAGGATTAGAGTTATTGTTGCTGTTACTCTTTCTTCAGAACATGACCCAAAACTTTTATCTAGAGAACAGTTCAAGGTGCCATTACACTCCTTTTCCTACTTCACTGACTAATCTTTTTGACACTCATTAATTTACTGAATAACTTGTTTTTCAGTAGACTTCTTGAGGGTAGAGACTAGTCCATTATTGATCCTTGCAGCTTATGGTGTGTTAATTTGGGCACAGTAGTTATTAACGTTGACCATGGACAAAAAACTCTAGTTCTCAATAGACCATGAAGCCAGAGCACAGCTCATTGAATTTGTTTGATTTTAGGTCAGTTTTTCAATTGATTAATGCTGTTTCAATGTTACTGAATAAATTGTTTTTAGAAAGAGTTCTGCTGATCCAGTGATTAAGCTCTAGGTTAATCCTGACGTGCTTATTTCTGCAGCATCATGAATTCCCTGGTCATTGTCCTCTTCTTGTCTGGAATGGTGGCTATGATTATGCTACGGACACTGCATAAAGATATTGCCAGATATAATCAGATGGATTCTACAGTGAGTGAAACATCTGACCTATTCCTTGGTCTGCCGTGGATAGTCTTTATTTTTTCCTTTGGAAAATTTTTAAATAATATCTTTAGTCAGAATCTGCTTTTAAAACATTTCTTCTCAGAAGTGATCCTGAATTGACATTTTCAGATAAGGAAATGACCCTTAAGAATTGGTTTTGTTGGTAGAGACTTAGTGCCTACAGCTCTCAGAGCTGACCTGTTCACAGTCTCGTCTGCAGCAGTAGAGGGTGAGAAACAGTGCGGGTGCAAGACTCCAGCTCTGCCCTCCTTTCCCTTACGTGCTGTCAACTCTGTTTCTAGCAGATGTTCAGTTTGGGAAGCAGCAAAGTATTTAAATTTTGTGTATAAGTTTGATTTTTTTAATTAATTTTAACTGAATTTATATCATTTCAACCTTTTGGTGTATTCAAAGTAATTTAATGTCTCAACTTCATTTATTCTCATTTTAAGTTGTGTAACGTTTTGCATTTCATACTTTTTCATTTCCCAGCAATGATTTGTAATGAATCCTTAAGACTCAGGTTTTCATTGTTTTCTCTTCCCTAGCTTCTTAGCCTCCCCACCCATCTTTCTGTCCTGTTCTAATTAGAAAAAAGAACATGTTAATGTTTATAAGCTTTTTAGCACTTACATGCTACAGTTTCTTTCCCATGATATTATTGATTATATGCCTTATTAAGTATTTTATTAAAATAATTTCACAATACCCTGTTCATAATTGGTAATTCCAAATAATTGCTAAGTTAATGGGATTTTTTTCTTAATTTGTGTAGAGGTGCTTTGGGGTACAGGACAGAAAACCCCATTTCCAGTCTTGCTCCCATTGTCTGCCTGCTGCCAGTCTCTCAGGGTAGCTGTCAGAGTAAGTCTGTTCCAGAGTGTCAGGTCATTTCACTCTGGATCACATTCCTCCAGTGATTTCCATCCACTGCATTCAAGAGGCCAGAGTCGGCCCTCACAGTGGCCCGCGAGGCTCTGTGGTAGCCCCTGGCGCTCTGCTCCAGCTGTGCTGGCCGCCTTGCTGTTCCTCAGACGCATCGGTCATGTTCCCGTTCCAGGCTCTTCCTTACAGTTACTTTTCTGCCTTCCCCAAGTGTCCTCCCTCAGAGAGTCCCTCACATTCTCCTGGTCTTTACTGAGATGTGCTCTTCCCAGTGAGCCCTTCCTCACCATCCCATTAAGATTACATCCTCTCCACCCACACCCCACACCCTACACCCATAATTCCTATCACCATCTCATATACTATGTATTTTGCTTATTTGAGAAGATCTGCTCATAGGAAGTTGTCTGTTATACTCACTGTAGGATCTCTGGTATTTTAAACAGTACTAAGTATATAGTTGGTGATCAGCAAATATTTGTTGGAATGAATGAATTAGCCCTTGATGTACCAGACATGATGCATTGCTGGCCTTCAGTTCAGTTCAGTTCAGTCGCTCAGTCGTGCCCGACTCTTTGTGACCCCACGAATCGCAGCACACCAGGCCTCCCTGTCCGTCACCAACTCCCGGAGTTCACTTAGATTCACGTCCATCCGACTGGTTAAAAAAAAAAAAGGAATCCAAGGACTCCCCCAGATCCACCCTATCCCCCAAGATTGAGTGAGGCCAGAGCAGGAAGCAGTGCCAGCATGAGAGGTTAACGTTCTCCTTTAGGAGTATGCTTATATCAAGTTTTTAACCACTTGGGCAATTAAATTGAGTCAGTGGTGAACCTTGATCTCCTCCTGTTTATTAAGCCTGGATTGTTGAAGCGGGCAGAATGATTTTAGGTTAGTAAATGCCTTCCATTTTGAGCACAATTGAGTTGAAATAGAAGGAAAGTCTTCCAAATTTGGGTTTGCTGGATTCTCCGCATTTGAGGTCCATAACATATGATCTAGAAATTCACAAAAATTTACAATAAACAACAAATTTGTACCAGGTCCCAAATATTTCAGATATTAGGGTTATTAATTACAAAGTAAAGATACATGAAAAAGTAACAGCTAGGATTTTCCAGCACAGATGAAAGATGAGAATCTATAGATAAAGATTACGCAGTGTCTCCAAAGTGGAATAAATAGAATGAAATCCACACCTCAGTCAGTTAGCCATAGAAGACCAGAGAAAGAAGATCTTGCCTTAGAATCGGCCAGAGGGAGAAAGACTGGGCTTTCTGCAGAGGAGAAGCAGTGAGATTGGCAGTGGAAACTCAAAAATAATATCTTTAAATCGATGGTGAGAGAAATTAACTACTTACATAGAACTGTGTACTCAGAGATCTTTCAAAAATGAAGGTGAAATACCTTTTTCAGACTAACAAAAACAGCTGACCACAAACAGACCTTCTCTAAAGGAATTTCTATAGAAATACTTTAGTAGAAAATAAGTAAAAATCCTAAAGAGAAGTTTAGAAGGATTAGTTAACAAAGAAATTTCAAATGATATTTTCTGCCTGTAAGAATAATGAGTCTAAATATGGAGGTTAACAAAAGTGTATCCACAAAGGAAAAGTAGCTTTGAGGAATAATTGTGGATGAGGTAGGTGGCCATCTGGAAAAAAAGTAAATTCCAACTTCATTGCTTATATTCAGATGATTAAATGAAAATGTGGAACTGTAAAATACTAGACCACATGGGAAGTTATTTTTAAATCTTGTCTGCTGCTGCAAAGATAGAAATCTGAGTGGGAATTTGGGGGAGGGCTACAGAAGTACCCTGGACAAAATGTTAAAGAGAGGAGGCTGAAGAAATAGCAGGGGCCACGTTTTGAAGGAGTTTCTAAGCTGTGCAGTCTGAATATCACTGAGAAGCTGTTGAAATATACAAAACAGTGTTGACATGGCCAGATTCATGTTTTAGGAAAATCACTTTTAACAGTGTGTGGACAGTTGTCTGGAGCTGGGCAAGATTGGAGGCACTGAGACCAGTCAGAAGACTGTATGAATTTCCACAGTCAGGGGATGGTAGCAGGGAAGAAGCAGGGCAGTGGGCAGATAAACAGAGGGTGTCCGGGAGGTGGGATGGAATGCTGATTGGCCAGTTGAGAGGGTGGAAGAGGAGAGCAGCCATTGAATGACCCCGTGTTTCTGACCTGAACCACCCGATCAGTTAAAAGGATCTTTCTGGTTCTGTATTGAGATTCAACTGAAGTGTAGAAACCAAGACCAGTTTAGTGTACACTGTGATAGCCAGGTGAGAGGCGATGGCTTGAACAGGGCTAACCTGTCCTGTGGGTAGATCTTAAAGCTAAACTGTAGGAATTATTAAAGGATTGTATGAAGTGTGGGGAAGGAAAAAGATAACGCGAAGGTTTTGGGGACTGAGCAGCTGGTAGTCTCGAGTTTTATCTACTGGGGGAACTGCAGGTAGAGGTGGGGAGAAAAGCAGTCTCCTTGTGGATGATTCTGCTCAAGGTATCCGCATTCAGCCCAGTGGAGCTGTTAATTAGGCAGGTAAATATGCGTGTCTGGAGATAGGGGAGCAGTGTGAGCTGGTGACACAAGCTTATTAAAATTATCAGAGCCTACTATGCATGCAGAGTAGCTTTGAGAACTGATACCATTTGCTTGTTTTGGAGATTAGTTACTGAGGAGTAAAAAGGATATAGAGTGTGATTTAAAATTGTCATCAAGTTGGATCAGAAAACTTGACTGACTAGGGCATGGTATCCCATTATCTTTGTATTTCTTTTTAAAGTATCTCAGTAATTATTTGTAGATCTTAACACACCCAACATTTCTTTAGAAACAATTCAAGAAAGTTATATAAAGCTCCATGAGTCAAGCTTTCATACTTCAAAACTGAAATATATATTAATATCTGTAAGTTTTTCTTTAAATTTCTGTATCTGCATATTCAACAATGAACAAACTGCCTAGTTTTCTTGATGATCCCATGGTGATGAAACGATTTCCTTCCCTTTTCAGGAGGATGCCCAGGAAGAATTTGGCTGGAAGCTGGTTCATGGTGATATATTCCGTCCTCCAAGGAAAGGGATGCTGCTATCCGTCTTTCTGGGATCGGGGACACAGATTTTGATTATGACTTTTGTGACTTTATGTAAGTGTCAAGTGAAAACTAACATGTAGAAAATGCTTTTTAAAAATAATTATTTGAAATCCAGTTTTCCTAAGTTGTAGCTAAGCTAGCTTGTTGTTTCTGAGAGTCTTTTGGTTCTCAGAATCTGTGTTCTTTGACCATAAGTGACCAGGGGCGGGGTTAGCCATGCCAACAGCTGACTGTTTAGATTACCCTCACAACTGCATAGAGACCAAGCTTGTCGTGGGAGCACAGGAGCTGCAGATCCTCATCTGGGCAGCCTGGAAGCAGGGCCATGCAGGTTGGCTGTCCTACCTCACCGGAGCATATGATGAACATCCCAGGACATCCTTGGCTTCCACTGAGAAGGACAGAACAGAGAGGAGACGGGACAGAACCCAGAGGGGACGAGACAGGAAGCTTTTGGAGACCTCGCCACCTTGGCAAGATTTAGGAAGCAGGACCTATTTCTTTCCCCAGCAACGTTGAGGAAAGATCTTCCTACACACATAAAAAAATATCTCTTCCTTGTGACTCTTGAAAGCCTTCAGAAATTTTATTAAGTCCTACTTTGTCAATTAGGACAGATTTTTAATTTTTCTTTTTTAAAAAACAGAGCTGACTTAGAGGTATTCATCGGCAGGAGTGGCCCTGAGACTCCTGTCTGGAGATGTTTTAATGTCGTGGTCTTTCAGTTTTCCAAGTTATCAGAGAAAAATATATTTATGAAAAGAGTTTTATGAATTTTGCTTTTATTTCCTCATGTTCTCGTTGCCTGCTACTGGTGAACAAGTAACACATGAATGTTACTAGAAAAATTCTGAAACCACTGACTTTTCAGTAACTTTGTTAGCAAACACTTGTTCTTATGTTTGTTTGCATAGTAAATACGTAATACTATAGTCATTTTCTGCAAGTAAAATTGTCCCAAGTTTTTATGATGCAATTAAACACGTAAGTGTTTGGAAAGAGAATGACCGATTCCAGATGTCTGGCACCTGCAAAGTTTGGGGTTGACTGATTTGCACCTTCCGGCTCCGCTGAAGACTAACTAGAACATATTTATCTACTAACAACTTAGATAAGGTGATGTCAGTGTGATGGGAGAGGCTAGCCAGCAGTTGTAAGTATATTACACTGAAGAGGGGAGATTGGGAAAACGAGTCATGAAGGAGGTTTGGACACAGCCAGACAATTGATTGCAGAGTCCCAGAGAGCCGAGGTGGAGTTCCAGGGGAGTGGTGCTTGAGGGTGAAATTCGGCTTTCAAATTAGATCGAGAGTGGCCGCGTGCCTCTCTCTGATCTTTGTTGGGGTCAGCTAGAAAGCGACCTTGTCATGAAAGACAGTTTCAGAGAGCCTCCGTTAGAAAATGATAGAGATTGTTTCTCTTTAGTGCTTGAATATGGACTTTTTGCTTCAGAACAATCCATGTGTCAGGCCTGAGAGGACTGGGGGAGGGTGCGTCTTAGCTTAAATTCCAGTAGATCCTCTAGTTACCCTGTTTGGCTTCCTGTGATGGTGAGTTTCTCCTCTCCAGTCGATGCTGCTGGGAAGGTGTGCAGTGGTGTTTGCTTGGCTGTGTGCTCCTGGGGGAGACACCTGAAATTTCAGTGAGAGAGCCACCTGCATCTGTTCTTGGATTTCTTTCTGAGAAAGTCATATCTGACTTCCAGTTTAAAGCTCGGAATCGCTATAAATATAAGATGGTGTTTTTTTTCTTAATTAGTTGGGAGGGTTATATAGTGAAGAACAAAGAAGCAACTAGGTAAATAAAAGTAGGAAACAATTTCCCAAGTTACTGACCAAGCCCTTCAGTAGCTAGTGTTCACAAAGCTAATGGTGCTGTGAAATCTTTTTTCCTCTCTTTTGTCCTTCAACTAAATTCTGCCTCATCTCTTATGTTTGGATGTTACAAGGGGGTTTTTTTTCACCCCAGAGGAGTCAGTATTATTTTTAAAAGGAACAGAAAGTGAGACTGTTTTACAGTGAGAGTATTTTTATTGATGTTAATTTAAAAGCTGTACTTGAAGCTCAGAAGAGCTGAAAGCACTCTTGAGCTTGCAGTCAGCCTCCACTGGTAACAGGAAAGGTCGACCCTGACAGGAAATGTCCAGATTGGAGCTTGCCTTACGTGTGATCCTGTTGATGCAGTGCCTTAGATAGTACCAAGATTCAGTGTGGCTGCGTGGTAAGGGAGCATATTTTCATGAAGTTGTATTTAGTTTATTGTTTAAAAAATGAGCAGGGTCTTCTATCACTTCAAAGGAAACAATAATAAAATTCATAACTTTAAATTACTTATATTTTTTAGTTTTTGCTTGCCTGGGATTTTTGTCACCTGCCAACCGCGGAGCTCTGATGACGTGTGCTGTGGTCTTATGGGTGCTGCTGGGCACTCCTGCAGGCTACGTCGCCGCCAGGTTCTACAAGTGTAAGTAGGAGCTGCCCTGCCGGGTGTCAGACCAGGAGTCTAAGCTGCCACGTCGGGGTCTGAGCCTTTGTGTCTGTTAGTTGAGGCTGTTCACGCAGTGTGTTAAGAGGTGTCTAAAGAAGCTTGTGAAATGGATGACTGTCCCTAGATTTGCTTGTTCAAACACGCTTGTTAAACAGTGGCTTCAGTAAATTTAGGTGCTGCCTATCCATTGTCCCCTCTCTCCTTCTTAAGTTTTGACTTAATAGCTTTGGCTGCACAACTTAGATTGGCTACATTCATAGAAATATATTTAATCTAGTAAAGGGAAAAAAGTATCACTGAGTCATTTATTAAAACAAATAGCGCATATATATATATGTATATAGGAATACTTTATGAGAGAGAGGTCATACTTACATTGATTTAATGTTTGTGAAGGTACACTGTACGTAAATTCAGATCTCACTGTTCAAAGAGCCCCCAGGTAAGTTACTCTTGTAGCAAGGTTTAGTTGCATTCTCTTGTGTTCTTGCTTTCCAAAAGTAAAATAAAGTTCAGTGAAAAAAAGAATTCAGAGCCACAGAATAAGAGTGAAATAGGATGAGACGACTTACAAAGTAGCTTTTCCGGGTCAGCAAATGCCAAAGTTTGCCCTGCTTAGGAAGCCTGTGGTCCAGTTGAGATGATCCTATCGGTAATCTGTGATTGAAAATGCCAGGGAGATGATGACACAGGGCTAGGGTTCCCCAAGGTCTTCTGATAGGACTAAGGTTTCAGCTAAAAACACACAGGGTTACTTAGGTAGGCTTAAGGTGTGGTTGGCTAGATTCAACCCCAAATAGAAGTATTCGATTTTGCTAGATGTGTAGAGTATGTGAAGGCCTGTGTGCATGTGTGAGTGAGTAAGTGTGTTTACTTGCTGTGAGTTTTGTCAGACTTCTTTTTTTCTTTCATTCTTTGCTGATAGACATAGGATTAGGCTGGTCATAGGTATTTTAAGACGAAGGAGACAGGGTTGGAGCCCTGCCTGCTCCCCGCCCCCTCAGTTTCTGTCCTCTTGCTTTCCTTCTGTTCCTCAGTCAGGCTCTGCACCGCACACCTTTCTGGGGCCTTCTCACCTGCTCTTCACTCCACTTGACTTCCCATCCGTACTCCCTGCCCGACGGACACACCTCCCCTTCTTCTCCTGTCTGTACTTCAGACCTCCTTGCTGCTGATTAAGTAGCATATTCATCAGGCAGAACATTCGGAGACACACTGTCACACAGTGCTTCGTTGTATAGATTCATTTTTAATGTTTCAAATAATAATATTTGAATTTTGATTGGAATTGTATTAAACCCCCAAAATTCATAATTTCACAGTAGTCTTGTCAGTAATGCTGTGAATTCAAATCATATATATAAATTATTTTTTCTTTTAGACCAAGAAGTACTTCAGTTCAGTTCAGTTCAGTCGCTCAGTCATGTCCGACTCTTTGCGACCCCATGAATCGCAGCACACCAGGCCTCCCTGTCCATCACCATCTCCCGGAGTTCACTCAGACTCACGTCCATAGAGTCAGTGATACCATCCAGCCATCTCATCCTTTGTCGTCCCCTTCTCCTCCTGCCCCCAATCCCTCCCAGCATCAGAGTTTTTTCCAGTGAGTCAACTCTTCGCAAGAGGTGGCCAAAGTACTGGAGTTTCAGCTTCAGCATCATTCCTTCCAAAGAAATCCCAGGGCTGATCTCCTTCAGAATGGACTGGTTGGATCTCCTTGCAGTCCAAGGGACTCTCAAGAGTCTTCTCCAACACCGCAGTTCAAAAGCATCAATTCTTCGGCACTCAGCCTTCTTCACAGTCCATTAAACTTATAAATTGTTAAAACTTGTTTTAAAAATCAAAGCTGTGTTCAGATCTCAGCCAGTTTTATCTCCAGCTTTTAAACTAGGAGTGAAGGAGTACTTTCATTTATTTTACTCCAGATACTTTACATTTTTAAAGTGGGGGTGGGAGTTAGCAAAGAAGAGTAAACAGCTGGTAAGTAAATTGTTCTATCAGGTGGCGGCACCCCTTCTGTTCTCAGTCACCTGATCCTACACGCTGACCCCCCACCCCTGACCCCCACGGCCTGGAAAAGCTGCCCTGCTGGAGGCACCCTGGAGATTCAGACCTCCTGTGGGCATTCAGGAGTGCTGCCTGTTAGGCCTGAGGGTTCCTAGTTTTAGAACAGATTCTGAAACTGACCTCAGGGTAAATGAGCATTTCCAGGGTACTCTTTCTTCATCCAGTCCCAGTGATTGAAACTGGGTTAGAACTTAAAGGTTTGTTTTGTTTTGAAATTAGAAAAAGGAGAAGAGAATAAAACTTGTTTGGATGACTTTCTTTTGATACTAGATTTATTTTATGCTGAAACAAAAGGCTTTAGAGTGGGACTTAATCCAAGCATTTTTGGGATGTGTGTCTCTGGGTTTGGATCATTTGATGAGGAAGTATTAGGACCTTTGCTCACGTCAGTTTTCTAGGGATAGGCATCCAGTGCTGTGTGTTCATTTGTCCAGTGCCAGACCTGAGGTGTGGACATTTGGTTTGCTTTGAAGGTACGTCTTTGAGTTAATGCCACTTTTGTTTTCTCCTGCAGCCTTTGGAGGTGAGAAGTGGAAAACAAATGTTTTATTAACATCATTTCTTTGTCCTGGGTAAGTGGGGTTTTCAATAATAACTTGCTTAACATAGTCATATTTTAGTTCCCAGAATTTCTGTCCTGTATGTCTAATCTTTCCTGTGTGTATCCAAGAAAATAAATTTAATTTTTAAAAAGTGAATGTTCAGCGAACATTTGCAGAATGACTACTACCTGTCTTACCTGGGAAAAACTGCCTTTAGACAGGAGAGTTTTTTGTATTTCTTTTCTTAAAAGTCTGTTTCTTAGTCTGGCAGTCCCAAGCATGACGAAAATACGTTAAGGGGTAAATTTCATAAGGTGCTGATAGGAGTTTAAGTCAACCAAAACCAATTTGAAGAGCAATTCAGTTTTCTATTAAAGTTTTTTTATTTTTTAATTTATTTTTAATTGAAGGATAATTGCTTTATAGTATTGCGTTGGTTTCTACCAAACATCAGCATCTACTGAAGTTTTAAATTCACATACCCTAATGACCCAGCAATTCCACTTTACTGTGTATAGCACAGAAATTGTGATACTTGCTGCATATGGTTGCCACTGTATCATTTTGCTTCTACCTCAAATGTTACCCAGACGCCTGTTGTGTCTTTCAGGATTGTGTTTGCTGACTTCTTCATAATGAACCTGATTCTGTGGGGAGAAGGCTCTTCAGCAGCCATTCCTTTCGGGACCTTAGTTGCCATATTGGCTCTTTGGTTCTGTATATCTGTGCCTCTGACATTTATTGGTGCATACTTTGGTTTTAAGAAGAATGTAAGTTTATAGATGTTAACTTATTTGAATGAATCTCAGCCGTGGAAATTAGCATATGCCACCTTAAAGATGCACGTGTCTAGAAGATAGAAACTAGTCCTGTGGGATCTGAATTTCATAGAAAATGGATGACTTCTTCGTTTGACTGCAGTCATTCTTAAAATAGTCCTCAGAAGAATGTGGTTAGAGGTTATGGATGTAAAGTTAAGATTTCGGAGTTTGATAAGTAAATGGAAATGAAAACTAAAATAGGTGACAGGAAATGAATGCTAATTTAAACTAATGAAAAATGTGAATTTATTACATTAAAAATAAAATTTTCCCTTTTTTTAACTTAAAAAATACCTGTATCTTTTTTTCTTAGCAATAAATGTTTCTAATCTATATAACTTAACTAAGTAAACTGGGTAAAACTGAGTATGGGTTAGGAAACTAAGCTGTAAAAAAAAAAGTTGGTGACCATACAGTGAGGATAGCCGTGTTTTTCATATGTAGTTTGGGAATAAACTTTATGTGCTTACCTGCTGGCATTTGGTTTTAGGAAGGGTTGCAGTCACGGCTCAGTCCCTCCCTCCAGCCTGTCTGCCTCCACCTCTTCTGCCCGCTTTCTACCCGCAGGCTCAGAGGAAGCTGAGAACTCACTCTTGGGTCCTCCTCTAACTCCATTGTCTTTGCTCTTCTCTGAAAATGTCTCCACAAGGCTAAAAGAAGTTACGTAGTTGAGCATACTTTGTGAGGGGACCTGGAATACCCTGGAAGAGACTTATCTACTTTTAAGAGACTTCAGAGTTTCCACTGCACCTACCATGCCAGGCTACTAAAAGATTTCTCAATTCTTTGACATTTTGTTTATGACTTGAAATCTGTATAGCATAAATAGTAAACTGACATGATTTGAAATTTTTAAATTGCATAGATGAAATAAGTACTTAAAATTCTAAAAATATAAAATTTGAAGAATGGTATAGTGATTCTCTGCCTCTATATACATACACTGACATATGAAATAATCAAGTTCACAGAAGTATAATCTCAATGAGAATATCAGGTTTTAACTTTTGCTATATCATCACAAAAACTATAGAAGTAGGTTTTGAACTTTTTTTGCAAGAAAGTAAATTTCTACATGTGTACTCTCCTCCCTCCCCCTCATGTTACTGTGTTTAGGTACTTTAGGCTCCAGTTGTTTTTATACTACCATGTAATGTAGTGTGTTAGAGAATAATTGAGAACATCAGCAGTAGTTTATGATCATAAAGCTTCATATAACCATTCATTATCTTCCTTGTGTTCTTAAGTCTTAGCAAAAATTGAGCAATTTTAATAGAAATGACATTGTCCATCTCCAAAAAACACATTGACAACAGTTTCAGAACAAGCCCATTTCTTGCAGTAAATATATAACTAAAAGGAGAAGCTTAACTCTACCTTTGTATTAACTGCTGTTTTCTGAGTCCTATATTGTTTCCTCCTGTGTGTTTCTTATTTTGTTTAAAGCCATTAGTCACTGGATCACTGCTGGAAACAGTGGTGGCTTGTTCCAGGAGACAGACAGACTATTGTACCTGATGGTATCTGGTTTGGGGCTTCTGAATACAAGTTTCGCTCTGATGACCTAGGTAGACTTGTATTGCCACTAGTGTCAGCTTCCAAGCTGAGAAAAAGCTGACCAATAATCTAGTGCAGAGAAGAATTTCTTAAATAGATACATAATTATTAACCCTTTCTCTCTCTCTTTTTTTTTAAACTGAAGGCCATTGAACACCCAGTTCGAACCAATCAGATTCCACGTCAGATTCCTGAACAGTCTTTCTACACAAAGCCATTACCTGGTATTATCATGGGAGGGATTTTGCCCTTTGGGTGCATCTTTATACAGCTTTTCTTCATCCTGAATAGTATTTGGTAAGCTGAGCACCTCTTATTGTACGTACTACTAGCTTCTCTTTTTGTTTATAGGGCTTACTGTTTATACCTTTAAATGTAAGCTGTTCTCCAATAATCAGAAATCTTAAGAGATAAAAAGTTGTTTTATCTTTTCAGTGTTAGAAGAATTGTGATAACACTTATTATTAGTCAAGGGCTTATTATTTATTGCTCAGTTCTCACACCTCTGTGAGGTGGATACTGTCCCACTTAACGAGATGAAATGAGATTTTGGAGGTTAGGTAATTTGCCTGTGTCACCCGGCTACTGTGTGACAGAAAATTCACCTGTCTCTCCAGTCCTGTGTTTTAATAAGTAATCCATACTGCTTCTAAGGAGTGTCTTTGAGCTCTTGATGGGAGGGAATTCAAGCAAGCATTGTTGAGCTAGATAACCTTCAAAGTCGTTTCTTATCCCAAGATCACTTCATTCTCTGGTTTCTTGTTCGAGTAGGAAAACGCACCGTGGTAATTTTGAGCCACTCATACCCTGCAGTATGTTGTGATCTTTATTTGATCACATTGACATATGCTACAGAAAGTATCAGGGTTCCAGGTAGCATTGTCAGAACTAAAGTTGAACTTTTTCAGTTATTAGAGCCTGTCTTTCCTTCCTGTTTGTTATAGTGTTTTCCAGATTCAGCTGATGCTGTCATATATGATAAGAAACAATCTGTACCCAATATAACCCTTTCTTAGTTTGGCTCTGTCTTTACATTAATTTTGGGGGGGAAGTGTCAAATTTTTCTGACTCACCAGTAGACAGACCGAGTAAGCATATTTGAATAAATACGAGTTGCAAGTCCTACCTGAGCAGGAAGACACTAGAGTGCATTGTTGTATCCTGCGTGCCCTGCCCTGCCTCTGCCATATATATCACATCATCTAAACCTGGGAGAATTTGTTGTCAGTTAGATGGGAGAAAAAGCAAACATTTTCAGTTCAAAAAAATGAAAGGAGTGTGTCATTTGCTGTGTCAAGAAGAAACTGTTGATGGGTTCATTCTGACTTGTTTGACTGTAGGTCACACCAGATGTATTATATGTTTGGCTTCCTGTTCCTGGTGTTTATCATTTTGGTTATTACCTGTTCTGAAGCAACTATACTTCTTTGCTATTTCCACCTGTGTGCAGAGGTATGTATTAGCAATATTCGCTTATGTTAACTTGCTAACAGTATTTATAATTTTGGCATAAGGTAACCTTGAATACTATTAATTGAAGTAACTGTGTTATTATGGGGCAAGTTGTGAAGTAATTTTCTTTATTGTCTTTTTTTTCCATGTCAACTTCTAATGTCACAAAATAGCCCCCCAAACCTGAATTATCAAAAGATTGCAGTCTTTTTTGTGTGTCAATATTTTTGTGTTCAATGAGCAAGTATAACTGCACATATTCAGTTATAGGTAGAAATTGACCTATATTCCTAAATCAAATGCAGCCATCTTTAAGCCTGATTTAAGATAATTTCCCAGTGCAGTATATTTATTATTTATTTAGAAGTTAACTTTTAAAATGTTAATTTCCTAAGAATAGCACATTATGCTGAATTTTTAAACTGTTGGACTTTAAAATTATTCTTATTGTGAACAGACACTTATAGACTGAAAATTTAGTGACATTTTACGTGGAAAAATTTATTAAAACATTTCTGAGATTTCGTTGCAGTGAGTTATATAGTTGGCAGCAAGACAAAATGATGATGTCCTTGGGTGACTTTTTAAAAGATTTAGATTGTGGTTAAATCATTGTTTTATAGTTGTTTTCTATACAGGAGATAAAATCTTAACTGTTAAATTTGATATGCTTTTTTAGAAAATTGAGGTTAAGTTCACATAACATGAAATCAACCATTACAAAGTGAACAATTCAGGGGCGCTTACTACATATGCAGTATTGGGTAATCACTGTCTCTGCCTCAGAATAATTTCCTCACCCCTAAAGAAACCCCCGTGCCCACTAAGCAGTTACTTCATGTTCTCTCTCCCCTCAGACCCTGGCTGCTTCTCTCTACAGATTTGTCTGTTGTGGACATTTCATACAAGTGGAAGTGCACGATATGTGTGCCCTTTTGTGTCTGGCTTCCTTCACTTGGCAGAGTGTTTGAAGGTTCCTCTCTCACTATAGCGTGTGTCAGTGCTTCTTCTTTTTATAGCTGAGTAACATTCCATCATGTAGTTACACTCAGTTTGTCTATACATTCATTCATTCATGGACATTAGGTTTGTTTCCACCTTTCAGCTATTGTGAATAGTGCTGCTGTGAACGTCCATGTACTAATTCTCATTTTACCTGTTCGCAGTTCTTTGGGGTATATATGTAGGAGTGGTATTGCTGAGTCATATAGTTAGTTACTTTTTATTTAACTTTCTGGGGAACCATCACACTTTTCCACAATGGCTTCACCCTTTTATATTCCTACTAGCAATACACAAAGGTTCCAGTTTCTCCACATCCTTGCCAGTTACCTGATATTTCTGGTTTTTTAAGTTATAGCCATCTAGTGGGTGTGAAGTGGTGTCTCATTGTGGTTTTGCATATTTTCTTGTATATCTTGTTTGGAGAAATGTTGAATTCCTTTGCTCATTTATAAGTTAGATGGTTTATCTTTTTGTTTAATTGTAAGAGTTCTTTCTATATTCTGGATACTAACCTTTATCAGATTTTGATTTGTAAATATTTTCTTCCGTCTGTAATTTGTCTTCTCACTTTCTTAATGATATCTTTGGCACCAAAGGTTTTGTATATTTCTTTTTTTTAGGGAATCATACGTTTTAAAATACAGCCTAATGCTTCATTATTCATAAACCATTTAAAATTTTTCTACATGTATTTAGCCAATCTTTTAAGTAGCTCCATCAAACATAGAAGGTGCTTCTGAGCACCTTTGGCAAAACTGGCAAATTTCAGTATGAAAAGAGACTGGAATCAATAGCAAAAATTAGGTTTGGGGGGCTATTCCACTTAGCTGTGTTCTCTTTAGTAACTTTCTTCGGCTGCATTACCTCTTAATTGGAAAGTAATTCTTGATCCTGGATTTTTTTCTCTTCTACCCAGGATTATCATTGGCAGTGGCGTTCATTCCTCACCAGTGGCTTTACTGCAGTGTATTTCTTAATATATGCAATACACTACTTCTTCTCAAAACTGCAAATCACAGGGACTGCAAGTACAATCCTGTACTTCGGGTATACCATGATAATGGTTTTGATCTTCTTTCTTTTTACAGGTAAGAATTAGAGTGGTTGTTTTTTAGTTAATACGTTTTTAGGCAAATTATTTATAATTATTTTGCTTTTATAAAATCCATGAAGGCTCCTGCTACTTAGTGCTCCTATGTTTAGTTCTCAGTGCAGCTGAGCATGGTCTGGTCTGCCCCCTGTGAGGGGGCGGTGAGTACCAGTAAAGCAGAGCCGGGAAGACAGGCCTAGTGGAAGAAGACTAACCAGGGACCATTGTTGTGCTGGAAGTACAGGGGTGCCTTGGCCAGAACATCTCAAGGCTTTCCCCTGTCCATCTCTTAATGGAACAGTCTTGTTTTTGCTCTCATTTCAGAAATAGAGTAAAAAGCTCTAGCTACCTAATTTAGGAGTAAGTAGAAATTGGGGGTTAGAAATTTAAGATGAGATTGAGAATAAATGATACCAAGAAAAGATGAGCATAAGACATCCCTTATTCTAGAAGTTTTAAACTGCAGGTTTATATCACCACTTTAAAATCCATTTACCTAATGGCATAAAGTGTGCTTTACATTGGTGTTTAGATATATACATCTTCTCTGTCCACCTAGGAAAGTTCTCTGTATTTCAGTGCTTCGGTACTTAGCAATTGTGGAATGATTAAACAACAACCACAAATTGAGAGACCATTTCTTTGTCACAGAAAGTGTACATCTGAAATTTTATCTTAAGATTGTGTTGCATGCTATGTGAGGAAGTACAGCAGTCAAAAAAGAAAAAAAAACTTGTTAAAAAATTAGCTTTTCTACTTTCTACTCATCTGTTAGTATTTAACAGAATTAGGTAGAGTTTTGAAGTACCCCTGTTGCTATATCAGTATATATAACAAGATTCAGGCACCTGGATCAGTTCTGTACATCAGGTCATTCATTGGTCAGATACAGTGG
Source organism: Budorcas taxicolor (assembly GCF_023091745.1). NCBI lineage: Eukaryota > Metazoa > Chordata > Mammalia > Artiodactyla > Bovidae > Budorcas > Budorcas taxicolor. The sequence continues at coordinate 76,587,147 of NC_068921.1, forward strand.
GGTAGGTACGTGTGTGTGTGTTGGGGGGATGCTTATCTTGGTCTCTGTGTGATAGATTTAGATCCATAGCCGTAAGTCTCTATAAATGATCTGTGAAACAGTCATAGCCTGTGAAATGAGGATTACTGTTTGGGGGCATCTGTATCCATGTCTGTAAATACATATACAATTTATTCCTTATTACACACAAAAAATCATGGTCTGGGTGAATGTCTTGTTTTTCCAGGCACATGTTATGATAATTCAACCATCACCTCAACTTTATTGTTCTTGATTTTTAAAGTGTCATATTTTTACTTACTTTGGATAAAACAAATCTAATCTAAATTCTGGAGCCACATCAGATTTAAATCAACCAGTGAAGCCAGTGACTTTTAGTGTATTTCAGTTTGTGGGAAGGAAACATCCACATTTATTTCAGGACTCTGCACTGACACCATTTTTTTAAGTCAGTCTGTTTTAGAAAACAATAATTATTATTCTGCCACATTAGGAAAGATGCCACTTTTAGTATGTACACTAAACCCATTCAGTATTAAGAACAAAATAAAATACTAGAAGTACTTGAACAACAAAGTAAACTTAACTTTCTTAGAGTTGCTAGTATGATGATAAAATGTTTTTTTCTCATCTTAAAATGCCTTGTGTTACCTTGAAGTTCTTGTTTCACATAAGATTGTTTCAGTATATTTATGTTTTCACCTTTATTTTTCTGGAATTAACCCCAGTCTCTTCTCAAGCCTTAATAATGACCCTTTGAATATCCAGAAGGTATATCTGTGTGTCCTCGAAAAAACACAGTGCATGGCATGTGCAGAGCAGGTCCTTGGTTATATATGTGATGTAAGAATGGGTATAATAACACTCACAACTTCTGTGGTAATGTCCCAACTACAGTCTCTTGACTTACAAAATCGTAAAACAATGGTGGAAACCGTTGGAACTTTAAATATAAAACTCCCACAAGGGGCATGTGTATCCGCGTCTATATGCTTCTGTAGCCCTACCTATTGACTATTTCTTAGGGGATAATCTTGGAAAAAATGTTATGGATCAATTCTAACATGGTAGGCAGTTTCATAATTTAGTACATGTTCTCTTGCAAAACAGTCTCTGAATTTACATTTAGTACATGTAAGTATGGTATAGTTTAAAAGGATACTACACTTGAAATCAGGAAGAAATCTGAATCCTGGCCTTTCTTACCATCCATGGGCCCTAAACAGTTACGTAATCCTTAAAGCCTCATTTTTGTGAACTGTCTGGCATTCACATTTTTTAGAATCTAAAGTGATAAAAATACTTCAAAATTTTTAGACTCTAAAGTGATAAAAATACCTGAAAATCAAGGCCTGTATTTTTTCATGATTTATGGAGGCCGGTAGGGCAGATAAAATTATCTCTCTTTAATGAGATAAAGAAATGGGGTAGAGATTCCACGTGACTCATCTAAAGATGTTTTCACACAGCTCAGGACAGAGCTGCTGTGTCCTCCAGTTCTGTGCCACCTCTCATCTCAGAGGGAGTGTCTCTTTATTATTATTCTTTATCATATCACTTTAACACTTTGTAAAATCTTTTTTGAGTTATTTTGTTATAATAATCTTTGAAAACTGATCATTCCCAATAACTGTACTTAGAAAATATTCCCTTTTAATTCTGTGAATCTGATATTCTGATTTTTAAGCTGTTCATATCATATGTTGAATTAATAGCATTTTCCATTTTGTGGTAAGAAAATATTTTTAAACAGGAAAGTAAGATTGGCATCCTTTTCCTCTTCCAATTTTAGCCTTTTCTGTATAATAAGAAAAAGAATATATTATAGAAAGCTTTAGATAATCTTATAGCATAAAAAGGTTTTTTTAATCAATTTCTGTAAGAAATTTGATCTGAATTGGCTCTGTGTTTTTCAGGAAAGTTCATGGGTCTTTGGTGTATCCCTGGTAATGGCTTATAGTTTTGGTTTACAGTTTTATGGCTTTTTTAAGGAAGCAGTCATTCTAAGTCTGTACTTTTACGTAAATCATAACGCTGCCTTTGAAAGGAGGTTGACTCTTGTTTTCTCTTTTATAGGAACAATTGGCTTCTTTGCATGCTTTTGGTTTGTTACCAAAATATACAGTGTGGTAAAGGTTGACTGAAGAAGCCCAGTGTGTCCAGTTAAAACAGAAATAAATTAAATTCTTCATCAACAAACACCTGTTTTTGTGACTACCTTGAGTTTTACCAGACTTATTGGCCTAGTAATCCTTAAGAAACAACATGATTCTAAACACACCTCTCCCCGCATACCCGTCCCCGCAGAATGTGTTATCAGCACTAAAACATTTGTATCGTGATTTGATTAAGTATATATTCAGTTGTTCTCAATGAAGAGCAAATTTAAATATTATGTGCATTTGTAAATATAATAGCTATAAAATTTTCAGTACTTCTAATGGCAGAATAGAAGAGGCCATATTAAACAATACTGATGAAATACAGGACAGTTCATTGTAAATAGGATTTTCTAGGCTCGGTAGGTGGAAAGAATTATTTTTCTTTGAAGGAAGTAACTTTTTATCATGGTAATTTTGAAGGATGATTCCTATGATGTGTATTGGGGAGGGGGGTAGGGATGCTGCTTTTAAAAAAATCTTGTATTGGTTGTAACTGTTCATATCTTCTTTTCTGTGTTGACTTCATTATTCCATGGTATTGGCCTTTTAAAAACTATGTGCCTCTGAGTCTTTCAATTTATAAATTTGTTATCTTAATAAATATTGTAAAAACATCTTCATTGCATCATTACCTGTTGTATATTCATGGGGATTCTGTATTTACCAGTGGTGTTTTTAAGTGATTTATACTGTTTTATCAGATTCTACTGATTTTTGCTAATGTACTTTCTGAGCTTTGAGCTAAATGAAATTCCAATTTCCCAGGCTTTGTAACAAAACTAAACTTTTAACTATTAGGCAGTAACAGAAATTTTAGTCATGCATATCTAGCCAGATGAATTATGTAAGTATAGTAGTTAATATGAGCCTATTGCATTGCTGTTAAGGATTTCATATTTTTTTTAACCTGTTTTTCAAAATACAGTATTTTTTATTTTTTTAAATCAGTTTTTATGATTATACTTTAACTAGCAGCTCTTCTTCATTATGATCACGTTTGTCTTAATTTAAATTTCCTGGAATTAAGAAATCACTGTGTTGCAGTGTGTTGACTGGGACTGTCTCCTGGACAGCAGGAAGCTAAGCGGGTGGGGCTGGGTCAGCCGCATTGTGGACATTCACCTGTCAGCAGAGCTGGGTGGAAGGAGCTGAGCGCTCAGCATCCATCCCGTGATACTGCCACTGAGCCGGGACCCAGCCCCAGGGTCCCCTCCTGCTGGCTGTCTCCACCATGACCCCTCTGCTCTGGACGATGTGGCTTTGGAGAACTGGCCAACCCCTTGAGGAGGGACATGTTGAGAAACTGATGAAGCTGCAGAACCGAGGTCATAGACTCTTCTTTCAGGACTTCAAGGAAACAGTAAGGATTGGACCCCTGGGTGCTGTGGGAAAATGCAACTCAGTAAGTGTGATTGATTGTGCAAACCAGCTACCATCAGAAACGACTCTTCCCCTGCCCCCACTGGTTCATATGACTTCCTTGAGACCCATTACATGAAGCTGTCAGAGAACTGGGCCGTGTGGGATGGGGCCTCAGGAATCTGGTGTCTTTTGACAAATACGCCCTGGGAGGCAGTGGCTTCCGTGGAGCCACGGGCGAGGCTTTGAACTGTCACCAATGCAGTGATGCCTCATTGGGCTTTTGAGTGTGTGTGTGCGTGCATGCTTGGGTGAAAAGGGGAGCAGAGGTGATGTGGAAAGGACCCAAGTGTGAGATGACATTGTTTCAGCCTTGTCCTGCCACTAATGAGCAGATCCCTTCCAATGTAAAGCCTTTGACAAAAGTATTCCCTTTCCATCCTCAGAACTCAGGCTGCTTTGTGCAATACTGATGTCTGACAGTTCTGTTACTGTCTTAAATATTAATATTACTCAAGATTATTGTAAAACTTCGCAGGCTTATCCTTCCAAATAGATCACAGGCCTTTCAAGGGCACGAACTACTGCTCCTTCTTTGGTTCAGGCCTCAAGTGTAACAGGACTTTGCATGTAGTGGGTGTGTATTTGGAAGCGACAGGATGAGATGGTTGGATGACATCATCAACTCAATGGACATGAGTTTGCGCAAACTCTGGGAGATAGTGAAGGACAGGGAAGCCTGGTATGCTGCAGTCCATGGGATTGCAAAGATTCAACACACTGAGCGACTGAAGAATAAGGCACGTATTTGTTCATCAAAACTAGGAACTTAAATGATAAGTGATATTGATTTTAAATATTTAAATTGATAGAATGATAGACACCATTTCAATGTTTTGTTTAGCTCGCAGATGCCAGAAGGTGCTGTTTTGATCTTGGGAAATTTTGCATTTTTATGTGTATCCAGCCACATTGTCTTGTACACTTGTTCTCTGTTCATTGACAGTTGTTAAAAACAAATCAGCACTGGCAGAACTTGGCCAGCTTCTCTCTACACTTAGTTTGAACTGTTACCCATGGAACCAGCTCAAACATAAAGCTACAAAGAGGCTAATTGAAATCAGAATGCTGGGTTATTTCTCATTCAAATAAAACAGATGGCCCTCCTTGCCACACTTCTGTCAAATCTGGTGGTGGGGAGAGGGGGATGAATGTGTTTTTAACTCCCACACAAGCTTACTCTGCTCCTTGAAGGCGTTACATGCAGCTACGGAAGGAAGTGTGGCGGGGGATGCAGGAGCGAGGGCTTTTATTTTGAAGATTTAAGAAAAAGCACTTTAATGGGGATAGTCTGTGTTCACAGTTTCAATTTAGATTCTGAATATTTAATTTTGACTTTTACTCAAATTTTTCTTTGGAGTAGGTAATCCACACCCATGGTTAACAATTCAAAATGTATAAGAGAATATAGAGAGAAGTCAGTCTCCTTTCAACCTCCATTCACTGACTTCTCTTGCCTGGAGACAATCATGGTTAACCATTTCTTTCCAGAAATTGAAACTTTGTTCTTAATGTACCGACTTGAAACCTCATTTTTTATTTCCTATTTAACTGACAGTATTAAGAGTATTCCGTTTCAGAGTTAGTTGTGAGAGTTTTAAGAAAGCAGCTGTGGAGATTGTATTTTTATTGGACGGAGTATGTTTGATATATTAGTACAAAGCATTGCTGTTACAAAGTCACCACTGATATTTAATAGATTTGTAAGGCGGTGTAAACCACCTCTTAGGAGCTGTTTGGGAAAAGAAATTTTGAGAGAAACTTGAGAAAATTCTCTTACTCCATAGCGAGGTAGTTGCTGCAGCTCCACTGCCCAGAGACTCTACCAGACGAGAGATCTGAAGAGAACCCAGCTCACAGAGGGTGTTTCCATAAAGAGCTGAAGTGGTGTCAGGCAGGAGTGCACCAGAGTGGGTCCCCAAAGCACCCGGGTGCCTTGGAGAAAACTCCCATCCTGGACACAGAATCTGTACCTAAGAGGAAATGACTTCTGAAACAAGATGATTTTATGAATGTTTAAAGGAATCAAAAAAAAAAAAGACCTCAGCTCCTGTGGCCCCTTGTTACTGATTTTTGGAAAAGGAACTTAAAAACAGCCTGGTGCCTGGCACACACACAGACACACACACACTTTGCCTCAGGGTGCCCTCCCAACCCAGTCTTGAGAACGCTTAATTTCAGAAGAAGCCATGATGTGTTTTATTTCTGCCTCAGGTGTGAACTTTGTTTTTTTCATATCTTTGTCAGGGCAGTGGCATTTTTAACTGTATGGGTAATAGTAAAGTGAGCTTTGATTCCTGGGGGCAAGAAGTCCAAGGATCAGTGTGAACAAATGGGGAGCCATTCCTTCCCTGCACCCTCATCGTCCCTCCCCTGAGGTGGCTGACTTCACGCTCCCAAGCAGTCCCTCTGGCTGTGAAGGGACCCCGCTTGTTCCCCCTCACTGTCCACAGCTTGGCTGTGGCTGCGAGCCCAGGCGCACCGGAGCCTCAGACACTCGGGGCTCAGGCTCCAGGTTCAGGCCATCCCCCAGGTACATCCTGCTGTGTGTGCCCTGGCCACCAGGGTAGTCCCAGGAGGAGACCCCCACCAACCGAAACCCAAGGTGCTGGTGGGGAAATGGGCTCCAAGGAAAGCAAGGAGAGACCTCACACCTGAGTGCCCGTGAGCTGCCTTCTTTGACTGGAAGATGTAGCCTACTTTCAGAACCATGAAAAATCTATAAACTCTTATTTGATCCCACCTGACCAACACTTAGATTCAAATATTTACTCTTCAAGAGAGCAGCAGAGAATGAGATGGTTGGATAGCATCACTGAATCAATGGACATGAACTTGGGTGAACTCCAGGAGATGGTGAGGGACAGAGAGACCTGGCATACTGCAGTCCATGGGGTCACGAAGAGTCAGACATGACTCTCGACTGAACAAATGTGAGTCAATGTATGTGAAGTTCTCCCAGCAGGTGACAAAAGGCTAAAAGGGAGTTGGATACGGATGTCATTGTATATTAAACCATAGTTATCTCTGATCTCAATGTTCTAGTTACAAACCCAATGGTTTGGCATTGCAATGTTTATCCTAATTTTATCCGATTTTCTGCAGCATTTAGATATCCTCTATGTGCATGCTGAAGACTAGTACATTATTCATTTCCTTAAAATCCTAGTGTGACCATACAGGAAGGAGAGGAATTGCTGGAGCACGTGAGCATTGTTGGGAGAGGGAGAGGCTTCTGGCAAGAAGCAGCTGACTGGTGGTGCAGGCCTAGGGTTTACATTGCTGACTGGGTGGTGGAAGCAAGCCCCAGTCCCCTCCAGTCAAGGCATGGGACGCAGGTGGAACCACTGGAGGTTGACCAAGAAGTGTTTGTTGACTGCTGGTTGAGAAGCCTGGATCCACTGGCTTTCTCATGAACAGAAAACATGAACAAAATACAGTGTAGGAGGTGGCAGTTGAATGGCAACTGTTCTTGAGTCAAAAGCTGGGGAGTTGAAGGACAGTGACTTGAGTTCAGACTCCCACCCTCCTGCCACTTGCTCTGTAAACTGCAGGGCAGCCCAAGGTGTCCTTCGTTCATGCCTTTCCTGTCCTTGTCTACATCGGGCAGGGCAGAAAGCCAAAATTCCACCCGTCTGTGAGCACCCCGTGAGCACTTGGAGGGGCAGGCCTTAAGTGGGCCGGATGCCGAGGGATGTAGGGGGAGGGAAGTTCTGGAACCCTCAGACCAGGCAACCAGCATCCCTCGGAGAGAGGAGCTGTGCCACAGACTCCCTCGTCTTCAAATGGGATTCAATGAGCTCCTCAGTCAAAGGCCAGGCTCCCCTGGTGGCTCAGACGGTAAAGAACCTGCCTGCAATGTGGGAGACCTGGCTGGGTTCCATCCCCAGGTCGGGAAGATCCCCTGGAGAAGAAAATGGCAACCCACTCTTGTATTCTTGCCTGGAGAATCCAATGGACAGAGGAGCCTGGCGGGCTACAGTCCATGGGTCCGCAAAGAGACACGACTGAGCGACTCACTTTCACTTTTCAGTCAAAGCCAGGCTCTAGAACCTGCTCAGGATTTTGATGAACTAGGATGTGGCTACCCGCTCCAGTATTCTTATCTGGAAAATCCCGTGGACAGAGGAGCCTGGTGGGCTACAGTCCATGGAGTTGTAGAGTCAGACTCAATTGAGCACGCACACGTGCACGCAGGGCCTTGATTCAAGAATGGCTGAGCCAGGCTGAGCCTCCTGACGGAGTGTGACTGGAGCCACACCCCAGACAGACTTCTCCCACAGCCGGAAGCTGCAGATCAGGGTCCCCCAGGGCCCGTCCTGCTGGCAGACAGGCCTTTTGACACAGTGCCCACGAGGGCATGGGAGACCAACTCTGTAGTTTCTTAGGATTTCTGTCAGGTTCTGAGGTTTGGCTGGGCTTTGGTGACCAGTTATATCTGAGCAGTTGCCTACTTTGCATAGAAACATAGGCCTTTCTAGGGAATATATAAAACATCTTTCTACCTTCTCTGACCTTCCCCCTTCCCCCTTCGCATCCAGCAGAAGCACCAGAATTCCTCAACTGGCAAAGAATCCTGCACGTTTTTCTAAGGAGGACTGGGACACATCTCGCTCCCTTTTTTTTTTTTTAAATTGACAAGAATACGTTCTTTTTTTTTTCTTTTTTTTCTCTGTCTCTTCTTTTGAGAAAATTGTCAATCTATATGTAATTTTAAGAAACAACACAGATGGCCCTGGATTACCTTTTGCCCAGGTCCCCTAGTAATGACATCTTGCAAAGCCATCGCACAATATCAAAATCAGGACATTGACAGTGATTCGTGAAGATACAGAACACCTCTATCACCAGGATCCCTCGGGTTGCCCTTTCATAGCTATCCCCACCTCCCTTAGCCTCCTCCCACCATTAATTCACTCTCCATCTCTAGAATTCTACCACTTCACGAATATCATTTAAATGGACTCAAGCGGTATGTGATCCTTAGGCCTGGCTTTCTCCACTCACTATCAGTCTTTGGAGACTAATCCCAACTGTACTGTGCATCAGTTCACTATCTTTTATCGATGACAACATTCCAGAGTATGGATGTTCAGAGTTTGTTTCCCACATTGAAGGACATTGGGATCGTTCCCAGTTTGGAGCAAACATGAATAAAGCCCCTCTGAACATTTTTATACAGACTTTTTTGCGAGAACATGAGTTTTCATTTCTCTGGGATAAATGCCCAAGAATGAAATCACAAGGTCAAATGGTAGTTCCACGATTAGTTTTTTAAGAAGCTGCCAAACACAGGGTGGCTGTGCACCATTTTACGTTCCCGCTGGGAACATGGGAAAGATCCGCTTCTCCACATTCTCACCCGCCCTTGGTGACATCGCTATTTTTTATGTTCTGATAGGTATGTATAACATTGTAGTTTTAATCGGTACTTTCCTTATGGCTACTAATACTGGGTATCTTTTCATGTGTTCAGTTGTCATCTTTGGCAAAATGTCTGTTCATGTCCGTTGCCCATTTTCTGATTGGATTGTCTGGTTTTTATTGTTGAGTTCAGCTCTCCCTTTTTAAAACAGATTGCAGGGTGGAGATAGGGGGAAGTTCTGAAATTAACCCAGTAATTCTGTTAGGTCTTTGCTCATCCCCTGGATCTCTTAGCCAAGGATTATTAGCAAGGTGGGGGTGGGGTGAGGGCCTTGCATTTGAATCCCTATTTTCTGCTTTCAGTGGGATGACAGGACGGGTATGCACAGCAGCTTAGAAGCAGGGATGAGCATCTTTCCTCCAACCTGCTCTCTGAGGAGGGGCAATGAAGGAAGGGAGAAATGAAGGGCTTCATGTTTCATAATGATGGGCTCCGTGGTCTCCATCTGTGACCACCAGGCCCAGCTAGTCTTAAATCAGTGCCTCTCAAACTTCCACGTGCCTGTCAATCACCTGGAGATCGTAAGAGGCAGATTCAGACACACCTGGCCTGGGGTGGATCCGGAGAGTCTGCCCTTCCCATCAGCCCCAGGAGGTGCAATGCTCCTGGTTCCTGGCCCAGGTTTGAGCAGGAAGGGCCTAAAGAGCCCCTCTCTCTCACAGAGAAGGACAGCAAAGCCCAGGCAAGGTAAACAGTTTACCCCAAATCACAAAGTCCACACCAGCTCTCTTCCCACCCTCATTGCCACCTTCAGTGGCAGCATCCCCACCCCCCGTGTCCCCCACCCCCTGCTCAGGGAGAGTGACATTCTTCTCAGGAAGCGGCCAGAAAATCCTGCCCTGGGGTGCATTTGAGTCAATGAGTTAGTGCAGTTTCCCCCAGGGATTTCTGCAGTTTGGGTCTGGTCTTGAGTGGTTTCGTGTCCTCTAAGCAGGTTCCAGGCTATGTCAATGCATAGTGAGCACCTATCCCATAAACCCAATTTCATCAAATCAGCAAACTACGAACTTACAGGGCATGTGAGAGTGGTGTGTTTGGAGCTGACTTGTGTGCCTGTCCCCCTCCAGTCCCCCAAATTCATATGTTGAAGCCCTAATGCCCAGTGCCTCAGAATGCAAGTGTGTTTGGATACAGGTGTTTTAAAGAGGTAATCAAGTTCAATGAGGTCATTAGGGTGGGCCCTAATCCAATATAACTGGTGTCATATGAAAAGGAGATGATAACACAGGGGGAAGATGGTCATTTACAAGGCAAGAAGTGAGGACTTGGGAGAGATCAAATCTGCCAATACCTTGAGCTTGGGCTTACGGCCTCAAAACTGTAGGGAATTAATCTACGTTTTGTAAACCACCCAGTTTATGATATTCTGTTATGGCAGCGCTACCAAACTAACATACCAGCTAATAGGAAGGGGAGAGGGGGAGGTAGCAAGATTCCTTGGCACAGCCTTCAGGCAGGTGTGCTGGAGGGTAGCCATCTCTCAGCAGCAGATTACTTCCTCATCCGTCCCCAACCCTGCCTTGATTTTCTCCCTAGTTAGCTACCTCTGTGTTGAACCTTGAGACTCCGGGCATCCTCGCTGTCCCCCACTTCACTTGTATTTACTTCTTTACCTGTTAAAGTATAAAATCCTGGAAGGTAAAACATGACTCTCAGACAGACATACACTTCTTGCTTGTTAAAAAATTTATTTAACTTATTAATCAATGAGAGAATGAATAAGAGGTTAAACCAGGTCGAATGAGACTTAGACGTGCAGGGACTTATATTTCCCACTGGGTAATATTCTTTTGCATTGCTCTGAACAGGACCCATTGGCATGGCTCGCGACAAAGGATGTTTGCCTGACTGTCCATCTTCCACACGTTTACTTCTATCTGTACATATCTAAATACTAGTCCAACCAAAAGCACTCAGAGGTGCACACACCCTTATAGGATCTGGTACTCTTGAATGATCTGGGGGACAACAGACTAGCATTTTATTGGAAGAATACTAATAATCTCTTTTGCCCATTTCCAAACCTTTGGCCATTTTCCTAGCGTACCTATTTTGCAATGTGTAAGGGGGTCCCTGAGAGTAATTCACACCCAACTTGGAGGGTCAGGGGTGGGTGGGGAGGAAACTCACTCAGTCCTGACCTCACCTGGGGTCTAGTCCAGCCTGTCTCTCATGGGCCAAGCTAAAGTCATCCTACCAGTTGACCTCCGTCCAAGGCCACTTGAGCCCCACTTGGGCCACATCTACGTCCCTCCGTGCATCCTCAGTGCACGCTAAGTTGCTTCGGTTGTGTCCACAACCCTGTGCAACCACATGGACTAGAGCCCACCAGGCTCCTCTGTCCATGGGATTCTCCAGACAAGAATACTGGAGTGGGTTGCCATGCCCTCCTCCTGGGGATCTTCCTGACTCAGGGATCGAACCCATGCCTCTCACGTCTACCTTCACTGGCAGGCGGGTTCTTTACCACTAGCTCCACCTGGGAAGCCTGCCATCTACATCCCTGGGGACCCACAGTGACCTGGTGCCTGAGAGGAAGAACAGACCCTCTGCCATTGTCCCAGCAATCCTTCTTCTCAGCATTCGCCACTTTGTTATCTAATGCACTTGTGAAAGTGCTGGATGTGGTACCCGATCACCCAGAGCCGGCCCTCAAGCTCTACATCCGCTTCCCTGGGTCCGAGCCGGGAAAACTAATATCTGCTCCTTTAGTAATTGCTTCCTCGCTCACTCTATGACATAGGCAGATAACAGCTCACAATGGGGCAGAAAGAGGATTTAGCAGAATAAGCATTTAACAATATTTGAAACATCTATTCAACTTGAGTGCCTTTTGTATGTTCGGCTTTATAGTAACAGCTAAGATAGATTTTTTAAGAGTCAACCTGGGACTTCCCTGGTGGTCCAGTGGCTAAGACTCTGTACTCCCAATGCAGGGGGCCCAGGTTCAATCCCTGGCCAGGGAACTAGATCCCACATGCCATAACTAAGAGTCTTCATGCTGCAACTAAGACCCGGCACAGCCAAATGAATACATTTTTTTTTAAAGGTCAACCTTCCCATTCTAATGGGGATAATAGCCAGGAAAGCAGATAACTAGCAAACTAGTGATCTGAGAAGGGCCACTGCAATACATTCCCAAATAAAGGCAATGCCAAAGAATGCTCAAACTACCGCACAATTGCACTCGTCTCACATGCTAGTAATAAGAAGGCAATGGCACCCCACTCCAGTACTCTTGCCTGGAAAATCCCATGGACAGAGGAGCCTGATGGGTTGCAGTCCATGGGGTCGCACAGAGTTGGACACGACTGAAGGGACTTAGCAGCAGCAGCACATGCTAGTAAATTAATGCTTAAAATTCTCCAAGCCAGGCTTCAGCAATACGTGAACCGTGAACTTCCTGATGTTAAGCTGGTTTTAGAAAAGGCAGAGGAACCAGAGATCAAATTGCCAACATCCATGGGATCATGGAAAAAGCAAGAGAGTTCCAGAAAAACATCTATTTCTGCTTTATTGACAATGCCAAAGCCTTTGACTGTGTGGATCACAATAAACCGTGAAAAATTCTGAAAGAGATGGGAATACCAGACCACCTGACCTGCCTCTTGAGAAACCTATATGCAGGTCAGGAAGCAACAGTTAGAACTGGACATGGAACAACAGACTGCTTCCAAATAGGAAAAGGAGTACGTCAAGGCTGTATATTATCACCCTGCTTATTTAACTTATATGCAGAGTACATCATGAGAAAGGCTGGGCTGGAAGAAGCACAAGCTGGAATCAAGATTGCCAGGAGAAATATCAATAACCTCAGATATGCAGATGACACCATCCCTATGGCAGAAAGTGAAGAAGAACTAAAGAGCCTCTTGATGAAAGTGAAAGAGGAGAGTGAAAAAGTTGGCTTAAAGCTCAACATTCAGAAAACTAAGATTGTGGCATCCGGTCCCATCACTTCATGGGAAATAGATGGGGAAACAGTGGAAACAGTGGCTGACTTTATTTTTCTGGGATCTAAAGTCACTGCAGATGGTGATTGCAGCCATGAAATTAAAAGACACTTACTCCTTGGAAGGAAAGTTATGACCAACCTAAACAGCATATTGAAAAGCAAAGACATTGCTTTGTCAACAAAGGTCCGTCTAGTCAAGGCTATGGTTTTTCCAGTGGTCATGTATGGATGTGAGAGTTGGACTGTGAAGAAAGCTGAGTGCCGAAGAGTTGATGCTTTTGAACTGTGGTGTTGGAGAAGACTCTTGAAAGTCCCTTGGACTGCAAGGAGATCCAACCAGTCCGTCCTAAAGGAAATCAGTCCTGAATATTCATGGAGGGACTGATGCTGAAGCTGAAACTCCAATACTTTGGCCACCTCATGCGAAGAGCTAACTCATTTGAAAGACCCTGATGCTGGAAAAGATTGAAGGCAGGAGGAGAAGGGGACGACAGAGGATGAGATGGTTGGATGGCATCACTGACTCAATGGACATGGGTTTGGGTGGACTCCGGGAGTTGGTGATGGACAGGGAGGCCTGGCGTGCTGTGTTTCATAGGGTCGCAAAGAGTCGGACACTACTGAGCGACCGAACTGAACTGAACTGCCATACATGGCCTTCTGATAGCCCCATCTTTTAAAGGCTTGTCCCTTGGCCCAGATGCCCCCTAGCTGGAAGCTCTTCAAGAGCACAGTCTCTGAGTTACCCAGGTACCTGTTGCTGTGCCCAGTAATGACTTGTTGGGACAGGCCATTGCCATGTGGGCAGGGTCTTCCCAGTCTCAGCCTGGAATTCTGTGTGTCATAGTTGTGTCAGTTAATGTGCTTTGGGGGAAACCTGGGTTTGATTAGGAGAGAGAAAAGAGCACAGGGTCCTGGGGAAATATTATGGGTTAATGGTGTCCTCCCAGAAAGGATGTGTTGAAATCCTACCCCCGCCCCCACCCTTCCCTGGCCCCACCTCACAATGTGACCTTATTTGGAAATAGGGTCCTTGCAGATGGACTTAGCTAAGTTAAGGGCATACTGGCGTGAGGTGGACCCTGTTCCAACCTGACTGGTGTCCTCATTAGAAGAGGAGAGAGCCATGTGAGGACAGAGACAAAAGGGGAGATGCCACGTCACGACTAAGAGCACCTGGAGTGAGGCCCCTGCTGGGCAAGCACGGCCAGCAAACCTCGAGAGGCTGGGAGAGGCGAGGAAGGACCCATCTCCACAGGTTTCAGAGCCGCCCTGAGTTTGGATTTCTAGCCTCAAAAACTGAGAGAGAACATGTTTCTGTGGTTTTAAGCCTCCCTTCATCCCCCCTGCCCATTTTGTGGCGACTTGCTCCTGCAGCTCTAGGAAACTCACACAGCAGGCGACCAGTAATCTCCCATATTCAGCAGGTAATGGAACTTGCTTTCTGGTGTTCCAGTGGATACAACTCTGTGCTTCCAAGGCAGAAGGTCTGGGTTCAATCCCTGGTTGGGGAACTCAGCTTCCACAGGCCATACAGATCCACTAAAAGATTTTTTTTTCAGTTATTAAAAAATTTAAAAAATGAAGTGGGGACAGAATTGAAATTAATAGTCCACCTGAGGGAGCTCTAGAGCCTTCGCTCCCCCGTTCCTATTTAGACTCTAGCCTAGATGAGGGATGAATAATAGCTGTTTTCCGGGGGTGACTCTCTTAATCACCTTTCAAAGTGATTTTGCTTATTTTCAGTTTCTGTGCTATTGAAATATGGATTCAGACCATGAATGCCTTTATCGCATGGAAGGCTTTTGACCCGAGGTGTTTGGTTAAAAGGGCAGGATTCTGAGGGCGACAGACGCTGACTGACCCGCTAACCCACTGCGACCGTCCTAAGCAGGGCTGGGCGCTGGGCCAGTGTGATTGATGGCAGCTTTAGTGAAGAAGACTCGTCTGCGCTGCCTGCAGCTTTTGACCATGGGGTATTCCCAGGGGATAGGAAGAGCTTTTGGGGGGGGTATTTTTTCAGGGGACAGGAAGGCACCAATCCACTATTCGCTGGAAATTACTGTCTGGACTGACAGCAGAGATGTTTTCTCAGTTTGTCCAGTACTTCCTGCCAAGCCTCTGTGGTGTTTGATTTTCTTAGCCACTCACTTCTTCTTGCAGCTCTGATGGCTCTGTGTGGTTCCTCAGACCACCAGCAGCAGCAGCATCTGAAAACTTGTTAGAAGCCCACACTTTCAGGCCCAGGCCCAGACCCACTGGACTGGAAACTCTGCAGGGTTTAGGGGGCCACCCAGGAAGCTGAGGTTAAATGAGCCATCGAGGTGGCTCTGAAGCTCCCTGATTGTCTGAAAACCAGAGTCGAATCTGTTGCCATCTGGTTATAGCCTTGTCTTAAGGGACTTACCAATCTTTCTAGCTGCTTCCTCACTCCCGTAACATCTTAAAGAGAGGCCACAGTGAATTTTTTGGCCAACTCGGTACATATTGACTCATTGGAAAAAAACCGCATGCAGGGAAAGATGGAGGGCAGGAGGAGAAGGGAGCGACAGAGGGTGAGATGGTTGGATGGCATCATCAAAACAGTG
Organism: Budorcas taxicolor; assembly: GCF_023091745.1. NCBI lineage: Eukaryota > Metazoa > Chordata > Mammalia > Artiodactyla > Bovidae > Budorcas > Budorcas taxicolor. The sequence continues at coordinate 76,602,696 of NC_068921.1, forward strand.
GACATGAGTTTGAGCAAAGTCCAGGAGATAGTGAAGGACAGGGAAGCCTGGCGTGCTGCCGGCCGTAGAGTGGCAAAGCGTCAATTTAGCAACTGAACAACAAACAGCAATACACACACGTGTATGTACATATTCATACAGATGCACATACATGCAGTCTTGGGCTCTGGGTCTCCGGTTTTGTTTTTCTCACCTCCACAGCATGACCTACTCTTGCAGCTGTGTGAACCTCTTGTTCTTGCAGCCCCCTGGCATGCACCCAGCACAGTTGCTCTGTCCTTCCCTTCAATATGACTGGTCTGACTCCACTCGCCTGCTCCCACAAACGGCTAGGATGCATCCTTGTATACCTTCTCCTACAGACCGGGGTAAACTTCCTGAGTTGCGTGCAGGCATGGGATTGCAGGCTCATGGGGTGTACACATAGGAGGTTTGCTGAGCTCTGCTGAGCTGCTCTCCAGAAGACTGCGGAGTCTACCTGCCCATCTGCATTGCATGCTAATTTCCACCTCCTTAGATCTTTCTCGACAATTGCTATCATCTGACTTTCTAATTTTTCCTATGGTGTGGGTGTACGGGGGGAATCGCCTTTTACATAATTTGCATTTCTCTAACAGTGAGGTTAAAGCTCAACACTCAGAAAACTAAGATCATGGCATCTGGTCCCATCACTTCATGGGAAATAGATGGGGAAACAGTGGAAACAGTGCCAGACTTCATGTTTTGGGGCTCCAAAATCACTGCCGATGGTGATTGCAGCCATGAAATTAAAAGACGCTTACTCTTTGGAAGAAAAGTTATGACCAACCTAGACAGCATATTCAAAAGCAGAGGCATTACATTGCCAACAAAGGTCTGTCTAGTCAAGGCTATGGTTCTTCCAGTGGTCATGTATGGATGTGAGAGTTGGACTGTGAAGAAAGCTGAGTGCCGAAGAATTGATGCTTTTGATCTGTGGTGTTGGAGAAGACTCTTGAGAGTCCCTTGGACTGCAAGGAGATCCAACCAGTCCATCCTAAAGGAGATCAGTCCTGGGTGTTCTTTGGAAGGACTGATGCTGACGCTGAAACTCCAGTACTTTGGCCACCTCATGCGAAGAGTTGACTCATTGGAAAAGACTCTGATGCTGGGAGGGATTGGGGGCAGGAGGAGAAAGGGGCAACAGAGGATGAGATGGTTGGATGACATCACCGACTTGATGCACGTGAGTTTGGGTGGACTCCCAGGGTTGGTGATGGACAGGGAGTGCTGCGATTCATGGGGTCACAAACAGTCAGACATGACTGAGCGACTGAACTGAACTGAACTGATCAGTGAGGTTGGGTTTCCCTGGTGGCTCAGTGGCAAAGAACCTGTCTGCTAATGCAGGAGATGCAGGTTCGATCCCTGGGTCAGGAAGATCCCTTAGAGTAGGAAATGGCAACCCATTCCAGTGTTCTTGCCTGGGAAATCCCATGGACACAGGAGCCTGTTGGGCTACAGTCCATGGGTTGCAAGAGCTGGACATGACTTAGCGACTAAACAATAATGAGATTGAGTGTGTCTTCATATTTCCCCTTTTATATCCTTGGCCTATTGTTCTACCGAATTTCTGACTTTTTTGGTTCATTTCCTTGTGTATTCTAGATAAGATGTCAGTACACTTTACTGTAAAGGCCCAGGCAGTATTTTAGGCTTTGCCAGCCATCTGTTCTCTGCTGCACCAGTTGAGCCGTGCCACTGTAGCACACAGCAGCCATAGATGGTGCGAAGTGAATGAGTGGGCTGTGTTCCGTGAAGATTTACCTACGAAACAGGTGAGTTTGGCTTGTGAACCACAGTTTTGTCAACCTCTGTTCTAGATATGACTTCCTTGTTGGATTTTGACATCACAGTTCTCTTCTCCTGCTGTCTGTGGTGTCCTTGGTTGATTATTTCATTTTGATGGGTTCAAATCCATCTGTTTTTGTCTCACAGTTTAGAATTTATGGAGTTCTTCTCAACCTCAAGATAACAAACATATCTGATTTTTTTTCTCTTGGTTTTCTGTTTTTCATTCATTCAGTCAGTCAGTAAATCATGTCTGAGTCTTTGCAATCCCATGGACTGTACCCTGCCAAGCTCCTCTGTCAGTGGGATTTCCCAGGCAAGAATACTGGAGTGGGTTGCCGTTTCATTCTCCACGGGATCTATCCTCCCAGATCAGGGATCAAACCCACGTCTCCTGCGTTGGCATGTGGATTCTTTACCACTGAGCCTCTATGGAAGCCCTTTATATTTTTATCTTTCACACTTTAGACTATACAAAACTGACCCTTTTGTGTGGCGTCTATTTTTCTCTATATAGTAAACTGATTTCCTAACAGCACGGATTTGTGGTGTTGAGAATCATGCATCAGTTCCCACATGTAAATGAATCTGTTTTCATTCTGTCCCACCAGCTTATTTATCTGTTCCTCTGCCAACACCACATTGCTTTTGGGCCTTGTCCCGTTTTGTTTTTTCACTGTGGCTTTGCAGATCTTCACATCTCACAGTGTGGCTCTTGTCACGTTTCCTTTCAAAAGCCCATGAATCCACGTCTATTTCAACAATGCAGACTTTATGCCTTTTCTGCTGCCATTTGGCTTCAAGGCCTTTATAGGAAGAAGCATGAAATATGAAGCCAGGCAAGCTCTAAGAGTCAATTCCCTATTGAATGCTGTTCACTACTATTTCTTGAATACCTGCTGATTTAGGACTGTTAGCTTCAAGAGCCCCAATCCCAGCTCAAACTACATTAATTAAAAATGTAGACCCCAGGGTTTCTCTCTCTGCAGATATTTCCCTTAGAATAATGTTTTTAATCAGATCCAAAACCTCTTCCACTTGTTTCTTGAGAGGACAAGTTTAGATTCTGGATTTCTAACACCACTTTTGAGGCTCTACTACTGAAGAAATAAGAAAGAAATTTTTTCTATAGTGCATTAGAACAGAGATGTTAAAACCGATTCTTGAAGCATGCTTTAATTTATCTAAAACAATGATTATTTGAACAGTTTACATACAAATGTGTGTTCAAATCAGTCAGTCAGTTCAGTTCAGTCGCTCAGTAGTGTCCAACTCTTTGCGACCATATGAATTGCAGCACGCCAGGCCTCCCTATCCATCCCATCTCCTGGAGTTCACTCAAACTCAGGTCCATCGAGTCGGTGATGCCATCCAGCCATCTCATCCTCTGTCGTCCCTTTTTCTTCCTGCCCCCAATCCCTCCCAGCATCAGAGTCTTTTCCAATGAGTCAACTCTTCTCATGAGGTGGCCAAAGTACTGGAGTTTCAGCTTTAGCATCATTCCTTCCAAAGAACACCCAGGGCTGATCTCCTTTAGAATGGACTGGTTGGATCTCCTTGCAGTCAGTATTGATCTGTAATTATTATATTTTGCGCATATCACCCTTTTAACCTGTGCCTAACACCAGTACTTAATTTTTTTTCTAATGTAAAAATATTATTACCTATAAAGGTTTTCCAGAGCCAAATGATGGCAGTGAAAAAGTCTTTGGCGGTTACATGAGAAAATTTATTGAAAGAGATTCCCTGGAAGTGCATTGGTTGGGATTCCACACTTTCACTGCAAAGGCACAGGTTTGATCTCTGGCTGGGGAACTAAAATTCATTGGAAAAATAGGTTTGGATTATGCCAGAATCCCATGGACTGAGGAGCCTGGCGGGCTACAGTTCATAGGGTAGCAAAGAGTCGGACACAACTGAAGCAACTGAGCGCAAGCACTAGCCATTTCTAAAATCAACTATCACAGAATCCTCAATATGTTTTGATTGACTTTGTCTCAGAACTGTTATATAATAAATACATTAACCAGGAAAAAAAAATATATATAGGGAGTTCCCTGGTCTCAGTTCAGTTCAGTCCAGTTGCTCAGTCATGTCCGACTCCTTGTGACCCCATGGACTGCATCACCAACACCCGGAACTTACTCAAACGCATGTCCATTGCGTTGGCGATGCCTTCCAACCATCTCATCCTGTTGTCCCCTACTCCTCCCTGGTCTAGTGGTTAGAATTTGGCACTTTCACTGCTGTGGCCCAGGTTCAATTCCTGGTCAGGAAACTGAGATCCTGTAAGCTGCGCAGGCAAAAGGGAAAAAGTAAATATATATATTTATATTTATACACATAAATGCATTATACACACACACACACACACACACACATGCAAATACCAGCTTATGTAACTGGAAAGTCCAGTAGATGGCTTTGTTAGATCTAGGGGTTCAAGCAACATCACTGGGGCTTTCTCTCTCCTTTTATCTGCATCTCTCATCTCGGCTATGTGAATTATCAGGCAATTTCTTTCCCCAAAGCAGCCTAACTGAACTGAAACATTCACTCAGTTGTGCCCAACTGTTCAGGACACCATGGACTGAGGCCCATCATGCCCTTCTGTCCATGGGATTCTCCAAGCAAGAATACTGGAATGGGTTGCCATTCCCTTCTTCAGGGGATCTTCCCAACCCAGGTCTCCCGCACTGCACACAGATTCTTTACCATCTGAGCCACCTTCAATATATTCGAGACTTGTAGTGTCTTTATTGTTCCTAACATTAGAAATCTGAATTTGGCAATAAGGAGTTCATGATCTGAGCCACAGTCAACTCCTGGTCTTGTTTTTGCTGACTGTACAGAGCTTCTCCATCTTTGGCTGCAAAGAATATAATCAATCTGATTTCGGTGTTGACCGAAGGTGATGTCTGTGTGTAGAGTCTTCTCTTGTGTTGTTGGAAGAGGGTATTTGCTATGATCAGTGCATTCTCTTGGCAAAACTCTATTAGCCTTTGCCCTGCTTCATTCCGTATTCCAAGGCCAAATTTGCCTGTTACCCCAGGTGTTTCTTGACTTCCTACTTTTGCATTCCAGTCCCCTATAATGAAAAGGACATCTTTTTGGGGTGTTAGTTCTAAAAGGTCTTGTAGGTCTTCATAGAACCATTCAACTTCAGCTTCTTCAGCCTTACTGGTTGGGGCATAGACTTGGATTACTGTGATATTGAGTGGTTTGCCTTGGAAACGAACAGAGATCATTCTGTCGTTTTTGAGATTGCATCCAAGTACTGCATTTCAGACTCTTTTGTTGACCATGATGGCTACTCCATTTCTTCTAAGGGATTTCTGCCCACAGTAGTAGATGTAATGGTCATCTGAGTTAAATTCACCCATTCCAGTCCATTTTAGTTCACTGATTCCTAGAATGTCGACGTTCACCCTTGCCATCTCCTGTTTGACCACTTCCAGTTTGCTTTGATTCATGGACCTAACATTCCAGGTTCCTATGCAATATTGCTCTTTACAGCATCGGACCTTGCTTCTAGCACCAGTCACATCCACAGCTGGGTATTGTTTTTACTTTGGCTCCATCCCCTAATTCTTTCTGGAATTATTTCTCCACTGATCTCCAGTAGCATATTGGGCACCTACTGACCTGGGAGTTCCTCTTTCAGTATACTATCATTCTGCCTTTTCATACTGTTCATGGGGTTCTCAAGGCAAGAATACTGAAGTGATTTGCCATTCCCTTCTCCAGTGGACCACATGATGTCAGACCTCTCCACCATGACCTGCCCGTCTTGGGTGGCCCCACAGGGCATGGCTTAGTTTCACTAAGTTAGACAAGGCGGTGGTCTGAGTGATTAGATTGACAAGTTTTCTGTGATTATGGTTTCAGTGTGTCTGCCCTCTGATGCCCTCTCGCATAAAATTAAAAGACACTTCCTCCTTGGAAGGAAATTATGACCAACCTAGAGAGCATATTCAAAAGCAGAGACATTACTTTGCCAACAAAGGTCCGTCTAGTCAAGGTTATGGTTTTTCCAGTGGTCATGTATGGATGTGAGAGTTGGACTATAAAGAAAGCTGAGCGCCAAAGAATTGATGCTTTTGAACTGTGCTGTTGGAGAAGACTCTTGAGAGTCCCTTGGACTTCAAGGAGATCCAACCATCCATTCTGAAGGAGATCAGTCCTGGATGTTCATTGGAAGGACTGATGCTGAAGTTGAAACTCCAATACTTTGGCCACCTGATGTGAAGAGTTGACTCATTGGAAGAGACTCTGATGCTGGGAAGGATTGGTGGCAGGAGGAGAAGGGAACGACAGAGGATGAGATGGCTGGATGGCATCACTGACTTGATGGACATGAGTTTGAGTGAACTCCAGGAGTTAGTGATGGACAGGGAGGCCTGGTGTGCTGCAATTCATGGGGTCACAAAGAGTCGGATATGACTGAGTGATTGAACTGAACTGAACTGAATATTAGAAGAAACACTTTTCTCATCAAACATTAGTATCCACCCCACCAAAGTGGACTCTCATTGTCTGATTGGATGAATCATGGGGGCAGAGAAGGTGGTCACATGCATGACAGTCCCTTGGATTTCAAGAGTGGGGCGTCCCCAAAAGGAGAGAAGCTGGGCAGACCAGGACGCCCATCCCCTCTCAGCTGCCCTGTCTCTGCAATCCGGACAACTCTGAAGAGTGAAGACTGCTGCGGGGGCGGACACTCGGGCTCAAAGAGTTTGTGTCACTTGGAAGAGCCCCACGATCAGCAAGAAATCAAGCTGGGACTAGCGAGCTGGTCTGTCTGTCCCTGTTGGTCTCTCCTCTAGCCCACACGGCCTTGTGATTATACTGCTGTTGCTTCAAACCCAACGTGGCACCAAGTGAGGTCGTTGTTTTTCCCAAAATCACATCCAAAGCCCCCCATAGCTACTGCCATTTCCTGTCCGCAGGTGTGAGATTCTGCTGTCTCCTTCCTCGAGTCAGACTCTTCTTCCATTCTCACGGCCAGTGGTCACTCTCTTCCCTCGCTCTGTGCCTGCCACCTCCACACTTGCTCCAGGCTTATCATCTGACATCCAGATGACGATCCTGTCTCTTTCCTATCCCAGTCCGTCCTGCACATAGCCACATGTTAAACTCCCTAAAGTATAGTTTCTTTTTTTAAAAAATGCTTTTAAAATATTTAATTGGATGCACCAGATCTTAGTTGAGGCATGCAGGTTCTTAGTTTCAGCATGTGGTATCTAGGTCCCTGACCAGGGAGCAAATCTGCATGGTTCCCCTGCATTGGGAGCATGGAGTCTTAAGTCTGGATCACCACGGAAGTCCCTAGCTTCTTAAAAAAAATTTTTTAATGATTTTTTTTGTGGGGGGAAGAGTGGTTAAAAGTGTGTCTCAGTTTGTATTACTGCAATGACAGCATAGCAGAGCCCTCGAAAACTCAGGGGCTTACCCCATGGGTATTTATTACTGGCGAGTGTTTATCCGTCTGCTGAGGCTCAGCCAGTCTGGAGTGAGCTGGGGGCTCTGCTTCCTGTTGGGGCAGCTCTGTGTCTCCTGCAGGTCTGAGGGGGCAGCTCTGCCCACAGGACCCTCCTCCCCCCGCCGCCTCCTGTTTAGAGGGTGGGCTTTGCCAGAGGGTGCTCTTCTCACGGCGATGCAGAAACGCGGAGACTTCCCAAGGCCTAGAGTTGGAAACTGACACACCATCATTGGCCAAGCTCAAAGTCAAGGGACCAGGAGAGATAGTCGACCTCCGGTGAGCCTATGGAAGTGTGTGGACGCAGAGAAAAGGGGAGACCTGGAGTCATTAACCCAATCTACCGCAGAGTCCACTCTAGACTCTACCATCTGGATTTCAGAGTCTCCCATTGTCTGGTCTCCCTCCAATCATCCATCCAATACCCTTTGGGCTCTTCATCTGGGACATGATTCATGGACCTTGGGAATCTTATAGAAGCCAGACAAGATTGGGCAATTCCAGACAGCAAACTATATTCACACTGCAGGCCAAACTTAGCCTGCCCCCTGCTTCTTTCCCACCACACACAAAAAAGAGGGGAATTTTATGGGTCTACTCGTTATTGGTAGGCTTTACAAAATAAACAAATGTTAACAATTTTTTCCTCTAGGAAATAAACTAAGCCAGAGATCTTCTTTATGATTTTTTTTTATGTAGTTCTTTAGGGAAAAACAAAATCTCAAGGAATTATTTTCTCAATAAACAGTGGCAACAGTTTATTTTTGTTGGCTTGACTTAAATCCTCCCCCACTTTCTTTTTTTGGATTGAGAGGTTGACTACAGAAATGAGAAAGAGACCATTTTTTTATTCTTTTTTTTGTGTGTGTGGTTTCTCTGGCTGGAAAAGAAAAAGTCTGCATTCTTACTGTATTCAGTGTACTTCAAAGATATAAAAATTTAGATATCAGGGTTATGGTTGTTCTAGATTTCAGTCTATTTATAACTTCCTCATATTTCACATTTGTTTGACCTCAGGTTAAAGGAATGCTTTTGAAAAGTATAATGATTTGATCCTAGCAATGGATGTAGCAAAAATACTGGGGTCAATAAGTTAAATTAAAAGGCTTAAAATAAAAAAAGAAGAAGAAAAAGAAGAAGAAAAACTAGACTTTGCCAACTTTAAGCTTAGGATTACATGACAATAGGAGAATCTCCTAGCTGTGTTCCTACAAAAAAGTTTACGGTGCGAAAAATATTTTCCAAAGTTAACCAAAGTAAAGAAAAAAATTTGAATTAGAAGAAACTAATTTCCTAATATGAACTCATTTTCATGGCTTACATAGGACTCTTCACTAGATTTGTTTTCAGTATTTTTACATATGTATTATTTTATTTCTTTTTACTTCCGCAGAAGAAAATATATGAATATTTCCATGTGTGTTGGAGTGTCACAATATAACCTTAAGTATATGTTTTAGTAATTTATTGAGAGCAAAGAAAACAAGTTTTAAAGCAGCATGTATATGTGTTGTATTTGTTAAGAGTGTTGTTGTTCAGTTGCTCAGTCGTGTCCGACCCTTCGCAACCCCATAGAAATATGTGCGTGTGTGTGTGTGTGTGTGTGTGTGTGTGTGTGTGTGAATCATCTATCCATCTATGGAGAGAGAGAGAGAAATACACACATACAATAGAAAAATGCTTAGGAATCTATCTATAAGGAAACCATCAGAATATTCATAATTACCTTTGAATGTTAACTTTCTCCCCATGCCCCCATTGATTTATTTCCATATATTTCAATCAGTCTATAATGAATATATATTGAATACTAAATGGGATTTTGAAAGAGAGAGATGGGCTTCCCTGGTGGCTCAGTGGTAAAGAATCCGCCTGCCAATGCAGGAGATACGGGTTTGATCCCTGGTCTGGGAAGATCCCATGTGCCAGGGAGCAGCTAAGGCCGTGCGCCACAGGCGTTGAGCCTGTGCTCTGGAGCCTGGGAGCTAGAAGCACTGAAGTCTGCACGCCCCAGAGCCCTGCTCCACAGGAGAAGTCACTGCAATGAGAAGCGTGTGCACTGCAACAAAGAACAGCCCCGGCTCATCACAGCTAGAGAAAAGCCGGTGTGGCAGTGAAGACCAGCACAGCCACATAGAGATAAATAAAACTGTTTTTAAAAAGGGAGAGAGACATGTAACAGTTGGGCCTTTTCAACCTCTGGAATCCTAAAACTCCTCTAAATTGGAGAAAACTAGTGACGAAACCTTCAGAAGAAGCCTTGATTTTGAACGCTGGAAATCATCCGGCTAGCTGTATTGCTTCATTAGGCAGAAAACTAGAATGAGGAATATTATGCATGGAAGAGGATGAACTGGGGTACCAATGATTGTTTCTTCACCAGACAGGTCCTCATTAATCCCTAGACTAGTGTACAAAATACAGAAGAGTAAGTTCCCCCTTCCCCCACCCCTCCACAAAAGAAATATAGGAGCCCAGAGTTCCCTCCAAGTCCAGGCTTTTGCATCAGTTTCAGGAGCAACTTAGAGGAAAATAGTCAGAAGACCAGAGTCAGACAGATTAATATTATGGAACAACAGAGTGGTTCCAAATAGGAAAAGGAGTACGTCAAGGCTGTGTATTGTCACCCTGCTTATTTAACTTCTATGCAGAGTACATCATGAGAAATGCTGGACATGAAGAAACACAAGCTGGAATCAAGATTGCCGGCAGAAATATCAATAACCTCAGATATGCAGATGACACCACCCTTATGGCAGAAAGTGAAGAGCAGCTAAAAAGCCTCTTGCTGAAAGTGAAAGAGGAGAGTGAAAAAGTTGTCTTAAAGCTCAACATTCAGAAAATGAAGATCATGGCATCCGGTCCCATCACTCCATGGGAAATAGATGGGGAAACAGTGGAAACAGTGTCAGACTTTATTTTTTGGGGCTCCAAAATCACCGCAGATGGTGATTGCAGCCATGAAATTAAAAGACGCTTACTCCTTGGAAGAAAAGTTATGACCAACCTAGATAGCATATTCAAAAGAAGAGACATTACTTTGCCGACTAAGGTCCGTCTAGTCAAGGCTATGGTTTTTCCAGTAGTCATGTATAGATGTGAGAGTTGGACTGTGAAGAAAGCTGAGGGCCAAAGAATTGATGCTTTTGAACTGTGGTGTTGGAGAAGACTCTTGAGAGTCCCTTGGACTGCAAGGAGATCCAACCAATCCATTCTGAGGAGATCAACCCTGGGATTTCTTTGGAAGGAATGATGCTAAAGCAGAAACTCCAGTACTTTGGCCACCTCATGCGAAGAGTTGACTCATTGGAAAAGACTCTGATGCTGGGAGGGATTGGGGGCAGGAGGAGAAGGGGACGACAGAGGTTGAGATGGCTGGATGGCATCATGGACTCGATGGACACGAGTCTGAGTGAACTCTGGGAGATGGTGATGGACAGGGAGGCCTGGCGTGCTGCGATTCATGGGGTCGCAAAGAGTCAGACACAACTGAGTGACTTAACTGAACTGAACTGAAGGGAGATATTAACTTATGCTTGGAGATTTTCCTTATGCAGCAGTACTTGAAAAAATAGCCACGTTCAATGAGATGTTATGAATAAGATTAAATACTCATAATATGTATAGGTTAGAATTCGGCAGGGCATTTTACTTCTCAGAAATCAAGAGGAAGGACAGAGCTACTGTAAATTATTCATTATTTGGGTTTCTAAATGTAGTTCGCTAACATTTAAATACCAGAGGACATTTCACTGAAGAAATGATGGTAGTTTATGAACAAGGCAATCTCACAACTGGTTTTGAGAATCTACAGTGTGTGAGCTACTATGCCTATTGCAAGGAATACAGAGACGAATGAGGATACAGTCTTTGCATTCAGAGAGCTCAGCTTATCAGACATATAAGTTCAAGATGTGCTTTGTCCTTTTGTTTTAAATAATTCTTAGAGCAACAAATAAAAATAAAGCGCCATGACCAGTGAATGTTAGCCTCAGGAGCAGGCTCTTTTGTTAGATGGACCATTTTTGCTCTGAATAAAGGCTGTTTATGTCATCACGAGCTGGGGAGCAAAGGTTTAGAAAAGGGGGATTAAGAAATCATTCAGAGAAATTACATCACATAAAATCCCAAATGCCCAGTTTATCAGGATGAATCTAAGTTTGGTTCCTATTGCTAAAAGAAAAAAAAAAAGCGACTCACATGTTACTTACAAGCAAACCTTAGGGCATACCATGTATTATCAGCAATAAACAGATCTGATTCTTTTGTAAACGAGATTGTCAGGGCCCAGGGGATTTGTCAGAGCCTGGATAATCCTCAAATCGTCTGCCTGCCCTACGAGGGATGGGAGGAAATTGTCAGTAATAAGGCTGGTTAGCAGTCTTCTTGTCTGGTGCATTAAAGATTATTCCACAAAAGCCAGAGGGTCTTAACCAACCAGCTTTCATCATAGGGTTCAATGTTACACATTTTATCAAGTCTCCTGTCCACAGAGGCTGGGAAGACTCTGTCAACTGTGCAAGTCGCTGGGCCCTGAGTCTGGGAATCAGAGGCTGGGACTTGGGGAGTTTTCAAGCCAGTATGGTATATGAAACAGACCCAGAGCTCTGTGGCCACGGAGACGCCAGCATGCGTATGGTACCCCACTGTCCACGGGCAACCGTGGTGCAGGGTCTCTGTGTCAGGCTGCATTAGGGACCTGGGTCTAGGGGGGGTAAGACTGTGGCTTCTCTTCTTTTTGACTTATTGTTCATATGATTTAAATTTAACGTTTTGAATAAATAATACATGTAAATGGTTCAAAAGTTTTAAAACTGCCAAAGGGATACGGTGGAAACCTTCCCCATCGCCATCTGCATGTGCCTTGTCCCTGCTTCCTCCAACAGGTGACCCCTATCATTTAGAAGCATTATTTTTCCTTTCGAGCTTCCCTGGTGGCTCAGATGGTAAAGAATCTGTCTGCAATGCAAGAGACCCAGGTTCCATCCCTGGGTTGGGAAAATCCCCTAGAGGAGGGCATGGCAACCCACTCTAGTATTCTTGCCTGGAGGATCCCATGGACAGAGGAGCCTGGTGGGCTGCAGTCCCCCAGGGGTTGCAAAGAGTCAAACACGACTGAGTGACTAACACACACACACATTTTTCCTTTTCAGAGTTTTTTTTCTTAATTATGTAGTCAAAATTTTAATAACAAAAAATACTATTTTTTTTAACATGGTCAAAGATACTTGGATAACTCCAGATTTTGAAAAAAACGGCCTAGCCCAACAGTACAACAATGCATCTCTGTACAGAACATTCCATAGATCAACAGAAAATATGTTTAAGCACAAAAATAAGAAATATTTAAAGAGAATCTCTAAGCAGCATTTTATTTCTGCAAAAAGACATATAGTACTGATTAAATACTACAAGTAGTTTTCATTTATGAAAATACAGCTCAAGCTCTGCACCAGGAGAAGCCCTCACAATGAGAAGCCTGTACACTGCAGCTAGAGAGCTGCCCCAACCTGCTGCAACAAGAGAAAGGCCTCACATAGCAATGAAGACACAGCACAGCCCAAAATAAAACAAATTTAAAAATAAATAAAGTGTGAACCATATTTTTATTTCAGTCTTCTTTTTACATAAAAGATAGAATATAATACAATTGTTCTGTGCCGTGTCTTTTTTTCTCTTGCAATGCATTCTATTGTAATGAAACTGCTTCTGTATCAGTACACTCAGAAATTAGTAAAAAGAATAAGGACATAAACTGTTAAGGAAATTCTTTTTATGATTACATACTTTTCTATTGTTTCATGTACGTACTTTAAAAAATTAGCCGCGTGATGAAACATTTAGATTTTTCCCTAATATTTTGCAATAACAAATCATGATACAGTGAATAACCATGCACATCAGTTCCTTCACAAGTTATTACTATTTACCTTTCATAGGGCTACCCAGTAGTAGCCAAGACAGGGGCCGCTCTCCTTAGCACAATAAGTTAATAAATTAACTTATTATTTTGTTAATAAATTAACTTATTATTAAGTTAATTTAATATATTTCTAATAGATTTCTAAAAGATTTTCTAATAGATTTTTAAAAATTGAAGTATAGTTGGTTTATAATGTGTTAGTTTCAGGTATACAGCAAAGTGATTCAGTTATACATACTTACACACACACACATATTCTTTTTCAGATAATCTTCCCTTATTGGTTATTATAAAATATTGAGTATAGTTCCCTGCTATATGGTAGGTCCCTTTTGGTTTTATATATATATATATATATATATATATATATGTATAATAATGTGTGTATGTTAATCTCAAACTCCTAATTTATCCCCCCACCATTCCCCTTTTGTGAAAGTGAAAGTCGCTCAGTCCTGTCCGACTGTTTGCGACCCCAAGGACTATAGAGTCCATAGGATTCTCCAGGCCAGAATACGGGAGTGGGTAGCCTTTCCCTTCTCCAGGGGATCTTCCTGACCCAGGAATCGAACCAGAGTCTCCTGCATTGCAGGCGGATTCGCCACCAACGGAGCTATCAGGAAAGCCCTTTGGTAACCACAAGTTCTTTTTTGGTGACCATAGGTTTGTTTTCTACATCTGTGGGTCTATTTCTGTTTTGTAAGCAAGTTCATTTCTATCATTTTTTTAGATTTCATATGTAAGCAATATATGATTTTGGTTTTTCTCTGTCTGACTTCCTTCACTTAGTTTGATAATCTCTAGGTCCATCCCCATTGTAGCAAATGGTATTCTGTCATTCTTTTCATGCCTGAGTTGTAGTCCATTGTACACATGCACCACATTTTTACCCATGCCTCTGCTGAGGGACATTTAGCTTACTTCCACGTCTTGGCTATCGTATACAGTGCTGCAGGGAACACTGTGGTGCATATATTTTTTTGAATTCGTTTTTGGCTGAAGATGAAGCTCCAATACTTTGGTCATCTGATGTGAAGAGCCAACTCATTGGAAAAGATCCTGATGCTGGGAAAGATTGAAGGCAGGAGGAGAAGGGGATGACAGGATGAGATGGCTGGATGACATCACCGACTCAACGCACATGAATTTGAGCAAACTCAGGGAGATAGTGAAGGACAGGGAAGCCTGGCATACTGCAGTCCATGGGGTCACAAAAAGTCGAACAGGCTTGAGTGACTGAACAACAGCAACCAGCTATTCCACGACACAAGTGGGATTGCTGGACGTAGTACATTTTTACAGGTAACAAACGTCCTCTTTACTTCTTAAACGTGTAATTTGTGAAGAGTTGGGCAAGGAGTCATTTCAAAGCCTGGCTATAACTTCCGTGCCTCCTCCATTCTCACTCTTATCCTTACTTGACTCCTTCATTTCCTCTCATCACTCAAAACTAACAACCTGGCCAGGTGGCTCAGTGGTAAAGAATCCACCTGCTAATGCAGGAGATGCAAGAGACGCAGGTTTGATCCCTGGGCCGGGAGGATGTCCTGGAGGGAGGGGATGGCAACCCACTCCACTATTCTTGCCTGAAAAATTTCACGGACAGAGGAGCCTGTTGGGCTGCAGTCCATGGGGTCAGAAGAGTCGGTCATGACTGAGCACGCACCGCATTTGCCCTCCCCCCTTGAATCTCATCATTTTCAGCTGCATTTGAACGGCTATTTGTCGTCTCTCAGAGGTAGGACAAAGTGGTGCTAAAGGATTTCTGACCTCTCCTTAGCAAGTCAACTTCCCAGGTATTCACTCAACATTTATTTAGCATCTACTGGGTATCAGCATCATTTGAGGCATTGAACACACAGTGGAAAACAAAGCAAACTCGGGTTCCACCCCCACGGGGCTTACATTCTAATGGAAGGCAGCAAATGAATGACAGTAATGCCAGGCAATAAGCAAGTAAGTGTATAATGTGACTTCAGGCAGTGGTAAGGGCCTTGGGTCTCAATTTAAACAGTTCAGGAGTAGAGAATCCTTTTCAAATGACATACAGAGAAAAGATCCCAAAATTCTGGCTTGAAAAAGTACTGAAGCTGCTCTCTTTAGAAACTTTCAGTCAAGGAGGTTCTGGCCAGAGCAAGAGTTTGATGATTCTGTCTGACACGGATAGAGATGTTTGCGGTCATCTGAACCAACTGTGCCACTTTGGGCTTGAAATTGGCTGGTTTGTATGAAGCAGTGTGCGTGGGCAGGTTTTATTTTTACTGGATGTATTCGCTTCTTCCTGCTGCTGTACTAAATAACCACAACCTTGGTGCCTTAAAACAGCACAGCTTTATTATCTTACAGTTCTGGAGGTAACAAGTCCAAAATAGCTCTCATGGGGATAAAACTGAGGCATCAGCAAAGCTGTGTTCCTCCTGGCAGCTGGAGAGGAGAAGCCGTTTCCTTGCCTTCTCCAGTCTCTGGAAGATGCCTGCATTCCTCGCCTTGGGCCCCTCATCCCTCTGAACTTGAGTCTCTGTCGTATCTTGTTCTGACCCTGACCCTCTTGCTTCTCTGTCCCAAGGGCATAGCCACACAATCCAGAATAATCACCCCATCTCAAGATCCTTAATTTCATCACATTTACAAAGTAACATATTCACAGGTTCTGGAAATTAGCATGCAGACATTGTGGGGGCTATTATGCAGCCCACAGCACAGGCAATTAAGAAGAAAAAGAAACTGGGGACTTCCCTGGCGGTCCGATGGTTAAGACTCCATGCTTCCAGCACATGAGGCAAGAGTTTGATCTCTGATCAAGGAACTAAGAACTTGTGTGCTGTGAGGTGAGTCCAAAATATAAAAATTTTTTCAAAATTAAAAAAGAAGAAACAGCATATATATTAAGATAATTATATACTAAGATAATTATATATCATTCTATATAGTATATATTAAGAATTATATATTAAGATAATCCTTAATATAAAAAGTGAATTAAAGTGACAGGGGTTCCCTTATCTGCACATCCTCTCCAGTATTCATTGTGAGGTGGGTGAATCCAGAGCCTGTTATACAGAGTGAAGCAAGTCGGAAAGAGAAAGACATGTATATTGATGCATGAGTATGGAAACTAGAGAGATGGTACTGATGAAGCTATTTGCAGGGCATTAATGAAGAAGCAGCCAGAGAGAGGAGACTTGTGGATACAGGAGGGGAAGGAGAGGGTGGGACGAATGGAGAGAATAGTATGGAAACATATACATCACCATGTGTAAAATAGATGGCCAGTGGGAATTTGCTGTGTGTCAAGGGGAGTTCAACCCAGTGCCCTGTGACCCCCTGGAGGGGTGGGATGGGGTGAGAGGTTGGGGGGGCATCCAGGAAGGAGGAGATATGTGCATACCTGTGGCTGATTCAATTTGATGTATGGCAGAAGCCAACACAATATTGTAAAGCAATTATCCTCCAATTGAAAAAAAAAAAAAAAAGCAACAAGGAAAATTAAGCAAAGGATAAAAATCTTGGCAGAGGATGCCTCAAGATTGAAACTTCCAGTTTGACAAATGAATTCTAAACGTCTGTCAGATGCCAGGCTGTGTTCCGGGGGCTTGGGATACATCAGTGAACAAAACAGGCAAAAATCTCTGTTCTCACAGGGCTTACATTCAACAGAAGCATCACAAATAATATCTAGTTATTTAGAAGTGCTTTGGCAAAAGTCTGTTAACCTTTGCCCTGCTTCATTTTGTACCCCAAGGCCAAACTTGCCTGTTAATGCAGATATCTCTTGACTTCCTACTTTTGCATTCCAGTCCCTGAGGATGAGGACTTCTCTGATAGAATCCTCCTGCAATGCGGGAGACCTAGGTTTGATCCCTGGGTTGGGAAGATCCCCTGGAGAAGGGAAGAGCCCACTCCAGTATTCTGGCCTGGAGAATTTCATGGACAAAGAGTCGGACACGACTGAGTGACTTTCACTTTCACTTTTTCCCCTAGGATGAGACTAAACAACAACAAAGGGCTTTGGAAAAAAGGAAGTGGATCAGGGGAAGGGCCCCAGAGAGTCCCAGAGGGAGAGTTGTAGGAGGTTGGAGAGGTGGGGGTGGGGGAGGCGGGGGTGGTGGGGGTTGGGAAACCATCTCCCTGAGACACTAGGGGGCGCTGCAGCACAGTTTCAGAGGCTGAGATTCGAAAAGAATCTTAGTTATACAATCAGTATTTGGGAGCCAGAAGGAATTTTAGAGGTCAGCTAAGTCTAACTTCCCCCACCTTATAAAGAGAAAGCTGAGGCTCAGAAAGTCCACAATGTGGTCTCTAGTTAGTTTGCATTTGGCCTAAATTTGACAGACAGTCTCCTCTCTCCCCAAGAAAGCCAGACACAGTCATCACGTTATCAAAGGCAGCGCCTGCCAGGAGGTAAGGCTGGGAGGGTTTTGTATTAGAGCAGCGGGAGGCCTGCATGGTTTCAGAGTGTAGTTCTATCCATGCCACTGTTGAAAAATTATTCTACAGAACTTCTAATATGCTTCTTTCTAAGTGCAACATTCTGAAGTCTTGAATCAGTGACACTGGCCTCAAGCCTTTGAGACGCAACTTTGGTGAAAATAACCTACATGGGCCAGACACCCAAAGGAAGGGGAAAATGGATTATGATAAAGAGCCTTTGGTGTTTGTAACAAAGGAATAATGCAGCTTCATTTTCCTAATCGGCACTGCTGTAAGTGGTTATTTAAGTTATTCAAGCTTGAAATGATTACTGTAAACCATGGGTTGATTATTATTGTTATTCAATATCTCCTGGGGTGTGACTGTTTTCCAAAAGTGTAGCTGAGCCAATACAAAAATTCAGTACCTCGAAGATTAACAGTGAGAGTTATTCGAGTTTCATGACAATTATTAAGACCAAATGGTGGGACTTCCCCGGCAGTCCAGTGGTTAAGACTCTGCCCTTCCAATGCAGGGGACCAGGGTTCGATCCCTTGTCAGGGGACCTAGGATCCTGCATTCTCTGCTGTCAGAACAAAAACAAAAAGACCAAGTGGTGACAATGTACCCTGTTTCCATTCAGGAGACCCTTATGTTGGAGGGCAGCGTTACTTGAGACTTGGGCGTTCCTGTGGTTTAGTCTGGAGCAGCTCTCTCTGCTTGCTCTGGTCTTCCTCTAATGTCTCAGGCTCACTCCCCACGTCCAGTTTTATCTCTTCTCTGCAGAGCCTCCTGGTTTCCCTGGCCCTCTCACACAGAAGGAATTGCAGCATCTTTTCTATTTCCATATTCCCCTTCCCACATGCACCAGCAGACTCAGAGCTCACCTGTTTTTCCCACTTACCTGGCTGCCCCTTTCTTGCTGCTTTTTAAAATCGTTTGTTTTTTTTAAAGAATTAAAAACTGAACTACCATATGATCCAACTATTCCACTCCTGGGCATTTGTCCAAAGAAAATGAAACACTAATTAGAAAAGATATGTGCACACCGATGCTCATAGCGGCGTTATTCACAATAGCCAAGAAGTGGACCCAAACTCAGTGTCCATTAACAGATGACTGGATAAACAAGATGTAGTGTACACATACCATGGAATATTACTCAGCTACAAAAAGGGAATTTAAAAACTGCTATTTGCAAAAACATAGATGGACTGGAGGATATTATGCTTTGTGAGGTAAGTCAGATAGAGAAAGACAAGTAAATACTAGATGTTTTCACTTATATATGGAATCTAAAAGATAAAACATGAATGAGTATAAGAAAACAGACTCATGGATATGAATGACTTTAAATGGCAGGTAATATATTAATATTGACTTACTATGTTATACATCTGAAATGATATAATATTGTAAATCAGTTATACTTTAAAAATAGGTAAATGAAATCTTTTTTCTTATTTGAAAAAATGTGAACTTCATAAAATTCACCATTTTAACCGTATTACATGTACAGCTCACTGGCGTTAAGTACACTCACACTGCTGTGGACCCATTACCATCCACCCCTAGACCTCTGTTCATCTTTCAGAAAGACTTCATCTTTCTGAACTCTGTACCCATCAGATACTAGCTCCCTATTTCCCTTCCCTCCAGGCCCTGGCAGCCCCCATTCTCTTTCTGTCTCTATGAATTTGACTACTCTGGGAAACTTCATATAAGTGAAATCGTGTATAGTATCTGCCCTTTTGTGACTGGCTTATTTCATTTAGCATAATGTCCTCAAGCTCCATCCATGTTGCAGCTCGTGCCTGAACTTTGAGATCAGGAATCATGTCAATAAATGTTTGTCTGAGCTGGAAAAGAATGAGTTGGATTTGAAGGTAAAGTCATGAGATCTGTTCGGTTAGTTCAGTTGCTCAGTGGTGTCCTCCTCTTTGCGACCCCATGAACCACAGCACGCCAGGCCTCCCTGTCCGTCACCAACTCCTGGAGTTCACCCAAACTCGTGTCCCTTGAGACGGTGATGCCATCCAGCCATCTCATCCTCTGTCATCCCCTTTGCCTCCTGCCTTCAATCTTTCCCAGCATGAGGGTTTTTTCAAATGAGTCAGCTCTTTGCATCAGGTGGCCAGAGTATCGGAGCTTCAGCTTCAACATCGGTCCTTCCAACGAACACTCAGGAATCTGTAGATAGTCTCAAAAGAGAGGAAGTAAACACTGACTGTCCCATGTCAACAGGGTGAGCCTACAGGACCTGGGGCTTCACCTCCACCTTCCAGAGCTCATGCGAATGTCTCTTGTGAACAACCCCAACCTGGTATCCCACAGGCAAGGAAATTCTGGGAGAAGTGGTCCCAGCCAAGCTGAGCCAACACTATGAAAGCCATCACGATGCTATCACAGTGTATTCCACACAGGAGAGGGCTTCCGTATTGGCCAGATGGAGATAAGGACCAAACCCTCTCTCGATAATTTTACATTTCTGGTGACTGGAAGAATTTTCCACGGATGGTCTCTGGCTCCATGCCCTCCAAATTCTGTTTCTCTTTTACTACGCACGCACTGCTGGGGCCAGGTGCCCAAGGGGCACGTTCTTATTGGGATATGACCTCTGACCTTTGCATCTTTATGCACACAAGTCAGTACAGTGGGCAGCAGAATTCCTGAAAGTCATTCTTAAACCAGAACTGCTCATAATTAAACATGGAAGTGACTGCAAATCACAGAAACGTATTCTATTAAATCTAAGCCAAATATGTCCCAGCTCAGCTTTTCCTTAGCTGGACTCCCAAAATACATGCAGCCATTCCAAAGCCATCCAACATCAAGGAAATCTGAGAGAGGTACAGTTGGAGTAGACGAAGAAAGTATCTTAACCAACGGTAGTTAAAATATGTTACTTTGGTACAGTTTACAAAAACAAATGCCCTTGTGCCCTGGTGGGCACTTGGAGGGGACCAGTGCAAGTCAGCGGCCCTGAGGTTAACTGGCTTTGGATAAATTTGCATCTGGCTCTTTCTATGCAAGGCATTATTTGAACTGATTTTTAATTTTTTGTTAAGAATATTTTTAAACGTATGTAAATTGAGGAACACATAATAAGCCCCACTCCCACCCATGTACCCATTTCTCAGCTTCAACAGTGATCATCGTTGATTGGTTATTCTGGTACCCACCCTTGTCACCTGTAAGCCCAGTGTGCGCTGGAGTTGTGATGCTTCTGTTAGCCTTCCTTCTTATCTCACCAGATTGCTTAACTCAACAAGGTCTCACAGAATTATTCAACCTGCTAAATTTCATTTTTTAGTGCCCTTGGAGCAAACACAATTTTCTTTTTCTTTCAGTTTTGGAGGCTTGAGTAAAGACAGATTTGACTAGCTCCAGGAAAAGAACTCTATCCCTTTCTCTATTATATCTGGAAAAATAGTTTCCTCCAGGAATCCGTATACTAGCTAGATGAAGTTAATAAAGTCTACCAACATTAGGAAGTGAAGTGAAGTTGCTCAGTCGTGTCCGACTCTTAGTGACCCCATGG
The DNA here is from genome assembly GCF_023091745.1 of Budorcas taxicolor. Classification (NCBI taxonomy): domain Eukaryota; kingdom Metazoa; phylum Chordata; class Mammalia; order Artiodactyla; family Bovidae; genus Budorcas; species Budorcas taxicolor. Next base: position 76,623,858 of record NC_068921.1, read on the forward strand.
ACTGTAGCCTACCAGGCTCCTCAGTCCATGGGATTTTCCAGGCAAGAGTCCTGGAGTGGGTTGCCATTTCCTTCTCCAGGGGATCTTCCTGACCCAGGGATCGAACCTGGGTCTCCTGCATTGTAGGCAGACGCTTTACCGTCTGAGCTACCAGGGAAACAATCCTTAAAACCCACAAGTTAGTAATCTCACAAGAGGTTCAATAAAACCACAGTAGTCCTGGTTAGAATGGGCATAGCTATAATTTCTTCAAGCAGAATTTGAAAGAAATTGGAATCAGCAAAAGAGTCACTGGAGGTTGCATTTTACCTAAAAAATTCATAAGGTCTGGGGCATTTTTAGTAAGGATAACAACTCACATGGCAGTTCTCAGAATTATAATGAGGCCAGAGGAACATTTTCATCTTATATTTATTAAATACCCACAGGTGGCAAGTCACTGGGCCTCGTGCTGGGGGCACACAGCTATGACAAGATACACTGGGTCCCTGCTCTTAAAGAGGTCACATTCTATTTCTATAGACAGTGTTTCTAGAGCAGAGCACTAGCAGCCTTTCTGTGAGTGGGAAAGTCCAAACATCCCTAGCCCTACTTTCTAAATGACAACCACACGCTTCCAAACCCATCCGACTATGGGCATACTCTCTCCCACCTTGAGAACCACAGGAGGAAGGGCAAGAGTAAGAAAGTAAATTCACAAGTTGGTAAAGAAACGCTGTGATGCGGGCTGTGATGGAGACGCTTAAGCTGCTGTGCCAGTGAAACAGACCAGGAGGATGCTCTAGTGCGGGTTGTCGGCTCAGGCTCTTCGAGCAGGTGGCAGGTAGGGTATGCGACAGTCTAGCCATAAGAGTTCTGGGGATAAGAAACAGCATGTGCCCTGAAGTGGGAGAGAGCTTATCATGTTAAAAAAACAAAAAACTTCCCTGGTGGTCCCGTGGTTAAGACTGCAAGCTTCCAAAGCAGAGGGTACAGGTTCCATCCCTGGTCAGGGAACTAGGTCTCTACATGCTGTGGGGCTTGACCCCCGCCCCCCCAAAAAAAAAACAAATCCCTCCTCCCAAAAAAACCCACAGAAAGAAGATAGGTGGGGCTGAGATGAAGTTGAAGAGACAGGCAGGGGCCAAATTAGAGTACGGGCTTCAGAGTCACGGTGAAGAACTGGGGTTTTATTCTAAACACTGTCAAAAGTTGATAAGTAACAGAAGTAAAACCAACGGATGCCCAAGGTAGTAATTGGTGAAAGTTTATTGTGGACAGACCGAAAAGACGTCTTGCAAACTGGAAGCACTCAAACCAAAGCATGGAATGAGACCAAGTAGCTCATTTAGTGAGAAAGTAGTGACTATTTATTCTTCACAGTGATTAGTTATGATATTTATGGTGTTCGACTCTTCTTCAGTGATAAGGAATTGAGCAGCAGTTACCTCATATCAACCTTGGGAAGTAGTTCAAGTTTTGCTTGTGATTTCCAGAGGCACAAGCAAGAAATAACCTAGGTCAAGTTGTCTTGCAAAATAAGTCAAATTAGGCTTTGATTGTGCAATGAAACTTTGTCTACTCAGAATTTTCAAGGTGGGTCTTCATTTGTTTTTTAACACTTCTCATCAGATGTCACTAAGGAGTGTTAAGAAAGGAATTGGTGTGATGATAATAAGTAGTTAACATTGCTGAGCATGTGCTCTGAGCCAGAAGAGGTTTTAGGCTCTTTATATATATTAATGCAACATATCCTTATAATACCTTATAATTACCCTATGAGGTGAGTACTATTTGTATTTCCTTTTTACAGGAGGAAACTGAAGCAGGGTGAGGTTAAGTAATTTGCCCAAAGTCACACAGCTGGTAAGCCGTTCAATAACTTCGTATTCTCCTGACTGTGAAGCTAGAGTTGTATTTGCTATCTGGCAGGAAGGAGTCGGAGTGAAGGGTGGTGTGTGCTGCCCGGTGTCTTCAACAAGCATTTCCCTGGCCCAGAAAACTGCCAGCAGTAGCTATTCTGACCCTATTACAGGCATAAATGCCCCATAAAGGATTAACTGTTAACCAAGGCACGCACAAGGTGAGGCTCACAAACTTTGTTAGGTAATATTTAAACAAAACCAACAAAGAAATCCCTTGAAAATCTGGCTGTGTTGGGCTGGGAATATGCAAGGTCTCTCAAAAGCCACCCTAAAAACCCAGAAGCGTGGGCAGGGTTGGATTCAATCACCCAAAGACCCGCTCAAGAAGGAACCCCTCACCCCTCCTTTAGACTTTGCTTCACGTTTCAGCCTGGAACCTGAAGTGAAGTGAAGTGAAAGTCGCTCAGTCGTGTCAGACTCTTTGCGACCCCATGGACTATATAGTTCATGGAATTCTCCAGGCCAGAATACTGGAGTGGGTAGCCTTTCCCTCCTCCAGGGGATCTTTCCAACCTAGGGATTGAACCCAGGTCTCCCACATTGCAGGCGGATTCTTTACCAGCTGAGCCACAAGGGAAGACTCTTGAGAGTCCCTTGGACTGCAAGGAGATCCAACCAGTCCCTCCTAAAGGAAATCAGTCCTGAATATTCATTGGAAGGACTGATGCTGAAGCTGAAGCTCCAATACTTTGGCCCCCTGATGCGAAGAACTGACTCATTTGAAAAGACCCTGATGCTGGGAAAGATTGAAGGCGGGAGAAGGGACGACAGAGGACAGGATGGTTGGATGGCATCACCGATTCAATGGACATGAGTTTGAGTGAGCTCCGGGAGCTGGTGATGGACTGGGAGGTCTGGCGTGCTGCAGTCCATGGGGTCGCAAAGAGTCGGACGCGACTGAGTGATTAGACTGAACTGAGTACTTTGGCCACCTCATGTGAAGAGTTGACTCATTGGAAAAGACTTTGATGCTGGGAGGGATTGGGGGCAGGAGAAGGGGACGACCGAGGATGAGATGGCTAGATGGCATCACTGACTCGATGATCGCGAGTCTGAGTGAACTCCGGGAGTTGGTGATGGACAGGGAGGCTTGGCGTGCTGCGATTCATGGGGTCGCAAAGAGTCGGACGCGACTGAACGGTTAGACCGAACTGAACTCAGCCTGGAAGCTCTGACAGCCCGAGGGGGCAGCTCGGAGCGCGGGGGCGTGGCTTGCGGGGAGTGGGCGGGGCGTGGGGAGGGGCGGGACGAAGTGAAGACGGACAGGGCGGGGGCGGGGCGCGCGCGTCGGGAAGATGGCGCAGCGATTGCTGAGGAGGGCGGCGCGAGGAGCGACGGCGGCGGCGCTGCCTAGGCTGTGAGTGCAGGTCCCCAGTCCCCCGCCGCTCGGCCGCGCTCGTTGTGGGTCGGGATTCGGCTCGGCGCTGCGCAGGCGCGGCCTCCTCGGCCCCTGGCGGAAAGCCCCGCGGGCCGCGAGCGCCGAGAACCTCCCGAGCGCGCGTGCTCGACCTTTGCCAAGGTCGGCAACGCCCCGCGGGGGTCGCCCCCACCCCCCGCAGTGTCGGCGCCGCAGTGCGGGAGGGCCGCAGCCTGAGTCTGGAAAATGGGTACAAACATTCGACCTCTCAAACCCAGAAAACAAAACTCGCGGCCCCACACAGGGAAGCCTGGAACGTAGGGCCGGGAGGCGGCTCGCCTCCACCTGTTTGTTCACGCAGCGGTTCCCAAACTGTTTGGTCTCAGGTCTCCCTTTACTCGCTGAGAAGTTATTGAAGACCTCGAAGAGTTTTTGCTTATATCTGTTGATTTTTTTTAATTTAAAAGTTTCGTCATTTTAAAATCACAAATCCATTTAAATTGAACGCAGATTGCATCTTTAATGAAAAATATTTTTAAAAAAAGAAAAGTGGCGTGGTTTTATATTTTTTAAAATGTCTTCAGTTTAATTAAGGACAGTTGGAGTCGCATATCACCTGTCTTGGAGAAAGTTTACCTAGAAATTTCCAGGCTCATGCACAAGCCAGTTGGAAAAGGGAAGACCTCGAAGACCCTTTCACAGGTTCTCAGGGTGCCGCCTCCTCACCCCAGGTGTCCTCAGATGACGCTTTGAGAACCGCTGGTTGAGATTTGCTTGTTTGCCAGCCACATGCACATATGTGTTGCCTCATTGTTTCCTGATCACTATGGAAAGAAGCTGGGTGACTCATTTATAAAGATGAGGAAACCAGGGCTCGCAGAGGCTGACTGACAAAGCAGAGAGTGGCAGAGTTGGGTTCAAAAACCAAATCAGAGGCTCCTGCTCTGGACCTTGGTTACATCTGCTTGCTGGGTACTTCCTGACTCACTGGTGTTCCATGCCAGGAGCCACCTGGCTTGTGCATCCCACCTTCCCATTTCCTAGATCCTGGCCTGGTAATCTCTCCGGGTTCTGGGGTCAACAGTGAAGCCAGAGGAGCCCCTGAAAGGGTGTACTCAGACCCTTCCAGAAAGTCCTTTTCTGGCCTATGAAGGGGCCAGCTTCTGTGGCCTCTTCAACAATGGGTCCAGTGACCAGACCCAGTCACTGACTTCTAAGGCTCCTGGGGCTAAGCTCATAATGTACTTCATTCCTCTTAGCACGCTGGCCTATTCTCAGCACTCTTAGACACCCCACCAAGGCTGTGGCAGCGGGCTTTCATGCAGACCCCTTCCCAGGTTAAATTCTGTGGGTCCTGGCGCCTTCAGAACACACGGGGAAGGGAAAAGTAAATGTGCCCAAGGTCAGCTTTAAAAAGTCTGCCTGCAGGGGTCTTAACTTTCTATCCCAGTTGTCTAGCACTTCCGCTTCAAGCCAGTGGACTGGCTTCTGGTGGCTTTTCTCTTCTGTTTTTAGAGCATCAGCAGCGTTGCTGTTAGGCAGTTAATGAGCCCTCTTCCCGACCCTCCAGTGTTTCCCTCTGTTGCAGAGGTGTCCCTGGTGCTTCCCTGCCTTTCCTTTCTCCAGCCCAGCAGCTCTCTGGTGCTACCGACGAATTTACAGAAATACCCTACCCTCGTTGGGGGCATGTAACTGCCCACAGCTAGGAATGTCTTTTAAATCCTCTCAGCTGGCAGAGCAAAGAAATTTGTGTAAATTTCTGTAAATTTTGTAAATTTGTGTAAATAGTAATCCATGCATATGTACAGATCTAGAAATATTTCTCATGTAACCGTCTGCATCTATATTAAGCTAAAGGTGAGTTCATATTATATTCTAATCCATTACCACATGGATCATTCTAGGCTCCTCACCTGGCTTGTTTGTAAATTTTTACCTCAACAGTGAGAGACCTGGCTCCCACCATACACTATCCAGTCACTTAGTTATTCAATTTCAGTGTATATGTAGCAGTGTCTGACTTGTTAGACCATACTTCACGGGAAAAGACTTTAAAAGTCCGGAGCTTAGGTACAGTTCCTTTCCCTTTAGTCGTAGAGATTCCACTTATTTCCAGTTACTTGGGTTAGCACCTTTTCTCCCCAGCCCCTCCAGTGAGGTGATTTCATACATTTGTAAAACAGTAAGATTCTCTTTAGCCTATTGATGTGGCAGATTATATTAAGTGATTTCTGAATATTGGGCTAGCCTTGTATACCTGGAATAAATCCCACTTGGTCATGGCCTATAGTTCTTTTTATGTATACATTGTTGGATTTGATTTGTGAATATTTTTTGAGGGTTTTACATCTATATTCATGAGTTGATGTTAGTCTGTAGTTTTCCTTTCTTGTAATGTATTTATTTGGTATTGGTTTCTATATGTTTCGTCTCTTTTTTGTTCTTATGTTCTTTTACTGTTGCTTTCTTTTGCATTAAGTGAATATTTTCTTACATCATATTTTTTATTTCTTTAATGATTTTTTTCACTATTTTTTTAGTGGTTGCCCTCAGGCTATATGCCTCTTTAAAAAAGTGTGGTAAAATATGTATAACAAGCTTTGCCATCTTAACTATTTTGGGTGTACAGATTAGTGGCATTATCATATTCACAGTGCTTTGCAGACATCATCATTATCCCCTCAGTTTTTTCATCACTCCAAACAGAAACTCTGTACCTATTAACAGTAACTCCTCATTCCCTAGCACCTGGTATTCTCTAATCTACTTTCTGTCTTCTTAAATTTGCCTCTTTTAGGTATTTCATATAAGTGGAATCACACAATATTTGTCATTTTGTTTCTGGCTTATTTCACTTAGCATAATTCAAGAGTCTTCCATGGTGTGTAGCATGTATTAGAACTCCATTCCTTCCTATTGCTGGATAGTATTTAATTGTTTGTATATCACCGTATATATCTTATCAGAATCTACTTTTGATTTATACTGACTTAACTCCAGACAATAGAGAAATATTATATCTATATAGTTCCCTTTTCTTCTTTTTTAATATATGATTATTTTTACGTATTGTATGTATATAGAAAGCTGTCTCATCAGTTGTTACCTTCTTCAATTCTGGAAAATCTTTGCTTTCAGGTCACCAGGTGACACGCAGTTCCAGTCAGACTTCGCACTTTATTCAGGGGTGTCACGTGAATCCAGGAGTCTGTTCCTTGGAGTTTGGTGGCACAGTGGTTGGTTAGCAGTATCTGATAGAGGCCTTTCCAGTGAGATTGAAGAGAGTTCTGGAGGTGTCTTTTTCAAAAGATGCAATCCCCAGGTTGCAATCAGTGTGTGATGCTTAAGGTCTTCATTTCCTGAGGGCACACTGTGAAAAGATTGCTCTACCAAAACATGGTTACTTTTAACAGCACCAGTTAGGCCTTTGCAATATTAGAGTATCTCTGCTTTTATCAGCTGTGGGTCAAAAGAAGCAGGAGTCAAGTGTATTGGACATTCTGTGACTGTTCCAAAGGATGTGAGTTTATGAGTTCCAAAGGGGTGGATCTGAGATTTAGAAATATCAATGGAATGCTTTTGGCCAAAATAGTTGGAGTGTCTCTACAAGTTTTGCCAACTGAGTCTTAATAATGATGTTAGTGTGTTTAAACAAGATGATCGAGGGTGGCAAGTACAATGAAAGTGCTGTAAAACCAAACAGACAGCACATACTTGTCGAAGTGCCTGGCCAGTAAACATGGATTCCTTAGTTACTATGAAGTTTGAGAGGAATTCTGCAGGGGAAGCCTTCGGTTCAGTGGGAAACATACAGGCCGTGAGTGAAACACGTTTATATCCACTAGATGGAGTAAATGTATAAAATTCATTTGCCAGACCTCAGATGGTTCATTAAACAGGTTAAGATACCTGGGAGCAATAAGAATGGCTTCCCTGGATTGTACTTTGGACTGTGTAACAGGTGAGGCAGACACCTTCTGTGGCCTTGTTAATTTCCCCACCAGTACTGATGCATGAGGGCTATCATCTGTCAGTTGTTGTGTGTAGTCGCTCAGTCGTGTTCAGCTCTTTGCCACTGCATGCACTGCAGCCTACCAGGCTCCGCTGTCCATGGAATTCCCCAGGCAGTAATACTGGAGTGGGTTGCCATTCCCTTCTCCATCATTTGTCAGTAGACCAGTGGTTTAATGCAGGTATGGGGGTGAGGAGTGGGAATTTTAGCGTCTTGGTAGGACTGAGTTGTTGTTTTGCCCAAACCAGAGCTTTCTCTTTTTATCAAACCAACAGTTATGTAATTTCCGGATTTGTTTTCCTTTTTCTGAGGCCAGTTGTTGGGCTTCTCTAGCCAGTTTTTCTAAATGATCATTTGTGGAAATATCCCTTTGGATCATAACAGAAGTTTGGCTGCTGTTGGTCCCTTTAAGGGCAGCATTCCTTGAATTATTATCAGCAAGTTGGTACACTCTAGCTTCCAGAAAATCAAGTTTAGAGTGTCCCAGAACCTTGATAATAGCTAAAGCAGCTGGTAAGAGTATTGTATGCAACAATTCTTGAATACAGAATTGTGCAGCCCATCCCCATGGGCCAGTTTTAGGTCACCCCTGAATTTCTACCATCCCCCAAGTTCTTGTGAGCCCTTTTGCAACTAACCCTCACTCCTGCCTCCCGCCCTGTCATCCTTTTCATGTTCATATTGTCAGTAGTGACTTGCTCTCTCTGCCTGATATTTGTAGTCCTTTTTTCTCTGCTTTTTGCTTGATCAGTCTGGCTAGAGTTTTCAGTTTATTGATCTCTTTAAAGAACTGTTTTTGGTTTTATTCATTTTTCTCTGTTTTCTGTTTTCAATTTCATTGATTTCTGTCCCAATATTTATTATTTTTTGTCTTCAGCTTACCTTGGGTTTAATTTGATCTTTTAATAACCACTCGAATGGAGGATGGAGATGGGAGAAGAAGAGTGCAGAGGGGAGAAACTGTAGGGCATAGAAGAATGAAAGCAGTGAGCGAGCAAGGGGAAAAGCCTTTATAGAAGGAACGGTAAAAAGGAGGCCGGGGTTAAAAAGAACAAACTTTTGAGTGAGCATTTTGAAAAGAACTCAGAATTCTAAGAATATGTGTACTTTGTCACTTGACTTGATATTAAAAGCTCAGTGCGAAGTGTTAGGTATTTTTAAATACTTGTTGGCATCATTAGAAACTGACTTTAGTTGCCCAAATGCATAGTGAGAAGCTAAACGGGATGCTTTGGGTTATGAGGCAGAAAGAAACTTTAGTTCAGGGAGATAGAGGGAACAACTGTCTCAACTTGCCTAGGACTACTGTCCTGGTTTTAGCATTGAAGGTCCCACATTCCAGGAAGCTCCTCTGTTTCAGGCAAAGAAGGATGGTTATTTACCGTAGAGATAGAGAAAGGAAGGGCTGAAGGATGGAGTAAAGGTGATCTAAGATGGTAGACCAGAGGTCCAAGAATTGGATGTAGAGCCTTCTAGAAAGGCCTCCTAAAAGAATGAGATGGGAGGACTATGGTCAGTTGGGTCACAAAGAGTCAGACATGACTAAGCAACTAAAAGAATGGGATGGGAAAGAGTATTTGGAATGCTTTTTTTTTTTTTTTTTTGAGAAAAAAGAGCCTCCGCTAGGAGTAGGGCTGCAGAGAAGAGGTGAGAGACTCTGAGGAAATAGGAAATACCATAAGAGGGTAGATAGACCAGGCGAAGCCTGGAGGCAGGGCACATGCCCGTGGCCTGGACAGAGAAGTTGGTGGGAAATGAGGTAAAACCAGCGTCAGAACTAGTGGGCAGTAACCAAGCTGGCGAGCAAGAGCTGAAAGCGGCAGCTCGGCCTGTGCTGGGAGACGCACAGGCACGTGGGTGGTGCCTCCTGGAGCAGATGTCGCTGGAGGGAGATTCCCAGCCAGGGGCTGTGCGCCAGCAAGGCTGTGCCAAGTCTGCAGATTAGCATAAGCTTCGCTGGTGGACCCATTCCAGCTGTGTAGGGCTTCTACTCCCATTGTACCGTTCGTACATTTGTATAGAGTTTTGCTGAGGGCTAGAACCTTGAGAGGAAGGTCACTGGGTTGGCCAAGGGAGATGCTAAGGGTAGGGAGGAAAGGCGGGAATGGGAACGGAGAAACCTTCACCTGCTCACTTCCGGGCCCCACGGATCCAGAAAGGCTTGGAGGACAGTTTCATAACATGTGCTTTTCTTTATTCTACTCTGAATAACTGTAGCCACCAAAGTCTGTCCTCTCAGGGAACTCTCCTGAGCACCCCTGCTTCGTGGAATGTTTGAGTGGCATCAGCACTTCTTACGGCATGAGTATTGTTCTAGAAATACTCCATAATGGGGCAGTGAGGATGGGTATTCTCTGGTCACATCCGAGTCTGAGAGGTGAGTGCGTATGCTCGAGTGTAGGCGAGCCTCACACGGTCAGTGAGGCAGCGTCTGGGGAGGCTGACACTGCTGAGCATCAGCACTGCCTGAAGTGGTTATTTTCTCCAGCGATGGCTTTGCAACAGCCAAGGTCTGATGGATGTAATTTCTGAAAACAGCCTCTGGTCACAGTTTCCTTAACTAAGTGTTGCAGAGGCCGCTCTGTAGGAGCTGCCATTTTCTGCATGACTGATTCCCTGTGGGGAAGCCCACAGGTGCATGTGGCTGAGATGTCAGGAAGACAGGGAGAAGAAAGCTGGGCTCCTTGGGGAGTGGCTGTTGGTGGGCTTGATGAACATTCTTAAGAATGGAAGAGTTGTTAGTTGTAAAAACAAAATGCTTTCTTGCCTCTGAGAGCAGCTGGGCTGTGTTCTGTTGTTACATGTTTCCTATTTATCCTCTGTGCATTGCTCATGATCTTGACAGGTTAAGTTTAAAACTTTACTAATCGATAAAGAAAATTCCGAAGAAATAGTATTTGTGTTTTCATATAAGTCACTTGGGTGTACATTTAAATCCATTATAATTCATAAAAGTTTTTAATTTATTTCATGTTGTTACTTGAAGATACCTTATCAATTAAATAACTCATTTGAATGATAGAGACAATAAGTGGGTCCCAGAATTGACATTCCTTTCTTCCTTCTTTCTTTATCTGGCTGCATTAGTTGCTGCGCGCAGGATTTTTCTTTGGGGTGCAAGGATTCTCTAGTTGTGGTGTGTGCGCCTAGTTGCTCCACAGCATGTAGGATTGTAGTTCCCCAGCCAGGAATCGAACCCTTGTCCCCTGCATTGCAAAGTGAATTCTTAACCACCGGACCACTAGGGAAGTCCTGCTTCCTTCCTTTTTTCTTTCCTTCCCTTCTTTGTCTCATTTTCCGTTCCTTCCTCCCTTCTTTCCTTCCTTTTTCAGTTATAAGCCAGATTTCAGATGACTTTTTATTTAGTTGCTTTCATTTTATGTTTTGGTTAAAGTTTAGGATATGGCAACCCACCCCAGTATTCTTGCCTGGAAGATTTCATGGACAGAACAGCCCAGCAGACTCCAGTCCATGGGATGGCAAAGAGTCAGACGTGACCAAGCACATACACACTAATCTTCGAGCATTGGTGTTTACTGTTGTTCCACAGCCATCACATATATATTTCTCTGTATATAGCTGCAGTTGTTCATTGTGTGTGTTTCCAGGTTTGTTTGTTTTTCTTAAGAAATGCACAGATAAATGTCCCTATATTCAGGTCTCTGTGGCTACCCTTACTTAAGTTCTTGGAGGTGATCTTCTGTGTGTGAACTTGCTGGGTGAAAGAGTGTGGACATCATAAGCCTTTTGATGCTTGTTGTCAGATTGCCCTCCAGAAATGGTGCTGGATATATCTGGATTGCAGTATGTCTTTTGGAGGCCTACTTGCACGTTTTCCTTGGCATCAGTAGACTCATGCACAGTAAAATAAGCAGAGACTGTCTTTCCTGCTGGTCAGACAGCTAGTGGTGCCGGGTCTAGAGAGAGCCCCATCTCCTGACTGTAACCACTGGTGGCTTTTCCCTCTGTGGCCTCAGTGTCACACTGACCCAGCCTACAAGTGTTTCTGTAAACAGCCACGTAGTTAAACTTCTACTAAGTTCTTTTCAGAACTACTCTGCATGTAACGTCTTCCTCTAAGGCTTTGAGACTGACAAAAGTGCTTGATTCCATAATAAAGGAGCCAAAACCAATTTCCATGAGAAAGTAAGGATTCCATTTTAATAGGCTGCTTGATATGAACAAGTCTGTCTGAACTGTTTCCCCATGCTGTATTCTCTTTTTTAACATAAACAATTTCCCACAGTAAATTGATAAGTGCCAAAAAGAGGTTATAAAACTATACATATAATATGATTTCAATCTTTCTGACGAACTTCGTATGGGATTGTATATAATATACAATCTATACACATAAATGCAAAGTAAAAGTTTCTAAAGTTTATACTCCAAAATGTAAAATGTAACCATCATTTACTCCATGCTGTATTTCTGACCAAGAAAGCAGAGTGACCAGAATTCTCTGTAAGTATATGTAGGTCTCTTCTATTATTGATATTTAGAGCCCCCCAATACTGAAAAATTGTAAAGACAGCACTTGCCACCCCTAGTAAAATTAGCGTTAAAATTTAGTGGTAGATTGTGTTTGCCTTTTAGCTGTAAGTTGTACTTTGCCAAAAAAAAAAAAAGTGCATTTTAAAACATGAACCTTCTAAAAGTTTATCTAGTCATTTTACATCATTGCATACATATGTATATGTTGCACAACCTTACAAGAAGTGCAGGCTTATTTTAAAGCACTTCCACTTGACTTGTCTTACTTAATCTCACAGGATTCTTTGTGAGCAGGATGATATGCCCACTTTACTTTTTGGCCAAAAACCAAAATTTAGGAGGGAAAAAAAATAATCCGTGCCCGATGCTGTTTTCATATGGAGACACTGGAGGGCGCTCTAACAATGAACGATGTAAGTTGTCTCCTGAGAGACGTGCATCTTAGTAAAAGATAGGGGAATTGGTTTTCCTGTTCATTTTAAGGTGAATGAAAGACACATAGATGTAGAAGGCATATTTCTTTCTATACTGACCTATAAACGGTCCCTTTGACAATTTCAATTCCGTTCAGTCGCTCAGTCGTGTCTGACTCTCTGCGACCCCGTGGATATGACAGTTTATGAGACATTTAAGAAGCAGCTCTGGGCTTCTTTATCGGCCCCTCCCTCCTCTTGCCCCTTCCAGCTCCTCAGGGTCGTGGGTCAGCCCGCAGCACTCTGTCCCTTTAAGTCTGCTTAGACGTCAACCGTTGGAGGGGTCTTTCCCGACGAAGCACAGCCTCACCCGCTACACTCCCTCGTCTCGCCCCGCTGGTGTCTTTCTCCGTTGCACTCGCTTCCACCTGCCGTTCTGTGTGCTCACCTGTTTGTAGGTTGTCTGCCCCACCCCCAGCCTCCGTGTTCCTGAGAACATGGGCTTGGTCTGTTTATCCCGCTGCTCTGTACCTTGGCCCTGAAGCAGTACCTGGCCCCAGTAAATGCCCGATAGAGATTTGCTGGATGAAAGATACTGCATCTGGAGATTAGTGCCTTTTTTATTGTGGTAAAAATACACATAACATAAATTTACCATTTTAAGCACTTCAAAGTGTACAGTTCAGTGGCATTAAGTACAGTCACCTTTTTTTTTTTTTTTAACAATCTTCACCACCATCCGTCTCCAGAACCTTTTCCTCATCCGAGACTGAAACCCTGTACCCATTGAACAGTGACTCCCCATCCCCCTACCCCCATCCAGTAACCGCTAGTCTGTCTTACAAATGGCTATTCTGTATTCTCCTGTGAGTGGAAGCAGGCGACGTTTGTCTTTTGCATCTGGATTATTTCACTTAGCATAATGTCTTGAAGGTTCATCCATATTATGGGGAATCAGAATTTCCTTCCTTTTTAAGGCTGGATAATATCTCATTATGTGTCCATACCACACTTTGTTTATCTGCGAATCCATCAGTAGACCTTTGGGCTACTGCCACCCTTTGGCAATTGTTAGTGCCTGTTTTAGACAGAGCACAGAAGCCCGGTATTAAGGGTTTGAGTCTAAAGTGGGTTTCTTTGAAACAATGATAACATCTTTAAATTGTACCAGTGAGTCACAGGTCACCCTTGGGTGATTTCTGCCTTCACGAAATAGTTCAGATTAAAGGAGAAAGTATTCAAGCTCCTAAAAGTTGGACTTGGTCTAATATCTCTTATTGATGCTATTCAGGGTTTTCTTACAAGTCAAAAAAGAAAAAGCAGTTTACAAGATCAGATTTCTAACTCTGTTATGAGCAGGAAGACCCTGGATAGATCCTCTAGGGTTCCAGTCCAGCGCTGACCCTGCTGTTAGCCCTTGACCTCATTCAAGGCCCTTGTCTAAACTGATCCTTATTTTCTCACAGTTAAAACAAAGAGGGTGGACTAGACGCCTCCTGCCTACTGACATTCCGTAATCTAGGAAGGAATTATTGACCTCAAGCAAGAGGACTTTGGAGAATTCAGAAATATGAAATACATGGCTTTTTTGAGCTATGGGTTATTTTGGTCCATTTGAGTTCAATTTGACCAGAGATTGAGGATAATAAAAGCTCTGCTTCCCCTAAATTTAGGGGCACAGCCTGCATCGGTTGATTTGTACCCTTCCCTCCTGCCATCTTGGGAGATGTTTGTTCATGCGTTATTCATCCTCATGCTTTAGGTCTCAGGTGTCAGGAGGTGTTTTCACCGTTTCCCCCTCTCTGTCTGCAGTAGGGACCTCTGGCAGGCGCTCTGTCCAAGCCCTCAATCAAGTGACTGCTGACTGCCGCAGTACAGAGGGGCTGTGATTCTGAAGTAATTGGGGTGTAGTGGGAATACAGAGCCTAGAAGAACTCAGGAGTAAGAAGAGGCATGTGTCCTAAATTAGTGTTATCTGCAAGAATGACTCGGAAAAGTAAAGGTGTGACTTCTGCTTTCATCCCATCCCCCTCGAGCTTCCTCCTGCCCCACAAATGCCCCAGTGCTCGAAGCACAGTGTTCTTAGTTCTTCTGGTCAGCTGTTCACCTAGTGATGCCCAGAAAGGGGGAAAGTGCTGGTCCTTCAGTCGTGTTCGCCTCCTGGTGACCCCATGGACTGTAGCCCGCAAGCCTCTCCTGTCCATGGGATTGTCCAGGCAAGAATACTGGGATGGGTTGCCATTCCCTTCTCTAGGGGATCTTTCCAACCGAGGGTGCAGCCCAGGTCTCCTGCACTGCAGGCGGATTCTTTACCGTCTGAGCCACCGGGAAAGCCCAGTGATGCTCAGAGACTGACAAAACCAGCGTGTGCGAACCTGGTGTGCTGCCCCACCCAAGCGCAGCACATTTTAACAAACGTCCTACCTGCAAGAGCCGGCCGGCACAGAGAATCTTTCCTCTGCCAGGGAAGCAAGTGTGGGCATCAGAGAGGCTTGAGGTGTCCCTCCCCCATCCCCCATCCTCTGGACAAAGGTCCAGCCTGTGAGTTTGGGTCATCAGTCTCTCCTGTGCTGTAGAACAGTCTGGATTCACCAGGGGTCTGGACACATGCCTGAGAGTGGGGAGAAGCCTTACTCTCAGCAGCCCCACACTCACAGTCGCGTACCCACTTTTTGCCCAGCTTCCTACAGCTGGCCTCCAGTCCTCCGACCCGTCCCCCCAGATGGCATCAATTCCCTGGTGCCCTCCAGCGGTCTGCTGCGTGGACCCCTCGGGATGGCGGCACAGGCCCCCTCATACCTCACCCACCTTGCCAGTGTTCCTCCCATCACCTTGGGCCATTCGGCCAGAACCCTCACCTTCTCCACACCCGCCGAGCCCCGTCCCCTCTCTGATTCGCTCACACTCTTCCTCCCGCCTCTTACCTCAGGACCGTCACAGATGCCACTTCCTCCTCGAAGTCGCCCTTCCCCAGACTCTGAGGCAGCAGCCCTCTGCCCCTTCCCTCTGCAACGCAGCCCCTCTGACAGCGCTCGCCCCTCTGTCCCTTCGTTAAGGGCATCTCGGGCCCGACTCCCCGTCGTCTGGGGCGCCCTCATCTCTCCTCCCACCCATGCCCTGTCTGTTGCCAGGCCTGTTGATTCTCTTCTTCAGCTGCCAACTCTTCCCCGCTGTGTTAGTTTCCTATTGCTGTAACATTATCACAAACTTGGTGGCTTAAAACAGTGCAGAGTTTTTACTTTACATTTCTGGAAGTCAGGAGTCTGCAGTCGGCTCCAGTGGGCTGAAACCAAGGTGTCAGCGGAGCTGCACCCCTTTGTGGAGGCCTTGGGGGAGGACGGTCCATTTGCTCCTCTGGCTTCTAGCACTGCCCAGATATTTTGGCTTGTGGCCCCTTCCTCCGTCAAGAGCCAGCAGCCGTGGGTCAGATCCTTCTCAGGCTGCCATTTCTCTGGTTCTCTTGCTTCTGCCTCATCCTTCCACTTACAAGGATGTTTGTGTCTATGCTGAGCCTACTGGATGATCCAGGCTAATCTCCCCGTCTCGGGGTCATCTGATTAGCAACCTTAATTCCACTTGGCCGGTGTAACCTGCCACATTCCTGGGCTCCAGGAGTTAGGCCAGGGATGTCTTTGGGGGCCATTATTCTGCTTGCCACGTCTGCTCTCCCCTCTTCAGGTTTGAGCTCATGGAGTAGCTTTGTGATTGATCTCCTGCCTCACCACCCTCCTCGCCTCCCATGTTACGTGCCGCCTGCAGAGGTACTGGCATGTATATTCTATTATCAAGACTTGTTGGGTCTGCCTCCAAAAATGTCTCGTGGTTCTCTTTGTCTCCAGTGTCACCTTTCAAGTGAGCATCTCCCATCTGGACCTCTATGAAGGGGGTCTTGCACATCCACTATACCCCTCCAACCCATTTTTTTAAATTGAGGTAACATTTACATAATATAAATTAACCATTTTAAAGTATACAGTGTAATACATTTAGTGTTGTACAACTATAATCTCTATTCCCAAACATTTTCATCACCCCCAAAAAACCCTGTGCCTGCCAGCAGCCACTCCCTAGTCCTCCTCCTCCAGCTCCAGGCAGCCACTAGGCTGTTTCCTCCTCTTTTGGATATCTCATACAGGTGGAGTCATGCAGTATGTGGCCTTGTGTGACTGGACATTTTCAACTAGAATAACAGTTTTGAGATTCATCCGTATCTGTATCATGTATCAGTCAGTATTCTGCTCCCCATTATGGCTGACCAGTATTGCATTGTAGGCAGATGCTAGTTGTAGTTTTGTAGGTATAGGCTATATTCTGTTTATCCATTCATCAGTTGATGGACATTTGACAGATGTCAATGGTGCTGTTGTAAACATCCATACACAAGGATTTGAGCACTGGTTTTAAATCCTTTTGGACGTGTACCTGGGAATGAATTGCTGGGCCACGTGGTAAATCTGTGTTTAACTTTCAGAGCAACCACCAAACCGTTTTCCACAGCGGCTGCCCTGGCCACTGGGCGGTTCTGCTGGCTTTGCACAAGCGTTCCAGTTTCTCTGTATCCTTGCCAGCACTTGTTATTTTCCATTGCTTTCATTGTCGCCATCCTAGTGGTGTGGAGTGGTGTCTCCTTGTGGTTCCTCTAAACTAGTTTTAAATACACAAGTTGGTTCATCTCACTTCACTGCTTAGCACCCTTCCAGCGCCCTCCTGTGGCCCTCCAGGGTGTGTCTGTTCTCACCCCTTCTCTGTCTCACTTCTCACCCCCTCCCACCATTCTCACACACTCATCCCAGCATCATCACCATCTCTTGCTTCCTTAAGCGAGGAAGGCTTTGAGGACCAGTGGGGTTCAGACAGTTTCCCAAGACCCTAGACCTGAGACAGAGCCCCGGCCTTGCCACTGACTAGCCAGCTCCTTCCGGTCCCCTCATCTGTAACAGGGGCCCATGATAGCACAGAAAGTGGTTAGAATGAAATGAAATGGGCGCTGGGCATGGTGCCTGGCTCATAAGAACACCAGTAAACAGTGGACGTAAGAGAAAAAAAGAAGATAGATGCGTGAAGCCATGCCCGCACTCCCCTCAGCCCCATGGGCTGAAGCATGCCCGCCCTCACCCCCCTTTCTGCCCTCGGCCTCTAATCCCTCGTCACATCTTCAGTTTAGTCTCAGGATGTGGATGGGTGCACTTCCTTCTTATGATTGGTCTCTTCCACGAAGCTGGAATCTCTGCGTTCACCCCTCTGTGCTTGTGCCCAGCACAACGTCTGACGCATAGTAGGTGCTTAGTATAAAATTCCTGCGTGAAAAAAAAATCATCAGATAGTCACAGTAAACAGTTCATTAATTATCCACTTGACATGAGAGGGTGGAAAGGCAAGCTTTTTTGGTGTGAGTGTGGGTGTATGTATGTTTTCCTCGATTATAGATTTGTCTAAACATTGCTGCTAATTTAAGATGTCAAATCTGAAGGTTCTTTCTTGGCTTGAGTTTTTGAACACAGTCCAGGGCTGTTTTCAGCCTCCTCAGTATTCTCCTTTTTGGGAAAGAGTTTTCGAAAGCATAAAGGGGGTGTCTTCTGTGCGTGCTTGCCTACAGGATTCATTTACCAGCGCGAGCTGTGGGGAGGGGGAGATGAGATCTTGCTGGTAGTACGTGGCTGTGACCCAGCATGGGGGGTCACTGGGAGAACCCCCTCAGTCCAAGTCTGTGGAATTGAAAGCGCTTCCTCAGCCAGGGTTTCTGTCCCAGGTACATTCCGTTTATTTCAGAATTTCTCACCTGTGGAACACACTTGTTTTCTTCAACTCAGCCTCTGGAAGGTGTATTAAAGAAAAGTCCATGGTCTTTCAGCTCAATGGAGGAACTTTAGCAGCTTTTATTCGGAAATCTTTTCTGCTTCTGTTTTCCCCGCTACCCCTCATCATTCCCCTCTCCCTGCCCAGATAGCCCGGGGTGTCAGCTGAAGTGAGGTGTCACAGGAAGCGTGCACCTCCCACTTTGATTGTGGACTCCTTCTGGCCAGCACTGGAGTTACTGAGTTGCTGTTGGAAGAGTCTCTCATCTTCTCCATCCAGAATTCAGGAAGTCATGGTTGGATCTGGGGCAGAATCCCCCCATTCGGGAGGCCCGCTGTGCTCTGTGCTCCTGGAGGACAAGGTGCCACCTTCCTGGATTCCTGTGCCAGCACAGCGCCTCGGTGGAGTGGGGCGACTAGCTCGCGAGTTTCTAAAACCAGCTGGATGGCTCCACACGTTTTGTTGTGTGTGGAAGCCGCTGAGCATTAGCAACTAGCCAGTGACCAGCTGTGATGAGCAGTTTTTAGGCTCCACAAATGTCTAATGTGCTAAGTGAGGACCCCAGGCCTCAGCTGAAGAAACGACTTTTAAAAATGGAAATAGGACTGTTGACACAGGTGCCTTTTACTAATTAGTGTACTGTTTCTGAGGAATTAGTAGCAATGTTAGCATTTCCAGGATTGCTGTTAATGAGGGATGAGGAAACTTATCTTTTTATTTCCACAACCATATGGTTTACTGCTTGATGTGATTCTCTCACTCGCTCTCAGTGTTTTTAAATTTGATTTTTATTTTAGTTAGGATAAAAGCATTTTTTAGCAGATCTCATTGATTTTATTATGCAGGTAAATGGGAAAAGTATTTTCCTTCATAGAACGGTTTTTCCAACAGGAAATTCTGTCTCATATCAATGGTATTCTTTTTAAGTAAAAGACCCTTTAACACATCTCTTTTAATTATTCAGTCATTCATTTATACTTTCTCCTGAAAAGAATGAGAACTATATCCCTGCTAAGTCCTAGGCCGCTGCCAAGAAGGGGGAATGGGAGAAAATTTCCCAAAGGTCTTTTCGGTGGCAGGCACCTGGAGGTCCTTTATTTGGTACATTTCATGTCAGATAGGGACTTCATTCTAAGAAGTGTATCATCTAAATGGGAAGAGAGGGGGAGTGCCTTCAGAGGACTTGGGGTCCATTCACAGGGAAGTGGACCTCTGAGCAGCTCTGGAAGGATCACTGGAGAGGGCAAAGCCTTCCTGGCCGAGGAACTGTATGTGCAGAGCCCAGCAGGGGCTGTCAGACGGGTCCCTGTGGGGTGTGGGTGCCTTGTGGCAGCAGGGCTGGACGTGAAGCTCGCTGACCAGTTGGGGTCAGGCTGTGAAGGGCTTCTAAGACCAGACCAGGATTTCAGATTTACATCCCGTCGGTAACCCGGAGGCAGTGGAGATGTTTCAAGTCTCTCAGCCTTCAGCAAGTGAACTCTTCACTCTGTGCTCTGGGCTAGGTGGTAGTCCCATGTCATTTCAACTTCTTGCCTCTTTCGTTTCTTTTAATTACATTCAAAATGTGCTGGGACACCTCACGGGAATAGAGAAAAAGGGACGAGGCTCTGCAGCCTGTGAGGCAGGCCAGCCCATCCTCTCCTTCCAAGGCACTTACTATATTTAAATACTCCTAGTTACTGGGAGCCTTCAGGTGACTTCATTTCTCTGAGCGCTCTCCACTTCGTTTCCAACATCTGTAGTTAATTTCTTAAGAGACCTTAATGAGAAACTTCAAACAATTTAAATGTCAATTACCAAAAAAGTGAGGTTTTCAAGTTCCAGTAATCTGCCTATATTGGTTGTTGGAACACAATCCCAGGTGGATGTAATTTAAGACAGATGCCATTCCAGAGCTTCAGTTACAAAGAACTTATGTATTTCCAGGACTAACAAACCGGGTCTGTTGCCACTACGCTTAGAGGACTGTCTACCGTTCTGGCTTCTCTGGCAGGAGCTCGGTTCAGGGCAGTCACTCTGGCTCTGTTTTGGCTGGTGCTTTTGAATCTGAAAAGATCCAAGAGCTACTATGTATATAAAAACATGTTGAGAATACAGTAGGTGCTGCAGTAAATCCAAGTTTTAATCCTACACGTTTGAGAGGAAAAGAGTATTTGTGTTGTTCTTTATTGTAGATTTATCCTTCATGAAAGGGTTAATCTTAAATTTCTGACTGAGAAATCCTGACCTGTTTGTTTCTTGCCACTTGCATTTTCCCCCTCTGTGTTCCTTCCTTTGCCTCTATTTTTGATTAGGATAAAATGCCCGAAGAAAGAGTTGGATATGGTGATGAGCATTATTTTAACAGAAAGTAAAACGGAAAGCATGCAGAATAAATTAACCTTGTATTTTCTCTGCAGGTCACTTAGTGGGTGTTACATCCTTTGTCGTTTGTGCTACAAAGTAAATAATTTTTGGCAGCTAGTTTGGTTTTCACCACTTCTAAGCCTATGACAAACGATCTTAGAAGAACTTTGGTCTTAAAAAGGGAAGCTTTTTGTGTGTGAATTTTAAGTTTGAAGGCTTTTGAACATATAAGCCATTTATGTGGAATTTTGTTTTATTTGAATGTGAAATTTTTTTTAAGTTTTGAAAGTAGTTAAAGCCTGCCATATTGAACTGTTTTTACATTTAGACATTTACGTTAGTTTGCCTTTTCTATTTTTTAAAAGGTACTGAGAAACATCCTCAGCTCCCACCACTAAGCATTCATTATTTATTAGCTGCTTTTGAAAACTGTGAAATTGCTCTTAATTGTATAGTTTTAGGCTTTTAAATTCCCCTAGGAGAAATAATGTTGTAAATATTTTTAGATTTATTAATACCATCTACGAAGAGTTGACTCATTGGAAAAGACTCTGATGCTGGGAGGGATTGGCGGCAGGAGGAGAAGGGGACAACAGAGGATGAGATGGCTGGATGGCATCACTGACTTGATGGACATGAGTCTGAGTGAACTCCGGGAGTTGGTGATGGACAGGGAGGCCTGGCATGCTGCAGTTCATGGGGTTGCAAAGAGTCGGACACGACTGAGCGACTGAACTGAACTGAACTGAACCCATTTATCTATTTAGCCTGTCATAAATCACTTCCAGAGGTAAGAAATAGTCATACAAAGTTAGATGTATCTGAACATGTGAACTTCATGTATTTGTGGATAATCAGCCCTGGTTTAAAGGTTTCTTTCAGAATCGGCTCATCAGTGCTGATTTGGCATGTGGTGTGTGGTTGAAACTTCAGATGAATGCAGAGGCTCTGAACTGTGCAGTGCACAGGACGTTTTCCTTAAATGCTGACACGACCTCTTTTCTAAGTAGAGTGATCTGATCTTGGTGGTGTGAGACACAGGCATCATATATTGGGTTGGCGAAAAAGTTCGTTTGGGTTTTTCTGTATCAGCATATGGAAAAACCCGAAGGAAGTTTTTGAACAACCCAATATGATATGTTCAAAATGGATGATTGTCTGGCTTACCTGACTGAAATGTGAAATGGAACATTTTCTGGAAGTTACTTCCCAACATGCAGATTGACTGATACCCACTAAATGTATCAGTTCAGTTCAGTTACTCAGTCAGGTCCAACTCTTTGCGACCCCATGAATCACAGCACACCAGGCCTCCCTGTCCATCACCAATTCCCAGAGTTCACCTAAACCCACGTCCATTGAGTCAGTGATGCCATCCAACCATCTCACCCTCTGTCATCCCCTTCTTCTCCTGCCCTCAGTCGTTCCCAGCATCAGGGTCTTTTCCAGTGAGTCAACTCTTCGCATGAGGTGGCCAAAGTATTGGAGTTTTAGCATCAGCGTCAGTCCTTTCAATGAACACCCAGGACTGATCTCCTTTAGGATGGAATGATTGGATCTCTTTGCCATGTCAAAATGTACGGGGTCAGCGGTTTTGTCAACTTCGTAAGTGTAAAGTTAGGAAATGAATTTGAATTCCCTCTCTGTGCTGAGGGACTTGGTGGCTTACTCCTGCTTTCTCTAAGTAACATAGTAGAGCCTGTTTGGCTTCAGTAGCAGCCTTGGGAGTTAAAGCCATCATTTGAAACCCTGAGTGGAAAAGTTGGAAAAGTCAGGAGGCCAGGAGTGAGAGACAAGTCTTCATCCTTTCCCTGGTGGCCCCTCACCTGCGAGTTCACACCAGGGTGGTAATAAAATTGTAGGAGCTCATTTTATGTGAAACCATTAGCAGCCTGAGAATTTGGGGCAAGCTTCCTCTCATAGTTTAAGACACTGGAAGGTGTCATTTATAAGCACGGAGGGGCTGAAGGAAGGCAGAACAGGCTTGTAAACCTTCGCTTTAGGCTCTGGACGGCGGTCAGTCCATAATACAGCTTCTAGTCTTGGGTTATCAGAATCTCAAAGGTGCCTTTAAGCATTTAGGGCAAATCCCATTGAGACATCTGACTGCAAAGGCCGAGACAACGGCCAACTCTTTCCTACTTGTTGTGAAGTTGCATTTTCTTACTCTGCCTTCGTGAATGAGGGTGGAAAGGAAACGGGCCCTGCTACAAGTGGAACAAGTGTAACTGAATACTTTTCGTTAAATTAAAAATAAATGTGGGCTCTGATGACAGTTGCCTCACGGCCAGTATGGAGGTTTTACCTTGGAACGGCTATTCCTGTATGGTTCTGGCACTTTTGTGTGGCTGACTAAATTCCCAGGCTGGGGCAGGTGTGTGGGACGGAGAGGGGCCTTAGCGAATGGAGAATGGGGAACCATTTCCAGCTTCCATTGGCTCGGGAGGTGGAGAGTCACCGCATGGGGACGGGATTCAGGCTCTTGGCTGCCTGTGGGAATGACAAACGGCTCTCACGGTGGGCCGGCCCAGCTTCAGAGTCCCTGCTAACAACCCTTTAACTGAAACCACGAGGAAAAGCAGAAGATTTGGGGACAGTTCAACAACCTGTCGATCGAGAAAAGTCTGCAGAATCCACCTGGACGTAATGATGTGTGTGACCAAGGTGCTCTAGGCTTTGCCCCCCAACGTACACGTGACACTAAATCTCAGTGTGCCCAGTCCCCACCACATCCCCTCCTCCAGGAGTAACATACTTAGTTAATTGCCTTGGTCTGCTCAGAGCTGTCCCTGGTGCTCAGCGACACCCTCCTATTCTCGGGGCCTGTTACAGTGAGAGTCTCGGGTCCTTCTGCAGCTCGTCTCTTTTTCTGGCCGGTAGGAAACTTTCTTCCTGATTCCCATGGGTGACCCAGAGGGACTCTGACAGTGGACCCTGTAGGCATTCGGTAGTATTTCCATCCTTCATATCAAGCCCAGGTCTTTCCAGAGACACAGATGGGTCTGGGCTGCAGTGAGGTGGTCCCACGCCAGGAGACCAGTTATCTGGGAGAAGCCACTGGTCCCTCTGGCTTCTGTGGCTCCAGCTTCCTGTTTTCAGTCCGGTTTCTTCTGAAGACTTCTTCCTTTCCCAAGGAGATTTCATGCTGACCCTCCTTTGAGGCTCTCAGAATGTCCTGGTGCGTGCCTCTCTGCTTGGCGCGTGGTTTATTCATCTGAAGGACTCTCTGCCAGTGCCCCTGTTATGAGTCACCAGGCGGCCTTCTTCATGATGTGGCAGAAAGCATTTCCTCCCCCGCTGACCCTGAGAGGTGCGGAGGTGGTTGGATGTGGCTTCTCTCCCTCGGTAGCTGTGCTCCACATCACTGTGAGCTGGGGCCCACCCTGGAAGTGGATTGCTGCCATCGAGCTGAAACAGGCTCAGATGCTGGCTACATAAGCCCATCCTCTCCTGCCAAAGCAGCTTGGGGCATTCCTAGCGGAAGTATCAGGTGGGCTACCCCAGTACCGCCTTTCCTAGAGGGAGTGTGGGGATACTGTCCTGCTGAATCGTGCAGTGCCTCTTTCAAAGCCATCCCCTTCTGTCAGGCCTCCTCCCCTTTCTTTACTCTGGGAACCACTTGTAGTACACGCCTTAACGTATTTGTAAGGACGGTCTTCTTGGGGTTGGGAATAGCTTTAGAACGGCTGATGGTTAGTATAGTCTCTGAAAAGAATTCCTAGTAATAAGGCAGGTACCAGGCTGGTAGGAGCCCAGATGTTTCAGAGAAATTCTTAAAAGTGGAAGAGTTGTGGGCAGGGCTTCCACACATGTTGACTGAAGTGTTCTGAACGAGATACGTTTGATGGAATCTTCCCTTGAACAGAGACCTGTTATTTTTGGCCTCTCTTTTTTCCTTCTCTCCTCTTTTCTTCCGCCTTCCTCTGTGACCTCCCATCCCACTGGAGCTCTCATCCCCAGCATACTGTTCTCTTTATCTTGACTCCATCTCTGCCCTCTTTTGGATCCAGGTGTTTTTTTTTTTTTTTTAATGTAATTTTATTTATTTATTTTTGGCTGCCCTGGGTGTTTGTTGTGGTGCGTGGGTTCCTCACTGTGGCGGCTTCTTGTCGAGGAGCACGGGCTCTAGGTGTGCGGGCTTCCGCAGTTGTGGCACGCAGGCTCAGTTGTCCCATGTGGCATATGGGATCTTCCCCGACCAGGGATCCAACCCGCGTCACCCGCATTGGCAGGTGGGCTCTTACACCTGCTGCGCCACCAAGGAGGTCCTGGATCCAGTTCTTATTCTTGGGGAGGACTAAACTGTTTTGAGTTCTTGCTACATTGCAAAGACTGTGCTTTTATACATTAACATTAGCATGAGGAAAGTATTCTTTTGGCTGTTTTACAGGTGAAGAACGTGGGATGCAGAGAAGTGAGGTGAGTTATCCAGATTTACAGACCTACTGAAGAATAGAGTAGGAGCCAAATGCCTGTTTCTGCAGCCTGCTTCAGTTCAGTTCAGTTGCTTCAGTTCAGTTCAGTCGCCCATGGACTGTAGCCCACCAGGCTCCTCTGTCCATGGACTTCTCCAGGCAAGAATACTGGAGTGGGTTGCCATTCCCTTCTCCAGCGGATTTTCCCGACAAGGCTTAAAGGAGAACGTTTGTGATTATCTTTCATAACATGTGTAGCAAGCCTGGTTTTCTTGGCTAGTGTGTAGGTAAAATGGTAGTTCTGCTGGCAATTAGGAAAAATGCATGGTTCTGGATTCTCTCCATGTCCTTACCCACCTCATTGTGGTCACAGTGGCAATATGGAGCATTAAACCTCTAGATACGCAAATCACTATGCTTTATTCATCCATTGTTTCATAAATATTGGTAACTATAACAATAAATACTTGGCCAAATCCAATTCTAGAACATAAGTATTTAGAATCATTCTTAAAGGGGTGCCCCGCTGCTTTCACAGTTGTTTAAATGCATTTATGTCAGTATATAACAAATGAAAGCCCCAAAGAGAAGAAAACATAAAACCTATCCTTTTAGCTTATTCAAGGTGACTGTATTTTTAGAATCACAAATTGGTTCCCACAAACCACACGTGACTTGAGTACGTTTATAGAAATGGCTAATTGGACAAAATACTTAAAAATGAAATTATCTGGGAAAATTCCAGATGTGTGATTGATGTATGCTTGGTTTAAAACTTATATTTTCTGTGTACTATAGTGTTTAATTAAACAGAACAGTGTGATTTTAATCTAGCTTTTGATACTATAAAAGTAAAATTTGAATTGGTTCATTTATTTTTGGTGTTCTTTTAATCATGAAAATAATGCTTAAAGCACCTATTAAACCAATTATTTTTTCAAAGGCAATTTAATAAACTGAACAGTTGCATGGTAAACTATTTAGTATTTTGTTTGTCTCATTATGGGTTTTAAAAATTGCTTAGCTTAGAGCTGAATATATTTCACTGTTGTTTTTTATGTAAATTGTCATCTTTAATGTTTCACTAGTTTCACCGTGTTAGGCTGAAGGTATTTTTGGTTGTATCAAATATCCTTATATATTTTACTTAAATCCATATCTATTTGCTTTAAATAGCTTGAATTACTGCTGACTAGTGGAAAATATTTTAAGCATAAAAATGTGTTTTTTCCCCCACCATGTGCTTTTCAGTTGTTGGTAGATGTGAAAAACATTTAGCAGGTTTCCTCCAAATCCGCCCTTTATTAAGTTGTGCTTCCGAAGAAATACTCATAGGAGACTTGCTGCAGTGTGTCAGAAGCACTGCTGTGTTGCAGATGTAGCGTCATCTAGAAGGAAAAATCGAGTGTGGGTTTGCAGTTGACAAGCGATGAAAGTAGCCCTGAAGTTGTCAATTAGGAGGTGAAGGCCTGGGAGCGATGACTTAATGGGCAATGCCCCCTGCTACTTCGTCTTCAGGACTGTGGGATTGTTGCTGCTCTGGAAATCGGTATGCATGTACCCAGACATAGACATGCACAGATGTATGTATAGGAATGTGTGGTGGGAGATACGGATTCAAACTAGTCATGCTGATGTGTTTCCTAAAGATGTGTCCCTTATGAGAGGAGTTGACACAAAGAACAAGTGCCTAGCTTTACTTTGTTTCACGTTTATCATCTTTCTAACATAGGATTTTCATTGCTTGGCTTTATAAACCATGTTGCCAAACAACAAACATATCATTTTTTCCTGTGGAGTTTTCTCTGAAAATTCTCGCCTTCAATCCTGCTGGGAGTCTTTTCCTAGATCACCAATGTAAGCCTACAGTCAGACATTATTTGCAGTTGATATAACCCCAGTTAACATAGCATACTTTGTGCTGATTTTAAAATAAGGGTAGAGGGAGGAGATATATGGCTTCTCTGGTAGCTCAGTTGGTAAAGAATCCAGCTGCAACGCAGGAGACCCCGGTTCGATTCCGGGGTTGGGAAGATCTGGAGAAGGGATAGGCTACCCACTCCAGTATTCTTGGGCTCCCTTGTGGCTCAGCTGGTGAAGAATCCACCTGCAATGCTGGAGACCTGCGTTCAATTCCTGGATTGGGAAGATCCCCTGGAGAAGGGAAAGGCTACCCACTCCAGTATTCTGGCCTGGAAAATTCCATGGACTATATAGTCAATGGGGTCGCAAAGAGTCGGACACGACTGAGCGACTTTCACTTTCATAGCTGATTCATGTTGTTGTACAGCAAAAACCAACTCAACATTGTGAAGCAGTCATCCTCCAACTAAAAAAAAGTTTTTAATGTGGGTAATTAGTCATTTATAACCTGTAGGTTAAAATGAGTTGGTAGTGGATAAAGTTAGGAACCCACATGAACCAGGGCTATTTAGATTGTGGTACTGACACCATGAGCTTCCCAGGTGGCGCTAGTGGTAAGGAAGCCACCTGCCAAATGCAGGAGACATGAGCGACTCAGTTCAATCCCTGGGTCGGGAAGACCCCCTGGAGGAGGGAACGGCTCCCCGCTCCAGTACTCTTGCCTGGAGAATCCCCTGGACAGAGGAGCCTGGCAGGCTACCGTCCATGGGGTCACACAGAGTCAGACACAACTCAGCGACTTAGCACGCACTGACACCTGATGCTGTATGCATCTTGACATTACTTATCATATGCCCTTCATCACTTTATTTCTTTAAAAAGCCCCACAACAGAAGAAGGAAAGACAGCACAGAAATAAAAGGTTCAAGATGAACTCAGTGGAGTGAGATGTTTCTGAGATCCATGTATTTTCCTTTTGGAAACATTAAGTCAAATTAAACCATTTAAAATTTAATCTTGAAATCATGCTCCCCAAGTTTTGAATGGAATTTAAAAATAAAATGTGACAGAATGCAGAAGATTCATACCTATGGTGCTGAAAACCCATGGGACATATCTCATGGAGGACCCCTCCCCCTGGGAGGAATGCCTGTAAGGGCCCCAGGGTCTCAGACACGATGCAGGGTGGTTCTGACAGGTCACCGGGAAGAATCCTCAAGTTTGGTTGGAAAGCTCACACTCTTTGGGGAGGGGTGGGGGCCTCACAGGCCTCTCAGGTGGCGCAGTTGTAAAGAACCCACCTGCAAATGCGGGGCTTGCTCGCTGGGTCAGGAAGATCCCCTGGAGAAGGAAATGGCAGCCCACTCCAGTATTCTTGCCTGGAGGCTCCCATGGACGGAGGAGCCTGGCGGGCTACGGTCCACAGGGTCGTAAAGAGTCGGACACGACTGAGTGACTGAGCGCACACAGGAACCTCACACTCTAACCCTTCAGGACTGCAGCTGTGGCTACTGTGTGCGTCTTGTGAATGTGGCCCTGATCACTGGGGCTATCCCGTCATTGTCAGCCTCAGCCAGGGGAGGGAGGGCTGGCGGTGGTCATGGCATTGGTCCGGGCTGGGGTGGGTAGGGGGGCGTTGCTCGAGTCCATCACTAGGCTGAGAGCCAGAGTACTGCCTCTTTTCTCATCCACTGAACTCAAGTGCGCACTGGGCCTTCTGAGGACTTTGCCCTGGGACTCGTGGGGCTCCTCTTGGTACTTATGTGACCCAGGAGTCACCAGGGTCGCTCCTTCATCCAGAATGTTTGGGCTTTTTTCTAGAGAGGAAAGTGGTAGGTTTGTACCAAAAGGGCTAGAAGGCTCGGGATCCCGCGCCTCTCCGCCTTCTGCGGCGGCTCCTGGGGTGGGGGGGGGCGCCAACTGGTTCCACTGCGAGCCACAGTGTGTGTGGTGCTGTGCTGAGAACAGCCCAATCATTGAGTAAGTGGCAGCTCAGTGTTCTGCGTAGCCAGGTTTCTTTCTTTTAAAGTTTACACATCTTCCATCTTTTCATCAGTGTGATTGGCAGTCTCTGTCCTTGTTACCTAGCCTCTATAATTATCCGTATCCTCAGCTTTTCTGCTAACACCTAACATCTTCGACAAGGTAGACAAACAGGAGGAGAGAATTGACCAGGTGGGAGCCTGAACCAAGGGACGCATGAATTTCTGACACATTTGCAGGAAAGTGTCTCATTTTAATCCTGTTATTCATAGTCACATTAAAGGTTAACCATACAGTATAACAAGTTGAGGGAATACACCTCAGCACCCACCACTCTTTGTACCCTTGCTCCTCCATTTGGGCCGTTCTGGACAGTGGTGGTTTAGATTGTGGGGGTCCCCACCCATCTGAGTGTTCAGTCGCCCAGTCATGTCCGACTCTTGGCGACCCCATGGACTATAGCTCACCAGGCTCCTCTGTCCATGTGATTTCCCAAGCAGGAATACTGGAGTGAGTTGCCGTTTCCTCTTCCAGAGGATCTTCCTGACCTAGGTATCGAACCTGGGTCTCCTGCATGGGCAGGAGGATTGTTTACCACTGCACCACCTGGGAAGCCCATCCCAACCCATAGCGAGCTGTAAATATATTTCTTGGGTCATGACGAGCATTTGAAAAGATGAACCAGAATAATGTAGAAACTGTTCTAGTCAAAGTACATCACAGGTTAAGCTTTATTTTATAAAAAACGTTTATTTCTTCTAATATGTGGGGGATGTGTGTGTTTATGGGCTCTCCATCAGAAATGTTTTTTCTTGTGGGCTGCATTAAAAAAAAAAATTTTTTTTTTTTAAATGCTGCCTTAGAGAAATTTCTGATCCAGGGAGATGGCTTTGTTTAGGGGAGTGTGAGGCATCCATAGGCTACGAGCCATGTCCTGGGTGTCTTTGTTCCTGCAGCTGTGGAGTTCCTGAGTTTACACTCCACATGCCCTTCCCATGAGCAGGCTGTTGTAGTAGAGAGTGGTGGGTGTCGTTCAGCATTCTGGAACATTGTGGGGTCAAGTGGGCTTTTGTGAGCCGTCGTGAGTGCCTGGCCATCCTTTGTAATATCTTTACCATTGGGAGAAAGTAATTTTCAGTTCCAAAGAAGCAACCTCTTGGTGAATTTCTTTTTAGAAAGGATTCGATGAGTCTTTTTGAGCATAGACATGTCATACATTAAGCTCCGCTTTTATACGCTTCCTGCTTTATTTAATAGTAAATTCTGTTTGAACCTTATGTGGTCTGCCACACTTCCCTTACCTCTTTAAGTCTCACTTCTGATGAAAAGTGAAGTGTTACAGGAACTTAGGAGGGGTCTGGGGTGCATAGCGTTGCTGATGGTCAGCTGAGGAGGGAGGCCGGCAAGTCCCAAGGTCAGAACATCTGTGTGTCTGCTCCCCCAAGAAGTCTTGGTAGAAAGGCATCTTCTTGCACATGAAGGATTTACAATCCACTTCATCAGGTTCATTTTACTACTGAAGCCAAGGTGGCCTTACGAAGTCTCAGCATAAGGCGCTCTTTACAAAGGTGCATTCACAGGGGATCCGCCCGCTCTTCTTTCCATAGCATTTGTTCAGCACCCTCTCCGTGCGAGGCCCTCTGCTAGGCCTTGCGCTCCAGTGGTTAGTGAGGCGGGCACGAGCCTGCTTGCGGGCCATCGCACACTCTGGCCTCTTGTCCCTTGGGTTTGTGGGGGCCTGAAGACCACTCTGGCCTCACCTAGGTGGACCCAGATGTCCAGTGTGTGACAGCATTATAAGAGAGAAGAGATTTCCTTTTGGGGAAATGGTATGGATACTTTAAAGAACTAAAGCCTTAGATTCTAGGGGCCCCAGCTCAACAAAGCAGTAGCTGGGGCACAGGCTTGTCCATTGACCATGGCCAGAGAGGACATTGTGCATCACGTCAAGATTTATTGCTCTGGTCTCTGAAAAACCCTCGTAGGAAAGCCTTCCTCCCACCGCTTCTATGCCTCCCACTTCCATAGAATGCAAATGTTTGTGAAATTTATCCATGCCAAACCACCACCAACCCCCCTGCCCCTCACCAAGCACAACTCCATACTAGGAAGAACTTATTTTTCCTGAGGTTTATAAAAACAAAATGTGTGAAGGGAATGTATGCTGAGTCCCTTGGGACTAATTAAACAAACAGATTCAAGGAAAGAAAGCAGAGAAAATTTAGGATAGCTCAGATTTAAAAATGTAATTTTCGGGAAAACAGCCGTCAATTTTTCCACTCGAGTGTTTTTCCAAAGGGCAGAGGGCAAGGAGCATCTTACATCCTCTCAAAGCTGAGACACATTTCAACATGGAGATATTAGAAGCAAATTTGGTGCCCAAGACAGGTGCCAGATTTTAATTACAGTTGGCATTTCTGAGCATGCTTTTGGCAGAGGTGGCCATCTTGTTGGAAAAGCTATCGATTTTGACACTAGCAGTATGGGTGCCCCGTTGAAAACGATTGAAAATAATTTCCCTCCTATTTTCATCATGTTGATTGTAAGCGAAAACTTCAGTGGTTAATATTTAAAACAAGATATTCTCTGTTCAGAGAAAACAGTTGTTCATGGGAATTGTCTTGGTGACTTGGTGTGTTAGCTCTGGGGGTAATAATTTCTATCTTAGAGCCTTTGAAAAACCCTAGTTAAAACAATAAAAATGGGATGTTTCATTATAAGAAATGAAGTTGGCATGCACCAGGTTTTCCATTAAGTTCCAGGTCACAGACAAATAAAGAAAGTATGTTAGGGGAAAAAAATCCTTTTTAAAAATAATTAGGGAGCTGTCTGTTTTGTTCACCAGATGGAAAATCCGCAGTTGTGGGTGGTCCGTGTTGGAGAGGGCATCTCACAATTGGCAGGACCATGCCTTTAACTTTTCAAGTCCTAGGACAAAAACCTGAACGCCGTTGACTGTTCAGAAGACTCCAAGTATGTATTAGCCCCTCTAGGCCCTGCTTCCTGAATTTTACCAGTCTTCTCAAAGAGGGTGTAGGTAAAATGATCATGGAATGCCAAAATAAGGAGTCCATTGTCCTTTGAATCCTGAAACAGCATCCTGTCAGTCCTTGTTTTCTGTGACTTCTCTCACTGTCAATACATTACGATGATAATCTGATTAGTGGAACTGCCTGTGTTGCTACTTAGAAGCGCCTTTCTATTACATTAATGTATTCCAGAGCAGATAGGATGGCCAAGTGTGCCTAAGGCTTAAGAAATTAGCCTTGGGTAGTTGCTTATTGAGGAAGGATATTGTACTGTCGTCAGTGTTTCAAGTCTGTTATAAAACTTGCTTTGATATTCTGACAAAATTAATTCCGCAGAAAGGTAGGCTTTTCTTATGGCTTTCTTGGACTGATGGTAGAAAGTTAGCCATCTTGCTTCACAAGGAGTTTTCTAAAGACTAGTCATTTTTTTTACAGCCATCAAAGTCCAATTTTTTTCCAGCTCAGTCATAGGTATGATGTGGCTTTACATCAGACTTTCCAATGAATGTTTTACATTTGAACATAAGGATGTATATATGTTTATAGTAATATTCATTCATAAATGTAACCCTTCTCAAATTAAAAAAAAAACACCTGTTAATGATTACAGGAGAGTTAAATTAATAAAGTCATTTCAGATGCCTAAATGCGTAAACTTTCAAATCAAGTGGAAAAAAAAAGCCCTGGAACGTAAATCATTTTTCTCGGACAGCACATGTTCGGCTTTGGACAGACTATAGTATTCTGCCTGTGCGTAGTAAAAATGGCAATGATTTATTAGTTCCATATCCCCCCAGCACAGATGCTGCACAGTCTGTCCCTTTTCTGGGCACTAAACAGTGGGTTTTAAAAAACATAATTTCACTCAAGTTTTCCACTTGCGTTCTGTGTTGTGCTATTAATAGCAACCCTTTGTTGTTCATGCCAGCTCACTCCTAGCATAAGACAATGATGTGCAGGAACTGGTTTTAGCCAAAATACTTCTAATTGGCACCCATTTTTCATATGATAGTCCAAATGCAGTTCTGGAAGAATATAAACACTCTTAAAAATTGTGTCAAAAAAGCTAAACAAATGTAACAATTAAGTAGATTTCAGTGAGATGTACCTTTACAATGTCATCATTTCTTTGGCAAATCTTAACTAATGTGTTATTAAAGGAGATAAGGGGTGGGGGAAATTTTGAAACCGTGATGAAGGATTTATGTGTTAAATGTTCTCAAATCTTCATGAAAAAAATTTTTGAAGAAGGGAAGTAGCAGAGAACAGAGTGTTAGTCCACTTTTACCATTTCTGTCTGCCTGGGAGCCAACCTGTACCCCTAAGTTCCTCCTTAGGGGTGAGGTTGAATCTTGGTTTGGCCACAGGTAAAGGTGCCCTTCTGAGGAGTAAGGTAAGTGGGGAGGCGCCGTCCTGGCCATTCCACCCCTTGAGGCTTTGGCTCTGAAGCCACGTTTCCTTGCTTTGTGGCTGATGCCTTTGGAATTACCCTTGACTCCAGCCAGCCCCCTTGACTTTTTATATCTCGGGCATGGCTTCTGTCGTCTCTTCCTCGCGGCCGTCTTGGCCCCTTGCTGTTGCCCTCTGGCTGGCCCCTCCTCCCTCCTGTTCATCTTCCAGAAGGAGCTGTCTGCGTGCAGCGCTCATTGCTCTACTCTACAAGTTCCAGTAGCTCCCAACACTGAAGACTGAAGACCTTACGTGGCCACACCGTGTCTTTTATACCCTGACCCCAAATCTCC
The DNA here is from genome assembly GCF_023091745.1 of Budorcas taxicolor. Classification (NCBI taxonomy): domain Eukaryota; kingdom Metazoa; phylum Chordata; class Mammalia; order Artiodactyla; family Bovidae; genus Budorcas; species Budorcas taxicolor. The sequence goes on from NC_068921.1 coordinate 76,657,212, forward strand.
TTTCCAGAATTATCTCCTTCCCACCCCTTGTGCCAGATCCTCTAGTCACATTAAAATTCTTACTGCAATGAGGCAGCCCCATTTCTGCCGTTGCTCAGGCTGTTTCTTCTGCCAGCGGGGCCCTTCTCCCCATTTTCCACCTGGTGAAATCCTGCAGAGCAAATACCACCTTGCTCCTGCGAAGTCTTGCTGGTCCCCCATGCCCACCCTGGCTGGCTCACGCCCTTCCCCGGCACCCCTGTGGCTTTGCGCGCATGTGACTGCGCTCTATGCACCCCCTCCTGTCCCCCATGTCAAATTAAACCTGCGGAGGGAGAGAGCCCTTTACCTGCTTTCAAAAGGCAGTTGCCTCGGTGCTGAGTGCGTGGCAAGACCTGAATAAATACTTTTTGAATGAAATGAAATTCTGGGTTTTGACTTTCTGTCAGGTAAGATTCTTGGTTAAAAACTTACGGTTACCAAGGGGGAAGTGGGGAAGGAATAAATTGGAAGACTGGGATTGACATGTACACACTGCTGTATATAAAACAGATTCTAAGAGCCTATTGTGTAGCCCAGGGAACTTGACTCAATACTCTGTATTGACCTATATGAGAAAAGAATCTAAAAAAGTGGATATATGTATAATGGTTCACTTTGTTGTATAGCAGAAATGACACAGCCTTGTAAATCAACTATACTCCAGTAAAATTTAGTTTAAAAGAAAGATTCTTGGACCTCCCTGGTGGCCCAGTGGTTAAGACCCCATGCTTCCAGTGTAGGGTGCATGAGTACAGTCCCTGGTCGGGAACTGAGATCCCGCATGCCTCGAGGGAGGTGTGGCCGGGAAAAAAAAAGAAAGAGTTCTTGGTTAAGCAACAGATTGAATCTGGCTCTCAGGATAAAGGGGGACTTATCGGAAGAGTATGGAGACACTCAGAATCGGGGAAGGTGGCTCAGTCATCTTGGCGGCAGCACCACCATCTTCCCCAGCTCAGCCACCAGGCTGGATGCACTGCCCCCACAAGAGGCAGGGTCTGGGACAGGAGTGTCTGACTGCTCTAACCGTGTCCACCGCTCAGCTCTGAGAGAGCCGGGCACCTTGATGATGATTCCAGCAGACCAGGCTATGGGGCTTCCCTGGTGGTAGCTCAGATGGTAAAGAATCTGCCTGCAATCCAGGAGACCTGGGTTTGATCCCTGGGTTGGGAAAATCTTCTGGAGAAGGGCATGGCAACCCACTCTAATATTCTTGCTTGGAGGATCCCATAGACAGAGGAGCCTGGCGGGCTACAGTCCATGGGGCCACAGAGAGTCAGACACGACTGAGCGACTAACACTTACTTAAGCTGTGAGCAGGATGAGGCAGATTCTCAAGAGGTGGAGTGGATCTGGGGCAGTCAGTAACCACGAAGTGTTCACATGGAACGCTCTTCCGTTTCTAGCATTTGAGCACCCAGACTGGCCATTCTGTGTGACTTTCTAGGGAGTCTAAGCAAGCCTTTCTTCTCCCCAAAGGGACGTTCTTTTGAAATGCATTATACCCCTGGGAGGGATTGCTAACACAGCCCCTGCCAGCCAGCATCACTTTGCCAAAAATAGAAATGGGGTGCAGGGTGGAGGAAGCAAGGTGGGCAAGGTGCGTGGGAGACTGCTCAACGGGTCACGTCCTTTTTCCTTCTGTGTGGAGACAGTGGGGTTCTTGGTTGGGCCCTGCAGGCAAAGATGCCCCTGAAGTTTATTTCTCCTTTTAAAGCAATCAGATGAAACAGTGGCTACCGCTCAACCAAGTGGGAAGGACTGAGGCGGCCACCTGGGGTGGCTGAGAGAAAGGTGGGAGGAGCTGCAGTCACGAGCCGGGAGAGACGCGACCTAAAAGATGACAGGCAGGTGGCGACAGAGTAACATTTCCAGGATAAGTAGGCTTTGAATGCACATGGAAGAAGGCGGATAACCCTGGGAGGTGGAATTCTGTGAGCACAGTCACGGAGGCACGAGGGTGTGCCTTGTGCTGGGAGAAGATTAGGAGATGAGATCAGAAAGTCAGGTTTGGGTCAAGTTTAGGGAGCCTAGACCGCTGGGCTAAGGATTTTATCTATCTATCTTGAAAGATTGAAGGCAAAAGAAGAGGGTGACAGAGGGTGAGATGGTTTGACAGCATCACCAATTGAATGGACATGAATTTGAGCAAACTCTGGGAGATGGTGAAGGACAGGGGAGTCTGGCAGGCTGCAGTCCACGGGCTGCAGAGTCGGACACGACTTAGTGAGCAGCAACAACAATCTTATTATCTGTCTATCTACAGTCAGAGCACACGGGATCTTAGTTCCCCAGTCAGGGACTGAGCCTGTGCCTCGTTCAGTGGGAGCACGGAGTCTTAACCGTTGGACCACCAGGGAAGTCCCGAGGCTAAGGATTTCAGACGTTGCTTTGTAGGCAACTAGGAGCACCTGCAGGTGTTTCAAAATGCAAGCATCGTGATACGTGCTATTTTTGAAAGAGCGGGACTCAGTAACGGGACACTGAGGAGTCCCTCTCTTGAGGCGGATAATCTAGGGACAAAAATAGATGAAAAGTAAAATCATCTATGAGGGGGAGCACCTAGAAAGCTTGGAATCTTGACTTTAAGTCACTCACTGTTAACTCCTTTGCACGTGTCTGTGTCTCATTTACTCATCCAAGGGTAATGGTGTTCATTTGCCAATATTATAACCAACTGAAATGACCTGCCTCTTGAGAAACCTGTATGCAGGTCAGGAAGCAACAGTTAGAACTGGACATGGAACAACAGACTGCTTCCAAATAGGAAAAGGAGTACGTCAAGGCTGTATATTGTCACCCTGCTTATTTAACTTATATGCGGAGTACATCATGAGAAACGCTGGGCTGGAAGAAGCACAAGCTGGAATCAAGATTGCCAGGAGAAATATCAATAACCTCAGATATGCAGATGACACCACCCTTATGGCAGAAAGTGAAGAGGAAGTAAAAAGCCTCTTGATGAAAGTGAAAGAGGAGAGTGAAAAAGTTGGCTTAAAGCTCAACATTCAGAAAACGAAGATCATGGCATCTGGTCCCATCACTTCATGGGAAATAGATGGGGAAACAGTGGAAACTGTCAGACTTTATTTTTGGGGGCTCCAAAATCACTGCAGATGGTGATTTCAGCCATGAAATTAAAAGACGCTTACTCCTTGGAAGGAAAGTTATGACCAACCTAGATAGCATATTGAAAAGCAGAGACATTACTTTGCCAACAAAGGTCCATCTAGTCAAGACTATGGTTTTTCCAGTGGTCATGTATGGATGCAAGAGTTGGACTGTGAAGAAAGCTGAGCGCTGAAGAGGTGATGATTTTGAACTGTGGTGTTGGAGAAGACTCTTGAGAGTCCTTGGACTGCAAGGAGATCCAACTAGTCCATTCTAAAGGAGATGTTCATTGGATGTTCATTGAAAGGACTGATGGTAAAGCTGAAACTCCAATACTTTGGCCACCTCATGTGAAGAGTTGACTCATTGGAAGAGACCCTGATGCTGGGAGGGATTGGGGGCAGGAGAAGAAGGGGACGACAGAGGATGAAATGGCTGGATGGCATCACCGCCTCGATGGACATGGGTTTGAGTAAACTCCGGGAGTTGGTGATGGACAGGGAGGCCTGGCGTGCTGCAATTCATGTGGTCGCAAAGAGTCAGACACAACTGAGCGACTGAACTGAACTGAAATGATGTTTCGTTTTGAAGTATCTTCTCAATCACCTACATCTACTTGAAAATTCAAAAATACCGCACATGAAGCTGCTAGGATTATTTCCTCCTTTCCTTGGCTTTCCATCTGTTTTCTAGTTTTTTGCTGGTTTTGGCCATGATGCACAGTGGTGGGATCCTAGTTCCCTGAGCAGGGATTGAACCAGCACCCCCCTGAAGTAGAAGTTCAGTCCTAACCATTGAACCACCAGGAAAGTCCCTCCTGGTTAGTTTTTGTTAACCTCCTCCTTTACTTTGGAATCCTACAGTGATCCAGTGTCCATGGGGATCAGCAGAATAGCTTTGGTTTTCTTGTCCCTTCTGCTCAGAATTAGATTGAGTCAAGTGATAACATGCCAGACACGATGGGCTCAGTGCCCATTTCATTCAGTCGCATCCAGTAGCTATAGAGTTTCAGTCAGGATATAGGTTTGGGTGTTGTGGTAAAAAAAGGCCACAAAAAAGGGTGCCTTCGTCAAAGATAATTTCTCTGTCACTTAAACTGGGAGTAGGTGGAGGAGGACTCACATGGAGGCTCAGTGAGGACCCAGGTTCCTTTTATCCCGTGGCTCTTATATCCTCAGCACACGGCACATGTCTTACCCAAGACGGCTGCTCAGGCCCGGCTCATCACACTGGAAATGGGAGGACACACTCCTTCCTTTTAGGGGGCTCCATATTTCTGCTCACTCTGGCCAGACCTTATCAACCAGAACATCATCCCAGAATATACCCAGACATAGGAAGGACTGGAAAATGGCATTGTCAGCTGGGCATCGATAGATGGCTCATCTAGTGTGCTGACGCTGTCAGCAGTAGCGTTGGCACCCCAGACCAGAGGGAAACTGAAGGGTCGGGCAGGCCTGGGGCGTGAGGCATGGAACCTGGGCACGCACACCGGCGTGTCCACACGGGCAGGACTGAGCTGGGCGTGAGGGGGAAGGGCTGGCTCGGCTGTGCACCCTCACTCTCAACCCTGCGTGTGGCAGGGTGGGCCGGGCCAACCCACATCTTCGGGCCCAGAGTCTTCTCCACCCATTTACATTCTGCTGCTTCCGTGTCACCACAGTCTTGCTCGTTAGCAAGGTCTTCAAAGCAGTCACAGAGCAGTGGGTACAGGTGCGTGGAGCACTGAGCCTCCAGCCTCAAAGCCAGGGGTGAACTACACTGAGACAAATCAGTTTAAAAAAAAAAAATTACAAGAAACCTTTTATTTTGGATTGGGGTAGAGCCAATTAACAATGTTGTGGTAGTTTCAAGTGAACATCAAAGGGACTCAGCCGCACATATGCATGTATCCATTCTCCCCCAGACTCCCCCTCATCTAGGCTGCCACGTAATATTCAGCAGAGTTCCACGAACAGTAGGTTCTGAGATGAGTTACAGCTTTTATTTTGTAAAAACTACTTACCTGTTCATGTGGCTGTGTCGAGTCTTAGTCGTGGCATACAGGCTCTCCATCGCATCGTGTGGGATCTTTTGTTGCGGCACACGGACGCTCTCGTTGTGGCTGAAGGGCTCCAGGGGGTGAAGGCTCAGTGAGCAGCTGTGGCGCGTGCGCTTAGCTGTTCCACGGCACGTGGGATGTTAGTTCCCCCACCAGGGACCGAACCTGCAATCCACTCCACTGAAAGGTGGATGTTTAACCTCTGGACCTCTAAGGAAGTCCCAAGTCACAGCTTTTAAATTAAATAATTTGACCCCCCCCCCTTTTTTTTTTGGTCTGAGCCACATGGCTTATGGGAATCTTAGTTCTCTGACCAGGGATTGATTTAAACAGATTTTTTGTTGTTGTTGTTCCGTCCCACACAGGTTATGGGATCTTTGTTCCTGTAAGAACTAAGGGGTTGAACCTGCACCGCTTGGCAGTGGAAGCGTGGCGTCCTAGTTTTGAACCACCAGGGAATACCCAGAAATTAAGTAGTATTTTAATAAAAGGAAAATGTCTCGGGTCCTCACTGTCAATGTTCAACAGGCAAAACTGAAATGCAGGAAGCTGGTCTTATTAACAACGAGAAAGAAAAGTGCTGACATGAATCCTACAGGATTAAACCCAGTGGCTAATATCTCCAGCCTCACACTGCCACGTATGAGCCAGACTTATACTCGGTGCTTTACCTATTGTACTTTTATGCCTCGGAACAGTCCTGTAAGCCTGATGCTATCACCAGCTCCGATTTATAGATTAGGGAACATGTTCATTGAGGTTAAGAAACTTCAGAACCTTAAGGTGTTCTTAAGCATTCAGCTGTGCTCAGCTGGCCTGCTTTGCATGGGCAGGGGAACGTGGACAGTGCTTTGGGTCCTTTCAGTATAGCACCCAAGGGGACTTTCCCAGGTAAAGAACCCTCCTGCCAGTGCAGGAGATGCAAGAGTCTCGGGTTCAATCCTTGGGTCGGGAAGATCCCCTGGAGGAGGCAGTGGCAACCCACTCAAGTATTGTTGCCTGGAGAATCCCGTGGACAGAAGAGTCTGGTGGGCTAAACAGTCCATAGGGTCACAAGGAGGCGGACATGACTGAACACACACACGCGCATGCGCACACACACAGACACGCACCCATAGTGATGCACACCACTGTCATCCCTTGGTTATCCCCTCCCTCCTTTCTGTCAGTCACTGAATGTGCCCTGAGTCCCACTCCTAGGCTGCCTCTGAGCTTCATGAACTCATCGTCTCATTTAAGTCTGATGCAGGACAGGTGTTGGGATCCCTCTTTCATACTGGATGGACACGAGACCCAGAGAGTTGTATCTTGCTGGGATCACACACCAATGCTTGGCAGAACCGGACACCTGCACAGACTCACTCCAAAGCCCCTTCTTTCTGTGTATTTGCTGATCTGTCTCAAGAACCCTCCTCCTCGCCAGGCCTAAGTAGATCTTAAATGTTCTTACCACACTCACACAAATAGTAATTACGTGAAGTGATAGGTTAACTAACCTTATCATGGTGATCATTCTGCCATATATATGTAAATCAAATCATTGCATTGTACACTTTAAATGTACACAGTATTATACGTCAATTATATCTCAGTAAAGCTGGGAATGGGGTATGGCAAGTGTGCAGTATTGCATCTTGTTTCTGGGTTTCCCAGGTGGCGCAGTGGTCAAGAATCTGCCTGCCAATGCAGGAGACACAAGAGATGAGGGTTCAATCCTTAAGTCAGGAAGATCCCCTGGAGTAGGAAATGGCAACTAGTATTCTTGCCGGGATAATCCCATGGACAGAGGAATCCGGTGGGCTACAGTCCAGGGAGGGTCACAAAGAGCTGGGCACAACTGAGCACACACACACACACACACACACACACACACACACACACACACACACTCCGGATAGCTGTGCTCTTTTGGGGCGTGACTCCCAGAATGAAGCCAGAGCAGTGGCCTCTAGCGACTGGGCCGGGAGAGTGGGCTCTGGGCCTCTCCTCACTCGTGTCGGTCCTGCTGGAGGATTAATATCGGCACTGTTTCTCATTATCATTAATAAGACAAGCTTCCTCATTTCAGATTTGCCCAGTGGTTCTCAGAGCAGGAGGGGATGATGAAGGTAGTTCTTATCTCCTGGGTCAGCTGGTGGTGGGCTGGTGGAGTGTCTTCACCATTCTGAGTCACTTGAGCTGGAGAGTGAGAGCTGAAATAGGGACTTTTCAGCTGTAACTGACTACCTCCCTTTCTCTACCTCTCAGGAACCAGTGGAGGAGTATTGCTGTCCAGTCGTAAAGCTGTTCCCCACACCGCCCCCCCAACCCAAGAAAGACTGGACTGAAACCAGAGAGCGTGTGTGTGCAGACAGCGGGGCTGTTTACTTAGCCTGGCCCTTCAGGGCTTCTCAGGTGGCACTCAGGATAAAGAACGTGCCTGCCAGTGCTGGGGACAGAAGAGACATGGGTTCGATCCCTGGGTGGGGAAGATGTCCCTAGAGAAGGGCATGGCAACACACTCAACAATTCTGGAAATTGTTGCCTGGAAAATTCCACGGACAGAAGAACCCGGTGGGCTCTAGTCCAATGAGTCGCAAAGAGGCGAACATGACTGAAGCAACTTGGCGCATCAGGTGTGGCTGCAGCAATTCCGTACTGTCGAAACAGCCTCTGTAAGGCTTCTCACGTGGCTTCCCTGCCTCCTTGGAGTGGGGACACCTGTGGCTACATAGTTTGCTTCTGGCAGACCCAACCTTTGGGATCGTCCTTTTTAAACTTGTTTTGTTCGTAAACTTTTGGGTTTTTGTTGTTGTTGTTTATATTAGGGCAGAAAAGCTACAGTTATTGGACAGGAGGGTTGGGATTGCTGGAATGAGCCACAGTGGAGCGAGGAGATAGGGGTAAGGAGCCACACAGAACAGAGCGGTTGTAGGTGTAGGTAGACCAGGGTGCAGTTCTGGACTGACCACTAGATGGCACTCACACATTGGCGTTAGGACTGGTCCATGCCATGCTTCCACTTTGGGCTGTTGTAAAATCTCTCTAGGGACTAGCCAAAGCTTTGTATCGGCCATCTCCACCAACCATCCACCCATTCACCCCTCTAACCTTTCTTGATCTTCTACCGATAGGTAGGTACGCCTGTCGGTCTTTCTAAAAACCTGCCAAAAATATGTTCAAAGCCTCCCACATTTTTAGCCACAGTGCTGTATTTTTACTGTTCTCTTAAGCACATATTTACGTGGCAGTAAATCCATTTTTAGAGCAGTTAACAGAGGGAAACTCGTTTCTCCTCAGTCATCCTGGGGGGTCTGTTCAATAAAAAGAATGGAAATTGAGGAGGAAAGAGTTATTTTTAAAAAGATAATAGGAACAAGAAATGTTTAAAATATTTCCATTAAAAATTACATGGTAGTGACTTATAATGAAATTTTTAAAGTCACTTAATTTTATGAAATTATTTTTTATTGCTGGAGAATTTTCCATAAGCCGAGATTCAAATGTAAAATATCTGGGGATAGTGGGGAGAAGGGGTAGGCAGGAAATCACAGTTGATACTGTTATCTTTATCAAAGTGCATGTTGCAAAACCTGATCTTAAAAAATTCTCTAATCTGTTCTGATATTTAAAGAAATAAGAAAATTAATGTCTAACCTATCAACTAAAAGGATTCTGCCCCTGCCTGGCTCAGTTCTGTCTCAGCTGTGTGGGCGTCTTGGGGAGCGTTCGGCGCGTCCATGCAGTCGTGCTCCCTCCATGCGCTTCTTAGCTGAGATAACAGGGCTCTGAGCCCCACTGTTAAGGCTCACCTTTACACTGCAGCAGGGCAACAGATGGAAATTCTGGTTTGCAGCCACTGCAGAAAAATAAAAACATGTTCCAAAGGGGAAAGGATCTTGTATTTCTGCGTTTGAACCTTTGATCTGCATTCACATCTGAAGGGAAGGCTAGGCCTTTTGGTGGAGACACATGGCTTTGCATCTGTGAAAACACAGCTGTATATAGCAAAACAAAACTAGTGGAAAATACAATGGTTTTGCTGTGTCAGGCTAGCCGCTAATGCTCAAATTCTATACAAATATTGTCTTTTGATAGTTCTTTCCAAAATCCGTCTTGACTTTATAATTGTTCAGTAATGTTTTATTCTTTTAAATTCACATTTTGAGCCTTTTTGAAATGAAGCCACGTGGGTCTCATTCCCTTAGATTTGCTTTAAAAAAGGCAGTAAAAGACTTGTAGTTAAATTGTAGTAACTGTTACCTAAATCTTGACTTAGTTGCGGGAGGGTGGCGGGATAGAAAAAAATGAAACCCTTCAAAAAAGGTAAAGTTCTAACTCCATCCTTGATCCTGAAATTTTTTTTTTTTAAGATAATATTGCATGGGCTTTGTACTGCAAGTTACAGCTGAAAGGCCCCTTAAGTGCTCTTGAAACTCGGCTGCTTTGTTTTGAGCAATTAAGATTTGTTATGGAGTGCTTTAAGCAGCTCTGCTTTCCTTCGTCTTTCAGTAGTCGTTTTCAGCTACTTTCTTTATCAGCGTTTCCCAGTAACTAAGCCAAATTTGTTTCATTAGGAGGCACTTGCCTTGAGCCTCCATGTTTCCTCTCAGCCCCAGACCCGGAGCTCAAGCCTGTGCGCCCGCCTTATCCTGCCCCATACGGTTGGTTTCCTACTATTGAATTGGCAATCTTTTTCCGTCCCTCCCCTTTCCGTTGAAGCTCTGGCCCCCCGTTGGCCCTGCCACAGGAGTGGGGTGCAGAGGGGTGGAGGACAATAGATGAGGATGAGTTGGCCGCGCCAGCAGAAGGCCGCCTGCCCGCCCCTGCCCTGCAGAAGTGTCCCTTCCATTTTTCTGAAGGGGGCCCGGCTTCTTGGGCTGTCACCCTCCCCACCCTGTCTTAACACCAACAGCTTCATCAACAAGCGGCTCAGGAGATGAAAGGTGGTCTTCTTTAAGCGAGATCATTTTTTTGTCAAAAATAGTAACAACCTCTGGTGTTAATCACACCGGTGGGAAGAGCAAGAGCGAATATCCTTCCACGCAAGCCCCGGGAAAGTTTTCCCTTTGAAGTGCTGGTTCCCGCCTCACCCTTCCAGGAGGGAAGAGGGGAAAAGAAAACAAGGGTGAAGATCTGAAGCCACTGAGGAATGCTGAATTGATGTCTTCCCTCGGCATCCCGGCCCCTCTCGCGGTCCTCCCCTCCTTTCAACTCCCTGCCCTTTGAAACCGCGGGCCTGGGGTGGCCGGGTCTCCCAACCAGGCCCTCTTGTAGCTGCAGGCCTCCCCCTCCGACTGGCAGCGGGGCGGTGGCCGCGCAGAGAAGCGGGCAGAGCCGGCCGAAGGGGTGGGAGCGCCCGGAGAGCCTGCTTAGGCTTATGGCGGGAGGCTTTGCCGTTGTGAGGAAAGAAAAAACAAACAAACCCAAAGCCCCCAAACGAACAAAAAAGCCCTCCCCCAACCCCAGACCCTCCTTCACAGCTGCATTTTGTTCCCAGGACTGTGGGTGTCACTAGAGCCTCTTTTTTTGCGACTGGAGAAGCTATCCTACAGGACTTGTCAAGCCTATTAATTTTTCAGGCAGAACAGATCAAGCCTGCCTTTGATGCTGCTGTTTCCTCATTTAGTATTCAAAGGTAAAGAATCCTACCTTCTCACTCGTTACATAATTAAAAGGTTTTTTTTTTCCAGTGGCAAAGAACTTGTCATGTGTAGTATTTTTTGAAGTAGAAGGTCTAACTTTTTATATAACATCTGTTCTTATACTCTTTCCTAAATATAACCAATATTTAGTTGTTTTTGTTAGTCCTGAGTTGCATACCGTACACCTTGCGTTTTAATTTTCAACAGATGGAGTTATAAACAGCATTTTCCCCCTCCAGCTCATTCCTCTTCAGTTTGAATTTCTGTATTTCTGTTCTAACCAACCAAGAGTACAATTAAAACTAAAACTCTAGGACCAACAAATAGCCCTAACTTCTGTCTTAATCTCGATTTTATTTTACGCTTGCACATTCTAAAGTTCACTTGAGTGGACTTTCACATGTTTCTTTCTGTGGTGTCTAATAGCAAACTGTGGCCCTCAACACCACTTCAGGGCCTTTTGCGTTCTTAGCTGCATTTCAGAAGTGCCTTTGGTTTCTCTGCATTTGCAAAAAGCCCAGCCGAATTTTTTGACACCACTTGCACACACACCCGCCCACCCCCGCCCCCAACTCTCTGTTTGTTGGTGGCATCTTGTTTTCCATTGTTTGGTTCTTGGTGTTGGCAAAAGTCATTCATTTAATGGTGCCAGAGATATTATGCCTTATTCTTTATTGGAACAAAACCCGAAAAGATCCCCAAGTATTTTAAAAATGAATGCCTGCCATTGGAACTGTTATAAATTAGCATAGTTGTATTTTCCCATCCTAAGGTAGATAATATTTTAAAGATACCAGGTAGTAATAGTCACCAGAAGCTGATTAAAATGGCTAGGATTCTATCAAAAACCTATTAGTGGCATAAATAATTGATATCTGGAAATCAAGCAGCCGTTCTGTGCGTATACCACTGTGCAGGCAGCACCGTCCAGTACTTCCATGAGGCAGAGGAAGGTTCCTGGGCGTTATGTCGCCTGGGTTTTAAAAGCTTGATAAGGCCACACACAAACTGATTTAAAAAAACCAAAAAATTCTGCCTGGGAGCGGAATAGTGACATTATTTTCAGGTGTTTGAGCTTCTTAGAGAAAAGGACCAAGTAACAAGACTCCTCAGGAGCCAGGTGTGAATGGAATAAATTGAGGCAGTGTCCTGACCCATCCAGCTTTTTGTAAATGATGTGATTAAAAGGGACGTCTGAGAACAAATTTATGAAGTTGTTATGGCAACTGAAACACTTGGGTGGAAATGTGTGTGTCTGAAACATGAAAGATTGCAGGAAGCTGGAGGAAGAAGCAGGCATTGTATGTGGGCAAGGCGATTGAACAGTGGCAGCGAGATATGATCCCCCCACCGGCCATCATTCAGGGCTGCTGCCTTGGTTTCCACTTTTCAGAACGTGTGGTGACTGAGGCTTTCCCAGACTGTGTCACCCGAAGTCGCCATGCCTTGCACACAGCAGCCTCTGCACACGGGTCCCTTGACCTGTTGAGAGCACTCTCTCCTGCGTACGAAGGTGCATTTGCCCAGAAGTTTGCACGTCTGTGTTCTCGTATTGATGTCCTTGTTTTGTGAATTTTCTTTCCCAGTTTTCATCCACTGTCTTCCCCACCCAAGCCCACAAACAAACAGCAGCACTCAAAGGAATCAAAATACTTAAATATTCCCGAGGATTCTCTGCTCTCTTCCAAAAACTGTCTTATCGCTTCTCCATAATGTTACACTACCATAATTTCTCATGCTTTTTGATTTTTCTCTCCCATGCTGGCAAGAGTATGAAATAATGGTTCTTTTAAATCACAGGCATGGATATTTAAAATTCTACATATTTTGTACTACAGAGTGTTGGAAAAATCAATACTTTATCACATCCAGAATGCTTTAAATTTTTTTCTGTCACTAGATTTCAGATATATACAGTGCCTAAAAATTGTTTTAAAAATCACTACATTATTTCCTATATATTTGAGGCTGTTTTGCTTTGAGTGAAAAGATAGTTAAATGTCAATTATAATAATTTTAGTGGTTAGACTATTCTATAAGAAATATGGTATTTTAATTGAAAAAAGTTTGACCCTAAAAATAAATTTACACCAAATATTTTCTAATGAAAATATTTTCTTTACATTTATTTTTGAATATAGATTACTGCTTATTTAGTCTCCTTGATTTTAAGCATAATACTTTTCACTTTGAAGAGTCTTAATTCCTAAAATTAAGATAAGTGAAGAAAAAGAGAAAAAATTAAAATAGTTTTTAGAGAATGTTATTTTCCCTAAGTCATGAATTGGAGCTTTTCACTCTTACTGAAATGAGTCAACAGTTTTTTAGTTGGACATGAAATTACACAAAAATTGCCCTTGTAAATACAATGAGGTGTTTTCCTAATTTTTTGAAGAGTGAGATCAAAACATTTTCCTATTCTATTATAAAATTAACTGCTGTTAATCTGAAAGGCTAATTATTCATTTAAAATGTTTAGTTAAACCTGTATTTTTAATCCCTTTTTGCATAAGGACAAGGACATGGTTGTGTTTTGATCTAACTTCCTTATTTGCAAAATCCATAGATGGAAGATGATATCAAAATAAAAAAGAATGTTTCAAGAACGTTAAACCTAAGAATGCAGGGTCTTTACACACATTTTACAGAAATAAATTTCCTATTTCCTTTCTTTAGTCTTTTCATCTCAAGGGTTTTTGGTTTTTCCTTTTTAAGAAAATATGATTTTGATACTTCCAAAGTAGATACTATTTTATTTCAGGTGGTTCATTTAATAGTTTGTTGATGTTTTCAAGGTCTCTAAACAAAGTCTGATGTGTTAACAGTCTTATTAACGATGTTAAAATAGAATTAACAGCTTGTGGATGCCTCCAGAGCACAATAGCCTGTCAACCTCGCCTGCCCCCTTATAAACTGTACCCCTGCTGTCTTCCCTTTGTTTCACGCCCAATCAGCAAACTAAACTTTTGTGGAGAGAGAAGGCAGTTCAAGTGTTCCTGCTACCGTTGAAGGGAGGAGCTAATGTGGAATTTACGGGGAGACCAATCAGTGCTGGAGGGAAGAATGACCCCAAACGGGGAAGAAGGACTTTGTTGACCTGCTTGGCTCCCTGACCTTTCCTTGCTATTCTGTCGCTTTAAAGAGGTTTGCTCTGGTTGTCGCGTACTTTACGATCCTTTTACCAAAGCCACAGAAGTTTTGGATGTTTGGGATTATTTAAAATACTTCTCCGCACAGCTTTAATTGTGTTGTGTGTGTGTATGTTTTAAATGATTGGACTAGATGTTAGCACTCAACATCATTTTTAAAAGTCTGATCCAGCTACTAACAGTTTTTCTTATAGGGGAATAGAATTTCATCAATTATCTTGAGCCAAAGTAGATTCTAAATCTCTTCCAGGGTCTCTTCCCCATAGCTGCTTTCATCGAGAATCATTAGCTACTGATGTTAGGCCATTCATCCTATTTTGTTGAAATTATTCTTTGAAAAATAGATTTATACTTTCTAAGTGTTTAAAACATTAGGCAATGATCATAATGAATAGAAAGTAAAGATTTTTTTTTAGGAGAAGGCTAATTTTTCATTCATATTACTAATTTGACAAATTGTCACATTTAAAAGTACAGATTTACGGGGTAACCTGGCAAATGGGTCATACCATTTTATCTTTTGCCACCATCTGACTTGATAACCTATAAAGTGCAGCACGTTTATAAAATATTTCCCAATCTCATGGCACACTTCACTGGTTTGGTAAGGTATGAGATCTTATTGAGAATTAAATATTGTTTAGGTCACTCAGCCACTTATTCGTTTACTGGCATTGTTCTTCTTGTAATGTGGGGTTTTTCTGTTTACATTACTTTTAAACAGGCCACTGTTCAGTTGCTCAAAATACAAAGAAAAAGCTTCTCAGGCTGGATTCAGGACACTGAGCATTTTCTTTAAACCACAGTTAAATAAAATGACTCAGATACACCCAGATATGGAGAGCGAGATACATTTAAATGACCTGTGGTTTCAAAATGATTATTTTGTCAAGGAATATGCTGGAAGAAAACAGGGCAGTACTAGCTTATCACTTCTCTTAGCTCACATTGTGCTACATAGGCGATCCCCAAGGGGAATATTTTCTTAGACTTTATAAACCCTAGAAATGGCATCCTTCAGTTGAACTAGAGCAAGCAAGTTGTATGTCTGTGAAACCGGAGCAGGCAGGGCTTTGTTTGATACCAGCCACATGTGCGGGTATAAATATCAATAATAACATTTTCTGGTTGGCATCTTTGAATGCGCACTGCCTCACTAAGGCCCTTTCAGCTGCCGAGGAAGAATATCACTGTGGTAGTTCCCCCACAACTGTAACTGCTGTAATTTTTACCCGAAGCACTTACTGTTGCCCACCTCCCAGCCCGTGGCCTCATGTGTCCTAACACCCTGCAGCTGGGTAGCAGGACCAGCTCACAGCCAAGTGTAACTGAGCCCTTTTGGGGTATGCCCGCTGAGTGAGTGCCCCAGGCCCTGCAGTTGGGGATATGCCTAGGGATGTGGGCACCTCACAGGCATGGGGACCAGACGTCAGTACTGTGACCACCTGATTCAAGTATCCAGTGTGTGTCTGCCTGACTTGGGGATGCTGAGAAAGCCAAAGGGATTATCGACACACAAAGCTTGACACCTTTGTGCAGAAGCCAGCTGGCATCTCACAGGGACAACCTGAGCTGTTCCAGCATCAGGAAACCTGGGTTTGGCTGGATCTGGTTGGCTCCTGCTATTCCAGGAGCTCGGGAGGCTTGGCCCCAACGGAGGGAGGGGAAGAATACCCTGGGGCTGATACTGGGACCCATTTCTTTTGTTTCAGGTGAGGCAGGGAGGGATAGAACTGCAAATATAATGACATTTTAATAATCAGGGCTTTTCTCCATAAAGACTTTGTACAGAGCATTTATCCTCCAAAAAGTCTCTCCTCTTTTTGTGATTTTATAAACTTGAAGGAAAAGGAGAAAAGGTCTGTGGTCCCAGCACTTGCCTTCATCTAAATGAATAACTCTCGACCACTGATGATTAGCAACATAAATCCTGTTTGAGCTCTGGACCAGTACCCTCAGCCAGAAGTTTTCATATGCTTTTTAGAATTCTGAACTGGCCACAGCAGCTTTTAGGAAAGTAAAGGATACAAGTAAAGTTTATAATAATTTGACTGTTCACTTCTGCATTTAAAAATATGTCAATTGCAGAAATTTTTTTCTCTGAATCTTTGGAATTCCCTGTATACTCTGAAGCCAGTTGTGAAATGCTGCTTTAGAAAGAGTTCATATAAATGTGCTTCTTCATTTAATCATAAGGGAGATTTAGAGAAAGGATGTTTTCTTTTTCTGTAGTTTTGTTCAATAAGAATATGGAATTATTGTTATTATGATTACTCATGATACCTTACATTTGCACAGCACTTTGGAATTTTTACAAACATGATTGCACATAATTCTTGAAAGAGTTTGACAGGAAGATATTATTATCCTGGTTTTATAGATGAGGAATCAATAAATGCACACACATGTAACATACCATGTAGTTCCAGCATTGTATTTCCAGAGGATTTTGTGCTTTAGGAAATATATTTGGTATGTAAAATGGCTAAAAACTACAAATCTAGGACTGAAGAATTTATTTTGGTTTCACATAGTAGCTACGAAAGATGACAAAAACAGGAATACAATCATGTGATAGTGTGCAATGCCCCTTTGAATGCACAGCTGTCTGAATTTTTGTTGGATGATTGCTTTGTTTTCATCTGTTTCACATCTACTATATCATAGCATGCTATATTATAGCATAATACTAAAATATAAAAAATAGTAAAATATCCCTCATATTTTTAAAAATAAAAATTATAGTCACAATATCATAGCAGAATAGTGTTTTCCCATTAAAGGATAGTCTGATTTGTAGTTGACTGTAATTTCTTTCTTATGAGATCTCAAAACAGACAAAATATATTTACTTTTAATATTTTCCCCTGCTTGTTAAAGACTAGGTATTCAGAATATTTGTTTTGAGATGTTTGTTGCTGCTGTTCAGAAACAGAACTATGTTATTGGGCAGGAAAATCTGATTAGTGTTTCTAAGAACTATTATAGCACAGCAAGACAGGCAGGCAATCCGAAGTGCAAGGTTAAAAGCAATTTATAAAAACTAGGAAAAGACATTACTTGTTAAAAAAAGAAATACATATTTCTTAAGAAAAATTAAAATTGTCTAAGTGATATTCTTGACTACTTTTTCATTACAGTACTTTCATATTATTTTCATTAAAAATATTTTCACTGAGGGGAGCAGAGAAGGAAGAATTAAAATGAGAAAGAAGACCTCAAAATTTGCTATTCTGTAAGATCCAAAATCTTATTAATATAGTTTTCAGTGAAAAAAACTTTTTAAAAACTTCATATGATAACCCTAAGAAAAGTCTCCGCAAATGGTCCCAAAGTTTTAAAAAAAAAATTGGGAAAATAATCATTTTATGGGAAAAAAAAGCCTATTTGGAATTTCACCAGGTCTGTTCTTAGAATCAAATTAAGCTTTATTTCTTACTTTAATTGTGATAACCAAGCATGTAATTTGCTTCTAGAAGTTTAGAGGGGGAAAAAACTATTGATATTATATGTCTGGGGTTTTCTTTAAACAACTCTAACATCAAAATGGCTAAACCATTGGACTGATTCATGTTAGATAAAACAGATGGGATTCCCAGATCATGCACCATTCAGCCGTTTGATGGAATTCGCGCCACCCTGACCAGCGAGCCCAGATGGCGCTTAAATCTGTCACTCTTTAACGACCCTACTGTTCTTTAAAAATATTTTTATATTTGAGCCCATTCGGTTAATCTGAGAGATTAATCATTTCCAAGATATGTCTGGGGAGGGATTTACTGCGGGCTTCATTTGGAGGAGCTGAGGATGAGAAGAGAGAAGAGACCTCCGTATCCAGGGCTACCTTCTCCAAGGAACTCGGGTCGGGAGGCCTGGGTGATGATGGTCTCTGGGAGGTTCTCTAGGCAGCACGGTTGACAGGCCACATGGAGAGTGATGGCAATGGGGATTAAGGGAAGAAGGGATGGACACTTGAGAACAGTCTAGGGGGTGGAGATAAACAGATTGTCACCTAGAGAACTCTTGCATTGTCAAGCTGAGACCCCCACCCTGGGCCTAGTGTTAACTGTGACCACTCCAGAGTGGCTTTCAGCTGTCTGACCCTCACCGAATTCAGGGGGCACCGTGGTGCATCTAGGAGCAAACCCCAGAGATAGAGTCCAGCGTGACCAGCCACTCTTGAGATGGTTCTAGAAAGAACCTGTTCTGCACTAGAACCTTTGCAAATCTCACAGGATTTTTCTTCCTTCTTTCTTCAGTTATTATTTTGAATCAGTTAGTCTACTGAAATGCTTCAGTGATTCAGGGCATGAGATGCTGGCAGGCTCCTCCCTCCAAAATCTTTAACCTTGGGTATATTTGCAGAATGGCTTGGAATTGCTTTCTATTCCTGCTGAGACAGGAAACGGAAAAATGAATGGCTTTTCATTATGCAGACCTTTTTTTATGCATTTGAATCAGATGTAGCAGGTATCAAAATACAGTACAGAATTCACACCGTTAATGTGAAAATTTCCATTGTCCTCCAAAGCCACTGGACCCCAAAGTCACCTAGATTAACAAAATTTAAAATGAGCCGCTGACTTTAAGGATGTTCTTGGTGATCTTCAGGGCTGTTCTGCGGTGGTTGTCCTGTTTGTCACACGACGCTGCCTATACTGGGGAGTTCTTGTTGGAAGGCCGTGCGTCTCACCCTTGAGAGTGGCAGAGCACGTGGGAGCGGCATCTCAATGTCCTGGGCCCCAACTGAGGGTCTGCACGTGGGAGATGTGTCAGAATTCTGCTTGGAGGGTTTCCAACCTAAGCTAAACGACCTTCATGTAGACCCCAAAACAAGCAGAGAAGCAAGTTGCATTGGGAGGTTTTATTGGAAGCTTTTGGATTCAGGGTTTGTCAGAAATCACTGCCCTGCCAGAATATAGTAGTGCTGACACTTGCAACTAAGCCCCCCGCATGCAATCAGTCTGTGAGTGTGAAGCTGGCTAAGTTTTGAACAGAGTGGAAGGAGGAACATTGAGCACATAATCCATTGTTTTCATCTTAAATCAACTGTAATCTTGCCCCTGTCACTGTTTCTCCCCCCTCTTCTTCTCTTTCTCTCACACCCGCAGTCAGATTATGGAAAGGATTGAAGTATAGTCCTGCTTAAAGGATATTGCTTTTTATAGATGGTACACTGCCGTTGGAAGTCTGGAGAGGCCGCCCTGCGTCTCATTCTACAATAGGTTTAGGATTCGAAAGTGATCAGTAAGACACAGTTTTGTGTGTATGTGTTTTGGCCTCAGTTTCCTAGATGGTCTTTGGGTGTTTACAGAATAAAATTGAACATTTTAGTGAAACCAATTAACACCTACATTCAAAATTGTTTTTGTGAAGTCACATAATGTATTTGGTATTACCTGAAAGGCTTTTTTTTCTTTAGCTTTTTGACTATAGTAGATATTCCTAATAGTCACACATTTTCTCTTAAGTTTTACCAGTCAACTCTTTCCACATTCACCTGATTTCCTCTAAAGATTAAACTATCCCTAATATTCCAGTTGGCAGTTGGTCTGTTTCAGAACAAAAGAATATGAATGGAATGTGTGTGTGTGTATAATTTGAAGAATTCTATGGCCATCTGAGAAACAAAGCTTTTGCCCTTGATTTTTCAGTGAAAATGAAAAGTGAAAGCGTTAGTCACTCAGTTATGTCTGACTTTTTGTGACCCCATGGAGTGTAGCCCTCCAGGCTCCTCTGTCCGTGGAAATCTCCAGGCAAGAATACTAAGGTAGCCATTCCCTTCTTTCCCGACTCAGTGATTGAACTGGGGTTTCCCACATTGCAGGCAGAATTTTTACTCTCTGAGCCACCAGGGAAGCCCATTTTTCAATAATGCTAGCTAAATACATATGAAACAATGAGCAACAAAAATAAAACTTCACCGTTAATGAACCATTGGCCATTTGGAGTAGACAGATGTGTTTGCAGATAAAATGAGGACACCTGCCACTCTCCATTGCCTGTGACAAAACCTCCTCATGGCCTGGACATGAAGCTGGCACAGCATCCCCAGCCCAGGGTTCCTTCTGGAGAGGTGAGCTGAGGGTGGCCCAGCCAGGTCCAAGGTGCTGGAGCCAAACCACGAAATAGGATTAAGGGATAAAACCAAACTCGGAGGCCGTGGTACAGTCAAATTAAGATGGTAATCTAGGTGAAGAACTGGAGGGACAGAAGGTAGGTTCAAAGCATCAGGGAGCTGGACAAGCTGGTTCAAGGCGGAGGTCAGGAGTTGGAGCCCCCAGCAGTGTCTCCAACTGTCAGGAAGAACCACTGGTGTCTTTATGGGCCTCAGTTTTTTTTTTTTAATATTTAGTTATTAATTTGACTATTAGTTGTGGCCCACAGGCTCTTTTAGTTGAGGCATGTGAACTCTTGAGTTGTGACATGTGGAATCTAGTTCTCTGATCAGGGTCTGAACCAAGGCCCCCTGCACTGGGAGCTTGGAATCTTAGCCACTGGACCACCAGGGAAGTCCCAGGGCCTCAGCTTTGAATGGGGAGTGAAGTATTAAGGGCTCAAGATACTGTGAAGAACTGTGAGTTGTCCTTCCTAACTTCCTTCCAGAATCTTCTCTGCTGCTGCTGCTAAGTTGCTTCAGTCATGTCCGACTCTGTGCGACCCCATAGACGTCAGCTCACCAGGCTTCCCTGCCCCTGGGATTCTCCAGGCAAGAACACTGGAGTGGGTTGCCATTTCCTTCTCCAATGCAGGAAAGTGAAAAGTGAAAGTGAAGCTGCCCAGTCGTGTCCGACTCTTAGCGACCCCATGGACTGCAGCCTATCAGGCTCCTCCATCCATGGGATTTTCCAGGCCAGAGTACTGGAGTGGAGTGCCATTGCCTTCTCCAGAGCCTTCTCTAACCATGTGCAAAAAATCCAGACTCTTTTTACAGTATTCTTTAAGAATCAGCAGCGAGGTGAGGGAGTCGTAAGCCTTGACAAAGTTGGGTATCCCCAGGAACCCTAGTTTGCAAATAGGAAATGTAAAGTTGGATGATGTTTAAAAATTACTGTTTTGTTTTCTTCACCTCTGAAAGATTTCCTAGTTCACTGAGAGCCAGCCTTCAGTTGCATGGATATTATAAACTTTCTTTTTCATTCCACATAGAGGCCCCTATTTTTAGCTTTTAAGAGCTGTTACAACTGAGATATAAACAATATTCTGCACCCCACACAGTACACATCTCAGGATTAGAAAAAGAGTTCCTGGAACTGCAGGACAAGTTTGGTCTTAGACAATCTGTTCCGTTTCCTTATAGGTTTGTTTTCTCATTCTATTATTTAATTTTAGTGAAAGATCTGTTAGAAATTTCCCTGCATAGAAATGATGCTTTAAAAGTTCTCACTATGCAAATAATTTTATGTGGAATTTCCCATGGCATTTTATTATTTCCTGAACTATAACTTGTTTACAGTTTCTAGACATGTGCTTTGAAAACAGACATCCATCAGCCCCACGCTCAATGAAGAATGGAAGATTTAATGAAGGACTTTGGACTATCACATTGGAGGAGTTAGGGCTGATCTGGGGGAGCCTCTAAGAATTTTCAAACTTAAGAATGTGTACAATTGCATGTTAGGAAGATTTATCCATGGCAGTCAGCAAGGTAGATTCAAGGGCTTGTTGGAGGCAAGGGAAAGACTGGAGACAGCACCTAAGTTAGGAAGTGATTGGGATAGCCCTGTCTGTAGGTGAGAAGACCCAGGCTTGCAGGGGGAAGCCACGCTGAGAGACTCCTCTTCTGCCTGGAGTCACTCCCTGAATCATGCTGCCCACCCACTGGCAAGCACACACTCCCCACCTCACCTTCTCGCCTTCACTTTCAGTCCTCAGCTGTGACTCTCAGGCTCCTGCTGACCTTTGGGTGATTCCCACACAGGCCAGCAGCCTCCAGGTCAAGGATCCCATCCTCCTGCGTCCTTCCAAGTGTCTAGCAGACTGGCCGGCACATAATAAGTGTTCAACAAATACTTCTGAACAAATCAACCTGAGCAACTTACTATGCAAACTTTCAGTAATTTATGCTGTGATCTTGAAGTGATTAATGCACCAAAGAAATGATGCTTTCGAATTGTGATGCTGGAGAAGACTCTTGAGAGTCCCTTGGACAGCAAGGAGATCAAACCAGTCGATCCTAAAGGAAATCAACCCTGAATATTCAGTGGAAGGACTGATACTGAAGCTGAAGCTGCAATACTTTTGGCCACCTGATGCAAAAAGCTGACTCATTGGAAAAGACCCTAGTGCTGGGAAAGATTGGGGGCGGGAGGAGAAGGAGGTGAAAGAGCATGAGATGGTTGGATGGCATCACCGACTCAATGAACTTGAGTTTGAGCAAACTCTGGGAGATAGTGAAGGACAGGGAAGCTTGGGGGTGCTGCAGTCAATGGGGTAACAAACAGCTTAGCAGCTGAACAACAGCAGCAACAAGTGGTTAATGCACATTCCTCCACTTCTGGTTTTAATTTGAAGACAGGAGAGCTTAATGTTTAAGTGCATAGGCCCCAGAGGTTAGTATCCTGTCACTATTTGTTGTTCTGTGACCCTAAGGAAGTCATTTGATTTTTCTGAGTCTTAGTTCTCTCCTTTGAAAAATGAGGATACCTTTACTGTGATCAGATGAGATTTGTGTATCTAAACTTCTAAGATTATTGCCTGGAATATGGTTAGCACTCAGCCACGTAACTATTAATTATAGCTTATCATAATTTTTTTACTTCCCTGGTGGCTCAGATGGTAAAGCGTCTGTCTACAATGCGGGAAACCCGGGTTTGATCCCTGGGTCGGGAAGATCCTCTGGAGAAGGAAATGGCAATCCACTCCAGTACTATTGCCTAAAAAATCCCATGGACAGAGGAGCTTGGTAGGCTACAGTCCATGGGGTCGCAAAGAGTCGGACACGACTGAGCGATTTCACTTCACTATCATAATTTTAATTAGTATTGGGAGTAGTCATAATGAAAGCAGTTTAATACATTTAGATTTGGGGGATGTACCTGGTGGTCCAGTGGTTAAAGACTCCACACTCCCCAGTGCAGGGGCCCAGGTTTGATCCCTGGTGGTCCCACTAAGGTCCCATATCCAGCGCTCATAGATTTGTGATACAAAGTTTACTGGTAATAACAGATACATTGGGACTTACAATGATAAGCATTGTTTTATTCAATCCTTCATATTCTATGGGGGCTGCTGCTAAGTCACTTCAGTCGTTTCTGACTCTGTGCGACCCCATAGACGGCAGCCCACCAGGCTCCCCAGTCCCTGGGATTCTCCAGGCCATAACACTGGAGTGGATTGCCATTTCCTTCTCCAGTGCATGAAAATGAAAAGTGAAAGTGAAGTCGCTCAGTCATATCCGACTCTTGGTGACCCCATGGACCGCAGCCTACCAGGCTCCTCCGTCCATAGGATTTTCCAGGCAAGAGTACTGGATTGGGGTACCATTGCCTTCTCCCTATGGGGGCTACTCATCTTTTTTAATATTTGTGTATAAAACTGAAGCTTCTGGGCAATATTATAGTTTGCCCAAAGGTATATTATAAAGAGTCATATGAGATATATTGAGAAATTTATAAAGAGCTAGTGTAAAACTCAAAGATGTTCATGTGTGGGCCAGTTTTGTGAATTCCTGCTCTCCTCTTGACCTAGTATTTGGGACAGGATATGGAGCTTCATGACCCAGATAATCATGATAGTGTGATCACTCACCTAGAGCCAGACTTCCTGGAATGTGAACTCAAGTAGGCCTTAGCATCACTACGAACAAAGCTAGTGGAGGTGATGGAATTCCAGTTGAGCTATTTCAAATCCTGAAAGATGATGCTGTGAAAGTGCTGCATTCAATATGCCAGCAAATTTGGAAAACTCAGCAGTGGCCACAGGACTGGAAAAGGTCAGTTTCCATTCCAATCCCAAAGAAAAGTAATGTCAAAGAATGCTCAAACTACCACACAATTGTACTCATCTCACACGCTAGTAGAGTAATGCTCAAAATTCTCCAAGCTAGGCTTCAGCAATACGTGAACCATGAACTTCCAGATGTTCAAGCTGGTTTTAGAAAGGCAGAGGAACCAGAAATCAAATTGCCAACATCTGCTGGATCATGGGCTTTCCTAGTGGCTCAGATGGTAAAGCGTCTGTCTGCAATGCAGGAGACCTGGGTTTGATCCCTGGGTTGGCAAGATCCCCCGGAGAAGAAAATGGCAGCCCACTCCAGTATTCTTGCCTGGAAAATCCCACAGACTGCAGAGCCTGTAGGTTACTGTCCATGGGGTCACAAAGAGTCGGACACGACTGAGCGACTTCACTTTCCCTTTCAGTGGATCATGGAAAAAGCAAGAGAATTCCAGGAAAACATCTATTTTTGCTTTATTAACTATGTCAAAGCTTTTGACTGTGTAGATCACAATTAACTGTGGAAAATTCTGAAAAAGATAGGAATACCAGACCACCTGACCTGCCTCTTGAGAAACCTATATGCAGGTCAGGAAGCAATAGTTAGAACTGGACATGGAACAACAGACTGCTTCCAAATAGGAAAAGGAGTACGTCAAGGCTGTATATTGTCACCCTGCTTATTTAACTTATATGCAGAGTACATCATGAGAAATGCTGGGCTGGAAGAAGCACAAGCTGGAATCAAGGTTGCCAGGAGAAATATCAATAACCTCAGATATGCAGATGACACCACCCTTATGGCAGAAAGTGAAGAGGAAGTAAGAAGCCTCTTGATGAAAGTGAAAGAGGAGAGTGAAAAAGTTGGCTTAAAACTCAACATTCAGAAAACGAAGATCATGGCATCTGGTCCCATCACTTCATGGGAAATAGATGGGGAAACAGTGGAAACAGTGTCAGACTTTATTTTTGGGGGCTCCAAAATCACTGCAGATGGTGATTTCAGCCATGAAATTAAAAGACGCTTACTCCTTGGAAGGAAAGTTATGACCAACCTAGATAGCATATTGAAAAGCAGAGACATTACTTTGCCAACAAAGGTCTGTCTAGTCAAGGCTATGGTTTTTCCAGTGGTCATGTATGGATGTGAGAGTTGGACTGTGAAGAAGGCTGAGTGCCAAACAATTGATGCCTTTGAACTATGGTGTTGGAGAAGACTCTTGAGAGTCTGTTGGACTGCAAGGAGATCCAACCAGTCCATCCTAAAGGAGATCAGTCCTGGGTGTTCTTTGGAAGGACTGATGCTAAAGCTGAAACTCCAGTACTTTGGCCACCTCATGTGAAGAGTTGATTCATTGGAAAGGACTCTGATGCTGGGAGGGATTGGGGGCAGGAGGAGAAGGGGACGACAGAGGATGAGATGGCTGGATGGCATCACTGACTTGATGGACGTGAATCTGAGTGAACTCCGGGAGTTGGTGATGGGCAAGGAGGCCTGGCGTGCTGCGATTCATGGGGTCGCAAAGAGTCGGACACGACTGAGCGACTGAACTGAACTGATGGACTCTCTGTATTAAAAAAGAAGAAAAAATTTTAAAAGTGAAAAAAAAAAGATGCTTGGAAAGAAGATGTAAGCCATGCTGAAGGTCCAGAGGTACAAATCCTCATCAGTCACTGGTGTTTTTATTTTTTGAGTTTACTCTGCGCCCCCTGTGCCAGGTACGGCTGTGAGCACAGGGAAGGTGAGCTGTGTGCTGGAGCTGCCGCCTCGGAGCAGGTGCTGCAGCCCTCCCGGGTGATGCGTGAGCGTCACATCTGTCGCATGTCTTCTAGAAGATGTATAGCTGTTTAATACAGAGCTGTATTATTATTAGCTGTTAGCTATTATTAGTAGGAATATTATTTGTGGTAATAACTATGTTCTTATTAGCACCTGCATGAGCCCTTCTCAAGAAAAAGCAAACACACTGTCAGGAACTGCTTTGCATCTTTTGCTTTGGGGTTCTTTTGTCAGTTAGCAAATGCCAGAAGGATAAGTTTTTTAATATATAAAATTTTGACTGAGGATACACCAGTGCTTCCACAGTCTCATCGGAAAATTTAATATAGCATTTCTAAAATTGCAAATTGTAAGATCAATGTGTTCTTTTTTTCTAGACTCAACAACACATTTTGCTTACAAGAAGACCAGTGTTATAAACAGGATAGGTCACTAACTTTTCTCCTTTTATAGCCTGGGCAATTTTCAGACCCTCTATCTATTTCAAGGCCACCTCATATATCATCGCAGGGAGAAGAACCCCCATAGAACTCTGAACAGGACGTTCCCTGGCAGGCCAGTGGTTTGGACTCAGTGCTCCCTCTGCCAGGGGCTCTGGTTCCATCTCTGGTCGGGGAACAGAGATCCTGCAAGCTGAGTGGTATGGCCAGAATACCACCTCTGAACGCCTCAAAGGTCAGATTGACTACTTCAAAATCTTTCCTCCTCTCTGCTCCAAGGGCTGACGGTTAAGCTTTTAGGAGACCTATACTGCATTATCCTCCTTCACCTGTGAATTTCCATTTGCTTGTTCTTGTTATTCAGTTGCCCAGTCATGTCCGACTCTTTGAGACCCCATGGACTGCAGATTGCCAGGCCTCCCTGTCCCTCACCAACTCCTGGAGTTTGCCCATGTTCACGTTCATTGCATCGGTGATGCCGTCCAGCCATCTCATCCTCTGATGCCCTCTTCTCCTTCTGCCCTCAATCTTTCCCAGCATCAGGGACTTTTTCAATGAGTTGTCTGTTCCCATCAGATGACCAAAATACTAGAGTTTCAGCATCAGTTCTTCCAGTGAATATTCAGGGTTGATCTCCCTTAAGGTTGACTGATTTGATCTCCTTGCAGTCCAAGGGACTGTCAGGAGTCTTCTCCAACACCACAGTTCAGAGGCATCAATTCTTTGGCATTCTGCTTTCTTTATGGTTCAGCTCTCACAACCATATGTGACCACTGGGAAGACCACAGCCTTGATTATATGGACGTTTGTCGTCAGAGTAACATCTCTGCTTTTCAACACACTGTTCAGGTCTGTCGTCCTTTTCCTGCCAAGAAGCAATCATCTTCTGATTTCATGGCTACAGTCACTGTCCGCAGTGATTTTGGAGCTCAAGAAGAAGAAAACTCACTACTTCCACCTTTTCCTCTTCTGCTTGCCCTGCAGTAATGGAGCTGGTTGCCATGTCTTAGTTTAATATTTAGTCTTAAGCCGGCTCTTTCACTCTCCTGCTTCACCCTCATCAAGAGGCCCTTTAATTCCTCTTCGCTTTCTGCCATTAGCATGTATCATCTGCATGTCTGAGGTTGTTGATGTTTCTCCTGCCTGTCTTGATTCTGGCTTGTAACTCCTCCAGCCTGGCATTTCTCATGGTGTGCTCAGCGTACAAGTTAAATAGGATGACAGCAGACAGCCCTGTCATACTCCCTTCTTGATCTTGAACCAATCAGTTGTTCCATACAGGGTTCTAACAAGACGAGTGTGAATATCTCATCATCCACAATTTCATTGAAGACTCATGGAGTTGAGAGAATCTCCTCTGTGTTACCTGGCATGTTTTAGGGCTCTAATATATATATTAAACAGCAATAGTAACTCTTTAGCTTGATTTTCCCCACTATTGTTTAAAATTCCATGTAACAAAACTTTATGCCCTTAAGTCATAAAGTCACTATTAAACAAACGTGGGCAGCTGCTGATGAGTCTGGTCGGATTTTCAACAGTCATTCGGTCATCCAACAAATATGAATTGAGAAACTACCATGTTCTAGGTACTTGAGATCCATCAGTGAACAGAACAAAGATCCACCCTCCTGGAACTTATGTTTTAGAGCCTGACAACAAACAGCAGAGATAATAAACAGGTAAATCATGCGGAATTTTAGAAGGTGGTGACAGAAAAGTTGCAGTTGAGCAAAGGAAACAGGTCAGAGCAGAGGTGGGAGTCAAATTGCCACTTAGAGTAGGGTGGTAAGGGGATTTCTCTGGCTGCCCAGTGGTTGGGACTGTGTGCTTTCACTGCCAAGGGCGAGGGCTCAATCCTTGGTCGGGGAACTAAGATCCCGCAAGCCTTGAGGCTTGGCCAAAAATAATAATAATGATGATAATAATGAAATAGGGTGGTAAGGATAAGCCCAGCTGAGAAGGTGAAATGCTAGCGAAGGCCTGAAGGAGTGAGGGACTTATGTATCTTATATATAAATGCATATATTTGGGAGGAGAGCGCTTGAGGCAAATGGAACAGCCCTTTGTGTCCGAGGATAGCACGGAGACCGGGAGGCTTGTGGAATGAGAAGGGTTAAAAGCACTAGGAAATGAGGGGAGAGGTGACGGGGGCCAGATCGTCATAAGGATTTTCACCTTTACTTCTAACGGAGAGGAAACCCTCGCAGTGTTGAACAAAGAAGAGACCTGGTAGGATTCTTTATTTTATTTATTGTATTTTTAATTTTTTTCACTGCGTCTCGTGGCTTGTGGGAGCTTAGTTCCCTGACCTGGAGTCAAACCTGTGCCCCGTGCAGTGGAAACGTGGAGTCTTAACCACTGGACCCATGGGGAAATCTCAGGACTCATATTTCAAGCCGATGCCTCTGGAATCTATGGTGGGGGTTGACTGTAGGGAAAAAGGGTAGAAGCAGAGAAACCAGTCAAAGGTGGCTGCCTTGAGCCAGGTGAGGGCTGATGGTGGCTGAAACCAGAGTGGGAAGTGGTGAGAGGTAGTTTAGACATATTCTGAAGCAGAAGCAACAAGATCTCCTGGTGGACTGAATATTTCTCAGCTGTAAATAAAAGAAGTGACAAGGATGACTGTCAAGAGTTTTGGCTTGAAGCTGCTCTCAAGTGAGATGGGAGAGGCTATCGCATGATTTTCTTGGGTTTGGGGACAAGGAGAGGGGAGAGATCAGTTTAGCTTTGGACATGTTGAATTTGAGATTATCTGCTATGCTTCCCTGGTGGCTCAGACGGTAAAGTGTCTGTCTGCAATGCAGGAGACCTGCGTTCGATCCCTGGATTGGGAAGATCCTCTGGAAAAGGAAATGGCAGCCCACTCCAGTACTCTTGCCTGGAAAATTCCATGGATGGAGGAGCCTGGTAGGCTAGTGTCCATGGGGTCACAAAGAGTTGGACATGACTGGGCGACTGAACAACAGCAACAATTAAAGTCAAAGTGGAGATGCCAACTCAGCAGTTGAATATATGGGTCAGGCGTTTAGAACGAGGCCTGGACTGGAGATCGGCCTGTGCACATTGCTAGCATAGACGTGGGATTTAAAGCAGTAAGACTGGGCGGCAGTGAGTGCAACGCTGCAGAGCCAGCAACACACTCCAACATCAAGAGGTGGGGTGGGGGAGGTGAGGGAAGCAGAAAGAGAGAACGACAACTAAGGAGACGGTGTCCTGGAAATCAAGTAGGACAGTATATCGAGGGGGTGGAGGTGGTGACGGTGCCAGACGCTGCTTGTGCGGAAAGTAACCTGGGAACTGAGAACTGGCTACTTGCTGAATTTAGCGACAAGGCTGGGGGCGGGGGGCGGTCACTGGTGGTCTCGTTGGAGCAGATTTGGAGGAAGTATGGGTTTTTTGTAGTTTTCTTCAGGAGAAAATTTAAATAAAAGTGTATTTGGAGCACTCATCAATGTTGATGCTTGACCCCGGAGCTTCTATTGAAACACACGTTAAAGGGGCCCAGAAACATTATGATCTCTGCTTTAAAAATATTTGTATAACCTTTGTAGCTCCCTGGTGGCTCAGATGGTAAAGAGTCCATCCGCAATCCAGGAGACTAGGGTTTGATCCCTGGGTCGGGAAGATCCTGTGCAGAAGGAAATGGCAGCCCACTCCAGTATTCTTGCCTAGAAAATCCCATGGACGGAGGAGCCTGGCAGGCTACAGTCCATGGGGTCACAGAGAGTTGAACATGACTGAGCAGCTAACACACACCTAACAACTTTATTGAACTATAACTTAACATGCCGTACAGTTTATCCACTTAAAGAGCACAGTTCAGTGGCTCTTAGTCTGTTTACAGAGTTGTACAACCATCACCCCAGTCAGTTTTAAAACATTTTCATCACCCTAGAAAGAAACCTCATACCTATTAGTGGTCATTGCCTCTGTGACCCTCAGTCCTAGCCATCCACACATTTACTTTCTGTTTCTATAGATTTGCTGCTTCTGGATATTTCATACAGGTGGAGTCATGTAATAACGTCTTTTGTGAGTGGCTTCTTCCCCTCAGCATAAGGTTTTCAAGGTTCGTCTGTGTTCTAGCATGTATGAGTATTGACTACTTTTTATGGCTCAAAAATATTCCATTGCATGGATAGACCATATTGTAAATGCCATTGATCGGCTGATGGACACTTGGGTTGTTTCTGCTTTTTGACTCCTGTGAGTAATAATGCTATGAATTTTTGAATACAAGTGTTTGTGTGGACATGTGTTTTCTGGGGTATGTTCTTAGGAGTAGAATTAAATTTCTACTTTCCTACTAACATTAATATTTAGCTTATATTGGTACTGCCACATTTCAGGGCTCAAGGTGAAGAAATGAGACAGGGTTAAAAAGGAGGACCTGGAATGCATCTCTTTCTTTTCCTGGTCCTAAGTTCCCAGAGCTTTTTAAACAACAGTTACTTTGAATTACTGCAGTGTTCAATGAATAGATATTTTTCTTTGTTCTGTTTTGGAACATAAAAGTTTAGTAAGCCCTATCAGAAAGGGTAGAGTGAGGGAGAGAGTTTACCTGCATTGACTTACTGAAAAATTACGGTTACTTTCAGAATCCAGGTCATTGTTTACTTTCAGCTGCATAAAAGTCTTCAAGTAGATCTTCTTACAGCATCTTCAAAACAAAGATGACAGGAAAGGCAGCCAAATACATTGACTTTGAGGAGAGAAAAAAAGACTTGTAACTGCCTATCAGTCCGTGGATTTACTTCTGGGGAGCACCAATTAAAAATCTCAAACGTGGCATTTTCAGTGGAATTATATTAATATGAAAGAGTTTTATCAGATATGATTGCATGTGTGTGCATGTGCACATGCGTGTGTGTGCATGGTTTTAAACATTTCCATAATGAGTTCCCAAGTGCTTTTTTGGCCGTGGTTATTAAAGCTTGTGTGCTTGCGATTTATTTGGCAAAATGCCTTTAGTGAAGAAAGGATATAGTGTTCTCTTGGTTCTCTGCCCAAAGTAATTTTGGAGAAGTCTGTGACTGTGTTTAGTTCATGTCGTTCACTGGAGACAAGTCATTGTAATAACATTTGATCACAATCGGTTTACAGTTGTTTTATCATGTTTTCATGCTGAATATCTACTCAGACATCATAGCAGAACTTAATGGCTACTGTTTTATTTGTACATAAAATGTTTTATAGCCCTTTTTTTTCAGTACACATCAGGTTTCAATCATCATTGCTGCGTAGTGAGAGGAAAGCAATGGATAAAGAGCTATCAAAAATCCTCAACTACATTAAGTTTTATTTCGGGTCACCTTGTCCTAAAAGATATTGAATGTATTTTGTGGCTTTCCCCCTGACACGTTAGCCATGGTAGAAGGGTTACAATGTTTGGAGGAAACCATATGAAATCGGGAACTTCACCTTTGCGTTTGTTTTGCGTTGGAAGAGGCTCTACCAGTGTTCAGAATGGCTCCTAGGTAGCCATAAAAGGCAGCATGTTGTTATTCTTGGCATTTACAATAGATGATCTTCCTCACACATTTTGTCACTGTTGTGTTGCTCTAACACCTGCTTTGTGTGGCAGGCTCACATCACAGGATGTCATTTGCAACCACCAAATGCTGGAGGCTCCTCTCAGACAGGCCAGGATCTCCTAACTGTGGAAGCCTTGCTTCACCAGTGAATTTGGGTGGCTTCACTGCTTATCTCCAAAGTGTCAGTTCTCACTGTTTCTTCTTTTCCCCAAAAGGTTGGTCCCTAGGCCTTCTGAAAACTGCTGTCGTTCTATATGTTTGAGTCTTTGTGGTTGAAGAAGCTCCAGTTAGAAAAGTGTAATTAATGGGAAACTTCGACATCCAGCTGAGAAAATTAGTTTGCATCAAAAAAGGCAAGATAGAGGATTAAAGAAATTTTAGTCCTAATCTAATTAACACCAATTAAAAGATGCAGATAAATTTGCACCAACAAATTGTTAATTATGTACCAATTTGCCTTTTCTGCAACCAAACCAAAGTTAGGAAAATATTATTATCCTTTTTTTTTGTTTTAGGAGCAGGTTTGTTACAATCATCTTTTGTATAATTAAGAAGTAGGCAGTAAACGTTGCTGTGAAATATTTCATTCTCTTGATATTTTTATGTAGGTTAACTCTTTAAAAACAGAAAGTGCAAGATAATTCTCCCAGCGTTCATTCACTCACCACACATCTAATGAGGACTGACCCAAGTGCTGGTCCTTGCTCCAGGCAGGGAAAAGTCTGTCTGCAGTGATTGGTTTTTCTCATTCAGAATATTCAAACCTGTTTGTACTGCTAATATGCTGCTCCTTTAGAAAAAAAGCTTTGTGACCTCAATTGTACAGCTAATTAAACTCTGCCCTGAGTACATGTTTTAAAGGGGAGACTGCAGTGTTTTGGGAGCATCAAGAAGTGCTCTTTAATGTCCCAGAACTCCTCTCTAGCAATATGGTCTTTTGGAGTATTCTCACTTACACCTTCCTCACTTGGAGGATCTGAGTGAGGAATCTTTACCGGAGCAGTACTCAGATGTTCACTGAGCTGGGACTTTCTGTTTACCTTTTGAGTCACTCTTGGAGCCCCTCAGATGGGGATGTGAATAGCTGTGTGTGTGGGGGGGGGTGGGGTGTGGTAGTGAAGCACAGACCCGTTATATCTGCAAAGGGCCCGTCTGTCCAGGTGTCATGTAGTGAGTAACCACAACCCATTTTATATGAACTGTAATTCAACTGCTTACAAAATGGGAGGAGGATACTGAGAAGGAGATGTCAGTTCGAAATGGAAAGAAATGTTCTAAAGACAAGATTGCTCTAGCCATTGATTATATACAACAATCAGCAACTGCCTTCAGATTTCCAGGAGCCTGTTCAACTTCATTCGGAGAAAATATTTGACCCGTCAAGTCCTGGTGTGTGAAATGGCATCCTAAATTGTATTATTCTCCAGTGTACATATTTAGAATTTAAATAACAGTATCTAAATGCCCATGTTTGATTCCTGGGACAATATTAATATAAAAATTTAGGATGCTCAGTCTGCATTTTTTGATATTTGTTTGGGAAACTTTTGCATTCAGGACTGTGATGGAAACCAAAATGGTATATAGTGGCTAAGATTTCACTGGCTAATGTTTTTATGGATAGTGGCAGCTAGAAGTTGGCCTCTAATGGGAGAATATCAATATGGCAATGCCCACAACAGCAGATGGAAGGCATTCTTTAAAAGCAGTGTCTCCCTCCACATGTGTACAAGAGAATATCTGATGCCACAGTTTTTTTAAAGGTTTGTTTATTTTTGCCTTTGCTGGGTTTTTGTTGCTGCGCGTGGGCTCTCTCTGGCTGCAGTGCACAGACTTCTCACTGTGGCGGCTTCTCTTGTGGAGTACCGGCTCTAGGCGGACAGGCTGCGGTAGCTGTGGTGCTTCAGCGCTGTAGTTGTAGCTCATGGGCTCTAGAGTACGGGCTCAGTAGTTGGGGAACACAGGCTCAGTTGCTCCATGGCTTGTGAAATCTTCCCAGACCTGGGATCGAACCCATGTCCCCTGCATTGGCAGGTGGATTCTTAGCCACTGTACTACCAAAGAGATCCTGTGGGTAATCTTTAAGAAGAACATAGTATTGCAGTTTGCTGAGTCTAAAGAGGTGTGAAAACTAAATGCAGTGACTGATTTGGGATGGGGTCATGGGCCAGGAAAAAAATGGACATAAATTACATTATTGGGACAGTTTATGAGATATCAATTATATCTATGGAATAGATAACAGTATGGTACCAATGTTGTTCTTGATTTTGAACATTGTGGTGCAGTTGTGTAGGAAAGTGTCCTTGATTTGGGGGAGTATTTAGGGGTAATGGGACACAATGTTTACAACTTACAAATGGTTCAGAAGAAAATATAAGCACACATATCATAGATGAACATCAGTCAATCAATAGAGAAAGTCATAATAAAGCAATTGTGACAAAATGTTAACACTTGGTGAATCTGGTAAGGGGTATTCAGGAGTTTTCTGGTGCTATGCTCGCAGCTTTTCTGTTAGTTTGAAATTATTTAAATAGAAATGTTGGATTCTTCCCTCAAATTAATAAAACTTCTTATGCATGATTCTAGAAAGAGGTCAGAAGTTCTCCTTATGACAGGGGTCCTCAGACAAAGGCTGCCGCTGTGTCACATGTTGAGGGTCAGTCGCACCGACTCAGTCAAAACAGATTCTGAAGATGGATATCCACCAGGGCAGCAGACTGGTTTTGTTAAAAAGTTTAATACGTTTCTTAAAAATCTATCAGCCTGATGGAACAGTGAACTAAACGATCCCTTCTGGGTCTATAAATAACAAGGTAAAATGTTCCTAAGTCCATTTATTTCTCACACATCCCTCCCCTGTAAGACTGAGCCATGGGTTTAGGTGAACCCCAGATGGGCAGTTCACCGTATTGTAT
Source organism: Budorcas taxicolor (assembly GCF_023091745.1). Taxonomy (NCBI): domain Eukaryota; kingdom Metazoa; phylum Chordata; class Mammalia; order Artiodactyla; family Bovidae; genus Budorcas; species Budorcas taxicolor. Next base: position 76,691,769 of record NC_068921.1, read on the forward strand.
GATCCCTTTCAGACAGGACTTCACAAAGACCCTCTTTTATAAAGAAAACAACCAGCCAATAAAACAGCGTTAGAGTACATTATATATGTGACCAATCATTTTATAAAATCTGATGTAAGCCTTCAGGCATAATTGGAGTTCTTAGCAAAATACTTTGGTTTTTAATATTTCTATGACCCTCTAAGGGGGACTTAGCAATTACTCTTAAATTTTCAAAGTGGTACATGGAGTTTTAGCTGTGTGACTTCCATTAAAGCCCATAGGAGTCTTGTTGCTAAAACATCAGACAACTCATGAAAATGTGCCCCTTCTTGTGAAATTGTTAGAGGTAATGGGTGTGGAAGTGTAGCCCGGTATTTCTGGCACATTTACAGGCTTTCTGCACTTGTTTCAAATTTTATACTTTTATAAAGACTCAACAGTTCTATAGGAATTGTGTGGGGGGGGGGGGGGCGGGGAGCCTATTATGTGTATTCCTAAAGTGAAGAGTAGAAAACTAAAGGAGAACTGATTTTAAAAAGTTCTAAAATAATTCTTCAAGAAAATGCTAGTGTTTAAAAATATTTATCATCTTTACTTCAAAATTCACATATGAGCTCCCAGATTTTAGAAGTATGCCTTTGTTGTTGTGGTTTAGTTGCTAAGTCATATCCGACTCTGTGGGACTCCATGGACCGTAGCCTGCCTTGCTCCTCAGGGCTAGGAGAGCCCTGATCATGGGATCTTCCAGGCAAGAGTACTGGAGTGGGTTGCCATTTCCTCCTCCATGGGATCTTCCCTACCCAGGGTTCAAACCCACATCTCCTGCGTCCCCTGCATTGGCAGGCTTATTCTTTACCACTGAGCTACCTGGAAAGCCAAAGTATGTCTCAAAGTAATACTATTAAAAATGACATTTAATGACAAGCTTTCAGTATAGAAATCACATATAAGGTTTTGGGTTTTCATTAGCCTTTTCTGTCGAGACCTACATGACTTAAGCATCATCTGAGCAAAACTTAAGTCTTTCAGAATGAGGGTGGGGAGCGGGGGTCTTCCCAGAGGATAAGCTTTAAGGTTTGCTGAGTCCCCTTTTCTGTCAGGAACCCTCCACATATTCTCAGTTCAGGGTCCTGTCACAGCCTCAGGTGGTGGCCTTGCTGGGGACCCAGCCAAGCCCTCCCCTGGTGCACCCCAGTCCCTCTTAAGGCAGAAACACCCCTGACTTTCTGTTTCCTCAGCCTTTGGAAGGATGCCGGAGACCAGGAACTGGCTTCCGACATAGATGTATTTGTTTTAACACATTCAAAGAGAGAGAGAAGGGAGGGTGAGAGAGGAAAGGGGGGACTCAGTGATTACTTCTTGAGCTAATTATTGCTGGCTCAGTTTCAGTGGTGCTGTGTTTTGCTGTAGATTCTTTTTACGAAGCAATATTGAATTATTTTTATTTACGAGTTAGACCTCAGAAAGATCCTATAGGGCATACGTTTCTCCTGAAATCTCTACTAATGTGTGAAGAGTAGATTTTAGGATGGGTTTTTTAAATGGGGTAACTTGATGTAGAACCAGTTTTTCAACAAAGCATTGAATGAGTAGCATGACTTAGGCGTGAGCTAGGCGACTGATTTGCTGTGTCCCAGATGGAGTCAGAATTAGGGACTGTCTAAATAAGGGAATTTCAGAAAGGCAGAGAAGAAAACCAAGGTACAAATGGGAGGAAATAAGCCATTGTTCTTTTAAAAAGCATAGTAACCTCGATAATGAGAGGCTATGAAATAAGTCTTTTTATAACAGTAACTTCTTAACTTCACAGCCCTAAGAGCTCCTAGGGTCACTTTTGGAGCGCCCCAGGGCTACACCTGCCTTGCATAGATTAGGGCCTGCTGCAGCTGTCTTCATTTGCAAGACTAAGGTGTAGCCCGATGAGGCTCTGGGTCTCAGCAGGGAGCGCTCCTTGTCGATCTCAATAGGCTGGCATTTCGGATTAAGATGGCCATTGCAAGCCAGGCGCAGAAACTGCAAGATGAGGCAGTAACTATTTCCTGGGTTTTATGTATCTAACCTTATGAGGTATGAAGCGGGAACCCTTGTATGTGGCTGCCTTGAATTAGCCACGCTATTTGCAATCAGCCCTGTTGTAGGGCAGCTGCCTAGCCATCTAGTACATCCAGGGGCCAAGCTTCCCTTTGGCACACAGACACATTTGTAAGGAATGTGTGGATGTATAGGGTTATCCACTGATGAGGACAAAAGGGAATGTCTTTGGAACCCATACCCATCAGTGTCGGTCTGTGGGTTGGATACGCCTTCTCTGCAATGTGCATTTGTTTCACAGAAAATACAATTAGGATAATTCTTGTGTGTTCTCTACAGGAAGGAAGTGGTATACTGCTTGTGAATGGTAGGCTAAATGAGGGAATCATTAAAGGGTTTTTAATAGACTTTGGAACCAGAAGACATAAGGGACTATCGTTATGTTGCTTTAATTGAGAAATATTTTGCAGTATGAGGAGGCTTAATCAAATTTTCATTACATACCTGGCCAGGGACTAGCTGAATGTTTCTTTAAGCAATTTGATAAAATGCACATGGCAGACTTGTTAGTTATGTGAGAATAGGCAGGGAGGGCTTACGTCTCTCCTGTGGGTGCCTAAGCATCAGATACTTGGTTTACTGTGTTGGGTTGACTGCTTCTGTTCTAATTTCTAATGAACTTTACCACCAGACTACTTGATCATGACTAAACCCAGGAACAATGCAAATGGAATTGCCCCCTGATGGGGAGGAATGGGCCCAGATGGCCCTTAAAAGGTGATAATTAGGAAATATAGCATATCTGAGTAGCTAGAAAGAGAGAAACTTGTTAAAGACAGTCAATCTGTTTGAAGCAATGGTCTTTCCCTTAATTATATGCATTTTCATTTAGAGTTGCTTTAAAGTAAAATTCTCCCAGGAAAATTCTTTAATAGTAGCTGAAACCTAGAAACCACACATTTTTTTGCTACTCTGTTTCAGATTATTTAAAACATTCTTTCCTTCATACATTTTTTGTTTTCTCGATCTGTGTAACAGACTTGCTGTGTGTGTTTTAAGGGGCAGTTTTAGGTTATTTTAGCTCTTATGCTAAAACAGTGGGGGAGTGATTAAAAGTGAGAAAAATATTGGTATATATTTGTAAACTGAGCTTTTAAAATTAAAATAGTTGCAGGATATTACAGTCTGTGATTTCATATACTTTGTAAGATTGCCTTAGAAGTATTGCCTTCTTGGCAACATAATCTCCAGATTCTTCTTGAATATGTCATTAAAATAATTTTACATATGACAGGTTGGACTTTTTAAGCCTTATCTTTTTATGTGAATTAGCATATTTGCATTTGCTAATGATATCATTCCTTAAGCTTTTCTTTAGTTAAAAAAAATTTTTTTAAGCATACAGACTCAGCATTACCAGGAGAATAGCAAGTGAACTGAGAATGAGGAAGTGGTGACATGAAGAGAGAAGCAATGTGCTCAGTAAGTGTCTCTTCCAGCTTCAATGTGGGATGGAGTGTAGTGAAAATAGCTGATGCTGGAAAGGAATGTACAGAGCAAGAAAAAGCTATAATGGCCAGAGGCAACTGCTTCCTTATTTGTAAATTCAGGAAGTAAAATGACGTTAAAGCGCTAAATTACATTATTCCAAATATTTTCGCAGTTATATTTTGGCAACTGGGTTGCTTTCCTGAAATGACTCAACACCATCATTCATCCTGACAAAAGCCAGTGGTACAGATGTACCTTTTGGGACTGTGGCCAAGGTAAGGCCTGCACTTTCCAAGTCTGCCCACTCAGGTGTGGAAGGATGCTCCATAAAGTAAGCCTCACACCCCAAGCATTACCCCTCGCACCCTTAGCAAGTGGCTGGCTGAACTCAACACTCTGAAGTGTAGAAGGTCTTAGCATCCAGCCCTTAGGGCTTAATACCAATCCATGAAGTATCTTGTTCTACTCAACGACTTCTTATCAAGTCTTTGACATTTTAAGCCTAGTTATTGAAAAGTGGATATGGTTCATTCTCAATTTCAGAATTCAGAAGCACATATACCAACACAGAATGAAGAAGCACTGTGCTTCCTTCAGCAAGCTACAGGGGGAAATGGAATCAAGAAAGAGCCGTGAGCGCACTGTTTGCAGGAAGTTTTGAATTGGATCCTTGCGATCATTGACAGGTTGTCCCAGAGGAATAGTCTGGCGCAAACTTCTCTTGTTATCAGTGAAAAACAAAAATTATTTAGTGCAGGCATGCTGCAGGGGAAGAAAAAGTCAGGAGGAAAACTGGAGATAAAAATAATTTCTATCTTTAATTCCATGATTCACAGCAAGGAAGGAGTAGGGTTTACATCCCATGTGCCAACTATATCTGCAAGTGAATGCTTTTTGAAGATTGTACTCAATTATTTCAACTTCAGGAATGCAAAAATCTAGCACCGTTTATGAGTGGTTACGTTTATTTACTATTACTTTCTAGATGTGACCCTACTTGAAACTTTTATAGTTGTTGAAAATTTTATCCACCACAGAACAAGTTCTGAGGAGAAAAGCAGCTTCAGCTTCAACTTATCAAGGGTTTTATTAAAGGGACTTAAATTCGACCAAAACCTAACTTGTCTTTTCTTAGGATATTGAAACATGATTTGCTGTAACAATATTTAGAATTTTGCTTAACAGCAAATAAAAAGAGCCCAGTTGAAATAGCCCAGGAGATGGATGGCGATTAACTCTGCATTCTTTTCTAGAAGGTTTTATTAACTAGCTTTCTAACTCAAATAGGTTACATCCTTTGAGCAGTAAATTGCACTCCATTTGCAAGCTCTGCAGATGAAATTTGCATGCGGCCTAAATGCTATCCGCATTGTTGTGTTAAGTAGAATTTATCTCCCTAGACCGCCCCCGTATCCCCTCAGTGGAAAGTGTTACCCACTTTCCTTGCTGGAAGGGCAGGTCCCATGTAGTTTGGTTATTTGGCGCCATCTTCTTTTTTGTTGTTAAATCCACTAAAGCCGGTCATGCCTGGCGGTACCAAGTGAGCTCTTTCCGGTGTTCTGGTCTGCTAAGCATTTGGAGTCCTTTGCTGTTCATTTACATGGAATGTTTTCAGCTTCTGTCTTTGCTTTAAGAGCTGATTAAGAGGAACCTTTTAAAAAAAATTAAAAGGAGGTAGTTTTTAGTGAAGATTCCCTTTCTGGAATCTTCCCCTTGTCTCCAACCCCCTACTCCCGGTGATCACCTTCCCTGGCCACCCCAGCCTTCCCCACAGCATGTATTTTAAAAAATAATTATGAAGGTATTTTAGGAAGCACATTAATAATGCACAGCTTGGAGGAGAAGACAGGACTGGGTGACTTCCCATCACCAGTTGATCATCAGAGTTCCAGTTCTTGTCATTATGATCTGACAGTGTTCCTGAACAGCTGCCCTTCAGAGAACGCTGATACTTAGACACACCCTCCTGTCCCTCATCTGACTTACAAGCACAATTCCTTTGAAAGAGTCAATATCAAACTTAAACATATGAGGATTTACCATTTAATGAGGTGGATTCCTTTTCCATACATACTTTTCAGCTCAACGGGGATGGGGTGTGGAAATCCCATCTATTTTAAAAAATCATTAATCACAGACTTCTGACATTTTCCTTTTGAATTTCTTCAGGGGGGAAGGTTATTTGAATAACAAACAAATAAACAAAAAACCTTCCTCACAGATAGCTGTCAACCTCCTACTTCAACAAAAGCTTTCTGTCATCCTGAGACCTACAGTGTCCTATTTGGTTAGAGGCAGCAGGGTGGTATAGACAGTACTGAAAGGCTCGGGTTAATACGCACTTTCTGGATTCACTCTCTCTCCTGATTAACCCTTGGATTACTGCTTCAAGTTTCTAACGCCTGTCGCCACCCCATGCAGAATTTCTAGCATGGCTGTCTCTCCTGCCAATGCCTCTCTTTAGATGCCCTATTGGTAGGTAGCTTGAAAATTTGTCAGCATTATGGTTTTCAGTGGAACAGAGAGGAAAGAGCTTAAGCATTACTCCTTATTTTCTTGACCTAAAGGTCATTTTCTTAGTGAATAACCAAGTTGGTCTAGAGTTGTAAATTAACTGTGCAAACTAATTTTTAGACACGTGTCTTTAGGTCTTTAGTTCAAACCAACTCAATATAGACCCTCTGGTTTGTTTTTTTGGAGGAGGTAGCAGTGCCAACTCCAGGGGATAGAGGAAGACAGGGGAGCCTGTCGCAGAGTCACGGCTTAATCACGACTTGTTGAACAGCAACAACAAGGAGAGGATCAGAGACCCTTCGCTTGCCTCTCAATTGGTGTTCCCTACGGAGCTTCCAGAGCCCCAAGTTCAAAACACATTTGTGTAATGAAATAGGACTGAAATGGTAGTTTCTTGTGACTGTGTATTAGATTGAACCATAGGAAACTGCTGCTGTCTGACCACTTTTGACATACGAAAACAGCATTAGAGTACCAAAAATTTTTAGTGTAATAACACCTCCTGATAAGAAAATGGAGAAATAAGAAAGCCTGAGGAATTAGACTATAAGCTCATTATAAGCAAATAATGACCCCTTCCCTCCCTCCCTTCATCCTTCCTTCCTTCTTCCACAGTCACTTGTGAGTCCCCTCTGTTATATGTACTGCTGGTACTAGGGGTGAAAGGGATAGTTACTGCCCCCAAATTGCTTAAAAGATAAATAAATATCAGCTGCTCCACATGATGGTGAAAACAGAGCCTGGAGGGTGGTGGGAACACAGAACAGGAGTTTGTAGAATCCTCAAAACCTGAAACTCACACTGCACAGAGTGCTCTAAATCCTTGTGTTTTTAGAATGTTATTTCTATGGACTCTATCACAGTTAACAGTAATCCACAAAGTAGAAACTCAGTGTCCATTCTTCAAACCAGGAGGTATCCCAGTGAGCAATGAATCCAGTAACCTCTTATCGTCCTTCATTCATGCTTTCCTGTTTAGAAAGTTCTTAGAATCCTTACTGTGCTCTTAATACAAGCAGAGGTGGCATATATAACAGTCCTTTTCCCTTAGTCACATTACTCCCAACCCTAAACTCCCATAGCATTTCAAAATAAGATTTGGGAATTCTCTGGTGGTCCAGTGGTTAGGACTCTGGGCTCTCACTCCTGAGGGCCTGGGGTCAATTCCTGGTTGGGGAACTAACATCCCATAAGCTATCAAAAGAAAAGAATAAGTTTTATTGAAAATGAATGTGTTAGTCTCTCAGTCATGTCCAGCTCTCTGTGACCCTTTGGATTTTAGCCCACCCAGGCTCCTCTGTCCATGGGTTCTCCAGGCAAGAATACTGGGAGTGGGTAGCCATTCCCTCTTCTAGGGGATCTTCCAGACCCAGGGATCAAACATGGGTCTCCTGCACTGTAGGTAGTTTCTTTATTTACTGTCTGAGCCACCAGGGAAGTTTTATTGAGATATCATTCAAATACCATAAAATTCACCCTTTAACATGTATGATTCAGTTTTTCACTCTGTTTACAAAGTTGTGCAATGATTAGTGCTGCTTAATCCCAGAATGTTTTCCTCGCCGGAGGAGAAGCCCCATACCCATCAGCTGTCACATTCCCCTCTTCCCTTCCCTGAGAATCCCTAGGTCCGCTTCCCCAATCTTTAGATTTGCCTATTCTGGACACTTCATATAAGTGTAATTATATGGTTGTGCCCTTTCGTGTCTGGCTGCTTTCTCTCTATCGTAATGTTTTCAAGGTTCATCCCTGTTGTGGGGCTTCCCTGCAATGCAGTAAAGAATCTGCCTGCAATGCAGGAGACCTTCTCTGAGTTGGGAAGATCCCCTGGAGAAGGAAGTAGCAATCCACTCCAGCATTCTTGCCTGGAGAATCCCATGGACAGAGGAGCCTGGCAGGCTACAGTCCATGGGGTCACAACTCTGACACAACTGAGTGACTAACACTACTATATTCCCTGTTGTAGCATAGATTGATATTTCATTACTTTTTATGATGTCTCATTGCAAGAATATACTGCACTTTATTTATCCATTCATGCATCATAGACATGTGAGTCATTTCCACTTCTTGGCTATTGTGAACAATGCCACTGTGGACGGTCGCGTACATTGTGGACATATGTTTTCATGTCTCTTGGGCAGACCTAGGAGTAAAATTGCTGGGTCATGTGATAACTCTATATTTAATGTGTTGAAGAGCTAGAATGATGGCATTTTGTGCCTATGTGATGAAACTTGTTAGGAAGCAGCTAACAGTCAGATATCATCAGGCCTGCATCTTCCACTGGCTTTTAAGTTTCTTGAGACAAGGGTTGTTGCTGTTCATCCTTGAACCCCACTCCTCCCAGTCCAGTACCCACCACGGGACCCAGTAGGTTCTCAGAAAGTTTTTGAGATTGAAGCTGACCAGTGAAATCCCCAGCACCCCTGAGACGCACACACTCTCTCTCTTCTCTGTAACAAGTGACAGCTTGTCAGGAATGGAAGCAGCTCCCTATCGTCCATCAAGCTTTCCAGCTGGTTACTGACCCTCCTTATATCTGCTGGGGGCCTCACCGGGGTCTTGGGCTTCCTCCAGGCTGCCTGAGCCACACAGCAGCAGTGGGGACCCACTCTGGCTTACACAGATGCTTTGAAAGAAAGATTATTTTAAGCACCACTGAGGCACAAGCAGAGGCTGGGCTGGTAGAACCTTGCCATTCAGGGGCCTACGCCTGTCTGACGTGACTCATGCATCTACTTTATGAGGATTTGGACAAGGAGGCCCTCCAGTGCCTGCCCAGGCTTTGACTTGGCAGCTGGTGCCCGGGGTTTAAGAAAGCTTATTTTAAGACTTTCTCAGAAGGTCAGAGCAGCGTCTTTATAATTCATCCTGCTACCTTTTGTCCAGAGCCAGCTCTTCCTAATAACATCTATTTCAGGTTGGATTTAAGAGACAGAGCCAACCTCTGCTGAAGGGGCCACCTTTGATGTTCCAGTGCCTACCGAGGAGGGGAGGGACGGATGGAACCAAAGTTGTAATTGCCAAAATTTACAATAGCTTCCCAGCAGAAGCCGGCACAAAAGAAATGTTAATGTAATAGACCGTAAATGGAAGGGAGCTGAGCAGGGTGTATGGTGGGCGCAACCTGCACCAGGCCTCTGGGACCTCCTTCCTTCCCCCAGGAAACACTTCAACAGTCGGAGGAGAGCTGGGCCCTTGGAAAGCCAGTGGCTGCTCTGCACCCTCCCTCCCTTGTCACTGTCACTGCCCAGACAGATTCCTGCAAAGACCCGGGGAACCTGATTAAACAGTCGAGGAGTGGGGAAAGTAATCAGTCACTGAGGGCTCAAACCTGAAATCCTGGCCGTGCCAAGAGCCTACACACTGGCAAGCATGTGTGTTCCAGCTGCAGCTGAAGCATGTGTCTCTTCTCCTCCTCTGAGTTGGGGATCTCTGCAGATACAACAGATGGCCGGAGTGCTGGCGTGTCTCAGCCAGGAAGTGAGAGGGCGGCGTGTGGGTCGCCAGCCAGGCGCGTCCCCACCCGTCAGGGCCACTGCGGTAAAGGGCTGCTGTCCACCTTTGGGCTCCTGCGGCTCTCGCTCCACTCAGGCTCACGCGTGCCTTTCCCTGGGTTGTAACGTGTGGCGTGTGCACTGTTTCCTTGTCCAGATTGCTGGCCCGTTTGGTTTTTTTAATTAGCTGAGGAGTACCAACTAAATGGAAAATTGCTTTCTGAGATCCCAGTGCTCCGGTTCCATGCTGTGAAGGGCTCCCTGTAATTAAACACATTTTAAGAGTTGTTCTCCTGTGTATATACTGGGAAAGGACATCAGTGTGCCTTTCCCACTAGCTGGAGAGGTCTGGTTCAGGCCGGAGACTTAAATATTAATACTAGGTATAGTTAAAAGGAAACTTGTATATCAATTAATTAAGTATGGGGGATTTTTTTCCCCCCTGCTTTGATAGTTGGGGAAAGAACTCCTTGGTGGAAAAGTCTTTTTATGCCTTTCAGGGCTAAGAAAATGGTTAAGTACCAGGAGGAAATTGGACAGAAGTCAGGAGATCAGGAGCACAGATGTCAGCAAATTCTCGAAGCCCTCTGTCTCAGCTTCCTGGTCCCCACAGTGAGAACGGAGCACCTTGGGGGTGCCATGGTCCCCTCACAGATCCAGAATTCACCCCAGAATTCTCCCTTTCAAAATAACCATGTTTAGAAGAAAGCTTATTTTAAGACTTTTCCATGTTTAGAAGTTCCTGCTACAGTTTCAAATGCTATACAAGCAGCTGGTTAGAGCTCAGACACAGAGGGAGACATGTCACATGGGGGATTAGTTCATCAGTAATTAACAAAGGATGAAGGAAACCTTTATGAAGTTTTTTTTTTTTTTTTTTTTTTTGCTTAGAGGCTCCAAATATACATTTAAAGTAACGGTCCCCAAGTCAGCATAGCCATTAGAGAAAGTCTGACATTCTGTGTAGACTGGCAGGCTCTCCTCTGAAAAATCTTTTTCTGGAAAAGAATTTGCGGTTTTTTTCTAAGAAACACGTAAAGCAAGTTTTGGGGCATATCGAAGTCTGGCACCAGAATCATGTAACACTGATCATTCATTAGGGAAAAAAAGTATTGAAATCAAAATCTACTTCTTCTTGTTGTTTAGTCACTAAGTCGTATCCGACTCTTTTGCAGTCCCGTGGACTGTAGCCTGCCAGGCTCTTCTGTCCATGGGATTTCCCAGGCAAGAACACTGGAGTAGGTTGCCATTTCCTTCACCAGGGGATATTCCTGACCCAAGGATGGAACCCACGTCTCTTGTGTTTCCTGCATTGGCAGGTGGATGCTTTACCACTGAGCCCTTAGGGCTTCCCTAAAATCTATGGCTCAAGTCCTAACGTGCATAAACGACACACAGCACACGGTAAAAATCAGTTTGATCACTTCCTGGGAGGCCTAGACTTGGGAAAGAAGGAAAAAGAAAAGAATGAAAACAAAGACCCCAAATGAACAAAATACCTGTAGACAAAGGGCTGTACATGCTCAACCCTCTAATTTTTTCACAAACATGCACACTGAGATCTCATGACCTACGTCTTCCTCTGACACTGTCTTCCCTCTGCTTTGCAGCAGAGCTCGTATTTTTCCTGTGTGTCTGCTGCTGGTACTTTCCCAAAGCATAAGCCTTTGTACTCTAGTGTCCAGACCCATTTGGCCAAGCTCTTGGAGCTAGTTTCTTATTTTTGAGTCTTGGCTGCCGTTTAGGGTGTGTGACAATAGAAAACACCTGGGATGTGGCTTTCGCAAATCCTTGAATTAGAGTTTCGGCACTCTGGTTTCCTCATCTTTCAAATGAGGACAGTCAGAGTCTTGAAAGACTGGTTGAAAGAGGTGTGTGGGGACTTCCCTGGTGGTCCAGTGGCTAAGACTCAGCACTCCCAATTCAGGGGGCCCAGGTTCGATCCCTGGTCAAGGAACTAGATCCCACATGCCACAACTAAGAGTTCGCATGCCACAACTAAAGATCTTGCATGCTGCAGCTAAGACCCAGCATTGCCAAAGAAATAAAGAAAAATAAATATTTTTTTTTTAAAAAAGGAAAGAGGTGTGTGGACCATGCAGTGGTTTGCAACAACAGCCAAATAAATGAATAAAAATATCTTTTTTTAAAAAAGAGATTTGTGGACAGTGGGGTGATTTGCAACAACCTTCCCATTTCATTTCACCTGCAAATGTCACAAGCTTGCGATTTACTAGTGAGAGGAACATCAGCCCTCTTTTGTGCTGATGTTTTTGCCTTTGCTTTAACCCACAGACTTTCAAATCTCAGGGTGAGCAGGGCACTGGGTCAGCAGGTACATTAGGAAAAATGCTTTGATTTAATGTATAATAGGAAAGAGATGAATTAAGGGTGTTAATGTGGTCTAATCTAAGTCCCATGAAGCTTCGCAGGACATGCAAAAGGCCAGACCGTACGCCACATGCATGTTCACATGCTTCTGAACGTTATGAAGACGGTTTGCCTGGCGGTAGTTTTTAAATTGTTGGTATCAGATGGGCTTGGGATTGTCAGGCCCTGATGGAGTTTCCAGGAAAGGGATTAGTGTCATTTCTGGGCCCCCACTAGAATGCCATTCAAGCTATAACCAGCCCCGTGAAGTCATAGGTTAAATGATTTGGGAATGAAATGTCATTTGACGTGACAGAAGTGAACCCTCGGTGGCCCACGCTTCCCCTGGGACTCGCTCTCACTTACGGTTCTTGTGTTAAGTAATTTTATTAACTGAGGCAAGGGGGATATGAGGTGACAGGGAAATATTTTTTGCTAACATTTTAATCCTAATCACAAAATTTATTGTGTGTGGTTTTATATGCACTTGTAGCTACAAAGGCCTGGAAGACAATGAAAGTAAGAATTGGAATGCGTTGTTTTTCTTCCCAGGTGTTATTTAAAGTATTATATGAGTTGTCAAAAAGATTAATTGTTGTTGCTTGCAGCTAAACAGATGATAAATTTTAAAATTATATTATTACTGTGTGTCAGCATAAAAGCTCTGTGTCCCACGTGTGTCACCTTTTTCTGTTGCTGTTGACAAGGTTCACGTTTTATAGCACGCCGCCAGAAGGTGTTGACGTATATTCAGATCACTGATTAAATGTTTTTAAAACGTGCCACTCACAAACTAACCCTGATGTTCTATGAAAGAGTCATTTTAAGGAGTAAGATTTTTTTTTCCCCTGCATCATTGACACAGAAGAGATTTTAAGCATTGCCATTAAAAGGAAAAAACCCAACTCTCATGTGATTACATTATCCAATTTTAAATTTCAGCACCGAAGAGAAAGCGTATTCTCCTCGCTTCTCTTCTCCACAGGAAAGGCAGGAGCGTGGTGTAAAAATACTGGAAGGAAGGTGCTAAATGGTTACTTGTAAACACCCCTTGTTGGGCACAGGACCTACCGTGTAGGAGTGACAGTCCTGCCATCCGTCGTATTGGTATTGTAAACTCTGGAGTTGTGACTCCTTCCCTGTTCAATGCTCTGACAGCCCCCATCTACAAGGAATCACAACAGACAACTTTTACACAGCAGCTGAGGGTGCAGAAGGCTTTATGTTCCTTTTCAAAGTGTGATGCTTGAAGACATGGCTGGTCCTGGCTTTTGGCATTTTATGGATGGCCTTTCGAGCAAGGTTTCCACGAACCCAGATGTTATTTGCCACAGTAATACGCTTTATGCCTCAAGAATCAACACTGTAATAACTGTTCTTTTCAGTGTGAAGGTATTTTTGGGATCCTGTCAATATATTCTCTTGTCTCTGAGCACAGCACGAAGGAACTTGAAAACAAGTGATTTACTGTTCGTTATGGGAAAGTTGGATTTTTTTCCCCACCCTGATTGTCAAGATTCCTTTGTTGATGTCAGTTTCAGAGTGTGTATTTTCCCTTCTGAGTGCAGAGGATGCTGACACTGCTTCCGTGACACTGCGGAGGATGATGTAAGACAGCCGTAAGCCCTTGTCTGTTGTCTCTTCAGCTCAGCATGGTGCAAGCTTAGAGGTGTTTCAGTGACAGCCATGGGTGCCCTTGGTGGGGTGCGGAAACCAAATCTCCAAATGATCTCTGTGACCATAAGTAGCCAGAGGTCATGAATACTCATGGCAGCAATAATGATGGCAGCCTTTTATGGAGCACTTAATGCACATGGGGAATCCTCACCAGTTCACATAGACTGTCTCATTTAATTCCGGCAACGTAACAGCAGCTGTGTAAGATTGTCCCCATTTTATCAAAGGAGTGAAGCAGGACTCAGTCATACCCCTGGTAAACAGCAGCCAACACTTGGAACCAGGTCTGTTAGATTTTAAAACCACTTTCACATTCATTCAGCAACTACCTATTGGTTATCTGTCATGTGTTAGGCAGTGTTTTCATCACATCTGTCTTTTAAATTTGCTTTTTAAACTTAATTTACTCATTTGGAGCTTTTAAAAAATTGGCATTTAGAAACCTCACCACTCACTGCACCTGGCACATGCTGCAAGGGACGCATCTGTTTACATTACCTGTAAGAAAAATACAATGAAGAGATTAAACATGGAATTCCATATGATCCAGCAATTCCTCTTATGGGTATATCACCAAATAGCCCCAAAAGAATCGAAAGCAGGGACTTGAACAGATATTTGCACACCCAGGTAATAGCAGCATTATTCACAATAGTCAAAAGGTGGGAGCAACCCAAGTGTCCATTGAGGAATGAATGGATAAACAAAATGAGGTGTACCTGTACAACAGAGTATTATTCAGCCTTTAAAAGGAAGGAAATACTGACCAAGGCTACAACACGGATGAACCTTGAAAACATTATGCTAAGTGAAACAAGCCGGATAGGAAAGGACATAACGTATGATTCTATTTACCTGAGGTACAAACGAAGGAAACTCATGGAAACAGAACATAGAATAATGGTGACCAGGGACCGGAGGAGGCGGAGAATGGGGAAGCACTGTTTACCAGGTCCAGAGTTTCAGATTGGAATGACGATAAAAGTTCTGAAGGTGAATGGCGGTAATGTTCGCATAACAGTGAGAATGTTGTTAATGCCACCGAACCAAACAAGTAGAAATGATTCAAATGGTCAATTGTATGTTATGTATGTGAATGAAAGTGAAAGTCACTCGGTAGTGTCTGACTCTTTGCAGTCGCATGGGGCATAGCCCACCAGCCTCCTCTGTCCGTGGGATTCTCCAGACAAGAATACTGGAGTGGGTTGTCATTTCCTTCCCCAGGGGATCCTCCTGATCCAGGGATCAAATCTCAGTTTCCTGCATGGCAGGTAGATTCTTTACCATCTGAGCTACCAGGGAAGCCCATGTTAAGTATATTTAACCACAATTAAAAGAACACACACACAACGAAGACAAAGCCACTGGAAAATATACAGTGTGCTCCTGGGCCAGATATGCCCAGAAAGTATGAAACCATCTCAAAGCTTTGTCTGCCACTCTCCAGGTCTCTTGCCACGTCTCATTCTGAGAGGTCCCTCATTGAATGGCTCCAGTTATTATGAGGCTCTCGTGGGTGACACACTGGGGCTGCAGATAAGTGGATGGATTTTGGCTTCTTAGTAGTTTTGGATGACTTTGTTCTGTACTTCTGAGACAAAAACTTATCAATAGAGTATCATTGTATGAAAGGTGATTTGGAGTAATTGCACCTGTCTTGGGTATTTGGCATTAAAAACCGTTGGAAAAGGGATAGTCATAAACAGTCAAGTTCAAATCTGTTGTGCTGTTATATTAAATAATATGTCATTAAATTGGCCACAGATTTATTTTTGCCTCTAGCATGGGGGCAGATCTCCATTCCTTCAGCTAAATGCCAGAGGGGAGGGTGGCTACATTTAGAGGCAGACTCTTGGAAAAATGCATAGTTTGCAATTCAGTTTTAAACCCAGACATCACACTTAGCCCCCAAGACAGGATGAGAGGTTCAGGGGACCTGGGGTACTTTCATAGGCTGATTTACATCTTTGTTCTTAGTGAGTTAAGTGGCTGGCGGAGCCAGGCATAAATTATACTATTTAAAGTATTTCCTTTCAACTTTTTTCTTCCAAGCACATGCAGTTGAACTTGAGTACTTAAGTGCAAGCCTGAGTTGACTTTTTTAGAGAGAGATTTGGTCTTCATTTTTGGATTAATGATTTTGAGAGATCGTTTACAATGGTATGATCTATGATAAAACAGATTTAGAAGTTTGAAACACTAGTTACTAAAAAAAAGTTCTCTTTGTAATGGCAGTTAATCTTGTTGCTGTTGAAAATGATGGTTGACCTTGAATTAGGGGGTTGATAGAGCTGCATGATGTGTGTACTTGCCCAACCTGTATTTTTACCAGGCTAGCTCCTCAAAACTCATCATTTCCCTTATGTTCAAAAATCATTTCAGAATTGTTTCTTTAGAATTGAGCACACAGAAATCATTAACATTTGTGTCTGCCACCACCAAACAGGTTCTGTCAGACTCCTCAGCCTGTGTGTTTCCCGGCACGTGCCATGTAGCACGTAGATGTACCACGTGGACCTAAGGATTCTACTGGAAATGTGAGTGTTGTGGGTGATGGCGGTACTTCATCAGCTGATGGCAAAGTTTCATCAGTACTTCATCGATGGCAATACCTCACTGTGTAGAATCCTCAGCCACCCACCAATTTGTTCATCCCCCATTCATGTACTTCATACATTCTTTTGGGCATATATTTCTTGATTCCATCACAAAGATTTCCAAAAGAGTGAAACACTGTCTTATTAGATACAGAGTAAAGGATAATGCTTAGCATGGTGGATCCATTGGACCAGGTTCTGAAATCTTAACTTTGTTATTTTCCAGCTGTGATTGGAGCTTGGGTAAATTACTTAATTTCTCTGTTCCCAATCTTCCTTATTTATAAAATGGGAATGATAATTTAAGAGAATTACATGAAATGTGCATTGTGCAGTGCCTGGCACCCAGTAAGAACCCAAAAAATACCAGTTGTTGTAATGAGCTGAATTGTGTTCCTCTCCAAAATGCATATATTGAGGTCGCAGGACTCAGAATGTGACTTTATTTGAAAGTATGGTTGTTGTAGATGAAGTAAATTAAGGTAGTTAACTTAACTAATCTTAATTTAAGGTTATGGGGGACCCTAATCCAATATGACTGGTGTCCTTAAATAAAAGGGAAATTTGGACACAAAAAATAGCCGAGCATAGTGGGAAGACAGTGTGAAGAGAGACGGACAGAAGATGGCCATCTACATTCCAAGGAGAGAGGCTGGAACAGGTCCCTCCCTCCTTGATTGCGGACTTCTGGTCTCCAGAAATGTGTAAGCCACTTAGTTTGTAGAACTTTGTTATCACAGCCCTAGGCTTCCCAGGTGGAGCTTGTAATAAAGAACCTGCCTGCCAATGCAGGCGATATAAGAGACGTGGATTCGATCCCTGGGTCGGGAAGATCCCCAGGACGGGGCATGGCAATCCACTCCAGTATTCTTGCCTGGAGAATCCCATGGACAGAGGAGCCTCGTGGCCTGTAGTCCATGGGTTGCAAAGAGTAGACACAACTGAGGCAACTTGGCTCATAGCGCACAGCACCGCTAGCAAATACAGCGGATGTTGTCATCCTCTGCCCACTGTATTTCTCTCTGATCTGAGAACCAGCCTCTATTTCCTGGCCAATGGGGAATCCATTTGCTTCCCTTTAGCTTGTATTTTTTTCCTTTTCTGTCTCATGCAAGAACATGCAAAAAAAAAAAAAAAATCCTAGCAAGAACAGGTGTTCAAGAAAATTTCCATGCCCTTCACTCCAGTGTCTGTTCCAAAAATTCTGTAGTTGAAAAGTTTATTTTCTCTCTTCCCACATTTCTCCTCAACTTCTCAGCTTGACTGTTCTCTTTTTGGAAAGATCACAACCTCTTATAAATTGTTAACTCCTAGAAATTGCCGCAATTCCAAACTCTTAACAAGAGGTAGGAGTTTATCAGTAGGCTTTTATGTGTATGTTCTTTCAATAAAAAGGAAATGCAGATGAACACCTGTATGAAATGAAGATGAAAGATCTAGTTGGAGAAGAGAGCCTTACTGCATTTCTGTAACTGATTTCATTCTTAACTATCTCTAAATTGGTGGCTTGGGTTTTTCTTTGTGTGTTTGTTTTTAAGAAACTTGAGATTGGACAGTGTTTCTCCTTTTCCCCTCCAGAGGCCCAGAGCAATGTGGCGGGTTGCATTCTGGACTGGGCAGTACTAACATTTGTTCTTTCCGGGGACCGTCTGCTGCTTTTCTCTGCCCCAGTGGAGCTGGGGGAATAATAAAGCTGTTATTATTTACACTGCACCACATTTTTGTCAGTGGTCTTTGTCATTGAGACTTATGAAGTCAGCACAGGACTTGAGGGAATTTGTGACTGTTTACCCAGGCAGGAGAGAGAGGTAAAGGAGGGGGTTATCTTCCCAGGCATGTTGCTTTTCTAAAGTCTGCCGGTTTCCCTGGTCCCTTTCATTGCCCTTTTCCTACGCTGTTCTTTCATGTACTGTTAAGTGACCTCGGAACTCACTGATTCTTTTTTCAGGCATATCTAACCTACTGTTTTACTTATTCATTTTGTGACTATATTTTTTCCCTTTCAAAAATGCTAAATTTGATTCTTTTGAATTAATTTTTATTTCCAATACTGTCCCAATCTTTCAATGGTTACTCTTCCTTCCTGTGTCACTTTTAATAACTTCAGATATATATTTCATATTCCTACTGAGGTTTTTCACTCATTTCTAGTTCAGTCCAGTTCAGTCTCTCAGTCGTGTCCAACTCTTTGCAACCCCATGGACTTCAGCACACCAGGCTTCCCTGTCTATCACCAACTCCCAGAGCCTACTCAAACTCATGTCCATCTCATAGGTGATGCCATCCAACCATCTCATCCTCTGTTGTCCCCTTCTCCTCCCCTCTTCAACCTTTTCCAGCATCGGGGTCTTTTCCAATGAGTCAGTTCTTCACATCAGGTGGCCAAAGTATTGGAGTTTCAGCTTCAGCATCAGTCCTTCCAACAAATATTCAGGACTGATTTCCTCTAGGATAGACTGGTTGGATCTCCTTGCAGTCCAAGGGACTCTCGCCAGATACCTATTCACCCTTCAGTTCAGTTCAGTTCAGTCGCTCAGTCGTGTCCGACTCTGCAACCCCATGAATCGCAGCACAACAGGCCTCCCTGTCCATCACTAACTCCCAGAGTTCACTCAGACCCACGTCCATCGAGTTGGTGATGCCATCCAGCCATCTCATCCTCTGTCGTCCCCTTCTCCTGCCCCCAATCCCTCCCAGCATCAGAGTCTTTTCCAATGAGTCAGCTCTTCACATGAGGTGGCCAAAGTACTGGTGTGCTTAGTGAGTCTCCCTCCTGGTGGGTTATTTCCTTCCATGGTTGGGATTCTGTTGTGAGCTCATCTTTAGAAGGGGTTGTTTTCACCTCTGGAGGTTCATGTACCCCGGACTGTGGATACATTCTTGCAGCACTGCTTTGCATTTCTTTTCTGCGGACTAAAGCTCAGTTTTTTTAGAGTCTTAAACTCAAGTTTTTAATTTTAATTTCTCTGTCTGTGACTTCAAACCCATCCAGGTGGTATAAACTTCATGCCTGTACTTGCTGTTAACACAGGCTTGTGGTTTTGATGACTCATATAAAAAGCTTTATTTATTTTCATACAGCCCAAGCCAGACCTCCGACCATCTTGCTGTTTCTTTGTGGACATTGTTCTTCTCAGTTCAGTTGCTCAGTTGTGTCTGACTCTTTGCGATCTCAAGGTCTGCAGCATGTCAGGCTTCTCTGTTCTTCACCATCTCCCGGAGCATGCTCAAACTCATGTCCAACGAATCGGTGATGCCATCCAACCATCTCATCCTCTGTTGTCCCCCTCTCCTCCCGCCTTCAATCTTTCCCAGCAACAGGGTCTTTTCCAGTGAGTCAGTTCTTTGCATCAGGTGGCCAAAGTATTGGAGTTTCAGCTTCAGCATCAGTCCTTCCAGTAAATTTCAGGACTGATTTCCTTTAGGATTGTCTACTTGGATCATCTTGCTGTCCAAGGGACTCTCAAGTGTCTTCTCCAACACCATAGTTCAAAAGCATCAATTCTTTGGCATTCAGCTTTCTTTGTGGTCCAACTGTCACATCCATACATGACTACTGGAAAAACCATAGCTTTGACTATACAGACTTTTGTCGGCAAAGTAATATCTCTGCTTTTTAATATGCTGTCTAGGTTCTAGTTCCCTATTTGTGGATTAGATTGCTTTTAAAGGGATCCAGTTTGTCCAGTTCCCTCACCTTGCACAAGCCCAAGTTGGTGTCTTCTGTCCCACAAGGGTGTTGACACTCCAGCCCCTAGTCTTTGTTCCAGGGCTGATGCCCCTCTGTAGACACGGCATCAGCTCCAGGAACTCCAGCTCTGAAATTCTTGCTTTGTTTCACCACTTGAAGACTTCCTTTCTGTTTCAAGCTGAGATATGTATTAAACCTTTGCTTTATTTTATGTATATATTTATTCTTGGCCGTGCCTCTTAGCTTGTGGGATCTTAGCTCTTCAACCGGGAATTGAACCGAGGCCACAGCAGTAAAAGCACCGAGTCCTAACCAATGGACCGCCAGCGCGTTCCCTTTAACTTTTGCTTTAGATTCTGCAATATTTCTGTGCGTTTTAAGCAGGAGCAGGGTCTGCATTCACTCAGCTTGCTGTGAACCTTATTCGTCTCTGTATCGCCCAGCTCAGAGGAATGACTGGCCTGTACCAGGTGCTGGATGACTGACTGATTGACTGAATAAATTTATTTTTCATGCTCAGAAGCAGATGGAAGCAACATTCTAGAGAGTAATGTTGCCTGTCTCTCCAGGGGCCCCTGAGCAAGCAGAATTTATTTTTCGATGAGGACATAAGTGAAGAGAGGTCGCAGTAAACAAAATGAAGAGAGAATAGGACTTCTTACGTGCTTTTTCTTAAGTCTTGGGACAATGGGAACAGTTAAGTGGCTCATCTGCTTGACATCTGAAAGTGGACTGCAAGTGGATGGACAGGCAGTTCCCAACCTGCTTGCTGACTCCACACAGGACCCTTACCAAGAGGAAGGGTTAAAGACTCACAGGGCTCAGGACACTAGGCCTGTTTATTTCCCGGTCTCTCCCCTTTGTAAGAAAAGCGTGCCTTTGATGAGATATAGCCGCGGGCTCTTGTTTTACATTTTACATCAACCACTTTTGTTAGAAGCTGGTTATTGATGCTGTGCCCCCTTTTAATTCACACTTCTTTGCTAATCAGTTACTACGTTTGTCCATTAATCAGGCATCCTGACAGGGTCAATAACTGCTTTTGGGGTTTCATGAGGGGCTGCACGTTATCAAGCAAGGAGTAACGCTCAGGAGCTCACTTAAAAGCAGTGTGACTTCCCAGGCTGGTGGACTTCTGGAGCAATAAGCATCGTGTGAGGATTTCATATGGTGTTTTTTTAAATTGATAATGTATTTGGTTGATAGGATTTTTTCACTGAACACTTTATTAGGAGGGCTCAACACGAGTGAAGTGTGGACAGGTATGCCTCTGTTTCTTAAAAAGAGAAACAGAAACATCCCAAAGTAATTATTCCCATCCCATTACAAATGACAGCATTTACCTAAAAGTAGCATTCGATTGTGAGCTTCATCCATACTAGGCGTTTGCAAATAATATCTTCTTGGTAGTGGGGTTTGAGAACAAACAAACTTAATGCCAAAATATTTGGAGCTGCTATTGGATGAAAACCAATGCAAAATTTAGAGCAAATATCTCTATAACGTGAGTCAAGGAGAGAGTATTTTACAAACAAAAGCTGAGTTTATATACCAATTCCTGAAGCCCATCTTTTACATAAAGTATTTTAAACCTCTGTGTACACATACATGCATAGATACACATTTTCAGTACCCCTCAGCCTTTATCATCTGTTTCAACATATTCAGATGTTGTAAAGCATCGTAGAAGTGAACACTTTTCATTTTAGCAAGGGTGAGAAGCAGAGGTGGCAGCGTTTAATTGGAGAGTTACAGTTTGGGCAGTTGAGTGTACCGTACATAATGATGGTAACAGGTTTCAGTGATCTTTTCTATGACAGATGTACCAACATTTAATTGTTTTTCATCAAGGGTGGAGAGAAGAGACACTTCTGTAGATTTTTCAATTCTCCCGCGTGTCACTTCGCTGTCCTCGCCATTGTCCGAGCTCCTTTCTCTCATCCTTTTCGCTGCAATGAGTTGTGTCATTCCCTCATGATCAGCACTTTTGTTGTCTTTGTTTTTTGCTGTACCTCAGAAGTCCATCTTTTCTTTCATCTCCTTCCCATTCATGCATGAGGGAACAGTTGTGCCCTGTTGTGGGGATGTTCCGCTGGGTTTCAAACAGTAGGGTTTCTTTTTATTCTCTTCTAAGTAGTACAATGGGGCTGAATGTCTGTTGCAGAATGCACACACTAATATGCCAGGTTATTTGGTTTCTAAGAAGTCAATAAAAATACTACATTTAGGCTCGGTCCTTGGCTGGCTTTTTTGCTGTTTGCCTTTCAAGCCTTCGGTTGTAAATCTGTTTGTTTGTTTCTGATCTTAAAATATAATCTTCCATATTAAAGCGAAGCGTGGAGTCAACAAACACGCAGAAAAAATGTTGCTGGCGGTGGACTATTTTCACACCAGCAGATTTGGCAGTCTGAGCCCTCCCTTGATAAGAGCCTCCGAACAGCCGCCAGGGCTAATTAATGGCAGCTCCAACTCGGAGGAGATGAAAAAAGAGTGGATCCCAAGTTGGTCTTGGCAAAACTTTCTGGTGTAAGAAACTAGTGCATCTCTGCATCTAGAGGTGTATAGCTCTAACTCCTTTCCTCCAGATCCTCTTACTTGATTCTTGTTTTAGGAGGGGGAGATGAGTGTGAGCATAAGTGTACCTAGTTATAAACACAGACCTAAAGGCCATCCCAGCAGTAAAAGGCTAAAAGACACAAAAAGCAGAGATGTCTTAAGACACTTTGTTCTCATATTCAGGAACAATCTTCAAAATCCTCCTTAATGAGGTCATAAAAGAAAAAAATGGAACAAGTGTTCCTTGTGTGTCTCACTAGGGCCTGCCATCAGGGTCACTTGCCACCAGTATCCTATTTAAAAAGGGATTGGGGTAGTTCAATCAAGCATTGCATTAAGAGAGAGACTTTGATTAATTCCTTCTCTTTTCTTTTGTGCCACAGATAATTTCAGTAAATTTGTGATACTTTCTGCTTAGCCATTGCGGAGGCTTAAAGTTCTTGATGCGTCATGCTGAGTATTAGCATTTATCGGGCCTACTTGGCTATGGTGAAGAGAAGGGGCTGCTGCAGACAGCTCGCTAATCTTTGTCGAGCAGGGCCAGCCTTTCAACATGACCAGTATCTGAGATCTTGGCTCAGTGAAGAGCCCGCTCTCAGGTTGGTGGCAGAAAGAAATCTTGAAATAAGAGAAGGAGAGAACTAACAGTAAGTACAATGGTGTTTTACCATGGTGAACTCTTTTAGAGGCACTGGATCTGCCTCTGACTCAGAAACTCACATCCTGGGGAAGTTGCAGGCATGACTCTCAAAGGAAACAAAAGCAAGAAAAGAGGCAAGTAAGGGCGACCAGTGCTTGCTTTCCCCGAGGCTGCTCTGGGAGAGTTGAAGCTTTGCCCTGGGCTGGCTGGTCAGGATCAGGTAGGAAACTGGATTCTTTTTGTCATCCGCTCTCTTTTATTTACCAGCTTTGTTTGCAAGAGGCCATCAGAGCTGCAAGGGGACCTTTGAGTACTGTACTGTAGAAACCCAGGGGCGGGTAGTCACTCTTTTGGCTGTTGTAACCCAGAAACAGGTTAGGATGTATTTAAAGCACTTAGTTAGAAACATAATCAGGTATTTACTGTGTTTTATGAGCTGATTTTGGAAAGGTATACAATTTTCTCTATTGCAAATGCAAAGTCTGTTAGGTGTGCCTGCATTTAAAGCGCCATTGAAACGTTAGAATTTGGGTTCTGATGGACCGGAACGGCTCCCAGGGGAGCATCGTTGTGATGGTTTAAATCCCCTCTCCTTTGTGGTTTACTCACTAGGTACACTGGGCCGGTTCTTAGGGCTGCAGCTTCCTGTCCTGTTAATTCAGCCACTGCACATGCTCATGAAGGCAACAGGTCCTGACTTACGTCCTGACTTAAGTCCTGACTTAAGGAGAGAGTCTGGGGTCTGGGGGGTACAGTTGCTTGGTTTTTTGGTTTTCCATTTGAAAATGGGGTAGTTGGGCTTATTTTAATGAATTTATATGTGAGATATGCTTATGTAAAGAAGTTAAGGCAAGATTTCAGAACTAATTTTAGAGTATGTTTCATGATCATTGCGGCGATACTGCTAATGGTTAATAGCCAATCATAAAAGTTTTAAAAATTGTTATCTGGGGTTTGTTTTGTTTTGGCCACACCACGCGACATGTGAGATCTTAGTTCCCAGTCAGGGTTCGAACCCGTGCCCACTGCATTGGAAGCTTGAAATCTTAACCACTGGACAACCAGGGAAGTCCAAAAATTGTTGTTTTGAAATGAATAAGATGTTAGCTCCCTCTCGTTTGTGGTTTTTTTTTTTTTTTTGGTATTGTTCCCAGATTAAGAACCCAAAGACAAACCTGTTCATTCATCACATGTTTATTAAACTGCTGTTTTATGCTGGACTCATAGAATTGTATCAACATTATTATAATTATCAGTGTAATTGGTTTTTTATTTATATCTATAGTGATTATCACAAATACTGGAAACCCTTACGTGTCCTAGTTTTTCTTTGTCATAACCCTACACTCCTTGTGAAGGTGGGTGTGTTCTTTCTGAAGCCTGTCTGTGCTGTGTGCTGTGCGTAGTCGCTCAGTTGTGTCTGACTCTTTGCGACCCCATGGACTGCAGCCTGCCAGGCTCCTCTGTCCACAGGGATTCTCTAGGCAAGAATACTGGGGTGGGTTGCTGTGCCCTCCTCCAGGGGAATCTTCCCTACCCAGGGATCGAACCCAGGTCTCCTGCATTGCAGGTCGATTCTTTACTGTTTGAGCCACCAGCCTGTCTATGAATAGGTTACTCAAGCCTGACCATAGCTCTTGGAATGCTGACGTTGCTTGACTGATGGATTTCTCCAGATTTGAAATTCAAGCAAGCTATAGAGGCAGAATGGTATCATGGAAAGAACACAAGCTGTCACTTACTTTTCCTCCCCTGAAAGGCAGGAGCTCAGGGCTTGGTGAGTGAACCAAGTTCTCTGCATATGGTAAAGTGGCTAGCACGGGGCTTGTCCCATGTGGAATCGTCAGCAAATCTCACTCCTAATTCCCCAGAAATAGGGGACACTGAGGTACCCACAGGGCCTCAAGCATCAGCATCCCATTCCCATCATGCACACTCAGGAGCCAGGAAATTACCTGCTCATTCCCTTTTGATGCCCCCACCAGATAGAGAACAGGGATGTATACTGAGAACTTCATTCAGTGGAAAAGACTGCAAAGATTTTTCAGATCCAGGGAATACCCACCTCATTTGCTTATTTGAAGCATAATTGCAGATACAGTTTTTGAAATATTTCTGTACAGTAGAAATTTTCCAAAATCAGCATGGTGATTGCTGAGAAGAAAGAGGCCACAGCCTTAATTTCTCACCAAAACCAAGCCACATTTCTTCCAGGGCTATAGCTTCTTTTCAGATAAAGGTCTTATCAGAGGGCAGGCGGGGTGGAAGGTCACTGGTAAAATGGGAGGGTTGTGGTCATCTGGGCACCTTAAACCTTGTCTTCCGAAACCAAGTGGAAAAAAAGAGTCAACAGAAGTGCATTTCAGCCCCTGCCACTCTCGGGTCAGATCTGGGATCCAGAAAGTAGCAGGAGTAGGCCACCGAGCAAGTGAATCGTTTCCTCTGAAACACAGGCTTGCTAACAGATCGAGGCTTGAAAACCCCCCAGTTCTCTCTCCCACAGCTAACTGCACAAAGTGCTTCTGGAAGAAAATTGTCCTTTTACCTTATAATAGATCTCACAGAAAATGATACCTTTTGGTCTTTATTTACAGAGAATGTTAGAAGTAATATCACAGATCCCATTATACTGCTTTTACTGTGTTTGGTGAGTGTTTCTAAAAACCCATTCAGTATAATATGGGTCTTTCTTAATACATATTAATTTAGAATAGCAGTTTTGGGGTGTTTTTTTTTTTTAATATCCAAGACAGTTGTTGCTTCTGCTTTGTAATGCTGAAAACTTTCTGGAACAGTGTGTTCTGGAAGTTCTATGTTGTTGTTCAGTTGCTAAGTCTTGTCCCACTCTTTGAGACCCCATGGACTGGAGCACACCAGGCTTTCCTGTCCTTCACCATCTCCCAGAGTTTGTTCAAACTTGTGTCAGTGATGCCATCCAACTGTCTCATCCTCTGTCGTCCCCTTCATCTCCTGCCCTCAATCTTCCCCAGCATCAGGGTCTTTTCCAATGAGTCAGCTCTTCACATCAGGTGGCCAAGGTAGTGGAGCTTCAGCTTCAGCATCTGTCCTTCCAGTGAATGTTCAGGGTTGATTTTCTTTAGAATTGACTGGTTTGCTCTTTTTGCTATCCAAGGGACTCTCAAGAGTCCTGCATAGTTCGAAAGTACCATAGTTCGAAAGCATCAGTTCTTTGATGCTCAGCCTTCTTTATGGTCTGACTCTCACATCCATACGTGACTACTGGAAAAACCATAGCTTTGACTAGACAGACCTTTGTTGGCAAAGTAATGAATCTTCTTTTTAATATGCTGTCTAGTGAGGTTTGTCCGGAGAAGGCAATGGCACCCCAATCCAGTACTCTTGCCTGGAAAATCCCAAGGATGGAGGAGCCTGGTAGGCTGCAGTCCATGGGTTCGCTGAGGGTCGGACACGACTGAGCGACTTCACTTTCACTTTTCACTTTCATGCATTGGAGAAGGAAATGGCAACCCACTCCAGTGTTCTTGCCTGGAGAATCCCAGGGACGGGGGAGCCTGGTGGGCTGCCATCTACGGGGTCGCACAGAGTCGGACACAACTGAAGTGACTTAGCAGCAGCAGTAGTGAGGTTTGTCATAGTTTTTCTTCCAAGGAGCAAATGTCTTTTAATTTTGTGGCTGCAGTCACCATCCACAGTGATTTTGAAGTCCAAGAAAATAAAATCTGTTTCCACTTTATCTCCATCTATTTGCCATGAGGTGATGGAATTGGAAGTTCTATGGGGCCTTGTTATTTTAGAGCTTGAGAAAGCGTAGTGGTAAGGGCCATCCAATTGTCTTCTTCCTGTAGATTAGGATAAAGGACTGCATTAAAAGTTCTCTCTCATCATAAGTTCAGAACAAGTAGCACTGAGAAGGTTTCTGCTTGATTTCTCCTGTCTTTTAAACGTGTGAGCCCTAAGTTAGGGACGGTGTTTCTGCATGCTGCAGTGTTCCTTACGCACTGTTGATGACCGGCAGATGTACTCTGCTGTTTCTAAGGAAATCATGGATATATCTTATCTACACACATATATATATATGTGTATATCATATATATATACACACATATATATATGTATATCATATATATATATATATATCATCTTATATATCATGTATGATCTTAACCAAAAAGGCCTCCACTTACAAGTCAGTTACTGAATCTTTCTTCCACGACCTTTCAGATTAGACTCCTTTGTCAGTCATCTGCTTGAGTATCACTTAGGCTTACGGAAAAGACACCGGCAGTGGAGGCTGGTGGTGCTGGCCATCAGTGTCTCTCTGAGGCATAGTTCCATCTGGTAAGGTGTGTACTTTTGGACACCTTGGTCAGTTTGGGGCTGAATATCTTCAGAGTTTGATGGGCTTTGGAAATGTATGTAGATGGGAAGAGGGGCCAGCTGGTATATCCTCACTCCTTCCCTCCCCCAGAGAGGACCAGAGAAATTACAGATGGCCTTTGGCCCAAAGGTGGGGAACTCAAGAGTTGTTGACAGGTTCTTTTTTTTTCTCTGTCAATTAACCAAGTGAGATTTTCGACTGTGGATACAGTTTGCATGCGTGCTAAGCTGCTTCAGTTGTGTCTGACTCTTTGCGACTCCATGGACTGTAGTCTGTCAGGCTCCTCTGTCCATTGGATTCTCTAGGCAAGAATACTGGAGTGGATTGCCATGCCCTCCTCCAGACGATCTTCCTGACCCAGGGATGGAACCTGTGTCTCCAGTGTCTCCTGCTGTGCAGGTGGATTCTTTCCCGCTGAGCCACTGAGGAAGCCTGGATATAGAATAGGAATAGAGGAAGAGGAGCGCTGCACCCTGGGCCACTTTCAGCCCATTCTTGAATTTCAAGCGTGTGGCTGTCCTGACTGCACCCCCAGTCAGTGCTGTGCTATGCTCTTAGTGCTGTTCCCAGACCAGCCCCTGGCTGGAGACGGCAGGTGCTGTAAGGCCCTTCTTTCCAAAGCTTGTCACCTTGGTCGTGGATCGCAGGGTGCACCTGCAGTTGCTCAGGAAACCAGCCTCTCAAGTGGGTGGCCGAGGCCTTTCATTCCTGTGTTAATGTACTTCGTTCAGCATCTGAGTTTGCCTTTTATAATTTGCCTAGCAGATGTGGTGGAAATAGGCTTCCCCAGTGGCTCAGATGGTAAAGAATCTGACTGCAGTGCAGGAGACCCCAGGTTTCATCCCCTGGAGAACGGAAGGGCAACTCACTCCAGTATTCTTGCCTGGAGAATTCCATGGACAGACGAGCCTGACAGATTACAGTCCATGAAATGATTACCACCATAGCCTACAGGTGCAAGGACAGGGTGGCAGGCCCAGTGGCAGGCAGGAGGCACAGAAAACGGGCCTTAGCAGGGACAGCCCCATTACTGATCAAGACTGGGCAGAAAGCATTTGGCCGCCTTACTGACCTCTTTGCTAATCAGAACCCGGGACGGCTGCCTCAAGTACTGATGCTTGCCCTTCGTCTTTCCTGAAGGGCTGAACTGGCCCAAGAGGAGGGCTGAGGTGGGTCCCTTCCAAGTGGAGACAGTGAGACTCAGGATCAGGGCTGCCTCTGAGAGTGGTGCACAAGGGCCCCAGAGGCCCTGGGGATCCGCATTCTAGCCCCAGATGCTTCTTCAGGACGCCAAGGGGCAGATCCCATGGAGGGGAGGGCCGTGGAATCCATGGCTGGGAGGGAGTCCACCCAGCACCAGAGTGAGAGAGGGAGCCCGCCAGGACCCAGAGAGCTTCACTGGAGGGCTTCAGGGAGGGGCGTCGAAGATTCTGTACCTTGTACTTTGTCAATATAGGCAAGTCACACTCTGTAAAGAAACATGATTGTCGGTAGAAAAGTTAGAAGGATTGGCATGGTCAAAATAGGGCTAGCAAGCTTTCTTTATAAACTGAAAGTGACTTTACTTAAATGAAAAAGGCTCACAGCAGGAAAAATGACTCTCTAGCTTGCCTTTTTCAAGTTAATTACTAAATTTCCTGGGCTTCGCTTGTATCAGCTGGTAAAGAATCTGCAATGCGGGAGACCTGGGTTCGATCCCTGGGTTGGGAAGATTCCATGGAGAAGGGAAAGGCTACCCATTCCAGTATTCTGGCCTGGAAAATTCTGTGGCTGTACAGTCCATGGGATCACAAAGAGTTGGACAGGACTGAGCGACTTTGACTTTCACTTAATTTGGCTGTTCAGGGTCTTAGTTGCGGCCCATGGGATTTTCGATCTTAGTTGCTGCACGTGAGATCTAGCTGCCTGACCAGGGATCAAACCCTAGCCCCCTGCATTGGAGCTTGGAGTCTTAACCACTGGACCACCAGGGAAGTCCCTCTCTAGCTTGCTTTCAAAAAAGGAAGAATGCCTCAAAGCATCAAACCACTGATGAGTTCACCAAAAGAACAGAAATATTGCAATTCTCAATGTGACAAGTGATGGAGAAGGCCGTGCACTTGTTTCAGAAGTGTGAAGAGATAGAGGCCGTGAGGTGGGAAAAGGTTGGAGGAGAGACATGTAATGGATGTGTCTCATGTACAGAGTGTAGGAAAACACAGATGGCGGTGATGCCAAGTGATGGGCATGGGGGAGCCTCGGACTCTCCTGATGTTCAGAAGGCCTGTGCTGTTACTTCTGACTTCTTTGTTTTCTAGCTAAAAAGGAAACTCCACCCCAAACTCCACCCCAAAATGGTTTCACATTGCTCTAGCATTTCAGGAACCGCTACTTGATTGTTCAGTAGAACCTGTCACTCACTTGCTTCTCTGTTGGAGTCTAAGGGGTTGATGCATTTTCAAACACAGAAAGTGTATGTATGTTTGCATGACCAGTGTCAGAAGCTTTGCATTTCTGCAGTATTTTCTGCTGGGGCTTTGTTTTTGCTGGGAGTATCTATTCCTTTTTTTTTCTTTGTTTTCACTCTTTTCTGGATGCAGTATATTATGTAAAGATGCCTACATCTTTCAGACCAAATTGTTTTAAGGATTTCAACATTATAGGGCATTGTTTTAAAGAGGTCTTTTCTAAAAAATAAAAAAATTAAAAAAAAAAAATAAAGAGGTCTTTTCTTTCTTCGCTTTTCAGAGAGAAATCGGTTTCCTGTGTGTTTTGATCTATGTCCACAGGAGGATTATGATAATGAATCACTGTTTTATAATTTTGCTATTTTAAGTGAGTTTTAAATAAAACTTGTACACCCTGTTCCTTATCTCTGAGAACATAGCCATAAACTCCGTGCTATAAATATCTTGAGAGCTTAAAAATAGAGCTAAAATATAAAAACACAGTGTGTAGTCAAAGAGGCATTCATCACCCTCACCCACCACCCTTCAGTTTCTACAGGACTTTATACTTCACTCAGAGATATTTAAAAATACATTGACTTCTTTAGAAATTTCCTGACTGTGTCAGTCACTGTTTTCATTTGCATGATTAATGGAGTACATTGGTTAGTAGGGAAGCAGTATAATTATACTTGCTCTTCTAATTTTTAAAATTCTTTACAAATAATTATTATCACTATTAAATGATTAAGGGGCAGATATTTATATAAAGCTAGTTTAAGATTTGGAGCTTTTACAAATTCATTTTTTACTCATTTATATGTTTAATTAGCATCTACTGTATTCAAGGTATGGGCTTCCCTGATAGCTCAGTTGGTAAGGAATACACCTGCAATACAGGAGACCCGGGTTCAATTCTTGGGTTGGGAAGCAAAAGTTCCTAAAATCACAACTCCCTAAAATCGTGGTTCTTAAAGTTATTTCTTTGTCTCTCTTCCCCCCTCTCAGATATTGCCTCCTGTTCTTCCTTATCATTGTGGCCAGTCATTTAGATTAAGTCTTTAACACCTTGTAGTCCCAGTGATATACTGTGCAGGAGGGATAGTTAAAGGGAAAATCTTTAAGAAAGTTTAATTACTGGGGAGTTGGCTGTATCAGGCGAATCAACAGACTTACTGGTGTAGATAAGGAGGGCTGCTCAAGCTGAATTGAACGGACCCTGTTGTAATTTGAACCCTTGAAGCCCTTTCCACTTTATTGTCAAAATTACTGCCTTAACTTCCTCCCTCTCCTCCTTCGCCTATTCCCCTGGCTTTTTATCTTGGGCACTACCAGTGTGCAACACAGTGGTGTTTAACTACTTCCTGAAAGCTTGATTAATCATCAGGAGCCCTTATTCCTTCTGGATGGAGATATATGGGCGTTTAGCCTATCAACTAGAAGTTGGACTAATTTGGAAAATCTGGTTCCTCTCCTCAAAAGAAACAGCTCATGTTCCTTTGGACACTTATAAATTAGCTGCGTGCATTTCCCTGTTTGTCCTGAACAACTGGAATCAAAATGTCTGGTTTGATGCTAGAACTGGAATTTAGCTCTCAGTGGTGAGCAAGCTTTACCTAGAATGTCTGTCTCCTTGAAAGGCAGGGAAAAGCTGTACCAGGTTAGTCTCCCCTCGAGTTCTGGGTGTGTTCCCCACTTTCTTCTCCATGGTGGTTTCCTGAGTGGAGTATAACCCCAAATCTCTCACCTAATGTCCCATTATCTTAAAGGGAAGAAGATAATTATAATAGGAGTTTTGAATGGGCCCGACCTTTATCTTGTTCAGACCTAAACTGAATGAGGCAAAAAGTTAACAATATTGTTTTATTCTGTCTAAGTAAGCATGCAAATCTACAATCCTTAATCCTTTCAAAGAAAAATAACCTCTGTTTGTGGGATTTCTGATTCATGTCTTCTACCCTGCTCTGCATTTTTTTAGTCAAATACTCTGGACTTTTATAAGCCAGGATCTTTCCTCCTCACCTCCTTCCCCCCTCCTCCCCTACCCCTACCCTGTGGTTGCACAAACAGCAGGGGACCCACAAAGGACTAAGTTTGTAGGGTTTATATTTAAAAGAAGGGTGAAATGCTGCATACACTTAGGAACACAAAACTGATCTGTTAAAACTTTACCAAAAAGGAGATTTATTGGTGTCAGGATAAGGGGGATAAGAGAAATTGAGTCTTTTTAATGCCACAAATACAGGAAAATATACACCAAACTGATCTATGATTTACACAAACTGACTTCTTTTTACTACAGCACAACCTAGTAGATGTGGCAGTGACTTCAAAGCTCCCAAGTTAACAAGTGATATTAAAAAATGAGAATCCATGGGAAGGGAGCCAGGGGCCCTGGAGGCTTTCTGCTTGTTGATGTCTCTGGATAATAATAACCAGGACTGGTACCCTGGCCTGTGATTCAGAGCTGAGTACTCCTCTGTGCCTTGGGCCCTGTGTCTGCAGAACTCTAAGTTTCCAGGGTATATGGGGCTTTTCAGGTGGCGCTAGTGGTAAAGAACCCACCTGCCAGTGCAGGAGACGTAAGAGACCCGGATTCGATCCCTGGGTCAGAAAGATCCCCCAGAGGGGGGCATGGCAACCCACTCCGGTATTCTTGCCTGGAGAATCCCATGGACAGAGGCTATAGTCCATAGGGTCACAAAGAATCGGACACGACTGAAGCGACTTAGCACACACGCACCAGGGTATATGAGGTTGTCTATGGCTAAACTCTCAGAGAAATATTCTAAACCAGGGTCGTTGGGCCACATTCTGCCTGCTGTCTATTTTTGTTCAGCTTTCAAACTAAGAATGGTTTTTCCAGATGAATGAATTGAGAAGAGGGAACATTGCCTTTGAACTTCAGTTGACTGTATCTGCGCGTGCGCACACACACACCCGCCCCCTGCAAAGGAGTGCCATTCTCACGCGTAGAACCTTATGACTAAAAAATTGTTCTCAATTTAATTTTGGATTTTGTCATTACCAAGTGTGTGGAAATTTGGGTTCCCTCTTGTTACACAAGTCCCTGTTAAATAACCTTGAGTTCATCTCTCACCTCACAAAGCTGAAATAATTTATCTGGCCTTTTCAGATAAAGTTTGTTGAGTCCTGTTCTGAACTGTCACACAGAGAAATTTTGAAGGGGAGAAAAAGATATCTTCACTGTCATTCTTTGCCTGAATCTCCATTTCAGTTTTCTTTTTAAGCATGAAGCCAGTATGGATGTGAATTACTATTCTTTGGCTTGTGCAATGCCCTGAAAAAACTGGCATCAGTTGTGAAATGTGGCATAATGGTGTCAACTGCTGCCTGTTTGAAAATTTAAGGTTACAGGATAAAATAAACCTATTTCCTTATATAAAATAGATGGCAATAATAGTACCTATTTCATAGGATTTTTGGAAGGATTAAGTGAGATAATACAAATAAAGGACACAACAGATGTTAAAAAGAAACAAGCTGGAACAAAGTCTACCATTGAGAACTTGTTTGTTTTCCTTAGTATGTGTGAATCGTGGTACCTTTCATTTAAACGTTTTGTATCTGTGTCAGACATTCTGTCCCTTGCCCACAGGAAGCCCCCAAATAATTTTCTTATAAGCTTCAGATAATGCAAAATATAATCTGGTCCTTTCAACATGATTCTGATTTTAAAGGAACACCCTATCGGTTTAAGAATTATTACTTAATATTTAAGTCCAATATATTCCAAGGTGATTTTAAAGCATAAATAAATCTCACCGGAGAGTAAAAAAGGGAGTGTTTTAGGTCAGAAAATTTTAGAATATTGAGTGTCACTGTTTTGGTCACCATCTGTGACAGAGTACAGGATTGGAAACAGGACACACTGCCTTGGTATTTCAAATAGCTGGTGTTTATACCTGAAAATCCGTCCCCCACATGCAGGAGGGCAACAGATAAGAATTAAAGGCAGGCATGGCGTTTACAAAGAAAGTCACTGGTGACCCTTGAGGAGGTGGTCTCATTCTTCCTCATCGTACTGCATCCACAAGGCACTTTTTGCTTCTGGAGTTTGTCCTCCCCCTTCCAAGGCCCCGTTTGTTGTCACCACCTCTGAGAAGCCTTCTCAGAGTCACCCCTCCCACTGTTCCAACTAGTGTCAGAATTTGCCCTCTTACCTTGGAGATCCCAGACTCCCCAGCTAGACTTCGGTTTCTTCCAGGCCAATCCTTTCCTCCGCTTTCGAATTTCTCTGCCTGGCTTATGTGTCCAGTATCTATTTGTTGAATCAGACAAATTTTTATTCCATATGTCACTAGCATTAAAATAAAAAGTGGCCAAATCCTTTTGATTTTTCTTTCTTTTAGATGTAAATTATTGTGCATAATCATGAAACATTCTTGTAGAGCCGATGACAAATTCACAGATAAGTCCAAATGTGTATATAGCTTGTCCAGCTATTGAGTTCTGAAAACTTGAGGGGCGTCAGAAAGGAGAGATAAATCTGACTTTTTTATCTTCTGTGCTGCTGACCCTTAGCGTGGAGGCGGGCTCCCTAGTGCCCCTGGCAGGTGTGTTTCCCAGATGTGACAGAGTGCCCCACACCATCTGTCTGTGTGGGTGTGTGAGCGGCATGCCTGTGTAGAATCCTAGGCGACAGTCTATCCCAGACCCATGTGTCTAGCTCACAGAGGTCAGGGAAGAGACAGGGGTGTCTTATCCTTAACAGTAGTAGCTTTTTTTTTTTCTTTCCTTTTCTATCTTTTGGCTGTGCCTTGTGGCATATGAGATCCTAGTTCCCCAACCAGGGATTGACCCATCTGCCCTGCAGTGGAAGCGTGGAGTCTTAACCGCTGGACCACCAGGGAGGTCTAAGTAGGAGCTATTATTGATTGGACTTCCTGTGTGTACAAGATACTTGACATGCTTATGGTGTCACCAGATCCAAGTCTGCTCTGAGTTCAAGAAAAGCTGAACTCTCAGAGGAATTTCATCCTGGTCACCACGTCCCCTTGTTGCTACTGTAACTCGAAGTAGGGGCATCACAGATACATGGACGTGGCTAGGCTGCAAGCTGAGGGAAGCGAGTGAGCAAGTGGCCAAACAAGACTTCCAACTTTTAGAAAAGGCTGGTTCCTATGTATCTTGGTTCCTCCTCACCCTTTTTGATGGTTTATGTGGAATCACATGCAAGTTAAAGCCACTGGGTACCACGTGTTGAAAGTTCCCGGCAATGAGAAATGAGCTTCATGGTAATTGAGAATGAAGTTAAGGAAGAAAATTTTATTGTTAATCAAGGGCTTAATTGCCTCTGGGACACTTTAAATAAATGCCACGCTGTACTTAAGCAGCACTGTTCTGTAAGTGAGATGCAAAAATTCTTTAATTAAGCCATCGTGGGTATTCCCTGATTGAAATATCTGCCTTTATCTTCATAGTTAATCCTTCATGATTCATGTAACAACTCAATCAGGGATTGAGTAAATTAAGGGCTCCTTGAAAGAACAAATCAATTGTATGAAATTGATTGAAATTATTTCTGGAGCAGTCTTCATTGGACCTATTTGTATTGATCACAGCCTATTTTTGGTGCATTTTCTATTTAGTGGGCTTGTAGAATAAGAGAGTAAGCTCTGTTTTTCAGCCTGCAGGGGACAGATTTATGCCTATGGTATGGTAAATAGGGCAGACAATTGTTAGAGAAATTTGTCTGAGAAAGGAAACAAATGTAAGTGTATCTTGGCCATTGAGAAACCCAGTGCTGGTGACTTGGATGGTCCCTACAATTAACCAGGAAGGAAGATGGTAAGCAAGTTGGTCCACACCCGTGAGTGTGGCCCCAAGCCACATCTTGCTGGATACTAATCAACTTGTATTAGTGTCCACAAGCCAAAGGGCCGAGTTCTTTTTTATTTTTTTATTGAAGTATTTTTGATTTACAATGTTGTGTTAGTTTCTGGTGTACAGCAAAGTGATTTGGTTATATGTGTGTGTGTGTGTGTGTGTGTGTGTGTGTGTGTGTGTGTGTATACACACATATATTCCTTTTCAGATTCTTTTCCATTTTAAGTTATTACAAGATACTGAATATAGTTCCTTGTGCTATACAGTAAATCCTTGTTTATTTTGTGTATAATGGTGTGTATCTATTAATTCTGTACTCATAATTTATCCTCCCCCTTCCCCTTTGGTAACCATACATTTGTTTCCTGTGTCTGTGAGTCTGTTTCTGTTTTGTCAATAAGTTCGTTTGTATCATTATTTAAAGATTCTACATGTAAGTGATATCGTACATTTGCCTCTGACTGACTTCACTTAATATGTGATCTCTAGGTCCATCCATGTTGGTGCAAATGGCACTGTTTCATTCTTTTTTATGGCTGAGTAGTATTCCATTGTGTATGTGTACACATCTTCTTTATCCATTCATCTCTCAGTGGACACTTAGGTTGCTTCTGTGTCTTGGCTACTGTAAATATTGCTCCAGCGAACATTGGCATGCCTGGACCTTTTTGAATTAGAGTTTTCTCCAGGTATATGTCCAGGAGTGGGATTGCTGGATCATATGGTGGCTCTGTTTTTAGTTTTTTAAGGAACCTCCATGCTGTTCTCCATAGTGGCTGCACCATTTACATTCCACCACCTGTGTAGGAGTGTTCCCTTTCTCTACACCCTCCCCAGAATTCATTACCTGTAGATGTTTTGATGATAGCCTTTCTGACCTGTGTGAAGTGATGCCTCATTGTAGTTTTGATTTGCTTTTTTTTAGTAATTACGGATGTTGAGCATTTTTTCACGTCTGCTGTCCATCTGTATTTCTTCTTTGGAGAAATGTCTATTTAGGTGTTCTGCCCACTTTTCAGTTGGGTTGCTTGTTTTTGTTTTTTTTTCATTTTGGACATTGAGCTATATGAGCTGTTGTGTATTTTAGAAATTAATCAAAGGGCCGAGTTCTTATTGCTAACTAAACAGACCCAGATTCAGAAACAGACTAAGGAGATTTGCTGGTTCTCTCATGATACACAGAAAAAACAACAAAAAAATGAAAACTTAATGTATCCCCAAATTCTGACTTATAGGATTGGTCACTTTGAGTGGCAGGAGCTCCTGACATAGAACTAAGTAAATTTTTTAAATGCAGAAATGGTTTGCTTTGCTAACACTGACTTCATTTAATTCTTAAGAGAAGTACCCATTTGAGGTTACCAAAAATTTAAAACATGCAGTCACTTCTGTTTTTAAAATTGTATTTAGATTGAGTAATCAGCAAGTAAGTCATCAAATAATGGTGTTCTATAGAATGAGTTCATACTGAATATTTTACGTTCTATCTTCAGGGTTCTTGATGTTAAACAACTTAGCCCTTTAAAAGCGGTTTCATTTCCAAATAAACACTTACACACACACCTTGTGAACTGAGTACTTAAGGAAATGAGGGGAGGAAAGAAAAATATTTGAAGTCACATTTTCATAAAGGCCCTGTGGTGTTTGCCATGTGTTGACTGATTCAGGGCAGGCTCGAAATGACAGTTCAGGTTTTGCCTACTGTCCTGGGACCCCACTTGCCACCAAAGTGTCCCCTGAAAAACCTCTCCTTCTCAGAAGCCCTGCTTTGGGCACAAATCAGAAAGCCCGTGTGGTGTTCACCAGCTGCACAAGGGCTCTCGTGATGGGTTAGAGGCGAAATCATACTCAGCTCTTTGGCAGCGTCTAGAAACCTAGCATTGTGATGTCGCCACAAGAATAGAAATCCCTTTAGAATTCTGCATGAGGATTCAGAGCAATTAATTCTGTTCTAATGTTCATGCCCCGGGAAGAATTCTATTTGTATACGCTTGGTCAGGGACAGGCATATCTGCACATCATCTGTGGATAAAGGAAAACGAGCCTCGTGGTCCAGAGAACTAGCTGCCTTGCTCCCCAGCCTGTTTCCAAAGGAGTCACGTGTATGTAAAGAAATGCTGGTGAACCCAGGAAAATGAACTAATATCTTAGCATGCTCTCACATCAACGTTTTTTTGGATTCTTTAATGTCACATAAATATCTTCATGAAATCACTTTCTCTGACTCCACTACATCTGCCTTTGGGAGCTCAGTGGTAAATACACAACCGGCATGCATCCTAAGAGGTTCAGGATTCTCAGGACAAGTTGGGCCCCGGCTCTTGGAGGACGGAGGATGCCTGTGAGCACGTTCCTTTAAGCCCCCACTCACTGCCTCAGTGAGTTCAAAGAATCTCAAATCATCTCATAAGAATCACCATCGAGCATCAGGTTGCAGGGCCGGTGTTTGTGATGTATGTGGCTCTGTGGCTCTGCTGGTCCTTTCCCCTCTGTGTCTCTTAAGAACACTTTGTGTTCTGGGCTTGCCTCAGTCATATATGGTGCACGAGAAGGTATCATGAACAACTTGACGCCCATATTATAACTTAACGAGTTAAAGTCCTCGGGTATATAGATTCTACATCTCAAACTGAGACTTTGGATACAGAGATAGATCTCCTGTAGACAACTTCCCAGAGGCTGCTTGAGACACAGATTGTAATCACAGTAATTAGCACTGAATTTTCAAGTTCTGCTCTCCAGCCTGAACCTGGTAGCATTTAGCCAGCATGCGCACAGCTGGATCAATGGCAGGAATCGAAGGGCCGGTTGTAGGGCTCCTCCTGGCACCCTGTGGTGGGCACCATCCCCGGGGAATTCCAGGGGAGCACCAGGGACAGGGGAGCCGTGAGCAGACCTGGGGTGTGAGACGAAAGAAATATGATATTGATGAGCACCTGTCAGTGGGAAGCGTTACAGGAGATAGATCACAGGGCGGACTTTGGCCCGATACTCATTATCAGTGAATCTGTTTTTCTCCTTTAGTGCAGTTTTGGGTTCCTAAAATGTCCCTCGTTAAAAGTTTACACTTCCTTTTCCTAAGATTAGGTTCTTGCCTATCTTAATTCAAAGGCTAGTGAAATAAAAACTGTAGGACATGAACAGATACTTTGGTAGATCAAAAATAAAGATTTTTTTGTTGGTTTTTTTATTTTTCAGCTTGGTGCCTGTCTTTATCTAGTTTGTTTCAGGTGCATGCATGCATGCTAAGTCACTTCAGTCGTGTCCGACTCTATGACCCCCACGGACTGTAGTCCGCCAGGCTCCTCTGTCCATGGGATTCTCCAAGCAAGAATCCTGGAATAGGTTGCCATTTCCTACTCCAGGGAATCTTCCTGACGCAGGGATTGTACCAGAGTCTCTTGAACCAATGTCTCCTGCACTGGCAAGCAGGTTCTTTGCCGCTAGCGCCACCTGGGAAGCCCATTTCAAGTAGGGCAGCACAGCTTGTGGCAAAGAAACACTTGTGCCTGATTGTGAAGAAGTAAGTTACCTGGGCCGTTTGGTGGCGATGGAAAGACAGGGAACCAAGCTCAGGCAAACCCAGGGCTCTTCTATCACCCACATTTTCTTCTTATTCCCTTGGAGTGTGCCACCTCACCAGGGCAAGTAGAAGGTAGAGGTGATGAGAATACTGCAGTGAAGAGGGTGTGTCAGACCCCCCCACCCCTCACCACTCATTGAGGATAATGATTTTGGATGGATACTTGGAGACTGAATGCTGAATAATAATAAATAGGTTTAAATGTATTGCAGATACTTAACTCATGACATGAAACTGCTTGAGCACATATAGCATCTCTAACACTATGATCCATATAATTGAAGAAGCATGGTCAGCAGACTCTTTTAAATGATAGATTTTTGTTTTAAAGTTTGGTTCTCTTAAACAGGGAAGCAAAATCCTTTCCATTCTGTCATTTGGCACCAGCAGCTCGCGTAAGGTTAAGCTTTGCAGAAGTACTTTTGCATTTTTTAGCTAGACTTCTGCACTCAAATTGGTAGAATGTTTGTGTGGAAAATGAGGTCAGTTCTATGTTTAAATGAACTATTGTCGAATATCTTATTTGACGATCATTTTGTGATGTGAATGTTAAGTCATACGACCCTCACGTGTGCACACATAATGGTTTTCAGGCCACAATTATGTTTGCCACTAAGCTGTATTTTGGTATTTATAGATGCTGCCATGAAGTGCTGTGTTCTGGTGGTATGGAGTATTTCCTCTAGTCATCTGTTTCCAGAATGCTCCTTATCCTGGGAGTAAACTGGTGTCTTTCTGAAAAGTTCCTTAATATCCAATAGCTCACTCTGGCACAGGCTTAGCATTTTCCCCTGAAATTCTTTCATAAATCAACAGGAAGCCTTCCTTCCCGTTTTTATTATAAAGGGGGAAATGATGGTAAAACTTAAACACACGTTGTTATTTTAACATCTAGTCTTACATCTGTTGAGGAATTGTTTTTACTTAAATATATTTTAGCCAAGAATCAAAACCAGAGAATTATGCCTTTTCCCAGCCTCCTGTCAATGATGGCTCTTTGTTAAAAGCACACAACAGAAAATAGTATGTTAAAGTCTTGTTGGCTTAAAAAGTCATATATGAAGCCTTAAAAGCCAAGACACTTAGTTTTGTTAAATGACTTAAATAAATCACTTTTCACATATCTGTGCCAAACTTTAAAAAAGTACTTTTAACATGTTGCCTTTATAAGTGACTAGCATTAGACATACCATATATTTACTTTGTATTTTGAGTTTTCAGACAGCCTCTGGTTGTTATAATATAGATCCATTTGTTACAGATCGTCAAAGGCTGTTTCATCTCAGGTTGAAGAGATCCAGCCAATATTATGATACTTTTTTTTTTCTCTTAAATACATAAGTTGAATTGGGACAGGGACTGTTGAATTTGGAAAACATCAATTCTTTTCTTTTTCTCTTTCCCTTTTTTCTACATTTATTTCACTTTGTAGTTGTGATTCATGAGTTTTTTCACTTCAGACTTTTGCTGATCTTTGTCTTTACAAATCGCACGAGGACAGGTCGTGGGCTTTTTTTGTTGTTTGTGTCTTTCAGGTTTTTTGTTTTTTGTTTTGCATCTTCCTTCCTTTCCTTTGGATATTACTGCGGTCCAAATTTAAAACACTACAATGTTTAGGATCCCTGCAGGGCCATTTTAAGTATTTGGACCCGTAAAGGGCCCCAAGCAATAAGTACCTGAATTGCTTTTAATTACACAATATAGCTGCATCGTTTTACTTCAGATTCTTTTTGATTGATGCTGCAAGGCAATTGTAACCGGGGATGATGGGATTAAGTGCCTCTTGAAGTGACTTTAGCTTCTTGTGGGAACAAAGGGAAAGAGGAGAACACTTAGTCCCTTTTTGCCTGAGCTGCCTTTTTCTTCACTTGCGTATAAAGAAATACAATTAACAAACATTATCCCCAGAGGTAAATTGAAATGTACATGCAGACGAGAACCGCTCTTGACTGCAATTAGACATATATGATCCGAGGTATTCTGACCATTCATTAGTGCTAATTGTTTGAGAAACAAGCCCAGAACAAATGATTAAAATGTAGGCACCATAACTGGGATTATTAGCATGTGTGATCAAATGTGTGCTCTGCAGCTGTACCAATAAAACGCTTGGGGAAGTGGCTCTGATTAGACAAATGCTTGGTTTGGCTCTGCGGTGAGCTCTTGGTGTTTGCTCAAGACCTGGTGATGTTTATAACAAACAACTTACATCTTTCTTTCGTAATTAGCGGGAATTACTATGTAAATGTTGGTGTTTTGTAAGTTAATATCCTATGGTTTTTTTTTTTTCTCCTGCCTTTGGGTTGTTATTGCAGTCTACTGATCTTGCAGGGGATGAGATACACTGAGTTCTTGAGTTTTCCTCCTTTTCTCTGTTTTCTTTAAAGTGCTGGATGACATGGAGGACTGTGACAAAGTTTGCTCTCCTATTTGGTTTTTGAACCGAAATAGATCCTCTTGTGTTGAGTGCTTGTGCTGCAGTCACAGAGACCTGGCAAAGGGGAACTTAGTCAAACTAAAGTAAGGGGGGCTGCTTGGCTCCTGCGGACAGTCAGCATTCTGCTAAGCCCTCCAGCTGCAACCTAGCTAAGCGAGCAGAACCAGGAGGAAGACAAAAGGGACTGTTGGGGCAAGGACCAGTTTAGAGAGGCGGACTGCAGTTGAATTCCCCGTGGAAGTGCATCCAGGAGTTTGGTGTTAGCAAGGAAATGTGAGCTCAGCTAAATGTGGAGTCAGTGAGAGAGCTGGGAGGAAGGGAACCAGGGTGCCAGGGAACTGTGCCAGGTAGGCAGAGGCCAAAATCCAGTGTCAGTTTATCTACAAATGGTGGTTTCAGGCCTCCTAACTTGTAGCTCAGAGTTCCCCTGTCCCCTGCTTGCATTTCTGAAGCCAGAATCAGAGGAAGCACCATTTGGAGACAGTCCATATGGCGCCATGATAACCTGCAACAGCTTCT
This sequence comes from Budorcas taxicolor, assembly GCF_023091745.1. NCBI lineage: Eukaryota > Metazoa > Chordata > Mammalia > Artiodactyla > Bovidae > Budorcas > Budorcas taxicolor. The sequence continues at coordinate 76,733,993 of NC_068921.1, forward strand.
CAGCCTCACGTGGCCTGTCCTTGTCACCTAACCGGCTTCTGAGCCACCTGTCCCTCAGCATATCAGTCACACATGCCAATGGAGGACAGATATCGGTGTTAACTCTAGATAGAAACAAGATTAAACTCGCTTTTGAAATTAGTGGATGCGTTCCAAAGACAAACATGAAAAATGGTCTCCTTATCTTGGTCTCTGGATAGCCTATTCCTCTCTCTTCCCATTAGCATAGAAAACCCCTACATCAAGTCACAAATAAACTATAACATAGATTGTTATGGGCCTATAGCTTGCGGAAAAGATTCACCTTTAATTTTAATTTTTGTTCCTTTTATATTTAAAATAAAAAGTATTACTCTCTGAGTCTGACCAGTTTATTCCACAGAAAACTAAGTCACAATACACATTCAGTAAGAGTGGATTTGGGGGGATTTAAATATAAAGGAAGAAGAGGCTGTTTTGCATTTTGGCTGGTGCATTGCAAAATGTAGCATTGAATAAGAAAAAAAAAATTGTAAGCTCCCCTAAAATTAGAGCAAGTTCTAGGAAGTCCTTCCTTAAATATTTAAAGGGGTTAGTGCCTGTAGCACATTAAACATATTTTAAAAAGAGAAAAAAAAACTATATTAGAGAACGTCTTCATGATTACATCCATATGTTTAGTTTTAATTTTCATCACACTTAGCTCTGAATAATTAAGAAGGAAAAAAGCAATCTTAATCTTATTGTGGGTCCCACACAATCAAAGCCACATACACGTGATTCGTGATCACAGCTTGTATTCACAGCTTTCGTGTGTGTGGTACGGGTCTGGCAATTAGACTCAGACTGGGTTTTTTCTAAAAATTATTCAGCGCTAGAGAGAGATCAATATTAAAATTTCCCAAAATCTACAAATCAGCATAATCAGAAGATGATAGCTCACAAAATACCAAAATTCTAAGCTGTGTAACATTTTGGCCTCGTTTCATTGTGATTGACACTTGAAAGGAACTTTTGAGAGAATTTAGGGAGAAAACGGAGATTCCTTTAACCTAAGTGATTTTCATGACAGCTACCAAAAAAATTAATAATATAAAATACATAAGATGCGGAGAGAATGTTTTCTCAAAATTGTGATCCATTTTCTGGAGGAAAAAAATTCTCCCTTGATTACTTTCATACCAAAGAACCCGAGGCATGGGGAAGATGCCTTGTTTGACACTTTTAGCAGCCTCTGAGCTTTTGAAGGACTCTGTAAATGAATCCATGGTTACATCTGTCAGGCTGACAGTCTTCTTTTGTGACCTTTTAAAAGAAGTTAAGGAGAAATTTATCTGTCTAGTTCACGTTTGCTCAGTTACTTCTAAAGTTCTGCCCAAGCCAGGAAACAGTCATCTCAGCTTTAAATTATTTTTTTGAGATAGGATTACCCAGTACTAATGGAATCTCTAAGTGGAGAAATTTTGTAAATGATCTTTTTTGTGTTGTGTTTTCATGGACCTGGTGGTAACAATATTTCCTATACTCTCCATTGCCTGTTTTAATAAGGATACATTAACTACTAAATATTGTCTTTTCTGCAACTCAGTTTAGAATCAGATCCCAGGCAGGAATGCCAGCAGTGAACAGTCTAAACATAAGGCTCTGCTCTTGGGTGTTCAGCTTTGGCCAGGAGTGGAACAAATAAGCTGTTTATTCCTTACAATCAGAGTTTCACCATCCAAAACCCCAAATCATCTTTACAGAGGCTAAGGAAAGTCGGCTGGCATGTCCTTTAAGTTTTAATTACAATTTAGAGAAAGCTCCACGTTCTGTGCTTGACAGGTGCTTCCTCTGAGGGTTCCCAACACTGGGAAATCCATCTATCAAATCACTATGGGTAGAGTGTCCTGAGCATCGTTCCTGGACCAAGCTCTCAGCGACATCAACAGTTAACTATTAATAAACAACATCCTTTAGACTTCTTTGTGTTTCCCGCAGCCCCAGCTTGAAAAGCAGCCCTGAAACAGAAGAGATGCTAATCGCATTGTGTTCTTAAACGTGTTCAGTGAAGGAGAGCAGGTTTCCCTCTTGACCTCAGTGTCACTCTGGGAGGAGGGAAAAAAAAATCCCTCCAGTTTTCCGTTCAGATAAAACCTCTGCTCCTCCTCTTCTCACCAAAAGTAGAGCAAGAAAGTGGGATTACGGTGAATGCCCACTAGCAGGCACATGCTCTATTGTCGTCCCCTCTTCAACAGGAATCAAGGGGCTTTGCCGCGAAACAAAGCTCCTCTCCCCTCCGCTCGTCCCATCCCCCACCTCCCTCGGCCCTCTCCTCCGCCTCCCTCCCCCCCCCCCCCCACTTTCTTATCTGCCTTCGTAACTCGGATCCGTCCTTCCTCCTCCCTCCCTTTCTCCCCATTCTCCTCCTCTCCCTCACCTCCTCTCAAACACCCTCACCCCTGCCCTCTCTGCTGCCTGTTGGCTACTGCGTTGACTCAGCCTTAGCGGGCGTCAGACTCTTCTTCATTTGCCTTTCGCTGAAAGGGCAGTGTTGCCCTTCGAGGTGCTTCCAGGTTCCCAAGTGCCTCCCGGCAGAGTGGTGCTCCCGCCACATTTATTTATAAAGACTAATGCTTTCGGGATATAAACATGGATCTCTGTTTTCATGGAAAACTTGCTCTCTTCTTTGGGACCCATTGAAAGCAGTTAGTTGCTCAGTCGTGTCCGACTTTTTGCGACCCCATGGACTGTAGCCCACCAGGCCCCTCTGTCCATGGGATTCTCCAGGCAAGAATACTGGAGTGGGTTGTCGTTTCCGTCTCCAGGGGATCTTCCCGACCCAGGGGTGGAACCCACCTCTCTTATGTCTCCTGCGTTAGTAGTTGGTTCTTTACCGCTAGCGCCACATGGTAAGCCTTAATGGTCACCCAGTTGTATGGGGTTTTCTATGTTTTGGGGACATACGCCACCCATTCACCTACCTGGGGAACTACAGTTCTGTGGACAAAGAAGCGGATTCAGTGACCAGTGAGGGTCTCTGGACACATGATTTCTTGTCCATGTTTGCTCAGCCCTTGATCTGAGGGTCAGCTCATGGTAGACTCCAAGCATTAACAGTACTGCACTCGATGAGTACATTTGTGTTTATGAAACAATCGCACAGATATAACAGATATGGTATAAACAGATTTGTTAACTTTTCATTTTTTTCACTGTGGTAAAATGTACATAGCATACAGTTTACCATTTTAACTATGTAAAGCCTAAGTGGCATGAAGTAGGTTCTCACTGTTGTGCAACCATCAATCACCATCCATCTCTGGAACTTTCTCATCTTCCTGAAGTGAATCTCTGTACCCACCAAATGGTAACTCCCCTCCCCTCTCCCCCTCAACATGCTACTTCCGTCTCTGAATTATCTGCTCTCAGTACCTGGCAGAGTGCAGTCATACACCCCTTGCCCTTGTATGTCTGGCTTATTTCACTTAGGAGAATAATAATTTTTGATTTGGATGTTTGTTTGCTTTCTTCTGTTGTGTGAAAGAAGAAAAAGACTTCCATCACCGGGGTCACTTGCTTTTGCCCTTTGGTGTTCTGATGGTCTAAAGAGGAAGAGGTCTGCACTGAAACAGAATTACACCCATTTTACCAGAGTGAGCAAAAATAAGGATTCTGTTTTTTTCTCCATTTATGATAAATTTGTCCCTTATTTGACACTCACCTCTCCCTGGGGTTTCCTGGGCAGGCCTGGAAGACGTCCCTCACCAGCATCCCTCCTCCCCATGCACCGCACAGAGGCCAAAAGACTGAGCCACAGCTCATGGGTCTCCCCTACCATGCACCCTGACTCCTCCCTCAGAAGTGAACCTACAGCAGCCGCAAACGGCAATCCTGTGTGTGTGTGTATCTGCTTTGGACACAAAAGACTATCTCTTGCTTTCAGTACAAAATGGAGCACTCGATTAAGGTGTGATATAATTGCATTGTGAGAGAGTTGGCCCTGAAAATGTCTTGGTGTTTGTGAAGTGGGCCGCACGCTCGTGTGTATTTGCACCCCATGCTAATCTCACGAATGGCCCTGTTCTGCTGGTTGGGGGACAGATAGCTGTTCTTTTGCTCTAGCGCCCAAGCGAAGCTCCCCACTTCTTCTTGCCCTGTTGCCATAGTAACTGAAACATCGTTCTTCAAAACAGGGAAGGAATCTCTCTGGGCAGTTGGGAACCTAGCAAAGTGAGAACATACGTGGGCCGCAGTTATTACAGATGCTGGTGGAAACACCTAGTTATTAATAGTCAGAAGCATGGCTGCAGTTTGTAGCTGAATTTGACTGTCACTTGTGGGGTGGGTTGCAAAAGATGGAGGAATGGGCTCTTGTCTTTACTGTAGTCCCACATGTTCTTCCATGAGCATCAGAATTGTCATACAAGGTCAGACCACAGGTTTTATAAGAGAGAACTCAATTTTTCTGAGTGTTTTATTCCCAGTATATAGACTAGTCAGTGTAGGTATGCTCCTCCAAACCCCTCAAAAGACTGGAGATACAGCCCCAAATAGAGGAATCCTCTAAGAATCAGGATTTGTGCATCCTTTCCTGTGAGAAATTTTTATTTTCAACCTTATCAGCTCTTAGAGTCATAATCTTTTGGAAAGAACTGAAAGGGCCATCTGACTTCTGTGTGCTGTTCTAAATAGAAATGTACTGATGTATTATTTCAAAGGGATGCTTTATTTGTTTTATTATTTTTATGTTTATGAACAATTGGGAATTTACCAAAATTTCTTGGCAATTGTAAAGATAGTTCCTAAAGGGCAAAGGCACACGAAAGATTATTGTTACCATTTTTTGCTTTTTGGTTCAAAACACCCTTTTAGGGATAACTGGACTTGAATGTAGCATAAAATATTTTAAAATAATGTTTGAGTGGAAATGTAAAGTAATATAGCCAATATGGAAGGCAATATGGTTTTTCCTCAAAAAGTTAAACGGAGAGTTACCATATGAGGGACTTCCTGGTGCTTAAGGACTCCCAGCAGTGAAGACTCTGCACTTGCACTGCAGGGGTTCGATTCCTGGTCAGAGAACTAAGATCTGGCACGTCGTGCGGTGTAGCCTAAGGGGGAAAAAGATGAATTACCACATGATCCAGCAGTTCCACTTCTGAGATATACCCAAAAGAATTGAGAGCAGGGCCTTGAAGAGATATTTGTTCATAGCAGCATTATTCACAGTTGCCAGAAGGTGGAAATAACCCGTGTCCATCAGTGGACGAATGGATAAACAAAATCTGATATGTACATGTGATGGAGTATTATTTAACCTGAAAAAGGAAGGAAATTCTCACATATGCCACAACATGGGTGAACGTTGTAGCCATTGTGCTAATAGAAATAAGCCAGCCTCAAAAGGACACATTCTGTATGATTTCACTTTACATGAGGCACCTAGAATAGTCAAATTCATAGAGACAGTAGAATAGTGGTTTCCAAGGGCTAGGGGCAGAGAGAATGGGCGGGTTGTTGTTTCATGGACACATACGTCTCAGTTTGGGAAGATGAGAAGTTCCAGAGATAGATGGTGGTGATGGTTACACAACAATGGGAGTGTACTTAATGCCATTGAATCGTAGGCTTAAAAATGGTTAAAATGGTAAATTTTATGTTGTGTTTGTCCACAATAAAGAAGTAATATTTGACCAGCAGAGGTGTAAAACGATGGGATACAGATCAGTTCAAGGTGGGAAATACTGATCTTTCCTGAGTACTAAATCTTGAAGACTTAACATGATCAGTAGATTGTTAGCATCACTGACTCCATGGACATGTACCTGAGCAAACTCCAGGAGACAGTGGAGGAGAGAGGCGTCTGGCGTGTTGCAGTCCATGGGGTTGAGAAGAGTCAGACACGACTTCATAACTGTGCATGTGTGCTAACTCGCTTCAGTTGTGTCCAACTCTTTGTGACCCTATGGCTGATAGCCCTCCACGCTCCTCTGTCCATGGGGTTCTCCATGCAACAATACTGGAGTGCATTGCCATGCCCTCCTCCAGGGGATCTTCCCGACGCAGGGATCAAACCCATGCCTGTTAAGTCTCCTGCATAGGCAGACGGGTTCTTTACCACTAGCACCACCTGAGAAGCTCGACTTAGTGACTGAACAACACCAAATAGATTGTTTCATCGTTGCTCAAATAAGGCCGCTGTAAAACTTTACCGAGGGCCTCAGCTCTCCAGCCCCTTTCATGACCGCCTTCACTCACTCCATCATGCCTCTTCCACTGGAATGTCCAAAGGCCTGGGGTAAGGAGTGCCAGGCTGCGCATGAGCGCGTGGTCAGCTCAGCACCCACATGCTCTGCTGGTGGGGGAATAAATTAGCACAGCCCTCTGGGAAGACAGTCCAGGGAAGTCTGTGAAGAGCATGATGGTGACCACTTCCACCCCTTTTAGCCCTCTGAGGACAGCAGCTGATGGAAACATGTGGCCCTCTCTCCTTAAAAGCTTGCCAGCCAACCACCCATCCAGCCCTGAGTTCATTTGTTCCTTCAGTTTGCTTGAGAGTCCAGTCCAGTCCCCCTGTGCTGGCCGGGCAGGGGTCTGAGAGCTACACACACAGCTGTGTTGGGTCAGGACAGGGAGGTGCAGTGTGGAGGTGTGTGGAAAGCACCTGGTTAACACCAATATGTGTTAACTCTCTAGTTAGTAATGTGTAAGTGTCTTTGTCAGGATTCTCCAGAGAGGCAGAACCAATAGGGTACATCCATGTGTCTGTGTGAGTGTGTAATATATAAGAGATGTATTATAAGGCCAAAAAGATTGTGGAGGCCGGCATGATTATGGGCATGATTATGGAGGCCGACAAGTCCCAAGAGCGGCAGTCAGAAAGCTGGGGACCCAGGAGAGACTTTGGTGTAAGTTCCCGTCTGAAGCTGGCAAACTTGAGAACCAGGAAGAACCGATGTTTCAGTTCAAGTCTGAAGTATCAGGGAGAAAAAAAGACCTCATGTCCCAGCTGGAAGCTTTTGGGCAGGAGGAGTTTCTTTTAACTGGGGGAGTAAGTCGACTTGGCGTGTACGCACTACTGGCTTATTCAGTACCTTCAACTGTTGGATGAGGCCCACCCACACTAGGGAAGGCTCTACTCAGTCTCCTAACCCACATGTTAATCTCATCCACATATATCTGCAAGACACAGCCAGAATGACGTTCCACCAAACGTCTGGGCACCCTGTGGCCTAGTCAAGTTGACACAAAATGTTAACCGTCCTGGTATTATCCATTAAAATAATTTAGAATTAATTGTGCTGCCTAAATCATCATTGTAGTCCAAATTGCTCTTTAACTCAGCTTTGAATTTGAGTGACATGAAAAGTCCTGAATCAAGTTCTTTTCTGCACCTGGTTGAGTCTGGACTGCCATGGAAATAATCCAAAAAAAGTATTAGGCCCGGAACTTATAGGATCAATACACTTTTGTGTGTGAAGTGATTGTGTGTAACAAGAAGGACAACTTGGAAGTCCCTTGGCCTTCGCTGCTTCCATTTGAGCCCTCCAGCCTATGCTGCTGGCTGAGAGTCATCCACGGGTGAGGCAAGAGCATCTCCGAGCCAGGTATCAGGGTCAAGGCTAAGACGTGGAGTCCTCGGTTAGGGTCCCGGACTCTGATCAGCATGTTCCGCCTGGCCTTGGCTTCAGAGAGCTCTGCTGCTTGTGAAGGGAGCTCAGCGCAAACCTCCACCCACCGTCCCATGCTGCCCAGTCAACCAAGCCCCAGATCCGGATGTTTGCCTGGGCTCCGGCAAGCTGCTTCTCTGTCTGCGTTTGCTAGAAGTTTGGTGGAGCCCCCATCCGGGCCCTCCAGACCCTCAGCTACCTGGGCCAGAAGAGAGGAGTGGAGTCTGGACAGAAGCTTAAGGGCGGGTAGGATTACATGCTGGCCACTCTCAAAGCCCCGATTCTTTCTAGGATCAGTAAGACACTTTGGTGGTACTCTGAAACCGTGATGCAGAGGTTCTCATCTTGGCTGCACCTTGAAATCTCCCTGGAAGCTTTAAAAAAAACTGATGCCTGGGATTCACCGCAAGGCTCTGATTTAATTGGGTTGGAGTGTGGCCTGGGGTTTTCTCTTTTTCTAAGTTCCCCGGTCTGTAATGTGCAGCCAAAGTAGAGACCTCTGTGCTAGCAGTCAGCTAAGTAAAGAAACCACTAACTTGGGTGAGAAGTCACATACCAAGCTGCAGAGCCTCAAATGGACATTAGTTTAGTTGATAATTGCTGCTATTTAAAATACTATCATTTTTTTTTAATCAGGAAGACTTTTCTTTAAACATGAGTTTTTTTTTTTTCAAGTTTGCTGCATTTTCAGTTATGACTTTATTACTTTCACAGCATCTACTTGTATATGTGGACTTCCCAGGTGGCTCAGTGGTAAAGAATCCGCCTGCCAGTGCAGGAGAGGGACACGGGTTGGATGCCTGGCTTGGGAAGATCCCCTGGAGAAGGAAATGGCAACCCACTCCAGTATTCTCGTCTGGGAAATCCCATGGACGGAGGACCCTGGTGTGCTGCAGTCCATGGGGTCACTAAGAGTCAGACACGACTGAGCGACTTCACTTTCACTTTTCACTTTCATGCATTGGAGAAGGAAATGGCACCCCACTCCAGTGTTCTTGCCTGGAGAATCCCAGGGACGGGGGAGCCTGGTGGGCTGCCGTCTATGGGGTCATGCAGAGTCGGGCACGACTGAAGTGACTTAGCAGCTTGATTTGATCGCACTGGGTGGGGTTCAGGATTTGACAAATTTTACAAGCTCCCCAGGTGATGGTTATGTTGAATCCTAGGTGGATAACCCCAGCAGCACTGGGGCCTAGCTTATGCCTCCTGTGGTATACATAGTTAATAAATGGTATCTGCTGGAGGAGGAAAAGGGAGAAGACCAAAGCAAGGCCAGGAGGGAGCCCCCTCCAGCCAGAAGAGCCCCTGAACCTACCAAGGGATGTCTTATCTGAAATAAGGTCCCTCTGTAGAGAGAACTCACCATAAGGCCACCAGATTTTTTTCCACTCATCTTATGCCCTTGTTTTGCATACTGTTTGAATACATTTACATGTTGACTATCAAGAGGCCCTAATTTCAAATATGTAAGATAAAATAAATTGGATCTTGCACCCACCGCAATTGTGTTCATACGCAGTAGTCAGTGCTGAGCACAACTGTAGTCAGGAACAGATTTTGAAACAGCCTGAGGTGGGGGAAGGAGAGGACAAGCCAGGAGGACAGGAGGAGGGCGGCTTGGGGAAGCCACGACAGGTTCCTGCCACACCTGCCGAGCGACAGCCCCCACCGGGACCTCAGAGTCTGCGACATAACCTGAAGCCTGAACCGTGCCCCCTACACCTCTCTCCTCATTATTACAGACAGTCTTAACCACCTGTGATCTCGCTCCCTGAAGCTTCATTTTATACGGGCCTGTAGCCTGCCAGAGCTGCTTGTGGGCCATCTTCTGGGTGTCCCTGGACCTGCTGGACTTGACCTGCATCTTCTGTGCCACCTCCCCGCAGTGCCCAACACAGTGTGGGTCAGGACTGCCCTGTGCGGTTGTGCAGGGTGTGCCCTGATCAAGGCGCCTACCAAACTGAGGCCATGCGTGGGGCTGAGTTTCACCTCGTCTCTATGCATCAAAGCTGTCACCTCGGGAGCAGGAGGCACCTCTTGGCCCTTCCACCTGCTGGCAGGCTCCAGGGAGCACCTTCTAATATGCACAAAGGGACCTGCCCAGGGTGCTAGTGGAGAGCTGATGCAGGTCACCCAGTGTGTGCTTGCTAAGGGCTCACTGAATGCATGAACAGAAGAACAAAGTAGATGCAGGGAGGGTAAATAAGACGCTTCCACGGTCTTCTAAGTAAAGGTGAAGAAGGTCCCAAATGAGGACATCCACTGTATTTATAAAAAGGAGTAAACAAAGAAGCAACAGTCTGTGGCTTGGGTTAAAGCTTCCAGAATGGCAAAGGAGAGAGGGAATAGAAAAAGGCCTCCTACCTGTAACCAACACTTAAGCTTGTCTCTTGCCCAAGAAGAGTAAGGACAGGGTGGTCACAGAAGAGTCCCACTTCCTGGAGAGCTGGCTTTGGGTGGGTAATGCTGCTGCTGCTGCTAAGTCGCTTCAGTTGTGTCGTGTGACCCCGTAGACGGCAGCCCGCCAGGCTCCCCCGTCCCTGGGATTCTCCAAGCAAGAACACTGGAGTGGGTTGCCATTTCCTTCTCCAATGCATGAAAGTGAAAAGTGAAAGTGAAGTCGCTCAGTCGTGTCTGACTCTTACTGACCCCATGGATTGCAGCCCACCAGGCTCCTCTGTCCATGGAATTTTCTAGGCAAGAGTACTGGAGTGGGGTGCCATTGCCTTCTCTGGGGTGGGTAATGAGGTAACAGAATTGTGTGCCTCTTGTAAGCAAGGCCCTGTGCTAAGGAAGGGTGGGGAGACCTAAGACTGCCCTTCCATCAGCAAGCTTGTGATCTAACTGAGGGTTTCTGGTGTCCAGCCAGATTCCTGACATGGGGCTATGCTGACCAGCACCACCCGGGTGTCAGATCACCATAGTAGCTATGCATGAGTATACTACTTGACTCTCTCCTGTATGGGGCAGCCATTATGGTGCTTCTCACCCTCTCTTCTGACTGCCAGTCACAATATGGGCTTGAACCACACAAAATTAGCATTTTTGGTGGCCAAAATGGTCAGATGTCAGCAATTTCGTATAGGTGGTTCTTACACCCTCCACAATATTATGCTGCCACTTGAAACCTCTCACATGATTTTACTGGTTTGTTTTAAGGCTTTCCTGGTAGCTCAGGTGGTAAAGAATCCACCAGCAATGTGGGAGACCGGGTTTGACCTTGGATTGGGAAGATCCCCTGGAGAAGGGAATGACAAACCACTCCAGTATTCTCGCCTGGGAAATCCCAAGGACAGAAGAGCCTGGCGGGCTACAGTCCGTGGGATTGCAAATGAGTTGGACACGACTGAGCGACTTTCATTTCACTTTACTTCAAGGCTATTATAAAAGGATTTTTTTAGAAAAGAGTGATGGTTGGACTTACCTGGTGGTACAGTGGATAAGAACCCACCTGTCAATGCAGGGGACACAGGTTCGATCCCTGGCCTGGGAGAATTCCACATGCTACAGGGCAGTTTAGCCGGTGCGTCACAACAGCTGAGTCTGCGCTCCTCAACAAGAGAAGCCACTGGAATGCGGAGCCCACGCACTGTGACTGGAGAGTAGCCCCTGCTCACCATAGCTAGAGGAAGCCCTTGAAAATCAGCGAAAACCCAGCGTGACCAAAAGCAAATAAAGATTTAGGAAAATAAACCTGTGTAAGAAAAATAAAGTCATGCTTTAAATGTGCAAAATAGGATAAGAGTGTAGAAGCAGAGAAATCTTAATCCCAGACTATACAGTTCAGAGGCATCCCTAAGAACATTTTGATGTACTTTATTTCAGATGTTTTCCTTTGCACTTTTTATAAAGTTGAGATGTTATTGCATATATAATGTTATATTTTCTGTTTATGAAAAGAACAATCTTCATATAACATTAAATGTTTTTAACACACTTTTTAATGATGACATTAAAATGTCATTGGTTGTAGGTATTATAATTTATCCTGCTGATAGACCTAAAGATTGTTTTCAGTTCTTAATATTATATATATCTAGTTTTATTTCTGATCATTTAAAAAAATAAATTTCTGTCTTAATTCATTTGGGCTGCTGTAACAAATTGCCATAGACTGGGTGGCTTATAAGCAATAGAAATTTATTTCTCACAGTTCTAGAGGCTGGGGCTTCCAAGTTCAATGCTCTGGAAGAGTCAGTGTCTGACAAGAATGCACTTCCTGGTTCATAGATGGCAGTCTTCACTATGTCCTCTCATGGCAGAGCCAGCTTGGGAGCTTTCTGGTGTCTCTTTTATAAGGGCACTAATCACCTATGTTCTCTCCTTCATAACTAATCACCTCCCAAATGCTCCCCCCCATCATTTTGGGGATTATGTTTCAACAGGTGAATTTTGGAGTGGGGGACACAAGAATTTAACCTACAGCAATTCCCAGAAGGAATTAGGTTGAGTTACTTGAAATTACTGGATCTGAACAGGAACCTTTTTTAAGTGTCTTGGTTTATAGCATCCATTGGCTTTCCAGAAAGCACGTGCCTCTTGATTAACTTCAGCCATGATGACAGAGCCAGTCCTTTGCTGATTCTGGTTTGGTTACCAATGATAAACGCTGTTTTTGAACTTGCGAGAGTTTCAAAATGAATGGTCAGAAAAGGCTCCGCAATCAGGTGGACCCTGAGCCAAGCCGGAAGGATCCATAAGTTTCAAATAAACTTCCAGCAGAAACACAGGTACAATGGAAATGATATGGCATTTTGTGGAGACAGTCATAACCTAATTTTCCTAGGGTAGACAGTTGCAGCCTGGGATATAAATTCAGAAAAGGGCTGTCTGCTGAGCCTGAGCTGAATCCTGTAGGTAATGGGGAGCTGTTGACAGTGTTTGAGCAGGGATAAGAGGAAAACAATGTTTCAGTGGTCATAGGAGTCTTTATCTGGGAAACCAGCAAAAACACCTTGAGCAGTAGCAGAGGAGTTTTTAAAATGGTTTTCTGTTTTAAAAATTATACATCATATGAACATCCTAAGAATGATTTGCCCTCGGGATGTTTAACGTGATGGTGGTGTGACCTGTCAGCCATGTCTGTGTGGCTCCAGCTTTTACACTCAGGCGGCGTGGCTGGGAGACCACAGTGACTGGATCCGCATTGGCAGTCAGAAGCTATTTCACACGGAGGAAATCTCAGTTTTCATGAAATGAGGGTCTCTTTGGTTTTTACGCATGCAGTTACAATAAATCCTCATGAGAATTGCCCTAAGAATTTCCTGGTAAATAAAAATTTTATCTCTTTTGATTGCATTTTTTGCCATTTTTAAAGGAAATGTATATATTGCAAATTCTGGTTTCCAGTATGAATAAGTAAAACATGGTTGTTGCTATTCATTATATTTTCTCTTTTTAAAGATAAACCAGATATGTCAATCAATATGAAATGATGATGGATACTTTTAGAATTCTTCAATTATCTGGTGTATTTTATATTAAATATACTAGATATATCTAGATATATCAAATATCTATATCAAATATATTTATCAAATACTAAGTAAAATGTCTTGTAATTTTGTTGTTGTTTAGTCGCTCAGTCATGTCCAACTCTTTGCGGCCCATGGACTGCAACATGCCAGGCTTCCGTGTCCTTCACTATCGCCCGGAGTTTGCTCACACTCATGTCCATAGAGTTGATGATGCCATGTAACCATCTCATCCTCTGCACCCCTTTCTCCTCCTGCCCTCCATCTTTCCCAGCATCAGGGTCTTTTCTAATGAGTCAGCTCTTTGCATCAGGTGGCCAAAGTACTGGAGCTACAGCATCAGTCCTTCCAATGGATATTCAGGGTTGATTTCCTTTAGGATTGACTGGTTTGATCTCCTTGCAGTCCAAGGGACTCCCAAGAGTCTTCTCCAGCAACACAGTTCAAAAGCATCAATTTTTCTTGTAATACACATACACTTTTAAAATCCATCTGTTTGTCACCATACCTCACATAGCACAATGCTATGTTATAGAAAAATAAGACTCAGACTCAAGTTTTATTAAGATCTGCTAAAAAAGCAAATAAGGGGGCCCTCACAAAACTGATGGGCCACCAAGGAGATTCTGATTTTTCTTGGTATACATTGTCACAAGCTACACTAATATGGCAAAATGTTACAACTGTATAAAATATTTGATGGAATTAACTTCAGATAACTACCAAATGTCACGAGCTTTCATGGAGAGTATAGCTGACATACTTTTAGAAGGATGATGCTATTTACCCTGGGGGAGTAACACATTAGGGTGTTCCCAAGTTTGCTGGGGCTTTAACCTTTCCTTGACCGGGATTTTCATGACGTATAGCTCCATCTCTTAGGAGCAGGGCTAGTTTCATGGGTGTGTGACCTGCATGGTCACAGAGGCCCTATGCTTAGAAGGGTCTGGTGCTTCGTGTGATGTTCTATTTCCGTCTTGAAATTCTGCATACATTTTGAACAAGGGCTCTGCATTTTCATTTTAAACAGGATTCTTGTTGTTAGGTTGCTTTTGCGACCCTGTGGGCTGTAGCCTGCTAGTCTTCTCTGTCCATGGGATTTCCCAGGCGAGAATACTTAGTGGGTTGCTGTTCCCTTCTCCAGGGGATCTTCCTGACCCAGGTCTCTTGCATTGGCAGGTGGATTCTTTACCACTGAGCCACCAGGAAAGCCCTTTACACAGGGTACCTCAAATGATCTAACTGGTCTTGGTGAGAACTTATTTCATTTTCCCTTGCCGTGTATTATGGGCTAAAACATGGTTTGTCCACAGGACCAAACTCAGACCAGGTTAGGGGCAAGGGCTGCAGTGAGCTACAGGAGCTTTCAGCCAACGCTTCTCATTTCCGCAGGAGGCTAAACTTAGTACAGTAGGAGAAGCGAGAGTGCAGAATTTCCAAGCAGGCAGGCTGCTGGAGCTGGAGTGTCTCCAGGAAGAGCAGTAGCGATGGCCGCCATGCCTGCCGCACCCACAACCACATCAAGCTGATAACCCCCAGGCTCTAACTGATCGCTTCTTATACATTATTTCCTGAAACTTAATTTTCTCAACAAACTGCAAGGTGAGTATTACTTTTACACATGAAGAATCTGAGATTTTCAGCAGTCAACTTGACCATAATTATAGAGCTATTATTAGTAATGGTCTTTTCTTATTCACCTTTCTACTGTCTTAAGAAGTAGCTATTCCTCTTTGTTGTTAAAATTGAATGCAAATCACTTTTCTACTTAAAAAGATTTACTATCAGGGAGAGAGCCATAGATTTTGCTTACATGTATAGTTTACCTTCTTTTTCCTTTTTAAAAATATTTATTTATTTTGGCAGTTCCAGGTCTTACTTGCCACTCGGGATTTTCAGTTTTTGTTGTGGTCTGTGGGATTATTCTAGTTGTGGCATGTGGGATCTAGTTCCCTGACAAGGGATGGAACCCAGGCCCCCTGCACTGGGATCATGGAGTCTTAGCCACTGGACTACCAGGGAAGTCCCTAGATTGTTTATTTTCTACTTTTTACTTTCATATAATTGTAGGTAGTTTTACTCTTTGCGAGCTTTTGGATATAAATTTGCTTACTTTTCTTCCATGGATGCTACCCAGACAGTATATTAATGCTGGAAGGGTTTTTCCAACAGGAGATAGGTACACCCTCCTTCTTTTCTCAGAAGGTTGTGTCAGTAAACCGTGTTATATATTTTTTAGACCTCAGCCAAAATGACATTCTGTTTCTTGATTATTTCTATAATTATTTTCCTAGTCGTTATGTGTGATTATGTTCTGCGGTAATTCTAAAAAATTATCCATGTTTTCTCTTTTAATTTTGCATTTAAATAAGGTCTTTCAAAAGTCTGTAAGTAAATTCTATTCTGGACTAACTTGAATTATGTCTCCTGCAGGAAAGCATCCCTGGCAGCTGACGTGTCCAGGCTTGGATGCAGTTCCTCACTCAGCCACAAGTACATCCCCCGGAGGGCCGTGCTGTATGTACCTGGCAATGATGAAAAGAAGATAAACAAGATTCCCTCCCTGAATGTAGACTGTGCGGTGCTCGACTGTGAGGATGGTGTAGCTGTGAACAAAAAGGTAACGGCATGATTTTTCCTTCAAGTGGAAAAAAGAAGTGCATTGAAATTTGGTAGCATTGCTCACTATTTGGAAAGAGTCTACCATATTCACTGTGTGCTGATTACTAATATATTCATGGGCTTCCCTGGTGGCTCAGATGGTAAAGAATCCGCCTGCAATGCAGAAGACCCAGGTTTGATCCCTGAGTCAGGAATATCCCCTGGAGAAGGAAATGGCAACCCCGCTCCTGTATTCTTGCTGGAGAATCCCATGGACAGAGGAGCCTGGTGGGCTACAGTCTTTGAGGTTGCAAAGAGTTGAACACGACTGAGCAACTAAGAACAATATATCAGCATGGAATATATTCTTGACCAGCCCTTGTATGAGTTCTGAATGTGTATGGTTCTTTTCTCCAAGAGACAGGAGGAATCCAGCCAAAATATATTTAAAACTATGATCTTCAGTATATATGATTATGTGTGTGTGTATAGATAAAGAGATATATGCTTAAAAAGAAAGAGAATTCGATTCTCAATCTGTTTCGGCTGTGATATTTGCTGGTTTAAGTAAATCAGTTAATCCTAGACTTGTGGTATGAATTTTTCAGATCAAAGATGAAATTAGGAATTTATTTCTTTTTACTGCCAGGTAAAAAGTGTAGTGAGTGACCTTATCTTTTCTGGGACAAGTGCCAATAACAAATAGTCTTCAATGGATAAGTCACTGTTTTCCCTCCATAGTTAAAGGGAAACTACACACAGAACTTCAAACTTGCAGGTTCTAGCTGGTTTTCTGATGGCCTGATCAGAGAAATGCGTCTTAAAAAATACCCAGTTTGTAAACAGGTACAAAAGATCCTTGCTGGCTGGTAACATGATGAATGCCTTTTGTTTCATTTTGGTTTGCTTATCTTCATTTTCTAGGTTTTTATAATGAACACAGATTTGTTCAAATAATTGGGTAAAATACATAAATCATTATAATAACTGATGTTGCCACGGAAGTTTTTAAATTAAAAACATGTTTTCTCTCGACCTTCTCCTGTCCAGTCCTTCGACAGTGAGGTTGGGCTGGGAATAGACTGTGGGGCTGGAGGCACAGAGGAGCTGGCCATCTGAAGTTTTATCTATGTGGATAGTTTCTTTTCCTTGGTGATCTGAAATAGCATGCTTGTCCTGTACAACTTTTTTGATTAATTGTTTCCCTGGAGATTCTAGCAAACCAATAGTGGCCTTTTTTTTTTTTTAAAGTTAGTTTCCAGCATCTTTCTAATGGTGACACCAAGGCTTTACAAGTATATGGTAAAGGATTAGAATAAACATGTGGAATCTAAAGCGTCTACCCAACATCTTTGGCATGCACCGAGGAAAATACAATTAATCTTCTTTCTTCCACAGATTAAGGTAAATAGGGCTTTTCTTGAAGGATGTAATATGATTCCAGTATTCTTCCTTCCAGAACTCACATAGCCACTCTTAAGATTAGATACTAAATTGTAGTTCTAGTTCTTTGTGACCCAGGGCGATTCACTCTACTTCTTTGCCTCAATTTCTTATCTGTACCATGGGATGACAAAAATCTTCTTTTGTCAGGGACAGGGATTATAACAAGGAGTAAGTTTGATAAAATGCCCTCGAGTAGTTTGATTTCCTATAGGAAATAGATTAGATAAATCCTGTAGTAATCATGATTAGAGGGGAATTTATTTTAGCATGTAGCACAGTGAGCCATTCGGTGCTCTGATAAACTTCTAATTATATTTCTTCACAAACCTTGAGGCTATCTTCCCATTCCTACCCAAGGATGTTTCCTGCCACCCAGTTGAGTTGGAAATATGGTTCATTCCTGCCTCATGTTTGCTTACTGTTAGTCTGTGTTCTGAAGCACATCCTAATACCTGGAGCCACTACTTAGGAGGAACCTAAGGAGGGGCGAGGGGAGAAGAGTTTAGGGTGGGCAAATTGTGCCCACTGTCTTGGTGAAGATGTCCAGACAGTCAGAACACTGCAGTTCTCAGTGCACCTAAAATTGGTGTTAACTGCCAGACACACTGTTATACACATGCTGAACTTGGAGTCAACCAAACTTCCTTTTCTTACCCACAGAGAGTTCTGGTAAGCCAGGCCATCACTTGTAAAACACTTTTTTTCTCTTAAAATTTTTACCCAGGACTTAATTTTATCTCATATATTTCATTTCATAGCCCCAGCCTGTCCATGTCTTTTTGGGTTTTGATTTCCTCATCCAACATTTATGTTATCTGAGAACTTGACCAGCACCCTGTACAAAAATTTGACAGGTTTCTGATAGAGATGTTGAAGAGGTTGGAGCCAAGTGCTATGCAAACATGCCGCTAGAAACTTCTATCCAGGTTTATTTAACAAACTTTTTTTTTTTTTTGGCCACACCAGGCAGAATGTGAAGTCGTATTTTCCTATAACCCCTGCATTGGAAGTGCAAGGCCTTAACCACTGGACCACCAGGGAAGTCCCTTAACAGACATGTATATAGTGGTGACTAAATGCTAAGCATTGTTCTAAAGGTTTCAATTTGCGTAACATCCCATTGAGTTACTATTATTATTCTCCGTATACAGATAAGGAAGGCTTCCCTAATGGCTCAGCGGGTAAAGAATCTACCTGCAAGGCAGGAGACACAGGAGACACAGGAGACTCAGGTTCAGTCCCTGGGTCGGGAAGATCCCCTGGAGGAAGGGCATGCAACCCACTCCAGTACTCTTGCCTGGAGAATCCCATGGACAGAGGAGCCTGGTGGGCTACAGTCCATGGGGTCGCAAAGAGTTCAACACGCCTGAGTGACTAAGCACAGCACATATGAGGAAGCTGAAGCATGGAGAGGTCAGGTTCATGAATGAGTTCTGTGAAGATGGTTATTCAGTCACCTAATTCTCTTAAAATCCAGTCTTTTCACAAGAATAGACAAGAAATTTTTACCTAATGTGTTTCAAGATGAAGACTCCTTTCTGATCTACATGGTTTAGCAATGCCTTTTCTCTCCCTGTACCTCCATCTCTCTAAAAAAATGAGTTTAAGTAGATGAGACTTGATCTTGAAGAACCCCTGTCAGTACTACCTCATCGTTACCACCTTCACTTTGGAGTGCTGCAGATAGAAAAATGGTAATAGCTACCATGTACTGAGAATGTAAGAGGTGCTATAATAAATACTTTAATTATCTTGTTTACTCCTTATATCAAAGTTTTGTCCAGGGTCCAGGAACACAGTGCCATTATATGGCAGAACCAAGATTTGAACCTCCTGAATTTTTGCCAGGAATCAGCCTCAAGTTCACTTGTTGGCATATTCAGTTCAGTTCAGTTCAGTTGCTCAGTTGTGTCCGACTCTTTGTGACCCCATGAATTGCAGCACGCAAGGCCTCCCTGTCCATCACTAACTCCCAGAGTTCACTCAGACTCACGTCCATCGAGTTGGTGATGTCATACAGCCATCTCATCCTCTGTCGTCCCCTTCTCCTCCTGCCCCCAATCCCTCCCAGCATCAGAGTCTTTTCCAATGAGTCAACTCTTCACATCAGGTGGCCAGAGTATTGGAGTTTCAGCTTTAGCATCAGGCCTTCCAAAGAACACCCAGGACTGATCTCCTTTAGGATGGACTGGTTGGATCTCCTTGCAGTCCAAGGGACTCTCAAGAGTCTTCTCCAACACCACAGTTCAAAAACATCAATTGTTTGACACTCAGCTTTCTTTATAGTCCAACTCTCACATCCATACATAACCACTGGAAAAACCATAGCCTTGACTAGACGGATCTTTGTTGGCAAAATAATGTCTCTGCTTTTCAATATGCTGTCTAGGTTGGTCATAACTTTCCTTCCAAGGAGTAAGCGTCTTTTAATTTCATGGCTGAAATCACCATCTGCAGTGATTTTGGAGCCCCCAAAAATAAAGTCTGACGCTGTTTCCCCATGTGTTTGCCAGGAAGTGATGGGACATTACATAGCTCATATTATATAATCTTTTCCTCCTTTCTCTGAAAGTTAGTACCTTGGCTTCTCTTTATCTTTGGTCACCTTTGTATACTCTGCAGTTTCTCAAAGATTACCGACAGAAGCATTGTATTCACATCTGCAAATTCTTCCAGTCTCTTAGGATTTTATTGCATTTAAACCTGGTGACTTAAATTCATTTGAAATGTCCAGATAAGTCTGAAACTTCTAATGTAGCTCTTATTCTTTTTCCTTTCTTGAAGTCACCTTTTAATCATATTTCTTGTTGAATATTATTCCTCTTGATGGAAGAGATAGAGACCATTTTAATGTTTACTTCTTACCATGTTAAAACTCTCATTGCAAATGATCTAGTTATGGTTTGGCTAAACTGAACTCTTACTGCCTCATTCAACTTTCTTGGCATTATTAAAGCTTAGTCACTTCATTTTATATGTTTCATTTTATTTCTATTTTTAGTAACTGACCAATTCCATATTTCATCTGACTGGTTCTATGGAGTGTGGGCTTGTAATGAAAACAAGAGGCACTTCGGCAGAGCAGTTTATAAGTATATAATACCTTCCAGCAGTCTCTAATCCTGTCCTGTTAATCCAATTTGTGTTTAAGCAGCTCCTTCATGTCAGGGATGGCCTACCAGCTCACCTTCCAAGCATGGATGATGAAAAGACCATCTCCACTCCCCTCTTATCTTCTCCTTTTCCTTCTTAAATACATGAGGAGATACAGGGCTGTCTAAGCCACTGCTTGCTGGGACACAGTGAAAAGAAGCCAAGTAATGCAGAGATTTCTGGTGAATCTCCATGACGCTGGGTGAGGCCAAGAAGGTAGGAGTGAAATTGATAGAGGCAGGGCTCCTGGGCTGCTATTTTAGCTGAGTAAATATTTAACTTTGTTTAATGTTTCAATGTGTAAACTGAAATACTCAGTAAATATTGAGTACCTCCTCAACCAGGCACCATGGCAAGTAGGAGGAGAACAAGGAGAGTTGCATGGTCCCTTGTCTCTAAACAATACACTTTTTGAATTATCTTTTCAACTTCAGGCATGATATTGACTCCATGCTATGGGAACTATTTCTCACCCTACTACCACCCTGTCCCCATTGCATGTGAAACCTTTCCCATCCTTCAATTGTCCTAATACAGTTCTATATAACTTTGATGAGATTGGTGTTCAGTGTAAAAAGTAGCAGAGTTGAGTCACATAGTGATAAACTGATCACCTTTCCTTTTCTGCCAGCCTGTTGTTTTCCCTGGAGTTCATAGTTATCTATTTTCCCCCTGGTTTATTTTTCTATTCAGCTGTTGCTAATGCAGAACCCACCTCTTCCTAATTGTCTGAATCTCCTCTTAATATGTTTAAAAGCATCTTGTATTTTTTCAGTTTCATCTTCTTGGAGAACTCTCTCCTTGACTCTTCCGATCCCCTCAAGTCTGAAGTAGCTGTCCTTCAGGCCTGTAGCACAGTTGCAATCCCAAACTCACCTTTCCCCCACCCTGGGAATTCCTTCTCCTCTCAGCTGGGTTGGATATCCTGTTTTCTGACTTTTTATATCTGAGTACATTTGAGTGAGGACACCCTCCAGGAGTTTCTGAGAGGAGCTTTCCCTGTGAAGGACAGAAGCAACTTATGTACAATCTGATTTTTTCCTAATTTGATTTGTAAAGAGCAGGAGTATATTTGGAGAGTAGGATCATGAGGGTCTTACATGGATCCTTCAGGAAGCCAAAGGAGGAGCTCTGAGTTGTGACTTGAAGAAGGCTTTTCTATGGGAACCTGAGCTAGTGAAATCTGGGCTGTCACTCACAGGCAACTTGATTTGAGACCAACAACCCAGTTCAGTGGAAAGGGTAGAGGGCTTGACAACAGACAATCCACGTAAAGGTCCCAATTTCAACACTATTTATCCAGGGAACTTGAGTCCTGTAGTCTATGAGGCTCTGTTTCTTTATCTGTCCCATGAGATTGGTAATAATGAGTCCTGTACTACCCACCACAGGGCCAGCTGTGAGGCACAAATAGAAAAGCATTTTGCAAACTTGCAAGTGCTAGATAAATATTGCTTTTCTAAAGAAGCAGCCATGTCATTTTTAAAATAATGAAGCTTAGAAGATTTAAGAGAATGGATATTTAGCATATTCCTTAAGGTGTCTCTTTCAAGTAGTTTGATGGTCAAGAACAGACTGTGGAGCCAGACTGTTGGATTCTGGTGTCTGGAGTCTGACATCAGCTTGTCCTAACAGTGTGACCTTGGACAAATGGGCTTTAGCCCATCTCTCTGTGCCTTAGTTTCCTCATCTGTAAAATGAAGGCAATAATGGTAACAATAGTATCTACCCCCACAAAATTATATTAAGTGGGTGGGTACTTGTAAAGTGCTTCTTAGGACAGTGCCTGGCATATAATGTGTTGAATGAATAGTTGATAAATACCTCAGAGCAGTTGTCTTAGCTGCAACCCTGGCCAAGAGTCTGATGCATCAACTCAAGTCACTGATGCTTGCTTAGAATGCCGAGGGTTACTGGTATTGGTTTGTACTCTGGATTCCTGACTCTCCCAGGGTAATGTTTTGGCACAGGTAAGTTTTTGATCTAAATGTCACAGAGTTTGCCAGTTTTGTTATTATTATTTATTTATTTATTTTTTTAGCCTCTCTCTCCACTATTGTAGACAAAGAAAAGACTTTAGGGACAGCAAAATAACCACTTTTTCTTTCAAGCGCCTTCACAGATTTCTTAACACTAGGGGGCTCGAAACAGCTATCTTAGAAAGATCTTACTTAATTTTTTTCCTCAGGAAAACAAAGAGAAAATTATCTTTCGCAAGCAGCTAAGCAGTAGATTTTCATTTTGCATCTCTGTGCTGGGTCCTTGACAGAAAGGAGTAAGAGAAGGGTGGAGGAAGGTGGCCGACTCTGAAGGCCTTTCTCCCCTGAGAAGCCCTGTGCACAGCACCATTCTCAGTTCTGGGAAACAGACCAGGAGGACAGCCCCGGCTGGGGCTGGGGTGTTGGAGGAGGGGTGCCCTTAGCAGTTGAGGGGAGCCCATGGTCGGTGAGGGGTTGGAGAAGCAGCTCCCTTCCCCTCCCTCCGCTCTGCACGTGGAGCCCCTTGGGCTGCCAGGAGGGCTATCTTGTCGATTGTGAAAAGCAAGGGCAAGCTATTTGCCTCCTAAGTAACTGTCAGTGCTACAGAAACCCCAGAAGATCACTGCCCCCAACCCCTGCCCAGGGCCATGTTCTTTGTTGCTTTTGTTTGTTGTAAAGACTTCTTTCTTACTGGCTGTGCTGGGTCTTGGTTGCTGTGCACAGGCTTTCTGTAGTTGCAGTGATCGGGCCGCTTCTCAGCTGCGATGCTCGGCCTTCTCGTTGCAGTGGCTTCTCTTGTTGCGGAGCTCTAAGAAGCAAGGGCTTAGCAGCTGTGGTGCACAGGCTTAGTTGCTCTGCAGCATGTGGGCTCTTCTAGAATCAGGGGTCGAACCCACGTCCCCAGCACTGGCAGGTGGATTCTTTACCACTGGACCACCAGGGAAGCCCTAGGCCACATTATCTGATTGCTTCCCTCCATCCATCCTGGATACAAGGACCTATGTAAGGCCTAAAGGATTGTGGTTGTAGAGAGACAGTTGGAAGTAACACCATAGAGATGAGGGGAGTACACCTTTGTTCCCCACGATAAACCACTTTCTCAGTACTCTGCAGAGAGAGTGCTTCTTACCAGGACTCCTGTAGTTACCTGTCAGAGTCTGCAGAACCCAGGAGTCATCGCATCTGCAAGCGTGTGTGCGTGCTCCATCTCTTCAGTTGTGCCCTCCTCTTCGTGACCCCATGGACTGCATCTCCTGCACTGCAGGTGAATTCTTTACCTCTGAGCCACCAGGGAAGCCCATTTGCAAGTGTGAAAAGTGAAAGTGTTAGTCACTCAGTCGTGTCTGACTCTTTGTAACCCCGTGGACTGTAGCCCACCAGACTCCCCCATCCATGGGATTTTCCGGACAAGGATACTGGGGTGGTTTGCCATTTCCTTCTCCAGGGGATCTTCCCAACCCAGGGATCGAACCTGGGTCTCCTGCATTGTGGGCGGATTCTTTACTGTCTGAGCCACCAGGGAAGCAACCGTGAGTTGCTCATTAAGAAACACGAAATATTGAACTTCCCTGGGAGTCCAACAGTTAAGACTCTGCTCTTCCACTGCAAGGGGCACAGGTTCCATTCCTGGTCAGGGAGCTAAGATCTGACATGCCACTTGGCCAAAAAAAACAAAAACAAAACACAAATATCAATATCAAATATCAATCAAGGTTGTTGACTTATCTTTAATCTTCAAGTAATATAAATATGAGTTCCTGACACTCTTCACGTTAAATCAGTTAACCCTTGAGTTCCTCTGTAAAGCTTTTAATTGCCTTTTTTTTTTCTAACCTTTTTTTCTTCCCTGAGCTTATCTATTCTAATTTGTGCTCTCTCATTTGGCTCTCCTGTGCAAGTGTGTGCGCTCTCACACATAGGTACATAGACACTAAGCCCCCATTTACACTTACTATATGCATACACAAATCGACTGGGTTAAATTTTAAATACTCCAATGCTTTCACTTTGGTTGAAATAAAATAGTAGAGTGGCGAGGAGGTGTGTTGTCCCAACAGGGAGAAAGCTAACTGACATTCAGTAAATGATTCAATGTATACAGGGTGTGGGGAGCCAACGCCTCTTCAATAGGGGAGTGAAATTAGGATGGGAAGGTTCCTCTCCCAGGGACCTTGCTTTTATTAAAAGACTTGAGCGCTTGGGAGATTCTTCAATAGGAGTTTTGGTGTCTGTGAGTCTTTTGGGAACAGTATGGAGAGATGAAATGTGCTTAGGAACTCTGCAAGGTCTTTTTGATCCTTAAAGGTTCTGATATGAAAACCAATCCAAGTTTTCATAAAAGCAGTCAAATATTTCCAGTCTTTTATTAATCTCTTTGTACCCTTAAATAGTCTTTCCCTTTTGTGGAGTAATCGGTAAAACAGCAACAACAAAAACTCACCCCCCGCCCCCGCAACTCCCATTGTTTTATTCTTCAAACTGGGCATCTTCTTAGTGCAAGGATTCAAATACCTTTATTACAGTCTTAATAGTCAGCAATTTCCATTTCATAAGCTCAGCAAAATCTCTTTATACAAAGAGATACAGGCTTCAAGTTGCCGGTTATATCTTTTCCAGCAATTTATAAGAATCCAATTAAGTAAGATGGAGTGTCTATAACATGATACACCTGACTATGGAAAGCCCAGGTCTAAAATTAAGGTTGAAAGAAAGGAACTTAGCTTAAATAAGCCAAACTTGATCAAAGTCGAAACTGTAGCCATTTCCTCTGAAATGAAGTAAGAAATAGCTTGGAGATTAGAGTGAAAACCAGTCGGCTATTTATTCCAACTTTGGTTACCAGTTGAAGTCTGTTCTTTTTAATCAGGGGAACACAGGTGGGTTTCACTAAAGAAGCCCAAGATGTTTCAGTTTGCTAAATCTCAGTGGCCAAAGAACCAAGCTCACAAAGCCGCCACCAGAATACGGGGACACAGGCGGAAAGCAGACACAGCTGGAAATCCTGCAGGGCAAGTGCTTGATTCCAAAGAACTGGGTTTTGTCCAGGTTCGCTTATTTGGGTGGCCATAGGTCATATCACCTGAATACTCGTTGAAAGGACTGATGCTAAAGCTGCCACTCCAGTGGTTTGGTCATCTGAGCAAACAGCTGACCCACTGGAAAAGTCTCTGATGCTGGGAAAAGACTGAGGGCAGAAGGAGAAGAGGGCATCAGAGGATGAGATGGTTGAATGGCATCTTTGAAGCAATGGACAGGAACTTGGGCAAACTCTGGGAGATAGTGAGGGACAACAAAGCCAGGCATGCTGCAGTCCATGGGGTTGCAAAGAGTTGGACACGACTGGGCAACTGAACAACAATAGTAGCTCATATCAAAGTATTAAATACCACTATGTTTTCAGTAATGAATTAGTGGGTATATTTTAAGGCAGAATTTAAAATTCTGATTTAGAGAGACAAGAAATAACATCCCTATACACCTGTGGATAATTAATCATCGACAAAGGAGGCAAGAACATACAAAGGGAAAAGACATTCTCTTCAGAAAACAGTATTGGAAAAGTTGGACAGCTGAGGGTAAATCGCTGAAATTAGAACACACCCTCACACCATACACAAGAATAAGCTCAAAATGGCTTAAGGACTTAAATATAAGACATGATACCATAAAACGCCTAGAAGAGAACATAGGCAAAATATCCTCTGATATAAATTGTACCAGTGTTTTCTTAGGTCAGTCTCCCAAGGCAATAGAAATAAAAAGTAAACAAATGAAACCTAACCAAATTTACAAGAATCTGTACAGCAAAGGAAATCATGACTGGGAGAAAATATTTGCAAATGATGTGACCAACAACAGCTTAATTTCCAAAATATACAAGCAGCTCAAATCAATTTATAGCAAACAACCCAGTTGAAAAATGGACAGAAGACCTAAATAGACATTTCTCCAAAGAAGACGTACATACAGATGGTCAACAGGCACATGAAAAGGTGCTCATCATTGCTGCTTATTAGAGAAATGCAAATCAAAACTACAATGAGGTACTACCTCACACCAGTCAGGATGGCCACCATTAAAAAGTTTACGAATAATAAATGCTGGAGAGGGTATGGAGAAAAGGGAACTCTCTTATACTGCTGGTGGGAATGTAAGTTGGTACAGTCATTATGGAAAAGAATGTGGAGGTTCCTCAGAAAACTAGCAAATTAATGCTCAAAATTTTCCAAGCTAGGCTTCAACAGTATGTGAACAGAGAATGTCCAGATGTTCAAGCTGGATTTAGACAAGGCAGAGGAACCAGAGATCAAATTGCCAACATCCGCTGGATCATAGGTAAAGCAAGAGAATTCCAGAAAAACATCTGCTTCACTGACTACTCTAAAGCCTTTGACTGTGTGGATCACAACAAACCGTGAAAACTTCTTAAAGAGATGGGAATACCAGACCACCTTACAGCCTTCTGAGAAATCTGTATGTGAGTCAAGAAGCAACAGAACCAGACACGAAAACACACACACACACACACACACACACGTATATATAATGGAATATTACTCAGCCATAAAAAAGAATGAAAGAATGCTATTCATAGCAACATGGATAGACCTAGAGATTATCATGCTTTGGAAAGTAAGTCAGAAAGGCAGGCAAATACCATATGATATCACTTATATGTGAAATCTAAAATACGACACAAATGAACATACCTATGAGACACACAGAGATTCCAGGCATAGAGCGCCAGGGAGGAGAGGGCGAGGGAGGGAACGATTGAGAGCCTGAATTCAGTTCAGTTCAGTCGCTTGGTTGTGTCTGACTCTTTGTGACCCCATGAACCGCAGCACACCAGGCCTCCCTGTCCATCACCAACTCCCGGAGTCCACCCAAACCCTTGTCCATCAAGTCGATGATGCCATCCAACTATCTCATCCTCTGTTGTCCCCTTCTCCTCCTGCCCTCAATCTTTCCCAGCATTAGGGTCTTTTCCAATGAGTCAGCTCTTCGCATCAGGTGGACAAAGTATTGGAGTTTCAGCTTCAACATCAGTCCTTCCAGTGAACACCCAGGACTGATCTCCCTTAGGATGGACTGGTTGGATCTCCTTGCAGTCCAAGCAACTCTCATGAGTCTTCTCCAACACCACATTTCAAAAGCATCAATTGTTTGGCGCTCAGCTTTCTTTATAGTCCAACTCTCACATCCATAGATGACCACTGGAAAAACCATAGCCTTGACTAGACGGACCTTTGTTGGCAAAGTAATGTCTCTGCTTTTTAATACGCTATCTAGGTTGATCATAACTTTCCTTCCAAGGAGTAAGTGTCTTTTAATTTCATAGCTGCAGTCACCATCTGCAGTGATTTTGGAGCCCAAAAAAATAAAGTCAGCCACTGTTTCCACTGTCTCCCCATCTATCTGCCATGAAGTGATGGGACCGGATGCCATGATCTTATTTTTCTGAATATTGAGCTTTAAGCTAACTTTTCACTCTCCTCTTTCACTTTCATCAAGAGGCTCTTTAGTTCTTCACTTTCTGCCATAAGGGTGATGTCATCTGCATATCTGAGGTTATCGATATTTTTCCCAGCAGTCTTGATTCCAGCTTGTGCTTCCTCCAGCCCAGCATTTCTCATGATGTACTCTGCATAGAAGTTAAATAAGCAGGATGACAATATACCGCCTTGATGGACTCCTTTTCCTATTTGGAACCAGTCTGTTGTTCCATGTCCAGTTCTAACTGTTGCTTCCTGACCTGCATACAGGTTTGTCAAGAGGCAGGTCAGGTGGTCTGGTATGCCCATCTCTTTCAGAGTTTTCCGCACAGTCAAAGGCTTTGGCATTGTCAATAAAGCAGACATAGATGTTTTTCTGGAACTCTCTTGCTTTTTTGATGATCCATCGGATGTTGGCAATTTGATCTCTGGTTCCTCTGCCTTTTCTAAAACCAGGTTGAACATCTGGAATTTCACAGTTCATGTATTGCTGAAGCCTGGCTTGGGGAATTTTAAGCATTACTTTACTAGTGTGTGAGATGAGTGCAATTGTGCAGTAGTTTGAGCATTCTTTAGCATTGCCTTTCTTTGGGATTGGGATGAAAACTGACCTTTTCCAGTGCGGCGGCTGCGATGGTGCACGAGCACAGCAGCTGCACCGGTGCATGAGCGAGCGCGGCCGAGAGGAGCTGCCCTGGGCCGGAGGTCAGGGGTGGCGTCCGAGAGGAGCCTGAATTAGCAGGTGCAAACTAGTATACATAGGATGGATAAATAACAAGGTCCTACTGTTTAGCATGGCTCTTCCCTGGTGACTCAGCAGTAAAGAATTCTGCCTGCTGATACGGGAGACTTGGGGTGATTCCCTATATCTGGAAGATCCCTTAGAGAAGGAAATGGAAACCCATTCTAGTATTTTTGCCTGGGAAATCCCATGGACAGAGGAGCCTGATGGGCTACAGTCCCTGGGGTCACAAAGAGTCAGATACGACTAAATAACAACAACTGTATAACACAGGAAACTATGTTCAATATCCTGTTATACACTAGAATGGGAAAGAGTATGAAAAAGAGTATGTATATGTTTATCTGAGTAACTTTGCTATACAGCAGGAATTAATACAACATTGTAAATCAACTGCACTTCAATAAAAGCCAGATATAAGTACATTAGAACTTCCCAGGGTGGTCATAGTTTAATTTTTATTCTATACCAGCTCTGTAGTTTAGGAAAGATGGTGTTTTAAAGGGAGAAGAAAAGGAAAGTATGGATTAGTTGGGAGCAAATGTCAAGTTGTGAATTAACTCAAGGATGCCTTCTACTGAAGATATGCTGTCTGTTTTGGATATGTTTTTACAGTTTTTTTTTGCCCATTGATATGACTGTGCTCGCTGTTCACTGATGAAAAATTAACCTCCTCGGCCAGATCTAGTCTAAACAGCAGCATGTTCTTGGGCAAAGTATTAATTGGCTCCAGATAACAAGGCCAAAAAGAACTCCCTAGACATTGGTCAGAAGAGCAAAAAGTCAAGAGAGGAGGATGAGCCAGGAGGCTGGCCTGAGATCAACGTGGGCTTCTGTCGGACTCCTCAAGTTTTCTCAGTATGTCATAGAAGAGCAAAGCTAGGGTTGAACACCAAGAGGCTGTTCGACTAGCCTTTTATCCACACCATCTAACCCCCCTTCCCTAGCAGCAGGGGAATGCTGAAGGTCTGACCTGCCTGGTGCAGGTGTCAGAGCACAGGGGATGTCGAGAGCTTCTCTTCCGTAGAGTTGTGGATGGATAAATGCTTGGGAGAAGGCAAAGTAGACAGAGTCAATAAATGCAAAAAAAAAAAAAAAAAAAAGACTATTCCAAATAGTCTGTGATAGAACAGGGAGCTTGAAGTGGGTATGAAGAACCCAAGTTTAGAGTCTTAAGAGGGTTAAGGGGAACCAGATCAAGAACTGCCTCTGGTCAAACCAGTCACGCCTCTCTGGACTAAGCCATGACCGGGCTTTCCATATCCCCCTTGGAGACATTCTGCATACATATTTTCAACTTTGGCCATTCCTGGGACAAAAGGCAGTTCACCGCAATCATTCTTTCCAGCTCTGCTCTAACAAGGAAGACCAGGCCTCTTGGAGCTGACCAAGGTGCTGAAGATGGTTTTAGAACAGTATTAGAGAAAGACTTGCAGTCCATGGGGTCGCTAAGAGTCAGGCACGACTGAGCGACTTCACTTTCACTTTTCACTTTCATGCATTGGAGAAGGAAATGGCAACCCACTTCAGTGTTCTTGCCTGGAGAATCCCAGGGACGGCAGAGCCTGGTGGGCTGCCGTCTATGGGGTTGCACAGAGTCCGACACGACTGAAGCGACTTAGCAGCAGAGAAAGAGTGGCGCTAATGGTAAAGAATCTGCCTGCCAGTGCAAAGGATGTAAGAGGCACAAGTTCAATCCCTGGCTCTGGAAGATCCTCTGGAGAAGTGTATGGCAACCCACGTCAGTATTCTTGCTTGGAGAATCCCATGGACAGAGGAACCTGTCAGGCTATGGTCCATGGGGTCACAAAGAACTGGACGCAACTGAGCATCTGAGCACAGCACAAAGAAAGAGAACATTTACTGAGTACATATGGACTTTCCAGGTGGTTTGGTGGTAAAAGAATCTACATGCCAGTGCAGGAAATGCAGGAGACGTGGGTTCAATCCCTAGGTTGGGAAGATCCCCTGGAGGAGGAAATGGCAACCCACTCTCCAGTATTCTTGCCTGGAGAATCCCATGGACAGAGGAGCCTGGTGGGCTACAGGGGTCGCAGAAGTCAGACGTGACTTAGTGATTGAGGATGCGTGCACTGAGTACGTAGCATTTTCTGTGTGGCAGCACTATCCCTAACTGCTTTGCATAGAATAACTTATTTCATGGTCTCAGAAACTCTGTGAAAGAAGTGTTGTTATTATCCCCATTGATTACAAGGATAGTGAAGTACAGAGAGATTAACAAACTTAGCCAAAGGCACACAGCTAAGGAGTGAGGAAGCCAGTCAATTCATACCCTATGATGCACTTTTGGTCACTATAGTTGCTAATGAGAGTTATGAACAGAGCCACAGAGAACCTGCCACATTTTCACGAGTATTGCCCTAACAGAATTGAGTCACAGTTCCCTACCTCAAGTTGCCAAGGTAGGTAGCTTTGGGTTGTCACCTTGGAGAACCAGGCATAGCAGTAAAGACTGCTTAGGTGCATATACGAGTGAGTGGCTCACACACCCTGTTATAATAGTCATCACCCCTTAATGTAATGACTTATCCCATGTCTGCTTCCCTGTCAGCCGTTATGAAGAGGGTGCCACGGTATCCCCTCCCCCAGCTTACCAGAGAGCCTAGTATGTAGCAAGTGCTCAGCAAACATTTCAAGAATAAGTGAGTTACATGTGATCAATAGAATAGTAACTGTTATTAACCCTTGTGTCATTAGTATTTCAACATTAGTAGAAGCATTGTTACAGGACTTATAGTTCCTTTGTACTTTATATTTGACATGCCCTGTCTTGCAAGCTATGTGAACCTTGGAGTGTATCTTAATTTCTTTCTTTATTTAATTAAGTGTATCTTAAATTATTTCCTTCTTCCTTTAAGACCAGCGTATCTGGTTGTAGTTGTGGCATTCGGGGTCTTCGTTGCATCACGCAGGATCTTTCACTGTGGTGCATGACCTCTCTAGTTGTGTTAGGGGAAGCACGCTGATTGAAACCGCCCACCCTGGCCAGGCACCATAGTAACCATTTGCATGAGTTGTTTTAAGACAGGAGGTCCTGGTAAGGAACAGGGAACTAAGAAGCCTCCACCAATCAGAAGAGTTCAGGAAAGGTCAAAAGGAGACACCACCTGTCTGACCACCTCCCAGAATCCTTCTCTCTGGCATCCATTTTGGCTGAACAAGGCGTGCACCACCAGGAAGGACTCTAAGTCAGAATGATTGGCTAAAGACAACCTGGAAACTAATCAAATCACCATAAAACCTGAGACTGCAAGCCATGTGAGAGAGCAGTTCTCCTGGGTTTCCTTACCCTACTGCTCTCCACCTGGGTGCCTTTTCCCAATAAAATCTCTTGCTTTGTCAGCACATGTGTCTCCTCGGACAATTCATTTCCGAGTGTTAGACAAGTGCCTAGTTTCGGGCCCTGGAAGGGGTCCTCCTTCCTGCAGCAGTTACGGTGCTTGGGCTCAGTAGTAGCTCCACAGAATGTGGGATCTTGGTTCCCAGACCAGGAATTGAACCCGCATCTCCTGTATTGTGAGTCGGATTCTTAACCACTGGATCACCAGGGAGGTCCCCTCTTAACTTCTCATACAGCATCTATACAGACAAAATGAAACAAACATCTAAGGTCACGATTTGGGCAATTTGAATGCCTAAACACATGTATGATTAAATTTTATTGCATGTTAGATTTGAGATCTTGCACTATATCTTAGATTTGGGATTTTACAGTATCTTAGGCAGGGAGCTCCACTGACATGAAAGTAACTTTGAACATCTCTTTAAAAGGGTGTACAAGTGTTCCGTGGTAACAGAGCTTGCAGTGGCAATTATAGCATCTTCCAGTCCAATTTCCCATTTCAGAGCCTATGTGTCATTTGATATTCGTCAAACCATGTTTTTGTTGTGTTGTCTTACATGTAGAAGACTTCCATATCTGCCACACTAACTCCGGCGTGTGTGTGTTTTTAAACAGCACTCTGCAGCTGAGCCCTTGGAGGACCGGCCTATTTTGACAGCTCCCCTTAGTCCATGTATCACCAAGCTTGTTCTCTGCCAATATGTTTCACATGATTCTGGGGACATGTGTAGCACGCCTGTGCAACTTGCAAACACTCATACATTATTACAATAATAATTGGGTTTTGATGCAACTGGAACTCAGTACTACCAAGCTGCCAGCATTTCCTTTTGGCTACCAGTGCTAGGCAAGAAAATTATAGTCTAACTGTCTTCCTGTTTATTGATAAACAAAGTGGCCAGCCCAGCAATGGAGCCTGATTAGCAGTTTGCACCCTTTGTGAAAGGATAAACAGAACCCTACTGTTTTCTGTGTTTGACTGCAATTTGCATCTTTAAAGAGGTTGGGTTGCCCTGAGATGCATGTTCAACTTCCCGGTGCCTGGATAGTCTTTGATATGTTACATGTCAGCCTCCTTGTTTTCCTCTCCTTCATCTTGAAACAATATTTGCCAGAGCATCTCTGGTCCCATCTGGCCTACCATAAGCTTCCCAATAGTCACCTGTCTGAAGGAGGAGGGGGTGGGCAGGGGCACGAGAAGAAATATGTCTCCGTTTCACCGCCCTTGAATTTTACATTCCCAGAAGGCCCTTTAATGCCGACTCTACTGCACTTGTGAAGAGAGGATGATAGGAGAGTGAACAGCCAAAGACAAAAGGGAATCTGCTCACCACTCTCTCTGGCCCACAGGATCATTTCTGGGTCCCCTCTCTTTCTCGTATCTTCACTTATCCTCCAGAAAATGCCCTCCACCTTTGTAAACTGAAACAGTGTTAGCCTTCTACTTTGAGTTTGGTACAGTGTTCTGAAATTTATTCTAAACTAATTAGGATCTGAAACTAAATGGTAAGAGACCAAGTAGTTGACTCCCTCCCTATAATTATTTTCAAATGAAAGAAATGAAGATCATTTTAACTTGAATTTGCATGATGGAAAAGGGAGCATTAATACATGTAAACATGGATTAATCTGTTTAAATAAACTTTCCCAATAATCCTCACCATATGTAAACAACATTTGTTCTGCCTTAGAGATATTGCATGATTGGACCCACGAGACTCCCGTTATCCCACTGAACAGTTTCCTTTTATAACTTCAAAAGCAATGTTACATATTTATTGGAGGTTGTAGGGTGTTAAGTGGAGTTATGCACAAATTGTACCTCGGCTCTTTCGTTCATGCCAGTAGGGATTAAATTAGATTTTATAGCTGTTGTAGAAGTCTATTTGGTAGCTAACAAGTGGGATTTTTAAATCCTGGAAAACATAATCCTATTATAAAACAGGCAGCTGAATTAACATTACCCAGGAAGGTTCTCTTCATGGATTAGCATTTTTTGACAATAACAAAGAAAATCATCACATTCTATGGGGATATTACATGCCTTTCTTGAAAGTCAGAACGGCGAATTGAGGAAAGGGAACAAGATAAATGACCGAACATGCTATGACTTAGACTGTTTCTTTTTTAAGAAGAGCAGTGGAGGCTGGGAGGTGAAGCTGAGCGTGGCCTTGTCTGTAATTCTGGCACGCGCCCTCGAATTGGAAATGTGGCCTTGCTGATTTCCATGTCAGTGCTCCAGCTTTGGTCATAGATGGTTATCTGCATCAGTAATTCCCTGCTCCTGGTTTCCTTATATGATCACTAAAGGGCACAAAGAGTCCATTAATTACAGCACAAATTGGTGGTGGGAGAAATATTTTGCTACTCTGTGAAATCACCAACACTTTTTCAGTTATCGTTAGACCCTGAGAATCTGAGAATTTTAGAGCTGGGAAGGACCTTGACATTTATTTTATTTAATTTTTGTAGTCTTCGTCCAAGTTTTACTTTAAGCACCACAAGAAGATGGATCTTTCTCTCATACACACACACACAAACATACACTTAATAGTGTACGAGTGACTTTTTTATTTTTAAAGAAGAACCTTCCATAAGTCTTAGCCATTGGTTTTGGCTTGCTGGTAAGGGTTATTATTAGAGCTGGCAGGTTTTGCCGATTTTCATTTGCACGGGTATCATCTTAGCAGATAATCACATGGGCATCAATCAGTGGCATATCATTGTGTGAGATAATTGCATGGGCATCAATCATGTGTGTATCTGAAGCAGGTCATCACGTGGGCATCGATTCCATGTATCCGGAGAAAGGTAATTGCATTAGAAGCAGGGGAGGGCGTGTCTTCATGGCAGATAATCACGTGGGTATCAATCACTTTAGGTATTGAGGTAGATAATCCTGTGCATATCTGTCTCATGTACTAATGTGGATAATTATGTGGATATCAATCATGTCAACATGCTGGTTTTCTGGTAGAGGTTTACATGCAGA
This sequence comes from Budorcas taxicolor, assembly GCF_023091745.1. Classification (NCBI taxonomy): domain Eukaryota; kingdom Metazoa; phylum Chordata; class Mammalia; order Artiodactyla; family Bovidae; genus Budorcas; species Budorcas taxicolor. The sequence goes on from NC_068921.1 coordinate 76,768,870, forward strand.
GCAATCGTGTCATATGTTCACTTATGTTGGCAAGGAGGACCCGTGTCCCTGGGTGCACACCAGGGCTGGTGGCTTGGTGGGGTGAAGAAACAGCACCATCCACAAGGCTTCCCCAGTAGAGCACAGGAAAATCCATGGTTAGAGAGCCTTTTAAGACTCTTGTTTTAAGGCTTTGTCTCCTACAGGAGTGGAAACATTCCCTGGGAAGAATGTGAACCAGTGTAGAGGACATTTGTGGTTTACCCTTGAGCATCTATTTTTCTTTCCTCAGAGGTCAGCTCTTCATTTCTATTCCAACTCAGATGATCTAGGTGTGATCTCAGCCCCCAAGGAATCTGGGGTTCAAGACTAAGCAATCAGTGACATGCCACTGGCCACGCTGATTGGCTCAGGGAAGGACACATTAGCCAGTCCAATTGACATTAGCCAGTCCAATTCACATTTTTATCGGGTAGACTCCAAGCGAAGTTCAAATAAACAGTAGATGGTTAATAAGAACGAGGGGGAAAGGCTTGGCTCATCCACAGACTAATCATCTTTTAGGTAAGTCCTTTTCACCAGTGATGTGCACATGTTCTCTCACCTGCTGCAGGTAGATACTCATGAAATGAATGCATGTGTGAATGAAAGGCTGAACAAACACTTGGTCCCTGGCCGGGAGGTGTCCCCAGGACTTAAGGTCTAGGGCTGGCGCTGTGCAGTCTGTTCTCCACTCCAGTCTTCACACGCGCCCTCCCTTCTGCTCAGCATCCTCCCCGAGTCTCACAGGAGCATCTGTCCTCGGAGGCCTTGCAGGACCACTGAGACTCAGTGACTTCCCCGGTTCCGTTGCCACCTGTGCTGTACGAACTTTCTGTTCTGTAAAATGCATCACCCCTGTAATACTTGTACAGGGCTTCTCTTGTGCTCTAGACTGGAAGCCCCAGGAGGGCAGGAATTCAGTCTGGATCCTTAGCGACCAGCTGTGTTCCCGCATGTGCTACTTTGTTGGTCTCAGTGGAGGTGGGAGAGGTATGGCTGTGGTAGGCTTTCCTCTGACACTGAGCATCAGGAAATGAATTCGCGGAACCCATTCTGACTCAAGGGCTAAGCCAGACTAGGCCAGGGAAGGCTAATAAAGTCCTCTTGCCAGTGACCCCTGCTCATTGTCAGTGTGGTATGTGGAATGGTTTGCCGAAGGTTTCTAGTAAAGTTTTGCTTCCTCTTAGAAGAGAATCAGGGGACTTCCCTGGTGGTCCAGTGGCTAAGACTCCACGCTCCCAGTGCAGCAGGCGTGGGTTCGATCTCTGGTTAGGGAACTAGATCTCACACGCAGCAACAAAGATAGAAGATCCCACATGCTGCAACTAAGGCCCAGCACAGACAAATAAATAAATAAATATGCATTTTTAAAGAGAGAGATCAGTCTTTCTTTCTAATAACAACAAAGGGGTGTGTCACAACAGTTACTACTAAGGACCGTCTGCCTTAGGGCAAAGACAACATTGTGGGCGGCAAAGGGGGTACAGAAGAAACTGGCATCCTTGACATTGCTGAGCTATTGGCTTCACCAGCCCAGAAGCTGCCCCATGGGACTTCCCTGGTGGTCTGGTGATGAAGAATCCACCTCGCAATACAGGGGACATGGGTTTGTCTGGTCAAGGAACCAAGATCCCACATGCCATGGAGAAAGTAAGAAATCCCTAGAATGTCTTTCCTTCTTAAGGCTGGAATAATATCCCATTGTATATATATGCTACATTCTGTTTATCCACTCATCTGTCATTGGGCATGGGTTATTCCATCTTTTGTCTATTGTGAATAATCCTGCTGTTCAAGTCCCTGCTTTCACTTCTTTTCGATACATACCCAGAAGTGGAAATCCTGGATCATATGGTAACTCTATGTTTAATTTTTGGGAGAACCACCAGACTGTTAAATACTAAATACTTTTTTTAAAAAAGCAAAAAAAAAAAAAACCACAAAAAACAACAACAACAAAAAACCATATATTAACCGAAAGAAAAGAAGTTTATTTTGATGAGAGAATCAGAAAGTGTTAAGTGACCAGATCTTATTGAGCTCTGGAAGTCACAGATAAAAGCAATAAGAAAGCGAAAGAAGCACTCACACTGAGAAAGAGAGTGCAGAGGTACCATGAGCCCAGAGTTGATGCTGCAGTTTCAGGATGCTGGGGCTGGAAGGAAGGAAAGTTGAGGTCAAGAGGGCAGGGAGGGAGACCTGTGGAGTGCCTGCAGGGGCTGTTCCTAGGAGCTTTTGCATCCATTAACTTATTTCGTCATCAAAACAACCCAGCAGGTGCCCTTATTTTTATGGACAAGTCTTGTCAGCTACTTCAAATTTTTAACTCTTATTGCTTTTAACAACCATAAAGAATATTTTTAAAAGGGAAGAAATCATTTTGAATCTACCGGTCTCACGCAAAATTTACTCTAATACTTCCCTGTTCTTTTCCAGGCTTTGCCATAATTCCTGTATGATTGAATAGTTACAATTTTATATTCTGCTTTTTTATTGCTATAGAAATCTTTGTGTTTATTATTTTAATAGATGTATATATGCATCAAGTGGTTTCAGTTCAGTTAACCATTCCGCTACTGCTGAAAATGTACATGGTCTCCAGTTCGTCACTGCAGTTTTATAATAGTTATTATAGAATCTTATTGTGTAATTATTATATAGCTTAACATCTTATAATTTTAGCAGTAAAGTGCTTCATCTATGTAAATTTTTCCTTTTAGACATTTTTTTTTAAGACATATTTCTTATGGGATGTTAGTTCCCTGCCCAGGGACTGAACTTGGGCTACAGCTGTGAAAGCACCGAGACCTAAACCATGGGATCGCTAGGGAGTTTCCTGCATTTTGCTTCTTTACGCCCTCTGCCCAGTTATCTCCTGTGTGACTTTAACAGTTTTGCAGTAAAATGAACGCCTTAGATACCGGAAGCAAAAATAGATTCAGTTCTTCTCGATTACTTCTTAATCTTGGGCAAGTTATATTTAATTTCATTAAGCCTCACACTTCTCATTTTCAAAAACAGAAACACTAATAGTACCTACCTCCTTGGATTATTGCGAAGATTAAATAAGATCATGTATATGAATCACCTTAGTACAGTGCCTGGTGCATAGAATATGCTCAATTAATTTTAACCCTCTTCGTTCTTACTACTTCAAGTTATCCCCCTACCTGATTTCCTTCTCTCCTTCCGTATCATCTTGTATTTCCCTTTTTTCCCTGTTGCCTCCCACTCTTGAGTGGCTGAGCTGCTGGGAGACAGTAAAGGGTGGGCGGGTTGTACAGGGCCAGCCCTGCCATCGTGCTCACACATAGACATGACCTGATCTGACTAAACATTGTTGTCACTCCAGTTGTCTGTGTCTCCATTCTGAGGGATGGATGGTCAACAGAGGGACTGCAGAATTGGAAGGATGTACAGACACCCTGTCTCAGGTGCCCTGTGCTTTTCATGAGTGCTTCCTATGAGAGCTGGCATTCGCCTGGGATTGTTGACGTGAAAGGGAAGGTGAAAGGCGCTCAGTTGTGTCCCACTCTCTGCAATCCCATGGACTCTACAGTCCATGGAATTCTCCAGGCCAGAGTACTGGAGCAGGTAGCCTTTCCCTTCTCCAGGGGATCTTCCCAACCCAGAGATTGAACCCAGGTCTCCCGCATTGCAGGCGGATTCTTCACCAGCTGAGCCACAATGGAAGCCCAAGAATACTGGAGTGGGTAGCCTATCCCTTCTCCAGAGGATTTTCCTGACCCAGGAATCCATCTGAGTCTTCTGCATTGCAGGAGGATTCTTTACCAACTGAGCTATCAGGGAAGCCCCTATTGGCAAGGATGTTCACGGGAAAAAGTAGCCTCCTAACCTCCAGCTGGTTCAGGCTCCGCTGCCACAGTTGCAAACCACAGCTGGCTGTTTCTCCTCAGAGCAATAAGGAGCAGAATGTCCAGTCCACGTGTCTTTAGTACCTAGTCCTCGAGAGGCACTTTATATGTAAGCTTTCTTACTGAGATGTGAAAGAAGTTCGACAGCTTGCCACAAGACCACTGAGTGACTCCAAGGCCTACACTCTCCACTGCATAGCTCATCTGCATGTTAGTCATTTTTCATGTATTTAATATTTGAAGATATAGTACAGTGTATATTTTTATAGTGGAAAGAAATTCCTTCTCATGTGCACTTATTTCTCGTTCTGTCTCCTTTGTTTTTTATTTTTAATTTTCCATATTTTTGCCTTGAGTCCAGCCCCATTGTTTTTATGAAGACTCTGATTCTCAGTGGCTGCAGGGTTCTACTCTGATTTAGGCGCTTCCCCTCTGGGCTCCCAAGAATCAGGCTCAAGCCCTGACATGAGTATGACTAAGCCACAGAGGTCTGATTAGACGTAAAATCCAGTTGGGTGGCATTAAAGTGTCTCTAAGAATCAGAACCCAGCACACCCATGTTCATGGCAGCATGGTTCACAATAGCCAAACTGTAGCTATGACCCAAGTGTCCATGACAGATGAATAGATAAACAAAATGTGGTATATCCATACAATGGAATAGGATTCGACCTTTAAAAAGGGAAGGATTTCTGACACATGCTCAATGTGTATGAATTCTGAAGTTAGGTATATTTTACCACAATAAGATACTTTCTCAAAGAAAAAAAAATTGGGACGCAACCAAGAATATGAGGAACATGAAAAGTGGTTCATTGTAAAAAGTTAGCAGCAACTTGCGTGAGAAGCCTACAGCTCAAATGAGAGGAAAGAATTGAGTTAGATTATAATTTAGACTCAAGAAAACCAACTCTGTTGGAAGGGTAGAAACTTGACATTCCCCATTGTCGTAGCAACCCTAAGAGGGGTCGGGATCTTCTTAGCAAGGAATCACCTGGGCATCTGTGTGCTGAGAGGTCATCTTTGGCCTGTGGGGAATGTCAGTCCCTACAGATAGTATCAGTATTTTAAGAGTTGCAAGCACTACTGAAGTATTTGGAAAGGTTTTGCTTGTTTAGTTCAGTTCAGTCACTCAGTCATGTCCGACTCTTTGCTACCCCACGGACTGCAGCATGCCAGGCCTCCCTGTCCATCACCAGAGTTTACTCAAACTCATATCCATTGAGTCAGTGATGCCATCCACTCTCATCCTCTGTCATCCCCTTCTCCTCCCGCGTTCAATCTTTCCCAGCATCAGGGTCTTTTCAAATGAGTCAGCTCTTCGCATCAGGTGGCCAAAGTATTGGAGTCTTGGCTTCAACATTAGTCCTTCCAATGAATATTCGGAACTGATTTCCTTTAGGATGGACTGGTTGGATCTCCTTGCAGTCCAAGGGACTCTCAAGAGTCTTCTCCAACACCACAGTTCAAAAGCATCAATTCTTCGGCGCTCAGCTTTCTTTATAGTCCAACTCACATCTCTCAGCTTGTTAGGGCAAGCATTTGAATCACTTAAAAAGAAAATGTATTAAATTCATGAATATGGTTTTTAAAGTTTCAGGGAATTTAATAAAGCTGTTAATGGTACCAGTTGAGATTTGAACTTATTTAAACCTATTCAACCTGAGTTAATCCATTCTCTTTATAAATAGAATAATAAGCTTGTAAACTGAACACCACTGCCTAAAGAAGATAGATGCTTTACGCTGGTAATTTTAAAAACCAAAGTAACCTACATGGTCTTTTCTGTGCACAAAAGCTACCCTCAGACATTTAAAAAATTTATACTGACTGCCTCAGTTCTAGGACTTTCTACTGCACAGCACACTTGCTGACTTATCTGTGGGTTTCTTCCACTAATACACAAATTCCTTGAGGCCACAACCACATTTGTGTCCTAAGCACCTAGTATGGCGCCAGGCACACAAAATGTGCCCAACAGGTGGTTGAAGGAGGTGGCTTAGGGGGGAAAGACATGCTTGAATTTATCCGAGTGCTATGCTTGCTAATTTTGTACAATACAACCTGCAGTAGATACCTGCCCAGATAGGTGCAGTAACTTCTGTTTTGATATCTATGTGGACGTTTGCTAGATGAATCCATCCACTTGCTTTAATCGATTACTATAAATACATTATAACAAGTACAACTGGACAAAGAAATTATGAGGACGATTTTTTTTTCCTGTTGTTGTTCGTTCACTAAGTTGTGTCCGACTCTCTGCGACCCCATGCATTGCAGCACACCAGGCTTCCCTGTCCTTCTCTATCTCCTGGAGTTTGCTCAGACTCACGTCCATTGAGTCAGTGACGCCATCCAACCATGTCATCCTTGGTTGCTCTCTTCTCTTCATGCCCTCCATCTTTCTCAGCATCTGGGTCTCTGCCAATGACTCAGCTCTTCGCATCAGCTGGATTATTATTTTTTTTCCCCCAGTCATGTCTACATGATGAGTTCCTGATCTGTATTTGCCCAATACCCTCCCGAGAGAAAAATGTTGCTTCTGTGAGACTCCCTTCCTCGGGTGGCCAGTGCCACGCAGAAGACTGTCCTCTGCCGTGCTGAGCTCGCGATCACATCTCTGGACCCAGAGGCACTCTGTATGGGCAAAAGCATCCAGGATTCAGGGCTTCCCTGGTGGCTCAGTGGTGAAGAACCTGCCTGCCAGCACGAGAAACAGTGGTTGATTTCCTGGGTAGGGAAGATGCCCTGGAGAAGGAAATGGCAACCCACTCCAGTCTTCTGACCTGGGAAAGTCCATGGACAGAGAAGCCTGGCAGGCTACAGTCCACGGGGTTGCAAAGAATCGGACAGGACTTAGCGAGTAAACAACGACCATCAAGGATTCAAGCTCGGGAACAAGTAGAGAGAGGGCTCCCAAAGCATCTTGAGAAAGCTGGGGGCAGAAATGTCCTCTCTGCAAGGCGGGAGCCATGTCTTCACGCATGGTTTCCTCTTTTGGCACCTTTCCCCTCATGGCGGGGCAGATCTGGGAGTGAAGAAAGGGGCGGGCCCTTGGCTGTCAGGCTGTTAGTGATGAGCTGTTTTCAGCAATTGTGCCCTTCCAGCCAGGGTGTAACGGCTGGCACCTCTGGTAATGAGATGATTTCCAGGGCTTCTTGTTTAAGGCTCTGCTGGCTTCCTCTAGGCCTTCGCTTGCCACTCTCCTTGGCAGCTTCGGAGTTTACTGACATTATTACCAATGTGACATGTGCCTCTTGGCCGACACAAAAACTCAGGGAAGACATGCCAGTCTGCCATGAGAGGGGCCCCTTGGAGGGAAACGTGAAGCTGGGTGCAGCCACCACAGCAGACTTGTCCCCAGGGAGTAAGAGACACAGGCTCATCATGCTGCCTCTCAAGAATAACCCATCCCTGACTTTGTCAGCAGGTGGAAATTCCCATTGCCCACTCGAGTAACAAGGGGGCTTTTTTCTTAGATAGGCCTAGCGTTGTTGGTAAAGTTGTCATACCAGCTAGAAAAATGATTGACTCAGTAACTCATCAGGTAATTCATTTTTTTGAATTGAGATTCTTTTTTTAAAAATTATTGATTTATATATTTTTTGGCTCTGCTGGACCTTTGTTGTTCCCATGGGGTTTCTCTAGATGTGGCTACTCTCTAGTTACGGTACACCAGCTCATTGCAGTGGCTTCTCTTGTTTCAGGGCACAGGTTCTGGAGTGAATGGGCTTCAGTAATTGCAGCACACAGGCTCAGTAGCTGTAGCGTGTGGGTTTAGTTGCTCCGCAGCATGTATGATCTTCCGGGGATCAAACACGTGTCCCCTCTGTTTCCAGGTGGATTCTAAACCACTGGACCACTAGGGAAGTTCTCATCAAGTAGTTGTTGAGAATCCACTGTTCGGCAAGGGAAGACTGATGCTGGAGGTGAACAAAGAAAATGCAGTCCCTCCTGCCGTGGAGCTCATGGGCTGGAGAGAGGCGCTCACATCGGTCCAGTGGCCACCATGGTTGACGTGTAGCTGTGATAAATGATGGGAAGACAAAGTGCACGTACTGTGAGCATATACAACAGGACCACAGGCTGGAGAGAAGGAGTCCTTACGGGAATGACATTAGGCTCCAACAGCGAGAACGAGACCGAGAGAGGGATACGGGGCGGAGTGCAGTGGAGAGCCTTGGGGGCCAGAGGAGAGGCATCTGCAAAGGCCCAGGGGGAGCAGGAAGCCTGGGAGAAGGTTGTGAGGCTGGAGTGCCCAGAGCCCAGGGGTCATGCAGGATGAGGCTCGAGGGGTAGCAGGATGGGATGATGCAGACCTGGGTAGGAACCGTCAGATCTACCCAAGTATTCTAAGGACAGAGGAAGGCCACTGAGGGCTTTAAGCAGCAGAGATGAGAGGCTTATAAAAATATTATTCCAGATGCTGTGGAATGGATCGGAGTGGATGGTGAGGCCATCCGTGTGCCATCACAATGGTCAGTGGGAAGAAAGGAGGTGATGAGGGACGCAGGGGACATGGGAGACCCGGTCCCTACCCTCCCTCCCTCTCTCCCTCACTTCCTTCCTTCCTTCCCTCCCTCCTTCCCCTCCAAACTTAGCTACTTTCTCTGCTCCAAAAGACAGAAATGGACTCTTTTTCTTAGAAGATCTTTACAGTTTTCAAGTAAAATTCCCTCCTCCTATCTTTATGGAGAACTTCCTCAAACAGGTACCTACAGTTCTCTGCCATTGGAAAGATTTTAGGAAAGCCATGTTCAGTTCTGAAGGAGTGAGGGGCTTCCTCATAAATGCAGTAGACCCTCCTGCTCCACCCCAAGAGCCCCCTGCCTAGGCCCATTAGAACCCCCAAAGTGATCTGATTTCCATCAGTCCCAAAGCCAGCTAAGCAAGGTCACGTTTACAGGACTCCCTCCCAGCGACCATCCAGAAAACAATAAAAACAGATGCAGGCCCTGCTGTGATACAGAAGCCCACTTTGGAAACCAGGGGGTCAAGTGCCCATTACCCAGGTAAGCGGGCTCTCCATGGGAGAGCAGAAGTGCACGTCCACATGCCAAGAGGAGAGGTGCTGGGAACCACCGGGGCCGCCTGGGAAAGGGGGCCTCATCCAGGCAGTGCTAATCAAACCGGACAATGCCACGGAGCTGGCGTGGCTGAGCCAGGAGCGAGGCAAGGACGGGCTGGGGGAGAAGGGCCTCCCTTCCTCCAAAATCAATGTCCCTGTTAACTTGGGCAGAAGAAAATCTGACAGCTCTGGAAACCTGCCCATCTGATGAGAAGGAGGAAGCTGAGAAGCGGTTGGAGCCTGAGAAGGCCCCGGGATGCAGGCGCGATCAGTTGCCCGTTGGGGACCCGGTGGCAAGTCGGCTCTGCTGTGCTTTTACCGAAGCCCAAGAGGACAGGTGCTGCTGCTGCCCATCCCCATACGGCCTCCCCAGCTGGTCGTAACGTGCCTGCCCCTCCAGTGATCCCAGCTGGATCTGTTTTATAAAAGATCCAAGAAACCAACGGGGCCGTCGGCTTCTGAACCCAAGCTCCCTGAGGTCTGGCTAGTGTAGGGCTATTCCATTTTCTGTTAATATCTGGGATTTAACCGAGAGGCAACTGGCATAACTGAAACCTACAGAGAAACCTAAGTCTAGCCATGGAAATTCTAGTGACAAGCTACCCTGTTGTGGATAAAGTGATGCTTTTCGACTGGTCCCTGATAACGTATTTAAGGCCACTTGTGAAGAGAATAATAGGAATCCACAACCCTATTATTCATGTTTTAATATGAATAATATTAATTATGTGGCTAATGCCACAACCTATATGATTTATATTTCAAAATCCAAAGAGCTCCGAAAGCCAAAAAATTTTATTATGAGTTTTCAGCTGATTTCACTTGGGAGCAAAACCTACCCTAAACTGACACGGGGCAATTGGTTGACTCCATCCACTGTGTGTGACTAGTCCTATATTTTGCTCCAGGTTTCTGGGTGGGGTGACATAAGATAAACTGCCTGCGTAACCTTTTGCCTTTCCCAAAAGATTCTTCATTCTAAAATACCTTTGTCTCCCAGCCTTTCTAACCTGTGATGGTAAACTTGCATTGTTATGGGTTTGAGGCCTTGTGGACAATTAGGAAACCTGAGGGCAGACTAAATAGAGCCCTTTGCACTATAAATATTTAATAGCCATAGAGATGTTTGGGGTTGATGGAACCGCGGAAATTTCCTCTTCCATAGTCTGAATCCAAATTTCAATGGAGACTGCATGCGGTGAAAAAAGCATGGGTTTGGGAGTCAGAAGGTGCCTGGGCCATTATTAATGACCCATGTGGCCTTGGGCAAGACTTTTCTCCTCCCTGGATTTCATCCATAAAGTGAAAGACGTGGACAAGATGGTCCCTAAGGACACTTTGGGTTTTTATATTCCATAATTCTGTGAGCTACCTACAGGAGGGATGAGGGGCTGGGTAGCAAGAAGCTCAGATGAGGCCTCGAAGTGGGGAAAGCAAGGACACAGGTGCCTGTTCCGGTCCATTCCTAGGGATGGAAATAACACAGCCAGTCAGCTGGAGTTGGGCAAAGCGTGCCACCATGCACAGAACCGCTCATACATCCTTGGTGCTGGGTGATCGATACCCCCAGGATCTGGGATGGCAACGGGCCTGCCAAGGAGTGAGGCTGAGGAGGATCCCTGTCGTGCCGGGGCTGTGGCACTGCATTCTGCTGAAATCAATTTGGCTCCGTTTCATGTGTACCTAGCAGATTTACCAGATTGTGAAAATGAATGTTTTCTATGCGCGTGGCTGATTTTTGCATGCATCTGTTCACTCATCTAAACCTTAGTTACATGCTGCTAGGAAAACGAAAGGCTATAATTTCTTCTCTTTGAAGCAAGAGTGGTAAAGACACCATGATTTCTGCTTTACAGATCTGCGTCAAAATGGTGCACCGCTTTCCTTCTTATTGTCCCAGGGGAAGAAAAAAATGAAGTGATATGGCGGTATTTTCTACTGCATTTGCCAACGATCCTGACTGACTTTAATGAAGAGTCCAGTGCCTGAGAGCATGGCTTTCAGAATGTAAATATCCAGTGGAATGCAAGCATGAGTATTTACCTGTATCATTTTCACGTGACGTTAATAAGCCCTTGTTGGCTTGTCATGTTTCCATTTTAGATGGCAGTGCTTCCTTCAGATGTCAGTGTCACGCTCCAAGACAATGATACTAGTATTTATTCAGTGCTTGCCATTTCTGGGATGCTTTTATCCCCCTTAATTAGTAAACCACAAATAATCTCTGCTCCATAGCTTAGTGCTGTAGTCCTCAGTGTTCACAAGGAGAATATGCTCCAGTGACTAATAAATAGGATGGATTTTAGAGTCAGTCAAACTCAGATTGGACTCTGATTTACTGCGTATCTGCCTCTCGGCACGCCTCCAAGTCCTTCTCTGTAAAATGGGGATTTGTTGTCGCTGTCCAGTCTCTCAGTCGTGTCTGACTCTTTGCAACACCAAGGACTGTAGCCCGCCAGGGTCCTCTGTCCATGGAATTTCCCAGACAAGAATACGGGAGTGAGTTGCCATTTCCTCCATTCAGGAGACCTTCCTGACCCAGGGATCTAACCTGCGTCTCCTGCTTTGGCAGGGGGAGTTCTTTACTGCTGAGCCACCAGGGAAGCCCTGGGCTTATCACAGAGTAGTAGGTTTGAAGATTAAATCAGAACATGCATGTCAAGACTTCCCTGGCAGTCCGGTGGTTAAGACTTCATGCTGCCAGTGCAGGGGATGCAGGTTTGACTCCTGGTCAGGGAGCTAAGATCCCACATGCAGAGTGGTATGGCCAAAAAAAAAAAGTGCATGTTGACAGCATAACCTAGTGCCTGGCCTACAATAAGAGCTCAGGACATCTTAACCTAAAACTAGATGATGGCCACTTTGCCGTCCCCCGGTCCTCCACCCCTGGGAATCACATCACAGCACAAAATTTCTTATCACAGAAAACTCCATAGGCCATTGTTATGGACCAAAATCACCCCACCTTACCTACTCCCTCCTTGCTTCCTCTCCATTCTTACTTTATTTTGCTGAGAAATTGGGTTTTTTCTCTCTCATTCCTAGTTCATCCCTGCCTTGCCCTGAGGGTTCTTTCCACTAGCAAATGGCCTAACCAGTTTTTTTTTTTTTTGCTTGTTTTTAAACAAACAGAAATAGTTCTTTCTACCCTTAGCCTTTCTATACCAACTTTATCAAAGGCAATAATTTAAAAAATTTTAAAAGACCATTTTCTCTTTGAAGAATTCTGACACTAGCTCTTAAGTTACCCTTTCCTCCTCTGCAGCATTTAGATATTATGGGTTACTGCAAGTCCTGGTTCAAGGGCTGGCAAACCCATTGAAAAAGTAAGGAATTTGCCCAGGTCTTAGTATCTGAAACAGAGAATTCAGAGCATAGGAATTAAGCCTCCTAGATGTTCCTTTATCCCAAAGGCAAGGTTTCTTTCAAACACTGAAACGAAAAATTGGGAGAGGGACTTGGCCCAGTGGCTATGACTCCACATTCCCAATGCAGGGGGCCTGGGTTCAATACTTGGTCGGGGAACTAGATACCACATGCCTCCACCAAGAGTTCACATGCTGCAACTAAAGATCTCACCTACTTCAACTAAGACCTGGTGAAACTGAAGTTGCTCAGTCGTGTCCGACTCTTTGCAGTCCCATGGACTGTAGCCTACCAGGCTCCTCTGTCCATGAGATTTTCCAGGCAAGAGTACTGGAGTGGGCTGCCACTTCCTTCTCCAGGGGATCTTCGTGACCCAGGGATCGAACCCGGATCTCCTGCGTTTCAGGCAGCCACTTTACCCTCTGAGCCACCAGGGCTCCTAAACAGACCTGGTGCAGCCAGATAAATAAATATTTTTTAAAAAATGGGGAGAGAGCCAAGGTGGGCCTCCTGAAGCACAAGCTTCTCTAGTGGCCCCAGGGTGGCATGCCTGGCCCCGGTCGTCCCACTCTGCCTCTTGAGGTGACATTTCAGCCCCAGTTGCTCACCAGGACCGGTAGGATCACCCTGTGGAACAACTGTGAGGAGTGCCATTCCCAGGAATAAAGGTTAGACGTCACAGTTCCAAAAGAGGCCTGAAACCCTACAAGCTTCAAGGCACAACTTTTGTGTGTGGATGGGTATGTTCAGGGGTGTGTGTGTATGTGTATGTGTGTGTAGATGGTGTTTATGTGGATGCTGTATATAGATGTGTTTGTGTGGATGCTGTGTGTGGATGGGTGTGTACAGTTTGTGTGTGTGTGTGTGTGTGTTGTATCTCTAGGAGTGTGATGTGTTTGTGTGTGGATGGCGTGTATGGATGGGTGTATAGATGTATGGGGGAGAGCATGTAGGGGTTGTGGGTGATGAGGGAATGTGTGAATGAGAGAATGGGTGAACCTTAAAATGTTCAGAGCAAGGACTTCCCTGGGGTCCAGTGGTCAAGACTCTGCGATTCCAATGCAGGCGGTATGGATTTGATCCCTGGTTGGGGAGCTAAGATCCTGCATGCCACACAATGTGGCCAAAAAGAAAAAAATAGTTCAGAGGAAGTCTACAAGCAGAGCAGCCTGGCAGCATTTGCTGTAGGTTCGATTATCCATTCTTACTTCAATCATTTCTAAACTGTAGTCAAACAGCATAACATAATGATTATGTTCATCATGATTAGCTCAGTATTTACCAAGTGCTTCAGTGTTCAAAGCATTGCACTGGTGAGCCTTGGCAGGGGACAGAGGAATATAAAATAGCCGTTTTATTTTTCTCATTGTCCAGTTTAAGCTCTGGCTTGTTTGACACAAACAGCACTCACCAAGCTCCACCAAGTTCCAATAAGATTTGGCAACTTGTCCTGGTTTGAACTGATTTCTCACCAAATGAAAACATTTAATGTGAAAAATGCCTAATTTGGGACTTCTCGGGTGGTCCAGTAGTGAAGGCTTCCCTCTCTCCATGCAGGGGGCCTGGTTTTGATCCCTGATCAGAGAACTGCATCCCACATGCCACAACTAAGACCAGGTGCAGCCAAATAAATAAATAAATTTTTAAATGCCAAATTTGGGACAGAAATCTGTTTTTCAGGATGTAGCCCCAAATAATATTTTAATGTACCGTTGAAGATGTTTTTGCTTAAAAATAGCTCCCAGTGACTGTGTCCTTATGTTTATCGGTCACAGCCACAGTGGAATAGATCTGAAAAGCTGAGCAAGGCCGAGTAAAAGAAGGTGGCAAAGAAGATAAATATGCCAGCTCTTTTCTAGTGCCTTCTGGCTGGGATTTCGTGGGAAGTGGCGGGGGGTCTTAATATATGCAACAGGTAGGATTGGATTTTCTTCCTTCCCATCGACAATGGGATCATACTTATGCAAAGATGTGAGTGACACTGGAAATGTAAGGGCCACGTAATTAAGTAGGCATTTGCTCATTCTTTCTCAGCCAGGTCAGCTCCTAACCAGATTCTCTTGCTCAAGGACCTGAGTTCATCCCTGGTATTTCCTTCCCAGGGATGATTTTCACTGAGAATATAGTGTGTTTCCCAAAAAGAATTAGATTCTATATTGGTTGTACTTAAATGTGGAACAGCTGTCTTCTGCTTGGGCTGCCCTGATAGCTCAGTTGGTAAACAATCTGCTTGCAATGCAGGAGACCCCGTTTAGATTCGTGGATTGGGAAGATCTGCTGGAGAAGGGTTAGCCTACCCACTCCAGTATTCTTGGGCCTCCCTTGTGACTCAGCTGGTAAAGCATCCACCTGCAATGTGGGAGACCTGGGTTCGATCCCTGGGTTGGGAAGATCCCCTGGAGAAGGGAAAGGCTACTCGCTCCAGTGTTTTGGCCTGGAGAATTCCGTGAAGTCCATGGGGTTGCAAAGAGTTGGACATGACTGAGCAACTTGCACTGTCTTCTGCTTAGGTTTCAACACATAAGTCTTTCCCTTTGTGTGTGTGTGTGTACACACACACAGAATATGAGTGAGAGAGAAAAACGTAAGTGCTGAGCTAAGATAGGAAGACCTCGGTTCCAGTTCTTGCGCTCCCTCTTGTTAGATGTGGAAATTTGTGTGGTAGACATCAGCCAGTTAGTCACCAAAACCCTCTTCTACTTCCTTCTGCTACGCAGATGACCTTTCCCTCCCTCCTTGGCAGTGCCACATTGCCATGTGATTATCTTTGGACCCACAGAATGTGGATGGAAGTGATGCATACTTCCAGCTGTGTATGCATGCTCACTCACTCAGTTGAGTCTGACTCTGCAGCCTCATGGACTGTCACCAGCCAGGCTCCTCTGTCCATGGAATTTCCTAGGCAAGAATACTGGAGTGGGTTGCCATTTCCTACTCCAGGGGATCTTCCCGACGCAAGAGTCGAACCTGAGTCTCCTGCATTACTGGCGAATTCTTTGCCACTGTGCCACCTCCAAAGCCCAAAAACCTCTCACGCACAAAAGCTTTTCTCTATCTTCCATATAACAGCCAGATGAGAGACTTTGGTCATTGTGGATTAAGATGAGAACCACTGACACACTGGGTCCCAGCAGACACAGCACCCCGACTCCACCCCATCACAGATTAGTTTTGACAAGAATAAGAAAGGAACTGCCAGTGTGTAAGCCCCCATGATTGTGGGTGTCTGTTACAGCAGCTCATACTGCTGTGGTTAAAACGTGAGGTCTGCCCTCTTCAATCTCTATAGCTATAAGGTAGGATTTACTTTTGTGAAAAGCTCCACTTAATCCCCTTGAGGTCAAAATGTGATGTGTGTAAAAATATTTTTCTTATTCCATGTTCTCTTCCTGCTCTTCCTCATGCATTTTTACTTAGTTGCAGTAATAGTTTCACTATAATTTTATATTTAGCTCTTTTTCACTTAGCACACCACAAGCATTTTTTCCGCATCGCTGCAGTCTTCGTAATTATAAATGTTAATGACTGTTTAATATTCCATCAAGCTGATGTACCATAATTGTCTAAAACAAGTGTGAGATGCTGCTGTTATACCCTGCTTTGAAACAATCCAGCTTATCAAAACAGTTAAGTCAGGGGGGTGACTACTAAAGTTAAAGACATTTTTACTCATCAAAAGAATTCTCTGCAAGGGACTTTTAAATACTGAGTTCCCCTTGTGTTTCTTTAGTATAATTTAAATTACAAACATGTAATATACCCTCAGCCACCTACTATGCAAAGCAAGATACCTGTATTTTATTATACAAATGTTGATACGTGCATTCTTGGCTGCTGGTTGCAGAGAATCCCAGGTTCCCTAAAGCAAATCTGATCCGGGTAATGTTTCCTGAGTGTTGGACCTCCTCCACTTTCAGTGGTCTGACCAGGCACTAAGATCATGGGCTGGGGGTTGTGTTCATGGGCTTATCTTTGTATCCATTGTTTTTGCATGTTTAAAAAATCGTGTCTTAACTGCAATAACAACAGTACAACAGCAAACAGCAGTGTAACAGCAATAATAGAATAATAGAAAAGGAAAACATCACTCAGAAATTCATCAAAGTAACAGTGGATGTACTACTTCAAGACCCTTTGTTTACCATGCCCGTAAGTTCAGTTCAGTTCAGTCGCTCAGTCGTGTCCAACTCTTTGCGACCCCATGAATCGCAGCACGCCAGGCCTCCCTGTCCATCACCAACTCCCTGAGTTCACTCAGACTCACGTCCATCGAGTCAGTGATGCCATCCAGCCATCTCATCCTCTGTCGTCCCCTTCTCCTCCTGCCCCCAATCCCTCCCAGCATCAGAGTCTTTTCCAATGAGTCAACTCTTTGCATGAGGTGGCCAAAGTACTGGAGTTTCAGCTTTAACATCATTCCTTCCAAAGAAATCCCAGGGCTGATCTCCTTCAGAATGGCCGTGCCCGTATGCGCACATAATATATGCCTAGCCATTTTCACCTAAGTTCAGTTTTGTTTCCTACTTCCATCGAATAACCCTTGACATCATCACATTGTTTCATAGTCTCAATATTAGTATAAAACTCCTGCACTGTCTAAACTCTCACCATTGGAGCAGTCACTGTCTTGCAAGTCACAACTTGCAGAAACTTTTAACCCAGCATTTACCATCTGGATCAAAATTCCAACATGGGTTTGTATGTGTGTACTGACAAAGAAAGTTTGGATTTCGAATGAATTCAGGTCAGAGTGTGTTCAGCGGCATGCCTGCTGGGATCACACTGCATGTCATTTAAACATGTATGTTATCACTAACATCAATTCCATCTCATGTTATTGTCTTCTGAGAGAGGTTCATTAGCATATAGTTGCATTGTTTATGTACACTACCGTACATGTTTAATATGGTGTAGAAGGAAAACATAAGTTGTATCTGCTATCATATAGTCTCATGTACTGTAAAAAATACACCCATGAGTACTCATTCATTGTTAAATAATTATAATCAATGTTTTAAATCCTTTACATTGTGTAGACTGGTGGATGGTTATGTGGGCAATTAAAGTGCCAAAAATGTTTTCTAAAGGTTTTCAGGTGGGCTGAAAACATAATACTTTTGATTCTATTCATAATGATGGAATATAGGCTCATGCCCTCCCAAAACTTGCTATCTGGCCATTTTCAGGGGATGGATTAGATTTTGGATGTTGAAGTATATCTCTGTCCGTTATCTCTTACTAGGCTCTGAGCACCTTAAAGATAGGCACTATAACGTATTCATCTTTGGATTCCCAGCATCTACCCTATATCTGGCACTTAATTGGTTTAATTCACATTATTTTGTGAATAAATGAATGAACAGATGCCATAAATATTACCTATAGTCCACAGTTAATTTCACCTATGGAATTTGTTTTATTTTCTACCTCTTTCCTAATTCAATCCCATATTCTCCAAGAGAGTCTCCAGTCTTGAGGTGGTTGCTCACTAGATTGTTATCTGGGAATTTCCCTTCCTATCTGGGAAGTTCTTTGGCTTAATTTCTGAATTGAATATTCTGTTTACTGGATCCATCCAGTTAGGGTTAGAGTTAGGGCAATCCTGTTTTATTGCCCTAAAAAATCCCCTCTGCTCTATTCCACCTGTTCCCAGGGAATCCTGGGAGTCATTGATATGTTTCCTGTCTCCAGAATTCTGCGTTCTCCAGAATGTTATATAGTTGGAATGAGACTGGCTTCTTTCACTTAACAATATGCATTTACGTTTCCTTCATGTCTTTTTGTGGTTTAATGGCTTTTCTGTTTATTGCTGAATAGTATTCTACTCTATGAGTGTATGACAGTTTATCCCTTCACCTATGGAATTTGCTTTATTTTCTCCATTTCTCTCACCTGGTTGAATCCCAGACTCTCCAACAGAGTCGCCATCTACTGCTCCAGTCTTGAGCTGGCGGCTCACTAGATTGTTATTTGGGACCTCCCCTCCCTTCCTGGGAAGTTCTTAGACTTAATTGTTGAGTTGAATATTCTGTTTACTGGATCTTATGTCTTTTTCTTTCTTGGTTTATTCTCTTATTTTAATGGTATATCGTTTATTAACTACCTCAGATAGGATACATGAGAGAGAATCTTTTAAAAGCATTTGACATGTCTGCAAGTCTTTATTCTATCCTCACAAATCAGACTTTTCTAGACTTAAATCCCAAGAGGAAAACAAGTTGACTTGCTGTTGGCCTAGTATAAGCATATTATTTAGAGATTCCTAAATGGTTAACCTTCTATTATTTTTTGTATCTTTGGTCTAGTTTTTCTTTTCCACTGTTTCAAAGGCCTTCAAACTAATAGACCCCTCCACTTAATTTCTTTTTTGTAAAATAGTTTGAATCAGCTACATTTCATTAATTGAGCATTTTTGAAACATTAACCTCTGTGCAGAGGTATATTTTATAGCATAAGAGTGGCTATGTTCACTTACTAACATTTCCTTCTCCACTTTTGGATTGAAACAAGCACAGAATAATTAGACAGAGACTATTTCTGGCAACTAAAACAGTTAATAGTTGGAAAGGTATGTTTCAGTGAGGATTGTTGATAAACACACCTCTTGCTGCCAAGATCTTAAAGTTTAATTAATTAGCATCACCCTAGCTTCCCCTTTCCTCTTCTGTCACTTGCTTTCATCTTCCTTCATTTATTTTATACGCACACACGCACACACTTCTCATTCTCCTACTTTCTCTTTATCTCTGTCTGCACAAGTTTGCACACAGAATTGGCTTCCCTTCTAGCATTTTTTCCCCCTGCACTCCATCAAAAAATATTTTCTGCATCTGTAATTTCATCAAGATATGCCTGACTGAGAATGTCAAAACCACTGAGCAGAAGTGTTTAATCCAAAGTTGGCTCTGCTGGTGATGATCAGCTGAGGAAACAACCTCGGATTTTTTTCTTAATTATTTGTTAGGACATAAGTTTCCACTGTATGAAATAGATTCACATCCCCCTTCTCACTCCCTGCTCTTCACTGTGCCGGCTCCCACTACTTCCCAGTACAGCTTTCTGCACCCAAGTAAGACACCTAGAGGGAAAGGTTCCTGACCATATGTGGGAACACTGCCTCCAGCAACGGTCTTCCATAGGTAAATAGTCACTTCATGATTTATCGGACAGTCAGATTCTGGCCATGTTTATGGAACTCCATAAACTGAGGTCTGCGAGTTGGGGTGGTCACCAGCAACAAGCCCCAAAGTAGTCTAGGCAGCTCACCATGGAGCTCGGAGCAGAAGATCCCAGCTCCTGTCCCTGCTTCAGAGCTTGATGGCTGGGTGACATCAGGAAAGTCTGTTAACCTCTCTGAGCCTTGGTTCCGTCATCTGTAAAATGGTAATAATACCATCATCGACCTCCCAAGGTGGCTGCAAAATAAAAATAAAATAAATGTATGTGAAAGCACTTAACAAATGACAAAGTACCATGTAAATGTTACTTACTATTGTCTGACCTCAGAGATCGAAAGGATGCATTCTTTTAAAATTTGTTATTTATTTGGCTGCACGGGTCTTGGTTGCATCATGAAGGATCTTCGCTCTTGCAGAATGTGGGATCTTTAGCTGCGGCATGTGAGACCTAGTTCCCTGACTGGAGATCGAACCCAGGCCCCCAGCACTGGGAGCTTGGAGTCTTAGCCACTGACCACGAGAGAAGTCCCAGAAGGACACATTCTTATTCCGTGTTTTGTTTTGGGCTTTTGATTTAGTTCTCTTTAGATGAGGGCTTCCCTGGTTGCTCAGATGGTAAAGAATCTGCCTGCAATGCAGGAGACTTGCTTTCGATCCCTGAGTCAGGAAGATCTCCTGGAGAAGGGAATGGCCCACCCCAGTATTCTTGCCTGGGAAATCACATGGAGAGAGGAGCCTGGTGGGCTGCAGTCCATGGGAGCCTCAAAGAGTCAGCCACGACTGAGCGACTAAGCACACACCGATGAAGGATGTTTTGTGTTTAAAGTGTTTTACAAATACAAAAATTATGACAGGAAAGATTTAGAGTATAATTAGCAGAGAAGGAAGCTTATGTTTCTCTGGGATAAGACTACCCATAGCTTGTTGACCCAATACAATATGTTCATAATCTCACATGTCAAGAGCACACCATGCTCAAAGGGCATATTGAGTGACTAGGTGAGAGTGATGGTAATGGAATGCAGGTACCAGGGACCAGTCAGATGGACAGCACAGACAACCGTTTGTGTACTGGCTGTGCTTGGAGGAACTGCTTCAGAGATACTGGTAGAACCCAAATAGGTAGATCTTCCTCCCTCCGTTTCAGCTTGTTTGCCAGTCCCCTTTCTGCACATCGTCTGTACAAGGCTCAGGATCTGTGACCCTCCTGCAGTGGGTATCTGGTGAGGAAAACGGTAGAGCTACAGATCACGAGCAGTCATACCTCATATAATGGGGTATTACTTGGACTCTTCCAAAGGGGAGAAAGAAGGCTGAATCTCCATGGACTGAAGGCAGTTACTGTTTTTTCACAGCTTGGAATAAAGCTACTGTGATGATCTGCCTTATGTGTCACCTTGACTAAACTATAATACCCAGTTATTTAATCAAACATGAATATCGATGTTCCTGGGACCATGTTTTGTAGATGTGGTTAACATCTATAGTCAGTGGACTTTACACAGATTAGATTACCCTGGGTGATGTTGGTGGGCCTCATGCGATCAATTGCAGGCCTTAGAAGCAAAAATTGAGGTTTCCTGAAAAAGAAATTCTGCCTTAAGACTACAGCATCAACTTCTGCCCAAGTTTCCAGCCCACAACTTGCCTGATGGATTTGGAACTTATCATCTTATGAGATAATTCTTTAAAATAAATCTATCTATCTGTCTGTCTATCACTTCTCTATCTCCTTTTGGTTCTGTTTCTCTGGAGAGCCCTGATCAATACAACCTTTCTCTATTTTGAGTTTGCCCTTTTTGTTTTCTATTAGAAACCCAGCTGTCAGTGGTCCAAGGTTCAAGATGTTTTCTTTACACTAGGAAAATCAACTGCATTAGTAAAACAACAAACTATATAAATTAATCCCAAATTACAATGCAGTTAAGATCTTCCTAAAATCTACTAAACTCTGATAGAACTACAGTACACTTTAAAAAATCCTTATTGATTGTATCTTATCAGAAGTTTGAAGTTCAAAATATCTGTATTTGAATCCCATATCTGCCTTCATTATCATAATTTTATAATCCCTAATTATTCCCCTAGGTGGTTTTCCCACTTGAGCACATGCCCATCACTAAAGAACCTCAGTATACCACTGAGGTGGCACTTGTCTCCAGTTGCAAAGACGGTGGGGCTGAAGTAGTACGCTTTATATTTCAATGACATGGTCTTGCCTTTGACATGAAACTTAAGAAGTGATAATTGCGTATTTCAAGGTTTCAGGATCACTCAGGAGTGAAAACTGCTTCCCTGTTTTAAGTAGGTATATTTATTTGCAGAACCAGTCCTAGAATCGTTTACGTACTTCCAGCCATTTGAACTCTGAGAATCACAGATGTTAGGAACCTCACCTCTGGTCATCCCCAGGCGTCCTCGTCAGGGTCTGGGTTCCGTGAGTCACTTATCACAGGCTTCAGTTTTAAGCCGTTCCCAGTGGGGTTACGTGTAAGCCTTTTCAATTGTCCGTGACTGTGTTCCGTATACACATATCGATCGCCCTCTCTAATTCCCAGACCTGGTGGCCTGCCCTTCTGTCTGGCTTGGGTGAAGCTGCATGGAGGCACCGTGCTGGCCCCCGAGGGGCGGGGAAAGAACCTGGCGCCGCTGAGCAGACGTCTCTTAATGGTAATCCTCCGGCGAGCCAAGGGCCTCCAAAGAGACCATGAGTGTGGCCTCGTGGAGGAGGAATGTACTCACAGTCACACGAGAAAGTCCCCAGTCTCGGCTTCAGGACCCCATGCCTGGCCCATCATGCCTGCCTCAGAGAGAAACTGGACAGGACCTCCCCTCAGGAGCCTGTCAGCCCTCGTCACCAATCAGCCCAGGGGCTACTCGGAATGACTGGAGGCACTCAGGTCTGCCCCCCACCAACGGCGTGGCCCGCTCGCAGCCCCTGCCACCTGGGGAGCCCCACACCAGGCCAGGGCAATCACGCCTGGCTTCCACATGGTCGTGTGAGGCTTGCCATCAGCCAAACTCCTGAAATATTTATACCGGCAGGGCTCAGACTTTTTTTTTTTTTTTTTTAACCAACAGAAACCGTAGCAGGGAAGGTCCGGGTATAGTTTGGTAGGGTTCATGCACCCCACACTTAGCAAACTATCAGCGATGGCTCACCCGGCCAGAAGAGCGGGGACGCCACTTACCAAGAGAGTCCAGACGTGGGCCGTTCGTCACCGTCTAAGCACTGGGAGAAAGACGCATCAGAAAACCAAATGGCTCTCCCCTCCCTTCTGTCCAGAGATTTGGTGTCATGGAGTTGGTGATGGACAGGGAGGCCTGGCGTGCTGCGATTCATGGGGTCACAAAGAGTTGGACACGACTGAGCGACTGAAATGAACTAAACTGATGCCCAGGGAACAGTCAAAAAACCCCTCCTTGGACTCAGAACCAGCACATCACAGGGTGAGCACCGTCCATGTATTTGTTTTCAAAGATAGCATGATGTGACACCAGAGAGCTTTTGCGAGTACCTTGTCTCCTGAAGAACTGTTTGAAAACTAGAGGATTGGCAAGGAAGTCTATGGAAGGGAGGGAGGCAGGAAGATCCACATGGGTGCCCTTGAGCCTGTATTACTTGTTCCCAAATATTTCAGCAAGTACACCTTAGACACGGGTTTTCTGAGAGGAAACAATGATCAAAGCCAGAGGGTTAAGTGAATGAGCCCATGGTTATGACAGCTGTTCCCAGAGAAACAGCTGAATTTGTCTCAGAATGGAAGGTTTCACTGGCTTGTGCCTCTCATCAGATTGGTTTTGCAGTGCCTCGGAATTATTTTTAAGTATTTGAAAATGGCATCATTTCCTAGTTGCAAATTATTTGGGTGTATTTGGAAGCTAATTAAAAGGGAAATTTCCTATGTTGTAAAGAGCAGCATTTCTACATTTTAAAAATCAGATGTTCTCAGCGGGTAGCCGGGTTTTATCTTTGTCAGTGTTGACTATTGCTAAGTGCATCCCAGACTGAAAATCTAAATGAAATAACTACAAGGAAAGGCATGGGGGAAGTTTCTGTTGGAAAAGCAGGAGAGAGACACACATACATGTATAATACATAGGCGATTTATCTGTGAATTTCAAAAGGCTTTGCATGGCATGTTTTTTTCTCTCTCTTGCTAGCTACTTATTTCACTGTGAGCTCTGCAAACATGGTGGGCTGCAGAGGTGCCAGGCACCATCATGGTGTCCAAAAATTGGCTTTGTGCATATGCTAAATTAGTGATTGGCTGGCAGAAGCAGTTCACAGATCCTGGATTGGCAGGGATTCCTCATGAAAGGAGGCAGGGCCGCAACAATGCAACATGCTCTACCCAGGCAGCCAAATTCATTTTAAAATAAATTCTGAATCTTACTCAGGCTTCGGGTCCAGCCCAGGTAAAATACTACCCCACTACCCTCCCACCCCACCCCCCAAAAGTCTAATCCCCTTTCCTGTTTCCTGGGGAAGGGATTATGTTGAGTCTTGCATGGGCCAGAGCTTTGAGATTTTTCACCCAACGATCCAGGTCATTTCAGTTGCCCCCTGCTGCAGTGAACAGGGCACCCTCATGTTGAAGGAGGAAGGCAAGAATCCTACAGACAACAATCTCTCCATTTTCGTCTTCCTTGGAAATAAGCACACTGCCATGATGGTTCTGATGCAAAAATTAACACAGTGAAGAAATGTATTAGACAGCCAGAGCAGATAAGTCTATGCCAAAAGGATCTACCATCTGGGTCTTTTTTGCTCACTGTGTCCACCAGAAAATGACTCTCTCATTTATGAGTAGCTAGTTGATAGCTTTACTATTCCCCAGAGATGATACTTTATTTTTCCCCCGGGGATGATACTTTATTTTATGGACAATGGTGTATTTTAATTAAAAAAAAAAAAAAAGCTTAGGCTGTTGACCTTAGGATCCTGCTTCATCTTAGAGTTCAGCACTAGAGAGGAATGAGGAGACTTATTTTCTAGGCCAAGAACTGCTTTTGACTCAAACGACGATACCTGACAAGTTAAGAAGCAGTTCTAAGTGGGGACATAAACTCTAGGCACTTCACTTTTTTCCAAGGCTGGAGTGAAGAGTCATCCCAACACCCTCATGTGAAAGCTGCATCAAAGCCTTGCAGCCTTTTCGGTGCCATCAGTCATTCACTCACCTGAGTGTGCAAGCTCTGCCCGTAGCACACATTCAGTAAATATTTTGGAATATATTCACTGGGTTGTGACTTAATCAGTTCGAGCTGATATCATGAGTATTGTAGACTGAGTTGCTTAAACAACAGACATTTATTTGTCACTGTCCGGAAGCTGGAAGTCCAAGATCGAAGGTTGCAGGACGGTTTGCTTCCTGGTAAGAGCTTTCATCCTGGTTCGTAGATGGCTATCATCTTGCTATGCCCACACACGGGAGAAAAATCTTCTCCCATGTCTCTTCTGGAAAGTGGAAGTATTCGTCACTCTGTTGTGTCCAATTCTTTGCGACCCCATGGACCCATTAGGCTCCTCTGTGGAATTCTCCAGGCAAGAACACTGGCGTGGGTTGCCATTCCCTTCTCCAGGGGATCCTCCCAAACCCAGGGATCAAACCAGATCTCTGGCATTGCAGGCAGATTCTTTACCATCTAAGCCACCCGGGAAGCCCTGTGTCTCTTTTTATGAGGGCACTAATCCTATTCGAGGGCTCTACCCTAATGACCTAACTACCCCCCTCTTCCGAATGCCATCATGTTTGGGGGTTAGGGCTTCACCATAGCAGTTTTAGAGGAACAAACGTTCAGTCCACAGAAGGTTGATTGTCTCATTGGGTGGTACCCATGAGGCTACCAACTTGAGTAGTCCACAGAGGAGAGAGCTCTGCATCACACTCTGAATTAAGTGAAAAGACGCTTAAGTAGAGATCAGAGGACTTGAATTATAGTCTCGACTCTGCTCCGCCTCGCATTGATGACTTCCAGTGATTTATTGATCTCACTTTTGTCTCCTGGTTTCTAAAATGACTGCATAATTAGTGAACTCCCTTCATCCCTAAAATTGTATTTTTTATGATTCCAGACCTTAGCCGGTCATCTGAAAATGTGTTCTTTGGATGATATCTACTGGACCTAAGTTTAAAAGTCAGCTTTCTTGGAGGAAAGCATTAACCCAAGCACACATCCTAAAAGCAGTGATTCAGAATTGCTACACTCTCGTCCTCTTCTCCTTCACCATGTGCTTTCAGCGGAAGCGAGAACCAAAAAGGACAAGAACAGGCAGTGATGCACAGGACACAGGGGCAGCCTGAATATGGCTCCAGACAGCATTGTGATCTTTAATGTAGAATTTAAAGAGAATGGGAAAGGGAGAATTCTTCATTAACACACGATTTGGTAGTGGCTCTTTTGAAGAACCTTTCATTCCGCTGTTCATGGAATGTGCTTCCCGTAGTGGATTGATTGATTGGTGGCTTCTCGAAAGGTGTGTCCACATCCTAATCCCCAGAACCTATAAAGGCAACCTTGTGTGGAAAAGGGTTCTCCGAGATATAGTTACGGTGTCAAAATGAGACCAGCCTAGATCACCCAAATGGGAACTAAGTTCCAGCGACACAGAGACACAGAGGACAAGTCCACATGGGCCAAGAGTCAGAGATCAGACTGACTCAGCCATGGAGAGCGCCAGCAGCCCGAGGGAACTGGAACAGGCAGGGAAGGATTCTCCAGGAAAGGGCATGGCCCGGGTGACACCTTGATTTCAAATTTCTGGTCTTCAGAGCTGGGAGAGGAGAAGTCTCTATTGTTGTAAGCAGCCAACTTTGATAATTGCTTATGGCGGCCTTAAGGACTAATGCACTTCAGAAGAGTATATTTCTAAGGATGGACTTCATTAATTGGGAGCTATGAAAT
This sequence comes from Budorcas taxicolor, assembly GCF_023091745.1. Classification (NCBI taxonomy): domain Eukaryota; kingdom Metazoa; phylum Chordata; class Mammalia; order Artiodactyla; family Bovidae; genus Budorcas; species Budorcas taxicolor. The sequence continues at coordinate 76,795,287 of NC_068921.1, forward strand.
CTCTTTTTCTAGTAACATCATGGTCAGTTTTACTATAATAAAAAATGCTGACTTAAAACAGCATTAATATTAATAGTATTATTGAATTGGAATATTGGATCTCTTTAGAGATCAACATTTTTTGTTCATGTAACAGCTGTGTAGAAATATCACCTTCTGAATGAACCATTTTCTTAAGGTTTTTTGTGTGTTTTTTTGTAAGAAAGAAACACTCCAGTATCAGAGAAATGGGTTGCAGACCTCCATCCCTGGATTGTTTTGGTATCTTCATTTCTGTACCAGATTGATGCTCTTTGTTAGTCTTTCTGTTTTAGGGTATTTCAGCTTCATGGAGTAATAGTATCAATAAAATTCTGCTGTTTTATTATACGTTTATCAAACAGTTCACTCTCTGGTCATTTGGCCCAAATTTATTGACATATTCTCAAAGCTCTGTCTCAGTACATCTTTTAATAACTTTTCCAATATAGTTTTTGTTTCACATTTAGAATATGATGTTATATTGTTATTAATATATTAGACACGTATGGATGTGAGAGTTGGACTATAAAGAAAGCTGAGTGCCGAAGAATTGATGCTTTTAAACTGTGGTGTTGGAAAAGACTCTTGAGAGTCCGTTGGACTGCAAGGAGATCCAGTCCATCCTAAAGGAGATCAGTCCTGAGTGTTCATTGGAAAGACTGATGTTGAAGCTGAAACTCCAATACTTTGGCCACCTAATGCGAAGAGCTGACTCATTTGAAAAGACCCTGATGCTGGGAAAGATTAAGGGCAGGAGGAGAAGGGGACGACAGAGGATGAGATGGTTGGATGGCATCACTGACTCAATGGACATGGGTTTGGGTAGACTCCAGGAGTTGATGATGGACGGGGAGGTCTGGTGTGCTGCGGTTCATGGGATCGCAAAGAGTCAGACACGACTGAGCAACTGAACTGAACTAATTATATTATGTATTAGAATTATATCATTATTGTTATTATACTCAATTTGCTAGCTCACAATTGTGGGTGAACAGCTCACAGTGTTTGTGACAGTATTGCTTGCATGCTAAGTCACTTCAGCTGTGTCCGACTCTTTGCGACCCTGTGGATTGTAGCCACCAGGCTTCTCTGTCCATGGAGATTCTCCAGGCAAGAATACTGGAGTGGGTTGCCATATTCCCCTTCAGGGGATCTTCCTGACCCAGGGGTCGAATCTGTGTCTCCTATGGCTCCTGCACTGCAGGCAGATTCTTTACCACTGAGCCACCGGGGAGGCCCTGTGACAATATTGGATTTATTTATTTCCAAACAATTGTTTTTAAATAGCAACACATTGTATGCTTATTTGTTTTTTATAATCCAGTTTGCAACTTAGCTTTGATGGCTGATTTTCCCAGTAGGAAAAATGTGAAAGCACTTACCTTGTACTGGTCTTGGATCTTCCTGACATTCTCTGTTACCATGGTGCCAACCCCCAGTTTGTACCACTGGTTTCTCCTTCCATACCTCAAGAGGATCTCTTGATAGAACCCACCTTAGACCCCACCGTTAACTTACTTCTGCTGCTTTTTTAATTCAGTTCAATAGACACATTAAATAAGTGCAACATGCTGTAGAAAAACCCAACACATAGACAAGTCATTTCACTAGATGACGGCAAAGACTGACAGGCGTAACTGTGGAGATGAATGGGAACTGGTGGGTTCAGACTTATATCGAAGCTGAGAAATACCCCGGAGAGGAAGTTTCTTGTCAGACAGACTTCTCTAGTCCTATAGTTATCCTCCAAGGGAGCTCAAGAATCCATTCCCTAAGTGGACTGGGTAAACTAGCCATTTACCACTGGTCACTGTCAGAATTAGGAGTGTGGGTTCCACAGTAACTTCTGGGTTTTGGTAGCTAGAGAGTGGGAGGAGATTGCCAACAAAAGCTCCATTTGACCACCAGTGGAGGTCAACAGCCAGCTGCAAGTGGGATGTGTGTGCTAAGTCACTTCAGTCGTGTCGGACTCTGTGTGACCCTGTGGACCATAGCCCTGCAGGCTCCTCTGTCCATGGGATTCTCCAGGCAAGAATACAGGAGTGGGTTGCCATGCCCTCCTCCAAGGAGTCTTCCCGATCCAGGGATTGAAGCTGCATCTCTATGTCTCCTGCATTAGGCAGATGGGTTCTTTATCACTAGCTTGTGAGGATTCATGTGATAAATAGAATGCAACTTGAACATTTCTGGCAAATGCTAAGAGGCTGCTGTTTTTCCTCTTCCCCAGCAGGCTTTTCTTAACCTGTGCTTTGACGGCTGTGTGTCCAGCAGGCAAGATATTTGCATATGCCTTTAGGAGAGGGTTCTCAACCCTGACTGTCCATCAGAATCACCAGGGGAGCCTTGAAAAATACCCATCTATGCCGCACCCAAACCAATCCACTCAAGGAAGAGCAGAGAAATACACTGCTAAATACTTGGAAAGGTTTATCATAGAGCGTCTTAACTATGACTGAAAACTGGATCCTGAAAACTACTCACTGGTTTTTCCTTACGTGATATGTCTGATTTGCCCTCCACCAAACCACCTGATTCTACTTCCTGAAAGTGCCAGTGCTTCTATACCCTTTAATGCTTCTCTGTGTGTGTGCTTAGCTGTTCAGTCCTGTCTGGCTCTCTGTGGCCCCATGAGCTGTCACCCTCCAGGCTCCTCTGACCATGGAATTTTCCGGGCAAGAATACTGGCGTGGGTAGCCATTTCCTACTCCAGAGGATCTTCCCAACCCAGGGATGGAAGCCAGGTCTCTTGCATCTCCTGCTTTGGCAGGTGGATTCTCTACCACTGAGCTGCCAGGGAAGCCCAGTGCTTCTTTAATACAGTTGTAAGATGGCAGGCACTTCCCTGGGGTCCAGTGGTGAAGACTCTGAACCCCCACTGCAGGAGGCATGGGCTTGATCCCTGGTTGGGGAACTGAGATCCCGTGTGCCATGCAGCGTGGCCAAAACATTTAAAAACAGACAGTAAAGATGATAGGCATTATCTATCTATTCTTTGATTATGGATAAATAATTAGATGTATTTTAAAGGTAAATAATAAATTTCAGCAAAAATTTAAAAACCTATTCCATCTAAAATGACAAAGATTGTAAGCCTTTATATTTAAAGCAAAAGAATCCTCAAACATTAGATATTTTGTGCCATTAAAATATTAGGCCAGCAATATATCATTATTTTTATCCAAAAAGAAGTCATAAGGGTACATATTTCTACTATTGGAGGGACGGGATTCTCTTAGACAATTAACCAGAGTAGGGCTATCCAGAGAATGTTGAATGTTGAAGCCAGAAAGAAACTCAGAAACCAATTTTTCAGGCCCTAAACACATAGAATTTTTGTTTCAGGAATGCTACCATTTGTGGCATATGTTCCATGGCAGTTAAAGTGAGTTGTCAAGGACTTCCCTGGCAGTCCAGTGGTAGCTCCTGGCAGACTCTCCTTCCAATGCAAGGGGCGAGAGCTCAATCCCTGGTTAGGGAACTAAGACCCCACATGCTGCATGGCATGGCCAAAAACAAGAAAAATCAAAACATTCTTTTTTAAAAAGGTGAAATGTCCAAAAAAAAAAATTCTGAATACATGTGTTGTTTGGCTTTGGAAGAAGTCAAAGCCTGACTTTTATGAAATATGGTGATTTTCCATGTTCCTATGTTATTAAACAACATTCTTAACATGCTTTTGAAAAACTGGTATTAAGAATAGCTGGATTTAAGAAGACAACAATGGAAGCTGTGGTGTTCAGCACACTGAGTAGATGAAGAATTAGTCGTAATCAACCAAAACTTCTTACCAGGCTTCTTATGAATCAAGCGCATGGCCGGCCACCTTAATCCCGACCACCTTCATTCAAAGAGGTGACCTATGCATACAGTTTGCAAAAAGACACCTTCTTGTTCTTTACTACCTTGTTAGTCAGACCACACCAGAGTAGTACTGGTTGCCAAACCATATTGGATGTGGCTTGAGAAATCAGCTTATATACAGTCCAAATTTGAAACTTTAAAATCGTCACTCCTAGGCCACAACAGTTGGACAAAGAAAGAAGTGGGGTGTGGTCACATTTTGGACCAACAGCATCGACCTTTTCAGATGGCAGTGAGTCATCTGCCATCTGCAACCTGTGGCCTTCCAGTGCTGCCAAGGCACCAGTTCAGGATTCCAGTTTGGAGTTTCTACATTGAAATGAAAACATTCAGCAGCTTGCTATTTGTGGTTTTTATCAAGTAGCGGTGAGCGCACTAGACCTACCCACGCTGCTGAGGAATCCAGCCAACAGAAGGCCATGGCGCCTGTAGGAAAGTAAACGTGGTACGTAAGACCTGGTTTCCTACAAAATGAAAGGTCTAAGGTTCGGGAGGCAGGCTGTCCCACCATCCGTGAGTATGTTGGCTGCTTGGGGGACTCTCCTCAGCACAGGAGACCAGCCCCCTGCGTTTCCCTTTGGTTTGAGCACTAGGGACACGAGAGCCACTGGAATGAGACCCCATTCCAGTCCTCACATGGTTGCAGGTGGTGTGTGGATGCTGGGTTCTGGAAAACAGACAGGTCAAGCTAGTTTGAGCTCAGAACCAACCCGACGTGGCTGGGCACCCAGAAACGGGAGTTTAAATTTGTACGCCCCTTAGTTATTGATTTTTGCAGTGCCTATGCGTCTCCTTTTGCTAGTTTCTCTTGTTGAGGAGCACAGGCTCTGGAGTGTGGACTTCCGTAGTCGCGGCATATGAGCTTAGTTGCTTCGAAGCATGTGGGATCTTTCCGGACCAGGGATTGAACCTGTATCCCCTGCACCGGCAGTCAGACTGTTAACCACTGGACCACCAGGGAAGTCCCACCCCTTTTTAAAAAGCAATTTAAAAAAAATAAAAATAAAAAGCAATTTTAGTGTACATGCTTAAATGAGTATTTTTTTTTCATCTAACATTATTAACCACTTATGCCATATCATTTTCAATCTTCACCAATTCCTGAGTCAGGCACTTTTATCGCCCCCACTTCTCAGATGAGGACAGAAGTGCAGACATGTGCAGTGGATAGCAGCCCCTCCAGTCTCTTAGAGAGCCAGTCACCGGCCCAGTTGGGACTGGAACCTAGACTTGCTGGATTCAAAGCCAGTAAACTGTGACAGAATTTCATGGCCCCCTTTTGGTATCTAAATGAGCCTGTGTTTTGACCTTACATTTGCACTTCTAGGATTTATCCTAAGGGACTATTCAGACAAGTGCTCTAAGATGAATGTTCTCTGATACTCGTATACAGCTCTCCCATTACTAAATTCTGTTCTCTGATTAGATCTTTTCATAGCCTGCATTTGTTTATTAGTTTACTTGCTTATTAGTTGTTTTCTGACCAGAATGTAAGTTCTATGTAGACAGGGAGCTGTTGTCTTCATTACCTAAAATAGTACCTGGCACATGAAGAGCACTCAGTAAATATCTGTTAAATAAAATGAGCGAATTAATAGCAAAAAAAATTAAATTTAAATCTTAATCATAAGGGGATTGATTAGACAAATTACAGCATACCCATGCAATAGAAGACTCTGTAGTCATTACACATGATTATGCAGATTGCCCTGTACAAAGTGTATTCCTCACCTGTCGTGTGAAAAAGACATGGGATCTTGCATGTGTATATGGTCCCTGTATTGGCCAGGACTCCTGGTAGCCAACTACAGAATCAGCTGAGTTTAGGCAGAACACAGATAGTTGATTACAGGCTATTGGGTAAATGAGGGACTATAAAATATTCAAAGAGGAGTTCTACACACGGAGCACAAGACTGGAAGCCTGGCATCTGAGTTCATCCTCATCTCGACTGCTGACTAGTGTAGAATCTCTGGATAAGTCCCACATTCTTCAAACAGTCGTGGGTAATAATACCTGCCCTGCCTACACCTCAGGAGTGCTGTGATCGCGAATGAGAGACAAGTCCTTTGAACCATGTATGCCCGTACATCATTGTTTTCAAGGGACTTTGAATGTCTGAACACACAGACGTCATTCCAAAGCCATATTGCTCAGCATTGGAACACACTGGTTCTCTCTAGTAACTCACTGCGTGTCGCTGAGCAGTAAGTTGCCCTGTGGCAGTGATCTGGACAAAAAGGCAGGTAGTTCCAGCAGTCATGTTTGCTAAGTTTGTCCTAAGATTGTCTTCTGGGTGACTGCAGCCACTCTCCCTATGGGGGCAGCCTATGACTCTGCTCTGAGCCTGTCCTTTTCTTGAGGTTCCCTGTGCTTGCCGTCCTCAAGGAGCTCGTTCTTCTCATCCCTGGAATCTGCACTGTGCTGGCCACCAGGCTTGGCTTCTTCCCTGGGAAGTGAAGTGAAGTGAAGTTGCTCAGTCGTGTCCAACTCTTTGCGACTCCATGGACTGTAGCCTGCCAGGCTCCTCTGTCCATTGAATTTTCCAGGCAAGGATACTAGAGTGGGTTGCCATTTCCTTTTCCAGGGGATCTTCCCGACCCAAGGATCAAACCCAGGTCTCCTGCACTGCAGGCAGACTCTTTACCATATGAGCCACCAGGGAAGTTCTCTTCCTTGGGAGTCCTCCTCAATCTCCTTAATTATTGCCATGAGAGCTGACACCTAGAGCATCAGCATTTGAAGTCAATGTCAACTGATATAGAGCAAAGGCTGGATTCAGTGAGCTTTTTTAAAAATATAAGTTATTTATTATTTTCTTTATTTGGCTGTGCCAGGCCTTAGCTGTGGCATTCAGGATCTTCAGTCTTCATTGCAGCATGTCGGATCTTTAGTTGTAGCATGCAGGTTCTTTGAGTTGTGGCATGTGGGATCTAGTTCCCCAGCCAGGGTTTGAACCCAAGCCTCTGTGTTAAGAGCACAGAATCTCAACCACTGGACCACTGTAGAAGTCTCCTGCATTCAGTGAGCTTTTAAATTTCGTTATAATTCCGTTTTTTGTGTATTCTCTTTAAATATGAAAAATGATCTTTGGTTCTCATTGCCTGTCTGTCAGTAGAGGAAAATAGCATTGTGATTTGACAGGGGATTTGAACTGACACCATGAAGGAGAACGTCAATGTTCCTGAAACCAGGCGTTTGTTGCAAGGGCAGGGGCGGGGAGCGGGGGTGATTCTCCATTTCCTCTATGTCCAGAAGCCTTTCCTGGCAGAATGTCTAGCCCATGAGACTCTTCGTCTTCATCTTGCACGAAGGCTGCGATTTGGTTCTGACGCACGGGTTACAGGAGCCGCTGAGCGTCCGCACAATCTGTTATGCTAAATCACACCTGGTGTCTGCACAGAGAAGGCTCTGGCAAGCGTTCCCACCACTGGGACCCAGGCCTCTGACTCTGACGCCAAAACATGGCAGTGTTGCAGGGGGCCTTCTGAGAGCCTGGCTCACCGGCACGGCAGATTAACCTGCTTGTTCTCACGTTAAATGCTTTATGAAAATTCACCGGGTGCAGAAAGAGGGAAGAAAACCCAAGTGGTTCCACAGTGAGCCTGCCTGGCACCAGTGAAGGAATGAAAGTCAACATGAAGAGTTGGCAAGAGGAAAAGGTGTAAAATGCAATGAAAACCAAGTGTGGCAATGCCAGCCATTGCATTGTTTTATTAGCATTTTCTCGAGGAAAACATTTAATCATAGAAGATCTGGTGTCTGTGAGCTAGGGAAGATGATGCTGGGCTTTGCCACTCTCTCCATGGTTTCCATTTTCTGAGGAATTGCCGACTGAAGTCAGCAGAGAGAAACCTCCGTGCAGCCTGGTCCTTGAAGAAGGGTTCTTCACTGTAACCAAAGCTTAGTTTTCATAGGGCAGAATCTGCCTTTTGAAAAATAGAATATTCTGGAACTTCCCTGGTTGTCCATTGGTTAAGAATCCACTGGAGGAGGTATGCCTTCAATCCCTGGTGGGCAAACTAAGATCCTGCATGCCCCACAGTGTGGCAAAATAATAAAAACAAGATTATAGAAATAAAAATAGACTCTTCTGATGGCTATCATCACCCTCCATTCTTCCAGTTTGCACAATGTATTTTTCTTTTCTTTTTCTTTCCTTGTTGATTTCTCTCTCTCTTTTTTTTGGCTGTGCCTCACAACTTTTGGAATCTTAGTTCCCCAACCAGAAATTGAACTCAGGCCCCGTCAGTGAAAATGCAGAGTCCTAACCACTGGACTGCCAGAGAATTCCCTTCCTCACTGATTCTAGAATAAAATAAAATGTATAAGGAATAAGATGGAAAAGTTCTACCCTTTAAAATATAATACTTTTACATCTGCTACCCAAAAGAAAAAAACTCTTTCTGAATTACCACTTTCTTTGGGAAATAACTAGGAAGCAAGACAAGCAACAATAACAAGCCATGAAAAATAAATGATCAGCTACTAAAAAATGAGGTTGTGAGTATACATTTGAGCAACAGAAATCAAAAGAAACAAAGGTAGAAACAATTGGTAATATTGTGTGGGGAGTTTTAAAATTCCTTTTAGCTGTGAAGCCTCACTACCTTAAAAGCAGTTTGTGAGACTAATGAGTTTAACGTACTGCACGAAATACTTCTTTACATTCTGTTTCTGCCATCCCAGAGCTTATTCAGTTACTTGATTTCTTCATTCATAGTTGCCAGGAAGACTAATTAACACTAAGGAATGGAAAGAATCCTGTTCGGGATGCTCTTCTGCCACAGGGGTAGAGCTTCCTGCCCAGAATAGGAATCAAGACCTTGAACCCACAGCCAGCTCAAATTCCTGTTAGCTTAGTCTGGTTGTTTGTGCCTTATCATTAGACGTTTATACTTCTGTCTGTAAGCTTTTATAACTTCCTACTTATGGAGAAAAGATCCTTTGTGTCAGCACCTTAGCTAAGTGATATTGAAGGACTTGGCACTCAGGCAGAAGTTTTGCAGCCAAGCTCCATCCTAACCTGCCTTACTTAGCGTAGCCTCACAGAGAAAAAGCCCCACCTGCCTCCAAAATTTGGTGATGGGCAGGGAAACGAATGTTTTCTTCCATGTAATTGAAGAAAGTTGAAGAAGTTGAAGTTGAGTCACTAAATCGTGTCCGACTCTTGTGACCCCGTGGACTGCAGCCCACCAGGCTCCTCTGTCCTTGGGATTTCCCAGGCAAGAATACTAGAAAGTGAAAGTGAAGTCACTCAGTCGTGTCTGACTCTTTGTAATCCTGTGGACTATAGCCTACCAAGCTCCTCCGTCCATGGGATTCTCCAGGCAAGAATACTGGAGTGGGTTGCCATTTCCTTCTCCAGGGGATCTTCCCGACCCAGGGATCAAACCCGGGTTTCCCGCATTGGCGGCAGCCGCTTTAACCTCTGAGCTGGATCCTCCCGACCTAAGAATCGAACCCTGGTCTCCTGCATTGCAGGCAGATTCTTCACCAACTGAGCTATCAGGGAAGCCCCATAAATGAAGAAACATTGGCTTACAAGAAAAAACTGTGTTTTGTTTTTTAAAAAAGATTAAGGATTCTTCACTGAATTATCTTTTCTCCTTTGTCAAAGTTCAGTTGACTATATTTGTTTGGGTGTGGTGGGTGTTTTTTTGTACTCTTTATTCTGTTCCATTTATCCTTTTCTAAAACCTTTTTTTAAATTGGAGTATGCTTCCCTCCTAGCTCAGTTGTAACGACTCTGCCCGCAACGCAGGAGATCTGGGTTTGATCCCTGGGTTGGGAAGATCCCTTGGAGAAGGAAACAGCAACCCACTCCTCCACTCCCGGAGAATCCCATGGACAGAGGAGTCTGGCAGGCTACAGTCCATGTGGTCGCAGAGAAGGCCACGACTAAACTAGCGTAGTTACTTTACAATGCTGTGTCAGTTTCTGTAGCACAGCAAAGTGAACCTGCTCATGTGTTACATATACCCCCTCTCTCAAAAGCCTGCCTCCTTCCTCTCCCTCCCATGCCTCTAGATCACCACAGAGCATGGAGCTGAACTCTGTGCAACACAGCAGCTTCCCACTAGCCATCTGCTTTCCACGTGGTGGGGTGTATATGTCTTGGTGGGGTGTATATATGTCTTGGTGGGGTGTATGTCACGGTGGGGTGTATATATGTCACGGTGGGGTGTATATATGTCGTGGTGGGTGTATATGTCACGGTGGGGTGTATATGTCGTGGTGGGGTGTATATGTCGTGGTGGGGTGTATATGTCGTGGTGGGGTGTATATGTCACGGTGGGGTGTATATATGTCACGGTGGGGTGTATATATGTCGTGGTGGGTGTATATGTCACGGTGGGGTGTATATATGTCACGGTGGGGTGTATATGTCATGGTGGGGTGTATATATGTCGCAGTGGGGTGTATATGTCACGGTGGGGTGTATATGTCGCGGTGGGGTGTATATATGTCGTGGTGGGTATATATGTCACGGTGGGGTGTATATGTCACGGTGGGGTGTATATGTCGCGGTGGGGTGTATATATGTCGCGGTGGGTATATATGTCGCGGTGGGGTGTATATGTCGCGGTGGGGTGTATATGTCGCGGTGGGGTGTATATATGTCGTGGTGGGTGTATATGTCACGGTGGGGTGTATATGTCATGGTGGGGTGTATATATGTCGCAGTGGGGTGTATATATGTCACGGTGGGGTGTATATGTCATGGTGGGGTGTATATATGTCGTGGGTATATATGTCACGGTGGGGTGTATATGTCGTGGTGGGGTGTATATGTCATGGTGGGGTGTATATATGTCGCAGTGGGGTGTATATGTCGCGGTGGGGTGTATATATGTCGCGGTGGGGTGTATATATGTCGTGGTGGGTATATATGTCGTGGTGGGGTGTATATGTCGTGGTGGGGTGTATATGTCGTGGTGGGGTGTATATGTCGTGGTGGGGTGTATATGTCACGGTGGGGTGTGTATATGTCACGGTGGGGTGTATATATGTCACGGTGGGGTGTATATATGTCACGGTGGGGTGTATATGTCGTGGTGGGGTGTATATGTCGTGGTGGGGTGTATATGCGGCGGTGGGGTGTATATATGTCACGGTGGGGTGTATATATGTCGCGGTGGGGTGTATATATGTCATCGTGGGGTGTACATATGTCATGGTGGGTATATATATGTCATGGTGGGTATATATGTCGCGGTGGGGTGTATATGTTGCGGTGGGGTGTATATATATGTCACGGTGGGGTGTGTATGCCGTGGTGGGGTGTATATGCCGTGGTGGGGTATATATGTCAGCACTACTCTCTCAGTTTGTCCCACCCTCTCCTTCCGCACCACATCCACACGTTTGTTCTCTTCCTCTGCGTCTCTATTCCTGCCCTACAGATAGGTTCATCAGGACCATAAAAAAACTGTTTCTTGATATTTACATTAAGACCATTTGGATCCCTTTCTAACCATGGATCTCACTGTTGGCTTGAGAGGTAAAGGAAGTCATCAGCCAGAATATGTTGGCATCACAGTAAAACTGCTCAGGCCAGGATTCAGGTGATACGGCTGTTACCTGGTGTGTCTGTGGAACCACTGGCAAGGCTGCCTCATTAAACTATGAACCGATCGCTCTCAGTTTATTGTTAAAAAAAAAAAAAAAAAGAATGTAAGACCCGCGGCCCTGCCCTGTGTGGGGAATCCGTGACACCTGTGGCAGGCAGCCCCGTATTCATCCTTATAACGAAGCCAGGTAAGGGCAGCGTCCTTTGATGACACACTCCCCTTTCACTTGTTTGCTTTTATTCTCCCACGCAGACTGCAGCCCAGCAGGAGGGCTTTTAAACCAAAACAGTTAATTACCTCCTCCAACCCAACACAAACAGAGCCCCTTGAGAGGGAGAGGGCAGCTTTGCTTGGGGCTGTGCTTCGCACAAGGTGGGCAGGAGGCCACCTTCGCTGACAGAGGCCAGGTGGGGAGAGACCAATTAGAAGGGGCGGGGAGGACGGCGGGCTAGCTCTCCCGCCCCACGTGTACTTTCCATTTCGCTTTCAAGGGCTCTCAAGGTACTGTGACACCCCTCACTCAGATCCCAGAATGCATACAAACGCCCATTCCGAAGGCAAAAACAGTGGCTCTGGGACCCGAGACCCTCTCTCCCTGGAAGCCCATGCCCCCGCCCCCCAAGCCGAGCATGCGCAGGGCGGCCTCAAGCAGGACCCTTGTCTTAGTGCTCAAGGGGCTGCAGGGTGGACCTTCTCGCAGTCCAGGCTTGAGCACCAGACAGCTTCTACTGTGGAAGCAGAACTGAACTGCCATGATTATTATTATTATTTTGGCTCCACCACGCGGCACCTGGGGGTCTTAGTTCTCCGACCAGGGATGGAACCCGCGTCCCCTGCAGCAGAAAGCTCGGAGTCCTCACCACTGGACCACCAGGGAAGTCCCCCCTGAACTGTGACCCTTGTCCCACCCATCCCATCACCCTTTCCTCCCCTGGTGGAACAGGGCCTCCTAAATCCTGGGCTCTCTGGCGGCTTGGGAATCTCCTGGCTTTTTGTCAATCTCCCGGCACGGCCCCTCCTGTCCCTAACGTCACAGGTACTGATCATCCGCCCTTTTATTCACTCACTTTTCCTGCCTCTGCCCTTTGCGCTTTGCCAGCTCTCTGCTGGGTCATCCCTTCTCCTCTGCACCTGCAGAAACCCTCAAGCCCCCATGCTTCTGCTCTCAGGCTGCAGTGTTCTCTCCTGCCTCTGAGTCCCGCATCCTAATGTCTGTGCCGCTGACTCGAACTGTTATTTCACTTCTCATCCTATAGGCCTTGTGACCCTGCAACTGGGTGATGCCTTCCTGCATTGATTTACATGTCAATATAAAGTGACTTGTTTCTCAGGTGGTATTAGTGGTAAAAAAAAAAAAAAAAGCCGCCTGGCAAAGCAGGTTAGATGAAAGAGACGCAGGTTCTATCCCTGGATCAGGAAGATCCCTTGGAGGAGGGCATGGCAACCTACTCCAGTACTCTTGCCTGTAGAGTCCCATGGACAAAAGAGCCTGGCAGGCTACAGTCCATAGGGTTACAGAACAGACATGACTGAAGCGACTTAGCATGCATGTATAAAGTGACATGTGTCTTTTGCCTTCCTCCACACTTATCCACAGCATGGTGGATAACATTTGACTAATCCCTATCCTACTTGTTAAAAAATTTTAATTGCTCCAGATCACAGACATCGAGTCGAAATGTGAGAATAATATTCAGGAAGTGTTCTTTTCAGAATCACAAGCAGTCATTTTTTAAAAAGGACAAACCCTATCAGTTATCTAAATGTTTTCATGGCATCACCAACTCCATGGAGATGAGTTTGAGCATGATCCAGGAGTTGGTGATGGACAGGGAGGCCTGGCGTGCTGCAGTTCATGGGGTCTCAAAGAGTTGGACAGGACTGAGCGACTGAACTGAAATGTTTTCAAGTATCTAGAAGCTTGGTCTTCAGTACATAAAACACCTCACGTGTGAGACATTGTGCAGGTGTCCTCCGGATCCTTCCCATCATGGAGATGTGGCCACTGCCCAGCCCCTCCTCACCCCCCAGGAGAGAGCAGTCACAGCACCCCATTCCTCCCTCCTCCCTCTGATAGTGCCCTTGGAACAAATCTCATGGCTCCCTGTGCCCTGCTGCACAGCTGGAACACAGAAATACCACGGCCTTTCTAAGGCTAAGAACAAGCAGTGAGCGGGAACAAAGTAATGAGTGGAGAGAGCCGTGAACTTGCAGACTCCAGAGCACCAGTCACATGAGTGTGGTTGTTGTTTTTGACATTGAGAAAGGCTATGCCAGCCTTTAGTAAGCAAATACTTTGTCTTTTCAGAGTGTTGTGTGCAAAGTGTACCTCAAAGCCTCACTATTAAATCACAGAGTTAACAAGAAACGTTAAAAACACAGCTCTGCCCATACAGGACACCTTCTCAGGACTAGCTCGACATTTCCCTATGGGTGTGGGTTTGAGGTCCCTCAGAGGCTCATGGGACAGTCTGGCAAGGTCCTCAGAAACACACACACACACACACACGAGGGCTGTCATGTAGAGTTGAGGAAAATCCACTCGGAGCAGGTGGGGAAAAGTGAAAGTGAAGTGAAAGTGAGAGTCACTCAGTCGTGTCCGACTCTTTGCGACCCCATGGACTATACAGTCCATGGAATTCTCCAGGCCAGAATACTCAAGTGGGTAACCTTTCCCTTCTCCAGTGGGTCTTCCCAACCCAGGGATTGAACCAGGAATCCCTCTTCCTGACCCACTACTTGAACTGGGGTCTCCTGCATTGCAGGCGGATTCTTTACCAACTGAGCTATCAGGTGGGGAAATGGCAAAGTGAAAGAGGAAGAGCTAGCAGGATGGTGATATGGAATGGAAAGAGCCTTGGGAACGGGAAGGCTAAACACCAGCCACTCTCCAGTCAGGGGCAAGGGCAGAGCTGAGTGAAGAGTCCCAGGGGAGTAAGCCCCTTCTTTCCACCTGAGTTTTCTCTTTCCAGGGAATTTTCATTGTATTTTATTGAGCGATGAGGACCGAAACCATGAAATAAAACTATCACAAGCCTCCCTACCTCACACTGAACACAATGTGTAGACTGAAATTATATCAAGACTAAATGTTAAAGTAAAAACTATAAGACTATTAGAAGAAGACATAGGTGTAAATCTCCGTAACCTTGGATTAGGCAATGATCACAAAATGATCACGGAAGCACAAGCTACCAAAGAAAAAAATAGATGAATTGGACTTCAGCAAAATTAACTTTTGTGCATTATAAGACACCATCAGGAAAGTGAAATGACAGCTTACAGAAGGGGAGAAAATATTTGTGAATCATAGATATCTGATATGGATTTACTATCTAGGATATAGAAAGAACATTTATAATCCAACAACCAAAAGACAACCCATTTTTAAAAATTTAACACTAGAATAGATTTTTCTACAAAGAAGGTATAGATGGTACTTGACTTACAGTGGTCCACCTGGTGGGAAAGCAATACACATTCAATGAAAACCATAGTCTGAATATTGAATTTTGATCTTCCCCTGGTCAAGTGTTACATGATCTGATCTTCTCTGGTGATCCTGGGCAGCGACAGTGAAGCACAGCTCCCCGTCAGCAAAGTGGTCTTAAGGTCGACAGTCGATATACTTGCAACCCTTCTCTACCCGGACAACCATTCAGTTTTTCACTTTTAAGGACTGTAGTCAGTAAATTACATGAGGTATTCATGTTTAGATGGTTTGGCCCCATTGTAGGCTAATTTAAGTGTTCGGAGCACATTTAAGGCAGGCTAGGCTGACCTTTGATGTTCAGTAGGTTAGGTGTATTAAATGCAATTTCAACTGATAATACTTTCAGCTTGCAATGGGTTTATCGGGACACGACTCCATCATAAGTCAAGGGAGATCCATGTACTGATGGCCAGTAAACACATTAAAAGATGCTCAGTATCATTAATCATTCGAGAAATGCAAATCAAAACCACAGTGAGATGTCACACCCACCACATTATCAAAAACAAATAAAATGAAAAATAATTGTTGGCAAGGGTGTGGAAAAATTTGGAACTCTGCTACATTGCTGATAAGAATGTAAAATGTACGCCACTATAGAAAACAGTTCGGCAGTTCCTCAAAAAGTTAAATATAAAATTACTAAATGGTCCAGCAATTCAACTCCTAGGTATATACCCAGAAGAATTAAAAACAGAGACCTAAAGAGCGACTTGTATGCCAAAGTATGCCCTCATACACATCCTGAGCCTTTTCAGTCCTTTGAATGGAAGCTGATTTGGCATTTTAATAAACCTGTGTTTTTAAGAATCTCTCATAATAAACACATCAGAAACTTTGCTGTACCAAAATCTACAGTTTCGGAGCAGAGTGCCTAGAATGTAATAACTTGGGGGATGAAATCAGTAAATGAACATTTTCCTCATTTTTTTTTATTGTGATAAAGTACACATCACTTAAAATTTACCATCATACTCATTTTTTAAACCATGTGTTTCTTTTTAAAAAATATTTATTTATTTATTTATTGGCTGTGCTAGTCTTTGTTCCTGGATGAGGGCTTTCTCTAGTTGCAGTGGGTGAGGCCTACTTGCTAGTTGCGGTGTATGGGATTCTCATTGTGGTGGCTTCTGTTTTGGAGCCCAGGCTCTGGGGCTCAGAGGTTTCATTGCCTCGTGGCACCTGGGATCTTCCCGGACCAGGGATTGAACCCATGTTCCCTGCACTGACAGGCAGGCTCCTAACCATTGGACCACCAGGGAAGCCCTATCATAGCCATTTTTAAGTGTACCATTAAGTGATTATTAAGTACATTCACATTGTTGTCCTTTTGTAACCGACTTGTTGCACTTAACTCAGTGTCTTTGGGGTTTATCCATCTTGTATCATGTGTCAGAACTTCCTTCCTGTATAAAATTGAATAACATTCCATTGTATGTATTTAACACATTTCGCTTGTCCATTCTTCTGTCCGAGTACCCAGTGGCTCAGACAGTAAAGAATCTGCCCGCAATGTGGGAGACCCGAGTTCTATCCCTGGGTCGGGAAGATCCCCTGGAGGAGAAAATGGCAACCCACTCCAATATTCTTGCCAGGAGAATGCCATGGACAGAGAAGCCTGGCAGGCTACAGTCCACAGGGTCAAAGAGTCGGACACGACTGAGCGAGTAACACACATTCTTCTGGCAGTGGACTCTTGGGTTGCTTCCACATTTTAACTATTGTGAATAATGCTGCTATAAAAATGGATGTACAAGTAATTTCTTGGAGATCTGCTTTCAGTGCTTTGGGGTGTATACCCGGAAGTGAGATTACTGCATCGTACGTTAATTCTATTTTTAATTTTTTTAGTAACTGCCATATTATTTTCTGGAACAGCTGTACCATTTTATACTTCTACCAATAGTACACTAGAGTTCCAATTTCTCCGCATCCTCCCCAATACTTGTGTTTTTCTGGGGGGTTTTTTGATAGTAGCCATCCTAATGGGTATGAAGTGATATCTCAGTGTAGTTTTAATTTGCATTTCCCTAATGATTAATAGGGCTTCCCTTGTGGCTCAGCTGGTAAAGAATCCACCTGCAATGCAGGAGACCTGGGTTCGATCCCTGGGTTGGGAAGATCCCCTGGAGAAGGGAAAGGCAACCCACTCTAGTATTCTGGCTTGGAGAATTCCATGGACAGTATAGTCCATGGGGTCGCGAAGAGTCAGACACGACTGAGTGACTTTCCAAAAAAAAAAAAAATTAATAACTGTGGTGTTGGAGAAGACTCTTGAGAGTCCCCTGGACTGCAAGGAGATCCAACCAGTCCATTCTAATGGAGATCAGTCCTGGGTGTTCATTGGAAGGACTGATGCTAAAGCTGAAACTCCAATACATTGGCCACCTCAGACAAAGAGCTGACTCATTGGAAAAGACCCTGATGCTGGGAAGGATTGGGGGCAGGAGAAGGGGACGACAGAGGATGAGATGGCTGGATGGCATCACTGACTCAATGGACATAGTTTTGGGTAGACTCCAGGAGTTGGTGATGGACAGGGAGGCCTGGCATGCTGCGATTCATGGGGTCGCAAAGAGTTGGACACGACTGAGCGACTGAACTGAACTGAATGATTAATGATATGGACCATCTTTTCATGTGCTTATTGGCCATTTGTACATCTTAGGAGAAATGTCTGTTCAAGTCCTTTGCCTATTTTTGAATTGACTTGTTCGGTTTTTTTTTTTTGGTGTTGAGTTTTAGGAGTTCCATATATGTTCTGAATATGTATTCCTTTATCAGATATATAATTTGTAAATATCTTCCCCCATTCTATGGGTTGCCTTTTTATTCTATTGATAGTGTCTTTATTCTGTTAATATTGATTTTATTCTGTTGATGTATAATATCTAAAAATTTTCATAAAGTTCAATTTGTTTATTTTTTCTTTTGTTACCTGTGCTTTTGGTGTTATCAGTGAATGAAATTTTAAGCCAGTTCAGTTCAGACCAGTCACTCAGTCATGTCCGACTCTTCAAGATCCTGTGGACTGCAGCACACCAGGCTTCCCTGTTGTGCCAGGGAACTTATAGTATGTTCAGTATTGCTGTAGATTTTTTTTTTTTTGAAAATAGACAAACCATGGGATTTCCCTGGCAGTCCAGTGGTTAAGATTTTGTGCTTCCATCACAGGGGGCATGAGTTCAACCCCTGTTCAGGGAACTAAGATCCCACATGCTGCATGGTTCAGCTCAAAACAAAACAAAACAAAAAAACCTGCGTAAACCAAGATTTTTTTCCATGTAGGAAAAACAACGGGCCAGAAAATTCAACAGTATCACCTTACCCGAAGAAACACTACCAGGTTGCAGTAATCAACGAAAATTTGTCTTTTTTTCTAATACAGTCACTACAATAGTCTCTGTGATTATGATATATTTACCAGAAAAATACAATAATTTACTAATGATGACTTGTTTATGTCACAGGCACTTCTGTTTTTTAATATTAATGTTTAAAAAGAACTTACACGGAAAAGAAGTCCTTAAATGGAACAATGCATCAGAACCTTTTATTTTAAACCAACCAATCTCAAAATTTTCCAAAAAATAATTTCGTATAGATGCTGATATCAAGGCCTTCTGCCCCAAATTCGTTCCAGTCCATGCTTATGACATCATTTGATGAATTAGATAAAATGGAAGTGAGGTGAACTGGACAAATTCAGGAAAGACAATTCACTAGTGTTTCTGGGTATGTGGTGTGGTGATTTGCCTTTTGTAGGAAAAGAATATTAATTGCTCATTTAAAAAATTTGCACAGATTAAGCATCTCTCTGGAGCTGGGAACCCTTATTATTTCTTAATTCCCAAATCTCCCTTCGACCACATGGCTTTTCCCTCTGCTCCTGTTGCATTCAGGGTTGTCTTGGCAATTTCCTCTGAAAACAAACTGTAGGTT
The DNA here is from genome assembly GCF_023091745.1 of Budorcas taxicolor. NCBI lineage: Eukaryota > Metazoa > Chordata > Mammalia > Artiodactyla > Bovidae > Budorcas > Budorcas taxicolor. Next base: position 76,814,178 of record NC_068921.1, read on the forward strand.
AACATAAAAGGTTCAAGGGGTGGTGGAGGGCGGGTAGGAGAAGAAAAAGGTGCTAATTCAGATGTTATGAAACTGTGATAATGCTATTATTTAAGACACTTATTTGGGTATGTTTATACTTTGTAGTTTTATAAATAAGCCCAAGGGGCTCCTCCTGGTTGTCACCATCCTCCTTGCATCTCGGGTCCTGTCTGTCTCTTCCTATCCGAGTAAAAGTGACGCCGCTCTAATCCCTGCAAGTTTGGAACTAATGAACTGACTGCTGAGCCGCCGCCACGGAGCTTGGTCCCAAACTATACTGTACTTCACACTCGATTTATTCTCCAGATGGCGAGACTGTGCCGCCCCGCCGCGAGGGACCACCTCTTCCACTGGAGTGTAAAAGTGGACGGATGTTGTTTTCTTTGCAGATTTGATCATTCTGAGCTCAAAACTTGCGAGGATGATTAGTTATTAGCTCTAATGGGTGCCAAGTGAACCAACTGCACGCATATTTTCTCCTTTCATTTTGGAGTCTGCAGGTTTCGGGGATGGTTGATTTATTCGCTTTCTTACGTCAGCAGAGTGTGTCTCTCTTCCCCAGGTGATAAGAACCCGGTCTCTGAAATCATAGCACGCCTTGGTTCCCGGCCCAGACAGAGTCACATAATCTGGTGGCTTATGTATAAGGACAAGTTTATTAGCCCCTGGTCCACTGCACTGAGCAGCCCATGGCACGAAATATCGATTGCAATGTGGGAACTTTGGTAACATCACCTTTTAGACCCGGGGCCTGCGAACATTCTGACCTGTGCCAACTTGCTCTGTGACCTTTGCAGACCCTACCTCTGGAATCAGACCTACTCCAAATACACGATGCTAATTAACTCTCTGCAAAAACCTAATGTAATTGTTGAGCAAGGCCTTAAATTCATTACTCCTTCTTTTCAGATTGTCAGGATTTAGAAGGACAAGTTTATCCTACATTGAGAAATGCTGGCCAAGGCCGTGCTGCAGTGTTCACACATTTAGAATGCAGCTCCTACTAAACCTTATTTTGGAAGACCTGTTTTGTTACCAGAATGTAAGACCCCCTCCACCCTTGCCCCCAGGCCCCCAGCCCGCCAAAAATTTCATTTCTTAGTGGCCTCTTTTTGCCTCCATTTCCTTTTCTTCCTTTCTCCAGGGACCACTTACCTCCCAGTAATCTCAGCAGATCATCCATATAGCCCTTTCGAGAAGGTGCTGTCTGCCAGGCCAAGACTTACTAATCCCCCTAATGAGATGGAACTTGGAAGGATGGTCAGGGCCAAACAGGAGAAAGAGAGGGAAAGAGGATGAAAGCATAAAGGGAGTGAGGTGATGGAGATGAAAGAGCTGTAAGAGAGCCAGAAGCAAGAGGTAAGGTCTGCGTTGGAGATAAAGGGAGAGAGAATAGCGCGGACAGAATTTCCTTCTTTTCACAACTGCTGGACTGTGGCTCTCTCTAGCTAAACACCCAGAGCTAAACCTAATTGTTCCTAGAAACTGCCTTCCTCTCACCCAACAGATGGCATGGGTGTGTTTGCTAGCACAGTAACATATTTCACCATTAAAATACCAAAAAGAAAAAAAAATCCACATGCTTGTTGGTTGGTGTAAATTCAGGGAAGTTGTTGGATATTTTAGGATACATAGCAGAGGGATGCACACTTGGTTTATGTAAATTGTCACAAGCAACAGCCTGTTAATAAGGGTGTTGTGTGGCAAAATACCTCCAAAGCGAGCATCTTTTTTTGGAAAGGTATAGAATGATGAACTGGAAAGAGCTTGGTTTGAATTCTGAGCCAGAAAGGGGGGGGGGGGGGGAGTTTAATAAAATGCTGAGTATTCACTGCTCATTATTATAGCATGAAAAGTACTAATCAGATTATGCCTAAAATTGGAATGGGGTACTTCGTTTGCAGCCAATTTCACAAGGGCCGAATTTTACTAAGTAAACCAGAATGTGCTGAAACCATGGCAATCTGACTTTAGATAAAAATCACAGACAGGTTTAGAACATGAGCTTTGAACAAACAGTCCCCTTCAAATCCAAGTGAAACGACTGAACAGCTTAGAGGTCAGATTTTGTTTGACCCCAACAGTAACGATTTAGGAAGCGGATGTTGCCGGGGATCTTACACGTGCAGATTAAACTGGGAGGATGGCAGTGATGATTCAGATTTGCACTTCATGTGATGTTTCTCCCTCTCTGTCTGATTCACTTCACTCAGTATGACACTCTCTAGGTCCATGTGAAATCTAAAAAGCAAAGATACAAATGAACTTACAAAACAGAAAGAAACTCACAGACTTAGAGAATGAATTTATGGTTGCCGGAAGGAAGGAAAGGGGGAAGGGATAGTTAGGGAGTTTGGGATGGACATGTACACAGTGCTATATTTGAAATGAATCACCAACAGGGACCTGCTGTACAGCACAGGGAACTCTGCTCACTGTTATGTGGCAGCCTGGATGGGAGCGGAGTTTGCGGGAGAATGGATCAAACGTATATATACAGCTGAGTCCCTTTGCAATTCACCTGAAACTATCACAACAGTGTTTGTTAATCAGCTATAGCCTGATACAAAATAAAAAGTTAAAAAAAACAGCGATAAACAAATAAATGAAACGCACTACAGCCTGAACAATCTGGTTAGTTCCCTTCCATTTTCCATTCACTCTGTCTCAGGAGACCCTTTCCACACCCAACCTGCGCTTGGAAAACCTGGAAGTTGAAACGTTTCTGAGCTGGAGCCACCCTGAGTTCTACAGCTGCACCAGGCTTCATGGAGCATTAGCACATCTTGAGTTCTCTGAGGCCGTGGATCTAAATACACGCAGGCATCGTTTCTCCCGACAGTCATAGACAGCCTGGGAACCATCCTAGTGAGTTGACTTCTGCTCTTCACCATCAGGATTTTCTTATTCAGTGATTGTAGCAAGAGGGCACAGTAGAGCAAGTGGGAACATTCTGTCCCTGCAGAACAGCCCACAGCGTGGTGGAGCCCAGCCACTGCGGCTGCATCCTCCCCCACAGTAGCTAGTACGAGCTCTCGTCTAAGCTCGGCCTAATTATTAGCAGTCAGAGCTCAGTAAATCAGGACTGCATGAAGCCATCTTAAACTGCTCCCTTGGACTCTGCTTCCGAGCTGACAACCCTAAGCGTTTCCTCACACTGTTTAACTCAGACCACGTTTGGAGGTCTTCCCTGCTTCCACCCAGTCTCAGACCTATATCCGTCTGGTTTAAATCTACTGTCCTGGCTGGTCTTCTTGATTGGACTTTGACTCAGTATTGGCTCAAATAATTGTTTTTTTCTCTCCGCTTTGGTTTGTGATTTTCCTAGATAACTATGGCTGTTCAAATGGCCGTATATTGTTAAGACTTTTTTTTCCCCAAGCTACATTCATCAGCAGTGAGAAGCTTTAAAGTTTTATTAGTATCATAAAAACCCTTCTCAAATGAAACTACTTTTGATAAGTGTTCATTCTGACAATGAGAATTTGTTGAGGGCTGTTGGCAAGTGGGAGGAATTTGTTTTTGAAACTGAAATTGGCAGGAAGTAATGACCCCAAGTGCTTTCTTCCTCTTGATTTCAGCCCCGACGCCCTCAATGCACTCCTCTCTCCCCACCCCCTTCCCCACCTTCATCACCCCCAACTTAAAGTCAGTAAATAACATGTTTAATTTCGTACAGTTTTTCTGGGGACAATTCAAATACTGAAGCAGATTTTCAACCTTTCAGCTTTACTTAACTGTGGAGCAAAGCCTGTCAAATCAAAGGGGGAAAAAAATGTATTTGTCTCCCGCGTCATGAAGGGATTTCTTCTTGGTGATATTATTGCCTTCCATGTGAAGAAGTTGGAGCTTTTTTGTAGCGGGGAGTGTCATTTTCCTGTGAGCACCTTCCTAATTGAATGTCAAGATTCAACACAGTTGCAAAATAATTTTTAAGTGAATAAAAAGCATTAAGCCTGTAGATAGAGAAAAACAAAACCTTATTTTTTCCCTAATGTGAATATGCTGGCAGTCAAGACTACCATTTGTCCATAAGTTATCTAGTTTCTTGTATTTATTAAATAAGAAAATGCAGGTAGAGCACTTGGTACCATGCCTAGTGCTTAGTAAATGCTCAATAAATGTGACCTAGTAATTATTTTATCTTTCCAGTGGAAAAGTAATGCTAATGAGCAAGTGCCTGCATACAGGCTCAGTCACTTCAGTCATGTGCAACACTTCGAGACCCCATGGACCATAGCTCGCCAGGCTTCTCTGTTCATGGAATTTCCCCAGCAAGAATACTAGAGTAGGTTGCCATGCCTGCCTCCAGGGGATCTTCTTGACCTAGAGATCGAACCTACGTCTCCTGCGTCTTCTGTTTTGCAGGCAGTTTCTTTACCGCTGAGCCGCCAGGGAAGCCCTAATGAGCAAGATGAGCCTACTGTTAAATATTTAGAGTTTTGCCAGCATGCATGACAATGGCTCTCATCTCTGCTGTAGTCAACTTTAATAAAGTCTGGAAATCAATCACTTGCCTGTCATTTCAAACATCATTTACTTGGTGGCTATAGTAGGCACTGTAATGGTGCTCAGACTCTCAACCCACATAAGAATTTCATGGATGGTTTGATTGTGTTTCCCCTCAATGGCACATAAGCTAAGGAGATACATTTTATCTACACTTATAGGATGAAGCTAGATTGAGAATAGTAAAAACTCTTGAAGACTTTGACCTGGGCCCAACTGAAAAGTGTGTGAGGATCAACTCGGTGTCCAGTGGTCTGGCCGAAGAAGACCTGGAGGCCATCCTGCAGTCTCGGGTCCTTCCTTCCAGCCTCATGCTCCCAAAGGTCGAAGGTCCTGAAGAAATCCACTGGGTGAGTAGCTCGTACACTTTGCTTTAATTAAAGACTGGCAGAAAGGAAGGGTTTGGATGCTTCAAATGCATCCAAATGCATACACAGAGCAGAGGAGAATGGAATCAAGAAAAAGGAACCGAAAAGACCATATCCTGCATCCAAGGAGAACCTGGCTTTGCCCTAAGTGTTCAACAGGAAACACTCTACACTTGAAATGATGCTTCTGCTGCCTGCACAGATATGTGGTTTAGACAGAACAGCTTCCCCTAGAGCAACCCTGGAAACCAGCTTACCCGGGACTAGAGACAGCTAGGCCCTACCCCTCCTCCTGGAAGAGTAGAGATGTGCATGGCTCTTAGGCAGATTGATTTGAAGTCATCGTGGATGGTGAAAGCACATTAACTGCAAAGGAAAAAAATGAACCTAAAGGAGGAGAGGAAAAGGTCACTCCTTAGGGCAACTGGAGGAAGAGACAGGAAGCTTTTAACTAGTGGTTTTAATTAGCACAGATATTATTTCCTGAACAGTTCCCTAGTTCATCCTTTTTAAATTGCTGACAGGTGTGTTTGTTTCATGACAGACTTTTCAGCCAATAAAACCCTGGCATGTCAAATTACTTAAGAAAACTTTGAAATGGGCCTAATTATACTATGATTGTTTTCATTGTTAAAACAGGACCTGGGTTGGGGGGTTGGGTGGGGCTAGACTTTATTTAGGGGTCACTGTGATGCTGCAGATCCCTGCTGAATATAGGGTGGTTACATTGTGCCAGTCGGGGGCAGAGGGGGTGCCCATGGCACCCGGATGCTGGAGGCGTGGTAAGGGCGTGTGGACAGCTTTTTGATGCCATGTCCGAGGTGACCTCTAAGGTGGTGGCTACAACTGAGTCTTAGACATGACACCCAGACACAGCTCACCTTTTCAGCCCTCACAGCTGTGTCAGCTTTGTGCTTTCCAGTGCCGTGGCTGCCTGCCACACGTGGGTAGAAGCACTTGAAGTGTGGCCAGTCCAGACTGAGATGTGCTGTAAGTGTAAAATACACCCGGGACTTCGAAGACCTCACAGCACCCTCCCCACACACCCACCCCCCTGCAAAAAAGAGAATGTAAATCATCTCAATAATTTTTAATGTTGATGACATGTTGAAATGATAATATTTCAGACACACTGGGGTGAATAAAACTCTTATTAAAATGAAACTCACCTGTTTCATCCTTCTCTTTTAATGCAGCTACTGCAAAGTTTAGAATGACATACACAGCTGCCATTATTTTTCTGTTGGACAGTTCCGTGAGGCGTCTTCTTGAAGACCTCCATTCAAGGGCCCCCGTTTACTTTCCAAACTAGAGTTCTCCTGGGCCAGGTCACCCCCCAGCAGCTGGGAGGTGCTGGTGAGAGGGGGTTCACATCCTCCAGGTCTGACTGATCTGGACGTGTCCTAGGTTGATTGAAATGGAATCTGAAGTCACTGTTCCCTTTTGGATTCTGAGTTAATGCCTATTTATCACTGTTATTACCCCTCATTTGAGAGGGGAGGGCTCACCCCAGCCTTCGGCCACAGCCTCTGTTCGCTGTTTTAAATCCCTGGCTTGTGAGGAAAGTACCGAAATCTAAATAGGATTTCTAGTTAACAGAAGTCTTTGGGGCTGTTTATTTTTTGCTCTCCGTTTGTATTTATGTGAAGCATAAAACCCAGAGCCTGATGCACAACTGAAAGATGGGCTTCCTTGTTTTCTTTTGTGTGAGAATCTCTTACTGGCCTTTTGTCGCTAGTGTGGGTTCTTGTTTGACTGGCACGGCTTATTGGACTATAACAAGCGTGACTCTGCCTCCTTTGTGGTGGGACAATTCTCCCACAAATCCCGAACGGGGTGCATTCTTCCAGCACACTATTGGGTGTGCACTGGAATTGAAAGAATTGCTGAGCCCGGCTACTTCATCTCCTCCCCAATCTCTTTGTGATCGTCCCCCTTTTTTCCCTCCCCCGACACAACCCCCCCAGTCCCCTCCACCTCGCTGAAATGAACACTTTACCAGGCCGGAAACATTTAATCGTCTCCTTTTGAAAAAATTAATTGAAACTTCTCCACTAGTTACCTTTTGTGTTAGTACTTAATGCAATTTTTTAAGAAAGAAGGGGAGGAGGAGGAGGAGGAGGATGGGCTAGAATATTTAATTTTTAAATGCCCCTCCTGGCTTAAAAACAAAAGGCATTAGAGAATTTTCTCACTAGGAACCAGGGAAGGGGTTGTAAAAGATTTATCCAGTTTTTTACGGGTTTTGTAGTTATAACTATTATCACCAAGAATGGGACAAGTGACGTTTCAAGGTTTTTGTTTTTTTTTTTTTAACAAGAAAAAAAATTTTTTTTTGGCCGCACAGGTAACCCCAAAGCCACTAATATTTTATCACCCGTTTTCTAGCTTCAATGTGACATAAATTATGTTTTCTTTCCATTTTTGTGTAATACTATATGTTTGTCCCCTGAAATTGTAGCCTTCGCTTCCTCCTTGCTATTTTGGTTGAGTTATTCCTTCCCTTGTAAAGTTGCTAAGGAGGTGATGATGATGGTGTCGAGGAAGGGAGGGGCAGTGGGTGCAACTGGGAATAATTCTTCATTACTGAAAGCTGTGATTTATTTTAGCCTAATTGTAAAGTTACTGCAAATTGCTCAAAAGCTTTTTAAAGATCCCAGTGATTAGATTTTTTTTGGTGGTTGTGGTGGGGAGGGACGCTGCATAGGCAAGGAGGGGGCAGCTAAAAGGGGAAATAACACCTCTAATCCTGCTTCTGGTAAATAGGCTGCCAGCTTTTAAAATGAGTTTCCTTTCTATTAGTCAGAATATTATGCTAAGCCTTAAGCATTAGTTTTTTTATGTTGCCATAGCAGCCCTGTTCCTGCAGGGCGGTGACCTGCGATGATTACAGTACAAAGCTTATAGGGTCTTGAAACCCCCTTTGAAGATGAAAAGTCTTTGATGGTTTATATTTATGCAAATCTCTTAGATATGATTTACCCAACTGAGACTGAATGGAGAGATGATTAAAATTCCCTTTTCCTTTGATATCCATTAGTGGCTGAATATTCCTTAAATTTAAAATGGATATATATGTTTTTATCTTTATTTACAAAAATATCTTTATCGTACCTGTGTGTGTGTGTGTGTGTGTGTATGTGTGTGTTTTTATCTCCCCACATCTTATTAGATCTAGATGGACATAATAGATTTACAATTTAGAGTGTGGTGGGGTTTTTTTTTCCCCTTTGAAAGGGGTGGGGGGAGATCTGTGTGAGAGCTTTTGTATGTTTCCAGATGATAGATTTTGGAATTTGGGCTACCCCACTGACAGCACAGAGCTAGCTGTGAACTGGTCTCATGGAAAAAATTGGCGAGCTTTGGTCTTCAAAGAATTAAACTTCCTTTTTAAGGTCTTCCTAGGTAAGCTAAAAAATTATGGAGAAAAACCTCAGAACAAAGGGTAATGTCGCTATAATGAATAATATGGATTCCACGTAGAAGGCTGCTGAACAGTCACATTGATGTCCTTCTGGGTCGGAAACGAAACCAGAATGGCAGGTAGAGCAAGCCTTCATTGTTTTAGGGGCCTGCCACTTGCACTGAACGAAATGGAGGCGAGGGGTCTTACGTAAATATGTTTTCAAGGAAAGTATTTAAACTCAAGAATCTCTCCTTCTGTCTCTAACTCCTAGGCCTCAAATTGTTCCTTCAGGAAAAAAAAAGTGATACTGTTTGGGGTTTTACTATTTCATTTGGTGGAAACTTTATTACCTTTTTTCCTTAGTCTTTCCTCTGTTTTTTTTCTTCTTTAAAATTCTTTTATGTATTACCTCCTCAGGTCAAAGACTTAAATACTACTTCTATTCTAGAGTTCAACGACTGTACATTTTTGCCCCCACTAGTCACCTATGACTCTTTTTATTTTAGTTTACAGACAAATTTTCATTCTACTTAAAAGACCGAAAACTTGAACAACCTATGAATTTAATCCCTTTTGTGGAAACTGCAATGGGTTTGCTCAATTTTAAGGTAAGAAATCCATAATGTGGCTAATAAGTCAGTATTTTATTTATTACCTGAAAAGAACTTTGGTTTTCAGTCTTGACATCTGCTTAAAATATTTTTCTAGAAAGATTTATAAAGCACAGTAAACCTTGAGCACCATGTGTTATCCGTAACAACCAAAAACCAGGTTGTGAGCATCTTAGAAAACAAAGAAACTGGCTAAGTAGCAAGAAAAAACTTCCTAGTCCTAGATATTTAAATGAAACATTTATATATCCCTGGCATTAATTTTAATTAATCACTGTAAATTTTTGCTGTGAATTATTTCATTTATAGAGTAAGTTTACATGAACATATGTCACCCTTATGAATTAACTTTCAATTATTCTTTTGTGACAATTGCCATCTACTGGGAAATTTTCAGGCCTGTTTGTAGCAACATTAACTATAATGTCTAATAGCCGAGATTACTGTTTTTGAGTTAGTGTACATACTAATTTGTTCTGTGTTATTTTAACTTGCCACATTAGAACGTAAAATACTTCCTAATGTACATACAAGGTTTTTCACCATTGTATGATCGCACTGAACTATGTGCCTTAACAAATTCATAGCCAGCTTGTTTCTTCCTGTTGATCAGTGGCCATCTAAGTTGTTATCCAAAATATGCTTCATTCACATTCCATCTGACCTGTAAACATCACTGTAGCACCCCATCTCAGAGGGCAGGAGAGGGGAAATACCTAAAAACAAAAAGAGAAAGTCCAGCTATACTGGGGAGGTAATATGCGAACCAGTGCTCGGAGAGGAAACTTGGAGACCTGCTGGCCCGTGCAGGAGGGGCAGAGTGCAGATGCTTGGGGAGCTGCATCAGCACGTTTACACCAGGAACCACAAGTTCTTCCAGCCTGCCCTAGAATTCTGAGAATATGATCGATGCATATTTCCTAGACGCAGCTAGATTCGTACAGTGATTTCATTTGAAGCACTGACTTGCCATTTTATTCATAATATACTTAGAAGCGCTCACAGCCCCTGAAATTGATCAACAGTGCTCTCACCCGTTCCTCATGTCTTCCCCACCCACATATATTAGCATGCTGACTCTCCACCTTTCCAGAGTCACAGTTGTGTCTAAGATGACCGCTGTTCATCTTTATTTTCACCAAGAAATGTCCATGCTTATTAATACATCTTGGATGACTTACTGCGTTTTTATTTTCTCTTCTGGAGTTGTAGAGTTCTGTATTGTTTGTTTTTAATCCTGAGACCATTTACTGAGAAATCTTGATCCCAGTGCAAATAATCCAATTAGTTTGATTTTTAAATTCTTTCCTTTTCTCCTGAGCCTTTATGTTCATTGTTGGAAGGTCTCCTAAAGCAGAAACAAATTTTGGAAGAAACAGAAGTAACTTCTAGTACCATCAAAATGAGTGAACTTGAAAGTTTCTCTAAAGATTGGATGAACTAAAATGTGAACATTATATCAATATTAATAACATATTTACAACTATATTAATATAATCCATTAAGCAAAGCTAATATATGCAACATAACTTACATTGGACAATATTAAGTACTTTTGAAAGGGGTGAATTGGGGCTGCATTTTCGGGATAGCTTTCAGCCAAACGGTGTTAGGAGTTGCATCTTTCTGTTTCTGAAATATACCATGCTGCTTCTCTCTAATGTGTGTGTGTATGGTTCTGTTCTGTTCTTTTACAGGCAGTGTGTGAAGAAGCAGTAATGAACGGGCCTCAAGTGGGTCTTTTTCTAGATGCTGTAGTTTTTGGAGGAGAAGACTTTCGAGCCAGCATAGGTGTCAAAGACATGTTTCTCCTCTCATTCCTGCTGTGTTTATGTGTATATATTTTTCCTTTGCCCCTTCAAGAATGGGCATTTACATGGCAACATCAATTTGCCAACCATGACCATGGGCAACACTTCCGGATAATTTAGGGCACCTCATAGCTGTCCTGCTTCCAGAACCCTACATCAACACTTCCATTCATTTATAAAATAACTAATAAAAAGCTTGTCGTAGCCTCAGACGTGTTCAGGTCTATATGACGTCTACTTATTTTTCATAATAAGTACATTATGTGAACAACTTCTCTGTTGTTTAAACATGCTGTTTTCCCATTAGTCTGAGGGCTGTCTAGACTTGTAACACAAATTTAAGGCAATTTCACATTGCTTTAATGAATCATTTTCTACACTGAATGTAGTATGTAAATATTTAACGTAGATCTCAAATCCACCCAAATATATTTCTAAATATATTTCTGAGCTCCTTTATTATAAAATATTTATTGAGATAGTATGCTGGTTTTCACTGATCTTCCTCCTCCCCTGGGCACACTATGTCTTTGGTCTGGGTAGATGTATCACTAGAGGCTGTGAGTGTGTCTAGAAAAGGGGCCTCAGCCACAAAGCATTTTCAAAACCCCAGTCCCAGTGACCTGAAAACTGGAGCATTCCCTAAGCAGTGTCATGGTCCAGATATAAACAGTGACACTTCGTCCCCCTTCCTGGGGGGAAAGAAAGGAACTTATTTTAATACCACTCTTTCCAGGAGACTTTTATGTATACAACAGCTCAGTGGACACTTTCTGCCTCCCTCAAAACCAGTGTCCTTTCGTTTCCCCCAGTTCCCCATCCACACCCCAAAGCTGCTGTATTTGGCTCAGAACCTCGGTTATGACACAGCATTGCAGCCACAGTACCCGAATTCTGTGCTCAGCGAAAGGAGTTAACTATTTCCACGCACAGCTATTTGGCCACCTTGTATAGTGCTGACTTTGGAGTGACACTTTCTTTTTTTTTTTTTTGGAGTGACACTTTCTGAGCAATGGCAAGAAGGAAAAGAATACACCAGGAGTCCTTTGTGACCTATTGAGTCATTTGTGTCTAGTTTGCGAGATAGGGGAGGGGCCTTCTCTTAATGCATGTGCAAGTAATTACTTGAAAAGAGCTTTGCACGATAAAAAGACAAGTGAGAGTTAACTCTGCCTACGCAGAACCCTCTCTTCTTTTTTATTTGCATCATCCTTTCCCTAGGGTGAAATCCCCAGGTAGACACAGAAGTCTTTACACACTTGAGTTTTTGTAATATTAGGTCAAGGTCCAGTTTCCAAAGTTAACATCTGCTTTCTCTGTCAACACTTCAGGTGCAACAAGTAGCAAGGAAACCCAAGATATCCTCTACGCTCGACAAAAGATTATTGTTGTAGCAAAGGCCTTCGGTCTACAGGCCATAGATCTGGTGTACATCGACTTCCGGGATGAAGAGGGGCTCCTCAGGCAGTCGAGAGAAGGAGCTGCAATGGGATTTACTGGTACGATTCTCGATAATACCCTAAAAAGCAGTATCTAGATTATGCAAACTTTCCAGAAAAATAGAAATGTAACCAGGAACTGGGTGTATTTAATGTAGCCAGGTGACTCATATACTTATCCCACTGTTTGAAACATGAAAAAGTTATCCAGAACAAGAACCTGCCAGACAAAGGGTAATATCTGTCTTTGGCTCTGCAAGTCAAAAAACAAAGCACTCATTTTAGTTTCTCCTGATAATACCTACCAGTTTTTTCTGTCCTCTTAATAATAATTCTTCTGCAGTTTTTGCTGATGTGAGGGGAAAAGCAAGGCCATTATAAGCAGTGTTTCTGAGTGAACTGCCTTAAGAATTTGAGTTGATGGATAGGAAAAAAAAAGTACTCAAATATCCAAAATATTAATTTATTTCTGAAAAACATCTAGTGATATTTTCTTTGTTTTTTTTTTTTTTAACTAATAACCAGCTTTTTATTTTTCTGCCACTTCAAGTCCCTCCTTTCCCTCCCACCACCCAGTGAGCGTCTGTGCACCGGGTGACACCTACGGGCGTCGGCTGGCATTAAGATCAGCGGGTCCTTGAAATCCGGGCCCGGAGCGCAGGCAGATAGATATCTGTTGATTGGTGTGCCCAGTCACTCATACCCAGGAGCCCAGGGAGCAACCGAAAATTGTATTTTTGCAACAAGAATCTATTTTTTTAAAAACCACAATAGGATTCTATACACAAACATGTCTGCAGTTGCACACACACACACACACAACTGTGGGTAAAAAGCACCATAATCTCTTTTATTATTATTTGTTCTTCTGCTGCAAGTTCTAAGAATATTGTGATCAGAAATGCACCCCCCAAAAATAAGAGAGACAAGCATCCATGGTATTATTTTTGTAAATGTTTTCGAAATGTGTTTGCGTAGAGGTGACTGAAACATTTCATAAAATGACCTTCAATATAAAAGATACCTTAATGGATGATAATTTAACCCAAAGTAAAATGGAAAGACTGAAGAAACAATGTTAGTGTTATAGGAGAATTAAATAAAGCCCTGACCTTTGCATTTGTGTTTTTATTAATTTTTTTAGGGTTTCAGGGGGACTTTTTATTTAAAAGAGCATCATTATTTGCTTTAACTGTGGCAGCAGGAGTAATGCCAACACTCTGCATTTGACAGAGTGCATAATATAGGCAAGGTGCCTGACCAGAGATCTTTCAGTCTAAATAAAACAAAAATTATGTGTTGGTGTTTTTAACACAAAGAGTTAAAAATGTGATTCCCCCACATCTGCTAAATGAATAAGATGTCTGTTATAGAGAATTTCTCAATCATCTGAACTATTAATAAATGAATCGCCCCTACATTTAATAGTGACCCAGAAGAAAAGAGTTCCTGGCATTGATTGTCCTTGCTCTGTACCTGTGACACCTGCCTCTTTCCAATGACCTCTTAGGATGTGACCCAAATGGAAAAGTTGGAGAAAGACTCCATGAAATCTGTCTAATAGACCCTGATGTTGTTGGTCTAAACTATGTGGCACTGGCTGCCAAGCAGCCAGATGTTACTCTGAAATGGGCACTAATACAATTAAAAAAAAAAAGAAAGCACTGAATTGATGGGGCCTCTCTGATCATCACTCAGGATAACCTGGGTGTCCTCTGCTTCCTCTAGGGTAAGTGTTTGCTCCAGAACTTGTAAGAGAGTTTGCGAGTTTCTCCAAGAGAGAGGACTGAATTAAATTGGTCCCTAATTTGATCGTAGCAGACAAGTTATTTCAAATCAGATTTAAATTTCCAGACTGTGCCCAACTCAGTGTGAGGAGCTTACAGACTTGGCACCATTGTTTCTCAACAACAGGGAGTATTAAATCACACACACAAAAATGGAAGTAGAAGGGAGGGGGAGGTAGGGAGGGTACAGTGCCCATTATACATTCAAGGGAACAAGTCAGGGAAGTAGGAAGCTAAACTTCAGAGCCATCTTACAATTTTTAGAAAGAAAGGTCTTTCTTGTCCCAACGTTATTTCTATACACCAATAAAAGGTGATTGGTCTGATAATAAGATAGGAGATTATTGGTAGTATTTTAAAACAACGAATGCTTTAATGAGCATTTTACACCACTCATGATCTGTTTGTCCTAATTATTTGTCATGTAATTGCCATACTTTGAGCTTTGCACAAAAAGGGAGAAAAGGAAAGAAGGAAGAAAAGGGGAAGGAAGGAGGGAGGGCAGGAAAAGAGAACTGCGTACCCTATTTGAAGCAAAAGACTGAAAGTTTTAAAATTCAATGAAGTATTGTGTTATCTATAACACTGATAAGGATCTATGCTATAAGAATTTTCCAGGCTTTAAAAAATTAGATTTTTTTTTTAATGAGTTGTACTTTTGTGACACGTAACCATGCCTCAGACAGCAGGTTACAGTTTCTCTTCTGTAATCATTGTTTCACAGGGCCACAATCCATGTAGATTGATTTTAAATCAATGCATTAGCTATATAAATGACTATTAACTTTAGGAATTATTTTTATAAAAAGAATCCAAAAATAAATCTTGGAATAAAGCTTTAACAGCTGACTTAGGCATCACAGTTATTCCAGTACTACATGCTGAGAAGAAAGATTATAAATATGAAGCACTATGGGTTTTCTTCTTTTTTGCAGTCTTTTGTAGAAGACAAAAATGACACCATCATACAGTTACCTAAAAGACTTGACAGGTATTGATTTAAAGCACGATATATCAAGTGGTACTGTAAAAAGGATTTCATGGTCATAAATTTTAATGTCTTCCAATTTTGCACCCTCTCAGTAACTTGTCAATAACAACTCTTCTGTATAAAATATTTGCTTCACTCCCACATGGCATTAAAGTCTGCCATTCAGTTGTTGGGATATAGAAGATCAATGAAAGATAACTTCACATATGGAGGTTCATAAATTTCTAAAACTTAACACATATCTTAAAATTTAGCCTCATTACCAAAATATGGCTACTTGAAAGCCTCCATTAGTTTCACAGCATTGTAAATAGTTTAAGTTTTGCTTCTCAATTTATGGTATCTGTACCAAGAAGTTCCCATGAAATCTGGCTTTTTACCCAACAGTGTAAGTTGTGAACATAAATTATAAAATTCAGGACCAACAATTAGTACACAATGACGACCAGACTGACATCCTTTATTGATCACATTGTAACAACTGTTAGGTTACTTAAATATGATTTCAGTATCTGATATTGAAAAAACTCGTTTGTCATCGCTGATGTTATTTGTTCCCAGAAATTTATATAGGATTTTAATGTTTTATTAGTATGCTCTCAGATAAGAATGAAACAACAATGTGAGGATGTTTTAATTAAGCCACTCTGAAGACAAGATATTGTTATATTTATTCACTTAAACTCTTTTTCATGAAATGATAAAAAAAATTTTTCTTAGAAACTTTGTTCTTTTTCCTATTCGACAGAATAATGACCGTAACAGGAATGGACTTTTATAAAACATCAAGGATATAATTTGTACTTAAAACAGCTATTTCAAAAGCAAAGCAAATTGATATGCCAGCAAATATACTTGGCAGAGTAAATTATCATTAAGCATACATTCATTTTTAAAGAACCAAATATGTCTATAATTTTATCATATAATAAAATATAATCTCATCATTATTACAACATTAAATTATGTTGTACTTTATTAATGACCTGATTAGATTTCATTCTTCCCTGATTATTAAATTTTTTTTTAATGACTGCATGATTTCATAGAATCCTGTGACTATTATGTAATATTTTTATTTAAGGTTCTTAAAGTTTTTTTAAAGCTATTGCTGTAGAAATAAGATTTCTTCTGCAGTGTCTAATAATCTGTATAAAGGAGAAATATCCAATCTTCATTCCATAAGCAGAAAGGGAAAATCTGGGGCTTTTTTTTTTGTTGTTGTTAGAAAAACATTTTGTATTTTTTTTATTTAAACATTTTAAAATGTGGTAATCTAGAGACCCTCAGTGTTCAACTCTGCTTTCTTTTTTACTATACTGGATAAAATTTTTTAATTGAAATCCAATTTTCTATTAGTGGTTAGACAAGATGCACCATATTCATCTGAAACAATGAAAATTAAATGTATTATTGTAAGACACCATTTGATATTAATGTAGTTATAACACCTGCTTCCGTAAGCTCTATGAAAACCGACAGGCCGCTTTTAAAAGAAATCATGGAAGGTGGAATAATGGTACAGAAAAAGCCAAAGACAACTTACAGAATTGGAAAGAATTAACATGTAATTTTTTCTACTTTAATTCAAAATAATTGTTCTAATTTGCAGACATTATCCTTTAAAGGTCCAGCCAAAGCAGTCAATCCACCTGTAACTAAAAATGAGAGATTTTCTGCACTAAGGTGACATTTCTATAGCATCCAAAACACAATTACTGCCTTTGTTGTATTTGTTCTTCTGTGGTGTTCTGGAAAGGCCTGCCTGATTGTGGTCATTTTCTTTTTAAAAAGTTCTGAACAGAATGAGTTATTTTACATACAGTCTGTAAGGCAGGCATTCGGGAGCCTGGCGCGGCTGAGACATTTTGTTTGAACATCTGTTTGTTGTTTTGTGCTTCCGGTGTTATTAATCTTCTCGTAGGTAAGCAGGTGATACACCCGAACCAAATTGCGGTGGTCCAGGAGCAGTTTTCTCCTTCTGCTGAAAAAATTAAGTGGGCTGAAGAACTGATTGCTGCTTTTAAAGAACATCAACAATTAGGAAAGGTAAACGTGTTAAAATGTCCCGAAACGGTGGGTGAAACTCATGTTTAAAATACTGTGGAGAAGAATGAAAAAATATATATTGTTTGCGTGGTTCTAAAAAAACTCCTATTTGGGGGAGGAGGATTTGTGTGGGCTTAGACGGGGACATCATTCATCAGTGAGAAATTCATTTAAGGTAAATTTGTTGCTCGTTCCTAAATATTTCACTCACTGGCTCCCAAGTTTCCCATTTTATTCTTTTCATAAACTTATACTGGCAGCCTTTGAGAAAATAGAAGTCTGTTTAGTTTTACTCTACAGACCCCAATGCGGCATTCATATGAAAATAATTTTAGATCAAAATGAGAGCAAGTTGTAATGAAATAAACACAGTTTGATCAAATGATTCTTGGGGAGAGAAGAAATAAATTTCAAGTTATTTTAATTTGGGGGGGGGAGTACAAAAATCTCCTCCGGTTTAGTCATTAAGAGTGGGAGGTTGTCTGTGTGTTAGTACCAATTTCTGGACCTGAGATTTGGATCGAATGGAAAGCAAATTAACACTGGAGTACGGTTGTTCGTAATTTAGTGCATCACTGAGCCTCGCGTTTCCTGCTCTGTGGGTTTCTGCTGTGTAAATATTGCAGTGGTGATGCACAATCTGTCTCCACTTTGTGCCAGTAACACTTAAATGAGGTGTCGCCCGAAGGAAGATTTTATGCTAGTTGCAGCATTGTCAGTTAATTATCTTAAAGGTTATTTGCAATAATACCGTTTGCCTCTTTTTAAGGGGATGGGAGGAAAGTTGCCTTTATAAATCTATCCTAGAGGCTATATCTAAACTCAGCCTTGTTACTTACATAAAGAGTGAAGTTTTGATGCCTAGGATGCAAAACTACTCAGGAGAGAAAGTGTTGAAACATTATAAAGTTTCTAAATGTTAACCAGTAACCTCCGCCGACCAAAAAAAAGAACAAAGTTGATTTTCAGTGGTGAACCGGTGACATCAGTGTGAAACGTGTGGCTTATACTTTTCATTGGAGTAAAAACACCTAAAAATCCGAAGATTTTCAAAACTAGGTAACAATATTAAATGGGTCACTCCCTCTCTCTCATTACCTGCCTTCAATCCCAACCATGCACGCATGCTTGCCCTCATATACTTGTAGGCTCCTCTATGCACAAACTTGCACTTAAAATCAAAAGGCAGAAAATGTGACACTAGGAACATCCAAATCAGGGCTTATACCAATTTCAGGATAAATAGCAACCTTTCGTTTGAAATCAATAATAACCATAAAAAAATTGCAGTTCATAAAAATATTTTTTCTGTATCTTGACCCCCCCAATTCAGTTCCTCCATGAATAAATATATTTATCTAGAGAGAAGAGCCATGTACTTTTACATTTATGTATGCAAAATAACTCCATTCACTGCCCTCTCCTGCCTGCTTGCCTGTGCACACACTGACTAAATGTTCTCTACCTCAGTATGTACCTTATTCCAGCTAAGGATATGCACCTGATTAAGTACTTCCTCCTGACATAAACTGAGATAGGATGGGCACCATCAAAACACAGACCAAGTAGACTTCCATTCTGGGCCAACAATGCCTCCCTTAACTGTCTACACTGGGTTTCACATTGAATAAAATCAAAGGATGCCACTGGTATTATAAGCAGCTAGTGGTGTGGGAGAGGCTTCCCTAAGTTTCAGTAGCCAGCAAACAAAATTCAAACTAGAGATACACTCTTTTACTGGCATTTAAGTTCTTGAATGAAGGGAAAAGCAACACTTTTCCATTGTATCATGAAAGTGCCGTTCCCAGGGAAAATTGCCCTAAAGTGTCCTTGCCTTTTGATGATGGCAACTTATGTGTTAAATTATGAACTGTTGGGGTTTTTTTTTGTTTTTGTTTTTAAATAAGAAATGCCCTCTTGTTTAGGCATAAGCTTTCACAACATTGTGGTAGCACAGCCTTTCTTAACACAGAACCATAGAAATTAGAGCAGAAGGGAGATTTACTATTAGGTCATTTCTTCCCTGCCTCATTCGTGTAGGTTTGTTTCCTACAGCAAATTCTCCTGGTGCTTTGTCCAGCAAGGTTTAAATGACTCAAGTAATGGGGCTTCCAGTGGGGACATATGGTTATTTTATCCAGTTCGCATGTTTCTTTCGCTTTGCCTATAAATTGACTGGTCACAAAAATTGGGTCTGCCAGGTAGGTGACTCTGGGTCTTGAGGGGTCTTGGGGTTTAAATAATGTAGGTTCTGTTTGTAAAGATTTAGTATAAATAGGTCGCTCAGTTGTATAAACTACTGCTTCCAACAAACATCTAATCTGTTTTATTTCAAATGTGACCCACTGATGAAAACATAAACCCTCGGATATTTTGTCCAAAGCACAGGTGACTCAACGAATGGGAAGCTGATGGTTTGTGTCCTAGGGAGATACTTAAAATTTCTAAAAGATGTTTTTTTTCACCCTTTGATGAAAATTTCATTCAAGTAATGCTTTCAAGTAGAAATGACCCAAGAAGGCAAAATTATGTATCATTGCTTTTCTCTACTTCCTGCTCCTATCTTAAACTATACTTTGCCCTAAGACGAAAGGTATAGCTTAAGTTCATGGTTAGTGCTGAGTCATTTGTATTTTCTATAGTAGTAATAATAATAATATTATTAGGAAATTAAAGTTCTACCTTTTTTTCCTCTCCCCTCCAAATAACAAATTTCCTGAGAATACTTAGGTCCAAAGTAGATAAATTATTGGGGTTTATCTTTAGTATCATGGGAAATTTTTTAGTTTTTTATTAATTGAAAGTTCTAAGGAAATAAAGTTTGATACCCTTCATCCTAGTGTTGGATAAAAAATACTTTACATTAAAAATAATTTTTAAATAATAAAAAATAATAATCTGCTCATATAATCTGTCACTGTAGGGCAGGTAATGATACTTATGACTGCTTTGTTTAAGGAAACTATTTTCAAGCTAACAAAATTTGTCTGGCATAGTAACAGCTCCCAGCATAAGAATTAGGACTGTAGATTAATATTAGGGACTCATTAAAATCGGTTGGAAGTAATTTAAACATTCCACATACTCTATGCTCCTGTTTTAATTCCCATAAGCTAAAATATTTCTGCTTCAGCTGACATCAGTTCTGAGGTATATATCCACACTATTAATCTAACTTGAGTCTTTCTTCTATCCTTCTAGAAAAATACATTTTGAGATACAATCTGCATGTCATTAATTATGTTAGCCTCAAATTATTTGGTGAAATATTTTAGCCAGGATAAATCACTCCCATGTGATTTGTCTTAAGTTTATATTTTCTTAAAAGTTTACATCATTTTGATGTCATTTTTCATAATAATGATTTCAATATTTGAAAATTCTCCATTTAGAACTGAATTTAGTATTGTTTATTTTAAGATATGATTTTAGCAGTTCTTTTGTTATTAACTAAGAATTATGTATAGTATGAAAATTGGATAATTGAAACCATCTCAAACACATAATTAGTTAACATTAATAGAAACCTTAATTTATATATAAACACATATACATATTTGTACTAAATATACATTCATATATATATGATACTGTGTATTTTTTCATGTCTATATTCTAAACAGTGTTAATTTCATCACTTCTTGGGCAAAAATGACAGCTAAAGGAAATAGTCAATTGCTCTTTTAAAATGATGGATAATGCCAGAAAATTCTAATTTAAGAATTTACCATTTCTTTCCAAATAGAGGCTCTTACAGAAAAATATGAAAGTATAGCAGAAGATATTAAGAATAGCAACATGTATTAGGTGAGATCGATTTTTAAAGGTACTTTGCTAGAATATTCATATTTCTGCAGTGTCTGGCTGCCAATATGACTTTGCTACGTTTTCAGTGTTCTAAGCAGTCTGTTTTATTCATATGAAATCTTTAAATGCTTTGTTTGGTTTTTGGAAAGATTTTGTGTAAATTTTTTAGTATTTTTTCTTCATTTGCAAGCTGGCTAAAAACCAAGGAAGGAAAAGTGTCTACCTTTAAAATCTAGGTTCCGTTAGTAATTATAAAGGTCAAAAACAAGGTCACTAGCTGACATAAACTATAAACAATACATGTGACTGAAACATTCTAACTTCACTCCGGAGAAAGCAATAATTCAGATTAATAGGTTTATATTAATAAGCAAATTCTCTACAGGAATATAAATGGGAACTTATATCTTAATAAAGAAAGAAAAAAGAAAGAGGTTTTTTTCCTCATGTAAATCTTTTGATCTAGAAAAATCCAAAGAATAATACCCCCTCCCTAATACTGAAAGAAAGTTATTTTCATAGGTATCTGATTGTGGCTCACACACCTTTCATTTGTGTTTCCAAATGCAGGGCTTTACAAAAGAAATACTGTTTGGTCCAGATGGCCTTCTAGAAGGCTCCCTGAGAGAACTCAGAAGTCTCTCTAGCCAAAAATATTGTTTCCGCTTATTCAAGTGCCAGAAATCCCACTGCCACTCTTTCACGCAGATCAAATAAACCATCCAAAGATTTGGTTGTTGTCTTTGTCAAAGGAAAGGGTTGATTCCACTAATAGACAGCAGTGTGCCCTCCTACACTCATGCGCCCCACCACCCACAGCCTTGCCCCATTTATTTGTAAGCAGAAACACTCAAAATCAGAACCGAGTGATAGCCAGTGAAAATGAGAGAGGAAGGGACATCACTCTTCTTTTGAGATGCTTAGTTATTGCATTTCTCCATTTATTTCCTTGTTAATGAAAATCTTTAGAACTATATGCCATACTTTTGACTTTTAAAAAGTCAAATTCTTAGAAAGTTGAGTCTGCCTACAATGACTTTAAGGTTGATCTGATTAACAACAAATTGCATTTAAATCAAGGCAATACAGTTTTACTGCTGATCATATCCTTGTTTCACACAGGTTTAGTGGCAAGTGGCTGGCTTAGTTTTAGAGGATAAGAGATTTTGTATGTAGGTTAAATCTGATGATTTTTCAAGTTGTTTCATCCTTAATTTATAACACATTCCTAAAGATATTTTAATCAAAATACTTCTCTTCTGGCTTATATTTTTCAGGATTTTTTTTCCCTTGCTTAATTTCAGTTGAAAACAATGTAATTCTGTTGGATGAAATCTCAGAAAATCTTCTAGTTAAATCCTTTCAGTTTACAACTTAAAAAATACACAGAGAGCCAACAAGGGTTTGGAAGTTACCCAAGGTCACTCACACCCAAGGTGGTGATCCAGCCCTTACCAGAATTCGGGGCTCACTTTGTCACTAAAGATATGAGCAGAATTAACTTAAATCTGGTTTCAATTTGGTCACAATGAATCCGCACGCTAATGACCAAAACTAGATAGAGCTTTAAAAAGTATTCACTCAAAAACAAAATGTGAATTTGATTAGTTCAGATTAGAATCTTTTTCTTCGTCATACGCTCCTTTTTTTTTTTTCCGCATGAGCAGTAAGTGATGAGAAAAGAAAGAGCACTGAAAATCCATGTAACTTCCCAGCTATTATTCCCCACGTGGCTCCCTCCTTCTCAATTCTGTGTTGGCCTTGTCCACCTGCCCTGCCCTAGAAAGACATCTTGGCTCTGATCACTGCAAACCTCATTCTGTTTTATTAGTCATTCGATCTCCTAAGCTAGGTTGGAAACTCTCAGAGCTAGACTGGGGCCTTTGGTAAAGAGGCCCTGTCTGACCCTGAGCTGGGTTTCATCTCACTCAAAGGACAAGTTCCCAAAGTCCTGTTCTCAGTTACACCTGTGGTTGCAGAAATACACCATGCCTTTCAGCTCCTTTAAGAGCAAGAACCAAGCAAGGGCCATGAAAGTGTGGCTTCACTCTGGGACATCTTTCTTTCTCATTCCCTCTTACGGGACTTCTCCCTCTCAGGATGTGTGAGTCTGCGTGTGTTTCCGTGTATGTCCTTCCTCTGCCTCCCCTGCTCCCTTTCCGTGAACTCTTTTTGGTTTTCTCTTTTTCTGTATCTCTCTCTCTTCCTTTCTTGCCACATCATCTCCACCACCCCACCCCTGTCCCCTGCCTTCTCTCCTTCTGCTGATTATACTAGAGAGGTTCCGAGCATTCCTTTGATATTTTGTGGTGCTTATTAAAGAATCCTTTAATTCTTTTTAATATTAAAAGCAGGCAAATGGAGCTTTTATTTTACTAAAAAATAGAAAGCAAGAGTTTCTAGAATTCTCTTTTTTTTTTTCAAGTTAGTGGACCTCAATAAAAAAAAAAGTGGGGGCATTTCTTACCACTAACCCAGAGAGTAAAGAATTTTCCCTATTGTACATCCTCCTGCAGCATCTTAGAAATCAGTACACGATACACATTTAGTAAATACTATTTAGCTAGCTGGTTTCTAAATTTCTGACAGTGCTAAAAAGAAAGTATTCGTTGTACTGTTTAACAATATATATGATACTGACATTTTTCCCCTTCTAAAAAAATTGAAAGAAAAAATTTTCACTATTTCATCAATTATTATTCATCATTTATATTTTAGTAAATGGTTTAAAATTTAAAGTGCCTTCTAGTTAATGTTAGTTTGTTTAGATGTATTTTCCAAAGAAAGAATAAGACTACAACATATAAAATAGAAGAAGTTTAAAATTATTAGTCTCAGCTTCAAACTGCTATAAAATGGCCTTCATTCTCTGCTTTTCTCATAGTAATATCAGCTTAAATTTGACATAAAATATTAAATGCAAGGTATTTACATCTTTATCTCAGTATTAAAAAATAAAATATTTTCCAACAAGATTGCTAGTTTCAAAAAAATCTGAGCAGTGATAGTTGCAGAATTCTATGTAATTAGTAAAAGTCAACGAATTATATACTTGACAATGGGTGAACTTTATGGTATGCAAATTATACCTCAATAAAGCTATTTTTAAAAAACAGAAGATAAAGCTTGTTGCCTACATTTAGTGGGTTCTGAGAAGAATCTTAGAAACAGAAGGCGTCTTTGGTCTCCCTGTCTGTCTGTGAAGTAAAGAGGCTCTGGTCCACGGAGACACTCCATCTGGGCAAGTAGACAGCTCAGGACAGGTCACGTATTAAGATAATTGACCCAAACATTCACCTCAGCTCTCCTCCCTACTGTTAAGCCATCTCTACCTTCCCTTCCAAATTCATCTTCCAGATCTTCTGCTAATTCTTCTTTACTTCACCAGTTTCGTAAAACTATGGGGAGAGTCTCAAATTAATCTTACCAATGTCCAACACATGTGTGTTTCTACTTCCTGTATAGAGCTCAAGCTAAATGATTTCATGCTTCCTTATTGAGAAGCAAGATGTTAATGATAATCTTCATTTTACATCCACTCAGTTCCCATGTTCCAAAGAATCTCCTCGTTTTATGCTGTACCTTTCCTTCTCCTGCTTACCGGCTACTGAAAACTGTACCATTTGACCAAAGCCTCAGGCTTATATGTTTAGAAATCCAACTGTTTCACTTTGGTAGGTAGTTTTCCATGTGGTATATGCTTGGCCTGATTTTGGCTCCCAACTTCTGGTCACCTGCCTTTGATTAGAACCTCCTCCAGCAGATATTCTAAGTTTCTTTTTTGTTTTTTAATTCTTTAAAATGCATTTGTTTTCAAATACGGGTGCTGTGTCAAATACATAGCACCGCTCAGTCTCATTACTTACAGGGACAAATCAATCTGTGATTTATTAGAGTTTAGAGGGAACAGGAAGCTTTGGGGAGGAGGGAGTCACCCTCTACTCATACATCTCCTAGAACACAGATGACTCTCAGAACCCTTAAAGCTAGTCTGGAATCTTCAAACCTGGTCATAATCCGATGCTCTGCTCCTCCCTGGCCCTTCCTGGGATAAACCGGATGACACTTTCCCTGACTAACAACGGCAGTAGCAGCGACTGCCGCACTGTGGTGGCATGGGCCTGGAGGTGGACACAGCCACAGGTGGAGGTGACCGCCCTGATGACGGGAGTGGCAGCGGCTCGCTGGGGGCAGGACCACAGCCGTGGTGACAGTGATGGCAGCAGTGGTGGCAGTCGCAGCTCCCACACACTGAGAGCCTGTCTAGTGATGTACGTTCTTTCATTTAATCCTCACAACACCCCTACAAGGGGAAGGATCATCATCCCCATTTTACAGATGAAGACATCAAGGCTCAGATCACTCAAAGCTAGGAAAAGGCAGAGCCTAGATTCACACTCAGGTTGAAGGGCTTCCCTGGTGGTTCAGTGCTTAAGAATCCACTTGCCAGTGCAGGGGACCCGGGTTTGATCCCTGGGTCAGGAAGATCCCCTTAAGAAGGGAATGGCAACCCACAACAGTGTTCTTGCCTGGAGGATCCCATGGACAGAGGAACCTGGGGGGCTGGCTATGGTTCATAGGGTCACATAGAGTCAGACATGACTGAAGCGACTTAGCACGCACACACTGCCAGTATAGGGAACACAGATTCAACCCCTGATCGGGGAAGATCCCACATGCTGCTGCAAGGCAACTAAGCCCATGGGCCACAGCTACTGAAGCCTACATGCTCTACAGCCAGGGCCCCGAAACTCGAGGGTCGCCTCTGCTGGGGGCAACTAGAGAAGCCCCCACACTGCAAGGAAGAGGCTGTGTGCTGCAACACAGACCCAGTGGAGAAAAAAAAGAAAATCCAGGAGGAGCTGAGCAGACAGCCCATATTCCTAGCCACCGCCCCAGGTGAGAGAGCCCTGAGAAGCAGGTCCCTTCTCTTGGTGTGTCCTTGTGCATGGCTGTTTGTTTCAGCCACAGGCTCCTGAGTTCCACTGAGAATGTGCTTGCCCGGGGAGCTGCCCATTTCTGTTAGGTGGAAAGTCACAGAAGGGCCGCTTGAATGGACGACCCGCACGCCCTCTTGGGCAGCACTGACCTGGCTGTGGACTTGCAGTGGGGGCGTACAGACCCCTTCATCGCACTCTCCAAGGAGGGTTCTGTGCTCTTCAAGCCAGACAGCTCCAGGGGAAAAGACAGAAGGGAGGCTGGGCAGGCTAAGGACGGAGCTTCTCCAGGCTTTCCCACCATTTAGAACACAGAAGATAAACCTGACAGGCTGCCCAGGGTGCAGGATTCCCAGCTCCGGACACCCCCTCTGAGGCCAGGCTCCGAGGCAGGGGCAGAAGGGATCCTCTTGCAGCAGTTCCACAGGCCTGAATGGTCACTGTATTCCCCGATCAGGCGAAAAATGAACCCCCTTCAAATACTGCAACTGTTAACATTCTTACGAATTATTTAAAGGGCCTCCCCATCAAAGGCTAAGGAACATCACCCATCAGCATCTCGGTGCCAGCAGTAATGACAGATCAGCGCAATGTGAATTGCCCATGTTGAATGACTTCAGTTGAGCTTTTAGAAATTTCAGGTGGAGATACATGAGCATCTGCAAATTCTCTGGCCATAGGAGTAAATGGCCATTGAATTTTAATTCAAAATATTAAAATACCTATCAAATGAGCACTCCAATTTAAAGTGTTTTAAAAAAGAAAAACATGTTTTCTATTTCCCAGGTCTTCAATAGTATTTTTTTATTGTCCCTGGCAGTTTTAGAAGATGTTTATCCATAACACAAAGGGTTACTGATATTCAGAAGCACATACAGGGATCAAATGTCACCTCCTTTAATCCTTCTTACAAATGCTTCAGGTATTTTGAGGACTTAAAATGTCATTCACACTTTTATTATTGAATTTTTTTCTCACTGAAAATATCCTTTGGTGTTTCTGCCGTCATAATAATTATTTTTAAGAGCTTCCAAGTGGGAACTCTGAATGAAAGCATATTGTATTTCAGTTGTTCCCAAGTCAGTTATTAAAATCATGTTTTCACATATTTGTTTATCTGGACCTTCTCTGTATAGCATTAATCTTTTTAGCCTCATTTCAAGTAATGATATCTCTGAAATAACAGTTTAGACATTTTTTATGTCACATCTAAATAAAATTTTAAAATACAGTATATGTAAAATAATATATATTAAAATTTTGGATATTAATTTTATAATCCTCTTAAGTACCATAGTTACCAGTCATAATTTGAAGTATACTGATTAGCAGGAAGAGTTTGAGATTTGGGGTGAAAAACCCTAGATTCTAGTCCTGTCCTACTCATGTGAAAGTGAAGGTGTTAGTTACCCAGACTCTTTGTGACCCCATGGACTGTAACCCCCCAGGCTCCTCTGTCTATGGAATTCTCCGGGCAAGAATACTGGAGTGGGTTGCCATTCCCTTCTCCAGGGATCCTCCTGACCCAGGGGGAACCTGGGTCTCCTGCATTGCAGGCAGATTGTTTACCATCTGAGCTATCAGGGAGTTCCTTTAAAAAGATAAGTATTTTTTACAGATACAAAGATTTACCTTTGTATCTGTAAATCAAATTGTTGGATCCCCAGACTATCCTAGAACAGAGGAAAAATTACACAGAATAAAGGAAAAAACAAGTGCTTTAACTTCCTCCCCTTGGGGTCCAGGGATGAGCAAGTCTCGGGTCTGCCAGGGCAGGCAGTGAGAACAGAGGGAGTCCTGTGGGTTGCAGTCTCGCTGCATCAAGCGGAGACTGAGTCCCGTGTGCTTTGTCCTGGGGGAAGTCTGTTATCCCTCTTCCGATGGCTTTCACTGATGTGAGAGTAGGCTCTGGTTCCTCAGGCCCTGGAGAAACCCCTTCATCAGTAGACTGAGCCAGTAGCTCATACTGCGGTCCTTCATATCGGTTGATCTGTTGAGTCCCTGGCGGCCAGAGGCACAGGGAGCAGAGGACCCAGAGGGCCAGCCCCACTCTCACGTCGGGATGCACCGCTCCATTCCCCCGCCCTTCTCTTGACCTTCAGTGGGCATCCCTAACCTTCCAAAGCGGACCTTCAAAGTTCCGGTTCCCCCAGAGCCCTTCCCAGGCCAAACCACCCCATCTGATGGCTCTTTCGGTAGCTTCTAATCCCTTAAGCACCACTTACAGATGGACTCGCTTGCACTTTTAACCGTTAAGTCATTTGCAAGAGTTAACCTGACCCCAACCCAGCATCGCGCATTTGTTTCGGTCTATCCCTGTGTCCTACTTGAGGCTCAGCCAACTCACCAGGGAGTGTGACCAGGCCAGGGAATGATCACATGGAACAGACGCTTGCAGATAAAGGGCAGCAGAAAGGTAAGGTTGATCCTGTCTTCCCAAGTCTTTCTCCCCTCCGTCACTCAGCTCGGGCCCCACAGAAGAGCCAACCTCCACTCCAAACCTTGTTTTGGATGCTGGGGATTCAAAGATATAGGAGCCCCTGTCTTCAAGGGCTTCTCAGTGAGAAAGAAGGCAGTGTAAACAAATAATTACAGTAGAGCGTGCCGCTGCTGGTGCTAAGTCGCTTCAGTCGTGTCCAACCCTGTGCGACCCAATAGACGGCAGCCCACCAGGCTCCTCTGTCCCTGGGATTCTCCAGGCAAGAACACTGGAGTGGGTTGCCATTTCCTTTTCCATAGTAGATCATGACAAAGGTTATGACGAGAAGGGGTGTGAGGGAAGGAAGGAGAGAAATGAGCCCAACCAGGGAAGTCTAGAAATGCTTCACAGACGTAACATCTTTCTGTCATCTTGAAGTATAAGCAGCAGTTTGCTGGTCAGATAGGGAAAGGACCATCAGATCAGAGCAGAGCCTGCGTGTGCATGTGCATGTGTGTGCATGTGTGCGTGTGTGTGTGTGTGTGGACTGGCAGGAGACAAAGCCGAGAGCAGAGGCAGGGTGTGGTCTCATCACAGGGAGCCTTGGGCTCCCTGCTAAGGAGGTTGCACTTGATTCTGTAAGTCCAAAGGGAGACAAAGCAAGGCTTAAGGAGGATCTGATATCCTAGAAAAATAACCTCATGGTCCCAGTTAGGAAGACGCAGCTCTCCTGTGAATGCCCCAGCACTCTTTCAGTGAGACCCCTGCTAGCCAGCCTGGGGGCTGACAGCCTCCCCACTGAACTTCGGGTGCCTGGTGAAAGTGAAAGTGACGTTGCTCAGTCATGTCGGACTCTTTGCGACCCCATGGACTGTAGCCTATCAGGCTCCTCTGTCCATGGGATTTTCCAGGCAAGAGTGCTGGAGTGGATTGCCATTTCCTTCTGCAAGGGATCTTCTCAACCCAGGAATCGAACCCGGGTCTCCGGCATTGCAGGCAGACGCTTTACCGTCTGAGCCACCAGGGAAGCCATCCTTACCCATTAACCAAATTGTGAGGGGACCCAGGCCATCCTAGGACCTGTCCAAGGACTCCAAGTGTGATAGGATGAAAGCTGGGGAAGAAAGAAAGAAACGGTGCCCATCAGTGTCTGTGAGAGCTTCATTTCCCCCATCGAGAGGTATCAGGAACAGCTAAGTTTGGGAGTAAGGAAGAGGTGTGTGACGGGATGTCAGGGCTGGGCACAAGAGATTTTAGCAAGAAGAGGACACAAGCAAGACCACAAATTCCATAGTGGTCAACGCTGACTAAAAGTTCTAGGAATTCACTAGGAAACGTAGTGAGGTAAATAATTCACTGGGCATAAGACTTAGCCTACCATAGAAGGCATCACAGCATTGTAGAGCAACTAAGCTCCAATAAAAGCTAATTTAAAATAAGAGACAGCATCATAGAGGAAAAAAAGAGAATGTTACTCTGAAAAAAGGACTATAACAACGGTGCTCAAATATTATTATTAATTCTGACATAAGCAACGCCATCATGGGAATGTGCCAAAGAGAATGCCCGAAGAAGTTATTGGAAAATACAGTGAGTAGGGAAAGAAGAAGACTCATTTATGGATACTAGAAAATTACTCTTTTAGTACTCCAGAGGAAAAAAACCTGCAAGAGCTAAGTGCCAGAAATGCAAAATATGTGACTATTTCCCATACATATGATTATTGCTGTCAGCATCATCGTCACCAATCCTTTTGCCATCATACTGTAAGTCCGATTCTCCCTGCTTGAAGAACATCAGGATCTGATAACATTCGTGTTACTTGAATGCCTATCTCACCACCATGCAATGACCCAGATGTTAGAAAACCTACGGCCCAATAAATAATTGTTTCCCTTCCTATGCAGATAACTATGCTAAGGTGATACTGCTCTTCACTGGCAGGAGACTGAAACCGTTTACATGTGTATAGAAAGATGTGCCAAAGTGGCTGACAAGTGATTTATTACAACAAATAACTCAATAGGTAATGGCTGAACAAAAGCTGTTGTGCACGGAGCCGAGGCCGCATGGCAGCTCTAGGGGCAAATGCATGGCACTGGGGGGAAACGTTAGGGGGAATCAGTAGGTACACAGCATCGTGTCTAAGTCAGCAGCACAAACTGGCAGACGTGGTCCTCACCGGGGAGAAAGGCAGTCTTTCCAGGCCTCCCATCTCTTTGCTCACCACACTGGCTTTTTCTCTAATTCTTGTTGCATTGTATGGCACCTGCGTCTCTTGAGAGCAAAGATGGAGTTGTACCCATGTCAAAGCCAGCCTAACTATTGCTACCCAGGAGAGCTAAAACATGGAGCTTCTCAAACTTCAGTGAGCTCTTCAAATCATCAGAGGGCTCCCTGCCAATGCCCGGACCTTCTGCATGAAACCTCATTGGATGGAGCCCAAGAATCTGCATTTAACAAGCGGCCTCCCCACCAGATGATTCTGATTTGGGTGGCCAGGCAACCCACCCAGAGAACAATCCACAAATGTGGGCCTGGAGATCACACTTTGCATCAAATAGAGCTAGGTGTTATCCCAGTTCTGTACTTAAGAGCTACAGGGCAGACTCACAGAAGTTTCTTTGTGCCTCAGTTTCCTCAGTTATAATATGGGGATGGATACATCCTCATAGAATCAGAGTGGCCAGGGGATGGAGGAAGGGTAATGGGGAGTAGCTGTCTGATGGGACTGGGTTTCACTTTTGCAAGATGAAGACGTTCTCAAGGTCTGTTGCACAGCAGAATGAATCAACTTCACACTATCAGCTCACACACTTAAAAATGGTTAAGATGGTGAACTTACGTTATTTGTTTTTACTACAATTGAAAAGAAAAAGGAAAACAATTTGTTAATGGGCGTGGGTCATCGTATCTACCTCACGGGGTTGTTGCAAGCATTTCAGGAAATAAAGCATGTCAAGGGCCCGGCACAGTCCGGGGCTAGGAACTGCATTGTTGCTATACCGAATCACTGGTGGCTCAGATGATAAAGCATCTGCCTGCAATGCAGGAGACCCGGGTTCGATCCCTGGGTCAGGAAGATCCCCCTGGAGAAGGAAATGGCAACCCACTCCAGTTCTTGCCTGGAAAATCCCATGGACGGAGGAGCCTGGTGGGCCACAGTTCATGGGGTCTCAAGAGTTTGACGCGACTTCACTATCCCTTTCTTTCTTTCTTTCTTGTTGCTGTAGTGATGGTTATTAAGGTTTTTAACTGAGAATGTTGTTTAGTTGCTAAGTCATGCCTCACCCTTGGCGAACCCATGAACTGCAGCACGCCAGGTTACTATGAATGACTTAATACTTAAAGGCATTTTAAAAAAATTAATTTATTTTTTTAATGAAGGATAATTGCTTCACAGAATCTTGTTGTTTTCTGTCAAACCTCAACATTAATCAGCCTTAGGGACACATATATCCCCTCCCTTTTGAAACTCCCTCCCACCTCCTGCCCCATCCCACCCCTCTAGGTTGATACACAACCCCTGTTTGAGCTTCCTGAGCCATACAGCAAATAAATTCCTGTTGGCTCTCTATTTTACAGATGGTAATGTAAGTTTCCATGTTACTCTTTCCATACATCTCACCCTCTCCTCCCCTCTCCCCATGTCCATAAGTCTATTCTTTATGTTTGTTTCTCCATTGCTGCCCTGTAAATAAATTCTTCAGTACCATTTTTCTAGATTCTGTATATATGCATTAGAATATAATGTTTATCTTTCTCTTTCTGACTCTTAAAAGGCATTTTTAAACCAAATTATAGCCCAACTCTTCAAGCTGATGGAAGTTCCCTCTTCTTCTATGCATGCATTTATTTATAGCTGTGCTGGATCTGTGCAGGCTTTTCTCTAGTTGGGGCAAGTGGGGCACCTCTAGCTGTGGTGCTCGGGGCTTGTCATTGCGGTGGCTTCTCATTGCAGAGCTTTCAGCAGTCACGGCAAGCGGGCTCAGTAGTTGCAGCTCCTGGGCTGTACAGCACAGGCTCGGTAGTTGTGACGCTTGGATTTAGTTGCTCCTTGGCACGTGGGATCTTCCCAGATCAGGGACTGAGCCCATGTCTCCTGCACTGGCAGGTGGATTCTCCACCACTGAGCCACCAGGGAGGCCCTACCGCTTCTTTCCAGAATGGGCCACCAATTTCCCAGAAACACATTGAGCTGTGAAACCAAAACCTATCTGTAACCAGTCACTCATTAAGGAATGTTTCAGACCCTCCCCACAAATGCAAATAGCTTTTGACAGTCCTCAGTTTTCTGAATCTTGACCAGCAGACCGTTCAACTTCACTTGTAGCTCCCTGTGTTAAAACACCAACCTTGGGCTTCTCTGGCAGTCCAGCGGTTAAGATTCCATACTTCCACTGTATGAGGCACAGGTTCAATCGCTGGTGAGGGAACTAAGATCCCACGTGCCTGCCCAGTATGCTCAAAAAACCAAAACAAAAGACCAACTATATTCTAGGTTGATACATGAAAGCAGGAGGATATTCCTACTAGGAAGCCTGATTCTTCTAAAATCTTCACTAAAATCCTGTTTGCAGAGATGAAGGACACAAAGAACAAAAATGTTAACTTTTGTTTTCCAGCTTAAGCTTAACAAAGGAAGTCAAGCAAAATCCACCACCATAAAAGAAAGAAATGATCTCCCTGTCTTGAAACTCTACGTGAAATATTTTGCATCTCTGATGTGCACGTGGAATTCAAAGCAGATTCAGGGAACATGGCATAGACCCAAAGCCATCACCTTGATTCTCTGTGCAGAATTATGATTTCATGTGCATCTGTGCTAATTTCATCTCTCCAGCCTATTATTTAAGCGTTCGCAGGACAGATGTGCTGTTTTACAGGGCCCTAATCCACTCGGTAGGCAGATAACCAGGAGGCCTTTGGTCTTCATCGTTTACTCCA
This sequence comes from Budorcas taxicolor, assembly GCF_023091745.1. Taxonomy (NCBI): domain Eukaryota; kingdom Metazoa; phylum Chordata; class Mammalia; order Artiodactyla; family Bovidae; genus Budorcas; species Budorcas taxicolor. The sequence goes on from NC_068921.1 coordinate 76,847,280, forward strand.
ATAAGAAAACTAGACAACTGCCTTGTAAAGCAGCATGAGCCCCACGCCCTGATTCCACCTATCACACTAACCCACAGAGTATCTTACAACTTCTAACCAAATTCATCACGGTCACAGAGATGATCAAAATTAGCTTCAGGTTGAATGAAATTAGGCAAAGACCAAATCTGTGGGTTCAAATAGTAGAATGGGCAGGTTGGAAAATGACTTCACGGTGTAGGATTTTAGGCCAGGCAGGTGTTCATCTGAATCAGATTTCTCATTCCAAGGCTGAGAAGGCTAGGCAATGGGGAGGATTCTAATCCTAATGACTTTTAACTCTCTCTCGATTAAAAAATAAATTTCATGACAGAAGCCAACACAATATGGTAGAGCAATTGTCCTCCAATAATTTTATTTTGTTACGTATTTCTCAATATTGTATGATTACAATTGTTGATCAGTAAATAAATTTCAGAGTCACTGCTAAGGATTCCCTGCCAGTTTTTTTTAACGTTCATTCTGTGTATAACTCTATATTATTATAAGGGGTGAGGGCTTCCAGGGAGCCCGAGAGACCATTCCGGAAGTCTTGAAAAATGACAATATTGACTGTTGAGGGGTGGTACTTGTAAAATCCACAACTGGAGGGCAGTATATATGAATGGCAGTATATACCAATCAGAGACATTACTTTGCCAACAAAGGTCTGTATAGCCAAAGCTATGGTTTTTCCACTAGTCACGTATGGATGTGAGAGTGGGACCATAAGGAAAGCTGAGCACTGAAGAATTGGTGCTTTAGAACTGTGGTGTTGTAGAAAACTCTATAGAGAGTCCCTTGGACTGCAAAGAGATCAAACCAGTCAGTCCTAAAGGAAATCAACCCTAAATGTTCGCTGAAAGAACTGATGCTGAAACTGAAGCTCCAATAATTTGGCCACCTGACACAAAGAGCCAACTCATTAGAAAAGACCTTGATGCTGGGAAAGATTGAGGGCAGGAGGAGAAGGGGATGACAGAGGATGAGATGGTGGGATGGCATCACTGACTCAATGGACATGAGGTTGAGCAAGCTCCGGGAGATGGTGAAGGACAGAGGAGCCTGGTGTGCTGCAGTCCATGGGGTCACAAACAGTCAGACGCGGCTGAGCGATCAACAACAACAATATGCGAATGGACCATGCATGAGGGCTGAGATTTCCTCCAGGTCCCCAAAGACCACCCACTCCCCACTCACACCCACAAACTTACCAAGAGAAAGAAAAGGAATTAAAAAGAGCTACGATTACAGAACTTCCCTGCTGGTCCAGGGGCTAAGACTCTGCGCTCCCAATGCAGGGGGCCCTGGGGTTCCATCCCTGGTCAGGGAACTAGATTTCAAATGCCGAAACTAAGACCCAGCACAGCGAAATAAATAACGTGAAAGTGTTAGTTGCTCAGTCGTGTTGGACTCTTTTCAACCCCATGAACTATAGCCCACCAGGCTCTTCTGTCCATGGGATTTCCCAGGCAAGAATACTGGAGTGGGTTGCCATTTCCTCCTCCAGGGTATCTTCCCAACCCAGGGATTGAACCCAGGTCTTCTGCATTGCAGGCAGATTTTTTTACCATCAGACCCATCAGGGAATATTTTTGAAAGAAGAAGAGCTATAATTGTAAGCGGCAAAAAGAAGTGATTAAAATAACATGGATAACAAGACATTAACTTCAGACTCTGGGCATGCTGCTTCCGTCCATTTAATTCTTCTTTTCTCTGAGGCACTAAATGAACTACTTTGTCCTCTTAACGTGTGAGTCTATAATGAAGGGTTGGGGTTCTGAGACCCGAGTACTGGCCCCAGCTCTAACATTCCCTAGTGAAGTGACCTTGGAAAATCACATTAACTTCTTTGGGCCTCAGAGTCCTCACCTAGAACAGGACTGAGATCATGTGATACATTCAATAAATATTTACAAAAGGTTTTTTTTTTTTTTTTTTTTTAAGTGAGCCTTGGGGGATTTTCCTGGTGGCCCAGTGGCTAAGACTCCACACTCCTAATGCAGGGGGTCGGGGTTTGATCCCTGGTCGGGGAACTAGATCCCACATACCACAAGTAAGACCAGGTGCATCCAAATAAATAAATAAGAATTTTTTTTTTTTAAGTGAGTCTGTAAAACGGGGATAAACCAAGAGACTGCAGGTTCTTTCCAGGCTCACCATTCAACAGAGCTATGGTTTCTTTGGTACAGACTCACGGCCCCTGTCACTTTAATCCGTTTCTGAAGAATGTGTACTGACAGACAGGGATCTCTTTTTACCCAGTGTAGCCCTACCTTAGGTCTTCCCGTCACACGATAGTGCTACCCCGCAATTAGGTTACAGCAAGAAGGAAGCATTCTCCCGTTAACCTGACCGTACAATTATTTACCCCAACAACAATCAGTTGCCAGAGTGTATTACTGTTTTCACACTCCTATGCAATATTTCAAAAAGCATATAAGGAAGTATTTACATTTTCCTTCCACCCTTGTTTTCTGCTTGATTTCAAGAGTTAAATGAACAGTTTCCAATATCTTGTGTCTGATGGTTTTTCCTTTCCATTAAAAAGCTGAAGGGTTTTTTTTTTCCCTCCCCTTCTTTAGGAGGAAGAAAAGAAGTCTGTCCCCTGTAATTTACTTTGGCTTTCTCAAAAGTTGGGTAGGAAAGTCAGTATAATTCAGGTGGAATCTGAAATGTTCTTGTCGTACAAGTGTGCGCAGAAAGGAAGCCTGTAATTTCCGCGCATTCTTTCAGGAAGTTTGTATTCTCTGTCTTCCAGGGAGCCTTTACTTTCCGAGGGAGTATGATCGACATGCCGTTACTGAAGCAGGCCCAGAACATTGTTACGCTTGCCACATCCATCAAGGAAAAATGATCTGCTAAATGAAGCTCTCATCAGGTGGGCCGAACATATACAGTGGTTTTTCTTAAAGACAAACCATTATACTCAAGGCAGCTTCTTAGTATGCTGGACTGGAGCCTTTCCCTGTTTACAGTTCATGTTAATCACAAGTTTTTGTTTTTGTTTTTTTTTTTGTTATCTCACTGGGGCCAGTTATTCCTCTAAAAATGAACTTTCTTCTTTTTGGTTCCAAGTGTGTGATTTTACTGTTCATGGATGTGTTCCAAGTTTGGACTTCTAATTTCGCAGGGAGATAAAAGAGTGGGGAAAGATGGGCTGTGAGTGAAAGTTAAGTCTTTAACAAAACATATTTTTCCCGAATACGTAAACTCCCTTCACCCTGCTGATGTTAGATGTTTCCCACATTGTTCATTGTTCACACAACACTGTTAATTTTTAAGAAAGGCTAACCTTTTAAAAAATAACAACTCAATGAAGGGATGGTGTTTATTTCACTAGTAACCTGGTAAAACAACAGGGATGGCATAGAAAAGTTAAGGACCATACAGGTTTATATAGATACCTTGTAAAAATAAATTGTCAAAACTGATTGCTTTCACCTCCACCCTCTCCCCCAAAATGAAACCTCCCTCTCCTCAAACTCCTAGGTGATGACTCTGAAAGCCCTCATCCTGGGTGAATGCTTTTGGGTCAACTGTTACCAGCAATTAAAATATAAATGTGCAGAAACACAAGACCATCCATTCTCTCCCTTTATTTCCCTGTTTCACTGTTTGCCATTGAGGCCATCTCCCCCCGTAAATGTACGGCTGGGACAGGGCCTCCTCAGCAATAAACTTGTAGCCTCTGAGAAGACACAATGCCTCCGAGCTGGTGCATATGGTCCCCTGTGAGATTTGCATCACATTAGAGATGCGGCTACAGGTCATATGGGTGGTGTGGTTAACGGGCTTAGTAAAGCTGTTTTGAAGAGGTTAACCCAGCTTGTAGTAAGGGTAAATAAACATAACAACCAGCCATTCTTCCCTATTCAGCATGTGCTCTTATATTGAAGGCTAAAGGGTATTGAAGCCGCAGAGGATCAACTTGTGTTTGCCAGAGGACGCCAATGAAATTTGAAACACCAACAATCAGAGATTTTGTTTCTGCTCCTCATTAAATCATGAGCCTTTGTGTGGAGACTCCGGACGACTGTTCTTTAAGAAATTAACAGAATGGGAAGTTTTAAACTCTACACCAACCTTTTCATGACCTACACAGCAGCAAAGCTGCCACTCTTAGACAAACACTGCGGGGAAGGCTGTTCTGTTTATTTAAATTTGTAAATAGAAAACAGTTTTTTTTTTAAATTTTCATTTTTCACCTCCTCCCCCCTTTTTATCTACCACGTGGCCCCTACCATGTGCCCCAACCAGGGGTTTGCTTTTCTCCTACCTCTTCCAGCTCCTCCAGGAAGCCCGGGTCGGGAGTAGGGCTGACGGTTATGTACAAGGAAAGGCACCACGGAACCCAAGCGAAGTGGGAGAGGCCCACAAGCAGTCACACAGCATCCACCACCAGGGCAGAGCAGTTGCCACAGACATGCAGAGGAACATGATCCAGGCTAAGCAAGTCCTGGGAAACACAGGCTTAAGACATGAACTGATATTCTCCCCAACATGGGACAGGAAGAGACATCATCTCTTAACTGAGATGGGATTTGCTTGACTGGTGTCCACTTGGGAAAAAAAAAAAGGTGGGAACCTGCTTCCTCCTCCCTCAGAGGGGCTGCAGGGATGAAGGTGGTGTCTCAGCCAACTTGGTGGTGACCAGCCTGCAACCATACTGGGCTTCAGGACTTCGGACAGTGGCAGTGGGCAGCAGTCATGGAAGAAGCCATACCCCCAACCTATTGAGCAGCTGTGCCCACCGAGGCAAGCTGTCAGTGTGCACACGGTAAATCATGACCTGTGGTTTAAAAACCACGGTTTTTGTGCAGCCGGACCCTGCTTCTCAGAACACTGAAATCCAGGAGGACTGCTTGGAGGCAGAGGGAGGCTTCCTCTCATTCTCTCCTGCACTGCAACACCCATCAGGATATCAGAAGCATTTGCTGTTGTTCAGTCAGTCATTCAGGTGTGTCCGACTCTGTGATCCCATGGACTGCAGCACACCAGGCTTCCCTGTCCTTCACCATCTCCTGGAGTTTGATCAAACTCATGTCCATTGAATCAGTGATGCCATCCAATCATCTCATCCTCTGTCATCCCCTTTTCCTCTTGCCTTCTATCTTTCCCAGCATCAGGATTTTTTCCAGTGAGTCGGCTCTTTGCATCAGGTGGCCAAAGTATTAGAGTTTCAGCTTCAGCATCAATCCTTCCAATGAATATTCAGGGTTGATTTCTTTAGGATTGATTGGTTGGATCTCCTTGCAGTCCAAGGGACTCTCAAGACTCTTCTCCAATACCACAGTTCAAAAGCATTAATTCTTTGGTGCTCAGCCTTCTTTATGGTCCAGCTCTCACATCCATACATGACTACTGGAAAAACCATAGCCTTAACTATGCGGACCTTTGTCGGCAAAGTAACATCTCTGCTTTTTAATATGCTGTCTAGGTTTGTCATAGCTTTTCTTCCAAGGAGCAAGTGTCTTTTCATTTCATGGCTGCAGTCACTGTCTGCAGTGATTTTGGAGCCCAAGAAAATAGTCTCTCACTGTTTCCTTTGTTTCCCCATCTATTTGCCATAAAGTGATGGGACCAGATGCCATGATCTTAGTTTTCAGAAGCATAGGCAGACCCTGTCTTAAACAAAAGAAGGTAATAAAAGCCTTTCTTCGTTCTTTCTACAGGCAGCCCCCGTTTCAATGCAGCTACCCTGCCCATCCTCACAGGCTGATCCAGATTAACCTCCCCCTAGCCCCAGGTTTTGACAGCATGAAAGGGAGACATCCTCATTTTTACCCCTGTTACATAGGCAACCCCGAAACCTGATAGGTGGACCTCTTGGAAACTGGAGGTCCCTGAGAGCCAAAGCCCCCACGCTAAGGGACCCCAGAGGCCAGCGCAAAGGCATGCAGACCTCAAGAAAAGCAATGATCTCAGCAGGATCTCCAGGTGGTCCTAAAAGCCGGGCCTGGCGAGGTCTTCCCCACCGCCATCCCCAGTGGGATCACAGGTTCCCAGACTTCGGGCCATATTGGACTAGTCACCACACCCTTCATCTCAAACCACACTTTGTTCCAAGAAAACCACCTTGTTTAAGTCTCCCTAAGTATCAGATTTATCATCTTATAGACCCAGGGTCCCAATCATGGTAAGCTCATGACACCAGGACCCAATCAAGTAAAAAATCTGGGCCAAGGTCCCCGCTCTCTGAGCACATACCTTAATGAGGGACCCAGAAGAGGGCTGAGTCAGGGTCAAGGAAGAACAAAGATGTTGGGAGGCTAGAGGTATCCCCACTGTTTTCATTACCCACTTCTCTTTGGTGCCTCCGTGGGTTAAGGTCATACAGGGTGGGTAACGGGAGCTGGTGAGCTCACTCCCTTTGGCATATGACAATGTCCAACCTGGGAATTCCTCCCATCTAGGCATGGCCTGGCTATCAGAAGAGAACCTTGCAGTAATTTGATTAATTAAAAACCATACCTGTTTCTATTTTGTGCAGCTCATCACAAGCTGCTTTGCCATATTACCCCCCTGTTATTAATTCTTGTGGGCTAAATTATGGGTAACACTATTAAAACATTATCAGAACTAATGAGAAACAATTACTTAGAAAATGAGCCAGGACAAGATTGAGTTGAGAACATCAGTGGTGATCACCGCAGATTAGTTTAATAAATCACCAGGTGTAAGGCAAGACCGACTGACTGTATGTATGCAAAGCCCCATCACAGGGAAATGAAATTGAGATTTTTTTTTGCATAATTTTTTCATTAATCTCAATAGGACCCGTGTGGTGTAGATTGTTTTATCCCCTAATACCTTGCCTGAGGGGGGGTGCCCAATAATGTCTTCATTGTTTTACTGAGGTCTTAATGACAATCTGTGACAACCTCATTTTAATGTATAGAGGATTATATCAGTACAATCATGTTTTATTGAAATGGTGAGGGGGACTCCAGCGGAGTCAGGTACTGTCCTGAGTACAAGTTGGGAAGTTCCTAGACATCAGATTTACAAGTATTGAATCCCCAACCGCCTGGATATCCTCTCCTCCAGGGACTGACTGGGAAAAGTGTCTTCTAGAACCAAGACTTGCCGCCTCCAGTTTGAATTTCAAAGTAACTCCTTGCCTGGCATATTTTGCTGAGTAAATGGAACAGACCATGTAGGGTTTTCTTTTTCTCTTCTAAAACATGCATGTTATTATCATGAACACCTCAGCCCCTAATAATTCTTTGGGACGTCAGGAAAATGATCTTCAACAGGGAGGATGAATTTTCTAGTGATGTCTTGAGAGCAGTTAATACACGTTTTTTCTTTTGAAGGGAATTCTGCTTTTTTATCTTGGAAAGCTAAGTGTCTTCCGTTTTGATTTTGATTTTTTACCTCTGGTTCTTGGAAGGCAGTTGATGCTACAAAAGGGGCCCTGAGAATAACAGCAGGATCTCGTGCCGGCTAATGCTGCGGACGGCCACTGAACCTTCTGTAACCGCAAGCCCGAACCCCAGGCTGGGGGACACTGTCCTCCCGGCGCGACACTCAACCCCGCGAGGTTTCCACGTTACAACTTCGGGGGAAAGTAATTAGCAGACTTCAGCATTAAAATGTTAAAACCTCAGTCCTTCTTTCCACACTTTATTTTACATCGGAATGGGGTGGGGGGTTAAGAGAATGAACAAAATGGAAAATAAATGACTTGCGAAGACCTTAGTACCTGAAAGCCGGCGCGGTGGGAACGGGCAGCTTTTTACTGCTCTGTGACGAATGGTGGTGGTGGTGGTTAGTTGGTTTAAATTCCAGCAACTATTTAGCAGCATATTTCCTTACGAATCTATAAGAACTGCCAGCGACGAAAAGAAAGTGATTTGTAGGAGGAAACCGAAATCATCGTTAGCCCCTTCCGATCGAGCACAGATTTAGCTAAACGGGCTGAAGCCTACAGAATGTTTCTTTACAATTTTTAATGTTTTACAAAATCTTCGAGGATTTGTTTGTTGTTCACGCCTTTTTTTTTTTTTTTTTAAATTTTGATTTTCTTCCACTCTAAGCGACCCGCTAGGTTTTACCGTTTGCATCTTGCGACGGGAAGGGCGGCCGATGTTTGGGACCGCGCGCCCCGTCGGAAGGACCTGCGCGCGCGGATCCACCGCGCGCTGAGTCCGCGTCCCCGCCACCCGCGCTTCCCGAAGCCGGAGGTCCGGGCGCACGGTGCGGGGCCCGGCAGGCGAGGCCCGGCCCGCGCGGTGGCCGCTCCCGAGGCTGCGCCGTCGGGCCGGCGGGCGGGGCGGGGGCGCGCAGTGGGCCGGGACCGCGGGCCGCCCCGAGCCGGCGAGCCCGTCGCGCAGCCCCGCTGCAGTGGTGGCAGATCAAAGGCTGCCCCGTGTCCCCGCGGAGCCCGGACAATCCCGCGCCTTTGTGCGCTGTTGCTAGGAGCCCGAGAAACTAAGAGAAAGTGTCAGGAGCATGTTAATCAGACTCGTTACAGTGCAACAATAACGTCTCTCTCGGGTCTCCCAGGCCCCCGCGCACCCCCGCCGCACCCCGCGCACAGGCCCGACACCTGCGCGGGGCCCTCGCGCCCGCCCCGGGGACCCGCCGGCCCCTGTGCCCTCCTCCGAGGTCGGCGCCACGGCCGGGCGCCGTGACGAGGCCCTTGGGGGCCCTGCTAGCGCCAGGCACATCCCTGGGTCCAGGGGTCCCTGACTGAAGCCCGGAGCCCTGAGCCTGCCCAGCGCGGAGCCCATCCCTAACCGGGGGACTCTTGGCCGATCGGGGTCCCCTTGCTTTTCAATCATTGCAGGGGGTGGGAGGGACTGCCCTGTTATTAAGCACGATATTAGAATCAAGAGAAAAAGGAACATTCCCTTTCAGAGAGCTTTTTAGTGACTTGCTTCAAAAGCCTATTTTTTGATTTTCTTATCAGATTCCATAGAGGATACTTTAAGTGATAATTCCAAGTCTCTGGAAGAAAAATAACCCAGCCTTTGCTAACGGTAAAGATTCCTCATAACTTTTTCGAGAGAATCACTTCATTCATTCTCTTATTCATTCAACAAACACCTCTTGAGCATGACTGGATGCCAGACAGCTAGTCTGAAAGCCGTAGGACTGGTTCTGGACGCACTTTCCTTTTAAAATTAAAATGTCCTTCTGTGAAGTGAAAAAAGGAGTAAAGGCATAAAATACTATCAAATGTCAAAACAAAAAGAACTGCCACTGGCTACTGCAGTGACGGTAACAGGAGAGGTGCGGATTAAGAATCTGTAGCCTTTGAAAAACTACACGCCATATGCTTTGAAAACCAGCCACTTTTTTCTTCCCCCCACCTATTTCATCTCCTTCTCCCTAATTCTTTTGGCCCCTGCGAGTTCAGCCAGGCTGCAGCCCTGACACCAGAGTCCCGCCTGAGGTCTGAGGAACGAAGTCAGCTTTTCCGCGTGTTTGTAAACAGCCTGTCAGATTTGCTAGAAGATCAAACACACTGGGTCTTGGCCCCATTCTGCCCTTGGCCGGACACTGGGAATTGGAAAGCTGCGCTCAGTCTTAGGGCCGAATTTGGCCAACTCAGGGTGTTTTTCTCCAATACGAGTTCTTGTTCGGGAATCAGGACAGACATTCAGGAAGGGCAGAGGGGACCAGACTTCTTGGAGTATCACTGCCAAACCCTGAGTCAAAGACAAAGCTTCGCATCACCAGGAAGAACCACCAGGCTCAGATCACCTGTGCCTACCTATTGACCCAGGGGGGAATCCTGCAACTCCATCAGACTTCTCGGTTGCTCAGAATCAATTTCTCTGTCACACTGTGTGCAGCATGTTGACACAGAGAAAACAGGACATGGTCCCAGAGGTTAGTCTAAGCCCTAGAAGGAACTTCACAGATCCCCTTCATTATATCAGTAAGAGAGTTGATACACTGAACACCAAAAGAAGACCAAACACCAACTATATCCCAACGTTAAAGTATCTAGCTAATACTGATGTATGGCAGAAACCAACACAATATTGTAAAGCAATTATCTTTCAAGTTAAAAATAAGTACATTTCTTAAAAAAATACCTAGCTAAGGAGGTGAACTCAGTGAAAAGAAGGCTGGGTGTTTTTTGTTTTTGTTTTTTGTCTACATAGTGCCACATAGCTGGTTTGGGTTTTGTTTTGACTTGAAACAATGCATCCAGTTGCTTTGGTGATTCAGACACAGAAAGAGTCCAGAAAAAACTGAACGTTCCATCTGACACAGCTTTGTGGTGTGGAGACTTCCTTCAGAAGACTACCCACTCTAGGCATCTTACTTAATTTTTTTTCTTTTTAATGGGCTCTTTTGGGTTCCATGGAAGGAAGAACATTAAACCAGCATGAACTTCTGGCTTAGAATCTCTGGGAAAACTGTGTTAATAATGCAAACTCCCAAATTTGGAGAGGAACACATCCGTTTCCTCCGTGGAGTTTCCAGGGACTGGAATTCAGGCAGCGGCTTCCAGGGTGGCTCTGTGATGCTCTTCCCAGCGTGGTGTGAGGGAGCACCGGCTACCAGGAGCCTTGCCAGCATTCCCACACCAACCCAGCAACACGCTGCCTGCCCCCCGGGGGGCCCTGGCCACTGCGAAGCTGGACTCTGCCTGCCTGGTTTCAGGGCCTGACACTCCAGTGCAAAGGCTGTGCACGAGCCGTCACCCCCGCCTCTCCATGGTACCCAACAACTCCTAACCATTTTGCAAGATGCAGCTTAAAGAGCACTTCTGTGAAGTCTTCCCAGCTCCCCAGAGACAACGTGCTGGCCCTCCCCTGGTTCTCCGCTGCACTGGGTCAAGAGCTCTGATGTAATACTTTGTGTGCTGGGGTGGCTGGGTGTCCCCGAAACAGCGTGGGGCGCTGAACAATGGACACTGCCACGCATGTCCAGATCCCACTCCTCCTCATCGCTCAGCCCCCTGCACCCCCGTAAGAGCTCACTAAAGATGTTTTCACTAAAAGTAGGCCCTGAGACCTCAGTTTCCTCCATCAGACATCCTGCCTCCCAGATGAGTACAAATATTGGCCCTTCCAGTGGACTTGCTCAAGGTCAAACAGCTGGCAAAACCAAGAATTCGACCACAGTCTGGAAATGAAATCGCAGAACCACACGGGTGCGCAACCATGAACTCCCTGTTATGCTCCCCACAAAGGAAGCGCCAGAGGAGTTTTTTGAAGCAACGAGAACATAGCTGAAGCCTCTTTTTCAACAGCTGCCTCCCTCAGAGACACTGCCTGACCCTGGCGAGGGGTGTGCGAGATCCTCACAGTTCAAACAGCCAGGGAGCCCTGCTGCCACGCAAGCCCCTCCTCCAGGTAGGCTTCATGCCCCCCTGAGCCCTTCCCAGACTAAAGAGCCCTGCACACATTTTGCCAGGAAGGCCCCGTGGGAGGACTGGTGCAATGGATGGATGATGTTGTGGGTGGTATCAGGAAAGGGGTTCCAGGAGAGGGCTGAAGGAGCTGGACCTGGACCCAAGGATGGGGGTCTCCTCTTGGCCGCCTCCTACTCCTGCAGCATCCCCCCGTGGCCCCCGCCCTTCTGTGCATCACCTCGCATTCCATCCAGCCCCTCCATCCACTGTTCTCCTTCTATTTCCCTTTTCCTTATCATTTTTGACCTTCCTTCTTCTTCTTGCAAATTCACAAACCAAAAAATAATGAATGTAGGGAAGAAAACAAAAGTGGGTAGAAATTAATTTTTCCAATGACGTGTCTGTGTTTGGGAAGTAGTAAGTCGAGGGTTCTTAAGCTGTGAACTCCCCCTCCAGGACCCTCTGTGGTCCTTCATTTACTGTGAACTTGGCAGGGGTGAGTTTATTGGCCCATTTCACTGCAGAGAGCCGGAGTGCAGAGGAGAGCTAATACCATACTTTGGAAGTCCACGGAGAAATGTCAGTGAGGCTGCTAATCACTCAGTAAACTAAACACTGCTGCCAAAGCTGCTATTTCTCACGTCCAGCATTTTGACTGCGCCGTCTTAAAGCAGGGCCAACATTCAGATTCTCATTAAGCGAACCAGAAGATGCGGGTCTGGCAAACTGGTTACTTGTTCTTTATGTTTCAGGAGATGTCATGTGAGTGTGCAACCTGCAACTCACGTGGGAACCCAGAAGGCTGCTTACAAATAACAGAGTTTAAAGAGATAAAAATCTGCTTTCTATCCCATTCTTAACTTTATTTCTTAGGAGGAGGACATTAACAGAAGGGTAATAGTAAATGATTATTTATAAAAACAGGTATTTTCAAATTATGATAAACATTCCACTTTGGATGACTGAGGGTGGAATCCCCCCAAATCATTTTTTTTTCACAACTTGGCTTTGCAAACAGCTTTGTGAAAACCAGTCCATCTTTGCATCATCTAAGGAATTTTAAATTGTGACATATATTTATGAGACTATTTCAGGCAAATATTTTCAAAATAAGTAGCAAATAAATGGGTCATGAATTTGCATGCACTGCCTCTGAAAATGAGCACATTTGAAAATAGTTGGCTCCAAAGGCACCACTGGCCTTTTCCCTTCCTTCTCAGAGAGCATATGTCTTGCATTAGTACTCAGAAAAGAGCGTGTTTCCATAGCCTCCAGTGCTGCGTTAATAAAAATCGTGATGATTTTAGGACTGCACCTTCATTTTTTGAATTTTCAAAACTTGTCCCTTTTTGCTCTTTTATTTTCTTTCAACAAAACAAAGACCGGAGAACCCCTTTAAGAAATTTTATACATTCCCACAGAGTCTCAGTTTGTTGACCTTCAGGCCACAGAGTAAAACCTTCCTTTTAAGTCAAGCATTCCCCATTGGGAAGCGCTCCAGCTTTTTCTTTTTATGAGGAATTTTAACTGCTGGACTTAATTTAATTATTGTATTTTGTGCATACACCCAGAAGCCCCAGGGCATGAGCTTTACTTTTTTTCAAAACTTTCAAATGAATATCTTTAGAAATGCACATTTCTGATGGTAACCTTCCTTCTTCACTTGTATTTCTAATCTAAATACTAGACTTGGATGGTTCTATTTCCTGACTTATTCATGGAGAGGCTTCAATGTCACATGTTTTTGCAACAGACACTCTTCTCCAGTAGACACGGAATATGGTTATTTGTGTCCTGAACTTGGGACCCCAGACTTCACAGCAAGAAAATAAAAACCATCTCCAGTTGAACTACATTTGAAAACTTGATGGTTCTGGGGACATAGTCTTCAATGAAAAGGGTTCCTAGTTTGAAACCAGGAGCATGCTGGCCCCATGGTTGCAGTTTGCCACCATCTCTAGTTTCTGTGACATAGTCCCCGATGTCAGCTGCTCCTCCCAGATCTCTCTCTCTCTCTCACACACACACACACACACAAACACACGGAGTTATCATCTCAAGCTACCGGCAAAGATTGAATATCTTCATTTCTCCTCTCTTATCCATAAACAGTTTCACTTGAGCCTTCTGATTTCCACTTGGAAACACTTTGACCACATTCTGACTCTCAAAGACAAAAAATCCTTTTTTTTTGGTGTTGACTTAAAACTCATATAGGAATATTGGAATCTGGAACAAACATAAACTTGCCAGATTCATAAGCTCCACCCAAAATATTTCATGAGGGTTGGACCACTTATTAAGTAAGTTTCATTTTAGGATTTCTGAGACCTCTGAATTTAGGAAGATGTTTTTAAGCAGAATTATCTGCTACGTGAATCTGATTCTCTTATTTATTATGACTTAAAATTGTAGAAATCATAGCATTTTGGTGCCAAAGAAGGATTTTTAAGATCACCTTAGCCAAAGATCTGGACCCTGGCACATATTAGAATTATCAGGTGAACATTTAGTAAATACCCCAGTTGAACCCATCATTTTGCAGGTTAAAAAGAGAAACAACCAAAAAATAAATAAAAAGAGAAACAACCAAACAAAACTCTGAAAGACACAATATGGCTTTTACATTAGAGGTCTAAGGTACAATATCATAACATGATTTGGCAACTCCTGGCCATGCTAAACTTTAAAAAGTAAACTTAGGTTTCCGTAACTACATTTTGGGCCACACCGCTTGAACAGTAGTTTACTGATTCTTCCCACGATATACTTTGGAATTTTATCCACATGCACATCCCTGACTGGTCACGGAATAGGTTGGAATGGTCACAGCCTTGAGATGTCTCACTTTTAACTTTTGAAATAAGGTACACTTGTGTGGATGTCTGCCCTTCCTGTGAACTCACTTAAGTTGGCTCTTTTCAGTGGCAGTGTCATGCTCCATGACTGATATTCTCGAACTTATTTTTCCTACATATATGTAAAATATCTCGGCAAAAGCAGTATTTCTCCCAGTGTCATCTGATGATCTCAAAACACTCGAACCATAGAGCTTTACAACATACTGGTTTTATAAAAACAGAAGCAAAGGGACATCCCAGGCCCCTCGAAGGCAGAAGCGAGCTTCGCTGTCACCTCTGATGGCCCCAAGAGAGCAAGGGAAACCACACTGAAAGCAAGGGCTCCTTCTAGGAAAAAGTCTCAGCTGGGGTCTCCCTGGCCCTTTGAGCCAGCTTGGTCAACGCTGGCCTTCACCCTGCCTCCCCCAAGCACAGTACCCCCTCACCCTTCCCACACCGTAGCTGCCTCCTCTTCCCCTTCCCCATGCATCGGAGGTGGCATGCTTGCAGGTCACCAAGGGAAAAGGGGCGCTCTAGTCATTTGGACTAAAGGGCCAAGGACCTCCCAGGAGAGATCCAGGGAGCTTTGATCTCAATTATTTGCCTTGGGCTGAAAGACCTCTATTGGGACACTCCTCAAGGATCCTAATAAGGCCAGGACCTGGGATCCCAGATGCAAACCTTTTTTCTTTTCTTTTTTTTTAAATGAAAGGAATGCCGAGATGCAATGATTAAAGCTATAGAGTTACAGGGAGATGGCACGCTAATATGTGGCATACCTACATAGTATATGCTCATTAATTCACTCCTCTGGCAGATGTTAATTGAGCTTCTACGGTGTGCCTGCAGTAAGTGATGTCACTGTGTCACTGATGGGCTCAGAGGGTCATCGGGACGCTGGCCCCAAGGCCCCTGAGTCCAGTAGATCCTTCAGAGTGAAAGAACGTGGGTGGTTAAAGCCTTTCTCATTCTGGTTCCCCAGCCCCCATCCTGTTCTAATTAGTCTTCCTTATCCTTTACAACAAACGTGCACCAAGGCTCCAGGCCTGAGACCGAAAAATAAGGAAGAAATCAAGAGTATTTTAGAGGTAGATTCTCATGCAATCATAAAAAAAGAATGTTTATGAAAAGATTTTTAAAACATTTAATGACAAGAACTGCTGAAACATTTGCCCTTGCTTGGTTATTTCACTTTCTGCCCCTTTACACTTTTCTATACCTTTCAAATTGGCTACAGTGAACTCGTATCATTGTGATAGCCAAGAAATACGATGAATGATAAAATTGTGGTTGTTTAGTCGCCTCAGTCGTGTCTGACTCTTGTGACCCCACGGACTGTAGCCTGGCAGGCTCCTCTGTCCATGGAATTTCCCAGGCAAGAATACTGGAGTGGGTTGCCATTTCCTTCTCCAGGGGATCTTCCCGAGCCAGGGATTGAACCCAAGTCTCCTGTGCTGGCAGGAGGATTCTTTACCATCTGAACCACCAGGGAAGCCCAAATGTGGGATTTGGGGTTTTTCCTTATTTTCTAAAATGGATCTAAGTTTTGTAAACAGAAAAATGTTTGTTACCATTTAATTTTGTTGTTTTCAGTAAGGATGACTAAAGGTGAGCAAAATAAATCTAGGCAAAAATCAGAATTTGTTTTTTGTTTCCCACTCGAAGCTAGTGGGATCATAGTTCCCAGACCAGGGATCGAACCCAGGCCCCCACTCTATGCTGTGGAACCATGGAATCCTAACCACTGGACTTCCAGGGAAGGCCCCAAAATCAAAATTTGGATGAGAGTGAAAGTTCATTGTTATTACAAGAGTAGTCAGAAACTGAACCAGAGAAAATTTAGAACAATAATATAAGTTTTTTGACTGTTGCTGCTAAGTCGCTTCAGTCGTGTCCAACTCTGTGCAACCCCATAGACGGCAGCCCACCAGGCTCCCCTGCCCCCTGGATTCTCCAGGCAAGAACACTGGAGTGGGTTGCCATTTCCTTCTCCAATGTATGAAAGTGAAAAGTGAAAGTGAAGTCGCTCAGTCGTGTCCGACTCTTTGAGATCCCATGGACTGCAGCCCACCAGGCTCCTCTGTCCGTGGGATTCTGCAGGTAAGAACACTGGAGTGGGGTGCCATTGCCTTCTCTAAGTTTTTTGACTAGCAAACTAAATCATTTTTTGAGTGCAAACCTCCAAGGCTAAAACCTGCCAAGGCTGGTGGCAGTGTAACTAGGTATAGTCCTCCTGGAAAATATCTGGCAATGTGTATCCACAGACTTACTGTTACTTACTTATTCCTTTTACCTCTGGATCTGGGAAATTCTGTGATCCTAAATATAGAAAAAGCCTCATTCACAAACACAACTCACAGTTGTATCATTTAAATTAGAGAAGTATGGAAACCATGACAGAATACTAAGCAGCCACTTAAAACTTGTGTTTCTGAATAAAATAAAGAAAAGCTTCATCTACCAACAGATACCAAGCTGTGCATGTAGAGTCTGGAGCTGAACTGTCTGACTTCTATGTACTTCTTACATTTGAGGAACCTTGGGCAAGAAACTAGCCTCTCTGTGCCTCAGTTTTATTCTCTGTGAAATGGGGGTAATAGTGGTACCTATCTCATAGGATGGTTATGAGACTTAACTGAAAAGATGAGTACCTGACACATGGTATGCCCTCAACAAGTGTTAGCTGTTATTATTATTACAATGTGATTTCGTGTGTGTATAGTCGCTGAGTCGTGTCTGACTCCAGGCGAGATATACTGGAGTGGGTTGCCATTTCCTTCTCCAAAGATGTTAATAAGAAATCGCAACAGAAGAAAATTCACCAAAATGTTAGCAATTACTGTGTCTGGAGGTAGAGCCTATTGCTGATTTTCATTTTGACGTCTTTTTACATTTTTGTGTTTCCAAATTTTTCATGAAATATATATCAAAAATTTAAAAAAGCAAGTTGGAGCTAATTATAAACAGAATCTATGAAACACCACTTTTGATGGTACTGCGGTCACCTAGAAGGCCCTGGGTAGAGAGACCCTGGCAGGAAATTTTCATACAATCTAAAGCCTCCTGCTGCCAGGATGTGGGCACTGGGAGGATCGGCTCAGCTGTGGCCAGTCATGGACCGTGCCCAGGACTGGCATGAGAGGAACCTGATCCCCACCGCCTACCCCCGCCTTGGCCACCTACTCCTGGTGGGTCCTGAAGAAAGCCTGCTCCTGTTCCATTAGGAGGATCTTAATGGCATTAGCAGCCTCCGAGAACTGGAAAAGTGGGTCAAGAGAATGTTTGAGATACTGCAGGAGGAAAAGCGGCCCCGAATGCCGCTCCTTTCCAGCTGTCCACCCTCGGAATTCCCTCTCCTGGGGGGAGGGCCTGTCTGCTCTGTTTACACACCTGGACCTGGTGCGAGGGGCGGTCTGCACGGTGGCTCCCAGACCATTTGTGGAATCATTCCTGCTTCCAGGCGGCAGGCCACAGGCAAGCCTTCAAAGAAATCCCAGAAGCCAAGTGCACTCTCTGTCATCACTTAATAAGGCTTGAAGCTTTTCATATAACAAAAGGGGATGACGCGGTTCCCCCTCGCCTTGTGGGAACCCAATCACTCTTGCGCCGGCTCTACACCAAAAGGGCTGGCTCTTACCTTTAAACATTAGATCTGACTAACAGTGGGCTACCAGGGCTGCTGGTCCATAAAAGAGGAAGTAAACAGCTGTTGGCGACTTGACTTCATCACACAGTATGCAAAGGAAGGAACTGCAAGTTGCCGTGACAGATAATCTAGTATTATTTTTGGCAAAATGCACAAACGTGTCAACATTAAGGAATGTTGGCATCATTTTTTTAATATCTGTTCTTGCGAGGTTGGAATTAAGCCACAGAGACAGAAATTTCTTCTATTTTGTTCATTCCTAGCACTAAGCATGATGCTTGTTCTTAGTCAATTTTTGTTGAATGAGCTAATGGATTGATGAACAAATGAGAGAGGGTCTCCTCTCTACTGTGTTAGATCATGGGGACAGAGAAAGAAATAACTCACAGTCCCACCCGCAGAAGCTCACTCTAGTGGTGGAACCAGACACACTAACAGAAAATGACTCAAATACAAAATGACTGATTCCCGAAATCATACCACTAATAGTAGACTTGTTTCAGCTCCTCCTGTGTGTCAGATACTTATACACAGTAAAATGTCATCCTAAAACAAATTAAAGTAAAAAAAATTAAGGGATATCCCCAGCAGTCCAGCGGTTAAGACTCCACCTCCTACTGCGAGGGTTCAATCTTTGGTCAGGGAACTTCAATCCTGCACGCTGCAAAGTGTGGGGAAAAAAGAAATTAAATTAAATGTGATCCGTTCCTTCAAACTTCACAGTCCATTCTGGAAAACAAACATGAAGCATGGAAGGCACAATACCACAAGGAAAGCAAAACAGAAATGTGGACTCAGTTGATTTAATCATGCAGACTGGCATCAGACTGCTTGAGTTCACAAAGCTACGTGACCTTGGACAAGTTGCTTAGCTCCTCTGGGCTTTAGCTCTCCCATTTGTAAAATGAGGTTAATACTAGAACCGATCTTTTAGGGTTGTTATGAAGAGTAAATGAGTTAACATCTGTAAAGCTCAGGATTTTTTTATAAGCCAGCTTGTACTAAGTACCATATAAATAAATATGAGATAAATTAAACTTCCCTGTGTTCTGTGAATTTTAAATTCTCATTAAGAACTCTGTTGACTTTCTCTTTGTGTATGCCTGACGACTCTCCCCTACTAGGACTTGTGATGCGGTGTAACTCCAAAGCCGTGGACTCGCTCAGGTTAATCAGGGAAGGAGATGTAAGATTCCGGTTTGTGGAAGATGATAAGCATTTAAAGTGAAGTTGCTCAGTCGTGTCTGACTCTTTGTGACCCCATGGACTGTACTCTACCAGGCTCCTCCGTCCATGGGATTTTCCAGGCAAGAGTACAGGAGTGGGTTGCCATGGCCTCTTCCAGGGAATCTTCCCAACCCAGGGATCGCACCCAGGTCTCCTGCATTGCAGGCAGACACTTTACCATCTGAGCCACCTGGGAAGCCTGAATAAGGATTTAACCAAAAGAAGAACATTCTCAAAGCCAAGAAACATCTAAGTGCGGGTTGCAAATGCTTTCTAAATAACTACTACTCCCCCTTCCTTGGTCCAGGGCAGACATGGCTAATCGACCTCAGAATCCTTTCCAGCTGAGTCCAGATGCAGGCTCAGCACTGCTTCCAAACAGGGCCCAGGCAGGGACTGCCAACCAGGGCCTGTCGTGTGTCTCTACCTCTGCCTCTCTGGCCTAAACCTTACCTTCGGATCAGCCTCAGGGTCCTTTTTCTCACTGAACATACTGGGTGCCCTCCTGTCCCCCAGAGCCATGGTGTGACTGCCCTTCTCCTAGGACTGAAGCCTGGATCCCACAGTGACCTGCCTGCCCCCACTCCTGAGAGAGCACCACTGTTGCTGTTGTTCAGTCACCAAGTCGTGTCTGACTCTGCAGCCCCACGGTCTGCAGCACACCAAGATTCCCCGTCCTTCACTCTCTCCCAGGAGAGAGTGTCCATTGAGCCAAACTCACGTGCTTTGAGTCAGTGATGCTATCTGACCATCTCATCCGCTGTTGTCCCCTTCTCCTGCCCTCAATCTCTCCCAGCTTCAGGGTCTTTTCCAATGAGTCGGCTCTTTGCATCAGGTGGCCAAAGTATTGCAGCTTTAGCTTCAGCATCAGCCATGAAATTAAAAGATGCTTGCTCCTTGGAAGAAAACCTATGACAAACCTAGACAGCGTATTAAAAAGCAGAGACATCACTTTGCTGACAAAGGTCCGTCTAGTCAAAGCTATGCTTTTCCAAGTCATGTATGGATGTGAGAGTTGGCCCATAATGAAGGCTGAGCACTAAAAATTGATGCTTTCAAATTGTGGTGCTGGAGAAGACTCTTGAGAGTCCCTTAGACAGCAAGATCAAACCAGTCATTCCTAAAAGAAGTCAACCATGAATATTCACTGGAAGGACTGATGCTGAAGCTGAAGCTCCACTATTCTGGGCACTTGATCACCAGTGGGGCCGGCTCTGTTAATACTTGGCCCTCCCTGTGGGTCTGTGGTCACTGGCTGACTCTGTGACTGCAGCCAAGCAAGTCACTTACCCCTTCTCTGAGCCACCAGCTCCTTCTAGGTAAACAGACCCTCCCTCAGGTTGCTGTGAGGCTTGAAAATGATCATGTGTGTAAGTGACGCCAGCTCTCTGTCAAAAGTAAATGCCATCTTCCCACCGGCCACACACAGCGCCTTCATGACTTCACCCCCAGGGTCCCGCACAAAACAGGGCTGGGGGCTTCTGTCCAAGCCACCAGTGTCCCCACTCAACAGAACTGTCAGACCCAGGGATCAAAGCCGCATCTCGTGTGCCTCCTGCATTGCAGGTGCGTTCTTCCCCGACCTGGGAAGCCCTAAAAAATGTTAGTCCCTCAGTCGTGTCCAACTCTTTGTGACCCCATGGACTGGAGCCCGTCAGACTCCTCTGTCTACAGGATTCTCCAGGCAAGAATACTGGAGTGGGTTGTCCTTCCCTTCTCCAGAGCATCTTCCTGACCCAGGGATTGAACCTGGGTCTCCTGCACTGCAGGCAGATTCTTTACCGTCTGAGCCACCAGGGAAGCCCCTAATTCAGACCAAGCCCCTCTATTTAGGAGCCTCTCTCATTACCTCCTCCAACTAGACCTCAGTATGGATGACTCAGTGATGAGCTCCTGTCTCAACTACGAGGGTCCTTTGCAGTACTTGGATGCAATCTCAAAAATGACAGAATCATCTCTGTTTGTTTCCAAGGCAAACCATTCAATATCACAGTAGTCCAAGCCTATATCTCGACAAGTAACACTGAAGAAGCTGAAGTTGAATGGTTCTATGAAGACCTACAAGACCTTTTAGAACTAACACCCAAAAAAGATGTCCTTTTCATTCTAGGGGACTGGAATGCAAAAGTAGGAAGTCAAGAAACACCTGGAGTAACAGGCAAATTTGGCCTGGGAGTACAGAATGAAGCAGGGCAAAGGCTAATAGAGTTTTGCCAAGAGAATGCACTGGTCATAGCAAACAC
This sequence comes from Budorcas taxicolor, assembly GCF_023091745.1. Classification (NCBI taxonomy): domain Eukaryota; kingdom Metazoa; phylum Chordata; class Mammalia; order Artiodactyla; family Bovidae; genus Budorcas; species Budorcas taxicolor. Next base: position 76,868,574 of record NC_068921.1, read on the forward strand.
CCTCTTCCAACAACACAAGAGAAGACTCTACACATGGATATCACCAGATGGTCAACACCAAAATCAAATTGATTATATTCTTTGCAGCCAAAGATGGAGAAGCTCTATACAGTCAGCAAAAACAAGACCAGAAGCTGACTGTGGCTCAGATCATGAACTCCTTATTGCCAAATTCAGATTTAAACTGAAGGAAGTGGGGAAAACCATTAGACCATTCAGGTATGACCTAAATCAAATCCCTTCTGATTATACAGTGGAAGTGAGAAATAGATTTAAGGGACTAGATCTGATAGAATGCCTGATGAACTATGGATTGGAGGTTCGTGACATTGTACAGAGACAGGGATCAAGACCATCCCCAAGAAAAAAGAATGCAAAAAAGCAAAGTGGCTGTCTTAGGAGGCCTTACAAATAGCTGTGAAAAGAAGAGAAGTGAAAAGCAAAGGAGAAAAGGAAAGATATACGCATCTGAATACAGAGTTCCAAAGAACAGCAAGAAGAGATAAGAAAGCCTTCCTCAGCGATCAGTGCAAAGAAATAGAGAAAAAGAACAGAATGGGAAAGACTAGAGATCTTTTCAAGAAAATTAGAGATACCAAGGGAACATTTCATGCAAAGATGGGCTCAATAAAGGACAGAAATGGTATGGACCTAACAGAAGCAGAAGATACTAAGAAGAGGTGGCAAGAATACACAAAAGAACTGTACAAAAAAGATCTTACGACCCAGATAATCACGATGGTGTGATCACTCACCTAGAGCCAGACATCCTGGAATGTGAAGTCAAGTGGGCCTTAGAAAGCATCACTATGAACAAAGCTAGTGGAGGTGATGGCATTCCAGTGGAGCTATTTCAAATCCTGAAAGATGAGGCCGTGAAAGTGCTGCACTCAATATGCCACCAAATTTGGAAAACTCAGCAGTGGCCACAGGATTGGAAAAGGTCAGTTTTCATTCCAATGCCAAAGAAAGGCAATGCCAAAGAATGCTCAAACTACCGCACAATTGCACTCATCTCACATGCTAGTAAAGTAATGCTCAAAATTCTCCAAGCCAGGCTTCAGCAATATGTGAACCGTGAACTTCCAGATGTGCAAGCCGGTTTTAGAAAAGGCAGAGGAACCAGAGATTAAATTGCCAACATCTGCTGGATCATCAAAAGAGCAAGAGAGTTCCAGAAAAACATCTATTTCTGCTTTATTGACTATGCCAAAGCCTTTGACTGTGTGGATCACAATAAACTGTGGAAAATTCTGAAAGAGATGAGAATACCAGACCACCTGACCTGCCTCTTGAAAAACCTATATGCAGGTCAGGAAGCAACAGTTAGAACTGGACATGGAACAACAGACTGGTTCCAAATAGGAAAAGGAGTACATCAAGGCTGTATACTGTCACCCTGCTTATTTAACTTCTATGCAGAGTATATCATGAGAAACGCTGGGCTGGAAGAAGCACAAGCTGGAATTAAGATTGCCGGGAGAAATATCAGTAACCTCAGATAGGCAGATGACACCATGCTTATGGCAGAAAGTGAAGAAGAACTAAAGAGCCTCTTGATGAAAGTGAAAGAGGAGAGTGAAAAAGTTGGCTTAAAGCTCAATATTCAGAAAACTTAAGATCATGGCATCCGGTCCGATCACTTCATGGGAAATAGATGGGGAAACAGTGGAAACAGTGTCAGACTTTATTTTTTGGGCTCCAAAATCACTGCAGATGGTGACTGCAGCCACGAAATTAAAAGATGCTTACTCCTTGGAAGGAAAGTTATGACCAACCTAGACAGCATATTAAAAAGTAGAGACGTTACTTTGTCAACAAAGGTCTGTCTAGTCAAGGCTATGGTTTTTCCAGTGGTCATGTATGGATGTGAGAGTTGGACTGTGAAGAAAGCTGAGCGCCAAAGAATTAATGCTTTTCAACTGTGGTGTTGGAGAAGACTCTTGAGAGTCCCTTGGACTGCAAGGAGATTCAACCAGTCCATCCTAAAGGAGATCAGTCCTGGGTATTCATTGGAAGGACTGATGTTGAAGCTGAAACTCCAATACTTTGGTCACCTCACGCGAAGAGCTGACTCATCTGAAAAGACCCTGATGCTGGGAAAGATTGAGGGCAGGAGGAGAAGGGGACGATAGAGGATGAGATGGTTGGATGGCATCACCGACTCAATGGACATAAGTTTGGGTTAACTCCGGGAGTTGGTGATGGACAGGGAGGCCTGGTGTGTTGAAGAGTAGGACACGACTGAGCGACTGAACTGAACTGAACTTCCCTGTGATGCTCAGCCTCTGGCCATTTCCATCTCCTGCCTCCCCGACTCTGCCTCCTCCGACTCTTACCAAGAGTCCTACCAAGTATGTGTGTGACGTTCCCCCACCCTGCTCCATAATACAGGGTCTCCTCCGGTCCCACCCCCAAATCCAAAATACCAGCCTTGACCCCTTAGGACGCACCCATCATTCTGGTCCAGCGAGGGAATCAGGAGCCCGCACCCCTGACCCTTCACCCCATACCCACCACTCTTGCTGGGCTCATCCTCAGAGGCAGCTCCTCCAGTGCCCTTCTCTTAAAGGCTCCATCAACATTTACAATTGAGGCTTCTATTCAGTTTACAAGTCAACTAGGAAACACAATGAGCCCAGGCGGAAATCTACCTTTTAGCAGGGAGCAACTCAGCCCAGAGAGGACCCAGGGAGGCCACGCGGCCTTAAAATCTCGGCCAACTTAATATCTACATTAACCACAGATTTGCGTGGGGAGCAGCCGCTTCTTTTAATTGCTCTGAATAAATCTGCTGGGTGATTTTCAGAAAGAAGTGGCCTGCACCAGCACCAGCCCGTATTACCAGGAAGTGCTTTGGGGGTATTGTGTGCTGAGAAAGGCGTTACATCAATTGAAACTCCTTTTTGCTTGGAGCCAAGTCCTGAAAGTTCATGCAGTGAGAAACACTTCTCACCGTGCACAAACTGTGAATTGTATATAAAATTAAATTTTCTGATTAAAATCTGCATTGTTGGGTCTCCTGCTGCCTGCCACCATTTCGCCGAAATCAGATACTATTTGTGGTAATGGCAACGAGGGAAACCTGTTATCATTGATTGTAAACTGGCTTCACTCCTACGGCTTAAAAATCTGGAGAGCTTTAGTGTGCAAACATTGCATTTTCCGTAGAAATATTACTGAGCCGAGTTTTACTAGTGATTCATCAGCCAGGGTGCCAGCAGGTTTGCAGCTCGACCCCGACAGCCTTAAATCTCCTGCTCACCTAGCCGTGGGCTGCAGGCAGGCTCTGAGAGGTGGGAGGTGCCCGCAGGAGGGTGAGATAGGCATCCAGAAACTTCTGCTGGGGTTTTATGAGGATTTTTTTATGTGGACCATTTTAAAAATTCTTTATTGTTACAATATTGCTGCTTCTTTTTTTTTTGTTTTTAATGTTTTGGATTTGGGGCCATGAGGCATGTGGGATCCTAGCTCCCTGACCAGGGATTGAACCCACACCCCCAGCCCTGGAAGGCAAAGACTCAACCACTGGACCAGCAGGGAAGTCCCCCACTCCTTTTTTTTTTTTTTTTTGGAGATTTTTTTTTTTTCGTCTGTTGTTCTTTAATTTTTAAAATACCTTTCTTGGGAATTCCCTGGCAGTTCAGTGGTTAGAGATCAGAGGTTTTCACTGCCAGGACAAGGGTTTGATCCCTGGTTTGGAGGAACTAAGATCCCTCAACCCTGGTCAAAGAAAACAAAAATCAATAAAAGAAACGCAAAAAGAAAAAAAAAATTTAAATCTTTCTTCACAAGGGCATTGTTATTTGAGACAGGAAGGAAGATAGAGGAAAAAATGGGGCCTAGGAAGATTAGAATTTACGAGCCCACTCTCCCCCTACCCCTGGCTGAGGAAACTGACAGGATCGCCTTTTATGGATTTACCTACCTCCACGCCCACCCTCAGCCCCTCTCCCTCCACCGCCAACCTCCAAGCCTCCGTTCTGAGAATCAGCCTCACAGAAATCAACTACAGTTCTGCACAGCATCACCGATAGTGGGGTGCAGGCTAATAACTTTTGTTTGACACATGCAGAATCTGAAACCAAAAAACAAAGATAGTTTTTTCCTTAGAAGATGTGCCCTCGGAATTAGAACCCTGAGAGCTGGTTTTTAGTTCACAAGTGAACGCTCCCCAGAAGTCAAGATTGGCCAGGTGCACTGAAATATTTTTTATTGCTTTCCAACCATTAGAATAGATTGTTCCTCTATTTCATTTTGTAAATCATTTTGTGGCATGGGTAATACAAAATAGCTTTGACTTACAATGAAGACACGGTCATGGCAAGGGGAGGATTTAGCAAAATGATTGATCCAATTCGGTATATCTCATATTTTGACAAAACAAAGCCAAAACGAACTGATTTCTTAAGCAACAACCCAGTCTGAAAACAGTGAGCCTCACCAAATCTTTGTTTGTAGGAAAGATCATGAAGGTTACTGGCAAAGCCAGGGCTATAGAAGCTGTTGTTTAGTTGCTCCATGTCCCACTCTTTGCCACCCCATGGACTGCAAGATGCCAGGCTTCCCTGTCCTTCACAATCTCCCGGAATTTGCTCAAACTCTTGTCCATTGAGTCAAAGATGCCCTCCAACCATCTCACCTTCTGTCGTCCCTTTCTCCTGCCCTCAATCTTTCCCAGCATCAGGGTCTTTTCTGACAAGTGGGCTCTTCTAATTAGGTGGGCAAAATAGTGGAGTCACTTCCTGAGGGGGGAAATGCAAGGGAAGTGAGTTCAGGTGAAGGGGTACTCAAAGAGCCCAAGTTCAAAGGTGAAATGAGTAGGATCCCATACACACCCCACGTGGGCTCAGAGTGTCCTTTTGCAGCTTCTTTGCCCTAACAGTCAACCCTAGGCATTCATATGCATCCATCTAAGCTGTTCCACCTGTGAGGGAAATACCTCGGGGGGGGGGGGCGAGGGGGGGTTGAAACAGGAAGTGCCCAGTAGGGTTCCTGACCCAATCCATGCTCCCCCCTTATCTGTGTTCCTACAGATAAGAGTTTGGGGAGACCACTATTATTATGCGTACTTCTCTTTCCATTGCATAGTTGCATAATGATTCAATAAATTGAAATAATTTGCAAATCTATGAATTAACTATCTTTGGAAATGATTCCATTGGCTTTCTTTTCTCCCTCTAAACTTCCCTTGTGTTTTCTAGTCTTTCGCAGTTTCCTTGACTCTAGTTAGCACCAACCTGAGTTTCTTACACAGTCGTTGTTTAGTCGCTGCGTGACATCTGACTCTTTGTGATCCCATGGGCTGCAGCACCGTCAGGCTTCCCTGTCCTTCACTATCTCCTGGAGTTTGCTCAGATTCATGTCCACTGAGTCGGTGATGCCATCCAACCATCTCATCCTCTGTCACTGCCTTCTCCTGCCCTCAGTCTTTCCCGGCATCAGGGTCTTTTCCAATGAGTTGGCTCTTCACATCAGGTGGCCAAAGTATTGGAGCTTCAGCTTCAGTCCTTCCAATGGACACCCAGGACTGATTTCCTTTAGGATGGACTGGTTGGTTCTCCTTGCAGTCCAAGGGACTCTCAAGTGTCTTCTCCAGCACCACAGTTCAAAAGCATCAATTCTTCAGTGCTCAGCCTTCTTTATGGTCCAGCTCTCACATCTGTATATGACTACTAGGAAAAGCCATAGCTTTGACTATATGGACCTTTGTGGCAAAGTGATGGCTCTGCTTTTTCATACACTGTCTAGGTTTATCATAGCTTTCCTTCCAAGGAGCATGCATCTTCTGGTAATCTCCAGAAGGGATGGAAATCTCGGTTTCAATCAAGGGAGAGATGGGTCCTCAGATAGGCATCTACAATTCTGATGGATGGCCATCACCCAGTTTTCTTCCCCCATTGGTTCTCCAAAGAGAAAAGCCAGGCCCTATTCGCCCATGAACCTCCTCCTCCATCTCAGATCAGAAAGGGTCCAGGTTGATCAGGCCAATAGCCCAAAATCACTCTCTTTCTCAGCCAGTATGGGGAGCTGAAAACCTGTCACTCACCAGCAAGAAGAGGTGGGATCCATGTCAGGTTCATGCCCCTTCCTCTCTCCCCATTCCCTCACCTCCCCACCCCTCCCTCTTGCTCTTGGTATGGAGTGTCTTCTCTCCATTTTCCTTCTACTTCTTGTCCCCTTCGAGTTCTAGCTCTTTCTTTGGGGTTGGCAGACACCAGAGGGCAACATAATCTCACCTACTTGTCAGTTCTTTCATTTCACCAGTAGAGGGAAGAGTTTGAGAGAACCTGCAAGAACTAGGAGGTGCGTGGAAATGATTGAAACATGGAATTAGCTGGTGCAACACAACTGCTCTCTCAAAGGCATCTCGTGCCAAGGCATTCTGTTCCCGTTGGTAAATAATCTGTTATAAAACTGCTGCAATGCATATTAACTCACCAGAGCACGACACTGGCAAAATTTCCCTCCAGGCTACATTTTGCAAGGAGACAACTTTTCACGTGATGTGAAACCTGAGATTAAACTAACAGAAGTTATGCATTATTCAAGGTAAAGCTGACCCTCCATGCCTTCCTCACCACTTAGCCTTTTGAGATCTGGTTTTTGTTTTGTCCCTGAAATAATTGGTAGGGCATTTAGCCCTGAATGGCTTGTTTTGAGTACTTGTTGTGGTAGGAATCTAGGTGTTTGAGGGTGCATAGCCCTGAGCTGGGCAAGTGAAGCCGAGTCACTCAGAACAATTGATTACAAGCCAAGCAGTAGAGCCTCTAGGGCCAGGGCCAGCCCATTCCCCCATGCATAGTCAGAGAATTCGAAAAGGTTCCTTTGGAAAATAGTTTGGAAGGATTCTGAAATGAAATTTGTGCCTCTGCACTGACCGTTCACCAAATAATCACCCTGACCAAGTTAGCACTAATACCTTTAGAAAGTAGACAACATGGAGCTCAGCAATCTGCTCAACCATTGCAATCTGCTCAATTGTTTGGATCTAATTACCTAGACTGGATATTTTCTGCTTGGTGTCCCCAACCTTTGAACCATTTCCAAAGCAAGAGCTTTACAGACAGGGTCTTTGAAAACCCTTTTAGGTAGAGTTTGTGGTTTTGTCCTTCTTTAGATGGATTTTTTTTTTTAATCCGAGTGTTTTTTCGAGTTTATCCACATGACTTTGCCTCCATTTCTTCATTAACATCCTTTCTTTAGTTACCCAAAGGGAGGATTCTTATCCTGAGTTCCAGAAGTGGACTTGAGCACTTCATGAAGCCCTTGAAATTGTGAGTAAAATTCTATGTGTATGTACATGATGGAGGGCTTCCCAGGTGGCGCTAGTGGTAAAGAATTCACCTTCCAACGCAGCAGACGTAAGAGTTGGGTTCAATCCCTGGGTTGGGAAGATCCTCTGGAGGAGGGCATGGCAACCCACTCCAGTATTCTTGCCTGGAGAATCCCACGGAGAGAGGCGCCTAGTGGACTGCAGTCCATGGGGTTGCAGAGTTGGACACGACTGAAGTGACTTGGCATGCATGCACGTATGTAATGGTTTTTCTGGGATGAGGGTCCATAAACTTCATCAGATTCTCAAAGGGCTCCATGAGCTCCATTTTGCAGTCATGATGTTCACTGAGCCAGAATTTTCCCAGTCAGTGTGCAAGAATGGGTTCCAGGTGTGTGCTTGAACCTCTGATCTCCTCAACCCTTAGGTGACCCTTAGCTTCCCAGGTGGTCATCTCCTGCCAAGAGCTGCCCAGTTGCCATAAAAATATTATCTTCTTGGGACTTCCTGGTACTCCAGTGGCTAAGACTGTACTTCCAGTGCAGAGGGGCGTGGCTTCCATGCCTGGTCTGGGAACTAAGATCCTGTATGCCTCACAGTGCAGCTAAAAAAACTTTGAAAAATAAATCGATAAATAATACTATTTTCTCTGTGTGCCACCATTAATAAAAGATGGGAAGCACTACCATAAACTTCTCACTTTTATCTCATCCACCATCTTTGCTCTGGGTATCTCTTTGTTCATCTCCATGGTCTGAATTATCTAGAGGGAAACCTGGCATCGATTCAGCCACCTGTGGTATAATCTGCATTTTGTGTACTTTGCCAGGAAAGAAAGTGGTGTGGTTGTCCCCTCTTCCTGAAAACAACCCCACCCCCACCCACCCCCACCCCCTCGCCCGGGCTACTACAGCTTGGAATGTGCCTTGCCGGCCACAGGGCAGTCAGGAAAACTGCCTCATTCCCCCATTTCCTGGGCAATTCCTTTGCTAATCCCAGGCACCTGCCCCTTTCCTGCAGTAGCTTGTCCGTGTGTCCAGAAGCATTTCTATGCCAGCTCCCTAAGTGGCTCCCAGCTTCATTACCAATATTCCTCAAAAGTGCTCTCATGCAAAGATTCTAGCCAACCAAGAAGGACATTCAAATCTTGCACGGAATCCACATACAGCCAAAGACTCAAACATAACAAACAGGGCAGGCAAATCCCTAGGACTCCTGGCTGACACAGCATTCCTGAAATAGGGTGACCGTCCAAGCCCTCCCCTGCCTAGTCCAAAACACACAAAATTCCTCATGTTCCACGACCAGACTAGCCACCCACAGTCACTCTCATTATGGCATGTTCAGATCACATTATTTTCCTATCACTAAAGTTACCATTTTGGTAAACTGAAGAAGCATGCCATTCACTTAGATTTAATTTCTGATTCAGATTTTCATCTGAATGACTTCCACAAAATCTGGCCATGTCTGCTGCACTTCCCCCAAATGTTAATCCCCTAATTCTTAAATATTCTTCTAGCCCACCTCGAATTTCCATTAAGAGAAGGAGACTGTCTTGCCTCCTTTCTTCCAGGTAGCCAAGCTGACAGCCCAAAATGGCAACGAGTTTCTAACATCTTCAGAACTCTCTTCCTCCTTTCTTGCCTGAACCACCGAATCTAGACACATCCCTTACCCTTAACTTTCATGTCAATACATCATTTCAAAAATGTCTTAATTCTGAGAGGAAAGAAATTGCTGCTACCGCATTAGGAACTGTAAGTGCCTGTTTCTTAAATATGTAAGTGTAGTGTTACTGACGGGAGGTCACTTAGGATAAAGTAAGGAATGTAAGTAAGGCGGATCCGGGAGCCACGGCGGCATCCACACACTGCCACCAGCCCAGAGCCCCTAGGTGTGGGGACTTCACTCTGCTCCCCAAGAAAATCACAAGCCCACAGAGAAGTCTTTTCTTCAAACCCACCACCGCTAATTCTAAAATAAATTATTTAGAATATTTCCAAATGTAGTTAGAAGGCTTCCCCCACTGGGTGCTCTGGGCCAGACTGTCACACAGCACGGTTCACGAATATTTATACTAAGATGAGCTACTTCCTTCTTAATCAAACTGACAACCGGACTGAATTCAGGATCCCTTTACTTGAAGACAGTAATCCGGGGTAAATCCTTTAAGAAAGCAGTCGTATCACTTTTCCATGTATTTTAGAAGCAGGGAAATATTTGAATAAATGCCTGAAAATCAGCGGTCTTTTTTAAAACCTATTTTTTTTAGACAATATCAGGAGTTACAAAAAACTTAGTGATGGATCCCTAAAATAAAAAAACATAGAAAAGGTCACTTTTTCTTTTTAAGAATAAAATAACATGTAAATATACAAAATGCCAAAAAAAAGTTTGAATCTTGATTTTAGCTTATTTATTGAGTTGAAGAAAATGAAATGGCTTTGCTCCTGTCTGCAGCCATTATAACAGTGGGTTTACTAGCTATTATTTACTAACCTTAAATGTATACTTTTTTTTTCTTTTTTTACTTTTGTTTACTTTTTAAAATTTTTATTCTTCTAAGTGTGTACTAACTTTTGAAGGGAGAGATGAATACACTTGGAGGGAAAAATATATTTTTTGATTGCTCATGAGTTTAAAGTATAATGTTTTAACATGTTTTCTTTTTGATCAATCAAAGAGCTAAAGCTTCTTTCACATATACTTCTGTTGTTCGACCATTTCTAAATATTAATAAGAAGTACTTTCTACTTGATGCTAACAAGTTTTTTCGATGTAAGATTCTTCAAGTTCTTTGAGCATCAGTTTGTTAATCCCCAACAATCCCGGGATAGAGAAATGATAGGAAAACAGGTAACCCAACTGCTGTCCCCTGAGATCCCGAATAAGAAAGGCGGACCTGGAACCCTGGCTGGTGGCCTTTCATTTTCTGATGTAGTTCTCTCTTAAAACATAAAAGCACCATAGGAAAATTAAGGAGAGAAACTTAAATTCCATATATACAATAGCAAGGTAGGCTCTGGACTCTGACACCTTTCAAACCCCAATTATTTGATACTGCAGCCAAGGTGAGTGAGCTGGGGTCACCTCCTCTTTGAAGCCTTCCCTGGGCCATCCCCCCAATTGTTTCTGCCTCCCCTGCCCAGACCGTGTACAATCTTCACGGCAGCACCTGGGACATTTAAACTGTCCACATCCACTGGCTTCTACGTTTACGTCCCTGGCCACACACCAGACTCCTCAACAGGAGGGGAAATGCCTCCATCACCTGCGTCTCCACTGACTGCCACGGCCATACGACCAAGAACGCGCTCTTAAACGTGGAAAGGACATAATCTTGCGTTCTCCAAAATCTTCCTTTTATTCTCTAAACCCCACTTGGCACATTTAGCCTGAAGCTACTTGCGATCTTGAACAAAGATGAATCAAGCCTTTTAGATTTTCTAGTTAAGCTCCAGCTGCTGAGAAACCCGGGGACTAAAACTCAAAGTGGGAGGGAGCTGGCAAGTGGAGGCATGAATGGGGGTGCATTTCAGGACAGGATGGAAAGAAGGTGAACAGGAGACGAGATTCCAAAGAGGTCCCAGAGAGAGTGAGTGTGCTGGTTCTGGATGAAGCCGCACAGGAGTTCTGACGCTGACAGGAGAGAGGACACGTCCCCGTTCAGCCACTGACCCAGGTACAGAGGAGCTGGCCCTAGGCCGTCCCCAGCCCTTCCCTGCCTCGCCAGATTGCCTGGTTTCCAGCTTCAGATCGTCTCCCTGCCTTTCCCCAACAGGATGGCCCCGGCCTGCCTTCCCAGGACTCCGTGCCCGGTACCAGCCATCCAGGGTGCTCACACGGACCAGCAGGCCACTCCTCCCAGCACCTCGTCTCCATGTCAACGGGTAACCTTCCTGCTGGGGACGTCGGGCACCACGCCAAGCTGGTGAAGACCACCTTTGAGGCCGGATGGACATATTGATGCCATAAAATCCCGCTGCCAAGGTGGGCCACTGGTCTCCAAATAGGGCCTGCCCCAGAGAAAGCTAAGAATCTAGTGAGCTGAGATCGCTTGGTCCGACACGCTCAAACCGCTAGTGCCTTAAAGGAGGGGTAGTTCTGAAACATTCAGCACATGCCAGGCACTGGGCCGGTCAGACCTTCTGTTTACAGACTGACTCTTTAACGACACCGTGAAAATCATTCCTCCACAATGAGATGCCACTTCCCACCCATTAGGATAGAAATTATTTTTTAAAAAAGAAAAGAAAAAACAGAATAAGTATTGGCGAGGAATAGTAAAGTTAGAACATGTGTGCACTGTTGGTAGGAATGTAAAAATGGTACAACTACTACGGAAAACATTATGATAGTTTTTTAAAAAATAAAACATAGAATGACTATGTGCTGTGCTTAGTTGCTCAGTCGTGTCTGACTCTTTGCGACCCCATGGACTGTAGCCCACCAGGCTCCTCTGTCCATGGGATTTCCCAGACAAGAACGCTGGAGCGGGTTGCCATTTCCTTCTCCAGGGGATCTTCCCGACCCAAGGATCAAACCCGCGTCTCCTGCACTGGTAGGCGGATTCTTTACCATTGAGCCACCAGGGAAGTCCCACATGTCACATAGTGTGGCCAAAATATTTTTTTTAAAAAGAAAAGAAATTTCAAAAACAAGCGGTTAAAATGGTAAAATTTGTGTTCTGTATATTTTACTGTGGTACAATTAAAAAAAAAAAAATCAACCTCTTTCCTGCCAATCCTGAAGCCCATGCTGACCCATCCATGCATCCCACAAAGTAACCTTCTGGGGCTCAAACCCCCACCCACAGCCTCGCCCTATCCCTGGCCTGCTTCACGCGGGCCTGGGAACCCTCAGCTCCCAGCCTGGGGCTGCTGCGTCTTCTCCCCAGTGTGAACCTGTGCTTCCACCACTGACCTTGAGTGCCTCGGCCTTCCGCCTTTCTGTGGGCTGCGCTTGTGCTGGAGCTCCTGCAGCCCCTCTCCAAGAAAACAAACCAAGAATAAACCTTACACTCCCCCAAGAGGGATAAGGGAATAAAAGAAACATCAAAAATCAACTTCCATCTTCATCTTTAGAAACACTCTACTATCCAACCAGTCCATCCTGAAGGAGATCAGCCCTGGGAGTTCTTTGGAAGGAATGATGCTGAGGCTGAAACTCCAGTACTTTGGCCACCTCATGCGAAGAGTTGACTCATTGGAAAAGACTCTGATGCTGGGAGGGATTGGGGGCAGGAGGAGAAGGGGACGACAGAGGATGAGATGGCTGGATGGCATCACCAACTCAATGGACATGAGTCTGAGTGAACTCTGGGAGATGGTGATGGACAGGGAGGCCTGGCGTGCTGCAATTCATGGGGTCGCAAAGAGTCGGACACGAAAACTGAACTGATACATTAAGTGCTGATCACACGAGTCGAGTACTGTGCTAAATGTTTTGTCAATCATGTCATTTTTTTTTTTCTTTTGGCTGCGCTGTAGCTCATACGGCCTTAGTTCCCCCACCAGGGATCAACTGCAGGGAATTTCCAATCATGTCATTTTACTTTTTTTTTTCTTTGCTGAGTTGCACTATATCTGGGTCTTAGTTCCCTTAGTGGGGATTGAACCTGTGTCCCTTGCAATGGAAGCTGGGAATCTTAACCATGGGGACGCCAGGGAAGCTCCTCCCCTAATCACGTCATTTAATTCACACAACAATCTAACAAGTTAGTTCTTCTTGCTGCTATTTTCCCCATTTTATAGAAGAAAAAGCTGAGGCTTGGGGATGCTAAGTAATTTGCCCAAGGGCCCAAAGCAGGAGAGATGCAAGTTTAGGATCTGACACTGTACGGATTCCCAGTTCGTGTTCAGTGTTTAGAACACAGTTCGTGTTTAGAAAAAGAATCCTTTTCTAAACCTCAGTCCTGGATGGCACCATCTTGATTCCCCCCACTCCCACCCGAGGTCAATATTTAGGGGAAAGGAGAAAATGTTTGCTACAGTCTGACCGCTGCTCACCTCTGAAAAGGAGTGACAAAGGCCGGATGTCAGCTCCAGGCCCACCTGGGTGTAAAAAACAGTAAGAAAAATCCCCACATGACTGGATCATAATAGCCTATTCTAGAAAATTCCAAGGCCCGAGGTTCAAAGCAGACTATTTCTGAGTTTTTTAAACAACAGCTCCGACGGCCTGCTAGCTTCAAACCTGAGCATCTAATTTGAGATCCTGCGAAAGCCTGTTAGGAGGAGTTCCAGCTTCCAGCACAATCACACTCTGGCCTTTCCTGAACACAGATCCACAGGACCAGGCTGCGCCGAGGTGTGTTTAATTTGGAATTTGATAGCTGCCTAAATTTCAAGATCTCCTGTGGGTGCTGCACACAAAGAGTCCTCCACGGCCACTGGCAGAAATGCTTAGGAAAACAATCCTCCCGGTTGCTGGAATCACCGTCACCATTTTGACTCCCCACCTCCCTGGCACGGAAGAGGCTGTTGTGACTTGAATTACAGGGGCCCGTGGGGACTACCTGCGGTCCAAATGCGCGTGTGACAATGGACACTCCTCCGCCGGCTGGCGGTGTTATTTCAGGCACTGTTGGACAGATGGGCTTCCTTGCGAGCGGACAAGAGCCACACCTCGGAGGGGACGTGTTTTCTAGGGCTGTCCCCTCGCCGCTCACGAGTATCCTCATCGCTTTGGCAGGGTGGGGGCGGAAGGGGAGCCAAGAGCCGGACCCCAGGATTTGCTGGTCTTCCCCCAGCCTCCTCTCTCCAGTCTCAGGGTCCGGGCGCGATCTCAGGGATCCCGGTTGCCGGCCGGGCGCCCCATCCCCAGCCCCTCTGTCTGCCATGTGTGGGGCATATGCTCGGCCCTCGGCAGCTGTTGGAACACAGTAAATCCATTCACATACTGACATATCCCAGTGACTAACGTGGGCTTAGCGAGGGAACAGAAGCGTTTGGCAAGCAGAAACAACTGAATTCCTTTTAGAGGGGTGAGGAAATGACACCCCCAGTGGGCTTGATCTCACCATTTGGTTTGGACTGGGGGGCTCACCACGGGAGGCCACCCGGATGTCACCCCAGCCACCCACCCTCATTAATTCTGAGCAGAAGAGGAGCCAGGCTGGTGTTTGGGGAATGGGAGTGAGAGGTCTACAGAGATGCCTCTTGGAGACCACGCTGGACATGAAGAAATCACTCAAACCCAAGACGTGCAGTGAGAGGTAGTCTCACTTTATAGTTTGGAAAGTGGGCTTTGGAATCAAGAGAGAAATGGGTTGAAATCCCGGCTCTGCCACTTGTTCCATGATGAGCTGTGAAACTCCTAAGCCTCTGTTTCCTCCCCTGTAAAATGGGGATATGATCACGGGGTTTCTATCTAAGGGAGCTCTTTAGGAATGAGTGAGACTGTTGGATAAAGCATTTAGTTCACTACCTGTGGGTATAAAGCCTGGTATATAAAAAGCACTTAACATAATGTGCTGTGCTCAGTCCTCAGTCGTGTCCGACTCTTCTTGATCCCACGGACTAGGACCCCCCAGGCTTCTCTGTCCGTGGGAATTCTCCAGACAAGAATACTGGAGTGAGTTGCCATGCTCTCCTCCAGGTGATCTCCCCAACCCAGATATTGAACCCAAATCTCCCACACGGCAGACAGATTCTTTACTGTCTGAGTCACCAGGGAAGGCCCACAATACTGGAGTGGGTAGCCTATCCCTTAAGAAAGTTCCCTTAAGAAAGTTCCTTAAGAAAGGGGAACTTCTGGAACAAGGGGCTGAACTGGGGTCTCCTGCATTGCAGGCGGATTCTTTCCCAGCTGAGCTACCAGGGAATCATAATAACACATTTTAAAGAAAGGACACTGAACTTTGTGTTTGTTCACATATACAGGCAGATAACAGAATTCACCTTCCACTAACTGATGTAGCTCCTAAAGCAACATGGAATCAAAAGGAAGCTCGACCCTTTGCTTCAAAACACACTTTCTCACCAAGACCCCCTCCACCACTTGCTTCAGAGCCTGGATCATGAGGTGAGTGGGAGAATCATCTAGGGCTGGAAGATGTTGGGGTCCCTCCGGACTTGAACCTGACCTCAG
This sequence comes from Budorcas taxicolor, assembly GCF_023091745.1. Lineage (NCBI taxonomy): Eukaryota > Metazoa > Chordata > Mammalia > Artiodactyla > Bovidae > Budorcas > Budorcas taxicolor. The sequence goes on from NC_068921.1 coordinate 76,883,944, forward strand.
TAAACACGCCTAATGTGGGACACCATTAAGAACATGTCCTCACCGTAAACTACAGAGCAACGGTAAACACATAGATCTTCAACCACAGCTTTGAGGATCTCATTCCACAGAACCTCCTGGGTGTTAATAACAAGTATTATACAAATGGGCTTCCCTGGTGGCTCAGATGGTAAAGTCTGCTTACAGTACAGGAGACCCAGGTTCAATCCCTGGGTTGGAAAGATCCCCTGGAGAAGGAAATGGCAACCCACTCTAGTATTCTTGCCTGGAGAATTCCATGAACAGAGTTTGGTGGGCTGTCGTCTATAGGGTCGAAAAGAGTTGGACACGGCTGAACAACTTTCACTTCACTTCATTATACAAATAAAGGGCTTCCAGGTGGCTCAGTGATAAAGAACCCGCCTACCAATCAAGAGATGGAAGTTTGATCCCTGGGTGGGGGAAGATCCCCTCGAGGAGGAAATGGCCACCCACTCCAGTGTTCTTACCTGGGAAATCCCATGGACAGAGGAGCCTGGCAGGCTACAGTCGATGGGGTCACAAAGAGTCAGACACGAGTTAGGGACTAAACAACACAAATTAAGTACTCTAGACTACCTCAACACTACATCCAGTGCACACAGTTTTATTCCCGTTACTGCAACCTCCACTTATGAAGTGCACCCACTGACGACGTCCCTTTTGGACATCATAAGTCCACCCATCGGAACCTACCGGAGCCCCCTCCTCCAGCCAGCAGAACAGGGGAGAATGACTTGTTCACTCCAACTAGCTACCCCAGGAAGCCAGCCAGGAAGGCTGGCTTTATAACCAACGCTGAAAGAATGAAAATGAGGGTTACCCATGGTTGAGATCTGGAATAGACTGGAGAGAATATGACAAGGAGAGAAACATAAATCTGATGATGCGAAAGGATGAAAGTGGAAAGCTCTGGGAGAATGTGTTTTGCTTCCTGGGTAGTTTTCTCCTGTGACCTCTTCCTGAGGCCACACCAGGGAGGGGCTGTGCTAAGCTGCCCACCAGCTAGCACTGCCCACCTGCTTATCTTTCCCTGGTCTTCCCTTGGGCCTGTGGTCCAGGCATCAGAATTGCTTCAGTTCTTCCTTCAAAGTTCATCACTAAAGAGGCCTCTTTTCTTCTAGATGCCACAATTATGCGTTAATACACGACACTTGTTTTTCTCTTTCTTACTTCACTCTGTATGACAGGCTCTAGGTTTATCCTCATCTCTACAAATGACCCAGTGTCGTTCCTTTTGAGGGCTGAGTGGTAACCCTTTGTCTATGCATACCACATCTTCTTTATCCCTTCCTCTGTTGAGTATTTAGGTTGCTTCCACGGCCTGGCTAATGTAAATGGTGCTGCTATGAACGCTAGGATGAATGTGTGCTTTTGAATTTATGGTTTTCTCAGGGTATATGCCCAGTAGTGGGATGATGGTAGTTCTGGCTCATGTGGTAGTTTCATTTTTTTTTAAGAAACCTCGATATTGTTCTCCATAGTGGCTGCACCAATTTACATTCCCACCAACAGTGCAAAAGGGTTTCCCTTTATCCACACCCTCAGTGGGTAGGATGGGGAGGGTTGGAAGGGAGGTCCAAGAGAGGGGGATACGCGTATACATACATTGTAATTATATTCCAATAATTCCAATATATTCCAAAAAAAATCCCCCAAAGAGGTATCTTGCTTCCCCTGCCATGTTGTAGTTGAAGCTTGTATATTCTCTTAATGACACAAGTATGAAAACGGATGTCCGTCAGTGGCCCTCTCCCCCCGTCAGGTCCCAGCAGATACCCAGCTCGCTCTTTGGCCGGGGCTCCTTGTCTCCTCCTCCTCCTCCATCTCCACTGCTGACCTTCCTCACTTGCTCTGGCAGCTGAACACCCAGGGAGCATTCAAGTCTTGCTCTGAACGAGGATGACACAGGATATACCTAGAGCTTCCAAGTTTCCTTCCAGCCTTCCCCCTCCATAGTTCCAGCCTCCTTGACTATTTATAGAGACCAATGAGCGCCCCAGTGTCTGAAGATGCAGGACAGAAGAAATTCTGAGGGCTGCCGCTTCCTTATACCTCCCTGAGATCTGTGTTTGAGAATTGAAGGCGAGAGAATCATTGAAACACGTCTCCCTGATTCTTTACTCATTGGATGGGCACAGAAAGCGAGCTCAGGAAGGCTGCTCACCCTGTGGTCACTGAAAAGCTTTCCGGCCAGATCCCGAATTTACGCCACGAACCGGGGGCGGAAGTGGGGGAGGCAAGTGAGGAAACAAAAGGCGCAGAGATGAGACTCGAGGTGAAAAGGAAGGAGCTTGTTGAGGACCCGGTGCAGGGACCGGGAAGCTGAGCCAGGGGGCAGGGAGGAGGCCTTCTTAGGAGCGCAGCTGAAATCTGCTGTCCCGGGTGGGATCCAGAAAAATCTCGCTGGTCAACACGAATAAATGCCCACTGGGAGAAAGACAAATAGTGCTTCTGGCCCAATAAACAGAGGCCTGGATGACCAAGGAAAGCAGATTCATATCTTCCGGGCAAGGGCCCCGCGACACGCCAGCTCAGAAATGTGTCCCAGAGAAAGGGAGCATTGTTCCTGGCAGCTGAGCATCCCAGAATCCCCATCCGAGGAGGAAGACAAGGCATGTGGGGATGAGAAATCGGCACGTGCACACGCTCAGGCGCCGCACATGCGTGCATGCACACACACACAAGAAAAGACAAATGTTGGCCTGCTGCCCCATCACACCCAAATAAGGCGGGGTCGCCCCAGCCACATGTGCTAAGCCCCTTCTGGAAAACTCATTTGTTGTGGGTCGATTCCTATATCTTGGTGGAATTTATTTAGGGAAGGGGGCCTTTCATCCTTGATATTCTGTGAACTGGCCAGAACCAGGCAGACAATAATGAACATCACAGACCTGATTTTGCAGAATGTGATAAGCACCCATGACTGTGGGTCTCAGTACTTCCTTTCTGCTCACCCAGAGTCCTTCTATCTTTTACTGATCAGCACAGGCATCGCTTGAGCCCCTTCTTAGGGCGCAGGACCAAATCCTACAAGAGATACTGTGTGTTTTCATTCCCCAAGGATTTCACAGGTAAGTTCCAGGCCATGTTGGGGAGAGGATGGGAGGTGATTATTTTTTTCAAACAGAAAGACAGTCCAGGTGATTTTTCTGCTAGCATCCTTTACTCATACTTTGCCTGATCTGTAGATCAAACTCAGTAGCGGGCCTTTTAGGGAACTTGTAAAACCTAGGATACTGTCAGACTATTGGATGAACGTGGGATACATCAGCTATTAGGGAAGAAAAAAGATGTGGGTGTTCTGTGAGATATGTGTCTTCAAGTAGTATCACTGATCCTCCTCTGAATACTAATTTTGAAAAAGAAAAAAAAAGACCCAAAAATTCTGATCAGCCTCTAACACAGGAGTATTTAACCGATTTCAAAAGCAACCTGCTAGACTGGCAGAGAGGAATGTTCATCTTATCAGGAAACTGAATTGTCTTTTGAAAAATTAAACGATGGTGGTTGCCAGGGGCTGGGGGGGTATAGTTGCTATTTCATGGGTATAGATTTTCAGGTCTGCAAGATAGAAAGTTCTGAAGATGTCTTTCACAACAATGTGAATATACTAGTGAAATGTGCACTTAAAAGTACTCAAAGATGGGGGACTTTCATTGTTAGGGAAGTGCTCCAGTGTTCAGGACGCCAATCTTCCATTGCAGGGGTGTGGCTTTGATCCCTGGCGGGAGAACTGAAGACCCCACACATGGCAGTGTGTCCACAAAAAAAATTTAAAAAGTGGTCAAGAGGGTAAATTTCATGTTAACAACAAAATAAATGTAAATATTTAAACAGTTAAATGATCAAGATGACCACAGGAAAAAAAGTGGCAGCAACAGTGGGACTGTTTCCTGCTTGTTTTCATGGCCAGTTTCGACAGCTATAAGCCTCTGCCCACAGAAGTCAGGAGTACTTTCTCCCAGAAGGCATTCGGAAGGGCGATGTCACTAGCATTGTCCCCATTAGTCACCACAAGTGGTTTTGCTGATGGATGGCTAGTGACCGGCTTTCCCCAAACCACCGCCCTCCAGCACGACAGCACTGTAGCTTCCAATCAGAAAGACGAAGATTGGAGGGCGGAGAGGAAGCAGAGAAGGAAGCTGGTGTTTACAGGTGGTGCCGGCTCCTTGATAGAAGCTACTGCATTTAATCTTTATGACAAATCAATGAAGTGCCTATTTACAAGGCAATGGCACCCCACTCCAGTACTCTTGCCTGGGAAATCCCACGGGTGGAGGAGCCTGGTAGGCTGCAGTCCATGGGGTCCCGAAGAGTCGAAGAGTCGGACACGACTGAGCGACTTCACTTTCACTTTCATGCATTGGAGAAGAAAATGGCACCCCACTCCAGTACTCTTGCCTGGGAAATCCCACGGGCAGAGGAGCCTGGTAGGCTCCAGTCCATGGGGTCGCGAAGATTCGGACACGACTGAGCAACTTCACTTTCACTTTCATGCATTGGAGAAGGAAATGGCAACCCACTCCAGTGTTCTTGCCTGGAGAATCCCAGGGACGGGGGGGCCTGGTGGGCTACCGTCTATGGGGTCACACAGAGTCGGACACGACTGAAGTGACTTAGCAGCAGCAGCCCGGCTTTCCCTAGACCACCTCCCTCCAGCATGACATCACTGTAGTTTCCAATCAGAAAGACGAAGATTGGAGGGCGGAGAGGAAGCAGAGAAGGAAGCTGGTGTTTACAGGTGGTGCCGGCTCCTTGATAGAAGCTACTGCATTTAATCTTTATGCCAAATCAATGAAGTGCCTATTTACTACAGCCTTTCCATCCAGAGAAACTGAGGCTCAGAGAGAGCGAGTATCTTGTCCAGAGTCATGTAAAAACGACCGGACTTGTCTGTCTCCAGACCCCAGGCTTTTCCACCACCATTTTGCCCTTGATCTATGAAACTACAAAACTGAGAACCAACCGCCTAGAAGCCTGAAGCCAACAGGACTTTTTCCGCCTATCCTCTCTTTGAGAGCTCAATCAGAATATAACCCGAATTTGTCTAGAAAAGCGACCTCAAGTGTCCTCTCCAGACCTGAGACCCACTTGCCACCCAGCGGTGCTGCAGAAATGGGTCCGGGTGTCCCCTCAGCCATCAGGCTGGCCAGGCTGCAGCCCGGGTCACAGCAGTCCCTGGGCCAGGGCCTTTCAGATGGTGAGCAGCTTTGTCATTTACCCTACTGGCTCCTAAAACGTCACTTCCTATGAGCGCCAGCAGTGACAAAACTTAGGAACCGCTCCGCCTTGGGTGTAGAAGCAAACAGAATTAAAACCCCAAACCTACTGCTTCATAGCTGCACAAGTTTACCTGTGTGTGCCTCAGCTTCCCATCTGTAAACTGGCAATGGAAATAAAACTTTCCTTGTGGGGTAGTGAGAATCAAATAATATAAACTATAATCAGAGCTCTCAGTGAACCTTCTAAAAGAAATCACCCAGCAACCATTAGCTGAGCCCATGGGTACAGCCTCACACTGTGCTGGGAATAGCGCCCCCTGGAGTTGAGCAACTGTGCACCCCTGCCAGCTAGCTTTGCCATTTAATGAGCGTCTTCTACAGTCAAGTTCCAGCTTACTCCCTCTGCCACTAACCCCCATCCCACTGACTGTCTTACCCTCAAACACAATGGGCCCATTTACAACCCCTCAGATTTTCCTCTGTGCCCCTCCTGCCTGGAATGTTTTCCCTACTCTCCCCCGTTTCCATTCTTATTTAACGTTTAAGACCCAGATGAAAAGTCACCTTCTCTCCCAGGCATCTTCTGATAGCCCAGGCAGAGGTGCCTGCCCCCCAAAATAAACCCTCTGCCATCAGTGTTTTCAGATGGCACCCCACTCCAGTATTCTTGCCTGGAGAATCCCAGGGACAGAGGAGCTTGGCAGGCTACAGTCCATGGGGTTGCAAAGAGTCGGACACAACTGAGCGACTACACACATGCGCACACATAGGTGTTCTCAGAGCACTTAGAAAATACTGTTAGGAAAATCAGCCTGTTTTCATGTGGCTCCCATAGTTCATCCTCATACAGTCTCCTTTGCTCCCCATGAGCTCCCAGAGCTTGGAGGGAATCTCCCTCTTTTTGGTACGGACTTGGGCGTCCTGCCCTGCTCTGGCGGGCATGCATGTCTGCAGAAGAGGAGGCTGAGAGGCACTCTGTGTTGTCAAGGCAAGGGTGGCTTGCAGCATGCAAGACCGACTTGGGAATACACGAAGTTGACCAGGTCCAAGGGAGGTTCAGTTTCCCTGAGGATTGTCTCCGAAGGAGGGATGTGTGGCAAGAAGTACCTGGTCTCCTGGTACAGCCGAGGCACCAGGGTGCCTGCGGTTACCCACGGTGGTAGGTAATCAAATCTCGATCGATTTGAGAGTGATAACCAGAAAATGCAGCCCCGGTTTCTTTTTTGACAGTCCTCTCTTCGTTAGTTTTGAATCTCACGTCTCTGTGCTTTGTTTCAAGCTAAATATCAGAAGGCTTTTGCTTCTGTGTTCTCCCTGGCAGTTCCTCCAGACACTGTATTAAAAACTCTCCGGGGCACACAAAATGCACTTTCAAGTGGTGTTTAGGAACCGGCCACCCTCGCCTTTCTTCATTTCTGAATCTCTCGGCTGTTTCATAAAACAAAGGAGGGAAGTGCTGCTTCTGTGCTAAATGCTTCCCCGGGACTTTTCTGTCTTACAGATTAACAGTACAGACCAGCTGTTGCCCAGTGTCACAGAACTCACACCTGCCGACGGACCACCACGCGTGTTTGCACGACCTCTAGCACACACATTCTCGGAGCACACCCATTAAAGAAAATGGCATTCTCCTTGTCAAAATGCCCTTTGCTGGCCAGACCACCCCACCAAACAACAACCACAGGACCCGAATTTAATAAGATAATGTTTCCTTTGTGTATACTCAGAAGTAGCTCTCTCGGGTTATTCAAACACTTCATTTACTTATTTAGTATTTCCTGAGTATCTACTATGTACCCTACATCACTGTTGTTGTTTAGTTGAAAGGTTATGTCCGACTCTTTGCGACCCCTTGGACTGTAGCCCATCAGGCTCCTCCGTCCACGGGGATTCTCCAGGCAAGAATACTGGAGTGGGTTGCCATTTCCTTCTCCAGGGGATCTTTCTGACCCAGGGATCGAACCCGAGCCTCCTGTATTGGCAGGTGGATTCTGTACCAATGAGCCACCAGTGAAGCCCGTGCACCCTACATAGTCGTGGATTAAAGAGGTTCCTGCTTAGCTTCGGCAACAGATTTCTCAGCCTCGGTACTATTGCCATGTTTGAGTCAGATAATTCCTTGTCGCGGGGCTGTTCCACGCCTTATAGAATGTGTTTCGCAGTATCCCTGGCTTCAACACCCGAGATGCCAGGAACACCTACACCCCCAGCTGTGACAGCCAAAACCATCACCAGCAGACAGTGCAAAAGAATTAGGAAAGGAGAGAGGGATGAAAAGGCGGAGCCCCGAGGATTTCTGGAGCAGCGCGACTGTTCCGAATGATCCCATCACGGGGCTTCTGTGTCATTATACAATCGTCAAAGTGCAGAGAATGGAACAGCAGCAAGAGTGAACCCTCAGTAAGTCTCCTGCCCTGGGGATCTGGGGTGATAATGATGTGTCAGTGTTGGTTCATTAGTTATAACAAATACGCCAGCAAGTCCCGAGCAGGCGGCTGAGAGTGGGGGAGGGCAGAGGGTAACAGGAGAACCCTCCTTATTTTCCCCTCAGCTTGGCTGTGGGCCTCAAACTTCTCTAAAAAATGAAGTTGACTAATATTTTTTAAGTGAAAAAATAATTTCATGCATTGCTAAATGCTTTTTATTTTAATGCATTGCCAAATTATTTTTTTCTTTTAATTTAAAAAGTTTTGGGATTTTTCCCTGGCATCCGGTGCTTGAGACTCTGGCTTCCAGCATACGGGGTGTGAGTTCAATCCCTGCCTGGGGAACTTAGGTCTCATATGATGTGGGGTAGGGTCAAAAAATTTATTTTAATAATAATAATTAATTAAATGAACCCAGGATTTAATTTTCTTAAAACACTTAAAAAATTGTATTGACATAGAGTTGATTGATTTTGGAGAAGGCAATGGCACCCCACTCCAGTACTCTTGCCTGGAAAATCCCATGGATGGAGAAGCCTGGTAGGCTGCAGTCCATGGGGTCGCTGAGTCTGACACGACTGAAGCAGCTTAGCACAGCACAGTGCATTATGAACTAACCAAACAGTCCCTTATTGATGGACACTTGGGTTATTTCCAGTTTTTTTAATCATCAGTAACATTGCAGTGAATAATCTTTTACATGAGTCATTTTTTATTTATTCCTGATCCGGAGTGGGGTTGATTCCTAGAAGTGGAATTGTTGGGTTGAAGGGTAATAACATACATAATTGTGATCTATCTTGCCGACTTCTCTGCTCCAGGAGTTGTACAATTTTGACTTTGCAAAGCTTTTTGTTTGCCCTTGGTTCATTTTCTATCTCCATTTCCAGTCCCCCACTGCCCATCAGCCCTTCTCTTACAGGAGAAAAATAAACCCCCCACCTGTGTAGCCAGCTATTCAGCCAGCCTATTACTCACAGCCAAAGACAATCATAATAATTTAGATATTGGGTAAATCGAATTGAAATTATGTTAATTGAAAAGCTTGTAACTTTTTAGTAAGTTGATCTCCACTACAAACCCCCATGGGCTTTCCAGGGGGGCACTAGTGGTAAAGAACCTGCCTGCCCATGTAAGAGACATGGGTTCAGCCCCTGGGTCTGGAAGATCCCCTGGAGGAGGGCATGGCAACCCACTCCAGTATTCTTGCCTGGAGAACCCCATGGACAGAGGAGCCTGGCGGGCCAGAGTCCGTAGGGTCACAACGAATAGGACACGACTGAAGGACTTAGCATACATACACACACACACACAAGCTCCACTGTCCAACATGGCAGCCACTATCCCCATGTGGCCATTTAAATTCAATTTAAATAAGATTAAGACCTTAGCGCCTCTGTTGCACTGACTGCCACCATCATCACAGAGTGCATTCGGATGCCCTCCTACATCACTTTTTTATTTTACCCTTGGCTTGCAGGACCTCAGTTCCCCAACCAGGGACTGAACCTGGGTTATAGCAGTGAAAGCCCAGAATCCTAACCACTAGGCCACTGGAGAACTCCCTTCATCTTCTGAAGTATTACTAGAAACATAACTCTATGTGAAATTAGACTTATCTATCAAACAGTTAACCCAGTGTCACCATATACGATGTGACCCGCCTCGGCTTCTTCCATCATGGAAAACCTACCCTCTGTGGCTTTCTGTCTTCTCCTCAGGGGCATCTGTGCTATGAGAGACAGCCTGGAGCACTGCTCCCCTCTAAGGGGTAGCCTCATACACGGTGTAAGTGCCCCTTTTAGGAATGGAATGAATAGCCTTCCCGCTTCCCAGGTGGGCTAGTGGTAAAGAATCCACCTACCAATGCAGGAGATGTAAGAGACGCAGGTTCCATCCCTGGGGAGGGAAGATCCCCTGGAGGAGGGCATGGCGACCCACTCCAGTATTCTTGCCTGGAGAATCCCTGCACAGAGAAGTCTGGCGGGCTCCAGTCCCTGGGGTCCCACAGAGTCAGATACAGCTGAAGGGACTGAGCGCGCTCCCACCCCAAATGTATGGATGACATCAGAAAACGCAGCAGAAGGACAACCAACATGTTTTGAAGAAGAGACCAGTTCATCAGCAATGCAGAAGAGAGCCCAGCACTAAATATGAAGAGCACCAAAGAGGTGAGCTCAGAGGAAAATTCTAAGTAGAGCCCAGAGCATTCGAGAAAGGGCCTTTCCGCCTCTACTTCAGTTGTGAAGGGAAAAGCAAGGGCTGAGAGGCAGAAAGCAAGGAGGACGTTTTGCAAGTTCCCGAAGCTTCGGGGGATTTCACACAGTGTGGATGCCCATATTGTGTGATCAGATAAAGCGGAATCATCTGTCAGCCTGCCTGTTCGCATCGCTGTGCTATTCATAGAACACGCACCTCTCTCCCCAAATAAACACCATATGTCTCTCCCCTTACCTCTCTGGGTGCGTGTATCCCAGGGCCCTGCAGTGTGCAGAGGGGCGGGATCGTGCCAGGTGACTCAAGGGGTGACTCATTCTGGGCTCTTCTGAAGAACATTCTCCAGGATGAGAAGCGCAGTAGGGAACCACATGAATGACTCAATCTGAAGTGAGGTTTGACTCCTGCCATAATGAGGAAGGAAGAGAAGGAAGATGGCACCATCTCTGGGGCTCCAAAGACACCCAGCGGTCACTCTTCATGACCCCCTCCAACCTCCTGGCTCATCCAGCCTGAGTTACGGGGTGCCCCATTGTAACTCTCATTTTGCAAGCACCCCTAACTCCCTTCCTCTCCTTTTGATCTCCAAGGCTGTGTGTCTCAGCCACTCACCTGCTCCTTGTCTACACCTGAACACCGCTGGGGTGAAACACCTGAACACCGCTGGGGTGAAACACATCCGCTGTGGTTCCCAGGGGCTGGGAGGAGGGGTAATCAGGAGCTAGTGGTTCATGGATGCAGAGTGTCAATGTGAGACAACAAACAAATTCTGGAGAAGGATGGTGGAGACGGCTGCACCACAATTTGAATGGACTTAATTCCACTCGAAAGTAGTTAAAATGGTAAGTTTTGTGTCATAGACATTTTACCACAATAAAGAATTTTAAAAAACCTCAGAGCTGTTGGCTGGTATCACTTCAATTTCAAGTACACAGATAGCTAGTGGACAATTGACACTGGCTACTCCTGGGTCAGGAAAATCCGCTGGAGAAAGGAACAGGCTACCCATTCCAGTATTCTGGCCTAGAGAATTCCACGGACTGTATAATCCATGGGGTGCCAAAGAGTCAGACACGACTGAGTGACTTTCACTTCACTCATCAATCCTAATATACTTCCCTGGCTTTTTCCCGTTCCCACTCTCCAAATGACTGCTTCACACTTCCTCCAGTCTCCTCCTCCACTCTTGGGCCTCTCCTCACCTTCAAGCTTCAGTGCGAAAATGCAAGCTGGCAGATAGAAACCCCCGATCTTCCCATCGACGCTCCTACCTCTTGTCACGGTCTGCCTCCCCTCCTCTTATTGATGTTTAGTTGCCAAGTCGTGACCTACTCTTTGGCAACCCCATGGAGTGTAGCCCGCCAGGCACCTCTGTCCATGGGATATTCCAGACAGGAATACTAGAGCGGGTTGCCATTTCCTACTCCTGGGGATCTTCTTGATCCAGGGATCGAAGCCTTGTCTCTTGTATTGGCAGGTGGATTCTTTACCATGGAACCACCAGGGAAGCCTCTCTCTAGTAGGTACCTCCACATGAATGACCTTCTGTCCCAAACCAGCTAAAGCCTTTATGTTTTTAATGTTTATTTACTTGGCTGTGCCAAGTCTTAGCTGCAGCACACGGGATCCTCCATCTTCACTGTGGCACACAGGATCTTTTAGTCGTGGCAGGAAAAACCTTAGTTGCAGTAGGCAGGATCTAGTTCTGTGATCAGGGATGGAACCCCAGGCCCCCTGCACTGGGAGCACGGAGTCTTAGCCACTGGACCACCAGGGAGGTCTCTCTCTTAAGACATTCTGATTGCCACAGTTTAGAGGGGAGGAGGGGACTACTGGCATCTAACGTGTAGAGGCTGGGGTGGGTGGTGCCAGGAGACTCCTAAATGTCCCACAAGGCACAGGAAAACCCCCAGACAAAGAATTATCTGGCCCAAAAGTGTCAACAGCCTTGCCGTGGACTAAATATTTGTCTGCCCCCAAGTCCATACGCTGAAGTCCTAATCCCCAGTGCCATGATATTTGGAAGTAGGGCCTTTGGGATATAACTAAGCTTAAATGAGGTCATGAAGGTGAGGCCCCCATGATGAAATCTGTTCCCATAAGGAAGAGGAGACTCTCTGCCATGTGAAGACACGGCAGCAAAAGGACATTTTTTGCAAACCAGGAAGAGGACTTCAACAGATATCAAGTCTGCCCGGACCTTGATTTTGGGACTTCTCAGCCTTCAGAACTGTGAGAAATAACTACTCGTTGTTTAAACCACCATGAACATTTGTTATTTTGTTGTACTAGCCCAAGCTGACAAGTGCTGAGGTTGAGAAATCCTGCAAATTGCTAAAGGAAGCAGGCACCAATCTCCTTCCTTCCCCAGGGCCTTTGCACAAGCTATTCCCTTGGCCTGGAATGCCCTTCCTCTTGTCTCTGCACAGCTCACTCTTTGGCCTCCAGAGCCCGCCTTAGGTCTTATTTTCCCAGAGGTCTTCCTGATCATCCATCCTGAAGCAGTACCTCCACCCCCCTCACTCCCTATCATAGCCCATGTTTGTTTTCCACAGGGACTCTCTGATTTGTTGTTCCATTGCTCAGTTGTGTCTGACTCTTTTCGATCCCATGGACTGCAGCATGCCAGGCTTCCCTGTCCTTCACTGTCTCCCGGAGTTTGCTCAAACTCATGTCCATTGAGTTGATGATGCCATAGTTTTCTTATTGTATCTGTTTGTTTACCATCTGTTTCCATTAAAATTAAGTCTCTTAAGAGGAAGAATCTTTTCTGACTTGCTCACCAAGGCCAAATAGTGCTTGTTGCATAGTTCGTACTCAATACTTGGAGAACAAATCATTTTCCAGCTGATTAAAGTTTGATCTGAAAAATATGTTTATCAAGTATGTACATTGTATAAGCAATACATACTACATGACGTTTAAAACTGACGGCACACAGTCACCTGACTCAAGCAGCTTGAGAAGGATGAAAATGTGATTTCCACACCTCAGACATAATAGGAAACGCACTACAAGGAGATGGTATAGCTTCATGTGATAAAGGACATTCATCGCCTTGTAAGATAACGCATACACGATGCCTAACTGTCTAAGGGTCGAAAGGCGGTATCATGCAAGGGTCAGGAACACAGACTCTAGAGTCTAAAGTAGACTCTAGAGAGCCTAGAGGTCCGAATCCCAGCTCAGCTATTTAAAACTGTGTCACTTTCAACTCGCTTCTTAATCTCTCCGTGCTTCAGTTTCCTCATCTGGTACAGGGAGATAATGAAAGCATTTGCTTCATGTCCTTGCCATGGATTTAAATGAGTTACATTAAGTAAAGCATGTGGCTACAGAGGCTCCTAGGTCTGGCCACTAGAGAAAGGAGTGATCACTTCACACAGGACTAGAGACAGAGATGATGGAAGGGCTGACTTTTGAGATAAGGTGCATTTCCATGGAAAAGATGATGAGAGCCTTCTTGGTGGACGGATTTTCTTGCACATTAAAGAGGATACACCATGGCCAGAGTGCTGCTTAGGAAGAAGTTTGGGCAAAGATCCATTTTTTCTGTTCATTCATGTGTGTAAAGAAGGATGCTTTTTTCAAGGAGAGCAGTGGATGGAACTATGCGAATACATTGATTCTGTTATATCAGAACATGTGAGAAATCTGGTCACCAAATCGCCTATCACTATCACTTTATTTTTTAAAAAAATTTATATCCATTATGTTTTGGTTAAAAAAAAAAGTGAACTTGAACTCATTTGGGCTTTCCACTTACTACTGTGTGAGCTTAACCTTCTGAGTCAATTTCCTCACCCCTGAAACAAGAATAAACAAATCCCACCCACTCTACTTTAGAGAGGCAGTTTGTTCATCAAATCAATTCATACATGTGCAAGGCTTAAGAGTGTTAGGTAAATATAGTAACAGTGATGTAGAATATTTTTATTACTACGGTCCTTTCTCTAAAAACACCACCGGGGGAGGTTTACTCAGAAATATTATATGCATTTTAACGCTGAAGAAAAGAATGAAAAAACTTCCACCAAAAAAAAAAAGAAAAACAAAAAAACAACCTCTTTCTATCTACATGTTTCAGAAAAGAAAGCAGAAGGTAGGACCAAGAGGGCTGATTCCCAGACTGGAGCAGAGGCAGCCGCAAGTGTTTCCGCAACAGATCCTGGAAGACTAGACACTGCTTCTATGACACCCTACCTTGGTGACATCTGTGTTCACCCTTTTAAAAAAGCCAAGCCAGACACAGGATCTACCCCCAAAGGGAAAAGCCAACAAAACAGCTTCTTTCTTGAAAGGAAAAATGGATTCCTTTGGAATCTGGGCAGCTCTGGCTCTATTCTATGCATTGTGATGTTGGGGGAAGATTTAAACTATCAAAATCCTAAAATCATTATCCCAGAAAGGCAAACCTGGGGTGAAGTGTGACTGTGAATCTCTTTAACTTGTAGACATTTCAAGACACCTTAATCCATATTTTCTTAATCCCCATAGTTTTCTTTCTCCTGGAAGCTAGGACTAAAGGAGACACTCTCCTGGAAGAGTACCCGGAGAGCGAAGGGGTTGAGCAGGTACGAAGGGAAGAACTCGGGCCTGGCCAGGGATGCTCCTGGTCGCTGCCTCCGGCGGGGAAAGCCCGGCGGAGCCGGACCGAGGCAGGAGGCAGGTTTCCAGCCGGAGCTGAGCCCGCTTCTTCCAAAGCCCTGTGGCTGCGCACCCCTGACACTGCCTGAGTCTGGTCGGGGGCAGGTGCGGCGGGGGTGTCCCCGAAGGAGAAGGGGGCGGAGGGCAAAGGTCAAAGCCAAGCTTCCGGCGGGCCGGGGAGCCCACACCCAGGGCAGGAGGGAGGGGTTAGGGCCGGCCGGGGCCGAATTGGGCCCCCAGGGAGGAATCGCGCCGTGGAGAGCAAAGCCTCTGCCATCTAATCGAGAACCAGATTAAGAGCCGAGGAGGAAAAAAAGGCAAGAAGGTACCGCTCTCGCAGCTCTGGGAGGCGGAGATGATGGGGGCGGGCTGCCCGAAAAGATGGGAAACCCAGAGAGAGAGAGTTGCAAAACAACAAAAAAAAATGCGGCAGAGTCTGGAGGGGAGGAGAGAGGGAAACGGAGAGGGAAGCGAGGCCCGAGGGCCGTGGGGGAGGGGCCCTCCCCCCAGCTGGAACCCCAGGAGCCAACCGACCGCCCTGGACCCTGGAGAGGAGGGGAGGGGGGCCAGGCCCAGGGTCCCCGGAGGAAGGCGCTTTGTGTTTGAAGGGACTCCCTTCTTGGGCCGCTTACCCAGTTTTCTGGAGTTTCGTTCCCGGTTTAAAAAAAAGTTTTATGTCACCCGTGAGAGTCTGCATTTTTGTGGGATTCAAATATTCCTTAATTAGGTGTTGTCTCTTTACAGAAAGAAAAGACGCCTTTTATTTCATTTTACTTTGCCGTTTTAATTTACTCCCTTTCGTGTTTAATAACTAGGTAGGGAAATGTTAAACAGCTGCTGTAAAATATTACAAACCCCGCTCCCTGGGAACGCGGAGAGGGAACTTTCTAGTGCGGTGTCCTGTCCCAGAGAGGGGGCCTTGGGAGGAGACCCACAAAGCCCAGCTTTGGGGTGGGGGTGGGGGTGCAGGGGGTCGGTGTGCTCTCGCCCTCCCCCCACCACGCGCCCCTCCCCCACTTCCGCCCCTCCCCCCACCGCACAATGCCATCTCCTCTTTCGGTTGCCACTGGGGGTGGGGTGGAGGTGGCACGGGTTGGAATGGGGAGCTGAGCGACACCCATCCGTCTCCTCCAGGGGACACCTTAAGCACCTTCCCCCACGGTTCTAAGCGGGGCTGAAACGACTTCCCCAGATCTAGAGAGCTTGCCCAGTGAAACTGGCAAATCAGGGGCAAAATCAATCCAACGGAAAAGTAGAGGCGGCCAGGAAAATGTCTGGCCTTGGGCTACTGGATCCTGGCTTACTTCTTGAGTTTTGAGAGAAGTGAGAAAGAGAAAAAGGAGCCATAGTTTTTCTACGGCTAAAATGCAAGAGGGGGTGGAGTTTGCTATCTGGTTCCGGGCCGACCCTTTAGCAAAGGGTCAGTATTTGTCTGCAAACTGCAGAAGCTCCCCAAGGAATCTGGAACACGAATTTGCAGGGCAGTGGTTTCCGTCTACTGAACTGTGTGTGATGCCGGTAGGCTCATTTTGCTGGCAAAAGAGCCTGTCATAAAACGTAATACTGACTATAAAACAAATCAGCGCTTTGAAACGACTTGCTTCAGATGTTTTCATAAATCCCTAATGGTTCAGGCACTGCCTGCTATTGATAATATTAATGTGTTAATAGTTCCTCTGAAGCAACAGCACTGGGTAGGGCCGGACACACACACACACACACACGCACACACGTGCACACACAGATGGGAATACCATGGAACTGGAAAACAATGCTTTAATGCTCCCTTGAGATCAGCTGCACTTTGTTGACCTTAGAAAACCAGATCCAAGTGAGAAATCAGATATTCTCAATTCTTGGCTGAAGCTCCCCTTTAAAGTGTTTTCCTTCGGTTCACAGAAAAGTATAATACACAGGTGCATAGGTACATATAAAGGCCTGTGAGGACACCCATGTTCCTAGCAGCATTATTCACAATAGCCAAAAGGTGGAAACACTGCAAAGGTCCATTGACAGGTAAACAAAATGTTATGGATCCATGCATTGGAACATTACTCAGTCATGTAAAGGAGTGGAGTCTATGAAAAGGAGGAGAGGAAGTGGAACAGAGGTTATCAGTGGCTGTAGGGGGATGGGAGGTTAGTGCTTAATGGGGACAGAGTTTGTTTGGGAAGATGAAAATGGTCCAGAAATGGATGATGTTGACAGCTGCACACCAATGTAAATGTACTTAAAGTCACAAAATTGTATATTTAAAAATAGTTCAGATGGTAAGTTTTATGTCACACTTATTCTACCAGCATGTTTTAAACAGGGAGAGAAAAGCACGTGAGAAACGGACATGAGTTCTCCGCCCTCTGCCGTCTCCTACTTGCGTCTCTCCACCACTATAGGCCCACAGCGGCCTCCCAGGGCCTTGGAGGGAGGCTGCCCCCGGCTCCCCCAGGGCCCACACTGGGCTTCCTTTGCTCTTAAAGAAATGGGAAGTTTTATGTCTACAATTCTGCAGACAGGCATGCAGTCCAGGGAAGCCCTCCCATTAAAGGAATGTAAGAAGCCTGAAGGATATTTTTCATGATATCATTCCTCTGCCCCTTCCTAACAGGCATTCTTCAGATTGGAGGAATCTAACTCAACACCCGTCTCCTTGCCAGTGGCCAAGGACACTGGTTCTTTTCAAGGCATGTTTCTACCTCTGGACCACCTCAGCCCTTGGATTTATGCGGTCACTAGAAAGGTCTAGAAAGTCAAAGGTGAGGAAAATGGCATCGGCCGGGGGGTGGAGGGGATGGCACTTGCCGGACGGCAGTGTTTGCCTGCACTTGCCTCGAATCACGTCACAATTTTGCCCCTCACAGATACACAAGGAACCACCCATGCCGTCAGGTCTGAAGGCAGAAAGGGGTGCCCAGATACTTCTCAGTAACACAGCAGACACTCGACCTTGAACACAGGTTTTCTAATGCTTGCACTTTGGGGTCAGTTTATGTAAGACATGGCCAGGGTGGTCAACAAGGAGACAAACAGTTGGCATAAGCTCTGCAGTTCCAAGTATCCCCTGGCCTTCCCTTAAAATTCCCTGACGTGCCATTACCCCAGAGCAGGCTCCCGGGAGCTTCCGGGTCAGTCACACAGGCCTCGGTCAGCTTTGTATCTACAGTCTGTCACGGCCAGCTCTCTTCTCCCTGCAGGTCAGGAAGAGGCATCCTGCGTCTGGTGAGGGACTAGCCTGTTCAGAGCCCTCCATGGGGACAAGAACACAATGTGAGCAGACTTCTATTCGTTTTCAGGGTGATGGGCCCAAGGGCGAGGGACCCCAGACAAATAGCGGAGTGGGCTTGAAGGGTCCCATACCTGCCAGGGAAGGCCCACTGGAAGGAGGTGGGGAGCAAATGCAGGGCTCCCACTGTGAAGCCAGGGCCTTGGACAGGGCCGGGTGCCTGTGACACGCGACCCAGTAAAGACAGAAGCACAACAGAGTGTGCGATGTGAGTCAGCTGATGGGCTTGAACCTGTCAGGACCTGGAGCAGGCAGAGAGAAGCCAGATCTGCCTATCTAGGAGAACTTTGCAGCCCAACCATCCAGGTTTTTTACATCAGCTGCTTCACCCAAGTCACTGCCAGCTCATAAAGTGTTTGCCTGACTCACTGACTTTCCTCCCTAAGATGATGCTGTTTTATTAAATGTTGTTGAAGCTGGGGGAGGGCGGGGGAGGGTCGCCACAAGGTTGAGGGGAAGAAGCAGAGAGAGACAAGTCAGGGGTGAATTCCATGTTACTGTTATTTTCAAAAGGAGTCTTTCTCAGTTTTGCTTCCTTCAAGACTGTCCCAAAATTTGGTTAGATGGGATGGGTAGGCCCTGATCATATGCAAGGTTGGATTTAAATGTGCTGGAACTCTGTGTCTGTATGTGTATAGTCTTGAAGGATCAAACATACATTTAACCTGCATAAGTATTCATTATATCAGAGCAGAAACATGGCCAACAGGTTCTAAGGAGAGCTGGTGTTTACAGTGTTTGGAGATATGTGTGAGAAGATTGTGTTTTGCTTTATGCATACATATTTGCTTTGGCTGGTAATCCTTCTGGAAGCCTGACCGTTTTGACTACTTCAGCGTGGATCGCCTTGGGGGGTGGGAAGAAGTATGCCAAGTTGCAAAGTGCTCTTCTATTTTAAAAGGTGCTTCCCCCCATGGCCACCCTGCCAGGGGATGGCAGGCTGTTTTCTGGATACACTTCCTGTTTATCGGGCTGACCCAAGTTCTCAGATAATCCAGGGTGGATCAGCATCAGCGGGGGTGGGGGTGGTGGGTGTCTGTGGGGGTCTCTGCACGTCAAGGTGGTGTCATGAGTACAGGCTCTCCCGGCTGGAAGCCCCAGGAGAGCCCACGTGAAGGTCCCAGGCAAACAAAGCTGCCACTCCCAGGAGACCACCACAGCCAGGCCCTGGGGCCATCCTCAGCCTCCCTCCCCACTCCCCCCAGGACAGATCTCGTCACCAAGCCCCCACCCACTGACTCACCAGGTTCTCTGCGCCCACACTGAGCCAACGGTAAAAATCACTACGTTCACGGAGCCTCCAGATACCAACCTGGATTAAACAGGCCTGGCCACAAAAGCCGGTGGAGAAATTCAAGACCCTCTCCTCAAAAATTCAGACAGGAGGGCCACCTGGGAGACGAACCTCAGGGACCCTCTGGGATCAGGGCTGCTTCTGGAAGCCCAATCCTGGGGTGGGAGAAGGGAGGGGTACCACGAGCCGGTTGCTAACCTCTGAGCTGTGCACACTGGCGGGCTCCTGAGAACCCGAGCCGGATCGTCAGTGACCCCTCGCCTCCCCCGCCCCCCCCATTTCCTGCGCTGGGATCTCCCGCTGTAGTCGAGCGCGCGCGTTTCCTGTGCCGGAGGGACTTCTGATACCGCGAGCGGAAATCGGGTGCCCGGCGGGGGACGCGGCGACGTTTGAGCGTCGCCCACGTTTCTGGCCCCGGCAGCCAAGACCCCACGATCCGCCGGCTTCTCGGCCGGCGCCGCTACGATGGGGAACGACAGTTACACCCGAAGCGAATCAACAACTCCTCGCGGGGCCACGACTCGCGTCGCTCCGCACGCGCAGGTTAAGGCCCGGCTTTCAGCAACACCCACCCCACCCGCTCCCAATCGCTAACCACTCGCTCGCAATTTGTGGGCTGCGATGGAGCTGTGCCCCGGGCTGCAGTCCCCCCTAAACGCAAGCCCTTTGGCAGCTCGGACACCCAGCGAGCTGTCCCCAGGCACGTCAGGCCGGCACCTCCCGCTGGCGCTCGCCTCTCCCCGCCCTGTTCCCAGCAGCTGAAATGGATGTGATTTCACGCACACCCTGCGCGCGCACACACGTGCACACACGCACTCTCCCGCCGACGCCGCAGGCACACGCGCACGAGCCTGGACGTTTCCTTATTGCGCTCGCTTTGCGGGACGTGCTTTCCGTCTCCGGTTTCCCTATTTTCGCTCCTTCACCTCTTCTTCCTTCGCCACTTTCCTTCTGAGCTTCCGCCCTCCCAGAACCCTGGCCTGCCTCATTCCCCTCCAGCTTCCCCGTGGGGTCCCTCGCCTTCTCCGCGGGATGGAGAGAGGGCGGCGGGGACGCGCCCTGCGCGCGCGGAGCGAGGGCCGTGCTGCGCGCGCGGCCGGGACCGCAGGGCTGGCCTCTGGCCTGCGCCCTGTTTGTTTTCCCTTCGCCCCCTGAATGCTAGATTAAGACGTAAAGATTACCGGGGCCGAATAATGCCGGGAGTCAACACTCGAGCAAACAAAAAGTGCTTGCACAACTCCGCCAACCCCGCTGGGACCCGGGCCGCGGGGCTGGGGAGAGAACGCGCTCCTCGCTGCTAATTACAAATAAATGATGATGTGCTCACTAAGTAATTGATTTAATGAAGTTCCTATGAAACTATTAAACCCGGGTGGAGGTCAGGCTGGAGGCGCCCCAGAGCGCCCATTGTGGGCTGTTTAACTCCACCAGGCTCCTCGGAAAGACACCGGGGCTAATAGGTGAAGTCACAGCTGCTCGCGCTGACTTCTCGGAGCGCCCGGCCGGCCGCGGGCACCCTCGCGCCCTCCTCCTGTCGCGCCCTCGTGCCCCGCCGCCCGCGCCCCGCGCCGGCCAGCTTACCCACGCCACTCCCAGCCCCGCCGCCGGCTCCCGAGGGCCTCTCCAAAGGGATCTCGGGTCTCGTTAGGAGCGGGAAGTTAAGCACTGAACTTGTGCGCACCCGCCAACAGTCGGCGGCGCCCACCGCCGCCCACCCCCTCCCTCCTCACCCCACCCCCGCCACTTCGTGCAGGAACTTCAGCCAGTGTGCCACGCAGGGTGCTCGCGCGTTCTTGGCAAGGTGCCTGGAGCCCGGGCGTGTGCCCAGTGCCGGGGCGGGGTAGGGGCGCGGGGGGCGAGTTGTGCCTGAGCGAGTGTGTGTGTGTGTGTGTGTGTGTACGCGCCGCCCTGGACAGGGTGTGCCGGGCCTAAAGGCCACGTTTTTGCATCTCTTGACCTGACCCTGGGGCCTGTTTGTGCAAAAAAAAAAAAAGTAAAGTCAGGAAGAAGGGGACCGAAAAAAAAGAGATGAAGAAAGACGTCCCAGGTCAGCGGCTGAGCACGTGAGCCCCGGTGTCAGGTTTTGCAGACCTGTTGCGCGAGGGGGCGGGGGGCTGGTCTGGCCCAGCCCCTCTCCTCCCCACCGCCCACCTCGGCCCCCACCAGGCGGCTCCCCACCCTAGAGCGACGCCTCCAGCTCCCGACTAGGCGGAGGGTGCAGGCCGCAGGCTCGAGTCTCCGGGCAGACGGATCCCAGCTACCCATCCCCGCCCCCTGCCTCGAACTGATTCTCCTGCAGCATGGCTTTCTGGGAAATGTGACCTCGCCTTACCCGGAGGACCCAGGGAGCTCTTGAGGGGCACATCCCCAGGAGAATCAGATAATGCAAATGAATCCAGAGTTAAGGGTGCTAGAAGCCTGTGCAGGACATTTAGGGTCCAAACCCCTCTCTCTGTCTCTCTCTCTCTCACACACACACAGACACAGGAAAGACCACTTAACTGAGTTTCTTCCCACCTCCAAGGGTGGGATATCTCTTGTAATAAAAGAGAAGGCCCATGTCCATCTGGAGCCCCACATCAGGAGCTCATGGGCCCTCATGGGGGCAATCTGGCTGCAGAAATCAATCCCCCAGAGTCTTCTGCCCCCTTCTCCGCAGCCAAGTCTTGTCTCCTCATGGAGAACTGATAGCAGTTTCTTAAAACATGCACTGCGTTTATGCCACAGTTGGTTGGCAGTAAAGGTTCTTCTTTTTTTTTTAATGTTAGGAATTTCCAGCTGCTGAAACCAACTTCCATTTGCTTTCAATCAAATGCCTGGGACTGGGGAGAAGGGGATCTTTGGCGTGGATGTTGGCACCCTTAAACAGAGCTCCTCCCTTGTCTGGGTCTTCGGTCTCCATGAGTGTCTCGCTTTCCACTCTTTAGCGGGAAAACGGACAAGAAACCCTGAGCCTGGTCGGAGGTCTCAGTTTGACCGTCTGTAAAATTGGATAGGAGGTCCTGGGCCGAGGCCCTTGGGGGCTTTATTTGTGATCCGCGAAGGGGCGGGAGTGGGGGAGGAGGAAGCCAGGAAAGAAGCCGGTTTGCGCCAGGCCTTTGTCTTTCTTTGCAGAAGCTACCCCGTTTGTAAGAGAACGCCCCGCCAGACTGCCTACTCGAGTTTTGGAGGGCTGAGGTGTAGATGGTCCCCACACAAAAGGAGACTTTGGAAAACAGCGTGGGTGTCCTGGCCCAGCGAGGCCCGCGCGGCCGGTGTTTGCCGAACAACCCTCTCCGAAAGGTGCCCAAAGCTGTGCACGCGGGCGGCGGGCGCTCGTCCCTGGCCCAGGGCAGCTGTTCCCATTTCGTCCCCGCCTCCCCGCCCCCGGCCCCCAGCCCCTCGTATTCCTTTAACGCCTGCTGCCGACTACATCCCTGCCGCCCTTAATGCAGGATGGGCCCTTCACTTCAGCCTCCAAATGAGAAGTGACATTTGCACTCGGCCCAGCCAACGCGTGAGCAGAGCGCGGGGACACAGGCCCATTGACGGAGGGCGGCCGAGGGGCCGGCGGGCTCGGCGTCACCCGAAGCCGCCTTAATTAATACCATCTTAAATAGTCCAGCAGCCAGCGAAGACAAAGTTGAAGAAAGACTTTAAGGCTGAGTGCCCCCTCGACAAGCTCTTTTTCCCCATGTCATTCAATATTTAATGCGCCCGCTTCTAATGCTACTACTGGTGTTCCTTTCTCAGCAAGGACATTATTTTTTCACGGTACCCATAGCCAGGGAAAGCCCTTTAGGCAAAGAAAATCAAAATGTTTGTTGTTTGGGATGACTTATAACTCTTGTTTAACACAAGCACTTTCAGGAAAGTGTAACAGGCGCAGCCTCCAAAGCAAACAACACAATCCTTGTGACAGAGTCAGACACAAAAAGCACATTGTCTTGCGGGCTCCCTCTTTTCTCTGGTGCTAGATGGGGGCCTGTCTCTCAGTGAACGCCGCGATGCCATTTCACTTTTGAACTATTGTTTTTGAGTTATGCCATGTGGTCAAAAGGAGCGAGAAGGGGGTTGTTTCCAGGCTCATAAGACAAACGAGTTGCCTTTTCATTGAAATCCCCCCGCGAGCCTTGAAAACGGAGTTTAAATGTCACCTCCGCCTTTCTAATGGGCGCAGGGCTGGAGGCGACCCTTCAAAGCGCCTGGGTGATAAACGACCCTTATTAAATATGGCCCGGGCCGCTGGGAACGTCCCAGGCCCGGCCCGCGCGCGGGAGAGCGCCCCTCGCTGGAGTGCCCGGGTGAGGCCGGAGCTTCCCCGGCCGCCGGGGGTGGGGGGCCCGGGCCTGGGCTCAGGGGTCGGCGTTGGGTGGGGGTGGGGACCGAGGATGGGGGCCGTTGTAAGACAACTTATTATCTGCCGCCCCCATCCCGCCCGGTGTGCCCCCGTCCGCGGAGACCCGGCGTGAAAGCTTGGTGCGTTTCCCCCTGACTTCTTTTTTGTCCGTGGCCCAGTGGCGTCTTCAAGTCTGAGCTGCAAGGTTACTGATTTGCAGGCTGCATGTTAAGGCAGCCCATGTAAGTAATTTCTGCGGGCACCCCAGCAAAGGAGAACAAATCGCTGACAAAGGCGAGCGCTTTCGATTCAGCGGCGTCGTTAAGGCAACCCCGAAGTATTCCTCCTATAATAAGTTCCACTTCAAAGGGTTTCTCATTCAGCGGTGACTGCTTCGCACTTTTATTAAGTCCGGGCTTTTTCACTCGGAGGAATCATCTGTTTGGTTATTTTTCATCGTGTTTATTTTTCACCATTCACACAGTACTTGTATTAAATAAACAAAGAACAATCGCTCTGCAAATAAAAGTACTTAGGTGGGGAGAGAAGGAAGAGGAACCCGGGCTGAGGCGCTCCTGCCCCCCTCCCTGCCCCCCTCCACCCCGCCCCCGCCTCTGCCATCACCCACCCCCACCAGCCTTTCTCTCCTCCTCTCCTCATTCTTTCTCCTTTCTCTCAAGCTGGGAGATTCTAAGGGGGAATCTTAACAAAAAAAGTGGATGGAAAGACACATATATGTCTGTACATATATAATGTTACATCTAGGCAATGCGATATGGAATATGTATTTCTGATCAGGTGAAAATCGAGGGAGCTAACTTGGCATGAAAGGAAAGGTCACTGCAACTGTATCTTAATAGAGTATCTCCAATACTGTGGACCCTCCTGCCAGACTCCCCTGGCCCTGCCCATTGCCATAGCAATGCCTATGCTCAGTGTGGCTGTACCATAAAAGCAGTACTTTGAATTTCAAAGAACATGCCTTTGAACTTCTCTGTGCCTGCTTAGGCACTCGCCTGTGTGAATGTGTGCTCCGGAGTGTGAGTGGGCGTGGGAGATGACAAGAGTGTGAGTTTTTTGTGAGATTTTCTTCACAGAGGGCAAGCGTGCTGGCCACCCCAGGGCCCTGTCACGGTGGACCTCCTTTCCAACCCTCCAGCCCTGGAAGGATGGCTTTCCTGGCCATGTGTCTGTTTCGGTAGACTGCTGGTGGAGGGACCAGTGGGCAGTGTGGTGTGACCGGCTGACAGTATTACTGTATGTCTGGGCTGTTTCGTTTCTCTGTGCAGCTTGCTTTTCCTGTGACTTAAGGTGACCACTTGAGAAATCAAATTTTCTCTGCAGCTGCCACCCCAGTTGTAGTTCCCAGCCAAACTGGAATAACAAACAGTTCAGGTGAACATCTCTTGTTCCTTTTCATAGAGAAAGAGATAGATGATAGATAGATGGATAGAGAACCACTATGGTCTCTGAAAGCTTCCAAATGCGGTATTTGGGATATATGGCAAAACTGTGATGTCACAGATCAGTTCTGACTTGGCTTTCAAGGAATTTGGGCCTCCTCTTTTCCTATCCCCCTTGTGTGGTCATCTCCATCTCTTTAAAAGAAGATAATGCCTGCCCTCCAGCTCTTTCTCTGTACTTCAGCATTGAGGAGCATTAGCTTTACCAAAAAGCATCCTAAATGGGGAAAAACACACATAAACAACAAACACGCCTGTGTTTGAAGATCCTCCTAGCCTGGAAAACAAAGGTAGATGATTTAAACAGTGTTCGCGAGGGCCACGTTTTGCCTAGGAAAGATAAAGTCTTTGATGATAGCCAACTTAGTGTCAATAGTGGCTTTCTTTGAGACATATTCAGATGGGAACCTCTTGCTTGCCAATTGCCATAGAAATCTTAACACACCATGAAGGTTGTCCAAGCGCCAAGCCTTCCGTTCTGGACTAAATTACTTTGAAGTGGCGCAGGACGAGCAGTGGTCAATTTCAACTCTATAGACTGGACAGAGACGCTGGGAGTGGGAGATTGTGCGTTTTAAAGCAGAAAATAAGAAGGGGAAACCTGTTTTATACACTCTATACAAGGTTCTGCTCATTGTCAGATATCTTTTATCTTTTATATTTCCCATGAATGATTCATGTCTTGGTGGCTTTGTGTCACCCCTCTTTTCAAGAGAAACTTCATTAGAGAGCTGTAAGTTTTTCCATTGATTGGGGACTTCATTTGAGTGTTTTTCTCCTTCGTCTTCTGGTTACTGTCATCTGGCTTCAAATAACCCTTTGCAACCTGTTTTCCCCTTTACTACGTTTAACTGAACCCGACTTGGGAAAAAAAAAAAAAAAACCCACTATAACCTTTTGGAGAACTGTTTATTGACATTACTACCAATTGTTTTTGACTAGTTGCCTTTTATCAGTTTCATATCAGTCAGCTTAAAAACAAACAAGGATTCAGCCTTGTTAATATGGACAGCCAATCTTATTACTCTAAGCCACTTGGGCATTTTGTGGCAATGAAGCAAATTTCTTCATAACACCTGCGGCAAAAGACTAAATTACTTATCTCCACTCAACTTCCAAGTAAACCACAGTACAAGTGGGTTCTGATCCCCATCACCTAATAGAAGAGGTGTTTGGTGCCCACTACTGAGCTTCATTCAGGATGTTTTGAACTCCATACCCACCTCAGCTCCTGATTCTTTCAGCTTCTTTGTGTCTGCAAACATCTCACTTGTCCTTTTCTCCATCTTTTCGTCGTCGTTAACCTTTTTCTTTAGAAAGAGGCTGGACAGCAAAGAAACGCTAAAATTTGCTTTTCAGCTCTCCACTGATGAGGATCACTAAGGCTATTATTAATTTTAACAAATGTGCGCAGTAACCCCTAAGATTTATGCCACTGTGCTGTGCAATCTACAGGGCTTAGTCTTCATAAATATACTGTACTTTCTAGATTAGATTGTAAATTAGACCAAGCTGTAAACATATTTTATTGCTTGGGGAGGGTAAAGAAATAGAGATCAAGGGAAGAGAACCGAATGATTACTACATGAGCAGCCTGTTCTGTTTGGAAGAGAATGGCAGAGATGTGCCATCATGTAAAACATAAGCGATACATAGGAAGAATACTTTTATTAAACTCTTTACTTCATAATCATTCTTGCTTTCTATTGGAGGTACACATTTTAAGTTTTTACTTTAAGTGTATCAGGAACCAATAAATCTGTGGCAGAGTTAACCTAAGCATGGCAAAATACATAAAATACATATTCCTTTGTTTCATAATAAATAAACCTGTAGCATAATAAAGAATAGTGCAAACTACCATTGAAAAAGTTGTATAAATAAAACAACTCATTATAAATCAGGAATATTTTGTTTGAATAAGTTTACGATACATAAATTATCCCCCCAAAGTTCATACCTCATCTTATTTTGTCTATTTGAAAGAGCTTTGAAAATGAATACAAAAATCAAATAAACTTTAAAGATGTAGAATTATTTTATATTCAAGTTTTATGGTCTTTTTCTTAATAAAGGAGGGTCTGCATGTTTCATATTCACCATAACAATCTGAAGACAACATTGAAAGGCTTTCAAAGTGACAGCACCATGCACTGTACTAGTAATAGAATATATCTATAAACTATATATCATCTCATCAACACAATGCAAAAAAGACACATGCAGGAAGAGTCCTGGTTTTCACATTACGTTGTTCATTCAAGTAAGCTTAAAAATATATTTTTCCCATTTTCTTTCTTTCTTTTTTTTAAAATAAATTGTAGGTCATAAATGACAATCTCTCACCAAAATGTATAATATAATTCTTTGGTGTGCTTTGAACTCTTCCAGGGGGAAAAAAAAAGGATGATGTCTGAAAATAAATTAATTCAACTGTACAAATAATAGTGTTCACATACAAGTTATTAACAATGACAAGACTACATCAACCACTCACAGCACACAAAACAAATTTCTACAAACCCTGGGGAAGGGGTGTCTTCAGGGTCTCTGAGGATAAATTAGTGCTCTTTAGTCTATTTGTATGATGTATATGATGGACTACGTTTTGCACACGAGATGTGTTGTACCACAACCAAAAATAAATTGACTAAGAGTTATTGTCCTAGGTCCTTGACCTTTTTTGTCCTAGCTTGACAGCTCTGGCAAAGGTCACACATTCATCAGTGTTTGGTGGTAGCTATAAACCTTTTAACAATTTTAATATGTATGGCAACTCCCTCCCCTCTTTTAGTGTAAATCATACAGTGTCATTTTCAAGTGGGATAGAATTCTGTATGCTCAGGTGGAAGAAAATGCATTAAAATGCAGTTTCCAGCATTGAAAAATAAAGACTTTTTAAAAGGTCGATAAACAGTATAAAAGAGAGGTTGGCCTGTTTTTAAAACAACAGCTTTCCTAAAAAATAGGCATGTTGCCAACATCACCCCTTCTTACACTTGCCTGTGAATTTTGGCATCCCAAGAACTTATGATCTAAAACATAGTATTTTTATTACATAGGAAGTTTAGACAGAGTAAAGAGGCAGCATCTGAGATTTTTGATTAAAAAAAAAAGAAAGCACTTGAATTTCTTCTATTTTATAAAATATCACAGTTTCACAGTTGTCTACTGCAGCAGTTCTCTCCAGCTGCTTGAACAATCACAGTAACACAATACATGGAGATGTACTAGGTCGCTGCATCTCCTTTTTTTTTAAAATCATACAAGCAGGGTACTGAAGGAATAATCCTGTATAAAAATACTGTGTTATGGTGAGATCAGTAATAAAAGAGTGGGAATGAAAAATTACAAGTATTAGAACTGAAAGGGTCTTTACAAATATTTTCGGACACAGGTGCAGTCCAGGATCTGTTGGTGATGCAGCAAGTGTGTGTGGTTTACAATCAAGAGGTCTTTGTAGAATCAGGGCCCAAGCGGGAAGCAGAGGGGCTCCATTATGGTGTCAAAGGCGGTCTCGAGGCACTCCGGGAAGTGCAGAGGGCCTTGTTGCTGTGTTGAGTGCTGACTTAACGCTCTTTTTCTCACCCTTGTAAAGAACTACATATATTGCATTGGCAGTGTGTCTCGATGAACTATAATCTCTCCATTTACCTTCCTTGGTACAGTTTGCTCCCAGTCCTGTCCCCCTGCAACATACAAGTCCAGCTTGGTTGGGTTTGTTGTTGTTTGTTTGTTTGTTTTCTAAGGGGGGAAAAAGCCCAAATATCTTAATTAAATTAATTGAATGTACCAACACCATAGGGTTTCATACTAAATAAATAGGGCTAATTAGACCTGGTGGCAAGTCTGAGTCGGGTTTGTCTCAAGCTCGGCATTGTCTCAGGTTAGGATGCGGTCCAAGGGCTCCCACTTATTACTTTACTGATGGTGATGGCGACTGATTGAATCTAATGTATCGTCCGCACGACTTCAGGGTTCGCATACATGTCCTCGTCGTCAGACTCGGAAGTGGTTCCATTGCTAGAAGGGGCGTGCAGGTGGCTAGGGGCCCCGCCGGCCTGGCATACGTACCACTCATTGAGGTTGGTCACCTGAGGGGACAGAGTGCTCGAGCGACTCCTGGTGGGGTCTAGCACAGGGGACACGGGGGCGCCCACTGGAGTCCCCACTGATGAGTAGCCCAGGGCTCCTGGAGAAGGCGGCGGGGACTTGCAGTGGATCTTCATGTGCTTCCTCAGGGAGCTCGGGTGGGTGTAAGACTTGTCACAGCCCCGGACCTTGCAGTAGTAGGGCTTGTCGCTGGTGTGGACGTGGGAATGTTTCTTCCGATCGCTGCTGTTGGCAAACTTCCTGTCACAGCCATCAAATTCACATTTGAAAGGCTTTTCCCCTGCAAGAAAGCACAGAGGAGGTTAACAGGGCCTCTTCAGAGTCCTCTGAACTTGAGAGAATAATCTTCAAGCAGATAGGAGGATGCACCTTCCCATTCTCTTGAAGACCGACTCCCAGCCTAGTCATTCCCAATTCCCAGGTTCCAGAATGCTACAGGGAAGGGATACTTCCAGGATGGGCCTGGTGTCCCCTGGCCTGGAGGCTCTCCTTGGACTTGGGTTTTGCAAGAGGCTGGATGTCCACCTGAAGTTCCATAGGGGTCAAGGCGAGAAGGGCTAAGAGCTTGGATCAGGCAATAATGCTGAAATCCAACGGGGACCCGAATACCTGGATCCTGTCCCCCTCGGGTCTACACACACAAAAATTCAAATAGATCCCCCCTGTCAAGGTCAATGCTGTTGAAGTAACTTCCAAAGCCACAGCTTAGGTGAAGACCGTAAGAAAAGGAGAAGGAAAATAAACAGATACTCAAGTAAAAGTAAACTGGGATTGATCAGTAAAATTATAATAATGGCATTCTGTTTCAGAGCGTTCCCCAGGATTTCATTGATGGAAAGGAAAGGCAATACACCAAAACCCCGTTCTCCCCAGAAATAAAGACATCTGTGAAAACCACGATCCGACCACTAGATTTTTTACAAGCCTAGCTGGACACAGAATAGGCTCTTGGCCTCTTCCTTCTCCCAGCTCTTCTCACAACTTACTGGGCAGTTAAGACCCTAGCGGAACAGAACCTTAACAAGCATTAATAAAGACCACAAACCTCAGCCAGAGGCTTCTTCTAACATACTGTTTAATAGTAAACAGGGAAAAAAATACTATTTATCAGAGTCTTTGGGCCCACTGCCCTTTAAGCTGTTCTACCCACCCCAGGAACACAGGGCCTTTACACACAAGGTCTGGGTGCAGGCAGTAGAAATTCGAAGACAACTAGATAACCCAGCCACTCTACACCGTGGTCTTAAAAAGCAAGGACAGAAAAACAGCAGGTAGCAGTTATGACCCCCCCCCCACCTTAGTATCCATGAACTTGATGTATTTGAGTCCATAATTGAATGTTATCTCATACATACTGTGGTATAGTAATTTACTTATTCCTTATATTTAAATGATTTTAAAAGGAGTTTGTCTACATTTCAGCAGCTACTCTGCTGATATATAAGATACAGTCTTTTCCTTGTTTTTCAACAAATTGTTTTTAAAAAGCCAAACAACTATTAAGACAGCTTAGTATACATAAATTTTCTGTGGTGGATTCTCCTATACAAATATTTCGGTGTAATTTTCTCTCTTTTAACTTCATCAATGAATAACTACTTCAGTGCCAGAGTATATTAGCACATCTGAAAAGTATTCAGATGCCTGTAACATAACTTACCCTACCTGGAAGTATTGTTTAAAAATTGAGTTATTATTCATATACCTCCTACATTGGCCTACAAAGAGAGAGAAAAACACAACATAATGCGATGATAGTGACACCCTTTAAAAATTCTCTGTAGAGGGGCTGCAACAGAAATCAAGTTTTATCAAAACACTGGTTATTTGTCCTGACTTCTATGTTCCACTTTAAGTTGGAGATAATACTAACTTAATATAGCATTCTTCCCTCTAAAAAGCATAATCAGCTTTTCTTCAACATGGAGACTTAAGTGGATTTATTTGCCCTATGCAAATGTTGCTTTTTAGAAGTTTCTGCACAGGCTAAGCATTTATTGTGCAGAATAAACGGCTTGGACGTTGCAAGCTTCACCAGTGCTCACGATAAAGAGAAGCATTAAGAATCAGGCCCAGAAAAGGCAGATACCGTGCGGAAAGAAAGGTAGAAAAGCCAGCACAAGGGGAGATGGAGGAAGAAAATAGAAAATGAAAGGGTGATAGAATTGCCTATTTTATTCGCGGGGTGGGCAGGTGGGGGAGAGCAAATTCTACCTGACTAGGAAGGGTGAGAGGTCCCAGTGTTTACATTTCAGACGCTGACAGTGGGGTCACGTCGGAATTTAACTACTTATAGGGTTTTAGAGAGTGAGGGAAGCTATGTGTGAGAACTCCCAGTCCAGCCCCAAGAAAGGTTATAAGTATAACTGGGGGCACGTGGGTCAGGAAACGGGCCTTCTGGAGTGGTCGGGGGATTATTCCCTTTGATCAGCCTGTCCCGGGATCCCCGGCTAGCTGCCCGCCCCCCCCCCCGCCCCTCCAAAAAGGGAGAGCATTGCCGTGGGGAGGGGAGTCCCGGCTGGCCCCCGCTAGACACTAGGCTCCATGGCTCAGCGGCCCAGGGACCGCCAAGAGCACCCAGCGCGGATCCGAGCATCAATGCGCGGGCGCTCGCATCCCTGCTGCAGGGATCCGGCGAGGCCCACGCCGCCGCCGCCGCCGCGAGCCGGGCGGGGACGCAGTCCTGCGCGCGGGGAACCCGAAAACCAAACGGCCCGGGTCCCTGCCCCTGGGGGCGCGCCCTTGAGGCGAGGGGCGGGAGGCGGCCCGTCCCGGGGGAACCGGAGGGCCGGCACCCGCGCCGTCAGCTTCCAGCTCCGTGCGGGACCCGGGCGAGCACGGCCTCAGCGCGGGGCAACCTCCGGGCCGCCGAGGGAAGGTCCCCTCCCCTCGGAGGTGAAAAGGCCGCAAGGGCCCGAGGTCGCGGGGGCCGTCAGGGCGTTCCCCTTGAGAGGGGCGCTTCACCGCCACAACCCCAGGCCTCCGTCTGGTCGGGAAATGCTGGGCCCCGGGGCCAGCCACTGGCTTAGCGGGGCCGGGGAGGTTTTACGAGGGCCCGGTGGGAAACCTTCTGGAAATATCACTTAAGGCGGGCCGATCCCGATGAGAAAACAACGTGGCTGGCAGACCGGCCTCCGGGGAAAACGGGCTCCTAGCCCGGGGTCATCGGCCAGGCCACAGGAGGCCTGGCGGGTCCCGGCGGCAGGAGCGAGGCCTGGGGCTCCAGCCTCGGGCCCCCCGGGCCCGGCTCCGCGCGCAGATTCCCCGCCCCTCCCCGTAGCCTCGGCCTCGGCCGCTGGTCAGGCGTTGGGGCCCCCGCCTGGCGGCTGCCTCCTCGCCGCCGCCGCCACCGCGCCGATAAATCAGCCAAGTAATTGCCGAACGTAAACTCCAGTTACTTAAGTGTCCTCCGAGGGGTAATCTCGTCTGTCCCTATAAATCCCGACCGAGCTCGCGCTCATCGGCGCTCCGGCCCAGCGCGCGCGCCCGCTCCAAGGGGACGCACGCCCCACCGGAGCCCACCCGGCGCCCGAGGCCGCAGCTGCCCTCACCCCAGAAGGGGGCACGCCCCCCCCACCTAAGGCAGGGGCGGGGCGGGCGGAAGGGGGCCCCACGGCGGGCGGTGGGCCTCAAGGAGCCTCTGCAGCCCGCCCCGTCCTCCTCTCGGGAGAACCTTCTCCAAAATGACGGAAACCAATTTCTCAGCACCCTCTAGGGCCCGTGTGGTAAAACGTGTGACGGCGCGTGTGAGTAGAGGTGTGTATGAAGGCGTGTGAATGAACAGGTGTGACTGTGTTATCAGGGCCCAAGGGTGTCCCAGCTCTGAGGGAGCGGGTCAGAAGGAACACGGGTGTGTGAAGTTGTTGCTGGTGTGATGTGTGCGCGCGTGAATATGTACGTGTGGGGTGTGTAACGGTGGGTGTGTATGCGCGCGAGTGTATGTGTGTGTAAGGGGAAGGTCTCCGGGGGGCGCATTCCTTTCGCACTCTACACTCCGCCCGGAAGGAACAAGACCCCCTTCCCTGTCCCGTCCCGGAGGGGCCACACCGAGCTGGCCCCCCTGCGGCCTCGAAGTCACCCCTCACCTCCCGCCCCCCACACGCGCCCCAAGCACTCCCGCTCTTCGGAGCGCGGACACCGCGCGGGGCCTGCCATCCGGTGGGGAGGCAAGTGCCGCCGGAGCGGCTCCGGTTCGGCGCTCCTTCCCCATCGCCCTCCCCAAGTTTAAGGGGCCGGGCGGATGGGGGCTGCCGACCGTCCTGGGCGCCTTCCTGATCCGGCGACGGCGGCGGCTTCTGCTCCGGGGTGGCGGCGGCTGCGGGGGCTGGAGCGCGTGGCCGGTCTCGGCGGAGGGGGCTGCGGGGAGCGCTGGAGACTCGACCGCGTAGGAACGGAGCGCGGGGGCCTGTGTGTGTGCTATCGAATTACTTATTCATAGAAAAAAAAAGGGGGGGGGAGGGAGAGAAAAACAAGAAGTCACATGTCCGGGTTATACAGATGCGAAGAGAAGCAGCGGAAGGAGGGGAAAACAAAAAAATGAAGGCGAGCAGGAGACGAAGGAGGAAGAGAAAGCGGCGGCAGAAGCGGCGGCAAGAAGCGGCGGCGGCTGCGGCGGCCGGGGACAGACACCCACCTGTATGAGTGCGCTTGTGGATCTTGAGGTTCTCGGAGCGCGCGAAGACCTTGCCGCAGCCCGGGAAGGGGCAGGGAAAGGGCTTCTCGCCGGTGTGTACGCGGATGTGGTTGATGAGCTTGTATTTGGCCTTGAAGGGCTTGCCCTCGCGCGGACAGTCCTCCCAGAAGCAGACGTGGCTGCTCTGCTCGGGGCCGCCCACGTGCTCCACGGTGACGTGGTTCACCAGCTCGTGCATGGTGCCGAAAGTTTTAGAGCAGGGCTTGGAGCCGCCGGCCGGGGGCGGCGGCGGCGGCCCGGCCAGCTCCTCGGGGTCGATCCACTTGCAGATCAGCTCCTGCTTGATTGGCTGCCGCATGTAGCGCAGGAAGGCCCCGGCCGCCCCCGGGAGGTGGGGGGGCTGCTGCGCGGGCGCCGGCGGCGGCGGCGGCGCCGGGGGCGGCGCGTGGTGTTGCAGGTGGGGCCCCGGTCCGGTGGCTGCGGCCGCCGCCGCCGCCGCCGCGGCCGCCGCGGCCAGGTTCAGGTTTAAGTTCACGGCTCCGTAGCCGTGCAGGGCGGCGGCCGCCGCGGCCGCCACCGCCCCGTAGTGCGCGTCCCCCGAGCGCGGCGCAAAAGGCGGCTCGGCGCGGCCGTACAGCTCAGCCGCCGCTGCCGCCGCAGCGGCAGCCGCTAGCCCCAGGCGCATCTGGCCGTTGAGCGGGTGCGGGTGGCCGCCGGAGCCTCCCGGCGGCTCGTGCAGCGAGGGGAAGAGCGCCGGGCCCCCGCCGCCGCCGCCGCCGCCGTCCGGGCCCGCGTAGGTGCCGCTGGCCGAGATGAACATGCCGCCCGAGGCGGGAGGCGGGGCCGGGTGCTGGGGGGAGCCGGGGCCCGAGCGCGGCTCCCCTCCGAGCGGGGCCCCGTGCATGGCCGCCGCGGGGGCCGTGGCGGAAAGGTCCCTCCGGAGGACGAAGTCCCTGCTGTGGCCTTTGCCGCTGCTGCCGCCGCCGCCACTGTTGGTGGTGGTGTAGCCCGAGAGGGCAGGAGAAGGAGGGGGAGGGGGAGGGGGAGGAGGGGGAGGAGGAGGGGGCGAAGGGGAGGGGGGAGGAGGAGGAGGGGCTGGGGGCGGGGGCGCGGGGGACGGCCCGCCGGGGGCGGTGCGGGCGCCGGGGTGCACGGCCGAGGCGGCGGCGCGGGCGGCGGCCGCCGGGGACTCGGGCGGCGCGGAGAGAGCCTGGGAGGGAGGGCTGGGGTCAGGCGCGCTCGCCTGGGCCATGTGCTCCGGTCTGAGCGGAGCGCGGGCCACGCCGGGGTCAGTGCCCGGATCCCGCGGGCGGAGGTGCGCGGCCGCGGCGCGGACCCGGGAGTGGGCGGGCGCGCTGGCCAGCGCCGGGAAGCCTGTCATGTTCTGCAGCGGCCAAGCGCGAGCCGCGGCCGGATCCGCTAATCTCGGCGCGGGCGGGTTCCTCTTGCTCAAAGGGGGCTCCATCAGAGCAACACAATCAGACCCACGGACCCTCCCTGGGGGTAATTTTTTTCCCCCTCGGCCCGCCCTCAAAAACAGGTATACGTTAGGCGCTCTTTAACTTCTTTGTCCTGGCCTCCTAACTCCGCTCATTCCCGTTCCCACTCGGTCCTCCAGCGATTGGCCGAGCGGACACCACCTCGGAGCTGCACAGTGGGACCGAGATTTTGGAAATAGCAAGGGTGGGATTGGAGGAAGCCGCGTGATTGGCAGCAGGCGCGGCTGCCCGATTGGCTCCCTTTCCGGCCTTCGGCCCAGCGGGCACCCGCCCCCGCACTCGCGGCCGCCTTCGCTTTCGCTTCGCGCCCCCTCCTCCCCCGGAGCCCTGCGTCCCCGCCTTCCCGGGGATGCCCAAGTTGCACTTGCAGAAAGTTTGCGGCCGGCCTGCGCGCGCAGCGCCCCGCGTTCCCAGGACGCGCCTGGCGGAGAGCGTGCGCCGGCACGCGGCCGAAGGGCGCCAGGCGGTTCTGGGCTGGGGGAATCCCTCCGGGGAGCAAAAGGCGAGGGGAGGGGGAGCCCCCAACTTCAAAAGCCTTCGCTCACTGCACACCGCGTCCCTTCCAGCATCCAGACACTTTCTTACCTCCTCCCTTGGAAGAGGGCCGGGCTGCTCTCTAGGGGAGGAGGGGGTGAACAGATGTATGGCCTCCACCGTGCTCGAGGACAGGATGGTGGAAACTTCTTATTTGGGAAGGCACTCGATCTGCAGAGCGCTCGCGGAGGGCGCACAGACAGTAGACGGAATTAGAAAGGATATTAAAATCCTATTGGTTGCAAAATACCAGGTGAAGTCAAAATACATCTTTCCCCAAAGGAACCGTCTTACCTCGACTTTTTAGCTCATGGAATCCTTTTCAGCATGGTTCAAAGGAGTCAGCTCGAAGTGTAATCTCACTGCTCATCGGTTCTAGATCTGCCACTTTCAATTAGATCTACGGAGGGGGAGGGGGCATCGGGCAGTGATTCTAACTTTTGCTTGTCCGAGATACACTGGCAGGGCAGGACAGACAGCATCTGCCCAAGGGGAAGCGGCTAAATAAACCATATCTTTAAAACAGAAGTTCTCCTTCCGGTGCAGAATGCAGTCCATATGGGTGCCTCATTTTCTCCGAAAGGACCACAAGTTAGATTGAAGACAATAAAATAATTATTTTAAAAGCAAGCAGTATCTTTGCACTTCATGTGCTAACAGAATAACACGTTACAATTTTTCTAAAAAGTTCATCAAGCAGGAGAGATGCTTTCCTTGAAAACCATAAAAACTGGCTTTCACAAAAAGTAAGCCTCACCCCCTTTCAAGTGATTTGCTATCAAATCTTTTTGAAGAGAGAAATAGGTCCTTGCATCACTTGGGAAGGGGCAGTGAAATGTGACATCCCTCACACTTAAGGGTTCTTATTGCCCTAAAGTGTGATTCAGCTTTTAAAAAGAAAACATCTTAAAATTTTCCCATATGCCATGGTGCTCAAAAATTAAAGTCAGGTTTTTAAACTGTTTTTGCTGCCCTACATAAGCTTATTTTTAAAAAAAGAAACCATGACTAAAATTCCCCCCCCCCTCCCCGTTTGGGATACAGTAAAACATGTTACCCATTTTATTCGTTTGCTGTCCAAGTTAAAAAAAAAAAAAAAAAAGACTCCATAAAGCCATCATCTGTGAGATCATCCTGAGAAGTGGGAAGAATTATTTTGAAAAGAGCTGATTCCACACTGGTGTGAACAATGTTTAACAGGGAATTTCCCTGCGAGCCTTGAGAATGTCATTACTCTTATAAAACTGACAAACCAACAAAGAAAATAGTACAATCAGATTTCAAATGGGTATTTTCTTTAAGCTTCAGTGAAGCTCAAATAAGGTGAAATAAGCAAGGCTTGAGTGCAAACACAACGAAAAACAATTTAATAAACAACAGAGACAAAATCCACATCTGTAGTTGGAGGGGAAGAAGTCTTTTGCAATGCTTTTTTCCAAGACTTAAAAAGTCTCAAGCCACCCAGGCAAGGTGAAGAAAGGACTGTGTCATGTCTATGAATGGTTTATGAAGAAAAGCATCTTATTTGGAATTGTCCACTGTTTTCACTTCCTCTCAGAACCTTGCAAATGAGGCTCCTCTATTTGAATTTTTTTAGCAATAGTCATCAACAAGTCCATAATGGCAGCGTGGCGTGCAGTCCTGCAGGTTATAAGTAAAAACAAAGCAAAAAGAATGAATAAAGAAAGAAGAAAATAAGCCCAACCAAGCCTTTAATATAGACTGTTGAGCATTTTTATTGTGCAATAAAATGGGTACCTCCACCTCTTTCAGAATAGCTTTTCCTCAAAATTATAACTGCTTTGTTTTATTGAATTGCTGAAATTTAATGGTTTAATGGGTGAAGGCATGAAGGAGAGGCTGTAAAAATGTGAATAATGGTGCAGCAGAGCCTTGCCGGAATCTGGAACCCGCCTCCTTGTACAACTCTTGTTAAACACAGCATGATATGTATCTGTCATCGATTTAATATGTCTTAATTCAAATATAGCTCCCTGATCAATTTATTTTTATGGGAAGCTTTAAAAAAGAAAATCTTCCTTAGGAAATGATAGAGGTTTGGATAGCAATGAGAGAGATACTTTCGAAATGTGTTTAATGAATATTTGCAAACTTATGACCAAACTCAGACCCTAAAAAAGATAATTGACTCAGGTAAATCGACTTGAGATGCTAATTCTTAAAAGAAAGAACTGGAAGCAAAATTTCAATCAACACCAATAAGGCGCCAATAAACCGCCTGCCAATTAAACCTGAGAATAGGCCTGGCTAGATGATCATCAGGAAGGCTCGCAATGGATTTCCGGATTGCTTTTCTTTATAAAAGAGCTTTTTATTTTGTAGAGGCGCTTTTTGTTATTGTGATGACCTGCCTGACCCCAGGTGCGCTGGTTCTTTTTCAAGCCATTTTGGGAGCCAAATCAAAACCCCTTCACATCCCGAGTTTCTAAGGACCCAATAACTGTGTCACAATTCCTAAGTAAACACCAACAATTTCCAGGGCGTTGAAGAAAATAAATACTAGTGTGGGTTTTTTTTTTTTTTTTTTTAAAGCAAAAGGGTGTAGAAGTCGTTATGCCAGTTCCCCTGTGGATTTAGCCCCGTATTTCCGCATTGGTGCTGGTCGCCAGGGCAGAGCCTCCAAACCCTTGCTCCTCTCTGCGCGTTTGCAGCGGAGGTGGTGGTGTGCGGCCAGCAACGTGCCGATCCATGGAGGTGTCCTTTCTAGGGTCAACAGGTGCTCCCTGGGGAACGTGGATTTCCAGACTTCTCTGCTGCACCCCGAACCCCAACCGGTTCCCGGCCCCAAACCAAGGCGCGAAGAGGGTGGGAAGATGCCGTCTACACCGAGCCGGCCGGAACCCGGCGGCCACGCTGCGCTCCGCTGCCCGGAGGCGGCCGAACCCGGTCTCGGGGTGCCCAGACGGGCGCTCACGGCTCCCTGCTGCTCCGAGGGCCGGGGGGCGTGAACTGAGGCTCCCCGGTGCCCTCCGCTTGTCCCTGGTTTCAGCTAAGTCTCCTCGCGATGGGTGTGGGCAATTAATAAACTCTATGGGAAGTGAATTGGACATTTCCTGGCTTTTGAGCCTTTGTCTGATTGTTTCGGCAGGCGGGGGTAGGGGGGTGGGGAGCAGGGGCTACGCTGGGGACGGGGAGGTAGACAAGAAAGGAGCTGGGGGACCCACTGAGCTGGCCTTTATTGCCTTTGCAATTGCTTTATGGCTTGCCCGTCCCGCGTGGTTTCCGCAAGGGCGGCCTCCTTGCAGAAGGGCTGGGTGCCCAGCGGTTTGGAGCACCTTGGGCCATCTGGGCTGCGCCAGAGGCAGGTTCAAGGGCGGAGAGGGTGGTCGGAGCCCCTCGAGGGGTCAGAGGACTTATGTAGCCCAGCCCAAGGGCTCCCCAGTGGGTGCTCAAGTGGGAGGAGGGTTTATTAGCAGGCTGTGGCGGGGTGGGGGGCGAGCCTCTCAAAAGCTGGGGCGAGGGGAGCACGAGGACCCGCAACACTGCGTTTCAGTTGAGCTCTGTCGTGGCCGGAAGTGATGAAGACTTCGGATTCAAGGGCTTTACCCGAATCAAGCTCTCCAGGCCACTAGGCAGTGAGGTATCCAGCCCCTTGCCCTGCTCGCACTTGGCGGGTACCAGTTGCCCAGCCCCCAGTCCTCACTGCTGGCGACCTGACTTGGTGGGACCTGCGACCCGGCCCTGGGGCCTTGGGTGCCAGGAAGCAACGCTCAGGTCTCAGTTCTAAGAGTTTCTCCGAGGGTTCCCTCCGTTTCTTGTCCTTCTGAGCCTCAGCTGAATCCTCAGACTCCTCGGACATGTGTGAGGCTGAGAGTAGCCAAATACGTGCTTCTTTGATCC
This sequence comes from Budorcas taxicolor, assembly GCF_023091745.1. Taxonomy (NCBI): domain Eukaryota; kingdom Metazoa; phylum Chordata; class Mammalia; order Artiodactyla; family Bovidae; genus Budorcas; species Budorcas taxicolor. The sequence goes on from NC_068921.1 coordinate 76,923,472, forward strand.
CTGTTCCATGAACATGGACTTCATGAGGATTCAAAACCAAACCAAAAAACCCAGAGGCCAGGGCTGTGAAGCCATCACTACAACCTTGGGGTTTGTTTATTCATTTGTTTTGGATACTCAAGAACTAGACTCATCCCATTTACACCTGACCTTAGTACTTAAAAGCCTTAAAAAATTCTGCCTCTCTTCACTTCCCCACTTCGAAAAAAATCAGTAAGATTGACCTGTCATCAAATATTATCATTTGGTTATCATTTGTTATCCTCAGGGGTGAGCGTTGTTGAATGGCCTTTGACCCACATTTAACCATTAAGATTGGTAAGTTCTTTCAAAATCCCTAGTTGTCATCTTTTAAAATATGTTTAGAAGGTCTAACCAGTAAGCAGAAACCCCCTTACCTGTTCACAGTTCCTATAACCACCCAGTACTTCTTTATGTTGGCTCCAAGATGTATTTCTCCTCCCCCTCACGCTTTACTATTTAGAATGTTTTTGGATGAGGAATAAAGGAGAAGCAGAAGTTCTTTTATTTCTAATCTCAAATTTTGTGAGTAGTTTCCCCTCACTCCATACCCCTTCCAATATCTATACTTCAATATTTGAAGAAGCTGTTGAGATAAATCAAATAGTGACACGTTGACGGATTTACTTGTGTAAGCAATATGGTTGACATATGGCATTGTTATTTATGAATGACAGCATAAATTGTATTACAAAGTCTATTGCAATAACACTGCAGTTTATTGGAAAGCTGCTCGCCTGTCACTGGTATTCAGCCTCTCTGGCTGTAGTTTGCCTGGGAGCCCAAAGGATAACTGCCCTCAAAATAATCAAACACATTGATGTAAGTCACTGCCTTCTGTTTTGGGGGGTTGGTTTTGTTTTTGTTTTACAGCAGTAGAAACTCTCCCATCAGGAAAGGAGACAAAGTAAAGATAGTCCTCTCATTTTGCAAAAGCACAACCACTGTCACCCAAAAATGTTGGATTCCTTTTTTTTTTTTCTTTTCTGAGTCCCTAATGACAAATAGACAAACATTTGCATCTCTATCACTAAACTACTGGTGAACATATATTTTATAGAGAGACTTTTTATAAGCCTGGTTACAGAACAGTAAATTTTAACTGTAGAAAAAAGTTCTTTGAGCAGGCTAGAGAGGGCCTTATGCCCTGATACTCTCCGCTTCCACTAAATCTCCCCCTTCTTAAAAATGGTATTTAAAAGTTACAACATTGGCTGAGATTTTCACAATTTCCCCTTCTTTTACATTACACTTCTCTAAACCTCGGACAAAGCTCTTTTATTCTAGGTGGTTTTACAGGGGAGGGGGGTCCCCCACCACACATGTGGTCCTTCATGGGTCAGGGGTCACCCAGCCCAGGAGTGACTGAGAGGCTGAATCAAAGGTGACCTGCAACTTAATATCCTGTTGATGATCTTGTTGAATTTATGAGTGTCTGTGATACAGAGGACAGTGCTGAAATCCTGTGAAATTCCTCCCCCCTTTTTTGGGCCCAGTATATATGGACAGTCGATTCCACATTTTTTCTCCCATCTCTTCCTCCATTTCCATCTTTTCCCTTAAGAGGAAAATTAGAAGGTTGAGAGGTGTGTTCATCCAGTGTTCCTGCTTTCCAGTATAAAGATCCCTTTTGTCTGCTTGTTTGCTTTTGGCTTCTCCTGGCCAACAAGATATACCTGAGCATGTGAGTACCCTGTGTGTGCCTCACATTGTTTGTAGGCATATGTACACAAAATACTCAGCATACTACAAGAGAAGCCAGTCACCCGTTTACAGAGGCCCACAAACCGCAATGAGGTGTTCAGTGAATGAGTGCCCGGGTGTTTGATGGGATTTACTGGTGTTCTTGTGTTTTTTCTTTTTGAAGGCAATCCGAATTCTCTACTACACTGCCATTCTCTCCACTTGTGGGGGAAAGGGTCACCAGCCCTGGGATCATCCATATACAGAGAAGCCTGGAGTCTTGCTGGCCTAGCCCTGCGCTGGCCCCAGGACATCTGAAAAGCCCAATTTTGGAAAACTTACAAAGAGAGCAAACGTTTGCCCGATGGAGATGGCTGGGGGTCCCCAGGTTCTGACACCAACACGGCGGGCCCTTCTAGAAACCTGTTGAAAAACTGAATTTCACTCGCAGGGCGCAGAAGTCGGCTGGCTTTTTTTCCTTCGGCCAAGGACCTCAAATGTACTTTTGAGGCAATGACTCTGAAAGCTTTGCAGGTTTTCTATTTTTTCTTTCTCTCTCTCTGTCCCTTGCTTTCTTGATCTCTCCCTCTTCCCCCTCTCCTTCCCTTAAAAAAAAAAAAAAACTGTCTTGAAGCGAAGAGGTTTTGCGGTTTGTGGAGAAATAAAGCACTTCTAAGAGGAGACGGCGACGTGACTTTGAACTTGGCTCAGCTCCTGCGTATCCTGCAGAGAGAGAGAAAGGGAGAGAGAGGTGAACTGGAGCCGAGAACGAAGAGCCAAGAGCACCCAGGCCGCGGGGTCCCCTGCGGGGATCAGCTGTCCGTCCCACCACCCGGCCGCGCGGCCCCGGGATCCTGGCCCGCGAGCGCCCAGCGGCTTCGGCCCGCAACGGGCGCTGCGAAGGGGCAATCCAAGCGAAAGGAGAGAACGGGGCGGGGAGGAGGGGACAGAGGAGGGCGGCGGGGGCGAGTCCGTGGGAAGGAAGGAAAACTTGGAGAAGTCTGATGGTTTGGAAGAAGGAAGAAAAGTGAGGTTTGCGGACGTGCAGGATTGTTATTCTCACGACCATTATTTCTAAGAAAATATTTTCTTTGGGAAATACTTTCGGGGTAAGCTTTGCCAATTCTTCTCCCCCCTCCCACCCCCCCCATACAAATTGATGAATACAAGAAACAAGTGTGACACGCTGTGCATTGGGCAGATTCACTGTATCAGGGCAGCCTTTCTGCCTGGCGTATTTCTGTCTCTGTCTCTTTCTCCCTGGTCCCTTTTTGCCTCGAGGGGCAGTTTGGCATTTGCCTTCCCCTCCCCCCCCGACAGAGGGAGAGGTGTGCCCAGAGGAGGAACATTTCCTTCTTTCAGAAAAGTCGTGAAGTCCTAGCTACCGAGCAAAATCCAGGGCTTTCAGACAAGATGCCCGGGCCTTCCTCCTCCTTGCCCCCAGCCCCGGGGCAGGGACAGGGAAGGCGGGCAGCGGGAGGGCACCGGGCCCCTTGTGCGCAGGACTGCGGTCAGCTCGGATCTTTAGGGACCCGCTGAAGCCGAGAGAGGCTGCGTTGTGCGAGCGCAAGGGCCCGGTTCTGGACCTGATCGCCTGCTGGAGTTCTCTTCCCGCGTTTTCTTTTTCTGTGGCTTTAATTTCAACTTCAAATTTTGAAATGCGTGTTCATTATTTTCTTCCTTGAATTTTATTTTAACTCCCAGAGATTTTTTTGTTTGTTTGTTTAAATCAGTTCTCTCTGCTAGCTAGGCGAAGAAAGGCGCTGGCCTCGGGCCTTCCATTCGCACCTCCGCAGCCTCCGGGGCCCGTCGCTCCCTCTCCGGTTACCTCCAGAGCGCAAGCTTTCGGCCTCGGGAAGGGGAAACGTCCTCAGCGGGCAACCGGGGACTTGGGACCCAGAGAGCAGCCTCGGGCCCCGCTATCGCCTAGAGCGGAGGGCGGCGGGGGTGGGGGTTCTCGCTTCTGGAGAAGGATTTATAAGTATCTTCTAGGTTTGAGCCCTACCAGTCTGGAGATCTCTTTTCCCGAGACTCTGATGAGCCTGACCTTCGGCCGAACTACAGCCTGAGCCTGGCTTGGCCGGGCGCCTCCGGCGTCCCCACACCTCCCACCCTACAGTGGCAGAGGCCCGGGCTTCTGGGCACCCACCCCGAGGGTGACACTGTCTTTAAACCGCTTCCAAACAATCCCCTCCCTCGCGGGGGCCGCTGCCCAGTGTTTACAGCGGTAATCAGAGCGGGACGCGAGCGGCGGGAGGAGTGGAGCGCGCCGAGCGCCGGGTGGGGGCCGCGACCGGGGAGGGGGCGGCGTCTGGGTGAGTGTCCAGAAGGGTGGGAGGGAAGGGCACGTCTGTTTTTCTCAAGACACCCCCCATCCTGCACCTGTGTGTTCACTACCCCAGGACAAGTCGACGAAACTGTGTGTTGGGGAGGTGGGCGCGGACCAGGAGCGTGCCAACACGTCCGGAGATCTGCTCCTGGGCGGCGCGCCCCCCGGCACCCTCCAGGCGGGGCACTGGGGCTGTAGCCTCCCGGCGCACAGAACCTCCCACCTCGCGGGCCCGGTCGCTAGCCGCGTTCTCGAGCAACCAGGGATGCCCGCTTTCGGTCCCCGGAGAAACGGTGGCCTCTACGGGAGGGCATGGGCGCAGGGTACCCAACCAAGGGCACTGTGACCCCACCGCACCCCCGCGGCTCAGGCCCTCGCTCGGCCGGCCAGCGGGCTCCGGGGAGCGCCTCAGCCTGCAGGATGAAGAGCCGTCGCGCCCAGGCGCACGGGGGCGCGGAGCGGGAGGACAGCCGACCCGGCGGGCTGCCACCATGCGCGGCGGCTCGGGCGGCGGGGAGCTGCTGCTGCGCCCGAGCGGAGGGGGCGAGCCGGCCCCGGGGCGGGGGCGCTGGATTGACGGCGCGGCAGCGACCAATGGCGGCGCCGGGCGGGTGGCAGGGAGGGGCGTGAGCCGCCGCTAAAGGGGCGGCGTGAGCAGTAGGCCGGGCCGGGAGCGCGAGGGAGGGAGGCTGGGGCGGGAGACGCGGGGCGAGGGGGAGGGGAGAGGAAAAGGAGGAGACAAAAAATAAAAAAATAAAAGGCTGCGGCTGTGGCTGTGCCGGGTGAAATAAACAGAGGCGGAGGCGGTGGCGATCGGAGCCCACCGCAGCCCAAAGCGGGGACAGGCACTTCGCCCTCCGCTTGGGCACTCGTTCTGAATTCCGCTCGGTCCTGGCGGGTGCGGCCGCCCCTCCGGGCCCGGGGTTCCTGAGCCGATAGGCGAGAAAGAGGGAGGGAGCGAGCGAGCTGGAGAACACTTTTTTTTTTTTTTTGGTATTGTTGTTATTGTTTTTGAGTCCAGCCTCCCCCTCCTCCCCTCCTTCGCCTTCTCCCCTCCCACAGCCCCCCTTCTCCCCCGCCTCCTCCTCCCGCACAACTTAAAGAAAGACGGAGCAGCGCGGCAGCCTCCTTCATCTGGGGGAAACCGGGGCCGTTCGCAAGTTTACTACGCGAGGCGCAGCCAATGCCAAGCGCTGAGGACGCGGAGGGCTAAACACCGCGGCCGCCGAGCCAAACAATACCCGCCGCGCGCGGGGCGGCGCGGGCAGGGCCGCGGGGGAGGGAGCGGCCGAGCGAGCGCGCCGCGGAGAGGGCGCCCGGCCTCCGTCCGCCGCCCCCAGAACCCCCGCCGCGGCCAGGTGGAGCCGCGGGCCCCGCCGGGCTGGGCCGCCGAAGCGCCGAGGGCTCCGCGGTCCTCGCCTCGCCCGCCTGCCCGTGCGGCGCGCGGCCGGCGCGCTCCGGCACCTCGGCCCCGCCGCGGCGGTGATCGCAAATTGCAGGCGCCGCTTGGCGCTGCCGGGCCCCGGGACCGCGGGGCGGGCGGGCGAGCGAGCGAGTGAGTGCGTGCGCGCGCGAGTGCGCGCAGGGGTGGGGGCCGCGGCGCGGCGCTCGCCGCCCGCCGACCCCCCTCTCCGCTCGGTTCCCCACGCCTCCCTCCTGCTCCCTCCTCCCGCCCGCCCTCCCCTGCCCTGCCCGCCCGCCCCCGCCGCAGCTCCTTTAATACACTTTGGTTCTCCGCCTGGCTTTGGACTCTTCTCCACCACCTCCTCCTCCTCCCGCGCCTCCTCCTCCTCCGCCGCCGCCGCCGCCGCCGCCTCCTTTTCCTCTCCGCGCCTTCGCTCCGCGCCCGGCCGCCCGAGGCACATCCAGGCGGCGGCGGAGGCGGCGGGCGCAGGAGCGCCGCTCGCGGGACTGAAGCCGCCGCCACCACTGCCGCCGCCGCCTGCGCTCGGAGCCGGGCGGCCGCTGGACGCAGCCCCGCGAGCGGGGCGGGAGTGGGAGCCGAGGAAGCGCGGGGTTCGCCGGGGCCGGCGGGGCGGGCGGGCGCGCTGGCCATGCTCCTGGACGCGGGGCCGCAGTTCCCGGCCATCGGGGTGGGCAGCTTCGCGCGCCACCATCACCACTCGGCTGCGGCGGCGGCCGCCGCGGCCGCGGAGATGCAGGACCGCGAACTGAGCCTGGCGGCGGCGCAGAACGGCTTTGTAGACTCAGCGGCTGCTCACATGGGCGCCTTCAAGCTCAACCCGGGGGCGCACGAGTTGTCCCCGGGCCAGAGCTCGGCGTTCACGTCGCAGGGCCCCGGCGCCTACCCCGGGTCTGCAGCGGCCGCCGCGGCCGCCGCCGCGCTCGGGCCGCACGCCGCGCATGTCGGCTCCTACTCCGGGCCGCCCTTCAACTCCACCCGGGACTTCCTGTTCCGCAGCCGCGGCTTTGGCGACTCGGCGCCCGGCGGCGGACAGCACGGGCTGTTCGGGCCGGGGGCCGGCGGCCTGCACCACGCGCACTCGGACGCGCAGGGCCACCTCCTCTTCCCCGGCCTCCCGGAGCAGCACGGGCCGCACGGCTCGCAGAATGTGCTCAACGGGCAGATGCGCCTCGGGCTGCCCGGCGAGGTGTTCGGGCGCTCGGAGCAGTACCGCCAGGTGGCCAGCCCGCGGACTGACCCCTACTCGGCGGCGCAGCTCCACAACCAGTACGGCCCCATGAATATGAACATGGGGATGAACATGGCAGCGGCCGCGGCCCACCATCACCACCACCACCACCACCCTGGTGCCTTTTTCCGCTACATGCGGCAGCAGTGCATCAAGCAAGAGCTCATCTGCAAGTGGATCGACCCCGAGCAGCTGAGCAACCCGAAGAAGAGCTGCAACAAAACTTTCAGTACCATGCACGAGCTGGTGACCCACGTCTCGGTGGAGCACGTCGGCGGCCCGGAGCAGAGCAACCACGTCTGCTTCTGGGAGGAGTGTCCGCGCGAGGGCAAGCCTTTCAAGGCCAAATACAAACTGGTCAACCACATCCGCGTGCACACCGGCGAGAAGCCCTTCCCCTGCCCCTTCCCGGGCTGCGGCAAGGTCTTCGCGCGCTCTGAGAACCTCAAGATCCACAAAAGGACCCACACAGGTAACCGCGCGAGTCGGGTCGGGGTCGGGGCGCAGAAGGGAGAGAAGTGGTTAGCTGGCTGGGAGAAACGCGCCGACCGCCAGCCCCTGCCCTGGAACGGGAGATGTTTTCGTATGTGCGAGAGAGAGCCAGCGGCTTGTTATTGTTGGCGAATGAAAGAATATTATTATTGGGCTGGGTTTTTTCCATGTGCGGAAATTGAGTTTTAAATGATCGAGGTGACATCAAATGCATGCTTTGGGTGATGCAACTGCTTTGTTGGCTCAGCTTCGGTGAATAATTTCCGTCCTAAACAGAACGCAGAAAATAGAAGTACCCTCCAACTCGGTGCCCGGGAATCGAGCCTAGAGAGGATTTTGCCAGCTTGTCTGAATGTGCTTTTCTGCTCCGGGTGTGCGTCTGCGTTTTGAGTGGCTTGTGTGTTTTTCCACTTTTTTTTTTTTTTAAACTACGGGCCCAAACGTCCTTACCCGGACTGTTTCCCATTAAAAAATGAGTCTGGTGTGAGCCGAAGCTGTAAAGCGTTTCTCGTTTTTAAAGTGTTTTTTAAAGCCCATCTCGAGGTGGGTCGCGGAGCTTTACGGTGGGTTCGCAACAGTCTGTGAAATTCTCTTAAGAGGCACCAGAGGGTTTGCGATTCCAAACTTGGACCGACAGCCGGGTCAACGAGAGCCCGGGGCGGCGCGGCCCCGCGGGGCAATCGCGTGAGAAGAGAGCGCCGAGAAAGAACGCGCCTCTCGCCTCATAGATTATTCATCTATGACCAGGTCCCAGCCAAAATCGTGCCAGACGATTTCCTAAAAGAAAGCCAAATGTTTTAGCAACTTCCCCCGTCAATATTTACTCCGAAGTGGGGGTGCGCCAGCGGCCTATTGTTCTCTTCCGGGAAGGGAGGCAGCCGAGGTGCGAGACAAGCTTTTAACAAGGTTTAAAATTTGAGAAATTTATTTGCATGAAACGCTCGCTTTCGAGTCCTGCGTCTGAGCGGATGTCTTTAAGAAACAATTTAGGTGCTAATGGAATTTAACGTTAAATGATCCCCTCTCCAAGTGGAACAGTGTTGGAGTTCTCACACCTCTAAATGACTCCAAGCATTTGGAATTCTGGCAACGGAATGCGGGGACCGCCAGAAAATTCAAACGGAAATTCTGAAAGCCGCGGCTGATCCCCTACCCCCACGGCCTAGCCTGCGCTTCTCTGCAGTCCCTCTCAAGTTCTGCCTTATCTCGTATTTATCTCTTCCCCCAAGCTGTCTTCAAAACGCCGGGAGTGCGCCCGAGAATTACTGGTTAATTCAATTTGCAGAATTTTGGATGGGAAGAAAAGAATGCTGGCTCAGTCGCTATCCACACTACGGTCCCCAAACAACACACAGCATCTCCAAATATAATTGCCTACTGGCCCCAGAGAGAAGCCGACAGCAGCCTGTGTGATTCTGATAATGCCCCAAATATTTTGTCATAATAACAGCTTCTCCATGGCGAGACCAACTTGTTAGAAGCCGCGAGTCCAAGAAGCCCTGTAAGAAAGGCAGTTAGGCAGGGCTGGGGGCGGTGGTGGGGGCTACCCCAACTTGATCAGAGATGTGAGGAAATGCGAGTCAGCCTGGAAGAAAAGCAAAATAGGAAATAAAAGCGCGGCGGTCAGGTGGGAAGGCGCAAGGAAACCCCAGGCCCCTGTCGCCCCTCTTTTCTCGTCCCGGAGGCCTGGTCACCTTCCAGGCCACGGGGTGGGGTGGGAGGTAAGGGTTCCCCGGGGCGCGGGTGGTGGTGGTGGGGGGGGTCTCCGGGCGCGCCAGCAGCCAGCGCGCGTGTTGGTGTCCACAGGGGAGAAGCCCTTCCAGTGTGAGTTCGAGGGCTGTGACCGGCGCTTCGCCAACAGCAGCGACAGGAAGAAGCACATGCACGTGCACACCTCGGATAAGCCCTATCTGTGCAAGATGTGTGACAAGTCGTACACACACCCCAGCTCTCTGCGGAAACACATGAAGGTACCGCCGGACAGGCGCGAGGAGGGCGAGGCGGCCGGGCTCACCGCCGGCCCCGGGGTGGTGGTGGGAAGGCGAGGGTCCGGGCCGGGCCCCCGGGGGGATGGGCGGGGGGCCACTTCTGGTGGCGGGGGAGGCCCGGCCCCACAGCAGCTGCACTCACACCCAGTCCCCTTTGGTCTCCCCTCCCGGCTTTTGTCTTGCAGGTCCATGAGTCCTCCCCGCAGGGCTCCGAGTCGTCCCCGGCCGCCAGCTCCGGCTACGAGTCGTCCACGCCCCCGGGGCTGGTGTCGCCCAGCGCCGAGCCCCAGAGCAGTTCAACCCTCTCCCCGGCGGCGGCGGCGGCGGCTGCAGCGGCGGCGGCGGCGGCGGTGGCCGTGTCCGCGGTGCACCGGAGCGGAGGCGCCGGCAGCGGCTCCGGGGGAGGCGGCGGGGGCGGCGGCGGCGGCGGCGGCGGCGGGGCGGGCGGGGGCGGCGGCGGCTCCGGCGGGGCCAGCGGGACGGCCGGGGGCCACGGCGGCCTGTCCTCCAACTTCAATGAATGGTACGTGTGAGAGACCCGGGCGGAGCTGCCCTCTGTCCCTCTCCCGGTAACAGCGCCGAGAGCACCCCGGTGATCGTTGTTGTTAAAATTCCCAATCTGATTTTTATGATGATGAAAAAGATTTTACCAGCAGAAGGATTTTTAAAAGTTTTTTTTTTTTCTTTTTTTAAATAATCTAGGCATGGAAAGCAACGATATCCCTTCCGGAATCTTTAAAGCTAAAAATAAAAAATAAAAAATCATTTTAAAAAACCACAAAAATATTGAACCAAACCTCGCCTTTGCCTCCCTCTACGCCCCTTCCCTCCCCACGCCTTGCCCAGTCTTCTGACAAACTGTACATAGCGGACTCCTTTCTTCTCCGAGGTGGTTTTACTGGCTTCTTGGTGTATAGAAGTTTGTCCATTTGTAATTCTGCGGGATTTTGTTCCTCCTGCCTCTCTTCCCTTCCCTTCCCCAAGTGATGGGCTTTTTTCTTTTTCTCTTTTTAGTTTCCCTGGTTTCTTTATAAGTAATGTGGAAGAAAATGGTTTCTTTTGTATTGTGGTATTGAATATTGTGTTCCTTTTTATGAGGCAACTTGATTGTAAACTTCATGCAACTATAGACTGGGAAAAAAAAAAAGCCGTGCCAAAGTCTCCCTTCTGTTTCTTCAACACGCAGACCCACACTCACATCCACATCACCACCACCAACGCTTGTGAATGTATTTTTCTGTTAGCTGGGTTTACATGTGATGTTTTAGTGCTTTTGCAAGTTAAATTTGTTAGTTCCTGTATGAAAGATTGTGGGGAGGGGGGGGAAGTAAACGTCGTGCCGTTAGCTTTTTCCGTAATAACACCCTTCCTTCTGTAAATACCCGTTACCATATTTATCCATTTGTAATTAAATTATGGTATTAACTTGCTACAGAGGAAACAATATTTATAAAGAATGTTTCTTAACTATAAATATGTACAATTGTGGGCATAAACTGTTTCAGATTTTTTATTTGAAGGTTTTAAGTGGTTTGATCATTTCTTGTGATATGTTTTGAGAGTAATGCATACAGAAATATAATAAAATGTGTTGAAACTGCATGAACATTTTTTTTTTTTTTCCTAGCAAAGTTAACTCAAGGAAATGGGCAGGAGGCAGCGGAGGGCTGATAGGGGACTGGGTCAGCTGCCTCATTGAATGGGAGGCACCACCTCGAATTCAGGGGGGAAGGTGTATGCCCAGAAACTGGGCCAAACTGCTTCTCTGGCAGAAAGTGTCAAAATTATTTTGTATGTCCTTTGTTTCTGTAGCTGAGAGTGAATTACATTTTTGGAAAGCCCCTGCAAGGACCGGCCCAAAGGAACCTTCAGAGCTTCTAATGGCTCCATTATCTGAGGCGGTTCCTTTCTTTCGGCTGTTTGGACTGGATTGAAGAGCACTAACCATTTCCTTATTCTTTGTTTTCTCTCTTCCCTGCCCCCTTTTCTCTCCCTCCCTCTGAAAAGCGGAGGTACAGTTATTTTTAATTGCAGGTTTAAAACTGAGCTGAGTCCTTTGTTTTTGAACTTGGTTCAATGATGATAGTTTAAGGGCCCCTTTCTACTAAAAGTTTTTTTTTTTCCTTCCTTGAAATTTTAAACAGCTCGCTCAAGGCATCCTGCTTATCTGCCCAGCTACTGCTCACCCATAAGTGCGATGTTCAAGGGAGGAAGGTGAAAAATAGACTACACTTTGATTTAGGAAAACCATCAACCATCGGTCCCCAATAAAAGAGAACCTCTTCCAGAATTCCGTGAAATCAATAGAATAAGCTGCAGAGACTGAAATGGCCAGGTGGAAGTGAGTGAGGCAACAGGACTGACCACCAGCTTTTCTCTAAGGTTTACAGCCTCACTCCCCTCCCCTGAAAGAGTTTCACAAGAGTTTTCAGACAAGATGCTCTAAGGGAGAAGGCAACAATAACATTCAGAGTCAAAGGGTAGGAGTGGGGTCATTTCTTTTTGAAATCCCTGAGGCTTCAGGACATTTCCATCTTCCTGGGGATTCGTGTTGCTCGGAGAGGCCCCGGCAGGCCTGGAGTCACCACCCAGTGGTGAAAAGGTTTGGTTGCCAGCGGGGTGACACCCCCAGAGGATTGCCCATCGACGGGCAGGGCTCTGTTGGCTGAAGCTGATGGTGCCAGGCGGGTGGCTGTGGCCGCTGGCACTCCTCTCCCGCTCTGGCCCTGGGCTGAGCCGCAGGGTCAGGCAGGGGAGGCTGAAGGGCCGCTTGGGGAGAAGGGCAACTCTGACCTCCCAGAGGCCATGCTACCTATTCAATGGGGAAGGAAAGACGTTAGCCTGGGGGCTGTGTGTGTGTGTCCCGGAGGGTGACTGGCCACCGGGCTAGCCCTCCCCAGTGGCCCAGCGAACTGCCTACTCACCAGCTCCTGAAGAGATCAACCCCCTATTACAATGAAATTTATAACCCCTAATAATATTAAGGAAAATTATTAAAATAATTGGCATATGTTACTGATTCTTGGGAGATTTCATTGAACACATTGTAAGCTGTGAGTTTTTTCAATGCCCCCATCCCTGGGGGAGGGGGACGCATGAATCAGATTAAATAGTCATCATAACGTGCAAGAATGAGATAGTTGATTTTAGATGTTTTAATGTTTTAGACTTTTTTGGTGGGAATTATTAGCTTTGAGATACCTCCCAAACCTAAGGAGAAGGTTGGTGGGGACAGTGCTTTTTTTTTTCTTTTAAAGTATCAACTGGAGGCCTTGGATTTTTCCCTTTGGGGAAAGAAGGAAGGCAGGAGAAGAGAACAGTCTCCCAGCCTTGCATTGGCCGATGGCTTTGCAGAGCTGAAGTCAGAGAGCTACCCAGGGCCTTTTAGATCTGGGGGTGCTGATGCTGGTTGTCAGCAGGAAATAAAACTGGGAAGGGGCCTGGCCCTGAGGAGGACCAGAGCCCGGGAGCGATCTCCTGGTCCATCCTAGGATGTGAGGGGCAGAGACGGGCGGCTTTTCAGCCAAACATCCCTCGCTTCTCCAGCCCTTGCGGCCCACTGCTCTGTCCAGAGAAGTCACAGACCCGACGGTGGGGCCAGGTCTTGGCCTTTCACGTCGGCCCTACGCGTCTCAGAAAGGGATGGGGGAGAGGGATTGTCAGGGTGTGAGAGCATCAGAGATGGGCGCGGGGGGCAGGCCGCCCAAGATCCTGCGTGGCTCCGAGGTACCTGGGCTTGGGGTGGAGGAGGGGTGCAGGCGCCCTCACCCCCTCCCCTGCCTAAACAGACCCGAATCTAACCTGCCCTCGGTTGGCCTCCGGAACCACAGAACGGAGCCGTTTCCGCACCCCCTCAGGGGAACTAGAGCTGCACCCGTGGTTCGCTGCCCGCAGGGACCGGGTCAGGGGCTGGGGTTCGGTGGGGGACACGTTTCTGCGAGTCAACGCCGTCAACTTGAACTTCAGATCTCCCAAACTCGCTCCTTTAACGCTGCGCTCCATCCACCACCACCGAGTAAAACTGCCCGCCACGGGAGACTCGCTTTATCTGGAGGCAGCTGCAGCCCCCTCGGGAGAGACCCATCGTTATTATTATTAATTATCGTGATCCTCACTGCATTATTAATGATCGCAGTGATAACTGGCGTCTGGGCATCTGTATCTCCCGGTTCAGTGATGGGACGTCAAGCTCCGGGCTGGTGCGGGGGAGGGAGGGCGTCGGTGCTGGGGAGAGGTCACTCCGGGAGCAAAAGCCAGGGTCGGTTCTTCTCCGGCCAAAAGGAAGCAAGTTACAGGCCCAGCAGAACCCGTCTCACACTGCCCGCGCCCCGCTTTCTTTTCTTGGTGGCACCTTCTCTCTTCCTCCCTCCTGCCCCCACCCTGTCCCTTTGTCTTTCTCAGACGGATGTTTTCAGTCTCAAGTGGCGTTTGTATTTTCCGCCCAAAACTGAGATCAAGGGCAGATCCTAGGCTGGACCGGAGATTAGGGTTTCCCTGCGCTCCCTGCTGTCCTCCCGAGACCTGGGGTGGGCTAGGAGGCCCCGGGCTTTCCAGGCGACCGGTGGTCCTCCTGGGTCGGCGGGCCTGGCATCAGGAGGGGGTTCTGGTAGGTCCTTGATGAGCGCCCCCGGTAGCACAGCGGAACCCGAGGGGATCCACCGAGTTCCTCTCACTAGGGACTCGGGTCCTAAACCACCAACCCCATCACGCCGTGGAAATAACCCAAAGGGAACGCTAGGCCCGCGTCCAAGAGCTGGGAAATAAAGGCCTCAAAATAACACCCCACCAAGACTCCAGTCGAACCGTGGGATGCATTTTCACTTTAAGGGACACGTGCCCTGGAAAGCGACCCTCGGGATCCAAAGTAGGCGTTCAATAAATACTTGCCGATTGATGGATTAGAGTTTGGTATCGCTCGCGTTCCGCAGAAACTTGGAGAGCCTGGGCCCACAGCTACCCCCAGCAGACCGCAATGAATGGCTTCTATTTTTAACTGGCAGCTCAGAACAGGGCCTGAGAAATGTCTCCCTCTTTTCTACCCTCCTCCACCCCACCCCACCCCCACCCCGATCCCTACCCCCACCAGGCCTCCACCAGATTGTTGCTGGGTTTTTTCTTTTAGGGAAGAATCTAGACCCTTCCAGACTGAATTGGAGAATCTGGCATAAACCCTCAGGCTCGTCCAGCTGGGCTCCTGAGAACGAAAAGGCAGCGCTAGGCAATCTGAACAGGGTGTTATCAACGAGAGCTTCTGCAAACCAGAACCCGGGCAGCCCGAGGGTTCGAGTTCACGGTCAAGGCGGTGGGGCGACTGGGGCCGCAGTGTCCACGCCCCGCCCCGCCCCTGCGCAGCCACAGCCCAGATCTCGGGCGGGGTACCGGGGGCTCGGGTCCTCCCCCTCCCGCCCCGCCCCCGCAGGGCCCAGTCGGGGAAAGATCGGTGCTGGGGCCCCCTCTTCGTCCTTGCAAGTTTCACTTTTTTTGTTCCCAGGGGTCGACGAGCTTTTGCAGAGCTGACACCTCCTGCGTCTTGCCCGCATCCCGCATCTCGCCAGCCCCTCACTTGGGATGAGGTTTGGCGCAGCCGCCAGGCTGGAACGAGGGGCGCCCCTTCCCTCGCGTGCGTGCACACAAACGGGCAGGCTGAGTCTCACACACACACACACTTCCCTCCTCTGACATCCCCGCAGCCCCCACCGCGGGGCTCGGGTGAGCACAATGAGCCACGGAGATTTGGGGCAGGTGGTCTGAGGACCCCCTCAATGGATGCTCTCGCCCCTCGGAGCATTCTTGGCTCCCCCTCTCCCTCCTCCAGCCTCTCTCCGAGGGGCCCCGGCTTGCCAGGCCCCGAGGCCCCCTCCTCAAGCCTCCAGCCTGACACTAATTTGGGTGGGAGCTGCCGCAGTCCGGGTCCCTCGGCCCACTCCCCTGGGAATGTGATGGGCGACAGGGTCCCGCCTGCCTTCTGACCCCCGGGTGTGCGTTGTTGGGGGGGGCGCCCCCGCATCTCTCAGTTAAACCAGGGGGAGCTGACTTTCCCCTACACTCACACACTCTCCAACCTCCGCCTCAGTGCTCTCTTTTCCGAACCTCTGAAGCCAGTTTTTTGTTTCCTATCCCTGAGGCCAAGCCGGTGATTCTGGGGAACAGATTGGCGGGCAGCGCCCCTAGAGAAGGTGGAAGGGGATGTAGAAATAATAAAATAATAATAATTTCAAAGATAATAGTTGTGGCTAAGGCTCTGACACTGAGATGCCCCTGGGACGTCGGCCGAAGCCTGCGGAGGCTCCAGACCAATGTTGGTCTGGGACTGGCCTGGGGTTCTCTTTGGGAGGGGGGGCTTCGAAGAGGGCTTTTGTGTTGCCCCCCCCCCCCCGCCCCACCCCACCCCACCCCCCGCATCAAAATGTGGAGTCTGGAAGCAGGCCGAGCCTGCAAGGGCCTGGCCGGGAGCGGCCCTGGGACTCCTGCTGCAGAGGCAGCCCGTTGGTTTTCTTTTCTTACTCCTGGCCCACTGGGCCCGTGGTGGTTGGTGTGGCCGGCTTCGGTTTCTCTAAACTCTTTGGAGTCGGTTGGGTCTGTTTGCCCACTGCTCCCCGCCACCCCCCGCCCCGGGCCTGTCCCCCCTCCCGCTCGTCGCTGGCAGATGAATGGTGGCTTTAATGAGCAGGAGCGCGGCGCTGGCCGGGCGGTTCTGAAGATGCTCTGACCTGTATGGAGGGCGCGAAAGGTCAGGCGCTCGCAGGGCCAGGCTTGGGCTCCTCCCAGGCCCACGCTGCTCGGATATTGATCCTGGGAGAAAGATAAACAGAAAAGCTGGACATTCGGTCATGAATACTAATGAGCTGGGGTAGGAGTTTTAATTGCTCTGGACTTCCTTTTTAAATTTTTTTTTCCCCAGTTAATCTTTATTGCAGACTTCGGAATCGGTCTTTCCGAGCTTCGTTTTGTCTCCTCTCTCCGCCCTCCTCCTTATATTTTCATTTGAATCGCCCAAGCGAAAGAGACCCATGTCAACTTGACTTTTTTCCCTCTCGTAGGGCCGGTGTGCAAGAGCCCACAGTTCGGGTTCCCAGCGTGGGGCTTCTGCTGCTCGCTAATTCTGGAATGTAGAGGAGCCTATAAAAGAAATTGTTTCAGTGTGGTTTTGGTGAGCCAGCTTCTTGACTTCCTCACCCTCATTGTTTCAGAGACTTCGTGTGTCCTTGGCCTTTAAACTTCCTCTTGACAATTGCATCTTTTCTCCAGGCACTGAGCCCCCCTTTTATTCCAAACTGGTGCCTTCCACTCCCAAAGTTTCCCGTTTCTCAAGTCTCCAGGATTTGACACTGGCTTTGCCAACCACGGCGTCTAAGTGTTTCAATCTAGCAGTGAATTCCTAGGCAAGTGAGTCGACCAGATTATATAAAAGTAATACTTTTCTTTGGTACCTATAAGCAATAGTGAGATCTGAGATGGGAACCTCAGGTAATTTCCAGAGATTTCTGCCTCTTTTCTTGATATGTATTTGATAACTTAGTTAGACTATTTTTTTTTTCTGAAAATAAAACCCATTCTTGAATTGAGTTTTCTCCTGAAGCTGTATAAATTGACTGGAAATTCCATAAAGCAGCTTCAGCTTTGTGATCAGGCGAGAAAAAAAAAGTGCAAGCCCATTTCTATAACGGACTATTTAGAAATGCGAAAATGAAGACAAAAAGAAAAAAAATCAGCTACCCTAGAGTAATTTCCAGTGTTATTCTGATTCTCAAAGTTTTGGGCAAACTAAACCCATATTTCACATCATTGCCAATAGGTCCCAGTGTTGAAGTCTCCTGAGGATTCTGTTTCACTTACACTTTTCAGTCCAAACTTTTTTTCCTTCACACAATGATTTATTATGTAGGTAATTTTAGGGGATACAGTTTACAGCTTGAATTATTAGACTGAACACCTCTGGCTGACACTACAACGCCTTTTTTTTTTCTGCCTGCAGCTGTGAGTCACAACCCCATTTTCATACCCAACTGCTGCACATTCCTTCACAATGTATATTTCCTTCTTGCAGAGATCAAACATGCTTTGGTCAATGTGTTTATTTTAAAATACAGGAAAATTAAAACTAAACACAGCTTTACTGAAAAAATCCCCAAATGTATCATATTTTCCTCCTCCTCCGGTACCCACAAAAAGAAAAAAAGCTAACAAATTGCACCACTTTCTGGAATAAAGTTTCAAATCCAAGGAGAACACACAGGCACCTACAGACACAATTTTCATTTTACTATTGAAACACATCAGGAAACCTCTCTCTTCTCTTCATGTTTGGACTCCTGTTTGGATGTTTTTAGTTTTTCTCTGTAAAAATGTCACATGTTAAAAACAACAAAGACAACAGACCCTTAAGAAGATGCTGACAGGCGTCTATTTTATTCACCAGCCCACACGCTCCTCATTTCTGGTTCAGTTTCCTATCTTGGTATTTTTCTTTTAATTCTGTCTCCCAGAATATAACTTCAGGGGCAAAAGGATATTTTGAAGTATTTGCCAAAAGGAAGCAAAAAAAAAGGGGGGGTATTTCAGAAACAAGTTAACATTTCCCCAGCATCTCAGTGGGTCTTTGGTATATGCTTGTGTTTTCTTTTCCCCTTCAAATGAAGGTGAACAATTAACAGGTAGAATCTCTCTTTGTCAGCACCTAAATTGGATAAAGTCGATGTCAAATCTGAGGACAAGTTGTCCTTCTGCAGTTCACTATCCACTGCTTTTTTTTTTTTTTTTTTTAAGCTTCTCTCAGTAACCAGCTGAACAGGATCTCGACCTCAGCCACCACTTCTCATAGGCAGTTTACTCAGCTTCCCATCTCACAGTTCTTTAGCGTGGCAGAGACTGTTAGGCTGTTTTTAATCAAGTTTGGAAGCTGAATCTTTTCCCTCTGATGACTTTGCCCAGGGGTGGATCCGGCTGAAAGTCTGGCGCTGCGGGCAGCGGGCTCGGCCACCCGTTTTTCAGACACAACACCAGAGAATGGCATTGAAGTAACTGTGTGTGGTAGAACTGTTTCAAAAATGTTAACCTCTTTTACTATCCATGCTTCTAAAGGGCAAGGAAAGCTAAAAGGAAATCTGAAATGATATTCATTTACCTACCTAAGGCAGATCGAGAAACTGAAAAGAGAAGACGCTTTGGAAATGTATGTTACAGAATCTTTCAAATTAGATGCTGCTTAAGATGAAGGGTAGTAAAGATTTTTTAAAAGATTTGATTGGTCAGAAGTCTTCCAGATATGAGTGATAAATGAATAGTCTAGAGGTCTCCTTTGAGAAAGAATTTGCGGGGCATATGGAAAATAGTCTATATATGATCTTCTTCCTATTCTTCATGGGGAGGCAATTATAGTACAAACTATTTAGATTTTTTTTTACTTTAGATAAAGAAATGAAAATATTAGACTTCATGTATTATTGAAAATTTTTTGCAAGAGTGGAGAATCAAGGATTTTGAAGACCAATAACAAAATAAGGAATCAAATTACAGTCTGCCTCTAAGATACATTTCTTCCTCTGCTGGGTTTTCAAGTGATCTCTTTAGTGATTCTTTGTTTATCTGAACAATCTTTCCAAATTAAAATCACTGAATATTCTCCCCTAGATAGCTTGATTTTTGTCATAAAAATGTTTTTTTTAAAGTTCTATATGAAAAATCAAAGACTTTTTATAAAGCCTTAGTAACAACACTTCATATCATGGGCAAACCAATTTATTGTGAACGTCTTTCATCTTTGGTAGATTATTTGATACATCAGAAAGTCTCACCTTGAAATTGTCAAACCTTCTGTCAATCTTATGTGAGACTAATTTCATAGTATGCAGTTTGGGGTTTATGAATTCATTTCTATTTTTTTAACTCTAAAGAATTAGTTCAAAAATTGATTTGGTCTAGGAGGAGACACTATCAGTGAAAAGTCTTAAAGTATAAATCAAACACATCTCAGGCACCTCCTGGCACATACATATACACACCCTTTTTGAGGAAAAAATATCTTAACTGCAGAGAGAAGTCATACTAGCCATTTGACTTCAAATGCCTTCCAGAAATGTCTAATGCAGCTATTGCACAGGATGGCAAAACACTGATCCAAAGTTTCAGGGTGACATGTTTTTAATTCTTCATCTGATAATTAATTTAGAAATGCAAAAACAATTTATTGGGCAAAATATTGCTTCATCTATTTAACACAGACATATTGCATAGCATGCTATTGTAATCTGTGTAGGTTCTCTTCTATGGACAACTGAATTCAATTGTACACAGTGTACTATTCTCTCATGCCCTTAACAATTTTGCACTTGAAAGTGAATGTTGGGCACTCGGAGGTTGGAAACTGAATCGATTGCCTTTCCTGGGAGCAAAAGATGTCGCCCTCTGACAGATGCTACTTTGGGTGTCTTTTCTGCTAAGCGGATCTCAGACGTAAATTAGCTTCATCATTTGCCGCTCTGTTTTCCTAAGATTTGTGGTCCAAGTGGCAGCCCTTCCTGAAACACACCACGGTGTCTTGTCTCATAGCGGCAAAGCCGCTTGTTTCTTTGCTTCAAGTTTCGTTTTGTGTTTAAAATGCAATAGCCTAAGTTAAAAATCATTTTAAAGAGAGCACTTTCCAGAAGCACTTCCTTTCTTACTGCCAGACAGCGTTGTTCCCCAACCTCTTGGCTGGAACCCTTGCTTTCGATTTGTTTGTTTCACGCATTTCCCTAAAGAACCCGGCGTTTTGCGCTATTTAACTCTGCTTTAAAAATGCATCGCTTCTGCCCTGAATCCTCCTCTGAAACAAATTGCTATCGAAAGTGTATCAGATTCGTTCCAAATATGGGATTTGAATCAATATTCCCACGCTAGAAGTATTTTAAAAATTGTTTTTGTCATAGGATCCCATGCTTTTGCAATGTATTTTCAATTGAAGTAGGGCTGCCTCTATTTCTCGTGATAAAAAGTGGCGATTGCCGTCTACTTAGACTTTCCTTTGATATTATTTTTAGCCCTGTGTGTCATTACCTAACTGGTATGTGTTCTTCCATCCAGCTCTTGATGATCTAGTTGAATTCTAGACATAGTGCCAAGACGCGTATTTGAAGCAGATAAGTACGGATAATACAAATGCGTTTTGTTAGACCTGATGGATGCTATTTTTCTTTTAATAGGTTTGTAGCAAACTAACACAATAACACAATGTATTCCTTTTCAAGGTACATTGTTGAAACAGGTCTATTAAGAGCGCGTTGAGCTATTTCTCGCTTCTATTGAACAGTCTGTTGCTCAAACACAACAGCCAACAAACGCCAGCTGCCTCGACAAAAGTAGAAACCTAACCCTTTTATGTAATGTTTTAACAGAAAGGGTAGCTGTTTAATTAAAAACATTGATGATTTAGTGAAACAATGGAAACTCAGGTTCAAGTGGTGCTCTATTGATTTAAGATGATTTTTACTAGCAATGGGTATAATTCATCCCCCCACCCCCCAGCTCTCTCTTGTGTAAAGGGGTTCCTTCTTGGGGCATTATCTGGGTGAATAGGAAAAGACAGAGATGGCTATTGCCTTAGAAAGCTGATTAACGCACATTGCTTTGAGGGTAAGGTGTTTAATTTATAAGTGCACCCCATATTTTTTGTCAGTTTATTCGCGGTGGGGAAGCTTTGAAAGTAGCTCCTCTCAGCAGGTTAAAAAGTGAAGTCTGCGTCCTGGCATTTAAATGTCTTTGTTATTGTGTCAAGCAAGTTTTTGAAAACCACATGCCCAGAATACTAAGGTTGGGCGGCTAGATGAGGCAAGTTGTGTGTGTGTGTGTGTGTGTGCGCGCGCGCGCGCGCGCACGCGCCCCTGGGCGCAGGGTTGTGTGCGAGGACAATTATTTTCATCAGCTGCTTGCTCGCCCGCGCCCGACTGCTCCTCTTTGCAGAACCGACGGCCTCCGGGGCTTTCAACTCTGCGAGCAAAGCTGGAGGAATTCCTGTATTGAGATACCCTCCTTGAGAGCGTCCAACTCTCTCGGCCCTGGGGAGCCGAGAAAGGGAGTCGAGGGTACCCGGGTCGCCCCCCACCCCAGGCAGGGCAGCACTCGAGGACTGCGAGGCTCCGGTTTCAGGCCCCCGGCTACCTCCGCGAGGACTGCCCGCGAGCGACGGCGGCAGCCCCGGGGCCCAGGTGGGCGGGAGGCAGGTGCGTCCCTCCGCCTCCGCAGCCGCGCAGTCCGGGCGGCGCGGGGCGGCCGCGGTTCACCCTCCTTCCTTCTGGCCGGCCGGGTCCGCAGGCCCCGCTTCCCAGCTCCCGGCCCCGGGCGTGCTGGGACTCGGGAAGACGCAGCTCGCGTCCACCTTCCCCGCGCACCATGGCGGCCACCAAGGCCAGGGGTCCGCCGAGCCGGCCGACAGGCGGCCGCAGGGCCTCCCTTCCTCCGTATAGCGCCCTTTCCCGCCCGCTGAAGGGGAAGCCGAGGGGGAACTGAGGGCCCAGGGCCGTGGCCTCCAAGGGCCTCCACAGGGGTTGGAATGGTCCCCGGGGTGAGGCTGGCGACAGAACACCTCAGGTACCGTTTGCCTCCCTCAGCCACCCCTGGAACGCCCCCACTCCAGGCCGTGACTGGCCGCTCGAGGCCCACTTCCGCCTGCTCCCGGCGTCCTGTGCGTCCAAGGTCAAAGGGCGCGGGCCCATCTTCCGGGATCCGATCTGTCCATGGCGTCCTGAGCCACCGTGGGCCCCCAACGCCGGGGGTTGGGGGGCGGCGAGGGGAAAGCGGCCAGGAGGCCTCAAGGCCACACATGGCCGCCCCGGGCCGCCCATCGGGGCCACTATTCGGGCCGAAATCCGGGGTAGAACGTGGCCAGAGAGGGAACCGTCCGCATGGGTCCCGCAGGCCTAGAGTGAATTATTTAAGCTGTTCCTGGTGTTTAAAGAGGTTTTGCAGTTTTTAAAGAATGTTGTAAAAAAAATATCAGCCCTTGTTAACTCCCTCATTATATGCTTTTTTCCCCTCCTCAGCTGAACAAGCCATATTTCCTGAAACAGAGGAGCTATGTTAAGTGTTTAAACATGTGTCAAGTGTCTTATAAATAATACAAATTCATAAAGAAGGGGAGAAAATTTCACTGATACCTGAAATACTTGGCGCAGCTACGGTTCCCTTGAGTTGGGTTATTTTTGGCTGGGGGATTGTAGAAAGGAAACTGTTCCGAGATGACTGGGCACCTCCTGGAGCCCTCTCCCTTTCTTAGCCTGCTCCCTTTGAGTCTGTGCTCAACCCCGTCTAGAAATGCTTTTGTCTCCTCCACGAAAAAGAAAGAAGTTCAGATGCTCTGCAGAGTATGTTTGGTTCAGGGTTAATACTCAATGCAGTATTTTGGAGTCACCTTTTCTCCTCCTCTCAGCCTCCCCCTATTCAAAGTTTCTGCTGCTGTAACATTCTGCTATGACACCCTCCCCCCACCCTCTCAGTTGGAAAGAAAGTGCTGCTTCTGGCAAAAACAACAACAACAACAACAACAAAAAAAAAACCCACATAAAAACTGTAGGAGAGATGAGATCTGGGCTTTAACGAGATATGGGCTAGTAAATAATTTCAGTTTTTGTATTCATTTTCTTACCTAGGAAACCTGAAAAAGGTGTTGCCCTAACACAATCTGAGAACCTCTGAGGAAGGTATGTCCAATGGATCATTTTATAGTAAAATGAAAAATATTGTTTTGAAATTGGATTTCACTTTAGAGTTAACTTATGTACTTTGGTTCCTTGGATGACATTTTTCATCTTGGTTGTCGTTCCATGAAAGATTTCTTAGGCCTTCTGTTTCTAGCTGTTGTTGTTTAGTAGGTAAGTTGTATCCAACTCTTTGTGACCCCATGGACTGCAGCTTGCCAGGCTTCCCTGTCTTTCATTATCTCCCGAAGTTTGCTCCCGGAGTCACATCTTTCTGCCTTTTCATACTGTTCATGGAATTCTCGGGGCAAGGCTACTGGAGTGGTTGGTTCTTCTCCAGTGGACCATGTTTTGTCATAACTCTCCATTATGACCTGTCTGCCTGGGTGGTCCTGCAGGGCATGGCTCATAGATTCATTGAGTCATACAAACCCCTTCGTGATGACAAGGCTGTCATCCATGAAGGGGTTCTAGCTGTTAAAATGTGTAAGCTGCAGGAAAGAGTAGGCATTTTTAGTTATTAAAATAGTCAAATGTTTTCATGAAATCAGAAGTATCTTCATTTAAAAATATCATATCATTGTGAGTGTGATTCAGAAAAATCAACTGCATTGCAAATTTGAGGAGTAGAATTGACATTCTCAGTTCGAGGCTTTGCGCTTCTGTCGCATGCATGCACGCTAAGTCACTTCAGTTGTGTCTGACCTTACTGTTAAGTTCTCCCTGCTCCACCTGGTAAAATTCCATCCAAATGTTTCTAGGGTGCTCAAGAGGTACTGTAGGTATTTTCAATAATAAGCCCGGTAAGCTGCCAGATTTAGTAGCTGAAAGTATTCTGTGTTTTCTCTCAGCTCTCTGATGATTTACCTCCTGTGGGATTTTTCATGTATTTTGGTTGCTAGTTTTGCCGGGTGTTGCCCGTCTTGTCAGGCTTTTCTGTGTGCATTCTTTGGGATACAGTTGGTGAGGAATGCACTGGCAATGTGGAGAGGCCAGTCCTCTGCAGTGTTCATTGTTGGTTATCTGTGATACACTCTGTCAGAGGGTTCCAGAATGGTTTGCAGTGTGTTCTGTGAATGGTTTTAATAGAAAAAGGTATTTCCCCTTTGTGTTTACAGCCCTCTGTCTCCTTAGAACCTAGATTTGAATCCACAGTAGTCTCAGCTAAAAATCCTGACCAGTCTCAAAAACTATGGTACATTCACAATTACTCATCTCCTCTGAGCACCAAGACTTTGTTTCAAGATCAAGCTACCTAATCTTCTCTTTGCTCAAGATAATAAGTTTACTTCCAGGAGTCTTCTCAGTCTTCCATGTAAATAGATTTCTAGTGGTGGTTTTCTTGTTCTTTCAAAAATTGCTCAGCTGTGTTTGAATGCCAGTGATGAAAGCAGCTTAGACTGTACATTTAGGAAATAGTTGGGACTATTCCCCAACTATTCACTCAGAGGCAGATCTATATACATACTATAAATGACCATATTGGCAGATAAAAACTTTGCTGAACTTAGTTAATACCTTTTAGATGTTTAAACAATTTTTAGTAAGAATGCCAGTCATCCTTTGAAAGCCAAACAATAAATTGTGCACAGAATGGTCAATACAAAGATAATGTACTCACTTGCTGTTTATACTTAAACATTAGCCAGTTGTCAACAAATTGATATCTAGGCACTCCCTGAAACAGGCCTTTGTTACTAACTCAGATAAGGCATTTTGATCTCTGTCTTTTTTTTTTTTTTTCAATTGTGCCACTCCCCATTCCACAAGAGAGCATGGCTTTATAGGAAAAGATGCACAGCCTTTTATACACCATCAGGTAGTTTGCTCTCTAATGGGGAAGTCAAGGCAATTATGTAAAATGACTAAACAATACGGAGGTGGTGGTGGTGGTTTAGTCACTAAGTCGTGTTCGACTCTTGTGACCCCATGGACTGTAGCCCGCCAGGCTCCTCTGTCCATGAGATTCTCCAGGCAAGAATACTGGGAGTGGGTTGCCATTTCCTTCTCCAGGGGATCTTCCCAACCCAGGAATTGAACCCAGGTCTCCTGCATTGCAGGCAGATTTTTTACCAACTGAGCTATGAGGAAAGCCCTAAACAATACGAGGTAAGTAATACTAAAACACGGGGAAAGACTAAATACTATAAAGTATACCATGTACCTTAAAAGGAATGCCAATAAATTCTTTTAGAGTCTTCAAAGATGAGCAAGATAACATCAGAAACTGTAAAAGAGTATATACAAAGTAACAGCATTTAAGTTAACGGCATACTTTTCAACATTAACAAGACACATCTGAAGATAAAGGAATAATATTTTGAAAGCGCCAAGAGGAAATAGCTATAACTCAGAATGCCATGTACCCAGCGAAGCTCTTATTTAAAAGTGTGGGCTTAAAAAAATACTTTCAGACAAAAAAGTGTGGGAATTTACCACTCATCTTGGAGAATCATAATAAAAGTTGTAAGAGGTACAGGAAGAAGGAGTCTCTTAAACCTCAAAGGAAAAGAGTAGATGGCAAGAAGAAATGGTGCATAAAGAAGCTGATGATCAATATGTGGGAACACTAAAACAGTTATTGCATGCATAAAATAATAATGATAATGACTAGTGTTGGGTGTTTAAAACATCATGGGAACACAACTGACGGAATATAGTGTAGAAAATAAATATGAGTGGTTCATGATAAACGCTCTCAGTAAACTTAGGAGGCATCTTTCTCAACTAGATGCTGCTACTAAGTTGCTTCAGTCATGTCCGACTCTGTGTGACCCCATAGACGGGAGCCCACCAGGCTCCACCGTCCCTGGGATTCTCCAGGCGAGAACACTGGAGTGGGTTGCCGTTTCCTTCTCCAATCAACTAGATAAAGACAGCTATAGAAAAAACCACAGCTAGAGGCTTTCCCGGTGGCTCAGGGTTAAAGACTCTGCCGCCCACCAACGCAGGATACTTGAGTTCGATCCCTGATCGAGGAAGATCCCATGTGCCACAGAGCAACTCAGCCTTTGGCTGCAACTGTTGAGCCTGTGCTCTAGAGCCTGGGAACCGCAGCTATTGAGCCCATGTGTTGCAACTACTGAAGCTCGGTGCCTGTGGTCTGCGACAAAAGAAGCCACTGCGATAAGAAGCCTGCGCAATGCAATGAAGAGTAACCTCCGCTTGCTGCGACTAGAGAAAAGCCTGTGCAGCAACAGAGACCCAGCACAGCCAAAATAATTATACATTTTAAAAATTATTAAAAAACCGCAGCTAATATAATACTCAAAGGAAAAGACTGAATACCTTCCCCCTTGAGACTGGAAACAAGGTAATGTTGTCAGTTCTCACCAGTTCTGTTCAAGATGGTACTGGAGCCTCATCTTCTCTTTATGTGATTCATTGCTTTAAGAAGAAAGAGAAGACTTAAATGAGCATACAACTATTAAATGTAATTATTTACTTAAAAAATTTCCATAGTGGATGGTGGGGGTGCTTCCTAGGTGGCGCTCCTGGTAAAGAACTTACCTGCCATTGCAGAAGACATAAGAGACTCGAATTCCATCCCTGGGTTGGGAAGATCCCCTGAAGGAGGGCGCAGCAACCCACTCCAGTATTCTTGGCTGGAGAATCCCATGGACAGAGGAGCCTGATAGGCTAAAGGGTCAGACATGACTGAAATGACTTAGCATGCATGCCTGCACGGTAGTGGAACACTCCCGGCTGATGATGCTTTTAAACCTTTAAAGGCTCATGATGACTTTTAACTTTGAAGGAACAGGAAACTCCTATTTTATGCAGCAGTTTTAATAAAATTTTTAAAAATAAGGCAAGTTTCCCAACTCATTTGATGAGGGTAGTAAAATTTAACAGGGATTATAAGAATTATGGTCCAATTTCAACTTGTTTATAATGGAAAAATCCTAAATAAAGCATGAGCAGATCAAATGTGTCATGTCTAAAAACCAGTATCTTAGTTAAACAGGATTTATTGCAGGAATTCAAGGATGGTCTTCCAGTAAAAAATTGAAGGATATAATCTACCACAAACATTAGAGGAAGAAAATGATGTAATCATCTTAAAAGATTCAGAAAAAAGTTTTGATGAAATTTAAAACATACTCATAAGTTTACTAAGTAGGAACAATTAAAGAATTCTGTTAACATGACGAAGAAGCATTAGAAAGTGTTCCCCTTTAAGTCAGCAACAAGACTAGGATGCTTATCTAAATTCTGTTCCACATTTTACTGAAGAGTCTATCCAGGGCAATAAGAAAAGCAAAAGGAATGAAAAACATGAAGACTAAAAAAGAAAATTAAAGTTGTTATTATTCACCATGATTACCTACATAGAATATCTAATAAGACCAAAACATTAGGGGAATCCCTGGTGGTCCAGTGGTTAGGAATTCTGTGCTTTCACTGCTGAGGGCGCAGTTTCAATGCCCGATCTGGAAACTAAGATTCCACTCAAGCTGTGTAGTGTGTCAAGAACAAAAACCAAAAAAATTAAAATTAATGAGAATTTTGAAAAATTATAGATTATAGGCTAAGTATTAAAGAAAAGAAGAAAGTGAAGTTGCTCAGTTGTTGAGGTCGCTCTGATTTTTTGTGCTCCCATGGACTGTGGCCTACCTGGCTCCTCCGTCCATGGGATTTTCCAGGCAAGAATACTGGAGTGGGTTGCCATTTCCTTCTCCAGGAGATCTTCCCGACCGAGGGCTTGAATCTGGGTCTCCTGCATTGTAGGCAGAGGCTTTACAATCTGAGCCACCAGGAAGTCCAGAGTATTAAATCCAAGTATTAAAAAGACCAACAATATTCCCACATGCCAACAACAGATAAAGTAGAACATGCAGTTAAAAAAAAAATGCCATATGAAATGGCCCCAAACCTAAGGGGCCTTGGAATATATCTAACAAAAGATGTTGAAGATCTTTATGGAGAAAATTATAAAGGTGTATGTAATACAGAGATGTAACATGCTCATGAGTGGGAAGACTCAGTTTTGTAATGATGTAATTTCTTACTCTCTTAGTTCATGAATTCAGTGCATCTGTATCATAAATCCTAATAGTTGTATATGTGCATGTGTGTGTATAATTTGATAGATGAATGTTAAAAGTTAAATGGAAGAGTAAAATGTCAAGAATTGCCAGGATAAGTTTGAAAAACAATGAGGGATTTGTCTACTTGACTATTAAGATTTAGTATAAAGTTTTAGTAATCATAGCAGTGTGACAGTGGCACAAAGTTAGAAGCACAGATCAATGGAACAGAAGATCGTCATGTGTCTCTGCTAATTTGGTAAATAACAGAGGTGATTATAAATCAGTGAGATGATTCAATAAGCAGTGCTGAAACAATCGGCCAATCTCATATAAAACTATTAAGTCCTTACCTCACCTATTCACAAACCACATTTCAGTATGAAAGCCTGTATTTGAAAAACAGAACTTAAAATTTATTTTAAAAACTCAGGAAGAATTTTTCTTATTTATAAAGAGGAACTTTTTATATTATATACAAAGAATAATCAGCCTAAAATAGTTGCTATTGGTTTGTTGGGCTTCCTTGGTGGCTCAGTCGGTAAAGAATCCTCCTGCAATGAGGGAGACCTGGGTTCGATCCCCCCTAGGTTGGGAAGATCCCCCAGAGGAAGGCATCTTGCCTGGAAAAGCCCACGGACAGAGGAGCCTGGCGGGCTATAGTCCATGGGAGCACAAAAAGCTGGATACAACTGAGCGACTAAGCACAGCACAGCACCTTGATTTGTTATGGTTTGCTATCTAAGAAATCCTTCTTAAACGTATTTGGCATATTTGGCCAGGTATCTGTTAAAGAAAAAAAAAGATACCCCAAATGCAGCAGCAAATAAATTAATTTCTCTTTAATATAATAGTTCAGGGTAGGTTTATAGGCTTTGCTGTATGAAGCCTTCATGGAGATCCAGACTAGTTGGGTAGCTCAACATATAGCTTGCAATGTTGGTCTAGATTTTAACTTCAACATGACAGTGTCAAGGAAGTTGAAGAGACAAGTGATCAAAAACGTGCATTATTTTTAAGGCTGATACCCAGCAGCAAATACATTACTACCAGGTACATTCCAGTGTTGGCAACTTAAGTCACCAAGCTGCAAAGGAGGCTGGGAAATACAGCTTAACTGAGTAGACATATCTGCCCCCACTATCATTGTGGAAGAGAGAGACAGTGCATTTTGGTGGACAACTTGCAGTCTCTGCAATAGCTGCCTTAAAGTTGAAATTTTCTCATAATAGAAGATAACCATCTAAAAATGGAATACTCACACCAAAGACTGGTTGAAATTATTTTCAAAGCAAATCAATATCAAGAATATGTGTAGATTCCTGCAATAAAAGATGTGTAGGTGGACCTCCATGGTGCTCTAGTGGTTAGGAATCCTCCTGCCAATGCAGGGGACACAGGTTCGCTCCCCGGTCTGGGAAGTTTCCACATGCTGGGGGGCAGCCAAGCCTGTGCACTGTAACTACTGAGCCCATGCACTTTTAGAGCCCATGGTCTCTAATAAGAGAAACCACTGCAGTGAGAAGCCCCACTACAGCAGCGAAGGCCCAGTGCAGCCAAAAATTTTTTTTAATTTGTAGGCAACCGACTAGAAAAATGATGAAATAGTCATTTCAAAAAATAGGAAACTAGAATGGTTAATAGTGTTTATACTTGGTAGTAATCAAGGAAATGCAAATTGAAACAACAGGGAGATACTATTTTACATCAGTCAGATTGGTAAATTAATACATTTGATAGCCAAAGTTATTGGTGAACATGTGGGGAAATTGGAACTCTTACTCATTGTTGATGGGAATATAAATTGGAATGACCTCTTTGAAGTTTTCAAAGAGATTTGGAAATACTTAAAATGGCAGCAGCTGTTGGTTGTTAGTTGCTTACCGCAATACCAATATCTGTTTTTTCCTTCTTCCTTGGGAATGGAAGCCCTAATTTTTTGTTGGGTACATGGCCGTCTAGAGTAAAGACTGCATTTCTCATTTTCTCTTGCAGGTAGATGTGGCCATATGACTAAGTCCTAGCTAAGTTCTGATACAAATGTGTCTGCTTTAAAGAAATTTTTATACATCTGTGCAAGGAGCCATGTTCAAAGATTTCATTTCATCACTATTTGTAATAGCGTATATAGGAAATATCCTGTAAATCAATAGGAAAATGAGAACATAAACTCTGGTTTGTTCATACAAGGGGCCACCATACAGCATTTAAAATAAAGGAACTGCATCTATATGATCAACATGAATCTCAGACAGATATGTGAAAAAAGTAGGTTTTAGAATGATACATGCAGTATAATATTCATATAAATTTCTAGAACATGATAGTGAACATGTGAAAGCCAAAAAATGCATGAGGAGAATACACAAAGCTTTAAGATAGTGGTTGAACTTACGGTTACCAGTGGGGAGGCAGGGTGAGGGGATAAACTGCGAGATTGGAATTGACATATATACACTACTATATGTAAAATAGATAATTAATAAGGACCTACTGTATAGCACCAGGAGCTCTTTTCGATAATTCTGTAATGATCTACATGGGAAAATAATTTTAAAAAGAGTGAGTATATGAATATTTATAACTGATTCAAGTTGCTGTACAGCTGAAACTGCAGCCCCATTTGAAATCAACTATACTCCAATAAAAACGTTAGTGGTATCTCTGTGGAGATAGAGTATACAGGCAAGGTAAGACTTCAGTTGTGGGAACTTCTGTGGCAGTCCAGTGATTAAGACTCTGCACTTTCAGTTCAGGGGGTGTGGGTTCAATCAGCGTGGGCAAAAAATCTGTAACACTCTTTCCTTTTTTTAAAAAAAGGTGATTTGAGTCAAATATGCAAACTGGTAATATCTTTAGGTATCATTTAATTTTCTGATACTTTATATGTGTTTCAAATAATTCACAATTAAAATACTTTAAAATATCATAGAAATAGTGGTAATTGTAAGCTGTTATGCTTTTGAAATGTATTTCATAGGAAGATTAAAAAATCACAGACATAGAAAACAAACTTAATGGTTACCAAAGAGGAAAGAGGGGAAAGGGATAAATTAGGAATTTGGTTAAAAGATACACATGACTACTATATAAAACAGACAAACAAGAACCTACTGTATAGCACAGAGGACTATATTCAGTATTTTGTAATAACCTATGAGGTTATAAATTATATATACATGTATCTGAATCACTTTGCTGTACGCCGAAGCTAACACAACATTGTAAATTATACTTCAAAGAAAAAGTGCTTGACAGCTAATTTAGTGTGAAAAAGCAAAACAGTGCAAGATAAAATTGATGAGACAAAAGATGAAAGAATGATCACGGATTGCAACAGAATTCAGAAGGAGCTGTGGGTTTTGGAGGAAGAGATGATGCATTCAGCTTAGGGGCATTAAAACTCACATTTTAGTTCTTTTGGGATATCCTAATGGAAATGTCAGGAAGGAAGCTGGAAGCGCACATCTGCTAAGGGGGCCAGTCACAGACTTCAGGGTCACTTTATGGCCATTGGCGTCACAGGAGTGGATGAGATGCTCGATGCAGCTGCTTGTGTTCTGGGGCAAGCCTCCCTTTACTAGTCTCAGTGCCTGGTGGCCAACATTCAGTAGACCCTAGTAAAAATAGGCCCCAGTGCAAAGGCTAACATAGGCTTACTCCCAAGAACCATAAAAAGGGCTTTTTTTTTTTCATATGTAGCTATATAACTTTATCATCAAATAGCATTTGTAAATGATTTTTAAAATCCCCACAACTGTATCAACACTCTTTGGAAACCTTAAATTTGAAAGTAACTTTGTATAAAAAGGAAACATAAGGAACTTGCCTAGTGGTTCAGTGGTTGGGACTCCGCACTCCTGACGCAGGGGACCCAGGTGTAATCCCTGGTATAGGGAGCTAAATCCCACCTGCTGCAACTAAGACCTTGGGCAACCGAATAAATAAAAATTTAAAAAAATGTAAACACAGTGTTTAAATTGTAAACAAAATACTTTTTGTGCAAAATTACCTAAGTTATTTAGCTCCCATATTTTGAGTTGCTTGAATTTCTATCCTAATTAGTAGTAACTCAGTTGTGTTGTTGCTTCATTGTATCCAGAAATGGTTCTTTATATGTTTTAATTAAAAGAATGCCTTAAATGACAAGATCCTAATGTATAGCACAGGGAACTATATTCAATATTCTGTGATGAACAATAGTAGAAAAGAATATAAAAAAATATAAAAAGCTTAAACTTTAAAAAAAGAGAAAGAATATTCTGCTATAAACACAGTTTTCTCAAAAATGAAATTCAGAAGAATACATATGGGATAAAAAATGTATTCATGTAATAATTTGTAATTCTCAGCAAATTTATGGATTTTTAAATTATTTTCATGAATTTAAATAAAGCAGTAAAGTTTGCTAAAATTGTGTTACATTACCTAGAATTTTATTTTGCCATCTTCTGTGTCTTTCTTACACTGGAATTTTTCTTAGTTTGAAGTATCTGTGCAGAAATAGAAGGCAGTGGCATCCCACTCCAGCATTCTTGCCTGAAAATCCCATGGACGGAGGAGCCTGGTAGGCTGCAGTCCGTGGGGTCTCGAAGACTTCACTTTCACTTTTCACTTTCATGCATTGGAGAAGGCAATGGCAGCCCTCTCCAGTGTTCTTGCCTGGAGAATCCTAGGGACAGGGGAGCCTGGTGGGCTGCCGTCTTTGGGGTCGCACAGACTCGGACACAACTGAAGCGACTTAGCAGCAGCAGTGCAGAAATAAGAAAGAAAAGTTAACCACTACATTTGGCCCTTGAGATTAGGAAGCAGTCTTTTTGGATTATTGATATACTAAAACAGGCCATGCTGAAGTTTTTTGAATATGTAAAACATATAAGAGGAAAACTTTGAACATTAAATAAATTCAAATAATAAAGACTTAAGCATGATAATAAATAATCATCAGCAATGTAAAAAGAAAAATGACCAAGTGGGAAAAATATCTGTAATTTATATTATAAAGAAGTAGGATCCATAAAATAGAAAGTTTTAGGAAAAAAACCTATAAACAAAGTAATAACACAGGAGAAAAATTTAGGAAAGATTTTATCTCATTTTTTTATTTTTTATTTTATTTATTTATTTTTTATCTCATTTTAAAAGTTTTTATTGAAGTGCAGTTGATTTACAATGTGTCAGTTTCTGGTGTACAGCAAAGTGACTCAGTTATACATACATATATATGTTATTTTTTGTATTCTTTTCTGTTAGCGTTCATCCTAGGATTTTGGATATAGTTCCCTGTACTATACAGTAGGACCATGTCCATCCATTCTATATGTAATAGTTTTTGTATCTACTAATCGCAAACTGAACTTCACAGGTAGCAGAGTGGTTAAGAATCTGCCTGCCAGTACAGGAGACGTGGGGTCATTCTGTGGGTTGGGAAGATTCCCTGGAGAAGGAAATGGCAACCTACTCCAGTATTCTTGCCTGGAAAATTCCATAAACAGAGGAGACTGGTGGGCTACAGCCCATGGTGTTGCAAAGAGTCGTACAGGAACTGAGTACACATACACATACAACCCCAAACTGCCAGTTCATCTCTCCACCCGCCCCCACCACGCCTTAGCAGCTACATGCCTGTTCTCTATGTCAGTGAGTATGTTTCTGCTTTGTTGAGAGGCAGAAAATATTTTAACAGATAGTTTCAGCAAAAGATACCATCTATATCAGCCTCACTGGAGAACTAAAGCTATTGAGATAAATCATTTCTCACTTACTCAATGGGCAAAACTTCAAAAGTTAGATACCACATTTTGTTGGAGACATTTTAGTTGAAAAATAGGCACATTGCTTGTAAAAGTACAAAAAAGCTCAAACTTTATGGAAGGGGATTTGTTAACTTGTGGAAAATTTGCATTGTATCTACCCTTTGTATTAGTTTCTGATTGCTACTGGAACAAAATATCACAAACTTAGTGTCTTAAAATAGCACAGGTTTCTTATTTTTCAATTCTGGAGGTCATAAATGTAAAATGGGTCTATAAGGTTATGTTCTTTCTGGAGAGTCTAGAGAGTATTTTTTTCCCTGTCCTTTTGAGCTATTTCAAATCCTAAAAGATGATGCGGTGAAAGTGCTGCACTAAATATGCTGGCAAATTTGGAAAACGCAGCAGTGGCCACAGGTCTGGAAAAGGTCAGTTTTCATTCCAGTTTAAAGGCAATGCCAAAGAATGTTCAAACTGCTGCGCAATTGCACTTATGTCATATGCTAGCAAGGTAATGCTGAAAATTCTCCAAGACAGGCTTCAACAGTATGTGAACCGTGAACTTCCAGATGTTCAAGCTGAATTTAGAAAAAGCAGAGGAACCAGAGATCAAATTGTCAACATCTGTTGGATCATTGAAAAAGCAAGAGAGTTCCAGAAAAACAGCTACTTCTGCTTTATTGATTATGCCAAATCCTGTGACTGTGTGGATCACAACAAACTGGAAAATTCTTAAAGAGATGGGAATTCCAGACCACCTGACCTGCCTACTGAGAAATCTATATGCAGGTCAAGAAGCAACAGTTAGAACTGGACATGGAACAACAGACTGGTTCCAAATCAGGAAAGGGGTACACCAAGGCTGTATATTGTCACCCTGCTTATTTAACGTATATGTAGAGTACATAACTTATACGAGAAATGCTGGGCTGGAGGAAGCACAGCTAGAATCAAGATTGCCGGAAGAAATATCAATAACCTCATATATGCAGATGACTCCACCCTTATGGCAGAAAGTGAAGAAGAACTAAAGAGACTCTTGATGAAAGTGAAAGAGGAGAGTGAAAAAGTTGGCTTAAAACTCAACATTCAGAAAACTATGATCATGGCATCCAGTCCCATCACTTCATGGCAAATAGATGGGGAAACAATGGAAAAAGTGACAGACTTTACTTTTTTGGGCTGCAAAATCACTGCAGATGGTGCCTGCAGCCATGAAATTAAAAGACACTTGTTCCTTGGAAGAAAAGTTATGACCAACCTAGACAGCATTCTTAAAAGCAAAGACATTACTTTGCCAACAAAGGTCCTCATAGTCCAGGCTATGTTTTTTCCAGTAGTTGTGTATGGATGTGAGAGTTGGACTAAAAAGATAACTGAGCACCGAAGAATTGATGCTTTTGAACTGTGGTGTTGGAGAAGACTCTTGAGTGTCCCTTGGACTGCAAGGAGATCCAACCAATCCATCCTAAAGGAAATCAGTCCACAATATTCATTGGAAAGACTGATGCTGAAGCTGAAACTCCAATACTTGGGCCTGATGCGAAAAACTGACTCATTGGAAAAGACCCTGATGCTGGGAAAGATTGAAGGCAAGAGGAGAAGGGATGACAGAGGATGAGATGGTTGGATGGCATCCTCCCTTGATGGACAAGAGTTTGAGCAAGCTCTGGGAATTGGTAATGTTCAGGGAAGCCTGGTGTCGTGCAGTCCATGGGGTCACATAGAGTCAGACATGACTGAGCGACTGAACTTAACTGCCCTTTTCTAGTCTCTAGAGGCCATCTGTATTTCTGGGTTCATGGCCCCTTCCCCCATCTTCAAAGGTAGTCATATAGAAGCTTTCCTCCTCACTGACCTGGCTCCTTCTTGTCATGATCCCTGTGATTACATCCAGCTCACCCAGGTTAAGTCGGGGCAGACGTAAGGAGGTCCCCATTTAGTCATAGTTGTAGAGTTCTTTTTGAATGTAAGGTAATGTATTCAGTTTCTTGAGATTAGGCTGTCCACATCTTTGGGGGCCCCTTATTCTGTCTACCACACCCTTTGATCGAGCATTGTCAGTTCTAGGCATCTGTCCTACAGATGCATCAGCATGTATTAGAATGTGTGCCAAGTGTGCTAAGTCTCTTCAGTCATGTCCGACTCTGTGATATATTATGATATCATTGCTTATAATACATAGTGAAAGGCTGGGAACAATGCAAGTGCCTGGTCATAGGGGACTGGTTAAATAACAATGGGGTTATCTACAAAATACAATATAATGCAGCTATAAAAGAGAATGAGGAAAAGCTCATCATACTGGTGTGTATAGAGATCTCTAGGATATAATGAAAAGTGAAAAAAGAAAGGAGCTGAGAAGTTTATATATTGTTCTACCTTTTTATAAGGGGGAAATACATATTATCTATATTGCATAGAGAAACAC
The DNA here is from genome assembly GCF_023091745.1 of Budorcas taxicolor. Lineage (NCBI taxonomy): Eukaryota > Metazoa > Chordata > Mammalia > Artiodactyla > Bovidae > Budorcas > Budorcas taxicolor. The sequence continues at coordinate 76,959,523 of NC_068921.1, forward strand.
TGGATTGAAATACAGAAAATTAATAAAAATGGTTATCTCTATGGAATAAGAGGGACTGGAGAAGTAGCTATGACTTCTCAGTGAATTTTTTTGTATTATTTTGGTTTTTGAATCAGGAAACTATATAGTAAAAATAAGACCTTATGAAGTAGACAGCTTTTTTTTTCCTAGACAAATTTTTTAAAAAGGCTTAGCTTTAAGAAGGTTGTGAGCCACTGGCCTGCCACTGAAGTGCCTGAAGTTTCTAATTTGAGTCCCTGACCTCAAGTAAGGGGTTATGTTTAGTGGTTCCTAGTTAGAATGCTAACACAGATAATTACGCATTTGTAATTTAATATACTCTAGAATCTAATGTTTTGTTCTTTAGTTTCATGGAGTACTCAGGAAAATTCTGATGAAAGTCAGGGGTTGGGAAACGTCACAGTCATGGTCCAGAGTATGTTCTAGGGGACTGCTGGGCAATTGAGGGCGCACAGGAAAGCGTCTGACTGCTTGGGGCTTGGGATAAGACTGAAAGATCTCAAACGCAAGGTTTATCTGAGAGACAGTTTTACCTGTACGTTAGTTTTGGTTTAGTCCATGCTTTCATCTTTTGTTTTCTCTTAATCTTTGAAAAATTTTTTATTGAAGTATTGTTGATTTACAGTGTTGTGTAAATTTCTGTTACACAGAGAAGTGATTCATATGTATATATATTCTTTTTCATATTCTTTTCCATTATGGTTACATAGGATATTGTATACAGTAGGACCATTGTTTATCCATTCCGTGTATCATAGTTTCATCTGTAAATCGCAAACTCCCAGTCCGTTCCGCCTTCACTCTCCCGCCCTCTTGGCAACCACAGTCTGTTCTCTAGATCTATGCGTCTGGTTTGTAGATAAGTTCATCCGTGTCAAATCTTAGATTCCACATACAAGTGACAGCATGTGTTTTTTGTCTTTCTGACTTACTTAGTCTGATAATCTGTAGGTCCATCCATGTTGCTGCAAATGACACGATTTCGCTCTTTTTTATGGCTGAGTCGTATTCCAGTGTATGTATGCCACATCTCTCTGTCCATTCATATCTGCTGATGGACATTTAGGCTATTTCCTTGTCTTGGCTATTGTGAATAGTGCTGTTATGAATATAGGGGTACATGTATCCTTTTGAATTTTTGTTTTGTCTGCATATATGACCAGGAATGGGATTTCTGGATCATATGGTAATTCTGTTTGTAGTTTTCTGGGGATCCTCCATAATATTTTCCATAGTGACCACACCAGTTTACCCTCCCACCAGCAGTGTAGGAGGGTTCCCTTTTCTCCACCTTCTCTAAGATTTATTTGTGGACTTTATATTGATGGCCTTTCTGACCAGTGTGAGGTAGTTCCTCACTGTACTTTTGGTTTGGATTTTTCTAATAATTAGTGACATTGAGCATCTTTTTATGGGCCTATTAGCCATCTGTATGTCTTCTTTGGAGAAATACCTGTCTAGGTATTCTGCACATATTTTGATTGGGTTGGTTTTCCCCTAATCCTTTATCTTCAAAGTTTTAAACATATTTGGGGTGGTGGGAGGGGGGTTCAGGATTGAGAACTCATGTACACCTGTGGCGGATTCATGTCCATGTATGGCAAAACCAATACAGTATTGTAAAATAAAATAAATAAGTAAATAAAAAATAAAGAGCAAAAAAAAAAGAAAAAAAAAGAATGAAAGTGAAATGAAGACAGTCTTAGATGAAGGAAAATTGAGGAAATTCATTGCCAATAGGCTTCTTCTAAAATGTTAAAGAATAAAAAAATAAAAAAAATAAAAAAACATATTTGGCTGTCCTAAGTGACATCATGAAATTTTACCCCTAAAGTGTCAGCATGCCCTTGCTAAGAATAAGGATATTCTCTAATATAAATACATTACCATTATCACAACTTAGCTACTATCTGATATTTAGTTAATATTCAGATTTCTGTCATCGTTTCAACAGATATCTTTTATAGCTCAAAAAAGATGAAGTGTTTCCACATTGTTATATCGCTTTAGTTTTATTTTTTAATTTAGAGTAGTCCATCACTTCTGATTTTATTACAGTGAGTTTTTGAAAGTTCCAGACTACCTTTGTTATAACACCTCTCACATCTTGTGTTTATCTGATCTGACTGTTTCTTCATGGTGTCACTTAACTTGCTGTATCCTTTTTCTTTTCTGTAAACTTGATGTAGGTCTAGAGGCTTGATTAGATTTAGGTTAAATAGATAATGTCAGCTTGTCCCATTATTAGTGACGCAGCATTTGGTCACTTGGTTAGGTTTGCAGTTGCCAGTTCTCTTCTCATTTTCTCCATTGTGGTTGCAATTAAGCTGCAGAGTGATGCTTCAGTACTGTGCAAACATCTCTTCACCCAGTGAGTAAGCATGCATTTACCTGTCTTACCTGTCTTGCCCTAGTGTGGAGTTGGATTCATATTTGTAGGCTCAAGATCAGAAGACACCCCCATCTAGATCAGTGGTTCTCAACTGATCTCAAGTTGATTTTGCAATTCAGGGGACATTTGTCAATATCTGGAGGTATTTTTGGTTGTGACAATTGGGAGAGGCACCTGTTATTGGCATCTAGTGGGTAGAGGCGAGGATGCTGCTGTGTATCCTACAATGCACATGAAAGCTCCCACAAATAATTTCTGGTTGAGAATATGAAGAGTTTCACTGTTTAGAAACTTTGATTTAGATATATAATTAAGCTTCTCTCACTCACACCGTTCACTTCCATTTTGGGAGATGCCAGTAAAGTTTTAGAGCCTGTCTTCAACAGTAGTGGAAACCAAGCAGATGTTAGAGTCCATCAGAATTTTCCAGTGTTTCAAACCATGCAGATTTTTACTGCCCACCTGTTCTGTCTTTCCATTTATTTTTTAAAAAAATTTTTATTGGAGTATAGTTGATATACAATATTTTGTTAGTTTCAGGTGTACAACAAAGTGAATCAGTTATACACCGATTGTGTCTTAAATCAGTCTGGTGGTGATGGTGCTCAGTTGCTCAGTCATATCTGACACTTTGTGACCCCATGGACTGTAGCCCACCAGGCTCTTCTGTCCATGGAATATTTCAGGCAAGAATACTGGAGTGAGTTGCCATTTCCTACTCCAGGTTTCCATTTCCTTATAGGTGTCTTCTTCAGAAGGATTTAACTTGTTTTCCTCTATTCTCAAGAAACTAATAAAATAAGAAATTTAAAAAGCCCTTAGAATTACACTGAGGTGTTTTTGTCTGCTTTTGTGTTTCCTAGAAGATTTTGGAATGTCATCTTAAAAGCCCCAGAGCCAGGGAAAAGAAAATGGAGAAAGAGAAATATCAAGTTAAGAACTCACTGTTACAAAAAATGGCCCAGAGAGAGTAACCAGAGTTCAGGAAGGGGCAGAGGAGTGCAGAGGGCATTTCCACTCTCACACCTGTAAGTTATTAATGACCTTTGAAGTGGTTGTTGATGGAAGCACTGGAGCATTTGAGCGGCTTCATATGTATACTTAGTGTATTCAGAGAACTGCCCAGCTTCAGGAGCCCTGAAATATCTTCAGGCGGCATCAGAGATCAAACGGCAGAACCCATGACTTGGGAATATCATGTAGCCATGTGACATGTGGAAGGTTCCAGAGTGTGGGAACTGATGCCTAAATAACTACTCTGTATGTGTTTAACTCAGCGATTTCCTATTGCTTTTATAACTTTTAAAATGGCAGTCTTGGAAAATAATGGTCCACAGTTTCAAAATAAGGTAATGAGAGGTAAAGTTTTTACGCATTTATTTCAGGTTCCTATTCTGGAAAGATTAGAATATAATTAAGCCTATTTTCATTCATATTGTCACTAGATAGTTTATACAACATTTGTTTGGTTTAGGTTTTGAACTGCTGGGCCAAGGACATTACCTTTCCTGTTGAGAACTGAGTCAACAGTCTTGTTTGTACTTAACAAATAAAACTTTCAAGTCCAACTTCCATTTCAAGTCCAGCTTTCCTCTCATGTACTGTGGAGCTAGTACGTGAATGGTTTCAGCAGCTGCAGTTAAACTTTTCAAGGAAGCAGCAAGATATGTAGGTCTTGGCCTTTATTTTTTTTTTTCTATCAGTATTTCTTAAAATTATTTTTCATGCTTATTCATTGACATATCTTCCTAAGTGGAATAACATATTAACTCTTGGCATGACATGGTACTAAGAAACAGTCCTAAAGAATTCAGTGGAAAATTATAGAGCACCATTTATTTCCACAGTGCAGTTTTTACTCCTTATTAGTAGGCAAACTATTTTAGGTAGATAGTTTGATTAGAAATTAGGAATTAGAACTTAAGTATTTAATTCTATCATTTTTACATTTTTTCCTATACTTGCTCAAATTCTACATAATATGAAAGCTTGAAGAAAAAGATGTGACATAGTATACATCATTATTCTTTTATATTATTCTCTGTAAATAAGAGGGAATAAGAAAAGGGGAGTAGGATGATGGTAATTATTATTCTAATATAAGAGAGTAATTATTTTAATGTCAAGGATACTGTTTATTGTCACTCTCATCACTGTTTCTTTATGAAGTTTTCATTATTCTTTATGAAAGAGATTGACTTAAAGCAGCACGGAAAGCTAACAAAGATAGTACAAGAGAAGAAACTTATAGGTGCATCTCATTTATAAATCCTAGAAAAGATCTTAGCAAATTGAATCCAGTGATGAATAAAAAGGACAAATACATTATGACCAAATTGGATTCCTCCCAGAAATGCAAGTTAGTTTGACATTCAAAAATCTATTTTGTTACAATTAATATATATAACTTACTAGATTAGGAGAATAAATGATGAAACCCTTTATTATTAAGATGATCATCTTAATTGCAGAAAAATAAAAAGAGAACACTCTTAACAAGCTAGTAATATGAAGGAACTCCCAAAGCCCAATAAAGCTCATCTCCAAAAACCGACAGCAAATATACTTAATTGTGAAATGTTAACATTTCTTTTGTATTAGGAATAAGACAAAGACGTCCCAGATCATCACTTTCATTCACATTCTGTATTGAGGGTTATTCTCAAGTAATGTGAGAAGAAAAATAAATACAACATTTGCAAAAAAGAAGCCAACATTTTTAGAAATGATATGATTGTCAATATAGAAAAACTAAATAATCAGCAGATGAATTATTAGAATAAATAAGAATGTTGAGCGAGGTCACTGGATGCTCCAGCACTAATAAAAACTGAATTACTGTGAAACACTAGGAAAAAATATATTAGAAATAGAATTTTTTAAAATTCCATTTATTATAACACCAAAAATTATGAACTACCGTAGAAAAATGAAGAGTTTATTCAAGAGATCTAAATAAGTGTAGAGCTATTTTATGTGGATAAGCAAGATTCAATATTGTGTGAGAATGCTAATTCTGCCTAAAGAGTCATTGAAATTCCAGTTCCCCAACAGAGTTTTGCTTTGAATTTGAGATGCTAAATCTGTAATTGATATGAAGGAACAAAGATCCAAGAATAACCAAAACATTCTTAAGGAAAAATAGTAAGGTTACTACAGTGTCTTAAAATCTACCCTAAAGGCGTAGTAACTGAGATGGTGTTGAACTGACAGAGGAATAGAGAAATAGATGACTGGAACAGAATCCAGAATCAGACCCCACAGATACATGGATAGTCAGTGCATTGCCAGGCAGTGACAGCAAAGACGGTTGCTTAAAAAAATGGCCCAAGAACAGTCCAATTGGAACAGCAATATTATTTAAGAATGACTAAAACATAGAAGTAACACCATGTTCCTCATTGCTAAGTTGGATGCAGAGACCATGATGTAGTTATACCTTCATCTATGTTATAGTAATGAACATTAATGAACCTTAGCTGTACTCATTAGTGTGAATGAATCTCAGAAATTTAATGTTGAGTAAAAAAAAGCAAGTCATAGAAAACTAAATATTATATCATTCTGTTTTAGTCCATTCAGGCTGCCATAACAAAATACTGTAGATAAGAGTGGCTTATAAATAGCAGAAATTTACTGCTCACAGTTCTGGAGGCTGGAAGTCCAAGATTAGGGTGGCCAGCATGGTTGGGTAAGAGCCAGCCTCTGGTTGCAGACTTATAGCCTCATATGGCAGGGAGTCTGGGGAGCTCTAGGGGTCTCTTTCATAAAAGATCAGTAATCCTATTCCCTGGTGGCTCAGAGGTTAAAGTGTCTGCCTCCAATGTGGGAGACCCGGGTTCGATCCCTGGGTTGGGAAGATTCCCTGGAGAAGGAAATGGCAACCCACTCTAGTATTCTTGCCTGGAGAAATCTCATGGACAGAGGAATCTGGTAGGCTACAGTCCACAGGGTTACTAAGAGTCAGACACGACTGAGCAACTTCACTTTCAATCCTATTCATGAGGGTCCCACACTCATGACTTAATCACCTCCCAGAGGCCCCACCTCCTAATGCCATCACTTTGGGAGCTAGGTTTTCAACATAGGCATTTGATGGGGGAGGACACAAAATTTATACCATAGCACCTTCTATTTGCTTAAAATGGAAAAGAGGCACATTTAAATTATACATTGTAGAACTCTACATACATTTGTGATAAAAAAAAAACATGAGGAAAAGAACAAGCATCACAAAATTCAGGATAGTGATTACTTGGAGTGGAATGATGGAGGTGTGCCTGGGAAAAGGCACGTTGGGTGTGTGCTCAGTCATGTCCGACCCAGGGATTGGACCTGCGTCTTCTGTGGTTCCTGCATTGGCCGGCAGACTCTTTACCACTGAGCCACCTGGGAAGCCCACGTGGGTGAGGGAGTGCCTAAAATATAGATAGTGTGCCGTTTGATAAGATATGTCCTAGGTGCACAGGTATTCATTTGTGTAATTATTTTTCAAACTGAGTTTTCATAGTAATGCTTTCTATTTGTATGCTGGTTTTTTTTACATTAAAGTGATTACAAAGAAAGATTTGTTACAAATCTGATCTGTGACTCTTGATCCCTTTACTTTTCACAGGGTTAACAGTGAGACTTAGAAGAGAGCAGTTTTTTGTTTTTTAATAAAAAGCTTTTTATTTGGAAATAATTTCAAACTTATAGAAAAGTTGCAGGAATTGTAGTAAAAAAAAAAACACCTGTTTACTTTTATCCAGATTCAGTTACTATAAACATTTTATATTACTTACTTTTTTGTTAAAGAGAAATTTATTATCCTTCTCTATATTTTTCTAAATTATTTAAGAATAAGCTGCAGGCATTATGCCCCTTTGTTTCCAGATACTTCACTGAATATTTCCTGAAGAAAAGGACATTCTCTTACATGACCCCAGTACAGTTGTTAACCTCAGGAAGATTTTTAACATTAGCAGTACTTTAAAATAATCTACCATTCACTATCCAGTTGTCAACTGACTTCATAATGTCCTTGACAGCACTTGTGTTTTCCTCCACTAGAGGTTGCAGTCGACGTATTGCATTTAATTGTTTCTTTCGTTTCCTTCATCTGGAACAGTTCCTGAGCTTTTCTTTGTCTTTAATAATAATGATGGGTTTGAAGAATACTGTGAAAAAATTTTTTTAATCTAAGAGAACAGTTCTCATTTTGAGTTTTACTGTTCTCTCATGATTCTATCTAGTTTGTGATCCCTAGTCAAAATGCCACACTAATGATATTTTTTTTCTCAGAGTTATCACATCTAGAGTGTGTATCTATCTGGCTCTCATTGGTTATATTAATTTTGATAATTTGTCCAAGGTGTTGCGTTTTCTCTAGTATAAGGGAGAGGAAGTTTTGAAAGGATTTCTTTGGAGAGAGCTGTTGGTGAGTGTGGACCCTGATTCCTTCTCAACGCAGACAAGCAGGCATGCGATATCTCCCTCACCTCAAGTCAGAAGAGAGACACCGCTTGGAAAGCTTCCTGTGTGTCTTCTGAAGTTATCAGGTCACAGCGAGCGCACTGATGGGTGCCTCCTTTTAAGGAAAGCCAGAGGTGGAGGGCTGAAGCAGGCTTGCTGCTTGGAAGTGGCGCAAGGCGAGCTCCTAGTAGACTGTAACCAGCCTTTTCTTCCAGACTTTATTAGGCAATCAAGGCACAAGTATTTCCCATGAATGAGATGTGGCAAGAGCCGGACTGGAGTCATTGCATAATCTGACCTAATGGCCATGGAAAGGGTGAAAGGCTCATTGAGGAGAAGTTGGCAGAGCCCCATCACAGTTCCAGTGGGTAGAAGTGAATAGATGACTTAAACAGAGTCCCTTCTTTCAGGTCAGGGGAATTGCTGGTGAAAATCCAACAGTCATCTGTGGGTGGTATCTTCTCAGGACCCACAAAGGGCCCCTGAAGGGGAAGAGCTTTAAATATCTATGAGCATAGAAAGTGTGAGACCGCCTCATGACTGCTGGTAAAATAACATTTCTCTCTCCTCAGGGTGGAGTTGAGGGGGGAGGTCAGACAAGAAGGTTAGTAAAATCCCAGTGAGGAGGGGTGGACACCTGCAGAGGCGAAAGGGGCCATGCTCTCCTCCATCATCGGAAGGGTATGCCCCCCCGCAGAGGTCGTCTGTGAGATGAGATCTCACCTGGTATTGACTTTGAAGCTCTCATCATTTTATGGGATAAACATTTTATTTGAAATGGAATTGAGACTATGTGATTTAAAGTGACTACAGGACCTTTAATTATATAAGCATGGTCCGAAAAGTCATGTGACTGCTTTCATTTTTCATTGAGGGGCAGGGAAGAATATATCTGAATAATTTTTGCTTATTTACTTGTTTGAAAAATGTATTCATTTTGTATAGGTAATACATTGCATGATTTAAAATAAAAATGTTATGAAAAATATATAGCCGCTATGAAGAACAGCATGGATTTTCCTTAAAAAACTAAAAAGAGTTACCATATGATCCAGCAATCCCAATCCTGAGCATATATCCAGAAAAGACCAAAGTACTAATTCAGAAAGATACTTGCCAGTGTTCATAGCAGCACTATGTAAAATAGCCAAGATATGGAAGCAAGCTAAATGCTAATTGGCAGATGAATGGATAAAGAAGATGTGGTATATATATACAGTGGAATATTACCCAGCCATAAAAAGAATGAAATAATGCCATTTGCAGCCATTTGCAGACCTAGAGATTATCCTAGTGAGTGAGGTAAAGCCAGGCAAGAAAGACCAATTTAAAATGATATCCCTTATATGTGAAGTCTAAAAAGAATGATACTAATGAACTTATCGCCAAAACAGGAACAGACTCACAGACATAGAAAACAAACTTATGGTTACCAAAGGGGACAAGGGGTGAGAGATAAATTAGGAGCTTGGGATCGACAGATACACGGCACCGTATGTAAAGTAGATAAACAGTGAAATCCTACTATGTATAGGACTGGGAATTATATTCAGTGTCTTGTAATAGCCTATAATGGAAAAGAACCTGAAAAATATATGCATAAATGTATAACTGAATCACTTTGCTGAACACCAGAGACTAACACAACATTGTAAAGCAACTGTACGTCGATAAATAAAATGATATGAATAGCCTTCTCAATCTGTCCCCATCTCCCCAGGTGCCATTCTCCTCTTGTTCAGTCACCAAGTCGTGTCTGATGCTTTGGGACTCCATGGACTGCAGCACGCCAGGCCTCCCTGTCCCTCACCGTCTCTTGGAGTTTGCCCAAGTTCCTGTCTCCTCTTAGAGGTAAACATTTTTATATGTTTATTGCTCTAGTAGTTCTTTATGCAGTAAGCAAATATGAATCTCCTATTCTTACAAAAAAATGTAGTATATCTTTCAGACCTTTTTTTTTAACTGCCATAAAACATGAGTCATATAAAATTTACCTTTTTAACGCAGACGGAGCATGATGGATCACTTGGTAACTGTGTGTTTACCTTTATGAGGAACCACCAGGCTACTTCTCTAACAGCGACTGTACCATTTTACCTTCTGACCAGCCAGACAGGAGGGTTCCTGTTTCTCCACATCCAGTACCTATTTTGTTTGCTTTTGATAATAGCAGTCCTAATGTTTGTGAGGACCTTCCTTGGAGATGTTGATGGACAGGGAGGCCTGGTGTGCTGCGATTCATGGGGTTTTAGAGTCAGACATGACTGAGCGACTGAACTGAACTGAATGTTTGTGAAGTGGCAAATCACTGTATTGTTGATTTGCATTTCCTAATGACTGATTCTGTGCCTTTTCATGTGCCTTTTGGCCATTTGTCTTCTCTGGAGAAATGTTTATTCAAGTTCTCTCTCCATTTTTGAATTGGGTTAGCCATTTTGTATTGTTGAGGTGCAAGAGTACTTTATATATTCTGGATATTAACCTTGTATCAGATACGTAATTTGTAGATATTTTTCCCATCCTGTGGGTTGTCTTTTCACTTTCTCAGTAGTGTGCTTTGATGTGTGTGTGTGTGTGTGTGTGTACACGCACACGTGCACTCAGTTATGTCTGATTCTTTGCGACCCCACAGACTGTAACCCATCACTGGCCATGGAATTTTCCAGGCAAGGATACTGGAGTGGGTAGCCATTTCCTCCCCCAGGGGATCTTCCCAACCCAGGGACTGAACCCATGTCCCTTGGGTCTCCTGCATTGGCAGGAGGATTCTTTACCAGAAGCCTGATGTACAAAAGCTTAATTTTGATGAAGTCACATTCTATTTATTTTTGTTGTTTTTGCCTGTACTTTCAGTGTCACATCCAACAAATCCTTGCCAAATCTCATGTCATGAAGATCTTCCCTGGAATGTGGGCTGTTGTACCCAAGGCTGCCTGCTGAGGGGCTGAGGCCTGGCAACTGCTATGCAAGAGGCTGGACCACCGAAGTTTACCGATCCCTTTGTCAGGCTCTGCTGCAAGTGTTGCAAGTATTTGACTGAACTCCAGAGTTCAAATATTTACCTTGACAATTCCTGCCGGTCCAGTAGTTGTTAGGTAGACGGATGGATATCTTCTGTGAAGTCACATGTGTTTTGTTTTTTTTTTTAACTTGACAATGTAACTGGGGTGTCTTCCTATTTACAGTATGTAGAGATCTTCTTTCTCTTTACAGTTCCATAGTATTCTAGAGTTCACAGTTGGTGTACCATAGTTTATTTAACCTGTACCATAGTTAACCTGTACCATATAAACCAGTACCAGTTTATTTAAATATACCATAGTTTATTTAACCTGTTCCCTATTGCCGGATGCTTGGGATTTATAGTCTTTGACTATTACAGAAAGTAATGCAATGAAAACTTCGTGTGTTTGTGTGTGTGTGTGTGTGTGTGTGTGTGTGTGTATAAATTTGTACATGTCAGGTTACATACACAGGTATATTGGTGGAACTCATTTTCTAAAAGTGGAATTTCTGGGCCAAAGGTCAAGTGCATTTGGTAAATATTGCTAAAAGACCCTCCAGAGAAGTTGTACCCTTTAAACCTACCAGTAACATATGAGAGTGCCTGTCTTCCCAAAACATCAACAGCAGTGCATTTTAAACTTTTGGCATTTTACCAGTTCGGTAGGTGAGAAATGGCATCTCAACATAATTTTAATATTCATCTTTCTTATTATGAGAGAAAGTGTATCTTTTCATAGATTTAAGGGTCATTTCTGGAAAAAAAAATTAAGAGGACACAACACAAATAAAATTACCTTCTAATTGGCATCCCTGAGTCTTGCTGGTTCAGGGTAGTGGGTATAGTTTTCCCTGGGGAAGCTGTCACTGGGAGCTGAAATTTGTTGCTGCTTCATCGTAGAAGACAGAGCAGGAGGTGAGAGGAAGGGAGAGCCAAGTGACAAGGTAGGGTAGCAGAAACCTTTTTTTTTTTTAACACCAAATAAATACTGTAGAATGTATGTGAGGCTGCTGCAGAACTGGAATTGGATGGTGTTTCTCAGTTTCCCCCCTCCTTTTTAAAAAGAGGCTTTGAGAGAAGACCCAATATGATTATTTTAGGGAGTAAATTACAGTAGGTTTTAACTGGGTTCCAACTGCACAGGATATTCAGGATTCTTCAATGAGCTACTTACCATGGGTATTCTAAGCTTTCTGAGTGCTGTGGCTTACCATATAGCCTGGATTGTAGCTATTCTATTTTTTTTCTGGTGTTTTGAAAGTGTGTGTGCGTGAATTCTATTTTATTAATAAATAATAAACATTATAAAGGATAATTAGTTTGCCTACTTTTCTGATAGCATGACTATCCCCCCTACCCTGGCCCCCCAAGGGCTTGGTTAATAAGAATCTAAAACAAGATGGGGGTTGGGGCACTAGGCAGATGAGAGGTTGAACGGGGATGGGGAAGAAGCCGAGGGACACATACAGCACGTTCCCTGGGGTTGATCTGGCCAGGATCTGTCTGTATAGCCAAGGGCGGGAAAGAACAATAGACCAGGAGCCACTCCCAAGGAGACGGTGTCCTCATCAAGGAGCATTCTCTACCAGCAGAGAAGATCCCTGCAACGTCACCTTGCTGAACTCCCAAACTGCTGCTGTGAATGAGTAGCTGGCCTCTGTCTCCCATTCTTCTCCTGTATGACTCCTTTGTGCTTCTCATCATGCGTGTTGGGTGAACGTGAGGAGGGTGATCTCAGTTCCTCAGTCGGTCGAGCAGCCGCACCAAAGGAGCTGTACCAGATCTAATAGTGTTCACAAAAACTGGACTCTGAGCCCGATACTGTAATTGGATAAAACAGCCAGATCTCAAAGCACCACATATTACATGGTTCCATTTATAGGAAACACCCACAGGAGGCAATCTGTACACACAAAATAGATTAGTGGATTGCTTAGTGGATATCCAGGACTCCAGATTGGAGCTGAGTGTGTGTACGATTGTTAATGGGTACGATGGTTTTTTAGGAGGTGATGGAAATGTTCTGAAATTGATTGTGGTGGTGATTGCACAAGTCTGTGAATGTACTAAAAAACTTTTTTTTTTAACCTTTTTAAAAAAATTTTATTTTATTTTTTAAATTTAGTTACTTGGCTGTGCCAGGTCTTAGTTGCAGCATGCAAACTCTTAGTTGCTCTCTGTGGGATCTATTTGCCAGACCAGGGACTGAAGCTGGGCCTCCTGCATTGGGAACATGGACACTGTACCACCAGGGAAGCCCTATTTTTACCTTTTAAAATGGATAAATTGGATGGTATATGAATTGGAATTCAATGAAGTTGTTATTTTAAAAAAATCAATTTCAGATTGGTGGCCAATGGTTGGTATAAAATACGTATAAAACATTTATAAAGGATTTCTATAGGTGAATACAAATTTAGGTTTATTACATATTCATTCAAATTGGTACTTTTATCACCATGAGTATTCGTCTTTATCTTCAGTAATATTTTTTTTTTACCTTAAAGTCTGCTTGTCATATCTCAAAATAAAAAGAAGAAAAAAAATATATATACATACATTTTTTCCCCTCTAGCTGATCTGTAGCATGATTGGAAATCAAATTTGTAACCATAGAAAGGGCTTCCCTGGTGCCTCAGATGGTAAAAGAATCCGCCTGCAGTGCAGGAGACCCCACTTCCATCCCTGGGTCAGGAAGAGCCCCTGGAGAAGGAAATGGCAACCCACTCCAGTATCCTTGCCTAGAGAATCCATGGACAGAGGAGCATGGCAGGCTACAGAAAGATGAGCATGGGGTTATAGAAAGATGTGTTTGCAAAAGTGAAGGAAAAAGAATACAGCCATTTCTGTAAAGTTGTTTGTATCATATGCAATATAGTATTTTACATGTATTGTTGTGTTTGTTTAGAATCCTCCAAAGGAGAATGACTTAGCCTTTAAAAACATCTTTCACTGAATAGTTTATAACTCTTTTAGACTATTTCTTTTGTATGGTTTTATTTATAATCAGTTAAGTAAAATCACTTTCGTAATTAAAAAGTCTACTTATCAGATATTAATATGACAATACAAGCTTTATTTTAGCTAATGTTTTCCTGCTTTTTCATACTTTTTATTTAAACCTATATTTTAAACTTAACTTGTAAATAGCATACAGTGTATTTCATCCAATCTGAAATCTTTGAATTGGACTATACAGTCCTTTTACATATAGCATAGTTACTATTATAATTGAATTTAAGTATATTGACTTTATTAGGTTTATTTCTGTTGGTTTGCTATTGATTCTGTTTTTGGTCCCATTTTTTTCTAGTTTTTTTGCCTCATGAAATATTTGTGTTAATCTGTTTTCCTATTCTCTTTTTTACTGATAACTTTTTATTACTCTTTTAGTGATCACTCTAGAAGTGACAGCTTACATCCTTGACTTAGTATAGGCTATTTAAGTTAGTACTTTGAAGAACCTTACAACAGTCTTTTCATTTACCTTTTCCTGCTTTTTGCCATTTTCAGTTCAGTTGCTCAGTTGTGTCCGACTCTGCAACCCCACGGCCTGCAGCATGCCAGGCTTTCCTGTCCATCATCAACTCCCAGAGTTTACTCAAATTCATGTCCATTGAGTCGGTGATGCCATGGAGTCATCTCATCCTCTGTTGTCCCCTTCTCCTGCCTTCAATCTTTCCCAGCATCAGGGTCTTTTCAAATGAGTCAGCTCTTCGCATTAGGTGGCCAAAGTGTTGGAGTTTCAGGTTCAGCATCAGTCCTTCCAATGAATATTCAGGACTGATTTCCTTTAGGATTGACTGGTTGGATCTCCTTGTAGTCTAAGGGACTCTCAAGAGTCTTCTCCCACACCACAGTTCAAAAGCATCGTTCTTCGGCATTTAGCTTTGTTTATGGTCCAACTCTTACATCTATACAGGACTACTGGAAAAACCATAGCTTTGACTAGATGGACCTTTGTTGGCAAAGTAATGTCTCTGCTTTTTAGCATGCTGTCTAGGTTTGTCATAGCTTTTCTTTCAAGGAGCAGTGTCTTTTAATTTCATGGCTGTGGTCACCATCCGCAGTGATTTTGGAGCCCCCCAAAAGTAAAGTCTGTCACTGTTTCCATTGTTTCCCCATCTATTTGCCATGAAGTGATGAGATCAGATGCCATGATCTTAGTTTTCTGAATGTTGAGTTTTAAGCCTACTTTTTCACTCTCCTCTTTCACTTTCATCAAGAGGCTCTTTAGTTCTTCTTAGCTCTCTGCCATAAGGGTGGTGTCATCTGCATATCTGAAGTTATTGGTATTTCTCCTGGCAATCTTGATTCCAGCTTGTGTTTCTTCCAGTCCAGCGTTTCTCATGATGTACTCTGCATAGAAGTTAAATAAGCAGGGTGACAGTATACAGGCTTGACGTACTCCTTTTCCTATTTGGAACCAGTCTGTTGTTCCATGTCCAGTTCTAACTGTTGCTTCTTGACCTGCATACAGATTTCTCAGGAACTTGATATTTTACTCCATGCATTTTAACTTCCACAGATTTTATTGTAGTTTTAAGCAATCAACATTTGCTTATACTTACCTGTATCATGAAGCTTAACAAATTTAAATAGAGCAGATAGAGCAGTATATTAATATTTTATGTCTTTATCTCTTCTAGCAGTTTTATTCTTTCATCTGAGATCATATTCTTTCATCTTGAATAACTCTTTATTCTTAAAAATCAAGTCTACATATGACATATTCATTCAGATTTCATTTGAAAACATTAAACATATTTTTTTATTTGTGATAGAAAACACAACATAAAATTTACCATCTCTACCATGATCAAGTTTAACAGTGTTAGGTATACTCACATTTTTGGATAATGGATTTCCAGAACTGAAACTCTATGCCCATTAATCAATGACTGTTTATTTGCCTAGACTCTAGTCCTTCATTTAATTATTGTTGTTTGGTGGCTGACTTATTTCACTTAGCATGATGTCCTCAAGGGCACCCATGTCATAACTTGAGAGAATTCTTTCAAAAATGATGAGTAACCTTCTGTTGTGTGTGTATGCATTGTGTTTATCTGTTCATCCATTGATGGACATTTGGGTCGCTTCTACTTATTAGCTGTGTGAATAACGCTGCTGTGAATACGTGCGTGCAGATATCTCTTTTGAGATTCTGGTTCCAATAATTTGAGTATATATCCAGAAGTTCTTGGAATAGATTTTATTTCTGTATTAAACAAAGACTGTACCAGTCAGAGTGTGGCTTAGATTGGTATATCTTTTCTTGTACCTTGAGTTTTTTTTTTTTTTAAAGGAAGGGGTTCTTTAAGATCGTGAAGGAGAAAAATGAGCTATATATAACATATTACTGAATATATTCAAAGCTACTTTCTAAGAAATCTTTTATTTCTAAAAATTTTAACTAAACTTTTTATTTTAAGGTAATTGTAAATTCATGTGCATGGTAAGAGATGATACAAAGAGATGTCCCATAATTTTAACCAGTTTCCTCAATGATAGCGTCTTACATAGTTATAGTACAGCATTCAGATTCGTGTATCTTGTCCAGCTTTATTTTTTAAAAGAATTTTTTTTATCTTGTCTAGCTTTTATTTTGTGTTGGTGAGGTGTATGTATCTTCCTTCACAACAGGCAGGGTGCTTATCATCGACTTAGACGATTGTCCCTCAGTGCCTTCAAGATGAGGGTTGTGCATGTTGTACAGTATGTGTCTGTATACTCTGGTTAGTCAGGTTGGTCAAATATGCTAAGTCACACTGCTGTAGTGTTATTGATATAGCAGCGTAAGCTTTGTGGACTTGGCACTGCTTGAGGCATTTCAGTGTTGAGCAGTAGCTTTCCATGTGTGTATGTAAGTATACATAGCAGTCACTTTGACTGCTTGTTAGATATTGTACAGATATATTGATTCATTCAGGAGGCTGAAGGTACTGGCTAACTTTCTTGCAGTATCTGGGTTTGGGTGTATGCTTGATTGTTTTTATCGGCAGAAAGTTGGGTATCATTAGTAGTATATCATTAGTAGTATAGCTGTCTTCTGAGAATATCCACTGAAATTGAGTATAGAAATAAGCTTTCTTAGAATATACAGCAAATAGCTGTTTATTCACTTCTACTTTGAATTTTGAGAATCAAAAAACCTTTTTTAAGAAGTGCAGTATTCATACAGAAAAGGACTTTAAGTGGTAAGTAAGTGTACAATTTTATGAATTTTAACAAAGCAGGCATACCTATGTGACTAATGCCTCAAACAAAAAGAGGATACTTTCAGTACAGCAGAATCATCCTTTGGCCCTCTCTCAGTTATTATTTCCTCAAGGGTAATCACTGTCCTGACTTTTAACATCATAGATTTGTTTTGCCTTTTTTAACATCTAATGTAAATAAGATCACACTGCATTCTCACTTTTATCTGGCTTCTTTTCGTTCAGCCCAAAATTTGTGAGATTTTTTTTTTCCCCTTATTGTGTGAATAGCAGTAGTTCATTCATATTCCATGAAAAGCCTTATACATGCACAGAAGCATACAGAATAGTGTATGCATTTTCTATTCATCTTCAACAGTTATCAACTCATGGCCAGTCTGTTTTTAGTTACTCTCCTACCTGCTGTCATTAACTCTCCAGATTATTAGGAAGTAAGTCCTGGACATATTTTTGCCTGGGTGCTCAGTATTTTTTTTTTCTTACGTATTTAATAACTTTACTAAGTTGTGTCTTGGAGTTGATTGTTCTGAGTTGATTTTCTTACATATGCTGTATACCTTTTCAGTATATGACTTCAAGTCATTTTTTTCTCATTGGGACAGTTTTCTTGAGATAGTGTTTTTAGGGAATTCCCTGGAGATCCAGTGATTCAGGATTTGCTTTTACTGCTGAGGACCCAGGTTCGATCCCTTGTGGGCAAACTAGGATCCTGCAAGCTGGGTGGTATGGCCAAAAAAAAAAAAAGTGTTGTTAGTATTTTAGTATTTGTTCTCTACTGCTTTAGTTTTCTTCTTTGGGGATCCCCCTCTATGACCATCTTATCTACTACTTTTTTCTCAAGTCTTTTAAAATCACTTTCTTATTTTCTTTTTGATACTAAAATTTTTTAATTTCACCTATTTATATAAGGCTTCTTTTCACTTACTTGTTTTTATACTATTTCTAATATAATCTTCATTTCTGAAGATATAATTTTTGGTTACACTTGTTATTTCCTGAATTCTATCATCTCATTTTGTTTCTCTAATTTTCATTAGTCCTGTTCTCTCAAATCTTCTATTATCTTGTTACTTTGTTTTAGCTCATTTAAAATTATCCATTTGTGATTTTCATCTGTTTTGTGAACATGTTTTAAGCTTTGCTTTTATTGTCTTTTATTGATATCACCCTAACATCTTTTTCCTCATAATAACTCTGAGATTTGATTGCCTCCCCTTTTGTTATTAATTTTCATGTGAAATTAATTTGCCCAAACTCTTAGATGGGAGAGATTAGTCAGGATAACTTTTTGTAGCTTTATGTATAAAGCTCCCTTTTCTATTGTTTTTACAAAGTGTTCAAAAAATATTGCCTTGTACTTTCTGAGATCTCTTGGCTTCACTTTTTATCTGGACCGTCTTTGACTTTTGCCCTCATGTCCCTGTTCTGGTCAATTCGGACTCTACTCCCTGCAGTTTTGCTCATTGTGAGTCTTTCTTTATTCTGTCCTCTGGCTGATTTTTGCTGTTTCCGTTTTCTCAGGCTATAAGATGCCTTTGCTTCTATCTGCTTCCTCCTTCACAAATGCTGATATTATGCAGCTTTGTGACTTCTCTTGTTTTTGCCTGCCCACTTCTATTTTGGTGTCTGTGGGCATAGATTGTCACTTAGTTTTGTTGCAGGTGTTTTTTAACGCTTTTGAGTTTTGTTACCCTGATATGTCTCTTTGGGTAGATTTGGATTAAAAACTACACATCACCATCACCACCGTCTTCTGTAATAGATTTGAAAAGGAATTGCTCTGTAGCTTACCGGACTCAATAATTTGGTGCTAACTGGTGAAGTATGGATTTTTCTCCTTTGTTTTATCAATAAAACTTGTCAGTTGGTCAGAAATTAGCTAATCTCAGTCTTAGATTCCTTGAATTTCATGAATCTTTTTTCCTCCTTTTGTTTTATCAATAAAACTTCCATCAGTTGGTCAGTGGTTAGCCAATCTGTCTTAGATTCCTTGAATTTCATGAATCTTCAGTATATAACTCACTTTTAAATTGGTGTCTCCACTGGAGATTCTACTATCCTGTATATTACTCTTGGGGAAGACAGTTACCTGACTTTACCTTTAATTCCTTGTGGGCTCAACTCTGTTCTCTCTCTTTCTCTTTTAGTCTTCTTTCCCCTCACCCCTACTTTCTTAGCACCATATACCCAGTCTCACTGCTTTCAAAAGTTTATAGTCTAGGCAGTGCAGAACACATACCCAGAAATATATAAATATTATAAGAGAGATTTTATGTTATCAGAGTGAAGAGGAAGTAATAATTAATTTTGGCCAGAGAAATCTTAAGAAGGCTTCACAGAGGAAGTAATAACTGAGGGAGGTGGGTTTTGAGCAACACACAGGAATTTAATAGATGTGTGAAACAACTTACTTGAAGAAACTGAATCTCCTGTGACAGTATTTCCCTATAGCAGTTCAACTCATATTGATCTTAAATTTCTTTTCTCATAATCACATATTGAGGTGAATGTGTCTCACAGAAGCCAAGGGAGTGTACAGTTTCACTGCTGAGAGTGGGCAGTAGCTTAAAAAGAGTAAACGAGGAATGGGAACTACCTGTACTAAAAGGACAGGTATAAGAAGACGGCCTAGTAAGGGATACTGAGATGTGAAATCAGAGACTTGACTTAAATGGTAAACCAGAAAAGACTGGTCTCAGAGAAGCCAAAAAGAAAGAGAATTTTAATAATGGGTCAACAGTCAGCAATGTCAAAGGCAAATGAAGTTGAATGTGCCCTGAAGCAGGGCATTGGATTTAGTAGCTAAGAGGACACGAACTGATTTTACTTGCTCCATTTTGTTTTGGATGCTTAGAGATTTCTAAAATTTGATTTTGTTTTAGATCTATGTAGAATATTTACATAGTTTCAGAGTCAAGTATGCAAAATGTGTCTGGCTTCTGTCTCTGTTTCCTCCATCCTAATTCTTCTTCCACACCGCTGGTAACCATTTCTTCTGAATTTTTCTTTCTTTTTTTTTTTTTTTTAAAAGATGTGAGACTTTCATTTTTAAAAATATTTATTTACTTGGCTATGCCAGGTCTTAACTGCAGCACATGGGATCTTTGATTTTAGTTGTGCCATGTGGGATCTAGTTCTCCAACCAGTGATCAAACCCTGACCCCTGCGTTGGCAGCGCAAAGTCTTAGCCGCTGGAGCACCAGGGAAGTCTCAGACTTTCATTTTTTTTTATGTCCAAGTAAGTCTGGGAGGTTGACCCTCACTATTACTCCTTCACCCCGCCCCCAGCCCCACTACCCTTCACAAGTAGAAGAAACGCTTACAGTCTGCAGCTTCAGTTCAGCTCAGTCATTCAGTCGTGTCCAACTCTTTGCAACCCCCTGAACTGCAGCACGCCAGGCCTCTCTGTCCATCACCAACTCCCGGAGTCTACCCAAATCTATGTCCATTGTGTCGGTGATGCCATCCAACCATCTCATCCTCTGTCGTCCTCTTCTCCTCCTGCCCTCAGTCTTTCCCAGAATCAGGGTCTTTTCAAGTGAGTCAGCTTTCCGTATCAGGTGGCCAAAGTATGGGAGTTTCAGCTTCAACATCAGTCCCTCCAATGAACACCCAGGACTGATCTCCTTTAGGATGGACTGGTTGGATCTCCTTGCTGTCCAAGGGACTCTCAAGAGTCTTCTCCAACACCACAGTTCAAAAGCATCAATTCTTTGGCACTCAGCTTTCTTTATAGTACAATTCTCACATCCTTACAGGACTACTGGAAAAACCATAGCCTTGACTAGATGGACCTTTGTTGGCAAAGTAATATCTCTGCTTTTTAATATGCTGTCTAGGTTGGCCATAACTTTCCTTCCAAGGAGTAAGCGTCTTTTAATCTCATGGCTGCAGTCACCATCCACAGTGATTTTGGAGCCTAGAAAAATAAAGTCTGCCACTGTTTCCACTGTTTCCCCATCTATTTGCCATGAAGTGATGGGACCGGATGCCGTGATCCTGGTTTTCTGAATGTTGAGCCTTAAGCCAACTTTTTCACTCTCCTTTCACTTTGATCAAGAGGCTCTTATTTCTTCTTTACTTTCTGCCATAAGGCTGGTGTCATCTCCATATCTGAGGTTATTGATATTTCTCCCAGAAATCTCGATTCCAGCTTGTGCTTCCTCCAGCCCAGCGTTTCTCATGATGTACTCTGCATAGATGTTAAATAAGCTGGGTGACAATATACAGCCTTGACATACTCCTTTTCCTATTTGGAACCAGTCTGTTGTTCCATGTCCAGTTTTAACTGTTGCTTCCTTAACTGCATACAAGTTTCTCAAGAGGCATGTCAGGTGGTCTGGTATTCCCATCTCTTTCAGAATTTTCTACATCTTAGAGAGCGCCTGAGCTTTGTCAGCTGACTTGTGAATAGGTCAAGGTAGGGGCAGAAAGGTCAGTGGCATTGATCTGCTTTGGCATCCAGGAATTGATCAGCCTCTCAGGCTGGCCTGGGTAGTGGCATCCAATGATCTGAGGGTAGCAATGGCTGTCTTTAGTCTTAGGAGGACTGAAGGGACACATTTGTCATGCAGTAGCCATCCACTGCATCATCAACCTCATGTTCAGTGTGTTTTTGTAAAAACCTAAACCAGAAATTCTCTCTCTCTTTTAAAAAAAAAAAAGATTTTATTTATTTTTTTAGTTGTAGTGGGTCTTCGTTGCTGTGCACGGGCTTTCTCTAGTTGCAGCGAGCAGGAGCTACTCTTCATTGTGGTGCTCGGGCTTCTCGTGGTAGTTGCTTCTCTGGCTGCAGAGCAGAGGCTCTAGGTGCATGGGTTTCAGTAATTGCAGCACATGGGCTCAGCAGTTGCAACGCATGGGCTTAGTTGCTCCTAGGCTTGCGGGATCTCCCCGGAGCAGGGATCAAAACTGTGTTCTCCATATTGGCCTGAAGATTCATAACCAGTGAACCACCAGGGAAGCCCCCAAACCAGAAATTCTTCACCGAGGATATCCTATTGCTGAAGGCTGATTTTGGTTACCAGGGAATCTCTATATATATCAGGCTAGAGTCCTTAAATATCCCTCTCAGGAAATATTTCCTATCCTGTTCTTTGGTATTCTCCTTTCTGGCAGCAGAGACAAGTGATAGGAAGGAAATCAATGATCCAGGAATGGGATCTTCAGTTCAAGGCAAGTGGGCAGCAGTAGTTTGATCTGTGTGTAGAACATCAGACAAACAGAGTTCCTTCAGACGTCTCTTACTCTGTTTCTTGGCTTTCTTTCGCAGAAATTTTTTTTGAAAATATACGTATCCCTGTGTAAGTCTGTCTGAACCTTCTCCAGAGAAGATCACCATGGCATCTGTGCTCTTCCAAAGGTACTTGGAAGTTCAATATCTCAGTTCATGTCTATAGAAGCATGGACTGCTGTAATGTCATAAGTTTCCAAGTAAAACAGTACTTTGTCCAGGATCTGCATGCCTTTCTCAGAGTTAAAAAGGACTTCATGATATTTCCTCCCGTATGATTTGCCACCTTTTAGCAGCCAGTAAATTGAGACTGTCTTCCAGGCAAGTTGCCCATGTCTGGAGCATACTCTACTGGGCACCTTTTAGCTGCTGCAGCAGGGTGGCAGCAGCAGAGAATCTGGGATCCAAGTCTCCTGATTAAAAGCATCTAGTCCTTCTGTCATCAGATGTTTCTTAGTAGCGTTGTCACAAAGGATCCAGAAGTACGCCTGTATGTGAAGCAGAAAAAAATAACATGAATAAATTCATTTCCCTAGACAAGCATTAGTTACTGTATTCCAGTGGAATCATAGCAGGTATACGCTGTTTGAGTTTCAGTTGTCAGCACTGTTTCCTGTCTCTTGCATCATCAGTTTTCCCCTGTCTTCTGGATCATTCATAGTATATGCATATCCATACATGCTGTAATATTTCTGTTCTGTTTCTCACTCTCCTTTATTGTGAAAGTCCTTGAAAGAGTTGTCCACACTCGCTGTCTCCAGTTCACCTCACCTCTCTTCATAATTTCTATTTCAAAATCTGATAACAGTCTCTCCACGCTGTTATAGAGGGCAGGCCGAAGTTCATCTCTACTGATGCAACTTTGCCGTTTATCTTTAAATCCAAAACTGTATTGTGTGCTGGGAAAAAAGGCTCCACTTTGAAAAAGGAGTTGTGGAGTGCTTCAAACTAGCAAGACCTTTAGCTTCTGAACACACAGCCCCAAATCCATCTTCTGTTGTGGCTGTAAAGAAAGATCTGACTGTACAGGTGTCTCTCTGCCTAGCAACACTTTCTTATTGGTAGTATCCAAAAAATAAATGTGTACAACCCATTTAACATACAAATTGTCTGCTCAGTTCCTCCTTTGCCATAAAGATAAAGGATTATCTCACTATCTGCTTTGGTCCGGTGATCAAATTTAAAATGGTGTTTTATTTCCTTGTGGTGAAAGATCTCACCGTCGTAATAAACCTACAATTAAGGATATTTCATTGCTCAGATTAGCTGCTTTCCAAACAGTTGCTCAACTACTGCCAACCAGTGAAATCCAAAGAAGCAGCTGGTATAGCCATTGACATTCTAAGGATGAAATGCATCTGGACCTTCATGTGCAATTTTCCTATCGGTCAGACACTGACCAGAGGAATAGTCATCACAACCAAAGAGAGTCCGAATGCCACACGTGGTGCAGTGGACCTACAGGATCTCCAGGCATGTGCCAACCAGGCTGGCAGGAGCAGGGGCAAGGGTGCTGGACCGTCTCTATTGTTTGTTTTTCATATAAATGTTATCTGTGTATGTGTATCTGGGCTTCCCAGGTGGCTCAGTGGTAAAGAATCTGCCTACCAGTGTAGGCTGCTCGGGTTCGATCCCTGGATCGGGAAGATCCCCCTGGAGCAGGAACTGGCAACCCACTCCAGGATTCTTGCCTGGAAAATCCCATGGACAGGGGAGCGTGGCGGGCTAGTCCATGGGGTTGCAAAGAGTCGGACATGACTGAGCGTGCACACATGCTTGTATCTATATCTACAGTTGTTTTTCTTAGATAAATGCTGACAAATTGTGCACAGTTTATCTACCTGGATTTTTCCCTCTCAACAATACATCCTGGCAATTGTTCCCCTGTTGTATATAGAGATTTTCTGAAACAATTTTATTTCCTTAATTTTGGCTGTGTCGGGTCTTTGTTGCTGTGCGCACGCTTTCTCTTGTACCGGGTGAGGCCTGCTCTTCATTGTGGTGTGCGGGGCTCTCATTGCAGTGGCTTCTCTTGTTGTGGAGCACAGGCTCTGGGGCGCCTAGAGTAGCTGTGGTGCACGGGCTTTGTTGCCCCACAGCATGTGGAATCTTCCCCAGCTGGGGCCGAACGCATGTGCCCTGTACTGGCAGGCAAATTCTTAACCACTGGACCATCAGGGAGTCCTCTTCATTCCTTTGTTCAGTTCCCCATTTTATGGATGTTCTGGTACATTTTAAGATGGAATAAGATGGAATAAGGCTCTTAGGAAAGATTCAAAGCAAGGGAAACCTTATGGAAGAGGAGGCCTTTTATTTTGCCAACCCGTGGGACATTCAAGGGACCCATGGCAGCTAAGATGATGGTGCCAACAAAGAGAGGGCTGAACACACTAACACAAGATTGCTTTTGGTCCTACAAAATAAGCCCCTTTGTTCTCTGAGCTAAAGAGGAGCTGGAAGG
Organism: Budorcas taxicolor; assembly: GCF_023091745.1. Lineage (NCBI taxonomy): Eukaryota > Metazoa > Chordata > Mammalia > Artiodactyla > Bovidae > Budorcas > Budorcas taxicolor. Next base: position 76,984,306 of record NC_068921.1, read on the forward strand.
GTTTGAGGAAAGAAATTGAGTTTTTCCTTTCCTCCTATATTTCCTTATTTTATATACTCTGTTATGCTGTTAGGTTTTTAAAGCAGGCCTGGAGTAACCCTGGAGTTCAGCTATCTCTCACAGAGAGACAGCTGACAGTGTCAGAGAAGTCCTGCTTTCACCTTTGGGAAACCACTTTCCTGATGCTTGGTAGTCCTCCTTTGATTCTTGCTGGAATCAGCTCATTGGGCAGAAGAGGTATTCTTTAGAAGTCTCTGAATGGAGTATAAAATGGTCCAACTCCAAAGCTCTTATACACTAGATCCAAAAATTCACTCTCGTCTATTTCCCGTTGTGCTTTGTGCTCAGCCACATTGTCCAGTAAAGCTTACTAAAGACAGCGTTTGAGTGAGTGCTGCATAATCGTATAGCCAGCGATATACACATACGCAGATCTTCAGGGGGGTTCATGGAACTAAGATCAGGGAAAGTAGGACATAGAAGATGTTTGTTCTTCTGTTGCCCTTTCTGTCAGTCCACTTCCTCACCTGTCCTCATAGAGACGAGTTGCTGATATGATTCATCATACTCAACCGACCTAGTCATACAGAATGGGGTCACTGTGCTTTGAAAGATTATGCACAAATGCTATATGAGGAAGGTTTTGAAGCACTCTTGAATGATCACAAAAGCAGGGTTCAACAAAAATAAAAAATACATTCCTTGTTCTTAGATAGAACCATTTAACATCATAAGTGGTCAAACCTCCTGAGGTCAGTATATAAATTTAGTGTAATTCCCCAAAAAGATACTAGCAAAAGTTTTCCCAGCACTGGATCCTAAATTTCAAATGGAAAAATAAATAAGGAATTTATTAGTATCATTCCTGCTTAGGAGTACCTATGAAAGGGGCTTCCCTGGTGGCTCAGTGGTAAAGAATCTGCCTGCAGTACAGGAGTCGCAGGAGACACAGGTTCGATCTCTGGGATGGGAAGATCCCTTGGAGGAGGGCATGGTAACCCACTCCAGTATTCTTGCCTGGAGAATCCCATGGACAAAGGAGCCTGATGGAGCTACTGTCCATAGGGTTGCAAAGAGTCAGACAGAACTGAAGTAACTTAGCATGCACCCACACACACACTCATACACCTTTAAGTCTTCAAAAGGAAGAGCAATGAGAGGGGGCTGCCTTTACTCCATATTAAAAAATACTATAAAGACCCTATAATTCAAACACTGTGGTGTTGATACCTGGCTAGATAGATAAACCAGTGGAAATAGTTCCAAGTACCTATGGAAATTTAGCATTTGACAAAGGTAGCATCTTATATCATTGAGGAAAGAGATTAACTTAAAAAGTTGAAAATGGTGTTAACATGACTGGAGAGCCATTTGGAAACATATGTATTTGGATTTGCATTCCCTTTATACGTATATATGTGTGTGCTCAGTTGCTCAGTTGTGTCTGATCCTTTGCAACCTCATGGACTGTAGTCCACCAGACTCCTCTGTCCATGGAAGTTTTCAGGTAATAATACTGGAGTGGGTTGCCATTTCCTACTTCAGGGGTTCTTCCTGACCCAGAAATCGAACCTATGTCTCTTGCATCTCCTGTATTGGCAGGTAGATTCTTTACCACTGAGCCACCTGGGAAGCCCTACATTCCCTTTAATTTTCATTAAAATATATTCCAAATAGATGAGTTATTTCAGTGTAAAAAAATGAAAATATAAGTTTAAGGAAAAAAAATGTCCATCTCTTTATAACCTAGACATGAAAAAAGGGTTTCTATTGTAATTTAAATCCAGCAGATTGATACATTTACATGCTTAGAGTAAGGGCAACTTGTGCCTAGAAACGGACAATTGGGATCATTCCCAGTTGTGGGAATGTTAGTTTTTAATGACAGAAATTAAATGCCTAGGCTGGTGTTGAGTTGTGCAGGCTTGTGCTGACAAGCAGTGATACCTGCCTTCTGCAGGCGAAATTGAGAAATGGTCTGCATTTGCCATCTACCTCCACTGAGAAATATTCTGCTTTGGAGCCAAACAAGGAATAAAAGGAATTAAGAGCTAGTTTTCAGCCAAAATTTTCATGGGAAGTAAGTGTTCTCCACCTCCAGTCACTTGTCAGCTTTGGTTCAGCGAGTGAAGTCATTCAGTTGTGTCTGACTCTTTGCAACCCCATGGACTGACTATATAGTCCATGGAATTCTCCAGGCCAGAATACTGGAGTGGGTAGCCTTTCCCTTTTCCAGGAGATCTTCCCAACCCAGGGATCAAACCTCCTGCATTTCGGGCAGATTCTTTACCAGCTGAGCCACAAGGGAAGCCCAAGAATACAGGATTGGGTAGCCTATCCTTTCTCCAGCAGATCTTCCCAACCAGGAATCAAACCAGGGTCTCCTGCATTGGAGGCAGAGTCTTTACCAGCTGAGCTATCAGGGAAACCCCTTTGGTCCAGTGCCAGTGACTGAATTCATAGTAGAGAAATCATGAGCTAGATATAAAACAAAAGAGCTCAGGGTTAAGCTTAAGTGATGTGCCAGTCTCCTAAGGTGTGTAAAGGAGAGAGAACCCCTGAATATACACCATCTGTTTCTTACTTCATTTATTTAAAATTTTATTTTATTTTTTATTATTTGTTCATGAGAACAAATCTCATGATCCATTGGGTCATAGAAAAATCTTTGGATCACAGAAAAAGCAAGGGAATTCCAGAAAAACATCTATCTCTGCTTCATTGACTACACTAAAGCCTTTGACTTTGTGGATCACAACAACTGTGGATAATTCTTAAAGAGATGGGAATACCAGACCACCTTACCTGCCTTCTGAGAAATGTGTATGCAGGTCAAGAAGCAACAGAACTGGACATGGAACAAGAGACTGGTTCAAAATTGGGAAAGGGGTACGTCAAAGCTGTATATTGTCACCCTGCTTATTTAACTACTATGCAGAGTACATCATGCGAATTGCCAGACTGGATGAATCTCAAGCTGGGATCAAGATTGCCAGGAGAAATGTCAGTAACCTCAGATATGCAGATGACACACCCTAATGGCAGAAAGTGAAGAGAAACTAAAGAGCTTCTTGATGAAGGTGAAAGAGGAGAGTAAAAAAGCTGGCTTAAAACTCAACATTCAAAAAACTAAGATCATGGCATCTGATCCCATCACTTCATGACAAATAGATGGGGAAAAAAATGGAATCAGTGAGAGACTTTATTTTCTTGGGCTCCAAAATCACTGTGACTGCAGCCATGAAATTCAAAGATGCTTGCTCTTTGGAAGAAAAGCTATGACAAACCTAGGGAGTGTATTAAAAAACAGAGATATCACTTTGCCAACAAAGGCCTGAATAGCTATGGTTTTTCCAGTAGTCATGTACAGATGTGACAGTTGGACCATAAAGAAAGCTGAGCACCAAAGAATTGATGCTTTCGAACTGTGGTGTTGGAGAAGAGTCTTGAGAGTCCCTTGGACATCAGGGAGATCAAACCAGGCAATCCTAAAGGAAATCAAACCCGAGTATTCATTGGAAGGACTAATACTGAAGCTGAAGCTCCAATACTTTGGCCACCTGATGTGAAGAACCAACTCATTGAAAAAGACCCTGATGTTTGGAAAGATTGAGGGCATGAGGAGAAGGGGGTGACAGACTCAATGGACATGAGTTTGAGCAAACTCTGGGAGATAATAAGGACAAGGAAGCCTGGCGTGCTGTAGTCCATGGGGTGGCAAAGAGTCAGACATGACTCAGTGACTGAACAGCAACAAATACATGAGAACAAACTTTACTGTGCATTCTGGATCACAAAATTTCCCCAATTCTCCATCCTTTATTTAAGACAAGAGTTATTGAGAGCTTGATGTGAATGAAGAAAATGTTACACGCTGAACCTTGATCACATTTCACATTCCTCTTTTCCAATCTTTATTGAGTTCTGAGAAAAAACAAATATTAAGGAGGAATAAGGAGAAATGAGAAGATTTGAAAAGAAAGTGAAAAAGTTGAGAAGTGAGAGAGGCCCAACATACAGATAGACGATAGCTAGATCACGCTGAAAAACAGAAATCTGACCCACAAGCTGCTTCTTTGTGAAAACCCCATTACTGTGAAAGTTTGAGCCTTCCCTGATGGCTCAGCAATAAAGAATCCTTCTGCCAATTCAGGAGACTTGGGTTCAATCCCTGGGTCAGGAAGATCCCCTGGAGAAGGAAATGGCAACTTACTCCAGTATTCTTGCCTGGGTAATTCCATGGGCAGAGGAGCTGGTGGGCTACAGTCCATGGGGTTGCAAAGAGTAGGACACGACTTAGCAACTAAACTACCATGAAATTTTAGTTATTAAGACTAGCACCTCTTAAAGGTCCACAAGTGGATTCAGGAGTCTCCCTTTCTAGTATAATAATATGACTGGAGAAGGCAATGGCAACCCACTCCAGTGCTCTTGCCTGGAGAATCCCAGGGACGGGGGAGCCTGGTGGGCTGCAGTCCATGGGGTTGCGAAGAGTCGGAGACGACTGAGCAACTTCACTTTCACTTTTCACTTTCATGCATTGGAGAAGGCAATGGCAACCCACTCCAGTGTTCTTGCCTGGAGAATCCCAGGGACGGGGGAGCCTGGTGGGCTGCCATCTATAGGGTCGCACAGAGTCGGACACGACTGAAGCGACTTAGCAGCAGCAGCAGTACAATATGATAAGAGTTTTTTGGGCTCCAAAATCACTGCGGATGGTGACTGCAGCCATGAAATTAAAAGACGTTTACTCCTTGGAAGGAAAGTTATGACCAACCTAGACAGCCTATTAAAAAGCAGAGACATTACTTTGCCAACAAAGGTCCATCTAGTCAAAGCTATGGTTTTTCCAGTAGTCCTGTATGGATGTGAGAGTTGGACTATAAAGAAAGCTGAGCACTGAAGAATTGATGCTTTTGAACTGTGGTGTTGGAGAAGACTCTTGAGAGTCCCTTGGACTGCCAGAAGATCCAACCAGTCCATCCTAAAGGAGATCAGTCCTGGGTGTTCGTTGGAGGGACTGATGCTGAAGCTGAAACTCCCATACTTTGGCCACCTGATGCGGAAAGCTGACTCACTTGAAAAGACCCTGATTCTGGGAAAGACTGAGGGCAGGAGGAGAAGGGGACGACAGAGGATGAGATGATTGGATGGCATCACCAACTCAATGGACATGAGTTTGAGTAAGCTCTGGGAGTTGGTGATGGACAGGGAACCCTGGTGTGCTGCAGTCCATGGGGTCAAAAAGAGTTGGACACAACTAAGTAACTGAACTGAACTGAGGCAGTGTTAGTAAATGTTTAACAGGAGATTCTCTGGGAGAGTGGGAGTGACTGGGGCCATGATTTGTAGTGTTTTCTGATTTCCATTGTGTTAATATTTCCACAGGCTGATTTCAGGCTACCAGGAATTTAACATCAGTCTGGCAAGATTCCTGACAGTTTAACAATTGATTTTCTTAAGCTGGTTCTATCTGGCTTTAGCTAACCATTGCTTACAGATAATGAGTTGTTTGCCAACAATTCAGAACCTTAAGCCAACAAAGATGAAGGAAAATATTTAGGAAAATTAAGGAAACTTGCATACAGATTGAAGTGTGACGGTGTATAGCACCAGTTCCCTAACTGTTCATGTCTGGGGCTGTCTCTTTCACATGGTGATTCGTTTGTTGATAGGCTGTTTTCTGCTTCTGGGAGATTCCTAAGAACTCTCAGGTTGAGGTCTCTGGCAGGAAGAGTCTTCTTGATTCAAGAGCGGCTGATTTCTCTTTACTTAAGAAACAAAGATGAAAGGGTAGAGGCTGCAGGGTTTAACTGCTATGTTAGTTATTGATAGTGCCTGTAACGTTCTTTCCATTGCCATCAAGGGCAATCTTTTTTGGATGTCTCTTTCAGAAGATGAAGCCTCAGTTTTAAAGAGTGAATAGTGTTGTTCTGAAGGATATTTTGGAAAAGCTACTCGTATCTGGTTGATACAGCTGTGTATTGATTCCACTTACACAAGATATGTAGTCAAATTATAGGGACAGAGTAGAATGGGGGGGTGCTAGGGGCTGGTGGGGGAGGGGGAGGTGAGGAATTGGTTTTTAAGTTTCAGTTTTTCAAAATGAAAGATATTCTAGAGATGGAAGGTGGTAATGGTTGTACAGTGTCATTGTACTTAATGCCACTGAACTGTCCACTTAAAATGGTTAACATGGTTAATTTTATGTTGAATATACTTTAGCATAATTTAAAAAAATTTCAACACTGAGTATCACATGAGTCATTTGCAATATTTGGCTGTATCAGCCTATATATAATAAGGCAGAGTCTATAATTGGGGCAATATTCCTAGGTAGATAAGATGCCCTAGGTTCAGAGTCAGTCCTGTCTATGGGACTGATTTCATTGTTATTAAGACAAAAGGTCAACAAAACAGTTGAGGCCAAGCAAGTATAAGAGTTTCTAAAAGTTTCTAAAAGTTTGAGAATTCTATTTGTCCTTTAGCCTAAGGATTGAAGGTCATCTGGGTGGTGAAATTCGATCCCTGAGTCAGGAAGATCCCCTGGAGAAGGAAATGGTAACACTCCAGTATTACCAGATGAACCCAGGGATCGAACCCAGGTCTCCTGCATTGCAGGCAGACGCTTTAACCTCTGAGCCACCAGGGAAGCCCATACGTTATAGCACTTGTCCAAATACTTACCTTGGTTTGGTGCTTTGCAATATGCACTTTCAAACATACAGGACCTTAGTTTGGGTACATAACTGGAACTTATTCTTGCCTTGAGAACCCCATGAGCAGAATGAAAAGGCAAAAAGATAGGACACTGAAAGATGAACTCCCCAGGTCGGTAGGTTCCCAATATGCTACTGGAGATCAGTGAAGAAATAACTCCAGAAAGAATGAAGAGATGGAGCCAAAGCAAAAACAGCCAGTTGTGGATGTGACTTGTGATGGAAGTAAATTCTGATGCTGTAAAGAGCAATACTGCATAGGAACCTGGAATGTTAGGTTCAGGAATCAAGGCAAATTGGAAGTGGTCAAACAGGAGATGGCAAAAATGAACGTCGACATTCTAGGAATCAGTGAACTAAAATGGACTGGAATGGGTGAATTTAAGTCAGATGACCATTATATCTACTATTGTGGGCAAGAATACCTTAGAAGAAATGGAGTAGCCATTATAGTCAACAAAAGAGTCCAAAATGCAGTACTTGGATGCAATCTCAAAAACGACAGAATGATCTCTGTTCTTTTGCAAGGCCAAACATTCAATATGACAGTAATTCAAGTCTATGCCCTGACCAGTAATGCTGAAGAAGCTGAAGTTTAACGGTTCTATCAAGACCTATAGGACCTTCTAGAACTAACATCCAAAAAAGATGTCCTTTTCATTATAGGGGACTGGAATGCAAAAGTAGGAAGTCAAGAGACATATGGAATAACAGGCAAATTTGGTCTTGGAGTACAGAATGAAGCAGGGCAAAGGCTAATAGAGTTTTGCCAAGAGAACACACTGATCATAGCAAACACCCTCTTCCAACAACACAAGAGAAGACTCTACACATGGATATCACCAGATGGTCAACACCGAAATCAGATTGATTATACTCTTTGCAGCCAAAGATGGAGAAGGTCTATACAGTCAGCAAAAGCAAGACCGGAAGCTGACTGTGGCTCAGATCATGAACACCTTATTGCCAAATTCAGACTTAAATTGAAGAAAGTAGGGAAAACCATTAGACCATTCAGGTATGACCTAAATTAAATCCCTTATGATTATACAGTGGAAGTGACAAATAGATTCAAGGGATTAGATCTGATAGAGTGAAGAACTATGGATGGAGGTTCGTGACATTCTACAGGAGGCAGGGATCAAGACCATCTGCAAGAAAAATGCAAAAAGGCAAAATGGTTGTCTGAGGAGGCCTTACAAATAGCTCTGAAAACAAGAGAAGTGAAAGGCAAAGGAGAAAAGGAAAGATATACTCATTTGAATGCAGAGTTCCAAAGAATAGCAAGGAGAGATAAGAAAGCCTTCCTCAGTGATCAGTGCAAAGAAATAGAGGAAAACTATAGAATGGAAAACACTAGGGATTTGTTCAAGAAAATTAGATGGAAAAGGAAATAACAACCCACTACAATATTCTTGCCTGGAGAATCCCATGGACAAAGGTGCCTGAAAGGCTACAGTCCTTGGGGTTGCAAGAGTCTGACATGACTTAGTGACTTAAAAAAAAAAAAATTGAGATACCAAGGGAAGATTTCATGCAAAGATGGATACAATAAAGGACAGAAATGGTATGGACCTAACAGAAGCAGAAGATATTAAGAAGAGGTGGCAAGAATATACAGAAGAACTATGCCAAAGAAATCTTCATGACCCAGATAATCACGGTGGTGTGATCACTCACCTAGAGCCAGACATCTGGTATGTGAAGTCAAGTGGGCCTTAGGAAACATTACTACAAACAAAGCTAGTGGAGGTGATGGAATTCCAGTTGAGCTATTTCAAATCCTGAAAGATGATGCTGTGAAAGTGCTGCACTCAATATGTCAGCAAATTTGGAAAACTCAGCAGTGGCACAGGACTGGGAAAGGTCAGTTTTCATTCCAATCCCCAAGAAAAGCAATGCCAAAGAATGCTCAAACTACCGCACAGTTGCACTCATCTCACATGTTAGTAAAGTAATGCTTAAAATTCTCCAAGCCAGGCTTCAGCAATATGTGAACCATGAACTTCCAGATATTCACGCTGGTTTTAGAAAAGGCAGAGGAACCAGAGATCAACTTGCCAACATCCACTGGATTATTGGAAAAGCAAGAGAGTTCCAGAAAAACATCTATTTCTGCTTTATTGACTATGCCAAAGCCTTTGACTGTGTGGATCACAACAAACTGTGGAAAATTATGAGAGAGATGGGAATACCAGACCACTTGACCTGCCTCTTGAGAAACCTATATGCAGGTCAGGAAGCAACAGTTAGAACTGGACATGGAACAACAGACTGGTTCCAAATTGGAGAAGGTGTACGTCAAGGCTTTATATTGTCACCCTGATTATTTAACTTCTATGCAGAGTACATCATGAGAAACGCTGGACTGGATGAAGCACAAGCTGGAATCAAGATTGCCGGGAGAAATACCAATAACCTCAGATATGCAGATGACATCACCCTCATGGCAGAAAGTGAAGAAGAACTAAAGAGCCTCTTGATGAAAGTGAAAGAGGAGAGTGAAAAAGTTGGCTTAAAACTCAACATTCAGAAAACGAAGATCATGGCATTTGGTCCCATCACTTCATGGCAAATAGATGGGGAAACAGTGGAAAATGTGACAGACGTTATTTTCTGGGGCTCCAAAATCACTGCAGATGGTGACTGCAGCCATGAAATTAAAACATATTTGCTCCTTGGAAGGAAAGCATTGATGAATCTAGACAGCATATTAAAAAGCAGAGACATTACTTTGCCAACAAAGGTCTGTCTAGTGAAACCTGTGGTTTTTCCAGCAGTCATGTATGGATGTGAGAGCTGGAGTATAAAGAAAGCTGAGCGCCGAAAAATTGATGCTTTTAAACTGTGGTGTTGGAGAAGACTCTTGTGAGATCTCAGGGAGATCCAGCCTGTCCATCCTAAGGGAGATTTAGTCCTGAATAGTCATTAGAAGGACTGATCCTGAAGCTGAGACTCCAATACTTTGGCCACCTGATGGGAAGAACTGACTCATTGGAAAAGACCCTGATGTTGGTAAAGATTGAAGGCGGGAGGAGATGGGGACGACAGAGAATGAGATGGACATGAGTTTGAGTAGACTCGGAGTTGGTGATGGACTGGGAGGCCTGGCGTGTTGCAGTCCATGGGGTCTCAAAGAGTTGGACACGACTGAACTGACCTGAATTGAGCTGAAACTCAGGACATTCAAAACATTACCGCGGCCCTAGGGCGAGCGGTGGTCAAGGGCGGAGGTGACTCACTGACGATCGCTGGCAGGACTGCGTGCAGGTTGCCAGACGGAGTGCAGGTACAGTCGGGGTTTACCCCAACCAGGCGCGGATCAGCGGCAGCCAGAACTCTCTCGTGTCCTCCCGGCTTGGTTTAATCCCGGGATCAGGTCGGGCCGGCCGCCACCAGTGGCTGGCTGCCGGCTGGCGGCCGCGGCCGCTTGCCTGCCGGCCCAGCCGCCCGGCTGCCTCCTGCAGCAGTTGGGCTAGTGGCTCGGGGCCCCGCCCCTGCCCGCCTCGGGGCCGGCGCCTTGGATGCCCGGCTCGTGATTGGCCGCAGGCGCGGCGCTCCCCTTCTCCGCCCCCTTCGCCGGGGTGAAAGGTCAGAAGAGCTCTGGTCTGTAGGGGCGGCCATGGCGGGGTTCTGGACTGGGGCGGCGGCGCTGGCCACTGCGGGACGGCGCGGGCGGCGGTGGCCGCAGCCTTTGATGCGGAGCGTGGCGCTGTGGACCGTGAAGGTGAGGAGCGACGGGACTCCTCTTGGGCCCGGGCTTCGCTGGGCTGCCTGCCCCGCACCGCCTAGCTTTGGCCGGTGCTGCACCCCCATCCCCCCACCCCCCACCACCCCGAACTCCTCCTCCCCGCGGAGTTCGCCCAGGCGGGTCAGAGCCGGCATCCCTGGCCCCAGCTGTGTCTCCGGGGATCACGGAGGGCAGCGCGGCCCAAAGAGCCAGCCGACGTTGAGTTTTCTGCTTCTTTGGGAGCCGCTGACAGCCACCTCGCTGTAATTTCCCAGCCCTTCGCGCCCTTCTGTTCTTGGGCCGTGCGGTTTTGGCTTCTTCTGAGCTTTTCAGGTGCATTTGTAAGGGTCCTTTCAGTTACCGTTTTCTCCTGCCTTGTTCCTCCTTTGAAGAGACCCTAAATTGCTGCTCAGTTAAGAGTTAGGGTTTTTCGTTTATATCACCTTTTAAAGTACCATGTCAGGATGGGCTACTACCTTTATTTGAATGGAGAGCCTGTTTTAATTGCGTTACATCACATTATACTGTTTACACATGTTGTCAGTTTTTTGTTTTTTTCCCCTCTGTAGTGGTTAGGCTAATGTTTGTGTTGTCCTCAGCATCTCTGCGCTGTATTTCCTCATGTTTCATGGTGGCAGCCTTGACTTACACGTTGGAGTGTTTATGACTCTTAACACTTTCTGTCTTCAGAATGGAGTCTCTTGTAATTTCTAAACAAAGACTACCTAACTGACTTCATTAATAGAGTTCAAGTCACTGGAACAAATTATTTAAAGTGTTTTTTGGACACTGCCTGTTTTCTTCTTTTAAAAACAAAATAGGCACATAACTTGATTTATTGTCATGGACCTTAGAATTGGTAGACAGTAAAAAGATGATCTAGCCCATCCTGCTCTACTAAAAAGAAGAGAACTCAGGCCCAGGTGAGAAATGATGCAGCTGGAACTGATCATGGAAGCGAAAGCAAGTCTGCAGACACTTTAGCCTAGGGTCAGCTTTAGAATGCTGACAACTCAAAATCCCTGGATTTCTTTGTGCTGGCACACAATTAAGATCTTTGTTTCTTAATCTTGATTGTTTTCTCATGTTTTAATGTCTTTTGGCCTCCTTATTTGGAGTTGAGAAGGTCTTAATGTAATTTATGTATGAGGCAACATGATATGAAAAGGCATGGACTTTGGAATCACACCTAAGAAGTTTTGCGTATTATGCAAGTCACTTCTCAGCTTATTGCTTATGGGTATTCTTTTGTTTCCTAACGAATCTTTCTGGACTACATCCTGTGTTCTGTCTCTATAGAATGAATATAATTTCTCTTTTAGAAATGTTAGTCTGTTTGGAGACAAGTGTAAAATGCCTTCAGGGGAGAGGCTTTGGTGCTGTAAAGAAAATAAAATGGAGGGATTAACCAAGTCTAGATTTTGAGCTTTGTAACTTTGTCCTAGATACTGCTCTGGTATTCTGCTTGAATTAACCTATTCAGTGCTTACAACAGCCATTTCTAGATGAAGAAATTTTTTATGTGAATTGCTGAAACCGTGCTTAAGGTTAAGGGATTGTTTTCCTTTGGAAGTGAAAATTGGAACAGTTTTGAAGGACATAGTGACTTTTTTCCGAGGCAGAAAGAGAAGGCAGAAGAGTTGCGTGTGACAGCAGCACGTGCAAAAGGCCTGGGCCAGAGGGAATGCTGAGACAGAGGGACTGGAGAAGCCCCTGGGGCTTTGGCATGGGGACCACATGGTGCCCCGGAGGCAGCAGGAGTCGGACCATGCTGGGCCTGACTCTAGACCCTGCTATCGGGTGATGGGGAGCCATTTATGTTGAAGTTGGGAGGGATTGTTACACTGTCACATGTTAGAGCAGAGAGGCGAAGAGAGAAGTAATTTGTTAGGCTATTTACTGCTGTACACTTATTGTATGACATGTAAACTTTGATTTTTCTTTACGAGTTTCTTCTTTAAACGTGTTGGCAGAGCCTGCATCTTGTCTATTACTGTTTTCTTAGCATAGCGTTTGACAAAGTAGTGCTGAATGTGTGGCGACACTGAAGGAAGAGTTATTTCTGTGCCAGTAAAGGATTTCTCCTGGAGGAGGGAGGAGGGGAGGAAGCAGGGAACTTGAGCTGCTTAGCTTTTCTCCAGGCTTCTTTTCTATGAACTTGAAACATGCATTACTGAGTCTGTGTTTGAAGCCGAACCTTTTGAAGATTTTATTCCTCCCCTTTCTCCCTCCACCCCTGTAAATCGTTTGGTTGGTTGGAAAGCACACTAACTCTAGTCTAGAGAGTTCTAACCGTTCTTTTAACCAGTCAATAGTTTGTTTTTAGGGTGTGTGTGTGTGTGTGTGTGTGTGTAGGGTGTGTGTGTGTGTAGGGTGTGTGTGTGTGTAGGGTGTGTGTGTGTAGGGTGTAGGGGGTGTATGTGTGTGTGCGTGTGTGTGTAGGGGGTGTATGTGTGTGTAGGGGGTGTATGTGTGTGTAGGGTGTGTGTATGTAGGGTGTGTATGTGTGTGTAGGGTGTGTGTAGGGGATGTGTGTGTGTAGGGTGTGTGTGTGTGTAGGGTGTGTGTGTGTGTAGGGTGTGTGTGTAGGGTATGTGTGTGTGCGTAGGGGGTGTATGTGTGTGTGCGTGTGTGTGTGTGTGTGTGTAGGGGGGTGTATGTGTGTGTAGGGGGTGTGTGTGTATAGGGTGTGTGGGTGTGTGGGTGTGTGTGCGCGTGCACACCTGCGCCCGTGCACTCAATTGTGTCTCACTCTTTGGACTGTCCTTCAGGTTCCTCTGTCCATAGAGTTCACCTTTTAGTCTTTTTTTGTTTTGGCTTTTTAAACACATTCTATTTAAATAACTAGTTTTTTTCCCCTTCTGTCTACATTTTTCAGGGGCTCCAGGATGTTGGACTTGCGGTAATTGCTGCAGTTTATTGAACTTTTTATGCCTTATATGATTTTCAGATATTTCCTCTTAGCCTTGTAACAAGTAGGTAAAAAAAAATTCCAACTTTACAGAAGAGGAAGCAAAAGCTCAGAGCAGTTAAGTAACTTGCTTAAAGAAACAACCGGCTGAGATAGATGTTGAACCTTGGATAGTACGTTCCGAAAGCCTTGCCTTTCCAGTTTGTCTCTCGTTTGGGTCATGGTCTCATTATATGGTGCATCCACGAAGTTCAAATGCTCAAGCTTTACGTTCCAAGTCCGTGATTTTCTTTTCTAGTCATGGAAGAGAATGTTTAAGCAAATCTGAATGCTTTAGCATTGCCTGGAGGTAAATCTTTCCACCTGCTGATAGATTTCCGACAATCATTTGGGAAAAAAATCTTCTAACATCATTACAGAAAGCAGTTTTTGATGAATGAATATGTTTATGGACATTCGTGTATTTATACATCTGCTTTTTTTGGATTTTATTCTTAAGAGGTTCAGAACAAAGGAGTGATTGGTAAAACTCTTTTCTAAATAAGAGGAAGAGATGGTGACATGTTGATTGAGTGAAGAAACAGGAGTTAAGTGATTCCAGTTTTTAAGAAAGTGGGTAAATGGGAGAACAGGGATGAAAAAGGAAATTTGGGAAGGAAAAAGGTGTTTGTTTGTTTGTTTGTTTTTTTAACAGGGGTGGAGAGCGGTAGTGTTTCCTTTTAGGTATTTGGACTCAGAGGGTTCCAAGAGTCATGTTGATTTGCTGGTAGCACTGGAGTTGGTGAGAACTGGTAGGACTTGGGATCTGTTTTGGAACTAGAACCAATAGTACTTGCTGTAACCAAAGGGAGATAAAAGGAAAGAGAAGAATCAAGGACCTTCCTTTGAAAGACAGACACAAAGGGCCACATAGTGTATGATTCCATGAGTATGAAACATCTAGGGTAGGCAGAGCCATAGAGGCAGAGGTGGGTCAGTGGTTGCCAAGGGCTGGGGAGAGGGATGAGGGAGGAGATGGGAGTGACTGCTAACAACTGGGGTGTCTTTCTGGGGTGAAGAGAAAAAATGAGAAGGGTCAAATTAATACATCTTGGGGGACAAAACTAGTTTGAGCTTTATAGCAGTTATGGAAAAGAGGGAAGCGTTTAGGCTTCCCTATACTAAGGAACATTCATTAATCAGGATAAACAAACCTTGTCCTAGCACTGAATGTGTAGAATTCATTATATAAAGGCAACTAGCAATCCAGTTAAAAAAAAAACAAAAACTTTTTTACTCTTTTATGAAAAATTCAGTGATAACTGACATCTCATTGATTGCTATTAATATAGCACTTTGTGGAAGTTACAGTGTGTAAAAAAAAAAACGTTCTGTAGCAGTGGGATCATAAAGTTTCCCAGAAGCAGAGCCTGAAGAGGGATTTCGTGCAGGTGGTGGTAGTTGAGAAGCGTAAAGAAGGCAGGCTAGAGCAGGGGTTAAAAAATATCTAAGCAAGGAAGGGGATCTAGGTGGAAACTAGATTCAGTCTCATCTCACAGGGGAGCCCTGGAGCAGTGGTTCTCAAAGCAGGGGACTCTGTAGCCAGCAGCAGCAGCATTACCTGGGTACTTGTTAGGAATGCACATTTTCTAGCTTCACCCTAGACCTGCCAAGTTTGAAACTCTGAGGTGAGAGCCAGCAGTCTGTTTTTATAAAATGATGAAAATGATGCATAGTCAAGTTTGACAAGCACTGCTCTAGTGCAGTAAAAAGCATAACGTGAGCTGTAAGTGAGCTGTAAGTATAATTTAACATTTTCTAGCACTCACATTGGAGAAGGCAATGGCACCCCACTCCAGTACTCATGCCTGGAAAACCCCATGGATGGAGGAGCCTGGTAGGCTGCAGTCCGTGGGGTCACTAGGAGTTGGACACGACTGAGCCATGAAATTAAAAGACACTTACTCTTTGGAAGAAAAGTTATGAGCAACCTAGACAGTGTATTCAAAAGCAGAGACATTTACTTTGCCGACTAAGGTCCGTCTAGTCAAGGCTATGGTTTTTCCTGTGGTCATGACGTATGGATGTGAGAGTTGGACTGTGAAGAAGGCTGAGCGCCGAAGAATTGATGCTTTTGAACTGTGGTGTTGGAGAAGACTCTTGAGTCCCTTGGACTGCAAGGAGATCCAGCCAGTACTTTGGCCACCTCATGGGAAGAGTTGACTCATTGGAAAAGACTCTGATGCTGGGAGGGATTGTGGGCAGGAGGAGAAGGGGACGACCCAGGATGAGATGGCTGGATGGCATCACAGACTTGATGGACGTGAGTCTGAGTGAACTCTGGGAGTTGGACAGGGAGGCCTGGTGTGCTGTGATTCATGGGGTCGCAGCAAGTCGGACACGACTGAGTGACTGAACTGAGCGACTTCACTTTCACTTTTTACTTTCATGCATTGGAGAAGGAAATGGCAACCCACTCCAGTGTTCTTGCCTGGGGAATCCCAGGGACTAGGGAGCCTGGTGGGCTGCCATCTGTGGGGTTGCACAGAGTCGGACACGACTGAAGCGACTTAGCAGCAGCAGCAGCAGCAGCACTCACATTAAAAAAAAATTTAAAGCAGTGAAATTAGTATTTTATATTTACCCAGTGGCTTCCCTGGTGGCTCACTGGTAAAGAATCTGCCCGCCAATACAGGAGAATCGGGTTCAATCCCTGCATCTAGAAGATCCCCAGGAAAAGGGAATGGCAATCCACTCCAGTATTCTTGCCTGGAGAATCCCATGGACAGAAAAGCCTGGTGGGCTACAGTCCATGGGAGTCACCAAAGAGACACGACTTAGCAACTAAACACCACCAATGATTTAACCCAATATATTAAAAATATTTTAGTATGTAAATCTAAAACTTTAACAAGGTTTCTGTTTTGTTTTTCATATGAAGTCTTCAAACCTGGGGTATATTTTACACTTGGCACACACAAGAATTTGGCAGATTTCAAATGCTCAGAAGCTGCCCATGGCTAGCGGCTACCATACTGGACAGCCAGCTCGAAAGCACAGATTGCAGTACTAAGTTGAGCCCACCTTGAGGGTGAAGTGGGGGCAGCTTTTTGAACCCCACGATGGTCAAATCAGGGCTGTGGCCTGGAAGGGATGTAGCTCAAGGCTTGAGAGAGAAGTCCTGTCTGGTTGAGGCAGATGGGGCAAAGCAGGGAGCAGGTGTGAACCGTGGGTGGTCAGCACACCAACGGGGGCCTTCCCACCTGGAAGACGGGTGCTGGATGCATGCCCATGGCATCTGCTACAGGTAGGGTGGGAGGGATGGCCTGGGTATGGGGCTGTGTTGGAATGAAGAGGCTTTAGAGTTGATGCACACAGTTCCAGCTTATCATGGAGGCAAAACTGGAGACTCTTGACTGTCCCCCCCCCCCCCCCTTTCAGTTTTATTGAAAAGTGAAAGTGAAAGTCGCTCAGTTGTGTCCACCTCTTTGGGACCCCATAGACTATACAGTCCATAGAATTCTCCAGGCCAGAATACTGGAGTGGGTAGCCATTCCCTTCTCCACGGGATCTTCCCAACCCAGGCATCGAACCGAGGTCTCCTGCATTGCAGGCAGATTCTTTACCAGCTGAGCCACAAGGGAAGCCCAAGAATACTGGAGTGGGTAGCCTATCCCTAGTCCAGCAGATCTTCCAGACCCAGGAATCGAACTGGGGTTTCCTGCATTGCAGGCCAATTCTTTACCAACTGAGCTATCAGGGAAGCCCTAATATTGAGAAATAATTGAGAAATAGTTGATGTAAATCTTGAGATTTTATCATCTCTCTCAAATATTAGGTATTCAACCTAGCTTGCCAAGTGAAAGTCTTGTCAGACAGCTGAAGATTGGGATAGCTAGTGAAGTCCTGAAGGCTACATAGTCAATGTAAGTGAAAGAAAAGCTATATTTAAGTGGTAAGGCCTGACATCATGGTGAAAAGGCCCTATGGCGGTGTTTTAAAGAGGGCATTTTCCCGCATCATTCTGTGTCTCTTAAAATGCCGAAAGATGCAGTTGGCTCTTGCTTACCAGCTCTGTGTCATGAAACGTGGGAGGAGAGCTTTTCCTGGAAATTTTGAAGATGAATCACTAACAAGTGTTTTGTTTTCCTTGGTAAGGTCATCTTACTGCTCCATTGGCCCATAGTTTTGAGGATGGCTTCTTTGAAGTAGAATGCGTTGTGCTAATGAGTTAGCCTGTCAGTAGAGTTGTAGTATTATTCACTTGAATGCCCCTGTGGTTATGTTAAGAGTTCTGGATTTGGTAGGGTTTAGTTTTTAAATTGTGCTTTAAACTTGAGTTTAGTGGATTTGTGAGTTTGGGCTACCACCTGAGGCCACAAGCAGAAAAATGTGAAAGTAGGTGCTGGCTTAGGTTAGAAAAGGGTATTTCCCTCTTGGCAACGGTTGGAAGGCCTCTGAACAGTTTGTGTAAAAGCTGTACCCTTTTTTTGGTTAATACTTACTTCATTCTTACTATAACATACGCAAAGGTGTGCTGGGCATTTTACACATTCTTATTTAATCCTCACGTCAGTGTTAAGTCCTAGATAAGTGGTTTTATGCCCAGTTTGTATACGAGAAAAACTCTTGTTTTGAGGAAATGGCTGAGCCAATTTCCCAACGAGGGCCTGAATCTGAGTCTAGATCAGAGCTCTTAATTACTCCATTATTACTCTAATGGTAACTCCCAAATGGTCTGGGATAATTTTAAGAAAGAAAGTTACAGCTGCGTAATTGGATTTAGTTGTTGGGTAATACCTCACATTTCGTTGGTGCATTACAGTTTATAAAGGCCGGTGTGTTTTGGGTTTTTTTGTTTTTTAAAGACAGCTCTGCAGGAAAGCAAGGGAGGTGTCATGTTGTACATTTTACAGATGAAAACTGGGGTCCAGAGAAATTACTTGCTCAGTGTTGTGTACCTGTGAAGCAGTAGAGTAAGCGTTGACCTGGGTCTTCACCCTTGTGGTGAACTCACAAGGTCATGCTACTTCGCACGGGCTGCCTTGTTAGCTGGCACTTCTCATCTAAGTGTGGAAACTATAGAAAATCTTTATTCTTGCAGAAGAGAAGCAGAGCAGTATGTTCTCTGGAAGTCATTTTGCACACACTGACCTTTCTCCTTTTCATACTGTTCATACTGTTCATGGGGTTCTCAAGGCAAGAATACTGAAGTGGCTTGCCATTCCCTTTTCCAGTGGAGCATATTCTGTCAGACCTCTCCACCATGACCTGCCCATCTTGGGTTGCCCCACAGGCATGGCTTGGTTTCAATGAGTTAGACAAGGCTGTGGTCCTAGTGTGATTAGATTGACTAGTTTTCTGTGAGTATGGTTTCAATGTGTCTGCCCTCTGATGCCCTCTTGCATCACCTACCATCTTATTTGGGTTTCCCTTGCCTTGGGTGTGGGGTATCTCTTCATGGCTGCTCTAGCAAAGCACAGCCGCTGCTCCTTACCTTGGACGAGGGGTATCCCCACGTCATTAGGTGCCCAATATGCTACTGGAGATCAGTGGAGAAATAACTTCAGAAAGAATGAAGGGATGGAGCCAAAGCAAAAACAATACCCAGTTGTGGATGTGACAGGTGATAGAAGCAAGGTCTGATGCTGTGAAGAGCAATATTGCATAGGAACCTGGAATGTCAGGTCCATGAATCAAGGCAAACTGGAAGTGGTCAAACAGGTGATGGCAAGGGTGAACGTTGACATTCTAGGAATCAGTGAACTAGAATGGACTGGAATGGGTGAATTTAACTTTGATGACCATTATATCTACTACTGCGGGCAGGAATCCCTCAGAAGAAATGGAGTAGCCATCATGGTCAACAAAAGAGTCTGAAATGCAGTACTTGGATGCAATCTCAAAAACGACAGAATGATCTCTGTTCATCTCCAAGGCAAACCATTCAATATCACAGTTATCCAAGTCTATGCCCCAACCAGTAACGCTGAAGAAACTGAAGTTGAACGGTTCTATGAAGACCTACAAGACCTTTTAGAACTAACACCCAAAAAAGATGTCCTTTTCATTATAGAGGACTGGAATGCAAAAGTAGGAAGTCAGGAAACACCTGGAGTAACAGGCAAATTTGGCCTTGGAATGCGGAATGAAGCAGGGCAAAGACTAATAGGGTTTTGCCAAGAAAATGTGCTGGTCATAGCAAACACCCTTTTTCAACAACACAAGAGAAGACTCTACACATGGACATCACCAGATGGTCAACACCGAAATCAGATTGATTATATTCTTTGCAGCCAAAGATGGAGAAGCTCTATACAGTCAACAAAAACAAGACCAGGAGCTGACTGTGGCTCAGATCATGAACTCCTTATTAGCAAATTCAGACTCAAATTGAAGAAAGTAGGGAAAACCGCTAGAGCATTCAGGTATGACCTGAATCAAATCCCTTATGATTATACAGTGGAAGTGAGAAATAGATTTAAGGGACTATATCTGATAAATAGAGTGCCTGGTGAACTATAGAATGAGGTTTGTGACATTGTACAGGAGATAGGGATCAAGACCATCCCCAAGGAAAAGAAATGCAAAAAAGCAAAATGGCTGTCTGGGGAGGCCTTACAAATAGCTGTGAAAAGAAGAGAGGTGAAAAGCAAAGGAGAAAAGGAAAGATATAAGCTTCTGAATGCAGAGTTCCAAAGAATAGCAAGAAGAGATAAGAAAGCCTTCTTCAGCGATCAATGCAAAGAAATAGAGGAAAAGAATAGAATGGGAAAGACTAGAGATCTCTTCAAGAAAATTAGAGATACCTAGGGAACATTTCATGCAAAGATGGGCTCAATAAAGGACAGAAATGGTATGGACCTAACAGAAGCAGAAGATATTAAGAAGAGGTGGCAAGAATACACAGAACAACTGTACAGAAAAGATCTTCACAACCCAGATAATCATGATGATGTGATCACTACTCTAGAGACAGACATCCTGGAATGTGAAGTCAAGTGGGCCTTAGAAAGCATCACTACGAACAAAGCTAGTGGAAGTGATGGAATTCCAGTTGAGCTATTTCAAATCCTGAAAGATGATGCTGTGAAAGTGCTGCACTCAATATGCCAGCAAATTTGGAAAACTCAGCAGTGGCCATAGGTCTGGAAAAGGTCAGTTTTCATTGAATCCCAAAGAAAGGCAATGCCAAAGAATGCTCAAACTACCGCACAGTTGCACTCATCTCACATGCTAGTAAAGTAATGCTCAAAATTCTCCAAGCCAGGCTTCATCAATATGTGAACCGTGAACTCCCTGATGTTCAAGCTGGTTTTAGAAAAGGCAGAGGAACCAGAGATCAACTTGCCAACATCCACTGGATCATGGAAAAAGCAAGAGAGTTCCAGAAAAACATCTATTTTTGCTTTATTGAGTATGCCAAAGCCTTTGACTGTATGGATCACAATAAACTGTGGAAAATTCTGAAAGAGATGGGAATACCAGACCACCTGACCTGCCTCTTGAGAAACCTATATGCAGGTCAGGAAGCAACAGTTAGACCTGGACGTGGAACAACAGACTGGTTCCAGATAGGAAAAGGAGTACGTCAAGGCTGTATACTGTCACCCTGCTTATTTAACTTCTATGCAGAGTATGTCATGAGAAACGCTGGACTGAAAGAAACACAAGGTCGAATCAAGATTGCCGGGAGAAATATCAATAACCTCAGATATGCAGATGACACCACCCTTATGGCAGAAAGTGAAGAGGAGCTAAAAAGCCTCTTGATGAAAGTGAAAGAGGAGAGCGAAAATGTTGGCTTAAGGCTCAACATTCAGAAAACAAAGATCATGGCTTCCAGTCCTATCACTTCTTGAGAAATAGATGGGGAAACAGTGGAAACAGTGTCAGACTTTATTTTTTTGGGCTCCAGAATCACTGCAGATGGTGACTGCAGCCATGAAATTCAAAGACGCTTACTCCTTGGAAGAAAAGTTATGACCAACCTAGATAGTATGTTCAAAAGCAGAGACATTACTTTGCTGACTAAGGTCCATCTAGTCAAGGCTATGGTTTTTCCTGTGGTCATGTATGGATGTGAAAGTTGGACTGTGAAGAAGGCGGAGTGCCGAAGAATTGATGCTTTTGAACTGTGGTGTTGGAGAAGACTCTTGAGAGTCCCTTGGACTTCAAGGAGATCCAACCAGTCCATTCTAAAGGAGATCAACCCTGGGATTTCTTTGGAAGGAATGATGCTAAAGCTGAAACTCCAGTACTTTGGCCACCTCATGCGAAGAGTTGACTCATTGGAAAAGACTCTGATGCTGGGAGGGATTGAGGGCAGGAGGAGAAGGGGACGAGTGAGGATGAGATGGCTGGATGGCATCACGGACTCGATGGACGTGAGTCTGAGTGAACTCTGGGAGTTGGTGATGGACAGGCAGGCCTGGCGTGCTGTGATTCATGGGGTCGCAAAGAGTTGGACATGACTGAGCAACTGAACTGAACTGACCTTTCTCCTTTCGGCTGTGATAGGCTAAAAAGTCTTTGTAGATGTACTTGGTTAACATTTTTCCTTTGAAGTCTTTTTCTAGGACGTAGAGTTCTGGACTGGGCTTGTAGCCTGGTTTTTATATGCCTAACAAAAATAAGAAGCATTAAAAATTCTATGTAGAGGTCCAAATTAGCAGATTTCTACCAACTCGTTCCTTGTATTTTTTGAAAAAAATTATGTTGTGGCTCTACAGAATCATCTGATTTTTGACTGGTGTACATTATAGCTTTGAACTTTGTTGAAGCTCTGTCAGGGGTAAACAGGAGCGCAAGAGAGCAGGATATGGCTGACTGTAAACCACTCTGGGCTTGCTGTGGGAATGGCTCAGCCTCCTGTTTTTCCTCTGTAGGTGTGTTCTGCTGCTAAGGTTCTGACTGGTTGCATCATTTCTACTTCCAGGTACTTGGCTAATTAGGGGCACCTGTGTTTTTCAATTTTGGGGTCCAGTGATCACAAATTCATTTGTATACAAGCTGTATGCTTTCTTTTTTTGATAATGGTGGTAAAATATAGTCTGTTAGATCATCAGAAACAAGTATTTAAAAACAGCAATAAAAAGATGAAAAAACAAACAAACCCAGTTTGATCCATCTGTACTGCTATAGCTTGTCTCCTACATTTTGGCCAGGTGCTCTATGAGGTCGCAGAGAGTCGGACACGACTGGAGCAACTTAGCAGCAGCAGCAGCAACTTGTATTAGTGGACATGAGATTGAGCAAACTCCGGGAGATAGTGAAGTACAGGGAAACCTGGCGGGCTGCAGTCCGTGGAGTTGCAAAGAGATGGACACGACTTAGCGACTGAACAACAGCAATGATTTGTAATAGAGTTGATTTAGTTTCAAGAACTGTGTGGTGTAGACATTTTAAAATTTGAGTTTTATGTTATTGGCAGTTTCCTGAGTGAATGTAGATTATACGGAGTCGGCTAACCCAAGCCTCTTCCAGAGCTTGGCCACTTGAAGATGTCTGATTCTTCTGGGTTAGAAACTGTCCCTTGAGGAACAAGTGTAGTCCATTTTTTTCATGAGCCCATCTGATGAGATAGAATCCTGAGGCTTTTATTCCCAAAGGTATTCTAGAAACTTAATCCTTCAGTCATGTTTATTCGAATCTGTGAAATTAGCTCCATTTCTACCAAACAACTCAGCGTTTGTTGCTCTCGGAGCTGTCGGGCAGTGAGATGCCTGTCACTGTCTTCTTGGACGGCACGTTCGGTTTGGGTTAACTGCATATTCTTCATAATTGTCAGATGTTCACGCATGTTAGAATCTCTGTAATAAGCTTTTGTTTTCTGAATGACAGTGGTGTAGGTGAGTAGGGACTTTAGAGGAAACTGGGCTTCCCTGGTGACTCAGATGGTAAAGAATCTGGCTGCAGTGCAGGAGACCCGAGTTCGATCCCTGGCTCGGGAAGATTCCCTGGAGGAGGGAATGGCTACCTGCTCCAGTATTCTTGCCTGGAGAATTCCACGGACTTAGGCGTCTGATGGGCGACAGTCCATGGGGTCGCACAGAGTAGTACATGACTGAAGTGACCTAGCACGCAAACACCTAAGGAAAACACCTGGGGAGTTAAAGTGGTTTGCTCTAGTCCTGGAAATAGTGTCAGACTGAGCTCGGATTAGAACTCAGGCTCTTTCATCTCTTCTCCCAGAGTTCTGTTCATGGCAGTAGGCTGGGAAGTGTTGCCTTCCCCAGACATAAACATCACTGTTTACTCTCCCGAAAGCTAATTAGAATACCCAAAATGTCTACCCCAGATTGTGTTTTGTCTCTGAAAGACTCACATTTGGCTTTTGCCATCAGGAATCAGTTATGCCCTTTATTTGTTAGTAATTAAAGACACATGTATGATTTTTGTAAAATCCTTTCTTGTGTATACTTTTGTGAAAGGATATTTTGACACATGCCTACAACTGAATGTTATGTGCCTTATGATATTTGGCAAAATTGGTAAAACTGTAAGCTGTTTTCATTTTATTAAATTGTTAGGAAGCTGGTATGCTCTTTACTTTTCTTGTGTAAATACCCTAGTGCTGCCTTGGTGCAGACTACATGTGAGAAATCCCAGGTAGCTTTTGCTTTTCTTTTTTTCTTTGTTGTTGTTTAGTTGCTAAGCTGTGTCCTATTCTTCTGTGACCTCATGGACTGCAGCCCGCCAGGCTCCTGTGTCCATGGGAGTTCACAGGCAAGAATGCTAGAGTGATTTGCCATTTCCTTCTCCAGGTGTTCTTTCCAACCCAGGGATAGAACCCGCCTCCTGCATTGACAGGCGCATTCTTTACCACTGAGCCACTAGGGAAGACCTTTTTATTCTGAGTTTGCCTTCTGCATTGGCTAAGCTATAAACACAATATATGGTTTTTAAGTGAGGAGGTGTTACCTTTATCCTGTTAAATCTGATGTGAGAGTAAAGTTGCCAGATTATAGCTATTCTGCTGAGGGCAGTGGAAGACTGAATTTTTTTTGATCCAAAAGAAGTGGGGGTGTACTCCCTTGGTACATTTTTTTTTTTAAATGCCAAATCATCTCTTTGCACAGATGTTTAGTATTAATGTGGAAGTGCCACTATTTATATTATCTCAAAATAAAAAAAATTAATAATCCTTTTACCAGATCTGTGTTTAAATTTTCTTTACCACTGCAGCCTAGACTTGACATTTCTGCAAAATTAAAATTCTTGAGACTCAGTTTTCTAAATTGGAGTTGGAATGCACAGGGATGCTCGCAGAACTGTAAGAGTGTTTTGGTCTGGGAAAGGGAGACAGTAGTGAAGTCAGTTTTCTTCCCGTTTTCAGCTCTATTCATCACCAGTCCTTTTTACTTGGTGTGGTAAGTTTTACTAGGTTTTATTTTGTAAAGTGTATCTTTCTTCTCTGTTACTTTCGCTTCTGCATAAAGATTACATTTTGTAATTTGGCGCTTGTTACTTCTAAAAAAGATAATTGGATTCATCTTTTTCATTTTAAAATGTTGTTGTAAATTACCTGCTTCCTGTTTGAGCTGTTAGAAAATTCTGAGTACCTTTTCCCACCACCCTCACCCCGTTTTTTTCTTGATTTACCTTCATCAGTGACTATAGGATTAATTATTTTCTTAAACCTTTGCTATAGCCTTTATTAGTGATTCTTCTTAATGTTTTAAAGGCTCAAGATATACTTTTTCCCACACACATATATGGTAATGAATTAAAGTAAACTTGATTATTAGTGTTAACCTTTTCATTTTTATCTGCCAAGCCACATTTATACCAGAATAAGTAAAATATATTTTGTTATTTTCTGGGCCCTGTTAAAATTGAAGCTTTTTGAAAGCCAAGACACTTGTTTTATGTTGTCTAAAGTTCTATGTGGTATGTGACATTCTGATCCTGCTATATCTGTCTGCATGATCAGAAAGACTTTTCTTCAGATTTTTATTTGACCCATTGACTCTTACACTTTTCTGGAGATTGTTTTGATGTCTTTGGATTCTCATGTGTGCCAAGGGAATGTGTCTAGTTGGGGTTTACCTTCTTTAGTTAAGGTATATTGCTTAGAACTACATATATTGATTGATGAAACACTGTAGCCAGAAGCATACTGGAAGAATTACCCTGAAAAATATTTTTAAAGCTCATTCAAGTGTCTGTCGTTTATTTCACTTTCGTTTTTTTTCTTTTCTTTCTTTTGGTAGCATGTTCCTCATTATTCAAGACGGTACTTAGTGGCGTCTCGTACTCTGTGTTCAGCTGGATATGATTCTAATGAAAAAGTAAGTATTTCAAAAATCGTTTTAACAGCAAAGTTAAACTGTTTTGTTGTCTCCACATTGTGTTCACCGGGCAGGTTCCATTTTATTGATGCTGTGTCATTTTTTATTGCTATACATCAGGTTTTGTAGGTGTTCAGTATTTGTCCCTTTTTTCATTGTGGATCACAACCTGAGGCTTTAATTTTGTATTTGTACCTATACCACAAATTGAATAAATTCCCAATGTATTTCCCTTGTTTTCAGCAGGATCACTAATACATTCTTTCTTAGACTAGGCAGTTGAGAGATTTTAATTAAACTATTAATGTTTTTTTTGTTTACTTAATATTTGTAACTATTTTTGAGTGAAGGCAATTATGGGTATTGTAAATTTTGGGACAAGGGAATATTGGTTAAAATCTTGGTATATGATAATGTCTGAGGCCTGTAATGGAGAAATAAAGGAACTGGAAGTGGTGATCGGAGGTGAAACATGATTTGGTGACAATGACGGCATCAAAGAGGCAGAAGAAGAGTTTTGGTTAAGAAGAGATGATTCAAATTGAATGTCAATAAAGTATACAGTCAACAAAAACAAGACCAGGAGCTGACTGTGGCTCAGTTCATGAACTCCTTATTGCCAAAGTCAGACTCAAATTGAAGAAAGTAGGGAAAACCACTAGACCAATCAGGTATGACCTAAATCAAATCCCTTATACAGTGGAAGTGAGAAATAGATTTAAGGGACTAGATCTGATAGATTGAGTGCCTGATGAATTATAGACAGAGGTTCGTGACATTGTATAGGAGACAGGGATCAAGACCATCCCCATGGAAAAGAAATGTAAAAAAGCAAAATGGCTGTCTGAGGAGGCCTTACAAATAGCTGTGAAAAGAAGAGAAGCCAAAAGCAAAGGAGAAAAGGAAAGATATAAGCATCTGAAAGCAGAGTTCCAAAGAATAGCAAAAAGAGATAAGAAAGCCTTCTTAAGCGATCAATGCAAAGAAAGAGAGGAAAACAACAGAATGGGAAAGACTAGAGATCTCTTCAAGAAAATTAGAGATACCTAGGGAACATTTCATGCAAAGATGGGCTCAATAAAGGACAGAAATGGTATGGACCTAACAGAAGCAGAAGATATTAAGAAGAGGTGGCAAGAATACACAGAACAACTGTACAGAAAAGGTCTTCATGACCAAGATAATCACAATGGATCACTCACCTAGAGACAGACATCCTGGAATGTGAAGTCAAGTGGGCCTTAGAAAGCATCACTACGAACAAAGCTAGTGGAGGTGATGGAATTTCAGTTGAGCTCTTTCAAATCCTGAAAGATGATGCTGTGAAAGTGCTGCACTCTATATGCCAGTAAATTTGGAAAACTCAGCAGTGGCCACAGGACTGGAAAAGGTCAGTTTTCATTCCAATCCCAAAGAAAGGCAATGCCAAAGAATTCTCAAACTACCACACAATTGCACTCATCTTACACGCTAGTAAAGTAATACTCAAAATTCTCCCAGCCAGGCTTCAGCAATACCTGAACCATGAACTTCCAGATGTTCAAGCTGGTTTTAGAAAAGGCAGAGGAACCAGAAATCAAATTCCCAACATCCACTGGATCATGGAAAAAGCAAGAGAGTTCCAGAAAAACATCTGCTTCTGCTTTATTGAGTATGCCAAAGCCTTTGACTGTATGGATCCCAATAAACTGAGGAAAATTCTGAGAGAGATGGGAATACCAAAACCACCTGACCTGCCTCTTGAAAAACCTATATGCAAGTCAGGAAGCAACAGTTAGAACTGTATGTGGAACAACAGACTGGTTCCAAATAGGAAAAGGAGTACGTCAAGGCTGTATATTGTCACCCTGATTATTTAACTTATATGCAGAAATTATCATGAGAAATGCTGGGCTGGGAGAAGCACAAGCTGGAAACAAGATTGCCCGGAGAAATATCAATAACCTCAGATATGCAGATGACACCACCCTTATGGCAGAAAGTGAAGAACTAAAGAGCCTCTTGATGAAAGTGAAAGAGGAGAGTGAAAAAGTTGGCTTAAAGCTCAACATTCAGAAAACAAAGATAATGGCATCTGGTCCGATCACTTCATGGGAAATAGATGGGGAAACAGTGGAAACAGTGTCACACTTTATTTTTTTGGGCTCCAGAATCACTGCAGATGGTGACTGCAGCCATGAAATTAATTAAAAATTAGTTAAAAAAAAAAATTAAAAGACTCCTTGGAAGAAAAGTTATGACCAACCTAGATAGCATATTGAAAAGCAGAGACATTACTTTGCCCACTAAGGTCCATCTAGTCAAGGCTATGGTTTTTCCTGTGGTCATGTATGGATGTGAGAGTTGGACTGTGAAGAAGGCTGAGTGTCGAAGAATTGATGCTTTTGAACTGTGGTGTTGGAGAAGACTCTTGAGAGTCCCTTGGACTGCAAGGAGATCCAACCAGTCCATTCTAAAGGAGATCAGCCCTGGGATATCTTTGGAAGAATTGATGTTAAAGCTGAAACTCCGGTACTTTGGCCACCTCATGTGAAGAGTTGACTCATTGGAAAAGACTCTCATGCTGAGAGGGATTGGGGGCAGGAGGAGAAGGGGACGACCAAGGATGAGATGGCTGGATGGTATCACGGACCCGATGGACGTGAGTCTGAGTGAATTCCAGGAGTTGGTGATGGACAGGAACGCCTGGCGTGCTGCGATTCATGGGGTCTCAAAGAGTCGGACACGACTGAGCGACTGAACTGAACCGAAAGTAGAACTAATATGAATGATTATTTGAGAATGAAGTGGTCTTCTAAATAGCCAAAGTATACAAAACTACTCAAAAGAATCTTGAAATTTGGAGAACAAATGATCTATATTCACCGTAGCTCAATAGAAATGTAAAGTGGAGACAATTGCAGGACATATATAATTTTTTATTTTCTAATAGCCATATTAAAAAATAAACAGGTGAAATTAACTTTCATATTATTTTTTGGTTTTTGGCCATGCAGAGAGGCACGTGGGATCTTAGTTCCCTGACCAGGGATAGAACCTGTGCCTCCTGCAGTGGAAGTGTGGAATTTTAACCACTTGACTACCAGGGACATCCCAGTCCCAGGTCTTTAAATGACATATAAATCCTTTCTTAATCAGCATTTTTACCCCAGCTTATTTGCCACAGTACCCCATACTGTGTTTTGTGCTTGAGCTATCTTAAAAATTACTTGTAGTGTTTGTGCTGCCATCTGCTTTCAATGTCACTGCCTTATTAACATACACTATTCACTCTCTCCTTTTGCTGCATTTAACACAGCACTTAACACACTTTGTTTTGATTGTAGCACTTAACATACTTTGTTGTGATTGTGCCATATTGTACATTGAAGTTATCAAATGCCCTTGACATTTACCTGTTCTTGTTGATGCAAACGGGAGGTGTCAAGTTGGTTTAGGGAGTTCTTGGTGGTCCAGTGGTTAAGACTGCTCTCTCACTGCTGAGGGCGAAGGTTCAATCCCTGGTCAGGGAACTAAGATCCCGCAAACTGTGTCATATGGCCAAAAAAAAGAAGTTGGTTTAAATTTATTCGTGTGTATATTCTTCTATATGCATAGCCTATCTGGAAGAATATTCAGGAAACTAGTAGTAATTGTTGCCTTTGGGGCAAAGATCTGGGTGTCCCTAATATGTGTCCCCGTTTTTACCTTCTAAGATCTGAACCATATTCATTTGTTATTTAGTTAAAATCTTAGGTATGGAAGATGAATTGGTATTAGCTTTATTGAACTTGTGTACTAATTGGTAATCCATTAATAGTCCTCTGTTAGGGTTCTTCAGAGAAACAGAACCGGTAAGAGACAGATGAAAATTTCTTTTTTTTTAATTGGCTCACCTAATTCTTGGGTTACCCTGGTGGCTCAGATGGTAAAGAATCTGCCTGCAGTGCAGGAGACTTGGGTTCAATCCCTGGGTCGGGAAGATCCCCTGGAGAAGGGAAAGGCTCCTCACTCCAGTATTCTTGCCTGGAGAATCTCATGGACAGAAGGGCCTGGCAGGCTATAGTCCCTGGGGTCGCAGGGAGTCAGACACAACTAGGCGACCAACACACCTAATTAAGGAAGCTGAGAAGTCCCTTGCAGTCTGCTCTTTGCAAGCTGGACACCTTGGAAAGGTGGTGTGTAAGTCTAGTCCAGGTCCAAAGGTCTGGGAACCAGGAAAGCTGATGGTGCAAGTTCGAGGTCGAAGAGTAGGAGAAGACCAACATCCCAGCTCAACCTGGGAGGCAAAACTAGTCCTCTCTTCCTCCACGTTTTAGTCTGTTAGGCCCTCCGTGGACTGGATGGTGCCCAGCCACACTGGGGAGGGCTGTCTGCTTTACCGAGTCCTCTGATTCACATGTTAGCCTCATCTGGAAACACCATCACAGACACCGTCAGAAAAAATGCCTCACCTGGACACCCTGTGGCCCAGTCAAGGTGCACATAACACTAACCATCAGAAGCCCTGAACAGAGATGAATGGGAATGTGTCAGGCGCCGCAGTCATGCTGGCACAGATTTGTCCCCATGAGACAGAATCTCATTCCTAGATTCCTAATCTGGTTTGCTGCCCAAAGGATCGAATAACAACACTCTAGCTAACACATACTCAATATATAGTGCACGCTAGGCTCTACACTAAACCCTTTATGGTGTGAATTCAGATTCTGGCTACCTCCGTGTCAGGTAGCTCTTACTCCCGTTTTAAGAACCGGGAAAAGAGCTTTCAGTAGGCTGGCTTGACCACAGGGGAACACGTGGTAGTGTTGGGATTCCAACTGGGCCAGGCTGGCTTCAGACTAGCTCTTAACCTTCATTCTACTTCTTCCATAGAAATTAGGATGGAATTTGTACTCCCTGTAATATTATTATAATTCGTTGTTAACGTGTTGCTTAACGTGGAAGTTGCAGTGTTTGTGCTGCTTTTATCTGAGGTAGTCTGCTTAATATTTAATCAGTGTTTAAAGATACAGTTCAGGGAAGTAGGAACAGGTTTCTTAGTATATGCTTACTGCTTCGCAGGAATGGAATGCCACTCCAATATTCTTGCCTGGAGAATCGGATGAACAGAGGAGCCTGGCAAGTGATAGTCCATAGAGTCGCAAAGAGTCAGACACGATTGAACACATACACACACACATGATTTTACACACATGCACACGATTTTATAGCTTCACCCCAGTATTTTTGCCTGGAGAATCCCAAAGACAGAGGGGCCTGCTGGGCCACAGTCCATGGGGTTGCAAAGAATTGGACACGACTAAAGTGACTCAATGCACGCACGCACGCACGCACGCACGCACGCACACGATTTTATATCTCCAAGCCGTAGGTGGGATTAGGGTATTTTTTTGGGCCCAGGTGGAGGCTTGTCTCAGTTGGGTAGGATAGCCCATGTGTGGTATAAAGATTCAGTCAAGACTTTAAAGGCCTTTTGCAGTTCTGAGATTCTGTAATTTGCTCTCAGGTTAACATATTACTTTAAGTTATTTAAGAGAACTTTTAAGATCATATATACCTTTAACTTTTCTTATAGAAATATGACTAAAACTTCAAAAAAGGGTCCATTTAACATGCAACAGTTCACTAACCCAGCAATCACTGTGTACTAATGTATAGCATCCATGTTACTTAAAATTGTTCGTGTGCATTTCTTTAAAAAGAGTAGCTTGTTCAGTTCTAGAGTCAGGAGAGAACTTTGTTAAATAGTTTCCCAGTAGAATGCTATATCAGTTTATTTATGTGAAAATCGAGAGATTGCAGTCCTTAGAGACTGATTTACTTAGAGTGAAACAGGTCATTAATGGCAAAGTTGGGCTTAGAATTTAGGTGTCTCACCCTACACAAAATGGAACATCTTTTTCTATTATGTGGCCTTAGCTGTTTCAAAATGTGGTTATTCAAACTTAACATTATACTTAATGTTATACTCAACATTTATACTCAATAGCATTAACTCAGCGTTATACTCAAATAGCATAACCTGCGTGGTCTGGAACTCTTTGGGTAAAAGCATGACTAGTTTATCTGTTCTGAGTTGTTGAAAATATCACTTAATGCTATGCCCCAATCCCAAAGAGATGGAATATAAATTATATCAGACTTGACTTTGAGAAACATAACATTTAGAATTTCTCTGAATTTAGAAAACAAGTAAACTCTCAAGCAATTTTAACTAAAGTTTTTCATTTTCTGAAATCTCATTTGAAGATTATCTTTTGGCAAGAAATGTAGTTCCTTTATGAATTATTGAACCTCATCAACTGATACTTTTTTAAAAGGTAATTGTAAGGCCAAATCCTGCCCGATGAGTTTAGTAGTAGCCTGGTTGTAAGTGAACATGTGCATAGTATCTAATACCATGTAGGAAGTAGTGCTTGTTAGGATTATGCCCAGTGGTAACTGTGGCAAACAAAGCTTGATGTTTTCTGGTCTCATAGTGAGAGTTAACAGTTTCTTATGTGTTTTCCTCTCTTTAGACTTTTGATAAAATTCTTATTGCTAATAGAGGAGAAATTGCATGTCGGGTGAGTGGAATTTTAATCTTATTTTCCATTTTACTCTGTGAATTTTACTATTAAATCCCTTTAAACATGAATTACTATTAAGATAACATTAATGTATTTTAATATAGGTTATTAAAACTTGCAAGAAGATGGGCATTAAGACGGTTGCCATCCACAGTGATGTCGATGCTAGTTCTGTAAGTATATTTGCTTTATTTGAGTTAGGATCTTATTTTGGATCAAATAGAAAAAAGTGAAAGATGGAGGGTTTTGTTGTTGTTGGCTTGAAAAGGTACACAATTTAAAAAATACCTATGTTCAAGCTGGTTTTAGAAAAGGCAGAGGAACCAGAGATCAAATTGCCAACATCCGCTGGATCATGGAAAAAGCAAGAGAGTTCCAGAAAAACATCTATTTCTGCTTTATTGACTATGCCAAAGCCTTTGACTGTATGGATCACAATAAACTGTGGAAAATTCTGAAAGAGATGGGAATACCAGACCACCTGACCTGCCCCTTGAGAAACCGGTATGCAGGTCAGGAAGCAACAGTTAGAACTGGACATGGAACAAAAGACTGGTTCCAAATAGGAAAAGGAGTACGTCAAGGCTGTATATTGTCACCCTGCTTATTTAACTTCTATGCAGAGGACATCATGAGAAATGCTGGACTGGAAGAAACACAAGCTGGAATCAAGATTGCTGGGAGAAATAGCAATAATCTCAGATATGCAGATGACACCACCCTTATGGCAGAAAGTGAAGAGGAGCTAAAAAGCCTCTTGATGAAAGTGAAAGAGGAGAGCGAAAAAGTTAGCTTAAGGCTCAACATTCAGAAAACGAAGATCATGGCATCCGGTCCCATCACTTCATGGGAAATAGATGGGGAAACAGTAGAAACAGTGTCAGACTTTATTTTTTGGGGCTCCAAAATCACTGCAGAGGGTGACTGCAGCCATGAAATTCAAAGACGCTTACTCCTTGGAAGAAAAGTTATGACCAGCCTAGATAGCATGTTCAAAAGCAGAGACATTACTTTGCTGACTAAGGTCCGTCTAGTCAAGGCTATGGTTTTTCCTGTGGTCATGTATGGATGTGAGAGTTGGACTGTGAAGCAGGCTGAGCGCCGAAGAATTGATGCTTTTGAACTGTGGTGTTGGAGAAGACTCTTGAGAGTCCCTTGGACTGCAAGGAGATCCAACCAGTCCATTCTGAAGGAGATCAACCCTGGGATTTCTTTGGAAGGAATGATGCTAAAGCTGAAGCTCCAGTACTTTGGCCTCCTCATGGGAAGAGTTGACTCATTGGAAAAGACCCTGATGCTGGGAGGGATTGGGGGCAGGAGAAGAAGGGGACGAGTGAGGATGAGATGGCTGGATGGCATCACGGACTAGATGGACGTGAGTCTGAGTGAACTCCGGGAGATGGTGACGAACAGGGAGGCCTGGCGTGCTGTGATTCATGGGGTCGCAAAGAGTCAGACACGACTGAGCGACTGAACTGAACTGAACTGATTCTTGTATTAAGCAAAATGGAAGCCTCATAATGTCTTCAATATGTGTCTTAACTATTTTATTTTCGAGGCTTTAAAAGCTGGCTGCTGCTGCTGCTGCGGCTAAGTCGCTTCAGTTGTGTCCGACTCTGTGCGACCCCATAGGTGGCCGCCCACCAGGCTCCGCAATCCCTGAAATTCTCCAGGCAAGAACACTGGTGTTAGACTAGAATAAATAGTTTGTAGAGGGATTCTGGTCGCCAAATACATTTAGGCAGAGCATGAGAAAGTTAAAAGAGCTAGCTATTAATGAAATGTTTATGCAGTGCTGCCTTATGGGAACACATTTCCCCACAGGGTTACTCCTTGCCACTAAGGGGATGCTCTAACTGTTTGACCTTCCTAAATGCTGTACTGTGCTCAGCTGAAAGTTCGATTAAAAAATATGGAAGACTAATGCTGATTGGACATGAGCAAAAGAAGGTATAGCATAAAGTGATGAATGATAACTAATGTTATTGGAGATTTTTTATCACAGCAGGCATTTGTAGCAGTAGTAGACTATGAATGAGGAGAAAAAGTCCCGTGGGGAAAGTATATAAATTATTGGGACTGTATGGAATGAAATGTAAGTAGTTGTACTTTGGTAAGTTACTATTTTTCAACTCTTTCATGCTACTTTTGATAACAGGACCTATTGGTAATGTCAGCTTTTATTGTATAGTAGTTTAATGCAGAGCCTTTTCAGTCTTTGTGATTTTAAAAGTTTATTCAGAAGTTCAGTTCAGTTGCTCAGTCATGTCTGACTCTTTGCGACCCCATGAACTGCAGCACGCCAGGCCTTCCTGTCCATCACCAAACGCCAGAGTTTACCCAAACCCATGTCCATTGAGTCGGTGATGCCATCCAGCCATTTCATCCTCTGTCATCCCGTTCTCCTGCCCTCAATCCTTTCCATCAATAGGGTCTTTTCCAATGAGTCAACTCTTCGCATGAGGTGGCCAAAGTACTGGAGTTTCATCTTCAGCATCAGTCCTTCCAGTGAACACCCAGGACTGATTTCCTTTAGGATGGACTGGTTGGATCTTCTTGCAGTCAAAGGGACTCTCAAGAGTCTTCTTCAACACCACAGTTCAAAAGCGTCAATTGTTTGGTGCTCCGCTTTCTTTATAGTCCAACTCTCACATCCATACACCACCACTGGAAAAACCATAGCCTTGACTAGACAGACCTTTGTTGGCAAAGTAATGTCTTTGCCTTTTAATATGCTGTCTGGGTTGGTCATAACTTTCCTTCCAAGGAGTAAGTGTCTTAATTTCATGGCTTCAGTGATTTTGGAGCATAGAAAAATAAAGTCAGCCACTGTTTCCACTGTTTCCCCATCTATTTGCCATGAAGTGATGGGACTGGATGCTATGATCTTCGTTTTCTGAATGTTGAGCTTTAAGCTAACTTTTTCACGCTACTCTTTCACTTTCATCAAGAGGCTCTTTAGTTCTTCTTCACTTTCTGCCATAAGGGTGGTGTCATCTGCATATCTGAGGTTATTGATATTTCTCCCGGCAATCTTGATCCCACTTTGTGCTTCCTCCAGGCCAGCGTTTCTCATGATGTACTCTGCATAGAAGTTACATAAGCAGGGTGACAATATACAGCCTTGACATACTCCTTTTCCTATTTGGAACCAGTCTGTTGTTCCATGTCCAGTTCTAACTGTTGCTTCCTGACCTGCATACCGGTTTCTCAAGGGGCAGGTCAGGTGGTCTGGTATTCCCATCTCTTTCAGAATTTTCCACAGTTTATTGTGATCCATACAGTCAAAGGCTTTGGCATAGTCAATAAAGCAGAAGTAGATGTTTTTCTGGAACTCTCTTGCTTTTTCCATGATCCAGTGGATGTTGGGAATTTGATCTCTGGTTCCTCTGCCTTTTCTAAAACCAGCTTGAATATCTAGAAGTTCATGGTTCACGTATTGCTGAAGCCTGTGTTGGAGAATTTTGAGCATTACTTTTATTAGTGTGTGAGATGAGTGGAATTGTGCAGTAGTTAGAGCATTCTTTGGCATTGCCTTTTTTTTGGGATTGGAATGAAAACTGACCTTTTCCAGTCCTGTGGCCACTGCTGAGTATTCCAAATTTGCTGGCATATTGAGTGCAGCACTTTCACAGCATCATCTTTTAGGATTTGAAACAGCTCAACTGGAATTCCATCCCTTCCACTAGCTTTCATTTTGTCTTGTCTTCCTTTTTTGGCCCCTATATTTAAAATATTTATCTTTTGCTTAAAATAATTAAATGAAGCAATTAAAACTTGTTTTGCATACGTATCGTTTGATTTTTTTTTTGACTATTCATTTCTGGCTTCTTTACTAATAATTTGTTTTAACTGATAGTTTGATTAGTTTATATCTACAAAATATTCATGAAAGAGTGAGAAAACTGTGGCTTTAATGTCATTCTTGATTAATAAAGTAAGGCATTTACCAATAGTAAACTCCTCCAGAAAAAAGCTTGTGTTTTCATCAAGCTTGTAGTAGATTTGAAATTCACTCTTCTCATTTTAAAAAATTTTAATTTAATTTTAATTGGGACACTCTTTTCATCATGTTTTTATTTTCAGTGTATCCAGCTCAGGCCATGTTTCCATTCATAGATAAATTGAGAGAGAAGAGTGTCTGAATTGTGGATAGTCACTGTTTTTATTTCAAGCGTAACAGCAACCTTTCACTTATAATTTTCTTTTTCATATCATAGAATAGTTAATTCTCTATGCTGTGTTGTCCTGGAGGTGACTGTTGACACGGATAGTCCAAAATTACTTATATTTTCATTTTTTCCTATTTATTTATGTTTCAATATTGATGTTCCAGGGTAGTCTGCTTCTGTAAGCTGTTACCTCAATGAACATGAGTACTTTGTTCACTCATGTTCTTTGAGTACTTTGTTCCTAGCTTTGTGGACACTTCCTAAACTTTGGCAAAACTGCTTTCAAAAGAGTTGGTGTGAGTTTTAAATCTTTGACATTTATCCTTCCTGAAGCAGAGGTGGTAGGTTTTATATTTTAAAAACTTTTAGCTGCTTTTTTTTTTTTTAAACCAAAGATTATGATTCATAGTTTAGAATAAGAGTTGCCAGGCTTCCCAATGGGAAGCAAGCAATGCCTGCTCAAGTCAAAACTTCCTCTTAATATGACCTTCTGTAAGTCGGTTTCTAGAAAGATATTATAAGTAAAAACAGGATAATAATCATGATAGTTAGAATGCTCAGAGCTTGATTTAAGCCTTGGCAGTAAGGCCACATCCGCTGCTTGGTTTCTGCTTCAGTCTCAAGAAAGACAAAGACGTGAATTCCTCTAACAGCATATTTTGCTTTTTTAACACTTGATCCCAAAGGTTAGCATCATATCTAACCATATCTAGCCAGGTTTACAATGTTGATATTATGAACAAGGCATGCTATTCAGATGTATTATATATATTTCAGTATTTATTTTCAAGAGGTCAGCATTTTGAATATTACTTGGAGTGAAAGAATCTTGCATGCTTCATTTCCTAACCACTGGACCACCAGGGAATTCCCTGCCTGATTTTTGTTTTGTGTTTTTTCTTGGCGTATCTGAGTCATTCCATGTCTTAGTTATATCCTAACTTAGTTTTAATGTTTCTATCATATTATTTCAAGTTCCTGCATACCTGTTTCTATTTCTGACTGTTCTCTCTCAATGGATTATTTCCTCACACATGTAGATTTGTCTTGTGATACCATATTTGTTATCTTTAATGTTGAATTCTGTGTGGTTTGGGTTGTAGATGTAATCCTGTTGGGTGGTTATTCTGTTGGCTTCTGCCGATCACTCCAGGGTGTCACTGACTGATTTTTATATTCGTTTCTTGGCATGAAGGCTGCTGAATTATTAGGATGGGCAAAAGAAGATGAAACTACACACGTGTGCGCATGCACACACGCACGCACGCACACACACACACACACCCATTCTTCTGTTCCATAGGCTCATGATTTCTAATTTCCTGAGGAGACTTTTTCCTTAACCTTGAAGCACAGCTGATAGTATTTGTCTACTCCCTACTTAGTAGATTATTTATTCATCCCCCCACCCCCTGACCCCCCCCCCCCTTCACTGAGGATATAATCTTTGAGCAGCAAGGCCTTACGTAGTTTTCCTTCAAATCTTTAGCTCACACGTGGTTCCTGTCTCTGAGAGTTTAAAACTCAAGTTTTCTAGTTTACCCAGATCCCCGCTTACATTCTCCAAGATTAGTGATGTTGGTTCTAGTGGATACTGTCTGACGTTTAGCTGCTTCTTTGTTTTTGATTCCTAGGGATTGCTTGTGGTTTCTTGTAAGCCAGCCTGTTCATTTAGAGGAAATTTGTTATATTTAATCTAGAATTTTTAGGTGCTTCTAGGGAGGGTTTGTGGGTTTTCTGTCTCGTCTGCTTGTTACTGGACTATCTTAAAATAGTATGCTATCCTGCTCCTCTGTTGAAAACAGTCTCTTGCTTTCTTTGAGAAGACTGACCCAGAGCAGTCTCAGAGGCAGGCATCGCCCAGGAGAACAATTCGTAAGTACTGGTGAGGTTAGTGCAACCGCCTCCAGGGATGAGGCGAGAGTCAACACAGTGTAAACTCCAGTGGCAAATGATCAGGACCAGAGAGCAAAATAGGGGTTAAGCCTCTTATCAAGTCGTGAATTGTCTTTTCTGTCATTCTCCAGGCCCCTATTACCCTTTGAAAAGATTTGTGGAGAATGGTTTATGAGCGGAAAATGGTCCTAGTGGGACACTGTATCCTGCTGGTGTTTTGATAGGCATTGTGTGTTATCTGTGGATCAATTTGAGGAAGTATCTTTATCTTAACATTTTAAAGTCCTGTATGTGAGCATGGACATTCCATCTGATGTTGTTCACATGGCTTTAATCTCTTTCAACAGTTTATAGTTTTCAGAGAGTGATTTTCACTTACTTTGCTCTATTTATTCCTAAGTATTTTAGTATTACTTCTGATCTGTTAGAAGTGCTATTTCTTCT
Organism: Budorcas taxicolor; assembly: GCF_023091745.1. Classification (NCBI taxonomy): domain Eukaryota; kingdom Metazoa; phylum Chordata; class Mammalia; order Artiodactyla; family Bovidae; genus Budorcas; species Budorcas taxicolor. Next base: position 77,023,001 of record NC_068921.1, read on the forward strand.
TCTTTTCTCTCTCTTTTTATTGGTTGCACTGCATGCCTTGCAGGATCTTAGTTCCCTAGATTGAACCCGTGCCCCCCTATATTGGGAGTGCAGAATTGTAACCCCTGGACAGTCAGGGAATTCCCTAGAATTGCAGTTTCTTAATTTCAGTTTTTATTTTAGTTGCAGGTATATAGGAATACAGTTAATTTTCATATAGTGATTTGGGTCCTGCAACTTTGCTGAACTTCCTTATTATTTCTAATAGTTAAAAAAATAGATTTCTCAGGATTCTGTCTAGAAGATCCTGTCATGTATAAAGAGAGAGAGATTTACGTCTTTCTTTTCTAACTGGGTGCTTTTTATTTTATAGTCTTGCCGAATTTCCCTAGCCTTAATTTTCAGAATTATTGAAAAGTAGTGATGAGAGCAGGTACTCTATTTTCCCCCTAAAATGAGGAACAAAACATTCAGTATTCCATAACTAAGTTTGATTTAGGCTCTGGGATTTTCATCAATTTCCACTATTAGGTTGAGGAAGTGCCCTGCTAGCTTGTTGAGTTTTTATCATGATTGGGTGTTTGATTTGGTCAAATGCATTCACTGTGTCTACCAAGATGATAATGTGGTTTTTATCCTTTATTCCATTGATGTGGTGAAGTGATGTCACTCAGATCATGTCCGACTCTTTGTGACCCCATGGACTGTAGCCTACCAGGCTCCTCCGTCCATGGGATTTTCCAGGCCAGAATACTGGAGTGGATTGCCATTTCCTTCTCCAGGAGATCTTCTCGACCCAGGGATTGAACCCAGGTCTCCCGCATTGTAGGCAGATGCTTTACCATCTGAACCACCAGGGAAGTGGTATATTATATTAATTAATTAATTTTTGGATGTTTAGCCTTACATTCCTGGGATAAATCACACTTGGCCACAATGTATATAGTCCTTTGTATATATTGCTGCAGTCAGTTTGCTGGTATTTTGTAGAGGATTTTTCATCCATATTTGTAAGAGATACTAGTCTATACTTTTCATTTGATGTCTTTGTTTTGATATCAGAGTTATTCTGGCTTCATGTTATACTATGGGATGTGTTTCCTCCTCTTCCGTTGTTCTGGAAGTTTGTGAGTTGTTATTAATTATTCCTTTAATGTTTGGTGGAACTCACCAGTGAAGCCATCTAGATCCGAGGTTTTCTCTGTGGGTAGTTGCTATTTTTTTTTAACATTAAGAAAAGTTTATTTATTTGCCTGCGGCAGCCTTAGTTGCAGCTCACGGGATCGTCAGTCTATTGTAACATGTGAGATCCTTGGTTGTGGCTTGCAAACTCTTAGTTGTGGCATGTGGGATTTAGTACCATGACCAGGGATCAAATCTGGGCCCCCTGTATTGGGAGGATGGTGTCTTGGCCACTAGACTACCAGGGAAGTCCCTGTGAGTAGTTTTTTGATGACTAATTCAGTCTCTTGATTTCCTATTTCTTCTTGAGTTAATTCTATAGTTTATTTCCTTCTAGGGAAGACATTTCATCCTAAGTTATCTAGTTTATTGTTAAATAATTGTTTATAGTATTTCTTTATTGTTTTTATTTCTGTAAGGCCAGTGGTAATGTCTCTTCTATTCCTGTGTTGTTTCTTTGCAACCCCATGGATTGTAGCCTGCCAGGCTCCTCTGTCCATGGGGTTTCTCCAGGCAAGAATATTGGACAGGGTTTGCCATGCCCTTCTCCAGGGGATCTTTCCAATCCAGGGATTGAACCCAGGTCTCCCGAATTGCAGGTGGATTCTTTCCCATCTGAGCCACCAGAGAAGCCCTTTGAAATTTTAGTTATTTGAGTTTTTCCATTTTTTTCCTTGGTCAATTTAACTGAAGATTTTCAGTTTTATTGATCTTTCAAAGAACCAACTTTTGGTTTCATTGATTTCTCTCCTTTTAAACTCTCTACTTCATTTATATTTACATTAGTTTTTGCTTCCTTCCTTCTGCTTGCTCTGGATTTAGTTTGCTCTTTTAAAAAAATTTCTTAAGGTAGAAGACTAGGTTGTTTTGAGGTCTTTTTAATATAGCGGTCTCACCATACAGCTTTCTCGTGTTGTTTAAGCTGCGTCCCATGTTTTGACATTTTGTATTTTCATTATTATTCCTGGTTGCCTTGTATTTTCTGGTTGCCCTGGTGATTTTTTCTTTGAACCACTTATTATTTAGGAATTTTGTTTAATTCACATAGTTATGAGTTTCGCAAATTTCTTTGTCACTGATTTCTAATTTCCTTTAGCTTTTGTCAGAGAATGTATTTTTTCTTTTTCTATCCTTTAAAAGTTTTTAATGTTTGTTTTATGGACTAGCATATGAACTATTCTGGAGAACGTTCCACGTGAGTTTAAGATTATATTCTGCTGTTGCTGGGTGGAGTGTTCTGTAGTTGTCTTTAGGACTGGTTGGTTCATAAAGATATTTAAGTCATCTCTCTTGGCTAATTGCCTGGTGGTTTAATACATTATTGAAAGTGGAGTTTAACATACTTTTGAAAGCCTTTAAATTACTGAGTATTTTGTTTTGCTCAGTTTATAAAATTGGTGACAAGTATAGGCCCACAACCCTGTGCTTGAAAACGCTAAGGTAGAAAAGTAAGGTAGAAAATGATTAAAGAACTCTGAGTGTCCAGGCCTAGAGACTGTCACAAGGAATCTTTGCAATTTTCAGGAAGCAGGAAATTTTGACACTATTTATATTGCTCTAGACTTAGAGAAAGAAAAAGAGATTTTTATTTCTCTTTTCTGAAACCAGCCTAGTCACTGGGAAATCAAAATCTGGACAAAGATAGTAAGCAGAAAATGAAATGACATACATATTGTTAGAAAAATCCTAAGTAATAGAAACTAGAATAAAATTTATTTAAATAAAATGCTGCAGTCATGCAGAGTGTATTCATGACATTTCAATATGGTTTCAATATTAGACACTATTAATTGAATATACTAATAGGTTAGTGGAGGAAAACTGTATGATCGCCTTGATAGAAGCCTTCAGTTCAGTTCAGTCGCTCAGTCGTGTCCGACTCTTGGCGACCCCCTGAACCACAGCATGCCAGGCCTCCCTGTCCATCACCAACTCCTGGAGTCCACCCAAACCCATGTCCATTGAGTCAGTGATGCCATCCAACCATCTCATCCTCTATCGTCCCCTTCTCCTCCTGCCCTCAATCTTTCCCAGCATCACGGTCTTTTCAAATGAGTCAGGTCTCCGCATCAGGTGGCCATAGTATTGGAGTTTCAACATCAGTCCCTCCAATGAATACCCAGGACTGATCTCCTTTAGGATGGACTGGTGGGAGCTCCTGGCAGTCCAAGGGACTCTCAAGAGTCTTCTCCAGCACCACAGTTCAAAAGCATCGATAGACGCCTAAATGTCATTTAAAAGAAATGCAGTCTTCCTCTTGTAAAATCCTTAGTAAGACAGGATCAGATAACTACTTCCATCCCAAAATAAAAATTAAGTCATACCTTATAGGAAGCATTTTCATCGATGAAGACCCATACATTTACTATCACCACTGATATTTAATAGCATCCAGGAAGTACTTGGCAGTGCAGTTCAGTTCAGTTCAGTCGCTCAGTTGTGTCCGACTTTTTGTGACCCTGTGAATCGCAGCATGCCGGGCCTCCTTGTCCATCACCATCTCCCGGAGTTCACTCAAACTCATGTCCATCGAGTCGGTGATGTCATCCAGCCATCTCATCCTCTGTCGTCCCCTTCTCCTCCTGCCCCCAATCCCTCCCAGCATCAGAGTCTTTTCCAATGAGTCAGCTCTTCACATGAGGTGGCCAAAGTACTGGAGTTTCAGTTTTAGGCAAGAGTTATAAAATGGTGGACAGGAAAGGCACAAATGATAAGATAGTACTGAGTTTCCAGTTACACTGGCAACTGAATAACTCTTTAGAAACAGTGAGGAAAGCCTCTATGATAGTTAAAAAAATAAATACAAATATCTATAGCTTTCCTAAACATTAACAAGGTAGAAATACAACTTTAAAAAAATTTAACCTCATAGAAATAGTGCTGAAGATAAAACACTTTAACATGTGAATTTGTATGACTTATATGAGGACTTCTTTTTTTATGGGGAAACAATATTGTAAATGCTACTTATTTCTAAATCTGCGTTTTTGTATTAAATCCTAATAAATGTAATCATGTAATGGGGAAGGGGAATTGACAAAAAATATGCAAGAATCGCCTAGGAAATTTTGAGGAAAATCAAAGAGGTAACTGTACTGCTGCTGCTGCAGCTGCTAAGTTGCTTGAGTTGTGTCCAACTCTGTGCGACCCCATGGACAGCAGCCCACCAGACTCCTCTGTGCACGGAATTCTCCAGGCAAGAATACTGGAGTGGGTTGCCACTTCCTTCTCCAAGATAAAGACTGCTGCTGCTGCTAAGTCGCTTCAGTAGTGTCCGCACTAACAGATATTAAAAAATATTGGGGACTCCCTGGCAGTCCAAGAGTTAAGACTTCAAACTTCCTCTGTAGGGAGTGTGAATTCAGTCCTTGGTTAGGGAACTAAGATCCCTCATGCCATGTGGTGTAGCCAAAAAAAAAAAAAAAATGTAGTACCTTATAAAGTAGAAATTATTAGGACCATTACATAAAATTTTGGAGCCAGAAGACACAGATTTATGGAATAAATTCATTCAATTTTAGGTAGAGGGCTGATGTGTGAGATTTTATTTGTTTGAGGACCTTATTAATATAATATTAACATAAAAGGCAGAAGTGTATTGTAGGGTTTTATGCCTAATGTGCTATGATTTGAGGTAGCCCCAGAGAAGTTAAGAAATAGTAAGTAATGAGAACTGTCTGATAGTTTTGGTGACCAAGACTTTTTAAATGGGAAGTCAGATCTTGCTTCATTAGTTTGGTGAATAGTGGGAACAAATAATTATGAGAGTTTAGAGATTGTTTGTACTTCTCAAAATGCATGTTAGATAATTTAATTTACTTTTATGGTAATTATCTATGTATGTATGTTTTCAGGTGAAAAGACTTACTAAACCTTCCCCTAAGAAACCACAAAATATTGTTATATTTGTTTTAAACATGAAGTTAGGGATGTGAGTTTTTGTTTTTAAATGGGATTAAATGACTCTGAACTTCAGCCTTTGACTGTATTTCCTATCTAGATTCCTAAATTGAACTTACTGATACTTTGTTGCTTTGTCTGTGTATTGTAACGTTGGATTTAAATGAGAAATACCTGATATTTATTGCATTAATACCAAAATCTAAAATCAGGGAAGGAGTTGTTATGACGCACATGTTGGCCAGGCAGCCTGCTGTTTGAACTGTGGCTCCTGGTGAGTGTTGTAGTCCTACCCTTAGGATTCGGTAATGAGATTGAGTGGGGTGCCCCTGTGAGCGCTCTGGGATGATTGACAGCAAGGTGGGGGGAATCATCACTTAGCTTGCCTACCCTTGGTGTTATTTCCCTGCTGTCTGGGGAGGTACTGGGGACAAATAGGACTTCGTGATGTCTGTGTAATTAGTGTATGTTGGTTCCAGCTGAACAAACTGGAGGGTAATGATCAGGTAAATGGAGATGGAATATATCAGTGCAGGCTAAGATGTAAAAGAAGTTAGAGAAAACCTTTTAAAAATGTTATGGATTGGTTAGAATGTTTTATATCTTTTTATATATTTATATATATATATATCTTTTAATAAACTTAGATCTGTTAGCATTTTTGTTTGAATATCTTTTGTCCTATGTAAACATCAAGAGTTGAAAGCAATTTAAGTGTCAAAACCTCAAGCATTTACCTTTTCTATTTACTTCATTTACTTTTCAGGATATTTTGCAACCTTTCTTTGGAAGAGAGTTAAAGTTCTTAATAAAAAAAATTTTTTTTTTTTTTACAAAATCTTTTAATGGACTTATTTGCAGCTAGTGTCATTATTAATCTTCAGATAGGAATCAGTGACCAGAGTCAGATTTGTAAACCTTTTTGGGGATGGTAACTGAGAAATCAGATGCCCTTTTGTCATATGTATGTGTGTAGTTGAGATGGTGTATCTACTGTTTTCTTCTGTTGTTTCACTAGTGCAGAATATTTTAAGATAATGGCCATCATAGTCCACGTTTCCTGGTTGGTCTTAATTAGTTCAGAAACCTTCCCAGTCTTTTAGATCGCAATAGAAAATCTATAGGATTCTTAATTCATTCTTGCAAAAATGCTTCTAGTTTTCATGGTTCAGGATGAAGTTTTCTTATCGGCAACATAGAGTTCCATGGCAAAGCCTCTGATAGTGACTGTAATACTGCATTTAATGGGAAGGAAAGAATTGGTTTCATTAATATGATTATGGACCTTGGAGTTCTGATAATTAGGTAATTAAAGGGTTTTTGAATGGCATACTCTAAAACTTGGTAATGCTCACTTTTCTTAAAACTTAGCTTTCAGTAACCTTTTTGGATTAAGAATACAGTGTATCTACGTATGCATATTTAAAACACTAGCCTTTTCAATGAAGAACAGATTATTCAGAAGGAATCATTTAAGATGTTTAGACATTACTTTTCCCATCCTTTTTCTTTTATTGTCTTTGAAAAAAGATATTTTGCAGATACATTGTACTATATCAGTTTAAACTGTTTTGATTATCTTTGTCTTGACTAAATTACTTTCTCTACATATTTTTTGGGAAAATGGAATAGGTTAGGATTCCCTGGTAGGAATTTGTTCACATTAATATGGCTCATCAGGGACATTATATTTAATTGGAGATCCTGCAGAATAGTAGCAGGAGGCTGAAGAGAATTATTTAGCATTAGCAATGGCTCGTTTGGGAGTTATGCACTAATCAAGGAGCTTGAGTGTTAGCAGTGGGGATGATGGGAATTATGACGATTATGACATGTAAGCGTGTCTGTGTGTGAAGTGGACAGGCAATGAGTTAATCAAGAAGTATATTAAATGGCTCCCATGCTGATACATTATTATCTACCATAGTGCCTGTCAGGTTGTGTATTTAAAAAATACAATTATGGCTGAATTCAATATGTATAAATTCAACCACCATTTTTTGCTTCTCTGCAAAATAACCTCAAATTACCTAATACTACATATAAAAATAGAAAAATGTATCAACCCCACTGACTATGTGATTTGTGTGTTAAAATACATTATCTCATTTTCTTTTTAACACTTTAAAGTGAACCTTTAATTTCAGATTCATTTAAACTTTTGTTTGTTTTGCCTTTTCACGTGTTGCAAATACTCTTTGTCTTAGTTTCTACTGCATGAAGAGTTTAAGTTCCAAAACAACTTTTATATATCTTTATTTTTCAGGATGAAAAAATAACTTCATTATTTCAGAAAGACATTAATATGTAACACATGAAGCTAATCATTAGACACAAGACAAATCAAAGCATCATTCTTTTCCACCAAAATCAGGGGGTGGGCGTGGTGGTGGTAGGAATTGCCTTTGCCCTAGTGGGTGGCCTGTTTGTGGCAGGTATACCCATTCTGTGCCCAGCATGGTTAGAGCCATCTGTTGTGAAACGACCAGTTAGAAATGCTAGAAATGTACACATTTTGGGGAAATGGAACTAATAAATTGAATTCCTTTTAGAAAATAAATTGAAATGCAGTATAAATCCATGAGCAGACTGGATTATATCAACAGGCAAATTTATAGAGTTCCTATACACAGTTCTTTCTTGCTGGGTTTTTTTTTTTATTGTAAGCACTGCCAAATTTAATAAAACTTTCTACCAAACTGTGACCTTCATGTATTAACTTAATTAAAGCAGTATTATGGATACTACTCAAAGTGTTAACCTGTGGGTGGTGGTTATTGAAATCCATTATCTGTGGAGCCAGTATTAGTGGTCAGCTATATCAGAAGTTAAATTTGCAACCAGGACCCTCCCTTGGGTGCTGGGAGCTCAGCAGGTTATATAGTCAAAACCTGTCAAAGCTTCTTAAAAGACTGATAGTTTAAGTCCTGTGGAGTTAAGGGTAAACCAATCATTCCAGTAAGGAAGGACTGTGACTATTTAGCAGCAAGGCAAAAATTATATTTGGACAGGGGCAAAAAAAAGTATTGATATCAGTATCTTTATGTATGAATTATTGTATTTGTATAATTGCTGTTTAACCTTTATAAAAGCATTACAATTCTTAATCTTTGGAAAGTGACTTGTGACAATTTTCCTTTCCAAAATTAAAAAGCGTCCCTAAGTCCTTAATTTTTGTTATTAAGACCTTTATCCTTTCACTGATACTAAAAGTTTAGTTTAAAAACAGCACAATGAAATACTGAGCTTACCTTTTCTTCTTGTATATCTGAAAGTTTTTGGTGACTTTAAACAGCATGGTCTGAAAAAGAATATTATGTGTTTTGATGTAGGTTAGTACCTGATGGTATGAAAAAAAAATACTTCATCATAGATTTAGTTTTCTTTAAACATCTATTTACATAGGTTTAGGAATTCTGTAGTCTTACTGAAAAAACATACAAAAAAGATTTGAAAATATAGCTTATCTTTATAAATACAATATTTTTGATATTGCCACATTTATAAGACTTTGACTTAACTCATTTCTGTTATAGTCTCATTCATTGAAGACTTCTTAGTAGATGGAAAGATATGATCATTCTAAGAACTATTAATAAATGTCTCTTATTGAATATCTGCAGTTTCCTAGAGAATCGGTGTTTATGTAAGGGAAGTGTTATTGTCATCATTTTAAGTTGAGAAAATTGGGGCTTCTGGTTACAAACTAGGTTGTCAAAGATGGTTTAGCTAGGCCAAGCAATGGAGCTGAAGATCTAATTTTACATCTCCAACTTGTACTGTTTCCATTGTAGCATATTGCTTCCCATGCTAAGTATATGGAGAAGTCCCTTTTCTCCTCCAAAGAAAGTCAAGTTTCTTAGGGTTAGATGCTGTGCTAGGTGCTGTTGCAGGCCTGTTATGGGCCAGATGCTATGCTGGTCACTAAAATTAGAATAGTGACTAGGAGAAAACTGATTTTTGCTCTCATGGCACTTGAGTCTAGTGGTAGAGATAGATATAAAATAAGAAAACATGCAAACAAATAATTACAAATTGTGGTAAGTGTTACGAAGGAAACAGACCAGTTGCTGAGAGAGAATAGTGGTGATCAGAGAAATTCTTTAAAAGGTAAAAAGAGACCTGACAGATGAGAGTCAGCTCTTCACTAGGCAGTCACTTAGGCAGATGGGGCAGCATGTGCAGTGGTCCTGAGCCAGCTCGGTAGATTGGTTCTTAGCATGTAAATCAGCATGACTCAGCCTGTGTAGGCGTTTCATTTACTTGCTGGCTCTTGATCTCAAGCAGTAGTAGCCAGTGGCTTGACACTCCTTGGGGCAGCTTCTTTTGCTATTTGCTGCTCCTCTTTCTTGATTGTCATAATGGCAGCTGCCAATTTCGAGTAGTGCAGGGGGGAGTCCAGGAGGCATCTTCAGGAAGATATAAGGCTGTCTTGAGTGACAATAGGTTTATGTCTGATGTATCAGTTTATTTGAGTTGAAGCCTAGCCTAAGGAAGAGAGGCTCCAATTCAGGTAAATCCTGTTATTGCCATCTTGGGTCCTGCATCCGTTCAGTGTGTTGATGCAGAGCATTGCCAAGGTCCTGGGAGTGGGATGTGATCTCTCAGTGGAGGCTTGTAGGCTTGGGACAAAAGGCGGGAACCTTGTCTTTCTATGAGGGAGACAGTCCAGGTAAAACTGATCCAGGTAGTATTTTTAAATGTCTTATTTTATAAATATTTCAATGCCTTCCAGGTCTTCCTACAAATTAATCATATATTAGTTTACTTCCCAGGTCTATAATGTGTCCCCCAAATTGATACTAGATATTTTAGTGAAAAGGAGTTTATAATTAAATACAGTAGAGTAACTTCAGTGAGCTGTTCCAATTAAGTGTTATAGATCCCTAGGCTATGTTGATGAAACTCAGCAGGAATGCTCTGCGGAGGGGAAAACAGTTGCAAAACCACACAAACCTATTTGTGAAGGGTTTAATTTTTCCTCTTGATAAATGCTTTCACATATACTTTATTTTTTCTAAATACTTTTTTTAAAGTGCAGTTTTAGGGTCACAGCAAAATTGAGAGGAAGTATGGAGTCTTCTCATATACACTCCTGCCTCCACACATACATGGCCTGCCTATCATCAACATCTGGCATCAGAACGGAGCGTATATTGCAAATGATGAGCTTACATTGACATATGATTACCCAAAGTCCATAGTTTACATTAGAGCTCATTCTTGGTGTTGTACATTCGGTGGTGGTTCAGTTGCTCAGTCGTGTCCGATTCTTTGTGACCCCATGGACTATAGCACTCTAGGCTTCCCTGTCCTTCACCATCTCCCAGAGCTTGCTCACACTCATGTCCATTGAGTCAGTGATGCCATCCAGCCATCTCACCCTCTGTCATCCCCTTCTCCTCCTGCCTTCAGTCTTTGCCAGCATCAGGGTCTTTTCTAATGAGTCAGCTTTTCATATCAGGTGGCTGAAGTGTTGGAGCTTCAGCATCAGTGCTTTCAATGAATATTCAGGATTGATTTCCTTTTGGATTGACTGGTTTGATTTCTTTGCTGTCCAAGGGATTCTTAAGTCTTCTCCAGCTCCACAGTTCAAAAGAATCAATTCTTCAGCACTCAGCCTTCTCTGTGGTACAACTTTCACATCTGTATATGTGGGGAAAAAGTGATAAATGCAAAGAAATAGAGGGAAACAATAGAATGGGAAAGACTAGAGATCTCTTCAAGAAAGTTAGAGATACCAAGGGAACATTTCACGCAAAGATGGGCACAATAAAGGACAGAAATGGTGTGGACCTAACAGAAGCAGAAGATATTAAGAAGAGGTGGCAAGAATACATGGAAGAACTATATAGAAAAGAACTTCATGACCCAGAAAATGACGATGGTGTGATCACTCACCTAGAGCCAGACATCCTGGAATGCAAAGTCAAGTGGGCCTTAGGAAGTATCACTACAAACAAAGCTAGTGGAGATGATGGAATTCCAGTTGAGGTATTTCAAATCCTGAAAGAGGATGCTATGAAAGTGCTGCACTCAATATGTCAGCAAATTTGGAATACTCAGCAGTGGCCACAGGACTGGAAAAGATCAGTTTTCATTCCAGTCCCAAAGAAAGGCAATGCCAAAGAATGCTCAAACTACCGCACAGTTGCACTCATCTGACATGCTAGTAAAGTAATGCTCAAAATTCTCCAAGCCAGGCTTCAGCAATACGTGAACCGTGAACTTCCAGATGTTCAAGCTGATTTTAGAAAAGGCAGAGATCAAATTGCCAACATTCATTGGATCATTGAAAAAGCAAGAGAATTCCAGAAAATATCTACTTCTGCTTTATTGACTATGCCAAATCCTTTGACTCTGTGGATCACAATAAACTGTGGAAAATTCTGAGAGATGGGAATACCAGACCACCTGGCCTGCCTCCTAAGTCTGTATGCAGGTGAAGAAGCAACAGTTAGAACTGGACATGGAAGAAGAGACTGGTTCCAAATAGGAAAAGGAGAATGTCAAGGCTGTATATTGTCACCCTGCTTATTTAACTTCTATGCAGAGTACATCATGAGAAACGCTGGACTGGATGAAGCATAAGCTGAAATCAAGATTGCCAGGAGAAATATCAATAACCTCAGATATGCAAATAACACCACCCTTATTGCAGAAAGTGAAGAACTAAAGAGCCTCTTGATGAAAGTGAAAGAGGAGAGTGAAGAAGTTGGCTTACAACTCAATGTTCAGAAAACTAAGATCATGGTATCTAGTCCCATCACTTCATGGGAAATAGATGGGGAAACAGTGGAAACAGTGACAGACTTTATTTTTTTGGGCGTGAGAGTCATGTATGGACGTGAGAGTTGGACTGTAAAGAAAGCTGAGTGCCAAAGAATTGATGCTTTTAAACTGTGGTGTTGGAGAAGACCCTTGAGAGTCCATCCTAAAGGAAATCAGTACTGAATCTTCATTGGAAGGACTGCTGCTGAAGCTGAAACCCCAATACTTTGGCCACCTGATGGGAAGAACTAACTCATTTGAAAAGATCCTGATGCTGGGAAAGATTGAAGGTGTGAGGAGAAGGGGATGACAGAGGATGAGATTGTTGGATGACATTACTGATTTAATGGACATGAGGTTGAGTCAACTATGGGAGCTGGTGATGGACAGGGAGGCCTGGTGTGTTGCAGTCCAAGGGGTTGCAAAGAGTCTGACACATCTGAGTGACTAAACTGAACTGATAATGACATGTGGGCTTCCCAGGTGGTACTGTTGGTGAAGAACTCACCTGCCAATGAAGGAGATGTGAGAGGAATTCAGTCTCTGTGTTGGGAAGATCCCTTGGAGGAGGGCATGGCAACTCCTTTCAGTATTCTTGCCTGGAGAATCCCATGGACAAAGGAGTCTGCAGGGCTGGGGTCGCAGAGAGTAGGACACAACTGAAGCAACTTAGCATACGTGCATATGACATTCATCTGTCATTACGTACGATAGTGTATTTCCACTTCTGTAAAGATCCTCTGTGTTCTGTCCGTTCATTTCCTGCCTTCTGTGACAACCACTGGCTTTTCTATGACCTCCATAGTTTTCCCATTTCCAGAATATCATATAATTGAAATCATTCAGTATGTAGCCTTTTCAGAATAGCTTCTTTCACTTAGTAGTATGAATTTAAGTTTTTTTCTACGTCTTTTCATAGCTTGATAGCTCATTTCTTTTTAGTGCTGAACAGTAATTGTGTTGTTTAGATTGCTACAGTTTATTTAGTCATTCACCTACTGAAGGACATCTCGTTTGCTTTTGGTCCTTAGGGATAAAGCTGTTAGAAACATCTGTGTGTAGACGTGGGAGTCTCTTGTCAGATCATACGGTATGAACATGTTTAATCATGTAACAAATCACCAAACTGTCTTCCCAAGTAGCTGTACCATTGTGCATTCTCAGCAGCACATGACTGAGAGTTCTTGTTGTTCCCCGTCCTTATCAGCCTTTGATGTTGTCATCAGTGTTCTGAATTTTGGTGGTTCTAACAGGTATGTGGTGTTATCTTGCTGCTTTAGCTTGGCATTTTCTTGTTATGTGATGTGGGGCATATTTCTAGGTGCTTTTTCACCATCTGTGTATCTTCTTTGGTTAGGTGTCTAAGGTCTTGGGCGTGTTTTTTAGTTGAGTTGTTTTCTTATTGGCGAGTTTGAGTTCTTTGTATATTTTGGATAATAGTCCTTTATCAGATATCTCTTGCATATATTTTCTCTCAGTCTGTGACTTGTCTTCTAGTTCTCTTGACATTGTCTTTTGCAGAGAAGTTTTTAATTTTAACGAAGTCTAGCTGCTTCTCTTTCAGGGACTGTGCCTTTGATAGTATTTATCTACTGTAGAAAGTTATTGACATACCCTAGCTTGTCCAGGTTTTCTCCTTAGTTGTGTTCTAGGAGTTTTACAGTTCTGTGTTTTAACTGCTCATTCTTCTGTGCTCTGTGGACCATTTTGCGCTAATACTTGTAAAGGGTATAGGGTCTGTCTAGATTATTATTATTTTTGCATGTGGATGTTGATTTATGCCAGGACCGTTGGTTGAAGAGGCCTTCTTTGCTCCATTGTATTGCTTTTTTTCTTTTGTCAGAGATCAGTGGGGTGTAGTTGTTGGCTCTCAGTTCAGTTGCTTTGTTCTATTTGACTGTTCTTTTGCCAATACCACACTGTCTTGCTTACTGTAGCTTTATCATAAGTGTTGATGTTGAGTGTTAATACTCCGTTTGTTTTTCTTCAATATTGTGTTGGCTGTGTGGTCTTTTTCCTCTCCTATAAACTTTAGAATAGGTTTGTTGATATCCACGGAATAACTTAGGATTTTGAATGCACTGAATGTATAGATCAAATTGGGAAGAACTAACATCTTGACAATATTGAGTCTTTCTATCCATGGAGATAGAAACTCTCTCCATTTATTTAGTTCTTTGATTTCATCAGAGTTTTGTAGTATTCCTCATATAGATCTTGTACATATTTTATTAGATCTGTTCCTGAGTAATTTATTTTTGGGGATGTTCATGTAAATGGTATTGTTTTGCAGATTTCAAATTCCACTTGTTCATTATTGATATATAGGAAAACAAATTAACTTTTCTATATTAATCTTGTATCTTACAACCTTGCTATTGGATGTTCATATCATCTGAACAAAGATAGTTTTATGTTTTCCTTTCCAATCTGTATATTTTTTATTTCTTTTCTTAACTGCATTGGCTGAGACTTCCAGTATAATGTTGAAAAACAGTGGTAAAGGGACATCCTTGCCTTGTTCCTGATCTTATGGGAAATTTTCAGAGTTTCTCATCACTAAATATGTTAGCAACAGTTTTTTTTTAATAGATAGTCTGTTATGAACAGGTGTTGGATTTTGTCAAATGCTTTTTCTTTTATTGATACGGTCTTGTGAATTTTCTTTTTTTAGCTTGATGATATGATGGATTACATTGATTTATTTTCAAATGTTGAACCAGTCTTTCTGGGGTAGATCCCACTTGGTTGTGGTGTATACTTTTTTTTCTTTTAAATACATTGTTGAATTCAGTTTGTTATTATTTTGTTGAGAATTTTTGCATCTATGTTGATGAGAGATACTGGTCTGGGATTTTGTTATCTTATAATGTCTTTGTTTTGGTGTTAGAGTAATGCTGGCCTTGTGGAGTGATTTAGAAAGTATTTCTTCTGCTTCTGTCCTCCAAAAAGATTGTACCTAACTGGTATAATTTTCTCCTTAAAATTTTGGTGGAATTCACCAGTGAACCCATGTGAGGCTGGTGCTTTCTGTTTTAGAAGGTTCTTAATTATTGATCTAATTTCTTTAAGAGATACATACCCACTTGGATTCTCCTTTTTGTTTGGTGTAAGTTTTGGCAGTTATTGTTTTGGTCCATTTCATCTAGGCTGTTAGAATTGTTCCTCGTGTTGTGGGCATAGAATTGTTCCTAGTATTCCTTTATTATTCTTTTAATGTCCATGTGAATACAGATGGTTTTATGTGTTTCACTGCAATCTATTTACTTCTTATTGTTGCATTGACTGGGACTTCCAGTATGATGTTGAAAAACAGTGGCAAGGGGACATCCTTGCCTTGTTCCTGATCTTAATGGGAATGTTAATGGGAATAGGGATGTCCCTTCTTTTCATTTTTGAGGCTACTTGCTTTCACTCAGCAAAATGCTTTGTGATTCATCCAAATTATTGTGTGATTCATTAGTCTGTTCCTTTTAAAAATACTGAGTAGGGGAGGGAGGTGGGAGGAGGGTTCAGGATGGGGAACACGTGTATACCCGTGGCAGATTCATGTTGACATATGGCAAAACCAATACAATATTGTAAAGTAATTAGACTCCAATTAAAATAAATAAATTTATATTAAAATAAAAATACTGAGTAGTATTGCATTATATGGTATGCATACATACTGTTTGTTTATCCATTTATTCATTGAAAGTGATTTGGATTGTTTCCTACTTTTGAGAATTATAAATAGAGCTGCTAGAAACATTTATGTATCAATTTTTGTTTGAATATTAGTTTTTAGTTCTCATGGATAGATGGCTAGGAGTGGGATTGCTAGATCATATGATAAGTGTATGTTTTACTTAGTTGAAAACTGCCATAGCTTTTCAGAGTTTCTGTGAATATTACGTTCCTGTCAGTAGAGTATGTCAGAGTTGCAGTGGTCCTGTGTCCTTTGCAGCAGTTAGAATTTTTTAATGTTAATCATTCTAATAGGTATGTAGTGGTATCTCAGTGTAATTTAATTTGTATTTCCTTAATGGTTAGAGTATTAAACATCTTTTCTTGTTCTTATTTTCCATTCTTATATCCTTTTCGGGCTTCTTTGGTGGCTCAGCTGGTAAAGAATCTGCCTGCAATGCAGGAGACCTGGGTTCGATCCCTGGGTTGGGAAGATTCCTGTGGAGAAGGGAACAGGTACCCACTCCAGTATTCTGGCCTGGAGAATTCCATGGACAGAGTAACCTGGCAGGCTTCAGTCCATGGGATTGCAGAGTTGGAGATGACTGAGCAACTCATATATCCTTTTCGGTGACATCCTTGTTCAAGGTTCACACATGTAAAAAAATGTTTGTTTTCCTGCTGTTGAATTTAGAGATTTCTTTATGTAGTCTTGATACAATTCCTTGTTGGGTATATGATTTGTGAACATTTTCTTTCAGTTGGAGAAATTGCCTTTTCCTTCTCTTGACAATGTCTACTGCGGATCAGAAGATTTTACTTCTGATAGTCATTTTATCAGTTTTTGATTCTGTGGGTTTTGTTTTTCGTGTCATGTCTAAAAATTCTTTGCCTAATTCTAAGCTCAGGAAGATTTTGTTCTAAAAGCTTTTAGGTCTCTTGTTAATGTTTAGATATAAGATCTATTTTTAGTTACTTTCTATGCAAGATTTTAAGTCTTGGTTGGGGTTTGTTTGCATATGCATGTGTTGAGCTGCTACAACACCATTTGGTGAAAGGACTAAAAAAGACTGTCATTTCCCTATAGTATTGCTTTTGCACCTGTGTGGAAAATCAAATAGTGACTTCTATGATCCTGTTTCTGAACTCTGCTTTCTAGTCCATTGATATATATGTATGTCCATTTGGCAGTACTACATTGTTTTGATTACTGTAGCTTTATCATCAGTGTTAAAGTTGGATTCCTTCACCTTTATTCTTTTTTGTCTGGGATTGTTTTATCTAGTTGAGTTTCTGTGCTTTCCCATATAAATTTTTAGAGTTTCGTCTGTGTTTATTAAAAATCTTTCTTGCACAATTACAGTCAAAATCCCGGAAAGATTTTTACATGTTGATCTTTTATCTTGTGTTTTTGCTAGCTCACTAGTTGTAGGAGTGTTTTTGGTAGATCCCTTTGGCCCTGGTGGCTCAGATGGTTAAGAATCTGCCTGCAATGTGGGAGACTTGTGTTCCTTACCTGGGTTGCGAAGATCCCCTGGAGAAGGGAATGGCTACCCACTGCAATATCCCTGCCTGGAAAATTCCATGGACAGAGGAACCTGGTGGGCTACAGTCCATGGGGTTGCAGTGAATTGGACACAACTGAGTGACTAATGCTTTCACTTTTTTTGATATTTTGTGAAGACAATTAAGCTGTCTGACACTAACAGTTCTATTTCTTCTTTTATGATTTGTATGCCTCATTTCTTTTTCTTTCCTTATTACACTAGGTGGGAACTCTCCATGATGTTTTGCTATAAGAGTGTTGATAGTACATATTTTCCAGTCTAATGGAAAGCAGTCAGTCAGTATTAAGTTTGATGTTATTTGTTGATTTTTGTAGATGCCCTTTATCAGGTTGGGGAAGATCTTGTCTACTTCTGGTTTTCTAAGAATTTTTTTTCATCAATACTTCTTCTGAATCAATTGACATGACTATCTGTATTTTTCTCTTTTGATTATAGTATGATATTTTGCATTGAGTGGCTGATTTAAAAATATTGAACCAATCCTTCATTTTGGGTATAAGCTTTGCTTGATTGTGGTGTATCATTCTTTGTTGTTCAGTCACTAAGTCATGTCCAACTCTTTGTGACCCCATGAACTTCATTCAGTATGGCAGGCTTCCTTGTCCTTCACTACCTCTTGGAGTTTGCTGAAATTCACTTCTATTGAGTCAATGATGCTATCTAACCATCTCACCCTCTGCCATCCCCTTCTTTTCTTGCCCTCAATCCCAGCCTCAGGGTCTTTTCTAGTGAGTCAGTTCTTCTTATCAGGTGGCCAAAGTATTGGAGCTTTGGCATCAGTCCTTCCAATGAATATTCAGGGTTGATTTCCTTTAGGGTTGACTGGTTTGATCTGCTTGTTGTCTCAGGCACTCTGAAGAGTCTTCTTCAGCACCACAGTTTGAAAGCATCAGTTCTTCGGTGCTCAGCCCTCTTTATGTTCCACCTCTCACACCCGTACATGACTACTGGAAAAACCACAGCTTGACTATAGGGACCTTTGTTGGCAAAGTGATGTCTTTGTTTTTAATACGCTCTCTAGGTTTGTCATAGCTTTTCTTCAAAGAACTAAGCGTCTTTTAATTTCGTGGCTGCATGATGTACTCTGCATAGAAGTTGAATAAGTAGGGTGACAATATACAGCCTTGACTTACTCCTTTCCCAGTTTTGAACCATCTGTTGTTTCATGTAAGGTTCTAACTGTTGCTTCTTGACCCACATGCTGGTTTATCAGGAGGCAGGGAAGGTGGTCTGGTATTCTCGTCTCTTTTTAGAATTTTCCACAGTTTGTTGTGATCCACACAATCAAAGGCTTTAACATAGGCAGTCATGCAGAAGTAGATGTATTTCTGGAATTCCCTTGCTTTCTCTGTGATCCAGTGGATGCTGGCAATTTGATCTCTGGTTCCTCTGCCTTTTCTAAACCCAGCTTGTGCATCTGGAAGTTCTCGCTTCACATACTGCTTAGCAGCTCCCTTTTCTGCTTCTGGAGTCAGAAATACAGGGCTTCTGTCTCTCTCAGCACCCCAGTGCCCAGAGGAAAGTGCTGGTCTCATTGCTGGTTCATGGTCATTTGAATTCTGTTCTCCCTCCGTCTGCCTGTTGCTGTGTTCTTTCAGAGTTCACAAGTAGTTGGTTAATGTATTCTGTTCAGATTTCATAGCTGCATTCAGTGGGACAAACAGAATGGAATATGCTTACTCCATTTTACCTGAAATTAGAATGACCAGTGGTGGTAATGAAAAGTTATTGAAAAATGAGTGTGGGTAGGATTTTGATATACCTGAATTTGTTTTTGCATCCTATATGTTATGCTGTATATCCTACATTATGGGAAAAATTTGATTAGGTGACGTCAGAGGATGAGAAAGGTCTCTGCCTAAGTAGAAAGGTCTCTACTTATTAAGCTTAGTATGAGAGACTTGGAAGAGAAAGGAGAACATTTGCAGCTAATTGCTTTGAATGGCCCAACTGCGGCCGCATATAGTAAGCTGCTGTTCATAGTGGAGTGTCGCATTCCTCATATGAACGGTTATCTTCTTTCCATGGAAGATAAATGTTGAGAACCACTGACTTCCCGGTTAAAGCCCAAACTCTACTATGGCATTCAAGATTCCTTGCAAGCTGGTTTCCCTTGTAGTCGATCTTTCTCTTCTACCATCCTCCTAGTGACTCCTTCTCACCTTGTTCTCAAGCCATTTCACAGATTTCTAAATATGCTGGGGCCTTTTGCATTCCGTGATTTTGAGTCTGCCCTTTCTCTATGATAGTTCCCCTCTCACTTTTTCCTTTAGATCAGTGATCCAGTTTAGTAGTTCCGTAACTGATTTGTCATGAAACCATTTTTTGCATTAGCTCTTTATATATGCTCTTATTTATTTTAATTGCAGTTGGTATGGAAGTCTGTCTTTGCACTGGACTGAATCCCTAGAGGGGAGGAGACTGATTTATCAAATCTCTTTTTATCCTTCTGTGGTAGAGCATCTATGATGAGTGTTGGACAGAGTCAGGGAAGTGTTCAGGGTTTACTCAATGGTAAAAGGGATATGGTGGCTGGAACATGTGCTCTGTCGTGCCCAACTCTTCACCATCCTTTGGACGTAGCCCACCAGGCTCCTCTGTGCTTGGGATTTCCCAGGCAAAAATAGTGGAATGGGTTGTATTTCCTTTCTCCAGGGGATCTTCCTGATCCAGGGATCAAACCTGTGTCTCCTGCATTGGCAGATGGATTTTTTACCACTGAGCCACCTGGGACGCCCCCTGGGTGGAACATGGAATAGCTGAATTGGAAAAGAGAGTGGAGACAGGGACCAGTATTGTGTAAATGGAATTAGGAGCTAACATTGGTGGGGGGAAATGTTTTCTTCCTTTGAGTTTTGGATATAATACTCAGATACTCATTTTCCTGGTCTTTTAATTATATACAGTTTTTCTTTTTGGTAGGACAGCTTTTCCTATAGTCCTTTCTGTCTAGAGAACCAGCTGCCACACAGTTTTGCTCCCTTCTGTTGTCCAGATGTTTCTTTCAATTTGGTTATATTTATTTACTCTTTCATACAAAAGCGGCATGCCGGCAGCTGCACCAAGTGTTCTGTTCTGTCCTAAGCCAACCAGACATTTGGATTTAGAGAAAAGTTAGATTTTGAAGTAAAAGCCAAGTTAAGTTGCTTGCAGGCTTATGCAGTCATATATATATATATATATATATATATATATATATATATATATATATACATATACATATATTCCCCCCCCCCCTCACCCATTGCTGCTGCCAGATTGGGTACCTTTTTACCTCTGTCTTTATAGCATCCTGTCACAAATTCTTTCCAAAAAGTAAAGACCTAATTCACTCTGAAATCTCTGTGATATGAAATGAGCCTTTGTACAGGCTCTAGTCTGTACCTGAGTACTTCCATGCAGCTGGTAAGTTCACTGAAATTACATGCTCTGGATGTTCTCTGCTGATGCTCACCTCTGACCTGGCAGAGTGTGCCCGGCTTCCTGGAAGGGGCAGAACTCTGGAGATGAGGCATGTTTCAGCTTAGCAGGTGACTTCATCTCTCCTGACATGTATCTACTTTCTCTGCTTTTTGAGTCTTCTTACCCTTCACCTTAGATTAGGTGTGTCAGTTCCAAGGAAGGTAGAAGATCTTTGCTTCATTCCTGACACCCTTGCTCTGTTTCTCTGAGTTACTCTGAGTCTCTAGGCTAAGTCCCCAGAGAAGCACTTCTCTCCTTTCATTCATTTCCTGGTTGCCAGGCCCAGTCACGGAGTCACAGGGGAATTCACTGAATGGCAAACTCACTTTGGATTGGCAACTGTCAAGGTGAATTGTTAGGCTTGGAATAGGAATTCAAAATAGTTTTTGGAGCTCCTTCAAAGTACTCGTCCTGTCCTCTGGCAAAGAAGAGGTTTTTTTTTTTTTGGGGGGGGGGGGGTTTGTCATTGATGAGAACGAAGGATATTTTTAGAAAATGAAACATTTCCCAGATTTTTGGGGTGGCTTCCTGTATCTTGTCCCTGCTTATTGAGAATGACTATGCTCGTGAAAACCCTGAGCTCCCTGACGGCTTTTGATGCTCGCTGCTTCATAGAAGGGAGCTAACTATAGAGTACCAGGAATTTTCAGGGGAGAAGAGCGTTGGGAAGGTTATTTTTGATACTCATCTGAAGCTTTTTGGAGAGAAACCAACCAATCATATGCTGTAAATCAAGGTTTTTATGCCCTTTGTGAACACAGCCGCACGCTGGACAATTTGGGAAGTGGAATCTGAGGTTTAGAAAGCCACTTTGGGAGCTCCTAGGAATGCGCAGACTCTAGGTAGAATGGATGCTATGAAAAAGATACCGTTCAGATGCACAAAGAGAGGAGTGGTAACTGTGTTACCTGCAGCCAGGTTGCGTTTGTGGCCATAGTAATTTAGGAGCTGGATGAGCATTTTCAGATTTTTATTACAAATTAGATTCTGTGTAAGAAACTGTTGATATTTTTCATGACAGTCTTAAAAATAAGTTTTAACTATTTCATTTTGGAAAGCTATATTGGTCACAAGTTTTGATTTTTTATTAAAATATACTGTATTTTCTGTGGTAAAAAAAATACAAAATTTTAAAGGTCTTGACTTCTAATTGAGGCTGGTGGAATGAGTCAGACTTCTGTCTTCCCATTCCAGTTCCCAAGGAAGAGAAACAGTTAAAAAGACAAATTCAAAAGAAAAAAAAACACCCCAAACAAACCAGAATTTTGTTGTAAAACAGAGTGGGGAGTATGGTCCTGGAAATGATGAGGAATTTCTGAAAGAGAGAGAGCAGATGGTACTGTTGAGTAGAAAACCGCTGTCTACAACATGGACAGGAGAGGATGGCTGTAAAAGACGGGAGCCTTTCCAGAAGAGAGAGATCCAGAGCAGGACGGGACCTGGGCCGTGGACAGGGTGTCTGCTTAGGAAGCATCACGATGGCCGTCCAGGTGGTGATTCCTCGTGCTGCGGGTCCACCCGCAGGGAGATGGCTGGCAGACTGGAGGGCCATGTCTCAGAGTTCTTTAGTAGTTAAAAAATAATAAGATAGATCTCTACGTATTGATAGAATATCTCTGACATTTTAAAGACTGAAAAAGAACATATAGAATGACATGTGATATGAAAATATCATCAGTGTGGGACTTCCCTGGCGGTCCCGTGGTTAAAACTCCACACTCCCAATGCAGGATGCGATCCCTGATTAACCAACTGAGATCCTACATGCCACATGGCCTGACCAAAAGAAAATCAACCCTGTTAATGTTTAAACCCCACCCTCCCCACACACACTCTAAAAAACAGTATATACATTACGTAAAAGCACAGACCAGGGGTTCTCAGCAGTGGCACCATTGGCATTTTGGGTTAAGTGATTCTTCTTTGTGGGTGGCTGTCCTGCTCATGGTCTAATAGAATGTTTTGAAGTATCCTGTCCTCTCCCCACTAGACAGCAGTAGCATCCTTCCATCCCACCACCGTGACCAGCAAAACTGTCTGCAGTCGTTGCCAGCTGTGTCCTGGCACAGAGTTGCTCCCAGTTGAGATCCCTGGCATAGACAAAGGTCTAAGCGTGCATCTTCACCTGAGAAGTGATAACTGGAGAGGAAAAATGTGATGGGGTTGCAGGTGTTATTGAAAGAGTTGTTAGCTTAGCTTTGAACAAGAACAATGTTTTGGTGTTACATGTTGTTTAAACAAAAAAACCAAAACCTAAAGATGCCTTTGTTTCTTTGTAAGATCTCTCTTAAATTAAAAAATGTTCAGCTCAGCCGTGTCCGACTCTTTGCGACCCCATGAATTGCAGCACGCCAGGCCTCCCTGTCCATCACCATCTCCCGGAGTTCACTCAGACTCACGTCCATCGAGTCTGTGATGCCATCCAGCCATCTCATCCTTGGTCGTCCCCTTCTCCTCCTGCCCCCAGTCCCTCCCAGCATCAGAGTCTTTTCCAGTGAGTCAACTCTTCTCATGAGGTGGCCAAAGTACTGGAGCTTCAGCTTTAGCATCATTCCTTCCAAAGAAATCCCAGGGTTGATCTCCTTCAGAATGGACTAGTTGGATCTCCTTGCAGTCCAAGGGACTCTCAAGAGTCTTCTCCAACACCACAGTTCAAAAGCATCAATTCTTCGGCACTCAGCCTTCTTCACAGTCCAACTCTCACATCCATATATGACCACAGGAAAAACCATAGCCTTGACTAGATGGACCTTAGTCGGCAAAGTAATGTCTCTGCTTTTGAATATACTATCTAGGTTAATCATAACTTTTCTTCCAAGGAGTAAGCATCTCTGAATTTCATGGCTGCAGTCACCATCTGCAGTGATTTTGGAGCCCAAAAAAATAAAGTCTGACACTGTTTCCACTGTTTCCCCATCTACTTCCCATGAAGTGGTGGGACCAGATGCCATGATCTTCGTTTTCTGAATGTTGAGTTTTAAGCCAACTTTTTCGCTCTCCTCTTTCACTTTCATCAAGAGGCTTTTTAGCTCCTCTTCACTTTCTGCCATAAGGGTGGTGTCATCTGCATATCTGAGGTTATTGCTATTTCTCCCGGCAATCTTGATTCCAGCTTGTGTTTCTTCCAGTCCAATGTTTCTCATGATGTACTCTGCATAGAAGTTAAATAAGCAGGGTGACAGTATACAGCCTTGACGTACTCCTTTTCCTATTTGGAACCGGTCTGTTGTTCCATGTCCAGTTCTAACTGTTGCTTCCTGACCTGCAAACAGATTTCTCAAGAGGCAGGTTAGGTGGTCTGGTATTTCCATCTCTTTCAGAATTTTCCACAGTTTATTGTGATCCACACAGTCAAAGGCTTTGGCATAGTCAATAAAGCAGAAGTAGATGTTTTTCTGGAACTCTCTTGCTTTTTCCATGATCCAGCAGATGTTGGCAATTTGATCTCTGGTTCCTCTGCCTTTTCTAAAACCGGCTTGAAGATCAGGGAGTTCACGGTTCATGTATTGCTGAAGCCTGGCTTGGAGAATTTTGAGCATTACTTTACTAGCATGTGAGATGAGTGCAATTGTGCGGTAGTTTGAGCATTCTTTGGCATTGCCTTTCTTTGGAATTGGAATGAAAACTGACCTTTTCCAGTCCTGTGGCCACTGCTGGGGAGTTTTCCAAATTTGCTGGCATATTGAGTGCAGCACTTTCACAGCATCATCTTTCAGGGTTTGAAACAGCTCAACTGGAATTCCATCACCTCCACTAGCTTTGTTCGTAGTGATGCTTTCTAAGGCCCACTTGACTTCACATTCCAAGATGTCTGGCTCTAGATTAGTGATCACATCATCATGATTATCTGGGTCAAATGATCAGTGATCTAAAGAAGAAATACAGATAGCTCACAAACATGAAAATATGCCCAAAGGCACTCATAATTAGAGAAATGCAAATTGAAAGCCAGTCAGGAGTCATTTTTCTTCATTAGATTAAGAAAATTAGATCAGCAAACAGTAAAACTGTTCAGTGGTGGTGTGGTGTGGGGAAGTTCATCTCCACTCAGCATGTTAATAGACATAGGCTCTTAAGTATGTGGTTTATAGCCTTTACACTTTCAAACATTTTTCTCATAGAAATATGCATACATGTTTAGAGAATCCTTTTGCAGCTTGTAATATCTGCAGATGGGCCATAATATCCATTACTGGAGAAAAGGTTAAGTTATGGTTTACCCAGTTACTAGGAATGTTATATACCAATTAAATAAGTTGCAAGAATAATACATAGTGTGATGCAATTTATGGGAAGAAAATCTTAAGCTTAATATAAAACATACACTTTTATGTCTGCTATACATATGAAAATAGCTAAGTCTGAAAGGACACATACAAAACCGTTGACAGTTTGTTTCAGCTTGGGAAGTGGGACTTAGAGGCCTTAATGGGGATGAGAACTTATGGTTATCTGTAGTGCTTAAACTTTTAAATTTTCTGTCAAGCTATTCTTACATTACTTGGGATTAAAAAACTTGAGAACACCTGGATGACTCACTTGGATGTGTAGTCTTATCAATTAGCGGCACCTCAGAAGCAGTGGTGGTGCTGGCCAGGTTCTAGGAGTTTTCGAGAGCTTATGGAACTGGTGACTA
The DNA here is from genome assembly GCF_023091745.1 of Budorcas taxicolor. Classification (NCBI taxonomy): domain Eukaryota; kingdom Metazoa; phylum Chordata; class Mammalia; order Artiodactyla; family Bovidae; genus Budorcas; species Budorcas taxicolor. The sequence continues at coordinate 77,048,168 of NC_068921.1, forward strand.
TTTGTATTTAAATTATTAGAACCGACATTTAACTGTTCGTAGGGTTTGGGAACGCTTTAAGAAAAATACACTGCTTACAATGGAGGGTATTTCTTAATTCTATTCCTAGACTCTCACTCTAACATTGTTTTAGAAATCTGTACTCAGAATTACATATGTATATGCAGGCTTTCATGACTAGAGTCTTAAATGAATGTGTGGTAGCTTTTCTTTAGTAGATGGAAAATGATTACAAGCTAGGATTACGCCCACATTCTCATTATTGATATTTTCTTTTTTGTGGTGTTTGTGTTTTTCCTCCCATGTTGGATTTTTTCTTCTTGTTTTTTAGTCACTAAGTCGTGTCCAACTGTTTGTGACCCTGTGAACTGCAGCATGTGTGTGCGCATGCATGCACGTGTGTGTGTGTGTGTGTGTGTGTGTAGCAGACTATATAAGTTCTGAAACTACATTTTTTCACAATCGCTTGTCAGTGATAGTCTGCAAGTGGTGATGAATCTATATAGTTTTTTAAAAGACTGTAAAATTACATAAAGTTTATCACTTTATTTTTAATTGTACAATTCAGTGGCATTATGTGTTTAATGCCACTGTTGTACTGTTGTACAACCGTCACCACTTCCTATTTCCAGAACTTTTCCCATTGAATCTCTATAAATTTTGCAGACTCTTTCCAGGTTGTCTTTTGTCTTCACAGCTGTGTGTTTGGCTGCTCATAGTGGTTTTGTTTCCATCTTAGGGGCTTCTAGTCAAGTTTGTGAGCCTGGGCACACACACTCACATCTGTTAGGTATTTCTGTGAGGACATCTCCCTGAAAAGCTCTCTCAATGTGCAGTGAAGAAGTTTTATTGAATACCTTGTATGTGTACTGCATCTTACCACCAGTTAGAGAAGAAGGTAAAATACTCTTGCATCCCCCAACATTCCCTGGCATTACGGTTAAGCCGCATGAAAGACTAGTCACCTTCAGTTTGCCTTTCTTTTCTTGCCTCCCATTTGCTCTTCAACCGAGGGACGTCTGGCTTCTATTTCTGTTGTTCGAGTAAGTCCCCAAAGTTGCCAGAGATCTGGTTCGTTGGATCCAATAGCTATTCTAAATCCCTGCCTTCTCTGGTCTGTCTGGAGCACGCAGCACTGGTTCCTTCTGCTTTGATGCTTATTACTTCCATACCATTTTCATTTCCTCCCAGGCCTCCGTGCATTTGGTACAGTGTTTGTACTGCTGGAATGCCCTTCTCAGTTGGCTTCTGTCTCAGGAATCTTCTTTGTCAGGTGAATCTTAACTTTCTCTTTATTGGTTAGTCATTAATCAAAAATTAATAGCATATAGCACTGTGCTGTGTACCAGGAGTATCTCATTAGACCTCACAGCACAGTGGATTTAAAGTATTTTTATATGAAATTTCCTGATTTTACTTAACAATTTCATTGAATCATGGTGTATTTTTTAGACTTGTGCAACCCTCACCCTGTCCAGTTTTAGAACGTAGCCATCACCCAGAAAGACCTCTTTGTGTCCATCTGCAGTCACTCTTGTTGCCACCTTCACCTCGGTAGCCACTGATACACTTTCTGTCTGTAGTTTTGCATTTTCTAAAAATTTTCAGATACATCAAATTATTTAATAGTGGGCCTTTTGTGTCTGGCTTTTTCATGTAGAATAATGTTTTTGTGGTTGTTGTTCAGCTGCTAAGTCACGTCTGACTCTTTGCGACCCCGTGGACTGCAGTGTACCAGGCTTCCCTGTCCTTCCCTGTCTCCCAGAGTGTGTTCAAACTCATGTCCATTGAGTCAGTGATGCCATCCAACCATCTCATCCTCTGTCGCCCCCTTCTTTCTCCTGCCCTCAATCTTTCCCAGCATTAGGGTTTCCTCCAATGAGTTGGCTCTTTGCATCACGTGGCCAAAGTAGTGGAACTTCAGCTTCGGCATCAGTATTTCCGGTGAATATTCAGGGTTAATTTCCTTTAGGATGGACTGGTTTAATCTTCTTGTTGTCTAAGGAAGTCTCAAGAGTCTTCTCCAGCACTGCAATTCAAAAGCATCACTTCTTTGGAGCTCAACCTTTTTTACGGTCCAACTCTCACATCCGCAGATGACTGGAAAAACCATAGCTTTGACTGTACAGACCTTTGTCAACAAAGTGATGTCTCTGCTTTTTAATATGCTGTTTAGGTTTGTCATAGCTTTTCATCCAGGGAGCGAGGGTCTTTTAATTTCATGGCTCCATTCGCCATCTGCAGTGATTTTTGGAGCCCAATAAAATAAATTCTGCCACTGTTTCCAGCTTTTTCACATCTATTTGCCATAAAGTGATGGGACTACATGCTATGATATTAGTTTTTTGAATGTTCAGTTTTAAGCCAGCCTTTCCACTCTGCTCTTTCACCTTCATCAAGAGCTTCTTTAGTTCCTCTTCACTTTCTGCCATTAGTGGTATCATCTGCATATCTAAGGTTGTTATTTCTCCCAGCAGTCTTGATTCCAACTTGTGGTTTATCCAGCCGGCAGTTTGCATGATGTACTCTGCATATAAGTTAAAGAAGCCAGGTGACAATATACAGCCTTGACATACTCCTATCCCAATTTTGGATGTTTTTGAGATTTATGTTACTACATTTATCAGTTTGTGGCCATTTTTTGTTCGAGTAAGACTCTACTATATGAGTCGAATACATTTTGCTTTGTCCATTTACCAGCTGCTGGCCATTCGGGTGGCTTTCAGTTTTTGATATTATGAATAAGCCTGTTATGAACAATTGTGTCCATGTGTTTGCATGGGCATATATTATCATTTCTCTTGGGTGTATGCTTAGGAGTGGAATTGCTGGGTCATTTGATAACTATACTTTTTAGGTACTAACAGACTGTTTTCCAAAGCAGCTGTACCACTTTATATTCCCACTAGTAGAGTATGTGGGTTCAAGTTTCTCCTCATTGTCACCAATGTTTGTCATTATCTTTTTGATTATAGATATCCTGTCGGGTGGGAAGTGGAATTGCATTGTTATTAATATTGTCTTTGAAGAACAAAAGTTTTAAATTTTGATTAATTCTATCAGACTTTTTCCTTTATGGATCAGTCTTCAGGAGACTGACATCTGTGGAGTGTATCTCTTTTTTTTTTTTCAATTTTATTTTATTTTTAATTTATTTATTTTAGTTGGAGGCTAATTACTTTACAATATTGTAGTGGTTTTTGCCATGCGCTGATATGAATCAGCCATGGGTGTACATGTGTTCCCCATCCTGAACCCCCCTGCCACCTCCCTTCCCATCCCATCCCTCAGGGTCATCCCAGTGCACCAGCCCTGAGCACCTGTCTCATGCATTGAACCTGGCGATCTGTTTCACATATGATAATATACATGTTTCATTGCTATTCTCTCAGATCATCCCACCCTCACCTTCTCCCACAGAGTCCAAAAGACTGTTCTGTACATCTGTGTCTCTTTGTCTGTCTTGCATATAGGTTTATTGTTAGCATCTTTCTAAATTCCATATATATGCATTAGTATACTGTGTTGGTGTTTTTCTTTCTGGCTTATTCACTCTGTATAATAGGCTCCAGTTTCATCCACCTGATTAGAACTGATTCAAATGTATTCTTTTTAATGGCTGAGTAATATTCCATGTGTATATGTACCACAGCTTTCTTATCCATTTGTCTGCTGATGGACATCTAGGTTGCTCCCATGTCCTGGCTATTATAAACAGTGCTGCGATGAACACTGGGGTACACGTGTCTCTTTCAGTTCTGGTCACCTCGGTGTGTATGCCCAGCAGTGGGATGGAGCTTCCTTGACCTCTGCCTTGGGTTGGGGGTTTGAAGACAAGAGCAGGAGGTCAGGCTGCCTCTCCCAGCCCCACTTCCCTACCTTGCTGCCCTTCTCACAGTGGCCACATTCTGCTAGTATAGCGTGGGGCCCCCATGCTCACCAGCTCTCTGTGCCATCCGTGCTCTGAGCCCCTTCAGGGCTGTGAAGGCCATGCCCTGCCACTGTTGTCAGTCCCTGTGGACCTTGTCAGCCCCTGTTGGTTGTGCGCCAGGTTGAGCTTCCTGCGTCGCACAGCGGCTTTCCCCTGGCTGTCTGTTTCCCTATGGTGGTGTGTTTATCTCCACTCTGCTCTCTCCATTCAGATCGCCCTGTCCTTGCCCCACTGTGTCCAAGTCTGTCCTCTCTGTCTGTGGGGAAGAAACATCTTTAGCGCTGCTTGTCTTCCTTAGCTTTCTCATTCTCTGCTAGTTTAGCAGGTGTTTCAAGGTTTGCTTTCCCTAGATAGGGCTGGTCTAGTCTATTGTTTTTAGTCTCCTTTTCACCTTAGGTGCAATCTGTTTGATGAGATTAGGGTCCAAGCAGAGTTATCTTTACATCATGTCTCAGGCATCTAATGGACTAATATGAAAGTTTCCATTAACTCAAAGTTTTAAAATTCAGACATAATTTTTAACCTATCTATGGCTAAGCATTTAATTATTTAAACAAAAAGTCAATAAAGAAGATGATTTTTTCAGTCCCATAAATTTAAAAACATATCCTTGTTCTGCTAGATTGTTATTTGGCCTAAAATAAAAGGCTGATACAAGTAATTTTCCCCTATTTAAAGAATCAGAAATTTTTCAAATGTTAGTCGTTAAATTGTGTCTTGACTCTTTGGACCCCATGGACTATAGCCCATCAGACTGCTCTGAATGGAATTCTCCAGGCAAGAATACTGGAGTGGGTAGACATTCCCTTTTCCAGGGCATCTTCCTAACCCAGGGATGAAACCCGGATCTCCTGTCTTGCAGGTAGATTCTTTACCTATATAAGAACTAATGCTTGAGGAGGAAACTAATAATCTTTAAAATAAATAAAACCCCATTTGGAAACTTTTCTATTGGAAAAGTTTGTGAAGACTGACTCCTTGACTTAGTACTTAAAATCTGATTTTCTATTTGAAACTTGCTGTCAGCAATACCCTGGTTAATTCACTAGTTCAGTTTCAGTTTTCCATTATTGTTATATTATTTTCCTTTTACTATTGAAATATAAAAATGAAATTTATATTTTTTCAGGGTACTGACATTTGTGAGACATAAATACATCTAGTCAGTGTGGGTGATGCTGCTAAGTCATTCTTCAGAAGAGAGTCTGCACTGCTTGAATGCAATTTGTTTTGTATTAATATCATGGGCTTCCCTAGTAGCTCAGCTGGTGAAGAATCCACCTGCAATGTGGGAGACCTCGGTTCTATTCCTGGGTTGGGAAGATCTGCTGGAGAAGGGATAGGCTACCCACTCCGATATTCTTGGGCTTCCCTTGTGGCTCAGCTGGTAAAGAAAATGCCGGCAATTTGGGAGACCTGGGTTCAGTCTCTGGGTTGGGAAGATATGCCGGAGAAGGGAACAGCTACCCACTCCAGTATCCTGGCCTGGAGAGTTCCACAGACTATATAGTCCATGGGGTCGCACAGAGTCGGACACGACTGAGTGACTTTCACTTTGTATTAATATTATTAAGCCAAAGAAATCACCGTAGTCATTTAGAACAGTAGCAACGAAATTGAAATTGGGTTTTGAAAGTGTTTTAAACTGTTCTCTCCTGGTTGGCTCATAAGTATCTCCTTGGGCACTAAGGCAGCAGAATGTTCCTAGTTTTTTTTTCTCTCTCAAATGGTTTTACCACATATTTTTGCTAGTACTGAGTCTGTGCCAGACTGTGGACTTGAGATGCTAGTATATGCTTCTACCTTAAAGCAAGATTTGTTTCTGAGAAATAGAAGAAACTGACCAACCCTTTAGAAACAGCATGTTTTGCTTTTTTTTGTAAAGTCCATAGGCAGTTTTGACCTGCTTTTGATGTATTTATTTGAATGTTTATTCAAACAGTATTAATGATTTGCTAAAACATGTTATCAGAGAAGGCAGTGGCACCCCACTCCAGGACTCTTGCCTGGAAAATCACATGGACGGAGTATCCTGGTAGGCTGCAGTCCATCGGGTTGCTAAGAGTCGGACACGACTGAGCGACTTCACTTTTCACTTTCATGCATTGGAGAAGGAAATGGCAACTCACTCCAGTGTTCTTGCCTGGAGAATCCCAGGGACGGGGGAGCCTGGTGGGCTGCTGTCTATGGGGTCACACAGAGTCGGACACGACTGAAGCGACTTAGCAGCAAAACATGTTATAGGCTTTGAGCTAGATTCTCAGTTTGTTTACATGTAAGAGTTTGTGCTAACGTAGGAAGAGTGTCTATTTTGATGATAGTTGAAAAACAAAGGATGCAACATTATATATGCAGTTTGGTTACAGAAGTATATTTAAAGAAAAGCCTGAAAGTAAACAAGTCAAAATGTTATTAGGGTTCCCCTCCTTTTTAATGCATATTTATTGTAGAAAGTTTGGACATACCAATACACATGGATGCGTGTGTAGATGTTTCAGTCCCACCCCCACTATCCCCTGCCCCCCACCATATAATCCTTAGTTGCCATGGATTACTAAAATTGGAGGTGGTTTAATTTAGCATAGCCTTTTACCTCAAAGACAATGGCTTAACAGTGAAAGTTAAGCAGTCATTCAAGTGTATCTATAAATTTAAAAGCTTGTAGCAGTAAAACTGTGCTGGGAGAGATTTTTTTTTAAAAAAGGAATTTAAGACAACTTCTGCATTGCAGGACCTTATGATCTGGCAAAGGAGAGTGTATAAATTTTAACAGACATAATCTGTAAAGCAGTCAAAATGACATTACTGGGCAGGAGGCGATGAAAGGTTGACTTTTGTATCAGGTGCTGTGGAAGCTCAGATCGCGGGAGAATGATCTGAAGACTCGGGTAGAAGGGAAGCTTGAGACACTGAGTGGCACCTGGAGGGAGATGAAGGCACAGAATAAGTGTGGATTTACCTTTAAAACCATCGCCGCCTGAGTTAGGCATTCTTTCTAAAGGATTGTTCAGTGTTCAGTTTCTTTCTTATAGAGAAAACCCACAACCACAACTACAGCAACAAAACTGCTATTAATAGGGACTGACCTGGACAGAAGGCAGTAGAAAAGCGGACATTCTGGTCTGAGGGGAGAAGAGCAAGTTGAAGTTGGGAATAAGCAAGGCATACAGGAGAGCCTTGCTTTGAGTTTGGGAATCTTTAGGATTCTTTTGCGAGCCTGGCTGCCTTTCCTCGGATATTATTAAAGAAACTGAACTGTGTAGATTTGAGTATTTGATGTTAAAATACTGATCTGTAAATCCCTTGAGTAGTAAGTATTTTTAACGTTTCAATACACCATACAGTTTTGTGCATAGTTTGAAAATATTGAATTGAATTGATAAAGAGAACTCTGAACTTTCTTAAAGATGACTGGGTGGGTTTTTTTTTTTTTTTATCTCATTTAAAACCAAGTGCTTCTTTAAAAACTACTTTATAGCTGGGGAATATAACTTAGCAATACCCAAATTTATTTTCCACCTCAGACTTTTTGGAAGAGGGTCATACATGCCCAGGTATATGGATGTGTTCCAGTTTTTAATGTCTGCCTTGTAAAATAAGTTTAAACTGCTAGGAAAAGCCATTTCAAAAACATTATGAATCCCTTTCATCATTTTAAAAGAATAGATTGCTTTCAGAAGTAAGTAACTTACTCTACTCTGTATTGAATGCCTTGCGTTTCTTAAGCAAAAATAGGTTTGAAACACTGTGGAGGAAATAGTCTTAAAAATGCAGCACATATTCTTAAGTTTGGAGTTGATTTAGAAGTTAATGCATGTATCGGTTCTTTTAGGAAGAAAGGTTAAAATGGATGAGGATCGAATATGAGACCGTTTAAATGATTCTCAAGGTTTTCTGGCGCACGTGTGGTGGTATTGAACTCTTCAGTCCGGAGCTTCAGTTTGTGCCTGGTGTTGACCTAATGCTGTGTAGGAACACTCACCCCATCCCTTCACTCAGTTTCTCTAATTATCTCCACTTCCTGGGGAGTTCGCTTAGAACTGGGCAGGAGTGCTTGTTATTAGTATATTAGGCTACCCTGGCTACATGTAACAGGGTAGTTTTTGATACAAGATTTATGTAGAGATGAAGTGAATGTTTACAGGAGGCTAAAATTGTTTGCTGTGATTTTACCTAATCAAATTGGTGTGGAAATTATCGGGTTAGACAGTGCGCTTGTAATAAATGAAATCTTGGTTAATATAGCCCTGAGCTTATTTGCCACACTGTAGCTTCCTAGTGCATATTCAGAGAGAGATCTGAGGACAGCGATGCACTCAGGTTCGCCGTTCTGGGTGTGCTTGCAGATGCAGGTGGTTCTCTTCGCTGGGAGGCCCTGTTAACGCAGAGATTGCTCTTCAGGTTCACGTGAAGATGGCGGACGAGGCTGTCTGCGTTGGCCCAGCGCCCACCAGTAAGAGCTACCTCAACATGGACGCCATCATGGACGCCGTCAGGAACACCAGGGCCCAAGCTGTGAGTCCGAATGAACCTTTCTGCTGCAGCTGTTGCATATGTAGTGAGAGGAACGCTAGAGTTTGTATTTAAAAAAAAAAAGGGATAGAATGATCGAAAGTGCTGTTGCAGTTCGTGTCACATGAGTGAAATGTGGCCGAATCCGCTACTAGGAGTCAGAGGCTTCGTGGCAACTGGCAGGGTTGGCCTCTGATCTCGCAGGTGGCTGTTGGGTTCAACTTTCACACCAGGGAGCAGTTTTAGTTCATTTCCAAATTTGCTAGGAGAAGGGGGAAAAAAAAAAAAATCCCAATTAGTTTTGAGTATTAACCCTTTCAGTGTGATAATAGTATTTTAAAAAAATGTTCCATAAATAAGATCCAAAAGACCCTGTCTTAAATTGTTTTAATCATTCAGAAATTATCTGTGCCTCCTTATACTTCCAGAAATAAAATTGCAGTTGGTAATTATTTGGGTTTTTTTGGTCAGTGGAATGTACATGATTTACATGGAGAAATTGGCAATTCTCTCCATTCCCAATTCTGTATGAATGGAGTGGAATCCAAGGAAAAAAATTGTTTCTGATTGGCCATAGTGTTTTATTAATATTGTTGCTGTGTGTGTATGTGTGTTTATCCGAGAACTAATTACATATAATGTTGAAAACCTCTGCAGAGTTATCTGAAATTGGATAGAAGCAGCCAGTACCAGCAATTAGCCTGGAGTGTTCCAATTAGTGGGCACATTTCTTTTGGGAAAAAACCCAGCAACTTTTACTAAGATGCCTGTTTGAAGAAAAAACTGAATTCATGAGCCCCTATTATAGATGTTATAATTTATTAGCAGAGTTAGTGAAGGTAAAACTCTGCTAACCTGTAAAGGTAAAACTCTCTTAACTCTATAGTAAAATTATAGATTGCCAGAATACAATCTTTAGGTAAATGTTTATATAAAATGAAATTGTTGGGGTGAAACTCCTCTCATATGATGTAGTAGTGTAAATTACTCTGTACCATGTTCATAAAGCTTAGTTTAACATTTAAGAGATCTCAGATGTGAAGATACTTATGTGGCAGCCTGGATGGGAGGGGAGTTTGGGGGAGAGTGGATACGTGTATATGTATGGCTGAATCTCTTTGCTGTCCACCTGAAACTATCACAGCATTATTAATTGCCTATGCTCCAAAATAAAATAAAAAGTTGAAAAAATAGATTAAACTTTAAAATTGAGGGGAAAAGATCCTATCTTTTTATACCAAGTTGGTCATGTAATTGCAGAGAAAAAAACATTCAGGTAAAAAAAGAAATTTCAAATGCATAGATACTTCTAGATTAGATTATGATGTATGCTCACTTAGAAATTTGATATGTAGCAGAATTATTTTCCTAGAAATATGTTTAATACTAATAATAGGATGGCTAAATTTACGTTTGGTCAAATTCACTTGGTTAGAACAGGATGGTAGAATTTAAGTTGTTGCAGTGTGGCTTGTGAGAGAGGAGAGCATGGAGTGGTTGTGATTGGCTGAGTGGAATGAGGAGGGGAAAGGGGGCAAATATTAGAAGAAAAATCCAGAGTACGGTGAAAGAGTAAAGCCAAACGTTGATTTCAGTTAGGTTTGATGAAAACTGATCATTGGATAATGGCTGAGTATGTTCATATTATCAGCAATAAAATACATTCATTGGCTTAGTAGCCAGGGTGTTGGAAAGTAGCAATTTTTCTGGTGCTATAAAGGAAGGGGAGTTAAGAGTTTCTTGTCCATCTTGTGAAAGGTTTCCTTTAACATAACTCTTTGACCTACCATGTTTATGACCAAAGTTGGTCTCAGGAAAAGTGGGGGAGTTTGGGTGGGGTTGACTAGCATAGCCAAGTGCAAGTGGGTAGGAAGGTGTGTATGTAGCCGGCCCTGACTGTGGTTAGGTCAGAAGCAGCGTGCTGCCAGTGATTTCTTGGCATTTGGGTTTGAACTGAGTTAGAGATATTCAGGATGTTAGAGAGGTCAGTAACCTTACTTGAGAGCCCTTGAACAATAAATGCATTAACGTTCTCTTTGTTTTGCTTATTATAAAGGTTTTGCAAATCGATAAAACTGAAAGTGCTTTTTGTTTTCATTTCTAAGGTACATCCAGGTTATGGATTTCTCTCAGAAAACAAAGAATTTGCCAAACGTTTGGTAAGTTTGTAGTTAGCGAGAAACTGTTAGCTTATAATTCAGAAAGCAGTGTGATGGTGTTGCTTTTGTAAACATGGGTACTGGTGAGTTATAGACTTTTAATTGACCCCAAAATGATTCTTTGAAAATAGTTTGGGAAAAGTGAAGACTTATTCTAAAGTCTTGATTTGAAGAGTAAAAATGGAAAAGTTGTAAAATCATCATTACACAGAATGAATGATACCTAGTTTTTTACACATTGTGTAGACTTTGACTTTTAAAATGAAACATGTCAGACTTTTAGCTAAATATGTCAGGAGTCCAGTGATTTATTACTTATTGCACCATAAGCAGGAATGTGAAGCCAGAAGTAAGATTCTGGTATTTGTCCCTTTGCCTATTATGACATTTAATATTAAATCTTACTACTGCTTCTTTATTGTGGGAAGAGTTTTTTTTTTTAATGATCTGAGTATCCTGCTGATACCATCATCCTGACTAGGCATGTGAACCTATATTTGCTATTAAACTGATTTTCCAAGTGTGTTTACATCTACATTCAAGATGGTACTGAAACCTTAGTTTTTGGGTACTAAAGTATGATATTGAATAATGCTTCAAGAAACTCCTTAGATCAGTGTTAACTTAATATTTTAGTACATTATATTTTTTTCTGCAATATGCTTGTATTTTGTTCTTCTGTTGATTCAAAGTTACTTTTGAATGCAATTACCATTTTGAAGATGTTATTGTTGTTCAGTCGCTAAGTCATATCTGACTCTGTGACCCCATGAGCTACAGCGTGCTGGGCTCCCCTGTCCTTCACTATCTCCTGGAGTTTGCTCAAATTCATGTCCATTGAGTCAGTAATGCTATCTAGCCATCTTGTCTTCTGCCGCTCCCTTCTTCTTTGCCTTCAGTTTTTCCCAGCATCAGAGTCTTTTCCAGTGAGTTGGCTCTTCACCATCAGGTGGCCAAAATATTGGAGCATCAGCTTCAGCATCAGTCCTTCCAATGAATATTCAGGGTCAGTTTCCTTTAGGATTGACTGATTTGATTGCTTTGCAGTACAAGGGCCTCTCAAGAGTCTTCTCCAGCACCACAATCCAAAAGCGTCCATTCTTTAGCAGTCAGCCTTCTTTATGGTCCAGCTCTCACATGTCTACATGGTGACTGGAAAAACCATAGCATTGACTATTTTCACTTAAAATTCATAAAGTTAATTTGGACAAATCTAAAGATCATAGAGTTCCAGCTCAGAATGATCTGTTTCAACCAATTTACTTTATAGATTAAAAACTAAGGCCTGAAGAAGTTGTGACTTGAGCTCACAAAGATGGCTAATAGTAAGAAATGTCTGGAGAGGGCACATAAGGTATAGGTATCTGAGGGTCCAGATCTCCCAGGTTTTGTGCAGTATATCCACATTTTCCTGTTTATTACTTTTTATTATCTTGTTTGAAATTTTGGCTGAGGTTCTGTCATTATGTAAGAAAATGATTTGAATGTATTTTAAATGTATTTGTACAATATGACATATTTAAGTTTGTGTGAATGAGGGGTCTCTAAACTATGGTCCATAGGCCAAATGCAGCTGCAGTCTGTTTTTGTATTATAAATTAAGTTTTATTGTCACACAGCCTCGCAGCGATAACAGGTGAGTTGTCTGTGGCTGCTTCTGCTTTAGAACAACAGGGTTGCAGAGCTGTAGTAAAGACTGAATGGCCTGCAAATAAATATTTACAGTATGGCCCTTCATAGAAGAGGTTTGCCATCTCCTCGTGCAGAGGAGTATCTGAGTCTGGGAGAAGTGAAATGCTAATATGTTCATTCATGCATTTATGCAGTCATTAAAAAGGATTAGTTAATATCTTATGTTCAAGGCATTTAAGAATGATATAAAATTGCATCAGGTGTGTGTCCTGCTGATGAGTAGCTCACAGTCATGCTGTGAAAAATACATCAGGTACTCACATGACTTCAGGGAGGAAAGTGTTATGAAGAAGTTCAGACTCTGTTAATGAGGATAAGATTGTGCCATTGGGCGTTTCATGTTAGAGATAAGAGGAGAGAATGTGTGACTACCCTCCTTTCTCATTTATCTTTCTATTTTTATCTGCTCCATTTTCCTTTATCCATGCTATGCCTCAGCCAAGCCAGACGGAGCGCTGTTCCCAAACGTGGCTGGCTCTCCCTGTCCCATCCTTCTCACCACTGTCCTCAGTGGTCCCACCCATCCCCTTGCTCCATGTCTCCAACTGCCACCTCCCTCTGAAGGCACAGCTCATGTTACCTCTGCCAGAATAGTCTTCCATGTCCCCCTGGTGAGAACTAATCTCCTTCCTCTGTCTTCTAGAGCATTGACATTTTCTTTCTTAATTTCTTACTTGGAATTGGAATACCACCTTCCCTATTATGTTAAAATTGTTTCTGTATTTTAGTCTCTTAAAATAAGAAACTTGGTCTTCTCATTCTTTGATTCTCTTTTATCACCTAATGATTTCTGTGTAGTAAGTTCAGTGAATGTTATGGAAAGATTCACGAAATACTATTAGATGAAGAATCATAGAATAACCTACAAGAAAACTTTCCTCCTATGACAGAAGGGATGGTTTTGTAATGGGAAAGTGGTATTGCCATGTGTTTTTATTCACTGTGAAAACATATCGTGATGATAACTAATCTCTTTTTGTACATCATGGCAAGATTCTTACTTGGGATATAATTTTCCTAGCATTAAAACTTTTCCCATTGACCTGTACTATTTAAATTATTCCTTTTGAAATGTCTGGCTATAGCTGCCAAATTCTGTAAAAATAGCAGAATGACATAAAATTGCTTACTGATTTTGTTACTCATATCAACATTGTGTGGTTAGTGATTAGCCATTGAAATCTAATAGTTATTATCTCAAATTGGGTGTATTAGAATCTATTTTCCAAGATAGTGGTGATAGACTACTGTGTTGGTGACAACCTTTGGCAAGAAAGATGAGCAGAACACGGAAAAGAAATTTTTAAGTTTAATTACTGCGGAGTTCCTTTTACTGTAATAGTGTGACTTATGTTTGAAATTTAATCAAATGTGGAGAGCCCCCCCCCCCCACCGTTAATTTCTGGTTTTGTATTTGTTTTATTGCTGTTCAACATCAGCATAATATTTACTTTGTTGATAGAAAAGATATTTGTTCTTTATCCTCTTATACATTGTTTTTAGTTTACAGCTTTGAATAAAATGATTTCTTAATTTTTTTTCTGATTTATGCAATTTTTTTTTTGCTTTAGAAAGTACCATGAATCAAATGTCAAAAGCATTCTAAACTTACATATTTTTTACAAGGCTAAGTATTCTTTATGCTTAACTTACATGAAGTGAGATCAGATTATAGAGTATCCCTACTGCATATAATTTAAACAAAATCTTGTTTCAGCCCCTGGAAAGAGTGGTTTAAAGATTAAATGAGATTTAAAGAGATTTCCTGGGGCTTCCCAGGTGGCTCAGTTGGTAAAGAATCTGCCTGCCGATGTAAGAGATGCAGGTTTGATCCCTGGGTAGGGAAGATCCCCTGGAGAAGGAAGTGGTAACCCACTCTAGTATTTTTGCCTGGGAAATCCCATGGACAGAGGAGCCTGGCAGGCTACAGACCATGAGGTTGCAAAAAGTCAGACCGAGCGACTGAGCACACATTGGAAAGCTTTCCTAGTATTCTGTTATCTTTCTGTTTTTTATATATGTATATTTTCATATTATCATATCATATTTTAATGCAGCACAACATTATAAGTTGCAGTAGTTGCCTTTATAAGAAATTCATGTTAGATTTGATAATTTGTGTCTCATGTATGGGTCTTAGCCATGTATTTAAAAGATAAGTGTATATATGCATATATACAGATAGCGCATTCTATCCACAATGCTTAGCACTGAGGGTGGAGAGAGGAACTGTGGGAAGCAGTTGAGGTATGATGATTGTATTTTTGTCTCTCTTTGTTGGAGACTGTTTAGTAAGATAGAGAGTATAACTTTCAAAAACAATAGTGAGATGGATTTTTAAAATCCATTGAATTAACCAAACATTTAAAAAATAGCTATAATATCCAGTGTAGGCAATTGAACAGGAAGCGTCTTCTTGTTCATGGGAGTGTAAATTTTTTCAGCCCCCTTTTTCCTTTTTGTTCCAGAAATTTGCTAGGATTACCAAAATTTAAAGCTTATACATTCTTTGACTCAATAATTCTACTCTTAAGAATTTCACCTACAAAGATATACTTTAAAAATGTTCATTGTAAGGTTGTTCATAGTAGCAAATTTTGGAAATAGCTCAATTTTTTTTCCTTTAAACTGAAGAGAATAACATCTACCCTGTAGGGTTGTTGTAAAGGTTAGAAACCACGTGTATAACGAACTTAGCACAAAGTCCGCCATTACCAGGCAGATCACCTTATCATTATAGGTGTTAGTAATTATTACTTTAGTCAATAGAGCTATTAAAGAGTTTTCTTTTTTTTTTTTTTGAGAATGAGATAGTTAATATTAGCATTTTTTGGGAAATCTGATATTATTTTCATGTGTATTTTGTGAGTTTAGGTGTTTTTCCTGTTGAGATTAATAATCTGATAATAATATATTCCTGTACACACATGCATGATTCTGTAGTCTGCAAAATACTTTCACCGTGACCTATATGATTTCATTTAATTCATGCGACCATTTAACAAAAAGAAATCTGAGACTCAGATGCAGTGATAGGCCAGCAGTCACACTCTATTGGTAAGGAACAGAATCAGGACTTGACCTCAGTGGGATGAGCATAAGTACATAGAGCTTAAAAAAACCCTGTACCGTGAGTTGCTTAGTTGAAAAGCGTCAGAAGCCAAACACTGAAGACCAGATACCTGTAGGGAATTTAGCCAGAACACACAGAAATCTGTCCCCCCAGTTTATAATAACAGAGGTAGCACACGATCGGCTTGTGTAGGTAGAAATGTGAAGAAACCCTTTTGCAAGGTCATAGGTCTTCAGTTGCAAGATTGTAACCCTCAGTGTGTAGGAATTGTAAAGTGTGTATTAAGTACTTGGCAACTGATACTAAAATGATAAAGTTAGCAAGTTTGCCAATGACTTTAATAATATTTTTGTTCTTAAAATATTAAGAGTGCATTTAAAATAATCCATTTTATGCCCTGTTCACTCATATTTGAAAAAAAATTTTTTTTGAGTAGGAAAAAAAAGGCAAAGACCTTGCAAACCCAAAGTTGTTTTATAACTCTTATTTTATCTACATAGGTTGTGATGTGCGTAGCTCATGGAAGTATGTTTTGTGTGTGACTTAATTATGTATGTCATGGCTTAAAAAGGTTAATACTACACTGTATTTTATAGACATCTAATTTTAACTACATAACTGCTCTTAACATTATTAGAAATTTCCGTTTTGGACACAGGTCTATGATTTTACTATACTAAAATAAAAAAGTTTTGAGAATGTAACGTCTTAAGAAACTTAAGTCACATGTATACATTGAAAAGGAAGGTTTCTTCTATCTGTGAATGTCTGACCCCAGCCCCTAGTTTAAATCCCTAGTGGGTACTGCTGCTACCAAATGTGTATTCTTCTAGAGTGCATGCATGCATTTGTGTTAGCCTGCTAGAATTTGCTTATAAATTTGTTATACAGGGCACTCATATTTGCTGAAGTAAGATTTTGTTTGTTTTTAAGAAGAGAAGTGGGGCTCCCCAGGTGTTCAGTGGTTAAGAATCCACCTGCCAATGCAGGTGCTATCCCTGGGTTGGGAAGATACCCTACAGGAGGGCATGGCTACCCACGCCAGTGTTCTTACCTGGGGAATCCTATGGACAGAAGAGCCTGGTGGGCTACAGTCCAGGGGGGTTCCAGAGTCAGACTCAACTGAGCCAGTAAACTAACAAGAAAAGAAGTGGCACAGAAATTTTCTTCCCTTCCCCCAGACTTTTAGAAATAGATGTGGAGCACCTACATTGCAACATTCCTACTTAATCTTTCTGACAATGTGTGGTATCTTATGATTTATATCAAAGAGAACAATCTCAGAATAAGTGCCTTGCCCAATGTCACATAGCCTGAAAGTGAGAGCATCAGTTCAGTTCAGTTCAGTTGCTCAGTCGTGTCCGACTCTTTGTGACCCCATGAATCACAGCACGCCAGGCCTCCCTGTCCATCACCAACTCCCGGAGTTCACTCAGACTCACGTCCATCGAGTCGGTGATGCCATCCAGCCATCTCATCCTCTGTTGTCCCCTTCTCAACTCCTGCCCCCAATCCCTCCCAGCATCAGAGTCTTTTCCAATGAGTCAACTCTTCGCATGAGGTGGCCAAAGTACTGGAGTTTCAGCTTTAGCATCATTCCTTCCAAAGAAATCCCAGGGCTGATCTCCTTCAGAATGGACTGGTTGGATCTCCTTTCAGTCCAAGGGACTTTCAAGAGTCTTCTCCAACACCACAGTTCAAAAGCATCAATTCTTTGGCGCTCAGCCTTCTTCACAGTCCAACTCTCACATCCATACATGACCACAGGAAAAACCATAGCCTGAAAATGAGAGCATAGTATCTTACAAAAGTCTTTGTTAATCCCAGTCTCAGTAAATGTTGTGAACTGCTTCTAAGATGAACTGGAACTAGATGGAATTGTTAGTGTTTTGTTTTGAATTGACTGCTTTGGCTGGCACCTATTTTAACTGTTGGTGGAAACTGTTTCTCTTTTGACTCCCTGTCCCCCCTCTAATTGGTGTACCATTGTTAAGGTCTAAAATCAGAATATTTCTTTTGGTTTTCTGGTCTCCTGAGCTAGGATGCCAGTGAAAGTAACTCTTGGCTTGGATTTGGTGTTACAGGTAAAGTGAGTTGGGAGAAACTACAGAACAGTCACGGATGTCCGCGTCCTCTCAGGGATCTTCTGTTGAATTCACAGTGTCTTCCTGAATTTAGAGGAGAGATCTGGTGACTGTCCTTCATAACGTACTGTGTGTGGGACGTTTGAGGACATGGTTGAAAATGCGCTGGCTTAGAATTCAGCTTCGGAAAGATGATACAGCCTAGAAATGCTCTAAATCGGATGCCTGAGAAGGAGAAATCTTCTGTTTCTAGGGAGTCTTTAGGGCAGATTCGTTTAGAGTTATGGGGCTTGGGGGTGATTTCAGTAGGAAGGTTTCTTTCTCCCTTTGGCTTGAGGTTAAAACAGTTGGAATTTTATACTCACACTTTTCTCCGCCCTCTCCTTTCTGTCTGCTTGCTTGCTGGTATTACCACCGTCTGGAGTCCGCGTTAAAGTTCTTAGTCTGCCGGTTCGGAGCTCTGTGATCTTGGACAAGTTGCTCAGTGTTTGATTTGAAAGACTGATGTCCTGTGCTTTCTGTTGGCAGGGCTTGGTTTTCTCCATCTGACCCAGGTCTCTTGTGGCCAGCGTGTAGTCACGCCACGCTTTTTCAATCCTTCTGATCATCTGTATTTTTTAATTTTAATGTTTGGCCTTATAAAGTTTTTGGTTTGCCTCAGTCTTATTTTCTTTAAAGACAGCTTTTTTTTTAGAGATATAATTTATATCATAACACTCACCCTTTTATAATGTAAAAACAAGTTATATAACTATTGCCACTATGTAATTTCTGTAGAATCTATTACCATCTAATAAATTACCATTATGACTGGGTTTATGTCTAACATTTTATAAAATTTTGTGATTATCTCCTCTTTCTCCATCTTTCCTGTCTTCTTTGGGTTATTTTATTTTCTGGAATTCCATTTTAAATTGTTCAGTGGTTTTCCTAGGGATTACAGTATACGTCCTTACTTTATATGGTCTACTTAGACCTAGTACAGTATTATGCCATTTCAAGTACAATGTAGAAATTTTGCAGTCTCATAGCCTACTATTTCCTTCTTTCCATCTCCATTCTCTGTGTTGAGTTTCATATGTGTTTCATCTGCATATGTTATAAACTCCATGGGAAAAATGTCATAATTTTTCCTTTAAATGTTTTTTGAAGTGAGTTAAGACATTTCCTTCATTAATGACCCAAATAGCATTCATTCCCTTGAAATTAACACTGATTTTTGTTTTTGTTCTTTTTGTTTTGGTTATGTAGATGAATTATTAAGTTCATTTTTTATTATGTTTAAATGTGGTAAAATATACATAACATAAACTTTACCTTTTTGTCCATTTTTAAGTGTACAATTTGGTGGTATTAAGTATGCTTATTGGTACACTGTCTAACTATTACTACCTTCATCTCCAGAATTCGTTCATCATCCAGAACTGAAACTCTCAACCCATTAAATAGTAACATTCTGTTTCCCCTACCCCTCCTACTTTCTGTCTCTGAATTTAACTGCTCTGGGTAACTCTTAAGTGGAAAGAAAGAAAGAAAGTGAAGTCGCTCAGTTGTGTCTAACTCTTTGCGACCCCATGGACTGTAGCCTATCAGGCTCCTCCGTCCATGGGATTTTCCAGGTAAGAGTGCTGGAGTGGATTGCCATTTCCTTCTCCAGGGGATCTTCCCAACCCAGGAATCGAACCTGGGTCTCCCACATTGCAGGCAGACGCTTTTACCGTTTGAGCCACCAGGGAAGCTAGTAGAATCATACAATATTTGTCCTTTTGTGACTGGCTTACTTCACTTTAGCATAATGTCTTTACTCCATCCATGTTGTAGCATGGGTCAGGATTTCTTTCCTTTTGAAGGCTGAATAATAGTCTGCTGTATGGATATATACCACATTTTGTTTATCCATTGTCTGTTGATTATCACCCAATTGGTACATGAGTAGAAGGTAGAAATTACCCTTTTTAGTTTTTTTGTATCATTCAAGAAGCTTTCAGTACACGACTGTTAACTATTCTTTAGATGAGAGAAGTTGCTGAATTAAATTTGGAATTTTGAAAATAGAAAGGGTATTTGTGAAGCCTCTCTGTAGTACACTGTTGTAATGCAGTTTTTAACATAGTAACTTTGTGATCTCTTTATTTTTATCCATTTATTTGTAACTCTTATACTTAAAATTTAGTGGAGAAGATTGTTGTTCTCATGAAGGTAATAGATTGAGGATTTTGTGGGACTAAATCAAGTAACATTAATTATCATGGTTACATATAGTTAATGATTCTTACTGCCCCACATGCATTCTAAAATTAGGCTTTTCAGTGCATGCTTTCTAAAAAGGGGCAAAGAGGCAGAAATAATGAGATGATTCTGGGGCTTTGTTTTCTGACTGGACCTTATCTAAAGATACTGTTACAAAGTTTTTGAGGTGCCATACTGAAAACAGTGTGTGGCATGCTAATTTGCCTAAGCAGAGAGTGTTCCTTTCTTGTGTGTGTGTACTTCCCAACATGCTTAGGGCATGTCTGCAAATGTGTGCACTTTCTTAGCTTTTTCTTCAGCCCTTCACATAGGAGTTGGTTATTGAATGCAGTTTTTTAAGAGAGATAACCTTAATGACCCAAGTCAAATCCCTTACGGTTATTCAGTGGAAGTGACAAATAGATTCAAGGGATTAGATCTGGTAGACAGAGTGTGGCTGAAAAACTATGGTCGGAAGCTTGTAACATTGTCCAGGAGGTGGTGATCCAAACCTCACCAAGGAGAAATGCAGGAAGACAAAGTGGTTGTCTGAAGAAGTCTTACAAATAGCTGAGAAAAGAGAAGCAAAAGACAAAGGAAAAAGAGAAAGATATACCCAACTGAATGCAGAGTTCCAGAGACTAGCAAGGAGAGATAAGAAAGACTGCTTAAGCGAACAATGCGAAGAAATAAAGGAAAACAGTAGAATGGGAAAGACTAGAGATCTCTTCAAGAAAATTAGAGATACCAGGGGAACATTTCATGCAAAGATGGGCTCAATAAAGGACAGAAACGATAAGGATCTAACAGAAGCAGAAGAGATTCAGAAGAGGGGGCAAGAATACATAGAAGAACTGGGCAAAATAGTGACCATGATGTTGTTACTCACCTCGAGCCAGACATCCTGGAGTGTTTAGTCAAGTGGGCTTAGGAAGCATTCCTAGAAACAAAGCTAGTGGAGATAATGGAATTCCAGCTGAGCCATTTCAAATTCTAAAAGATAATGCTGTTAACGTGCTTCACTCAGTATGTTAGTAAATTTGGAAAACTCACGAGTGGACTGAGAAAAAGACTGGAAAAGGTCAGTTTTCATTCCAGTCCCAAAGAAAGGCAATGCCAAAGAATGTTCAAACTACCATACAGTTGCACTCATTTCACATACTGCCAAAGTAATGCTCAAAATCCGTCAAGTTAGGTTTCAGCAGTAGGTGAACTGAGAACTTCCAGATGTACAAGCTGGATTTAGAAAACACAGGAAGCAGAGATTTTGAATTGCCAACATCCATTGGATTGGATTGTAGAAAAAGCAAGGGAATTCCAGAAAATCATTTGGTTCATTGAGCACAACAAACTGTGGAAAATTCTTAGCGATAGTAATACCAGACCACCTAACCTGTCTTCTGAGAAATCTGTATGCAGCTTAAGAAGCAACAGTTAGAACCAGACATGGAACAATGGACTGATTCCAAATTGGGAAAGGAGTATGTCAAGGCTGTATGTTGTCATCCTGTTTATTTAACTTCTGTGCAGAGTACATCATGAGAAATGTCAAGTAGATGAATCACACACTAGAATCAATTGCTGGGAGAACTGTCAACAGCCTCAGATATGCAGATGATACCACTCTAATGGTGGAAAGTGAAGAGGAACTAAAGAGCCTTTTGATGAAGGTGAAAGAGGAGAGTGAAAAAGCTGGCTTAAAACTGAACATTCAGAAAGCTGAGATCATGGTATCTGGTCCCATCACTTCATGACAAGTAGATGGAAAAAAAGTGGAAATGGTGACAAATTTTATTTTCTTGGGCTCCAAAATCACTGCAGATAGTGACTGCAGCCACGAAATTAAAAGATGCTTGTTTTTAAATCAGAATATTTCCTTATAAGTACAGTGGCTGAGAAATGTAACACATAATTTTTTCTAATGATATGCTATTTCTCTGGTTGTGGTTCAGTTGCTAAGTCATGTCTGACTCCTTGAGATCCCATGGACTGCAGAACGCAGTTTTCTTTTTAAAAGAAAAACTATGACAAACCTAGACAGTATAGTAAAAAGCAGAGACATTACTTTGCCAGCAAAGGTCTGTCTAGTCAAAGCTATGGTTTTTCCAGTAGTCATGTATGGATGTGAAAATTGGACCATAAAGAAGGCTGAGTGCTGAAGAACTGATGCTTTTGAACTGTGGTGTTTGAGAAGACTGTTGAGAGTCCCTTGGACAGCAAAGATATCAAACCAGTCAATCCTAAAGGAAATCAGCCCTGAATATTCATTGAAAGGACTGATGCTGAAGCTCCAATACTTTGGCCACTTGATGCAAAGAGCTGCTGCTGCTGCTAAGTCGCTTTAGTCGTGTCCGACTCTGTGTGACCCCATAGATGGAAGCCCACTAGGCTCCCCCGTCCCTGGGATTCTCCAGGCAAGAACACTGGAATGGGTTGCCATTTCCTTCTCCAATGTATGAAGGTAAAAAGAGAAAGTGAAGTCGCTCAGTCGTGTCTGACTCTCAGCGACCCCATGGACTGCAGCCCACTAGGCTTCTCCGCCCATGGGATTTTCCAGGCAAGAGTACTGGAGTGGGGTGTCATTACCTTCTCCGTGATGCGAAGATATAACTCATTGGAAAAGACTCTAATGCTGGGAAAGATTGAGAACTTGAGGAGAAGAGGGGAATAGAGGATGGGATAGTTAGATAGCATCACTGACTCAGTGGACATGAGTTTGAGCAAACTCTGGGAGATAGTGGAGGACAGACCATTGTGGCGTTCTGCAGTCCATGGGATCTCAAGGAGTCAGACATGACTTAGCAACTGAACCACAACCAGAGAAATAGCATATCATTAGAAAAAATTATGTGTTACTACATTTCTCAGTCACTGTACTTACAACGAAATATTTTGACTAATAAATATTGATGCCGTTGTTGATTACAGCAATAGAAGAGTACAAGCAAAACAACTGTGATCATGATGTGAATTGATAAGATTTCTACCTTTAGCAATTTAACTTTTTTGAATATGTATTGTGTGCCAGGCAGTGTTCCAATCACTCTGTGTGTACTGACTCTTTTGCTTTCATGACAGCCCTACCGGTGGATAGTACTGTTTTCATAGGTGTAGGAAGCAAAAGCAAGGTGAATTTACGCAGATCGCTCAACTAGCTCTTAGTACCTGGGCAAGGATTCAAGCCCAGGCATCCCCTACCCTCCTATCTTCAGGGCTGTAGAAAAGATTATGCAACTTGTTACAGAGCAAAACAAAACCTTTACAAGTTTTCAACTCTTCTTCTTTTCCTCACTCATCATTATGTTTTCCTTGCCAGACTATGTGTGCTGTCTCAGTTGTATCCAACTTTGTGACCCCATGGACTGTAGCTCCCCAGGCTCCTCTGTCTGTGGTATTTCCCAGGCAGTACTACTAGAGTGGGTTGCCATTTCCCTCTCCAGGGGATCTTCCTGACCCAGGGATGGAACCCGCATCTCCTGCCTTGGCGGGCAGATTCTTGACCACTGAGCCACTGGGAAACTATATAATTTAATAATTATGATTTTGTTAGTCCTGTTGATCTAAAGCTTATCTAAAGAGTTGTCCGCAAAAGTTAAGCTTTTCTCCTGAAAGCTGGAAGTGAGGAAAAGAAGCAGTTACAATAAGAAAAGCATATAGGAAAAAAAGAAATGGAAAGCAATGGTTGTAGTTTGTAGTGGAGTCTGTGGTGTGGAGGTCCTGGTTGGGCCAATGTGTGGCAGCTACCTCAGCCACCGAGAACACCCATGTTGGCCAACTCCCTTTTCAGATGTCTTGGCCAGTATTGTTCTAGTGATAGGGGTATGTGGGTCTTAGCAGCTGTAACAAAATTTGGTAGAGGTTAAAAACAGCATTGAGGGTGAGGAAACTACAGATACTGAAAGATAATCGAGGAATAAGAAGAGATAGAAAATAATCCTTCCGAGTTGTCAAAAATAACTGATAATGCAGAAGTATATATCCTATAGAAGGTAGGCAATTGCTTGTGTCCTCTGAGGAAATCACCCAGACAAATAGATAGGCAGTGTACCTCTGGGTAAGAGATGGGTCTGTTAGATAGGTCTCTGATAGGGGAGGAATGAAGACTTGGGTTCCTAGCAAAGTAATGAATCTCTTGTTTGGGGGATTGTTGTTCAGTCGCTAAGTTGTGTCTGACTTTCTTCGATCCCATGGACTGCAGCAGGCCCTGCCTGTGCAACCTGTATTCACAATAGTGAATCCTCACTATTTCCGGAGTTTGCCCAAGTTCGTGTCCATTGAGTTATTATCAAATAGTATAACAAGTGGTTGCACATGCTTCCTCCCCACCCCCAAGCTGTATATAGGCTGTGGTATCACTATCTAAAGTTTAGATGAAGACACTGCATCTGAAATAAAATGATTTTCCTCCTGTTACACTAGTAGGTTGTCAGTTCTTTTGACTAAAGTTCATTGTGTTTTCAAGCCCTGAGGGTTCGAAAAAGCTGGAGTTTAACTGCATGCCATTATACGGAAAACTTAAATTGAACCAGAGTGAGTGAGTGAAGTCGCTCAATCGTGTCCGACTCTTTGCAACCCCATGGACTATAGCCTACCAGGCTCCTCTGTCCATGGGATTCTCCAGGCAATAGTACTGGAGTGGATTGCCATTCCCACAATGAAAAAATAAGCAGGTTTTTAATGTTGTAACAACTGATTATTTGTTATTAATCATTTAAGGTCTTAAGAGTCTGCTGTGCTTTTAGGTTATCAAAGAAAGATAAAATTGTATTCGAATGTGTTAATATTGTGAGTGCTTACTTGTACTAGAGTATTCTTTGGAAAACTAACTCATAATAACTAAAAATGGTAAACTTAACTAACGATAGCCTTATCTTACTCATTCTCGTGCCACTTTTACTTTGAAATTTTCATAAAAAATTTATAAAGTTTATTTTAGTTATGAAAATTTTATTTTAAAAGTTAATAGATACTAGATGTCTGTTCACATTTTGTTTCAGAATTTTCCATTGTCAATCGCCGATTAGAGAATGGTTAATAATAATCTTTGCCTCTCTATATATTATCTCCTACTCCTATAAACCAAATATTTTGCTTATTTTGAGATTAAATCGTTAGCTTATGGTTTATACTTCTTTTCCTGACAAACTTTATATAAGTTTCAGTCTTGCCAAGTCTCTGGTGAGTTTTAGATCACTAAGTCTAGAATTTGTTGACTGAATTAATGAATAAAGCAATAGATTAATAGCTTGTTGTTGTTTTTTTTTAAACCACCAGAGATCTTATTTTCACTCTTCAGAAACTAAAATAATGATTCACAAATCTTAACCAAAGTGGACCACATTTACGATAATGTTTTGCGCGACATTTTTAGCCGATGAAGTGTGAAAATTTCATGTTTGTCTTAGCTTTTCGGTCCCTGAGGTATTAAAAGTGGTGACAGGGCTTCTCTGTTACTGTTTTGCAGCTAGTTCTTTTAATTGATGTTGAATTGTGGCTTTCCATGCGCACAGGGTTCAGTAAAAAGGTTGCAGTCGTCTAGCGAGCATTTTTCCTTTAATGTGCTCATTAGTGATGGCAAGTCCAGGTTTCAGCACACGTCAGTAATTTACATTTCATTGCTGAGTGGCTGCCCTTGTTCCAGAGTTGTTTCTAAGCCCAATGAATATATATTGGGAATAAACAGAGTAGAAGAATTGAAAGCCAAATACCCTGCCAGGCCTTTCAGTTGGTTCTGAAGCTTCCAGTGGATCTCTGATTAGCAATGCATGAAGCAGGGTGGAAAGGCAAAGACGAGGCTTGCAGAAGTTGTCACAGGCAGGCCACTCCCTTAAATCCCCTTTTTGTGACCACCTTTCCATTTCATCTTCCTCAGGTTCTTCTTACAAGACAGACTTGCTGTCAAAGTGCAAATACTCCGTTAGAGCTCAGAGGTGAACAATAGAGGATCGACCTGGTTCCTTTACCCCTTCTGACTGTTAAGCCAAGTCTGATTGTTATGCAATGAGTCGATGTGAGCAAAGCTTTGCTAGGCCTTTAGAGCTCCTAGGGACCCCGTTATTGTGAGGGATCTCTGGGGTGATTCCTTCTGGGATTCATTTTCCCTCTTTGCCTGATTGGTAGCAGCTTGTTCTGGCTTTTGAAAGCTGGCTTAGATCATTCAGGGGTAATCTGTGAAACCTGTGGGTCAGTGTTACTGCACATCAGGCCAGGTCTCTTGTTACAATGTTGTCCTCGAAACTGGGATGTTAGGGAAAATCCAGAAGTTTCCTTCTTGTAGAAAAACCTGCTATATTAGAAACATTTTTAGACCTTGGGATTTTATTCTAAGTTACTTTATGCATAGAAACAGTAGCATTAGGAAACACTAGCCTCACTGTCTTTAGAAGGTTAATAATGTAATTCTCTATATATTTTATTTACATATACATGGAAATTCGGGTTTCTTGTGAGAAAGTAGATACTATATTGCCTGTTGGGTGTGTTAGTATGGTCACCTGTCTACTTATTTATTTTTCTGATGTTTTTCAAAACATTGAATTTAAGAAGTTTTGTTCAGAATTCATGGTTAGAAGCGAAGGTGAGTGAATTTATGACCAACAATACAATATTGAAAGATGATGAAAAATATGTGTTACTATTTTATGGTAAATTGAGTTGGGTGTGATTCAGCTCTTAAACATGAATGTATGTTAAGCACGGTTTATTAAATCTTTATATTAGGGTTTTTTTTAAAGCTAGATTTTAATAGAAGAGCAACATGGAGCAGTGTAGTTTTTGGAAATTTTTTTATGTGTATGAAGGTAAAGATGGTAAAGATGAAGGCAATCTTGAGGATGTTAGCTTAGAAATGTTCTGATCAGTTTTTGTAGTCTTTGCAAAAATGTAACCATAAATTTACTTTCTAGATGACGACTTGAAACTATTCCTCTTGGATGCTTGCCAGATAAAAGCCCCATGGGGTTAAGTTCTGGAAAATCACTTGCAAATTTGTGGGGGATATCAGTGACTTTAAATATTTAACTGTCCAAACTGTCATCTACGTGCGTTCTGTCTCTGCATTGAATTAAAAAAAGTGAGAAGTTTGCCAGCCAGTTAGAATTAAAGGTGACATCTGCTTTTAATTGGTGTTTTATTTTCTTCCAAGTCAGTAAAAATTCAGTAAGACATGAACTATCAAATTTTGCAATGCTAAGCAACTTGTCAAGTGACAGAGTACTACCTTGAGTACTTATACAGATGCAAAGTGTTAAAATGTTGATTAATCGTTCTGAGTTCTGATTATGCTTTTAGAAGGCAAAAGCGTCCATAACCATTGCCAGCTTTCTTGTGTCAGATAGTATTCATTTGTTAATTTTGTAGGCTTTTTTCAATTACTGGCAAATTGCCTCTTGTATAATTAACACTTAACTAGTTTTAGTGATTCTTGGTCTAGTAGACTTGGGGTCAGATAAGGCATTATAAAATTATTCTGTTTCTCAAGTCTTATTTATTTAGTAAACTTCTTTGTTAAATTCTTTATAGTAAAAGAAAAAGCTTAAAAAATCTCAAACTGAACTTTAAGATGATATTCTCTTATATATACTTGTGTTGTTGAGAAAGGAGTATTTGATTCTTGACAAAGGTAGCCTTGCATGGACCCCTTGTTGAAAAAGGAAATTGATTATTTCTGTTTTTACCATTTCCCAAACATTTTAAGATATAAAATGTAAGAGTAGAGAAATCAGTTCCTTCAAGAAGAGCCTGTAAAAATAACTCAAGACTTCAGACATTCTCAGACCTAAAAGAGACCAAAGAAAATATTTTCATCATAGTGACTACATTTACATTTTCTAGTTACTGAAAATTTCAGCATGGTTACTGAGTAGTCTCTTTATAGAAAGTGTCTTTAAAAATTCAACTATGAGGATGATTTTTTTTTCTCTAATCGTTAATATGAAAGTAGATTTCCTCCTTTTCCTTTTTGAATAGATCTGTATGTTAGAGGTAGAATTATGTTTAGAAAGTGGTTAGGACTTACAGCAGCATTTCTCAGATTAGTCTCCTAATATCACTAGACTTTAATATTAAGAAACCTTCAATTCAGGTTTCTTTTTAATTGTCCGCTTTAGAATATCTGATAAATGTTTATGTAGTAATGTGTTTTTGCTGCCAGAAAATCATTGCATTGTTTAATGTGATTCAAAATCTGTCCTGTTCAGTTACTTGGATGCTGTATCGATTTTATTTCAACTTAATAAGTAGAAAAGATGCTTATATAAATTAACAGTTGATAAGTAGCATCTTGAACCCAAAGGCCAAGTTTAACAGTTTCTTACACATATTTTAAAAATATGTGAAAAATAAGAAATTTAGCTCATCTCTTTAAACTGCACAAAACACTTTTATAGTCATTTCAATGCCTAATAACTTCAAGGTTCATTGCCCCAGTACATTTTTCAAATTATTTGCTTCTCAATACATAAGGCTTTAATTTACCTCCTACCGACAAACCCCAAATGGGTTTTTAAGAATTTTGAAGGTGGATTGCTACAGTTGGGTTGCAGCACCGGCTTTGATTGCTAACATGAGATTCTTTAAGACTCCCCAAATATAGAAGAATGGATGGGAGGTTCAGGCAGCATCTTATGGGCAAATGCTAAGGTGTTTTTCTTTTCAGTCAGAGAATTCCTGTTTTCTATAATATGTTTCTTTGATACCCATGTTAATGCCTATTTCTTTGAAAATATAATTTAGATGCAGCATTTAGCTGTACTTTTTTCACTGTTAACTTAAATTTTGGTTTGTATGAGCTTTTTTAATCTTGAATTTTACCTAACAATAGTGAAGATAAATATAAGGTTTGTACCATGACATACCCTAAAACAGTGCTTACTGCTCCTGTAAATAACTCTGATATTATTAGCAAACATGGTGTATATACTGATGAGTAATACCACCTCGGGGTCTCATGCTCTTAGAGGTGCTCCGTGTGGCTTTCCTGTCATCCTTTCATGCTTGCGCTGCTGTTCAGAAATGAGAGTAGTTGATAGCTGTATTTTACTGGAAAGAAGACTGAAATTTATGGCTGGTATTTGAATTGGGGTAATAATTTACTTCTCTGCCCCGAAATACTTTCTCGATCTTTTAGGAAACTTGAGATCACTGTAGGCTTGACTTGTCAATCATTTCTGTGTTTGTGGCTCAGTTTGGTCACTAACACTGAACTTGTTGCTTATATTCTTGCTTCTCTTTGCCTCCTTGCTTGCAGTTGCTGTGTTTGAATTGCCAGGCTCTCTTTATCATGTGAGCCTGTCACTCTGTTGACAGTTGATCGGATCAGGGATTAGCGTCTGACCCAAAGGCAGTCAGTCTGCGGAAGGCCCTCGGCCCAGGGAGTGTGGGTGTGGATGGGGCCGTGTGTGGTGGGGGTTGTGGGTGGCAGCGGGGTACAGAGAAGGTTGTGACATTTGAACTGGAAGAGCTGAAAGATGAGACGGAGCGGCCAGCACGTGAGGATCTGCGGGTAAACCCTTTCCAGGAAGAGGGAACGAGCAGGTGTAAATGTTCTGAGGCTAGAAGATTAGCATGTTGGGTAGAGGAAAAGAGGCCCGTGTGGCAGGAGAAGACTGCCTGAGGAGGCATGTGTTGCAGGATGCGCTTGGAAAGATGGGCTCAGGGCAGATCTGCGAGGTTCATTGTCTAAGAAGCTGGGATGTTAACCTGAGCAGCGCTGGGGAGACACAGTGGGGAATTTTAAGCATGTAGTGACGTAATGAGGTTAAAGCATCTGCCTCCAATGCGGGAGACCTAGGTTCGATCCCTGGGTCGGGAAGATCCCCTGGAGAAGGAAATGGCAACCCACTCCAGTATTCTTGCCTGGAGAATCCCTTGGACGGAGGAGCCTGGTAAGCTACAGTCTACGGGGTTGCAAAGAGTTGGACACGACTGAGCGACTTCACCTCACCTCAGTAACGTAATGTGGTGTATTTCTATATTAACTGTAACAAATGCATATCAGACTGGAGAATTATGTGATTAAAAGCAGTTATGATAATGGGAGTAGGAAAAAATGTAAACTATATATAACAAGAAACCATCCTAGAAGTTAGAAGTCTCCTGCTGGTCTTTCTGTACAAATCTTCCCTCCTTAACTTTGTCTTGCTGCTCCTAGGACACATCTCCCTGTGAAAACAGTGCTGTCTTCTAATTTGTACTTTGCAAATCATCCCCTTTTCAGTAAGCACCCCCTTAGTTACAAATTAGTCTGAGACCAAGAAACATTCCTCTTCCTGCAGTGACTTATTTGCTTAAGTCTTGATTATTCAGTCTTGAAAAACACCTAGTAAGACCATCCATAGTAACTCTTGACCCTTCACGTCTTAAGGACAGTCAGGGGAGGGTGTAGATACAAAGGGAATGATGGTATCATAGTTTAAGGTGGCCACTTGAAATTCCGTCTCCTTCGATATCTTTCTGCCAGTGTTACTTACTGATGTGTGTGCTCGTTTATTTAGTCGTGTCCAGCTCTTTGCGACCTCATGGACTGTAGCCTGTCAGGCTCCTCTGTCCATGGAATTTCCAGGCAAGAATACCGGAGTGGGTTGCCATTTCCTTCTCCAGGAGATCTTCCCGACCCGGGGATTGAACCCGTGTCTCCCAGATTGCCTGCACTGGTAGGCGGATTCTTTAACACTGAGTCACCTGGGAAGCCCATTAATTACTGATAAACTTCTTTACCTTTCTGTCTGGCCAGCAGGTGATGGTTATACCAAGCAAATGTGCTGCGGTGAATGCTTGTTGTATACGGTAGGCGTGGACATGTGCACACAATCGCTTACATTCCAGTGGACAGTTGCCTCTCTAACATTCTTTCCACCACTGGTGATTTGTTTAAGCTGGTTATAATCATGTTATCTCTTCCGACAATTATTGATTCAAGGATGAATCAGTGAAGGCTCAAGCCAGTTTGGATCAATGAAACAGAATGTGAGGCTTTTCTGGCATTCCTGGGAAAGAAGCTTTCTCATTCATTAGAGAGGCCTTGGTGCTCAAGCTCCACCCCACCCCCACCCCCGACCCTTCGGTGGGTGAGAGGGCTTGGTGCATCTGGCAGCCATTTTGTGACTGTGAGGATAGCCAGCCAAGGACACAGCTGACTTACACAATGGGACGGACGGATCTGAAAGAGTGGCAGAGAAACCCAGACTTGGGAGGTAACCTTTTGGAAGAGTTTCTCTTGGTGCTAAAGGGAGTGTGTGTTGGGGGAGGGGAGAGTCAGGGTGCTTCATGGGTTGACAGCATTTTGTACTTTCTCTCTCTTAGTCGCTCAGTCGTGTCCAGCTCTTTGCGACCCCGTGGACTGTAGCCCACCAGGCTCCTCTGTTCACTGACTTCTCCAGCCAAGATTACTGGAGTGGGTTGCCATTTCCTTCTCCAGGGGATCTTCCCGACCCAGGGATCGAGTCCATGTCTCTGTATCTCCTACACTGCAGGTGGATTCTCTACCCACTGAGCCGTCAGGGAAAGCCCTTTTGTACTTGACCAGATATTTACCGAAAAGTCTTCTGTCCCACTGTGCTGGACACTGAGCAGCTTAGTTAAGAAATAAAGCAGGCCACAGGACTTGCTTTTTCAGGAATCTTATTTATGGGCATTAGCTTTTGATTCCTTCTGTGGCTGTCCCTTGTACTGGTTTTGCAGATTGAGAGAACACTCAGTTCTTACTATTCAGTTGAAACTTTCAGAACCAGAGCTTAAAGCATTAACCCTTAGGTTAAGAAGTCAGGGAGACAATGTCAAATCTGTGAGCTGCTTTACCGGTGTTGCTGGGCGGCTAGCCCCACAGTGCACATTGTCCATGGGTGTTTTGAGGAATCCCGGAGTGAGAAGCTTGGGAGCTTTGAGGAAAGTATTAGAAACGGAGACTAAACAGCTGTCGGGCCTTTTGCTCTGTGTTTAGGCTTCATTCTTTGAAATTGTGCTGTTTCTGGAGGACCTGTGACATCATCCTGAGTTGTTGCGAATAGCGAGTTAAAATATTTAAAACAACTTTTTTCTATTTTATTTAGAAAGTTATACCTGAGTAAGTTGTTGATTATTTTGCTTATGTCTTGACCATTTAGAACCAACAATGATTATAACTTTTTGTTTCCCAGAACTGTATGGTTTTTATTTTAAACCCATAAAATTATGTTTTTTTAGCCTAAGATCATTTCTGTGCTGTCTTCATATCCAAAAAACCTGAAATCAACTTACATGTTGTTAATTTGCAAAGTCTTTGCTAGACTGAACAACCATCTTGGAAATGGACTGAATTTCTTTAGAGCTTAATTATAGGTAACCTAAGGAAGATAGGGGCTTCCCTTGTGGCTCAGGTGGTAAAAGAACCCGTCTGCAATGTGGGAGACCTGGGTTCGATCCCTGGATTGGGAAGATCCCTTGGAGAAGGGAAAGGCTACCCACTCCAGTATTCTGGCCTGAAGAATTCATGGACTGTATAGTCCATGGGGACGCAAAGAGTCAGACACAACTGAGTGGCTTTCACTTTCACTTTTTCAAGGAAGATAGAAGACTTAATTTCCAGTTACTTGCATTTTGTGGTGTGTTGGCTTTTTATTTCTTTATCGGTTTTTAAACTGTAGCCTCCTCTAGGGCTTCCCTGGTGGCTCAGTGGTAAAGAATCCACCTGCCAATTCGGGAGACGTGGGTTCAATCCCTGGATCCGTAAGATCCGCTAGAGAAGGAAATGGCACCCTACTCCAGTATTCTTGCCTGGGAAATCCCACGGACAGAAGAGCCTGGTGGGCTGCAGTCCAGGGGGTCGCAAAGAGTTGGACACAACTTAGCGACTAAACAACAACAGCAAGGCTTTTCTTAGGATAGTTGAAAATTGCTTATGATGGA
The DNA here is from genome assembly GCF_023091745.1 of Budorcas taxicolor. Lineage (NCBI taxonomy): Eukaryota > Metazoa > Chordata > Mammalia > Artiodactyla > Bovidae > Budorcas > Budorcas taxicolor. Next base: position 77,080,730 of record NC_068921.1, read on the forward strand.
TTGGTATTATAGCATGAGAGCACTGTTTTCTGGCTGGTATGGTGGGGGGGGGGTGTCTCAGCATGCTGTGAAAATGCCTTGACACGTCTTCCCAGATCATGGAGTTCATCCTTGATGACTTGTTTATATCTTCTCCTGACTTCTGATAATTCTCTTTATGCAATTTCTACTGTGGATACTGAACCTAAAAACTCAGACTTTGAAGTTTGTTGTTAAATAGCATTATTAAATCAGAGTTGATTTAATACTCTGGTCAAGTTGAGTAACTGCTGTTTCAAAATTCAGTTCTGAAAACTGAAAACCATTCTAAATCACAGAGATTTATAGCGTGAAGAGTAGTACTCCAACACACCCTTTTTGTATTGGCAATGAAGTTTTAAGGTAGTAGGGACTGAACGACTTCACTTTCACTTTTCACTTTTATGCATTGGAGAAGGAAATGGCAACCCACTCCAGTGTTCTTGCCCGGAGAATCCTAGGGACGGGGGAGCCTGGTGGGCTGCCGTCTATGGGGTTGCACAGAGTCGGACACAACTAAAACGACTTAGCTTAACGTGAGTAAACTACTCGAAATCTCCCAGAACTCTGCAGCACATGGCAGCAGTGATTATACAAGTAACTGTGCTCTCTGGTGGCTCAATGGTAAAGAGTCTGCCTGCAGTGCAGGAGACGTGGGTTTGATCCCTGGGTCAGGAAGATCTCCAGAAGAAGAAAACGGCAACCCACTCCAACATTCTTGCCTGGGAAATCCCATCGACAGAGGAGCCTTGTGGGTTGTAGTCCATGGGGTTGCAAAATGAGTTGAACAACAATAATGGTTTTTTAAGGTTTCAAGTTCTGGGTAGTATATCACAGGAAATTGTATTTGGTTTGGTATCTGCCTTACTGAAGACATTTCCATCCCATGTAAGCGTGTCTCCTATGGAAGTTTCCCCTGGATGTCCTGCCAACAAGTCACTTATGTGAAACTTAAAATGAAACTTATTCTTGTAACCAAACCTGCTCTTTAGTTTCCTGTCTGAATTAAGTTTTCTGATCTGCAAACCTTATAGTCAACTTTGACTATTCCCCTTCCCTTGTACTTCCGAATTCTGTCATCCTCCCTAAATCTGTTGCCGGGTCCACTATTAATTAGTATCATTGCGGCTCTTCTCACTGCTTTTCTCTTCACTGAATTTCTGCTGCTGTCAGATTACTTCCTCCCTCATTTCTTTCACCTGGACCACAGATGACTTCATATACTTCAGAATTCTTCCCTGGCTTACTGCTGTCTGTAGAGCCCGTGTTCCTCAAGGTGGCATGCACAATAGTTTCATTTCTGTCTGCCTTCCAACACTGTCTGTGCTTGCTTAGCTTCTCTATATTTTCTGTTACCAGAGTCAGCTGACTGCTGTAATTGTGTGTGTGTTGCGGGGGGGCAGGGTTTAGATTTCATATGAAGAGCATCTTTGCTTCTTTGAGAACAGTGACTTGCTTGCTTGCCTCAACTTTGGCCATGCGATGGAATGACAAGTAGATTTACAAGAGAGCAGGGTTTTCGGGTGAGAGGAGGAGGTGAAAGGTGTGGGGAAGAGGTAAGTTTAGCTGCTTTAGGAAGGGTTATACCATCTCAGGACCAAGACTCCTGGAATAATTTAAACACCCGCACGTGGGAAGACGGGTGGGGAGACCTCATCAGCCAACAGTTGTGGAACTGTGACTTCTGGATTCCTTACAGTAGGGCAGCAGCTCCCTGCGGTCCCCTCTGTGCCAGGTGCTTTGCGTGCTAAGTCGCTTAAGCAGTGTTCGACTCTTTATGACCCACGGACTGTAGCCCGCCAGGCTCCTCTGTCCATGGGGATTCTCTAGGCAAGAAGACTGGAGTGGATTGCCATTTCCTTCTCCAGGGAATCTTCCTGAACCAGGGATCAAACCTGGGTCTCTTACGTCTCCTGCACTGGCAGGCAGGTTATCACTAGCGCCACTTGGGAAGCCCAGTGCTTTCCACTGACGAATTCATTTAACCCTCCCAGATACAGGAACTGAGGCACAGAGTGGTTAAGTAACTTGTCCAAGGCCAACCATGTAGTTGGTGGTGGAATTGGAGTTCAGGCAGCCTCCACAGTCCCTGCTCTGAACCATTATACTCTACTGTTTCTAATTCCTGCCTTCCTTTTTTATTTTAAAAACTATGTATTTATTTTTGGCTGTGCTGGGTCTTTGTTGCTGCGCTCGGGCTTTCTCTAGTTGCGGAGTGTGAGGGCTGCTCCCGAGTTGCTGTGCTTGGACTTCTCATTGTTGTGGCTTCTCTTGTTGGGGAGCACAGGCTCTCGGCTGTGGGGGCTTCAGTAGCTGTGGCTCCCAGGCTCTTGAGCCTAGCTTCAGTAGTTGTGGCCCATGGGCTTAGTTGCTGCTCGGCATGTGGGATCTTGTTAGGATGAGGGATCGAACCCATGTCTCCTGCATTGACAGGCGAATTCTTTTTCACTGAGCCATCAGGGAAACCCCTGCCTTTCTTTCGTGCAAGAATATAATTTACAACCCTGCCTGAGAGTTGTTCTGTATGACGCAAGAGCCGTGGGAGGTGAGGGGTTTTAAAGGTGGTGTCAGTCATAACTTGAAAACTTCAAAAGGCCATGCAAGAGGGTGAGGGTATATATTTGACGGGGCTCACACTGGCTGGCAAAACATTAGTTAGTTAGTTCGTTAGTTCAGTCGCTCAGTCGTGTCCGACTCTTTGTGACCCCATGAATCGCAGCACGCCAGGCCTCCCTGTCTATCACCATCTCCGGGAGTTCACTCAGACTCATGTCCATTGAGTCCGTGATGCCATCCAGCCATCTCATCCTCGGTCGTCCCCTTCTCCTACTGCCCCCAATCCCTCCCAGCATCAGAGTCTTTTCCAATTAGTTAACTCTTCGCATGAGGTGGCCAAAGTACTGGAGTTTCAGCTTCAGCATCATTGCTTCCAAAGAAATCCCAGGGTTGATCTCCTTCAGAATGGACTGGTTGGATCTCCTTGCAGTCCAAGGGACTCTCAAGAGTCTTCTCCAACACCACAGTTCAAAAGCATCAATTCTTCGGCGCTCAGCCTTCTTCACAGTCCAACTCTCACATCCATACATGACCACGGGAAAAACCATAGCCTTGACTAGACGGACCTTAGTCGGCAAAGTAATGTCGCTGCTTTTGAATATGCTATCTAGGTTGGTCATAACTTTTCTTCCAAGGGGTAAGCGTCTTTTAATTTCATGGCTGCAGTCACCATCTGCGGTGATTTTGCAGCCCCCAAAAATAAAGTCTGACACTGTTTCCACTGTTTCCCCATCTATTTCCCATGAAGTGATGGGACCAGATGCCATGATCTTCGTTTTCTGAATGTTGCGTTTTAAACCAACTTTTTCACTCTCCTCTTTCACTTTCCTCAAGAGGCTTTTTAGCTCCTCTTCACTTTCTGCCATAAGGGTGGTGTCATCTGCATATCTGAGGTTATTCATATTTCTCCCGGCAATCTTGGTAAGAATATAATTTTGCTGAAGTTAATATTTAGGTAGTTGGCATAAAATGATTCTTCATCTATTACATGTGATGTCAGTTTACCCCCTCTTCAGTCACAAGACTTAGACTGAAGGGCAAAGATTGCATTCTCAAGTCTCATTTATCTAGTAGGTTAGAAAGGCCCTGGGTGGACTTTCTGAGAAAGAAGTATCAGGTGATATGAGCATGTTAAAGTTGCAGCAGTATTTAAATCTGAGCAGAAGAGGGAGATTCTCTGATGCTGAGGGGAGGAAATTTTATCTGGAAAGAATTCCCTTGTCTTTTATCGCTTACGCTGTTGACAGTGGCATCATTGCTACTTTGTATGTAGAAGTGTCATCACAGTAAACTTAGGTTGATTTGGCTAACAGTTTCTGTGCCTGTATTCTTTATTCTAGTTACCATTCCTTTACCAGAGTATACTACTGTACTTCTGTGTCAAGGCAGCCAGGCTGTTCTGTGGCTGTAACTGCTTGTGGTATCCTTTCTTCCCCGTTGGTTTGTCAACTAAAAGAGGGCAGTGGTGCATCTTTGTCTTATCCATCATCGTTTCCCTCGAATTAACACAGTGCCTGACACAGTGTGGGTGCTTAGCGGGTGTTTGTAGAGTGGCCTTACGTGTATACTGAAGTATGCAGTTGAGATTGGATTGTTGTAAGGCTTAAGAGAGAGAGAGGAGACCTTTGGTTGTGTGATTCTCTAGATGTATCGTGATTCTCTAGAGACCATAGAACCTTTTACAGACCAGTGAGTGGGTTGTTCTCTTGAATACGTAAATGTTTGTTTTCCCATGCTGCTTTTTCAAATCCTAAAAATCCAAATTGTCTTCTTTTCCCTCAAATTTCATGGCGTCTTCCTTGATTCCCTGGCTAGACTGTTGACCGTGCCTGATGTTTCCTTACCTGTTCAGTGCCTCTACCATGCTCTCTACCATCTGTTGTTTTTAATGTTTGGGATGTATAGTTTGTTCTACTAGACTACCAGACTAGTCCGAACTAGCATGCTTTGCAGAGTGAAAAGAGGCGCTAGTCCTGTGGGTGCTGGGGTGATACGTGTGTCCTGGAGCCATGTCAGGAGGCGTATGAGCCTCCCCAGTGGTCAGCACGTGCCGCCTGACCCAGGGCATGAGGAAGCAGCAGAGTTACAGGTAAAAAAATGCTGGTTTGGGTCTTATTTTGTTTCTGCCACTTCACCTATTTAGGCATGGTGGATATTTGGTAGCATCCCTCAGATCCCAGTTTTACTGACATATTAAGCAGAGATGACTAGTTATGTCCTGCTGGTTTCTTAGCGCTGTTTTTTTTTTTTTTTTTTTGAGGCAGAATGATTAAGGAATACAGTTTGGAAAAGATAACACACCCCAGTATATATAGCAGGATTTTTTTTAACAGTAGCCACGATATGGAAGCATCCTAAGTGTCCATTAACAGATGAATAAATATGGAAGATGTGGTGTATATGTTCAGTAGAACACCACTCAGCCGTAATGCATCTTTGCTGTTTGCAGCAGCATGGGTGGACCCGGTGGACGTGATGCTTGGTGAAGTAAGTCAGAGAGAGACAAATGCTATAATTAGATATTACCGCTTGTATGTGGACTGTAAGACAATAAACTGCTGCTGCTAAGTCACTTCAGTCGTGTCTGACTCTGTGCAACCCCATAGACGGCAGCCCACCAGGCTCCCCCATCCCTGCGATTCTCTAGGCAAGAACGCTGGAGTAGGTTGCTGTTTCCTTCTCCAGTGCATGAAAGTGAAAAGTAAAAGTGAAGTTGCTCAGTCGTGTCCGACTGTTTGCGACCCCATGGACTGCAGCCCACCAGGCTCCTCCGTCCATGGGGTTTTCCAAGCAAGAGTACTGGAGTGGGGTTCCATTGCCTTGACTGTAAAAAAACGGAGACAGGCTGACAGATATATAGAGAACAAACTAGTGGTTACTAGTGGGGAGAGGAAATGGGAGAGGGACAAAGTAGGGGGTAGGGGCTCAAGAGGTGCAAACTACTGTGTATAAAATATATAAACTGAAAGGGTATATTGTGCTGTATAGGAAATATGGCCATTATTTTATAATAACGATAAATGAATTACAATCTATAAAAATGTTGTCACTGTTTTGTGCACTTGAAACTAATATAGTGTAAATCAACTATACCTCAGTGAAAAACTTTTTGAAACTTTAAAAACTATGGAATATTACAGTAAGATATTTTATTTAATATGTGTAATTCTAGAATAAATTGAAGACTTCCTAACTTTGTAAACCAACTGGAACCTGATGACTGAAATGTTTATCTATAAAATGGTTTTTAGGGTAAAGTGAGCCTTACTACAGTGCTTCCTAGACAGTGCAAAATAAGGAAGTAAATAAATACTTATCATTGTTGTTGTTAATATTAGTGCATTCCTCATTCTTTTACTCTCTTCAAATTTTAAAAAATTATTTCCTACCTAAATTTATCTCTACTTCGGTCATTTCGCTACGTCTTATTGTCGCTTTCTCTTCATTGTATCCTTGTTAATAACCAAAATAAAGGGTAAAAGTAACAGGTTGGCCACTCAGACTGATGCTGAGTAGGGTGAGGAATTATGTAGTTAATCTAGGCAATTAACTGAACATCATGATCTCTGCTGGTTTTTTTTTTTGCATTCCATTCATTATTTGAGATAAGCTTTCTAATGTAGGCTGTACTAGAGCACAGCAATTAAATCTGCTAACAAAAAAGACTGTCCTCACTGTAGGTAGAGCATGCTTTATTCAAACCATATGACTCCTATTTCCATCCAGCAGTGGTATTGAAAACTTGATGTGTTCCAGAAAGCAGTAAATTTAGTACAGTATGTGGAAGGATTTCTAGTTTTTGCAAATTTTAAAAGAAATTCAAGTTTTCTAAAGAGAGTACATAATTCAGATAATGTGCCAGACTAATTGAAAAAGTTTAAAAATTAAAGTTAATATCTAATGTTTGGATTAAACACAAAATCTCTAGCCTTTCACCAGTTTTACCAGCTTACTACCAACTGCTACTGCTAAGTCGCTTCAGTCGTGTCCGACTCTGTGTGACCCCATAGACGGCAGCCCACCAGGCTCCCCCGTCCCTGGGATTCTCCAGGCAAGAACACTGGAGTGAGTTGCCATTTCCTTCTCCAGTGCATGAAAGTGAAAAGTGAAAGTGAAGTCGCTCAGTCGTGTCCAACTCTTCGCGATCCCATGGACTGCAGCCTACCAGGCTCCTCCGTCCATGGGGTTTTCCAAGCAAGAGTACTGGAGGGGGGTTCCATTGCCTTCTCCATTACTACCAACAGTAAATGTTAATGGCTTGTGAGGAATGAACAGGAAGGTGAGCCAGGAGGCATCTGCATTAACATTCCCTTATGCTAATTGAAGTATTACTAAATCTTACTTTTTTTTTAAGACTGAAACTGTAAAATTGCTCATCTAATTCCATAGTTGTTATATGGTATATTCCAGAATTGAACTGGAAAAATTAGTTTTCAATCTAAAAGTACCAATCAATTTTAGTGTTCATAAGACAATAAAAAATAATTTGATTGGGGAAAAATGAAAGTAACTCATTTTTAATTTCCAGATTGTTGAGCTATAAAAGTATTTCACGTGACGTGCAAAAGAAGGAAATTACATTTCATAACAAAATAATTCCTATGACCAGGAGAACCTTACCAATACACAACCATATTTTATTATAAAGCTTCTTATCCTCTTAAAAAATACATCTAGAAGAAATACTTTTAACATTTGTGTCTGCGTCTTTTTTAAAAAAAATTATTTTACAGTAACATTTATTAGAAGTATTGGAACACAGACACATTGCTACAGGTAGTCCTGTTAAATAGGAATTAAACTCTATGTAATCATTGTGTTTAAAATAGAATTTCTTATGGGTTTTAGACAATTGGGACTTCAAATCATGAGTGTCATACTTTGATCAATCCAGTACTTAATGATTAAGAGTTTAAGGTTTTACATTAATAATTTTATATGAACACATTTAAATTTTTATGTAGTCAAATGTTATTTATGTAAATTATTTATTTACATATTTCAAACATCAAGTAAGAAGATCTGTCTTTATGGAAATTCAACAAGTTCACAATTGTGCCAGCATCTTTAATTAAGGCATTATTACTGTTGTATTACAAACCAAAAATAAGCTTAACTTCTGGAAAATGCCAGGTAGCTAAATGCTAACGGTTTCATCCAAGCAAATTTAATGTCATGAATTGATCATCAACATTTTGCTAATATTAAAAGGATATATATTCTAGTATTAAAACTGGAGTTTCTTCAAAGGAAGAAGGCTAAAATTTATTTCAAAGATCGACTTTTTAGTTAATGCTAATTTTCTGCGTTTACTGCTAAAGAAGTTACTGAATTCAGTTTCTCTGGGTGTCTTCTCTTTGGCTTTTCGATTCTGACCAGAGCCACCCGGTCTGAGAGTTTACATGATAAAGGAAGTGTGTGGAGCTAATCCTAGAGGCTTTTCTGTTTTCTCACATAACACCTCCAGGCACCAAAAAGATGGAATGCTTCATCTGCATCCTTATACATTGGGAACTTAGAATGCTGCTTTCATCTGGAAGTGTTATTGCATCTACATTTCCTCGGAGATTAAAAAAAAAAAGTTAACAGCCCACTCAGGCTTCTGTAAACTCATCTCTTCTTAGTGTCCTGATCTGCACACAGAGAGTGTAGAAGGTGGAAGCTACTACACAGCCTCCCCTTAACAGTCATGGAGACTCTGGAAATAGGTATCAGTGCTGATTTCCGGGAAGTAAAAAGAAGAAATCAGATGTGCACAAAAGCATGGCAGACACTAACAGACCTCACTCTTAGTCTTTTAAAATGAAAGGAACATTTCCGTAATCAATAGCAGGCGGATTCTTCACTGGCTGATCCACAGGGGAAGCCCAAGAATACTGGAGTGGGTAGCCTATCCCTTTTGCAGGGGATCTTCCCGACCCAGGAATCGAACCATGGTTTCCTGCATTTCAGGCAGATTCTTTTACCAACTGAGCTATCAGGGAAGCCCAATACAGAATATAGAAACCTGAATTTCTAAAAGTAGAATGTTTTCCACCTGAGCTTAAAAAGTTTACCCCCCCCAACACAAAGATATTTAGATATTTTTAGTTTGTTTATTTAAATGATTTCTATTAAATTAGTACTAAAAACCTCTTCTTTGCCCTAAGAACCTTTGTCAGAAACCCATATCATTTAGTAAAAGGCAGTTAACAGTTTTTGGGGTTGACAATAGCTGAAGAATAGAAATGGAAACCATCCCACTCACTGTCAAATATTAGAAATAGAAAGAGTCCTATGCATGAAAAACAAGATTTTATATTCCTTAACTAGAAAACCTGACTTCTGCCAGTTGTTACAGTGTGAAAAGTGACCACTATCCTGTTTCCCTAACTAAATATTGTACATGGCTATCATCTGGAAGTTATAACCTTACTTGAGTGCATTGGGCCAAGTATACACTTAATACTAAATATACATTAGATTGAATGAAATCCAGATACTAGTCATATCACAAGAGAAGGACACAGTTTCCTTTGGTTGAACCAAGTCATAACATATACAGTGTACCCTCGGTTAAATACAGCTTGTAAGCACGTCATTAGATTTCAGGTGATCTTGCAGTTAGCATCCCAAACAAATTGAAGAACTTTGCTGGTTTATAAGTTTACGCTGAGAATTTTAAAGAGCCTTTGCTTCCCCTTCCACTATCCACCCCTGGCAACAGTCAAGTTCCTTAATATTCTTATCCTAATGAATCAGTGTAAATTGGGTTCTTAATTTGCAGTGAGCAGACTAGCACTTGAAGAAAACGACTCCTACAAACGTAGGGGGTGGGGGCTGATGGGACCTTCTTCCAGGAGGTTCTGCACCTCTCTCGTGGACGCCCCGCAGTCAGTGTGGAGGAAAGCGAATTAGGGTTTTTATCCTGATCTTCTCGAGTGTGTGCACTGTTCAGCCTGGGACTCCCTGTAAATGCTCATGCACACCTTGTACCCAATAGTGGGGGTGAAGACCCAGCTGACTGGTGTTTACCCATGACCGTGAACACTACGCTATGAATGGTTTTCCCATCTCTTGTGTTCACATGTCCTCCTTTTTATTTCTAATCACTGTTTTGAAAAGTACCCTGAGTGTAGGTTCAAAGCCAACTACCCAGACAGGTTTCAGCACTGATGTCATGATCTAAGAGGCGAACCCTTCCATCTTCTACACAGTAACTTGTTAGAGCCCAGGTGCCAACTTGGCTGAAATTCCTTCTTGGTATTGAATTGAGGTCTTTGGTTATAACTTAAGAAAAAAAAAAAAAGCTGAGTAACATTGCATCAAATACCAGAAGTGGTCTCATTGGAAGCAAAAGCTAAATAAATCAGTTTGTAGGTTTTTGCACGTGTGACATTTGCAATATAGTATGATATACTGTGATCAAGTGTTAGTTGCTCAGTCATGTCTGACCTTTTTCGACCCTGTGGACTATAGCCTGCCAGACTCCTCTGTCCGTGGGATTTCCCAGGCAAGAATACTGGAGTGGGTTGCTTTTTCCTTCTCCAGGGGATCTTCCCAACCCAGGGATAGAACCCATGTTTCCTGCATGGCAGCAGATTCTTTACCATCTGAGCCACCAGGGAAGCCCCATTGTGACCAAGAATGTAATGGAATGCAGCTTCTGCCTCTGATCCACAGCGAGCTCGGTTTGCCACCGGCAGTGAGGCAGAGGCAGTGAAAGGAAGAGGAGGAAGGCTGGAGGACGGGATTCTCCCCGAGGGGTTCTGGTTTCATCCCAGATGGGACAGCAGTCCGGTCCTCCTTCACTGATGGACCAGCGTTCCGCTGCTCAGAGAATGCAGTCCAAGCTCGTCTGTGACTTTAGCGGTGCTCATGGCCACAGGAAAGTCTTCTTTTTCTTTGCAAAGAACTAGTCAGATGAAATCCCAAATCAACTCTCCCTCTGGTCTTCTTGTGAGCTCTTTCTGGACCTCATCCATACAGCACGATCTGTGTATTCTGGAAGCAGCGATGCTGCCGAGGCTGGATGCTGTCCGTGTCATCCCGCAAAGGTGATGCTTCTCTACTTAATCACTGTTACTTTTTACCTATAATGGCAGCAGTTGTTGACAGTTCATCAGGCTTCAGTTTGTACAAAATAACCATGTACTAAAGCCTTCCAGCCAGACATGAGAATGCCCCTTCCTTCCTTCCCTGCCTCTCTCTCCTTTCTTTCTTCTTTTTCTTCCTTTACCTCCCTCCTTTTCTCCCTCCCTCCCTCTCTTTTTCTTCCTCTCTCTCTTTCTTTTTCTTCCTTCCTTTTTCTCTACCTCTTTCCCTTCCCCTACCTTTTTTAAAAGCTAAAAACAGGTCCCTGAAGAGGTTAGCAAGTTCGTCTGAGCAACACCTCACCTCCTGGTCCCAGTGTTGGTTTTACTCCTAGAAGCTGGTGGCTACTCTGAACACATTCTCAAAATTTTTATTTTGAAAACAAAAGCCAGATACAGAGGAAAACTACGCAGAACACACGTGGGCTTGCTTAAGGTGAATAATCGTGTAACCATTATATAGGTTCGGATGTCAGACATCAGCCCTAATCCTAGAGTGCCTGTCCACATGACCCGTCTCAATCCCAACCTCCAGTCTCTCCCTGTACATACAGACTGCTTTGACGTTTACAGTAATCCTTTTCTGGCATTATAAAGTAATCTTATTGTCCAAGTGTGTCTCCCTGGACCTTGTGATCTGTCTTGCCCATTTATTTTCAATTTTGATATGTCTTCTAAGTTTCTCTCAAGCCATAGCTTCTCCTCTCATACATTTCTCTTCCTTTATAGTTTATCTGTTGAATAAACCTTGGGCTTTTTGACCGATAAAGTGTCTCTCAGTCTTGACTTAGCTGATGGGATAATCATGGCATGTAATCATGGCACCCTTCAGCGTTTCCTGCAGGTGAGTCCCATCCCTGAATCCAGGTTGCCAGACTTAAGTTTCAATTCCTTTAACCAAGACCGTAGGAGGCACAAGTCTTGTTAGTGGTTTTTAAGGTCTAACCAGCCTTTGATGCTTATTATTCCTTCATTAGGAGAAGGCAGTGGCACCCCACTCCAGTACTCTTGTCTGGAAAATCCCATGGATGGAAGAGCCTGGTAGCCTGCAGTCCATGAGGTCGCTAAGAGTCAGACACGACTGAGCGACTTCACTTTGACTTTTCACTTTCCTGCATTGGAGAAGGAAATGGCAACCCCCTCCAGTGTTCTTGCCTGGAGAATCCCAGGGATGGGGGAGCCTGGTGGGCTGCCGTCTATGGGGTCGCACAAAGTCGGACACGACTGAATTGACTTACCAGCAGCATTCCTTCATTCGATTGCAAAAATGGTGGTATTTTAATTCTAACATCTTTTACATTATTTAATTGTAGTATATTTATAAAGAAACTCTTCCCCTCATTGTTTGGTTTCCTAGTGGTGGAATTCATATAAAAAGAGCAAGATAGTGTATAATTTTTTATCTTTGTTTATCGGTTTTGGGGTAATAAGTTGGTTCCTTACTCGGTAAACTTCCTTCAAAGTTAACCAGTTCTGTGTAAAAGTATCACTATGAAGTCATTTCATTGAGACATATGCTGTAGGTTTAAGTCTGCTGAAATTACTGGTGAAGCTCCAGTTGTCACTGTTTGGTTGTGGGGTGCCTAAGTTGGCTCTTGATCTTCTTGACTTGACTCTCATAATATTTTATAGCTTCTCTGCCCTGATAATATATTCTAGGCTCAAGTACTGTATTTCTTGCTCCAGGCCTTTAATCAGGTGACTTTTTCAGATGTATTGGTTCCTTTTAATGGTATTTGGAGTGGCTCCTATGGTAAAGCGTCTGCCGGCAATGCTGGAGACCCGGGTTTGATCCCTGGGTTGGGAAGATCCCCTGGAGAAGGAAATGGCAACCCACGCCAGTACTCTTGCCTGAAAAACTCCATGGACTGTCGCCTGAGGAGTCTGGTACCCGACAGTCCATATACTTAATGAAAGTCCATATACTTTATGTTATATTAACTGTGTTATATTAAAAGAATATATGACATTGATATAGTTAATATGTGTGTATTTAGATATAATGCTGACCTCAACCCCAAGTAGGGTATATATAACACAAATTTAATATCTAATATAGATATGATATAATAAAGATCTACATCAATGAAATATGGAATAGTTTTGTAATATGTGGTATGTGTAACATGATATCAAACTATAATTAAATATAGCCTGTATTTTATGTGAGATAGGAATATGAACTGTGATCGTAGTAATACTAGGTTGGTCAAAAAGTTCATTTGGGCTTTTCCACACGATGTTATAGGAAAACTTGAATGAACTTTTTGGCCGAACCAATACTTTCAACTAAAATTGATGATTATAGAACTTTTACTTAACCTCTTCTTTGTTAACTTATATCTTTATCCTTCCATAGTTAGAATTCTGACTTTCATGGATAGAAGAAATGATATAATTAAAGTACCTCCTAATTATTTGTCAGTAGTACACACACAGCAAAGGATAACAATTATAGTACCAATGTAAAAATTTACTGAAAAGTTGAAAAAGTTTTACACATCTCCCTGTTCTCCTACACTTCCGCTTCCCTGGTGGCTCAGAGGTTAAAGCGTCTGCCTCCAATGCGGGAGGCCCGGTTTTGATCCCTGGGTTGGGAAGATCCCCTGGAGAAGGAAATGGCAACCCACTGCAGTACTCTTGCCTGGAGAATCCCATGGAGGGAGAAGCCTAGTAGATTACAGTCCACGGGGTCGCAGAGAGTCGGACACGACTGAGCGACTTCACCATCACCACATATTTATAATGCCAGAAAACCCGACTATTCCACTGCTATATTCATGTTCTCTTCTTAGCCTTCATTTAGGTTTGGTTCAGTGAGTAACTGCTGACTTTCCAAGTTAGTCTCTTCTGTAGCTGTTTTAGTTTCCTGAATCTCATTCTCTAGTATGGGCAAACCTTTTCTGTAAAGAGCCAGATAGCAAGTATTTTGGGCTTTGTATGCCATGTGATCTGTTGCAAGTTCTTAGTATTATCGTGGGAGAGCGAGAGCAGCCACGCAACATGTAAGCTAGAGCATGACTCTCCTCCAGGAAAACTGTCTTCCAGTTTCATGTAACTTTCACATGTCATGATATAGCACCCCTAAACTTTTTTCCCAAACAATTAAAAATATAAACATTGTAAAATGCGTCCTTAGATTGTGGACCGTTTGGGAACAGGTAATAAGCCAGATTTGGCCCACAGACTAGTGTGCAAACCCTTGTGCTGTTGGATTCCTCAGAAGAAGGTCATTTTTCTCTGCCCTTTATCCTTGGTGGTCATTTGTGTTGGATTTAAAATCCTTGGCTCATCCTTTCTTTTCTTGAATATCTTACTCAGTGGAGCACATTATATATTTTGGTATGATTTATTGCTGTCAAATCTGGTGATAATTTAAACTTCTCTTTTGAACAAGTTACTTTTTTTCCCTTTTAAGTGGTCTTGCTGGAATGAATCATGGTACAGTTTGCTCTGGGTTGAATTTTTCAAGTAGGCTGTGGTATGTTTAATAGTTAACTTTCAATTTTAAGAAAATCTGCTTGAGTTTTGGTTTTTGGTATTTTTTTCTTAGTTTTTTTCCCCCCCCAAAGACTCCTCTTATTCATATGTTGGATGTTGTTTGTTTATTTTTGGTATTTGTCCTTTTCTCTTGGATCTTAAGGTTTTTTTTTTTTTTTAAAGTTTCTTCCTTTGACTTCCTGTCTCTTTTAAGGCATTATTTGTTTTCTTTATTCACTCTAATTTTCCTCTAGTTTAGTCTTGATTTGCAAAATTATTTTCTTTTGCCTTTCTAATTCTGTCTTTAGGTCTGTCACCTCATTTCTGAGCATTTCTAATTAATTCTGATTTATGTTATTTCATGTTTTCTTATTTTAAAATGTCTTTCAGTTTGTTTTGAAATGATAAGTGACACTGATCTGCTGTGTTACCATGTCTTTCTCATGCTTTCTTTCCTCCATGGATGTTATTCTAGTTCTTGTTTTTTTCCCTCATAAAAACTATGTATAGGATTTTACCTAGACACTTTTATTTTGCTTAGTTTTATGTGTGAAATTAGTTTTCCCGTATATTGCTTTTAAAAGAGCTATATGGTTTTTAAAATTGGTGATACATGTCTAAGAAATTCAAATATTTGAACAGAGATAGCAGGAGAAGATTTATTCTGAGGTCTTGAAAAGATGAATTAACCTTGTAATTTCTTTTCTTCTTTTTGATGCTCATATTGTTATCAACACACTCAGGGGGTAGCCGTTTTTATATAATATGTGCTTTTGAGATAACTATGTTAATTTTTTGAAAGCTTTCTCACTGACTCAGTTTTTTTTTTTAATCTCAAGTGCTAACTTCTCTGCCCAGTCAGAGAAGGCCCAGAAACTGGCCTTTTCTACGAGAAATTTGTTTTTTTTTTAAAATTAGGGAGTAAAAATTAAAATCCAGAATCTAGGTACTTTAGGCAGTTTGGCAGTTTTTCCATAGCTATGTCTCCTGTCTGTCTGACCCTGCTTTTACAGTTTATCCAAGTAGTAATTCTTTATGAGTTTAAAATGTATACATGAAAAAAAGAATCTGGATTCATAGTATAGCAATTTACTGTCATGGTATTTCTAAGAATAAATTATATGTCATACATTCCAATTTTTACAGATGATTATTTCTGTCCTGCATTCATAACATAAAGCCTATTGTAAATTAAATCTGTTTACCTAACATATTGCTCAAACGCAACCCTTTCCCCTGTTTTTCTATCAAAATAAAATCAGAACCATGAAATCACAGAATTTAGAAGATGAAAACAATGTTTTGTTTTGTTTTGTTTTTCAATTAGGAGCAGTGGTTTCAGCTTTTTATAATTTTTTTACATATCACTATAATGATGTGATGTTGATGAAAAAAAATTGCTTTTTTTCATGACCATTATACATTTACCTGTATTTAGGTATTATATTTGTCATTCATGGTAAATTTAAATGGTCCTTGAAAAGCCTAGTTTGAGAAGTAAATTTTATTGCTTTGTCATATCAAACAGGTTTACTGGTGATTAAAAAAAATGAATAAGAAAAGATACAGGGTTAATAGTGGAGTATTGAAAGTTTATTAGTGCATAAATTTTGGCCTTAAGTTCTCAATTACGCAGAGGACTCTGGTCAAAAACTTAGGACTTCTGAAACATGCTTTGTCACTTTGCAATTACCATACATCTTAGCCTTGCTTTTTTGGTCAAAGAATGTTGGGGGTCAGGAGCTATGATACTGCTACAGTTTGCCGTAATTACATTTAGAGGCTAACCCAGGGAGTGCTACCAAAACATAGGAAGATAGAAAGGAAGTTAGTTCATTGAAACATCTGTTTGAGTAGTTACTCAGTGTGCCACTGGCTGTTTTTCTTTGTGTTGGACGGAAGCAAGAATAGTCACTAAAATGCTTGATGTGCGTGTTCTTTCTTGGTAATTTTGCATTTTGGGGTGAGTAATTTTCCTCAAATTAGAATGCACAAAAAAAGCCTGGTTAATCAGTGGTTCCTGGTCGTTGGGCTCTTGTTAATCAGAAGTTTTACTGTATAATCACAATATATTTTGGATGTTCTCATTTTATGTTATTTCTTCAGCTCTTTGTGTGGGTATTCTGATTACTTGATTACATCTGCCTGGCATAGTGGTATTTAAAACAATTTATAATAAAAATTCCTCCATCTTAGCAAGTAAAATGAGAATATGGAAAGACAATTGATAGTTGAAACCTGATCGTTTCCTCTTGAGTTAGCGTTTATCGGGTGGGATAAAGAGAAGTGAGCACGACTGTTGCTCTAGTGCAAAACGACTAGTTTATCCTTCCAGAGACACAGAGTATGTGGGGTGCGGTCCTACCATCACTTCCCCTCGAACAGAGTGGTTCAGTTTTCTATGTGCTGTACATTTGGGGGGTTTCACATACGTTTTTCTTTTGTAAGAAAATGAGTTTCTATTAAAACTGCATAAAAGCATTCAATGGAGATGTACTTTATGAGCGCCAGTTGCGGCTGAGAGATTTCTTATCTAGCATTCTGCTGTAGTAACACCGGGCTTCTCTGGTGGTTCAGACGGTAAAGAATCTGCCTGAAATGCAGGAGACTTGGGTACGATCCCTGGTTCGGGAAGATCCCCTGGAGAAGGGAATGGCAACCCACTCCAGCATTCTTGCCTGGAAAATCCCAGGGACAGAAGAGCCTGGCGGGCTACAGTCTACGGGATCGCAAAGAGTCAGACACGACTGAGTGACTAACAGTTTTGTAGTGACACTAGTGATTGCTGGTATTTGAGTTCCTGTAATGTATATGGGGTCCTGTGAACCTAGCTGTCTTCTTATTCTAGTGTTCTCTCTTTATCAGGACTTTTGGGTAAGAGACAAGAACTAATAGTTGTGGCACTCAGCTTCCTGTTTTACATTATTATTTTATTCAATCCTTCCATCAAACTGGCAAGGTGGTTATTATCCCCTTATCCCCCTTGTCACACAAAAGAGGCTTTAAACTCAGAATCTTAAAAATTCCTCTTTCTTCTGTTTTGCTTTTGGGTCAGAGTGAGTGCCTGAGTTTAAAGGCATTGGCTTTTCTGTACATTTTATCTGAGTGACTTTATCTACAATCTTTAATTTCCTCCTGTTAGATGCCTTTAAACATCCAAATCTTAGCCTAGATGTATAACCTTATACGTCTTATAAGGCCTTATAACCTCCAGATGTCTCTGTCTGACTCCTGAACATAGACACTTGACTATCCCACACTTGACTGGCTCAGACTTTGTAAAGTTGAAATTGTCATATCATCTCCCAAATATTTATCTCCTCATATATTCCCTTTGTTGATTCCCTGTTATCCTTGCGTCTCCTGCTCTTGTTCAGTTGCTCAGTCATGTCTAACTCTCTACGACCCCATGAACTGCAGCACACCAGGTTTCCCTGTCCTTCACTACTGTCTCCTAAAGTTTACTCAAACTCATGTCCATTGAGTCAGTGATGTCATCCAGCCATCTCATCCTCTGTCATCCCCTTCTTTTCTTGCCCTCAGTCTTTCCCAGCATCATGGTCTTTTACAATGAGTCAGTTCTTTGCATTAGGTGGCCAAAGTATTGGAGCTTCAGCTTCAGCATCAGTCCTTCCAATGAATATTCAGGGTTGATCTCCTTTACTATTGACTGGCTTGATCTCCTTGCTGCTCAAAGGACTCTCCAGGGTCTTCTCTACCACCACAATTGCAAAGCATCAATTTTTCGGTGCTCAGCCTTCTTCATGGTCCAGCTCTCACATCCGTATAGAACTATTGGGAAAACCATAGCTTTGACTACACAGATCTTTGTTGGCAAAGTGATGTTGTTGTAGCCACGCGTTCCGGGAAACAAACTCACTCACTCAGAAGGACAGTGCAGATAGTGGAGTGCAGTTTATTACACCGGTGGGCCCAAGGCAGAGTCTCCTCTTAGCCAAGGACCCCGACCAGCATTTGTGA
Source organism: Budorcas taxicolor (assembly GCF_023091745.1). NCBI lineage: Eukaryota > Metazoa > Chordata > Mammalia > Artiodactyla > Bovidae > Budorcas > Budorcas taxicolor. The sequence goes on from NC_068921.1 coordinate 77,098,837, forward strand.
AAATCTTTTATACCCCATGTGTACGTGTCTGAACCCACCACTCCAAATTCCTTGATACTTACATAAACCAAGGAAAATACAATCCCAATAGCCCCATCATTCACGTGCTATGTGCTCATGTGCTCAAACAGTCAAACAATTAGCCAGTAATCAATAAACCCGAGGTTACACTCCGATAGATACAGAAAAATTTATTGCCTGTCTGGAGGAAGGAGTGATTAGTGTATGTTTTCTCTTAGGCGATGAGTAACCTAGATACGATCTTCAAGGTTCCCCTATCTGGAGGGGGGCTTATCCTTCTGTTGTTGTTTTCATAGGCACTAAACACAGAGTTCAGAGTCCATTGGAAAGGTGGCTGAGCATGATTAGCATGAACAGGCCTAAGATGGAGTCCAGGCCCTATGAATTCCTTCTTCAGTGTCTCTGCTTTTTAATATGCTGTCTAGGTTTGTCATAGCTCTTCTTCCAAGGAGCAGATGTCTTTGGGGTGAATGCTCTTTGCCCACGATGGCAGAGAGCAACCAAGCAACACACTGCAGTAGCTACTCTGGATGATATTCCCATCAGGAAAATGAAGCTGCTTTCTGAAGCCAAGAGCCTTTTCAGGCTGCAGTGCCAGTAGATAGAATATGAGATGCTAATTATATGATTTATTCTTTATACTGACCGTGGCCAGAGATCGTGAGAGAATCAACGTTAGGCGCCTTATTCCAATGATGCCCTGCATGTAATCTGACTTTCGCCTTTTTGTATCTAACCTCAATTCTTTACCCAATGACCACATCCTTTACCTCAGCAAACCCCTTCTTCATTTCTCTAGACTGGGCTCTACAGTGGCACTAACTCCATCGTATTCTGTTCCATTCCTTATTAATGTCCATGAGCTTTCTGTTTACTTTAATAACGTCAACGCAGAGAGATGGACCTATTGCTGGGGAACTAAATGTGATTTTAGTAGCTTTTATTGAAACCATTAACTCTGCCTGGTAAATTGCTACTGTATTCTTCGTTCTGTTCTTGTAGTCACAAAGATATTAACATTCCATACTTAAATTTGTCTCTTTCTCTGAGGTACTGGTGATCTGTTTCATGTCCCCTTGAATTAATTGATATCCTGTGATTTTTGTCTAGGTTATCCCCTCCACTTAGCTCAAAGCCTGACAGAGAGTTGGTGTTCATTGAAAATGCACTGTGCTGTGGGTCATGGAGAATACAAAGATTTGTAGGACATTTGAAAGGTGAATTTACTGTTTAAATTGGGTGATAGAATACTAGATATAGCTCCAACACCATAGAATTTGCTTTTCCAAAGAATACTGTTAATACCACATAGGAGTTCTTTTAATTATTTTTATCTGACCTGACTTTGTTTCATGTATCTTTGCACACTTATACTATATGAAATACTGTATCATATATTGTAACATGTTGGCTCAGATGCTTGCTTTTAAGTTGTTTATGGCCTGTGAGTAACTAGTAAGTATACATATGGGTTTTTATTATGAAACTGTGACTCCATATCAAGCACTGTAATGTTTTTGTTACAAATTTCTACTTGCTTTTCTCCACAGGCAGCAGAAGATGTCATTTTCATTGGACCTGATACGCATGCTATTCAAGCCATGGGTGACAAGATTGAAAGCAAATTATTAGCTAAGAAAGCAAAGGTTAACACAATCCCTGGCTTTGATGGAGTGGTCAAGGTGAGAAACTATTTTACTCTATTCTTTCCAGTACATGTCCTGAGACCAAACATTTTGTCCAAAGTGTAAGATAAAATGCAGTTTTTGCTTTTTAAAATATTCGTGTTGGATTAAAAAAAAAATCCGTGTTGTTTACACTTGGATTATTTTGAATGGCACAAGTTAAAAAGAGGAAGAAGCCACTTAAGCATTTTATTTAATGAGTATTTGACTTTCACAGGAGAAAACTTGGTGATAAAGGAATGTGCTGTTACCTATATGGATTTCATTTATTGGTGGTTTTTCTTTAATGTTTGAAACATGATGTTGCTGTGTCTTTCCGTTGAGCTTCTGTCCATATGCATAAAACATAAGTCGTACTATAGCTGTGTATCGCTGTAGATACCAAGGACATCTCCTCAACAGCTTCTGCAGCAGCTGAAGGCTTCTAAGGAAGAAAGGCAGAAGTCAGAGTGTATGTCTTCCCTCCCTCTCTACACTTCTCCCCACCATCAAGGAAAAATTAACTCATTTTTTTTCTCATGAGAAAAGAGTCTCTTTGTAGACTTTCACCTTGCAATTTGAATTAGTTTGCAAGACCTTTTCATCTCAGTGTTTCTTATTGCCCTTTCTGAACTGGGCGATGCTTCATCATTGTGCTGGGTTATTTCACGCATTACAGGATAGTTAGCAAGCTGGACCCCTGATTAGGAAATATCCTCAACGTTTTGTTTGTATTTACCTTAATACGTAATCCATTTTTTTTCTTCTTTCGTCTTACAATGAATAAGCTACTTCCCGCCCTCCATAAAGCCAGTTCTTCCTCTTAGGTCCTAGATGTCAGCCCGATCACCCTCACGGGCCGCAGTGTTCACTGATGGTGTTTTCTCTCTTCCATGTCTTAAAACTCTCCTTGTCTTTTAGCGCCGTTCCATTATCACTGCTGTTAAACGAACTCAGTCGGTCGAAAAGGTACTGACCCCTGAGCGTAGTGATAAAAGAGGCCACTGGTACCTCACACCACGGTGCTTCCAGTCTGGGGGGAGAGAAATTGTCCTCCTCCTCTGCTGAGAGCACGGGAACCTCTGGCCGCACCAGGGCTGCTGCCCTAGTTCTCCGTCCTTTCACAGCCTTAGAAGAATTGTCCTCACTTGCTTTCATTTTCACACTTTACCCCTTAGCTGTAGTCTACATCTTTCTCCTTTCCTCATTCCCACTGAAATTTTTTTGCGAAGGTTACTGGCAACCGTTCCCTTTCACAAAATGCAGTGTGTGATATGTGTGTGTATTTTTTTTTTAAGCAACCAGGAAGTATTCTTCTTAATATCTGTTAATATCTAGAGTATTCCTTTTCCCAAATATGTGGGTCCTAAAGTACACAGAAAAATAGCAGGTAAAAATAAAAACAGTACAAAATAAGAACTGCTTTAAGACAGTTTTATAGTTGACTAAATATCAGTGATTGTTTACAATATAAAACTGTCCTCAGTGACTGGTCTATAAAAAGTGTAAGTAGGACACGGATTTCCCCAGTAATTTTTTGGGGCACTTACACAACAACTTACACAATTTAGTTTCAGAGATTAAAGATCAAGAGAACTTTATGTGCTAACATGTCATGTCATACATATGTTTCACTGTGTTCTGTTCAGTTCAGTCACTCAGTCGTGTCCAACTCTTTGCAGCCCCATGAACCGCAGCACGCCAGGCCTCCCTGTCCATCACCAACTCCCGGAGTTCACTCAGACTCACGTCCATCGAGTTGGTGATGCCATCCAGCCATCTCATCCTCTGTCGTCCCCTTCTCCTTCTGCCCCCAATCCCTCCCAGCATCAGGGTCTTTTCCAATGAATCAGCTCTTTGCATGAAGTGGCCAAAGTATTGGAATTTCAGCTTTAGCATCAGTCCTTCCAAAGAACACCCAGGACTGATCTCCTTTAGGATGGACTGGTCGGATCTTCTTGCAGTCCAAGGGACTCTCAAGAGTCTTCTCCAACACCACAGTTCAAAAGCATCAATTCTTTGGCACTCAGCTTTCTTCACAGTCCAACTCTCACATCCATACATGACCACAGGAAAAACCATAGCCTTGACTAGACGGACCTTTGTTGGCAAAGTAATGTCTCTGCTTTTGAATATGCTATCTAGGTTGGTCATAACTTTTCTTCCAAGGAGTAAGCGGCTTTGAATTTCATGGCTGCAATCACCATCTGCAGTGATTTTGGAGCCCAGAAAAATAAAGTCTGACAGTGTTTCTGCTGTTTCCCCATCTATTTCCCATAAAGTGATGGGACCAGATGCCATGATCTTCATTTTCTGAATGTTGGGCTTTAAGCCTCATTTGTACAGTGTATACTTACCTCTATCTTTTCAAAGCCTTTCCGTCTCTTGGCCACTCTTTGCTTCTTGAAATACTTCTGGCACATTACTCTTAGTTCTAGTTTTGTGTTTGTATTCTTGGCTTGTTTAAATGCTTCATTCTTAGCATTCATGCTGATTTTTCTTCCTAATTTTGTCCCTTAAATGTTCATTTTATTCTGAGTTTTCTCTTATTGTACAGACTCATTCTAAGCAATATAACTTATTTTTATGGCTTCAGATCTGAAGACAAACCTGTTTGTCTCTTCAGTTCAGTTCAGTTGCTCAGTCGTGTCCTACTCTTTGTGTCCCCATGGACTCCAGCACTCAAGGCCTCCCTGTCCATCACCAACTCCTGGAGTCTACTCAAACTCATGTCCATTGAGTTGGTGAGGCCATCCAACCACCTCATCCTCTGTCGTCCCCTCCTCCTTCCACCCTCAATCTTTCCGAGCATCAGGGTCTTTTCAAATGAGTCAGTTCTTTGCATCAGGTGGCCGAAGTAATGGAATTTCAGCTACAGCATCAGTCTTTCCAATGAGTATTCAGGACTGATCTCCTTTAGGATGGACTGGTTGGCTCTCCTTCCAGTCCAAGGGACTCTCAAGAGTCTCCTCCAACACCAGAGTTCAAAAACATCAATGCTTCGGTGCTCAGCTTTCTTTATAGTCCAACTCTCACAGCCATACATGACTACTGGAAAAACCATAGCTTTGACTAGATGGACTTAAAGAACAAGGAAAGTGGTTAAAAAAAAAAAACAACACAAAAAACCTGAAAGGCTGCATTCCAGCTCCTGAGGTTGAGATGGGGCCTGCTCAGAGAGAAACAGCTGTCTGTGATGTGAAAGTTTCATTTCATTTCTTACTGGCTCTTTTAAATACTTGAAAACAAGCTTGAACTCATACTTGAATGTGACTGGAACACAACAGGATCAGCCTGGTCATCTCCAGATGGGGAGCTAGGTTTAAGTGAGATTGAGGGTGGTGGTGAGAGAAAAATGAACTGCTTGCTGATTGTGCTCTCCTCGGGTTAATGCCATTCAGTAATGGTTTTGCAGATTTTTATCAAAACTCCCTACTTCAGCCTCACCTTTAAAAGTCCCTGGTGCCTTTGTTCTAAGTCTTTCTGAGCTTCTATGAGGGAAATCAGGTTTTCATTAGTGTCTCCTTTGGGCACTGTGGTTTTAGTTCTTCCTAAGTTGCAGAACTGGTAAAGACTCTGATGCTGCGAGGGATTGGGGGCAGGAGGAGAAGGGGACAACAGAGTATGAGATGGTTGGATGGCATCACTGACTCGATGGATGTGAGTTTGAGTGAACTCCGGGAGTTAGTGATGGACAGGGAGGCCTGGCGTGCTGAGATTCATGGGGTTGCAAAGAGTCGGACACGACTGAGCGACTGAACTGAACTGAGGTTGGTCATAACTTTTCTTCCAAGGAGCTAGTGTCTTTTAATTTCATGGCTGCCGTCACCATCTGCAGTGATTTTGGAGCCCCCCAAAAGATATCATCTTGGAACTGCATATCGAGTTGCTTCTTAGACAAGTTGACCTGATGACATTGAGACACCATAAAAGTAACAAGTTGGAAGCCCACCTCATCCTCTTCTCTCTAGCCACGGACTGCCATTTGGTGGCTCCATGAACACCTGCTTTTGTAAATAAAATTTTATTGGGACACAGCCATGCTTTTTCCTTTACAAGCGTCTGTGACTGCTTTGCTGTGATGATGGCCGAGTTGAATAACTGTATCAGCGACCCACAAAGCCTGGAATATTTACTAGCTGGCCTATTCAGGAAAAAGTTTGCTGACTCCTAGTATAAGCTTCTCATTTTTCGTTCTTTCCTGCCTGGGAAAATGCCAGCATTTCACCAGCTAGAAACTGAGGAGTTCTTGATATATATTGCTAAAGAGAATTACTTAAATATCTTTCTGATCTGTTACTTTTTTTTTTTGGTCCTCATGCTAACTCCAGGTTCCACCTAACATTGTATAGACTGGATTACTTCACCAACCTTCTAAGTCCTCTGCTTGTAGCCAGTCTTGGTCCCATTCAGTTACTTTTTGACACTAAAACTTAAGTGATGTTTCACATATCCTGATTTGATCATATGCTTGTGCTTAGAAACTCTTCAGTGATGACTGATTTAAATCCTTTGAATAGTTCTCCTGTGTTTGTCTCTTCAAACTGAAACTGTGTCAGCTTGCTCTTTGCATCGAATGAGCCAGTCTCCTGTGACATCGTTCAGATTTTTGAAACTTCTGTGCCTAGTTCTAACATGGGCGTGTTGATTCTGCTTCAGTCTTTGCTATTGGTTGTCTTCTCCACATAGTTTAGGTCATGGCTTAAACATAGCATTTCTCACAGAGGCATTGCTTGACTGTATGTATTAGATTCGGTCCTCTACTATATATTTTCCCTGAATTACCCTAGTGGAGATGATGGAATTCCAGTTGAGCTATCTCATATCCTAAAAGATGATGCTGTTTAAGTACTGGACTCTACCCGCCAGCAAATTTGGAAAACTCAGCAGTGGCCACAAGACTGGAAAAGGTTAGTTTTCATTCCAACCTCAAAGAAAGGCAATGCCAAAGAATGTTCAAATTGTCATACAATTGCAGTCATTTCCAATGCTAGCAAGATTATGGTCAGAATTCTTCACGCTAGACTTTAGCAGTAGGTGAACCAAGAACTTCCAGATATACAAGCTGGATTTCAAAATGGCAGAGGAACCAGAGATCAAATTGCCAGTAACTGCTGGATCATAGAAAAAGCATGGGAATTCTAGGGAATCATTTACTTTTGTTTCGTTGACTATGTGAAAGCCTTTGACTGTGTGGATCACAGTAAACTATGGAGAATTCTTCAAGAGATGGGAATAACAGGTCACCTGAGAAAATAACAGTCTCCTGAGAAAACTGTATGCAGGACAAGAAGCAACAGGTAGAACCAAACATGGAACAACGGACTGGTTCAAAATTGGGAAAGGAGTACGTCAAGGCTGTATGTTGTCTCTCTGCTTATTTAACTTATATGCAGAATACATCATGGGAAATGCCGGGCTGGATGAAGCACAAGCTGGAATCAAGATTGCCGGGAGAAATATCAATAACCTCAGATATGCAGATGACACCACCTTTATGGCAGAAAGTGAAGAGAAACTAAAGAACCTCTTGATGAAAGTGAAAGAGGAGAGTGAAAAGGCTGGCCTAAAATGCAGTATTCAAAAAACTGAGATCATGGCATACTGAGCGACTTCACTTTCACTTTTCACCTTCATGCATTGGAGGAGGAAATGGCAACCCACTCCAGTGTTCTTGCCTGGAGAATCCCAGGGACAGGGGAGCCTGGTGGGCCGCCGTCTATGGGGTCGCACAGAGTTGGACACGACTGAAGCGACTTAGCAGCAGCAGCAGCAGTCCCCTCACCTCATGGCAAATAGATGGGGAAAATGTGCAAACAGTGCCAAATTTTATTTTCTTGGGCTCCAAAATCACTGTAGACAGCACAAAATGAAAAGATGTTTGCTCCTTGGAAGAAAAGCTATGACCAACCTAGACAGCATATTAAAAAGTAGAGACATGACTTTGCTGACAAAGTTCGGTATAGTCAAAGCTATGGTTTTCCAGTCGTCATGTATAGATGTGAGAGTTGGACCATAAAGAAGGCTGAGTTGCCAAAGAGTTGATGCTTTCTAACTATGGTGCTGGAGAAGACCCTTAAGAGTCTCTTGGACAGCACGGAGGTGAAACCAGTCCATCCTAAAGGACATCAGTCCTGAATATTCATTGGAAGGACTGATGCTGAAGCTGAAACTCCAACACTTTGGCTGTCTGATGCTAAGAGCTGACTCAGTAGAAAGGACCGAAGGTAGGAGGAGAAGGGGGCAACAGAGGATCAGCTGGTTGAGTGGCATCAGCAACTCAACGGACATGAGTTTGAGTGAACTCCAGGAGATAGTGGATAGGGCAGCCTGGGGTGAAAGACAGCGTCAGACAGTGGTGTTGCTAAGAGTCGGACACAGCTTAGTGACTGAACAACAACAAGCCTATACTTCATTTATCAAGTTTAAAACTATTTACTCATCTATTCAGTAGATATTTAACATAGTGCATGCTGTTTGTCTAACATTGTTTTAAGTGCATGGATATAGTAGGGATCAAAAGAGACCAAAACCACCAAACTATTCCTGCCCTCATAGAACATACGCTATAGAAGGAGACAAACAATACATAAAAAATAAGAAGCATAGGACAGGGAACAGGGAAAGGGCATGCTCTAGGGTGGAGTTTATTCACAGTTTTATCGAGGTTTTGCATGATGTCACAGGGCGTGTCGTGTGATGATCAGGGAGAAAAACAAGGTTTACTGAGTAGAAACTGTTCACAAGTGCCAAAGTAATGAGGTTAAAGAACAAACAGTATGGAATTACGTGACTGGAGTGATCAAGGGAGAGAGAAGAGGTAACAGGGGTCAGATATGTAGCAGCAAGTTCGTTTTATAGCCCTTTTGCCCATTGTAGAGGTGGGTCAAGTATCTTCCTCTGGCTAGTACGCTGCTTGCTAACAGAGGTTGTGCTCTGTTCTTTACCGTATCACTTGCGCACGGTACCTGGCACACAGTGAGCGCTGACTCAAGATTTGTTGGATGAATAGTGTTCTAGGAAATACATTTTATACACATACCGTTGTATATAAATTATCTGTCATTTAGTGCCTATGTAGTAGACACACCGAAAGAGGGGAACACCCAACTAATAAAAACCAAGAGAAACAGTAAAACGGACATTAGAATCGACCCACATGTGCTGTCTCTCTAGATACTAAAATTGGCTGAAAAGACTATAAAATAAGTATGACTACTGTGTTAAAGAACTTTGGGGGAAATGTGGAGAAAATAGCTAAACATATAAAGAATTTCACCAGAGAATTTGAACCTACAAGGAAATTAAATAAATCTTCTATAGCTATAAATACTGTATATGAAAATAAGAACTTTAGAAATGCTTAATAGTAAGTGAAGCAGAATACAGGATTCATGTTGTAGCATGCATCAGTATTTCATCCCTGATTTTATGGATGAATAATATTCCCTTGCATGACAATACCACTGGGATATTTTTGTGGCGTTTTTTTTTTTGGCTTGTTTTTGTTGTTGTAAGAAATGCATTTGGAAAAAAAAAAAAGCATTTGGTTATTGTTTCTGTAGGAAATGTGTTTGTAATTGGTTAGTGAACATTTGAATTATTTTTAGTGTTTGGTGATTGTGGATATTGTTGCTGTGAACATTTGTGTGCAGGTGTATTGTTGAATATCAGTTTGAAGTTCTTTTGGATATATACTCAGGAGTAGAATTGCTGAGTCATAATGATAATCCTGTGTTAAAAGTTTTTGAGGACCTTCCAGGCATTCACGCCTTTGTGTAATCCCCTCTTCTTCAGTTTGCCTCACCTCCCTCACTCAGAGACTATGGCAAAGGGTGATGGCATGTCACTCCCTTAATTAATTACTTCACTCCCTTGGTTAATTTCATCACAAAGGTGGTGAAATATAATTGTGTCATTGTGTTTTATCCTAAAAGACTCCTTTCTGAGAGATGAGAGAACAGATTCTAGGTGTTGGCTTGATGATGAAGGCAGCCATATTGAGGAAACCCACATGGCCGTGAATGGCAGACCCCTTCCAAGGATCGAAATGAATGTGACCTCCATTCCGAGCCAGCAGAAAGGTGGGGCCATCAGTTCTCCAGCCACAAGGAAATAAATTCTGCCAGTCCCCTGAATGATGTTGAATTTGTCCCCATTTGAGCCTCTAAATGAAAGTGCCGTCTGGCCCATGCCTTGATTGCAGCCTTGAAAGACCCCAAGAAGAGCATGATAAGTGTTTTCTTGATTAGGCTGTCAGCTGTTGGGTTTTAGTCCTTCCTCACATTCTCATCTCAGAGAGTCTGAATGTATTAGTTATTCAGTCGTGTCCTACTGTCTGTGACTCTGTGAATTGTAGTCCCTCAGGCTCTTCTGTCCATGGAATTCTCCAGGCAGGAATACTCAAGTGGGTAACCTTTTCCAGGAGGTCTTCTTTACCCAGGAATTGAACCCAGGTCTCCTTCATGGCAGGCAAATTCTTTACCATATGAGCCATCAGGAAAGCCCAGCATTTGGGTAGTGGTCTTCTGAACCTTGATCTATTCAGCCCTCCTGCCAGTATAATTGTATGTTTATATACATAAATAAATATATATATAGAACAAGAAATCTGACCTTGAGATATTCACTTTGGGCTTGGAGTCCAAATTAATTTTGTCTTGATGAGTAATAGTCCTCAGGAGTTCAAGGAAGAGGTCATTAGGAGAGCATTTGATCTAAAAATTCTATTTGCATTCTTTCTTATGAGTCAGTGAGTCTAGTGTCTCATAGGAGAAAGGAGAAGTGAAGTTGCTCAGGTGTGTCCAACTCTTTGCGACCCCATGGACAGTAGCCTGTCAGGCTCCTCCGTCATGGGATTTTCCAGTCTAGAATATTGGAATGGGTTGCCATTTCCTTCTCCAGAATGTTCCTTGAGTAAAGATTCAAAGCTGGGTACTGGCATATGGAAAATGTGACAAGTATTAGAGATACCCGTTATCTGAGTACTTTGTTGACACTCAGAGAGGGCTGTGTAACAATGGTGGTGTTTAAGGTTGATAGTGTACCAGCAGTATCAATAATTAGTAATTAGTGAAATTTCTCCTTTGAGTTGATAGGTGAAATGGGTATTTGATTCACTTTTGAAACACTGTTACAGTTTTTTCCTTCATTTTCTTGGCTAATATCGAGCAATTGTTTACTGATTGTCACTTCTGGTTACAAAATCTGCTGGTGTCTTTATCAGAAGACTATATTAATATCTGGAATGGGAGCATCTGATTTTATCTGTAAGGGCATTAGTTTATTCTGGGCCTTATTCTGCTTTTGTTTTGAGGCTCCTTCAAAATGTATAGTATGAAATTGAAGACCTGAAAATGTGGCTGTTTTCCATCCAGTTTTTATTCATGAAATTTCCCATTTCTGGTTTAAGACTGCTCACAAAACATGGAGAGCTGGGGTTGCAAGTGCTTCAGGATCTCCCCTTGATTTCTGTCTAAGGGCATTAAAGAGGCCATCTCTGACATCTCCAGAGGACTTTGCTCTCTCAGCCAGCAGAACTGCACTAGAGTCCAACAGAACTTCACAGGGCGGATTTTGGTAGTAGTCTCCCAAAGACCTTGCCCATCATGTACAGTTTTTCTAAACCTCTGTTTCTGTTTGGTTAGGAGTCTCAGGTCACTTTCAGGGTCTTCCTCTTCTCCCCGTTAATCCGATATTTTCTGCCTGAGGCTCTTGCTAGCAGTATGAACCAGTTGATATAAACTTGGGTACCTTAGATTATACACTCCTAGAATACTCTGTTTCTCTGTAAACTTCTGTGTTGTGGAGGCTTTGGGAAATCTTTGATACTGCCTCTCAGTTCAGAATGAGATCGAAGTATACTTTAGCCATAGGGACTTGCCCTCATTTGACAAGTTTCTGGTCAGCCAGGAGAAAAGGGGAACAAGTCAGGGGAAGGAAGAACAGGGCAGGGAAAGCGGAGGAGCATAGAATAGAGAAACAGGAAGAGCAGGATAAAGACCAGTAGGTTTGAGAGAGTTTTAAGTTTTTTACATTTTTCATTTGGCTTTTTCTGTGCCTTTGCTGTTCTCTATGAATCTTGTCTTCCCTGTGAATTTCATAAGGAAACAGATTTGGCATTTGAATTTCTTCTGGAAGCTTCTTCATGTTGATTTAAAAAATGCAAAAGCTCTGGATGTTTGAGAGTTTGTGCCCCTGTTTTTCCCTAAGGTGCCTCTCAGATGAACCACTCATACCAAAAGCTTTCGAAAGAATCTGTTGTAATTCTAAATTATGCTTGGTGAAATCATGCCATGGAGAAAGATAAGAACTAGAGTTTGAGTTACAGATTTAATATGTTTGAGGAGAAGTAGTCTGACTCACAGCACAGGCAGCCTGAGGCAAACCTTTCATGAACATCTTATACTGGCTTATCAAATCGTGGTTGGCCATCTCTAATCAGAGACCTGGCTCTGTGCAGGGCCTTGGTGGTTGAGCATTTGGAAGGGAGATCTACCAGCCCCAGACTCCCACAGACAAAAAACAGAGGAAAGTCCTCAAGGTTTTGATACAGGGTTTCAATGCAGATTTTGTCCTGTTTGAACACCCTTGAAACCTTCTGAACTCACTGGCTCCTGGAGCCTGCATGAAGGGTGAACTTGTAGGTCCCATGCTCGTCTGCTTCCCGGTGAACTTGGTCTTATGGACTTTGAAATGTTGATATTTTTGGAGCTCTCTCCAGTGTGAAATTTTTCTCCATATTGTGCTTGAGGCGATCCCTGGGTGGGAGGCTCTATGGCTTTTAGCAGGCCTTGAACTGATCCCAGTGAAACCTCCAGAATTGCCTGAAAATGATAGTGCCTTTTACTGTAGTAGGTGTTACTAATTGTAAACTTGGTTTTGCTTCTTCAACGGGTGTTTTTGGTTTTCTTTTCAAGGAGGCTTCATTCAACAAACTGTATATGAATTTCCAACCTCTGTTCATTTGAAAAATAGGGAAAAGTAGAAAGTTGAGGAAAAGAAATCCACTGTTTTTCACTATTGTCTCCTTGTATGCATTAGGTGATTTTTAAGATCCTCTTAATACTCTTAAATAATGATGGATTTTCATTGCCTGCGTAACTTTGACTGTGGTGTACAGTTCCAAACACCACTTGTCTGAATGAATTTGTTAAGCTGCAATTGAATCTATAGGATATAGTTTTCAGATAAATATTTTGAAAGTAATTTTATGGAATGCCCTTTTCTTCAGATAAAGTTTAATACTAGTTTTATTTCTAGTTTGCTTTTAATTCTTTCTGATGTAAGAAGCAATACATTTTTTTCTTTTAAAAAAAAGAAGCCTCTTTTAGAAGCCTGTAGTAACTCCACTTTAATTTGAAACTGCACTACTCTTCACATTGTGTAGTTTAGATTTGTTAGGTAAAAGATTGTTTTTGATGGTGTCTATGCAGATAGAGGTTTGCTGATGCAGATAAATAGTGTAAATTTTTGGAATACCTTGTAGTTTTAGCAACTGCATTAAGCAATACTCTTGCACTGGAAGACTGTACGTGCTTTTTATAGATAATTCCATCTTTTTAAAATCCATTCTTCTCCCCATTAATCTGTGGTATTTTTAAGGCAGTTCTTTTTCTCGGCAACTATATTCTACCTTTTTTCCTTCCAAGTGCTTGAGTAGATTAATGTGGTTTCAGTTTATTATATCTCTCTTTAAAACATTTGTTCCTTTTCTATTTGAATAACTGAATGTTACTTGGAGGTTCCATGGAGATGGTTTACTATATTCTTTTAAACCATTGTGTGTTGTACTTAAGGAGTCTTCTGGAATAATTTCCTTTTGTCTTGTCCTTGAGTTGCTCTTTTCATGAGAGAGAAACTAGTGTTATTTTCAAGTGTTACTTAAAGTAGTCAAGTATTCAGCTCCTCATCTGGTATCAAGTATTTGCCTTTCATTGTATTCAGTATCTTATTAACTAGATCTCAGGGGCTTGAGAACAGAATGAAGAGTGTTTTTCTGAAGCCACCGGTAGACAGGGTTGGAACCCCAACTACTTGTTTAGCCAAAACAGCAGCAACAACAACAAAACAACCAGCCAGAGACCCTGAATTCAAAGAGCTTCAGCTCCCCTTAGGGAGACAAGTAGACAGGCAATTTAATACATTTTAATAACGTGAGGCTAAGAGTGCATGGGGCCCATGTAGGAGGGGCCCCTAACCCCGTTTCAGACTTCCACAGGAAGGATATTTAAGTGATATCTGACGTCTGAGTAACAGTGAGTTAGCTAAAAAAGTCAGGCTAATGATGGAAATATAGCATTATGGTCAGTGAAAATACCTTGTCAGAGCTGGGCAACCACAGGAGCTTTAAAAAACTGCAGGGATGCCCTGTGAGGGGCTGTAGTAAGACGGGGCTGAACAGATACTTAGGATCTAGATATGTGTGGTCTCAGGGCTTCCCTGGTGGTTCGGTGGGAAAGAATCCACTTGCAGTACAGGAGACACAGGAGAGGCGGGTTTGATCCCTGGGGCGGGAAGATTCCCCTGGAGGAGGAAATGGCAAGCCACTCCAGTATTCTTGCCTGGGAAATCCCACGGACAGAGGAGCCTGGCGGGCTACAGTCCGTAGGGTTGCAGAGTCGGACACGACTGAGTGACTGAGGCCACGTGTGGCCTCGAATGCTGTGCTGGGGCATCATTTTTGTGGATTTGGGAGTCTCTGGTTTCTTGTAGAAGAGCTAACATGATCAAAATTGTGGAATTAGAAAACTTATATGCAGGTCAGGAAGCAACAGTTAGAACTGGACATGAAACAACAGACTGGTTCCAAATAGGAAAAGGAGTACATCAAGGCTGTATATTGTCACCCTGCTTATTTAACTTCTATGCAGAGTACATCATGAGAAACGCTGGGCTGGAAGAAGCACAAGCTGGAATCAAGATTGCCGGGAGAAATATCAATAACCTCAGATATGCAGATGACACCACCCTTATGGCAGAAAGTGAAGAGGAACTAAAAAGCCTCTTGATGAAAGTGAAAGAAGAGAGTGAAAAAGTTGGCCTAAAGCTCAACATTCAGAAAACGAAGATCATGGCATCCGGTCCCATCACTTCATGGCAAATAGATGGGGAAACAGTGGAAACAGTGTCAGACTTTATTTTTTTGGGCTCCAAAATCACTGCGGATGGTGACTGCAGCCGTGAAATTCAAAGACGCTTACTCCTTGGAAGGAAAGTTATGACCAACCTAGATAGCATATTCAAAAGCAGAGACATTACTTCCCTGACTAAAGTCTGTCTAGTCAAGGCTATGGCTTTTCCAGTGGTCATGTATGGATGTGAGAGTTGGACTGTGAAGAAAGCTGAGCACCAAAGAATTGATGCTTTTGAACTGTGGTGTTGGAGAAGACTCCTGAGAGTCCCTTGGACTGCAAGGAGATCCAACCAGTCCATTCTGAAGGAGATCAGGCCTGGGATTTCTTTGGAAGGAATGATGCTGAAGCTGAAGCTCCAGTACTTTGGCCACCTCATGCAGAGAGTTGACTCATTGGAAAAGACTCTGATGCTGGGAGGGATTTGGGGCAGGAGGAGAAGGGGATGACCGAGGATGAGATGGCTGGATGGCATCACCGACTTGATGGACATGAGTTTGAGTGAACTCCGAGAGTTGGTGATGGACAGGGAGGCCTGGCATGCTGTGATTCACGGGGTTGCAAAGAGTTGGACACGACTGAGCGACTGAACTGAACTGATTTTGATTTGTGATGTGGAAAATGGATTAGAGCAGTGCAAAGCTTGAGGTTGGTTGGCCAGTTAGAACGCATTTCCTTTAATCCAGACAAGAAATAATGGGGGCCTGAAGTAAGATGTTAGGATGGAGCCAAGTAGGCAGTGTGGGGAAACACTGGAGGGTGAAGATTTCATGATCCCTTAGATGTCAGGGGTGAAGCAGGGGGAGGAATCACCAGTGGTTAAATTGCTTTGTTTGGTTCTAATACCTACCTTTTCCCTGGGATATTTATTAAACTTGTTCGAGTTTCTGTTGCTCTGTAAGAGAGAATAGTAATAATTGCATCTCAAAGTTATGGTAACATAGTTGAATGAGGTTTATACTATAGGTTCACAGTAGTAATTATTTTTATCACCTCATTAGCTAGATTTTCAACACTGCACTTTTGCTTTAGTAGAAAGAGCCAAATAATAAGTATAAAAAACTGGTATGAAGGGAATCATTAAAAAAACCAAAGAAGAAAAGCTCTTTCCTAGGAATCAAAAAGTATACTGTTAGACATCAGTATCCTTTTTCCCTGTTAAACCAAGAGTAACTTTCCTGATGATGCTACAGAGGCTTTATATTTTTGGGAAAAAAAAAAAAGATTTATGCAGCCATGTTTATTACAGTACTTTATAATTAGAGAAATGTGTGCTAAAATTTAGATTTGCAAATAAATTTAAGCAGAAAGAGTCTTCTGTTTGACTCAGAGTTATCTGGAAAACACATCATCAGCGGGAGCCTATTTCTTGAACCCAGGATTGTTGGAAGTTCTGCTTTATTTTTGTATATGACTTGAGGGTCTATTAAGCTCCGGGAGTTGGTAATGGACAGGAAAGCCTGGTGTCTTGCAGTCCGTGGGGTCGCAAAGAGTTGGACACGACTGAGCAACTGAACTGAACTGAGGATGTATAGCTTTTTGTACGCAGATATAACATTTCCCCATAATGTCTTGAAGCAGTGATTTTTTTTTTCTTCAAAAGCAGTCACATTTTTGTTCAAAAACCAGCTGATGTAAGTAAACTCCCAAATAGCTTCCCGTATGGATGAGTAACAGGACTTGGGTCCCGTGAGCCCAGAATTTGGGGTTGGTAAGTAGACTGTGGTGAGAGAGGGAGGAGAGGTGTCGTCTGAGTGGCAGATGGTGGAGGTAGTATTTGACACCAACATCACTAGGGAAGAATGGGGTGTTCAGTGTCGGGGAGGACTCTTTGAATCTGCATCTTTGCTACAGATTTTCCTTCCCTTCCCCACCCAAGACCAGCCCCGATCACCCACTAGGAGGAGTACGCAGATCAGTGGATCCAGGCAAGTGTGCTGGAGGTTCCCCTAGACACATTTTTTGTGGTGTTGTAGCATCAGTATTAGTTCTGTATTCTGTATCATGCAGTTTCAGAGTGAGTGATGATCCCAGGATAGAACACCCAGGGTCAAGTAGGAGAGAACCACGCTTGATAGTTGAGGGTGCGGGCTGCCCATTTTATCACATTGCCAACCCTGAGTGCTTACTTCTTGCCAGACTCTGTTCTAGCATGTTTCATCTGTTACTGATTTCATCTTTTTAATAATCCCTATGAGATACTGTGTCCATCTTACAGATGAGAAAACCTAATTCCAGAGAGGCACACTGGTAGGTAACACATACACTGTCAATGAGTCCTCATCGGAGCCCATGCCTTTTGGCCCCAGCACCTTTGCTCTTAGCTACTGAGCCTCACTGCCTTACAGGTGGGTGCTGTAGACCGTTAACAGGTACACTGTGGTTAGCTGCTCAGTTGCGTCTGGACTGTGGCCTGCCAGGCTTCTTTGTCCATGGGATTCTCCCCTGGAGTGGGTTGCAATGCCCTCATCCAGGAGATCTTCCCAACCGAGGGATCGAACCCAGGTCTCCTGCATTGCAGGTGGATTCTTTGCTGTATGAGCCAGCAGGGAAGCCCAAGAACACTGGAGTGGGTAGCTTGTCCCCTCTCTAGGGAATTTTTCCGTCCCGGGAATCAAACTGGAGTCTCCTGCGTTGCAGGCAGATTCTTTACCAGCTGAGCTACCAGGGAAACAAACCCAGCAGGTATATTAGGCTTGCAGAAAAGGCAGCCAGTTTTTTTCTAGCTTCTTTTTACATGTTTGTGATCTGCTTACTCGGGGCTTCCCTGGTGGCTCAGTCGGTGAAGTGTCTGCCTGCAGTGCAGGAGACCTGGGTTTAATCTGTGGGTCAGGAAGATCCCCTGGAGAAGGGAATGGCAACCCACTCCAGTACTCTTGCCTGGGAAATTCCATGGACGAAAGAGCTTGGTAGGCTATAGTCCATGGAGTCACAAGGAGTCGGACCCAACTGAGCAATTTCGCTTTCACTAACTTGCTTATAGCAACATCACCTACCCTTCCCACCATATTCTCTGGAAAACAGGATTTTTCACGGTTTTATTCTTGGGTTGGATGATAAAGCTCGCTTAATGCAAGTTGTACTGAAATAGAGGAGTAAAAGAAATGGTTACTGGTTCTGTTGGCTTCTTTCGTCTTTCTCCATTTCTGGGACTGCTGCTTTAGAATTTATAGCTTAATGCTTTCCTCCAGTGCTTCCCTCATCAGTATTTCCATGCATTAAATAACTTGAGAAACTGAGTTTAGTTCAAGGCAGGTTGGCATTACAGAATGAATGACAGGAATTTTTATTGCTTGAGGAAGAGAATCAAACGATGTCATTGGATTATTTCTCCTACCTCTTGAGTTGAAGTCATCAGGATTAGTCAGTCAGTTCAGTTCAGTCGCTCAGTCGTGTCCGACTCTTTGCGACCCCGTGAATCACAGCATGCCAGGCCTCCCTGTCCATCACCAACTCCTGGAGTTCACTCAGACTCACGTCCATTGAGTCAGTGATGCCATCCAGCCATCTCATCCTGGGTTGTCCCCTTCTCCTCCTGCCCC
Source organism: Budorcas taxicolor (assembly GCF_023091745.1). Classification (NCBI taxonomy): domain Eukaryota; kingdom Metazoa; phylum Chordata; class Mammalia; order Artiodactyla; family Bovidae; genus Budorcas; species Budorcas taxicolor. The sequence goes on from NC_068921.1 coordinate 77,117,197, forward strand.
CAATCCCTCCCAGCATCAGAGTCTTTTCCAGTGAGTCACCTCTTCACATGAGGTGGCCAAAGTACTGGAGTTTCAGCTTTAGCATCATTCCTTCCAAAGAAATCCCAGGACTGATCTCCTTTAGAATGGACTGGTTGGATCTCCTTGTAGCCCTCAAGAGTGTTCTCCAACACCACAGTTCAAAAGCATCAATTCTTCGGTGCTCAGCTTTCTTCACAGTCCAACTCTCACGTCCATAGATGACTACTGGAAAAACCATAGCCTTGACTAGACGGACCTTTGTTGGCAAACTGTGACCCTTCATTTTGAAAGCTAACTACCACGTTAAGTTTGACTTTTTAAAAAAATTAAAGAAATGTTTATTTTAAAATCCTTAAATGGGTAGCATTATATATTTGTTTTTAACAGCAGGTTTTTTTTTTTGAAAACATAAATGTCAAAACTTGAAATTGTCTGATGCAGTGAGAAAAGTGCTTGACTGAGAGAGAATTAAGACGTGAGGGTAAATACCCGGAGCTGGTTTTGCCCAGTGTTGACAATATTTCATCAAAATGTTAGGGCAAAACTGGAGCCTGTCTGGCTCTTGAGCCCGTGCTCCAGATTAATGTACAGCACACCCTTTCTGTGTGTCACTTAGATACGGGAATTTGGACAAGCCTCTCCGTCTCCTTGGATACAGGTTCACCCCCTTCTAACATCGATGCTCCTGAGATGAGAAGTGCTGTTGGCACTGGAGTCAGTCATTCAGGAGATCGTCCTGTCACAACAGACTGATTTCTTTGGAGGTTGATGGATGGTTGTTTATTCATTCAACAAGTAATGTGTTGATTTGCTAAGCTCTGGGGATTCAGCAGAGAGAGCGAGCAAGCTAGTCACATCGCTCCTAGAGATGAAGTGCGGCAGGGGCCGTCCTAATGGAGGGGCAGGGTGTAATGTGATCACAGGGCAATGATGCCTAACCTGGCATAGGACTGGAAAGGCTTTCTAAAGAGAGTGACGTCTGGGTGAGGCTCGAAGCAAGCACCCCTCACTTTAAGAGAAAATGGTCGTTTGTCTCTCACCTAGACTGCCGCTTCCCAGCTGGACTCCACAGATCCCGTTCACCTCTCTCTAAAGAAGTCATCTGTTCACTCCTTCATTCCTTCTTTCACTCAACAGCTGTTTCTTGCATGTGCCAGGCATTGTTCTAGGCACTGAAAGTATATCGCTGAGCCAACGGGACAGAGATTTCTACTCTTCTGGAGCTTACATTTTAATGGGATCAGGGGCTACACAGGGTAAGACAGTATACAAATAACAAGTAAATTCTATGCTTAAAGTCTGCCAAAGGCTGCCAAAGCGAGTCCCCTCATTTCCTTGCTCTTACGCTGGAGTTCATGCTTTTTTCTGAGGCCTTGCCTCACTCTGCAGTGGGCTGACTCTCAGGCCCCAGTCTCCCTGACTGTGTTCCACCGTGATTTCATTTCCTAGGTCTCTTTTCAAAGTCGCTATGTCTGAGAAGCCTCCTGAGACCGTTTTTGAGTTCGAGATCCCCTGTTGTCACGTGCCCTCTTCGCTTCTGCAGCACGCCTCTCGGTACTGATTTCTTAGCTGCCGTGCAGTCATGTTTAAGATGTGTCTTTTTCTCTAGGCTGTAGATTACATGAGGGCTGGGGTGTAATATTGTAATTTTTTACTTACAGAGGAGCTTTTCTTGTTCTGTCCTGTGCCTTCAGGGCCTAGTGTGGGACATACAGTACTGTGAGTTGGTTTGCTGAAGGTGGTGAAGAAGAATAGAGTTTCTGGCTGAGCCAGGTTGGCTGAGGAAAGGCTGGAGAGAGTGCCTGGTGTTGGGATGGAGAGAGACTAGGATGGACTGGTGGCTCAGAATGACAGGAACAGGCATGGAAACCCAGTGAAGGAGCTGAGATTTGGTTCCGAGGCAGTAAGAAGTCATGCAGATTTGAAGCATATACTGGGATTAGACTATATTCTGGGGGGCTTCCCCGGTGGCTCAGCAGTAAAGAACTCACCTGCCAGTGCAGAAGACGCAGATTCAGTCGCTGGGTCGGGAAGATCCCCTGGAGGAGGAAATGGCAACCCACTCCAGTATCCTTGCCTGGGAGAAATCCCATGGGCAGAGGGGCTTGGTGGACCGTCCGTGGGGCCGCAAGAGTTGGACATGACTGAACAACTAAACCACCACCACCACTGTATTTTGTTAACAGCTCTGGAAATCACTAGTTAGATAATTGGAATAACACAGATTGGCTTTCTAAAAAGGATTTGTTTTATTTACGGCTCCGCTGGATCTTTGTCACTGTGCACGGGCTTTCTCTAGTTCCGGTGAGCGGGGCTGCTCTTGGTCGTGGTGCTTGAGCCTCTCACCGCAGCGGCTTTCCTCGTTGCGGCTCCCAGGCTCTGAGCTCTGGCTCTGTAGTTGTGGCGCGCGGACTTAGGTGTCCCCTGGCGTGTGAGCTCTTCCCGGACTAGGGATCGAACCCGTGTCCCCTGTATTGGCAGGTAGAGTCTTTACCACTGAGCCATCAAGGAAGCCCTAATTTAATTTTTGAATTATGGACATAGGGTTAAATTTTTATCTTTATGGTTTTTTTTTAAAGTTCAATGTGAAACTAAGGGTATGCAATGAGAAGTAAAATTCCCCCTTTCCCCCAGCTCTCAATCCTATTTTTGAGCAGTAACTCAAGCTGAGTTTTTTAATATGTCCATACGTAAGTTTTTATAAGCACCGATGTATGTTTTTCTGTCTTAATGTAGATGAGGTCACATGCTGTGTATTGTCCTCTAACTTTCCTCTCCCCCCACAGTGTATGTCGTATTTTGCATCTCTTTAGTGTGTGAGAGTCATCTTCTTGAAACCTAAACCTGAACCATCTTTCTCCTGCCTAGTGCCAAGGCATTTGAACCAGGACCGAATCCCATAAGGTCCCGTCAGAGCAGACCACAGCTTCTGCCTGTATCGATGCTTCCTCCTGCCCTTTTCTGCCACGTCCTTACTGTGCTTCTGCACCGAGCTTTCTAGTCTAGGGTTTTCATGCATGTTGTTCCTTTTGTCTAGAATTCTTTCTGTTGATTCTTCCCATGGTGGCTAACTGCCGTTCCCTTTGGGTTTCAGTTTAAATTTTGCTTTGGAAGCCCCCTGTCTGAGTGATCTTTCTAAAATGGGTTCTCCCTCTTACTGGCTGCCTCTGTACCACTGGTTTCCATGGAACATTTATTTCAAGTCTCAGTGGATTTGTTTACTCTGTTTTCTGTTTCTCTTATTCAGCTGTATGTTCCGTGAGGGCAAAATCTACTTCATGTGGTATTTCCCTGTAAATATTTGCCTAATTAATGCACAGATGGATGCATAAGAACATATGAAGCAATCTCATTTGTTTAAAAGGCTGTGTAGTATTCCATGTAGATATGTGAACCATTTATGGTACCCGTTTACCAGTTTCCCTAGTTAAGGCCTTTTAAGTTTTTGGTTTTTTTTCCCTTCTGATTTTCTTTCCTTACCAAACCACCACCAACCAAGTGAAAATAATAAATGTCTTTATATATGTCTCTTTGTGCGTGCATGTGAGTGTATCTGTAGAATAACTTCTCCAAAATGAAATTTCTGGGTCGAAAGATGTATGCCCTCACACTTTTGATAGATCCTGACCGTTTCTTTTTAAAAACATTATACCCAGTAGGGAGAGCAGTGCTAGTCCTCCTTCAGGTCACCGCTCTTGGCTCTTCTCAGACACTGGTGGATGAAAAGTACTGTCTCGTAATTATGATTAAAGTTGAACATATTTTATATGTTACCCTTTTAAATTTCATTTAATGTAAACTTCTTATTTAATCCTTTGCCCATTTTTTCCTGATGACTGTTGGTCTTTTTCTTGTTGATTTAATTCTTTTTACTAAGAATTGTTTTTCTACCTCTAGCCCTGTAGGGAGGGCTTCCCTAGTGGCTCAGATGGTAAGGAATCTGCCTGCAATGCAGGAGACCTTGGTTCGATCCCTGGGTTGGGAAGATCCCCTGGAGAAGGAAATGGCAACCCACTCCAGTATTCTTGCCTGGAGAATCCCATGGACAGAGGAGCCTGGCAGACTACAGTCCATGGGGGTCACAAAGAGTCAGACACGACTGAGTGACTTATCACCTTCCCTCACGTTCAGCCCTACAAGGAAGTTACACTGTGGGATGCGTCAGTGCCATTGGATTTCGAGCTATATTGGGCTTTTTATCCCTTTAAAAGTAGTTTTATAAATATATGTGCTGAGAGAACATATTGGAGCCAGATGTACTTAATAGTTTATTATTGAAACTGGTAATAGAGATTTTTAGTGTCTAGTACATTATGTGTTCTCAACAAAATAATTCTGCAGTGAATTATTGACAAGTGAAAAGCTAATTTTAAAGACTATTTGATTTTACTTGGAAGGTCATTTAGTGAATTTGCTTTTCATAGTAGGAAAACTTAAGCATTACCGATTAGTTAAGACACAAGATTATTTTGTGGTGGTTTGTACAAGAGATGGATTTGTAATAGCTGAAGAATTTTTGGAAGTTTTGCTTTGTGTAAATGATACCTCTCTCTGTACACAGTCCATCCCTAATATTTATATATAAAGGCATGTTAAAATATTACTAATGAGCTAATATTTGCCTGTTAGTTCTCTCAAGGAAACGAACATTTTAGATAGCAGGGTTTATTTTTTTTCTTTGAGTATCTTTTGCAAATATACTATTACACGTTTGAAAGAAAAGATCTGTTAAAAGTTTCCTTGTAGATTTATAATCCAGTCTCCATCAGCCAGTACTCTTCCTGTATTTTGTTCACGAGGCACTAATTGTCTGCATTTGGCAGGTTTAACACTTCCTGACAGAGAGGCTATTAAGGGGAAGTATTCTCCAATAACTGTCAGTGGCTTGAACAAAGAACCTTCAAACTCAATGTGTGGAAACCACTGACATTCTTAAATGACCCTTTTCATGGAATTTTATCCCTTTAAGCTAAAATTTGGAGAATGTAGGGTCAGCGAAAACAGCAAGGTGTAATAAAGCAGTAAACCTTGATTTTTTTCTTTTTTTTTTTGTGGGGAGGGAATAGAATGGGAAGTATAGATTTATCTCTGACTTGAAAACAATTGTTATTTGGAAAATCTCATTAGCAGATGTGACTGCTTGGAGTTTAAAAAAAAAAGACTTAAAACTGATGTCGCTTTCAGGACCGCTTTGAACTTAACAAGCACCTATTTGTGGAGCAGACTGGCTAATGAAAGGAAATTAAATTTTTCTGACAACTTCCCCTGCCAACCTCCTTATTCAGGGGATGTTATTAGGTACTGAAGACTTTTAAGGAAGATTTTTTTTTTTTTTTTATTAGACATGAATGAACCAGTTATAAACATCCCCCGCCCCCCATTTTGGGGGAGGATTCTGACATGGTTACTCTACATTTTTAAAGTATTAACGTAAAAGCTTAAAAAGAACACCAGCATTTACTTTGATAGTTTAAAGTTATTTTCCAAAAATTCAGGCTTTCTTACCAGCCAGTGGTTTCAAAACATTATTGTCATTCCTTGTGATAGTTTATGTCACCAAATTATTTAAAAAGTTAAATTTACTAAGATTTACTTGAATTTAACGTCTTTTCAGCTTTTCTTTGCTGTTTATGGGGGAAATGTAGGGGGAATGTCCTATGTTGGGCATGTTAGGTGAGAGTTAATGATCGATGAAATAGTTTAGATTCAAGGCAAGTTTTTGTGCATTCAGTAGCATTGGTCGCTATTTAGCAATGACTAATCCTTGCTTTCATAAACTCTTACCTTGTACTGTTTTATTTGTTATTGAAATAAAATTGACTTACAGTGTTACTGTGTGCTATTTTAGAATGCATTTCCTTTCCTTGGCTTTTGGGAAGTTTCCCCCCACTAGATAGTTCATGGAATTTCAGATTTTTAATTTCTATTAACAGGGCGCAACTGGTAAAGATAAAATTATGTACCTGAAAAAAGGATTGAAAAAAAAAGTAATGGAGATTACTAAAGGAATTTTTTTGAGGGGAACAATTGGCAATTCCTATAGATACTGGAAATTTAGTTACTTTATTTCTGGAAAATCTGTCGAGCTCTTCCCAAACAATAGAGAATCAACTCCCCCTGCTGACAGAATCAAGGAAAACATGACGTATAAATATCAGAGACAGAAAGGAGCTGGCTGTGGACAAGCTTTAATGATCTGATTTATGATTCAGTATTGATTGTAAACATCTAACTTCTGCCCTTAAATTCCAGCCACTGCACCGAATCATTTGGCATTTCTGGTAGTGCTTCCTGCCGGCTCATTTCCAACTGCTTTGAGTCTCTTAATATAATAATGATGAGGTAGAATTTACATTCCACTTATGGTATTAATTTTACATTTCTCTGACTGAAAAGAGTTAGAAGGTTGTAAAATTGAACATTAAATGAATCGGAGGAGACAGTAGTGCAATATATGACTGCCCTAAAGACATTGTGCAGTGGCTGATAGGATTAATGTTGAGTCTCATTTCCTGCTTTTTCAGGATGCAGATGAAGCTGTCAGAATTGCAAGGGAAATTGGTAAGTTCTTAAATTAACTTTGGTTGAGTTTCTGTGTCTTCCAGCAGATATGGTTGAGTAAACACGTAATACCTAATTCCCAGAGAGCAAATCGTACTTTAATAGCTTCAGGTTTCTGATGAGTTTTTCCTCTGGAAGAGTTTATCAGCAGCATCACCCTATTCTATTATTAATGTGAATTTTAAAGAGTAGTTTGACCTTCATGATAGTTCTTTTGTAAAATGAAGTCACTGGCTAATTAAAAGAAAAAATTGTCTTAATTGTTCTTGAGACTGGATGGAATGTAAGTTTATATATATGGAGTTGACCACAAGTTACTTAAGGGCACTCATGATTAAAATGAGGATTTCCTCTTTGACAAGGCTCTTCAAGTTTTTACCTTTTCCTAAGATGTTAAATATCAACTTTATCATTTTGCTAGGAAAGAGAAAATACAGTGTGAGAGATTAGAACAGAATATTCTATATTGGAGTAAAAGGTAAACTAAAGAACATTTTAATGACTGTTTTACTTGACTGTTTTATGTTTAATTGCACTGGGCCAGTGCTTCCTGACTTTTTATTTTCAAAAATATCCCTGGCACTCTTGACAACTAGTGTATTTTTAGTACCTGGTAATTAAGAAAATGCAAGGGCCTACCATTATCATGGATTAGTACTACTGTTGAATAACTGCAGTGTTGTATTAATCAGTTCATATTTGTTTACATTTGATAGAAATTTGTAGGAATAGGAGAGAGATTAGACAATGTTTGATAGCTAGGAATTCCCAGCATCTTAGCATTCCTGAACTGATAGAGCCAAGCTTTTCAGCACCCCACATTAACATTTCTTTAGTCCTGTTTTCTCATTAGATTGATTGTTTAGAGTTACTTTATTCATTCGGAGAGCATTTATTTGGCTGATTTGACTGATACAGGTCCTGGAGTTGAGACCAGACCCCAGAAAATCTTATTTTATCTGACTGTAACAGCTCTTAATTTAATCATTTCTCCAGGTTCATCAGAAAGCATTTCAGTACCTCACAGGAAGATTTGCTAGATTCTGAATAAGTTGAACTACATGGGCCTATTTTGGGGTTTATGTCTTTAAGAAAATCAACAGTTTCTCTCTCTGTGGTTTGAAATCACTGGTATTCCTCATAGCCTAAGAGGCTATAACCTATCTGCTGGCTTTTGCAGACAGTCTCCTAAAATAATTTTATTCCGTTATGTACTTCTAAATGTCAAAGGTCGTCTTTCTAGTTCTCGTTTAGGTATTATTATTATCTATGTAATAGGATGTAATAGTAATATCACAGTAGTATGTACACAAAAAGAGCAGAATATTTGGAGGAATTTTTGAGAAATACAAAGAGATTAGGATAAAATCTTGAATTATACTGGTTTGTCACAATTTAAATTGTGAATCTTCAGCTCTTGAAAAATATCCTTTGTGTAAGTGACAGATTGTTTAGCTTGCTTTTTCATGTTTTGTCTTCCACTTAATTAAAAAAACAACAACAACACTGTAGCCTTTAAAATAACCACTTAATCACAACGGGACTCTGACCAGTGCTCATCACTTGGCTTTCTTCCTTTAATATTTTAATGCTGTGCTTCACCACACCCTGTGCCGCCCCACCCCCCGCCACTTCAGTTTTATACTTAGGTTATTTTCAATTTGAGGCTCTTTTAATATCTGGGCACATCCTTTATGGGCCTTCCTCTTTCCTATCTTTCCTCTAATTCTTCCTCACTTGCTTCTTCTCATGTGTGAAATGGACGATTGCCATCATGGCTATTAAATATAAGAGTGCTAGTGTTTTGCTTATTGGAGAAGGAAATGGCAACCCACCCCAGTATTCTTGCCTGGAGAATCCCAGGGACAGAGGAACCTAGTGGACTCCTGTCTATGGGGTCGCACAGAGTCAGACACGACTGAAGCAACTTAGCAGCAGCAGCAGCAGCGTTTTGCTTATGCTGAAAGAAAGGGAAGCCATAAAATTTGAGGTGAAATAAAACATAATAAAGAACAGGGCAGGGTCATCAATTTTATAAAGCTTTTGGAATTCCCCTGAAAGCCCCTTCTGAATCACTCCTGAAACCTCCCGTAAAACCTTTTCCCTCAAGTGCCAGCTTCTAAAATAAGTTAAATTACATACTATTAAAGTTTCTGGGTTTTCTGTATTGTTTGGCGATTCATCACTTTTATACTAATTTTATTGAGATATATCACATTTTAACTACATTTTGAGTTTAATGACTTCTCGTGAGTTTGTCCAAGAGTTGAACTGAACATTGATTCCCTGGTAAAATATGTTCCCTTTTCTAAACAACTGAAATGTAATCAAACCTCTCAAACCTGTCCATTTGTAAGTTGTGGATGGTCATAACTATTCATAGGTTTCTTTGTTTTACTATCTTTCTGGGTTATGTGGTGAAAATGAAATTGATCTTTTCTGTGGTTTCCTTCTCTCTCACATCTGTACTTCTTTTCTTTTCTCCTGTGCGGCCCAAGGAGGAAACTGCTGCCTTGAGCATTGATGAATTAGGCGTCTTTTGCATAATAGTAGCTCTTGTTTATGGAGCATTTTTTCCCCAGTAGCAGGCACTTTTGTGAATGTTATTTCTAATGCTAATTCTCCTCTTAATTATTTTCATTTACATTTAAGAAACAAAGGATTAGAAATGGTAAGTAATTTGCTCAAGGTCACAGAGCTACTGAGTGGTGGGCTGCTTCAAATTTAGGTTCATTTAGCTCCAGGGACCATGTATTTTTCAGGATACTTTGGTAAAACTAATAGGATTAGAGGATGTGGGCTAAAATTTGAGTTGCCACTTTTTGTAAAATAGTACAAGGCACTTAAGCATGTTATATGTGGAATTTAAGGGTCAGATAGCCTCTTATCATTGTCAGGTTGAGAGACAGTTAAGACTTAATATGTTACTTCTGTGTACTTGTTTTTTTGGCCTTCCTTTTCTCCCTCATCCTCACTCCTGATATTTTCCCTTTGACCTCTCTAAGTTTGAAGATACAAGACCTATTGATCTCGAGTTTATCTTTAACCCCAGAGATAGAAGACAGCAATCAGTGAGCTTGATTTGCATTACAGTTTGATCTGGATCAAAGGTCCTTAATACAATCAGGCCAAAATTGATTCTTGAAAGAAAAAGAAATTGTAAATTTCAAATCAGTCTTTAACAACTTCCAGATTATTCTAATTCCATTATTTGGCCTGTCTTTCTCACAGTTAAAAATCATACCCAATGTAAGTGAAAATTTTTTGGTCCTCAGGTCATCACACTGCAGACCTGTTTCTCCCAGGGCTTCTAGGCCTGAGTAGATGTCACATACTTGGTGGCCAACGCTGAAGCCCGAGCTCTATCATGGCGCCCTTTCCCTGTCATCCTGTTGTCACGCTATCGATAGGTTCGGTCACTTCTTCATTCAAAATATCTCCCATATTCACTGCTCACTGTCTTGACTACCAACACTCTCCTCCAAATCACCATTGTTCTGGCGGGGACTGTGATAATATTTTCTCTAGCCATTCTTCACATAGCAGTTGGTGTGATATTTTAAAACTCTAAATAATAAGGACTCACCCCATCTCATCCCACCCAGTCAATTCCTGCTTTAAACCCATTAATGTCTTTCCATTGCACTTAGATAAAATGAAAATTCTTTGTTGGGACTACAAACCCGGAATGATTTGACATCTGCCTTTCTCTCCAATCCCATTTTATGCTACTCCCTTCCTTGACTACCATACTTTAGTCACTAGCTTTTTTGAACACATCAAACTTAGGATAAGTTTTTTGGGATAGGGTGGGAAGCCTAGAACACTCTTGCTGACATCTTTCATATCTTGGCTTAAGTGTCATGTATTCAAGAGAAGACAGTCTAACATTTCCAGTCAGTCATTCTGTTTTATAACCATGTTCTAAATCTCTGCAAAGTACTCATGACTTTTGGATATTTTTCTTGCTTGTTAACTTTTTCCTGGTGTATTATTTTGAAAATTTTCAATCAGACAATATTTTAAAAGAATTTTACAGTGTATTCCTATAGGTGCTATGCTTTGCTCACCTGTGTCCGACTCTTTGAGACCCCCATGGACTGGTGCCCGCCAGGCTCCTCTGTCCATGGGGATTCTTCAGGCAAGAATGCTGGAGTGGGTTGCAATGCCCTTCTCCAGATCTTCCCAACCCAGGGATCAAACCTGGGTCTCCCACATTGCATGCAGATTCTTTACTGTATGAGCCACAGCAGGGGAGCCCAGGGATACTGGAGTGGGTAGCCTATCCCTTCTCCAGGGAACTTTCTGACCTAGGAATTGAAACAGGGTCTCCTGCATTGCAGGCAGATTCTTTACCAACTGAGCTACCAGGGAAGCCCCGTGTACTTATATTCCCAACACCAAAACTCCATTATTAATCTTTTGCTAAATTTGCTTTATTGCTTATTTGTTTGTTAAACTATTTAAATTTTGGTATATTTCATAGTACGTTGTAAATACCAGTATGCATCCTACGAAATACTTGAGTTCAGTTCAGTTCAGTTCAGTCGCTCAGTTGTGTCCGACTCTTTGCGACCCCATGAATCGCAGCACGCCAGGCCTCCCTGTTCATCACTATCTCCCGGAGTTCACTCAGACTCAACGTCCATCGAGTCCGTGATGCCATCCAGCCATCTCATCCTCGATCATCCCCTTCTCCTCCTGCCCCCAATCCCTCCTAGCACCAGAGTCTTTTCCAATGAGTCAACTCTTCCATGAGGTGGCCAAATACTTGAGTACACATGTCATTAACTTAATTCAGGATTTGTATTACAATTTGATTATTTTAAGGCAAACTTTGTATACAGTTAACGTGAACACATACGAAGTGTGTATTTGTTGATTTTGATATATGCATACCCCAAACACCACCAAGATGTTGAACGTTACCGTCACCCTAGAAAGTTCCTTCGTACTCAGTGCTTGGTCCTCACTCCCCCCACAACCAGGTTTAGAGACAACCTGTTCTCAGTTTTTATACCAAATATTCTGTTCAGTCGCTCAGTCGTGTCCAACTCTTTGCGAGCCAATGGACTACAGCATGCCAGACCTCCCTGTCCATCACCAACCCCTGGAGTTTACTCAAACCCATGTCCATTGAGTCGGTGATGCCATCCAGCCATCTCATCCTCTGTCGTCCCCTTCTCCTCCTGCCCTCAATCTTTCCAGCATCAGGGTCTTTTCAAATGAGTCAGTTCTTCGCATCAGGTGACCAAAGTATTGGAGTTTCAGCCACAGCATCAGTCCTTCCAATGAGTATTCAGGACTGATTTCCTTTAAGATGGACTGGTTGGATCTCCTTGCAGTCCAAGGGACTCTCAAGAGTCTTCTCCAACACCACAGTTCAAAAACATCAATTCAAAAAAAAACAAAAACATCAATTCTTCAGTGCTCAGCTTTCTTTAAAGTCCAACTCTCACATCCACATGTGACTACTAGCAAAACCATAGCTTTGACTAGACGGAACTTTGTTGGCAAAGTAATGTCTCTGCTTTTCAATATGCTGTCTAGGTTGATCATCACTTTTCTTCCAAGGAGTAAGCGTCTTTTAATTTCATGGCTGCAGTCACCATCTGCAGTGATTTTGGAGCCCCAAAAATAAAGTCTGTCACTCTTTCCACAGTTTCCCCATCTATTTGCCATGAGGTGATGGGACCAGATGCCATAATCTTTGTTTTCTGAATGTTGAGCTTTGAGCCAAATTATCACTCTCCACTTTCACTTTCATCAAGAGGTTCTTTAGTTCTTCTTCACTTTCTGCCATAAGGGTGGTGTCATCTGCATATTGAGGTTATTGATATTTCTCCAGGCAATCCTGATTTCCAGCTTGTGCTTCCTCCAGCCCAGCGTTTCTCATGATGTACCCTGCATATAAGTTAAATAAGCAGGGTGACAGTATACAGCCTTGATGTACTCCTTTCCTGATTTGGAACCAGTCTGTTGTTCCATGTCCAGTTCTAACTGTTGCTTCCTGATTGCATACAGATGTCTCAAGAGGCAGGTCAGGTGGTCTGGTATTCCCATCTCTTTTAAGAATTTTCCATAGTTTGTGGTGATCCACACAGTCAAAAACTTTGGCATAGTGAATAAAGCAGAAGTAGATGTTTTTCTGGAATTCTCTTGCTTTTTATGTGATCCAGTGGATGTTGGCAATTTGATCTCTGGTTCCTCTGCCTTTTCTAAATCCAGCTTGAACATCTGGAAGTTCATGGTTCACGTACTGTTGAAGCCTGGCTTGGAGAATTTTGAGCATTACTTTACTAGCGTGTGAGATGAGTGCAGTTGTGCCGCAGTTTGAACATTCTTTGGTGTTGCCTTTCTTTGGGATTGGAATGAAAACTGACCTTTTTCAGTCCTGTGGCCACTGCTGAGTTTTCCAAATTTGCTGGCATATTGAGTGCAACACTTTCACAGCATCATCTTTTAGGATTTGAAAGAGCTCAACTGAAATTCCATCACCTCCACCAGCTTTGTTCGTAGTGATGCTTCCTAAGGCCTACTTCACTTCACGTTCCAAAATGTCTGGCTCTAGGTGAGTGATCACACCATCGTGATTATTTGGGTCATGAAGATCTTTTTTGTATAGTTCTTCTGTGTATCCCCTGGAGAACGAAATGGTAACCCACTCCAGTATTCTTGCCTGGAGAATCCCATGGACGGAGAAGACTGGTAGGCTACAGTCCATGGGGTCGCAAAGAGTCAGACATGACTGAGCGACTTCACTTTCTTTCTTTCTTTCTGTGTATTCTTGCCACCTCTTAATATCTTCTGCTTCTGTTAGGTCCATACCATTTCTATCCTTTATTGTGCCTATCTTTGCATGAAATATTCCCTTGGTATCTCTCATTTTCTTGAAGAGATCTCTAGTCTCTCTGATTCTATTGTTTTCCTCTGTTTCTTTGCACTGATCACTGAGGAAAACTTTCTTATCTCTCCTTGGTATTCTTTGGCACTCTGTATTCAGATGCTTATATCTTTCCTTTTCTCCTTTGCTTTTCGCTTCTCTTCTTTTCACAGCTATCTCTAAGGCCTCCTCAGACAGCCATTTTTCTCTTTGGCATTTGTTTTTCTTGGGGATGGTCTTGATCCCTGTCTCGTGTATAGTGTCATGAATCTCCGTCCGTAGTTCATCAGGCACTCTATCATATCTAATCCCTTGAGTCTATTTGTCACTTCCACTGTATAATCGTAAGGGGTTTGATTAAAGTCATACCTGAATGGTCTAATAGTGGTTTTCCCTACTTTCTTCAATTTAAGTCTGAATTTGTCAATAAGGAGTTCATGATGTGAGCCACAGTCAGCTCCCTGTCTTGTTTTTCTGCCTGTATAGAACTTCTCCATCTTTGACTGCAAGAATATAATCAGTCTGATTTCCGTATTGACCATCTGGTGATGTCCACATGTAGAGTCTTCTCTTGTGTTGTTGGAAGAGGGTGTTTGCTATGACCAGTGCATTCTCTTGGCAAAGCACTATTAGCCTTTGCCCTGCTTCATTCTGTACTCCCAAGACCAAACTTGCCTGTTACTCTAGGTGTTTCTTGACTTTCTACTTTTGCATTCCAGTCCCCTATAATGAAGAGGACATCTTTTTTGAGTATTAGTTCTAGAAGGTCTTGTAGGTCTTCATAGAACTGTTCAGCTTCAGCTTCTTCAGCATTACTGGTTGGGACATAGACTTGGATTACCATGATATTGAATGGTTTGCCTTGGAAACAAAGAGATCATTCTGTCGTTTTTGAGATTGCATCCAGATGCTGCATTTTGGACTCTTTTGTTGACCATGATGGCTACTCCATTTCTTGAAAGGGATTCTTGCCCACAGTAGTAGATATAATGGTCATCTGAGTTAAATTCACCCGTTCCAGTCCATTTTAATTCACTGATTCCTCAAATAGTAAATATTAGATTTGTAAAAATTGGGATAAAATTTAGATAGTATAAAATCCAGCCTTTCAACGTGTATAGTCCAGTGGTTTTTAGTATATTCAGAGAATTAGTGAATCTTCACCACTGAAGAGGAACCAAAGAGCCTCTTGATGAAGGTGAAAGAGGAGAGTGAAAAGCTGGCCTAAAACTCAACATTCAGAAAACTAATATCCAGCATCCAGTCCCATCATTTCATGGCAAATAGATGGGGAAACAGTAAGAGACTTTATTTTCTTGGGTCCAAAGTCACTGCAGATGGTGAGTGCAGGCATGAAATTAAAAGACGCTTGCTCCTTGGAATGAAAGCTGTGACAAACTTAGACAGCCTGCTAAATAGCAGAGACATTGCTTTGCCCGCAAAGGTCTGTCTAGTCAAAGCTGTGGTTTTTCCTGTAGTCATGTATGGATGTGAGTGCTGGACCATAAAGAAGGCTGAGCATTGAAGAATTGATGCTTTTGAATTGTGGTGTTGGAGAAGACTCTTGAGAGTCCCTTGGACTGCAAGGAGATCTAACCAGTCCATCCTCAAGGACATCAGTGCTGAATATTCACTGGAAGGACTGAAGCGGAAGCTCCAATACTTTGGCCACCTGATATGAAGAGCCAACTCATCAGAGAAGACCCTGAGGCTTGGGAAGATTGAACACAGGAGGAGAAAGTGATGACCAAGGACAAGATGGTTGTATGGCATCACTGACTTGATGGATATGAGTTTGAGCAAGGACCAAGAGATGATGAAGGACAGGCAGGCCCGACGTGTTTCTGTTCATGGGGTCTCAAAGAGCCAGACATGACTAAGTGAGTGAACACCACCACCACCTACCACTCTAATGCCAGAACATTTTCAGTACCCCCAAAAGAAACTCTGTGTTCATTCCTGTGTGTGTGTGTGCATGAGGGCATGTGCTCAGTCACGTCCGACTCTTTTTTAACCCCATGGACTATAGCCCGCCAGGCTCCTCTGTCCATGGGATTCTCTAGGGAAGAATGCTGGAGTGTGTTGCCATTTCCTCCCCAGCTATCCAGTAACAGTCACTCCTTATATTCCAGCCCTTGGCAATCACCAATTTGCTTTCTGTTTCAGTGGATTTATCTATTCTGGATATTTCATATAAATGGAATCATAAAACATATGACCTTCTGTGTTCACTTAGCATTATATTTTCAAAGTTCCTCTATATGTATATTGGTACTTCATTCTTTTTATGACCAAATAATATTCCCTCCTGTTCCAGAATACTGGAGTGGGTAGCCGTTCCCTTCTTCAGGGGATCTTCCCCACCCAGGAGTCAAACTGGGGTTTCCTGCATTGCAGGTAGATTCATTGCCAGCTAAGCCACCAGGGAAGCCCAAATAGTATTCCATTGTGTGTTTATAGTGCATTTTATTTATTCGTTTAGCCACGGGTGGACATTTGGGTTGTTTCCATATACTGACTGTTGTAGATAGTGCTGCCGTGAATGTGCATACTTATGCATGTTTGTGTATATGTTTTCAACTATCTTGGTATATACCTAGTTGTGGAACTGCTGGTTTACATGGTAATTCTATGGGTAACTTTTTGAGGAACTGCCAATCTGTTTTCCCCAGTGGCTGAATCATCTTACATTCCTACCAGCAGTGTATGAGGTTTCCAGTTTCTTCCCATCATTGCCAATACTTGTTATTTTCCTTTTTTTTTTTTTTTTAATATTATGGCCATCCTAGTGTGTGTGAAATGATATCTCACTGTGGCAGATATTGGCAGAATGGATAAAAACACATCCAACTATATGCTGTCTCTAAGAAACTCATTTTAGATCTAGACACAGAGATAGATTGAAAGCAAAAGGATAGAAATAGATATCCCATGCAAATAGTAATCAAAAGAGAACTGGGGTGGCTATTCTAAAACATATTTTGTCTATCGGACAAAATAGACTTTAAGTCTAAAACTGTCAAAAGAGATAAAAGACATTATGTATTGACTGTTATAAACATATATGCACCAAACAGCTGATACTGAAAATATATGAAGTAAGTATTGACAGACTTGAAAAGAGAAATAGATAGTTATACAATAATAGTTGGGGACTTCAGTAGTACAGTTTAAATAATGAGTAAGAGCATCCATAGAGAGGATCAGTGAAGAAGTAAAGATTGTAACAGTTTAAACCAATGAAACTTTATAGACATATATAGGACACTCTACCCAATAGTAAAAGTATACACATTTGTCTCAAGTAATTCTCTTGTTAAATGGAAGAGTGAATGATTGAGATATAAAGAATTGAGTTTTAAAGAGATGGAAAAGAGAAAATAGTATCAAGCTGGAACAGTATCTCATAAAGTTTGTCCCTTTCCCTGCAGAATCCCAGGATTTAGTCTGATATGGAAATACTCTCTTGTCTCTTGTACTCAATTACCTTGATAGGTTGCTCTTCTCTAAAAATAGTGTGGGGTTTTCTCTGCGTTAAGTAAATTCTTTCTTTGAAAATGATTGGTTTATGGTCATTTGCTTAGTACTTTATAGTAAAATTGACCAGGGGTTAGTTTGTATTTCTGGTTTCTAATGGCTTGCTTGGTAGCCCAGCTGGTAAAACATCCGCCTGCAATGCAGGAGTCCCCAGTTCGATTCCTGGGTCAGCAAGATCTGCTGGAGAAGGGATAGGCTGCCCACTCCAGTATTCTTGGGCTTCCCTGGTGGCTCAGATGGTAAAGAATCTGCCTACAATGTGGAAGATTTCTAGTACTTAAGACAGTGATCATCACATAAGTTTGTATTCAGTGAATGGTTATTCAGTGAGTGAATCCAAATAGAGATGTCTGTATAAGTATGGAAATGAAGTAAGTAGACCCACATTTTAAAGTTGTTTTTTTTTTTTTCACAATGTTTATAAATCATGATTTGACAATGTTTTTTCTCATTTCCCCTCCTTCATTTCCAAGTTTGTAGTGGAGATATCTGGGAAGAGTAGCAATATTAAGTAAGCCAGGATAAACTCTCAGCTAACAGAGAACTAAAAAGAAAAAAGAAAGGTAGGTTTATTTAAGTAAACTCAGTATGTGATTGTTAATGACTAGAGCACGTCAATCCATTTAGGCTGTCGTTGGATTCATTAGGCAGGACTAATGGAAGTTTTAAGATTCAAATGTATGAGAGTCTTTGAATGAACCTTCTTGGCTTCACACTAACCTATGATGTTATATCTTACGTTCTCTGCAGGTTAGGCTCTCCCATAAATTTCTTCTTGATATTAGTCTTCCTACCACCTTGGCTCCTGTCTCTGATAAGTATGTAGGAACCATATTGTTTTCTTCTCTGCCCTGGCTATTTTTTCCTTTCCTTTGGCTAATTTTCCTTTTGGCATGGTATAACGTTTAAAAAAGTTGCTCTTGTTTTTTTAATATAGAAGAACAAATTGTTCGTGCTAACGAAGGATAGAAATACTTAGCTAAGCCCTCAAATCTTTTCTTTCTTTCATGCTGCTTAGAAAACTTCACATGTTGTGTATGACTTTGTGGTTAAAGATATGTCAAGGAAGCATTTGAAAAAATATTGCAATTTGTATCTTTTTCCCAATCTTAATATCCTGTTAATTCATTTTCCAATTTGGTCCTCAGTAGAAGAGATATTTAATATTCATTTATTTAATTAGGAGATTTCCTAAGAAATGCCTAAGGAAAAATTATGTTGAAGAAAATAGTGTTATTCTCATTCTCATAAAGTATGAAAGAATGAGGTTTTTATTTTGCAGTTTTCATATTATTGAAGTCTTGTGGTCATTTGAGGTTACAATGGTGGTCCGTGTTCTCCATCCGTTCTCTCTTTTCTTCGTCAGTTGGGTCCTTATATTTTCTTTCGTTGCTCCAATATACACACTTTGGGTTTCAGCATTATTTCACAGGTTCTCCCTCTGCATTTTGCCATGCTATATTTGTCCTCAGTGTCTCTCTTGTTGTTTTATTGTTGTTCGTTCTTGCATACCTTTTCTTTTTTCTATCAGTCTATTGCAAAAGACTCTACATAATGTTCAGACACTAATGTGAAGACATTAAGTCTTTGGGTTTTGTTTGGAAACTTTCTGTCAGCTCATTCTGCTGCAGTCTAGACACTGAACCATGCTTTATTTCTGATCCCTGAATCAGAGTTAGGGATCTAGTATTTTTTATTTGCCTGAGTAGAGGAAAGGTAGCCCAGATCAGTTTTCCCAAGGAAAAAAAAAACAAAAACTAATTGCCTCTCTTTGCCATATTTAAACAAGTACTGTTATATATTGGTTTACTTCCTTATAACACAGCTTGATTAAATCTTTATGTGTATACTACCGGTTCATTCTTATTTAAACTCAGTGTATTTGTATAGATATCCGTGTGTTCATGTGTGCATAGCCATCTCAGGAAAGGCAAAATGTCCTGTGCCCACTTTACACTTTTTCATTTTCCAGTGGCAAAAGCTCAGTGATAATAAAGAGCACCTCTAGGTACCTTTTTTAGAGATTTTGTTCATCTGCAGTAGTAGTAGAGATATGAATAATTCATAGTTGGACTGCAACACATATATATTTATGTTCTAATTACTGGATAATTATAGGCCCTAGAGAAATATAAATATCTATCACTTCAGTCTGAAGTGTGCTATTCTGAAGATATACCAATACTAAATTGATAATGACTGATGTAACTATAACTCGTAATTAAAAGGCAACAACAAAAAAGTGGAAAATTATGACCAAATAACAATATGGGAAACGCATTGATGATGGAATTTATTTTTCCAAATTGTTTGAACTATCTCCTTATTTGTCTTCACAGTAGGAACTTTTCAGTGTAGCCAAGTGTTGCATGGCAGCCAAATTGCCTAGTAAATTTTGAATTATTTCCTTGGAAAGCTTAGTAATGTGGTAATTCTTATTTGAGTCTGTGCAACTGTTATTCATTTATCAGAGCTGTAGTGTTACACCTTTTTATTGCCCCTGCCCTGTAACCTTAAACAGCAAAGATTTTCCTCATCCTCCATGTTCACTTCCCTTTGGTAAGACTGTGGGGTGCATTGGAGTTCTGTTCTATGCCAGCCTTGTCCGGGTATGAGGCTGATGGAGGTTCTACCAGCCACAGTGGCACGGATCATGGAGGCAGGAAGTAGAGGGGTCTCGATTTTGATCAGCAGTTCTCTGTAATTCAGCATTCACTACTATATTGCATTGTTTGGTTTTGCAGTTTGTATATCATCGTCATCATGTCCTAAATCTTGAATTCATCCCCTTTTCTCCATTTATCCTGTGGTTCCATTTGTTCAAGCTAGTGTCATCTTTTGCCTAGGTCACTGAAATAGCCTTCCAGATGGCTCCTCTGTCACAGACTGGATACCTGTCTTAAAGCAGACCCTGGAATTTTATTGGGGAATATTCTTGGGACCAGTGCACATGAGGGAGTGAAAGAAATTGTGGACTGAAGGGGGATTTGAATTGAGTTGAGACTCAGACTCAGCAACGGCCTTAGCTCTTACTGCAGAGAGTCCTGTGTATTGAAAAGTGAAAGTCATTCAGTCGTGACTCTCTGCAACCCCATGGACTATACAGTCCATGGAATTCTCCAGGCCAAAATACTGGAGTGGGTAGCCTTTCCCTTCTGCAGGGGACCTTCCCAACCCAGGGACCAAACCCAGGTCTCCTGCATTGTAAGCGGATTCTTTACCAACGGAGCTATCAGGAAAGCCCAGTATTGGCTGATCTTTTATATTAAATAGCTGTCTCAAATTGAGGCAATAAGATTGAACTGTTAAACACCTGTGTTAACTAAGCCTTGGGTGCAGGCTGCCCCTTGGAAGGAGTAATACAAGCTGAGGATAAGTCAGCTTTTGGTTGATGATACTTCCAGCAGCTGGAAGAATGTCCTAAAGTGGTGAGATGGACAGAGCTCTGTTTCATAATTTTAATATGTATTTTCCACAGTTGTTCATTTCTGAGTATTTTCAGAGTTCTGTTACAATTTTTGAATCAGGTTATTTAGGAATACGTTAACAGTTTCGACTTTTTGTTATATTTCGAAGTTAATTGCTTTCTGATCAGTGAATATCATCTTTCTTATTTAGAAACTTTCTAATTTGATGAGAATTGCTTTATGGCCAAGGAGTAAATCACTTTGAATATATCTTCCATGTGTACCTGAACAGTGTGTATTTTCACATTATTGTAGGCCATGTTTTATAGATGACCAATGGGTCAAGTCTGCCTATTGGGATGTTCACATCTTCTAGTGATGTTTTTGGCTATTTGATCAGTTTTTGAGAGAGTGGATTAGTGACGTTTTCTTGCTTGCCAGGAAGTTAATGGGTAATATAGCAGTGTAATGTGTCTTCTTGGCTAATTTTAATTTTTATCAAAATGTATGGCTTTTTCTGAGTTTGCTTTCTAATTTCATTTTATCAGTATTGTTATGACTAAACCAGGTTATTTTGGTGTTTTCTTATGTTCTTTTTTTTTCCAGTCAGCCAGTAGTCTATTGATTGAGGTATCTCTCTTTTAAGTGTATATACTGATGTTTTTCTTTTTCTATTCAAGACTGGCATTGTCTTTTAACCATAGATTTCAGTTGATGTACATTTATTGTGTTGACTGCTTTCTGATTTATTTATATTATCTTCTTTTTCTTTTTGTTCCACTTCTT
Organism: Budorcas taxicolor; assembly: GCF_023091745.1. Taxonomy (NCBI): domain Eukaryota; kingdom Metazoa; phylum Chordata; class Mammalia; order Artiodactyla; family Bovidae; genus Budorcas; species Budorcas taxicolor. Next base: position 77,138,392 of record NC_068921.1, read on the forward strand.
GGATTCTACTTTCTCTCCTTTCATGACTTCTCTTTGATAATGATTGCCTTTAAAATTTCTCTTCTTTATTCCATTCCCATCCCCCCCACTCCTTTCCACTGTGATACAAATTTTACGCTTATTTCTATTTCAGGGTTTACTGTAGAAATTTGAATTTGGAGACAGTTCTTCAGGTATTCCTCAGTATCCTAAACTTTTTAAAATGTTTACTTACTTTAAAATTCAAGCTACAGTTTTCTCTGCTACCAAAGATTTCCTCCTTATATGCTTTCTTGTATTCTATTTCCTTAATTGTTTACCCCACTAATTAGGCATTATTACTGGGCTATAAATAGCTAATATTTATGTACCTTTACTCAGATATTTATTTTCTTTGTTCATTGTTCCTTCTTCCATCCCTGACTTTACAAATGGGATTATTTCTGTTTTTCCTGGAATTTACCCCATAGAAGTTTCTCCAGGTAGTTAACTCAGTTTTTGTTTAGATGGGACTATTCACATTGGCTTTTCCGGTGGTCATGTATGGATGTGAGAGTTGGACTGTGAAGAAAGCTGAGCACCGAAGAATTGATGCTTTTGAACTGTGGTGTTGGAGAAGACTCTTGAGAGTCCCTTGGACTGCAAGGAGATCCAACCAGTCCATCCTAAAGGAGATCAGTCCTGGGTGTTCATTGGAAGGACTGATGCTGAAGCTGCAACTCCAGTACTTTGGCTACCTCATGGGAAGAGTTGACTCACTGGAAGAGACTCTGATGCTGGGAGGGATTGGGGGCAGGAGGAGAAGGGGACGACCCAGGATGAGATGGCTGGATGGCATCACTGACTCGATGGACGTGAGTCTGAGTGAACTCCGGGAGTTGGTGATGGACAAGGAGGCCTGGTGTGCTGCGATTCATGGGGCTGCAGAGTCGGACACGACTGAGCGACTGAGCTGAACTGATTCAGTTCTTTGTTAACAGGTGGCTGTGGTGGGGGCGCAGGGCGAGGTTGGTAGTAGTCTTCTGTTAGCCTCGAGCTGCAGCATTTGTGCTGTACGGTGCTCTGCAGCTGTTGAAGAGAGACTTGTCAGTCTCGTTTTTGTTACTCCTTTGTAGGCAGTCTGTTCTTTTTGTCCGGCTCCTTCATAAAAATGATTTTTATGCAGGAATGCTTTATGAAGAACGAAATCTTAACTATTCTAAGTGTATAGGTTAGAGAATTTTAGTACATGTCACTACAATTAAGGTATAGATTTTATTTCTGTTCTTTTAAAAAACATTGCTTCCTTCATTTTACACTTCCACCAGCAGTGTTTCAAGAGTTCTAGTTACCTGCTTACTCCATCCTTGTGAATACTTGTCTTTCTAGTTTTTGTCATTCTAATGGATATGTAGTTATATTTCATTGTGATTTTGATTTCTGTTTCCTTAATACTGTCGAGCATATTTTCACATGCTCAATCGCTATTCATTAATGTTTGCCAAACCAAAGGTCACTTAACTTTTCTCTTATTTATCTTCTAGACATTTTATTGTTTAGTATTATATAGTTAGGTCTACAATCCACTTAGGGTTAACTTTTGTGAAATGTGAAGGACTTTGTCTAGATTCACTTTTTGCCCACGGATTTCCAGTTGTTCTAGCAACATTTGTTGGAAGTGATTATCTTTTCTCTATTGAGTTGCTTTTGCTTTCTCGTCAAAGATCATTCACTGTGTTTGTGTGAGTTTTTTCTCCACACTTTCCATGCTATTCCATTGATTGATTTGACTATTCTTTTACCAATATCTTGGTGATTTTATTACTGTAGCTTTATAGTCAGCCTTAAAGTTGGGTAATGTCAGTCTTTTGAATTTGTTGTCCTCTTTTAATACTGTGTTGACCATTATAGGTCTCTTACTTTTGTATATAAATGTTAAAATCAGTCTGTTGATATATACATAATAGCTTAATGGAGTTTTGGTTGATATTGCTTTGAATCTATAGATCAATTTAGGGATAATTGGTATCTCAACAATATTGAGTTCAGGCATGTGGAATTTTTCTCCATTTATTTAGTTCACTTCAGTTCAGTCGCTCAGTCGTGTCCAACTCTTTGCGACCCCATGAATCGCAGCACGCCAGGCCTCCTTGTCCATCACCAACTCCCGGAGTTCACTCAGACTCATGTCCATCGAGTTGGTGATGCCATCCAGTCATCTCATCCTCTGTTGTCCCCTTCTCCTCCTGCCCCCAATCTCTCCCAGCATCAGAGTCTTTTCCAATGAGTCAACTCTTTGATGAGGTGGCCAAAGTACTGGAGCTTCAGCTTTAGCATCATTCCTGCCAAAGAACACCCAGGACTGATATCCTTCATAATGGACTGGTTGGATCTCCTTGCAGTCCAAGGGACCCTCAGGAGTCTTCTTCAACACCCCAGTTCAATAGCATCAATTCTTCGGTGCTCAGCTTTCTTCACAGTCCAACTCTCACATCCATACATGAGTACAGGAAAAACCATAGCCTTGACTAGACGGACCTTTGTTGGCAAGGTAATGTCTCTGCTTTTCAGTATGCTATCTAGGTTGGTCATATCTTTTCTTCCAAGGAGTAAGTGTCTTTTAATTTCATGGCTGCAGTCACCATCTGCAGTGATTTTGGAGCCCCCAAAAATAAAGTCTGACACTGTTTCCACTGTTTATTGAGTTAGATCTTCCTTAATTTCATTCATCAGAACTTTGTAGTTTTCTGCATATAGATACTATTCATATTTTGTAGATTTATGCCTAAGTGTTTTGTTCTTTGGGGTACTAATGTAAATGGTATTGTTTTTAACTTCAAGTGTTTCCATTGCTGGTATGTGGGAATGCAATTCAACTTGTAATTACATTAGTCTTAGAAGGTTTTTGTTTGTTTGTTTGGGTTTTTTTTGGTGGTGGTGGTTGTGGTTCTTGATTCTTTGAGATTTTCTTCATAGATGATCTTATTTCCTGCTAATGACATTTCTTCCTTCTCAATTTGTTTACCTTTTTCTTGTCTTATTGCATAAGCTTTGACCTATAGTAAGATGTTGAATAGGAGGGGTAAGAAAGGACATCCTTGCCTTGTTCCTGATCCTAGAAAGAGTTGGACATGACTGAAGTGACTTAGCATGCATGGTTCTTACATGTATGGCTTACTCATCAATGTAAACCCTTACCATGTTAGGTAGGAGAGAGAAGTGATCATATGTATATATTAAAGAATTTTGGTGACCTCTTTATAGTTTGATGGGAACAACTGTATTGGTAGGGAGCTCTGTTAGGAGATTCTGGTTAGCACCACCAAATTAGGAATTGGACATTTCTCTAGAAATATTTCACTTTTCCTTTCTTTTTACATTTCTTTCTCTATCAGTCATTACAGTCTATGAATTTTTTATTAAAGAAGCTGTAGGTGAAAAACTATATAAAATTCTTCATTATATGACTCATGATATTTACATCATGAAGATGTCATTTCACCAACCTTTACAGTATCAGATTATGCCACTGTGTATAGGGGCAGGTTTTGCTTAAAGGGGGCTGGATTATATACTGTGTCTCTTGTGTAGCTCAACATAGTGTGTTGGCCAAGAAATGCAGTCAGACTTGGGATTCATAACTGAGTGGGAAAGCACCAAGCCCTAGAGGCTCCCTTCATCCACATTCTGTTTACACATTGTACTGACTCTACCTCTGATACAAGGCTAGACCTTTCTCTCAGTTGAGTCTGGGTTACAGCTCTCCTCTAGTGATGGTTTAGTTGCCAAGTCACGTCTGACTCTTTTGCGACCCTGTGGACTGTAGCCCTCCAGGGCTACATGGACCTTTCCAGGCAAGAATACTGGAGTGGGTTGCCATTTCCTTCTCCAGGGGATTTTTCCAATGATCAGACCTGCAGCTCTTGTGTCTCTTGAGTTGGCAGGTGGATTCTCTATCGCTGAGCCACCAGGGAAGCCCAGTCAGTCAGCCTTACTTAGAGTCCCAGGCAGACGTCCAGTGAAAGGATGGTAAAGGTGGGGAAAAACTTGCCAACAGCACTAGGACCTGAGGCGTTGTTTTTTTTGTTTTTAAAGCAATCTTCTCATACCAGGAGCTTCGTCTTGTTTTAAAAACCTTGGAGAATTTTATTTTGAGATCAAATTGCCAACATCCGCTGGATCATGGGGAAAAAAAGCAAGAGAGTTCCAGAAAAACATCTATTTCTGCTTTATTGACTGTGCCAAAGCCTTTGACTGTGTGGATCACAATAAACTGTGGAAAATTCTGAAAGAGATGGGAATAGCAGACCACCTGACCTGCCTCTTGAGAAATCTGTATGCAGGTCAGGAAGCAACCGTTAGAACTGGACATCGAACAACAGACTGGTTCCAAATAGGAAAAGGAGTACGTCAAGGCTGTATATTGTCACCCTGCTTATTTAACTTCTGTGCGGAGTACATCATGAGAAACGCTGGACTGAAAGAAGCACAAGCTGGAATCAAGATTGCCGGGAGAAATATCAATAACCTCAGATATGCAGATGACACCACCCTTATGGCAGAAAGTGAAGAGGAACTAAAAAGCCTCTTGATGAAAGTGAAAGAGGAGAGTGAAAAAGTTGGCTTAAAGCTCAACATTCAGAAAACGAAGATCATGGCATCCGGTCCCATTACTTCATGGGAAATAGATGGGGAAACAGTGGAAACAGTGTCAAACTTTTATTTTTGGGGGCTCCAAATCACTGCAGATGGTGACTGCAGCCATGAAATTAAAAGATGCTTACTCCTTGGAAGAAAAGTTATGACCAACCTAGATAGCATATTCAAAAGCAGCGACATTACTTTGCCGACTAAGGTCCGTCTAGTCAAGGCTATGGTTTTTCCAGTGGTCGTGTATGGATGTGAGATTTCGACTGTGAAGAAAGCAGAAAGCCGAAGAATTGATGCTTTTGAACTGTGGTGTTGGAGAAGACTCTTGAAGGTCCCTTGGACTGCAAGGAGATCCAGCCAGTCCATTATGAAGGAGATCAGCCCTGGCATTTCATTGGAAGGAATGATGCTAAAGCTGAAACTCCAGTACTTTGGCCACCTCATGCGAAGAGTTAACTAATTGGAAAAGACTCTGATGCTGGGAGGGATTGGGGGCAGGAGGAGAAGGGGACGACAGAGGATGAGATGACTGGATGGCATCACTAACTCGATGGACGTGAGTCTGAGTGAGCTCCGGGAGTTGGTGATGGACAGGGAGGCCTGGCGTGCTGCGATTCATGGGGTCGCAAAGAGTCGGACATGACTGAGTGACTGAACTGAACTGAACTGAACTGATAAGGAAGGTTGTTCTGTTTCAAACATTAGTCAACTAAAGATTATAAATTTAAAGAAATGTGTTCTAGACAAAAGTTGAACAGAGGAATAAGTACTCTAATGGGTTAAACAATGTGAGAGAACATTAGTGGATATTTCATACCCAGGCTGGAAAAAGTGAGGGGTTGCAAGCCATCAACTTGATCACTTTTGATTTTCCCAGGAATGCCAAGTTTTGACTGAATGGTTTTTTTTTTTTACTTTTTCTTCCAGTTCCTGGCATCCCATAACTTACCCTAATTAGAGTCACAGGCACAATAAGAAAGTGGGGATGACAGACTGGGCTTTTTGATATTATTTAATATCATCTATGTGGAATATTTTTTTCTCTCCTTTTCAAATCGCTAGTTCTCATTTCTCCATGGCATGATGACAGCATAAAAATATGTGCTGTCCGAAATTTAACGACTTACTTGGCATAAGACTTTGAGTAGAATACCTTACTATTACATTATTTTCAGTTATAGCTCAAAAATTACATTGAGTTCATGACTGTAATGTCACCACCTTCTACCAGTTTCTTCCTGTCTCTCTGTTGTTTAATATTTGGCTTCTTAAATTCTTGTCAAGGAGTCTTCTCTTCTGGGTTGTGTGTTTTCACAGGTCTATTGCTGCATCACCTCCTTTGGGGGCACTATGTTGCAATTGTCTTATTGTATATTACCCCGTTGCCTAACAGTGTCTTACCTCTTCTGAACATAAAATAGGGGAACTTCCCTGGTGGGTCAGTGGTAAAGAACTTGCCTGTCAATGCAGGAGGCATAAGAGATGTGGGTTCAGTCCCTGGGTTGGGAGGATCCCCTAGAGGAGGGCGTGACAACCTGCGCCAGTATTCTTCCCTGGATAATCCCATGGACAGAGGGGCCCAGGGAGCTACAGTCCATGAGGTCGCAAAGAGTCAGACACGACTGAAGCGACAGCACTGAACAGAAAATAATTTGTTGTTGACAAATGATTTTACATGTCTTGTTTTGCCATCTAGGTCTTTGCTACCAAGGAAAATTTCCAAATCTTATTTTGAACCTCACAAATCCCTAAATAGTCCAGGATCCGTAGTAAATGACTAAGATGAGATTAATACTGGACTCAGAATAACTGGACATTTCCTAATCCTCAGCGGGAGCAGAAAATAGTAGAGACATGAGGTGTGGATATCATCCCTCTTGTGGTTTCCTGTTCACATGGATAAATAGTTTTTGATGGTGAATTGACATGTTTTATGGGAGAATATGACTTTAATAAAGACCTTAAGTTGTTTTTAAAAAGATATCTCAGGCCTGCTGATTTCTAATTTTTAGATATTGTTTCTTCACTGCTCTAAAACAAGCTAATTCTTCTTTACTGACTTCAATCTAGTTCCTTTATATGATATTCATTGTGGGGCTGCAGTGCTATGAGGCGAATAATGTTCTTGTTACTCTCAAGTAGAATCTGTAGAATGCAGAAGTGTGTAGGATAATTTGCATCTAATTTATGTATCCAGTTCTCTTTTCCTCTTCCATCCTGCAGATAAACTGTGTACTTCAGATTGTTTCAGTCCTTCCTTAAACCTCTCGTATGTTTCCCCACCTCTGTTTTGTTTCTGTTCTTGCTGCCTAACGTGTTCATATCCTGCTCGTCCTGCATAGTCTTATATAAATAGCCCTATCTGTTGTGAGCTGTGTGCTAAGTTGCTTCTGTCATGTCTGACTCTGTGCAACCCCATGGACTCTAGCTCGCCAGGCTCCTCTGTCCAGGAGATTTCCCAGGCAAGGATACTGAACTGGGTTGCGTGTCCTCCTCCAGGAAATCTTCCCAACCCAGGGATCGAACCTGTGTCCCTTCTATCTCCTGTGTTGGTGGGCAGGTTCTTTATCGCTGGCACCACCGCTAGCCTCCTGTCTGTTGGGTTGGCCAAAAAGTTTATTTGGGTGGGTTTCGCCATCATATCTTATGGAAGAACCTGAATGAACTTTTTGGCCAATCCAATATAATATGCTTTTCTTAATCCCTTTTTCTCTTTGCTATGATTCCCACTGAGAGAGTTATCTGGGGTCCTGTGCCTCTTTCTTCCTAGATTATACGGCTCCCTGTGTGAGAATAGCGTATTCATCTTTCTTCTTATTGCATCTAGTGTTGCTTTTATAGTGCTGTCCCACAGAAATCTATCTCACATAAGTGTAACCAGTATCTGAACTTTCAAAGCTGAATTAATTATGAAACATTTTTAACTAAGTCGAAGTTAAGAGTGATGCTCTGTGGTTTAGGGGTCAGATGTCTGTGACATTTGGCCCTGTCTGCCCTTTTCTTCAAAGATCCCACAGCTAGAGTGCAGTGCTGATAGCTGCCCTGGGCGGGCAGAGTCCTCGAAGGGCTCCTCCCTGACCTCTTCTTTCTTTACAAACGATCACAAACAAGTGGTCTCAGACATGAGTATCTCCACTGTATTGTCAGAAACCCTCTAAACACAGAGACTTCGCAGCTTTTCTTGGTAAGTCATCATAGATGACTCATGCTGTCAAAATGTAACTACTCTAAATACTCAGTCCTGTTTAATCACAGCAGTTTTATTCTTTTTTCTTACAAGACTTTGGCTGGAAGCGTCCTCTGTTTTGGGCCTGATGTTGTATTTTTATAATATTCCCATGTCTAGGCATTTCATCCCCTGGTGACTGAATGGTATATGTTGGTAGCTTCTCCATGATGGCAGCAAGCCCTGCCTCTTCAGCTCCAGTCATAATAGAACAGCCATGGCTTGATTTTTCCCAGAGCCATCATGTCTTTCTTGCAGATAAAAACTGCAGGGGTTCCCTATAGTTTTGCAGATGAAAATACCTCAAGTACCTGTAAATCATTACTTTTGAAAACAAGGAATTTAATTTGTTATACCTGCAAATAGCAGTTTGGGGCAATCAAAAGGCATGCATGTATTTGTGTGTGTTTCCTTAATGCTATATAAGTTGTTTCTTATATCTTTGGTTACTTAATGCTGTATCTACTTCCATTTTTGGAATCCACTGTCAAGTTATGCTTTCTTATTGGGTAAAATGTTGCATTTATTGATACACACGGTCTTTTTCTTTTAAAAATGATCACACTCATTTAAAAACATATATGAAACATATATGAAATATATGTAAGATCCTTAACCGGCATTATTTTCCTGATGCTAAAGAAAGGAACTTTTAAATAAATCAGTTATTGTCCCTGTGTTGCTGAACATGTGGTCACTTGTCATGTTCATGCATCCAGATGATCGAAGCCTGAACTGCTGTCTCATTCTTCCCTGCTGTTAGGCTACCCTGTCATGATCAAGGCCTCAGCAGGCGGTGGTGGGAAGGGCATGCGGATCGCTTGGGATGATGAAGAGACCAGGTGAGATTCTGTCCAAAATATACTTTTGATGAAAAGAGCAGTCACTGGAGTTTTATTAAACTGACAAGTAAACAGATACCAAAAGCATAATGGAATAATTGAAACAATCATCTAATTTTTACTCCTCCAGATGGGAAAAATTAATATTAGGCAGAAAAGTTTCTTATTTATATTTTGGTGTTTATCCTATTACAGAAAGTTTTCTTTTTTTACTATCTCAAACATTAATAAAGAATTACCTTCTACAGTATATTTTTAAAGATTACAGTCATGATTCTGTCTTTTAGGTAAAAATTGCTAATGTTTGGCTCTTTAATTCTGAATATGATCAAAGATTTGAATCTAAAATATTTGAAAGCAGTAGTAATTTCATCTGTTTATGTATTACTCAGTACTCATTTGCTTCCCTTTGATTGCCTGTAAAAATCGTGAACTACTTTGATAACTTTAGTGGTATCTTTATACTGTTACTGTATTTCAATATAATTTATAGTGTGAAATATATTTCCTTTTGAATTTGAAATTATAGTATGTCCTTCATATGCAGTGTACTCTGTTATGTATTTGAACAGTTTCTTAGTAGTAGTTTCGGAAATCAAAAGAGACTTTGAAAACAAAATTTTAAAAACTTAATGTATTGATAACATCATGGTGAGTAGAAAAATAAATTTTTCAACAACTGCCTTGTCCATGCAAGTTTTAGGGGACTCTATTCAGAGTTTATTACATACTTCAAAGCTTGACAGTAAGAGAGATTTATGTAATTTTTTGAAGGAAAGGGATGAAAAAAAAATCACTGAATTATTACCCTTAATGTTGCCTTTCCTGCCCTTTCTCTACCCAGAAATAATTTGGTCTTCCAAATGGTTAGTTCTTTTTTCTCCTTTTCTTTTCCTTTCCTTCTCATTCCCTGAAATGTCTGAAAGAGAGAAATCAGGAGTGGTCGGTATGAAAGCCATCCAGTGCAAAGCTAAGTCAGAAGTTAGGTTCTAAAGTGAACTTATAACAACGTAAAAATCTCTCAGGGGCGATAGATTACCCTAAAATCTGAGGGGACAGACACCACATTGCAGACTTGCACAGACAGTTTTAACTCTAAAAGATGATTGTCTCAGAACCCCGTTGTTTCTTGGGTTATACGTCAGAGGTGGGGTGATGATATATGCCTAAGACAAGTCTTTCAACCCCAGCCTCGTGCTCAGCGTTACTGCTACCACATAGTGAGCAAGGTCCCGTCAGATTCCCCTCTCCCATCTTACACTTAGCCAGCGTGAAGAAACTCATTGGGTGCATTGGTGCTGTTATTGAGGTGTTTAATATTGGCAGCCTCCCATATGACAAGCAGCGTTTTAGTAAGTTTCCAGGAAGAGAGCCATGAACAGAAACATGCAATAGAGGGAACCGTCTATTCCTCCATAGCCAGTGTATGACTGGATCCAGAGTTCTTAACCTTTGAATTTACAGACACATAAAGTTCAGGGATGTTCATGCATCTGGATAAGGGGGGAAAAAAGTACATGTTTCGTTTACTAGCCTCTACCTGGAATTTAGTGTTTCCTCTAATATAGACAACAAACTACAACAGTAGTAGTATATGTGGAACTTTGCACCCTTCAGGAAATCCCTTATGTTTTCACATCACAGTTATTGCAGATTCCTCTAAGTAACAGTGTAACAATAGCAACAAGTAACAGTTAGACTTGTTGTTGGAGCTTATTAATGAATAACGAGCCACTTACAGGATATCCCAAATTTGTTTTTAAAGAATATCTTGATACCTTTATTTCAATGTAAGTTCTTATGAAATCCTATGCATACTCTTTTCTATGTTTTAAATCACTTCGAGCCATATTTTGACAAATGCTTCGTGATCCTGCCAAAGGCATCCGTGACATAAACAAGGTTTAGAAACCCATTCTGGTAGGAAGAGACAGTGAACAAGATGAAAATCAATCATATACTATTGTGGAGGGTGATAAGCAACATAAAAAAAAAAATAAAGGAGGAAAGGAAGAGGCATGGGGAGTGTTGGAAGGAATTCCTGTTGTAAACAGGACTGGCAGGATTGTCCTTGCTGAGTAGGCATATTAGGGTGGTGAGGTTAGAGTACATGGAGATGAGGACCAGGCTAGGGAAGAGCGGGTGTGGAGGCGGTGATGCAGGAGCAGGTCTGGAGAGAAGCAGGTGGCCAGGTGGTGGGGGCTGGGGAGGGGTAGAAGGAGATGGGGAACAGACTATCTGGGGCCTTGTGGCCATGCTTAGTGAGACGTAGGCTGTTGGAGGGTTTTCAGCAGAGAAGTCACAATCATGGAACTTCACAACAAATTCCTCACCTTATTTACATGTTTCAAATTGTAGAAATTTTCAGGCATACAACAATGTAGAAGAATGGAATGAACTTCTGTACTATATATTATCCAGATGAACCAGTTGTCAAGATTTTGTGACTTAAGTTTTAAAAAGGATGACTCTGGCAGCTATCTTGGTAATAGACTTAATGGGGACAGAATCATGAACCCTGGAATCAGGGAAACCAGACAGGGGGCTGTTGAAATAACCCAAGCAAGAAAAATGATGGTGGTGGCTTTCCCCAGTGTAATGGTGGAAGTGGTAAGAAAGAGTTTAATCCTGAAAGGAGAGGCAACAGAATTTGCTGAATGATGGGATATAGAGTTTAAGTACTTGAGGATGACTTACGGGCCCTGTTTGAGAGAGAGAGAGAGAGATGTTTGGCTCTTACTGTCTCTTTGGCCTTGGGGGTTTAGTCGCCAAGCCGTGTCTGACTCTTGCAACCCCATGGACTGTAGCCTGCCAGACTCCTTAGTCCTTGGGATTTCCCAGGCAAGAATACTGGAGTGGGTAGTCATTTCCTCCTCCAGGGGATCTTCCCCACTCATGGATTGAACCCAGGTCTCCTGCTTTGCAGGCATATTCTTTACCAACTGAACTACTGGGGAGTTCATATATATGAATTAAATGGCTGTGCTGCAACACTGCTTTACTTGAAAATTTCTTGGGAAATGCTGAGAGGTTAAGGTCAGAATGAAGGCATTTATCTTCACAGTTGAAGAATGCTTAATTGAAGAATGGCCTGCTTCTTAGCCTCTCTCTGGAATTCTTCTCCCCGTGTTCCTTTTGATGGTGGCGACTTACAGAGCATTGGTTACCTCTCTGAAATGTTGGCAGTTGGGCTGGCTGGTTGCTGTGTGTGGGCGGAAGCAGGCTTAAGGATAAGAGGCATGCTTAGTCCCATTTTTACCACATAATTTGTCTTATTTGACTTTTATCTTTTGAAGTTCAGGTTTTGAAGCTATCTCTTGTGCTTTGTTTGTAACCCCGGTGATTTAGTGGACGTCTCCATGGGTTGCTTGGGCTTCCTCACAGTATGGTGGCTTTGATTTCTTATTTAGTGACCCAAGGGTCCAAGAGCATTTGTTTCAAATCCAAGTGAAAGCCGTATCACTTTTTATGATCCAGTCTCAAAATTCATACACAGCTTCCCTTCTACCGTACTGTTTGATTACCAGTGAGCACAAATTCCCCCTGAATTCAAGGGGAGGAACGTTAGGCTTCACTTCCTCATGCAGGAGTAGCAAGTTTCTTAGAAGAGCATGCTGAGTGGGAGATGCCACAGTGGCCATGTTTGGAAAGCACAATCTGCTATAGTCTTTGTAGTAAAAAAAATAAAGATATTAAACACAACTTCATGGTTTTATAAGAGATGTGTATTTTGTGAACTCTTTTTTCCTCCGTGTTTTCCCCTTTTGTATAGCAGTTATAGAGCAGTTTCACTAAAACTCTTACTTAGCATTTAGTCTTTTTTTTTTTTAATTTGTTTTTTGGGTGTACCAGGGCTTAGCTGTGCCATGTAAGATCTTTAGCTGTGGCATGTGGGACCTAGTTTCCTGACCAGACATGAAACCCGGGTCACCCCTGCATTGGGAGTGTGGAGTCTTGGCCACTGGACCACTAGGGAACTCCCGCATGCAGTTTTCATTATGCTTCTTAGGGTGGCAGATTTTTTTATCAGTCGTTTCTCCAAGGCTACTCTTAGTAACATATTCTTTTATAGTGAGATTACTCATCAGTTTCCTGGCAGTCAGTGATTTTCACCAGTGGATATTCACCAGTGGATTTGGTTTTTAACCAGTGGATTTTAATTTAGAATTCAGTGTCTTCTGAAATCACCATATCTATTCTTATATTGGGCCTCTTTGGTAAATAAGTTAACTCTTTCTTGGCTAGTAAATGGCACATTGTTTCAAAATATTTTCATATAATTATTAAAAGTATGTACATAAGTACTTTTCTACCTAAAATTATTCCCTTCAACTTGATAAATAAGCCACCTCTAAAACTCTATTGAGATTAACAAAAGTATGACATTATTTGATATAATGATATAGGATACTCACTTAAAAAATTTGCTCTGTAACCTCTGTTAATTTGGAAAAATAAAAACTTTGGAAAAATTGAGGGAACAGTCCAGAAAACACCCATATATTGTCTTCTGGAGTCACTTGCCGGGGTCCAGCCCTGGTGGATTCAGGGTAATTTGAAGGTGGGGACAGAATCGGCATCCTAGGAAAAAACTTATTTAATTACAGATAGAGAGGGATTAGAAAATCAGCAGAGAAAGAGAGGCTGAATAACTTGGTTTACATGGGATACCAATCACCACCTACGTAGGCCACAGGCATCTTTCCGTTCTCCCGAAGGAGAGGAGGCACTGAGGCCTCCCTGGTCTGATCTTAGAATCCCAGGCAAAATTAGCAGGCTTGGTGAGTACCCACATTCCAGATGGGAATTCAGCCAGAAAAACGGGGAGCAAGAAAGAAACGACATGGGGGAATCAGTCTTTCCAGAAACTGATCCCATTTCTTTATTTTTTAGGTTTGCTTATATACCTTTTGTTACACGTAGGGATGAATACAGAGTCACATGGGGGTCAGCAGACCTGACCCTTGTCAAAAGCAGGTGCTTCACATAAATGTATAAAAAAAGGTCTTAGGGGTTTACATCATCTTCTGGTCATGAGGCCTGCTGACATTTTATGATCCTTTCTTTCTGATAACCAAAAAACTTATTTTTTCCAAGGGTGTTTTTTCTTAAACCAGGCACCACCCTCCAAATAAAGTTGCATTCCTATAGGGTGAGGGTGTAGTGAGTTACAATCAAGAAAGGAATTTATTTAACCCAAGGTTAACATGATTAATCTTAAAGGTTAATACTTATTTCTCCTATATGCTAGTTATATTCATTATAAGGGCAGGGAATATGGAGATTTAGCAGCAAAACATCAGCCCAACAAATGAAAATCCTTTCACCAATGTTCCCCTTAAGATCTATTTAGTCTTAAGATAGTGATGAAGTTACGTTTTTGCATAGCAAGGACACAGTGATTTATAACAAAGTACAGTGATCTATAACAAAAGAGAAAATTCATTAACTCAAAAAGTCTAGTATTGCTAACATCAAAAACTACTTTATTTCCTTTTCTATATTCCAAATACATTGATTAATATATTCCCAGGTGCCTAAGGATATGGAGGCCTGGTGGCAATCATTGACTCAACAATGAGAAAAAGCCCTATGCTAATTAAGATTTTCAAAATACTCCAAACTCTCTGTGCTGTTTATGGTTGAGAGGTAGTAAACAATCATGTGCTTGGCAGGAGTATGGATAATCTTGTCACACAAGCTAGTCTGCCAGCAGAGAGGTTTGACCTGAGATACCCTTGTCACACCCAGGGCAGGGAATTAGCAGCAATTATTGGCACAACAAATGAAAAACCCTTCACTAATATAATTCCTAACCAACCCACTATACCAATAATTTCTAACTTCCCAAAAGAATCTGCCTTTAGTAAGTCTAAAACATTTTGTGCCTGTCACGATTGGGAGGCTGTAAACAAATCACAAGCTGGAATCAAGATTGCCGGGAGAAATATCAATAACCTCAGATATGCAGATGACACCACCCTTATGGCAGAAAGTGAAGAGGAACTAAAAAGCCTCTTGATGAAAGTGAAAGAAGAGAGTGAAAAAGTTGGCTTAAAGCTCAACCTTCAGAAAACGAAGATCATGGCATCCAGTCCGATCACTTCATGGGAAATAGATGGGGAAACAGTGAAAACAGTGTCAAACTTTATTTTTTTGGGCTCCAAAATCACTGCAGATGGTGACTGCAGCCATGAAATTAAAAGACGCCTACTCCTTGGAAGAAAAGTTATGACCAACCTAGATAGTATATTCAAAAGCAGAGATATTACTTTGCCGACTAAGGTCCGTCTAGTCAAGGCTATGGTTTTTCCATTGGTCATGTATGGATGTGAGAGTTGGACTGTGAAGCAGGCTGAGTGCCACAGAATTGATGCTTTTGAACTGTGGTGTTGGAAAAGACTCTTGAGGGTCCCTTGGACTGCAAGGAGATCCAACCAGTCCTTTCTGAAGGAGATCAACCCTGGGATTTCTTTGGAAGGAATGATGCTAAAGCTGAAGCTCCAGTACTTTGGACACCTCATGCAAAGAATTGACTCGTTGGAAAAGAGTCTGATGCTGGGAGAGATTGGGGGCAGGAGGAAAAGGGGACGACCGAGGATGAGATGGCTGGATGGCATCACTGACTTGATGGACGTGAGTGTGAGTGAACTCCGGGAGATGGTGATGGACAGGGAGGCCTGGCGTGCTGCGATTCATGGGGTCGCAAATAGTTGGACACGACTGAGCGACTGAACTGAACTGAAACAGTCACATGTGGCCAGACGAACCTGTACAGGCAGGCTAGATAACCTTCAGAGGAGTTCCTAAGTTGAAACACTGTTGTCATGCCCAGGAATTCTTATTGACTTGGAGCTGTAAGTTAACTCCTTCTCGGAGAGAGGTAATGGGGGTCAGCCCCCCGTAAAGTCAGAGGCATAGGTGAGAGCATAAAATAGTAAAGTAGGTAGACTCTGGTTTTGGGGGTAGATGCTCGGGAACAGGGGGTTTCCTGAGGCTTGTTCACGCCTTTGCGTATGCCGAAGCCTCCTTCCTCATGACCTTTGCCATGGGCGGAGTTCCTCACGATGGCTCCCTGCATCTCTCCCTTTTTAATTCACCAGCTGTTGACATAATGCTGAACTGCATTTATTCCTTCCTTTCTCCTAACTTGAGGAAGAAATTTTTCACATATTCCACAAAAATTTTAACATTCCTCAGAAAGTTTAGTAGGTGTTTATTATCCTAAGAAGTGTGTCCCTTTTGTAACATCTTCAGGGAAGTATCATCTATACTTAGACATTTTAGAACATCTGAAAGATTTTTTTTAAAGTTTAGTGTTGGTTATAGCATATAACCAGCATATACTGCAGTCCATGGAGGTGCAAAGAATTGGACACAACTTCGCAACTGAACAACCACAACATATTAAATTAGGGTGAGAGTCATGGAGGTTATTGAAAATAAATTCATATATTTTCACAATTTCTGGCTTCCTTTTCTTTATGCCAATTTAAATGAAATGTGGCATGAATGGAAAATTAATCCTCTCTACATGTTGGAGTACTCCTATATGATTTCAGGTGTTGTGAGGGCAGTTTCTGTTTTATTTTTGTATTTCTATCACATACATAATATATGCACCAGACTCAGTTTCACTGTTAGTATTTATGGAGCTGTTGCAGAAAGGGGGACCCCTTCCAGGGCCTGAAACTGGGCTCTTGTCTAATGCTCGGAAATGAATTGTTCGAGGAGACATATGTGCTGACAAAGCGAGAGATTTTATTGGGAAAGGGCACCCTGGTGGAGAGCAGTAGGGTAAGGGAACCCAGGAGAACTGCTCTGCTGGGGCTCCCAGTCTTGGGTTTTACGGTGATGGGATTAGTTTCCGGGTGGTCTTTGGCCAATCATTCTAATTCGGAGTCTTTCCTGGTGGCGCACGCATCGCTCAGCCAAGTCGGATGCTAGCGAGAGGGATTCTGGGAAGTGGACGGACACAAGGTGTCTCCTTTAGACTTTTCCTGAAATCTTCCGGTTGGTGGTGGCTTATTAGTTCTGTATTCCTTATCAGGATCTCCTGTCATAAAACAGCTCATGCAAATAGTTACTATGGTGCCTGTATTACTGAGTTGTACAAATGGTCTAAATGCAATTTTCCATGAATTCTAAAACATTTTGGTAATGCTGTCAAACTTGATACTTTATTTGGGAGACTGATTTTTTACTTTTGGTATTTGTGATTTCAAAGCAAAATAAAAACTCTAAAATCATTAGAGCAGAGACAAACTGTAAAGTATTATGTTTTTCCTCTGTGAATCATTGTATCCCACCTAATAAGAAGTTGGTTATATGATATTGAAAACAATGATTCATCGTGCTTTAGTTTCTTTGAGGTTTTCAGTCTCCTGAGATCTAAACTCCATTCCCTTAAATCGTGAAAGTAATGGAGGCCTGAGAAAACATGACACTTTTTCTCTGAGACTACTGAGAGACAGAAATATTTGCAATGTGTTTTGAAATCAGTGTTTATTTGCAATGTTGTATTTTTCAAGCACACAAACAAATGAGATAGTTATTTCTAATATTGCCAGCTGAAGTCTTTGCAAATGAAAGGATTAAAAGAATTTTAATGTTGAACATTAAATACAGGTATTTGAAGTGTAAGAAAAATTAATTACATGTAAAAGGAATTAAAGTTTATATTTTGTATATATCGATGAATGGAACATAAGATCCTCAATTAGTTTTAAGTAAGCAAGTCTGAGTTTTTAATAGACTGAATGAACTCATGTCAAAGTGTATGACTTTAGTAAGCATATTTTAATAATAATGTTTAAGTTATTGTAGTTTGGAAATAAATGTATAACAATATTCAAATTCATGTTTTTATTTAAAAAATCAAGCTGTTCTCTTTTGTTGACTATTTTTGAGCAATTTTAAAGAAGATAAAAATTATAATGATCTATATGGACATGTGGGAGACCATTCAAAGTTGTGTACTTAAAATATTTGGAAATGTTCTTGAGGACTTTCTTCACCTATTCTTACTGAGTTTATTTGCTGTGGTTTTGCCCCAGCTGTGCAGTTGCCTATTTCTTTACATTTTTGTGTGCATTGTCTCACTTTTGAGTCAAATGGGTATGCATTTTAATATATTTTTATTAGTGGAATTAAGGTATGTTAAGGTCCAAGAAATGAAATTTTACATGCTTTGATGGCTCATTAAAATGTCTCTTTTTTTAAAGCAGTTGGTGAAATAAGTTGGTGTTCCTCTTTCTATAAAAATCTAAGATCAGGGTAATTAAAGCATTTACCCAGAGTCACAGTACTGGTAAGTGGAAGACTTGTTGTTCAGTCAAAATTAATTGAGTTATTTGTATGTTAAGTATATTTTTCTCTGCTTTGCTCAGAAGTATGCAAAAATAAACCTTTATTTAGTTTTCTTTATATCAAGGGCTGTGTTTGTTTTGTGTTCATGGGACTCTTCTGTTTTTCTTCATAGGGATGGTTTTCGATTTTCATCTCAAGAGGCTGCTTCTAGTTTTGGTGATGATAGGCTACTAATAGAAAAATTTATTGATAACCCCCGTCATATAGAAATCCAGGTTGGTACATTTTAAGATACTTTCAAATCATTATGACTTTAAAATAATATTACTTAGTCCTATTAGAAACACATCCTCTCTGAAGTTTTGGGGTGATTGTGAATGATCTGTCTTTTATTGTGCTCATCTTTGTATGAAATGTTCCCTTGGTGTCTCTAATTTTCTTAAAGAGATCTCTAGTCTTTCCCATTTTCTTGTTTTCCTCTGTTTCTTTGCATTGATCGCTGAGGAAGGCTTTCTTATCTCTGCTTGCTATCCTTTGGCACTCTGCATTTCAAATGAGTATATCTTTCCTTGTCTCCTTTGCCTTTAGCTTCCCTTCTTTTCACAGCTATTTGTAAGGCTTCCTCAGATAGCCATTTTGCTTTTTTGCACTTCTTTTCCATGGGGATGGCCTTGATCCCTGTCTCCTGTACAGTGTCATGAACCTCTGTCCATAGTTCATCAGGCAACTGTCTATCAGATCTTATCCCTTGAATCTATTTTTCACTTCCACTGTATAATTGTAAGGGATTTGATTTAGGTCATACCTGAATGGCCTAGTGGTTTTCCCTACTTTCTTCAATTTAAGTCTGAATTTGGCAATAAGGAGTTCATGATCTCAGCCACAGTTAGCTCCTGGTCTTGTTTTTGCTACTTCTCCATCTTTGGCTGCAAAGAATATACTCAACCTGATTTTGGTGTTGACCATCTGGTGATATCTCTTTGTGGAGTCTTCTCTTGTGTTGTTGGAAGAGGGTGTTTGCTATGACCAGTGCGTTCTCTTGGCAAAACTCTGTGTACTGTGTAGTTTAAGAGCAAATTTGTCTGTTACTCCAGGTATTTCTTGACTTCCTGCTTTTGCATTCCACTCCCTTATAATGAAAAGAACATCTTTATTTGGGTGTTAGTTCTAGAAGGTCTTGTAGGTCTTCATAGAACTGTTCATAGAAAGTTCCCAGTTCAGCCATCTTTCCCAACATTTGATATTCTCAGTTTTTTAATGTCTTGCCATTTTGATGGACATGTAATAGTATCTCTGTTTTAATTTGCATTTCCCTAATGAATATTGATATTGAGCATGTTTTTTTTTTTTTTTAAGTTGATTAACCAAAACTGGATATCATATTTTATGAAGTGACCGCTCAAGTCTCATCCTTGGCCCTCCCCCCTCCCACTTTCAAATTTGACTTTTTAAAAATTATTGAATGTTGAGGGTTCTGTATCTATTTTGTTTATGAGTCCTTAAGGTTTTTATACTAATTCTAGTTTGAGAGGGTAGTCCTTTGGGCCAGCGTGTGGTGGAGGTGGTGAGAGGTGATAGAATTCAGGGTGTTTTGTGAATGCAGACTAGAATTTCTAAAAGATTGATGTGCTATATAAGAAAAATTAGGCATCAGAGATAGTTTTAGGCTTTTGGCCAAAGAAATGATAAGAATGGGACTGTCATTTACTGAGATGGGAAAGACTGTGAGAGGTGCATATTTGGGGGAGGAAATCAGGGTATGAAGATTAACAGATGAAGGCTGAGATGCCCATCAGATACCAAAATGTGGGTTTGAGTAGACTATTGGATATTGGAGTCTAGAATTTAGGGGAGATATCAATATTTGAGCTGTCCTTCCTATAAGATCCTAGAGGCAAAATAGATTTTCCCCTTCTCTGTATTCCCCATCTAGCACTTCTTTGTGCTATCAGAAGACCACTTAAGCCATATTACCTTTAGCCATCTCACTTTTTCCACACTAAAAAGTATCACTTTTTTTTTTTTTACTGATACTCAATAAATGTTTGTTGTGTTAAATAATTATATTTCTACGTCAGCTTTTAGCTTATTTTACTTAACCATGGCATATATTTATGCTGATATTTTTTTAACATCAGGTGAAAGTGCCTCCCAGTAACTTAACTAGGCAGCACAGGTGTTTCCCAGATCTGATCTGCACTTGGGAGTTGCTTTTTTTTTTTTTTTTACTTACCTTCTTCATTTTAATTAATTACTATTAGATAGTATGTGCACTTTCAACAGAAAATAAGCCTTCTTTCACCCTTGTCTCCAAGCCCCCTGGTTTCCATCCCTGGAAGCCGACACTGTTACTGTTTTTTGAATATCCTGCCATAGTCGATGAATATATATATATGTAGTATTATTTTCTCAATGAGCTATCACATACTTTGTCCTTTGTCGTGCTGAATCTCTGTGCTTACAGTAGGAATGGCACTGGTCTGTTGAAACCAGGGTGCTGCTGGCATTTTATGGGCTGGGTCCATGGATGCTGAAAGACTTGCATTACGTGAAGTGGTTTATTAACAATGAAGCTTTTCCTAATAAGCTAGATACCTGGGAGATCATTTTATAATCATAATCATTATCAAGTGTGTCTGTAAAGGGTGATATGGATAGTTTAAAAACCTCATGATGACTTGATCATTAACTTCCCTTACAAGCACTATTTTTTTTTTAATAATATTGTCCGGTTACTTTGTCTCTTAATTTGTTTAGTGGAATTCCCTGGTGGTCCAGTGGTTAGGACCCCGGGCTTTCCCTGCTGTGGCCCAGGTTCCGTTCCTGGGCAGGGAACTAAGATCCCAAAAGTCACATGGTGTGTCCAGAAGAAAAACTGTGCACAGACTTCAGAGAAAAGCAAGCTTGACTCTGTGACCAAAATGAAAAGAAAAGTAGATCATTTATGTACATTTAAATCTAATATCTTACAGTTGAAAATGTTTCTGAGAATTCTCGATTGTTGTCACTTTATTTCTTGGAGGCTAAGTTTACTTTCACTTCTATATCAATTAGAGTAAGAAAAGGTAGAATAAATTTAACATTTAAAAATAATTCTGAATGTAGTTCTGTGGTCACTTTGGAGTCCTAGAAATAAAATTCCAACTTATTGGCATTTCATTACTGTAATGTTTCCCTTTGGAAGCATTCTTGAGGTTTGGATAGGTTTAAATTCCTAAAAATTAATTATGCAAGTCATGTATGAACTGTTCATTTTATTGTTTAATATATTGTTAAATCACAATATTTTCAATGTTTCTAGGAGCCATATAAAATATTAAGATGATATCTACTATTAATGATGCATGAAGAAACAGAGTGACTTGCCCAGAGAGATTACATAGCTATTTGGAGTTTAAATTAGTGCCTAGTCTTTTTGCTTCTAGAATAGCTTTTATCTCCATTAGCTTAAATATATGCATTCAGTAATATATATCTACTCCTTAATCGTGAAAATTGATTCAGTTCAGTTCAGTCACTCAGTCGTGTCTGACTCTTTGCGACCCCATGAATCGCAGCATGCCAGGCCTCCCGGAGTTCACTCAGACTCACGTCCATCGAGTCAGTGATGCCATCCAGCCATCTCATCCTCTGTCGTCCCCTTCTCCTCCTGCCCCCAGTCCCTCCCAGCATCAGGGTCTTTTCTAATGAGTCAGCTCTTTGCATGAGGTGGCCAAAGTATTGGAGTTTCAGGTTCAGAATCAGTCCTTCCAGTGAATACCCAGGACTGTTTTTTTTTTTTTTTTTTTTTAATGTGAAAAACATGAACAAAAAGCATGTTTTAGGGTTGCCAGATTTAACTAAGGAAATACATGTTAAATCTGAATTTCAGATAAATGGTATTTTTTTTTTTAAAGTATGTCTCATTCAGTATTTTAATATTTTTATTACAATTAAAAACTCTAGGGACTTCCCTGGTGGTCCAGTGGCTAAGACTCCAAGCTCAAAATGCAGGGGGCCTGGGTTTGATCCCTGTTTAGGGAACTAGATTCCACATGCTGCAACTAAGACCCAGCACAGTCAAATAATAAATATATAAATAAATATTAAAATGAAAAGCTCCAGTTTATTTCTCATTATCACAAATGGGAAAAACCATAATGGTATATACTAACCCCAAAGTTTTTACTGGTTTCTTATAACAAAAATAAAACACAGTAAGAATATCGGTGTATAAAGTAACAGACTGCATATCGGTTGTAAATGAAATAGCATTTTCTGATCAACAGACATTGCAGTATTAACAACAAGTAGATGTTTGTCATAGCACCACGGCTCTCCCAGGTGCCATTGAAATCTAAGATGTATTCCCTTTACTGATGCTCCGTATCCTTCACAAATTTGTACAGTTGATTCTAATATTTTACCCAGTGTATTGGAAATGTAACATGAAAAATTTTTCCTCAAGTCTTTTTAATAAAAATGTTCCATTGGGTTTTGGAGTGGTAGATGATAAAATTTTCTTGCACTGGTGTCAACCAAAAGGATACTGTATTTGAGCGGTGTCTTGTGTTTTAGGAGGTCGGAGTATTGAAAACCAGGGGGTGTTACATGGAGAAATGTTAACTGGGCATATGTGCTATGGATATGGCTGTATAATTTTTCAAGTGGTATTATTGCTCTTTCAGGTTTTAGGTGATAAACATGGGAATGCCTTGTGGCTCAATGAAAGAGAGTGCTCAATTCAGAGAAGAAATCAGAAAGTGGTGGAGGAAGCACCAAGGTAAGGGCTTTTCCTGAGGAAAATACAGAGTAGTCTGATTTTCTGTATTTTTTAGGATTCTTTCCCATTGTAATAAAAACTATTTAATAGAGCTGAAATTACTTTAACAGTAATAGTAGGATTCATTAGTTGTCCCATGGCATGTGGGATCTTAGTTCCCTGACCAGGGATCAAACTCATGTCCTCTGCATCACAAGGCAGATTCATTATCACTGGATCACCAGGAAAGTCTCTACCCCTGGGCTTTGAGCACAGTGATGAGCTTGTCTGCAGCTCTGAGGATCACTAGGAGAGTTTATGACAAGGGAATGAGCAGAACCAGACAGGTCAAGAGTAGTTTTACTCAGCTGTGCTTGCGATTATCCAGATGTTATGATGTTAATCTTCAGTTGCACTTTCCTTTTTTTTTTTTTTTGATTGCGTTAATTCTGTCATCCAGTTATTGTTGAAATGTCATCTATGCCTGAATGAGACAGGAAAATGATCAGATTTTTGGCTTAAAGAAGGTGAAGAGGACATTACCACTTAAAAGAATCACAAAGATGTAAAATGCAGTGGCTAGAACTTATTTAGATCCTGATTCAAAGAGATTAGCTATAAAAAAATTAATGAGATAATCTAGGAAATTTGAATGCTAATATAGATGTTAAAGCTATTAAAGAGTTCTTGGTAATGTTTGAAGTGTGATTGTTACAAAAGTACTTACAGAAATAGATAGGGAAGTTTTTATGGAAGAAGTGATACCTCATTTGGTATTTGCTTTAAAATAAAAGGGGTGATGCTGGTAGAAAAGTAGGCATGCCGTTAGACAGGACGGGAGTGGTTGTAAAGTAGTAATTGTTACATATGGCAAACAGATACATGCAAGTTCGTTATGTGCTTAGTCGCTCAGTCATCTCCGGACTCTTTGCGACCCCATGGACCGTAGCTGCCAGACTCCTCTATCCATGGGATTCTGCAGACAAGAATATTGGACATGGGTTGCCATGTCCTCCACCAGGGAATCTTCCCAGCCCAGGGATGGAACCCAGGTCTCCTGCATTGCTGGTGAATTCTTTACCAGCTGAGCCACCAGGGAAGCTCAAGTTCATTATGCTCTTCCATAATAAAATGTTTATTTTGCTCTTCCATAATAAAATGTTTATAAGATATCATCTAAATCTTATGCATTTGAGACTAATTTTAATCCACAGATAGAAAAACAGTCAGTGTTTTGTTTCTCAGAGCCTTTCTTTCATAGAAACAAAGTATATGAAAATGTGGAAATGATCTGAAAATATTCTTTTCAGGGTTCATTGAAACCCTTTATTTGTCTGTTGGAAGGTGCTTCTTTATTGTGAAGCAAAAGTTGTGAGGATTTGTTAGATGTACTCTTGATTCTTATTATTTGTGGTAGTTATGTTTTATAAAGTTACAATACTGAAGTGTTACTCTCACAGGGAATACAGAGTTAAGTTTCTGTGACCCTTGAGTCAGAACATTTTCATCAACCGATTAATGCATAATCTTGTTTTGTATGTGTTTCTGTTGAAAGACACCTAATTTTATGCATATTGTTGACTCATTAATGTTGCACTCACCATCTTGGTGAGCAGCATTGTAATACTTGCTTGAAGCAATCTCACCTAACACACCTTTTCTCCATAAAGCACATCTTCCAATCTTACTTGGAGAAATTTTGAATATATGTGTAAAATTTTACTAGTTGTAAACAACTAGTTTTGCTAAAGCAGCTGTATATTTTGTAGATTGATTAAAGTTGCAGTATAATGTGAAAAGTTCAGATGTTCAGTTCAGTCTCTCAGTCATGTCTGACTCTTTGTGACCCCATGGACTGCAGCACGCCAGGCTTCCCTGTCTGTCACCAACTCCCGGAGTTTGCTCAGACTTGTGTCCATTGAGTAGGTGATGCCATCCAACCATCTCATCCTCTGTCGTCCCCTTATCCTCCTGCCTTCAATCTTTCCCAGCATCAGGGTCTTTTCCAGTGAGTTAGTTCTTTGCATTAGGTGGGCAAAGTATTGGAGCTTCAGCTTCAACATCAGTCCTTCCAATGAATATTCAGGATTGATTTCCTTTAGGATTGACTGGTTCAGATGTTAGTTTTGTATAAAAATTTGAAGTTGATTTATTTCAACCTATTATGCTTAATTAACAGTAAGCATATATTCTAAGCATATATAAAGCATATACCTTGAAATCTTGAGTTGACATAGATGATCATATCTGAGTAAACTTAAAGAAAATTAATGCACACAAAAGATTACTTAATTTTTGTTCAAAATGCAGGTGGTCACTCTGTGTATATTTGCAGCATTTTTCTAGATTCTGAGACGCGAAGAGCAATGGGAGAACAAGCCGTTGCCCTTGCCAAAGCAGTGAATTATTCTTCTGCTGGAACTGTAGAATTCCTTGTGGACTCAAAAAAGAATTTTTATTTCTTGGAAATGAACACGAGACTCCAGGTAACAAAACGTCTGTTCTTCATTCCTCTCCATGCCTCTAAACTTTTCCCTTCCTCACCACCCCTTTTGGTTTTATAAAAATTAAAAACCAATTCCTTAAAAGTGGGAAATAAAGATTTAGTTTTTATGTTGGTGCTAAGAAACCTGTTGGAAATGACAGATGAGTATCAGGTTAATTTGATGGTCAGTGACTAGCCCCTCTGCTTCGTTACTGCTAATACTTTATATGGGAAATTCCAGTTCTTTTTTTTTTCATTTTTCTTGAACCTTTCTTGATGAAGTGCATTAGTTAGGGTTCATATGCTGAAAAGGGAAGCTAATCAAGATCTCATGCATAGAAAGGAATTAAGTGCCTACAAATCTTTGGAAGAGATGAGGAAAGTAAAGGTATTGCGAGTGAGCTTTCAGGAATGACTCTCAGAACTGAACCATCCAACCTGTCTTCTAGAGGAATGGACACCTCTGCCACAGTTGGGAGATTGAGAAATTAAGTGGCCGCCTGGAACTGTTAACTTCAGGGACATACTTGGTCAGTTCCGAGCAAGGTTTCGGGAAGCCACTGGCATACTGTTAACTCACTGATGGCTTTATTTCCCTTCTTCTTCCCCCTTTTCTTTGGTTTAAATTGTAAACTGACAAATTCAGAAAAATATGTAGAATACAAATGTGTAGTTGAAAAAAATTATTAAAAGCGAAAGTTTATGTGAGCATCAATTGGATCGAGAAGTACCAAAATGCCAGTACTTCTTACCCCTGGCCCTCAACTTCTTCCCATTCTCAGAGATTTCGCCTCCATCTTCCTGTTTATTATTCTGACTGAATTCTAAACAACATCTCCTTATATTTCTGGATAGTTCTTCCTTTTGTTTATGCACGCCTTGACAATAGAAATAATTTTGCCTGTTTCTTTTTTAAACTTTAAATCCATGGGATTGTATTATGTATAAATGTTTTGTACATGGCTTGTTTTCTCAGTATTATGCTTATGAGATTATACCATGGGACAGATTTTTATATATCGTGGTAGAATTTGTGTATCTAGATGCATTTGAGACCAAGGGTAATTCATATTTATAATTTGTACAGTATTAACCTTAGTAGTTTTTGCTGAAAACTTACAGTACTTCTGTTTGAAATCACTTTTTTAGCCTCTATCCTATTGTTGTGGATATCTTCAGAATTGACAGAATTTTGCCTTTTAGAGATTAATTTGATTTTGATTAAATATATATCTTTATAATGAAGTATGTCTAATTATATAATTAGCTGGGAAATCATGTTTTTGATTAAAATGGAGACTTGATTATGTTGTGATGAGAATAATACCTTTGTAATATGATCCTGAAGGCAGTTTGAAGTGATTACAATGTATATTTATTGTATTCAAGACTCAATAAATACTAGACTTTTGTTGGGATACTTAGCAGATTTTGCAGAATTAATAATCAGTGTGTTTTTTTTTTTCTTTAGGGCACTTTGTTATTATGTTCTTTTTTTTTTTTTTTTTGAAAGAATCCTTCACTTTTTATTTGTTTCTGGCTCATGTATCTCAGTGCATAAGTTTTTTCAAGTTTGTTCCATGGTCAATTTTGGTATAAGACCTCTAAAAATTGATATTTATTATCAAATAATTCTGTGGTATCAGTCTAAATCACTTAGGTACCTGTGTTTACAATTTGTATCATGAGTGGCTTGCCAGGAAATTGTGTTCAGTACCCTCAAAAAAAGATTATACATAAATGAATTTCAGGAAAAAAAACTGATAGTACCTAAACCTGTGCTATATAATAGCACAATTATTAATTTGTGTCTCCTGTTTAATGTTTAATAATATCTCATTTCTCTCTTGCATTTGCTTCCAGGGACAGTAGTCTTGTCAGTTACCAAACAAATTATTATTTATTTTTTTTTAAGAAACATCTGTGTGGTGGAGGGATATTTCATGGTGGAGTCTGTGACTGAATGGGAGCATGAAAAAAAGGATCTTGTGTTTTATAGTATTCCGAAAGCCATGCTTAGATATTTCAAAGATGTCTTTCTGATATTGTTTAAACAATTCAGATGTCCTTTTAATGGTAGATTTTCTGTTTCAAATTTCTTTACTAACTTTAAATTATAATACTTGAGGCACATTCACCAAATTCTTTATCTTCTGAGATATATGTTATCTCTAATTAGTGTTTCAGTTTGAGGCTGGAGAGCTATAATTTTCTTTTCTTTTTTTTTTTCCCTTGAAATTTCCTGATCGAATTGTCACTTTTTCCAGCTTTAGAACTTGTACATTTTTTTCCTGGTAACACAGTGGGAGTAGCATCGTCTCTTTGGTAGATTTCCTTAAGAGTGACATTTGAAATAAATACCATTTCTCCTTAAAGAGAAACACTGAGAAAGTCACTGGGTTTGGTGCATAAATACTGGTTTTTATCTCTCTTTGGTGAGAATTTATGTATCAGGTTTATCTATGCCATCCTCATATGTTTGTTTTTAAAGTCACTGTTTTCTTTTTCTTAAAGATAAAATCCAAACGCTTTTATGTTGATATTGTTCAGTGGCTAAGTCCTGTCTCTCTGTAATCCCATGAACTACAGCAAGCCAGGCTTCCCTGACCTTCACTATCTCCCTGAGTTTGCCTAAACTCACGTCCATTGACATTGAGTCAGTGATGCCATCCAACCAGGTCATCTTCTGTTGCCTGCTTCTCCTCTTGCCTTCAATCTTTCCCAGAATCAGAGTCTTTTCCAGTGAGTCAGCTCTTCACATCAGATGGCCAAAGTATTGGAGCTTCAGCTTCAGCATCAGTCTTTCCAATGAATATTCAGGACTGATTTCCTTTAGGATTGACTGGTTGGATCTCCTTGCTGTCCAAGGGACTATGAAGAGTCTTCTCCAGGACCACAGTTAGAGAGAGCATCAGTTCTTTGATACTCAACCTTGTTTATGGTTCAACTCTCAAATCGATACATGACTACTGTAAAAACCATAGCTTTGACTAGATGGACTTTTGTTGGCAAAGTAATGTGTCTGCTTTTTAATACGCTGTCTAGGTTGGTCATAGCTTTTCTTCCAAGGAGCAAGTGTCTTAATTTCATGGCTGCAGTCACTGTTCTCAGTGATTTTGGACCCCAATAAAATAAAATCTGTCACAGTTTCCATTGTTCCCCCATCTATTTGCCAGGAAGTGATGGGACCAGAGGCCATGATCTCAGTTTTTTGAATGTTGAGCTTTAAGCCAACTTTTTCACTGTCATCTCTCACCTTCTTCAAGAGACTCTTAGTTCCTCTTCAGTTTCTGCCATTAGAGTGGTATCATCTGTATATCTGAGGTTGTTGTTTTCTTTTTCTTAAAGATATAATTCAAATGCTTTTACATTACAAGTCCCTTTGCTCTGTAGTGTTAATCTCTCCTTCCTTTTTTCTGGATTCTGTTTGACCTCTGTGTGCCTTTGTCAAGTTTTATTCCCTTTGCTTGGAATGGTCCCCATCCCTTGTCCTAGTAGAAGTGTGCATATGTACCCACCCATGCTTATATGTTTGCTTCTCTGCATCTGAAAGATGGATAGAGAAATGGATAAATACAAAAAATGCAACTTTATTAAGATCTTATTTTAATGAAATAAATATGTAATTTTGCTTGAATAATTTTCTTACTTTATTGAACTGAAATACTAAGAAGTAGTAATCATTGGTTAAAAGAAAACCTAATATATCCAGAAGAGTAAACATTGGAAAAATAACTTCCCATACCACATTTTTTGTCATAACTGTGTATTTTTTTTGTAGAGGCAACCTTTGTTTTACTTAAAAATTGTCTTTTGTAGTGTTTCATACTTAAATTTAAAGTGTTATCTTCTTCATTATGATTTTGAATATTCATTTGTATGAGTATGCATTTCACCAGTTTCCTATTTTTAATTTTTCCAGTATTTTGCTATCCTAAATAGTGCAATTATGAAATACCTTTTATATTATGACTTTGCACATGTGAAAGTAGAATTGCCTGGAAAGTGATAGGTTCTTGTATAATTTAGTGAAATAGTATCAAGGTGCCTTTTATATGAGAACTTGCCTGGCTAAAAGGATCTTTGCCTTTGGCTCTGTGTATGATAGTGAAACATGGTACCACATTTTCATTTTGTTTTTCTTCTGAGTGAGGGTGAATTTTTTTTCATAGAGTCATTTACATTTCTTTTGCCCTTTGGGTTTTCTTATTGAGTTGTAGATGTTTTATATTTTTTCAGGAAATTAGCCATTTGTGATATCATCAGGAAGCAATGCTCCATGAATATTTTCACATTTTTATAGAGTGAGGGCTTTCTAAGCCAAGACCTCTGGCACCTGATTAAATGATAACAACTCTAAAGATGGAGCTTGCTAGAGAGAAAGTCTTATCTTTCCCCAGAGCTGTTTGTTCACATTCCAGGCCTTCCCCCTTCTCTCTCTGGACAGATTTATTTACTCTCCAGAGTCAAGCTTGCTGTCTCTCCAGGGCTGAGAAAGGGCAGACACGGCAGCATCGCTTATGTCAGTTTAGATGACTCGTGTGGGGCTGCTCTCCAGTGATAGGTGTACCCCCCTCTGCCCACACAGGGACATCAGACCATGAGGAACCAGGGTGTGAGAAATGGTGTGAGGATGCTCTGTGAGTTAACAGTTGCCTCCTTCTCCAGTCCAGGAAACTGTTTGTTTCCTGGCAAGATAAGCAAATGAATGCAGATATAAAATATACAGATGTGATTCCTAGCTACTTTCCTTTCACCTCTTACCTGTCTTTTTTACTTTGATGTAGTTTTTCTTTCTAGGGAGAAAATTTTTGTTTTAAAATTTTGCAGTTGAATTGCTAAATCTCTTATTTTTGATGTTATCACATACTTAGACGTTTCCTACTTATTTTTTCTTCCATGTTTTCTTTTAGTACTCATGTTATCTTCCTTGGAGAAATTTTCACTTCCCCGGGGATTTTTTCCCCCCCCAAATGTCTACCTGTTTGTCACGACCATTACTGAATAATTATTCTTTTTGGTGTTAATTGAGTCTTCTTCGTTATGTACTGAATTCTCATATATATGCAGGTTTTTACTTTACTATTTTCTTTTTTTTAGCCTTTTTGTTATTTATGTGCTGGTACCACACTGTTTTAGATGTTATATCTTTTTATTATAATACAGTATCCAGTCGGACTCTTCTCATTACTCTTATTTTTCCATATTGTTTTTTGAATTAGCTCATTTTATTTATATTTAACAGAAGGGAAAGAAATTGAAATGATGAAATTGCTGAACTATTAGATAAATGTTTCTTATTTTCCACTGAAATATTAATTCCTAAAAGATGTTCTTAACATGACAAATGATTATTGGAACTACTTATATTTTTGTCATCGCATTTCTTCGTATTCCAGTTTGAAAGTATATTGCTTCTTTTTTTATAAAAATGAGTGGA
Organism: Budorcas taxicolor; assembly: GCF_023091745.1. NCBI lineage: Eukaryota > Metazoa > Chordata > Mammalia > Artiodactyla > Bovidae > Budorcas > Budorcas taxicolor. The sequence continues at coordinate 77,169,043 of NC_068921.1, forward strand.
AATTGGCATACTTATATTTAATCCTGATTTCTTCCCTAACCCTTCATTTTTGCTCTTTTCATTGTTAGCTTTTCATTATTGTAACATTACTGTACTTCCTGTTCTGTAGTTCTGAATCTTCAGGTGTTTTCATCATACCTTTGTGTTTTAACTTGCTTTCCTGGTGATGATCTGCATCTTACCATAGCTTTATGATTAATCAGTCTGCATTTTGATTCACTTGTGGTTAGGTGGTTCTTGTATCTTTTTTTTTTAAATCAAGAATTTATTTTGAGAGGTATCCATGGTACTATATTCTGACTTCTTAGATGGGTGATAATGTTCTCTGGTAGCTCAGGTGATAAAGAATCAACCTGCAGTGCAGGAGACTCAGGTTTGATTCCTGAGTCAGGAAGATCCCCTGGAGAAGGGAATGGCAACCCACACCAGTATTCTTGCCTGGAGAATCTCATGGACAGAGGAGCCTGGTAAGCTGTGCAATCCATGGGGTCTCAAAGAGTTGGACATGACTGAGCAACTAACACACATACACACAAGGTTATCCTTATAGTTTGATCTTTCATCTCATAAACGTGAAAGATTATGGGGCTTGAAAATTATGGGGCTTGAAACAGCTGGATTAACACGTTACTGGCTTTTTGACCCAATATCAACCCTTGAGTAATTACCAATACCCACCCACCACCACCACCACCACCACCACCGCTGCCCTCCCTGCCCCAAAAAAAGGAAGGAAAAAGAAATAAAGGAGAAATGAGAAAACATGTGGAAGAGGGGAGCCTCTTTGAAGCGATGTGTGTGGGGACCTGCTGCTCTGGGCGAGGACCAGCCATGGCTGCTGAGGGAGGAAAAGGCTGGAGGAAGGCTCCAGCTTCTCTGCCGTTGATTAGGAAGAATTAATCATCGCCTCCGTCTCGCAAGGGAGCCTGCGATTCACGACTCTGCTATCACTGTGTCATGATTTGGGTTAGCCCAGTATCGGGGATTTTATTACGATCACAGTGTGAAGCCTGTTCGTGGCAGTCGTGTTGTCTCTTAAGATGACTTTCACTCTCCTGCACCATTTTGCTTTCTCTGTAGCTAAAAACTGTCTTCTGGTTTGTCCGTGTGTTGGCTTAGGTTTCTAAGTACTTATCACTGATTTATCCACATACTTGATCTGTGTTTCATTATATTCAAACCGACTGAGTTTGTTTTTTTTTTTTTTTTTTGGTCACTTTTGCCTTTGTGTAGTAGTCTCTGGTTTCCTTTCACCCACTACATTCCCTGCCTGTCCTGAGAATTTCTTCTACCGCTCTTTGTAAAAATTTCTTTTCTCCTGGACTTTTGTCTTAAGCACTATTGGTTTATTCCTTTTTTTCCCTACAGCGTATCTTTAAGTAGCTTCCTGAGGACTGGTGCATAGGAGCTAAATTATATGAGAATTTGCATGAGTGAAAATGACTCTCTACTTTTTTTTTTTAATTAATTTTGTCCCATGCCTCACAGCTTGTGGGATCTCAGTTCCCTGACCAGGGATTGAACCCCAGCCAAAGCAGTGAAAGCACCAAATCCTAACCACTAGACCACCAGGGAACTCCCTATGTTAACTTAACTATTGAAAAAGAAATTAATAGTCTCTATTGTCTCTTTGCATATTATGACATTAGACCATTTTAAGTATACAAATATGGTAGATTGAATGTTTGTGTCTCTCCAAAATTCATATGTTGAAACATTCCCCCCACAGTTTGATGGTTTTGGGAGGTGAGGCCTCTGGGAATTGATTAGATTCAGAGAGGGTACCCTCATGGGTGAGGTTTGTGCCCCAAAGAGAACCTTCCCCTCCTGCATGTAGGGACTCAGGGAGAAGGTGGCCATCTGTGGGCTGAGATGTGGCCTTCACCAGACAGTGAATCAGCTGTCCCTTGATCTTCAGCTTCCCTCCCAGCCCCTCCACCTGTGAGAAATACATTATGTTGTTTATACGCCACTTGGTCTGTGTTACTCTGTTACAGCAGTGCAAAGGGACGAAGACAAGTCAGTGAGAGGCTGAACATTCACGGAGTTGTGCTGCAAAGAGCAGGATCTGGTTGTAGGACATATCATCACCCCATAAGGATCTTATGTTATTTTATCCCAGAAAGTCTGCTTGCGGGTGGAGTGGTGTGTGTGCATGCTTGTATTGCTGCTCTTGGAGTTTCCAGGTGCCTTTACTGGTTTTTTGTATAGAATTGCTTTTTTTTATCCTGTCTCTTAGCTGCTCTGTTTCACTTAGCATTGTTGTTCAGTCGCTAAGTTGTATTTGACTCTTTGCGACCCCATGGATTGCAGCATAGCAGGCTTCTCTGTCCTCCACTGTCTCCTTGAGTTTGCTTAGATTCACTTGGCCTATATGATCATTATTCTGAGTTCCTATCCTTTCTCGGTGGGTACATCCTCTCCTGTGGTTTAGCTGTGGTTTTTTGGAGTGGTCAGTACCAAATCCTATTTGTTGTGATATTCAAGTAGTTGGTGATAGGATTGTATCTACTCCCGAGGATAGAAAGAGCCTGTGTCCCCACTATTCTCCTTGTCTCAAGGACCCAGAGATCAGAATCCAACTAACATACATGGACCACTTGGATTCATTGACAAAGAGAACAGGGACTCTTCTGAAGCCTTGGTTGACTTTCTCTCCAGGGTGCATGAGTCTCTGCAGGGTCCAAGCCGTCTCCATGAACTGTGCCTTTCACATTCTTCCCTGGAGTTTTCTGAAGCTGGTCTCAGTTCATTCCAGCCCATGAAAGAGAAGAGCCTGTTACCTGTTGTCAGCTGTCACTGCCCCCAGATACCAGTGCTTCACCAGTGCTTAGTGAGCAGTCGAGGGAGATAGAGACCCTGGAGGGGAGTGAACCGTGTTGCTTATTTCCCTCTTCGCAAACCAGAAACATCTAAGCTGGGTTATCTGGGCTCCTTAAAGAGCTGGAGGGGAGTCTCTGGACCCTCTGAAATTGGACGCACACTTTACCAAGGAGAAACTTGGTGAGGTTCTAGACTCTAAAACGGTTCAGAACAGTCATAACTGACCAGTGGGAGCTCATTTAATCATTGTTTCTGTAAATTATGAGCATCCACCGTTTTCACTCAGCACCAGTAAATCCTAGCTCTGCTTCTTCCTAGCTGTGTGTCTGTAAGCAAGTTCCTTAACTTCACTATGCTTCATTTCCCTCATCTGTGAAGTGACAGTAATGTAGCACTTGCTTTATAGGATTGTGAGCATTAATGAATGAATATTTAACTGCTCAAAATAGCGTCTGGTTTATAGTAAGCACTCACTCTCCTTCCTAACTGTAGGAATCTTACCAGTAATATTCTGCATGCTATGTTGGTTAAACATTGGTTAATACGTTCACTACTACTGTTGCCATTATAATTTAAAAAGTGTGTCAGTAGTCTTTTTTTTTCAGGTGGCAAACTGGGCCACAAATTAATTAATAATAACTTCCTCTTATTCTTTTGTCAGTTGATTGAAAAATTATTGTTGCAAATGAACAAACATAGTTGAAATACTACCTGCTTTGGAAGAAGTCTCTGTTTCGTTGTAAGGGTTTTGTGTAAGAGAAAAGTGGAGATGGAAATCTTTCTTCTGAACATGAAACTCACTAAAGGGTTACATTGCTAAGCTATTTCTGCTTAGATCTTTGTGCTAAAATTAGTATTTTGAATCCTGACTATACCTTTCTGAATTGTGTGTGTGTGTGTGTATAAAATTGTTAATTTCCAAATCCAAGTAATTTTTAGATTTGTTTTCGAAAAGCTTTCTTAATATTGTCTACAAAGGCAAAAAAAAAAAAAAAGAAAGGCTAGAAAACTCTGAAATAGAAAGGAGTAACATGTTAAATTTAATGCCCAAACATGGTCAGCTGGCTATTCCACATCTTGGAGAACAGAGATATAAATTGTATCCCCTTTGTTAGACCTCAGTCAGTGGCTTATACTGATTGCAACAGTGAAGGAGCAGATGAATCTACTTTTGCTGTGAAAAAAAAAAGTGTAATAGTGCTGTTGAAATTCTCTGGAGGCCAGATATCCCCATATCCCAATCAGAGATATCATCAGAGATATTTGTATCATATGGAACCTTGTTTTCCAGGAGCATTTTAGGAAAACCTTTTTGGCATCTTGATTGCTATCCTTCACAGTTTCACACATTAAAAAATTAAGAATTATTGCAGCCTAAATCTGATTTCTGAGAATTGACTATAACTGAACAAATATCTTTTTCTTATTTCAGGGCAATTTTAAATTTAAAAAAGTACTTAATGAGTTTAGCCTTTTATGCACTTAAAGTGTTTGACTGGAAGAATAATTGGTGGAAATAGGAGAAATTACAGGGAAATGGATTTGTAATTAATTTGTAAAATTCCCTTCTTGCCAGAAGGAATATTTTAGATCTGGACAGAAATTGACATTTTGATTGTATTTGAAGTCACAGAGTCCAGGATTCTCAGACTGGCTGGAGCTAGCCAGAACTGGAATACTCTGGAATATTTGAAGTTACTTTCCTAGGAAACGGAGAATATAAAGTAGGGTATGTTATACTGTCACTTAATGTCTCTCTTTGAGTCTTACTGGAAAATTGAAGGAAAGAAGTTTGTGTTAAACAGACATGAATAGTTGAATTTGTCAGACATTTTTCATTAGTTTTTGTTTTGAAGCACTTTGTAAACTATGTTGGTGTCTTCGAGTTCTAGATTCTCATCTAGAACTTTCCAAATTTGTTCCTGTATTTGTTTCCTAGGGTTACCACATCAGCTTATCACAGACTGGGTGGCTTAAGCGCCGTTTTCTTGCACTTGTGGAGACAGGAGTGTGTGTCAAGGTGTGGCAGAGTGGCTTCTCCTGGAGGCGTTTCTCCGTGGCCGCAGATTAGAGTTCCTCCTCTTGTGTCCTCTTGATCTTCCTTTCTTGCTGTGTGTCGTCTGTGTACTCATCTCTTCTTGCAAGGACATCAGTCACATTGTATTAGAGCCCTCCTTAATGACCTCATTTTAACTTAATTGCCTCTTTAAAGACACCATCTCCAAACACAATCATATTTTGAGTACTCGGGGTTAGGACTTAAATATATGAATTGGGCAGAAGTGAGGGGAGTACAGTTCAACCCCTAATAGTTCTCTTATCCTTTCTTCATCTGACTGTGTGGCGGTCAACAGGAAAGCGCTATAATAGAATTTGTTCAGTTTTCAGCACCACCCTTGAATGTAGCCATTATTTTCAAGGTGAGTTTACAGGAATGGTGTGTTGGGGCCTATTTCCCAACATGCTTTTTTTCTTTGAGGCCTGTGGATCAAAATTTAATGACTTTAGATCTTTATTTTGAAATCCTGTATTCCCAGGAGGTAGAGTTTCAGTATTTTAATAGGTATATGTTAGATTCCATTTTGGACAAAGACTCTCTTTGACCTGAAAAAGCAAAACCAAAAATAATGACATCAGTTGTCCTTTCAGGCCAGAATAACAACAAACAAAAAAAGATAGAGACCTATTATGCCAAATACCATTATGAAACCCAATTTTATGTAACAGGACAATTTTCTCATATTTCAGCAGGTAATCGTACCTATACTGCTTTGCTCAGTTGAACAAGTTCTTCTTTCAAAAGATGGCTTTCACAAACTGGGTCTTCGTAGTATCTGTCAATTAGACTTGTATTTAATAAAGAACTTACTTTAAGTTATGTTAATTTAACATAATATTATTTGGGTGTTAGAACATTCTCTTACCACATACTTCTTATGAGTATCTCATGTGTCTTGTCTGTAAAATGACAGTGAAACAGGGAGCAAGTTCACGAACATGGAGGGATTTGATAAATTTCAGTGCCATGCAGATATTAGGTATGATGTGTACATGGGTCTTCTGCTTTTAGGGACAGCTTCTGCCTCCGCTTACCACCTAAAAGAAACCCTACCCTCTGTTTAAGGAACTGTGAAAACTTTACATCACCCTCTTTCTGTATAATGGCCAGGTTAACACATAGTTCATTGGTCTGATGCCTCTCCTCACTCTTTAGGACTTTCTCCTCTTTTAAACCTGTGGTTGTTGTTCAGTTACTAAGCTGTGTCCAACTCTTTGCTACCTCATGGACTGCAGCACAACCAGGCTTCCCTGTCCTTGACTGTCTTGCTGAATTTGCTCAGACTCATGTCCATTGAGTTGGTGATGCCATCCAACCATCTCATTCTCTGTTGTCCCCTTCTCCTCCTGCCCTCAGTTTTTCCCAGCATCAGGGTCCTTTCCAATGAGTCAGCTCTTCACAGCAAGTGGTCAAAGTAGTGGAGGTTCAACTTCAGCAGGAGTCCTTCCAGTGAACATTCAGGGTTGAATTCCTTTAGGATCGACTGGTTTGATCTCCTTGCAGTCCAAGGGACTCTCAATTTGAAAGCATCAATTCTTTAGTGCTCAGCCTTCTTTATGGTCCAACTCTCATATCTGTACACAACTACTGGAAAAACCATAGCTTTGGCTATATGGACCTTTGTCAGCAAAGTGATGGCTCTGCTTTTTAATATGCTGTCTGGGTTTGTCATAGCTTTTCTTCCAAGGAGCAAGCATCTGTAAACTTGAGTAATTATGTAATTCTTTAGTAGGGTAGGTTTTGTTACAAACATCTAAATGAAACACCCATTTAAACTTTTAAAAATGCCTCAGTGTTAATATTCATTTGAAGTTAGCTTCAGTGTGTAATTTAAATTTGTCTGAATTTTGTTCCCCTTGAGGAATGCTTGCCTGTTATGTAGTTACCCATTCTTAAAATCTTTAGAGTTATTAGATAATCGACATAATAAAGTATATTTAAAAGTTTAAGTCAGAGAAAACACATTGAGCAAATTATCTGCTTTTGATTATTTAGCACAGTGGAAGGGTTCTGATTGAAGAGACGATAATGTCAGTCAAGTCAGATATCTTTACCTTAATAATGTTTCATAATATAAAAACAAAAACTTCGGATACGTTGCTTTAACTTTTATTAAGTTTTATTTTACAGTTATTTCTGATGTCCATAAAGTTTCTAAACATTACTAAAAATATCTGTGCACCCTTTACTGACATTTACATTTGCTTTATTTTTATCCTGTACCCATATCTTAATTTCTCTCTGTCCTCTTTACCTGAAACATTTCAGAGTAAGTTGTAGGCCTGGTGCTCCTTTACCTCTGAACATCTATCCCCTAAAAGCAAGAAAGCTCTTTTACGTTGCCACATTACCACTATCAACATCAGAATATTAACATTGACATATTGCTCTCTCCCAGTCCACAGGCCATCTTCACATGTCACGAGTTGTCCACTAATGTCTTTTATAGTAAAAGTACAACATTTTAATATTGGTTCCGGATCCTATGTTGTATCTGCTTGCCATGACTCTTTAGTCTTTATCTGGAGCAGTTCCTTAGTCCTTTTTTTTGGTCACCTATGACCTTGACATTTTTTTAAATGAGCACAGGCCATTTGTTTTATAGAGTGTCCCTCATTTTGTGTTTGTCTTTTTTCTCTTGAGTATATCCAGACATTGCATATTCAGCAAGAATATTACAGAAATGCCGTTCTTCCATGAGGACCATTATAGGAGACACGCAGTGTCTGCTTATCCCATTACTGGTGATGTTGCCTTGGTTACGGTGGCATGTCTTGGATTTCCCCACAGTAATGTTAGTGTTTCTCCACTTGTCATTGATGAAGGTATTTTATAGGTGGATACTTTAGGACTTTAGGACTCTGGAAATATCTGTCTTTCCTTCACTAGTTTCAGATACTTCCTAATTGGTATTTAGGACTTCCAGGTGGTGCTAGTGGTAAAGAGCCTGCCTGCCAATGCAGGCTACTTGAGAGATGCAGGTTCGATCACTGGAAGATCACCAGGAAGATCCCCTGGAGGAGGGCATGGCAACCCACTCTATAATGTTCTTGCCAGGAGAATCCCATGGAGAGAGGAGCCTGGTAGGCTATGGTCTATAGCCTCGCAAAGAGTTGTACACACCTGAAGTGACTTAGCATGCACGCACACAGTTGGTATTTGAGGAGGAATAAAGCTAAAGATCACAGTGGCAGTGGCAGAATTTATGATAACTTTTACAAAAGCAGATAATGACAACACAATTCCAGAAACATTTAGCTTTTCTAAGTTTATTACTATTGAAATTTGATACATCAAGTACTCACGTGAAGTGAAACCTGGTTTACTTTGCCACTGCATTTGATAAGCTCAGTTATTCATTTTTTTGTGAAATATATTTGAAGCAAAAAATTAGAGGGAGTGCCAAGAAATCTAGATTCAAATACTGACAATTGTGACAGTCTGATGGTGACCGAGAAGACAACTAAAGTAAATTTGCAAACAGATCTATAAAAACTGCCTGGCCATGACCATCTAAGGTAGGCATATATAACTATACATACTCATAGATTTTGAGTTTGATTATGTATCTTAACATGGCATTTGATGATCGTCATTTGTACCTGTTTGAATAAAAGATTCATAACGAGGTTTGTAATTGGCATTGCCAGTGCTGATTTATAAGCTCTTGATAGGACCTGCAAGACTTCCTAGGTGGCTCAGTGGTAAAGAATCCACCTGCCAGTGCAGAAGGTGCGAATTTGATCCCTGAGTCAGGAAGATCCCCTGGAGAAGAAAACAACCCACTCCAGTATTCGTGCCTGGAAAATTCCACAGACAGAGGAGTCTGGAGGTTATGGTCCATTGAGTTGGAAAGAGTCAGACATGATTTAGCAACTAACAACAACAGCAGCAGAAACCTGCAAGGTGGCATTGACCTGATAAATACATCCCAGTCAATAATTTGCCTTTGAGAATTAATAAATTCTGATTTGGATGGGCTTCTCTCATAGCTCAGTTGGTAAAGAATCCGCCTGCAATACGTGAGATCCTGGTTCGATTCCTGGGTCAGGAAGATCTGCTGGAGAAGGGATAGGCTACCCACTCCAGTGTTCTTGGGCTTCCCTTGTGGCTCAGCTGGTAAAGAATCCGCCCACAATGCAGGAGACGTGGGTTTGATCCCTGGGTTGGGGAGATCCCCTGGAGAAGGGAAAGGCTGCCCACTCCAGTATTCTGCCCTGGAGAATTCCATGGACTATATATAGTCCGTGGGGTCGCAGAGAGTCGGACATGGCTGAGTGACTTTCACTCTCTTTTTGGGCTTGTGTGTGTGTGTGTATATGTGTATGTTTTCCCTCTCTCCATCTTGCTCGCTTTTTTGGCTAGGTATTAATTTTGCTGACCAAACCCCAAGGTTCACGTACTAGAATGTCAGTATATTAATCTCTAATGCACAGTCGTACTATCTGGAAGATCCTTTATTCATATGTTTCTTGGAACTAGCACATATTTCTTTGGGGCAGGAAATTGATGTGTGAAGACCAACAATTTGTTTGGTGAGGATAGAGTCACATAAGGGAATTGGGTTTTGTAATGTTAGTCAGAAATTTTATTTTGTTTTTTCTGTACAATGTTCCAGAAAAACCCGAACAACCATTTTGGCCAACCCAATATTTTGAATGTTTAAGGCATTGTTTCTAAATGTGTGTTCTTTGGGATCCTCAGTCCATAGGGAGGAGGTGTATGGTTAGATAAATGCTGTACAGTCTCCTTTCAGAGTCCTGAGGCGTATTTACAGGTTAATGTGTTTGAGGAGTCTTTCAGAAAAAAGCAAAAACCTGTTTAACTTAGATTAACTCCTTGTTTCCCAAATAGAAGTTACTCAGAAACCTTGTCCTCCCCCGACACAGTAGTCCTCAGAATAGATGTTTATTAACATCACACTTTCAGAGGTTGTTTTTTATTCTAGATTGGACATGGTTTTGTAGGTTGGACATGATGAACTTCTTGGTTTACCGGAAGCCAGTGTTTGAGTCTGTTTTTCTTCTTATATTGGTTTCAGTTAACCTTTACTTTCCATTGATTTTATCCCCTTCCCTTCCTTTTCTTTCATTTTGGTTTTTTTTAATGATATTTTTAAAACATTTAATGAATTATGTTTTGGCGTGGGAATGATTTTTTCTCTTTGTAACCTCTGTTCTTCTTAAGCATTGAGTTTAACTTGCACAGGGAAACTATTTTGAAGTTTTCGGGGATGGGGGGTAGACATGGTTATTTAGTCAGTGTCATAAGATGGCTGATGATAATAATAATACAGGGTCTAAAGGAAATGCTTCACATATCCTGTTGAATAACTTTGGAATTCTGTTAAAATGTATTTAGAAGGATTTCTTTTAAAAATGTTTAAATTTATGTTTTCCTTTAAAAAGACTTATTTCTGTTATCTGAAAAATTTAGGTACATCAGACTATCTTGTGTACTTTAACAGTATTTGAACCTCAGTGGATATTTTTTTTAAATTCTTTAATGATTCTGTCTTTGGTAGGTAGTTGTTATTTTAGTTGTCTGCTGATTTTATTTTGTAATAATTGCTGCTCACTAAGATTATAAAATGTTGTGTTACTGTTATATAACTCTAAATTGGCTTAAAGTGGGTCCAATTTTAGATTCTATTCAATAGAACTTTAATAAACTTTTTTCCTATACAGTTATAAGGAGGTCTTCTAAGGCATAACAGAGCCTTACAATGAATTTGGATCTTTAGACTTTCATAATGATGTATTTTATAAAAGATAACAGCACAGAAGTGTTTAGCTGTTTATCTTTACTACATGCTTTCATATCCATTTTTCCTTGAGGAAGAACAGGCAGCTAATATCACCTCTGGAGGGATGTAGATTCCAACCCTGCCTCTACCGCTTACTAGAGACATGACTCTGAATTTACTACACTCTCATTCATTCATTCAATATATATTTCTTTGTCTAGTATATAGTATGTGCTTTTCTGAGCGATAGATATAGAAGGATGAAATTAAATCATTTTGTGAGCTTTTAAAAATGTTTTCTTAACAAAGGTAGTGGATGGTATTGATATAAAAAGCCCTTGGTCACATAGTAGGTTGAATAGTTAGGGTGGTAAGACGCATTCTCACGTGAAATTTATTTCCAGCAAATAATAGAATGGCTTTACATTTGTTCCTTTCTTATTATATTTATCATACAGAACCTTGATTCTCTCAAAACCATGTTTTGTTTCAAGAATATAGATTCTAAACTATCTAATAAAATCTTTACTTAAGTGTCGCATATATTTTACAAAGGGTAGATGCTTATTTTAGTGATGATTTGTCATTAAAATTATGTCAAAATGTCTTAAAATGTTGTTGAAACTGTAAACAAACTCATAACACACACAGAGCTAATTATGGATGCCATCTGTTTATTTTTACAAAGCTTTTTTTTTTTTTAAGCCCATGGCATTGTCTGCTTATGATAAGCTTCAAGATTATTATAATGACTAAGTCCTGTCCTTCAATTAGTGTAGTTGAAGATGGAAAGACAATTGGTCTCTTCATTGACCTTTTCCCATGTCAGAGTATATGAAATATAACATGTCATGATGAAACTATAGTGAAGTGCTTTTAAAACATGCTTAATTTTTATGAGAAAGGAAACTGGTATCAAAGCAGCTGATGTGGCCAAAGTTGAAATTCTCAAAACTTATTCAGGGCTTTAGATGGAAGGCGGATGACCTGCCCTTTACCAGTGCGCTCTGTGGCTTTATTTTAGCTCAGTTCATTTTAGGACCTCGTCAGCAGTCGATCAGATTGATAACATGTGTCTGCTGGTATCCCTGTATGTTTGTGCATGTTTCTGTACGTGTGCATCCCATGCGCTAGGGTGGAAGGCCAGGGATCCCCACGGCAGCATCGTCCAAAACAGTTATCAGCAATTTGCTGAGAGAGCAGTGATTTCACCGGCTCAGTGTTGCCATTGTGCATGCTAAGCACTCCCCACGCCGGTCTGGAGGGAGAGCAACCTGCAGGATCCATCTGCTCCTTTCTGCTACACTGCATTGATGCAAGAGTACGCTAATCTGGTTGCTTGTCAGGACAGGTTAGTGAAAGCATGCAAGTGGGTGAGACTCAGGCTGGACCAGTGCTGTGGAAAATCGTAAGCTGCCTCTGTGGATGCCGTGCTAAGTGTAGCAGAACAGGCTGATGATCAGCCACACTGAGGACGGTAGCTATAAATATGTAATTGTTAGTGAAGAATTAGTATAAAATTAAAAGTGTTGAACCTGGTTGGACCCCATCAAAATAAACACTGGGAAAAGTAGTACAGACAGTTTACAAACACTTTTGGGATGTCTGTTTTTCTCACCCAGCTTTGTACTATATGGTATCGATGCTTTAATTGTATTCTCTTAGATAGTTTTCAGGTCAACTATGATTAAATATAATTAACCTCATTTTACCCAGAAATTGTTGACATTGTCCCTGCTTATTTCTATTTATTTACTTTTTCCTCTATCTGTTGGAGCTTCCCTGGTGGCTCAGCAGTAAAGCATCTGCCTTCAATGCAGGAGACATGGGTTTGATCCCCGAGTCTGGAAAATCCCCTGGAGAAGGAAATGGCAGCTCACTCTAGTATCCTTGCCTGGGAAGTCCCATGAACAGAGGAGCCTGGTGGGCTACAGTCCATAGGGTTGCAAAAGAGTCGGACACAATTTAGTGACCGGACCACCACCACCACACCTACTGACGGGCAGATCTTGGCCTTGCAGGTTGAGCATCCCGTCACAGAATGCATCACTGGCCTGGACCTGGTCCAAGAAATGATACGTGTTGCCAAGGGTTACCCTCTTAGGCACAAACAAGCCGATATTCCCATCAACGGCTGGGCGGTCGAATGTCGAGTTTATGCCGAGGTAAAGCGAACATTGGGAGGCGGGATGATGGGAGGAAGGGTGGTGTTTGTGTCCCAAGTCATGGGACCACGTATAACTCAACAACAAGGTAAAGGTAGCGTCCTGTAACTTGGGGTCAAATATTTGATTATGTAATTCAGAGCTGAACTAGAAAACGAAAGGTTAGATCATTTTGACATAACTCAAAATAGTTTTAAAGGATTGAGTTTAATTAATTTTCATGTGTTGTTACTGGATGAAAGAATAGCTTCTAATCAGTTTAAGGAGCGAGAAAGCATTACTTCAATATTCTTGTGCTTGAATGGACTGTGGGTTTGGTTTTGTTTGCTCATTTTCAAACCACATTGAAAATAAACAGGAGCATTTATTTCTGTGTGTATGTTAAAGAGCTACCCTAGTTACACATCAGTTGTTAATTCAGTGTTTAATTTTTTTTAACAGTTTTCCCCCTAATAATTTTATTTCTTACATGAATAATCACAACTAAAATTTAAATTGCAAAGCTCTTAATTCATAATTTTAATTATGGATTTTACTCATAAACTCTCAGTTCAGTGCTTTAATATTATTTTATAACTATTAACCACATAATTAAGCAGTCAGCATCTGAAAATGCTTCTCTCAAATGACTGAAACAAAAATGCAAGGAAATATTATGGCATCTTTTACTCTTTTAAGCCTGTCTGTAAAATAAAAAGCAAATTAGTAGTATCTGTGTTTTAAGAATCCTGGACCTTGTTTTGGAATGCTTTTCAAGGATCTTGAGAAATAGGTCTTGGCTTAGTTATTTTTCTTTGCGTTATATTTTGAGTGGTATTCTTCTTCCCTGTTGTTATGACACTGAACTTATTTAATGTTTATTCTGATGATCTAAGATATTTACAAACGGAGCCTGTGTCTAGAAGCACATGCAGAGTTACTTTTCAGGTCTTTATTTGGAGAATCTGAACGCCCAGATCTTACCATATGTGAGCTGTTTTGAGAGTAAGAAAAACAAATATCTTCAGTGCACTACATTTGTTGTTCTGAACTTGAGTATGTTTTGATGTAGCGCCTAGGTTATTTTATTTTTGCCCAAGGCATTCTAAGAAGATTTATAAAAAGTTGGAATTTTACCAGTTTCAATAAAGTATGATCAAGGTCAGGCTAAATTCTGCTTTTAGTTCTGTTTGATTTTTTAAGTACACTTCTAAGTTGTCTAGAGTGAGGAGAAGACAATAATATTCCGAAATCTGTGATTTGGTAAATAGGCCCCAAAATGCTGCTTCATTGTATAAATATTTAACCTTACTTATGCTGATTTATATTTCAAAGGCTATGCTTCCTGTTCTTTGAACTTTCAGGACCCCTACAAGTCTTTTGGTTTGCCATCTGTTGGGAGATTGTCTCAGTATGAAGAACCAATACGTCTACCTGGTGTAAGTCATTAAGCTGTAATACCAAGTGAGAGGTTAAAATCTTGATTTATGTCACACTTTTATGTTAAAGCTTGTCAACACCAAAGGGTGTAAATTGAATGACAAGTGAAATTCATGGGGAATCACAGTTTTTTGTTTTTAATATTTTGTACTTTATGGTGTACAGGAAAGTCAGAACTCACCTAATAGGGAAGTCTGGAGACAACTGGCTTCTAAATAAATTGTAATGAAGTTTGTGGCATCTTAAGAATGGTGAATGACTTTCCTGTATTACAGTGTAATCTTTTCAATAAATCTAGTCCAGCTTCCCCTATATAGTCAGATGTCAAGAAATTCCAGCACAAAATCAGCTCGTTAATTGAAATGGATTAAGGAAAACAAAATGTGCCTTATTCTATTACATGTCAAGGACTTTAAGAAGTACATAGTATGTATACCACTTAAAAGTGATCAATGTTCACTTTATTTATACTTCTGTATTTAATGGCTGTTATTTAAATCATTTTTCTTGCATAAAAAGAACAAGGATGTACCCTTTCTGTTAATCAAGGTAGTAAGTGTGTATATATGTGACATTATGTTAGCTAGTGGCTGACAAGGCTATACCATCTGTGAATATGATTATTCCGTTTGATTACTGGTATGAAGATGGTGAAAGATTACAGGAAGAATTCTGAATTTGAAGATGTTATTAGATATATGATTTATTTCACTTTTTAAATTATTTTTGCCCATGTGCTTTCTAAAGGGACTTGACCCTTTCCAGGCTTGGAGACTCCATGCTGTGTTCAAAGCCTGAAGGCAGAAAAAAAAAATTGTAAAGATTTAACAGGCATTGTGTGACGTTAAATAGCAGATGAGAAAACAAGTATCATAGGGACATATCTAAGCATTTTTTTAATCAAAGAAAAAAGTATTAAATAAGAATTCATAATGATTACTCGAGTTGTTAGAAGTTTTCACCATGTTGTAACAGCTAACAGGATGTCAAACATTTTGCCCTCGCAAGTTTTTGCAATTTGCAATTTTCAAACGTGAGACCTGTTGAAAGTACAAGTGATAATGGACAAACTCTACCCCCTACGGTCTTTGTCCCACCAAATCTTTCTTCAATTAATGCTGCAGCAGGAGTTTTATGTAATAACATTTGCAGTTGTGAGCCATCCATAGAAAGAAAAAACAATTAAAATGCCTTAAATGTTCTGCTTACTGCTGTTATTTGCTTGTGTGAATGTTGCATGTCAGCTAAATGGACCAAGGAATAGATAAAGTGACTGGGTTCGGGAGTGTGCACACTAGCTTTGTCTATCATTATTGCTGGGAGCAATCAACTTGATGCCAGCAGGACAGTAGATGCGTTGACAGCTGTAATTATGTATCTCCATGGTGATCACTTTTGGCCTGTCATGGAGGCCCACAAGTCCCCTCCCTTGGAAGCATTTAATCAGATTGGGCTGTCACTTGTCAGGTAGACATGGCGGGCTGGGAGTTGTGCTGAGGGGGAGAGGTGAATCGAGAATGAAGGGTGGGACTCGGCTGGCAGTTTCACAGGGTCCACCATTTGAAGAGAGATGTTTAAATTATGCCTGAGGTTTCCGAACAAGGGTTTGAGACTCACACATAGGTGCTTGGGCATTGGTGGTGATGGTGGGTTTTCTTCCTTTCTGCCTTAAACCCCATCAGTTTTAACTCAGGAGATCCTTTGCAGCACTTAACTTTTTTGGTCACAAGAATATCTACTTCAGAGTTAACTTATGGTTTGTACTTTTCACATTCTGTAAGTCTCCTGTTTGCTTATGTGGCAAAGGTGAAGAGTTTCTTCTTATCTTTGATCACTATATTTTGTAAAAGTGTTATTTTCAGATCACAGTTTTGTTCTGCTCAGAAATTTGGTTTCAGTTCCACTTGACTCTGTTCCTAAAGCTTTTAGTGCAAAAGCTAAAATGTATTTTTGGTATAAGCTTTGTTTAATGGAGACTTAATTTGAATTTTAATTCATTATTGGAACACTTTTTTAAAAAGCTGACTATCACTTGGAAAAAAGGCTGCATAAGCAGTAAATTATAAATCAGAGTTCTCATGTTTTGTTACGGTTTTAAATTGGAAATGCCGATTTGCTTTACAAAGATATTTGTTGATTATATGTAATACATCTTTATTTTACCATATATATTTTTAAATGGAAATGATGTAACTTCTGTGATAATAATTTTAGTAAATAACAAAGACACAGTTGTATCTAAGGGCCCTAGGATGGTATTATTCAAGGTGACTAAAAATTTAGGTTGGGAACTACAGGAGAATGTAATAAACGTTATTTATTGTCCATTATTTTACCAGTGGATTGACCATCAAAGTTCCACACTAGTTTTGTAGCAGTTTATGTAGTAAATGGTAGCATATGTTTAAAGTCCAAAGTTTTAATACTTGTACCAGTCTCAATTTTAAACACAGCTTTAGCAAGCATGCTATAATTTTAAATAATGCATACTGGTAAAATCAGCTCCTTAACATTTTGCTACTAAAATTTAAAAAATGCAAGTTCCGAGATGTCTTTTCTATTATGTAACTTGATCCACCAGTTGTCACTTTGGAGCCATTTAAATGTGGCCAGTAGGCAGATTATGATATTATTGCTTTTACAGCTGCCCTATTAATTCTTTCCTAGTTTTTATAAACATTGTGAATTTCATAGAGCTTCAACTTATGCCCTGAAGTGTGTTTTCAGAAAATAAGAAAGCCAAATATATGTTTTAAGTATACTGAATGACTTGCCTTTAGAATGAAGTTTTTTCTATATGAATGTGCATGCAAATATAAATATCTATATTTTTGCATGACACTTTTACAAGTATATACATAAAAGCACTCTGGGTACGTGCTAATGTTATCTTCTTAAACCTTACAAAGAAGATAACAGTAGTATGATTTTTTTTTTAAGAGAATGAAACCATGGCTTATCTTTTGATGTCACTGTTTAATAAAGCCATCATCGAACTCTCATGTGGATATCCTAGACAAGAGGGTCTACATGTGGTCCCTTGATAATTGCCTAAATTAAAATATTAAAGGCCTAACAGCCGCTGTGTTGACCTTTTTCTGCCTTGCTGCAGACAGATGAGCGGCTGTTTATTAGGCAGGCTTCTTCCCACAGGTGAAGAGCTCTGTGAATTTGCCTCTTCTCTTCCCACCCCTTTACCATGTTGGCCATCAAAGTCCTGCTGTTCTAGCAGCTTCCATTAAATCCTTCTATCCTCAAGACCCCTAGGACATGTTTGACTGTCTCGACTGTTTTGATTAGCTTTTAAATACTTCAGATTCCAAAACTTCAGCACAATAATTTAATAAATATTTCATCCTCAGCAACTGCTCATTTGGAAGTTTTACATGGCTAACCTTTGTGCCTTACTGCTGTTATCAAACAGGGAGATGAAAACAAGACTCAGCGATGTACTAACTAACTTGTTGGCTGGTTAACAGCAATCAGCTTCTTCAAAAGAATATTTTGAGCTTGTGCTTTTTTTTCCCCCTCCCATGAAAATGGCAAAATCAGAACTCTAATTGGGGCTGTGTCCTTACAAAGCAAAGCCGTGAGAAAAGCTGTGTAAACATTAAATTCTCAGGGGACTGACAGTAACAGAAAAAAAAAAGCGTTTTATAGTTGAGAGGGTGAGGCAGAAAAGGAAAGTGTTACAGAGATGAAAGCCACAGGACCAGCGTTCCTATGGAGCTGATAAGCAGAGCTCCGAGGACTGATGCGTGGCCTGGCTGGGGACCGCACTGGAATGCCCGGCAGACTCATGCTCTGTTTCAGCTGAAAGACACCCTCAAATTGCTCCAAACACATCCCACCATAGTGATCTAGAAAGTTTTTTTTTTTTTTTGCTCTTCCTTAGTTCCTTTAGTACATTAACAAAAATATATACATTGAACTGTGTAATAACAGATGAAGATAATTTGATCTCTCTTTATTTTTAGATTGTTTTTCTCCTTCCTGGAAGCAGAAATATTATTTGAGATTAAAATTATCCACCTGCCTCATGGAAATTAAATTTGTTGTTAGAAAAAATAGCTTCACACTGTGAACTCTCTTTTCTCTTCTCTTTCTCCCAGGTCCGAGTTGACAGCGGCATTCAACCGGGAAGTGATATTAGCATTTATTATGATCCGATGATCTCGAAAGTTAGTTCCACTCTTAACGGTTCCTTTCAGTTTTCTTCTGAAATGACAATAGACATATATAATTAAAAAGTCTGGAACGGGGCCTTTACCTGAGTCATGTGCCGTAATTAAACACATAGTTAGGGCCACCAATGGAAAAGTGAAAGCTGGGCAGCTTTTCTTTCTCTTAAGAGAAATTTCATCATCTTGTTAGTTGCCAGCACTCCCCGCTCCCCAGTCTAACCACACCGTCACCCCAAGTCCCACAGTAACAAACTTCTCTAACCAGTGGCAGCAAGCTAGCTCAGTACAGAGAGAAGGAATTACGTTGTTTCTTGACCCGTCGTGAGCATTGCCGAGATGAAAGTATGAATGACGGGGTGATATCAAGAAGTTGAGGTAATAGGCTGTGTTTGTTAAGAGGACTTTTCACCTTGTCGCTTCGGTTTTTATGAATCAGTAATTACTTACGTAGATTTAACATAATTAAATTTTATGTAAGACTATGAGATGTCTTTTTGAAATTTGACTTTCCAGAATAAATTAACCAATCCACTTAAAATTTTAGATCTTTTAACGTTTTTGAATCTTACAGAATGTAAAATTCTGATGCTAGTGGTTGAAACTTGGATTTTATTTAGAACATATATATATATATATATTTTTTTTTTTTTTTCTAAAGTGATAGACCTGTGTTGAAACCCCTGTTTCTTTTTTTTTTTTTTGACCTTGCTGCTCAGTTTGTGGGATCTTAGTTCTCCAACCAGGGATTGAACCTAAGCCCTGGCAGTGAGCGCACTGAGTTCCACCCACTGGACCATGAGGGAATTCCCAACGCTGTTTCTTAAGATGGTTTTTTTTTCTTCCAAGTGTGCTTTTTCATGAAGTTGTAGTAACCGACCCATTATTTCATTTTTCTTTTTTCACTTAACTTTTTACACTGATATTGTTAAAATGAACTTTAGGTATTAGAGAAACATTGTTTAATTAAAATAAAAAATACATAAAGTATTATAGATACATGGTTTCATTTTTAGATAAATTACATTGCTATTCAGAAAAATGACCTGAAAATTAATTTTCAACCTGGCTTGATATTGAAGAGCTAATTAAATGTACCAAAAACTTGCAAATTACAGATTGTCTCATATAATAACCAGAAAATTATTTTATGAATAGTTAAGTTCCTGTTGCCAATTTGTATATGGTCTAGAGCACATAAACAGGCCCCGAATCATACAGAACAGTAAGATTTTCTGTTTTTCTAACACAGGAACCCTTTGCCTCTGTGCTCTATTATGCATTAAATTAGCTATTCAGGGTATCAAACTTGAAGGGAGAGAAAAAACAAATCTTGCCTAATCCTCCGCTATTCCAGATGTTTACATTCATCCCATCCTCAATGTTGACAATTTTGATAGCTTTCCTTTCAGATTTTTTTATGCTTGTTTTTGTTACATTTTGGTTTACCTCAAGTAACTCTTTTCTGTGATAGTGAAATCTAGGAGAAAAGTCTGAAATAGCTGATTTCTGATATTTTGCTTAGTTGAAAAAAATCTTAATTGACATAGTTTGTACTAACAACTGAATGAATGAAATTTCAAAATATATTCTGGAAATGTGTTATGAAATACTTTAACTTTTACTAGGATGAGATGTTTGACTTATGGATAGATTGATCTCTACCTGTCTATATAAACGTTTGTTTGCTCGCTTTTAGCTCATCACGTATGGTTCTGATAGAACGGAAGCACTAAAGAGAATGGAAGATGCCCTGGATAATTATGTTATTCGAGGTAAAAACAAACACTCGAGGTTATGTTATTATACCTGGAGTCTCGTACTAGAAAATAGCAGGAAAGTTTATTAAGTAGAGAATTCAGCAGAACATTTGCTTACTACGTGTTTAAGTAGAAATAAGAAAAGCTTGGATTAAGCTGACATGCTAATTAAGAATAGGTATTTCAGTTTCTGTAGCAATCCTATACTTTACATCTGTATCTGAAATGAACTTATTTAATTGAACTTGTCGTTGATGACCACTCCTGGATGGACATCTAGCGCTCTTCATTCTGGAGTTTCTTACTGTTGAGTGCAGTTCAACAGCCAGTTTCGTCTGTTTTTGTCGTTTTGTTTGCATTGTTTTGAAGTAGGAAACTTAAAAACGTATGGAGATTAAAACGATAAGAGTAGAGGGACTAGCTCTTTGTTTCTCTGAATTAGAGCAAGTTATAAAATATTTTCTAGCAAATGCCATTCTCTGACCTCATGTATATACAGAATGCGTAACCAAGTGTGATCCTGCAAGGCTTCAGGGTGTGTGGTGATAATAGTATTAGGAGCAGCCATTAAATTTAAATAATTAAAGTTATACTTATTCCCCTTAAGGAGTAAATTACAGTATAAATTTTATTAGCAGCTTTCATTAGTAATGAAAAGATCATTTTAGTTTAGCCTAACATAAATTATCATCAGCTTCAGAATAATGGCTTTCATATCAAATTTGAAGTGTGAAATATGAGTTCACTTTGAATTAGGAATAAACTGTCTGGATCTAAGAACATCCTTCATCTTCTCCAGCATTCTGCTTCATCTTCATTCTGCTTTAGTAACACTGGTCTTCGCTAGTGGCTCAGTCAGTAGAGTCTGCCTGCAATGTGGGTGACCCAGATTCAATCCTTGGGTTGGGAAGATTCCCTGCAGAAGGAAATGGCAACCCACTCCAGTATTCTTACCTGGAGAATTCCATGGATAGAGGGGCCTGGTGGGCTGCTGTCCATGGGGCCACGAAGAGTCGGACACAACTGAGTGTATTTCATGGCCACAAGAACATCTATGAGAAAGACTGGCTGTACAGTTTGGCTCTTTTCTGGTGATTCACTACATATAGCAGTGAGGCTGGGAGGCTGAATTTTGGAGGCGGAAGTGGTGGGATGGTGATGGAGTATGATGGTGGAGTACACAGTCTCCCTCAAGCTCATGTGTAGCTTTCATACAATTTCAAAAAACCTCCATCAGAGTGGACACAGCCTGTTGGTCATAAGTCTTGACAAGTGACTGCAACTTTTGTGAATTAGAGAAAGTGCTCTGGTTCTCTGGGTGTCTCCAGCCCTGAGACATGGAGCCCAGCTTAGCAGTGGAGCAGGTCAAACCCTTACTTTGCCTCTTGACCAAGTGCCTTTGTGCCATGAACAGTCTGGACAGCTGTCCAGTAGCAGCCTAGGACAATTTAGTGACTGTTTTTACACATTTACTCTGCCCTGCTAACTTTGGTCTGTTGGCAGATAAGTCGTGCAGCCATCACTCACGCTCATGTTTTCTTTCCCAGCTTTTCTCTTGCTAAAGCAGGAGGACTGTCTTCTCTCCCTTCTCTTTTACTGTCACCCTCTTTTCTTCCCATTTGTTAGCTAGTAAGTGACAGTGATTGTATCTAATCTCATGTACTGGTGATTCACCTCCATCTGTAGAAGGAAGGCTCTTGAGTGAACCTAGATGTGATGGCTAACAGTGCCATCAATATTCAGAGCTGCTAAGAATTTGAAAAATTCCCTTCACATTCTTTCTAGCTATTTCCCTAGCTCCTTTTTAGCCCTAATGGTGTAGTGTTTGCTGGTTTTATAACTCTGCTGTGTTCTGCGGTAAGCAGCAAATGCATATTTTCTCTGTACGTCGGTTAAATCAGCCTTGAGAGGTCTGTTGTGCTACAGAAATAATATTGCTGCAAAATTATTCTAGTGCATGTTTGAGACACACATCCAATTTGGGTGTGTGCATGTATTTGTATGTGTTTAGTCATGTCCAACTCTTTGCGACTCCACGGACTATACAGTCCATGGAATTTTCCAGGCCAGAATACTGGAGTGGGTAGCCATTCCCTTCTCCAAGGGATCTTCCCAACCCAGGGATCAAGCCCAGGTCTCCCATGTTGCAGGTGGATTCTTTACCAGCTGAATCACAAGGGAAATGATACATAGACATAATCAAGGTACTTGGCAAGATTATTCCCAGAGGACTTTAAAGTATTTGTATGAGTTTTCTATATATTTCCCCTGACACCTGCATTCCTGCTCCATCATTGCATTTTTATTATGGTTGTTAAATTATTGTTGTTTTAGTTGCTAAGTCATGAGACCCCATGGGGACTTTGCGACACCATGGACTGTTGCCTGCCAGGCTCCTCTGTCCATAGAATTTCCCAAGCAAGAATACTGGAGTGGGTTGCCATTTCCTTCTCCAAGGGATCTTCCTGACCCAGGGATTGAACCTGTATCTCCTGCATTGGCTGGCGGATTCTTTAAGATAGTGGTTAATTTCACTTCAGTTCAGTTCAGTCACTCATGGGGTCGTGTCTGACTCCTTGCGACCCCATGGACTGCAGCACTCCAGGCCTCCCTGTCCATCACCAACTCCTGGAGTTTACCCAAATTCATGTCCATTGAGTCGGTGATGCCATCCAACTATCTCATCCTCTGTTGTCCCCTTCTCCTCCTGTCCTCAATCTTTCCCAGCATCGGGGTCTTTTCTGCAGAGTCAGCTCTTTGCATCAGGTGGCCAAAGTATTGGAGTTTCAGCTTCAACATCAGTCCTTCTAATGAACACCCAGGACTGATCTCCTTTAGGATGCACTGGTTGGATCTCCTTTCAGTCCAAGGGACTCTCAAGAGTCTTCTCCAACACCACAGTTCAAAAGCATCAATTCTTCGGTGCTCAGCTAACTCTCACATCCATTCATGACTACTGGAAAAACCATGGCCTTGACTAGACAGACCTTTATCTGTCTTTGTTGGCAAAGTAATTTAGGTTTCATTATAATGAGCTTGAATGGTAGATTCATGAAGTCGAAATAGTCTGAGTAAGCACGTTATGTCATATCACATCTCTATTGACGTTTGATACTGTAAAACAGTGGCATGGTACATGGGCAGTTTGTCAAAATATTAAATTAGTATTGGTCGCACGGAAGTTTTTTTTCCCACTACGGCTGGCTTCTGAAAGGAATATTCTTTTATATTTACAGAATACATTTTCATGTTTAATTTTTCAATTAATTTATTTTTTGACTGAGCTGAGTTTGCATTGCTGTGTATGGGCTTTTTCTAGTTGCCAGTGAGCAGGGCCTACTCTAGTTGTGGCACGGAGGCTTCTCATTTTGGTGGTTTTTCCTTGTTTCAGGGCACAAGCTCTAGACCATGTGGGCTTCCATAGTTGTGGTGCACGGGCTTAGTTGCCCCATGGCATGTGGAATCTTTCCAGGCCAGATTGAACCCCTGTCCACTGCATTGGCAGCCAGATTCTTGGCCAGTGAACCACCAGGGAAGTCCTTCATGTTTTATTTTTAAATGAACATGTTTTCCACTACTTTGCTTCCTATACTTTATATGCAGGCATGCAAGTTACTATATTTTTAAACTAAGTGACTTAAATACAAAGTAGGCTTACTGCTATTCTTGGAAGTTTATAAATGTACCACGTGTAAAGCAAAATATATTTTATTATGCAAATACGTTTTTCCAGGCTTCATCTGAAATTTCTACCTCTGATTCACTGTGATCGAATAGAAAGAAATCAGACCGGCCTGGATTCCTACTGTATCCTCGATACTGTTTAGTAACTATGTGAGTTTTGTGTCTCTAAATCTCACAGTCTGTATTTAAGGAATAGGATGTGAGTCTCTGCCTTATGAACTAGTGATAAGGACTCAGTGGCGTTAGGTACGTAGACGGTATTGGCACGGTGCTGGCTTGAGGAGTTCAGGAACTTTAGTTCCCATCTTCTTTTCTTCCTCTTCTCCTTACAATTGTAAAACCACAGGTTTAAAAACTGTATGCCATCAATCATTATCAATGCATTGGTGTTCTGTAAACTGTATTAAACCATTAGTAAGCCATACTGAAAGCCCATTTTAGGGCATTCCTAGTACTGTGTGCTGAGTCAAATGCTTTCATTGCACCGTGTTCCTCTTCTTTTTCAAAGGATTTATCATAGCTGTAATTAAAGTATTGGTTCTGCAGTTAATTGCTGTTGGATTTTCCCATAAGAGTATTCAGTACATGAGGGCACTGGTGGTGTTTTTATCTTGTTTACTTGTGTATTACCAGTGCTAAGCAGTTCCTGACACATGGTAGGTGATTAATAAATATTTGTTTACTCAAGGAAGGAATGAGAGAGAGAGAGACTGTCTGTATTTCAAAGAGTTTTTAGTATACTTGGATGGGAAATACATAAGATAAGTGTAATGTAAATTCATAGGTGCCGAAACAATGGGAAATTAGAGGAGAAGAGGGTATCTGTCTTTTCACACCTCTCCCTTTTTGTCCTTTGAAAGTAATGTGAGTACTTTAGGACTCCTAGGGGAATACTCTCTTGAGAATATTTTACTTGTGCTTCCTTAAAATGACTCCTCAGAATAGCAACATTTTTAAAAAGACTGGGAACTCACCATGCTGGAGAAGTAAAGGCTCTGGGCACACATTTTGGGGAATCTGCCCTGCAGTGTTAAAAGACTGAGTTGTGAGATGCTGTTTACAAAGACAGTTACAGCAGTCTTGTTTGTAGTAGCCAGAATTCTGACCAGCTTCAGTGTCTACTCAATGGACAAATCTTCACAGTAAAATACTGGGCAATTGTGATAGCTGTATATATTACTAAAATAGACAAGCACTTTGGAGAGTAATGCATAGTGCAAACATTTAGTTAAAATCTTCCCGCCCTTCAGTTATGTTTAAATGAGCACAGAGAATAATTATACATCATATTGAAATATATATATTATATATATATTAAACTTCTTTTAGCTCAAAAGACAGGTTTTCTTTTAATTTTAGGTATTGCCCCAGATGTTTTAATTCTAGGTATTTTTCAGACTCAGAGGAAAGGTGAATGGATAGTACTTTGCACACTGGTACACTCTTCATTTAGATTAATTGTTAAGCCTTTCTATGTTTGCTTTTTTCTTCATCTCTCCCTTTATTCATCTTTTCCCTCCTCCTTCCCCTTCTCTCCTGTTTGTTTCCTGAACTATTTGACAGAAAGTTGCAGGCATCCTGACACATCACTCCTAAATACTTCAGAATGCACCTAAGGGTAAGACTATATTTCTGCAAAACCACAAGGATACCATTATCTCATCAAAGAAAACTGGCATCAGTTCATAATATCATCTAATGTACTGTCCATGTGGGAATTTCCCCAGGTGTTCCCTGCATTGTGTTTTTTACCTGTATTTTTTTTTTTAGCCCTAATATGGTCCATTCAAAGTTTCTATGGTTATATCTGTATTTTCTCGCCCTCTTTCTATGTCTTAACATTAACTCCTCAGGGGCAATTGGCATAGAACATTCACATTCTAGATTGGAGGTTTCAGTACTGGCCCAGAGAACATACTTGGGAAATAAGCTGGAAAGTTGGGGGTTACAGTTGGCCAGTGATGTCTACATGTTTTGAATTGGTGACTTTGAAAGTGGCTCAGTTACTAAACATTAGGTGATTTCAGAGTGTGATTATGGGACTAGGTGGCTAAAGTGGGAGAACAGGTTATTTGAGAGGTGATCCTAAGAACTGAGCTGAGATAATGTTGAATGGATCACCTGCATGGGTGGTATGACTTAGGATCAGAGGAAAGGTCAAGAGTTGGGTAATGTAAATTCTTTAGTGAATATTGCATTGTGCCAGGGATGCTGAGAGATGATAGATAATTGAGAAGCTTCTCTGACCAGATAAAATGAACCTCAAGGAAATGGAAGTTTCTCCGAGGATTAGAAGAGGTGATGTTTTGGAAGCAGCAGTGAGGGTCGCTGGAGAAGTGAGGTCCCTGAGGGCATTGGGGATTTCAGGTAATGCAAGGAAGTGAGTTGGAGAAGGAAATGGCAATCCACTCCAGTATTCTTGCCTGGAAAATTCTATGGATAGAAGAACCTGGCAGGCTACAGTCCATGGGGTCACAGAGTTGGACACAACTAAGCAACTGGCCACTAAGGAGGTGAGTAGAACATCCAGTGAAGGTGCTGGATCTGTGGTAGATGAACCAGTCCCAGAGCAGTGGTCTCACTGGGTGTGGACCAGCCTGGAAAAGAGAGAGTGGGTGTCTAGGGAGGGTGGGGTTGAGTCCTCTGAGGTTCCGAGGATGAGGGATGTGCAGAGAAGTTTACCTTCTGGGTGGTGGATGCAGAGTTCCGAGAGTAAATGGTGGTGAGCACTTGGGCTCAGAAACGTGGTCTCAAATGCATTCTGAGGGTCTGTACACTTCGTCTGATTACGTTTTGATTTCACTTTCTGTCCCCTGGCCCTTGAGCCCCAAGCCAACACTTGATGTCACGGACGAGAGCTCTCGCTTCCTGAGTGGGTTCTCCATATGTCCTCCTTACCGCACCAGTCAACTCTTTGGTGGGTTGGTGTACAAAGTACAAACCCAGAGAGCACTCCCCTGCTTTATGTCTTCCTGTTGCCTCTTCATGGACTCCGTGGCCTCATTTGCACCACTGTCTCTCAGGCCCCTTTTTCTCATGCTTCACTCTTATCTCCGTTCCCTGGTTTGCACCGTCTTCTCCCCACCTGATGGCCTTTCATAGTTAAGCCAGTCTAAGCAGTTGTAACAGAATCAAAAATACAGAGCAAGGTAGAGTTCAGTTTCTCTCCCAGGTAACAGTCGAGAAGGTAGGTGTCAAGGGTCAGTAGGGTGACTCCAGGATCACAGCAGATGGTTCTCATTTTAGGGCCCAGAGCAGCTGCTTTTCATGCCTCTCATCCAGGCTCAGCAGGAAGATAGCAGGAGCAGGGGAGTTCACACTCACTGATTTTCAGGGCCTAACCCAGAGAGTACCCTCTATTTCTGCTCCTGTCCTATTGGGGGTTCAGTCTAGGTGGTCATACCTAGGTGCTAGGAAGATGGGAGATGTAGTTGATAGCAAGGTGGCCATATCCTCAGCTAAAGCATAACATTTCTCTTATTAAAGGAAGGAAGGGAAAATAGATATTGGCAGACAGCTAGAAGAAATAAGAATATGTAAATGTATCTGCTCTGTTTTGAAAACACACACACACATGTAAGGCCAGGACTAGTAAGATGACATTTTTGTAGGAGGTGACGGGATGGTCTGGTGGAAATGATTAGGGGACAGGAAATAGTACATGGGATGAAAGGGAAAGACTTCTTTGATTATACATTTTTGTATAATTCTGACCTGTAAATCCATCTTAATATTTAAAAATGAATACATAAAATCATTAACGTTCTGGGGGAAAAACTCAAAGTGAAATCCAAGCAAACAGATGGACAGGACTGTATGAATAATACAATCTTGCTGAAGGAGGTGGGGAGGGAAAGTGAATCTAAATAACTTTTAATAGTATTTTTTACTGGATACCCTCAAGGTAAAGATAAAATACATCTAAACAAACACTAAGCTCTAGTTAGAAGGTTTATTTTTCTTAGTTCGTGGGTTAGCAGCTCTGAAACCAGTTGATGTATATTCTGGGATAGAGGAAATAAATATATGTATTGTGGATAAGAGGAGCCAAGTTTCTCATTGTCAGAGAAAGGAGTTACAGATGTGGGAATGGAGAAGCATGGAATGAACCCTGCAGTGCTGAGTTGGAAGTTCAACGTGACTTCATAGTTTTTAACATAGATTGAAAAATAAATAAATACATGTTAACTACATTTGTAATTGTGTGTGTGTGTTTACATATATATATACACACACACTCTCTAGCTCAGGATTTCTTAACTTTAGCATCACTGATGTCTGGGGTAGACACATATTTGTTGTGGAGCGGGGCTGTCCTGTCTGTGCATTGTAGGATATTTATCAACATCCTTGGCCTCTCCCCACTAAATCTCAGAACCGTCTCCTCAGTTGTGACAATCATGGACTTCCAGACATTGCCATATGTCCCCTGAGGGGAAAATGTTGCCCAATGATTGAGAACTATTGTCCTGCTGAGAGGTCACAGAAGCACTGACACCCATAGCAAGGAGCACACCAAGCACCCAGATCTTGTTCTGTGAAGACCGTCCTCCCATAAATGGAACCTGCACTCCTTAAAAAATGGCTGCTTTCAGAAAGAGTCGAAGATGAGCATGAGAGATCTTATATAAGAATATATAATCAAGTGGCTGAAGAAATGAGGATATGCCGAAAAAGAAAAAGACCCAGGAACCAGCTTTCAGGGGCTTCTGCTGGCAGTTCTGGGAAAACCTCAGCAAGAAAGTGAATAATGCTAGGAATAGATTAAAATCCGTGAAATGAAGAGTGCATGAGTTTATACTGATATAGGTAGAAAAGGTGAATGAGGGTGGGGCTCACAGCTCTTCCTTACGGTAGGTTTTTAACTAATAAGTGTAGAAAAATCAGTCCTCAGCAAACACCAGATTGTTTGGATGAATCATCAGTGATTGACGTTAAAATTAGTGGATGAAAATATGATGAGACACAGGTATTTGCTTAACTTATAATATCTCTTCAGATGATAACTAATTAATCAAAGTACGGAAAATAGTCCCTTTAAAATGGATAAACCTTGAAACTTGCCCAAATGGTGAAAATTAATATCACTGGTAATGGAACAAATCAGGAGCCTGCGCCTCTTGGTTTGATGCACCGAAAAGTCCACATTCTTTCTGTGCTATTCTGGCCAAAAATGTGTAACATGAATATAATCATGAGGAAACATCAGGCAAATCAAACTGAAAGAAAGTGTACAGTATAAATGGCTTGTACTCTTCCAAAGTGTCAAGGTCAAGAAACACAAAAACGGATCAACTTATCTACATCAAAGGAAACTAAGGACACATGACAATTAAATGCAACATGTGATCCTGGATTAGTTCCTGAACCAGAAAAAAAATGTTTTCCTTTTGTAGAAAAGGTCATAAATAGGACAACTGGTGGAATTTGAATCAAGTCTGTAGATGAAATGATGATACTATTGTCAGTGTTAATTTTTAGATTTGGTCATTGTACTGTGATTACAGAAGAGACTCGGCTTGGTTTTAGGAGATGCGCCCTGAGATGCTTAGAGGTATTTACCTGCAGCTTAGCCTCAAATGTTTAAGAAAAAAGAAATTGTGTGTGTATACATAAAGAGAGAAACCATGAATGACAAAACAAATCAAGGTGGTCAGATGTTAACATTGGAGAATGTGGGTAAAGGATGTATATGCTCTTTGTACTATTTTTGTGAATTTTTTGTAATTCTGAAAATATTCCAAAATGAAAGATTAAAAAAAAATGAGAGCATATGCTGCCCTCCTCCCAAAGCTTACCTTTAAGGAATAAGAATGGAGACACATTTGCAGTACGTACTATATCTCATTCATCTGACTAGTTCTTAAGGATTGCGGGCTTAGAAAATTGTTTTATGAAGAACAGTAGGTAGTTTGCTGTTTAGTTTGGTAACTGTTTAGTTGTTGAGAAAATTTTTTTTTCCTGAAGCCGATTGTGAGCTTTTGTTAAGATAAAGCTTCTTTAGAACAAAGATGTAATTTGGTTAAAGTTAATTTCTGAGCCCCCATGAAATAAGCGATGGCTTTTGGCCTCTGTTTGATCCTGGCAGTGCGTGTAGCTCATGTCTGGCCCGTGTTTTGGAAGCAGCAGGTAGTCAGGAGAAGGCTGCTCCTGGGGGTCCTCTCTTCTGTGGACTGGTCATGATTTCCCATACAGATGGGACCCCATGAACTTTGGCAAAGGTCATCCTCAATTCCCAGTCCACGTCTCACAGTCATAATTTTTATGAGTATGTGATTAATAATATCATTAAAGTTATAAAACTAAGCCTGAGGGCACCTCAGCTATCGGCTTATTGTTTGAATAGGACCAGCTTATATAACGGCATTGTCTTAACTGGAACATGGAAAGTAAACTAAGTATAAAATGGTAACTTTCAAATATGTAGGGTATCCTTTAGCGGTTGAGTGCTTTTTATCCTTTATCTGGTCTCTTGAGCTTTTAGATTTAATTGTTTATTAGTCCCTTAATTGACTTTAGAATTAAGTAGTATAGAGTAATTTTTGGAGCAGTCAGTTGTGGGATCTGGATTTTGGTTGTACGCCATTAACCCTTGTCTTGCCTTGGCCCTTAGGAAATGGTAATAGATAATTACTAGTAATATGTAATATTACATAATAATGTGTGATATTTTCTTCAGAGAACATTAAAGGGAAAGTGCTCTTGTATATTAATTTTATCCCTAAAACACTATTAGCAGGGTAAAAGTCTGTGTTTTCATGCTCTATTTACTAAGCAAGTAGAAAAGTTTTTGAAAGTCCATGCTTCATTTGTGTGGTTGAGTGGCTCTGTTCTTTGATGTCCAACACATAAATTAATATTTGCTGATGTTTCCTTTGAGTTACATTTTAAAAAATCACCTCTTTTTCAACTTTGAATATGGGATTGAAGTACTGCATCATTTATCCTGTAAAGTTGCATGCATTTTAAATTTGGAGGTGTCATGGTCTTGAATTGATGACTGGCATCAGTAAATCATCTTGTTTTTGTTCAGATTATCATTGACTGTTTCTAAAAGTTGTGTTTTACTGGCATTGGCCTCACAGAGGGCAAGAAAATTTATACTAGCGTGAGACTATTACAGAAAAGCCAGTAAAGCTTAAATACAGAATATGGTGCATACAAAGTAGACAGTATTATTTTTATTTAACTGGAGGAAGAAAGGACAGATTTGCTGAGAGACTGCCTTTCTAGGTTATTTGCTGT
This sequence comes from Budorcas taxicolor, assembly GCF_023091745.1. Lineage (NCBI taxonomy): Eukaryota > Metazoa > Chordata > Mammalia > Artiodactyla > Bovidae > Budorcas > Budorcas taxicolor. Next base: position 77,200,125 of record NC_068921.1, read on the forward strand.
TTACATAAAATAACTTATCAATCAAAACATTCTGAATTGTTACAGTGTTTATGTGCCTGTGCTAAGTCGCTTCAGTCGTGTTGGACCCTTTGCGACCCCAAGGACGGTAGCTTTCCAGGCTCCTCTGTCCATGAGATTCTTGTCCAGGCAAGAATAGTGGAGTGGGTTGCCATTTCCTTCTTCAGGGGATCTTTCCAGGGATCGATCCCATGTGTGTTGCATCTCCTGCACTGGCAGATGGGTTCTTTACCACTAGCGCCACCTGGGAAGCCCACTGTATATATAAGAACACTGTATTTTAGAAATGACGTTACAACTGCAGCTTGATCTTCTCCCATTCATCCTTTCCAGTCCCTCCTTTAAGATCTTGTTTTTTTCCAGAACTTGCTGGATTGGTCTTGCCTGTCTGTGCTTCAGTTTCTCTTCTGGATTCCTTCATGTGAATGTCCACCTCCACCATCTCTGTCTTCTGATGTGTGTGCATTCTAATCTGCCTGCCAGGCTGAATTCTAATGATTTAGACATCTCACAGGCGTCTCTCATTTAACTTGCAAAATATGCATCTAGTTTTTGCCTTTCAGCCTACTCCTTTCCTGTAAATGTTATTGTCTGTGATGTTGCAGACGCAGAAGTTTGGGTGTTGGTGCTTGATTCACCTTCCCCATCCTTCATCCCCTAAATCACCAAGCTCCATCTGCCTCCCAGACAACTCTCAAGTGTGGCTGAGAGATTTATTTCTCCTGTCTCCTATCTCATCTGCTCCCTAACTGTGGGCTGAGGCCTTACAATTTTCTAGCACATCTCCTGCAGTTGACAGCTTGCTTTTCCCCATCTTCACTCTTGAACCTTCCCAATCCCAAAAGTAGCAGCAGCACCAGAGTGATTCCCGGAATGCACAAATCTACTCATGTCTGCCCTGTGTCAGCCATTCTGGTTGCTCTCAAGATAAAGTGAAGTCTTTGCTGGGCTGTTAGACCCTGAATGTTCCTGTTTGACTTCTCTGGTGCACCAATCCTCTGCCCATACCCTTTGGCCTTGGTGTCCTTCTTTTGGATTTTCCAGATGGCGCTAGTGGTAAAGAACCAACCTGCCAGTGCAGGAGATGTAAAAGACGTGGGTTCTATCCCTGAGTCAGGAAGATCCCCTGGAGGAGGGCATGGCAACTCAGTCCAGTATTCTTGCCTGGAGAATCCCAAGGACAGAGGAGCCTGGTGGGCTACAGAACATAGGATCGCACAGAGTCGTCCTTCTTTTAGTCCTCTTCATAGAAACGCCTGGTGGTATTCACTTTCTACCAAAATGAAAATTCTTATATACTCTCAAGTTGCTCTCTAATATTACCCGTTTTTGTGTCCTTCTGCACCTTTTTCTGTTTTCTTTCCCAGCCAGTTCTCTTTACTCTTCCTAGGACACTGCATCTGTCATTTCCTGTACATAGAAATCTCGCTGGCAAGGCGTAACTCTTTTCTTCTTCCAAAGTGATTTAGTTTTGTCTGTTTGTGAAACATATGACAGAGGGATTGCTTTCCTCTGTATAGCTTGAACTCTTTCATGGTATCTTCTGTTTTAAATTCTTGCCTACGCAGTTTGTCTTTCTAAGCATCCTAATGCTTTGCTTTTTAATAAATTGCTCTTTGTTTTTGTGTAGCAAACCATCACTTAGGGACTTTGATGGTAGTCCATTGATTAAGATGCTGCGCTTCCATTGCAGGGGGCATGGGTTTGATCCCTGATCAGGGAACTAAGACCCCCATGGAAGTTAAAAAAAAAAAAATCACCTATAATATAGGCAAATGTCAACTTTTGCAATGATTTGTTAGCTGTATTGGTGTAATCAGAAGTTGTTATACTTTTTGATAATTCCTCATAGAGATATACATAATTACAAAAGCCCTTCAAAACATTAGTTATTCAGTATGGACCAAGTCATTATCTACAAAGCAAGGTTGAGATAACTATGCATTTCTCCTGGGCACGTACTGTGAAAGATATTTATTAGATTACTGTCTATATGTGAAAACTTCTCCCATGGAATAAATAAAGGAGTAGCATTAAAATTTGAATTTTGGAACTTTCTCTAAACGTTCTGAAATAGTTTGAATAGGTTGAAAATTGGATTTTATAAAATTATACACGTGATATCTTCTGAGTCAGGAAGAGAGATGCTCAGAAGTTTTCATATGGTTGCTAGTCTAATATAAAGAGATGGATAGAAGAATGCCTGGAAAGATGTGTTAAGTTGTTCATGTTTGTTGGCTCAGAGATAGCAAGTCATATTGAGAAGAATGACTTTTCTTCCCCATATGTACCCATTAGGGTACAAGGTAACCTGCTGTAACAAAGAGTCTTAAATCCAGTGGTATAAATAAGATTGAAATTCATCTACTTCTCCTTTAATGGTTGGGCTGGTCTGCACTGACGGAGCAAGTGAGTATCCTGTGGCCATTGTTCCAGGAGAAACACAGACCTGTCTCTTTCCGCCCCCACGCACCCCTTACACCTGCCTTGTCTCTCCCCTTCATCCGCGTCGCCAAAGCCCAGTGCCTGCAGTTATCAGGGAGCCCATGGGAAGAAGGAAGGAAAGGAAGATCAAGCAGTCCTTTTTTTCATGTAAGTGAGACTGCGCTTGGATACATTTCTTTAACTTAGACTCTTTTTTCCTTGGAATTAGTGGGTCCTGTCTAGCTGCAACACAGATGAGAAAATGGAGTCTGTCTGGGTGGTCTTCTATTTAGTTAGGATTCTACTGTGGAAAGATAAAATGTAAAATTTAGGGAAATCCTGCAGTCTGTCACAATATACTTCTGTATTTAAAATTTTATTTGATATGTATTACTATTATAATTTTCCACAGTTTATTGTGATCCACACATTCAAAGGCTAGTGGTTTTCCACACTTTCTTCAGTTTAAGTCTGAATTTGGCAATAAGGAGTTCATGATCTGAGCCACAGTCAGTTCCCAGTCTTGTTTTTGCTGACTGTATAGAGCTTCTCCATCTTTGGCTGCAAAGAGTATAATCAATCTGATTTTGGTGTTGACCATCTGGTGATGTCCATGTGTAGAGTCTTCTCTTGTGTTGTTGGAAGAGGATGTTTGCTATGACCAGTGCGTTCTCTTGGCAAAACTCTCATTAGCCTTGCCCTGCTTCATTCCGTATTCCAAGGCCAAATTTGCCTGTTACTCCAGGTGTTTCTTGACCTCCTACTTTTGCATTCCAGTCTCCAGTAATGAAAAGGACATCTTTTTTGTGTGTTAGTTCTAAAAGGTCTTGTAGCTCTTCATAGAACCCTGCAACTTCAGCTTCTTCAGCGTTACTGGTTGGGGCATAGGCTTGGATTACCGGGATTACAGTGATATTGAATGGTTTGCCTTGGAAACAAACAGAGATCATTCTGTTGTTTTTGAGATTGCATCCAAGTACTGCATTTCAGACTCTTTTGTTGACCATGATGGCTACTCCATTTCTTCTAAGGGATTCCTGCCCACAGTAGTAGATATAATAGTCATTTGAGTTAAATTCACCCATTCCAGTCCATTTTAGTTCGCTGATTCCTAGAATGTCAACGTTCACTCTTGCCATCTCCTGTTTGACCACTTCCAATTTGCCTTGATTCATGGACCTAACATTCCAGGTTCCTATGCAGTATTGCTCTTTATAGCATCGGACCTTGCTTCAATCACCAGTCACATCCACAGCTGAACTGTGGAAAATTCTGAAAGAGATGGGAATACCAGACCACCTGACCTGCCTCTTGAGAAACCTATATGTAGGTCAGGAAGCAACAGTTAGAACTGGACGTGGAACAACAGACTGGTTCCAAATAGGAAAAGGAGTACGTCAAGGCTGTATATTGTCACCCCGCTTATTTAACTTCTATGCAGAGTACGTCATGAGAAACGCTGGGCTGGAAGAAGCACAAGCTGGAATCAAGATTGCCGGGAGAAAAATCAGTAATCTCAGATATGCAGATGGCACCACCCTTAGGGCAGAAAGTGAAGAAGAACTAAAAATACTCTTGATGAAAGTGAAAGTGGAGAGTGAAAAAGTTGGCTTAAAGCTCAACATTCAGAAAACGAAGATCATGGCATCTGGTCCCATCACTTCATGAGAAATAGATGGGGAAACAGTGGGAAAAGTGTCAGACTTTATTTTTTGGGGCTCTGAAATCACTGCAGATGGTGATTGCAGCCATGAAATTAAAAGACACTTACTCCTTGGAAGGAAAGTTATGACCAGCCTAGATAGAATATTCAAAAGCAGAGACATTACTTTGCCAACAAAGGTCTATCTAGTCAAGGCTATGGTTTTTCCACTGGTCATGTATGGATGTGACATTTGGACTGTGAAGAAAGCTGAGCACTGAAGAATTGATGCTTTTGAACTGTGGTGTTGGAGAAGACTCCTGAGAGTCCCTTGGACTGCAAGGAGATCCAACCAGTCCAACCTAAGGAGACCAGTCCTGGGTGTTCATTCGAAGGAATGATGCTAAAGCTGAAACTCCAGTACTTTGGCCACCTCATGCGAAGAGTTGACTCATTGGAAAAGACTCTGATGCTGGAAGGGATTGGGGGCAGGAGGAGAAGGGGGCGACAGAGGATGACGTGGCTGAATGGCATCACCGCCTCGATGGACGTGAGTTTGGGTGAACTCTGGGAGATGGTGATGGACAGGGAGGCCTGGTGTGCTGCAATTCATGGACTTGCGAAGGGTCATACATGACTGAGCAACTTAACTGAACTATTATAATTTATAGTGTACTAAACATTCAGTGAATGGTTCAGTCTCTTTGGATCACAGTTTTCTTATTCGTGTCTTCTTTTTTGTGCTCATTTTCTTATTCTATCACTGGTTACTATAAGTTCCCCCAATTCATATAGAATACAGTTTACTTTCATTTTCCTTCCTGTGATATCTGACTCCTGCATGAGTATTAGGTGTGGAGAAATTACTGATAGGTATAGCTTAATTTGCTTGGAACAACATTGTTAACACTTGGTAGCAGATATGGGCAAATTTTTGGTAAAGGGCCAGAGAAGAAATATGTTAGACTTTGTGGGTCTCATGGTCTCCATTGCAACCACTTGGCTCTACTGTTGAAGGATGAAGACAACCTTGTATAAATACTGCTGTGTTTCAGTAAAACCTTATTTACAATCTGAACCGCAGGCCGTAGTTTGCTGATCTTGCTTATAGGATGAGCACACCCTCCAGGTAGAATTAGATGTAAGCTTGAGTTTGTGGAGCTTACATTCTTACAGAAAATGAACTAGAAGATAGGTAGGTCAGTGTTGTTAAGCTTCTCTCTGTTGTTTATTAATTACATGTTGTCTTCTGCTCTATATTTATTCTCATATAGAAGGATAATAATGAGCACAATAATAGTCTTTTTTGAGTGCCCTACATTGTGGTAAACATTATTTCATTTGTACCTCATGGCAGTCATACAGTTCAGTTCAGTTCAGTCACTCAGTCATTTCCTCCTCTTTGCGACCCCATGAATTGCAGCATGCCAGGCCTCCCTGTCCATCACCAATTGCCGGAGTTCACTCAGATTCACGTCCATCGAGTCAGTGATACCATCCAGCCGTCTCATCCTCTGTCGTCCCCTTCTCCTCCTGCCCCCAATCCCTCCCAGCATCAGGGTCTTTTCCAATGAGTTAGCTCTTCTCATGAGGTGGTCAACGTACTGGAGTTTCAGCTTTAGCATCATTCCTTCCAAAGAAATCCCAGGGCTGATCTCCTTCAGAATGGACTGGTTGGATCTCCTTGCAATCCAAGGGACTCCCAAGAGTCTTCTCCAACACCACAGTTCAAAAGCATCAATTCTTCGGTGCTCAGCTTTCTTCACAGTCCAGCTCTCACATCCATACATGACCACTGGAAAAACCATAGCCTTGACTAGACAGACCTTTGTTGGCAAAGTAATGTCTCTGCTTTTTAATATGCTGTCTGGGTTGGTCATAACTTTCCTTCCAAGAAGTAAGCGTCTTTTAGTTTCATGGCTGCAGTTACGATCTTCAGTGATTTTGGAGCCCCAAAAAATAAAGTCTGACACTGTTTCCCCATCTATTTCCCATGAAGTAATGGGACCAGATGCCATGATCTTTGTTTTCTGAATGTTGAGCTTTAAGCCAACTTTTTCACTCTCCTCTTTCACTTTCATCAAGAGGTTTTTCAGTTCCTCTTCACTTTCTGCCGTAAGGGTGGTGTCATCTGCATATCTGAGGTTATTGATATTTCTCCCGGCAATCTTGATTCCTAAATAGGCTTTGTTATTTATCACCATTTCACAAATGAGGACATTAAAAGTTTGAGAGTTTAAATAGCTTACTCAGAGTGAGAGGTCAATTTAGTACTTGAACCTGAGCTATTCTTTGCCTACTTTGTATTTATTGTATAGGGAATGATACTCTAAGGCTTGAATAGCCAGAACAGAATCAGGCTTTCTAGGTTTGTTAGAAGCATAGTAGTAGAAATTGTAACTATTCAGTGGGTTAAAGAATTGAAAGGAATTAAGAAACCTCTTTGTTTACTTCAACTCTATAATATACTCCAATTGCCCTTCTAGTGGAAGCCAGATCTAATACCTGCTTTCCCTAATAGCTGGTTTTAAGATGCCTCTTCGCTCTGCCTTTTATTCCTGCTTAATATTTTTGTAATAAACCTCCTTCATCAACTCTTCTGTATCATGTATTCCTCCTTGTGCCATTCATGGCCCTCCATAGGGGTTACCCTATTTTAACTTCACTTTGGAGTAGTCATTGTGTTGTTTTTTGTTTAGTCGCCAAGTCGTGTCCAGCTCTTTTGAAAACCCATGGACTGCAGCCTGCCAGGCTCCTCTGTTGATGGGAGTTCCCAGGCAAAAATGCTGGAGTGAGTTGCCGTTTCCTTCCCTTTGAAGCAGTCATTGTGTCCTGGGCTCAATTTTTCCTTCTTGATCATCAGCTTTTTTCTTCTCTTTGTCCTCTCTGTCCTCCACCTTTCCCATCCCTCCAACTCTCTTCTTTCTTCTCTTACTTATTTTGAAGGATAGTTGACATATAATCAACTACTCATATTTAAAGCATTCAATTTGGTGAGTTTTGACTTATGTATAGACCTGTGAAACCATCACCATAAGCAAAAGATTGAACATTTCTATCATCTCCCAAAGTTTCCTCATGGCCTTTGCAGTCCACCCTCTCTCTGACCCTGTCCTAATGCTTCCTGTAGGTTGCATTTAATATGCATTATTTTTGGTCTTGCTTCTTTCTTTAATTCAGCATAATAATTTTGAGATTCATCCTTGTTGTGTATATGAGGAGATTCACTTCTTCTTATCAGTTCAGTTGTGTCCGACCCTTTGTGACCCCATGGACTGCACCACACCAGGCCTCCTTGTCTATCACCAACTCCTAGAGCTTGCTGAAACTCATGTCCATCGAGTCAGTGATACCATCCAACCATCTCTTCCTCTGTGGTCTCCTTCTCCTCCTACCTTCCATCTTTCCCAGCATCAGGGTCTTTTCAAATTAGCCAGCTCTTCACATTCGGTGGCCAAAATATTCGAGTTTCAGCTGCAGCATCAGTCCTTCCAATTAACATTCAAAACTGATTTCCTTTGGGATGGATCTCCCTGCAGTCCAAGGGACTCTCAGGAGCTTCTCCAACAACACAATTCAGAAGCATCCATTCTTTGGTGCTCAGCTTTCTTCATAGTCCAACTCTCACATACATACATGACTACTGGAAAAACCATAGCTTTGACTAGTCGGACTTTTGTTGGCTAAGTAATGTTTGTGTTTTAATATGCTGTCTAGGTTGGTCCTAGCTTTTCTTCCAAGGAGCAAATGTCTTTTAATTTCATGGCTGCAGTCACTGTCTGCAGTGATTTTGGATTCTTTTTATAGTCAAGCGGAATTTCATTGTATGAACAAACCACATTTTGTTAATTCATTCTTTATTAATGGGTATTTAGACTGTTTCCAGTTTTTCACTTTGCAAATAAAGCTGTTAACATCTGTGTGTAAGTGTTTGTATAGGCATATGTTTTTATTTTAACTTGTGTAAATAATTAGGAGTGAATTATCTGAATTATACGGTGAGTATATGTTTAACTTTTAAAGAAACCTTCATACAGTCCAAATGGAAGTATACCAAAATATACCAATTTCTTTCCCCATGCCCACCATCACAGGTTGTGATGTTCCACTTGTACCACATATCTATTGACACTTAGTATTATATTTTAACTTTCAACCACTTAAATTGGTATTTGGGTATATTTCCGTATATTTTTTTGACAGTGTTGAACATCTTGTGCTTGCTGGCCATTTGTATGTATTTTTTGAAATGCCTGCTAATATCTTTTGCTTATTTAAACAAAACATTGTTTTTTAACACCAAAAACACTTTGTATTGAGGTATAACCAATTAACAATGTTGTGGTAGTTTCAGGTGTATAGTGAAGGGACCCAGCCATATATATACATTTTATCCATTCTCCCCACTCCCATCCAGACTGGCACATAACATTGAGCAGAGTTCCATGTGCTATAGGATAGGTTTGTGTTGGTTATCCATTTTCAGTATAGCTGGTGTATGTCACCTTGCCTCTTTTTTTAAAGCCTGGCTTGTTTATCATCGTATTGTTGTAATTGTTCTTTATATAGTCCAGTTACAAGTTCCTTATTTGAAATATGTGTTGTGAATATTTTCTCTGTCTGTAGTTTGCTGTTTCATTTTCTTAACTAAATCCTTTGAAGAGCAGACTTTTAAATTTTGATGGAGTATGATTTGTTTGTATACTTTTTTTTTTTATGGTTCATGGGTTTTGTATACTGTCTAAGAATCTGTTCCCTACCTCAAGATTTTTCTCCTTTATTTCCTTTTGTAAGTCTTATAGTTTTAGGCTTGTGACCCAATTTGAGTTGATTTTTATGTATCCTGTGAGTTAGGGTTGAGGTTCATCTTCTGTTTTTCCCAAATGCATATCTAGTGGTTCTACCATTTATTGAAAAGACATTGATGTCCCCATTAAATTGACATGGCCATAATAGGGTTCTTGAGTATACGTTTCGTGTTTTATTGCTGCCTCAAGTTCAGATTTTTTGTTATCACTTCAAATCAAGGAGATAAGTAATTTTGCATGGTTTTTGCTAGGTCATAGGACATTAATAATACATTTATGCATATCATAAGAATTATATATATATATATTTAATTTAAATTTATTTACTTTAATTGGAGGCTAATTACTTAACAATATTGTATTGGTTTTGCCATACATCAACATGAATCCGCCATGGGTGTACATGTGTTCCCAATTGTGAACCCCCCTCCCACCTCCCTCCCCGTACCATCCCTCTGGGTCATCCCAGTGCACCAGCCCCAAGCATCCTGTATCCTGCATCGAACCCGGACTGGTGATTTGTTTCTTATATGATATTATACATGTTTCAATGCCATTCTCCCAAATCATCCCACCCTCTCCCTCTCCCACAGAGTCCAAAACTGTTCGATACATCTGTGTCTCTTTTGCTGTCTTGCATACAGGGTCATCATTGCCATCTTTCTAAATTCCATATATATGTGTTAGTATACTGTATTGGTGTTTTTCTTTCTGGCTTACTTCACTCTGTATAATCGGCTCCAGTTTCATCCACCTCATTAGAACTGATTCAAGTGTATTCTTTTTAATGGCTGAGTAATACTCCATTGTGTATATGTACCACAGCTTTCTTATCCATTCATCTGCTGATGGACATCTAGGTTGTTTCCATGTCCTGGCTATTATAAACAGTGCTGCGATGAACACTGGGGTACACGTGTCTCTTTCAATTCTGGTTTCCTCAGTGTGTATGCCCAGCAGTGGGATTGCTGGGTCATAAGGCAGTTCTATTTCCAGTTTTTTAAGGAATCTCCACACTATTCTCCATAGTGGCTGTACTAGTTTGCATTCCCACCAACAGTGTAAGAGGGTTCCCTTTTCTCCACACCCTCTCCAGCATTAATTGCTTGTAGACTTTTAGATCGCAGCCATTCTGACTGGCATGAAGTGGTACCTCATTGTGGTTTTGATTTGCATTTCTCTGATAATGAGTGATGTTGAGCATCTTTTCATGTGTTTGTTAGCCATCCGTATGTCTTCTTTGGAGAAATGTCTATTTAGTTCTTTGGCCCATTTTTTGATTGGGTCGTTTATTTTTCTGGAATTGAGCTGCAGGAGTTGCTTGTATATTTTTGAGATTAGTTATTTGTCAGTTGCTTCATTTGCTATTATTTTCTCCCATTCTGAAGGCTGTCTTTTCACCTTGCTTATAGTTTTCTTTGTTGTGCAGAAGCTTTTAAGTTTAATTAGATCCCATTTGTTTATTTTTTGCTTTTATTTCCAATATTCTGGGAGGTGGGTCATAGAGGATCCTGCTGTGATTTATGTCTGAGAGTGTTTTGCCTATGTTTTCCTCTGGGAGTTTTATATTTTCTGGTCTTACATTTAGATCTTTAATCCATTTTGAGTTTATTTTTGTGTATGATGTTAGAAAGTGATCTAGTTTCCTTCTTTTACAAGTGGTTGACCAGTTTTCCTAGCACCAGTTGTTAAAGAGATTATCTTTAATCCATTGTATATTCTTGCCTCCTTTGTCAAAGATAAGGTGTCCATAGGTGCGTGGATTTATCTCTGGGCTTTCTATTTTGTTCCATTGATCTATATTTCTGTCTTTGTGCTAGTACCATACTGTCCTGATGACTGTAGCTTTGTAGTAGAGCCTGAAGTCAGGCAGGTTGATTTCCTCCAGTTCCATTCTTATTTGTCAAGATTGCTTTGGCTATTTGAGTGTTTTTGTATTTCCATACAAATTGTGAAATTATTTGTTCTGCTGCTGCTGCTGCTGCTGCTGCTGTTCTAGCTCTGTGAAAAATACCATTGGTAGCTTGATAGGGATTGCATTGAATCTATAGATTGCTTTGGGTAGTATACTCATTTTCACTGTATTGATTCTTCCGATCCATGAACATGGTATATTTCTCCATCTATTAGTGTCCTCTTTGATTTCTTTCACCAGTGTTGTATAGTTTTCTATATATAGGTCTTTAGTTTCTTTAGGTAGATATATTCCTAAGTATTTTATTCTTTCCATTGCAATGGTGAATGGGATTAGGAATTATATTTTTAACTGACTCACTGATTTTCAATTCCATCTATTATTTTATTTTTAGGTGTTACACATAATATCGCACTGCTTCGAGAGGTGATAATCAACTCACGCTTTATAGAAGGAGACATCAACACTAAATTTCTTTCTGATGTATATCCTGATGGCTTTAAAGGTTTGTATATATTGAAATATTTTAGTGTATTAAAGTTATTTTTATACTTTATTACAATGGATGCTTTCTTCTCTTCTGAAATTAGGGCTTTTTGCCTATGTTGTGCTTGATACTAATATATTAATACTTAGAGTATCCTAGGCTTTTGACATTCATGATTTTCAGTATTCATGAGTGACTCATGAGTGTGTAATGGTCTATAATTTTTTTGAGTGAGAAATTCAGCTAGTTTGTGGAATGTTGTGTTTCTGAAAGCCAATACAGATTTGTATTCCCTGATGATAAGAATATATATGGGATTTCTTCTTTAATGTTAACACTGCATCTTTATGAAAATGAGCACTGAACATTTCAGACTACCAGGTGCTATTCCTATTAATGAAAATGGAGATGGTCAAGAAGATGAAGGTTTTATTCTGAAAATTGAGTTTTGAGTAAAGTAATGAATGGACTGTGAAACTTAGCACTGCAGGGTACCCATGAGTGTTTCCAGGTAGCAAAAGTTACTCATCAAGTGAGAGTCAGAGAAAACCCTTGAGTGAGCATCAAAAACATGGTTAACGCGGTATTGAGATGCTGACAGCACTTACTTGCGACTTACTAGAAATGTTCAAGTGAAGGCCAGAAAGCTGTCCATATGTTTCTAATCAACTTGAGTACATATGAAGATTAGATCTTCTCTCACAATTTTTAAGTGTTCTTCATATCCATTTAAAGTGTTTTAATATATAAAATGACTCATTCATTTTAGGAGCTGTATGTAGATTCAGGTCAGCTTCATGTAGAGACATTAAATACATTTACAAAGCAATTTCTTACCAAGGAATTTATTATGGAGTGTTTGTAAGACTAACTGGGGATTACTGATTTGATTGTTATTTCAAAACTCTAGTGTTATAGGCCTTTATCATTAGTACCAGGAAAAATAAAGTGTTTTATTTTGGAACTTAAAACAAAGACCAATAAGTCATCATGTTCTTTTTCCCGAACTTTTGAATTTTTAGAAGCATAAATTACAACCTTAACATGATTGCACTTTTCTACTTATGTGATTATTTCATTAATATCTCTTGTTTTCATGAAGTCAAATGCCACCTATGTTTTTGCTTTTTATTGTATCCCTACAACTAAAGCAGACCCTAATTAAATATTTGTTGAATTAATGAAAGGAATGGTGCTCATAATGTAGGTGAGAAGGTGTCCCCTTGACTATTTTGAATTAACTGTACGTGTATTCAGATTACAAATTTGTTTTGATCCTAAAGTTTTGGCTTCTTGTCCTGTCTAAAGTTTTAGTTAAAAGTTGTTGTCAGTTGTGAAGTGGACTTGGATTTCCATGTGCTTTTGCGTCCACCTGGCTTACATGAAACAGTAGGCAGGAGGAGATGACAGATCAAAATATTGTGTGTGTACATGGATATTTATGTATACATTTACACATTTATATATGTGTTTATGCATATTTGGTGTTATATCCCATTACCATGGAACATTTAAAATTTCTAATTGGAGTTGGTTACTCTGTGATATATCTTTAGCAGCAATTGAAAATGTTCCAAATTCTCAAGAGAACTCAGAAGTTTTCTTAAAGTCAAACAAACACTGTAGTTTGTTATAATAAGCTTAATATATTACACTTCTTTTTTGGGACGGGATTATTAGCAGGGATACTGTAATTCTGTTTCTTATGCATAATAGTTTTTAAATTGTTGTACGTTGTTAGAGGGCCTTAGCAGTTTTTAATTCAGCCTTCATTTTACGTATAAGGAAACCAAAGCACAGAAAGCCTGATAAAGCGAAATGATCAGTGACATAATAAAGCCAGAAATTAAACTTAGAGTTTTCAGGTCCTGTTTTAATAGTCATTCTGTTGTGCTAGAATTGAAATTCATAAATCATAAATCACAGACGTTTTCAGAGTATGCTGTGTGTTGTCACGTAAGGACTTTAAAAGTACACACCTGTGTTTGCCATTCTGAACGCCTGCCGCTTATTATGTTCCTTTGTATTGTTTTCATGTTGGTTCTTTCTTCTCTGAGTGGCTCCTATATCTCCTCTTCCTTCTTCAGATCATTCTACCTCTTCTTCCCAATTTTTCTCCATAGGAGGTCTTAAATATATTAAACTGTATCATCTTTGATTGTTTGATATATGTGCCTGAAAGAGACAGCAGGAAGTGGCAACTGAAGTTAATCCAGGATCTTATCCATATGTTTGAGGCTGGGTCATTTTGCCCCTTTGGGATTACCCATCTGCTTCCCATCTGTCCAGCTACCCCAGACACTGTTCATAGGCTAGTGCCTGTTTTATGACTGCATTAAAATTTTCTATTATATATGTTTATTATCCCAAGTTTATTTGTAGACTAGGACAGTGTTACTTACTAAAGACTCTTAGGCTGAACTTTGAAAAGATTGTGTCTTAAATTTAAAAATAGAATTCACAGAATTTGTTCGTCATGTCAACTTATTAGATGCTGATGTTGAAAAGGTATTTTCCTTTGATTCTGAAAAGTAAATGGAAAATGGAGGAGTAGATATTTTGACTTTGAAATAAAGGGAAAATGAAGATGATACTTTAAGAAATATCATTTCATTTCGCCTAAAATGGAAATTTTGTTCTTATTTCTCTGCTGCCTTCCTGCACTTGAACCACCAGCCCTATCAAATTATTAGATACCTCATTTCTATTAGAAATTATTAGAATTATCTTTCTCTTCTGAAAAATTGCAGAATGTTTAGAAAACTTTGATTCAACACAAGTCTGCCATTAAATTATACTTCCCTTTTTTTCCGTCTAAGTTTAATCATGTATTTCTGTACCTTTAAAAGTGTTAAGTACATGACTGAAGTGTTGCCTTTAAAAATTCAGTCATTAAAATCATTCAACAAATAATTGGTATATGCAGTAGAAGGAAATCAAAGAGAAATAGTATATTTTCCTCATCCTTAGTGTGGTTATATCATTAGGGAAATAGACCTGTAAAGAACTAACTACACTACAGGACGGAACAAAAACAACACTAAGGTGAAGATATAAACTGAGTGTCTTAGAGCAGAGAAAAAGGAAACCAGTTGTGATTTGGGGAGTCCAGGATGTCTGCAAGGGTGAGGGAGTGTAGAACGTTAAATACTCTCTCTGAGGACTCTCTTCTGCAGGTGCTGGGGCCACAATACTGCCTCAGGAGACTCTGCATGTATCTCTTCCTGATCCTCCTTCTTTGATGTGATGGTGGTGGTTTGAAATAAGCCTTGGAGAAGGTGTTTACAGTCAGGGAATTAGCACGTGCTCTTCACTGGGTCTCTTCCTTCCCACATCCCAACTGGTTATTAACCTTTCAGGGGCAAACCACTGCCTACACTTGGACCTGATGATCACAAGCAAACAGAGCCATCTGCATTCAAAGGAAGAGGATTTCGCAGCGAGGGAGGAAGAACCTAGAAGAATCCCCGAGGACAGGCAGTCCTCAGTTTTAGACCTGCAGGCATCGGCTCTCTCACTCTTACAGGGTGACTGTCTTCTCCGCCCTGGAAAAGGCTTTGAGGTTCTTCCCGGTGGAGAACAATGAGGGCTTCCTAGGTGGCGCTAGTGATAAAGAACCCGTCTCCCAGTGCAGGAGACATAAAGACATGGGTTTGATCCCTGGATCAGGAAGATCCCCTGGAGAAGGAGATGGCAACCCACTCCAGTATTCTTGCCTGGAGCATCCCATGGACAGAGGATCCTTGTGGGCTACAGTCCATAGTGTTGCAAAGAGTCAGACATGACTCTGAGGGACATGCCCTGAGGCACGTCAGGCAGAGAAGGTAGAGGATCAAGTGAAAGTGGACATAATATGGTGATTCCTTCTCTCCCCAGCCCTGTTCTCCACTTGGTTCCCAGAGTGCTGGCAGGCAAATAGCCACAGGCACCCTAGTAGAATATCTGTCCCAGAGAAATCTTACTACTTACTGCTGTTTAGTTGCTAAATCATGTCCAATTCTTTGCTGTCTCATGGACTGCAGCCCACCAGGCTCCTCTGTCCATGGGATTCTCCAGGCAAGACTACTGGAGTGGGTTGTCGTGCCTCCTCCAGGGGATCTTCCCCACCCAGAGATGGAACCCAGGAGACCCAAGTCTCCCTCTTGGCAGGAGGATTCTTTACTGCTGAGCCACTAGGGAAACCCCTGAGAAATCTTACCAACCCTTAAAGGGATTACCCAAAGATTCCCCCCAAACAAAATGACCTCCCAGACTACCCTACCCATGAGGCCAAGGGTCGGCCAAGCCGCAGCCCACACATAGAGCATGCATGGCTCAGGGTCAGGACCCCTGTTAGCACTGTCTCATACACACTGCCTTTAATGGAACCCCCAGGAAAGTGTCAACCACAGACGGTTAGAAGAAAACCACTTAGGAGAACACAGATGAAGCTTCTTAAAGCTAGGTGGGTGGGTAATAGCAGGGGCTTCACAGAGGCCCTCAAAGGTGCTGCAACAGGGGCTTGACCTGCAGTAACCACTGGAGTGGAGAGCATTGACACTGTTGAGGGCTTACAGCTTTGAAATTATCCCCCCAGAAGGTTAAGGAAGTTCGTTGCTCAGTTGTGTCTGACTCTTTGCAAACTCCTGATTGCTTACCAAAAAATAGATGTTAGAAAGATATTTGATATATTCAGTAGCCACTTGGTAAAGAAACTCTTTTCTAATAACACATTTCTAAAAAAAGTAAAAGTAAGCCAATTAAATTTGATTAAAAGGCTCCTTACTGAAAACTAATAAAAAGTATAATTTTACGTGCTGAAATGCTGAAATCATTTCCTGTAGAATCAGGAATGAAATGAGGTCGACTATAAAATAACTATTATTATTAAACACTGTTATAAAGGATAAAAATGGAAAAAAGGAAGTAGTTGGTATAAATATTTTTTGAAAGAGACTTTTTTCCCCAGGTATTATTATATTCCTAGAAAACCCAGGAGATCCTAGTTTTATTAATAAAAACTTGTAGACTTAATAAGCGAATTTGGCAAGGTGGCTGAGTACAACAAGAAAAATATGCCTCTTTTGTGTGGAAGCTAGCTTGAAACGAAAATAGAAAAAAGCAAACCTTTTCATATTAACCGTAGTATCTTGTAAGACTGGAGAGAAGATGAAATGGGGAAGACATAGAAGCTTTGTGAAGACAGTTGTAACTGTAAAATCTTGTCAAGGAACAAGAAACAGAATCAGAACACATGGGTAAAAAAAATCAGTTATTGTTTGGGAGACTCTGCATTTTTGGGAACTGGTCTTTCTCAGATTAATACACAGATTTTCTGTAGTTCCAGTTAGATTCACAAGGCTTACTACATAAATCATTTTAAAGCTTATATGTAATCATAGATTTCTGAGACTAGCCAAGAAGATTATGTGAAAAGTAAAGAGCAAACTTGGCTTCCATATATTAAAACATATTGCAATGCCTCTATATCGAAGGAGTATAATATAAAGGATAAAGTATTCTTGTTATGATAGTATCTCTGATACATTGTCTTTCTGGACCTGAATACCCCTCTTTTGACATGGCCAGAGTACCCCAAGAGTGGTCAGGACATTTATTTTATTTAATAAGTTTTAGGATGTCTATGATGCTGTGAAAGTGCTGCACTCAATATGCCAGCAAATTTGGAAAACTCAGCAGTGGCCACAGGACTGGAAAAGGTCAGTTTTCATTCCAGTCCCAAGGAAAGGCAATGCCAAAGAATGCTCAAACTACCGCGCAATCGCACTCATCTTACATGCTAGTAAAGTAATGCTCAAAATTCTCCAAGCCAGGCTTCAGCAATACGTGAACCGTGAACTCCCTGATGTTCAAGCTGGATGTAGAAAAGGCAGAGGAACCAGAGATCAAATTGCCAGCATCCACTGGATTATGGAAAAAGCAAGAGAGTTCCAGAAAAACATCTATTTCTGCTTTCTTGACTATGCCAAAGCCTTTGACTGTGTGGATCACAATAAACTGGAAAATTCTGAGAGAGATGGGAATACCAGACTACCTGACCTGCCTCTTGAGAAATCTGTATGCAGGTCAGGAAGCAACAGTTAGAACTGGACATGGAACAACAGACTGGTTCCAAATAGGAAAAGGAGTACGTCAAGGCTGTATATTGTCACCCTGCTTATTTAACTTCTGTGCAGAGTACATCATGAGAAATGCTGGACTGGAAGAAGCACAGGCTGGAATCAAGATTGCCGGGAGAAATATCAATAACCTCAGATATGCAGATGACACCACCCTTATGGCAGAAAGTGAAGAGGAACTAAAAAGCCTCTTGATGAAAGTGAAAGAAGAGAGTGAAAAAGTTGGCTTAAAGCTCAACATTCAGAAAACGAAGATCATGGCATCTGGTCCCATCACTTCATGGGAAATAGATGGGGAAACAGTAGAAACAGTGTCAGACTTTATTTTTTTGGGCTCCAGAATCACTGTGGATGGTGACTGCAGCCATGAAATTAAAAGACGCTTACTCCTTGGAAGAAAAGTTATGACCAGCCTAGATAGCATATTAAGAAGCAGAGACATTACTTTGCCAACAAAGGTCCATCTAGTCAAGGCTGTGGTTTTTCCAGTGGTCATGTATGGATTTGAGAGTTGGACTGTGAAGACGGCTGAGCGCCGAAGAATTGATGCTTTTGAACTGTGGTGCTGGAGAAGACTCTTGAGAGTCCCTTGGACTGCAAGGAGATCCAACCAGTCCATTCTGAAGGAGATCAGCCCTGGGATTTCTTTGGAAGGACTGATGCTAAAGCTGAAACTCCTGTACTTTGGCCACCTCGTGCGAAGAGTTGACTCATTGGAAAAGACTCTGATGCTGGGAGAGATTGGGGGCAGAAGAAGAAGGGGACGACCGAGGATGAGATGGCTGGATGGCATCACTGACTCGATGGACGTGAGTCTGAGTGAACTCTGGGAGTTGGTGATGGACAGGGAGGCCTGGCTTGCTGTGATTCATTGGGTCGCAAGGAGTTGGACATGACTGAGCAACTGAACTGAACTGAAGGGCTTCCTGGGTGGCTCATATAGTAAAGAATCTGCCTGCAGTGCTGGAGACCTGAGTTCGAACCCTGGGTTGGGACGACCCCGTGGAGGAGGGCATGGCAACCCACTCCAGTACTTTTGCCCTTAGAATCCCCATGGACAGAGGACCCTGGTGGGCTGCTGTCTGTGGAGTTGCAGAGTTGGACATCACTGAGCGACTAAGTGCAGTACAGGATGTCTAACTGCAGTCTAGACTGGTGATGTACAAGCGGAGGAGGGAATAGAATTATTCAATGTTACTTTAGATTGGAAAAGTCCAAATCTATGGGTGGAAGTCACAAGAAGCAGTCTCAGTATGAGAAATAACTGGATAATGATTCAGAAATCCTTGTAAGAAGTTTTCATTTTCCTACCCTGGAGGAGTTCTGTGGGTCGTATATAACCATGTGTCCCACACTGCAGGAGAAGAGACATCCACACTGCACTGAGGATGGAGTTGATGATCTTCGTAGCCCTTTTCTATTAAAATTACTTGAGATTCTTTAAAAAACTGTAGAAACAAATTCAGTTGAGTAGCAGAAGTCAAGAAGTTTTTAGCATTCTTATACCAAATTTATTGCATATTTATCACTGGCAAAATTTGAAAATCTGTTCTGCTATCAATAAAAGGGTTAAAGTTGTTATGCATCGTATCAGTTTGCCTATGAGATGTGATGGAATTAGATTTTTACTTGGGAACCTCCTTTCTCAATATTGCCTGAGTCGGTGCAGCTGGTAATTTATTAGACCAAATGAAACACTGATTCAGTATCCTGCAGGTTACTGCAGGTAGCTAGCTTGAAAGAAAAATGGAAAAAAAAAACTCCAATCTTTTCATATTCACTATAGTATCTTGAAAGATTATAGAGAAAATGCAGTAGTGAAGACAGAACCTTAATGAAGACAACTGTAAAATCTTGCCAAAAAAAAAAAACACAATCTGAACACATGAGGAAAAATCAGTTATTGTTTGGGAGATTCGGCATTTATGAATGCTGGCCTTTCTCAGATTAGTACACAGATTTTGTGTAATTCCAGTTAGATTCACAAGGCTTACTACCCAAGTGATTTAAAAGCTTAATGATACCTTGTTTTGCCTTCCCCCCCCGCCTTTGTTGGTGATATATGACATGCAGATGTGTCTAGAGAAGAGACTACTTTGTTAACCACTGTAATAAATGTATTTTACATCATGACTTAGGATACACACACTCTAGATAATAGTGTGAGCAAAGTGCTCTCAAAAGTTTTATTGCTGGTCTGACCCACAAACTGGTTTCATGAGCTACTACTAAGTGGTTTGTGTTACACAGTTTGATAAAGATGAGTTGAAAACAGCTTCTATTCAAATGAGATCAGGAGACATGTAACTTCAGCATCACTCTGGAGCTTGTTATTAATAGAAATAAAGATTACTGGGCCCCACCTCAGGCTAACTACCAATCATGCGCCACAGGTAGAGCATGGAAATCTGAGCTTTAATCCAGGTGATTCTCATGCACAGTGAGGTTTGAGAAGCACTGGTCCTCTTCATACTCCAAAGAGCCTTTGTGGTTATATATTTGCCATATTGTAAATTGGGCTTCCCCGGTGGCACTGGTGGTAGGGAACCGACCTGCCAATGCAGGAGGTGCAAGAGATATGGGTTTGATCCCTGGGTCAGGAAGATCCCCCTGGAGAAGGAAATGGCAACCCAATCCAGTATTCTTGCCTGGAGAATTCCATATTATAAATTAAAACTTAGGAGCTTTAAAATTAATTATTAATTTGTTTTCAAAGTAACAATAATAAATCCATTATATGTTGACATCAGAGGAATGATACCATCACACATTGTATGTCCTAGGTCAGGGAACCCCCACCATATACTCCTGAGAAAACAAGAAGGGGGAAAAAACAGAAATCCTAGCATTATTATGAAAATAGTTTTGACCTTGCAGACTCCCAAAGGGTTCTTGGGGACTCCCTGTCGTCCCCAGGGCATACTTTGAGAATTGCTCTTGTAGATGGTATGTGTTTGAGAAGACCAAGCCAAATTTCTGTAATCCTCATGTAGGGTAGTTTAATAGAATAAAAGTAGAATGTTTCCATCACTGCTGAAGGGGGGTTGGGTATGATTAGGAACTTTTCAAAGCCTGTAGGAATGTGGTTTATTAAGCCATCGAGGGTTCTGATAGATTTCATATTATGGAGCTTCTAGGTTTGTCTCAAAGAGGAATGGATTATTGGGTCTTTATATTCTAATTGTGAATAGTTTCAGTCTCATTTATATTTTGAATACTTTTTTAAGACCTAATGTTGAAAATGCTTCGTTTCTTTCTGATAAATTTAAATAACTACCTGATTGGTTTTTTTCTGTTTTTAATTGTACAAGTAGCATCTTAGTGCAAATGGCCCAGCACGCAGATTGCCTGTGCTGTAGCATCTGATGGACTCTATCATCTTTGTACAGCACTGTGGTAAATAGATGGTGTTAGACACTGTGGTGAGGATACAGGGCACTCACAGGGGTATGTTAGCCCCGGGAGACCCTGGAGCAGCCAATCCTGCCTTGACTCTCACACTTCGTGAGGAATTTCTGCGCATAGAGCAGATTCCCCCATGAGCCACACCCAGCCAGACCGGGGCATCTTCCCCCGGCTGTCAGGTGAGGCCTCTGCCTCCAGGTCCAGCTGTATGATGGTAAGAAGAGTGAATTCGAGAGGGAGAGAGAAATTGGTTGGTTAGTTGGTCAGTTGGTTGGTTAACTGGGATTTAAACCATGACTGGGATTTTAGAGCCGAGACAGTCGCATACTTATTTTCTTTTCATTCCTCATATTAGAAAACATGGCCCAGTCACTGTCCTTGACTGACAACACACCTTTTCCTCACTTTATCTTCTCTCTCCTTAGAAGTAAAATTGGGGTAGGGATTGATAAACGGAAGCACCTGTGAGGAGCCCTCAGGTTTTCCTAGAGATCTGTGTCAATAGTTTCTTTTTTTTTGATAATTGTTTTGTTCTGTGTATCTGTTTAACATCTTCTTTCCCAAATTAGACTACAAGCTTGCGGTGAGCAGGGGTTTTTGTTGTATTTAAATAATCTTGCTCCCTCCTTTCCCCTGGCACAGCCCAGTCCCTGGTACAGCACTAGCTCCATAATAGACATTTGGTGAAATGCTTGTTTGAATGACTACCAGTTCTGTAATACAGAAGGAAAGATGTTAACATTATGTACGTGATTGGCTGATTTCCCTCAGGACACCAGTTAACAGAGACTGAGAGAAACCAGTTCCTGGCAATAGCGTCATCCTTGTTTGTGGCATCCCAATTAAGAGCACAGCATTTTCAAGACCATGGAAATTCAAGGTACGTGAAACCATTTAAAACAGAATAAATGAGCAGAAAAACTTGGACAACATTGAGGAAGGTACTCTGAAATCTTATAGGAAATCCGTTCAAATAGTTTTTATTTATTACTTCTGTTTTCTTACTCTGTTGATCTTAAAAAATGTATTGAGAAGGGGGATAGTACTAAAACATAGGAAATAATCTGAACAGTTAAAAATATGTTTATAAGAAACAAGAAAGAATTAACAGCAGATTGAGTTAGTTATTTGTGAACCCTAAGTGTACCTTTTTGCTTCCTAATAACCTAATAAGCAAAAGGGAAAACCTGCTTTATACCGGGGCAAATAAAACAAAATCATTGCGCCATTCATGCTTCTGAGTGACAGGATTATTTATTATGAATATCTGTGTACCTACTAGAGTAATCCTGCATTAGCAAGTACTATCCATTACTTGTTGGAGTGAGACAGGTAATAAAATTGTGTTATATCAACTCCTTTTCTTTTTGCTTTTCCTCAAGAGGAAGGGGCTTCCCTGGTTGTTCAGTTGGTAAAGAAGCTGCCTGCAATGCAGGAGACCCTGATTCGATTCTTGGGTCGGGAAGATCTGCTGGAGAAGGGATAGGATACCCACTCCAGTATTCTTGGGCTTCTCTTGTGGCTCAGCTGGTAAAGAATCCACCTGTAATGCAGGAGACCTGGGTTTGATCCCTAGGTTGGGAAGGTCCCCTGGAGAAGGGAAAGGCTACCCACTCCAGTATACTAGCCTGGAGAATTCCATGAAATGTATATAGTCCATGGGATCGCAAAGAGTCCGACACGACTGAGCAGCTTCACTTTCACTTTCAAGAGGAAGATTAATGATTAAAATAAAAGAAAAAAGATGACAGGTGACCGAGCAGGTCTGAAGGGCACAGAACAGAAATTCAGATTACCCCTGAAGAATTAGGTAGAAGGAAAACAAAATTTGGCTTAGGGTGTATATTTATGGCTAATGTTGTTTTACTGAGAAAATCTCTTTTCTTTTGTTACTTTTTCATTGAAGTTTAGTTGATTTACAATGTTGTGATAATTTCTGTGGTATACAGTGATTTAGTTATATATATTATACACATATATATCATTCTTTTTAACTATTCTTTTCCATTATAGAATATTGAATATATTTCCATGTGCTATACAGTAGGACTTTATTGTTTATCCATCCTATGTATAAAAGCTGACACCTGCTAACCTAACCCCAGCCTCCCACTCCTTCCCTCCCCAATCCCTTCCCCCTTGGCAGCCACAAGTCTGTACTCTGTGTTTGAATCTGTTTCTGTTTCATTAGATAGGTTCATAAATAAGTGATATTATACGGTATTTGTGTTTCTCATTCTGATTTACTTAGTATAATAATCTCTAGTTTCATTTATGTTGCTGCAGATGGCATTATTTCATTCTTTTTTATGGCTGAGTAATAGTCCAGTGTGTGTGTCTGTGTGTGTGCGCCCCTGTGTGTGCACGTACGCTTGCGTGCGTGTGTGTGTGTGTGTGTGTGTATGTGTGTGTATACCACATCTTGATCGATTCATCTGGACAGATGAATGCTTCCACATGCTGTTGATTGTGAACAGTGCTACTGTGAACTCAGGGGCGCATGCATCTTTTTGAATTATAGTTTTGTCTGGATATATGCCAGGAGTGGGATTGCTGGATCACATGGTAGTTCTGTTTTTAGTTTTTTCTGGGACTTCCACACTGTGTTCCATGTAGCTGTACCAACTTGCACATTCCCAACAAGAATGTGAAAGGGTTACGTTTTCATCACTTCCTTTTCAGTATTTGTTATTTATAGATTTTTTTTTTAATGATGGTCATTCTGACTGGAGTGAGGTGTGGTACCTGATTGTAGTTGGACTACTTAGCAATAAAAAGAAATGCAGTATTGATACATGTATCTACATGCATAAACCTAAAAAGAAAATCATACTAAGAGAAAGAAATCAGTTAAAGTAGACAATACAGTGTATAATTTCCTTTATTGGAAATTTATAGAAAGAACAGAAGTATAAAAGACAGAATAAAGGTCAGGTGATTGCCTGGGCACAGGTGTTAACGTCAAAGAATTACACCCTTATACAGTCTAGGTCTGAAACTATAAACCAATAATTATTTTAAATGCATTAGCCTCTTAAATTATATAGAACACAAAGCATGGAGTTGCAAAACAAAGATAAAATGATACTAGCTTTCACTTCAGTGATTTTTTTTTTCCACTCTAGTGATTTTTGAAAGATGTTGTTTAGTTGCTCATTTGTGTCCGACTCTTTGTGACCCATTGGACTGCAGCATGCCAGGCTTCCCTGTCTTTCACCATCTCACAGAGCTTGCTCAAACTCAAGTCTGTTGAGTCAGTGATGCCTTCCAATCATCTTGTCCTCTGTCATCCCCTTCTTCTGCCTTCTTTCCCAGCATCAGGGTCTTTTCTAATGAGTCGGCTCATGGGAAAAGCTAAAATGATATTATCTTTCACTTTAGTAATTTTTAAATGTATTAGGTCCTTAAATCATGTAGAGAACAAAAAAGTGAAGTTACAAGCATTGTTGCACTAATACTAGCTTTTATGATTGTCCATGTATTTCCCTTTACTGAGATATTTATTTCTTCAGGTGGCTTTTTGGTACTGTCTAGTGTCTTCATTCCACTCTGTGGGACTTCTTTTAGCATTTTTTTTTTGCAGGGCAGGTCTAGTTGTCATAGACTCCCTCAGCTTTTGTTTTTTTTTTTTTCCTTTTCTTTTTTTTTCTCTTATTTATTTATTTATTTTTTATTTTTAGCTTTTGTTTTATCTGGGAAGATATTAACTGCTCCCTCACCTTTGAAGGATATTTTCCTGGATTTAGAATTCCTGGTTGACAATTTTCTTTTTCTTTTAGCAGTTTGAATATATCAGCCTACTCTCTTTGGCCTCCAGAGTTTCTGATGAGAAATCTGCTGATAATCTTTTTTTTTTTTTTTTTATATCTTATGCTGTTTTATTTTCTTAAGTTGAACACTTAGCTTGCTACTTCAACTTTTCATTGTTTCTGTTAATTATATTTAAAGCTATGTGTGTGCATGGATTCTTTTTTTTTTTTTTAATTTTAAAATCTTTAATTCTTACATGTGTTCCCAAACATGAACCCCCCTCCCACCTCCCTCCCCATAACATCTCTGTGGGTCATCCCCATGCACCAGCCCCAAGCAGGCTGTATCCTGTGTCAGACATAGACTGGCGATTCAATTCTTACGTGATAGTATACATGATAGAATGCCATTCTCCCAAATCATCCCACCCTCTCCCTCTCCCTCTGAGTCCAAAAGTCCGTTATACACAGCTGTGTCTTTTTTCCTGTCTTGCATACAGGGTCATCACTGCCATCTTTCTAAATTCCATATATATGTGTTAGTATACTGTATTGGTGTTTTTCTTTCTGGCTTACTTCACTCTGTATAATCGGCTCCAGTTTCATCCATCTCATCAGAACTGATTCAAATGAATTCTTTTTAACGGCTGAGTAATACTCCATTGTGTATATGTACCACAGCTTTCTTATCCATTCATCTGCTGATGGACATCTAGGTTGTTTCCATGTCCTGGCTATTCTAAACAGTGCTGCGATGAACATTGGGGTACATGTGTCTCTTTCAATTCTGGTTTCCTCAGTGTGTATGCCCAGCAGTGGGATTGCTGGGTCGTAAGGTAGTTCTGTTTGCAATTTTTTAAGGAATCTCCACACTCCATAGTGGCTGTACTAGTTTGCATTCCCACCAACAGTGTAGGAAGGTTCCCTTTTCTCCACACCCTCTCCAGCATTTATTGCTTGCAGATTTTTGGATCGCAGCCATTCTGACTGGTATGAAGTGGTACCTCATTGTGGTTTTGATTTGCATTTCTCTGATAATGAGTGATGTTGAGCATCTTTTCATGTGTTTGTTAGCCATCCGTATGTCTTCTTTGGAGAAATGTCTATTTAGTTCTTTGGCCCATTTTTTGATTGGGTCGTTTATTTTTCTGGAATTGAGCTGCATAAGTTGCTTGTATATTTTTGAGATTAGTTGTTTGTCAGTTGCTTCATTTGTTATTATTTTCTCCATGATAATCTTATTTTCACTTGAAGATTCGTCCCTCTCTTTCACAATTTTGTTGTCAGCGTTTGAAAGTTTGACTGTGGGTCTTTGAGTTCATCTTTGGAGTTTGTTGAGCTTTTTGAATGTGTACGTTCATGTCTGTCATCAAGGCTAGGGCGTTCTTGGTCACTGTTTCTTCAGATATTCTCTTTGTGTCTTTCTCTCCTGCTGGGACTCTCACGGTGTGTATCTTGGTCTACTTGGTGGTGTCTCCATGGGACCCTTAGGTTCTGTTCACTTTTCTTAAACCATCTTTTTTCTTTCTGTTCTTCAGACTTGATATTTCTGTTGTCCTATCTTCATACTGACTGATTTTTTTTTCCCTTCTGACTGCTCAGATCCACCTTTGAATTACTCAAGTGAGTTTTTCGTTTCAATTATTGTACTTTTCAGCTCCAGAATTTCTTTTTCATTTCTTTTTAGGTTTTCTGTCTCTTTATTGATACTTTTATTTTGCTTACACATTGTTTTCTTGACTTTTTCCCCCTTTAGTTCGTTTAGCATCTTTAAGACAGTTGTTTTAAAGTCTTTTTCTATTATATCTGCCATTAGGTCTTTATCAGGGATAAATCTGTTGATTTTTTTTTTCCTCTTTGAGTTGGCCATACTTGCCTGTTCATTTGTATGACTTCTGATTTTTTGGTTGAGAATTGAACATTTTAATCTAATAATGTGATGACTTTGAAAATTAGATTCTCCTTCTTCCCCAAGGTTTAGTGGTTTTCATTATTGTCTTTTTCATTTTGTTGTTTTGATTGTTGCAGACTGTCTCTGTGCCAAGGATCAGGCCAAGATGTAAACTTAAATTCTTCTCAGGTCTTTTCTTAGACTTTCCCTGGGCGTGTGCAGTCACTTGCCAGTTTTCTTTGTATGTACAGTTGTTTTAGAATATCTTAGCCTTTAAGGCCTAGCTCTTGAAAAAGGGAAAAAAGAAAAAAATGAAGGGGGCTGGCGGTTAGGGATATGCTATACCTTTAAATCTCCTGGAAGTCATTCCAGCCAGAGGGGGAGGGGCTTGCAGCAATGCTGGAGGTGCAGTAACAATGGCTACCCGCTTCTCTGTCTGCTCCTCCGTGGTCAGAAGCAGCAGTTATGAGTTCAGAGCTCAGATCCTCAGTATTTCAAGGACAGGGTCCATTTGTGCCCACCCCGGCTTCCACAAGCTGTGTGCAAGCTACTTCAGTGAACACACCCACAGTTGCCTGCTGGGCAGCTTGAGGGTAGGGGGATGGGGAGCTGCTACTGTAAAGCTGAAGTTGACCAGAAGTTATCACGATTTACTACCTGAACCGCCTTCTGAAAGTTACAAAGTTGGGAACTCTCAGTTCTGTTAGACAGATTCTACCAGTGTGATTGTTGTCTAGGTGGGGAGACAGACTCTTGGTGCTTTCTACCTGTTCTGTCATCTTCCTAGACTCCTCCTCCTGTTATATTGCTATTGAGTTCACTACCCTTTGAACTTCCCTGGTGGCTCAGATGGTAAAGAATCTGCCTGTAATGCAGGAGATCCAGGTTCGATCCCTGGGTCAGGAAGATCCCATGGAGGAGGGCATGGCAATCCACTCCAGGATTCCTGCCTGGAGAATCCCATGGACAGAGGAGCCTGGTGCACTACAGTCCATAGGGTCTCAAAGAGTTAGACATGACTGAGTGAGTAACTCTCTCACTACCCTTTAGAAGTTGGAAAAAAAATTATGTTTATGAAATATTTAAGCCAAAATTTCGGTTATGTAGATAATTGTGGACATACTACCAAAATAACATTATTTTTGCTGAGTTTCTATTGAGCTTGCCATTTATTAAATAGACCCGTTTATTGTAAAGTTGCTTCCACCCTAGCAGCAAAGACCTATAACGTTTGTACCAGTCTTTTAGACAAAGCATAATCTTGGTTAGGCAAAGTGAATTGAAATTGTGTTGGCTTATTTGCTGAAGAGGTCCCCGACACGAGAGTTGATGTAAGCTGGTTGGCTGTTCCCATTTAGGCTTCACAGTCTTGTTTTCACTGTGGCCTGGGTAATGGAGACCGGAGTTGGCCTCCAGGTGTGGCTGCGTGTGGCTCCGTCATGGAGCTGTTTTGCCTCCAAACCCAGTAGCCTGCAGCACTTCCTTTGTGTTGCTTGTTTTGGCTGCTGTTCTTATTTTCCCAGTTTCTCCATGGATGGTATTCTTTCATCATTATGACCTGGAAAAAAATTTAATAATATTTGCCCCTACTATTTGGATAGTAAAAAGATAGTGCATTTTAGCAAGAGAGTAAAGTTAATGTCAGAGACACATAACAGTTTTGCTTTGCGTAATAAAGCAAATTAAGTTTTTGCATAAATACTGTCTTAATATGGAATTATTTTGCTTTGTAATCCTTCTTTTCCTAAACATTTGTCTTGACAGAAGTGAAGCATTAAAAGTTGGATTGAATAATCGCTTCATGTTATTCGAAGATGAAATGATCTTGTTGGCATTGTGGTTTAGTATCGTAATTGGTTTCACTATCTGCTAATGATTGGAGGAGAAACTAGTAAAGAAAATAGTTTCTTTCAGAAGTCTTTCATTTAGTTTTGATCAGAATGCCTGTTTTCCTTGTTGTTCAGTTGCTCAGTTGTGTCCAACTCTTTGTGACCCCAGTGCATGGCAGCACACCAGGCTTTCTTGTCCTTCACTGTCTCCCAGAGTTTGCTCAAACTCATGTCCATTGAGTCAGTGAGATTCAGATGTTGTTCACAGGGCAGAGTTCCCCTTTCTGCACTTTGACGCTCCTCTCACTTTACACTGGTTCAGGTCCAGCTCCACCATTGCAGTCACTTTTTACGTGATTTCAAAAGGAGCAGTCATAGAACCTCCTGAATCACTGGGATGCTTTTGGATTTAAGTAATAAAGCCTGATTCAAACGGACACATCTCACATTGAGCAGGAGGCTCCGAGAATGGAAGGACGAGGCTCAGTACACACATCTACTGGCGCTGCTTGTTGGTAGTTCCTTAGCCCTGCTTTCCTGTGTGCCTGGGCTTGGTCAGGCGGCTGTGATGGCACGGCAGTTGTAGAAGTTCCAGGAGTCAAATCAAGATAATGTCTGTCTCTAGGATGTGAGGAAACCTCTCCTGGATGTTACCCAAGCAGCTGCGTCTCGATTCTCATTGACCAGGGAGAACTCATCCTGTTCCTAAACCTATCACTGCAACGGGAAATGGATTATCATGATTGCCTGGGGCTTGACGTGAAATAGATGTTGGGTAATCAACCGAAATCAGATTGATTATATTCTATGCAGCCAAAGATGGAGAAGCTCTATACAGTCAACAAAAACAAGACCAGGAGCTGACTGTGGCTCAGATCATGAACTGCTTATTACCAAATTCAGACTTAATTTGAAGAAAGTAGGGAAAACCACTAGACCATTCAGGTATGACCTAAATCAAATCCCTTATGATTATACAGTGGAAGTGAGAAATAGATTTAAGGGACTAGATCTGATAGATAGAGTGCCTGATGAACTATGGACTGAGGTTCGTGATATTGTACAGGAGACAGGGATCAAGACCATCCCCATGGAAAAGAAATGCAAAAAAGCAAAATGGCTGTCTGGGGAGGCCTTACACATAGCTGTGAAAAGAAGAGAGGCGAAAGGCAAAGGAGAAAAAGGAAAGATATAAGCATCTGAATACAGAGTTCCAAAGAATAGCAAGAAGAGATAAGAAAGCCTTCTTCAGTGATCAATGCAAAGAAATAGAGGAAAACAACAGAATGGGAAAGACTAGAAATCTCTTCAAGAAAATTAGAAATACCAAGGGAACATTTCATGCAAAGAGGGGCTCAATAAAGGACAGAAATGGTATGGACCTAACAGAAGCAGGAGATATTAAGAAGAGGTGGTAAGAATACACAGAAGAACTGTGCAAAAAAGATGTTCAAGACCAAGATAATCATGATGGTGTGATCACTCATCTAGAATCAGACATCCTGGAATGTGAAGTCAAGTGGGCCTTAGGAAGCATCACTACAAACAAAGCTAGTGGAGGTGATGGAATTCCAGTAGAGCTATTTCAAATCCTGAAAGATGATGCTGTGAAAGTACTGCACTCAATATGCCAGCAAATTTGGAAAACTCAGCAGTGGCCACAGGACTGGAAAAGGTCAGTTTTCATTCCAATCCCAAAGAAAGGCAATGCCAAAGAATGCTCAAACTACTGCACAATCGCACTCATCTCACATGCTAGTAAAGTAATGCTCAAAATTCTCCAAGCCAGGCTTCAGCAATATGTGAACCGTGAACTTCTAGATGTTCAAGCTGGATGTAGAAAAGGCAGAGGAACTAGAGATCAAATTGCCAGCATCCACTGGATCATGGAAAAAGCAAGAGAGTTCCAGAAAAACATCTATTTCTGCTTTCTTGACTATGCCAAAGCCTTTGACTATGTGGATCACAATAACCTGTGGAAAATTCTGAAAGAGGAATACCAGACCACCTGACCTGCCTCTTGAGAAACCTATATGCAGGTCAGGAAGCAACCGTTAGAACTGGACGTGGAACTACAGACTGGTTCCAAAGAGGAAAAGGAGTACGTCAAGGCTGTATATTGTCACCCTGCTTATTTAACTTATATGCAGAGTACATCATGAGAAATGCTGGACTGGAAGAAACACAAGCTGGAATCAGATTGTCAGGAGAAATATCAATAACTCAGATATGCAGATGACACCATGCTTATGGCAGAAAGTGAAGAGGAACTAAAAAGCCTCTTGATGAAAGTGAAAGAGGAGAGCGAAAAAGTTGGCTTAAAGCTCAACATTCAGAAAACGAAGATCATGGCATCTGGTCCCATCACTTCATGGGAAATAGATGGGGAAACAGTGGAAACAGTGTCAGACTTTTATTTTTTTGGGCTCCAAAATCACTGCGGATGGTGACTGCAGCCATGAAATTAAAAGATCCTTACTCCTTGGAAGAAAAGTTATGACCAGCCTAGATAGCATATTAAGAAGCAGAGACATTACTTTGCCAACAAAGGTCCATCTAGTCAAGGCTGTGGTTTTTCCAGTGGTCATGTATGGATGTGAGAGTTGGACTGTGAAGAAGGCTGAGTGCCAAAGAATTGATGCTTTTGAATTATGGTGTTGGAGAAGACTTTTGAGAATCCCTTGGACTCCAAGGAGATCCAACCAGTCCATCCTAAAGGAGATCAGTCCTGGATATTCATTGGAAGGACTGATGCTGAAGCTGAAACTCCAGTACTTTGGCCACCTCACGCAAAGAGTTGCCTCATTGGAAAACACTCTGATGCTGGGAGGGATTGCGGGCAGGAAAAGAAGGGGACGACCGAGGATGAGATGGCTGGATGGCATCACTGACTCGATGGACGTGAGTCTGAGTGAACTTTGGGAGTTGGTGATGGACAGGGAAGCCTGGCATGCTGCAATTCATGGGGTCACAAAGAGTCGGACATGACTGAGCAACTGAACTGAACTGAATTAGCTAAAGTAACCACTTTACATTTTCTAATAATAACTCCCTGCCTGCCTTTGTATAGGTTATACTACTTGTTTTTCTTGTCACGTTCTCCTGGCTAGCACTGCCCGTATAGTTTCAAGTTTAAGAGCACAGGCTTTTGTGCCAGAGAGTTGGATTTCTCCCTGGTTTTGCTATCTCCAGCTGCTATTGTAGGATAAATCATTTTGCCTCTCCTGGACTTTGTTTCCTCACCTATAATGTGAGGATAATAGTGGTGCTTCAAGTGTTTGTCAATGTCAAGTGAGATATAAACTACTTAACATGATGACCATTAACTTTCAGCTATCCCTCCCGATTTTCTTTTCTTTTTATCTGTAATGATACGAATTTTATTTCAAAGGTAGTGGAAATGATATATACTTGTTTGATTCCTGAGTAACTCAAATACCTTTAGTTTTTCAACATCAACAGGTATGTTAGCTATTGATTTGAAATTTTTTTTGTTAAAGATGTACCCTTCCATTCCTTATTGAATAATAAAATCAGATATGGATATTAAATACAACCATATGTCTTTGAAAATTACCTATTGATCATTACGAGAATTGAGTTTGAAAATTTAGAGAATTTAGCAGGGAACAAAATGATAAAAAAAAAAAAATCCTGCCTCCACTGAGCTTACATTTAAGTGGAAGGTAGGCAGACAAAACAGATGTAGGGCATCAAATGATGATAAATATTTTGGTGAAAAGCAAAACAGGGAGGAGGGGTTGTAGAGCATCCTGGGGGTGGATGGTGGGGTAGTTGGCAGTTTTAATTTGGTTGCAGAGAAGTAGATGGCAGGATGGATTAGCAGGATGGGAAGATTAACATTAGAGCAAAGCCCTAAAGGCAGAAAGAAGTGAGTCATGTGATTATCCGGAGGCAAGATCCTCTGATGAGAGGAGACAGCAAATGCAAAGCACCCGAAGTCAAGCCTGTTTGAGAAAGAGCAAGAAGGCAGATACTCTTGCTTGAGAGGAGGAAGCAAGCCATAGAGTAGTAGAGAGGGAGTCTTGTTAGGTAGTCACAGGCCTTAGACGTTTAAACCTTTGAGCAATGGGGAGACCTTGCGGGGTTTTGACAAAGCAGAGCTTGATATGCCACACGATCATTGGGCCCACAGTATCATAAACGCCTCAAGAGGGATAAGAGTGGAAGCTGGGAGACCAGCTGGAAGCAGAGGTCCCAGGCCTACCCTGGGACACTCCATGTTGACGAGTCAGGAAGATCAGATGGATCCAGCGAAGGAGACTGAGAAGGAAGAGCAGAGGACAAGGGTGGGAAAGTAGGCAGGCATGGCGTTCAGAGAGCCAAGGGAAGGTCGGAGTGTTCAACTGAATTACATCACTTACGAGAAAGACTGTCGACTGCTGAGTTTCACAATGTGGAGGTCATAGGAGACCTTGAAAGGTAGTTTTCAGGAATGTTGAGTGGGAAGTAGTAGTTAAGTTAAACTGATGAGGGTTCAAGGAAAGAGAGCCATCACTTTGCCGACCAAGGTCCATATAGTCAAAGCTGTGGTTTTTCCAGTAGTCATGTATGGTTGTGACAGTGGGACCATAAAGAAAGCTGAGCTTCGAAGAATTGATGCTTTTGAACTGTGGTGATGGAGAAGACTCTTGAGAGTCCCTTGGACTGCAAGGAGATCCAACCAGTGCATCCTAAAGGAGATCAGTCCTGGGTGTTCATTGGAAGGACTTACGCAGAAGCTGAATCTCTGATACTTTGGCCAATGATGGGAGGAACTGACTGGAAAAGACCCTGATGCTGGGAAAGTTTGAGGGTAAGAGGAGAAGGGGGCAACAGAGGATGAGATGGTTGGATGGCATCACTGACTGAATCAACATGAGTTTGAGCAAACTGAGGGAGATAGTGAAGGACAGTGAAGCTTGGTGTGCTGCAGTTCAGGGTGTGAAGAACAGGGAAGCTTGGTGGACTGGGGTTGCAAAGAGTTGGACACGACTGAGCGACTTAGCAACTTAGCAAACAATCATGTGCTTGGCAGGAGTATGGATAATCTTGTGACACAAGCTAGTCTGCCAGAAGAGAGGTTTGACCTGAGACACCCTTGTTACAGCCCGGGCAGGGAATTAGCAGCAATTATTGGCACAACAAATGAAAAACCCTTCACCAATATAATTCCTAACCAACCCACTATACCAAATATTTCTAACTTCCCAAAAGAGTTTGCCTTTAGTAAATCTAAAACATCTCGTGCCTCTCATGGTTGGGAGGCTGTAAACAATCACATGTGGCCGGACGAACCTGTACAGGCAGGCTAGTAACCTTCAGAGGAGTTCCTAAGTTGAAACACTCTTGTCACTCCCAGGAATTTTTATTGACTTGGAGCTGTAAGTTAACTCCTTCTCCGAGAGAGGTAATGGGGGGTCAGCCCCCCGTAAAGTCAGAGGTATAGGTGAGAGCATGAAACAGTAAAGTAGGTAGACTCTGGTTTGGGGGGTAGATGCTCGGGAACAGGGGGTTTCCTGAGGCTTGATCATCACGCCTTTGCGTATGCCGAAGCCTCCTTCCTCATGACCTTTGCCATGGGTGGAGTTCCTCACACTGGCTCCCGGCAATAGAAAATCTTGCTCAGATAGGATAGGATTGATAAATCTGGGAATTAAATAGGTTATGTTGTATTGGTGGTCCCTGGCAGTACAGAGTGTGATGGTGCAGCCTACATCTGTTCAACCCTGTAGTCATGTACACAGTTTCATGTAACTTGCTTATTCTATTGAGTCACTCAGGCTAGGAAAATTGTTCCATCTTTGGTTCTTTTGGCTCCTTCATCTGGCAGTGAAATGTCACAGCTCTTGGTATGGTGGGACCAGCACTGGGTCAGGTGTCCGGAGTCAGAAGTGTGATCTCAGCGCCACTATTGAGTATCAAGGTGGTACAACTCTTTGTGTAAAATGTTTCAACTTTTGACTTCAGTTTCCTCCTCTGAGAGATGGTGGTGGTGGATTGGATGAGTCCTCCTCCTGAAATCTTTTGCAGTTCTGATCCTAACTGAATCTGGGGCAGATCCTCTTCTTTATGGTTTCTACTTAAACTCTCTATTTTCTCTCTTGATATCTGAGCAGAAGTTAAAGATGTGGGAGAAGGAACACTTTCACTTTGGCCTGTGAAAATACTGATGAAAAGACTCCAATCAGACAGGTTTTTAAAAATGTAGTGTTCACTTTTTGTAGAGGATTACTTTGGGTGTACGGAGTCAGAGTAGAACCGCCACTTTGCACTCCAGCTTAGCAGAACATGTGTATCAAGTATCTTGGCTGGCTGCACAGCCTGTCGTCAGTTTCACTTTCAGTCTCAGCAGCATAATGGGAAAGGACTTTCACTTGAAGTGCAGTCATTGTGTCTACATTTCTACAGTATTTTCTTTCCTCATCTGGTTTCCTGATAAAATGGAGAATCAATTTTTTAGTGATTTTTTTTTTTTTTACCTGACAGATGCAATTATCTGTTTTTTTCTTGCTATTAAATAAGAATGTGCTTGCCTCATTTTAGTTTTGTAATTCATTCACTCATTAAGTTTTCAATTAGATAATAAAAGTTTAAGGTTTTGAAATACCATAATCAATGAAGTAAAACTAGGAAAGGAAACAGAAAAAAGTTAGCCATTTGTAAACAATTCCCAAGGAAGAGCAATATTGTTGGCCACTGCATATTGACTCTTTCAGTTATTTCTGAATTTAAAAGGATATATCAAATTATTAAAATTTACACCATCTGTGACAACAAATTAAAACTTATATCATACTTCTTTCATTTTTGTTCTCAGATAGGCATTTCATTATGACAAGGGAGTTGATAGTCTGATAACTATATAATTAAAAATAGTACTTTGGGTATACACTCACAAGCATACCCAGCTGTATTGTGCCTTTGGAAATATCTCTTTAATTAAGCAAAAGCACCAAGAGGAAAGAAAATGTTAATTCAGTCTTCATCCTTTAAGCTTGCCTTACTTTTTGATATCTCTCTAATATTTTCAGTTTCTTAATAAGACTGTGTCTTGGATGATTTAGAAACCTATGTGAATTTAGGCACAAAATATTAAGTGGAAAGTATACCATATTTATATGCTTTTTGTTAAATGTTACATTTTAAAATATTTTTCTTTTTTTGTTTTTCATTTTACTACAAGAGCTGAATGGAAGACAGAATAGCCTCATTATTGCAGGAGAATGTCTCTGTTCCCTGCAATGATTCCAAAAGCTCTTGCACACTTCATCAGTATTATTGTGATTCTTTGGCTGCAGGAATATTTGGCAGCTGTTGCACCCCACTGGCAAATCCTATTCATTCTTCTCTCCCATTCACCCATTGCCATTGGAGAATTGATTTCTCTCTCCTCTACTCTAACCTTTCCCAATTCATTTTGGATTGTTCAATGTGAAACATTTTAATTTCATATCATACAGCTATTCAGCTCACAATCCCTTTTTTAACCTGTCACCAGGGTAACAGCGTAGCATGCTTTCTTTTGGCAATCAAGTTTTTATTTCATATGCTTAATGTTGCATTAAATGTTTGCATTTTGTTTAACCCCCCTTAAATACTTTGAACTCAGGATATGTTTTATAGGATAGTAAAATCCTTGATTTTGGAACTGAAAGCAAATCAACACTACCACTACATTCATAACAAAATTTTAAATG
Source organism: Budorcas taxicolor (assembly GCF_023091745.1). Classification (NCBI taxonomy): domain Eukaryota; kingdom Metazoa; phylum Chordata; class Mammalia; order Artiodactyla; family Bovidae; genus Budorcas; species Budorcas taxicolor. Next base: position 77,236,112 of record NC_068921.1, read on the forward strand.
ATTAATTTTCATAGTTCAAAAATTATTATTAAAAACCCAAGTGAGCCAATCTGTGTAAGGCAGTTTTCTGTAGGTGATGGAAGAATATTTGTATATACTTGTTCAGCCTTGTTTAAAAAAAAAAGATTTAAAGGTGGTTTAGAGAGGTTTATTAGTTAAGTAAAAATTTTAAAGTAATGAAATTGGTGCAAATTGGAAAAATAAGTTTTTTGAAGACGTTTCATGATTTTTCAGTAAAAAAATTCTCTCTGTGTATTATAGTTAGTGGACATTGAAAATGCATTATGTTTATTTAGATCTTGATTCTTTGGTTTGAATAGGTTTGAATTTCTACTTATAGAGCTAGCTTTTTATCTTTATCCCAATAATAATTTCAGTAAAATTTATTCTGTGAATAAGTTTTATGAAATTTGATATATTCTAAGAAATATTAAGAAATGTATAAGAAAAGGAAAGGCAGCAACTAGTAGCCATATTCTTTGAATGCATTTTTTTCCAAAGATATTAATATAGTAGCTGTTTAAAGTATCTTTTTCTTCCATTATTACACTCATTGAGGTTTTCATATTAATCAATAGGATAAACTCTGAATTAAGCTGCCTATTTTTTTTTCTTTTAAACCACCTTAAAAAAAATCTTCTTATGATTTAGTGCTTTTTTTGAATTTCTGGTTTCTCAGTGTGTCAGACTGATTTCATACTCCGAATGTTCATTTGTAACTAACAACCCTGAATCTATATAACACTGGTTTAGATGACCAGTATCCTGACCATCTGCTTTACAAAGGTCACTTAACTTTCATCAGAGTAAATTCTTGAGTATATATTTTAATGATGATATTTTTTTACCTTCAGAATTAGAGTTATTAGATTGTTCCAAAAATAACAAATGGTACTCATTGTGATAAGATGCTTAGGCTTAGAGTAATAACAAAATAGTTCCTGCACTTTAGGGAACTTATTGGCCTGGTGAGGAGAGAGAATCTCATTTGCAGGTGTGCCAATTTTCAATAAAAGGTTATAAGACATTCAAATAAACTTGTAAGTGTGGCCCATTCACAGGATGAAAACTCAGTAGAAACTGCCCAAGAGGGGCCCAGACCCTGTACTTACTATGCAATGACCTTAAATAACCTATTAAAAATATGTTTGAAGGACTGAAGGAAGTCCAGTATGAGCAATTAAAGGAAATCATGGCAACCATATCTCACATAATAGAAAATATTAATAAAAAGATAGAAATTGGTACTTCCCTAGTGGCTAAGACGCCATCCTTCCAATCCAGCGGGCCTGGGTTTGACCTCTGGTCAGGAAACTGAGTCCTGCATGCCACAACAAAAAGTTTGCATGCCACAGCTGAGGCCTGGCACAGCCAAATAAATAAATAAATATATATTTTAAAATATAGAAATGGGTTTTTTTAAGCAAATAAAAATTCTAGAGATGAAAGTACAGTGCCTACAGTGGAAAAATGAACTGGGGAATTCAATAATTGTTTCTTCTTGAGTGGCAGAAGAAACAATCAGCAAATTTGAAGATCTATCAATTGAGATTATCCAAAGTGAAGAACAGAAAGAAAACTGAAGAAGAATGACCAGAGCCTTGGAGATCTTTGGGACACTGAGATGTACTGGCATACATCTCAGCATACATGCTGAGAGTCCCAGAAGCAGAAAAGAAGAAAGATAAAGGAGCAGAAAGACTGTTTAAAGAAATCATAGCTGAAAACATCCTAGATTTGATGAAAAACATTAATCTACACATTCAGTAAGCTTAACAAAGTCCAAGGTAGAATAACCTCAAAAAGCTCAACAGCTGCACACATCACAGTCAAACTGTCAAAAACCAAAAAGAATCTTAAAAGCAGCATGAGAAAAGGGACTCATCATGTAAAAGAGATCCTCAATAAGATTAAGGGCTCCCACTTCATCAGATATCAAGGTGTCCAAAAGAGAATGGGATGGTATATATAAAGTGCTGAAGAATTAAAAATAAATGTCAACAAAGAATTTTGTATCCAGCAAAACAAACTTTTAAACATGAAGGAGACTTTAAGACTTTAAAAACAAATAAGAGAAACCAAAGCTAGCAGAGCTATGCAAGAAAAAGTATGAAAGGAAGTTTTTCAAGGTGAAATGAAAGTACATTTAACAGAAACTTAAATATGTATGAAGTAAAAAGAGCACTGATTAAAGATTACTACGTCAGTAAATATAAAAGACAGTATAAATGTAGTTTTAGTCATATCTTTTCCCCTTTTTTCTTATTTAAAAGAATTACATAATGCAGTAATTTTAATTCTGAGTTTACAGGTGTATCATATGTACAAATATAATTTGTATGACAACAAGAAGGCAAATGGTAGAGAAAACAAAGCTATCAATTGCAGCAAATTTTCTGTATGCTTTTGCAATTAAGTTAGCATAAATCCGGGCTTCCCTGGTGGCTCAGATGGTAAAGAATCTGCCTGCAATGCAGGAGACACACTTACAATGCAAGAGACACATCCCTGGGTCAGGAAGATCCCCTGGAGAAGGGAATGGCTACCCACTCCAGTATTCTTGCCTGGAGAGTCCCGTGGACAGAGGAGCCTGGCAGGCTGCAGTTTATGGGATCTCAGAGTCAGACATGACTGAATGACTAGCATTAATCCATACTATAGTGTTTAAATATAAGGTGCAAATTGTAATCCCTAAGGTAACCACTAAGAAAATAGCTTTAAAAAATAGTGTATGAACCATCAAGGGATTTAAAATGGTACACTGAAAAATATCTACTTAAAACAATAATGAAAAAAAAACAAACAATAATGGAGGAGTAGAACAAAAAAGATATGAAAAGCGAAAAGTAAGATGGCAGATGTAAATCTTGCTTAATGAAGAAGTATATTTAATGTAAATGGAGTAAGCACACCAATCAAGGGCAGATATTAGTATGGTGGATAAAAAAATAAGATCATATATGATCTTTCTACAACATTCTTTGACGCAAAGACACAATAAGCTGAAGGTAAAAGGATAGAGTTATCAGACATACTATATTTGTAATACTAGTATAATAATTTTAAGACAGAAATTGTTACTGGAGACAGAGGGATATTTTATAATGATAGAATAGTCAATCCATGAGAAAGCTATAACAATTCTGAACATATATGTTACCTGATAATGCAGTCCCCAAATATATGAAGCAAAACCGACAGTTGAAATGAGAAATTAACAATTCACCAGTAATAGTTGGAGATTTGAATACTCCACTTTCAATAATGGATAAAACTAGGCTTGATGAACAAGAAAGTAGAAGACTTGTATAACACTATAAACCAAATTAGAAGAATAGAAGATATCTATATAGAAGAATACATTCAACAGCAGAACATGCAGCTTCTCAAGTGCATGTGTGACACTTTCCACAGTAAAGCATCCCATATGCCAGGCCATAGAACACGCCTTGGTACATGTAAAGGGACTGAAATACACCAAGTATGTTCTCCAAACATAGTTGAATGAAATGAGAAGTCAACAAAAAAGGAAATCTGTGAAAGTCACAAATTTGTGGAAGTTAAATAATTCACTCCTAAATAACAAATGGGATGAAGAAGAAATCACAAAGAAATTAGAAGAATATTTTGAAATTAAAACAAGATCAGAACATTAAAAAACATATTATGAAATGCATCTAGTGGTTAGAGGGACGTTTAGAGCTGTAAACACATATTGAAAAAGAAGATCTCAGAACTTCCCTGGTGGTCCAGTGGCTAAGCCTCAGTGCTCCCAGTACCAGGAGGCCTGGGTTCGAACCCTGGTCAAGGAACTAGATCCGCATGCCACAGCTAAGATCCAGTGCAGCAAAATAAAGAAAGAGAATTAAAAGAAGGTCTCATGTCAGTCACCTTATCTTCCATTTCAGGAAAATTGAAAAAGGAGAACAAACTAAACCCAAAACAAGCAGAGAGAAGAAAATACTAAACATTAGAGAGGAAATAAATCGAAAATAGAAAAACAGTAGAGATCAAGAAAAGCAGGATTTGGTCCTTAGGAAGATCACTGGAAATGACAAGCCTTTAGAGACATTGGCCAAGAGAAAGAGAGGCTCAGATTGTTAAATTAGTGATGAAATAAGTATTGTACATACTGACCTTATGAAAATTAAAAGCATGATGAGGGAATAATGTGGATAATTATATCCCAACTTAGATAAAATGGAGAAATTTGTAGAAAGATGCAAGCTACCAACACTAACTTAAGAGAAAATAGAAAATTTGAATAGACCTGTGAGAGATTGAATTAGTCCTCACAAAATTTCCTAGAAAGAAGAGCACAGGGATAGTGGCTTCACTGGTGAATGCAGTGAAGTATTTAGAAAGAAATCAACTAATACTCATCTTCTATAAACTCTTCCAAAAAATACAAAAGAAGGATAGAATTTGCAACTCATTCTCCAAGGCCAGTATTATTATACCGTAATACCAAAACCAGATAAAGATGTTAGAAGAAAAGAAAACTAAAGACCAGCCTCCCTCATATATTAATGCAAAAATCCTCAACACAATACTAGCAAACCAAATTCATGAATATATAAAATGATTATGTACCATAACCAAGTGAGTTTTACCTTAGGTACACACAGTTGGCTTAACATCCAAAAATCATTCGGTGTGATAAATCATATTAATGATGGGCAGAATCCACAGACTTATTTCAAGAAATGCAGAAAAAACATTTGGAAAAATCAAGCAGCCTTTCATGATAAAACACTCAACCAATTAGGCATAGAAGGGAACTTCCTGAACCCAATGAAGGCCATCTATGAAAAATCCACAGCTAACATCATATCTACTGGCACACAATTGAATGTTTTCCTTTAAGGTCAGGAATAAGACATGGGTGTTTGTTGTTAGTTTTTCAGCATTTTCCTGGAGTTTCTGGCTTGGGCAGTTTGGCATGAAAAATTAAAGGTTATCAAGATGGGGAAGAAATAAACCATCTCTAATTTTGGTGACATGTTCTTGTATATAGAAAATCTTAAGGAATTCACACACACAAAAAAAACCCCTATTAGAATAATAAATAACTTTTGCAAGGTTGTGGAATGTAAGAGTGGCATATAAATATCAATTTTATTTTATACAATAGAAGTGTTATGAACCAAAAATAAAATTAACAATTTTATTTGACAGTAGCAGCAAAAGGAATGCAGTACTTAGGTGCAAATTTTTTTTTAAAGTGTAAGATTGTGTACTGAAAACTGTACAGAACAATTGTTTAAATAAAGACAAATAAATGGATAAACATTCCCCATTCATGGATCAGAAGACAAAATGATGATATACAGATTTGATGCCATCACTATTAAATCCCAGCTGTGTTTTTTGCAGAAATAATCACATTCCAAAATTTATGTGAAAGTGCAAGAGATTCAGCGTAACCGAAACAGTCCTGAAAAAGAACAACAAAATCGGGGCGGGGAGGGGGCTCATATTTCCTGAGTTTAAAACATAGTGCAAGGTTATAGTAATTAAGGCAGTGTGGTACTGGCATAGGAATAAATGCATTGATCAGTGGAATAGAAGTCCAGAAATAAAATTGGATGTACATTCATCATAGAATTTCCACTCTTAAGATTAAGATATATTTACCCATAAGAAACGAAAACATAAGTCCTGAAAAAATATTTGTACAAAGAATATTTTTAGCAGCTTTGTTCCTGAGAGCCCCACAGTGGAAACCACACAAAAGCCTGTCAATAAAGGGTGAACTCATTTAGTGTGCTTGCATGCAACAGAGAACTACTCAGCGGCCAAAAAAGAATGAATGAGTCAATGTGAATGAACTTCAGAAACATTATTTTGGGTAAAAACCACACACAGGAGTACATATTTTTTGAAGTTTATGGGGAGCTTTATAGTTCAACTGTTGTTGGGAAGGGGCAGATTTATTGGAAAGATAAATGATGGAACTTAAGATTTTTAAATTTCACTGTATTTAAATTGTATAGTATTAAATAGCAGGTTGTTGAAACAATAGAGGAGGGTTTCACATGTTACTGCACCAAACAAATCATGATAATGTTGATAGTGTCTCTTAATTAGCCTTTAATGTGACAAACACCTGTCTAATCGTTTTACACCTTTTATCTCATTTAATCAACATGTGAATTAAGTAGTCTTACTATTTTTGTCTTACTGATAAGGAAACTGATGCACAAGAAATATAGTAACTTGTAGAGGTCATGTAACTTAAAAAAATTTTTTTTATTAATTGGGTTCTTTTTTGACTGTGCTGGGTCTTTGTTGCCACGAGGGCTTTTTCTCTAGCTGTGGCGAGTGGGGGCTGCTCTCTAGTTGCAGTGCATAGCCTTCTCATTCCAGTGGGTTCTGTTGCTGCACAGCACAGCTCTAGGACACATGGGCTTCAGCAGCTCGTGGGCTCAGTAGTTGCGGCTCCTGGGCTCTAGAGCCCAGGCTCAGTAGTGGTGGCACACGGGCTTAGCTGCTTCATGGCATGCAGGATCTTCCCAGATGAGAGATCGACCCCATGTCTCCTGCATTGGCAGGTGGATTCTTTTTCACTGAGCCACCAGAGAGGCCCAGGTCATGTAGTGATCAGTCAGACACTGCCGAGGTGATGGCTGTGCACTACCAGCATTGTCTTCGTCACTAGTTGTACCTAGAGATCAGACTGAGAACCATAAAGCCTTATTGGTGGAAGAAAAAAATGTAGTTTGCATAATATTAAAATATACTTAAGATTATAAGTAATGTGGTTCATTTCTAGATTCAGGTGTCATTTGTGTACCTATTTGTATTGCTAATGCAACTAGACTTGGGGATATTCCCTAACTCCTTCTAGGCACGATTTTGTGATACATGTTCTCCTCCACAGTCTCCTATATTCTCACGTACACATTTTAAATTGCATACAGGCAGAGTTCTGTTCCTCTGCTATGACAAGTTCTAGCTTTGAAGAGGTTCTCTGAAAACGCTGCTTTTATCTTTCTTCTGCAGTGATGAACTTTAATGTTGGAGTGTTGTAAGTTCTCACATAATAAGGCTTAGATTTTTGTTTGGTTTGGCAGTAGACTTCTGTTTAAAATTCTTTTAATCTGTTCATTCCATGCTTTTTCATATTCATTCTGATGGCTGATGGCTCTGTGAAGAATTTTATGTGAATTTATTGCACTAATAAAACTTTTATTTTTGACTCTTCCTCCATCCCAACTTGCTAAAACTGGGCTTTTCAGCAAATTGTTGAATTTTTGTCTTCTTCGGTTTGCTTTCTTTCTTTCTTTTTTTTTTAACACCCCCCCCCCCCAGGAGGAAATAAGACACAATTCATATGCTAGATCTAAAGTTTCATTAAAATTGCTTATGCCCTGTCTCAGGCATTTTAAGTGGGCCATCTGTCTAAACATCTCTCTCCTTTTTTTTTCTGATCATTTCCTCGACTTATTCATGAGCCATGGGAGGGCTCCTTTGTAGTCTCCATGTAACTGGTTCTGTCTACCCCCACTGAATACATCTATGTGCTTGCATAACATATCTTTTCACCGTGCTGGAAATTCTCTGAACTTGGTGCAGATGAATGGCCCACTTTTCTGAAGGCCTTTTTCTTCCTGCAAAGACTTGTATGCAGAAGCTGACCTCCGCGGCCGCGGAATGCCGCATATTATTCTTGATCATTTTACAGACCACCCACTGTGAAAGTTATGATGAAGGGTCGCGTAATGATTCTTTGAGCACTAACATTGTTTTAACTCAGTGTTTCAGCCCTAAATAGGTAATGGCACAATGGCAAACCAGCGTTTCTGAGTGTGTGATAGTATGGTTTTGAGATGCTTATGATCCTTGATAACAAAAGATGCTACTCATTATGTTTACAAAAAACTTGCTGTAACAAGTGACATGTGGTACTAACATGCTTGACTTAGTATTACTTGCACCTTTTTGAGTAAAAAATATTCCAGTAAATTTAAATGTTGTACCATTAACATTTGTGACAGTCAGCTGACAGCTTTTACCATGAAATATAGGATAATTTAGTTTTATTGAGCATACACATTCGTACTAGCAGATGAGAATCAAAGTGGACAGGTCTGGGTAAGAGCTGTTATTTGATTTGCTTTGTGAGTAGCTGTTTATATGAATTCCTTTTTACTGTTTTGTGTGTTTGTTTTTGAAGTAGTAGCTTAAATGATATCAGCTTTCCAGTTACCTAATAAGTCGCCCAGATGAAATTTTTGATCAAATGTCAGTCTCTTTCACTAGACACATATATCAGGAAAGGAGACTGTTTTCTGCGTATCATTATTGTGATGACTTGAGTAAAGCTCCAAGACTCTGCCCTGCTCCACCTTTTCAGGGAATTGTTCATAAAGTCCTCTTTCAGACTGTTTTGAATTTCATGAAGAAATATAATTGTTTTTCTAAAATTTAAAATATAACTTTCAGTGATTATTACCATTATGAACATGTTTGTGCTGGTGGAGTTAATATCAGTATTTTGAAGTAATTATTGTTAATGTGGTTTCAATAATTTTGCAGAGATAGAACACATATGCTTTCAGGTTGGTATGTATTACTATCTTTATAGTTTATACTTTATAGTTACAGCTTATTTCTATTGCAGAACTTATTGGTATTTATATTGGGCCTGTATGCCCCTAAACCCATCCATTTTATTTAAAACCAAAACAAAATTACTTTAAAACTTACTCAGAGCCAGAAGGAATCTTAACAAATTTTGTTTGTAGAAGAATGAACTCCTGTAAAGAGATTCCAATGTTTGACCCTGTGTTCTTGGTGTCTCAAGGTCTTGCTTTCACAGAGGAGCCTCTTTGCTACGTTGTTAGAGAACTGCTGCTTCAGGCATCGTATGTGAGCTCAGCAGCAGCAGCAGCCTCCCCTGTCACTTCACTGTCCCTGCTCTGATCCTTGTTTTAAAGCATGGAAGTTTTGGCTCCAAAGGATTGGATGAGTTCCCTGTAACAGTGCTAGTCGGATGAACGTGCTGAGATGAGACCCTCAGCCTTTTAACTCGAAAGAGCCTCTGCGTGCTCTGAGGTCCCTGCCGGGGCAGGTTCCAACATGTATGAAACAGATGTGGATCCAAAGAAAACAACAGAAAAATAAATAGCAGCTAGATTCCAAAGAGCAGCAATGACGTCTCGCCACCATTCGTAAGGTTGCTTTCCGTGGGAAAACGTGTCCTGCTTTTGAACAGGATGCAAGGATGAGCAGCTTCCCAAGATGCCTCTGGAAATAGAGGCCGCCACATTTACTGGAAAGAGTTACTGGGCCTCTGCATTGTGAAAAATTTTAAGCATAAAAAATACTTTGGCACCTGATGCCAAGAGCTGACTCATTGGAAAAGACCCTGATGCTGGGCAAGATTGAAGGCAGGAGGAGAAGGGCATGACAGAGGATGAGATGGTTGGATGGCATTGCCAACACAATGGACATGAGTTTGAGCAAGCTCCAGGAGTTGGTGATGGACAGGGAAGCCTGGCGTGTTGCAGTCCATGGCATCGCAAAGAGTTGGACGTGACTGAGTGTGCATACTCAGTCGTGTCCGACTCTTTGTGACGCCATGGACTGTAGCCCTCCAGGCTTCTCTGACCATGCGGATTCTCCAGGCAAGAAGACTGGAGTGGGTTGCCATTTCCTTCTCCATAGGCCTAGAGGTGGGATAATATGAAATATTTATTATGAAATATTTCTAATAATAAAGAAAATGAACACTTGCCTGCATTATTTAATTTTATCCTCAACACACTGTGACCCAGACACTATTACTGTCTTAATTTTATACATAAGGAAACAGACTTTTCTTGAGGTCACAGCTGCTTAATGATAGAGCTGGGTTTTCTTCTGCCTTCTCGAGTCACCAGATCCAGAGTTTGTAACCACTGCAGTTGGTTCTCCTGCTCCTGTCAGCTCAGCTCAGTTTGTTTTGTGAAGTAATTTAAGGCCCTGCCCCAGTCAGATATACAAGTCAGGGAATAGTCAAAAATAAATACAAAGAGTGGGGCCCTCTTTTATTTTAAGGAACTTGAATGATAGTTGGTTGATGAAGGTTTGAGTGTGTGTGCTAAGTTGTTTCAGTCGTGTCCGACTCTTTGTGACCCCATGGACTGCAGCCCTCCAGACTCCTCTGTCCATGGGATTCTCCAGGCAAGAATACTGAAGTGCGTTGCCATGCCCTCTTCCAGGGGATCTTCCTGACCAAGGGGTTGAACCCGTGTGCCTTGCATGTCCTGCATTGGCAGGTGGGTTCTTTACCACTAGCTCCGTTGAAGTTTATCCTGAGGTAAAGTACAAAACCACACAACAGTCCTGAGCAGGAGAGTGATCCAGTTGTGGCAGATAGCAGATTCCAGAAAGCCAGGTCACATAGTAATCTGTCATTGTGATACTCCTTGGTGGCGGGGGACGGACGGGGGTGTTGACCTCATTTGAAGGTGAGTCAGGTGAGCATCGTGAGGTCACCCCTGTAGTCGCAGGCAGCCAAGTCGAGCCTGGGAGCTCGAGGCTCACTCTCCTTCGGCAGCTGGTGTCCCTGGGGAGACGGGCCGTGCCTGTGAGGGGCTTGGCACCTAGTGGGGGCTCCTCTGATTCGTGCTCACCTCCACCCTCAGCCCTCCTGCCTCAGCTTGCAGTGGGGTTTGGGGACAGAAAAGTAAGGCATGATCTTGGGCTTCCCTGGTGGCTTAGAGGGTAAGCGATCTACTTGCAATGCAGGAGACCCGGGTTCAATCCCTGGGTTGGAAAGATCCCCTGGAGAAGGAGATGGCACCCTACTCCAGTACTCTTGCCTGGAAAATCCCATGGACGGAGGAGCCTGTAGGCTACAGTCCATAGGGTCACAAAGAGTCGGACACGACTGAGTGACGACACCTTTTGGGCTTTTAGAAGCTCACAGGCCAGTGGGTGAGACAGGCATAAACAAGTGCCCGGTGGAAAAGATGCCCAGAGGCCAAGCTGGGTCGCAGAGTCCCCCTCCTCTCGCTGCTCCTCCCGCTCCTCCTGGCCGCTGTTTGCCTTCTCTCTCTTCCTCCTCCTCTGTGTGCCCCTGTTCTTTCAAGCTGTCATGTGTGAAGCTCTATCCTCTCAAACAGCCCTCTTCAAATGGCCAAAAAATAGTTTTCCAGACCTACAGTGTGCATCATTCTTGATTTGTTGATGCATTTTTAAAAACTTTTCTTTAACTTTCATCTGTGTAGTGTTTAAAACTGGAGAAGGCAATGGCACCCCACTCCAGCACTCTTGCCTGGAAAATCCCATGGACAGAGGAGCCTGGTAGGCTGCAGTCTGTGGGGTCGCGAAGAGTCAGACACGACTGAGCGACTTCACTTTCACTTTTTACTTTCACGCACTGGAGAAGGAAATGGCAACCCACTCCAGTGTTCTTGCCCGGAGAATCCCAGGGACGGGGAGCCTGGTGGGCTGCCATCTATGGGATCGCACAGAGTCGGACACGACTGAAGCGACAGCAGCAGCAGCAGCAGTGTTAAAAACATTTCCTTCATCTCCAAAAAATTCAGTAAAGAGTGTGCTGAATACAAATATTCACCTAAATTATTAATCATCCTCCGTTAGACATTGTGACTAGAGGTGATTTGATTCTAGTCACAGTTTTTGTAGCTTTTTAAAAATTCACTACATAGAGACTCCTTTGAAATTCAGAGGATGTTAAAGTGTTGTCCTGCAACCTATTTTTAGAACTAAGACTTAAGGCAGAGTCTGGATACTACATGCTTGGTGTTTAGTCAATATAAGTAATGTAAATATGCCTTACTTAAATGAGGTTAAGTCAGAAATCATTAAAATTTTGTTAGCTTAAAAAATTGGGAGAAACATTTGTATTCTGAAATGTTTGTTTGTCTTAAGCTGCTTGTCCCAATTTTTCTGGAGTGTGTACCATTGATCATCACAAGAAAAGACCTGTGTGCTAAGATTAGCATCATTGGCACTGTTTTCTCACCCAGACAAACAAACAAACAAAAAACTGAAACAAAACACATGGACATAAGGCAGCTTTCGGAAATGATAGCTATGTTTTATTACCTTGATGGTGGTGAGATAACATGAGTGAATGAATATGTCCAAACTCATCAAATTAAATACATGTGCAGTTGTTTGCATACAAATTTAACTCAAGCTGGAGAAAGAAGATTAGTATTATAAGGTTTTAAAAATAGTCTTGAAAAATAGTCTTGAAAAGTAACCAAATACTGAAAACAAAATAATGCTTAAAGAAGGTTAAATTTTGAAGGAATGTAAAAATTAGGCAACTCAGATTCATAGAACAGATGATGGTACCACAATTTCCCCAGAATGACCGTTGCTGTCTTTGGAGTGTTTGTGTGTGCTATTTTTTGCTTTTCATCTCTCTAGTTTGGATTTTAAACTTTTTTTCCAAGAATAGAACCTTTTGAAATGTTCTGGAATACAATGTTTGGCATTTTTACTCTGCACACTTAATGTCAAAGGAAAATCAGTTTACTCAAAGAGAATAATATGAAATTATTAACTCTATCTTTCTTTCGACTTTAGAGTGCCTATTGTAAAACCGCAAGTGGCTAGCTGGGAGCTCTCAGTGAAACTGCATGACGAAATTCATACTGTCGTAGCATCCAAAAGTGGGCCAACATTCTCCGTGAGTTTTGTTGTTTTTTTAATTTTTGACTATCTTGAAATTATCTATGACTATTTAAAACAATTTTAGCACATTCCATGAGTCTCATCTTTTGCATATACAATACAGGTGTGTTTCTGTTTTCATCTTCTTTAGGAAGCTGAATGGAAATGAAATTTTTATCTCTTACGTTAATGAGGAAATGTACTCTCAGACTTAGCCACATTCTAAATCCACTTCCTGTTACCTGATTCATTTTTCTGTTGTTATTGAGAAGGAATACTTCTGCCTTTGTTATAGAGAAGAGCATCTTTAACAATAATTCCAAGTACATGATAGCTTTGTTTCTTTTAAGACAAGTAACTTAAAGCCTCATATAACATTTTCTTGAGATTTCTTGTTGTTGGACATTCTTTATGCTGAATTTACCTTACAGTGACATTCTTTTTGTTTAGAAGACTTAAACCCCTTGAGTCATACCCATGAGAGGACTGCTTTATTTTCAGTCTGGTCTGAACTGAACGGTGTTGCAGTAAGATTTATACTATGGTATGAATGACATGTTTCAATCCTGTGATTTAAAATTGCCAGAAAAATAGCATGAAGAGTTACTATTTTATTATTTATTTATTTAGGCCGCATGGCTTGTGGGATATTAGTTCCCTGACCATGGATTGAATCTGGGCCCTGGCAGTGAAATTGCTAAATCCTAATCCCTAGACTGCCAGGGAATTCCCAGGAGTAACTATTTTAACTTGGGTCCTTTTTAACTTTCAGCATGAACCACAGAAGCTGCTATCTAGTTGTATAGTTAGTATAATGAATATTATATGTTGATTTTATATATTATATATGTTAGTATAGTGAATATTGGGCTTCCCAGGTGGTGCTAGTGATAAAGAACCTACCTACCAATGCAGGCAACTTGAGAGATGCAGGTTCAATCCCTGGGTTGGGAAGTTCCCCTGGAGGAGGGTATGGCAACCCACTGAAGTATTCTTGCCTGGAGAATTCCATGGACAGAGGAGCCTGGCGGGTGGCAGTCCATAGGGTCACAGAGAGTTGGACATGACTGAAATGACTTAGCACGCATGCACATAATGAGTATTAATCTACATTTCTCTTCTCATGGCTAAGTTGCACTGAGATGTCATTTTACCAGGTGGGGGAGGAAATGACTTTTCATCAAAAAATGTAAACTGGATATGAAAATGAAAATAATGTAATTTCATTGAAACAGTACTTGGAGAGGCTTGATATATATGGTAGATTCTTATCCCAGGTGGAAAAATAATTCAAGTAAGAAATAGTGAGAATTCATTTAATCAGCAAATACTGCATGCCTACTGTGTACTAGATAAGTGTAAGGCTGTTACACTGGAGAAGGTGACATTTTTATGTCACAAGTAAATGAGATTAATTCCTGAATTAAGGTTGGTCTCCTTGATTGTCTTTCTTTTTCTTTTTTTTTTAATTCGAGTATAATTATTTTGCAGTGTTGTGTTAGTACTCTTGCTTGTCTTTAAATTTTGTGATTCATCTACATGGCAAAATTGCTAAAGCATTTGTTACTGAGGTATTTCACTCAACTGTCTTAAAATAAAAACTGTGATGGAGTTAAACCATGTTCTTATGATATATTTTGTGATGAACTTATATGATTCTTTATATTTCTCCTATCTATATGATCATTTGAAAAATAGCTCTGTAAATGGACACTTAACTGTGCATCAAATTGAGTAGCAAATTACATGTGTTGAATATTAAAAGATAATGTAGTATAGTATTTTCCTAGGGGAAGGTTAGCTTTGCAAAAATGTAGGCCTTAGCATAATTTTCAGTTCTGTACTGAGTCACCACTGACGTGTTACTGTTAATCTGATACAGTGTTTTTCTAAGCAGTGCCTTGCCTTAATAAGAAAACTGCCCAGCTTATGTCTAAGAGTTGTTATTTCTCTGTGCTTGTTTCAGATTCCATGTTGGAAAGCTATAGATCATTGGCACAGTTCAAGTGATATCTGTTGAGTTTTTGTTGTAGAATTAACCTCATTTTACTTTTCAGCTCATGATGTGTTTTAAAAAAAACCCTCAAAATTAATACATTAAAAATTTCCCTGGAAAATATCCACTTTGATATATAGTATCAAAAACTACTTCCTATATGTATTGGCTTAGCTACTATCAGAAGCATCAGGCATAATAAAAATTGAGTATTCCTGATCGTATATCCCCTTTTCCTGACCATATTTGGACTGAGCTTCATTTAGCATCAGTGTTACGAAAGGAGACAAGTTGAATAGTGTGCAGTAGTAACGGCTTTCATTGGTATTAGATTTTAATAGTGGTGAGCTCCTGGTTTTAGAGTCTCAGAAGGGAGAGTTGTGACCATTTACTTGTTTTTCTGGATCACCCTCTGCCACATCAGTAGGAAGTTAGCTAAGAGGTGACAGTCTAGGTTAATGACACAAGAGGTAATACACATTTGTTTTCCTCACAGTAATGTGTTCATGTTTTCTGAAAGTCTTTTATTTCATTAAAATTAAAAAAAATAAGAATTCAAATGAGGAAAATATAGCAAATTTATAAATCTCTATGTAGGTCTCCTATTAAAAAAAGAAAAAATTAGTAGATACAGCTAAATCTCTTCTTTACATCATCCCATTGTGCTCTCTTCCTCTCTAGAGATGACATCTTTTGTGAAGGTACCATGTGTCTTTCTTGTACATGTTGTTACAGTTTCAGCATGCCATAATAATAATGAAATATTTCATGTACCATAATAATGATGAAAAAGATGTGAAAAATATATATATCAATATTTAATGATATCATCTATGTAAGATTTTAAAATACACAAAGCAAAAACAATTCCATTTACAATAGCATCAAAAAGAGTAAGATACTTAGGAATAAACTTAAACATAGAGGACAAAGACTTGCACTCTGGAAAATATAAAATGTTGCTGAAACAAATTGAAGAGGACACAAATAAATGGAAAGCCATCTCACGTTCATGGATTTGAAGACTTAATGTATGCTATAATGTCAGTATACTCAAAGCATATAGATTCAGTGTCATCCCTATCAAAATCCCAACAGAATTTTTGCAGAAATAGAAAAAAAATCCAAAAATTCATATGGAATCTCAGGGATCCCCCAATAGTTAAAACAATGTTGAAAAAGAAGAACAAAGTTGGAGAACTCACACACTTCCTGACATCAGATTTTATTTTAAAACTGCAGTAATCAAAACAGCATGAACACCAGTAAGACAGACACACAGACCAAGAGAATAGCGAGCCCAGAAATAAACCCGTGGATAAGTAATCAAGTGGTTTTTGACAGGAGTGCTAAGACCATTCCATACGGAAAGGACAGTCTTTTCAACAAATAGTACTGAGAAAAATTGGATATCCACATGCCAAAGAATGAAATTGGACCCTTATCTTACTCCTTATGCAAAAGGAGTTCAAAATGTATTAAAGACCTAAATGAAAAAGCTAGAGGTATAAAACTCTTAGGAGAAAATAGTCATTACATTGGACTTGATAATTTCTTGGTTATGACATCAGAAGCATAGGCAACAAAAGAAAAATAGGTAAGTTAGACTGCGTCAACATTTATAACTTTTGTGCACCAAAATCAGTGAAAAGGCAGTGCATGGAATGAGAGAAAATATTTGCATAGGCAGGATATATTTGCATATTACTCAGAATATATAAAGTACCTCACAGAAGCAATCTGTTTTAAACATGGGCAAAGGACTTATTACAAAGTTTAAAATATGTACATTAGTAGATAAATAAAAGAATTATTAAGAAAGAGACAATTAGGCAGTATAATGGAGTGATTCGGACACTATGTTGTGATGGGTGTTAACAGCTGTGTGCTCTTAGGAAATCAATTCCTCTAAATTTCAGTTTCCTCCTCTATCAAATGGAGATAAAGTATGATGTCTTTTAATTGGAGAAGAGTGAAATGATATATCTAAAGAGCTTGGAATGTTGTCCAGAACAAATTAAATGTTGGTTATTAGTAGTGCTAAAAGTACTACAATAAAAATCTAAATTATTACCAAAAATAAAGTGAAATAAATAGAAATGGGCAATGAACTTGAATAGACATTTCTTTAAAGAAGATACACAGATGACCGATGAATATGTGAAAAGATGCTTGATATCACTAATTACCAAGGAATCACAAATCAAAACTATAATTGGAGGCCAGTTCATAGCAGTTAGGATGGCTACTATGAAACAAAGCTCCAGAAAACAGTAAGTGTTGGCGAGTATGGATGAGATTGGAGCCCTTGTGCACCTTTATGCAGCTGCTGTGGAAAACAGTACTGTGGTCTATGTAAAAAGTGAAAAGTTGATAAGGTCCAGCAGTTCCACTGCTAGCTGTTTATCCCAGACAGTTGGAAGCAGGATCTTGAAGAGATACTTGCGCTCTCATGTTTAGCAGTCTTAGTCACAATAGCCAAGAAGTGGAACCAACCCAAGGGCCCAGTGCCAAGTGAATAGATAAGCAAAATATATACATGAAAGGAAATATTATTTAACCTTTAAACAGAAGAAAATTCTGACACATTTTATCAGACTTCATACAAATTTGATGCAGGCCACTGCAAATTAGTATTTTACTGAACAATTTTTCAGTAAGGAGGATGAAAATTTGGGGAAATAACGCAAGCAGTGAAAAAGCAGTAAAAGATATTTTATGTATTATAGGTTTTTATTCTGAAGCTGAATATGTGTCAAAATGAATAGCATCATTAAGAAGAAAAGAACCTGATACGTACAAGGCTGAGATATTATTTAGCTTATTAAGGTGATAAACTCATATATGTAAAAAACAAATTTCTTGTATAGTATTTTCATGACTGCCTTCTGGATTCCCAGGATGTTTCCCATTTCTCTTTTATTCTGCATAACACAAAACTGGAAAACATTCATGTGTTGATGTTAAAGATAATGGACTTAAATTCATGTGGAAGAAAAATGTCAGAGTACTCTTGACATGACGAAAATTAGCTTGGGAATTTGGGCTTCCCAAGGATGTAAAAATGAACACTGTACATGCTCTAAAAAATCTTTTTTGCCCAGTATTTCCTGTTAACTACTAATAAACTGTTCCCTGGGTGGCTCAGTGGTAAAGAATCCACCTGCCAGTGCACGAGATGCAAGAGACATGGGTTTGATTCCTGGGTCAGTAAGATCTCCTGGTGCAGGAAATGGCAACCCACTCCAGTGTTCTTGCCTGGAAAATTCCCTGGATGAAGTTACCTGGCAGGCTACAGTCCGTGGGGTTGCAAAGAGTGGGACCCAACTGAGCACACACAGCACTAATAAACTAGAAAAAAGTTGTAGTGTTCCTAATGAATTAGAGATTCTTTGTTACAGTGAATGACTGATAGAAATTTCTCTATGGACCTTGTGAAATGCTTCTTAATAATAATCAGAATCCTTAGACTATTGAATTTTGTCATATCAATGTAATTTTTATGTTAATGGTTATAAAGAAAAATCTAAATGATCTAAAATAACATTAAATATTAAGATCAAGAAAAACAGCACTTTAAAAAAAAAATCTCTTTTCAGTTTATTTTCCTAAATGAGATTTTTTTTTTTGTTTCTTATATACAGATCAAAACTTAACTTTTTGATAGGCATAAAACTTTGCTACAGTTTTAAATTGTGGTCACAATCCTTTCATTCTTTCAATTTCAACTAAGTTTTGTATTGATAAAATTTATACAAAAAGTTAAATGGCAAAGATTCATTTTTGGAACAGCAGCAAACTATAATTGCTGAATATTATAAAAAATCTCTATTTACAGAATTACATGCTGTTGTATGTCAAAAATTCTACAAAAGCCATTAAGAAACTGCTACAAATAATACAACAGGTTTAGCAAGGGTACCGGAAACAAAATATATAAAAATCAATAGTATTTCTACTCACTTTCAATGAGCACTCCAAAAATAAAATTATGAAAACAATTTCATTAACAAAAGCATCCAACGAATAAAATACTTAGGAGTAAATTTAGCAAAAGAAGTGCAATACCTGTACTGTGAAATCTTCAAGCTATTGAAAATTCATGAAGTGACTTAGTTCATGAATTGAGTGACTTAACATTATAAAGATGGCAGTACTTCCCAAATTGGTCTATAGATTAAATGTAATTTTTATCAGAATCCAAGCTTTATTTTTGTCAGAAATTGATGCTGACATTCAAGCGGATACTAACACTCAAATAGAAATGTAAAGAATCCAGAATAGACCATATAATTTTGAAAAATAGAATAAAGTTGGAGAACTCACTTCCTCCTTTCAAAACTTATTATAAAATTGTCTTGAAATCAAGACCGTGCAGTATTTGCATAAAGAAACCTACAGATCAATCAATAGAATAGAATTGAGAATCCAGAAGCAAGTCCATAAATGTATGGTCAGGTGATTTATGACAAAGGCGCCAAAATTATTCAGTAGGAAAAGAATAACCTTTTTAACAAGTAGTGCTGGAACAATTAGGTATCCATGTTTAAGAAGAATGAAGTTGGGTCCTTACCTCATATTGAATTAATATAACAAAATCCCACATGGATAAAAGATGTGAAGTATGAGAGATAAAGCAATAAAACTCTCAGGAGAAGACATAGGAGTACATCTTTGTGACCTTGCATGTGGCATTGTTTTCTTAGATTTGACTCAAAAGCACAAGCATCAAAAAAAATTATTTTGATGCTTGTCAAAATTTAAAACGTTGCTTCAAAAAATACTAGCAAGAAATTGAAAGGACAAACCGCAGAATGGAAAAAACTATTTTCAAATAATATATCCAGCAAAGCACTTGCATTTAAAATGCATAAGGAACAGTTAATACTAAAGACAATAATAAAACTTAATAATAAAGACAATATAGTATAAAAATAAGCAAAGAACCTAAACAGACATCTCTGAAAGAAAATATCCAGTTGTCAGTAAGCAAATACACAGGTGTTCAGCATCCTTCGTCATCAGGGATATGCAAATCTAAAGCACAGTGAGATGATGCCACGTCACACCTACCAGAATGGCTACAGTAAGCAAGTCAGATAATAACAAGTAGGGTTGAAGATGTAGAGAAATTGGCACCCTCACACACTGTTGGTGAAAATGTAAAATGATACAACCACTTTGGAAAACAAGCTGATATTTCCTCAAAAAGTTAAACATCTGGGTTATCCAGAACCTCAGTTCGATCATGAGTATTTTATCACAAATATTTAAGTATTTTTAGACTTACTTATATTTTTGTTACTGTGGTGAATGTATTTTACCTTTCAAATAATATTTCACATAATAATTTTTCCAAGTAATAGTTGCTGGGCAGCTGCTGCTGCTAAGTTGCTTCAGTCGTGTCCGACTCTGTGTGACCCCATAGACGTCAGCATACCAGGCTCCCCCATCCCTAGGATTCTCCGGGCAAGAACACTGGAGTGGGTTTCCATTTCCTTCTCCAATGCATGAAAGTGAAAAGTGAAAATGAAGTCGCTCAGTGGTGTCTGACCCTTAGCGACCCCATGGACTGCAGCCTACCAGGCTTCTCTCTCCATGGGAGTTTCCAGGCAAGAGTACTGGAGTGGGGTGCCATTGGCTAGATGTCAGCAACTAAAAGACAAATAGGAATATATATTTATTTACCCTGTCTACTAAACAATTTGGTAACATTGATATTCTTCAGCCTACTAATTCTACCTCTAGAAAGTCATTCCAAGGAAGCAGCGAAAAATTGCTAATATGAACATGGTATTGTGTTGGGAAGGAAAAGATGAATTCATGGCAGTTCCCTCAGAGATAGCCAGGTAAGCAGTCTCACTTACAGTAAGGAGACTTGAAAGTGATTGAGATACAGTGATAAATGCTTTAATGGAGGTGCCTTCAACTAGTTAAATCCATGAGAAAGAAAGAAGAAAGCAGTCATCTGCCTGGGGGAAAGGAAGGATGTAGGGGAAGATGCAAGTTTTCCTTGGCTGAGATGACTAATGAATAACCATTTAGAACATGATTTTTGCATAAGCCAGGACTTGAATCTAATTCACAGTGTAAGAAGGTGAGGAAAAACATTGAGACTTGTTGGCGTGGGAGAGCAAAGCTTGTGGAAAAATCAGAGACATCTTTTATAGATAATTTTGACTTTTTATTATGGGAATATTTGCTTTCTTTATTGTTATTGATTTTCTATAAATAGTATAGTTAGAGGTTTCCTTGTCTTGTTCTAATTATATTGTTTTCTGATACTTATTTTAGCTTATTCAGAGGTATCTTCATGAAACAGCTGATTACTTTGAGCTGATTAGTTTGTGCCTTGTCTCAAGCACTGTGTTAAGCACTTGACCTATGTTCTAAATGAGATAGCGATAAACTGCAAGGTCAGTGTTATTAGCTTTAGTTGACAGAAGAGTTGGAAACTGACATTCGGAAATACTAAAGCCGAAGTCACACAGAAACGTAGGATCCAAGATTAAACTTGTATCAATATGATTCCATGGCCTGTGAACTGGTACCTCTCTGCATCTGACTTTACAAAGTACTTCTGCTAGAGAAAATTCGGAGTAGTAGCACCAACTTGGAAAGTTAGCTCTGTTAGACTCTGGACACATCTTTGTTAATCTAAGGAATAATACACTTCTAGCCAGAACAGTTTGGTCACATGATAATAGGAAGTTTCTTTGTGTTAAACATTGAGGCTCAAATCATTCCATTTAAAGGCAGCCCAGAAGGCATCACAAGAGCGTGAATAAATCATAGTATTACATAATGTACAGTTTCACAAAGTGTATAATTAGAGATACTTGTTAAGACTAGTTTGTCAGAAAGCATTTTCAGTGTCTTACTACTCTTGTGGATGTTAACATACTTTTCAAGTTGTGTTAAAGTTCAAAGTACTGATTTTTCGTGGTAATTTTAGTCTTATCCAAGCAAGTAGTAATTTTTAGAGCAACACAAGATTTGAAATACATAAGATATTGCATCTACAAGATTTTGTTTGTGCTTTCGTTTTGTTTTAAAAGATTTTGTTTGTGCTTGCATTTTGTTTTAATGTTCATTTTGGTTGATGTAAAATTGTCTCAACTTGAGATGCCTGTGGTGGAGGGAGGGGAATGTTTTGTAATAGTCATATTATTGAAATTACCACCCTATATTTTTCTTCTCAAAGGAAGAATATGGTGATGAGCATAAGAATAAAAAATAATAATTACATATGGATGCATAATAAGAAATAATTATATATGCATTGTGTGAGGTTTTTCTTTCTCTAGTATAGCCAACTCTTTCTCATTTTTTCTACCACTATGCATTTTGTTCTAGATTTCCTGACTAAGAAAACATTCCACCAGAGTTTGTTTTGATATTTAGAGAACATTTTGAAAATGTAGTTTTAAGTGGAGCTGAGTATTTTTTATGTAACATTTTTCAAAAAGATGAATAATTAAAGGAACTTAGCACATACCAATACATAATCTTGTGTACAAATTAACCCTTTCTTCATGTTTTCAAATATTAATGAAAAGAATCTTTTTTCTTTTTAGTTTTACTAGTTTATTGTTACCAACCCATCTCCTTCCACCTTCCTCACACATGCGTGCTCAATCACGTAACCCCATGGACTGCAGCCTGCCAGGCTCCTCTGTCCATGGACTTTTCCAGGCAAGTATACTGTAGTGGGTTGCCATTTCCTTCTCCAGGCAAAGTTTACACCTGCAGTTTACATCATAATCTGGTTTTTATCTCACTTGCAGAGTAATGCTAAATCATGTAGGTACTAGAATTTGTATAGGGACATGGTAAGAATCATGATTGTTCTTTAAAAAAATAATTTTCAAATACCCTCCTTAGGAAAAAAAGAAAAACAATAACATTATTATTGTATCTGTCTCTCTTCCTCTGTGTCAAAGAATATTTTATTCCTGAATGTAGGAAGGGGTCAAATAAATAAGATGGTAGAAAAATAAAGTCTGAAGAGTACATCATGCCCAGCTTGATCTGCTTACTTTTTAAATGCCACCTGGTTCAGTGGGTCTGGGACTGCACTTGTGAACCATAGAACCAGATTTCACAAAAAGATGAGGCTCCTGCCCATGTAATCTGGAAAATTGCTTGTCTAATGGGGTGCATAGCTGCACCTGTACCCTCCTGAGTGACTCAGTCGTGTTGTGCTCAAGAGTGAAGTAACTTGTTATGTGACTCAGTGAAGGGGAAAAAGAAGTTATGAAAGCCAGCTACTTTGGAAATGAAAAGCTAAGTGGTATTGGTTGTTATAACATTAAGTTTGGCAAATACTATTAAAACTCCAAGTGATTTTTGGTGTTACTGCCTGGTTTCAGCCATTTTCTGATAAATTTTGTTTGGAATCAAATTTTCAGTGTGGACACCAGATATTCAGGTTGAGTTCAGTTCAATTTTATAAGCACTTATAGATAATCCATAGTAGTCCAGTAGCCTTTTATGGGCACTGGTAAAAGTTCTATCACAAAAATTTATTGTAAGTCATTTTATTTATTTTGTCATGATACTGATGGCCTCTCAGACTTATTGTACATAAATAAACAGTGAAGAAAACAGTTGAGTGCCTTTGCTGAGTGACTCAACCATTAGATGAATTTCAGTATATTTGTAGCCACTCTACATTTATCATTTAGCTATAATATAGTTTCATAGCCATTTATTGGATACTTCAAATGACATAGTTCCTGGAGAACCAATAGTAATCAAGAGAGGTAATGTCTGACTCTGTAAAATTTGTCATCTGTAGAGGATGACGAGGACAAAGATTGTCCTTCAACGTACATGAAGTGTTTAATTTTGTGCTTGAGGAAGAGACTCTGATGCTGGGAGGGATAGGGGGCAGGAGGAGAAGGGGACGACAGAGGATGAGATGGCTGGATGGCATCACCGACTCAATGGACATGAGTTTGAGTGGACTCTGGGAGTTGGTGATGGACAGAGAGGCCTGGCATGCTGCGATTCATGGGGTCACAAAGAGTTGGACACGACTGAGCGACTGAACTGAGACAAGGCACATATTCTATAGAATAGACCAAAGTAATCAGTTGTTTCATGAAGATACCTTTGAACAGGCTAAAATGATAATATATTAGAACGAGACAAGGAAATCTCTCTCTGTACTATTTAGATAAAGGCTGTGCCAGGTAGAACGAGTGATGATGCCAGGGAGCGGTGGATGCTATGGAGGCCACCTGGTGTGGGGCAGGGGTCTGACCTGGACATGCGGTGGCTGTGGGTGGACTTAGGAAGGAAATAAAGGCCAAACTGAGTCCTGTGGAAGTCTGCCTGGGGAGGGGAGAGGAGGGCAAGAGGTCAGAGTTTGAAAGCATACGTAAAAACTGTAAAAAGGGCTAAAAGATTGTGCGATATGTCTGGGGAAATGGAAGAGTTGAAACGTGAAAAGCTTGTAGGGGACTTGGTGGCAGGGAGGGAAGGTGGTGAGAAGAGAGGTGTGAGGGGTGACACCAAGATGAAGTGAGCAGAGGCCCGATGATGCGGGGATGGGAGACGGAAGTCTTGCCACATGTTCATGTGGAGAAGAACAGCCCTGATCATCTCCCTGCAAGATACAAGCTGGGTTGAAAAAAACATTAATTTTTGTTAGAAAGTTGCCTACTATACCTGTACTGTACTTTTGAAGAAACAAAACGCTTTTATGAATAGGTTAAATACAGGATAGATACCCACTGCATATCCTGTTTGAAAAGTTTTGAAAATTGGTTGTTGTTCAGTCACTAAGTCGTGCCCGACTCTCTGTGTTAATGGTGTGGATTTATCTGGAGAGCAGGGAGAACCGGAGAAGGCCTTCCTTCAGGAAACTGGATCAGAATTGCCTGTGAGAAAGAACACCCTTGGGCTACGCTGCGGAGAGTACTTGCAGGAGTGCAGGGTGAAGGAGACATCTTAGGGTCCACTGAGGCACCATTGCAAATAGGAGGTGCTAGTATCCTCAGCTCCGATTATTTTGGCAGTGAGAAAAAAATACATCGACAGTAGAGAGACTTAAAATGTAGAGTTAGCTGCACAGCATTTGTTGAGTAGTAATAATATTCTGAGTTGTTTGTTAATTCTAGCCCTCTCTTATCAGAGCAATTTAGAAGTATGTTTTAGAGAATACTATTGATGGACGGAGATTTCTAGAAAGTCTAAATTGTGTTTAAGTCGATAACTTGTGAGGTTTAGTAGACTCTGTACCTTGGTCACTCTTAGGAATGAATAGATTTGTGTCGTTGTTCAGTCGCTCAGTCGTGTCCGACTTGTTGCGACCCCATGGACTGCGGTACACCAGGCTTCCCTGTCCTTCACTATCTCCCGGAATTTGTGTCGTATTTTCGGTGAACACTTGCTTGATGTCAGATGGTAAAGTTGAGAGCTTTTGTGGTTGATGGCTACTGCTTTGCCTTTGGCATTGTTTTTACCTGGGGAAGCAGCAAGAGAGTTCAGGTTTCTTAAGTGGCCAATTAGTCACTTGCTATCATATGATAGGATTTAATTCCTTCATTGCATTTATCATAAACTTTTATTATATACCTT
This sequence comes from Budorcas taxicolor, assembly GCF_023091745.1. NCBI lineage: Eukaryota > Metazoa > Chordata > Mammalia > Artiodactyla > Bovidae > Budorcas > Budorcas taxicolor. The sequence goes on from NC_068921.1 coordinate 77,261,334, forward strand.
CTGTTTTTCTTTTTCCATTTGACTAAGTTCCATCTCTTCACACTAAAATATAATCTTTATAAGGATGGGGACCTTGTCTTGGTGGTTATGCCTCGTACTTCTCAGGAAGTATTTGTTGAGAGAGAGGGATGGGAGGAGGGGAGGAAGGGCCGAAGAGGAGGAGAGGTGGAGAGAGAGCTTCCTATACCATTTGAGATTAACTGGAACATTCTGCAATTAACAGCTGCTCTAATACTGCAAGGACCTAAAACGCCCACAGTTTGTCTCTGACACATTAAATGTCCTTTGTGTGTGTGCTGGGGCTCTTCCTGACCAGGAGGCTCGGGCTGCCACGCTGCTGGTTGCTCTGACCAAGGGAAAGAATGAGTGTGGGGAGTCATGACTGGGTCTTGGAGCTTCAGCCAGCATCCTTCCTCTCATGTTCCATCCCATCGCAACAGCGGGTCGTGTGACCATGCCCCTCCTTTAGGGGATGGGAGATGGCAGTCTTACCATGTAACCACATGGAGAAGAACAGCCCTAACCACCCACCTCCTTGCAAGATACCGGTTGAGTTGAAAAGCATTCATTTTTGTTAAAAAGAAAGTTGCTTACTATATACAGTAGTGTGCTTTTGAGGAAACAAAACACTTTTATGAAGAGGTTATATGCAGGATAAATATCCACTGCATACTCAGCATTGACAGGCAGGGTGTTTTTTTTTTTTTTTTTTTTTAAACCACTAGCACCACCTGGGGAGCTTAGTGGCTCAGATAGTAAAGAACCCGCCTGCAGTTCAGGAGACCTGGTTTTGATCCCTGGTTTGGGAAGATCCGCTGGAGAAGGGAATGGCTGCCCACTGTAGTATTTTTGCCTAGAGAATTCCATGGACAGAAGCCTGGCAGGCTACAGTCCTTGGGGTTGCAAAGAGTCGGACACGACTAAGCGACTAACACTTGGGACACCCAAGATTGCTGGGTGATTAAAGAGAGCAAGGCTTGGAAGCCCTGGGTCTCCTAATGGCTAGTCCTGCTCTTTATATTGAGCTCTCTGCAATGGAAAGAAACACTTAGATTTAGCATCCATGCAGATGGTGTTAGTTTTATCTCTATAATATATTGGGAAAAAAATTAAAGTATTGAATTTCTCCTATTTGGGAGCTTTTTGCCTACTGTCACATCTAATACTCTTTCTTAAGAAAAAAACATGATGCAGCTTAAAAAAGGGTGATTCCTCTGTATATGAGCTTCCCACAACCAATTACAGAAGGTTTGACAGGCTTGGGGAGATAGACACAGACACTAAGACGGCTTCATTCTGTTGGGATAATATTTCAAATTCTGAATATAACTTTTTCCCCTACCACTTTAGAGCCCAAATAATGGCTATTAAATGGGATATTTTGTCAAACCAGTGAGGTTTTAAATTTTTGTGCACCCTCTATGATCTTTTATTAACTACTCAAGAATCTTAATGGAACATCAAAATCCTGGTTTTATGTATCAAAAAGAAGGCAATAACCATGCAATCATGGTTAATTCATGTATTTTTTTAACAACTTCCGCTCAGCACATATATGAAGCACTTTAAATACTGATGCATCTCCTGTGTTATTTTTGAGATCTTGGAGAAGATCCAGAAAACTATAGAATTGGAAGCTGGAAAGAAATTTCAGGTAGCGATAAGTAAACATGTCCTAACTCTGATTCTTCAGTAATGAAATAGTGTAAACTCTTAACATTCTTTTTATGGAGCTTTGTAGCCCATGAAAACAGCATTGTCATAGAGCCTCGATGTGTGTCATTTGTGACTGAAGGTTTTGATGTCTTTGCAAAAGGCAGACGGGTGCTTTCCTTTGAAATGTGTGAGGCGGTTTGAGATACAGCTCCTCAGATGGATTTAATTAGTCCTCCATAGGACTGGATGTCCGCTTGCTGCGGCTGAATTCTCATTTCATTCACCCATAACTAGAAACACCTCGCTTCAAACGGGTTTCTTCAAAGAAAGAGGGGTTTAGGGTTCTGTGTTTTACTGCTTTTTGATGTCGGTTTCCCTTTAACTGAGAAGACCTTATGTTTATACAACTGTTATTATTAAGAAAACATAGCTTTCTTTGCGAGGGTCCTTTTGTCTCAGTGCCGGTTATGGGTGGAAGTTGAGACCTGTGGAATAGATCTTGCTCTGTGTGTGTGTTTGCATATTTGACTTCAGAGAGGCGTGAACTGAAAATGGGGCATAAGCTTGTGAAAAAAATTCTTTAAACACGAAGTTTGAAAGCAGAATAAGGCGAAAACCAGTACCAAATACGTTAATAAGGCAGATGTTTGATTCAGAAGCTTCTAATATTAACCACAAAAGCAGAGCTAGTCACCTAACTAGAGTTTCCATAACTCACATAGTAATTGTAATGGTGATTTATCCTGCCTACAGTGTAAGCTCATGGTATGCTTTCAATAAATACGTTGAAAGAATGGAAAACATACATTCTTTGGTAAAATTATATATTTAAAAAAATATTTGCTACTACTACTTTTTAAACTTATCCTTAAAACTTAACATTTCATTAGTAGAGCTACTTGAATTTCCCCTGAAAATAATGCCATTCTCCAGTTAGTGTGTCTAAGGGTCTGGCATAGTTCATCACCTAGGCAGTTTTTTTCTCCCATGCCCACGATTCTAATTACATTTCAGGGGGTTGTGCTCTCTCCCAGAATCCCAGTCATTCTTTAGGATGAAATGCTTCAGGGGGTTTGGGGGCTTTTCACTCACAGGCACAGGTTTGCATTCTCGAAAAGCTTCTCTTGTTCTAACATGCTGATTTGTATAAAAATCCTAAAAGATATTCTTAAACTTCTTATTAATCTTTCCTTTCCTTGAAAAGACCGTTAATTTAGACTATTCAAGCTTAAAATTGTCCCAAAGCCACAGATCACACTGAAAAATACATATTAATATATCCCACAAATTCTTTTGGTGTCTTGTTTCAGTATTCCATCCAAGAATCTGTAGAATCTCAGGCTTATATTTCCGTTTTCTGGAAGTCATAGCTGATCTTTCCCATCTTATTCATCAGACTCAGTTCTTAACTGTGCCAGTTTCCAAAACTCAAAGGTCAGGCATGTTCTACCATTGAAGATATGAGAAAAAGATAACACAAAGGCTTAAAACAGTTTCAAAAAATACTTCGAACAGTGCTCACAATAAGTCAGAGATTTCCCTGGGAGGACCAACATACCGTGGGGAAATGATCTCTGTTCTCTATGTGTTTTTTGTGACTATTTTGTGGGAATCCTGGTGTCAGGAGAACTGTGGACACATGGTTCAAGAATGTTTTGTTACACATGTGTGAATAGAATGATTTTATTCAATTTTATGGATGAGATTTACTTCAGGAGTTGTTTCAATGGTTCTGACTTTCGTACAGTGTTCCGTGGCTTCACAGCATTAGTATCTCTTGCAAATGCCCTGAAAATCTTGGTAGAAATCGAAAACCTCCAATACAAAGGACAGAACATTTGTGAACTATCTTGTATATACATTTGCAGGACAATATGTTAGGGAACCCTACTTCTCGTATTTGAAGTTAGTAAGTATCACAGTGATCACATTTTCTGTTCTGCAGGCGGGGGTATTTTTATAAAAAGAAGCATCCATCACATGCATACGGGCAGTCGTATGCCCCCTCCCTTATCGTCAGTTGTAAAAATTAACTGTCTGCATTTACTAATAAGGTTTAGTTTGGGGCTCGGTAAGGGTGTAGTAGAGAAACAGTCATGTAACATTGCACTTGGAAAAAACAAACAGTTTTTTGAAGACAGATGGTCTTTAATCTTTGGAAAAGCCATTTAACCCCTCTGAGACACTGCAGTATTTTATGTAGTATTTTGTATAAATGCCAGTACAGAGAAGAATGTAAAGTCCTTGAGTCAAATGGACTTGAGTTTAAATACTAGTCCTGAGACTGCTGACTCAAACCAGCAGCAGTTACTTATCTTTTCTGAGTCTTCCTTTTCCTCATCTATAAAATGGATAATAATCTTCAGTGCATGTGTGCTAAGTCTCTTCAGTCGTGTTCGGCTCTTTCGCAACCCCATGGACTGCAGCCTGCCAGGCTCCTCTGTCCATGGGATTCTCCAGGCAAGAATACTGGAGTGGGTTGCCATTTCCTTCTCCAAGGATTCTTCTCAACCTAGGAATCAAACCTGAGTCTCTTGGGTCTTGTGCATTGGCAGGTGGATTCTTTACAGAGTTTTGTTAAAATCAGATAAGATAAAGTATTTAAAGTATTTAAAGTCTCTAGTATAGTGGCTGGCATGTAGTAGGTACTGAAGGAGCCATCTCCCTTCCCCCTTAAATAGAGACAATTTGCTTTTTGAAAGAATCTAAAATAGCGTTTACTTTGCAAACAGTTCTTTTCCATTCTGTGAAAAATTTGTGGAAAGTTTAAACAATAAACCGAGAATGTGCACGCATACCTTAGCGAGGTTTGTGGGTATCAATTCATATTCTAAGATTCTAAAATTCTTTGCCTAGAATGGTATTCTTCGTTTATTTTATGAAGCCCTTTTTGAGGCCACAATAGAATACCTGGAGAGTGTTAGAGAGATAATCTTTGCCTCTCGTGGTCCACTTTGGGCCGTGTTCTCTGTGAGGCTGATGAGCCGTCTACCGCGGTCCCCCACCCCCGCCTCTGGTGCCCTGGGGCCCTGCTGTGGTTTGAACGCCCACTGGCTCTGCAGTTCCTCCTCCCCCATTCTGGGGCACACCTGCATGGTTTAGGTGCCTGGCTGACAGAATCCAGCTCTTTCTTCGGGGGGATCTGCTCTTCTTTCAAAGCCTTCCTCATATCCATGGATTGTTGTTCCATCACTCAGTCGTGTCCGACTCTGCGGTCTCATGGACTGCAGCACACCAGGCTTCCCTGTCCTTCACCATCTCCCTGTACATACTCGACCCATTCTGAAAAGCTCCAGGCACCATGGAATTACCACACAATTATTGTAGTGACCATGCTTCTCAGTAAAATATTGACCTTTGTTACTGTATTTTCCCTCCAAATGAATTTATCTACAACTATCTAAACTGGCTTGGTTGAGGTAATCAGATCAATCTGGGTTTGGATATGCTCCTTCACTAACTGTGGAACCATAAACCCTTATTTAAATTCTCTAACCTCAGATTTGGCATCTATAAAACATGGTTAATAACATCCCCATTGCAGGCCTACTCTGAGGATTCAGTGAGTTTAATGTTTATTAAAATATCTGATACATGTTCGCCACTCAGTACGTGTTCCCTTTCTTCAATTTAGGCTCATTTTTTCTGAACAAGGCTTCCCTGGTGGCTCAGATGTTAAAGAATCTGCCTGCAATGCACGAGACCTGGGTTCGATCCCTGGGTTGGGAAGATCCCCTGGAGGAGGGCATGGCAACCCACTTTAGTATTCTTGCCTGGAGAATCTGATGGACAGAGGAGCCTGGCGGGCTACAGTCCATGGGGTTGCAAAGAGTCAGACACAACTGAGTGACTAACACACACTTTCTGAACAAGTGACAAAAGCTTAGCTGCAAAGAAAACCAAGGGGCATTAATAATCTAGCTGTTACCATTACTGGAGTTTCTAGTCTATTTCAATATTGTTTTCTTTTTTAAAGGCATTTTATCTCTAAGATAGAATTATAAAATAAACCATGCCACTTGTTTCTAACTCAGTGTTGAAATCTCACAAAGGTAGACATATTGCTTGAAATTTTAAGATTTAGTGCAAATGACTTTGAGTGCACTTTGTGTGGGTGTTTTTGCTCTCAGCCCTATTGCCACGTCAGCGTGATGATCGGTTTATATTGCTCTTGCTTCATTTTGTTGCTTGGCTTTTTCTAAAACGGGGACTGTGTTTAGATGCGCAGTGTATGGTTTCTTGTGGAGCAAGAGTAAGGAAACCAGCTGGAGATTAAACAGAGCACAATCCTCTTTGTAAGCAGCCATGGACAAACTTGTGAGAAGCTACCAAATTCACCCAACTAGATAAAAAGTGCTTATGCTTAGCTTTCAGAATCTAATGATGACTACTTGAAAACTAGCTTCAGGGTTATCTCAGTTAATGATACAGGTCCAGCTCAATTAATAGAGGACTTGTGGTTGCTTATTGTTTTTATAGTTGTTTGAAATAAGGCTTAAAAGAATTTATGATTCTCTTTATAGGCAGCTACTGACAACACCAGCTAAGTGTGAGAGCAGTGGTAATTGGCAAAGTTGCTGGTGGTGGGTGTTGTTTTCCGTTGGTTTAACTTATCAAAGACTGAAGAAAGATCTGTTTTGTTTCATTCCACATACTGTACACTGATGGATGTTGCCACCCAAAGTTTAGCCTGTCAATAATAAATCAAGGCTTTCAGGTTTCGTCTGTTCTATTGGCTTTTAAATGATCATATATCCCCACGATGCCACATCACACATTGAGGACTTCAGCTCAGTGCACAAGGGTTTCTTTTTGTTGTTGAGTTTAGTTTAGCATACCAGCTTGAAGTTAAGCTGCAGTACAAAAATTATACTAACTTGGGCTTCCCTTGTGGCTCAGCTGGTAGAGAATCACCTGCAGTGCAGGAGATCCCGGTTCCATTCCTGGGTGGGGAAGATCCCATGGAGAAGGGGTAGGCTACCCACTCCAGTATTCTGGCCTGGAGAATTCCATGGACTGTATATTCATGGGGTCGCTTAAGTTTAGCATACCAGCTTGGAGTTAAGCTGCAGTACAAGAAATACACTAACTTACCAGGAGGATGTTCTTGCTTGCACTCCATATGTATCATTTGCTTATTCAAGCATGTAAAACTTCAACAAGGGGAGATAATTTTGCTTAAGATTTCTTGATTCCAATTGTTCCACTACTTGGCACTGGGTGGAAAAAGGAAAAAAAAATCATATTGAAAGCATTGTTCTGTTAATGAAGTTGCTTGTCCTTTTTTGTGCCAAATTTGGCAGGTAAAATTACCATTTATTCTACTTGCTAGAGCTGGAGAATAGATTGTTGAGGAAAAGTAGCAATTTAAGTAATGACACTACATAGAATGTGCTACGTTATATGCATCTCCCATACTTTTAGATATTGACATGCAATTTTTATTTCTCTTTAGTAATGCACTTTGCCTTTAACTACGATTACTTCCAGTAGCTTTCATCAGCTACATACCATTTGCTTCAATTGTGAAATTTTAGAAAATACTGTGTTGTTATTAATTATAATAAGCCAGAGTGAAACATTTTGATCTGAGGATAGATTAATGATTGTAGTTAGTTCCTGATATTTCAGAGTTATTGCATGTTTGTAAATTTAGGGGCAGTTATTTAACATTTAAAAAATAGAGATGCAAAGTTAATTAGTACGAAGATATGTCTTAAGATCAAATTCTAGATGTTCATGATTTTTTCCATGCTAAATATACCTTGATCTTTTATATGTGCTTTAATCTTTGGCTTGCAAATTCTTAAAGAAACTTTAACCAAAAATCTGGTTCTAAAACTAAAGAATATGAGTAGGTGGTCTTTAAAAATTTGATCATGTGTTCAAATGAAATGCATGAATTTAGCCTGAGTGAAACTTTGAAGTAACTGTAAATAATTCACTGAGTTTGTTGTAAATTACATTCTCCTTACTTAAAAAAAACTTCAGGCTTTTAAAAATTATTATTACTGCTATAGCTCACAATATAGTGGCTAAACCTTCCATATAAAAGAAGAAATCCCCTACAGAAGCTAGTATGTAAAATATGTTTTCCTGAAAAAGCTGATTGGTGAATTTGTAGACTTGCAAATGTTAACATAAGAACAGTTAGCGTTTGGTGTTGGTGAAACTTGTAACCATCAGTCACTTCTTCCTGGCCACTAAACCAACTGGGTAGGCAGGTGCAAATGTTAAAAAAATCTAACATTGCAATTGACACTAATTGGCATAGTTGTTGGCAGCCTTATCAGAAAGCAAAGGGCTGAACGGTTGAATGGGTTTAGAGAACTTGAATGATAATAAGCATTTTTATATGCATCTTGAATTACTTTTGTGACCCAGACTAACGGGAACACTTCATTGTGACCTCATCCTTCAATGAATAGAAATTATAGGAAGCATAATATGCCGTGTGCGTGTGTGATTACTGATTGTTTTCCAGGTAACCTTTTACAGCTCTCTGCTCCATTACCCACTTTCCACCTCTCCCCACCCGCCTTCCAGGGCTCAAAGAAACCAAAGTATATGTGTGAAATAGAAAAGAACTATTATACTGAATATGAAATTAATTTTTGATTTTTTTTTTTGCCGAAAACTAGATGAGCATCATCAATACTTTAGGCTAAACTTAATAAAGTGTATTAATTGAGTTTATGGATAAAATGAGAAGACTGGGATTTGCTTCTAAGTGTTCTTGGAGCAGGTGGGTGAATCAACGGGGATATAGATGAAACAAGATTGGCTTTGAGTGGGAAAGTTTTGAGCTTGAGTGATGGAACTGTAGAGGTTTATTAAGCTGTCCTGTCTTCTGCATATGTTCGAAATTTTCCACCACAGAAGGGTGCTTGTTTGTTGGTTGGTTTCATATGCTCAGTGACCTTACTCCCTACTGTTAGAAGGTCTTCTATATTTGGCCAGATCCTTCCCAGTACCTGCTTTAAAATTTTTTCCCGATTTCTTTCATCAAAAATGACTTATCTAAAATCAGTGCTAATAACCTGATAAACCAATCTGTGTGCCCATGCACAAATGAGTTAATGTCTAGAGAGAGTGATTATAATAGGAGCTTTCTAAAGACACTTCCTTAATCGAAAGAAAGGACTCCGGGTGGAATTTTTAATCACTGGGGTGGGTCTTCTTGCCTGTTCTATGTGGGGACCACCCCTCACAGAAGTGTTAACAATTGTAGGGTTGTGTAATGATTGATCTTAGCATTTTTGTGCTGGAGATAATGCTGTACTTTCCTTCAGCAGAAATAATTTCCGTAAAGAAAATGTTTTTCTTTAGGTGAGTTAGGAGAGGGTGTGACTCTTGTGTATCTTATCTTTGTTCTGGTAGGTGTTTCCATGTGTTTTTGGTCCCCTCTCTATCTGCAAATGATTTAGAATTACCTGTGCTGAAAAGTAGAGTTGAGTCTTATTTCCTTGAATCAAAGGTCCCTTTGCAAAGGAGTATCTAGGGAGAGAAGCTTGCTAGAGACTTCAGCTTGAAAATTAGGGGTTGAAAACAGTTACTGTAACTGCTCTTTCTGTCTTCTGGTTATTACGTAGATGAGTAGTTTATGTAAATTTTGTACTCTGCTTTTAATCAAAGTCCCCTTGAGATCTGTTATGACCAAGTAAACATAAACTTTGTGGAAAGTGTTTTAAAATGTTGATTCTTGACTAGTAAGAGGTACAGAAGCCAAAATAAAATTTTAGACTATTACTTCTTTTCCCATGCTTTTGGGCTATCAGAGAATTGATTTGGGTTACTCCTTATTTCAAAGTAGCATTGCTTGAAATATTTTAGATTTTTTAGTAACTTTCTAAGGAATTAAAATATAGAAACAATTTCACTTTTTTTTTGTTTTTTTTTAATAGTTTGTAGCTCTGGAGGAATGAATGCTGTTTGCTCATTAATTTCCTATACCATTCTCAATCATTCTCCATTCATCCCTCTCCTTGTTAGCTTTTCGTTTGGCCACGATGGGTGTATTGTGTCTGGTAACTGCTACCCAAACTGGTGTATTGTATTAGCCCTGCCCTTTCTCAAGGCTCCTGGAAAAGTGCCAGGCTTATTCTCCTTTCCATTTGGGAGCATAGTTTTTTGCAAATAAAAGAATGGTCTTACTTTGTTTGTAGTCATCAAAATTAAAAGGATTTATCTAACAATTTGAATGGATAATTTTATTTGGGTGGACATGAAAGTGAAACCCTAGAGATGGGATAGAATTTTAAATAGCATTTTAAATTTGTTTTGAAATTCTGTCTGTCTCCAAATGAGCTATGTTAAATGTGCTTGGGTGTATACGCGTGAGTAAGGTTTGGAGTGTTCATCTCTGACATACTAGGTCCTTTGTAGATTTTGTTTCATGAAAGGGTTAATGGAGTCCTTTGTGTAGTTGGACAACTTTAATTTGCTATTATAAGCACATATGGATTTTAAAGTGCAAGAATTATCAATACTTTATAGGACATTATGACTAATCATATTTTTATTTAAAAGTTACTTTACTAGTTTTACCAAAAGCTGTCTTGGGTGTTTTGAATCAGAGCTGTATTGTCAATGGTCAAGAATCTAAAACGAAAGCCACTTATCTGTATGACATGTGTAATGGGTGGTTAAGCAAGTCATATGCTTTTATTTGCTTTATGTTGGGGATATTTAAGTTAAAAACATAGTTTTGGGAGTTTTCCCGTAATTCTGTAATCATGAAAATTTTCTATTTCACTGAATTAGATCATTTTTAACAAATAGATATTAGTCTAGGACACTCCAGTCTTCACCATCAAAGCAGTGTGCTAACCTCTTCACGATCTCCATGAAGGAACAGGGCATTCAGTAGGCCTCATGAAGTGTTTTGGGAAGTGTTGGGATTAGTACACTAACACTTGTGACATAGGCGTAATGTGATAAGTGGATAGAAAAACAAAAATGTTATAGAAATTCAAAGAAAGGAAAGCTGCTGTCTAGTTTGGCAGAGGATTAGAGATGATGTTGGTGGGTTCAGGGAGATTGGAGCAGTAAGACAGGAGCAAACTGAGGACATGAAGAGCTTACGTCCTAGATAATGAAGAATGGATGGCAGATGTCTGCTGAGCTGAGCTGACTGTTTCAAGTTCAGTAAATAGTGGGAATAAAGATCAGGGAATAGGGTCTTGTGCACCTTTTCTGAATTTAAGAGAGAAGGGGAACGATAGGAGTGAGAGGTTGCCAGATGGAGACATTAGTACCCAAGATCTTGAGGACTGTGTTAAGACTTGTATTTATTAAGCAACCAGAAGCCAAGGAAGATTTGAGCTGAAGTTTTAAAAAGCGTGTTTTTGCTTTTTTTAAAGGACATAAAGTGTATACTAATTTTGGGAAGAGTAAATATGTTATACTACAGTTTCTTAGTGTATCTATGAGGAATAATGTCACTGAAGGTTGCAGAGGCTGAGAGGACAGAACCACTGAATACTCTCTTATAGTAGAAACATAGAAAACAGAATATCAGATATATTTGTTTTAGGCTAGAAGAAATGGTCTATTTGGACAAACTATGCGTGTCTCTGGATAGTACTGGAACGTTAAACAGCCACAGAGAGATGTTATATAATGTAGACAACAGTACAGAATAGCACATCACAGTGACAGCATATGGGAATTTAGAAGAGGGAAGACTTAAAACATTGCTGTGAAGTCCCCGTAATCCACTTAGATCCTGGGGTGGTGAACCACCAGCTGAGGCAGTGGGATTTTATTGGGCAATCATCTGTGCTATCAGAGTACATATGAAAAGCAAAATAAATGCTAAAAGGAATCAAGTAAAATTAAAAGGCTAAATAATGGAGGAAGTATTCATGGAAGAACAAGAAGCATGGAAGAACAAGCAAAAGTAGGTATGCTTGGAAACGGAAACAAATAGATTGAGAATAATCAATACTGCGGGAAGAGTATGTGGCGTCAGTAAATGGGACCACCTACTGCCAACAAATAGCATGTATTGAGGACTTACATGCCAGATACCGCTCTGAGTGCTTGACCTTTTTCCTCACAACCGCTCTGTGAGAATAGATGTGACATGTGAAGAAACAGGCACGAATAATTGGGTGACTTGTGGAGCTGAGGCTCAGACACAAGCATTCTGACTGTTGAGGCCAGTGCTACAGAGAAGACTCCGGATTCCACCACCATTAGGTAAATTTGGAGAAGTTAAGTCAGTTTCAGTTGCTTGACATGTTAAGCTCCTCTACCTAGAGAGGTTCATTAAGCTGATATAATTTACAACAGTGTCTACAGAGAATGACCCTTTTTAACACCAATCCAAAAGAAAGTACTACTATAATTAAACTGTGAGCAAAATAATGTAGGATTAAAAAAAAAATCCAACTGAAATCCAAGTTGTTACTGGTGAATTAACGAGGCTATAATTAAACAGAAACTGGTCAACCTGGCTGATTGTAGATCTGTACCTAAACTTTGTTTCTGCAGTTCACATCCTTTAAGATATATTTAATTACATTTCTAACACACTCATACTTAATGTAATCTTTTGTGACAGATTAACAGATCTTCATCATCATTATGTCTAATTCCTCTTGATGTTGATGTTTTTGTCATTATTACACATATACTTGGAAAAGAAATAAGACTTTCAAGGTGATAAGGAATAAACTCATGGAAAATGGTGGTCTCTGTTTGTTTTCAGAAAACAAGTTTTCTCATTTCCCTCTAGAAGGGCAGGAGAGGTATCATAACCGTGTTTTAAAATAATAAAGTATTTTAGTAAACAGAGGAACAGGATAAAGTAAACCTACTCTCTTTGTGTTGTATTAATATTTAAGATTGTTATCAGTTCAGTTCAGTTGCTCAGTCGTGTCCGACTCTTTGCGATCCCATGAATTGCAGCACGCCAGGCCTCCCTGTCCATCACCAACTCCCGGAGTTCACTCAGACTCGCATCCATCGGGTCAGTGATGCCATCCAGCCATCTCATCCTCGGTCGTCCCCTTCTCCTCCTGCCCCCAATCCCTCCCAGCATCAGAGTCTTTTCCAATGAGTCAACTCTTCGCGTGAGGTGGCCAAAGTACAGGAGTTTCAGCTTTAGCATCGTTCCTTCCAAAGAAATCCCAGGGTTGATCTCCTTCATAATGGACTGGTTGGATCTCCTTGTAGTCTAAGGGACTCTCAAGAGTCTTCTCCAACACCACAGTTCAAAAGCATCAATTCTTTGGTGCTCAGCCTTCTTCACAGTCCAACTCTCACATCCATACATGACCACAGGAAAAACCATAGCCTTGACTAGACAGACCTTTGTTGGCAAAGTAATGTCTCTGCTTTTGAATATGCTATCTAGGTTGGTCATCACTTTTCTTCCAAGGAGTAAGTGTCTTTGAATTTCATGGCTGCAGTCACCCTCTGCAGTGATTTTGGAGCCCAAAAAGATAAAGTCTGACACTGTTTCCACTGTTTCTCCATCTATTTTCCATGAAGTGATAAGACTGGATGCCATGATCTTTGTTTTCTGAATGTTGAGCTTTAAGCCAACTTTTTCACTCTCCACTTTCACTTTCATCAAGAGGCTTTTTAGTTCATATTAAAATATTTAAAAATATTCATTATTATAATAGAATAAAAATGAGTTATTTTTCTCGTAGTTTACTGGAGAAATAAATATAGAGGTAAATAACTTAGCAAAGTAAATAGATATAAATGATATGAAAAGTAGGACAGGGAAGCCTGGTGTGCTGCAGTCCGTGGGGTCACAAGAGAGTCAGACACGACTTAGTGATTGAAGAGCAGATGTGAAAATTATGTGCTTCTTATTTTCAATATCCTAACTCCTGGAATTTTTTAAAAAGTATATTTGTATTCTATATATCCAACAGCAGTTTATATGGAAGTCAGTGAACTGTGATAATGTTGGGTGGTGGTACTCTCCCACTTTAATCACAGCATCATGCATAGATTCCTTTGTTATTAGGGAGTATGGATGAACCTCATCTATTTGATACACATCTAATAATCGTATTTTTGTAAACAGTACTTAGGAGATAAAAGCCAAAAGAACCAATAGCTATCTTTGTCTATAGAACAGTTTTCTTTCAAGGCAAAATACATACTGAGTGACTAGTATGGTCAAACATTGTACCTTACTATTTAGATTTACTTTGGTTCCTTTTGCTTTTGACATGTGGATTTAAGTGATACACTCAGAAGAATTATAAGATAGTTGCTTCTATAATTTACACACTTTGTATGGTTCTGTAATTTCCCAACACATGAAATAAAAGGAAGAGAGGGTTGGGCTGGAGTATATGATTTCCAGGATCCTTTCCAACGTAATAGTGAAATCAGAAAACTGCAGCTCTTTTCTCACTTTTTGTGCAGAGTGATTATTTTTAAGATTAACTCTGAAAGCCTATTAAAAGGGCAGGAACTAGTTATTCCTTTCTGAGAATTAGTTATGGCTTGATTAACAGGTCTTTCTCATCCTTCATATTGTTTCCAGAAATAGAATCAATATACAAGATCAAAGTCTTTTTAAACTAATGGAACACCTTGATTTTTATCTTCTCTTTAACTCTGTGCTAATCAACTTAACATTTGATGACAAAAAGCGAATTTAGAATTTGTGTGTGACCCAAACAAAGACTTTATGACAAATCACAAACACTCCTTATAGCCAGTATGGCCCCCAATTTTTGTTATCTTTGGAAATGCTTTTTGGCAAATGTTTTGTTTTGTAGGCCTTACATTCCTAATGTTGAAAAAAACTGTTTAGCAGGTGCATACTCCAATAGAAGCTGTAACTGTGTCATGAGGTATCTCGGAGGAAGTGCTTTTTTGTTTTTTAATCGTAAAGGATGTAAGTAATCTCTCTCATATGTCAGATTAGTTTAGGGTGTGTACTTTCTTTTTCCCTTATGATTACGTAGATAGGAAAATTGAATGTTCCAAACAACTCATGGAAAATATTCCACATCAACATTATCTGTACCACAGATACAGTAAAATGCTTTTAATGGAATACGAAGGTACAGGTAGATTTGCTAAACATGAGAAAATGCTTTCTTAAAATAGGAAAGACATTGTTTTTGAGCTGCTGTTTTCAAGAATCATAAATATTCTTACTGTGAATAATTTTCAACTGAGCTGATCTCTTTGATTAAGCTGGGGAAAAGTTACCAGAAAAGAATGTGTTGAGATGAATTTCATGAATTCCACCCACCATAGCCTTGCTCTGGTTGATCCAAGTTGATAATGTCAGTGTTTTAAATAGAATATAATTATAATCTTTAAATGATTGCAGAATGTTGTGAAATATGGTATCTTTATACAGAAGATCACTGTGTTATATGTCTTTTTAAGAGTTTATAGTTTTCCAACCAGGCAGGACCTCCATTGGGATATTCTAAGGTTGTTTTTATTTTCCCTTTATTTCTGATTTTGTAAAAGATCAGCTTTATGATTATTCTGCTTATGGTGAGGAGAACCAATTATATATATGGAAGCATATATGTGGGAAGACTGGTGTCTCACAGTGGTCCAGGTGCAAGATGGTAGCACGTTTGGCTAAGATGGTAGTGGTGCAGATGGAGAGGAGGTGGGCAGTTTGAAAGCCTATTTAGTCATCTGTTAGCCTAAATATCCAGTCATCTGTTATCCTAAATCTCCTTCCTGTGTTGTTCAACAGAAACTCTCTGATTGCTCTCTACCTTCTCCACTGTGCCTTTTGTATCTCTTGCTTTGTCATCAACAAACTCCCCTGGATTCTCAGCCATTTCTCTGAATGCTTCACTTCTCACTTTCCTGAACAGAGGGAAATCTGGCAGGAGAGTTAAACCTGGCTGGAGAGTTTCTCAGACAGTGTGCACCTTGGAGCTGGGAGCTGGGACTGGTTTTATCCCAGTTTCATTCGAGACCACTACTCCCCTCTCTTTTGTAAAACCGTTATTCTTTGAAGCTCACATTGATGGTCTTCATCACCACCTCCCCCTCCTCTTGTCAACCTTTACATTCCCTGCCGTGAGTCCCTCCCCTTGCAGCTGAAGACTAGCAGTCAGTTCAGGGTTTGTCTCTCTGCCTCAATACAACCATTAGTCCTTATATTTGCCCTTCATTCACGGATCCACTCCTGTTTTTCTATGTGTGTCTGCTTTATTGACTATGCCAAAGCCTTTGACTGTGTGGATCACAGTAAACTGTGGAAAGTTCTGAAAGAGATGGGAATACCAGACCACTTGACCTGCTTCTTGAGAAACCTGTATGCAGGTCAGGAACCAACACTTAGAACTGGACATGGAACAACTGACTGGTTCCAAATAGGAAAAGGAGTATGTCAAGGCTGTATATTGTCACCCTGCTTATTTAACTTATATGCAGAGTACATCATGAGAAAGGCTGGGCTGGAGGAAGCACAAGCTGGAATCAAGATTGCTGGGAGAAATATCAATAACCTCGGATATGCAGATGACACCACCCTATGGCAGAAAGTGAAGAAGAACTAAAAAGCCTCTTGATGAAAGTGAAAGTGGAGAGTGAAAAAGTTGGCTTAAAGCTCAACATTCAGAAAACGAAGATCATGGCATCCGGCCCTATCACTTCATGGCAGATAGATGGGGAACAGTGGAAACAGTGGCCTACTTTATTTTTGGGGGGCTCCAAAATCACTGCAGATGGTGACTGCAGCCATGAAATTAAAAGACGCTTACTCCTTGAAAGGAAAGTTATGACCAACCTAGATAGCATGTTGAAAAGCAGAGACATTACTTTGCCAACAAAGGTCCATCTAGTCAAGGCTATGGTTTTTCCAGTGGTCATGTATGGATGTGAAAGTTGAACTGTGAAAAAAGCTGAGTGCAGAAGAACTGATGCTTTTGAATTACGGTGTTGGAGAAGACTCTCTTGAGAGTCCCTTGGACTGCAAGGAGATCAGTCCTGGGTATTCATTGGAAGGAGTGATGTTGCAGCTGAAACTCCAATACTTTGGCCACCTGATGTGAAGAGCTGACTCACTGGAAAAGATCCTGATGCTGGCAAAGATTGAGGGCAGGAGGAGAAGGGGACGACAGAGGATAAGATGGTTGGATGGCATCACTAACTCAATGGTCGTGGGTTTGGGTAGACTCTGGGAGTTGATGATGGACAGGGAGGCCTGGCGTGCTGCGGTTCATGGGGTTGCAAAGAGTCGGACATGACTGAGCGACTGAACCAGACTGAACTGATTGCTCTGTTGGCCAAAATGAAGTTTTAAAAGAACAGCTACCATTTATTATGTGCTGTTAGTGAAAGATCTAAAGTAGGTGTGGATCGCATGAGGAATTAGGCAGTTACACTTCTCCTCACTGAAAAACGTTTCAATATGTAAAATGCATATACATATATAATTTTATACTAACGTAAAATTCGAAAAGTATGAGTGGATTGGCAGTGAAAAGTATGCTTCCCTTCCTTTCCTGTTTCTCAGCCACTCTGATTCTCTAACACATCTTTCAAGTGATGTTCTCGGTGTTTAAAACACAAACTCGGCCGTCCTGTGGTTAAGACTCTGCACTTTCATTGCTGAGGACACAGGTTCAATCCCTAGTCAGAGAACCAAGATTCATTCTACATTCACTGTGGCTGTAAAGTGAAAAAAACAAAAGAAAACAAAAAAGCACACATTTAAGGTTTTTTTTCCTTAATTAATGATAGCATATTATATATAATATTCTGCGTCTTCTTGGGAATGTTTTCTTACCTATGTACAGAGATGCCTCATTTTTAAAGAAGGTGTTGAGTTCTTAAATGGTGCAGGTTATGTTTTAGAATACACTCTAAGGACAGGTTGGCTGAGTATAAAAGGAAAATGTTGGGAGGCAGCCTTTAATTTTTTAGCACTTCCACCACATTGCTCTGTGGTTGTCTGTATCAGTGCTGCTCTTGAGAAGTTTAGGCCAACCTGAATTTTTTCCTTGCTTGAGCATGATTTCTTATTTTTGCCTAAATATCCACATAATTCCTTCTTTTTTCTTAAAGATAAGCATTGATCTACAAATTTAATATTTTGTTTATTTTGCAAAGCTTTACCCCGTTATATCCTTTAATCTACACTTCTTTCTTCTTTCAGTGGCATGGGGTGGGCTGCACCACATGATTTGTGGAATCCTAGTTTCCTGACCAGGGGTTGAACCTGGGCCCTCAGTAGTTAAAGTGTAGAGTTTTAACCACTGGATTGCCAGGGAATTCCCTCTTCTTCTTTGCTTGTAGTACTTTTGAAGGAGAATTGGTATAGTCCTTGTCTTTTTTTTTTAGTCACATTTATTCTATTTTTGGTGCTTCTTAACGTGGCTTTTATCTCTATAATGTTATTTTTCTCTTCATTTTTTTCCTGAGTTCTACCAGCTTGATTTTCATTTCCTTCTGTTGTTGTTTAATCTCTTCTTTGAACCTTTGTTTTTCTTCTTTGAGCTCTTTTTTTTTTTTTTTCAAAGAAGGGTCACGTTTCCTATGCCTGTCTTTGAGACTTTGGAGAATTATTTATCTGAACTCTTCCTGTGTTTCTTTGAGGAGTTCTTGTGTTGAATGCTCTTAATTTACCTTTTTTTCTCAAAATTTTGGGGAAAATTCTGTGCAGAGATCCAATATTGATTGTTTTCTGATTATTATTTATGTTGCAGGGGTGTAGGTGGTCGGCTGTACGTATAGGTTGCTTGCAGCTTTTCCTTGTCAGGCCGGGTACCCTAACTCTTGTCTCAGACCTGTCACTTCCTTTGCCCTCGATTTCATTTCCCCTCAGTTTTTGGCACCGAGATGACAGGGTGGTTCTTTATGCCAGGTTCTCAGTGTTGCCTGAGTGAAATAAATGCCACTTAAGCTCTGTGTCTCCTGCTTAGTCACCTCGGCTGAAAAATTACGTGTGAACAGTATGTTTGGCGTAGTAACAAGGATTCTTCACGTCTGCCCCCACCTCTCTGTGGTGTTAAACTGTGGTTTAAAGAGACATTCCCTGCCTCTGTATAGCTTATACTTACATCTATACTCATCTAATGACAGCATCAACAGAATCTGCATCTGCTGTTCACAATTACGGTTTTTTGTCATTTGTTTGATGTTTGAAATCTGTTTGTTGCTTGGGGGCTGACGAGGTATACACTGGCTTTTGGCATGTTCTCATCCTCACAACATTTGCAGATCTGTTTGCTAGTTTAGGATTTGGAGCTGACCCTTCAGTTAGATTGTGAGCATGCACGTTGACATTCATTACTTCCCAGGTGTATAAGGAGGGATAGTTTCTTTATCACATATGATCCTTCGTAGGAGGTGAGGGGGAAGAAAAGCTTGCTAATAAGCAGGGTCTTGGTCTCTCTTGGTTTGGCTAGCTCCTTTTAGGCACCGGAGTACTTCAGGTTTCTTCCCCGCTCTCCCCTCCTTCCACTGAGACATGG
Source organism: Budorcas taxicolor (assembly GCF_023091745.1). Lineage (NCBI taxonomy): Eukaryota > Metazoa > Chordata > Mammalia > Artiodactyla > Bovidae > Budorcas > Budorcas taxicolor. Next base: position 77,280,425 of record NC_068921.1, read on the forward strand.
AGTCTGGATGCATGTGAGAGGGGCCAGTGGGAATGTGGTCACACTGGCCTCATAACTGTGCAGGTGGGACAGAGAACTCAGACCCCCAGTGTCCCCACAGGACTTTGCTGCAAGGACCTGGGCCAGTGACGGCGGACCCTATTTGTCATGAAAGAGGCTTCTGCTACCTGTAACCCTGGTTACTGTTTGCCTTGAAGCCATATAATTTGTGGTCTTCTGTGACTGTCTTCTTGCAGTTAGCATGTTTTCAGTGTTCACCTGTGTTGTAGCGTGTACTAGTATTTCATTCATTTTAATTGCCAGGTATATAATATGCTCTTGTGTGGATATATCGCTTTTTATTCAGACATTCGTACAATCCATGGGGTTGCCAAGAGTCAGACATGACCGAAGCGACTTAGCACGCACGCGCAACAGTGGTTTACTTCAGGGTGTAATAATCTGGCTCCTCCTTTGAAGTGATCTGAGTAGATGATGTACTCTTCTTTTGGAAATCTTTTACTGCATAAGGAGATACTTAATTTGGGGGTGAGGGCTGAATAGCATGATTTGAAGGATATTAGTGCTGCTTTAATCAAAACTGCAGCCTTTTCTGTTTCTTACATCTTTATCATGTAGTAGTTTAATAGTAAGTAATATATGAGTAATATGTAAGTAATATAGGAAATATTATTATCTGACCTTATTTTTAAAACTATTTTAAGGGTGAAAGTCAAGTTGCTCAGTCGTGTCTGACTCTTTGCGACCCCATGGACTGTAGCCTATCAGGGTCCTCTGTCCATGGGATTCTCCAGGCAAGAATACTGGAGTGGGTTGCCATTTCCTTCTCCAGGGGATCTTCCCAACCCAGGGATCGAACCCGGGTCTCCTGCATTGCGGGCGGACGCTTTACCATCTGGGCCAAGAGACAGGGGAAGAGAGAAAATATTTATGACCCACCCTGACAAGCATATTGGTTCAGACTTTCATATGTTAACTTATTTACCACCCTCTCAGATAGCCATTTTTACTATATTATGGTTTGGAAACTGAAGCTCAGAGAAGTTAAATACACCAACTTAGTATACAACTTTCATTTGGTAAAACAGCAATGTCAAGTGAGTCCCAAGTCAGTGTGATTCCAGAGCTGTTGTTTTTCTCTTGCTTGTAATTGAATTCTATTGTGTGCAGAGACGCCACTAAACCTGGAAGTTCAAGCCAGTGCGTGATGTATGCCCTACTGATACTTTATTACATAGTCAGTAACCTGTCTTTGTTTTTAGACTTCATGACCACATTAGAGGGGAAATATATATACATAAATGGCCTTCCCATGTGGCTCAGTGGTGAAGGATCTGCCTGCCAATGCAGGAGATGCCAGTTCAATCCCTGGGTTGGGACGATCCCCTGGAGAAGGAAGTGCAGCCCACTCTAAGTATACTTGCCTGAAGAGTCCCATGGACAGAGAAGCCTGGCAGGCCAAAGTCCATGGGTTCACAAAGAGTCAGACGCAACTGAGCACACACTCAAATAACTATCCAAATGTATAGGTAGGCACGTACTCTTCTAAACAGTACAAGTCTGTGTGTGTCTTTGATTTTAGTGAGTGTCTTTTAACAGAATTGATAGTGAAAGAATGGTTAAGGATCATGTATATTTTCCCTTCCCTCTCATACTGAAGAATTAGGGAATGGGTGAGTGAAAAGGAAGAAATGAGGAATGATACTTTTAAGTTAGCTTTGAGTTCTTTTTCTTTTCAGTTGCTTTCACTTACTTGGGTATTAAAATGTTCCTGCTAAGAATATCTGTTTTAGAAGATTATGGGCTTTGGGGGATAGCTCCATGAACAACGACTTGATGAAATTAGTCATTTATGATGGACAGCAATATGACGGAAGTTTGCAAAGTTCAAATAGACGTTTAATATTCAACGCCAAAGAATTGTGCCTAATTAAAGCTTCTGTTTAATTAAGATAACAATGCATAGTCCTTCATTAAAATTAACACAGAAAAAGTTCTTTCTTGGTCCTTGGAGAGGATATTATATGCAAGCCCTGTTGTGTGGGTTGCAAAGTGTCACTGAAATTTATATGCATTACTTGTCTAATTGCGGTAAATGTAGCATGTCCAGATAGGTTTAGAGTTAGAAGGCTGTTTGTTACTTACTGGAAATCACTCGAAACCTCAGTACCCAGAGGCAGCTGTGCCCAGGCCCTTCGCCTCTCCCCAGAGATGCCTGAGAAGACTCTCGTGGACCCTGTCTTTCATGGCGGGAGCAGTAAACATGACAGGCTGTTTGGGGAGCCATCTGTTTAAGATGGCTGCTGCTTTGTATGCAGCAATGAACTTGAGATCAGTTCTCTGTCTTTCTTCATGGTAACAGTCTTCTTTGGTGTCACAACAGGTGGAAGTTGATGGGTCGAAACTAAATGTGACCAGCACGTGGAACCTGGCTTCACCCTTGTTGTCTGTCAACGTTGATGGCACTCAGAGGACGATACAGGTAAATGTTCTGAAGAGTTACTTAGAGGGCCCTGTCAATATCCTCACCGGTACCTGTGTCACTAATACTGACAGATACAGTAGGGAAAAGCTACATTTTAGCCACCTCATGCATCTTATAGTTGAGAACATATTTTCTTGTTTTAGAGAATCTTGAGTTACATCCTGTTCTGAGGAATCAGCGTGTTCCTTTTCCAGGCAATCCAGGAAGGTTATGTATTATATTATGGTATAAATAAAGCATCCTATGTGCTTTTCTAAAAATACTAGAAGATTAGCAGTTTTCTTTGCCATTTTGGGTTTTTAGTTGTAAAATATGACTTTGTTACTTCTCTTTCCTCTGTAATTGAAATTGTGGGGTATTAGATCAACAGAAACATGAGCTACTCAGGTTGACTTGCCATAGCACATGGGTGCCTTTTAAAAATTAAGTAATCTTAATTTGTTAACCCTTCTTTTCTCCCCCAACATAAAATTTGTTGTTGCATTGAGGATATGCCTTGAAATCTAGCATTGATTGAGTGTTCTTTGAAATCAGTGTCCTGTATGTGAAAGTACAAAATTATGAAAACAGATTCTGTGAAAATTCCTTTACCTCACCACATAGTTGAGGTCCAGGAAAAACAAAACAGAATAGCACAGAACATGTGGCTCTCACGTGCAAATAAAAATCGTAAGCCCTCCATGGCATTAAAAATGCTCATTTTTTTTTCTTTTCTATGAAAATGTTTTTGCACTCTCTTAACTTGATTTTACACAGGAAACTGATTTTTTTTTTAAACCTAGAGAAATCAAGAAAGTCACAGATAAAGATTATGTACCCCAGATTCATACGTACTTCTATTAGAAACTGTGGTGCAGGGGATTCTAGAATCTCAATAAATATTGATAACTAAACTCATTTTCAAGCTTCTATTTTATTACCTTTGTCGTTGCAAGAAGCAATGAACTCTCAGTAATGAGCCCTCTATTTAGACTTTGGTTTTGTGACTTGCCCTGGTATGTTTTGTCTCTCTTATATTTTCTTTGATCTTCTAAGTATGAGGTTAAACACTAAGAGACCCTTAGAAAAATTTCACTGCATAATTTCCTATCAGGGATGTCCAGTTATTCTGTCTTCAGAACACATGGTTTTGTTGCCCCTGTTTATGTGAATAGAATATGCTCTGCCCTGGATGTGCAGTGGCTGACATTCATGTGCTTTGTTCTGGGGGACATAGTATATGACCTCTTGGTAGTGAGGAGAGACATACAGAGTCCTGCTCTCCACATCTTTGCATCATGGTATTTTCAGTGTTCTTCTCAATGACTGTGCACAGGGGTGTCTTACCAGCATTTTTACATGCAAAGTTTATAATAAGCCCCAGAAATATTTTCCCAAGCATAGGGATAATGTGCATTAAATCTCTTTTCATTCTTCATAAGTGCTTTGTTTAAAAAAGAAGTGTTAATGTGAAATAAATGGCCCTCAAGGCAGACCCCTTGACTCTTTGGAGAAGGTTATTGCTTCTAGTTAAGTGCTCCATCATTGGGAAAAAAGTAAACTTGGAGAGGTGAGTGGTAAACTGGGGGAAAAAAAGTCACTTACCTAGTAAAAGATGAGGAAAATTTTTCCTCATCAGAATAGATGAGTTTTACTTCCTTTCTGTGGGCGTTAGTACTCAGTGTCGACTCTCTTTTATCTCTAAACTATAATGTGTTCCTGTGAAATTAATAATAATTATAGTAATAAATAGTGCTTAATGGGTATAAGGTAGAGTTCTAAGCATAGCACATTATATTAAGTCATTTCCTTTTCACAGGAAGTACATGAAGCAGGTGCTTGTATTTATACTTTGGTAAATGAAGTAACTGAGGCCCAGAGAAAGTAAATGACTTGCTTAGTGTCACACAGCTCTTGGGAAATAGGACCGGCATTGAAATCCAAGCAGCCTTCTGTAGGATCTGTGCCAAGACAGGCTACATAACCTCCCTGGGATGGCAGTGCCAGGGAGGAGCTGAGCAGAAATTTGAGCCCTGGCCCCGGGGCCCCAGGATGTGCGCCTCTAACCACTGTGCTGCGGAGTGCTTTTTGCTCTCCCATGGAGCTCTGCAGATTAATTCATCTCTCATTCATGCTTTAAACCAGTGCTGCTCAGACTTTTGGGTGCTTTGGAATCAAGTGGAAGGCTAAAACTTCTTGGTAAAACTCAAGTGGTTGGACCCCCCTGTAGAGTTTATTCTCATGTAGCAGGTGTGGGTGAGGCATGCCTTTCTGAGTTCCTAGGTCGTGTTCATGCGGCAGGGGCCACAGTGTGAGAACCACTGCCTTAAATAAACCTTTGTCCTATAGTCATGTACAGATGTGAGAGCTGGACCATAAAGAAGGCTGAGTGCCAAAGAATTGATGCTTTTGAACTGCAGTGTTAGAGAAGACTGTTGAGAGTCTTCTAAAGTGAAGAGCCTCTTGATGAGGGTAAAAAAGGAGAGTGAAAAAGCTGGCTTAAAAATGAACATTTGAAAAACTAAGATCATGGCATTCTTATCCTGTCACTTCATGGCAGATAGATGGGAAAACAATGGAAACAGTGACAGACTTTATTTCCTTGGGCTCCAAAATCACTGCAGATGGTGACTGCAGCCATGATATTAAAAGACACTTGCTCCTTGGAAGAAAAGCTATGACCAATCTAGACAGCATATTAAAAAGCAGAGACGTTACTTTGCCAATAGAGGTCCATCTAGTCAAAGCTATGGTTTTTCCAGTAGTCATGTATGGATGGGAGAGTTGAACCATAAAGAAAGCTGAGCACCAAAGATGCTTTTGAACTATAGTGTTGGAGAAGACTCTTGAGAGTCTGTTGGACTGCAAGGATATCAAACCAGTCAATTCTGAAGAAATCAACCCAAATATTGATTGGAAGGACTGATGATGACGCTCCAATATGATGTGAAGAGTCGACTCAACGGAAAAGACCCTGATGCTGGGAAAGATTGAGGGCAGGAGGAGAAGGGGATGACAGAGGATGAGATGGTTGGATGGCATCATTGACTAAAAGGACATGAGTTTGAGCAAACTCTTGGAGACAGTGAAGGACAGGGAGGCCTGGTGTGCTGCAGTCCATGGGGTCTCAAAGAGTCAGACAGAACTGAGCAACCAAACAACAACAATCAGAGATTAAGCTCATAGTGATGAGCAAAGTGACTAAGTAGCATCCAAGGGGTTTGAAGCCTTGTGAGTTACATAGTAGAGATTCTGCTTCCTTCTGAGGCCAGGGGGCCCCGTGGAAGAGCTTAAGCTAAGAAGGTGATGATGTGAACAGAATTGGAGTTCAGAAAGAGCATTTCTTTGTGGTAGTTGCCGCTGCTGCTGCTAAGTTATTTCAGTCGTGTCCGACCGTGCGACCCCAGAGACAGCAGCCCACCAGGCTCCTCTGTCCCTGGGATTCTCCAGGCAAGAATACTGGAGTGGGTTGCCATTACCTTCTCCAGGGGATCTTCCTGATCCAGGGATCGGACCCGGGTCTCCTGCATCCCAGGCAGATTCTTTACCGTCTGAGCCACCAGGATATTTAGATACAGATTAAAACAAGCAGCAATGTATCATGTAGTTACGTGGGTTCTTAGACTTGGTATCAATGGCGCCGCACTGTCTAGGCTTCCCTGAGCTGCTTTCTCCTCCAGTGTCTCATTTGTAGTTTGGTCTGTGTTAGTGAATGTAGTTTATTTCCATGCTACATGTTACTAAGTTATATTAATGTACCACAGTTTGTTTATTCTTTCTCCGCTAGAGAGACATTTGTGTTCACAATGCTTCTGTGACCATTTTTTTTTACTGCACATTTCCTCTTGAAATAACTGTTTCTTCAAGGATATACCAGTAGAATGTCTGGGTTTAGGGACTAAGTATCCTTAATCTTACATGGTGATGCCAAATGGTTTTTCCTGTGTGGGTGTACCAATTTACATGCTACCAGTAGTGATGGAGATGATGATATTAGCACTATGAATAATGAGCTAACACTTTTGTTTACTTTCCATGCCAGGCACTGACTCTTCTAAACACTTCTTTAGTTTATTTAATCCTCACAGCAGTTCAGTGAAGTATGTGTTGTTGTTTCTCATGTTGCAGTTGGAGAAACTGAGGCTTGTAGAGGCTCAATTGCTGGCCCAGGGCATTCTGCTAGTAAATGGAAGAGCCAGAATTCAAACACAGGAATCTGTGCCCTTAACAATTGTTCTTCATGTCATATGACCAGGTGACTTAAGTTTTTCCTGACTGAGGGATTTAAATAGTACTTCTGTGGTTTTAACATGTACTAGATTCCCTGGTGAGGTTCTGGCGGCTCAGATGTAAAGCGTCTGCCCGCAATGCAGGAGACCTGGGTTCAATCCCTGGGTCAGGCAGATCCCCTGGAAAAGGCAATGGCAACCCACTCTAGTACTCTTGCCTGGAATATCCCAAGGACAGAGGAGCCTGGTAGGCTACAGTCCATGGGGTCGCAAAGAGTTGGACATGACTGAACAACTTCACTTTCATATTCCCTGATTAGCAACGGCATTTTAAAAATATTTTTATTGACAGTCCTGTTTTCTCTTCTGCAAAATACCTGTTCATGGCTTTTGCCCCTTTTTTTTGATAAAAAGTTTTATTTATATTTTGTTTCCTGACTGTGCTGGATCTTTCTTTCTGCTTGCGGGCTTTCTCTAGTTGTGGTGAGCAGGAGCTCCCCTTAGTTGCGGTGTGTGGGCGTCTCACTGCGGGGCCTTCTCTTGCCGTGGAGCACAGGCTCTGGGCTCACGGGCTTCAGTGGTCGCACCTCCCAGGCTCTGGAGCTCAGGCTCAGGAGTTGAGGCCCATGGGCTCCACGGCATGTGGGGTCTTCCTAGAGCGGGGATTGAACCTGTGTCCCCTGCATTGGCCGGCAGATTCTTAACCACTGGACTGCCAGGGATGCCTCGCCCATTTTTTCATTTGACTCTTTTTCTTACTGGTTCATAGAAGTTCTTCCACATTTGTGTGCCCTAAGCCCCACTGTCAGTTATTTGTGTTACAAGCAACTTTTCCCAGTTTGTAGCTTGTGATTTTTTACCTTTTCAAGTTCTACAAGTAAAGTTCTGAATCTGAGGTTTACCGTGAGAATTTTTGATCTTCTCCTTTATGCTCTGTGTATTTTGTATTTATTTAAACAGTCCTCTTCTACCCTCAAGCTCCTCCAGATACTTGCCCACACTTTCTTCTGTGTTTTGTGTTGTGCTTTTCCACATCTAAACCGTTAATCCTTCTGGAATTGATGATTGTGTATGGTGTGAGTTAGGATCCAGTTTTAGTTTTTGAAATATGTTTAGTTTTTTACATATTTTATATTTAAAACACAAAAACCATCACTACTTTCAGTCATGTTTTCTCTCCCTTACTATTAATAGTCTGCCACCTTCTTACATTTCCAACCCCCAAATTCTTTAAAAGCCTTTTTGTTTCTGTGAAATGTTCCTCAATTATGTCAACAGAAGAGTGACTTTTTCCGTAATATGAAGTACTGGAACTGTATTTTTGCTTTTTGAGCTGTCAGTTACTTTCATTTGTTGTTTATCTCTGGGGAATCCCTAGCTGCTTAAAGTTTGTGAGTTTGTGTGTGTCTTTTGCAGGCTAAGGGTCTCGGATGACATTTGGGATACTTTTGTATGTTCATGAAATGGGAGGTGGATGGGGAAGATTCAAGTAAGGAAGTAATGTGGGCTACACATGAATATTAGGTTGGAGAAGCCAAATTGTGAACGAAAGGTTAAAGAGTCTATGCTTTTCAATCACCAACAGAGATGTCATTGACCCTTTTTGCAGGGGAAAGTAATGTCCATCAGAATGCTATTGTGGGAGCTTGTGTCTTAACAATAAAAGAGGGGTTATGGGATTGAAGGGGGGAGTGGAAAAGTTCATTTAGAAGATATAGTATTCGTATTACTTCACTCATGAGGTAATGGGTTCTAAAATAGGGTGCTGGCAGCGTGCAGAAAAGAGAGGGCTGACTTTGGGAGAAGCTGATGATGAGAACTTGACACAGTTTGTTGAATTCTCTCTGCATACAGTAGGGCTTCCTAATAGCTCAGTTGGTAAAGAATCTGCCTGCAATGCAGGAGACCCTCGTTCGATTCTCGGGTCAGGAAGATCTGCTGGAGAAGGGATATACCCACTCCAGTATTCTTGGGCTTCCCTTGTGGCTCAGCTGGTAAAGAATCCACCTGCAATGTGGGAAACCTGGGTTCAATCCCTGGGTTGGGAAGATCCCCTGGAGAAGGGAAAGGCTACCCACTCCAGTGTTCTTGCATAGAGAATTCCATAGACTGTGTATAGGCCATGGGATCACAAAGAGTCGGACACAACTGATCGACTTTCACACTCACATCCATACAGTGGGGTACTGTAGCAACCACAGAATCCTGTCTCCCATGAGCACTGGTCTTCTGCTTTGACCATTTTTCTTATTGTTTTTTTTTAATTCGTTGGTATTGGCCTTGCCTGTCATTGTTAGATGGTTATCCTCTTAAAAACAAGCTTTGAAAAGTGAACCCTGCATTCTGTGCTTTTTTACATGCCGAGCCACCCATTATCTGGTGGTGGTGGTTTAGTCAGTAAGTTGTGTCCAATGTCATGATCCCATGGACTGTAGCCCTGCCAGGCTCCTCTGTCCATGGGATTCTCCAGGCAGGAATACTGGAGTGGGTTGCCATTTCTTTCTCCATGAGATCTTCCCCACCCAGGAGTCAAACCTGCTTCTCCTGTACTGGTGCGTGGATTCTTTACCACTGAGCCTCCAGAGAAGCCCCCACCAGTCACCTACCAGAGTTCTATGCCAGCCTGAGGTCAGATCTGCTGCACTTTTATCAAGATTTTTCTTCGTTCCACACTACTTTGTAACCTCATCAGGATTTTTAAAATTGTGCTAAAATATACATAAATTATAAAACATGAAATTTACTATTTTCCCCAATTTCAGATGTGCAGGTCAGTGACATTAAGTACATTCACATTGGTGTGCCACTATTACCCACTGTCCATCTCTTGAACCTTCTGTCCTCACAAACTGAAACTCTGTTCCCTGAACCAATTCCCACGCACCCACCCCCGCCCGATTCCCCCTCCTCACGGTGCTTGGCAGCCACTGTTCTGCTGTCTGTCACTGTGAATTTGACTACCTTAGGCTCCTCACGGAAGTGCGCTCACAGAGTATGTGTATGTTTGGGCCTGGCTTATTTCGATGAGCATAACGTCTTTAAGGTTTACCCATGTTGTGATACATGTCAAAGTTAATTATCAATCATTATATATACACACACACACACACACACACACACACACACACACATATCACATTTTGTTTATCCATTCATCTGTTGATGGACTTTTGGGCTGTTTCTGCCTTTTGGCTGTTGTGGATGAAAATGGGTGTGCAGATACCTCTTCTGGTCCCTGCTTTTAGTTCTCAGGAGTATATGCCCACAATTGGAATTGCTGGATCACAGGGGAATTCTAGGGTAATCTTTTGAAGAAGCTCCGTCCTGTTTTCAACAGCAGCTGCACTATTTTACCCTCCTACCAGCACCACTCAAGGACTAATTTCTGCACATTTTCACCAACACTTAGTATTTTCTGATCATTGCCGTTGTTGTAATAGCTCTCCTAATGGATGTGAAGCAGCATCTCATTGTGGGACAGGATTTTCTGGATTGTCATTAAAAAAGCATTCATCGTACTTCTCAATACTTGCCATTTCTTTATCTATTTTACTGTGTAACCAACTCATTGCATAAATGGAACTCTTTTACTGCCAGAAGAAGTAACTATCTTACAACCATTCTTTCAAACTTGTCATCTCAATTTATTTTTTCCTCCCATGCGTAAGCTCACGTACACTTCTCACAGTCCGTAAAGTTACTGTCAGGTCATAAGCAAAGTCACAGCCTATCTGGCAGAGAATGTGTCTGAAAGTCTAGTTCATTGTAATGTCAAAACTGATTAAAAAAACCCAAGACACCTCTCGATTAAAGCTGGTAAAATTTCTCAGACTGAGAAGTGTTTTTAGAGAATACAAGAGTGTTGCTTTTTTCTTCCTTGGTTTATATCCTCCTCCACTTCCTACCTGCTATTCTGGGGTCTCTCCGGAGTTGCAGGATGGGGGAGGGTGAGTAGTAACTTGCTGGAGGAACCAGGTTGACCAAGGCACATAGTATTCATTCTTCCTGGGCGTGACAAGTGCCCAAAGCTGTCTGGGTCTTCTAGGACATTTTGTGGGTTTGGGAGGAATTCCTCACTTGCAGATCTCTTAATGCCCTGCTCTGTCTTTTCCTGATTCCCGTCTCTCCTGGTAGGCAGAGTCTCTTAAAGTTACCCAGCGTGGGTCTCTTCCCTGTGGCCACATCCGGGCCACACGCGTGCCTCGCCACAGTCTTGCCTTCTTTTCCTGTTACCAGGAGTCTTGCTTATCCTCCCTAGGTGTCCCTCAAAATCCACCAGTCACAGAAAATCAAGAGAGTCTCATGAATTCCTTGAAGTTCTCAACCTTGAACTCTTAGCTTAAGAATTCACGTCCTCTAATTATTTTTTAACCTCTTTCCTGTTGTCTTGAAGTGGGAATGAGTAATTGCTGGTTTTGCCGTTTCTTAGTTTCTTGCCTAGCATGTCCTGCTAGGTAGTGTGGTCTACCATCTTGCTTAAGGATATGTGGGTATTTAACACCCCTCTAGTTTTATTGCTGAATCCCCGTGTCTACAGAGTCTTCCCTGATAATCCGGGCTTCCCTGAGAGCTCAGTGGTAAAGAATCCGCCTGCAATGCAGGAGACCCTGCTTCAATCCCTGGGTTGGGGAGATCTCCTGGAGAAGGGATAGGCTACCCTCTCCAGTGTTCCTAGGGCTTCCCTGGTGGCTCAGCTGGTAAAGAATCTGCCTGCAGTGGAGGAGACCCCAGTTCGATCCCTGGGTTGGGAAGAGCCCCTGGAGAAGGGAAAGGCTCCCCACTCCAGTATTCTGGCCGGGAGCATCCCATGGACTGTGTAGCCCACGGTGTCCCAAAGAGTCGGACATGACTGAGTGGCTTTCACCTCCACTACCCTGTGTCTACATGGAAAGAGCACTGAACATCTTTATCTGATTAGATGAAGAAATATTAATACTTGGGAAGGAAGCCTTACTTTTGCTTTAGTAGTTGGTTCCCTTCTCCAGTCAGGTTCCATTTGTCTGTTCACTTTCCTTGTTTTTATTGGTAAGCCTCATGAACTTAATATTATCCATTCATTTCCTTAAAAATAAATTGTATTTTGGCATGTACCATTATTTGGATAATGAATTTTATAAATGACTAAATTGTTTTAATTGGTCTGAATTACCTGTTTCAGTTTTGATTTGACCTTGAATTTCCACCTCCTTGTTGAGTTCCTGGCCCATGTTAAAGCTCAATAACTGGGTGAATGGTTGAGTGGGTAGATGAATGGGTAGTCATCTTTCATTTTTGTAATCTCAAATAAATCTGCCGTATCTGTACCTTCATTTAGACTTCTTCTAAGCCTTCATCAAATTAAGTTATGTGCATAAGATAGCCTTTTTAGCCATTTTATCAATTCTCTTTAATTCCTGATCTTCCAACATTTGTGGAATCCATTTTCTATTGGATAGCATGGCGGTTGGTCTGTGCAGATACAGAATCACTGTATTCCCAGGAACTTGCCCACGAACGTATCTTGCTTATATAGCACGTCTCTTTCCAGTCAAGTACCTCTTTGCCTTCAGTTGCCGTGGGAGCACCTGAGCTGTTGAAGACGATCAGTACCACCCATTGATGGTTATTGAGTAGGGTCCACCTCAGACTGTTGCTCAGTTCCTCCTTTGCCGGGTGTGCACACACCTTGCTTGCACTCTCTCCCGTGGCATCACTGATCATTCATGGCACGCACCGCCTCTTACTGCAGTATGGCCACGTGTCTACATGGTGCTTTCTTTTTTAAAAAATGTATTTTAAATGCTTAGGATTCAAGAGAATCATACTCTTGGACACAAATTTCCACCATTATTACTGACTTCAAGTCTAGAGCTAGTGATACATTTATCTGATGGGGGAAGAGAGCATATGTTTTGAAATAAGGTAATTTATAATAAAGAACTGGGGATAGAAACCTTAAAAACTCCTGAAGATACTTAAAGGCCCTCTTTAGAATTTTAATACTTTTAAAATCCATTTCTTCATCTAATAATTAAACATTTTCCTTCAAATATTATTGTTCAATGAAAATAAAATAATAGTACTTCATTATTTTCTTTTTACTGTTGGCTATATACCGGAGCTTTCCTACTGTTTTCACTGTATATGTGGAATCCATCAGTAATAGTGCATGTTAAATATGTCTTAATGATATAACCTGAGAAACCAAAAATCTTTTCTCATTCTTTGTGGAAAGACATATTCTCATTTCTAAATTACTAATTTTAAAAGTTATGAAATGAAATGGTTTGTCCAATAGGAATCTAATATTGTTCATATTTGCAGATCTTGAGTTTTCATAGTAGCCACATTAAGAAAACAAGAACAACTGAAATTCTTTTTTAAAATCCATTTATTTAATCCAGTATTTCCAAAGTGTTAACATTCTACATGAAACAGTATTTAAGAATTACTAATGTGATATTGGAAGTAAAATGTACCCCTGACATATATATGACAAAAAGTAATGTAAGTTGAATGATTAAAGTGGAAAACACCAAAACAATGAAGTTGGGTTTAAAAGAAAATATATATACTACTTCTGTATTTAAAATTAAACTATAAATTTATTTTCTCAGTTGCCTTAATCCACATTTCAGATTCTCAATATCCATATGTGGCTAGTTAGACGGCTCACAAATAAAACCTTTTGTAAGTCAGATGGTGTTAATGCAAGGGGGAAAAAAAACAACACATTTTTAGAAAGTGCTCCTCTTCTCATTTCAACCACAGTTTTGGTTTTTATCATTAAAAATTAGAAACAGATGAACTAAATTCACTTTTAAAGAGAAGATAAATTTCTCATGTAGGTGACAACCTTTTAAAATTTTTATTTAGAAGCTTAACAGAAATCAGAACAATTTTTTAAAAAGTGAAGTGATTTCCTGTCTGGAACGTATAACTGAAGTGTTGAAACTAAACAGAAAATTTTGCTGTTCTATACATGTTAAGCTCACTGCTTTTCTTCACACATCCAAGCACCTTCCTACTCTGGAACGTGCCGGATAAATAGAACTTTTTAAAAATTATTCCTGTGACTGTAGTCTGTTCCTGTGAAGTAATTTTTTTTTTAAGAAGAGCTTTAATTTTACTCTAAACAATTCAGTTTTCGGTTTCTTACAATGTAATTTGTCTGCTGGGATTTGATGTATTGTTTCTCGCTAGCGTTTTCCATACTAGATTTTCATTTTGCGTAGTCACGTTGTTTGAACATTTGCAAGCAGAGCCCACTAACTGCTATTGGCCTGCTTCTTTGTGTGGCATGATTTCTTCTCCCCACCTGCTCACAGCAGGTTGTCTACAGGCCTGAAGAGTAGCTAAATACTTTTGAAAATATCTTGAGATCCTGCTAAGGTCTTAACAATTTCCGCATTTGTGTGATGTGCAGCTATTCATGGTGTACCTTTGAAGGCTTTTTTCTTTTTATTTCTCATATTCTTGCTTAAATATTTTCAAGAGAAGATAAATTTATTATAAATAACAGTACAAAGCTGATTGCAGTCCTATTGCATTCTGCATTGAATAGGTCATTGATATTCAGCTAAGTGGAACAAATTTTCTATGTTAAAGCAGACAAATTTGGAATAATGTCACATGCATCTCATGTTATTTACTACAGAATACCAGATTAAATGGATTACTTGTGAACTGATTGCAGTGTTAAATAGATGATATAACATGATAACTTAAAATGCTGACTGGGCCTTTGTAATATAGAATAGTATACAAGCACATGAATATAGTAGAAGAGAGGTTATCGTATTTGTTGAATGTATGTCTGTAATATATTTGCCAAATGCTTGTCCAGAGAGAATTTGAATAGATTTTTAAGATTTAACCTTGATTTTCTGTTTCTAAAGAAAATGGACTTTCTCACCATTTTAGAAGACAAGTGAAAAATGTTATCTTCTTTTTTCTGTTTTTTAGATTAAAATAACTCCCACAACTTCTGAGAACGAACTTTAGTTTTAATCCAAATAAATGTATGAGTACAGGTGGTAAAATAAATATGTTAGGAATATTTTGATGAGAAAATTAAATGAAGTAGCCTACATTTTGCTTATACTGCACCAGTATCAGAAAAAGTGAATCTGAAAGTAATTATGTTTTTAGGCCCCAAATAAGTGTACCCCACATTTTTTAGATGACTCTCCCCATTTCCTTAGACGTAATTAGCTGTTGTTTTTAAACTATATGCATGTGGTTACTCTGGAGCCATCAAATGTAATATGAAACCATCTATTTAGAATGTATAGGATATATAAATAAATAACTTGAAGAAGTAGAGGATGGTATTTTTTTCCTAATGAAGTAGGAAATGAAAGAGTAATTATTAACCATCTCCTTTTCACATTCCTGAAAACATCAATTACAGTTACACATCTTAGAAACAAGCCCACCAGTAGCACAGAAATAGCTCCTTTCACTGTGCTTCAAAAAATTTAATCCCTATTTAACAGCTGGGATGTATTTACAGCCATAATTCAAACTATTCATTTCAGTGCAGGCCTCCCTGCTTCTGTAGTGTAGCCTAGAAGCTTAGCCATTCTCTTGTCTCTAGTGGGCACGTGTTTTATGATTTGGAGTTGCTTTTAAAAATTTAATGTAATGGGAAAATGTCTTTCTCAATCCCCTCCCCCCTCCCCCCACACACATACTTCTTTCTTCTCTACTATCTGTTAAGTAGAAAATTATGTTTTAGTAGCTGCCACAAGAAGAGGATTTTGAATAGTATAAACACTGATTATGGAAAATAATGCAGGCAGCTGCACTGGAGACTGATAAGACCAATCCCATAGTAATGGCCTTTAAAACATATTATCAAGGTGGGAATCAGTGAGGGGAAAGAGACAACTGTGGCTGTTTCTTCTCTTTACTGTTCAGCAAGATTACTTTTAAAGGTGAAACTGCCTCTGATTTTATTATCTGAGAGATATCTTTGGAGCATTTTAAAACTTTGTGAATGTTTTTGCTTTTTTTGAGTGAGCAATCTTGCTAATTGTGCATGAATTTGATTCTAACAAATGTTGAAATTGTTGCATTAACAAAGTCTTCTTAAATATTCTTTTCCTTAAAGAAGGGAAAAGGGAATATATTTTATAAATGTTGAAGCAGACTATTAGAATAACAAAAAAGGCCATTTTCGTCTAGCTATGAAGTGCCATTTAAAATAGAAAAAGGGGTAAAATATTTGGAGAAAATGTTTTAGGGTAGGATATGTTTCAGGAAAATAAAATAAAATAAAGTTTTAAGTTTTATTTTATATTTGCTCTGAGCCTAACAAGTGGCCAGTTTGTGTTTGTTTAGGCGTGCCTCAGACTCATCGTAAGCATGGAGTGCTTTGTTCTTTGTGGATTCATAAACCAAATTGTCTCAATTCTAGCCTGTGAGAAAAGTGGACATTCCTGTTTCCTGTAGCCAAGTAAATTCCAACTTTGAGTAAACTTTTATTTCCCTGTTTTCTATTACATCCGTCTTTATTGCTGAGATATGTTAGATGTGGATGCTTTCAAGTACACAGACTAGAGTAGCTGTGGTGAAAACAATCTGAGACTCCATATATATGTAATTTTAACTTGCTTTCAATTGAATGGGAAATTTAGGGTAACTTATTGGTACTTTCATGTATGGTTTACATATTCATTGTTACAATTTACTTGTTTGTAAAAATATAAATTCTAAATCTGTTTCCATTTTACGTATTGCAAAATTACTTCTATTTGCCTGGGAATCAGCCCAACCCTTGTAGGATAAGGGAAAGGAACCGTTGTATTTTGTAAATGTCTCCTACATAGAAAGTAATGCCAATACAACTCAGGCAGTGTACTAGACTCAGGAGATACAGCGGTGACCAAGACTTACATTGTATCAGGAGGATGTGGATGCCAAACACGTAAACACATAAAGAGGGTAATTTGAGTGCTAAGAAGGTCAGTGAAGACTGTAACAGGATAATCATAGAAGATGATTAGGGAGATAGCTTTAGGTAGGGAGAGAAGCTTTTGTTCGGAAGTCCTCTCTGAATAGCTACCATTGAGATGAAACCTGTAAAGGCCCTGAGGCAGGAACAGGACTGGTTTGTGTGGAGGCCAGAAGAAAGGTCAGTTTCCCAAGTGTAGTTGTTGTTTAGTCACCGAGTCGTGTCCAGCTCTTTGCAACCCCATGGACTGCAGCACACCAGGCCTCCCTGTCCCTCCTCTTTTCCCAAGCTTTGCCCAAGTTCATGTCAGTTGCATCGGTGATGCCATCCAGTCATCCATCTCATCCTCTGATGCCCTACTCTCCTTCTGCCCTTAGTCTTTGCCAGCCTCAGGGGCTATTCCAATGCGAGTGTAGTTCAGTCAGTTCAGTTCAGTTCAGTCTCTCAGTCGTGTCCTCTTTGCGACCCTATGGACTGCAGCACGCCAGGCCTCCCTGTCCATCACCAACTCCCAGAGTTTACTCAAACTCATGTCCAGAGTCAGTGATGCCATCCAACCATCTCATCTTCTGTCATCCCCTTTTCCTCCCACCTGCAATCTTTCCCAGCATCAAGGTCTTTTCAAATGAGTCAGTTCTTTGCATCAGGTGGCCAAAATGTTGGAGTTTCAGCTTCAGCACCAGTCCTTCCAATGAATATTTAGGACTGATTTTCTTTAGGATGGACTGGTTGGATCTCCTTGCAGTGCAAGGGACTCTCAAGAGTCTTCTCCAACACCACAGTTCCAAAGTGTCAATTCTTCGGTGCTCAGCTTTCTTTATGATCCAACTGTCACATTCATACATGACTACTGGAAAAACCATAGCCTTGACTAGACGGACCTTTGTTGGCAAAGTAATGTCTCTGCTTTTTAATATGCTGTCTAGGTTGGTCATAACTTTCCTTCCAAGGAGTAAGCGTCTTTTAATTTCATGGCTACATTCAGCACCTGCAGTGATTTTTGGAGCCCAAGAAAATAAATTGTGTCACTGTTTCCATTGTTTCTCCATCTGTTTGCCATGAAGTGATGGGACCAGATGCCATAATCTTAGCTTTCTGAATGTTGAGCTTTAAGCCAACTTTTTCAATCTCCTCTTTCATGTTCATCAAGAGTCTCTTTAGTTCTTCATTTTCTGCCATAAGGGTGATGTCATCTGGAATATCTGAGATTATTGATATTTCTCCTGGCAGTCTTGATTCTAGATTGTGCTTTATGCAGCCCAGCGTTTCTCATGATGTACTCTGCAAGTGTAGTTAGGAGAGTGCTAAATATAGACAGGGACCAGGTCGTATAGGATCTTTGTAGGCCCAGAAAATTGGGTTTTATTCAATTCCTACTGCAAAACTTTTGAAGAG
Organism: Budorcas taxicolor; assembly: GCF_023091745.1. NCBI lineage: Eukaryota > Metazoa > Chordata > Mammalia > Artiodactyla > Bovidae > Budorcas > Budorcas taxicolor. The sequence continues at coordinate 77,298,450 of NC_068921.1, forward strand.
TTTGAATAGAAGAATGGTAAGATGTGCTTTAGGAGAAGGCGATGGCACCCCCATCCAGTACTCTTGCCTGGAAAATCTCATGGGCGGAGGAGCCTGGTGGACTGCAGTCCATGGGGTTGCACAGAGTCGGACACGACTGAGTGACTTCACTTTCACTTTTCACTTTGATGCATTGGAGAAGGAAATGGCAACCCACTCCAGTGTTCTTGCCTGGAGAATCCCAGGGACGGGGGAGCCTGGTGGGCTGCCGTCTCTGGGGTCACACAGAGTCGGACACGACTGAAGCGACATAGCAGCAGCAGCAAGACGTGCTTTAAAAGGGCTGCTGTGAGGCAGGTGGACTCCTGGGGACGAGTGATAGAGACAAGGAAATCATTTGTATGTCCATGGCAGTCATCCACATGAGAGGTGCTGATGATGGTTTTGACGAGGAGTCAGTCAAATCCAGCCCACTGCCAGTTTTTGTACAGTTCACTAGTTGAGTGATTTTTTAAAGTTTGGAAGTATTACATTTTTTTTTTTTTAATTTTAAAATCTTTAATTCTTACATGTGTTCCCAAACATGAACCCCCCTCCCACCTCCCTCCCCATAACATCTCTGTGGGTCATCCCCATGCACAAGCCCCAAGCATGCTGTATCCTGCCCAGACATAGACTAGCGATTCAATTCTTACATGATAGTATACATGATAGAATGCCATTCTCCCATATCATCCCACCCTCTCCCTCTCCCTCTGAGTCTAAAAGTCCATTATACACAGCTGCGTCTTTTTTCCTGTCTTGCATACAGGGTCGTCATTGCCATCTTTCTAAATTCCATATATATGTGTTAGTATACTGTATTGGTGTTTTTCTTTCTGGCTTACTTCACTCTGTATAATCGGCTCCAGTTTCGTCCATCTCATCAGAACTGATTCAAATGAATTCTTTTTAACGGCTGAGTAATACTCCATTGTGTATATGTACCACAGCTTTCTTATCCATTCATCTGCTGATGGACATCTAGGTTGTTTCCATGTCCTGGCTATTATAAACAGTGCTGCGATGAACATTGGGGTACATGTGTCTCTTTCAATTCTGGTTTCCTCGGTGTGTATGCCCAGCAGTGGGATTGCTGGGTCATAAGGGAGTTCTATTTGCAATTTTTTAAGGAATCTCCACACTGTTCTCCATAGTGGCTGTACTAGTTTGCATTCCCACCAACAGTGTAGGAAGGTTCCCTTTTCTCCACACCCTCTCCAGCATTTATTGCTTGCAGATTTTTGGATCGCAGCCATTCTGACTGGTGTGAAGTGGTACCTCATTGTGGTTTTGATTTGCATTTCTCTGATAATGAGTGATGTTGAGCATCTTTTCATGTGTTTGTTAGCCATCCGTATGTCTTCTTTGGAGAAATGTCTGTTTAGTTCTTTGGCCCATTTTTTGATTGGGTCGTTTATTTTTCTGGAATTGAGCTGCAGGAGTTGCTTGTATACTTTTGAGATTAGTTGTTTGTCAGTTGCTTCATTTGCTATTATTTTCTCCCATTCAGAAGGCTGTCTTTTCACCTTGCTGATATTTTCCTTTGTTGTGCAGAAGCTTTTAATTTTAATTAGATCCCATTTGTTTATTTTTGCTTTTATTTCCAGAATTCTGGGAGGTGGATCATAGAGGATCCTGCTGTGATTTATGTCTGAGAGTGTTTTGCCTATGTTCTCCTCTAGGAGTTTTATAGTTTCTGGTCTTACATTTAGATCTTTAATCCATTTTGAGTTTATTTTTGTGTGCGGTGTTAGAAAGTGATCTAGTTTCATTCTTTTACAAGTGGTTGACCAGTTTCCCCAGCACCAGTTGTTAAAGAGATTATCTTTACTCCATTGTATATTCTTGCCTCCTTTGTCAAAGATAAGGTGTCCATATGTGTGTGGATTTATCTCTGGGCTTTCTATTTTGTTCCATTGATCTATATGTCTGTCTTTGTGCCAGTACCATACTGTTTTGATCACTGTGGCTTTGTAGTAGAGCCTGAAGTCAGGCAAGTTGATTCCTCCAGTTCCATTCTTCTTTCTCAAGATTGCTTTGGCAATTCGAGTTTTTTTGTATTTCCATACAAATCTTGAAATTATTTGTTCTAGTTCTGTGAAAAATATGGCTGGTAGCTTGATAGGGATTGCATTGAATTTGTAAATTGCTTTGGGTAGTATACTCATTTTCACTATATTGATTCTTCCGATCCATGAACATGGTATATTTCTCCATCTATTAGTGTCCTCTTTGATTTCTTTCATCAGTGTTTTATAGTTTTCTATATATAGGTCTTTAGTTTCTTTGGGTAGATATATTCCTAAGTATTTTATTCTTTTCGTTGCAATGGTGAATGGAATTGTTTCCTTAATTTCTTTTTCTACTTTCTCATTATTGGTGTATAGGAATGCAAGGGATTTCTGTGTGTTGATTTTATATCCTGCAACTTTACTATATTCATTGATGAGCTCTAGTAATTTTCTGGTGGAGTCTTTAGGGTTTTCCATGTAGAGGATCATGTCATCTGCAAACAGTGAGAGTTTTACTTCTTCTTTTCCAATTTGGATTCCTTTTATTTCTTCTTCTGCTCTGATTGCTGTGGCCAAAACTTCCAGAACTATGTTGAATAGTAGCGGTGAAAGTGGACACCCTTGTCTTGTTCCTGACTTTAGGGGAAATGCTTTCAATTTTTCACCATTGAGGATAATGTTTGCTGTGGGTTTGTCATATATAGCTTTTATTATGTTGAGGTATGTTCCTTCTATTCCTGCTTTCTGGAGAGTTTTTATCATAAATGGATGTTGAATTTTGTCAAAGGCCTTCTCTGCATCTATTGAGATAATCATATGGTTTTTATTTTTCAATTTGTTAATGTGGTGAATTACATTGATTGATTTGCAGATATTGAAGAATCCTTGCATCCCTGGGATAAAGCCCACTTGGTTATGGTGTATGATCTTTTTAATGTGTTGTTGGATTCTGATTGCTAGAATTTTGTTGAGGATTTTTGCATCTATGTTCATCAGTGATATTGGCCTGTAGTTTTCTTTTTTTGTGACATCTTTGTCAGGTTTTGGTATTAGGGTGATGGTGGCCTCATAGAATGAGTTTGGAAGTTTACCTTCCTCTGCAATTTTCTGGAAGAGTTTGAGTAGGATAGGTGTTAGCTCTTCTCGAAATTTTTGGTAGAATTCAGCTGTGAAGCCGTCTGGACCTGGGCTTTTGTTTCCTGGAAGATTTCTGATTGCAGTTTCAATTTCCATGCTTGTGATGGGTCTGTTAAGATTTTCTATTTCTTCCTGGTTCAGTTTTGGAAAATTGTACTTTTCTAAGAATTTGTCCATTTCTTCCACGTTGTCCATTTTATTGGCATACAACTGCTGATAGTAGTCTCTTATGATCCTTTGTATTTCTGTGTTGTCTGTTGTGATCTCTCCATTTTCATTTCTAATTTTATTGATTTGATTTTTCTCTCTTTGCTTCTTGATGAGTCTGGCTAGTGGTTTGTCAATTTTATTTATCCTTTCAAAGAACCAGCTTTTGGCTTTGTTGATTTTTGCTATGGTCTCTTTTGTTTCTTTTGCATTTATTTCTGCCCTAATTTTTAAGATTTCTTTCCTTCTACTAACTCTGGGGTTCTCCAATTCTTCCTTTTCTAGTTGCTTTAGTTGTAGAGTTAGGTTATTTATTTGACTTTTTTCTTGTTGAAGTATTACATTTTAAATGGTTGGGAAAAAAAAGAATGTTTCATGACACATGAAAAGTATATGAAATTCAAATTTCAGGTTCATAAATACAGTTTTACCAGAACACAGCCACCTTTATTCATTTTTATCTGTCTGTGGAGTTTATCATATGTAGCAACTCAATGCCCTGGTTTTCCCCTTTGATAGTAGTTCAGTGGCTTAGGAGTTTGTTGAGATTTTTTTTTTTTTGATGCAGGACCAAGACTGAATATTTTCCAAACAGAAAGAACTGTCCTCAGCCACTATTATGGAACATCTTACGGCTTTGAAAATTAGCTTGTGCTGTGGACTTGATAATATTTCTTAATGAATTCATGCTGAAATTGTAAGACAAAACAGCATTTACATGCAAAAGGCACACTGTGGCAGAGTCATTTTGACAACTGATGTTTGAGTCACAGCTAATGTCAAGTTGCTTTTTAGACTCCGTGGGCTGTCAAAACAAGAAGTGGACTATAGATCCAACAGCATTTTTCAAATCTCAACGCAAAAGCAAAGAATATTTCCATATTTTCTAATCTACATACCTGTACTGTTGAGGATATTTCACTTACCCTTCAATTGAAAGTGATTAAATTGCAAAATAATGTTACGCTAAAGCAGATATCAAGAGAAGAATCTAGCAAAATCTGGCCCTTCGGAGAAAAAAAATAGTCAACCCTTGGCGTAGACTAAGGTGGTAGTGGTGGCAATGACGTGAAGTGAACCAATTTGACATATATTTTGGAGGGAAGACAGAAAAGATCAGTAGGTGGATTAGAAACTGGGTATGAAGGAAGTTAAAGAATTGGAGATGAGCCATGAGTGAATGATGATAGTATTTACCGAGACGGGAAGGCTAGGGGAGAAGCAGGTTTGGAGAGGCAGATCAAGAATTCTGTTTGGACTTGCTAGGTTTAATATGTGCATTAGATATCCAAGTGTTGATGTCCAATTAACAGATGACTACATGAGTCTTGAACTCAGGATAAATGGGAGTTGAAAACGTAAATTTGGCGATCATATTCATTAGATTTTCTGTAAAAGCTTGGATCTGCCATATAGGAAAGATTGAAGTTGGACCCTTATATTACACTAGATACAAAAATTGACTCAAAGTGGATTAAAGACCGAAGCATAATGCTTAAAACTATAAAACTTCCAAAAGAAAATGTAGGCAAAAACTTCATGACTTTGGAATTGACAGTGATTTCTTGGATATAACTCCGAAACTGTAAGCACAAAAGCAAACATAGATACATTGGACTATATCAAATTTAAAAAAATGTGGGTATCAAAAGACACAACGGAGTGAAGAGGCATCCTGTGTAATGGGAGAAATATTTTAAGTCATAAATTTTTTATATAAATTTATTATTTTAATTGGAGGCTAATTACTTTACAATATTGTATTGGTTTTGCCATACATCACATGAATCCACCACAGGTGTACACATGTTCCCCATCCTGAACCCCCCTCCCATATCCCTCCCTATACCGTCCCTCTGGGTCATCCCAGTGCACCAACCCCAAGCATCCTGTATCATGCATCGGACCTGGAGTGGTGATTCATTTCATTTATGATATTATACATATTTCAATGCCATTCTCCCAAATCATCTCCCTCTCTCACAAAGTCCAAAAGACTGTTCTATACATCTGTGTGTCTTTTGCTGTCTCGCATACAGGGTTATCATTACCATCTTTCTAAATTCCATATATATGCATTAGTATCCCATGGACGGAGGAGCCTGCTAGGCTGCAGTCCATGGGGTCGCTAAGAGTAGGACACGACTGAGCGACTTCACTTTCACTTTTCACTTTGATGCATTGGAGAAGGAAATGGCAACCCACTCCAGTGTTCTTGCCTGGAGAATCCCAGGGACAGGGGAGCCTAGTGGGCTGCCGTCTATGGGGTCGCACAGAGTCGGACACGACCAAAGCGACTTAGCAGCAGCAGCATACTGTATTGGTGTTTTTCTTTCTGGCTTGCTTCACTCTGTATAATAAGCTCCAGTTTCATCCAGCTCATTAGAACTGATTCAAACTGAAGTCATACATCTGATAAAGGGTTAATATCCAGAATATATAAAGAACTCTTGCAGCTTAACAACAGGAGATTAAATAACCTGATTAAAAGTTGGACAAAGGCCTTGAATAGATGTTGCTTCAGTGAAGAAGCACAGGTGGGCAACAAGCATAGGAGGAGGTGCTTGGCGTCTTACTTCATACATGTATCAGCCCTTCATTCCTTTTTATGGCCAAACAATATTCTGTTGCATGAAGATGCCATGTTTTGTTTATTCATTTATCAGTCGATGGACATTTGGGTTGTTTGGCTATTAGGGGTAATGCTGCTGTGGACATTCAGGCACGTGTTTTTGTGTGGCTGAGAATTCATTTTACGTCTCTTTTTTTCCCCAGTGTCTTTCTCGAGAAGCAGGGGGCAACATGAGCATTCAGTTTCTCGGCACAGTGGTAAGTAGGAAAGGATGATTACTTTGTATGTTCTTTTAATTTACAGAGAGATATTTGGAAAAGTGATCGGCTGGTTTTAGCCCTTGTGTTTGAGCTTGGCTTCACCGTGGTTTTGTTTTGCTGTTAAGTGAGATGTCTTTGTATAAGAAATGGATTCTTTAACATGTGGAGAAAATTCTCATGATGGAATAAGTTTAGCTATTTCTTATTAGACACAAAATAATTTTAAAAATTATTTGCAGTTTGTTGAGTCTTTGAAGTACTTTTTTTCGCTGGAGACTTTCTCCCTATTTTTGATAAAAATAAAAACAGATTTTAAAAAGATGCTTTTGGATAGTGACCTTGGGGGGTTCCCTGGTGGTCTAGTGGTTAGGACCCTGTGCTCTCACTGCCGAGGGCCCAGGTTCTGTCTTTTGTCAGGGAAGTAAGATCCCACAATAAGCCAGGTGGCAAAACCAAAAAAAAAAAAAACCAACAAAAACAGGTGACTGATATTTTATGTTTGTTTTTTTTTTTTTTGCTCAGTTTTCCATCTAGCTTCTTCTATTAGGTCCACACTTCTAATGAAATTGAATCATAATTTCAAAATTATATAGCTCTACACAGTGAAAAGTAACTTATTTCACACTTATTTTTACTTACAAGTTTATAGGTACCATATTAGTAATAGTATAATTTTCCAAAATAATTTGGTGAAAAAGGTACTTTATTGTTTTAATATCATTTCTCCACTTATTGCTGTGGTATTTGCATATTTCTCTCTGTATTCATTTGTTAGGTATCATTTATAATCTGTAAAATGTGTGTTCATATCTTTGGGGTACCTTGTTTAGGTTGTAAATTTACATTGGGTATTTCTGTTGGCTCTGTAACTTGAGGATATCAGAGGACAAGTTTGTGGCTTAAATCAAAAGAATAGTGACTTTGCCACTGAGTTACAGAGGATATCAGTAACAATGTCCATTTACTTCATGCTTTGTACTTTATATATGTATAGAGGTGTGGTATAATTTATGGATTAAAGTACATGTGAAAACACCTGTCCAACATGTAATTCTTAAGTGTTGCACCTAAGACTTTTAGTTATTCTTGCTTTTCTGATTAATAGTTATTAGTTCAGTTCAGTTGCTAAGTCGTGTCTGACTCTTTGTGACCCCATGAATTGCAGCATGCCAGGCCTCCCTGTCCATCACCAACTCCCGGAGTTCACCCAAACTCATGTGCATCGAGTCGGTGATGCCATCCAACCATCTCATCCTCTGTCATCCCCTTCTCCTGCTGTCCCCAATCCCTCCCAGCATCAGGATCTTTTCCAATGAGTCAACTCTTCGCATGAGGTGGCCAAAGTATTGGAGTTTCAGCCTCAGCATCAGTCCTTCAAATGAACACCCAGGACTGGTCTCCTTTAGGATGGACTAGTTGGATCCCCTTGCAGTCCAAGGGACTTGCAAGAGTCTTCTCCAGCACCACAGTTCAAAAGCATCAATTCTTCAGCACTCAGCTATCTTCACAGTCCAACTCTCACATCCATACATGACCACTGGGAAAACCATAGCCTTGAAGACGTTGACGGATCTTTGTTGGCAAAGTAATGTCTCTGCTTTTTAATATGCTGTCTAGGTTGGTCATAACTTTCCTTCTAAGGAATAAGTGTCTTTTAATTTCATGGCTGCAGTCACCATCTGCAGTGATTTTGAAGCCCCCCAAAATAAAGTCTGACACTGTTTCCACTGTTTCCCCATCTATTTCCCATGAAGTGATGGGACCAGATGCCATGATCTTCGTTTTCTGAATGTTGAGCTTTAAGCCAACTTTTTCACTCTCCTCTTTCACTTTCATCAAGAGGCTTTTTAGTTCTTCTTCACTTTCTGCCGTAAGGGTGGTATCATCTGCATATCTGAGTTTATTGATATTTCTCCTGGCAATCTTGATTCCAGCTTGTGCTTCTTCCAGCCCAGTGTTTCTCATGATGTACTCTGCATAGAAGTTAAATAAGCAGGGTGACAATATACAGCCTTGACGTACTCCTTTTCCTATTTGGAACCAGTCTGTTGTTCCATGTCCAGTTCTAACTGTTGCTTCCTGACCTGCATATAGGTTTCTCAAGAGGCAGGTCAGGTGGTCTGGTATTCCCATCTCTTTCAGAATTTTCCACAATTTATTGTGATCCACACAGTCAAAGACTTTGGCATGTGTTTAATTTTTCAACTAAACAATTTAAATATTATTTAAATTCATGTCGTAAGAAATTGGATTAGGCTTCTCCAGATAAACAGAACCAACTGGGTATGTGTATTATGTTTGCATATGTAGAGAGAGAGAGAGATTGGTTGGTTGATTGACTTTAAGCAGTTGATACCTGTGATTGTGCAGGCAATTCCAAAACCTGCAGGGTAGTTACATTTCAAGTTTAAGGTCAATGTGCCTGTAGTATTCCTTCCTACTTGGGAGGTTAGTCCTTTTTCTTCAACTGATTGAAAGAGGCCCACCCATGTTATTAGAGAGTAATCTGATTTACTCATAGTCTACTGACTTAAATGTTAACCTCATCTAAAAAAGGAAAAAAATAAAAAATAAAACCATGGCACTTTTCTGGAGGTCCATTGGTTAAGACTCTGTGCTCCTAATGCTGGGGGCACAGGTTTGGTCCCTGGTCGGGTAACTAAGATCCTGCATGCCTTGTCCAAAAAAAAAAAAGAACAAAAAACCCTTTATAGAAACATCTAGAAACCTGTTTGACAAAATATCTGAATACTGTTGGCTAGCCAAGTTGACACACAAAATTAATCATTGTGAAAGTGTTCATTTTATCCCTTAGAGGTTTTGAAGTTTTTAACAATAGACGTATTCTTCCAGAAACGGATTTACACATCTTTTCATGCAACAGTAAATTGTGAACATCTTCCTACATCATTGCGTAAAGATCCATGCCACTCTTTTTTTATCAGCTACCTGGACTTACATTATGGGTAGGGTCTTCTGGACCTCCTGTGCTCATTCTAGAAAGGGTTCTTGTGCTGTCTCTGCTATTTGTTATTGCTCCTTGCATTCTAATAGATTTCTCAGGGTTCAGACATTGAAAAAAATACTTCCTGACAGCCACAACCTGCAAAAGAAAACCCAAACCAACATAAACTTCCTCCTACAATTTTTCCTATCTCAGAAAATGGCAGTTTAAGCTAAAAGTTTGTCTTTTCCTTGAATTCCCTCTTCCGCCATTCTCACAGCCCCCATCCTGACCAAAGTCTTCATCACCTCTTGTCCAAATTGTTGCAACAGCCAGTCTTCCCCCCTCCACCCCTGCTCCCTGCTAATTAATATAGCGGTTAAAGTGATCCTTTTAAAATACACATCAGCTCAGCCCGCCTAGTTGCTCGTCTTCAAACATGTCAGGCGCTAGCATCCGGGCCTCCTCACTGGCCTGTCCTCTGCCAGGCCCAGCTCTCATGGCCTCACCTAAACGTGTTACCTCCGGAAGGCGCCACTTCCACATACCGGCCCATTGAGGATGGGGACGCCAATGTATGAAGTGGATGGAGGGGGCACGGGCATTCAGTCCATAACGTGTGTTTAGCTGTCAAAGCTCTCCTCCCCAGAGCTTTTCCAGGTGATCTGTGCCTACTCAAATTGTAGATTGTCTGGGTTTTGCTTGTTTGTTTTGCTGACACGTTTTTAGTGAAGCTATGAGTTTGTGCATGTCAGATAGTATAAACTCACAAAGAAGTGGAAGAGGTTCAGTGTTTTACATAACCCAGATTCCTTACTTGAACTGTGATTCACAATAAGGATGAATATTTTGTTACTACTTGAAGAATACAGAAGTTACCATTTAATTCCAAATTTTGTATTGTAATCATTGCTTGTATTTAATTTTTTTTAAGTACCATTATCTTTAAAACACCACAATTCTAAGACAAACGTATCTGTGTAAGACTGAGTTTTTTTTCTTGTGGGAACAATGCATTTGCCTGAAAGAGAAAATAACCTACGTTGCACTGAGCAGCTTCTTCATAGCTGTGCTGTTGGCATTTACCCAAGGACTCTTGAGGAACTATCAAATTATATGTCTTTGAAGCTTAGCCAGGGATCTTAATGAAACCAAATCACGCTGAACTTCCTAAAGCTAATTTAAATCTCAAATTGTACATTTTAAATTAAGTTTTTATTGATAATAAATATACTTTATTTCTTATTAGCCTTGAAAGCTTGAGTAATAATATCAGTAGAATAAACATGTTTTACAAAGATTTACCATTAAGAATGGTATTAATATGACCCTTGGTACGCTAGCACAATTAGATTTCAAAGTTAGCATTTACGAAGTAACAGCGATTAATGACAACCATCGAAAACAATTTTGAACTCCATCAGTTTAACTCAGGAGGGTAAACTTAATATGATAATTCATCTAGTTGAATTGTATCAGCTTAGCAGGAAAGTATGTAAATATGTGACCCTTACCTAGTTTCTAAATGGATGCTGTGCTGATAGATTTATCAGTTCCATTAAAGAACTTTGGGGAACTTTGGAATTTCAGCAATTGTTCCCTTGGAGGCTGAAAACCCAACCTGGTCTCATACTGGGACCATTCTGGTCTGCATATTTCCATAATTTGCCTTTGCTACTAATATGACAGCAAGACACAAATAACTGTTTCTAATAATATCAGATGGAGTTGTGGAGGACAGCATTTTAATGTAGTAAAAGACCTCCCCGCGGGGTTGTTATTGCTACTATAGAACAGCAGCTACACAGTTGCAACTGTAGTCTCTTAATTGATTCGTTTAATTAGCAAGAGCTGAAGCTTGGGCTGTATCTTGTCATCTGATAGCACAAGGCTCAAACATGCATCCTTCGTATTTCTAGATATAAATATGAGCACTGTCAAAAAGTTTCACTCTTTCTGAAAACTCCCTTATGGATATTGAACTTGAATAGAGTAAACTCCCATTTGTTGAAAATCCAAATAACTGGCAAATGAAAAGAACTAGGTTTGTTATTGTTTTCCTTTACCGGTGGGGTTCCCTGGTAGCTCAGACGGTGAAGAATCTGCTTGCAATGCGGGAAATCTGGGTTCAGTCCCTGGGTCGGGAAAACCCCCTGGAGAAGGGCATGGCTACCCAGTCCAGTATTCTCGCCTGGAGAATCCCATGGACAGAGGAGCCTGGAGGGCTACAGTCCATGGGGTCCCAAAGAGTCGGACACATCTGAGCGACTAAGCACCCATCTTCTTTGCCAGTACTCTTTTGGGAAGTAACCTATGTCACGTTTTTGGTTATTACTGTCTTCCAAAAATCAACATCCAGAGAACTTCTTTGGTCTTCTGTACCTTATAAATCCCTCTGTCTACATATCTGACTCGTCTCTAGTCTTCACTCGCTTTTTTCTCCCTTCTCTTTTCCATCTGTTGTTCCGTATCAGCGAGGTTTCAGAAGTGACAAGGTGGCTTGTTGGGATTTCTTGCATGCTGGTCCCATGTCTTTGGGTTTGCAGCCACCCAAGAGGCTTACTTTCCTGTGTAAATAGGGACATCTGAGTGAATTACCCCTGGAACTTGACCCATTAACCCAAGCTGCCCTGGTCCCAGTTTCCTTGGATGGGGAGGAGAGCGGCCTGGGAGGTGTCTGGCATAGAACCCCAGAGCCTACATCAGACGGGCACTCATACTCAATAATCACAGGGCTCCATCCCCACGGCATCAAGCTCTCCTTATTCCTGACGCTTTTCCCATCCAGCTGTAGAAAGCAGCTGTGGCCACAGGCTTGACATTTTGTCAAGGGTTGATGAAGTCTCTCTGGTTTTGTTTGTTTGTTTTTAAATTTATTTATTTAATTTTAGGATAATTACAATATTGTGATGGTTTTTGCCATACATCACCCAATGGCTGATTCATACTGATGTATGGCAAAAACCATCACAATATTGTAATTATCCTACAATTAAAATACATAAATATAATGCTAAGAAAAAAGTAAAGGTTTAGCATCCCTTCCTGCATTTCCCTACAGTATTCAAAACTTCAGCTAAAATAGGATAAGATAAAGCTAAAATAGGGGTAAGATAAGATTTGATAAGATGAGGTTCTAAGTACAGTCTTAATCTTGAACATTCTTTTAGTTCTGCCTATACTGTACCTGACTTAAGAAGGAACTTTTAGAATATGTTTACTTTCCAGCCTTGTGAAATAGGCATGCTGAATATAATTCAAACGTGCAGTTGTTAATATCTCATTGTGTGAAGCGTTTTGAGCAAAAATGTGAAAAGAAGTCGTGGGCCGCCTGCTCCTAACTACATGCTAGGCTGTGTGACGGATGAACACGACTTGGCTCCTGTCCTTCAGTAGTGCACTGGCTGCAGGGAAGCCCAGGCCAGCAGCACCGTGAGTACACAGTGGGTGGCAAGACGGGATGCAGAGGCGGGGTTGTCGGCAGAGAAGAACAGAGATGTGTTCCATGTTGTTCTTGTTTCATTGTTAAGGTGTATCCCACTCTTTGTGACCCCATGGACTGTAGCCTGCCAGGCGCCTCTGTCCATGGGATTCTCTAGGTGAGAATACTGGAGTGGGTTGCCATTTCCTTCTCCAGGGTATCTTCCCGACCCAGGGATCGAATCTGCATCTCCTGCATTGGCAGGTGGATTCTTTACCACTGAGCCACCGGGGAAGTTCAGTTCAGTCGCTCAGTCGTGTCCAACTCTTTGCGACCCCATGAATCGCAGCACGCCAGGCCTCCCTGTCCATCACCAACTCCCGGAGTTCACTCCATCGGGTCAGTGATGCCGTCCAGCCATCTCATCCTCGGTCGTCCCCTTCTCCTCCTGTCCCCAATCCCTCCCAGCTCAGAGTCTTTTCCAGTGAGTCAGCTCTTCACATGAGGTGGCCAGAGTACTGGAGTTTCAGCCTTAGCATCATTCCCTCCAAAAAGCCATGGATCTATTAGCTTTACTTTTTTCTTTCTGATACAAAAGCATAAAGTGTAAACCATAGGGCATAGCTCTTTGAATAAGAACCTCCTTTTCATATCCTGTTAGTCATTAATTTTTTTTTTTAACGAGCATACATACAGCCTGACGTGTATAGGTTGTCATGGTAGTCAGTCATCTCACATTGGCTGAGCATCTATATGTGAGGACACTGAGTTCTGGCAATTCAAAGGAAAACGGCATCTCTGCCAGCCATGACCCACTGCCACCCCAGGGTGTTGAAATCCTAGCATGTGATCAGAGCCTTGTGTGAAGAAGAAGTATTCTGGGGGTTGAAAAAGAGAAACAAGGGATTATGGAAAGCTCCTGGTAAATATGTCCAGCTCATTTTTAGACTCTGGGGGTGAATAGAGTTTGAAGCAGGGACAGGGTGTTCAGATAGAAGGGAACAGCATCTGCAAAGACCCTGAGACAGCACGTTCAGAAACGGCTCTGCAGTGATGGTGGAGAAAGTACAGGGGATAAAATAAGTGAACGTAGAGAGGCGTGAGATTGTCCGTGTATTTAAGGGAAAGCAAGCTGGCTAGCGAGGGTGGCAGTATCACCTGAGGTCTATTTTGTTTTGTCTGGATTTTTTTTTTTAGTCGCACCACACAGCGTGTTGAATCTTAGTTCCCCAACCAGGGACTGAACCTGGGCTCAGATAGAATAGATAATGAGTTGGGTTTTTGACCATTTTAAGTCTGAAATGCCAGAGGGACATGTATGATGTAAAGGAAAGATCAGGGAAATGATGAAGGGTGAGCATGTCAGTGGGTGCCTTTGGACATGAAGATGTGGTATCTGAAGCCTGCAGTAGCTAAGATCACCTGAGGGGATGGTGAAGGGACAGGCCCGGAATGGACCCCTGGGGAATGCCCACTTCCAAGGGGGAGGCTTCTAGCATCTCTAATAGAATCCTTTAAAAGTGACATTATCTATTGTCCAAATCATTTCTATTATATCTGGCTATTGGAAGCCAATTTAGTGCAACCTCAATCATGATTTCACAGTGTCCTAGGGTGTCCCTAATTATTTCAGAATGTCTCAAAATCCTGCTGCTGTCTGCCAAAGACCCTCAAAATAAAAATTAATTTTAATGAATAACATAATACCTTACACTTGTGTGATGCTTTAGGGTTTTAGAATGCTTATTTGATTCCATCCCATTTCTAAGAGAGACAGGCCATATAGCACCTTTAGAGTTACTCTTTGAAATATTGTCAGTTTAAAATATTTGCAATTACTCAGTTATATGCTCACAAGAAATTTATGTGAACTACCAGTGATAGCTTCTGGTAAGCGTTGTTGGATTCGTGATCTCCAAAGAAGATTTAGCTTCAGGACCAGGGACCAGGCTTGATCACTTAAGAGCTTTTGTGTAACAGAGTTTTATTAAAGTGACAAAGGACAGAGAAGCTTCTGACACAGACATCAGAAGGGGGATGAGAGTACCCCACTTGCTAGTCTTATCAAGGCCTTATATACTTTTACCCACTCCTACAACAAACATCTTAAATTAACAAGATTAGAACTAACAATAGAAAGATCTTGCCAGACCCACTCCCATACATAACCTCTTAAGATAAGATTAGTCAGAAGGTTCTTGGTAAAAAGGAGAAACATGTCCTTGAGCAAGATACATTGTTGTTACATAATCCTTAGTACAGAGCTTAAGGAAAAGCATTGAGCCATAAGCTCTGGGCTTAAAGAAAAAATGTTTTATGTGACTAAAACAAGGAATGTAAGAGGAAAGAGGAGAGTGAAAAGGCTGGCTTAAAACTCAGCATTCAAATAACTAAAGTCAAGGCATCTGGTCCCATCACTTCATAGCAAATAGATGGGTAAACAATGGAAACAGTGACACTTTATTTTCTTGGGCTCCAAAATCACTGCAGATCATGCCTGAAGCCATGAAATTAAAAGACGCTTGCTCTGTGAAAGAAAAGCTATGACCAACCTAGACAGCATATTAAGAAACAGAGACATTACTTTGCTGACAAAGGTCCATCTAGTCAAAGCTATGGTTTTTCCAGTAGTCATGTATGGATGTGAGAGTTGAACTATAAAGAAAGCTGAGCACCGAAGCATTGATGCTTTTGAACTGTGGTGTTGGAGAAGACTCTTGAGAGTCCCTTGGACTGCAAGGAGATCCAGTCAGTCTATCCTAAAGGCAATCAACCCTGAATATTCATTGGAAGGACTGATGTTGAAGCTGAAACTCCAATACTTCGGCCACCTGATGTGAAGAGCTGACTCATTTGAAAAGACCCTGATGCTGGGAAAGATTGAGGGCAGGAGGAGAAGGGGACGACAGAGGATGAGATGGTTGGATAGCATCACCAACTCAATGGACATGGGTTTGAGCAAGCTCTGGGAGTTGGTGATGGACAGGGAGGCCTGGTGTGCTGCAGTCCATAGGGTTTCAAAGAGTTGGACACAACAGAGTGACTGAACTGAACTGAAGACAAGGAATTAAAAAAAAAAAAAAAATTGTCCTTTTCTCCTCCTTGAGAGCCCTGGACCCATTCCTCCTTGAGGGCCCTGGACCCCTTAGCCTACCTATGAATTAACTCTCTCACCAGCATGTGAGTGTTTTTTGGGGTGGGGGAGGGTTAGGGGGAGGTATACTAAATAAAGTTTGATTCTTGTGTTTGAATCTCATATCTCCCACTTACCAGCTTTGTGACCTTGAACAAGTTACTTAACCTTTCTGGTCATCAGTTTTCCTGCCAGCAGAATGTCTACTTTTATGGAATTGGTGATGGTTGAATAAGAAAATGTTGGTAAAATGCTGAAATATAATAGGAACTTAGCCTGTAGTAGCTCATCTATTATTATAACCCCTGAAAATATTGAATACACTCTTCCTTTGCAATCATTTTGCCTCACTTTTTTCCTTCCTTTTTCTCACTCGCTTTGAAGACTTGCTGTCATCTGAAATTGTAATCTCAACTGAGATCACACTTGGTAGGCAATCTGCCGAAAAATTCAGAAGGAAAATATTTCTCTTTTATTTGGAAAGTCTAATTTTTGTTCATCCCATGATTTGACCTCCTCACATAGTTAACATATCATCTGTCATTGAATGCTAAAATATAAAGTACATATTTAAACGTGCACCTATGGCAGCAGGATTCTTAAGAATGCCTGCTTCCTTGAAGCTTAATGAAGTTCACCAAGAGCAGCCTTGACTGGGAAGACTTTGGCGTGTTGTGTTTGAAAGGCAGCATACTTTGGATATAGGACCTGATATGACAGTGCTTATGGGGCTTCACACACCAGCCTCACTTACCACTTAAGGCCCCTGTAGTGTAGTACCATGCATTGCTGATCCTTCATCAATAATATCCATTGATTATTATTTACCTTATGGTGAGAGTGATATGGAATTGGCAACTCTTTCTCATGGAAGCCGAGTCAGACCGTCATTCTCAACTTGAGCATGTGTAGGAATTAACTGGAAAACTTGCTAAAAATGCAGATCCCCATAATCCAGTGAAACTGATCCCTTAGGTTTGAGTGAAAGCCTAAGAATCTACCAGTTTCAAGTAGCCCAAGACTAGGATTTGGAGTATATTTTCACACATGTTTAACATAGAATTAGTATCTGATTTAGGAAGTGGATACCAAAAGCTACATTGTATTACTGGTCTTGTGAGTCACACATAGGAACAGTGTTCTAGATGTTTTTTTTAATAAAAGGATAGAACAAGCATTTGATTATTTGAACTTGTTAATTGATGATTGCATGTGTTCATAATACATATATATTTTGATTGTTTGCACTAATTAATTGATGGCTATGTTCACAATGCATATATACTGATTATTTGCACTAATTAATTGATGGCTATATATGTTCATAATACATATATGTATTTTTTTAATCAGGTAGGGACCTGATAGCACCTAATGTATAATTAAATCCATAGTTTGATCGACTGTACCTTTTCAGTTTACATGTCAGCTACACAGTCTTTTAGATTTGGTCTGCATTGTGTCAAGTCTTAGACCCACAGGACAGCGATCATTTTTACTTTTGGCCTAGATCAGGGTTTCCCAACCTTGGCAGTGGTGACATTTTGAGATGGGCAATGTTTTTTGTTGTGTAAGACTGCTCCGTGCATTATGGGATGTTCAGCAGCATACCAGGCCTCCGCCCACTAGATGCCAGAACACCTGCCCAGATGTAACCACTAAAATTGTTTCCAGACTTTGCTGAGTGGCCCTGGGGGTGGGGAGGGAACACAGTCATCTCTAGATGAGAATCTCTGGCCTAGACTATAGTAATAGTCATAGTGGGATTTCAGACATTCCTTTTCTGTTTCACTAATAAATATAATGTTCTACTGGAGATTAACTCTCTAGAACAAATGTGATACTTCTTAATGGCCCGAAGCGTACAAGTTCTTGTATCCACCCTGACCTACTCAGATGCCTCCTGCAGAGAGACTGGCAGCCAGCTTTAGCGAGCCTGGTGCTTGGTTGGCTTAAAAGCACGCTTGCCTATTGGCTGTGTGGGTTACTCGCGCTTAGTCTTCCTCCTGCTGGATCATAAGCCACTTCTGCTGTGGACAGCCCATTCCTGAGAGGAAGGCCAAGCCCCAGTTTGTATAATTGCATTCTGTTCACTTGGATCCTTTTATCCATTGGAATAGCCCTACTGTCACTGTTTGCATGAGACCCCTACACCCTGAGTCCACGGCGAGAGTGTAGTTACCCCCTGATCGTAGAAGCCACTGCTCGCCCATGGCCCCCACACCAGTGGGCCCTGCCATGGTCCAGGTGAGATTCATCCAGCCAAGTATGCTGCATGCATCCCTCAGGATGGCATTGGTGAAGAAATGCTTTTCTGTTCCTTTCCACCTAGCATGTAGTTGCCTAGCTCTGTAGTGTTTTGTGCCACTTACCCTGTGGATGGAAAGTGTATACATAGCAGAATGCCTGGCAAGGCATGGAAAGGTCCAGCCGTCACTAGTAGCTCAAGTCTGTATCCTGAGATGTAGCTTTCCCATGTTTCATATGGTGTAAATTCTCAAGGTTGTCGGGGACAGCTAAGGTAATGACTAAGGTATCCGTGTTAATTACCCAGGTAATTACCAAGCATCAGGGGACACGTGAAACTGCCACGTGCCCTTGTTTGAAATGGAACCGCTGCCTCATTTAAGGATGGGGAGATAATCCGTGTGTAAGTTCTCACAGTCCCCCTTGGAGTCCACTGTGTCCTAGAGCTCGGGCCACCACCTGCTGCTAAGCTGAGCACCCATCTCCGTTGCTCAGCTGAGCGGCCCTTTAAGACTGGGCTGCCCAGGAGACAGCGTGCCCTGAGTGTGCCTGCAGTGAGCTTGTTGCTTTAGGCTCATGACCTCGTTTAATCCCCCCAACCATTGAGATCATTGGTAGAGCCCCCACCTCACAGATGAGGCCAAGTCTCTGCTGTAAATTTACAGATGGTAGTTTGTCAGAATGGCTCGTACAGTGTGGGCAGCCACAGGGGCAGACCTGGACTGACAACACAGCTTGGCTTCCTCCCAGCAGCACGTCACGTGGTTGGGGTTTAGGTCCTCCACGGCCCTCTGCACCTCCATATGATTCCTGACCACCTGGTGGAGAGTAGTTTGTGAAGCGGGGGTCAGGAGGGACTAAGAGTCCTCTTCTGTGTTTGATCTTAGAGCCCACCCACTTAGCTTAGGGCTGGAGGTCTGCACCCCTCGGTTTCCTCGTGAGAATTGCTTTCATATTGGGGCTAGGGGGTGGTTCTTTTTTTAGAAAGGGTAATATTGATCAAAGTAACTATTGTAGCTATTAAAAATAGATTAAAATTGCAACTTGATGTTCACTTTATATAAAGCCTTTCCTCTCAGTGAGCATGTGAGAAGACCTCAGTTGACCCTTCAGGTGATTGGGGCATGGAACAGCGGTTAAAGTGTGTTTTGGAAGATGCACTCTTGTTTTTGTAAGTATTGAACCTCTCTTTCTCTACCCTCTGCTAAACAAAACTCTGAGTCCCCTTCAAGGGTTTTAGGAATAATGCAGGTAGTTTGCAAAATACAGGTGCCTGGCAATATTTCATGATATTGCACATCTGAACTGGTGGTTCTCAGCCTGGGTGGTGCTGCTCCCTGGGGGACTTTGGAAATGTCCGGAGACATTTTGGTTGTTACCAGTGGTGGGCTGCTACTGAAATATAGTGGACTAATTTCCTTAAATATATTGAGAACATATCCAACCCAGGAGGCTTCTGAAACATCCTACAATAAATAAGACGGCCCTACAAAAGAATTATTCTCCTTAAAATGTCAATAGTGCCAAAATGTCCATGTCTAGATGATATTTATAAAAGGGCATATAAACATCTGTGACCATCTCCTCAACCTTAAAGCTGTCTCAGTTCAGTTCAGTTCGATTGCTCAGTTGTGTCTGACTCTTTGCAACCCCATGAACCACAGCATGCCAGGCCTCCCTATCCATCACCAACTCCCAGAGTCCACCCAAACCCATGTCCATTGAGTCGGTGATACCATCCAACCATCTCATCCTCTGTCATCCCCTTCCCCTCTTGCCCTCAATCTTTCCCAGCATCAAAGTCTTTTCCAGTGAGTTAGCTCTTTGCATCAGGTGGCCAAAGTATTGGAATTATAGTTTCAACATCAGTCCTACCAATGAGCACCCAGGACTGATCTCCTTTAGGATGGACTGGTTGGATCCCCTTGCAGTCCAAGGGACTCTCAAGAGTCTTCTCCAACACCACAGTTCAAAAGCATCAATTCTTGGGCGCTCAGCTTTCTTCACAGTCCAACTCTCACATCCATACATGACCACTGGAAAAACCATAGCCTTGACTAGACGGACCTTTGTTGGCAAAGTAATGTCTCTGCTTTTGAATATGCTATCTAGGTTGGTCATAACTTTCCTTCCAAGGAGTGAGCATCTTTTAATGTCATGGCTGCAATCACCATCTGCAGTGATTTTGGAGCCCCCAAAATAAAGTCAGCCACTGTTTCCACTGTTTCCCATCTATTTGCCATGAAGTGATGGGACTTCTAATTAAAGCTGTCCGATGCTCCACAAACTCACTCTTACGTGCCCGTGGATAAGTAGTGCGCAGCGATTCCACCCTGTTCACTGTAGCTTGCTTCTTGTTGGCATCTTGATTGTATGAAAGGAAAAACTGGGGCCCATACACATGCATGTCATATATATTAACTACTTTTTCCTAACATTGATGACCCTCTTTGTAGGCTTCTGTGTCTTCACAAAATTTTGACCATCATATCAATTTTTATCAATGAAGTTTTCTCTTAATCAGTATCTGCAGTTATGATCCAAGGGATTTTGAGATATGTATATAATATTCTTGATTGTATCTACATTTCTTTTCAAAAAAGAACAAAGTTTTTGCAGGCTCACCCATCAGTAGAGTTTTCTTGTTGGATCGTCTCTGTTAATGTTCCTCAGAGTAAAAGATCAATCAGATATTGTTGTATCAGTTTATCAATTTGTTGAAAGCAAACCTACATAAATACATGCTGTGTGCGCCACATGTGTGCACAGCATGACTGAGCTTGAGACAAAGCCTGCCATCTTCTAAAGGGCAGCTCTTGAGGTCTGAAGGTGAGCCTGTGAGGAGGTGAGAGTGGTGGCCCATCCCTCACTTTCAGCTCCCCCTGCTCTGTGCCCACCCTGTGCAGCCTGGTAGCCTGGCCCTCCGTGGGTCTGCTGGCTAGTCTGCACTTGGCAGAGGGTTCTGAAATGTACCCGTAGGATTTTAATTTCTCGAGGTGACTTCGTGCCGACTCGGAGAGGTTAATGCCCACTGAAAGAATTATTAATTACATCTCACGAGAGAACGGGGTCTGCCATGCCACACAGGGCCGCTGGGGAAGTTCCAGGTTGGTTAGGAGGTAAAAAGGAGTGAGGGGAAAGCACGGAGCGGGGGGGCCAGGGGGCAGCCTTTACTGCGGTTTCTGAATGAAAAGCCAAGTGGCGCCGGGTAAACAGGTTAGGACTGGAGAGTTTGAATAGTGTCGGTGGGCTCTAGGAGTGGTCCTCCTTATATGGTACCTGGCCCTAGGGTGATTTGGGGCAGGAAACAATGCCTTGGTTTGTGTTAGGTAAAAGGTTTGGCTGGTGGAATATAAAGGTGCATTCCCAGGGCTCAGCCCTGTCTTTAAGAGTTAAGCTAGCCCTGGGAGGGGCCAGAGGCAGGTGAGCAGTATCTCTCAGGTCTCTAAGGCCTCCAAGATTTAAAAATCATTGTAAGATACAGAAAATAAAAAACTGAACTGTGATTAATACACGGAGAACCTACAAACAGTTGGAAACAAGGGAACTGGTGTCCAATAACTAAACTCACGAAGACTGGATGTCTAAGCCAGAATGCGTATATGTTAATTTGAGGGGACGAAGATTTCTTCCAGATCTTCAAAGGTTCCTTCCAGAGCTTTGAATGGTGGTTTGGGAATAACTGGGCTTCCCTGATAGCCCAGTTGGTAACGAATCTGTCTGCAATGTGGGAGACTTGGGTTCGATCCCTGAGTTGGGAAGATCCCCTGGAGAAGGGAAAGGCTACCCACTCCAGTATTCTGACCTGGAGAATTCCATGGACGGTGTAGTCCATGGGGTTGCAGAGAGTCACGACTGAGTGACTGTCAGTTTCACTTTCTTTCGTGAAAATAATTACGAAGCTAGTTAGAATAATTTTAGAGCTGGTCTGGGTTATGTGATAACGAGAATGGAGAGAGTTTGAGCATACCTATGCTCTGGCGAAACCTGCGCGTCCCTGTTAACCTTCTGCCAGAACACCCTTCCGGGTCCACCTCCGTTCCTTCTCTGTTTTCTGTGCCTTAGTGCGACAGTCACCTTCTTGCAGAACGGACTCGTGTGGTCCCTCAGGCTGCAGCCCTCCAGCTCTCATAACTGACTTGTACCCTGCAGAGTATAGTTCTGTTTCCCTTACACTAATGTACACATCGCATGGATTGAAACTCTGAGTGTCTCCAAGCTCTGCGGTCATGCGTGTCCATAGTTGGTTACTATAGCACTTCTGTGTGGAGTTTTACCAACACGGCTCCCAGAGGTTCCTAGGACTCTTCCATTTCTTAGGTAACACTCTCTGTAGTACATACACTCAAGACAGGGGGGAGAAAAAAAAAAAAAACGTTTTGTGGAAAGAGCCTTGAAAGATCTCATTTCTAGCCCCAGCAATGCTTTGCCCTGGTGATGTGACCTTCCGAAACCTCAGCTTTCTTTGTTGTAAGATGAGAGGTCGAGGTCGGTGACCTCCAAGCTCTTGCCTGGCACCATCCCGTTCTGAGAAGGCTGACTTTTGTCGCAATGTGCAGTTTGCTTCGCACTGGTAGCAAAAACATCACATGTGCAACTTATTATCATTGTCTTTTGATTTTTGAAAAATTTCCTTGTGTCTCACACGGGCGGACGTCCCTGGCTTATCAGATACTGCTGTTGTGTCCTGTCACTCAATTCCTGGGGACAGCACATTGTGTGGCTACAGGCTCAGAGCTAATAATCAAGATGATATGTTCTGCTTGCTGTGACTTTTTTGCGGTTTCTGGGGGGGAAATGCAGATGCTTTTCAATTATTCTAAGGGAATTTTGATTAACCCCCTGGGTAGAGTTCTGTGTACCACCTGCCATGGAGAAGCGAGTTTTATTGAACAGAAGGTATAGAATTGAATTGCTCATATTTGTTTTCTTTCTGGTGCCTATAGTATTTCAAGCTAAAGCATTTTAATAAATATTTAATAAATATCTGTCTAAAATAGGTCAAAACTATTAGAAACTAAAGCTCCTTTGTTATTCAATTTCAAATGCAAATAAGTTCGTTTGATTCTAAGTGGAATTTCCAAAGTGAAGACTCACGTTTTGCTTTTATATATGTCAAAAGTAGTCATTTTTGACTGCGGTAGTCAGCATCCTGCTTACTGCTTAATTCTAAATATTCGCCCTTAGAAGCAGTTTCCTTACATTTATTGCAGCATTGCTCTTTTTGTTGCTGTTTTTGCAGATGTTTTACATTTTTACTGTTTTCTTCTCCTGATCCATTTTTTACCTTTTGCCTCTGGCCAAAATACAGGTGCTTGATTTACAGAGAATTTTCAGATGGCTGCCTCTGAAGCTTTCAGAAAACAAACCAGTTTTATTAGGATATAATTCCCATTCCACGCAATTCACCCATCGTTCCAAGAGTACAACTGAGTATGTTTTAGTCTATTCAGAGCTGTACACCCCTCACCGTAATCAGTTTTAGAGCATTTTCATCACCGCCCGAAAGAAACCCCAAATGCATTAGCAGTCACTGCCCGTTTTCTTTTCTTTCAACCCTTGCCAGCCACTAACCTACTCTCTATCTCCGTGTATTTACCCATCCTGGGCATTACATATAAACAAAGCCATACAACGTATGATCTGTTGTGACTGGCTTTTTTCACTTAGCACTTTTTAAAGATTCACCCATGTCGTAGCATCAGCCCTTCATTCATCTTTGCCAAATAATATTCCATTCTATGGACATACCACATTTTTTCCTTCAGAATGGCCATCTACCTTGCTTGTCTTTTGAGCTATTGTGTATGATGCCGTTATGAACAATCCTTTATATATGTTTTTTGTGTGAATGCATGTTCTCATTTTTCCACAGTGTATACCTCCAAGTGGGATTTCTGGGTCATGTAGCAATTCTGTGTCTTAAGTTTTTGAGGATTTGCCAGTCTTCTCTAAAGCCATTATACCATTTTACATTCCCCTCAGCACTTAATCAAACATTATTTAGTTTCTCCACATTCTTGGCAATGGGCTTCCCATTGGTAGCTCAGACGGTAAAGTGTCTGCCTACAATACAGGAGACCTGGGTTCAGTCCCTGGGTCGGGAAGATCCCTTGGAGAAGGAAATGACAACCCACTCCAGTATCCATGCCTGGAAAATCCCGTGGACCGAGGAGCCTGGTGGACTACGTCCACGGCATGGGGTTGTAAAGAGTCGGACACAACTGAGCAACTTCACTTTCACTTCCCAACATGTGTCACTATCTTTTTTTTTCTTGAAGTATAATTGACATATAATGTTACACTAGTTTCAGATGTACAGCATAATGATTCGGTTTTTGCATTGTTTTTGATCACCACAGTAAGTCTGCTGCTGCTAAATCGCTTCAGTCGTGTCTGACTCTGTGCCACCCATAGACGGCAGCCCACCAGGCTCCTCCATCCCTGAGATTCTCCAGGCAAGAACACTGGAATGGGTTGCCATTTCCTTCTCCAATGCATGAAAGTCTAGTTAACATCTAATGTCTTTTAGTAGGTATGCGGACAGGACTCCTTTTTTTCTTTTTGAGTTTTTAAATTTTTTATTTTATATTGATGTATATCCGATCAACCATGTTGTGATAGTTTCAGGTGGACAGCAAAGGGACTCAGCCAGACATACACATGCATCTGTTCTCCCCCAAACTCCCCTCCCATCCAGGCTGCCACAGAACACCGATTAGAGTTCCGTGTGCTATACAGTAGATCTTTGTTGCTTATCCTTTTTAAATATAGCAGTGTATACATGTCAATCCCAAACTCCTAACTGTCCCTTACCCGCCAGCAACCATGAGTTCGTTCTCTAAGTCTGTAAGTCTACAGGACTCATTTAAATAGGATTCCTCCTTCTCCCTAGCACTTAACGGTAAATGCAAAAGTATCCAAAACTGTGTATTAGTTGTTTTATTAAAACAAATTTAACCCTAACAAAACAACAAAGCATATACATTTTAATTATTGTATATTTTCTATTACATTGTTATCTCTTCCTCAAATACAATGTTTTTATATTAAGCAAGCGGTTCCTTTTATTTCCCTAGGCTTTTTTTTTTTAATGGCAGCACATACTGTGCAGGAAGGTCATTACATAAAGAGAAGAAAAAAGAATAATCAACATCGAAGAGAAAGTTAATGCTGTTCGTATAATTTTTTAATAGGTACCTTGTACTGTTTTGAGATTTAAACCAATTAATCATGTTTTGTGCACATTCCTGGGCCATCCCCTCTGGTTGCCTGTGAACTGATGTTTTGCTTCAGAAACGCAGATAGTGAAAATATTTGTCAAAGCTTCAAATACCAGTGTTTTAATTCTTTAGTCATTTAGTTATTAATCCTGTTCTGTAGACCACCTACGTGTGTTTGTAAGGGCTGTAATAACTGACATTGTATTTAATTAGCACTAATATCGTGTAGAAGGAAAAACATATTAAGTATCTTTCTGAGTCACTAGTTCAAAATTATCAGAAGCTTGGAGGAAAGAGTCCTTGTCTAGGTTGCACTGATACTTTGCACCACATCACTGAGTCACTCAGTCGTGTCTTGACACTCTGTGACCCCATGGACTGCAGCCCATCAGGCTCCTCTGTCGATGGGATTTCCCAAGCAAGAATACTGGAAGGGAGTGGGTAGCCATTCTCTTCTCGAGGGGAATCTTCCCAACCCAAGGATCGAACCCATGTCTTGTGTCTCTTGCATTGGCAGGCAGATTCTTTACCACTGTGTCACCTGGTAATAACCGTGGAAATTTGTGATCCATTTCCAAATTCATTCATTCGTTCATTCACTTAACAAGATTTTGTTGAGTGCTGTTACATCCCAAACCATGCCCTAGGTGCTGGGGACATGGACCAGTTTCAATAGGACAGAAACATGGATCACAAGTAGGCGGCAACCAACTGGTATATACAGTGTAGGAAGTGAATATTGGTATGTCCACAAAAATCAAGGTTTCATAGCTTTTCATAGCAAAACTGGAGGAGATCAAGGTCATCTCTCAGAGTGCCCTGTTGGAGGTGGGGCAGGGAAGTCACATAAAGGGGAGGATGAAGCCTTTGGACTCTGATGTTTGGCACTCTTTTCTCCCTTCATAACGTTAAGAGCCATTTTTCATTCTCTTGTCCTAAGTCACTTTCCCCAAGTGTAACAATCTTGCTTCCTTTCTTGAATTTCATGTTGGATTCTGTGCTTATCACTTTAATTATGTGTATCCTTTCTGTTTGTACACAGAAAGTAATTTACATGTCGATAATGAGGGAAGTTATACACGTGTCCGGGGAGGAGGTATATCGGAAATTGCACGTGCATGCTCAGTCATGTGCTGACCCAGGTATCGAACCTGCATCTCCCACATCGCAGCCAGGATACTGGAGTGGGTAGCCATTCCCTTCTCCATGGGATCTTGCCAGCCCAGGGATTGCACCCAGATCTCGCACCCAGATCTCCCACACTGCAGGTGGATTCCTTACCGTCTGAGCCACCACGAAGGCCCAGAGAGCACTTGTCCAACTGAGCCACCCAGGAGTTGAACTTGGAAATCTTCTGTGGTGGTCAGATACATTACCCGTTGTGCCACTGGCCCTGAAACTGGATTCTATACTTATTACTTCAGTTGTGTGTATCCCTTCAGTTCGTACACAGAAAGTGATTTACATGTTGATAATGAGGGAGGTTGTACATGTGTCCAGGGAGGGGATGTGTAGGAAAGTGCACGTGTGTGCTTAGTCGTGTCCTGACCCAGGTAATGAGCCCATGCCTCCCACATTGCAGGTAGATTCTTTATTGCTGAGCTACCAGGGAATATCTTTTGCATAATTTTGCTTAAAGCTAAAAAAAAAAAGCTGTTCTAAAACATAAAGACTATTTTTAAAAATATAATGTACAGGTTAGTGATTGAGGACACATACACCTTTATAGGGTACCTATGTTTTTGAGTCAGGCAGATACTTATTGATTGGCTATTCTAGCTTTGCTTACTAATGCTCTCTAAGACCAGTTTCCTGGTCTGTAAAATAAGAGTAATAACAGCATCTACCTCATTGGCTATTGTGAGGATTAGAAGAGAGAATGCATGCCGGCTGGGCTTCCTCGGTGGCTCAGCAGTAAAGAACCCACCTGCAATGCAGGAGACTTGGGAGATGTAAGTTCAGTCTGTGGGTTGGAAGACCCCCTGGAGGAGGAAATGGCAGCCCACTCCAGTGTTCTTGCCTGGAGAATCTCTTGGACAGAGGAGCCTGGTGGGTTACAGTCCATGGGGTTGCAAAGAGTTGGACATGGCTAAGCAACTAACACTTTCACTCACTTTCATTCTATTGATATAATAAGCTTTTCTATTTAAAAGACCAGTATAAGAACAAGTGTATTTTACTTTACACTAATTTAGAGTTAAGTCATACTATTTTTAAAGCTATGTATACCATAGATGCTGTTTGTCATTTATTATCTAACGTATCTAATAGTGGAGTTAGCAAAAAAGCAACTCAATTATCCAAAGGTGACTTTGTACTATCCCCCTGCTTGGCTTACTCAACACCCCTGAAGGTCAGCAAGAGAGAAATTTGGCCCAGACTGGTCTTTTCCTGCATTCATCACTTAAAAAGGGGGGAAAAAAAAGAATGGGGAGAACAGGCCATCTTTTACTTTTATAATTTTTAATCCATCATTAAAAGTACAACTTGCTTTATGATCTAAAGAAATATCATCTAAGTCTTTATATTAGGAACAAAAGTGAGCCTTTCAGAAAAAAAGGAGCAGGGCTTAATCTGCATTAGCCCTTTGATGTATTTCTAGATTTTACAAAGCTTCCCGTCGTTCCCAGCCACACTGAGACAGACCTAGTCACATGTCCGGCAACGCCGTGTTCTGTCTCCTCAGCACGTGCTGAGCTGGAGACACTGCCTGTGAGTGGCTGGGGCTGGACCATGCACCCAGGACATGTTAGCACAGGCGTGGGCCTCAGTTCTTCTCCAGGCAAAGGTTCTTTTTTAAAAAATTTTTTTAAATTTTATATTGGAGTATAGTTGATTAAAGGCAAAGATTTTTAAGTTAATGATTAGTTCGGAAAAATAAACGGTATCACACTTTTGTTCTTCTTTTGAATATTTCTTTAAGATGTAACTGTTATTGGTATATCTTGGGGGCTTTATTGATAAGTGGGAAAATGCCAGCTGAAAAAAGGCATGTTCATCTGTAGTTTTGCAATAGGAAATGTAGTAGATAAGTTTTGCTTCTAAATGTAAAAGATCCTGTATTTTGAATTCTTGCCATTTTTAGTCCCTTCATCTCATCATTTCTGTAACCTGGTTTTATGTTAGAGGTTGCTGAACTTTATGTAACAATTTGTTTTTGTTTGGTTTTCTTCTGTGATTTTCTTCCTCATGTTTAATCTTATTAAAAAATTTTGTTGGAGTAGAGTTGATTTCCAACATTTTGTTACTTTTGGGTGTATGCAAGGTGAATCAGTTATATGTATATCCACTGTTTTTTTTTAGATTCTTTTCCCATATAGGCCATTACAGAGTACTGAGCAGAGTTCCCTGTGCTATACAGTAGGTCCTTATAAGTTGCCTATTTTATATTTATAACAACTGCTTGTGTTGTGATGGTGATGGGTTGGTGTATGTTTTTAATACCCTTTCTATTGATTAGCATCTTTGCCAGAAGAAGTGCTTGGTGTCACCTAGCTTTATAGGTGGGAAGAAAACAGTCCAGGTTTCAGTTTCACAAATGGGAAAAGAAACAAAAAACAAATCAAAACCAAAAAGGAAAAGGAAGCAATTCGTGAGCAGTGAGCCACTGTGCAGAGGAGGATAACCTGCCTTCAAAGATTTTTGTCAGGAGCACTATAATATGGTGTTTAATAAATAGTTAACTTCAAAGGGCTCCGCTACCAGAAAGCAGGCAGCTTTCCTGCTATTCTTGTTTCTGGCTCAGTTTTACTATAAGTGGCTCACATCCGGTCCTCTGTGGTTTCAGACGGTCATTCGTGTTTATGATCCTAAGGCGGACACTGTAAGAACTGTGGCCCTATTTTAAGTCAAGAGCAAGCCTGCAGCGGTCTGCAGGAACTGATCGGGGCTCTCCTAAAGCCCTGACACCTTGACCCATCTTACAGAAAGTGCTCAGGCACTATAAGCTACATGCACGTGACCTTGTCCTCCAAAAATAAACTGTGTTTGCTAAGGAAGGACCAGAAAAACGCATTAAATGTACCCAAAGTTTTTGATGTATTGTGGTCACTCCTCACTTCTAAACACTGTGTTCAATATCCTTCAGATAAAAGCCCGAGGTTACAAAGATCACTCGAGATGCTTGGAGTTTTTCTTTTTCTTCCTGTGGATATATTTGGCTTGTGTGTAGAACTTGAGGGGCCACTAGTAATATCAGTTTCTTCCAGATATTAGCCGATAGCCAGATGGAATGCAACAATAAGCTACTGGAACTCAGAGAGCAGCTATGGTTGTTGTTGTTGTTGTTTTCTTTTTCACTATAGATTTTGACGCAGCGGGGTATTGGGTCTTCATGGAGCCTGGGTGAATCCTTTCTGAAGAGGCTTCCCCAGAGATTCTGTTGACTGTCTCTGTATAATCACCACTATGAATTCTTGTTGAGTATGGTTTGGTTTGGCTCATCTTTTTATTGCTCACTATTGACTCAGTGATAGGACCTAGGGCCGTCCTAAGAAATAAAGGCTTGAGAGCGTTTCACACTGGCCACTCCTGCTTTGGTGCCTGTTGCTTCCTCTCACTCGCTCTATCAATTCAGCACTGAAGAGACTGCACTGCTCTAAGATCTAGCCGTCTGAGCAGAGGGGCAGAGGGGTGAAGGGGAGGGGAGTGAGTGAGCACGTGGAAGGGAGAAACTGTCCCAGCCCGTTGCACTCACACTAGTGGAAAGGGTTTAAGGACTGGGCCCAGTTTCTGCATCAGCCTCATTGTTCTTTAAAGCACTGGCTGGTGGAGTCATCTCTTTCTCTGCTATCCTTTGTATCCTTGAGTCTTTACCCGGAACCAGCTCACTGACTGTAGCCATGAAATTAAAAGATGCTTGCTCTTTGGAAGAAAAGCTGTGACAAACTTAGACAGAACATTAAAAAGCAGAGACATCACTTTGCTGACAGAAGTCTACAGAGTCAGAGCTATAGTTTTTCCAGTTGTCAGTTATAGATGTGAAAGTTGGACCATAAAGAAAGCTGAGGGTCGAAGAATTGATGCTTTTGAACTGTGGTGCTGGAGAAGCCTCTTGAGAGTCCCTTGGACAGCAAAGAGATCAAACCAGTCAGTCTTAAAGGAAATCAATCCTAAATGTGCATTGGAAGGACTGATGCTGAAGCTGAGACTCCAATATGATGCGAAGAGTCAACTCAATGGAACAGGCCCTGATCCTGGGAATGATTGAAGGCAGAAGGAGAGAGGGTGATAGAAGACGAGATGAATGGATGGCATCATGGACTCAATGGACATGAGTTTGAGCAAACTCTGGGAGATAGAGGAGGACAGGGAAGCCTGGTGTGTTGCAGTTTCATGGGGTCGCAAAGACTCACACACGACTTAGTGGTTGAAACAGCAAAGCTCACTGAGGGAGGTAGGGGTGCTCTGTCAGTTTCTAGTTGTGTCCTCTGAGACCCATACTGAGCTTGAACACAGATAACTGTATTACAGATCTCCAAATCCTGGGTTCAGGCATGTCTAGTTTAGGTATTCCATGGGCCAGTGCCTTCAGAGGAGCAGTTCACTCCAGTGTCCGGCATGCGTAATTTGTAATAGGAGCTTCTCCAAGAGAATTAGACTCCTTTTCAATCTGGAAATCCCAGCGCCGGGAATTCAGCCTCAGAAGTTGTTTTAGTTAGGTTATTTTGCTTGCAGGAGATTCACGTTTCTTAAACTTTGTACCAGGGAATGTGGACAGAGGCCTTTGGAAGAGGCCAGTTGCCCAGGCCCTGGGGAATGCATTAGCTGGTAGTTTTCTGGATCTTCTGGCTCAGATCATCTTCATCCTAATAGTATAATCTTGAGCATTGGCCCATGTTGAGCACACCATAGATACGAGGCGTTTTGGATTGCCTTCTCTTGTACTCTTCCCATGAGGTGAGCCTCAGTACTGATTACTGTTTCACTTTTGAAATGAAGAACTTGAGATGCACAGGCATCTTCCAGGGTCACACAGCCAGTACCAGAAACAGGACTCGGCCCAAGGGCTGTGTGACGACACAGCTGGGCCCAGAGGCCCGTTACAAGCAGCTCCGGGATGGTCTCGCTCTGGGCACCACCGCTAACGTGACAGTGCCCCCGCCCGGGTCTGCCGCCGTCCACCCCTGGCTTTGCCTTCCTCTGCTGGCTACAGTTTCTGCAAAAGGCAGGTGGACCCCAGTCTCACAGCCTCATCAGCATCCTCCAGGTCGTGCTTTCCCTGGAAGCCGCCTCATTCCTGAGAGCGGGAGGCACTGACTGGTCCATCTCATCTTTTCTCACCTAGATGTTTGGTGGATTGCTGGATCATCCAAGGTTTGCTGCCCTCTAATCCCATCAGTCAGTGCCAGGGATGGGAAGTGGGGCTACGCAAGGCTGTGGGCTACCACTTAGGATGACTCTGATGGGAAAGGTCCCAAGATTGAAGCCCACCCTGCGGACTGATGGGATGCGTTCCCACAGATAGTTGTCTGTGATATTTACGTTAGTACAATCTTTAGAGACTACCAGACTGTCCATCGGCAGGGGTTTGATTAACAGGATTATAGTATTCCACGTGGTAGGACACTAATATGTAGCCATTAAAATTATGAGCAGGTCAGTGTTTATTAACATTGAAAGATGCTATATGAACTATAGGGTGACATGAGAAAATAAGGTTAAAATGGCATGTGCTGGGAATTTCCCCGGTGGTCCAGTGGTTAAGACTCTACTTTCACTGCCAAGGGCCTGGTTTTGGGGTCTTCCAGGTCAGGGAACTAAGATCCCACATGCCAAAAAAAAAGTCATTTTGGATACTATTTTGTTTTAAAAACCCAAACTTGGAAGATTGAATCCAGGAATATTAAGAGTAATTTGGGTAGACTTTTCATTGTGCTCTTTTGGTAACATTTAGTTTTGTTTTTCTTTTTTTGAATAATGAACATATATTGCTTATAAGTGCTGTATGTTCGACAAACATATCAAGGTACAGAAATTGTATAATGAAAAGTAGCTGAAGGCCACAAACTACAAATAATTACATTTACTCATATAATAGACAAGTTAAGGGGGCATAACTGTGTGAACTTATTTAAAAAGCAGTGTTATTACTAAGGAGATAAAAGGAGAAAACCACATTTCTTTAATATAGTAACACTCCAGGTTTCTGGAAGTATTTCACCATGGATTTTTTTCCCCACTGGGAATAACTGGGAAAAAAACTTGAGAATTACTGGTTGAGGTGTCATTAAGTTCACGACTTTATCGACTCTTACATATTATAGAATTCTAAGAATTTCATTTTGCTGATCTGTGTGTGTGTAGGACAGTTTTTGCCAAGCAATGTAAATAGTAGTAGCACTCCAAAAAAGGTATTCTATTTCAGATAAATTTGGGAAGTGCTAGGTTCAATTAAATAATGTTTTTTTCTTTTACTTCAGGACTTCTCAGTCATTATTAAGCTGATATTCATTTTGACTCTCTAAGAGGAAATATGGAATGTAGTATTTCTCAAGCTTATTTTGACCACTGAATCCTTTTATTCACTAGGTGTGTATTAGCCTTTACTAAAACTGGTTTTGTAGAAAACATCGGAGATGCTACCTTGAGACCTTTTAAATTAGGACTTGAAGGAAGCAGGATGGCAGAGAAGACTGAGAACAGAAGTAATAGCTGAAACTCCAGTGATCAGAGAGGAGATCCCTTTCCCATCAAAAATAAACAGATAAAAAGAAAAATCCCCAAACCCCCAGAAAACTGTAATCTTATGGGCGATACAGTAGCAGGACTTAGAGGAGCTTGTCTCAGTTGGAATAACCTATGTTCTCTATATTATACTTCTATAAGCTGTTGTTGAGTCACTAAGTCGTGTCCGACTCTGCAGCCCCGTGGACTGCAGCATGCCAGGCTTCCCTGTTCTTCAGTGTCTCTGGGAGGCTGCTCAAACTCATGTCCACTGAGTCAGTAATGCCATCCAACTATCTCATCCTCTGTAGGAATCATATATTATAGAATGGAGTTATATATAACAAATCAAAATGTTTCAAATATGTAGGTATTTAAACTATAATTAGTACTTAAAATATATATTATATAGCCTTACTAATAATTCTGTAGATTTTTAAGAATACTTTTAAGAAATAATAACTCTGACTTGAGATTTTGAAGGTTTGCATGGGGTCTCTCTTGGAGATCCACAGTGCACATTAACATTTTTAAGTCGAGAAGTACCGTAGTAAAGAGGCCTGTTCCCCAGATTTTCCCAAATCTGTTTTACACAGGTGACTTCCTTATCCCCATATTTAATTTTTTTCACATACCTATTAACAAGCCCTAAAAGGTAGTGTTCCTTGGGATACCTTTGGGAGGCACTGCTCCAGATCAGAGAGGGCAGTGGCACCCCACTCCAGTACTCTTGCCTGGAAAATCCCATGGACAGAGGAGCCTGGTAGGCTGCAGTCCATGGGGTCGCTAAGAGTCGGACACGACTGAGCGACTTCACTTTCACTTTTTCACTTTCATGCATTGGAGAAGGAAATGGCAACCCACTCCAGTGTTCTTGCCCGGAGAATCCCAGGGACAGGGGAGCCTGGTGGGCTGCCGTCTATGGGATCACACAGAGTCGGACACGACTGAAGCAACTTAGCAGCAGCAGCAGCAGCTCCAGATCAGGGGCAATGGATAGCCTCACCACTTACTTATGTGAATAAAGTTTTATTGGAACACAGTCACAGCCATTCATATATGTTTTCTTTGTGGCTGCTTTCGCATTGTGGCAAGAGCTTAGTTATGACATGCAAAGCCTAAAATATTTACTGTCTGTCTGGCCCTTTATAGAAAAAGCATGCCCATCTCTTCCCTAATGATTAATTGTAGGTAGTTATGTGTGCAAATTAATTTTACCCTCTCTTTTTGTGCACTAGCATTAATACATGTAATTAAAAATCTAATATAGGTAAATGTATATGTGTTAAGTCGCTTCAGTCATGTCCAACTCTTTGCGACCCTGTGGACTATCGCTTGCCAGGCTCCTCTGTCCATGGGATTCTCCTGGCAAGAATTCTGGAGTGGGTTGCCATTTCCTCCT
The DNA here is from genome assembly GCF_023091745.1 of Budorcas taxicolor. NCBI lineage: Eukaryota > Metazoa > Chordata > Mammalia > Artiodactyla > Bovidae > Budorcas > Budorcas taxicolor. The sequence continues at coordinate 77,332,694 of NC_068921.1, forward strand.
CCAGGGGATCTTCCCAACCCAGGGATTGAACCTGCTTCGCTTGTATCTCCTGCATTGGCAGGCAGGCTTTTTACCACTAGCACCACCTGGGAAGCCCATTAAAAATCAAATATAGGTATATGTATGTGTGTGCATATGTGTATATATTATGAAATATTGTAAGACGTCTTATCAACTAACAGTGCTAACCAAGAATGAGTAGAAAGTCCAGCCAAACTTGTTCATTCTGTTTTTTGTGTGTCAAAACAAAATGCACGGGACAGTCAAGAAGATAATTTTGTTTCAGTTCAGTTCAGTCGCTCAGTCCTGTCCGACTCTTTGCGACCCCACAAATTGCAGCATGCCAGGCCTCCCTGTCCATCACCAACTCCCTCAGGGAGAGGTTATTAATAAGGTTCTCAATGAGGAATGTCTCAAAGGAAAGGGAGGACCCGTGTTGTGTTGGGCCAGGTACACAGCGGGCATTGAGAGTCTGGTGGAATCCACAAGGCACAGTGGATGTGAGTTTTGCCTGACTCCCGGGAAGGGAGAGCAGCTCCTTGCCTTTAGCCGTTTACCAGACACGGGTGGAGGATTCTGTAACTCTTTCTGTTTTCTAGGAACACAGGGCTCGGGGAAAAGTCAGCGTTGTCAACTGTCAACCAAGTCAATAAATATCATCCAGTACCCACTTGTATGTAGTTCTGACCCTAAAATGTGGCTGTTTTCTAATGTTCTATCCGAGGCCTTCTCTGTCTCTTCCTGTATTTTGTCTTCCATCGCTTCTCTTGTCTATGTCATAGTCAATACACTTATGATAAGTCATTGCTTATTGGAATAGAGACAGCAATTATGAATTAGAGCAAATAGACACATCCAACTTTTTTTCAAAAGGGAAGTAGTATCTATGGAATAATATAAAAGGGATTGGTTACATGTCAATTTGCTATTTCTGTGATATTACTATCATTTTATCCATCTGTAAACATCTTTATAATAAGAAGGACTGCCACAGGCCTGCTTTACTTTTTGAGTCAGTCCCAGACAACAACAGTACAGGTCCCACTCAAGACAGTAAGGCAGAATAAGACCCTCATACTTTGAAGGGAGATTAGTGCCTTTTGGAACATGTATCATTTGATAAGTCTGTTTGAATGGCTACAGTGATGAGAACCATCATCTGATTACTTTAAACTAGGCACTCTTCTAAACATTTTACAGTTTTTTTTTAAGTACTCTCTACAGACAATAACATTTACACCTGTGAGTTACAAGTTAATGAACTGTACTAAATTTGTAGAATTGTGTAGCCATCACCACAACCTAGTTTTTAGATTTCCATCACCCAAAGTTCTATTCTGCCCGTTTGCCGCTAATTCCTGATCCCAGCGCCAGCGCCAGGCAATCGCTGTAAACATTTTATAGTTATTAACTGCTTTACTCCTTGGAGCACTGCTGTAAGATGGGTTACTCTCATTATCTCAGTTTTACTGGTGTGGAAGTGAGACAGAGAGAGCCTAGGCTGTTAGGGGCCAGACCCTCTGAGTCACTACAAACCTGGGCTCGTGTACAACAGAATCACTTGGAGAGCTTGTTAGAGCTTGGACAGCCGGGCCCACCTGAGAATCCCTGGTTCTTTGTAGGTGGGGTGAGGCCCGCAAATCTGTCTCTCCAACAAGTTCTCACTGATAATGCTGGTCAGGGGATCCTATTTTGATATACGATCTCAGACAATTTGAAAAAATTGCCACTCTTGCGATGGGTCTGTTTTGTATTCTTGGTGAGCAAATATTGCTGGTTCTAGGGCAAGGAAATGTACATCATGAGACTGAATTATCATCATAACCACTAAATTCCATCTGAAAAGTGATGTTTGCCGTCACCTTCGACATGGCATGGAGGCTGGTTTTATGTGCACACGCCATATCTGTCCATCATTTTGTAACTTGTAATCGGAATGAATTAACATCATGTGACTCAGGTGTTGCCATCTCTGCCCTTTAAAAAGCAGACAGCTATTCACAGCAACAAGAAGCAGAGCTAAACTTTGTTCTCATGCCTCCAGTCACAGGCAAAAATGTAAAGGATAATTTACCTAAATAGAAGAAAAATGTAAAAAGAATTTTAAAAAGACTGAAAGGAAAGTACTGACTCACTGCAGACAGCTGCAAAATGTTGCCCTCGGGATAGAGGTTAACTGAATTGTGAAATAATGGCCAGAGCTCACACTCTTAATAACTTTTTCTTAGCCCTTGAGAAAGCGCCTCCATTTAAAGCGAGATGCTTGGCAGAAGGTGCTGCTGTTTATGGGCTGGCTCAGCGGGGAGGCCCGGATTGAAAGCTCTCCATTTGTACAAACTTATTTGCATTTGTAATGCTTTTTATTTTAAATCACCTCCAAATGTAAATATTTTGGTATCTTTTCCTGTATTTTTTTTTTTAATAAAATTGTTTTAGTGACTATGAGTCCGCGTAAAGGTGAGTCCGGCGGTTTTCCTTCCCCCCGCCAAAAGACAAAGTGGAAGGTGTAGATGATGCCAGAGAGATGCGGAAGTAGCAGCCATCGAAGAACCCAGCAGAGGTCAGCCGGAGGTCCCGTTTCAGAAGCTTTTCGGAACGCAGGAGAAGAATCACTGAAAAAGAGGTTCATTTGCTTGGAGAGGTGGTGGTCTGATATGTTTCTTAACGAAAAGGCACCCGTTTGCTGCTCCTCGGTAACTGCTCCAGTTGACTGTCCTTTTTCTAGGCTGCAAAGAACAGTGGAGTCGGCGGCAGAAGGGTATCTGTTGGCCCACGTGGCAGAGGGCACAACGGAAGTGGCCTTAGGACGGCCCCCTTGAACTTCTGACTGCGGTGGGGGGCCCAGTTGGCCTTCTGGGATATCGAGAGGCCTCACACGTGGCTGGATACAGGGTGGGTACCAGCCCTGCCGCACTGCCAGCCAGCACCTGTCCAGAGGCGGTCGACTAGAAATGGCCCTTTTAGAGCCTTCAGGATCCCATCAGCTCCTCCGAACGGAGCCTTTCTCAGTACATTTGAGCCACAGACCAAGAGGAGAACTGGGTTCTTAAGGCTAACGCTCGCCTTGATCAAATCCACCACCCTTACAGATGTTGTTATCAAGGCAGGTGGGTTTACCTGACACACAGCAAGCCAAATGCTGAGATGCCCAGGTTGGCAGCCCAGAAAGAGTTGATTCACAAGGCAGCCAAGCGAGAAGATTGGAGAACAAGTCTCAGATCCACTTCCCTGGTGACCCCATGGGCTGTAGCCCGCCAGGCTCCTCTCTCCATGGGATTCACAGGCAAGACTACTGGAGTGGGTGGCCTTGCCCTCCTCCAGGAGATCATCCCGACCCAGAGATCAAACCCACATCTCTTATGTCTCCTGCGTTGGCAGGAGGGTTCTTTACCACTAGCACCAGCTAGAAAGTCCCAAATGTGAAGAGGTAGGATATTTATGGGGTAAGCAGGGTGGTCTTAGGCATGGGGAGAGGTGAGGTGAATCCAGGTTCTTGTAGAACAACTGGGCTTCCTGAAGCTGGGAAGGTATGCGATCAAAGAGAGGAGGGAAAAAGAAATAATAAAGCAAGTGTTTTCAGCAAAGGCAGTTTACAAGCAGAGGGGTTTTAAGAAGCTGTACTGCTGTCAACTGCTCTGCAAGACAAGCTCAAGAGTCCCTGTGAGCCTTCGGTCTCTGTGAACCCTGTAGGTGTGGTTTCAGGCCCCTGACCCCAGGGGTCTCACACTCCCAGGGTGACTTGAGAAAGCCCCCTTGTGGTCCCAGCCCAAATAAAGACTGAAGAAGTGGTCATCCACACCTGTGCAGACCCCAGCCTTCTTGGCATGAGTGTGGCTTGAGTATCACAGGATGTTAACATTCTTCCATCTTTTAGGAAATGTGATACCTTTCAGTCTTGCACCTGGCAACTGCTGTTCTCCTCCTCTCTAGCCCTCTACCCCCCACTTGGTGGCTTTCAGGTTCTCTTTAAAGTAGACTTTATTTTTTTCCTCCCATTTTTAAAAACGGCTCTATTTTATATTGGAGTATAGCCAATTAGCAATACTGTCATAGTTTCAGGTGCATAGCAAAGTGACTCAGCCAGATCCGTTTCTCCCCCACACTCCCCTCCCATCTAGGGTGCCATCCCCTCCCATCCAGGCTGCCATCCCCTCCCATCCAGGCTGCCATCCCCTCCCATCCAGGCTGCCACGTAGCATTGAGCAGAGTTCCCTGTGCTGTAGGGTAGGTCTCTGTTGGTTCTCCATTTTAAATACAGCAGTGTGTGCATGTCCGTCCCAAATCCTAAGGGATAGTTAGGGAGTTTGGAATCAAAGTAGACTTTAGGATGAGAGTCAGTTCTGAGTCATCCAGCTGTAGAGAGCAGTGGCAGATAAGAAAGCAAACGGGAAAGGTTTCTGAGAGAGGAGTAGGTAATATGATGCCAAGCTTGACTCTCCAGCACCCCATCCTTCTCCCAGAACATTGTCTCTCCCAGGATGGCATTCAACGTGAACTTTCCTGAGAGGTGGATAGCTCAAGATGCCAACCTAGGCAACCTTGACTGTAGATTCGAAATTCCTTCTGTGCATTACAGCGTTGATGCTTTCGAGCTGCAGTGCTGGAAGAGACTCTTGAGAATCTCTTGGACTGCAAGGAGATCAAACCAGTCAGTCCTAAAGGAAATCAACACTGAATATTCATTGAAAGCATTGATGCTGAAGCTGAAACTCCACTACTTTGGCCACCTGATGTGAGGAACCAAGTTATTGGAAAAGACCCTGATCCTAGGAAAGATTGAGGGCAGAAGGAGAAGGGGACGACAGAGGATGAGATGGTTGGATGGCATCACCGACTCAGTGAACACAAGTTTGAGCAAACTCCTGGAGATAGTGAAGGACAGGGAAGCCTGCCGAGTTGGACACAACTGAGCGACTGAAAAACAGCAACATTACAGACACTTGTAGCCTGACCTACTGTTGAACGTTTCTGCTTGGTCAGCTGGCCTGCTAATGATCCCAGGACAGGCTCTTCTCTCCTGGCTCTTCCACACCTGAATCGTAGCACCCCTGTCCAGGAAAGCTCACTGCAGCAGAATTCTTTTACTGCAAGGCTTACCGCAAGTCCTGTCTTCTCTATGTAAGTCTTCGTCTGACTCCCATAGGCTCTTTGCTCTGAAATTCTGTAATATTTCATTTTCTTAACACACAGACCCAGAGCAGTTTGCTCTAAGGGGTGCCTCGGCCAGGGACACTTTTACCCTGGGGACATGTGGCAATGTCTGGAGACAGTCTTGACTATCACACCGTGGGGAGAGGGGTGCTATGACATCTGGTGGGTAGAGGCCAGCCTGAGAAATCTGACCTTCAGTGTTCCTAGATCTAACCTACGTGACATAAGGATCTCTATCCTTGGAGTATTTGAAGAGGAGATCTCAGGTATATTTGAACATATTCAGAGGTGAAAGGCTCCCTGGTTCACAAGGCCACCCATTCTGTTGTTGGGGAGCTCCACTGGAAATCGTTTCCTCATGTTGGGTTGAAGTCTGTCTTCTGGGGCTGGGCCAATGAATGGATTCCTTTCCCTTCGTGGGGTATTTGCAGAGCGTTCCCTTGTGATTCCTGGCAGTTCCCACCCACATCCCTCCCTGGTCCCACGACTTACCTCTGTAGGTGCATCTACCCCAAACGTCAGGGTGAACCTGCAGTCGGCAGACACGACATCTTACTCTTCTGTTTCACAGCCCAGTAGCTAGTACAGCTCATCTTGGGATAACTCTGCAATGACCAGCCCCGTAGAGTTGGTACCGCTGCTGGCAGAGAGCATCCAGAAGGTAAACGAGTTTTAATCGTGGTGCAACGCATTGTCCCTTATATTTTATCGGGTAATTGGAGGATGGTTTGCCTTTAAAGCAGAGATGGGTGTTTTACTTTGTAAAGCCTGTGAGAAAAATATTTATTTGTAAAGTAGGTGGATAGCGCAGCATTTTTTTTTTTTTTTTTGTGGTGTTCTGGCTTCTTCTTCATGATTACACTATAAAGAAACTGTCTTTTACTGCTCTGCTGTCCAGTTTGTTGGGTTAATTTGGGAGATAGTGTCAGTGACCTGGAATTGTGCCAACTTCCAATTAGCACTCTGTATAACCACTGATTTCACTTTAAAAGTAATTACTGCAGATTTTCTCATCAACCCTGAATGTATTAATAGCATGTACTTTTCTAATCCCATGTTTTATTCTTCTCAGCTAAAAGGAAAGTTTTCTTTAGGTTTCTGTACTGTAAAATGTTTTCAGCTTACCTTGATATAATTTAAGAGTTAGGGGAGAGTTGCAAAATGTAATAGAAAGAATGTTCATATAATTTCATCAGTTTCTCAAATGCTAACATTTTATTGTGATTGCTTTATTGTGTTCTCTTACACTGTCTATATGATTGTTTTTCTCTGAACCATTTCAGTAAGTTGCTAACAATACTTAAGAGTGTATTTTCTAATGAGAAGATGGCTATCACCTTTTATAATCACAGGGCAGGAAATTGACACTGAAAAAGTATGATTAGCTGACCTACAAGCCTTTCAAATTTTTCTAGTTTTTCTACTAATGTCTTTTATAGCAAGAGAAAAAAAATATTTTTAATTTCCTGCTTCAGAATCCAATTCAGAAGCACATTGCATTTAGTTTTCATGTCCTTTCATCTCCTTAGCCTAGAAGAGTTCCTCAGTCTTTCTTTGTCTTTGATGACCTTTACATTTTTAAAGACGGAGCATTCATTTTGTCAGATGTCCCTCAATTGGGATTTGTCTGGCCTTCCCCCATCATCACACTGAGTTGCCCGTTTGGGGCAGAGGTAGCACAGGGGAGATACTGCGTCCTTTTCAGAGCATTGTATCATGAGGAGGGTCGGGTTTCTGCTTTCCCCATCACTGCTGCCATTGCGCTGGTGACTTGCGTAAGGTGGCGTCTGGTTTCTCCACTTTTGTAAAGTTACTGCTTTCCTTTTTCTATTTATCTGGTATAGGAGATAGACCCCTATCCCGGTTACTTCAACATAATATGGTAGGTAAGACCGGCAGGTAGCCAGGGTGCTCTCGGAGCCTGTATGTGGAATTTGGGGAAGGCTCCTGAGTTGATGACACCTTGACTAAGACTTAAGGAAGGATTATGGGTCAGGTGAGCCAAGGAAAGTGGGGAGAATATTCTAGAAGGGTGTATTACCACAAACACAGTCATGGAGCCATGAAGCTGCATAGTGTATTCGGGAATCTGCAAGGGTCGGCAGCTTGAGTCCTTGGTTTGAATTCTCAAATCGCAGAATTCCCAGGAGGGAAACTGAGGGCTCAAGGTCTCATGGGAAGCTGGAGGCAGAGGCTGTGCTCTTTGTCAGGATTTGTGGGATCTCTTTGCCTCAGAATTTCATAGCTGTCCCTCCCCTAATTCACATAGAGCCAAAAACAGCAGAGAAGTGGGACATTGAGGGCAGGAGAGGAATCACAGTATTTGGTAGTCACAAAGGTTGTATCATTAGGATACACAATTTATATTTATTGTACTGAACGTTGATTTTGTTTTCATGGTGAAAGTACAAGTCGCTCAGTTGTGTCCGACTCTTTGCTACCCCATAGAATGTACAGTCCATGGACTTCTCCAGGCCAGAATACTGGAGTAGGTAGCCATTCCCTTCTCCAGGGGATCTTCCCAACCCAGGGACCAAACCCCAGTCTCCCACATTGCAGGCGGATTCTTTACCAGCTGAGCCACAAGGGAATTCCAAGAATACTGGCATGGGTAGCCTATCCTTTCTCCAGCGTTTCTTTTCATAGAAGAGAAGTATTATCTTTGCAAAGAGTTGTCCCTTTTTTCTTTCCTTTTTTGAATCTCAAAATTAATGAAAATAGAAAGATGAAAAATTGTGCAAATGAAACAAAAGACCTGATTTCAGCTTAGAAGTTTATATTGAAAAGCCTGCTATTCTTTAGCTTGAATAAGTAGTTAAAATTGTGGAATGGTAACCTCTTCTCTGCTGCTGCTGCTGCTGCTAAGTCACTTCAGTCGTGTCCAACTCTGTGCGACCTCATAGATGGCAGCCACCAGGCTCCTCTGTCCCTAGGATTCTCCAGGCAAGAACACTGGAGTGGGTAACCTCTTCTCTGACACTCAGTCAATTCAATTTTTTAATTTTAGTGGCAAAATGCACTGCCTTACCTAGGCATGAGGTAGCAGATACAGTCAGAGTGGCCCGGACTTTTCCAGACTCCGGTCAACAAGCTGACTTGCCAAGAGTGTTCAAATTAAATTCATGCCAAGACACTTTCTCTGTTTCCCCGATCAACGAGGTCATCTCTGCAAGTTGAACATTAGTGATTCTGTCGCCAAGAAAAAGAGTATGAACCTCTGTCTAACTTTCAGCGATGTCTCAGATGAATTCCTTGAGGTCTCCAGGACCCCTTAAATTTCTCCATTGGGTTTGAGGTTAGTGGAATCTCTTTCTTTGGTGCTAAAACTTTTCCTAGTTAGTGCTTTTTGCCTCCTGCCTGCATGGAGTCATGTATAGCTCGGCCAAAAGGATTACAGAGTCTTTTCTTTTTTCCTTTACAGAATTGAGTGTCTTCTGTGTACCAGACTATGATCTCTAGCTTGTGGGGGTTTTTACCGTCTGTCAGAGAAGACGCAAAAAAGAGAACAGGCCAGCCACCAATCAGCAGCATCCATACTCATAACTAGAGAGCCTTAAAAGAAAAGCTGTACACAATTCATGTGGCCAGATATATTCTTTTTAAAATACTGAGTTAAAATTCACATAACATAAAATTAACCATTTTAAAATGTACTATTCTGTGATATTTAGCACATGAACAATGATGTCATCTCTGTCTATTCCCAGCGCATTTTCATGACCCTAAAAGAGCATCCTGTACCCTCTAAGCAATCATTCCTCATTTTCCTCTCTCCCTAGACTCTGATAGAAAGAAGAAAAGTGTTAGTCACTCAGTTGTGTCTGACTCTTTGCAACGCCATGGACTGTAGCCTGCCAGGCTCCTCTGTCCATGGGATTTCCCAGGTTAAAATACTAGAGTGGGTTGCCATTTCCTTCTCCAGGGGATCTTCCCGACCCAGGGATCGAACCTGGGTCTCCTGCATCGCAGGCAGATTCTTTACCCTCTGAGCCACCAGGGAAGCCCAGACTCAGATAACCACTGGTCTGCTTTCTGTCTCTGGATTCCCCCATTCTACAGGCCCTATGTAAGGGAAGCATATAATATGTGACTTGTTGTGTTGTTTCTTTCCCATAGCCTAGTATTCTTTCTAGTTCACGTGTCATGCGATATATCAGCACTCCATTCCTGTTCAGTTCAGCTCAGTTGCTCAGTCATGTCCGACTCTTTGCGACCCCATGAACCGCAGCACACCAGGCCTCCCTGTCCATCACCAACTCCTAGAGTTTACCCAAACTCATGTCCATTGAGTTGGTGCTGCCATCCCACCATCTCATCCTTTGTCATCCCCTTCTCCTCCTGCCTTCAATCTTTCCCAACATAAGGGTCTTTTCAAATGAGTCAGGTCTTCGCATCAGGTGGCCAAAATATTGAAGTTTCAGCTTCAGCATCAGTCCTTCCAATGAACACCCAAGACTGATTTCCTTTAGGATGGACTGGTCGGATCTCCTTTTCACAGCTGAATGATATTCTATTTCCGAATGTATTCTTTAGGTATGTTTGAAAATTAACTCCTCCCTGTTGAACTGTTTCACAGTGATATTTCAGGGATGGAAATAGTTTAAAGACTCAACTTAAACTCAATTTATATTAGCATACTTCTCCATAGTAGAGAAAAGTATTGCTGGCTGTCATCGGCACTGTGGGCAGAATGATTGCTGTCACTTAACACCCTGTGGAAAACCATGCGTTGGGGTGATGGGGGCGGCCTCCACTGGTCCCAGGTAGAAATCCCAGGTGTACAGTCTGCGCAGAGTACACTGGGTTTGCTTCCGTTGTTCATCTTCGAACTGCATCGCCAGTTCTCAAATATCAGTAGCCTCCATTGTTCCCGAAAGAGGCTTGGAAAATAAGATTTTTCCCTTTGTTAGCATCAGTGTTGGCATACTGGAGATACCAGAGCTTATTGTCCTGGGAGATAGTCGTTGTCCCATGGGGATGTTGGGCCAAAATAAAGGGGTTTTCTATCTGCTGTTCAATGTGATATATAAGATATTAGTGAAATATTTGTTCTGATGTTGGGGACTTCTAGTGTTTGACAGAGAAACTGCTGTACCTCTTTTTTATTTTCCTGGCTCATGCATCACTGTTTCCAGGCCACATGGCTTCAGCCTCATCTTTCCAGTACTGGGTGACCTCTTTTATTTGGCAGGATGATAGGCAAACCGGCAGGATGCCTTAAGACAGACCTTCACGTTGGGACTAGTGACATTTTGGTAAAGTAGGGTCCAGCTTTTCACGCTGTGCCTGCTCCTGGCAGAGTGTGGTGGCCAGTGCCCCCCGGGGGGACGGGTGTCCCCACATCCACACTTTGCTGCTGAGCCCTGTGCCACAGAGAAGCGCTCTGATCCATCACAGTGAGGGACAGAGACAAGACCAAAGCTCGTGTGACCCTGGTCATAACTTCCTGATGTAAACAAATTTCAACTATATTTCACATAAAAAAAATTTTTTTTTTTCCCTTCACAGAAGATGATTTTCAAAACAACACAGAAGAAGCCAGGGGAAAAAAAATTGTATTTTGAACATTTCTGATTCACAGATGGCCTGAGACTTCACTAGAGGTGTTAGGGTTTGATTGTCCCCAAGTTAAGAGTCTCTAATAAAGAGTTTCGAAGCAATATTCATTGAACTCATGCCTCAGTCATTCGAGGGGGATGAATAACAGATAAGCTAGGCAGTGCTTGAAACCCATCTTCAGAACACTGTAGGTCTCAAATCACCTGTGAAATGAACGGAATTAAGAAATTTGGCAAGAATGGAGTTCTGTCCAAAAGATCTGAAATAATTCTAGTTCAATCCATTTTCTCCTAAAGGGACCTATTTTTCAGATTGAGGTGATTAGTTTGAAAACAAATGGGGTAGCCAGACTGTGTATTCTAGTAAGGTTGTAGAAAGGCTGAAAGTTAAAAGCCACACTGGTTCAGTGTATCGTCCTCTCTTGCAGGTGCTAGACCAAAGGCAGTGGTGGTTTAGCAGCACAGTAATGTCATTTGTTGAGACTAGAATTTTCCTTTGGGTATTTTATAATTTTTTTTTTAGTATTAAAGTTTCTTTTCAAGGGTTTTGTACTCAATTAGTTTGTTTCATAACATATGCATTCCATTGGAAGTTACCTTGCCAACTTTGCTAGGACTTTTTAGCCTCCCCATCGTTTTTTAATAAACCAAGAGATCAAATGAACACTCCCCCAATTTCTCAGATATCGGGCAGTTGCGCCTGGTTTCGGTCCATCTAAAACAGATACTTATTTACAACAGAGAACACAGAGAGTGTTCCCTCTCCAGAGAAGACTTTGAGCCCAGGGCTATTCTCCAGCCTCTGAAGGTTGCTTGTGGATGCTTCATTTCCTAATCGCACCCTTACAATAATAATGTATATGGTCCAACTAGGGACAGAAGCATTGAGGTCAAAGAAGATTAATAGGAGGGTGACTGTAGACAGCATACCACTTGCAGAAGTTCAAAACATCAAATGGACAGGACTGAACACATGCAAAAGGCACATTAAAGGCATTCCTTCCGTGAGCAGAGTATGAGTCAGTTCAGACTATGGCAACAAAGGACCACAGACTGGATGGCTTAAATAGCAGCAGTGTATTCCCTCACGATTCGGGAGCCTGGAAGTCCAAGACCAGGTACCAGCAGGTTTATTTTTATTACTGAACTGAACTCAGGTCCACTCCCCCAACCACAGAGCAAAGCCAGTTTACTGACACCAGGTTGTGGTGAGGGAAAGTATAGCATTTATTGCTAGAAACTGTGCCAGACGATTCACACCTACTACCTCATTCAGATCTTAAAATAGGCCTGCCAGTTTTTATTTCCGCAGAAAAGAATTCTGTAAGACAGGCAATATTTGGGAGTTCCCTAGGAATCCAGTGCTTAGGACACTGTGTTTCCCCTGCAGGAGGCCCAGGTTCAGTCCCTGATGAGTGAAACAAAGATCCTGCGAAGCCGCAAGGTGCAGCCAAAAAAGGGCGAGCAATGGCCTCCTCCTTTTAGTGGGTGAGGAGTGAGGTAATAATCATAAGCCACACTCAGTTAGACCCTGAACCCCAGTTTTACCAGCACCAGTCCTCTTGCCTGGAAAATCCCATGGACGGAGGAGCCTGGTGGGCTGCAGTCCATGGGGTTGCACAGAGTTGGACACGACTGAGCAACTTGACTTTCACTTTTCACTTTCATGCATTGGAGAAGGAAATGGCAGCCCACTCCAGTGTTCTTGCCTGGAGAATGCCAGGGACGGGGGAGCCTGACGGGCTGCTGTCTATGGGGTCGCACAGAGTCGGACACGACTGATGTGACTTAGCAGAGCAGAGAGCAGATACTCATAATGTCCCAGGTTTATCAGGAATTATCTATACGAAGAAAGAGTTACTCAGAAGATTTTTCTAGCTAGAGCAAGAATCGGAGAAGCCGTGTTATGTTCAGCTGAGTCTTGGGAAAGGAAAGCTTCTCAGTGGACATGAGCTAAAGTGTTAGTCACTCAGTCGTGTCCAACTCTTTGCAACCCTGGGGACTGTAGCCCACCGGCTCCTCTGTCCATGGGCATTCTCCAGGCAAGAATACTGGAGTGGGTTGCGATACCCTCCTTCAGGGGAATCTTACCAACCCATGGACTGAACCCAGGTTTCTTGCACTGCAGGCAGATTCTTTACCAACTGAGCCACCAGGGGACATGAGCTGATCCCTGCTATAAACAGAGCTTTGTCTCCCTGCCAGAGTCCATGCATTGAAACCTAATTCCCAATGTGATGGTGTTTGGAAGTGGAGCCTTTTGGAATTGACTGGCTCAGCGGTAAAGAATCCACCTGCCAATGTGGGAAACATGGGTTCAGTCCCTGGGTCAGGAAGATCCCTAGAGAAGGAAAAGGCAACCCACTCCAGTATTCTTGCCTGGGAAATCCCATGGACAGAGGAGCCTGACGGGCTACAGTCCATGGGGTCGCAAAGAGTCAGACATGATTTACTGACTAAACAGCTAACAGCAAAGAACATGAATGGGATCAGTGCCCTTATAAACAGGACCCCAAAGGGATCCCTTGCCCCTTCTACCATATAAAGACACAGCAGAAAGATGGCCATCTGTGGACCAGGAAGTGGGTCTCACCAGAGCCTCACATCTGCCCGTGCCTTGATCTTGGATTCGCAGCCTCCAGAACAGTGAGAAGTCATCGTCTATTGTTAATGAACCACAAATCTAGTATTCTGTTACGGTAGCCCTAAGGGTCTAAGATAGTCCCATCAGAAAGCCTGCTCCCATAGCGGAGAAGGCTGCCTTGTGTCGATGCTTCTCCAGGTGTGGTTCCTGGGAACTCTTTAGAAATGTAAGCCCCAACCCAGAGTCAGAAACTCTGGAGGTGGGGCCCAGCACGCTGGGTTTTAACAGGTCCTCCAGATGAGTTTGGACGCTTCTTATTTGAGAACCACTGCTCATGCTATCTTAGTGGAGAACACTGCCTTTGATGAGCTGCTGCCCCTTCCATATTAATCGAACGACCACTGACCGTAGTTTAGGTACTCACACTGCAGTTAGGTGGTGTGCTGGCTCCCTTTATATCTCTGATTCTAAATTCATAAGATAGTTTATGCCTCAGTTTCTTATGAGCTTGACAGGGAATCAGTCCAGTTGAGAATGACTGAATGATCCATTCTAAGCTAATAGAGGAACTCTGATTTCTAAGCCTGTGTACCAGAGGCCTAGAGCCTGATTCAGGGCAGGTTAGATAGATGCCAGGGAGTAAGGCTGCGTGATGGCAAGCATCCCATCCCGTCTTCTCAGGACTCACTCTTTCTAGTGTTTGCAACCCAGAGCAAAGAATCGCAGGTCAGTAAGGAATAGCTGAGATTCAGTACTCCTGGTGTCCCGATTATAGACACAAGTGAAATACTTCTAGTGTTACTTCACAGCTACTGTGTAGCGTCATTTAACAGTAATGGTAAAAGTTAAGTGTGCCCTTTTCAATTCGATTACACAGCTGCCACTTAGAAATTGGTCCTTAGGGAAGAGATTTCAACTTCTGTGACTAAAGCTTTCGGTGGTTACTTTTGGCATTTCTGGCCCTCCAGAGTCTAAATCAGCTGAGTGGTGACAGTTTGTAAATTTAGGAGAGTTTTATGTTGATCGGTATGAATATTAGCATTTCAGATAATATGCACTGGTATGTGGGTGACGGATAGAGGCTTCCACGAAATTATCATGGAGTCGTTGCAGCCAGGCAGAGTTATCTGTCATATACAGATAACCAGTCACGCTGTTGGGGAATTAGAGAAAAAGGAACAAATCTGAGAAAACGAGAGGGAGGTAGAGCAGGTGGCCGAGTCTGTGATTTGTCCCTGCAGCCTTGGGAATGTTCGAGAAACTAAGGGGGAGCCTCCCTGGGGCCTTCAGGTCGTATTTACATCTGGGCTTATCATTCTCGGGGACAGGGGAGCTGAGCCCTGGGTAAGAGGGGCTGGCGGGGCCAGGTGGGGGTACTTGGAGACACTGTGGAGATGTCAATGGCAGAGTTTGTGTGTTATGGAAGGGGGTTGGGAGTTTCCCCCTGCTTCAGCTGAACTAAGCATGTAAAAGGAAGAAGTGACCTAAAGTTCTTTCTGTCTTAAACATCCTTCATGTACTGATGAACCTGTTTGCAGGGCAGCAGTGGAGATTCAGGCGTAGGGAAGAGTCTTGTGGGCACAATAGGGGAAGGAGAGGAGGGGACGAGTGGAGAGAGTAGCATGGAGACAGCTTGCGTTACCAAGTGGAAGACAGGGAGCCAGGGGGGTTTGCTGTGTGCCCCGGGGGGCTCAGCCTGTGCTCCACGACAGCCTGGAGGGGTGCAGTGTGGTGGGAGGGAGGCTCAGGATGGAGGGGACTCAGGGACAGCCTGGAGGGGTGCAAATGCGGCGGGAAGGAGGCTCAGGACGGAGGGGACTCGGGGACAGCCTGGAGGGGTGGGCTGTGGTGGGAGGGAGGCTCAGGATGGAGGGGACTCAGGGACAGCCTGGAGGGGTGCAAATGCGGTGGGAAGGAGGCTCAGGACGGAGGGGACTCGGGGACAGCCTGGAGGGGTGGGCTGCGGTGAGAGGGAGGCTCAGGATGGAGGGGACGCATGTGCGCCTGTGGCTGATTCGTATTGATGCAACGCAGAAACCGATACAGTACTGTAAAGCAGTTATCCTCCAATTAAAAAGAAGGAAATTAGAAAAAACATCCAGAAAGAGTAAAAACAAAGAGGTTTATATAGAGTGAGTTAAGGATGGCAAATGGCAAAAATGTCATGGATTTCCTTCTTTTTAAATACACTCACATCGTTGTGTTTTACCTAGTGGAAAAGCATTTATAAATATAGATGTATATGTTTATATTTTTATAGATGTATGTGAGAAGATTTTTAAGCAAACTGTTACCAGGACATCTGGGGAGTGGGCCTGGAGGTTGTTGGGGGGGTGTGGATTGTTAGCCTGTTCTGCACACCTCTTACATTGTAGGACTCGTGCAGCCAGCCTGTAACTGTTGTTAAGTCCATAAAATACATCTTAAATTTTATAAGAGCTTTCAGGTTTCACTCAGTCCCCAGTTCTCTTTTTCTAGTAAATCTCAAGTTCCTCAAATATGAATTCTCCTGCCAGAATTCAGAAACACAGACCTGGGAATTCCCTGAAAGTCCAGTGCTTAGAACTCCAAGCTGTCCCTGCTGAGCATCCTGGTTCGATCCCCGGTCAGGGAAATAATCCCAGAAGCCTTGAGGCATGGCCGAAAAAAAAAACCAAAGACCCAAAGTCTAGGGAAAGACTGTGGTAGTCGCATCAGCACAGGCAGGGCAAAGTTTCCAGTCTGGAGAGACCTCAGGAGAATTGAGCGGAAGCCCAAATCATTAGGCCGAACAATTTTATCAGAAGAAATGCCGAGTGAATTTCTGTGAGGGATTGATAAGCTCCATGTTTGTACGATGTGTGCTCTTTGAGAGAGATTCAGATCCTTAGTGAGTGGAGGTCACTCGGTCATGTCTAACTCTTTGTGACCCCATGGACTCTAGCCACCAGGCTCCTCTAGGTCCATGGGATTCCCCAGGCAAGAATACTGGTGTGGGTAGCCATTCCCTTCTCCAGGGGATCTTCCTGACTCAGGGATCGAAGCAGGGTCTGCAGGCGGATTCTTTACCATCTGAGCCACTGTGTTTTCACTAATTGTAGAAGACCTACCCAGAGGAGCCTCCAGTGTCTTCCCAGGGAAGAGCCCAAGAATTCTGGCATCTGAATTTTGACTTGAGATATTGTGATTTATAGTAAAAAAGAAATTGTATGTTTGGTCTTTGTCCCGTTTCTGGCACAGAACTCCTAAAACCCTTGGAATTTTACTGAGTGAAATGAGTGATGAGGAGTCTTTATTTATAACAAGTCCCTCTCAGCCGCACCAGAGCTTAATGAGATGACTTTTAGGAAGCCCCTGAGATTGAGTCTGGTTCCCAGGGAACCAGCCAGGTGATTGACGGATGGGAACTTTAAGCCCCGCCCCCAGCACACACACACACACACACACACACACACACACACACTCTCTCTCTCTCTCTCTCTCTCTCTCTCTCTCTCTCTCTCTCTCTCTCTCTCTCTCTCTCTCTCTCAGCTGGGGAAGTTAGAGAGCTTCCAGCTTGGTGAACAGGTAGGGTGCTGGGAGGGACACACCTGGAGAAACGAGGACTTTCTGTGGGTGACAGGCCTGGACTTGTGATTGCCATCTGACATGGAGGACAGTCCTGGGAGATGAAGCCCATAACCTGTGGGATCACAGCGTCGGACCTGCACGGAGCTGTGGGACTCCCAGCTGACGTTCACAGAGAGGTGGAGAAGTGCTCTGTGTGGGGAAATGCCCGCACATTTGGTGACCAGAAATACTCTGAGCAGAGCATGAGAAAGAAATGGGTGATTCCCCTTTTACTTAATTTTCTTCTATCTTTAGACATGTATTAATGATAATAAAAAAGCAAAAGAGCAGCAGTGATGGCTACTAAATATGAATATGGCATTGACCGTGTCTGCGCGTTCCTCATGAAAGAATTCACCGAGTCCTCACAGCAGCCTTTTGGAAGAGTTTGAGGCGGGTAGATGTTAACTCTGCTCTGAATGTTTGCTGGGATTCTCCTGTGAAACCACCTGGTCCTGTACTTTTGGGAGTTTTTACATTGTGCTTCAGTTTCATTGCTTGTGATTAATCTGTTCTTATTTCCTGGTTCAGTCTTATCCTTCTAAGAATTTGTCCATTTCCTCTAGGTTGTCCATTTTATTGGCACGTCGTTGTTCATCCTGTTATGGTCCTTTCTGTCTTGAGGGATTGGTTGTAACTTTTTTTTTTTGTTTTTCATTTCTGATTTTATTGATTTGGAAAGAAAGGGAAGTCACTCAGTCGTGTCTGACTCTTTGCGACCCCGTGGGCTGTAACCTACCAGGCTCTTCCATCCATGGAATTTTCCAGGCAAGAGTACTAGAGTAGGTTGCCATTTCCTTCTCCAGGGGATCTTCCCGACCCAGGGATCGAACCTGGGTCACCTGCATTGCAGGCAGACGCTTTACCATCTGAGCCACCAGGGAAGCCCAAGAGAGTCTCAGGTGGGTTGTAAATAACACACCATCCTACCTCCCTGCTAGAGTGGGGAGAGGTGATTTGGACCCTCTCCCTTTTTTCTTGAGTCTGGCTAAAGGTTCATCCATTTTACCTATCTTTCCAGAGAACCAGCTTCTAGTTTTATTGATCTTTTTTGCTTGGTTTTTAGTCTGTATTTCGTTTATTTCTGCTCTGGTCTTTCTGATTTCTCTGCTTCCACCATCTTGGGTTTCTTTACTCTTCTTTCTCTCGCTCCTCTAGGTGTAAGGTTGAGTTGTTTGAGATTCTTCTTGTTTCCCTAGGTTACCTTGTATTGCTGTAAACTTCCCTCTTAGAACTGCTGTTGCTCCATCCCACAGGTTTTGAATCATCGTGTTTTCATTTTCATTTGACTCTAGGTATTTTTTAAATTTCCTTTCTGATTTCTTCGGTGATCCATTGGTGGTTTCTCACAACTTTTTGAAGTAGGTACTATTATGAGCCACAGTTTATAAATAAGGAATCTAAGATTTAGAACCACAGAGCTAGAACTAGACAATTAGGCATTGCTAATCCAAACTGTGGTGCTGGAGAAGACTCTTGCGAGTCCCTTGGACTGCAAGGAGATCCAACCAGTCCATACTAAAGGAGACCAATCTTGGGTTGACTCATTGGAAAAGACCCTGATGCTGGGAGGGATTGGGGCAGGAGGAAAAGGGGATGACAGAGGATGAGATGGTTGGATGGCATCACCGACTCTATGGACGTGAGTTTGAGTAAACTCCGGGAGTTGGTGATGGACAGGGAGGCCTGGAGTGCTGCGATTCATGGGGTCGCAAAGAGTCGAACACGACTGAGCGACTGAACGGAACTGAATCCAAGATGTTTTACCATATGCAATAAAAAAAAATCCGCTACTGTCTATTGAAAAATCTGAGATGTTTGAGACAGAGACAGGAAATGCTGTTTGGTGAATAGTTGCTGTCAGGCACTTCTTAGTTACAAATCCTTGTTCATTTATTCATTTAATTAAAATCCTGATGTTTAAAAATGAAGAAATTTGTTCTGAGAAGTTAGGCCACTTGCCCCAAAAGTGATGGCAAACTGAGGTCATTTGGCTGCAAAGCCTTGTGTTTTACGCTTTCACCATTCCCAACATGCCAGCCATGTGTCCTGTTCCTGAGATTGGCCACGTGGCTTTACAGGTCTCATCTGCCTTCAGTAATGTGTTTTCTGTGTAATACACACTATGTAGTGTGTGAGAAATCCATGTAGTAGCTCTGGTTAAACTTCCTTCCTAAGATACGTCAGAATTCTAGTCTATAAAATGGCTTAGCCACTGCTGTGACCCCGATGGAATTCATGCCCAGTCATTTAGACCAGTGGTTGTTGGGTTGTGGAGGGAAAGGAGGCTTTCTTTTCTGTCTTCGTATATAGTGTCTAGAGCATTGTAGACTAAACTAACAAGAGAGAAAACGCATATTATATTACTTTTACATGAGAATTCACAAAGGAATGTGACTTGAGGCAGTGAGAATCTGGGGCTATATGCCATCTTAACAGAGGGCAGTACAGTGTGGAGAAGGGATTAGACAAAGGAGTTTGGGGGCTTCTGGGCTGGGTGAGCTGTGAGCAGGTAACTAGGAAATGTATGACTTGCAGAAAGCGGTTTAGAAAGGTTTATTATGCAGAGAAGAGTTCCACGCAGGTGATAGGAGTTGTCTGTGGGGTGGTTCCTTTCCTGGTGTGGAAGACAGACACTTTTCCAGGGGACATTTATGCCCAACTTTTAGACAGCAAGTGGAAGATGGAAAGCTCATTGCTCTCATCAGGCAGCCATGCTTATGCCACAGCGGCGTCTTCGGGGGAGGCGTGCTGTAGTCTCTCTCATCGTTTTCTGCTCTGATCTTTTTGGTCAGTGGTTGACTATGCCGTGTTACCATCATGTGTTTGCTTTGTCTCTTCATGTTTGAGTTTCTAAATCTCTAACCCATATGAGCCAGCATTTTGGTGTGTTAGACAGTGAGTTTCTCCAGTGAATGCATTATAGCAAAACTGTTTTATCATTTAAAAAAAAAGCCCTGTAAAGGGACTTCCTTGGGGGTCCAGCAGCTAAGACTCTGCTCTTCCAGTGGCGTGGGGTCCACCCCTTGTCTGGGAACTGAGATCCCATGTGCCACGTGGCCTGGCCAGAACACAGAAATAAAATAAAAAGAAAAGAATCCAGCTATTAAAAAAAAAAAAAATCCCTGTGAAGTCAAAGCATTGTTGAAGAGCCCCTGGCATTGGCACCGCCCCAGGCCTCTGGTGCCCCCTCTCAGCGCTGGAGAACTTGCACGGGAAGGCCCAGCTCCCCAGAGTCCGCTTATCCCGCTCCCTGGAGACCATTTTACTTTAACTTGAGATGAGCAAAGAGCAGTTCACAGAGAACAGGAGGTGAGAAGATGGGTGGGGACCTAGCAAAATGGTACACTTCCCTACCTGCACGCTTATTTACATAACTTTTTATAACATTCCCTGTACTTTTCTGTAAGCTGATGCTGCCCTAATTATAGATTTTCAAGAGAACGTTTTTCATTGTACCCCAAATTATATAGTGCTTTTCAAAAGGTACCTTCTTACTGGTTTACCAAATACCTTATAAACTCGTAATTACATAAAACAATTCAGGTTACAGAATGGAAACCGCCTGTACTGTTAACAGATGTTGGCTGGTATTGTTACATAATTGAGCACAAGGCTTTCAAAGATCTATAATATTTTTCTTGTGCAGCAAGGAAAGAAATGACTCATTATAGCCACAATGTATCACAGAGGCTCCTGATCAAACAGAACGCATATGTTCTATTTTGTGAGTTCCGTACAGCGCATTGTCAATGGACTTGCCTTTGTGGATGGGAAAGTGCCACTTATTCCAGCAAATTGCCTTTGTGGCATATGTTAGACAGTTTGTGGGCACCTGGGTGACACAGAGGCTGGGCCCCTTTATGGGGGCCCACCTGTACACAGCGTCCCACGGCGCCCAGCTCCCAGGAGGTTGCCCGATTAACAGAGCCCTCCAGGAACCCACTGGTGACTTGCTCTCCAAGCTCGCCTTCCCTGCAGACCCGAAGTGTGGCTGGCTCCGTATACAGAGCCCCCCTCCCCCGCCCCCCCCGCCATCATTTTCAGATCTGTATCAAGACACCAGTGTTTCAAATCACAAGGAAAGTAACCTCAGTGGAGCCCGAGGAAATAAATCCTATCATTAAGTGCTGGATTTAATGTTTAATTAATTTAAACATTAAATTAATTAAACATTTCTATTTAATTCTCAGCAATTTGGTAAAAAAAGAAAAAAAAAGAGGAAAGTTATTTATCTTAGGATATTAGAATAGAATTGGAAGGACCCTTGTGTATCTGATTACAAAACTCAATAAGAAAATGTTAGGTTCAGTTTTTGCATTGTTGAAAGACAGCCCCATATTTTCTTCTCCAGAGAATGCTGTGTTTTAGGAAATGGCTGGAGATATACGCAGGCTTAACTAATCCCTTTCATCGGAGGTTTTGGCATTGGCCTTAAGTTCTTCCTCTCTGGAAACTCCCCCCTTTGGCCAGAATTTTGAAAGGTGAGTTGCTGAAGTAGATTCTGGGCCTTTCTGCTTTGTTCTGTTGGCATGTTCCTCCCTTTCTATTCCTGTGATTCTTCCCTCAAAAACTGCCCTTAGTGACAGTGTTGCTCACTGCCGTCAAGGCTCCTTGCGGCACACTGAAGTTCAAGAACTGACTTAGCAGCTAAACAAAGAAACCTCAAGGAGAGGCTGATCCCTAAATGTAGCCGGACATGTTGAAAGTGATGCGTTATGTCACCGCGGCGTATCAGCATTGTCAGTTGCGTATCCTTAAACAACTCACCTAACGGAATGATTTACTTTGTGTTTAACTGCCTTTTTCAATTAAAGGAACTGAGGACGCAGTATCAGAAACCATATATTTTCTCCTGTTAACACCAGCATTGTTGGTCCCACAAGGTGGGGGGTGGTATGTTGGGGTTGTGCTGGGGGCCATGCTGCTCCAGTTTAAATGGTGTAAACAAGTGAGTAATGGTCAGTAGCGAGCACTCACCCAGCTTCCAGATCTTTCCTTCAGTGCATTTCCATTTCTGTGACCTTGCCGCACAGTTGGGAGGCGATATTTCAGGGCAGTTCACACTGTTTATTTTGCTGGCATTTCTTTGTATTTCTAGGGCCTTTCGTGTTTCACAAGGCTAAACCATATACAGCATTTCTTAAATGTGTATTTGCACTGCTGCTGCTACTGCTAAGTCGCTTCAGTCGTGTCCGACTCTGTGCGACCCCATAGGCGGCAGCCCACCTGGTTCCGCTGTCCCTGGGATTCTCCAGGCAAGAGCACTGGAGTGGGTTGCCATTTCCTTCTCCAGTGCATGAAAGTGAAAAGGGAAAGTGAAGTCGCTCAGTCGTGCCTGACTCTTAGCGACTCCATGGACTGCAGCCTACCAGGCTCCCCCGCCCATGGGATTTTCCAGGTAAGAGTACTGGAGTGGGGTGCCATTAGGTGGATGTATTAACTGTTACTCTGCAGATGAGAATTTGAACTACTAACTGACCCCCTTTGTTTGTTCTCTGTATAAAGTTTTGTTGTAACAGTGCTAATTACCAAACTGCTGAATTTGTGAAAAAGTGCACAGCAGTAATTTGCACCTTAGTGTTGCTTTGCCACTTAAAAAAATTGTGAACACATACACGGAGTGCACAGACTTGTTTTATGAGCTTCCAAGGAGCACGTTTATCTGCGGATCTGTGATCACGAGTGTAGCATTTGATGTCTGTATTTGTGAGACGCTCATTTTACCCCATAAGAGCTGTTGGGTGCTGAATGGGACATTTTAACAAGGAAGAGCAGCATTTTAAATTACCATGTGCTTGTGTTTATTATTTTTTGCTAGTTTTAGAAAGAAAAAAAAAAGGAAAAAATTATCTCCTTTCTCGTTCCTTGCTATTGGTGTAAAATCATGAACCAGAGGAGTCGCATCTGAGGGTTTTGGTGGAGAGTCCCTGTTAGTCCAGTGGCAGATGATAATGGTCCTCTTCTGTTAGCTTCACGCCCCAAGTAGACATTTCTACATCGTTAACGTCTTCTCACATACCTAAGCCAGCCCAAGCTCATTTTATGTTTTCCTCTCTGTAAGAACAGCCTCTGTTCCTAGAGTTCAGTTCAGTTGCTCAGTCATGCCTGACTCTTAGCGACCCCATGGATTGCAGCCCAGCTTCCCTGTCCATCACCAACTCCCAGAGCTTGCTCAAACTCCTGTCCATCAAGTTGGCGATGCCATCCAACCATCTCATCCTCTGTCGTCCCCTTCTCCTCCCGCCTTCAGTCTTTCCCAGCATCAGGGTCTTTTCCAGTGAGTCTGTTCTTCACAAGCCAAGAACAGCCTCAGGTGTTGGGAAAATTTTATTTCTGTCCTGTGGGCATGTCAGGAACATCCCCTCCAGGTATCGCTTAGTAAACCTGGGAGCCAGAAACGCAGACAGGGAGCTCTGACTATCTGAAAACTTTACACCTTCCGTATTGTTATACGTGTACTTCAGATTAATTCCACCTGCCTCTTAGTTGGATTTCTGGTGGCTAGGAACTTTCAAAAGATGTTTGTGTTTTTAAAAAGAAACGCAAAAAATTAAATTTTCTTTCCTGATACAACAGTTTTTCTGTACTTGTAAGAAATCCTGCTCCTGGGCAGAAAGGAGAGGTTTCAAAGGAGCCTCATCTCCATATGGTTTTAGTCGATAATCCTTTATCCACCATCTTCAGCCCTCATTCCTTTGCTTTCTTGCCTGTGGCTACATTTCTATCTCTGCATCAATTAGCACAGTGATTTATACAACAAGCAAGCAGTTTAGAGGTAATGGTACACAATTAACATCTCATTCCACCATAAAGGGTATGCTAAATACCCCAGTCATTGCTTTCTCTGCCTGGAATTGAAATAAGTGTTTGTCTTAATTCATATGCTATCTGATGTGAAGTGGGCCTGCCTTGTACTGCACTACACCATTAATCTAATTATAGATAGCTGCAAATGAAGTGCTGTCTGAGCCGTGAGATTGAAGAAAATAGCCTTTTGTCATTTAGCATGACTCTGTGAAGCAAGATCACACTTTCCAGGGCAATACCGCAAAATGGAGATCTCAGTAATATTGCTGCCTGTTGCGTCTTTTCTAATTACAACAAGCATTGTAAACACAACCCGGAGCCGATATAAATAGAGCTGTAGATACGCTGTCACGCGGGCTGTCGGAGAAAGTCCTCCGAGTGCTGTTGGATTAAATGATGCGTTCTGATTGACGGCTACCTTGAGACTGTGCTGATGGAGTTGTCTCAGTATTACGCTAACGCCTGCCCGGTGCCGGCCGCTGTGCCAGGCGCTTGGACTGCTGTCTCTCCATTTTGCCTTCTTCACCAGGCCTGTACTTCCAGGAGGACGGCGACAGGCTTTCATCCTGTATGTTTCTCGCGCCGTTCCGTGGACAGTTTCTGTTGGTTTGGTTTTGCAGGGCCTGGTGCTGAAGTAGAGGGGAATGTGTTTTGCCTGGCTTCAAACCGCTGCTTTGTCAATTGTGTGTTCCACGAAGAATTTAGGAAAGGAAAACAAGCTTGAATTACAGCCCTGGTTCCACCTAAATGCTGTATTTCTCGTGGGCTTTTTTCCCCCTAGTTTTTTTAAACACCTTTGTTTTCAGAGATGCATCATCATTTCTGCAACTCGGCATTTCTGTCACTTTTGAACCATTGACGTTTCCCTCCCTCCGGCTTAGGGTTAGGCATTTCAGCCTTAGCTCTCACTGCCACACTGTGGAAATGAAGACACAGCTTAACGTTGCAGACCCTTGGGGCAGAAGGTATAAAACTCTGAATGAGAAGAGATCCTTGTATTTGGACAAATGTGTTGGCCACCTTCCTTAGCCAGGGCCGAGGTGCCGTATAAGGCCAGTGCTTCAGGATGTTAGGATAACTGATGTAAAATAATTGATGGTGAAGCTTCATCGTTTATCCTTCAGTCTGTGATGGCTGCGCGGGCCCACAGTTGACATGAAAACGGCGAGCAGAGCATTAGCTGGACGTATACACAGTTCTTGTTCTGGGAAGAATGATGCAGGGAGGGAGACCGGAGCTGAGCCTGCTTTACGAGGAACGAGAGAGGAGCCTCTGAAGACACAACTGAAAAAAATAAGGAAACCGGAAGCACTCATCTTGTGAGGGGACCCCCAGACCCCTGAGTCTTACAGGCATGCGGGATGCATAAAACCGCTGGTATGTCTGGAGGCCTCGGGAAGAAGCACGGGGATTTAAGCTCTATGAGGGGACACAGATGCTAAACCAACCGATACCAGCAAGACGGTGCATTGTGTGACCGTCTGAGTGCAGTGTGTCCGCCGAAAGGGCTCTTTGCTGCCCGGGGCACCGAGCAGCATGAGTGCTGGGCAGGAATGGGCACGCCCACTGGCAGGATGTTTCCGTTAACCAAGTCTGGTTAAAAAGCATCTCTCCCCCCAAACCATGACGGGCCCACTCCTCCCCTAGCAACCACCCCACCCGGCAGCCCCTGCCTCACCACCGTTCCCCTCCTGATTCAGGTTCCCTGTTGAGAGCTGTATGTTCATTTTTAACACAGTTCCACTATGTTCCTTTTAATTGTCCATCTCTTATAGTTTTCTTCCCGATCCTTTTTATGTCTGGTATGATTTTTATCTCTTTCTTTTGAACTTTCTAGGGAGAAATTTTCTTGTTAGACATGGTTTTTCACTGCAGACACCACAAAATGAATTTGCTTAAAAGCTGGGGCTGGGGTTATTTGACCATGATTCGGTTACTAGATAAAGCCTGGGTTGAGGAACTGGAGCTCCGGGGAGCACCTGTTTTCCACTCCAACTTACACTAAGAAGTGTGTTTTCAGGAACTTAATAATTTGCCTGTGGTTTGGAGAGCACCTCCCCATACTCGCAAGGTGAGGTTCCCTCCTGATAGACCTGGGGCCGCTCAGCTTCCAGCCTCCCCCGACCAGCAAGCAGCCTCCGCATCAAGCAGACATTTCTCCAGACCTGAGGAGGGCAGAACCTTTTTGCTTCTCCCAAGATTCTGCTTCTCTCTCTCATCAGTGAACCTTTAGCATCCTGGCCAGCCACCCCCAAAACAGCGAATTGGTGGTCTGTCTGCTTGCTTCGGGCTCAGTCGGTCAAGAATCTGTCTACAGTGCACAAGACCCAGGTTCCAACCCTAGGTTGGGAAGATTCTCCCGGAGAAGGAAATGGCAACCCACTCCAGTTTTCTTGCCTGGGAAATCCCAAGGACAGGAGCCTGGCGGGCTACAGTCCATGGAGTCTGAACGAGTCTAACACAACTGAGCGAGTAACACTTTCCTGCTTGAAAATAATAACTTACCAGCAAAACTCTCCAGAAAAGTCCTATGGGACCCCTTAGGAATATTAAAATATTTAGCATAGGATAAAAGTGCGCACACATCATAGGGTATTTTCCTGAAATCTCTCACCTCGTTGACTGCTCTGCCTGTGCCCTCTAAGAATTCAGAGATACCAATAAATAGCTGTTTTGATCATAAGCTCTGAAAGCCCTCATGTGCATTCTTAAATGGCTCCCTTTCTGGGGCATCAGAAAGCGTTTGCAGTTCTCACCAAGCAGTTCACCCCGATGGGCCTCAGTGCTGCCTTGCCGCTCACCTCCCATCCTGGCCAGCGCCCCCTGGCCCGCCGCAGTGCCAGCCCAGAGATCGTTTTGAGAAGGTGTGTTTGTGTGGGCACGCTGAAGGGCCAGGACATCAAAGGTAATCTTAAAACGAAAACCTTCTCCTCCACCGCTGCTTTTTCTATTCAGAAAGGTCATCTCAAAGCCAACTGTTTGCAACAGAGCCTCTCCCAAGGCATTTACGCCCGTTGTTATTTTTTGCTTGTGATTACAATAAGTCGCTTATCCCCCAAACAGATTTAAGAACAATAAACAAATACAAAAGGAAAAGGAACGTCTCATCAATAACAAAGACCGCATCCAAAGGCATTGAGTTCTGTGAGCCTTTTACATCTCCTTCCAAGCAAAGCAGGAGTCCCACGGAGAAAGGAATCCAGATAGGAAAATTACAAAAATAGTAAAAGGATCCAGTTGTAGTCAGGATCTCGTCATTTTTGGGGTGCACTGGTGCTCGGGACAATCCTGGCACTTTATTTACCCGAAGGGGTTGGTTTGGGATGCAGCTAACATTGGTTTTTAAGGGTATCCTCCATGGTGAAGTGTGATAAATCAAATTATCCTGGGTGTAGAAAGATAACCTTGCCCCGAGTTCACATTTTGAAGTCAAATTGTGCGAAACACAAGAAGAAAAGATCTGTATGCTCGGGGGAAAACTAGCCAGCTGGACCCAGCGCTAAGCAGCCCCAAGAAGAAGCCACAGGGGAGGATGTCAGCCAGACGAGTAACTTTTTGTTACTTTGTTGTTGACTCTGATGCCTCTAGTGAGGTGGGATTTGCTTTTCCAAGGCATTCAGAGCGCAGATATTAAAACTGTGCAATTTGGTACAATTATATTCTCCCCCTCTCCCTCAGTCAAGCCAGCCCCCCCCCATAGATTTAATGAAGGACTTTGAGGTGCATTTTGTCGTTGATAAATAGCCCCTCTGCCGAGAATGTTTATTGGAGTGACAGCAGAGTGATTCTCCTTGCTTTTTCCCTCGCCACTTATGACTCAGATGAATTTTAATAGGAGCAAAAAGCTTTTATTTGCGCTGTAATTTCACTTAAGGATCATATCCTTCAGAAACTGGCAGACACGTGTACGTCTGGATTGCAAAGTACACGCTCAGGAGTAAAGGAAAACATGCAGAAGACGTTATTATTCAACCTGTCACAGCGCCACGAGTCCACTTGGAATTTAGGCCATCAAGTTCTTCCGTGGGCCCTCTCCCCGCCCCCAGCCTCCCCCACATGCCTTTGAAAGTAGGCCCTGAGCACACACTTAGAGATGTCCACCGCTCTGGACAGGATGAAGGGTGATTCCATTTGGCTTTTGCCTCCCTGCTATCACAATACCCAAGGAGTCTTTAAGCTACAACAGCTTTTTTCTAACAAAATGGAGCTGCTGGTCACGCCATCTCTCTTGCCCCCAGGGGAGATGCTCTTTGGTAGGAATCAGAAAATCTTCAGGTGGTGGTTCCAACTTGAGCAAGCAACACTTCCCCCAACCATGTCTTGTCTCTGTTTGGACTCGTGTGTTTATTCACAGAGATCTAGGATCCGCCCCCCGCTGGGCAGAAATTCCTTCCTTGTATTAGAAAGGTTCTGGTGGACAGAGGTGCCTTTCATGTGCCCCTCATCATTTGAGGGGCCACCTAGAATATGGGCCATTGAAGTCCTGGGCTTGCAATCGTTTCCCTTCAGTGGTTTTTAAAATATCGAGTTATTGTCTCTTGGTGTAGAGGATATTCACATTATATTTCATTTTCATCAACTCTAACCATCATGTTAATGCTGGAAAGACCACGTAATGTTGTGCTTAAAAAGAAAAAGTAACTTTTTCAATCATGAATATAATGTTTTATGTCACTGGAAAAAAAAAAAACCTGAATTTTAAATATTCTTTTGCCCCAAATGGACACCAAAACCTTTTGTCTTAACTTACTGATAACGCGGTCCAGCCGCTGTCTCGGGGAGCCGGGGGTTTGACACAGCCGTCTGCTGCCACCTACCGGTGAGTTCTGGCAGCACCCGCCTCTCTGCTGGCCGGCCCAGCTGCAGAATGTGTCCGCTGGGAAAAGTTTCCAAGGGAATACAGGAGAATTCTGTCTTCTTTGTAAGGTTTTAAGATGTTTTCCTCAATGATCCGGGATGATTACTGTTTGTCACTAATGAATTACTGGACTCGTTCCGCTTTCAAGAAATTTCATACACAACTGGCTCACAACATAGGGCAGAAGCAAACGAATGCGTTTGGCTTCCGTGTGCAATCGTGAAAAACTATGTGACTTCAGAGGTGGTGTAATTTAAAAGCTGCAAACTGATTTTGAACAGTTGCTGCATTGGAGGAGGAAACGTTCATCGTGTGATCTCACTTTTTTTTTTTCTCCCCCTTTGTAGTACAAGGTGCGTATCCTCACCAAACTTGCCGCAGAGCTGCACAAATTTATGCTGGAAAAAGCTGCCGAGGACACAAGCAGCATTCTGCGCTCCCCAATGCCTGGTGTGGTGGTGGCCATCTCTGTCAAGCCCGGGGACCTGGTAAGGACTGTCCCTGTCTGTCGGGGGGGGGGGGGGTGGTGCGGGGCAGACCAAGGCAGGGTCCCAGGCTTGAGTCACATCACCCCACGGTATGGCAGAGTACCTCTTGCACACTCTGTCCAGCATTTCACATCACAGTCTCTCTCAGCACCTCTCCTCCCAAACGACCCAGGGAAACTGGAACAGAAATAAGGCCAGATCCATTTTTCTTTGGCAAATTTAGCGTCTCAGGAAGCGTTTATTTAAAATTCCTATTTACCCTCTAGCTGTCTGTGGTTTAAGCATTCCTGAAGAAGTCGTACCAAGAAATAGCCCCCCCTCCCCCGCCCATGGGGAACTTTCGGCATGCATCCTGGAATAAACGGGAAGGGTGCTAAGGAAAGTTATTGCCGTAATCTTTGTGGTACCAGAGCACTTCCCAAATAAAATCTAGGATCAGAGGTTGAATTTTTTCATTTTGACCTTGTGACATTAAGGCACAAATCAAGGGTGTATTATTCGTATTTCCTCACATGTTCAGTCTCCAGGTCATTTGCTGTGGACAGATTGGTAGGATACAGTCATTGTCCTAGAACAGATAGAAATCTATTGATCAGCATTGAAAGTAGAAAGAAAACAAAGATGCAACCGGAAGGTTTCCAGGGAGCAGTTCAGTCCTTGCGTTTTTATCTCTGTGCTGGGAGAGCACAGCCAAGCACGATGGTCTTCAGTGGATGATATGGTGATTCCATTTTGTGTCTCAGTTATGTCACAGGCATTTATGCATTTTCCTGTAAACATGATATGAAAACTGCCTCTCTGTTTCTTTATTAACGTAAGTAAATTAATGTTGAGAAAAACTAATGTAGTTGGTTGGCATTAGCTTCTAAAAAAAGTACTTGCAGTAGGCAAATATGAGCAAAAAATGATTGGTTTCAGTTGTTTTAAAATGATTAGGCCTGAAACTGATATGTGAAGTTGGAGAACTGACCCAACAACTGCTTTACCTGATGACACAGAAATGGAAGTACCGGCTTTTAAAAGAGGTTCGGAGCTGGGGATTGTTACGTTTGAAAGCACTGACATCCCCAGAAGAAAGCCCTCTTTAGGACTGTTAGGCTACCTAGCGTCAAGGATTTGGGAGAGGTGATGCGGATTCAAGATTGGGTTGAATATGGCGGTGGGGATTGCCTTATATCACTTCCTTCTGAAGGCTTTGGCCTTGACGTTGAGAAGGCCTATACCCACTCCATGAGCAGAGCAGTCAGTGGAATCTCCTAGTGACTAGGAGTGTAGGCTGGTAAACAATGGGAGGGAGTCGTGCTTTGGTTGTTTTTATTTTTTCATTTTCCTCCTTAAGCTTTTTCTGGAAGCCACAGAGGCTGTATGCAGCCATCCTGAGCTTGTCAGTTCTAATTATGCAACTTTAATTATAAAACCATATTTGCACTTAGGAAAGAAACAGTCACTGAAATCCTTACTTTTCTAACACCTGAATCAGGGCCTTAGAGGAGGGAGAAGGATGGGGCGGTGCTCCTGCTGAGAGATGGGGGTTGGCTTGGGATTCAGGCTGGCGGCGCCCTCCCTGGAGGACGGGGAGCCCGCAGCCTTCTCCTTTACATCAAGAGCTTCCTCTTGGCCTAGCTGCTCCAGAGACCACAAGTGTTTGGCCTTCATAATCTCCGTTTCCTGGTTCATAATTTAATGTGGGAAAGCCCAGCATTTTAGTGAAATGGGACAGTGTGGTATTAGGTCTTGGTTCATTTCGGGGGAGCTCAGACATCGGAAACCACCACCGATAATTAAATGTGGGTATTCAAGAGTGGTTTGCCTTGAGAAGGAACTGGGGCCTCTGTTTTAAGTATTTCTTTGAAGACAGAGCACGTGACAGGCTTTGGGGGGGAGGTCCACAGACTTGCCCCCTGGTCACCTTGCTTCTCAGTGCTCACCTGTGTGCCCAGGCTGGTCATGGAGGGCAGGTGTTTGTTTTAATTTCTCTCTCCAGCTTCCGATGCCACTTCGGTCCTTGCAGGACTTTCTTTCATATTCTGTATCATTGTATTTTGATAAAACAGTATTTTCCCTTGAGTTATTATTTGTAAAAAATGTCCCAGACCGCTAAGACCTGAACCAGATGCATGCAGGGTGTGAGACGTTTAATTGCCTGCTCTTGTAACAGCTTCTGCAGTTAATGCTGCCTTGCGTAACAAGAACACAAGGAACTTTTCTTGGGCCAAAGGCACGGCCCATACCTGAGGACACTGCAGGAAAATAACTCTTGTAGCTTTCCAGTTTTGAGGTTTAAAATTATTTTAACACTGCGGGGCATGTTGTCTTGTTCTTAGCAATAACAATAGCTGGGCCAGGGTTCCCCTCTTATCAGTAGAAAGATAATGGAATCAGTCATCCCTGCGTATTTTCAAGGAAAACACTGACCAGGAGAACAGGGCGGGGCCTACCTGTATTCTGTTTGCTTTGTATAGTTTAAATCCCAGCTATCTGTAATTTTTATGTTTAGTGTAAGTAAAACCTGACGCGTCTTGGAATGATGGGCCTGGAACTATAGCGTGTCACATAGGTAATAAAGGGCAAATCTGTTCTGCGAAGCAGAGTTTTAAAAGACCATAAGGGGCCTCAGGACAAAATGACCCAAGGTGGCTGTTTAGAGGTGGTCAGAGAGCTCAGTGGGGAGAGGACTCGCCCTGCCCCCCACCCACATCCCCAGCACAGAGGCTGGGTTTTACTCTTCATGCTCATTTTAAGTTCACACAGCAAAAGTTGCTAGTACTTTCTCAGTGTCTATTACATGCTGTTTAATATTAAATGTGGTAGGAAAATCAGTTTTTAAAGTATTATATAATATTTTTTAATATGTTGGGAGGGAATGCTAGTTCATAAGTAGTAGAATGCATATACGGAGAAGGCAGTGGCACCCCACTCCAGTACTCTTGCCTGGAAAATCCCATGGATGGAGGAGCCTGGTGGGCTGCAATCCATGGGGTTGTGAAGAGTCGGACACGCCTGAGCAACTTCACTTTCACTTTTCACTTTGATGCATTGGAGAAGGAAATGGCAACCCACTCCAGTGTTCTTGCCTGAGAATCCCAGGGACCGGGGAGCCTGGTGGGCTGCTGTCTATGGGGTCGCACAGAGTCGGACACAACTGAAGTGACTTAGCAGCAGCAGCAGAATGCATATAAGCATGTAAACCAACAAGAAATGAAGTCAGGGTGGATTGAGAACAGCTAGAATCACACATTTAATTCAGAAAACAGTTGCCAGAGTGACTTTTATATGCCTTTCCTATGTGCCTTTTTCATCTTCCTTCTGAAAATAATCTTAAAATAACTGATTTTTCGTTTTGAAAAAATACCTACTTTTCTATACATTTAACAATATCATAAACCAGGGGCACTTCTATAATCAAAGCTAACATTTAAAAAATAACTTGTTTTAAGTTTTTAAACTACTGTCTTTATAATTTCTTGAACAAAAATATTAAAAATATATGTTCTTTCAGAATGATGCTGAATACATTTTTTTTTCCCCAGCATTAGACTCACCACTGCTGAATTTGTGGTACAGTTTTCATTTTGACTTTGACATAAGAAACAAAAAATAAAAGTGAGGCAACCATGGGGACATTCTAATATTGCATTTGAGTAAGATTCTTTCGAGTTCTGTTTAGATTCTACAGTCATCTGAGATTTGCATCAGAAATGCTCATCTAGTTTGATGGATATTAACTTATTGTGGTGTAGTCATTTCATGATCTATGAACTTCAACTCATTTTGCTGTATACCTTAAATTTATACAGTATACTCATGTCAGTTATACCTACATAAAATGGGAAATTACAAGAAAAAGAAAAAGAAACACTACCCATCTAATACATCACAAACTATGAGACATGAACCGGAAGCAGGCTGTATACCCATTTACATTTCCTTCTTTCTTAATTATGATTTTGTAAGTTACTAGTTTGTCAGACCAGGTAGAATCCTAGATCGGTATTAAGTACCTGTTGCTGCTTTTTTAAACCACTTAGCCTGTTCAGTGTTGGCAAGGCAAGAGTTTGGAGTAGTTTAGTGGGGCTGAGATGAGGAAGATCCACTTTGTAATGAAACTGACCGTTAGCAGAAGGGTCATTAGCTGTTTGAGATTGCTGCTCTCATGAACAATTGTCTTGGGCAAAAAACAAAAAATGGCATATTCTATAAAGTGCACAAGGAGAACATAAAGTGTGGGATCAGTACTAGGCGCGCCCCCCAGGATTCATGCTGGTTGACTTTCTCCGGGGAACCTGTTCCTCTGCGGGGTGGGGTGGGTGGGGACGACCACTGCTCTGGAGACACGGGTGTGTGCACGGCACTCAGAGCTGCCCAGCGTCCCTAAACCGCCTGTGACTGCGCTACGGCAGATCGAATGAACCCGCCAGGAGACCTTCCCCTTCGCCTTTGAAGCCGCCTCTGCCCGCAGGTCTCCCACAGGAGAAGGGCTGAGTGGGGGTGACTTCGTCCTCACGCAGCCCAGTATTGAGAGCCACATCTCCCTGGCAGAGGACCGGGCCTGGGTGTTGGATAGAGTCTCCAGTTTCTAGGATGTCCAGTCCTGAAAGAATTACCATTATTGTTTCCACTTTTACATAGCGGGGGCAATTCAGTGTGTTGCGTAAGCTGCCCGTGTCTCACACACACCTGGCTATATTCCAAGGCACGTCTAGCTTCATGCACTCGTTCTGGAACATTTTTCAGCTTTAAATTATGAAATACTACAGACATAGAGAACATTGTAGAGTATAATAATGCAGGTACTCATGTGCTCTCTGCTCACCTTTACCATATTTTCCTTCAGATTTTATTTATTTAACAAAACGTGGCCGATACGGAGAACTTGCCGTGTGGCCTCTGCCCAGCAGAATTCCTGCCCTGCCTTCTTCAGAGGAATGGCCATCCTGAATTTGGCCTTTCTGTCTTCTCCAGATGACATTTATTTTTGACTGTTGTTGATGAGTTTTTGTTGATCGTAACAGTTGGGGAGTTTTTACAGTTTTAACTTGACAAGGATCAATATAAAATGAAATATTTCTGTGGACCAGTCAGATATTGTAGGCATGTCTACAAGTTGGCATCTGATTTTATTTTTCAAGGGATGATCTCCTTGGGGTGAGGCGACATGTTTTCTTTGTTTTAAACGTTTTTGAAGATGACAATTCCCAACCTTAAGGAGATTCCAAATACCTTCTCTTGCCGTTTTGCTAAAAATAATAGTACGAATAGTAAATTTTAAAAGGTCATTGTCTCACAGAGTCCTTTAAAGCAGCGTACTTCACATAGATTGAGAATTCAGAGTGATTTGTTAAAGGTTCCATCAGTGACATCAGTTTTAACTGGTTTCCTTTGTAACTTAGAGGTTCTGACTCCGGTTTTGAGCTCACTTTGGGGTGGTGGGAAGTAGTAATTCCCTTCATTTTAAGGAATTTCCCGAAAAGCTGGACACGTTTTGTGCTGGCCGCCTCTCTGTACTCTTGCCCCAGACTCTGAGCTCCCTGCTTTGATGCCCAGCTTGCGTCCAGGTCAGGATGGCAGCCTTGGATGGGAGGGCGAGGAGACCCCAGGAGTGCCGGGCTGGGCCAGTGCCTCTCCCCTCAGCAGCCTCCTGAGGGAGTCTTGGGTGCCCAGACCCAGTAAAGGAGGCCTCACGCTGCAGATAAGGGCTTTGGCAGCGTTTCCGTCGCCTGCCCGCTCTTTCTTTGTAATCTGATGATGGTTCCTTCCATCACTGCTTAAACACTGCCCGGTCTCCTGGGGTCTCTCACCCTCTTTACGTGAAGATCTTGGGATGTGAATGCACGTCTCTTCTTCAGGAAATATCAGGGGATATTAGCCAGCCTATCTTACCAGCTCAGAAAGAGGAAGTTATTATAATCAGATCCTCGCATTGCTTTTTAACCAAATCTAAGATGCCTTTTGCTTGTAGCTGTTAACAGCGTCTGTCTTCAGATCTAAGGGCCTCAAAATGCACCGCATTCAGGCACCTGTGTTCTCAGTCACACAGCCTTTAAAACCGTAATTGAAGGATTTTCACTTTTGTGGAGTCGGCAGCAGGGTTGACACTGATCCCTGCTTTCAGGTGGCCCAGCGCAGCAGAAGGGGAGACCAGGGCGGGCCGGTGAGCCCTCCGAGCCTTCTGTCTAATTTGGCAGAAAAACACAGAACGTAGGACAACAAAAGAAGGCTACCTTTTCCATAAAAATTCTTCCCACCCACCCTTCTCCCCCCCCCCCCAACAAAAAAAGGGATTTAATTTTTCAGCTGCATGCAGTGATTTGGTGCTCACTCTTGCATTGAAACAGTTGCTGTCTGAACAGGCAGGAAACACTTTTCTTTTAATTGCTGAAATCATTCGGAAGTGCTTCGTGCCCTGCTTCTATACAGCAGATGCTGTGCATTAATTGGCCTGCGTAGAAGTGACCCAGGGTTCCTTGCAGCGGGCCCAGTTTTAGGCAGAGGGCTTAAACAGCTTATTTATTATTTTGTATAATTTGGCGTACATTATGTGCTCCTGCACGTGTCGTATTTCATGGTCTGCAGTTTCTAATGTCATGTGGGTTTCAAAACCTGTGTTTCTCTGGTAATGTACCAGCAGCAGGTAAGCTCAAAATACCATCCATCAGGAGCTAATTTTTTACCCAGATACTCCAATGACTGATGAACCTGTCTTTTGTATGAATGTTCAGCGCAGTAGAAAGCCATATGCCACTGGCACAGTTTCCCATGCATACTTTAGAGATGCTAGAGAGTAGGCTTATGGGGGGGCGGGGGGGACCCTCCACGCCATTTGTGGCCTCTTTCCTCTATTTCCAGGATAACACCTTAAAAACAGCCCTGATTGTGGACAACAGAAGAGGATAGGGACCGTCTTAAAGGAAATCTGACTCCCACCATCCTTTTCTTCATCAGAAATATGACTGCACGCTCTTAATAGGAAGCCTTGTTTTGTTACTCCCCGTCTGTTCAAAACAGACCTCAGCCCATTAGAAGGGCCTCCCTTGTGTGGAAAGACCACAGCTGTTACTGTAAATTTCATCCCGTCACTGTGTCACCCCCATTTTGTGGCTCTGAAGGATGAAATTGAGAAATGGAATACTGTGCAGTCATCCTTCACATCTCCAATTTTAGGCCTTTGCCATCATTTTCATGCTTTTATTCCAAATCAAATAACATTAGTGAGCTACAGCACCTTCTGATGAATGTCTGGTCCTGAGCGCAGCTTTCAAGTCTGGACTTGGGGTCAGTGGGGGCTTCCTTTTATGTTTGGAGGAGCTCTTTCTCCCCCGTTTCTCCTCTCTTTCTCCCACTGCACCTTCTTGGGGCTTTCTCCTTGCGTTTGCAGTTGGAACGATACAAGTTGCCAAATGCGTTCTGGCCAGAGCGGTGTCCCAGAGGGACGCGTGCTGGAGAAGGTTTTGTGTCTTTCCTCTCTGGGGAGGGAGTACAGCAAACCCGGTGGAAGGATATTGGGGGCTTTAATCAGAAATAAGAAGTGGTTTAAATCATTAGCACAACAAAGCCGACTATAAGCTTGAAGATAAAAGTCTCTGGGGAAAGAGTCCTCTGAAAATAAATGGAACTTGATAGATTTCCATATCATTTATAACTTCCCTTAATTACACTTGGAAGACTTGCCAGTAAAACTGGAAAATTGGCAGCCTATATCCATTAGAGTCATTTTGCCGACCATGGCAAGCAGCTGGCTTTACTGGATTTTATTTCCCATCACTCACAATTAATCATCAGCTGGAGATGTCTGAAACTCTTCAGCCCAGAGCCCTGCCGGGTGACATTCAGGCCTCCCAAACATGCTAAAATCTGCCGAGTAAATGGGCCGAGGTTTCTCCGTGGCTTACTCATTTCGGAGCAAGGCAGGCTCCCGCCTAATGAGTGCGCTCCGATAATCGGATGCGAATGTGAACCCTGACCCCGTGTCGAGGGAGAGGACGCAATAAGCCGGATGAAAGATACGGGATTCAGACCTCCAAACTTTACACCAATTAGACAGGGAGCGGCCAAATACATCAGGCCGAGTAGGTTTATCAAAAAGACTTGCATGAGGCTTGTGACCATTTTGTAAGCCCGACATTGGAGACGTCCTGTCACAATCACTAAGTCTGTTATCAGATGATCCACCGGCGTGTCGGGGAAGTGTGCGCCCACAAACCCCGCGGCGGCCCCGACCCCACGTGCGCGCTGTCGGGTGGAGACCAGGCCGTCCAGCGCCCTCTCTGCTCAGCCAGCTCGCGCCCCGGCTTTCAAGCACACGGGGGAGATGTGGGCGGTGTTCCGTTGCTCCTGGAGCTCGGGGAGGGGAGGGGGAAAGGCACGCCTAGACAAGGAAGCTTCCAGATTGTTGAGAGGAGAGGCCTGTGTCCTGCCGCCCGGGTGACTGTTGGCGCTGGAGCCCGTGGGCCCCGCAGGTCGGGGGAGTAGCCACAGTCCCAGCCCCTGTCTCTGTTCTTTCGCGTCCGGCCTGTACTGTGTTCCCTTCCCTGCCTGATTGGCGAGGGACGAAATAGCTTGAATTTAGGTCAGGTTCACGTGCGTCTACACGGTTGCGTGCCATGTGTGCGTGCGTGCATAACACGATTCTGCTGACCGCAACGCGTCTGTTTGGTGGAGCGTCAGGGAACAACTTATCCCCGAGTTTTTTCCTCTTTTAGGGACTAAGGAGCAAAAAGCACGGCACAGAGCAGATTGTTGTGCGTGAATGAGTGAGCGCAGAAGGAGACATGAATTAAAAGTTCCACCAGAGAAGCAAGTCAAGTCGAGGCCAGCAGAGGTGGGGGAAGAAGGAGGGAGCCAGACAGGATGAGGAGGAGGAGGGAGCCTGGAGGGCCCGAGGCAGTGGCACTCCAGTCGCGGGTGCTTTCACTGAAGCCCTTCTAAGCAACTCTTCTGGGCACCCTTGTCAGTCTGCTCTCTGGCCCCTGGGTGACCATTGGAAACCTCCCAGGTTCATTGGTTTCTTTTTCGTAGTCGATTGAGAGACACGACTTGGGAGAAGGCGTGGTTCTCGCTGGGCACCTGCCCACCCCTCCTGAGTATCTCTGCTGGATCAGAGGTTGTGTTTTTCAGGTGGGTGATTGGGGACCCACCCCTCGCAGCTGCCTGTACGTCCCCTCCTGGCTGCTGGCACACACAGCCACGGGGACCTGCAGGTCACTGGAGCCCCAGAAGCTTCTGGCCGTCTCCACCGCCGCCAGGCTCCAAGGCTCTGCTTGCACCTCCAGCGTAGCCGGCTTGAGCTGGACTGGGGCTGTGGCCAGTCCCCCAGCCCTTCTACGCCCCCTGGGTGACCACTGGAAATCTCCCAGGTTCATTCGTTTCTTTTTCACAGTCGCTTTAACTGCGAGTTCACTTTTTGGAAGATCCCGTAGAGCAGAGGTGAAGGGCTCTGTCTGGCCGGCAGTGCCAAGCAGCTGCCAGAGGGGCACGCTGGTGCCCCCCGCAGAGATGCTCTTGGGGCCGAGGACAGAGAGGTGGGCTCTGGGCACTCAGACACCAGCGAGGAAGCCCAGCTGGGCGAGGGTGCCAGGCAAGCGCCCGTGGCTCCCTCTGTGAGGAAGGAGCTCTCGGAGCCCAGAGGCGGAGAACCCATCACAATTTTTGAGACGGAACTTCCGTTGCCGAATTCCAGATCCACTTCCCAGAAAGTTCCATGGGCCCTGAGGCTGGAACGCGCGTCCCGGGTGGGAACACTGCTGTGTGCGGCTAGCCCTGGACCTGCTGCCTCTGAGAGCCATGGTCTGGGCCCGCTGGGTGTGCAAGCAGGGCTCCTCCCATCTCGCCGGGTCCCTCCTGCCTCTGAAAAGAGAGAAAAAGGCTCTGAGGTGCTGCCTCTCGGGCTGGCTGTTCTGACACCCCCCACGTGGTGAGGACGGACCCGCAGTTGGCTCTCGGCTCTCTGGAAGGCAGGCGCTGGTGGGTCACGGAGGGCTGCGGGCGCCACGTGTCCGCTCAGCTCTCCAGCCTCCGTGCCAGCCGCCAAGCTTGGCATCCCCTCTCCTCCCACATATCCCGTGCCAGGGAGCAGCAGCCCACCACCCAACCGGTGGAGGAGAGGAGCACGCGGGCTCAGGCGGCGCTGGTGCCAGCGAGACAGCCTGTGCGGCGCAGGGGGCCGTGGGGGCTCGGGGATCATTGGGGGATTTTGGGGAAGGAACATTCTCGGGCACTTCTGCCACGCGAGATGGGCGCCGGTGTCCAGCAGCCCTCCAGAGAGCCGGGTGCCCCAGGAGGTTCAGCTCTCCCATTTTGAAGACGGGGGCTCTTTCCACAAAGAGAGGAGAATGCAGCCTGGCTCCTGGTGCTGTCCCGTCAAGAGCAGAGAAAGGAGAAGACCCAGAAGGGCCCTTGTTCACCCTGAGGCCTGGGTGGGAGTCCCAGGTTGAGCCCCAGGGGTTTATATGGCAGCCCCGCCTGGAGTTCCCCCCTACCGGCTGGTGAACAGCAGTCAGTGCCCCTTGCAAGGAGGGGACAGGGCGCTAGTGGGCACTCCCTGGAGGAGTGGCTCCCTGCCGGGAGCCACCTGCTTGTCTTGCGAAGGCCGGGATGGTGTCCCTGTGACCTGGGTGCTTGGCTCTGGTTCACAGCCCCCCAGGGCTCCAGACAGAAAGTCCACCGTTTGCTAACAGCTTTACCAGGATGAAGTTCACACACAAAATCACCCTGTAAGGCGTGCACCTCAGTGGCTTGGCCTCTTCACACAGTCATGCGGCCATCACCGCAGCCAGCCTTAGAACGCCGTCACCCCCAGAGGAACCCTGCACCCATCCGCAGGCACTCCCCTCCCCGCCACTGGAAACCACGGGTCTTTTAAAAGTCTGTAGAGACGTGCTAATGCTGGACGCTTCGATTAAGGGAAGACATTCTGTTTCTGCCACATCTCTTTGGCAGAAGTTGATTCAGAGGTTCCCTGGGGAAAGCCCCACCAGCAGCACCCAAAACCTCCAGTTGTCAGGGATGGTTTTCAGATGACGACTTAACAAGGGAAGGGCCTTTGTCTGCGGTCCCCCAAAGATGTGCTTGGAATATAAAGTATTAGAGACTATTTCTGTTTGTTTTTTTGGCTACGTGGCTTGTGGGATCTTAGTTCCCCGACCAAGGATGGAACCCGGGGCCCTCGGCAGTAAAAGCGCAGAGTCGCAACCCTTGGACCACCAGGGAATTCCCAAGTACTAAGAGACTCTTGCCGCTGTTGAGATTATATTTCAGAGCTTTGACGGAGACTCTCTCAACAGCCTCCCTCTTGAATGTTGTTGCGAAATTCGAATGCTTTTCACACGCCTGTCCCCTCTTTGTGCGTTTTCCAGGTAGCAGAAGGTCAGGAAATCTGTGTGATTGAAGCCATGAAGATGCAGAACAGTATGACGGCCGGGAAGACTGGCAAGGTACGTCCCCAAGGGCCATACCTTGACGGCAAGCGGAGCCTCCACCTTGGAGTCCTAGATGTCGGGCCTGGGAGAGTCTGTGTGACGTCCGGGGTGCAGGAGGGGGTGGGTTGAAGAACAATTGTTCTTCACCTTAATGTCTTTCAAATTAAGGGGTCTTTAATTTTTAATGTTTACATCTGTCTTAAAGGCAGTGAGTTATCTGAGATGTAGGTGACCCAGCAGGAAATGGTTTTTAGAGATTGCAGAAATTAATGCAACTCTTTAAGATAACTTCTCCACAAAGAGAACAATTCAATTTTAGATCAAGAGGAGCTGAAAGGCCCACATACACATGTGGGACTTCACGATTCAGGGAGGGGGAAAAAAAAGAGAGAGAGATGTATTACTGAGATTTGTTAAAACTTCTTAAATGTATTTTCTGTCGAAGAAAATAGAACAGTCCTTTTAAGCGTAACTTCATCATTCTTCCCAACTTGAAAGGCACCGTTTGTAGCAGAACGATGCTTTTCTGAAGGGTGTTTTGCTTTGGAAGCACTGCACAGTGGAGCGAGGCGTGGCTCGTGTGTGGGGACAGCAGTGCAGACTGGCCGTGTTCTGCACTGTGGTCACTCCTGGGAAGGGCCCTGGAGCCTCGGGTACGGTGGGTGTCCTGGCAGAGCGGCACTGGCGGTCACCTGTGGAGTTGGCGTCAGATGCGGCCTCCGTCCGCCTCCCGCAGAGCAAGTGAAACCCGTGTTCAGGGGCCAGGCCAAGGGGGACACCCAGTCCCACCCCAGCCGGGAGGACAGAGGCCCAGTGCTGGGCCCAGCTGGAGGGGGCCTCGGACGACTGCTCCCAGTCTCCTCCCAGTTTTGGGGGACTGATGCGATCTGGGCTCCAGGGGAATCCTGCGTGCCATACCTGATTCCTTTCTAAGACGTGAACGAGAACGTGTTGGTTTGTGTTCCTGGGCCCGCTCCTCCGCCCCGGGGGGCAGGACTGAGCAGGCAGGGCAAGGCCCAAGCCTGCCTGGGGCTGGCGGTTCTTGCTCGGAGAGGCCAGTTTACCTCCCGGGGCCCGGTTCACAGTGAAAGCAGGCCCTCTGCTCTTGAGTCACAGCATTATGACGGACACAGCTGTCAAAACACCAGAGGCTCCAGACCTTAAAAAGCAGCCAGTTCATTTTAGTTGCTCGGTCATGTCTGACTGTGCGACCCCATGGACTGCAGCACGCCAGGCCTCCCCGTCCATCACCAACTCCCGGAGTCCACTCAAACTCATGTCCATTGAGTCAGTGATGCCATCCATCCATCTCATCCTCTGTTGTCCCCTTCTCCTCCTGCCTTCAATTTTCCCCAGCATCAGGGTCTTTTCCAATGAGTCAAATCTTCGCATGAGGTGGCCAGAGTATTGGAGTTTCAGCTTCAACGTCAGTCCCTCCAGTGAACACCCAGGACTGATCTCCTTTAGGATGGACTGGTTGGATCTCCTTGCAGTCTAAGGGACTCTCGAAAGTCTTCTCCAATAGCACAGTTCAAAAGCATCAGTTGTTCGGCGCTCAGTTTTCTTTACAGTCCAACTCTCACATCATACATGACCACTGGAAAAACCATAGCTTTGACTAGACGGACCTTTGTTGGCAAAGTAATGTCTCTGCTTTTTTATAAGCTGTCTAGGTTGGTCAGAGCTTTTCTTCCAAGGAGCAAGTGTCTTTTAATTTCATAGCTGCAGTCACCATCTGCAGTGATTTTGGAGCCCAAGAAAATAAGTCACCGTTTCCATTGTTTCCACATCTATTTGCCATGAAGTGATGGGACTAGATGTCATGATCTTAGTTTTCTGAATGTTGAGCTTTAAGCCAACTTTTTCACTCGCATCTTTCATCAAGAGGCTCTTTAGTTCTTCGCTTTCTGCCATAAGGGTGGTGTCATCTGCGTATCTGAGGTTACTGAAAAAAAGCAGCCACTTCAGTGCAAACAGCCCCGTGGAACGAGGCCTTCCAAGTGTTGCCACGTAGGTTCTCTTCTTCCCGAAAGGGCCAGGCTGGAACTCAGGGGATGAAGGCCGTTCTCGCCACCACAGGCGAGGGCACCCAACCCACAGCTCTGGCCGTTTTGCCACTTGCTCAGACGGCCAGTGACTTCTAACCTTATGCCTACTTATAACCTAATTCATCCTCACATCTAGGCAAAAACCACCAAGTCCAGTGGGCTGTCTAGTTTTAACTGTGAACACAAATTTGGGAAAGCAAAAGCTGACTGAAATCAGGAGTAATCGGGGCACGGAGGTGACGTCGTGGGAGCCACGGCTTTCGGCCCGCATTCTGAGAACTTCATTTCCCTTCACAGGATGCTTCGGATCAGGCCCGCGCGCTTCTGCTGTTGATTAATACCTGTTCTGACTCTTGGATAATTGTGTGTGGGGTTTGGTTTTGGTTTTCTTTTTTCCTACCATTAACCATGAGGGAGCATTTCTCCAAACCTGAACCTGTGAGAGACAGGAGGCGGGGGGTGGAGACTCACCCAGCATTGTCCTCGCCGGCCTTGACCCCGGGGCGCCCGGTGCAAAGGACCGCAGCAACACGGGGCACAGCGGCTTCTAGCAGCTGCGAGGATAAGGCGGGGTGAGGGCCAGCCCCGCCACGCGAGGACGCCCTCAGCGAGGTCCCCTCGATGGGCCCCCACCGCCGGCCTCCTGCCTGCACTCCAGCACCTCCCCAGCTGTGCCTTCACTTCCAGAACCGGACAAGACTGCTTCCTCCTGGTCTGCTTAGTAATTCTTACTCTCCCCTCTTCTTTTTTTTCTTTTTTTAATTCAAGGTGAAATCGGTACATTGTAAAGCTGGAGACACAGTTGGAGAAGGAGACCTGCTCGTGGAACTGGAATGAAGCATTTACAGCCTTTCAGTCATCACCCAATTTAATTGGCCAT
Organism: Budorcas taxicolor; assembly: GCF_023091745.1. Lineage (NCBI taxonomy): Eukaryota > Metazoa > Chordata > Mammalia > Artiodactyla > Bovidae > Budorcas > Budorcas taxicolor. The sequence goes on from NC_068921.1 coordinate 77,376,073, forward strand.
TTGTATTATTATTCTTTCACACTCAATTTATTCAGGTGTTCGGCAGGAACACCCCTGTGGGGCAGATTTTACATGGTCATATTTACTCCACATATAGTCAAAACCAACATTCTGCCAAAAAAATCACCAATGGAAATTTTTTATTGATATAAATACTTGTACATATGATTTGTACTTCTGCTGTGAGATTTCCTAGTGTCCAAATAAAATCAATAAAACTGAGCATTTGTCTAAATACTAGTTTGCCCTTTTTTTGCATGAAGACAATGTACCTAAGAGGCTACAGGCTGTGCCAGTAGGCTTTAAAATACAGCATTTCATTGGGATGCTTTTTAAAAATGTATATAAATCCCAGTTCTTTGCCTTCAGTTTCATTAAATGAGCATTTGCCACCTTGTAATCTCATTACCTGCTTTATCCTGCTTGAGGCCCTGAGTCCCGCTTGTGGTTGGCTGCTCGTGATCTCCGGAAGCCCGGACAGCACTCATGGTGGTCTAGCAGTGAGTGTGGGTCCCCTGAGCCCGCGGGCGTGACCCCCCATCCCTCCCAGGGCACCAGCGTGAGCATCAGTCAGGGTTCCCAGGCCCCAGTGGTGGTGGTGGGGTTGCAGAGCCCAGCAATGGATTCCCATCCTCTCCTTTTTGTTTTCGTGAGGCGAGCTTCCAATGATGAAAAAAAGGGCTAAAAATAACAGTCATGCTTCTGGAGCAGATGCAGTTAGCCATCTCAGTCTACTATTAAGTCGATGCGTGAGCAAGCTCTCCTGACGGAGAACAAGGTTACCCGGACCAGCAGCTGCACCTTCATCCGGGTCTGGAACTCTCAGGATGCGCTTCCTACTTGCTGGTGAGTGAGCAGAGGCAGGGTCGCGTGGGGCCTTGAGGCCCCTCTGACAGTATCAGATGGAGGTGGGTAGTAACTGGTACTTCGTGCTGTGCTAAAATTATTTTAAGTGCTGTTTGTATTTGGAAGCCAAGCTTTTTGTCAGGCCTGAAGAACAAATTACTAATGCGTTAGTTCTTCTCTGGAAAGCTCGTCCCCCACAGCAGCTCCCTTCTGGGGCAGGGCTCCAGTGAGCCCCTCTGAAATCGGGGTGCTCTGCTGCTCTGCTGGCCTGGCAAGTGTGTGCTTGCTATTTTGCTAGACTAGGAGGAAAAGAACCTGCTACCAGACTCAGAAAGAGGGCTAACAGTAGCACCAATACTTTTATATTCAATTTCTCAACTTGATATGATCTTTAATCATCTCTATATAAGCTTGATCTAGAAAATTGTGAAGAATGATGTCATATATATTCAAAAGAACTCTAAAATACAGCATGTGTTTCTTGAGGTTCTTTTATTACATTGAGATGTCTAAAATCAGCTTTAAAATTTTTTCTTTTCTCAGTGCTACAGGTCAGAATCAATACAGCAGGGCTGTTAAAATCTAGCTGTCACACAGACTTGATATTCATTTTAAATGTTATCTTCAGATTAAAGCAAAGCAAAAAAAAAAAAACCCAGCATAATCAGAAAAGCATGATAACATGAGTTTTCAAATGTCATTTAGGGGAATTAAAGTCCTGAGTTTTTCTCATCCGGTACATTCAAACCCAAGATGCTCTTTAAGCAGCAAGCAAGAAAGCAGCATAGTGAGACAGATTTCAGAAACAGTCTTGTTATCAGTCCCTCCAAATTATTTGGGAAATCGGCTGCCACTGAAAAAGAGGTGTTCTTCCCCGCCCACCCCCTGACAGATAAGAGTATTTGTTTCAAGTACCGGTTTCCAGGGACTTTATGGCGCCCTTGTTCAGCGAGCGCGGCCCCTCGGGGCTGGTCCCGGCCTCCCTTGCCCGCGGGGCTCATCTGTTTTCCCGCGGGTTGTAGCGGAGCCCATGCTTCCCCTGCGAGTCGTAATCATCGAGGTACGGCAGGTGGACCCACTCGGGCGGGTAGGTGGCCGTGGTGTAGACGAAGCACTCCAGGGGCGCGCGCGTGCCCTCCAGGGCCACGTGCAGGCGGGTGCGCTGGTACATGTCGGGGCAGCCCTCGAACTCGTCCAGGAAGCGCAGCATCCGCTCGTCCACCTGGTAGACCTCGCCGGCCACGCGGTGCCCGCGGCCTGGCAGGTTCAGCAGCCGTGGGATGTTGTGCTCACCTGCGATCACCAGCGGGTAGGGCTCCAGCGTGCAGGCCCGGCCCCGGAAGGCCGCGCGCCCGTGGGCGCCGTCCAGCAGGACCTGGTGGTTGGGCTGGCCCGTCTTCAGCGTCCCGTACACGAACACGGGGACCAGGCGGCTGGAGCTGCGGGCAGAGAAGACGGCGGACAGGTCAGGGGTGGGCGCGGCCCGCCCCGCTCCCCAGCGGCCTTCCTTCACGGACGGGGTCCTGGAGGACGGGCCGGCTTTGAGATCAGACTTTCAGAGGAGACAGGCTGTTCGGGACTCAGGCCCCGCAGGGCTGCAGTTTCGTGAAGTCAGTTTTCAATAAAAGGACTTGAAACAAATATTACAGAAAAATAATGAGAAGTAGACAAATATATGCACACATATAGAGGTAGACATGTATGTGCTGTGATTATTAGCACATACATGGCACATACGTGTATGTACACCTGTATATAATAATCACCTGTCATCGGTGACACAGGGAGCTCCGGTTTCAGCGCTCAGTTTACATTCTGGCCCGGGCATGACGTTAACCGCACCTCTCAGCGCTCCTGCCTTCTTCAGGGCCACGGAGGTTAAGGATGCCAGCCTGGGACTCGGCACAGAGACCTCAGCTGCAATGGAGAAGGTACGTATTTACCCACTCCTGGGTCTGGGCTGACTCCATTACATAATACACCAAAAGTGATCGGGCATAAGGGACTCACGCAGAAACGGAAGTTCAGTGGCCAGGCTCCTCATCTGAGGCTGGCACCTCGCTGCCCCGCTGGCCCCCAACCCACCAAACACTGCGGGACTCGGCCCCGGTGTGCCAGGCAGGCCCTGCCACCAGCCATGTGGCCGGGTGGCCCCTGGGGAAGCCACAAAGCCCTTGGGGTTTTCTTCCCAGCAAACGAGCTGGTCTGGGGGTCCAGGCCTTGCCCCATCTCTTCAGGGTGTCTGTGGCGGATGGGCAGAGCCCACGAGCCAACACGGCTGCCCCTGCCCGCCCTGTGGCCTCAGCAGCCCGCCTTGCGCAGGGCAGAGACCTGATGGAGCTCAGCTCCAGATGGCTCAGGGAGGCCAGGCTGGCGTCAGGGGGCATCGGGCGGCTGTATGGGTTTGAAAGTCAGGGTGTGAATGAGAACTTGGACTCGGGGTACAGGGGAGAGGGGACACAGGCCCCCTACTGCTGAGGGACAGGGAGGGAGGGGGTGGCATGCCTGGGGAGGACCAGAAGGGGGAGGGGTGGCAGGAGGACCAACCAGCCCCACCTTCCAGCACATTCTGCAGTAGCAGCTCCAGGTCGAACCCAGATACATGCTCCCGCCCTCGCCAGACCGTCCCCCAGAACCCTGGTGGCCCGCGGCCCGGCCCCCCCAGCCTGTCCCAGGGCCCCACCAGGCCCTCCCCCTCTTCCCAGGTGACCTCGCCCCTCCAGCCCCCTCGCCCCAGCTTACTCTCTCCTGGCTCCTCTTGGTGACCACAGAACGAGAAGAGCCGCGAGGGCGCCAAAAGCCACCCAAGGCCTTCGGGGCTGAATCCCAGGTCAGTGAGGGCTGGGGCCACACAGCTGGGCCTGGCCGGCGGGGGACTGCGCCCCTGAGCCCTGGGGCTCTAGCGTCCCTTCCCTCTGATCAAAGTCACTCAGTCGTGTCCAACTCTTTGCGACCCCTGGACTATACAGTCTATGGAATTCTCCAGGCCAGAATACTGGAGTGGGTAGCCTTTCCCTTCTCCAGGGGCTCTTCCCAATCCAGGGATCGAACCCAGGTCTCCTGCATTGCAGGCGGGTTCTTTACCAGCTGAGCCGCAAGGGAAGCCCAATGTGTCCATAAAGTGAACTAGTCAAGTAAGTTTCCAAGAAAAATAAAATCTCTACCCATTCCCACTCCCTTGCAGAGACCCGGTTAAGCCTCTCAACTGTTGTATTTGCTATTTATTAATATCTCCATATTGGTGGTGGTACCACAGCTTCCTGATGTTTTAAACCATCTGCCTTCCCACCCCAAAGCAGGTGAGCACAGTGTTAGTTTTATGGACAGACTTTGGAACCAGGTTGCTTGGCTCTGCCACTTAACCAGCTGTGTGACCTTAAGCAAACCACGTCACCCCTCTGGGACTCGGTATCCTGCACTGTCAGGAAATGGTGTCAGCCACCTGCCTCGGGGGACCGCAGTGAGGCGCAGCAGTTCACATCGCATGCTCAGTGAGTCTGGTTAAATGTGCCTGTCACTCAGCCCCACTCCTCCAGCAGGGCTCGCATCACAGCTTTTGGTGAAGCCCGTATTCAGTTCAGCATCACAACTATGTAAACACTGCTCTCGGATAAAGCACAGAGTGTACTATGATTAATTTCCTTTCTTGGACAGCTTTTTGTTTTTCTTGGAATTAAAAATTGTTTCAGCTATTTTTTTCTTCTTTTTTTGTGCTTTGCTCAAGTTTCTCTGACAGTCAGTCTTTCGGCCTTATGATTTCTGGAAGCGCCGTAAGAATCCTTTCCGCCCTGACCACTCGTCGCCTCTGTTCTCCCCTGGGGCTGTGGCTCCGTGTCCCTCCTGCCCCAGCCTGGGTCTGCAGTGCCCCGGGCTCCCCAGGCTTCTCCCAGAGCCCCATCCCTGGGTCCCACGGCCCCCTCTTGGTTGACTCCCTCATTTGATTGAAGCTGCTTCTTTACCAGCCTCAATTAATAGTGTACATAGGGTGAGAACAGAGGATGAGATGGTTGGATGGCATTACTGACTCAATGGACATGAGTTTGAATAAACTCCGGGAGTTGGTGATGGACAGAGAGGCCTGGCATGCTGCAGTCCATGGGGTCACAAAGAGTCAGACATGACTGAGTGACTGAACTGAGGATGAGAATTCTAGAAATAATTTCCTTCCGAACTCTAAAGGCATCTCTTCTTTGTCTTCTGATGTCCCAAACCCATGCTGAGCCGTTCAGGGTGGTTGGGACCCACAGTCTTTTGTACAGAACCAGGCTCTTCTCTCAGGAGGCTTCTAGGGTGGTCTTCTCTCCCGTGGATTGTGAGGTCCCATAGTGAGGACCCTCCCTGCGGGTGTTTTCCGTTCATTGTGCCACAGATCTCCATCTGAAGACTCATCATCGCGGATGCCGGGACCCTTTGTCCCTCCCCTTCCTTCCTGCATCTCCGGAGTGCAGATGGGGCCTAACCCAGGTGAATCTCCCAATTGTCTCTTTATAGTCTACTTTACCTTCCAGTACTTCTATTATTTTTAAAACTATTTTATCATCGTATTTATCTCCAGGATCTTTTTCTTGTTCCCTCATGTCATCACCATACTGTTTCTTTCTCAGCATAATACCATCTCTCCTCCTTGGGAAGATATTAATTACTGTGAATTTCTTTAAGTTTTTATCTTTCCCTGTATTGCTGCTCCTTCTCCAAAATTCCTCTTTTGTTTCTTTGAGAGGGTTCCTTCAAACGTCTCAATAATCTTTGGCTAGCCTTTCACGTTGAAAAGTGAGATGCCCTATAGGAAGCTGTCGGCGGGGGGGTGCGGTGGCTGGCAGGGGGCCTGGCTAACCACTGAATCCCCAAGTTGGTGGCCTTTCCCACCCTCGTGGTCTTCAGGGCGCCCCCTCAACTGCGCCCTCAGCTGGGCCTGGTCCCCCCAGTACCAAGCCTCTCCGGACAGTAACGCACCCTTCCCCCTGCTGGGGAGAGGGGCGATGGGGGTCACTGCTCCCTGCACAGACTGACACCGCCCCCCCACCTTGTCCTCACCCTCTCGTGTCCAGGGCCCTGGTCGGCTGGCTCCCTGCAGGGACTTAGGTTTCTGGGCCCCTGGGTGCCATCAGCCACCACTTGTCTCTGAGCTGTCTTCCAGAATTGCAGCCCCTCTCCCATCATTTGTCTTTAGGGGTCACGGCAGTGGCATCTGGGGACAAAGCAGGGATAAAGGAACCTGTTCCCTCTGCTGCACCACCCGGCCCTCCATCACAGGCCCTGGGGGTGGACAGGAAGGAAGTAGGGGCTGCTTGCAGGGAGGGCTGGCGAGAAGAGTTTATCAGGGTACAGGGGACATAAGTGTGTCACCAAGGTCGCCAGGAGAAAGCCAGTGATGCAGCAACCGTTGGCACCAGAGGGGCTGGTGGTGGGAACCTTGCTTCTGCCAGGCCCGAGCAGGGGACCAGAGGCAGCGGCTGCAGGAGAGGGCGAGGCCGCGCGGCGCTCGGTGGGCAGCAGGCTGCATGCCCCAAGGCCCCAGGCTGAGCCCAGGGACACACAAGACACCGCCTGCCCAGTGAGAAGGCCAAGGGGAGACAGACATGTTGACAGGCAGCTTCAAACAGAGAAGGAACCAGAAGGGAGCGGAGAGCGCCCCTGGAGTAGGGGAGAGGCGGCAGGGGTGGTCCGCAGGTCGTCTGGCTGCTGTGCGTGGGGTGGGGGCGCCACGGGGGCTAGGACGGGAGCGGGCGCGGTCTGGAACCACAGCCTGGGCTGCGGAGGGACAGCGGGGAGGTGCCAGGATGAAGCAGGTTCTCAGCACAGGCTGCTCCCAGTTTTCATGACTCAGATTCAACCACAAAGTGAGAAAAGGAATATTTCACCCAGGAGGAGGGAGGGCAAGGTCTGGTCAGAGAGACAGCAGAGGACAGCGTGCTGAGGAGGGCTGGCCACGTTCGCGGCGGTGCTGGGGCTCTGCGGGTCCTGCGCTAAGAGCCTGGATGTCTGCGTGCACAGCTGCATCAACCTCGAGAGAGGAGGGGTCCTCCCTGTTGAACACGAGAGGGAACGCAGTCGGGCAGCTCAGGCCGGGGCTCCAGGTCAGCACCAGGAACTGGGCCCAGGTGTGCTGCACGCTGCACGCCTGGGTGACCCGTCAGGTCCAGCCTCGGAAGGACTCAGACTCTGCAGTGGCAGCAGGCGTTCATAAGGGACCCTACCTCTCCAGACTCCTCTCCCCCCGCCCCCTCCTCCCCAACAGAGAGGAAAACTAGAGAAGGAAGTGATTTCTAGATTTAAAAAGACTGCACAACACACAAAATGTGAAGCTCACCATCTTAACCATTTCTCAGCGAACAGTTCAGTAGCGCTAGGTACCGCACGACCCCCACTGGTGCGCCTCTCCAGCACTTCCCCTCTTGTAAAGCAGCTCCCGCTCTCCTTCCCGGTGACCCCACGCTACGTTTGGTTTCCAAGAGTCTTGACTACACGAGGTACTGCATTTAAGAGAAATACCTTTTTGTAGCTGGCTATTTCACTTGGCATAGCGTCCTCAGGGCTCATCCATGCTGTAGTGTGTGTCAGAATTCCCTTCCTAAATTAAGGCTGAAGGAGACTCATGCGTCTGCCGCATTTTGTTCATCCCATCTGTCAGTGGATGTTTGGGTTCCTTCTACCTCGTCGCTATTGCAAATAATGCTGCCATAAACGTGGGTATGCACAGCTCTACAAAATCCTGTATTCAGTGTTTGTATATATACCTGGAAACCTGCTGCTGGGTCGTATAGCAATCCTATATTGAATTTCTGGAGGGGCCTCTGTTGTTTTGCACAGCAGTTGCACCATTTTACGCTCCCACCTACAGTGCACAAGGGTGCCAGTGTCTCCGCAGGCTTGGCACTGCTGGTTATTTCCTTCCTCCTCCCTCCCTTTCTCTTTCTCTCTTAAATTGTGGCCTTCCTAAAGGGTGTGAGGTGGTATCTCATTAAGGATTTTAAAACTTTTTTATTGGAGTATAATTGATTTACCGCGTTTCAGGTGTATAGCAAAGTGCTTCAGTTATTCACATGTTCATCCTTTTTCAGATTCGTTACCCACACACACCAGGACAGAATGTTGAGTAGAGTTCCCTGAGCTGCACAGTAGGTCCTTGCTGTTATCTACTTTATATATAGTGTGTATGTTACTCCTGTGTCCATAATTTATCACCCTCCTCAACTTTCCCCTTTGGTAAACACAGGTTTATTTTCAAAACTTGAGAGTCTGTTTCTGTGTTGTAGATAAGTTCATTTGTATAATAGCTTAGAGTCCACATGAGTGACATCATATATTTGTCTTTCTGCCTTAGCATGATAATCTCTAGGTCCAGTCACATTGCTGCCAATGGTATCGCTTCATTCTTCATAATTAATATTCCGCATACTTATACACACACACACCTTCTTCATCCGTTCCTCTTGGGACATTTGGGTTGCTTATATGTCTTGGCTGCTGTAAATAGAGCTGCAGTGGACACTGGGGTGCGAGTATCTTTTTGAATTAGTTTTCTCCAGATGTATGCCCAGGAGTGGGATTGCTAGGTTATATAGTAGTTCTGTGTTTAGTTTTTTAAGGAACCTCCCTACTGTTCTCCATAGTTGCGATACCAATTTACATTCACCAACAGCAGAGGAAGCGTCCCTTTTCTCCGTACCCTCTCTAGCATTTACTGTTTGTAAACTTTTTGATGATGGCCATACTGACTGGTGTGAGGTGATACCTCATTATAGTTTTAATTCACATTTGTCTAATAAATAGTGATGCTGATCATCTTTTCATGTGCTTTTCAGTCACCTGTATGTCATCTTTGGAGAAGTGTATAAGTCTTCTGCCTATTTTTGTTTTTTGATGTTGGTGTATTTTGGAGATTAATCCCTTGTTGATTTCTTCATTTGCAAATATTTTCTCCCATGCTGTGGGCTCTTTTCATTTCGCTTCATTGTGGGTTTTAGTTTGCATTTCTGTAATGATTACTGATTTTAAACATCTTTTCATGTTGACCATATATCTTCTTTGGAGAAATTCAAGTCCTTTACCTGGTTTTTAATCAGATTGTTTTTCATTGTTGAGTCATAGGAGTTATCTGGATCTTCTGAATATCACCCTTTCATTAGATATATGATATGCCAATATTTTCTCCCATTTCACAGGCTGCCTTTCTACTCTGTTGATCGTGTATTTTGCTGCACATGGTTTACATTTTGATGTCACCCGACTTTTGCTTTTATTGCCCATAGTTCTCGTGTCATAGCCAAAAAACCCCTGCCAAGCCCAGTGTCATAAAGCTCCTGTTCTGTATCTTCTCCTGAGTTTTACAGTTTTAGTTCTTATGTTGAAGACTTATCTATTTTGAGTTAATCTTTGTGTATCGTGTAGATAAAGTAGGGGTTCAGCTTCATTCTTTTGCATATAGATACCCAGTTTTCCAATAGCTGAAAAAAACTGTCTTTCTCCCCATTGGTCTTTCCACCTTTGTCAAAAAATCATTTGACCATACATCTAAGGATTTATTTCTAGGTTCTCTATTGTATTCAATAGGGCTTCCCTGATAGCTCAGTTGGTAAAGAATCCACCTGTAACGCAGGAGACCCCGGTTCGATTCCTGGGTTCGGAAGATCCACTGGAAAAGGGATAGGCTACCCACTCCAGAATTCTGGCCTGGAGAATTCCATGGACTGTATAGTCCATGGGGTCACAAAGAGTTGGACACGACTGAGCGACTTTCACTTTTCACCGTGTTCAACTAAATTTGTCTTAATGTGAGTATTATGCTATTTTGATTGCTGTAGCTTTGGAGTATGTTTTGGAATCAGGACATGTGAGACCTCCAACTTTGTTTTTTCCTCTAGATTGCTTTGCTCTTTTGCAGTTCCTTGAAATTCTGTATGAATTTCAGGATGGAATTTTCTATTTCTGAAAGAAAAATACTATTTGGAAATTTTGACAAGAACATTAAATCTGTTTAGGTAGTACTGACATCTTAATAATTTAAGTCATAATCCATGAAGAGGAGATGGCTTTCCAGTTGTTTCATTTCCTTTAATAATGTCTTGTAGTTTTCAGCGTACAAGTCTTTCACCTCCTTGGTTACGTTTATTCCCAAGTATTTTGTTCTTTTTATGTAGTCGTAAGTGGAAAATCTGGGGGGAGAGTGTTCATTGTTAATGTATACAAATGTAGCTGATTCTTGTGTGCTGGTTTTATCCTGCAACTTTGCTAAATTCACTTACTAGTCTTAATAATTTTCTTGTGGAAATGTTAGGATTTTCTATACAGGATCATGTGAACAGAGAGAATTCCGCTTCTTCCTTTCTAATTTGGATGCCTGTTATTATTTTTTCTTTTATCATCTACTAAAATTAAGTGGTAAAAGCAAACATCGCTGTCTTGTTCCTGATCTCAGAGGAAAAGCTTTTTCACCATTAAGTTTGATGTTAGCTGTGGGCTTATCATATACAGCCTTTATTAGGATGGTGTAATTAATTTCTTTCTATTCCTAATTAAATACTTTTACCAGGAGGTAGTGTTGAATCTTGTCACGTGATTTTCTGTATCGACTGAGATAGTGTTTCTCCCCCTTCATTCCATTCATGTAGTGTACATTGGACTACAGTGTATACTGACTGATTTTCATATGTTGAACCATCACTGCATTCCACGAGTAAATCCCACTTGGTCATGGTATATAATCCTTCTAATGTGTCACTGAATTCTCTGTTAGTATTTTGTTTCGAATTTTTGCATCAATTTTCATCAGAGATATTGGTTTGTGTTTTCCATATAGTGTCTTTTTCTGGCTTTGGTTATCAGGGTAGTGCTAACCTCACTAAATGAGTTTGGAAGTGTTCCCTCTTCCTAAATTTTTGGGAAGAGTTTGAGGAGACCTGGTGCTGATTCTCTTTGCATGTTTGATAGAATTCAACAGTGAAGCCTCTGGTTTGTATTTTGAGTGTGGAGGGATTCTTGATTACCAGGTGGATCTCCTTGCTAGTAACAGGTCTATTCAGATTTTCTGTTTCATCATGATGCAGTCTTAGTGAGGTGCGTGTTTCTAGGAATTTATCCATTTAGGTTACCAGTTTGTTGCCATACAGTTGTTCATAAGTACTCTCTTACAATCCTTTTCATTTCTGTAAAATGGGTTGTAATGTTCTCGCTTTCATTCTGATTTATATCGTCTCCTTTTTTTCTTAATCTAGCTAAATGTTTGTCAGTTTTTTGCTCTTTTAAGAACACCAGCTCTTGGTTTCATTGATTTTTCTCTAGTCATGTCTGCTCTAACCTTCACTGTTTCCTTTCTCTGCTGGCTTTGGGTTTAGTTTTTCTCTTTGGAGCTCCTTGTTGCCCTGTGCTCTGGCCTCTGTCCACCATGCTCAGCTGATGGCCAAGGGCTGCCGTGAGGGTCGCGGCCAGCAGAACACGGGAAAGACTATTACACTGGCAGGTCCTCCCAGCCGCAGCAGGGCTGCCTCAGAACACGCCTGTGACCCACTGGTCAGGAGCACGCAGGGCCCCTCCTGAGCACCACCCGCTGGGCCAGCGTCACAGGGGCGGCAGTGCGGCTGCGGAGGGGGCGCTGCCTTCTGCCCGAGCACGCTGGGCCTCTCCTGAGCACCACCCGCTGGGCCAGCGTCGCAGGGGCGGCAGTGCCATGATGGAGGGGGACGCTGCCTTCTGTCGGAGGCACATTAATGTGTCTCCCACCCCGTTCTCCTCCTGCCACGCAACTCCTTCCACAGCCCTGGGTTAGGGTCCGAGTCTTGGATAAAGCGTAAGGACTTGGTTCAGCAGATTAACACAGGAGGTGGAGGTGAGCCGTTTGGGCTTTTCCAGAGCAACTGAAGACTGTTCATCTCTAGCGTGAAAGAGGCGCTCCCAGGTCGGCCCGCTGAAGGGCGCTATGGTACAGGGGCGGGCCTGAATCAAACTCGCCCTCCTCCACCTAGCACATGCGGGCCTCCGGGCACGCTAAACTTTCCGAGCGTCTGTGCCTGCTGTTGAAAACTGCATTCATTCCTCTGTCTCCCTAAGAGCTAATCTCTCCTGACTGTGCCAGGCCTCGTGACCCAGTAGAGGTTAATCCCCTCCTCCCTGTGACTGTATTCCCACCTAAGTTCTCCACCCCAACTGCTTCCTATAGCAAGATCTTATATATCTGCTAGCTTATATTCTTATCAAGGAAGCCCCTTACAAATGAAACAAAAGAATATTCTACATAATAAACGGGAGAGGGGAATCAAGCATTAGTCGTGACCTTAATTTTGCAGAGCCAAGGCAAATAGCGGGAAGGTGACATTACATAGAAATGATCATGGGTAGGCCAGTGTGTTGATTCTAACTCTGTAGAAAAATCAGTTCAGTAGCTTTCTTCTGCAGAAGAGGCTGGCTTATTTCCATAAAAGAAAACCTGGCAATAAAAAGTTAACTTTCTTTTCTAGGAAATACTCTAGTCTGATAGAACGAACAAATTATAGTTCTCTACATTTTATCTACTGAATTACATCCTATATAATATTAGTTTAAGACTACCACTTATGTAACAAAAAAATTAATATTGTGCATTTCTGGCTCCCTTCACAAGAAAAACATCATTACCTTTCTGATTGTGTTTTGAACAACACACACAGATCCTTCAGGAAGAGCCTCGTCCCTGTGGGGATTGAGAAAGGATCAGAGTTAAGCACTGAAACAAGCAATTAATTCCCATTAGAGGATTAAGGCACTCATGTTCACTTTGAATCAGAAAAATGAATTGCGAATAAAATCCTGTACAACCAAGAGGTTACTTGTCAAAGTTAATAACTTAGAGCACTGAAGGGCAAAGTGGAGGCACGGAAGCTGAGGGGCCACGGGAGGCCTGGTGAGCGACTGGTAGGGTTGCGTTTTCACTGGACGGGGCCACGGCCAGGGTGCTGTAGCAGTGTGGGTGGGGGTAGGGTTTCTGTCACAGGGTGCTGTCTTTAGTAGATCTATTCCAGGAAGAGAAGCCTGAAGGGGTTTCTCCCCTGTTGTGCCACCACCCCCAGGCACAGATTTCCCTCTATTATCTTACTGTTCATATAAAGAATCAATGAAAAGGGACACACAGGAGTTAACATTCAACTTGGTGCATCTTTCGGATTTTAGAGCGGATTCTAAATGAACTCAAGCAGTGTTTCTGCAGACAACTTTACTGATGTATGAAGCCTGGACCGGGAGGCCCTGCTGTGATCAGGACTTAGTCACCCTCCCCTCGGGAATCCTGAAGCCCAAAAGCCAAACCCTTGTCTCAAGTCCAACAGGTCAGGAATAATGTGGACGTCCAGGGGTCAGCCCAGAGGTGGAACAGGCTCAGAGAGAGTCTCAAAAAGTTTCACTTCAGCAAAATTTGGTGAGTTTAACATTGTCAATCTTTAAGAAAACAAAAACACTCATGGAAATGTCCATCTGGTCTGGCACTACTTGAAATGCCTCTGTCACTTATTCAGCAGTTTTCTTACTGAAACACAGTCCATCTAGAGTTTCCTATTTCATTGCTGAAGCAGAAATTGAAAGTAATTATGAGTCCTTCGCATAATTGTTGGTTTTTTTCCTGCTTAATATTTTTTCTTAGCCACCTGGTGGCAAGAGTGTAAAAAGGCAGTATTTCATTTAAGAGTTTAATCTGGTTTACGAATTAGAACTGTTGTACACACTGGGACCATATTTAGAAACACACACGCCAGGTGAACCATCTAGAAAAGGGCTAATATTTAAATCTCCTTAAACTCTGCAAAAGGATGTAAATGGGCACCAGCGTCTAACATGAAAACAACCTCTACAAAAGAGGCGTCTGTACAAAATATTCATGCTGGATTAATATTTTATGACACGAGGCAATGCTAGAGAGTTAGAAATGAGGACACGGAGATCTTACTGTTTTCTCTAAGTGATAAATCCTTAAGCCATGAACAGCATCAACTGCCTGCCATCAGGGTTAGATTAGCCCGGGCTAGAAAAGGCAGGAGCAACGACCGGCTTGGGTCGCAGTCACCGCCGGCTGGGTGCGGGCCCGCGGCAGGACCGGCCTGGGGACGGCCACTCACCGCGGCCTCCCCGGCGGCCGTGTCATCAGCTCTCCTCGGTCGACCTCGTGTGTCACACGCGGCTCCCACCAGGCCCGTGACCGAGGACCTGCTTCGGCCACGCGACGCGACGCCGGGGCCCCCCGCGCGGCCGCGGGCCTCGGTCACACGCGCGTGTGACGCGTGCTCTCTGGAGGGCTCGTCTCCTTGCACGGGCCGTGCCTCCCCCCTCTAACACTCCTCTCCCCTGAGAGACGCCCGAGTGTCTGCTCCAGTTGCACGGAAACCCCTCAGAAGTCCCTCGAGCTGTAGGAAACAGGTGGGAAAACAAGCCGCTCGACCTCTGGCCCGGCTCCGGGCCCGCGGCCGCTTTGATGGCCCCCTCGCCCGCTGCCCTCACGACGGCCCAGGGCTTCCTGCCGCCAGAGACCCCGGACACGTGTCAGCAAAGCGGCTTCCTGACGGGCGCCCGCGGCGCACGGCGCCTCTGAGGTCCGGAGGCTGGGCCCCACGCGCGGTCGCCCCGCAGGTTCCGAGCCTGCCGGGTCCCCTCGCCCCTCGGGGCCTCCCAGTGCGGCCCGGCCGCCGTCCTGCTCTGCCCACGCCAGCCGTTCCTGAGGAAACAATGCCGCGCCGCTGTAACGGCCGCCGCTGCCATCTCTGGAACTGGGACCACCGGGGAGACGAGGTGGCCCCTCGCCCGGGGAGCTGCGGGCTCAGAGCCCGCGTCCTCGGGGAGGGCAGGAGGGCGCCCGCGCCGGTCCCGCCCGCAGCCGGGCCCCACCGGCGGCTCTGAGGGGAAATGGGCCACTGGCAGGACGGAGGGCATTTTTGCTGTGGGGCCCGTGCTAGACCGTCACCGGCGCGCTCCAGTCTCGCTCACCGTGAGGCCTCCTCCCCACCTCTCTCTGTGTTACAGGCAGGAAGCGGACGGACGGACGAAGGGAGGCGCCGACGGCGGCTGCAGACCGGCCTTCGCCCCTCCTGCCTGCCCCGCGCAGACTCTGCCAGGTGCCCGCTCGGGGCCTCCCGCCCAGACTCGGAACGAGACCAGCGCCCGGCCCCGGACACCCGCGCCAGGCTCGGCTTCCGCCCTCAGCCCTCGGCACCCGCGGGCGTTTCCCAGGCACGGGCGCCCACCAGGCAGCCTGCCGGGGACCAGCACGTGCAGTGGCCCCTGTCCTGGCATCGTTCTGCTCTGAACCGGGGCTGCGTGAGAGAAGCCCGGGGCGGCACTGCCGCCTTCTGGCCCGCAGAGCAGCTCGGCGCGGCCCCGGCGGCTCACGGCGTCCTCGACGCCCCAGGAGCACAGAGTCCTGGGTGGACCCGCGAGGGGGCTGAGCGAGGCCGAGGCGGGGTCTCACATCCACGCCCGGGTTGGCCAGGAGCGGACGCCTGTCCCTTCCGGGCAGAAGCCGCTCTGAACACAGGGAGGAGGCACAACGTTCAGGCCAACACCGGCAGGCAAAGCCTACCCGCCCCCTGCCCCTTCCTTCCACGAGCCCTCCCGACCACACACACGAACGCACAGGGAGGGCAGGGTGGCCCGCAGAGACAGCGGTCCCCGTCCTCGGTCTCTGCTCCAGCACTGGGGGCCGAAGGCGGGCTGTCCGCAGAGAGTGCACGTGTTGAAAAGGGAAATCAATGCAGGTGAGAGAGTTCAGAGCAGAGTTTCCAGTTCTGACAATAATGAAATATGTATGCACGAGTTACAAAATAGTCACTTCTGTGATTCCACATATGAATTAAATGTTCCTGTATTTGCATTTAAACTTAAAACTGAAGTTGTCCAATATAAAGGTAAAGGATAAATTCAAGGCTGAGAATTTAACATAATAGTAAAATAATATACAATAAAATGTAAAATAGCGACTGAAAAAACACGGTAAGTCAAAAGAGAGTGAAGAAAGGAAAAGGCTTCCTATTCAAGACCTTTAACAGCACTTCCCTGCCTTCCCAACAGGGGACCCCGTGTTTCCATTCTGCACTCTGTTCTGCCTGGAACCATTCTCTCTAAACTTTCTCGAAACCACAACACTCCTCAAGGGTAGGGGTCTAGCATTCTCTTCATCTCATGTTTCCCACATCACCCAGCACACGTGCAGCAGGCACTTAATAAATACTTGCTGCAGTAAAGCAACCGGTTTCCGTCTCGGTCCAGACTCCCAAAGAGACCCTGCAGCCTTCAGCCTGTTGGGAATCTCTCACATTCTCTGTCACAAATCCACAGGCTCGGATGCCGCGCAGGGTGCAGACTTATGGAAGCCACACCTTGTCTGGGGGCTCTGTCGCCGCCTCCTCCAAAAGCCAGACACGGAGGCACGGATCAGGGAGAGCAAGCACTCTGGACTCAGACTGACTCAGGGCCAGTCACCCCCACCCCTGCCCCAGCCTCCCCCGCGGTGAGCATCCATGCACAACGAAAGGCCATCATCTAGAACCCAGGAAACCAACCTCCAGGGACAACACTCAGACCAGTGTGTGTGTCTGGGGAGCAGGGTGAGGGTAGGGCGTGTTCTCTCTACCAGGGCAGTAGCTCCATGGGCATATACATTTGGCAAAATCATCCATCTTTGCACTTAATGTGCCAGCTTGCTTGTATGTAAATTATACGTCAAAGAAAGCTGATTGAAAAAAAGATTCAGTGGGACTGTGGAAAGAAGGCAATCTGTCGGCCACTCCGCCTGTAATTATTACCAGTTTATATTTTCATCTGGGTTCAACATACTTCACAATCCCTAATCAATAGCAAAAACTTCCCTTTGAATTTCCACCAGCATCCGAGTAGCTCTACAACAGCTTTGCAGTGGCTTCCCTTAAAATTCAGTTGTTTTCTGGAACCCCACATACAACATAACCAGGCAGACTTCTCTGAGGCTGTTACCTGGGCTCCTAGAAGGAGGGGCAAGAAGTCCGAGGTGTCACCGAGGACGAAGGAGGCTCTGCGGGACGGGGCCTGGGGGGAGGACTCGGGCCTCACCGGCTGCCGTCAGCCACCCAGGGCCCAGCCACTGGTGGCTGCCCAGAGCCTTCCCACTGTGGCCACACCGGGAGATGCAGCAGATGACTTGCCTCTCAGGATGCTGTTCTGCAGGCCTGCTAGAGAGCAGCTTCTAACTTGCTTGCTGGCAGTTGCTCAAAACATGTTTGTTCTGCCAGCAGCAAGGCCCCCATCAACGGGGAAGGAGTCAGGAATCTGCATTGGTGCCCCCGACCCTTCATCCCTCTCCCCACCCACTACCTGCAGGGCCAGCAGGTCTCTGTGAAGGCAGGTAACTCCCACCGGACTCTGTGCCCCCAAACATCTTTTTTTTTTTTCATCTTGGACACAACTCGGGCAGAAAGCAATGGCGTCCACTACCCATTACTGGACTATTTAAAAGGTTTTGTCTTTCAGAAACATTTTAAGGCTTAAATGCTTAACTTAAAGTGGTTTCTGACTGTCTGCTTTCTTATGTGAGAAATGGGAGTCTGGAAATGCAACATAAATTTAAGTTAGAGGCAGCACAAAAGAACAATTAGGAAATATCACACAAAGTCATTCCCTTCTAGGTAGTGTGCTAACAAAATGATCCAGAAAGAAAAGAAATAGACCCATTTAAACAACTTCTAGATAACCATTTAGAAGTCAAGCCTCCCCTAAAGTGAATGAATAAATAAAACAGTAACATGCAGCTGAGGCCCCAGCTAGGCCCAGGTCCCCTATATTTAATGCAGTATTTCACAGCTTTGGAGGAATGAGGGTCAAAGGTCAAAGCCAAGCCACTGCCAACCTCGGAGGGGCCTGCATCACCCAGGCCAAGGGGGCCGGGCCACAGCAGGTGGTGGGAGACATGGGAGACACGAGCTCAGCTACCTGGGGCCCCAGTACCTACGGCAGGCAGCCAGGGGCCAACACTGTGGGGCAGAATGAATTCTGGGAGAAGACGCTGGAAGACAACCACCAACCCGAGGCCCCAGAACAGCACCTCCACTACAAAGGAGCCCTGAGCCCCGTGCAGGAGGCACCAGCCCAGGACCGCACCGCGGGTGGGCACTGCTGGCCACGCAAGTCGGGAACAACTGGACTCCATTTCCAGGGTTCTGGAATCCGGACTCACTGCTTCCGGTGGCAGTAACAGAAGCACCTTCAGAATTACTTTTTGCTTAGAATATGACTAAAAACCAGTTTAAGTTCTGTAGAAGGATGTTGGCTACCTGGAGGTGGTCAGGAAGGCAAGAGGAATGCAAACCTAGGAAAGCTCACGCCTCCCTCAGGACATGGAAGGAGAATCGCCCCCAGCACACACGTGCACACACACAATTCCAGCTTTGAAGGTTTTGTTTTGTTTTTTTAAAGAGGCCTTTAAAAAATGAAAATACAACTCAAAATTAAGCCTGATGGGTTTTTTGATTAGTTAAGTGTCCCCAGAGCATTCAAGGAGAAGGAAATGGCAACCCACTCCAGTATTCTTGCCTGAGAAATCCCAGGATTTCGCAGAGGAGCCTGGTGGGCTGCATACAGTCCATGGGGTCACACGGAGTCGGACGTGACCGAGCAAAGCATGCCGATCCTTTCAGTGCTTTTCCAACCCAAGTAAAATTCAATTAAAACTCTGAATTACAAGCAAGAAGGGACTAGGGGAGGAAATTAAGGGCACATTACTGAACGTGCGTTTAAACACTTCACATAAAGTGGACCTGTTTATTCATATTCCTGTGAGTCTGAACATGCATCTGATCACTGCTCGCCAGTGGCAGAGTACCTTGAGTCCAAAATTCCCAGAAAAATATATTTTGTTGGAGTGACTGGGCTTTGAAGGGGCTGGATGCACTGAGCCAAGTGAATCCAAGCCTCTTAGACACTCTGTCCCCAGCCAAACAAGCAAAGGCAAAGCCCATTGGGAAAGCTACGTGACCGCCGGCACCCACGGGAGGCTGACGGCAGCCTTCACACACCTTGGCCTCTGGCGTTTGAGGGCAGATGTCAGGACCCTAAATATCACTAAAAAGCACGATCTGATGTACGCTTGGCTTTTCAAAAGCACTTTAAAAAAACAACAGGCAGGCCACTCCTGGGAGACCAAAATCCAGTTAAAATGTAAAAATGCCCTGTGTTCAGCAGAGAAGAAATGCTGCCACGCTCAGGTTAACCACTTTTTCAGACTTATTTAAAAAATAACATAACTGCTTTTCATCATGGGCCTTTTTCTCTTTTAAAATTAAGTTTATAGGGTTCTTTCAATCGTAATAAAGAGAAAGACTCAGGGAAGTTCCACTGGGTGTATACAGCCATTTTCCTAATTGAACAGCCCGATCATTTCAGTGAGGTGGCTAACAATTTTTTCTTTTGATTTATAGGAACTTTGTCTCCTTCCTCTCCCAAAACAACTTTCTCCTATAAAAATGAACAAAGCAATGTCAGCCAAGGACAAGAAAATCAGGTCTCTCTCCTCTCCCCGCCCTGTTGTGGGAGCAGCCCGTGGTCAGGGGGATGAGCTGTGTCTTCCTCCCCTCCTGGTATCTGAGGGGAAGATTACTGGAGGTCTCCCTGGTCTCTCAGGAGTCCCTACCCAGAGATGAAAAGATGGGGACACCATGCGTCCTGAGGGAGAGCTACCTGAAGAGCGGAGTCTTCAAGGGGCAACAGGCAGGCACAGGTTGAGGATGGTCAGGGGAGAGGGTGGTCTGAGCAGAGGGAACGGCCGGGCACCCCAGGGGCTGGGAGCCCTGGAGAAGGCGCTAAGAAAGGCGGATTTCTCCTCTGTGTGATGGGGTACTGAAGGGTATTAGGTAAGGCTGGGAGGAGACAGGGTAAGTTCCGTGTTTTAAGAAATTATCTAGTGCAACCACAGTGGAAGACCATTTGGCAGCATCTATAAAAGCTAAGCCTCTGCAGACGCAACAGCCCAGCAACTCCACTCCAGGCATACGTGACACAAAAATTTGGGCACAGGTTCACCAGAAAGACTCGGATGAGAATATTCTGACCAGCATCATTTAGAATAGTCCCAACCAGATTCTACTGAAATGTCCCTCAACAGTAAAATGGGCTAATGAACAGTGGTAGGCAAGCTGAGGAACACTCTACAGTGATGAAAATGGACAAGCCTGTTCTATGTAGCAACACGTGTAAACCTTAAAGCAATGCTGAATGAGAGTCAGACAGAAACTGCACACACAGTGTGAATATGGGCTTCCCTGGTGGCCCAGAGTAAAGACTGCCGGCCGATGAAGGAGACTCGGGTTCCATCCCTGGGTCAGGTAGATCCCCTGGAGAAGGGAATGCCAACCCACTCCATAATTCTCGCCTGGAGAATTCCATGGACAGAGGAGCCTGGTGGGCTACAGTCCATGGGGTTGCAGGAGAAATGACTTGGAAACTAAAACAACAACTATGTGATTACATTTAGTTTTTCAATTAATTTTTTTGGCTGCAATTTCCCGACCAGGGATTGAACACACGAGTGAAAGTAGCAAATCCTAGCCACTGGACCACCAGGGAACACCTGTGCTTAGAGTTACGTGGCGGTAAATCACAGCCTGGCCAACCTCTCTGCTGGACGTCAGGACAGAGGGACACCTGATCTAGGGTGCGTTCCTATTATGGACTCCATCAAGCTTGCAATCTCTGCACTTCTCTGTGTGTTATGCTTTCATAAGACGTAACATTTAAAGAAAACATACAGTATCAGAGTAGAAGACAGATTTGCTGGACAAGGCTTAAAACACATGGAAAACCTCCTTGAACAAGACAGACAGGTAATTAAGTGGAGGTCAGAAGTCAGAGGGGCTTCCCAGGTGGTGCAGTGTGGTAAAGACTCCGCCTGCCAATGCGGGAGGTGCAAGAGTCAGGAAGATTCCCCTGGAGGCGGGCACGGCAGCCCACTCCAGTATTCTTGCCTGGAGAATCCCATGGACAGAGGAGCCTGGCAGGCTATACAGTCCATGAAGTCACACAGTTGGACATGACTGAGCGACTGAGCATGCAGACGTGGGGGAGACCCAGGTGGCAGAGCGGTGGCCTGGTCTGAGCTGGACAGAGTAGCAGATGCTCCCCTGGCTGTAAAGTGGGAGGTGCCCCACTCCACACCCCATCGCATGAGAGCTGAGGAAGGGTCCCCGGGAGAACAGAGGCCCCAAGACATTTCACAGTGACTCAGACTGAAGAGCTTTTATCATGGAAGAAGGAAGTCAACTGAAGCCAACTGGAAACAGTCAAACCCAGAATGTAGAACATTCTATGGGAGGAAATTTTATTAAAATGATTCATGCTGGATTAAGAGATCTAAGGCACATAACAGCCCTGGGTAAGGTGCAGACCTTGTTTGGATTCTGATTTGAACCTATCAACTATAAAATGGCATTTCTGAGACAATCAGGAAAATCCTGTATATAGGCGTATATCTAAGTTAAAGATGACACCAAGGAATCACAGTTAATAGTTTTAGGAATAGCTAATGGCATATGGGTCTATTTTTTTAAAATGCTTAATTTTTAAGAGATGCATACTGAACTATCTAGAAGTTGTAAAATATAGTGTGTAGAACTATAAAATACTTCAATTAAAAAAGATTAATGAACTGTGGCAAAATGTTGATCATTATTGACTCTGGGTAACAGATATGTGAGAATCATTGTACCAGTGTCTCTACTTCTATGCTCTCTAGCCAAAAAAGAAAGAAAATGTGAATTATCAATATAAGAAATCAGAGATGGGACATCTATCTATCTATATATTACAAACATTAAAGGTTAATAAGTGTATATAGTGAACAACTTTATACCAGTAAATTTTAAACTTAAAGTAGAAAAATTCCTTTAAAGACACAATCAAATGTCACTAAAGGAAAAAATAAGCTGAATAACTGTATCTATGAACTTTTACTTGGAGAGGTATGTGGCTTCATTGGTAAATTCTACCAAACATTTAAGTATAAAAATATGAATATTAAATAAACTTCTCCGGAAAATAGAGAAAGGAACCTTTCACAACTTCTTTTATGAGGTCAATATTACCCTGACAACAAAACCAAATAAAGACATTCATGGCAAAGGAGACTACTGGCCAATATCTTTTATGAACATAAACAAAAAGAAGTCCTGAATAAAATGAGCAAATCAAAGCCAGCAATACGTAAAAAGGATGATACATCATTACCAAGGACTGTCTCATCTGAGGAATGTAAATTAAGCTTAATATTTGAAAACCAATGAATGAATCACCGTATCAACAGATTTAAACATAAAAACCTCACAATGATCTCAACACATGGAGGAAAAATTATTTGACAAAATTCAACAATTCATGATAAAAATTATCAGCAAACAAAGAATAAAAGAGAACTTTCTCAATTTGATAAATAGCATCCCTACAGCTAACACCCCTTTTAATGAATCAAATGCTTCTCTGTGGTAAAGAATCTGCCTGCAATGTGAGAGAACTTGGCTCGACCCCCGGGTTGGCAAGATCCCCTGGAGAAGGGAAAGGCTCCCCACCCCAGAATTCTGGCCTGGAGTAGTCCGTGGACTGTGTAGTCCATGGGGCCACAAACAGCTGGACACGACTGAGCGACTTTCACTTTTTCAGACTGGAAACAAGGCATTGACTCCACTCTTCCCACTTCTGTTCAACACAGGATACGGAGCCTAGCCAGAGCAAGAAGGGCTTCCCAGGAGGTGCCGGCGGCAAAGAACCCGCCCGCCACTGCAGGAGGAGGAGAAGACATGGGCTCGATCCCTGGGTCGGGAAGACCCCCTGGAGGAGGGCCTGGCGACCCACTCCAGTATTCTTGCCTGGAGGATTCCATGGGCAGAGGAGCCTGGCGGGCTTCAGTCCATTAGGTTGCAGAGAGTCGGACACAGCTGAAGTGACTTAACACACATGCAGGGTAATGAAGAAAAGGCATACACTGGAGGAAAAGATAAAGCTATCTTTGTTCACAGCTGACATGATTGTATTAAAAATCCTACTGGAACCAATAAGTGAATTTAACAGAGTCAGCATACAACGGCAATACACAAAAATTAACTTATTTTTGTATACTAGCAGAGAACTAGTATTTATAAAATACACTAAAAAAGGGAACTTGAAATTTGGAAATCTAGTATCCTTTACAATAGCACCAAAAATCTGAACTACATATGGACATTAACAAAGTATGACCTGTAAATTATAATTTTATACAGTATTGAGGGAAATTAAATATACAAGCAAAGAGACAGACCATGTTCTCACAGATCAGAACTCAATACTGTAAAAATGATAATCCTCCCCAAACTGAATTATAGATTCAACATAATCTTAATGAAAATCACAATAGGTTCTGGTGGGTTTTTTTTTAAGAAATTGATGAGCTGATTCTAAAATATAAATAAAAGTTCAAATTAGAGAATAGAATAGCAAAAACAATATGGAAGAAGCCAAACAAAGCTTGTACTTCGATATTTACTCCAGAGCCATGCACAGACGACTGCAGAATTAGAGGGCACACATCAAGATCAATGGAGAACTGAGTCACAGATGTCCCTCAATTTTGTTCTCTGACAACAAAAATCAGCCTCCTTCCACCAATGGAAGTGCCCCTGGGGAGCTGGGGGGTCCAGTACCATTCGCCCAGGGACTCAGGAGGAGTCCGGCCCACCTGCACATTGGGTAATGGGGGCTGTGGAACCAGCAGGGACCCGTGAGAGGCTCCACCCCTCTCAGCTGCCAGCCGGGAGCACCTGAGAAGACAGACCCGGGTGGTCACCTACAGACGAGAGCGCCTGGTGAATTCAGCTTTCCAAAGAGGTTCCATCGCCTCCCAGAGCAGAAAACCACGTGCCTGGACACACTGGTCCTGTGTGGACAGCCTGCTTGGACTCCAGGAGGGGCAGGCAGACCATGCCAGCATCACCACCACCCCCAGGTTGGAGTACCCGGGGGGAAACAAGGCCTTCTCCCTCGGGGGAGAGGGAGAGCGCCCAGCTTCCCCAGCTGCGAGACTGTCAGAGAGACACTTCTCTCCTGCAGCACCCCGGGTATCAAATCAGGCCCTCCAGGACTGGAGGCAGAGACAGACGGGAACAAGAGCAGGTTAGATTCTTGGAGGTCCTTAATTTCTGTCTGCACTGTGGACTCTGTCAGGAAGCCCGTCTATAAGCTGCTGGGGAAGCCTCACCCAAGAAGCCCCCACCTGGCCTGTGGGCACCCCCAGCACACTGCCTGCCTTGCCCACACCTCCTCGACTCTCAGAACGGCTCCCTTTACGTGCTCCTGAGGGCGAGATGTGGTGAAGGGCTAGGGGACACGAGCTGTGAGAGAGCTTTGGAATCTATCGAGGCAGTCAGCAAAGAGGGGAGGAGGTGACTGCTACCTCAAATGTGAAAGCAACACGAAAGTCCAAGAAACGTGAACAATCAAGGAAATGTGACACCACCAAAGGATAGCAATAATTTCCCGGTATCCAAATCCAAATACATGGAGCTCTACAATGTACTCAACAGAGAGTTACAAATAACTGTCCTAAGGAAACCTGAGCTACAAGAAACCCAGAAAGGCAAGTCAAAGAAATCACAAAAACAATATATGAACAAAATGAGAAAATCAGCAATGAGAGAGAAATTATTAAAAAAGAACCAGAAAGAAGTTCTGGAGCTGAAGGACTCAGAGAAGGAAATGAAAAGTGCACAGAGAGCACCATCAGCACCACAGACCACACAGAGGAAGGATCTGTGAGCTAGACGAAAGGACTCTGAAATAACCCAGACACAGAAGAATAATGAGGAAAGCGTGAGAGAGCGAAGAGAGCCTAGGTGGATTATGGGACCCAGCAAGAGAACTGATACATGCATTAGTGGAGTTCCAGAAAGAGAAGAAAGGGAGAAGAGGGTAAAAAACTTATTTAAAGGAAAAATGGCAGAGAACTTACCAAACCAGGGAAAAAAATCTGGACATCCATGTTCATGAAGATATAGGTCACCCCATTATTTCAAACCCAAATGATCTTCTCTAAGATACACTATGATGAAACTGTTCAAAAATCAAAGACAGAGAGAAAATCCTAAAAGCAGCGAGAAACGACTGTAATCCATAAAGGAACACCCATTAAGCTATCAGTGGATTTCTCATCAGAGAGCTAGGAGAGCATGGGGTAATATATTCAAAGTGCTGAAACTAAAAAAACAAACAAAAAACTGCCAATGAAGAATACTCTATCTGGCAAAATTATCCTTCAGAAATGAAAGAAAAACAAGGAATTATCCAGACAAACAAAAGCTGAGAGAATTCATTACCCTTCAGTTCAGTTCAGCCGCTCAGTCGTGTCCAACTCTTTGTGACCCCATGAATCGCAGCACGCCAGGCCTCCCTGTCCATCACCAGCTCCCAGAGTTCACTCAGAGTCACGTCCATTGAGTCAGTAATGCCATCCAGCCATCTCATCCTCTGTCGTCCCCTTCTCCTCCTGCCCCCAATCCCTCCCAGCATCAAAGTCTTTTCCAATGAGTCAACTCTTCGCATGAGGTGGCCAAAGTATTGGAGTTTCAGCTTTAGCATCATTCCCCTCCAAAGAACACCCAGGGCTGATCTCCTTCAGAATGGACTGGTTGGATCTCCTTGGAGTCCAAGGAACTCTCAAGAGTCTTCTCCAACACCACAATTCAAAAGCATCAATTCTTTGGCACTCAGCCTTCTTCACAGTCCAACTCTCACATCCATACATGACCACAGGAAAAACCATAGCCTTGACTAGACCGACCTTAGTCGGCAAAGTAATGTCTCTGCTTTTGAATATACTATCTAGGTTGGTCATAACTTTTCTTCCAAGGAATAAGCGTCTTTTAATTTCATGGCTGCAATCACCATCTGCAGTGATTTTGGAGCCCCCAAAAATGAAGTCTGACACTGTTTCCACTGTTTCCCCATCTATTTCCTTAGAAATGCCTTATTAGAAATGCTTACCAGTGTTTTATAGTTTTCTATATATAGGTCTTTAGTTTCTTTAGTATTATTACTCTATTATACTAATAATATATTAGTAGTAGTATTTAACATATTCCTAAGTATTTTATTCTTTTTGTTGCAATGGTGAATGGAATTGTTTCCTTAATTTCTCTTTCTATTTTCTCATTATCAGTGTATAGGAATGCAAGGGATTTCTGTGTGATGATTTTATATCCTGCAACTTTACTATATTCATTGATTAGCTCTAGTAACTTTCTGGTGGAGTCTTTAGGGTTTTCTACGTAGAGGATCATGTCATCTGCAAACAATGAGAGTTTTACTTCTTCTTTTCCAATTTGGATTCCTTTTATTTCTTCTTCTGCTCTGATTGCTGTGGCCAAAACTTTCAAAACTATGTTGCATAGTAGTGGTGAAAGTGGGCACCCTTGTCTTGTTCCTGACTTTAGGGGAAATGCGGGTTTGTCATATATAGCTTTTATTATGTTGAGGTATGTTCCTTCTATTCCTGCTTACCGGAGAGTTTTTATCATAAATGGATGTTGAATTTTGTCAAAGGCTTTCTCTGCATCTATTGAGATAATTATATGGCTTTTATTTTTCAATTTGTTAATGTGGTGTATTACATTGATTGATCTGCGGATATTGAAGAATCCTTGCATCCCTGGGATAAAGCCCACTTGGTCATGGTGTATGATCTTTTTAATGTGTTGTTGGATTCTGATTGCTAGAATTTTGTTAAGGATTTTTGCATCTATGTTCATCAGTGATATTGGCCTGTAGTTTTCTTTTTTTGTGGCATCTTTGTCAGGTTTTGGTATTAGGGTGATGGTGGCCTCATAGAATGAGTTTGGAAGTTTACCTTCCTCTACAATTTTCTGGAAGAGTTTGAGTAGGATTTCTCTAAATTTTTGGTAGAATTCAGCTGTGAAGCTGTCTGGACCTGGGCTTTTGTTTGCTGGAAGATTTCTGATTACAGTTTTAATTTGTGTGCTTGCGATGGGTCTGTTAAGATTTTCTATTTCTTCCTGGTTCAGTTTTGGAAAGTTGTACTTTTCTAAGAATTTGTCCATTTCTTCCACGTTGTCCATTTTATTGGCATATAATTGCTGATAGTGGTCTCTTATGATCCTTTGTATTTCTGTGTTATCTGTTGTGATCTCTCCATTTTTATTTCTAATTTTATTGATTTGATTTTTCTCCCTTTGTTTCTTGATGAGTCTGGCTAATGGTTTGTCAATTTTATTTATCCTTTCAAAGCACCAGCTTTTGGCTTTGCTGATTTTTGCTATGGTCTTTTTTTGTTTCTTTTGCATTTATTTCTGCCCTAATTTTTAAGATTTCTTTCCTTTTACTAACCCTGGGGTTCTTCATTTCTTCCTTTTCTAGTTGCTTTAGGTGTAGAGTTAGGTTATTTATTTGACTTTTTTCTTGTTTCTTGAGGTATGCCTGTATTGCTATGAACTTTCCCCTTAGCACTGCTTTTACAGTGTCCCACAGGTTTTGGGTTGTTGTTTTGGGTTGTTTTCATTTTCATTTGTTTCTATGCATATTTTGAAAAAGAGGACACTAATAGATGGAGAAATATACCATGTTCATGGATCGGAAGAATCAATATAGTGAAAATGAGTATACTACCCAAAGCAATCTATAGATTCAATGCAATCCCTATCAAGCTACCAACACTATTTTTCACAGAGCTATAACAAATAATTTCACAATTTGTATGGAAATACAAAAAACCTTGAATAGCCGAAGCAATTTTGAGAAAGAAGAATGGCACTGGAGGAATCAACCTGCCTGACTTCAGGCTCTACTACAAAGCCATAGTCATCAAGACAGTATGGTACTGGCACAAAGACAGAAATATAGATCAATGGAACAAAATAGAAAGCCCAGAGATAAATCCACACACCTATGGACACCTTATCTTTGACAAAGGAGGCAAGAATATACAAAGGATTAAAGATAATCTCTTTAACAAGTGGCGCTGGGAAAACTGGTCAACCACTTGTAAAAGAATGAAACTAGAACACTTTCTAACACCATACACAAAAATAAACTCAAAATGGATTAAACATCTAAACATAAGACCAGAAACTATAAAACTCCGAGAGAAGAACATAGGCAAAACACTCTCCAACATAAATCACAGCAGGATCCTCTATGACCCACCTCCCAGAAATAAAAGCAAAAATTAACAAATGAGACCTAATTAAACTTAAAAGCTTCTGCACAACAAAGGAAACTATAAGCAAGGTGAAAAGACAGCCTTCAGAATGGGAGAAAATAATAGCAAATGAAGCAACTGACAAACAACTAATCTCAAAAATATACAAGCAACTCCTGCAGCTCAATTCCAGAAAAATAAATGACCCAATCAAAAAATGGGCCAAAGAACTAAACAGACATTTCTCCAAAGAAGACATACAGATGGCTAACAAACACATGAAAAGATGCTCAACATCACTCATTATCAGAGAAATGCAAATCAAAACCACAGTGAGGTACCATTTCATGCCAGTCAGAATGGCTGCAATCCAAAAGTCTACAAGCAATTAATGCTGGAGAGGGTGTGGAGAAAAGGGAACCCTCTTACACTGTTGGTGGGAATGCAAACTAGTACAGCCATTATGGAGAACAGTGTGGAGAATCCTTAAAAAACTGGAAATAGAACTGCCTTATGACCCAGCAATCCCACTGCTGGGCATACACACTGAGGAAACCAGAAATGAAAGAGACACGTGTACCCCAGTGTTCACTGCAGCACTGGTTATAATAGCCAGGACATGGAAGCAACCTAGATGTCCATCAGCAGACGAATGGATAAGAAAGCTGTGGTACATATACACAATGGAGTATTACTCAGCCATTAAAAAGAATACATTTGAATCAGTTCTAATCAGGTGGATGAAACTGGAACCTATTATACAGAGTGAAGTAAGCCAGAAAGAAAAACACCAATACAGTATGCTAATGCATATATATGGAATTTAGAAAGATGGTAATAATAACCTTGTATGCGAGACAGCAAAAGAGACACAGATGTATAGAACAGTCTTTTGGACTCTGTGGGAGAGGGAGAGGGTAGGATGATTTGGGAGAATGGCATCGAAACATGTATAGTATCACATATGAAATGAATCGCCAGTCCAGGTTCAATGCAGAATGCAGGATGCTTGGGGCTGGTGCGCTGGGATGACCCAGAGGGGTGGTATGGGGAGGGAGGAGGGAGAGGGGTTCAGGATGGGGAACACATGTATACCTGTGGCGGATTCATGTTGATATATGGCAAAAACAATACAATACTGTAAAGTAATTAACCTTCAATTAAAATAAATAAATATTAAAACAACAAATAAACAAAAAAATGCTTAAGGAACACACTCTAATCAGTATCATAAAAACATATGAAAATATACAGCACACTGGTAAAAGTAAACACACAGCCAAATTCAGAATACTCTAATACTGTAATATGGTGTGTTAACCACTTAATTGTGGTACAAAGGTTAAAGGACAGAATACTAATAGACATATCAATAAGATGTTTTATATGAGTCCCCTGGCAACCACAAGCAAAAACCTACAGCAGATTCCAAAATATGAAGAGAATGGAATTGGAGCACACCACCAGAGAAAGGCAACAAGACAGGAAGAAACAAGGGAACTACAAAACAGTCAGAGAGCAGTAAGATGGCATTAATAAGTGTTTGCTGCTGCTGCTGCTGCTGCTAAGTCGCATCAGTCGTGTCCGACTGTGCGAGCCCATGGACGGCAGCCCACCAGACTCCCCCGTCCCTGGGATTCTCCAGGCAAGAACACTGGAGTGGGTTGCCATTGCCTTCTCCAATGCATGAAAGTGAAAAGTGAAAGTGAAGTAACTCAGTCGTGTCCAACTCTTAGCGACCCCATGGACTGCAGCCTACCAGGCTCCTCCATCCATGGGATTATCCAGGCAAGGGTACTGGAGTGTTACCTACCGATAATTACCTTAACATGTAAACTGAATTTTCCAACCAAAAGACATGGAGTGCCTGGATGGGATTTAACAAAAGCAAGACTCAACTATATGTTGCCTACAGGAGATTCATTTTAGCTTTAAGGACACACATAATCTCCAAGTGAAGGGATGGGAAAAGATACTCCAAGCAAGAGGAAACCAAGAGACCAGGAGTAGTGATATTTAAAAACAGACAAAACAGAAGCCAACAGTGATAAGAGACAAAGAGGGAGATCAATTCATCAAGAAGATATACCAACCATAAATATATATATATATATGCCTCCAACCTGGGAGCACTGTTAAAGTTAAGCAAATAGGAACAGACCTGAAGTGTGAATTAAGACAACAGCACAATTAATAGCAGGGAACGTCAAGACCCCACTTCCACCAGTGGGTAGATCCTGAAGACAAAAAATCAACAAGGAAACATTGGACTTGAACCACAAGGTGAGGCTAACAAACATATACAGACTATTCCATCCAAAGGTGGCAGAATAAACATTCTTCTCAAACACACATGGAACTTTCTTTGGGATCCGTCTTATTTTATGCCACAAAACAAATCTTCACAAATTTAAGAATACTGAAATCATAGCAAGTATCTCTTCTGACCACAATCGTTTGAAACTAGAGAGCAAGCAACAAGACAAAACCTGAAAAATTTATAAATATTTGGAGATTAAATAATACACTCCTGAACAATCAATTAGTCAAAGAAAGACTCAAAAGAAAGAATTTAAAATTTTAATCCTGCCATTTGCAACAGTATGAATGGTATGAAGTACTACGATGGTAGTTCTACTACAGTATATTAAGTGTAATCGAACACATTGTATCTTAAATATAAACAATGTTAGATGTCAACTATGTCAGAGAACCTGGGGGAAACAAATCACTGGAACAGTCTTTTGGGGGTGATGAAAATGCTGTAAAATTAGACAGTGGTGGTGGTGGTTGCGTAATCTTGTGAATATACTAAAAACCAATGAACTATACACTTTAATATGGTGCATTTTATGATATATGATTTATACCTCAATAAAAATAACTGGTAAAAACAATCAGTGGAACAGAACAGAGTCCAGAAGCAGAGCACATTTGTATGGCTAGATGTTTCTGATATAAGTGGCAAGGCAATTCAAGAATGGACTGTCTTTGCAACAAATGATGCTGAACACTGCACTATCCATATGCAAAAAAATGAACTAACTACAACTCTTATCTCACAACGTTCAGTTCAGTTCAGTCCAGTCCCTCAGTCGTGTCCAGCTCTTTGCGACCCCATGAATCGCAGCACGCCAGGCCTCCCTGTCCATCACCAACTCCCAGAGTTCACTCAGACTCACACCCATCGAGTCCGTGATGCCATCCAGCCATCTCATCCTCGGTCGTCCCCTTCTCCTCCTGCCCCCAATCCCTCCCAGCATCAGAGTCTTTTCCAATGAGTCAACTCTTCACATGAGGTGGCCAAAGGACTGGAGCTTCAGCTTTAGCATCATTCCTTCCAAAGAAATCCCAGGGTTGATCTCCTTCAGAATGGACTGGTATATTCCTTCAGAATATACTTAAACTCAAAATGTATCCAACTGCAAGAGCTAAAATTCTAGAAGAAAATCTTTTATTAGGAAACAAGAAGAACCAATAACTTAGATAAGCTGGACTTCATCAAAATCAGAAGAGTCTGCCCTCAAAATGCATCCAGGATTACATGAAAAGGCAAACAGAGTGGGAGAAATGGTCTGGAAAACAAAAATTATGTATCGGATGAATGACTTGTGTCCAGAATACAGAAACCACTCTTAGAACTCAAGAAGAAAGCAAAAGAAGCCAATTAAAAATGGGCAAAAGATTCAAACAGATACTATACCAATGATACATGAATCTCAAGTAAGCACCCAAAAAGATGCTCAACATCATTAGTCACTAGGGAAATGAAAATAAAAACCACAATGAGATACTATCATACACCCACCAGAATGAGCAAAATTGAAATTACTGCTAATATCAAGTTGAGGTGGCAAAGATGTAGGGTAACTGGAACTCTTGTCCCTTGCTTCTGGGAATGCAAAATGGTGCAGTAACTTTGGGAAGAATCTTCAAAGTTAAACATATAATCACCATATAACTGAGCAGTCTCACTCTTGGGAATACTCCCACCATAAACGGTTTCATACATCTACATAAAGACCTGCACATAAGTGTTTGTGGCAGCTCTATTCATAATAGCTAGAAACAACCTGAATGCCCATCAGCTTGAGTATCCATAAAGAAACTGAGGGATATAGATAGAAATAATACAACTAAATCCCAAACACATGTGCTGAGTGAAAGCGGCCAGACCCAAAAGGTGACATGCCGTAAGAGTCTGGAAACGGCACACCAAAGTGCCGGGAAGCGGAGTGGGGACTGCTGAGGGCAGGGCTTGGGGAGAAGCCTGATAGGAGCACGGGGGCACCTCCTGGGTTGAAGGAAATGGTCCCGTGTCTGACTGTGG
Organism: Budorcas taxicolor; assembly: GCF_023091745.1. NCBI lineage: Eukaryota > Metazoa > Chordata > Mammalia > Artiodactyla > Bovidae > Budorcas > Budorcas taxicolor. Next base: position 77,408,400 of record NC_068921.1, read on the forward strand.
TGGCAATTCTGGGGGCGCGTACATTTGGCACAACTCATTGAACATTTTTTAAAAATTCACTGAACTTTAATTATTAAATGGGTATATTTTTTCACACCCAAATCAATAAAACCTATTTATTTTTTGAAAGGCCTATCAAACATCAGCATTTGAGCAAAGCCCTTTTATCCACCGTGATTTTACTTGCTTCTTGTAAAACGTTCGTACCCTTTGAATTTTAGGCCTTGTCTTCTTTGCCCAAGTGACTTGCCCATTCCTCTCCACTCCAATTTGAACGAAGATGGCTGAGAAGCCTTTCTCTGTTAGCTTCTGCCCAGGGGAGCTCCACGCAAGCGCACTTCCAGAGGCAGCTCAGACTGCCCCGGGTCAAGTCCCAGCCTCGACAGGACGGCTGTGTGGCATCACACTTCCCGGCTGCATGAAACCCCCTGGTCAGCCAGGTCCCCCAGAAGATGGAGTCCCCAGGGCAGCAAGCACCTGCGAGGCCCGTCTCCACTGTTCCCCGCATGACCCTCCCAGGTAAGGACCCACAGCCACTTCACCTGCCAGCGTCCTCTGACTCTGCCAGATCCCTTTGGCTTGCCTGCCCATTTGGTTTGGTTTGTTACAGGCATTTCATTTCTTCACATAATGGATCTCTGTTTTGCTAGACTCTTGTCCAAATTTTCTATTTATGTGTAAGTGTGTTCCTGGGACACAGCGTCCTCAGAGTACAACTGAGTTATTTTCTAAAGAAGCAGGACATGAGATTGAGGAAGACTGATATGCATGTGGAGAAATCTCTGCTGTCCAGAACATCGCCCACGGCCCAGGCTGCACCCTCCCCCGTCTCCTCCAGGGGTGGGGGTTGGGGGGTAGGGGGCATTTCATCGCAAGCACAGGCCCTCAGACTCCATCAGCCATGACCTGTCTCAAGTACCTAGTCCCAGGAAGCAGGCCCCTCTTTCCTGCCTGACTTCGGACTCTGCTCAGCGGTGAGCTCTTGGCTACTCTCCCCTCTGTCTCATTATACATTAATATTCCCAGGACACTTTCACCTCTCGGGTTTGGTATTTCTAGTTAAAGTTCTGATATTAACCCACCATTACTTATCTAAACCTCCTTGAACTCACCATTAATTATTAATATCTAAGCTTCCTTGGACTCTGTTTTATTACTTTTTGTTTTCTCATATAAGCAAAATTTCCATAATATAGTCACACACTGCCCCTGTGAGCTGCTTATTCCTGATGGTTATTAAGAGGTGAGACCTACCTCTTGCCTTGTTACTCCCATTTCTGACCCAGTTTAGGGCTTGTCTTGCCACTGAGGGCTCTTCTGAGACACGAGGCCTCTCTTCCCTGGTGATACCAACACCTGAACTATGTGATTTTGAAACGATCTCCAAGTGGTCCTCCTTTGCTCTCTTCAAAAAGAAAACAGATCTGTGCATCAACAGCCTGTTACTTAGAAGAACTCGGCCACTCTGTTGCCGAGGTTGCTCGCCACACCTCCACCCGGGCCCCGAGTGGCAGGAGGGCTGCCGGCGGGGTGCCTGGCTTCAGGATCAGACCTGCCTGGGCACTGGCGCTGGCAAGCGACGGGACCGCTGAGCCTCAGTGTCCTCCTCCGTCCAATGCTCAGTCGTGCCTCCCAGAGTGCAGGGACCCAACAAGCAGGAGTCTGTCTTAGTCTGCTCTGAGAAAATTACCGTGAACAGGCTGACTGATAAACCACATTCATTCCTCACAGTTCGGGAGGGTAAGAAGTCTGAGCTCAAGGCACCAGCAGACTCAGTGCTGAGTGAAGGCCCACCTTCCGGTTCACAGAGGGCATAGCACTGTGTCCTCGCCCAGCGGAAAGGGCAGGGAGCTCTCTGGGGTCCCCTCATAAGGGCACTAATCCCATCCATGAAGGCTCCGACCTCATAACCTAATCGCCTCCCAAAGGCCCAGCACCCAAATACGATCATGCTGGAGGTCAGGATTTCAACAGGTGAGTCTTGGCGGGAGGACACAAACGTCGAGACCATAGACAGTGGAGTTACTCTGAATGACACAAACAACAAAGAATGTCATTAATTCTGCTCAAAAGATCACCCTCCAGAACCTCCCTGCCCTGAGAAGACAGCGGAAACGAGGCTCGCGGCCTGGGGCGTCTTCTAGGCCATACTTGGCTGCAGGGTTCTAAAGGACTGTGTCCAGGGCCGCCCCTGGGGGACCGCACTCAGCCTCGCTGGGAGCAAACTCCCATCCTGCCTAAGTCACAGGCTCACCCAAGAGGTCAAATGACGAGAAGTACACAGAAGCACTGTTTAATTTTTCCATGACGTCAGAAGCCCCTGCCCACCACTCTAGACATTCTATACAACAAAGTTCAGGGGGGGCAACACATCAATTTCCATCCTCATATACATATTTTAGCTCTGCATAAACACCACCCTCTCCAAAGGGAGGGTTGTGTAACCGACAACCACAACCAGCACTTAGACAGCACTTACTAGGAACCAAGTACACCTCCAAGAGCTTCATCTATCTTAACCGATTTAATCCTCACAGCAACCTTTGAAGGAGGCACCTTCACTTCCATCTTACCTATAAGAAAACAGACAAGGGTGTAGGTAGAAAGTGTTGGACTTGCCCAAAGCCAAACAGCCAGTAGGTGCAGACTGGCTGTCTCCAGAGTTCAGCGCATTTATCCCCTGCCCCAGCCCATGACACTCTGAAAACACAGGGCAAAGTCAAAGGGTTCCTCATCCTGAATCGTAAGCAGTTTATCCAATCGTGCTTGGATAGATTACCTTTATTTTATATCCATTACAGGCTGAATGAACTGTGTCCCTCCAAACTCACATGCTGAAGTCAGGCTGTGACTGCACCAGCGATGGGGTCTTTCAAGAGGTGGATATGTTAGCATGGGTCACTGGGGACATTTACTGCAACAGGACTGAGTCCTTAAAAGACCTGGCCGCCCATGTGCACTGGCCCGGAGGAGAGACCACGTGAGCACACGGGGAGAAACGGGCCCGGAGGCGAGAGGCCACATGAGCACATGGGGAGAAATTTTCTTCCTTCCGGTTGCTTCATTTTTACTGTTTCACCTGTTTAGCAAACACATGAAGGTGTACGCAGATTCATTTCACACTAATACATGTATCTGGAAAGTTCTGTCGAATAAACAGGATATTCTTTTCAAACAGCCACCTCCTGGCTTCAAGGCCAGCCCAGAGCCAAGGAGAGCAAACCATGGCGCAGCCAACCAGCCCTCGAGCCGGGGGAGGAGCCGCACCTGGATGTCGGGCCTGCGGCCTCCAAAACCGAGAAGGATGAGCTCCAGGGTCCGAGGCCCCGTTCAGGTGTCTCTGCCCCCGAGCAGCCTCAGGCACCCACCCCTCCATCCTCCATGCAGAGACCCCCCTCCCTCAGCCTCCAGCCAATGCCCTGGCTGGGGGGCTGCCCTGACTGCTCCCCGGGGGGCACCCTGGTCCCTCGCCCTGGCCTGGCTCAAGCTGGAGCCCCCGATCGCCTCTCCGCGCCATCTCTTCTCCCAACTCTCCCTCACTGGCATCAGCCTCCCCAGGCTGCCCACGTGGCCCCCTCCTCCTGCAGCCTCTGCCCGTACCAGCCTCGAACAGTTACATCCCCAGCCGGCCTTTCCCTGCAGGATCCTCTCACCCACCACCCTAATCCCCGAGCCACACTGAGCTCCTGAGGCTGAGTGTGACGCCCCTCAGGGGCTCAGGACGCCGTGTCCTAGCCAGCTGTTGGCAGCCCGGCCACACTTCCCCCCTCTCATGACTGTGGCCTGAGCCCCACCAACTTAGCCCCTGCCCCCCAGCCCTACCCAGAGCCCCTCAGTGACAACCTCTGACAATTACCCGGGACCCCACACTGACACCTTCCCCCCAAATCCGACCCACCCTGCACTCCCCAGCTTGGTCCTGCTCCATCCCAAAGCCTCCTCAGTCCTTTGCATCTGAGCATTCTGCCCCCACTTCCAGTTATTCCCTCCTGCCAACCCTCTGAAGGGCAGGGACCCACCGGACTTGTTCCCCACGGAACAAAACCTGTGTGGAGAGCGGGAATGGGCTCGTTCGTCTGGTCCTGGGAATGCTCCTTTAGCCAACTGTCTCTATTCTGACCACAAAGACATGAACGACAAAGCAGCTTCCCAGTAAACATTTAGTTGAAATATTAGCATAACATCCTCCAGGTCCATCCATGCTGCTGTGAACGGGAGGCCTGCCTTCTGTATGGCTGAGTAAATTTATATATGTGTGTGTGTATAAGCCCATGTATATAATGAAATACTGTACACACGCATATACAGATACACACATTTTCTTCACCCATTCATCTGCTGGTAGGCACTGAGATTGCTTCCACACCTTGTCTTTTGTGAATAAGGTCTTTCAGTCTATATTGATGCTGTTGAACAATCCCTAACTTATGGATTAAAGAGGATTCATCATGTTCTGTATACTGTAAAAACCAGGAAGGAAAGCTGATTTTCCCAAGACTTTCTAGCAAAGATGTTCTCTTAGCCTTCATCTATATGGAAAGTTTAATTAACTAGAAAAGCAAATTTTCCAAACATCAACATATGTACAAACATACATCTTTTCTTAGAAAAATGCCGTAAGTCCACATCATACAAAAAGGAAAACAATACATAAAAACAAAGATAACACCGAATCAAACATATCTCAGGCTGACTACAAGGCGGCCCTTTTCAAATCTAGTGCTTATTAGTCCTCTGGACTTCCCCAGCATTTTGTGTAGCTATGAGACCGTTCCCTAAACAGTACTGCTGAGGATACATTTTCCTTTTAATCTTTATTTTTGGCTGTGGGTCTTCGTTGCTGCGTTGGCTTCTCCCTGGGTGTGGAGCACGGGCTTTCGGGCATGCGGGCTTTGCAACTGTGGGCATGGGCTCAGGAGTTGCAGCTCCCGGGCTCTAGCACACAGGCTTAGCAGTTGTGGCACTTGGGCCTAGCTGCTCTGTGCCATGTGGGATCTTCCTGGACCAGGGATCGAACCCCTGTTCCCTGCGTTGGCAGGCAGATTCTTTACCACTGAGCCACCGGGGAAGCTCTGAATATACATTTTCCTAAGTAAACAGTTTATGTTTACTCTCTTATGATTGCAGGTCAGCCTATGTGTAAATATCAGGCAACAAAACCAGCCTCTTTAACGCTGTGGGAGAGATCACAGTTTCCACTCTCGACAGCTGGTGTCACCAGCATAACACACTGCAGGGCCGCACCTGCTCTGTGCTGGGTGTGCCCACGGCAGCTGCAGCCAGGCCCTCACGGGCAGGGAAGCCCGGACGCCCAGCTCACAGCTTCAGCCAGCACCCAGGAAGCTGCATTCCCAGGAATCACACAGGTTTAAAGGACGGTTTTTCACATATGCTTTTTAAGTCTGAATGTACTCATGCAAGGAAAAGATTGGAGGGAAATAAACCTGAAATACTCTTTCTCTGGCTGTAACAGTTCATGCATGATGGCCTGTCACCAGCCCCCTCAATCTTCTGGCCCTGTATGTCCCCCGTCTCCTCCCCAAATTCAGTTAATCTTTAGACTGGCTTGCTGCTAACGTGACCAGAAACTAAATATACAAGATCTGTGAATATATCATTCTTTCACGTAATTTCTGTTCCGGTCAGATGTCAAAGGGGGTAGATTTCAGGAAGGAGAAACAGTCCTTCCGACATCATGAGTAAAGGACGCAGCGTGGACCCGTGAGAGGACACATGAGAATTGTGGAGCCTGGTTCAGCTGCCTGGCCACCGAATAATGCGTCTCAGTACGGAAAGTCCAGGCACAGCGGCACTTGTAAGATGAGGCTGAAAAGTTACAGCCCCGGTACTTTGCGACTTGAAAACCTGCGTTAAAACGAGCTAACTGCCTAGTAGCTCTCATGTGTTTCCTGGCACAAAGCGGTCCTACAAAGCCGTCTCTGCAGAAGCTGGTTTCTCATGACTGAAGTCCAGGAACAGATCTGCTGACCGGTCAGCAGTAAGAAAGCACAGGTAGTTTTGTACACAGTCGGCATCTCAAAAGAAGACTCTGAAGACGATGCTGCTTGGCGGCTGCACACGTGTCACTTGGGTAGCACTCAAACCACCTGGTCCTTCCCACCTCCTTCTCCTTCCCACCTCCTTCTCCTTCCCCTGACTGCTTGTTAACAACGCCTCCCCCTTTCTCCCCCACTTGGTCACATCTTGGATGAGCAGCCCTCAGTGGTCTCACTGCTTCCAGGCTGCCATCCCGAGTCCCAGCCTGGGGCTCTGGCGGGCAGCCTCTCAGATGACCCCCATGATCCTGCCCCTCGGGTGAAGGATGGGTCCAGGGATTCGCTTGAACACAGAGGAACTGATGGGCTGTCACCTCTGAGGCTGGATTATAACAAGACCCTGGCTCCATCTGAGCCCCTTGCTCTCCGGAAAGCCAGTGACAAGCCTAAGTCAGGAGACACCCACGTGGAGAGGAAGTGAGGTCTCCCAAGAGAGACAGAGAGGACCCAAGGCCTGCGGGCTATCACGTGGGTGAGCTCAGATCCCCCCAAGTCAGCCTGGAGCAACCACAGTCCTGCCAGCCCGAGCTACAGCCACCCAGCTGAGTGGCCCCTGAGTCTTACCCTCATCCCCCAAACTGTGGGCGGGTATGTGTTGCTTGCAGCTACTAAGGCTGGGGTAACACACTCAGAGGGTCAAGTCTCTTCATGCTGGTCACAGCGGTCAGCCACTGTCCAGCCCCATCTCTCTCTGCCTCACACTGCCCTGGGGGTTCAAACTGGCCCCAGCTCTAGGTTTTTAAATCCCGAGGAGAGTCACGCTAGGTGCACAGGAATCCTCAGAGAAGATGACAGAGCACACCCCTCAGGACCACAGGAGCAGGTGTTACTCCTGTCAGCAGGGCGCAGACTGAAGGACACGTGCTTTTTCACTGGACATGTTTCACTTCCTTGTCAGATGAAACCCTGATGCCTTTAGCCGTGTGACCTTGCTCAAGGTGTTTCATCCCTCTGAACCACAGTTACATCACGTAAAAAATGAGGCTAATAATGCCCACCTCCAAGACTGATGTATGGGGATTATAAGAGACAATGTATTCAGTACATCAAAATTCTGGCACACAGTGATATTAGTAAGTATCAGTCCCCTTCTGAGAGAGGACAAATCAAAGAATTATTACAAGGACTAAGCAACAGAATGTATCACAGATAAGTAAGTACTTGGCACAGAGCTTGTGTCCAATAGATGTTAGCTCCTTTTCAACTCATCCATAAAAAAGGTCATATCCTAGTCATCTAGTGTGGCTGAATGGTGTCCTTTCTGATGAAGTTTAACCTTTTACACACAGGAAAAAAACTGAATAAATAAGGCCTCTCTGCATCAGTAATATATGCATTATATAATTATGAAATAATATTACAGTAGCTAAGAGGTGGAAGCCCCCCAAGTGTCCATCAATGGATGAACAAACAAAATGTGGTCTCTATACATGACCATCAGCCCTGAAGAGAAAAGAGCTCCAGGCACACACCACACCATGGGTGAACCTGAGGACAATGTGCTAAGTGAAATAAGTCAATCACAAAAAGACAGAGACTGCTACGACTCCACTCGCAGGAGGGACCCAGAGTCATCAAATTCAGAGACAGAAAGCAGAATGATGGTTGCCAAGGGCTGCAGAGAGAAAGGAACGGGGACTTCTCGACTGGGTAAGAGTTTCAGTTCTGCGGGATGAAGAAGTTCTGGAGATCTGTGTGCAGCATTATAAATACATTGAACTGTACACTTATCACTGGTTAGGATGGTAAATCTTATGTTTTTTAAAAACCACTATTAAATATAAGAAAATTAACTTGTAAATGATGCAACTTGTATCAATTATGCTTTCATAATAACACACAGTCACCATGTTGATTTAATATGGACTATGCTATAAACAGATGGTGACTGCAGCCATGAAATTAAAAGACACTTACTCCTTGGAAGGAAAGCTATGATCAACCTAGATAGCATATTCAAAAGCAGAGACATATTACTTTGCCGACTAAGGTCCGTCTAGTCAAGGCTATGGTTTTTCCAGTAGTCATGTATGGATGTGAGAGCTGGACTGTGAAGAAGGCTGAGCGCCAAAGAATTGATGCTTTTGAACTGTGGTGTTGGAGAAGACTCTTGAGAGTCCCTTGGACTGCAAGGAGATCCAACCAGTCCATTCTGAAGGAGATCAACCCTGGGATTTCTTTGGAAGGAATGATGCTAAAGCTGAAACTCCAGTACTTTGGCCACCTCATGAGAAGAGTTGACTCACTGGAAAAGACTCTGATGCTTGGAGGGATTGGGGGCAGGAGGAGAAGGGGACGACAGAGGATGAGATGGCTGGATGGCATCACTGACTCGATGGACGTGAGTCTGAGTGAACTCCGGGAGTTGGTGATGGACAGGGAGGCCTGGCGTGCTGCAATTCATGGGGTCGCAAAGAGTCGGATGTGACTGAACTGAACTGATGCTACAAACAGGTCTATGCAGTTCGTGGCCCTGAGTCAAATTTGTGTTAAGCTTCAGGAGTTGCTCTGGAGTCTCCTTTCCTGAATAAATATCTGGGATTTTTTAGGATTCAGCTAATAAGGGAAGAAGTGGAACATTTCACTAATATTTGCTGTTACCATAGGAGAATTTTAAGATGCTAAAACAGGAAGCAATTACATTTTAAAATGGAAGAAAGTGAAATCTAGACTTAGTCAAACTACATTATTTGCCTGAGGTCATAGTTACAGGTAGTAATTATGAGAAAAGCTGGAAAGAGAAACCATTTCCTGTCTCGCTCTACAATCCTCTTCTACGAGCGATGGGCTTGCGCCCTCCAGAACGCCTCTGAACCGCACTGTTTAATACGCCGCCACCAGGGGGCAGCAGGTGCATTAGTCCGGTGTTCTAAACCCTGGACTTAAAGCCCCAATAAATTTCCATTATGCCTTCCTTCAACCCCCTCCAAAATATACATATATCCAAGACTTTATTAATACCAACAAGCATAAAGTTTAAAGAATATCCATAATAACTCTTAAAACAAAGACTTGGGTCCAATGGAGGTAACATCCTTACTAATCAATCCTTCAGTAATTTTGATGTACTGCAATCTAACTGATGTAATAAAAGTCAATCAGTACATCAGTTTTAAAAATGACTTAACCACAGAAACCCATTTCTTTTCATTCTGAACTGAATTTTCCTGGCACTTGGCCTCCGAGGCTTCAGACCACGGCAACGTGAAGCCCTTCCGGCCATCTGTCCTCAGTCTCCCTTCCTTGGTCAGACGCATTTTTCTTTCTGATGCCCTATGTCACAAAGGAAGGTCTGTCAATAGGTCTGACCCTCCAGCAACTTTCAAGAAGCAAAAGCAGAGAGAGTCTGGTCACAAAGTGAAACCTACATGGACACTACTCTTCCAGTTAGATGACAGCAAGGTCCACGCTTTTTAAATGATACTACTACCCACCAGAAGCTCAAACCACAGCAGCTAACGGGGGAGACCTGAATTTAAAGATAGGCCCTATCTTAGCAATGACCTTGTCCACCCCAAGACTTCACGGTTTCACCTCATGTGAGCGGTGAGGAACAGCACCACCAGAGATATTCTGGTAAGTAGTCCAGGAGTCAACTCCACACTTGCAAGCAACAGTGATCAGTAGCCATGATCCTAAATCTTCCAGTGGGGGATATATGAGCTTTATTTCACAGATCTCAAATGGTTTTCTTCCTGAGCTCAGCATGCTTTCAGAAGGAAAAAGGGATTCAAACACAAGCATTTACTGCTGCCTCAGACACACAGGAGCAGTCCATCTTTAAAGGACAACAGGGTTCACCTGGCTAAAAGGCACTCAAAGAAACCACTCTCTGCCTACATCCATTTGCTTTCATGGAATTAACTATTCAATCAATCTAATCTAGCATAAAACTGATGGCAAGAGAAATCACAGTGCTCATGGTAAAAGCACATGTCGTTGGGAGCAAGACATGCACGAGACACATATAATGAATGGTCACTGCAAAATGCATCACAGTCCAGACACTGCTCTGTAAACCTCTGCCAAATATGACGTCAGTGGGTGAGATCCAAGGAAGACGCGCATCTGTAGACTAATCTGGTTTTAATCTAGCTATTTTCCGATACAGAATATTTAACATATTAAAATGTAGAATATCACCAGAATACCAGAAATATTTATAACGGGTATATAAAATAAATTAAGTTCAGTAATTTATTCAAGAATTATTTAAAATATTTCTATGATACTCAAAAAACTGAAATCAGATAATTAAAAGAAAAAAAAACAACACACCAATTAAGGTGGCTCAAATTTTAAAAACCTGACAATATCAAGTGCTGTCAAGGACACAGAACAACTGGAACTCTCTTACATTCCTGATAGAGATACAAAATGGTGCGGCTTCCCTGGTGACTCAGCGGTAAAGAATCTGTCTGCCAAAGCAGGAAATGAGAGTTCGATCCCTGGGTAGGGAAGATCCCCTGGAGAAGGAAATAGCAACCCACTCCAGTATTCTTGCCTGAGAAATCCTCTGGACAGAGGAGCCTGGTGGGCTCCAGTCCATGCGGTTGCAAAGAGTCGAACACCACTTAGCGACTGACCAACAACAGCCACTTTGGGAGACAACTTGGCAGTTTCTTACGAAGTTCAACATACACCTACCCCCTGACCCAGCCATCTAGTCTGAGGGATCCACCATAGAAAGATAAAAACTTTTGATCACATAAAATCCCATACACAAATGTTTGTAGCAGCTCTATTCATAACCACCAAAATTTATGAAGAATCCAAATGTTCAACAGATGCTCAACAGTGGATGGATAAACCCGTGCTATGTCCAGCAGATGAAGAAAGGATGCACATGTGGGCGAATCTCAAAGACGTCCTCTGGATGTAAGAAGCCAGTCTCAGAGGTTACATTCTGTATAACTTCACTTACGTGACTTTCTGGGAAAGGCAAAAGTATAAAGATGGAGACCAGATCAAGGGTGATCAGAAATTAGGGGCAGGGTGAGGATTTCACTTCAAGGGCGCAGAATGAGGGAGGGCTTCTTTTGTTTTCTGGATATTTCTGGTGATGGGAGTGCTCTATAAGGTTACAGGAATCAATTTTAAAACTCAAAGTATTATACAACAAAAAAGGTCAATTTTACTTTATATAAATTCAAAATAATGACTGAAAGCATGAGAGCATGCAATTGATGTAAAACAATGAGATAAAAGCAAAAGGTAGATATAAGAGTAAGAGCATTCTGAATTAAGCTAAGATAGCACACACTCATTATTATAATTAAAACAGACTAAGAGATATATTAATATAAACCAAATACAATAAAAGAGCTTTGCTTTGATCTTGCTTTGAATAAAACAGCTGAACAGATTATTTTAGACAATTGGGGATACTTGAATACAGCATTACACAATATCAAAGACTTTTTGTTAATTGTTAGGTAGCTGCTGCTGCTGCTGCTGCTAAGTCACTTCAGTCGTGTCCGACTCTGTGCGACCCCATGGACTGCAGCCCACCAGGCTCCTCTGTCCATGGGATTTTCCAGGGCAAGAGTACTGGAGTGGGTTGCCATTGCCTTCTCCAAATTGTTAGGTAGGATTATAGTTATTTAAAAAGTAAATTTTTGAATAAAATTCAATACCAAAATATTTAGGGGTGAGGGATAGTTCCGGTTCAAGATGGCAGAGTAGAAGGACATGAGCTTATCTCCTCCTGTGAAAGTAACAAAGCTGCAACTTCCTGTCGAACAATCATTGACAAGAGGACGCTGGAACCCACCAAAAAAAGATACCCGTGTGCAAAGACAAAGCAGAAGCCACACTGAGATGGCAGGAAGGGCACAATCATGATAAAATCAAATCCACACCCCTCCACCCCGGGTGGGTGAGAGGGCCCACAGACCCCAGGGCTGGGTTGTCTCAGGCCAAAGGACTACCACAGAGGGAGCGCAACCCCACCCATCAGCAGATAATTGGATTAAAGTTTTACTGAGCAAGGCCTTGCCCACCAGAGCAAGACTCAGTTTTTCCCACCACCAGTCCCTCCCATCAGGAAGCTGACACAAGCCTCCTAGCCTGCTCCTTCAGATGGCAGACAGAAGAACCACAATCCCACAGTGGCTAAAACAAAAACCACATTTCAGGAAAACAATGGGGACGATGCAAGAAATGTTTACCAAGTAACTAAAAGAACAAACAAAGATGAATAATACATGAGAAGGAATCAACAGCAGAATAACTGAGGCAGAAGAACGGATAAATGACCTGGAGGACAGAATGTTGGAAATCACTTGCTCCAAAACAGAATATAGAAAAAAGAATGGGGGGAAAAAAAATATGAAGACAGCCTAAGAGACCTCTAGGACAACATTAAACGCAACAACATTCTCATTACAGGGGTCCCAGAAGGAGAAGAGAGAGAGGGAAAGAACCTGAGAAAATATTTGAAGGGATAATAGCTGAAAACTTCCTTAACATGGGAAAAGAAATAGACAACCCAGGCCAGGAAGCACAGAGAATCCCAGGCAGGATAAACCCAAGGAGGAACGTCGTGAGAGACACAGTAATCACACTGACAAAAATTAAAGACAAAGACAAAATATTAAAAGCAAGAAGGGAAAAACTACAAATAACATACAAGGAAACTCCCTTCAGGTTATCGGCTGGTTTCTCAATAGAAACTCTACAAGTCAGAAGAGAACTGCATGATATATTAAAGTGATAAAAGGGAAGAGCCTACAACCAAGAGTACTCTACTCAGCGAGCCTCTCATTCAGATTTGATGGAGAAATCAAAAGCTTTCCAAACAAGCAAAAGTTCAGAGAATTCAGCACCAGCAAACCAGCTTTACAGCAAATCCGAAGGGAACTTCTCCAGGCTGGAACACAAGAGAAGACCTACAGAACATAAATCCCAAACAATGAAGAAAATGGTAAACAGGATCACAGATATTGATAATTACCTTAAATGTAAATGGATTAAATGCACCAACCAAAAGACAGAGACTGGCTGGGTAGATGAAAGCATGTACATATATGCGCTTCCACTCATCACATCACTCGCGTGACCCCCCAAATTGCATGCAATTATTTTATATTGTTAGGTTAATCACATCCCCATTATGGCTCACAACTGTAATTATCTTTTATTTTTTGTTTGGCTATTGTGAAAACTGATAAACATCTTTTACCATTGTGATTATGATTATGTAACTATTACTCACTGTATCAGGATTGGTCAACAGAAAAACAATAGAATTCTATATCACAAAAACTACTATTTAATAGAAAAACCTGTAATCACTTTTTTTTGTAATCATTTTTTAAAATCTAGATGCATATCAATTATCTTGGAATTTTTTGAAAAATACAAATGCCCAGGTATTGCTTTTTTCCTCCAAAGCTCCAGATATATTTCTAATGAGAAGCCATGTTTAGGAACACCAGACCTATATGATGATTTTTTATTCCTATCTAGTTTGTTTCATTTATTTCTATTTCATATTCAGGGCTGCCATTTCATTTAGTTTATGTCTTCCAATTTCTCCATCCCTTTTTTTTGATGCTCCTTCTCAAGCCTTTATCAAGCATAGTATAAAAGCTTTGTATACATATATAAATATGTATTATATATATTTTAGAAAACTTGTGAATTTTTGCCTAACTAAAAAATGTATGACATTTTGATTCCACTTGTTTGACTTAGTATGAATAGCATACTAGATTTCTAATTTAAAAAGTTGGCATGCAACAAGCAACAAAAGTTTACTGTATGGCACAAGGAACTATAATCAATATCTTATAATGACCTATAATGGAAAATAATTTCAAAAATAATATACAGGTATATGTATAATTGAATTACCTTGCTGTGCACCTGAAACATTATAAGTCAACTACACTTCAATAAAATATATATATTAAGAAAAAAAAATCTAGGGGTGAAATGACACAGGTTCTGATATTTGCTTCAAAATTCTCCAGAAGCAAGCCAATGAACAAAAACTCAAAAAGCAAAGAAAGGAGGGCAATTGAAGCAGGTATGGTAAAGCTAGGATGGTGTGTGGATTCTGCCACTGCGGGTTCACAAGGGTTTACTGTGCTCTTATTTGAGGAGGGCTGGAGATATTTATACCCTGATGCTGGGAAGATTGAAGGCAGGAGGAGAAGGGGGTGACAGAGGATGAGATGGGTGGATGGCATCACCGACTTGATGATGAGTGTGAGCACACTCTGGGAGTTGGTGATGGACAGGGAGGCCTGGTGTGCTGCAGTCCATGAGCTGCAAAGAGCAACATGACTGAGCGACTGAACTGAACTGGAGATGTACATTAAAAAAATGACGAGAGGAAAAAAACCGGGGACTTATTTTTCATAAATACTCCCAAGAATGCCATCTAGCTGTTCTTTATTCACTTAGAAGATAGATTAATTTCCCCTCACAGCTTTTTAGGCTTTTATAATCTGCATCTAACTTTACAGAAAACCAAGTCGAGAGAGAAAGAGTAATTCAAGGCAGCTGTGATTCGTCTCAAAAATAGTGGCTTAAAGAATGCTTTTAAATCTCATTTAATGCTCATAAATAATTAAGACTATCATAAGCTGTAGAAATATTAATAGTTTTCATTAATTTATCTGCTATACCTACCTAAGTGCAGATGACAACGGCAGGAAGAGGTAATTAACGCTCAAAAAGTTTTAAAGGCAGATGTAGGAATGGACAGAGACAAGAACACAGCATAACACAAGTTCTCTCTAATTTACTCTTTCTCTGCTTTCCTCTGGTGTAACTCCAACGGTCAGAGGTCTATAAAAGCACTCCCAATCAACCGGAAATGAGTTCTTCCTCAGTGGGGGTCTGTTAGGAGGGAGGCCTAGCTCTCAGCCAGTCAGTATTAACGGAGAAGAAAATACTCAATACTGGGTTGGCCAAAAAGCTCCTCTGGGTTTTTCCATGAGACAGGACCGGAAACCTGAATAAGCTTTTCGGCCAACCCAATATTATAATATGAATTTTATTTATCATAAGGCAGTATTTAAGGCTAGCGTGCAAAAAGAATTACACAGGCAAAAGCAACAGAAAAACCAGAAGGTGAAATAGCTGCAGTTGCAATACCCCCGTCAGGGTGCAGAGCAGGCGTGACCTGGAGGGGACGGGGGCACGGGGGCACAGGAGTCGGTCAAAGAAGATCCTGACCACCGCTCCGTGGAGACACAATCGGGGAGGTTTCACAGAAGCCTGCCTGCACCGAACCACCACCGTCGGAGAGGCCCCAAGAGCCTAGGAAAGCCGAGCAACCAGGATAACTGTCAGCACCTGGCCGGAGCGCACCCGACCGCCCAAACATCTGGGGAGCCACTGCCAACCCAGCGAGGTGGCGGCAGAAAGGCCCCCAAAGACGCCTTGTCCTCAGCCCCAGAGCCTGGTACAGGGGGCTCTATGGATTGCGTGCGGTTCAAGTTAAGGGCCTGAAGATGTGGAATTACCCTGGATGCTCCAAGGGGGCCCAATCGAACCACGAAGCTTCCAAATGGAGCCGTTCTCCTGGCTGGGGGGCCCCCAGGGACATACAGGGGCTCCCTTGCAAGTGGAGGCTGCAAGGTCAAGAAAACACATTCGCCTCCAGAGCTTCTCGCGGGGGGACATGGGCCCCCCAAGACCCAGATTTCAGCCCAGTGACACCCAGCTGGACTCCTGCCCTGGAGAACAGGACAATCCATCTGGGTGGTTCAAGCTCCGGCAGGACCAGGAAACTAAGACAAAGTCAGACCTGCTTCCTCAAGTCACCAGACCTCCGCCTGAGCCCCCTGCTGCCACTTTGCCTCCTCACTTCCCCACGAAAGGGTACGTGTGATTAAAAGACGTGCCGCCCACATCTCACATCTCCACTCAAAAGTATCCCTCCCCTCGGAAAAGCTCTCCTGACCGTAGACCCTGCTTAACCATGCCAGGCGAGGCCAGGAGCCCACTCCAGGCATTCTCTTAGCACCTGCTCCTCTCAGCTTGGGCCTGGCTTGACTGAATTCTTTCCTTCAGAGTCTACACTTATCGAGTGTTGACTAAATGCTAGTTCAGTTCAGATCAGTCGCTCAGTCGTGTCCAGCTCTTTGCGACCCCATGGACTGCAGCACACCAGGCCTCCCTGTCCATCACCAACTCTCGGAGTCCACCCAAACCCATGTCCATTGAGTCAGTGATGCCATCCAACCATCTCATCCTCTGTCGTCCCCTTCTCCTCCTGCCTTCAATCTTTCCCAGCATCAGGGTCTTTTCCAATGAGTCAGCTCTTCGCATGAGGTGGCCAAAGTATTGGAGTTTCGGAGCACCACACAAAGGAATTTTCATGGGTTCTCTCATTCAAGCCTCCCCAAAACCCTAGCAGGTAGACATGATTATTAGCCTGCATCTTTTAAATTAAGAAGTTCAAAATCACCCAGCCAGTAGGTGAAGCCAGGCAGTCTAACATGGGAGTTGGTGCCTTTAACCATGCAATTAGCATCTGCCTCTGACATGAGAAATGTGAATTCCAACATCTTCTGCCTTTATTAACAAAATACCCCTAGTATTCACCACAGAGTAGAGAATTAATAGTTGCTGAATATGAACAAATAGGACAAAATGGCTTTTCCATCTACTATTCTTTCTATTTAAGAAAACTTTTTCATTTTGGGAAGTCAAAGATATACAGAAGTCATGATATGATGACCCCCAAAATACCCATCTCCCAACATCAAAACTTGTCAACGTAGGGCCCACCTTAAAGGCCAACATTTAATCAAATGAATATTATAATAGCTGGTAGAAAGAGTATTATTTTCAGAATCATATGTACCTAGTTTTCCTCATATGCTTATTAATCTGTGTTAACAGATTTTTTTTTTTTAACGAGCTTAAAATGGTATTTCTTCATGAGACACAAATCAGGGATACTGTAAAGGGGAGATTGACATTTTTTCCCCTATGTAAAATTAAAATTTTTCTTAGAGAATAAATACTGTACAAAGTTTTTAAAAATGGGGAAACAGTTGTAACATATTTGACAAAAGATTAGCATCCTCAATGTATACAGAGTTCTTACAAATCAGTAAGAAAAAGACCAATGGCACATTATCTAGAAAAAAAAAGGTTTCAACAGATTCACCACTATTCCTAAAAGACAAAAAGACAGGCCTTAGACTGACGCCCCCTGTCAACACACTTTCTCTGGTATTCTACAGTTTACAACAGCAAACACTCCCGAAAAGAGGAAAACAACTCTCACCTGTAAGCTGCTTTCTTCAAACCCACGGAGCCTTAGAATCTTGCATTAGAGGGAGCTTGAAGAGTGTCTGACCTCGGAATCCTTCCAAACAGGATGCAGGACAAGTAGTTCCACCTCCCGGTGGGACCAGAAGTCCAGGGACCAGGTGTCCGGTTCTCAGTCCCGCCGGAGGTGAGATGAAGAGGAAGGTGAGAGAAGAACGCGGAGTGTTTAAGAGATGAGGGCTTAAAGGCTAAAGCACCCAGCCCCCTGGATGGCATCTCAGACCTTGGGTGTGCGGCTCAGAAGGAAGGGACTGCCATTCAGTGGAAAAACATGACCCAGGGGGCTGAAGGATGCCTAGAACAGAGGCAAGCTCGCACTGGTGTAGCAGAGGGGCCCAAAGCTCTTGACTTTGAGAAACAGCAGTTATAGCCTCTCCTTCAAATAAGGAAAACAAGAATGGAGTCTATCTTCAGCCATCAGGGTAAGATTATTTTAGGAATACTGAGTTTCCCGGACGTGGATTTGAGTCTTTTTTTAGAAAAAGATTTGTTTTTTTTTGATGTGGACCATTTCTAAAGTCTTTATTGAATTTGTACAATATTGCTTCTGTTTTATGTCTTGGTTTTTTGGCTGTAATGCAGGAGAGATCTTATCTCCCTGGCCAGGAATCAAACTCTCATCCCCCTGCATTGAGCAAAATCTTAACCACTGAACTGCCAGGGAAATCCCCTCGAATCTTTTGAAACTGAAAGTCGCTCAGTCATGTCCCACTCTTTGCGACCCCATGGACTATACTGTCCATGGAATTTTCCAGGCCAGAATACTGGAGTGGGTAGCCTTTCCCTTCTCCAGGGGATCTTTCCAACCCAGGGATCAAACCTGGGTCTCCCGCATTGCAGGCCGATTCTTTACCAGCTGAACCACAAAAGAAGCCCAAGAATACTGGAGTGGGTAGCCTATCCCTTCTCCAGGGGCTCTTCCCAACCCAGGAATTGAACCAGGGTCTCCTGCATTGCAGGTGGATGCTTTACCAACTGAGCTAAGAGGGAAGCTCAAATCTTTTAAAGTCCTAAATTAAGAACCAAAAAAAAATTCAGGGACTTCCCTGGCAGTCCAAGAAGATGGCACACTTCCAATGCAGGGGGCACAGGTTCAACCTCTGGTCAGGGAACTAAGATTCCATATACTGCATGGTACGGCCAACAGATAAAATAGTGACTCGTTCAACAGTTAGAAAAAACATCCAAATCACATCCGAAGCATACTTGCCATACATGGTGACTCTGACTCTAATTAAGCCTTTAGATCTACCTTGCAGTTTATGCAGTCACAGTAGATAGAGGAACAAGCTAAACTACACTCTATACAAAGCTGAATAAACCCAGAATGAGAGCCGTCCAGAGCCGACCAGGCGATACCAGCGAATCATGGCATTCAAGAAACCCACAGGACTGCTTCAGACCAGAGTCAGCAAACTACGGCCTTCAGATAACTCCCACCTGCAGGCGGAGTTTAAAACAAAAACCTTTGGAAACAATTTTCCTAGAACAGAGCCATGCTCATTCACATATCATCCATGGTTGAGTCTTTACAGCAACACAGCTGAGTAGCTGCAACGGAGACCACATGGCCTGAGAAGGCTTAAAGAGTTAGTCATTAGCCCTTTTCACTAAGTCTGTCAACCCCCTGTCCTGGACTAAGAGACAATAGATACTCAACAAAACACCCTGTGTGGCCCATTTTGATTCACACAAGCCAAGGGTAAAAGTGCATTTCTGAGGCAATCAAGGAAATCTGTGGACTGGGTTCTAGAAAACATGAAGGGATTATTGTTAATTTGATAAAGAGATAACAACGGTATTATGGTTATACAAGAAAATGCCTTTTTGGAGGTACAGGCCACACTAGTCAGGCTTCCCGGGTGGCTCAGTAGTTAAGAATCCTCCTGCCAATGCAGGAGACCCAGGTTCGATCCCTTGGTTGGGAAGATCCCCCTGGAGAAGGGAACAGCAACCTATACCAGGAAAATGCCTGGGAAATTCCACGGACAGAGGAGCATGGCAGGCCATAGTCCATGGGGTCGCAAAAAGTCAGGCATGACCTTAGCCATAACTAAACAAAAGCAACTACTCTAGACAGGGGTGAAATATGTTATCTCCCATTTAAACTGCTTCAACGAAAAGATTAGCAGATACAGCCAAAAAAAACAGAAATTGTTTTAATCAACCATTGTTGATGGATATATGGAAGATCATTATACCATTCCCTTCCCTTTTAAATTTGCTTTAATAAAAAGCAAGTTAAAAATCAGAGCTCTGATCAAAAACTAGAGTTTATCTCCAGAGGGCCTTTCTCTCTAGGCAGGCCTCCGGCTGCACTGTCCTTACAGAGTTTCATCCCTATATCTCCAACACAGTTACAAGATCCCCTGGAGCAGGAAATGGCAACCCACTCCAGTATTCTTGCCTGGAGAATCCCATGGACCGAGGAGCCTGGTAGGCTATAGTCCATGGAATCACAAAGAGTGGGACATGACTAAGCCTGCACGCACGCAGGCACAGTCTGCCACCAGGAATGCTGGTCCCCATTCCACTCCTCTGCCTGTAAAAATTCTACCCTGGGTCCAAGGTGAAGCCTCACTATGACCTCCCCCAGTCCTCTGCCAGGAATTCATTTCCCAGTGCTCTAACTGCCCTTGGGCACTTATTTCATTCTCCAGAAATGTTAGCTATTTACCATGTCCATTACCTTGTGATGTCATACAAACCCGAGACTTCTACTGACTGTAAACCAGTTTCAGGGGGTATAATATGGGGGCATAATAACACCTTCCACATTGTAATCCCTGCCTACTCTCTGCCTAGCTCTCAGATCCAATCTAGGCAAGGTCGTTTTGCCCTGAGCAGTATTACTGACCAGAGAGAGCTTCAATTAAAGAACGAATTCCTGTTACACAAGATGCCGGCCCTGTTTAACCAACACTCTCTTCATAAAATCTCTAATCTGAGCGTTACCTCTTGGATGAAGGTCCTAGAAAAGAGTAAGATCGCTTGAATTTTGTCCTCCTGTCGTCACCTTCCTTGGGACTGTCCGTCTGCAAACAATGCTGCACTAATCTCCATGCCCACCGGTGCCCTAGCCCCTTGGAAAGGCCCAGCGGACTTGAGTACAAAGCCCTTAAGTACAGAGCCTTGACTCCCCCTGCAAGAGCTGACCCAGACTGGAACTTTCAAGATCTTACTACATAAAATAAGAGGGCAATGAACAGATCATTTTAAAAACTTAATACCACGTTCTATCTTTGCTCTATTCTGCCCACAATTGGCTACCTAAAGTCAGCGTGAATAACCACCTTCTCTAGGTCTAGTGCTAATAGTCAGGACCCTGGTTTGCAAGGTCAGCCGGTCCAAAACACTTCTGTGCAAAGGTCCACCAATTAGAAATTAATTTACCTTTGCAAACTCAGCTTTTGAAACACAAATGCTCTCTACCCAGGCAGTCTGCTTATTCAGGAACTTCTGGTTTCTCCAGGGAGTCGTTTTAGGAAAAACAAGGCATTTGGGGAAAATGTGGGCAACCTGCAGGGGTCTCTTATTAGCATTTCAATAAATTGAGTGAGACCAGGGAGAACGGTCTTCAGTTACAGGAAAAAGTACATAAAAACGTGTGTGTGAGACCTACACTTTATATTGGTCAAATCCAACTGATTTAGAGAGAACTTTTAGTTTTTAATCCAAGATTTCTCCCTGGGACATTAAGCAAAACTAATATCCTGCTTTAAGAAGACGTGTCTCCAAGTCTCATTTTCTTATCAGTTCAATATTAACAGCCTGGAGTCAGGTGTGTTTTAAAATCGTGCACCAATAAATTTAATTATTAAAAAAAAAATCGTGCACCTCTTTAGCGTTACCAGTGCGGCTGCGGTGTTCTCTTTGGCCAATAGCGTGAAAGCTCAATAAGCATATTTCCTAATCAAGGCAGTAAAAGAGATTTCTTCAAAAACTCAGCGGGGTCACTAACAGCTCCAAAGAAGCCCGAACTCAGAAACTGACAAGCGCCAGATGGTCTCTTTTCTTGTGCAGCTTTCTGGTCTCCTCGCAAACAGGGATCTCCAAAGTTAAAACCAGAAGCATCAGACCGGGAGATCCTTTTCAAGGGGACCCTTCTGATGGGTCATCGCGTCTTCTTTGGGAAGAGGAGGCGTCTACACCTGGGTAACTGGCCGAGGCGTCCGCGTCGCGCTGCGCCGGACGCTGTGCGGACGCGCTAACGGCCCGGGGCGCCGCCCTTCCAGCCGCTCCCGCAGGGGCCGCGTCCCGCCACGGCCGCGGCTCTGTCCCCGCCCTCCGTCCCCGGCTCGCGCGGGCCCCGGAGACGCGCCGGCGTGCGACGCCCCCACGCCCCGGGGCCCCCTCGCGGCGAGGGCGGGGACGGACAGGGGCTGGGCTCAGCCCGCGCCCGGCGACTCACCTGCCTCGGAGCGCGGCGCCGAGAGCCGGCCCGAGCGACCGAGCGGAAATCCCGGCCGGCCGTGGCGGGGGCGGCCGCCCAGGGAGGCCGCCCCCGAGGGCGCCCCCTGGAGGCGGGACGCGGTACCCGCCCGCCCGCGGGGGCCGCGCGCACACACCCGAGCACGCGCCGGGAGCCCCGAGGACGCACACCTGGGGCTTCTCTACCGCTGCGTGCGCTCTAGGGCGGCCCGCCTGGGCGTCCACGGTCAGCCTTGAGTCCGTGTTGGACCCAGACCCGCCTGGGGACACATACACACACACGAGTCCACGTTGGACCCAGACCCAACTGGGAACACACACACACACACAGCCTTGAGTCTATGTTGGACCCAGATCCATCTGGACACACACACACACAGCCTTGAGTCCATGTTGGACCCAGATCCATCTGGACACACACACACACACCCTCTAAGGTAGCCCGCCTGGGCGTCCAGGATCAGTCTTGAGTCCATATTGGACCCAGACCCACCTGGACACACACACATACACACTCACACACACAGAAATGAGCCCACGTATCCTGTAGGACAGATGGACAAAGTGATGACCAAGGCCTCACTCCAGCAGCCACACTCCACTCGGCACTGATACTGGATACAGATAATCGTGTAACCTTGATACTGCTGCTAAGTCTGCTAAGTCACTTCAGTCGTGTCCGACTCTGTGCGACACCATGGACTGCAGCCACCCAGGTTCCTCCGTCCATGGGATTCTCCAGGCAAGAATACTGGAGTGGGTTGCCATGCCTTCCTCCAGGGGATCATGACTTACCATCTGCTACTATTTACCAATTCTCCGTTTTCACTTAAAACTGTGGTTGGAGGAGTTCATGCTTAGTCACTTCAGTCATGTCTGACTCTTTGCGACCCTGTAGACCATAGTTCACCAGGCTCCCCGGTCCATGGGATTCTCCAGGCAAGAATACTGGAGTGGGTTGCCATGCCCTCCTCCCTGGGATCACTTACCATCTCTTCCCTGGATCCCAGGACTAAATTTGAGCCCCAGCAGTGAGAGGAGTGAAGACTCTCTTTTTTTTCTTTCTAGACGTTGTTATTCTGGGCTTAAGCAGTCCTACTTTGGGGACCTGGGTGAAAAGAATGGCAGAGAGATTGAGGGGAGCCACTTCTGCCCCCACCCCAAAGACGAATGCCTAAGTACTAGTTGTTAGACTAGAAATAATCTCCCTTACTCATTTTCTGCCTTTCCACTCTCTCATGTATGGGGTTGGACTCATGTGGCTTTTACAATCTGGTTTCTACCCAAACATTTCCAATAATGCTGATGTGGTTGTGTTTTGAACAGATGTGCAATTTCTAAAGAAATCTAAAAGATCAGATTCATAAACCATAATTTTCATAGAGTTCTTTCTTGTGTGGGGAAGTTCATAATTAAATTTAAATTTATATTAGTATAAAAAAGCCACATCTAATGTATATTTTAACATATCATTTTTCAAGAGTAGCTGTAATCATCTTAATTTTTCTCTTCCAAAAGGAAGAGTGGTTCCATTTTTATTAATTTTTTGAAGGAGGAAGGTCATGTCAGCAAAAGAAAGTGTGAGGGAAATAAATGAATAAATAATTCCCCTGATAAAGGAAGATTAAAGATGGTAAGGAGGTGAGTGTTAAATTGCATTTATTGCCAGATAAGGCTGGGAGAGTCTGTTCCAATATGGATTAGGCTCTGTGGGATGAGATATTCAGTTTAACTGTCAAAAAATCACCCACAGAAAAATAATTTATAATAGTAATTTTCAAAATATGGTCCCAGATGGGCAACATGAGCAGCACCTGGAAATTCAGAAATGTAAACTCGAAGCCCACACCCCAAGCCTTCTGAATAACCAACTCTGGGGGTGATACCCAGCAAAATGAAATGCATTTTAACAAGTGCTTCTTTTTTCTTCATAATAATCATTTATTTTTTCCCCATTTTTATTAAGTTATAATTGTCTCACAGCATTATAAAAGTTTAAGGTAATTTGCATAATGATTAAATCAGCATAATGATTTGACTTATAGACATCATGAAATGATTATCACAAGTTTAGTGAACATCCATCATCTTCAGTCCAGTTCAGTCCAGTCCCTCAGTTGTGTCTGTCTCTTTGCGACCCCATGGACTGCAGCACGCCAGGCCTCCCTGTCCATCACCATCTCCCGGAGCCCACTCAAACTCATGTCCATCGAGTCAGTGATGCCATCCAACCATCTCATTCTCTGTTGTCCCCTTCTCCTCCTGCCTTCAATCTTTCCCAGCATCAGGGTCTTTCCCAATGAGTCAGTTCTTCACATCAGGTGGACAAAGTATTGGAGTTTCAGCTTCAACATCAGTCCTTCCAATGAACACTCAGGACTGATCTCCTTTAGGATGGACTGGTTGGATCTCCTTGCAGTCCAAGGGACTCTCAAGAGTCTTCTCCAACACCACAGTTCAAAAGCATCAGTTCTCCGGCACTCAGCTTTCTTTATAGTACAACTCTCACATCCATACATGACTACTGAAAAAACCATAGCTTTGACTAGACGGACCTTTGCTGGCAAAGTAAGATCTGTGCTTTTTAATAAGCTGTCTAGGTTGGTCAGAACTTTTCTTCCAAGGAGTTTAAGCGTCTTTTAATTTCATGGCTGCAGTCACCATCTGCAGTGATTTTGGAGCCCCCCAAAATAAAGTCTGTCACTATTTCCACTGTTTCCCCATCTATTTGCTGTGAAGTGATGGGACCAGATGCCATAATCTTGGTTTTCTGAATGTTGAATTTTAAGTCAGCTTTTTCACTCTCCTCTTTCACTTTCATCATCTTTCACTTTCCATCATCTTATATAAATATAAAATTAAAGAAATAGAAATAGAAAAAAATTTTTATGTGATGAGAACTCTTAGGATATACTTGTCTTAATAACTTTCCTACAGGAGTATTAATTATATTTATTATCTTGTACATCACACCCCTAGTACTTGTTTATTTTACAACTTGAAGTTTTCAGTACCTTCATCTAATTCCCCCACCCGCCCTGACGTAACCACAAATTTGATCCACTTTTTGTTGAGTTTTTATGTTTCTCTGTTTTTGAAGTGTAACTGACCTACAATACTATGTTAGAAAAACTACAATGTTATGTTAGAAAAATCAGTTTCTCAAGGAAACTGATTGATCAACTCAGACAAGTCTTGGCTTCAGTTTTGGGTTAGTGGGTTACATCAGAGCCAGCTGCTCTAGTGGGTTTAATAACTTGAGTTGACTCACAGAGGCTGTCAGTTGCCTGCAAATGGTATAGGTGAGTCCTTTGCTAGAAAGGATTCAGCCCACTAACAGCTGTTTTTCTGTTCATTCTGGTCTGATGCTCTGCTGTCCACAGTCTCCCATACCCTCCAGGCTCAGGGTCAAGCAGCTGGCCAACTGCTACACCCCAGGTTCAAAGCTCAACAAACACTTTATCAACTCAAAGGATTTAAACTGTCAAATTGTCTCTTACTGGAATTATCCAGTTTGGTCATTTTGTTTTCTAAATACCAGCAGGTAATTGCCAAACTCTGTTTTCCAGACTTTTGTGTTAGAAAGTGAAAGTGAAGTCCAACTCTTTGTGTCCCCGTGGACTGTAGCCTACCAGGCTCCTCCATCCATGGGATTTTCCAGGCAAGACTACTGGAGTGGATTGCCATTTCCTTCTCCAGGGGATCTTCCCAACCCAGGGATCAAACCCGGGTCTCCTGCATTGCAGGCAGACGCTTTACCCTCTGAGCCACCAGGGAAGTTGGTGTTAGAGGCTGATATGTATTTGAGGCAATGCACAGACACTTTGTATTATGCAAAAGGGGCCCACCTCATTCCTTCTGACCCCTCCCCCACATCTCCAGCATTGTAAGTACGACACAGTAGATGGGAAAATATATTCTTCATCTCTTGAAAAGATAATTATAATGTGAAATAAACAACAGAACCTGGGTGCTATGTACAGAGCTTGAAGTCTAATTGAATAACACTATAAAATTGACTGAAATGTTATCAAATCATTCTAGTAAATTATTACAAATAACCATCCTTGACTGTAAATATCCTGCAACCAAAATCCAGGCCACCACTTGTTTTGTAAGCTAAGAATGAGCTCTACACACCCTCACTGCCCTGAGATGACTCACCAAACAAAGACGCAGTCAGGAGGTTTGGGGGAGGGAGAGGTTAGGTGGAATTTAAAGGTAATAGTGTTTTCACAGGCTGAAGGCAGAACAAGGCTGTGTGCCAAGGGTCAACATTAGGCCTGTGTTGTGGCCCAAGCTTGGGTTGGGAAGGAATTTCCAGACATGAGGCAGAATGAGAGAATAGAGTTTATCAGAGTGGGAGACGCTGTTAAAGAACAGCGGGCCGGCTCAAGGGCGAGCCAAACCCTTTTGCGGGCTAGTAGCCAATTTCTAGAAGGCAATGGCATCCCACTCCAGTACTCTTGCCTGGAAAATCCCATGGACGGAGGAGCCTTGTAGGCTGCAGTCCATGGGGTCGCTAGGAGTCGGACATGAGTGAGCAACTTCACTTTCACTTTTAACTTTTATGCATTGCAGAAGGAAATGGCAACCCACTTCAGTGTTCTTGCCTGGAGAATCCCAGGGACGGGGGAGCCTGGTGAGCTGCCATCTGTGGGGTTACACAGAGTCGGACATGACTGAAGCGACTTAGCAGCAGCAGCCAATTTCTACAGCCTCAAGACAGAAAATTCCTACTGGAATGCGGGCATTAGGTGATAGGTTAGAATGCTATAGGGTGGGTAATAGGGTGGGTATTTTACCTAATACGGGGTCAAGTAACTGGCCGGTTTGATCAGAGGCTCATGGCAACAGTTGCTATGGGGCTTGGTCAGTTTCAGAGATTTTCATCCTGTGATCTTGGTACAGGGCTCCACAGTCTGGGCAGCAGAACCAACTGCTGGATCAGGATCCTATGAACTTGGAGACTAAAACTTATAAGAGATGTGAATGGGTGTGTCCAGAAGCGCTTTAAATGAAGTTCTGCACATGGGTTGGAAACTGAGGGTGCTTGTTCATGTCGAAATGACTCGGACCGTCAAAGTAGAGTGTGATGTTTCATTCTTCCTAATGATTTAAAACAGCAACATTTCTGATAGTGCTTTTCCAGAAGAAGGTTTCTCCATATATAATAAAGCAGCAGTCACCCTTAGAAGTGGGTTCCTTGACACATTAAAACCTCAGCATTTCTATGGGAAAAAATGTGATTTTCTCTTCACTCCCCACTGCCTTCATCTGTGCTATGTCAGCCTGATGAATGGCAGAGCAGAAATGTACTTTTTCAGTCTAAGGGACTTTTTAACCATATCAGAATATATCAGGATAGAAAGCTTCAAAATATTTTATTTCCATAAAAGTGTTGGAATTTCAAACATTCTTACATTACACAACAGATTTTTATGAGGATTTATATAAGCACCCAGGTCACTTTTATAACTTTTTATAGTGGACTTCTATATAAGAGTTAGGTTTTATATTTTAAAGGTTAAGCATCTATGAATATTTGAAGAACACTAGCTTAGTCCAACCCTCTCATTTCATGGAAGAAAAACTCATAACAAAAGGAACCACCACCACCACCACCAGCATTATTTTTATTAGAAGCAACTGAGGCATGCAGTAATTAAATGACTCATTTCAGAGTCCTGGTAACTAATGGCCGGATGGGAAAGGTTCACGTCTAATTGAACTGTTGAAGCTTAAAAAGATGACTTACGCCAGTGAAGCTGGCCGTAGGGTAGCTCTCACACTCCTGGTCTCTGTTCTTTGCACCGTACCACCTTGTTTGCTGAGGTCTGCAGATTCCTACACCAGTACTATAAAAGCTGTCATCCCTACCCGTTATCAGAAAGTTCTAGAAATGAGCAGTTTTGAAAATTTTTGAGACAAGTCTCCAGTCTACTCATCAAAATGAATGCTGTTGAAATTAACTGCTGAAACAAAACTTTTTAAAGTAGTTTGTTTTTTTTTTACAGTTTATTTTTGATGTGGACCACTTTTAAAATCTTTATTGACTTTGTTTCAACATGGCTTTTGTTTGTTTGGCCACGAGGCATATGGAATCTTAGTTCCCTGACCAGGGAAGGTGAAGTCTTAACCACTGGCCTGCCCGAGAAGTCCCCCAAACTGGTTTTAAGTGATAGGTAAAATTGAATTTAAATCTACAGGGAACACATTTTCTCAAACACTTATCACCAGTAGGAAGCAGAAAGCTTTATTGGCCTTGGAAAAACGCCACATATTTAAAAACAAAACGATTAGAAACAGGACACTCAAGACGGTTTTGATAAACCATGTAACAGGTTTCAAGAACTCATAGAACTAATCAGGTGATAAGACTATAAACCTGAGATTGTTTCTGGGTAACTTAAGGTCTTGAGGATAAAAACCTCAAGTGAGAGTTAGCTCTCCTTCAGTTATTTACTGAATATTACTATGTGCCAAGCATGGGTCTAGGGCTTCATATATGTTTTCTATTTTAAACTTTCCAATAAGTCTGTGAAAAAGGTAGTATTATCCACCATTTTAAGGGCTTCCCTGGCTCATTTGGCAAAGAATCCACCTGCAATGCAGGAGACTCGGGTTTGATCCCTGCGTCAGGGAAGATCCCCTGGAAAAGGAAATGGCAACCCACTCTAGTATTCTTGTCTGGGAAATCCCATGGACAGGGAAGCCTGGAAGGTTATAGTCCATGGGGTCACAAAAGAGTTGGACACGACTTAGTGACTAAACCACCAGCATCCACCATTTCATAGATGAGGTTCTGAGTTACTTGCTGGATTGGATCTCTAAGGCAGCCAGGAATGGCCACAAACTGGGTGGCTTGAAGGTGGATTCTTTACCAAATGAGCCCCTGGGAAGTCCTTAAATTGGTGGATAATACTACCTTTTTCACAGATACTACCTTTTTCACAGACTTATTGAAAAGTTTGAATGAGAAAACGTATATAAAGCCCTAGACCCAAGCTTGGCACGTAATAATATTCAAGATCGAACCTGGGTGTTCCCCATCGCAGGCAGATTCTTTACTGTCCGAGCCAGCAGGGAAGCCCCAGAAGTGAAAGTGAAAGTCACTCAGTTGTGTCTGACTCTTTGGGACCCCAGGGGATATACAGTCCTTGGAATTCTCCAGGCCAGAATACTGGAGTGGGTAGCCTCTCCCTTCTCCAGGGGATCTTCCCAACCCAGGGATCAAACCCAGGTCTCCCTCATTGCAGGTGTATTCTTCACCAGTTGAGCCACCACTGCTGCTGCTAAGTCGCTTTAGTCGTGTCCAACTCTGTGTGACCTCATAGACGGCAGCCCACCAGGCTCCCCCGTCCCTGGGATTCTCCAGGCAAGAATGCTGGAGTGGGTTGCCATTGCCTTCTCCAATGCATGAAAGTGAAAAGTGAAAGTGAAGTCGCTCAGTCATGTCCGACTCTTCAGGACCCCATGGACTGCAGCCTACCAGGCTCCTCTGTCCACGGGATTTTCCAGGCAAGAGTACTGGAGTGGGGTGCCATCGCCTTCTCCGAGCCACCACAGAAGTCCCTAATAACATTAATGTGGGATTTACCTGGTGGTCCAGCAGCTCAGACTCAGCACTCCCAATGCAGGGGGCCTGGGTTCCATCCTTGGTCAGGGAACTAGATCCCACATGCCATAACTAAGACCCAGTGCAGCCAAATAAGTAAACAAATACAAATAAATATTTAACTAACAGAAATGTTGTTCTGGAGGCCAGGAGTCTGAAGTCCAGGTGTGGGTGGGGCCATACTCCTCTGCAGGCTCTAGTGGGAGGACCCATCCTTGTCTCTTCCAGCTTCTGGTGACTCCTGGCATTGCTTGTCTTCACTCCAGTCTCTGCCTCCATCCTAGGCACAGCCTTCTTTGCTCTATGTATCTTCTCTTTGTTTTAAAAGATACCAACCATTGGATTCAGGGCCCACCCTAAATCCAGGATGATTTCCTCTCAAGATCCTTCACTAATTTTACCTGTAAGACCTGATTTCCAAATACAGTCACCTTCTGAAATTTTGGGTGGATATGACTTTTAGCGGGGGATACTAGTCGACACTCCCTACACTTGCCTAAGGTCTGTGAGGTTCCAACTTGGGTGTAACACAGATTTTCCCTTCACACTCAAGTATTATGCCCCCAAAGGCCAACTATTTCTAGATGATTACTGAGAGAGCCATACAGCATACACAGTTTCCTGAAGACTTAAAAGCTTGCTTCAGAAGAGCCTGCATTGCACACCCCGTCGTTCAGCCAACAATCCAAGCCTCCTGAGTTCTTTTCACTCAGCATCACTCTGGAACATCACCCCCCAGCGTCTCCCCCACCTTTTGGGCAGAGCAATTTAGCAACTACTTTTCCATTACCCGACTTTCCCATATGGTGTCTCTTTACCACCAAGGCACCTTATCACAGCTGTATTATGAACTCATCCGTGGCTCTCTTGAAAAAAGAGGAATCTGTGATGTCACACATGTTCCTTTATTTACAAAGAAAAGTTATTTCAAATGATGCAGTAATTTACAAAGGAGAGTCCCCAAGAGGCCCCTGCAAGGGGGGTGCTGGTAACCATGCTCAGTCCCTGATGTCTACACCAGCAAGCCCAATCTGCGCACACAGCAAGGGTTGAAGTAACCTGGATTGTAAGCTCCACAGGGGAGGCATCACCTGTGATCATTCATCATATCCTCAGCAGCTAGCACACTGCCAGTGCACAGTTTGTGCTCAAGGAGATATTTTGAAAAAGATAATAGCATAAAAGTAATCTGAGGGCCCCTTGTGATGGGACTCTTCTGTATCTTGACTGTTGGTCAGTCGCTCAGTTGTCTGACTCTGAAAGCCCATGGACTGTAGCACACTAGGCTTCCGTGTCCTACACTCTCCCGGAGCTTGCTCAAACTCATGTCCATTGAGTCAGTGAGGCCATCCAACCATCTAGTCCTCTGTTGTCCCCTTCTCCTCTTGCCGTTAAGCTTTCCCAGCCTCAGAGTCTTTCCCAATGAGTCAGCTCTTCACATCAGGTGGCCAAAGTATTGGAGCTTCAGCGTCGGTCCTTCCAATGAATATTCAGGATTGATGTCCTTTAGAATTGACTGGCTTGATCTCCTTGCAGCCCAGGGGACTCGATGGTAGTGACCTCACAAATCTACCTGTGATAAAATCACAGAGCTGTCCCCTCCACTAAAAAGTTCTCCACTGATCTTTCATCTAGTGATTTTATTCACTGCTGATCTTTGCCTCAATCAATTAATTCACTGGGGACCAAAAAAAAATGGTTTTCTAATTGCCATTCTTTCAACATTTATTAGCTTCAGTTAGTCAATAGAGAAAAATATTTTCCCCCACCAACTATGGCTATTTGGTAACCATGCAGTCATGACAGATAGGTCAAACCTGTCTGTTGAGAAACCTATAAAAGTGAAAGTGAAGTCGCTCAGTCATGTCTGACTCTTTGTGACCCATGGACTGTAGCCCACCAAGCTCCTCCGTCCACGGGATTCTCCAGGCAAGAATACTGGAGTGGGTTGCCTATACCTTCCTCCAAAAGTCAAGTCTATCATTTAAGGCAAGTACTGAGTCAAGCACCTCATTACTGGGAGGGAGGTCTTATTATGCCCACATTACAGATGGGAAACTGGAGCTGAAGCAATGCTAAATGACTTGCCTATGACATCAAAGCCCGAGGGCCAAGAACCAAGTGTAGTTTTTTTCACCTCAAAGTCCAATAGGTGTGAATATGAACATACATGTCCAGTGCTTTACTGTGGGGCTTGGTCTATCCTGTGAGATTTTAACTCAGTCATCTGAAATAAAATGTAAAGACCATGCTTAAGAAATGTGATAGAATCAGAAACCCAAAGAGCCCTGTGAAGGCACAGTGGGCTATGTCTACACGGTGCAGGTCTTAAGAAATAAATGTAACATTGCATTTAACAGGGAAGAGATGTACAGAGAAATAAAAAATATCCCCAGAGTACCTTCTGAGGCTTTGTGATGTTTACTATCAGAGAGGTGAAGAATTATTTGGACTCTCTGATTTCCCAAACTGGCAATGATCACTATGTTTGTTCTGATACCACCCCCGACCCTCAACTGAACCCCATACCATGATTGAGTAATACAAACACAAGTTTAAGAAAAATATCAAAAACGAGGGGGAACTGGGAGTCAGATCTCCACTTTAGTCTTGTTAGAAGGGAAACCTAAGAAATGAAGAAGGTGGCTGCCTTAAGAAGGAAAAAAGGAGGAAGAAAAGATGAACAGCATGGCCCACTTCCAAAATCTGCCGAGATAAAAGGCTCCATGAAATGTCAATCAGGCGAATGACTGTTTTCTCTGGGCCGAAGGCAGCTGTGATGGAAGTCCTGAGATGGAGCAGTGAGAGCTATGGGGGTTCATTCTGCAGGCAGGGCGTCTTGATTTGACACAAGTTTTAGTATCAGTACCAAAAAAAAAAAAATCACAAACAGGCTGTTATAAGAAATGGTTTTCCTTTACTCTCAAAAGACAAGCGCTGTTTTAAAGAAAGAAATTAAAAGAAAAATCAACAAGCATATAGTACATCTATTATCTCCCAAGCTAAGTGCTACAGGAACATAATGAACAATAACACAGCTCCTGCTCCTCAGAGCTCTATAAACTGTTATTGTTGTTTGGGGACCATTTCTGAAAGGTTTGAAACAGCATTTTCTCTTCTGAGGATCTCAACCGTCATAGGTTACAATTACTGATTTACAACTCTATGCTGGTTGGCCTCGGACCCCACTCCCCACAAGCGAGTGTAGACAATCAATTCATCTCAATGTGAGATCTACTCACCCCGTTTGTTGAACCTGGATTACTATTAATCGGTGTCTAAAACCAAATAGTGGAGGAGGAAACAGCAACCCACTCCAGTATTCTTGCCTGGGAAAGCCCATGGACAGAGGAGCCTGGTGGGTTACAGTTCATGGGGTCGCAAAAGAGTCGGACACGACTTATTGACTAAACAATGACAACAAAAACCAAATAGAAGCCATTTTCTAGAAAGAATGAATTGGTCACTTTGATTTCAGTTTAAGGAAAGAAGACAAAGAGTCAAATATTAGGTTGCTCAAAATGTTTATTTGAGTTTTTCCATAACATCTTAAGGAAAAACCCAAACAAACATTTGGCCAACCAAGCAACTTGAAAATCATCTATTAAGGAGGCAATATGACACTTTTATACTGGTTTGTGTAATAATTTTACTGCATAAATTACACAGATTGCATAAATCAATAGGTCAACAGCAAATACAGAAGAATAAAACAAAATGATATGATTATTCTGACCCAATAAAACATGATAAATTAACCAATTCTTAAAAATATCACAAACTCCTTAAATGTGGTTCCTTTTGAGAGGAAGTTTACCTCTTGCATTTTTTGGATATGACTGTGGTTCTATGAAGCTAAATGGGAAACGGCTTTCCAGATAAACATATAAAAACACAACTTACGTAGATGTGTAGCCCTCTTAATACTGGATATAACAAAAATAAAGACATTAGGCTGTCTGTTTTTATCTAAAGCATAGCTTGAATTTTCTATTAAGAGTGACAGTTTATGTAGAATACTACACAATTTTGCATGCTACGAATAGCACAAGTTGAAGAATCCAAAAAATAGTGGAGGAGTGAATTTCTTCCTATGGAAAAAGTGTAAATATACTAGATGTCAAAATTTCCACTCTTCATTCAATTATTTGCCCTGTTCAAAACATAAAAATACAAATAAATATTTCCTTACAAATGAAGTACATAGCATATTGTTTGGAAAAAAAATTAAAAAAAAAACAAAAATCTTAATTTACTCGTCCTTAAATAAAAATTCTAATATACAGACACATTAGATATTTATATAAATGTAGGAGTCCGTTTGTCATTTTCTGTTCACAGTCAATGTTTAATAGTATGAGTCTCTATACAACACGACTCGTTCCAAATGCAGGTTTAATTCTGCTGTAAGTCACTCAAGATAATTTTTTTCCTCTTTTTCTTTTTAATTAAAAAAGACTTTATTCTTGGCTTTTCAGAAGTTATGTTTGAATTGTCTGAAAAAATACAATTTCAATGCAAAAACCACATCAAGCATTCAAGAGTAAATTGCTGGTGCTATAATCTTTTTGCAGGTCTTTGTTTTCACAGGAAAAAAAAACAATGAAGTAAACAACACGTAGGACTTTACATGGTTAAACGCAAGCACGAGATATGGACAATCTGCCTCATGCACACACACACACACACAAACTCAAAAAATGAAGGAAAAGGGATCAGACGTTTTTCTTTTGCATTTGTTCCAGCTTTCTTCTTAGAAGACCATAATTTTCCTTAGTTCCCGATGCTGTCGGGTCAAGCCGCAGAGAGATCTCGTAGTGTTTTTTGGCCAGGTCTAGATGGCCCCAACGATGATAGAGCACAGCTGAAATAGCAAGAGATCAATTTCATTGGAAAGGCTTCTGAATAACTTGCATTCCCAACCACTTGCACAAAGAAATATAACAGAACCTCTGCAAGCAGTTTTCCAAAACCATTGTTTAAAACAATACTGTTTGTACTGCCAACTTTATTTATTGTAATCGTACCCCTTGGTGATCATCCGTTTAACCATTCCCAGTTACTCCCGGGGTTCTGAACCATCTCCCAACAGAAACAGCGCTACATAAAGAAGTAAAAGAAAAGTTCCCTAAGTTTGGTGATGCTGCCCTGAAATTTCCTGGAAGCCAGGCTGGATAGGGCTGGGCTGCCACACCACTTAGCACAAAGCCACCACGTAGAAGACCAGCTGTTCAGTTTTTTTTTTTTTTAATAATTTTTATTTATTTATTTTTGGCTGTGCTGGGTCCTAGAGGCTTCAAGGGTTTTCCTCTAGTTACAGTAAGCGGGGGCTACTCTTCGGGCTTCCTTGATGGCTCAGAGGTTAAAGCAACTGCCTCCAATGCGGGAGACCGGGTTTGATCCCTGGGTCGGGAAGATCCCCTGGAGAAGGAAATGGCACCCGACTGCAGTATTCTTGCCTGGAGAATCCCATGGACGGAGAAGCTTGGTGGGCTACTGTCCACGGGGTCGCAGAGTCGGACACGACTGAGCGGCTTCACTCACTCACCCCTCAGTGCAGTGCACGGGCTTCCCATTGCCGTGGCTTCCGTTGTGGCAGAGCACGGGCTCTGGGCACATGGGCTCAGTAGTCGTGGGCACATGGGCTTAGCTGCTCTGCAGCATGCGGGATCTTCCGGGACCAGGATCAAGCCCCTATCTCCTGCATTGGCAGGTGGATTCTTTACCACTGAGCCACCAGGGACACCCCAAGACCAGCTGTTTATTTAATAAAGATTCCCTTACACCTTTTGGCAACATCATAGCTTGTTTGTTGCCAGCTGGAATTCAGGGCTCTCACATCGAGATCTGACCACAGAGTGACAGTAAAATAAACCTACTTGTTAGAATAGTAAGCCTCTGATGATTATAATGATTTTCTAAGTAAAATGAATTTTTGGTGTGAGCAGTACAGCAACCACTGATGCTTCATCACTTTTTTTTTGCAAGGAGAAGCTACAGAATCTATAGGGAAGAGATTTGGTAGGAAAAACATTCACATGACTGAGCCTTCCAAATATCAACAAGCCTTGTTCTAAAAATCTGAATTACTGGGACTTCCCCGGTGGCCCAGTGGTTAAGATCTGCCTTGCAGTGCAGCCACGTGCCCCAGGGCAACCAAGCCTGCATGCTACCTCTAGAGAGAAGCAACTAAGACTCAGTGCAGCCAAATAGCTATTTTTTAAAAATCTGAATTACTGGGATATAAAAACAGAAGAAAGGAGTTCTAGGGAATAGATCACTGTAAATGCATTCTTAGCCAAGGCAGAGAACATATGAATGCAAGGAAGACCAGGTTAGAAGGAAGGTCCACTACAGAAAAGGCAAGCACACACAGGTCAGACTGCACACTTCCAAAGCAATTCTCAGTTCACCAAGGCCAACACAGGCTAGATTTGAAAAACAACTCCCCCAAGTGATTTTACAAAAATGTACCTATTTCATGAAGTCAAAGTGGCTCAGTCGACCCCATGGACTCTACAGTCCATGGAATTCTCCAGGCCAGAATACTGGAGTAGGTAGCCTTTCCCTTCTCCAAGGGATTTTCCCAACCCAGGGATGGAACCCAGGTCTCCTGCATCACAGGTGGATTCTTTATCAGCTGAGCCACCAGGGAAGCCCAATTTTACTAAGATTATATAGAATTCCCGTATGATTCAAGTTGAAAATTTTCCTTACCCAAATTGCCATGGTAACTTGCTGTATTTGGATGAGCTTTAATTGCTTTGAGGAACAAAGCTTCGGATTCCTAGAAGATGAAACACACACAAGATAAGGTACTGCACGCAATGCAAAGGTTTCATGCACAGTTTCATCGCCTGTGGTTTTCAAACTTTGAACGTGCTCTTTCTGTTCCACCAGATTCTCCTCCCAACACTGAGGAGGCCCAGCAGGGCCACACCGTGTTGAGAAGAGGCTGGGAATGGTGACCCACCGCAGGGTGTGACGGAGCAAAGGTGACAGCGGAGTCAGGACAGTGGCCGAAAAGAGGACGAATACGCTAAGGACTCTGCCACCTGCCTCCCGGAAGTGGCGGGAATCCTGCCACATCAAGCAAGCAGCTAGTTCAGGGTGCAGGGGAGGATGAACAAAGGTCAAAGAAGGAAAGCGCTGGGCTCTGAGAACACCTGTGGAAGGGTCACATCCGGTCACCATCGGTGAACTCATCTCTGGGATTCTCCAGGTTAGTGGGGTCTGGGTAACTTCCCCAAAGAACCCACAACCCCGTGGGGAACCCAGAAGCAGCCCAGTCAGCTGGAGAAAATGAGCAGAGAGAATCGGGGAGAAACAGCTACAACTGGGTCCCCTCTGCACAGGCAGACTTGCAAAAAATAAACACGATACCCCTTAAAAGGTTATCGGTCAGCAAAATCTAGAATTCAAAAGTGTATACTGAAGCCATGAAACTCCCTGAGTATTCAACTCGAAAAGGAGAGAAATGCATGAAATATCTTAACTGCGTGTTGTTTCAGAAAATTATACTGACCATGCTATCTCTGAGGTTGTTGGGGTCTCAAAGAGTCGGACATGACTGAGCGACTGAACTGAACTGAACTGAATGCTATCTCATGAGCTGAAGAGAAGTAAATAACATGGGACAAACGGGAATTAATCAGTACTTCTAGGCCTAGAGCGATCAAAATCACGTACGGTCCTTGATTCAGGAAGGAAGTGCTTCTCTCATGAAAGGACTAAGACGCTGCTTCTAAAAGTGTGTTTTCTGTAACATCTGTGTTAGGAGGCCAGGATGCTGGTTAAAAATGCCTATTTGCTGACCTTACCCAACTGAGTCACGGGGAAGAATAAGCATTTGTAATCTCACAGGCTCCCTCGGTGCTTCTGACACACAGAATTAAAGTCTGAGATCAGTGCCATTGGGAACGGAGTCCCCTTCAGTACACAGGGAGTGATGTGCCCTGTGACTCACAGTCTACTGGCCTCTCCTGGGAGCCCAGTCACATACAGCTGAATCAGTTTTCATTGGTCAGAAATTTCTAGGGCTTTGCAGGTGATCTGTAACTTCCTGCAGGTGAGGAGAAACCTGGAAGCAGGAAGAACCAATCCTATCTCGCCTTGGACCAGTATTCTTTCTGTGCAAAGACCACCAGCCCCACTGCCAGGACAGCGTCACAGCTCTGTGCTGGGGAGGGGGCTGGGGAGTCCGCCAGGACTCGTGGGCCTCTCCTCCCTCCCACGTCTGAGGGCCAGAAAGCATGTGGAGTTGGGGCCACAGAGGCACCTCTCGGGCAGCTTCTCCAGGATGCAGACGGACTAAGCCACGCTGGTATGCGGCCAGCACGGCTCGGGCCGCGTTCTCAACTTAACTGGGCAGAAGTTACGTTTATGGTTCCTGTCAGCTGCTGGCATTCAGTGCAAGAAATCAAGGCCTGGGGTCCACACACCTTGTATTTCTGGGACTTCCCCAGCACGTTTGCCAAGGAGAACATCAGAGAGTGATCATTAGGTATTAATTCCAGTGCCTCTCTGCCAACAGCTTCAGCTTGGGCTAAATTACCTATGAGTGAAAAATGAAAAACTTAAAAAACACGTTTGCACTGTAGTAGTGTTTTAGTCTAATTAACAAGGCTTTTGTGCATTATGTACAATTATGAGTAAACTTCGTAGTAAAATAAATGTGGAACATGTAACACACACACGACACACACACACACGACACACACACACATGACACACACGACACACACACACACACGACACACACACACACACGACCTACCAGCTGCAAAGCCATGGCAGTCCAGCACAGTTGTGATATAACATACTAACAGTTTTGGATTAAATTCTGTCACAGCATGTAAAATCTAATTTTAGTTTCCCCCCAGATACCAGGTCTACCCAAATAGGAGCAAACAAGCCTGCAGAATAAGAATATCCCAGCAACCCTTTAATAACTGAATATTTATAGTATTGAAGCTGACATTCTACACTTCCTTTAGAAACAAGTGCATTTCTCTCTCCACACTGTACAGATGGCTGACTAGCTTTAAATTCTGCCAAATGAAAACTACCATTTCTTATGGGATGGTTAGATTTTTTAAACTGGGGAACAGAGAAACTTCCAACTGATCCAGTCTCCCACATGCTAAGAAAACCAGATCATCAAGTTTATTATTATCATTGTATCAAAAATAAGGATCTCTGAGGGTAGGTTTGAGGGCATCTCCTTTGGGTACCATCCATGAACTTTAGAGCATGGACTCAGCACCATCCATTTCATAAGCCTGGAAGGCATCCTTACTTGTTTCTGGGAACCTCTAGCATCCTAGATGAGGCCCGTTGTCACATGACAGGCTTAAGATGAAATGAGATGTTAGTGCACTCCAGCCCCATTACTCTACACCACCTCTAAGCAAAGGGTCACTTTCCCAAACATTCATATTCCAGTATGTCAAAGGAAACTCCATATTCTAGATTTTATATTTGCCATGCAAAATATTGAACCCTAGTTTCATGTTAAAAAAAAGAACTCTAACATACTATTAAAAAAACCCATCTCTATTCCTTAATTATCCAGTGGTGCAGTACTGGGGACTGACTGAATCCCTACTCCGCACCTGTGTTATCGAGGAGTATGATCATGTTGTTCCAGGCCAGGCTGTGCTCTGGCTTTAGCACGGTAGCGTTCCTCCATGCGTTCAGGGCATCCACGTGACGATTCAGATCTGCGTACTGAAAAGAAAGCATGGACTCCTGGCAATCAATCAATACTCCAATTCTCTTTTGCTTTCTCTTTCCAAGATCTAACCAACCCAGACCAAACCAAACTTGCATGTATCGAGCTTCCAAATTTTCACATTAACTCAATTCAATTTTCCAAAAAATCTCAGGGATGAAGAGAACTATTCCCATTTCACAGATGAAGTAAACTGAGGCACACAAAGAGGAAGTAACTTGCCCAAAGTTCCACATCTAGAAATGGGAGAGCAGGGAATGGGACCAGGTGGTTTAGCTCCTCAACCTACAACCTTTTAACTACAACCCATAACTTAGTGATTCTAGGTGTCAAGTTATGTTGCATACTACTGAGGAGAGGTAAAGAAAAAAACGAAATCATTAGTATTTTTCCAGAAAGACTTCATATAGTCCAGGTATTATTTAAGGTATTATTTTAAATGGCAAACAAAATGTTTAATGTGATTAAGCTCCACGTGTCAAGCTCACCTTGTGAAAAATGGTCTTCCTGCCTCTATCTAAGCTTCCTATGAAACTATGAGTATACCAGACATATTTTATGAATCGCTGGAAAAGACTTAAGCAAGGACGTAAACCCCTTTATCAATCTGGAGCCTGTTTGCCTCCCTCAGGAAGGAGAGAATGATATACTGCTGCCTTTTGAGAGAGAATGCTAACGCTGACAACAGAATATAAAATGGCTAGTTCTCAATTTACATAGTTAATAAAAGCACGCGGAGGGAGAAAGTGATGGGCGTTTTTAGCAGGTGACCCTCTGGCCCTCTCTGAAAGTGAACGTCGCTCAGTCATGTCCCACTCTTTGCGACCCCATGGACTATACAGTCCGTGGAAGTCTCCAGGCCAGAATTCTGGAGTGGGTAGCCGTTGCCGTCTCCAGGGCATCTTCCCAACCCAGGGTTCAAACCCAGGTCTCCCACATTGCAGGTGGATTCTTTACCTGGCCCTCTCTAATTCAGTTCAAATGCACATCTCAACTGAATGAACATGGTTCCTTTAACTGCAAACAAAGTGCATGTGATGACAATTTATCAGAATTTAAGGCGCTTTCCTTATTTACCATCAAGTCTGTCTTTTCCTTAGACAACAGAAACACTGTGACTTGCCCTGTGACCCACACGGCAAACAGGTGACATCTTATGCCAGAAAAAGAAATGTTGAATGAATTACGGAAATATCTGTCAATATCCATTTGCTAAAGATGTTGTTGAAATCTCCCATGAGACTCAGAACTCTGATTAAAGTAGTTTAGCCCTTAAATGAGGAAATATGTAAAGTTAAAAAACTTCAAATAATTTAGGTTGCCTAATTATATCACATTTAATTTCCTCTTTATATTTGATATTTCATTGATTTCTTAGTCAATTCTCTCCAGCAACTAACATGCATTTGAGTCACACGGACAAGACTCATAGGGATTTTCCAGGCAAGCGTACTGGAGTGGGTTGCCATTTGCTTCTCCAGGGGATCCTTGCGACCTAGGGATGGAGCCCAGGTCTCCCGCATTGTAGGCAGATGCTTTACCGTCTGAGCCACCAGGGAAGTCAATTATATCAACAGTTAATTTCCTCTTTATATTTGATATTCCATTGATTTCTCAGCCAATTCTCTCCAGCAAGTAACATGCATTTGAGTCACATGGACAAGACTCATAGTGACATTCTTTCTAAAGCACCCAGGAAAACTAGCATAACTTCGTTACATGAACATTCTTTACATATTTTATTATTTATTACTATTTATTAAAGAGTAACACCTGACTGAACCAGATAACATTTACTCTTATTTTGCCTTGAACTGGCTCAGACAGTAGAAAATCTGCCTGTAATGCAGGAGACCCAGCTTTGATCCCTGGGTTGGGAGGATCCCCTGGGGAAGGGAATGGCAACCCACTCCAGTATTCTTGCATGGAAAATCCCATGGACAGAGGAGCCTGGTGGGCTATATAGTCCATGGGGTCACAAAGAGTGGACACGACTGAGCGACTAACACTTACTTTTACACACTTGCCTTTATAGCATCTATACAAAGTGAACAAGCACTTTAAGTGAAACAGATAAAAATGGTGATTTAATAAGAACTACTCATCCAGAAAATAAACAAGTAAATAAGCACATTATTTTCCTAATACTCATGCTGAGCTTTCTATGCTCTGCAAACTACATTTCCCAGGGTGCTTTGCTATTTGGCTCCTCCCAGTTAAGTCTTTGCCAATAGGAGTCACAAGTGATGATCAGATGGTTGGACAAGGAGTAGCCCTGTCCCTCATTCTCGCTCTCTCCTTCCTTATTATCACTGGCAGCAGTGGTCATGTGCCCTCCTCCAGTCTCAGGGCTGGACTGTGGTTGTTCTTTTTTTTTTTTTTTTTTGTGGTTGTTCTATCACCATCTCAGCCTTCAGTTCAGTTCAGTTGCTCAGTCGTGTCCAACTTTTTGCAACCCCATGGACTGCAGCACACCAGGCCTCCCTGTCCATCACCAACTTCCAGAGTTGACTCAACCTCATGTCCATTGAATCAGTGAAGTCATCCAACCATCTCATCCTCTGTCGTCCCCTTCTCCTTCTGCCTTCAATCTTTCCCAGCATCAGGGTCTTTTCCAATGAGTCAGCTCTTCACATCAGGTGGCCAAAGTATTGGAGTTTCAGCTTCAACATCAGTCCTTCCAATGAACACCCAGGGATGATCTCCTTTAGGATGGACTGGTTGGATCTCCTTGTAGTCCAAGGGACTCTCAAGAGTCTTCTCCAACACCACAGTTCAAAAGCATCAATTCTTCGGCACTCAGCTTTCTTTATAGTCCAGCCCTCACGTCTCACATCTCAGTTTTCGGGTGATGATAATTCCTGAGATGTGCTGCCTTCCATGAACTCTTAAATTCTGGGGGCACCACCTCATCCCGCTTGTCCCCCTAACCCCACGCAGTTTCCTTTTACTCCCCAAGTTAATATCATTTTTCCACAAGTGTTTTTCCAACAGCTGTATAACCCGTTCCTTGTACTGAATCTTCTCTAACATACTTAGCATGGTTTTGGTTTTCCTGAATGAGTCCTGACTGATACAGTCAGTCCTTGCACAGTGAACTGTGTCCCGTCACCATTACCATAGTTCTCTAATATCAGTGATGTGTCCCAGGTAAGGGCTTCCCTGGTGACTCACACTGTGAAGAATCCGCCTGCAAGGCAGGAGACCAGGGTCCCAAATAATCCAGCTCCTCCCCATTTCCTATGTCACATGAGAACTGCATTATATTCCCTTCTTATCTGGATCCAGACATCAAAACACATTTCTGTTTCCCACTACTAAAGAGTGACTAAGGAGGATTTTTTTTTTTTCCAAACAGAAACTCTTAAGTCCTTATTATTTGCTGATATATAAATATACTGGTTGAGCTTTTAAAAATTAAGCTCTTAATGCTTTTAAGCTGTCAAGCAGGCAAAAGCTAGATAATTAAACCACAATAGAGGACAAAATCTTTAAATAAGCAAGAACAGCTGGCAGGAGAGAATGCAGGAAGATTACTTCATGGCAGCATAATTAGTAAACAATACACAGAGAGTGGCAGAAGGTCTCCATACAGTGAAGACTAGGATGATCTTCTGCGTGAGAGAGGGGATGAGCTCCAGCGCCTGGAGCACAGTGCTAGAATCCTCTAGTTTATATTCCATCTTCCTTTCTTTGAACGTTAACTTGGCTCATTTACCATAAATTCTCAATTTCGCAAACCCCAAGGAACTGCAGCGACCGGCAGCTATTGCAGGAAGGAAGAAGACTGCTAAGTATTAGAGCTTTAAAGTATTAACCCAGGACTCCAGGCAGATACACTCACAACACAAACAATAATGAGAAAAAAGCTGCTTCCAAAAAAGAGGAACAAAAAAGAATCAAAGAATTCAGTGGGGGCTGGGGGAGCGACGGATTGGGAGTTTGGAACTAGCATATACAAACTATTATACAGACAGTGGATAAACAACAAGGTCCTATTGTACTGTGCAGGGAACCATATTCAATATTCTGTAATGAACCATAGTGGGGGAAAAAACAAAGAAGAATTCATGTGGATCTCAAGAATACTATGTCAATGCAAGTCCTGGTGTAGACACAGTAAACAGTAATCTCTGCCATAACCACCAAGGCAGGTATTTGGATAATAGCCAACTTGTTTCCAGACCTCTTCTCATTTCATGAACTTGGTAAGAATCTAACCTGCGTTATATGTGATTGGATTTTCTGATCTCTACTGATATCATTACAGAGAAGTTGTGCTGTCTCTCCTCT
Source organism: Budorcas taxicolor (assembly GCF_023091745.1). Lineage (NCBI taxonomy): Eukaryota > Metazoa > Chordata > Mammalia > Artiodactyla > Bovidae > Budorcas > Budorcas taxicolor. The sequence goes on from NC_068921.1 coordinate 77,451,829, forward strand.
CTCCAAGAAAACGATACAGAGGACCAGATTATTTGTGTGTGTGTGAGTGTGAGTTTGTGTGCGTGTGTGTGTGTGTGAGTTTGTGTGTGTGTGTGTGTGAGTGTGTTTGTGTGTGTGTGTGAGTGTGAGTTTGTGTGTGTGTGTGTGAGTTTGTGTGTGTGTGTGAGTGTGAGTTTGTGTGTGTGTGTGTGAGTGTGAGTTTGTGTGTGTGTGTGAGTGAGTTTGTGTGTGTGTGAGTTTGTGTGTGTGTGTGTTTGTGTGTGTGTGTGTTTGTGTGTGTGTGTGTGAGTTTGTGTGTGTGTGTGTGTTTGTGTGTGTGTGTGTGAGTTTGTGTGTGTGTGTGTGTGTGTGTGAGTGTGAGTTTGTGTGTGTGTGTGAGTGTGTGAGTGTGAGTTTGTGTGTGTGTGTGTGTGAGTGTGAGTTTGTGTGTGTGTGTGTGTGAGTGAGTTTGTGTGTGTGTGTGTGTTTGTGTGTGTGTGTGTGAGTGTGAGTTTGTGTGTGTGTGTGTGTGAGTGAGTTTGTGTGTGAGTGTGAGTTTGTGTGTGTGTGTGAGTGTGAGTTTGTGTGTGTGTGTGAGTGTGAGTTTGTGTGTGTGTGAGTGTGAGTTTGTGTGTGTGTGTGTTTGTGTGTGTGTGTGTGAGTGTGAGTTTGTGTGTGTGTGTGAGTGTGAGTTTGTGTGTGTGTGTGAGTGTGAGTTTGTGTGTGTGTGTGTGTTTGTGTGTGTGTGTGTGTGAGTGTGTGTGTGTGAGTGAGTGTGAGTTTGTGTGTGTGTGAGTGTGAGTTTGTGTGTGAGTGTGAGTTTGTGTGTGAGTGTGAGTTTGTGTGTGTGTGAGTGTGAGTTTGTGTGTGTGTGTGAGTGTGAGTTTGTGTGTGTGTGAGTGTGAGTGTGTGTGTGTGAGTGTGAGTTTGTGTGTGTGTGTGTGTGAGTGTGTGTGTGTGAGTGTGAGTTTGTGTGTGTGTGTGTGTGAGTTTGTGTGTGTGTGTGTGAGTGTGAGTTTGTGTGTGTGAGTTTGTGTGTGTGTGTGTTTGTGTGTGTGTGTGTGAGTGTGAGTTTGTGTGTGTGTGTGTGAGTTTGTGTGTGTGTGTGTGAGTGTGAGTTTGTGTGTGTGTGTGTGAGTGTGAGTTTGTGTGTGTGTGTGAGTTTGTGTGTGTGTGTGTGTGAGTGTGAGTTTGTGTGTGTGTGAGTTTGTGTGTGTGTGAGTGTGTTTGTGTGTGTGTGTGTGTGAGTTTGTGTGTGTGTGTGTGAGTGTGAGTTTGTGTGTGTGTGTGAGTTTGTGTGTGTGTGTGTGAGTGTGAGTTTGTGTGTGTGTGTGTGAGTTTGTGTGTGTGTGTGAGTGTGAGTTTGTGTGTGTGTGTGAGTGTGAGTTTGTGTGTGTGTGTGTTTGTGTGTGTGTGTGTGAGTTTGTGAGTTTGTGTGTGTGTGTGTGTTTGTGTGTGTGTGTGTGAGTTTGTGTGTGTGTGTGAGTGAGTTTGTGTGTGTGTGTGTGTGAGTGTGAGTTTGTGTGTGTGTGTGTGTGAGTGTGAGTTTGTGTGTGTGTGTGTGTGTGTGTGAGTGTATGAGTGTGTATGTGTTGGCCGCTCAGTTGGGTCTGACTCTTTGCAACCCAAGTACTGTAGCCTCCCAGGGTTCTCTGTCCATGGAATTTTTCAGGCAAGAATACTGGAGTGGGTTAGTAACCAAAATTTCCATTAAATAATCTCAAAGCCCTTTTGTGGGCTCCTGAGCTTTCTTTTATGGGGGTGAGGGGTGGTTCCCTGTAAAAACCCAGGGAACCGTCCCTTGAGACAGGAGAAAAGGAAGGCTCAGAAATCACATTATGGGTTTGTTTTTTTAAATTTCAGTTTTTATCCGTGTTTTAAAAAACAGAGAAGCCAATGTTTATCAGGAAGTAACCCCTTGGAACACCGTTTTACAGGGCACAAAGGGACTTTAAAAATTGTAATTTACTCCTTAGTTTAACCTGTTGCCTTTATGATCTCTTAAACTTGGCTAATTCGAGTTGGCTTGCTCTCTAATTAGCGCTTTAAAAAAAAACAACCCACATATTAGGAAATCAAATAGCTGCCTTCAACTGAGATAAATGTCCGTAAAAGGACTTCACAAGATGTAGAGGGCAAGAATGGGTGTTGCTACTCTCACTTTTTTTTTAAGTGTCTTTTAAAGAAATTATGTATTTATTTTTGGCTGTGCTGGGTCTTCATGGCTGCTAAGGCTTTCCTCTAGCTGCGGTGAGTGGGGGCATCTCTCTAGTTCTGGGGCTTGGGCTTCTCACTGCCGTGGTTTCTCCTGTTGCCCAGCACAGGCTCCAGGGTGAGTGAGCTTCAGCAGCTGTGGTTCCCCGGCTCTAGAGCTCAGGGCTCAGCAGTTGTGGCAACTAAGCCAGTCGCCCTGAGGCATGTCAGATCTTCCCTGATCAGGGGATCAAACCCGTGTCCCCTGCATTGCCAGGTGGATTCCTATTTTTTCCACTTGAATGAGTTTCATCAGTTTTGCTTGTAAATCCCATCTGAAGTAATACAATATTTCAAATGACCTAATCACTTTCTTCTGCCTGGTGACAGTCAATCCTATGAGGCTGGACTAGGTTCTTCCTGATCAATCTCCGTTTTCGCCCAAAGTACCGAGGATATAGTGCTAGGAAAAGAATCCGCCTGCAATGCGGGAGACCTGGGTTCGATCCCTGGGTTGGGAAGATCCCCTGGAGAGAGAAACAAGCTACCCACTCCAGTATTCTGGCCTGAAGAATCCCATGGATGGGGTCGCAAAGAGTCGGACACGACTGAGCGACTTTCACTTCACTAAGAGGGCAAGTACCAAACAGACGTTACAATGATAACTGTGTAAAGAGGGAAACAAAATCATGCTTTTCCTCCGCAGCCGCAGAGTACCGCAAGCTCACCAAACGCCCCAGGTTGTAGTAACAATCCGGGTATTTCCTCCGGTGCTTGATCGCCGTCCGGTAACTTTGCTCCGCGGCTTGGAACCGCTTCAGGCTGTTTTGTACGATGCCTAAATTCATCCACGCGGCAGCGAAGTCTGGCCTGGAAGGTGAACGAGGCAAAAAGAAAGCGTCAGTCCCCAGGAGGCAGGAGCGCCCGTCCTCGCCGTGAACCCAATTATAAGAGGACGCTTACTGTATCTGCACAGCCAACGACAGCAGCTCCTCCGCTTCCTGAAGCTCGTTCCTTTCTTTCAGGATGTTTCCCAGATTATTCATGGCATGGACATACTTGGGATTTAATCTGGAAGTGGAAAGAGAAACCAAGCCCGCAGTCTTCACCCAGCTCTCAGGCACTGGCAAACCTAAAGTCAGGGTCCTCGCGGGGGCAGGTTTTTAGCGCTAGAAAGTTACAATAAGATACAGATACTGTAAAAACGGCATGTCTTCTGCGAGATAAGCCGCTCGCAGTACCTCACCGCTTCCCGGTAATATCTGATGGCCGCGGTCTGATTGCCTTTATCAGCCAAGTTTTTGCCAACGTTGTAGTGAACCTGCAAAGAGAGGAAAAACTTGGCTGTCAGCTGCCAGGCTTCTTTGTTTGGACCTGGGAGGCCCATCATACCTTCTAACTGAAAGCAAAGGATTGTTGTTGTTGTTTAGTCGCTCAGTCGTGTCCGACATTTTTGGCGACTCCGTGGTCGCTCATCCCCTTGTAGCCCACCAGGCTCCTCTGTCCATGGGATTTCCCAGGCAAGAATACTGGAGTGGGTTACCATTTCCTTCCCCGGGGGGATCTTCCTGACCCAGGAACTGAAACTGTGTCTTCTGCATCTCCTTTCTGCATTGGCAGGAGGATTCTTTACCGCTGAGCCATCAGGGAAACGGGTCAAAAGTATTTCTCCATCATCAAACGTTCTGTTTGGAGGCGTAGGATGTAAAGGTCAAAAGGAGTCTCAGAGAAGATGATGCTACAGAAATACATGCTGCATGCTGATAGCGACAGTAACACAGGCGACTTGCAGGTGCTGACGCGCTGCTTCGCTGTCACTAAGCGTCTTACCCAAGGTTGTGGTGCTGGATTTGAACCCAGGCTCCAAAGCCTGTGTCTCTTCCCCCTGCATCACACCCATGTCTGAGGGGGCCAGGTGAAGACAGGCCAGCTGCTCAAGGCAACTTCTAGACCCACTCACTCACTCTGCTATTTCTCTTCAGGTAAAATAATGCTTCTTTGGGGTGTTACGGGCTGCACTGTGACTGCAAAATTCATGTTGAAGTCCTAGCCCCTCGTACCCCAGAATGTGACTGAATTGAAAGATGGGGTCTTTAAAGAGGTCCTTAAGTTGAAACGAGGTTCTTCGGGCCCTAATCCAATCTGAATGGTGTCCTTATAAGAGGAGGAAATGGCGACACACAGTGAAACACCAGGGATGCCCGCACACAGAGGAAAGACACAGGAAGACCACGTGAGGAAGACCACGTGAGGTTTTAGCAAGAAGTCTGCCAGCCAAGGACAAAGGCCTCAGGAGAAGCCAGCCCTCTGATGCCTTGGTCTTGGACTTCGGGCCTCCAGAGCTGTAAGAAAATAAGCTTCTACTGTTTAAGCCACGCAGTCCATAGTGTCTTGTTATGGCAGCCCTAGTGGACCGATATGAGGGCTTCCCAAGTGGCTCAGTTGTAAAGCATCCACTTGTCAATGCAAGAGACACAGGTTTGATCCCTGAGTCAGGAAGGTCCCCCGGAGGAAGAAATTCCAATCCACTCCAGTATTCCTGCCAGGAGAATCTCATGGTGAGGATCCTAGTGGGCCCCAGTTCACAGGGTGGCAAAGGGATTGGTCGCAAAGAGTTGGGGATGGGGGAAGCAGAGGAAAGCAGAGGGTGAGATGATTAGATAGCATCACTGATTCAACGGACATGAATTTGAGCAAACTCCGGGAGACAGTGGGGGACAGAGGAATCTGGTGTGCTACAGTCCATGGGGTCACGGAGCTTTGGACATGACTTAGCAATTGAACAACAACAGTGGACTGATACGTGGTGAATTACAATAATGGTTTGAGTACAGTCAAGTAGCATTATATCTGAGCATTCAAAAGCCCTTCTAAAAGTCTAACCACATCCTGCCTTATCAATCATCTTCAAAAAACACTACTATTTCTAGAAGGGTATAGAACAGTGCGATATTCTTTAAGCACGTATGTAGCAGAGATTTGTTTTTTAACTCACAATTTTAAAGTCTATATTTCTATTTTTATCTCCTTGTGCACAAGGAATCAGAAAACAAGAAAATCATGGGTGACAGAAATGTGTAATATTGTGCAGCACGCTATATAATTTAAACTTCCCGAACCAAATTACTGTCTATCCATAGGTATTACCATCTTCAAGTTATAGCTTGGAGGAGGCTATGGCTGGATCCTGGGTTTGGAAAAGTGTGCTCTAAATGGTTTGATTTGGGGCTTGTCCCAGTCCCAGTCCCAGCCCCAGGCTGGAAGTGTTAACTTCACTCCTGTCCTGCACACAAAGGGAGGCTCCAACCTGCGAATGTGGACGTGCCTATGGTCCCCAGAATACAAAGACAGCTCCTACACAGACTTCAAGTCAGCGAGCTCCTGCCACTTCCTGGGAAATTCTGTTTTCTCAATCAAATGCTCAGACAAAGAGCTGAACTGCCCTCTGCAGTAGAGCCGCTGTTCTGTTAGACCAGGAAATCAGCGGAGGGAGGAGGGTGCCTCTGCAGAATCAGACTGCAGTGAAGCCAGTGGAACCAGTTAAAGATCAGAGAGCTGCCTAGAAGGCAAGCTGCCCATAATTACGACTGGAGAACAGGCTTACCCAGAGGCCAGCCTTATCCTATGGGTTATATGCAGGGACATATTTGAACAGAAAACCCACTTGAAAAACCAAAGCAAAACGCTCAGGAACAGTTTACTTGAAACAGAGTTTAAAGAATGATTTTTGTTTCCATGGAATGTAAAGGACTGAAAAAGCCTGCTGATCCTTGAACCTTCCCTCCAGCCTTTGTGATTCATACGCCAAGGCAACGAACCAGCACAGAAGCCACAGATAAGACCCCTGGTCAAGGATATGTAAATACAAACGAAGTGAAAGCATCCGTAAGGGAAGAAGGCACATTCAACACAGCGGTTTCAAATTTCCTGTTAACACTTGACGTTAAAATGTTTTAACCACATAAAAGTCCTATAACCCACCCTGCCTCATCCTTAAGGAAATACCTCATTGTGGTAAATGATCCCTTTCACAGCTAAACAAACTTAGCATTGTATCCCAGGATTGATATAAAGTGCCACATACTTGCAAGCCTCGAAAAGGAAGAATGGCTGCAAGTATAATCAGATACTTGGTATCTCATCTGTAGTAGGAATTTAATTTCTATTTGGCTCAGTTCAGTCACTAATATCACGAGTTCCTACCAGATGCAAGGCACTGTGGGTAATTCCAATGCCTGACCAGGCTCAGCACCGAGTCGCATTTGTAAATCTGGGCCTGGTCTACAGCATAGTGCCAACTGCTAAGTTAACAGTCAATGGATGGAAAGTGGAACGAGTGCAGAAAATGCATCTCCTGCAACAGAGTCAAATGAAATCATCTTAAAGGAGATCTCTTCCCTGAAATCAACCTAGCTTTTTTCCAAGAAAAAAAAAAAAAAGTGTAGAGAATTTTAATACACTTCAATTTATCGTGCCAAGTAAAACAACAACAAAAAACCCAAAACAAACAAACAAAAAACCAACTCTATCTTGCTCATACATACTAAATGTGCTTAATTGCTCCGTTGTGTCTGACTCTTTGTGACCCCATGGACTGCAGCCCGCCAGGCTCCTCTGTCCATGGGGATTCTCCAGACAAGAATACTGGAGGAGGTTGCCATGCCCTCCTCCAGGGGATCTTCCCAAACTAGGGACTGAACCCAGGTCTCCCGCATTGCAGGCAGATTCTTTACTGTCTGAGCCACCAGGGAAGCCCCATACTGAATGGCATCACTAAAAAATGTTCCTGGAGAGGCTTGTCACTATTGGGTGCACTTTGAAGATGAGATCTTATGTGTATGTCTTAAATTTAAAGGCGAAAACTGCACACACAGGAACATGATTGTGTGCGTGTCCGTCTGCACAGCCCCTGAGTTTTCTAGCCTGTGATATATGAAGTCACTCACTGGGGCAGCCGTGTGGGCTCAGACATCACACGGTCCCATCCCTGCTTGTTCCCCAGGGTAAGCTGGGTGCAGGACTATACCCGGTCTCTACCTACCACCTGAGTTACTAACCCAGATACCATCAGCTCCGTCCTTCTATGCTTCAGTCTCTCACATTTGGAAAATTAAGGAACATAATAACCTTTCTCTAAAAGCCTTCGAGGGAGGATAATGGAAATTAATGACAGAGCCTCTACAAAGAAATGTGAGTTCCTTCTGGGGAAGAAGTAAAATAGAAGGGGTAATCACTGCTATTCAAACAGAAAAGTAAAAACAAAGCAAATCTATTAACATTTATGAAATTAAATCACAGGCTGATTTACTTTCAGTAGCATAACATAAATGGTTAGGTCAGCAAATCAAGTCGACAATAAAAGGCTGAAGTAATTCACTCTTTTATCTAAGCCCCTTAACTATAAAACACGAAAAAGTTTTTTTAAACCAAGGGAAAGACAAACAAGGAGTCAACATGTTTTATATAATAGTATCCTTCACTCCAGGGTCACAGTAAGACATCAGCTATTCATTAGATTTCTTCATATAGTTTCGCCTGAAATCACTGCTTTCTCTTAAGCATAGAACGTGGAAATGATATAGAACTTCATGGTGCTTTTATTGACCCTGCTCCAAAGAGGATCGCTTTTAAGCATCTGAGGAAATTCCAATCCTGATGACACCGAAAGACACCATTATTAATCACATAATGATCTATGCATGCTAAAACGCTTCAGTCGCGTCCAACTCTTTGCGACCCTATGGACTGCAGCCCACCAGGCTCCTCTGTCCATGGGATTCTCCAGGCAAGAATACTGGAGTGGGTTGCCATGGCCTCCTCCAGGGGATCTTCCTAACTCAGGGATTGAACCCCCGAGTTTCTTATGTCTCCTGGGTTGGCAGGAGGGCTCTTCACCATTAGCGCCTAATAGAAAATATTCTCACCTGACTCCTTGGCCTCCCATTTTAAGCAAGTATCATTCCCTTCTTTTCATGTAATGGGACAGCCGATACTAAAAAGGAGCCTATGAAAACAAACATTTCTTGAGCACTTACCATGTTCTAAGTACCATGTCAGGGGATTTCAGAGACCACATTCATGAAGGGCTCACGACAAGCCCAGGGGACAGCCATGGTCCCCCTCCTTGTTACAGATAAGGGCATTCAATGTTCAAAACCATTTTGCCCAAAGATGCACAGCTGGGTAAGTGAAGAGATGGAGTTCATCAAGGATACAAGTGAAACAAATTCCTACCAGACCGTGTCAACAAGAACACTGCCAATTTTAGAGTCTATGCATTTTATTTTTACCTAATCTGGCAAAAACAACTCCAGGCAGAGAAGCCACAGGTGATAGAAACGTGCGTACTGCCCCCCACAGAGCATCCTTTAAATTCCTAAACCAAACTGCTGTCCACTGGTAGGTATTATCATCTTCCAGTTATAGACTGGAGGAGGCTGGAGTGCTTGTTTCAAAAAGTGTGCTCTACGAGGTCTGACTGTGGGTCTCCCCAGACCTGAGCCTGAATGCATGGAGTTGCCCACCCTGCCACCACCTCGATCCATGATTGGACCAAGTGGAAGATGAACAGAAACGTGTTTAAGAAATATGCTGTTTCCCTGACATTGTCTGGTTTTAATGATTCCTTTTTAATTATTTTGCCTAAAGTGTAATTGTAGTAAACTTTGTCAAGATCACGTAAGGGAAAAAAAAAAAATGAAAAAGAAAACCTCCAAGTCTATGACCAAGGTCATATTCCAGATTCTCCTCACTCCGCTGTCGAACTTAAAAACGTGGCAGCCAACACACCTTGGCATTGAGAGGACACACAGACAGGGCGCTTCGGAAAAGCTGGTCTTCACTCCGCCACTCGCCGCTGCGAACCACACATCTCAGCGTGTTTAGGAATAAAATTCCCAGGATGAGAGCAGCAATCAATTTCTTAAGAAGAGAGGGACACGGGAAATGTCATTAGTAAAACCCACCCATCGTCTTGGTCAGGAACGGCACCCACCTCACCGGGCCAATACCTTTTTCTTCGTGTGTTTACTGAGTGCTGCAAATCCAAACGTCAGCAGCATGCAGTAGCCGGCGCTGGGGAGGTACAAGACCCTCTCGGCCACCACAAAGCCCACTCGGAAGAACAGGTTACTTGCGGGAAGGAACGGGATAATGAGGAGTCCCAGGCCCAGCGTGAGGATCCTGGTAGACGAGAAGTAGTTAGAATGGCTACTTTTAGAATTTTCAAGAAAAGTATTCTACTCTACATGAAATCCATGATAAAGACGCCCCTTCCCTTTTTTCTCTTTTTTTTTCATGCCAGCAATTAAGAAGAGGCATCAGTAGGGAGGGTCTAACCGAGGACCATTAAGATAAGACAGAAAAATCTTAGCATCGAGCATAAGAATAAATCTTAGAAGTCCTCACATTCACATGAATAAAGTTAGAATGATTACTTAGAGAGGTCTTATGAAGTTGCCTGCTTCTAACTATATCTCAAACCATGTCGATGTCAAATAGCTCAACACCTACAATATCCCAATTGGGCTAATTGGGATATTGGTCCCAGTTAGTCCAATTTAGTCTCCTGACCTTTAACAGGATGTAATGTCACTTAACTGGTTTAAACTTCACAAGATCTGAAATAAACTCGTATCATTTGGGGATGCTCCAGCATAAATTTCAGTTGAGCAAAAAGAAAGCTGAGAGCGGCGGGACACTTGTGGAAGCAGGTAAGCATTCCCAGAGTCCCAGGTGATGTTAAGAGGATGAATCAGAGGCTGGGTCAAACAACAACGTCCTTCTGCACAGCACACGGAACTATCTTCAAAATCCAGCGATAAATGGTAATGGAGAAGACTATGAAAAGCAACACACAGATGTATAAAGAAACTAAACACAGCGTTGCAGCTCAATTACACTTCAACAAAATTAAAAACCAAACAAAAGAAGGCCGGTCAAATCTGATAGCTCCTTCCCACAAATCTGTGCTTGCAGTGTTAGAAAAATCCCGCTGGCACATACACAGCGAATTGGGACAGAGGTGTGTCACCCTTTAGAATTACGAACCGATTTAAGGCACAGGGTAAACTCAGAACTGAATTTACTTTGAGAAATTACTCATCTCATTCCAGAAACACTTCTGCCTAAAGGAAATCATCTTAAATAGTTTTCTTTTCCACAGAACAGGTTTTTCCTCCCAATTATTTTCTCAATACCCTTCCCTCCCCCCACCTCCTGCTTTTTTTTTTTGGTGAGAAATAAGAGTCTCTTTGGGGTGGCAGCTTATTTTGTACAAATAACAAGAGAAGGAACCGCTGTCGCATCCACTAGGGCTTTCTGAAGGGGAACTGTGAAATGATGGGCACAACACACATGAATTACACTCTCCGTTCAGACCATAAATTACTCTTTACCACCTATGGCGAGAAGGATCTCAAAATGCAACATCACGGTTGGGGGGGCGGGCGGGGAGATGAAGCAGTCATCGGGCGCCCCCTCCAGTCCACTCCCCTTGAGTTGAAGCCAGCCATGGATTCCGAGTGGACAGAACTCATCCTGCCCAGACATGCGCATCTCTACTGAAACCTGTCCTTGCACAAAATCATTATGATAATCCGTGGTGCTGGATTTAGCAACATGCTCAGACTCCATCCGGTGTGGAAGTTAAAATTCAGCTCGGCCTCTTACCTTCTCTTGTGGCTGTCTTCAGAGCACAGGGCTTGGCGTATCAGGCCAATTAGGCAGAACCAGAGCGCTGCCAGAGCAATCACCCTCCAGTCCCCGACGGACTTAATGAGGGGGATGCAACCCATCGACCAATCAAAACACAGCCACCAAGGGCACAGCAGCAGCCAGGCATTCAATGAATAGTAGTAATTATAGTTTATGGCCTGCCAGTCAAAAGAAAAACAAACATTTGATACTGAACTTGGAAAAAAAAATACATATATATATATGTATCTCCTAGCTTCCCTTTGGAGGCCTTCATATGTTTCTGCTCAAGGAGCCCAGTTGTGTAAAATAAAATGTTGCCACTTTCTGCCTTGGGCACCAGGCTGAAGTGTGCAGTTGACTAAATACATTGAGATTTTTTGTTTTTAAATAGATTTAAAAAGTACAGTAAAGCCACCAGACTCCGCTTTACATTTGTTATATTTCTGGGAATGCTATGTCCCAATTATTCACTGATGTCCCAAGTCTGTGACCCAGGAAACCTGCTGTCCAGGGGTCTCGCACGTGTCTGACGATACAAGTGGAGGGTTTTATGGTGTTAGATTTCTGTCTGTATGAAACGCACAGCTAAGACACCCTTGCCTTCAGAAAAAGCAAACCTTGACAAGAAAGTCTGGACAGCGTTAAGACTTTTAAAGACACCACCAGTAGGGACTTCCCTAGCGGTACAGTAGGTAAGAATCCACCTGCCAATGCAGGGGACACGGGTTCGATCCCTTGTCCAGGAAGATCCCGCATGCCTCGGAGCAATGAAGCCCGCGTGCTGCAGTTACCGAAGCCTGGGCGCCTATCGCTGGTGCTCTGCCAGGAGCGAAGCCACCAAAATTCGGAGCCCGTGCACCATAGCTAGAGAGCAGCCCCGGCTCGCTGCAGCTACAGAAAGCCCGCACAAAACAACACACTCAGTGCAGCCAAAGATAAATAAATGACTTTTTAAAAAGATACCATCAATACTGCTATATTTTATCTGAACCTCAACACATCAATTTCCATTATACCAAAAGTAGGTTAGGGGACGATTTAAGGAGTCTGGCAAGAAACCTGACATTTTCTAAACCACTCCTCTTGATTTCGTTTAGAGTGAAAGTGAAAACAGTAGTTGCTCAGTCCGTGTCTGGCTCTTTGTGATCCCATGGACTGCAGCCCACCGGGCCCCTTGGTTCATGGAATTCTCCAGGCAAGGATACTGGAGTGGGTAGCCATTTCCTTCTCCAGGGGATCTTCCTGACCCGGGGATCAAACCCAGGTCTCCTGCACTGCAGGCAGATTCTTTACCGTCTGAGCCACAAGGAAATACAAAGACTTTACACCCTTCCAAAGCCCTGATAAAAATCTGGTTTCACCCTAGAACTTCGTTGGTGAACGGAAACACGTGTGGAGGTGTTCTGATTAAGGGGGGGTTTTGTGGGTATGTTGGGGAGGGAGGTGAGGAGGAAGAGGGAGGGAAGACCTGGGGATCTGGTGGGCAAAGATGACCTAGCGGAGGACGGACCCGGGACTCACCCTGACCAGCACGCTGTCGGCGAAGGAGGCGGGGTTGTCCACCTCGGTGAAGGCGGGTGGGCCGGTGCCCATGATCTTCCAGCGTACATACAGTACCCCGGCTCCCCCCAAAGCCAGGAGGGTCATTCTGAAGAGGAGGCCCCCTGTCCGGAGCATGCCAGGGCTCTGAAAGGACAGTGCAAGGCCCACAATGTTGAGGATTTTTCAAATAAAAGTGTGGCCAAGCCAGGTATAAATGTGCAGCAATTCTGGCTGAACCTCGCTGACACTGGGCTTTAAAAGGCTGCCTGTTTTAGAATTCAAAGTTGCAAGAAGTACTTTGAAAATGGTGTTTTAAGCCAGCAGGTACGTGACATTTTCCACATCTCGGCTGGAGACAAAAGCAGATACTCACCTCTAACGATCTGTCCTTACGGAGGACCTTCCGGACAATTTCCAGGACATTTAATTTGCCTATCACCAAGATGTCGAAGATGGCATTCAGACCCTAAGAAAGCAAAGCAAGGAATCAGCCATGGGACAGCCTAACTGATCAGGTAGCCAGGATACGCCACAATTCTATTGCATAATCTAGACGAGAAATATCCTGGATTAGATCATCGTAGATAATCTCTTCAGCTCTAAAAACAAAACAAATCCTACGGTTCCTGTGAAATTAGCTCATGATATTCACATCAAATTTACTTGTTTATTTATTAAATTCTTGGTTACACTGGGTCTTTGATGCTGTGCACAGACTTTCTTTAGCTGCGGTGAGCGGGGGCTCCTCATTGCACTGGCTTCTTTCATTGCGGAGCACAAGCTCAGTAGTTGTGACGCACAGGCTTAGTTGCCCTGTAGCATGTGGAATCTTCCCGGACCAGGGATCGAACCCGTGTCCCTTGCATTGGCAGGCCGATTCTTTACCACTGGACCACCAAGAAAGTCCCATCAGATTTGTCATCTAGTAAATCCCCTGTTAGTCACAGTTTCATAGCCTGCGTGCAAGAGTATGATAAGATGCAGGAGAGCTAGAGATTTGGGGTTCCCAGGAGAAGTTCTGCAGAAGCCCCCCCTTCCATTTTTTCCCCCTAAAACTGTCCCAGAGTTGTAGCAGAGCCAATACCTGTGCAGTGGCTATGCCTAAGCCAATAAGGCAGCCAGCAACCTTGAAAACCCAGCCATGTAAGTAATTACACTTCAGGAACCTGGGGTGCTGCCTGATCAGGGCATATGCCCTGGAAGAGAGGGAACAGAACATACAGACCCTGGTGGGGCTGCAGAGACATCCCAGGCTCAAACTCCTCGTCACCCACCAGCTGTCCCTTCCTGCCTGGCACACAGCCAGCCCCACAGGGGAGCGTGGTCATGTGACTGAGTTCTAGCCAATGGGATGTGGGCAGAAGTGATCACGCACCTCTTGGAGGTTTGGTCATGGACCAGAGCACGCCCCACCCTTGGTTTCCCGTCCAGTTGGCTGTGGAGGAGATGACGGAGGTGTCTGGAGTGGCACTGGAAACCATACTCTGAGGATGGCAGAGCCCCACTGTGTGGAGGATGGCCACCTCTGCCCATGACTTTTAGGGGGAAGATCAATAACTCCAATCATGACCACCTCTGCCCATGACCTTCAGGGAGAAGATCAATAACTCCAAGTATGCAAAACCCCCGGCTCTAGGAAGTGTGATATTGCAGCTGCACTGATGCTAACAGCTTCCAGCAGCAGCACCATAGTTCCTTTCTAGTAGGTATGGCTGCTCTTAAAGCTCTGACACCTGTGGTTACAAGCTGAGGGCTCATCTGGCCTTGGGCTCTACCCTTTACCCTGCAGTGGACTTTCCATAAACGTGGCTGCTGTTGACAACGCCATGCAGCTGAACTCCCTGCTGGAACTAGGCAGAGTGGTCAGAATATACACTGTGTGGATGGTTCAACCTGCCCTTCGATGACATGGGGCCTCCAAACACAGAGCTTCGTGGCAAAGAGGATCAATCCTAAGTCGTCAGAAGCCAGTGGTAATTTGTGGTTTTCAGCGCAAGGGTGACATCTCTCCTCAGCCCCCTCCCACACATGCTGGGAGCTATTAATTATCCAGCACACGGGCCAGCGCTGGGTTAATCACTTCACAGAATCCTCATTTTACTCACCCGTGTGATGCATGGTTTTCCTGGGTCACAGAGGACCACTTCTGCCCGGGTGTGAACCATTTTCTAGAAGGCAGGAAGCTCCCTGTTGAGCTGTGCTGTCTTCTTATGCCATGTGTTTCTCTGCCTGGGAGCTACAGGACAGTCACCCAGTGCTGATGCGGTCAGGCTTTCATGAGGACTGAGCCCAACATCAGTCTGGCTCTCTCTCTCCCTTCCCATTTAAACACGTCATCAAAATGGCCATATTCTAGTCAGATTTTTGGAAACCTGCTCAACATCACCCTATCTTTATTCATGAAAATTCAACCTAATTTTTTAGTGCTTTTCTTAAAGGAGGTGGGAGTCACCTGGCGGCCTTGTGAAATGGAGGTGCTGATTCAGCAGGCCTGTGGCGGTGGGAGGTCTGAGATCCTAAATCTCTAATAAGCTCCCAGATGGTGTCAACGCCACTGGGCTTCAAGCCACACTTTGAGACAAGCAAGATTTCAGGACGGCCGTTCTCACAGAATGATTTTCACTCCCTACCAGGGGGGTGTGCTTGGCAATGTCTGGAGACATTTGAGGTTGTCACAACTGAGGGAGGAGGTGTCCTTCTGGCATCTAGTGGGTAGAGACCACGGATGTTGCTAAATATCCTATGATGCACAGGACACACCCCAAAGAAAGAATGACTCAGCCTCAAATGCCAATAATGCTAAGGTTCAGAAACACTGGTCTAGAGCAAAATTTTAAAAAAGTAACTCATGAAGTTCTAGTATCTTTGCACAGCAATTCTTTCAATACTGTTTCCTAGCTAGCTGACCTTAATCGTACAGACTGAATTCAATAAAACCATTTATCTTTGCCTCAGCTGGTGTCCAGCCCCAAAGAGCTTGGACCTGGGAAAGGAAGATCCTTTCCCACGGCTTCCTATATGGGCACACACGACATCGCTATTTTTCATTTGCCTACATCTCTTCACATCACTAATGTCTCAGTTTCCCTCTGACAATGTAAGGCAGAAAATTAGCTAGAACAGAGAAAAAGAGTGCATTTCCACGCCTCTCCCTTCCAGGGGCTTTACTCAGATCAGACGTAGGGGGTGCACACCTGGACCCTTCAGAGCCTCTCCTGTCCTCCCTGACATTTCCGGACAAAGGCAAATATAACATAACACACATCAATGCTTGTTAATCAGGACCAGAAACAGCAGTAGGGTCACAACATGGCTGTACTTAGGACTGCTGAAACGTGAGAGCACCCCAGAAAGGCCACAGCACTCTTTCTTTCCTCCAGGACCTCTCCACAGGGGCTAGTCACCTGCTCTTCAGAGCTGTCCCCTCTCCGTGCCCACCAGCTCTAATGAATCAACCAAGACAGTCAATTCCCACCTGAACCACCGGGAGCATGGTGGCACCTGTAATCAGTCCAGAGAGGGCTAGGGTGAAGACCGGCAATAGGGGTGCAGTAGAGGGGTCCCACAGGCCAGGCAGTGCAAAGTGTCTTCACGGGAGGGAAAGGGGCATAGGGAGCATGGGTACCCCCGTGAGGGCGCCTGGGGTCTTACCAGCACGGTGATCCCTTGCTCTTTGCACAGCATGGCCACTGCTCCCAGGAGGATGCTCAGCAACACCCAGAACGTGGAGTGGGTCCCCTCCTTGTTAGCTGCCGACCAGGAGAAATGACAAACACAGAGTCACATGACTCAGCTCAGTCTTGGGAGCTCCTGGAACTCAAATTCTCAGTGTGCACCTTCGACAGTCACCATTTAAAAACACAGTTTGGTCTTTGGACAGCATTTCTCTGTGGGCCAGGGTGTTAGGCCCACATTTCTGGTTAGATGGTGGTAGCTCAGCTGGTAAAGATTCTGCCTGCAATGCAGAAAAGCCAGGTTTGATCCCTGGGTTGGGAAGATCCCCTGGAGGAGGGCATGGCAACACTTCAGTACTCTAGCCTAGAGAATTCCATGGACAGAGGAGCCTGGCAGGCTATGGGGTCAGAAAGAGCTGGACATTTTGGACTTTTTTTGTGACTCAGATACGACTGAGTGACTAATACCTTCACTTTCTTCGTGGCATACACATCTCCTTCTCAAGGGTCCCCCAGCAGGAGCCCAGAGCCTTCAGGAGGCATTGCAATGCAGCCCTGGTACAAAGACATCTCAAGGCAGAGTTTCCAGGGGTGAGGTCCTTCTTCCTAGCCCACCAGTCACCTAACAGGCCGTCCTGACAGCCTGTGCCGAGGACTCCCACTGGTGGTGGAGGCGCTGCATCTGGCTACCCACCTCTGCTCTGAGAATCTCTACGACTCCCGGGGTCGGGGTCCAGCACTGCTCTGAGAGTGTCTGCCACTTCCAGGTGGAGTCTGGGCTCTTTCAACCCCAGATGCCTTAGGAACACCTGCTCTGCTACCAGCGTGGACTAGTTCTGAAGGATGCTGGACTGTTGAGCTCACCTACACGGACACTCAAGCATCAACAGGAAACTGAAACCTTGGCAGAAATGTGACTGCGGCAGTAAGCCGCTTGGTTTGGGTGCGGCTGGGCTCCAGTAATAACCGATGGTCCCTGAACACCTTTTGATGATGGACAGGGAAACACGGCGTGCTGCAATTCATGGGGTCGCAAAGAGTCGGACACGACTGAGCCACTGAACTGAACTGAACTGAACCCCTTTTGAGGAAGGAGGGTCTGCTCTCTACCAGCAGGGGGTGTGGAGGATGCAATTCCGAGACCAGAGCTGACCTGCTCTGGGGAGGAGTGGAGAGGGCTCGTGCGATACTCCTCTCTGTTCTTTGTGAGGCCCTCAGCTCCTCACCGAGGTCAATAGTGAACAAACATTTTATGAAGACCTAAGTGTGAGGTGGGGCAAAGTGAACCTGCTTGGAGGAGGTGCCCTTGGGTCTTGGGTTAGCTCTGCCTAAAACCAGAACTCCTGGCCTAAATTCCAGCACCGCTGTTCACCGTGTGACCTGGAGCAAGTTACTTTTATAGCCTCAGGGTCCTCATCAATACAATGGGTGCAACAATAACTGTATCTTCCCTACTCGAGTGAGAAAAAAGGTATACAAGAAATACCTGCCCATTTGTGTTAAAAGTTACATATAAAAGTTGCTTGTACATGCAAAACATATCTCTGGAGAACACATGGGAAACACAGTAGTTTCCAAACTGCTTTTTTTTCTGTACCATGCAGCTTAATCTTAGTTCCCTGACCAGGGATCGAACCCAGGCCCTGGCAGCCAAAGCGCCTGTGTCCTAACCACTGGTCTGCCAGTGAATTCCCTCCAAACAACTTTAAGAAGAAAACCTTGGAAAGGAGAGGGAAGAAGTCTTACTTTTCACTGCAAAACCTTTCATACCATGTACATTTTAAAAAAACTATGTGCATGAATTAAAAGCCATACTAAAAACTAAACATCAAAAAACCAAACAAAAAACCTTGGTAGACTGCTGGGACCACAGAAAGCATTCACTGTTTGTTGCACATAAATCACAAAACCACCCCAGGTTCAAGGGAGAGGGTCTCCAATGGGGCTTTGATGCAAGGGGGTGACTGATCCGTCACGTTGTCACCGAAATGTGCCAAGCTCGCTATCCGGTGACAAGATACGCCATGGTTCTCATTAAACTGCTTGAGCAGAAAACCAACAATTAAGGTACATATGTGAGAGAGACAGGGAGATAGAGAGAGACAATCCTGAATGAAGTGGGTATCTGGGAGTCATCAGCAAAGGCCCAGACCAAAGTCCTGGGCTCCCTGTCTGGGATCAGCTGCGGGGTCTGGAGCTGGGGAGAGGGATGCTGCTAACTGGGAACTTTCCACGTACGGCTGGAAACTCCTCTTAGGATGCTGAGGGGCTGCACCCAGCCAAGCCCCCTGGACTCTCAACAAACTGTGAGCAGGACTGACCCCTGTGCTGTCTGAGGGCCCAGTCGGCTGGCTGGGAAAACGTCCTTACTCACACATAGGCCTCGGGGGCTGGAGATTTGGAAGTCAAGCAAAAGGACACACAGGCTGACACTGTCTGATCTTTTCAGCTTTTCTTGGGCATCTCTGTTGGATTTCCGGGATTAATGTACAAACAGGCAGAACTGACGGAATACAAAAAAGTTTTCTTTGGCTGTACAGTCGAGGCACCCGAAGGCTTTTCACCAGCCCAACTGATCAATAAACAGTAAAGCCTCACTGATTCGGATTCCACTGTCCCGAATCAAACAGCACTCTTGTTTTAAGTCTTTCTGATCTGATTCTTCCTGCGGTCGACAGGATGAAGGGGTCCCAATGCTGAGAACGGCACTTAAGGCCTTCCTTATGGAGTGACACAGCCTCTCCAGGTTCCCTGGGTCTAAATTCCAAGCACACAGGCCAATCTACTCTCACTGGGCTTTGCATGTTCCCTTCTCTTAAGCTAGAACGCCCCAGAAGAATCCTGTGGCCATCAAAGGTCACTCAGGCTGTGCAACCCACCCTCCTGGGCAGCCTCCCTTCTGATTCACTTGTTTTATTCACAGTTGCAACACTAGCAAATGGTCCTACTATGTGCACACCTGACTGCCCAGTAGCAGGGTCTGTCCCATGCACCGCAGTGACCCTAACTGACCCCCTACATTAAGTCAGGCCCAGCGGTAGCCCCCTAGACGGCCCTCAGCACAATCTGCCAGCGTGTTCTTTTCACACGTCACTACAAATGCTTGATTTTAAGCTCTCACCTTTGGCACTGCTGACACGTGGGTCAATTTTCAGCACTGTAGGATGCTCGGTGCCTCCCTTGTTTCTACCCGCTCCCCCCCGCCCCCCCCGCCCCGAGAACCCAGCAGCCCTCCTAGCTCTCAGTTGTGATGACCCAAAACACCAGGCTTTGCCAGATGTCCTGGGTGGGAGGGGATCACACCCAGTGGAGACCATTAAACTAACCAGTGCCACTCACAGTGTGTGGTCCTGCCCTTGGATCTTCTAAGAAAGGCAGATGCTCAGGCCACCCCAGCCCAAACCAGGCCCTTGGACTCAGAGACTCAAGGGTGGAGCCACACTGGAAGCCTGTTAACCAGCCATCCAGGTGATTCTGATGCCATGGGTCGAGGAGCATCAACCTCAGTGGGAAGCTTGCTCACAGCTGCATCCCGGGTACCAGGTCTGGCTCATTGGAGCATCTTCTCCAAGCTCCAGAATCTGGGGTACTGACCCCAGGAGGGGCAAGGAACTGACAAATCATAGAGCCATAATGTAGGAACAGCTGGAGCGCTTCCAGGAGGTCGTGCCTGTGATCTCCCTGGCAGCGAGGGCAGAGTGGGAATCCCTCCCAAGACGCTGCAGGCAGGGGGCCACATGGCGGTGACTTTGAGAACGGATAGTCCATTTCAGTTTTAACTTAGAGTGAGCCCATGCCTGCCTCTACATGCCTCCCACCATCCTGAGCAGCATCTCTCCAATATCCCAGGCGGCACAGTGCCTAGAAGCCAAGTTGTCTTTGTTGAAAACCACGGTATATCAGAGTATTTAGTTCTATCAAGCAAACTAAGGATAATTCCACTTGTAGAAATTAATTACACTATACACATAACACCAAGAGATCACAATTACGAGCCCCAAGCCCTGTTACATTAGACATGATTTCATTGGGATATTCATATATTTATTGGGATTTATTATTTTCTTGGGGTTTCCCTCAATAGCTCAGTTGGTAAAGAATCCGCCAGCAATGCAGAAGACCCCAGTTTGATTCCTGGGTTGGGAAGACCCCCTGGAGAAGGGACAGGCTACCCACTCCAGTATTCTGGCCTGGAGAATTCCATGGACTATGTATAGCCCATGGGGTCGCAAAGAGTCGGACATGACTGAGCGACTTTTACTTTGAGCATCTGCTAGCAATCAGCAGCAGACAAGTGTTTATAGACACCAAGGCATTGAGACCTTTAAAAAAAATATGGCCAAAGTAGAGGCAAAGCTAATGGATCACTTAATTCCTCTTAGGATATAATTTTGAGAAAAGTCCTACAAGTTTTAGCAGGTGAGCACAAGGGTCCAGGCCAAGCAGAGGGGTCACGCTCACCCCACACCACGCCAGAGCATGGAATCCCACACCTTCTGCCACACGACAGTGATGGGCGGAGGGTGACCCCACAGGGCTTGCCCTCTCCTCTCAGTGGAGGGTGTTCTCTCAGTCCTTCCTCCTGTAACACGTCGTGCTGAGTCTGCATCCAACCACTTTCGGGATTTGCTCGTATCAGCAGCTTAGATGCAAATGTGTGTGCGCTCAGTTATGTCTGACTCTTTGCAACCCCATGGACTGTAGTCTACCAGGCTTCTCTGTCTATGAAATTTTCCAGGCAAGAATACTCGAGTGGGTTGTCATTTCCTCCTCTGGGGGATATTCCCGACTCAAAGGCAGACGGATTCTCTACCACTGAGCCACCCAGGAATCCCTTATATGCAAATAGATACCCTTTAATTATAAATGAACACATTGATTACCATGGAGTCTCCCACCCTGGCTCCTGTGCCCTCGAAAACCCCCACCTCCAACCCAGCTGTTGTTTTCGTATCGACTAGGCATTAGGTTCAGTAGTTCTCTAGAAACCATAATGGAGGGACTTCCCTGGGGTCCAGTGATTAGGACTCCAGGTTTCCACTGCAGGGGGCATGGGTTCCATCCCTGGTCGGGGAACTAAGATCCAGTAAGCCACATGGAGTGGCCAAGAAAACCCTTCCAAAAACAAACAAAAAAAACAAATGGACCACTTCCCTCCTCACCCCTTTAGCGGAATTTGATTTTTTTAAGCTTCTATTCCCACAATTTGTGTTCAGACGTCTTGAAACATACTATGATTTCCCAGTGTAATGTTCCCTGATCTTAACATTTTAGTCCCTTGATCATTTTACATTTCTTCCTAGAAAAACTGAATTAGCTTGTGTTTTACTTGACTGTAACATGGATTAATTCCACCCCACCCTCCACGGCTCAGTAGTTTTGGATAGGAAAAAAATTCCCAGTTCCTCCATTAAAACACCCAAAGGACTGCTCTCGAAAGCACTCTGTGAACACAAAGGTAAACTACCCAAGACTCACATTCCACTTGCCTGGAATTTAAAGTGGATTTCTCTTTAGATGGCTCAATCTGAGATTTCACCAAAAGAAGATGAAAAACACATTAAAAAAACCACAACCTCCTGGTTCTTTGACAGCCTTCTCTCTAATCTCACCTCATAATTCCACCATACCGCTCGAACTCCAAGTTTCTTTAAGGGACTCAGGCTCCCTCCACCTCTCAAATCCTCAGCGAATTGTTCTGGGAGCATCCTACTCTTTAACTTTCCTTATACTTCTGATTTGATTCCAGTATGGAAACTTGTGACAGAGGATGACAATGATTCTGTGCTGAAGAAGTGTTTTCAGTTTCAGTGATTATTAAATATGAGTGTCACTTTCCCAGTGGCCCAGCAATAAAGAATCCGCCTGCAAGGCAGGAGACCCAGGTTCGATCCCTAGATCGGGAAGATCCCCTGGAGGAGGGCACGGCCATCCACTCCAGTATTCTTGCCTGGTGAATCCCACGGACAGAGGAGCCTGGCAGGCTACAGTTCATGGGGTCGTAAAGAGTCAGACACAACTGAAGCAACTTAGCAGGAAGGCAGGTCACTTCTCAACAATGGTAATTTCAGGGCTCAGTTATAAACCGAGCAATGGCTTTACATCCAGAAAACCAATTCTAGACCTCCACGGTCCAAGAGGAGGCATGGTGGTTGGGGAGCACTTGAAATTTACCTGGTCCCTATTGAGACATGTTGGAAGGGTCAAACACACTACCTAATTTTGAAGACTCCATATGAAAGAATGTCAAACAGCTCATAATCTGTATACTGATTACATGTTGCAAATACTTTTGATATATTAGGCTAAGAAACTATCGTTAAAATTCAGCTAATCTGGTTTTTTCTTTTTTTTATATAACATGGCTACTACAAATTTTGCGATGACCTGAAGGGCTACACAGCACTGTCAACGACACATGCTCAGAGACCCAGCTCATCCATGAAATGGTCTACACGGCTGTTTCTAATCCAAGTCTGCCTTCAAAAACTCGGAAAATATGAAGTGACTTGCTTATTAAAATTCACTTCTTTCTCCTCCAACCCCTACCAGATTAGTCACTTGATTTGCTATCAGGAGTCATAAGACAGCATGCACACACACTTCAGTTGTTCCACAATCCAAACTGGAAAGCTGAGCTTAACAGTTGACTCTTAAACTGGAGAGTTAGGGCCCAACCCTTCCATATAACTTCACAGTCAGCCCCCACTGTGTTGCTTGGTATTTGCTGGTCTGTATCTGTGGATTCAACCAACTTTTGGTTCTGCAATACTGAAGTGCATATTGAAAAAAATTCGCCTACAAATGGACTTGTGCAGTTCATACCTATGGACTAACTGTACTTTTAAACTATCTCATATAAATCAAAGGGGTCCTCTTTACAAATGTGTGGAAGGGAGGTGCATGATAAACCAAGGCCACCCTACAAAGTATTGATAAAGTATCTCTAGTACTGGGGACAATCAAGAAAGGCCTTATAGAAATTAAATAATCAACTGGGAAAGTGGTCCTGAGTTTAGGGACAGCACAGCCTAGTAGACTTATGGTCATAAGACCTCCTCTAGCAGTTTTACCATTTAGTTTGTCAAATTATTATTTTCTTTGAGTATTAATTTGTCAAGGTGACTAATGTGAACAGTTGCAAATATATACAGCATAATCTAGATAAATCTGGACTTGTGTTTTTATATGTTCTTACTTAGTAACTAATGTAAGCTATTTTTTTTATTCCCAACTTTGAGCATTTTATTTATTTAAAAAATTTTTTCTTGTTTTGGTCATGCCTCCGAGGCATGTGGGATCATAGTTCCCTGACCAGGGATGGAAACTGCACCCCCTGCGTTGGAAGCGCAGAATCTTAACCACTGAACACCAGGGAAGTTGCCTGATCATTTTAATAAGACAGTTGAAACTGAAAACAGTAGGCCACCTTGCATATAGCTGGCACTCAATAAATACTGGATGAGTCAACAGTTTTATTTCGATGTCTGTTAGAAGCTTTACTATATTACTATATTTCAAAGGCAATTATGAGATGTAATTAACACTGAAAAGTCAGTAATTTGTTAATGTGAATAAATACAGCCAGAAGTCCTCCTCTCATTTTTAGTCTTTGAACCTCCTCACAATGGAATAATCTGTCATGTAAGAGATCTTTTTTAAAAAATTGTTTTTTAAAAATTACATATTAAAAAGACAGGAAAAATGGATCATTTTCATTTTAGCAGTAACAGCTAAAAACAGTAAAAATAAATTCTGAGAGGCGGATATCACTTCCAGTACAACTGCATTTATGAGTATTTTTATTCAAAAAGTCTCCCCCAAATAGGGAGTTCTAACTGATGCATCGTTTGCTGTTTATTCGCTCAGTTGTGTCCAGTTCTTTTGTAACCCCACAGACTATAGCCCAACAGGCCCCTCTGTCCATGGGATTTTTCCAGCAAGAATATTAGAGTGGGTTGCCATTTCCTTGCCCAGGGGACCTTCCCCACCCAGGGATCGAACCCGAGTCTCCTGCACTGCAGGCGGATTCTTCACCCCTGAGCCACTGCGGGAAGCCAAACTCTGTGTAAGTGTCTCAGGCTAAGAACTCTCCATCTCAAATCCGTCCAGTCTGCTAAGCTGTTAAGCAACAATGGTCCAGGAGAGAAAATGAAAAAAGCAAACACAAAAAACCCCAAAAAACTGTTCTTACAGCATGTAACATCTCTCACAACTTGCTCTAGGAGAACTGTACAGCGTTCGCAAACATGAACCTTTTATAATCCAGAATTTCAGAAAGACTGGCTTGGAAAATGCTTTCCTTGCTTCCGTGTCTGTCTCTTAGGTAAGGCGATCCCGTCAGTAAACCGAAGCAAAGCCTGAGGGGCAGCAGGGGCGGCGGCCAGGGGAAGGAGCACGGTGGGGGAAACAAAAACCCCACAAGCATTAACAGCAAGACCCTGGCCAGCGCCAACACCCTCAAGCGCCCAACAGACGCGGGCAATTCAGGGAAGCGCTGCGTGGCAGACCTGGCACGGCGCTCGATGGGGAAGCTGTCATTTCAGAAAAGAAAAAGCGGTGCATGCCAAGGGACACCGTCTTCCCCCAGTCGACGCCTGCGTCTCGCCGCCACCCGGAAGCCGGCGTGCGTCACGGTGCGTGGGCGGAAGTCACTCGACTCCGTCAGGCGGCCCCGGCTCCCTCGGTCGGAGCACAGAGCCGTACAACACGCCTCGGATTCTCCTCCCAGGAGTGGGAGCCAAGCAAGCGGAGCTTCCACCTGCGGAATGAGGCAACTCGGAGGCCAATCTCCTAACTAAAAGCACATTTTGGGAGAATCGAGCCAGTGTAGCAACCCCTGAGAAAGAGAACCCAACGTGAATACCGCGGTCACAATTCAGATGGCAGCAACCCCAAATCTAAAAAAAAAAGAAAAAAAAGGCGTCCTAGACTATGTGAGTTACACAGTTGCCCTCGTTTAAGCTGTGTGACTTTGTGTAAGCCAAAGACAAACGTGTCTTGAATCAGAGTGGAAAAGAGCAGGAAACGAGATCCCGAGAGTCGACAGTTATCCTGTTTTAGCTGCCTGAACTATGGTGCAACTGTCTTGTGTTTAGTCGTGTGCGGCTCGTTGCGACCCCATGGACTGTATTCCTGCCAGGCTCCTCTGTCCATGGGATTTTTTTCAGGCAAGGATACTGGAGTGGGTGGCCATTTCCTCCTCCAGGGGATCTTCCTGACCCAGGGGCCGAACCCACGTCTCCTGCATTGGCAGGCTGGTTCTTTCTTAAAGAGCCATCTGGGAAGCCCTGAACTATGGTAGGGAGAGTGACTAAAATAAATTTGAAGAACTTAAAACAACTGAGACTTGAGATCTTGTGTTTCATAATAGCTTAGGATTTAAAATGGTTATTCTAGAAATGTACCCATTTCCTTTCCTCTTGAAAAGGTTCTCTCCTCCCCACTATATAAATGAGACTAATGAAATTTCTCTTTGTCACCCCAATTCCCATGAAACAATATTCTAAGGTATTTATTTATAAAAAGAAATTGTTTTGGCTCTTCTATCAAGTTTATTGTGCAGAAGGATTATGTATGTGACCTTTGTGACCCCATGGACTGACACCTGCCAGGCTCCTCTGACCATGGGATTCTCCAGGCAAGGATACTGGAGTGGGTTGCCATTTCCTTCTCCAGGGGAACTTCCCGACCCAGGGATTGAACCCACATCTGCATCTCCTGCACTGGCAGGCAGATTCCTTACCACTAGTGCCACCTGGGAAGCCCATACAGACAGATTACCTTTTTCCAATCCAAAATATGTACTAGGCTTTAACAGAGAAGGATGTCTCATCATTAGAATAATACTTTTCATTTTGGGTGTTCAGAAATAATAACCAGCGCATCATCGACTTAGTGTTTTTCTTTCTTTTTCCCTTTAAAATAATTATCCTTTTCTATAAGGCTATTTTCTTCTTAAAAAAAAAAAAAGATTCTATTCTAAAAGAGCCCACTTGGAGCTATTCTACATAACAAAAAAAAACCCAGAAATGTTACATGAGACTCTTTTTTCACTCTCAAAAAATGCCAGGATTCCAGAGGTCAGCACAGAGTTGCTTGCTACAATAAACTCAGGTAGTTAAAAATTGTCCAGAGCTTTATAATACAGACAGTGCATCTATTAAAAAAAGCTAATGAGGTTATTAAAAAAGGAATGTATTCTCTGAAAGATCTTTTTACCTAGTTAAATCATTCACTTCAGAACACTCAATTTTTTGTTCCCTTATAAAAAATATTAAATTTGTTCCTCTGTAAAAAACCTCTCTTAAACTTCAAGTTTATGAGGAATGAATGCTTGACTGTTCTTTGAATTGATGTTCAGATCTGAAAGAACAAAGACCAGGTAACTTAAATCATAGGATTAAACAACAAATATCATTTATTATTATTTGTATTCAATAAGTACCAGACTGAACTTCTTCCACAAAAGAGCTTTGATTCTTGGCTGCACACTTACGTGGGCGACGTGAGTAGCAGGGGGAGTTCTTAAATCATACTTTTGATGTTTCTACCACACTTAACATTTAAACAATTCATTAACAGAATTGAATGCACCTCCTCTTTATTTTTAATGGTTGTTTTGACAAACTTGCCTCACTGGTCCCATGAGGACAGGGAAGCCGATGAAGACAGTTTAGTTGGGGCTGGCTTTGAAGTGAGTTAGACACAGAGGGTGAACCCAGTTCAGCCATATATAGCCGTGTGATCCTGGAGAGTTACTTAAACGCTGTGTCTTACATGTGGACAGCAGGGAAAGTAACTCCACCTATCTTAAAGATACACAGATGACACCACCCTTATGGCAGAGAGTGAAGAGGAACTAAAGAGCCTCCTGATGAAAGTGAAAGAGGAGAGTGAAAAAGCTGGCTTAAAGCTCAACATTCAGAAAACGAAGATCATGGCATCCGGTTCCATCACTTCATGGCAAATAGATGGGGAAACAGTGTCAGAATTTGTTTTTTGGGGCTCCAAAATCACTGCAGATGGTGACTGCAGCCATGAAATTAAAAGACACTTGCTCCTTGGAAGAAAAGTTTTGACCAACCTAGACAGCATATTAAAAAGCAGAGACATTACTTTGCCAACAAAGGTCCGTCTAGTCAAAGCTATGGTTTTTCCAGTAGTCATGTATGGATGGATGTGAGAGTTGGACTATAAAGAAAGCTGAGGGCTGAAGAATTGATGCTTTTGAACTGTGGTGTTGGAGAAGACTCTTGAGAGTCCCCTGAACTGCAAAGAGATCCAGCCAGTCCATCCTAAAGGAAATCAATCCTGAATATTCATTGGAAGGACTGATGCTGAAACTGAAACTCCAATACTTTGGGCACCTGATGGGAAGAACTGACTCACTGGAAAAGACTCTAATGCTGGGAAAGATTGAAGGCAGGAGGAGAAGGGGACAACAGAGGATGAGATGGTTGGAAGGCATCACCGACTTGATGGACACGAGTTTGAGCAAGCTCAGGGAGCTGGTGATGGACAGGGAAGCCTGGTGTGCTGCAGTCCATGGAGTCTCAAAGAATCAGATACAACGTAGCGACTGAACTGAAGACTGTAACATAACTGACAACCACACACACACATGTGTGACAGCAGACAGTCAAAAAATGGTAACTTATGTTACAGGAAGCTCCTCTACCTTCATGAGTAAAGAAAAATTTCGTGCTGGAAACTCCCTATTAATCGTAGCTAAAAAAATCTTTTGGAACCACTAGCACGGTGACAGTTACCTGTCAGTCATCTGTCCCAGGGATTAGCAAACTTTGCAAAGGATAGGCCAGTAAGAATTTCAGGCTTCACAGGCCAGGCAGCCTCTATGGAAACTCCTAACTCTGCAAAAACCAGTCCTGAGTGACCCCACTTCAACCAGCCCCAGCAGAGACAAAATCCTGAATGAGTGGTCTGTCCTTGCTCATGAATAAGATATCAGTTTACAAGAGGAATCCAAGTATAAGCATTAGTACATGAACAATAACATTAAGGCCCTGGCAGGGGACCACACCTAAGCTTTGAGAAGTGCTGTGGAAAAGACTCAAGGAAACCAATGTACTACTCTATCAGCTTCTGCTGAAACTGGCTTCCCTGGTGGCTCAGACAGTAAAGCATCTGCCTACAATGCAGAAGACCCAGGTTTGATCTTCGGGTCGGGAAGAGGCCCTGGGGAAGGAAATGGCAACCCACTCCAGTATTCTTGCCTGGGAAATCTCATGGACAGAGGAGCCTGGTGGCCTACAGTCTATGGGGGGCTCACAAACAGTTGGATACAACTTAGTGACTTTCACTCACTCTGCTGAAACAGCCCTGTCAAGCAACCCATAGAAATTGTTCCTCTCACTTTCCCTTTTCTTCTGACTTTCCCTTTTCAATTGATTGTGTTATATAAGGAGAGAGTTCTACAGTCATGAACTGAATTTATAACAGAAGTTGAAATTATAACACTGTTGCTAGGGCCAACATGTATAAATGTACCATACCCAATTTCTACTGTAAGACAACTGGGAAGGGATATGATGTCACTTGGAGTCGATCAGAATTCATATAATTAGTAGAGTTATACGGGGATTCTACTGAATCTCAATAAATGCATTGGTGCTAATAAACAGGCAGTTCAACCCCCACCACTTGCACACATGTATGCACGCACGGGCGCGCACACACACACACACACACACACACAACTGGTCATTTCAACACCATTGGTTCCAGCAACAAAGACTTTCTAAGTACCATTAACATGACAATGAAAAAATAAGAACCTCATGCTCCAGGTGCATATTCATAGCTATACATTTTTACAATTTTTCTATATTTTTCCTCCAACATGTTTTCATTAAAAATAAATAACAAAAAGCTTTTCCCCTCTTCAATTTTACTGGAAATAAAAAAAAATCACAAAAATCAATTACAACTGCTTTAGCACTAAGAGCAGGAGCTCTTGGTTTCACTACTCAGCAAGATGCTTCCTGAACGTTGTGAACGCTGAAGCACAACCTTTGTGTCGTGAAAAAAGCAACCTGAGTAACAGACATCACTAAAAACAATTGATACCTTTGACCTACATTCCTTCAAAGGGACAAACTTATACGAGCGTACACCTTCCCATCTGTTAAAACATGCTCGACAGAACAGAAACACGAAGAAGATGCAAAATTAAGAGGGTAAAACATCATGCTTACTTTCTCTGAACGCTTTACAGTAGCCAAGGAAAGACAGCAGAAAAAACAGGGCACCCAGGAGGTCTGCACGGCCGACGACACCAGCAACCTTCAAAGAAGGCGGAGGAAAGAGATTTATGTTAAAAAAATATTTACGTGAAACTTTGGAAACACAAAAACATCCTTAGAAACAGAAAACCTTATGAGACTCAGCCATCTGTTAAAATAAACTCTGTAACTATGGTGTGATCTGACAACTGACTCTTCACTCTGGGTCTAGGATCTGGGTCAGCTGCTTCCATGGGAAGGCTGGGCTGACTCTGACCTACTGTGGCTCTTCTGTGGGTCGCACACAGGCAGCGATGCCCATGTGCAGGGAAAACCCTGTCACTTGGCACTCTGTGCCCACAGCCCTAGATACCTCTGCCCTGATCAGGTGCCCAGGGTGCATTTTTCAATTGGAAAATGTTATCAGCTCAAAAGGCATGATATTTAAGAAAGAAAATTTGACTGGAGACATGAAAGACAGGTGGGAAGTAAGCGCTACACGTCATCAAGCAGAGAGAATAGGACACAGGGGGTTCAAAGCCTCTGTCACTGTCTTTCCCTCCCTTTAGACCAAAACCAATTAAGCGGGTTAACCTGGAAAGTGGAAGGCTTCAAAAGAGGTTGACCAGTAAGATGAAAACAGAGTAAGATTTCCATCATTTCTTCTCTGCCCCTCCCCATTTTCTGCATCTGATGATGGCCCTTTTCTCCACCTTAGTGTTAAAGAAGCAATACAGAATGGGTGCTTCATTTCTTTCAAGCTGATTACTCCAACAATTGTTCTCCAAAAGTCTCAGGTCAACCAAAGACAGAGAACTGTGCTCCCGAGTACTGGTCTAGTCTATGTGGTATCCTTTACTAACTAGCACCCGGACAGGACATGTATCAGAGCTTGCACTGTGACTCTCAAGGTTTCATTTTAGTTCCTGGGAAGCTCATCTTAAAGTGAGAAGTGTGGTGCTGGATCCAAAGTAAAGTCTAGCCTACAAACAGAGGTAAGAGAGTATATTTCACAATGAATGTGAAAATCACTATATTTATATTCTGTGCCCAGGGCATGTACAAGCCACAGCTAAAAGGAATGCCTTTTAGGAGCAGTTTCCATCCAACCGGCATGGCTCCTGATGCTGGCGAGGCAAACACCCATCCGATGGCAAGCTCCTGACGCCGGGGGACGCGATCACTAAGAAGGCTGGCAGCTGAGTCCCACCTGTGACTGCCAGGCACATGAAAAAACTTCCTCCCAGGAAGGAAGCTAAAGACAAATACAGGTTCAACAGATCTGGGCCAAGGAGGCCAGTGTGCTGGAGGGGTAAATGGAATGATTACTTCACGAAGGTAGCGAATACATCATGAGACTTCTGGAATCCTCTGGCCTGTAACCTGCTCAGAGATGCGGTGAAATCGAGGATGCAATGAGACCCCAAAGATAGAGCCCGGCCCACAGTGGGTGCTGGTTCACTGTCAATCCAACAGGGACACATGGTTGGAGGGATTCGGGGGGACAGAGCAGTGGACCAAGGACACGGCAGCTTAGGGAGAAGCAGGTGTGGGCTCTGCGGCTCCACGGCCAGCAATGGAGGAAGCAGATGGTGCCGTGGGCCTCCCATCAGGACCAGAGAGAAGTGTGAGCAGCATCTGCCAGCTGCAGCTCTTCACAGGGCCCGAGGATGGTTCCGCATCCCACAGCCTTTCAGAGGAGACAGTAAGAGAAGCCAACTCAGAGAAGGGCATCCAAGAAGGTCCTGAGAGCAAGAGCGTCCGGGAAGCAGGGGCTGGGAACATGGAAGGTCAGAGAACAAGGCTTCCTGAACTGAGTGAAGGGGAGGGAAGTGGCTTGATTAAATACCAGGGGTAGGAGGCAAAAAGGCCAGCCTAAACCACTCATTATCTGAGCAGCTGAGGTATATTTAAAGACTCCCCCTAACATATAATGTTGTAAATCATCCAAATCTGGAGGAAAAAAAGATTTCCACTAAAATGAACTTTAAATATCATAAACTCATTTTTAAAACAAACATTCTGCCTTTGGCTAAGTGAAGACACTCCCAGGTCTTAAGGAATGTACATTACATCATCTGACATGAAGAAAAACAGGTTTTAAAAAGTATGGCACTAATGAGAACCTACTGTATCGCACAGGGAACTCTCCTCAGTGCTCACTGGGGACCTAACTGGGAAGGAAATGCAAAAAAGAGGGGATATGTGCGTAAGGATAACTGATTCACTTGTTACACCACAAAAAACTAACACAAAATTGTTAAGCAACTATACTCCAATAAAAAGTAATTTAAAAAAGAAAATAAGTCTCAAAAAAAAGTGTGACAAGTGTTTCAGTGTACAGAGTATTTAGTCCTTCAGTGAATTTTTGACAGAAAGAGATTCTACAGGAAGAAAATTTTAAAGGCTATTCCAAGAAGGTACTGAGTTGAACTGTTTGGCCAATGTGCATGGGTACAAAGAGATTTTTTTTCTTTTCTGTTATTTGCATTAATATGTATTTTCAGGCAAAGCTATTTATAAAGACTTTTTTTTTTCCTTACAAATAACCTGAGACACTCCCATCAGAGTTTTCTGGGGAAGTCACCGCCATTCCCTGAATCCGTAACAGACAAGGTGGTGGCGTTTCCCTACTGGGCACAGTTTCTGCGGGAGCCATAGAAGGAATGAGGGAAGGGGGGTGGTATTTCACCACCTGATTCCTTCAGCATAAACTCTGGCTTCACTGGATGAGCAGGAGTAGTAAGGACACCTGGCCGTCCCTCTCTGACACTCTGCAATCTGAACTCAAGCAATCTGAAATCCTCACCAACGCTTCCAGGAAAGAAAATCTTGCAGTGGCGCTAGTATCCTCAGGGAATACCCTGGGGCCGATGCCCTGGTCTCTAAACAGACAAGAGGCAAGGAAACCCCCTCCATTAGCTCTCCTCCCTCCCCTGGGGACCCAGCCCAAAGCCCAGAGACTGTATTTTTTGGGCTCCAAAATAACTGCAGATGGTGATTGCAGCCATGAAATTAAAAGAAACTTACTCCTTGGAAGAAAAATTATGACCAACCTAGACAGCATATCACAGCTCATCTCACATGCTAGTAAAGTAATGCTCAAAATTCTCCAAGCCAGGCTTCAGCAATACGTGAACCGTGAACTCCCTGACGTTCAAGCTGGTTTTAGAAAAGGCAGAGGAACCAGAGATCAAATTGCCAACATCCACTGGATCATGGAAAAAGCAAGAGAGTTCCAGGAAAACATCTATTTCTGCTTTATTGACTATGCCAAAGCCTTTGACTGTGTGGATCACAATAAACTGTGGAAAATTCTGAAAAAGATGGGAATACCAGACCACCTAACCTGCCTCTTGAGAAATCTGTATGCAGGTCAGGAAGCAACAGTTAGAACTGGACATGGAACAACAGACTGGTTCCAAATAGGAAAAGGAGTACGTCAAGGCTGTATATTGTCACCCTGCTTATTTAACTTATATGCAGAGTACATCATGAGAAACACTGGGCTGGAAGAAACAAGCTGGAATCAAGATTGCCGGGAGAAATATCAATAACCTCAGATATGCAGATGACACCACCCTTATGGCAGAAAGTGAAGAGGAGCTAAAAAGCCTCTTGATGAAAGTGAAAGAGGAGAGCGAAAAAGTTGGCTTAAAGCTCAACATTCAGAAAACAAAGATCATTGCATCTGGTCCCATCACTTCATGGGAAATAGATGGGGAGGGAAACAGTAGAAACGGTGTCAGAATTTTTTGGGCTCCAAAATCACTGCAGATAGTGATTGCAGCCATGAAATTAAAAGACGCTTACTCCTTGGAAGAAAAGTTATGCTCAACCTAGATAGCATATTCAAAAGCAGAGACATCACTTTGCCGACTAAGGTCCATCTAGTCAAGGCTATGGTTTTTCCTGTGGTCATGTATGGATGTGAGAGTTGGACTGTGAAGAAGGCTGAGAGCCGAAGAATTGATGCTTTCAAACTGTAGTGTTGGAGAAGACTCTTGAGAGTCCCTTGGACTGCAAGGAGATCCAACCAGTCCATTCCGAAGGAGATCAACCCTGGGATTTCTTTGGAAGGAATGATGCTAAAGCTGAAGCTCCAGTACTTTGGCACCTCATGTGAACACTTGATTCATTGGAAAAGACTGTGATGCTGGGAGGGATTGGGGTCAGGAGGAGAAGGGGACGACAGAGGATGAGATGGCTGGATGGCATCACGGACTCGATGGGTGTGAGTCTGAGTGAACTCCGGGAGATGGTGATGGACAGGGAGGCCTGGCGTGCTGCGATTCATGGGGTCACAAAGAGTCGGACACAACTGAGCAACTGAACTGAGACAGCATACTAAAAAGCAGAGACATCACTTTGCCAACAAAGGTCCGTCTAGTCAAGACTATGGTTTTTCTAGTAGTCATGTATGGATGTGAGAGTTGGACTATAAAGAAAGCTGAGTGCTGAAGAATTGATGCTTTTGAACTGTGGTGTTGGAGAAGACTCTTGAGAGTCCCTTGGACTGCAAGGAGATCCAACCAGTCCATCCTAAAGGAGATCAGTCCTGGGTGTTCATTGGAGGGACCGATGTTAAAGCTGAAACTCCAAGACTTTGGCCACCTGATGTGAAGAGCTGACTGATTTGAAAAGTCCCTGATGCTGGGAAAGATTGAGGGCAGGAGGAGAAGGGGATGACAGAGGATGAGATGGTTGGATGGCATCACCAACTCAAAGGACATGAGTTTGAGTAAACTCCAGGAGTTGGTGATGGATAGGGGGGCCTGGCATGCAGTCCATGGGTCATAAAGAGTTGGATACAACTGAACTAAACCGAACTGATAGGATGAAACTGAATATTGCCTATTTGCCAAGAAACAAGGAAAGGTGAACACACAGCTGATTTGTCTTAGGAATGCTAAGTTTTAATGACCGATAGCTTTTTCTCAAATATTTGAGTTTGAATGGCTGTCATGGAATGGTGGGATGGGAGATGAGAAGCAAGGTGGGGCAAATTCATGAGCAGGTCCTGGCAGGATGTGGGGACCCATTCACCAGCTCAGCTGGCAGCACGCCGATCTCTCCTTGGGACGGGTTCAGATGACCAGATCTTAAATTCTGTCCCTACCCTCCTAGGTGTTGTGACCGACCTAGGTTAAGTCCCTAATTTGTCCTCCCTGGCTGCTTCCTCTTCTGTAAAGTGGAAATTGTTATGCTGCTCCAGCTGAACCTACAGTGTTTTGGTGACAATCGTATGAAGTGTGAGGGAGTATTTTGGAAATCACAAAAGCTCTTGGCTAACAGAGGAAAGCTGCATCAGACCCCTTTTCAGGAAAAAAAGGCAATCTCAGCCTCTGGCTTTAGACCCAGAAGATGGGCAAGGTTCACCAGTCACATTTCCCAGTGTGGTCTAATAAGGGACACAGAGAGTATCACCAGAGATCATGCCATATGGTCTTTATGAAGTCTTGGCCCATCATGGACCCTGCGTTTGTCCTAAGGGGGACCTGCTGTCCCCACAAATCGCCGTTCTGGGTGTCTGAAAGCTGGCCTTCTACAGCCGTACAAGCAGCCAAGGGAAGCTTGTTTTAGGGAACAAACCAGTGCGTTGACCACATTGATCTTACACAAGGGCAGAGATGGCTGGCAGACGGTACTTACACACTCAGTGTGCACCGGGTGCACAGCAAACAGCAGGGCAGCCAGCAGAGACGACCTGGGGGCCAGGTTCAGCCTCCTGCCCTTGCTCGTGTACTGCAGGCCCCCGAACAGCACGGAGAAGACATCCACCAGGAGCACGCAGATGCCGCCATGCAGGGCAATGTTGACAACGTGGAAGCTCATGGGGTGGAAGCCTCCAGACAAATAGTAGTTCATCCTGCAAGGAAGGAAGGTATTCACAACGGAGATGCAGAAGCTCGTGAAATAAAACACGAACCGGCTGGAGGGAAAGGCTGGTGTGTGAACATACTGAAGGAGGAGAGCGTGCGCACAGTTGATAAAAATAGCGTCAAGATAAATAATGCCTGTTAAGCTAAGAAGGGTGAAGAAGAGCTAAGAACGTAATTAACTGCAGAGGGGAAAAAGGGAGATAAGGACCTCTCAGAGGAGTGGGACAGAAAATACTTGGAGAGGAAATGCCAAAAAAAAAAAGACAATTATTCAGGTGAGATAAAGGCAAGGCTGTCCCTGTCAAGGATTCTTGTCTCTTTTTCAATCATGAATGGTTCTGATTCATCATTTCTATACTTCTTTTCGTGGCTCAGCTAGTAAAGAATCCGCCTGTAATATGGGAGACCTGGGTTCGATCCCTGGGTTGGGAAGATCCCCTGGAGAAAGGAAAGGCCACTCATCCGGTATTCTGGCCTGGAGAATTCCATGGACTGTATAGGCCATGGGGTCGCAAAGAGTCGGACAAGACTGAGCGATTTTCACTTTCACTTTTGAGGGATCTACGCATAGGTTATCCGATACACCTGAGAAACAGCTATGCACGGGAACTTCTGTGAGATCAATTAATCTATTTAATGCAAACAGCTCCCCGATTCATGGTGGGGTGGCAAGATTATCTTTAGTTTCATTTTGTTTTTGGATATTGATGTGGTTACAGAAGTGAAGTGTTAGATGTTCAGTCGTGTCCGGCATTTTGTGATCCCATGAACCTGCCAGGCTCCTCCATCCATGGAATTCTCCAGCCAAGAAAACTAGAGTGGGTAGCCATTGCCTTCTCCAGGGAATCTTCCTGACTGGTATCGAGCCCGGGTCTCCTGCGTTGCAGGTGAATGCTTTACCTCTGAGTTACCAGGGAAGCCTGATGTGGTTCACAGGAGGAAGATTTATAACTTACTTTTTTTATATAGTGAAAGCAAACACAATTTAATTAGAGGCTACCTGTTGCCTTGACATATTGTTTCCTCCAGCTTAAGTTGCAAAGGGTCCAACCTGAAAGAACTGTGCAAAGTAGGGAACGCTTTGTCAGAGCAGCCGTGCCGGGGGCCTGGCAGGTCTTCTCCGTGCGGCTGCATGGGTCAGTGTCTGCACCGCGGCTTGTACGTCCGTGGGAAC
This sequence comes from Budorcas taxicolor, assembly GCF_023091745.1. NCBI lineage: Eukaryota > Metazoa > Chordata > Mammalia > Artiodactyla > Bovidae > Budorcas > Budorcas taxicolor. Next base: position 77,488,214 of record NC_068921.1, read on the forward strand.
CCCTGACCGGGGTCCCTTGTTACACCCGACCCAGTGCAACATCAAGGACAAGCCTCGGGTTTCCCCTCCCCCATGGCAGTCCTGCGGCACCTCACCTGAAGGTCAGCACGGTCAGGGGGCGGTAGGACTTGTGGCTGGTGTTACTGCTCAGCCGGCTGCCCCAGAAGTCATGATGCCACAGGTCCCCCAGCGGTGTCTCTGTGCGGAGGTCCTGCGGGCAACACAGCAGACGGCGGGGTCGGGACTGCGCCCTCCCCCTGGGCGGAAGCCCTCTCTTCCCTGTGTCTCCCGCCAGTCCTGGGTCCAGGCCCCGCCACGCTCACACCCAGCACCTGGCCGGGCTTCCACAGGGCTCCACTGTGCCCCACTCTGCGCGACCTCCAAGGGATCCCTCCCACCCCCTACGAGAGCCCCACCCCTTCCAGGACCAAGCCGACATCTTACGGGGACACCGCAGTTGGGGTGCTCTGGCCCCTCAGCTGCACGTGGCCGGCACATCTCCCAGACGCTGGCTCTGCTCCTGGTCTCTGGTCCCCAAATGGCCCCTGCTGCCACCCGCCCCAAGACGGGTCTGTGCCCGGATGGTCACCCCTCAGCTCCCCAGAGCTCAGCTCCTCCCGCTCATCATATTTCAGGCACTGGACTACGACGTTCCGGAGTTGATGCGGTTCTCTTCCTGGGGGGCCCAGAGCATCCTCTACCTGTCTTCACAGCGCCCGTTTCCCAGGAGGTTCACGTGACTGATATCTGCCCCACTGCGCTGGGGCTCCTCCAGGCCTGGGCCGCCCCGTGTTTGGGGGGAGTGCACAGAAAGCGCTTGATCCATGCAGAATGAACAAATGGACCAAGCAGCTAAGTGAGGTCACTATCACCCTCTCTCACAGCCAATATGTAAGGCTGCTGTTTAGCCACTGAGCTGTGTCCGACTCTCTGGTGACCTCATGGACTGTAGCCCGCCAGGCTCCTCTGTCCTGGGATTCTCCAGGCAAGAATACTGGAGTGGGTTGCCATTTCCTCCTCCAGGGGATCTTCCCGACCCAGGGATCAAACTCGTGTCTCCTGTGTCTCCTGCATTGGCAGGTGGGTTCTTTACCACTAGTGCCACCTGGGAAGCCTTAAGTGCTTAATGATGCAAAGGGAAAAGCTTGACCACGTGGGACAGAGGCAAGCTGGTGACCTGACACCCACTTTGTGGGTGAATTTCACTTCGGTGGGTATCAGTTTCAGGGGCCTTGAGTGCACACACCCTTCTCTAAGAGTCAAGTTGCTATTTCATGAGGGTCGTGCAATCTACCTACTAACTCCGTTTACTCCATTACCCCACTGGAAGTCATGTACTTTTGCGTTGTCCCAGAACTACCGGCTCAGCTGCGGAGGGAGGAGCAAAGGATCTTTCCCTCCGTTTGAGCAGCAAACGAACTCCAACAAAGCTCTAAATATTTGATTGGGTGTAGCCCTCACAGCAAGGTGCGCCGCGGGAAGAAAGGTCAATTTTTCCTCCTAATGATTGCTAGGAAAGATGTGCTGTGTCTCAAATCTTTGCTGATTCCACTGACTCAAAGAAAATCATCATCTCCGTGAACAACTCAACACTACAGGCAACTCAACACTACAAGGAAGCATCTGGAAAACAGCCTTTAACACCAAGAAACTCCAGTCACAGCCTGTCTCACATTACTGCAGGCACGGTGCCAATGCACAGAGGAGGGCCTGTCAGTAGACAGGGAAGGGGAGAAAAGCAGGCTCGCAAGTGAACAAAGGGGCACAGTGTGATGCTCCAGAAAACGCTGCCAAGACAACGCACGGGGTCACAGAGCGCCTTCCTCTGCCCTCGCTCCCAGAAGGAAAGAGAAGCACAACTTCATCCCGGGCATCTCACGCAGGACATGGCTTGTGTCTCCCCACCTTGCCCACCAGAGCTCTTCAACGAGGGTCCAGAATTGACACTTCATACATCCTCCAGGAGTGGCAGAGCCAAGAAACTCTCAGCAAATGGAATTAAAAAATAATAATGATAAAGGCAGACTTGTCTGGTGGTCCAGTGGTTAAGAATCTGCCTGCCAATGAAGGAGACACAGGTTCGATCCCTGGTCCAGGAAGATCCCACATGCTGTGAGGCAACTAAGCCCACACACCACAACTCCTGAGCCCACGTGCAGCAACGGCTGGGTCCATGTGCCCTGGAGCCCGTGTTTCCCAACCGGAAAAGCCACGGCAGCGAGAAGCCTGAGCACCGCAAATACAGAGTAGCCACTGCTCCCCACAACCACAGAAAAGCCTGCACAGCAAGGAAGGCCCAGCTCAGCCAAGAAAACAAAGGCACAGTCATGTGTCCTCCCTGGAAAGCAGCTATTAAGCCACGTATCCCGCTGGAAAATAGCTATGAAGCCACCCCTGTGACACAGTTGCTCAGAGCTAACACACTTCTTTTGCTCCTAAGCGCTGTTGCAAAAAGGACTGAAACAGAAACATCGGCAGTTGGATGTTTCAAACCGCTGGATGAACTTGAGGGAAATTACAAGTGAAGAACCTGGATTCAAAATAAACACCAGGACTGAAGTCTGTGCCGTGGAAATGAAGCAAATCATTCATAGGGTGTTACAAATGAAATATCTGCCGAACAGTCACCCCCTTTCCCCTCGCCCCCTCTCCCCTCCACCCCACCTAATACACATTCCTTGCACACAGAATTTTCCTCAACACTTTTAATAGGAAAATGGCTCTCTCCACATTCAGGAAAATCTATGACTTCAAAATTTGCAGAGCATTAAGGAAAAGTGCTACAAAGAGATGCTATGATTGTATCTACTAGAGAAAGAGAGAGGAGTGAATCCCTGCAGGTTCTCTTGGCCCCTTGAAGCAGACACAGAACATCGGCTGAGTAGGGGTTGGTTTGGTTTAATCACTAAGTTGTGCCCGACTCTTGTGACCCCATGGACTGTAGCCCGCCAGGCTCCTCTGTCCATAGGATTTTCCAGGCAAGAATACTGGAAAGGGTAGCTATTTCCCATCACAAAGGTTCTAACTACGCTCTTTCCACATTCTTTCTCCTCTGGGCTCTGCCTCCAGGTTTCTTGTTCGGATTTTCTTTTAGCTCAGTGAAACCCTTTTCTTCCCTTCCCACAAATCGATTTCTTCTTCCCTACCTCTATAGTCAGTGACTGAAAAGGAATATCATTTCCCCTACACCCACTGGTGAGCGGAACTGGCTGGGGTTTTGCAAATTCAGCAAATCTGAGTCTCCACACAGGAAACGAGCAGGGACTGCAGTCTCCTCGGGCAGCAAACTCCAGGTCATCCGCAACTGTCAGCAGGATGTCCTGATGCTCCCAGCGAAGGACACAGAAGGGGCCGGCTCACTGCCTACAGCCAAGGACACACCTTCCAGTGGGGGATCAGACTTGCCCATCACTGCAGCAGATGTGTGTGTGTGTCTGATGGGGGCATCCTTCTGGCCTAGAGCTCTGTAAAATTTTCTCACAAAACCTGAAATAGCCTGCAAGGCTCTGCAATACTGTGGCCTTGTCATGTTAGAAGAACGGTCTCTCTGATATGTGCATGGGCTGGGACCTCACGCAGGGCACCCAGCCAGCGTAAAGCCTGAGGTTAGGCAAGGCTGGGAGACCCTGCTGCCAGCAATAAAAGGGGCCCTAAATCAAGGAGATGCTCTCTAAAAAAAGATGGGAAATCTGGAGCACGATGAGGGCTCAGATAAAGGCTCAGCCAAAGTTCAGTGGAGCAGGGGTCCCCAATCTCTGGGATCTAATGCCTGGTGAGCTGAGGTGGGGCTGATGTACTAATCATAGAAGTAAAATGCACAGTAAATATAATGCGCTTGAATCATCCTGAAACCATTCCCCCGCCGCCCCAGTCCGAGTAAAAAACTGTCTTCCATGAAGCTGGTCCCTGGTGTCAGAGAGGTTGAGGACCACGGCCATAGAAAATAACTGATGCAGATCATTACTGAGATGCAGGCAAGTCAGTTTACCAGACAGACATCAAGATACGGACCTTATTGTTAACAATGGCTTCAGAGTCATCAAAGACAAAGTCTCCATCGTAGCTCCGGGCAAAACACACGAGGGAAGCAAAACCCACAAGGAACTTTGCCCAGAAGGGAGGAAGAACAGAGGATGGGATGATGTAGTCCAGACTGGCGTCCCACTCGGCCATCCTGACAGCTGCGCCCTGCCGGCCTCTGGGTCCAGCATTCTGCTGGCTAGAAACCTGCAAGATAAGTAACCCGACATCAATACTCATCAACACCTTGGCAGGAGGTTTACACAGTAGGCGGGCTTCCCAGGTGGGACTCATGGTAAAGAACCCGCCTGCCAATACAGGAGAAGTAAGAGACACAGCTTCGATCTCTGGGTCAGGAAGATCCCTTGAAGGAAGGCATGGTAACCCACTCCAGTACTCTTGCCTGGAGAATCCCATGGACAGAGGAGCCTGGTGGGCTGCAGTCCATGGGGTTGCCAAGAGTTGGATGCAACCGAAGCAGCTTAGCACACACGCACACATACAGTAGGCATGTTTACCCCAAGTGAAAACCAGCTAGACGGTCAATTATTTATTTATGCTGTGAGTTTATAGGGTGTGATCCTAAACACCTTTAAGGTGTACTTTCAAAACTCAAGTGGGCAGAACCATCATCTTGGGCACAGGGAGCTTCTCCTGGGCCCAGATGCAACCGACTACGTCAGGAGTCCCTGGGTTTCTGATGCTGGATTATCCCTGAGAAACACTGACTTAAGGGAATCCTATGTTTATCAGCCCCATAAGGCAGATCATTTTTATAGTCCTTGAACCAGTTTACAAAGTTAAAAAAAAAGATACCATCTTGCTTCATGCAATCAAGAAAACTCAATACATATTCATTGTTGAGTCTTAGCACAAAAATTGTGTGTGTTTGTGTGTGCATGTGAAGCATGGTCCTGATTGTGAAAGAGCTTATGGTCTCTCTGCAGAACAGACACTCCCGCCCATTCAATGAAAATCTGGGACAAAGAAGAGTTTAACAGAGGTGAGGTGGCAGGTACACGGCCGTGGTTCTCACCCAGGGGACAGACAGAGCAAGGCGGGCCCACTGCAGACTGATGCTGGGGACAGCATTGTTAGGCTGTGTCCTAAAGGAGAGTGTGGGGTCCTCTTCTAGGTGAGGACATGACCTCCAATGTTGGTGAGGGAGTCAAGTTATAAAGACACTTATTTTAGCTTTTCTTTCAAATAGGCAAAACATTAAAATGAAATGCTGTCTCCCAGCCTTGCCATTTCTTACTTCGGTGGCCTTGTGTGTGCTGCCTATCTTTGAGTTCACGTCCTGTGCACTCGGCAAAGCAAAAGAACTTCCCAGCAGTTGCCTAAGGACTTCCTAACCTGCAATTCACCAATTATGAAACCACCTCCCCTCCCCATCACATTGTATGTCCGTCCCCATGCCACCACACCTTCAATAGGCACCCTCCTTGGTTTTACAAGGATCTTGTCTAGGTCTAATCCCACCTGACTTTGGCCAAGTTACTTCACCTCTCTGGGCCTCAGTCTCCTCACCTCTAAAATGGGGATGATAACCAGGCCCACCTAACCTGGTTGTCATGAAGGTTAAGCAGGACACCCACTGAAAGTGCTTAGAAGCACTGGGTTTAACGGATGCCAAAGGAAGGTTAACTGTTATTACAAGCACTTTCTTCAAGGAAGAAGGAAGCACATTCATTTGAGAATAATTTGAGAATCCCCTGGTAATAAGCAAGACTCTCGTCTTCCCTACTAAGGGAGCAGCCCCACTCCTTCACACTGAGATGGAAGAACATTTCAGGCCCTTTGACTGGGAGTCACTTTAGATGTACAGATGACCCCTGAACAACTCGGTGGTTAGGGGCACTGACCCTCCTCGCTGTTGAAAATCTATGTAGAGCTTATTGTAAGTTTGTATCCGCAGTTCCTTGTCATCCAGGGACTCAACTAACCACACACCATGTAGTCTTGTTTTTTTTTGGCTCCACGTGGGGCATGTGGGATCTTCAGTTTTCTGACCAGGGATCAAATTAGCGCCCCCTACAATTTTGTCTTTTCAATTTTTTTTTTTTTTAGTACTGAGGTCTTTACTACAGAAAATAATCTGCATATAAGTGTACCCACACAGTTCAAAGGTCAACATGCGTTTGAACCTGTATTTGTTTCCAGGTCTTCCAGGGAATGCCCCAGATGATGGAATCAATGAGAAGTCAGTCCACCGGGCCACTGGACGTCACGGGCCTCTTTTCCACAGCCCTCTGTCTGAGTGAACGTGCCGAGGATCCAACAACAGTCAACGGGACCCTCTCTTCTATGGCAGCACTGTTCCTGTCCAGGCCCGGGGAAGAGGCCAGGTTTACCCCCCAGAGAGGAAGGGCTTTGCAGCTCTCGCGGTGCTGGGCCCTCTAGCTTCTCCACCTGAGGTAACTCATTTGTAACTCATGCTTTCAGCAAGTACAGGGGGAATATTCCAGCCTCTATGTGTCACCCCGCTCCCCGCCCCCCCCCCCCCCCCCACTTTGTCACTGAAAGGATAAACCGCTGGTCAAATCCAAATTACAGTTGCAAACACAGTAGAGGTCACCGCGCAGGCCCCAACCACTGTGTCTGTATTTGAGCTCCAGAAACTACTCCTGCTACAAGAAGTGAAAAAAGATCGGACAGTTAGGAAGCTACCCTGACGTAATACGGAGGGAATATGAGTTCTTTGGTTCAGAAAGTGAATATGAAGGAAAGCAAATGGTTTATATTAGTTTCATATCAATTTTAAATGTGAAATGGAGCTGTGAGCTGACAGATGGTCCATTAACTGGTCTCCATGTTGTCTGCTTCAGGCCCAGATATTTGAGTTTGTTGTTCAGTCGTTCAGATGTGTCTGACTCTTTGTGACCCCATGGACTGCAGCATGCCAGGCTTCCCTGTCCTTCACCATCTCCTGAAGTTTGCGCAAACTCATATCCATTGAGTTGATGATGCCAGTATTTTACACGTGGATCTCTGAGGTTCAAATGGCCCTCTAGGAAGAGTACTGCGTCACGAACTAATTTGTGCTCCTGAATTAGTTGCTGCGGCAGAGGATGAGATGGCTGGATGGCATCATCAACTCAAAGGACATGAATCTGAGCAAACTCCGGGAGACGGTAAAGGACAGAGGAGCCCGGCGTGCTGCAGTCGATGGGGTTGCAGAGTCAGACACAGCTTAGCGACTGAACAACATTAGTTGCTGTGTCTCCCTTTTCATATCAGATTATCTGTAACACACACTAGTGCTTTTGGTACGCAGGCAAGGGCTGCTGAGATAGACAGAAGGCAGACTACGGACCCGAACATGGGGACCAGGCCTGGACTCTTGGGGGGTCAACAGGATGGGTGAGTCCATCTCAGAAGGGCTCCCCATCTTCTCTGGCAGGGGCATCAGGGAGCCTAGACTCTGCCCTGCTCCCCACCCTGGCTGACTCTTCCCTCTTCATTGCTGCTTCCCTTCCCTGATCCAAGATCCCCACTTCTCTGCTGCCCCCAAGGACACTCACAAATGCCCTTTCCATTTAAGGCCTGATTGCTAATGGGCAGAGTAGGGTAGCTCAGAGAATACTGTGGATCAGCAAATGCAATTCTGCTACAGTGCATCAGGAACCTTAGTCTAGCCCAGTGGTTAACAGCACAGGCCCTGCAGGCAGACAGACTTGAACTTGCTACCTATATGACCTTGAGTTGCCTGGTCTTCCCAAGGATCCATTCCTCATCAGCACCATAGGGTACCAGGAGGTTGTGCTAAGAACTAAATGAGAGCATATATGGAAACAGTTGGTTCCCACTACTGTTATTATTGGGCTTTCCTTGTGGCTTAGCTGGTAAAGAATCAGCCTACAATGCGGGAAAGCTCGGTTTCATCCCTGGGTTGGGAAGATCCCCTGGAGAAGGGAAAGGCTATCCACCCCAGTATTCTGGCCTGGAGAATTCCATGGACTGTATAGTCCACAGGGTCCCAAAGAGTCAGATACGACTGAGTGACTTTCACTTCACTTCATTATTCTGCAGAGATTAGTTCCCAGTGCCCAGTCCCTGACGTCCTGTCTTGGGATCACCCATATTGCCATCATGTTGCAGAAGCTCCAGTATTTCGACCACCTGATGCAAACATCTGACCCACTGGAAAAGACCCTGAAGCTGGGAAAGATTGAGGGCAAGAGGAGAAGCAGGTGGCAGAGGATGAGATGGTTAGATAGCATCACTGACTGAATGGACAGGAGTTTGAGCAAACTCCAGGAGATAGTGAAGGACAGGGAAGGCTGGCGTGCTGCAGTCCATGGGGTCGCAGAGTTGGAGACGACTGAGTGACTGAACAACACGTTGCTGTCAACTTTTATTCTTGAGGATAGGCTAGCCAACCAAGGCCAGCAGTAGCCCATCAGGTAACCTGATGCAATTGAGAGAAGGGCTCCCTTCTTTGGGGCAGACCCAGGGCACTGGAGAAGGCAATGGCACCCACTCCAGTACTCTTGCCTGGAAAATCCCATGAACGGAGGAGCCTGGTAGGCTGCAGTCCATGGGGTCGCTGAGAGTCAGACACGACTGAGCCACTTCACTTTCACAGATTGGAGAAGGAAATGGCAACCCACTCCAGCATTCTTGCCTGGAGAATTCCAGGGACGGGGGAGCCTGGTGGGCTGCCATCTCTGGGGTTGCACAGAGTCGGACACGACTGAAGCGACTTAGCAGCAGCAGCAGGGCACTGGCTCTGTGACCAGGCATCTGTATGTCCTGCATAAACCACATGGCTGAACACATTAATCCTCCTCCTCCAACAGTAGATGGATTTTTTTTCTGCAAGGATCGCAGGCAGGCTGGAAGCTCAGGTACAAGAAGCCCTGCCAGCATAAAGTGGCACCTGGAAGGAGACGGGGCCCTTCCACCTTTTTGTACCAAGAGAAGGAAAATGGCAATCCAGTGTTCTTGCCTGGGAAATCCCATGGACCAGAGGAGCCTGTTTCTCACTCTGGATGGGGCCTGGGCGGCATCACCCCATTTGTCTTCCCCAGGGGATGTCCTGCCTGCAAGCCCTGGCTCCTGAGCCCTGGAAGTTTGCCTCATGAACAGAGAAGGAACAACATCATGGCCTCAGGTTCAGCCCATGCAGGGCTCCAGTTAGCTCTACCAGTGACCACACTGTTGATGGGATTCCTGTCCCATTCCTGTGCTTATCCTCACTGTGTTGAGAATTCACTAGCGTGTGTATGTAGTTAGATTGGGAACTGAAGCACAAGACTCTTTATTTTCAATATCTTAAACTCCTTATACCAAGCTTCTATTTTCAGGGGGTTAAAACCCATCAATCAATCGTCAATGAAAAGGTCAAAGAGACCTTAGAGAGGGCACACCATCCCTCAAAAGCAAACACACAGCAGTCACTGAGCTCTGAACCCTGGGGACTCGGTGCCGCCTGACACAGCAGCCTGGACTGCAGTAAGGGGCCGACAGATACAGATCAAACCTGCACGATCCCTGGAAAAATTAGCAGTGAACACCTACTGAAAAATATTCTTCCAGCTGCACTGAAGGGCCTTCTGGCCTCAGACTGGCCTTTCCAGCTCATCAGTATTGATCCATCCACACACCGGTTGCCCTCTGCCAGCCCGAAATGAGAGCGCGTTTGGAAACCAGAATAAAGAACACAACCTGGAGACCTGAGCTGGCTGCTCCTCTCTCGGGGGCCCCAAGGCACTGGAGACTCATCTCTCCCGCCCTCCCCCCACGCAGCGCTGAACACAATGCTACTCCAAGTAGCTTCCTCTTCGGATCGCCTTCTCTGTTTCTCAATTCAGAAACGCGCGAGAGCCATGCCTGCCGACAGCAAGAATGACTGCGGGAGGTTCGACATTCCCAGTTCCACTGTCCCAGAAAGTTTACAGCTTGCTAGCTTGTAGCCATTTTCCCATCGAAGTCAACGGGTGATACTTCACCCCACCTCCCTCTGGGGCGCCCCAGGCGCGGTCGGGGCTGCGGGGAGACGGGACAGGGAGGGGGACCCCGTGAGTCCTCACTGTTAACTGTTTCTCAAGAAACACTCCCCATCCATCTGCGCTCCAAGAGAAAAGAGCAGCGTGGGATGACTCACGAGGCTCTGGCTAGCTCGTTCCTCTAACTCCTTTCTTTTGTGTGCGGTTAAAAAAAGAAGGAAGAAAATACGCACAGCCTACAGACACAACATCAACAAGACGAGAAGCCCCGCGGAGTTCGCAGGAGGTGAGGCGGAGGCTGCGCCACCCGCTCGGCTTCCCCAAACTCCAAGCCCGGCGCAGGGAAGCGGCAGCTCGGTAGTGGCCCCGGGCGCCGCGGCCCAGGGCACGCCGCTCGGCCGGGCAGCCAGCGCGGGGAGGCTGGCACTGGCGGCGCGGCCAGGGCGCCGCCTTTACCCCTGGGCGGGCGGCCAGGCGGCCCGGCTGCGCCCAGCCATCGCTTGCGCGGCGGCCAGCTGGCGGGTGGAGCGGGGGCCCGCGGCCAGGTGTCCGCTCCGGGGGACGCGCCAGAGGCGCCCGTGCGCCCGGGGTCGACGGGCAGCCCGCGTTGCTGGGGCGGCGGTGAGCGCGCCCCCTCCACGCCGCGCCCTTTGTCCCGCGTGCCGCTGACACCCGGGCGCACGGCTCCAGGGCCCGCATCCGCCGTGACCCCGGCCCCGGCCGCAGCCCAGGTCCCGGAGCCAACTCCTTCCGCGGCGCCGCCGCCGGGCCCGGCTCGGACTGCAGGGGCTCGGGGCGCGGCGGGCAGTGGGGACCGCCCGCGTCCGCTCGGCGCCCAACTCCGCTTGCCCAGCCGAGGCGCCCTCGGCCCTGCAGGGGCCGCCCCGCGTGTTACCTGCAAGGAGCCCGAGCGGCGGCCGCATCTCCCCGGCGGACGCGGGAAGTCCGGCGGCTACGGGCGCCTGCCCCGAGCTGGGCAGGGGGAGGGGCCGCGCGCGCCGCGCCCCCGCCCCCCGCCGCGTTCCCCGCCCCGCGGCGCCCGCGCCGCACGCTCGCCCGCACGGCCCGCAGCTCCCCACGCGCGCGGGCGCCCCCCTCACATCCCCCGCCGCCTCGGCCCGCCCCCTTCTCGCGGCCATTGGCTGCACCTGCCGTCACTTTCGCGGGCGCCGCCGGTCCCTCTCGAGCTCATTGGCGGGCGCGCCGGTGACGTCAGGCCTTAGGGCGCGAGTCGCGGCGCAGGGAGCCGCCAGGGACTGAGAGGCGGACTCGGCGCGAGAGGAGGAAGCGGAGTCCTGGGCGCGGATCCCCGGGCAGGGCACGGGCGGCGGGAGGGGGCGGCCTCGGGCGGCAGGCTGCGGGGGCCGCCGTGGGCTTGTAGGCGCTTCCTCCCTGTCCCTCGCGGCGCTGGAGCCCGTTCCCGGCTGGTCTGGCGCTGCCGGTGGCGCTCGGCGGAGGGGTGCTGCCGCGTCCCTTCAGGAAAGGGAGCTGGATCGCAGCGATCCGGACGCTGGACTTCCTCCTGCCTGGGAGGAGCTGTTTCGAGTGTGTGTCTCAACTTTCTGCATCTCGGGAAAGACTCGATGAGACTGCGTTCTTCCGTCCAAGGCCCTGCTGGTACCCGGCCTTTGTTTTTAGCAGACCCTGTTCCACGGCTCTAGTCTCGCTCTAGTCTCGCATCTCCCGCTGACCCACGAACCCTTTCCGGCTCCTGTATCCAAGTCATTTTTGTCCTGAACTTCCGCTCCCAACCGCATTGCCCCTCCGCGCGTTTCATAACCCCCATTCTTAGTAGATTTTTCTGCCTCCCGTGTCAAGAAAAAAGAAACTTTGTACACTTCCACTGCCAAGCCTACAGTGTTAGTCATTCAGTCGTGTCCAACTCTTTGAGGCACTATGGACTGTAGCCTCTGTCCATGGGATTCTGCAGGCCAGAAGACTGGAGTGGGTAACCATTCCCTCCAGGGGAATCTCCTGGACCCAAGAATGGAGAGTGAAAGTCGCTTAGTCGTGTCCAGCTGTTTGCGATCCCATGGTCTGTAGCCCACCAGGCTCCTCTGTCCCTGGGATTCTCCAGGCCAGAATACTGGAGTGGGTGGCCCATTCCCTTCTCCAGAGGATCTTCGCAACCGAGGGATTGAACCCAGGTCTCCCATGTTGCAGGCGGATGGTTTACTGAGCCACCAGGGAAATCTCAAACCTACAAAGCTACTCCTGTTACTAAAAACACTGATTCTGAACCCTTTCTCCATCCTGCTTTTCCCCCAGTATCAGAGTCTTATCTTAGCTCAGTATCTCCCTCTTCACTGGACCCGAGTCATAGGCATTTCATGAACCCCAAACCTTCTTCCCCTCCAGGTGCCCTTCCAGCTGCCCCTCTGCCTTGCTGCTGCTCTCTGTAGCTGAACTCCTTGAAAGGTTGTCGGCCCACGCTTCTCTAGTCTCCCAGATCGCACTCAGTTCTTGGTTTCTGCATTCCACTGAAACTGTCTTGGCTACCTGCAGTCAGTAATACAAAGAACACTGTCCTACTTCGTTATACCTAATCGCTTAGCAAAGTTCATTCTTCCTCCTTAGAACACTCTGGTAAGAGCGATAATCCGCCCCGTTCCCCACCCCCAGTCTCCTTGGCTTGCTTTGGGTCTACAAGTAATGTATTTTAAAGGTTTCAGCCCTTTGCTTTGAAGCCACAGTTTTTCCCTGCATGATTTAACACACTGCCAACATTTCAGTGAATATCTTCCAAATTTACAGTTCGGATCCTTCCTTCTCTGAGGTCCAAACCCCTGTATCTAGCTTCCTATTCAGCTTCTCCACTTGGTTGTCACCAGGACCTCAAATGGAACTCATGAAAAGTGAGAGGCGTGCTCTCGCTGCTTGCTCCTCTTCAGGTCTCCCTGTCATGGTGATGCTTCCAGTACTTCCCCAATCTGCCATCACCCTTGGTATATTAACAAGTCACCAAGACTCTCCTTGTGACATGTGGATCAAATCTGATCAGTTCTCTCCTTTTCACCACTGCGTTTAGTGCTGTGCTACTGCGTGTGTCTTCCTAACCCACAGTTAGTGATGTCACACTGGGAGATTGCGGTCAGCCACTGTGGGAGTATTTCAGTTCAGTTCAGTCACTCAGTTGTGTCCAACTCTTTGCAACCCCGTGGACTGCAGCATGCCAGGCTTCCCTGTTCATCACCGTCTCCCAGAGCTTACTCAGACTCATGTCCTTTGAGTCGTGATGCCATCCGAACATCTCATCCTCTGTTGTTTACACCATTGGCAAACACAAATCAGGGTTCGATTTGATGTTTTGTCCACTGTCTTCTTTGCTAGATTTAAGAAAGTGATGGAGGAAATAATAATGCAGATGAAACTTAAAAATGTGTTTAGTGATGACATGAAAAGATCTTAATTTAGTGGGTTTAATTCAAACAAAGGTGAGACATAGTTGAACAGATGACATATCAGATTTAATGACAATGAATGTATTGGGAAAAGAGCAGATTGAGATGCAATTCCATTTGTGAAACCATGGCTGAATTACAAGCATTGGTTGGATATAGACACAACCCCTTAGCAAAAATCGACAAAAACATTCCATGAGATTCCATCGACTACCAGCACAGCTGGTGAAGAATCCACCTGCAATGCAGGAAACCCTGGTTCAATTCCTAGGTTGGGAAGTTCCCCTGGAGAAGGGATAGTCTACCCACTCCAGTATTCTTGGACTTCCCTGGTGGCTCAGACGGTAAAGAATCCACCTGCAATGCGAGAGAACTGGGTTCAATCCCTGGGTTGGGAAGATCCCCTGGAGGAGGGCATGGCCCCCCACTACAGTATTTTTGCCTGGAGAATCCCTACAGACAGAGAAGCTTGGCGGGCTGCAGTTCATGGGGTTGCAAAGAGTACAATCATTGGTTGGATATACACACAGTTCAGTTCAGTTCAGTTCAGTTGCTCAGTAGTGTCTGACTCTTTGCGACCCCATGAATCGCAGCACGCCAGGCCTCCCTGTCCATCACCAGTTCCCAGAGTTCACCCAAACCCTTGTCCATCGAGTCGGTGATGCCATCCAGCCATCTCATCCTCGGTCGTCCCCTTCTCCTCCTGCCCCCAATCCCTCCCAGCATTAGAGTCTTTTCCAATCAGTCAACTCTTCACATGAGGTGGCCAAAATATTGGAGTTTCAGCTTTAGCATCAGTCCTTCCAGTGAAACCTAGGACTGATCTCCTTTAGAATGAACTGGTTGCATCTCCTTACAGTCCAAGGGACTCTCAAGAGTCTTCTCCAACACCACAGTTCAAAAGCATCAATTCTTCAGCTCTCAGCTTTCTTCATAGTTCAACTCTCACATCCATATATGACCACAGGAAAAACCATAGCCTTGACTAGATGGACCTGTGTTGGCAAAGTAATGTCTCTGCTTTTGAATATGCTATCTAAGTTGGTCATAACTTTCCTTGACAGAATGTGGTCCACTGGAGAAGGGAAAGGCAAACTACTTCAGTATTCTTGCCTTGAGAACCCCATGAACAGTATGAAAAGGCAAAATGATAGGATACTGAAAGAGGAGCTCCCCAGGTCTGTAGGTGCCCAATATGCTACAGGAGATTAGTGGAGAAATAACTCCAGAAAGAATGAAGGGATGGAGCCAAAGCAAAAAACAATACCCATTTGTGTATATGACTGGTGATAGAAGCAAGATCTGATGCTGTAAAGAGCAATATTGCATAGGAACCTGGAATGTTAGGTCCATGAATCAAGGCAATTTGGAAGTGGTCAAACAGGAGATGGCAAGAATGAATGTTGACATTCTAGGAATCAGCGAACTAAAATGGACTGGAATGGGTGAATTTAACTCAGATGACCATTATATCTACTACTGTGGGCAGGAATCTCTTAGAAGAAATGGAGTAGCCATCATGGTCAATAAAAGAGTCTGAAATGCAGTACTTGGATGCAGTCTCAAAAACGACAGAATGATCTCTGTTCATTTCCAAGGCAAACCATTCAATATCACAGTAATCCAAGCCTATGCCTCAACCAGTAATGCTGAAGAAGCTGAAGTTGAACGGTACTATGAAGACCTACAAGACCTTTTAGAACTAACACCCAAAAAAGATGTTCTTTTCATTATAGGGGACTGGAATGCAAAAGTAGGAAGTCAAGAAACACCTGGGGTAACAGGCAAATTTGGCCTTGGAATATGGAATGAAGCAGGGCAAAGGCTTGTAGACTTTTGCCAAGAGAACGCACTGGTCATAGCAAACACATCTCTTCCAACAACACAAGAGAAGACTCTACACATGGACATTGCCAGTTGGTCAACACTACAATCAGATTGATATACACACAAGCCTTTAGCAAAAAGCAACAAAAGTATTCCGTGAGATTCCATCAACTATGTAGAATTTTCAGGAAAAAGAGTATTTGCCTGCTTTTATCATTACTTGCAAGCTGCGTGTTACAATCCTTTATGTCATTTGTAACATTTATAATACATACACCTGTGTGTGTGTATGCATGTGCGTGTGTGCGTAGGCATATATCTATTGTGAGAATAAGTTGTTAAGCATTTACTAACATACTACTGGTTGACATAAATTTGCCAGTGAGTGAATGGTGAAAATGAAAGGTTATATTTAGTTTTACGACTCCCTTTCAATTCTCTATAGACAATATACTCCTTACTTCTGACCCCCAGGATGATTCGCTGCTCCCAGCGTTCTTAGACTGAAGGCCCCAATGCTGCTGCCTGACCTGGCCCCTTGCCTGCTTCCCCTGAGTTATCTCATGGCCCTTTCACCTCTGTTTCCCGAGCTGAGCCACGTGGGCCTCTTCTAGTCCTACAGGGCACTCTGCTCCTGTCCATCTTGGATTTGTCACACACCCGAAAGTGCTCCCCTCTGCTCACCTCCATGACACTTGACTATTCCATACTCAGGTCTCTGTGCAAATATCCATTGCTCAGATAAAGCCTTCCTTGAATTTTCTCTTTCAACCCCCTTAGGTGCCTCTGAATATGCTCTCATAGTTCTTATCACCATTGTTGCTAACTAACCACACGCTCATTATATCAAGTCCATCTCCATCATTAGACTTCCACGGAGGCAAGGACCGCATTTGCAGACAGGCCACGGTGTCTCTCAGAGAGAAGTACGTTTCTGAAAGTCATTCTGCGTGTTACTAGCAGTGTTTGGAGTCCGAATTGGAATCTCCTGGCTTAATCCAGAGGTGTTCTGCTCCATGAACTGCTGAGCTAGCCGTGATCAAAATGATTTCATACTACGTACTGAGCACGGCAGCAGGCTCTGTGGAGAATATAAAGATAAGCAGGGTGCTGATTCTGCCTGTCACAATCTTACGGTTTAATAAGAAGTGTAAGCTACAAAGAACGTCTCCCTGCTGCTGGGCCATCCACTGACCCATACCCCCCAGCCCCAGCCCCTTGGGTAGGAGCTCTGGGGTCACCACACTCATGGGAAGTGAGTTAATGTGTGCCAGGCACTGTGCGGATGCTTTGCAAATGTGATCTTATTTTATATTTTTAAAAAGACTTATTTATTTAATTTTTTGGCTGTGATGGGTCTGCTGCTTCATGCGGGATTTCTCTGGTTGCAGTTCCTAGCTTCTCTTTCTATGTTATGGTGCACGGGCTTCTCATTGAGGTAGTTTCTCTCGTTGCAGAGTAGGGGCTCAAGGCACGCGGGCTTCAGTAGTTTTGGCTCATGGGCTTAGTTGTTCTGGGCACGTGGAATCATCCCGGACAAAGGATCGAACTCATGTTCCCTGCATTGGCAGATGGATTCTTGTCCACTCTACCACAAGGGAAGTCCCCCATCAGTATGTTTTATCAGATGGCACTTGGAAGAGCAGAGTATCGAAGGAGATTTTTATTTTTTTAACCTCGCCATGCAGCATGTGGAATCTTAATTCCCCTACCAGGGATGGACCTGTGCCCCCTTGCAATGGAAACACAGACGCTTAACCACTGGACTGCTAAGGAAGTCCTGAGAATTTTATTTTTATCACATAAAAGATTTAAATTTGTTCGTATGCTGAGAAGTAAGAACTGGAAGAGAGGGAGAGGCTGAAGGTGAAGGAGGAAAAAATAAATAATATGGATCATGGTCTCTTAAAACTAAGAAAAAATTTAACCCAGAGGCAGGTTGGAATAGATACTTCTTTTCCCACTGAGCTAAAAAGAATTTAATGATGTTAAATAACATGAATGTCCCATTCGTGCACGGTCTACTTTTTTGAAACATCTTATATTTTGACCTGTTCACCCACATTAACCAGTTAGCGGTCTATCTGCTCTCTCTTAAATTAACTACCTCCTGTCTTTATTTCTCCTGAGTGTTCCTCTTTGCAAGAGACTCACGATCATTTCTATTTTTAGAATTCCCTGATTTCTGTAAGAGTTGTGAGAACTTTTGTAGGTCAATCAATATTTGTCTGGTGTAGAATTTTTCTTTTTTTTTTGGTATTTTTATATGGGTTAAAAAAAATGCTTTTGAAAGAATGCCAAAGGGTTTCATTTGCTTAATCTTAAAGCATCATATTTGTAACAAAGCATCATATTTACATGATACTTCTATAAATTTTCATTTTTAATGTGCATTTTCAACACTAGTTATGTAACCATAAATTAAACAACAGAGCTTGTGTACCCTATGTGGTTATATTTGAACCTAAACTTTAAATCATAAAATAATTGGTGAAAGCAGTGTGATATTAGAGGAGGAAATAAATAGTTAACATAGACAGCTTTCTCTGTGCCCACAGCATCCTAGGCATGTTGTATATATTAACTCAAATAGCCCACCAGGCTTCTCTGTCCGTAGGATTTTCCAGGCAAGAATACTGGAGTGGGTTGTCATGCCCTCCTTCAGGGGATCTTCCTGACCCAGGGATCAAACCTTTGTCTCTTAATGTCTCCTGCATTGGCAGGTGGGTTGTTTAATGCTAGTGCCACCTGGGAAACCCTAATGTATAACGTATTTAATGTAGGCTGCTGCTGCTGCTGCTGCTGCTGTTGCTTCAGTCGTGTCCGACTCTGTGCGACCCCATAGACGGCAGCCCACCAGGCTCCCCTGTGCCTGGGATTCTCCAGGCAAGAACACTGAAGTGGGTTGCCATTGCCTTCTCCAATGCATGAAAGTGAAAAGTGAAAGTGAAGTCGCTCAGTCGTGTCCGACTCTTCGAGACCCCATGGACTGCAGCCTTCCAGGCTCCTCCATCCACGGGATTTTCCAGGCAAGAGTACTGGAGTGGGGTGCCACTGCCTTCTCTGTATTTACTGTATAACGTAGATCAACTGTTACTACCCCTCTATTGATAGATGTGGGCCTTGAGACACAGCAGAGTTATGTAACAGCTGGACGTGGCAGAGCTGGGAGGTGAGGTCAGACAGCCTGGCCAGGAACAGGTCAAGATTTATCCATTCACTCTCTTTCCCCCACATGGCCAAGAATTTCAAAATCTGCATTTTTATTTCCTCAGCCTTTGCCGTCTTCCTGCATCTAATCTTCTTCTCTCATCTCAGCTGTCTTACCGTAAATCTCTATTTAAAATAAATATTATGCTAACATAACAATGAACAATAATAACAGTTAATCTTCACTGACAACTTACCATGTGTCAGCATATGTCATGCTTTCATGGATTATTTTATATGAACCTAATACCCGCCTGGAGTTTGCTATTATTACTGATTTTATGGATGTATGGGCCAAATGAGTTGATGTATACAGCAAGCCTAGGATGGTACGGGCACAGAGAATTATCTCCACCAGATATAACACATATATAAGACATTCTGATATAACTTTGCTGAGTTTGAGCTAAAACTGATTAATGTCATTCAGGACAGTAAAACTGCAACCTTTGACCAGACAGAAATGACTTGCATCTTCAGTGGACAAGGTCTACAGATTAACATGTAAATTCACAGTGATGGAACTCTTACCTAATAGTACGTAGAAAAAGCAACTACAGGGAATCATCTAAAAAAAGTCAGTAATACTTGGCTGAGCCTGTTAAACAATACCTGCAGTGTGCTAGCCTCCCAGGGCTGTTGTAACAAATCACCATGAACTGAGTGGCTTAAAACCACGTAAAGTTTCTTCTTTCACAGTTCAAGAGAAAAGAAGCCTGAAATCAGCATGTCACCACCACTGGTTCCTTCTGGAGGCTGTGAGTGAGGAACCAGGCATCTCTTCGAGCTGCTGGTGGTGCCTGGCGATGCTTGGTATTGCTTGGCTTGTAGACACTCCACCAGTCTCTGCCTCCGTCATCACATGGTGTTCATCCCGGTGAGCCTGTCGTTTCCCTGTGTTTCCTCTCGATAAGGACACCAGTCATACTAGATTAGGGTTCCATGGTACTCCAGTGTGACCTCTTGACTAATTCCATTTGCAAAGATCCTATTTCCAAACACAGTCACATTTTGAGGTTCCAGAAAGGGCATGGCTCTGAGAGGCAGGGAGGGAACACTTTTCAACCCAATATACTCATTATGACAGTAGAAGGACATGCCAGCTACATTTGCATCTTATTTCCAAGTTTGAAAGACTCAGCTGTGGCAGTTTTCACTAGTTTTCTTAGTCTCTCCGTGATGTCAGGAAGCAATAGTTAGAACTTGACATGGAACAACAGACTGGTTCCAAATAAGGAAAGGAGTACATCAAGGCTGTATATTGTCACCCTGCTTTTTTAGCTTATATTCAGGGTACATCATGAGAAATGCTGGGCTGGATGAAGCAAAAGCTGGAATCAAGATTGCTGGGAGAAATATCAATAACCTCAGATATGCAGGTGACACCACGCTTATGGCAGAAAGCGAAGAAGAACTAAAGAGCCTCTATATGAAAGTGAAAGAGGAGAGAGGAAAATGTTCGCTTAAAGCTCAATATTCAGAAAACTAAGATCATGGCATCTGGTCCCATCACTTCATGGCAAATAGATGGGGAGACAATGGAAACAGTGACAGACTGTACTTTTTTAGGCTTCAAAATCACTGCAGATGGTAACTGCAGCCATGAAATTAAAAGATGCTTGCTCCGTGGAAGAAAAATTATGACCAACCTGTGAAAGTGAAAGTCACTCAGGCCTGTCCGACTCTTCGCGACCCCGTGGACTATACAGTCCATGGAATTCTCCAGGCCAGAATACTGGAGTGGGTAGCCTTTCCCTTCTCAAGGGGATATTTCCAACCCTGGGATTGAACCCAGGTCTGCCACATTGCAGGCAGATTCTTTACCAGCTGAGCCACAAGGGAAGCACACCTAGACAGCATATTGAAAAGCAGAGACATTACTTTGCCAACAAGGGTCCGTCTAGTCAAGGCTATGTTTTTTCCAGTGGGCATGTATGGATGTGAGAGTTGGACTATAAAGAAAGCTGAGCGTTGAAGAATTGATGCTTTTGAACTGTGGTGTTGGAGAAGACTCTTGAGAGTCCCTTGGACTGCAAGGAGATCCAACCAGTCCATTCTGAAGGAAATCAGTCCTGAGTATTCATTGGAAGGACTGATGCTGAAGCTGAAACTCCATTACTTTGGGCACCTGATGGGAAGAACTGACTCATTTGAAAAGACCCTGATGCTGGGAAAGATTGAAGGCAGGAGGAGAAGGGGACAACAGAGGATAAGATGGTTGGATGGCATCACAGACTTAATGGACGTGAGTTTGAGTAAACTCCGGGAGTTGGTGATGGACAGAGAGGCCTGGTGTGCTGCAGTCCGTGGGGTTGCAAAGAATCAGACACAACTGAGTGACTGAACTGAATGGAACTGATGTCTTATGTGTTTCAGTGTTAGTCACCCAGCTGCAAGAATCTCCATGCTTATTGATAAAATACAAAGGAGAGATACTATGCGTGTATGTGTGCTCAGTCGTGTCCAACTCTATGTGACCCGGCGGACTGTAACCCATCGGACTCCTCTGTCTATGGGATTCTCCAGGCAAAAATACTGGAGTGGGTTGCCATTTCCTACTCCAAGGGATCTTCCCAAGCCAGGATGGAACCTGTGTCTCTGGCATCTTCTGCATTGGCAGGCGGATTCTTTAACTCTGTGCCAAAGGTAGAGATAAAATGAGAATGCTTGAATGTAACGATGCAAAAGCCTCATGTCCAGTGCAGGTCTCAGGTCACTCAGTGGTCTTACTCAGGGGAGAAATCATTTTCTTGAACTATTTTGATGTGCAGCGTGCCCCTAGAGTTATTTGGACAGATTCAGGAGAGTCCGTCTTGACTCACATTAAAAACGGAGGAGGGGATTTAAAGGCAGCTTAAAATTTTAAAGCAGCTATACAGGCAGCTTCCCTGCCCTCCTCTTTTTGTTTAAATGACAGCTTCTAAATAGGATGTCCAGTTAGGCAGAATTAAGGATTTTATAACAGAGAAAAACTTCCCAGGTGGCAAAGTGGTAAAGAATCCACCTGCCAATGCAGGATATGCAGGAGACAGGGGTTCGATCCCTGGGTAGGGAAGATCCCCTGGAGGAGGGCATGGCAACCCACTCCAGTATCCTTGGCTGCAAAATTCCATGGACAGAGGAGCCTGGTGGGCTACAGTCCATGGGGTTGCGAAAGAGTCAGACACGACTCAGCAACTGAGTGGACACGACTAAGGTGCTACTGTTCATCTAAGTTAGTCTGTAACAAATCTCCTTAGAGTAGACTTTTGTTGGTGGAGGGTTGGGAAGTCACTTCCAAGCCTGCTGTTAGTGATATGAATGTTAGGTGAATAGGGATCCATTACCCTGGGGAAGATTTTGGTGTAATTTAGCAGGAGGTCTTTGAGACTTTGTTCCCCAAACAAACAGCACCTGTGGTTTGGCAGAGATGGTTACTGAATCAGAAGGCAGGTAGATTTGAGAGGAAAGCGATTGAGGCTCATTTCCTACACTTTCAGTGTTCATTCATTTTTTGAATTTTTAAACATATTTTGGCCATGCTGTGCGGCATGTGGGATCTAGTTCCTTGACCAGGGATGGAACCTGCCCCCTCTGCAGTGGAACCAGAGCGTCTTAATGGCTGGATGACTAGGGAAGTCCCCCTACACATTCACTATTGAGATTCCATGTTCTTCAGACTTTTTCTGATGAGTCAGAATGGCCCCAACCCAGCTGAAGTCTGTTGATGGGAAAACCCACCTAGGACTCAAATGGGAACTCGTGTATCTATCCATTCATCAGCCTGTCTATGTCTATCTATCTACCTCTCTATCCATCTACATTGATCTGTTTGGGAGGGAAGACATCTTCGCTGGTGAACTAGGCTCAGCACAACACAAATATCTGCGGGCTTCCTAAATCTAAATGTTCTGGCCAAGACTCATGCTGGAGAAATGGTTGAGCACGTGGCTGAACTAAATGTGTTATCTTCTAAGCTCTGGTCTAGGGTACAATTGTGTCCAAAACCAAGAAGCCTTAATTGCCAACCAGGCATCTATCAAACGTGATGATTTCTATGGAGCGAGGGTGCCGGGCTTAACCTGCAAAACTCAGGTTTTCCTCTGCCTGGTCTTTGGGGGCTGAGCAATTCAACTTTGAATTCTTGGCACTGAAATGGCAGGTATATGGAAGATTTCCACAAGGAGATAATGACATTTCTGATGAATAGGGCAGGTGATAACTCAAGCAAGAAATGAGAAAAATAACATGGATAAGGATCTTAATTTTCTCCAGGTTGATAAAGTAGGTCCGCCAGTTGGAAGGCTGTCAGTGACATTTTTGCTTAATTTTCTTCTTGTTTCAAGTCACCACTAGGTAAGTGAATCCTTCCTTTCCCCCTTCTTGTTATGAAAACTCTGGCTTCCTGCCTACAATTGTGTCATTCTTATTTCTGGAAAAGCATTCCAGAGAGTTCGGCAGAATGATCTCACTGAGAACAAACGATGACACACATTCTGTTAGTTTTCTTCTGGCGTTTGCCAAAGTGCACTTTGTGTCTTTTTCTTTTTTTTTTTTTTAGAGCATGTGTTTTATAAAAGGCAGAGATGCTGTCATCTCTAAGGAGTAGCTGATATAGAAAAGGTCTAGGTATAATGTTGCAAATGCTGTTATTGTTGCTGTTTTGGTAGCTCTGTTCAAAATTAGCTTTTTGTTTAAAACTGTTACTTTTCATAAAACATTTAATATGAAGCAGAATAATAAAGAGACAAAACACTAGAAATTCTGCCTCACAATGGTGACCATATTGGTGCATACAGACCAGTATGTGCATATATGTACATGGTTTTAAAAATGTGTGCTTATATATACTATATATGTACACGGTTTTAATAAGTGTATACTGTGCATTTATACATTGGGTTTCCCTTGTAGCTCAGTGGGTAAGGAATCTGCCTGCAACGCAGGAGACCCAGGTTCGATCCCTGGGTTGAGAAGATCCCCTGGAGAAGGAAATGGCAACCCACTCCAGTATTCTTGCCTGGAGAATCCCATGGGCAGAGGAGCCTGATGGGTTACAGTCCATGGAATTGCAAGAGTTGGACATGACTTAGCAACTAAACCACCACCACCATACTATACATATTCTGTAACCAACATCATTACTCAACAATTTGTGATGGACATCTTTCCATTTCTGTAAATCTAAGATCTAGAAATCACTTATGGTGGTTGGAGATTATCAGGTTGTCCATACCATAATTTGCTTACTTTCCTATCGAAGGCCACGTCAGCTGCTTCCGATTTTTATCCTTGTAAACAATGCTAAATGTCATTGTGCCTACATTTTCACATTTTGCGATTATTGTATGAAGATAAATTCCTTGAAGTGGGATTGCTAGTAAAAATATACAAACGTTTTGCAGAAAGATTTCTAGAAAGGTTATATCCATTTATGTTTCTTGCAACAGTCCATGGAAATCTATTTCTCCATATCTTCCCCAAATATGTTTTATCAATATATTTCATCTTTGCCAGTTTGAGAGGCAAGGAAAGTTTAATTTTATTTCAAAAATGTTACAATTATCAATGAACCATGAGTAAGCTGCCCTCATCACTTCTCCTGCATTTAAGGTTGAAACAACTCCTTTTCTTCCTTCTCATCCTCTCCCCTCTCTTTCTTCCTCTTCTCCTTCCTCTTCTGGACTCCTGGTTCTTCTCTCCTTCATCCCTTTGTACAGGAGATAAAATGATCCATGATGAGATTCCCAGTCGTTTTTTTAGATCAATGAAATAACTGTTCTAAGTCCGGAGAACAAATTACCTCACTGCAGAACTGTACAACCTGAGTCCATAAAAATAAGCTTTAGCTGATGGTGGAAATGAATTTGTCAGTTGATTAACACTTCCGTTAAATACCTATTTTCTGCAAGGCACTGAGCTAGCCGATGGGGAAGAAAGCAGAGATACGTGAAATGGGTTCTCACTTTAGTTCCTCTCCCATTTTTGTTCTGAGCACCTTGTGTACAAGTGTGGGCACTCTCGTCCTAGTGTGTTAATTCAAATATGTTTGCGGTGCTCCCAGCGTGTCAGCCACTTAAGAAGCAGACACCTGTAGGAAACGTCTTTCTTTATGCTCTTTCCTTGTTTTATTTCCCGGGGCCACAGTAACAAAGTACCACGAACTGGGGGCTTAAAACAATAGAAATACATTCTCTTGTAGTTGTGGAAGCCAGAAGTCCAAAATCAAGGCATTGGCTCCTTCTGAAGCCTCTAGGGGAGGATCCATCGTCACCTCTTCCAGTTTCTGATGGCTCCAGGCTTTCCTTGGGTTGTAGCAGCATCACTCCAGTCTCTGCCTCTGCCTTCTCATCGCCGTCTTGTCCCTCTGTGTCTGTCTCTATCCAAATGTTCCTCTTCCTTACAGCAGAGACTGACACAACATTGTAAAGCATTTATTCTCCAATAGTAAAATCAAAAAGGACACAAAGGTTCCTCTTCTTATAAGGACACCACTCTTGTTGGATTAGGACCTATCTTACTCCAGTATGGAAGCTTTGCTCAGTAGCTTCAGTTGTGTCTGATTCTTTGTGACCCTATGGACTGTAGCCCTCTAGGCCCTTCTGTCTGTGGGATTTCCCAGGCAAGAATACTGGAGTGAGTTGCCATGCCCTCCTCCAGGGGATCTTCCCGACCCAGAAATCGAACCCACATCCCTTGTGTCTCCTGCATTTGCAGGCACATTCTTTACTACTGAGCCACTCCAGTGTAACCTCATCTTAACCTGATGACATCTGCAAAGACTCTATTCCCTGGTGGCCAGATGGAAAAGAATTCGCCTGCAGTGTGGCAGACCTGGGTTCAATACCTGGGAAGATCCCCTGGAGAAAGGAATGGCTACCCACTCCAGTATGCTTGCCTGGAGAATTCCAAGAACAGAGGAGCCTTGCGGGCTATAGCCCATAGGATCATAAAGAGTCAGACATGACTGAGCAACTTCCAAAGAAGTCACTATTTCCACTTTTGCTATTTCCAAATAAGATCATGTTCACAGGTATGGGAATTAGGATTTCAACGTGTGTTTGGGGTGGGTGGTCACAATTCAACCCACAACTCCTCTTTTCTTTCTCTTCCTTCTAATTAAACCTCTCCTTCCCATGCTATGCTGCTGCTGCTGCTTACCTCCTTTGGTTGTGTCTGACTCTGCGCGACCCTAAGGACTCCAGCCCACCCGGCTCCTCTGTCCATGGTATTCGCCAGGCAAGAATACTGGAGTAGGTTGCCATGCCCTCCTCCAGGGTATCTTCCCAACCCAGGGATCAAACCCAGGTCTCCCACATTGCAGGTGGATTCTTTACTGTCTGAGCCACCCGAGAAGTCCAAGAATACTGGAATGGGTAGCCTATCCCTTCTCTAGGGATTGAGCTGGGGTCTCCTGCATTACAGATGGATTCTTTACCAACTGAGCTACCAGGGTAGCCCCTCCCATTTGTAACTTTCCTGTCTTTTCCACACACTGGAATCCTCCGTCTTGAGTCACCTCCACCACAGACCAGCTTCCCTTTCATTTCTCCAGCTGCGAATCGAACCCTATGTCTCTCAGAGGTAATGCTGGCTTCCCTGGAGGTGGGTCCTGGGGGCCCAGAGGTACACGAAGAGGGGGAGAAGCTTAGGCAAGTGTCTTTAGAGTCACAAGTGTCTTAGTAATTCCCTTCTCTCTTCCACCATCCCAACAATCTCAAACATATCACCCACTGGTAAAAACTCTGAAAGGCAAGAGCTGAGAAAAAAAAGAAGAAAAATAAGGATGAAGACATTCTCCAGATAATTACAGCAGGCAGTTAATCTCATTAAGCCACTATTATTCAGTCCCTTTCCTAAGACCTGCCAGAATGTTATCAGATTTCCATGAAGTGCAGCAGTGTATTTAAAAACAAAAAAAAGTAGAAAAGGATTATAGCTCTTAACATTGGCAACCAAACTCATAGTAAATCCATCAACTCCATCTCACTCACTCTCTGCTCCAACAGGTCCTGCCTTTATCAACAGCAAAGGTTGCAATTGGACAGTACATCATTGGTGCCTAATGCTTGCGTGATTCCATTTAGACCAACCATCAGAGCTGATTTAAGTGCTAAGGTATACACTTTATCAAGCTGAGCCAGCTTTCGGTCTGGAAGAACCAACGCATCTGGCGTCTTCCCTCAATCAAACAAGAGCGGGGATTGTGCTCAGATCTTAATGGACACTCGGGTATTATCTCTGTATTATCTCTGCTCTCCTGTGGGTCTTTCCCACAGAAAGGGACATCCGTGGATTTAGCACACTGATTTCTGGCATCCTGGGTGGGAAGATGAAGATGGTCATACTGTGGGGACGCGTTTCAAGCCACCTCCTGCAGGCTGTGAGCCAACTCCCAGTAAGAAAGGCTGGTCTGTTGGTTTGCTGGAGCTGCCAGAGCAGAATGCCCCAGACTGAGTGGCTTAAACAGGACATTTATTTCCTTTCGACTCTGGAGGCTGCAAGTCTGATTAAGGTGTCAGCTACTTTGCTTTTTTCGAGACCTTTCTCCGTGGCTTACAGACAGCTGCAGACTGTCCTGTGGTCTTTGTGCACGCCGCTGGGGTCTCTCTGCGTGTTCAGATTTCCTTTCCTTTCCCTTTATTAAAAAAATTATTTATGTATTTAGTTTGTGCTGAGTCTTTGCTGCTGCGTGTGTGCTTTTTCTAGTTGCAGCGAGCAAGGGCTCCCCTCTAGCTGGGATGTGGGGGCTTCTCTTGTTGTGGAGCACAAACTCTAGGGTGCGTGGGCGCAGGATTGTGGCTCCCAGGCTCCAGAGCACAGGCTCCATAGTCGTGGCACATGGGCTTAGTTACTCCATGTCATAAGCCGTCTTCCTGGACCAGGGATTGAACCTGTGTCTCCTGCACTGGTGGGTGGATTCTTTACCACTGAGCACCAGGGAAGACTCCACATTTCCTTTGTTATAAGGACACCTGCTGGGCTGCCCGCTCCCCCTTACATCTCGGATGCCCGTGTCTGGCTGGGACCGGAAGTGTTCTGTACCCAGCTGATCACCAGGGCTGGCTGGGTCCACGTCTCTTTTCATGTGCATGTGCGTGTGCACGCGTGTGTATGTATGCACACTCGTGTGTTGGCTTGTTTTCGATCTGGGCTGTGAAACTGGTCAGGAGTCAGGCAGGTGGAGATGGGAAGGTCTTGCCTAGTGACTTGGGTAAGATGCCAGGCAGGGAAGTGGGGGAGGCAGGCTCTGCCATCATCCACCTGAATCCTCCCAGGGCCTCTTTTCTCTTCTTCCACCCCACCCCCGCCCCCTATACAAACTGTGGTGTGTTTTGCCTCCAACAGCTCTGTCCCTGGGACTCTGAGAGGCCTGTCCAGGGGTTCCCACAGCAGCTTTGTCTCCTCACACAGAGCTCCCTAAGTCTTCCCTCTGCTCCCCTGTGTCGGAAATCACCCCTCTTCCAGGCTGTTCCCCTCCCCTGTCTAGGTCCCTCAGTAAGTGACCCGCATATGCACTCTCATCTCATGTGAAACCCACGTGAGATGTTAGGAATGTGTGCAGGGAAGAAGCATAGCTCACTTTAACTGCAAAGAAAGGTGAGTCAGGACCATGTTACAGATGGCTTTGAATGCCAGGCAAAGCAGGAAGGAGGCTGGAGGCAAGAAGCTGGCTCCAAGGCTATTTTAATAATCCCGAGTTACTGAAGGCTTCAAATAATTTGTAGGATGTGGCAACAGGCGGTGAGGGACGGGGTGCATGTGAGGGATTCCGGAAGCTGGATTGGTTGATATGAAACCGACTCCCAGGATGAGAGAGAAGAAGGCATCAAAACTGATGCCAAGTCCTGAGTCTTGCGTCTCTGGGGAGATGAGGAAATGCAGAGAGAAGGGCTGATGTAGACGGACATGGTGAATTCGGTCTCTGATTATGGCCTGCCACACTGAAGTCCCACATTTTAACCCGGAATTAATATTTCCTTCCCCTGCATGTTCTCAATTTATCTTTCAGGCGCAGACAGTCCTTTCCAAGTCATCATCTTTCCTAGTTCTTAGATTGCTATGGCTTAATTGGTGTTTGATCGTTTTTAGCCCTGGCTCTTCAACATCAAGGGAGAGTTTACAGGGGGAAAAGAAAAGAAAGATCTCATTGCAGTGACAGCAAGTTAACACAGAGCCGTGTGTTGGCTTCTTTCCTAGGTTCTTCAGTGGCAGGCACTGCGTTTAGGTAACATGTAATGTCAATCCAGCAGTCCGCAGCAGAGAATTGAGCTCTTGCTGCTGCTGCTGCTGCTGCTGCTGCTGCTAAGTTGCTTCAGTCGTGTCTGACTCTGTGCGATCCCATAGTTGGCAGCCCACCAGGATCCCCCGTTCTTGGGATTCTCCAGGCAAGAACACTGGAGTGGGTTGCCATTTCCTGCTCCAGTGCATGAAAGTGAAAGTGAAGTCACTCAGTCGTGTCTGACTCTTAGCAACACCATGGACTGCAGCCTACCAGGCTCCTCCATCCATGGGATTTTCCGGGCAAGAGTACTGGAGTGGGGTGCTATTGCCTTCTCCGATTGAGCTCTTAGATGGCTACATTTAACACTGGGGCTGAGTTTCCTGCATATTTTAAAGATGAACTGTGTCCTTCTTCATGCTCCCAGGAGACACTCATCAGTTTGCAGAAGCAGAATGGGTGAACTTGTAGACCCAGAAATTCTGAGCAGTAACGACACAATATAACCAGTGTATCACTGAAATTATTTTTCTCAGACACGATACTGTGCTTTAGTGTCAGTGTTAATCTCAGACTGTATTTTGCTTGGGATAATGAGCCCTGGAACTACGAAATGGGAAATACTCAAAGGTGCTCACTTCCAACCTACACACCGGTTAAGTGGACCATCCTAAAGTGAAGGTATCACCGTCGTTGTCGGGGCACCTGGGGTTTCTTTCTCTCTAGATTTACTTGCTCCTCCTGTCGGATGATGGTGCTAATGTCCTAGCAGCAGCTCTCTGACTCTCTTGTTTTAGAAAAGAAGGACCAAACTGCAGAAGGAATGGCTGCCCTAATTAAATTATTCATAAATCGATGTAGACTCACTGACCCTTATGTGCTAGACCCAGTGCTAAATGCTAAACACTCAGGTTACACAGATGAAGCGTGGCCCCCACTCAAGGGGAATTGTAGGCTAATCGAGGTTTCAGATGTGAAATGAATGATTTCAGTCCAGCTTGGGCTGGTACCTGGAGGTCTCACTTGGCTGCAAAGAGGAGGGAGCCCTCAGGGGGTTACTGAAAAGCCCATTCTAGGTCTCTCTTCCCACCTGTGTGTTTCAATCAGATTGAGCACACCTTACATCAGGCCCTTTTGAGAGAAGATTCACTCAAAAATTTGGATATAGTATAAGTCTATGACCCAGCAATTGCACTCCTAGATGTACATCAAAGGGAAATGAAAATGTATTCACACAGAAACTTATTGCAACATCATTCATAAAGGCTAGAAGGTAGAAACAGCACAGATGCCTGTCACCTGGTGAGTGGACACGCGGATGTGGTCTACCCGTAAAGTGAGATCCATAAAGCGAATAGGACTCAGCCAGACAAAGGAATGAAGCACTAACACGGGCGAGAGTGTGGACGGATGAGTCTTGAAAGCTTGAGGCTAAGGGGAGGAAGCCAGGCACAAAGGGCACAGATTGTATGCTTCCATTGATATGAAACATCCAGAATAGATAAATCCGAAGAGACAGAAGGCTGATTGTGGTTGCCTAGGACTGGGGGGAGGGGAATGGAGAGTGGCTGCTTATTAAGGTACAGCGTTGCCTTTTGGGGTCATGAAAATGTCTTGGGACAAGACAGAAGTGATGTTGAACACAAGTGTATTAAATGCCACTGAACTGTACTCTTCAAGATGGTGAATTTTAGGTATGTGAATTTTAGTTCAAATATGTATAGAGAGGGGCTTCCCCAGTGGCTCAGTGGTGAAGAATCTGCCTGCACTGTAGAAGTTGCAGGACACACGGGTTCTATCCCTGGGTCGGGAGGATCCCCTGGAGGAGGGCGTGGCAACCCACTCTAGTATTCTTGCCTGGAGAATTTCATGGACAGAGGAGCCTGGCAGGCTAAGCCCATGAGATCACAAAGAGTCGGACACAACTGAAGCAAGTTAGCACGTATGCACGTACCGTGCTTGGTTTAATGCTCTCTTGCTGCTGTCTTTAAATTCTGAATCATGTTTAAACAAGAAACGCTATATCTTAATTTTGTGCAGGGCCCTAGAAATTATGTAGGGTCCTTGGTGGAAGAATTTACAGTACAGAAATTGGCAAATACCATGAATCAGGGGTTTCCCCTCTAGGAAAGGTGGAGTTTCCAAGGTATGATTGGATGTGGAAGGGGAAGTTAGGGGAGTCAGAGGAAAAGGTCTATTGAGTTCCTGGCCTAGATGATAGGATGACAGTGAGCTATGGATCCACTTATTACTGAATCAAAGAAATATGTGATGACTGCCTCTCCTGCCTCAGGGACTTGGCAAAGACTAGGAACTAAAAAACACAGAGAACTCAGACTTGGGGAAAGGGAGTCAGGGAAACTAGTCGTGAATCTGAATTATGAAGTTAAATAGAAGAGCTGGGCAAAGGCAAGTGAGCAAGAGACTCTGGGTCTTTTATGGTGGTCGCCAACCTTTTTGGGACCCGGGACCGGTTTCATGAAAGAAAATTTTCCCACAGACTGGGGGTGGGAGGGATGGTTTCGGGCATATTACACTTATCATGTACTTTGTTATTATTACATCAGCTCCTCCTCAGATCATCAGGCATTAGATCCCAGAAGTTGAGGACCCCTGTTTTAGAGAACAGCAGTCAAACCCATTGAGGCAGAAGTTGAGTGCTTCTGGGGGTGTGGAGAAGAGACCAAAGAGGTGGTGCTGGGTGGGTGCCAATCACCAAGATCATGGCTAAAATTTTGGTTTATTTGGCAAGCGGTGGGGAACCACTATAGGCTATAGGCAGAGTAATGCTATGCCTAGATTTTCATTGTAGAAAAATCCTCTTTGAGAGGGTGGGAAGTAGACTGGAGTCAGGGGACCAACCAGGATACATTTAGGATACGTCTAGGATGGGGCTAAGGGCGCGTTGCCATGCTAATGTGGTGGCAGTGGGGAGAAAGAAAAGGGAACTGAAATATTTAGGTAAAAATGGCAGAATTTGATGCCTGGATGTGGGAAATGAGGGAGACAGTCAAGGAGAGTCAGGTTTCTGGTACGGATGTCTCCATAGAAAAATACAGAGAAAAACAGTTCAAGCATCACTGAAACATCTCTTTTGTCCCTGAAACTGTCCTATCTTATTTCGCTTAGAGAGGGTGTTAAAACGTCACATAGGCAATCAAAATCAAGACACAAAAATGTATAATTCAATGAAAATATGCTCCAGGAAAAAATTATACCCAGAAAATGTTGGTTCACTACAAGAGCATCTTGTTTTTAAGCCAGTGTGGGAAATGTAGACGAAATTCAACTTCCTAACAACAAGAAAATACGGATGGACAAAGCCAACGTCTCATGGCCTGTTGCCTTAAGTTGGACGGAACTCAGGCCTGGGAAGATATAGGAAGATGATGGAAGGACAGAGATGTAATTGAGGGCAGATTGGTCATCAGTGAAATTTGGAGGTTTAGCATGTGGAGGGGAGCCTTGCTTTAAATGGAAGTTTGTGTGATATCATCCGTTTAGAATTTTGTGCTAAAGGGAAAAATGAACCCAATGACTGTACTAGGGAAAATGAAATGTATTCAATTTACTTCCACAGATAGGTATGGATTCAATTTTATTTTTAAAATATGTTTGTCTTAGACCCTGTACATTGAAATACAAAGAGTTAGTGTCTGCCCTCAAGGAGCTTATCATCGTGAATTTAAACAGCCAGCTCCAATACATGAGAGAAAATACACAAATGAACATTAGCCAGACCTATGGTGTAAAATTTACAAAAACAACATTCTGATCCCAAATCTTCAGCAGTTAGCCCAAGAAACCTGTCCACTATCAACAGTAACCAGTTCAGAAAGCCAGCCTGCTCTCTGTAAGTTAGACTTGTCCAAAGTAAGAAGGCTATTTCTAGGAACCAGTCCAGGAAGCCAAACAATAACAGCTATAGGGAACAGCCCCAAATGGCCAGGATTTGATTTATATCTGACAGTTTCCTCAGTTTTTTTTTTTTTTTGGCCTCTACTTCCACCTTCTCACCAATCAGAGAAAGCCAAATAGACACCCTAACCAACCACATGGGAACCCTGTTCCTTGTCGGCCCACCCCCAGCTTCCTAGGCCAACAGCCTCCAATTAGGGAGGAGCCCTCCCTGTTCTCTCTGAGGCTCTCCCAGCCCCTGCCTGCCCTGAGTTTCTGCCAGAGGCAAGTGGTGATGGCTGATTCTCTTGCTATAACAAGCACTGGATAAATAGTCTTTGCCTGTTCTCCTTTGGATGATCTTCATTTATTTCCCCAGAGACAAGGCAGAATAAAGTCAGTGCCAAGAATACCTAAAAATTTCACACTGTGGGGGAATAAAAGAAAGAGTAATTCACTCTGTTGGAGAAAACTGGGAATGGCAGAGTTGCAGCAATCAGCTAAAAAACACCCATACGCTCCTAAATAACTTCTTCTTTTACATTCTGGGATATTAATGCTAAAGTAAAGTGAAGTCGCTCAGTTGTGTCTGACTCTTTGCAACCACATGGACAGTAGCCTGCCAGGCTCCTCAGTCCGTGGGATTTTCCAGCCAAGGATACTGGAATGGGTTGCCATTTCCTTCTCCAAATGCCAAAGTAACTTGTAGACTTTTCATGAAGGGCGAGACAGCTTCTGAAGGGAAAGAGTAATCCTGGCATATATGCTTTAGATCTTCCCGCCTGCTCAGGACTCAAAGACAAACTTGAATCACAGCAACTGATGGGAGTTCATCTAAACTTCCGGGACTCTGTTGGATGTGAGCATGAACTGTGGTTTGGGTGAGAAAGGCTGTGTGTTTTCATTACTATTGGCTAAATGGCATTTTGAGATATTTATGGGAGATATATGAGATATTTTCAGCCCAGTTTCTCCCCTTTATTCTCCTTATTCAGACAGACAGCAGAGGCTAATATTCTTTGTTCAGAGAAAGCTTGTGACCCACTGATTTGTTTCCAAAACATAAACCCATTGAGGAGATAAGGCTGTCAATCCCTGAGGGGAACTTCCAATAAGAGAATTCTGCTTGAAGATCTGGTGAATCAGGAGAGAGAGGTGCAATAGAGGTCCCCCTGATCACCTGAGCCACTTCACACCACGGATTAGAAAGAGTTTGGTAAGAAGAGAGGAGAAGCTGGGGGTCTTTGAGGAGAGGGTCTTGCTTATGGCTTCCCGGAGGCACTGGAGGACCCCAGGTGGGAGAGGTAGTGGCCACACAGCTCATGTGGGCAGGTGGAATCCTACCTGCGGACGCCAGCAGCAGAGCTCCGTGGCCAGCCCGACATTGCAAAGAGAAGAGGATGTCTCAGCCATGATCTGGGTGAACCCCCCAACGCTTGTCCAGAGGGCTAGTTCCAGAACCATGACAAACCTCCATAACATTTTTAAAATTTATTTATTTGGCCATGCCAGGTCTTAGTGCCAGGTCTTAGTGGGATCTTTAGCTGTGGCATGTGAGCTCCTAGTTGCAGCATGTGGCCCTAGTTCCCTGACTAGGGATCGAACCGTGACCCTCCCCCCCACGGCACTGGGAGCGTGGAATCTTAGTCATTGGACCACCAGGGAAGTCCCTCCATAACCTTTCGATAGCTCCAGGGAA
Source organism: Budorcas taxicolor (assembly GCF_023091745.1). Taxonomy (NCBI): domain Eukaryota; kingdom Metazoa; phylum Chordata; class Mammalia; order Artiodactyla; family Bovidae; genus Budorcas; species Budorcas taxicolor. The sequence goes on from NC_068921.1 coordinate 77,522,420, forward strand.
CTGTCTGGAAACTCTGAAAGTGGTTGAGTTTACATTTTTCTACCAGCCTTATATCATTGGCATTGGAATCAGAAATCAGGCTGATTTATATAGAGAAGGGGTGTTTCTTGCACCTGAGTCTGTGGACTGTAACTCACGTATAAATGTGATACTTACAGGAAGTTAACAAAAATGGAGAGACCTGTGAATCAGTGCCTACAAGTAACCTCACGTTGTGTGTGTACAGGTTCAGGGTGGTCTGCGTGTATGGAAACACTCACGCCTCGGGGAGAGGAAACCAAGCCGGGGAAATGGTTCTATTATCTAGTCACCCGGCTACTAGGTGATGTCCCAAAGCGGGTCTGTTTCCTGTTGTGTGCCGATTTCTTTGCTCTTTTTATCCCTCTTTCTTCTGACAGATTCTGCAGCTGCTCTTTGCGTTGGGATTCCATTTGTGAACTGGACAAGAAGTCAGACTCCCTCAGGGAAATGCACTGAGTAGGAGTTGAAAGCAGAGTATGAATGACGAGGAGGTTGGGAAACATTAAATCTTTGTTACAGGAATTCTTGTGTTTCTGTTACCTGGGCTTAGAGAGAAAAGGGCTAGAACGTATTTCTTTTGGGAGTCAACTGTTTTGAAACAAGCAAGATTTGGGGGAGCTTATCAGCTATATCTATAAATAACAAAATGAGATTTCTTGAAAAATAACTAGACTGAATTTCAAACAGGAAAACAGGTCCTAATTTGTGCCTTTACATAGGTGACCCCTGGACCCTTCCGGTCACTCTCTGCTCCACCCCAAGGAACTGCTATCCTAACTTCTCATGCCACTGGTCAGTTTATTTCTGAATGTTATATGAATGGAATATATAGTTTGGTTCCTTTTATTCAAAATCAGTTTTTGAGGCTCAGTGGTATCAACGTTTTAAGGCAAACCTATTAATCACACTTCAGAATGTTTCAATGGAACCTAAATGCCATATAATGATTTGATAAACACCATCATCCTTTACAAATACACACACAAATCTTCCTTAAACATTGGGAAAACCCTTATTTTCTCTTTCTCCTCGACTTGCATTTCCATTTCATTTTCCCACTGAATTTTACCCTAATGTAATACAATTTTATGCTTTAAAATCTTTATTGTTCACCCTATTATACATATTTGTAATAAAATTATGGGACTTTCCAGGTGGCTCAGTGATAAAGAATCCACCTGCCAATACAGGAGATGCAGATTCCATCCCTGGGTAAGGAAGGTCCCCTGGAAAAAGAAATGGCAACCTACTCCCATATTCTTGCCTGGGAAATCCCATGGACAGAGGAGCTTGGTGGGCTACAGTCCATGGGGTCTCAAAAGAGCTGGGACATGACTTAGTGACTAAATAGCAACAGCAACAAATAAAATTATGCCTCCTGATTGAAAATCTTTTTCCTATGACTCTCAGGCTCTTAGGGATAAGAAGTTTATTCTATATTTAGTTATAATTTAAATGAGAATGTACTTGAGCAAAGTAACAGTATGCTGCACATTTTGATAAATAATTGTTAAACATAAAAGTCCATTTTGTTGGGGTAGTTTTTTAGTACATGGATTGGCAGAATACCAGCTACCCATCAATGGCCACTCTTAATTTCCAGAACCTGTGTGTATGCTAGGTTACATGGTGAAGGGGAGTTAAGATTTCAGAAGGAATTAAATTTGTAATTGCCTGATTTTGAGATGATCCTGAATTATCCAGGTGGGTCGTGTATTCACAAAGATCATTATAAGTGGAAGAAGGGGGCAGAAGAGAGAGAAGCCAGAGAGATGGCAGCCTCAGGACTCTACCTGATAATGCTGGCTGTGCAGATAAATGATTGGGCCATGAGTCAAAGCACATGAACAGTCCTTAGAAGCTGAAATAGGCAAGGAAACCCATTCTTCCCCTAGAGCTACCAGAAGGAACTCAGTTGTGATGACACCTAGATTTTAATGCTGTGAGACCTGTTTTGGACTTCAGCACAGGATGATAAAGGGGCTATCCAGATGGCGCTAGTGGTAAAGAACCTGGCTTTCCTGGTGACTCAGATGGTAAAGAGGGAGACCTGGGTTCGATCCCTGTGTTGGGAAGATCCCCTGGAGAAGGGAAAGGCTACCCACTCCAGTATTGTCTGGAGAATCACATGGACAGAGGAGCCTGGTGGGCTACAGTCCATGGGGTCCCAAAGACCCAGACAGGGCTGAATCGACTTAGCACACATACACTCTAGATGATATAGATGATAAGATGATCAATCTGCCCTGTTTTAAGCAACTAAATTTATGTAAACTTGTTACAGCAGCAATAGGAAGTGAATCCGATAGTTCAAGATATTGCCTAAATGAGATTGGGTGCAGCATCAATTTCATTTTTATTTCTTTTAATAGGAACTAGAGAACTTTAAGGAAAACTTCAACTATAAACTAGTATGAGGCGTGACTATAGTTGGAATAAAAATTTTGTAGTATGATTTCGTGAAATTCTGAAACTGCCTCTATCTGCAAGAAATAATGTGAAACTTCATTTGTGAGTTTTGTCAGAAACATGTTGAAAAAATGCATTTTCAGAAAAAATTCAGTTACATTAAAAAAAATCACAGCACTTGCAGTTTTCACTATTTGAATGTTTTTCTTTCTAGCTGCTGGAATATCCTAGGGTACAACTATTGAGAGCAGCTGGAAAGAATTGCTTATACTTAAAAATAAGGAGAAAAAGCCTTTTTTTTTTTTTTTTTGCATTCAATATTTCTTACAAAAGCTCTGCTTTGCTCTCCAGAGAACTCTTCTTCAAGATAATATATGCTTTGACAATGGTCTGGGGTATTAGAGGCGACAGAGATAAGAAATGTTTTAGTCTCACCATGCCTTTCCACTCCAGGTCTAAATTCAGTGTTCCAGCAGGGCTCAAAATCCTTACTTTCTTACAAGAAAACAGTTAACAGAAGTGTGTACAATGCAGGAAATCCAGGGAGCCCTATGGGACGTGTGTGTGTGTGTGTGTGTGTGTGTGTGTATGTGTGTGTTCCTCTCCGATCTTTAGAGAAGTCTCTTCCATTTGGTACATGGGGTGCGGGGGATTTGCTTGGATAACCACTCATATGAGCAGCTGCCATCAGCAGTTCCTCAGGGAAGGGAGGCAGCCTGAGAACCGGTGCTCACAGTGGAGGTGGATGCACCAGCTGGAAAAGGACGTGGGTGGGTCCCCTTGGCGTCTATAGCCATTTCTTTTGTAAACTGAAGATAGTTGATTATATGCTTGTCTGTATGTGTTTTAACAAAAAACTGAATGTTCCTTGTCATATGCCCTGACCCTCACCTCTTCAATAGATTCTATTAGCAAATACTCTCATCTTTCTCCTTCACCACCTCCACCCATACTATCACTTGCTATTGCTTCCACAGAAACCACGCTAATCGGGCTCCCGCCACACATTGCCTGGACCGATGGAGTAGCCTCCAAGGTGACCAGCTTACATCACTCTCCAGTCCTTTTAAAATAGCACCTTGTATCTGAGGTTATATTACATACATATGGGTTCACGGTTTGTTTCTTTAGTGGGACATAAGCTTCCGATCCCTGGGTTGGGAAGATCCCCTGGAGGAGGGCATGGCAACCCACTCCAGTATTCTTGCCTGGAGAATCCCATCCAGGGGGAGCCTGGCGGGCTACAGACCATAGGGTCACATAGAGTCAGACCCGACTGAAGCGACTTAGCACGCATGCATTCAAGCTTCATGAGAGCTGCTAATTGTGTAGAAACACTAGACAGTGTCTCTAGTAATGCCAGCACAAAGTACGCAGGTAATCAACAGGAAATTGAGCTAAAAGTAACTGAATCATAACTATTGATTTCACTGATATGTTTGGGTTTAGTCCTACTATCTTAATTTGTGTGCCCTTAACTGAGCTAATCGATATATTGTGTTTTCATTTTCCCCTTCTGTAAGTTTGGAAATCTGTACACCTTACCTCTAATCTTCTAATACTTACCCATTGCTTAAAATGAATAATTGTCTAGAAATAATCTAGAATGAATAAACTTCTTCTGCAATTGTCTTTATCCTCAGGCTTCCTCACTCCCACCAAAAATGAAAGAACTTTGTTGCTCTTTTTAGTTCTCCTACTTGCAATCTCCCTTGCCTCCATGCAATTCAACACTGTATGGACATTTTAGTTTAAACTTTTACTTATTTAATACTGTTTTCTTCTTCTTCTTTTCTTTTTCTGGCCTTGTTGCAAGGCATGTGGGATCTTAGTTCCCCAACCAGGGATCAAATCCTTATGGAGTCCTAATCACTGGACTGTCAGAGTATTCACAGTTATTTAATACTTTTTAAATGTAACAGTACATTTTACTTCTGTGTTTGATTTGTTTCTTTATAAATCTCACCTATTTCTCCTGGAGCCTCCCTTTCCCCACACCCCAAATTTTCATAACAATTCTTCCCAAAAAGGTCATTGGGTAGCAAACTTTGAGATCTTATACCTGTAAATGTCTTTATGCTAAAGAAGGTGTCAGCACCCATTTTTTTTTAATGGTTCAAAAAAGTGTTTTAAGTTTACCTAAGTTTTCAGTTACAACTACTCAACGCTGCCACTTAATGCAAAAGCAGGCCCTGACTGTTTTTGTATATAAACAGTATTTATATGCTTTGTCCTTATATGTATATAAAGACAACACATAACTGAAAAGGTGTGTCCATGTCCCAATAAAATTTTATTAAGGAAAACAGGTGGCTGGTCCATTGGCCATCGTCTGCTGACCTCCGTTTTAAAGGATATAGAATCTGGATGTAGAATTTTAGGTTCCAAGTTATTTTCCTTTACAAATTGGAGAGAACTGCTCCAATGTCTCCCAGTGCCACTGCTGCCGTCATGAAGCCCGAGGTCAACCAGATTCTTTTTCCTTGTAGATGACTAGCGTCCGCCTCTGTAGACGGCCTTAGGGTTCTCTTTTCATTTTAATGGTTTCCTCATGGATTTGCAACTGCCACCTTGCTCCCCCAAATTGTCTATCAAAAGCAACTTTTTGATAAAGCAGAGGTGTTTATTAAACTTATGCAGAGACCAGTGGTTAAGACGCCATGCTTCCAAAGCAGGGGATGTGGGTTTGATCTCTGGTTGGGGAGCTGGTGAGTGGTGTGGCCACAAAACCAAAACAAATTGAAAACAAACAAACAAACAAAAAACCCTACAGCAGTAAGAGATCATCACTTTGAGAAGATCTTAACAATGTCTCAGAAGGAGAAAATTTGGGCGAGATATTTACAGGATTTGTTTTGAGGGGTGGAGGGGTCAGGGCTCATGTGATTTAGGAATTTAGGACACAACCTGGGAAGGCCAGGGAACTGATTGGGACTGAGTGAAGCTCCTAACTAGTTGCTTAAGTTTAGTGGACACACTGAAGCGCAAAGCTGAAACTGATATGTAAACTGCTTGATAAATGAGATGTTTGCTCAGGTATAAACACGATTGTCCAGAGAGGAAAATTGTTTGCCCAGATGTACAAACCATTTGCCCAGACAATTTGGTTTTCAGGAACTTCTGAGGTAAGCAACAATTATCTGCTGATTTACTGTCTTATCTTTCTGGGCAAGGATTTGCTGGAAAAAATAAATCATGTTGGAACAGGTGGTCTTAATTTGTGGTCCCAGTAGTTAAGCTACGTGGGTACAATGAACCTTTCTCTATTCTTAGTTGTGTCTGATTAATTAAAAATTTATCCTGCTGGGTAGTGAGTTTGTTTTTTTTTAAAGAGACCCCATGTCTTACTTCAGTCCTGTAAATTTCTAATTAATTATTTCTTTAAATTTTATTTTCTCTTGTTGTTTTTCAGTCTCTGGGCTCTTGTAATCCCTATTATATGGATGCTGGAACTAGATTTCTTCCATTATTAAGCCTCTTAATTTTGTCTTTTGAGCAAATTCTGTGGCTCCATTTCCCAAATGATTTGCTCCTCAGCTGTGCCTGTTCTGTTTTTTCTTTTTTACCCATCATATTAAGTTTTCAGCTCAATAACTATAATTTTAATGCCTCATAGCTTTTATTGGTTCTGTCTCTTCATTCGCCCACATTGTTTCCTTAAAGCTTTGATATAGTTGTCTTAAAAAAAAAAAAAATCCTTCTGTGATCGCACTGTTTAATCTGCTTCTTTAGTTTTCCTTGTTTCCTCCACATCCTATGATGTGGGCTCTCCCCAGATATTTGATTCTTAATTATGCTCCCTAATATTAAGATCCCTTGTTACAGCATCTGTAACAAATGATGCTTCCTTAGTGGCTCAGATGGTAAAGAATCTGCCTGCAATGTGTGAGACCCGGGTTTGATCCCTGGGTCGGGAAGATCCTCCTGGAGAAGAAAATGGCAACCCACCCCAGTATTCTTGCCTGGAGAATCCCAGGACAGAGGAGCCTGGCGGGCCAGAGTCCTTGGGATCACAAAGAGTTGGACATGACCGAGCGACTAAAAGAGACACACGGCAAATTATGCAGACTGGCCAAGCGGGTGTGGGGACTGCCGCTGAGGCTTGTACTCACTGTTGTTAGCGAGCGTGGCAGGGGCTTCTGTGATGCGTCAGGATAAGGTGGTCTTTAAGGCACCCCAGGACACTGCACATTTCTCGCTCCCAGAGTTCCTGTGCCCACTGCCTTGTGGGAAGTGCGGACCACACCACGGCTGCCGGCTCCCACACCCAGGGAGGAGACCGGATGCTCGGACACCCAGACAGCTCATCTCACCTTTCTGGTTTTGAGCTGCCCTCTCCTGCTGGATTCCACCCCGTCTCAGTCTGGGGGACCCTTAGGCTTTTTAGCAGAACTCTCCCACCCTCGTCGTGGGCTGTACTTTTTCCTCTTCAATCTATTCTTGCCTAAACTTTCTAACTTGAAGAAATTCTTCACAATTTCTGGTTGACCCAGAGCTTCCTTTTTCTACCATCCCCGTGTATTTATTTGTTTACTTTTCAAGGTCTAATTTCCATGAATTTCACTTTGGAGGTCTTGGCAATCTGCCATAAAACAGGTTCCTTATACCCAATTAAACTTCAAGCCACCACCCTATCAGGTTGGCAAAAAAAAAAAACAACAAACCTCAGTCATGTTGGGGTACCTTCATTATATAGCAATATATATATTGTCCTGGGGGTCTCGTGTACAGAGATAGGTGTCCTGGGAGCTGATCTTTGGTTGGTTCTGGTCCCCTGAGAAGCCCATTCCTCCTTCTGCTACTTCATACGGCTGTGCATAGAGGTCTCATCAATGCTGTGCTCTGCGCCTGGGGTCCCATCTCTCCATGCACGGCATCGGCCTCCGCTATCGAGGTCTGACCCCTTCCGTGGCCATTAGGGGGTGTTTGGTGCTGGGCTGTAAGTTCTCACCTCTGCCCCTGCTCTAGTTTTCTAGTCTGGGGACTCTTAACTTTTTTCCATTCCTTCTACAAAACCACCTCTCCCACCCCAGACACTCTTTTTCCTTCCTTTTCATCCTTGGCATCTAATCTGCAAAAGAGCGATAGGGTTCTAGAAAAGTCTGCTTCTATGAAAGGAGACACAGAGGCTTCCCTGGAGTGGGGAAGGGAAAATCCAGAGAATGAAATTTGTTGTTGTTGTTCAGTCCCTAACTTGGATCTGACTCTTTTTCGACCCCATGCACACCAGGCTCCTCTGTTCTCCATTGTCTCCTGCTCAAACTCTTGTCCCTTGAGTCAGTGATGCCATCCAACCATCTCATCCTGTGTCATCTGCTTTTCCTCCTGCCTTCAATCTTTCTCAGCATCAGGGTCTTTTCCCACGAGTCAGCTCTTTGCATCAGGTGGCCTAAGTATTGGAGCTTCAGCTTCAGCATCAGTCCTTTCAGTGAAAATTCAGGGTTGATTTCCTTTAGGATTGACTGGTTTTATCTCTTTGCAGTCCAAAGGACTCTCAAGAGTCTCTTCCAGTGCCACAGTTCAAAAGCATCAGTTCCTTAGTGCTCAGCCTTCTTTATGGTCCAACATTCACATCTGTATATGACTACTGAAGAAACCTCAGCTTTGACTATATGGACCTTTGTCAGCAAGGTGATGTCTCTGCTTTTTAATATGCTGTCTAAGTTTGTCATAGCTTTCCTTCCAAGGAGCAAGCATAGACAGTATGAAGAGAGAATGGTTGCAATCTTATCTGTTTCAGTTACTATTGCCTTGTAACAAACCACAACACTCAGTGGTATGAAACAACCTTTCCATAGTGTTCATAAGTTCTGAGGGTCAGGAATTTGGACAGGAAAAACAGGGATGGCCTGTCTTTGCTCCATGATGTCTAGATGCTCAGCTGAGAAGATTGGAGGCTATAGAAAAGGTAACCTAAGCCCAGGGAGCTGTTGTTTAATGGCTACAGAATTTCAGTTTTGTAGGATGGAAAAGTTCTGGAAATTGGTTGCATAACTGTATAAATATACTTTACTGAACACACACACACACACACACACACACTGTGTGTGTTTGCTTAGTTGCTCAGTCATGTCTGATTCTTTGCAAATCCATGGACTGTAGCCCACCAGGCTCCTCTATCCTTGAGATTCTCCAGGCAAGAATACTGGAGCAGACTGCAATTTCTTCCTCAGGGGATCTTCCCAGTCCAGGGATCGAACCTGTGTCTCTTTGCATCTCCTACCTTGGCAGGCAGATTCTTTACCACCGTGCCACTTGGGAAGCTTTCTGTCTCACACACACACAATTAAATTTAAAAAATTTTAAATGTACTTCATTTCAAAACAAAAGGAGAGTGCTCCTTGGTTATTACATCATGTTTAGAAAATCTAGCTATAATGTTTGTTTTGTTTTTAGATTTACAGCACACAAGGCCTCTGAAAAGTCTCAAGAAAAGACCCCAAATTTCTTCCCTGTAAAACCATTTTCCGGAATGAACTGACCACCGAGAACACAGTTTTAGAAGCGAAGCTATAATCTCAAGGGTCTGCTGTATTTCTACATCCCACGATCCTTTCCTGAGTCTGAAGAGTCCACCCCAGACACTATTCTTTCTGACATTTATTTGCCACCTTTTCCTGAACTCAGAGACTCTCTCTGCCTCAGATGTGTCTGGACAGTGACAGATGGGAAAGACTCTTCTTCAGTGACCAGATCTGTCTTGACAGCCTTGGGAGCCCCAAGTCAGCTGGCTCTATTTCCTTGGACTCCAAGTATCAGGTTGCGGGGGGTGGTTCCTCAAAATATTTGAGGGTTGCTTGAATACATTTTGTGTGTGAATGGTTTTCAGTTGCTTTCTTTAATGATACTAATGTGGATCAAAACCCAGGGAAACATATTCCAAAGAACCGTTCAAATTCCCTGTGAAATTTTAGTGTGTTTATGGTATTTTGTTGGAATATTCTATGGACTAGAGAATTTTTACAAGGGAGGTTTTTTTTTTTTAATCTTTGTAATGAGGTTTACTATACCAGGAATCTGACTTGTGATACTCTGATACAGACCTTGTACAGCCAAATTGTACATAAAAGTTAGTATTCCTAGATGTCCTTTAAAAGGCAATTATCTTGTAATCAGGAAGAATCAGGTGGTGCTAGTGGTAAACAACCGGCCTGCCAATGCCGGAGATGAAAGAGATGCATGTTCGATCCCTGGGTCAGAAGGTCCCCTGGAGGAGGGCATGGCAAGCCGCTCCAGTATTCTTGCCTGGAGTATCCCATGGACAGAGGAGCCTAGCAGGCTACAGGCCATAGGGTTGCATGGAGTCAGACACAACTGAACCGACTTAGCATGCATGCATCGTGAAATCATCCGTATTAAGAAGTTCATTGCTTCCTTCCTATTTTACTACCTAATGCTTGTGAATATTGACATCTATCGGGTTTATATTACGCAATACTAGTTTACGATTCTATCTACTGTGCTTCTCCTCCCATATCCATGTTGAGTGTCACTTTCATAGCTTGAAATCTGCCATGGAACTTGACAACTGCTACAAGTTAGGGCTTGATTCATTGGTTTAATGACTGTCTAGACTTGAGATGGGGAAAATATTAACAATGCAGAGTAAAACTTAAAATTGTCACATCCACAGCCATTACATTGTGAATAGCACAAAAATCTGGGGAAATACTCTTCCAGCATTAGAAAATTATCTGATTCAGCAAAGAAGTTGATAGTGTTGATAATCAGGTGACCCTTCGAGATATATCTTTATTGTTTCACCTGACTCACGCAGACAAAAATATCAACCAATATTCTTTTCAAAACTACATTATGTTTTAGCTGCAAGCACGGATTGACTAGATATGTGAGAATTTGGAAAAAGATCAAGGAAAGAGTTCTGAGAATCAGTTGAGTAAATGGAATTCACAGTGAAGAATACTGTATATACACATCTTTTTTTTTTTTTTTGCCATCTTAGTTCACATTTTTACTTCCTGTTACCATTGACTTTTGTGAGCAGATCTATTAAAACAATTTTTTTTTTATTGGCGGACCATCACTCTACAACACTGTGCTGGTCTCTGCCATCCATCAGCATGAATTAGCCACAGGTAAACATAGGTCCCCTCCCTCTTGAACCTCCCTCCCATGTCCCACCCCATCCCAGCCCTCTAGGTTGTCACAGAGCCCTGGGTTAAGCTTCCTGTGTCACACAGCGAATCCCCAGTGGCGATCTGTTTTACACATGGCATTGTATACGTTTCCAATGCTACTCTCTCAATTCGACCCACCCTCTCCTTCCCCGACTGGGTCCACAAGTCTGTTCCCTATGTCTGCATCTCCATTGTTGCCCTGCAATAAGCTCATCAGTACCATCTCTTAAAACAAATACATTTTAGAGAGACAGTAAACCTTAGTGTATATTTGCATGTGTTTTGGAGTGGTTGGACATTCACCAACACACAACTCGTTGAGTGGGATCAAAGGGGAAGTAAGGTAAGAAAACAAGAACCAGGGTGACTGCCAGACAGCCCAGCCCGAATCCGTTTGTAGGAGTGTTGCAGAATCCTGTTCTTAGAAGCCCACACATGAAACCAGACTTTGAATCTAGCTCTGTGAGCAACTGTCCAGCCTGATCAGAGAAGTTAATCTTACCCTGATGATTTCTGAGCACACCTGAATAGTCCCTCACCAGAAGAACTATGGAAACTAAGAGTCAGATAATTTTGATAGAGCATGTGATTTGGTTCATGGAACCGCCCATGACCCCCATCAGTCAGAGCTGGTGACGCACTACAGGAGGTCTTTCTGACACTGAGAGTGTGGTGTGTCTTGCTGGCCGTGCCCCAGCGTGTAGTGGGCTCTCCCCCTCCCAGAGCAGCTAGCCTGTGGGGATCAGAAAGTAAAGCAAAGCACGAAACAAAAGCACATCGAGATGTCAAAAGATGGTCTGGGATTTCCTGGGTCAGATTCTTCTTTATGAGCCGAGGTCTTCATTGACATGTTTTATCTGTGTAATTATTTCTTTTTCCTTCCCTTTAAAGAAAAAAAGATGGAATGAACAAACTGTGATCACAAGGTTCCGTATGCCCTTCCTCGAAAAATAGCTATCTTGGCAAAGGAAGAACGTGTAATATCTGCGAAATTCCTTAGACGAATTTCTTCTTTGCTCAACAGTTTTGGTGACTGATGGTGAATGGAGCCAGAGGAGAAGGGGTCTCCATTAGACCTTGTCAGGTGAGGTCAGAGAGGGTTGACTGGATTTACCAGGGCTCAAGTTACCACCACGGGGGGATACAAAGAGGTCAGGCAACTTCCTAATGTGAAAGTGAAAAGTGAAGTCACTCAGTCGTGCCCGACTCTTTGCAACCCCATGGCCGGCAGCCTACCAGGCTCCTCTGTCTACGGGATTTTCCAGGCAGGAGTACTGGAGTGGGTTGCCAGTTCCTTCTCCATCCTTATGTGAAGCAGCTCCATAGACTCCTAGGTGAGGCCTGTTACTTGTCTGCCAAAGCTTCTTATTCCACTACCAACAGGAGCCCAGGCCTACTTGGATGTTTGCGAGAAAAGAAACGTATTTCACCAGCAGAGGCCTGAAACCAGTGTGGATAATTTGTGAATGTTGCTATCATTGTCTTAAGTGGAGAATTTTTTAAAAGTATCATAATTGTTGGGGCTTCCTTCATACTCAGTCGGTAAAGAATCTGCCTGCAATGCAGGAAACCCAGGTTCGATTCCTGGGTCGGGAAGATCCCCTGGAGGGCAACCCACACTCCAGTATTCTTGCCTGGAGAATCCCATGGGTAGAGGAGCCTGGTAGGCTACAGTCCATGGGGCTGCAAGAGTTGGACAAGACTTAGCAACTAAACAAACAAACCAACATCATTGAGTATTTTTAACTTTTTGGTGTATTGAACCTTTCATCTCATAGCCTTTTGCCCTCCATCCTATCATTTAATTAAAAAATCCTCTGTCTTTATTACAATTACCATGAATAAAGCATATTAATTGAATTTAGTCCTTCTTTATTAATGTAGTATTTATTTCATATGTACCTAAGAAATTAAATATACTCCTTTACGACTGACATTAGAAACTCCTAGTTCAAAAAATAATTTTGGCTTATAGTATCAGTACTAAGAGGATTCTCATCAGTGAAATGTGTAAAATTGAAGGAGATGTGTCCTTTGAGACAACGTGAGTATACTTGCTGCTGCTGCTGCTGCTGGTAAGTTGCTTCAGTCGTGTCCGACTCTGTGCGACCCCATAGACAGCAGCCCCCCAGGCTCCCCCGCCCCCTGGATTCTCCAGGCAAGAACACTGGAGTGGGTTGCCATTTCTTTCTCCAATGCATGAAAGTGAAAAGTGAAAGTGAAGTCACTCAGTCGTGTCTGACTCTTGGCGACCCCATGGACTGCAGCCCACCAGGTTCCTCCATCCATGGGATTTTCCAGGCAAGAGTACTAGAGTGGGGTGCCATTGGTGAGTATACTTAGACCTGATCAAAAGAAACATTTTGAGATTAGAAACCTAGTAATAACCTTTCTCTCTTTTTTTCTAACTGGATCTTCACCGCTCAAAAATAAAAATTAAACCACACAGACGACATCAACACTTGTGGTTACCACTCAGTTTTAAAAATATTAGGCAAAGGATTTAAGTGGACATTTGTTATTTACTGTGGGCTGAGTTGTACCCCCACATATTAATCTTTCCCATTAATATGTTGACATGCTAACTCCCAGGACCTCAGACAGTGACAGTATTTGGGTTTTTAAAGAGGTGATTAAGGTTAAATGAGGTCATAGGGTGTGCCCTAAAGCAATAGACTCGTGTCCTTGTAAGAAGACACAGGACACAGGCCGGCACAGAAGAATGACCACATGCAGGGGGTTGTCTACAAGCCACAGGGAGAGACCCCAGGAAAACCAAACCTGCTGACCCCTTGACCTTGGACTTCTAGCCTTCAGAACTGTGACAGAATAAAGTTCTATTGTTTGAGCCACCCTGTCTGTGGCACTTGGTTATGGTTATGGCTGTCCTAGCAAACTAATACCACATTCTCCAAAAAAGCTATACAAATGACCAATAAGTGCACAAAAAGATGGTCGACATCACCAGTCATTAGGGAAATGCAAATCAAAACCACAAGAAATCACTTTATACCTACTGGGATAGCTATAATTAAAATAAAAAAAAAACAGAAAATAGAAAGTGTATGGGAACCCTCATACATGGCTGGTGGGAATGCAAAATGGTAGAGCTGCTATGGAAAAGAGATTGGTGGTTCCAGTGGTTAAGAATCTGCCTTGCAATGCAAGGGACACAGGTTCGAACCCTGGTCCAGGAAGAGCCCACGTGCCATGGAGCAACTAAGCTGGCGCACCACAGCTACTCAGCCAGTGCTCTAGAGCTCACAAGCCACAACCGCCCGTGTGCCCTAAAGTCTGTGCTGCACAACACAAGAAGCCACCGCAGCGAGAGGCCCGAGCATCGCAATGGAGAGCAGACCTCGCTCGCCGCAACCAGAGAAAGGCCACTAGCAGCAGTGGAGACCCGGTGCAACCACAGATAAATGAATAAAGCACCTCTGCTTAAAAAAAAGAAAAAAGCTAAATTAACGTATGATCCAGCAATACCACTTTTAGGGTATATATCCAAAATAACCCATACGTGACTCGAACAGATACTCGCAGGCCAGTGTTCATAGCACCAATATTCATAGTAGCTAAAAGGTGGAAATAGCTGAAGGAATCATCAACAAAATGAATAAACAAAATGTAATACATACATATTTGGAATATTATTCAACTATAAAGAAGGATGAATTTTTAAAAAAATGAAATATAATTGATTTACACTGTTGTGTTAGCGTACAGCAAAGTGATTCGGACACACACAGACACACATATATCCTTTTTCAGATTCTTTTCCATTATAGGTTATTAGGAGATCTTGAATATATTTCCTGGTGCTATGGAGTAGGTCCTTGTTCCTTATCTATTATATATATATAATATATATATATGTTACTCCCAAATTACTGATTTATTCCTCTCTCCCCCACCTTTCTCCTTTCGTGACCATATGTTTTCAATTCCTGTGAATCTGTTCTGTTTTGCAAGTAAGTTCATTCGTATCATATTGTTTTAGATTCCTCATATAAGTGATGTCATATGACATTTGTCTGACTTACTTCACCTAGTATGATAATCTCTAAGCCCATCTATGTTGCTGCAAATGGCCCTTCTTAGGAATGAAATTTTGTTGATAATTCATGCTATTAATACAGCATGGCCAAACCTGGAAGATGTTATGCTAAGTCAAATAAGCCAGACATGAAGGGACAAATAGTGTATGACTCCACTCACATGAACCTTCTCGACTAGGCTAATTCATAGAGACAGAAAAGAGATTTGAGGTTTCCAGGGGTTAGGGGGAAATGGGGAGAATGCGGAGTTATTGCTAAACCAGTAGAGACTTTATGCCTTCGGTAATGAGAAGTCCTGGAGGCAGATGGTGGTGACAGTTAAACAATTTGAATGTACTTAATGACACAGAACTGTACCCTTGAAAATGGTTAAAACAGCAAATTTTATGTATATTTTACCGCAGTAAAAATTACTCTACCCCGAATGATTAAGATGGCAGATTTTGTTGTATGTACATATTACAAAATTTACAAGGAAATGGCAGCCCACTCCAGTATTCTTGCCTGGAGAATCCCATGGACAAAGGAGCATGGCGAGCTATAGTGCATGAGGTCACAAAGAGTTGGGCATAAGATTGAGTGACTGAGCACGCACTGGTAAAATATCATAAACCGAAAATGCATTCAATTACACCCTTTAAATGAGTGAGTTGTTTGGGATGTGATTTATGTCACAATAAAGCTATTGGGAAAAAACCCCGAAATCCATATAGTGGCTGAGAAAAGAAAAGCAATAAACAGCAGACTAAATTGAGGAATTTTCCTGGAATTTTCCTCACTTTTTCTCCGAGATGCTCTAAGACCAGGAGGTGAGCTGACTCCATTAAACAGGCTTTCCTCTGCTCTGGCCCTTCTTGTCCAAGTCTGAACAATTTTGAGATTAGAAGACTGCTTGTCCAACGCAGACTTTTCCGGGCTGATCTGAGAATGGCTCATCCACGTGTCTGAATCAGCCTCACGGATGGCCAGGTGGCCCTGCTTTATGTCGCCGCCACCCACTCTGCTAGACTCTATAAGTATGGACTGAATATCAATAAAGAGCCCAGCTTCGGGCCCTCTGAGTAGGAGGCCTGTAGCCCTCCTTCGGTTATGTATTTACTGTCGTGTATTAAAATTCTGCACCGCCAGCCCCGCCCCCCACCGCGCTGCCGCCCCCCTCTCCCCCACCTCCTTGGGGCAGGAGGACTGTAGATGCTTTGGGGCCCTGATTGAAAGGTAGTTCTTCATGATCACAAAAACCAGTTGAAACCATCTCCTGTGATCTAGCCTGCGGCTACCAGCTGCACTCTGTGCTTTTATATTATGCATGATTCTTGACTGCTCCTGCGGTAGAAAAAAGATGCACTGCTCCTGCGGTAGAAAAAAGATGCACAGTTCCATTAGAGCTTCCCAGCGTCAGGCTCAGCATTTCCAGGCTACTGCTGCTAATTCATGCTAATATAGGACTGCTCACATATTTATGTCCTGGTACGTGCGTCATGAAGGTGGCTCAGTGGTCCTCTCGTTGGGAGCTGACCAAGCCAATTTAGAGCTGGTTGGAAAGCTGCAAGATAGGCTATGCCATGAACAGCCTCGGCAGGGCAATTTCATGTGATGAAACAGGAGAGCACCCACGGAGGTGACTTTCTCTGCCAGGGTTCCTGCCGCATGCACACATGCGCCCAGGCTATTTTGTGATCTTCCCCGCTCCTGCTGGATGGTTCAATGGCAAAGAATCTGCCTGTGATGCAGGAGACACAGGAGTCATGTGTTCAATCCCTGGGTCGGGAAGATCCCCCGGAGGAGGAAATGGCAACCCACTCCAGTATTCTTGCCTGAAGCATCCCTTGGACAGAGAAGCCCAGCGGATTACAGTCCACGGGGTCACAAACGGAGCATGCCGGTACACACATCCCTCTCGCCACATTTACAGCATTTGATAACCAGTGTGGGTCTGGTACCTGCATCCATTTGTCCCACGATCTGTGTGACAAGCTTCACTCTGAATCACTCACATAATGGCAACAAACAAACAGTGATGTCTCTCATCCTTTGTCTTTCCAGCCTCCCTTTGTTCTGGTCTTTACTCTGCCTTTCCTTCTGCTTAGAATGTGCTGTCTCCTGTCTAAACCTACTCATTTTTCAAAGTCAGAGAGTAGAAATGAGGGGCCAGGGAGAGAGAAAGAGGAAGGAGGAAAAGCCAGTAGGAGGGAGGCTTGTGGGACTAGTCGCTGCTGTGGGCAACTGTATGAAGTCCCATTGGCCCTTCCAAGGAGCTGGAGCAAACTGTCCACCCAAGAATGGTCTCAGAGCAGAATCTCTTCTGTGGCTCTTGTCCTGAGATGCCCCGATGTATGTGTGTGTGTGTGTGTGTATGTGTGTGTGCACGCGTGCATGTGTGCTCATGCTCAGTTGTGTCAACTCTTCTTGATCCCCTAGACTGTATGTAGCCCAAGAGGCTCCTCTGTCCATGGGATTTTGCTGGCAAGAATACTGGAGTGGGTTAGCATGCCCTCTTCCGGGGGATCTTCCCAACCCAGGGATTGAACTTGCATATCCTGCATTGGCAGGTAGGTTCTTGACCACTAGCGCCACTTGGGAAGCCCCCATAAGGAGATAATTAAGGTTAAATGAGGACAAAAAAGAAGAACCCTGACATGATCAGCCTGGCACCTTATAAGAAAAGAAAGGGACTCCCTCAAGTTCGCTCTCTGCCAAATGAGGACACAGGAGAACGTGGCGATCTACACACTGGGGGAGGGCTCTCACCAGGAACCTTGATCTTGGACTTCTCACAGAACCGTGGGAAGTGAATGCCTGTTGTTTAAGCCCCTGCCCCTGTGGTACTTTGTTACAGCTGCTGGAGCAGGCCAAGACACCACTGTCCTCTTGCAGGTCATCATGAAGGGCTGGGTGCCGGGGATCTGAATGGCTGAAGTTCCCCAGGTAAGTCGTGAACCTGCCTTGTAAGTACAGACAGTTCAGCCCTCTCTTTTGGCAGTTGTCACTTAGTCAAAGCTCTTGCATCATGACCGCCTCCTGTGGTCCTGCCCTCAATCCATTTGCCATACCCTGAGCACACAGATGTTTAAAAACCTAAACACTTCCTTAGTTAAACTCCATCAAGGGCCTGCCATTATACCTAGGAGGAAATTTAAAGCTTAACAGTTTTTTCAATTTATTTTTTAACTTTTCATTTTGAAATAATTTCAGACTTTAGAAAATCATTGCAAAAATAGTACAAATAATTCCTATAAGCTCCCCTTCCAGCTCCCCTTCCAGCTCCCCTAAATGTTAACATCTTACAAAACCATGGTCCAATTATCAAAACCAGAAAGTTAACATCAGTGCAGTAGGATTCTCAAATATGTAGACCTTAGTTAATTGCCAGCAATTGTCCCACCAACTTCATTTTTGGGGTCTAGGACCACACATTTAGTCACCTTGTCTCAATAGTCTCCTTTCATCTGGAAATGATCCTCAATTATGTCTTTTGTGACCTTGACTTTTTTTGGAAGAATGCTCTCTATTTTGAGTTTTCCTGATGTTTCTTCATAACTAATGGTGATTATGCAGGTTTTGGCAAGAATATCAGAGAAATGACGTTATGCCCTTCTCAGTGCATCCTACCAGGAGGCGTGGAATGACTCTTTATGCCACTGCTGGTGTTAACTTTTATTATTTGGTCAACATGGTATCTGCCAGATTTTTTTCACTGTGAAGCTACTATTTTCAAAATACGCAATGGTACCGCGATAAAGGTACGCACTGCATAACGGACCTTATGCAATCTGGCCTCTGTCTACCTCCATCTCTCCATCTCCTTGCATGCTTCCTTTCTTACAGTTCCTCAAATTCTCCAACCTCCTTCCCACCCCATGGCGTTTGCTCATGCTGTGCCCTCTGCCAGGACCTCCTGCCCTCTTTGGTGGGCTGGCTCCTAATTTAGGCCTTTAGATTGAGGGCCCCACAATCTAAATAAAATCCTTATACAAATCTTTCTCAAAGTGTCCTGCACTTTTTCATCACATTTATCCATGTTAAAAAATTTTTTTTTACTACATCTAAAAATTTTGTTTTATTGAAGTATAGTTGAAATATAATGTTGTGTTAGTTTCAGATGCACAGCACAGTAATTGTTTTTTTTAAATATATATATGTTCTTTTTAAGATTCTTTTTATGCTGTTACAAAATATTGATTATAGCTCCCTGTGCTATACAGTAGGCCCTTATTGTTTATTTTATATATATTAGTGTGTATATGTTAATCCCAAACTCCTAATTTATCCCTCCCTCTCCCTTTTCCCTTTGGAAACCATAAATTTGTTTTCTATGTCTGTGGGTCTATTTCTGTTTTGCAAATAAGTTCATTTGCGTCTTAAAAATTTTTTTTGATTCCACATACAAGTGACATCATATGCTTATCTGTCTCTGTCTCCTTTCTTTCACTGCTCCTTTATTCTGGCTCCTGGTCCCCACAAGGTTTGGTTTGTGCCCTCCAAGAGTCTGTTTTCTCAGTCCTATGGAAGTTCTGTAATCAAGTCCCACTGGCCTCCATAGTCAAATTCCCTGGGGATTCTCGCTGCTCAAGAATTAATGCTTTTGAAGTGTGATGTTGTAGAAGACTCTTGAGAGTCCCTTGGACTGCAAAGAGGTCAAACCAGTCAATCCTGAAGGAAATCAGTCCTGAATATTCATTGGAAGGACTGATGTTGAAGCTGAAGCTCCAGTACTTTGGCCACCTGATGCGAAGACCTGACTCACTGGAAAAGACCCTGATGCTGGGAAAGATTAAGGCAGGAGGAGGAGGGGATGACAGAACATGAGATAGTTGGATGGCATCACCGACTCAATGGACATGAGTTTGAGTAAGCTCTGGAAGTTAGTGATGGACTGGGAAGCCTGGTGTGCTTCACCCCTGGTGAAGTCTAGGGGGTCGCAGAGAGTCTGACACAATTGAGCGATTGAACTGAACTTTCTCTGTCTGGCTATCCACATTTAAATTCCACATTCATTTATATAAAGTCTTTTTCCCCAGCTACATTCCAGGCTGCATGAGGGGAGGCACTTGGTCACTTTTATTTGCTATTATGTATCTAGAACCTACATAGTGCAGAGTATAAATTTGAGACCCTTTCTAAACTTCAGTGAACAGACTCTATGTGAGAACCAGGAGTTTGGATTAATCACCCAGTTTTTACAGTGGTTATGAATTAACCTGTGTAATTTATTAGGTCTATGCTTGTTTTTGTTAACAAAGTGCTGCCAGGGACTGGGTGGGCTGGGGTGGGAGCCAAGGGGTGCAATATCCTCCTCATAGGTCACCATCAGTGACTTGATCAGGGTGACTAGATCTAGGTAACGAAGCTGCCCTGGTGGCTCAGAGAGTAAAGAATCTGCCTGCCAACGCAGTAGACCTGGGTTCAATCTCTAGGTTCGGAAGATCCCCAGGAGGAAGGCATGGCAACCCACTCTAGGACTCTTGTCTGGAGAATCGCATGGACAGAGGAGCCTGACATGCTACAGTCCATGGGGTTGCATGGAGTTGGACATTACTGAAGTGACTAAGCAACAGATAACAAAGCTGCTGGCATTTCACAATGATGAAAGCAAGAAAATCACCTAATGTGAACGACGGTTCCCGTCTACCTGTGCAAAGAATAGACGAAAATTATCTTATTTAACACAAATAGCATCCTGCCCCCGCTTACCTCCAGGGTCCCCCCCGCCGCACCCCCGCCTGCACACACACATATACACACAGTCACACACAGCTGCCCAAAGACAGCCATCATGGTGGTTTGACTTCAGATCAATGTCTTTCTCATTCCCTGCCTCAGGCTCTTTGCTTTGAACAGAGATTTAGAAAACTCATTTTTTTTTTTTTAAAGGCAAATCCTTTCTTCTGCTACTTTTTCAACTGTAATTCAACCATTCCTACTAGGTTTTGATGCAAAGGAGCAAGTCTGCAGTCCCCCATGTGAGCTTCCAGGCGGCTCCCCAGCTGAAACTTCGGCAAAAATAAATGACACCTACCATATTTTCTTCCTGGCCTTTGGCTCCCATAGTCTTGCCGCATCACCCTCCTCCTCCCCTTTACAAACTGCCTGGAGGTCTAGAAACGTCTTCTCCGCCTGCACCCCTCTCTCTGTTCTCCCCCTCCCACCCACCACCCGGGAACCCTCTGGAGCCCCACCCCACCTTCCGGGGTGCAGAGTGGGGGGTGTGAGGCTACAGGGAAAGACTCTGATGACCTTCTGAGCACACCCAGCCCATTTGACTTCTTCCAGAGCTTCCTCTGAAGGCTGCGAGGAGCTTGGACCTCCTCCAAGAGAGCGGACAGAGGGAGTGGACTGAGGTCAGAGAAACGTCGTTTCTCGTTTCCCTCTGCAGTGCTTCCTGTCAGCGCTGCACCCTTTGCCTGCTCGCTGGGTGCGCATCTCTTTGCTGCCGTTGCTGAGGCTCTCAAGCTGTAGTGGTCGCAGAACCTTTCACCAGGTGGCATGGGGGCCATGACATCTGTATCCACCGTAAGGGGGTTGCCGGGCAGTCAGGCTGATGCGGCAGCTGGAGCTGTTCACAAGGCCAGTGGGAGCCATGTAAGGGGACAGTACATGTGTCCCTCTGCCCTGGAGACCCCTGGGGACCCCCAAAGGCAGTGGGGCTTCTTCATTTAGCAGGATGACGTGCCCTGAAGCCTGAGTATCTGCAGAACCTCCTCCAAGAAGACCCTGCCCCAGGCAGAACTGTCCCCATGCCAGCCCATGATGGAAGAGGAAGGGGCTGGCAAATGGCAGGTCCCTGAAGTTAGGGACTTGTGGAACAGGCGTGGACCGAGGACCACAAGCTCTTGTAACATCCATGACAGCTGCTGGCTGCTCTCCAGTACTGCAGGCTCCTGGCAGCAGCCGAGTTGACTGGTATGTGGAGAGAGGATGCCCTTTGCATTGCAATGGATTCGAATCTTTAGTGAGGTCACACTTTGCTGATTGGATGGCATGAAAGTGAGCAACATGGAGCAGAGAGTTAAGGACCTTGTCCACATTGTTCGACTCACAGAAGACACCTTGGTCTTGTCAAAATGAAGTCACTCAGTCGTGTCCAGCTCAAAGTGAAGTCACGACCCCGTGGACTATAGCCTACCAGGCTCCTTCCTCCATGGGATTTTCCAGGCAAGAATACTGGAGTGGGTTACCATTTCCTTCTCCAGGGGATCTTCCTGATCCAGGGATCGAACCCAGGTCTCCTGCACTGGAGGCAGACGCTTTAACCTCTGAGCCACCAGGGAAGCCCAATTGGTCTAGTCAGGGGGATATTAATTTCCATCCTGTGATACAGGATGTGCACGAAGGGGCTTCTACGGGTGGAGGCGG
Source organism: Budorcas taxicolor (assembly GCF_023091745.1). Classification (NCBI taxonomy): domain Eukaryota; kingdom Metazoa; phylum Chordata; class Mammalia; order Artiodactyla; family Bovidae; genus Budorcas; species Budorcas taxicolor. Next base: position 77,544,399 of record NC_068921.1, read on the forward strand.
GACCAGGTCTGGACTAGTGGGAAGAAACCAGCATCTCTCTGCGGTGTGCATATATAGCAGGTGGTCAAAGTACGTTGGTCAAAACATGGCTTCCCTAATGGGCTCAGCTGGTAAAGAATCCTCCTGCAATGCAGGAGACCCTGGTTCGATTCCTGAATTGGGAAGATTCGCTGGAGAAGGGATAGGCTACCCACTCCAGTATTCTTGCTTGGGCTTCCCTCGTGGCTCAGATGGTAAATAATCTGCCTGCAATGTGGGAGAACTGGGTTCAATCCCTGGTTTGGGAAAATCCCCTGGAGAAGGGAATGGCAACCCACTCCATTATTCTGGCCTGGAGAATTCCATGTACACTCCATGGGTTCGCAAAGAGTCGGACATGACTGAGAGAGTTTCACTTTCAAAGTAAGTTGGTGGAGGGGGAAAGCAGGGGCTAAAATTCAGAGAGAAGAGTGGCTTTTGTAATTTATTCACTCAGAGGGTGCTGTTTTGTAGTTCTCACGAATGTGACACCATGCTAGCAGTGACTCATGTCTGCAGCCTTGGAGAGAATTAGGTGATTGACCTACACATCCTTCTGTAGAGCAAACGGCAATATGTAGGCAGAGTTACAGGATGAGATTTATTACCTGTTGGAATGACACCCTTTGAGAAGGTAGCCTCTTGCCTTTGGCCAAGGCTGTAAGGCTTAATCAACACACCTAGAGAACCTGATGTGAAGAGCTGACTCTTTGGAAAGGATCCTGATGTTGGGAAAGATTGAAGGCAAAATGGGAAGGGGGCTGCAGAGGATGAGATGGTTAGATAGCATCACCGACTCGGAGAGCCCCTTCCTTCCCCCTCCATGTGAATTTGAGAAAACTCCCGGAGATAGTGAAGGACAGGGACGCCTGGTGTGCTGCAGTTCACGGGGTCACAAAGAGTCAGACACAACTTAGTCACTGAACACCAACAAAAGTCCTAGTCTTCAGATGACAATTATACTAGGTGCTTAGGTAACTCTTGAGAGTCCCTTGGACTGCAAGGAGATCCAAGCAGTCCATCCTAAAGGAGATCAGTCCTGGGTGTTCTTTGGAAGGACTGATGTTGAAGCAGAAACTCCAAGACTTTGGCCACCTGATGTGAACAGCTGACTCATTTGAAAAAACCCTGATGCTGGGAAAGATTGATGGCGGGAGGAGAAGGGGATGACAGAGGATGAGATGGTTGGATGTCATCACTGGCTCAATGGACATGAGTTTGAGTAAACTCTGGGAGTTGGTGATGGACAGGGAGGCCTGGCGTGCTGTGGCCCATGGAGTCGCAAACAGCTGGACATGACTGAGCGTCTGAACTGAACTGAACTGAAGTAGGTAACACTTATCAAATGCACACATGCACAAAGACATAAATGAGTGCCCCAAACATTCTGGGCTCTCTTTCTCTGGATTATTCAACTTGCTATTGTCACCACTCACTCTTTTCACCTCATCTCAACCCCAAAGTGAGGTTATAGTGTCAGTTCTTCCCACGCAGGAGATAAGTTCCTGTGGTAGGCATCCAGGTAGTCCAGAAGACAAGAGCTGTGGTTAACAAGAGGGCTGTTACAACAGTGGGTCATATGATTTTCATTACTGGGGGTATTTTATAGAAGAGAATGGAAAATGTAAAATTCCCACTTTTGGTTAGGGATGAAAGTGTTAGACATTCAGTCTTGTCCGACTCTTTGCAACCCCATGGACTGTAGCCCACCAGGCTCCTCTGTCCATGGGATTCTCCAGGCGAGAATAATGGAGTGGGTTGCCATTCCCTTCTCCAGGGAATCTTCCCGACCCAGGGATGGAACCCAGATCTCCTGCATTGGCAGGCAGATTCTTTACCTTCTGAGCCACCATTGGTTAGGGATATATATATCCTGAATTTTATGTAAATAAATACAGTTTAAAAAAAGATAAATTGTGATTCAAGTGATGCTTCATGTCTTTCTGCAGCTTCCAAATGTTCTGTAATCGAATTGGAGGAATTGCTGGGAACAGATGCGAACCCATACCCTACATACGTCCTACAGTGAGAAAAATGACAGGCTTCGCTCTACTCGCCCAAAACCCATTTAAATTTTAAATCGCCTTAATTATCGCATCTTTTTAATGCAATGTAGTGGAAGTTTGCAGACAGAGCCGATGGAAAACAGTGGGTTTTGTAAAAGGTTTCAGGGCTTTGGTGTGGGATAAACAGTAGTCACACCTATCACAGGTGACTTATTAACAATGGGAATGTGTTTTGCATCACATTTGTTAATAGAAAAATGTTATCACCTATATGCCTCACTATTATCTACATTCTAATCACCCTCTAGTGATGAGTTCCGAAGGGAAGCATTTTTCATTAGGCGATTTGCCATGGCAACTTGAGTTGGGTAAGGCCCTCTGCTGGTTCCATGACTGGGCCAGGGAACTGAACTATTGGTTGTTGTTTTTTTTTTTCTTCATTATCATTGACCTCCCACTAGGATGTTCATCTTCTGATGAGCTCTTGGTGGCAAATGGCACTAGAAAACCCTACAAATTCTCATTTGGAAAGAAGAAAAAATGGTTTGTCTGTAGTCATTGAAAGTACAATTAAATGTTGATAGACAACTCCAAGGCTGGAAAAAGCTGTAAAATCTTGTTTCATCCAACCGGAGACAGCTAAGTGGAATATGTCACTATGGATCCTGCTGAGCTTGCATTAGCACGGCAATCCTTATTGCCACATCTCTGGATTTTGAAACGGGTTCTGGGTTTTTAACCAGTTGGCAGGAATGACTGAAATCGTTGGTAAGAAAATCTAGCTTTGGTAAAGTAACTTTGTTGGCCGCTATTAAAAAAAGAGGTTTTCAGGAATTACTGGGATTTGTGTAACAATACATTTTATATACGTTTTGGAGAAAAGACACAAGTGCTGAAGAACAAATGAATACCGAAGCAGGTTTTACGTGGGTCCAAGGGGTGGAGTGACTCTCTCATTACTGTATACACTCCCTCCTCGTTTATTCAAACGACTGTCTACCATGAACTGGGTTCTAGGGAATATTAAAATAGGCATCTGTATCTCTTGATTGTAGAATATTTCATCTATTATCTGATATAAAATTTACATTAATCTTAAGATTTTTAAAATAGGCGAGAAGAGAGGAAAATAACAGAAAAAAAGTAGGAGAAATATATGCATATATATATAAGGGCTTACATATATATTATATATATATATATATATCATATATATATGATATATATATATATGGTCTTTCCTGGTGGCTCAGAGGCAAAGAATCTGCCTGCCAATCAATGCAGTAGACGAGGATTTGATCCCTGGGAAGAGCGTCTGGAGGAGGAAATGGCAACCCACTCCAGTATTCTGGACCTGGGAAATCCCATGGACAGAGAAGCAAAAGAGTTGGACCCAACTCAGTGACTAAACAACAGCAACAACATATACATGTAAACAGTGGCAAAGATATCCAGCTGTCAAAAACATTCTAGAAGTGATGAGAGTGAGCAGTGTTAAAAAGGGGCAATCTGATAACATTTCACAGAAGAGGTTGTCTTAGAAAAATTGGTCTTTAGAGATGACAGATGTGTAAATATATATGCAGTTTAAATATCATGAATAGAAGTGCAAATCTCCCGTATAACCACGCCTTACCATAGTGTTGTGCAAGAGCCCTGCAACTTTTTGATACATACCTGACTGTCTACTGAAAAAAATTCATTGCAAGAATAAGATCATAGTACACTCAACATTCTGCCATTTGCCATTCATGAAACAAAAATAGTATCGTGAAGTCCTGGAGGGCAATGACTTGCGTCCCTTGGGAGGTGGAGACAGGATCAAATGGGTGCGGGGGAAGGAGGGGGAGGAAAGGACCTGTTGACAGGTGCCTGCTTGTTTTGCTAGACCCAGCAGAACCTCAGCAGCCAGAGAACTAACTGGCTGGAGCTGGGGAAGCGCTTGCTTATTGGCCAGCCTCCATGGTTACTAATATGATACTTACGAATAGGGCTTTCCTGGTGGTTCAGCAGTAGAGAATCTGCCTGCAGTGCAGGAGATGCAGAAGCTACAGGAGACTTGGGTTCCATCCCTGGGTCGGGAAGGTCCCCTGGAGGAGGAAATGGCAACCCACTCCAGTATTCCTAACTCGGAAATCCCATGGACTAGAGGAGCCTGGCAGGCCACAGTTCATAGGGTCGCAAAGGGTCAGACACGACTGAGTGACTGAGCGCACGTGCGCTTATTAATAGGAGACCTGAGTTGATTTTGTGGATGAAAAAATTGATCTGTTCATCTAAGAAAGAGAGAAAAGGTTTTATTCGAGCTAAACTGAGGATTATAACCTTGGAAGCAGCCTCTCAGGAAGCTCTGAGAACTGTTCTACCCATTAGAGGTCTAAGCATAGCTACATAAGGTTTTGAAACAGAGGGCTGTACACTCAGTGATATATTACTGACAATCTACACAGTACGGGTCTACGTGGTCATCGTGGCCCTTTACAAGATTAGTAAAGCAGGAAAGTTATCTCCTAAGGCATTATCTTATTGCTGCTAGGAGAACTTTTTTTTTTTAATTGGTTGAGCAGGTGTTTCTGACAATGGGGAGGTGTGGTCCATGCATAATGCATGAGAGAGGAGGTCAAAGGGCAGCAAAACATTTTTGTGTTCAAATTTTCCTTGACTTGTCTTAGAATACACATTTTTATTTCATGAATTTACATTTCAAGTTGGTTAAAAAAAATCAAACGGTGTTGCAGGAGAATGAGGCATGAGGGAAAATGGGATCTAACAGGTTCTAACCGGTTTTTGTCTTATCTTCAACATCTGCGTCATTCTCGTATGTTTGTGTATGATTCTTTCAATGCTTGTGCCCTGCCTTCTCTCGCTGACCCCCAGTCTCAATGGGAAGAATTATGGTGTTTGAGGAGTATGGTCCTGTTTACAAACTGAATAAAGGAAGAGAACCAGAGGCAGGAAACCTCCGAGATGGACCCCGTATGTACCATTCCAGTGTGAGCAGTGAACAAAGAAAGGAACTCTTTGTCTGAGCAAATTAAAATCCGGTGAAATTCTTCTTTTTAAACTATTTGCTTTTTGCCATTTCTTTTTCTTAGATTGCTGCGTCCTCCTGAATTCAGAGAAGATGACCCCTGACACGCTTCGTGTTCCCTCTTTCCTCTCCTGACACAAGCTTTGGGAGATGCAGAGCTCTCCTGGGGCTTTCCAGGTGGTGCTAGTGGTAAATAACCCACCTGCCACTGCAGGAGACATTAGAGACACGGGTTCAATCCCTGGGTCGGGAAGATTCCCTGGAGGAGGGCGTGGCAACCCACGCCAGTATTCTTGCCTGGAGAATCCCCATGGACAGAGGAGCCTGGCGGGCTACAGTCCATAGGATTGCAGAGTCGGACACAATTGAGAGTTAGCACAAACACATGAATGAGCTCTCTTTAGGAGCTTGTAGACAAAATCACACTGCAGATTCGTGCATCCTTTGAAACAAATTCTTGACACACCTTTGCACGCTTTCTGCTGGATTTGTGGAAATGGCTTCTTCATGACACTCAGGCAATCATCTGTAGCCATGCAAAAAGCTTCCTGTTCTGTTCTTAGAGCCTGATCCCTGATTCAGTTTTCTGTTTATCTTGATTGCAATTCAAAACGTACAGGCTACAAATATCAGAGGGTCCCGTTCTTAGGCAAACAACAAAAACCCAAGTTGCTTTTGATTTTATTTACATGGGCTCCATAACTGAGTTAGTGAGAGAAGCATTTGTTGACAGCATCTAAAATAAAACAGACACTTATAGTAGCATAAGGGAAGGCAATGGAAAATACCACTTGCACCAATTACACTTGTGACAAGTGATTGAATGCTTGCTGTGGCATATTTGTCATATTTCTTGCAAGATTAACTTTCTTAAGTTTTCAAAGCAAAGGCTACACAATATAAAAAAAAATGTATAAGATTTCCATTACGTAAGTACCAACTTGCAGAAGTGTTACCCTCCCAAACTGAGTTCACCTTCACCAACTAACATGTGAAGTATAGCTGGCTCGTTAAAAAGTGAGAAACTAGACATTTCTCTGCCAGCCCCGTGGTTTAGACTCTGCAGTTCCACTGCAGGCGGCCCAGGTTCGATCTCTGGTCAGGAAGCTAGGATCTTGCATGCCGCACAGCTTAAAAAAAATAAATGAAAAAAAAAAAAAACAACAAACCAGGAACAAGTTGAAAGAAAGGGAGTGGGCAAATGAAACAAATCCTTGTTTTAATCAAATGCAATGATGTTCCATATACCATGAGAATCTGCTCTCTTGATCTAATCATTGCAGTAAATTTTTGATGTGGATTCTGTGATAATATCAACTAAAAGATTGAATTTTAAAATTTGTATGGCTTGCTCATCAGTCAGTTCCTGACTCTAACATTGTATTTTTTCACTATGGTAAAAAAACAGAAAAAGCCCACGATGTCAGGCTCTGCCAACACCTTGAGTTGGGCCTTGGAGCCTCCAAAACTCTGTGAGGGAATATTTCTGTTGTTTTGCAGTTTGGGGTCCTTTGTTACAGCAGCCCTAGAGAACAAACGCAGTCCTTATGAAAGTTTTCACCAACCTGCCTCAAAGGCAGCTGCTCTGTCTTGTGCGTCTTACAGAGAAGATGGTTTTTGCCTTATGTGTGGTGAAAAGTTTGACTTCAGCTGACATGCTAGCTGTAATATGATGAACGCTTGAAGTGTCATCGATTCAGGCTGCAGCCTGACCATTTCAGGGAACAAAACTGCTCTTCTCATTTCTTCTCTTCTATTTCCTGTCCTTTTATTTTTGACTCAAAATTCCCTAATAGCAGAGTCTGATACAGAGGAAGCCACAATAAGTGATCATTCTTTCACCCATGCACGTACCCCTCAGTTCATTCATTCTCCTTCTTTCACTGATGCTTTTTTTTTAAAAAATTATTTTTGTTTTAGGCCATGCTGAGTGGCATGTGGGATCTTAGTTCCTTGACCAGGGATCAAACTTGCATCCTCTGCTTTGGAAGCACAGAGTCCCAACCTCTGGACCACCAGGGAAGTCCTCACTGGTGCTTTTGACCTTCATCTTCTATGCTCTCAGACACAGTTGGCTTTCATCGTTACCACCACCTTCTGCTTTATTTTCTCTCCTGAACAGTCGTTACCACTTCCTCCCTTTCCTTCCCCCATTCCCTCTCTTGGTTCCCTGATGGTGACGCTTGACTTTGTCACGCTCTTGAAGCAAACCTCTCCAAGGTCACAGTGATTTCTTTGCATCTAACCTCACCTCCCTTGCCCTTTGCTCTCTCTCCTGCCCCCTTCTATTTAAAATGTGTCCACTTCTGCTTAGTTATTTTCCCTCTTTTGTTTCTAATAAACTTTTTTTTTGTTTTTGAGGAGGAGTAATATACCTGTCAAAAAGTACACAAATTCTAAGGGTGTAACTTGAGGAAGTCTCATAGTGAAACTACCCTTGTAACTAACACCCAAATCAAGAAACTGAAGATTCCTAGAAATGAAGTGACTTAGCAGCAGCAGCAGCAGAACTCTAGAAACCCCCTTCTCATCTACTCTCATCCTCTTTTCTAAGCATAATCAAAATCTTAATACCGGTACCACAAATTAGCTTTGCCTGTTTTACAATAAAGCTTTACATAAATGGAATCATACAAAATTATAGTTTTTTTTGTATTTGCTTAGGCAACACTTCTATAATTAATTACTTATTTATTGTTAGATTTTAATTTCTCCCAAGGAAAGGAAAGCATTGATCTAAAAATAAAACAAAGTAAAATAACATTTAAAAAACCACAGGGGCACTTCTCTGGCTGTACAGTGGTTAAGACTCTGAGCTTCCGATGCTGGGGGCCCAGGTTCAATCCTTGCTTGGGGAATTAAGATCCCATGTGCTGCAAGGTGCAACCAAAAAAAAAAAAAAAAAAAAAAGCCATAGATAAGGACATTTTTCCAATGGAAGTTAAGCCTGCAGATTCCTATGTCTCTGTTTTTATAGCTTTTAATAGTTTTGGCTTTTCCTGGCTTACTGGAGAATCCTGGAACATAGCATAATGTGCATATTTAAGAAACAAAATATGTTTTCTACCTATTTCTGTCAAGATTATTGATACTGTATTAATCTTTATGTTAGAAATCTTGGAAACCTGGGGAGAAAGAGGTTCTTTACAACAGGATGGGAAAACTTTAAATCTTTCACAGACTGCTTTGGGCTCTCTGGTCAGGTAAATATCTCCATTAGCAGTAAAAGTAGAAATGTGACGCATTTTAGGCTCATTCTAGTGAAAGCTCAGATTAAAATGACTGATAGACACGATAAATGCGTCTGCACGCGTGCGTGCTCAGCCATGTCCGACTCTGTGCAATCCCATGGACTGTAGCCCGCCAGGCTCTTTTGTCGATGGAGTTTTCTAAGCAAGAATCCTGGAGTGGGTTGCCATTTCCTACTCCAGGAATAACTGTGTCTGTTGAGTCTCTAATGTTGATCTCTATTAATTTGATTCTGAATACACACATGTGGTCTTCTGGATTTATTACCGCTCAGTAAATAATACATGCCTCGACCCTTGCACCAGTGGTCACTCCTGAGTGACGTATGAAAGCCAACGGGAATTTTTCCTCCATGAGTAGTGGGCACGCCATAGATGAGGGGAGGGACAATTGAGTCGTCTCTGCTTATAAGCGGGCAGCAGGCAGGTGTCCTTAATCATAACTCCAGCCTTCTGGGGTGTAAATAAAATCTCCGCTGGAGCCAGGCAGCTGCATGTGACTCGACTTGATGCCCAGGATACCACTCTGACTCCCCCTGGCATCTCTGGAGCTAACTCTGGTGCCTACGCCAGGATATCGTGGTTTGGGCCTTTAGGGCAGTAAGTTTTAGTGACTTTATTGACTAGAGTGGTTAAGTAGACCAGTGGCGGCAGGTCCAGCCCTCCCGGCTCGTAGGGTCTCTGGGCTTTTCACAGGAGCACAGGGCTTGTTACTTCCGTCTGGGTCTAGGATTCCTCCTTGTAGAAAAAGTGTCAGCCCTGGGATGGGACTATTTTCTCTAAGTGTAGTGGTGAGCACAGAATCACTACTACCAGGATGAGTAAGGAATATAGGCTGCCTATTGGTACAGTAGGGGGCATCCCCCCCACCTCTATTATAGCAGAAGAGTATCTTAAAACAATTTTTTTTAAAATTAAGCTTCCTTTTTTAGAACCGTTTCAGGTTCACAGCAAAACTGAACAGGAAGTATAGAGTTCCCATTTATTCCCTGACTCCTCCTTCCAGCCCCTGTGCACAGCCTTCCCCATTATCAACATTCCCCCAATGTAGTACATTTGTAACAACCAATCTGTTACAATCCCTGGTTTGGGAAGATCCCCTGGAGAAGGAAATGGCAATCCACTCCAGTATTCTTGCCTGGGAAATCTCATGGAAGAGGAGGTTGATGGGCTACAATCCAAGGGGGTCACAAAGAGTCCGTGGTATCACAGAAAAGCATCTTTTTTACGTGCGCTTTGCCAACTGTCAATATGACAAGAATGAATAGGGTCAATGGCTAATAATTATTATATACACTAGCTCTTATCCCTCCTTGTATCTAATCTGTTTAGGTGGATGGCTTCTGTTTTCCAGTTTGGAAACGTGAATGCCATCAACTTTACCCATAGCAGAGGGAAGTTTTCTTACACCTTTTTTCTATGATAGTCTAGGTCAGGGCTTGACAACCTTTAGTCTTGGCTGTTCACGTATGTTCTCCATCTCATGTTCTTCTTTATTACCTTATAACTGGTGAAAAGCCATTCTTAGCTTGCAGGCTGTACAAAAACAGACTGCGGTAGGGTTTGCCCCTCCTTCCAGGGTTATGCCTTGCCTAGAACCTCTTCCCACTGTGGCTGGGTGATCATATTCAAGGGAAATATTTATTTGCAATGTTTTTTGGAGGATGTGATTGCAATGCATATTTTATGTCATTCCGTCCTAGTTTACAGTGATGTAATTCTCAGAAGACTGAAAGCAGGTGTTTTATTCCTCCCTTGTTACTGGATCGCCAAAGTGGTAGAATATTCGTGAATATTTATTTCTTTGCAAATGCCATCTGACTGACGTGAAATCTATACAATGTAGCTTTGTATCCAGCTATGCAGACTAGGTAACTTGATATCAGTAGAGACTAGAATGAAGGTGAATACCAAAGGCTGGAGTGTGTCCCTCTTTTCTGATCAGAATACTGAGGAGTAAGATAGATTCAGTTCAGTTCAGTATCTCAGTCGTCTTTGACTCTGCGATCCCATGAACTGCAGCACGCCAGGCCTCCCTGTCCATCACCAACTCCCGGAGTTTACCCAAACTCATGTCCACTGAGTCGGTGATGCCATCCAACCATCTCATCCTCTGTCATCCCCTTCTCCTCTTGCCCTCAATCTTTCCCAGCATCAGGGTCTTTTCCAATGAGTCAGCTCTTCCCATCAGATGGCCAAAGTCTTGGAGTTTCAGCTTCAACATCAGTCCTTCCAATGAACACCCAGGACTGATCTCCTTTAGAATGGAGTGGTTGGATCTCCTTGCAGTCCAAGGGACTCTCAAGAGTCTTCACCAACACCACAGTTCAAAAGCATCAATTCTTCGGCGCTCAGCTTTCTTCACAGTCCAACTCTCACATCCATACATGACCACAGGAAAAACCATAGCCTTGACTAAACAGACCTTGGTTGGTAAAGTAATGTCTCTGCTTTTTAATATGCTGTCTAGGTTGGTCATAACTTTCCTTCTAAGGAGTAAGCGTCTTTTAATTTCATGGCTGCAATCACTATCTGCAGTGATTTTGGAGCCCCCCAAAATACAGTCAGCCACTGTTTCCACTGTTTCCCCATCTATTTGCCATGAACTGATGGGACTGGATGCCATGATCTTAGTTTTCTGAATGTTGAACTTTAAGCCAACTTTTTCACTCTCCTCTTTCACTTTCATCAAGAGGCTTTTTAGTTCCTCTTCACGTTCTGCCACAAGGGTGGTGTCATCTGCATATCTGAGGTTATTGATATGTCTCCTGGCAATCTTGATTCCAGCTTGTGCTGCTTCCAGCCCAGCGTTTCTCATGATGTACTCTGCATAGAAGTTAAATAAGCAGGGTGACAGTATACAGCCTTGACGCACTCCTTTTCCTATTTGGAACCAGTCTGTTGTTCCATGTCCAGTTCTAACTGTTGCTTCCTGACCTGCATATAGATTTCTCAAGAGGCAGGTCAGGTGGTCTGGGATTCCCATTTCTTTCAGAATTTTCCACAGTTTATTGTGATCCAGACAGTCAAAGGCTTTGGCATAGTCAATAAAGCAGAAATAGATGTTTTTCTAGAACTCTCTTGCTTTTTTTGATGATCCAGCAGATGTTGGCAATTTGATCTCTGGTTCTTCTGCCTTTTCTAAAACTAGCTTGAACATTTGGAAGTTCACAGTTCACATATTGCTGAAGTCTGGCTTGGAGAATTTTGAGCATTACTTTACTAGCATGTGAGATGAGTGCAATTGTGTGGTAGTTTGAGCATTCTTTGGCATTGCCTTTCTTTGGGATTGGAATGAAAACTAACCATATCCAGTCCTGTGGCCACTGCTGAGTTTTCCAAATTTGCTGGCATATTGAGTGCAGCACTTTCATAGCATCATCTTTCAGGATTTGAAACAGCTCAACTGGAATTCCATCACCTCCACTAGCTTTGTTCATAATGATGCTTCCTAAGGCCCACTTGACTTCATATTCCAGAATGTCTGGCTCTAGATGAGTGATCACACCATCATGATTATCTGGGTCATGAAGATATTTTTCATACAGTTCTCTTGTGTATTCTTGCCATCTCTTCTTAATATCTTCTGCTTCTGTTAGGTCCATACCATTTCTGTCCTTTATTGAGCCCATCTTTGCATGAAATGTTCCCTTGGTATCTCTAATTTTCTTGAAGAGATCTCTAGTCTTTACCATTCTGTTGTCTTCCTCTATTTCTTTGCACTGATCACTGAGGAAGTCTTATCTTTCCTTGCTATTCTTTGGAACTCTGCATTCAAATGGGTATATCTTTCCTTTTCTCCTTTGCTTTTTGCTTCTTTTCTTTTCACAGCTATTTGTAAGGCCTCCTCAGACAACCATTTTGCTTTTTTGCATTTCTTTTTCCTGGGGATGGTCTTGATCCCTGTCTACTGTACAATGTCATGAACCTCTGTCCATAGTTCATCAGGCACTCTGTTTATAAAGTCTAGTCCCTTAAATCTATTTCTCACTTCCACCGTATAATCATAAGGGATTTGATTTAGGTCTGATTATTTCAAATTCCCCAGGTTGGGGATTTGGCACATGGGTAATGGAGACAGAGTAGGAAAAATGGAGCCAGAGAAAGGCCTAGGGCACTTTTAATTCCAGGGAGGAGATGAGCCTGAAAACAAATAATAACCCCACAATACCAAAAACAGTAACAATAAGTGGCATTAGAAAACAGCTATTTAGGACGGGCTATGAATGCCAGTTATCAACTGGGTGATTTCTGAGCTCCTTTCCACAGCATGATTCTGCAACAAATTTGTTTTATTCACAATGTGTCAGTATTTCTGTTTCAACAATTCCCTGTTTAATAACTGGGCCAGGAAAGGTTATCAACAACAAATAGCCAACGTTGCATTCCATTCTCAGTCCTTATTTATTCATTTTCAACTGTAAGGGGTTTGTGTTCATGTGACATTTCATTTTGGGGGAAAGAGGACTTCGTTCTCCTGCTGGCTTAGATCCATAATCCCTGTGTTGTGAAGGTTGTGGGCAGTGCTGTTGGCCCTGAAGAGCAAAGCCGGCTGACACGCACAGAGACAATGGCCATTTGAAGGCTGAAGCTCCCCTCAATCAGGACCCAAAACTAAGGACATGGAGACATTTACACCAGGTGGTGCAGAGACAAAGAATCCGCCTGCCAGTGCCGGAGACTCAAGAGACACGGGTTTGATCCTTGGGTCAGAAAGATCCCCTGGAGGAGGAAATGGCAACCCACTTCAGTATTCTTGCCTGGGAAATTCCCTGGACAGAGGAGCCTGGCGGGCCTCAATCCACGGGGTCGCAGAGAGTCAGACATGCCTGAACACAAACGCTGAGGAAAGGGGATCAGGAGACAGAGGGCCAGACTTCTGTCTTGAAAGTTGGACAGCATTTCTTTAAATCCTGCTGGAAGATCCACAAAGATCTCCATGCTGTGCCCACCTGCATTTAACTGAACCGAATCCCCTCGAGCACCAGCAGTCAAGGTAATTTATGGTGTACACCCGTGGCGGATTCATGTTGATGTATGGCAAAACCAATACAATATTGTGAAGTAATTAGCCTCCAATAATAAATTTAAATTTAAAAAAAGAATGGTTTCAATTTCCATTTTACTTATTTATTTCTTCTTCTGGTGACTGAAATGATCACACGAGCTGTGAATTTTTAAAATTTCAAATGTGTGTATCTATGCATCTAGAAACACAGTAATTGAAACACCTTCTATAAGGAACCAGTCAATCCTCAAGGAAACCAACCCTGAATATTCATTAGAAGGACTGATCTTGAAGCTTCAATACTTTGGCCACCTGATGCAAAGAGCCAACTCATTGGAAAAGACTCTGATGCTGTGAAAGATTGAAGGCAGAAGAAGAAGGGGGCAAGAGAGGATGAGATGGTTGGATGGCATCACTGACTCAATGGACATGAGTTTGAGCAAACTCCAGGAAATGGTGAAGGACGGGGAAACCTGGTGTGCTACAGTTCATGGGGTCGCAAAGAGTCAGACACAACTGAGCCATTGAACCACAACAGTAAGGAGTCTGGGAGCTTGCTAGCGCGGTGGCCTCTTCTGTTGACAAGAAATTCATTCCTCTTAAGAAAGCCCATTCTCTGGCCGAAAAATCCCGAAGTTAGAAGGTACTTCTGTAACCACGTATCTTCCACTTACGGGTTTACACTAATCCCTGTGAGGAGTTTCAGAAGACTGACTCCCAAAGCTTGAGAACCTAATCTGTTTACCTTTGAGACCTCCCACGGTTGAAATGCCTTCTGCTGCAGTTTGAAGACTGTAAGCTGGAAATCAGCAGCCACTGTCATTAAAGAGACATACCTCTCCCATAAGCATTTAGCAGACAGAACTCTGCCTGCACTCTGAATAAAGCTGGTCCTCAGGCTGTGATCTCAGCAAGGCTGAGTTGCCGCGTGGTGTGTTTGTCAGAGCCCTGGCAAGGGACTGGAAACTGAGGAAAACACACACATACACACACACACTGCCCCCACTCCCCAGGCCACAACAAGCAACCCCTTTGATCTGCAAACAACCCCAGAGCTGATTCAATAGACCAGCTGGGGCAGGATGAATGCAGAGAGGGGCCAGTCTCCTTCCAGAAGGTATGCAGAGAGACAGGACCCGGCCTTGAGTGGCTCTGGCTGTCCTCCAGCTGGCAGCCTCCGCTCCTTGGCGCCCAGGCGGTGGTCACGTGGTCAATCCAGTGTGGACACGGTAATGTGGCCGGTTACACGTGCAGCCTAGGGCCCCAGGAGAAAACCCTGATGACATGAAAGGAGAGAAATCTAGAGAACCCTCCCAGCATGGACACATCTGGTGGTGGAAATCGCTCTCCAGACACCTGCCTGCTGAGCCCAGAATCGGTACAAGCCGAGGATGAGAATTCTATCATCTGCCTGAGGATTTTTTCTTCCCCTTCGTTAGAGAGCCACCTTCTTTATGTCCATCAGGCAAGTGTTTTCCTTCCTGGGACTGTGTCACATAAATGCCGCCAAATTCTAAGCCCCAGCACTCCTTTTTAGGATAACTTTTCTTATGCATTAGAGAAACCTGCCTTTTCAGGGTCCCTCACTTTCCGTGTGTCATAGTTGTGATGACAGCTTAATTTGCTTTCCTTCCATTTTATGATGGCTACTTCTGGACACCCCAGGTCCTCAGTTAATTTTCTTCCCATCACACCAGAGGATGGCTTGTTTCTGAGAATGTCCTAGGAGATGCCTAATTCTAGCCCTTATTTGCTGCTTCTAGCAATTTCTCCCTCCATTCTGGAAGAACCATTTAGCTTCCCAGCTTGTAGCATCTAACAGTGGCTCACAGTCCTTCTTTCATTACTTGTGTGTGAGGTATGTTTGTATGTGTGTGTTCAGAGCAGAAGAAACATGGTCAGATGCTTATTTCTAAGACATTTATTATTTTTATTTCCCTGCACTGATTCTCAAGGTTGAAGATACTTTTAATTTCACTGTGAATTCTTTGCACATGGTATTTATGGTTTCAATATAAAATGTGTTTATTATCATACACGAGTGGCTTAAATATTAGGCCTTTCAAAATAAGCAATCTCTTCCATTTTTAGCATTTGAGAAAAATGTGCTCTTTCTGGGGAATGATTTCTACAATAAATATGATTCATTTTAATTTTTGTAATAAACCATGCTTACAGTAGAGACCTCTGAGAGTAACAATAACAGTTAATTTATTTTTAGCTATTATTTGCAGAGAAGTGTTGTTTGCAAATCATATGTGATCTTAATTGATATTCACAAAAACCTAACAAGGCGGGATGCCTTCATTCCTTCATTCTTTTACTCACTCAACAAATGCACATTAAATAACAGCAGGTTCTGGGCACACTGTGTGGTGCTGTTGGTACAATGGTGAACCAGGTTGATCTGGTCCTTACCTCATGGAATTTATAACCAATAAGGGACGACAAAGGATGAGATGGCTGGATGGCATCACTGACTTGATGGACGTGAGTCTGAGTGAACTCCGGGAGTTGATGATGGACAGGGAGGCCTGGCGTGCTGCGATTCATGGGGTCACAGAGAGCTGGACATGAGTGAGCGACTGAACTGAACTGAACTGATGAAAGTGAATGTGAAAGTTGTTCAGTCGTATCCAACTCTTTGCAACCTCATGGACTCTACAGTCCATGGAATTCTCCAGGCCAGAATATTGGAGTGGGTAGCCTTTCCCTTCTCCAGGGGATCTTCCCAACCCAGAGATTGAACCGAGGTCTCCTGAATTGCAGGTGGATTCTTTACCAGCTGAGCCCCAAGGGAAGCCCAACAGTTATGATCAGGCCTTATTAAGATTCTTATTTTTCGGTCAAACCAGAGTTCAGGTAGATTTGTATTCGTCTGTAACCCAGAGTCTCTGAGTCTCATTCATATCTAACTGCCCGAGGGCTGGAGGGGGAGCAGGACTCAAGAAGCCTCAAGGGACATTTGTGGAAGGAGGAGCTGGGAAAGTGCTGGAAGTTGTGTTTAGCCTGTTGGGAAAAATTCCTTTCTGGATGTGGATTCTTTAAGACAGCAGTTCAGGATGATTCTGATATAGTCCTTCGCTGGGTGTCAGACTTTCAAGAATCAAAACTGATGTTCTGTGTATGTGTTTCTTGGTGTTTGTTAAGTTGTTCAGTCATGTCTGACTCTTTGCGACACCATGGACTGTAGCCCGCCAGACTCCTCTGTCCATGGAATTCTCCAGGCAAGAATACTGCAGTGGGTTGCCACTCCCTTCTCCAGACGATCCATCCTGATCCAGGGATTGAACCCTGAGTCTCCTACACTGCAGGCAGATTCTTTACTGTGAGTCACCAGAGAAGCCCCAGAAAAATGGAATTTCTTCATAACCAGCCCAGTGCGTATTCCACTCAGCTGAGGGGAGGTGAGCTTAGTTTCAGCCTCATGAATCAGGTGGTCCGGGGATAGCTGGGGTCTCTTGGGGAGGAGACCCCCCTCCCCCAGGGAAGGGAAGGATGGAGGTGCCCATCTGAGGAGGTCTCTGTGATGTTAGTGGTGACGTGGGTGGCTTGGTTACAAGAGACGGGATTTTTTTAAACTGAAGTTTAGTTTCGTATTTTTTTTTTTTTAATATTTCTTTTTGGCTGCACCGAGTCTTCGTTGCTGCCTGTGGGCTTTCTCTAATTGCGGCGAGCGGGGCTATCTTAGTTGGAGTGATGGGCTTCTCACTGCAGTGGCGTCTCTTGGTGCGGAGCACGGGCTTTAGGTGTGCGGGCTTTTTCATCTGTTCCAGCATACAAACTCAGTAGTTGCCACGTGCGACTCTCAGGCTGCAGTGACTGCGGCTCGAGGGATCCAGCGCTCAGGTGCAATAGTTCCGGCACACCGGCTTTGCTGCCCTGCAACAGGTAGAATCTTCCTGGACCAGGGATCAAATCCGTGTCCCCTGCGTTGGAGGTGGATTCTTACCCACTGGACCACCAGGGGATTCCCCCATCTGGCTTTTGAAGTGCACATTAAGCCTGTAAAAAGTCACTGTGGCTGAAGGCACGTGGTCAGAGCAGACGCTGGCTGGATGCAAAATCCGGAGGAGGGAGCACCCGGCAGAGAGCAGCTCCCGACCACTCGCCCCACTCTCCGGGAAAGCTCGTGAGACAGGCGTGGTCAATCCCCTTGGCTCCGTCTCCCCGTGATGGTTCTGGGGTGTCCTGATGGAGCTTAGTTGACAACTTGGCGAGCGAAACCTCAGTCCAAGACCAATTAGTTTCAGACTTAGGAGTGCAAAAGCATCAGATGTATGACATCAGTTATCTAAGGACTCAGCACCGCAGAGGGCACTCTTTGGAGTTTAAGGGTCCCCTGGATGGGCTTTAAAAGCAGCGAGGGTGAGCGGAGGCACCAACAGACGCCTGTTACCCGTCCTGACTTCTTCACTCCCTGCACCAGTTTTTCCTGCCTGGCCCTCTCTCCGCCTGCTTCCCATTTCCTTTCTTTCTCTCCCCAATCTTGGCTCCTTCTCCAGGAAACATCACCTTCCCTTGACTGAGCCCACCTGTCCCTGCTACAGAACCAAAGCCAGGCACGGAGGGGTTTCTGTGTGACCTTCCACGGTCAAGGCAGCAGAGATTCCCAAGTGGGGGATTCTGTTGCCAGGGTAACTCGGGTCTCCATCACATAAGCGTGAGGACACTCGCCAGCACAGTTCCTTGCCAACTGACTCTCTCCTTGACCAAACTCAAGACAGGCTGCTCTGAGCCCTTTTTGTGACTCTGCCCCGTTGATGGGTGTTATCCTTCAGAGCCCAGATGTACCAAGCATCTTGTTAAGTCAGTCTAGCGAGAATCCGCCATCCTTCCTACCTGATCACCCCAGATATCTGATCAAATCTCATCCTCCACCATGCCGCAAGGCTCGTCTGATCACCCAGTCTGCCTGCAACAAGAGTCCTGTTAGGTCTGTTTGACCAGAATCCCTTCTGTCCCTGCTATTTTCCCAGTAATTTCCCATCTACTGACCCCCAGGTGGCGCTAGTGGTAAAGAACCCACCTGCCGATGCAGGAAACAGGGGTTGGATCCCTGGTTTGGGAAGATCCCCTGCAGGAGGAAATGACAACCCACTCCAGCATTCTTGCCTGGAGAACCCCATGGACAGAGAAGCCTGGTGGGCTACAGTCCATAGGGTCACAAAGAGACCAACACAACTGAAGCGACTTAGCACACCCGCATGACCCGCACCCTGCTCTTTGGATGTAAACTCCCACTTATCTCTGTCTTATTTGGAATTGAGCAAGTTCCACACTGAGGTCTCGTTCGTATTATTGCAATATTTCCTGAGTAAAATCTGTTTTTATTGCTTTCCCATCCAACCTTGGTTTTCTTTAACCATTCCAATAAAGGCTGTGCAAATCATGATTTAGTTGTTATGGATGATGGCTGGGCAGTTACCTTGAACTGTTTTCACTCCTCCCACTCATTAAAAAAAATTGTTTTTCTGAATAAATATATCCTCCCTCTCCCTAATACAAAATTCCACTCATATACTTTTTATTTTTTTTATCACTTAGTCAAGCTTTCAGAGTCACTGGACTCCCAGAATAAAGAGAAAATGCTATATTTATAGTTCAAATTATTATGTAGCAGTTGACAGCTCTGTTCTGATTGAAAGTCTTGTGTCTGACAATAGGAAACAGGATCAGAGTTTATCTCTGTAAGGCTTTAGAATGGCCCTGTGATTCAAGGCTTATCTCAGGGAATGCATGGCTTTTAAAAATGTAAATCTTTCCTGAGCTGTGGTAGCTGCCATATTCTTCTATCAGATGAAGCTAAGCTAAGGATAAGAATGTCAGTTTCTTTTTTTTTCATGTCCTCTTATGAGGAAGGCATACATTTGACCAAATATATCTGCTCTAGATTTTCTGATGGAAAATCATTAACTTGATGTTTTGTTCTGTGTGGATGGTTTAATTGACAGAGGTACAAAAAGAAGAGATGGTAACTACAGTAAGACCTGCTTGTCTTATGCTTGGATGTTATGGTTTGTGAAATAAAATTTATATGTTATGGCCAGAGAAGAAAAATTTAAACATAAAAATTCTTCTCTGCCCTTTGGTCACCTCTCTCCCCACACCATGCATTGTTCATCTGAGTTCTGCATCAATCAAAACTCCTCCACCCCTAGCAATACCTGCTCAACCATAAAGAGAAACACTCACCCAGCATCAACGTGTGTGTGTGTGTGTGTGTGTGTGTGTGTGCTCAGTCGTGTACAACTCTTTGTGCCCTTATGGACAGTAGCCCACCAGGCTTCTCTGTCCGTGGGATTCTCCAGGCAAGGATACTGGAGTGGGTTGCATCACCTGCACGGACAACTCCTTAAAAAAAGCATTCCTTCTTAATCTTGTAAGAGGTCTCAAGACCCACCAGTATGACATTTAGATCTGGACTGTGTCAACTGTCAAGAATATATCGTTTGATGTACAGCCATTTGTCTCAAAAAACTTATACAACTGTGCCTTCATTTCTAACCGGTAGAGCAGGTCTCAGAAATTTTTCAGGTGCTCTGCTCAGTTATAATGCTCAAATTTGGCTCAAATAAAATTTTCCAATTCTTTCCTACATCAACTGATTAATTTTTTATCAGCAGGTTAAAGAGTCAATTTGTGTCCGTGATTCCTTTACAAAGCTCTTTGAGTCATATTTGTGGACACTTTCATTATGCCAGAAATATCCTGTATTGCTTTTATTGTTCATCTGTTTTCATTCTAAGAACCAAGAATGCTGAGCAGGTTTCACCTGCAGCAACTGTAAGGTTTATTTTCTTTCTTTTTCCCATGTGTCTTAGACCAGTGATCCCCAACCTTTCTTGGCATCAGGGACCTGTTTTCATGGAAGACAACTTTTCCGTGGTGGGGTGGGTGGCTTCAGGATGATTCAAGCCCTCTACATTTATGATGCACCTTATTTCAATTATTATTACATCAGCTCTGCCTCAGATCATCAGGCATTAGCTCCTCGAGGTTGGGGACTCCTGTCTTAGACTGTTCAGACTGCTGTAGTGAGTACCATGAACAGTGCAGCTTTTAAGTAACAGAAATTTCTCACAGTTTGCAGTCTGGGAAATCAACATCAAGGTGCCTGTGTATTGGGTGTCTGGTGAGAGCCTGCCTCCTGATTCATAGATTGCCATCTTCTCACTGCATCTGCACATGGGGGGCGGTAAGGGAGCTCTCTGGGGTCTCTTTATGAAGGGCAGCAATCTTATTCACGAGGGCTCCACCTTCATGATCTAATCACATCCCAAAGACCCCCACCCACTAACTCCATCACACTGGAGATTAGAATTTCCACATATGAACTGGAAGACATCAACATTTATAGCAGCAGGTTTGCCTGTCCCAGCTTGCCAGGAAGTACACGCCTTGACTTCTATTAAGGCTGCTGCTGCTGCTGCTAAGCTGCTTCAGTCGTGTCTGACTCTGTGTGACCCCACAGATGGCAGCCCACCAGGCTCCCCTGGGATTCTCCAGGCAAAAACACTGGAGTAGGTTGCTGTTTCCTTCTCCAATGCATGAAAGTGAAAAGTGAAAGTGAAGTCGCTCAGTAGTGTCCAACTCTTAGCGACCCCATGGACTGCAGCCCACCAGGCTCCTCCGTCCATGGGATTTTCCAGGGAAGAGCACTGGGCTGCATAAATCAGAAAGCAAGCATCAGCCATGTTCCCTCAAGGTTTTTGTAGGCATCATTTCTACATGTGAAATAGAGTCCTTGTTCTTTAGTAGTGGGCCTTTCATACTCAATTAAATGTGACTTAATAAGACATTTCTGCAATGGTTATAAATTTGGTTTATATTACATCCTGACAAAGATAGATTTTAATTGAACCTGCATAAATGACTACCCTGCCATGAGAAGTAAGGGACTCAGTGTAGGTACTCCAGACTCATCATCCTTATTCTCTTGTCAATTTATTAGCCTATAATTTATATAGAAATTTCTCATATAGTATTTCCTCTGAATTCCGAAAAGAGATTGGGAGCCAGGCACCATTCCATGAGTGTTTTCTTGCAGTTTGCATAGGATTAGCCTGCTAAATACTAGAAAGAAAAGATAGATTGAAATGAAAGGAAAGAGTTTTTTTCCTATGGCTGTGTGAAAAGTTAATAAACAGACTTATCAAAAAATTAATTTAACAGGCTAGAATCGAGTGGCCAGAAGGGGGAGCTCTGACACCCTGCAAGAATACTGTCCAACCCCTACTCAGAGACAGGGAAGGCTGGCGTGCTGCCACCATGGGGTGGCAAAGAGTCGGACACAACTGAGCAACTGAACTGAACTGAACTGCTCGAAGAAGGTAGACTCCTTTCCCTTGGCAAGATTTCAGCCAATGAAAAGCTGTTCTTTGTTGATTACAACCCTTCCACCTTCCTTTCCTCTCTATAAAAGTGTCCTTCCCTTGCTATGAGGGGCCTTGAACATGGATCTTAGTGGTTGCAGACCCTGAATTGCAATTCTCTGGTGTTGTTGTTTAGTGCTTAAGTCTTGCCAGACTCTTTTGTGAGCCCATGGCCTAAGGTCAGTTTTTATTCCAATCCCAAAGAAGGGCAATGCCAAAGAAAGTTCAAACTATCGTACAATTGCACCCATTTCACATGCTAGCAAGGTAATGCTCAAACTCCTTCAAGCTAAGCTTCAACAATATATGAACTGAGAACTTTCAGATGTACAAGCTGGATTTAGAAAAGGCTGAGGAACCAGAGATCAAATTACCAACAATTGTTGGATCATAGAGAAAGCAAGAGAATTCCATAAAAACATGTACTTCTATTTTATGAACTACATAAAAGCCTTTGACTGTGTGGATCACAATAAACTGAAGAAAATTCTTAAAAAGATGGGAATACCTGTCTCCTGAGAAACCTTACCTGTCTCCTGAGAAACCTGTATGCAGGTCAAGAAGCAACGGTTAGAACCAGACATGGAACACTAGACGGATTCAAACTTGGGAAAGGAGTATATCACCGCTGTGTATTGTTACCCTGCTTATTTAACTTCTATGAAGAGTATGTTATGCGAAATGCTGGGCTGGAAAACTCACAGGCTGGAATCAAGATTGTCAGGAGAAATACCAACAACCTCAGATATGCAGATAATACCACTCTAATGGGAGAAAGCAGAGAGGAACCAAAGAGCCTCTTAATAAGGGTGAAAGAGGAGAGTGAAAAAAATGGCTTAAAACTCAGCATTCAAAAAATGAAGATCACAGCATCTAGTCCTATCACTTCAGGGAAAATATAAGGAGAAAAGTGGAAACAGTGACAGACTTTATTTTTTTGAGCTCCAAAATCATTGCAGATGGTGACTGCAGCCATGAAATTAAAAGATGCTTGCTTCTTGGAAGAAAATCTTTGACAAACCCAGACAGTGTATTAAAAAGCAGAGACATCATTTTGCTGACAAAGTGCATGTAGTCAAAGCTATGATTTTTTCAGTAGTTGTATAGGGATGTGAGAGTTGGACCATAAAGAAGGCTGAGTGCTGAAGAATTGATGCTTTCGAATTGTGGGACTAGAGAAGACTCTTAAGAGTCCCTGGGACAGCAAGGAGATCCAACCAGTCAATTCTAAAGGAAATCAACCCTGAGTATTCATTGAAAGGATTAATGCTGAAGCAAAGAGCCAACTCATTGGAAAAGACCCAATGAGATGCTGAGAAAGACTGAGGGCAGGAGGAGAAGGGGGCAACAGAGGATGAGTTGCTTGGATGGCATCACTGACTCAATGGACATGAGTTTGAGTAAGCTCCAGTAGACAGTGAGGGACAGAGAAGGCTGGCGTGATGTTGTCCATGGGTTGCAGAGTCCGATGTGACTTAGTGACTGAAAAACAACAATAAAAACAGCAGTAGCAACATGGCCTGCAGCCCACCAGGCTGTTCTGTCTGTGGGATTCTCCAGGCTAGCATACTGGAATTGGGTTGCCATTCCCTTCTCCAGAGGATCTTCCCAACCCAGGGATCAAACCCACATCTCCTTCATTGGCAGGCAGATTCTGTATCACTGAACCACCAGGGAAGCCCTGTAATTCTCTGCTGATCCCAAACAAACCCAAGTTTGCTAGAGAAACATCTGGCAGTCTATTTGTGTCTGGTCAATAGCTGTGAGAAAAAGGACATTAACCACAATTAAATTACGCTTTTCAGTTCCAGTTAGTGCTCCACTGTTGATTCCTGTTCTGCTGGATCTTGGGCTGACAGCTGGCTGACACAAAGTCACCTGCTGCTGGGCTGTAGTTGTCCTGGGGATCCTATCTCCATCCCAGGGACAGTCTGCAGGTGGTGAAATCACCTCAGAGTGATGTCATGGCCTCATGAATGTCCGGAACACTGCTTTCTGGAACCTATCTTTTGATTTTCTTTTGATTTTTCTGCCAGAAGATTCAATCCCTGACCTAGAGCTTACACACGTGGGAACGTGAAGGAAACAGGGAGCCACCTTTTGGGGATAAGACTGAATGATTCTGGTTAATTGATTCTGGCAATGTCAGAGGAAACCAGTGCTGGATGCTGGTAGCAAGGTAGCCTTTATTCAGATGCCTGCAGGAGGGAAGTAAGAGTCCAGGGTCAACTGAGTTCAACTGCAATTAAGACAAGGTGGCTGAGGTTTGTCAAGGGAGGAGGAACAAAAGGGAATTGTGGAGAAGGGAAGGCAGGAGAACAAAGGACGGGCTGGGAGGGAGATGGGGAAATGGAAGACTGCAGGCGAGTGAGCGGAAATTACTGATAATGATTCAGCAAAGTGAGCTGGGACAATGTACATTTCTCAATTTGGCGTGTGCATGCTCAGTTGCCCGGTCATGTCTGACTCTTTGAGGCCGCATGGACTGTAACCTGCCAGGCTCCGTGGACTGTAGCCCGCCAGGCTCCTCTGTCCGTGGGATTCTCCAGGCAAGGATACTGGAGTGGGGTGCCATTTCCTTCTCCAGGGGATCTTCCCAATCCAAGGATAGAACCCGTGTCTCTTACGTCTCCTGCATTGGCAGGCAGGTTCTTCACCACCAGTGCCACCTGGGACGCCCCTCAATTTGGCAGCACTGTGTTTTCTTGAAGAAACATGCAGCATGGAAGGCTGGGGTCACCTGCGGGACACAGCACAGTACGGGTAGAAGTCAGGCTGAAGTTTTGTCGGGTCCCTTAGCACAGGGCTCTGAAAAATCCTTTGTGCCATGTGGGAGTTCCCAGTGACCAGCATGATTTTATAATGATTAATTATCCTGAGGGCAAACACATTTATGTCATCAAGGAGACTGACAATTCTCCAGGATTTTCCTATCCAAAGTAAAGATTCTTTTAAATATAAAAGAATTTTAAATTGAGGTGTGGAGAATCTTAAACATTAATTTGTTAATAGTTAATAGGCCAATCTTTATGTATCAATTGCTCTGATCCATCTTGACAGGTCTACAGTGATGAAAACTTTCATATTAATAATCTAGGTTTCATTTTACCTGATGATATGGGCAATTGAGTTTCTCTTTTTGAGTCAATATTCCTCATATGATTGACTTGGTAAACAGGTCGCCTCTCAAGTGACTGCCAAGGTATTTAAAAATTGGAAGATGCCAACCCTGATTGTTTGGGCATCTTTCCTTATTCCCAAGGGTCCTGGGGTGTGTGTGGTCTCCTATAAGTTTCCCTGGCTCTTAATGCAGCCCATAGAGTTCTCAGAATAGGGCTGAAGTATAGCATATTCAAAAGCAGAGACATTACTTTGCCAACTAAGGTCCGTCTAGTCAAGGCTATGGTTTTTCCTGTGGTCATGTATGGATGTGAGAGTTGGACCGTGAAGAAGGCTGAGCGCCGAAGAATTGATGCTTTTGAACTGGACTCTTGAGTCCCTTGGACTGCAAGGAGATCCAACCAGTCCATTCTAAAGGAGATCAACCCTGGGATTTCTTTGGAAGGAATGATGCTAAAGCTGAAACTCCAGTACTTTGGCCACCTCATGCGAAGAGCTGACTCATTGGAAAAGACCCTGATGCTGTGAAAGATTGAGGGCAGGAGGAGAAGGGGACGACTGAGGATGAGATGGCTGGATGGCATCACCGACTCGATGGATGTGAGTCTGAGTGAACTCTGGGAGCTGGTGATGGACAGGGAGGCCTGGCGTGCTGCGATTCATGGGGTCGCAAAGAGTCGGACACAACTGAGCGACTGAACTGAACTGAACTGATGTAGTTTCCTGGTGGCTCAGATGGTAAAGAATCTGCCTGCAATGCAGGAGACACAGAATCCCTGGGTTAGGAAAATCCCCTGGAGAAGGCTTTGGCAACCCACTCCAGTATTTTTGTCTGAAGAATTCTATGGATAGAGGAACCTGGTGGGCTACAGTCCATGGGGGTCACAGAGTCGGAACAGACTGAGTGACTACCACTTTAATCTAGTTTCCAAAGATTCCAGACCCTTCCTTCTTTCCTGACTCACTTGTCAACCCCACCCCTTCCCACTCCTCAGGGCCCTACCTGTCCGTTTTCAGGTCAGCTGAGCAAACATTTCAGGCCTGAGGGGCCATCAGCAAGGGCTTAGATGTTTTGTTGCCAATTCTCCCAACTTAGCCTGCAATAAGGGTCTTCCTGCCTTGTGTCACGAGAGCCAATAGAATGAGCCTGAGTTTGGGTCAGAAGCAAAGGGAGGCTTCCTTCTCTGATCAGAGAAATGGGAGGTGCGAGCTTGTGTTCTAGAGCAGAGGTCCCCAACCTTTTTGGCACCAGGGACTGATTTCATGGAAGACAAATTTTCCACTGATGGGTAGTAGTGATGGTTTCAGGATGGTTCAAGTGAATTACATTTATTGTGCAAAGGCTTCCCTGGTGGCTCAGATGGTAAAGAACCTGCCAAAGTCCTGGGTTCAATCCCTGGGTTGGGAAGATCCCCTGGAGAAGGGAGTGGCTACACACTCCAGTATTCTGGCCTAGAGAATCCCATGTACAGAGGAGCCTGGTGGGCTACAGTCCATAGGGTTGCAAAGAGCCCATGGGGAAATGACTGAGCAAATTTAACTTCACTTATTTCAGTTATTATTGTATCAGTGAAGGAGGAGAGGAACTTTCACTTCATTTATTTCAATTATTATTATATCAGTGAAAGAGGAGAGTGAAAAAGTTGGCTTAAGACTGAACATTCAGAAAACTAAGATCATGGCATCCGGTTCCACCACTTCATGACAAATAGATGGGGGAACACTGGAAACAGTGAGAGACTTTATTTTGGGGGGCTCCAAAGTCACTGCAGTTGGTGATTGCAGCCATGAAATTAAAAGATGCTTGCTTCTTGGAAGAAAGGCTATGACTAACCTAGACGGCATATTAAAAAACAGAGATACTACTTTGCC
This sequence comes from Budorcas taxicolor, assembly GCF_023091745.1. Taxonomy (NCBI): domain Eukaryota; kingdom Metazoa; phylum Chordata; class Mammalia; order Artiodactyla; family Bovidae; genus Budorcas; species Budorcas taxicolor. The sequence goes on from NC_068921.1 coordinate 77,571,077, forward strand.
AACAAAGGTCCGTCTAATGAAAGCTGTGGTTTTTCCAGTAGTCATGTATGGATGTAAGAGTTGGACTACAAAGAAAGCTGAGTGCTGAAAAATTGATGATTTTGAACTGTGGTGCTGGAGAAGACTCTTGAGGGTCCCTTGGACTGCAAGGGGATCAAACCAGTCCATCCTAAAGGAAATCAGTTCTGAATATTCATTGGAAGGACTGATGCTGAAGCTGAAACTCCAATACTTTGGCCACCTGATGTGAAGAGCTGACTTATTGGAAAAGACTCTAATGCTGGGGAAGATTGAAGGTGGGAGGAGAAGGGGATGACAGGGCATAAGATGGTTGGATGGCATCACTGACTCAATCAATGGACATGAGTTTGAATAAACTCTGGGAGTTGGTGATGGACAGGGAGGCCTGGTGTCCTGCAGTCCATGGGTCACAAAGAGTCAGACACGGAGAAGGTTGATGTCACCAAGGCCTGGGTGGATCGGATTCAGAATGCTAGAGGAGTGTCTGTCGTTAAACCAGTGAGATCTGGACGTAGAATCTGTAAAGTGAGGCCCCCCGCAATAGGAAGAGTAAGAATCTGAGCGGTTTTTCAGTAGAAGTCTTGGGGTACATTTTCATTGGTGAAAAACAATGACTACTCTTGAAAGCTTAGAAGCCAAAGTCATCCTTACTTCATCCCCAATCCGAGGAGTGGGAGATGGAATGGAAACTGAGGAGCCACCTAAATCTATTGAAGTTACTCCTGGAATCCAACCTATAACACATCACATCCTTCAGAGTCCACGAAAGAAAGCAGTCCCATCAGAGAGCCCAGGAGTTCTTCAGCTAGGGAAGATTCTTGCTGAAAAAGCCGTGGAAGTCGAAGCTGTAAAAATATTAGTTCCCAAAGCCGCTATAACCCATAATATCCCCTACAAAAATGCAAAGGTTAAGTCTCTGGGACATCATAAAGGAGAACTCCTTGGCCAGCCAGATGGAGTCATAGAACCCAGAAAGGAACTGTCCGAGGTAAAGAATACATTGGAAAAGCTCAAGAACTCTGAAAGGAGATTGCTACAGGACAAAGAAGGCCTTTCAAGTCAGCTCAGAGTACAGTCAGACGTCAATCGTGAGTTAAAAAAGCTGCTGGTGGCTTCTGTTGGGGATGACCTTCAGTATCACTTTGAACGTGTAGCCCGTGAGAAAAATCAGCTTATTTTAGAAAACGAAGCCCTGGGTCAAAACATTGCTCAGCTTTCTGAACAGTTAGAACGGATGTCGATACAGTGTGATGTGCGGCGAAGTAAATTCCTCGCAAGCAGGGTTATGGCAGATGAGTTAACCAACTCCAGAGCAGTTCTGCAGCGTCAGAACCGTGATGCACAGAGCGCTATACAAGATCTCCTGAGTGAACGGGAACAGTTTCGTCAGGAAATGGTAGCTATGCAGAAGTTGCTGGAGGAGCTCTTGGTCTCTTTGCAGTGGGGAAGGGAGCAAACTTACTACCCTAGAGGGCAACCTCACAGCACGGCAGAACTGGCATTAACAAATCACAAGCTGGCAAAAGCAGTAAATTCTCATCTTCTGGGAAATGTTGGCACTAATGGTCAAAAAAAGGTTCCATCAACAGTTGAATTCTGCAGTACTCCAGCAGAAAAAATGGCTGAAACGGTTCTACGCATTTTGGATCCAGTTACATGTACAGAAAGCTCACCTGATAATCCATTTTCCGAGTCTTCACCAACCACCTTACTTGCTACAAAGAAAAATATTGGACGATCTCATCCCTATACAAGATATGAAAATATAACTTTCGATTGCTGCAATCACTGCCAGGGAGAACTTGTTGCCCTTTAACAATCAATATGATGGAGGCACACTACAGCCACTTGCTTTTTACCCAAGAGTCATTATTATTTGGGAGCTGGGGATCTTTGGATGCTAGAAGTATTATCACTTTCTATTTTAATAATATATATCCCCAAAGATGTTTCATGTACTGGACTCCAGATTACCCTTTCTTAATAAATACCTCAGGGTAAAGAAAAAAAAAAAAAAAGAGTCAGACACGACTGAGAGACTGAACTGAACTGAACTGATTATATCAGTTCCATCTTGGATCATTAGGCATTAGATTCCAGCGGCCGGGGATCCCTGCTTTAGAACACACGCCCTCCCCGGCTAGGTGGGGCTACTTAACAGCGAGTTCAGCAGCGGGGAGGTGGGGGGAGGGCTTTCTCGCAGGGTGGGTGCAGGCTCACTGCTCACTTTCTGGATCCAGTGCCCCGGGGCAGCATCTGTGCACCTGGCCTGCTCTGGCATCTTGGATGTCAGGTGCAGCTTCTGGACTCAGCCCACCAAGCGGATGGGACAGCTTGGTGCCGCCATCTCAGCTCCAGGAATTCTGGTCTGAAGTGCCTGGTACAAGGCCTGTGAGCGATGAAACTAGACCAAGCACAGAGGAAAAGAAAAGGTTAGACTTTGTCCTGTTACCCAGATTCCATTTTTGAGTTTTGAGCATCATTAATGGGCTTTGCTGGTGACAGTATGTATTAACCCTGCTTTTTTATTTTCTGTGCTTTCAATGCTTTGACATGTTGGGGCCCTGCTGGCCCTGGAAGGACTGGCCACTTTCTAGAGATAGCAAATGACTCAATTCTTTGCATGCCTTTCACATGCAAACCAAGCCCTCCAGAGGCCATGCGCCTGACCACCTCCCTCACTCAATTCTTACACTTGAGACCATTTGTCTATCACCCTAGGGCTGGGTACCCAGCAACTGGGGATGGCCCCGGGCCCCCGATCCTGCTGTAACTTTTCAAACTGGCCAATCCTAAACCCACCTTGCAGGTTGCTTCCCACAGAAACCACATTTTTGTCAGCATAATTACAGCTGATATATTTCACTTATCAAGTCTCAACAGTATGTAATATAATTTGTCCTTTTGATAATAGCATCTATAATTATACAAGAATAAGATGGCGCTTTCTGAAAGTTACAAGGATGGAGATCTCAAATACTGCCTGCTTTAGAATGACAAAGCCTTTGACTGTGTGGATCACAATAAACTGTGGAAAATTCTGAAAGAGATGGGAATACTAGACCACCTGACCTGCCTCTTGAGAAATCTGTATGCAGGTCAGGAAGCAATAGTTAGAACTGGACATGAACAACAGACCGGTTCCAAATAGGAAAAGGAGTACGTCGAGGCTGTATATTGTCACCCTGCTTATTTAACTTATATGCAGAGTACATCATGAGAAATGCTGAGCTGGATGAAGAACAAGCTGGAATCAAGATTGCCAGGAGAAATATCAATAACCTCAGATATGCAGATACCCCACCCTTATGGCAGAAAGTGAAGAAGAACTAAAGAGACTCTTGATGAAAGTGAAAGAGGAGAGTGAAAAAGTTGGCTTAAGACTGAACATTCAGAAAATGAAGATCATGGCATCTGGTCCCATCACTTCATGGCAAATAGGTGGGGAAACAGTGGAAACAGTATCGGACTTTATATTTTGGGGGCTTCAAAATCACTGCAGATGGTGACTGCAGATGGTGACTGCAGCCATGAAATTAAAAGATGCTTATTCCTTGGAAAGAAAGTTATGACCAACCTAGACAGCATATTAAAAAGCAGAGACATTATTTTGCTAAAAAAGGTCGGTCTCATCAAGGCTATGGTTTTTCCAGTAGTCATGTATGGATGTGAGAGTTGGACTATAAAGAAAGCTGAGTGCTGAAGAATTGATGCTTTTGAACTGTGGTGTTGGAGAAGACTCTTGAGAGTCCCTTGGACAGCGAGGAGATCCAACAAGTCCATCCTAATGGAGATCAGTCCTAAGTGTTCATTGGAAGGATTGATGTTGAAAGTGAAACTCCAATACTTCGACCACCTGATGTGAAGAGCTGACTTCTTTGAAAAAACCCTGATGCTGGGAAAGATTGAAGGCAGGAGGAGAAGGGGATGACAGAGGATGAGATGGTTGGATGGCATCACCAACTCAATGGACATGAGTTTGGGTAAACTCCAGGAGTTGGTGATGGACAGGGAGGCCTGGCATGCTGCAGTCCACGGGCTCGCAAAGAGTCAGACACAACTGAGCGACTGAACTGAACTTAGAATGGGGGTCAGCATGCCCATCATTTTATTTTTAGAATTGTTTGTCATCATTGTTTAGTTGCTAAGTCGAGTCTGAATCTTTTGTGATCGCCATGCATGGTAGCCCGCCAGGTTCCTCTGTCATGCAATTTCCGAGGCAAGAATACCAGAGTAGGTTGACATTTCTTTCTTCAGCGGATCTTCCTGACCCAAGGATCGAACCCTTGGGTCGGAAATTGGAAGAGAGATGTTTTTAACCACTGAGCTACCATGGAAGATGTATTTTCAGAATTCTTGGAAGCGTTTGCAATGTACACTAACTGAAGAGAGTTGTTTGGATTTTATTTTATGTCATATGCTTATCCTTCACTTATTCCTAACGAGACATATTTGCTACCTGTACCTACATCGTTGTCTTGCCCACATTTTCCTTGGCCTCCTGTCCAACCCTAGTTCTTCCCCGAGTAATCCTGCCCCATGGGGTGTGCTTCCTCCTCTTGGGTCCTGTAAGGACAACAAACTGTCTCTTCAACGATACTCATCTCCTGATCTGTTGGCCTAACCATATCTGGCTCCCTAGGAATTTTAGGATTGCTTGTTTTATTTCTCTGAATTGGTTTTTGCTTAAACAGGGCTTTGTGACCTCTCCACTGGACTCCTAGGTCCTCATAGAGGTATATCTCTGGGTGTTTGTCAAAATGGATGTTTCTGTGGCATATGAGGGTTAGAATCTCCTGTTTTGCCATCTTGCTGATGTCAGACTTCCCAAGTCCCCTCTTCATACTTGTTGGGAATCAGCCTTTAACTTGGGGTTGGAGGACACTTGGCTCTGTGGCTCTCTAGGTCTGTAAGCTTTATGAGACCCAACTCTGTCCCCAGTTATGAGTATTTTGGATTATATTACCTAATTCCTTTAATTCTATTTCTTTGGGTTTTAAAATTTTATCAAATCCTCACTTTTGCCTAATTTGTGAACAGAAATAAAACAAATGCCCTATTTCTTTATCTTTGCTGATAGACAGCAATTGTAATGACTTTCCAGTTTGACGTTCAGGGCGCTCTTAACTCAAGTGCTTGTTCTTGCCAACTTCTGTTTGAATACCTGTTAAAGCAGAGTGTTTTTTCTTGATGACTTAATGGGTGGAAATCCTCTGAGTCAGTAAATTTTCTACTCTCCCTGCACATGGACACCTTGGCCCAGAGCTTGGTGCCTCTCCTCTCACATGTGCGTGCATGTGTGCTCCGTCACTGAGTCGTGTCCAAGTCTTTGTGATCTCACGGACAGCAGCCAGGCTCCCCCGTCCATGGGATTTTCCAGGCAAGAATACTGGAGTGGGTTGCCGTTCCAGGGGATCTTCCCAACCCAGGGATCGAACCCTCATCTCCTGCATTGACAGGCAGGCTCTTTACCCCTGAGCCACCACGAATGCCTGGGGAATGGGGACTTACTGTTTAACGGGGACAGAGTTTCAGCTTAGGAAAGTGAACAATTCGTGAGATGGATGACGGTGAGTGTTGCACAACTGTGTGAATGTGCTTACTGCCGCTGAACTGTACAGTTAAGTATGGTTAAAATAGTATGCTTTGCATTTTGTGACTTTTACCACAATAAAAAACATTAAAAAGCGAAGATCCAGATGGCCCTCTAGTCTGTGTCATTACTCCCTTTCTTCATCGGTGAGTGACTTTGGACAATGCTTGCTGTTGTTCGATTGCTAAGTCGTGTTTGATTCTTTGGGATCCCTGTAGCATGCCAGGCTGCTCTGTCCTCCACTGTCTTTTGGAATTTGCTCAGATTCATGTCCATTGAATCAGTGATGCTATCTAAACATCTCCTCCTCTGCTTGCCCCTTCTCCTCCCATTCTCAATCTTTCCCAGCATCAGGGTCTTTTCCAGTGAGTTGGCTCTTTGCATCAGGAGGCCAAAGTATTGGAGCTTCAGCTTCATCATCGGTCCTTCCAATAAATATTCAGGGTTGATTCCCTTTAGGATGGACTGGTTTGATCTCTTTGCTGTCCAAGGAACTCTCAAGAGTCTTCTCCAGCACCCCAGTTCGAAGGTATCAATTCTTCGTGGCTCAGAACGTCATTGAGTTATGCAAGCCCCTTCACCATGTCAAAGCTGTGATCCATGAAGGGGTTGGACAACGTACTTAACCTCTTTATGCCTTGGATATGCCATCTGTAGCACAGGAATGGTCAGTCCCCACTTTGGGTGGTTGTGTACTAAGAGCACTCTGAGTGCCTGCCGTATAGAAAGTGCTACAGAGGCGTTGTTACAATAATAATCACCTTATGCGTTAGGGGGGAAGGCAATGGCAACCCACTCCAGCATTCTTGCCTGGAGAATCCCAGGGACAGAGGAGCCTAGTGGGCTGCCATCTATGGGGTCGCACAGAGTTGGACACGACTGAAGCGACTTAGCAGCAGCAGCAGCAGCAGGTATGTGTTAGGACTCTTGGATGCAAGTGGCAGAACCAGCTTAGTCAAAAAAAAAAATGGAGCTGGTGACTACTGTAAGGGCAGGGGATGAGCTAGAATCACGGTCCTTAAAGTTGTCTGAATGTCAGCTTCTGTGGCTGCCTTGGGCCCTTTTTATAAAATTTTGTTGCTGGTCGAATGAAATGAGGTAGTTCCCATTCCATTGTGGCATAAGAACCTTTATCTTCTTCTTTGCACCTGTCTTCCTACTCTGCTAAGGAAAAGGGTGAGGAGAAAGTGAACGTAGCTCGGTTCACAAAAGTGTGTACAGTAACGCTAACTTTAATTATTGAGAGGTTTACCTTGAAGCTCACACAACAGGAAACTTCTGATTTATGTATATGATTCTCATTCCCCTTCTGCCTAGTTTTTGCACTTGGTAACCAATCTTTCGCTGTTCTGAAGTGTCGTTTTGTCTCTTTCTTCATTCCCGTGGGCTCTGAAGTCGAAATCCAGCGGCTTTTCCACTCCTGTTTCTTTGTTTACTTTACCACGCGGGGCTTCGTTTTGGATTATTAAAATAATGTACATGGTAGAATAGTTCTACTGGAAAGATGAGAAAAGAGAAACAATGCCAGAACAAAATCCGTTTTCAATTTTGCTGTGACTCGTTTGCTTTTTATCAATGTCATTTCTTGCTCTTGGTGAAAAATGGAGCTCACAATAAATACAGACTCATGGAATATAATGTCACATTCTTAAGCCCCAACCAGTGGACAGGGCCAATCTCCAGGTCACCATATGGAAAGTATTCTTAGTTTTGGTCTCCATTTCCTTTTGCTTTCACTTTTGGCTATTTTTGGAGGAGGTGAAATAACTACTCCATTCTCATTAGCAGACTGGGGAAATTATGTGACTAATATAGCTATTTTGTTTCCTGAGAATATTTCTACGTATACTTGTGGAATAGAAAAATAAACTAAACACAATTCATAGATGTATTTATGAAAGCAGACACGAGCGTGAGTATAATAAGCAGCTCTTTAGTAAGTAGCTTGTGTGTGTGCTTAGTTGCTTGGTCATGTCCGACTCTTTGTGACCCTTTGGACTGTAGCCTGCCAAGCTCCTCTGTCCACGGAATTTTTCAGGCAAGACTACTAGAGTGGGTTACCATTTCCTCCTCCAGGGGATCTTCCCAACCCAGGGACTGAACCCACATCTTCTGCGTTTCCTGCTTTGCAGGCAGATTCTTTACTGCTTGAGCCACTGAGAAAGCTGGGACCATAAAGAAATGATAGCTTTTGTAGCCGTCATTGTTCCTACATCTGCTTTGGAGCTTTGCCATATTAATACACAAAGCACCACTGTGCACATGTTCCTTCCAACAATTCAGGATTCATTCTTACTCTGATGGGATCTTTGGAAGGGCCTCGCTCCTTTTTTAATTCTTTATTCAGACTAGACCCAGGCCACTGTGAATGGAGACTGGTGGGATTTGTCGGCTGCTGTGTTTGCAGGTCAACAAAAATAATAAGCTTTTAAATCTGATCGTACCCCCCAAATACTGTTGTCTGTAGCAATTTCTGATAGCCTCAGCTCATTCTGTGGGTCAGTCCTCACAATTCATACAGAACAGAAGGAGATTTCTTTGCATAGAGTGGGGGCACTTAGACAACCCTGGCTATCGATGATGTCAAATAAAACACAAGTCTGTACTTAGTAGGGAGAGACTTTATTTCAAAGGAGTGCAGGGGTCGGGGGAGCCAGCAGTAAACATAAGGTCTGTGAGTGCCTCAAGAATTAGGCCAAAAGGGTTTTTCCTCTTGTAAAGAGGAGTCATCAAGACTAGAAGGATCGGGTATGGGGAAATGATGAGATGAAAGATCACTGAATGTTCGACCCAGAAGCCAGCCTGTTCTCACAAGGGATCGTCTGCTGTTCAGGCCAAGAGTGGGTCAACATTCAGAGCCTGGAGGAAGGAGTGAAGCTTAATGAAAGTTTGTTTAAAAAGCATTTTTATCACTGGGCATAGGTGGTTCAGCTAGTCTCATGAGGGGCCAACAGGAGGAACTGGAGGCTCCGTGTCTGGCCTTGTCCTAGGTAAATAAGTGTTAGTCGCTCGGTCATGTCCGACTCTTTGCTACCCTATGGATTGTAGCCTGCCAGGTTCCTCTGTCCATGGTATTTCCCAGACAAGAATACTGGAGTGGGTTGCTATTCCCTTCTCCAAGGGATCTTCCTGACCCAGGGATCGAACCCAAGCCTCCCGCATTGCAGGCAGATTCTTTACTGTCTGAGCCACCAGGGAAGCCTTAGGTAAGCAAGGGAGGTGTGCATGTCTTATCTAAGGCCATGAGGAAAGGGAGTGCTTTGCAGTAAGTCAGAGAGTGAGGGAAATTCTTAACCGTCATTGTCTCCCAGGATCTCTGGGCTCAGGTGAAATACAGCGTAGGCAGTGGCTGGGCTTCTAAGTGAGCTGGTAGGTTTATAAATGCTAGATTACCACGGCGTGCTCTAACTCCCCCAGGAGAGGGTTGGCTCCCTCTCCGCTGGGGACAAAGTGCTAACATTATCTTAAGTAAAGTAAACCACAAGAGCGATTACACTCAAGACAGCCTTGTGTTTGCTTTGGAAAGAAAAACTCTCCTGAAACCCAATGAAGGAGCCAGCTAGGACCTTCTCTTCTCTGCAAAAGAGAAGCAAAGTTGTGGTCAATAAGGCAATTTTAACAGAGACTCACAGGTGGGGCTTAGATGGGTGAGGGGCGGGCAGTGATTCCAAAGCTGAGAACGGATATCATGGAAGACAGATTTTATTTGCATTTTCATTTGGGCTGTTTGTATTGCTGTTGATATTGTACAAACTGTTAACATTGCTTATTTGTGAAGTCCATGTCTGGTCTGCCTTTGCTTGGATAATTGTAAAAATATACTCATATTTCTTTCACATGTACAGTAAATAGAAGTGAAGAAGAAGTGAAGTTGCTCAGTCGTGTCTGACTCTTTGCGACCCCGTGGACTGTAGCCTGCCAGGCTCCTCTGTCCATGGGATTCTCCAGGCAAGAGTACTGGAGCGGGTTACCATTTCCTTCTCCAGGGGACCTTCCCGACCCAGGGATCGAACCCGGGTCTCCCGCACTGGAGGCAGACGCTTTAACCTCTGAGCCACCAGTAAATAGAGTGGTCCCATATGTATGTGTTGCTCTGCCCTGGGTTTGATGTATCACAGAAACTGGCAAGAATTCATCTCACAGCTAACATAATCAGAGGCCACCCCAGAAGAAGACAAAATCTCTTTGGGGCTTGCCCCGTCTCTAACCAGTGACAAGAATAGCAAGTCAAGTGTCTATCAACTTTTATCATCTGTCCTTAGGTTTGAACCTCTAACAGCATAAGCTTCAAATGATACGTAAAAACCATAAAGACAACCTGAAGAAGTCTTCAATACATGTGTATTGCCTAAATTCTGTTTTATGCAATTAAATAAGACAGTGATTTTATAAGGAAGTCTTAAAACTCCGGTGTGTGTGTTGATTACCAATCTTTCTGTGTCTTTGAGAACAAGCAGTAAAATTGTAACCCATCTTTTATATTTACATGCCACAGAGAGCAATTTTAATATGCACGTTTTTGGTAAAATTGTACGAGACCTTTATTCTGGAGTCTCCTTCCATGTTGCTATCAAAGCCATTTTCTCCTCTTTTCCTTTCTTTTTGTTTTTTTCGCCCGCCTGGAACGTTTAATCTTTCATATCCCCTCAGCTTCAGTGTACATGAATTGATGATTGAATAAATTAAGGATAAGCATACTGTTCTGTTCTTCTAAAACCTGTATTTATTGCTGTGATTTATCTGACAATTTACATAAAGCGCTAGTTAGTGCAGCCGAAATTATTAAGTCTTCAGAGAATGAGATGCTCAACTGTTTCCACAGCCCCAGGCAATTTTTCCACATTGATATGCCGGACTGACACAGACCACAACTTGTTTTTTGAATTAAAAATGCATCATTGATGCTAATTTTAAGGAAGTCTCTCTATTGCACTCCTATTTAACCAAACATCACATTTCCTCATTAAAATATCAGCATCCATAATGAACTACTTTGCTTTATAATTTAAAATGTCCCACCATGTTGAATGCACATTTGAACATTTAAATGTAATTCTGCTAATGTACTGATTAATTTATGTTATTCTCTTCCACTCACGTGGCAGATTTTAATTGCAATTAGTTAGCTGCTGTGGGGTCTCAGCATGCCGAAGGGCTAGGGGGAAGTCTGATCACTGCGGAACAATTACCGGGTCTCCTGAGCAGGGCTGGTATTAGAGGGAGCAAGAGGAACCATCAAAGTTGTGAATCTTAATTCTCTTGGTAATAGCTATGCTTGGGGGGCCAGCATTCACTCGGAGGAAAAAGCCAAACACGTGGGAATTACCCAAGCGCTGTAATACAATTAAGCTGTCACAACAACTTGGAGGATGAGCTTGTGCACTCTTTCCACGTCTGTCCCAGCTGCTGGGGGGTTGATGGGGCAGGGAGCGTGCTCACACCCGCGTCCTGGGCTTTTGATGTGTGTGATGTGATATACGCAGCTGTAACAAGGCATGGGGTACAACACCCGCCTTCCACTTGGTGTTGTCAAGCTACCAATCCACGTAATTAATTTTAAAAAGCCATTACTTTGATCTTCATAAATATGCCCCGGAATCCGATGGAAAACCTCGAGGGGCATTTTCTCAGGATGATGATCCGGGCCAAAATGCAATTTCATTAGAGTCTACCGCTTGTTCCTAAATGAGCGCCCACCCCCACCCCCCACTCCCCACCTCCTCCTTTATCTCAGCGCCTGCTATTATCAGCTGCACTGTTGCATTATGCAGAAAATCTGCTTGCTTACCCTGCAAACAAGCGGCCTTGGTTCAATGAGCTCTTTGTAACGCTATGCTAAGCTTTGCACTACATTGCTGTAATTTGGATTAAAGTACTTTTAGTCCTTATGCTGGCTATATTGTCTTAACTATAAGGCATGGGTGTTTAGAAATGGGATGAAAACATTGTCTTGGGGCAGTGCTCCTAACTAGTGAGGCGCAGAGAGGGGAGCCCTTGGGCCCTTGAACTTGGGTTCTAGCCCTACTTCTCTTATTTCCCAGTCTCTCTGGACCTCTGTGTTCTCAGCTCTTGGATGTGGGTAATAAGAAAAGACCCTGATGCTGGGAGAGATTGAGGGCAAGAGGAGAAGGGGGAGACAGAGGGCTAGATAGTTGAATGGCATGGCTAACTTCATTGACGTGAGTTTGAGCAAACTCCGGGAGATGGTGCAGGACCGGGAAGCCTGGTGTGCTGCAGTCCAGAGGATCACAGAGAGTCAGACGTGACTGAGTGACTGAACAACAGCAATTAGGAATGATTCCTAGCTCAGGGTTGTTTAGAGGCGACACATTTCAAATGCAAGTAAAGGAGTTCTGTAAATATTAGATTGCAAGTAGGTTTAAGCCTTGATGTTAGGGTAGCTTTACTTTTCGTTGTTGGAGGATTTTAAAAGGTAACAAAAATGCTATCAGAAATTATTGAAATAAAAAACTGCTGTTCTCGTTCTTAAATAGGTTATTTGTAGTAATCCTAAAACATAGAGTTAAACAGCAAAATTTTTTTATGATTTTTTAAAATTGGAAGATAATTGCTTTACAACATTGTGTTGGTTTCTGCCAAACAACTACATGGATCAGCCTTAAGTATACATATGTCCCCTCCCTCTTGAACCCCCACTACCGAAGAGGAAAAGTTGAAATTTTACATAACCTCCTGCTCCCTCTGCCTCTGTAACTCAGCTTGCTCCTTGCGAAGTCTGTATCACGTAGGTCTCAGAAAGTGGGGAATCACAATACTCAGTTCAGCTCAGTTCAGTCGCTCAGTCGTGTCCGACTCTTTGGGACCCCATGAATCGCAGCATGCCAGGCCTCCCTGTCTATCACCATCTCCCGGAGTTCACCCAGACTCACGTCCATCGAGTCCGTGATGCCATCCAGCCATCTTATCCTCGGTTGTCCCTTTCTCCTCCTGCCCCCAATCCCTCCCAGCATCAGAGTCTTTTCCAATGAGTCAACTCTTCTCATGAGGTGGCCAAAGTACTGGAGTTTCAGCGTTAGCATCATTCCCTCCAAAGAAATCCCAGGGTTGATCTCCTTCAGAATGGACTGGTTGGATCTCCTTGCAGTCCAAGGGACTCTCAAGAGTCTTCTCCAGCACCACAGTTCAAAAGCATCAATTCTTCGGCGCTCAGCCGTCTTCACAGTCCAACTCTCACATCCATACATGACCACAGGGAAAACCATAGCCTTGACTAGACGGACCTTAGTCGGCAAAGTAATGTCTCTGCTTTTGAATATGCTATCTAGGTTGATCATAACTTTTCTTCCAAGGAGTAAGCGTCTTTTAATTTCATGGCTGCAGTCACCATCTGAAGTGATTCTGAAGCCCAAAAAAACAAAGTCTGACACTGTTTCCACTGTTTCCCCATCTATTTCCCGTGAAGTGATGGGACTGGATGCCATGATCTTCGTTTTCTGAATGTTGAGCTTTAAGCCAACTTTTTTGCTCTCCTCTTTCACTTTCATCAAGAGGCTTTTTAGCTCCTCTTCACTTTCTGCCATAAGGGTGGTGTCATCTGCATATCTGAGGTTATTGATATTTCTCCCAGCAATCTTGATTCCAGCTTGTGTTTCCTCCAGCCCAGCGTTTCTCATGATGTACTCTGCATAGAAGTTAAATAAGCAGGGTGACAATATACAGCCTTGACGCACTCCTTTTCCTATTTGGAACCAGTCTGTTGTTCCATGTCCAGTTCTAACTGTTGCTTCCTGACCTGCATATAGATTTCTCAAGAGGCAGGTCAGGTGGTCTGGTATTCCCATCTCTTTCAGAATTTTCCACAGTTTATTGTGATCCACACAGTTAAAGGCTTTGGCATAGTCAATAAAGCAGAAATAGATGTTTTTCTGGAACTCTCTTGCTTTTTCCATGATCCAGCGGATGTTGGCAATTTGATCTCTGGTTCCTCTGTCTTTTCGAAAACCAGCTTGAACGTCAGGGAGTCCACGGTTCACGTATTGCTGAAGCCTGGCTTGGAGAATTTCGAGCATTACTTTACTAGCATGTGAGATGAGTGCAATTGTGTGGTAGTTTGAGCATTCTTTGGCATTGCCTTTCTTTGGGATTGGAATGAAAACTGACCTTTTCCAGTCCTGTGGCCACTGCTGAGTTTTCCAAATTTGCTGGCATATTGAGTGCAGCACTTTCACAGCATCGTCTTTCAGGATTTGAAACAGCTCAATTGGAAAGCAGGGTGACGATATACAGCCTTGACGTACTCCTTTTCCTATTTGGAACCAGCCTGTTGTTCCATGTCCGAACTGGAACTTATCTCACTCACCCTTGTCCTGCTCTTTGCAATCACCCTAGCTCCTGCAAACCTGCAAACCCGCTTAACCATGCCCGTCCATGTATAAAAACTCTGTAATCCCTTTATTTGGGGGCTCAGAGCTTGGAGTGTGAACTCCTCTGGGCCGGTCAGCATCATAAACCTGATTCTCCAACTCTCCGAGTGAGGTGTTTGGTTTCTCGAGTACTGGTTTCTGCAACACCGCCACCCCTCTGCAACCCTGCTCCCCTAGGTCGTCACAGAGCACTGAGTTGAGCTCTCTGTGTTACAGAGCAGCTTCCCACCAGCTATGTGTTTCAACGTGGTGATATATGTGTTTCAATACTGCCCTTTCAGTTCATCCCACTCTTTCCTTCTCCTGCTACGTCCACAAGTAAACAGTGAGTTTTACCTGTGGTTGAGTACTGGAGTTTTTGAGAGGAATCACAGAAGCTAAATCTACCCTGTGTTCAGTAAAATGAAGCAAAACTGCAAGCAATCCCCAAATCTCAGTGGCTTAACAAACAGAAGGTTATTTGTGGCTCCTGCTAACTATCCAGGGAGCTTTGCTGTTTGTTGTCTTACAGGGACCTACCTTGGCGTGTACTGTTTAAAACTGTGGCAAAATATACCTAAGACTGGAGAAGGAAATGGCAACCCACTCAAGTATTCTTGCCTGGAGAATCCCGTGGACAGAGGAGCCTGGTGGGCTGCTGTCCATGGGGTCGCACAGAGTTGGAAGCGACTTAGCATGCCTGCCTGCATGCATTGGAGAAGGAAATTGCAACCCACTCAAGTATTCTTGCCTGGAGAATCCCGTGGACAGAGGAGCCTGGTGGGCTGCTGTCCATGGGGTTGCACAGAGTTGGAAGCGACTTAGCATGCATGCATGCATTGGAGAAGGAAATGGCAACCCACTCCAATATTCTTGCCTGGAGAATCCCAGGGATGGAGGAGCCTGGTGGGCTGCTGTCTGTGGGGTCGCACAGAGTCGGACACGACTGATGCGACTTAGCAGCAGCAGCAGCAGCATACCTAAGGTGCAATTTATCATCTTAACCATTTAAAAACATACAGTTCAGTAGCATTAAGTCCATTCACATTGTTGGGCTACCCAGAGACCCTTTCCATTTCTACGTGTGTTTTCAAGGCCGCCATGGTGGGAAGCAGAGGTGTGGGGACACGTGACAGACCCTTTCATACTTCCTTCTGGAAATGATGCCGGAAACCTCTGCTCCCGTTTCATTGGTCTGGCCAGTCATGCGGTCATGCCTGACTTCTAAGAGAGCTGGAAAGCGGTCCTCCAGGCCCCTGGAAGGGCACACAATTAGAAATATTGGTGAGCAGTGTGGATGACCACCGCATTCTTCCTCTGTTGAACCTTATTTTATTTTAATCATTTTCTGATTTTGGCCACTTGGCATGTGGGCTCTTAGCTCCCCAACGAGGGATCGAAACTATGCCCCCTGCAGTGGAAGAGTCTTAACCATTGGACCACCAGGGAAGTCCCCCTCTGCTGAATTAAAAAAAAGTATATATATATATTTATACGTATATCAGCTGGCTAGCTCTTGACAGCCTGAGAAAGGCCATCAGGGCACAGTGAAAAGCTAGATAGAGAATAAACGTGGGTCCTAGAACCTGAAGCTTTGAACTTTCACATGCCTCAGTTTTCTTCTCTGTAAAATGGGGATACTAACAGCATGCATCTTCTGGGATTTCTGTGAAGATGAAGCTGAGACTACAGAGAGTGCTACCAGGACACTGGATAGGCAGGAGCTATTTCTGTTAAGAGAATAGGATGCTGCCTTTGCCCGGCGTAGCCTGGAGCCTGGTGCTTACTGAGAAGTCAGCTGCGTTTTCCTCCCGGCTTGTCCACAGGCAGCAGGCTCCTCAACCCCCGGCCTCAGGCAGGTACTGCTTATTCCAGCCTCCCATGGCTGTGGTTTTCAGGAAGACTCAGCTATGGGGTGATATCTGCTGTACGGATGCTTTTGAACTCTGGTGCTGGAGAAGACTCTTGAGAGTCCCTTGGACAGCAGGGAGATCAAACCAGTGAATCCTGAAGGAAATCAACCCTGAATATGAACTGGAATTACTAATGCTGAAGCTGAAACTCCAATACTTTGGCCACCTTATGCAAAGAGCTGACTCATTGGAAAAGACCTTGATGTTGGGAAAGATTGAAGGCAGGAGGGGAAGGGGATGACAGAGGATGAGATGGTTGGATGGCATTACCAACTCAACAGACATGAGTTTGAGCAAACTGCGGGAGTTGGTGAAGGACAAGGAAGCCTGACATGCTGCAGTCCAAGGGGTCACAAAAAGTCAGACATGACTGAGTGAACAACAGCAACTGCTGTAAAGAGGAGGAAACGCGTGACAGTGAGGGGATTCCTCTAGAGAGAGAGGGCTGAGTTTCCTGGCCCCCTCACTCTCCAGTACCCCGTGGGCCTGAGCAGTACCCTTCTGTGACCTCTCAAATGCTCTCTTTTCTCCAAGACTGTAGGGGTGGAGAGAGTCTAATCATAAGTAGGGCAAAATTAGCAGTTGCACAGAAGGGGACTCAGAGCCAGCCTTTACTTCATTTAAAGAAAGTAGAAGCCGGGACTTCCCTGGTGGTCCAGTGGTTAAGAATCCACCTTCCAATGGAGGGGATTCAGATTCGATCCCTGGCAGAGAGACCACACGTCGCAACTACTGAGGCTGTGTGCTCTAGAGCCCAGGCTCTGCAACAAGAGAAGCCAGTGCACCATAATGATGACCCAGCACAGCCTAAAATAAAATAAAATAGAGGCAGTGTCACCCTTCACCCACATGGAGCTCTGTGCAGCGAGAGTCATGCCGGTTTACCAGCTAGCACCACCAGCTCTTCACAGGTAGCTGGCTGACCACAGAGATTTCTTTATGGTGGTGGGGGGTGGGGGGGGCGGTTCGGATGCGAGAAAGAAGGCAGTAATCTGAGCCAGTGGTATCCATCTCCTTTTTGAACTTTTCCTTAAATTGTAGCCATCCTCTGAGTTCCAAATTTCCTTGCAGTCAGAGAGCAGATGCGATGGTGGGGGTGCCCTCTGTGTGTGTGTGTGTGTACGCGTGCTCGTGTGTGTACACATGTGTATTCGTTTGTAACAAAGAGCCCCAAACTGGGTGGCTCAAGCCGTAGAAAAATGTTGACTCATGGTTCCTGAGGCCAGAGGTCTGACATCAAGGTGTGGTTTCTTGTGGGTCTGTCTCTGAACCCCTCTTATTTACAGGGACACCAGTCACGTAGGATTGGGGCCTGCTCTGATGACCTCACTGTAACTTGGTTACTTCTGTAAAGACCCTAACTCTGAGTTGCCGCCCCTGCTGGGGTACTGGGGGTAAGGACTTCTATGCATGAATCCGGGGGGACACAGTTCCACCCACAATAGCACGTGCTCTGTGTGTGTGGGCTAGAGGATGGATTTTACTGAACCTCTTCGGGGGCCTCCCAGGCTAGACCCAGAAGGGAAGAGGCTGGGCCAGCTGGGCCTCTTGCAGGTAAACCGGGCCCTGCTTTTTCCAAAGGCCTTTAGCCTCTCAGCCACGTACATGGTGGGGACATCTCCGGTGCTCCCCACCTCTCCTGTTTATTTTCAATCACATTTTATTCAAGTTATAGGGATAAGAGGCAATGCTGGTGTCTCCTGACCACTCAGTGGGTGACGGAAACACCCTGCGGTCTGGCTTTCAGCCTCTGCCTCCTGGTGACTCTTCACTACCTCCATGGCTTCCAAATAGTGGGACTGAGCTCTCAAGCCTCCAGGGCCAGGCAGGTGGCCAGGTGGGGCAGGTGGCCAGGTGGACAGGTGGGCCAGGTGGCCAGGTGGGGCAGGTGGCCTGGTGGGGCAGGTGGCCAGGTGTACAGGTGTGGACAGGTGGGCCAGGTGGGGCAAGTGGGGCAGGTGGACAGATGGACAGGTGGACAGATGGGGCAGGTGGCCAGGTGGGGCAGGTGGGCCAGATGGGGCAGGTGGCCAGGTGGGGCAGGTGGGGCAGGTTGCCAGGTGGCCAGGTGGGGCAGGTGGCCAGATGGGGCAGGTGGGGCAGGTGGGGCAGGTGGGCAGGTGGCCAGGTGGGGCAGATGGGGCAGGTAACCAGGTGGGGCAGGTGGCCATGTGGGGCAGGTGGCCAGGTGGGCACCGAGTAAAAGTCTCTGTAAAGGGGAGGCTCTGCTCTCTAGCTCTCTTGCTTTATGGAATGTGAGCCTGTGTTGACAGCTTTCTTGGAGTGTTATATGAACCATTCCAATGTTTAACTTTGGCAGCTAATGAGAAAAAAACGCCCCACTGTGTGGGCTGAATTGAATAGTACCTGCGGCCCGGGGGCCAGTGGTGTGGCTGAGAGATGCCGTCTTCCTAAGTGGAGGGATGACCTGATACCACGCACTTGTGCTGTTTGCTTACCTGTTTCCCTTGTATCCCCGGCTACTCACACTGAGCCTGACCTGCTGGCCTGTCGAGACCTCTCTGAGGAAGAGTCCCCGGCCGCTCACTCATGGGCCGTTCACTCTCTCCTTGAACTCTCTGCCTCTCTTCCTCCTCCTCTCCTGGGAAGGACCTCTGGGCTTATACTGCATTCCTCTGGTTAATCGAGGATTATCCAGGTCTGTCCTAAGGTCCTTAATTGGCTCATCTGCAAAGTCCCCTTTGCCATGTGACCCAACACAGCCACAGGCCCTTGGGGTCAGGCTGGGGGTGTTTGGGGACCATTGTTCTGCCGCGTGAGGACTGATGGGTGGGAACACCTGCTCGGGACTAGAGGCTGCACCACGGCCTTTGTGCGCATGCCCGGCGCTGTGAGGCAAGCCCCGTACTGTCCTCACAGACAAGGGCATGAAGGCTGAGAAAGTGACCTGCAGAAACTGAGGCAGTATTTGAACCTGCCCTGCACAGTGGAAAGAACATGGGTTTGGAGCAGGACAGGCAAGCATGTGAGCTCAGGTTCACACCCTGCTTAGCTCTGTGACTCTTGGTAACTCTGAGCTTTGATTTCCTTACACACATGTCTAATTTGCAAGATGGCATATGATCCTGATTAGGAGAACCGTGCTGATTAAACACAATTGAGACCAACCCCAATTTTTAAAAAAGACTGGAAAAATAAGAACAAAGCCCAAACTTTGGATCCCATCCCCGCCCCCCCACCCTGCCTCCACCCCAGTGTGCTAGATGCTGGAAAAAACACAGGATTTGGAGCAAGACTGATTTGGGTTTTGTCAGGAGACCTGAGTTCGATCCCTGGGTTAGGGAGATCTCCTGGAGAAGCGAGTGGCTACCCACTCCAGTATTCTTGCCTGGAGAGTTCCATGGACAGAGGAGCCAGGTGGGGCTACAGTCCATGGGGTGACAAAGGGTCAGTCAGGACTGAAGGACCAACACTTTCACTTTCTTATCATGCCGCAGGCTCACTGGTGCTGGACCGGTATGTTGCCATTAACTGATAGATATAAAGTTCCCTTTTCTTTTGTTAGTCTATTAATCACCTATTCAGGAACAAGCTGGGCCTGGCGGATATAAATATGGGCATGATGTTTGCCCTCATCATTCAGAGCAGTGGGCACTTGTATTTCCTGCCAAGTCTGCACCCCCTCACGTTGTTTCAGGTTGGAGCGAAGGGCCAGAAAAGGCTGTGCCAGTCGCTTCCTTCCACTCTCTTCTAGAGCTTTTTATGCTGCCTCTCATGCGTGCTCCATGTATCCTAGTTTGCCGGATCATTCCTCTCCCCTGCTCCTGGCATCTGGCGCATTTCACCTTGCCCTGTCGAGTCTGCCTCCTGAGGGTCTCTTCTGCTTTCTCTCCATGCCCACGGTCTGAGGTCATCATCACTTCTTAACTGGGCGTGGATCTTCCTGATGGAGTTTCCTGACTTCAGACTTATCCTGTCATCTATGGCTCCTACTTTGTAGACTCCGGAGCTTGCTCTCTTTTTTAATGGTTTTTTTTTTTTTTAATATTGTGGTGAAAGTCACATCATATAAAACACACTATTTTGACCATGTTTAACTGTACAGTTCAGTGGCACTGAGTACTTTGCATTGTGCAATTCTCACCATCATCCATCGCCGGAATTTTTCACCTTCCCAAACTGAAACCTCTGTCCCCATTAAACACTAACTCCCCATCCCTCGTCCTCACCACCCCACCCCATTGGCCCTGGAATCTACCACTGCACTTTCTGACTCTATGAACTGACTATTCTAGGTACCTTGTACAAGTGGAATCAAACTGTATATGTCTGCCCCATCCCTGGGTCTTTTCATACCATTCCTGAGGTTCTCAAGGCAAGAACGCTGACGTGGTTTGCCATTCCCTTCTCCAGTGGATCACCTTTTGTCAGAACTCTCCACCATGACCTGTCCATCTTGGGTGTCCCTACAGGGCATGGCTCATAATTTCATTAAGTTCATGAAACTGTGATCATTTTGGTTGGTTTTCTGTGATTGTGGTTTTTTATCTGTCCTCTGATGGATGAGGATGAGGCTTGTGCAAGCTTCCTGATGGGAGGGACTGGCTATGGGGAAAACTGGGTCTGCACTGGTGGGTGAGGCCACGCTCAGTAAACCTTTAACCCAATTTATGACTCTCTATTTGCCTTACCCCCCCCCCTTCCTCCCTCCCTCTGCCCGTAAAGGCAGATGCTTTTTAAAAATTATTATTGTTGTTAATATTTTTTACTTGCACAGGGGCTTCACATTAAAGAAGTAAAAACCCAAAGAAGTAGTTAGACTCAGAATCTTATATACCATCTTAGCAAAGAGCAATAAACTGTGAAATGACTGTACAAAGGGAGGAGGGCTTTGGGCTTCTAGGAAGGGTAAATTGTGTGAAGGTATTTATACAGGGAAACTAATGGAAGACAGGAGTTATTTTAGTGAGGTCTGTTTGTGCAGACTTATCTCAGGGCTGATGTTCCAGTTTCTTTCTGGCAGTAAAACTCCAGGGACAAGAGATTTATGGCAGTCCTCATTTCTCAGAAATTCCTGCTCTTATTCAGATAAGGGAAGTTCTGAGAAGGCTTCTTTCTACACACGTTTATTATCAAATGACTTCAACTCCAGATAATCCCTAGGCCAAAGTGACATATTTTGGGATGGCATTTTCCAATTTCTTTCAGCTCTCTCATGTGGCCAAGGCCATAGTATTTTGCTAATCTGCTTTATCTGTTTCCTCCTCTGGTGGAGGAGCTCATCTAAGTACAGCATGATGAATTATTTATCTTTGTATCCAAATGCTGACCACATCCACAGATCCCGAAGCAATTGGTCAGGGGCACTGTGGTATTCAAAAACTGCCCCCATGATTCTAACCTGCAGACCGAGAACAACTGCCTCCAACAATATTTCAGATCCTAGCATTTTCCCAGCAGTCTCACCAGCGCCTGAGAATTGATGTTGGAGATGGAGGGGCGGATGCTGAAACCAACCCCTGGCTTTGGTTTTGCGGTAAAGTCAGAGTGTATGTGGGAGACAAGGTGCGTAAGCTAAGTAGACACCTAAGATATGTTGGGAGCCATATTGGGACCACTGCTGCATTTCAGGCCTCACAACTAGAATTAATTTTGGAGTGTTCCCTAGACATCTGTTCTCTCAGCATGAGGCTGAGAACTTTGGTGGGGGTCTTTCTATTGAAGACCAAGTAGATCTTAATTAATACCTACTTTTTGAAGAATTGGTTAGCTTGAAGGATGGAGGGGATTTTTCCTCCCTTCCTTCCCCAAAGAAGCAAACTGTGAGCAACTCTGAGTAGTAAGTTAGCAGGAGGAAAAGGGTTATCAGGGGAGCAATTGCCAACAGCAGCATCTTGATCTATGAGTGAGTGCCATCTGAGGGCCAGCAGCTGGAGGGCAGTTGACCAGAAAACTTGGCATTGATTCATTGGTGCTGTTATCGTCCCATTAGTAAGTTGTGTCTGATTTTGCGACCCTGTGAAGTGCAGCACGCCAGGCTTCCCTGTCCCTCTCTATCTCTCTGAGCTTGCTCAAACTCATGTCCATTGAGTCAGTGATGCTATCCAACCATCTCATCCTCTGTTATTCCCTTCTCCTCCTGCCTTCAATCTTTCCCATCATCAGGGTCTTTTCCAATGAGTCAGCTCTTGGCATTGGGTGGCCAAGGTATTGGAGCTTCATCTTCAGCATCAGTATTTCCAATGCATATTCAGGATTGATTTCCCTTAGGATTGACTGGTTTGATTTCCTTGCTGTCCAAGGGACTCTCAAGAGTCTTGTCCAGCACCACAGTTTGAAAGCGTAAATTCTTCAGTGCTCAGCCTTCTTTACGGTCCAACTCTCACATCCATGCATGACTACTGGAAAAACCATAGCTTTGACTATACTTTGTTGGCAAAGTGATATCTCAGCTTTTTAATACACTGTCTAGGTTTGTCATAGCTTTTCTTCTAAGGAGCAAGCATTTTTTAATTTCATGGCTGCGGTCACCGTCCACAGTCATTTTGGAGCCCAAGAAAATGAAATCTGACAGTGCTTCCACTTTTTTGCCATCTATTTGCTGTGAAGTGATGGGACCAGATGCTGTGATATCTGTTTTTTTTGAATGTTGAATTTTAAGCCAGCTTTCTCACTCTCCCCTTTCACCTTCATCAAGAGGATCTTTAGTTCCTTTTCACTTTATGTCATTAAAGTGGCATCATCTGCGTATTGATTCATTGGAGTAGTGTTTATTGGGTAGAATTCACAGATTAAGGGTAGTACAGAGCCAAATCTCACAAGGAGGACCTTGCCTTTGGGCTGGGGGGCTTTGAGCGGTGTGCTTCAGGAAGGG
This sequence comes from Budorcas taxicolor, assembly GCF_023091745.1. Taxonomy (NCBI): domain Eukaryota; kingdom Metazoa; phylum Chordata; class Mammalia; order Artiodactyla; family Bovidae; genus Budorcas; species Budorcas taxicolor. The sequence continues at coordinate 77,593,802 of NC_068921.1, forward strand.
GTACAATAGCAATATGATGTGGCAGAACTTTGGCTTCAGAGCTGGACTGTCGACTCAGTGTTCATGGATGAAGAAGTGTAGCCCACCCCCTGGCATGGTCAGAGGGCTGCAGGCCAAGCTTTGAGGCTGACTAGGATTGATTACCTTAAGCACTGAGCTGGTGGCTGGCTTCCATGGTACTCTGCAGGCAGCCAAGTCCTTTTCTAGAAGGCCAACTTTCAGAGAATCTGTTTTGGACAAGTTAACCCTTACCAGTCATGGCAAAAGCAATGGGAGGCATCAAGAATGTTCAAGGAGATTCAGGAAAAAACAAAATAGAACTTCTACAAATGAAAACTTTAATTGTTGGAAATAAAAAGAAAACTTCAGGGGACACTTCCCGGATAGCTCAGTTGGTAAAGAATCCACCTGCAATGCGGGAGACCCTGGTTCAATTCCTGGGTCGGAAAGATCCCCTGGGGAAGGGAAAGGCTACCCACTCCAGTATTCTGGCCTAGAGAATTCCATGGACAAGCCCACGGGGTCGCAAACAGTCAGAAACGACTGAGGCACTTTCACTTTTTCAGGGGATAAAGGAGCAGTGAGTTTGACATATCTGAAGAGAAAATTACTGGTCGATATGTCTGAAGAAATTACTCAGAATACACAGAGAAAGGAGATGGAAAATATGGCAGGAAATTTAAGAGGATGAATAGAATGACAAGTAATATGATAAGTCTAAGAGATTCTAGGTAGAAGGGAAGAGTGGATAAAGAGAAACAATAGTTGAAGAGATTATTGCTGAACATTTTCCAAAATGTTGAAAGAGATGAAAATATAGATTCCATTTCTGCATATAGCACAGTGGAACTTCAGATACTAAGGCCAAAGAGAAGATTTTAAAATTGGCAGAGCAAAGAGAGATTACTAATGAAGACAGGCTGTTAGGAGAGTAGATGTCACAACAGCCATGATGGAATGCATAGAGTAACATCTTTATGAGAGAAAATAAATGTCATCCTAGAATTCTTATACTTAGCAAAATTACCTTGTAAAAGTGAGAGAGACAAGTAAAGAGATTTTCAGATAAAAAATACATAGGGTTTGCCACCACCAAGTTATCATTAAATAGCCCTCTGAAAAGTATACTTCAGGAAGAAGAAAAATAATTGAAGAAAGAAGGTCTGAGAGGTAAACAGGAATGGTCAGCCAGTAAAATGGTAAACATATACATTTAAACAAGTGTTTCTGATAAATGAATAATGATTGTTGTTTGTCCTTAAAAAGACCCAGAAAGAAAGCACTGGTTAGCTGTAAGCTTGTTAACAATATTAGGGACACAGCAGTAAATCTGCCCTGAAGTTCTTGTATTTTTGGTAAAGAGCTTAAGATATATCTATTACTAGAGTTTGTTAAGTTAAATGTACATAGTATAATTTCAAAGGAATTACTAAAAGAATAGGTTTAGGGTGCTTTAATTTCCAAGCTTGCAAAGGTAATAAATGGAAAAGTAGGATGAATGCAAACATATCCTCAGTCAATTCAAAATGAAGACCAAAGGGAAAAAAGGACTGAAAGGTGAGGAAGGAGAATAAATGATGCATGGAGAAGGAGAGACAAATAAAAATTTAAAAATAAGATGGTAGAAGCAAGTTCAAGTATACCGTTAATCTCAAAAACAAGAAATAAGCTAGATTTACAATCTAAGAGAGATTTTCAGAAAAGCAGTCAGATGGGAAAAAAATCAAAACAAATTTAGCACTATGATGTTTTCACAAAACACATTTGTAAGAACAGAAAGGTTGAAAGAGGATGGAAATATACATTCTTGTCAAATACAATTAAAAAGACTGTTGGACAGCCAGATTATTATCAAACAAAAGTAGACTTTAAGACAAATGGCATTATTAGTGATTTATTAGTGTCATCACTTCTTAATGACAAAGATTTAGTTCACTATAAAGATTTAATATTTTAAATATGCATGCACGTAATAAAATACCTTTCAAATATATAAAGCAAAACTGTTAGAACTAAATTGAAGAACTGACAATGCATCAGCACAGCGGGAGATTTCAACATATCTCTCTGAATTATTGATACATCAAGGAGACTAAAAGATGGTAAACAAGATTTGCATAATACGATTACTGTTCTTGATTTATTGAACACGTGTAGAATTCTGTTCCAAGGTGCATTCTTTGCAAGCAAGCATGGAACATGTACAAAACTGACCACATAATAGACCTCCAGCAGATATCAGCCACTTTCAAAGAACTGGTATTATTCAGACCACGTTCTCTTTTCTCAGTGTAGTTAAGTTAGAAATTGGTAGTTCAGACGGTACAGAATCTGCCTGCAATGCAGGAGACCTGGGTTCGATCCTTGGGTCGGGAAGATCTCCTGGAGAAGGGAATGGCAACCCACTGCAGTATACTTGCCTGGAGAATCCCATGGACAGAGGAGCCTGGTGGATCACAGTCCATGAGGTCTCAAAGAGTCAGATGTGACTGAGCAACCAAGCACACAGCACACATAGTAAGAAGATTAAGTTGAAAAAAAAAAAAAAACCAACAACTGTACATTTAGAAATTAAACCACACATCTAAATAGCCCAACGGATCAAAGAAGAAACCATAATGCAAATGACAAAGGCCGTCTATAGTTGGGAGTTATCCAACCTAGAGCTGTGTGCCCTTGGCCCAGGGAACCTCCCGGGAGAGATGACCTTGAGGTTCTGACAGTGGCTCTGGGAAGCTTCCTAGAAGGATTGACACTGAAGGGAAGGAGGCAAAAGCAATGGAATTGCTGAGCTGTGAAGATTTCTGTTTGCTTTATTGATAGGTCAAAAGGTTTAAATTCCCTAGCTCGGGCTGCTTCTTCTCTAATTAAGGATAAAACATCTCTGAGTTGAACCGCAGAGCTCTGGGAAACAGCACACTGAGCAGAACTTGGGGATGTTGGAAGGAGGCCCGAACCTGGCTTTGGGCATGCCTGCTGGGGCAGGAGCCCTCAGTAGGCATCCATAGCTTGTTTTGTGGCTACTAACATGCAGGCGGGGCCTAGAAGGCTCCGCAGGAAAGGACATTTGATGCTAGAGGCCATTTGATGTCTGACTCTTTGTGACCCCATGGACTAGACAGTCCATGAGATTCTCCAGGCCAGAATACTGGAGTGGGTAGCCTTTCCCTTCTCCAGGGGATCTTCCCAACCCAGGGATCGAACCCAGGTCTCCCACATTGCAGGCAGGTTCTTTACCAGCTGAACCACAAGGGAAGCCCAATGCTGCAGGCAGCTAGCTGCAATTTAATCATCAAGAGGGTCCTCTCCTGCTCAAGTGTTCAGACTCACAGGTGAAATGACTTTGAACAGGTGAGCTACGTGACTGCTGTTTAGTCACTAAGTCATGTCTGATTCTTTGCAACCCCATGGAGGGTATCCTGCCAGGCTCCTCTGTCCATTGGATTTCCCAGGTAAGAATACTGGAGTGGACTGCCTTTTCCTCCTCCAGGGGATCTCCCTGACCCAGGAATCGAACCCACATCTCCTGCTTGGCAGGTGGATTCTTTACTGCTGAGCCCCCTGGGAAGCCCTAAGTGACTGTATCTTGGTCTTCTCTTTCTTTCCAGACTCTACATTCCTTCCTCCACTTTTAGTTCCTAGTTACTCTGGAGGAGGCCAGGATAAGAGAACCCCATATTTGTTTTCCTGCCTTAACAGACTGCAAGGAAAGAGGAGGGGTGTGTCTGTGCCAAGCATGTGCAAACCTTCGTCCATGAGCCCCTGTCATTTCAACCCTAATCCTCTAGTATGTCGACTGGAGCTCTATGCTGCTTTCTGTGTCCAAAGGCCCATCTTGCCAAGGTAGGACCCACCAATCCAAGTTCTTTTTCAATGAATCCAAATTAGAACACATCTGAGGATGCTAGAGAATCTCTCCTCTGTTCATCATTCACCAAATCGAATTCCTTCATATCATTAATTGAAAAACTAATCCTAAATGATTAATCCTAAAATCATAATAGGGAGTGGAGTGTTAGTCACTCAGTTGTGTCCGACTCTTTGCAACCCATGGTCTGTCCATGGGATTCTCCAGGCAGGAATACAGAAGGGGGTTGCCATTCCCTCCTGATCCTCCCGACCAAGGGATCAAACCTGGGTCTCCTGCATTGCAGGCAGATTCTTCACCATCTGAACTACCAGAGCAGCTAGGCAAAAAAAAAAAAAAAAAAAAGAAAGAAAAAGAAACAATGTCAAAGAGCCCACTTTCCAAGTGCAAATGATTTAATGCACAAATTGCTATATGGGCCCAAATGCTGATTACGTCAACATTTTATGAAAGGTGCATCAGTATGAACTGTTTAAACTGGCTTTTTGTGCAGGTGGAATTGAATCTATTAAAGAGGAAATCTGTTCTTCAACTGGAAAGCCCTGTTTGGCTTTCTAAATCTGAATTTTGAAGTATAGCTAAATTTCCTAGAAATTTAAGTGGTGCCTTTTCCAGGTGGTTAGTAGCTGATGTTTACTTCTCAAAATGGAATAAATTCACAAATTACATCTTTAACCAAATCCTGTAACCAAGTTAGGGTAAATATTCTCTCACTCTCCATTTCATACACAATTCAAAATAGGCAGAGAAAAGAAACATCTCTCTGCCTTTAAAAGGCAATTTTCAAAAATGAGTTGAGCAGAATAATAATATGTCTGAATAATGACAGTAAAAAGAATGGCACAGCACATCCTCCAAGAAAATGAAGACATATTACTGTGTCTTATTCAAAACATATCTAGATTCTAGAATAAGAAGGTGGGAAAATACAGATGGATTACTTGAGGCAAGCAAGTAAGGAAACCAAATGGAGTATTCCTTTGTGCTCCTGACAAAACTGATATTATTCCCCTATTTTCCCACTTGCTCCTGGCCAATACTGTAATTAAAAGGCCTCCCTCCAAGGAGCTCAATGTGCGTTGCAGACATGGTCTAATTAATCCTCCTCGCTTAGTCTATAATGTCCACAAGCTTCAGGCCCTCCTCTGTTGAGAGAGGAGGCTGCCTGTTGTAGGTACGTGTGGCAACATCTTGGGACTGGTTTATGTAAAGTGACAGCAGCTGTTGAAAGCAGCCTCTATTTCCCAGGAGCTGGGAATGCAACTTCTCTTCAGCGCCAGGGCCAGTGTATGCCAACTGAAGGGCCAAAACCCACTGGTCGGCAACTGGTGTAAAGGTTTTGCAAGGAGCAGCATTGACCTTGAGGTGTGCCAGTCACCTTCAACCTTAAAATCCCCAAAGGGCCAAGTGAGCCTGGAAGCATCCCCCAGACAAATAGGGGCTAAAATCCATACCCAGAAGAAAAATATTTTCCTATGATATTGACTTCATATTGTGTCAGACGTGTCTGTTCTTCATCATATGGTAAAGTTAGAGTGATTAAGGTTTGGAAATCAACCCATGCTTTTCGGAGAAGTAACTTGAAGTCACTTTGCCTGAGGTCACACGGGTCAGATCAGCAAAGCCACAGTCTGAGGCTGCATTTTGCTGCCCAAACTTCACATCCCCCGATCCTGGCTTTGGTCACTGAGGTGCAACCAAGTCTTGAGGGAAAGACTTTTACATTTACATTTTTAAATGTAAAACTGGAAGATTCATTCTTTTGTATAATGCTGCGCTTTCTCTATTGTGGCTGGAAGCAGGCCTGTAGCTAGATAGTAAGGTATGTCAGAGATTTCCACCAATCCATCTTGCTGAATGAATCTTTTTCTGCCTTAGATGTTGCCCTTTTCTGCTTTTTTCTAGTTTTATCTCTCGTGAGGAGGGACACATCATTACTAGGTTGACTGCATGGATGATGATTATGGGTTCTGTTTTCTGTGCAGTTCTGATCCTGATTGTATTAAACATTCTCTTGGCCATTTCAATGCCAACAACGCATTGGGCTAACCGGTTCCAGCAGCTGTGCCCACTGCAACTGTAGATTTGCTTCAATCCTGGGTAATTTGAGTCCATCTTAGAACCTCCAGAAAATTGTCTGTCTGGTTAACTTACTCTTGTGTACTTTTTATTTTCCCATCCGTATTTTCCCTCTCACATATATCATTGTCTGAGGTCTATGAAGGTAATAAGACATTGGGATGGGCTTCTAAGGAAGGGTCACTGGGCCAGTTCTTTCTGAAATCCTAAAGAATATTTTCTGGCCATACGTTGTTGTTGTTTGGTCACTAAGTTGTGTCTGACTCTTTTGCAACCCATGGACTATATAGCCTGCCAGGGTCCTCTCTCCATAGGATTTCCCAGGCAAGAATACTGGAGTGGGTTGCCACTTTCTTCTCCGGGGGATCTTCCTGACCCAGGGATTGAACCCTTGTCTCCTGCATTAGCAGGCAGATTCTTTACTGTTGAGCCACCAGGGAAGCAGAGCCAAAAGAAAAACAAAGAGCCTAGTATATTTGAGTCAGTATCTCTGCTTCTGCAAATATATTTCAGGAAAATTTTCTCAATAAAATGAATATTCCAGAGCAACATGACTGTTTGGGTGACTAGTTTTTAGTAGCAAGACAGTTGAAATACCCTAATATATTCAACAATGAGGTAATAGTTAAGCAGATAACATACTCTCATCCCTCAACAAAGCTGATGAAAGCATTCAAACATAATGAGCCCGTGGACAATTGCATAATGTTTTGCTGCCTGACACCCACTTATGTCTACTTTAATCAAAGAGCCTTGCCTTCTGTCTTGCTCAAGGGGTGGAACAGGGGACACAGGTTAAACCAATCAGAAACTGGTTTGGTCTCAGAGACTGGCGATCATAAGACCTCACCCAGTCTAATCATAGTGAATCTCAAGAAATATTCTGGAAATGCTCAGACTAAGATGCATGTATTTCCTGCTGGATGCAGACAGTCGTTTGTTAGGTTGACAACAGAAGCCTGGCCTAAATCCAACGTAGATGCCAAGGTTAAAATAAGGTTTAACCAGATGTTAGGAATGGCAACATTTTACTGAAGAGTTAACCACAGAACGTTTTGGAAGCTGTGATGAGACTTGACCTGTCTCTTTGAGGTTATTTTGCCTTGTGAAGAAATGTCAAATCAGCACTTCATTTATGAATTAAATGAGTAAATAGAGAAAAGATGATTTATTGGGGGGGGGGGGCAGAATTCTCCCCTAACTTTAAAATGTAGCTCTTCTATAGAACATACAACATTGAGAGGCTGGAACAAAATAATAACTGAAGATTCAAAGTTAATCCGATCGTCACCCTCCAGAGTAATCTTTGTTAACTGAAATGGAAAAAAGTCACTTTTCCTCAAGACTTGGTTGAGCCTCAGTGACCAAAGCCAGCACTAGGGGATGTGAAGTTTAGGCAGCAAAATGCAGCCTCAGACTGTGGGTTTGTTGATCTGACGTGACCTCAGAGTGACTCAAAGTTACTTCTAGAAGCATGCGTTGATTTCCCAAGCTTAACCACTCTAAGCTTACCGTATGATGAAGAACGGACACGTCTGACGCAACATGAAGTGACGATCATAAGAAAATATGTTTTTTTTCTGGGTATGGATTTTAGCTTCTATTTGTCTGGGGAATGCTTCCAGACTCATTCGCAGCTGTTTGGGGATTTTAAGGTTGAAGGTGACTGGCACACCTCAAGGTCAATGCTGTTCCTTGCAAAACATAATAAAAGCTTGTAGAAGGCTGAGGGCTTTGTGAGAAAATTAAGTATTGATTGAGGAGGAGATATGATGTTGGGCAATGTAGTTATTAGGCTCAATACAGTGCTGTTAATTTGAGAGCTCGCACTTTCTCAGAAGATTACACCAGTTAACAATACATTATTGAAGTCTGGGGAGCTTTCGTCCTCTGATCGCTGTCTCCTCTTTTCTCGGCTGTGGAAGACTGCTTTGTCAATCAATATACTTTCATTGAACATGCTTCATAGGAGCACTCCGCTCAGATAGCATCACTTTCAGGAGTTTGTGACACTTGGCAAAGTCAGCTCTCCTTCCAAGCACCCTCTTCCTATCAAGAATTCAGTCGTCCCCATTTCCTACTCCTACAAATTGTAATGGGACCTCAGCAAAGGAGAAGAAAAAGAAATTCTTTTTTTTTACTGACCCTCTCTCTGCCTAAAACTTTTTTTTTTTTTTTTTTAGGGCAGTATCATTTCCAAGGAAGTTGGAATGGACAAGATCCGTGAGCAAGGGGAAGAGATTGGCGGTATCTGTAACTCAGAACTGCACATGGAAACTTATCCTCCATAAAACCTTTGAACTTTCTAGAAAGGGCTTTAGAAACCACCTAGTCCAGTTACTTCATGTTACAGGTAAGTCCATGAGTAAGTCTCAAAGTTGTTGTGAGATGTTCAAACTTCTTAGCTAGTTAGTGGCAGGGCTGGGAAAGTACTCTGAGTGTCTTGACAGATTTTCTTCCTGAACAGTTGCCTTGACTGTGGGTAGGGAGAGGATCAGAGCCAACAATCCCTTTGTGAACATCTATGTTTATAAAAATCCAAATTTACATTAGCTAACTTTCCTCCAATCTTTTTAACTTTATTTTTTTTTTTACAAGTTTTAAAGTGTGTGGTCCAGTGACAGTTATTATAAAATATTGGATATATTCCCCACATGGAATAATACATCCTTGTAGCCTTCCGTACCCTCGATAGTTTGTACCACCCACTCTGCCACCCCTAAACTGGCCCCTGTCCCACCACTGGTAACCACTAATTTGTTCTCTGTATCTGTGAGTCTGCTTTTTTTGGTCAGATTCACGAGTTCATTGTACTTTTCAGCTTCTGCATGTAAATGATATCATACGGTATTTGTCTTTGACTTATTTCACTTACTCTAATGACCTCCAAGTCCATTCAGGTTACTGCAAATGGCAATATTTTGTTCATTTCATTGGTTGAGTCGTGTTCCGTTGCAAACACGCACCACGTCTTCTCTACCCATTCATCTGTTGATGGACACTTAGGTTGCCTTCATTTCTTGGCTATAGTGAATAGTGCTGCAATGAATGGAGCGGTACTTTTCTCTAACCTTTAAATGTCCTATGCAGGTAATACACAGACTTCTGACAAACTTGGACATAGTTTTATAGCATTTCCTCACAACTGTGTTTCATAGAGAGAGGTAAGGTTTTAATGGTACTCACTTCACCGAATTCAAAATTGAGAGTCAGAGAACATAAGTGACTGGTCTCAAAAGGCAAATCCATTTATGGTAGGCAGAGTGATGCTCAGACCTAGGTCTTCATACTGTCAATTCAGTGCTTCTTCTACTGGTCTACACAGGCTCTGTGACTTACTCTAAAATCTGTCTTCCTATAAGACTGTGGGCATTTACTTCTCTGATTGTTTCCCCTCCTTCCCCTAATCTGTATGCCCTGGCAGGGGCTAACGTGTGCTTCATCTTTTGCCATGAACTGTGACTTGATGCTCATGTTTAAAATGGAGGCGAGAACCATAATATCGTTCCTGGCGTCTCTGGGCATGGCAAATATTGTGCTGATGACTTTACTCGGTGTTTGCAATCTGTTTCATTACGGCTAATGTGAATCTGACATACAATATATGAGTCATTTATTAATCCCTCCAAACTTACACTTGCTGAGGCTTCTGCAGCCTGCTCAGTGAACACATCCATTCTCACCTGTGATAGGAACCGTGCTACCTTAGAGACAGTGATCCTACCCCCACCCTGGCCATCCTCCATGACCAGCTTTCTTTCCCAATGAGAATCGCTCTGGTTGACAAGGGCATCCAGTGTGGAGCTTCCTTCTGAACTGATTGCAGTTTATCCTTCCAGTCAAAATGGGAACAATTTGTGCTGTCTTAGGACTCCAGAGCTGCCGTAAATTCACGTAATAGATTTTTCAGTGCCTAGTAAGACAACTGCACTGTGGAGAGGACTGAAGTGAATGCTGGGAGCTGTGAACACGGGGCCCCTCCGTCCTCTCGTTCCATGTGACCTAGAAACCAGGGCTGGAGGAAGACAGCTTTGAATTCCTCATGCTAAATTAGTTCTGAGATGCTTCTGGGAAAAGACTGCCAGCTGAACTCTGTTTTGACAGTGGAAATATTTATAATGAAATGTAACGAAGTAAAATTTAAGTCCCAAATTGCCCCAACACGGAAGCACTGAAATTGCAGTTCTGGGTATAGTGACACCTCCAATTACTGAAATGTGAAGTTATTCTCTTTGGAAAATGACTTCACTTTGAAGAAATGAATACTGGCTAAGGGTTATGACACACACACATGGGGAGCTTCAAATCTGCTCCCTTGGGTTATTGCTGACCTCAGACGAGCAAATTAGACTCACCGCGTCTGTTTCTCTTGTTCTGGGGCTTATGCGTTGGCTGTGAAACACTGTCAAACACTTATAAAAATGTGAATATGAATATGGTTTAAGTTCAATGTAAACCACTGAATGTGGTTTGGGAGTGTTTGAAGCAGTGGTGACAATTGATAGGTTGCAATTTTAAAACCTCTGTGCTATCACCTTTATGGGACACTCATTGCCGTTGTTTCAGAACTAATTCCCAAGAGCAAAGAAAATTTCTAACACAAGTTATTGGTTGCTTTGATCTTTAGTGAATGAATTAGTTTCTTTCTTTATTCCAAGAATACTTCCTGCATACTCACTGTCATATCAGGTGTCACTCTTTTTTTTTTTTTTTTTTAGCATCAATTCTTTTTTTTAAAATTTTTACTTTATTTTACTTTACAATATTGTATTGGTTTTGCCATACATTGACACGAATCCACCACGGGTGTATATGCGTTCCCAAACATGAACCCCCCTCCCACCTCCCTCCCCATAACATCTCTCTGGGTCATCACCATGCACCAGCCCCAAGCATGCTGTATCCTGCATCGGACATAGACTGGCGATTCGATTCTTACATGATAGTATACATGTTACAATGCCATTCTCCCAAATCATCCCACCCTCTCCCTCTCCCTCTGAGTCCAAAAGTCCGCTATACACATCTGTGTCTTTTTTGCTGTCTTGCATACAGGGTCGTCATTGCCATCTTTCTAAATTCCATATATATGTGTTAGTATACTGTATTGGTGTTTTTCTTTCTGGCTTACTTCACTCTGTATAATCGGCTCCAGTTTCATCCATCTCATCAGAACTGATTCAAATGTATTCTTTTTAATGGCTGAGTAATACTCCATTGTGTATATGTACCACAGCTTTCTTATCCATTCATCTGCTGATGGACATCTAGGTTGTTTCCATGTCCTGGCTATTATAAACAGTGCTGCGATGAACATTGGGGTACATGTGTCTCTTTCAATTCTGGTTTCCTCGGTGTGTATGCCCAGCAGTGGGATTGCTGGGTCATAAGGCAATTCTATTTGCAATTTTTAAAGGAATCTCCACACTGTTCTCCAAAGTGGCTGTACTAGTTTGCATTCCCACCAACAGTGTTAGGAGGGTTCCCTTTTCTCCACACCCTCTCCAGCATTTATTGCTTGCAGATTTTTGGATCGCAGACATTCTGACTGGTGTGAAGTGGTACCTCATTGTGGTTTTGATTTGCGTTTCTCTAATAATGAGTGATGTTGAGCATCTTTTCATGTGTTTGTTAGCCATCCGTATGTCTTTGGAGAAATGTCTATTTAGTTCTTTGGCCCATTTTTTGATTGGGTCATTTATTTTTCTGGAATTGAGCTGCAGGAGTTGCTTGTATATTTTTGAGATTAGTTGTTTGTCAGTTGCTTCATTTGCTATTATTTTCTCCCATTCAGAAGGCTGTCTTTTCACTTTGCCAGGTATCACTCTTGATACAAAGGCCTCAACTGTGAGTGTGACTACTGTGGTCATTTCCCATCCAGATATTAACAAAAAAAGCAGTTCTCAACAGTCAGGGCAGTTTTGCTTTATGGTCACTACCAACAGAGAGCTAGCGAATACTGTACCCACAGTGCCTAGGGGAAATATAGGGCTAGGTTCCTATGACCCACAGATCACAACACTTTTGTTAACTGATCAGTGCATAACCTTGTTTTGTGTGTATTTCTGTTTAAAGACTGTAACTCACACTTGAATGAACGTTGCATGCGTGCATGGTAAGTCGCTTCAGTCCTGTCTGACTGTATGTGACTCTGTGGGCTGCAGCCAGCCAGGCTCCTCTGTCCATGGGATTCTCCAGGCAGGAATACTGGAGTGGGTTGCCATACCCTCCTCCAGGGGGTCTTCCCAACCCAGACAGTGAACCCTTGTCTCTTATGTCTCCTGCATTGGCAGGTGGGTTCTTTACCACTAGCGCCGCCTGGGAAGCTCCAGTTCAGTCAGTTCAGTCGCGTCCCACTCTTTGAGACCCCATGGATCGCAGCACGTCAGGCCTCCCTGTCTATCACCAACTCCTGGAGCTTGCTCAAACTCATGCCCTTTGAGTTGGTGATGACATCCATCTTATCCTCTGTCATCCCCTTCTCCTGCCTTCAGTATCTCCCAGCATCAGGGTCTCTTCTAAGACCCAACTGAACACATATTTTCTTTGTAGGCAGTAAGTACTTTAGGGCTGCAGTTGTGGCCATTTTAAAGGTGAAACCACCAAGAAATAACACAAGGCGTGTGAAAAACAAGGCATGTAAACAGTGACAAGGACACCTGTTTACAGCCTGACCTGAAATAAGAAGGCAGACCATCACCTTGTTCTGCCTCAACTGGGAATGTGCATGCCAGGCACCTTGAATTTCTGATGCTCTGAAGCATGTCCATGAATGATTGTGAAAGTGAGTTGAGTATTGATTTGGGGCTTACAGATACATTTTAGGGGCTTCCCAGGTAGTGCAGTGATAAAGGAAGTGGGTCCTTAAACCAGGCTCAACCAACCAGGATGTGATGCCAGCATCCTGTACAGAGATTCTGGGATCACAGAGTTTCCAATGAGGCGGCTTGTCCCAGTAGAAGCAGGATCGGTTTCTAGAGGTCACGATGGCTGTAATTGCATGTCCTGGGCTGCTTTGTGTTATAGAGGAAACGAGTCCTCTCTGTGTTAGTTTTTAGGGAGGGATTTAGCTGTGGTGGCTACTGCCAACCCACCCTGGTTCCTGGTTTTGCAGCTGCATTGTCCAATGTGATGGATACAAGTCATACAATGGCTGTATAAGTTCATTTAAATTAAATATAGTTAATGTTTGTTTAACGTGCACTAGCCAGACTTCAGGGCTTCCCTTGTGGCTCAGGAGGTAAAGATTCACCTGCAATGCAAGAGACTCAGTTTCGATGCTGGGTCAGGAAGATCCCCTGCAGAAGGGAATGGCAACCCACTCCAGTATTCTTGCCTGGAGAATTCTATGGACAGAGGAGCCTGGCGGGCTACAGTCCACGGGGTCACAAAGAGTTGGACATGACAGGGTGACTAACACACCTCACTTTCACAGCTACACTTTAAGTGCTCAGTAGCTCCATGCATGTTGGACAGTGAAGACAGAAAATATGTCTTATCATTCCGGGAAATTCTACTGGACAATGCCATTCTATAGCCTTCCAGTAAGTTTGTGATTTTCTTAATATTCTTTCAGTCATGATGTTCTTACTTAAATCAGAGATTACTTCTGTAGCAAAAATTTGCCTGCAGCATAATCTTGATTGATGCTGACAGTAGAGGCATTATCAGCAGCAAAGTATTACAATGACTTACTGTTGGGGTAGGAAATCTTTTTAGGGTATGCGGCAAATGTACTTTCAGAGTTGAAATCAGAATGTGATGTGCACTCCTGAGAAATGGTCCCCTAATTCTGAGACTGATAATTTGGAGATGTACATCCAGGGACTTGAACCAATATATCTTATGGTGGAAACAAAATCCTCTCTGTGAAACTCAGATAAAGGTATATATCCATTGACTAGTAAGATGTTGCTTCTTCCAGGCCATTTATCGTTTCAGTGAAACATTTTGAATTGATTACTTGGGGGAAAAAAGGGTATGATGCTTTGTAAAGCATTTTATAATCAGTTTAATAATCACTTTTATATCCATCTCTCTGACATTTAATAAAATCAACCCTAACAGTACAATATTTTCAACACACATTATGAATGAGAAAATGAGCCAGTTGATAAAATGAAAACTATAGGGGGAACGCACATTGCTGTGGATCCCTGAAAAGGCAGACAGTGTAACCTAGGAGAATCTGATCTTATCTCCAATCATTTTTTCTTTGTTTTTAAATCACGGAAGCCAAGATTAGTCTTGCCCAGCTGCCAAAAGTCCTAGGTACCTTGACCTTGTTTTGCAAGAATTCAGTTTTGAGTAGAATTTGGATTTATTTGTGCAATATTTAAAGCAACATTTTAGTTTAACGCGAGTCTGAGTGAACTCTGGGAGTTGGTGATGGACAGGGAGGCCTGGCGTGCTGCGATTCATGGGGTCGCAAAGAGTTGGACACGACTGAGCAACTGAACTGAACTGAACTGAACCGATAACTTATTCTTAGTAACATGCTCAAAAATATTTTTAAAGAAATGTTTCCTAATTCTGCCTTACTATTTGCAAATATCATTGCCACACGTATTGACAACTGAGCCAAGTGGGTTTTTTATTTAAACTTTTTATTTTATATTGGGGTATAGCCGATTAACAATGTTGTGATAGTTTCAGGTGAGCAGCAAAGGGACTCAGCCCTACATATACATGTATCCATTCTCCCCCAAACTCCCCTCCCATCCAGGCTGCCACATAACACCGAGCAGAGTTCCCTGTGCAATACGGTAGTTCCTTGTTGGTTATCCATTTTAAATACAGCAGTGTGTACATGTCCATCCCACACTCCCTAACTATCCCTTCCTCTCATCCTTCCCCCTGACGACCATAAGTTTGTTCTTTAAGTCTGTGAGTCTCTTTGTGTTTTGTAAATAATGAGCCTGGTGTTTTGATGCTGAGTAGGGGAGAAGGCGATGGCACCCCACTCCAGTACTCTTGCCTGGAAAATCCCATGGACGGAGGAGCCTGGTGGGCTGCAGTCCATGGGGTCGGGAAGAGTCAGACATGACTGAGAGACTTCACTTTCACTTTTCACTTTCATGCATTGGAGAAGGAAATGGCAACCCACTCCAGTGTTCTTGCCTGGAGAATCCCAGGGATGGCAGAGCTTGGTGGGCTGCTGTCTATGGGGTCGTGCAGAGTTGGACACGACTGAAGCGACTTAGCAGCAGCAGCAGCAGCAGGGTAAACCCATACCTTGCATGTGATATGAGAAGGACTACATGAAAACAGAAATACACGGGTACAGGCCATCTTTATTATGGCTCAAGATATTTTCAAAGTCTAACTCAAGCAGGCATGAAAGATTTAACACTATGGAGTTTTTCTTTTCATATTTCATATCTAGTTTTCCCAAGAAAGCTATACTTTCAGGTTTATTGTTCTTTCTTTACCAATGAAATATAAAATGGAACAATTTAGAAATAGATAGATCACCAGAACCACAATATTATGCATAATTCTGGGGGGAAAGCCCTGGTCAATGATGACAAGAGCTTGGGAAAGTGGTCACTATGGAGGTCCCTGGGCGCTGAACACTAGTGGCTGAGTCAGGTGTGAAGGGAGGCCATGTCCTAGGGAAACACCTGAGCTGTGACCTCTGATAGATTTCTTTGGGGGCCATGACTAACTCCTTGATTCTCTTGCCACATCTCAAGAAAGCTCCTTCTTCCCACCCCTTATAAATTGACTGACTGACACTCAATTTCCATCCCACTGTAGCAGCTTATATCTGAGTCATATACGAATCTGTGTGTGCTGTGCTTAGTTACTTTGCGACCCCACGGACTATAGCCTGCAGGCTCCTCTGTCCATGCGATTCTCCAGGCAGGAATACTGGAATGGGTTGCCATGCCCTCCTCCAGGGGATCTTCCCAATCCAGGGGTCGAACCCAGGTCTCCAGCATTGCAGGCAGATTCTTTACTGTCTGAGCTCCGAGGGAACCCCAATATATGATCTAGTTTCCTAAGTGAAAGATATTCTTCGCTATGCTTTGAATGTTATAAAGCAAAACGATATTACTAGCCTCCTAGTGAATTAAGCAGCCACCTTGGTTTTATATGTTCAGATGATTTTTTTTCGTAATTATAGAATTTATCTGCTATACCACTTTTCCCTTTTTATCTCCTTTTGGCAGGGAAATAATTAGCTGTTGGCTTTTTATACACCTTCCAGTTACCTTAAGAGGAAAATTTCAGTTTGGAGAGAGGTTTATTGTAGCAAAATAGACATAGCATAAAGTTGATCATTTTAACCGTGTTGAAGTGTACGGTTCAGTGACATTAAGTACATTTGCAATGTTGTACAATCATCACCACTCTTCATTTCCAGAATTTTTATCATCCCCCAGTGAAACTCCATACCCCACTAAACAGCCACTCCCCGCTCCCCCTCACCCCTTCCACTTCCTGTCTCTACGAATTTAACTATTCTAATTACCTTATGTAAGTGGAGCCAGGCAGTATTTATCTTTTTGTGCCTGGTTTATTTCACTTAGCATAATATTTTCAAGGTTCATCTATATATATACTACTTTTTTTAAGGCATGCATATTACACTGTATTTTTGTTGTTGTTGTTGTTATTCTAATTCTTCTCCAAATTATGAGTCCTTGGAAGGCAGAGGTAATGTAGAGTATATCTTGTTTTCCCAACACCTGCGGAGTTGGAGGAAGAAAGGATAAATGGTTTTTATTGATAATTCAACTATACGTGTGTTTGCTCAGTTGTTCAGTCATGTCCAATTCCTTGCGACCCCATGGACTGTAGCCTGCCAGGCTCCTCTCTCCCTGAGATTTTCCAGGCAAGAATACTGCAGCGGGTTGCCATGCCCTTCTCTTGGGGATCTTCCCAACCCAGGGGTTGAACTTGAGTCTCTTGAGTCTCCTGCATTGGCAGGTAGATTCTCTACCACTGGTGCCTCCTGGGAAGCCTCAGTTTAGTGATAGGCAAGGTGTTATAGCTCATTCATCACTTGGCGGCACTTGGGCTGGAGCTATAGTCCTGAAAGCTGAAGCTGCTATTTTCAGCTGGGCCTCAATAGGGCAGCCCTCTGGAGGCCAGAAGTTTGCCCCTTCCCTGTGTCTTGGGGGAAGATCAGAGGTTACAGTTGCCATTCTTGTCTGGGGTTTTGGAGAGCCGAACACGAGGGAGAGCGTAGGGGTAGACAGGATTCAGGTAGGGGAGCCTCACTGCTTTACAGTGTTGGACAGAATGGTAAGTGGAGAAATAGATTCTGAAGCGAAATTTAATTTTTGCCTTTTCTTGAATTTTGCAGTACCCTCCTTTAGCTCGGATAATCAGAGCCTTTGGAGCACATTCAATATTGAATGGGATTAAGTAAAAGTTGATTCTGTCAACTTAGTCAAAGACGGCCTAGTAAACGATACACCTCCGACTTTAAAAACAGGAATACAGAAGAAACTACCAATACAGGAATCTCTGAGCTACTGTGCTGTGTGACAGGGGAAGATATTTGCTCTGGTCTTAGAGTTGGGTGGGCTTCCCTTGTGGCTCAACTGGTAAATAATCCGCCTGCATTGTGGGGGACCTGGGTTCGATCCCTGGGTTGGGAAGATCCCCTGGAAAAGGGAAAGGCTACCCACTCCAGTTTTCTGGCCTGGAGAATTCCATGGGCTGTATAGTCCATGGGGTCTCAAAGAGTCGGACACGACTGAGTGACTTTCACTTTCACTATAGTTGGGTAGCCCTTTTCAACTTTTTCTGTCTGGGGCCCATGTATACGTCCATTTCTGGTTTGATGACGGTCAGATAGGATTTCATTAGTGCCAAAGAATGCCCTGATGAAGAGAACTGGAGTGTGTGGATGGCAAAACCAAGGAAGCATGTGAGGGAAAAGAAGTTGTGACTCCCCGGGTGAAATGGTGTTAGTGTCTGGAGGCAGATGCATGCAAGTCTGAACTCCTGCATTTCAGTAGCTGGATGACAAAAGGCAAGATTCTTTCCAAGACTGCATTTCCTCCTTACAGGACTGACCGGAAGGTTGCATGGAAAGAGTGCAGAAAAAGTAATTGCCATTCTGCAGCTTTTACAATTTCTGGCAACAATTGTTATCATAGTTTTGGATCTATAGGATGTGGTTCTCTATTGGACTAGTCAGCAGCAAACATCGGAAATGCGTCTGACCTTTGGAGAGAAGGAATATGTAGCTAAGATACTCTCATTTGAAGAGGTTCAGATAGATGGCGTTGCTAGATTTAGCTAATAAAACTGCAAGGCACCCAGCTAAGTATCAATTTCAGATGAACAGCTGTAGTTCACCGGGCTCCTCTGTCCATAGGATTTCCCAGGCAAGAATACTGGAGTGGGTTGCTATTTACTTCGCCAGGGGATCTCATCAAATATTTGTAACATACCTATACTAAAATTATGTGCTGTTAACATGAGGTTCAAATTTAACTCAGTGTTTTATATTGTTACCCTATAGGTAGGGTACCTTACCTAAACGATCTCCTTTAGATTCATTCTTGTGGTTCTTAGAGAGTTGTTGTTTTTTTTTTTTTTTTACTTTTCTAGGTCTTTTCTTCATTCACATATTGGTTTGAGCTTCATTAAATGTAAATAATGGCTTTAAAGATGCCTAGCTGAGAGCAAGGCATTGTGAGAAAGAGGTCCTAGTGAAGTGCTGGGACTGTTTGGGGTGTGATGGCTCTGGGACTGGGCCAGGTGATCCTTGGATTACTTTTAGTTTCCATACCTGATCTTAAAGCAAGACAAATCGCTCATGTTCTCCTATCTGTGCTGGCCAAACTTGCTGAAAGTACCATAGAGACTGTGAAGGATTAAAGGATTGTGGTAGGCAGAGTAATGACCCCAGAGGTGTCTTCATTCCTCTGCATGGAACCTGTTCTATGACAAAGAGGTTTTGGGTGGGATTAAGTGTGCTCATCGGCTGTCCTGAAACTAGGGAGGTTATTCTGGATTATTCAGGTGGGCTCAGGGTTTAGTTGCCACGATTTAGTTGCTCATGGCTGTTGCTGGCATGGAGGACAGAGCAAGAAGGACAGAAACCAAGGCATGCAGGCAGCTTCTAGAATTCTCCCCTAGAGCCACCAGAAAGGGAGATGGCTCCATCAGCACGTTGACCTCAGCCTAGTAGAATCCATTTCAACTTCTAAACTACAGAACTGTGAGATACTAAATGCAATTAGGCACAGAGGGCATGCTAATTTACACCGGTGGGAGGAATCCAATACGTGGTCCAGAGCGAGAAAAGACGAAGCGGCCAATGACATGGCTCAAAGAGTAACTGGATTTGGAAGGGGAGGTGTATTTACGTGGGTGTCTTAGGAAACATAGTTAAGAGCACTGTCTAGACTCAGAAGGATGAGTGATTGCACACACATACTGCTCACATTGAACCATGAAATAGAGATCAGAGAATGTCAGAGCTGGAGGAAATCCTAGGAATATCTAGGCTAGCCTCTTCATTTCTCATATGATGAGAAAGGAAGGCTCATAAAGATATAATGGCCAGAGTTCACAGAGCAGAGGAGGGAGTGAGCTAGGATGCGAATTCTGTTCTTCTGACACTTGCACCAGAGTTCCCTGCCCCATGGCATACTCAAAAAATCATTATGCAGGTGGAGAGATTATCTAGTTAAACTTCAAAGAAATCTTGAAGAATATTTTGAACCCTCCAATGCTAATTAGTTAATTGACTCAGAGCAAGATGTGAGTTCTGCCGTGGGATCCCCTCTCCACTCTTTTATTTGGACCCAGAGCTTTCTGTCCTCAATGTCACCTGCTCAAGGAGGGAGACTATGACATTAAGATAGCGTGTGTAACGTAGGCACTGGGTTCAGATAGAACTGAGTTTTTGTCTGTTTCAGCCCTGACATGGTATTTTGTATCCCTTAGAGCAATGTGGGTAATCTCTCGGAGACTCACTGTCCTTGTCTGTAAAATGGGCATAACAATTGAATTTAATAGGATTCAATAAGATAATTCAAATAAAATTTAGCGCAGAGTCTGGCATGTAGTGTTCTTGTTGAATGGTACCACATGGGGCTGTAATATGTAATTTTTTTGAATGTCTCCCTGCTCTATACTGTAAGTAACACATGGTCAGTAATTGGGACTTATGGTTGTATTTTCCAGCCCCATGTATAGTACCTGACTCAAAATTTAAACCAAAAAGAAAGAAAAACAAAGAATAGCTAACACTGAGTGTTTACCACCTGCCACTGTTATAGGTACCCCACATAAAATAATTCACTTTATCATCAGGGTATATCTAAAATAAAAATACTGACACTCCCATTTTATAGATGAAGACATTGAGAGCTCAGGTTTTCCAGCCTTTTCTTTGATTTCCTCCTTCCACATTTTCCAAGCATTTGTTAAGTTGTCTTTCTCTTTCAGACACATCATCCTGCTGCTACGAGTTTCTAGAAAGAAATGTGGAGAGGTGGCTGCTGAAGCTGGAAGGGCCAACTTCAAATTCTACTTATATGCAGGCATACAGAGGTTTTATTCTAGTAAAAAATATCTGTTGAATGCATTAATAAGTGAAAAATACACATACTGAATAAAAACAAAGCAAACTAATCAGCCAGCCAAACAAAAAGCAAATAAATAGCCTGATGCAGCTTCCTTTAATACTCTGAAAATAGCTCAGTCTTTAATGTGGCCTCATTTAGAATTAAAGCACCAGTGTGAAATCTCCTAGTGTTTCTTGTCTAAATCCTGATTGGCCTTTCAAGCAGAGCAGACAGGTAATGCCTACTAATTAGTTAGCTATTGATTTTTTCTGGTTTAGCTTTCCTAATGTGGGTAAATGACATTCTCAGTGAGGATGGAAAGGGGTGATGGTTGCTTTGATTTCCATAAGCTCTCTTCCAAGATCTTCAGGATTCACTGTTTTTATACTACAGATGGGTTTCATTAGAAATTCATTATCTTGCTACTACTTATATTCTATGCAGTATTAGAGAGTTAGTGTGGAGATATTCCTGTGAATTCATGACACTTGAGGGGTGTAACTGACAGTTCCTAATAGAATTTGGAGATTGTTATTGCTACTGAGTTCTATCAGACATGTACCGTAGTCATCCAGGGAAGCTAGATATTCACATATTGTAGTTTGATGTGGAATTCTATTTTCAAGTGAACTCTGAGATTTAGAGAATATACTGATTGTTCACTGGCTAGAGAGAGTGAGATTTTTATAGTTTGGGGCATTGCAGAAAATTCTGAAAAGCACCTCCATTTCCAAGGATGAAAATTAGTAGATACCAACTAAGCTCTCTTGAGTTTTCTTTTGGCTAAAGGTTCTAAGGCTGATATATGAGACTTTCAGCACATCCTCATAGTGGCAGGAGCGGGCTGTTCAAGCTGTTGGACTTGGTTTTATGTGGAAGTACAGTGAGATAACCTCATTTCACTCTCACTATGCGTTTCTGCGCCTTCAGTTCCAGGAACTTCCCATGAGAGTTTACCATCAGCCAGGAGTAATTAACGTGATGGAAGCCATTTAAAAACATCTGTCTACAAACCTGTGTGGAGAGAAAGTAGCTGGAAAGCGCTCAGAGAAGAGTCACAAAATAATTAAAATCTTGGAAAAGAGGGCATGTTAGTCAGGGTCTCTAATTATTCACAAGACAAGACCAAGAAGACACAACCATTCTCTGGAAGTCTACCGGTTTTGCATACCACATGGGTAAATGGGCAAAGGACAAGCTGATTTTCCTGAAAAGAACTAATGGGTATTCTACTTTATTAAGAGTCTACATCACGAGTAATAGAAGAGGAAAATGAAGAGAAAATGTAGACTTAGTTTTCACACACCATGTTGGCAAAGATTGAAAAGTCCTGCTCTCAACCGGTAGGCTAGAGTGAGAGGAAGGGTTACCACAGGTTGCAGAAGTCGGGGAGAGTCTATCTTGCAAGTTCGGGCTTGCAAGTGTCTACCTTCCTGCTGTGTCCTCATGGCAAGTTTTCTCTCTCTCTCTCCTGATAAGGGCGTTAATCCCACCAGACCACTTTCATGACCTAACCCTCTCCCAAAGGCTCCACCTTCTAAAACCTTCACCTTGAGGTTGGGGCTTCAACATGTGAACCTTAAGGGAAAATAAACATTCAGTCCATTCAGTCCAACTGAAAGAGGCCAGCTTTTTGGAGAACAATTAGGCAATATGTGTCAAAACTTTAACAAAGAGCTACTTTGCTCCAGCAATCCCACTAATAGGATTTTACCCTACGGAAGAACTTGGACCAGTGTTCAAAAGTATACCTACAGGTTTTTCACTGCAGTGGTGCCTATCTTAGAGAGATGCAGGAAGTGCCAAGCACATCCATCAATCTGGGATGGACTGAGTGAATTATGATATACCTGAACCAGGGGTCAGCACTTCTTCTTGAAGGCCAGATAAAAATGTTTTAGGTTTTGGAGTCAAAATTGAGGATGTTATATAGGCATTAATATGATAATTTAAAGTGTAACCATTTAAAACTATAAAAACCATCTTTGGCTTGTGAGCTGTATGAAAACAGGCAGTGGGCCAAACTTGACCCACTTTGCTCATCTTCTGTCTGTTCAGAAACAAAAGTCTGCCAATCTTTGATCTATGCAGTGGGATACTATGAAGCTATTGAAAATGATGGCATGGATCTATGTTTATTGACATGGGTATGGAAAGATATCCATAGTAAATTGGTAAGGGAAAAAATCATACATAATAAAACTATGTACCTACTATGTGTGTATACATACAAAGCATGTATAATATAACTACTTCATAATCAATTTTACAATATACAATCAATATACAAAGTAATATACAAAGTCTAAAAGGCTACAAACACAAAGATTAACTGTGGTTAACTCTGGGTTGTGGGTTTGGGTGATTGTTATTTTTTTTCCCCAAAATTTTGTATTTTCTGATTTTAGGAAGGCCATGGGTATATATCATTCCTATAAATTTAAGATAACATAAAACTTAAAAAAAATCCATAAATACCTCCAAGAAATAAACACAAATAAATAAAAAAGAAAGTGTTATTGTACAGAAGATTGGTAATTGCTAGTATTATGCCTGAATTTGAGGGGAGCAAACAAAGAGAGCTCAATTTATTTATTTTTCAGGTGATAGACTTAGGATAGCATTCTGATGCTGAACGAGTGAGGAGGATATTTCCCCTTTCATTTCCTAGAAAGCTATAAGTGCAAATCTGAAGGCAGGAATGGTCTGATCAATCCCTCACTAGCCTCTCCGAGTATATACTCATTGCTATTCATTACATATTAAGTTTTAGAATCCCCACTGTAACAAAAATCTTATAGGACAACTTTGATGAAGATGGAAAATATATTGATATTTTCTGCCATAAAGAAAATGGAAAAATTTAAGTTTAATCTCAGCTTTCAATTTTTACATGAGAACATGTCAAAGCTGGTAAAAATATTGTCATGTAGCCAGAATGAGAATGTGACCAAGGAGAAAAAAATTTCTGAAAATGTCACTAAGCTATTCAGTGAAAATCAATAAAGAACTTATTTTTCATTTCAAATGAATTAGTTACCCAGGGCTTGTAAAATTTTCCTCTTGGATACATTTTAAAAAATTAGCTATTTAAGTTTTTATCACTACTGGGGAGATTCCTTCTCTGAGTGGGTTCTCTGAATTGTTAGTTACCCTAGTGATAGTGGCTCAGTTCCTATGGAAAATGCAGGCATGCATGTATGTCCATAAGAATGTGCGAAATAAAGGAACTCCCTGGCAGTCCAGTGGTTCGGACTCTGTGCTTTCACTGCCAGGGCCAAGGGTTGATCCCTGATTGAGGAACTAAGATCCTGCAAGCTGCAAGAAAAAAATTTCTCAGTTAAATTTTCCAGTGGTCATGTATGGATGTGAGAGTTGGCCTATAAAGAAAGCTAAGCGCCGAAGAATTGATGCTTTTGAACTGCGGTGTTGGAGAAGACTCTTGAGAGTCCCTTGGACTGCAAGGAGATCCAACCAGTCCATTCTAAAGGAAATCAGTCCTGAATATTCATTGGAAGGACTGATGTTGAAGCTGAAACTCCAATACTTTGGCCACCTGATGTGAAGAACTGACTCACTGGAAAAGACCCTGACTCTGGGAAAGATTGAAGTCAGGAGAAGAAGGAGATGACAGAGGATGAGATGGTTGGATGGCATCACCGACTCAATGGACATGAGTTTGAGTAAGCTCCGGGAGTTGGTGATGGACAGGGAGGCCTGGCGTGCTGCAGTCCATGGGGTCGCAAAGAGTCAGACACAACTGACAGACCGAATTGAACTGAACTGATAATTGTCTTATCCAATAGTTTGTTCTCATTAGTCACTGGCACAGTCATTGGCACACGTCACTGGCACACTGTCTTGGTCAGTTTGGGGACTCTATAGAATACCATACTAGACTTTATATAACACCCACAGACTGCATGTTAATGGGCTTAAACCACAGACTTTTATTCCTCGAGTCTGGAGGCTGGAAGGCTGAGTTCAGGGTCCCAGTGCGGTCAGGTGCATGGTGAGAGGGTCCTGGTTGTGTCCCCGCCATGCTCTCTTGTTGGCATACCGTCTTTTTATAAGATGGTATTCGTGCCATTGAACTGTGGATAATAATTCACTATCATGGCTCCATGTAAACCTAGTTACCCCCCAAAGACATCACCCCCAAATGCCATCATACTAGGGTTAGAATTTCAACATAGGAAGTGGGGGGACACAGGGGTTCTGACTATAGTGTAATATTAACTTGATTATTGCTACAAAACTGTATCTGAGAGGAATGGTATGAATCCTAGCAAACCGTGATGAAACTGTTGCACTCAGAGGAACTCAGTCTTTGTTATCGCAAGACAGCAGCCATGTGAGAGAAATAGGTGAGGGAGATTAAGAGGTATTAATAAAAACCTCCTCTTAGGAAATGAATGAGTCACAGGTGTGGAAAAAAGCCGGCAGCCGTGTGCACTGCCTCAGTGAACATTTGCTGTGATCACTCCTGTCCCTTCACAGAAGCCTGCTTCCAGCAGCCTGCAGTCCTTGGTGACAGACAGCTGCTCTCAGTTTCTGCCCTTGATTCCTTCCTGATGCACGCTAAACGCTCAGCTCTTAGGAGCACCCTCCATGCATGCTAAGTCGCTTCAGTCGTCTCTGACTCTTGGCGACCCCATGAACTGTAGCCCATCAGGCTCCTCTGTCCATGAAATTCTCCAGCAAGAGTACTGGAGTGGGTTAGCCATTCTCTTCTCCAGGGGATCTTCTCGACCCAGGGATCAAACCTGGGTCTCCTGCACTGCAGGCAGATTCTTTACCCTCTGAGCCACCAGGGAAGCTCTAAACAAACAATACCCCTCCCTCTCATTTGCACATTGACTCCAAAACACATGCCAATTTTTCCCCTTAAATTTTCCAAACTGGAAGTACCATTCATCTCTCCTGTTTCCTTGATGGTTGTTTTCCTTTTACCCAAGGGCAGCATTCATTCATTCACTTGTATTCATTTACTCTCTTGTTCCTCCCTCAACCATTCACTTCACCATTTTTTTTTTCAATATTTGGCACTGAGTAGTTTTGTTCAGTCATTTTGTGACAATATGCTTGTGTGATATGAGTACCTTCAAAATTCTTTTCTGAAACAGCTATGTTAGCAGTCATTTTAGTTGAATAAAAATGATGATGACCGCATCTCTGGCTGTTACACCCAGGAGGTGGAGCGCACCTGGATGGATCGTAATAAGGCTGATGGCCCAGGTCCGACGCACGGTAGCTGCTGTGTTACAGCCGTAGACTCTCTCACAAGGTGCCCAGCTGATGTACGGGGTGAGGAGAGACCAGCAGATGTTCACTGTCACGACTGTGAAAGTCCCCCGAGAAGGAGTCGGCGTATTTAGAACAACACCACCAGGTAACACTGTGGTGTAAGTCATCTGAACGCCCTGTAAGCAACTGTAGTGGAAGAAACACTGAAAAATGTATCATCGGTGCATTTGCTGGAGAGAAAATTGGAATGATGCCTGTTATAGTCACTAGTAGGCAGTCCTTGGCTTATTATATTTCTCAGCTCATCCAGGTGGCCTGGGCTCCGCCAGAGATGAGGAGGGAAGGATTGCCAGGTGGGAGATTAATATCTGTGGGGTTTTCCATCAGGCAAGAGGGAGGGAAGCAAAACATATTGGGCCACCTTAGGGAAGGAAGAAAATTTATGGGAACAAAATAATTACAGCAACTGGAGGAGAGAAAAAAAGAAGGTAGAGCAATGAGCAAAGGCTAGATTAAAACTTGTCAAGATGGCTTTTATGGCCCCTGGGACTTATGGCTATATTCTCTGGGGTCCCTGAGTTTTATAAAATTTTACCATCTTGGTATTTTCACTTCTATTTATTTGATGACAAGCTGAGTGACCTGCATGACTATCTTTTAAGTGGGTACTTCCTAGAAATTGCAGGCTGGCACTTGCTTTCCTACTTACCGTCATATTTGTACTAAACATGAGCCAGAAATGTGCTAGGACACTGGATGAAAAAGTGATTTGGAAGTTGAATTAACACATGGCTTATAGTTGCTCAACATGCAAGAACCAATATGTTAGAATATTGATTGCTGTTGCTCTGATCCCGAATGCGCACATATATCTTTTCAATAATTTATTAGCAATGATTACAGTATTAAATAGGAACGTGAACGTGAAGTCGCTCAGTCGTGTCCGACTCTTTGTGACCCCATGGACTGTAGCCTACCAGGCTCCTCTGTCCATGGGATTTTCCAGGCAATAGTACTGGAGTGGATTGCCATTTCCTTCTCCAGGGGATCTCCCCGACTCAGGGATGGAACTCAAATTTCCTGCATTGCAGGTGGATTCTTTACCACTGAGTCACCTGGGAAATCTTCTCAATGTATACTAGTAGCTAATAATTTCATTCAAATATGAAGTTATGAATTATTTTCTTTAAGTGACAATGTAAAAGGTTCTACTAATATTTTGTTTCTATTTGAAAGTATGTGCTTTCGAACTGTGATGCTAGAGAAGACTCTTGAGAGTCCCTCGGACTGCAAGGAGATCAAACCAGTCAGTCCTAAAGGAAATCAACCCTAGATATTCATTGGAAGGGCTGATGCTGAAGCTGAAACTCCAATACTTTGGCCACCTGATGCGAACAGCTGACTCATTGAAAAAGACCCTGATGCTGGGAAAGATTGAGGGCAGGAGGAGAAGGGGACGACAGAGGATGAGATGGTTGGCTAGCATCACTGACTCAGGACATGAGTATGAGCAAACTCCAGGAGATGGTGAAGGACAGGGAAGCCTGGCGTGCTGCAGTCCATGGGGTTGCAGAGTCGAATACAACTAAGCAAATGAACAATGACAACAACAGCATTGTCAGACCCACCGATGAAATGAATCAGGGTTACATTTCAGTTCAGTGCTGGAAAGGAAAAATAGCAACAGAAGTAACAGTGAAATCTTCAATGAGGATCCATCTTTCTTTAAGTCAAGAGGTTCCAGAATAAGTGAAATCCAGAGGCATGTGTACGTCTTTTTTCTATTAACCTTGCAGTTATTGATTTGCTCTCAGTAAGCATCATCCGTCACATTAATGACTTTTGAAAAATCATATTGGTTTTACTTGTACATGCTTTGTAAATTTATTTTGGTTGTCGAGTTGTCTCAGAGCTATAAGCACAAGGAGTTTATACTTCATTGTTTTTGTGTTTTAAAAACCGTTACAATAAAAAATTATTATTAATTCTTGGGGAATTACTGAGTTTTGCTGGATTTCTGTTATGTGTATGTGAGGTATACATGTTAATCAGCTTCAGTTTGTTTTACTCTTGTCAATCTTTTCCAAGTGGCATTCTCAGCCAAGAACTCAGAAGGGCAGAAGGAAAATCATTTTCCCTCCCCTATAGATCTCATAAACTGCAGCAATATTGCTTTAGATTCTAGAGATGGGAGGAAAGCCCTACTGCTTCTGCTGTTGTTGAATGAAATTATTAGCTACTAGTATACATTGAGAAGATTTCCCAGGTGACTCAGTGGTAAAGAATCCACCTGCAATGCAGGAAATTTGAGTTCCATCCCTGAGTCGGGGAGATCCCCTGGAGAAGGAAATGGCAACCCAGTCCAGTATTCTTGCCTGGGAAATCCCATGGACAGAGGAGCCTGATGGGCTACAGTCCAGGCGGTTGCAAAGAGTCGGACATGACTGAGAGACTAAACGTCTGACATATGTTTACATTGATAACAAATGTTCTGGAATCTTCTGGTAAAATTTTTAGACAAGGACAGAACTCTATGTCCTGGAAGGTAGTGGCAGACTATTAACAGAGGCAGATGTGGTATGAATTTAGTGCCTTCCAAGAGATGAGCCTTGTTCTCAAGCCTTTGGGTTGATCAATTGACTTGGAGGAACTTTCTGCCCAACAGTGACTGGTGATGCGTTCCAGGGAGCAAAGTTACAGAATTCTGTAAACAGTCTCTTGAAGCTTACATAGTCACATACCCAGTCACAATAACAGCCACCGTGTCCTAAGTTACTACACCAAGACTTTAGGCACTATTTCCCGTTTTCCTTCCCAGCAATTCTGCAAAGCCCATGTGACCACTCCCATTTCACAGAACAGAAAACTGAGCCTTGGTTACCAGAAAACTTTGTATGGCCCTGGTGCACAGCAGAGCCAAAAGCAAACAGAAATCTGTGGCTCCAAAGCCCACACTTCACCAAAGTTGACTCTCCTCTCTGTCACTTCACTGGCAGGCACTGTATTTTAGGAGGGACAATTGCCTTCTTGGCTATTATCATAAGGGAACTCTATTTCCTTCTGGAGATCTCTATCTGCAAGAAAGTCTCACTCTTTCTGAAACTTAGAACTTCACACATAGAGGTATTTTCCCCAGCATCCTTTAAGTATATAAAACATTTTAAAGCAATCTCAATAGCCAACAGTTAGTGGTGATACAATAGCAAAATGGACTGTTGTATAGTTACATAAATTGCATTTATGAAGATTTTAGTGATTTAGAAAATAGTTTTTTTATAACATAAATAAGCTATGATAGAAAATTATTTATTTAGCCCATGTGAATAGTACATAGAGAAAAGACTTGAAGGAACTACACTTTCTTAAAATATTAAGAAAGATTATTTCAGGACTCAGGGTAATTTTTCATTTCTTCTTTTGCTTTTCTATGCTTTCCAAATTTTCTACAATCAATATTAATTCTACTTATAATTTTAAAAGGTGGATGGAAAATATGTTGTTTATCCTATAAATAATAGGTACCTACTATGTGCTAGTCACTATTCTTGGCACTGGCAGTGAGAAAGACCAAGGTCTTGCCCTTGTTTAGCTTATATAATTCTTATTTAATGAAATCTGCTATCATTTTTTATTCATCCATGGAAAGCTAACAGGCACTCTTGGATTCATAGGAAACTATAACTTTTTTTTTTTTTTCCCAAATGAAGTAAGTCATTCTTGTTCTTTAAAAGCAACTTTTTTTTTTTCATTAAATTATCTCAGACTCCGGAGATGTTTTTACTCCAGGAGTTTTAATTCTGACAAAGAATATATTAATTGTCTCTTCTAGTACTGAGACATTTATACATCACACAAGCATATTTTCCTCTGACTTTTGTGTTGTTGTTTAGTAGCTAAGTCATGTCTTAGGGATTGAACCCATGTTTCCTGCATTACAAGCAGATTCTTTACCGCGGAGCCACCAAATAATCCACCTGCAATGCAGGTTTGATCCCTGGGTGGGGAAGAACCTCTGGAGAAGGAAATGGCAACCAACTCCAATAGTCTTGCCTG
Source organism: Budorcas taxicolor (assembly GCF_023091745.1). Classification (NCBI taxonomy): domain Eukaryota; kingdom Metazoa; phylum Chordata; class Mammalia; order Artiodactyla; family Bovidae; genus Budorcas; species Budorcas taxicolor. The sequence goes on from NC_068921.1 coordinate 77,623,589, forward strand.
GAAAATTCCTTGGACAGAGGAGCCTGGTGGGCTACAGTCCTCGGGAGCCTGGTGTACTACAGTCTGTGGGGTCGCAAAGAGTCAGACATGACTGAGCACACAGCGCAGGCAAGCATATTTGCTCTGACTTTTGTAGGGGAGGAAAAAATCTCTCCCTCTTAGCTTCGTCAGCTGGGGCCCTCTAAATGAGACTTTCAGAATAACAAAAGGAAAACCAACCGAGTTTTTTTTTTGACTTGTGCATGGTGCATGTAACATATGGAGTACCCAGAGATGAACTCAAAGCTTTGGTTAGAACTTGAGTTTATATAGCATCTTAGTGTAGGAATAGTAAGTTTTTAAAAATTAATTAATTAACTTTAATTGGAGGCTAATCACTTTACAGTATTGTGGTGGTTTTGCCATACATTGACATGAATCAGCCACGAGCGTGCCTGTGTCCCCCCATCCTGAACCCCCCTCCCACCTCCCTCCCCAACCCCTCCATCTGGCTTGTCCCAGAGCACCAGCTATGCGTGCCCTGCTTCACTGGGTCATGGAATAGTAAGGTTTAGAGAAGTGAGAAGACAAAGCAAAAGGACCTTGTGACCCTCAGGGAGACAGACTGAGGGACGTCAGATGCAGGGGATCACAGGGATCAAGGCTGGTTGGGGGTGTCTATTCTGCAGATTCCTCTAGCACCATCTCCAGGCCGAGGAGGGTCTGCAGTTGTCTTCAGGGATTAACTCTGGTCCTTCCTGATGGAAAGGAGGAGGGACCCCTTTGTAAATCTATGTCCTGTTTTTAGCACATAGGGGAGGGTAGGAAGCTTTTTGTATGATTGCTGCCCCTTAATTGCCTTCAGCTCAACAATAATTCTTATGTCAGAGTCATAGGTTGGGGTGACATATTCTGGTGTCCTTCTCTTTATTCAGGCTGACCCTGCAGGTAATGATGGACTGGTACCAAGCCTGGGGTCAGAGTTCACCTGTAGGTCCCACCTTGGAGTCACCGGAAGCCCAAGAAAAACCGATCTGACTGTTCAAACAGCTGGTTCATCTTCTGATAACGTCTGCTAGGAAGTCACGAGAGAGTTTTCCCAGAACCTTAGTCGCAGTGAGACAAACTTACAGCATGCTGCCGCCAAGCCATGTTTGTAACTCTTTCAAAGAGGGATGTGAGGGCAGCTGGGCACGCTGTGTTCTGAGAGCCCACATTGCTTCTCAGTGTTTGCTGCTTGTGTGCAAATGATTTTCTACCTACCAACCATCTATTAAGTGGTTCGGTATAGAATTTCCCAGCGAATAACATTAGATTCGCCCGTCTTCGCTTTGGGAATTTGCTTTTTTTGTAAATCAGAACCGTATTTTCCCATAACAAAGTCCTTGATGGGATGAACGGAGAACCACAAATACCTTGATAGGTGGTCCTTGAGATGAAAAATAGTCTCTAATCCTGATTAGTCAGAAGACCGTGTGTGCCTGTCTTGGCCTTTTCTCTGTGGTCCTGAAGGCCTTCAGAGAGGGGTGTGCTCTGTTAATTAAACACTCCTCATCTAAAACAAAGCTTGCTGGCACAGGGAGATTTCAGAACCATAAATGTGAATTTTATTTTGCATTTTAAAAGCCATGTTTTATGCAATTGACATGTTGGAGAAAAGATTGATAGGGGACTTCTTAAGAACACGAGAGGGACTGGTAATTTGCATATTAATTTATGTATCCAAAGTGAACGCAGACAGCCATAAAATGCACTTGTAATAATTATACCGCCATTGAACTGTGGGCTTTTAATTAAATGGAATGTTTTTATCTTGTGTTTTGCACGTTAGCCACGTTGTTATGGGTGTCAAGCTGTTGTTGAAAATCAAAGCGTCAGAGATGTCTGATTTGGGCTTTCATTGCTCTGCGGCCCGAGGTGGCCTGCATTCCAGGACAGTGGCAGCTGGGTCCGGTGCTCCGGGCAAGCTGTGGGCACCTTGGCTTTATGCAGACTTTCAAGAAGGGCACTGGAGACCCAGCTCAGACACACTGGCACGGGACAGGCATGACAAACCCTTTGGAAATGAGAAAGAAAGGATGCTTGCAGCCCGCGAGCCTTTTAAATGAATCTGAGAACGAAACCCTGGGTGTTCTTCTTGAGACACTTCTGTGCTATTTGTTTGCTGGGCTGTTTTGATCTCCATCTGCATGGTGGGCATCTCGGTGTTCAAGCCAGGAGCTGTGTTATACAAATGATCGTTTTCACACTTCTCAATGCGGCCACAAGAATGCTCTTTTCTCCTGTTTTTTTTTCCCCTCAAAAAGGCTGTTAAGTGGAGCCACTTGTGACTGATGTAAATGATTGCCTTTGTGTTTTGATGTTCTGGGCTGGACACTGCTGAGCCCCGTGTTTTTTATCTGAGACGCACTGTCTCCACCTATTATCTTAATGGAGATGGGAGTGACTGGGCCCATCCCAGCCAACAACAACCAGGAGGGGCTGGAGGTACTCAGGGTGGGGTTGGAGAATGTCTGTTGATAGAAAGTGAGAGACATGCAGGGGAGGTCACAAGGAGGGTGACGTCACACACAGGCAAGACAGTACTGTTGACGATGACGTTTGCTACAACTGACATGCCCAGGGACTTCTTACAACAGCTCTGCACTGTACTGGTCTCTGGCTTTCAAGCAACAAAGAAACTTAAGTTAAAAAAAAAAGGAATTTATCATAAAAGTGTTAGGGGAAGCACACTGACTGAAACCGTCCACCCTGGCCAGGCACCATCGTAACCATTGGCATGAGTTGTTTTACAACAGGAGGTCCTGGTGAGGAACACGGAACTAGTAAGCCACCACCAACCAGAAGAGTTCGGGAAAGGTTAAAAGGAGACACCACATGTCCGACCACCTCCCAGAATCCTTCTCGCTGGCATCCATCTTGGCTGAACAAGCTGTGCACCACCAGGAAGGACTCTGAGTCAGGATGATTGGCTGAAGACAACCCGGAAACTAATCCCATCACCATAAAACCTGAGACTGTGAGCCACATGGCAGAGCTGTTCTCCTGGGTTCCCTTACCCTACTGCTCTCCACCCGGGCACCCATTCCCAATAAAATCTCTTGCTTTGTCAGCACATGCATCTCCTCGGACGATTCATTTCCGAGTGTTAGACAAGTGCCCAGTTTTGGGCCCTGGAAGGGGTCCCCCTTCCTGCAACAAGACCACAGGGTTAAACTAACTAAACAAGGAGGCCATAAGCCTGAGACGGCTCTAATCCTGTGTGTGGTGATCTAGTAAGCAAACCCAAATTGACAAAGCCTGTAAACGCCTCAACATTACAAAAGCAAAACCTAAGGACAATCCAACATCACTGACTCGATGGACGTGAGTTTGAGCAAGCTCCGGGAGTTGGTGATGGACAGGGAAGCCTGGCGTGCTACAGCCCATGGGGTCGCAAAGAGTCAGACATGACTGAGTGACTGAACTGAACAACTGAAGGACAGTCAGTCACAGACAGTTGTGTGTGCGTGCTCAGTCACTCAGTTGTGCCGACTCTTTGTGACCCCATGGACTGCAGCCCGCCAGGCTTCTCTGTCCATAGGATTCTCCAGGCAATACTGGAGTGGGTTACTCTTTCCTTCTTAGGAGATCTTCCCGACCCAGGGATCGAACCTGCCTCCCCTGTGTCTCCTGCACTGGCAGGCATATTCTTTACCGCCAAGCCACTTGGAAAGCCCCACAGACAGCCAAGTAGGCTTTAAACTCCAGCCAATCAGTCATTTTCTTGCTTTGCTGCTGCCCCAGCTCCTGACAAGACCACTGGACCCTCCTAACCAGGTTGGTGCTGCCTAAAATGATTTTTGCTCATATAATCTCTTAAAAATTTTTTAATATACATCAGTTTATCTTTTAACCACAGTCAGGGATGTGTCATAGAACTTAAGGTCAGGGATCAGCTGGGATTCAGAGACAATCGTAGCAGGAAGCAGGAATCCTGCTTTCATCCCAGGGGGTGTTCTTACCTATCTCTTGGTCTCTCTTTTGCTGTGGTTTGTCTCTATTTTTTTCCCTGGGTTGATCGGCTCTCCCTGCTGTTCTGTCTACGAGGCAAACAGAGCCGAGGCCACTGAAATCTACCAAGTGCAGATCCAGCCTCAAAACCTCTGTCTTTATTGTTCCTTGGCCTCCTCGAATCTGAATTCTCGGAGAGGGAACCCTGGCCCTGCCTACCCGTAGTCCAAACATCTGTGGCTCAGGTTGAGGGGCTGGGAGAATGTATGTGCATCGGTGCCTATCTGTACATGGGAGCAGGCCAGGCTGACGAGTGCCACCGTGGGCCAGTGGGAACAGTTGATGACACCCACACCAGGTGCCCTTGTCTCTCTGCTTCTGCCTCTTTTTGGTGTGACTCCACTAGGGATTTTCTGAAGCAGGAAGAGGATCGTGAGAAGCAGGACCATGATGGTGAGGTCTGGGTGACACATATCTTTTTAAAGCAAAGGGAACTCAGACTATTTTTTTTCCAAGTGAGTCACTTAGGAGGGGGTTAGTGTAACTGGTCTGGTACATAGAGTTGACAAGCTAGCAGGGAGCAGAAAAAAGTTGTGATATGTCAGACTGAGCCCGAGATGCTTTGGAGAGATAGATCAAAGTCCGTACAGCATTTCTGCGTCTATAGAACAGAAAGATTTGGTCAGAGAGCCCTCTAGAATTAGACCCATCTTAGACTGAGTGCTCCACATGAGACAGTCTTTATTACAGCAATAATGAAAAATGTGAAGGCAGGGCCTCTGATTCTACCTGTGGCTCCTTGCAGTCTCCTAATGTTTAGCTTCTGCTTTGTCCTGTTATTTCAAACTCTCCTCTTCCTCTTTTTCTCCCAGTTTGTTTGCAATGAAGTTGCCTGTTTTATGACTTCTGCACCGTATTTTCTTGTCATTCTCCAAAGCTGCAAACATTTTCTTAAAGCTGTGTGATCAAAAGCAGAGGAAGGAAACAGCTGCAACTGAGAAGTTATAATTATTGCTACTATGACAGGAATTATCAGAAAATAATCAAAACATAAATTTCTGTCTCAGCCAAGAAACAAGGTGAAATAAGAAACCACAATGGTGCCAGTGTTCAGTTGGGAACATGGAATTAATGTCACTTTCACTGTTCCAAATCCTGAGTGCCCCTGTCATGGAAGATGCCTAGAAGTTGCCAAGGAAATGCACACAAAAAGGGCCTGGCTGTTCATGGAATTTGGTTTCTGTGTAGATTTCGTGTCTGGCTTTCTCTCTCATGGTCCTATAGCACTTTGTCTCTTTAGTGCCACAGTGTAGTAGGCATTAAAACCGTGTGTCATTACGTCTTATTTTCCCTAATAGACTGTGAGGTCCTTGAAGGCGGGATATGTGCCAAAGTACACAATTTATGACCATATAATTAGAAGTTGGCTTACTTTTTTCTCTCCTGTTTCCTCTAATCAGATGGTGTCAGAATCTTTGAGGGAATCTATCACACAACACCCTCTTCTCCATCTAAGTTTTGGATTCATTGGAACATAAGATACAAAAAGTCCCAGTGGGAAAATGGAAGTAGCACCTTCATCACCAAAGGAGGCTGGGATGTCAACTGGAGAGTGTTAGTATCTGTGCCCAGATGGGCGGGCACCTTCTTTTCCCTCAGTTGAGCCCTTGGACAGCCCTCTTGGGAGGCAAGTCAGAGCCTTCAGGGTATCTACACTCGACTAGAGGCTGTTTCTGTGAGCCACGTGGAAAAGAAAGAAGGTAAATTCCCCTCTGTGGGCAGATGTCCTCTGCCCACATCTTTGAGTTTAGCTCCACACAGTGGAGGCTTGAACCAAACCAACCAGGTAAGTCCTTCTGCGTATTCCATAGAGGTTAGTAATAGATTGGGCTTCCCTTGTGACTCAGCTGGTAGAGAATCTGCCTGAAATGTGGGAGACCTGGGTTTGATCCCTGGGTTGGGAAGATCCCCTGGAGAAGGGAAAGGCTACCCATTTCAGTATGCTGGCCTAGAGAATTCCGTGGACACTATAGTCCCCAGGGTTGCAAAGAGCTGGACACGACCGAGTGACTTTCACTTTCACTTTATTAGCAGATCAGGAGGCCTGGAGAGCTTGCAGTATGGTTTCCTCATGGAAAGCAGAGCGGGGAAAGCACAGTCTCCCCACTAGACTGTGAGCCCCACAAGTACAGTAGCCACGGCGGTCCAGTCACCCGTGAAATGGAGACGCTTTCTTTGCCCAAGAGAATCCTTCCAAACCTCTGGGAGATGTTAAACCAACTCCTATGGTCTCACCCTGGGAGAATGCAGAGAAGACAATGAAATGCAGCCTGGGTTCCGTTCAAGCTGCCGCTGTCGCTGGTGATGGTGAATGCTCTGCCTGTTTGCCCGTGATGCTGGCCCTGTATGAGTCAGGAAATCCTGGCTGAGGGTCCTGTGATAAGTGTACTGCTGAGGGGGGAGTTTCTCTGTCTACGCCCTCATACTGGATGTGTTTGAAATAAGCTGCCCTGGGCTGATTTGTGTTCCCTAGAAAGACATGTTGAAGTCCTCATCTCCTGTATGGGAACTTCTTTGGAAGTAGGGTCATTGCAAATATAACTAGCTGCATGAGATGGTGCTGGAGTAGTGTATTAGTTAGTCAGGTCAGTCACTCAGTTGTGTTCGATTCTTTGTGGCCCCGTGGACTGCAGCACTCCAGGCCTCCCTGTCCATCACCAACTCCTGGAGCTTACTCAAACTCATGTCCATCGAGTCGGTGATGCCATCCAACCATCCCATCCTCTGTCATCTTCTTCTGCTCTCTCCTTCAATCCTTCCCAACATCAGGGTCTTTTCTGAGTCAGTTCTTCACATGAGGTGGCCAAAGTATTGGAGTTTCAGCTTCAACATCAGTTCTTCCAATGAATATTCAGGACTGGTCTCCTTTAGGATGGACTGGTTGGATCTCTTTGCAGCCCAAGGGACTCTCAAGAGTCTTTTCCAACACCACAGTTCAAAAGCATCAATTCTTTGGCTCTCAGCTTTCTTAACAGTTCACCTCTCATCCATACAGGTCTACTGGAAAAACCATGTGTAGTAGTAGCTGGTACTTAATCAGCTATTTAATCTGCTTCTTAAACTGGTAGTAGATAGTACTTAATCTAATGTGACTGGTGTTCTTATAAGAAGATGGAGTGAAGACACACAGGGAGAAGGCCACGTGATGCTGGAGGCAGAGTTTAGAGGGGTACACCTGTGAACCAGGGAAGGCTAAGGGTTAACAGCCCCCACGAGAACCCAGATGAGGCTAAGAAGGATTCTACCCAGAGCTTCAGAGGGACCTTGCATCTTAGACTTGACACATTGATTTTAGACTTCTAGCCTGTGAGACCATACATCTCTGTTGTTAGCCAATCAGCTTGCGGTACTTCATTATGGCGGCTGGAGGAAATGAACACAGAAGCATTCTCTTCTTTGAGATTCTTAAGGTCTAAACTCTCCAGAGCCTCTTTAATGATCCCCTTTCACAAGTAGGAGACTCAAGAGTCAGACAGACTCAGTGTTCTTCTCAAGTATATTTGAACCTGAATTTGTCTGAACCACAGCCTGTGTGCCATCCACTCTCCTTTCCCCTGGGGAGCTTGACAACAAGTGGCTTAGGCTCACTTTGACCAGCTTCCGTGGGGAAGGCAGTACACACAGCCACAGCGGCTTCTCCTCTCATCCTATCTTTAGTGGACACCTGAAACCCACGCATGTGTGATGTTTTTCTCCCAAGGACCCCGTTAGGGGACCCAGCCCTCAAGCATGGTTTTGTAGGGTCACTGTGGTGAGTGATGTCAAGCTACTCACTAGCCAGGCTAGACATGCCCTGTGCCGCCATCTGCAATGGAGACAGGAGAGGCTTTTGGCAGAAGCCTCAGGTTCTGGGGCTGCTAAGATTTGGCCTTCTGTTCCGGAACTGAACCTCCCTTGAAAAGAGCAATTCCATTCCCCACACAGACGTATGAGGCCAGCTGGGTAGTTACCCAGCACCTCTGGTTCCTGCTCCACAGAGGTGAAGGGGAAGGGTTGGGTTTGGCTGAGACAAGGAGCCCTTCCCTTGGTGCCTGTGGATGTCACAATGATGCTCTGGTGTTCTTGGCAAGGGCCATGCGGGAGAGAAGGCACAATTCCTTACTCAGTTTCTGGCCTCGCAAATCCAGCCAGAGTTGGAATGGAAGGAAAGGCTGGCTGTTTCTCATGTGCTTTGCCCTGTGTGAGTTTGCCATGGCCGCGGTAACAAGGTACCACACACGGGGTGCTTCAACAGGGGAGATGTGTAGCCTCGCCGTCCTGGAGGTGGGAGGCCTGAGACCCAGGTGGCAGCAGGGTTAGCTTCCTCTCTCCCTCTTCACCCTGTGTGCTCACGTGGTCTTCCCTCTGTGCGAGTCTGTGTCCTAATTTCCTCTTCTTATAAGGACACCTGTCATATTGGATCAGGGCCCAGCCCCATGCCCTCAATTTAATTTAATCACCTCTTTAAAAGCCCTATTTCCAAATAGATTCCGAGGCACTGGGGCTTAGGACTTCAACTTGGGGATTTTAGGGGGACTCAGTTCAGGCCCTAACACCTCCCATGACCAAGGAGGACTCCTTGAGGGCAAGGACTGCGTGGCACACCCTGGGATACCTCCAGAGCCTAATGTAGAGTCTGGCCCCAAGTCAATGCTTAGCCCTTGTGTTGAATGAATGTGCTTTGATTCCTGTGTTCTCAGTCATGTCCAACTCTTTGCGACCCCCTGGACTGTAGCCCATCAGGCTCCTCTGTCCATGGGATTTCCCAGGCAAGAATACAGGAGTGGGTTGCCATTCCCTTCTCCATTGATTTCTATAGGGGAAAGCAAAACAAAAAACCAGAAACAAGTCTGGTGTTTGCTTCTCTGCTGGCTGTCCACAGCAGCCCCCGGTCCCAAACTGAAATCTGGATCACGTGTTGAAAATGTACATACGGGGGGGCGGGGTAAACAAGGAAAAGAAACAGACCAGACGGGCCAGATGGGAAAGGTTTGCCAGCGTGCAACAATAACAGTAATGGCATATGGCCTGTTGTTCTCAGCGTAGTTCTCTTATCTCTGTGTTGTTGCAAAATGGGAATATGCCTATGGATATGTGAGGAGTCTTGTTTCATAGTCAAGATCTTGAGGTGGTGGAAAACAAAGAGAGAGAGAAGACATGTTCCCCACCTGGGGCTTGCTGTGTGCAAACAGCCCCAGGCGAGCTGAGCCGCTCCAGGCTTTAACTTGTGTCTCTTGCTTTCTTCTTACCCCCTGGCTGGTTGTTCCAATCCAGCCAGCTCCACAGTGTTTCTGGGCCGACTTGTGGCTATCTCATTTTCAGAGCAGCAAACTGCTTTGCATGTTTGAATTGATTTTGCCCCAAGTAGATTAGAAGTAGTTGCAGATATGTTCAACATCATTTGTGAAAATACATTGATGCCTACAAGAAAGAAAGGAGTCTTCTATTCATTTGAATTTCTTCCTTTATTTATTCATGCATGCATGATTTATCGAGAGCGTTATTGTTGTTGTTTAGTCGCTCAGTAGTGTCTGACTCTTTGCGACCCCATGGACTGTAGCCCGCCAGGCTCCTCTGTCCATAGGATTCTCCAGGCAAGAATACAGGAGCAGGTTGCCATGCCCTCCTCCAGGGGATCTTCCGATCCCAGGGGTTGACCCAGGTCTCCAGAACTGCAGACAGATTCTTTACCATTGGAGCCTCCAGGGAAGCCCAATCAGAAGCCTATTATGTGCCAAATACAGAGTTAAGCACCATACGTCTAGACGATTTTTCCTCCTGGGAACATGGTGTCTGATCTTCCTTTACTTGGTTTCCCTTCTGTCCAGAAGCAGAAGAGTTGACTTTGTAGACTCTAAGTCAGTGCCACCTATACTTTCTCTGTGGATGAACTTCCTGTGGGAGCTTATTACAAAAGCAGAGATTCCTGAGACTCTGATTCAGTGGGTGCAGTGTGGCCTCTAGGAACTTGGGTTTCTGATGAATCCTGCAGAGGTTCCCATACAGGTGGTCCCTGTATGAAGCCCTCTGAGCAGCCCTGCTGCCAGGCTGGCAGCGCAGGTTGAGATGCCATCTGCATTGGCACATTGCTCTCAACACTGAAGGTGCAGCCTGGGATACAAGTATGTTGGATGGGACCTGCAGGGGGTTCCGGGGGGCTGGGGTGTCTGTGGGTTGGAGAAGGGGGTGGGTGGAGAAAAGGAAAGGAGCCTCCCTCAGCTGGGAGTTAGCTCCCTGTCTGTTTCCTCTGGGAAGCCTCAGGCTGCCAGGGCGCGGCCACACATTCCTGTCAGCTTTACTTGACTCCAAGCACCTCGCCAGAGTTCAGAATTCAGTGGTTTTCCTTACTAGTGAAATCTGACTTTCAGCTTGTGAAAATATAATAAAACTGCATGGCCTTTTGACTTGGGCCTTAGAGCAGCTTCTTAGCGATTGATACTAACTCATCGGTGATATGATCCGAGATGCACCTGGAATTCCCACCGAGGGGTTTTCTTCGCTGCTCTGAGAAGCAAGCATTTTCACACCCATTATTTCCAGCTTAATTTGAACTGTTGTGGAGGGAAACGGCCTTTGCTTATTATACTGAAAGGTCTTTTGTTGAGATCTGAGGCTTCTGTGTTTATAGAATGAATATTCTAGCTCAGATGAACAGTGATTTTCATCCTCTTCCTCGATTGAAAACTAAATTGGAAATAAATCCTTGATGACTAATGGGGAACCACACCACCTATGGCAACTCACTTTAGCATATAAATTTGTTTTCTTTTACCTTCGACATAAAAGTCCTTTGTAAGTCTCCCTTGGGAGTATCCAAAATTGCACGTCTGATCTTTTATGCGCCAATCACTCCTGAAAATACCCCAATACCCTGCAATTTCAATGCTGTCTGGAGCAGTTACTGTCCATATTCTGTGTAAAGGTCTAATGGAGGAAGAGGAATAAATATTATGCCAATTATTTCTATGAGCTTTTATTTTAAGTAGCGAAGCCCCAGATTTCTGTGGAGACACAAGTATATCAAACTGTATTTTTTATGGTTACATCTAAACTGGGCAATAAGAACATATCAATAAACTTCAACTACACTCAGGAAAATACTAAAAGGGAAGCTCTCGTGATACTCAATAAAGTTGACGGGCACATTAGAGATGTATAGAGCAGTGACATCCATCTGGTATTTTTCGGTGACTTCTAGTCAATTACCGCATTTCATCATGTGTAATCCTCTTTTATCTCCAGTTCCTGCTGGTGTGGCAATTCTCTCTCTGCTACATCTGTGGCTATATTGTGAATGTTTATCGCCTTGGAGTCAGAGCATCCCTTCCCTTCCCCGGATGTTGTTGAACTGTGTGTGTTAGAGATTTATTTGCAAGATGGTCTTCCCTGTAGCTCAGACGGTAAAGTGTCTGCTTACAATGTGGAAGACCCGGGTTCAATCCCTGGTTTTGGAAGATCCTCTGGAGAAGGAAATGGCAACCCACTCCAGTACTCTTGCCTGGAAAATCCCATGGACAGAGGAGCGTGGTAGGCTACAGTCCATGGGGTCACAAAGAATCGGACACGACTGAGTGATGTCACTCACTCAGGAAATATGTAATAGAGAAGGCAATGGCAGCCCACTCCAGTACTCTTGCCTGGAAAATCCCATGGGCGGAGGAGCCTGGTGGGCTGCAGTCCATGGGGTCGCTACGAGTCAGACATGACTGAGCGACTTCACTTTCACTTTTCACTTTCATGCATTGGAGAAGGAAATGGCAACCCACTCTAGTGTTCTTGCCTGGAGAATCCCAGGGACGGGGGAGCCTGGTGGGCTGCCGCCTATGGGGTTGCACAGAGTAGGACACGGCTGAAGCGACTTAGCAGCAGCAGCAGAAAATATGTAAAATGATTGGCAGCAAATTAAAAAAAGTGGGCATGCTTTGAAATAAAAGATTGCGTTTCAGGCAAAGTATGGATTTCACCATAGCTTGTTTGCAGTGTTGTTTTTAGAGGGCAAAAAGTAAACAACAGAAAACAACAAAGAAGCAGAAACAACCCTGTCCAATGGTGATCTTTTGGAAAGGAGATTTTGTATGTATGTTTTATGTATGTGTGTGAAATGTTTTATGTGTGTGAGAACATGTACATGTGTATGCATATGAAATGTGTAAGCCCGTCTGTATAAATGTGATAAAAGATAGAGTTCATATTTTGGAAAGTTGATTGCATTTTTAACTGCCTGTTTTTTAGAGCAGTTTTACGTTTACAGCGAAATGGAGAGGAAGATGCAGTCTAGGATTCTGTATTGCGTTTAAGCATCACATCCCCTGAGCCTCCTCTGTCTCTAACAGTTTCTGACTTTCCTTTGTTTTTTCAGGATCTTGGCAGTTTGAGGGGTACTAGTCGGGTATTTTGTAATGGTCCCTCGTGTTGGCTTTGTCTGATGCTTCTTATCTCATGGTATAACTGGGGTTCTTTTGGTTTTGGGGAGGAGGACAGCAGAGGAGTGGTGTCCCTCTCACCGCATCAGATCAAGGGGACATGTCACTTGCTACCAATGTTGACTTATCACAGCGGGTGTCAACCTTCATCCCCCGGCTCAGGCAGTGTTTGCCAGGATTCTCTCCTGGACTTCTTTCCCCTTCTTGCTTTTCTCTATTTCTTGGAAGCAGGTCGCTCAGTGCAGCCCACACTGAACTTCCTGGAGGGGGGAATATCTATGTAAGTTATTTAGGATTCTTCTATGTGGCAAATCTGTCTCTTCTTCCCCATTTATTTAGTTGATTATTTCTATCAGTATGGATTCATGCACACATATTTTATACATGGAGTTATAGTCCAACATGAAATTATATTTTTTGCTCAAATTCTTCCAGCTTTGGCCATTAGGAGCTCTTTCAGGTTGACTCCAGTGTCCCTTTTACATAAACCCATCTTTTTTTTCTTTTTTTTTAGCACTTCTCGACTTCTGGCATTACAAGATGCTCCAAGCTCATCCTATATAATCCCCTTCCCATCCCTGGAATCAGCCAGTTCTTCAAGAAATCCTGGTTCTTTTCATTGGTCGGTGGTATTAGAAGCTAATAGAGCTAATAGGTGTGCTCATTGCTCATGGCATGTCACTGCTTCCAGGGCTTCCCAGCTGAGACGGCAACAAAATATATGTGTCTATATGAATCCATGTGGCCTTCCCAGGTAGGTGAGTGCTAAAGAATCTGCCTGCCAGTGCAGGAGATGAGGGCTCCATCCCGGGTCGGGAAGATCCCCTGGAGGAGGAAATGGCAGTGCCCTCTGGTATTCTTGCCTGGGAGATCTCCATGGACAGAGGAGCTTGGCAAGCTATAGTCCATGGAGTCACAAAGAGTGGGACATAACTTAGCAACCAAACAACAGCAACAGCAACACTAACCCATGCATATGCATGTATCTAAAAACATTTCTGTATGTATCTATCTGTAACTAAATAGCCTAAACATGAGTTCATATTGAAATGTTCTGTTTAAAAGAAGATTATTATTACAAAATTTTTAAGCACACGAAAGGGCATATGAAAAGGGATGCTGTACATGAATATCAGGGTATTTACACAGGAAGCAGAGCTTCACAAAGACCACTGGGGTCTCCCATGGGCTCCTTTCTGGGCTCATCCCTCTCCCAGCCCCTGAGAAGACCCACTATTTTGATGCTAATTATCTTTTTTTTTTTTTTTTTTTGCTTCTCACTATAGCTTTACCCATATGATCACACTAATGTTCTTGAACTCAAATTCATTACTACAAGAATCACTCTAGTCTTCATTTGCTTGCTCACAGTTTCCCATTCCAATAGTGGGAGATTAACCCATGTGTTCTGTCTCTGGGTGTGGCATCAAGGAAGTGTATCCTTATATGGCCTAAGATTTTAGTCATTATTTGATTATTATTTGTCATTTGAGATTATTCTGATTATCTGAGATAATAAAAATGCAATTAGAATGCAGGGACAGAACTGAAGAAGAGAGGAAAATCCACGTGGAGATTTCAGTATCAGAAGAGAAACTGGGAAATGTGACTTGATGCCCAGTTTATGAACTTATGGTAGGGAACAGTATTTCAGTTCAGTTTAGTCGCCAACTCTTTGCGACCCCATGAATCGCAGCATGCCAGGCCTCCCTGTCCATCACCAACTCCTGGAGTTCACTCAGATTCACGTCCATTGAGTCAGTGATGCCATCCAGCCATCTCATCCTCTGTTGTCCCCTTCTCCTCCTGCCCCCAATCCCTCCCAGCATCAGAGTCTTTTCCAATGAGTCAACTCTTCGCATGAGGCGGCCAAAGTACTGGAGTTTCAGCTTTAGCATCATTCCTTCCAAAGAAATCCCAGGGCTGATTAATGGTTAATTATTTGAAGTTTTGGTAATGTGAGAACTCTGAGTTAGGAAGTCAGTGGAGTCGATCCATTTCATCTTGAAATGTGGAGCTTTTATTTAAGCTACTGCGTTCCAGAGTTTTGAGCATATTTCTCTCTCCATAATGGTTTTTTTTTTGGCGCGGGGGGGGGGGGGGGGGGGGAGAATCAGCAAGTCCAGAAAAGTAGGACCAGCCTCTTCAAGACTGCAGGGACTGCAGCACACCAGGTTTCCCTGTCCTTCACCATCCCCCAGAGCTGGCTCAAATTCATGTCCATTGATCATGTCCATCCAATCATCTCATCCTGTCACTCCCTTTTGTTCCTGCCCTCAATCTTTCCCAGCATCAGGGTCTTTTCAAATGACTCAGCTCTTTGCATCAGGTGGCCAAAGTATTGGAGTTTCAGCTTCAACATGATTCCTTCCAAGGAACACTCAGGACTGATCTCCTTTAGGATGGACTGGTTGGATCTCCTTGCAGTCCAAGGGACTCTCAAGAGTCTTCTCCAACACCACAGTTCAAAAGCATCAATTCTTCTGCACTCAGCTTTCTTTATAGTCCAATTCTCACATTCATACGTGACTACTGGAGTAAGTATAGCTTTGACTAGATGGACCTTTGTTGGCAAAGTAATGTCTCTGCTTTCGAATATGCTGTCTAGGTTGGTCATAACTTTTCTTCCAAGGAGTAAGCATCTTTTAATTTCATGGCTGCAGTCACCATCTGAAGTGATTCTGGAGCCCCCAAAATAAAGCCAGTCACTGTTTCTCCATCTATTTTCCATGAAGTGATGGGACCGGATGCCATGATCTTTGTTTTCTGAATGTTGAGCTTTAAGCCAACTTTTTCACTCTCCTCTTTCACTTTCATCAAGAGACTTTTTAGTTCTTCTTCACTTTCTGCCATAAGGGTGGTGTCATCTGCATATCTGAGGTTATTGCTATTTCTCCCGGCAGTCTTGATTCCAGCTTGTGCTTCTTCCAGCCCAGCATTTCTCATGATGCACTCTGCATATAAGTTAAATAAGCAGGGTGACAATATACAGCCTTGATGTACTCCTTTTCCTATTTGGAACCAGTCTGTTGTTCCATGTCCAGTTCTAACTGTTGCTTCCTGACCTGCATATAGGTTTCTCAAGAGGCAGGTCAGGTGGTCTGGTATTCCCATCTCTTTCAGAATTTTCCACAGCTTATTGTGATCCACACAGTCAAAGGTTTTGGCATAGTCAATAAAGCAGAAATAGATGTTTTTCTGGAACTCTCTTGCAGACCTTTTCCAGTCCTGTGCCCACTCACTCCTGAATTTTCCATATTTGCTGGCATATTATTCCTTTGGTATCTCTAATTTTCTTGAAGAGATCTCTAGTCTCTCCCTTTCTATTATTTTCCTCTATTTCTTTGCACTGATCACTGAGGAAGTCTTTCTTGTGTCTCCTTGCTATTCTTTGGAACTCTGCATTCAAATGGGTGTATCTTTCCTTTTCTCCTTTGCTTTTTGCTTCTCTTCTTTTCACAGCTATTTGTAAGGCCTCCTCAGACACCATTTTGTTTTTTTGAATTTCTTTTTCCTGGGGATGGTCTTGATCCCTGTCTCCTATACAATGTCATGAATGTCCATCTTTCATCAGCACTCTGCCTATCAGATCTAATCCCTTAAATCTATTTGTCACTTCCACTGTATAATCATAAGGGATTTGATTTAGGTCATACCTGAATGGTCTAGTGGTTTTCCCTACTTTCTTCAATTTAAGTCTGAATTAGGCAATAAGGAGTTTATGATCTGAACCACAGTCAGCTCCTGGTCTTGTTTTTGCTGACTGTATAGAGTTTCTCCATTTTTGGCTGCAAAGAATATAATCAATCTGACTTTGGTGGTGGCCATCTGGTGATGTCCACGTGTAGAGTCTTCTCTTGTGTTGTTGGAAGAAGGTGTTTGCTATGACCAGTGCATTCTCTTTGGAAAACTCTATTAGCCTTTGCCCTACTTCATTCTGTACTCCAAGGCCAAATTTGCCTGTTACTCCAAGTGTTTCTTGACTTCCTACTTTTGCATTCCAGTCCCCTATAATGAAAAGGACATCTTTTTTGGGTGTTAGTTCTAAAAGGTCTTGTAGGTCTTCATTGAACCATTGAACTTCAAGCTTCTTCAGTATTACTGGTTGGGGCATAGACTTGGATTACTGTGATACTGAATGGTTTGCCTTGGAAACGAACAGAGATCATTCTGTTGTTTTTGAGATTGCATCCAAGTACTACATTTTGGACTCTATTGTTGACTATGATGGCTATCCCATTTTTTTGAAGGGATTTTTGCCCACAGTAGTAGATATAATGGTCATCTGAGTTAAATTCACCCATTCCAGTCCATTTTAGTGTGCTGATTCCTAGAATGTCGATGTTCACTCTTGCCATCTCCTGTTTGACCACTTCCAATTTGCCTTGATTAGTGGACCTAACATTCCAGGTTCCTATGCAATACTGCTCTTTACAGCATCGGACCTTGCTTCTGTCGCCAGTCACATCCACACCTGGGTATTATTTTTGCTTTGGCTCTCTCTCTTCATTCTTTCTGGAGTTATTTCTCCACTGATCTCCAGTAGCATATTGGGCACCTACTGACCCGAGGAGTTTATCTATCTTTTTGCCTTTTCATACTGTTCATGGGGTTCTCAAGGCAAGAATACCGAAGTGGTTTGTCATTCCCTTCTCTTGTGGACCACATTTTGTCAGAATTCTCCACCATGACCCGTCTGTCTTGGATGGCCCTACGTAGTTTCATTGAGTTAGACAAGGCTATGTTCCATGTGATTAGATTGGTTAGTTTTCTGTGATTGTGGTTTCAGTCTGCCTGCCCTCTGATGGCCACTCTCAGCACCTACCATCTTACTGGGGTTTCTCTTACCTTGGACGTGGGGTATCTCTTTATGGCTGCTCCAGCAAAGCACAGCTGCTGCTCCTTGCCTTGGACATGACGTGTCTCCTCACGGCCACTGCTACTGACCTTGGACGTGGGGTATCGAGTGGCGGCTGCTCAGTGTTGATACATTTATGAAGGGTGAGAGCTTTTCATTAAAGCAACCTAGCAGAATTCTTGCTAAAGCTAAGCTAAACGAGCCAAGGGCACAGCCCAAGGTTGGGGTCTGAGGGTTGAGAGGAATCTGACTGGTTAGTTCACAGAGAGAATCTTGGTCTTCCTCTCTTTCGCTCCTACAACAATCTGGTTTCCCAGCAAAGTTTATCTTTGGCCCTTACCTCCAAAGCACATCCAGAATCTTTTGACCACCTGTCACTACCTTGGCCACTCCTCCTTTCCAAGCCACCGTTACATTTCACCTGATTTTTGCAATAGCTTCCTGTTTGTGGTTTTACTTCCCTTCAATAGACTTTCAGCTCAGCAGCCAGAGTGACCTTGTGTGAGCCCAAGTCAGAGGGCTTCTCTCCTCTGATCAGGACCCTCCAGTGGTTGTGAAGTCACAAAATGTGGAAGCCAAGGTCCTCACTCTGACCCACGTGGCCGCTTGCCACCTGGCCCCCATCACCTTCCTTACTTCACCTCTCACGGCCTTCTTTTTCACTGGTCTCTCTGCTGGCCTGTCACTACCCACAGGCCATTTTATTGTCTGTCCACTCCCACTCAAATGTAAAGTCCATGAGATTATTGTCCATGTAATACTTTTCAGAATCTCTCCTTCCAGGACTGTGTAAGCAGGCATCAGATATTTCTTGAATTAAAAGAATTAATACTTGGAAAGCTTTGGAAAATATGCTTCAAGGTGCATGTTAAAAAGTTTAAGGTAACTATTTAAAGAGTAAGCAACAGACGTAGTTTCCAAGTAATTAAAGGAGGAAAATAGAATAAAGAAAATTTTACCAATGAGAGACAGGAGAAAAATAAAAGTTAAAAGGGTGCACACTAAACAGAAGACCAAAACAAGATAGCAGAAAGGAAAAAACAAGTCAGGAACCACAGTCTGTGTGAACCACATAGACTCTCAGAATTGAATTTTAAAATCCCGTCATGAGCTGTTTACAAGAGGTAAATGCAAAATCAAATGGTGCAGAAAGTCTGAAAATAAAGGGAAAGAAAATTATATGCCAGGCAAATGTTAATAAAAAAGAAAACAGGAGTAACAATGTTAAAATGACAAAATACAACTCAAGGGTAAAAGCATTGAGAAGGAAAAAGAAAAGATGCATTATATTAATAAAACACCTACCAAGAAAATAGGAGAATCATAAAGCAATTTACGATTCTCATTATAGTTTTGAAATACAAATAAGGCAAAGAAATAAAGTGACAATCTACATGCATAGTGAGAGATTTTAACACCTCTTTCTCAGCACCTGGCAGGTCAGGTAGACAAAAATTGAGGGTACAGAGTGTTTAAATACCCCATTACAAGTTTTCTGGGGTACCGGGTAACATTTGTTATAAATATGTATGCAGACAAACATAAGGACTTAGAAAAACAAGGAGACACATGTTGGACATGATTTTAAAAATCATATGTTGTAAATAAGTCTGGACATGTGTACTAAGTAAGTTCAGTCGTATTTGACTCTTTGTGACCCCATGGACTGTAGGCCTTCAGGCTCCTCCATCCATGGGATTCTCCAGGCAAGAATACTGGAGTGGATTGCTGCCATGCTCTCCTCCAGGGGATCTTCCCGACCCAGGGATTGAACCCACATCTCTTATGTCTTCTGCATGGGCAGGAGGGTTCTTTACCACTAGTGGCACTGGGAAGCCCATGTACAGTCAAAACATATTCAGTTGAGAAGCCCAGTCCTTTGTCTAATCTTTCAGTACAGGGGCATCTTGACACAATAGGGGTTCTCAAAGTGAGAGCCTTGATTCAGCAGCATCAGCGTCATGTAGGAATTTGTGAGAAATGCTGATTCCTTGCCTTAGCCTCAGACCCTCTGAGTCACCAACTCTGAAAATGAATCCCAAATTAATACACCTTCTGGGGGCTTCTGATGCCAATTTAACTGTGAGACCCACCAGCACACATCTGACCTTCGAAGCTGGCCTGCCCTCCTTGGTTTGGATGTCCTCAAGGCAATAGAAAATAAAAGCTTACACATGGTACACATTTGTACTCCATTATCTCAGTGATGGTCTGTTTTATAATAAACCTCCAGTCTAAGATCATCCTGACAGTTTCCTGGGTGATTATGGCCTGAATCTTTATAATTGAATTTAAGTAAACGGCAAAAATAAGTAGCTCTCATCCTGTAAATATATTAAAAAGTGTAAAACAAATTTTAAAGAAGAATTCGATGGAGTAAAGTCAATCTGTTATGCCAATTTGTCATGTCTGAATTTTATGCATTAAGGGCACCATTTTCACCTGTATCCACCTGTCGTTTTCCAGTGCTATGTCTATAGTGGTGGTGGTTTAGCCACTAAGTCGTGTCTGACTCTTGTGACCCCAGGGGCTGTAGCCCACCAGGCTCCTCTGTCTATGTTCACAGACATATCTAGGAGGAAAGACAGTAAGGATCAAACAAAATTGCCAATAGAGGGAAACTAATTAAGAAAGCCTTCTTCAGCAATCAATAGAAATAGAGGAAAACAACAGAATGGGAAAGACTAGAGTCTCTTCGAGAAAATTAGAGATACCAAGGGAACATTTCATGCAAAGATGGGCTCAATAAAGGACAGAAATGGTATGGACCTAACAGAAGCAGAAGATATTAAGAAGAGGTGGCAAGAATACACAGAAGAACTGTACAAAAAAGATCTTCACGACCCAGATAACAGACATCTTGGAATGTGTGGGCCTTAGAAAGCATCACTACAAACAAAGCTAGTGGAGGTGATGGAATTCCAGTTGAGCTGTTTCGAATCCTGAAAGATGATGCTGTGAAAGTGCTGCCCTCAATATGCCAGCAAGTTTGGAAAACTCAGCAGTGGCCACAGGACTGGAAAAGGTCAGTTTTCATTCCAATCCCAAAGAAAGGCAATGCCAAAGAATGCTCAAACTACCGCACAATTGCACTCATCTCACATGCTAGTAAAGTAATGCTCAAAATTCTCCAAGCCAGGCTTCAGCAATACGTGAACCGTGAACTTCCTGATGTTCAAGCTGGTTTTCGAAAAGACAGAGGAACCAGAGATCAAATTGCCAACATCCTCTGGATCATGGAAAAAGCAAGAGAGTTCCAGAAAAACATCTATTTCTGCTTTCTTGACTATGCCAAAGCCTTTGAGTGTGTGGATCACAATAAACTGTGGAAAATTCTGAAAGAGATGGGAATACCGGACCACCTGACCTGCCTCTTGAGAAATCTGTATGCAGGTCAGGAAGCAACAGTTAGAAGTGGACATGGAACAACAGACTGGTTCCAAATAGGAAAAGGAGTACCTCAAGGCTATATATTGTCACCCTGCTTATTTTAATTTCTATGCAGAGTACATCATGAGAAATGCTGGACTGGAAGAAACACAAGCTGGAATCAAGATTGCCGGGAGAAATATCAATAACCTCAGATATGCAGATGACACCACCCTTATGGCAGAAAGTGAAGAGGAGCTAAAAAGCTTCTTGATGAAAGTGAAAGAGGAGAGTGAAAAAGTTGGCTTAAAGCTCAACATTCAGAAAATGAAGATCATGGCATCTGGTCCCATCACTTCATGGGAAATAGATGGGGAAACAGTGGAAACAGTGTCAGACTTTATTTTTTTGGGCTCCAGAATCACTTCAGATGGTGACTGCAGCCATGAAATTAAAAGACGCTTACTCCTTGGAGGAAAAGTTATGACCAACCTAGATAGTATATTCAAAAGCAGAGACATTACTTTGCCGACGAAGGTCCGTCTAGTCAAGGCTATGGTTTTTCCTGTGGTCATGTATGGATGTGAGAGTTGGACTGTGAAGACGGCTGAGCGCCGAAGAATTGATGCTTTTGAACTGTGGTGTTGGAGAAGACTCTTGAGAGTCCCTTGGACTGCAAGGAGATCCAAGCAGTCCATTCTGAAGGAGATCAACCCTGGGATTTCTTTGGAAGGAATGATGCTAAAGCTGAATCTCCAGTACTTTGGCCACTTCATGCGGAGAGTTGACTCATTGGAAAAGACTCTGATGCTGGGAGGGACTGGGGGCAGGAGAAGGGGACGACCCAGGATGAGATGGCTGGATGGCATCACTGACTTAATGGACGTTGAGTCTGAGTGAACTCCGGGAGATGGTGATGGACAGGGAGGCCTGGCGTGCTGCGATTCATGGGGTTGCAGAGTCGGACACGACTGAGCAACTGAACTGAACTGAATTCCACTGGACCCCTTCCCTTCTCCACTCCTGAGTGGCATTCTTTTTCTGCTTCACTTCAGATGCATTATGCCCAAATGAAATGGCTAAAACTCCTCCCTGAGTGCATTTGCAGCAGTAAGCAGGACATGTTGTTTGGGGAATATTTGTTCAAAAAAAAGAGCAATATCGTATGCAAATTTAATTTGCAAATGGCTATCCCCTGGAGAAGGAAATGGCATTCCACTCCAATATTCTTGCCAGGAAAATCCCACAGATGGAGGAGCCTGATGGGCTTCTGTCCGTGAGGTCACAAGAGTTGGACACGACTTAGCAACTAAGCCACCATCACATGGACCAATTGGGGGTTTCCCAGGTGGCTCACTGGTCAAGAATCCACCTGGCAATGCAGGAGACTCAGGTTTGATCCCTGGATCCAGACAATCCCCTGGAGGAGGAAATGGCAATCTGCTCCAGCATTCTTGCCTGAAAAATCCCGGAGGAGCCTGGTGGGCTACAGTCCATAGGATCTGAAATAACTATTATAATACATCCTGAACAAAGAGGTATGATTAATTAAAAATCTATGTAGTGAAGATCCTAAAGGAAAATAAAAACTAGTTAATGGATAACCTGGAGTGAATCCCTCCTTCCCTGGTCCTTCAGAGACCCCACTTGAATCTCATATCCTGATTTCACTGATAAGTTATGACTATTCCTGCCTGGAGGAAGCTGACCCAATCCCCTTGCAAGCCCCAGTTCTCTCTATTTCTCTCTGCTTCTGTTGCCGAAACTCGGCCTCTGTTCACCAGCGCCGAATAGAAACACAGAGAGAGTTTTGGAAGAAGTAGAGAAGAACAGCTTATTGCTTTGCCAGGCAGAGGGGGCCACAATGGGCTAGTGCCTTCAGAACTGTGTGTCCCACCCTGGAGGGGATAGTGAGGAGTCTTTATAGTGTCCCAGGAGCAGGGCGTGATCAGCTCATGGATATTCTTCTGATTGGTTGGTGGTGAGGTCATCGAGAGTCAGCATCATCAACCTTCTGTTTCCAACTGGTCTGGGATCCACGTGTTTGTGGGCAGCATAACAGTGAATGTCTTCCACCTGGTAGAGGTTTCAGTAACTGCAACACAGCTCAAAGAACAAGGGTCAGAATATTATCTATAGTCCTTGAAGAAGAACTAAAGATTCTTGACTTTGTTTAATGGCTTAAGTATTATTATTTTGTCTTGCTTGACTGTTTTCCTTTCTTTCTACATGTTCTCACTTTTCTGTTTGAATTTATTCTTTAATTAAAGTTTTTCCTATAAAGACAAAAGGCAAGCAAATAACACGAATAAGGGTCTTTTCTGGGATGGCCTCATGGGGTCTTGCTCGTTACGTTTCTGCCAGAGGGTATTTTAAAAACCAGATAGAAGATAACTTTCCATCTGTGGACTGACCTCCACTAGAATGATCTATTTAAGCGCTCAGATGATAAAAGCTAATGCATATTCATCATTGTCATTACTGTCTCTCAGAAGATGCATATTCACCATTGTTATTACTGTCTCTTGGTAATCACTCATGCTGTTCTTCTCATCAGAGGCCCTGCGTTTTCAGACATGCAATGCTTCCTGTTCTTTCCTCCTTTTACATCCACCTCTCATGATGGGTGGACTCCAGAAATTGATTTATCTACTAATTTAGATGGCAGTTCTTGGGGAATTTAAAGTTCTTATTGCCCACTGCAAAACATTTGTATATAAGCACTCAAGTATGTAGGGAACTTACATGGGCTGGAGAGTCTGAAAGATGAAATTGGATTATTCTTTATTAAAAGCCTAGGTCCACAAGCTGATAAAGCATGGGGCAGGAAGTTTCTTTTAGAAATAATTCTAGTTTTTGAGAATGGAACTTATACAGGCGTGACTTATTTTATTACACTTTATTGTACTTTGAAGATACTGCATTTTTTGCAAATTGAAGGTTTCTGACAACCTGAGTCAAGCAAGCACGTTGGCACCATTTTCCCAACAGTATTTGCTCACTTGGTCACATTATGGTTATTTCCTACAGTATTTCAAGCTTATCCATTATTATATTTGTTATGGTGATTTGTGAGCAGTGATTTTTGATGTTACTACTGTGATTCACTGAAGGCTTACCTTACGGCTAGCATTTTTTAGTGATAAAGTAATTTTTAGTTAAGGTATGTATATTTTTTAAGATGTAATGCTTTTGCATTCTAAATGGGATACAGGATAGTATGAACATAACTTTCATTGGCGCTGGGAAACCAAAAAATTTGGGTAACTTGCTTTATTGTGACTTAGTTTATTGCAATGGTATGGAACCAAACATGCATTATCTCTGAGGTATACCTGTATAAATTCAGAGACTAATTATAGGTTGATGTGTGCTATCGGCCTGATATGATTTTAGGCTTGGAAAGGAAAATATAGCCCAGGGTTTGGCGTAGGCAGCCATGAATTTGAATCTTAGCTAAGCCGCTTACTAGCAGTTTTACCACAGACGTGGTCCTTAGTCATTTTCAAATTCACTTTTGGCATCTAGAAACCAAGGATATTTCTCTCCATTTTACAGATTTGTTGCAAGAATTAAATGGGATGTAAAGAAACTAGCAATGCGTTAGGTGCAGAGTAAGTGCTAGGGCAAACCTGATTCCTTCCTCTTTAGTGGAGAAAAATAAGACTTTTACTAGACATTAAGCACGGCTTCCCAGGTGGCTCAGAGATGAAGAATCCACCTGCAGTGCAGGAGACCCTGGAAACTTGGATTCGATCCCTGGGTTGCGAAGATCCCCTGCAGGAGGAAATAGAAACCCAGTGCAATATTCTTGCCTGGGACTTCCCATGGCCAGAGGAGCCTGGTGGGCTACAGTCCATGAAGTCGCAAAGAGTCGGACATGGCTGAGTGACTGAGCCCAAGCATGGGATTCATGGCATCTTTCCTGCATTTTCACAATGTGATAGCTTTGGTTACAAGGGAAAGTGTGGATAAAATTGATATAGTCATTGCGGATTGATTTATTTCATGGGAACCTAGCAAGCCTGAGACCTGTTTCCAATGGTTCTTAAGGTTGTGGACCAGGGTCTTTATCTCAGTTATGCAGGTGGGTGAGAGAGAAATGAGTCCCCCTCCTCCTCTCCTTGCTCAGTCACCCTCCCCTCCCTTCCTTCACAGCACACACTTAGGGGGTTCTGTGTTGTCGTATCTGTTAAAAGGAAGCCAGCCTCAGCATCTCTCACCACTCTGAATTGAGACTCTGGGTGAGTCCCTTAATTCTTTAAAAATGAAGAGCTTGACTTGCCAGGTGGTCCAGTGGTTAGGACTCTGTGCTCGCACTGCAGGGGCATGGGTCCAGTCCATGGTCAGGGAACTAAGATTCTACAAGGCACCTGGCCCTGCACCCCACCTCCCCTCAAGAAGGGAGTATATTCTGGGAAATCTCTTAGGTCCCATCTCACTCTAGCATTTTTCAATTCTGCCTTTAAAGAGTAATACCCTCTATTAATCCTGTACCTAAAGACCATTCTTTGATTACAGAAAATGAATGTGCTACTTGGCTTTGCTACTCAAAGTATGGCCCACGGACCAGCTGCATTGCCATCAAGTAGGAGCTAGTTAGAAATGCAGAATCTCAAGTCTTATCTGGGCCTCCTGTATCAGAATTTTAACAGAGTCCCCAGGTAATGTGCACCTCCTTAAAGTTTGAGAAGCACTGCTTTAGAGAACCTCAACTCACTTTGGCTTGTTCACGTGAAACTCACTGCCTTCACCTTCAAAGTATGTCCCCAGAAACCACATCATAGCCCAGAGAATTCCCATGGGGGAAAATCTCATGGAGGCTCACATTTTGGCCATGCTTATAGAGGGAGACAGAGTCAGAGAAAACAGAGGGCTTGGTGAGAGACCTGGGATGGTGACTGTCATGAGGAATGTGACCGTAATCATGCAGAGACCGCTGTCACTGCTTCCCAGCTTGCTGTAGGTGATGCTGGGATTTCCGCTGGCGACACATCAGCCTTTTGATACCTGAGCTAGTTAAACAGTTAGGATATACGTGTGTGTACATGTGTGTGTGCACGTGTGTGTGCATGTGTGTGCACTCAGTCAGTCATGTCCAACTCTTTGCGACCCCACGAACTGTAGCCCACAAGGCTCCTCTGTCCATGAAATTTTTCAGGCAAAAATACTGGAGTGGGTTTCCATTTCCTTCTCTAAGGGATCTTCCTGACCCAGGGATCAAACCTGCATCTCTTGTGTCATCTACATTGGCAGGTTCTTTACCAATGCACCATCTGGGAAGCCCCAAACAGGCTACAGGGTGTCATTTGCACAAGATGATACTGTTGGAAGCCGTCAAAGTTTCTTTGAGAGCCAAGAGATCGATTTGTCCACTGGTATTTTTAAGCCTTGATTAATGTCTTTCTGTTTATTTTGGCCACCCCTGGTCTTTAATTATAAAATCATGCAGTTTAGAATGAGACTGTTGGTCCCCCATTCTGTGCCAAGTTTAACTGAACACATTTCTCTCTGGTCTTTCGACATGCTGTGGGCTTCAAAGTCAAAAACAAACTGCCTTGCTCCTGACTCTTGACCTTCCCTTCCGTAGTTGGCAGTTATGATTCTTTTGAGCACAAATGCTGATTGCTGCTGCTGTGGCCGCCTGCCTATCCACCCTCTTTCAAATGGGCTGCTGCAGAGACTAACTTCACTTGGCTGCTAGGGGAGTGGATGAACTTGACCTGCTTTCACTCTGCTGACTCTGAATTTCTATTTTTCTTGGGGTGTGAATTCTCCTTCGATAAAAGGAATTACGGGTAGGCAATAAGAAGTGTATCCTAACTCACCAGGAAATGCACGGGAAAAATGACAGTTTATGCAGATCTGATGATCAGATCTGGATGAACAGATTCAATACTTTGGCCACCTGATGTGAAGAACTGACTCACTAGAAAAGACCCTGATGCTAGGAAAGATTGAAAGCGGGAGGAGAAGGGGACAATAGAGTATGGGATTGTTGGATGGCATCACTGACTCAATGGACACGAGTTTGAGCAAGCTCTGGAAGTTGGTGATGGGCAGGGAAGCCTGGTGTGCCACAGTCCATGGGGTCAGAAAAAGTTAGACAAGACTGAGCGACGGAACTGAACTGAACTGAACTGATGAACAGATTGGGGATGCAATGGAGGTGTTTTCTCTGAAAGTCCTTCCTCTTATTCTCCATGTCCTGTGTAGCTTTGCAAGCTGCCTTGTCATCAGTTGGAGCCTCTTAAAACTCAGTTTTAAAAAGGTGTCCCTGGCCTACCATGCTTCCACTCTTGATTCTGGAGCAAACCAGGACAAGCTCTTGAGCAGAAGTCATGGGAAGTGATATCGGAACAAAGTCCATTTCAAATACTTCTGGAATCAGATGGTAGCGTTTAAAGACATATTTCCTAGACATGGTTATGTCAGATTTGGGGGTTTATTTGAAATTACTATATTTCAGATTTCATCACTTTATTTATTTTAAAAATGTTTGGTTGCACTGGGTCTTCATTGCTGCTCGGGCTTTCTCTAGTTGTGGTGAGCGGGTGCTTTTCACTGCAGCGGCTTCTCTTGTTGCTGAGCACAGGCTCTAAGCCCACGAGCTTCAGCAGTTGTGGGCTCATGGGCTCTGTAGTTGTGGCACACCAGCTTAGTTGCTCCGGGCATGTGGGGTTTTTCCAGATCAGTGATCAAACCTATGTCCCCTGCATTGGCAGGCAGATTTTTATCCACTGTATCACCAGGGAAGTCCAGGTTTTCATTAAAAAAAAAAAAAAAAAGATAAATGGAGGCCAACTTTTAAATCTTCATTGTATAGATGGTTTTGGTTTTCCATTCTTAAATTTTCTAAATAAAATTCCAGCATGCTTTTTAACACCTTGTCTCTAGTGAAAATGAAAATGTTGCTTAAAATCACACCATGGCAATTTGGTACAGAATATGAAGCTTTCACACTACTTGATGCTATTATAAATCATTCATATTCAGGGTGTCAAAAATGACTAGGGTTTAGTATCTTAAGATATAAAATGCTTCCCCCTCCCTACTCTTACCCAATGAATTCTAATGTAATTTGAAGATCTTGGGCGATGAGTTTATTCTGTGGTGATGAACATGTTCTGTGTTTGTGTTACTCGATATGGCAGCCACTGGCTGCATGTGGTCACTGAGGACCCGAAATGTGGCTTGAGTGACTGGAATTGAGAAAAGGAATTTTAAATTGTAGTAATTTAAATGTAAATATCCACTTGTGGTTAGTGGCTACAATATTGGTTTTGACCAGGGGCTAATAAATCGTGGCCCATGGACCTATCCAGCCTCCTGCCTATTTTTGTAAAGAAAGTTATATTAGAATATAACTGCACTCATTTGCAAAATTTCAAAAAAAGAGTGAAGAGAGTGAAAGTACATTTTCATGCATCAATAAGCATGTGTGCCATAGAACAAATAATAATAATTTGTAGTGTCCTACAAATTCATGTTACCTCCTTTAAATGGTGTATCTTAACATTTTAGAGACCTCAAACATTAATTTATCTCATGGCCAAGGTAAAAATATCACTTCAATGATCATTTCTTTTTTTTTTTAATTTTCATACTCTTTAGGTTTTATAATATATATGTATAAATGTAGAGATGAGAGTTTCAAGCATTTAGTTATGTCTGCAGTCTCAAGTAAAGTTTTATACATGTATATATGTCTACTCCAAATTTCAAGCATAAGAGTTTTGATACTATTTCTTATTAGTAATAGTTAAATATGAGAGAAAATTTATTTTTATTAGAAAAATGTCCTTAATTATCTGGGCCAATGTTACATCAAAACATTTACAACAGCCAAGATGGGCACCTAAGTGCCCATCAAGGGGTAAATGGATAAATAAAATATGGTATATAAATACCATAAGCCATCCATTAAGCCATAAGAAGCTGAAATCTCGCCATTTGTGACTACATGGATGGACCTTGCTGGTATTATGCTAGGTGAAATGAGTCGGTTGGACAAAGAGAAAACTTAAACTTACTATTTACTTCTGCAGATCTCAGAACAAGCAAAAAAAGAAAATGGGCATGTGTGAGAACCTTAGAAAAATCACACAGGCTTATTTTCCAAATACTGGGAACAGGGTGTACTGTATAATAAAGACATTGATTCAACCAAATTATTTGGGCACTGACTCAGTGACAGCTATTAGGGCTGTAATATAAAGGGACAGTATATATAACTTGCTTTATGGTCTCGCTGGGTAAAATGCAAGACAATGTGTAATTAGAACTCATCCAATGTCAAGGATCATCTATCGTTCTTGCTCACTTTACCCTGTGCTCTGGTACATAAACCTCAGCTAGGCACTTGGATGAGAAGCTCAAGAGCAAGAAATGAGTCCTGCCTCTGGAGTTAATATCTTTTTGGTACATGGGGAAGATGAGAGACCTGGTGAGCACAGTGGAGGGTAACATGCAAGGGCAAGGAAGCAGTGAAAGGCTGAATAACAGAAATGCAGAGGAGGGTCAGATAGTAGTTATATAGCAACAGAGGGAGGCAGGCTTCCCTGGTAGCTCAGCTGGTAAAGAATCCACCTGCAATGTAGGATACCCCAGTTCAATTCCTGGGTCAGGAAGATCCTCTGGAGAAGGGATAGGCCACTCCAGTATTCTTGGGCTTCCCTAGTGGCTCAGATGATAAAGAATCTTCCTGTAATGCAAGAGACCTGGGTTTGAACCCTGGCTAGGGAAGATCCCCTGGAGGAGGGCATGGCAACCCACTCCAGTCTTCTTGCCTGGAGAATCCCCATGGACAGAGGAGCCTGGTGGGCTACAGTCCATGGGGTCACAAAGAATCAGGCATGACTGAGTGACTAAGCACAGCACAGCGGCAACTTATGGAGACCACCCACTGATGGAAACATCGCAGGTTTCCTCCCGTAGTTATCCTTTGTCAGGAATGAACAATATTGACTTAAACTATATTGGAAGAAGAACCGTCTGAGCTTGTGTGGGATGCAACCATTTGGGAGAGGTTAAAGAACCTGCTTATGTGCAGCGTGAAAGTGAAAAGTAAACGTGTTAGTCGCTCAGTCGTGTCCAACCCTTTACTGTAGCCCATCCATGAACTGGTTTAGAAGGCACTGGTGACAATTAGTCTGGTGCTTACCTTGTGCCAGAAGGAAGTCATTTCAGCAAACCCTGAAGTTGGTTTGTGCAGGTTGCTGTAAATAACACCTTCATTTGGCTGGAAATGACTCAGCAATGTCCTTCTCCAATCCCACCAAGATATTAAGAGGTTGTGAAGGAAACTTATTCCAGACTCCCTGGGGACAAGGTGAGCTGGTAATGAGGGAAGAGAATGCCTTTTCTTGGAAACAGGAGGGCCTTATGAGCAAGATATGCGCTGACAATGTGAAGACAGCAGTGTCCCATGTTTCTGCCTTGGGTGGTGCTGTGTATTTGGGAAAGAAATAGAGAGTCTTGTTGGAAGCCTAGAACCCAGTTGTGTGATCTTGAGGAAGCTTCGCAACCTCTTTATAGATCAGTTTCCTCTTGTTTCTCTGCCCCACACACCTCACATTCAACAAGAGGAGTGAATACTAGTAAAGAATGCTTTAGGAATAGTTTATAAAAATACCAAATCACTAAGTAGTACACCTAAAAGTGAAAGCCACTCAGTCGTGCCTGACTCTTTGTGACCCCATAGACTATACAGTCCATGGAATATTCCAGGCCAGAAGACTGGAGTGGGTAGCCTTTCCCTTCTCCAGAGGATCTTCCCAACGTGGGAATTGAACCAGGGTCTCCTGCATTGTAGGCAGATTCTTTACCAGCTGAATTACCAAGGAAGCCAGTACACCTGAAACTAACATAATATTGTCATTTGGCTATATTACAGTAAAAATTTGAATACGTAAGAACAACCACCACCACCACAACAAAAACAACAACAAACCTATCCATAGTTGAGAAATCACCATTGCCCTAGAGAGATGTCCAAATTTGAAGGTCAGATTGATATGACCTCAGGGGAGGAGGGGGAAAGGGTGGGATTTAGGACTCTCATTTCTGATGTGATTTAGATCCTCACTCTGGGAATCACTTTGGGATTAGGATCTATTCCATAGATCCAGCTGTTGTATTGACCCCCACACTGGTAGAGTCTACAGAAAGTTCTTTGGAAAAAGCCCCACCCTGGGCTAACTTGAAGAAGTATCATCTTCTTCATGTATTGGTATGAAAGTGCGAAGTGTTTTTGCTGTTAGTGATATTCTTTGTGTTTTAAACTGTGAAGGGCAAGCTTGGGTTGAGAGTTGTGGACATAAAGGAAGACTGGGCCAATGCCAAAAGCAAAGGCTGTTCAGAGCTTGTTATAGCGAGAGGCAGCCACTGTCACTTGCACTTGTAGAGACTCAAGGGCTGGCAGGGGAGTGGGAGAGCTTCAGAGAGAAGAGGGCAGGCTCTCCATGTGCCCTGATTGGAGGTTGCTGGCCTGGAAAGCTGGAGGCAGGCCAATAGGAGCAGAGTCCCTATGTGATTGGTTGGGGGCCATGTTTGGCTTTCTCTGATTGGCCCAAGTTGGAAGTTAGGACAAAAATTAGAGAAACTGGCAGTTGCTAAGCAAGTCCTAGCCATTTGGGGCATACTGTTGCAGCAGTTATTCTTTAGTTACCTGGATTGTCACTAGAGATGGCAACCTAGCTTCTGCAAGTCTGACTGACAGCAGGCGGGCTTCCTGGGCTGTCTATTGTAGACAGGAGTTTGGCTTTCCTGGCAGGCTGCTACAGGTTGTGGGTCAGAGTTCTATGTTATATATGATCTGATTATTGTCCGTTTTATGTTCATTCTGTCATAGTTGAGACCAAACACTGTTCTTGTTTTGCTCCAACTTGTGTGACCTTGAGCAACCCACTCAATTTCTTGTATATAAATAGGATCATAATAACCCGCCCTGTCATGGCTCATAAGGTTGCCAGAGGTTAGATGAGTTAAACAAATAGCCAACATGGTAGCCTGATCTCTATGGTGGTGAATAAATTCTAATGATGACAATGATAGAGACTAGTAATAATTAATAGCTGTCCTCATGTTTCCCTTCCCTGCTCTAAAATATATGAAATTGTGATTGGTTGGAAAAGGTTATTTAATATGAATATAGCACCTCTGGCACTCGTTGAATTTTGAACCACTTTCTTCACGACATCTCCCCATTACTAAGTAAATAAGAGAAAATGCACTGTCTCATTATTATTCAACACTGTTGGGATAACAGACCTGTTTGAGAATTTTATGAAAGTTATATAAGGATCCTCTTTCAGAAAAGTACACATATATCCAAATTTACATAAAACTTCAGAGTATTCGTGCATGAGCATTCATAAATGAGTCCATTTGTGTGGATTTTTTGAGGTAGAGATTCTCAACCTGGGTGGCATATTAAAAACATTAGGATAGTTTTAAAAAATCATGTGAATTTTTAAGCAGGCTGACTCTAAGCCAATTAAATCAGAATCACCTGGTATGAGACCCAGACATCAGTCATTTGAAAGTTCCTCAAATTTAAACCATTGCTCTGGGGCAGTGGTTCTCAAGCTCTAATGAACATACAATAATCTGAATTGTGTGTGTGCTCAGTTGCTCAGTCGTGTTTGATTCTTTGTGACCTCATGGGCTGTAGACTGCCAGGATCCTCTGACCATGGAATTTTCCAGGCAAGAATACTGGATTGGGTTGCCATTTCCTACTCCAGGGGATCTTCTCCACCCAAGGATTGGTCTCCAGCATTGGCAGGTGGGTTCTTTACCACTGAGTCACCTGGGAATCCCTGTAATAACTCGGAGAGTTTGTTACACCCTGACTGCCCAGCCTCATCCCCAGAGTGTATGATTTGGTGGGTCTGGGGTGGGAAGTGGACATTTGCAGATTGAAAAAGCCTCTCAGGGGACTCTGATGCTCATCTCAGAGATTCACAGCCATGGAGGAAGGAAACTGGGGTCCAGCCCAAGACCTGGTATTAGGGTAACTCAGCTTCCCTAATGGCTCAGACAGTAAAAACTCCACCTTTCAAATGCAGGAGACCTGGGTTTGATCCCTGAGTGGGGAAGAGCCCTTGGAGAAGGGAATGTCTACCTGCTCCAGTATTCTTACCTGGAGAATTCATGGAAAGAGGAGGTCTTCAATCCTATATCCTACACGTTGTCTCTCAGGCTGCAGAGAGGGCGTCGAGAACTGAACTGTTGGGGAAATAGAATTAAGAACAGAGTCAGAGAAGGAAATGGTGACCCATACCAGTATTCTTGCCTGGGATTCTCATGGACAGAGGAGTCCGGTAGTCACAAAGAATCAGACACAACTTAGCAACTCAACAACAACACACAATCAGGCAGATTGTGATTGGGGGTAACACTTCTTGATGGAATTGTGGCAGAAAGTGGACAGTAAAGTGACCTAGCAATATAGAATATAGAGTTTTGTAGGGAATTCTCTTGGACTGCCAGGAGATCCAACCAGTCCATCCTAAAGGAGATCAGTCCTGGGTGTTCATTGGAAGGACTGATGTTGAAGCTGAAACTCCAATACTTTGGCCACCTGATGCGAAGGGGTGACTCATTAGAAAAGACCCTTGATGCTGTGAAAGATTGAGGGCAGGAGGAGAAAGGGACAACAGAGGATGAGATGGTTGGATAGCATCAGCAACTCAATGGACATGGGTTTGGGTGGACTCTGGGAGTTGGTGATGGACAGGAGGCCTGGCGTGTTGCGGTTCATGGGGTCACAAAGAGTCAGACACGACTGAGAGACTGAACTGAACTGAATATTTGTGTATAGAATAATAGTTGCAAATATTCAAACAATAAACTCTGTGGCTAAAGGAAGAAAAAAAAGAGTCTTCTCCCAGCCCAGAGATCCTCTCCACAAATGTAGCAGAGAAAGAAACCAGCTTTATTATTGAATAAGGATTAAATCAGATCGTGATGTATGTCATGGACAACCTGCTAAGAGACTGCAAAGCAGAAAGCAATCTCACCTTTCATATAGCCAAGAAGACACGACTCATTACAGACATGTTCTGAAGATAAACAATAACTAGCTCTCAAGTAGGAGGACTTGATAGCAGCATTTGTCACAAACTTTATCTGGTAATTGGGTAACTATCTGTGTTAGCTGTGGCGCCAGTGGAAAAAAACCCACCTACCAATGCAGGAGACTCAACTGATGTGGGTTTGATCCCTGGGTCAGGAAGATTCCCTGGAGTAGGAAATGGCAACATACTCCAGTATTCTTGCCTGGAAAATTCCATGGGCAGAGGTATCTGGCAGGCTATAGCCCATGGGGTCTCAAAGAGCTGGACACGACCGAGAACACATGCACAGAGGGAAATCAAATTTCTCCTTTTTTTATGATCAAAGGTAGCTATACAGCTTGGAGCCAGATGCCCGCAGAAAATGGGAGATAGGGGTGCCATCTGTCTTGACACGTTCATTTTTAAAGAGATGGGTCCCAATCTTTGAGAAAGGCATTTCTGAGTCATAAAGCTGACAAAAGATCTATCTTGTTCTTGAAAGGATTTACCTATGTTTCAAAGAGAGGAGAAATTACTTACAACTTTAAGGTTTCTAAAGTAAATGAAAAAAGAAGGGAGGGCAATCTTTTCCCTTACTTTCTGCCAGGAGAAATAGACCTCTTATTTTAAATAAATTCCTTACACTTTTAGTCTGCTTGGGTTGCCTTTACAAAATTCCATAGACTGAGGGGCTTAAACAAGAAACATTTATTTCTCACAGTCCCAGAAGCTAGGAACTTCAGGAGTCAAGGTGCTGGCAGGTTCAGGGTCTGGTCAGGGTCTACGTATGGGTGATATCATAGATGTTTGTCTTTTCTAGAAGGTTTCGATACTGTTTATTTTAGGGATGGATGGTCCTTTGTTTGAATCCTTCTAATTGGAATTTCAGGAGCTGAGTCAAACTTTGAGCTATGCCTCATTGTATTCATCCTCTTTAAGGTTGAACTTGGAAGTGTCAGCTGAGAGTGTCAGATGTCGAATGAAGACACGGCTGACTTTGGCTTTAGCATGCGAAGGGCTACATGAGAAAGATAGGTTTAGGGTATTTGGTTTATCTGAGTCACTGCTCCTTCCAATCTCAAAGGGCTACTTAGAGATTAATTGGATAAAAACGTGACATAATTGAGTGGATGGGAATTGGAGGCAGTGAATCATATTCCTCTGTCCATGGAATTTTTCAGGCAAGAATGCTGGATTGGGTTGCCATTTCCTACTCCAGGGGATCTTCCTGACCCAGGGACTGAACCCAGGTCTCCTCCATCTCCTGCATTGGCAGGCAGATTCTTTACCACTAAGCCACCTGGGAATCCCTGCAATGACCTGGAGAGTTTGTCACACCCAGACTGCCCAGCCTCATCCCCAGAGTTTGTGATTTGGTGGGTCTGGGGTGGGAAGTGGATATTTGCAGATTGAAAAAGCTTCTCAGGGGACTCTGATGCTCATCTCAGAGATTCACAGCCATGGAGGAAGGAAACTGGGGTCCAGCCCAAGACCTGGTATTAGGGTGACTCAGCTTCCCTGATGGCTCAGACAGTAAAAACTCCACCTTTCAAATGCAGGAGACCTGGGTTTGATCCCTGAGTGGGGAAGATCCCTTGGAGAAGGGAATGTCTACCTGCTCCACTATTCTTACCTGGAGAATTCCATAGACAGAGGAGCCTGGCGGGCTGCAGTCCGTGGGGTTGCAAAGAACACACAACTGACTGACTAACACTTTACGCTTCAGAAATCTTCTAACTATGTCTTCACAAGGCAGGTGGGAGGGGGGAAAGAGCATGAGCTGCTGGCATTTCTTCCTGTAAGGACCAGTCAATTCTAAAGGAAATCAGTTCTGAAAATTCATTGGAAGGACTGATGCTGAAGCTCCAATACTTTGGCCACCTGATGTGAAGAACTGACTCATTGGAAAAGACCCTGATGCTGGGAAAGGTTGAAGACAGGAGGAGAAGGGGGCGACAGAGGATGAGATGGTTGGATGGCATCACTGACTTGATGGACATGAGTATGAGTAAACTCTGGGAGACGGTGAAGGATAGGGAAGCGTGGTGTGCTGCAGTCCATGGGGTTGCAAAGAGTTGGATATAACTGAGTGACTGAATTGAATCTTATTGATCAGGGCCCCACCCTTCTGATATCATTGAACATTAATTACCTCCTTGTAGACCCTGTTTCAGTACTGTCACACTGGGGAATAGGGCTTCAACCTATGAACTTGGGACAGTGTTCAGGCCATAGCACCCATAGTCTGAGGACTGTGCTCAGCGCAACACCCTTGTTTGAAGTGTTTCAGCGCAGTCTCTGTGACATCAGCACCATTATGGAGCTGCCAGGCCAGATCAACCCACTGGAATGGTTCTCTCTTGCCTCTCACATCCTTGCTTCCTCCTCCTTAGAGGGTAGCAGTCTTTCCTGTCATTTCTTTTCCTCACCATCCAAGGATTTCCAAGGCCTTATGGGACCTAAGCCAGATATTGACAACCTCCCAGATGAGTTTGGAGAGTTCTTTTCCCTACAGTCTTCTTCCTCAGTTAAAGTACATTTTTTTGTGAATTGTGCATGGATTTACTTCCATCAACCCTACCCTTTGACCTGGTACCCAGGCTCCTTGAATTAAGGAAAAAGACAGACAGCATACTGGGTTCTAAAGCCTCACTGGAAATGTAATATGCTTTGGAAATTGCTCGTTGCTAGAACTTCCCTCAGGGAACTGAACACTCTCCTGGAGGTAAGACTGAGACACCCAAAGGGCATACCTTAGTCACAAAAGTAGGCTATGAACTTTCTTTAGAAGAGGTGGCTTGGGTTAGCTGTGGGGATAATCGCTCTGCTAACCAGGGAGCCACCCACCAGAGCCACTATTCTCCTGCCCTCCCAGTGGTGGTCCTCCAGGTAAGTGAAGAGAGTGAAGTGAGGTGAAAGTCACTCAGTCATGTCCGACTCTTTGCCACCGCATGGACTGTAGTCCATGGAATTCTCTAGGCCAGAGTACTGGAGAGGGTAGCCTTTCCCTTCTCCAGAGGATCTTCCCAACCCAGGGACTGAATCCAGGTGTCCCAAATTGCAGGCAGATTCTTTACCAGCTGAGCCAAAAGAGAAGCCCAAGAATACCGCAGTGGGTAGCCTATCCCTTCTCCAGGGGATCTTCCCAACCCAGGGATCAAACGTAGGTCTCCTGCATTGTAGGCAGATTCTGTACCAGCTGAGCCGCAAGGGAACCCCCAAAATACCAGAGTGGGTAGCCTCTCCCTTCTCCAGTGGATCTTCCCAACCCAGGAATTGAACCGGGGTCTCCTGCATTGCAGGCAGATTCTTTACCAATGGAGCTATCAGGGAAGCTCCAGGTAAGTGGGGGACAGATATTTAAAGTGTGCTGCTGGGGCTTCCCTGGTGGCTCAGTGGTAAAGAATCCACCTGCCAGTGCAGGAGACATGGGTTTGATCCCTGGTCCTGGAAGATCCCACATGCCTCGGAGCAACGAAGCTTGTGCACCACAACTGCTGAGACTGTGCTCTAGAGCCCAGGAGCCACAAGTACTGAAGCCCGGGTGCTGGAGCCCACAGTCCACAACAAGAGCAGCCCCTGCAGTGAGAAGCCCAGGCACCACGACCGGAGAGGAGCCCCTGCCTGCCTCAACTAGAGAAAAGTGCCCGCGCAGCAGCGAAGGCCTAGCACAGCCAAACGACAAAATAAAACTGAATAAATCAATCAAGAAGCCATTTGTGCTGGTTTGGAACTTTCCAAATTATGTTTATTCCAACGTATCCATGTACCTGTCAGGCCCTTGTCTTTAATTACAGTGCCCCTGCCTGCATCCCAAGGCACACACTCCATTCTCCAAGTAGCTATAATCTTCTTGAGTTGATGGAAATCCTGTGTTTTTCACTCAAACTTTTCTAAACTTAACAACAGTATTATCTTTAAGACTACCAAAATCAAGGTAGTTGATTGAAGTATGACATTTGGCAACATTTCCCAAATTACTCTTTGCATTCCTTTAGCAAGAGTCTGTCTTCCTATAGTTCTGTTAACCTCTTGGTCATCTGGCTTGGTTCAAATTCCCATCCCAGTGGGACAATCCAGTAAGGCACAATAGTTGGATTAGGGTTTAGGAACTAAATAGTTTTGCATTAAAGATTGATGAGCTCTCAGATTTCAACACCTCTTGGAAAAGTTCTTAAAATTTATTGAATCCATTGTATCAGTTCATTACTGAAAGTATCATATTTAACTTATGAGGCTGTGAGCAGAACTATTCATAATTCATCCAAGATACCTTTAGCTTATGGTGACTCATGTTCCTTTGATGTTGAAGAGCTTATAAACTACAAAGATTGACATTTTCAGCATCCAGCGAGATTATTTTCTTAATGTCATTGCTGTTTATATTCATGGTCTATCAAGGTCAAAGACTTGGGCAGCAATCAACACCGAGTCACTCTTATTGAACCCTTATCACATTCCCAGAATCTCATGTGTGATATCTTTTTTAATCCACACAACATTTTTTGAGCTAGACATTATTAGCCACATTTCACAGAAGAAGAAACTTGTCTTAAAAAGGTAAAGCACCTTGCCCAAGTTCACATAGTGAGGTGGGGGTGGTGGTGGTGGTGTAACTCCAACCAAGCTTTGTCTGATCCCCAAGACAAGCTTCTTCCCTGGTGACTCAGACAGTAAAGAATCTGCCAGGAATGTAGGAGACCCAAGCTCAATCCCTGGGTCAGGAAGATCCCCCGGAGAAGGGAATGGCTACCCACTCTGGTATTCTTGCCTGGAGATTTCCAGGGACAGAGGAGCCTGGTGGGCTATGTTCCAAAGGGTCGAAAAGAGTTGGACTTGTCTGAATTGACTGAACACACACACACAATTGATTTGCAATGTTATGTTAGTATCAAGTGTACAGCAAAGTGATTCAGGTATACCTATGCATATATTCATTCTTTTCAGATTCTTTTCTCATATAGGTTATCACAGAATATTGGATAGAGTTCTCTGTGCTACACAGTAGGTCCTTGTTGATTATCTTTCTTATATATAGTAGCGTGCTTGTGTTCACCCCAAGCTCCTGATTTTTCCCTCCCCACCCACCAGGTTTTCCCTTTAGTAATCATAAGTTTATTTTCAGTATTTCTAAGTCTGCTTCTGTTTTGTAAATAAGTTTATTTGTATATTAAAAAAATTAGATCCCATGTACGAGTGATATCATAGGATGTGTGTCTTTTCTGAAAGGTTGCAATACTATTTATTTTAGGGATGGATGATCCTTTGCTTGAATCCTTCTAATTGGAATTTCAGGAGCCGACTCAAACTTCAAGATATGCCTTATTTGTATTCATCCTCTTTAAGGTTGAACTTGGAAGTGTCAACTGATAGCAATAGCTGTCGAGTGAAGACACGGCAGCCTTTGGCTTTAGCATGCAAAGGGCTACATGAAAAAGATAGATTTAGGGTATTTGGTTTATCCAAGTCACTGCTCCTTCCTGTCTCAAAGGGCTACTTAGAGATTAATTGGAGAAAAACTGCAACATAATTGAGTGGTTGGGAATCGGAGGCAGTGACTCATTTTCTTCTCAGTGCGTGAGTGCTCAATCATGTCTGACTCTTTGGGACCCTGTGGACTGTAGCCTGCTAGGCTCCTCTGTCCATAGGCTTTTTCTAGGCAAGAATACTGGAGCAGGTTGCCATTTCCTATTCCAGGGGATCTTCCTGACCCAGGGATCAAACCTGCGTCTCCTGCTTGGCAGGCTTCCACCTGGGAAGCCCATTCTTCTCAGTCCCTGGCCTACATGATAAATGAAGTCTTGTCCGTGGAGGCTTTTGTGTCACTAGCTATGGGGGAGGGGGCACGTTTTATAGTGATTGAGTTTGAATGGAAAGAATAAAGGATCTGGGACAGGCTTTGGGGTTTGTGTGTGTGAGTGGCGGGGGGGATGTGTTTGAGACGGGCAAGTCAAGGGCACAGAGGTTAAGAATGATCTAAGAGGAACAGCAAGCCTTAGGTGGAGGGAAGAGAACCCATGAAAGCAAGACCAAAGGCTATCTTTGTTGGTCCTTCTCACCTTGGTGGACACAGAAGTCTGACTCTAAATCTCTGAGACCAGTGCTTGGCTCTCAGAGAGTGAAAGTCCCAAGTTGACTTCTTTCTACATTTTCCTAAGGACGAGACTGAAGTATTCTGTGTCCCATGTTCTGTTCTTCCACTGTGTCTTTCCAGTCTCCGATCTTGCACAACCCTGTGATGAGGGGTTCATCTGTATCCATTTAGAAGTGGACACACATCCTTATGGTGCCATCTCAGCCCTGCCCTGCCCTCTGGACACGAGTTCTAGGAGTCAAGCTGAGTGCTGTGAAGCTGACTTGGTCACGCTTCCTGTTGTCAAGACACAAGCACATTGTGTCTCTTAAAGATCGTTTCATGACTGCAGTTTTTTGTTGAGGACATCAATGGCTTTGTCATCCCAAGGAGATGAAGCACAAAGGGAGGAAAATTCTGTCTTATACCATTTTTTGAGCCTTCTTGCTCTTGTTGGTGGCTCAAAATGGCTCCATGTCTCCATGGTCACTGTTTTCTCCTTGCGTGGGATATGGGACTGCTAGGAAGGCTGCAGTCCATGTGGTCGCTGAGCAACTTCACCTTCACTTTTCATGCATTGGAGAAGGAAATGGCAACCCACTCCACCAGGGATGGGGGAGCCTGGTGGGCTGCTGTCTATGGGGTCGCACAGAGTCGAATACGACTGAAATGACTTAGCAGCAGCAGCAGCAGCAGCAGAATATTTAGAGTTGTTTATGACTTCTAGGTCAATGTTTATTCTTTCCATCCCCTGCTTGATCACATCCTATTTACCTTGATTCGTAGACCTAACATTCCAGATTCCTATGCAATATTGTTCTTTCCAGCCTCAAATTTTAGATTGACCACCAGACACAACCACAATTGAGCGTCATTTTCTGCTTTGGCCCAGCCGCTTCATTCTTTCTGGAGCTATTAATGATTGCCCTCCACCTGTGGCTCAGCTGGTAATGAATTCACCTGTAATGTAGAAGACCTCGGTTTGATCCCTTGTCTGGGAAGATCCCCTGGAGAAGGAAATGCCTACCCACTCCAGTATTCTTGCCTGGAGATTCCCATAGGCAGAGGAGTCTGGTGGAATACAGTCCATGGGGGTTGCAAAGAGTCAGACACAACTGAGTGACTAATACTCACTTCCCCAAATGCATATTGGGCACCTACCGACCTGGGGAGTTCATCTTTCAGTATCATATCTTTTTGCCTTTTCATACTGTTCATGGGGTTCTCACAGCAAGACTACTGGAGTGGTTTGCCATTCCCTCCTCCAGTGGACCATGTTTTGTCAGAACTCTCCACTATGATCTGTCCATCTTGGGTACCCTGCATGGCATGGCTCATGGCTTCATTGGGTTATACAAGCCCCTTTGCCACAACAAGGCTGTGATCCATGAAGGCATGCTGCAGTCCATGGGGTCACAAAGATTTGGACATGACTTGGCGACTGAACAACAATAACGCAACTGTTAGGTGAAGGCATTCATTTCCCTGAAGGAAATGTTTTTGTGCCTCTGTGTAATTCTGCTCTTACCGGGAGTATCAGAGCTGTACTCCCTGTGCTTTGCTGAAACGAAATCTTTGTTTTCTGACCTCTAACTAAGCAGGATGCTTGGGGTGAGATGAGATTTCAGCTTTTCCCTCTGTCATAGTCAGGCTTTTCAGAATGAAGCGTTAATGGATGCAGGCACACTTTAACATGCTTGGAGAACTGCTCTCGTAGGAGGAAGAAATGTAATGTTCCTTGTAGAAATCAGTCTAGTCTTTTGTGTGAAACCCCACAGCACTGAAATTTCACACCTTGTAAACACCTACACCTTCCATTTTGTGCTCTTCTGGAGGGGCTGTCTCTTTGCTGTTCACGGTTTTCTCCTTGTTACAGATGCCCTTGGGCTTATTTTCCTATTTTTAAAAAAATAACATTAACTCCTGAATGGAAACAATGACATCTTTCTAACATATTTGGGTTTGCATTTACTATAGTACCATAGAAACATACAAGTGTCTCAACTGTTTATTCACCTTCATGAAAAAGGATAAAAAGCTGCTGGGAATTGAATTTGAAACTCTGCAGACTGATCTTGCAAGATAATTTTCCATCAGTCTGCTTTGTGTGTGTGTGTGTGTGTGTATGTGTGTGTGTGTGAAAGTTGTTCAGTCATGTCTGACTCTTTGTGACCCCATCGACTATAGCACACCAGGCTCCTCTGTCTCTGGGATGTTCCCAGGCAAGAATACTGAGCTGGGTTGGCATGCCCTCCTCTAGGGGATCTTCGCAACCTAGGGACTGAACCCAAGTCTCCTGCATTGCAGGCAGATTCATTTGAGCCACCAGGGAACCCTGTTCCAAGCTCAAGTACTGACTTTGGAAACCCCTTTACCTTCCTGCCTCTCCTTTTTCCTTTCCCTGTGAAATTTACAGGAAATCTCCTTTTCCTGGAATTAAAAGGAAACAGTTCATGTCCTAAAGATTCTAATGGGTTTCAAATATTTTGTAAATAAACATGTGGCAGAAATGACCACTTACCCTCAGCATCATCACAATATTTACAGAGAGACTTAGATTCTCATCTTAGAATCAGCGCTTTTGATCATTGAGAGCGGAGGGGTTGCTGTCCAGGCTAAGGGCCATATCTGTGCTAGAACTGCCCCTAGTAAGACAAAAACATCATGTGAGTTAGTCCTCATAACTAGATGAGACATAGGTAGTCATAATCTTAGTGTAGCTTGAAGGAGAAACAATTCTCAGATGACATAGAGTAGAGCCATTTGATTTTTATTGGCTAATGGCTTCTAGAATT
This sequence comes from Budorcas taxicolor, assembly GCF_023091745.1. NCBI lineage: Eukaryota > Metazoa > Chordata > Mammalia > Artiodactyla > Bovidae > Budorcas > Budorcas taxicolor. The sequence goes on from NC_068921.1 coordinate 77,666,178, forward strand.
TCCTGGAAGTATCTGAGGTTTAAACTGAGTGTATATCTCATAAGTTGATGACCTCTTTCCCTCATCATCAGCCAACCCACCTTAACTGGAGGGGAAATATTGGCATGTCCCCATTTTAGCCTTTTTCCTTCATCAGAGGTGTGCAATTATAAATTGTACTACGGATCTAAGTCCACTGATACTCCATGAAAAAGTCCAACTCGTCTACAAAGTTGGAAGGAAAGATGGAAACCATGGAGAAAGACAATAGATTTTTATGGTATGGTCATGGATAAATGACAAATTTCACAGTTTATCTCACATAATGGAAAGAGACTGTTGATAGAGTCTTTGATAGAGTAAATTTTTAACCCCAAATTACGCACAGATAGATAAATGGTACTTCTTTAATGAATAACAGTAAGGGTAAACTTTAGGGTAATCTTTAACCCATAATATTATGTTTAGTGCAGTTGATACAGAGGCAAAAACAATGGGCTGAAAAATGCAAAGCTTCTCTTGGAAGAAGTTCTGCTGAATCTGACCAATTTCTTTTGACATGCATCAGGAGTCGTACTTCCATGGCAGGCTCAGAATTTCACAGCTCTTGTGGCATGTGACGTTCTGATTTATTTGGAGATTAGAAAGGAGCGACACACCAGGCCCGAAAAGCGTGATCACGGAGTGAATGTGCCACAGTTGAAATCAAGGACGCCTCTTTCTTTCTGAGGCTCCATAGAGATACCTGTCTTACACGTTGTGTTTTTGTCTTGACACCACAGGGCTTCATGAATGTTTTCCTGATGCGTATGTGTGTGCTAAGTCTTCAGTCGTGTCTGACTCTTTGTGACCCTAGGGACTGTAGCCCACCAGGCCCCTGTGTCCATGGGATTCTCCAGGCAAGAATACTGGAGTGAGTTGCCATGCCCTCCTCCAGGGGATCTTCTTGACTCAGGGAGCAAACCTGTGTCTCCTGCATTGCAGGTGGATTCTTTACTGTCTGAGCTAAGGTACTCAATAAATGTTTGTTAAAGTATTGATTAAACTATAAGTGCATGAAAAATCTGCTCAAATGGAGTCTCCCCAAGGCTGTTTCATGCCAGCTTCTTAAACTCTGCTTTATCTAGTAAGTGAAGGAGGTCTTTCCTTTAAGTTGTGATTTGAGGGGAGTTGTGGGCTGGAAGAAACACAAGCTGGAGTCAAGATTGCTGGGAGAAATATCAATAACCTCAGATATGCAGATGACACCACCGTTATGGCAGAAAGTGAAGAGGAGCTAAAAAGCCTCTTGATGAAAGTGAAAGAGGAGAGCAAAAAAGTTGGCTTAAAGCTCAACATTCAGAAAACAAAGATCATGGCATCCGGTCCCATCACTTCATGGGAAATAGATGGGGAAACAGTGGAAACAGTGTCAGACTTGATTTTTTGGGGCTCCAAGATCACTGCAGATGGTGATTGCAGCCATGAAATTAAAAGACGCTTACTCCTTGGAAGAGAAGTTATGCCCGACCTAGATAGTATATTCAAAAGCAGAGACATTACTTTGCCGACTAAGGTCCGTCTAGTCAAGGCTATGGTTTTTCCTGTGGTCATGTATGGATGTGAGAGTTGGACTGTGAAGAAGGCTGAGCGCCGAAGAATTGATGCTTTTGAACTGTGGTGTTGGAGAAGACTCTTGAGAGTCCCTTGGACTGCAAGGAGATCCAACCAGTCCATTCTGAAGGAGATCAGCCCTGGGATTTCTTTGGAGGGAATGATGCTAAAGCTGAAGCTCCAGTACTTTGGCCACCTGATGCAAAGAGTTGACTCATTGGAAAAGACTGTGATGCTGGGAGGGATTGGGGTCAGGAGGAGAAGGGGACAATCGAGGATGAGATGGCTGGATGGCATCACTGACTTGATGGGCGTGAGTCTGAGTGAACTCCGGGAGATGGTGATGAACAGGGAGGCCTGGCGTGCTGCGATTCATGGGGTCGCAGAGAGTCGGACGTGACTGAGCGACTGAACTGAACTGAACTGAACTGACCTGTGGTTGTTAATTTCCTCATTCCTTGCATCTTCAGTTTTCTTTAGAGGCTTTCTTGGCTTGTTTGCGAGTTTGCCCTCTTTCTTCGTCTCTCTACAAGTGTCATAAACAGACTGAACTGTCGTTCCCCAAACTTTAGTGTAAGCAAGTTTATCTGGCAGCTTTTTCCTCAGCAGCATAGAACATTTCATGTTTGGGAGTAGGCAGGAGGACAGGAGAAGAGTGAAGATGCTAAGACTGCCTTGATTTGAGGCATGATTTCTTTTGGATGGCCCCACCTAGAAGCATCATTTCTCACTAGTAACTTACTACACCCTTTATTATTATTATGGCTTCCCTGATAGCTCAGCTGGTAAAGAATCTGCCTGTAAGGCAGGAGACCCCAGCATGATTCCTGGGTCAGGAAGGTCCGCTGGAGAAGGGATAGGCTACCCACTCCAGTATTCTTGGGCTTCCCTTGTGGCTCAGCTGGCAAAGAAACCACCTGCAATGTGGGAGACCTGGGTTCGATCCCTGGGTTAGGAAGATCCCCTGGAGAAGGGAAAGGCTACTCAACTCCAGTATTCTGGCCTGGAGAACTCCATGGACTGTACAGCCCATGCGGTCGCAAAGATTTGGACATGATAGAAGCGTTATTTCTCACTAGTAACTTCCTACACCCATTATTGTTATTATGGGCATCAGTGTTGAAGGTCAGGTTTCAAAATGTGTCCTGCAGGGCTTCCTTGTGGCTCAGTGGTGAAGAATCTGCCTGCCAATGCAGGAGACAGGGGTTCCATCCCTGATCCAGGAAGATCTCACATACTGCAGGGCAACTAAGCCCAGGAGCCACAACTATTGAGCCTGTGCTCTAGAGCTCGGGAGCCACAGCTCCTGCCTATGTGCCGAAACTGCTGAAACCCAGGTACCCTAAAGCCCGTGCTCCATAAGAGATGCCACTGAAATGAGAAGGTCATGCCCTGCAGCTAGAGAGTAGCTCCATCTTGTCATAACTAGAGAAAATCCTGCTCAGCAATGAAGACCCACCACAGTCCCCAAAACCCAAAAAACGTGTCCTGTGAATTGATGATCCTGGCAGCAGGCCCCCGCCCCCGTGTGTCCCAAAGAGTAAAGAGAGAAGGGAGGCAAACCTGACGCCCAAACTCCAGCCTCAGGGTCTTCTTGCAGAATAACTGGGGCCATTGTCTCGATGACGGGAGGCGCAGATGTTGCTGTCTGGGGAAGTGGAGCTGAATTCTTGCTTCACTCCACATGGTCCCTGAAGGATAAGAAGTATGTGGGTGGCATTTTGAATGTTCTTGGCTTTAAAGCTGTATACTTTCTAATTTAGAATATTAGGTGAGACTTCCTCCAAAAATTGGAAACTGAACTCACGAGAAAACTGAGACCCTGTGTGTTGATTTTATATCCTGCAACTTTACTATATTCATTGATTAGCTCTAGTAATTTTCTGGTGGAGTCTTTAGGGTTTTCTATGTAGAGGATCATGTCATCTGCAAACAGTGAGAGTTTTACTTCTTCTTTTCCAATGTGGATTCCTTTTATTTCTTTTTCTGCTCTGATTGCTGTGGCCAAAACTTCCAGAACTATGTTGAATAGTAGCGGTGAAAGTGGGCGCCCTTGTCTTGTTCCTGACTTTAGGGGAAATGCTTTCAACTTTTCACCATTGAGGATAATGTTTGCTGTGGGTTTGTCATATACAGAGATTAAAGATAATCTCTTTAACAAGTGGTGCTGGGAAAACTGGTCAACCACTTGTAAAAGAATGAAACTAGATCACTTTCTAACACCGCACACAAAAATAAACTCAAAATGGATTAAAGATCTAAATGTAAGACCAGAAACTATAAAACTCCTAAAGGAAAACATAGGCAAAACACTCTCCGACATAAATCACAGCAGGATCCTCTATGATCCACCCCCCAGAATTCTGGAAATAAAAGCAAAAATAAACAAATGGGATCTAATTAAAATTAAAAGCTCTGCACAACAAAGGAAAATATAAGCAAGGTGAAAGGACAGCCTTCTGAATGGGAGAAAATAACAGCAAATGAAACAACTGACAAACAACTAATCTCAAAAATATACAAGCAACTCCTGCAGCTCAATTCCAGAAAAATAAACGACCCAATCAAAAAATGGGCCAAATAACTAAACAGACATTTCTCCAAAGAAGACATATGGATGGCTAACAAACACATGAAAAGATGCTCAACGTCACTCATTATTAGAGAAATGCAAATCAAAACCACAATGAGGTACCACTTCACACCAGTCAGAATGTCTGCGATCCAAAAGTCTGCAAGCAATAAATGCTGGAGAGGGTGTGGAGAAAAGGGAACCCTCCTAACACTGTTGGTGGGAATGCAAACTAGTACAGCCACTATGGAGAACAGTGTGGAGATTCCTTAAAAAATTGCAAATAGAACTGCCTTATGACCCAGCAATCCCACTGCTGGGCATACACACCGAGGAAACCAGAAATGAAGAGACACATGTACCCCAATGTTCATCGCAGCACTGTTTATAATAGCCAGGACATGGAAACAACCTAGATGTCCATCAGCAGATGAATGGATAAGAAAGCTGTGGTACTTATACACAATGGAGTATTACTTAGCCATTAAAAAGAATACATTTGAATCAGTTCTGATGAGATGGATGAAACTGGAGCCGATTATACAGAGTGAAGTAAGCCAGAAAGAAAAACACCAATACAGTATACTAACACATATATATGGAATTTAGAAAGATGGCAATGATGACCCTGTATGCGAGACAGCAAAAGAGACACAGATGTGTAGAGTGGACTTTTGGACTCTGAGGGAGAGGGAGAGGGTGGGATGATTTGGGAGAATGGCATTGAAACATGTATACTATCATGTAAGAAAAGAATCGCCGGTCTATGTCTGATGCAGGATACAGCATGCTTGGGGCTGGTGCACGGGGATGACCCAGAGAGATGTTATGAGGAGGGAGGTGGGAGGGAGGTTCATGTTTGGGAACGCATGTACACCCATGGTGGATTCATGTCAATGTATGGCAAAACCAATACAGTATCGTAAAGTAAAATAAAGTAAAAATAAAAAAAAAAAAAAAGGAAGAAAACTGAGACCCTGCCTCAGGCCAGTCGATGCCGACCTGCTCCTTCCTGAATCAAGCTCAGGTTTTGGAGGCTCGGGGGAAGTGAGACAGCCTTGGGACCGGGGAGGGGGGGTGTCTCTGCCGTTCTGGTGGTGGTTTCACTAGCCCCGTGCTCTACCAGCCCCACCTACTATGTGGATGTGTTTTAAAGGTAAAACCCCTTCCAGCACTGTAGAAGCCATCTGTCTGTGATGGTCTTACTGACTTACGACAATCACAAAGAAGTATTCATGGTGAATAAAAATAACATGTCCCGTGGAGACTTAGCCTTCTGTAAAGGTGTTTCTGAGACTTCCACCTTCACTGAGTGGGGTGGGCAGATGACCTGTGAGTAAGGTCCCAGGCCTCTTACTCCCACTCCAGTCAACCAGGGTCCACACCTGGACGCATACCTGCCCCATCTGAGTCAGGAATCCACCGTTCCGTATTTTATTCTCTGTTATTTTATAAGCGTTTATCTCCTACCTGGGAGAGATGGGCTCTACGTTTCCTTTCAACTATTTTGCACATAGACCTCACAGCTGATGTCAGCTCAGAGGTAATGGGAAATTCTCAGTCTTAATTCTCATGCCCAGTCCTCCCTACTAGGCTGCTGGCTTTGAAGATCTACAGGAGGGGTCTAATTCTATTCCCTAAAATGATGCTGTTGTTTAGTTGCCAAGTCATGTCTGACTCTTCACAACTCCATGGACTGTAGCCCACCAGGCTCCTCTGTCCATGGGATTCTCCAGGCAAGAATACTGCAGTGGATTGCCATGCCCTCCTCCAGGGGATCTTCCTGATTCAGGGATCGAACCTGTGTCTCTTATGTCTCCTGCATTGGCAGGCGGGTTCTTTACCACTAGCACCACCTGAGAAGCCCTTTTTGCAGGCTATTTCACTTGATAACAGAATTCTGCTGCTAAAGGGAGTTTGGACTCCACTGGATCGGGAGATTAGTAAACTTGTTTCAGCTAAAAGCTGTCTGTGCTCTTATGAGACAGTGATGAAGGGGCAGTTGCATATTTTCCATCGTATGGAACACAAACTGTGGCTCACAAGCACAGAGGGTGGTGCTCTGATGGCTTTGCCTTGGAACAGCAGTCTCTCCTGTTTGGAAAAAGAGGAAACTCAGTCACTGGGAGTGCATGGTGTGCTCATCAAGGGTGCAGTTTAATGCCAGTGTCAGGGCAAACTTCCGCCAGCTGTCTAAACATTTACAGAACCAAATAATAGCATGCAAGATATGTGGGTTTCAGATATATGGCATCTTAAAACAGCACTTAGTCATTAACTTAATCACAGCTGCTATATACCAGCCAATGCATTTTGTTTGCAATCAATGTATCTGCTCCAGGCAGCCGACAGGAACTCTGCTGTGTGCTGTATAGCAGGCTGGTTACACAGAGATGAGCGTCCAGAGCATTTGAAACAAGTGGGCCACATCTCAGATTCAGCCTGTTGACTTAAGTGGGGAAACAAAAACTTGAGGTTTAGTCTACTTCAATGCTGCTGTGACAGACTTGATTTTCTTGGGCTCCAAAATCACTGTGGACAGTGACTGCAGCCATGAAATTAAAAGAAGCTTGCTCCTTGGAAGAGAAGCTATGACCAACCTAGACAGCATATTAAAAAGCAGAGATACCACTTTGCCAACAACGGTCCATTTAGTCAAAACTATGGTTTTTCCAGTAGTCGTGTATGGATGTGAGAGTTGGACTATAAAAAAGACTGAACGCCAAAGGAATAGATGCTTTCAAATTGTGGTGCTGGAGAAGAATCTTGAGAGTCCCTTGGACAGCAAAAAGTCAAACCAGTAAATCCTCAAGTAAATCAACTCTGAATGTTCACTGGAAGGACTGATGCTGAAGCTGAAGCTCCAATGCTTTGGTCACCTGATGCGAAGAACTGACTCATTGGAGAAGACCCTGATGCTGGGAAAGATTGAAGGAAGGAGGAGAAGGGGGTGATAGAGAATGAAATGGTTGGATGACATCACTGACTCAATGGACAAGAGTTTGAGCCAACTCTGGGAGATGGTGATGGACAGAGAAGCCTGGCGTGCTGCAGTCCCTGGGGTCACAAGGAGTCGGACACGACTGAGCGACTGAACAACAATGGTGCTGTTAGGATTTTTCTCTCAACAGAATGAGATGTTCATTCTGGAGAAAGGTCCTGATTGATGGTCATGTGTTCATTTGAAATGGGACACAGCCCCTAAATAGTTCACTGCTTACCCTTTGCTATGGACTGAAGTTTTGTGTCCCCTGCCCAAACTCGCACCATGAGGCCTGAATCACCACGTGACTATACTTGGAGACAGGGCCTGTGAGGAGGTGATAAAGGGTAAATGAGGTCACCTGTTTCTCCAGACCTGGTCTCTATTAGCACTTGGACAGCTGACCTACAAGAACACTGTCAGAGCTTCCTTGTCCTCTGGCTCCCACTTGGGTTTGGCCAAGAGAGATGTTGGCAGGACATTGGAGGGAGCAGAAGAATGAGGTCCTTTTTAAAACCACTGGCTTCCTCCTTGTGAAGTCACATCAGGCTGGCTGTGACCGTGGAGCAAAGGTCATTTGACCCTTGATCAAAGGTCCATTGCTCATACCCAGTGGCTTTTCCATAGGTGTCTCATCTTCCCAGTGCCAATGTCTCACCTTCTTTGCTCATCCTTTAGGCCTAGATGTGGGGCTAGCTCTGTTATTAACCCCAGGCTACTGTGCTCTCATGCACTGTGGTTCCCTTCTTCCTGGCCCAGGCCTTCGTAAACAGACCTTTTCCCTACAAACCTCCTCAAATTATCTTGTTATGTGTGTGCCATCTTATTAGCATTATGCTAGTCTATCACAGTATAAAACTGCATTCTATTTATAAGTCTGTGTGTTTAAAAAAGATGCAAATACATTCACTATGGCTAACTTCTGGCATCATCCATTTCCTTTGACCCATCTCCTATGTACCACCCTGAAATGGAAAGACTAGACGAGAGGCATGTTGGTGGAGAATATTCCACACAAAGGAAGGATACAAGCTCTTAGATTTAAGGAATACCCAAGTCCAAAAGGAATGGAAAAATCACCCCAGATGCATCAAAATTAAACTGTGAAGAATCAAGGACAAGAAAGGACATCTTATGCTCTACCTGAGAGGGAAGCCAGGATGAATTAGAGAGACATGGCACCTGGACCGACAGCTGCTTCCTCAAAGCAACAAGAGGTGCCTGAAGATCATCTTTGAGAGGTTGGGGGAAGGGACTTCGTTGTTGGTCCAATGGTTAAGAACCCCTCTGCCAATGTGGGGGACACAGGTTTGATCCCTGGTCTGGGAACTAAGATCCCAAATGCCAGAGGGCAACTAAGCCAGTGAGCAACAGCTATGGAAGCCTGCGGACCCCAACTAGAGGGTAGCCCCTGTTCCCTGCAACTAGAGAGAAGTCTGCAAGCAGCAGTGAAGACCCAGCATGGCCAAAAATAATTAAGAAAATTTAAAAAGAGGTTGGGAGAGAACACGTATCATCCTGATCATCCAGGATCAGGTAAGAGTTAAGGCAAATCGAGACCTGCTCAGATCTACAAAAGAAAGTGTACGGCCCCAGGCCTCTACTGAAGGAACAGTAAAGGATTTGGCAACAGGGACATTAAAAAAATTCTAAATTATTATAATTGGTTTTTGGCTGCACTGTGTGGCATTCGCGGAGAAGGCAATGGCAATCCACTCCAGTGCTCTTGCCTGGAAAATCCCATGGACGGAGAAGCCTGATAGGGTCCTAAGAGCCTCAGAGCCCAAGAGCCATAGGGTCGCTAAGAGTTGGGCAGGACTGAAGCAACTTAGCAGCAGCAGCAGCGTGGCATGCGGGATCTTAGTTCCATGACCAGAGATCAAACCTGTGCTCCCTGCAGTGGAAGCACAGAGTCTTAACCACTGGACCATCAGGGAAGCCCCCAAAATGTTTTAAAGTACAACCTATCAGTGCTTGTGGGTGAGCCAAAGCATTTACTTTGGGAGAAATTGGTGGCCTCACATGCACAAACGAGAAACCAAGAAAAACTGGAAAAAAAAAAAAAAGTGTCCAAATCAAGAAAATGGACATAGAAAAAACAGAGTAAACCAAAGTAGAAAGGAAAATATAATAAGGATATAATTAGACATTAATGAACAAGAAAACTAAATAACAGGGCTGTTTGGCAAAGTTATCTGAAGTTTACATAGCAGTCAAGTGATTATTATACAGAACGTCTATCTGTGTAATCTAGGTATTTCTATGTAGGAGCTTTCCTGGTGGCTCAGACAGTAAAAAAATCTGCCTATAATGTGGGAGACCCAGGTTCAATCCCTGCATCAGGAAGATCCCCTGGAGAAGGGAATGGCTACTGACTCTAGGGTCCTTGCCTGGAGAAGTCCATTGACAGAGGAACCTGACAGGTGGTATGAATGAATGTATCTATCCCCTCCAGAAATCAATAAAAAAAATTATCTAAAGAGCAAATGGGTTATAAGCAGACATTTCAAATGAAAAGAAACATGTCAGTCAGTTCAGTCACTCAGTCGTGTCTGACTCTTTGTGACCCCGTGGACTGCAGTGTGCCAGGCTTCCCTGTCCATGACCAACTCCCGGAGCTTTCTCAAACTCGTGTCCATTGAGTCAGTGATGCCATCCAACCATCTCATCCTCTGTCGTCTCCTTCTCCTCCCGCCTTCAATCTTTCCCAGCATCAGGTCTTTTCCAGTGAGTCAGTTCTTTGCCTCACGTGGCCAAAGTATTTGAGCTTCAGCTTCAGTCCTTCCAATGAATATTCAGGACAGATTTCCTTTAGGATTGACTGGTTTGAGCTCTTAAGAAACATGTAAAATGGTTAATAAATGTGAAAAGATGCTCAATTTCACTACTAATTAGGAAAATGAGAATTTAAAAAAATTGACATAACATTTCACACCCATCAGATTGCCAAAAATTAACTGAAAATCTGTCACTGCAAGGAAGGACTTGGGGAAGCAGGAACTCGGATCCACTGTGGTAGGTTGCAAATTGGTTCAGTGACAATAGAGGCAACCTGGCAGCTCTCTAGTAACACTGAAGTTACACCCACCTTCATTTCTACTTCCAGTGAATCACTCCTGTTCACTACAACTTTGCTTTTGTTGCAGCAAAAATTTAAAACTTAAATGTTCATCTATAAAGTTATGGCTAAATAATTGTCTCTAATATACTGGAATACTATATAGTATTTATCATTTTAGAGTATAAAATATGTATATGGAACACTATACAATATTTAGCTTCCCTGGTGGCTCAGACAGTAAAGAATCTGCCTGCAATGTGGGAGACCTGGATGCGACTCCTGGGTCAGGAAGATTCCCTGGAGGAGGGCATGGCAACCCACTCCAGTGTTCTTACCTGGAGAATCCCATGGGCAGAGGAGCCTGGTGGGCTACAGTCCATGGGGTCACAGAGTCGGACATGACTGAGTGACTAAGCACACACATACAATATTTAAGACAAATGAGCTGGATCAGCACGTATCGATGTGTTGACATAAAAAGCGTACTGTTGATGTTCAACATGACTAATTATTCAGTTCAGTTCAGTTCAGTTCAGTTGCTCAGTTGTGTCCGACTCTTCGCGACCCCATGAATCACAGCACGCCAGGCCTCCTTGTCCATCACCAACTCCTGGAGTTCACTCAAACTCACACCCATCAAGTCAGTGATACCATCCAGCCATCTCATCCTCTGTCATCCCCTTCTCCTCCTGCCCCCAATCCCTCCCAGCATCACAGTCTTTTCCAATGAGTCAACTCTTCCCATGAGGTGGCCAAAGTATTACAGTTTCAGCTTCAGCATCAGTCCTTCCAATGAACACTCAGGACTGATCTCCTTTAAGATGGACTGGTTGGATCTCCTTGCAGTAAAAGGGACTCTCAAGAGTCTTCTACAACACCACAGTTCAAAAGCATCAATTCTTCGGTGCTCAGCTTTCTTCACAGTCCATCTCTCACATCCATACATGACCACTGGAAAAACCATAGCCTTGACTAGACGGACTTTGTTGGCAAAGTAATGTCTCTGCTTTTGAATATGCTATCTAGGTTGGTCATAACTTTCCTTCCAAGGAGTAAGCATCTTTTAATTTCATGGCTGCAATCACCATCCGCAGTGATCTTGGAGCCAAAAAAATTGAAGTCTGACACTGTTTCCACTGTTTTCTCATCTATTTCCCATGAAGTGATGGGACCAGATGCCATGATCTTAGTTTTCTGAATGTTGAGCTTTAAGCCAACTTTTTCACTCTCCTCTTTCACTTTCATCAAGAGGCTTTTTCGTTCCTCTTCACTCTCTGCCCTAAGGGTGGTGTCATCTGCATATCTGAGGTTATTGATATTTCTCCCGGCAATCTTGATTCCAGCCTGTGCTTCTTCCAGCCCAGCGTCGAGAAATGCAAATCAAAATGATAATGAGATATCACCTCACATGAGCCAGAGTGGCTATCATCAAAAGATCCACAAACAGTAAATGCTAGAGAGGATGTGGAGAGAAGGGAACCCTTCTACACTGTTGGTGGGAATGTGAATTGGTACAGCCACTATGGAATACAGCATGGAAGTTCCTTAAAAAACTGAAAATGGAGCTACCATGTGACCCTGCAATCCCACTCCTGGGCATATATCCAAGGAAAAGCATGATCTGGAAATATACATGCACCCAATATTTATTGCAGCCCTGTTAACAATAGCCAAGACGTGGACGCAGCCTAAGCATCCATCCAGAGAGGAATGGGTAAGGAAGATGTGGTACAAATGTACAATGGAACACCACTCAACCATTAAAAGAGTGAAATGATGGCATCTGCAGCAACAGGGATGGGCCTAGAGAGCGTCATGCCGAGTGAAGTAAGGCAGACAGAGAAGGAGAAATATTGGATGACATCCTTTATATGTGGAATCTAAAAAGAAATGATACAAATACGCTTACTTACAAAACAGATACACAGACTTCGAGAACAAGCTTGTGGTTCTGGGGGGAAGGATGAAGGAAAGGGATAGTTAGGGAGTTTGGGATGGACATGTACGCACTGCTGTATTTAACATGGATCACCAACAGGGACCTACTGGAGAGCCCATGGAACTCTGCTCAGTGTTATGTGGCAGCCTGGATGGGAGGGGAGTTTGGGGGGGAGAATGGATACTTATCCTTTTTCTGTTTGCCTAAAACTATAACAACATTGTTAATCGGCTATACCCCAATACAAAATAAAAAGCTTAAAAAGTACTGTTGAGATAGTAAGTGAAATAAGCAAGGACTTAAGGATAAATACCTGACTCCACTTACATAGGCTACCTAAAGCAGCAAGTTCATGGAGACAGGAAGTAGAATGGTGGTGGCCAGGGGCTAGGGGGAGGGGAAAACATTGAATTATTTTTAGGTTAGTACAGAATTTCTCTTTAGGATAACGAAAAAGTTCTGGAAATAGCTAGTAGTGATGGTCACAAAACATTGTGACTGTGATTAATATCACTGCATTGCACAGGTAAAATTGATTAAATGCTAAACTGCACGTATGTTTATGACAAAGAATCTAAAAATCATAATGTTGAACGAAGACAATTTGTAGAAAAATAGGGGTATATATTATTTAAAGACTGGTGAAACTGTTTATGATAAACACACGTGTTAAAACTATAACAACATGATTGGACAATTTTGAGATATCGATTTCCTTTGGAGAGGGCAGATACTAAATGAGGGACCTCAGTGGTAACTGTGATGATTCTTAAAAAAGCAAAAATTCTGAAGGGAACATAGCACAATCTTGACCCTTAATTCTCAGTGGTGATACGTGTTCATTTGAAATACTGGGTTGGCCAAAAATGTTCGTCTGAGTTTTCCATAACATCTTACAAAAAAACTCTGAATGAACCTTTTGGCCAACCCAATATCAACATTTTAAAAATGCCCCAAGTCAGAGTTTTGGGAGAAAGTTCTGATCATTTTTAGTTGACTCCAAGATTTACAAAACAGGAGAGCCATGGGGTGGAGATGAGGAGGGGAAACATCAGAGTCCACGCACGACGCATCTCTCAAATTCCTGTTGGCATCTTTCTTACTCCAAAGAATTTAATTGCTAGACATTTCCACGTCTAGCAATGGAAATGTCACACATTTCCAGGTGCAACAAGAGTGGTCCCTGTGTTTCAATAAATAAAGGTGAGCCAGTCTTTTGTGGAAGTCCTTCCACACAAGGTCCTCGAGTGAGAAAAATCACTTTGTGCCTTCTGGCTGACGGCATTGTACACGGATTCTAGCTAACTGTAAATAACCATGAACAAAGAATATCTCAGTAGCCAATATTTTTCTCTGCTGGTATCAAATGAAATTCATTTGGTATCAGCTGGAGTTTTGATCGTGCTAATGGAAGTTATTTTCAGTTATCACGTCAGTCCGTAAGTATACAAAGGCAGCAATTTCACTGGTAATCTGGGGATCAGTTTGTATGCAGGGGGTAAGTTTTAGACTGTGTCTGCAGTGTAAGCTTTTATCTTAAGAAATGTGTGTGTGTGGGGGGGATCATAAATAGAGAGGGGATGATGAAATAGAACATCCAACGAGAGCTAGGGTTCAGCTTGGCAACATTTCCTAGCGTGAACATCTGAACTCCAAGAGGTGGTGGTGTCCAGGAGGCGCTGGGTGCGATGGGGAGGGTGTCCATCTGAGAAGCCATTCTGCCAAATGCTGGTTAGCTTCCCTTCTCATCCCAGTGACAGCTCTTTAAACACTGACAGCTCTTGCTTCTTGTTTTGTCTCGTTCCACAGGATAGAGGAATGGGAGCTGGAACCATCAATTTTTGCTTTTTTAATAAACTTGTGTAATTTTCCCATCTTCCCGCCAGGTACGAGAAAGACGATGGAGCCCTGCAGATAAAAAGCTGCTCCCTGCAGGATTTTAATTATTTATATTCTTCCAGCAAATGGAGCCCTCATCCGTTTTGTGAGGATAGGGTATGTGGAGACTAGGGGGTCAAAATGCAGTTGCTGACACAGTTAGCCTGGTGAAGGGCGATTTAATTGATCCCCTCTGCACATGGACATGCTGAAGGCCTGAGATCACTGTACCAAAAATCATAACTGGTAGCATGGCAGAAAGCTAATTTTGCCGTAAGAACTCCAGAGCATAAGGGATTTTTTTCCTCCAAAGGTCAAAGGCAGGGTCATCTGACTCCTATTACCAGGGCAAGCGTCCAGCTCTTGGTAGAAGACAGCACTGTTTTTAGAAGGCGTTAGCAAGAATTGGACACCTAAAAACGGTTAAAATGGTAAATGTTATGCTATATATAGTTTACACAATAAAAAATAGGTAGAAAAACTGAGTAGGCAAGTAAACAGGGGTTATAAAAGTCGGTTAGGTGTGAGCAGGCTTCCTTAATGCTCGGATGATAACGAATCTGCCTGCAATGCAGGAGACCTAGATTCGACCCCTAGGTTGGGAAGATCCCTTGAAGAAGAGAATGGCAAGCCACTCCAGTACTCTTGCCTGCAGAATCCCATGGACGGAGGAGCCTGGCAGGCTATAATCCATGTGGTTGCAAAGAAACTTTGGACATGACTGAGCAACTAACACTTTCATTTTTTTCTAGATGTGATCACTATGACAGATAGGGGAATAGTCTAGATTCTGTGAGACAGAGATACTGCCTGAATTCCTTCTTATACCCGCTTTCCATTAGAATCCTTTCCTAGCTCTGAGTAGCGTACCTGGCTAACCAGGGGCAGACAAATACTTACTGAATGAAATAAAAGATATACTTTTGATCTCAAAGAACAGGGCAGAAAGAGCACTATTTTATTAAAAAAAAAGATTTTAAGAGGAGTTATTTACCTATAGATATATATCCTGTGTTTGAGTGCATCTAGAAGGCACAGGCTGGGTCTTATGTTTGCATTCTCAGCCCTTAGCGCAGTGAGTACAACTGGGCCCCCGCCTAGACCTCTTTACCAAGGCGGCATACACTTCCTCCAGCTCCTCGGAGACTTGGCATTCGCAGCCTACCTCTGCCCTTGGCCAACTGAAAGCCACCCTCTAACCCCTTCTAGTTAAGGCTATGGTTTTCCCAGTAGTCATGTATGGATGTGAGAGTTGGACTGTGAAGAAGGCTGAGCACCGAAGAATTGATGCTTTTGAACTGTGTGTTGGAGAAGACTCTTGAGAGTCCCTTGGACTGCAAGGAGATCCAACCAGTCCATTCTGAAGGAGATCAACCCTGGGATTTCTTTGGAAGGAATGATGCTAAAGCTGAAACTCCAGCACTTTGGCCACCTCATGGGAAGAGTCGACCCATTGGAAAAGACTTTGATGCTGGGAGGGATTGGGGGCAGGAGAAGAAGGGGACAACAGAGGATGAGATGGCTGGATGGCATCACTGACTCGATGGAAGCGAGTCTGAATGAACACCGAGAGTTGGTGATAGACAGGGAGGCCTGGCGTGCTGCGGTTCATGGGGTCGCAAAGGGTCGGACATGACTGGGCGACTGAACTGAACTGGACCCCTTCAGAAGCGTATGATCTTCCTGGTTCTTTTCTTCACTATTCTCATTCTCCTGTGATTTATCATCCAATAGTGGAGCTTCTAGGTGGAAGATCAAGGGGTTTATAGAAGCGGTTTCAACTGGAATACGTTTTTCAAGGGGTGTATGGCCAAAGAAAATTTTCAGGGACTCCTGAAATTCCATAGGTCCCCTCTGTTATAACTCACTCCTGGAGAGCTTGCCTGAATTTGCAGGAGTCTCTTTCAGTTGATAAGCCAGAAGCAGGTGCCTCACCCATCCCAAATCTTACCCAAGGGTTGAAAATGTGCAAACCTCTCAGGATTCCAACAAAGGGAAGGAAGTCCTCTTTAAAAATTAAACAATGTTCAATAAACCCATAAGGATTCCTATATTTCTCCATCATGATGCTGTTCAGGGTACGGTTCAGTGTTTTAGACGAGAGTGGAATGTTCTGGTTCAGATGTAGGAATACCGAGAGTTATGACAATTTCTGTTTAATGACTTCGTTTCTTGCCTTCCTTTCCTTCTGCCAAAGAATGTAAGATTCCGTGAGAGCAGAAGCAAAGTGCACTGCAAGACATAATGAATGCTAAAAATGACCTTTTCCATGTACTTCACTGTAAGCAACTCTGTAGCTATTCTTAGGAATTTACCTTAGTGTTTATTGGCTGGAAAGAAGAGAACTTTGAGCAGCCTGCCAGTAGGTTAGTGGTGCAGAATCTTTAAATATAAGTGGAATGCTTATAGAACTACCCAAAATTTTATAATACATTATGCGGAGCCCTTGGGTAAAACTTTTATGTCATTTCGTTTAGATTCAGGATGTGTTTTTCAATTAGATGATTAAAAATTATTTTATCATACCATATTATAAAATATTTATTCTAGGCTTAGTTAATCTTACTTCATGTTATAAAATTTTAATATTTTCAACTTGTTAACATAAAATTATACATGGTAGCTTCTGCATGGATTGATTCTAATAGTATTGCATTAATAGATGATTTATTTCCAATAAGTTTTTACTAATGATTATTAATTATTTATTCAAGATTTCCTAGGTGGCACTAGCGGTTAACTCATGTCTCTCTGCCAATGCAGGAGACATAAGAGATGTGGGTTTAATCCCTGGGTCAGGAAGATCCCCTGGAGGAGGTCATAGCAACCCACTTCAGTATTTATTCAAAATTGAAATGCATTTATATATTGATCTGTTGTTCAGTAATAGCAATTTTAATGTAACATTTAGAACATTATAATCATAGGAAATGAAACAAATTTTTAAAATGTAATTTCTATAAACATATCTATGTTGAACAAAGAGTGATAATGTGATCAATGAATTCCAAGCATTAAATTTTATTACATTAGGGTATACATCTAAAGGAAAAGCAATGGAAATATAAATAAAAGAAAGGAAATGTAAACATTTTGGAAAGTTTAAAGAGTTCATTCATGTTCTTTTATTATTATTATTATTATTTTGGCCGTGCATGTGGCATGGGGGGGTCTTTAATTGCTGCATGCAAACCCTGACTTGCGGCACGTGGGATCTAGTTCCCTGACCAGGGATCGAACCCAGGACCCCTGCATTGGTCCACTGGACCACCAGGCAAGTCCCTCCTTTGTGTACTGTTAAAATGATATGGTTTTTCCAGTGGTCATGTATGGCTGTGAGAGTTGGACTGTGAAGAAAGCTGAGCGCTGAAGAATTGATGTTTTTGAACTGTGGTGTTGGAGAAAACTCCTGAGAGTCCCTTGGACTGCAAGGAGATCCAACCAGTCCATTCTAAAGGAGATCAGTCCTGGGTGTTCTTTGGAAGGACTGATGCTAAAGCTGAAACTCCAAGACTATGGCCACCTCATGCGAAGAGTTGACTCATTGGAAAAGACTGATGCTGGGAGGGATTGGGGGCAGGAGGAGAAGGGGACGACAGAGGATGAGATGGCTGGATAGCATCACTGACTCGGACGTGTGTCTGAGTGAACTCTGGGAGTTGGTGATGGACAGGGAGGCCTGGTGTGCTGCAATTCATGGGGTCGCAAATAGTCGGACATGACTGAGCGACTGAACTGAACTGACTGAACTGAAAATGATAATAGTACTGTCAAGGGTCATAAAGGGTCATATGACTTTCCGCACAAACTAGTGAGCCTGCCACAGCTTCATTCATGGATGCTGGCAGAAGACACAAGACTCCTGGGTTTGGGACAAAAGACTTCATTATTCAGGACACAGTGGGCAGCGTGTGCTCAAGTCTGGGCTGGCTCCCTGGGCTCGGCAGGGGTTATGGTGAGGATGACTTTGTAAAGGGTCTGCTTGCTTCGGCTGGACTACGTCTCTCCCAGTTCTCTTTCCTTTACGTTTCTGGTTAGGGTGGGAGAGTTGCAGGGCCCAAGGCGAGTGGCAGCTATGTTGTGTTTCATGCACATTGTTCCTGACCTACTGATGCACCCTGTTGGTTTGAGGCCTTTAGATATTCCAGCTACCCCAGCATCCTCTCTTAGCTTCTGACTCCTGGGCCAGTTTATGTGTTCACATCTCGTGATGAAGGGCCCTGGTTGCTTCAGGATACACTTGTCACTGGGGTCAGAAGCAGCAAGAAAAAGCAACTATTTCCTGACAGGTGGCTTTCAAACTATATTGCATATTAGATTTCATTATATATATTTAAGAGGATGCCATAGCTTTAATTTTAAGATTTTAGCATTTACAACCTGTTAGAATTCACATTCTTTACAACTCTTTAAGCTTATGAAGAAAGAAGTATAAATGTCAATGCAAAAGTGTGCAAATGGGACACATTATTTTTCAAACTAATTTTATGGGGTATTTGAACAATTGAGTTTGAGTCTCTTGGCTTATGGGATGGTCTGTGGGTGCCTGCTAAGTCGCTTCAGTTGTGTCCGACTCCTTGGGACCCTATGGACTGTAGCCCTCCAGTCTCCTCTCTCCTTGGGCTTCTCCAGGCAAGAACATTAAGTGGTTGCCATGTCCTTCTCCAGGGGGTCTTCCCAACCCAGGGACTGAACCCATATCTCCTGTGCTTCCTGCTTTGCAGGCAGACTCTTTGCCTCTGAGCCCCCGGGTAAGCCCAGGGTCTAGGACAGTCAAATATAAGCATGTAGATCTCTTGTATTTCTTCCCCTTTTTAAAAAAAATATCTATTTACTTGGTAGTGTCAGGTCTTAGCTGCAGTACCTGGGATCTTCCTTGCATCACGTGGGATTTTTCACTGCGGTGCGTGGACTCTCTAGTTGAGGCCCATGGGCTTAGTTGCTGCTCGGCATGTGGGATCTTAGTTCCCTGGCCAAGGATCAAATGTGAATCTGCTGCATTGCAAGGCAGATTCTTAGCCACTGGACCAGCTGGGAAGTCAGTCCTCATGATCTCATGTTTCTGATGCCTCAGGTGACATCTGGAATCATGGTAGGGCTGGGGCCATCCATAATCCCACTTCCCCTCTTCAGAAACAGTTCCGTCAGATAATCCCTAGAGCTTTATTTTGAGAAGGAAGCAATTTCATATAAAGCTTTCTCATGGGCTTCCCTGATGGTTCAGATGGTAAAGAGTTTACCTGCAATGTGGAAGACTGGGGTTCGATCCCCGGGTTGGGAAGATCCCCTGGAGAAAGAAATAGCAACCCACTCCAGTATTCTTGCCTGGAGAATCCCCTTGGACAGGGGAGCCTGGCGGGCTATAGCCTATGGGGTTGCAAAGAGTCACACATGATTGAGCGACTAACACTTTACTTTCCCATTTGAGCAAGGAGAAACACTGTTGATGATGGTGCTGATGACAAAAGTTCCCCGAAAAGGACATTATCAGAAGTAGTGATACAGAGCTTGTTACAGAGTGGTGAAAATGGGGACATCTGGGGAGACTGGCATGCCTTCAGAGGGTATGGAAGGCCCATACCCCTTCCCATACCCCTTGCAGTAAGCATCTCTTCCCTCTGGCTGCTTCTGAATTCCATTCTTTTATAATAAACCAGTGACAGGTGGTACTAGTGGTAAAGAACCCATCTGCCAATGCAGGAGACATAAGAGATGTAGGTTCAGTCCCTGGGTAGGGAAGATCCCCTGGAAGAGGGCATGGCAACCCATTCCAGTATTCTTGCCTGGAAAATCCCATGGACAGAGGAGCCTGACAGGCTACAGCCCATAGGCTCTCAGATAGTCAGACATGACTCAAGTGACTTCGCAAACATCCCCAGTAAGTAAAAAAAATAATAAATAAAGGTGATATTACAGTAATAGGACCCTAGAATAGTTTAAGAATAGCAGGTAAGCCTGTGCCTGCAGAGTTTGCTACAGGCAACTGAATCACATTGGACTCTTTATCAACTTGGACAATGAGAAGCTCTGTCTTAGGAATTTGTATCAGGACATATGAACTGAAAGGCCTGATGTGAGTTACACTTTTTGTGTGCCCACAGGCAAGTCATTTAATTTTTCTGACTGCCTACATCTCTAAAATAGTGGGATTAGCAGAGCTGTTATAAGTTAACCAAAAAATGTATGTAAAAATGCTCTGTGAAACAAAAAGTGCCATAGAATTGAATGACTCCCACTAGCTTCTCACCAAGCCTCTTTTTATGTGCATTCTTATTTAGGATTGTGTTGGAATATGGATTTGTGCATTCAGCCCCTGTATACCCACAGAAAAACATCTATGAATATCTGTTGGAAGGTAAGAGGTGTTGCCTCTTCATTGGGGTTCTCGAGGCAACAATACTGGAGTGGTTTGCCATTCCTTCCTCCAGTGGACCGCCGGTGGCATCACCGACTCTATAGGCATGATTTTGAGCAAAGTCCGGGAGATGGTATAGGACAGGGAAGCCTGGCGTGCTGCAGTCCATGGGGTCGCAAAGAGTTGGACTGAGCGACTGAACGATGAAACAGCAGGGAAACAGTTTCCTCTCTCCTGTTTCTTGGAGAACTAAGGAAAGAAAGGTGATTCCCAAGGTTTCCAGAACCCAAGACTCTTGCTTGAATTTATTTTCTTTTTTCAAGTTTTTGGCCGTGCTGGGTCTTTCTGCCGTTCACGGGCTATCTAGTTGCAGTGTATGGACTTAGCTGCCCTGTGGCGCCTGGGATCTTAGTTCCCCAACCAGGGATCGAACCCACAACCCCTGCATTGGGAGGCAGATTCATAACCGTTGGAGTACCAGGGAAGTCCCTCTTGCTTGGATTTGTAAGAAAGCAAAAATGATGGTTAATGCAACGTGTAGGATATGGATACAAGTTGAAATCTGCTAAGACAAGCTTCCAAGTTCCACACACATTTGTATTCATTTCCTAGGGCTGCCCTAAAGAAGTCCCACAAACTGTGTGGCTTAATTACAGAAATTCATTCCCTCTGGAGCCCAGATGTCCAAAATCAACAGGCTTGGTTCCTTGTGGAGGAAGAATTCTGAAGGAGACTCTGTTTCTGCACTTCTCTGCTAGCTTCTGGTGGTGGCTGGCTGCCCCTGGCCGTGCCTGGCTTGCAGATTCCTCATTCAAGTCTCTGCTTCTGTTTTCACGTGACCTTTTCCCCAGGTGTCTCTATGTCTGCATTTCCTTCTTCTTATAAAGACACCACTCATACTAGATCAAGAGCCCACGTTAGTCCAGTAGGACCTCATCGTGATTACACCTTAATTATCCTATTTCCAAAGAAGGCCACATTCTGAGATTCCAGAGGTCACAACTTCCACTTGCTGTATCATTCTCGGGGGAAGGGACACAATTCAACCCACAAGAATATCTAAGCGCTGGCGACCCCCCACTTGAAATCCCTCCAAACAGCCTAAGGTCCTAAGTCAAGTGTTACTATTTCCAACACACACTTTTATATCCTGAAGTGCTTTCATTTTTGCAATTCCTTTATTGGAAAAAGTTAGGAAAGGATTTCTCAATAAAGATTTAATGATAGGCATTCAATTTGGTCATGGTTTGTACATACAGAAGAGAAAGTACTTATCTTGTAATACAAGAATTTTTGTTTTTTTAATGGAAAGATTTGGGGATTTAAAGCTCAATGATTATAGCCTGAGGAGATATGGTTGTCTCCTGTTAATTCTTTTAAGTTAGTGAGAAATCTCCTATAAGACCTTAATTAGAACTTCAATGATTCATTTTACTTTTATTTCCTCTATAGATTATCTCTTAAAAGCAGTTTGGATTGTGCATTTGCAAGCATTGCATTTTTGGATCTGATGCTGTGACTATTGATCTCCTAGATATTTCATTTCCAAGACACATGGTCATTGAACTTTCATATTAGGAAATTGAATTTCTGGTGAGAAACAATTTAAAGAAATGTTCTTTGTGTGTGTGTGTGTTTTTTGTTAGTTTTCAGCATGAAATAGATGAACGTTAACATAACCATTTGGCTATAATTCTAAATACATCAGATGTGATACAGTTTTAATTATACAAGACCAACTGAAAAAAGTAAAACATGAATATGTGATTTTAATTAAGATACATGCATACTTACAAGGGTACTTCTCACAGTGAAAAACTTCATTTTCACTCCTCCTTCCCCCTCTTCCTTTAAATGCTATTCTTGTTCATTAAATCCCCTAATATCCTCAGAAATGTTCTGCTCCAGTTTTCCTTTATTGCTTGTAGACTTTAGGAGTTAAAGCTCAAATCCAGCTAAAAGCCACTGTGAGAGCCGGTCTGAGAGCTTTGTTGTGTTTTTAAGAGAATGACAAAATGGTCCATACTGTTTCATCTGTACCACCAGCAAGCAAAATCTCAACAAAAGCAGATTTGGGCCCATCAGTTGCTTACTGAAGATATTTATTAAACACACAAATAGAAGGAACTATATTACACTATAAATTTGAAAGAGCTTTATAACGTGGTTTAAAGATTGAAGGTTGTCCTTAACATTTACTTGTTTACATGACTGTTCATATCTACCTATGTGCGTGCTAAATCGCTTCAGTCATGCCTGACTCTTTGCAACCCTATGGACTGTAGCCTGCCAGGCTCCTCTTGTCCACGGGATTCCCCAGACAAGAATACTGGAGTGGGCCACCGTGCCCTTCTCTAGGGGATCTTCCCAACCTAGGGATTGAATCCGAATCTCCTGCATCTCCTGTGTTGGAAGGCAGGTCCTTTTACACTAACGCCACCTGAGAAGCCCATTCATATCCACATCCTTAAATAAACACATGAACTTTGCAGATAGATAGTGAAGAAAGACTTCACAAATGCTCATATACTGATAATACTTTAGAGTCACCTTTACTCCCTTTGTATTGGATATGATTACGTAACTGTTTACTTTACTCAGTTCAGTCGCTCAGTTGTGTCCAACTCTTTGTGACCCCATGGACCACAGCACACCAGGCTTCCCTGTCCATCACCAACTCCTGGGCCTTGCTCAAACTCATGTCCATCAAGTCAGTGATGCCTTCCAACCATCTCATTTGTCATGCCCTTCTCCTCCTGCCTTCAATCTTTCCTAGCATCAGGGTCTTTTTCAGTGACTCAGTTCTTCTTATCAGATGGCCAAAGTATTGGAGTTTCAGCTTCAGCATCAGTCCTTCCAATGAATATTCATCAGTCCTTCCCGAATATTCAGCACCAATTTCCTTTAGGATGGACTTGTTTGATCTCCTTGCTGTCCAAGGGACTCTCAAGAGTCTTCTCCAACATCATAGTTCAAAAGCGTCAATTCTTTGGCGCTCAGCTTTCTTTATGGTCCAACTCTCACATCCCTACATGACTGCTGGAAAAACCATAGCTTTGACTAGATGGACTTTTGTTGGCAAAGTAATGTGTCTGCTTTTTAATGCTGTCTAGGTTGGTCATAGCTTTTCTTCCAAGGAGCAAGTGTCTTTTAATTTCATGGCTGCAGTACCATATCCAGTGATTTATAAGATTAACCTATAACAGCTATATTAAAACCTACAGTCCCATGGAATGTTGCCTCCTTCACTGTACTCCTTGAAAACAGAGGCCAGTGCAATTCCTCAAGTCATGGAGACCCATGATTTGGCCCATGAATCTCAGTTCAGTTCAGTCGCTCAGTCGTGTTCGACTCGTTGTGACCCCATGAATCGCAGCACACCAGGGCTCCCTGTCCATCACCAGCTCCCGGAGTTCACTCAGACTCATGTCCGTCGAGTCAGTGATGCCATCCAGCCATCTCATCCTCGGTCGTCCCCTTCTCCTCCTGCCCCCAATCCCTCCCAGCATCACAGTCTTTTCCAATGAGTCAACTCTTCGCACGAGGTGACCAGAGTACTGGAGCTTCAGCTTTAGCATCATTCCTTCCAAAGAAATCCCAGGACTGATCTCATTCAGAATGGACTGGTGGATCTCCTTGCTGTCCAAGGGACTCTCAAGAGTCTTCTCCAACACCACAGTTCAAAAGCATCAATTCTTCAGCGCTCTGCCTTCTTCACAGTCCAACTCTCACATCCATACATGACCACTGGGAAAACCATAGCCTTGACCTTAGTTGGCAAAGTAATGTCTCTGCTTTTGAATATGCTATCTAGGTTGGTCATAACTTCTCTTCCAAGGAGTAAGCGTCTTTTAATTTCATGGCTGCAGTCACCATCTGCAGTGATTTTGGAGCCCAAAAAAATAAAGTCTGACACTGTTTCCCCATCTATTTCCCATGAAGTGATGGGACCAGATGCCATGATCTTCATTTTCTGAATGTTGAGCTTTAAGCCAACTTTTTCACTCTCCTCTTTCACTTTCATCAAGAGGCTTTTTAGTTCCTCTTCACGTTCTGCCACAAGGGTGGTGTCATCTGCATATCTGAGGTTATTGATATTTCTCCTGGCAATCTTGATTCCAGCTTGTGCTTCTTCCAGTCCAGCGTTTCTCATGATGTACTCTGCATAGAAGTTAAATAAACAGGGTGACAATATACAGCCTTGACATACTCCTTTTCCTATTTGGAACCAGTCTGCTGTTTCATGTCCAGTTCTAACTGTTGCTTCCTGACCTGCATATAGATTTCTCAAGAGGCAGGTCAGGTGGTCTGGTATTCCCATCTCTTGAAGAATTTTCCACAGTTTATTGTGATCCACACACTCAAAGGCTTTGGCATAGTCAATAAAGCAGAAATAGATGCTTTTCTGGAACTCTCTTCCTTTTTCATGATCCAGCGGATGTTGGCAATTTGATCTCTGGTTCCTCTGCCTTTTCTAAAACCAGCTTGAACATCAGGAAGTTCACAATTCACATATTGCTGAAGCCTGGCTTGGAGAATTTTGAGCATTACTTTACTAGCGTGTGAGATGAGTGCAATTGTGCGGTAGTTTGAGCATTCTTTGGCATTGCCTTTTTTTGGGATTGGGATGAAAACTGACCTTTTCCAGTCCTGTGGCCACTGCTGAGTTTTCCAAATTTGCTGGCATATTGAGTGCAGCACTTTCACAGCATCATCTTTGAGGATTTGAAACAGCTCAACTGGAATTCCATCACCTCCACTAGCTTTTAAACAGCTCAACTGGAATTCCATCACCTCCACTAGCTTTGTTCGTAGTGATGCTTCCTAAGGCCCACTTGACTTCACATTCCAGGATGTCTGGCTCTAGATGAGTGATCACACCATCATGATTATTTGGGTCATGAAGATCTTTTTTGTACAGTTCTTCTATGTATTCCTGCCACCTCTTCTTAATATCTTCTGCTTCTGTTAGGTCCATACCATTTCTGTCCTTTATTGTGCCCATCTTTGCATGAAATGTTCCCTTGGTATCTCTAATTTTCTTCAAGAGATCTCTAGTCTTTCCCATTCTGTAGTTTTCCTCTATTTCTTTGCATTGATCACTGAAGAAGGCTTTCTTATCTCTTCTTGCTCTTCTCTGGAACTCTGCATTCAGATGCTTATATCTTTCCTTTTCTCCTTTGTTTTTCGCTTCTCTTCTTTTCACAGCTATTTGTAAGGCCTCCCCAGACAGCCATTTTGCTTTTTTGCATTTCTTTTCCATGGGGATGGTCTTGATCCCTGTCTCCTGTACAATGTCATGAACCTCATTCCATAGTTCATCAAGCACTCTATCTATCAGATCTAGGCCCTTAAATCTATTTCTCACTTCCACTGTATAATCATAAGGGATTTGATTTAGGTCATACCTGAATGGTCTAGTGGTTTTCCCTACTTTCTTCAATTTGAGTCTGAATTTGGTAATAAGGAGTTCATGATCTGAGCCACAGTCAACTCCCGGTCTTGTTTTTGTTGACTGTATAGAGCTTCTCCATCTTTGGCTGCAAAGAATATAATCAGTGTGATTTCTGTGTTGACCATCTGGTGATGTCCATGTGTAGAGTCTTCTCTTGTGTTGTTGGAAGAGGGTGTTTGCTATGACCAGTGCATTTTCTTGGCAAAACTCTATTAGTCTTTGCCCTGCTTCATTCCTCATTCCAAGGCCAAATTTGCCTGTTACTCCAGGTGTCTCTTGACTTCCTATTTTTGCATTCCAGTTCCCTATAATGAAAAGGACATCTTTTTTGGGTGTTAGTTCTAAAAGGTCTTGTAGGTCTTCATAGAACCATTCAACTTCAGCTTCTTCAGCATTACTGGTTGGGGCATAGACTTGGATTACCGTGATATTGAATGATTTGCCTTGGAAATGAACAGAGATCATTCTTTTGTTTTTGAGATTGCATCCAAGTCCTGCATTTCTGACTCTTTTGTTGACCATGATGGCTACTCCATTTCTTCTCAGGGATTCCTGCCCGCAGTAGTAGATATAATCTAGTAGGTCTTTTTGGAAACAGTTCAGAACTTCTTCCTATTCTTTCTTCTCCCAGGCTGATCCCAGAGTTACTTTTATCTTCAGTGTTGACATAATGCCAAGTGCAATCATTGCCTAGGTTTTAGATCACTGATATTTGATTCCCATGCATTACAGCAATAATTATGGTTATCATTAAATACTAGTCAGTGTTGGGATAAGATTTATTTATTGTTTCACAAAATTTGGTTCCCATATGATCAGTTTATATATTTTATTGCTCAAGCAAAAATAGTGCTCTGCTGAGAAAAACAAATTAAGGGGACACATTGTCATTGGTCTGCTTAAAACTTGGTTTGAGATGATTCATGAAATTGCCTAGCAACAAACCACTCTCATTTTACAATACGGGGTGCAATTTGACTACTTGATGCACAATAAGAAAAAAATTTTCATTTGTCTGGTGAAAGATTTTCCACTGTTGCTGCAAATGTTTAACTGGATTTCTCGGAAACACGCTGGAATTAAAAACAAAAACAATCTCCTTTGAGTTAGTGCCTTTTTATCTTTTAAAGTGTTACAGGAGGGCAGTTTTGTTGTTCAACACCATTTTAGCCAATAACACAATGATCATTATGAGGATTATTTACCAAAGCATTTATTAAAAGCTTTTCCCTGGATCGAAGAGGTCTGTCACCATGGGAAGGAAGTGGTTCATTACAGAGCAGCTTAACAATATGAAAGCATTTCTCCAACCCTCCTTGTTGCTTTCCCAAGGGTTTGGGGAGTCATTTTGACGAGCAATCAGCAGGAATTGGGGCTAGTGAAAAGTGGTTTGTAGTTTAAGTACCGCCAAACCTGATTTCCCAACATCTACTTAATTATTAGCGTCTAAGATGATTCTCTTTCTTAGCTGGTTTGCCGAACGGAAGTTCCAGGTGTCTGACTGTGGGTGCGCATCGGCGACAGTCCACAGGGTCGCAAAGAGTTGGCCACGACTGAAGCAACTTTGCAGGCATGCGCGCATCGACTCAGAGAAGGTGAGGAGGTGAACCGCAGCAGCGCCCTCGGAGTGGATGGGTTTCCGGGGTGTCTGAGAAGTCTGGCTTGTCACTGAATGCTTCAGCCCAGAGATGTCCCCAGGCACCTGCTCTGATTGTTGGTGTGAGATCCCAAGAGATACACCTTTTTTTTTTTTTTGCAGCTTTGGGTTCTTAGTTGTGGGATATGGCCTCTTAGTGCAGCAGGTGGGATCTAGTTCCCTGACCAGGGATTGAACCCTGACCCCCTGGATTGGGAGCTTGGAGTCCTAGCCACTGAACCACCAGAGAATTCCCAAGATACAAATTTTTAACCTGAATGTAACCTGAGCTTGCATGAGTGGTAAGGATGGGGAGTGAGCAATCTGCTTAATCAATTTTTTTTCATTCACCGAATATTACTGTAATCCAGACCTCACCTTGTGTGTGTGCTAAGTCACTTTAGTTCAACTCTTTGTGACCCTGGATGGCAGCCCACCAGGCTCCCTCTGTCCATGGGATTCTCCAGGCAAGAATACTGGAGTGGGTTGCCATGCCCTCCTCCAGGGGATCGTCCGAACCCAGGGATTGAACCCGGGTCTCCCGCATTGCAGATAGATTCTTTACCATCTGAGCCACCAGGGAAGCCCCCGGCATTGACAGGCAGGGGGTGCCACCTGGGAAGCCCCAAACCTTGCCTTCCTACCTGTCAATCACTAATTTTTCAAACAACTAGAAAAACACTTTTCATATTGAAACAAAGTGGGCATCATTAGGGTCTGATCTCAAATCTCCCCTTCAGAAAAAGCCTTCTTGACTTTCCTGTGTAAAGTCACATCCCTCTCCAGTTCCAGTCATGCTCTGTTTCCAGACCAGGCCAATAATATGATGACGTGTGTGTGGGAGAAAAGGTGGATCTGTGATACGAGGGCGTTGGGTGTTGTTGAATCCTAACCTTACCACCTCGTTCATTTCTTTAGCTTCATACTTTCCAGAGAACAGCTCAGGGCCATGTGACAAAACAGGAAGACAAGAGAAAGAGGAGCAACAATTCTGTTTGTCACCGGGTGACTTCTGTGACCTTCACACATCAGCAGCTTATCCATTCAATAACAAGATGCCTTTTTCTCTTTTCTTTGACAGCCTCTCCTATTTTGCCTTTCAATCACAAATGTTTTCTACTTAAGAACCAGTTTTGGGGACTTCCCTGGTGGTCCAGTGACTAAGAAACCACTTTCCAATGCAGGGGATGCGGGTTCGATCCCTGGTCAGGGAACTAAGATCTCACATGCCCATTTGCTCTAGAACCTGTGAGCTGCAATTAGGGAAACCTGTGTGCTGCAATGAAAATCGAGTGCTCTGAAACTAAGATCCAATGCAGCTAAGTAAATAAATAAAAATTTTTAAGTAAAAGATAAAAGAACCACTTTTTGATCTTAATGTATGATAAATGCTGGGCTGGAAGAAGCACAAGCTAGAATCAAGATTGCCGGGAGAAATATCAATAACCTCAGATATGCAGATGGCACCCCTTATGGCAGAAAGTGAAGAGGAACTAAAAAGCCTCTTGGAGAAAGTGAAAGAGGAGAGTGAAGAAGTTGGCTTAAAGCTCAACTTTCAGAAAACGAAGATCATGGCATCCAGTCCCATCACTTCATGGGAAGTAGATGGGGAAACTGGAAACAGTGTCAGACTTTATCTTTTTGGGCTCCAAAATCACTGCAGATGGTGACTGCAGCCATGAAATTAAAAGACACTTTCTCCTTGGAAGAAAAGTTATGACCAACCTAGATAGCATATTGAAAAGCAGAGACATTACTTTGCCAACAAAGGTCCGTCTAGTCAAGGCTATGGTTTTTCCAGTGGTCATGTATGGCTGTGAGAGTTGGACTGTGAAGAAAGCTGAGTGCCGAAGAATTGATGCTTTTGAACTGTGGTGTTGGAGAAGACTCTTGAGAGTCCCTTGGACTGCAAGGAGATCCAACCAGTCCATTCTGAAGGAGATCAGCCCTGGAATTTCTTTGGAGGGAATGATGATGAAGCTGAAACTCCAGTACTTTGGCCACCTCATGCAATAAGTTGGCTCATTGGAAAAGACTCTGATGCTGGGAGGGATTGGGGGCAGGAGGAGAAAGGGACGACAGAGGATGAGATGGCTGGATGGCATCACTGACTCGATGGATGTGAGTCTGAGTGAACGCTGGGTGTTGGTGATGGACAGGGAGGCCTGGCGTTCTGCGATTCATGGGGTCGCAAAGAGTCGGACATGACTGAGTGACTGAACTGAACTGAGCTGATATATATTTTTCCTCCAGACATTTGATAAATCTTTAAAATAAAATTTTTTGACTTTTTATGGGATTTTTGTTATTGCTGTTTACTTTTCTCAAGTATGCACTTGATATTACATCCTTAACCAGTATATTATTTTACATTAGTGCCTTTTCACAAAATTGAATAATCAAATGGCTTTTCTTCTCATGGCCACATCCTTCCAGATATTATCATGTTAAATTTGATCCTATTCTGGGAAAATATTAATGATCTATCTCAGTTATTCTCTATGTCATTTTTTATCTCTCAGTGCCTAGTCTAATTTATTTCTTTTCCTCTGGTATACTAAAACAACTTATTCTATGGAATAGTAACTTATCAAAACAAAACAAAACCACAACTCAACCTTTTATATTTGGTCCTGGTGAATTTTTTTTCACTATGTAGAAATCTAAAATACTCTTTACCAGTAAACAGTCTAGTTCTGCCTCTTCTTCAATTTAAGTAAACATTTCCTTCTCATCTCATTGCTGGTTAGGTGGTCTGTGTCTGAGGCTCCTGATTTGTGGACCATGAATTCCACCGGGTCACAGAGTCACTTACTGAGTTCACAAACGTCTGTTAGCTGAACAAGAGCATCCCCAGTGGCTCAGCAGTAAAGAATCTCTCTGCAATGCAGCAATGCAAGAGACTCGGGTTTGATCCCTGGGTCGGGAGGATCCCCTGGAGGAGGGCATGGCACCCTGGCTCCAGTACTCTAGCCTGGAGAATCCCATGGACAGAGGAACGTGGCAGGCTAGGGTCCATGGGATCACAGAGAGTCAGACATGACTGAAGCAACCGAGCATGCACGCAAGCTAAATAAAAAATGTCTTGGTTATGTATGGATGAGTATTTTTCAAATGTAGGTAGATACGTAAAATTAGTAAAATTCAATTATTCGAAAGTTTTGATAAATTTATAGTTTTTTGAAAAACATGTTTTTCAATAAAGAGCTTATAAAAGTATAAATACTATCTTCCCTAAGAAAGGTTTTAGTGTTGAAATTTGTCCTCATTTTCAACCTAAGAAACACCATGTTACTTTGGTCTATTATAGTACACATGACTCTGACCCTCATTTTCTCCTATTCCTCTTGGGTTTAGAATTTATACCCAACAGTGTACCAGATGGCTTTGAGAAGTATGGTACCCATTTACTTTAATAATATTTGCTCATCCATTTTTCATACATTGAAAATGTGCATGGAGCTCACACTGAGTGGTTCTCATCCCTGGCTGAGTGTAAGACCCAAGTGCAAAGTTTGAAAGACTACAGATAAGATCCTCTCCCTCCCATGCCCCCGGCACCCACTGGATGAGCTTCTTCTAGAAGGAGAGAGTGGTTGGGCACCTCTGCTTTTAAAGGGTTCCCTAGAAGAAAGCTATGGAAGAAAAGCTATGATGAACCTCAGTTCAGTCACTTAGTCATGTCTGACTCTTTGCGACCCCATGAACTGCAGCATGCCAGGCCTCCCTGTCCATCACCAACTCCCAGAGTCCAGCCAAACCAATGTCCATTGAGTCGGTGATGCCATCGAACCATCTCATCCTCTGTCGTCCCCTTCTCCTCCTGCCCTCAATCTTTCCCAGCATCAGGGTCTTATCAAATGAGTCAGTTCTTCGCATCAGGTGGCCAAATTATTGGAGTTTCACCTAGACAGAGTTTTAAAAAGCAGAGACATCACTTTGCTGACAAAGGTCCATATAGTCAAAGCCATGGTTTTTTCAGTAGTCATGTATGGATGAGTGAGAGTTGGACCATAAAGAAAGCTGAGGTCTGAAGAATTGATGCTTTCGAACTGTGGTATTGGAAAAGACTCTTGAGAGTCTCTTGGAGTGCAAAGAGATCAAACCAGTCAATCCTAAAGAAGTCAACCCTGAATATTCATTGGAAGGACTGATGTTGAAGCTGAACTCCAATACTTTGGACACCTGATGTGAAGAGCGAACTCACTTGAAAAGACCCTGATGTTGGGAAATCCCAAGGGCAGGAGGAGAAGGGGGTGACAAAGGATGAGATTGTTGGATGGCATCACTGACTAAATGGACATGAGCTTGAGCAAACTCTGGGAGATGGTGAAGGACAGGGAAGCTTGCTGTGCTGCAGTCCATGGGGTCTCAAAGAGTCGGACACAGCTTAGTGACTGAACAGCCGGGAGTTTTCAAAGCATAGCAAGTGAGAGAAACAAGAGATGACTGAGGGCTCAGCGCTCAGCCTCACAAGAGTGAAAAAATTAGACTTGAGTATCATCTCCTCTTCAAGCCTGGTCTTGGGAGAATCTTCTGGCAACTTCACTTTGAGGGCACTCAGCTTGTCACCAGTTGCAGCAGGTGACAATACAGCTTGTCACCGCTGTATTGCAATACCTCGAGCCCCTGTGCTCATCACATAAACATGGTTTAATTAGAAAATGCCAGACAGAAGTGTTTGATTCTTGGCCTTCAAAACTCAGACACCAGGCTGTTTGGCTCTCAACCGCATGCCTGGCAAAGTGAGTGCACAGAGCCTGGCACACAGACACTAATCGATAATGCTTGTGTTGAATGAACCAGCAAGGAAAAGAGCAGTGCTTCAATAAAGGGCTTGTTTGCCAACTTAAGAGTTCAGTTATGAGTAGTGGAGAAAAAGTGCCCAGAGGCAAAATTCCTGATTCACAGAAAGCAGTCACTTCCAAGCAAGGCTGTTTCTAATTAGTCAATACATCTCCCAAGTCTATTAAACTTCAAGCATATTAGAGTCCTTACTGCCAAATATTACAAATCATTCTTAATTCCGAGAAAAATAAATTAAGCTCGGGTTTCTTTCTATTGAAGAAGCAGTTAGCAGCTTTTTCCATTTTTCTGGAAGGGGGCATTATTGTTACGGGTTCCACTTTTTTTTTTTTTTTTTTGGCAAGGCGAAGATGGCTTTTATTCTGCTGCTTGCTTGTTAGATGAGCTTTGCAAAAACTCTGTGCCCCGTGTTTCCTCATCTGTAAGATAGGAATAGCCACATGTACCACATCTTGTTTTAGGGCAATAGATGACATATAAAAACACGTTTAACAGGATATGGAGAAACTGCTGGTGGTGGGTGAGTTATTCGCTCAGTTGTATCTGACTCTTTTGACACTTTGTGGACTGTAACCCTCCAGGCTCCTCTGTCCATGGGATTATTGTCCAGGCAAGAATACTGGAATAGCTTGCCATTTCCTTCTCTAGGGGATCTTCCAGACCCAGGGATAGAACTGGCATCTCCTCCGTTGATAGGTGGACTCTTTATTGCTGAGCCACCAGGGAAGTCCACAAGTGTAAACTGGGTCCAAGGATCCTCCAATATTCTCATTGTAAAGATGAGAAGAAGGAGACCCAGGTTGTTTAATCCATGTACTCAAGGTCTGCAGCTGCGAGGGCTGGATACACGGTTGTAACTTGGTGGCAGAGACGGAGGCTGTGGAGAGGGGTGTAACCTTGATTACAGAAAGCATCTCTAATGATAGGAAGGCAGCACAGCTAGGACTCTATATCAAGGATTCATAAATCTATAACAAAATTACTGAGGATAGAAGTGAGGGTTCTGATTTTTAAACAAGTTATCCAGACAGTGGCCTCAGGTAAGAAGCACACTGAGACTTGGGCTTTGAGGAGGGCAAGTGGGAGACCAGGAGGAATGGTGTATTGGTTTTTTTGGGATTGTGATGCTCAACACACAGCTCCAAAACTCAGGGTTTAATGTAGCAGGAACTTACTGCTCATGTGTCTGGGGTGGTTGACCAGCTGTCAGCCGGTCGTGAACCAGTTCAGCTGGGATGACCGGGGTGGCTCCAGTCTGCTCTTCCATCACTAACCTTCCATCAGACTGGCCCAGGCATCTGCTCATGGTCAATTCTTCAAATTGTGGGGTCTTTTTCTGAGTGGTTCCCCAGTCTGTTGTTCTCTCTAACGCTTATCTCTGTCCTCCGAGATGTCCTTACTTCTTGACCACTGCTGAAGAAAGATTGGAAGATGTACCCTTAGAACAACTATCTCAGCCTGCTTCTTGTAGAAAGCTGGGTTTGCAGAAGCCTTAAATTTTTTTTTTTTTTCATTTTAAACACTCTCGGTTTCTTTTAGTCTGGGGTACGCTGTGTGTCAAAAATGGAAACCCGCAGTCTTTGGAGACACACTTCTCTGTCTCTATTTATCCTCTGAGTTTTTCTGCTCTTTATATCACTGTAGGATGGTTTCCTTAAGAATCTTGAAAGCCCTTTTGTCAAACCTAGTTGAACCCTTTGTTGAACCCAGGTCTGCATAAGTAGTAAGTGTAAGTGTTCATTTCTCAGTCGTGTCTGACTCTTTTGTGACCCCATGGACTGTAGCCCTCCAGACTCCTCTGTCCATGGAATTCTCCAGGCAAGAATACTGGAGTGGGCTGTCATTCCTTTCTCCATGGGGTCTTCCTGACCCAGGGCTCAAATCTTGGTCTTCTACATTGCAGGTAGATTCTTTTACCGTGGGTCTACATACGTCTCCTTAACGATCCAAGAAGTGTTAACAAATGGTCTCAGTGATTCATCCTTAATTTGATCTGTATCCATGGCCATGTCTTAACAGGAGAATATTTTCCTGGCTGAAACGGCTGGAGATGAAAAGAATTTTAGTTTCCAGGTTAGCAGAGTATGGCACCTTTGTGTTTTGCGTGCAACTTGCAAGTTGTCCAGTTATTTTCTGGGTTCCTCTTTTTCTTGTACTACTTGGTTATATACAGCCAGGGAGAGCCAGCTGATGCTTTCAAGCCAGCTGCCTTAAAATTTCTTTGCTGAAGCCCAGAGTTTCGTCAGGAACATTTTCTATCTTCCATTTCACACTTTGCCACTACAATAGCGTGAGTCACCAACATTCCACCCTCTTATAACAGTTTTTATTGCCACTTCTTCCAGGTTTCTACAACAGTTTTATTTCTGTTTTTTTCTAGGCTGTATCTGCCACCTGGTCACAAAAACAATGCCACATGTTAGATTTTTGTAGAAGGGGATGACAGAGGATGAGGCGGTTGGATGGCATCATGGGCTCATTGGATAGGAGTTTGAGCAAGCTCCAGGAGATGGTGAAGGACAGGGAAGCCTGGTGTGCTGCAGTCCATGGGGTCGCAAAGAGTCAGACACAACTTAGTGATTGAACACTTAGTGATAATCTTGTTAAGACCTCACTCTGTGTACCAACTTGTGAATAGGTTATTTATTGCTGTGGTAAAGCTACCTATCCGCCAGCTCCAAACTCCGTGGCTTAAAATAAAGTGCTTATTACTTGTGTTGTGTTCTGTGTATTTGTGCTCAGCCATGTCCAACTCTTTGTAACCCTGTGAACTGTAGCCCGCCATGCAACTCTGTCCATGGGATTTTCCAGGCAAGAATACTGCAATAGGTTGCCATTCTTTTCTCCAAGGAATCTTCCCAACCTGGTGATGGAACCCATGTCTCCTGAATTGCAGACAGATTCTTTACTGTCTGAGCCACCAGGGAATGGCTACCCACTCCAGTATTCTTGCTTGGAGAATTTCATGGACAGAAGAGCCTGGAGGGCTACAGTCCATGGGGTCTCAGAAGAGTCGGACATGACCGAGCAACTAACTTAACAGGTGAGTCTCCCACAATTACACATATAATAGGAAAACAAATATGAGGTCTGTGGATCAGACTGTCTATGACTCACGAAGCATTATAGACAGATTCCCAACCCCAGCTCCTAGGGAGCTGCACAGTAAGTTACCTAGAATGCTGTAGTTAAACCATTACAGGCCAAAGAAAAGTACTCATCTTCCTGAGTGTGGCCCATGTGGCCTGCTCCCAGGAGTGTCTGTGGGGTGAGGGGCTGGAAGGAGACAGATGTGACATGGGGAAGGAAGGATAAACTAGGAACTCCAGGTTCTGGCTGCAATCTGTGGTCGCTGACAGCTTTCAAATCTCCTACTCTGGTGGTAGGGTGTCACCAGGGGCAGAGGCACCCTTTGTCAGTGAGCTGAATACTCTCCTGGCCTCAGAATCACAGGAGCTGGAGGAGGGGATTCAGCAGGAGATAGAGCTGACAAGGAAAGGAGGAAAGTCAGTGTCAATGTCAGGGCGGCAACAGAGCATCCTTACAGCCGTGCTCTGACCTTCACATCCTGAACATCAGCTACTTCACTTCCATCTTCCTAATTACCAGCATCCCTCCCGCAAGCATATCTCTTTCTCTCTCACACACACATAGGCAAATGAATCCTGGGAGATGGAGTTTCAGCTTTGTTAACTGACAGCCCTAAACCCCACGCCCCAATCTTTAGCCAACTCAGAAGGCACCTCTGATTATTTCCTTCATGAGGGTCTTTCATATGGGCTTTCAGACTATTCCTAAATTGTTTAGCCTTCTCTTCTCTGCAAGTAGCCACCCTAAGGCCTCTCTCTATTCCTTCTATTTTTGCTTCTCTTGAATCAACCTCTTTCTCTTATTTGTATTCCCTGAGACTCCCCATCACTCTGTAGCTGATGTGGCTAAGTGCCAGGCAGTTCTCTGGCAGAGGCTCAGTCGTTCTCAGCTTTGGGGAATGAGAGCCTCATGGTTCCCCCATTTTGCCCTACTTCCCTATGAATTTTACGCTGCGTTTATGCTGAGTTAGGTTGTTGCATTTCTGCAGTCGATGGCACCTCGTCAGGCAGCCTGTCTTACATACATATTTACTGAACCTGGTGCTGACTGCATCCCCTGATTGCAAGGAGGTCAGAGTGTTTTTCTGAACAAAGAAGAGCTGTATGCTTTGGCACAGCTGCTTGGTATTTTTCCTAGAATGCTAGAAGGAAGCAGACATTCGTTTGGTTTTCGCCAGTCTCTCTTTGTCTAAATTGTCCTATTTGGCTTGGCCTGTTGGTTTTAGTCTATTAGAACAGCAATGTAGGAAATGGTTCCTCTTGGTTTATGAGCTTGAACCCAAGTTCATCAACATGTGCCTTAGCAGGATAGAGATTTCTGTAAGTGTTTCTGGGCCATCAGATCTCTGTGAAGAGCATCTCCATGTTCCAGATGTAAGGTATGAATGTGCAAATCCCATGTGGAGATCGCAGTTCACTAACTTGTGGATGGCCCCCCAGAGAAAAGAAGCGATTCAGTATAATGACTGCAGACTGTAGAAGAGAGACCCAGAAACCACTATTCTGTGGTGCCATTTAAAATTTGGGCAAGGGGCCACATTTTTGAGGCAAGAAGAGCTACATCTTCCTTTTCATAATAATAACAAAAATACTCCACATTTCAGAATAAGCAATATTCATCTCTCAATTAGTATTAACAGCTAATCAGGGTGCAGCAGGGGAGTGGAGCTCTCATCAAACAGCAGGCGGCTGGTTTTATTTTTTTCAATGCCGCTTAAAGATTATTTGAAAAATCTCCTTCAGAGACCCGTATGTGGGGTGCCACGTACTCCCAGTCAGAATTTAAAGTGATCCAAAATACAATATTAATGATTGATGCAGAAGCTCACAGTTTGGCGCTGGGGTTTAATTAGATAAGCATTGCAGCTGGGTTCAGGCAGAGGCGACCTGATGGGATGCATAAGCCGTTATGTGACTTCTCGTCTATGGGGTATCTACTGAAGTGGAAACAGAAGCAAGCTACTAGGAATTATGATGATGGCTTTTTTTTTTTCCCAGTGCTGAAATGAGTAGAAGTCTGATTGTCGGGAGGGAGAAGCATTTCGTAATTAAAAAGCTGGGCTTGGATCTTGTATTTAATTTATTGATGAACTGAGCACTCGACAAAACCCAGCTAGAGCAGCCCCACCAAGTTCTGGCAAGTCAAGTATGAAGCACAAGTCAAGTATGAAGCTCTTTGGGTCTATACCCCTTTGCGCATACAAAATCCTCTCATCTCAAAACCATCCTTCAACTTCCAAGCATCAGAGTCGCATCAGGCTCTTAATATCTTACTCATGCAGAAAAATTCCTACAATAATTGCTTTGGTTCACTCTCTCTCCCTGAAAATTTGAGAATGTAAACTGGGGTTGATAGCATTTCAATTCATGTGGTCAAAGAGCCTGTCCACCTTTAGTTATGTTAAGAGTTTGGAGTCTTCCGTGTCACATGCTGAAAAGGACTAGAACACACAGTCTGGTGTCTGTCTACAGTTCAGCTCCAGCCTGCGTGCTGACCTCTGTCACATGAGACAGGCTAAGGAGAACAATTTATGGATTCTTATTGTAAATTAAATGGCACCAGAATGAGGCTCAGAGCGTTGCACGTTTAAAGTGGTATTGTTAGATTGATCTGTAAAACATCACTGTGCAACAAAGAGGAAATGTGTCTAGATGTTTTGCATTGTGGAATAATTACAATAACCATCTATGAAGTTCTTAGTTGCTATTGTCAACATCTACAGAGTTTGAAGTTACAGGTGAACACTGAGTATTATTATTTTTGGTATGTAAAGAAAGTTGAATGAGCCTTCTCCTGATTGTTATAAATCAGTTTGTGAGGGTTTTGAATAAATTTGATGCTTCAATATAAGCAGGGGAGACATGAGTCTTTTTGGAGATACATTACCTTTCTCTGCCCTTCCCTGGTGGCTCTAATGGTAAAGAATCTGCCTGCAGTGCAAGAGACCCGGGTTTGATCTCTGGATTGGGAAGAACCCTGGAATGGCTTACCCACTCCGGTATTCTTGCCTGGAGAATACCTTTCTCTGGCTATGAAATTATCATTCCTTGCCCTGAGAAGGGATTCATGCATTTTTCTTGTTAAAGAAGGGTGTGCACCTAGGAATCACAAAATTTGAAAGATTAAGTCCTGATTTGGCCATTTTCTAGCAGTGCTCTTTGTCAGTTTGCTAAACCTTGAGCCTCTTTTGTTTTGTTTGCAAAATGGGAACAATAGCCCCCTTATCTCCTTCTCTCCCAGGGAAATTCTGAGCATCTAATGAGGTGGGATGCATCTTCAAGTTTAGACCCAAAACTAGGTGTATCACTTGCAATGCATTAGTTGTTGCTTTGTGAGGCAGTTTTGTGGTAATCCACCCCATAAAGCTATTGAGAACAGATGACTCAAAAATTTTCCAGTGAGCAAGGACAGTGGCTTGGGTTTTCAAAGCTTTTCCTAATAGTGATACTCTCACCACCTGCTTTTGGTGGGAGGTGAAGGAGAGTGTAGGCTTTTTCACACGTACACACAGATGAAGACAATGAGATTCTGCACATGAATTACATGCCAAAGCTTGGACCCAGGCCTTCTGGCCCCAAAGTGAGCGTTATCCCCTTTCTACTGGATTGTCTCTGCAGACAGTCTGCAAATAAATGGAAATAGAAGGAAGGGTTATCAAGGAAACGTGGTTAACTTTGAAATTGAAGGGTGCAGATGTCAACAAAGCAGGTAATTCATTAGAGCAGATCAATAAGCTTAACAGCAGGATTGCCATGAGATTCATTGTAGATAACTGCCTTGTTTATAGATGAGAGTTGGCTACATTGTGGATTTTTAATAAGTAGAACATACCCTTTTTAGTTGCATGCAATAACGATTGCTGATCATTTGCAAGTGATGCTACTGTACTCGTTCCCTTGATAAAATAATTGATAAACACATGGCTCCTTTGTGTCTTTTCTAATTGATGCTGATGGAAAAGCTGACAATAAGTAGTAGGATTATTGCAATACTCCATCAGAATCTCTGAGGATAGAGATGTATTTTAGTGCTTTATGCATCACCATACATCCTAAAGTCAATCAATAAAAATTACTGATGATAGATTGAACTGATGAATCAAAGCCTGGTGGTGTGGTGACTGAAAGGTAGACATGGGTACTTTGGACAGAGGCAGTGGGTGGAATGTAGGAAATGTTACTAAAAAGTTAATGCATAGGTAATGAACATAGGTCTTGTAATGTATAGACAAGCACTTAACTTATGGAATAATAGTAATTGTAACAAATGATAATAGCAATTACTTTTAAAATTTAAATTTATTTATTTTTAATTGGAGGACAATTGCTTTGCAATACTGTGTTGATTTCTACCATATAGCATGAATCAGCAATAGTTATACATATGTCCCGTCCCTCTTGAACGTTCCTCACACCTCCTTATTTATGGGTTCTTACCTGTTCATCTTCCAACCCAACGAAGAATTCCAGCTTGGGTTCTCTTTTCTGACTTTACATATACTCTCCTTGGGCTTGCTCTCCACACAAGGCTACATTGATCATTTGGGCAACAATGACCCAACTCAAGCAACCTTGGTCTTGCCTTAGTCACACACACCTCTAAGTACTCCCGTAGCATTTTTAACTTTCCTCCAATTTATTAGTTAGTTGAAATCCTGAATCTGAACAAGTTGGCCTGGAGAGAATAGATAAAGTAAGATGGGGGAGGATTAAAGAACCACAGCATCCTAAAGGCTAAGTCAATGAGGACTGTAGAGACAGGGCTAGCGAGAGGCCAGAGGAGTAGGAACACAGTCAAGAGAGGGCGATGTCGCTGTGGAAATCCAAAGGAAGAAAACGCTTCATGAGGAAGAGTGGGGTCCATGGAACAGAGACGTCAGGAAAGATGAGGACTGCAAAACGCCCACTGGATCAAGCCACATGGAGGCCACTAGCAAACTTGGTCAGAGCTGTTTTGGTGAAAGGAAATAGGTGAAAATCAGATTTCAGGGGATTGAGGTGTGAGTGGGAGTTGAGTCAAGGGAAATAGAAAGTCCAACTATCTCACCTAGAGTTATTTTAGAATCCATGACGCTGTTCCCCATGGATTCCCTTGGAACCACAGTGAGGACAAGCTGTGCAAGAGCCTGTCCAGAAAGACCTGCCATCCATCTGGAGCTCAGGCTATTTCCAGCACCCGGTGAGGCTCCTGGGAACCAAACAATCCTGTTGCCAGCCCACCTGGTCTTGGATTTCCAGGAGCAGCTGGCTTGTTCCAGAGATGTCCAAGTCCTTCAATCCATCAGAGACCTCAATCTGTCTGAGACTTCAGGGTCCAGTTATTTAGAAATTTCTAGGGCACTTGTTTTCCCCAAGACTCATCCACATTTTTCATCCAAACTGAAAAAATGCTCCTCCAGTTACTATCCTGTCTGAAGTCCCAATCTCTTGTGGCTCTGTGCTTCCTTCTCTGAACCACACATCACTGTTCCCCTCCTAACCTTCCCCATGATCCTTTTTGGAACCTCTGCTAGTGAAAGTGAAAGTGTAACTTGCTCAGTCATGCCCGATTCTTTGCAACCCCATGGACTGTAGCCTACCAGGCTCCTCTGTCCATAGGATTCTCCAGGCAAGAATACTAGGGTGGGTTGCCATTCCCCTCTCCAGGGGAACTTCCTGACCCAGGGATCGAACATGGACCTCCTGCATTGCAGGCAGATTCTTGCCACCAGGGAATCCAGCTACAAACAATTCCCCACACACTCTTAACCTTGTCAGAGAGGCAGTGTCTATTTCCTGGCTCCCTGGAAGCCTTTCACCTCAAGTAGATACTCTCATTTGGGTTGGCATCTTCCTCGATTTCAAAGTCACTTGCAGATCTTTATCTCCTGGTCATGTTCTTCTATCAGGGAGCTCCTGGACTCACTGTCACATCAAGCTTTTCATCTCAGGTCTGTAGAAGCCACCCTTCATCTGAGGCTCTTAACTCCTTTCCTTCTTTAACAGACCAGGAGTCTAGGAGGACCAGCTATCCAAACATATCCCAAGGCTAACTATTTGGTACCTTTTCTGCTTCCACCCAGACCAGGCTATTATGGTCTTTCACCTGAGCTGCCATAGCCTCGTGAATCGCCTTCCTCTTTTTCCTCCTGTCCCATAATCAATTTTCCACTCAACTACTGGAGGCGACTCCCCAAGATGTATCACGCCATGTCATGTTCCTGCTCAAAACCCTCTAGGGACTTTCCATCACACTCGACTGAAATCCAAGGCCTCTGAGGTCAGCCCCTGTCTATTTCCTTGCTTTGTCCCACACCATGTCCCCTTTGCTGAGCTGCTCGTGTCTAACTGGAACTCCCCGACTCTGCCAATCTCATCCCACCTCCCTGGAGCCCTGGAGAGCTCCCTGGAGGAGGACAACCCACTCCTGCTCCTCACTCTTTCAGCTCCTTGCTTGAGGGCCCTCGCCCCGGAGCGCCCCCTGAGCACTTGTCTAGAATTGTCCCTTCCTCTCCTCACCCCAACATCGCTCTCAACCAGAAGCTGGGCACACTGCTCAGCCGTGGGTGCAATGTCCACACCCCACAAGAACCTGAGCGCCCCGAAGGACGATGTTTGCCCACCTGGTTCATCTCTGTCTCCTCCCGGAAACTGTATTCACCACACCATTGTCGTTGTTGTTTTTCGTCGCTAAGTCCTATCTGACTCTTTGTGACCTCATGGACTGTAGTCCGCCAGGCTTCTCTGTCCATGGGATTCTCCAGGCAAGACTACCAGAGGGATAGCCATTTCCTCCTCCAGGGGAGCTTCAGTACATCATATATTATAAATAAACATGTGCTGAAGGAATGAATAAATAAGCCCTTCTTCAGTTGCCTTGTCTTAAGGCCAGAAAACAAGTTTGTGTAGAGTCACAACTCAGGATATGAACATAAAACTCACATTCTTCTCCCTAAAACATAATCATTGAAGAGCAGACTTTTTCAGTGTGACTCTTCCTGCTCATGCTTAGGTCTTCAGTTCAGTTCAGTACAGTCACTCATTCATGTCTGACTCTTTGCGACCCCATGGACTGCAGCACGCCAGGCCTCCCTGTCCATCACCAACTCCCGGAGCGTGCTCAAACTCATGTCCATTGAGTCGGTGATGCCATCCAACCATCTCATCCTCTGTGGTCCCCTTCTCCTCCTGCCTTCAATCTTTCCCAGCATCTGGGTCTTTTCCAATGAGTCAGTTCTCTGCATCAGGTGTCCAAAGTACTGGAGTTTCAGCTTCAGCATCAGTCCTTCCAATGAATAGTCAGGACTGATCTCCTTTAGAATGGACTGGTTGGATCTCCTTGTAGTTCAAGGGACTCTCCAGAGTCTTCTCCAACACGACAGTTCAAAAGCATCAATTCCTCAGCACTCTGCTTACTTTATAGTCCAACTCTCACATCCATATATGACTACTGGAAAAATCATAACTTTTACTAGATGCACCTTTGTTGGCAAAGTAATGTCTATGCTTTTTAACATGCTGTCTAGGTTTGTCATAACTTTTCTTCCAAGGAGCAAGCGTCTTTTAATTTCAGTCACCATGCTTAGGTTTTAGGTTGGGCTGATCCAGTCCTGTCTTTTCTAATGTTTGTTCTATGGTTTATGGGC
Source organism: Budorcas taxicolor (assembly GCF_023091745.1). Lineage (NCBI taxonomy): Eukaryota > Metazoa > Chordata > Mammalia > Artiodactyla > Bovidae > Budorcas > Budorcas taxicolor. The sequence continues at coordinate 77,709,149 of NC_068921.1, forward strand.
CTCCTTCTTACCTAGTGCAGGCCAGCTGGGACTCTAAACCCAGTGCCTTAGTCCATTCAGACTGTTACAACAAATGACCATAGGCTGGGCTTATAAACAATGGAAATTAACTTCTCATGATTCTGGAGGTTGGAGGCCCAAGATCAACAGGTTAGGTTCTGATGATGATCTCCTCTGGGTTTCTGATTGCTAGCATCCTTTATTTTTTTTTAAATTAAACTGTTTCTGATATGTTTTGGGATTATTTATTATGATGATTTTTAAATAATAATTTATCATTATGATTTTAAAGCAATTTATTATGATTTTAAATAATAATTTATTATAATTTAAAAGAACAAATCATTATTATTATTATTTTATATCAGGTGCTTAGTTTTCCCCAACTAGGGATCGGATGTTTGCCCCCTGCAGTGGAAACACAGAGTCCTAACCACTGGCCCACCAGGGAAGCCCCCGATTGCTGGCATCTTGTACACATTTTATATATTGAAAGAATGACATCAGGGCCCCGTATTCTCACATGATGGGGAGCAGAAAGGAAGCAGACTCTCTCGTGATTCTTAGGGGTCCCCTTTACGAGCCCCAGTCCTCTTTATGAGGGCTCTACCCTCAAGACATGACCTAACCCTGATTTTCTCCCAAGGCCTGTCTCCTAATACCTCAGCATGGGGTAGGGTTTCCACATGAGGGTTTGCGGGGACACAAGCTTTCAGTCTCACACGTGTGTGTTCTCTCCCCGCAGCGGGGCTTTGCTGTGAGGGCGAGAAGGAGGCAGGTCTATCCAGGCTGTTGGCTCCTCTGTGCTCTGTTTTTTCTCTTTGGAGACTCGCCTCCCAGCCAGCCTGAAGCGGGGGTAGCTGCCCAGCAACGGAAGTTTCTCTGACCTTAAAACGTGGGGCTCTTTCTTAGTACTTTTGTCGTCGGCTCTGCACCTGAGTTACAATTCTGAGAAAGGCAGAAAAAAACTTCACTGAGCCCTGGTGTCAGCCTTTCAAGCTATAACATGTTTACAAATGCTAATAACCGCCAGGACAATGGTGGTCTGTTCTGGGGAAGACCCACTAGGAAGATCAGCTTTAGTCCATGCTCATCCAAAGTTCCAGACTCTTTTCTAAATGAGGAAACTGAGGGACCACAGGTGTGCCCTAGTGGCGGGCAGGCAGGAGCCAGCATAGCTGCGGGAATTAGACAGCAGGGCCTGTCTGCACTCAGGCACCCGCTGGCAGCCAGCAAGTACCATTGCCTAAATAGCTCTCGACTTTCATCTGAGCCCTACTGCTTTAGAAATGGACATTGACCAACTGATGTGCTTTGCTAAGATACAGGAATGTCCTGACAAGGTCACTGATATGTTTTGGACATGGCTCATGCTTTTGACTCTGGGTTTCTCATTCTTGGTAGCATGTGGGTTGGCTTCCACTGCATACCATCCTGGAATGACTTTGAAGGATACCGCCGATTCCAAGGGACCGGCTGCCTGCCAAAACCATGTTCCAGGAAAAGAGATGGAAGGGAAGCAGAGAGGTACAACCTTAGGGATTAGAAAATGAGACAGACGTGGCCATCTGTTGCCGCTCCCACCTAGCTCTTGGGCGGCTGTTATTGCAGGGCAATTTTTACAAGCGCATGTTTGTGTTCCGTTTGCCCTCCGCTTGTCTTTCCAGGTTTGTCGTGAAGCACTGGAGGCGATGCTGGAAGCCCTTTGGCTGCGCAGAACAGCAGGGTGGCCTAGAGCCCTGCTGGTGGGAGAAGGTCTGTCCTGACATTCTGGTGCACTTCCACATCCAAGGATGGGAAGGGCATTTGGTGGCGGAGGCAGGAGAGAGGACTCAACAGGCCTCCGATTTGGATGGGTGAAAGATACCAAGAAGACACCTTGGGTTACCTGCAAGATCGCTTCAGTCCCCCCGTAGATGCCACACTGAAATATCGATATTTCTGGGTCCTGCTGAGCCCAATCAGAATAAAACAAGCCACATATGCATGGGCACGTGTTTCCACTTTTGTAATCTGACCTGCAAGTGGCGGTATGCTGCTGCTGCTGCTGCTAAGTTGCTTCAGTCGTGTCCGACTCTGTGCAATCCCATAGATGGCAGCCGACCAGGCTCCCCCAACCCTGGGAGTCTCCAGGCAAGAACACTGGAGGGGGTTGCCATTTCCTTCTCCAATGCATGAAAGTGAGAAGTGAAAGTGAAGTTGCTCAGTCGTATCCAACTCTTCGTGACCCCATGGACTGCAGCCTACCAGGCTCCTCCATCCATGGGATTTTCCAGGCAAGAGTACTGGAGTGGGGTGCCATTGCCTTCTCTGAAGTGGTGGTATACAACTGGCCAAGTCAGCTGGACCTCAGTGAGACTTCCCTCCAGGAGGTGGCTCCATCTGGCTTTCGGAAGCTTCCATTTAGAGGGATGCTCAGGTCGTAAGATCCTGTGAGTTCCAAGCTTTCTCTCTGTTTGGCACACATTTTTCTCATGTGTTTATGTTCTTCTCATATTAAGCGCAACACAATTATTAAATGTCCGGCAGAGTGAGGGGGCACTCAGGGCTGGATGAAACGACCCAGAAGGGGAAATGGACAGCTTAGCCCACAGTCCAGACAGTGTGAAATGTGCTATCAATTAATGAAGGAGTGGGGTGTACTGCTGAGAGAGAGAGAGAGACAGTGGGGGCCGGGGTTCTAAAATCAGCCTGAGCTGCCAGAGGAGCCTCATGCAGATGGTTCTGCCTGTGCCTGAATTCCTATCTCCAGGAATAAGTGAATATCGGGAGGAAGAAGGACATGCAGAGAATAGAATGGAGGTCTGAGAATATGGTGCAGCCCATGTGGAGACCTTAAGATGCGAAACAGCCTGGCCCGTTTTAGAGACAGCAGGGAGTTTCATAAGGGTAGGGAACAAGTGGTTTAGAAGGGACAAGGGTAGGCGAGCCCTGGGATGCAGGTAAGTACCAGGTCATAAAGGCTTTCTTATGGCAAGCCAAGGACTTTCTTACAAAAGTAACGGGAAGCTGGTAAAACAGTGTGTGTGAATGGCAACACGGTCAGATTTGCATTTGAGAGCAATCAGCCTGGTGGCAACCTGCGATAAACTGAAGGACATTTGAGGCAAGATGACCAAGAGACAAGCCTGAATTAACAGGATGTCGAGGAGGAGAGGATGATGAGAAATATTTAGAGAAGGGAGTACAGACAGGACTTAGTATCTGCATAGATGTTGAGTCCAGGGACAAGGAGAACTTAGGGATGACTCCCAAGTGTCTATGTAGGGAGACTCGTGGGTGACGGTGTCACTAAGGGAGATACGAATTGAGCAGGAGAAGGTATGGAAGGAAGGGACAAGAAGAATTTCATTGTTGGAATTGTCCAATAAATATTACTCAAATTCTGCTTTCTGCCTGATCATGCTCATCTCAGAAAGAACCCCACTGTCTGCAGAGTGAGGCTGGCATTTTGTATCTCTGAGAGCTGGCTCCTGACCTCCTCTCCTGTCCTTTCTCCCCAGCTCCTCTGCAAAGAGCCCACTCGTCTTCCTATGACCCCCTGCCTCCTCTCTCTTGTCTGTGAGTCCTTTCCCCTGGAGCCCACTTGAAGCCTCACCATCCTTACACAACTTTTCTTTGAAAACCCACCTAATAGTCTTGTACCCTGAGCAGCCCTGTACGACATCACATGTCTTTTTCTGTGCGTCTATGTTCCACCTTCTCTGATGGAGGTGGGCACATCTGACGTGATGGAGGTGGTCGTGTGTAGCTGAGGGACATGAATGTGGTTGGCTGAAAGAAAGAGGTCCACCTCCAGGCCACGGGCACTGCAGGCTGCTGAATGTCTGTTTGCAATGTGGGATCAAACTAGAGATTTGGCCTTTGGGCTGGGAACACTCATTCTTCACATCGACCCTCAGGGCTCTGCATCTCAGCTTTTGCAGGATTCCCTGTGGGTTTGGATACAGCTTGTGTCTGCAAAGGGAGAACCCGCAGATATCCTTTCTCTCTGGGTCAGCTGGCCATCCCGACCTCACCTGAGGACACTCTCTTCACTCTGCTTGTCCACCCCTTCTCTGCTTTCTGAAGTACAGTGAGCAGTCTAGGGGGCCCAGCTCTGAGTCTGGAGATCTAAGACACCTCAGTCATCAAGTCCTCCTTCCAGGAGGGGGCAGTGCTGCACCCACAGGCTGACCAGCACCTTGGCCTGGGTGCTGCGGTGGACGGTTACCAGGATTCTTCAGTCTTCCATCCACTGGGATTGTCAGGCACTTGACCTTCTTGATACTGTTATATAGGGCTCTGGAGATTTAATAAAGGACTACAGCAGGCTGCATTTGCTTTTAAAGACGGAGACCCTGCCATATCCCTTTAGTACTTAGCATCTGGCATGTGATAAATACTCAATAAATTTAAAGGCAAGCGGCTTGGTACATTCCCTGAAGTGACCATTACCCATAATATTTTATGTAACAAATATACATGATGCATCCTAGTTTCCTGATGTTGTTATTTTTTCAGTACTTATTATATATCAGGCAATATTACAGACACATAATTTATGTGTAACCCGCTCAATACTTCCATTAAGTGTGTTCACCTTGTTTCAGACAGATATTTATTGAGAGGTCATGAGGCTACCTGTCTAAGGCACAAAGAAGTCCTGAACTGGGGTTTAAAAGCAGGTTTACCTTCAGCCACCTTCAGGCTTGTTCATGACCTTATTATTTTTTTAAAATTTATTTTTCATTGAAGGATAATGGCTTTGTCTTTTTTACAATTTTTATTTAATATTGGAGTATAGCTGATTCACAATGTTGTGTTAGTTTTAGGTGTATAAAGCGAAAGTTGCTCAGTCGTGTCCGGCTCTTTGTGACCCCATGGACTGTACAGTCCATGGAATTCTCCAGGCCAGAATACTGGAGTGGGTAGCCTTTCCCTTCTCCAGGGGCTCTTCCCAACTCAGGGATCGATCTCGGGTCTCCCGCATTGCAGGCGGATTCTTTACCAGCTGAGCCACCAGGGAAGCCCTCAGGTGTCTGTGTATAACTGAATCACGTCCTCATCCTTTCCAGCAAAAGTCTGACAATAACGTCCACCTGTTCGTCAGCCCCATTACCTTGTCCTTGGGTCGTCTGGCTCTACCCTGTATTGCCCAGCAATCCTGTGTGCGTTATACATGTGCACACACTCACCCCTTCCCCTTCCTCTAAATCACTCCACACTCCACGGAGCATGGGACCCTTATTGAGGCATTAAAGTTCAGTGCTTTCTTCTGTGCTTTTTTTGTGTGTACATGCTTTTCTCTCTCATTAGAGTTTTAAGAGGAAATGCTCTTCAGTGTATGAGATGCTCATCAATTACCTTTTGCTAGTATTCAGCAATCCGGCTATATTTTTAAAATTTATTTTTAAATTGAAGGATAATTGCTTTACAATATTGTTTTGGTTTCTGCCATACGTCAACATGAATCAGCCATAGGTATATAGGTATATATATATATGCCCTGTCTCTTGAACCTCCCTCCCACCTCCCACCCCATCCCACCCCTCTAGGTTGTCACAGAGCCCCAGTTTGAGCTCCTTAAGCCATACGGCAAATTCTCACTGGCTCTCTAATTTACATATGGTAGTGTATATGTTTCCATAGTCCAGCTAATTTTGAAGAAAGAATGTGAGTTCTCTAAAAGTACAAATCACTTGGTTTTGCAATTTCTTTCCCCAGTATGTTAGTCTTTATATTTCCTCTTCATTTTTAATTTCTCTTTTGAGTGTCCCTTTCTTCAGTGCTTCCCTTCTGCATCTGTCAGGACATGAATATTGGAGTTTCCTTGGAGAGTTCTTACTGTAAAATACTGAGCCATTTCATTGTAGGGCTGCATAAGTACTGTGACTGTGGTAAGATCAATTTAATGGCAAGGAAATGCTTCTGTTCCAAGACCAATAATTACAACCCATTCCTCATCGGCTTCCTTGGTTTCAGCCTGGTTCCCCTGCAGTCAGTCCTTCATGCAGCTGCCAAGTTCATTTTCTCACCTGCTGCTCTGACAGCATCACCTCTCTCCCAACACCCAGAATGACTCTCTGTTTACCCTTCACTTCCAGTCGTACCCAAAGTCGTCTGCTTGGTTTCAAGACCCTCCCTGTGCAGGGTCTCTCACTTTCTAGACCCATTCAGCCTTCTGATGCTAATGCACTCTCTGGGTCCTAGCACTCCTCCTCACGATGTCAGGAGTCCACGGGGAGCATGCCGTGGATTCCAAGTGCATCTCTGAGTGCAGATCCCTTTGCCTCTGAATGGACTTCCCTGGTGGCTCAGATAGTAAAGAATCTGCCTGCAGTGCGGGACACCTGGGTTTGATCCCTGGTTGGGGAAGATCCCCTAGAGAAGGGAATGGCTACCCACTCCATTATTCTAGCCTGGAGAATTCCATGGACCGTCCATGGGGTCGCAAAGGGTCGGACACGACTTAGAGACTGCATGGCAGGATCTATTTATATCTGCTGGCTGTGCTAGGTCTTGGCTGCAGCTTGGCTTATCTGATTGTGGTGCATGGGCTTAGTTGCCCTCCAGCATGTGGGATCTTAGTTCCCCAACCAGGGATGGAGCCCGCATCCCTTGCATTGGAAGACAGATTCTTTACCACTGGACTGCCAGGGAAGTTTCAATAAATGGATATTTCATAATGAACTGTGCAGTGCCATTTATTTGTTGACTGGTACAAACCCCAGAAGGGCTTCCCAGGTGGCTCAGATGGTAAAGAATCTGCCTGCAATGTGGGAGACCTGTGTTGGGAAGATCCCTGGAGAAGGAAATGGCAGCCCACTCCAGTATTCTTGCCTGGAGAATCCCATGGACAGAGGAGCCTGGTGAGCTACAGTCCGTGGGGTCATACAGAGTGGACTCAACAGAACGATTAACACTTTCAATTTCACAGATCCCAGAAGCAGTGGGAAAGATGTTAATCCAACTGTTCTCTAAAATGCAGAGCAGGATGGTTGAAGCCCCCGCCCTCTTCCAGACAGGAGGCTGATTGAGGTCACACTGCAGAACCAGCGACCTTTCTGCATGGAGACCAGGGTTTGGACATCTTATCCGGTCACAGTTAAGCTGTAGCACCAGCACCAGAACTCTTTGTCCTTGACTTTGACCCCACTGCATGACACCTCTCCCGGGTGTGCCTGCACATGGCCCTCATCTACTCTCAGCTTGTGCCAAAGCTTGTGCCCCGAAGGGCTTGTCCTTTCTTCTCCAGTGAGGTTCGCCTTATGTAACTCAAATTTTCTAAAACGTGAGCACTTCATAGTCAGCAAGTATGCTGCAAGTTTGCACTTTGGTTTTCTATCTTCAATTCCCCAAAGACAGATGCTAATATAAACCTAGTTCTTGAAATGACTTTTCTATGCAAGAGAAGACAAGTGCAAAACAAAACACTGAAGAAAAGTCAGGCAATTACTCACCCTACCCCCTCACTTGTTATTTTTTTTATATCTTCATCTGGCTCTGATGACAAATTCAATTGAAAAGGAGCTGATCTATGCACTTTCACTTTAACAGCACCATGAAATTTCTCACACTAAAGCTGATCTGAAAAACCCAATCAATATTTGCTTAAAGAACACATTAGAGGCACAGTTCTCATATGGAAGTTAAGGTCCCTATGGGATCAAATGGAAAAGCCAAGCTTCCCTCATTTTTGGCTCCCCTCGTTTTTCTTTCTCCAGGGTTTTATTCTTGCTGCCATCTCACCTTCCGCTTAATCCCTGACCTCCATATGCCATCCATTCTTTTTATTTGGGATCCAGGAATTGGAATTGGATCTCACCTTACTATTACTCACAGCAGGTGGAAGAAAATGAAAGTAATAAAGGGATTCAAATTCCTTACAAGTCAGCAGTTTGCAGAACCGAACTCTTGTTTCTCCTTAATATGGGGCAAGATGTATGCTGATAGAAGACCAGTGAGCGATCCTTTAGAAGGTTATTCATGCCCTTCGCTCCCCAAATTATCAAGGTACATTATCACTACTAGATCTTGTTTTCTAACAGAGTTTCTTCCGGCGGCTTTTAACCCACAAGGCCGCAGCTTTTGATATAAACTCATGAATATGAATGAGCAGACCACAGGAAAGGGCCCCACGTGACTGATGTCATGTAGTGGACAGAAGAGAAAGGGGCTATGCTTGTCCTTTCAAGTCTCTCAGTTTTCAAAGCAAGAAGACCCCGTGAGGCACCTTAGCAGAAACACCCTGTGTGTGTGTTGTGGGGGGGTATGGGTGGGAGCTGTCTATACCAGCGGTCCCCAAACTTTTTGGCACCAGGGGCCTCTTTCATGGAAGACAATTTTTCTATGGCTGGGGTGAGGGGGATGGTTTCAGGGTGATTCAAGCACATTACATTTACTGTGCACTTTGTTTCTAATCTAAGGCCGTGGCCTAGAGGTGGGGGACCCCTGGTCTATACTACCATGGTGTGTACTTTACTGAACACCGTCCATGTCACATTGGAGCCTCCCTAATACACCATTTGTAATAGAGTAAAATTAGAATTAAGGGGGTTTCTTTCCCCAGCGGCTCAGTGGTAAAGAACCCGCCTGGCAATGCAGGAGATGCAGGAGACCCAGGTTTCATCCCTAAGTTGGAAAGATCCCCTGGAGGAAGAAATGGCAATACTTCAGTATTCTTGCCTGGAAAATTCCATGGACAGAGGAGCCTGGTGAGCTACGGTCCATGGGATCTCAAAGAGTCGGACACAACTGAGCAACTGAGGATAGAACTAAGCTAGGGTGTGTGTGTGTATGTGTGTATACACAAGTAAAATCTAGTTCAGTTCTCACACCTAGAAAGTATCTATTGTTATGCCCCTTTTACAGATTTAAAAACTGGAGGTCAGAGACATGATGCAATTTGGTATCTCACTGAAGTACTGACAAAGCTCTGGCTTACACTGGGGTCTTCACTTGCAAAGCTAATGCTCTTTCCTTATCTGTCATGTTATTCCTTTATCTGTAAAAACAATGATTATCTATCAATCCCTTACCCTGTCATTTTCTCTCAGATAATGTCTATCTGAGAATGGTTGCCCAACAGTTGTTAATTCCATTTCTTCTTTTTCCTCCCTCTCCTTTCTGGCCAGTTTTCTTTGCTGAATGCGACCACAGACTATCAAAATTCCCCAAACAGTTCAAACCAGTTCTGTGTACGAGCGAAACATAGAATCTGTCATATTGTCGGCCACCCTGAAATTATGTTTTTATACACTGTGCTTTTCAAATTGGGGCCAATCAACTTGTCATTCACTGGACTGTTTTCAGCTGAGATTATGCTGACACACGGGGATGCATATGTCGCATTTATAGGGAAGTTTTAAAATATGATCATTCTGCTGGCATCAATTCATTGTTAACCAAAGACAAGGTTATTTAGATGCACTGAGTGTGGTGCTTTTGGATCACTCGGCTACTTGTGATTTTCCCCAGGCTTTTAAGAAATTCTCTTATGAGGATATAAACCACAACATTGCATCCTTCTGATCAAGTAGGAGAAATGGCTAAATACACTACAGATAGTAGAGAAATTGCACCAAGTTCAATCGATTAGAATGTCACGTCATAAAATTTCACCTCATACTGTGTGTAAAGTTCTGGAATAGGGTTTCTGCTGTATGAAGCTGGGCAATGAGCTCGCTGATTGAGGGCCCCCTGAGGTAAGATGAGGGTGACTGGTTATTTGTCTTGGAAATAAGGCCAGCGAAGATTTGAGGGTGGCAGAAGGGTGCAGAGGATTTAGCGTCACTGCCGCATTTCTCACTCTGGAGAAGACCAAGCCGTGGCTGTTGGAAGTCCATCAGGCGGGAATGAGCTCAGGCCAGGCGTCCCCGGAGCAGCCAAAGGATGTCTGCGGGGGTCCACACCTGCACACCCACCAGCCTTCTCAACGTGTCCTCCTTGGTGGATGTCTCACACTCTGCTCGTAACTGACCTCCTGTTAGGTCTAGAATTGACCTCCTGCATCTTCTCCCCAGACCTGGCCACTCAGTTTTATCCCCTTCATTTCAGTTCAGTCTCTCAGTCGTGTCTGACTCTTTGCGACCCCATGAACCGCAGCACACCAGGCCTCCCTGCCCATCACCAACTTCCGGAGCTTGCTCAAACTCATGTCCATTGAGTTGGTGATGCCATCCAACCCTCTTATCCTCTGTCATCCCCTTCTCCTCCTGCCTTCAATCTTTCCCAGCATCAGGGTCTTTTCCAATGAGTCAGTTCTTTGCATCAGGTGGCCAAAGTGTTGGAGTTTCAGCTTCAGCATTAGTCCTTGCAATGAATATTCAGGACTAATTTCCTGATTTATCCTCTTAGTGGTTGGCAATGCTGTGCTGACAGTTACTTGTGTCAAAAACTTTAGGGCTATCCCTCATCACTAACTGGAAGAATTAGGGAAAGGTCAAAAGGAGACCCTATGTAACCTACCGACCTCCCAGAATCCTCCTTGTTGGAATCTATCTTGGTTGAGCAATGTGTGCAGCACCCAGAAGGACCCTAAGTCAGAATGTTTGGCCAGAGCCAACTGGGAAACTTAACCCATCACCATAAAACCAGAGATTGTGAGTCATGTGGAAGAGCCATTTACCTGGGTTCCCTTACCCTCCTGCTCACCACTGGGGTGGCCTTTCCCAGTAAAATCTCTTGCTTTATAAAAAAAAGCAAGACGAAAGTTTAGGGCTATCCTGACTGCCCTCTTCCTCTTACACTGCACACCCAGGCCCTCGGGATATTCTGTTGACTTTGTCTTCATGGTGCATCCAGATTCTGGTTAGTTCCTCTCACCATCACCGCCAGCACCGTTGTCTAAGCCACCATCATCTCAAACCTCGATGACTGTAGCACCGCCATCTTTGTCCTGGACAGACTGTTGTCGGGCTAACAGCCTGTTCAAGCCAAGGGCAGATTCATGTTCCTGCTCTTTTAAAACTCTCTACTGGCTCCTCTTTCCCCTCAGAGTGAGAGCCACAGTCCTTCCAATGACCTGCCAGGCTCCACAGTCTCAGCGCTTATTTCCCTCCTTCCCTGTACTCCAGCTGCAGCGGCTTCCTTCCTCTTCATCTCAGCCATCAAACCTGCTCAGCGTGGGTCTCAGTCCGGATTTGTTACTCTTATTTCATCAAGTGTCCTCATCCAGTGTCTTTTGAGCCTGCTTCAAAATAATCTCAACGGCTTCTGGGGAAAGTACAACCCATCCAGCCAGTTATCCAATGAAACACATCAGTTCTACTTCCAAAAAAATGTGTCTAATGGTTCTCGTTTCATCAGCTCATTACCAACATCATTACCAGTGATCCCCGGCCTCACGTGTGAGCACCACACATACAAAAAGTCCCTTATGTCTGCACTCATGTCTTCCAGCTCTGTGTTTTCTCTCTGCCTGGAAGCCTCCCCAAGAGATATTCGTATGACTAATTTCCTCACTTCTTTCAAGCCTGTACTCAAGATTTCCTTCTCAAGGAGACCTATCTTGACCACCCCACTCAAAATTACAACCTTTTTCTATTTTTCTACTAGAATGTGAACTTTGCGAAAGCAGACATCATTTTTAAAAATTGACATATACTTAAAACTTAGAACAATGCCTGGAAGTAGCAGGTTCTTGGTGTGTATTAATGTAACGAGTGAATAAGCTGGAAAGTCCTAGTTCTAGACTTGGATATGATATTGTGGGGCTTTGGGCAAGACACTTCACTTTCCTGAAGTCTGTTTTTTTTTTCTTTCACATATGGAGAGTCTAGGGTCTGTAATTCCTACTTTATGACTTGAGGGTGTCTCTCAGATTTTCATGAAAACATTCCTAAAAATAGATGTCACTATGCAAATATCATGCAGGGGAGGGGCAGCAGCTGCAGAGGTGTAGACACCCAGTGGACTCAGGCCCAGCACTGGAGCTGCCTGCCTGTCAGCTCTCACACGTAGCGCTGTTCCTGTGAAAAATTATTGTTGTGATAAACAAATTCTTGTCAAATTCCAGCTTAGGGCTAAGGTGTAGCTGCAGTCTGACCGAACCAAGAAAAATTTGGGCCTTTGGAAGAACTAGGCAGCAGTAATGTTTACATAATCTTGGTAAAAACTCATTGCTATGGAAACTCTCTACTTTGCTTTACACATATAGCATTCTGAGAGGGGTTGGCCAGAATGCTAAAGCTAGATCCTTGGAATATTGAAAATCACACTCCAAATTATTAAAGTCTTTGTGCCTCAAGCTTGCTTTAATGAAGTGACTGTGCTCTGAAATTGAAAAATATTGCTCAGTTCAGTTCAGTTGGTGGCTCAGATGTTAAAGCGTCTGCTCACAATGCAGGAGACCTGGGTTCAATCCCTGGGTCGGGAAGATCCTCTGGAGAAGGAAATGGCAACCCACTCCAGTATTCTTGCCTGGAGAATCCCATGGACTGAGGAGCCTGTTGGGCTATAGTCCACAGGGTCGCAAAGAGTTGGACATGACTTCACTTTCACTTTCACTTTCACTTTCAGTTCAGTTGCTCAATTGTGTCCAACTCTTTGTGACCCCATGGACTGCAGCACACCAGGTCTCCCTGTCCATCACTAACTCCCGGAGTCCACCGAAACTCATGTCCATTGAGTCTGTGATGCCATCCAACCATCTCATCCTCTATCATCCCCTTCTCCTCTCCCCTTCAATCTTTCCCAGCATCAGGGTCTTGTCAAATGAGTCAGCTCTTTGCATCAGTGGCCAAAGTATTGGAGTTTCAGCTTCAACATCAGTTCTTCCAATGAATATTCGGGACTGATTTCCTTTAGGATGGACTGGTTGGATCTCCTTGCAGATTCTCAAGAGTCTTCTCCAACACCACAGTTCAAAAGCATCAATTCTTTGGTGCTCAGTTTTCTTTGTAGTCCAACTCTCACATCCATACATGACTATGGGAAAACCATAGCTTTGACTAGATGGACCTTTGTTGGCAAAGTAATGTCTCTGCTTTTGAATATGCTGTCTAGGTTGGTCATAGCTTTTCTTCCAAGGAATAAGCGTCTTTTAATTTCATGGCTGCAATCACTGTCTGCAGTGATTTTGAAGCCCAAAATGTAAAATATATAGTCTGTCACTGTTTACCCATTTATTTCCCCATCTATTTCCCATGAAGTGATGGGGCCAGATGCCATGATATTAGTTTTCTGAATGTTGAGTTTTAAGCCAAATTTTTCACTCTCCTCTTTCACTTTCATCAAGAGGCTGTGCCGGGGTCCAGCCCTGGTGGATCCAGGGAATTCGAAGGTGGGGACGGCGTCGGCGTCTTTGGAAATAACTTATTTAATTACAGATAGAGAGGGATTAGAAGATTAGCAGAGAAAAAGAGGCTGAATAACTTGGTTCACGTGGGATACCAATCACCACCTATGTAGGCCGCAGGCGTCTTTCCGTTCTCCCGAAGGAGAGGAGGCACTGAGGCCCCCCCGGTCCGATCTTAGAAGCCCAGGCAAAATTAATAGGCTTGGTGGGTACCCATGCACCAGATGGGAATTCGGCCAGAAAATAGTAGGAGAGAAAAAGGGGCTGAATAACTTGGTTTACGTGGGATACCAATAAAATTCCAAGACAAGGAATTTGCACCATCTACGTTGGGCCACTGGTGCCACTTGAATATCGGAAGGTGCCCCTCCTTGGGCTCCTTCTCGCGTGGGCTTGAAAACTGGGGCAAATAAGTAGACTTGGAGGGCACCCACGCTCCAGATGGGAATTCAGCCAGAAAAACGGGGAGCAGAAAAGAACGACATGAGGGAATCAGTCTTTCCGGAAACTGATCCGATTTCTTTATTTTTGGGTTTGCTTATATACCTTTTGTTACACATAGGGATGAATACAGAGTCATGCATGGGTCAACAGTCCTGACCTTTATCAAAATCAGGTGCTTCACATAAATGTATTAAAAAAAGGTCTTAGGGATATTACATCATCTTCTGGCCATGAGTGAGACCTGCTGACATTTTATGATCCTTTCTTTCTGATAACCAAAAAACTTATTTTTTTCAAGGGTGTTTTTTTCTTAAACCAGGCACCACCCTCCAAATAAAGTTACATTCCTATAGGGTGAGGGTGTAGTGAGTTACAATCAAGAAAGGAATCTATTTAACCCAAGGTTGACATGATTAATCTTAAAGGTTAATACTTATTTCTCCTATATGCTTAAAGGTTAATACTTATTTCTCCTATGTGTTATATTCATTATAAGGGCAGGGAACATGGAGATTTAGCAGCAAACATCAGCCTAACAAATAAAAATCTTTTCACCAATGCTCCCCTTAAGATCTATTTAGTCTTAAGATAGTGATAAAGATACATTTTTACATAGCAAGGACACAGTGATTTATAACAAAGTACAGTGATCTATTATAAAAGAGAAAATCCATTAACTCAAAAAGTCTAGTATTGCTAACCTTAAAACTACTATATTTCCTTTTCTATATTCCAAATACATTGATTAATATATTCCCAGGTGCCTAAGGATATGGAGGCCTGGCGGCAATCATTGACTCAACAAGAAGAAAAAGCCCTATGCTAGTTAAGACTCTCAAAATACTCCAAAACTCTGTTTATGGTTAAGAGGTAGTAAACAATCATGTGGCAGGAGTATGGATAATCCTGTCACACAAGCTAGTCTCCCAGCAGAGAGGTTTGACCTGAGACATCCTTGTCCCACCCAGGGGAGGGAATTAGCAGCAATTATTGACACAACAAATGAAAAACCCTTCACCAATATAATTCCTAACCAACCCACTATACTAATAATTTCCAACTCCCCAAAAGAATTTGCCTTTAGTAAGTCTAAAACATCTCGTGCCTCTCAGGTTGGGAGGCTGTAAACAATCACATGTGGCTGGACGAACCTATACAGGTGGGCTAGATAACCTTCAGAGGAGTCCATAAGCTGAAACACTCTTGTCACACCCAGGAATTTTTATTGCCTTGGAGCTGCAGGTTTACTCCTTCTCCGAGAGAAACGGTTATGGGGGAGAGCTCCCCGTAAAGTCAGAGGTGTAGGTGAGAGCATAAAACAGACTCTGGTTTGGGGGTTAGATGCTCGGGAACAGGGGGTTTCCTGAGGCTTGATCACGCCTTTGCATATGCCAAGCCTCCTTCCTCATGACCTTTGCCATGGGCAGAGTTCCTCACGCTGGCCCCCAGCAAGGCTCTTTAGTTCTTTGCTTTCTGCCATAAGGGTGGTATCATCTGCATATCTGAGGTTATTGATATTTCTCCTAGTAGTCTTGATTCCAGCTTGTGCTTCATCCAGCCCAGCGTTTCCCATGATGTACTCTGCATATAAGTTAAATAAGCAGGGTGACAATACATAGCCTTGATGTACTCCTTTTCCTATTTGGAACCAGTCTGTTGTTCCATGTCCAGTTCTAACTGTTGCTTCCTGACCTGCATATAGATATTTCAAGAGGCAGGTCAGGTGGTCTGGTATTCCCATCTCTTGAAGAATTTTCCACAGTTTGTTGTGGTCCACACAGTCAAAGGCTTTGGCATAGTCAATAAAGCAGAAATAGATGTTTTCCTGGAACTTGCTTGCTTTTTCGATGATCCAACGTATGTTGGCAATTTGATCTCTGGTTCCTCTGCCTTTTCTAAAACCAGCTTGAACATCTGGAAATTCACGGTTCATGTATTGCTGAAGCCTGGCTTGGAGAATTTTGAGCATTACTTTACTAGCGTGTGAGATGAGTGCAATTGTGCGGTAGTTTGAGCATTCTTTGGCATTGCCTTTCTTTGGGATTGGAATGAAAACTGACCTTTTCCAGTCCTGTGGCCACTGCTGAGTTTTCCTAATTTGCTGGCATATTGAGTGCAGCACTTTCACAGCATCATCTTTGAGGATTTGAAATAGCTCAACTGGAATTCCATCACCTCCACTAGCTTTGTTCATAGTGATGCTTCCTAAGGCCCACTTGACTTCACATTCCAGGATGTCTGGCTCTAGGTGAGTGATCACACCATCGTTATTATCTGGGTCATGAAGCTCTTTTTTGTACAGTTCTTCTGTGTATTCTTGCCACCTCTTCTTAATATCTTCTGCTTCTGTTAGGTCCATACCATTTCTGTCCTTTATTGAGCCCATCTTTGCATGAAATATTCCCTTGGTATCTCTAATTTTCTTGAAGAGATCTCCAGTTTTTCCCATTCTATTGTTTTCCTCTGTTTCTTTGCACTGATCACTGAGAAAGGCTTTATCTCTCCTTGTTATTCCTTGGAACTCAGAATTCAAACGGGTTGTTACCTGGGGTTTAAAAACATTTAAAGAATCTCTATTGAAATACTTGCATCAGAATCCCTTGTCATTGCCTCAAACTGATGCTTTGTAATTAGGGCAGATTCACTGGTGGATGGGATTTTATTTTAAAGAATTCTTCTTCATCTTTAACATTTCCTAGCTTTACCCATTGTGTGATATGCCTTCATTCATCTTAATTAAGATTCCTAAGCAGCTTAAAAACAAAATTTTTGATGTCTGCTTGCAAAAGGAGTAGATATTCAGCCACAAATATGAGTTTTGTTTTTTTTTTCTAGAGGGAAGAGAAATGATTTTTAATTATTCTTTTATTCATTCAACAACTATGTATGGGGCATCTTTGTGGTTGCCCCATTGTTTAGTCAGTCAGTCATGTCTGACTCTTTGCGACCCTATGTAGCCCGCCAGGCTCCTCTGTCCATGGGATTTCCCAGGCAAGGATACCAGATTGGGCTGCATTTCCTTCTCCAGATGAATCTTCCCAACCCAAGGATCGAATCCCCGTCTCCTGCATCTCCTGCATTGACAGGTGGATTCTTTACCACTGAACCACCAGGGAAACCATATGGGACATGTACAATGCTCCAAACGCTGGGTTAAAGGATGAGGCAAGGATAACCTGGAAATCCCTGTGGTCCCCCTCCTTATTCACAGAGTGGATGGGTGGGAGAGAAATCAAGCAGATAATGAGACATAACTTAGTTGTAATCCTGGTAAATGGCACCAAGGAAAAGCAGGAGATGAGACAGCAGGAGCCCTGAGCTGGTAAGGGGTGAGGCAGCAGGACCCTTGCTCAGCAGGCTGTCTTTCACCTGAGACCTGAGGGAGTCAGCCAGTTAAGGACGCAGGTCGGGGCTTGCAAGAGGATGCACATTCAGGAGCTTGGGAGAGCATGTGTGAAGATCCTGGGGTGAATAGGAATGAAGACAAGACCAACACATCCAGAATCTCACAGCTCCAGAGGGGGCCAGACCTCGCAGAGCCTTGTAAACTATGGGAAGAACTGTGAATGGTTTCAGGAGTCAGAGGAATTCATGGAAAGGACTCAAGTGGAAGAGTGCTGGGCCTGGATTTGATTCCTTTTAAAAGATCATTTGGGTATATGTCAATACTCTGTAATGGTCTATATGGGAAAAGAGTCTAAAACAGAGTTGCTATTGTTCAGTCACTAAACTGGGTTCGACTCTTTGGGACCCCATGAACTGCAGCACACCAGGCTTCCCAGTCCTTCACCATCTCCTGGAGTTTGCTCAGACTCATGTCCATTGAGTCGATGATGCCATCCAACCATTTCGTCCTCTGTCACTCCCTTCTCCCATCCTCAATCTTTCTCAGCATTAGGGTTTTTTCCGATGAGTCACCTCTTCCCATCAGATGGCCAAAGTATTGTAGTTTCAGCTTCAGCATCAGTCCTTCCAAAGAATATTCAGGACTGATTTCCTTTAGGATTGATTAGTTTGATCTCCTTGTTGTCCAAGGCACTCTCAAGAGTCTTCTCCAGCACCACAATTTGAAAGAAACAACTTTTTGGTACTCAGTCTTCTTTATGGTCCAACTCTCACATCTTACATCCATACATGACTACTGGAAAAACCTGCAACAGGATAACTTTGCTGCATACTTGAAACTAAGAACATTGTAAATCAATGATATCCCAGTAAAAATTTAGAAGGAAAGATCATTTTGGGTGGTTAGTGGAGGCTGAGCTGGAGGTGGGGTGGGTGTGGGTGGCAGCACTTTGGAGGCTTCTGCATTAGTCCAGACATAATGGTTTTGATGGTGGTGGCAGTGGTGGGGATGGCTGTTGGCAGTGAAGACAGAGAAGGAGAATCCATTGGACACACTCTGGAAGTTGAACTGACAGTCTTGTCAGCAGGTGGTGGAGATGTGTGGTTTATGCTTTCTCCAGAAGGTGATGAGATGATTTCTGGAGCAAGTTCAAAGGACACTAAATGAGGATACTCGAGGGAACATTAATTATGGACCTAGACTCAGACCAGTGATGATAGATTCAGCCTCTGGAGATGGCTGGCGACAGAGGCCTCGAAGAGCTGATTCCATCAACTCCTTGATGTTCCGTTCAGGCTGTGGTCTTTATGCAGCCCAGCTTCCAATCACCAACCTCAGATTTTACTTCTGGGCTGGTGCCTGGAGAGTGCTTATTCTCCTATGCATGTCAAAAAGGGTTCATTCTCCTCTGTTCCCTAAGAACAGATCTCTAATCTGTTAAAACTTTCTATCTCTTCTTGAGCCAGTTTCAGTAATGTGTATGTTTCTAAGAATTTCTTTGTAGATTATCTTAATTTGTTGGCATTTAATTGTTCATAGTATTTTTTAAAAATAATTCTTTAAATTCCTTTAAGGTCTGTAACAATGTTCCCTCTTTCATAAATATTTTTAGTTGTTTTCATCTTCTCTCCTTTTTTCTTAGTCTAGCTAAAGTTTTGTCAATTTTGTGGATTTTTTTCAAACAACTAACTTTTTATTTCCTTGAATCTCTATGTTCTATTTTTTTTTCTTTTACCCCTAACCTTTATCATTTCCTTCCTTCTTATGGCTTTAGGTTTGTTTTCCTTTCCCTGAGTTACTTAAGATGTAAAGCTAGATTGTTGACTTGAGATTTTCTTGTTTAATGTATGCATTTAGAGTTTTAAATTAACTCTGAGTACTGCTTTCACTTCATCCCATAAGTCTTGGTATGTTGTGTTTTTATTTTCATTTGTCTCAAGGTATTTTCTATTTTTCCTAGGGACTTCTTTTCCAAACCCATTATTTGTTGGAGTGTGTTGTTTAATTCCCGTAGAGTTGTGCTTTTCCAGCTTTACTTCTTTTATTTATTTCTAGCTTCATTCCATGTGGTTAGAGAGGAGGATATTTTGATGATTTAAATCTTTAAGATTCATTGTTTTAAGACAGAGCATTTGGTACATATTAGGGAATGTTCCGTGTGCACTTGAGAAGATTGTTGGTTCTGCTGTTGTTGGTTGGGTGCTCTGTATATGTCTGCCGAGTCTGTGGTTTATAGTGTTATTTAAGTCCTCTAATTCCATATTGATCTTCTGTCTAAATGTTCTACCCGTTTTTAAAAGTGGAAAATACTGAAGTCTTCATGTATTACTGTAGAACTGTCCATTTCCCCCATTCAGCTCAGTCAATGTTTGCTGCAAATATTTGGGGGCTCTTTTGTCTGGTGCATATTTTTCAGGGAATCTATTTAAAACTTATTTTAAACAACTTTATTGGAGTCTATTCACGTTGCCAATTTAGAGATCGTGTTTTGAGCCAGGTATAGCAGTGTAGCTGAATGCAATAACTTCTGTGGTCACCATTGCAGACTTGCCCTTTCTAGTCCACCTTTGAAACTTCTAACAAAATATCATGAAAGAGAAAAGGTAAATCCACCGTTTCCTTCCTACTTGTATCTAAGGTTATTGACAACATTTTTCTGTGTAAATAAGAAAACTTTAATCCTCTGTCAGCTCATTTCAGACAAGGCTTGAGGACTGAAAAATGTGAGTCCCATCTTATGCCTAAGATTACTGTAGGAAAAACTGAGAATCAGTTCAGTTTAGTTGCTCAGTCGTGTCAACTTTTTGCAACCCGATGGACTGCAGCATGACAGGCTTCCCTGTCCATCACTAACTCCCAGAGCTTGCTCAAACTCATGCTCATTGAGTCAGTGATGCCATCCAACCACCTCATCCTCTATCCTTTTCTCCTCCTGTCTTCAGTCTTTCACAGCATAGGGTCTTTTCTAATGAGTCAGTTATTTCCATCAGGTGGCCAAAGGATTGGAGCCTCAGCTTTGGCATCAGTCTTTCCAGTGAATATTCAGGACTGATTTCCTTTAGGATGGACTGCTTGGATCTCTTTGCAGTCCAAAGGACGCTCAAGAGTTTTCTCCAATACCACAGTTCTAAAGCATTAATTCTTTGGCACTCAGATTTCTTTTTTTATGGTCCAGCTCTCACATCCATACATGACTACTAGAAAAACCATAGCTTGACTCGATGGACCTTTGTTGGCAAAGCTTTTTAGTATGCTGTCTAGGCTGGTCATAGCTTTTCCTCCAAGGAGCAAGCGTCTTTTAATTTCATGGCTGCAGTCACCATCTGCAGTGATTTTGGAGCCCCCCAATAAATGAAGTCTGACACTCTTTCCATTGTTTCCCACATCTATTTGCCATGAAGTGATGGGACCAGATGCCATGATCTTCATATTTTGAATGTTGACTTTTAAGCCATCTTTTTCACTTCCACTTTCACTTTCATCAAGAGGCTCTTTAGTTCTTCTTTGCTTTCTGCCATAAGGGTGGTGTCATCTGCCTATCTGAAGTTATTGATATTTCTGCCGGCAATCTTGGTTCCAGCATGTGCTTCATCCAGCCCGGCATTTTTCATGATGTACACTGCATATAGGTTAAATAAGCAGAGTGACAATATACAGCCTTGATGTATTCCTTTCCCAATTTGGAATTAGTCTGTTTTTCCATGTGTGGTTCTAACTGTTGCTTCTTGACCTGCACACAGATTTCTCAGGAAGCAGGTAAGGCGATCTGGTATTCCGATCTCTTGAAAAATTTTCCACAGTTTGTTGTGATCTACATAGCCAAAAGCTTTGGTGTAATCAACAGAGCAGAAGTAGATGTTTTTCTGGAATTCTTTTGCTTTTTCTATGATCCAATGTATGTTGGCAATTTAATCTCTGGTTCCTCTACATTTTCGAAATCCAGGTTGAACATTTGGAATTTCACAGTTCATGTACTGTTGAAGTCTCGCTTGGAGAATTACTTTGCTAGCATGTGAGATGAGTGCAATTGTGCAGTAGTTTGAACATTCTTTGGCATTGCCCTTCTTTGAGATTGGAATGTAAACTGACCTTTTCTAGTCCTGTGGCCACTGCTGAGTTTTCCAAATCTTGATGAAAATGAAAGAGGAGAGTGAAAAAGATGGCTTAAAATTCAACATTCAAAATATGAAGATCATGGCATCTGGTCCCATCACTTCATGGCAGATAGATGGGGAAACAATGGAAACAGTGACAGACTTTATTTTATTGAGCTCCAAAATCACTGCAGATGGTGATTGCAGCCATAAAATTATAAGATGCTTGCTCCTTGGAAGAAAAGCTATGACCAACCTAGACAGAATATTAAAAAGCAGACACATTACTTTGCCAATAAAGGTCTATCTAGTCAAAGCTATGATTTTCTAGTAGTCATGTATGGATATGAGAGTTGGACTACAAAGAAAGCTGAGTGCCAAAGAATTGATGCTTTTGAACTGTGGTGTTGGAGAAGACTCTTGAGAGTCCCTTGGACTGCAAGGAGATCCAACCAGTCCATCCTAAAGGAAATCAGTCCTGAATATTCACTGGAAGGACTGATGCTGAAGCTGAAACTCCAATACTCTGGCCACCTGATGCTAAGAAGTGACTCATTGGAAAAGACCCTGATGCCGGGAAAGATTGAAGGCAGGAGGAGAAGGGGATGACAGAGGATAAGACGGTTGGATGGCATCACTGACTTAATGAACATGAGTTTGAGCAAGCTCTGGGGATTGGTGATGGATAGGGAAGCCTGGTGTGCTGCAGTCCATGGAATTGCAAAGAGTTGGACATGACTGAGCAGCTGAACTGAACTGTCCCAATCCCTTGTGCTTAAACCAGAAATTAACAATCATGCCCGTATATTAGGGTTATTGTGACAATGTATTTAGATTGAAGCTAGCACACTAGCATAACTTAAAAAAATTAAAACTATTGGTACTGTGTTTAGAGAACAAATAAATGTACCAAAATCCCAATCATCTCTAGCTTCTATGATTTTACTTTTTAACTTAGGGTTTCCTGGAAGGTCAGGGAAAAATATGGATGCATTGATTTAGATAATTCCTGAAATCTTATGAAATGTGGCTTTTGCTGACTAATTGCCAGAGTGCAGCCCTAAGAATTTATGATGTTCCAAAAAAGGAATGAAATTTCCAAATAGCATTCTTATTAAGGACAAGTAGAAGCTGGGTACAGGTAATGACTAAAATTTAATGACTGTTTGCTCAGTGGTAAAAAATCCACCAGCCAACTCAGGCAACCCAGGTTCAATCCCTGGGTTGGGAAGATCTCTTGGAGAAGGAAATGGTGACCCACTCCAGTATTCTTGCCTGGGAAACCCCATGGACAGAGGAGCCTCGCAGGTTATAGTCCATGGGGTTGCAAGAGTCCGACACAACTTAGCGACTAAACAACAGGAACAAAATCTACTTTTTACTGAGATCTGTTGTAGGAAATGAGCATATTTGATTTCATTTAATACTCTAGATAATTCTATCAAATAGATATTATTTATCTCCCATTTATGGGTGAATAAATTTAAGAAATTTAAACTCACAGAGTCATTTAAACATTTAGATCTAGAATTTGAATCCAGGTCTGTTTGATGCCCAAGCTCCTGGTCTTTCTTTGCCAACATCCACCTACCTTGTCTAACCCCAATCTTCAAGAGTCAGGGATCAAAGAGCCTCAAAAATGCCTAGTTATGCCTAAATCAGTATTTTTAAAAAAATGTTTTTGTCTTTGCTGACAGTGGCTGCACGGGTAGGGGATTTCTTGGACTGGTTTCCCTTTGATCCCTGGTTTTGTGTCTTTCATTTTCCCTGAGGTCTTCATCTCACACATTTTCTCTGGCTTCTTCAGGATTCAGAGGAAGAATGAGAGTCAGCTGTGTACTCTGTTATGTAGAATATGCTGAAATCCACCAGCAGGACATGCATAATTTTAGCAGAAAAACAGAAAGCAGATTGCAGCTCACTGATCCTTGTATTTGCATCCGTGTGTGTGTGTGTGTGTGTGTGTGTGTGTGTGTATGTGACTGGTGGCTTGATCTCCTCCTGCCATGATGGCTTTCTTTTGTGCTTGTTATTTTTATTTCCTTTCTTTCTGGGAAGAGATAAATTTCTAGTTTATTTGCCTTTTGAAATCCTCTCCCTCACAAATCTATCAGCATATCCTCACCTTCCACTCATCACAGTTACCTCTTCACAGTGTTCTCCTACGATGACAACAGCTGAGTCAAAACC
Source organism: Budorcas taxicolor (assembly GCF_023091745.1). Lineage (NCBI taxonomy): Eukaryota > Metazoa > Chordata > Mammalia > Artiodactyla > Bovidae > Budorcas > Budorcas taxicolor. The sequence goes on from NC_068921.1 coordinate 77,732,502, forward strand.
ATCTGCCAGTTTTCATGTCTACCCACACAGTCAACAGCATGACGTTATCTTTGTTATCTGATTAAAAGGAGATATCATTAGAGCTGAATAGAAAATGTCTTTTCCAAGAGCACGTCTACTGAAACTCCAGAAAATGGTCTCCATAACGTTCATCTATAAGAACACGAGAGATGCTACTTAAACCTGGAGCCACCTGGAGCTCCTTCCAAGTTTGGTAACACATCCCAGGTTCACTTTGCATTCTCCCAGTGATTACTGTGAGGATCCACCTCATTGAATGCCTTGAGAAAAAAGGCAAAGATTTATTGAGGACTGCCCTTGTAGTCCAGGGATTGAGAATCCACCTGCTAATGCAGGAGACATGGGTTCAATCCCTGGTTTGGGAAGATCACACATGCTGCAGGGCAGCTAAGCCCTTGAGGCACAGCTACTGAGCCCACATGCCCTAGAGCCTGTACTTCGCGACAAGAGAAGCCACTGCAACGAGAAGGCTGAGCGCTACAACTAGAGAGTAGCCCCTACTCACCACAACTAGAGAAAACCCCAGCACAGCAATGAAGACTTAGCACAGCCAAAAAATAAAAGTAGATTTAAATTTTTTTTAAAGATTTGTTAAAAAAAACACACAGAGATTTATTGAGTCCTCTGGTGATGGTCAAGCTTCCGTCTGGGAATAAATATTTGTAATACATATATCAAAGTGTTAGTCACTCAGTTGTATCCAACTCTTTGCAACCCTATGAACTGTAGCCCTCCAGGCTCCTCCGTCCATGGGATTTCCCAAGCAAGAATACTGGAGTGGTTAGCCCTTCCTTTCTCCAGGGGATCTTCCTGACCCAGGGATCAAACCCAGGTCCCCAGCATTGCAGGAGGATTCTTCACTGTCTGAGCCACCAGGGAAGTCCAGCACTAGAAGACATGACCCCAGTAACAAAAATAAAAGAAGAGGAATATGGTGGCCAGAGGTACCAGCGACTGCAACCAAAGTGAGTCTTGGGGACTCCCAGAACTCTCTGGGAATATATTTTTAGGGTAGCTGGAATTTCTGCAATTGTGGGTGGAGGCAAAATACTCTGTTCATATCGCCTAATTTCTTCCCCAATATTCTACGTGGGAAACACATATTGTAAGCCTGAACAACAGTCACAGTAACACACACCAGCATGAAGGCAACCAGCATTAAAACGTACTATGAATAAGTACATAGATTAAAATGCCTATGCACATCATAGGTTAAAAACACCTTGCCATGCAGATATTTCATAGAGTAACAAAGCAATATTCTTGCTTTCATCAATAGCAAGAAATTTTGTTATATCGTTAGGCAGCTCTGTTCATTCCTACCTCAAAATTTTCTGTATCATAACAATGCTATTAATAACTTTTCTTTCCCCTTCATAGGCTTTTAAAAACCCCCTTTTAGAATTGTGTGAGAAGTGAAGTTGCTCAGTCGTGTGCGACTCTTTGTGATCCCATGGTCTGTAGCCTACCAGGCTCCTCTGTCCGTGGAATTTTCCTGGCAAAAGTACTGGAGTGGGTTGCCATTTCCTTCTCCAGGGGATCTTTCTGACCTGGGGATAGAACTCAGGTCTCCCACATTGCAGGCAGATGCTTTACCCTCTGAGCCGCCAGCAAAGCCCCCCTTAGAATTGTATCAGTTTAGTTCAGTTCAGTCACTCAGTTGTGTCTGACTCTTTGCGACGCCATGAACTGCAGCATGCCAGGCTTCCCTGTCCATCACCAACTCCCAGAGTTTACCCAAAGTCATGTCCATTGAGTTGGTGATGCCATCCAACCATCTCATCCTCTGTCATCCCCTTCTCCTCCTTCCCTCAATCTTTCCCAGCATCAGCGTCTTTTCAAATGAGTCAGCCCTTGGCATCAAGTGACCAAAGTATTGGAGTTTCAGCTTCAACTTCAGTCCTTCCAATGAACACCCAGGACTGATTTCCTTTAGGATATACTGGTTGGATCTCCTTGCAGTCCAAGGGACTCTCAAGAGTCTTCTCCAACACCACAGTTCAAAAGCCTCAATTCTTCAGTGCTCAACTTTCTTTATAGTCCAACTCTCACATCCATACATGACCATTGGAAAAACCATAGCCTTGACTAGATGGACCTTTGTAGGCAAAGTAATGTCTCTGCTTTTTAATATGCTGTCTAGGTTGGTCATAACATTCCTTCCAAGGAGTAAGCGTCTTTTAATTTCATGGCTACAGTCACCATCTGCAATGATTTTGGAGCCCCCCAAAATAAAGTCTGCCACTGTTTCCACTGTCTCCCATCTATTTGCCATGAAGTGATAGGACCAGATGCCATGATCATAGTTTTCTGAATGTTGAACTTTAAGCCAACTCTTTCACTCCTCTTTCACTTTCATCAAGAGGCTCTTTACTTCTTCACTTTCTATCATAAGATGATACTTGGTGTCATCTGCATATCTGAGGTTATTTATATTTCTCCTGGCAATCTAGAATTGCATACATAATATACAATTTACTATATTAACCATTTTTGAGTGCATAATTCAGTGGCATTAAGTATATTCAAAACATGGTGGAATCATCACTTTTACTCACCTCCACAGCTTTTTCATCATTTCAGACTGAAACTGTACCCATTAAACAATTCCCCATATTCCCCACCCTTCAACCCCTGGTAACTACTATTCTACTTTCTGTCTCTATGAATTTGCCTCTTCTAAGCACCTCATATAAGTGGAATCATGCAGTATTTGTCCTTTTGTGCCTGGCTTATTTCACTTAGTATAATGGTTTTAAGATTCATCCAATAACATACATGCATGTATGTATGCTATATGCATACATCAGAATTTTATTCATGCATGCATCAGAATTTTATTCTGTTTTAAAAGTTGGATGAGATTTTATTGGAAGGATGGACCATGTTTTATTTACTCATTCTTTGATGGACACCTGTGTTGCTTGCACCTTCTGACTATTGTGACTAAAACTGCCATGAACACTGGTGTACCAGGACCTGTTTGAATCGCTGCTTTCCATTCTTGTGGGTGTATTTGCCCACATACACCTAGAAGTGGAATTGCTAGAATCTATGGACCATCTACGGAGAAGGCAATGACATCCCACTCCAGTATTCTTGCCTGGAAAATCCTATGGACAGAGGAGCCTGGAAGGCTGCAGTCCATGGGGTCACTGAGGGTCGGACACGACTGAGTGGCTTCACTTTCACTTTTCACTTTCATGCATTGGAGAAAGAAATAGCAACCCACTCCAGTGTTCTTGCCTTGAGAATCCCTGGGATGGCGGAGCCTGGTGGGCTGCCGTCTATGGGGTCGCACAGAGTCGGACACGACTGAAGTGACTTAGCAGTAGCATGGACCATCTAGGCTTAATTTTTTGAGGAAATGCTGTACTGTCACTAGATTTTATTGCTGCTTGCTCACCTTCTCCTCACCCTCCTAAAGAGCATTTGACCCCTGCCTTCTTGATTCTCGAGCTGCTTGTGAAGTAGACGCAGGAGAATGAGTAGAGGGAAGAACTAAACAGTGGGAAGAAAATGGAATGGGTTCCAAGCCACCTGGGGAAGCTCTAGGTGTTCTTTTGTGCTGGAGAAGAGTTCAGGGACTGAGCAAGGGCAAGCAGAAACACAGCCGAGAACTAGAAGGGTCTTTGTGAGAAAGAGAGAGGAGGTGAGTGGAGAGGCGCTGGGGCTGGAAGTGAGAAGCTGTGGAGGACGAAGCTTTTAAGAAGCATTTGTGCTCTGGGGTGTGACCCGGAACTGCCCATTGTTCTCAGATCCACAGAAAGCTGGGAATTCCTTCGAAAGTTTCTCTTGATTGTTGGGTTGGGTTCCTGGCATTTGAGTCCCTGCAGAGACTGTCATAAGAAGCTCTGGGTAGGAATTCCCTGGCAGTCCAGTGGTTAAGACTCTGTGCTTTCAATGCAAGGGATTGGAGTTCGATCCCTTATGGAACTAAGTAATTACGAGTTCGACCCACGTAACTAAGGTACCACATGCTACGTGATGTGGCCAAAAATGTATGTATAGAAAAGAAGCCCCTGGGTACATGCAAATTACAGCTAAGTTGGCTAAAGTTTCTGATATTCTAATAGCAAAATCCCTACTACTTCAATAAATGAAAAAAGGGGAAAAAACCCACAGAATGAAAGCCAGCAAAAGTGAAAGTCTCTCAGTCGTGTCCAACTCTTTTTGACCTCATGAACTGTAGCCTGCCAGGCTCCTCTGTCCATGGAATTCTCCCAGCAAGAATACTGGAGTGGGTTGCCATTCCCTTCTCCAGGGGATCTTCCCGACCCAGGAATCAAACCCAGGTCTCCCCCTTGGCAGCCGGATTCTTTACTGAGCCACCTGGAATGAGAGACAAGGTTATTATAAAACATTAATTCTTTTTTTCTCAGTTCTTCAGGCTGTTAATAAAATAACTGTAGTTCTTGCCTGGAGAATCCCAGGGACAGGGAAGCCTGGTGGGCTGCCGTCTATGGGGTCGCACAGAGTCTGACACGACTGAAGCAACTTAGCAGCAGCATGGGAGGATTATTTTCATTGCCTGCAGCCCAGGCTTGCTCAGCTCTGGCTTTAACTGGAGTTGTGTGCTTGAATATTCATAAGCAGGAATCACCAACTCACAAATCAGGATTATTTTCTATACAGGATACCCACTAGAAACAAAGTCACCATTTATTTGGAAAAAACAATATGGTGTGTGGGATGGAATGAGGTTATGGTAACACAGTTTCCCTAACCCCAAGTTGGGCAGTATTCTGATGCACCATCTGAAAAGGCAAAATATTTTTAAGCAGTAGAGCCTTGTAAAACCAGCACATATGGCTGCCTTAGTTTTTGGTGCTAAAATAGGATTCCTTATGTCGAGGATGGAGGAAATCTCTCCCTCCATCCTTCTTGAGTTCTTGTGGCTGGACTAATAATAAACTTGACTGGACGGAGAGATTAACAGGAGAAAAAAACAATTTCATTTTGAGCCCATAGGAGATTATAAAATAATGCTTGGTGGGTGACCAAAACAGGCAATTTTAATATCTTTTTAGACAAAGAAACAATAAATTTGTGAAGATTTGACAGGTTAAAGAAACTTTAGTTTGGGTGTTAAATGAATGAATGAAGTCTCTCAGTCATGTCCAACTCTTTGCGACCCCATGGATTGTAGCCCATGGAATTTTCCAGGCAAAAGTACAGGAGTGGGTTGCCATTTCCTTCTCCAGGGGATCTTCCTGACCCAGGGATCAAGCTTGGGTCTCCCACATTGCAAGCAGAGACTTTACCTCTGAGCTGGCTTAATTAGTAAGAATTTAGGCAAGGTTTGGGCTTATAAATTGGTGAAGAGGTAACAGGGTCTTTGTTCATAAGCATCTTGGCCCTGAATTTTCATTTTTCTGATGATAAAAATGTTTTTCTATTTTCTGTCCAAGGAGGGCACCTTTCACAAGGGAGATTTATTTTCTGCTTTCAGGGACCGGAGAGGAGAGTCAGAGTGTTCCTCTTGTGCTGGTTCTTTCTTAAATCATTTTGATTTGAAATAATCAACATGCCACTGAGGCATGGTTTGGGGTGGTCTGCCATGAGGCTCAGCACTTACTCTGGGATGATCTTTTCTGTAAATTAAACAGCATTACCCCAGAACATTCACAGGTTCCTTGATTTATCGATTCAGTTGCTTTCTAACAAGATACAAAATCTCTTCAATACGTGTTTCAGGTCTCCCCTTTTGAGTCCGTCCTCTCCCACCACCTACCTGGCACCCATTCTGAATTCCTTAGTTAACACTGCCCGTGCCATATTCTCCGTTCTTTGGCAGGTGTAGGTTCTTCTCTGGGGAATGCCCTTCACTGCCCTCGGCCCAGATGAACTCTGCTAATTCTTCTAGACTTTGCTTAGGCGTCGTCTTCCAAGAGAAAGACCTTTTCTACCACTTCTCACCCTTGTCTATTTGTCACGGTGCTCTCTCTCTGCCTCTGGGTTATCCCTGTGCACCTCCGTCATAACAATGTATTTCACATCATGACTGTAAATGATGATTTCCTTCATGTCTTCCCAGGACAGAAAGCTGTTCGAGGTTGTATTAGTTCGCTAAGGCTGCCATAACAAAATACCAAATACTGGTTGGCTTAAATGACAAGAATTAATTTCTCACAGTTTTGGAAGCTGAAAGTCCAAGGTCCAGGTACCAGCAGGGTTGGTTTCCTCTGAGCCTTCTCTTTTCAGCTGGTTAGGTGGCTGCCTCCTTGCCCCGTGTCATCACAGGGCCTTTCCTATGCACAAAAGCATCCTTGCTATCTCTTCCTTTTGTTATAAGGACACAGGTCGTGTTGAAGCAGGGCTCCACCCTTATAACCTTGTTTAACTTCAATTACCTCTTTCTATGTCCTATCTCCAAATATTGTCACACTAGGGTTATGGCCGGAGAAGGCAATGGCACCCCACTCCAGTCCTCTTGCCTGGAAACTCCCATAGACGGAGGAGCCTGGTAGGCTGCAGTCCATGGGGTCGCTGAGAGTTGGACACGACTCAGTGACTTCACTTTCACTTTTCACTTTCATGCATTGGAGAAGGAAATGGCAACCCACTCCAGTGTTCTTGCCTGGAGACTCCCAGGGACAGCGGAGCCTGGTGGGCTGCCGTCTATGGGGTTGCACAGAGTCGGACATGTTTGAAGCGACTTAGCAGCAGCAGCAGCAGGGTTATGGCTCCAACACATTAATTTTGAGGGGGACACAGTTCCATTGGAGCTTCCCTGGTGCTCAGATGGTAAAGAATCTGCCTGCAATGCAGGAAACCAGGATTCGATCTCTGAGTCCAGAAGATCTGCTGGAGGAGGAAATGGCAGCCCACTCCAATATTCTTGCCTGGAGAATCCCATGGACAGAGGAGCTTTGGTGGACTACGGTCAGTGGGGTCTCAAAGAGTCAGACACGACTGAGCAACTCACAGCTTCAGTTTCAGTTCAGTTAATGACAGAGGACAAGGATCATTTGTTACAATAATTCATATCTCTATGTCCTATCAAAGTGCTTGGTACTCAGTAAACAATGAACAAATATGTATTAAAGAATCAAATAACATATGGGAGAATAAACGAATAAAATTATAGAAAACTGCTCTCATTGTCAAGGTCTTAAGATACTCAGAGTTGGCAAATGAAGCTGTAGTAAAGAATATGATCAGAGAGAAAGGGAGTCTGCAGAGAAATAAAAATAAAAGAAAAATGCTGCAAAGTGGTTGGGAAATATTGCCTGCCTTTTTTTTTTTGGGTTCTTACATAGAATATCTCCAAGCGAGATCTTTTAGAGCAAAATCTTTTTTTTTAAAGAAAATATCCTTATAAAGAAAGGATAATTATTTTTAAAAAAGAAAGAAAAACGTTAGTCAGATGATGTTGATGATGGGCTGGTTATTATTTCTGAACACCCCAAACAAAAATTATTATTCTAATGAAGAGCTATCCTGTCAACGTATCTCTTTCTGTTTAAGCTTAGCATGGGACTTCCCTGGAGGTCTAGTGGTTAAGGCTCTGGGCTTCCACTGCAGAGTACGTAAGTTCGATCCCTGGTCAAGGAACTAACATTGCAGACACCAGGCGACACAACCAAAAAGCAACCCCAAATACACAGTTTAAAAAAAATCTAATTTAAAAATTGAGGAATAATAGAGGGATATGGTGTGATGGGAAAGATGATGAAATTCAGGATGTACTGAACCTGAAAGAAATGAGTCTATGACATACAGAAGGGCATTTACAGTGTCAAAAATTGAAGGGGAATGAGTCTATGACATACAGAAGGGCATTTACAGTGTCAAAAATTGAAGGCGAATGAGGCTGCTGGATTTACTCATAATACATTAAAAATCACTGATGCACATCCTCCAGAACTGCTAAAGTGAAAAAGATTTTTAAAATGATCAAATGTTGATGAGGATAGGAGCAACAAGAATGCGTGCATACTGCTAGAAGGGGTGTGAATTGGTATGACCACTCTGTAAATTCTTTGGCAGTGTCTATCACATTAACACTGCTGCTGCTGCTGCTGCTAAGTTGCTTCAGTCGTGTCCAACTCTGTGCGGCCCCAAAGATGGCAGCTCACCAGGCTCTGCTGTCCCTGGGATTCTCCAGGCAAGAACACTGGAGTGGGTGCCATTTCCTTCTCCATACATGCATGTATGCTAAGTTGCTTCAGTCGTGTACAACTCTGTGCTGCCCCGTGGACAGCGGCCCACCAGGCTCCTCTGTCCATGGAATTCTCCAGGCAAGAGCACTGGAGTGGGTTGCCATTTCCTCCTCCACACATTAATACTAAAGATATGCATAGTCAGCAGCCGCCCAATGCCACCTCTAGATATAAATTCAGTAGAAAGGTGTACACGTGTTTACTGAAAGATTCCACAGCAGTCGTCCTCATAGTTCCATAAATAGGAATTCACGTCTAGATCCCATCAACACCAAGAGGCCCACGACATTTGGTCCAACAATTTAGTGCCAAAAAATAATAATAACAATAATAAGGGATTTTAAAAAGATGGATGATTCTAAGTGAAAGGTCCCTATGTCCCTAGAGAGTTATAGCCAGAATGGTTTTCTTAATCCAGAAGCCAGGTCCCTCATTTCTAAATAGACAGTCAGATACATTCTTTTCATTTTTTTAAAAGTAAATTTGAAGCATCACCTTTTTACTAATGGAACCATAGAATCGAGGCTCATTTTACCCCTTGGGTTATTAGCCCCAACCAGCGTTTCACACAGAGCTGGATTTTTAGCCACACATAACCCTTCCATCACCATCACCATCATCATCATCGTCTGTTGCATCTACCCCAATTTCTTACATTACACACTTTCAGGATCACTACCCCAAATTGGAGAATTTCAGGCAGAATCATCTGCGAAAATATCCGAGGTAAAAATACGCCATTACAGGCTGTTGATGTCACACCGAGGCCTTGCTTGCTACATTTCTGCTCATTTTATTGCACTTAACCCACTCGAAAAGGAACTGAACTATAATCAACAGCAATTTATCTGTGCTAATGCAGGATGGGAGAGGCACTGGTAATATAAGGTGGCAAGTAATGAGAGAGACATAAAGTAAAAAAACAACATGGGCCCACATGCTTTTCAGATATTATACATACTATAAATACCTGCCATAATAACTTTGTATTCAGCTGGGGTGGCCTGTGGCCTGGGAGGGGGAGGTGAGATTACCACCTTGTGCATTGTGGTCATTGACCGAAACAGGGAGGGCTGTACAGCAAGCCAGAAAATTGAGAGCTGATTTTCAGCCAATGACCATGGACAACAGGTGGCTGTTTGTGAGCCAGGTTCATACATCATGTCCCATTTTTCCATTTAAAAAAAATTGCCAGACTAGTTTTATTCTGTAACTGGTTTTTTAATGAATCACCTCAAAGTGGACCTTACTTCCTGGTGAACTCCAGGGAAAATTCGAATTCAGTATGGCCCTCAAGTTCACGCCTGTAGAAATGGACATGAAGCTTGGCGTGTGCCAGTCTGATGAAGGAACCTTGATCTTGGCTGCCCTTGAAGGATGCCTGTGGGGCGGGCTGCGAGGCGGGCTTTGGCTGTCTGTGGATAGCACACAGCATTCTTTGCATCTGGACGTCCTATTTCCGTAGGAAGGCATAGATCATTTTGCTAGACTCTGTGGACAAGTCAAAATAAATCAAGATCTGCTTTAGAACCAAAATCTCAATTACTTTTTTCATCAGATTTGCTCAGGCTGTACATATATAAATGGGAAAAAAGGCAGACACAGAATGTCAAGCAAACAAACCTTTTCTTTTTTTGTACTGTAACTGTAGCTCAAAAAAAATCAGCTTTATAAGAGCATATGGTCTTAATGACTCAGAAAGGGAGGCAAAGCTGATCACTTTTCACAATTTTCACCTTTCTAAAATGTTATTTCCTCCCTCATCCTTAACTGCCACGTATGGTGTCATGTTGACCCATGACATGGTGCCATGTTGACCCATGACACGCCCTTCACCCTTGAAAGCTCATTCTCCAAAGTCACAGTTTCTTAATATTTGTTAGGTTAAGTGCCACCTTCCAACACCCAGTTATTACCGGAGCCAATTAACTAGTTCACTGGCTCATGAAACTGCAACACTTCTAGAAGCAATAAAATTAAAGCACAGAGTTCTTTTTAAAGGCAGAGAAATTTGGCAGGACTTTCTGTTGTTGCTGTCAGTGTTGTGAGCTGCCCTTCATGTTTGAGAAGCTTGAGCTGTAAAGAGTTGACTATATCCTTTGATGTATGAAGAATCCAATTTAGAGCTTAGCCTGTGCACGTTTTCTAGAAACTAAGCCAGGTGTTTGGATAGGGGAGTGGTATTTGCAAGGAGGTCTTCACAGCAGAGGTGTTTGGCCCTAATAAATGAGGCAGAAACTGGTTAGCTCTTAATCAAACCCATTCTCTTTCCTCTGAGCTGAGAGTTAGTTCGCATTTTCCTTGCAGTGAGGTAGGTGTATTCACATGATTGAGATGTAGCTGATAGAATGTGCTAGAAACCATGTTCATACCTGTGCAGCTGGCTCTGCAGTCTTTCTCTTCTGACTTGATGCAGGCAAATGTGGTAACTGAGAACTTGGTGTTGAAAACGATGGATCCATAAGGTCCCTGAGTCACCTCTTGGTGGCAAAATGCCCACAGGTCAGGAATAAGCTTTACTGAGAAAAATAAACATATGTTCTCTGGGGCCATGAGATTCAGGGTTTTGTGGCACATCCTTAATTCTTCCTTAGCCAGAACTCTAAACTAGCATGTGCCCGAGTTTAATGCGTACTGACATTTCAACTCACTGCGACAAGCAAGCTTAGACTCACCTTTGTTAAAACGAATAAAAGCCTGTGCATTTGCAGGAGTTATCTATTCCAAATCCTTGCAAGTCAATAGTTTCTTGACGGTCAGTTATTATTGGTGATTAGAAGGCCTCTGTGTGCAAAGCTCTCTTGAAAGCGTTGGGTAGGGACACTGGTCATAGACTAAAGACAATGCCCAAGGAACAAAGGAAAACAGAGATAAATGAAAAAAGCATGTAGACCTTGGAGGCTGGCCACTAAAAAAAATACCCACAACCGAGGAAGTTGTAACGTGAAGTGAAAGTCGCTCAGTCGTGTCCGACTCTTTGCAACCCCATGGACTATACAGTCCATTGAATTCTCTAGACCAGAATACTGGAGTGGGTAGCCTTTCCCTTCTCCAGGGGATCTTCCCAAGCCAGGGATCAAACCCAGATCTCCCACATTGTGGGCGGGTTCTTTACCAGCTGAGCCACAAGGGAAGACCCTAAAAAGTTGAGTTAGGCTTTATTTGGTGGGAATGTTAGGACTTGAGTCTGGGAGACAGTATCTCAGCGAACCTGGAGAGAGCTGACTCGAAGGAGGCAGGGGAGGAGCCAGACTATAAACAAGTTTGCAGTGAGGGGTAGGTAATCTGAATATTATAAGATCACTGTTAATTAAGAGAAAACTAAATCTCTCACATAAGGAGATTTAGCAATCTTCTATGTATGGAAAGCTGCAAGCATTTGGGCTTGATGAAATCACTTCTTTCATATGCATCTAGCTGTGTGGGGCCTATCCTGCTTTCTTTATTGTTCACATATTAATTCCTTGTTTAACATAAGAGATGGTGAATGTGGTGGATGGCTACCTCTCACATCCCGCCCCACCCCCACCCTCCGCCCCAGCTCCTGGGTGTTTACGGGGGAGGAATTTAGCTGATGGCTTCCAAATGGCAGACTTTGTTTCACCTGGGCTCAGAAACCTGTATTTGGAAAAGGTTCGTTTACTGGTAGAGTGTAGAGCGGAAAACATTTTATTTCACAAGGCTAATCCTCAGAGCTCAAACAATTGTTACAGGAGGGTCTGGGGAATGTTGAGACTTGCCAAAGCCACTTCGAGAACCAGGAGCCAAACTGAGACGAGGAACCAGTGTTTGAATTCATAGAGCTGAACTGACAGGTTTCCTTCTGAGGCTGCCTCAGGCCCAGGGAACAGAGACGTGGGTTATGGTTACAGGCAAAGTGACAGTGCTTCCCACCCAATCCAGGAGGTCCTCTGAGGTCTTTTCATTAGGCTCCTGAGATATACCTTAGACCTTTCAGTTTCTTTTTGTGGAAATAAAAACCAACCACATGAGAAAAATGGGCTATTTGTTCTGAGCTTGCTGTAGCAAGGGAGGCAGCCACATCCCATGCTTCTGGCAGAGACTCAAGAGCAGGCCTGGGAGTGGGAGAGCCTCAGAGAGGAAACAGGGAAGGCCTCTCCCTGATTGGAGGCTGCTGGCCAGGGGGCGGGCCAACCAGGAGTGTGGCTCCTCTATGATTGGTCAGGATGCATATTTGGCTTTCTCTGATTGGTACTAAGGTGGAAGTAGGGAGTGAAAATTAGGGAAACTATAAGTTGTTAATCAAGAGCTGGCCATTTGGGGCAGATTGTTACACAAATTATTGTTTAGCGCCCTGGATTGTCGGTAGAGATGGCAACCTGGCTTCTGCAAGTCTGTGACAGCAGGCTGACTTCCTGGGTTATTTACTGTAGATAGGCAGTTGGCTTCCCATCAGCTTACTGCTTGTGGTGGGTCAGAGTTCATCTGTACATTATGGTTTGGTCATGATCCCTTTGTCTATTCAATCTCTATTTTTACAATGACTTTTTCTAAACAGACCACTTTCTTGAGGTGGTTTTCCTTCCTTCTACTATCTTATTTAAAGGCCTCCCTCTCTCCTCACCATAAACTTGTCCCTGGGGGTGGGTACCCTCCCTCAAAATCTTCCCTCCCTGGAAGCTAGACTCTTTGTCCCCTAGGACACCTTTTTGATGGAAACTTGGAGGTAAAATTTATCTCTACAGTTTGGCCCCTTGAAAGTCTTAATCACATCAGTCCTCAAAATCTTTTTCTTATTTCTGTTTCTCTGAGGGGATGTAGCCTTTTTTTGCAAACTATCCCATTGGTGGCAACTTACTTTTGGCTGGCCAGGCAGAATAGGCCTCTCATTGTGTGTGTGTTAAGTTGCTTTTGGGCTTCCCTGATAGCTCAGTTGGTACAGAATCCACCTGCAATGCAGGAGACCCCAGTTCAATTCCTGGGTTAGGAATATCTGCTGGAGAAGGGATAGGCTACCCACTCCAGTATTCTTGGGCTTCCCTTGTGGCTCAGCTGGTAAAGAATCCACCTGCAATGCAAGAAACTTGGGTTCTATCCCTGGATTGGGAAGATTCCTTGGAGAAGGGAAAGGCTACACACTCCAGTATGCTGGCCTGGAGAATTCCATGAACTGTATAGTCCATGGGGTCACAAAGAGTCAGACTGAGCGACTTTCACTTTCATTTTCTCTAAGTCGCTTCAGTTGTGTCTGACTCTTTGCAACCCCATAAACTGTAGCTCATCGGCTTCCTCTGTCCATGGGATTTTCCAGGCAAGAATAGTGGAGTGGATTGCCATGTCCTCCTCCAGGGGACCTTCCCAACCCAGGGATCAAATCTCTTGGGTCTCCTGTATTGGCAGGTGGGTTCTTTACCATTAGTGACACCTCGGAAGCCCCAGGTCTCTCATTATATTGAATTTAAAAAAAGAATTAAGATTAAAAAACTCTGCAAACAACTGAGAAAAAGTGTTTGATATGTATATATTTGTGCATATTTTTCTTTTTGAGCTTATTGATTTATTCTGCTTTTAAATCAGAAAAGAATCTGGTCAAAAGAAGAAAATAAAATACATTTCTTCTCATGCCCCACTTTCAGCTGTTTTAGGCTGATGGCAGACCCCACACACCCAATCTCAGTATTCCATGCGTTTAAAAGAGTCTCAAGTATCAACTCTTTGGAAGCCCAGTGTCTTTCAATTTGAAAAATAGGCAGGCAGGGCAGGATGCCATGATTTCAGCTCCCTGGGACTCATTTCAGGAGCTCGATTAACCCTTCGGTTGGGCTCAACAAGGGGAAGCTGAAGTGTCTGCTTAGGGGAAGAAGTAGGGGGCATTCAAATGAGGGCTGTCGCCATTTGAAAATGTCTCATCGCAGGACCTTCGTAGCTGCAGCACCAACTTGAAGCCTGTTTGCTCACAAATGGCCCCTCGAGCAGTCTTAGGGCTGTGTGTCTGAGCCGGGGAGTCTTTGTTTGAGAAAGTGCTTTCCACTGGGAGGAGGGAATGTGAAGTGAGGGAGCCCTCTTATGGAGGAGGAAAGCTAAGGAGAAAAGTCAGAGCCTGGGGAAGACCTCAGACCAGAGATGGGAAAGAATAAGCAAGCTTAGGACTCTCAGGTCATCTTTATGGGCAGGTAGGTACTCAGGAGGGGCTTCCCTGGTGGCTCAGCGGGAAAGAATCCACCTGCCAATGCAGGAGACCTGGCTTTGATCTCTAGGTCGGGAAGATCCTCTGAAGAAGGGCATGGCAACCCTCTCCAGTATTCTTTCCTGGAGAATCTCATGGACAGAGTAACCTGGTGGGCTACAGTCCATAGGATCGTTGAGTCAGACATGACTGAAGTGACTTAGCCTGCATACAGACTTGGGTTTAAGTTTTGGCTCTGCTGCTTTGGATCTGGGTGGGTTTGGACAAGTGGCTTGATTCCCAGGAGGCTGAAATCGCCCCACGGTTAAATGGGACTGAAATAATCGAATTCCACTTTGTTTTCAGGATAAAATGAGGAAATGTAGTGCCCTTGACATCTAGTAAGCATTCCAAAAATGTTTGATCTAGGATAATTCTTTTCGTAGACTCATATGATTGTTTTACTTAATATGTGTTCAAGTTCCTTTGGGTAATATATTTTGTACATAAACCTGTACCCAAGTTTCCACTCATTGGAAAGGACCCTGATGTTGGGGAAGATTGAAGGCAGGAGGAGAAGGGGACGACAGAGGATGACGAGATGGTTGGATCACATCACTGACTTGATGGACATGAGTTTGAGTAAGCTCCGGGAGATAGTGAAGGACAGGGGAGCCTCGTGTGCTGCAGTCCATGGGGTTGCAAAGAATCAGATGCAACTGGGCAACTGAACTGAAGGGGCAGTCTCCACTCAGTGACAGCTCACTTCATTAGAAAAAACCCAGCTGTACTTTAGAATTTTGATTCCAAAGAATAGCTAATACTTATTGAGTGTTTGGGGCCTCCCTGGTGGCTCAGTGGTAAAGAACCCGCCTGCCAATGCAGGAGACACAGGAGATGAAATTTCAGTCCCTGGATGCAGGAAGCTCCCCTGGAGAAGGAAGTGGCAACCTGCACCAGTATTCTTGCCTGGGAAATCCCATGGACAGAGGAGCCTGGTGGGCTACAGTCTATTGAGTCACAGAAGAGTCAGACACAACGCAATGACTAAACACCAAGAACACTGAGCGTTGAGGAGCCAGGTGCTGCCTTAAGCACTTTCTATGCACTGTTTCATTAAATCCTCACAATTAGCACAACAAAGAAAGGAGTATTATTATTCCAGTGCTAGGAATCGGGAACTGAGGCACAGTGAAGTCATCTTGCCTGCAGTCATTTAGCTGGTAAGCAGTGGAATGGGAATTTGAAGCTCTTAGGCCAGTGGTTCTCCAGTGAGGGGTGATCCCCAACCCACCCCCCACAGGGAACATTTGGCCACATTATCAGTTGTCACACAGGGCAGGGGGAGGATGCTCCTGGTCCCTAGTGGATAAGAGGCCAGGGGTGCTGCCAACAAGTATTTAGGTAGCACAAATGTCAGTTGTGCCAACGTTGAGAAATCTTTCCTAAGTTTGTGTTCTCAACCATTTCTTTATCTGGTTCCGATGTATTTTCTACAGCTAACACAAAGATAATTTGAGACCACATCCTAACTCTGGCTCTCCGCAGGTCTTGCATGCTGTGCTGTGCTTAGTCGTTCTGTCCTGTCCGACTCTGCGACCCCATTGACTCTAGTCCACCAGGCTTCCCTGTCTATGGGGCTTCTCCAGGCAGGAATACTGGAATGGGTTGCCATGCCCTCCTCCAGGGGATCTTCCTGACTCAGGGATCGAACCCAGATCTCCTGCATTGCAAGCGAATTCTTTCCAGCTGAGCTATCAGGGAAGCCCCAGCTCTTGCATGCCATTCGACAAAACTTTAGGATAAGTAATTAAGAATTTGTTGCTGTTTAGGGCTTCCCTGGTGGCTCAGCTGGTGAAGAATCGCTTGCAATGTGAGAGACCTGGGTTGGGAAGATCCCCTGGAGAAGGGAATGGCTACTCACTCCAGTATTCTTGCCTGGAGAATTCTATGTATAGTCCGTGGGGTTGCAAAGAGTCGGACATGACTGAGCAACTTTCCCTTTCACTAGTTTTTCAATGAATTGTGGAATAAACATTTTTAAAAATCCAAATGTAACATAGTACCAGAAAAGAAAAAAAAAAAGCCTCCTCCTTTGATTCAGAAACAGCAAGTTTCTGGGAGTGCATGGTGAAACCTGAAAGGGAATTCTTAAGTGATGCTTCAATGAAAAGTGCAAAACGCACTTTTGTGCGTGTGGAGATGGGTTCCACAGGTGGTGACAGGACCATGAAGGAGCAGAGACAAAAAGCAGGTACTCGCCTGCTTTCTCCCCAGAGCCAAAGAACCAGGCGACAGAGAACAGAAGGACCTGGGTTTGATCCCTGAGTTGGGACAATCCCCTGGAAAAGGAAATGGCCACCTGTTGGGAGCCAGCATGAGGAACTCCGCCCATGACAAAGGTCATGAGGAAGGAAGCTTGGCATACGCAAAGGCGTGATCAAGCCTCAGGAAACCCCCTGTTCCCGAGCATCTACCCCCAAAACCAGAGTACTTTATGGGGAGCTTTCCCCCATAACCATTTCTCTCGGAGAAGGAGTTAACTTGCAGCTCCAAGTTAATAAAAATTCCTGGGCGTGACAAGAGTGTTTCAACTTACGAACTCTGAAGTTTCTCTGGCCTGCCTGATCAGGCTCGTCTGGCTGCATGTGATTGTTTACAGCCTCCCAACTGTGAGAGGCACGGGATGTTTTAAAACTTTCTAAATACAGACTCTTTTGAGAAGTTAGAAGATCATTAGTATAGTATAGTGGGTTGATTAGGAATTATATTGGTGAAGGGTTTTTTCTTCATTTGTTGTGCCAATAATTACTGCTAATTCCCTGCCCTGGGTGTGACAAGGATGTCTCAGGTCAAACCTCTCTGCTGACAGACTAGCTTGTGTGACAACCTCTCAACCATAAACAGCACAGAGAGTTTGGAGTATGAGCATAGGGCTTTTTTCATTGATGAGTCAATGATTGCCATCAGGCCTCCATATCCTTAGGCACCTGGGAATATATTAATCAATGTATTTGGAATATAGAAAAGGAAATACAGTAGTTTTTTGATGTTAGCAATACTAGACTTTTGAGTTAATGAATCTTCTTTTGTTATAGATTACTGTACTTTGTTATAAATCACTATGCTATGTCAAAATGTAACTTTATCACTATCTTAAGACAAAATAGATCTTAAGGGGAACATTGGTGAAGGGTTTACATTTGTTGAGCCAATATTTGCTGCTAAATCTCCATATTCCTGCCCTTATAATGAATATAACTAGCATATAGGAGAAATAAGTATTAACCTTTAAGATTAATCATGTTAAACCTTAGGTTAAGTAAATTCCTTTCTTGATTATAACTCACTACACCCTCACCCTATAGGAATGCAACTGTATTTGGAGGGTGGCACCTGATTTAAGAGAAAATCACCCCTGGAAAAATAAGTTTTCTGGTTAACTGACCAGTATCAGAAAGGGCCATAAAATGTCAGCAGACCTCATGGCCAGAAGATGATGAAACTCATAAGACCTTTGTATAATTTTATATGAAGCACCTGATTGTGATAAGGGTCAGGTCTGCTGACCCCCGTGTGACTCTGTATTCATCCCTATGTATAACAAAAAGGTATATAAACAAACGCAGACCTCATGGCCAGAAGATGATGAAGCTCATAAGACCTTTGTATAATTTTATATGAAGCACCTGATTGTGACAGCCACCCACTCCAGTATTCTGGCCTGGGGAATCCCCATGGGTAGAGGTGCCTCGGGGGCTACAGTCCATGAGGTCGCAAAGAGTTGGACACAACTGAGCGACTAATGCTTTGACATTTTTTTTTTCTGGAAAACAAAACAAAACACCTCTGCAGCAGAGGTGTAAGACCAGAGGAGCATCCTTAAATTTCCCTGGCTGGAAGGCTGCTTATTCGTCCCTCCACCATCCATCTGTTGAGCTGTTCTGGCACAGACAGTGATGAAGGAGAGAAAAAAAGGTCTTGCCCTCAGGGCTTATGCTTTTGGTTGAGACAGAAAATTTAAAAATGAACAAAAAATATGTATACTTTGATATTTGAGGGTGACAGTCCTAGGAAGAGAAGCAGCAGAGGCAAGTGTCACAGGAGGCAAGGCTGCTGTCGTTCAGGTAGGGTCTCTGGGAAGACCTCTCTGCGAAGATGGCATTGGAGTAAAAACCCAAACAAAGCGAGGGATGAGTCACACAAAGGCATAGGGGCAGGTGATCCAGAAAGCGATGTAGTCACTTTTTTTTTCTTCCCAGAAGAGCAAGAAGCCCAGTGTGGGAGAAGGAGGGGCTGAGCACTGAATGGTTAGAAATCAATGTTTTCTGTTTAAGCCATCCACTGTATGGTATTTGTATTATGCCATCTTCCCAGGTGGCTCTCGTGGGAAAGAACCTGCCTGCCAGTGCGGGAGACCTAAGCGACGTGGGTCCCATCGCTGGGTCGGGAAGACCCCCTGGAGGAAGTTGTGGCAACCCCCTCCAGTATTCTTGCCTGGAGGATCCCAGGGACAGAGGAGCCTGTCAGACTACAGTCCATGGGGCTGCAAAGAGTCCGCCCAAATGGGAGTCATTTTCATCAGAGAGGGCATTGACAGCCACCACGTATGAAATGGCAATGGTCCCCCAACACCAGGCACCCCAAAGCCCCCTCACTCTCTGTCTCCCTCAGCTCCATCAGGGATGCGAGTATTGTGAAGGCAAGGATGTGCTTTCTTGGTCTCTGCTAATCCTACCACTTACTGCGGCATTTGACCTAAATACTTATGTCTCAGCTGATATCTGATGAACAAACCCTTTTGAAAATGAATGCCTTTGTTTGAGGATTTATTAAAATTGGGGCCTTGGATTTGAATGCTTGGAAGTCCCAAATATTGAGCACATTGAAACCTTCAACTGCCTTCTAGCTAGTGGTCAGGGCTGACTTCCTACTATGCTTAGTTCAGCAAGAGGCTGCCTTACTTATTCATTACCCTAATGATACCCTTCCCAAGTCTGAATGGTCCAGCAGGGCGGATTATCTTGCCTGCATATTATTCTTCAAAGTAGAACAGACAAGAAAATTTGCTCTGTTTTGAGGATCTGAAAATCTTTTAAAGACATATTTGTGGATGAGGGGGAAAAAAAAAAAAACCAACCATGCATCTTTCATTGTCTAGTATGTGAATTTGGGCTCAAAAATTGATCATCAGAAGCAATTCCTCCTAATCAACCTGACAAGAGAAAGTTCAGGAAAAGATAGACATATAAGAATATAACGGAGGTGAGATTTGTACAGGACTTTATAACTTAAAGTCCCCCAGGATACCCCAATCCTCTGATAGTGATAGAAATTTATCCCCAATAAAATCACATTGGCCGGAGTAAAAAATAGGATATTAATGACCCTGGAGGACTGAGTTATTACATGGTTGATGATGTTCTTGTTTTCCTCCTATCTTCCTTGATAGGTCATCTTTGCCATTAGCACCTGGAACAAAAGTTAAAATGCGTGTGGCATTTCTAAAATGCCATCCCTTGCTGAAAGGTTAGCACCATAATGAAGTTTCAGGGAGAATACAAGGCCATCTTTTTTTGTTTTCTGTAAGAATGTGTCGTCCATAGGCTGTCTTCAGCCAAGCTGAAGATTGCAAGCCAGTGAAAGCTTGGTTTCTAAACAGTCAGTGACCTGATATTATGAACGGTTAGGGTGTTTGAAGGATGAATTAGGAATTTTGACCGTAGGAGCCCCAAATATAAGATATATGTAGAGGTGTTTCATGGTGATTGAAATAATTCCCTTTGAATGTCATGTCATAAATATCATGTCAAAATATCATGTCATAAAGTCCAACATCCAAGTTATGTGACAAAAATAAAGTCATTTGCATGAGAATAATTTTACATGGAATGTGTGTGTGTGCACAGTTGCGTCTGACCCTTTGCAACCCCATGGACTGTAGCCCGCCAGGTTCCTCTGTCCATGGGATTTCCCAGGCAAGAGTACTGGAGTAGGTTGCCATTCCCTTCTCTTGGGAACCTTCCAGACCAAGGGATCGAACCCACATCTCCTGCACTGGCAGATGGATTCTTTACCCCTGGGAAGCCCTTACATAGAATAAGGTAGTCCTTTAAAATGTTTCCTTTGACTATGAAGAATTCATGATAGAAAATATGTTTACTTAAAACTGGAAGATGATGAGATTGGATTTGAAGCCACACAAAGTGACTAATGGGCACAGCCACCTGTGCTACACAAATCAAAGTTCAAGGTAATTGCTGTTTTATTTATTTTTTAAAAAATTTGACTTTCGGCCATGTTGAGGCTTCTTTCCTGCCCATGGGCTGTCTCTAGTTGCAGTGAGCAGGGGCTACTCTCCCGCTTCTCACTGCGGTGGTTTCTCTTGTTGCAAAACAGGGGTTCTAGGGCGGATGGCAGGCTACAGTCCATAGGGTTGCAAAGTTTCAGACACGACTGAAGGAACTTAGCATGCACAGCAACAGTTACTATCAAAGATCATGGAAGAGTGAAATGTACAGAATTTATGAAGCACTATGCCATGCAGTATGATCAGTGGCACATGAAACATTAACTATATAAACATCAATATTAAGCACTTTTGCCTAGACAAGCTGTTTCATGTCTATTAGGGTACTGAACCCTCAAATCTGATATTTATCTCCTGTCCTTCTCGCAGGTGCTTGGGGAGACTAAGGGAGGCGCATTCCTCTTAAGCGGCAGAGCCTGGAATCCCTGGGTTTTCTTTTTCCCATGTTATGCTGCATATTTAAGTCTGGCAAGCTCTTGCTTTTCACCTGAGGTCAGATGTTTAATACTAGGAATTGCAGGTGTGCAAATGAAGAGGCCAGAAAACACTCACCTTACCTGCAAGGGGATAATAAATGTCATAAAATCACCGGGAAAGCCACTTTAGAGAATGAGTCCTGCCCCAAATACTGAAAAAAGAGCAATTTGGATCTAATCGTGTGACATTTACTTGAGCTACTTTCTAGACGGAAGTGGGCATATTTAATCTAAATTTAAATATCTGTTTTTTTAATTTAAAAAATAGATTTAAAAAATCTGTTATTCATGAAGGCAGCTGAAAAACAGGAGAGCACAAAAGGGCTTCTAAGGAGAAGCAGCGGGCCCTGATCACGGTTTCCTCTGCATTCTCCTCCCTCCGTCACCCCCTGACTTCGTGGGCACTGCATTTAATTTAATCCTGCCTTTTTGCTGATGTTTACAATCTGGGTGAAGTCTCTGGTGCTTTGCGTGTAGATAAATGATAAATAAGTGTGTATAGATAAAACAATAAACCCCAGCTTCCTACTGGTCTCTGCTTCCACCATTGTCCCTTGTAGTCTATTATTAATGTTGCAGGCTGAATGATCTTGTTCAAATCATCACTCCTCTAGCCCCATTCCCTGCAAAGGCCCTCATTCACTCAGGCTAAAAACCAAAGTCCTTCTAAGGCTTACAGAGCTTCAGACACGAGCCCCATCCCCTCAACCCCCTCCACCCCCCTCCGCCACGCACCCCTCATCCCTGCACTCAGCTCTCCTCTTGCATTTAAACCATGAGAATGTAGCTCAGGAGAGGAAGGCACATTATTCATTCTGCTTCTTACCTTGTTTGCTGATCTAGCCCAGGTGCCTTGACAATGCCTGGCACAGAGCAGATACTCGGCAGACATTCGTTAAATGAATAAGTACGATTTCCATTCTCTCCATGATATAAACACTGCTTATTGAGAGCTAAGAATCAAGTAGCTTTTGATCACACTGCTTCCCTAAGGTTCCAACGTCCTGACCCCCATAGGCAACTCAAGAAAAAATGTTCAGATTGATCCACTGAACATTTGTCTCCTAGATGTGAGAGCTGGACTATTAGAAAGGCTGAGACCTGAAGATTGATGCTTTCAAATTGGGTGTTGGAGAAGACTCTTGAGAGTCCCTTGGACTACAATCCTAAATTGTACAAACAAGTGAATCCTAAAGGAAATCAGTCCTGAATATTCATTGGAAAGACTGGTGCTGAAGCTGAAGCTCCAATACTTTGGCCATCTGATGAGAAGAACTGACTCATTGGTACAGACCCTGATGCTGGGAAAGATTGAGGGCAGGAGGAGAAGGGGATGACAGAGGATGAGATGGTTTGATGGCATCACTGACTCAGTGAACATGGGTTTGAGCAACTCTGGGAGACAGTGAAGAACAGGGAGGCCTGGCATGATGCAGTCCATGGGGTCACAAAGAGCAGGACATGACTGAAAAAAAAAAAAAAAACCAACTCCTAGTGTGTTCCAAAGTTAACAGATTAGGTAGAAGAAGGCATGGCATCAGTATGAAGCAACTAAAAAGTGGCATGATTGTTAAGCAATTGTTCTTGTTTCATAGCATCTACCCCCATCCTCCTCCTGTCTTGGATGTAATAAATTCTCATATTAATTCTCATATTGACACTGACTGGTGTCATTTCTGGGGGCTCTAAAGAGCTCCGGTACCGTAATCCTTTGTCTCAGTGCAGAGAAGAATTTAGTGAGAGCAAAGTGGTAGATAAGCAGTGATTGATTAGGATAGGATGCTTATGAGGCTTATAAGCAGGTGAATGAGAAACACTGCATCCCAAGAACTTACTGGGCTACAGTTTCATAATCAAAGCAAAGTGGGGAGGGGGAGAAGTCCTTCTCTGTCTTTCTTGAGTAGACGTCATGCTTCCATCATCAGCTCCTCCTCCAGATTGAGCAGGGGAGTTTTCTTGCCCCTGCATGGTCAAGCTAGGTCCACACATTATTGTTTCTCGTGTCTGCAGAGAGTACGTCGTAGGGAGCATTAACTTACTGAGCTCACTGGGCAGGATGTGGGTTTCATGCCTCCATTGTTTTTCTGTTTTGGGGTACCTCCCGTGCTTCTGTTTCATGGGTTAGTTGCCAAGCAAGCCTGCTTGGTATGTGGTTAAGCAAACCTGTTTTCTTGAGTAATCATTAGTTTACAGGGGTCTCATATTTTTCTATCTACAATCCCCTAGTGGGATTAACTATATGATCAGCTATTTTGTCCCTAGCAATATTAGTATCAATTTTCATGTGAATTAGGAATGTATATAAGCTCACCTCCTTTTCTTCTGGGATTATCTTTTCTACATGATTTGTCAGGGTGTTTTTTTGTTTTTTTAATTGCCATGCTCAGGCTTCCTTTAGCTTTCTGGTCATTCCTGCAATTCCATTGGCCTTATGGAAATGCTAACTAGAGCTCTGTTTTCTTGGTGGGATTTGTCAATTGGCAGAAATGTCTTTTTGGGGGTGGAGATGTAGTGATGAAATGGAGGGTTATCCTAACCCTGGAATGTGGAGGGACTGCACCCTGGGATGACAGAGCCCACATTAATTGTTTTGATTATCCCTTGGTAGTTTTCCGTTTCTTTAGGTGAAAACACTTGCTGTTTTCTTAATGAGTGAGTATCTGGAGGCTCAGACAGTGAGAGATCTGCCTGCAGTGCAGCAGATCTGAGTTGCAGCTCTGAGCTGGGAAGATCCCCTGGAGGAGGTCACGGCAACCCACTCCAGTATTCTTGCCTGGGAAATCCCGCGGACAGAGGAGCTTGGTGGGCTACAGTCCATGGGGTCACAAAGAGTTGGACACGACTGAGCAACTAACGCACACAATTCTGCCTGCCAGACATTCTACCTGGAGTTGGGGGTTTTGACCATCGCAGACACAGACGTTTAATTAGCCCCCATACCCCCTGCCGCTGTCCATCACCGCTGCCCCCTGACTATGGAACTGCTCTCAGCGTCTCCAGAAAAGTTGGCTCCCTTAGCTGCAGCCACCTCTGTATATTTCTACTTTATTCTAGAAATTCATTCTATCTCTTGTTTTATGCTGTCTCCCTTTCCCGTTGTTATTTACTTTGTGGGTTTATACTTTTAAAAATGAAACCACCGCTTTGTTAACCTTTTAATGGACTTTGGCAGAGAGAGGACAGGACAGATATTTACATGCAGAATGTCATTTGGAACAAAAGTATATTTAACCATGAAGTGGCTTCAAGCCTTGCAGGCTGGGCATGCAAGTCTGGATAATGGCTCTTTGGTGAAAGAAAAGGAGGGTTGAAGCTGTGTAAGCTCACTTCTCTTTACTCTGGTCCCATCACATTCCACTTGTTTTGCACGAAGTACATTCCTCCTGTGTCTCCCCACCAGAAAGTCTGCGTCTGCCTCCATTCCTCATTAATGTCTGGAGGATGGAGACTATGTTTTATTCATTTTAAAGTCCTTATGAGTCCCTGATGGCTCAGAGGTAAAGTCACCTGCTAATGCAAGAGACATGGGTTTGATCCCTGGGTCGGGAAGATTCCCTGGGGGAGGAAATGGCAACCTACTCCAGTATTCTTGCCTGGAGAATCCCATGAACAGAGGAACCTACAGTCCCTGGGGTCGCAAAGAATCAAACATGACTGAGTGAATAAATGAACGGATGAATGCTGACCCTAGCTGCAAAGATTTCCAGGAAATAATTGTTAAATGAAAGAGAGGGAAGTCTAAATAATGGTCCAATACTTTTTTATTCTAAACTTTTATCAATTACTGCTTTTCTACACATAGAAGTTTGCGTCCTAGATATATACTCTTCACGTACAAGTTATAAGCACCAACATTATCTAATCATGTGCTCAGTCACTCAGTCACGTGTGACCCCATGGACTGTAGCCCACCAGGCTCCTCTGTCCATGGGATTCTCCAGGCAAGAATACTGGAGAGGGTTGCCATTTCCTTCTCCAGGGGATCTTCCTGACCCAGGGACTGAACCCACGTCTCCTGCGTTGGCAGGCGGAGTCTTTACCACTAGCGCCACCTGGGAAGCCCTGTTATCTAGCCATACTTACTTGGCTTGGTCCTTCCATTGGTTTCCCTGGAAACCTCTCATTGCCTTTGCTGTCTTGTTGAGCTCATCTAAATACAGTTGAGTCTGCCCATCAGAATTGCCCCAAATATATTCCTCTCACATTTTGCATGCTGTGTAGAATTCATCTCTTAAACACCACGTGGTATATTGTATGAATTCCTGCTCGTCCTGTATCAATGGCCCTGTCTCATTTAATGAACTTTTTTTTTTTTTTTTTTTTACTCTGTAACACTGAACAGTAAACCGTGGGTGGAGTAGGGGATATGAGTTGGCTTGGATAAAAATTTTTATAATTTAATAAAGTTGCTAAAAACCGGAATTTTCTGCTCTTGGCTGATGTGTCAAATTGCCTTCCTGGCAGTTTCACTTTGCAAAAGGTATCAGATGTTTCATTTGACACCTGCATCCTTGCTCTCAGAGAAGAACAAGCAAGAAAAACAAGTCACAGAGCAGCATCTCTATGGTGACATGCAATTTGCCACGAGCCTGACAGTTTGTCGGTGAGTCTCCCTCTGAAATTCATTTCTGTCTCTACTTGCATTTTCCTCGTTGACAAAACCCTCCACACTTTTCTTGAGAGTCATTGTTCTTGCACGAATGTCTTATTTTTCAGACCGTACTTTTCCTTAGTTAGGATATCATGTCTGTATTATAAGATGTCTTTAATTCAAGCTATTTTGTGATGGAGCTGTTGCAGGAAGGGGGACCTCTTCCAGAGCCCAAAACTGGGTTCTTGACTAACACTTGGAAATGAATTGTCCGAGGAGACTCATGTGCTGACAAAGTAAGAGATTTTATTGGGAAAGGGCACCCGGGTGGAGAGCAGTAGGGTAAAGGAACCCAGGAGAACTGCTGTGCCGCGAGGCTCGCAGTCTCGGGTTTTATGGTGATGGGATTAGTTTCCGGGTGGTCTTTGACCAATCATTCTAATTCAGAGTCTTTTCTGTTGGCGCACGCATCGCTCAGCCAAGACGGATGCTAGCGAGAGGGATTCTGGGAAGTGGACAGACACGCGGTGTCTCCTTTCGACCTTTCCTGAACTCTTTGGTTGGTGGTGGCTTATTAGTTCTGTATTCCTTATCAGGATCTCCTGTCATAAAACAACTCATGTAAATGATTACTGTGGTGTCTGGCCAGGGTGGGTGGTTTCAATCAGTGTGCTTCCCTTCCAGAGCTGGTATAGATTCCTACAGACTGTTTCAATTCAAACAGTTTTTTGAAAGCTGTCATGATGTTCTTGTGGCATGAACTGAAGGATCAGAATTGTAGCCTCCTACTTTTGATTACCTACTCTGTGCAAGGCTCTTTACACACGTAAGCCCGGTGTTCTGACCCCTTCCATCTACCGTGTGAAGGTCAAGTGTAACCCCTGTCCCTCCTGATTGTTTCTGCATAAGATATAAATGGAATCATACAGTTTGTAATTTTCTGCATGTCCATGTCTACCTCAGTTTTTGAGATCATTAGTGTGGTTAAATGCAGTATGTTTTCATTGCTGTATATATTGTATATAAGCCACAATTAAATTTATATGAATAAAGCACAATTTAAAAATTAATTCTAATACAGACACTCTCAGATTAATAGACATTCCCTGAGAGTTTTCATAGACCCCACCAGCATGAAGTAACAGTTCCGATCACTCTATATTCTTGCCAATATTTGCAGTTCTTAGTCTTTTAAGATTTTACTCATTCTAACAAGTGTGCAGAGGTATCTCAGAGGTTTTAATTTTCATTTTTCTGATGACTACTGAGATTGAGCGCCTTTTCTTTTTTGTTCTCAATTTGCATGTGTGCTACATTGCTTCAGTCGTGTCTGACTCTCTGCAACCATGTGCGCCATAACCTGCTAGGCTCCTCTGACCATGGATTTTCCAGGCAAGAATACTGGAGTGGGTTGCTATGCCCTCCTCCAGAGAATCTTCCCAACCCAGGGATCAAACCTGAGTCTTGTATTTCTCCTGCCGGTTCTTTATCACTAGCGCCACCTGGGAAGTCTGGCTATTGTCAGTTTGGATACCCTCTTTTATGAAGTGCTGCGTGAAATTTTCTATTATTTAGTTTTTGTAAGAAAACTTTACATAGTCAGGATTTAAATCTTTTGAGTTATGCTTTGCAAATATATTCTTCCACTTGTATTTTGGTATTTTATTAACTTATTGTCAATTTTTTATATACCAAAGTTCTTAATTTTAATATAGTCAAAATTCACAAATATTTTTCTTTAGGGTTAGTGGTTTAAGCACCGATTCAAGGGATCTTGGCTACCTCAAAAGAGAAGAAATATATTCTTCTATGATAGCTCCTAGGACTTTGAAATTTCACCTTCCACACTTGGATCTATAATCTAATAGGAATTGATTTTTGCTTATGGCGTGAGGTAGGGGTCAAGATTAGTGTTTTCTTCTATGTGGATATCAAATTGATCCTGTACTTATCCTGATTTACTTGCTAATACCAGTGAGTTGATAACGCTGGTGGTAATGATAATTTTTCAGGATAATATTTGGGAAAATATATAACAATAAAATGAACAAAACTAAAATAGTGTCTAATAAACAGTAAAGACTGGGTGGTTGGCTATGAATGGAGGCCAGCTGGGGGCAAATATGAACATACCTCCAAAATTATACCCCATGTGGCTGGGAAAGGACATAAGTACCCTTTTTGAAGAACAACCTGACTGTTTATTTCATCACACTTGGTATCCCTGTGAGCATAACATTACACAGGTGTTCAGATTTTGTAACCATACGTAGTCTCATTTTTTCCCTGCAATATGCTCTTTTTATATCATAGAATATCTTTTATGTTAATCTAAGGTTAATACTCTATTTCCAAGCTTTATGCACAATCAAATAATTTATCACTGTTTGTGCCCTATTGTGGGAGATGAAGGGGAAAAAAACCCTCTTGTACAAATATGCACAAAGAAAAGAATTTTAAATTCTATTTTGCTTATTAGTTCAAGAGAGTGTATCCACTTTTCTTTCTTTATTGAATTTTGAATTGTTATTGTGTAATACATTTAAATTCCCCCGTGTATTATTAGAACAGTCGATTAAATTATGTGTTTCTAAAAGATGTACCCATCTCTTTGCATATGAATATTATGTAAAATGATGGTTACACATTTCATTTGCTCACTACAGTGTGACTTGCGGGGGTACAGTTTGTCTCTGAGCATTTAAAAACTGGATACAGGCTAGTGGATCAGATCAGAGAACAAAAGAGCTGAGAGCTGATGAAGTGCTGCTTTTTATTAAGGATAATAAATGTGAATGTATGTTTTGAATATCTTCCTGACTCCTGCATATCAAGGGGCTAGAGGGAGCTTACATAGAATTTAGAGTGAGAAATTTTGATTGTTCACAGTGGGGTTTGTTAGGGGTGGGGGTGGGGAATCCTTCAAGAATGTCTTTTTTTTTTTTAATAGACGTGTTTATTTTTATTTTTTGGCTGTGGTGGGGCTTCGTCGCTACGCATGGGTGTTCTCCAGTTGCGGTGAGCGGGGGATGCTCTCCGCTGCGGCTCACTGGCTTCTCACTGAGGTGGCTTCTCTTGCTGCTGAGCACAGACTGTAGGTACTGGGGCTTCAGTTGGCTTCAGTAGTTAGTGGCCCACGGCCTTGGCTACCCCGCAGCATCTGGGATCTTCCCGTGTCCACTGCATTGGCAGGTAGGTTCTTAACCACTGTGCCACCAGGGAAGCCCCCTTCAGGAAAGAGTTGGCCTGTGGGTGGGTGGTGCTTTGTGATGGAGTGAGAGGCTCTGGGAACCCCCGTGCAGGCAGGTGACACGATAGCCTTCCTTTTATGTCAAGCTCAGCCACAGGTGACAAAAAAAATGATCTGTAGCTTTTCCCATCCAGAAGGATCATTAGTGACTTCAAGAAATCTGTCCATTTGGTCAAAATTGGGGCATTATTTAACAGACAGACTGAAAAGGAACTTGCAAAGGAAGGGAGAGCATTCAAAAGGTGGGGGATTCTCCTTCCTCAAGCTCTTTGGGGAGCCATGTCTCTCTTGAATGGCATGTGTTGAATTTAATTCAGCATTTTTGCTGTCCGACATCAACATGGAGTGTAAAATAAGGGGTGACATTGATCTTGGACTTCATGGATGTATCAGCCACAACCTTTATGACCCACTACGAACAGCTCCTGAAAAAAAAAAAAATTACCTCTATTCAACAAAACTTCTCTAAAACCTGTGATCTGTACTTTTATCTGACCAATGAAAAATTCAACTATTTGTTTTTTTTAAAGTCATATTCTGTTTGAGCTTTCTTTTACCTTCTAAAATTCTTTCCTTGATCACATTTCTCTTCATATCTGTGGCTCATTCCTCAGCTGACTTTCCAATTTATTAAAAACCAACAAACAAAAGCTTCAAGGGTTCTGTATATTTCCCAAATATGTCTTTGTCACCCCCCTTTTCTACTTAATTTAAATTTATCTTATTTTCCAACATGACATACAACTCTAAGTGCAGCTGTTTTCATACAGATTTGTGATCTGCTGTTTAGCGTAGGATTAAGTTATGCAATTGTTCTTTTGACTGTGTCTTTGGTTTACTGTACCTCGATGTGCGGGCTTCCCAGGTGATGCTAGTGGTAAAGAGCCCTCCTGCCAATGCAGGAGATGTAAGAGATATGGGTTCAATCCCTGGGTCTGGAAGACCCCCTGGAGAAGGAAATGGCAACCTGATCCAGTATTCTAGCCCAGAGAATCCCATGGATGGAGGAGCATGGCTGGTTACAGACAGGGCTGCAAAGAGTCAGACACAACTGAAGCAACTTAACACACACGCAGACACACACACACACACACACACACACACACACACACACACACACAGCTTGATGTACAGCCCTGAATTCTTCTTCTAGCATTTCATGTGTAGTTATTCAGTTGTTACTGAAATATTATGCCTGAAGTGAACATCCCTTAGCCTCCTGGAATATATATATTATATATGTTGTTGTTGTTCAATCACTAAGTCATGTCTGACTCTTTGCAACCCCATGAACTGCAGCACGTCAGGCTTCCCTGTACTTCACTCCCTGAGTTTGCTCAAACTCATGTCTGTTGAGTCAGTGATGCCATCCAACCATCTTGTCCTCTGTCACCCACTCCTCCTGCCCTCAATCTTTTCTAGTAGAAGGGTCTTTTCCAATGAATCAGGTGTTCCCATCAGGTGGCCAAAGTATTGGAGCTTCAGCTTCAGCATCAGTCCTTCCAATGAATATTCAGAGTTGATTTCCTTTAAGATGGACTGGTTTGATCTCCTTGCTGTCCAAGGAACTCTCAAGAGTCTTCTCCGGCACCGCAGTTCAAAAGCATCAATTCTTTGGCACTCAGCTTTCTTTTTGGTCCAGCTTTCACATCTGTACATAACTACTGGGAAAAAACCATAGTTTTGACTATGTGGGCCTTTGTCAGCATAGTGATGTCTCTGCTTTTGAATACACTGTCTAGGTTTCTCAAAGCTTTTCTTCCTAGGAGGAAGAGTCTTTTAATTTCACGGCTGCAGTGACAGTCCGCAGGTGCTGGGCTTGTGGCTCTGAATTCCACCAAGAGGAAGATGCCTTCAGGAGTGGCACTTGGCGATTTCCAGGAAGCTGTTGGGGGTCAGGGTTTGAGGTGAGAAAGGAGGTCTTCCCTGGAGCACAGAGTTGGAAGGCAGCCACATTCAGATGCTTCTGGATCTTGCTCCCGCCCTCAAGCGTGTGGAGTCCACCTCAGGGAAGTGGGCTACTTCTGGCTTGCTCCACGGCCTCTCCTCAGCTGCCAGAAACATGGCGCTGAGTGGGGACCCATTGGCTGTCAATTAGCATCATCTTAAAATAACAAGCTAGGGCTTCCGGTATGTCATCCATCTCCCTTCACTCAGAGATGCTGCCTGAAGGGTCTAAATTCACAACTGTTAATTAATTCCTTCCCAGCGTCCAGAGCACAGGGAGAACAAGCCCTCTCCTCCCATTTTCCCTCATCGCTGCTGGCAGGGTAATGACATGCAGGTTTCTTTCTTAGCTTAGCAATGTCTTGTTTGACAAGTGTCTAGATCACCCTCACTTGATCTTGTTTTCTTGAGCAGAAGAGAGAAAACAAGAGATGGAGGCGTTGACGCTTCAGCCCTGTGGAAAAGTGGCAAAGATCACAATAGGTTATATTTAGATCCACAATTTGCCTCAGGAAGATAACTGGCAAATTAGGTTTCCTGGTCAGGCAGTCAGTCCTTCTGTTTCTGCCGGGTTGTGTGCTGTCTCAGATATGTTCAGGGCTTCTATACCTTCAGGCACTTAAAATTAATTTAAAAAATGGGAAGATGCTGTGTGTAAACTGCCTGTAATTTAATGAGATAAGTCAAAAGGGGAAGGAAAGGGGGAATTTCTTGCAGTAATTGGTTGTTACATTTTCCACATTGTCTTTCTAATCTGCTCTGAACAGATGAGAGTTAGGTTTTCAGATCCTAGAAGTCCATGGCAATGAGTGGTACTGAAGATAGATAGACAGAGTTAAGTTTCAGCTGCCCCCAGGGAGACTTGCAGGAGGTCAGCAGCCTCCCAGCCTGCGCTGCTGTGGCCGGGGGAGAGGGTTGGACTCCCCAGAGGAGGTAAGACTTCACCACAGTACACCTCAAATTGTAGTTGGAATTTTTTAGGATTAGACTTTCTGAGAACCCCATTCAGCCAATCCTTCAACAAAGGGAATAAATCCTTTCTATATGGGAACAAGCCAGAAAGGAAATGTCCTCTCAAGTAAGGTCATCTCTGAAATTGAGGAAGAGACCGTAATAGAACAAGACAGAGAGAAGACCACTCCAGAACTGTACCGGACAAGATGTAGACAAGGACACTAGCAATTCTCCCCAGGTAACTAACCATTCCACTCTTCCCACTAAGATGAAAGACTATCACTTCTTACTGGCAATCTCTCCCACCTCCAAACCTCCTGCCTCCTTATGAAAAGTGACCAAGGTGACTGGTCATTGAGTTGGGTATGCATCCTGACGGCGTTCAGTCTTGAACTGGTCTTGCCTCTGTAAACTCTGTGGAATCATCCAGCACAGGGGCAAATACTACAAGAAAGCCCTCTCAATTCTCCATGACTAAGATATCCCATAGGACTTCCCCGATGGCTCAGCGGTACAGAATCTGCCTGCAATGCAGGAGACCTGGGTTCAATCCCTGGGTCGGGAAGATCCCCTGGAGGAGGAAATGGCAACCCACTCTGGTATTCTTGCCTGGGAAATCCCATGAAGAGGAGCTTGGTGGGGTACAGTCCAAAAGGTCACAAAGAGTCAAACATGACTGATTGACTGAGCAGCACGCAAGACATCCCATGTGTCTTCGGAAATGAACAAGACCACCCAACTGAGAACAAGAGAAGGCTGTCTACCCAGAGTTTGCTATGGGAAGGGAGTCAGCCACCATCAGTGGTGTTTGGCAGACTCAGTGGGAAGCAGGCTTTGTTGAGAATAGGAAGAGGAAGCTTTGAGAATGCTCTGATGAGCATCTGGGGAAGCTGGAGGTGGAACAACTAGAAACGTGATTGGGTAGGGGAGCATATTTAGCTTTCTCTGCTTGGTCCTGGTTTGGAGGTGGAGGCAAAAAAGTAAGGAAGCTGCTATTAATCAGTTCCTGGATGTTCTGCTTCAGAGGTTGTGGTTTGGCTTCCTGGGCTGGTGGCTGCAGGATGTGGGTCAGTTCTGCTGTGGTACCTGGTCTGGCCAGCATCCATCCATCTGTTCAGCTCAGTTCTCTGCTCTGAATCCCCCTTGCTGCCATGAGCTAAATGATCTTGGATATGAGTTTACCCTGGAGCGTCCAGATGAGCCTCCGGTTCTGCCAGCACCTTGGTTTGGACCTGTGAGATCCAGCAGAGAACCCAGTGGAGACCACCCAGACTTCTGACCCACAGGGCTAGAAGATGATCAGTGGGTATTGTTTTAAGTTGCTGGTGTTTAGTCACTCACTCAAGTCTGACTGTGACCTCATGGACTGTAGCCCACCAGGCTCCTCTGTCCATGGGATTCTCCAGGCAAGGATACTGGAGTGGGCTGCCATTTCCTTCTCCAGAGGATCTTCCCAACCCAGGTCTCCTGCATTACAAGCAGACTTTTTACTGTCTGAGCCACTAGGGAAGTTCCATTTTAAGCTGCTATGTTTAAGCTAATTTGTTTGACTGCAGGTGATTCCTGGTGGGTTTTGGTGACTGGACTTTCATTTTTAACTTTTGTTTGTTTTTCCGTGTTGGGGTATAGTCGATTAACAATACTGTGATAGTTTCAAGCGCATAGTGGAGGGACTCAGCCATACATATACATGTATCCATTCTCCCCTAAACGCCCCTCCCATCCAGGCTCCCACATGACATCGAGCAGAGTTCCCTGTGCTCTACAGTAGAGCCTTGTTGGTGATCCATTTTAAATATACAGTGTGTACAGGGGTTGATGACTAGACTTTGACAACTGTGTGAGAGCAATGACAACTCCAGGAATCTCACAGTCAGCTGGGTTTAACATCACTGAAGCCTTAATAAAAGAAAAGGATACCCTCGGATCAGCCAGCTGTGAACTCGGGGACCTTGTGAAAGCTGGAGGCCTCTAGGGAGGATTTAAGGAACCCACAGTCTCCGACAGCCAAGGGCAGACTGGAGATTTGTGAAGACCTGGCCTGGGGCCAGTCCTCCTCAGGATGATGCCCCTCCTTCCCCCCAGAGGCCCGCCTGCCACTTGGATCACCTCCGGACCAGTCGCCAGGATCAGGACCCAGAATCCTGCTGCCCCCCAGACTCTGGGATGGAGCCGATTCAGGTCACTGTTCAGCCGAGGGTTCTGTTCCTCTTAAGTCTGAATCAGCTACTGCTGCAAAACAGCTGGATTCTGCATTTTCCTTCTCTAACTTAAAATGTATTCTCAGAGCAGGGAGCAGCTTTTTTTTTTTTTTTTTTTTTTTTGGTAGAAGCCCACATAGCAAATAATTTCATCTTTGCAGGACATTCAGGCTTGGTTGCCTCTCCTCAACTCGGCCACTGCAGCAGCTCCAGCAGTACATAGTGAATAGGTGAATAGGTGTGGCCATGCGCCAAGAAAACTTTATTTACAAAAGCAGGCAGTGGCCAGATTTTTCCCACAGGCTGTGGTTTGTCAACCTCTGTAGCTAATCATTCCCTCTCACTGGATTTCGGAACTGTCCTATAGGTGTGAAATAGCCACACCTATAGAAGGAGGGTCCTGATCTGAGGCAATGCTTCTTAGATTTACACAGAAAGTGTTAGTCACTTATTTCTGTCTGACTCTTTGGGACCACCATCAGGCACCTCTGTCCATGGGATTTCCCAGGCAAGAATACAGGAGTGGGTTGCCATTCTCTCCTCCAGGGGATCTTCTGGACCTGGGGATTGAATCCATGTCTCTTGCATGGTAGGCAGAGACTTAAACAGCATTAGAATCATCTGGAAAGCCAGTGCAAACACAGATTCCTGTACCTGCATGTGGTGACTCTGATTCAGTGAGCCTGGAGGGGCCTGGGGATTTGAATTTTAACCCGCTCCCATGTGAAGCTGCTGTTGCTGGTCCAGGAATCATGTCCTTGAGAGTAAAGTTTGAAGCCATATACTTCTCATCCCTGGCTGCAGAGAGGAGATTCCTTGTAAGAACTGATATCGCTGCTCCAACTGAGACCAGTATAATTAGAAGTGGACCCTGCTTCTGGGCATTTTAAGGGTCCCCCAGGAGATTCTGACGTGTAGGCAGGATTGGGATCCATTGGAGGAAGTGAGTTCCAAAGCCCTGCACCCCCAACCCCCCACCCCCTAGCCCGTGAGCCCCAGAGCAGCGGCACCAGCATCACCTGGGAGCTTGTTAAAAAGGCAGAATCTTAGGCTCCACCTTGACCTACTGAATCAGAACCTGCGTTTGAACAAGATCCCCTGAAAATCGATGTGTACATTAAAATTTGAGAAACATGGCTCTAAAGGAAGCAACGAGTTTCGTATATTCAAGTTCTTTTTCTACTATGCACCAGTGGGCTACTTAACTCACTTTATCTTCCACTTGCCTGTGCCATTTTCCCTCTGCTGCCTGAGCAAATTAACATGAACTTAGAAGCTTGAAACAACACCCCTTTATTGTCTCACAGTAGCTGGACACACTCAATTGGGTCCTCCTCTGAGGGTGTCACAGACCCAAATCAAGATGTTGGGGTGGCTGGGCTCTTTCCTGGAGGCTTCGGGGAAGACACCACTTTTCAGCTGATTTCAGCTGTTGGCAGAATCTGTTCCTGTCGTTGCAGGACCAAGGTCCCTGTTTCCTTGTGGATTATTGGCTAGGGGTTGCTCTCAACTTTGAGAGACTGTTCTGAGTTTCTTCCTCTTCCATGATAACAATCATGCATCAAATCCTTCTCTTGTTTCCAGTTTCTCTGCTTTCCCCTTCTGGCGCCAGCTAGAGGGAACTCCCCACTTTAAAGAGCGGGCATGATTAGGTGAAGATCACCTGCATAATCTCCAGATCTACCCACTCACAGCCAACCGATGAGCAACCTTACGATCGCTTTTGCCCTGAGTGTAATATCACGGTCATAGTCCTGGGGATTGGGGCTGAAGATCTGGGAGCCACTGAAGACTTCTTCCTGCCACATGGCCTAGACCACACAGTTTACAAGTAAGGCTTGGAGCAAGATTTTGCATCTAGGTTTATCTGAATCCAAACCTCATAGTAACTATTTTATTAACTTGCCTCTCAGTGGTAAAAATAAATGTGTTATAAAGAACTTTATTGTTATCCATGTGCTTTCACATTTATTGTATTGTTTAGCCTCATTAGAAATTCCTTATGAGGTATTTCTATTCCCTTTTATGGAGGATACTGGGGATTGGGGATGTTTAACTATTTGTTCAAGATGTTATAGACAGAAAATAGCAAGTTAAGAACTGAAGAACAGCTCTCCTGAGTTCAAATCCCATGCTTTCCCCTTTACATCATCCCAATTTCCTAATTTCTTGTTTAGATCATTCTTGTTATCTATCTGGGAAATAAATCTACTGGGATACTGGATACAAATATTTGGAAGCTGCAGCAGGCATGTGCAGAAAAATGGGCCCACCTGTTATGTTCATTGGAACACGAATTCTGCCCAAACGCAGAGAAATACTCTATTCAAGTCTTAAAAATTACTGTCCATAAAGCAGATAGTCAATGAATTTTAAAATGTAATCTAGAGAACAACAAGTTTGTGAAGTGAAACTTTTTATGGAAATTGCAAGTCAATCAAGTAATTATTTTTGAGAAATGACAGGCTTTTGGCAAATAGGGTGGGTTTG
Organism: Budorcas taxicolor; assembly: GCF_023091745.1. Taxonomy (NCBI): domain Eukaryota; kingdom Metazoa; phylum Chordata; class Mammalia; order Artiodactyla; family Bovidae; genus Budorcas; species Budorcas taxicolor. The sequence continues at coordinate 77,769,034 of NC_068921.1, forward strand.
TCTCAACTTTGTGATTTGGAATTAGCCCCTCCTCAGAGAAAGCTTAAAAGAGATCGAAGAAACAGCCTCCTACCAGTGACTATGCTTCCATTCATTTCCTTGTTTCTAATGCAAAAAAACCCCAAACTCCCAACCGAAAAACTATGTGGCCTGAAAGAATGTCCCTACATGTAGAAAGCATCAAGATTCTTTTAGAAACCAGAATGATGGCTTCTGGTTAGGGTTTTCCTGGTCTGGCCAAGTAGGTTGCTGACATATGGGATGGTTCTCATCTGATTCCCCAAGTAATTTAATCATTTTGCCCCCCTTCCTCCTGGGGCAAAAGTTGTAACTACTGAGAAATTATCCTTATGCTGACAATCATTTTATGTGTAAAGAATAACCAGGACTTTCCCTGGCGGTCCAATGTTTAAGACCCTGTGTTTCCACTGCAGGGGACATGGGTTCAATCCCTGGTTGGGAAAACTAAGATTCCACGTGCCACACAGTAAAGCTGAAAAAATAAAAATAAAAAGAATGGCCAATTGTTTATTCAGATGGAAATAGGCTATAAATTCAATAATATCTTGGGCCTGTTTCCTTGTCATTATTTATATATGCAAGGAGATCTGTTACAATCTGGGATGCAGTCTAAGGTCTAAAAGATAGATTATAAAAAGAATTAGGCCTTGGTCAGGTCAATTCTACTAAAAGCCTTTAGGTCTTGGAGGATCAGTGAAGGCAAGAAAAAGGTTAACCCCAAGGGCTCCTGTTTGGTGAACAAATACATCAAAGAGAAATTACATTTTTCCTTTGGCCAACTTTTGACATTGCTTTTGACATTATACAGATAATTTGAAGAGATGTGGAATGATAAACACACACAGATGATAAGGAGCTCTTTCATTGCCTCTGTTTAGTAGGGGGTTTAACCCTTGGTTTTTCATGAGATGGGGTTATTTTAATAGCAAATGTTGGTAGCAACAATCAACATGCAATCTGTCATTTTCAATGCAGTCTTTCCTAAGAGAATATTTCCAGCATATTTGACAGAAAGCACTATCTGTGTATCATTTCCTCGGTCCACTGTGGTCTCAGAAGCAGAAAAACAAGGAGAAAGTAAAGGAAGGGCTGGAGAAGTTAAGTCCATTATTTTGAACTCTTCATATTGGTTTGAGAGGATCTGGTCTTTTCCAGTCATGTATTTGAGGGAGAAGCAGATGTCAAAAGAATGCTGATGTTGATGGAAAAATAGAAGGAGGGCCATAGTGCTAAGTAACCCATGAGACAAGTACTGATGCTGATGTCATTATCTCAAAGTACATGTATCCATGCCTAGCAATTAACACATGCTAAGTTAAAGAAGACATGGTCCACTCCGTCAATAATAAGATTAAGGTGGATTATTATTCTAAACTTAATATTCTAGACTTGATCACTGAGGGAAGGTATTTTGTGTCTCCATCACAGTCATTTAAACAAATGCATAGGGACTTTCCTGGTGGTCCAGTGGTTAAGAATCTGCCCGCCAATGCAGGGGACCATAGGTTCCATCCTTGATGTAGGAATTAAGATCCCACTTGGGGTGGAGCAACTAAGCCCACGTGCTGTAACTACTGAGCCCTCAGGCCATGCTAGAGAGCCCACGCACCCCAAGGAAAGATCCCGCACGAGGCAACAAAGGCCCATCGCAGCCAAATAAATAAATATTTAAAGATCCCCAAATGCATAAAATGGATCTTCTCTCTAGAATATTTCTAACGAAACTGCTTCTGAGGCTTGCAAATTGGGGCTCAGGAATCTGTTGGAAAACAGTTTGGGGTATTCTTTCATGAAATCGAATGCAAAACCCGTCATATTTATTTGGGCTTTCTTCATAGCAGGGAGAAGTGTTAATAAACCAACATAGTACTCATTCTGAATCTAAACTTGATATCCCATGTGGAGGAAAATTCAAGTGAGCTCTACTCTCATAAATCGAAAAAAAAAAAAAAAAAAAAAACCCAACCCAGAAACAAACAAAAAACAGGCCCAGATAGCAGCAGCGGGCTGTGAGCCCCAGCCAGTCGATACAAGAACCAGCTGGTGCCCTCGCTCAGACTTTGCCTTTCTAACCAGAGGTTGTTAGGTTTCACCCTCTATCGAGTCAATTGCTTGAGGGGGAAAATGTTCAAATTGCCTTGCATATCACTCATTTCCCTTTCCTATAGATTCTCCCCCTCACCCCCTCTCTTCCCAGGACATCGATTTTTCTTCCTTGGGTTTTAGAGAAAGCTTTGCTCCCCAGGGATCTCCATCTGGCCTGCTGACTGCAGCAATATTCACACTTTCCAGACAGCCGGGTGTGACACCTGCTGCTGGAGCTCAGCCTGGCTCCTACCTCTGGAGGACGATGGTCTGAACTTCTGATGGGAGAAACCAGAAACCTCCAGAGGAAAGAGATTTAAGATCTCTGATCTCAGAGAATGGCTGATAGTGCTTGCTTCATCTATCACTGCATGTCAGATGGTGCCTTCTGTGAAACGGCTTACAGGCTGGGAATGACCTAGGGGGAACCTGTGCATCTTGAGGTTTCTTGAGGGGCTCAGGGCATGCCCCCCAACCCGCCACGCCACCCACACAGCCAGCTCGTACTTCTGGCCCTGAAGAAAGGAGATTTTGTGAAGAAGGGAGGTTTGATGTCGGTGAGGGCGATCTCTGAAACCTACTGTGAACAGAGCTGCTGGGCCTTTACCAGAGCTGATAAGAGCCCACACTGTTCACATGCGCGCGTTGCTCTTGCTCAGTCGCTCAGTCATGTCTGACTCTTTGTCACCCCGTGGACTGTAGCACACCGGGCCTCCCTGTCCATCACCAACGCCTGAGGTTACTCAAACTCATGTCCGTCACGTCGCTGATGCCATCCAACCATTCTTGTCCTCTGTCGTCCCGTCTCCTCCTGCTCTCAATCTTTCCCAGCCTCAGGGTCTTTTCTAATGAAAAGGTCAGCATCAGGGTCTTTTCACACGTGCTTATGAGCTTTCAGGCTCACAAACATCTCCCATGATTCTCACAGTCTCAGGCAGAGGCAGGTAAAGGAGGTGTCAATCAAAAAAAATGGTTTTTGTTTTTTTTTACTGTGGTTCATTTCAGTTCAGTTCAGTTCAGTCGCTCAGTCGTGTCCGACTCTTTGCGACCCCATGAATCACAGCACGCCAGGCCTCCTGTCCATCACCAACCCCTGGCGTTCACTCAGACTCATGTCCATCGAGTCGGTGATGCCATCCAGCCATCTCATCCTCTGTCATCCCCTTCTCCTCCTGCCCCCAATCCCTCCCAGCATCAGAGTCTTTTCCAATGAGTCAACTCTTCGCATGAGGTGGCCAAAGTACTGGAGTTTCAGCTTTAGTATCATTCCCTCCAAAGAAATCCCAGGGCTGATCTCCTTCAGAATGGACTGCTTGGATCTCCTTGCAGTCCAAGGGACTCTCAAGAGTCTGCTCCAACACCACAGTTCAAAAGCATCAATTCTTCAGTGCTCAGCCTTCTTCACAGTCCAACTCTACTGTGGTAGAAGTCACTTAATATAAAACATAACTGTTTTAAATCATACTTCACTGTACAGTTCAGTGGCCCCAGGTTCTATCACATGGTTGTGCAACTCTTGGGATCATTCATACAGGATACATATTAAATTATCAGCAGGTGTCACTGGGATCTCATTTTACAGAAGAGAAAGGAGAGGGTGTGAGAGGTGGGGTGACCTGTGGGGAGCCTGCCCTGTGCTCCAGGGAAACAGGATGCCAGGACACCCACCACCCCTCCCCTCCCCTACAGCACCCCCTCACCCCTTGCTCTGGAAAATTGCTTCCTGCAGAGAACCATCCTTCCGCACAACTTGGATAGGACAGAATTCCCTGGTGCCTCTGTGGTAAGGAATCCACCTGCCAAGGCAGGAGATGCAAGAGACAAGGGTTTGATCCCTGGGTCGGGAAGATCCCCTGAAGAAGGAAATGGCAATCCACTCCAGTACTATTGCCTGGAAAATCCCATGGACAGAGGAGCCTGGTGGGCTACAGTCCATGGGGTAACAAAGAGTCGGACACGACTGAGTGACTTCACTTTTGTTCCAGTATTTTTGCCTGGAGAATCCCATGGACAGAGGAGCCTGGTGGGCCACAGTCCATTGGGTCACGAAGAGTGGGACACAACTTAGTGACTAAATAATAATTCTGATGGGTTTTGTTTCCAGAGACCATGTCAGACCATCCAACTTACCTCATAAGTGGTTAGCTATTTGACTGTTTAAGACAAATTATCTGCTATCTTGACTAGGTCAAACTTTCCTCTGACCTCCTTACCCCTTGAACTTTGATTTACCCTAGTTCAGTTCAGTTCAGTTCAGTCACTCAGTTGTGTCCGACTCTTTGCAATCCCACGAATTGCAGCACGCCAGGCCTCCCTGTCCATCACCAACTCCCAGCGTTCACTCAGACTCACGTCCATCGAGTCGGTGATGCCATCCAGCCATCTCATCCTCTGTCGTCCCCTTCTCCTCCTGCCCCCAATCCCTCCTGGCATCAAAGTCTTTTCCAATGAGTCAACTCTTCACATGAGGTGGCCAAAGTATTGGAGTTTCAGCTTTAGTATCATTCCTTCCAAAGAAATCCCAGGGCTGATCTCCTTCAGAATGGACTGGTTGGATCTCCTTGCAGACCAAGGGACTCTCAAGAGTCTTCTCCAACACCACAGTTCAAAAGCATTAATTCTTCAGCGCTCAGCCTTCTTCACAGTCCAACTCTCACATCCATACATGACCACAGGAAAAACCACAGCCTTGACTAGACGGACCTTAGTCGGCAAAGTAATGTCTCTGCTTTTGAATATGCTATCTAGGCTGGTCATAACTTTTCTTCCAAGGAGTAAGTGTCTTTTAATTTCATGGCTGCAGTCACCATCTGCAGTGATTTTGGAGCCCAAAAAAATAAAGTCTGACACTGTTTCCACTGTTTCCCCATTTATTGCCCATGAAGTGATGGGACTGGATGCCATGATCTTCCTTGTCTGAATGTTGAGCTTTAAGCCAACTTTTTCACTCTCCTCTTTCACTTTCATCAAGAGACTTTTTAGTTCCTCTTCACTTTCTGCCATAAGAGTGATGCCATCTGCATATCTGAGGTTATTGATATTTCTCCCAGCAATCTTGATTCCAGCTTGTGTTTCTTCCAGTTCAGCGTTTCTCATGATGTACTCTGCATAGAAGTTAAATAAGCAGGGTGATGATATACAGCCTCGATGCACTCCTTTTCCTATTTGGAACCAGTCTGTTGTTCCATGTCCAGTTCTAACTGTTGCTTCCTGACCTGCATACAGATTTCTCAAGAGGCAGGTCAGGTGGTCTGGTATTCCCATCTCTTGAAGAATTTTCCACAGTTTATTGTGATCCACACACTCAAAGGCTTTGGCATAGTCAATAAAGCAGAAATAGATGCTTTTCTGGAACTCTCTTCCTTTTTCATGATCCAGCGGATGTTGGCAATTTGATCTCTGGTTCCTCTGCCTTTTCTAAAACCAGCTTGAACATCAGGAAGTTCACAATTCACATATTGCTGAAGCCTGGCTTGGAGAATTTTGAGCATTACTTTACTAGCGTGTGAGATGAGTGCAATTGTGCGGTAGTTTGAGCATTCTTTGGCATTGCCTTTCTTTGGGATTGGAATGAAAACTGACCTTTTCCAGTCCTGTGGCCACTGCTGAGTTTTCCAAATTTGCTGGCATATTGAGTGCAGCACTTTCACGGCATCATCTTTCAGGATTTGAAATAGCTCAACTGGAATTCCATCACCTCCACTAGCTTTGTTCGTAGTGATACTTTCTAAGGCCCACTTGACTTCACATTCCAGGATGTCTGATTCTAGATGAGTGATCACACCATTGTGATTATCTGGGTCATGAAGCTCTTTTTTGTACAGTTCTGTGTATTCTTGCCACCTCTTCTTAATATCTTCTGCTTCTGTTAGGTCCATACCATTTCTGTCCTTTATTGAGCCCATCTTTGCATGAAATGTTCCCTTGGTATCTCTAATTTTCTTGAAGAGATCTCTAGTCTTTCCCATTCTGTTGTTTTCCTCTATTTGTTTGCATTGATCGCTGAAGAAGGCTTTCTTATCTCTTCTTGCTATTCTTTGGAACTCTGCATTCAGAAGTTTGTATCTTTCCTTTTCTCCTTTGCTTTTTGCTTCCTTTCTTTTCACAGCTATTTGTAAGGCCTCCCCAGACAGCCATTTTGCTTTTTTGCATTTCTTTTCCATGGGGATGGTCTTGATCCCTGTCTCCTGTTCAATGTCATGAACTTCATTCCATAGTTCATCAGGCACTCTATCAGATCTAGGCCCTTAAATCTATTTCTCACTTCCACTGTATAATCATAAGGGATTTGATTTAGGTCATATCTGAATGGTCTAGTGGTTTTCCCTACTTTCTTCAATTTGAGTCTGAATTTGGTAATAAGGAGTTCATGATCTGAGCCACAGTCAGCTCCTAAGCCTGAGCCAAATGGGAATGTGGAAAATGCTCTTTAAAGCTGACCTCAGGGGAAAGACTCCTCCAGCTCAAATATCTAATCCTGTTTTCCACTCTTCACCTCTCCTCTCCACTCCCCTCTCAGTCCCACCCTCAACCACACCTGGGGCTAGCATTGCTTACTCCTCCCTGCTGCCTCACCTTGGAGAACTTAGTGACAGCCTTCTTTCTATTCCTATGGTCTTTTTGAATACAGTCCCTCTTTACCTAAATCAGGATTTGGGTTTTATCTGACTAGTCACAGGCTAAGATGAAAGGTGGCCTCCTGTCACCCAGCCTCGGTCACCCACGTGGTGTACTGTCACACCAGCCAGGGGTGGGTGTTGGATGGTGGCCCTGAACCCAGACCCCACTTATTCCAGGCTTGGGTCCCATGGGTCACTCTCTGTACTCCTGCAACCCTGCGCCCTGCTGGAGTCTCCAGAATAAAGCTCTTTTACAAGAATGGAAGAGCCATCTCAAACATCTGCGTGGGGCCCAGGGCAGATTTATGTTTCTTTGTCCCACTGGTGTTTTACCTTAACCTGAGAACAAGCTGTCTGTGTTCTACCAAAGAGTGAGTTAAAGGGAGGAATGGAACAGGGATGAAGGACGGGAAAATGAGAACTCTTAACAGGGGTTGATGTTCTGGGATAAATGCCAGGGATATCAGACATTCTTATTTGCTTGCTTAGTCACTCAGTTGTGTCTGACTCTTTTGCGACCCCATGAACTGTAGCCCACCAGGCTCTTCTGTTCATGGAATTTTCCAGGCAAGAATATGGAATGGGTTGCCATTTCCTACTCCAGGGGATCTTTCTGACCCAGGGATCAAACCCTTGTCTCTTGTATCTTCTGCATTGCAGGCGGGTTCTTCACCACTGACACCACCTGGGAAGCCTCATTCTTATTTGTAAGTGGGTTAAATGGCAACCCTCGGATACGGATTGCACTCATCTCACATGCTAGTAAAGTAATGCTCAAAATTCTCCAAGCCAGGCTTCAGCAATACGTGAACCGTGAACTTCCTGATGTTCAAGCTGGTTTTAGAAAAGGCAGAGGAACCAGAGATCAAATTGCCAACATCCGCTGGATCATGGAAAAAGCAAGAGAGTTCCAGAAAAACATCTATTTCTGCTTTATTGACTATGCCAAAGCCTTTGAGTGTGTGGATCACAATAAACTGTGGAAAATTCTTCAAGAGATGGGAATACCAGACCACCTGACCTGCCTCTTGAGAAATCTGTATGCAGGTCAGGAAGCAACAGTTAGAACTGGACATGGAACAACAGACTGGTTCCAAATAGGAAAAGGAGTGCATCGAGGCTGTATATCATCACCCTGCTTATTTAACTTCTATGCAGAGTACATCATGAGAAACGCTGAACTGGAAGAAACACAAGCTGGAATCAAGATTGCTGGGAGAAATATCAATAACCTCAGATATGCAGATGGCATCACTCTTATGGCAGAAAGTGAAGAGGAACTAAAAAGTCTCTTGATGAAAGTAAAAGAGGAGAGTGAAAAAGTTGGCTTAAAGCTCAACATTCAGAAAACGATCATGGCATCTGGTCCCATTGCTTCACGGGAAATAAATGGGGAAACAGTGGAAACAGGGCTCCAAAATCACTGCAGATGGTGACTGCAGCCATGAAATTAAAAGACACTTACTCCTTGGATGAACAGTTATGACCAGCCTAGATAGCATATTCAAAAGCAGAGACATTACTTTGCTGACTAAGGTCCATCTAGTCAAGGCTGTGGTTTTTCCTGTGGTCATGTATGGATGTGAGAGTTGGACTGTGAAGAAGGCTGAGCGCCGAAGAATTAATGCTTTTGAACTGTGGTGTTGGAGAAGACTCTTGAGAGTCCCTTGGTCTGCAAGGAGATCCAACCAGTCCATTCTGAAGGAGATCAGCCCTGGGATTTCTTTGGAAGGAATGATACTAAAGCTGAAACTCCAATACTTTGGCCACCTCATGCGAAGAGCTGACTCATTGAAAAAGAGTTGACTCTGATGCCGGGAGGGATTGGGGGCAGGAGGAGAAGGGGACGACAGAGGATGAGATGGCTGGATGGCATCACTGACTCGATGGACGTGAGTCTGAGTGAACTCTGGGAGTTGGTGATGGACAGGGAGGCCTGGCGTGCTGCGATTCATGGGGTTGCAAAGAGTCGGACACGACTGAGCGACTGAACTGAACTGAACTAAATGGCAACCCACTCCAGTATTCTTGCCTGGAGAATCCCATGGACAGAGGAGCCTGGTGGGCTACAGTCCACGGGATTGCAAAGAGTCGGTCATGACTGAGCAACTTCAATTTCACTTACAAAATTTCCAAAGCAATTCCATTTTTTGGAATGGAAGAACCACACATGTGCCAATAGGCTCTTTAGAGATGCTAGAGCTACAAAGATGGATGGGTCAACCAGCCTTGCCTGTCTGGTCTCATGGAAGATTCAGATTCATTATCAACACTGGAGAAGTAGGTTCCAGGTTACCTGCACAGTGATCCATGGTAACTATAGTGCTTGGGTAGTGGTCTCAGTAATGGTGTAATTTGTTGGCCCATGTCATACATTTTTCTCTTCTGCAATACCAAGAATAGAGGAAAAGGCCTTCATGTAGAAATTCTGAGCTTCATTTTATGTTGCTTTGTCCTGATGAAATCTATGAACTCTGCAGCCAATATTTCTGTAGCTTGTTGGTCACCATGTACCGTATATTCTCAAGCTTACCCTGGAGAAACCTTCTCAATGAGCCACCTGCAACATTACTGGCTTTTGTGGCTGAATTCCTTAAAATCCAATATGTTCTGAAGGATGTGATCAATAACCAGATGGCTCAAACCTGTACCCGGGCCAAGAAACGAGGCATCTAATTAGCAGTTAGCCCAGGGTGTGAGGCAACTGCGGAGAGGAGTGGGGACCCTGCCTGGGCTGGGAGGCTCCTGGCTGGGACACTCAAGGCTGGCAATGTGACATGTCGGCACGAGGTGGCTGTTGGAAGTGAGAACACAGCCAGGACCTTCCGGCTGTGCTCATTAGGGCTTTGCAGAATTCCCAATTATCTCTTGACCTGGCCCAGAGCAAGGGCCCCTTTTCACTGCCCTGCGAAAGGAGTCAGTGGATCGGAAAGGACACCCGATTCGAAGTTCTTCACTGGGGCTTCCCTGGTGGCCGAGATGGTAAGGAATCTGCCTGCAGCGCGGGAGGCTCGGGTTCGATCCCTGGGTCGAAAAGATCCCCTGGAGAAGGAAATGGCAAGCCACTCCCGTATTCTTGCCTGGAGAATCCCAGGGACAGAGGAGCCTGACACTGCTGCAGTCCATGGGGTCGCAAAGAGTCGGACACAGCTGATGGACGGACACTTTCACTTTCATGAGTTTGGCTTTGCAGTTGAGTTGGTAGAACACAGAGATGCAGTGTTCGCTGGGGTTAGTGTGTGGCAGAGCAAAGGCAGGCTCTGGAGCAGATGGTTTGGAGCCCTGCACGGGGCTCAGGAAGAGAGAACTTGTGAGACGAGCCCGATGAATTCCTGGGGATGTTTCAGGGAGTCTGTGGGTCCCACCCGAGGCATCAGGAGAGCCCAGTCTCCTTCCTGACCCTTGACTCTTGGCTCTGACAGGAGCAGAAGGAGGCCTTTCTCTCCTCCGTGCCTGGTGGGGGGTGGAGGGTCGGGGGCGGGCAGGGGGCCGCTGCTGAGTGTCCCTGGAACCAGAGGAGAGAGCTGAGTTCTCTGTGGTACCACCCCTGGGGTTGCCAGCCTAGTGTTTCTTAGCTTTGTTGTGTGCTTTCCGTGTTCCCCAGGGTAGGGGCCCTCCTTGCTGTTCCCAAAATGAAATGCAGACGCTGATAAAGAAGACGGTGCCTGGAGTCTGATGTACCCCGAGACAACTGTCCTGATCCTCCTGGGACCAGTGAGGACCCAGGAGGTCCAGCCTGTGCCTGTGGCGAGTGACGTCTCAAGTCCTTTGATGTAGCCTCGTGAATCAGGATGAGCGCCTTGACAGCAAGCAAACACAGTAGGCCAGGCGATGGTGATGAGACACCCTCATACAGGTTTTGGAGACTGTGCTCAAGAGAGATGAATGACAACTCTCCCTGGTATTTCTGGCAGCTATTTTTACCAAGCTGTGTCCCAAGAATTCTGCGGAATATACTTTGCTTCCTGTGCGGATAACCAAAAAAGTCGTTAAAAAAATCATTTCCACCTAATTAGTGGGACCTTCACTTTATTGGCAAAGGTTTTCAGAAAGCTTTTAAAATGTGTTTAAACCACTTAAAACTGTCTGTCTAGTCCTGAATCTGTCATTCTCTAATGATATCTCCAATTGAGTTATTTTGATAGTTATATACGGTATTGTTTACATGGTTAATAGCCACATGTAAAGCCATAACACAAATAAATAATCAATGCTTTTTTAAAAAAAAAATTCTCTATTGTTCAAATGGGACTTGAACATTTAGTCAGCATAGTACAGGAAGATTTTAAATTTTGAATGAGTGACACACATTACTGGGGAAAAGAATAGACTATTCAATTTAAACCAGATATACTGGTCAAATACAGAAAGCAAGCAGATGTGGAAGCATAAGTGTGGCTTTGGAACTGTTTTGCTATTTCAATTTGGCTCCTAGGTTTTAGGATAAGATGGTGCATCATATATTAAAATGAGAAAAATGCTTCATCTTGATAAAGTGCATATAACAAAATTGACCATTTTAATCATTTCAAGGGTACAGTTCAGCAGCGTCAGGTACATTCACCCTATTGTGCAACCAATCTCACATTATTATGCAAAACTGAAACTATATCCATTGAATGGCAAGTCCCCTTCCCCCAGGCCCTGGCAACCATCATTCTACTGTTACTATGAATTTCACTACTCTTAATACCTCTTATAAATGGAATCATACAGTATTTGTCTTTACGTGGCAGGCTTATTTCACTTAGTATAATGTCCTCAAGGTTCATCCGTGCAGAATTTCCTTACTTTTTTAAAGTAAGCTCTCTCTTGTCTTCTTATAAGGACACCAGTCATTTTGGATTAAGGGCCCACCCTACTCTGGAATGACCTCACCATAAATTAACTCCTTGTATCTGTAAAAACCCTGTTCCCAAAGGTCGCATCCGCAGGGACCAGGAGCTAGAATTCCAACACATCATTTTTTGGGGGGGAGTGGGCGGAGGGGTGACACAATTCAGTCCGTAACAAGGGAGAGATGGGGCCACGTGAGTGGGGTTCTCATCTTCACCTGAATTTCAACTAGGGCTGCCTTACTTTGCCAGCTTACTACTTGGGGATCCTTCGAAGGACTTTGAGGAAGGGTGCCATTGGTGGCAGCATAGTGAAAAGCACCTGAGTGTGGTGTGTGCCACTTCCTACAGAGAGACAAACATATTCAGCTGGTCTAGAAACGGCTTTTTCTTAAGGCTTTAGAGTCCAGTTTCTCTTCTGTGTGCCCGATCCTATTCGGCATGAGCTGGGCACAGACGGCCAGTCCCCGCTGATGGCTGTTGCGGTTGACCCACCACTGAGATTAGAGTGAATAGCCTCATTCTGGCCATTCTCTCCATCCTCCTTCCGAGTCCCCTGAATCACCATATGTGCGATGCATGGGTGGTCTGGCCCCCTGGGGGCCCTGCATCAAGCATTCTATCCCTGACGCTTCCTGATGCCCCTAGAACCCACAGCTTCCCTTAATTAAAGGCGGTGGGTGGCATGACGGCAGGATTAGTGTCAGTGCCTGGCCTCCCTCAGGACCAGGGGACGCCGTGGTCCAAGTTCTCCCATCTGCATAACCGGCCTGTTTATAAGTTGATGAAAAATCTCAAAGCAGGGTGGGGTGTGTTATCTTCTGGGCTTACTGTCCACTCTGCTGACTTCAGGAAGAGGCTGGCCCTGAGTTCCACGGGGGTCATGTAGCTGTTTCCCTTCACTGCAAATGGAGCGTGCTATAGCTTTAAGTGCATCGCTATTCTGCCCTCGCTGCAGAATGAATAACAATGATGTTCTGCTGAGCATCAGTTACAAACTTTTTAGGAAAGGCTCAGCCGTTTTGGACGATGAGGCTGTATCACTCAAGCGTAATGAGCCAAGAGGAGAAACACGTTGTTTGCGTGCAACGCTAGTACAGACCCGTGCCCTGGCCGCCTGAGTTCCTTTTCTGCTCTGTTGTGAATTTGGAAGGTACAGGGTGTTCGTTCAGCCTTACAAGCACTAACGCGAAAGGAACATTCTGGCTTAGGGACTCAGCTGAAATGAATACCAGGGACAGTGCTTTTGCCAACTAATTATCGACAGAATATTCAGAATTTGCAAAATGCCAGCTCCTTGGTGGCCCCACCTCCAAGCCCCCCTCCTACCCTCCCTGCAAGCCCACACACAGGAAAAAGGTTTAGAAATGATCATCAACTCGGAGTAAATTCTTTTACAAATCCAATATTTATTTTCTTATGTACAAAAAGGAAACTCCAAGTGAACATAAAAATGAAATAAAATGCTTTTGGCTGCACTGACTTTAACTGTCCATTATCTTGTCACAATTAATCACATAAACGTGGTATGGACCGTCGCCACTGTGGCACATTTGTTATAGAGAGGGAATGTGATATTTGGCTAGTTTAAGAATGTTAGAGAGAAACAGAAAGAGGTCACACAGAACCTGGGGACTGGGGTGGTGGTCAAAGGATTCTGAGATCATCACTCTACTGAAGTCATCTAAACAGCAAATCTCCAGTCACAAATAGTGTAGTCAAAGGCCCCAGTGCACCTCCACTTGGCTGACACAACGTGAGAGAACCAAGGTTCCATCCAGAGGACGTGGACCACTGATGTGTAAAACAAATACAGCTGAATTGTCAGATACCTAAACTGTGAGCTGAAAGCCAGACTTTGGAGAGTACCATTATTTCTGCAGGAGAATCTGGTAGCAAGGGCATCATTAAAAAAATTTTTTTTTTTTTTTTTACTTGGCTGCATCGGGTCTTAGTTGCAGTGCATAAGCTTGTGGGATCTTAGATTCCCAGGGATCAAACCCACATCCCTTGCATTGAAAGACGGATTCTTAACCATCGGACCACCAAGGAAGTTTCAGCAAGGCCATCATTTTGAATTGAACACGGCAATGGTGTGTTGCGGCCAAGGTATAATGTCTTTGCTGATTTATGGCCAAAGGGACCAACCGTGGGTAAGAAATGAAGCCAATGATAACATCACACGTGTGAAGATTTTTAAATTAAGCGGAATCATGTAGTTTTACTTTTTTTTTTTTCCTAAACTGAGATTAAAGGGCTTTTAAAGAAACTCAATATCGTCATGTACCCATGCTCCCCCTGAGTGATCTATGTATAGGTTTGTTTTAAACCAGTCAGCTCTTCAGGCCAATTCTTTGCTTGAAACCTGTACATGGAGTTCTCTTGGGAGCAGGCCACAGTTCCACTGAGTGACTGGGGACAGACACTGACTTGTTCGGATCTCTAAATAGTTTGTGCAGATTTTAAAAAATAACATGAGAAAAAGAGCAGACTTTTAAAAATTCAGAATCTGTAGTTTGTAAAACTACTATTGTTTTAGCATGAACTCGGTGCTGACCTTTGCAGATCAATCATAAATAATAAATTCTCCCAAGAAAAGTATTTCTTGAAGAAGTGGGAAAAACACAAACTAAAAACTATACCTCTTGCACCATAAATATCAGCTACTTTGGGCTAAGCACTCTTTCAGGGGCTGGTAATAATGCATGAGCGTATACATGAATATATACCTTAGTTTACATAGATGATGTGGAATTTTGAATGATCTACATCTGGCATTAGTATAGTGTCTAATATTATGGATATGGTCATCGTGCTGATTCTCCTGAAATTGTGGCAATAACTCATCACAGATACAGCTTTGATGGACCCAATTTTATGCCTTCCCATGGCAGGATCCAGAAATCAGTTCTACAAAACCTTGTTACAAGTTGGACTTAAATTATACATCAATTACAGATGGCTCACTGGACAATGAAAGCACACATCAGAAGTCAGTTTTGGCCAGTGGACTTTCATCCACTCTGGTTTCCACCTAAATGTCCAGAAGGTCATCTCCGCTTTCATCACTCTCCACGGTCAGCTGCCGGGTCCACCACTTCTTAACCTCAGAGCCACAGGAAGCGGTGTCCGTCATGGGGTTCATTTTGCACACGACAGATTTCATTGTGGTCCGCCCTCCAAATCTTAAGTTGACTGAAGACACCGAGTGGCTTATTGGTTTTGGTGCTGCGGAATCAAAAAAAGCCCCATGAGCACCATGGCGTGGTTCCCCATCCCCCTGCCCCCAACCTCGGCCCCATCGCGAGCTATTCCTGAAACACCCTGATGGTCCCATCAGTCATGCCTTCCACGAGCAAGTCCCATCCACAGATGTCACGTATGAAACCTTTCCAAGCACTGGATCCTGCAGATTGATAATGGGGGCTTCCCAGGCGGTGCTAGTGGTAGAGAACCCGTCTGCCAATGCAGGAGACATAAGAGATGCAGGTTCCATCCCTGGGTGGGGAAGATCCCCTGGAGGAGGGCATGGCAACCCACTCCAGTATTCTTGCCTGGAGGATCCCAAGGACAGAGGAGCCTGGCAGGCTACAGTCCATGGGGTCGCCAAGAGTCAGATGTGATTTAACAACTAAACAACAACAAGAGGAAGAAAGACTTCCCTCTCTGCTGTTAAGAGGCATTGGACAAATGTAAGAAGCCTCCACGTCCCTGTGGGCTCAGTTATCCACAGAGAAAGCACTGAACTGGGAAGATCACTGCTCTCCCTCTCACTCTGTGTGCCCTGAATGGGATTATCCTGGTTTTCTATGCCGCTCTAGAAGAAAACTCTCTCACTGAATCAGTAAAATGTGGAAAATAATAGGGTTGTGAAGATCAAATGAAGGAGCAGATGGAAGGCAGTTAGGATAGTGCTTGGTGTATAGTAAGTACTGAAACATATTCTACTGCACTCAGTAGGTTTTGTTGCTCCTTTTCTGAGAATCCTTTGTCATTTTCTGAGTGGACCCACCTACTCCCTCTCAGAGTAACGAATGTTACCTAAGTTAGAGGATGCCTGGAATGTGCACTGGAAGCCTGTGGTGATAATCTCTTGATCTTTCTATGTTGTGGTTATAATATCTTTGTTAATAGGGGCTGCTGAGACTTCCTGGGTGGTCCAGTGGTTAAGAATCTGCCTTCCAATGCAGGAGATGAGGGCTTGATCCCTGACCTGGGAGAGAAGATCCCACAGGCCACAGGGCAGCTAAGCCCATGTGCCACAACTAGAGAGTTTATGCACTGCAAGGAAGACTCATCTCAGCTTAATAAATAAATGAATAAACTTAAAAAAAATAGGAGCTGCCTTCTCTATTAGCTGAAAACAAGGGCTAACATTGTTCTACTTAGAGAAGCCATTTTGAGGAAAATGTTTCTGATGAGGGAAGTGTATATTTTTCATCATTTCACTATCTGTTTATTCTTTTTTGTTGCTTTTGGCCACACTGCATGACCTTCTGGGATCTTACTTTCAGACTAGGGATAGAACCTGGGCCCCCTACAATGAAACTTGAAATCCTAGCCACTGGACCACCAGGGAAGTCGCTATAAATAACTTTAGATGTGGACCTGAACTTTGAAACTCAAGACCCCAGACACACAAAGAACACTGATACCCTTCACACCCCAATGCTGGGAAAGACTGAGGGCATGAGGAAAAGGGGGCGACAGAGGAAGAGATGGTTGGATGGCATCACCGACTCAATGGACGTGAGTTTGAGCAAGTCCAGGAGACGGTGAAGGACAGGGAAGCCTGGCGTGCTGCAGTCCATGGGGTCGCAAAGAGTCAGACACGACTGAGTGACTGAACAACAACCTTTCAGACGAGCCAACCGCTGGAGAAAGGATTTGCTGTACGTACCGGAGGGCAGGCGCCACTGCCCGAACTTCCTCTGGGGCTTCCCAGCCTCGGCTGCGTCCTGGCGACCCCCTCCCCGGTCCGAGAGGGTGGGGCTCAGGAGTTGCTGCTGGCTGCTCGACTGTAGGGATGGGGGTGGGGGGAGAGTCAGGCAGTTATCTCTCCCCACGTGCTCTCCTCCACCCTCCTCTGTGCGCTGGCCTGGCCCCTCATTTCAGTTTAAGAAAGAAAGAAAGCCCCATGGGAAAGTCAAGTGGGGAAAAACGGTGGACCCATCGTGTCCACTAGGAGGACTGGAAGGGTGAACACGGGCAAAAGAGTCAAGGAAAATTTGACAAAGTCACCACCGCACACTGTGAGGGTGAAAAGCCTGACTTTCCAGGTGGCCCCCTTTCTTGGGCATCCTTCCTGGATTCCTCCATGTTCACAGCCCCGTGCCCCCCACTCCTGGGGGCACTGCCATGCACAAGAACGGCAGGGAAGGGCTTCCAGGAAGAAGTGGGGGTAGCGGAGACAGCCTGCTTTGGGGGCAGCACACGCTTGCCAACCTGGGGGTCAGTGCCTAGAGCTTCCAGATGAATCCTCAGCAGACGAAGCTCTGGGATGAGCCCCGGAGGAGAACGAGACTCCATCAACTAAGACTGAGGTCAAGAGGAAGTGCCTGGATCTCCTCCATGCATCTCACCCAGTCTCTGCTTTACCAGCATCTTTTCCTTCCCAATCAGTACTGTGGTCCTCACCTCTCCTCCGTGACCCCTCTTGAGTTTTTTTAACCCCAAACCAGAGTGCTCGGGCAGCATCACCTCCCTGCTTTGCCAGCCCCACACTGCTGGCCGCTGTCGGGGCAGACAGGTGGCAGGGCCATTGTAGACACCCCACGTTGTCCCCTGTGTTGACCGTCCTAGCCCAAGTCTCAGTGACCCATGATGCCTACTGGCTGGGGGTCGGGGGAGCCAATGACATGTGAACCCACCCAAAACAGGGCTGTGGCGCAAGAGGCCCCTCGGCAGGTCCTGCTCAGCCACGGAGCCCCAGGCCTCAGCGTCTGTCGCCGGCCCTGACTGTGCCACTACACATCAGAATGCTGGGCCAGCTCCTCTTGATTCACTTCGAAAGCCTCACAAGGCCCGGGCCTCCTGCCAGCTGCTTCTCACTCACACGCCCTCCAGGAGGCCGGTGACGCTGAGCTGTTTTATGGATGTGCAGATGGAGGCTGGAAATGAAGCTAGGCTGAGCCCCAGTACACAGAAGGTCCTTAAGCTAAGCCTCCCCGATTTCCATATGCTCTTCTGATGCCCCACAAAAGGAGGACTAATCCTCGATGAGCCTGTTTAAGGAGGCTGAAGGCCAACTGCAAACCTTTTGCTCACTTGACTGCAAGTTTCTGGGACTCGGTGAGGAGAAAACTTTGAGGGCAGAACTAGGCAAACCATATTCTCCTAAGTCACAGGAGGAGTCCATGGCTGGACTCAAACCCTTACAGACGCGATATTAACTCTTTAGACAAATATCCACAGGATTATTAAATTTAGAGCTTTCCTGTGTGGGTTTTTTTGTTTTTGTTTTTTTTTGTATCCATACAAATCAGAATCTTTTGAAATAAGTTCCACAAATTCAGGGATGACAAGGACACAAACATAAACTGGGTCAACCTGTTGCAGTTGTTTTTTATCAACTTAACTTCCTGTTAGAAATAGCATCACTTGTGCGAAATGACTATGTGAATGGCACCGCCTCCTGTTTTGTGAGCATCCACGGGTGACAGACACCCCCTGCCCATACCTCGGGTTGCACGCTGTTGTCCTGACTGTTGGTCTTCAGGTCTTCGCTGGGCTGCGTGGTCTCGATGCTGGGTGGGTTGAGGATCCGCTTCAACTCCTGCTGTTGGCTCTGCTTCAGGCTGATAATAATGCTACAGGACTGTTGCTGTTTCTATGGAGACAGGGTCCTTCTTTCAGGAACGGGAAAGTCAGCCCAACATCCCCTGCCCCCACCATTCAAATATTCCTCTCTTCTCCTCTCTCCAAAGGACCTGCCTGCCGGGTGACCACTTGAAAAAAAAAAATAGAAAGAAGGAAAGAAAGAAAGGGAAGTCGCTCTGTCGTGTCCGACTCTTTGCGACCCCATGGGCTGTAGCCTACCAGGCTCCTCCATCCATGGCATTTTCCAGGCAAGAGTACTGGAATGGGTTGCCATTTCCTTCTCCAGGGGATCTTCTGGATCCAGGGATTGAACCCGGGTCTCTGCATTGCAGGCAGACGCTTTACCATCTGATCCACCAGGGAAGCCCGGTGACCACTTAAGAGCTTCCAAATAAGGGTTTTTCCCTGATGGGTGTCAGACAGCTTTAGAGGAGGGCTTGGAATGTTCATTTGCATAACGATCCTTATGTTCACTGATACTACCGTGTAAGTTTTATTTTAAACAGTATTGTTTTTCCTTCCTTTTAAACAATTTTAAATTGAAATACAGTCAATTTATAATATCATCTAAGTTTCAGGTGTACAGCCCAGCCATATCCCTGGTGGCTCAGATGGTAAAGAATCTGCCTGCAATTCGGGAGAGGTGGGTTTGATTCTTGGGTCAGGAAGATCCCCTAGAGGAGAAAACAGCAACCCACTCCAGTATTCTTGCCTGGGAAATCCCACGGACAGAGGAGTCTGGTGGGCTACAGTCCATGGGGTCACAAAGAGTCAGATATGACTGAGCAACTAACACTATTATATATATATAATGGAGAAGAAGACGACAACCCACTTCAGTATTCCTGCCTGGGAAATCCCAAGGACACAGGAGCCTGGAGGGCTACAGTCCATCGGGTCACAGAGAGTTGGACACAACTGAAGCGATTTAGCATGTAGCAGCATACACACACACACACACACACACACACTCTCTCTCTCTCTCTTTTTCAGGTATTTTCCCCTGATAGGTCATTACACAATATTGAATACAGTTCCCTATTTTATACAGTATAAGAGGATTTTTAGATCATTAACATGAGTTTCTATTTTTTTCCCCTTCTTTTCTTATCTTATGCTCACTAAGCCAAGCAGTTCACTCCTTGCCTCTAAGTTGTAAGAAGCAGGACACCTGGGTGGTTGAGAGAAACCCTTGCTGTGTTCTAGTTGCTCTGGTTGCAGTGGGCCAACCTGTCCCGGCACGCATTGAGGCCAGGACGGTCTGGGAGAGAGGCAGCAATGCCCATGCCCTAACAGGGTCTGTGGGGGGCAGATGTGATCCCTGACCTAGCAGGGCTGATGGGGCGTGGGGTGGGGAACACTGAGTGGACTTAGTGCGGGGGGGGCATCTCTCACAGCTGCCTTGCTATACGAGGCTGGACTGGTCCATTTCTCTGGGGACCTTTTCTGCTCCAATAGATACGCTTTGCAGTTGATGTTCTTAGAAACAAGATAAAAATTTTGTTCTGTATAAACGTTTACTGATTCATTTGATTTTTCCCACCCCCTGTGTGTGAAAGTGAAAGTGAAGTCACTCAGTCGTGTCTGACTCTTTGCGACCCCATGGACTGCAGCCTGCCAGGCTCCTTCATCCATGGGATTTTCCAGGCAAGAGTACTAGAGTGGGTTGCCCTTTCCAAGCATAGGTCAAAACCATTCATAAAAGTCATGACCAAATAGAAGAGCTGACTGCAAACACAGTCAACACAGTACACATTCATTGATTTATGAATTAGAGAATCTTAGCGCTTATAGTTCAGGAAGCAGATCATAACTTTTGGGGAGAGGTGGTCTTTAACTAAAGATCAAACACTGTCAATGATACATTGGGCTTTGTAGGGGCAATTTAAAAGTAGCTTTGTCAATCCAATTGCCATTCAAACACGTAGAGATTGTCGGCATTGTAAACACCTGCGTTTCGTAAAAGGCGATCGTAAATATTTTAATATCCATAAACTGCTTTTTAAACATTCAACCTGTGTTATAAAGATGGGATTCAATGGAAACTTCTTTCGGACTCTGCTCAAGAGGGGATGGCTGACTCTGGGCCAGAATTAGGGTTTGAATCACTGTGAATGGATCCGGGTGACCTGGTTGAAGGTCCATAAGGTGATCACAGAAGGATCCAATCCAGATACTGTGGGAGCCCTTTCCTTTGGACACTCTGCCTCCCTCCTCCCCCTCCTCCTCCCCTCCACCCCTCCCCTCCCCCTCCTCCTCCCCTCCCCCTCCTCCTCCCCTCCCCCTCCTCCTCCCCTCCCCCTCCTCCTCCCCTCCCCCTCCTCCTCCCCTCCCTCCTCCTCTTTCCAAAGTTCTTTCCTTTGGATCCTCCCCCTCCTCCCCTCCCCCTCCTCCTCTCCCAACCCCTCCTCCTCCCTTCCCCCCTCCTCTTTCCAAAGTTCTTTCCTTTGAATCCTCCCCCTCCTCCCCTGGCCCCTCCTCCCCTTCTTCCTCCTCCTCTCCCAACCCCCTCCTTCTCCCCCTCCCCCTCCTCCCCCCTCCCCTTCCTCCTCCCTTCCCCCCTCCTCTTTCCAAAGTTCTTTCCTTCGAATCCTCCCCCTCCTCCCCTGGCCCCTCCTCCCCTTCTTCCTCCTCCTCTCCCAACCCCTCCTTCTCCCCCTCCCCCTCCCCTTCTTCCTCCTCCTCCCCCAACCCCTCCGTGCCCCCTCCTCCCCTCCTTTGGCCTCCTCTTCCTTCTCCCTCCCTGCTGCCTCCTCCTCCAAGAGGAGGAGGTGAAGGCCCGCAGGTCTGGCTCACTCACAGCTCGGATGCGCTTCAGGCACTTCTTCAGCCACATGCGGATGGTCTGCTTGGCCACCTCCTCCTCGATGGTGTACTCCAGCTGCTCCCTGGCCAGCAGCTCTTCCAGCTGCAAACTCTTGCGGATGTCCACTGACCGGTAGGAGAGCATGCTGGGCGGGGTCGGGGGGGGCATAGTGGTGAGCTCTGATGCCCCTGGGGGCCAGGCTCGTGTCCATCACGGAAGCCAGAGAGGACGCAACTCCCTCCAGCCGTGTACGTTTCGGACGCCACCGCTGACCATCTGATTGTGTCATCTCCCTGTCTCTACCCTCATCTACCAGCCGAGGAGAGTCACGGACCTCCCTTTCCACTGGATGAAGCGCGCTGCTGTCTGCAAGGTGCTTACCACACCATCAGCATTCATTACACAAAAGATCCAGGCTAGGCTATGACCTTCATTACCAGCTGCTTAAGAGTCTGGAACTTCCCCTGTAGAAGGAAGACTATTTTTGCTATACTTTCTTCACATTCAGGTCAACTTGGTGATGGTCCTTGTGCTTACAGTAGATGCTTGCTGGCTATCCATTTTAAATAAAGCATTATGTACTTGTCCATTCCAAACTCCCTAATGGTATGTGGCAGCCTGGATGGGAGGGGAGTCTGGGGGAGAAGGGATACACATGGATATGCCTGAGTCCCTTCGCTGTTCACCTGAAACTACCACAACATTGTTAATCAGCTACAGTTCAATACAAAACAAAGAGTTTAATAAAAAAAAGTCATGTTTATATACAGAAAAATTTGCCTGGCTGTGGGTCACATATCCCGTTCTCCTGGCCCCCACTGTTTCCCTCTCAGTTGATCTCATGTGCTCCCCTAGATCTTCCTCATTTGTTCTATTTTTTAAACATCTGTTTTTATTTACTTATTTGACCGTGCCTGGTCTTAGCTACAGCACTTGGGATCTTCCATCCTGGTCATGGCATGTGGGATCCTTAGTTGCAGCATGGAGTGAAGTGAAGTGAATTGAAAGTCAGTCATGTCCGACTCTTTGCAACCCCATGGACTGTACAGTCCATGGAATTCTCCAGGCCAGAATCCTGGAGTGGGTAGCCTTTCCCTTCTCCACGGGGTCTTCCCAACCCAGGGATCGAACCCAGGTCTCCCACATTGCAGGTGGATTCTTTACCAGCTGAGCCACCAGGGAAGCCCAAGAATACCGGAGTGGGTAGCCTAACCCTTCTCCAGTGGATCTTCCCAACCCAGGAATCAAACCGGGGTCTCCTGCATTGCAGGCGGATTCTTTACCAGCTGAGCCACCAGGAAGCCCAGCATGAAAACTCTTAATTGCAGCATTGAGGGGCTAGTTCCCAAACCAGGAACCAAATCCACACCCCCCCAGTGGCAAGTGGAATCTTGCCACTGGGCCACCAGGGAAGTCCCTTCCTTATTCATTTCAGATGGGCTGAAAGCCAGGGTGCATTGTTCACTCCCATTCAGCCCTTAGCGCAATAGGCCCACACAACGGCTACTGACAGCGACTCAGCCGACGTGCTGCGTGGGGGCGCCTGGGCAACGAGGCAGTGCCCAGGCAGAGAGGCTTGCAGCCAAAGTGGGACACGGTGCCCTCTGGCAGTTGGGTGCTGTCCCGCATAGTCACACCCCCCAGCTGTGAGCTCACATCCATCTACACAGCCCAGATCACAGCCTGGAGGTGTCTGAGGGGGGCCCTCCCCATTCAGCTTGGTATCAGTTCCATGACCTACTCTCGATTGCTAAGCTTCTTCCCACCACTGGGGAAGAACATGCTCTCCCCTGCCTTGTTAAGAATCTCATCGTTGTGGACCACTTGTGATCACATCCAGGATGAGAAGGATAAGGAGGAGCAAAGGATGCCTCCATCAGCTTCATCTGGGTCCATTTGATCAGACACACAATGTCATCCAAAGAGGCTGGATGCTAATTAGTGGGGACAGTGATGTGTCTATACACCTCACTTTCAGCCTGAAACTGTCACTATGAGGAAGATGAGGTGACATTTTGAGAGAGCGGACACTCTTGGCTCTCATCTGTGTTTTCTGCCTTATCTTGTCCTGTCTTTTTACTTGCTCCCAGAAGAAGTGAAGAGAGGGAGGTAGAATCGATAACTTGAGACAACTTCTCCCAGATCCTTCCTCTGTTCTGGTCATTTCTCAGATTCCAGTTACAACATATTTCTGTACGCATGGATGCTCCTGAAAATTGTGACTAATACCCAGCATTTAATTGGCTGGGTATTTGCAACACGATGAACATAGCTACGGCTGGTAGAGGGTTTTCTTGACTTTTTCTGGGGCGTGGATCCTTTGGCAGTGCAGCTGATGCAACATTTCTTAGCATCAGGTTTTGAATGCATTATGAAATCTACATTACACAGGAAACGGATTACACAGAAATTGAGTCCTTGGATTATTTTCTTTGAAAAGGTGGTGATACAGTAAAATAAGAACTTCTCTACTATTATATTGAATAGTAACATCTAGCTGAGGTGAAATGATGACTATATCTCAGAACTGGGAAGCATAACAGGTATTTTAAGATATCAGACATGCAGTAATGGACATGAAAACGTCTGTGATTTCTACTGGTGACAGAGATACAGCTACTGTATTGTTAACACTGCTGTGGTTTGTCGCCTGCGTTCATCATTGAAGGAGATGCTGCATTGCAGCCAATGACTAGTGAAAATAAAGATGGAACTGTATCTCTTTCCAAGACCATGGACCTTTGAAGTTTATCCACTGACTCCCATTTAAGAAGCTGTTGAGTTGAATTGTGTTCCCTCAACAAAAGGTATGCTGGAGTCCTCACTCCAGGCCCTCAGAGTGTGATCTTATTTGGGAACAGGTCACTGCAGACGGGGCTTCCCTGGTGGCTCAGACAGTAAAGAATTTGCCTGCAACGCAGGAGACCCAGGTTTGATCCCTGGGTTGGGAAGATCCCCCGGAGGACGGCATGGCAACCCACTCTAGTACTCTTTCCTAGAGAATCCCAGGGACAGAGGAGCTGGTGAACTGCAGTCCATGGGGTCCTAAAGAGTCAGACACGACTGAAGCAACTGAGCATGCACACACACGCACTACAGATGTAATTAGTTAGGAGGAGGTCGTGCTGGAGTAGGGTGGGTCTTTAATCCGATATGATCTGGTGTCCTTACAAAAGGGGACACCTGGACAGACACACAGACACACACACACATAGAGCATGTCCTGTGAAGATGAAGGCAGAGATCAGGGTGATGCTTCCACAGGCCAAGAAGCACCAGCGATGACCAGCAAACCACCAGCAGCCCTGGGCAAGACCTGGATCCGATCCTCCCTCCCAGTCTCAGACAGAACCCCCTCTGCTGACTTCTGGAATTCACTTCCAGCCTCCAGACAATCCACTTGACTGCTTAGATTGCTCAGAGCGTGGGACTTTGTTAAAGCAATCCTAGCAAATAATGCAGAAGCCGCTCAGAGAGAAGAAAGGGCTGAGCCTCTGTCTGCCCTTTTGTCCTATCTGGGGTCCTCAGGAAATGTCTAGAAATGGGGTGTGTCAACCAAGCGGGGCGCCTGTCTCTGGGTGGGCCAGGCCAACTCTGGTTGGATCCGCGGGTGAGAAGACTGATCAGACTGTAGCCCCAGCTTGGCCCCAGGAACTGAGCAGGTTCCTAGCCCTCTGGATTTCTTCCTTCCTGCTAACGAAGGGGCAGGGGGCTCATTGCCCCTGCAGCTGAGACTCAGAGCTGGGAGCGGCGCCCCCAACGTCCCCCACCCCGTACCTGAGCACGTCGTGGAAGGTGACATCACCGCCGTTGTGCAGCCGCTCCATCTCGTAGCACATGTGCTTGAACAGAAGCTTGTCCTTGTCCAGGTCCACCTCCAGCCTGCCCCGCAGCAGCCGCAGCAGGAACTTCACGCGGAAGGTGGGGATCACCCCCTGGCAACAGAGCATGTTGATGGTTGTTAAGTCGTGTCCGACTCTTTGTGACCCCATAGACAGTAGCCTGCCTGGCTCCTCTGTCCATGGGATTCTCCAGGCAAGAAGACTGGAGTGGGTTGCCATTTCCTCCTGCAGGGGATCTTCCTGACCTCCAGGGGATCGAACCCTCGTCTCCCGCATTGGCAGGCGGGTTCTTTACCACTGAGCCACCGAGGAAGCGGGGAAGCACTGTCATTTTTGCTTGGCGTTCTGTTTTCACAGTCAAAGAGCCGACAGCTAGTCCTCAAAAGCTGCCATAAACCAGCAGGAGAATAAGGAAGCTGCTGGGGCTCTGGAGGCAGGGTGGGTCTGCACACCCGGAGGAGACCAGGATGAAGAGCTGGCTCTTGGGACCTTCTGCAGGGGCTTCTCTGGTTCTGGGGGGTGGGTGCGGGTAGGGACATCCCCGCCACCACGGGGCAGCCCAGGAGCCAGGAGGGCAGAGGTCACCCTCCTTTTGCTTTACGGTCTCTCCCTGGTGCCTGTCGCACGGACTCAGCCTGTGCCCCTATTTGTCTAACACGTGAGCTGAGAGGACAGTGATGCACTGAGTTGAGAATACGGGGCCCACGTGGGCAGGATCGTCCCCTTCACTTAGTCCAGATGCTGGGCATGGGTAATTATGGATTCTGAGTTGCTCTTCTGCCGAAAGACCACTCCTTTCCAGGTCCTCTCCAGCAAGAGGGCAATCCCATCCAGGAAGACTGGCTCCCAGCAGATACAGACTCCGAGCCCCTTCGGGGCAACAAAACCTGCAGTGCCAACCTGGCTCTGACTTTGAATGGAGGAACTGGGCAAGAGGCAGGGAGGCTGGCAGCCAGAGAATTCCTGCCAGTTACTAACGTCCACACATGTGAGCAGTGTGCCGACTTTCGTGTGTGTCCACAGAGGGCAGGTCCCTGCATGCGGCATTGATGGAGAGCTCAGCTGATCCAGGTGAGATGAAGAGGGGGCCAGACACCTGCACAGCCAGGTCTTGGAAAGAATCCCCCAGACCAGTGCCTGGGGCGGTGGGGGCACCAAGAGGAGAGAAAGCACAGGCCCTGGGGAAAGCTGTGCGCCATTCTGCACACCCCAGCTCTGGTCCAGGAAACCCCGTCCGCTCTGCTTCTGGCTCCTTGGCCTCTGAGTCCGCAGCCGATTCTCCCAGAAACCATTTCCAGATCTTCCCCCAAGTCTGCCCGTGGCTGAACTTCCCTCGTTCCTCAGATGTTAAGTCAAATAACACCTGCTCAGCCAGGCCTTCACGACCACCCTGCTAAAACATCTGCCACCAATGCCAGCCACTCTACCACGTCACACCTTCTTCAAAGTGTTTATTGCTTCTTGAAATAAAAATAATCTTTACAATCATTACTGTTTCACTTTTTATAGTTTGTATCCCTGTAGGCTCTGCGAGCACAGGGACCTTGCCATCTTGTTCACGGTCATATCCCTTGTGCCTAGAACTGTGCCTGAGGGTTTGAGAGGATGAAGGAGGAAGAGGAGGCAGGGGAGGAAGGAGGGGGATGGGTAGGAGGTGAGGAAGGAAGAAGGGGGGAGAGGAGGGGGATGGGGGAGAGGAGGGGGATGGGGGAGAGGAGGGGAGGGGGCAAGAGCAGCTGCTGCTCTGACTCACTCTAGGAAATCTTGGATAAGATTTATGATGAAAACATCCAAATGGTAAAGTCCAAAATGGTAACTTTCAGAAACCACTTAAATAACTCCTTTGCACTTCTAATCAGAATTGCTGTTTGAATCTGCCTTACAGATCACTATGGTGATGTGAAACCTCACCCCATCCTGCCCTTAGCCCAGGTTGGCCTCTTAGAGCTTCCTTAGTTTCTTCTCCTTGCTGACCTTCCGAATGTTGGCAGGAGTGGACACTCATGGCCGGAAAGAACAGGACGGGGAGCACTTCCTTCCCTCTCCCCTCCTAGCGCTTCCTTCTAAATTGTCAATGACAGCTTTCTGCAATTCAGCAATGGCCGTTCAATCCAAATTCAATGCATGTCAACTGTCAACCACAAAACCACTGAAAAGTTTGCAATAAGGCAGTAAGTGTCTTTGGGGTGGGGCATGAGATAATAATCGATTCTCTCACCTCTCTTTTATCATCCACCATGTTCCATATGATTTGAAAGTGGCGAAGATCATTGTAACTTAAAAGCTGGTCCTCCTCAGTGGAATAAAACAAGGAGAAATTCTCCACAATTATGGCTAAAGAAAAAAAAGAAAAGAAAAGAAAAATGAGGATATTAGGCAATTACGCTAATCTGTCATTTTTCCCAAAAAGTAAAACATCGATTATAAATAATGAATTTTATCACCTACATTATAAGCCAACATTTTAAAGGGCTTTTAGTACAGTTTCCAAGTTGGCATGTTTTACGCTTGGATCAGGCTATTCATCCAGCTCCTGCCTTTCCAAAACATGAGGGTCACGAGCATAAACATGCATTCTGTGTCTATAGCTGCTCATGCCAGCTGGCTCAAACTCTTTGTTGAGAGTTCCAGGGCACTTTTTAAAGGTCAGATTGAGTTCTGGTGGCCCCACAGCTGGGTGGACAACGTACATCTTTTGAAAACATAATTGTGATATTTCAAGGCGGCAAAGGTAGCCTTTTTTGATATTTGTTCAACTGAACCCACGAGAACAGCTTTTGAAATTAATGGCCATAATAAATAGGACAACTCTTGAAATTGCAATCAACTGTCATTTATGTGCCTTTCAAAGGCCTTTTCAGTTTCTGGACCAAGAGGCAACAATTTATCATTAATGCCATAAAACACCCACCCCAAGCAACCCGGGATAATTACTTGGAAATTGTACATAATTATCTAACAACCTGACTTTAAAGAGATTGAAAAAATATTCAACGAGCATCACTTACCTACAAGCAGATTTAGCATGATGTAGGCAATGATGACATAAAATGAACAGAAATACATCAGTGCCCCGGCATAATTTCCACAGTCTGTTGCCCAGTATGTAAATTCATCGGGAGTACAAAAGGGGGGCTGGACCTGTGGGGCCATGACAGGGAAGAGGTGGGGGCCAGGGTGAGAACAGAGGAGAATATAAATTCCCCTTATCTAACTGTAATTGTGAATGTATTCCTAACAATATAAAATATAATTAACTTCAAAGTGATCTCTCAGAGCCCCATACACTGGGTACACCATCTGCGGTCAAAATCAAAAAGAATATTTCATTTATGCCACGCTTTTGGTCTTGCAGAATCCCAAGTTCATTGCCAATTGAGAAGCACAACAAAAATGAAGTTGTTTCTCCCAAGAGACACTTTCTGCCACCTCCACTAGCTCCGAACAGTCAGTAGTCGTGATGCAAAATGCAGAAAGTCAGATAAAAAGGCGTTTTAAAAAATTCTCTGACTTCAGTAATGGCTTAAGATTTAGGAAAATTCGTGTTACACAGCAAATTCGCATTCAGATTATGTAAGAAAAAGTCAGAATCCTAATTCTTGGAGCATCACTATGAGACGTCATTAAACGGTACAAGATTTCAAGTTATCAAAAGCTTTTTTTTTTTTTGATGTGGACCATTTTCAAAGTCTTTATTGAATCTGTTACAATATTGCTTCTGTTTTATGCTCTGGTTGTTTTTGGCCTCACGACCTGTGGAATCTTAGCTCCCCGACCAGGGATCAAATCCGAACCTCCTGCACTGGAAGACAAAGTCTCAACCACTGGACCACCAGGGACGTTCCTAAGCTTTCCCATTCCCCACTGGCCCAATAAAACTCACACACCTCTGAGAAACTTCCAGGTTTCTTTCGGTCAGAGAGACCTAGGTCTTTCTTCTACATTTCCACGGCCTTCTGCTTGTTTATTTTTTTATCTAGAATTTAATCAATTCTGCCTTGTATTATTTTTGCTTTGGTAAATTCTGTCTTATTCACTCATACATAAAGTTCCTGAGCTCCTCCTCTGTGCCTGGTTTATCCCCAGGCCCGCCCCCCCTCCCTGTTGCTGACAGTCTAGAGTCCTGCAGTCCACCTGGCAGCCGCCAACTCCACATCAGTGACAGTGAGTGTTAGTCGCTCAGTCGAGCCCGACTCTTTTGTGACCCCATGGACTGTAGCCCTCAGGGCTCCTCGGTCCAAGGGATTCTCCAGGCAAGAATACTAGACGGGGTTGCCATTTTCTCCTTCAGGCTATCTCCCCGAGCCAGGGATCGAACTCAGGTCTCCCGCATTGAGAGGCAGATTCTTTACCATCTGAGCCACCAGGGAAGCCCACTCCATGGGCCTATCTAAATTCAAAGTTATGTTCATTAAGTCAATACAATTAAAATACAATTGAAAATTCAATTCCTCAGTTGCACCAATCGCACCGCGGGGGCTCAGTAACCACACAGGGGTGGTTTGTGTGAACTGAACTGCCACGTTTGCAGAAATTTCTTTTGTCAGTTGGTCTGGAGGGTGAGAGGGAGATGAAATGAACCAATCAAGCTGATAATTCACTACGGTTGTGCAACACACAGCCAAGAAGAAATACATGGGGCTGGTGCACTGAGATGACCCAGAGGGATGGTACGGGGAGGGAGGAGGGAGGGGGGTTCAGGATGGGGAACACGTGTATACCTGTGGTGGATTCAGGTTGATGTATGGCAAAACCAATACAATACTGTAAAGTAATTAACCTCCAATTAAAATAAATAAATTTATATTAAAAAAAAAAAAAAGAAATACAGACCACCGGGAGAACACAGAACCGCAGTCTTAGTGTGAGCAGGGTTCCTGAAGGAACTGAGCTTTGAACTGAGAGCTGAGGATGGTGAAGACTTAGTCCCTAGAAGCAAGGATACCTGGGGAAGAGTATGGCTCGGAACCCCTGATAGAAGCTCCTCGAGAATGCCTTGGACTCGCTGAAGCCCTGGCACCTAGTACAGGGGCCAGCACAAAAACAGGGGCCTAGTGAGTATCTGTTGAAGAAGTTAAATCAAAGAATCGGATCTCCTCTTTGAACTTGACTGCCAGAATGTCAAAGACGGGAGGGATCGAACAATGCAAATTTGTTGAATGGAACTACAATACCTTGAGTTGGGTTCACTAGATATCTTTCTTGGATGTGTATATACTGGAATTTAAGAGGATGCAGCTTTATGGATCAAAGAGCCAGGATATGTGTTTTGTATACAGTCTTGACACTACAAGAATGATGGTGCCATTACATCACTAAAGAGTTTCATCTGCTTCCAAGTCTAGGCATTGTTAGTGATGAAGAGACATTTACCATACAGTCGTGCATAATCTTATTCCAATCTTCTCCTGTGACAATTCGGAACAGTACAGTAATAGCTTTGCCAGCTGAAGAAAAGTTTGCATGCCTAATTTAAGGAAAAACAAACAAACGAACAATATGAGTGATATGGTTTGTCATGAAGTAGGAAGGGTTGTCACCATCAAAACAGGTGGATTTTGGAGCAGATTTGGTTGCTAAGTTACCATTTCCGAAGGTTACAGCCTCTCATTTGTTTGTTATTTATACTTGCCTCCAAGTAGAGTTATCTCAATAGCTCAACCCTAGCACAGTGCCAACAATTTATTGCCATTCATCTCGAATGACTGGGAAAGCAAGCTTTGACAATTAAAACTGATTCCTTCTTTTACAAGGATTATGCTAAAAAAGATGTAACCACCATGTATCAAATAAGTAGTCTCTGCAACATAATACATTTAATTTTTTTTCTGTTAGGAAATACTCTGATACAGTTCCACAAAATTTAAGACAATCTTTGAAAAATGCTTTTCATGTATAATAATCATTTGTGGGTCCTAACTTACAATGCTTGTCTTATAAAAAGGAAAAAAAGCCAAAGCTATCTCAAAATTGTTTAAAAGAAATAATATATCACTTCTGGCAGTATGTGGATAGAAAAATTGCTGGAAATTCACCAGGCATTAGAAGTGGTTATTTCTGCATGGGGATGGAATTATGGGTTCTTTTTGTTTTCCTTTATTTCTGAATTTTCTAAAGTTTCTAAAGTAAGCATGCATACTGTTTTCAATGAGAAAAACATTATTTAAAATTTGGTCATTTTACTCTGTTTTAATTTTCGAATAATTGCTTCCCCATCTTTGTTTAAAACATGTACATATTTACTCATGATTTCATTACTAAAAAAGTTTACTATTTGAATACAAAGATAAATATATACAAACCTGTTAATGTTTTCTCCATATTTCACAGTACCAAATAAGACAACTCCAGCAAAAGCATAACACAGCAGCAATAGGAACATGCCCACTATGATAAAGAAGCTTTTATACATGCTGACGACCACCGTCAGGAGAAGCATCTTCAGTGTTACCTGAATGGAGAGGAAGGATTTGGGGGTGGGGGTGGGGAAAGAGAGAAAAAGAAAGAGAGAGATACAGGGAATGATCAATTCACAAGCCATCTTGGGAAGGACATACCATTTAAGCAGTCTGACACAAAAGTGATTTACAAGGATATCATTTGAAAGTTGCTTGCTCAGTGGTAAAGAAATTGGGAAGATCCCCTGGAGAAGGAAACCCACTGCAGTATTCTTGCCTGGGAAATCCCATGGAGAGAGGGGTCTGGTGGGCCACAGTCCAGGGGGTTGCCAAGAGTCAGACACAACTCGGCGACTGAACAACATCCTTTGGAAGTTGCTTGCTATTTGGTATTAAATCTGAATATTATTAAACTCATCTGACATAGAGAAATTCTACTTATATCTCAAACTTCAGCCAAATGAATGAAAGTTCCACCCCAATATTTTTAGCCTCCCATGTTTCTCCTCTCTTGCTCACTGATTCTCTGTGATGCCTTCTGTATATTTTTGGCTGAAAGCAAGTAGACCCAGGATTCTTACACAAATAGACATTCACAAAAACAAAACCTGAACAATGGTAAAATACCAAATAACCATCAAATACAAAACATATTGATTATGTGGAAATATGGACTAGATATGAAATAAAGTAACAAAAAAGGAAACTGTGCCTCAAACACGAAAAATACATGTTAATGTGTTGAGCATTAACAAGGATATCAAGAAATCTGGAATCACAGGATCATGAATGTTTGTTGAAGATTCTCCTTCTCTGCATTGAAAATGACTTGTGTGTGTGCTAAGTCACTTCAGTCATGTCTGACTCTTTGTGACGCTATGGACTGTAGCCCACTAGGCTCCTCTGTCCATGGGATTCTTCAGGCAAGAATGCTGGGATGGGTTGCCATACCTTCCTCCCGGGGATCTTCCCGACCCAGGGATTGAACCCGCATCTCTCATGTCTCCTGCATTGGCAGATGTGTTCTTTACCACCAGCCCACCCTGGGAAGAACCCCCAAATGACTTACCTCTATGAAAAATAAAAATGATAAAAATGAAGCATTGAGAAAGACCATTAGTTTTTGCTTTCATGCTTGATATGTTATCTTTAAAATGATGACTGAGCTCACTTAGCAAATTAGAAGAATAAATAAAACAACACAAATGTCAGGAAACATATCACAAGATAACTAAGCAACCAATTTGCTCACTTTGACTTATGGTGTCTAGGAATTTGTTAGCTGCAGCCCTGGAGACCCAGAAGGGCAGCTGCAGCCAGCTAGTCATTCTCCTTCCTTTGGTGTACATGTGACCTTTGACAGCATCTTCACAAGGTACTCACATGCTTCCCGCAGATGGAGAAAAACCGGAAGACAATCACACACGCTCCCATCATGTAGGTGTACGCGTTCTGCAATTTAAATGGAGAGCCCCTCGTAATTTGCACGAAAGATCTTGTTACAGTCCCATTTTTCATTTTAAGCCTTCTGTGAAGTCTACTGAATAATGAGCTTAACAAAATGTGAAAATTCCTCTTAAGAAATTTATCTTAAAAAGGTGCTGAAAAGGTCACCGCCAAAACTCATGAATAAGTATTAGCTATAAAATCAAACCTTAAATGGAACTTTAATCTCTGTGTTGCTCAGCTGATCTCTGTATTTTAAAACTTATTTTGCATATTGATAAAATAGTGACCAGATCTTTGGAGGGGCAGGAAGTCCCTAGGATAACAATGCAAGAGGAAGAAGTCGAAGGAGACAGCAGATAAAGGGATCCCGGCTTCTTCTAACCAGAGTGGGTGCTGGTGCAGAAAGAGACTGTAGGGTCAGCTCCAGCTTCCTTCTCTGTGAAGGTCTCCTCTGGAGACCAGCCGGCTGCATCCATGTTAGTCTAAGCTGATTTCAGAGAAGTCCCCTCCCTCTCAGAAACACACCCAGCTCTTCCTTCAAGCGTGTGATTGGCAGCAAGAGATGAGTCTGTGTGGTCCATGACGAAGAGAGCTTCATCTGAGAACAAAGAGCCCACTGGCTACAACCGCAATGACAATGGTGGCATTAAGCTGATGCCAAAGCTTGATTATTCCCCAGGGAAATTTGCTTAGTCAAATGACGCCCATCACAGGTGGGTCCCCAGCAAGGAAAGCTCCTCGGTGAGGGGCAAGGAAATGAAATTGAAGCTCCAATACCTTGGCCACTTGATGCAACAGTCAACTCATTAGAAAAGACCCTGATGCTGGGAAAGACTGAAGGCAGAAGTGTTAGGACCAAACTGGAGCCAGGACAGGCTCTAAGGGCAGGCTAGGCCTGAGGTTTAGTCTCTAGGCAGGCTGAGGCACTGGGAACTCCCAGGCAGTGTAGCTCGACCAATCAGAAAAATCCCCGTAGCCCCACGCCCGCGCCAGACCCGAGCCAATCCGGATAGGGATGCGAGGTTTAAAAGTCCCGCGCGCGGGTACAGTTTAACCAATCAGCTATGCTGTTACAGGAACAAAGAACCGTCTGTATAAAAGTAGATGTGATTCAGAGCTCTGGGCTCTTATCAAGACTCCACTGCGCTGGATGAGACTTGAGCCCTAGCTAGCAATAAACCCCTTCATGCTTTTGCATTGCTGTGGACGTCTTATTCTCTCAGTTTTGGGGACTCGGACTCTGGGCACAAGAGAAGGAGAAGAGGGCAACAGAGGGATGAGACGGTTGGATGGATCGCCGACTCAATGGACGTGAACTTCGAGAAACTCCGAGAGATGGTGAGGGACAGGGAAGCCTGGGGAGCTGCAGTCCATGGGGTCACAGAGTCGGACGTGACTTGGCAACTGAACAACAACAGCAAGGAAATGAATGAGTCTGCACAGGAGCATCTCGGGATGGGAACAAGGACTGCACCTTCCTTCACAACAGTCCACTGCAGAACAGAGCAGAGAAGGAACGTTCTTTCAGGACCACAGGTTCTCAGAGAAGGGCAGGAGCAGTCAGGCAGAAGGGCGAGCTGGTCTTGCAGGTATGGGATACTCTCTTTGGGGACATCCAGAATTAGGACACTTACTCACTGTCCTGCTTGGACCGAGTAGCTTCTGGCTACAATTTGTCTGGAGAAAGAGACAAGCATGGACTTTGCTGCTCCTTCTTGCTGTGTGAGCCCAAAGCCTAGTATAGATACCTTCTTTCTTTGCATTCTGGAAGTGAAAACATCCCACAGCTCCCAGGATGAGGACCCAATCCTTTACCTGAACTACAAGGTCTCAGAGGTCTGACGCATTTTTTTCTTTTATTTTTTAAAACTAGCTTTATTTATTGGAGTATAATTGTTGTACAATGTTGCATTAGTTTCTGAGGTACAATAACCTTAATCAGCTATATGTATACATATATCCCCTCCCTTGTGAGCACCCCTCCCTCTCCCCCACGCCATCCCTCTAGGGCATCACAGAGCACCACGCTGAGCTCCCTGTACTCCGCACCCCCATGCCACCCCTCGAGGGCATCAGAGCACCATGCTGCGCTCCCTGTACTCCTCTCCCCCATGCCATCCCTCTAGGGCATCACAGAGCACCACGCTGGGCTCCCTGTACTCCGCACCCCCATGCCATCCCTCTAGGGCATCACAGAGCACCACGCTGGGCTCCCTGTACTCCGCACCCCCATGCCACCTCTCGAGGGCATCACAGAGCGCCACGCTGAGCTCCCCATGCTGCACAGTGGAGAAGTGTCACGCGTGGTAGTGGATTTAAGTCAGGGCTACTCTCTCATTCGTCCCCCTCTCCCTTTCCCACCTTGTGTCCATAAGTCCGTTCTCTGCCTCTCTATTCCTGCCCTGAAAATAGGTTCATCAGTACCATCTTTCTAGATTTCATATATATCAGTTCAGTTCAGTCTC
This sequence comes from Budorcas taxicolor, assembly GCF_023091745.1. Taxonomy (NCBI): domain Eukaryota; kingdom Metazoa; phylum Chordata; class Mammalia; order Artiodactyla; family Bovidae; genus Budorcas; species Budorcas taxicolor. The sequence goes on from NC_068921.1 coordinate 77,804,373, forward strand.
TCAGTCTTGTCTGATTCTTTGCGACCCCATGGACTGCAGCACGCCAGGCCTCCCTGTCCATCACCAACTCCTGGAGTTTACCCAAACTTATGTGCATAGAGTTGGTGATGCCATCCAGCCATCTCATCCTCTGTCATCCCCTTCTCCTCCTGCCCTCAATCTTTCCCAGCATCAGGGTCTTTTCAAATGAGTCAGCTCTTCGCATCAGGTGGCCAAAGTCTTGGAGTTTCAGCTCCAACATCAGTCCTTCCAATGAACACCCAGGACTGATCTCCTTTAGGATGGACTGGTTGGATCTCCTTGCAGTCCAAGGGACTCTCAAGTCTTCTCCAACACCACAGTTCAAAAGCATCAAATCTTCAGCGCTCAGCTTTCTTCACAGTCCAACTCTCACATCCATACTTGAATACTGGAAAAACCATAGCCTTGACTGGACGGACCTTTGTTGGCAAAGTAATGTCTCTGCTTTTTAGTATGCTGTCTAGGTTGGCCATAACTTTCATATATATATATTTTAAAAAAACAATATTTGCTCTTCTCCTTCTGACTTACTTCACTCTGTATGACAAGTCTGATGCCTTCTCACCCAACCAGATCTGGTGCCATGTTCCCCTGCCCACTTCGACCTCGTCACATTGTCTAAACCACTGAACTCTCCCATCATAGGGGAAGCTGCCTGGAATGTTCTACCGTCACCATACAGGCTGAACCCAGTCATCACTCCTTGGGGGGATGCCTTCCAGAATCTCTCTGACAAAGTCGTCATGAACCGCCCTGTGTCATCACAGGGACACAGGTCTCCCCATCGCCCTCACTGTAGCTGTGATTCTCATTGACTGGTAGTATTTGATGAATACAGGTCTGAAGTTCCAGGCTGTGAGGTTCTTGACAGCGGTACCATCTTTGTCTTGCCCATGACATTCTTCTCAGTTCCTGGCATAGTGACTTGCAGCTCTTTAATGCTCTGAGCCATCTGTCATGTAAGGAAATGAGTCTGGGTGACTCAGAGCCCACCTGGCCTTGGCACAGCCCCTGATGCTGAAGGTAACAACTGTTTTGAGGACATCCAGTATCTTTCTGAGCACAGAAATCCCGTCCTAAAGCAAGATCTGGACAGAAATAGGACTGGAAACAGGATTACCTGAACTGAAATTACTGACTAAAATGAACTTCAGTGATGTGCTTACCAGGAGGGCAAAGTGAAGGACCACCCAGACAACACCCAGTGATGTCACCAGCAGATCATACCGATTTCTTCTGCTTTGCCAGAAGCCAGCAGGCGACATTGCTATGATCTTCATCGTAACCTGGGGAAAAGCAGTGAAGATGGTGAGCTGAGGCTGAGTGTTCAGCAGCACATATTCAAATGTACTAACTTGAAGCACATTATATTTTAAAGGATGTAGAAACCAAAGAGAAGTCTTTATTACTGATGCATCTGGGTATATACGTGTGTGTGTGTTTATATATAAACAGGTTCCCCTGGTGGCTCAGTGGTAAAGTATCCGCCTGCCAAGCTTTCGTCCCTGAGTCAGGAAGATCCCCTGGAGAAGGAAGAGGCAACCCACTCCCGTATTCTCGTCCGGGGAATTCCATGGACAGAGGAGCCTGGCAGGCTACAGGGCATGGGGTTGCAAAGAGTTGGACACAACTTAGCAGGTAAATAACGACAACAAATATATATATAAATACACACTGCTGCTGCTGCTGCTGCTAAGTCGCTTCAGTTGTGTCCGACTCTGTGCGACCCCATAGATGGCAGCCCACCAGGCTCCCCCGTCCCTGGAATTCTCCAGGCAAGAACACTGGAGTGGGTTGCCATTTCCTTCTCCAATGCATGAAAGTGAGAAGTGAAAGTGAAATCACTCAGTCATGTCCGACTCTTAGCGACTCCATGGACCGCAGCCTACCAGGCTCCTCCATCCATGGGATTTGCCAGGCAAGAGTACTGGAGTGGGTTGCCATTGCCTTCTCCGATAAATACACACCTATATGCAAATCTATATTCTCCACACTCTTTTCTCCTTGTTTTATGACTAGTTCTGATAGCAGGACATTTTTCTTCCTCAAGTAAAAGGCCATAGATTTGGGGAAACATCAATCGGTACAGGTTGAAAAAAAAATCTGCTTGTTTTTCAAAGAGGACTGCATTGGAAACTGATGTGATGTGGGCCATGTATTCAAATAATCTTGCCTGGGCCAACTCCCTTTGCCACCACATTGCAATTTGAGTCCCTGAATGATGGCGGTTTGTGCCGTTCACTGTAATTATTGGAATTCACCTAACTAGACAGGCTGATGTTCAGATACAACAATCAACAGCAGTCAGCAATTCTTGTAGTTAGAAAAAAATGGAAATATAAAGTGAAGTGTTTGTTCAAGTTAGAACAGCCTAAGAAGGAAATATTCTAAGAGCATGACGTTCCCTTCCCCCCAAGAGGACTTCAAAAGCCAGGGAACACACAGCAGAAAGGAAGTGCCCCTGAAGGAGGAGCTTGTTGAGAAGGTGCACTGTGGACCCCAGCTCCAGCTGACCCAGGACTGTACCTCCAGAACAAAGATGAACGTGAAGACGACCGACATCGTGGCCAGAGGGACAGTCACCGGGTCCTCGACGTCCCACTGGAACAGAAACAGCACACAGGTCTGCGTCCGCATCCACCAACACGGGAACACTCGCCCCTCCTCCTCCAATCTGAACACAATTGTGAATTTTTATTTTTTATAAATGCAGACTGTAACTGGACATGGCTGCCTGAAACGTTCTTGGACCTACCGGTGAGTAAACAATTTCACTCTCAGGGTCTTTAGGGGTGCAATAAAGTACCTTGACGGACAGCAACACCGACTGGGCCAGGACCAGTAATGCGATTGTCCTCTTAAAAAATGGATGCTGGGTTATGTCGTACATCTTAGCTCTAAAACCATCATTATCTGAAACAGAAAGGTTTAGGCAAGGGCCTTTCAGACATAGGTCACATTTACATTCTTGCCCTTCATTTTTCTTTAATGCTCATCTTAAAACCCATTACATTTTTTTTTCCTCCTACAGTTCAATCTCTTGTAAAGTGTTTTTCAGGAATGGCTGGGTCTGAATATTTAAAACGACGGTGCATGAAGCCGTCTGTATTGGAAGGAGAAGCGCATCATTCAATTTCTGTCAGTTTAATACATTTCACTCACGTGTTTAAAAGGCAAGCACAAATATATTTTATTTAAAAATTCATTTTTTTCATTAAGGCTTATCCTGAGAGCACTGAAGCATGGCCTTTGGGTGGTTGATTTTAATAGCCTACGGAGAGATCTGTAGTTTGGAGCCTGTTTCTATGTTAACTTATGCAGAACCGCCTAGTGGCCTCGCGATTATTATTTTAATTGAAATCTTAGACTCCTGGGGAATCATGAACACTAGTGCCCAACATGAATAAAATCAGAGCATCTTTGATACCCGGGCGAGGTGGCAGATGAAGAGGCTGTGCTATCTTCAGTCGACTCTTCAAATCTTCCCATCTTCTCTGATCTACAGTCAGCAGAGCTGTCCCCTTAATAAACAAAGGAAAGCAGAGAGAGACCCTTTGTCGTGTGCTCCACGCCAAGGACACTGCAAACGGGCTGCTGCTACTACCAGGATGGACGTGGGTTTAAGACAGAGACATTCTTCCAGTACCATGGTGGCTGGACAAACATGGTCATTCCAGAAAGGAAGGGTCGTGGGATTAGCGAACATTCAGCAGCCTTCAGCTGGCATCTTTGAACATGTATGAGACTCAGGTTTGGGAAAAATCTAAAGAAGGTTTTCGACATGATTATATTTCCGAAAAGGGGTACTTACTCTAACAGTGCTTAGTTCCCTTCCCTTTCGTTGGAGAAAATGCTGCAGCGACATGACAGCTTGTTAAAGCTTCTGCTTTTGGTTAAGGCTATTGTGTCTTTTGAGAAATCATTCTGATATACGCAATCGTGAGACTTTATTTTTAAGTGGTTTGAGGTCAGAGAATTTAGATCTTTAAGAAATTAGCACTGCGACCACCGATTAATGAGATCGGATATTGTTATGTAACAGAGCACTTTTTACAAAGCACATGAATTTCTTATGTCACATTTCATTACATGATATTATAAAGACAGAAGTGTAATTTAAGAACCCCTGGAGGAGGGCATGGCAACCCACTCCAGTATTCTTGCCTAGAGAATCCCATGGAGAAAGGAGCCTGGCTGGCTGCAGTCTACAGGGTTGCAAAGAATAGGACATGACTGAAGCGATTGAGCATTCATGCATAATTTAAGAAACTGGGAAAAACACCTCCCCACTCCCAGAGAGCTTTACCTGACACCAGGCTAACTGCCTGAGGGGTACCCTTCTCACTGCATTTTCAGACTTTGACTCTCATGTATGCATACATATATAAAAACGTGTTTGTTTTTGAAAACGTGTTTGTTTTTGAAAACGTGTTTGAATTTTAAAAATTATGTAATGCAGTTTTGTTTTTATCTTCATTGAACGTTATGTTTTCCTTACAACTAGATACTAGATCTGATTCGTTTATGTTAACCGCTCACATCGTATCCCACTGTACAAATCTGTCAGAAGTTATCATTTTAGGATTACTGACTATCAACAATGCTGCCATGAACACATGTACTGTCTCACAGGAAACGTCTTGTTCTGTGCTAAATCTCCAAGAGAGGAACTGCTGGGGCCTGGAAGTTTGCGTATTTCCACATTTGCCAGAGATTTGCAAAAGAGCAATAATCAACAATATTGGTTTCAATCTACAAGTGTTCCCATTTCCTTATATTCTGGCCCATACTTGACTTTATCAGATATTTTAATTTAGAAATTTGATGAGTGTGAAATGTATCTGATATAGCTTTAATATTAATGAGATGAAACATTTTAATATGTATAAATGGTGAGTCCCATGTGTTCCTTTGAGAACTGCCTGTTCATATTCTTTGCTCATTTTTGTATTTGGATATTACTGTTGATGTTTTGTAGAAATTCTTAATCTATCCTGGATACTAATCTTTTGTCAGGGATGTGAAATATAAATATTTTCTCAGCTTTATTTTTTTAAATTTTGCTTAATATGTCCTTTATCATTCAGAAACTTTTCCTTTTATATAATCTGACCTGCAATTTTTTTTTCTTCTATATGGATTTTACTTTGTGGTTAATGTCAAGAACTCTACAACTATTCCAGGGTCAAAAGCAGATTCTCCATGGTTTAAAAATGGTTTAAATTTTGCTTTCCATAGTTGGGTCTTTCATTGATCTGGAATTCATTTTTGAGTACGCTGTACGGTAGGAATCTCAGTTTCTGAGCTCTAGAGTCAGTCAATTACCGCAGCATCACTGCGGGCAGTCTTACCTTCGCCACTGACTTGTGCCACTTCTGTTTCATGTACACATGGGTCTCTCCTAGGGCTCTGTGCTCTATTCTGTAAGCCTAACTTTCTATCCCTGTAATGTTAGGGGAAGCACCCTGATTGAAACCGCCCACCCTGGCCAGGCACCATAGTAACCATTTGCATGAGCTGTTTTATGACAGGAGATCCTGATAAGGAATATGGAACTAAGAAGCCACCACCAACTGGAAGAGTTCGGGAAAGGTCTAAAGGAGACACCGCGTGTCCGTCCACTTCCCAGAATCCCTCTCGCTAGCATCCGTCTTGGCTGAGCGATGCGTGCGCCAGCCACCAGGAAAGACTCTGAATTAGAACGATTGGTCAAAGACCACCCAGAAGCTAATCCCATCACCATAAAACCCAACATTGTGAGCCACGCGGCAGAGCAGTTCTCCTGGGTTCCCTTACCCTACTGCTCTCCACCTGGGTGCCCTTTCCCATAAAATCTCTTGCTTTGTCAGCACATCTGTTTCCTCAGACAATTCATTTCTGAGTGTTAGACAAGAGCCCAGTTTTGGGCCCTGGAAGGGGTCTGCCTTCCTGCAACAGTAACAGTGACAACACTATTTTACTTGCCATAGCTTGCTTTTCCCCATTTTTGTTCATGCTTACCTCTGCACAAGGCATATCAATCTGATTTATTGTAACAAAGCAGCTTCTACCATTCTTGGGCTTTTCTGTAAGTTACTTTGGGTTCAATACCATTAACTTCTATTCTTATTTTTGTTATTTTCTTCCTCTCATTTTCTTCTATCTCACTTTGTTACTCTGGTTATAATTTATTGATTTGTATATTTGGCACATTAATATCTGATATTTCTCTAACATGTACATGTAAGTACATTTCTATCTAATTACTGATTTATATATACCTTGTCAGTTTTTATGTCATTTTATAAACAATTTATATAAATGCTTTGAGATTTTCTATCACAAAAAACAATCTTTCCTAAAAGGTTCACATAATTGAGAAATTTACATCTCTAATGAACTGATCATGTTTTTAATGTCTGTTACACAGTTTCTTCCATTTTCCCCTTTTCCTAAGAGCCCATCTGAGCTGACATCCACTCTCTGTTCTCTCAGGCCAAGAGGTTTCTTTCTTTTTTCCTTCTGAACATCAATACAGCCAAGACCTCTGGTTATTCTGCTTACTTCAGCCATTCCTCTAAGTTCAAGGGCTGCAATTAATTATGCACCTGCCTTCACTCACTGGGTATTTGATGTTATTTCATTTATGTCACTGAATTGAACTGAATTCGTCTGCAATCAGATCTGCTCAGAGGGCCTGGGAAGGTGTTCTGGGCAAGCAGTCCCTAATCTGTCAACTGACTCATTAACTTCAGCCTGAGTTTTGGAATTCTCAGTGTCTGCTCCCTGGCATGGCTCAAAGGCATCTAAAAAGATCCATTGTTCTCTTTCCATGTGATATTAAATGGAACACACGGTAGGGCTTAAAGAAACTCATTTATGAATGTGGGAACGTAAAACAGGGGGCTGGGCCAAATGATCTCTATTTCTCTCTCTCTCTAAATTCCATGTTTCCAGGAGCTGGAGTATCACTGGAGGACAGAGAGGAGATTTTCAAGTGGTAGGTACCCTTTGAAAGGCAGAAAGAAATGACATCCTCATTAGGCACACATCAAAGGTGGCAACTGGCTGAGTTGCTGGTACCTCACACGTGGAGAGCCTGGGGGGACGTGAATGAGACAGTCCCACGTGCAGCGATGCAAACCAAAGGGCCCTGATGTGAAGGCATGCAAACCGGTCCCGGCTATGAGTGATAAGGAACGGCCTGGTGCCAGGCAGGTAAGTCTAGCTTTAATTCAATGCAGAGCAACAGGCGACATTTTCACACCCTTGAATGACCTGTCGGTAATGGGCTGACATGTAATGGGCCCCACTGCTGAATCCTGGCCCCATCGCCTACTTCTTCCAAACCCCTACACAATGATTTCACCCCTGTAGTCTGCATTTTAGAGTTGTGAGACTCGAGACATTCCCATAGAAAACTTCAGTGCGTGATTCCGGAGGAAGATCCACCCTAATCGAACAGAGGGCATCGCAGCCACGTCCAGAAGAGTGACAGGCAATGTTTCTCCCAAACTCTTTTTGCCAGGAAACTACACTTGCTGTTTTCCCTTTGTGAGCTCTTGTACCGCTCATTAGAGCTGCTAGGAACTCAGCACGCATCCCGAACTCATAAAGGATGCAAAGTTTTCTGTGAAATCAGACAAATCTTCCTTTTATCCTAGGAATTAGGATTTCAAAACTTCTACTGCAAGTCCCCACCCACACCCATCAAAATTCTGAGTTCACCTACTGACTCACCAAGAAGCATCCAATTTACATTTTGTGAAAGTAATATTACCTGCAATCAGTGCATCGGTTTCAGCTATTGTATTTTAATAACTCACCTGGCAGCCTTTCAATTTGGACAATAGGAGATGAGCTTTCTCAGTCCTAGGCAAATTAATAACACCCTTACCAAAAGAGAAGATTTTGCAAGAGAATCCTGCTCTTAAATACTGTACCTGAAAGGCAGCAATGAGGTAGCTTGTAAAATAGTTATGGAGATTATTTACACCAGTCACATCACAATTAAAGGTGACTTCATGCAGGGTATGAAAAACAGGACTCAAAGTGAGCTGCTAGGAAAGAATAAACCCTGCGGAATTCAAACCAAGAATTCTTACCTTGTTTTCATTGAAATTAGCAATAACCACTCCAACAAAAAGGGTCAGTCCAATCATGCAACCCAGGAATACAAAAACATGAATATAGATTCCATGCATCTGTATAAATGAAAAAAAAATACTGTTATCCATCAAAGCCAATGAAAGCAGCTGTGGTCTCGTTCAAAGGATTCCAGTGCGTGCTTACCGGCCCCACACGATGAATAATAACGTCCCTCACTTCCACCCAGCCTTTCAAGGACAGAACTTCAAACAATGCCAGCATTGCATTGCCCACGTTGTCAAAGTTAAAGTTCCGAGGATTTGCCCTGTGGGTCAGAAAGAGGAATTTTCCTCATGATATTCTGCTGAGAAGCACTCTGAGGCAGTATCTATAACTCTCTCCACTCTTGGGTGCAACGTGTACCTGGCACTTGGAAGGGAGGCTAGGTGATGTTCGATTACTAATTCATAACAATGCATCAGCATGTTAGAATTTATTATGTACTTAATTATTAGGTAATGGGGAGGTGTTCTCAACCCCAAGGGACAAAACACTCTGTGACTACTAGCTCCAGAGGGTCTGCAATGCTTTGGGCTAGTCCTGATTATACCGGGGACCGGTTAGAGCTTGTGCAGGAAAGCCTTACAAAGGGGCGCTGGAGTCTGGATGTGAATTTTGGAATAGTTTTACATTAGAAAACCTTTCTAAAAGCATAGATTACAAATTCTGCTGTTAGTACAGAAAGTGTAAAATGAGTTGAGTTTGGCCACTTGATTTTATTCTTTGTCATCACGGGAGCAGCAAGCTGTGACCTAGCGGTGCTTTGGGGGTCCTGGGGGTGGTATGGAGCCTGTGGACTTTATCTCTCATTAACTCCGAGAGACTCAACAGACACTACTTACAGACCCCAGTGTTGTTTACACCCGCAGTTAACGTCTGATTTCTAAAACTATTTGGCCCCTCTATTCTAGGTGTGTGTGGGGGCATTCTGGGCAATGTCTCATTTCCTGTTTATCTGACACTTTTTCTCACTAATATCTCTACTACACTGCATTGCCCACCCCCACCCCCACCCCCTATTCATTACAGGTCTTAGCCAACAGTTTCATTAACAGAAGAAAATTTTAGTGTTTTTTCCCCTTTTCTGAGGTTATTTTAAATAATTAAAATATTTAGACAACTACACGCTTGAAAATCCTGACTACCATCACATTTCCTGGATTTGATGAATTGAGCTCAGGATGACTGAATTGAGTAGACCGACTGAAGCCTAGCTCGATTATATTTTGATAATTTTTCTTTTTTGCTAGCACATTTATCAAAAGTTAACCTTCATAGGAGGCCAACACTCTTGGGGGAATCTGGTTTAGTATTTTTCTACCAGAGACAGTCATGAGATATACTTTTATAAGTTTTTTTTTTAATGCTAAATATGTGGGAATCTAAAAAGAAAACATAAAACTGAGACTGACTTGTTTTTAAAGGTTTAGAGCTGATTGGTATATCAGCTTTTTTTCTATGTAGTAAAAAAAAAAAGAAAAAAAGCCCCACTCAGAAATACACATTTTGGGATTCTGATTTGTACTTTTTAAGTATGAAAGTACAGGCATATTCTCTTAGATTTTTCCAACACTTTTCTTTTGGGCGTTTCAATTAAATTTAATATATTTTATAGCAGACAGGAGCTGTAAGGATTCTACAGATGCCAGAATTTTCTTGAATAAGGATTTGGAAACACACACACACACACACACACACACAACAAAGTGAGTCAGCTCTTGGATCTGATGTCCAACTTTCTTACCCATCCATTTTCTTTATGTAAGAAGTGCTTTCTAAGATGAATTTGCAGCAGCTCAAGCTACTTTTATATTCTAAATCTTTTAGAAGTCAGAATATGTTAAAATATACTTTTAGGCTAAAACAAGAAAAATAAAATGAATGATCATAGATTTAAATCACTGGAAGACTAAATAACATTAAAAAAGTCTCAGTTTCAATCATATAAGCTATCTGTTTATGCTGTGTTCCTGATACTAAAATTAGAAAGTTTGAGACCTCACCAACAGAGGACTTCAACAAATCCCAAGCATAATCCATTATTGTCAGTTTTTCTGTGGTCCTTTTGTTTTCTTTCCTGGTTAATTTCTAAAAGCTTATAATCCCCTGATGTTGGGAAAGACTGAAGGCAAGAGCAGAAGTCAACAGAGGATGAGATGGTTGGATGGCATCATGGACTTAACAGACATGAGTTTGAGCAAACTCCAGGAGATAGTGAAGGACAGGGAAGCCTGGTGTGCTGTAGTCCCCGGGGTTACAAGAAATCGGACACGACTTAGCGACTGAACAACAGCAAATCTTGTCCATTCAATTCAGGAAATAAAGAATCAGTCCTGACTCACAATCTGGTCAGTTTTGTAACCCCTGGTGACAAATGCTCCAAGGATCCCAGGTCATGATAAGGAGACTTGTTCTCCCCTCGGAAGATGGAGATGCCTTGGAGGAGAGGAATTTAGCCTCTGCCCTGGGATGTGAAGGTGCAGCGCATGGTACTGTCCAGAGCGGCCCCTGATATCTGCCACATCTCTGCCTTTTACTTTAAAGACATCCGAAACTTGCACTTCTTGGAAGGCAGGCTTCTATTTTTTGCCTTGCTCTTTGGTAACAGCCCTTTGAATTCACTCAGCCTGCAACCCTCTAACCTCTGCCTCGCCCTTCCCTCCCACCTGCCCGTGGCTCCTCCCCCTTCCACCTGCCTAATTCCTATCCACCCTTCAGGAGTGAACTGAGTGTCTTCTCTTTTCGGTCCTTCTCCTTGGTCCAATCATGCTCTGGGTTAGGTGCTTCTCCTGCCACTGCCACTGCACCCTTCGCCCTAGAATCAAAGGCTGATACACCTGCCTTTTATTATCTTTAGCCTGATAATCAGCTAGAGAAACTGAAAAGTCGAACCTCGGGACCTCCCTGGTGGTCCTCTGGTTAAGAATCCGCCTGCCAGTGCGGGGAACACGTGTTCGATCTCTGATCCGGGAAGATCCCGCATGCCGCGGTGTTTCTGAGACCCTTCGCCACAACTACGGAACCCACGTGCTTAGAGCCCGTGCTCTGCAACGAGAGAGGTCCATGCAGCGCAACTCGAGAAAGCGCCCGTGCGGCAAGGAAGACCCAGCACAGCCAAAAAAAGCTAAATCAACAATGAAAAATACAAACAAAAAACTTAAGCCTCAAGGCCCCTCCTTGGCCAAGGCCCATTCTAAGATTCAGGAAGGGCCGGGGAAGTGAGTTTGCATACGCACATGTTTCTGTTAAATTTAACAGAGCAACACTGTTTTACACTCTTTTTCTTAGAGTGCATACCCAAATTGTTGGAGGCTTAGACTCCAGAGACATCTGATCTCTTTCTCCTAGAATATATCACCGTGTGATCTGAAATTGCCTAGAGGTAAACTTCTGGTGAACTTCAGGTGAATTTAGGGGCTTATTTATGCAGCATTAAAACCTCAGCATATCGTATTAAACTATTTTAATTTTATTTCCTGTTCTCCACTAGACTTCAAGGTTTTAAGGGTTGGAAATCATAGCTTGTCCCCAGTGACAGCATAGTACCTGGAGAAGAGTAAACAATAAATACATTTATTGCAAAACTGAGCACTTTGTTGACTTCTCTTTCATGCATTTCATTTTCCTAAATCCCAGATCTCTGCTTACAACAAAATATACAATATTTATAATATATATGTTTAATCCTTTTCACCAAGGTAATTTTTATCTCATCAAGTCCAAGTGATTCAGAAGAAGATGAATGTATTCCTCTGAAGAGAGAATGCAGAAACCAGACTGCCTCCTGAATTAGCTACTGCATATTTATATCCTAATTATAATTATCAAAACATTCCTCTAGGCCAATTCTGAGATGTAAGTTATTTTCTTAATCATAAATTAGCCAATATAAAATTACAAAAATTACAGCTGCTAACTCTTGATGAGATTATCAGAGAAAGAAAATATGTGAAAACTTTAACGGTTACAAGTTGACATTTATTTGATGAAAGATTTATATTTCGCTAAAACTCACCCAAGTTGTTATATTCTGAACAAATGGGAAAAACTATTGTGATAATGTTCAAGAGATGTCTCTCTGTTTATGCTTTTAAAATGTCATTGAACTTGAAGTCCTTATTAGTAACTTGCATAAAACATTACATTTCAATTAGCTGATTTTAAAATCATAGACAGCTGGTTTTATGGAACAAGGTGAACACCATAGGGTACGACCAGAAATGGCTTACTCTTCTCCCAATACTACCTTTCAGTGTATTATATTCCCTTCCTGACATCTTACATGGATGCTTGTTAAGTCACTTGAGTCATGTCCGACTCTGTGACCGCATGGATGTAGCTCATCAGGCTCCTCTGTCCATGGGACTTTCCAGGGAAGAATACTGGAGTGGGTTGCCATTTCCTCCTCCAGGAGGTCTTCCTGACCCAGGGATCTAATCCACGACCCCTGCATTGGCAGGCAGGTCCTTTACCGCTCAGGGAGATTCTAAAAAATTTTTGGCCACTTTTCACTATATGATGAGCCTCAGTCTAAAATTCCTACTCCATTCAAACCTGTACCAGGATCCTACTCTCAGCAGCTCAAGCCTGACATGTGGTCTGAGGAGAGAAAATGACGGTCGGCCACTCTGGTCTACTCCCCCCATATGGTGACCGCCCGGTTCTTACAAGACGGGGTGGGATTAGCTGGACTTAGAGACGTGGGGTCCTGTCTTGTGTATCTGACTCTGCTGGCCTCTGTCCCTGGGCCCTTTCTTCTCAGCAGTCACTGTTCTTTCACGGAGCTCATTTTTGTGTTCCCAAGAAATATTCCACGTTTTAATCGTAAACCTGGTCCTTTAACACCTGTCCTACGTACAGATGCTGGACGAATTTTGTTCTGGACGACCGGATAAAACATCTGAGTCACCCTTCCTGGCCTCCTGTCTCCCTCATCACCATCCCCCAACTCAGGAAGATTCCTTTACAAGGCTTTTTTTTTCCCCCCAAATACAAACCAACCACCCGAGTTCACACCCCAACCACCTCCTGTATCCAGCTTTTGTACTCAGGGCCACCATCCGGCTGCCCTCATCACCCCACTGCCAGGGACCAGAGCACTCTGGACGAATCTCTGCTCCAGACCCAGGTGGCACTAGTGGTAAAGAACCTGCCTGCCAATGCGGGAGACTCAAGAGACAGGGGTTTGATCTCTGGGTTGGGAGGAGGAAATGGCAACCCACTCCAGTATTCTTGCCTGGAGAATCTCATGGACAGAGGAGCCTACAGTCCACGGAGTGGCAAAGAGTCAGAGACGACTGAAGCAACTTAGCATGCAAGCATGCATGCCCCAGAGCCCATGAGACTACTCAGCCTGCTGGCCCTGCCTCACATGTCCCGTCCCAGGGAAGCCACAATAAGGGCTCCCTGCCCCAGCTCTCCTCATCTCTCTGCCTGCCGATTCACCCGGTGCTTCCCCACGTGCTCCCCTGTGATGTCCTATGCCCCTCCCCCGCTACACCAGGAACTATAAGTAGCAAACTATCTTTTCTTTTTCTTTTTGATGTGCATCATTTTCAAAGTCGTTATTGAATTCGTTACCATATTGTTTCTGCTTTCTGTTTTAGTTCTTTTTGGCCCTGAGTCAGGTGGGATTTTAGCTCCCCAGTCAGGGACCAAGTCTGCAGCCCCTGCACTGGCAGGAGGAGAGCCAGCCCCTGGACCACCAGGGAAGTCCCGAACTATCTTTTCAGGGGTAATTCTCTCTTGATCTGTTGGCTTTACTAATATCTCAGTATTGTTTTAAGTAATGAGTTTATTATTGTGATTTGATTTTGGCTGTGCTAGGTCAGGCTTTTCTCCAGTTGCGGCAGGCAGGGTTACTCTCCGGTTGCCGTGCAGAGGCTGCTCACTGCGGCGGCTTCTCTTGCAGTGGAGCAGCGGCTCTAAGGCACACGGGCTTCCCTGGTTGCAGCGCAGGGGCTCAGCGGTGTGATGCACAGGCACACGGCCCTGTGCAGCAGGCTTCCAGCAAGAAGGCTCAGGTCAGGCGGCCCTCCTGCAGGGATGACATGGATCTCCAGAAACACCAGACTACTCGGTCCTGCCAGCTGGCGAGAAGCAGCTTGCCCACAAGAGCCTCTCTTCTTGCTGTGCCAATCTCTGATAGCAGCTGGTCCTCCCAGGGGTGCTCACTTGACCTGGGTGGGGAGCACCCACCACCTTTCCCCAACGGTGATGGGAGCTGAAGCCACAGCACTCTCTGCTCTTGACTTCTTTCACTACCATGACATCATCTTTGAGTGCAGTGGTTTCCTTTACAGAACCTGGATTATGGAGGTGGAGAATGTTTTAGTAAGTTCTCCTGGGATTGAGCTAGTTGGTCTTTTTTAAAACGTCAGAATACTTTATCTTCTAGTGACCTCAGCCTGAGACTTTAGCCAAAATTCCAAAACAGCAGGAGCAAAAACAAAAACAAAAACAAAAACTGATGTCCTGATATAAATAAATTATTTAAGGTATAATAAGGAGTTTTAATCTCACAACAAAATAAACGTTTTGTGCTTCTTTAATTTTTTATGGTAATGTAAATTAGACGGCTTTTCTAGTTAACACTGGGGTAAAGATATTCCCATGGGCTATATACTTCTCTAACCATGCTCAAGCCTTATATCCAAAATTAATCTCTTTTCCCATAGTTCTCTGGTATTAGAAAAAACCAATATAAATTGTATTGAATTGTTTATGAAGGTGAATTTCATATTATAGGAATGCCAAAGCAGGTAATGATGAGTCCTAAGGGTACAACTGGGTGAAACGCTATTCCTTTTAAAGGGTTTTGACATTTAGTAGAGAATATCAATTGGACAAAAGCAGAGTAGTTGCTCTGGTTCACTCATTATTCTAAGAGATAAAAATGAAATAAAGAGAAAACAGATAAGGATTTAAAAGGAAAAATGAAGTTGACAGAGCCCTCAGTGTATCAGTGAAGCAGATTGAGAGATCCCATTCATAGTTGTTAGGAAAATAGATGAGAACAAAGGTACCAGATACTTCCAGCTTTGATGTAAATACTTTAAAAACTTATTTTAAAAAAAACAATTTTTTTTTAGAGAGATACAATCATGTTACTGATTATTCCCTTCCAGGGTTTCAATAACAAAATCCTTCAAAGTAAATGGGTTTTAAAATTGAACTAGCTTTATGATTCAGGCTTCTCTACAACTGTTATCAGAACATCACATCTTCCTTAAAGATATGAAGTCAGGATGAGGTTAGTTTTGATTTGATTAACATTATTAAAATTTTTTAAATTGGTTTAATTAAAAATTAATATCTGAACAAGTTTGATGGAAAATCTTTTTTCTTTGAAGCTTCACTAATTTTTAAAATCTTTATTTATTTATTTTTATTGAAGTAAGGTTGATTTAGAATGTTGTTAGTTTCAGGTGTACAGCAAAGTGATTTATATATATATATAGCATATATATTTTCTATATTTTACATATAATTCTATATAAAATATTTCCTATATATTCTTTATATAATTCTATCTATAATATATTCTATATGTAATTCTCTCTATATAGAATATACATATTCTTTTCCAGATTTTTTTCTATTATAGCTATGATAAGATATTGAATATAGTTCCCGGTGCTCTACATACAGCAGGTCCTTGTTATTTATCTATTTTATGTATAGTAGTGTGTATCTGTTAATTCCAAACTTCTAATTTATCCTTTCCTCCCTTTTCGCCTTTGGTACCCGTAAGCTGGTTTTCTATGCCTGTGAGTCTATTTCTGGTTTGTAAATAAGTTCATTTGTATTATTCAGTTAGATTCTACAGTTGAGTGATATTACATGTTACTTGTCTTTCTCTGTCTGACTTATTTCGCTTAGTACAATAATCTCTAGGTTCATCCACATTGCTGCAAATGGCATTATTTCCTTCTTTTCTATAAGTCTCACTAATTTTTAAAGTATGAATTCAGATACATACTTTAAGGTATTGGAAAGATTTTGCAGTGATTTCATTAGTTTCACGAAGCAGTCTGGGACTGAAGTGTATTACTTGCTCTCTTATTTATTTTCGTTTTGCATCCGACTGTAATCCAATGCTTTGCCTTGCATTACTTTTAAGTAACTCTTTACTTTCAGTTTCATGCCATATTATGCTGCTTTAAAACCTTATACTATAGATACCTACATATAACATGGATAGACCAAGAAGGCATTATGCTAAGTGAATGTATCAGACAGAGAAAGACAAATACTGCATACTATCACTTATACGTGGACTCCAAAAGAGCAAAACAGAACAACACCACTGACCCCCAATGAAAGTCATAGGAAAAAGAGATCAGACTCATGACTACCAGAGGCAGGGATGGCTGGGCGGGGCAGGGAGTGGAGGAAGGTGGGCAGAGGTACAAACTTCCAGTTTTAAGGTAAATAAATACTAGGGATGTAATGTACAATATGGGGACTATAGTTAACACTGCTGTATGATACACAGGGAAGCTGTTAAGAGACTAGATCCTGAGTTCTCATCACAAAGAGAATTTTTTCTTTTTCTTTCTACTGAGTCTATATGAGATGAAAAGTAAAGTGAAAGTTGCTCAGTCATGTCCAACTCTGTGCGACCCCATGGACTGTACAGTCCATGGAATTCTCCAGACCAGAATACTGGAGTGGGTAGCCTTTCCCTTCTCCAGGGGGTCTTCCCAACCCAGGCATCGAACCCAGGTCTCCCTCATTGCAGGTGGATTCTTTACCAGCTGAGCCACAAGGGAAGCCCATATGAGATGATGGATGTTAATTAAACCTATTGTGGTAATCGTTTTACAATACATGTAAATCAAACCATCATACTGTATGCCTTCAGCTTATATAGTGACATGTGGCAATTATTTCTCAATAAAATTGGGGCGGGAAACCCTGATGCTGACAAATATGGCATTTTTCAGGATATTTTTCTGATATGCTTACCAAACACGGGGCACCCAAAATCCAGGTTTTTTCTCTCCAGGTCTTAATTTTAAATTTAAGTTCTTGGACACACTCACATTAATTCTGAATATTCCATTACAATCTTCCTAAAACAGGGGGAAAAAAAATAAAAGGATGAAGAGAAGAATCTGGTTAGAAAATGAATTCAGAAAAGATAAAAGATCAGCAACACTTTTTATACAGAACAACAGAGGTCTTTTATCTAACAACACAGATGTGCACAGCGACTCAACTAGTAGTGATAAAGACTTCAGAAATAAGCAGGTGAAAGTCGATGCTGAGACTGTTTAGCAAGTGGCCAGTATTAACAAGTGAACTGACATTCTTCCAAGGAGAGATACAAATAGCCAATGAGCACATGAAAAGATGCTCCACATCATTAGTCATGAAAGTGAAAGTCGCTCAGTCGTGTCCGACTCTTTGCAACCCCATGGACTATACAGTCCGTGGAATTCTCCAGGCCAGAATACTGGAGTGGGTAGCCTTTTCCTTCTCCAGGCGATCTTCCCAACCCAGGGACTGAACCAGGGTCTCTTGCGTTGCAGGTGGATTCTTTACCATCTGAGCTATGAGGGAAGCCCCCATTAGCCATGAGGGAAATTCAAATCAAAACCACAATGGAAAACCATTTCCTACTCACAAAGAAGGCTGTAATCAGGAAGTCAAACAATGACAAGCTTTGATGAGGACGAGCAGAAATTCTAATCCTTATACTAGAATTCTCAAACACTGCTGGTGGGGATGGGAACTGGCGCAGCCACTTTGGAAAATAGTGTGGCAGGTCCTTAAATGATTAAACTGAGAGCTACCGTATGAACCAGAAACTCTTCTCCTAGATATCTACCCAAGAGAAATGAAACATATATCCACATGCAAATTTGTACATAAGTGTTTATATCATTATCATCATAAACAGCATTCTTTATAGTTGCCCAGTGGTGGAAACAATTCACGTGTCCATCACTGAACAAATTCATAAACACATGTGGTATATATGTTTCACTCAGCCATAGGAATGATACAGTACTGACAGATGCTACACTATGGATGAACGCTGAAGCTACGATGCCAAGTGAAAGAAGCCAGCCATCAGACATCACATGTTACACGATTCCAGCTGGAACCATGGCGTCAACAGCACAAGCTTCATGGCCTTTAAATGCGAGTTGTATGATCCAAATGTTGGGGGTATGTAGTTTCCTCTTTTCCTTGAGCTTGTCTCTTCTTTTACAGAAGTGAATGGAAGATCCAAGGCAGAACTTGGATACCCCCTTCAACCACATGGCTCACTTGACCTTGGCGTCTTATGTGAGGACTAGAAAGAACTCGTTCTGTTACAAAGACCTAGACCGTGCTTCACTACACCGATTTCTTTTCAGTTGTTCTGCTGGCTCTCAAAGGCCTTTGTAAAGGCTAAGCTTTCTTAGACTTTCCTTCTGAGCTTTCCACAAAGGCCTCATTGTTCTGGGAAAAAGGATACATGCCTCGTGGTATCTGTGTGTCTGTCCGTCCACCGTGTGTCCTTGATCCCTATACAAGTCACCACCTTTTGAGCTGGTGATAAGTAGACAGTGTAAAATCACAAGGCTCTTAGGCCATTATTATTCTACTTAGTCATCCAAGATTTCTACAGGATTCATCTTGAAATGTAGTTATTATCTTTCTGGCCTCTATTCAGGGTGGACCTAAAATAACCCTGCCTTCCTTACATGAGCCCGTGGACTAATGCATCAGCTCATTATTACTGCCTTCGTTTAGCCTGTTTGGTACACCATGACCTTTTCACCATGTTTCTTTTAGGTCTTCTCATGTTTGTCAAAGTTCCCAGAACCTCTGGGGAGTGGATTTAAACGAAGCAGAAACCTTGTGAAACAACTTAAGGTCTGCCTGACCTTAGCCTGTCTCTTCTGCTACGCCTCTTCCTGAAAATCTCGTTAACATGACTGATAACATATCTGGACAAAGATGTTACCTGTATCTTATAACGATTTGAGAGCTATTAAGCTTTATGATCGCTGTTTACTTGCTAAGTTGTGTCCGACTCTTTGCAACCCCATGGACTGCATCAAGCCAGGCTTCCCTGTCCTGCACTATCTCCCAGAGTTTGCTCAAACTCATGTCCATTGAGTCAGTGATGCCATTCAACCATATCATCCTCTGTTGCCCTCTTCTTCTCCTGCCCTCAGTCCTTCCCAGAATCAGGGTCTTTTTCAATAAGTCATCTCTTTGAAACAGGTGGCCAATGTATTGCAGCTTCAGCTTCAGCATCAGTCCTTCCAATGGATATTCAGGGTTGATTTCCTTTAGGATTGATTGGCTTGATCTCCTTGCTGTCCAAGGGACTCTAATAAGTCTTCTCCAACACCACAGTTTGAAGGCATCAATTCAGTGCTCAGCCTTGTTTATTGTCCAGCTCTCACATCTGTACATGACTACTGGAAAAACCATAGCTTTGACCATATGGACCTTTGTTGGCAAAATGATGTCTCTGCTTTATAAGGTGCTGTTTAGGTTTGTCATAGCTTTTCTTCCAAGGAGCAAGCATCTTTTAATTTCATGGCTGAGAGTCAGTAAGCTTTATAATCAGAAGTCTCAAAA
This sequence comes from Budorcas taxicolor, assembly GCF_023091745.1. NCBI lineage: Eukaryota > Metazoa > Chordata > Mammalia > Artiodactyla > Bovidae > Budorcas > Budorcas taxicolor. The sequence goes on from NC_068921.1 coordinate 77,824,110, forward strand.
TGTAACAGTGGTTATAGTAATATAAAATCTATATTAGATAGCCATATTTGCTGGAAATATGGAAATAAGTAGTACAGTCAGCTCTGATAGCACATTTTAATGGACTTAAGGCATTATTTTACCTAGATGGAAGAGGGAATACTCTTGCTAGTTTATACATCAGCAGAACTGGGTTCACTCCATTAACCTACTTGTAACAGCTGGCAGGATTCTAAGAGAATGGGACAGAGGGCCGTGCAGCAGAGATTGGCTAATTATTAACCAAACTCTACCCTCTTGTCTACAGAATACACCACTCAAGTACACACCATAGGTTCCCTTCAGCCCAGGGAGGCTACACCTTTTCCAGTGGGACATGGGGAGCAGGGAAGTCAGAGGTGCTACTCCCAGGCTCTGCCCATTGTCCTCCGAGAGATGGTTTTCTGTTCCTAACTGCCAGCTACACAGAGAAGTCTTTGAAGACGGCAAAGGGTGGGGACACAGGACAGAAGAAACATGAGACCTGGCATCGTCATCCGGAGGGCAGCTGTCTGAATTATTCAACATGCAACACATCCATTTCATTACGTTCAGCTACTGACATACGGGGGCTGTTCCAGCTTTCTCCCAGAACATCGGCCAAGGAAAGAGAAAGAAACGAGTAGAGGGAATTCTCTGGCAGTCCAGCGGTTAAGACTCAGTGCTTCCACTGCTGGAGGCCCAGGTTCAACCCCTGGTTGGTGATAAGGCTCCACAAGCCTTGTGTCAAGGCCAAAAAAGAAAAGAGCAGAGTCAAGAGCATTCAACCTTGGGTCTTAGTTGTTTTCATGGGGGAGACTGTGGGAAGCAAAGAGATAATGCGGGGTCCTAACTTCCTCATGGAGGAATGGATAAGTCATAAGAGAGGGCCTGGAAGTCAAACTTTGCCTTTTATATTGGGGGAGGGGGTTGCTGTTTGCTAATATGAGTGTCAGGTCACTGCAGAGGCAGGATTCAGTTAGGGAAGAACTAAAGGAAAGTTTTCACATGGAATCTGGGGTGTCTACACCAAAGACATCAATAGTGGCTGGACTCTGGAATAGGTGAGGAGAGTAGGATTGAGAGTCGGATTGAGGAGGACGCACTTGAGATGCGTTTTCATCTTATAAACCTTTACCCACCAGAAGAGACACACCTCTGCAAAGGGAGTCCATGGAAAGAGTATCCTTAGAGTTCTGTTCTCATGGGAGCCTCTGCACATGGTTACCCAGGGATGGTAAACGTCCCGGATTTTCATCCCCAAAGACAGAAAGGACATCTTACCCTTCTAATAATGTTTGGATCATTGCATTTGGCCAGTTTTCCAGCAAAAAGTTGAACTCCAAAACTTGCAAAAACGAGCATTAAGGTCAGCAAGAGAATGGAGACCTGAAAGAAATGGGTGAGATAGCAAATCTCTTCATAATATGTTTATAAAACGATAGGTTTGGTTTGAGCACTGATACGAACAGGACTTTACAGAAAACATGGGACAATATTCAGTCTTTGGATGTTATCTTTTAATGTCTCCCCCACAGGTCATTCAATTAACCTGACTGTAACGTTAACAAGAGGAAATTAACAGGTTTGGCATTTTTAGGATAAAAACACATGACTTTCACATAAGAACACAGGCTAAGGTGTTTTTGATATGAGTTGGACCATTCTGATTTTGAAATCAACACGTTGCTTTATTTTATTGAATGGAACAAAGGAAAAACGAAATAATTCTTGTTTTCCCCATTTCCTCAAAATGGGTTCATATGTCTGCTAGCAGAGCCTAAGTAGAGGGACTGTGGCTTCGCTTTCTTGGGGGCCCCAGAGCTGAGGGCGTGCGAAGGTCCCGCACACAGAGGGTGTGAGATCACACATTCTTGAACAGCAAATCTGGTGGTTGGCTGCCGCGCCCTCTGCTGGATGACTGTTTTGGTCTCAGCAGAGAAAGAGGCAAACATAGCGAACACGCCACTCATCTGCGCTGGCTGAATCATCCAAACAGATCTCTTAAAGATACCAAAATTACGCAGAGCCGTTCTCTGGATCAAGACTCAAACAGACCATTCGCTAAACTCTATCAGGGTTGAAAGATGCACGCACGCTTGCTGTCAGGAAAATTCACTGCGCTATTTGGTTTTCCCTCAGTTCCAGCTGTGGGAAAAGCCACAGTGTCATGGTTATAGTGCAAAAAACAAAACAAAATTGAATTTTAAATGCAGCTTTTGAAAAAATATTAGCATCTATTAATATCTGCCTGTAGGAACATAATAGCCTGTCTTTAAAATACCTTAGAATCAACCCAAACTACAGCTGTTCTCTCTCTATAGGTGTGTTTCTAGCAAGCAAGACACAACACAAGCTTATGTAAATCAATTTATGTTTTCCATGCACATGCAGACCTCAACATTAACGAAAAGAATCCTGTGTTCCCTCCCCTAGAAGGCAAAGCTTCTTCTTTAACAGACTGTGAGCAAAGAGGCTCTTCCTCATTGTTTTATCTGTGGTTCTACTCTTAAAAGACCCTAAATCAATTATTTGCTCAATTAAGAATTATATTTTTCTCCTCAGTCATATTTCTAAGTATTCATTACTGTATATTGAGGTTACTTAAAGCAAGGCACACCTGCATATTACAGTTTTGAAGAGTTGTTTTATGTTAGCATTCCAAAGATCAAGGTGAAATTTTGTGCTATATGAGTTTGGGGACACAGAAAATGAGATTATGAGCCCAGACCTGTGAACTCCTATTATCATTTGTGAAGTTGATGGTGTTGAATTTTCTTCTTAATTTCCAGATTTGGCAACTAAAACCCAGCGTAGAACTTAGGGTCAAGAGTTAGGAGTGGAAGTGTCAACAGTACTAGCTCTTTGGATTCTCCGTCCATTGTACTTTCCAGAGGGCTTCCCTTTAATTTACTATATAAATGTTGGCTGAATTAAATACACTAGTAAGCCAGAAGCATCCAGGTGTCAAGTCTTTGAATATGTGTTGTGTTTTTCTAGTACCTTTATAATCTTCTGTCAGTAAACAAAATGTTAGACTGAACCCTGATGAGCAAGCCTCACTTCATCCCTTCATTTGCTACAGTAAGAGCTGGACTCTGTGACCAGAAGCAAAGGGTGACTGTAACATACCAGAAAAATTTCCTTAAAGCCGCTGAAAAGTTCTCGAACAACCTTCCTCATCTGAGGCACCAGCTTGAATATGCGCAGTGGTCGCAGGCAGCGGAGAACCAGTAAGAGCTGAGCTCCAGACTCCGCAGGCACGTTTTGGGGCATCCAACAAAGAAATATCAAGCTCACCTGGAGGGAAAAAAAATAACCTCCAGAATTTATGCAATTTATCCTCTATTATCTACGTTTACTGTGAGCTAACTGGCCACAAGTTTCCTTTAGCAGAGATTTCATGGGTCACGTAGGACAAGCATTCACTGGATGTAACTCAGCTCTGTGGACTCGATCCAGACCTGTGAGCAGCCCCTAAAGAAGTCATCAGGTGTTTGCAGGAATGAAATAGGGGTCCCCACACCCACGGTGTGGGGACACAGGTACCTCCTGCCCCTTCTTTTAACATATGCACTGGAGGCTCCATAGACATCAGCAGGATAGAAATTCCTTTCATCAAGGATACTAAACCTCACACTTGACTGAATACTTACTATTTTGTTAATGATCTAAAAGTGCTACATGCTAACAGTGATAATTTTGTTTGTTGTGTTGCAAGAGACATTGATTTCATGCCTTCTCGGACAAACAGAAAGATAGAAATTTCTCACAGTCCTCTACTGTGGTTTTCCCATTTAGTTTTTTGGGAGATGGCTCCACTGCATGGCATGTGGGATCTTAGTTCCTTGACCAGGGATGGAACCCATGCCCCCCTGGAGTGGAAGTGCTGAGTCTTAAGCAACTGGACTGCCAGGGAATTCCGCCCCCTCCCCCAGTTAGTTTAAACAGACACTTGAATGGTTACCCTCTCTGGCCTGGTATTTTATTTTATTCCTGGTGTTGGAATTGGAAGAGTGGTCCAACCATACTCTATTAATTTTCAGTGATAAGAGACTCATTGATCAATTACATGATGTAGTTATTTTTTAGTATAGGTGGCATAAGAATTGTGGCATGCAAACTAGATTTGATATCTTAGACATCATTAATGCATGTCTTTTGCGTACATGAATGTAGTTGATGTATCTGAACGATATCCATGAATATTTTTAATGCTTTTTATTTAGATTTTTACATGGAAGCCATTTATCTGCCTCTAATAGACTGTGACTCTACTTAAGAACTCAGTCATGGCAGCTGAACCTCTGTGACTCACGTATCTCACTCTTGTACCAAGAAATGAAGGCAATTTGACAAAATCATTCCATTTTGTATTTAGGAATTAACCGAAGACTTACAAGATATATAAATATGTCCATTACGCCACCAAAGTCCCTGATGACAGCAGTCGGAGTGAAAAATAGGCCATCTGCCATAATCTTCAGATTAAGCTCAATGCTCATGAATATCACAAACACATACTCGGCAATCTGAAATGGTCAGAAGGCAGTCTGGTCACCATGAATGCAAAAATCGTAGGTCAGCGTTTCTCCACTGAGCTGAGAGGTGAGATACGGCAGCAGTACCTGCAAAGTAGGTGTGTGCATCACTCTTCGAAAGGGGGATTCAAACATCATGGAGATGCAGGAGCAGATGGTTACGATGATCATGACCCAGTCCAGGTAAGTCACCAAGCCCAGTAAGTCACTGCCGAAGACCAAACAAAAGTGAGAAATGCAAATCCTCTGAAAAAAGTTGCTAAAAGTCATAGATGATGCTTCTGTGAGTCTAGAAACGTTGACTGGCATTTTAAAAATGAATCTCCAGCTGTCTATTTCATATCATGATATAGAAACAAAATAAAATTTTAAATGTTTATGGAGTTGTGGAACTTCAAATGTGCATGGAAAACAGAGTTTGTAATGCTTACTAAAGTTGATGGTACTTTGTATTTTTCACAGCTCCTGTGACCGGATCTGTTTTAGATCTGCAAGAGAGAACAAACACAGAAATTCTGCCAAGAGCATGCGTGTTACAACTTGGCTTGTAGCATGCATAAACATCTCATCTACCTAAGCTCTCTCTCAAATCCTCTACAAAATGTCTCTTACATATATGTTAACTGCATGTGACTTTGGAAGGCAGAGAACACTAGATGGAAGAAAAATCAGAGGAGTTTCAGAGGTTGGTTTGCTGTTCAGTCACTAGGTTGTGTCTGACTCTTTGCAACCTCATGCCTCATGGATGGCAGCACACTAGGCTTCCCTGTCCTGCACCATGCTCAAACTCACATCCATGGAGCCGGTGATGCCATCCAGCCAGCTTATCCTCTGTCGACCCTTCTCCTTTTGCCTTCAATCTTTCCCAGCATCAGAGTCTTTCCCAACGAGTCAGCTTTTCACACCAGGTGGCCAAAGTATTGGAGCTTCAGCTTCAGCATCAATCCTTCCAATGAATATTCAGGGTTGATTTCCTTTAGGATGGACTGGCTTGATTTCCTTGCTGTCCAAGGGACTCAACAATTTTCTCTAGCACCACGGTTCGAAGGCATCAAATCGTCGGTGTTCAGCATCGAAGATGCTTTACAGTCAAATCTTCTTTATGGTCCAACTCAAGTTTATGCTTTTCAGAATGCTTGATTTTAGGATTCTTGACTCCACTCAACAATTTCTGACTAGGATATTACAAAATCAACTTTTGACCTCCATTTAAAAGTAGTCAAACTCTTTGCCTTAGTAGATCAAGGATGTTCCTCATAATTATTTAATTAATTATCCAAGAATTAAGTAGAACTCTTCACTTTGTATTTCACTGTGATCTTGCTGAGTAATTTATATAGAATTTCTTGGGGGTGTGATTTATAATTTTTACTTCCAGGAAGCCCATGAGCAGTCTTTGGTGAAACTCCTCCCCCTCTGTGTGTGTGTTTCTAGTTACAGTAAAATCTTTCTGGGGCCACTGGAGGTGCGTTGCTGACATAAGAGAATTAGAGCACGGGACACAAAGTGGAGAATCCGCAATTAGACGTAAACATGGAAGCAACCAACGGGATAATTCCAGATGAAAAACCCACTTTAGGAACAGATCAAATCAACCCTACACTGTCAGTTTCTTTCTACTTAGTGAAAATTCAAGAGTTTTCAATCATTACTACTAAGGTGCTTTTAACTGTGAAGGTCTTTCTAGAATAGCAGGAAGAACATAGACTGGTGGTCAGAGAGGGTCACGCCATAGCTGATGTTCCTGGGCAAAGCCCTCAGCCTCAGCTACATGCCTCCTCTGCTGGGAGGGGGCACAAATGAGCCCCAGTGGCTCCTGAGGTCTCCTCCAGCTCTGCGGGGTTTAGCTTCCTGTTGCTGCTGTTCACTCAGTCGTGTCCGACTCATGTGCCTCCATGGACTGCAGCCTGCCAGGCTTCTCTGTCCGTGGGATTCTTCAGGTGAGAATACCGGAGTGGATTGCCATGCCCTCCTCCAGGAGATCTTCCCAACCCAGGGATCGAACCCAGACCTCCTGCACTGCAGGTGATTCTTTACCACTGAGCCACCAGGGAAGCCGTTCATGAGTTTCCTAGGGCCGCTGGGGCAAAGCACCGCAGGCTGAGCGGCTTAGACAGCAGAAACTTCTCCCAGTTCTGGAGGCGGACACCTGGGTTGAAGGTATTGGACGGTTGCTTCCTTCGGAGGCTGTGAGGGAGGAATCTGCTCCAGCCTCTCTCCTTGGCCTGAAGACGGCCGTCCCCTCCCTGTGTCTTCATGTCGTCCCTCCCCTAGAGCAATCTGTGTCCCGATCTCCTCATCTTATAAGGATGCCAGTCTTATCAGCTTAGGGCCACCTGAATGACCTCATTTTAATCTAAATACCTCTGTAAAGTCCTTCTCTCCAAGCAAGGTCACATTCCGAAGGCTTCAACATTTGAGTTTCTTTGGACGAGGGTGACACAATTTAGTCCACTATGCTACTAATAATGGCATCAGGGAAGGTCCAGCTACTGAACGGAAAGTTTTCACACTTTCTCGGACTTCGCTGGTGGTCCAGTGGTTAAGACTTCGCCTTCCAATGCAGGGGGTGCAGGTTCCATCCCTGGTCGAGAAGTCAAGATCCCATGTGCTTCATGCTCGAAACACCAGAACATAAAGCAGAAGTAACGCTGTAACAAGTTCAAGAAAGACTTTTAAAAGATCTGCATTAAAAACATTAAAAAAATTTTTTTAACACTTTTTCCAGGATTCAAAATGTCCTCTGGATGTTTACGTAAAGTTATCCATGACAAGACTCTCACTTCCTCCATTGGCTGCTTGCTAAACTTGGCTTAGCTTGTCCCAAATGCACTGTCCTGTGGGCTGACCACTCTAACAGCCTCCCACACAACTTCTTCCACAAAGGGAGGTCCGGGGACCCTGGCCAGTGGGTTTTCTCATAATAGTCGGTAATGGAAGCCCTAGTCAGCTTGATCTCTATTTTGTCATGCATAGAATCTCTATTATTCTAGAATGAAGGTATTTTGACTGCAAAGAAACGACAAGTCTAAAAGAAGACATGGGCAGTGACCTTCGCTGTGTCATTCCATCTCCCCTTGTTTGAGTGCTTCCAAAATAAAATATGGACTTAACCATTGGCATGCAAACATTTTGGGTGTCCCTGGAACAAGTAGCAGTGGCTGTGAAGTGCTTCGTAACCATGCGTTTTGTATAAATGTTAACTACGTGCAACCGTTGTTTGTTTTCCACCCGGTCGGCCGCTCAGCCCGGAGGAGCAGCGTGATTAATTAGCCCACGGTTTGTTTGGTGACCCCATTAGGACGACACGATCCTTCTTCCTGAGATGACAACTCCCCCCCCCCACCCAACACTGCTGTTTGCCTGATTTGGGGCCAAGCCCCTGGCTGCCATGGAGTCACTTACACGTTGAAGCGAGCCCGGACCACCACGCGGCAGAAGTTCCTGAACCTGTGCTCTCGCCCCACGATGAACAGGGGCTTGTCGAAGTAGGGGTGGTTCTCTCTCAGCTCCTCTTCCTGCACCTTCCTGTTCAGGGAAATGCACAGTTTGGGGGCGAGGGTGGGTGTCAGGCTAGGGCAGGTCTGCCCTCCCCAAACGGGAGCCACAAGGCACTATCCCACCCCGCTGTACCTTTTCATTTCTGCTTGCTCCTTTTTCTCCTGGATCATCTTTATCTCACTGTCTTCTCTTTGGGCATTTCTGTATCTCACCGTGTTGGAATGCTAGAAAGAAAATAAAATGGGGCACATGGACGTGGGACAGTTTTCTGAGGGTCCCTTCTAAAGATGATCTTTTTTTAAAGAAATGGAAAGGAGTATCACTCTGTTGATTTTAATGGCCTTCCCTGGTGGCTCAGATGGTAAAGAATTGGCCTGCAATGCAGGAGACCTGGGCTCAGTCCCTGGGTCGGGAAGATCCCCTGGAGAAGGGAATGGCTACCCACTTTGTAGATTTTAATGGCTAGAGTCATCTTATTTTTTTTTTCCACAAAAGGGCATATTTTTCTAATAAGAACATTTATTGAGAACCTGTTATTTGCCAGGCACTGTTGCAGTGCTGTAGATATGGCCAAAAGCGGGGTGGCGGGGGCGGGGGGGGGGGGGGCGGAAATGACACAATCCCTGTTCTTAAGGGGTTACTCTTTTCGGCGGGGAGAGATTAATAATTAAATCAAAATAAGTGAGAATATTAGAAAACGTTTAGTGCTAAAGAGAAAAACAAATATTGTATATTAACGCATGTACACTGGATCTGGAAAAATGGGACAGATGAACCTCTTTCCAGGGCAGGAATGGACAGGAAGACGTAGAGAAGGGATGGGTGGGCACGGCAGTGGGGGTGGGATGAACTGGGAGGTTGGAACTGACATATATACACGACCACGTGTAAAACAGATAGTGGGAAGCTGCTGTATGGCACAGGGAGCTGAGCTCAGTGGTCTGTGGGGACCCAGATGGGTAGGACGGGGGGTGGGGGTGGGAAGGAGCTCCGAGAGGGGGATCCATGTGTCTGTATAGCTGGTTCACTTTGTTGCACAGCAGAAACTAACACAACATTGTAAAGTAACTATCAGTTCAGTTCAGTTCAGTCGCTCAGTTGTGCCGGACTCTTTGCGACCCCATGAATCACAGCACGCCAGGCCTCCCTGTCCATCACCAACTCCCGGAGTTCACTCAGACTCAGGTCCATGGAGTCAGTGATGCCATCCAGCCATCTCATCCTTGGTCATCCCCTTCTCCTCCTGCCCCCAATCCCTCCCAGCATCAGAGTCTTTTCCAATGAGTCAACTCTTTGCATCAGGTGGCCAAAGTACTGGAGTTTCAGCTTTAGCATCATTCCCTCCAAAGAACACCCAGGGTTGATCTCCTTCAGGATGGACTGGTTGGATCTCCTTGCAGTCCAAGGGACTCTCAAGAGTCTTCTCCAACACCACAGTTCAAAAGCATCAATTCTTCGGCACTCATCTTTCCTCACAGTCCAACCCTCACGTCCATACATGACCACTGGAAAAACCATAGCCTTGACTAGACAGACCTTTGTTGGCAAAGTAATGTCTCTGCTTTATGCTATCTAGGTTGGTCATAAGTTTTCTTCCAAGGAGTAAGCGTCTTTTCATTTCATGGCTGCAGTCACCATCTACCCCAACTTAAAAAAATTAAAATAAAAAACAAAAGAAACAAAGGGGGATTAAGAGCACAAGAAGGTCATAGCAGACCTTGGTAAGGAGCTGTTGTTATCTGAGCAAAAATGAGGAGGAGGCAGGGCACTGGACATCTTCCGAGATGTGCGCTTTTGGGGAGAGGTGGGTCTGTGTGTTCACACATGGATCAGACAGGATGCAGTGTTGGTCGAGGAAACAGAATAGGAGGAGCTGAGGCCAGCAGGACAGCAGACGCTGGGTTATTAGGATCCCGACCCTGGTTTTTACTTTGTAGAAGATGGAGAACCATTGTTCAACTAACTCGATTGACTATATAGAAAAGTATTCCTTGGACTTAACTTCTGTATCCCTTATCATCAGAATAAGTGACAGATAAAACTCTCTTGTTTTAAATGGCTTCTATTCTGGAGGAAAAGACACTGGGAGAGATTTGTAGAACCCAGTGACCTTCTGCTATAAAGACGGGGCATAGATTTTTGTTATCTGTCTATGTAGAAAATACAATAAAAAATCTCTGAAGACGAAATAAGCCTCTGGAATGGAGACTATTCAAATAGGGACTTCTGTGTGTATTTTTTTAAACACACCTCTTCAAAGGCATGTTCTAATTTGATGCTTAAGTAGACCACTGATTTCCATTGTGTCTCACCGAAGGAAAGTGCTTTGAAGTAGTGTTGCCTTTCAACTCTCTTCATGTAACAGGTCTGACCTCCAAATTAAAAGGCCATGTGTTGGATCTTATCATAATTCAACATGGAGAATATGGTGGATCACATCAGAGCTGGAGCTGTAAAACCATGGTGTCAACAGATGTTTGCGCCAATTAGAAGCATGCACGTGGGCTAGTGGCAACATCATGGGTTCCCACCATCAGCTTCCTGCATCCGCAGTGTTGCCTGGAACACTTAACCAGGAGAGTGTATTCAACTAACACAGCAGATGGACTGTGCTGAAAACTCTAGAAACTCTTCAGAGGTAAGGGGTAAAGTGGTTAAAAAAAAAAGGCAAAACCAAAAAAATCCAAAGCCTTGCTAAGCTTCTCTCACTTTTTCAGATGCTCTCCTTGACTCTGGACATTCAAGACTCTGCCTTCTTAGCCAAGCTATCCAGACTCAACACCTATGCCTTAATCAGGGCTTCACTAATGATCAGTATTTAACCAGTCCTTTCCAGCCCTCTCATGGCAATCTTGGCATGGTCCAGCTGCTGTTGACTCTAACCCACAGGTTAGACTTCCACCTCCTTGGGTCTCCTTGGGCTTCCACGTGGCTTGTTCCTTCACCTCCTCTGGGTCCCTGGGCTAATGCAGTGAAACCCACCTCTCTAATGTTCCTTGCCCCCAAATCTCCACCTTTGATTTCTTTACACTATTTTACTCTTCTTTGTAATACAGAGCAAATCTGTCTCAGCAGTGATGATGGAAACTAGATAAAAATCACTCCCAGAAAGGATTATACATTTGTTCGCTCACTGATTGTTTGTCTCTTTTACTAGGATGTAAGCTTCTGCAGGGCAGGAATTCTTTCTTTTTTTTTTTTAATTTGTTTAATTGGAGGATGACTGCTTTATGGTGTGGTGTTGCTCTTTCCTATATAACGATGTGGATTGGCTGTAAGTATATGTATCCCATCCCTCTTGAATCTCCATCTCACCCACCCCATCCTACCCCTGTAGGTCATCACAGAGCAGCAAGCTGAACTCTCTCTGCTATAAAGCAACTTTCCACTAGCTGTCTCTTTTACACATGGTCCAAAGAGTCAAAGCTATGATTTTCCAGTAGTCATGCACAGATGTGAGAGTGGGACCATAAAGAAGGCTGAGTGCCGAAGAACTGATGCTTTTGAACCATGGTGTTGGAGAAGACTCCTGAGAGTCCCTTGGACTGCAAGGAGATCCAACCAGTCCATCCTAAAGGAAATCAGTCCTGACTATTCATTGGAAGGACTGATGCTGAAACTCCAGTACTTTGGAGTGAAGAGCCGACTCACTGAAAAAGACCTTGATGCTGGGAAAGATTGAAGGTGAAAGGAGAAGAGGGGGACAGAAGATGAGATGGTTAGGTAGCATCACTGACTCAACGGACATGAATTTGAGCAAACTTCGGGAGATAGTGAAGGACAGAAGAGCTTGGCGTGCTGCAGTCCATGGGGTCATAAGGAGCTGGAGATGACTCAACAACAATAGCGATTCAACAGCAATAGGTGTACATATGTCAATGCGACTTTCTGAACTCGCCCCACCCTCGCGTTTCCCGCTGTGTGCCCTGGTCCATTCTCTACGTCTGCATCTCCATTCTTACTGCAGAGACTCTGTCTTGTTTCCCTGCTACTTCTCCCTAGAGCAGGAACTGACAAATCATAAATACTTGATAAATATTGATATTTATTGAGTCAGTTAATAAATAAATGAGTGACCTAGAAAAGCAAAGAAATTCCTGGGAAAGTCTTATGAAGTCTTTGACAGAAAAATTCACCTAGAAACAGAATTTTCTTTCCTAGTATGCTAACCCTGGAATGACAGACACTGGGTCTAGATTTTAGGATATTTGGAAATTAGCAAAATATCTAAAGTTAATGATGTGACTCATTCCCATAAAATGCTTTAAATGTCTTTAATTTCAGTCAAATGCAAATGATATTTCACGTTTGCACTATACTATCTAAACAAAAGGACTTCTCTGGTGGCTCAGCAGCAGATAATTCACCTGCCAATGCAGGAGACACAGGTTTGAAGCCTGGGTCAGGAAGATCCCTTGGAGAAGGAAACAGCAGCCCACTCCAGTCTTCTTGTTTGGGAAATCACATGGACAGAGGAGCCTGGTGGGCAACAGTCCATGGGGTCACAAAGAGTCAGACACAACTCAGGGACTAGACAATAAAACAGTCTAACAAAGATATATGTATTGTAGGACGTCTGGACTTTTCTACAGTTCAGTCAGCCAGTTCAGTCGCTCAGTCATGTCAGACTCTTTGTGACCCCATGAACTGCAGCACGCCAGGCTTCCCTGTCCATCACCAACTCCTGGAGTTGCTAAAACTCATGTCCATTGTGTCGGTGATACCATCCAACCCTCTCATCCTCTGTCATCCCCTTCTCCTCCTGCCTTCAGTCTTTCCCAGCATCAGAGTCTGTACCAATGAGTCAGTTCTTTGCATCAGGTAGCCAAAATATTGTACAGTTAGTGGTCACTTTTCTGTACCTGGCCATTTAATTTGCTGGCTAAATTTCCTGATTCCTTCTAGTATGAAGTCTTGAGGAGATATGACAATGTGACAGAAGGAACCAAGTGCTGCAATTGTCTAAGCAATCATTAAAGATATTTTCACAATCAAGCTTTCCAAATCCAAAGTGTTAGAACTTACATCTTGAGTCAGAGTTTCAAGAGATTTCCCCCTGCTGATCCTTTGGCTGTTTGATCCGTGTCTTAATGACCTAAAACAAGCACAACCAACTGATCAATACATCTTGAGACCAAATGTGGATTCTTACGCAATGATTATTAAAAAAAAAAAAAAAAGGCCCTGATAGCATCATGCATGTTTATTTCTTTTTAGAGCAAAAGCTTTAGGTCTAACCACCTGCCTTTGATTCCATCGAACAAAATTCAGAATTTTTCCTTCTGATCTTAAAAGTGAGAGTGTGGTCATCAACAAGGAAGAGGTGTTTGAACTATTTTTTGATTGTTTGAATCTGACTGTGAGTTTCATGACTATTGTCGTCAACAAACAGAACTCAGTTCTTCATCCATGCCTGCCTCCTGACCAGGGCTGTGCACAGGAGATGCTTCCCCTAGAACTCTGGTCCTTGCTTTCTCTGCAGCCTCGTCTCCCTGTTATTTACCTGCGCTCTTGGCGGATGTGGTGTTGCACGCTAAGAATTGACCTTTCCTTTGCCGGCTGCCCCTCAAATGATCCGCTCAGCATGCGCTGTCGAGTGCAAGCTCTAGAGAAAAAAAAGGAGCCCCAGATAAATGCCTCATTCATACATTTGGGATGAATAATGCATAACTGCTCATTACCCTTCTTATTTTTAAGGAAACACCAATGATAAGACAAAATACGGCACACGACACATCGTCAAAAAGGTAAATGAGCTTTAGGTTCTGTGTCAAGAGCACTTTCAGAACAGAATGGTCATAAGCACAAGAAAGTGCTGAAAAACAAATAGACCCCTCCGCCCCCCCGCAAATAGGAGAGCCTCTAGTGAGATTCTGTAAGCTGTAGGGCCAGCCTTCCCCTGGGTACCCTGGGTGTTGGTTTTCAATTTAGACAGGGAGGTTTCTAATGAAAGCCCCTAGGGAAAGACTTGTCCAACCCAGGTTCCTGGGCTGATGGAATATATGTTTCGAGGAGATTTTGCAGAATGCTAGGAAAGAAGAAAGTGAAAAGTTAGAGGCAAAAAAGTAATGGAAAGGACAAGTAATTAAAACTGGAATAAATACCTAGAGAAACGTCAGCTTTAAAGCCTGTGGCTTATAGGTGACCACTTTCTTTGCAGTCACAAAACTCTGAAGGCTTTTAAAAACATGTTCTCTTTAAACCATAACCAGGCCTGTGTTAATTTCAGATTTGCTAATGAATGAAGGCAATTGGGGGATAACACCTGTGAGGTAGATTCCGAGAGAAAACATTGCTTCTCCAGGAAGCTCTGTCCAACTGGAAAAGACAGGAAGTCCCTTGATATAGTAGTAGAGTGGAAAAAAAATAATTCCAGGGTTAAGAGACCTGGTTCCAAGGTGACGCTGTCATCAATGAGTTGAGTGACCTTTGGGCTTAATTTCATCACCCCAGAAGTGAGGAAAAGACCTTGATGTTGAAGAAAACTCATAGACTTAAAATGCAGTGGTTTTGTAACAGGCAAATCTTATGACACCACGGGTATTCAAACCAGAACCCACAGACTTCTGGCACTGCTTTCCAGAACACGGTCGGATTTATGGTTCCCAAAGTGAATTTCCAGAGAAGCTTTGAATCACATCATTCCTGTCCATCTTGGAGTTAAGATCTTTGAGAAAAAGACCTATGTCTATGCAGCATACTTAAAATAGCATTTTTCATGATACCGTGTGTATCTTCAAGTACTTAAAAACCACTTTTGATGCCAGTGAAGATAACTGTGATGAATACAATTGCTATGAGAAGCAATACACATGTAATGAATGTAAATGCATTACAGGAAATAAGGCTCCCAAATCACTCTTCTTAGCTTAATCAATTACATAGACCACTTCGAGATGGAATTAAAATTTTATTGAACACCCAAAGAAATATAGAGACGATGCTTATTTCTGGGTTTCCCAGGTGGTACTGGTGGTAAAGAACCCATCTGCCAGTGCAGGAGAAATAAGGGACCTGGGTTCGATCCCTGGGTTGGGAGGATCCCCTGGAGGAGGGCATGGCAACCCACTCCAGTATTCTTTCCTGGAGAATCCCATGGAGAGAGGAGCCTGGCAGGCTACAGTCCATGGCGTCGCAAAGAGTCAGACACGACTAAAACAACTTAGCACACACATGTGGTTATTTCCAGGACTCGAATGAGGTCAAGAGGAAGATGCATTTGTAAGTTCAGCTGAGTTGATAAAGGTATAGGATGATTTCATATTATGTATATTAAGAATTATTTTTTTGGATAAAGGCCTGAAAATCATGACGGCATTGTGAAAAATATCTACCTGGAGAACGGTGTGATTCCGGCATATACAGGACCCTGTCATTCGTGTAAACCATCAAGCCTTAACCTTCAACCACTTTCTTAGTTAACTTTTATTTTTCATCCCAAGGCTCTCCTCTAAAGTGGCTGAGACCTATAGGTCTTAGATATACAACACATACAACTTGATTATAAAATACCCTTCTGCGTTGGCTGTCCTTGATGTCTGAAATACGTAGAATGTAACTGGCTTTAAGACGCCTGTGATTAAAAAAAAGAAAACTGCTGGGCCCAGTAGCCCAACCTGAAGATGCCTGGGCATCCTTGCTGGAGAAGAGTCAGGACCACAGCAGAGACCCCCTCCTCTGATTGAACAGGACAGGCAGGTCTCCATGGAGACAATCCCTCCCCCCAGGACATCTCCTCCTCCATCCCCTCCAACAGCATGGCTGAAGCAGTGGGGAGAAAGCGACTCCCCTTTTCCTCTCTGACTGATGACAAGCTCTCTCTTTCCTGCTGGATCTAGAGAATTCAGAAAAGAATACTCAAAAGGCTGGCGTTTCAGTCGTGCATGTGACATACAGCTTTGCAGTCCATAGGTGAATCTTTCATTTCTCTGTGATTTGCTCATCCAGGCTAGGGTCATGGGGCTGGTTTTTAGCTCTATCCTGCAATCAGGAAACCCGCGCTTAATCAGACTAAGAGGGCCACTTAAATGTAACATATGAAACCATTTGCTTTAATATCCTTTTCCTACCACTTCTTTCTATGTTATAAACACTGTTAGCCGGAAGGATTTCAAACTAGATACTGATGGGAAAAAAAAAAAAAAAAAGAAGAAGAGAATGCCCTGTAACTCTGGATCAGTTAAAACAGGTAACAAGGGACTTCAGAGCATCAGCCTCTGTGGTTTCCGGTTGCTGGGCAAGAGGGCTCTGCTAGTCGTCTTGCTCTCTGAGCACAGGCTGTTGACATTCCTCCTCCTTCCCCGGGGCTACAAGGTGCCTACAAGATCCAAGGAGAGTGAAATCAGGCAGATGGGCCCTTGTGTCTTGGTGATAATGGTCCCCTTTGGCATTTCAGGCCACCATCTGCCAGCCTCACACCCCAGCATCCCACCCCACCTCTAGTACCAAAACGAAGCTCAACAGCCTCCACCTCCATCCAGCAGTCAGTCCTCTTGTGGAGTCTTTTCTTAGACCAAATGTTCTGAAATCTCGTGCTTTCCCTTGAGGAGGTCCAGCATCTTTTGAACTAGGAAACTCTAGAGAGAAATCTAGGGTTTCTTTACTGAACACTGAGGGCCATATTCGTAGCAAATTCAGTTCAGTTCTGTTGCTCAGTCGTGTCCGACTCTTTGCGACCCCATGGATTGCAGCAAGCCAGGCTCCCCTGTCCATCACCAACTCCCGGAGCCTGCTCAAACTCACGTTCAATGAGTCAGTGACGCCATCCAACCATTTCATCCTCTGTCGCCCCCTTCTCCTCCTGCCTTCATTCTTTCCCGGCATCAGGGTCTTTTCCAATGAGTCAGTTTTTTGCATCAGGTGGCCAAAGTAAATTGGGTGAAGGCAAAATCTTTTGGACTTCCCAGGTGGTGCAGCGGTAAAGAATCTGCCTGACAGTGCAAGAGATGCAGGAGACACGGGTTCGATCCCTGGATCAGGAAGATCCCCTGGAGAAGGAACTGGCAACCCAGTCCATTATTCTTGCCTGGAAAATCCCATGGGCAGACAGAGCATGCTTCTCTCAGCCCCAGTGGTCACTGTCTGCCTGTGGGGCCCATGAGGGCAGTTACAGTCACAACTACTGAGCCTTCACTCTAGAGCCTGTGAGCTGCAACTACTCAGGTCCATGCCCTGGAGCCTGTGCTTTGAAACAAGAGAAGCCACTCCAGTGAGGAGCCTGCGAACCACAGTGAAGAGCAGCCCTGCTTGCTGCAACGAGAAAGCCTGTGCAGCAGGAAGACCCAGCTCAGTCAGAAATAAGTAAATAAAAAGTATATAAAAGAAGAAAATATATGGGAAAAACCTTATATACTGAGTTGGCCAAAAACTTCATTTGAATTTTTCCACAAAACGGAATGAACTTTTTGGACAACCCAATACAAAGCGACTAGATGCCCAAACCGGGTTCTTTGTGCATGACGCAAGAAACTCAGAGAGAAGGCTATGGATTTGGGGGAGAGAGGGGCTGCTGGGAACAAGGGCGTGGGGAAGGATGCCCTGACAACACCTGGGCTTTGAAGCAGGTGCAGCAAAGATGCAGCATTAGGATGTTTCTGCATAAATACAACAGCTTCACGCATAAGCCAATGTCACCATCTTTGATACACGTAAAATATTTTGTTATTCAAGAAAACAATAAGCTTGGTAGAAAAGTCACTGCCATCTGGCACAATCAGCTGCTACTAAGAGGTTACAGAGTTTCTAATGCAATGGGCCAAGGTTCACCCAAAAGTATGGTAAAAGCTTGCTTTACTATCTTTAAAAAGAAATACAATTTTGTTATGTGTAAGCATGGACTGTCATCCAAACTATGAACTACCAAATTGAGTTTCGACATGAATGTCATATAATTACAAACTCTGATATAAATGGGTTCTGATAAGTAACATCAAGTGAGAAATAAATATTTCACTGGGGTAAAAGTATGAAAGGATGATGTTCCATGTTCCTGTAGCCACGTTATTAACCAAGCTTGTTTAATGCTTACGGCATTTGGTCATTTAATGCTTACAGGATTAGTTACTTTCCTTACTAGACTGTGCATTTTTCACAGCCCATTTTATCACTCAAACTCATATTCCTAGAAGCAAAGTTCCTGGCACGTGAAGGGACTGATGGAAGACAGGGGGAGGTGGGGATGTACAGAGAGTAGAGATGAGTATGTGTGTGTGTGTGTGCACACGTGTGTGTAGTGGGGGAGGCAGGACCTAGAACTTGCTAGTCGCAGGTTCAGAGTAGCAAATCTACCCAGCAGTACAGAGGGGCTTCAAAGTTCTGCCTTTGCCTGGAGACTTAACGGAGAAGACGATTTGCAAAAACACACGGTTTAGGATCAAACACTTCTGACCTCAGCTTTTACGAGCTAAGGGACCTCAGGCAAGGGATGTGTCTTGTTTGAGTCTCCATGCCATATGTGTAAAATGTGGAGGCGAGAATACTGACTTTATAGGGAGCGGGAAGGACCAAGCAGGGTTATGAATATGCAAGTGCTTTGGGAACTCTGATGCTGGATTTAAATTTCAATTTCCGTTACCGACTCTTCTGTCTTGTCCTATGTCGCGGTTCATGCTGAAACATTTGATAGAGGGCAGAGGCGGAGGACAGTAACTCTGATGGACATCTGCGTTGGACGGTAAGTCTTTTCTCTTCTGACTGTGAATGGTGATGTACTCTCTGGACCAGAGTTGCAGCCTCTTAACCGATCTCCACAAACGTATTATTATCCCAGGCAAAGTGATGTCTGAGGTGACCATCCGTGGTGTGACGGTGGTCCCCACCTCCTGGCAATGCGGGGCAGGACCCTGTGGCCTTCCCCGCTGCCCATCCTCCACCTGTCTGTGGTCTGCGGAAAAACTTTAGCCAAGGAAGAAGCTTAATCAGAGAAGTGAGAACACGCAGAAACAAAGGGGAACAGTCCAAGGAGACCAAGTAGGAATAATTTAGTCATTAAGCACAGTCAAGCACCTTTAGTTCCTTCTCAGTGGCTGTAGATAATATCCTGAGCCATATCCTGTGAGTTGTCTTAGATACTGAAACCCTCGCCAGGCGGAGAAGTGAACGACAGCGTGACCAGACGGTAGCTGTGATGTGACTGCCTGTGTTCTCCATTGCTAAATCGTGTCCAAAAGCTGCCACAATTCTGAGAACCGGCCTCAAGAAATGCAAACAAACCGACCCTGGAACTGAAGATTAACAATTGAAACCAATCAACACGACGCTGCTCAGACCACCGATGACCGACTTCAAGATGCCCGTCAGGGATGACTGTGGCTGCTGTGTGGAGCCCCCTTCTTCTCTCTATAGAAGCTCGTGCCCCCTGATGTTGGTGTTGGGGAGGAATCAGCCTTTGGACAGAATCCACACCCACCCCCTACCCAGCTGCTGCCATCCAAAATAAAACAAACTCTCCTTTCCACCAACCTGCCCTCTATATTACCCTCCCAGGTGGCTCAGTGATAGAGAACCCATCTGCCAATTCAGAGGCTCAGGAGACGCAGGTTTGATCCCTGGGCTGGGAAGATTCCCTGGAGAAGAAGATGGCAATCCACTCCAGTATTCTTCCTGGGAAAGTCCAAAGTCAGACACGACTGAGCATGCACGCCCTCTGTATTGCCTTTTGAGTGGCGAGCAACCAGACTGCACTGTTGGTTACACTGGTTTCCCTGCCTTTGTGTAGCCCCTTGAGTGCAGGCAGGACTTAAGAGGCTTGCTTTTAATGAACAGAAGGCAGAAGGGATGGAAGAGGTCACCAGACACTTTGGTTCCCCCTTCTGCAGTCTCTCACTCCCTTGAGGAAGAAGGCAGCATGCTGAGAGCTGCTCTAAGGAAAGACCCCCCTCCTAAGAGATGAGGGGGCTCCCACCAAGAGCCCAGGAGGCACACAGCCTTCTTAACAACCGTGCAAGCGAGCTAGGAAGGGGATGCTCCCATTCCCCTCAAAATGCCTGCAGCTTTGCGAGAGACCCAGAGCCAGAGACCCCATGAAGCCATGCCTACGTTTTTAATTTTTATTTATTTTTCACTGAAGGATGATTGCTTTACAATACTGTATTGGTTTCAGAGGAAGGAGAGACACATATACCTGTGGCTGAGTCAAGCTGATACATGGCAGAAAGCAACACATGCCCAGCTTCTTGACCAAAGTTGTGAGTTCATCCACGTGCTGGTTAAATCACTAATTGTGGCGTAGTTTGCAACACAACAATAGGTAATGAATACCATTATCATCACTGCCTTAAAATCCTCAACATCCTATTGCTCCTCAGAGAAAGATGAAGACCCAAAGCTCAGCTTGACTTGCAAAGTCCTGTATGTCTGCCTCTGAGGGCCCCTCCAGGTCCCATCCTCCACCAGCAGGGACCTCGCTTTCCACATCGTTCTCCGTGGTCCTGCCGATCCTCATATGTGCCGGGCTCCAAAGAGCTCCAAGACAACCCGGCTGGTCACTGATGACTCCACCTTGTACATAGTAGGTGCTCAACAAACATTTGTTAAATGAACGAACCTTGACATCTGCAAAGATCAAATATTTTCATTTCTTTTTTGATCCTTTTATGCTCACAAAGCATGGAAATAATCACAAACAAAAGAGCAAGTGTTTGAACTGTGCGTTTGAAAGGGGACGTTAAATAATCTTAATTTGATCTCAAGTTAGAATACTACTAATCTTTTATTTATTTTTTAATCATTTACTTTTACTTTTTTTTTATTCATTGGGCTTCCTTGGTAGCTGAGACAGTAAAGTATCTGCCTGCAATGCAGGAGACCTGGGTTCAATCCCTGGGTTGGGAAGATCTCCTGGAGAAAGAAATGGCAACCCACTCCAGTACTCTTGCCTGGAAAATCCCATGGACAGAGGAGTCTCAGGCTACAATCCATGGGGTCACAAAGAGTTGGGCATGACTGAACGACTTCACTTTCACTTGAATACTACACCACGCAAGAAATGTGCTGCATGTCTATGATAGAGGAGACCCTGAGACGGGAATAAAAAATCAGACAGTGTTCCTTGCAAGTAGAAAGCTTATAAAGCTTTATCTATATTCTATGAAAAAGTTATTAAGAGAAACTTACAAACCATCACTGGGAACAAGGTCACTGTATACCGTGTCTTACAGCAATCTACGGCCAAATCAAAATAGTAAATAAGGGAGGAATTTGAGACTGTTACTCTTTTATCAACAAGAAATTAGATGCATCCATTGTTGAAGTTACTCAGGAAAAAACCCAGTCCGAAGGAAAAGTACTCGAAGATTCATTTCAATTCTATTTTGCCGCTTTACATTTTTCATAAGGATTTAGATGCCTTCTGGTCGCATGGAAGGAAGACAATGCTCAGGTGTTGAAGACACACACTGTGATCCCCAGGGACAGTCTGGCTCATCCAGGTTGGGGGGAGACCCTAAGAGTTGTGACATGAAGGTCTTCAATATCTTTCCTTTATCCCTTCATAATGGCAAGTCCTTGAAGCCCGGGTTCTTAGAAACTCCATTTTGTGGGCTTAAAATTAAAAACAAAACAAAACAAAACACTTGGTCAGCTTGCCTGGCTTCTGGTACTGGAAGGCACAAGGCTTCAAGGGTCTGGTGAAAAATAATGAAGCCTTTTGTCTTGTCTGAGTGAGGAAATTCTCCATTATGCAGGCATCTGTAATCCCTTTATCCCTGCTCCCTGGAGGAGAAGGACAGGGGGGCATGCTCCTTCTCCCAGCTGGGGTTAGCGTTCCGCCCTCTCTACCTTTGAAAGTAAAACAAGACTAGGACCCCTGATGATGACTCAAACGTGGGAATATTCTTCAGCAAACACGAACTCCCAGTTGCAAAAATATTACCCCTGGTTTCTTGCCAAGCCTTTGAAAAAAAAAATATGAAAGATTGACTCCCCCCCCCCCCCCCCGCCCTTCTCCGCCTTGCCTTTGTGCTGTGGAATTTCAATTACCCCTTATATGACAGCCATATATTTATATAAAATCTTTTATGGAGGTCGAGGGGAGAGAATTGTGTCTTAAGAAATTGTCTCTATTTTTCTTGACATGTCTCCATCTAAAATATTTTAAGACTGGCCCAAAGATGATGTTTCTAAGAGAGATCTTGGGGCTTTATTAGCCTTTAAACACCACGAGTTGTTTATAGAGACAGTAGCAGGGGGTCCTTGGTTTCTTTCTTAGCTGTCTCCACATCTTCTTTCTTAATGTTCCCGGACACGGGATGGGAAAAGTCTGTACGTTCTATAATGAAAGACAGAGGCCTGTGAGTCTTCAAATTATTTTCATACATTATAGAGAAGTTAAATTACTTGGTATTAAGTGTCCGGTATTAAATGTCATTACCATCTAAAGGCATGGCAATGTGACTTTGCAGAACGTTGAATTTGAGGGTCCCCTTGTAAAGTATTATCAGATGTGGTTAACGTAAGATAGTCACATCAAGAGACTTACTGGAAAAGTCCCTGATGGTGGGAAAGATTGAGGGCAGGAGGAGACGGGGGTGGCAGAGGATGAGATGGTTGGATGGCATCACCGACTCAATGGCGATGAGTTTGAACAAACTCTGGGAGACATTGGAGGACATCACAAGGAAGCCTGGCATGCTGCAGTCCATGGGGTCGTAAACAGGCGGACACAACTGAGTGGCTGAACGACAGCAACAACGTCCAGAGAGAATAGAGAGATAGTCCTTCAGGGGTGATGATGTAAAGCCATGGCTTCAGAACTTGGGAAGGGAACAGATGAGTGCTTCCTGGGAAGGACTCTCACCTGCCTCCACAGTGCTAAAGCTAATGGTGAGTGCCTCGCTCCTGGCCTCCGGCAATGAGAGAAGAGCTGCGTTTATAGGTTTATAGTTTATATCGTACTGAAGATCCAGCTCCTTAGTGAGTCAGCCCAGTCCTCAGGACGGCTCTTCAATAGCCGCAGAGAATCAGTTCCTTCCAATCTTGTGTTTTTCAAGAAAATGTTTTCATACGTAGACATGCAACTACACCGACAACCAGAACCTCACTGTTTTAGATTGAAAAACGAAAGAAGCCTTAAGTCTTCTCATACACAGGTACCATACGTGAGAAGGAAAATGACCTCTTGAGAAATCCATGCCTTTAGTGCATCTATTGAAATTCAGCAAATAAAATATCTGAAACCCCGTACCATTCACTGTGAGGTGAACCTTGCTGAGGATTCAGAAAAATGTCAACTGCTATGCAAAGGCTGAGCTTTTTAATAACAAAAATGAAATCTGCCAAATGTTGCATAAACCATTCAAACTGATTTTTCTAGAGATATGCATCTTCCTCTATTACTTGCTGCTTTACCCATCAATGATAGAACAGTAAAAGAAAAACCTAGTCAAAATATCTTCCCACATCTGTTGGGTAAAATTTAATAGTAGCTCTCCTAATCCATAGTATTAACACAATAATTTTGGGGGCTTATCTGAAAGTAATCTACAAATCATATACTATGTCAATGAAATATATTTTGATTACTACAAATCAGGTACTATCTAGAAAAACAGAATATATTATTTTACTATGTAAGGTGATGGATGTTACCTAGACTTCTTTGTGGTGATCATTTCATAGTATATACAAACCTCCTAGAATCACTATGCTGTACACCTGAAACTAATACATATGTTAATTATATCTGAAAACATTTTTCAAAGTTCAAGGAAAGGGGAGAAGGCAATGGCACCCCACTCCAGTACTCTTGCCTGGAAAATTCCATGGACGGAGGAGCCTGATAGGCTGCAGTCTATGGGGTGGCAAAGAGTCGGACATGACTGAGCTACTTCATTTTCACTTTCCACTTTCATGCATTGGAGAAGGAAATGGCAACCCACTCCAGTGTTCTTGCCTGGAGAATCCCATGGACAGAGGAGCCTGGTGGGCTGCCGTCTATGGGGTCACACAGAGTCAGACACGACTGAAGTGACTTAGCAGCAGCAGCAGCAAGGAAAGAAAGTTTAGTTGGTAAAAGCAAACAAAACAAGAATATATTGTTTCAATTAAGTTATATTTTGCTTCCTTGAAATTTTCACTATTTTATGTTTTATTCAAATGCATGCACCCACGGATTCTTTTTTAAAAAATTAACTAATTACTTTTCCTGGCTGCACCATATGGTATGCAGAAATTCCCCCATCAGGGATTGAACCCAAGCCCCTGAAGTGGAAGTGTGGAGTCTTAACTACTGGCCCACCAGGGAAGTCTCCCACATATCTTATTGCCTTAGTTTATTGTTCTCTGAATACAGCTAATTTCTACCCATTTACATAGTCTCTATATCTCCAAATGGTCTTCCAACCAGTCTACAAGTTTTTTAAGTACCAGGAAAATCTTCGTAAGGAAAGCCAATGGTTAGGCAGACTTAACAAAATCACAGATAAATATTTACAATAGTATTTAATACTTACATGAAATATTTGATTACTGTGTAATGGCAATTCTAATAGAGTCACACTAAAAGTCTATGTATTTCTAAACATAGTCAATACATTAATACATCTATTTAAAAAATCAGATAGTAATAATTTAATTTAATTTAATTAATAAAGGGTGCACTAATGCCCCATACTCTCTTTCCTGAAAACTTCAGGTTATTCTTGCTAACGATGGTTATAAGAATTTGCCGCGGTGTCGGCAGGCTGACCAGTCTCAGCCCGCTTCCTCTTGTCTGCGGGGTCTTCCTGGTGCACCGCACCCCTCAGGGGCTGGAGCAGGTCTCACTGAGCTCTGGCAGGTCTGGCCCCGGGTTCTGGGACGTGCACAGTCCTCGCATCCTCTCGGGGATGCTGTGCATGCCCTGTGAGCTGTGCCCAGGGCACGGAGCTGCACAGAACTCCCGTGACCTTACCCAGAAGTTGTGAACTCCTGGGCGAACAGATGAAATGATAATTTGAAAAGGAGAACATGCCATGGGAAAGGGATAAGAAATCGTGCTCTGCATCGCGAAGCGCTGTTAGACTCCCCGAGAATCTGCTCAGAGGACTGGCAGCTCCAGTCTAGACAAGACAAGGCAGAGGCGGATGAAGAGGCTCCTTGCCCTCTCCTCAACGCCCCTGCTTTCACAGCTAGCGAAGTGCACAGGGACAGGCGGACTTTGGAGGGAATCTTTGGGATTTAATTTGAATTTCTTCCTCTAAAAATTCCGTGATCTCCTCCATCGGTTCAAAATCAGGTTTGCCACCCCTTCCAGGGGAATAAAACTTAGATGCTCACATCCTAGGGAAGAGTCCAGATGTCAGTTAATCTCCCTTGGGGAGAGAGAGCTGGGAGAATAAGACCCTCAGAGATGCCAGTGGATCAAGAGAATACCTCAGCAAGCCCACGGCCCAGGAAGGACCTACCCCAGCTAAGCCCTCAACCATCCTGAAGTTATGGAGCGCCAACGCTGTGTGCACACGGAAGGTTCCAGGCACAAATTACAACCCCTGCAGAAGACGATGCCATGGTGTCCCAGCCCCAGTGGTCCCTGGTCTGCCCGTGGTGCCCATGTTGGCAGTCACACCTTCTGTTCAGCTGCTCCCTTGCCCAGGGCACCAGCCCCTCTGAACCAATGATCTCGATTAAATCCTGCTCACTGTCACTGTTCTGGCTGCCAAGCCCATCAGGCTCCACTTTACCAACACCTGAGGCCACCCCTAAACCTCTCTGTGGGATGCTGGTCTCCCTGTTTGACTAGGCTTCCTGCCAATGCCTCTGTAGGTGTCCCACTTCTGAGACAGGACTGTTTTATTTCCTGGCCCATCCAAGCAGAATGGAGACTTTCACAGCCTCCGTTTGGGCATTACAAAGATCACAGTTTCCCACGTCCAGGAGTTCCCGTTGGCTATTGGGGATGCTAACCTGGGCTGAGAAATCTGTTGTTAGTTTACAACTATATCCGACAATAAGCATCCAGCAAATGAATTAAACAAATGATCTGATGATACCCTAAAGATGTTAGCCAGTCTAGTAAAGCTTGCTGGTGGCAGTGGTTTGGTCACTAAATCATGTACAACTCTTGCAACCCCATGGACTGTGGCCTGCCAGGCTCTTCTGTCCATAGGATTTCCCAGGCAAGAATACAGGAGTAGGTTGCCATTCCCTTCTCCAGGGGATCTTCCTGACCCAGGGATTGAACCTAGATCTCCTGCATTGCAGGTGGATTCTCTACCAACTGAGCCACCAGGGAAGCTTCTCAACTGAGCTGCAGCAGTACACTGCTTCTAGCTGGGTAAGCAAGAACTTTGGGATCAACCTGGAAAAAGAGTACACTGATGTGTGAAACTCCAGTACTTTGGCCACCTCATGCGAAGAGCTGACTCATTGGAAAAGACTCTGATGCTGGGAGGGATTGGGGGCAGGAGGAGAAGGGGACGACAGAGGATGAGATGGCTGGATGGCATCACTGACTCAATGGACGTGAGTCTGAGTGAACTCCGGGAGTTGGTGATGGACAGGGAGGCCTGGCGTGCTGCGATTCATGGGGTCGCAAACAGTCGGACACGACTGAGCGACTGAACTGATGTGTCAAAAGCATTTTATGTTCCAGATCTGGCCTCTGCTGGACAACAGCGGACATTCTGCAGCAGGCCCTGGAGGATCAGCTTTGAAAGGTAGCTGTCAGTTGCTTGTCCCTCAGGGGCAACCGTGGGTCTTCCCTAACTTGTTGCCAATAATGGAAAATCACCTACAGATACCAGCTTGTTTAACCCTCTCCTATAAGTCAGCGGCTATAAATTTACAGACCTCATTTAAGAGATGAGAAAACAGAGGTGCAGAGACATAAGCAACTTGCCCAGTATCAGACATTCAGAAGGCATGGAGCCAGGATTCTTACTTATTTTGGCTACAGGGCTGCTGAGTAAGAACTTGATACACATGCTCAGGTAATCCTATGAGGTCAAAATGCAGAGGGTGCAGGTTTGATCCCTGTCAGGAAACTTAGACCCCATATGCTGTGTGGTGTGGCCAAAAGATTGAAAAAAAATGTGTATATATATCTACATATATATATATATATATATATATAGAGAGAGAGAGAGAGAGAGAGAGAGAGAGAGGGAGAGAAACTACTCAGTTTTGGTATATTGTTTTATTATATTAAAATATCCATTACTTCAGTGTAGGAACAATTTAGGGAATAAACTTTGAAAAAAGTGATGAGAAAAACTGACCCAATATGTCATTAAATATATTTAGTTTTTCAACAGTAAGTAGCATTCAACTATATTTTAATTATATGTTAATATAATAATAATTATATAATATAATTATAATATAATATAATAATTATATGTTAATATCATTTTAACATATTAATTCAGTGTATGGAAAAGAAAATTATGTCATAGATCCAAACATCACATGACAAAAATCACACCATACTGAGCACTCAGAGAGGTTATAAAGCTTCCATCCCTAGCTAAAGAGATACTGACAGTGAACTGCAAAAGGATGGAACTTTCTAAAATAATGAAACATGTTTAATTATTTTATTCTGACATTTCTCGATGCATTCAGCCTCACAGGAATGATAATGCATTTTTGCTCAATTTCAGGGCTCGAATTAGAGAAATCTCAGGAGAGGGGGCGATGCTTTTGAAAGCACACTGCTTGGTGTTTTGATTTCATCTGATGTGGTATAAAGGTCACTGCCTTTTGAAGAAAGCTTTCTCTAGTGGAGCTGAACAGTGTAGACAAAGTCAAAACAAGAGTGAATTTAATAGCAACCTTGGATTTTATAATTTAGGGCCATCGTCTTTCTCACAAGACTGTCCAGGTAAGTCTGGCCCATTAGTGCCAAGTGAATCACCTGCATTTAAGCTTTTGACAGTGTTCTCAAGTTCTGTTAAAATGCCCTATTTTTTGTTTCTCATCAAAGTGTTCCTATACATACCCAGAAGTTCATTTCAATTTTCAAAGCACACATTAATGTCAAAAAATAATAATAAATAGAAAAATACAACTGAAAGATGATTATGTAGAATTATATACAGATTATAATATGTAGAAATCACTGGTGACCCCACCACTGATTCAACACTCTAGCCTCTCTCTGAAATTCTTTTTTCTTTGTGGACTTGAATTTCCTGTTCATAGGGAGGTATACAGCATGCTCTTTGCCAGAATAACTCAGATCCTATTTCAAACAGAAGATGCATATTTGAAAATGTGGGTTCCCTGCTAAGTGAGAACCCTGGTAATTCTATAGCTTCAATATCAGTACTAAGAACCAAGACCCCTCCATTAATAGGACTTGAATATTCATTCCAGGAAAATGAATGTCCAGGAATTTAAGGCCATAACCAAGAAGTAATTTCACTGTTAGCTTCAAGAACTTTTCGAAAATCCACTCATCCGAACTACAAGCTAAAGGACCATTTTCTTTCTCTAGAAAACAGGTCATCAACTGGACACACTGTTCCAGTGTGAACTGGTTCTCACTGGTTCTCATTAAGATTCTAATTGGTTCAGATTGGTTCTAATTGGTTCTCATTAAGACTCTGGCCAAGACCCTGCCCAGCTGGGTCCACCAATCCTAAACATTTTAAGAATGTTGTTACTAAAAATCAGTTATATTTATTTTTGGAAGGTAATATGCAAAAGTGAAAGCTGCTCAGTTGTGTCCAACTCTTTGTGACTCCTCTGTCCATGGAAATCCCCAGGCAAGAATACTAGATTGGGTAGCCATTCCCTTCTCCAAGGGGATCTTCTTGACCCAGGGGATCTGAGCTCAGGTCTCCTGCATCCCAGGCAGATTCTTTACCATCTGAACCACCAGGGAGGTAAAAATTCAAAAGACATAGAATAGAATAGATTTCTGCAGTACAGATGGCAGCTCAGAGTCACCATTTATTTTCCCTCTTCTCAAAATCACTCCCAAATCAAGAAGGTAAATGAAATAACAGAAATGCAAACTCCATCTCAATAGCTGATGACTGAACTGTTGAGCCACAGAAGGTAGAAAGGGCATTAAAGGCAGTGGACACATAAAGGTGTGTTCAGTTCAGTTACTCAGTCGTGTCCGACTCTTTGCCACCCCATAGACCGCAGCACGCCAGGCCTCCCTGTTCATCACCAACACCTGGAGTCCACCCAAACCCATGTCCATTGAGTTGGTGATGCCATCCAGCCATCTCATCCTCTGTCATCCCCTTCTCCTCCTGCCCTCAATCTTTCCCAGCATCAGGGTCTTTTCAAATGAGTCAGCTCTTTGCATTAGGTGGCCAAAGTATTGGAGTTTCAGTTTCAACATCAGTCCTTCCTATGAACACCCAGGACTGATCTCCTTTAGGATGGACTGGTTGGATCTCCTTGCAGTCCAAGGGACTCTCAAGAGTCTTCTCTAATACCACAGTTCAGAAGCATCAATTCTTCGGCGCTCAGCTTTCTTTACAGTCCAACTCTCACATCCATACATGACTACTGGAAAAACCATAGCCTTGATGAGGGGGGTTTCCCTCATAGTAAATATAAATCAGTAAATTACAATCACTTTATTGTGGTATTAATTCTTTTAAATTTATTAACATTGATACATAATTATAAAAATTTTAAAAATTCATATTCTTCTTAATCATCTCTTTACCCCAACTTTACTACACTTCAGAAATAACTGACCTGTTATATGTCATATTTATCTCTTTAATATTTTAGATTCAAGCTTCTATAATATTTAGGTTCAAGCTTCTATGAACCCACCTGACAATGTCCAGTTTTATGAATTATGACCTAATTTTGTGATTTGTGTTCATATATAGGTGAGCATAAAGTGAATGTTTAACAGGTACTATAAATAAGTCAGGGCTTCCCTGATGGCTCAGGGACTAAAGAACCTGCTATAATTCAGGAGACACGGGAGATGCAGGTTCGATCCCCTGGTTGGGAGGATCCCCTGGAAAAGGGAATAGCAACCCACTCCAGTACTCTTGCCTGGAAAGTCCCATGGACAGAGGAGACTGGGGGGCTACCGACCAGGCTGCAGTCCATGCAGTCACGAAGCGTCGGACACAACTGGGGAACGAAGCATGCAGCAGGCATATATAAGTTAACTTATTTTTTTAAGGACATTTTTAAACAATGATGCGCCATCTTCCCACTCCCCTCCTATTAATGGGACACAGAGGGATCCTAAGCCAAAACAAAATCAATTAGTTAACATACGGAACGTGTTTTTAAAGACCAGAATTCTTCGGTTTGCGCATAGGTCACATGAATAAAATTGAGAGGAAGCTACAGTTTCTTTAGCTCATCGCCTTGTTCCCAAAGCTGATAAGTAACAACAGCAGCAGCCCATTTCACAGGTCGGGCAGAGTTCTTCTTGAAGGACAACGAATACAAATTTGGGGTTTTGTGACTCAAACTAAAACCACAGAAAGCTTTCCCTTTTACCATTTTCCCCTTAGATTGTGACTTGTCCTTTAGACATCACAAAAGACATAATACTTGTAAGGAGAAATTCTTTCCATCTTTCTGCCCTTCTCCATACTTAAAATTTATGTTTAAGTGCATGAAAGAGAAAATGACCAATTGAGTTAGTAAAATATTACTTTTTCAAGACATCAATGATGTGTTTAACATTATTTCTAAGCATACAGTTACTCAAACCTACTTTCTAGCAGGAAGTATATATGAATACTCAGAAATTTGTTCATTATTTTTAAAAAAACAGCTTTTTTTAATTTCATATAACCCTATTTGTGTTTAATTGTGTATCAATGTTAAACGGTGTTACCGTAAGATTTTCGTGACTGCAGTCTCCTTTTCTAGAAGGTTCCTTGCCCTGATGCTGAAGACAGACTTGCGAAGCTGTAAAATTAAGAGTATGACTTTAGTTTTCAGAATGTAAAGGGGAAACATACCAACAGATCATTACATACATGAAACAGCTACACTGTTAAAACACTAGGCATGAATGTTTTCACTGAAGCATCATCATATGATTGATTCTGTCATTTAATTTTAATTTCTACCCCTACTTTATTTGACTATAACGGCAAACACGCTTTTCCAGCCACATGTCACAGCTATGGGGGCAACACACTGGCTGTGCTCACTGGTAATAAAATGCCCTTACATCTGGCTTCCCTGATAGTTCAGTGATAAAGAAACCCTCTGAAATGCAGGAGATGTGGGTTCGATCCCCGTGTCAGGAAGATCCCCTCAAGGAGGAAGGGGCAACTCACTTCAGTATGCTTGCCTGGAAAATTCCGTGGACGGAGGAGCCCAGTGGGCTACAGCCATAGGATCTCAAGGAGTCAGACACGACTGAGCACTCCTTCCAACCACACAGGCTTTTCAGTCTTCAAAGAATTCAAGGTTGCAGTGACTACCGGACCCCTATTGCCATCTTTCAGTAAAATGTTCCCTAAATCACATCACATCTGATTCAGGTTCTGGGCCTGTGACCCAGTCCTAATCTGAATGATGAGTTTAGGAGCTTTTTGTTTTTTGCCTACAGACATGAAGACAAAAATGGGATGAACTTTAAAGGTTTCTTCCTTGTTGCAATGATGAAATTATTGCAGGGGGAAGGACGAGAAAAGTAATCCTGGAGGTTGGCTACAAACTGGAAGACACACTCCCCAAACTCAGCTTCCTAGTTGCAGAAGGTGATTGGTGACACGTATAGAGGAGCCAGGGCGGGTGGGAAATGGGTAGAAGCAGAGGACAGAGGCACAGCAGCCTGGAAAAATTCGGGAACAAGGAGGGGAAGTGCAGACCACGGACAGTACTCGGACAAAGCCCTATTCATTTTGATCAATAGGTTAGATTTACTGAGTCCTTAGTATGATTTTAGTGACTACTGGAGATAAAGAGCTCCTCTCAACCTGAGGTCTTGCTTACCAGACTCCAAAAGCCTAGTTATACAGTAAGTCTTCTATATACAAATGAGTTCTGTTCTGAGAGTGCGTTTATAAGTCCAATTTATTCATAAGTCCGACAAATTTGGACTATGTCCAAAGTCAAAGCTGTGGTTTTTCCAGTAGTCATGTATGCATGTGAGAGTTGGACCATAAAGAAGGCTGAGCACCAAAGAATTGATGCTTTTGAACTGTGGTGTTGGAGAAGACTCTTGAGGGTCCCTTGGATTGCAAGGAGAGCAAACCAGTCAATCCTAAAGGAAATCAATCCTGAATATTCATTGGAAGGACTGATGCTGAGGCTGAAGCTCCAATCCTTTGGCCACCCGATGCAAAGATGCACTCATTGGAAAAGACCCTGATGCTGGGAGAGATTGAGGGCAGGAGGAGAAGGGGACGACAGAGGATGAGATGGTTGGATGGCATCACTGACTCAATGGACATGAGTTTGAGCAAGCTCTGGGAGACGGTGAAGGACAGGGAGGCCTGGCGTGCTGCAGTCCGTGGGGTCACCAAGAGTCAGACATGACTGAGCGGCTGAACAACAATCAACAAAGTTAGCTGAGGCCCCCATCTAACACAATCGGCTGTATTGTACTGTACTGTAATAGTTTTTTAATACATTTCACACAAATATTACATAAGAAACAAGCACAAAAAATAAAGAGAACACTTTTAATCTTTACAGTATAGTACCATGAAATGTGGGGCTTCCCCAGTAGCTCAGTGCTTAAGAATCTGCCTGCAATGCAGGAGACCCAGGTTTGATCCCTGAGTTGGGAAGATCCCCTGGAGGCAGGCATGGCAACCCACTCCAGTATTCTTGATTGCAGAATCCCATGGACAGAGGAACCTGGCAGGCTACAGTTCATGGGGTTGCAAAGAGTCAGACACGAGTGAAGCGACTGAGCAGGCATGCACGCACCTTGAAAAGTAGCGCAGGACAACAGCTGGCATACAGGGGCTGGCATCAGTGATCAGGCAAGAAATAAGCTACTGCCCCACTGTACTCTATGTAGTCCTGTACAGCAAGGCGCAGAAAAGCACTCACTTGTAGAGGGTGCACATGCCTGACAATGCCCACCAGACACGTGAGTGAACGTACGTGACTGGATATGGGGACACACGTTCACATCTTTGAAAGTCTGCGACTTGAAGGTTTGTATGTAGGGGAGTAACCGTGAAGTGAAGGCTGTGAGCTTATCAGAAAAAAGCAGGATACGGTAGTTACTAAAGCGTTAGGTGATATGCACCGTAGGAAAGATGAGCAGGGGTGGTAAGGTTCTGGGTGGGGGAGAGCTAGGCGTGTCTGGAATAGTTAGCAGAGACTCGACTGAAGGAGTAGAAGTCGTACTAGGCCTGGACGCTGGTTATATTTCTGCAGGCAAAGGAGGCAGTGGGTCAAGGATTCAAATTGGAAATGTGTGCACAGGGCAGATTAATTTGGCGCAAACTATCCGTCTAAGTGCTGAGTGAGGTGGTCCTTTCAGCAAGGCGAGTGGAGGAAATACTAAAAGGCACGATGTGTTTCAAACAAAGTTGAGAGAAGACGATGAGGCAGGAGACTGAACAACTCTGTATTCAGAGAAAGATAGACCGTCCAGGGTCTGCTGAACAAAAGACGCGCAACTTGAGGTGCAAAGTCACAGGGCCCCAGTCTGCAGACACACCTGGAAACAGCTGCGGTCATGTCAACCCACCCGGCCATATGGCCAGAGCTGGGGAAGAACTGGTCATCTCAGCACAACTGAGAACCTGCCCGACATCTCCATAAGCGACAGAACTTTCCTACATCACGGCAGACCCGTCATGAAGGGAAGGACCGCTGAACACACCGGCAGTTTCTCTCATGTGAGGAGAGCCAGTATGCTCATCTGTTCTCAGTAATGGAAAATGGAGCTGGTTTCATTATTCACTACAACTCTTGGGAGAATAAATTTATGTATAGACAAGGAAACAAGAGTGGAAGTCATTTTGTTGAAAAATTACATTTTCAGGGTAACACACAAAAGCCTGCTTGGCATGATCAAATCATAAAGCTTTCTTACATTTTATCCCCTTGACTGACAAGTGACTTGGGGCATTGATTTAACTGCACATCTCCTTAGGAACATTGAGTGGAGTCCCTTTGGAGACAGCAGACTCAGTGGAAGGTGTTCACACAGTCACGAAAGGGCCCAGGCCATGGAGGTCCTGAGGAGGTGAGTTTCAGGAGAGGACGGTGGACCCCCAACTCGCGTTTCATCTTCAAACGACAAAGACAGGCCGTGGCTGTGTCTTTCCCTTAGTGTAAGATGGTGGTCTGAACGCAATCACCCAGCTATAGGCCCTGTAACAGGGCAGCTGACACTTAAAACAGTGCTCTTCATGTTGGGAGACACCTTCGCAGAAACTGGGGACCGTATCTGTTCTATTCTTTGTAAAATTATTTCTGCACTGCCTGTAATTTCTAAAGAAAAGTGTAAGTACTAGTCGCTCAGTCGTGTCCGACTCTTTGTGACCCCACGGACTGTAGCCCGCCAGGCTCCTCAGTCCATGGGATTCTCCAGGCAAGCATACTGGAGTGGGTAGCCATTTCCTTCTCCAGGGGATCTTCCCAACCCAGGGGTCGAACCCGGGTCTCTGCATTGCAGGCAGATTCTTTGCTCAGATTCTGAGTCACCAGGGAAGCCCAAAGATTTCTAAATAGCCTCCAAATCTCCTTTGTCTTAAACTTGAACTGAACAAAACAGAATAAATATATATATTTTTACTGGAGTACAGTTGCTTTACAATGTTGTGTTAGTTTCTGCTGTACAGCAAAGTAAATCAGCTGTACGTGTACATATATCCCCTCTTCCTTGGATTTCTTTCCCATTTAGGTCACCACAGGGCCTGGAGTGGAGTTCCCTGTGCTAAACAGTAGATCCTTATTACTTATCTATTTTATACATAAAAGTGTCAGAATACATTTCTAATTCATACCAAGGAGGCCCTGAGCACTGATTTTATAATGAACAGCAGAATAAGCTGGAAGAATAAATACTGTAATAGAATAACTTCAATTCAACTTTGGGAGATTCTTGACAGAAGAAAGATACCTAGATCTTCTATACACAGATGTAGAGAATTACATAGATCTATGTAGGTATCTATATCTGTTAGCCTTGACATGTATTTAGAAACTGCTGTTTCTTTCTGCAAATAAAGAAGGCCTATATAGGGATGATCTAGTTATTTGATTTCTTTAGTAAAGCCTTGCACAGTTCTTTCAGCCAAGGACAGGCTCTAAGCATTGGTAACTCGGAGCCACGCTGCTCTGCAGTGCCCTCTTCTGGCTGCAGAAGATTCTGACAGGCACCTGAAATAATGAAATCTAGCAGAGTGTTTGGAGAAGGCAACCGCACCCCACTCCAGTACTCTTGCCTGGAAAATCCCATGGACAGAGGAGCCTGGTAGGCTGCAGTCCATGGGGTCGCTAAGAGTTGGACACGACTGAGCGACTTCACTTTCACTTTTCACTTTCATGCACTGGAGAAGGAAATGGCACCCCACTCCAGTGTTCTTGCCTGGAGAATCCCAGGGACGGGGGAGACTGGTGGGCTGCCGTCTATGGGGTCGCACAGAGTCGGACACGACTGAAGTGACTTAGCAGCAGCAGCAGCAGCAACAGCAGCAGAGTGTTTTCGGAGTAATGCTTGTCTGCAGTATGGTTTTTAGAGGGTCTCTCAGGAAAGGCTCATGGGCACAATATTACTTGCATCATACGTTGTTACACCTTGAAAGTCAGTTTTCTTAGTTATTAAAAGACCTAGATCACAAACACTCTCTTTGAGCACCCTATATGTCACTCTGTTTTCTTCTGACACAAAGCATTGCTACAGAAAAGGCTGATGGGAATCTAAATGTTCTTTTCTTTTTAAATCACTTGTTTATTTGGAGCTAGTTTTTTTTTTTTAAGATCCTGTAATTTTTCCGGAATAGGTCTTATTTCTGGTCATTCATGATTGATGTTTTTGGATAAATGATGTATGCTTTCAACACATACTTTCAAATCTTTGTGTATTTCAGAAAATGTGAGTACTTCTATTCTGTTGCTTTGGCTTTCCTCTTTTGGGACTCCTAAGATACACAGGTAGGACATGTTTTACTTTCTTCCGTCTGCCAATTTCCTTTAAATCATTTCAATCTCTTTCTTCATTTTTTCCTGATTTCTTACAATTGCCACTCCTTCTCTTTCTTTTTCTCTTAAAGCATCAACTGATGTATGCAGTCAGGTTATGCTCCTTCTAATTTAGTCTTCATTGCTTTTATTTACAGTTCTTTCCTGAGTCCTAGCACCTTATGTATGAATTTTTCTAATTCTTACTTGGGTTGCTCTCCTAACCTTATGTGATATGCAACATCTTTTCACTTATTTTACAATAGTTACCACAGTTTGAGCTCATTGTGAGTGTCTTTATGGCAGCTTTCGTGGTCCACAGGACGGCACTTTCTTCCTTATAATCTTATACTTGTAACTTTTAACTTGTAATCTTTTACTTGTAACTTTTTTTATGGAACTTGACTTTGATGGTTTTGGTTGCTCATTTTCAGGCAAAACTTGCTTTCCTGTATTTCAATATTTCTCTCCTAATTTCAGAGCTTCCTCTTCTGTGTGTAAATAGCGATCAAATGAGGCAGCTTTATTTCTGGGATTTCCTGGTTGTTCCCACTCCCTCCTGCCAGCACCAGCTTTTTCTGGGTCTGCTTTCTCCTTGACCACTCTTGTTATTTTTGAGCCCACTCCTGGATGTTTTCCTTCAGTGTGGAAGGAAGAGGATATCTGCCTGTTCCCAAAAACATCTGATGCCTGTAACTAACCTTGGCTTCCTCCCTATGCCATGTTACTAACTGAATGTTTGTGTCTCCCTCCCAGATTCATACGCTGAAGTCCTCACCCCAGTGTGACGCTATTAGAAGAGAAGCCTTTGGAAGGCAATCAGGTTTAGATTAGGTCATGAAGATAGAGCGCCTAAGAGGGGATGAGTGTCCTTATGAGACCAGGAAAAGATGTCCTTCCCACTTCTACTAGGCGAAGACACAGCAAGAAAGCAACCACTTGTGACTCAGAAAAAGGAGCAAACGCTGACTTTGCCGACACCTTGATCTTGGACTTCCCAGCCTCTAGGGCGGTGAGAAATAAATTTTTGCCTTTTAAGCCATCCAGTCTGTGGTCTTCTGTTATAGCAGCTTAAACAGACTAAAGTGAAAGTGAAAGTGAAGTCGCTCAGTTGTGTCCGACTCTTTGCGACCACATGGACTGTAGCCCACCAGGCTCCTCTGTCCATGGGATTCTCCAGGCAAGAATACTGGAGTGGGTTGCCATTTCCTTCTACAGACTAAGGTACCATGCAAAATATGTGGCTATATCTAGGTGAAAGCCTGAACCTGCTTTTACCTAGAGTTTGTGGCTTACCTTGGTTTGTTGTAAATATTGTTTATAGACTTTTGGTGTATTATATAGGCACCCTGTTTATTTTCATGTGGGAATTATAGGAGATTAAGAAACTATGCCAATGTCTCTGTCACTTTCCCAGAAGGCTCCTTAATTTTCTCTTGTTGAATTTTGCAGATTTATCACTTCTATTAGTCTTTTTAAAGAACACAGTTCCATTGACACTTTTATTGATTCTTTTTCTCCTGTTCAACTAGTGTCTGCTTTTAGCTTTATTATTTCTCCCCTGCTGCCTTCCTGTGTTGCTGGTTGATTCTTTTCTAAACACTTGAGTTAAGTACTTGGAAAGTTAATGTCAGCACTTATTCCTTTACTAAATATGCATTCAAGGACACGATTTTTCCTCTAAAAATGCCTTTAGTTATTCTCACAAGTTTGATATATACAACATGCATTATTTTTCAGTTCTAGATGCTTTTTTTTCCCATTGTGGTTTTCTCCATACTCCCTCAGTTATTTGAAAGTGGTTTTAAAATTTCTAAATGTGTGGGTGTTTTTTTTTTTATAGTCGTTATTTAGTTTCTAACTTTATTATATGTTGGTCAAATGATGCCTAACATACCGATTTGGTTTCTCTTCAGAATTCCTTCATAGTGTAGTAAGTGGTCATGTTCTGTAAATCATTCACGTGTTCTTGAATCAGAATGTATATTCTTTAGTCACTGAATGAAGAATTGTATAAATGGTCATAACATGAAACTGGTAAACTGAGTATTTCAAATCCACTAAATCCTTATTCATTTCTTTGGCTCTTTGATCATATGGTGAGGTACTATATTACATATTTTAAACTTAATCTTTAAATTACTCCTCATAGGTAGGTATTATTATCTCTCTTTCTCTCTTTTTTTTTTTTAACAGATGAGAGATCTGAGGTTCACAGAAGTTAGGTTCTCTAAGGCTACTCAGATAATAGATTGCAGAATTATGATTGGAGTTCTGGATTGGACAGTTTTTTTACTATATCATGATGTCTATGCAAAGTATCATATTATTTTAAAAGTATTTTAAAAAGCAGTATTAAATAAGAGAAAAATTAAAAAGCATTTTGAAAGCTCTACTGTAAGAAAACATTGTTTGCTTGAGTTGAAAGATTTGGTTTACACGTACAACGTGCTCTTACTTGTCCCAACGCCTAATGCAAAATCTTAACTAGCCAAATTCTTCCTTTGTTCTATATAAGCATAATTGATCTTTCAGAATAACAACCATGAAGCATTAAAAGAGATCAATGACCTTTCTAACCCATTAGAGTCAGGATGGTTTACAGAATTTATATTTCACATTTACTGAATTTTAAAATCAGGGATCCATCACAACTTTTAGCTAACTGGAACATTAATTCAATTTATTTAATCAACTGGAAGTAAACACAAGCCTATCAGGGAATATTAGATTCCTTTGGGGTGCTCCATCTGAAGAACCATCTTTCACTGTAGTAACCTTCAAAATGGAGCCACTAATATTTATTTGAGAAAGAAACCCACAAATATTATAACATTCAACTAACTTTTCTGTTTTGGAGTCGTTAACAATACATTTCTGTTGCTAAGTGGGAAAAAGTTTGAGAGGCCTTAGTTTTCTTTTCTCACTTTGAAAATGTTGACAGATTGATATTAAGTGGGAAAGCATTTATAAAAACACATCCATTAGCCCCAAACCATGGTCCACTGAGCAAGCCTTGATGAGTGTCATTCTGCGGGAAAAGTGTAGTATAATTATTGTAATGAACCACTTTATTGAATAAGTCTCCTACATAAAATATAGTAATTGGAAATAAGCAATTACTTAAAATTATACAGGTTGAAGGTGGTATCTCATTTATCTGTACTTGAATTTTTCATGCACCTGTGAACTGAAAATTAATCCCAAAGTGCATATGACAGATCCTGTGCATGGCAAGATGTTTTTTTCCATAAAATAAACTTTTTTTTGTAGAAGCAACATTATGCTTAGAAAGGAAAAAATAAAGTTAAAGGTGACTAGTGTCAGTGGTAGCAAGGTTAAAACAGACCTATTACAATGTACATAAAGGTGAATATCATTGTACTAGCAAGTCAGGAAGGTTTGAAAAATGTCTTAAATGTGACTTTTGTAAAAAGGAGGTTTTAGATGATGGGTCAAGATTTCTGATCTTAAGTTATTTGAATAATGTAAATTCTGAATCTCAAGAAAACAACAGGCATGAAAGTTAGAATATACACAAAGATGTATGTGTACAGAATTGGGCTTCCCTGGTGGCTCAGTGGTTAAGAATTCACCTGGCAATGCTGGAAACTTGGGTTTGATCCCTGGGTTGGGAAGATCCCTTGGAGAAGGAAATGGCAACCCACTCCAGCATTCTTGCCTGGAGAATTCCATGGACAGAGGAGCCTGGCGGGCTATAGTCTATAGGTTCGAAAAGAGTTGAATACAACTGAAGTGACTTAGCACACCTATATGCACAATATATAGTGCTGACTAATAATAAGGCACAGTACATGCTGGGTAGATTTAGATTATATAGGTAAAAGCAAAATGATCTCATGGCCATTACATACATGAGTGAAGTCAGTCGTGTCCGACTCTTTGCGACCCCATGGACTGTAGCCCACCAGCCTCCTCCATCCATGGAATTTTCTAGGCAAGAGCACTGGAGTGGGTTGCCATTTCCTTCTCCAGGGGATCTTCCTGACCCAGGGATCGAACCCGGGTCTCCCACATTGCAAGCAGACGCTTTACCGTCTGAGCCACCAGGGAATCAGGAACATATATATATATATATATATATATATATATATATATATATATATAAACAGAAGCGCAAAGACTGAAAATCTGCAGAGATTTTTAAAAAATGAGCGGATTCATGATTCTGGGAGAAAATGCCAGATGCTTTTACCCAAACAGCTGTTTGTGAATTTAAAACCCACAGCACCCTGATAGTACAAGGAACAGCCCTTGGTCTCCAATTACAATTCAACTATATTTGAACTTCAGAGCCAAAGAACAAGAATATCAGCAGGAGCACCAACTATAACACATTGAGACTTCAAGGAAAATAAAATTTGTAAGGACAACTATATGCAAAAGGGAAGAATATTTTAAAAGTACAGCAAAATGTAAATTTCAAAAGTAGGTTTAGTTTTAGTATCGGCTCTCTCAAACCTGATGTGGAGACTGTACTGAAAACACTTGATCAAAATCTTTCTATATTATGTATAATATAGATTGATTAACTTTAAAAAAACACTTTTTATTTATTTATTGACCTTTAGTTGGAGCATGCGGGATCTAGCTCCCTGAGCAGGGATCAAACCCAGGCCCCCTGCATTGGGAGTGCAGAGTCTTAGTCACTGCACCACCAGGGAAGTCCTTAGGCTGATTTACATTTGATCCCAAATAAATATGCTTGAAGGGCTTCCAAGGTGGCTCAGTGGTAAAGAATCTGCCTGCCAAAGCAGGAGATGCGGGTTTGATCATGGGTCAGGAAGATCCCCTGAGAAGGAAATGGCAACCCACTCCAGGATTCCTGCCAGAGAAATCCCATGGACAAGGGACTGTGGTGGACTACAGTCCATGGGGTCTCAAAGAGTCGGACACGACTGGCTGGCTGACGCACACACAGGTGGACGATGGTCCATGGGGTTGCAAAAGAGTCTGACACGACCTAGCGACAACAAGGACTGCAAACAAATTACAGATGATTCCAAACCAAAAGGGATCACACAATTAAGCAATAAAGAAAATCAGTGATAGGGAATCCCTCCTCTCATGTTAGCTGAAAGCAGGAACGTGTGCTTTTGATCTAGGAGGACTGAGCACCCTGCATATAAAATCCCTAAGAAATGACTGTCAAGTAAATAGCATACATGCAAATGCAACTGCATTTTAATTTGAGTTCAAAACCGTACTGCAAAGATCAATAAAAATGGAAATGCACCATTTAATTGGTGCATTTTTTTGTTTGTTTGTTTCCTTTCCATTATTACCGTGAATACGTGGGCAATCAATTATCTACTAAAGCCTTCATATGCTACAGAGAGAACTGGCAGGGTTTTCATATTGGGTTTGATGAACACGTTTCTTCCCTCCCCGGGACCACACTACTTTGTATCTTTGTAATAAGGCCCCTGGTTAGTGGTAGCATCATGCTCTGTTCCAGTCTTCTCCCAGAGAGAGGTTTGAATGGCACTACAGAGTTGCTAAGCTATTATTTTAGACAATTCTTTCAGAGTAAAAGCAGGAAAGATGAAAACAGGCTATTCTCTCTCTTTTTTTTTAAAGTGAGTTAACGTTCACCATGGAAATTATAGATCAGGCCGAGTATGTGCGGAGTTACTGGAACAAATCATTGAACACTCTATAATCATGTAGAAAATTATAAAATGCTGGATGGCAATCAACCAGTCTTTGTGAACAGTAAACCTTTCCAGAACAACTTAATTTACTTCTCGAGAGGCAAAGGCACTGGGTAGGCAATGTGGGTAGCAAATGAAATATCAAAAATCAGACTTAAAAAAATCAGATTCATGGACAATGAGAAAAATAAATCAGTTACTAATATATTGTGCTCAACTTGATTGCTACTTCTTAAGGTTCATTTAAGTAAATGTAAATTTTCTTGGTTGATGACTGTAAGTGCACTTGCTGAATCTGACTTCATGGCATGGTTTAATTACAGTAACTTTTTTCTCTTTTTTTCTTTTTAGGCCACTCTGTGTGGCTTGTGAGAGCTTAGTTCCCCAACCAGGGATGGAACCTTGGCCCTGGCAATGTAAGCACTGAGTTCTAACCAATGGATCACCAGGGAATTCCCTAAAGTAACTTTGCTTCTCCAATGTGATAGGCATATCGTATACTATGCCAGGTATGATGCTAAGCATTTAACATATAATTATTTAATTCTTGTAACAAACCTTAAAAATAACAACGATCTCTTGTTTTTTAGATAAGAGTTGGCACCTACATCACATAATCAGTATTACTGGTCTTAATGACGGTTCTATTTTGCTTCTCACTATCAGTTACATTCAGCAGATATACTATCCATTATCTTTTTAAATACTTCCTTCTGCCTGGAGCACCTTCTTCTTCTATTGCCCAATCTTCCTTCTCTGGTAGGAAGGATTATATACCTTCATCCTGGAGAAGGACACTGCAACCCACTCCAGTATTCTTGCCTAGAGAACCCTGTGGACAGAGGAGCCTGCGTCTATGGGGTCGCACAGAGTCAGACACGACTGAGGTGACTTAGCATGCATGCATGCGTTGGAGAAGGAAATGGCAACCCACTCCAGTGTTCTTGCCTGGAGAATCCCAGGGACAGAGCAGCCTGGTGGGCTGCCGTCTATGGGGTCGCACAGAGTTGGACACGACTGAGGCGACTTAGCAGCAGCAGCAGCAGCAGCAGCATACCTTCATCCATTCACACGTGTTTCTCCCCATTAGACTAAAAGATTCTAAAGGGCATAGTTCAAGGGCATAATTCGCATCCCACTCACTGTTGAATTCCCATAGCCCATAGGAGTGCCATACGAGTAACAGGTCTTCCATAAATGCTTGTTGAGAGACTAAGCGAATCTTGAAGACTTATGGAAATGAAAACGGTAAACGAAATACAGTAATTACTTTTTTCCACTTTCCTCCCCATTTGTACATGTGTTAGCTATTAATTACGAAGGCTTATTATGGACATTTCTATGTGTTTAGCAGAAGACAGCAGACATTATCTTCTGTTGGAGAAACAAATCCTCACTGACTTGATCACACGGGTTCCAATGACTGTTCTGGGAAGGGCAGAGCCACTGGGACAGCCCTCATCTCTCCGTCTGTCGCATGCTGATATGACTCTGGGATGTGCCCTCGGGTTCCCCAGACACGAGGTTCTGACCCCAGGAGAGGCGCCCCAGCCAAGGCTGAAGGTCAGAAAGATCAAAGAGCTCCATCAGAGACAGTTTCTCGGATCCAGCCATGGTGGAGACCTTGACTTTGATGAGATGATTCAGTTCTGAGCACTGAGTAGGTTGCTCTTACTAACAGGTCTCCTGGAAAGCCAAGTTCACGTCTCAGTTTATTGCTATTATTATTAACAAACACTCTACTCAGGAAATAGAGGGTTTAGTTTCAGTAATTTGTTGTTGTTCAGTCACTAAGTTGTGTCCAACTCTTTATGACCCCATGGACTGCGCCACACCAGGCTTCCCTCTCCTTCTCTATCTCCTGAAGTTTGCTCAGATTTATGTCCATTGAGTTGGTGATGCTATCTAATTATCTCATTCTCTGTCGTCCCCTTCTCCTCCTGCCTTCAATCTTTTCCCAGCATCAAGATCTTTCCCAATTAACCAGCTATTCCCGTCAGGTGGCCAAAATATTGGAGCTTCAGCATCAATCCTGCCAATGAATATTCAGGGTTGATTTCCTTAGAATTTCAATAATACAGGGGTGAAAAATGAGTAGAAAACTTCTACCTGATTTCCTACTGCTTGCAAACGAGAAAGAATCCTTCAAGATCTGCAGGTTTATCCTTTAATTGGGAAGAAAGGGAACCCCTTGAAGATTCCCATGGGGGTGGGGTCACAAAGAGTCAGACACGACTGAGCGACTTCACTCACTCACTCAAGAGATGTGGGGACTGGCACTTGGGAACCCATTTCTATGGGGTTCGGAAGGACATTCACCCCAAGGGAAAAGTGGGACCACACTGATGTCTTTTTCCTTTAGGACTGGACTAAGCCACACAACAGCTTTAAAGATGTTAGATTTTTGTTTGCTTATTGCTTATGGAGAAGGACAGGTATTTTTAAACTATGTGATAAAAGTAATCAAACAGGGCTATTTTAAAAAACATGGTCTCTGCAAAGTGAGGTTGCCGTGGGAATTTCTTACAGTTGTTCAAAGCCAGGGTAATTACTTGGGAAAATCTTGCCTGACATACGCTTTTGCTTTCTTGCACTGTCTAATCACACACACACCCACCCTCACCCCTCCTGGCTTTGGTTGTCAGGTCTTCCCCTAAACTTGTGATTTCTAGGTTCCTGGGGACTCAGTGTTCTTTGGCAAGAAAAAGTAAGCTGCTCTAGTGCAGAGGGAGTCAGAAGTTTCTCCTGACAGGTAATTGTTAGGAGAAAAGTTTC
This sequence comes from Budorcas taxicolor, assembly GCF_023091745.1. Taxonomy (NCBI): domain Eukaryota; kingdom Metazoa; phylum Chordata; class Mammalia; order Artiodactyla; family Bovidae; genus Budorcas; species Budorcas taxicolor. Next base: position 77,868,622 of record NC_068921.1, read on the forward strand.
ATTAATACTCTCCTGTTCCTTGGTTCACTGTATGAGAATCACCGGAAGCCAGCCTCTCATTTTCTTCTGATTTCTTACTTGTTTTGGGGGAAACAACCCGGGGGAGTTTCTTCACACAGAGCCAAGGGCCTTGCTCTCCACGGGACACTGACTGGCATTTCCAAAGGCAGCTGGAATGTAACAGAAATTTACAAGAACTTGCTGAGAAATGCTCTGTTCAGGAATTTTGCTGTGTGTTTGTATATTTTTGTTTTTAAGCGGCTTTTAGAGGTTTCTTAAGAAAAATGAAAAAGGTTTGCCATATTTAAAAAAAAACAGATACCAAGGACTTCTCTGTTGTTCCACTGATTAAGACTCTGTGCTTCCAATGCGGGGGACGCAGGTTCGATCCCTGGTAGGGGAACTAAGATCATAGAAGCTGCAAAGCACAGCTAAAAGACAAACAAAATCCTAAAAATACAGATTCCAGACTACTTTCTCCTTGATTTCTAAATACTTCTCTTAATTTGCTATCACTGCAATTCATTAAGTGGGATTTTCTGAATTGGGTTTCCCTGGCCCAAAGTCCTCAAGGATGACAGACCCTAAGTATTTATGAAGAGCACCAGGAGCGTAAGCTGGAAACAGTGAATCTTCAAAGAATTAAGTTTGCTTTCCTAGAAGCCTAAGGAAAGTCAGAGCTTTAAGAATGGGTGGCCACCCAGGGAAGTCTTTTTTTTTTCTGCTGTCACAACAGCATAGCTAGCTACTGCTGAGATGAACAGATGAACCGTGGTCCCTACGGGCCACCTGCCAGATGTTGAAGGCTGTGAAAGATGAATGATATTGTTCTAACTGTAGTTTATCTACATATGGCCAATGAGGGATGAAGGGCAACTTAAGCACTGCTGATGGTTTTCCGTGTATAAGACCATGTACTGTGTGTTTGAATCAACCGAACTTCTAGATGGGGACCGCCTGCAGTCTCCCAAAGGTTCCAGTCCCTTTAGAGCTGAGGGACTTGGATCCCCCGAGGATCAGGCTCTTTGCTACTTCATTATATATTAGGGCATTATGAGAGGACTCACGTTATAGAATAAGGCTAGAATTGTTTTCTTACTTGTAAGATAGTTAAAAGTAACAGTTAAGCAAGAATATAAAAAGAAGCCACAAACACATAAGGACATGAAACAGATCAGAGATGGCATTTGAAATTCCTCGACCTAACCTGAGGTGGAGATCACCCAGGGAGGCAGGGATGATGGTGAGCTCACAGATGTCCCAAATTCCCTTCAGATGCCCCTTCTCCCCCACCCTCCAGCCTACCCCCAAGTCGATCTTTTATTTTTTCTCACCTATTTTGAAATAGTCTGTTCAGGAAACGTGAGAGACATCATGTTTCCTCGCAGAGAGAGAATACATTTTCAGAGAATAAGATTTCAATTTTGTGTTGATATTTCCAATGGATGTCATTAGTAGGGATTTAAAAACATGCAAGCTGTGGATTTGGCAAGTTGGGCATCTAACGATATCAGCTCTCAGGATCCTTCCTGGAAAGGGCAGGTCATAAACACAGCCCAGACTGGGGCTTCATAGCATATTCTCTGGCTTAAAGTCCACTTCCAAAATACATTTAGAAAATAAGGCAATCTGTGTTTTTGTATGTAAAGTGCAATTTCAGACTGATCGGCTGAAATCAGGCCATTATCCTTTCAGTGGCTTATCCATCAACATAGAAATGTTTCTGCTTCTATGCCATGTACACAATACTGAGTAAACATAACTATGGGGAAAGAGACATGACAAAGTTAATAAGAACTTTTTGAAAAGAGTACATGGAGAAGGCAATGGCAACCTACTCCAGTACTCTTGCCTGGAAAATCCCATGGACAGAGGAGCCTGGTGGGCTGCAGTCCATGGGGTTGCTAGGAGTCGGACACAACTGAGTGACTTCACTTTCACTTTTCACTTTCATGCATTGGAGAAGGAAATGGCAACCCAGTCCAGTGTTCTTGCCTGGAGACTCCCAGGGACGGGAGAGCTGGTGGGTTGCCGTCTATGGGGTTGTACAGAGTCGGACATGACTAAAGCGACTTAGCAAAAAGAGTAAAAGTCTTTGTGCATGTGCGTGCAAAGTCACTTCAGTCATGTCCAACTTTTTGCAAGCCCGTGTATATAGCCTGCCAGGCTCCTCTGTCCATGGATTCTCCAGGCAAGAATACTGGAGTGGGTTGCCACGCCCTCCTCCAGGGGATCTTCCCAACCCAGGGATTGAACCTGTATCTCTTTTCGTCTCCTGTATTGGCAGGCAGGTTCACTAGCACCACCTGGGAAGCCTGGAGAAGAAACACACTACAAAATAAATCAACATCAGCATCATGTGTGTGTGAGTCGCTCAGTCGTGTCCGACTCTCTGTGACCCCATTGACTGTAGCCCGCCAAGCTCCTCTGTTCATGGGATTCTCCAGGCAAGAATACCAGAGTGGGTTGCCATTCCCTTCTCCAGGGGATCTTCCTGACCCAGGGATTGAAGCCAGGTCTCCTGCACTGCAGGCAGATTCTTTACTGTCTGAGCCACCAGGGAAACCCCATCGTCATCATCATTGAGAATAAAATCATTTATTGCTTGCAGATTTTTGGATCGCAGCCATTCTGACTGGTGTGAAGTGGTACCTCATTGTGGTTTTGAGAGGGTGTGGAGAAAAGGGAACCCTCCTACACTGTTGGTGGGAATGCAAACTAGTACAGCCACTATGGAGAACAGTGTGGAGATTCCTTAAAAAATTGCAAATAGAACTCCCTTATGACCCAGCAATCCCACTGCTGGGCATACACACCGAGGAAACCAGAATTGAAAGAGACACATGTACCCCAATGTTCATCGCAGCACTGTTTATAATAGCCAGGACATGGAAACAACCTAGATGTCCATCAGCAGATGAATGGATAAGAAAGCTGTGGTACATATACACAATGGAGTATTACTCAGCCGTTAAAAAGAATTCATTTGAATCAGTTCTGATGAGATGGACGAAACTGGAGCCGATTATACAGAGTGAAGTAAGCCAGAAAGAAAAACACCAATACCGTATACTAACACATATATATGGAATTTAGAAAGATGGCAGTGACGACACTGTATGCAAGACAGGAAAAAAGACGCAGCTGTCTATAACGGACTTTTGGACTCAGAGGGAGAGGGAGAGGGTGGGATGATATGGGAGAATGACTTTCTATCATGTATACTATCATGTAAGAATTGAATCGCTAATCTATGTCTGATGCAGGATACAGCATGCTTGGGGCTGGTGCATGGGGATGACCCACAGAGATGTTATGGGGAGGGAGGTGGGAGGGGGGTTCATGTTTGGGAACACATGTAAGAATTAAAGATTTTAAAATTTAAAAAAAAAAAAGAAAAAAAAAAAGAATAAAATCACTATACAGCAGAGAATGGGGGAATTGGGGGAGTGATAAAGGGCCGAAGTTCGTTTCATTCTGGGAGCGGATGGGAGAAAAGGAGAAGAGGAATAAGTAAACATCCTCTGAAGCGTAACCTTTGGAGAATGGGGAGAAGCAGAGAATCGTGGAGCCTGAAGGAATTGGTATTTTATGTCCACATAATAATAGAGAAGTATAAACGGTAAGTCCCCTATAAATGAACCTTCAAGTTGAGAACGATTGAAGATTCCAGCACGCGTTTCATCAGCATCGGGCTCGCATCCCATCTCACTCCATCTCCCACCCCTGACGACCCTCCAGCTCTACTGTCTCCCACCCTCTCCCTCCTCCAGTCAGGAGCTCTTCCTGCCTGCCCCCTCGGTGCCAGCCTGTGTGCCAGCTGCTGTACTGCACTACTGTACTTTTCAAGGTGCTGTACCGTAAGCTTAAAAGTGGTTCTTTATTTTTTGTGTTTGCTTCTTATGTATTATGTGTGAAAAGTGTCATAAAGCTATTATAATACAGTACAATACAGCCAACTGTGATAGTTGGGTGCCAAGGCTAATATTGTTGGCTTAAGAACAAACCAGACTTTCGAGTGCACTCTTGGAACAGAACTTGTTTGTATGTAGAGGACTTACTCTATTTGATGGTAAGCCGCAGAAAAACGGCGGCAATAATTTAAAGGGTTAAAAGAGAAGCTAGGAGTTCCAAAAGAGAAATACGTGCAATTGAGTTAGATGCTTTCACAAACTCTAATGTGTAATCTCTTTCACAAACTCTGTGATCCATCTTTCATTTTCTAACTGTGGAATTTGGGAAACAATTCCCTATCTACTTTTCAAATGATAAGTGAAAGTCACTCAGTCATGTCCAACTCTTTGCAATCCCATGGACCATAGTCCACCAGGCTTCTCTGTCCATGGGATTCTCCAGGCAAGAATACTGGAGTGGGTTGCCATTCCCTTCTCCAGGGGATCTTCCTGACCCAGCGATCGAACCCAGTTCTCCTGCATTGCAGGCAGACTCTTTACCATCTGATCCACCAGGGAAACCCAAATGATAAAAACATAGGTAAATCAGAACATGAATAAGATAATGTGCCTAGAGATCATACCTGCCACAGGCCTTAGTAAACTCAATAAATGGTGGTTATTGGGACTAATTTTGGAGACGCTTGCTCTAGTTAGTCTCCTTGGTATAACAACTGGAATAAGTATGGTCTCTTGCAGAAAGCAGTGTACAGGCCACCGTTAAACCTGGGCTGAACTTGAGAGCTCAGAGCCCTTCCTTCTGCACATGAAAACCTGCAGGTTTGGGGAGACTCTCCACCTACCAGAGGTCATCCAGCTGTCACACGTCCTGGCTCAAAAGCTGACTTGTAGAAATGCGAATTTTAAATTTCCAAATTTATAAATGTTAGGTTTAATAATCTCTTCAAACACTAAAATTATTTTCTTCATTATTCTCCTGAGACATTAGGATTTCAGGACCCAGTTGTGTGCCATGGTTCTTTTCTCTAACACCCCCATCCCTCGTTTGCTCAGTCGCCTCGGACTCTTTGCGGCCTCCTAGACTGTAGCCCGCCAGGCTCCTTTGTCTATGGAATTTAGTAGGCACGAATACTGGAGTGGGTTGCCATTCTTCCTCCAGAGTACCTTCCCGACTCAGGGAGCGAACTGGTGTCCCTTACATCCCCTGCCTTGACAGGCAGATTCTTGACCACTGAGCCACCTGGGAAGCCCTTTCCTCTAACAAAGGCTTAAGGAAAAATCTGGTTGTTTGAGACAGTGGTTCTTACCTTTTGGTCAATGTATTTGTTGTCCTCAATCGCAGACCGTTTGGCGTGATCGCAGGATGAGGAAGACGTGGACGGGAGGCTTCGTAAGAGGCAGCAGGTGTCCTGTTGCTGGCGATCAATAAACTGCTTCATGAAACTTTCCCTTTGCAAAAGAAGCACACACACATCAAGCATTACTAACGACATGGAGCAAGGGCTGGGATGGCATTCTGCAAGCACACATTTGCCTGAGTTAAGTTAAAGACGTGACAAAAGTTCATAGAAAATAAGACATGTTCATAGACAAGTGCATAGAAAATAAGACCAAGAGGTGTTTAGATTTAATGGAAAATATTATTTGCAAAATGTTTAATTTAGAGAAAAATTCCTGCATCTTCAGTCATTCCTGTTTTTAAAAGTCATGTCCCTAAAATTATTTTTATGCAACAATATTCAGTAATTAATGGTATCTTTTGAATCTTATTGTGGTAATAAGATCTTAGTTCATCTCTCTGAATTTCCACGTATCATAAGAATCCTTGAGAGATAATTTTACACTTAAGGACTAAAAATAACTCAAATGAAACTTCACCTGATCTCCAAAGCATGGGGAGAATTCAAATAACATCTTTTCAAATAACCGCTAATCTTGAGTCTAATTTATGACTCTTCTATATACTTTGTATTTTCAGGTTTTAAATTTTTTTTTTTAAATCAGAAGTGCAAATATATTTTGATTTGAATTTTAAATTTATGGCATGACTTTCAGTCTCATACTTTTATAACTTTCCCATAGAATTGTTTGTAAAAGTAGTTACATAAAAATGTCATATCTGACATTATTCTAGTTATATTTGTAATTTTTGAGCTAGAACTGGAAGACTTTCCTTTAAACATTAAAAATAACTGTTTTAAAGCATCTGCAGTATAAGTGTTTAACCTGATGGCAAAGGTGGTATAAAATCATATTAGTATGAGTATAAAATGCCATGGTTCCTCTTTTAAAAAAACCGGGAGACAAAGTATATTGTACCCAGACATGGCATTCTAAACAAATGCTGTCACAGTCATCCAGAAACCTGGCCGGTGGTCATTTCTCCATTTAGTTGAACTCAGAAGGGTCTCAGAGGCAAGTTTATCCTGACATGGTTGAGGGTCAGAGGCCAGTGTCTGCCTACGCACCATCTTTGCAAGTTGGACCACCTGCACCAGTTCCCTGGGATGCCAAATTCCCGAGGAGTGGTCTCAGGCAGAAGCAGGGGTCGGTCGGCAGTCTTCCTGCCCGGGCTAACACAGGTGACTCTGCTCCGGGTGTGTTGTTTAAAGGGATCAATGATTTTTAAGAGAGGAAGACAGAGTAGTAACATGGATAATAACTTAGAAAGAAGCCACGCCCACACGAGTTTGAAAGGGATGAATCAGACTTAAGATGAATGTTTTACAGGGTATTTGAGATAGATAAGTAAGGAAATACTCTAATACCTGATTTTAGGAACTGTAAAATCTGAAGGAAGCTTTGAGATCTTCACCATTTGCGGTCTGTTCGGAAATTTTTCAAAGATGCGAAGTCGCAAAGGGAGCTTTTCCTTGGTATCTGCGTTTGCTTCACTTTGCTTTAACTAAGGAAAAAATAAGAGGAAAGGCGGGACTCTATAGTCTATCCGAACATTTGAATCAAAGGAACAATGAGTTATTACAAGAAGAAACAGCAGGTGGCAGTAAAGCCCCACCAAGTATTCAAAGTCTGAGCACAGAAAACAAAAACCGAACCAAAACTAAACCAGAAAAAATAAAATTAGAAGAAAAATTTTTATTTTACCCTGAAACATAATCCCCTTTCCATACCAAACATGATTTTTTAAATTGTTGACTGACATTTTCACTAACATATTTAAACAGCAAAACGTTTTATAAATATGTGTGCTGGAACTAGAAATCAAAAGAATTAAAAAAAAATAGAAATGAAAATCTCAAGGGGTAATGTTTGAAAGAGGGAAAATGTCAAGGAAATTGATCATTTTTAGTTTAGCAGATTAACGAAAGAAAAACTCAAAATGGAAACAACACATTCGGTACATAGAGCCAGAGTTTTCTATGCAGTTATAAAGATGCTTGGGAATTATTCAGTTACATGCCGTGAGCTATCTGGGGATTAACAAGCAAGTGGTTTTATTAATTTTTTATTTCTACTTCTATTAGTTTGTTTTTATATTTCTACAGATTAGGTTTCATGGAAAATGAGGATTTACATTACACATGCTGAGCCGAGAGGTCAAAAAGTACTTTAATTCAGGCAGTCTTTCTTGGTGGGGTTAGGGAAGTAAGTTTCAAAAGCTACTTCTTATCCCTTGTGGGGTATATGCTTTTACTGTATAATGACAGTCTGTTCTGGGTTTGTGGAAAGATGAACGTGAGAGGCCAAGGAAGCCTTTGTAAAGACAACGGAGGTGGCAGCTCTTCCTTCCTACCATGCATGGATAACCAAACCGGCCGGAAAGACCATGAGCATTACAAGGGACATCCCAAGTCCAACGCCATATATGGCTCAGTTGTCCAGCTGCTTGTGAGCCCGTAGGGAGATTCTATGTCCTGATTCCTAGTTTGGGAAACTTGCCCTTTTTTATCCAAGAGTCCCTTGGACAGCAAGAAGTCAAACCAGTCAATCCTAAAGGAAATCAACCCTGAACATTCACTGGAAGGACTGATGCTGAAGCTGAAGCTCTAATACCTTGGGCACCTGATGCGAAGGGCCAACTCATTGGGGAAGATCCTGATGCTGGGAAGGATTGAGGGCAAGAGAAGCGGGCAGCAGATGAGATGGTTGGATGGCATCACTGACTCAATGGACATGAGTATAAGCAAACTCTGGGAGATAGTGAAGGACAGGGAAGCCTGCTGTGCTCCAGCCCACGGGGTTGCAAAGAGTTGGACATGACTTACTGATTGAACAACCACTAAAGGAACTATTCTTGCATTTTGGTTTTATATAATATGAATATTTTCCTTACCCATTTGTATATCTGGTATAGCTTTGTGAGTCATCTTTGACTCTCTGTCTTTGGCGCTGGATCATTTAGGGAAGAGGCCACCATTGTTCACCGCCTTCTCCCTCCCTGATTGGGACACTGAGCACAGCACGCTCTCAGTAATCTGATGGTTATGACAACAACAGTGATGAAGAATGAGCTCCCAAAGGTGCAGAACAAACCCTGCTAGTATTTCTGGGAGATGCAGGCAATCAGAAAAACGGCTCCATATATAAACAGAGACGCATAAGCAAGAGGTGGGTTTTCCAAAAGTTTATTGGCACAACTCATAGAAAAATATTTGTAGTGGTAAGTAGAGCACCCAGGGGAAAAGAAAGACAGCTAATATGTTAACTCAGACCAGAGAGGAAGGCAATTATAAAGGGCCAAAGACAGGCTGAGAAGACAGAGCAGAAATAAAGTGTTTAATTCATGCGACTGCTGACTCATTTATTTACACATCGATGCAGTCAGTTACAAATCAAATCCCATAGGCCAGGTTCCATGCTAAGCTCTGGAGACAGAAAGATAACTAAGATACAGTATGTGCTCTCACGCAGCCCGCATGATAACGGACAGTTATAGAAATAGATAATGACAATAAAATATAATAGCCCTTCCAGCTGAGTCATACACAAAGTGTTGTGAACACAAGGTGAGGAACAAAGGGAGAAATTAGAAAAAAAAAATAAAGCAGGTGCCGCTTTTCCTTCTAGAGACTTCTTGGTGGCAGAATTGCTACACGTGATCACATTAGTCAACACTGGAGCTGTAGGCCTGCCGGGACTGGGATGCATCTTTTATGAGAATTAAATGTCTTCAAAGAGACACAAGGGCAGATGGTATATTAAACAGGATATGCCATCAGAACAAAAACATGGAGCTCTTTTCCTAAACCCCTCTCAGCTGGCCCATTCTCTGGATCCCCACTGGTGATCCCCTGGTCAGAAGCACCCCCTGGCTCCCGCCCACCCTCCCCCAGTCACCCCGTGTGTGGTTTGGCTCCTTCAAATCCATCCCACACCTGCGGTCACAGTCATCTTCTCCTTTTCTGGCTTAAACCCTTCGGCATTGGTCCACTGCTCTCAAACAAAACTGTCAGCCTTTAGGCTTCAGCAGCCAACTTGCTGTGATCTGTCCTTACCTGTCCCCTCCTGTCCAGCCCTCACCTGGCCCTGGCCCACACTGTATTCCGCTCTCGCCTGCCTCTCTCAGCTCCTCCAAAGTGTCCTGGCCTCTGACCCAGAGCCTCCGTTGCCCTGGGAGCTCCTCTCCTCCCTTTTCTCTCTTGTTGCATGAACTGCTTTTCTAATTTCAGCTCCATCAGCAATTCCCCAAGAAGCTTTCTCTCATCACCAAGATTTTCCCCTTACAAGCCCAGGGCACACCGGGTAGGACCACATGGAGTCGCCATGTTGGTGTAGGTCAAGGCTAACGATGAAATCAGTGATTTCTTCTGCTTCAACCTAATACACACTGTTCCAGGTTCCTAGGACTGTGGTAACAAGTTGTCAAATTGCTTAAAACAACAAAAATTGATCCTCTCCGCGCTCTGTAGGCTGGAAGTCCCGAGTCAGGGGAGCAGCAAGGCCATGCCCTCGCTGAAGATGCCGGGGAAGCCCTCTTCCTTCACTCTCAGCTTCTTGGCTGCCCCCGGTGTTTCCTGGCCTAAAGCTGCGTCACTTCAGCCTCTCCCCCATCCCGCTTGGCCTGTGTGATTCCCTGTCTTTCTACCGGAATCTCCCTCTCTTCTCTCTTATGAAGACATCAACCACTGAAATCAGGGTTCACCTTAAACCAGGATGATCTTAACTGATTACACCTGCAAAAATCTAATTTCCCAATAAGGTCCCCTTCTGAGGCTCCTGGTGGACATCAGTTTGCGGGGGACACCGTGAAAACCACTACATGGAGCATCATTTGAACTTAGGGTGTCTGACTTGAACGCTCTCTCTGTCCTTCCTGAGACTGGAAACTCTTGGAGGACAAGGATCGTATGGGGATTTTCCATTATTCTGTATCTGGGGTCGGCCACAATAGTTGACACAAAGGAAGCTAAACAGTCATTTGTTGAATAAATAATAACACAGATCAGATGGTGGAACTAAACTCTCCAGTGGATAACTGGGAAATAAAAAAGAAGGATTTTAGGTATAGTCTGAAGAATGGAGAGGTAAGCAGAAAATTTACTACTTGAGTAACTTTGTTGGTGTGAAATACAGGTGTCCCTGGATTTACAGAAGAGAATAAAATTAGACTGTGGCGTTTAACCTGAACGTATATCTGCCACTGATGAACAGAGGAAGGTTTAGAATAAATTTACATGTAATATTTTGCAACATTTAATCAAATATCCTAGAATACAATGTTTAATACACGTAGGTTACCAGTATTAAAAAATAATCCCATGCCTATGTTTTTCAAATGCATCTCATCTCATTCTAACTTGTGTTAGAGTTATTTATACTCCCAAAGCTTGTAAGCTCCTTAAGGGTAAGATTCCACTTTTAATTTACTTTTACAGCACCTTCTAGAGAGTGGAAATAGAACAACTGTTTGTGATTAAGCGGGTTTGAACTCAGCATGAGTTGATCATTGCACTGTAACACTGAAAAAAAGCAGGTGAGAAAGTCTTCTGATGACTCAGAAGGCTCTTCAGGATCCTGCAACTGTCCTTTGGCCTATCAGGCCTTGCTGCCCCAATGATGTGCCTAAAGGGGCAATTAACACAGAGAAGGAGGGACTTCCCTGGTGGTCCAGTGGCTAAGACCCTGTGCTCCCAGTGCAGGGGGCCCAGGTTTGATCCCTGGTTAGGGAACTGGATCCCGCGTGCCACAACCGAAAAGATCCCACATGCTGCACCTAAGATCCGGTGCAGCCAAATAAATAAATTTAAAAAAAATAATAAGATAGAGAAAGGTGAGCAGCTGCTGGAATGGTGGGCATGTCTGTTTTCATGCTGAGGCACTAATGAGAATCTTCTACCGCGAAAAGGGGCCTCTTTCTGAGCTCCAGGGACCACGTGCCCCTTGTTTCCAGGTAAGCAGCATCAACAAGGATGAAGAGACGGCCACCTGGCAGCCTGGCAAATCCTCTCCTGGGCGTACACCTCCCAGACCTGTGTGCATGCCCAGCACAGCTACACCCTCCAAAACCCACAGCAGTGTCGTCTGTAAGAGTCCCAAGCTTACATTCTCATGTGCCCATCAGCCCCTGAAGAGAGGAGCCAATGGTGATCCATTGAAACATCTGAGCCAACAAACAACATCCAAGCACAAAACCGGGATGAATTTCGCAGTACAACGCTGAGAGAAGGAAGCCAGATAAAACAAACAAGTACACACTGAATGAATATAAACACCAGGCAGCACCGGTCTGTCTGCTTGGTACCCGGAGAGCGTTGATCCTGGGGTGAGGGAGAAGCTTGGTGACTGGATTGGTTACAGGGAGGGGCTTCGAACCTACAGTCAATATTTCATGAACTGGGTGCTGGGAGGCTTCACTTTGTAAAAATTCAGCAAAATGCCTGCTTCGCTTCTCAGGTGGCACTAGTGGTAAAGAACCCACCTCCAAATGCAGGAAATGCTGGAGACAAGAGTTCGATCCCTGGTGGGGTTGTGGAGATCCCTTGAAGGAGGGCCTGGCAACCCACTCTTGGATTCTTGCCCGGAGCATCCCATGGATAAAGGGGTCTGGTAGGCTACGGTCCACAGGCTCGCCGAGAGTTGGACATGAATGAGGTGACTTAGCACACATCCATGCATAAGTATATTACAGTCAAGTAAAAAGTTTATTTTTTTTAAGACCAGATAATGCATTTTAGCACAATCATTTAATTCTTACTTCACTGCTATTAAACTCCATTACCTTGACCATTTCTTCTTCCCTAGCCCATGATCAGGACTGAGCTACAAAAAAATAAAAAGAAGAAGAAAGTGTAAGACGGGTTTAGAGGGTGTGCGTATGTGGAAGGAATGGGCAGTGAGGGGGATGAGGCAGCCAGGATAAAGGGATGTGTTTCCTAGTATTTTGAAGCCACTGTAAAGCTTTTAAATATGTGATAAAATGGTATTCTAGCTTTTATCCAACTTCTTTCCCCTTCTGCATGTAAGCATAGATTTTCCAAAATTAAATTTACCTTGATGCAAATGAGTGAATAATATGGATTATTTTGGATATACTGGGTAATAATCTAAGATCATTATACTATATCATAAAAGACCTCAACATACAGTGTTTGCAATTGTAAATTTCCACTTAAAAATTATTTCAAAGATTATGATTCTTGAACGGAAGAAACATAGCACAAAGAATCCCAGGATTCTTTTTTCCTCTATATTGAAAAACCTAATGTAAAGAACAGTCCAAAGGAAGGAGGTTATAATGGTTTCAACTGAGCATGAAGTCTGGCTGGAGCAGATAGACTACATGATAGCTTTGCAACAGACTCACATGATTTGAAGAAAAAAAAAAAGACATTTTGCAGAAAGGAAATTAGAATCAAAGGAAAAAATTTTGAAACCTTGAGCTTTAAAAAATATATATAAATCATCTCAGCTCAGCGCTATTCTATGGCTCGGCATCTGTCTTGCTGAGATATCATTGCACATTGGGCGGCTGAAAGCCTTTTTCCTTTACTTGTGCTTCTCAAGAGAGTTGGGAGTAATTGGTCAGCATAACACATACTCTGTTCTGCCTCATCGCTTAAATCTTCCGTATTTCAGCCTGGGCTTTCTTCTGTTAAAATATTCAAGCATTATTCGGTTTCATTGCCTGTCTGAATGCAGCAACAAATAACTGAATTGAAGGATTACATTAAATAAAATTTTTTTTTCTAACTTTTGGTGTGATTTTCTAAAAGAAAACAATTTTAAAAGCATTCAGGCTTGGGGAAGTGTCTCATTTGAAAATCTAGTTCATGCTGGCTCGAAAAATGTGGATAGATCTGAGGGTTAACGTAACTGAAGAGTATTTTGTGGCTCTTCCAGATATGAACAAGGACCAGCTTTTGCTCAGTCTGGAGGAAGGCTCCTCTGTGTCACCTGAGTAAATCAAAGAGGAATTCTCTTTGCTTCTTTCCATGACGGCTTTTGCTGGCTTTTCTGGCTTGATGCATGACTCAGTAATTCAGAATGGAGACTCTTCCTAAAGCACAGACTACTAGTCTTCAAGGAAGTTTCTCTGGCTATTTTGTTTTTGTGATTTTACAACCCAAACTGCAGATGCTCTATTGGCAGTATTGATCAAACATGTTGGTTTTTTTATTAATGTCTCTATCAGTCAGTCATACAGAAAATTAACCCTGAATATTCACTGGAAGGACTGACGCTGAAGCTCCAAATCTTTGGCCACTTGATGTGAAGCGCCTACTCATTGGAAAAGACCCTGATGAAGACCGAAGCAAAAAGAAGGGGGTGGCTGAGTGTGAGATGGTTGGAGGCATCACCGACTCAATGGACATGAGTTTGAGCTAACTCCAGGAGACAGTGAAGGACAAAGGGGCCTGGCTTGCTGCAGTCCACGGGCTCACAAAGAGTCAGACTCGACTTAGTGACTGAACAACAGCAATGACATCCCTAAGCTGCATGGTTCATTTCACTCACTTTCATGCTCTTGAAAGAAGTTGCTCTGAACCTAAGAACTTATAGGCTTTAAACATCCTGCAGAAAGTTCTTTGTGCAGTAATAGAGGTACTATTTCCAACAAGACTAAGCTCGCAGGAAATGTTAGCAACTTACTAACAGAAAACTATTAAAAAGCTAGAAAATGAAATTATGCTGAATGGATGTTTTCCTTATATTAATATTATTGTCCCTTAAAATCCTATTAATGGAATGAGAGGTTTCCTTGAGGCAGCAGTAATGAACAGACTTTGCTTTTGTGCGTTTTTTCCTCTAGGTCCCAAACACCTCTCTCTTACTTTTTATCTGTCTTGTGTTATTCAACCAGGACACAGTTGTTTCCACCAGGGAATTTACTGAGTCACAGAAACAGGTTGATTATGATCAAAAAATGCAGGGTTTTTTTTTTTTTTTCTCTACTTCAAATGAAATTATATTAGAGTTCCATGTCAACTAGATGCTTGTTCTTGTCACAAGATGAATAGGGAAAAAAAATCCAGACCCAAGTGAATTCAGAAGATATAATTTTGTGTGCAACTGTCTTCCCCATTTTGCTTTAAGAAAATGTTGGAGATAGCATAGTCAGTAAAAAGTCAGTACTTTTTTTTCTATCAGTAAAAAAGTAAGAAGATGTAGATTTAAATTTTGGTTTTGTTCTATAATCCCTTAGCTGCTTTGGATTTCAATGTGCTCAAATGAAAAATGAGGATCTTCATTCTTTTACATAAATGCCAGATATATAAGTGAGATAGCATATTGCCTGTAATTTGAATTACTCAAGGGAAATGTGGTATAAAAACTAAAGTTATCACCAAGCCCCAGCAACTGCCGGCTAGACGTGAAAGTGGTCTCATCTCAGTGAGGGGGCTAAATGAAGAGAGGGCAACACGCATGCTGGAGACCCCCTCCTCCATCCAGTCAGGGACCACTTCACCCATTTCCACTCACTCCAATTTCTTCTCCTTCACTGTGTGGACTGATTTATTTTCTCAAGAATCTTGGTTTAAAAAATGAAAATAGAGACAATAGAATTCCCTGGTGGTCCAGGGGTTAGGATTCCATGCTTCTGATGCAGTGGGCACGGGTTTCATCCCTGGTAGAAGGCAATGGCACCCCACTCCAGTACTCTTGCCTGGAAAATCCCATGGACGGAGGAGCCTGGTAGGCTGCAGTCCATGGGGTTGCAAAAGTTCGGACACAACTAAGCGACTTCACTTTTACTTTTCACTTTCATGCATTGGAGAAGGACATGGCAACCCACTCCAGTGTTCTTGCCTGAAGAATCCCGGGGACAGGGGAGCCTGGTGGGCTGCCGCCTATGGGGTCGCACAGAGTTGGACACGACTGAAGCGACTTAGCAGCGGCAGCAGGAGAATTAAAATCCCACATGCTGAAAGGTGTGGCTAAAAACAAAAAAAAAAAAATAGAGAAAAGCACGCATTTTTCCTGAGCTTGTGTTCCTCTCTCTTGTCCCTTCTTTTTCAAACTTGCTTCTTGAAACTTGCTTACCATCTACTCGGCTCCTCTGCAATGGCTTCCCTGCGCTCTCTCTTGAGTCCCGGGTCTCTCCCACCCTCAGTGGCTCTGCTCCTGATGGAGCCACCAGCAGCTCCAGGTTGGTGAGTCAAGTGATCACTTGGTTGACCAGGTTAAAACTGCTCACGGTCACCCCTTTCGCCCTCCTAGCTGGGTTTCCATCTTTATCCTGTCCCTTTAAATCGGTCTTACAGAACAGCTAAGGAAGAAACACCGTCTTGTTCTAAATCTTCAAGTAATTCAAGGATCATCAATTGCGTTGCTCTTTGTTGTTCAGCTGCTCAGTCATGTCAGATGCTTTGCGACCCCATGGACAGCAGCATGCCAGGCTTCCCTGTCCTTCACCATCTCCTGGAGTTTGCTCAAACTCATGTCCATTGAGTCAGTGATGCCATCCAACCATCTCACCCTGTGTCACCCCCTTCGCCTCCTGCCCTCAACCTTTCCCAGTATCAGGGTCTTTTCCAATGAGTTGGCTCTTGGCATCAGGTGGCCAAAGCATTGGAACTTCAGCTTCAGCATCAGTCCTGCCAGTGAATATTTAGGGTTGATTTCCTTTAGGATGGACTGGTTATGTAGAGGAGAAATTCTGATATCATCATGGCTTAAAGCATCCCCTCACGCCTTGCCCTTACTCTCTAACAATACTGGTTTGTATGTTCGCCCACAGTTTTATTTCTGGTTCCTGCCTTAGCGTATACCTTCCCAACACTTGCAATACACTTTCCTTCCACACTTGGTTAATTATAATACAGCTTTCCAAAACCATCTCCTCTAGGACGATTTCTCAGAATATCAATGGCTACTTGAAGTAGTAAACGTGTGCAGATCCTCTGCTGAACCCTGTTCATCGCCTCATTTACTAACATGCTTTACATCCTCAATGTAAGTACTTCAGCCCCCTGACATAAGTACCATAATTAGTTCTGTTATGTTATAGGTGAGGACCCCTAGGACCAAGGAGCTCAAATCTGTTCCCAAAGCTCACACAGCTAGAAGGGGTGCTCACTGGGGTTTGGCAACAATCTTTGAGGTTCCAGAACTTCAGCTTCTTTTTGGGTGAGGGGGAAGCTATGCCAGTCTTCATTATAGCATGGGGGCTTAGTTGCCCTGTGGCAGGTGGGATCTTAGTTCCCTGACAAGGAGTCAAACCCATGTCCCCTGCCTTGGAAGGCGGATTCTTAACCACTGGACTGCCAGTGAAGTCCCCAGAACTTCAGCTTCTAAACATTATTTTAGACTGTCTCATCAAAATAACATTTTCAAGCAATAGATGCGTTTTTATTTCTGCAGTTTGGTACCTGCTATTTCTTTTATATGAAATGTGTTTCCCCACTTTCTTAATAAAATCTGATTCATTATTTTTAGACACATCTTATCGACCTGCCTCCAACCTGAGGGAGGCACGTCTTCCTTCTTTGGGTCTTCCACCCTAGTGCTCAGGGCTTCACACTAAGGCTCCCTAAGTCTGTGTATCTCTCCTCTATTAAGCTGACAAGTTTTAATTAAGGGCAGGACTCTTTGTGGCCCCACGGCCTAGTACTGGACACCTGTACTCAAATGATAGGGAAAACACAACAGTGATGAGACAAGAAACAAAAAAGGCAGCAAAGTGCGGCCCACAGACAAGCTGAAGGGGCCCATTTGTGGTATTTTTCATCACTTGGTTACCCTTTCCTTAGGTTCTTTACAATACAGAATCAGTCATGCTAACCAGCACAGATGACTCTTCTGATTTCAGATGAGCCATGTTATTAAGATGAAGAGGAGAAATGACAAGCCACATCATATTTTCCATCAGAAACAAACTCATAAAAAGCATTTTGTTCCTGATGAAGACTATGCTTCCAACTTTGTAAGATTAAAAAAATTATAATTGACTATAAATTCTGTACAATGTATCTGTGGTATAAAGCTTTACAAACGCATGGATTCTTGAACAGGACAACAGAGCAGTCAACTTATGACTATATGTTGTGTTTTTAGAGCTTTCCATAGAAAATTCTAATCTCATTTAAAAACTTCCTTATTTTGAAATAATTTTAAACTTACATAATAGTTACAAAGATAATACAGAGTTCCTGTACACCCTTGACCCAGTTTTTTTTCCCATGTTAGCATCTTACATAACCACAGGACATTGATCAAAACCAAAAAATTAACCTTGGTCGACTACTTTGAACCAAAATGCAGAATTTCTTTGGAACTTCCCAGATTTTGCATGAATGCCTTTTTTTTTTTCTGTTTCAGAATGCCTTTTTTTTTTTTTTTCTGTTTCAGAATCCCATCCAGGATTTCACATTATATTTCATTGTCACGTCTTGACATCCTTTTGTGTGTGTGTGTACATGTGTGTGTTTAAGCTCTTCCTTATTTTCTGGCTCCACAAAAATACTTAAGTCTTATCTTGTGTTTTCCCTGCCTCAGCTTGAGAATCAGCCACTTCCCCAAAGAATATTGATTTCTTTTACTGGAGAATGGTTTTCAGAAACAAGAATCTTAGGACTGGGTTTTCTTGATATTACTGGCATGTCACTGCTTCTAGGCTCACTCAGAGGAAACAGCTAGGAAATATATGTATGTATATGAGCCCTTGTATACACACACATTTGTATTTAGTATCTACTTATTTATGTATATATCCATCATTATGTCTACGTATCTGCCTACATAGCTATGTGTCTATATATCTATTGATGTATCTATGTTTCCATCTATGCACCTATATGCTTACATCCCATCTTGCAATAAACTGAGTTCATACTGACACTCCTACTCTAATTTTGGGCCAAAGAAGTCATCTGGCATTTTCGTTTTATCTGTAGCTTCTTTCTCAGGCTTCCCTGGTGGCTCAGTGGTAAAGAATCCACCTGCCAATGCAGGAGACTTGGGTTCAATCCCTGGGTCTAGAAGATCCCCTGGAGAAGAAAATGTCAGCTCACTCCAGGATATTTGCCTGGAGAGTCCCATGGACAGAGGAGCCTGGTGGGTTACAGTCCATGGCGTCACAGAAGAGTTGGACACAACTTAGCTACCAAACAACTTCTTCCTCCGACTGTGTGAAGTCTGGCTCTCATTATCTCCGTGAACTTTTTAACGTGTTCCGCCTTAGTTGATGGGTAGCTAGTAGCAGTGATGACATTCACCGCAGAATAAACCCCACACTTTACACTGGAGGTTTGGAAGACACACATTTTGTCCTAGCGTCTCTACATGGGGGTCTTGAACTTAACTCATACACTGTCCCTATAAGGAATTTCTTTTCAGACAACCACCACGCCTTTTGCAACTGCTGTTCACGAGTACGCCTGTGGCAGATTGTAGAGTTGTTCAATTTTGCATCCTTTGATTAAAAGGGCTTATTAGATGCATTATGAAAACACATTAGCATATTTCATGTAAAACAACAAAGAGATGGGGTAACATCAAATAAAATAGCACACATATACATTTCTCACTTAATAATAATCTAAGTCATTCTTTTAATATCAGAGTAAAAAATATTCAACAGTCATATGGCTGTGAGGATGCCAGCCATGCCCTGCCTCCACTGTGTCTGCTGCTGAACAAGGGCAGCGGGTAGAATGGAAGGAAAGGCCGACAATGAAAGCACTAACCCTCTAGTAGGAATGAAGAAAATGACTGGCCGCTGTTCTCAGATAAACACCATGGCTTCCTGGCCGCTTCTGGTTGCGAAAAATCAGTCCAGTGCAGTCGAGACTCATACCTGAATCAAGCCTCACTCCCACTCTCCACCTCTGTGCCCACCCTCTCCGAGCTACAAGGGTGACTTCAGCTCTAGAGCTGGGAAGGGGACAAGGTCTCTCCTTTCTTTCATTCATTCATCTCCTTCTTTGGGGTCCAGCTCCTCCAGAGCAGAGGCCAGGATGGGGAGTTAGGAGGACAAACCATTGTCTTAGGAAACTGGCCACATTTCAGGGTGGCCCTCTTTGTGGTCTGGTCTGGATCTACCCTGTTCAAAGCTGAGGGCCTTCTGTAAGGCTGACCAGTGTTAAGAGGCAGAGACACAAAATTCCTGCCTGCAAGGAATGATGTTGACTAGACCAAGGTTGGGCCAATCAGACCTTCTCCCTTTAGCAGGCTAAACTTGAGACAGAGAAAGTGTTATTTGTAACAAAACAGAAAGTCAAAATTTACATGAGACAAAAACAAAGGTGGATTAGTTATGTTTCCCTAAGGTGGCACTAATGGTAAAGAACCTGCCTGCCAGTGCAGGAGACGTAAGAGACATGGGTTTGGTCCTTGGGTCGGGAAGACCCCCTGAAGAAGGGCATAGCAACCCACTCCAGTATTCTCGCTGGAAAACCCTATGAACAGAGGATCCTGGTGGGCTATGGTCCATAGGGCTGCAAAGAGCTGGACTCGAAGGGCAAAGCACAAGTATCATTAAACTTTGTTTTCCTTTATGTGTTAGTTACTCAGTCATGTAGGACTCTTTGCAAGCCCATAGACTGTAGCCTGCCAGGCTCCTCTGCCCGTGGGATTCTCCAGGCAAGAATACTGGAGTGGCTGGCATTTCCTTCTCCTGGGAATCTTCCCAACCCAGGGATCAAACCAGGGTCTCCTGCATTGCAGGCAGATTCTTTACCATATAAGCCACCAGGGAAGCTCTGTTTTTCCCTTAAGGCTGCAGTATCTTCCCCCCCCTCCCCCCCACCCCCACAACCCTATACAATCGCATCCAGATTGACACCTTCCACTATCATGCCAATACAGAGAAGGTCTCTAGGATTGACGCGTCAAAGAGGTCAGGGATTTCTGTCTGGTTTGTTTGCTGACATATCCCTCGTGCCCAGAACACATGCCTGGCACATGGCAGGCTCTGGATAAATAGTTGAGAATGATCAGGAACATCCGTATTTGTATCTCCAGCCAGTCAGCCAGCCCTCACTCCTAAGCTCTAGACTGATACATGCAACCAACCATTAGGTCTCTCTACTCAGAGTCTCACTCACACCAGCCCCAGATGGGGTGATGATCTTCTCTGTACTAATGTTTCCTGGTTCAGTGGATGGTACTGTCACCCATCCAAGGAGATGAACCTGAAACCAGGAGTCCTCCTTGAGATGCCCATATATGTCCTTCCACCCACAAGCTAACAAAGTCCCTGCTGATTCTGCTTCCCAAATAGCTCTCCAGTTCACACTGCCTCCCATCCGAAAAGCCTCCAGGGGCCCCCTATTGTTCTGGGGGCAGAGGGAAAAGTTCTTGGCATTTTTCTTCAGGCTCCACGTGGTCTAAGCCCCACTTACTTTTCTATACTCATTTTACACCACTTTTTTCTGGGGTCACGCTGAACAGGTTTCCTTCACTCTGGAATGTTCTTTCCTCCCCTCTGATAGCTACATCTCCAGGAAGTTCACCACTGCTCCTTCTTCATAGCTCAACCCAAGTATCTCTTTCTCCTTCCTTACCCCCCTGTCCCCCGTCTGGGTCCAAATCTTCTAGGAATTCCTCACTCAAATGCTGTTCTTCTCTGCAGAAATGTCATCTCACATTATAAATATCTATCCACTGCTTTGATTATTTGATTTATGTCCAATTCCTCCACTAGACCCTAAGCTCCATGAGAGCAGAGAATTACCTGTTTATTCTTATCTCCTTCATGCCTGGTCCAGTGTTGTGCACGTAGCAGGGACTTGAAGATTAAAGGAATTGAATGAACACGCGAGAACAGAAATGCTCTGGGTAGAATGGACGAGTAGACGGGCTTCTTGGAACAAAGAACAGAAGAGCTGCGTGAAACTTGAGTCCTGAAGACATCAAGGCAATGATACCTCGTGCCCCGTGTTTAGGTATCCAGAGGACAACACTCACTACCTCATTTCTCAAGCAAGTCTGAACGCAGCTACCAAAAGCCTCTCTGCAATTCAGTGACAGCCAGACACTCCAGAAAACTGAAACCAATTGTCACTTTTTTTTCTTAGAACCATAATAATCTGCTTTATCATTGCCTGTGAAAGGATCTGATGAGAAAAAGTGCTGTTGGTGTTTAAAATTTTTGTTCTCTTAATTAAAGAAAGAAAAGTGAGAGAGCATCTCCATGGCTGGGCAGAGGGCTGGGCACTGGGCACGCTGAAGGGTAAGCCTCCTGCCTGGTTCGTACACATTATCCTTCCAAGTCTCACCTAAAAAATTGAGACAGTATCTTGCAGAGTGCTGTGATAAACTATAAGAAAAGTGATTCTGAACTAGCACAACCACAGACTGGTACAACCAACAAGTCATCAAGGTAAACTTGGACTGTAGCCTGCCAGGCTCCTCTATCCATGGGATTTTCCAGGCCAGAATACTGGAGTGAGTCTCCAGGAGATCTTCCCAATCTGGGAAGATAGGGAATTGAACCCGGGACTCCTGTATTGCAGGCAGATTCTTTACCAGCTGAGTTACCAGGGAACCCCAAACAGGCTTAGGCATGTCATTTTATGTTTGTTCAATGTCAAAAGAGACTGGAGCTATTTTATTAAACATCCTGAGTGCCGGGGACGAGGCAAAGAACAAAGTTTCCTTCTTTTGTTTCTTTTTTTTTTTCAAGCTGCCTGGTCATCTTAGATGCAGTGTATGGGCTTATTGCCTAGTGGCACGCTGGATCTTAGTTCCCTAATCGGAGGCTGAACCTACATTTCTTGCACTGCAAGGCAGATTCTTAACCACTGGGCCACCGGGGAAGCCCCAGAACAAGGTTTCTGAAAACAACAGCCTCTAAAAGTGATCTGGTTTGGCTCAATCCCACATGGAATGAAATTTTGGAAGGGCTCAGTGAAACCCTTCTTCCAAGAAAGTCTCACATTTATAAACTTTACTCTTGCGGAAGTTGTTCGGTTAGAGGCAGAAGAAAATGAGTCCAGCTGTTGAGAAAGCTGCCCTTGTTGGTGAAAGCTGCCCGACACTCCGAGAGGACCCATTGTTGCTCAGCTCTGTCACCTCCCGAAGGCAGAAAGAAGTCCTTTATTCTCAGAAGGTGTTTTTAGTTTTCAAGGTCTGCCATACTGAGTACCAAAAACTGGTGGCTTGGAACAGCAGACATGTACAGTCTCAGTTCTGGAGGCTGGAAACCCCAAATCCACATGTCTACAGACTTGGTTCCTTCTGAAGGTTCTGAGGGAAGGTCTGTTCCAAGACTCTCTTAGCTTCTGGAGATGGTCCGCACCCCAGGTGTTCCTTAGCCCACACACGCATCACTCCAGTCCCTGTCTGTGTGTCTCTCTCTTCTCCTCTTTGTATGGGGACACCAGTCATAGTGGATTAGTGTTGCTGGTCACTCAGGCATGCCTGACTCTGCGACCCACCCCATGGACTGCAGGACCCTAGGCTCCTCCGTCCATGGGATTCTCCAGGCAAGAGTACTGGAGTGGGTTGCCATTTCCTTCTCCAGGGGATCTTCCCGACCCAGGGATTGAACCCAGGTCTCCAGCATTGCTGGCAGATTCTTTACCATCTAAGCCACCTTAATGACCTTGACTTAACCTGATTTCAACTCAAATGCCCTATTTCCAAATCAGGTCACATTAACAGGTCCTGGGAGTTACACCTTCAGTGTCTCTTTTTAGGGGACATAATTCAACTCTCACTAGGAGGACACCAATTTTCACAGGTACCTTTTCTGTTTTGCTTTGACTTCCTGAATCCCTATTACCTGTTTAACTCCAAAACTCCATTTGGAATTTTGGCTGTTTCCCCATTTTGGCACTGACTTCTTGACTTCTAGGCTGTTATCTTTTCTTTTTTAAACTGAGGTATAGTTGATTTACAATATTATGTGTGTTTCAGTTATACAACACAATGATTCATAATTTTTAAAGGTTCCATTTCTTTTTATAGTTACTGTAAAGTCTTGGCCACATTCCCTTTGCTGTAAAATGGATTGTCCTAGCTTATTTATTTTATACACGTTAGCTTGTATCTCTTAACCTCCTGTGTGCTTAGACACTCAGTTGTGTCTGACTCTTTGCAACCCCCTGTCCATGTCCTGTATGTAGCCCACCAGGCAACTCCGTCCATGGGATTCTCCAGGCAAGAATACTGGAGTGGGTGGCCATTCCCTTCTCCAGGAGATGTGCCCAACCCAGGGATCGAAGCCGGGTCTCCTGCATTACAGGCTGATTCTTTACCGTCTGAATCACCAGGGAAGCCCATGAAAGAGTCATCTTTGACCAAAAGCTTGAGAGTGGAGTTGGGTCACATTGAAGGCTTTGAGTAAAATTCTGAGTTTACCAGCTCTCGACCACGGACAATTTACAGCTTCTTCGGAATATTCATCCTTTGGCCCTGGGCGGTTGAGCAGCAGGGATCCCAGATATCGGATGCCTCCAGTCACTTGTGATTTCCAACTGTCATACAAATTTTCCATACAAATATGGAAAAAAAATCTGTGGGGTAGCACCATAGTAAATGATGTTCAGATAGCTAAAAAAAATTAAGAATTGCTCAGTAACCCAGTGGTCTGTCTGGAAACCTGGGAGTATGAGAAGTCTAAGAGGAAAAAGTTGGCAATTCGTCTTTACTTTCTTAACTGTCATCACCCACCTCGTGTTTTTTTTTTTTTTTTTTTTTTGATGTAGACTATTTTTAAAGTCTTTATTGAATTTGTTACAAAACTGCTTTTTTATGTTCTGTTTTTTTGACCATGAGGCATGTGGGATCTTAGCCCCCTGATCAGGGATCAAACCTGCATTCCCTGCATTGGAAGTGAAAGTGAAGTCGCTCAGTCATGTCCGACTCTTTGCAACCCTATGGGCTGTAGCCTACCAGGCTTCTCAGTCCATGGGATTTTCCAGGCAAGAGTACTGGAGTGGGTTGCCATTTCCTTCTCCAGGGGATCTTCCTGACCCCGGGATCGAACCCGGATCTCCCACATTGCAGGCAGATGTCTTACCGTCTAAGCCACCAGGGAAGGTGAGGTCTTAACCCCTGGGCTGCCAGGCAAGTCCCACTCATCTTCTTTAACCCAACTTCTGCACCATCAGAATCCCTGAGTGTGCTCTCACCACCTTACCAGTATGGTGACCAATTTTTTATTAAATTTTTTAAAAGACTGTGGTCAGGACCACATAACAACATTCACCATCTAAGCCATTCTTTAAGGGTACAGCTCGGTAGTGTTAAGTACCTTCACACTGTGTACCAAAGGTCTCTAGAATTTTTTCATCTTTGAAAACTAAAAACCCTGTAGCCACTGAACCACAAGAAGAAGTCCTTTTTGCCCCCTGCAACTGCCACTTTACTTTCTGCTTCTGTGAAGCCAGAAGGCAGCAATCAGGGTTTAGCTGAGTGTATCCTCTGGCCACGACTTGTCTCCCTAAATCCTGAAGGACTTCAATACAGAAGGCAAGACAGAGATGCAAACGAAAGCCCCTGGAGAAGACTGCAGAGAAACATTAACTTGGAGCTCACATTTTAAATAGCACTAAGATTTCTGTTGTTTTTGTTAAAAGGATAATCAATAAGACAGAGAAGCTTCTTCACATGTCTACCCTCAACTATGTTTTGGATGCGAAGCCATCAAAAACAATCGCGCTTGAGCTCACATGGGACTTAATACAGAGGTGGGGAAACAGTTTTAATTTCAGAGCTTTGAATTTAATCTAGACAGACTATCTATACTTCCTTTTTCAATGAATATTTCCCTGAGGCTTCTCTATGGGTTTTTTTTTTCCCCCTCATAGTTTAATGAATTTTCTACTGCTTAAAAGAGAACCCTTTATATCTGTCTTGCACTGAATTTGCAAAAATCATTAAAGCTGCAAGAACTCTCTTCATTTTCAAAGTTTGCAAAACTCCACCCACATTCTCCAGCGATTTTGCTACATCACTGAGCACCAAGGTCACCGTCTCCTACTGCTTTGCTCTTTAGAGGACAGCGGTAGGTCAAGGGGGTTTTTTAGCCTCTATACAAACTGATTTGGCTTCTCAGCTGCCAAATTATACATTTGCAATCTCATTTCTAGTCAATTTTCTGATCTTATGTAAAAAATATTATATATTTCTCTATTTCTATCTGTCTCTATTTCTATCCTGTATTGGGTTTGGGGAATGCTAAAAAGAAAATAATGGTCTGTATTTAATTAGAAACGGGGTCACATAAATTATGGCAGCCAGGAAATGATCGCTCTGGTGATACTGCTGCTAGGAAAGCAATAGATAAATTTTATGCAGATGCATAACTGGCATGAGTTTTCAGAACATTATTTATTTCGAAAAGTGACAAAGGAAGAGCTATATGAGCAGCTATAAAGGCACAACATTGGTAATGTCACAGAGAAGGGTGGCCTGGAGATGAGCATTTATATCAGAACCCATCAAAAGTCATCCCCAAGGAGCCTTTTTATTATTGCCCTCGGAATCCCATCTTTAAAAAAAATATTCTTCTGTCTATCAAAATGCCTTTATGAAGCACTAAATAATTCAATGTTGCTTCTTTTTCCTTGAAGAAGAGCATATAGGAAGAGGCTTCCGAGCATTAGGATGCAGTGTTGCTGCCTAGCAAATTTCCAGCTAAAAGTATTTTAAAGTTGGCATTTTGGCTGTAATGCACAATTCCCTTCAGGTTTCCTGAAGTGTCAAGGAAAGCTGTTGGTTCTGTCGTTTGCCCTGAAGAGCCCCACGGCTTAGCATCCCTGGCTGGAAACCACTGTTTTAAAGGGCAAGGAGGAGACTTCAGAAAATAAGGAGGAAAGGTAAGAACTATGTAAGAAGAATCCGATTCCACCACAATGGAGCCTGTGGATTGTTCTTGCTCCTCGGGGAGCTTCTCCCTGCAGGGAGCTCTCGTGTCCTTGGCTAGAGGGCAGCCTGACTTAGGATTCAGTCAGGCTTCTCCCCTTTTATCACAGGCTGGGATTCACAGTCTGCGCTCTTTCCTTCAGTTTCATCCCTTGGATGCTTTCCTCGTTCACGTCGTCACTTCCTTCTTCTTCTCTCCCATCCTAGTTTCTTCACTGCACTGTCCGGCCTTCCACCCTTGTCTCCCAAACTGTCCACCCCTGGGGATATAATCCCTTCCCCAAGCACAAGGACCAACTTTCTCTCTCGTAGCCCCATTAGATATTTCATATTTAACTTCTCCACTTTAAAGGTGACTCACACTGGCTTCTATGACTCCTAAAAAATGTCCATGAGTCAACATATATTTTAACACAATTGTTTTTGCCACGATCATAATAAAATACAGTAACAGTCTCTAGCAGCCTTTCTAAACTCTTAATCTGTTGCAAGCACACTATATCTGTGTCTAAGGAGGATCACTGTTCCAGAAGGTTCCTGAGGCTGGAGGAGTTCTGGACAGTGTCTGCCATCAGTGGAGTGAAGGGTAAATGTCGCAGCTCTTACCTTCTGCCAAAGTCCCAACTCCAGTGCCTCTGATTAGATCATCTGCTTTTTGAGGGGAAACAAACAACTACTTTGTATATAGCTTTAATGACTGGGTTGTTTAATTCACCTCCATTCCTCAGGAAACCATCCATCACATCAACAATTATTTCATGGCTATAATGATGTCTGTGTCATCTAAAACACCATTGTTTATCAACAAGTTATTAACAGTCCTATGAATGAGCCTCCAGCACACCATGACTCATGGTTGGCATTTATACAGCTTTATTGTGACTCAGTACAGTGTAGAGGTTGAGTCTGGGCTTTTGGTCCAAACTGCCTGGGTTCAAATGCTAACTCTGCTACTTATTAGCTATGTGACCTTAGGCAACTTGTTCAACTTCTCTGCCTTAGTTTCCTCACCTATCAGATGAAACTAAGAATAGTACCTGCATCGCACGGTTGCTGTGAAAGTCAAATAGGTGAAAATACAGAGTACATGGCACTGAGCCGGTGCTCAACAACTGTGACTGCGGCTATTATTGTGGCTGTTCAGTCGCTAAGTCATGTATGACTCTTTGCAACACCATGGACTGCAGCACACCAGGCTTCCTTGTTCCTCACTATCTCCTGGAGTTTGCATCTCTACACTATACCGAGTTCGTGTTCATGTCCATGTAGCTATAAGAAGCAAGACTAACTAGTGGAAAGGGTCAAAGATTGAAAAAAAAAAAGTTTAAGCTGAATAAAGATAGATTTTGGAATATAGAGTGCTTTCTGGAACTTGAAACATTAAGAAAATCAAATAGTTTTTCACACTTTCCCCATCCTCTTCTTTGGGAATAACAGAGTAAAGTCATTTAAATCCTTAATACCAGATTTGTAAAGCAAGGATGAAAGTGGTTATACAGCAGTGCATACTTATTGGTTGTGTCTAATTATACTGTTTGTCAATTCTGAACTTGCTACATATTTATTCTACAACTAGAACCCAGAAGTATCTACATCAATGGCACAAAGAACTTGCCAACTCTCATACGAAAAGCCTAATGCTGTTGCCACAAATTGAAAAGATCTGGAAGAAAGGTCCACCACACTCAGACAAACATTTGTTTGTGTAGCCTCAGAACAGGAACATTCAAATCCTTCCTTGATATGCTCACAGCAAGCATCTTTACATTAAAAAAAAAAATTTTTTTTTTTTTACGTAATTGACTATCCTTAGTTAAAAGCATGGACTTTGGAGATAAACAAGAGTAAAAAGGTGAAATGCTTAGTGATTTTGAGATTATAAATAACAATAAGACATTTAAATAGGTGATGTCTTTGCTTTGCAAAAAACAGACAACTTGATCTAATTTGAAAATTCTGAATATGTGGGGCCCTTTGAAAGTTCCAGATGGGATATTCTTTATTAACATCCCAACTCCTGCAGTGCTGAGGTGGGTGATCCAAGAATATTTATCCAGGTGCTCCCCTGCTTCACAAATTCTGCTTCTCAAAGGGTCTCTTCTCTTTGACAGAGTCAAATATTCAAGCCAAGTATCCTCCATGGAACAAAAACTATGAGAATACTGATTCACATCTGTAATCTCTCAGCCATCAATAACATAATCTTCACATATTTACACTGAGATTTTTTTGGAAATGATTATCAATGCCATAATACCCAGTCTGTTTTCATATACAGCTGGGCACACAGTTGATCAGTTATTCTATCCCATTTTTTATACCTACTTTGAGCACCAGGACTAAATTCTCTTTCGGTGTCTAGTGGTCAGGCAAATTTATGCTTAATAGTTTTATGATGATGATCGAAAGTATTACATATAGCTATGCCAAATGGCAAGCTGGCCCTGAGGCATTTCATTTCCAAACAACCTTCATTTAATGGCTGAAGGAGAATCTAAATTCAATTTACTATACCATGCCCATCTTAATTTTACTCAAAATAATGATATAAAAATATCCCTAGGATAATTACAGAGCAATAAAAAATTCCTTTGTTGATATTAGAGAAGGTTAAACTTAAAAGAAAAATATTTGCCAACTCAGTGTGTTAATTTATTAAAATCTTTGCTTTGAAGCTTGAACAGATTTAATATTACCTGTAAGCACATGCTTTGCCCTTATTTTTTTAATGCCAATGTAAAGAATCCCCCATACATTACTTACTTGTTTAAGCTTCTTTAGATCTTCGTCAAGCTCTAAGTTGTCCAAAATAACAGCAACAAACAAACTCAGGAGGATCTATAAAATGGTTGAATAATAATGAAAAAACCCACACACCATAAGTATCAAAATATTACCTATATGAACTAGAATATCTACCTAAAGTATATGCTATATAGAATGCATTAAACACATAGTTGTTAGTCACTGCATAGGTATTTAAAGATATTCATAACAAATACATTCAAGGAAATGCATCTGTTAACTGAAATGGACAATATAAAATATTACTTTGCTTTATAAAGCTGATTTTAAATGAAATTTAAGAAAATTTTAAAATAATTCAATAATCTTACTTCTAAGACTATATCCAGAGAAAATGATCTGAAGTACTGATGAAAATCTTTATACCTGAAAGTGCTTGAAAGAGTTATTTATAATGATGGAATACTGGAGTTAAAAACCTAACTGTAGGTAAATAGCTAATACAGCTATAGAGATTTCTACTGTAACATTCTTGCAGCTACTACAAATGTCTATTGCGGTAGCTAGTCTCCAAGATGGTGAGTTCCCAGTTCACAGTCTTGAGAGTCCCCTTCCACGCTGAACATGGTTGGATTACAGAAATGATCCCCTGTGACTAGGCAGTAAGGGGCACTGTGGCCTTCACCGTGTTCTCTCGGCTTACCCACTCTGCTGGAAGCCAGGTGCCAGCTCCCGAGGACACTTAAGTGGTCCTATGGAGAGGCCCCTGTGGCAACCAGCAGAGGCTTCTGGCCAACAGCCACGTAACTGACCCTTCTCAGAAGCAGATCCCCCAGCCTGAGTAAAGCCTTCCGATGACTGTAGCCACAGCCAGAATCTTGACTGCAAACTCGTGGAATGCTCTGAGCTAGAAACACCCAGCTAAGCCTGTCCTAGATTCCTGACCTGTAGAAACCACACGAGATAACAAATGTTTATGGTTGCAATCCCCTAAATTGTTCATAATTTGTCATATAGAAATAGATAACTAATACACTCATGAATTCCAACAGTATTGAAAACTGCTTACAATATTAAGTTAGTATACATATGTTAGAAGTGCGGGCTTCCCTGGTAGCTCAGTTGGTAAAGAATCCGCCTGCAATGCAGGAGACCCCAGTTCAATTCCTGGGTCGGGAAGATCTGGAGAAGGGATAGGCTACCCACTCCAGTACTCTTGGGCTTCCCTGGGGGCTCAGACGGTAAAGAATCTGCAAGCAATGCAGGAGACCTGGGTTCGATCCTTGAGTTGGGAAGATCCCTTGGAGGAGGGCATGGCAGCCCACTCCAGTATTCTTGCCTGGAGAATCCCCATGGACAGAGGAGCCTGGCGGGTTACAGTCCACGGGGTCACAAAGAGTTGGACACGACTGAGCAGCTAAGCACAGCATGGCACGTGGCAGAAGTGCAAACACGAGCAAAATGCAACACTAGAGAAAGCGTTAAGGGCAGGTACTTCAGAAATGTTAACAGTGCCTGCCTGTGGGAAAAAACAGATTTCCACCCCTTTTGTTGTATTTGCCAAATTAAAAAAAAAAAAGGCATAAGCTTCGTTTGGAATGGGTAAATAAGGTAAAAGAAAGAAAACAACAAAAATGTAGAATTTAAAAAATATTTTAATTTCAATTCCCTTTTCAACTTTGAATTCTCTAAAGTCTCACATTCATTTGCTAATCTTTTTATTTCTTATTTATATTCTTCCTTTTAATTTCCCTCTTAGCAAATTATTCCTATTTGTTAATATTAGACTGTTAAGCACAAAGGTAAGAAAATCGAGGCAATTTAGTCACGATGCTCAAGCGCCAGAGAGATTGTTATGCAGAAGTTAACGACTTTTCCAAGTTTACTGAGCACAGAACAAGGGGGGAAAAAGCCTTCAACTACTATAAAATTTTGACAGGATGTTTGGCTGAGGACAAGGGCCAGCATGCTTTATTTTAACAGTCATATCATTTGGGATCTGACCAGAACTTAAAGAGGACACAGAATGGTCTAGACCACAGATTTCATTTAGCTTTTAAAAAATTGAAGTATAGCTGATTGATAACGATGTGTATAATTTCTGCTGTATAGTGAAGTGATTCAGTTACACATTTATATTAATATATATGGGTGCTGTGCTTAATCACTCAGTCACATTCGATTCTTTGAGACCCCATGGACTGTAGCCTGCCAGGCTCCTCTGTCCATGGGATTTCCCAGGCAAGGATACCGGGCTGGGCTGTCATTTCCTCCTCCAGGGGATCTTCCCAACCCAGGGATCGAACCCATGTCTCCTGTGTTTCCTAGACTGCAGGCAGATTCTTTACCCACTGAACCATATATATCATTCTGCTTTATATTATTTTCCATTATGGTTTATTACAGGATATTGAATATAGGTCCCTGTGATACAGTAAGAACAGTAGGACCCTATTTTTTTTTAATCCATTCTATATTTAACAGTTTGTATCTACTAACCTGAAACTTCCACTCCAGCACCCCTCCCCCACCTCCCTCATCCTTGAAAATCACATCTGTTCTCTATTAGAGCATAGATTAAAAAAACAAATTTATTGATGTCACCACATCCACCACATCATGAATATCTGGACCCAGATGTATTCAGGCTTATTCTAAACCACATGGTGCTATACAGGACATTTCACAGTTCACGCCAAGTCTAGCCCTCTTCTTGTGACCTTGAGGCTGACCTTGACATTATCACCAAAGCGCTCTCAGAGAATTCTCCTTTCTCCTCTTCCTTGCCCAGATCCAGAAAGGCCACCTGGAGGGCTCGGCTGTGAGTCTGAGCTGTCTCCCGCCGCTTCTGTCTCCCCTGGGCACTCGAGCAGGCCCTGCTCTGTGTCCTAACCTAATAAATTTTCTCCCCAGTGAAAGGGCAAACACAAATCTAAAAAGAAAAAAAAAAAATTCCCTGATTGAAAAAGGGAAAACCACAGTTCCCTCTCCCTTTTCTCAGAGCATTTCCTCCAGAAAACTTGTGCTTATAAATTCTTCCTCTGCCCCTTTGAGATGTATATAAATCTTTTTAAAAGTTAAATAAGTCACATCATTGTACAGTGCAGGAATAGGGCTCCATATCCCCTTCTTCATGGGAAGGTGGGAATATAACTTCGCCACCTGGATCCACGTTGCAAAACTCCCTATTTATCATGGAGATATGAAGAGTTTGATCTTCCTTTGGATAAAGGCAATTTGCTATCACAGAGGGCCACCCCCAGTTGCCAGGTGAATTTAGGGGGAGCTGTATTTAACATACGGCACCGTCGAGTCTTCTTGCTTGAGGACTGGTTGCTTTCGTCCTGAGAGCACGGATCTCTTTGTCCTTGCCATTGTTTTGGCAGACTCCGTGTGATGCCCATCGCAGTCTGGTTTACGGCTTATCCAACAATAAAACTGTTGCTTTCCTGTCTACCTTGGCAGAGGTTTTCTGGGTTGTCAGATTTTATTTTTAATTATTTCCCCAACACCAGACAGATGACAGGCTACTTCACCACAGTGAGGTTATGCTATTCGATTAAATTGGACTCTGTGTCAGACAATGCCTTCAGTTCAGTCACCCGGTCGCGTCCGACTCTTTGCGACCCCAGACAGTGCCCGGTCAGGAACACAAATGCAATACCGTGCCCACTGCTATGAAGTTCACAACTGAATTAAGCAGACGTGGGCTGACAGCCTGGTGGAAAAGGGCACTGTGGTTGGAGACCCTGGCTGGCAAATAGGCTCTGCCAGCCACGAGCTATGCAGCCTTCTGTGAGTTTCATTGCTCTCATTTGTATGATATAACGGCTATAATAATAGCTCAACAAATTGCAGCTATATGGTTGTTTCATCTCATCCTCCCCCAAGAACCCTGGTGTATGGTATGTTGCTGTTGTTAAGCTAAGCAATCATGCCCAACTCTTTTGAGACCCCATGGACTGTAGCCCACCAGGTTCCTCTGTCCATGGGATTCTCCAGGCAAGAATACTGGAGTGGGTTGCCATATCCTTCTCCAGGGGATCTTCCCAACCCAGGGATCGAACCCACATCTCCGGCATTGCAGGCAGATTCTTTATCACTGAGCCACTGGGGTGTAGTATAACCTATGTTAAAATACACAGACATAAACTTAGATATGCAAAACTAAAACAGTTTTCTTGATATTTTTAAAGATCAATTAAATTTGTATTCAATTGAATTGAATTGAGTCCTTCAGCCTTCCATTTGTGTTGATGGCTGAAAAGTGAACCTTGCTACCTGAATCCAATTTAGTCCTCTATAACTCAGTTACCCTGGAATAAACGTCCCTTTTCATTGTAGTTCAGTCACCAAGTCATTTCCAACTCTTTGTGCCCACGGACTGCAGCACGCCAGGCTTCCCCGTCCTTCATGATCTCCCGGACTTTGCTCAGACTCTCGTCCGTTGAGTTGGTGATGCCACCCAACCATCTCACCCTCTGTTGCTTCCTTCTCCTTTTGCCTTCAATTTTTGTTTGTAGGGTTGGTTTGAGGTCAAAGATGTGATTGTCACTGGCATCTGGCTTAGTGTGGTCATGTGACTGATCCTCTGTCCCCCACCAGGGGCAGTCATGGTGCTTATTTTGGGGACGCTGGGCTTTCTCTCTGCTGAACTGTTCACTGCCGCCGTTCCAGGGGCCTGGCATCTGGTGGCCCCGGGCTCTCCTTGGTTGTGGCAGCATCACTCCACTCTCTGTCTTCACATGGCCTCTGCTCTTTCTCTGTCTTATCCTCATCCGTCTCTTGTAAGGTGAAAGTGTTAGTCACTCAGTTGTGTCTGACTCTTTACAACTCTATGGACTATAGCCTGCCAGGCTCCTCTGTCCATGGAATTCTTCAGGCAAGAAACACTGGACTGGGTAGCCATGCCCTTCTCCAGGGGATCTTCCCGACCCAGGCTGCCCTGGTGGCTCAGACAAGTAAAGAATCTGCTGCAGTGTGAGAGACCCAGCTTCAGTCCTTGGGTTGGGAACATCCCCTGGAGAAGGGAATGGCTTACTCACTCCAGTATTCTTGCCTGGAGAATTCCATGGACAGGGAAGCCTGGTGGGCTACAGTCTGTGGGGTCGCCAAGAGTCGGACACGACTGAGTGACTCACACTTTCATTTTCATAACCCCTGCTACCGTCAACTTCCTTTCTGGCTCAGGCCGTTGTTCCCACACACAGGCTGTCAAGTCTCAGGGAAGTTTGGAAGTTCTGCCATTCCAGCTGGGGGTTCAGGAAGACTGGGTTTTCTTTTGGGCGGGGGTGGGGTCTTTCAGATTCTATCTAGACCTCTCAGACAGCTACCCAGCTCTGCACAGGCGGCCCGGTGTCCAGGCGGGGCCCCTAGCAAGGCTATCTCCCTGTCAAGTTCAGACAAGAAGTGGTTACAAGACAAGCCTGGGATGTCAACACCACCAGGTTGGTAGCAACACTGCTGTTGCCCTGGGTGTGGCACGCCACCTTATCATCAAAGCACTTCACTCCCGGTCTCTCTCTAGACCCTTCTGCCTCCTTCATGTTTCATCCCGGAGAACATTACTATTTCTTCTCAGAGAGCAGGGATGTGGAGGGAAATGGGGACTTCAGGGGACACACGAGTGTGAAGACTGACAACCGACCGGAACGAAACCCCGTCAGAATCTCCCAGCTTCTGTTCTGTGCCAGCCGAGCCATTTTGATTTCTGAGAGCTGATCTAGGCTGATGGGTCTGGGGGTGGGGGGCTCTTCTGAAGGCTGCTCATGTAAGATTGTGAGGAGCTGGTAGAGAGTCTGGCACGGTGCTACCAAGATGCCAAGGAGAAGGGGGATGCTGTCAGGAAGAGAGCGGTAAGAAAGGCTTTTCAGGTGGCATGAGCAAAGACAGGGCCTTGGGGGCACGGGGCTAGGTGGGGGCCTGGTGGGCAGGTGAGTCCGGCCTGGGCATCGCTGCCTGGAGGAGGCTGGGCAAGACCGAGAGGTGGGCCGAGGGGCTGGGCAGTGTGCCCGAATGCCACCAAGGGAGGCTGGGAGGAGTGACAGCAAGGCTGTAATAATCAGGAGGGGATGACATTTTTCTCTTCTCTGTTAAAATTTCCCTTTCAGAAGTTCTTTCTTTTTTAAAATGTATGCAATGCAGTTATTTTAAACTGGATCACTGAATAGTAACTAGACAGTGTTAAGCGCAATGTGACAAAAGTTATTAAACATGTAATGTTTTGTTACTTTATTTAAAAAATGGTAGATATGATACCCTTTTTTGGAGGAAAGAGAAAATAGAGCTGAGGGCAGGGGCACAGCGAGAAAGCTGAGGGGTTCTAGCCATACTTGATCATCTTTGTGGAGGTAAGAGTTTGGTTTTCACAGAAAACAATGCAAGACTCACAAAGGGGATGCTTCGGCTTTGCTAGAAAACACGCTGAAGGGGCTTTGCAGGCAGAAACTTCTTGGGAGGTTCTGGTAACAAATTTAAGAACAATATATGAGAGCGTTTCAAGCGTGCTTCAAACGTCATGAGCTAAACCTTTAAATTCTCATTAAACTGACTCAATGGACATGAATTTGAGCGAACTCTGGGAGACAGTAGAGGACAGAGGAGCCTGGCAGGCTACAGTCCACAGGGTCGCACAGAGTTGGCCACAACTGAGTGACTGAACAACAACATCGTGAAACCTAAGTTCATTTAATGTCTTTGAATGTTCAGGCTTTCCTGCTTAGTTAACATGATGATGTGATGTCATGATGCTTAGTTAACATGACGATGCAAAAATAGAAACCGTATTTTAAAAATGTGTGTGGAGCTCAAGTTTTCCCCTGAAGCTCGGTTTGGACACAGACATTTATGATCCTTGTTGCCGTGTTCCTGACGGGGAGGGCATGGTGCTAACGTGATAACTGGACACTCGGGGTCTGGCTTGGACTGTCTCTCTGGAGTGGGAATAGAAGATGCAAGAGAGGCTGAGTCTGGAGCTGAGCACGAGGAGGTGAGAATTACTTTGTAGTTCTTTTCTCAGACTCTAAAAAGGTGGCAATAACCACTGCGGTAAAGAAACAGACGTGAAGGGAGGTGGCAGCTTGGTGCTCGTCGTATTTAATTTACATTGTCAGGGAGACATCTTTTTCCTGCAAACCCAGGGCTGTGCAGAGTGCAGGCTGACTCAGGCCTGACTCAGCCATTTTTCTTCCCCCCAGGGTTAATCGGAGTGGGGGACAGAGCTTAATTCTGAAAGCAAGAACCTTTCCTCAATCCTCTCAGTGCTGCTTTTTGTTGTTGTTTGTTCTGCTTTCATAGAAAGCTGAGGTAAGGCTCGTTAATAATCTGAGGGCACTACATTGACATCTGAATCTTATTTTCAGCCAATGTCTATTCACTACCAGTGCCACCTGCCTGGTGACGAAAGGCTTTCCATAACCATGGGACATCCCAGGTGGCTCAGTGGTAAAGAAGCCCCCTTCCAATTCAGGAGACAGAAGTGACACAGGTTAGAGGCTGGGGCAGGCAGATCCCCTGGAGGAGGGCATGGCAACCCCCTCCAGTCTTCTTGGCTGGAGAATCCCATGGACAGAGGAGCCCGGCGGGCTACAGTCCATGGGGTCACAAAGAGTCAGACACGACTAAAGCAACTTAGCCCACAACCATTAAATGA
The DNA here is from genome assembly GCF_023091745.1 of Budorcas taxicolor. Classification (NCBI taxonomy): domain Eukaryota; kingdom Metazoa; phylum Chordata; class Mammalia; order Artiodactyla; family Bovidae; genus Budorcas; species Budorcas taxicolor. The sequence continues at coordinate 77,905,144 of NC_068921.1, forward strand.
GATTCACAGGTTTATATTCAATGCTACTGATACAATAAAGAACTTTTAGAGGGATCTGTCACACCGAATTACAAGAGCATGATCATTTGCAGTGAAACCCTTTTCCCTTTTTGCTTTGCCAGTTCTAAACTACGCAACCTGTTGTGTGTGTTATGTATTTTTTATAACTTATATAATATTTAAATTTATAATGGGGCATGGAAATGTAAATCACTATTTTTTCTTCAAGATGCAATTTCGGGGGGAAAAAAGGCTCATGATATATCCCTTCATTTCCTTTTGTGCTTTGTTAAATAAAGCACATATAAACCCTCAACATGATGGTATTCAATATGTGCAGTGGTTTAAAACAAGAAATTCAAATTCACATCTATATTTTCACGCATTGGCTACTCACTACTTGCAACAGATCTGTAATATCACGTTATATTAATATGCAACACGTGTATTTGTCCTACCATGTAATAGACAATGACTGTATTAATAATACACCCATTTTCTTATTTTATGATCAGAACATTATGAATCACTGATCTTCATGAAAAAGTAGAGAATAACTATTTGTCCAGGCATCGAATTCTTTACTTTTTCTCAGATTTTCTCAGATTATAACACCTATGCTTAAGGTGTTTTTAGCGTTGACCATGCATTCAGTGTGGGAAACGACACAGATCTCTGCAACCCTGGCAAGTCTCCTTCCTAGAATTTTTATGAACGATGTAGCCACCTCTTGGTGGGGCACTGACCCTCCAGCTCAGCGGGCTTCCAAAGCAACGGCTCCCGTCCTCACGTGGCAGCAAGTGTTCAGTTACTGTGATTCCTTGAAAGTGAAGTGAAAGTCGCTCAGTCGTGTCCAACTCTTTGTGGCCCCATTCTCCAGGTCAGAATACTAGAGTGGGTAGCTGTTCCCTTCCCCCAGGGATCTTCCCAACCCAGGGATTGAATCTAGGTCTCCCGCATTGCGGGCGGATTCTTCCCCAGCTGAGCCACAAGGGAAGCCCAAGAATACTGGAGTGGGTAGCCTATCCCTTCTCCAGCGGCTCTTCCCAATCCAGGAATCAAACCAGGGTAGCCTGCATTTACTAACTGAGCTATCAGGGAAGCCCATGATTCCTTAGGACCTCTGTTCTGTAACTCCTCTCACTACTAAAAAAAAGCCAGGTGCACTTGAGCTGAGGCATCTGCTAGGTTTAGGTGTGAAACTTTGAACCACAGAGTATTACCTTGGTTTTCTTCCACTTGCCCACAATGCATTTGGTGAAACTCAACCAGTGAAGCAGTGTGTTCTTTCGTGTCCTATGTCCCGCAGTTTTGCTGTGACATGGTCACCCTGCACAGCACACGAGGGTTCCTGTTCTCTCCACCGCAGGGAGAGGCTAGGTTAGCCTGACTCAGGCTGCTCCAAGTTACACTGTATTTTCTCAAGAGAGTGGCTTGACCATCTTAGAATGGCTTTTCATGACTGAGAATTTCCATCTCTGTCGCTTCATATCCTGTTTTGAATTCTCTCCAACTGCATATACTTCTGCACCCGCCCTATCTTTCTTTCTCATTTCCAGTTCTTTCCTAAAGTTTTCTCTTATGATTTTCTTTTTCTGTTAATATAGCTTAAAGACAACCTTTAATCTTATTTCTTTCTCTGCGGTGAACTTCATTAGTAATTTCTTTTTAAATTATTTTCAAGGATACAGTAGAAACACAGCAGTAGTCTGGGCAATACCCCATCATCTTGCAGTTTTCTTTTCCCTTTTCTTTCTTTCTTTTTTTTTTAACCATTTCTTTTCCTCATTACCTTTTTACCATAATCACACTATCCTAAGCTGCCTTGAAGGCTGTGGTTGGAAACTATTTCATTTTTCATATAGGTCAATGAGAAGTCAAATGTAATCAGAGCAATGCAAAATGAGAAATGCTCAACACAGATGCACTTTTAAATGAATTCTATAAAATCAAGTTATTTAATTTACACTTTGGAAGGCCCATTTTTGTCAGCAAAACATGACTATTCTCTGAAAGCTGCCGCTACAGAAGCAAAATCAAGAGATTGCTGTGTTAATGTAAGCACTTCAAAGGTAACAAAAAGACTATCCACAATGAGCGCTTAATTACATTTTCTCTCTTTCAGTATTCACATCACAGGGCTTTCCTTTGAAACAATAATAAAGTGAAAAACACTGAAAAATAAGGAGTCTTTCAACTGCTTACGTCTTTTATCAATCTTATCCCCAAATCATTGACAAAAGTGGGGGGAAAAGATGGATTTCATAAGCATTGGGCAAATTGCAATCAGTCACAGACAGAAATTCAGAATACATACCTGGTGGATGAGAGAGACATTTTACGGAACAGTAGATAATGGTTATAAATATGCGTCTGCTCTACACTTCAGCCTGATTTTCACTGTGGGCTGACAAATTGGTGCCCCCAGGGGGCGATGGAAGAGCCTGCTGTTTCCTATTCCAGAAATTACAGCCAAACCTTTTTTTTTTTTGTCTGCTTGGCACATGCTTGTTTGTCCCTGAGAAGACTAAATCAGGCTGTGTGGCTCCACGGGCCAGTGGGGATAAAAATTAAGTCAGAGGATGTATATATATATATAGACTATTTTTTTCTTTTTTGCAATTTGGGTTAAAATGCTTTGCGGTATTTTACAAAAACAAAAAACTCATACAACTTAGCAAAAGTGTTCTTTCTCAGCGAAATTCAAGCCTAAAGAGAGGGTTATGAAATCGAGATTTTAACTTACAAATGTTCAGTTTGGAAGGGTAGCGATGCATGTATAACACACACTATCATCTCCATGCACATATTTGTGTGTTTGTCCAAAAACAATCTCTAGCTGTTTTACTGCCAATATTTTAAAAATTTCAGATCAGGTTGATATGGAATGATCAGGAAGCAAATGTTTATCATGTGTATCAAAAACACAGCACGCCTGAGTGTCTCTACGACAATAGCTTTTATCTGTGGTTGGTTTGTGTTTACTTGTACAAGTTCTCTACCAGTTGTAGGCTCAGAGAGCACAGATTAAGCCTTCCCAACGAAGGCCAGGATGTAGGCTAGTACTATACAGAGTGGCTGAGATTCAGGAAAACTGTGCTGAATCAAACTGGGCTGACTTGATAGACCTCATGAAAATAACTGTCAGTTTGAGGACATACAAGAGAATAAAGCAATTGTCGATAATGCTTAAGGGAATCTCCAGTGACCTGGGGAAGTGACTTCAGTCTCTAGACTTTTGGGGGCAGTATAAAATTAACACATGCAATTTTGAAAATTTAGTTTTAGAGTGTGCTATGCAGTCATTTAGAGGCTTCCCTGATAGCTCAGTTGGTAAAGAATCTGCCTGCAATGCAGGAGACCCCAGTTCAATTCCTGGGTCAGGAAGATCTGCTGGAGAAGGGATAGGCTACCCACTCCAGTATTCTTGGGTTTCCTGGTGGCTCAGCTGGTAAAGAATCCACCTGCAATGCGGGAGACCTGGGTTCAATCCCTGGGTTGGGAAGATCCTCTGGAGAAGGGAAAGACTACCTACTCCAGTATTCCGGCCTAGAGACTTCCATGGGCTGG